>NC_136061.1:378668191-383468191 GCF_964261635.1 Lissotriton helveticus | reverse complement strand
GGTTACATAGTCAGCATAAGACCAAGGGGAAGTCCTGGCTCATGTAAGCAAGCAAAATGACTAATATGGACATGCAAGATCTGCTTGCTCAACAAAGTGGGAGGAGCTAACAGTTGCTAATTCTGGTGAACACATCCTGACATTTACAGACTAGGAACAGTTGCAAGGACAGCTGCAAGCTCAACTGAGCATGTGCGAAGGTGGAAGATTCTAAATATAGTTTGTTTCTAGGCAGATTACAAGAGCAGTCAACACTGAGGGAGGACAGAGCACATGGTGAGCACGTGGCAGCACATGGCAAACAAGATGGCTGCCAGAAATACAAAATGGCTTTCAGCTCATGCTAACAAATCCCTGCAATATTTAACAGATAGTCCTTTTAGCATGAGCTAAAGACATTCCTATGATCCAGTAGGAACATAGAAAATATTTGCACATTAATTATCATAAACTTATCAATATCCTAATTCATTGCTAGGTGGGCATTTTCCATTCTAAACATTTCATTAAGCGGGTATATGTGAGGTATAAGCAGGAATACAAAGGGAACGGAGCATCGGATCATCATTAAAATACAGATAGCAGGAGAAAGTAATGACCACTATTACAAACAGAATTATCATTTTTCTAGTCCTAAGCAAAAGCAAATCCTAAAATCATCTAGTAAAAACACTTTTAGTAAACTTTTCCATTGTTCCCTTTATGAGGGCTAGAACATCAATTATTTGGAACCAGGAGGACCACACAGTGCCATAGGAATTAGGACGAAGAGCTGAAAAGGCTGCTCCTCCTTAAAAACCGGACATCCAAAGGGGTACATTACTAACAAGAAGAAGCCCTTGGAGAAATTGAAGCCGCTGTACAACCAACCAGAGAGGAGTCTTCTCCTTGTGTCCATTTGCGCCTCACAGGCAGGCTCTTGTTGTTTCCACAGTGGAGCTGCACAACTCACAACTCATGAATCACAGCCCAGTTTCATGGAAAAAGTCTCTTCTTTCAGGATAGGGCAGTCACCCACCAGGGCAAATGCTCTTAGCGATCCTGTCCAGTGTCTCAGGCAGTGCACCAGTTTTCTTCACTTCAATCTAACAGGCACTAGAGACACAGCACCTGTACCCTAAACTCAAGTCCTTCCCTAACCCCTATATTGCTCTGCTGGGGCACTGCCCCACGTTGAGCGCCATTTTTAGAAAATAGAAACCTTCTCAGGGGTCCCACTGATACTTGGTCCTTTTAAACCAACAAAGAAGAAATTGGCACAGTAGCTGAAATATAAAAGTAACATCTTTATTAACCTCAAATGAGGGAGACTATGTCACACAGAAGCCTTAGCAACTGAATGAGGCAGTCTAAATAGTACAGAAAACTGGGGCCTTATATATGCTTAGGGTTACATAGTCAGCATGAGACCAAGGGGCAGTCCTGGCTCATGTAAGCATGCAAAATGACTAATATGGACATGCAAGATCTGCTTGCTCAACAAAGTGGGAGGAGCTAACAGTTGCTAATTCTGGTACAGACTAGGAACAGTTGCAAGGACAGCTGCAAGCTTAACTGAGCATGTGTGAAGGTGGAAGATGCTAAATATAGTTAATTTCTAGGCAGATTACAAGAGCAGTCAACACTGAGGGAGGACAGAGCACATGGCGAGCAGGTGGCAGCACATGGCAAACAAGATGGCTGCCAGAAATACAAAATGGCTTTCAGCTCATGCTAACAAATCCCTGCAATATTTAACAGAGGGTGCAAGATAAGATGAAAAAAGCAGAGGAGAAATTAATCCTGGCATTTAAGCGGGTGCTGAAATTGAAGCTGCTCAATTAGAAGCAATTGCCAGTATGGCAGAAATAAGGCCTATATTTGCTGAGAAAACCACCACGAAATGGGCTTCTGCTAGAGAAAATATATATAAATGTGGCGATAGCATTGGCCATCAACTTGCCCTCAGAATCAGACAACAGGTGTCTGCCAGTGACATTCTATCAATCTAACTTACCTCTGGCGATATCACGAAGGATGCAACCAAGATTTGCCAGGTATTCTGTGAGTTTTACCAGAATCTCTATTCCAAGGGCAATATAGGGCCTTTAAAACAGAGAGAGGATGAAAGTTCGCTATATCTGGACCAAATCACTCTAGCTGAGCTTAGTGTAGAAGATCATGACCAACTTGAGGAATCTCCCACATGGGATGAGATAAGCTAAAGCCCTGGCAAACCTTCCTGATGGGAAAGCGGCTGGTGCTGATCACATCCCGGTTGAGTTCTACAAAATATTTGCCCCTTAGTTAAATACTTTTCTTACTCTATTGGTAGTTTCTATTTTTAATGGTGCACCTCCACCAGATTCCTGGTCCAACGCCAAGATAGTAATATTCCCAAAAAAGGATAAACCTCCACTTGAAATGGGATCGCAGCGACCAATAACTTTAATCAAATGTGATTCTCAAATATATGCAAAAATCTTTGCAACGGGACTATACCTAAGAATAAAGTCCCTGGTGGCACAGTGGCAACAGGGGTGTATCCTAAAAAAAGCACGACGGAACATATCCGCAGGGCCATCACCTTGCTAGACGCATCTCAGGTATCAGGAGACCCAATCTCACTAATCCTACTCGACGCTGAAAAGCGTTTGATTGGGTCTCTTGGTCATTACTCTGGGTTGTTATGAGAAAACTGTGCTTTGGGCCTAAGGCAATTCGAGCCATACAAGCTCTCTATAGTAATCCCACAGCTAATATATCAATTAATGGGATTCTGACGGAGCAGATTAAAATCTCACGCGGGACTCACCAAGGTTGTCCTTGTTCACCTCTGCTCTTCACCCTTTATATAGATCCTTTTATAAAGGCAATAGAAAACAATCAATCTATTCAAGCGGTGAGCAGGCTTGGGCTAGATACTAAAATCATGGAGGATGCCGGCGACCTGGCGGTAGTGACCCCTGACCCTTTAAGCGCTGTTAATTCTCTAGAGCAAGAGGCAAACAAGTTTGGGAAAATCTTGGGGTACGCCCTCAATCAAGGCAAATCCCAGATTATTATAAACAACCAAATTAACTGGGTAGATGGCGAAATACCTAGGGGAACCTTAGCTGCTAACACCGACCTGATAGTAGAGAAAAACCTGATCCCATTGGAGACAGTGACTACACGGGTGCTTAAATGGCTAAATAACTTGCAGCTAACCATTGTGGGGCAATGTAATGTTATTAAAATGTCCTACTTCCCTAAACTCTTATACTTCTTTAGGGCTATCCCTTTAGAGATTGGCAAAGCAATGCAACAAAGATCCGACCAGATTTTCTCCCAATTTGTCTGGGCATATTCTCGACCAAGGCGAGCTTTCAAGCTGCTCTCCCTCCCCAGGGAGAGAGGCGGTTGGGCGCTTCTCTTTTTAAGATTTTACTATTGGGCCTCAGACATGCAATATAGCGTGGAGCTGCTTCAAGAACATTCATATATTCCAAATGCAGGCTTCCCATCTCCCTATCAACTGCTACTGGGGGAAGAGACCCGTGGATGTCTCTGGCAGCAGCTCTCTTTCGGATATTATAAGCGGGTAAGATTTAAGACCTTGAGGAGCACCTATAAAGTTTTTTGCAACATCTGTAAAACTTTAGGGCTGGGCAGACTGAATTACTACTTTCCTCTTAATTATAATCTTAATCTACCAGCAATCTTTGGAGCTTCCTACCATCATGATTGGTACAGAGCGGGAATCCTAAAAATGGGAGACTTGGGCCCCGATGTAGGTAAAATAGATTTACCGATTTTAAATTACCGAATCATACCGATTCGGTAATTAAAAATCGGTAAATCTAAGGGGTTGAGATGTAGGAACATCCAGATGTTCCTGCTACCGAATCGGTAACAATCGGTATCGTGTCCCTACACTTACCGATTGGGTATCTACCGAATCGGCATTTACCGAATCGGTATGTCCCGAATCGGTATTTCCCGATTCGGTAGATACCCAATCGGTAGATACCGAATCGGTAATGGCATCCCATAGGAAAGCATTGTCAAAACCGAATCGGTAATTCCCGAATCGGTAAATACCGAATCGGTAAATACCGATTCGGTAAACACGTGATCGGGGAAACAAGGAAGTGAAACTACTGAAATCAGCCAATGAGGTGGAAGCACCCTCCCCCACCCTAGCAGGGAGTGGCTACCCATGCAGGTGCAACTCATCAGAACTTTCTGGAAAGGAAGCCAGAGCTGAACAGGGAGACTGAGCAGCAGAGAGAGATTTGGGAGTACTGAGTACACAATCAAAATGGAAAGCAGCTCAGAGAGCCAGAAGGCTGACAGGAAGAGAAAGGTGAAGTTCAGCAGCTCGGAGCTGAAAGTATTAGTGGAGGAGGTGGTGTTGGTACACAGGCAGCTGTATGGGAGGCTGTCCCTCAGTGTACCAGAGTCAACAAAGAGGAACCTGTGGAGTGCCATCAGCGAGAGGGTGAATGTAGTTGGTGTGACCCCCAGGACATTGGATGACCTCAAGAAGAGGTTCTATGACATCAGGAGCCTCACCAAGAGGAAACTGGCGGAGATCAGCAAGCAGGCAGGACTGACCGGTGGCGGCAGGAACCCCGCGCCCCCCCTCACGGAACTGGAGGAACTGGTATCGACAACTATCGAGAGGGAGAGTGTGGTCGGAGTCGGGGACCTGGACAGCTCAGCCAGAGCCAAAGCTAAAGGTAAGAAGCATGCACAGCATGACACACCCTACCAGACACCTCCCCATTGGCCCCCGTGTACAGCCAAACCCCAGTCCAGTACTGCTAGCAATTTAAATGTGCAAAGCATGATGTGAAATGTAGCCAGCTAATGTAGGAACTTTTCACTTTGCACATGACACAGCAATGCACCTTAAGAAATAATCTGAGTAATGAACTTCACATGTGCAATGCATTTATTGTAGTGACAGTAAGACATTTCCACCCAGTTGACAAAATCTACTTTATTCCTAGGGCCACCATCAGGTAGTGGAGCAGCAGCTGCACAGGCCTCAGCACCAGCACCAGCAGACAGTGTGGTGGCAGGGCCAAGCAGCATGCCTGAGTCGCAGGAGGTGGAGGACAGCAGCGAGACTGCAATTGAGGATGACTCTGGACATTCCCTCTTGTTTCCCCACTCCCCCCAATTGTCCCAATCCCCAACACTCCTGTTCTCCCCTGAGAACTCACCCACACGATCCCAGCCAGCACCTGCCACAGCCACAGCCAGGAGGATAATAGTGGCCCCATTGTCCATCATGGAGGGAGATGCGGGTCAGGCACCAGATCCCACACCAGTCACACCTGTGGCACAGCAGCCCATACAGCAGACCAGCACCGAACGCCGCCGTCCACGCACTTCCAGCAGTGGCAGTGCTTTACCATCACGGGAGCCCAGCGTCTTCCAGGGGCTAGAGGGGAGCATGGTCCGGATACAGCGGATGCAGGCCAAATACATCCTTGCCTGTCACCGGCAACTGCGACAGCACAACCTGCAGATGGGGGAGTTAACAAAGGGGATTGTTGACTTAGTTGCAACCACCCGGGAAATAGGCACAGGTATGGGCAGAATGACAACTGCCATGACACAGCTGTGTGCAAAGTTGGACCAACATGAACACATACGGCGCAGGGATGCCCGAGTACAGAACCGGGGAATCAACAGGCTTGCGGCATCAACAGCCCTGCTATGCCGCCGTGGGGCAAATATGGAGGAGTGCCTCACTAATAACACTGCTGAGGTGACCAGGGGCATGGCCCGCATCACCAGTGCCATGGAGGCACTAATTATTTCAAACACTGTAGTCAATCCTGCCCTGGACGTGGCAGAGGCTGGGGACAGCAGCAGCCGCAGCAGTCCTGCCAGCACACTGTCCGAGCCGCGCCGGAGCACCAGGCGCTCGGCAGAGGCAGCCGGACACGCTGAAGGGGGGGAGGCGCATCCCAGTGGGTCAGCCAAGCGCAGCAAGAAATAAGACTGCCAGTGTGGGTGATGCAACCATGCACAGTTCCTGACCACCTATTGTTTTCTTCTTGTTCAATTGTTGCACATCAGTGCTGTCACGTTGTTCCTACATTTAAACATAGCATTTCTTCACTTTCACGACATGTTTGTGCATCTGTACTCACTCAGAAATAGTTGTCTGTTATCTCCTCACGTCTGTACCTCCCATCACTTGGTGTAGAGACTCCTGCAGGTTGTGTTAGTGGCACAGCTGTGTCATCGTCAGGGTCCTCGTAGTCAGACAGCTCTACCTCTGTGCCCTTCTTGACCGCAAGGTTGTGCAACATTGCACAGACAGCAATCATCTTGCAGCAGGTGATGGGGGTATATTGTCTAGCACCTCCGCTCTTGTGCAGGCATCTGAACCTGCTTTTCCAGATGCCGAAGGTCCGTTCTACTACATTCCTTGTGCTTTTGTGTGCACGGTTATACCTCCTTTGGCTGGGTGTTGAGGGGTTGAGGTAGGGGGTGAGTATGAATGAGCGGAGGGCATATGCACTGTCGACTAGAAGGAAAAGGGGTAACATTACTCACATGCATACATGTACTTCACACAGCTATTTGGGTCATGGGGGTCTGACACTGTGTCTTACCTAGGAGGTATCCTTCACCAAATTCCCCTGCCGTCAGCCGTGCATAAATTCCGCTATTTTGAAAGATGTAGGAGTCATGGGTACTCCCTGGGAATTTTGCTACCAGGTCAGTGATGACACACTTGGCATTACAAATCACCTGCACATTTATGGTGTGCGTTGACTTCCGATTACGGTATATATATTCTGTGTCAGCAGGGGGACAAATCGGAATGTGTGTGCCATCTATGCAGCCAATGATGTGGGGGAATCTTGCCATCTGATAGAAGTCTGCTTTTGTCTGTACCAGTTCTGCATGGGTTGAAGGGAAGGAAATGTAGTGGTCCATCCTTTCTATCATGGCGTCTAGGAACTTATGGAAGAACCTTGACAGGCTGCTCTGGGTCACCCCTCCTGCCACAGCAACTACACTTTGATAGCTGCCAGACGCAAGCAGGTGTAGGCTGCATAGCACCTGCACGTGCACTGGGATTGCGTGTGCCCTTGGGGTGGGGTGCTGCAACAGGGGTTTGAGGTCCCTAATGAGCTCCATTATGGTCTCTGGGTCCAGCCTGTACCTCTGTAGGATCTCTGGATCTGTCAGCATGAACAGGGTGATCCGCTGTCTATACACCTGCTCCTGTCTCAGCCATTCCCTCTCTCCTTCCTGCTGTAGCCGTAGCCGTCTTGCTATGACATAAAAAGCTGCCATGGTGCAAGCAGCAATGCATTTTGGGTCCTTTTTTGTAGGTTGCACCTGGTTACCACCTGATTCCAATCCATGGTAAATACCGATTTTTAAATACCGATTTTGACGCTAAATCGGTATTTCATAGCTTTCCTACATCTCACTCTTCAGTTTTTCACACAGAATCGGTTTTATACCGAATTGGTAAAATTGCTGAATCGATAAATTTACCGATCGGTATTTTTATCCGGATTCGGAGTTTTTCCGATTCGGTATTATACCGATTCGGAGATTTTTCCGATTCCATGATTTTGACCGAATCGGTTTGTTACCGAATCGGTATATTTGCCGATTCGGGGATATTTCCGATTCGGTATTCTACCGAAACGGTTACATTACCGATTCGGAATTTTTACCGATTCGGGCGGTTTTCTGACTGCTACATCCCGAGGGCTCGATACCGATCGGTAACGGCCGAAAATACCGATTTTCGGCCGTTACCGACCGACCTACATCGGGCCCCAAATAAATCAAATAAAATCATTCTGTGAACTTAAAACTGAATAGCATCTGAGGGAACAAGAGTCTTTTAAATATCTGGCCATAAGTGACTTTCTGACCCGTAAGACCAGGGGGACTGCCGGTTTCTTTAAGGTATACCTTATTAACAAACTAAAAAAATCCCAACTTACCCGGGATTGGATATATTTATGCTATATTAATTAGTTTAATGCCTGATGATATGCTTGTTATAGCTAATAAATGGCAGGCAAAACTGAATATTTCTTTTAACATCTTTTACCAGACCATGCTATCAGCTAGGAGCGATCTACTGTCTGCTAAATTACAGGCACAATTTTATAAGACCTCATATTTCTTATATATCACAACTAGCAGAGTTGCTAAATGGGGAATGGGGACAAGAACGCTCTGCCGTAGATGCTCAGAGTTTAGCGAAGACTCAATACACATGTTCACTGCTTGCCCCAACTTACACCCCTGCTGGGACAGATACAAGACTTCTTTACTAAAGCTCTTTCTCAGGAAATCCAGCTAACTCCCACAATTGTTTTACTAGGTACGCAAGATAAGATCAGTAGAAAGAACGCAGGTGCACTTATTACGTCTCTGTATAGCTTCATCCTGGACCCGCATCCCCCATTATTTTCTCACTGGCTACCTCGATTGATTTTTACTCGCCATATGGAAAAGGCCACATTCTCCAGAAGGGGAATCCAGGGAAAGAAGAAGGGTCTCGCTAACTGGGAACCTTTAACTGCTTGGCTTGGATAGATACATACAACAGGGTCTCTGAAATGTAAGTATTAATTCATGCTTTTCACTGTAGGGAGGATCTATTCATTCCACAAATCTAGAAATATAGGTGATACCTGAGGCCAGAAAAGTTCCTTCCGGGTGACTCTCAGGGTACTTACGACAGAGTCACTATTTTATTAACATTGTTTGTGCCATGCAGTGTTTAAATGTATAAACTACGAAGTACAGTCTTTGCTCCGATAGTATGTATTTGTACAATGCAACTTTTATCTCTTTCTCTTTTTTTCACTTTTTTATCGACTTTCTAAAGGCTAGAAATTGCTTATTTGTATTAGGTCATTCTTCACCATGAGCCAATTCTGATGTTTTAGTACCGCAGGTGGAGGGGTGGAGGGAAATTAGGGTTGAGGGGTTTGTTTGATATGGCTCTTTATCTCTGTATTGGCTTTTGTACTTTCAATAAAATAAAAAAAAGAAGATGTATCGCTTGGAGTCGGTGATTGGGGTGGTGAAGTCAGTGATGGCGTTGCAGAAGTTGGGGCATGATCCAGCTGGTTTGTAGGTGAGGGAGGCCTATGATGGCGCCTTATCCATCTGTGTGGATTTGGAAGTGAAGATCCTCCTTTATTGGGGTCAAGTCGTCTGAGGAGGTCATGCAGCAGATGGTGTCCTTGTAGCTGATGGCAATTCCACCTCCATGTTTGTTGGTTCGGTCCAGATACGTTATCTTGTGGCAATTGGGGTTGATGATGGCAAAGTCCGGTGCGAAGGTGGGGTTCAGTCAGGACTTTGTGAAGAGGATGACGTCTGGGTTAAGGGTTAAAATCATGTCCCAGATCTCCGTGGCATATTTGCTGAGCTATCTTGCGTTGAGTAGGATGCACTGAAATTGTGCCGTGGCGGTTTTGGTTGGCGTGGTAGACACAGTCACGTTTACGGTATCTCCGGTGTTATTGGTTACTTTGGTGTTGCAGGTGAAGTGGCAGTGCTAGTTGGACAACAGTCCTCTGGTGGTGCATACAGATATATGGCAGCAGTCATTCTTGTCGATGCACCTGGGATCCATGGCTCTGAGGCCTTCTGCGGGTGTAGCTGTGCAAGGTGGAAGCACCAGGGTTTCTGGTGATGGGTGCAGTCCAGGCGCAGATGGGCTTGCCTGTGGCGTGCATTTGATGCGCCAACAGCACGACTGCTGCACGTGGCCACACTGCGCATGCCCGCACTGCGGCCTCTATTAAGTATATCCTGGGAGGGGTTGTGGGACACTGGGTGGGGGGAAGCAGGTGCAGAGCAGAAAATGATGGGAAGCGACCGGCGAGGTGGACCAGCTTGCTGAACTACAGGCGGGAAAGTTACCCAAATAAAATAAAACAAAGTAAAAGAGAAAATCAGGCAATAAATGGCACAGGAAACCACACTACACAGTCCAATGTAACGGCTAAGCGATATAGGAATAGAGGCTGACTGATACTGTGTTAACGGGAACAGAGGGTTATGCTAATCAGGTAACAGCACACCAAGCAATACAGACTAGCAGCAAAGGGCGGCAAGTGGGAGAGCGTGATGTGAGAGCACACAGCGGCACAGAGGGCTCAGGCGACGAGCAACCTGCTTGACTGGAAGCACAGGGAAGCTGACACAGGACCTGCTCAATTAATTGTGCTGCAGCCTCCATTAAGTAGGTCCTGGGAGGAGGGCGGGCACTGGAATGTGGGAAGCAGAAAATGGCAGAGAGCAAGCGGTGAGGCAGGCTGGCTCACTTAACAACAAGCGGGAAAACGGCCCAAGTAAAATAAAACAAAATAAAAGAGGGCTATGTTAATCAGGCAGCAGCACACAAAGCAATGCAGATTAGCCGCAAAGGGTGGCAAGCGCCATGTAACGGCAGACTAAATGGAACTTTGGGAGCCCCTAGCAGGGCCCCCATCCTCTGTAAGCCTCTGCTATGGACCCAGGGTGACACCTGTGTTGCCACTCAAACATCTATGCACTTTGTGCCTATCACACGGTGCATGGAAGTTTAATACCAGGCCTTTTTATTTTCAATTGTGACTTGTGCTGTGGCCCTATTCCAGTCTTCAGAGCAAGCCGCAATTAAAAAAGGCATGTTTTTGACCGCCTTCTCGGTGTGTTGCATCGTAATAAGGTTGGTAGAGCCGCTGACTACATGTCTGGTGGTCTCCATCCAGATACGATGGCGGTTAGAAGCTCCTCTAACTGACATCATAATGAGGCCCTAAGTCTTGGCTGGAGATGATTTTAAACTGTTTTTGTCACTAGTCGGGCTGAAGTAGAAGTGTATTTTGTGAATTACAATAGTTATACTCTTATGTGGGTGGGTTGGTGCATACAGTACAGAGTTAAAAAATTAATTTTTGGCAATAATACATTAAATGTTACAGCCGTGAAAGTGCAAATGCATACAGTACAGACTTCAAATTTGAATATATGAAAAAAATTCACTAGATAAATCATTAATAAGAAATATAGTAATCAGTTAAAAAGAGAATTAAAACAACAGCTAAAAAATATCAAAATGTATGTGGCCGAGAGGAAAGCCCTGGTAAAGTGCATTAGGGATACCACTATAAGTTTGCAATGAAAAAGTAAAGCCATATGCTACTTTACAAAAGCCCACCGTTACTGCCTAACTCATTAAGAATGTTGGAAGAGTGGAAGGGAACAACCTTAGGGTTCCCCAACTCACATCTTAAATGCATACCTTCTAATTATCCACATTTTTCCAACAAACTTGTCAACTGTGGTCTTGTATCAGATTTTAGGATGCACAGCTCATCTTGGTGACATTGTGTTCCCAACAACCTACAGATGGGTGCTTACCATTTACTTCTTGGGGAGTTATACATCGGACAAGCAAAGAGAATAGAGGCTATTGACTCAACGGAACAAGGGCAGCCAGGACAATGCATCTGCGCAGATGAAGGCCATCACTACGCAGCTGTAAAGGAGTTTACAGGAGGGGAACCACATCTAAATTGAATATAAAGCATCCTATCCTGTGGGATCGTGATGTCCTCCATGTATTGCTCGTATGTGCTTTAGAATTTGAAATCCATGAATTCTATTGTGAGCCGGCCTCCAGGCAAGTGTGATACATTAGACTGGGCCACCCAGTTCCAATATTGGGTCTTAACCAGCCGTTAGCTTGGTAGTAAACAGGGATCTTTACTGTCCAAGGAACTCCCTAAGCCTATTGCTGTGAGTAGTGACCTGACTTTAGTGAACCACCCGATTTTATTAAAGCGGTCATGTTTGGAAACTTCGTCAGATGCATCAGCGTAATGGGAGAGCTCTGGGATTAGATTCAGGCGCAACCGAAAAAGCAGGGGTGCGAAGTCGCGCTTTGTCCAGAATTGAAGGTCTGCCCATACCTAATCTAAAAGGAAGGAGTGGGGTACTCTGGGGAAGAGAACAGAGGAATATCAAGAATTTGTTCTTGGTGATGCGGAGGCCCTCCAGGTTATCGAACCCCCAGAGTTCGCCCCAACACAGAGAGGAGCCCACTACTTTGTCGTCTTAAATCTGTAGTGGCGTTGCTATTGGTCTTGACTGGGATCATCTGTGCTCCTTTATCAGAGCCCCAGAGACCTGCTTCTGTTGAAGATTCCGCTTCGTAATATGGTGCTTCCAGGCCATTTCCCCAGAGAGGATCACACCCAAGTAGTCGAATGTTGCTACTCTCTCAAGGGGAATCTCCCCGAGGGTCAAATTCCCTTAAAACGATTTTTGGGGGTTCATCAATAGAAGTTTTGTTTTTGATGTGTTGACCTCCAGGCCACTCACGCCACAGAAAGCATTGAAGCGATCTTTCAACAGTTGAAGACCACTGGGGGTCTTGGAGACCAACAGCGTGTCGTCTGCAAACAGTAGAGTTGGTACATTGACGTTCCCCAAAGTAGGGGCATTGTGGCAGGTATTTCTGCTAGGTGGTTAACCACTCCATTAATAAAGATCGAAAGCAGCGTAGGGGCCAACACGCAGCCCTGACTGACCCCCCTGTCGACACTAATCAGGTCTGTCAGTTGCCCTTGTTCCCCCTAGCGGACCCTCACAAAATTGTCCTTGTGAAGGCAAATGACCAGTACTCATAGAAAGAGGAAAAACTGGAAGAAATAAAGATATTTCTCCTCGTCGTGCCTCCCTTACGCCTCCCCTGGGTAGGCATGAGCTTTTGGTGCTGCCTCAGATTTACGATTTCTCGTAAATCTGGGGCAGTGTCAAAAGGCCATGGATGTTGCTGTGAGCGCCCCCAACAACACCCATTGCAAGCCCCTTTAACGCAAAACACTGCGTGAAATGGACTGATATTTATCAGGCAGAATTAAGCCCAAAAAGTGGCTTAGTGCTGCCTGATAAAAAAGGCTTCTGCTCCATGGACCGTTACAAAAAGTGACATTCCAGAGGCGCAAAGAGTCTCATAAATGAGGCCCCTAATGTTTTAGTGAAGTTGTGGTAGCTGAGGAAGCTATTCACTTGGTCCCCCGGCAGTGCCATAATGTGCCTTTGGTATACTTATAGGTCTACTTAAATCAAGGTTTCAGTCTGACCCTGAGGGCACAGTGAGTTCGAAGGTGGTAGACTATAAGGAGTGTGTGTGGGAAGGCAATATTGGCTAGTAAGTGTCATGGGCCCACAAGCTATAGCATGATTTAGACTGATGAGGATCACACATGCAGTCTGTTTTACGCCTCCTTCAAGTACCGTACTTTGGCTTGCATTATTTGGGGGTTCGTCCCTTTTTGAGGGGGACATAAGTATAACAATCCCTAAGTTAGTGAACAATGGGAATAACACAATGAAGGATCCTACTACCTCCGGTGCACCACCCATGGATGTTAGCTGATTCTCTTCCAGAGGTAATTTCAGTCAGTGCAATGAAGCTACTAGCTCTGGTAAATCTTAAACACTGTTTTACTGCTTCACGGGAGGCTAACTACTACAAGTGACAGAAATAGCATATATTTTCTGTGCACAATACATATAATTATCTATCACCAGCGCAAAAATGGTTTCAGCTGGAACAAGCTCCAGGCACTGGCCTCGGCTACCCTTAGCGGGGTCTCTGGTGAAGAAAACAAAAGCCCTGAAACGTCTAGGCGGGAAACAGTGCTTTCTGCGGCCAGTAGACTATGGGGGCTGTTAGATTACTGCGATGTTTTTTTTTTTCGACTATTCCCTTTTCTGTTTCTACAGCTGTGGAGGTCTTGAAGGGCCAGCAGCAAGGGCCTCAAAGGTGAAACTCGCATAAGCACGTGCTCTCAGTCCAGGGTTACTACAGCGCTAACAGGCTCTGCCCGGAAAGAAGCAAGCCAAGAGGACGGGAGAATACGGCTTTTTAACACTGATGTTGAAGTTCATGTCCAGGCCCACGATGAATGCGCATTAAAGGGTAAGCGCGAAGTCGACAGCATTTGTTGTTCTCCATAGGTTACATGAGTATGTGTAGAAATATTTCCAATAATTAGTGGAGAGTTGAACTTGACATTTCAGTTTTTAAATACACTAGTTTTTTTGGGTAGAGATAGTACAAAAGGTTAGATCAGAAGAGGAACGATAAGTCCAGTAGAGTACGTGACGTAAGGCTGGGGGGAGCTGACAATGGAGAAAAAAATAGAGTTAACACGATAACTTAGACATAAGTAGAGGATTTACTTTGGACGAACTTTACTCCAATGTAATGGAGCACTGCAACAGGGGAAGGACTTGAAGTATAAAAAGTGGCGTCCAACAGATAGTTCATCGAAGGAGAACAGGAAGGAAGAAGGAGGTGGCAGGAAGGGTATTAAAAGCAACCAAAGAGGAAGGGGATTTAAAATAGGCACCAAGAGGCAATGGTGTGGGGAACGGGACAGGGGATTAAAATTTGGCTAGTAAGTCAATTGACAATTATTATGCTGTGCTCCTCTTTAAAGTCAATTTCCATAGCATTCAATTACTAAGCTCATTCAATAAGCTGTCCGAGCTTTCCGAGCACTAGGCACTGCTATAAGCGAAGATACAAGTGACTGAAGATGAAGAAGTATTGTCCCAGGGCTTTAAGTGGGCCGGATCTTGCCGGTGCTGAGCACCGGCAGTTCATAAAAGCAGGTGCCGAGACGGATCCCTATCGGGCTCTCCATTTCAGCCCTCAACCTTAGGTTGGAAAGAAAATCTTAATTCTACAGCAGTATCACTGCTCAAAGACTTTAATGTAACTTTAAAAAGACGCGTTTTAGTTACTTCACAGTCTCTTCATTTCAGAACTGAAGCATTTTCAATATTATGTACAACAAAGCCATAGTCGTTGCTTATTTATTATATGCAACTAGCAACCATTGACAATGCCAATAGTCCTGACTTGTATGTGTAATGTTAATTGTCGATTCTATATATGTATGCGATGACAAGCAGAAAAATACCAGTGGGGGTGGGGGCACACTATACTAAGCACTGCTGTTTAGCTAGTGTTTTTAAGCCACAGACTAAATTACATTGGCCACACCCCTTTGAAAGACCCCCAGTTTGTTCATCCCACTTAAAGCCCTGCATAGTCCTGAAACACTCAGAAACAAGGCAGGAGGATCATGCACAATCTTGTGTTGAGCCATCAAGCCAGGTCTTTGTTGTAGGAAAGAGAAATAGTTTCAAAATGGTAAATTTGAATTACACAAAGGTGATGGGTGGAATGCTTGTAATAAGTCTGACCACAGGTAATTGCTCAGGGTAGCATTCCTATCCACCATTCTTTTGCCCACTATGCATTCTCAGTTTGGACTCAGCCATATGCATTTTTGTTGAAAAAATCAGGAGTTTCCCACCTGAATCGGGTATACTGGTATGCATTCTTTGTAGTATAATCTGGCTTTAATGAGTGGTGCAGCTGTCAGGCCCTTGTGGGCCAGTGGGATTTAACATGGCCATTTCTTGTCATTACAATTTAGCATCTTACAACTAGAGTAATTTGGGTGATATGACGGGTAAATATGGCCAGAAATTTAATGTCAAGAAAAAATTGCTTCCGTATTCCTTGCTGATCAAGAGCTTTCCATTGTGGAAATTCATTGTGCGTTGGGTGAAAAGATACTTGTTCTTAGACTGGTAATCAGCCCCCTGTGGCTCAATCTGGCTTCACAGTCAGGCATCATTCAGGACAGGGGCACATAACTGTACACCATGCAGAGAACATTCCTTTGCATATAGACACCCCTGCCAGATCACACTACCTGGAATCTTATTCCACCATTTGAAAAATCCAGTTGTTGGATTGGCAAAGCAGCAGGAAAGTTCATCTGCATTCCCGTGGTCATTCCGGCTTTGCGCTCTACTGTGAAACTTCTAGCTACCTATATTAAAATCACAAAAATCCACAGAGCTCAGGAATTAACTTCCCACTCTCCGGCTATGAATACTGTTAAGATCAAACTGAACCTCAGTGGGAAAAAAGAAGAGGTGCTGTTGACTAACATTTACATCAATCCAAAAAAGAAAAAACAGGAGTCGAAATTTTTAATGGACCATCTGCATCAATTAACGACTATGCACATCCCCTCTAATTTCATTCTGTCTGGGGATTTTAACCAATATATCCTAGGCTCTTCAACAAACAAGGACATTCAGGCCCAGTCCTTCTATTGGAATATTTCAACCCAATCTTTTAGAGGCCAGGGAAAAACTCCCAAGTTGGGGAAAGAGCTGTTAGAAGATCTGGAGCATATCGGCCTGAGAGCATATCGGTCTGGAGCATATCGGGAAGATTTGCTGATGACTCGCCATCTGCCGCTTTATTCTACTCAGGCAACGCGACCTTTACAATAGACTACACGCTAGTGTCCCTTCCATTCTTTCACCATATACTAGGCTTCTCCCTAGGAGACAAAGGGGACAGTGACCATCAGCCCCAGGAAGTTTCCATTCATGCCTCTCCAGATTTAACTCCTCTTAATCCAGCAGGACCACATGCATGTTATACTATAAATCTCAAAAGAATTACGTCTTCTGTTGCAAATACCAGGACGGTACTTCTGGCAGCAAAGCTACAATTAAACAGCTTGAATTACCCCATGGTCAACCCAATTATTCTATGGGAAACCTTTACGGCCGCATTCGCTAATTCATACTCAACTACAGTACGGCACCTCCCCTCTTATGGCCTCATTGTTACAGGGAAGATTTGAAGCACCCAGAAATTGACCCTGAAACACCACAAAAAAGCCATAAACAAAGTATTAAGGTTGCTGAGAACCTACCCAGGGGTAAATGGTCTTCTCCAACAGCTTCGCAAGCACCAGGCCGATCTTAAAAAACTCAAGTGGGAGATCAAAAGATCCAATGAAGACAATTTTTGGGCTAAACTTCATTGCGACTCTAAAGGAAACAATAGTGCCTGATTCTGGTCGACACTGAACACATTTTTAAATCCCAAACAGGGTGGACTAACTTCATATATAACAGACAATTCCTGGGAATCCTTTCTAGACACTCACTTCAACCAACAGGCTGTCGGAACAAACATGCCCCAGGATGTCCAGGTCGCCTATCCGTCGCAAATAGTAAAACCATATGAAGACGCGGCAATTGAAATCAACGAATCAATGCTGCTACGATCAGGGAACTAATTTCCAAAGGGAGAAAAGATGGAGCACCGGGGCCAAATAGTCCTCTTCAAATATGATCCGGAACACTGGGTGGAATCCCTGACACCGCTTTTCATGTCGGTCAGCCAATCTGGGTGCCTCTCAGCATCATGGAAGGGCTCAATCATATCACCAATATACAAAGCAGGGGATAGAACCCTACCAAAAAATTACCGCCTGATTGCCTTACTGGATATTGAGGCGAAATATTTTGCGGGGCTTCTATTGATACAGCTGCGCGAATGGGCAACTAAGTACAACATAATTCCACCCAGTCAAACAGGATTCTGCAGAGACGCCGGAACCACAAAAAACCTCCTAGCAATATCCTTACTTTTTGACAAAGCAAAACTGACCAAACAAACCCTTCACTTTTGCTTTGTGGACTACAAAGCGGCTTTCGACAATGTTAATCGAGCTAATCTTTGGAGAAAATTTTCTCTTTGGGGGATCCCTGCTCCTCTTTTGAACCTCTTGATCAAACTGCATTCCAACACGTGGGTTCAGGTGAAGCTTGGGAAGGGTACCCATCTCTCGAAACGTATACCAACAACAAAAGGCCTCAAGCAGGGGTGCGTTTTAGCACTAACCGTGTTTAATCTATTTACAGCCGACCTGCCACCAGCTCTAGAAGCCTGTAACACGCACGCCCCTTGACTAGGGGGTCAAGCCTTGCCCAGCATATCCTATGCAGACGATGTGGTCCTGGTTAGTCATACCAAAGTAGGACTACAACATCTCATCATCACACTGCATGGATACGCTGAAGAGAACCTTCTCGAAGTAAACATTGACATAACTAAAGTACTGTCAATAACCGGGAATAAAAAGTCCCTCTCTTGGTTCCTTGGAACAAAGGAAATCGCGAACTGCTCCGAATATAAATATCTTGGCGTTATAGTGGACAAGGGAGGCAGTTTTTCAAATCATCTTGAGGCCACAAAGAGGAAAGGCATGCTGATTGCGACAACACTTAGACAACATAAAAACAAACTGACCGGTCCCACCTTTCTGCCATTGCTTCGTGTTGCCCAAGTTAAAATTCAGTCATCTATTACCTACGGCAGTGAAGCACTAAGGGGCACAGATGCAAAATTACTGGGCACTATCATTTCAAAAGCGTATAGAGTCCTCTTAAACTTACCATCCTGTACCTCACAAGTCCAGATCCGGTTAGAATTTGGACTAACAAAACAACTGCTAGCAAGGCGAGGATCGTATATTAAGTGTAGGTACAAAATAAAGAATTCACCTGAGAACACACTGAACCACCAGCTTTGGCAAGATCTGTATAGCAGCTCCATCGTACCGGTATAAAAATATTTAGAGGAGTCACTGGCTATAACAGGACTAAAACAACCATGGGAAATTTCACTACCGCACATACAATTTAAGCATGCAGTAAACAAGGGCATAAGGAGACTCTCTTTTATAGAGGACAAAGTCGCCTTTGCCCATAGGTGCCACGCCTGGATGATTTTGAGCACCTATAAATCACCCGGGTTACAGGCTTATTTTGGACTTGGGTATTGCAAGAAATCAAAAGAAGCCTTCCTAAAACACAGGCTAGGAATTCTACCAGCCATACCCCATCTAAAACCATGGCTGAGAAGGAACTGCGAGACACTATGTAGGTTATGCGGTGCAGGGAAAGAAGACATTGAACATTTGCTATGCTCCTGTTCCAAGCTAAAAGAGGAAAGAGTAGCTCTCTTAAAACAAGCATTGGAAATGCAATAGGTCTCGCAATAACGCGAGTCTGAACTATTAGCATTGTAAATGATAATGCCCTTTATTTTTGCGTTCTGGTTTTTGGAACATAAATAAAAGGCTTTGTCATTTACAAGGCCTATAGCTTAAATTTGCGTTAAAACGAGACCTATTGCATTGCAATGGTGGTGGTGCTGCTGAGTTTTTTCTGAATCTGCACTCTGAATCTGCACCCACAATCTGCACCCACAATCTGCTCCCACAATCTGCACCCACAATCTGCACCCACAATCTGCACCCTGAATCTGCACCCTGAATCTGCACCCACAATCTGCACCCACAATCTGCACCCACAATCTGCACCCACAATCTGCACCCTGAATCTGCACCCTGAATCTGCACCCACAATCTGCACCCACAATCTGCACCCACAATCTGCACCCACAATCTGCACCCTGAATCTGCACCCACAATCTGCACCCACAATCTGCACCCTGAATCTGCACCCTGAATCTGCACCCTGAATCTGCACCCTGAATCTGCACCCACAATCTGCACCCACAATCTGCACCCACAATCTGCACCCACAATCTGCACCCTGAATCTGCACTCAATCTACACCCACAATCTGCACCCTGAATCTGCACCCACAATCTGCACCCACAATCTGCACCCACAATCTGCACCCACAATCTGCACCCACAATCTGCACTCTGAATCTGCACTCTGAATCTGCACTCTGAATCTGCACTCTGAATCTGCACTCTGAATCTGCACCCACAATCTGCACCCACAATCTGCACCCACAATCTGCACTCTGAATCTGCACTCTGAATCTGCACTCTGAATCTGCACCCACAATCTGCACCCACAATCTGCACCCACAATCTGCACCCACAATGTGTGAGTGGCGTTGCGTGGCTGAGTGGCGTTGCGTGGCTGAGTGGCGTTGCGTGGGTGAGTGGCGTTGCGTGGCTGAGTGGCGTTGCGTGGCTGAGTGGCGTTGCGTGGCTGAGTGGCGTTGCGTGGCTGAGTGGCGTTGCGTGTGTGAGTGGCGTTGCGTGTGTGAGTGGCATTGCGTGTGTGAGTGGCGTTGCGTGTGTGAGTGGCGTTGCGCGTGTGAGTGGCGTTGCGCGTGTGAGTGGCGTTGCGCGTGTGAGTGGCGTTGCGCGTGTGAGTGGTGTTGCGCGGCTGAGTGGCGTTGCACGGCTGAGTGGCGTTGCGTGGCTGAGTGGCGCTGCGTGGCTGAGTGGCATTGCGTGGCTGAGTGGCGTTGCATGGCTGCGTGGCGTTGCGTGGCTGCATGGCGTTGCGTGGCTGAGTGGCGTTGCGTGGCTGAGTGGCGTTGCGTGTGTGAGTGGCGTTGCATGTGTGAGTGGCGTTGCGTGTGTGAGTGGCGTTGCGTGTGTGAGTGGCGTTGCGTGTGTGAGTGGCGTTGCATGTGTGAGTGGCATTGCGTGGGTAAGTTGTGTTGCGTGTGTGAGTGGTGTTGCTTGGGTGAGTGGCGTTGCGTGGATGAGTGGCGTTGCGTGGATGAGTGGGGTTGCGTGGATGAGTGGGGTTGCGTGGATGAGTGGCGTTGCGTGTGTGAGTGGTGTTGCTTGGGTGAGTGGTGTTGCGTGGGTGAGTGTAGTGTTGCGTGGATGATAGTGGGCTTGCGTGGGTGTGAGTGGCGTTGCGTGTCTGTAAGTGTTGCTGTGTGGGTGAAAGTGGCACAGAGCCTTTGATGTGGCCTGGCGCAGGAGAAATGCTGCTGCTGCTAATTAAATACAAGAGTGGCCGGGAAACACAAGTACGGCCGGCCACATAATTAGGGGAGGAGAAGCCGCACAGCACACGCTGGGAGAAGCCCTTTGATGTGCTGTGCGGCCGCGATGCGCGCTCTGTGCTGGGGGAGGGCCATTAGCCTGAACTCGCGGCAAGATCAAACGAAGGGTGGGAGGGACTTTGAGGAACAGATGGCCATGAAAGTGTATGGGCCAAATGCGCGTGCCTGTACGTGCACTCGAAGAAAACGCCACGGAAAAAAGCGGTGGTTTGACAATCAGTTCGAGCACTTGAATTCTCCCCCATTTCCCATTGCTTCGCAATGGTAAAGGACGAGACCTAAACAACCTTTAACGAATACAGAATACGCACACGGAGACAAGCAGTCCTTGCATGCTTTGATCCAAGACTTCCGCTACTAAATGGTATGTTGGTAAAAAAAATTAAATCAGTGGTGCTCAAACTATCCAACAAAGATGTCGGTGGTTTGGAAAAATAATGTATTATGGACACTTCTCAAGCTCTCATTTTATAACTACTGTATTTTCTTAATAATTAAGATTTCTTTTTTGTCTTTAAAATTTTTATTTATTTTTTATTGATGAAATGTGCATTCTAATGTATTTTTGTAATGGTTTTAATTAATCAGAAAACATAAACTTTTTACTTACTTACTTACTTACTGTGAAATGTAGACCTTGCAGTGAGATAGACTATCTCACTAACTTATGATTTTCACCCTTCACTGTCATCAACTATTTTAGTGAACAGTCTAGACCACAAAGTGGTACGAAACAGATACAGCTAGAACCATCTCAAAACCCACACAATGGCTTAGCATTCTACATGCAAACACAAGCCAGTTCTGCTCCCTGGGTAGTAGCCTACAACTAAAAAAGATTACTGAATGTTCTCTACCGTCGTCATTGAGTTGAGCCAGTACCACTCCATCTCCCTTGTCTGAAGCATCCGACTGCACTATGAAGGGTTGACTGTAGCCCAGGGCCATCAGTACAGGTGCATTTCATAGTACACTGCTAGGTCCTCAAATGTTTTTTGACACTCCTCAGTTCAAATCATTTTCTTGGATGTAAAAGCTGTCAAGGGGGCAAATATGGTCCAATAGTGAGCTAGAAAGTTCTTCCATCAGAAAATCCTTCAGGGAGCCAAGAAACAAGCCAATGGGGCTAGGGTAATTTGACTCTGCTGTCCTGCGGTCTATCCTACTGAGGCTCTGCAAAACCAAATCCAATATAACCCCTTCAGCCCTTGAGTCTGAGTGGTAGTGATGCCAACTGCCACAGGCTTCTATGTGAAGTAGAGTAGCAGTGTGCAAACACAGAACTCACAATCACCCAGCAGCAACACAATAACTGATTGAGCAACCCAGTGCTTTACTTTAGTAAAAGAAAAGTACTTAATCTGCACACTTTAAATGTAACAGTCCACAGAACATGTAACAGGTACAAAAACGCATCAGCACTTGAGATAGTGAGCATTGTTCCATCTTGCCCCTTCTCCTTGGTGTCTCTCCTCTTTGGCATTTTGTAGCCAGGCATCCCCCTGACAGGTTTAAAGTACTGTTTGGGCATATATCAAGGCTAATGTGCAGATTAACCTTTATTTCTGTACATAGCACTCAGGTAATCAAAAAGTCAATTTTCAGCCGAGGTTCACCACAGCACAAACATCAGATTATTTTCCTTATGGGGACCTACAGCACATTCATCTCTTTACTCCCTCTCCTTAAAAAAAGACACAACATCTAGAGGTAATGCCTGTGATTGGAAGGAGGGCTGCAGCAGAATAGGGGGGGGGGGTCGCCATCTGACGTCCTTGCAGGCAGGCTCTGTCTCTGTATGAACAGAAGGCATCCGGTGGTCAATTGACTCCCTTATGAGTTTCAGGTGAAGTGAAGCAGATGAGCTGCCAAGGTGATGGGATCACAGAAGTATAAGGGCAGTTGTTGTGGGATTTTTGGTTACCGCGGCAGAGCCCATCTCATAGGCAGTTCTCAGTTGAGGCAACGCAATCTGCCTGGGGCACAGTTGTTGATAGTGGTGCAGAGGTGTGACATGAGCACAGTTTCTGGTTTGCAACACAATTTACCTCAGACACAACTCTTGGTTTCAGCAGCGCAATCTAACTTGGGCACTGTTCTTGTCCACAGCAGTGATAACTGGTGTACGCTGTTCCTAGCCGGTATAGTTAGCAGGAAAAGACAGCTTTCGTGCTCTTCAAGGCACATAGATCTCTATCCAAAGTCTTCCTTCTTTTGGCATATCCACACACCACAGGGGTCAAGTTGCCTGTGTCACTTACTGGCCAGTCACTTATCTGCAGGGGTGGCATGCTTCTTAGCTCTCCGAACAGGTAGGTTGGCTTCAGGTCAGAGGAACAGTTTTATAACAAGGCAAAACATTCAGCTGATGTCTCCTCAATTCTGGATTTTGGCTGGCTGGCATACATCACCTCTGGTTGCACAGCAGTCCTCTGAGTCCTCTGTGAAGCACTTCCTTCTTTGACAAAGATAGTTAGGAACTGGAACAACAAGTGGATTAATAGGTGAATGTTTTATACAGTCAAAGCAGACAGGAGATGTGGATTCCCTGTATGTCATTTTGAAATCGGTTTATGTTGTTCTTCTTTCAAGTGTTCTTTCTAAGCTGCTTTCCAGACACAGCCCTTGTGTTGAGTGATGTTCCTCACAGCAGAGTAGTCTCCAGTCTTAAGTATCTACAACAGAGGCACAACGAGGTGTGTGCTTTCTGCACCTGAGTATTAAGAGCTGCAATGACCACTGATCAGGCAAGAGACAAAAGGCTGGTCTCATTTAAAGAGGTAACTTTCACCTTTACTATAGAGACTGCAGTCCCACTCTTAACACCCAGCATCTACCAAATGGCGATGCTACAGGAAGGTTAATCATCAGCCCCTCTCAGCAAAGACCTAATTGAATTTCTAAAGGAGCCTTCTCTCCTCTGTCTCAACTTCAATATCTAGATCTCCACTATCCAGCTTCAAGAATGTCAGCAATATACTTCCATTGTCCCGGAAAATAAACTCACTTTCATCTTGCGCATAGGAACTGGCCGGGCTTCCAAACTCTAGCTTACTTGTACAAACAATGCATACAAAACACAAGACACACATACAAACAACAATACATACACTTGGGCTGCTGATGTAAGGAACTGGATTAGCACATATAAGTAGTACTTTACACAAGTGGGCCAGTTGGGCCTCCATTCAAGTGCCACAGGTAAAAAGCTCTTGTCACCTCTATGGATTCACACATCATAGTACGCTGCCACCACTGGTCTACCTGCAAAACCCATGACGGGGACACTTGTCCACTGTCAGTAAAATAAAGGCATGCTAGGTGCACAATGCAAGGTCGCAAGACAGGTTTAGAACCTCATGTATATCAATGGGTAGTACTAGGACCCTGCATACAAACAAGATCAGTGTAGTGGTTAGGGTCAAAATCAAAAACCAGGATACCAGATACTCACAGTCAATGAATGAATGAATGAATATAAAATGTATAGAGCGCTAACTTAGGCCAAGGGCATCAAGGCGCTAACCACAGAGCAATGTGCAGGCAGGAGAAGTCACACATCTAAGGAAACAACCAGGTCTTTAAAACTCTTCGAAAGAGCATGTGTGATCGTTGCCCCGCAATTTCATCAGGGAGGGAATTCCACAATTTATCTCCAGTCATTGAAAATGCTCTCCCGCCCCATCTCATCCTTTTGAACCTGGGAACGATAACAAGTTGTTTGCTTGCTGACCTGAGTTTCCTAGTGGGAGCATAGTGTTGAAATAAAGCTTTAATGACCTCCGGACCCAGGCCGTAGTAGGCATTGTGAGTGAGGCAGAGGGTTTTAAACATAATTCTGCGGTGCATGGGGAGCCGGTGCAGAGAGAAAAGAGAAGGCGAGACTGAGTGGTGTTTAGGCACGTCCATCACCTGCTTTGCAGCGGCTCTTTGCACTCGCTGCAGGCGACACAGCTGTCCTTTGTTAATGCCCAAATAAAGGGCATTACAGAATCCAATCTGGACAGTATAAGCGCAACAACAACTTGTTTGCGTGCAGCAAATGAAAGGAACTGCAAGATTTTCCTTATGAGCCTAATTAGCCCAAAGCTGATAGCCACTGGCCTGGAGACCTGCAGATTCAGAGAAAGGGAGTTGTCAACCAAAACTCCCAATTTTTTTCCATGGGAGACGGGAATTGGGCAAGTGCCCAAGGAGTCGGGCCACCACTCCGCTGACCAAATGTCCAACTTGTCCCGAAAAATCAGAACCTCCGTCTTCTCGCCATTTAATTTCAGGTAGTTTTGCACCATCCATGATGAGACTGCTTGCATCCAACTTTTAAAGTTGTGAGCTGAGTCACAAATATTATACGTGATAGACACCATTATTTGCATGTCATCCGCATACGACAGCACATCCAGACCAGAAGATTTTACCACCCTTGCAAGCGGGACTCCGCCAGTCCCAATTTTACTGTTTGGGTCCGCTCGCTAAGGAAAGAAGCGAGAAGCCCCAAGGCCGGGCCCCCAACACCTATCTCACTGAGACGCTCCACAAGGTGTAATGACCTGAATCAACCTGTGTCCGAATGTTGTAGGAAATCGCAGTAAGGGCAGTGTCTGGGCTTTGGCAGCTTCTGAACCCATGTTGAGAGCCATCAAGAATTTGGTGGTCCCTCAAATAGGCACTCAGGTGGGAATTCAGGTGAGATTCTAAAATATTCGCTGGGACCGGCAAGAGGGAGATGGGGCGGAAATTTTTTAAGTTCCATCGGGTCCAGTGACGGCTTTTTTGAAAGTGGCCTAACCACTGCCGCCTTCAAAGCCAGGGGATATTGTCCTCGAGATTGCGAGATTTAGGACAGTGGTGAGATGCGTTATGATTGCAGTTTTAGCACTCTTGAGGACCTTCAAGGGACAGGGATCCGTAGGCGAACCCGACTTAACTCCTTCTAGGAAGTGATCTATAGTTTCTGGTGACAAATTTGGAAAAGCAAGTAAACTGGGGGTTGCATCTTGCTGGAGCTGTCCATTAGATGAGTTTCAGGCTGGGCATTTAGGGCTTTATTCAGATTTAAGGCTTTCAACTGGACGTAAATGTCTGATACAAAAGAAGGTAGAGAGTCTATCACAGAGCTCCTGGGAAGGCTCCACCGGGTCAGTAACCGTGGGAGAGATAAAGGAATTATTAATGTAAAAGAGCTCTTTGGAGGATTTAAGTGACTCTGAGATTTTTAAGTAATACCTTCCCTTTTCCTCCATAACAGCTGCTTTGTATGCTTTCAAGCATTGTTTATGCAGGTCTCTGCACGAATGTAATAGATCACTGCGCCATAGTCTTTCCTTCCTTCTGCACTCCTGTCTCAACTTACCATGTTGTCAGAGAACCGAGGTGCGGAAGGTCTTTTTCTTGCTGACTAGGGACATTTTGTGGGTGCTAAGGTGTCCATAACTACAAATAACTTTTTAGATAGCTCATCTGCAGCGAAGTTAGCTCGTAGATGTTCTGGAAGCTGGAAATCTGTAAGAAGATTGTAAAGGCCTCATTGCTAATCAGGTTAAGATTCCGTTTATCAACCACTTTCCTATTTTCAGGTTGAGTATTCCAAAATGTCGAAACCCTTAATTTGAAGGGAATGGCAGAGTGGTCTGACCAGGCTAAGGGAAGGGGCTCTCCCACCCTAATACAACAATCGCTAGAAAAGATCCTGTCTAGAGTGTGCCCTGCTGTAAGTGTGGGGGATTTGACCAGTTGTGAGAAGCCACAGCAGTTCATACATTCCAAAAGTGTCGTAACAGACCTCAGCCAGGCCTGTTAGTGCAAGGGGTTCGCCCTTCTGTACACAAAAGTCCTCAGACTCCAAAGGAAAAAGTTGGCACGGAAACTGGAAATACAAAACATAACGTTTATTACACCTCATGAGGTGGTGCTTAAATTCAACCAGTACCCTTCGGCACTGCGAGAAGTAGCACAAAGGGCTACTGAACACATGGTTTATTTATACCCACACAGGGGCTCAAAAGAAGGCGGTACAAAGCATAAGAGCACATTTTATGTCCATACAAGGTAATATCGAGAGGCACAATCGATCAGTGGGTGGAGCTATCAGTCTTGGGGTCTCGGCTAACACATTCCAATCTAAGGCTAACCATTAACAGATGTAGACCCTAACGGTCAGCAGAAAACACAGAGATGCTATTAATAGCTTGTTGCCGGGCAGGTTAGAGGCCATGAGCAGGAAGGTAGGACAACGCACATGGTCGACACGAGGTAGCATGTGGCAGACAAAATGGCTGCCATAAAAAATGTCAAGATAACAGCAAAACCAAGATGTCTTTTGCTAACGCTCAACTTAATCGCTGTTAATTTACAACAGACGACCCTTTTAGCTTTAGCTAAAGACATATGCTCTTTTGGGGTAATCTGTGCATTCATCTCGTATATCCATGCACATTATATTGGTCACTTCTTTATCCAACGTCTGTTGTGCTTTCGCGGCATTTCTTCTAGATGGTATACAAGCAGTTATACACATGGAACACAACATTGGGCCACAATGGATACACATACAACAGGTGAAAATCACTGCAATTGCGATACATAGAATAGTCAGTAATTTCCAACCCCAGGCGGAGACTAAAGCCCAAAACCATTCCGCAAAGGTCCAAGTGCCATTTTTCTCATGAATATCAGAAGCGATTTTATGCAGTTTAAGAATTGCTTCATACACAGAAGGTGAGTTATCAGGGATGAATACACAACAGCTACTTCCGATGACTTTACATGCTCCTCCTCTATCTGCTAACATGACATCTAAGACCATCCTATTTTGAAGGGTTACAATTCTGGCAATTTGCAACTCTTCTGTATTTCCTAGGACTACAGCAGTTTCATTAGTGACAGCGTCTACAACTCTAGTCAGTCGTCGTATTTTCCTACTATTTAATGCAGCACCTACAAAGGGAAATAACCCTAAATTAAAATCAACATATTGTTGCAAGCTAGTATCTGTTTGGTCCACATCATCAATTCGTATTGTCCGTTTATAGCGATTCATAGAAATGTTTCTAAACAATTTAAAATCTCGATGATTCGAAGCAGGTGTCAGAAAAACAGGGGGTAATAGGAAAGAAACATAACATGTGCCAGACCACCCTGCAGGTAATCTATGATATCCATGACTTCCACATACTAGATATGTGTTATGTGAAGCCAGAATAGTACTTTTATTTATTCCATCCATATTTAATACAACAACACAATCACTGGACCCAACTGGAATTCGTCCAGTACTTTGTACACATAAGTTTGCTTTAGTCCGTGTTACAGTAATTACAGATTCATGGCTCGTAGTAGAGTCTCTCGTGTGGGTGAAAACATAAGGCGTAGAAGCATTGTCCGGTCGGTATTCTTCCCATTCCCATATAGTTCCATTCGCTTGAGGATATCCATGTTTATCTTGATAACACTCTTTATTCAAGCGAAAGAGAAATCCACCTACTGACGGTTTTCTGTTCGAAAAGAGAAGAGTATACCAGGCTCGACAAGAACCATTATGCGAAAAAGGAAGTGGAATAAACGGTGTTCCACCTTTCTTCTGATGAGCTGGAAACATACCACATATCCAG
Source organism: Lissotriton helveticus (assembly GCF_964261635.1). Classification (NCBI taxonomy): domain Eukaryota; kingdom Metazoa; phylum Chordata; class Amphibia; order Caudata; family Salamandridae; genus Lissotriton; species Lissotriton helveticus. Next base: position 383,439,866 of record NC_136061.1, on the reverse strand, counting down.
CAATTTGTAGTGTTCGTGGCGTTGTGAGTGTGGTGAAGCATCTGGACAAATGTATTATTCAAGTAGGACTCTCGATGCTTATACTCATGATAAGGAAGAGTGAAATGCTGGTGCTCTTCCGGAATAGGAGTAGTAGGAACCACCACAAACCCACGAGCAGGAGTCACTATCTCAACGGACCAAGAGATCACTGCTATAATTGTCAAAACAACAAAAACACTTAATACTCCTAAAATCTTCTTCTTAGTAGTATTCATAGTCACAAGAGTCATCTTCAAACTAAAAAATAGAAAAAAAACAAAATAGTCAATGAGCTCTTTACTCTGGGCAGACGTTGGTTTCTTCACCACAGATCCAGACAGGTGTCACTACACTACGCAGGGCTGATCCCCCTCCCTTGTCATATTGGCTCTCCGTTTCCACTACCCAGAGTGGTTGCTCAACCAGTCTCGCAACAAAAAAAACTATAGGAATCACTTTCTCGATCTCAAATTATATCGCGTTGCTCCAGGAGTTGTCTGGTCCGGGAAGAACCCCTCAGATCCGTCAGGTGATACAGCAGGGCCTTTCTCCGTAGTCAGGATGTCTCGATGATCGGTCAGCACAGCAGGTTCCACCAAGTTCCTCTTGTTGTTAACACAAACTGCCGTTCTCGTGGCGAGGAGTACTTGTTCCGGTCCACGCCACCTCGGTTCCAGACTGCTTGACCTATCGCAGACTTTCACCATTACGAAGTCGCCGGGACGGAGTTCATGGCCTTCACCTTGGGATTTATCAGGGAGTGCTTCTCGAACCTGTTGATGAATAGAAACCAAGCTATCAGTTAATTGTGCCAAATAGTCATTCATTGAAACACAAGGTACATCATACACAGAGCTTGGTTTTGGAACTCCCCAAATATTCATTGGCCGTCCAAATACCACCTCATACGGGGTGAGACCCGTTCTAGAATGTGGTACTGATCTAATGGACAACAATGCTAATGGCAATGCACCTGGCCAAGTCAATTTCGTGGAGGCTACGATTTTCGCGATTTTTAGCTTCAGAGTAGCATTGTACCTTTCCACCAATCCTGCTGATTGTGGATGGAACACAGCATGGAACTTCTGCTTGATTCCCAATCCTTTCAAAACATACTTGATAACTTCTCCAACAAAATGAGGCCCGTTATCATTCCATAAAAGTCTGCAAACACCGAACCTCGGGAAGAACTCCTTCAGTAACACCTTAGCAGTAGTAATCGCAGTATTGTCTTTCGTAGGGTATGCCTCAATCCATTTACTGAAAGCACAAACCACCACTAAAACATACTTTAAAATATTACACCGCTCAAGCTGGATATAGTCCATTTGTAGGACTTCAAAAGGTGCAATTGGTGTAACAAAACCTCCAGATGGAACTCGCGTTCCCTTTCCAGGATTGTATTGCAAACAAATCAAGCAGGACTGTACTACTCTTTTAGCTGTGCTAGCAATTTCTGGATGCTCCCAAACTTGCGTAAGCATTTTCGTTATCGCGGAAGCTCCAACCTGTGCTAACCCATGTGCCATCTGGACCATAGGCTGTACGAAAGCTATAGGCAGCTTCCATCGGTCCATCTGCTTATTTCTCCAACAACCTTCGTCATCTAACTCTCCATCTTTTGACCACTGTTCACGTTCTTGGTCAGAGGCTGTTTTCTGTATCTCTCGCACTTCCTGCCTAGCATCGTGCCATCTTTCAGCTTGCGACTTCACTACATACATAGAAGTAGTGTTCCTCTGCATGGCAGTTTCACGTGCTACATGGTCTACAAAGGCATTTCCCTGACCAATTTTATCTGTTACTTTCTTGTGTGCGCTGCACTTTATGATAGCTACTTTCTTCGGATATGTCAATGCAGTCAAGAGATTATGCACCAAATCTCCGTGCATTATCTGTATTCCATGAGATGTAAGAAAGCCTCTTTCCTTCCAGAGTAGGCCAAAATCATGTGCTACTCCGAAAGCATAGCGGCTATCCGTATAGATGTTCACGCACAAACCAGCAATGAGCTCACATGCTCTTGTCAGAGCTATCAACTCAGCTGCTTGGGCTGATTTCTGTGGTATGCGAGCTGTCTCCACTATTGTTTCAAGTGTGGTAATTGCATATGCGGCTGAAGTCGTACCATCTGGTAACTTCAGGCATGACCCATCAACCCACAATTCACCATCCACATCTGGAAGGGGCGTATCCTGTAAATCAATGCGACCCTTTGTCTGTTCCTCAGTCAGAAAAATACAATCGTGCGTTTCTTGTGACTGAGGCTGGGTCACCAGATATGGCAACAAGGTGGCTGGATTCAGAGTTGCACATCTCCTCAATGTAATGTGAGGAGCTAGCAATGTCAATTCATATCCTGTAAGATGAGCACTGGTCAAATGCTGCGTTTTTGTCTGATTCAAAAGGGCATCAACAGCATGTGGCACTAACACTAACAATTTGTGTGACAAAACTATTCCCTCACTCTGTCGAATTGACACTGCTGTTGCTGTAACTGAACGAAAACATCCAGGTAATGCTCTAGCAACAGGATCAAGAACTGCTGAGAAGTAAGCACACGGGCGTTGCTTATCGCCGTGTAACTGAACCAACACTGACAATGCACATCCGTCTTTCTCATGTACATAAAGTGTGAAAAGCTTCGTGTAATCTGGTGTACCTAACACTGGTGCTGAGCAAAGGGCTTGTCGTAGCTGTCGAAAAGCACTTTCACATTCCTCTGTCCATAGGAGAGGTACTGGAGTATCTTTCGTCAAAAGTGTTAACAAGGGTTTAACAATATGCGAAAATCCCAAGATCCACTGTCTACAAAAGGAAGTAAGACCCAAAAATGCACGTACTCCTTTCTGTGTGGTAGGAACTGGTGTATCTAAAATTGCTTGTATGCGGTCTGATGTCAATGCACGTCCCTCCTTAGACAAAAGGTGATCTAAGTAGGTTACCTTTGGTCTACAATATTGCAATTTCTTTTGAGATACCTTATGATGGTGTAAAGCAAGGAAAGAAAGTAAAGAGAGTGTGCATTTCTCACACTGTTCTGGGGTGTCGGCTGCCAACAAAATGTCATCGACATATTGGATGAGAGCCACACCTTCGGGCAACACAAACAAATCAAGTTCCCTTTTTAATGCTTGACTGTAAATACTCGGACTCTCAGTATAGCCTTGAGGAACTCTACAAAATCGGTACGATCGATTATTCAAAGTGAAACCGAACAAATATCAGCTGTCAGGATGAATAGGGATCGAAAAGAAAGCGTTCTTCAGGTCTATTACAGAAAAGGTAGTAGCAGTTGGGGGAACCAAAGTAAGGAGTGTTGTGATATCGGACACCACAGGATACTGTGGTATGACAATCCTATTCACCTCCCTTAAATCAATAATGAATCTGTAAACACCCTTGTCAGTATCTCTCTTCAGAATCGGAAGAATCGGGCTATTGCAAACATTAAATGGAACTTCCTCAACAACCCCAACCCGGATAAGATCATGTACAATTTGTATGAGTGCTTCTTCTCCCTCCTGTGAAATCCGGTATTGCGGCAATCGGGGTAACACAGCTCCCTCCTTAACGTTGATCTGAACCGGAGGAATTACCATCTGACCCACATCAGTGTCTGATGTAGCCCAGAGGGACTCAGGAAGAGTGGCTAATGCAACATCTTCTTTAACAAGACAAATTCTGTCAAATTCTGAATGGTTATCATTTAAAATGACTTGTACCCCTTCAGGAGAACATCGTATTGTGGCTCTAAAGTACTTCAGCATATCAAGGCCTACAATATTATCTGGTGTAATAGGGGAGAGCAAAAACGGACATGGAGCACTGAATTTATCAACATAAAATGGAAGTGGTTGTGACAATGGGCTAAGGGAAGGTGTTCCATCGAAACCTATCGAAGTAATAGTCATGCCAGACAGGGGAGCCCTCGGTACCAATTGTTTAGATAAAACGCTACGAGTAGCTCCTGTATCAACCAGAAACCGATCAGTAGAACCCAAAACATGTGCTGTAACATAGGGACCCTTCTGATCTACTGGAACTTCAACTTATTCCTTACCCCATCCTAGGAAATCCTATGCATGAGCTGAATCGTACAGATCAGGCTGAACATAATCGAACATTTGATATTGATTTCGCCTATTAAAGGTGTTCTGTCTATACTGTGGGCGTACATTCGTATCAGATCAAACATGATCATTCACATTTCCCCGAGCCTCTGAGAATCCTGAACCATTTCTCCCTTGGCCCCGCCCACGAGCATCCTGTTGGGGACGCAATAACGGGCAATTACGCATCCAATGGCCGGGCTGCTTACAATATGCACATTGGTTGATATTTAAATTCGTACGAGTGTAAGGAGTATTAAGAGATGTTCGTCCACCTCTATCATAGTTTCTATCAGGACCCCTATCATAACCTCTAGAAGGTGGGCCATATACCTGGGCCATCATAACTTTCATTTTTAACTCTTTAGATTTCTTGTCCTCATTCCCCTTCGCATCCGCTTCTTGGCGCTCATAATACTGAGCCATCGTTAAAACAGAGGTCGGAGAGGAGGTAGTCCAAGAACTCTCACTAGCTTTTAAGCGGCTAGCTATCCCTGGTAACAAATTCGTAACATATTTATCAACGAACAGATGTCTGCCGGTATCATCTGTTAAAGACTGGCCGCTAAAATCGTGAAAAGTTTCTTCAAAACGTGTGAAAAAATCAGAAACCGATTCATCTGTCTTTTGCTTACATGATGCTAAAACCGTCCAATCAATCTTTTTAGGGGGAATAATCGTTTTAAGTTTAGTCAAAATAGCTGCAGGAAGATCTAATATTAATCGATGCAGCTTTTTGGCAGGTTCTCTATCTGTATCTAGCCGTTCAAGATCTTTCCATTCGGCACCAAAAGTAGCGCGATCATCAATCTTACGAACTGTCCGCCACATGTCTGGGGGTAGAATTAGACCGAAAAACAAATCTATATCGCATAAGGTCATAGTACAAGAATTTAAGGCGCCTTCGACTTCCTCATAAAAGGCCGCCGGATTTTTACGCGGGTCAGGCAACGCATGTTTAAGCGCCATTACATCTGCTCTATTCCAGGGAGTGTATACCCAATTATAAATAAAATATCCCTTGGCATCAACAGAAGTTTTATCACCATCATCTCCCTTTCCTTTAGGGGGAATATACAAGGGCGCGGCTTCCCGCATAGGCCTCATATCGGCAGATTTTATCTTATCTGTCTCGAAGATGGGGGACTGCGGTACTCCATTCGGATTGGACTGTGGAACGCTGTCCGCATTCTTTTTCTGCTCCTTCAGCTGGGACGCCTCATTTCGTAATTTAATCAGTCGTCTAATCGCGTCTTCTACCTGGGAAAAAATAAAAGAACCATCACGTAAATGCTTACAATCATCTGCTATATCAGTTGGTTCTAACACCGAGGAGTGTTTTCGAAACTTTTCTACAACTTCGTCAGCAAATATCGCGGAAAAATAAATCTGTTCCTTTTCCGACCAATCCTTCATGATAGCTAAAAGATCGGGAGCAGAATGAATACTACGTAGTGCTTTACGGGCAACTTGTCGTAGTTCGGACGAACGTTCAACTGATAACATTGATCGGGTATCCCGCGCTTTCTGGTGATCCGAGCCAGAGTCCTCATCGTCTCCAAACGGGGCGGTCGGAACGGCATACGGAGGTGGAGGTCGATCTAATTACAAAAAATCATCTTGCGGTTTATTAAGGACAGGATAGAGAGGCTGTCGGACAGAATATTGGCCAGATATCTGTAATCTACGTTCCTTATCCTCTCGTTCCTGCAGTTCTTTCGTTTCTTTCTTTCGCAACTCAAGCGCTTTCTCATACACTCTCTTTCGCTGCTCTTTTTCAATCAACGCTTGCTCACGCTTCTCTTGCTCCCGTACTTCTTTTTCCCACATTCGCAAACTCTCAAACATATCACGCCTAGACTTTCGCTCAAACAACCATCGCTCCACATACTCAACCTTTCGCGCATCAAATGACCCATGCAGTGGCCATCGTAACTCAGGATCCTTCTTGGTGTATTTGTGCCACAACGTGCTGTACATTATGGCAGAAAGACCAAATTTCACATACATATCTCTATTAGGTGTCCCCTCGGGGGGAGCCGGCTGCGATTCTTCAAGACGTAAACTGGTACCCTTACAAAAGCAGCACAACCTTCGAAGTGCGCTAAAAACGGGCATGTCAAAAGAAACAGTGCAAAATATGCACTATTTATAGGGAAAGAGCGCTTAAGGTACCTTCTTAGTACATCGCGCTATACAAACAAAAGTTGAGGAAAAGTCCTCGCATTACCTGCCTATATGAGCTGCAACACATATATTTCCCAAATACACATACAAATCCAAGTAGACTAGTCTTATTCCCAAATACAAATATGCCACGGTAAGCGTTTCCTAAAACTACCTTACCACTCAAGGGCATCCAAATTCCAAAACCTATAACAGGCACTGCAAAACGGCTCTTACCAATCATAGGCTGTCCAGGGTCCAACTGCCAAGTTCTAAATTCGACCAAACGGTCACTGCACGGCAGACCAACAGAAGAGATCTCAGTCGACGACCGGCGCCGCCTGGATGGTCCGATCGGAAAGTAGGGAAGAACCGCCTTGGGTGCCAAGACTCGGGTCTCCTCTGGCAGCGATCGCGTCCTCAGCGAGGTTCCGAACCGTTGTCACGACCAATCCTTCGGGCATCCAAGTCGCCGATGAGCCCCACGTGCTGGCGCCAATTTGTCGTAACAGACCTCAGCCAGGCCTGTTAGTGCAAGGGGTTCGCCCTTCTGTACACAAAAGTCCTCAGACTCCAAAGGAAAAAGTTGGCACGGAAACTGAAAATACAAAACATAACTTTTATTACACCTCATGAGGTGGTGCTAAAATTCAACCAGTACCCTTCGGCACTGCGAGAAGTAGCACAAAGGGCTACTGAACACATGGTTTATTTATACCCACACAGGGGCTCAAAAGAAGGAGGTACAAAGCATAAGATCACATTTTATGTCCATACAAGGTAATATCGAGAGGCACAATCGATCAGTGGGTGGAGCTATCAGTCTTGGGGTCTTGGTTAACACATTCCAATCTAAGGCTAACCATTAACAGATGTAGACCCTAACGGTCAGCAGAAAACACAGAGATGCTATTAATAGCTTGTTGCCGGGCAGGTTAGAGGCCATGAGCAGGAAGGTAGGACAACGCACATGGTCGACACGAGGTAGCATGTGGCAGACAAAATGGCTGCCATAGATTCAAAATGGATGCCGTAAAGAATGTCAAGATAACAGCAAAACCAAGATGTCTTTTGCTAACGCTCAACTTAATCGCTGTTAATTTACAACAAAAGGGTTTGTGTATCATGACTTAAGTTGTTATCTAAGTGAAAATTAAAGTCACCAAGAAGTGTAAAGTTTGTTCTTTCTAGGTAGGGCTCCAAAAGATTACAAAAGCCCTGACTGAAGGATGCCCTAGGACCGGGTTGACAGTAACAGAGAACACCGGAAAAACTTTCTGTAGGGTGCGTGTTTATGGAAAAGTATAATGCCTGGTATTGGTCGAGTGGTGAGGTGAGTGGTTCAGAGCGACAGGTAAAAGTATCCCTTAACAAAATGTCTATTCCCCCCTTCGTCGACCTACCCTGTCCAATCTGGTAAGGCAATATCCCAAAGGGATAGCCTCAACAAGATCAGGTCCAGAGAAATCATTGGCCCATGTTTCAGTTACGAACACCCAGTTCGGTGTATGTTGTAGAACAAAGTCTTTAAAAGCCATGTTGTTTTTAATCAGGGATCTAGCGTTAATAAGGAAACCCTGAACCAGCTTCTCAGTGCCCTAGGCAATAACTATGTCTTTGGTAATGGCAGAACAGGGGCACACAACTATACACCATGCAGAGAATATTCCCTTACAAATATGCACCCCTCTCAGATCAGACTAGCTAGACCTTATTCCACCATTTGAGAAGTCCAGTTGTTGGATCGGCAAACCAGCATTAAAGTCAATTTGCATTCCCAAGGATCATTCCGGCTTTGTGCCCTACTGCGAAATCCCGACCTTGCATTGAGATACACTATCTCACTAACTTGGGAGTTTCACTCTTCATTGCCATCAACTATTTTAGCAATCTGTATGAACCACAAACATGGTACCAAATAGATACAGCGTTGCTAGAACCATCTCGAACCCCACACAATGGTAAAGTAATGTATTTGCAAAGACCATCCAGTTCTATTCCCTGGGTAACAACCTACAAGTAATAAAGGTTATTGGATGTGCTCTATCATTGTCATCAAGTTCAGCCAGTACTACTCCAATTCCCTTGTCTGAAGCATTCAACTGCACTATGAAGGGTCGACTGTAGTCTAGGACCCTCAGTACAACTAAAATGCACAGTGCTTTGTCAGGTTTTCAAAAGTGTTTTGATGCTCTTCTATTCAAATCACTTTCTGGATGTCAAAGTTGTCAAATGGGCAACTATGGTCCCATAGTAATCTAGAAAGTTCCTGTGGTAACCATACGTCTTATAATGGCTTTCACTAGTGTCTTGGTAGTGGGTTCTTCCAACTCCAATACTGATGGAACCTTGGCATCCAATAGCTGAATCATCCTATTATCCACCTGAGGCCCATGGTAGACTACAGTGTAATGCCCTACCTGGTACCTTGTTGCCGTGATAGTCAATTTCACCTTCTGTGTCCCGAGCAGCATCTGTATTAGGTGCTTCACGTGCTCCAGGAATTGCTAAACAACGCAATTTCAGCCAGGTAGGCCTGATAGAACATTCTTCACCAGGCACTGGAAAGGGGCAGGTGCATTTTTCAACCCAATGGGTATTAGTTCAAATTAGAATAATCCTTCTGGAGTAATGGTCTGCTCCTTGGCACTAGTCACTAAACAATGTGCCAGTAGCCACTGGTCAGATCAATGTTGCCTAAATATTTTGCAATGTACAGCCAGTACACAAGCTCATCAGCTCTGGGAATCGCATGTGCATCTGTCATTGGGACTTCCTTGAGGGTCTTGTAGTCCACACAAAAGCCCACATCTGTGAAACCTTGCTTGGTCACCATCACCAGCGGCTCGACCTAAGGAATGCCAAAGTCTCTCTTTTACTCTAAAGTCCAACATCTTGGACACCTCTGCCTTAATACATTCCTGAACTCATCCGACATGTGACAAGTCTTTTTTTGACAGGGAGACTCCTTTGTGAACACAGACCGGTGTCAATCCTGGAGTCAGTGAGAAAAGATGGGAACATTGTCCTAGCACTCCTTTACATTCTCTCTTTTGCTTGAGTCAACTTTATTTCACTATGTAGTCAGGATGAGGCTCACTATCTATGTAATTTCTAACCCTGGGCGCAGCGCTACGCTAGCGTAGTTTGCAAAGTTTGCGCAACTTCGCACTACGCGAACTGCACGTAGCACAGTGCAAACATGCGTAGCATAGTGCAGCGGTCATTTTTTGCTTGCTCGCGGTCCTCAACGTCAAGTTGGCGAATGCGAGCAAGCAAAATGACATCCTCGCGAAACTTTTTCCTTGTTCGCGATCAGCAACATCAATTTGCCATTCGCGAGCATGGAAAATAAACCTCCCGGCGAGATTCTCAACGCAGGGAGTTCAGGTTTCTCATTGCGAGTGGTCACACATGCTCGCGACCGCTCGCGATGAGAAACTACCAATCTGCATTGAGAAAGCTGTAGCTCGAGTAAAAATCTACTTGAGCGGCAGAAAAGTACAGCTCGCACTGTGCAAGATGCCTTTTTCAACGATTGCACAGTGCCGGATGCTTGTCCGCACTGCAATCATTGAAAACGACATCTTGCACAGTGCGAACATGCTACTATGCAGTTCCATTAGTGCTACGCGTAGCTCGCGTAGTGTGAAGTGCACTTTGCGTAGATATGCGTAGCGCTACTTCGCGAACTACGCCCACCCCTACATTTCTCCATAGGTAAGGTTCACATGGATCACCCTCTTGAATTCCATTGTTGCACCTGTGTCCACCATGCCCACCATGTAGTTCACATAAGACACTTTCTTTCACTATTTCTAGTATGTCCCACATCACTTATCTTCCAAATCTCTAGGACAAAGGGGCAGCAGCATGAACACCTCCTAACACTCCTGGTACTCACTCAGGGTCACTATCTAGTCATACCACTCATCATACCCTCATCATCTCCTGGCTAGCCTAAAGGTTTTTGATCGCTTGGTCCATGTCCTGCACCACAAAATTACTGAGGCTAACCACATAGTCCACCTCATTCTTTGGAGGTAGCTTGAATGTTCGTTTCTACCATACTCTGATCAAGCTGAGTGGCAACACCCTCAGTTCAACAGGACTGAAACACACTCCCTTATGTGGAATATCAATGTAAGAGGAAAAGAGGCATTGCAGGAGATGATATGCCACTTTCTCCTGAGGTTCTCTGGTAGAGTTGCCATCATGCTCTTTAGGGTCTTGTTGGTTCTCTTCACTAACCTATTGGTTTGAAGATTGAATGCAGTGCAGAAGTGGTATTTCACACCAGCCTGCTCCTTCATCCGTCACATATAAGAGGAGATAAAATTGGTTTCCTAGTTGGAAGTCGTTGGAAATCCAATCCTAGAAAGACCCCTAAAGATCTCTAGATAGCACATTTGCAGTCATGCTACTCAGAAATACTACATCTGGATATCTGGTGGCATGATCCATCACAAGGAAGCTGTACTTGTTGCCTGATGTTGAGGGGAGTCAAATGGTCTTTCTAATGCCCACATGTCTTACTAATGGGCCATAAATAACAGGAAGTGCTGTGCACTAGTAGAATCAGTAACCTCTTGCTAGCACGTTAGTTAGCATTTAATGGCTCAGTGTAAACCAGTTAATTCTCTCATGCAGCATAATGGCTTCCATCAATCATTTGCTGACCTGTTCCTGGACTTCCTTCCACAGTCCCATCACCATAGAGCACTTACTTTGTGCCTCATATAATTCATCTCATCAGGTCAGAACCCTTTCAGCTATGGCAGTGACCTAAACTCCACCACATGGTATGCTCCAAGTAGAATGCCTGCTTAGAGTCTTCCCTGATCCACTTGCTACCATATTTTGGTCCCTGTAAAACCTGGATGGTCTCAGTCTCTTTCTGAGTCTGATGTGCAGCCTTTGCTCTGATCAACACAGCTACAACTGTCCAAGCCATGGAGGATTCTGGTACTGTTAATAAATCAGGGGCAGTCAAATCATTTGCCAAAGAGACATCCAGCACCTTGCTTCTCTCTCACCATAATATCAACTATGGCTGATTTACCATTGATCACTACCGCAGCTCAGCCAATTGGGCACTCTATGTCTAATCTCCTACAGGCACTTATCCACTAGGTTGAGTGCAACAGGACCCTCTTGTGTCCCTTCACCCACAATCAAGATACTCATTATCATGGATGCAGTTGCCAAAGAGGCTTTCACCTGGCAATATTCCTTGTAATGCCCCTCCTTGCAACACTTAAAACAAGTAGTCACCCTGGGTTTGGAAGAACCTGCTTGTACTCCCTTCTCCTTGAGTTGTTCCTCAGTTGGAAACCAATTTCCTGTCTGATTGAGTCCTCCCTTGGAACTCTGATACCTGTTCTGGTGCTACAGCTCCAGTCTGGAACTAATCTGTTGAGGTGTCTTCATGGCCTTTGGCTAAGAACCAGGCTACTCCAGGCCCTTGTTATCCCTATTAGCTGACATTACAAGTTTCTCTGTATTATTCTCTGTCAGATCTGACCAGCATTGCCTAAGTGAGGCAGATCCCTCCTTTTTGAGTCTCTCTCACAATGAAATGCTTAAGGGAATAAAAAATCCTTGAGCTCCATCTCTCTGTACCGTCATTTCAATTGTGCAACACACCATGAATCCAGGTATCAAGTAGAACACCATCTGTCCTTTTGCTGTCTTCAAACATTTGCAGATACTGAAATGGCTTCATTTGATCACAACTTCCTTCATCAGCTCATAATTCATTAGGTCAGATGCTGGTGTCCTTCTGATGATGGCTGTATCTTCTATAGACAAGCAACTGAGTAAAGTAGTTTCCTTAGACATATCATTCCATGTCTGACCCCTACAAGCAACTTCTAAACTTATAAATAACTCCAATATATCTTGTCTCTTATATACAAGTTCATAAGTACTTTTGGAATCTTCTCAGATACTCCTAAAGAGTTGACAATGAAGCCACTTTTACCAGATGTAGCTGTCTCCACTGCCAAAATGAGCCCTTTCTCTAAAGGTATTCCTCACTCCCTTCAATTCTCCCACCTTTCCCTTCCCCTTCTCCTTTTCTCATGCGCCCTCTTTCTCTCCTCACATGTCCATTCTTCATTTGTTTTCCAGCATCATTTCCTCTTGTTCCTAGTGACCTAATCTCAGCAGCTCCCTCTCAAACTCGCTGGCATTTTCTATTGACTTAGTCTTAGCTTCCTGGAAAGCAAGTCCGGGGTTCAAGTAGACTTAACGCTTCCAGGAGAAAAATGACTGGAGCGATGACAAAGGTATCCTAGAAATTGGTGGCAGTGATTGCCTTGGAGGAACACTAAAATCAAATTTGGTGATACAATGGGCTATGCCTAGAAAACCTGTGCTAGTGGGCTATTCCCTTCCTGGCTTTCTATCATGGTAATGCCCCCAGAGTCCATCAAACGTCCTTTCCTCACCATAATTGCTTTAACTGGTGTCTGTTGTAACTCACAAGGACCTCTCTATCCTTGCTCTTGCGGGCCCCTTCCCTCTACCCAAACACAGGCCCCTTAACTGATTTAAGGACAGAGTGTGAACATCCACTCCAACCAAGCTTTTAACTTATTGCTTTGCTGTTGCAAGATAGGAACTGGCCTTTGCAGGATATCACACCGCTTGCTACCAATTGTTAGATTCCATTCAGAGGGCCACTGGTTAAGCAGGAGCTACTGTGCATCAGACATGGGGACTGATGTTATTGGCCTCTGATGACCAGGATCTGTCCTAGAGTAGCTCTACAAAACTGCGCAAAGTGTAACCCCTTTGGCAGTCAACTCTCAGATTTGGTGAGCAGGCATGGGTTTCTCAAGTAGGTAAAGTGGGGGGGGGGGGTGCACGCTCTGAACTCAACAATCACCTGGCAACACAATAACTGAGTGCCCAATACAAAGATGTTCTTTAGTAAAAGAAAATACGTTATATACCCACTCAGCGCTTAGAGGCCATTGGTGATAATGCGCTATACAAATAGAAATTACAATTACAATTACAATTACTTTCAACATCATACTCCACAAAACATATAAGAGATATGTTGGACATGGCCCTTCTTAGGCAAGTTCCCTAAAACTATTTGCTTTTTCCTCTTGGTTTTTGCTGATACTTTTTTCATGGCCTTAAGACTCTGGGCACTTTCCCACTGTAATGCAGTGGGAAAGCGTGCATGCCCTTCCTACACATTCTAGGAAGTGGTCTTTTCCTGATTGGTTTAGGTTCTGTACTTGTGAGTACCCTGAAAAAAAGTATACCACATACCCAGGGCAGGTCCTGCACTGGCTACTAATGGGCCGCAGCACTGATTGTGCCACTGTTAGAACTGGGGGTCTCTAGTTGGCAGAGGTAGGTACCACTGTCCAAATAGGGACCCTTGCTTCTAGTCTGGGCACGGAGATAACCCTCTAAGATAACCCCTGCTCACCCTCTAGGTAGCTTGGCACGAGCAGTCTAGGCTAACCAGAGGCAATGCGTAAAGTATTTGTACCAACACTCCCAGTAACACAGTGATAACACCACAAACTGACTCCACAACAGTTTAGAAAAATAAAGGTATTTAATCTAAACTACACAAGACCAAAACGATAAAAATCCAACATACACAGTTCAAGAATATGGTTTCAAAAGAGTTCTTAAGGTTGCATTAAAATTCTTCAAGTTGCGGTAATATAAACCACAGATGCCTGAAAAGTTCACAGTTGCGTCACGTTTACTCACAGTACCTTTTAGTTGCAACAAAGTTCCAAAAGCAGAAGCTGGTGCGGTGGAAAACAAGCGATGCGTTGCTCCTGAGACCCTGGGGAGGCGATACGACAGCCCCGCTGCCGCAGCGGGCGTGGTGCGACGAATCCGGTCTGTAAGGGGAGGAAGGCCACTTGTATGGATTCCGGTGCGTAGGTCCCGTAGGAAGTTTGTTCTCGCAAAGGCACGATGCGACAATCTCGTAGGGGCTGCGACGATCTCCGGGGCGACGATGCGCGATCCAGCGGTGATCCTCTCTCTCGCAGCTCCTCGATGCGATGGTTCTGCGACGATGCTCGCAGCGACGTGATGCGGTCCGCAAGCAAGCGGTGCGGCGATCTCACCCAGCGACGACAGGCTCTGCGACGATACTCGCTGCGATGTTCGATTTTCCAGCACCGGTCTGGTGTGTCCCGCAAACGAAGGATGCGACGGCTCTGGCAGCGGCGTCAGGCGCTGCGACGATCTCGACCTTCGTAGCAGCGGGAAACTTCTCGCACTGTCGGGGTTGCGCTCCGCAAGCGAGCGATGCGACACTTTTCAATTTCAAAAGTCTCTCAAGCTTAGTTTCAAGCTTCCCAGCACAGGTACAACTTCCAGAGGCCCCACAACTGGATCAAGCACTCTAGGAAGGACAGAACTCTCTCAGGAGAGTTCAGGTAAGCTGAGGGTGAAGTCCTTTTGTTCCTGGGACTTCAGAACAGGGAGCCAGCTCTTCTCTGGCCCTTGGAGATTCCTTCAAGACAGGGGACACAGCACACTAGCAAAGTCCTTCCCCTCTCCTTGGCAGCAAAGCAACAGCAGGTCAGTCCAGCAGAGCAACAGCAGGACAGTCTTCCTTCTTCAGTTTCAGCTTTCTCCTTGGCAGAGGTTCCTTCTTGATTCCAGGATGATCTAATTTTCTGTTGTCAGGGGTCCTGTACTTATACCCCTAAAGACTTTGTTCTCTCTGTGCATGTGGGCCCTGAGCCCGGTCTGAACCAGTTCTGGGTGTTTCCTGAGTACTTTGTTTTGCTGGCTGCTTCTTTCCTTTCAGAGTGAGGGGCAGGGTCCTCAGCCTGTGGTAAATAAATAATTAATTACCGATACCATTTTCTATACATTAACTATAACAGATAGCTCAATAAATAAGAGGCAGGATCCGTGATATCTGAGTCAGAATGGCTTTAATCGGATGGCTCGAGCCTAAAGACCATGATGTGGCATGCAATGGAATGGAATGGCAGCTGCAACGTCTCATTAACATTACATAGTATATATAGTAAAACAGTACAATTGTATTGCATACAGTAGGCGTAACAAGTGACAAACGTAAGATAAGAACATATGGGCGTACAAAGAAGGCGTGCACAGAGTGTGCACGAAGACATGTGATGTAAACGTCACAGAAGTGTCATAAATGGGTGGGTACATGGAGGGGGCTACCTGGGCAGCTGGAACCTTTAACCTACTGGTGCGCGCAAACGGGCCATGACGTGTAACTAGAGAGAGCTGGGGTCTCTGACTTCTGGTACTGGAAGAGGAGACTAAAGTCTGGGATGTCAGGACGACATGTACCTATAGCATATCTGATATCTTGTGTTTAGAGAACATGTTGATAGAATCTAAAAGTCATCAGGGCAAAGGCTACTTGACACTAAGGCTGGTGCATGCATATATTTCTTTATGTATTGCGTGTGCTATGAATCTTCTATGGATACTAATTCAGTAATTCTCTTGCATGGAGACAGAAAGACTAGACTATAGATGAAGATGTTTATGCGGTTCGTTAGCTTAGGAATGTGAAGCCGGGGAGCTGAACTGATAACTAGAGGCATAACATATTCTTGGCAGACAGGCAGGCAGGCCGGGCACCGCGCTGCTTGGCAGAAAGTAAGTGAAGGGTCAGGGATGCGGGAGGGGCTGCATCGCTCCTCGGAGTGGTTTCAGGAGACGTGAAGTTTGAATCTGGTGTCCGGGCCCTATGAGGCCTAGAAACGGGGACAACTCGATGAATTAACGTGCACAATGTAAAACGTTGGCAACATAGGCCTAATACTTGTTGCTTTCAGGGAGACTGGATAACTGGCATACTAACGTTGGACACAACTATAATTGCGTCTTTAATCTGGAGAGGGGGAACATATGCATGTCGATCATGCACAAATAGCATATAATGGGGAACACGTAGGGACACATGACAGGGCAAAATTCAATTTTCCTCATTCCCTCCTTGTTCCCTACGTTTCCTTCAGGAAACATCAATATTCATGATACCATCTATCTGTTCATATAGCATCATTTGCTCGTCTCGAATCTTCTTGGAATGGGACTTAGGACTTGGAATACAAGAGGTAGCGCACAAGCCGCAAATCGCAGGGCCACATTGTAAACATAGGCAACAACTGAATATGATCATTACTACTATTCCTAGGAATGACAGTACTTTCCATCCCCAGGCAGATATTATACTCCAGAGCCAACCGGACCATGTCCAGGTGCCTGGATTCTGGTGCAACTGATGGGCTATCTTATGAAGTCTTGTTATAGCTGAATAAACAGACGGTGCGTTATTAGGAATGAAAATGCAGCAACTAGATCCGATGACTCTACAAGCTCCGCCCCTGTCGGCCAGTATGACGTCAAGAACAAGGCGGTTCTGAAGAACGACAAATCTCATAGCAGATTGCTCTTCAGGTAAGTTACCTAGAGCGGAAGTAGTCTCATTCACTACTGCTTCAAGGGTTCTGGTTAACCTACGTATTAGCTTACTATTCTGGATAGGTCCTATGAAGAAAAAGAAACCTTTATTGAAGTCTGTATACTGTTCTAAGTCAGTTTCAGTTTGATCGACAATTGGGGACTCGATCTCCCTTCTATGTCTGACGTGTACTAGATGTGTATTTCTGTGATAATCGGATGGGGCTAGAAAAACTGGTGGCAGTAGGAAGGCAATGTAACATGTTCCATCCCAATCTAGGGGCAGACGTACATATGCGGTCTGACCACATACAAAATATGAATGACGTGAGGCTTTGAAATTAGATTTCCCACTGTCACTGTACTTGACCACAGTAGTACAATCACTGTGTCCTAGATGTACTGAACCATTCTTTCGGATACATAATTCGCCTTTCATTGGTAGGACTGTAATAGCAGGCAAATCTGGAGTAGTCTCGGATTGAACATTCAAAACCATGAAATTCGAGGAATAATTACCTAGATCATATACTTCATTTTCTAGATCTAACCCTGTTCTATGGGAAAGACCTTCCTTGTCTGGGAAACATGTTCTATTCAAAAGGGACTTATCGTCTAGGGATGATGTTATCGTAAACCATGCTCCACACGAACCATTGTGTGAAAACGGATAGGGAAAGAGTGGCAGAACTCCCTTCGGTGTCTGGAAAGGGGGGAGTCGACCACACACCCAACAATTAGTGGCATTGCTGGTCTGGTGTGAATAGTGTAACATTCGTATAAAAGTATTGTTGCGCATGGCAAGTCGGTAGGATAACTCGTGAGGAGGTAGTTCACTAAAAGTGTGCTCTACTGTATTATTAGAAGAAAAATGTACATGTGAATCAAGAGGAGGAAAAAATACATGTAAAACATAACTTATGCATGTAACCGTAAGACTCAGAAATAACATAAACAATAAAGTGATCACGCATCTGCTGCGCAAATTTTTACAATAACGTATTTTCTTGGAGTTTCGTCTAACTCTCTCACTAGGGGGGTCTATCTCATACATGTCAGGAACCTGTCTAACCGCTTCACCCGAGAGGGACTTAGACAATTAAACTGTCTGACTTGCTAGACCTCAATTTCATTTTATACTCCTGCTGCGGAGTTTCCTCTAACAGGGGGAGTTTAGAGTCAGTATCGGGGCAGTCCTTGAAAAAAGTCTTTGGACGGAGTCCATGAAAACGTTTAACGTGACTGGAGTGGAGCCATCCCTTGCGGCCCTCCACTTTGACGGCGGTCCTTGTGGTCATCAGTACGAGTTTTGGCTCTTTCCAGCGGGGCTCCAGCGGACTTGAACGATCAAAGTTTCGGATCAAAACCAGATCACCTGGAACGACCTCGTGCGGTTTCACCTGGGTGTTGTCTGGAAAGGCAGCCGCAACCTGTGAACGACAAGAGAGTAGTGCAGACATCAAGGAAGCTAGGTAATCTGTCAGCATATTACTGTCAACATCAGTAATTTTACGTGGCATAGGTGTACCCCACATGTTCGGGGGACGACCGAATACAACCTCGAAAGGTGACAGACCTGAACGGGAGTGAGCGACCCTTCTCATATAAAAAAGGGCGACTGGCAGAGCTACCAACCAATCTACGCCTTTCTCGGCACAGACCTTCGCAATGCGTATTTTCAGAGTTTGATTATGTCTCTCGACGAGGCCGGCTGCCTCGGGGTGTCATACACAATGGAACTTCCACTGGTACCCTAACAGAAGAGATACTTGTTTCATGAGTTCGGATGAGAATGGCTGGCCGTTGTCTGAATACACGACCCTGGGCAAACCATAGCGGGGGAAAAACTCACGAACCAACTGCCTGGCAGTGGTCGCGGCAGTGTAATCTGGGACTGGATATGCTTCTGTCCATCTGGACAAAGCGCATACAACTACGAGGACATACTTGAAACCTCGACATCGATCCATCTGAATATAATCCATCTGGAGGACTTCAAAAGGGTGGTCAGGAGGATGGAATCCACCTTGTTCCACCGGAACACCTTTACCTGGATTGAACTGACAACAGATCATGCAGGTACGCACTTTCTGCTTGGCTGCTGCTCGTAAATGTTTGTTAAACCAAATATTCTGGATGCTGTCTAACATGGCTTTCTCTCCTAAGTGTGCTGGACTATGTGCTGTATTAATAATAACTTGAACCATAGAGTCGGGGAGAAACCATGTGGCTTTTCCCTTCGTCAACCATCCCTGATCTGTCTGGACCCCTCCTTGTTCAGACCATTTCTTGATTTCGTCTGGGGTAGCATGTCTCTGTATGTCTAGTACGTCTTGTGTAGGGTCCTTAACTGTCATGCAAGTTGTCAGGACTGAAACGTCTGTCTTTGTCTTGTTAACTGGAATGTCTGGAGTCTGAGCTGTAAGCTTGGCGGTTCGATCTGCTAGATCGTTACCTTGGGAAATGGTGTCAGTGGCTTTCGTATGTGCTTTGCACTTCATGATGGCAATGGCTTTCGGTAAATGCATTGCTTCTAACAGAGCTTGAATGAGGGGGCCATGCTGAATCTTGGCTCCATGAGAGGTCATGAAACCTCTTTCTTGCCAGAGTACTCCAAAGTCGTGAACGACTCCGAATGCATAACGTGAATCTGTATGTATGTTTACTTTCAGGTTCTTAGCTCGTATGCAGGCTTGGGTCAGAGCGATGAGCTCTGCTGCTTGAGCAGACAGGGTGTCGATACGATGTGTTTCTATAACTTCAGTCTCAGTAGTCACTGCATATGCGGCGACTAGTTCTCCTGTACTTGTTCTCATACATGAACCATCCACATAAAGTGTCAGGTCAGGATCAGGTAATGCAATGTCAGTCAGGTCTTGTCTTGGCTTGGTCATGATGTTAATAACTTCCACGCAGTCATGTGTGGCAGGATTCGATGTAATCGAGGGTAACAGTGTAGCAGGATTTAATACGTTGCAGCGTCTGATTTCTATGTGTGGCTGAAACAGTGTCAGTTCATAACCTGTTAATCGTGCAATTGTCAAGTGCTGAGTCTGTGTTCGGTTTAAAAGAACTTCCACAGAGTGCGGAACTTGTACTGTCAGGGAATGTCCTAACACTATGGAATCACTTTGTCTGATAGCTAGAGCTGTGGCTGCAACTGACTTGAGGCACGCAGGCAGAGCCTGGGCTACTGGATCTAATGTGCTAGAGAAATAAGCACAAGGCTTGTGTTGTCCTGCTTGATCTTGCGTGAGAACAGATAATGCTGTCCCATCACGTTCGGTAACAAAAAGTGTAAAAGGCTTACTGTAGTTTGGTGTCGCTAACACAGGTGCATTACATAAAGCTTTCTTTAACTCGTTAAAAACAAGTGTATGTTCCTGGGTCCAAGGGAGGACAGTCGATATGGCTGCCTCCTGTGTTGTTAACTGTATCAGTGGTTTGGCTAGATATGCGTACTGAGGAATCCATTGTCTGCAGTAAGAAGTGAGGCCGATAAAAGCTCGTACCTCCTTCTGTGTCTTGGGCTGTGGAAGATGTGCTATTAACTGGATACGGTCAGGTGTCAACTGTCTACCCCTCTTGGACAGTAAGTGTCCAAGGTATACCACTTGCTGGACACAGAATTGCAGTTTGGAAGGGGACACCTTGTGCCCCATGTCTGCCAGGAAATACAAGACTGTCAGTGACGCACGTTCGCAGTCACGTTCTGTACGGGCTGTGATCAATAGATCATCGACATACTGGAGCAGGGCAGTGTCAGTTGGCATGTGAATACTGTCTAGTTGTCTTTTAAGTGCTTGACTGTAAATACTAGGACTTTCTGTGAAACCTTGAGGTGCTCGTGTGAATTTATAGCTTCTTCCATTTAAACAGAATCCGAAAAGAAACTGGCTGTCTGGATGAATGGGGACACTAAAGAATGCGTTCTTGAGATCAATAACAGTAAAGAACGTAGCTTCAGAATCAATGGCAGTCAATAGGGAAGAGATATCTGGAACCACTGGGTACTGGGGTATGATACATTTATTAAGTTCTCGAAGGTCAATCACTAATCGATAAACTGGAGGTGCATTTGGATCAGTACGTTTAAGAATCGGAATGATAGGAGAATTACATACATTGGAGTCAGTTTCTACAACTACTCCTTGAGCGATGAGCTCGTCAATAATTTTCGATAAGGCTGCTACAGCCTCAGGTGGTAATTTGTACTGGCGGATTCGTGGCAATACAACACCTTGTTTCAGAGTGACACGATATGGTGTAATGTGCATACAACCTACATCAGTTGGACCTTGCGCCCATAAATGCTGTGGTACATTTAATAATCTTGGATCAAAATCCCTTAACACATAATGACCTTTAAAATCACGTAAAAACAATCTCACTCCTTCTGGGGAACAGCATATAACTGCTCCTAATTCTTTCAATGTTTTAATACCAAGTAAATTTTCGGGACAGGATTTCGTAAGTAACAAGTCTGTAGTTCGGGACAATGGACCAACTTCTAGGGAAACTGGTTTCGATGTTTCATTAACAATAGGCTTTCCTGAAAATCCCAGGGAAACGTTTCTTGAGCCTGAGAGTGGAGCCCCTGGAACCTCGTCATGACTGATGGTAGTCCTACTTGCCCCTGAATCAATCAGAAACTTTCTGTCTTTCCCTAATACTTGACTGTGTACATAGGGACCCTCTTGATCTACAGGAACCTCGATGAGAGGCAATCCAACCTCCCTCTCTAGGCTGTTTCATGAATACTGCTGATATTCTGGATAATCTGACTGTGCATATTGGTACATTTGTTGTGTAACGTGTTGCGTGGCAGCTATAGGCTGCGGTACTGTAACTGTCTGTTGTGCGTTCTGCGGTGGTTGTGTATTTTGCGGAACATGTTCTTGTCTAGGAGGACGCGGTCTTTCTTTCGTCTTACCTGTAGCTATGTTATGTTTCAGAACTGCACATTCGTTTATATAATGACCTGGCTGTTTACAGTAATTGCATGTCCCTTTAACAGGAGCTGCAGAATGACTAGTCTGATTCGGACCCTTCTTCTGACTATCTGGTTGAACAGACTGTGCAACTAGTACTTTCATTTTCGTGTCTTTCATACGTCTCCTTTCGTGTTCTTGCTCTTCCCTGATTCTATTCTGGTGATACTGTAACATCTGGAGCATTTGAGACGGGGTATTAGCTTGCCATGTACTCTCGACTTTCAATACTCTATTTTTAACTTGCGGTAAAGAATTCTCAACTAGTTTAGAAACAAAAAGATGTGGATACGACTCACTACTTGTTTTCAGACCGCTATTAATAATGAAACATTTCTCAAATCTGGAATAGAAATCACTAGTGTCTTCGTCCTGTTTCTGTTTACAGGCTGAGATGGCGTCCCAGTCTTCCTTTTTCGTGGCTAGTAATCTTGGCAAGACTTGTATTAACAGTTCGGGCAATTCTTTGGCTTTATCCCCAAGACCAGTACCTGGGACTCGTGTGTTATCTTCGTTCTCTAACGCGGTCCAATCTATCTTTTTCTCTCCCACCTCCCATTCTTTTTCTTTAAGTTTTTCATATATGCCCGCAGGCAGCAGGACCTTTAACATTTTGATGATATCGGGATACGTGTATTCTCCCATACGGAGCATGTCTTTTAATTCACGGTGGAACCCTGCTGGATCTTTATCGTGACAGGGCACTAACTTTTTCATTTCTAGTAGCTCTATTTTCGTTATAGGGGTGTAAACAAATACTCGTTCGAGCTCACCCCCCGTTCCCTTAACAGGATGCACTTCTCGCAACGGATTCTGTCTATCTATGTAGAAAGGGGGTGAGACAGAAACAAAATGCGGAGTCAGGAACGTTCTGTATTTGTGGCGCTGTTCTAGAATGACGTTAATTAAATCGGTACCTAGACCTTTCCATCGGTTCAGAAGTAACTCGTTCAATACATTATATAAAGGACCTGGATCAGAATGCTGACTCTCATACAGTATGATGAGGTGCTGGATCATGTACATACCCACCAGTCGCTGCTCGGCTGGCGGTAGTTTCAGAAACATTTGAGCCACTACTTCGTCTGAAAACGTGGTAGAATCACTAGTCCATCGAACTGCTGTTCGGGCGAGTTCTTGTTCATGCATGGTACTAAGTTTACTGTAACCTATTCGTAATTTCAGAACTTTATCAGTAGCCTGGAATAATTCTTCAAGAGAACACTGTTCTGGTACGGGAGGAGGAAAAACTTTCTTGTAGTCTAGGCGTGTGTGTCTATCGGAAGGTCTCGTCCTACCTACATACGCTATTCTAGTGGGATTCTCGTTGTCTACCTCTTTGTCTGAAGAGTCATTCTCTTTCTCGGCTATTATTCTTGCTTCCTCCTTTTGGTGTATACTTATAATTTCTTTACGGATCTTTCTGTACATAGTTTCTATACTATTCTGTGTTCTGTGTTTTCCTTCTGCTATATTGTCACTCCATCTGGTCAGGACTCTCATCTCTTCTGGATTTTTATCAGGATGATCCTGTTCTCTTATTAAACAATTTATTAAAAATTGCAAAATCATGCCTTGAATCTCGACTTTTCTGTGTACCATAGCTTCGTGAATACTTTCTGGTTTCTCCCCTGTTCGGATGAAATGATATATTCTGTCTAGATGTTCTTTCATATTTGATATGGTAACCAAGAAGCTTGCAACTCGTCGTAAACGTATGGAATATATTATCATACTATCTTCGCCTGGTACTGGGTCATATCTACAATCAGATCCGCACTCATTGAAATACTTTTTGAGGGCTTCGTACGTAGTCACTTTCGGGGTACGTTGTAACGCTGCATCTCTCAGCGTCAGGCGTTTTGTTTGAGGCGGGGTGATAGGAATACCTCCCCCTGCCCCTCCTGAACTGGAATCGTCAATTAATACTGAGTGTGCGGCTACTGGTAACGTGACTGGCAAAGTAGGGGTACGTAATGCGGGTTGGTCCTGGGGTACTGGCACATTAACAGGACCAACGACTGGAGGCACAGTAATTACATTAACAGGAGGTGGAAGTTGAACTAGCGGAGGATTCGTATTAGCATATTCTGGGACAGTGTCGTCCAAATAGGAAGAAAGGAAAATTTCAGCCGCGGTCGGTTTATGACGTAGCTTAATCGGGACCAAGGGTGGCGGTAAATTACAGGGTGCTTCCGGGGTCGCCTTAGGCAGACCCTCGGCAAGAAGGGGATACATACCTTTAATAAGAGCATTCCTCTGTCTGTCTGACTGTTCTGCTCTAACTCGTTCACCTTCTTCTAGTAATTCCCTTTCTTGGGCTTTTTCGGAAGATTCCCTACTTAATTCTGCTTTTCTGAATTCTTTCTCTGTTCTTTTATGCGATTCTTTACGCCACAATTCTATGGCATCTTTCTGGGATTGTCTGGCTTTCTTTTTCCATAATGCTTCTTCTACTCTCATGATGCACTCGGCATCCCATGTTCCTGAAACAGGCCATCTATATTTCTCTTCAAGATGTTTGGTGTAGTCCACCCATAAATCTAGATACAGTATGGCATCTAAGCCATGCTTATGATACATGAAATGTCCAGGACTGTCCCTGGGAGGGACAGGAACTGATTCTTCGAGTAACCCTTTTCTGGTTTTTATCTGACGTAACTTCGAAAACAAAGGCATATTTGAACCGTACTTGAACTTGAACACAATACACAATGAACACAGTAATGAATAGCAAAACAATCACTCATACCACGACATCAATAACACATTAATAACAGTTCGAACAGATACTACCTAACACATTGAAAACATGATACTTTAATTTCTCGAGAACAGACTTACTAGAATTACTGGATGCACTGCTAAAACAGTACAGAACATACCGGTCTCCTAAAGAGACACGTCATACCATATCCACCTAGGTGAACACGTCGGACCGGATCTGTGTACCCAAACCCGTCGGACCGGGCACAAATTAATGAACCCGTCTAGATGCCCCCAGCAACGGTACTCACCGGGAAGCAAACTGAAGGCCTCGGACTGGACTGGACTGCTACGATGTCTGGTTACTGCTACGCACTAAGCATGCGCCTCGGGCTTCGGAAACAGGTGGGCCTCCGGATACCTCGGACCTTGCTCTCTCGGCTTGGGCTCTGGTCGGGATGACCCGCCTTCCTCACCGCCTCGTCTGGATGCCGGACCGCAGTCTCCGTCTCCTCCGTGGGCCTGAGGGAGACTTGAAGCAGAAATATCTGCACGTGCACAGTAGGGTTCCGTCACGGCTGTAGAAGGGTCAGGGGGCCTGCGTTACATCACCGGCGCGTGGGGAAGGGGCTCGTCCCTGTTCGGGCGCCATTTTATGTGGTAAATAAATAATTAATTACCGATACCATTTTTCTATACATTAACTATAACAGATAGCTTAATAAATAAGAGGCAGGATCCGTGATATCTGAGTCAGAATGGCTTTAATCGGATGGCTCGAGCCTAAAGACCATGATGTGGCATGCAATGGAATGGAATGGCAGCTGCAACGTCTCATTAACATTACATAGTATATATAGTAAAACAGTACAATTGTATTGCATACAGTAGGCGTAACAAGTGACAAACGTAAGATAAGAACATATGGGCGTACAAAGAAGGCGTGCACAGAGTGTGCACGAAGACATGTGATGTAAACGTCACAGAAGTGTCATAAATGGGTGGGTACATGGAGGGGGCTACCTGGGCAGCTGGAACCTTTAACCTACTGGTGCGCGCAAACGGGCCATGACGTGTAACTAGAGAGAGCTGGGGGCTCTGACTTCTGGTACTGGAAGAGGAGACTAAAGTCTGGGATGTCAGGACGACATGTACCTATAGCATATCTGATATCTTGTGTTTAGAGAACATGTTGATAGAATCTAAAAGTCATCAGGGCAAAGGCTACTTGACACTAAGGCTGGTGCATGCATATATTTCTTTATGTATTGCGTGTGCTATGAATCTTCTATGGATACTAATTCAGTAATTCTCTTGCATGGAGACAGAAAGACTAGACTATAGATGAAGATGTTTATGCGGTTCGTTAGCTTAGGAATGTGAAGCCGGGGAGCTGAACTGATAACTAGAGGCATAACATATTCTTGGCAGACAGGCAGGCAGGCCGGGCACCGCGCTGCTTGGCAGAAAGTAAGTGAAGGGTCAGGGATGCGGGAGGGGCTGCATCGCTCCTCGGAGTGGTTTCAGGAGACGTGAAGTTTGAATCTGGTGTCCGGGCCCTATGAGGCCTAGAAACGGGGACAACTCGATGAATTAACGTGCACAATGTAAAACGTTGGCAACATAGGCCTAATACTTGTTGCGTTCGGGGAGACTGGATAACTGGCATACTAACGTTGGACACAACTATAATTGCGTCTTTAATCTGGAGAGGGGGAACATATGCATGTCGATCATGCACAAATAGCATATAATGGGGAACACGTAGGGACACATGACAGGGCAAAATTCAATTTTCCTCAAGCCGCCCAGCAGGAGGTGGAACCAGCATTGTGGAAGGCAGGCACAGCCCTATACAGACCCAGGTGCTAACTCCTCCCACCACTCCAGTTGCAAATGCAGTCATTCAGCCTAGGGCTGACTCAGCCAGCCTCCTGGGGAATTCCCCAGCACCTGTCACTCACAAACCAGACAGTCAATACACAAACAGGCCCAGGCACACAGAAAGGTCAGACAAGAGAACAGCAACTTTCTAAAAGTGCTGTTCTCAAACACATGATTTAAAAACAACCTTTCCTAAAAGATGTGTTATTAAATTCTGAGTTCAGGGATACTAGATACTTATGTCCTATCTTGTTCCTATGAGAAGAAATGCTGTTAACCACTGTAGCCAGCATTCCCCATGTTAATCTATGGAGCAAGAGAGCCTTACAGTAGTGAAAAATGAAAATGGCTGTAATTCACTACCAGAACATGTTACCTGCACCAGTACATGTTCTACCTTTCACATACACTGCACCCTGCCCAGGGTGGTACCTTGGGCCTTCCATAGGGGTGACTGATGTGCACAAAAAGGGAAGGGTTAGGCCTGGTCAGTGGGGACACTGACCAGGAGGACATGGCAGTTCTAAACTGCAGACAGGCACTGCAGTGTCAGGCCTGAGACATCATTTTAGGGCTACTCCTGTGGGTGGCACAATCAGTGTTGCAGGCCCACTACTAGCATTTGTCATCACCAGCCCTGGCACACCCAGTGCACTTTACTAGGGACTTCATGGTGATACAAATATGCCAAACATGTATATCCAATCAGAATAACCATTTACACAGGGAGCACTTACACTCTGGCACTGATCAGCAGTGGAAGAGTGTCCACAGCATCTAAACCAGCAAAAACGAAATCCAGCACAGCATCAAAAATACAGGAGGTAGAGGCAAAAAGATAGGGAGAAACCACGCAAAGATGCCAGGTCTAACAGCCACCCACAAGAATAGCCTTTCAAACATGTCTCAAGCCTGCCATTGCAAGCTTGGGTGTGCACATTTGCACTTATGCTCAGGTTGGCATTTCTAAACCATTAGCCAATGCTGAGTGGGCTGTTCACTATCACTAGGATGCTCCTAGGGTAAGCCCAGAGGGGTGGGGCAAGTCGTAGGGGAAAGGCAGGTCAGGTACACATGTTTGTTCCTTTTTTAGGAAGTGAATAATTCCCTTGTGGGTTTTCCCTACCCATTAGGCCTGCTTTGCCCATGGGTCAACATGGGAAAATTGCTGAGTAACCTTTAAACTACAGTTTTAGCTCACAGCAGGGAGTAGCCTCATGGTGTTTTCAAACATGTCTTTATCCTGCCATTGCAGCTCTGTGTGTGTGCATTTGCTCTTATGCTACGTTTGGGCTTTCTAAATCATTTTCCAATCCTGAGGGTGCCTTTCACTAACACTAGAGCACCCTTAGGATGAGCCCTGTGGTTGGAGCAAGTGATAGATGAAAGGCAGGGCAGGTACACATGTGTGTTCCCTATCCAGGTAGTGAATAACCTCTGTGGTTTTCACTACCTGTGAGGTTTGCTCTCATCATAGGTTAACATGGGGGAATCTATGAGAATACTTTAAGCTGTGGTGGTGGCTTACAGTAGAGCAATTTCATGTTGTTTACTATCATTTAGATTCACAATGACAAATCCTCCCTTATGGTAAAGGTGGATATGTCCTTAATAGCTTAGAAATGCCACTTTCTGAAAGTGTGCATAAGCATTAGGCATGCATCCGACATGACAGACCTCTGCCATTTGAGGACCTGGCTGGATAAATTGGAGGTAGAGGTTTTGACACTTAGCTTTATAGAGGGTTTAACTTTGACACATGGCCTCTGGGAAGGCAGATAATAACCCCACTAAAGATTAAGATCAGCATTCCAAGGCCCTATGTCCAACAGGACTGAAACGTAGGGGATAAAACTGTGGTTCAAAGGGGTACCCTCAGCACCACCCTTAACTTCAAAGGTATGCTACAGTATAACTACTGGTACCATACTTCAGCAGGGCAGTGATACACTTGTGGGCACATGGGACCAGACATCCAGGACTGTGGTGCACACTGCCAGAGGAATCTGTTGTGCATAAGGAGGAGACTGTCATTGGAAGGGACTGTGCACCCTACCTGAATAATGGCTGGCCTGGGCTGACTACCTGCTGCTGTGTGGTGCCCTGAAGTGTGCTCTCCAAGGGCTTATTGGCTTACTCCCTGTTCTTTGTGAAGGTCTCCAGGATATCAAAGACCTTCTGTGAGGGTTCTTCCTCAGGACCGAGACCAGGTCAAAGACTGCAATGTACATAAAATTACAAAAATTATTATTTTAGTTCATGAAATATCCCTACTTTTCATTGTGAAGCTGTCAAATGAATTCTTACCGTGGGGAATTGTGAGGTAAGTAAGACATTGCGGAACAACCAAGTGGCGCGTATACTTTCTTTTTTTGTGCAGAATTCTGAAAAACAAAGAGAGAACCAATTTTGGCCTCATCAGTGTTGTGTGGTTGACAACTATTGGTAGAGGTACACTGTATTGAGACAGTGCGTGGCTTATAGTGCATTTGGGACGGGGTTGTGCCCATGTGTCAGCTTACGTCAAACGATGGCAAAATTGATTTGCAACAAAGTGATTGAACTTGCCTCTGATGAAGCCAAATGTTTCTTCGTAAGGGGAGATCGGTTTCAGTCAAGATGTGCCCTGTGCCAGGAAAATTATTGTATAAACAGGTGCACCAATGTTTAACCAAAGCTTAGGCCACAGCGCATGAGAGCCATTAACTTACTTATTCTGAGCTTGTTGTGTCCATATTAGTAGTAGGAGTGTGCTGCTGTATTCAACCTGGGAAGTAGAACGCAATGTGTTACGTTACGCTTCTGTGCTCTGTGCAAGAGAGCATTTCGTAATTTCTAACAACCTTAGGAATTAAACTCACTTTCGGTGCGATTAAGGTGCGATGCACCGGAGGGGGAACTGTGGATGATTGTCACGGTGTTGTGCCCCTAAATGAGAATAGCAAATACACTCTTGTTACTAATTGGGAGGTTGATTTGAAAATGTTTTAAAGAGACGGCTCTTTGCCGAAACATCAGTTAAACACTCAATTTGTGTTGCCGAAGGCCGTAGACTGATTCGTGGCGTATCAGGGACCGGTCGTTCGGTCAGTTCCTGTTGGGATTAATAAGTCAATTTGAAGGCGATTGTGTGAGTTGGGGATAAGCTCTCACTGACAACATCACTCGAACTGAAAGGACTTGCCTGATTTTCTAAATTAAAGCAAAACTAGCATTCCTCCAGCGCTCACGAGAAAAGTATCCCAAAAATGCAGAAGCTTGGCGGAGCCAAGAACAGACTTTACTTGTAGATTCAGATGGCACGCAGCAAAAAATATGGAAGGCAGAGACAGACATTCAGGGAAGTCCACATCAAAGATGCCAGGTCTAACATGCATATTACTGTTGTCATTTTAACACTGTTGGTCCTAATACTGATAGTAATCTTTCTAAGAGTGATTTTTTCCAAGAAATACATGCTGTTCATGTTATGTTATTTAGTGTGTGTGTTAAATACAATCGTTATTTACGTACACCACATGTGAAGTCTCTTTTGTGACATTCAGTGTATTTATTGTTTGAGAGTGCTTTGCCAATGCTTTACATATTGCCTCCGTGATAAGCCTGACTGCCCAGTGCCAAGCTGCTCACAGGAGAGCTCAAGTTATATAGCGGGTGTAATAACCTAACCCTGACAGAAGTGGTAGGTTCTGCCTGGCTTAGGCATTGTTTCAGACAACCAGAAAGTGCCAGTTACAACAAGGTATACACAGCATACTGGTGCATGGGCTACTATGCCTTGTATTCTGCCACTCCTCACCATTTTTCCCAGTGTCTCCACTTTGGTACTTCCAGGCAGGTGTTACCTGGGGGTTTAAAGTTTCTCTTAGGCAAGTATCAAGGCTCATGTTCAAATTACTCTTTAATCCAGTATGTTGCCCTCAGTTATTCAAACAGTCCCCTTTCAGCACAGTTTCACCCCAGCAGAGGTATGAGAGTCATTTCTCAACTGCCAACAGGGAGCTACAGTACCTGTTTCTCTTTGCTCCCACTTTAGGGAGAAGTTGCATTGACTGGAAATATGGTCCACAATCTGAAAGAGAGCTGGAGCAGAACAACAACAACAGGGGGTACTGTTTCACCCTCCAGGATGACCATTGTCTTTGGGCAAGTCAAGGTTTCCAGTAGTCAGGGGACCCACTTCTGGATCTTTGGTGAGGTACAGCAGATAGGCCACAAAGGGTCAGGGGTCACAGTAGCATGAGAGCAGCTGTGGTGGGAACTTTGCTTGTAGTGACATAGGTTCACATGTGTGCAGTTCTTAGAGTGCAACAGCACAATTTCCAGGTACAGTTCTTAATGACAGTGGCACAGTCCACTTCTAGCATGATTTATTGGTGGTGGTGCAATCTGCCTCCAGCACAATTCTTGCAGCATGACAACCCACTTTAGGCACAGTTATTGTCCTTAATGGTATTGACCCCTGTCAATGATTCCTACCAGGAAACACTTGCACAGAGAAACTGCACCCTTCTTCCTTAGGGCATACAGACCTCTCACTGCAGTCTTACTTCTTCTGGTGGACCCCACACTAGTGGGGTCAAGCTGCTTTTGGCACTCGATAAGCAGTCATACCTTCTGCAGTATTGGCAAACTCCTTCCCTCGCTCAGGAGGCAGGTTAGCTTCTAGGTGCTTCATATCAGACTAACAGCTTCCTCCAGCAAGGCTAGACTTCAGGTGATGTTCCTTCACCTCTGTGAAGCTGGCTCCCAGGCAGACACCAGCTCTGGTTGCACCACAGTTCTGTAGTAGGGAATCTCTGTGTATAGTCATAATCATGTGAATAGTCCCGCCCATGTGCGTTACCGTGCCTTTAAGGAACCCTCCAGAGACCCTCGGTATCCCGTGATGCACAGCCAGAGACTAATTACTTTCAGTTCTTTTTTCTGGCTCCTACTAGCAGGACCTTGGAGCATTGAGCTCTTTAGTGGTATATCTTCAATAATTTGAGCTTTTTTGATAGTTTGAGTGTTTCACTCGACGTCTGAGGCCTTTTCCTTCGTTTTGCTGTCTTTTTGGGGCAGTTTAGCCACCTTGTCAAAATGCCATCTTTATTTGACAAGTGCCCAGAGTGTGGCAGGAAGAAGGCCAAATCGGACTTTCACAGGGTTTGTATACTCTGTCTTCCTTCAACTCATGTTCCTGACTCCTGTGTCATCTGCAAGTTATTCTCCAGGAGGACCCTGCGTGACAGGGGAAAGATTCGCCTTCAAGGCCTGGAGCAGAGAAGACAACAGGCTGCAGGTGGGCCATCTGGTCATGGAGAGAGCCTTTCCTCTTCCACAGCCCCTGCGTCGGCCTCTGGGGGGCTCCCCAGTAGGAAAAAGACTCAGAAATGACGCAGGTCCCGGTCGACATTGAGGGCGACAACGTCAACGTCGAGGCCAGGTATGACTACCATATGCTCCCTGTCGACCCAGGGCTCTGGGTCTAAACGACGTCGAAGTTCTGTGTCGAGATCTCGGAAGAGGTCGACGTTGAGGACTTCACAGACGATGTTGACACATCGACATCGATCTGAGTCCAGGAGACATCGGCGCTCGACCGCCGAGGCGACACCGCCGTTCGCCGTTGATTCGCAGGTCGCCGTCAATGAGAAGATCATCGACGTCGAGGAGGATGTCGACGTCGAGGAGGATGCCGACGTCCAGGAGAAAGTCGACGTCGAGACAAAAGTCAACGTCGAGACAAAAGTCGACGTCGAGAAATCATCGGAGCTCATCGTCGAGAAGCCTTTTTCCGTCTGTGGTCAGCATCTCCTCATCTGGGAGTTCAAGGTCAAGGCGGAGTGGACATTCCCCGTCAAAGGGCACTGCTTCCAGAGCTTCCTCTACAAGGCCGGCCGAAAGCGGAGGAGGGTGATTCATACTTTGGACTTGGAGTACTCCAGCACCTATTCGCCAACCAGGTCACTGGAACCAGCTCAGCCTGTGGCTCCTCGTCGGTCGCCGCTGCGGCCTAGGAAGTCTACTCCGCCTCCTCCTCATCCACCTCCTCCTCCACCTCCGCCACGCCTGCCTACACCTTCGCTGGGGAGCGAATTCAGAATATGCACTCCCCATACAGGGGACATGGTCCCAGACAGAGTCCACGTATCACATCAACTTTCTGGAACTCCGAGCAGTTCACTTGGCACTGAAAGCCTTCCAGCCATCGTTCCACACCAGTTCCCTGCTTGTACAGACTGACAACACAACAACAATGTATTACCTCAACAAGCAGGGGGGCTCAAGATCACGCACACTGTCTCGGGAGGCGCAGACGATCTGGAACGGGCTGCTGGCCAGGGGCCTGATGATCACAGCGACTCATCTGCCAGGTGTGTAGAATGTTCAGGCAGACCCGCCCAGCAGACTCATTCAAGAAAATCACGAATGTGTCTTAAACGACCAGGTGTTAAGAGGCATCTTTGCAAGGTGGGGCACTCCATACATCGATCTGTTTGCCACCGCAGAAAACAGCAGATGCCGAGACCTCGCCTCCAGGTTTTACCAACCGGGGATGCTGTGGAATGCACTATGGATCAACTGGTCAAACAGCTTTCTCTACGCTTTTCCACCCATTCCCTTGATCCCAGCAGTGCTGATTAAACTGTCACGGTCCAGGGCCAGGATGATCCTCATTGCTCCGGAATGGCCTCGGCAGTGGTGGTTCACCGACCTCCTACACTGGTCTCTCCTGCCGCATCTTCGACTTCCGTGTCAGAAGGACCTTCTCACGAAGTTCGGAGGACAGATGGTGCATCCCAACCTCTCGTCGTTGAGTTTGGCACCATGGCTTCTGAGCTAGTGCAGTATAGACATTTAAATCTGCCTCAGAACTGCATGGAGATACTGAAAGGGGCAAAAAGACCTTCTACAAGGACTATCTATGCATGCAAATCGAAAAGTTTCTGCATTTGGTGCACGTCTATGGATGCAGACCCTTCATCCTGCAAGGAGGATGTCATCCTCCTGTACTTACTGCATTTGGCTCAATCTGGCCTTAATTTTCATTCCATTAAGGTTCACCTAGCAGCTTTAAGTGCCTATAGGAAATGTCCTTCACAAACTTCCTTTTTCCAAATCCCAGTAATTAAAGATTTTCTGGAAGGTTTGAAGAAGGTGTTTCCTCCCATTGGGCATCCTTCGCCTCCGTGAGAGCTTAATGTGGTGCTGTCTAGACTAATGAAGGAGCCTTTTGAGCCTATTCATAAGGCTTCTCTACAGCATCTATCCTGGAACGCAGCTTTCCTTGTGGCCATAACATCGGCTCGCAGGGTGAGTGAGATCCAAGCTCTATGCTGCCAAGAGCCCTATACTGTATTTCATGCATCTAAAGTAGTGCTTAGAATTCACCCAAAGTTCCTTCCGAAGGTGGTGTCAGATTTCCATGTGAATCAAACAATCACTTTGCCCACGTTTTTTCAGAATCCTTCCTCTCCGACGGAGAGGTCACTTCATCCCCTTGATGTATGAAGGGTGTTGAAATTTTACTTAGATAAGACCAAGGAGATTCGTAGATCAGATCAATTATTTGTTAATTATGGATCGGTCAGGACTGCTCTTGCCACGTCTAAACAGTCCATCTCTAGGTGAATTGTGTCCTGTATTGAACTGTGTTACCAGACAGCTAACAAGACTCTAGGGGGTAAGCCTAATGCTCACTCTACCAGAGGTAAAGTTGCTACAGCGGCTTTGCTGCGCAATGTCCCCATTGCAGACATCTGTAGGGCTGCCACTTGGAAGTGAGTCCATACCTTTGCTAAACACTACTGCCTGGACTCTGATGCCAGGGCAGATGCTCAGGTTGGGCAGGCTTCCCTGAGAAATTTATTTGCACAATAGTGGTTCTGTCTGTTTCTTCCCTCGCTGAGTTTGGTTATTGGGATGGGCTTGCCATTCTAGTCACATGATTATGACTATACACAGAGATCCCCTACTACAGAAGGAGTTGTTTCTTAGCTGTAACTCCAGTTCTGTAGTAGGGGTATCTCTGTTATAGTCATAAGCAACCCGCCCTCCTCCCCGGAGGATGAAACTATAATATCGTGAATGCTACAGGCCTGGCTTTATACACCTTCAAAAAGAACTGAAAGTAACTAGCCTCTGGCTGTGCATCATGGGATACCGAGGGTCTCTGGAGGGTTCCTTAAAAGCACTGTAACGCACATGGGTGGGACTATTCACATGAATATGACTATAACAGAGATACCCCTACTACAGAACTAGAGTTACAGGTAAGAAACTACTCCTTCTCTGAGTACTCTCTGGAGTTTTCCCTTCCTTAGTAAAGAGAATTTGGAACAGGAATAACATGTTGGTCAATGGCTCCCAATGTTATACAATTAAAGCATAGAGGAAATGTGGATTCCCTCTCTGCAATTTGGGGCACGAATAGGCATAATCTTTTACTACTTGACTATCATCAGCCACGCTGAACAGAGATCTGTAAGAAGCAAAAGGCATGCCTCCCCCAAAGGGCCTCTTTCACCTTAACAGGAGAGCGTGCCCCCCCCTCCCCCCACCTTTACCACCCCCTCTACCAAATGGCAGTGCTACAGGTTGGCTAATCAGCAGCTCCTCTCAGCAAAAGGCCTAACTGAATTACTGAATGAGCCTTCTCTCCTCTGTCCCCACTTCAGTGTGTAGGTCTCTGCCCTCAACTTCGGGGATATCAGCAATACACTTCCACTAAGTGGGAAAACAACGAATGTCGCCTCCATCCTGCAAAAAAACAGATTTTGGTCTTTCATGGAATTCACATATCTCCATTACTCTTGCTCGAGGATTGATACAATACATGTATCTACATTACTCTTGCTCGTGGATTGATACAATACATGTACCACACAAGCCACTTGCTCATACATGCACTACATACCCTGAAGATGGTAACATTAGGATCTAGGTTAATGCATAGAAGCAGACCTTTAAACAAACTTGCCAATAGGTCTCTGTTCAAGCAACACAGGTAAAAAGGCTGGTCACAGCTTCACAAAAAGCCTGTATACTGCTATAACATAACAGGTGTATTTGTAAAGCACAAGATTACCTGAAGGTGTCCTGGTGCTGAATAACTGATGTTTATTGCTACCAAACTCAATGGTACTCATTTTATTAACCTCAAATGGATGAAAGGCTGAGTGGACTCACTGGGATTTGGACCTGTGACCATGAGGTTGAACACAGGCCCCTGCAGTGGGTTCTTTAGTCCACTGAGCCACCAGACCCGGCTATCACCACTCTACATGTCCAACCCATAACAGGGACAGTAGTCCACTGCCAGTAAAATGAGGACATGCTCAGTGCACCACTCCAGGTCACAGAGCAGCTCGAGTACCTCACTCTGAAAAGAGTTTCATTCTTCCAAACACAAACATCAGATTGTTGTATTCACGTCTCCTTGTGTTGTTAAACGATTCATCTGAGGCATTGTATTCTGCCACCCACATTAAATAAGGTTGACATCGAATTTATATTTTATTTAGGCAATGGAACTGTCCTGCTGCTGTGCAAGATGGTCCTTAACACTGTGCCAGATTCTGGGTCACTGTGGACTTTCACCAATAATTCTCCACTGCCTGGCACAATGACTAAAGTGAGTATTCCACTTTAAACTATAAAATGTAATTTCAAAGGGATATACACTTGATCCCTTTAACTTATGAATATTGCTTTAGTTTGTCCACTTACAATTAAGTCCATGGCATAATACAGAATAAGGCCTCAGGTTACATTGTTGCTGTGATAATGCACTGCAGACAGACA
Organism: Lissotriton helveticus; assembly: GCF_964261635.1. Classification (NCBI taxonomy): domain Eukaryota; kingdom Metazoa; phylum Chordata; class Amphibia; order Caudata; family Salamandridae; genus Lissotriton; species Lissotriton helveticus. Next base: position 383,403,748 of record NC_136061.1, on the reverse strand, counting down.
GGACCGACAGTCATTAAAACAACCACACTACATAGGTCTCTATGATGGCCTACATTAGAGTCAGAGCCTCAAAGATTCCTGGTTTATAATAGGGCAGATGGAATCTTTGCACACCCTGTTATTCTGTCCTAATTCTTCTCCTGTCTTGCATGCTGGCCCTGCCATTCCCTATATACATACACCACATCTCACTGTGTGCTGACCGTGTCACTGTCTTGCACTGACTTCCCCGCCTCATTAATTTATGCGAGCTCAACCACTCTGTACTGACCCTGCCCACCATTCAGATCTTCCTATGACTTAGTGGCCCTCCCTCTGTCCACTGACAAACCGCTTACTGGGTACTGGCCCTACTTCTTGCTCTGTGCAGTCTTCCTCAAACTAGCTCCATTGACACTACCCATTGCTTGCAGGCACCCTGCCAGTCAATTGGAAGTTCGTGTCTCTCACCAGTGGGTGGCAACTTTTTATGGTTGGCACCAAAAACGTTGCTATCCTTCTGAGCAGTAAACCCGCTGGCGAAAGGGGTTTTCTGTGCATTCTTGGGGCATGGCGTCGGAAGGTTGTGCTATGCACATTTCCATGTCACCTGCGGGTGTTAGTTATTGTTTAGTGAATTAGACAATAATCCTTCAAGCCAAGTGCCTTGGTCAATAATTCCACTTCTGTTAATGGTAGTTTACGTCCCATCAAGTAAACAGGTTTCTTCGGATGAACTCGAGGTAGGGCACCAACATGCAGGACAAGAACCGGCTTCTCAAAGGTGTCAGTTAAGCAAGTTTTTATCTTTTTTAATTTGAACTCCGGACAACTTGTGGCTTTTTCAAAGCTCCTCGACGAGAAGAAGCTGGCCCGATATTGGAACCTTTTATGAAACTGCTAGCCTAAGCTCCAAGGCAGGGTTGCCAACCTTCCCAGAAAAACACACAGGCCATTTGTTCACTTTTTAGGGTTTTGCAACGGTCTGGCATGCTACTTAAACAGAAATTTATATAAAACCATCTGTAATCATTTTTACGTTGCCTTTTTGGCTTCGTTTACTTTAACTGTCACCCAAGGAATATTGCGGCAGCTCTAGAAGATATTTCAAAGGGATTTCTTCTCCTATTTGCTCTAATAAGTATATACAGCTGATGGGAAAAAAATACCGGCTTCAGGAGATTTTCCAATTATTTGTAGCGGTAGAGACATTAAAATATTGGTCATGGCAGTAAAAACCGGCTATCCTATCTCCTGTGGTAGTGCACAGGCATTTCACAGGATCGGTCACATGCCACTATTTTCAACACCTACCGTCTCTCACCGTTGCCTTCTCAGTCCGATTGGGCAACTATTTCACTTAATTACTCATTACCCTGCATTTCTCCGTCCTCTTCGTTCCAGGAATCATAAGATGAGGCATCTCCGCCTCTGACAGAGAGATGAACCACGCCTGCATCACACCGTGTTATATACTTTTCTGTCTATGCTACTCCATAAGCCTCTCATTCCAACAACATCACTTCCTGTTTTTTTCTCTATCCTTGTAAGACCAGTTAAGCCACACTAACAATGTTTTTTTTTATAATAGTGCAATGTTTCTTACTCTTTACTGGGAGGGAGGGACACAGCACAGACCACTGACTACTAATATTATGTGAAAAAGGCCAATTTATAGAAACAGGTGCACATCACAAACTTTACCTGAGCAATCGACTTTACAAAACTAAAGACTCGCTATACATTGAATGAACTACTCAATATTCCACCCCCACCCCTACCGTCCCCCCACATACTCCAACCCGCAAGTCTCCTTCCTATTGTAGTGCATTTCAACAGTTTACAACCTTAACTTTCCCCTACAGCCTGTGAATGCATATATTAACCCCTAAGCAACTAAACTTGCTGTTCTTAACCTTGACCTTCCCGCCTAGTCCAGGTGGTAAGGTGTTCACCCCCTCCCTTTCTTTCCATGTGGTTCACTAATGGTAATGCCAATCAAACTTCTGTAAGCTCATGCAAAACGTTCCAGTCCCCCGCTACCCAGAAAAAGGCCACCTGCTGACTTTTTTGCCTCACACCCTTAGCAGTCCCCGTTATTCTCTTCGCCTCTACCTGAGAATGTTCAAAGTCCTCACCAACACCTCTCTCAATTCTAGCAAATTTAATTCCATACCAATCCTTGATGGATACACAATCACCCCTGAAAAAATTTCCATACTGTTGTACTTAATATCCACGTGACTAATATGCTTGAAACCAACTTCCCTACAGAGCCAACTCATCTCCCTATTGACTTTCCAGCACACCCTATTAAACGCTCAAGGCTTCCTAGCCCCCCTCCAATTCCTCCTCGGCTTAAACTCCACCTAGAGCAGGGGTCTCCAACCTTTTCTGTAGTAAGAGCTAATTCTGATGAAGGAAAGTCCTGCTGAGCTACTAGCATATTTTATCACTGTAAAATGCCGATGATATAAATTAACATTACACTATGACCACCCTAAGCACAGTTATCAGTAGTAACCCCAAAAAATTTCAGGTGAAGTTATCAGCAGAATGCTAGGAAAATGTTTATCAATATTAAATGTTTGTAATGAAGTAAAATTCAAGTCTTCATATGCTGTGTGCCACAAAGGGTAGTACCACAGCAGTGAGTCTCTCCAACTCAAATTGTATTATCATTCAGCTAACAACTTTAAATGTGTTTTAGAATTGCAATAATATGTCTACATTCGCATATTAGTTTTTGAAAATACACATAGTTTTCTATCAAAATCCCTTTCAGCTTTGAGCAATCAAACTCAATTTTCCAGAAAAAAAACTTTTTTAAAAAAAGCATAATTTAATCTTTTAAAAATCTAATCAGTTCTCATTGTTAGAGAATACACAGTCCCTAAACATCAGCTTTTACCTTTCATTGAGTACCGCCATGTAAAAATGCCTCTCATGGACAAATTATGCTTCAAATACCCAGGTATTGGAATCATAGGCCATGGTTCTTCACCATAACACTAAGAATGCCTCTGTTATGCTAATAATGCCCACCATTAAACCAGGGTATCATCCCTGGTTACTGTTGTTACTATTCTTTGATGTCACATACCGTGCGACTGATGGAGCTGGGTGGATGATATGGCCAATCTCTTTTTAGGTCGTTTTAAAGTGGATACAGATGGTTCATGTGGCAGACCCATAGGCCATTGCTGCATCTTCCACATGCTTCAACACCCTCCGCTTACTCAGCAAGACTTTCAAATGGACCCACCCCCCGAATCCCGGAAGACCATCACCTATGCACCCATTATCAGCAGGGTGGTCTATGGAAGGGTGGAGAAGCGTGGCTCAATAGTTAGAGCGGCAGACCCTGATGTAGAGGTATGGCCCGGGACCAGGGTTCAATCCCCGCCTCGGCGGCTCTTGGACACAATTTCCCCGGACCTGATAACTCTTGCCTCGGTGCCTAGTCTAATCATGGCTCCCACTCTGTCACTCTGGGCAATAACTTGCTTAATCTCCACAACGGCCCCAGCAGCGCTTGGATGCCTGGCTTCACCTTGGGGGTGCCCAGGAGTGGACATTTCCCTGGAAAGCCAGGAAGGGTTCCACAGCGGTATGAATACAGCGCTACGAGACCTCATGGTTGAAGGCGCTATATCAATACAAACACATTTAAAACACCCTCTATGCCGGAATCAACAAATCTCTACTCTATAAACTTTTGACTGTCCAGAAGGCCGCAGCTAGACTCATGCTCAGTATCCCATGAGAAGACCACATTACCCAGCATATACGAGACCTCCATTACCTCCCTGTCGAAAAACAGAGTGATTTTCAAGCTGCTCACACACACCTAAAAAAGGTCTCCACAACACCGGACCCCAATACCTCAACAAATTAATGTCCTTCTACACCCCCGAAAGAAACCTGCGATCCGCTGACCAGGTCTTGGTCGAGATCCCCTGCATCCACAGAACCAGTACAGGAGGTATACCGTTCTCCTACATCATGGGAAAGACCTGGAACAAACTACCCCTTAGCATCAGATGAAGCACCACACTGAAAGCATTCAGGAAGAGCCTCAAGATCTGGCTTTTCGAATGACCTGAGGTGCCCAAATCCCCCGACACACACTCCCTCAGTGCCTTGAGAACCTCACAGGTGAGTAGTGCGCTCTATAAATACCTGATTGTTTGATAGGCCACCAAAGTGTGTGTTTGAGTGTTTTCAAATGGCCCTGGTATTGGTTTGGCTGTCTGTAACTCTTAAAGGTAGTGGAATGAGTAGTGTTGCCTTTTACAATATGAAGAGATTCTCCCAGATTGGCTTGGTTTGCTTCACCTCTGAGAGCTACTTTGAGGGTGCTGGTAAGCTACCAGTAGGTCCCGAGCTACTGGTTGGAGACCAACTGAGCTTTAATCTGCAATAAATCCTGCTTCTAGCCCTCAACAGCACCACTTCTTTCTCTAACACAAGTTAGTTCACCCAAGATGGAGAACCACAACATCCATGCATCTTCCCCCGCCATCATGCCATTCAAACACAGCATCAACTTACTCCATTGCATCTCCCCTTATCCACTCCAGGTGTCAGGAAACAAATGCCAGGTGAAACCCAAATTCACCACATATCCCCTCTGCGCTGCTTGATGCTCTGCCCACTTGTTTAACGAGTGGCTCACTACCCAGATTACCATATCCTCCACCGCCGGGCCAGAGAACAGCTCCTGAAACAGAAAAGCGCCGTAAATATTCACAAAACATGCCCCACAATGCTTCCCTCTCCCCAGAAGTGCACATAGCTTGCTGAAAGCAGTCTGATGACCATTGCCCCAGTTGCATAATATCCAAATGCACCCAGCCCCATTGCCAGCTCTGTCACTGAGTCAATGCATAAACAGTGAATTGCATACTCTGTGGGCGGTAATCCTACTGCTTTTTAACACTTGGCGCAAAACCGAAAGTAGTTGAAAAGCAGTAGCATGCACCCTGGACTGGTGCCTAAAAACCATGCCACTTAGAGCCTCACAGCGTGCTACCCACAGGTCGCCTCATGCTACCTGGCATTAGTCAGGTGCCAGTGAAGCATGTAGAACCACACTTCTCAACTTCACCCTCTGGTCAGTCTTAGAGCTACACAGCCATATTTCCAGCCTGTCCTCCCTCCTCGTGATGTCCTCCCTTGGTAATCCACCCTGGCCCCTGCAACCCAACAATTCCGATATGAAGAATGCACAAAAGAACATCCATGACATCATGGTGGAAAACACACATACCTCCCCAGCCCCCGGCAAACCAAGGACTATTGCCAAAGAATCCTGCAAAATAACTGCAATGTCAGTGGCCTCCTACGTTTCCCCAAGTGTCCCCGTTCTCTTGCCCAACCCTCAATCATCCTCTGCTGATGGGATGCAACCCCACGTCAATTTCCTCATCAAGGCAATACCCTTGAGTTTTCCTGCAATTGTTACATGCGACAGGCCCTTCTCTGTCAATTCCAATATAAACTGAACAACATCACCTGTACTGCACCACCCTACCATACTGCGCTGTGCCCCTGATGCCAGGAATTCTGACTGGGCCTTACTATATACGCTCCATGTCGAGTCAGCTACAGACCCTACCACCAGTTACACCTTCTTGTTTCCTAATGACTACACCTCCTTCAGCATGATTGTCTTGCATATGGCCACTTCCTTGGCCAGTCCAAGGAATCTCTCCCACTGTAAATGAAACAAAGCACCTGCAATGTCATTGTCCACCCCTGGAACATGCTGCGCACCGAACAAAGCATCTTGCGGCAGGCAACCCAGGACAAAAACATGCATTAGTTTCAACACCTGAGCAGCTCTAGCAGATTGTCTATTCACGATCTGGACCAACAACATGTTGTCCACCCTGAACAGCACCCTCTGGTGCACCAACTCTGCTCCCCACAATGTGACAGCTACAACCAAAGTAAAGAATGCCAAGAACGCAATGCTCCTTCCCCCTGCCTTCGACTGTGGCAGGCATTTTTCCAGGCACCACCGTACGACCGCCTCTGCCAACACAAGCCAAAACCTAAGTCTCTCCCCACATCTGAGAATATCTGCAGATCCCAATCCAGACCATCCTGTAAGGCCAATGAAATCCCATTGAAAAACAAAACACTCTTCTTCCGGGCATACGTCGACACTGTCAGTCATTAGTCTAGTTGCTTATCTTCATTTGGCTATAACATCCGATGTCGGCACGGACGTGCAGCCGAACACTGCTAACAAGGCAAGAGACAATCAACTGGTTTTAAATTAGACTGGGAAGGATTCTTTTGGGCTTCTGAGTTTCATTTGCACCAAAATATGTTTGGCTTTTTGGTCCACCCCCGTATCTGTTTGAAAAGAGAGAGCCAAACAAAAACTTCTGGGCAAACTCTGGCACTGGCAGTCAGCAGTGTAGTTGCTTAACATCATTTGGCTTTAAAATCCAATGCTGGCATGGACGCTCAGAGTATGTGCCTCCTGCGCCCCAGAGGCAAGCCTGTGTGCGCCCGTCCAGGCCCGTCTGCGCCCATCTGCGCCCAACCATTGCCAGGAGCCAGAATCCCTGTTCCATTTTCCTCTAGAGGTTAGTCCATCTGGATTTACTTACTCCTCCATAGCACTATTTAAAGTTGGAGAGCAGTGTAGAGCCTCTACTTTTTTGGAGCATTGTTGTTTCAGGGGCATCCTACAATATTTAGAAGGTCCTGTAGGTTGCCTAAAATGCAAATGTAATTGTATCTATGAACGATAAATTGGGAGATATGGCAACAGACAATGAAATCTGGACAATGGCAGCCTCTATCTCAAGCACATTTAGCACTAACTCCCCCCATTTGCATCTCCAGGCCACTCACATTTTAGCAGTTTCCTGTGCAATGTGAGGTCACTACCCAAACATGCGATTAAATCTTGGAACCTTTTTTCCTCTCAACTTCCAAAAATAGGCTTTTTGACTGAAGTCCTACCTCCATACCTGCTATTAGACTGACACTCCCAGACAACTATAGAATACTAAGATTTGATAGAGTAAGACGAGTGGGGGCAGGGGGAGGGCATCACCATTATTTTTCAAGACACATTTAAAGTCTCCCTTATCAAAACTTTAAACACTGATTGGGTAGAGTTATGCATTTTTTAAACTTAACTTTCCTCTAAGGATTGTAGGAAAGGAGCTTTGCTTTATCATCCTCCAGGACACAAAAGATCATTGCCTTAATGAATGTATAGCGAACCATATGCTGTCATCACAACACTTTCTTTTACAAGGTGATTTCATGGAATTATCATGGAGTAAATTCTCTAGATTTAGAATTAGTACTGCTTATATCTGATTTAGAGTAGCTGGGTCTACATCAATAACTCAGAGCCCCCATTCATTTGGCAGGCCTTACATTGAACCTAATCTTTACTAATTCCAATGTCTTAACTTGTGAGGCTCCTTTACCTTTGTCTTGGGCAGACCACTCTTTGACTTGTTTTAAGATCCCTAAACTGGAGGGGACTTAAATGCCAAAGACTAGCCCAAAGGGAGTTACAAGACAATGGCAGTGAGTTGCTCCTGATTTCTTTTCTGAAATATTTTATTTCTCTGTAGCCTTCAAGAATCCAGAAGTAAATTAAACCTTAGCAGAATATCACAAGGCCCTAAACACTGCCTTTGATGTTATTGCTCCTTCAAAAACGTATTCAAATAATAAACACAGACCACACATACTTTGGTGCACAGTGGAGTTAAGACCAATGTTCCCTCTAATTGTTTCCATCGGTGCGTGGCAGAGTAAGGTCTCTGTGTGCTGCAGCCAAGGCTATGTGCGCCAAGAACCCAACCGCGCATGTAAACCAGGGCTTTAATTGGAAAGAAAAAACAAGGGGGTCTCTTAAAGAGGCGTGCCCATTGTAATTTATCGAGTGGCATAAAATCAATTAAGCTATAAAACTGTGTGGTACATACTGTGCCAACCAACTGATATTTTGCTGCTTTGTCATTGGGTAGTTCTCAAGTTTAGGTGGAAAGCAGCTCCTGTATAGAGCACTCTCAACACCAGCGACACTCTAGATCTGCTCACCTCAAATGTCTGCTTTTCTATCAAAGTCTTGAAGCATAGGATTAGCACAGTCCTATCCACGTAAAGATAGAAAGGGACAAGGTCTTTAGCCATTTTTACAGCTAAGTTTTTAACCTTAGGACTAGCATAGTGCTGTCCATGCCGAGCTGTAAAATGACAAAAGCCAATTACCACTCCTGGCACAGTATTACAGCTTTGAATTGGTAAAATACCAACCTAGCCAACCTGAAATGCATAAAAGCAACCCTAGACACAGTGTTTCGCTCTACGTAGAGCTCGTCAAAGAGGTATGGCTTTGTCCAGACACAAGGGAGCACCCTGTATTAGTCAAAACAATACCCTTTCTGGCATACAGTGATGCATAAGTTATGCAAAAAAGAAGCAGAGAACTCTGGGTAGTTCTCAAGTTTCGGTGGAAAGCAGCTCATGTATAGAACACTCCCAACACCAGCGACACTCTAGATCTGCTCACCTCAAATGTGTGCTTTTCTGTCCAAGTCTTTAAGCATTGGAATAGCATATAGCTATGTAGCAATATTATATATTTTTTCTGTTAATTAATTTTGTTAGTGTTGCAAATTTACTAACATACATATCGTTCTCATATGCTTCCATGTTTGCACAGTCATTTCCCACAATGTTAAGAAAAATAAAAAAACATAGGGCAAAGAATCACAAATAGTTCAACTTAACCTCTAGTAACAGTGGTTGCTGGAGGTGTTTGGTTAATATAACAGTTCCAGCCATCTTACATCTGCAGAGTGACAGGTATATGATGTTTTTCAGTTTATAGGTATGCAGTGTACATAACTACGTTCAACAGTCTGACCATTACATTTTGATGTGGCAGCATCTGTATCTCATACCGTAGTGGTATCAAATCATTACTCCTGTATAGTAGGCAGTATATCTCGGCTGAGCCAGTCCAAAAATAGAGCCCATATGTCCTTTGGTCTGGAGGCAGGGCATCAATTCCCCAAAATTGGATAGCTGCTCCTGAGGACGTAGAGGGCGCCCATCTTCTGGAGTAACCGCTTCACAAGGAGGAAATCTCTGCAGGCAGATTGTATACCAGGGGTGAAGTTGGCCACGGTGTTACCCTGGTACTGGACAGTGCCCCCCTCTCGCGCTAGTCGAATTACTGCATCTCGGTCCCTGTAGTTTAGTAGACTTACAATGATAGGTTGAGGGGTGCACCCACCCTGAGATCTAGGGCCTATTGATCAATGGGCTCTTTCCACTATAAAAACTTCCACTATAAAAACGATAGATAACTCCCTGCCATACAAGTTTCTAAGCAAGCAGGGGGCGTGGCTTGGTGCCGCCGGCAGTGGCCGCAACGTAAAGGAGCTCCGGGCTTTGAGGCATGATAGCCCGACATCTGTCCAAAGTACAATCAGGGAAGCTGAGAGCCCGTGGAGGTAAGCGATAAACGAAGAGATTGCTGCCTAGCGCATGCGGCCTAGACATAACGATAACCGCGCTCGTACACCTGCGGGCTGCGGATGGGCGACGGCGCCACATTGGCAGCAGTGAGGAGCTCTCCCCAGCACCACAAAATAGGCCAAACTGCCAATTAGCAGGAAAATTGTGGCTCATACAAAGGCAGGTTGCGGGGGAGTGAAGGGCCAGGGGGAGTCGAGCTTGGACTGCTGCAAGATACAGCCACATCATAAGATGGTCGCTGCCATAAGACTCCCTAAGAGAGAAGAGGCACTCCCCACCCCATTGGTAGCCATCGAGTGGTGAGCGAGCAACGCGCAATTGGGAAAGGGCCCACCAGCAGTGAGGCCTGCCGGTATGGGGCTCTATTGAGGCCTAGAGACAAGGAACAAAGGCAACTAGTGGGGGCTACCCCATGGCTGACACACCAGCAGAAGTCAAGCAGTCTGCAATTGCTGTGCCTCTTGGTGCCCTGTAGTTTAAAGCGGGTGCTAGGCAGTGCGAGAGCCAAAACCGGGATAGAGGCCCTGGCCTACCATTGAGCCCAGCTAGAGGTCTCCACAGCAAGTAGTGGTGGGTCGACACGAGGCTATACAGAGTAAGACGGGGCTATGTGGTGAATCCGATTCCACAGGAGAGACGCATGAGGTGCAGGCTTCCAAATGCTGTGGCTGTCTCTAGCGCTGAGATACCCCTGCTGGGGGGGATGGCTCCGGGGTTCCACGCCTCTGGATAGCCATCACGACCCTTAGCCCCGCCCACCCTCGGCAGCGCGGCCGCGAACTTTCGCGGCAATGTCGTTCAGCGTTTTGCGGAGCGGAGCTTCAGGAAAATGAGCCGCGGCTTACTGCCCCTTTGATTTGGAGTTCCCCCGGGGTGCCTAAAGCCTGTGGCAGAGAGAGGATTTATTTCGATGTTTTTTCCCATGCGAGCACTCCCCCCCCCCCACCTCGCCCCACCTCCCCCCTGACTGCCAGTGAGGTGCTGCTCTGGCATTTTCCCTTTGTCTGGATTTGTGGCTTGTACCTGCTAGCTGCACAGGACAGTAGTCTCACTCCTACATCGTTTCCAGAAAGAAGGTCCTGGTCCTCGGAGTGACAAGCGGAGAGGCAGGCTGTCCTCCATTCTCTCCAGTACACTTTCAGCGAGTTAAAGGTGAGGCAAGGGGAGCAAGGGGGAGCTAAAAAGAGACATTAAGACTGTTTTGTTATCGCTATTCGCTGTTTTGCCCTGTTAAAATTCAAAACCTCTGCGGGGAGATATGGGGAGGCAACTGAAAGACGGCGAAGACAGTGAGGATGTGAAATAAACCGCGAAAATGGAGTTAACTGCCCGTCTCAAAAGCAAAACACGCTTAGCCCTAGCCAGAAAAGCTGCACGGTTAGCTGCTAAAGAAAGGGAGAAGGCAAAAAAAGGAGAAGGAAGCTCAGTTTCGCCCGTTTTGGGGAAGGATTCTACAGTTGAAAGCTCTGAAGATGAACTCCACATCACTTTAACTTCTCCCCCAAATGGAAGGGTAGGAGAACTAGGAGAAGTAGGAGAAAAAGATGTGGGAGGAAGCCACATGGAAGATGTGACGGAAAATACCCCAGCATCACCTAAAAATGTGCCAGGCGTCGAGCCGCCTTCAGGTGAGAAAAATATGAACAGAGCGAAGGAAAAAAAGAGACTTTCCCTTATTTGAAAAAAAGACCGTGCGCACTCCCCAAATATCTGAAGCCCTGCTTGAAAAGAACCCGGAAACTGAAACTGAAATTTCAGCTCTATCCCCAGTAACAGTGGTAGGGAATGACTCCCTCGTACAACTGCCTGAGACTGTTTCACAACCGATATTTATAGCTCCCTCCCCGTTAAGGTCAAATGGCTCTGTGGTGGCAGAAAAGCTTCAACCAAGTAGTGCAGTATCTGAAACGGAAGCAAGTTCGAACATGATCAGGGAAGATCCTAGTATAGAGACCTTATCTGAGCAGACCTTATCCAAGCAGAGTTCATCATCCGACGCAGCTCTTCAATCTCCCTCTCGCCCACCTGTCGGAATGCCTCAAGCAGGGAACTTAAGGGGCTTAACACCAGCAATCCCAATATCAGCGACCCAGCTGCCTCAAAAGGGGAAAAGTGGCACCCCCGAAAAGGAAGTGAGCTATCAAATGGACATTCGTGAGATGCTAAACCTAATTCTGGATGAGATCCGGGAGATAAAGTCAAATCAGCAAGTTGAGATAGCCGCTTTACACTCTAGATTGGAGAAATTCGAAGAATCGATGCAAGGACTCCCTACAAGATTGAATGAGGCGGAGGAAAGAATATCGGCTCTAGAAGATCACTTCAACCAAGCAAGAATAGAAGCCGAAAAGACTGCAAGTAAAAAGAGCCTCCTGGAAAGTAAACTGGAAAACAAGCTCGAGGAGCTTGAGAACCATTCTCGAAGATCCAATCTTAGGATAGAAGGGGTACCTGAAGGACTGGAAGGCTCAAATATGCTCCAATGGGTCAACTCCTTTATTCATCAAAAAGTACTACCAGAGTTTGACGGAGATCTGTCCATTATGAGAGCGCATCGGGTCCCGGCACAGAGGTTTGCTAATTCAACATTTCCCAGAACTATCTTGATGAACTTCGCTGATTACAGGATTAAGGAAGAGAAATTTTTATCAAAGGGTTTTCAAAAAAGGCAATTTTCTGTTACAGAAACAATTAAATGTAGAATTTTTCCGGACATGACTGCTGCAGCTGCACGCCGCAGGAAAGAATTCGTTAAAATTCTCCACCTGTTTAAAATGAACGGCGCTCAAGCCTCAATCGCTCAGCAGTCTAAGTTAAAAGTACTTGTAAAGGGAAAGTTCTATATGTTTTTCGACCTTGAAGAAGCTCAGTCTCTCCTAAAAGAGACGAATGTCTGAGTAATTGGTATCAGGTCGCTGAAAAGAGATAACTCCAGAAACGATTGTTTGAGTAATTAAAACCAGCCCGATGTGCAAGAATGGTAGAGCTTGAAGGAAAAATTGCAATTAGCTAAAAAAATATATATATGTATATATATTTACTTTAAAATAGAATAGGATATTAAAAAAATATATATATATTTCCGGCTGTCGAGGCGGGATCCGGGCTTAAAGGGTCACTAAGGGTGTAACAAGAAGACACCCAGGTCACCAGTAGGGGAGGGGAATATGGTCAGCGTGGGGGGAATGGAAGGGGCCACTTCCCAGGGGAGGGTGGGGGTCCACTCGGGGAGGGAGAGGGGGGGCTGGGGTGAAAGTAGTAAAAAAGAGCAGAAGTTGTAGGCAGAATGTGTACCAAATTTTGAATGAAGATTTAATGCTGCGAAAACTTTATTATGGAATCCTATCAGTTAATGCCAATGGTGTTTTATATAAACAAAAATACGGTGCTCTCATAAAATGGGCAGTCTCTCTAATTCCCCATGTGATATTTCTCCAAGAGACCCATCTAAAAACTAATACTCCCAATTTATTTATCCCGAAGTATTTCTCCCATGTGTATTTCGCTTCAGCAGGGGTGGCCCAGAGAGGCGTTGCAATTTACTTTTCAAGGAGCCTATCCGGAGAAATTTTAAAAATAAGAAGGGACCCCAAAGGGAGATGGTTATGGGTAGCAATTAAAATCCAAGGGAAAGTATTGAATTTCGTAAACTATTATGGGCAAATATCGGATGAGGTGTCTAGTATATTAGAAATCTACGACCTTCTAAGGGGGGTCCCTGGTCAGATCATCATGGGAGGGGATTTCAATTACATACAAGACTTAAAAAAAGACACTACTAATAAAAATAAGAAACAACTATGTAATGTAATGTAATGTAATGTAATTGCCCATTTATACCGCGCAACAATCGCTCCAAGGAGCATTTCAGCGCCCCTGCATAGTCACCCTAGTGTCAGATGTTACATTAATGCTTGATTTGACCATGGCCGGGATCACACTAAAGCTCTGGCCGTTATGTCTGGGAACCTGTAGATCCAGGTTTTTAGTTGTTTACGGAAGTCTTGTTCTTTGTCTAGCGCTCTTAGGTGTGGGGGGAGGACATTCCATGCTTTTGCACCTAGTACTGCCAGGGATTTGCCCCCTCGAGTTTTAAGTCTAAACCTTGGAACGGTCAATAGATTAGCATTAAGGGATCGTAATGCTTGGGTTGGGCAGTATCTTATAAATCTCTTCCTCAAATATAGAGGGCCTAGTTCGTGGACAGCTCGAAAGGTGATTACAAGCACTTTATGCAGGATCCTTTTAGTTATGGGCAACCAATGTAGTGTGTTGAGGGCTTTGGTTGCTGAGGATTTTCTCGGCCATTTTAAAACCAGCCTTGCTGCCGCATGCTGTACCATCTGGAGTTTATGGGTGACCACTTTGTTAGTGCCAGCATATAGGCTATTGCAATAATCAAAGCGTGATATCACCAATGCAACCGTAACTGTTTTCCTTGCCTCAAAGGGCAGTAGGTCAAAGAACTTCCTGAGCCCCTTTATCACCCCAAAACATGTGCCTGCTACTTTTGCGGCCTGATGTTTAAAAGACAGGTCGGCATCAAAGTGTACCCCAAGGTTACGAGCCAAAACGGTGGTGTGCGGTGGTATTTCTGCCTTCTCCGGCCACCATAATCTGGGAATGAATTCGTTTTTTGGGCCTATTGGCATGATCTCAGTTTTGCCTGTGTTGCATTTTAGATGATTTCTCCGCATCCAATCAAATGTGGCCGTTAGGCAACATTTGAGTTTCTCCTCCCAAACCTGGTTGTCTTTATCCATTACCAGGATAAGTTGTGTATCGTCGGCATATGCTATTACATCCATGCCAAATGGCGATATTAACTTTATCAGAGGTGCGGTATAGACATTAAATAATGTCGGACTCAGACTAGAACCCTGAGGAACCCCCGTTGACAGTGGTTTCTCACTGGAACGGAATTCCCCCAAGGTCACCACTTGTCTCCTGTCACTTAGGTAATTCTTTATCCACTCCAGGGCTATGCCTGCAACGCCAGATGTTATTAGTCGGTCTATTAAGATAGTATGCGAGACCGTGTCGAAGGCCGCCGACAGATCTAGTAATATCAAGACGGCCTTCTTACCTTGATCTAAGGCTGAGCGGATAGTTTCAGTGGTGAACAGGAGAGCTGATTCCGTGGAATGTTGAGCCCTGAAACCTGATTGGTTAGGATGCCATACTTCAGTGTCTTCCAAAAAGCGTGTAAGTTGTTTATTTACAATTGATTCTGTGATATTACACAGTGCCGGAAGTAGTGAAATGGGGCGTAGATTTGAAAGTATAGTGGGGTCTGGAAGTTGGTTTTTTTTGCAGTGGTTTCACTGCTGCCAGTTTCCACTCTGGGGGGACATTGAGTTATTAACAATGTCATTTATGACTGGATTGACAGTTTCTGCAATGAGGTGCAGGAGTCCAACAGGGCAAGGGTCCAATGGTGAACCTGATTTTGTTGCCAGGATTGCTCGTTCAGTCTCCTCCAGACTGATAGTAGAAAAGGCTGTAAGCTGGGTTGCCTTCTGCGTTATGTTGTCAGGCTCTTTCTGTAAGCCTAGTATGGGGATCTCAAAGTCCTTCGTCAGCCCCTGAACCTTTTCTTCAAAATAATCTGCGATAGAGTCACAGAGTATTTGTGAAGGCGGAATATCCTGCATTAAACATTTGGGTTTAGTAAAATCATTCACGATTTTATAAATCGCTTTATGTTTATTCTTGGCTGTATCTATTGCTGACGTAAAATGCTTCATTTTTGCTTGTTTAATTAGGGCGTGGTAAGTACTCTTAATTTTTTTATATGTGCTACGTTCTGTGCTGCGATAGTTTTTCCGCCAGCTACGTTCAGCTCTTCGTAGCTCCCCCTGTTTATTTTTAAGTTCTCGGTCGAACCAGGGCGCGGACTTCTTCTTTTTCCCAGGTCTACCTTTACTACTTCTCTGACCAGTCATACCTTTTAGTTCAGTCATCCAAGCCCTAAAAGTGTTTACGTTACATGGTCCTAGTGGCTTAGGTCTGCATTCTCTAGCCATAGTAGTTAGTTCTGGGTGGGTCATTATAGCTTTCCATTCATTACGCCTAATCTGATAACAATCTTCTGCATATTTATTCTTTCTGTTTATCTCAGACGGGAAGGTAAAAGGGATTAGTGCGTGGTCCGTCCACGTTTGTGGTTTAGGGCGGTCAGTAGTTAGCATAGCTAAGTTAGTGGCAATGCAATCTATTGTGTGTCCAGCCTCATGGGTGGCTTCAGTGTCACAAATAGTGAGACCCAGTACATCCATGGTTTCCCTAAAGGAGGCAGTGGATGCTTCCATTGTAGACTCTAGGTGGATATTTATATCTCCTAAAAGAGTGAAGTTAGAGTATATGAGTATCAATGGGCTTAGCACATCTCCAATGCTCCCCAGAAAACCTGTACAAGGTCCAGGTGGGCGATAAATAAGTGCCCCGGCAAAGGAAAAGTTGTCATGAATTTTAAGACAGAAGCCCATCCCTTCCGCATCCTTTAGCTCATGGAGTTCTGTCACAGAACAGCTGAAAGTATCTCTGTGTATAATAGCCACTCCTCCTCCCCGTTTTTCATCTCCTCTGTCAGCCCTTTGGACACCATACCCCAGAGGTAGGGCATGAACTAGGTCGGGGGTACACCACGGTTTGAGCCAAGTCTCTGTGATAAAAAGACAATCTAAGTTGTCATCAATAAGAAGGTCATGAATATGCTGGGCATGCCTCGGCACGGATCTGGCATTAATTAGGCCTGCCTTCAAAGTATAATTGGGTGTAGGCAGGGCGGACACCGGAGACCATGGGAAAGTACAGTGGCAACTCTGACAACTCACTGGGCCTGTCCAGCCTGAGGGATCTAATTTATGAAGGGCACATCTGAGAGCTGGTTTAAGGGCCAGTAAATCTTGTGTACTGTAACTCACTTTGGTGTTGGTACTAGCAGCGTTCCCGGCCCCATGCCACGGTCTGTCGCGGACGGGCGCAGACGGGCAGGACTCTGGCTTGACTCCGGCGCGAGTACGGCGCTCCCGCTGAACGCGTCCGCTGCGCGGAGTCATAGACGTTTGTTTTTATACCGGTGCCTCTCGCCCCCAAGGGAGGAAAATCCCACCTAAGATGGCCGCCGCAATAGCTCTGCCCGTATCTCAGTTTGAAACAGCCCTAAAATCGTCCGGAACCTCAGGAGAAGGCAGCGCTACATGAGGTGAGTACAATCCAATTAAAATAAAAAATAAAATAGTGTCTTCACCAGAAATCGATGATGACACCAAGCGTCGCGCTAATTCCCCGCGCTAGTGCAGGGGGGGGACACAAAGGGTAAATGCTTCCAAATAGTTTTTTAAAAATAACAGCAGGAGAAAAGAGTGAAACGCCCGGCTCAAGCCTCAGGCGACCTATGCAGTGATCTTTGAGAGTTTGTCCCTTCACTGTTTTTATACCGGCGCCTCTCGCCCCCAAGGGAGGAAAATCCCACCTAAGATGGCCGCCGCAATAGCTCTGCCCGTATCTCAGTTCGAAACAGCCCTTAAATCGTCCGGAACCTCAGGAGAAGGCAGCGCTACATGAGGTGAGTACAATCCAATTAAAATAAAAAATAAAATAGTGTCTTCACCAGAAATCGATGTTGACACCAAGCGGCGCGCTAATTCCGCGCGCTAGTGCAGGGGGGGAGGACACAAAGGGTAAATGCTTCCAAATAGTTTTTTAAAAATAACAGCAGGAGAAAAGAGTGAAACGCCTGGCTCAAGCCTCAGGCGACCTATGTAGTGATCTTTGAGAGTTTGTCCCTTCACTGTTTTTATACCGGCGCCTCTCGCCCCCAAGGGAGGAAAATCCCACCTAAGATGGCCGCCGCAATAGCTCTGCCCGTATCTCAGTTCGAAACAGCCCTAAAATCGGCCGGAACCTCAGGAGAAGGCAGCGCTACATGAGGTGAGTACAATCCAATTAAAATAAAAAATAAAATAGTGTCTTCACCAGAAATCGATGTTGACACCAAGCGTCGCGCTAATTCCGCGCGCTAGTGCAGGGGGGGGAGGACACAAAGGGTAAATGCTTCCAAATAGTTTTTTTAAAATAACAGCAGGAGAAAAGAGTGAAACGCCCGGCTCAAGCCTCAGGCGACCTATGCAGTGATCTTTGAGAGTTTGTCCCTTCACTGTTTTTATACCGGCGTCTCTCGCCCCCAAGGGAGGAAAATCCCACCTAAGATGGCCACCGCAATAGCTCTGCCCGTATCTCAGTTCGAAACAGCCCTAAAATCGGCCAGAACCTCAAGAGAAGGCACCGCTACATGAGGTGAGTTCAATCGAATTAAAATAAAAAATAAAATAGTGTCTTCACCAGAAATCGATGTTGACACCAAGCGTCGCGCTAATTCCGCGCGCTAGTGCAGGGGGGGGGGGGACACAAAGGGTAAATGCTTCCAAATAGTTTTTGAAAAATAACAGCAGGAGAAAAGAGTGAAACGCCCGGCTCAAGCCTCAGGCGACCTATGCAGTGATCTTTGAGAGTTTGTCCCTTCACTGTTTTTATACCGGCGCCTCTCACCCCCGAGGGAGGAAAATCCCACCTAAGATGGCCGCCGCAATAGCTCTGCCCGTATCTCAGTTCGAAACAGCCCTAAAATTGGCCGGAACCTCAGGAGAAGGCAGCGTGAGGTGAGTACAATCCAATTAAAATAAAAAATAAAATAGTGTCTTTTACTAATAGTAATAAAAGCCTAATACTAAAAAAGTTGTGGGCGCCTTTATCTTAGAATACCAGCTTATAGATCCATGGCGTGCACTAAACCCTGAAGGGGCATCCTTCACCTGCTATTCACACCGCTTCCAGACGGCATCAAGAATCGATTACTTTTTGATATCAAGATCGATTCAGATTTTAAATTCATCTATTGGATGTAATCCCTTTTCTGATCATGGGAAAATAGAGTTGGAAGTTAATCTAAGTGGTGGGGGCAGGGACCAGTCCAGGTGGCAGCTGGATCGTACCATGCTCCAGAATCATGATTGGGTGGCTGGTTTCGGAGAATGGATCTCAGAATATTTTAAAATTAATAATGATTCAGCAGAACCATTCTCGGTCTGGGAGGGATTCAAGGCGGCAGCACGTGGCCAGATACTATCTTTTACATCAGCCCAGGTTAAAAAGAGGAGACAAAAGATATCTACGCTCCAAAAGGCCGTAGACAAAGAATATGCTTTACAGCTCCTCCGTCGCCCGAATCACCTGGAGCAAGCAAAGGCAGAATTAAGGGATTTCTTTGTACTGGAAGAGATCAACAGGTCTAGAACCTTCCAACAAAGGATATATGAGGATAGCCAATTGGCAGGAAAGCTCTTGGCGAACTCTGTGAGGAAAAAACAAGAGTCTGCTGCGATAGTTAAAATCAGAAATCCGTTAAACGATCGAGAGATAGTAGACAACAGTTTGATTCAAAGGGCTTTCCTGGAGCATTTTAATCGCATTTACTCTACTGAATATCAAGTAGAAGAGGGTCAGATTCAGGATTATTTTATGAACTTAGATATCCCAAAGATCACGCCCAATCGGGCTGTACAACTAGGGTTAGATATTAATATAGGGGAAATAGTCGATGCTATAAAGGCAACACCAGGGGCGAAAGCCTGTGGGCAAGACGGGTTCCCAATTGAATTCTATAAAATCTTCATAAAGAACTAGTAACTCCTCTTATGAATCTATTTAATTACATCAAACTAGGAGGAATGGTACCCGCGTCCTTTAAAGAAGCAATAATAATATCTTTTGTAAAAAAAGACAAAAGTCCAGAAGATATTAATTCTTATAGGCCAATTAGTCTTTTGAATTCTGACTACAAAATCCTAATGAAAATCTGGACCCATCGTTTTATGTATGTGGCGCAAGAAGTCTTACATTACGATCAGTCGGGATTCATAGCAGGCCGCGTTATGGCTTCTAACACAGAATTTTTAATTCAGGCACTAGACTATTTTAATGTTATTTCAATCCCCGCCTGTATCCTAATGGTCGACGCGGAAAAAGCGTTCGACCTTGTTAACTGGGCAACCCTGTTCCATTCTCTCACCAAATTCGGGTTCCCAGAATAAGTGATCAAGATGCTCCAGAACATCTATCAAGGCGCCTCAGCACAGATCATAATAAATTCAGAAAAAGCTGGCTCAATCCAAGTTAACCGTGGGACCAGGCAGGGCTGCCCTCTGTCTCCTCTCCTTTTTACTTTTTTTATTGAACCATTGGGTATTAATATTAGAAATAACCCCGACATTTTCCCCCCTATCTCCGGGTTGGCGAAGCTTAAGCTATTCGCGGATGATATTATCCTTTATGCAAAGCCAGACAAGGAGAATATTGAAAGCATATTAAAAGAATTCAAAGCATATGAACAAATAGGAGGTTATAAAATCAATAAAAAAAAAACAGAGGTCCTCGCCTTAAACACCAGTCTTAGTCAGCTTCCATTGTGCTTGCATGTTCAGGCCGTAAGCCGAGACCCAATTAGATATTTTGGCAGATATGTGACCTGTGACTACCATCAACTCTATCTCCTTAATTATGTGAGAATGAGGAATAAAATCAAGAATCTTCTCTCTCAATGGCTTTTAATTCCTCTCTCCTTGATTGGTAGGATATCCCTGATCAAGATGTCGATCTTACCTTTACTAATATTTTTGTTTAGCAATGTCCCTATTAAATTGAATTCTATTGCTTTCAAAGATATAGAATCTATGACCAGAAGTTTTGTCTGGGGTGGAAAGACCCCTAGGGTAAAGCTTTCCGTGATTCAACTCCCACTCGACCAGGGGGGACTTGCTCTTTCACACAAAAAACATATTATGAGGCAGCCTTTTTAGACTTGGTGGCAGGTCTGATAGGTCCAAGAAACAAACGAGATAACTTCTTCTTAGTAAAAATGCTACAAGAGTCCGATTCTCAAACCCAGGTATTTTTAAACATCGCAAAACTTCCTAAAAGGACGAGATATAAGATCATAAAAGAACATCTATCCAGATTACAGTCCTTTTTCAAGAAAAATCAGAGCTCCTCAGCTTCCCAGTTTTTAAGCTTAAGAGAGTGTTCCGGTTTGGGCCTCCAAATTAGTAGTAGCCAAGTACTAAATTGGGAGAATTTGGGATTTCGGGAGTTAAGACACTTCTTTGTCCAGAATAGAATCATCTCATGGCAAGAAGTATTGGCTAGAATAAACACTCACATGCAACCAACGTTTTTTGAATTTCTACAAATCGTTCACTTTCTGAGACAAAATATCGGTGGACATCTCCCCACAATGGGTGAGCTGGTAATACTCCTTTATGAGGTTAAAATCACCGGCATAGGAAATTGGTACAAAAGGCTCCATTGTGCCGGTCAACTAGACACGGTGGATACCTATCTTGAGAAAATATTTAGACAAACTCAATGTAATTTAACACATAAGGAATGGGAAACTATAAGTTTGTTAGGCTATAAATCACTACGTGCCGCTAATTTTAAGAGGATGGCCTTCTTGTCCCGCTGGCTAGCGTTCTGAACTCCAGAAGCTCTCGAGAAAAGGTTCCCAGAGGTCGAGAATAAATGTTTTAGATGCCAAGCAGCCAGCCAGGGAGGTTGGCTCCATACCTTTTTTTCTTGCCCTCAACTGAAATCTTTTTGGGAGGCCATTCTCCAAGACATTGAGGAGGTTTTAGGGAAAACACTAATACCCTCAGCTGAATTGGCCCTCTTTGGTATTTCGAAAGATAGAGGTACTCTCAATGATAACCAGGAAATATTTGTGTTTATTTCTTGTGCAGTTGCTCGTTCCTTAATACTCCAAAATTGGAAATCCAAGGAACCTCCATCCCATTTAAAACGGTTGAACAAAATGAGGAGGTCCGGGAATTTTGAAAAAGCATATGCCTGTAGAGTGGGAGTAGTTAGAAGTTTTGAAAGAAAATGGCAGTACTTTGAGAATCTGGAGGCAATAAAAGGGGGGTTAAGTTAAAAATTTGATTGAATACAAAAACTAAACCTACATGAACATTTCATTTTTTTTATTTTTAAAGCAGTCACGAAATGTTGTTAGACTTAATTAAACAAGCAAACATTTTTTTTTCAGCCTAAGCACTTTGTTCCAGGTTGGAATGCACTATTTTGTACTTGCACTTTACACTTAAATCTTGCGGATGTTGCACATTGCCTGTAGCAGGTTGGACTGTACTGTATTGCACTTGCACTTTATGATCAAAGTTTGCGGATGTTGCACATTGCTTGTACTTGAAAAATATGTAACCAATATTTTGTGTAATAAGGATTACAATAATGACTGCTTTCGAGTTGTATGTATCTTAAATCTCTCCCCCCTTTTTAACTTGATCTTCAATCATGTTTTTACTCTTGTGTGACCCTATTTGAAGAAGAAGCTTTCTCTTAACTTTGTTTTTATTTCCATTGCTCTAAATTCTTCATTCATGAATTGTATTTTAACCTCCTTCTGCTCAATAAAAAATAAAAAAATTAAAAAAAAGAGATACCCCTGCCGGGGTGATTAGTGTGTGATATTAAATTAACATTAACATTAACATTGAAGTTATTCCAAAAAATCTCCACATCCGGAGATCTTCTTTGACCACCTGCAAATGGTCACATATGATGGTGGGGCACCGAGAAACCCCACAGAACCCAAACTAGGTTCCTCCAAATGTCCTCCCCACCCTGACCACCCAGCATGTGAAGTTTAGGTGCCCCAGCAGCCTTCATCATCTCTTGTCATGCTGCAATCTTGCCTCTGTTCCTTGAGAATCAATTTCAATCCCCAAGAAGGATAACACCTTACTTGGTCCCACTGTTTTCTCAGACACTAAAGGAACATCCAGATCACCCATGAGCTCTTGACAACTTACCAGCATCTGCAGGCAGTCCTCCGAGCCGGCCACAACCACGAAAAACAAATCATCCAAGCAATGCATCACCAGCTCATGGCCCATGCGCCAAGTGCAAAGCCACAACAAGGATGAACTGAAACACTCAAACAGTGCACATGATATTCAGCATCCCAGCTGTAGTGCCTTATCCACGTACCACTGTCCTCCAAAGTGCATGTCCAAGAGTTGGAAATCCTCCTTATGCACCAGTACCAGCGAAAAGCCTGACATCACATTGCACTTGGCCTGCCTCGATAACCAGCGACATTGCCACATCTACCAATGATTATGACACTGATGCAATGACCTCCCAAAATCAATCATTAATTGACCCATCTTTGGGCCAGGACACATGCTGTATTAACCGAAATAGCCTTTGTTCCTTCTTGGGCACCACACCACTTGGTGACTCAATGAAAACCTCCATCGACCAGTCATTAAAGGGGCCAACGTCCTGCTCTCCAACACTTCCTTGTCTAGCTTGTCCTGCACTACCTGCCTGTGTTCTTTAACAGACTGCGAATTGTCTGAGCATCTCCTGACCCCCTCGTACCCCATACAAAAAACCCATTTAAATCTACACGCAATACCTTTGAATCCGCTGACTGATTGCAAAACCCCAGGCAGTATACCAACCTGTTCACCTTAACCGGATTATAAGCCTTTTTTACAAGATCCCGATTACCCCTGTTCTTCCTGCTGCCATATTACTGCTTCTGCTGCTGTGTCCTTAAGACCCCTAGAATATGGCTGCCAGTGCTCCGCATTCTTTCCCTGTGCCATCTGTGGCACTGAAGCAATGTATAACGTTCACAATTGCCCTTCCGAGGCCGACAGAGCTCCTGCCTTCTCCTAGTTCAAAAAAGTTACTCGTCATACCGACTATGCGTTGGTTGACTCCTTCTTAGCTGTACATGGGCTTGACTCCCCTTTCCCTCCTATTATACTCCCGGGCCTCCGTGGTCATTTCATGACATCACAAGACGCGTTCCTAATTGGACATCGACAACCCATGGTGCCACGCGCTACCCGGCGTTGTCTCGCAACTTTGGTTTTATTGAATACTACATGCTTACATATCTGTCCTGATGGATATCTCTAATACATGAAATCAAAATGACGTCAACCCTTTTACAACTAAACTTCATTTCTTGTAAAATATTTGTATAAGGAGTTTGTTCTTATTGTCAATGCGATGTGTGCTTTTAAAATTTCTTTTACTCACCACATCACATTCCTTTTCACTTAATTTTGGGCACTGGATCTGTAATCTGCTTGTAAGAATAAAGTGAATATTGTAAAAATAAAAGAAATGCCTTACAGTGTTCACATGTGTCCCATCCTAAGCTTGCTTAGAAAAGTTCCCTTTGCCATAGGATACTGGATTCATTGTCATTCTCTTGAGATAATTCATCACTATTAGGATCAAATGGCCTTATATGAACCATTATTTTTTTACCACATTACCATGCACTTGGAACACTCATGCCAGAACTTGCAGTACGCCCTTGTGCACAACCCCTTGTTGTAGTCCCAACAAGTTTCCATATCCCCTCTGCCCTTTTGCTACATTCTCCACCCTTCCACAGGTAGGGCGCCTCAGAGACGGCCGATAAACATGAAAGTAGTCTTCTCAAACTTTGCTGGGCCCATGGTGTGCAGCTAGAGGCCTGTGTCAAGTTCCCTCCCCCTCACTTTGCCTTGGGAATCCCACATCAAGCATGCCCGTAACTTCACGTCATACTGAGCCCATTCATATCCTCCAAAAGTAATTTGAGTTTTGCACATAATGTCCATATATTTGAACATCGCCACGCATTGCTCTGGAAACTTCTCACAGTAAACACTGTTGTAATCAGAAACACAGCGGTCCATTTCTCGATTGTCAGGGGCACCCTCAACCACTTGGCCAGGTCATACTCCTCCTCCTTTGACCCTTCTTTGGAGCATAGCCCCCTGTGTAGGAGCTGGAACATTTCCATATATTCTCCTTTCCAAATCTTTTCCTTTGTAGCCAACATTAAAAACATCAAACGTGCCACATATAAGGTAGCCGCTTAATCTTTAGCTCCTTGCTTTCCAGTCCCTCCATTTTGTCACCTTTGTCACCTTTGCTCTCCCCTCTGTCCACCCCAATGCTGGTACCCCCACTACCCTCTGCTGCCGTTCCCTTCTCTCCTTTCACGCTTCCTTTCACCTCGTCTGTACCAAACCCCACATTAGCCACATACCTACCCTTATGCAGCTCCTCACCCACCCTCTTCTTCTCACCCCCGGTGAACACACCTGTAGAGAGCATCACCAGAACCATGGCAGCTTTCTGGCCGTTACCTGGCACCAAGGTTGGTGCCCGTACAGATACTTACCATCTTGCTAGTTGCCTCTGTGTCTCCAAAATCGTCTGTTGATTCCACAACTCGTCTCCAACACACTAGACAAGAACTCATTGGTAGAAACACCTCCTGCCCTTTTGCCATCCTGGGACTTCACAGGTGCTTCCTGTTCCTGCACGCCGCCTTCCTAAAGACTGTCCTCATCATAATCATTGACACACACCAGAGGTCCTCCACCCTGGCCCATCTCAGGCCTGCACTCAACACAGTTTGTGTTATTGCTGACTTTGCCTATGTTATGGGCAGACGTGCAGTTTCCAGGAGGGCCATAACACAACCCCACCATACATTTCCGCCGACACCATCCATGTCGCCATAGGACAGAGACCTTCCTGCTAGTGGTGCCGATGAGTTCGCTCCGGACCTTGTTCTGCCAGCTATGTATTGGTCTCCTGAAAACATCTGGCAAGCCGCACTGGGCTCTGCCATCGCTTTCCCTTGGGACACATGAGCCGCACCAAACTCTTCCGAGTCCATAAACCTTCAACGATCCACAAGCTGTAAAAATGAAGACGGGACTGGTGTACTGGTGTACCCTGCCCCCTCTGAGTCCAGTCCATGTCTCCCTCAGGGACCCACAACCAGCTACACTGCTATGCACCTACACCTGTGCCAACCGCATACCACCCCACTTAAATCTCCCCTTTGCACTGCTGACCTGCTTCACTGCTGGACATCCTATGAACTTGCTCCTTAGGCTCCCCTTGATGCCCCTCCACTCCACTCCAACATAGCCTCTATGAGCGCTGATATGGGCCCCTGGACTGGAAGGGGCTCCCTGCCACATTTAATGCTTGCTAGCTAAGGTCAGCCCCCAAACTCTACTGCCCAGTACCCAGCTGCTTCCTCGCCCCTTCCCTCCCTCCCCAAGATCTGCCTGTTGTTCAGAGTGCACCCAGCTCCTGCGGGGCCCTTTGAAGCCACTCCCACCACCCAGCCATGAACCATGCCCCTGATTTGCGGGTGCCCCAGCGTCCTTCTCCAAACCTCTCTCTGGTGAAGGCCCCATAACCACAGGGCCCTCGATAATCCTCTCTGTGGCCTCTCTACCTCCCCCAGTGATCTGATTTCCTTTCATGGCATCTGCAGGCAGCTCCAAAATGACTGCCACCTTCGATAATAGGCCACTGGCAGTGACCCCGCACACAAGCAGCCCATGCAGTCGGGCTGCTGCCATTCCATCACAACTTGGAACCTCGACCATTAGTGCGGCTTCATCAGTGCAGCTCCACTTCCCCTCCCTTTAACCGATGCGCGGGCTGTCTCAATTTTCAGAGCTGCATGCACTTGCATGACCGTTGCGGCCTGCCAGCCCCTGCCAGAGAGGCCCCACTCCTCCCTGCACTACACGGTGCCGCTCTCCTCATTGCAGAGTGGCCCGAGCACCTACCTAAGCAGACACTGCCAGCACCGCAGCACCGACTGCATTTCACGAGGGGACCAACAAGCCAGCACCGCCACGGTCAGGCTTAGGGCGGGCCACGCTCACCACTAAATTGCCACCAACAATTAAATCAAGGCATTCAGCCTCCTTCAGAAGCCCTATCACCTTAGCCTCATCAGATACCATACTTCCACAATTAAACTAGCACTATATTGCCATAAACGCAAACATGAACAACAGCAAAAAGATTATAGCCAAGACTCCCTGCCACCAGCCTCCCTGTCACCTGCACCTAAGCCCAAACACAGCCCATATATTACCCATGGACTACAAGGGGTTCTATTGTAGCCCAAACAAGATGGCAGTCGCTGGACTGCACCAACCCTCCCAATATACCTGGGGACAGACCTCACTGTGGTTGGCTGTCCCCCAAACCCAAATTGCAATTGCCGCTGGGCATGGTAGCTTCTTCAATGCACTGGACACCAGTGTGTTCCCCGCCAGCATGCCGGTCTGAGGTTGGGAACAGGTGAGATGCTGGTGTTCAGGCGTCTCAGGAGCTGTTTTTAGTCAGCACCTCAATATGCAGCCGGCACGCATACAAGTATTCTGGTTGTAGCAGGCTGCATTGAGTTCTCGCAAGAAATGCGCGGGCGGCCGCGCATGCGCATTAGTATCCAAGACGGCGGCGCCGGTGGCGCGATGACGAGAGGGAGCCCCGGGAACGCAGCGGACAAGGTAAGTGGTTTTTTAATTCATTTTTAAGCTAATTTAAGCATTTAGGGAGGGAGGGAGGGAGGCGGGTGGCGGGCAACTTCACTACGCCCACAGAGTGGGCGTAGTGTTGCCTGCTACGCCTACTTTGCAAAGGGCGAAGTAGGCAACACTACGCCCACTCCGTGGGCGTAGTGAAGTACTTCGCCCAGGGTTAGTCATGCTCAACCTCTGGAATGCATATTTCCATGTTGCATTTTATCCTTCCAGTCAATGTTAGCATGGGCTTTTCCTATATTTTCTTGATCAATTTGCCTCAAACTAACAGCAGCTTCCATTTGTGGCACATTCCATATTTCATTATAGGAAGCATAAACAAATCTTTTACAACGCGGAAACGTAGGACCTAACAAGAAATCTTGCAAATCCATGTCCTCCAAAAGGAGAGAAAGATGTTGTTTTATGGCAGACAAAGTGGAATGTCGTAACCATTGCTGGCACAATTTCCCTATGGAATAGGTGATAACGACACCTGAATACTGAGACTGAGTGTAAATACGGTCTATTCCGCTAGCCTTAAAACCCTGTGTTGAGTTCAAAAACTCTGCATAACGACCACTGTTTTTCCAATAGCCACAATATCACCTGTCAGGACCATAAAGTATTGAATTGTATGTACCATTTTTCACCATGCTATAAAGCTGTTCCTCAGTGTAATTTAATAAGCGTTGCCGATTGTCAAAGCAGGCATTTAAAGAAATACTGGGCAAATTAATTTCTTTAATTATGGTTAGGCTCAAGCAAGTGGTCTGCTGCACTGTCTTCTACAAGTGCATAATTAATCTTGGAATCAAGCAGACTCTAAATAAAGTGTCTATTCACTGCACTAGCTATTTTTTTGTTACACAAATCGATTTTAAATTGATGGTATCTTTCCTATAATCATAACCTTTCAGGGCCAGCTGGGAATTAAATAAATCAATTTGAAGTACGTAGGCATGTTTTACTTTGCTTGTGAAGATGTAAGTTTAAAATAAAAGGAAATTGGATCTACAGTATCATAACCAGAAAAATATTCGATTTTATGCATGCATATTTTGGACCTACCACTGGGGAAATCGGGCAATGTTCCCATTGTGTAAAATGAAAAACTGTGTGTGGAACACTAGCTGTGTGTAGTGATGACAACAATACATTTCTCCATAGTTAGCTGGAAGAATTTAGGTATAAGTCTTCACTTTCAAATGCAGTATAATATTCAAGCTCTGTGAGCATTGAGTTCACTGTTCTCACATCATAGGAAATAAATTCAAGTGTGATCACATCATGCATTGCAAACCTAATGACATGAAGTATATTTAGTGGCTCTGTAGGACCAAAAATATCATATGGAACCTTATCGCAAAGAATACTAACAATTACAGGAACTGCTGAAATGTTCACAAAGGACAGGTTTCTATGCACATTGTGTGAAGATGAATGTAGGTACCTCTACTACCAGTTCTGCAGCAGAGCGCTCTAGGAGATATTTTCCATTTATTATCAAAAAGAAAACAATCACAAACCCAATTCAAGGAAACTAAAAAAATAGTGCAATGGCAATCCAAATGTTGCAGAGGGAGAGAAAAGAAAATAGCAAATCTCTCTATTGGGACCTAATAGTGTCCTCTTTACATGCCCAGAATACACAGTTAAACTGGAAACAGCCAAGAAAACAAAAACAAGAGAAGATACACAAGGAGAGGAAAAAGATACCCATCAGCCCACTCATAAGTGGAATCTGGTCATCTGGGTATATGTTGGTAAATGGTGTCCTCTAGGGTCTGCCTTGGAAACAATCCATAGGACTGCCTAGTGATGGACCCAGAACATTTCACCAACAGATGACAGTATAT
Organism: Lissotriton helveticus; assembly: GCF_964261635.1. Taxonomy (NCBI): domain Eukaryota; kingdom Metazoa; phylum Chordata; class Amphibia; order Caudata; family Salamandridae; genus Lissotriton; species Lissotriton helveticus. Next base: position 383,374,944 of record NC_136061.1, on the reverse strand, counting down.
GAGCGGGAGGGGTTGAGGTTGCAGTGCTCAAAGAAAAGGAAGAAGAAAAGGAAAATAATCCAAGTGATTCTAAAAATACCTACGATGATGTCATGAAATACTTTATTAGGGCTGACCATCAAAGTGGTATGGTTAAAAACAGTATGCTGATAGCATGTAAGGAATTGCTACCCACCAATGTTGTTATTCGGTCAACATGTTTCAGCCTCAAGGGCTTTCGTCAGGACCTATGGTGCTACTGCAACACTTACTTAAGTGATGTGAAAGTGGGATCTACATCTGCTTTCCAAACTGAAAAGAGTGTATCTTCTCCTGCATAGACACAATACAAAAGACAGAAACAGAGACATGGGCAAATTATGTCAACAAAAAGAAGTGCACAGACTGCAAACTCTCGTTTCTATGGTCTTTATAATATGGCTATGAACACTTGAAAGACACTCACCCTTATTGTGGGGAGAGAAAACCTCACCTCACCTGGCCACTGCTCAGGAAGAAAGGGAGGCCACGCACTGGAAATAAACAGAACACTTTCTAACTTGGATTATTTTCCTTTTCTTCTTCCTTTTCTTTGAGCACTGCAACCTCAACCCCTCCCGCTCATATACTGTCATCTGTTGGTGAAATGTTCTGGGTCCATCACTAGGCAGTCCTATGGATTGTTTCCAAGGCAGACCCTAGAGGACACCATTTACCAACATATACCCAGATGACGAGATTCCACTTAGGAGTGGGCTGATGGGTATCTTTTTCCTCTCCTTGTGTATCTTCTCTTGTTTTTGTTTTCTTGGCTGTTTCCAGTTTAACTGTGTATTCTGGGCATGTAAAGAGGACACTATTAGGTCCCAATAGAGAGATTTGCTATTTTCTTTTCTCTCCCTCTGTATTTCTGAGACCTTCTGTACCTTCCGTGTGTTTTAGTGTCTAGTTGGGGGACTAGGTACCAGTAGGTCTATAATAAAAAATTTTCCCCTCGGACCCCCCCTTAACCGTTTATCTCTCTGTTCTGTTGTGCAGCCTTGGCTGCGGGTCCTTCATCTTGAATTAAGGCACTGACCATTTGGTGCATCCCCTGGATTCTTCACATTCTGATTTGACGACACCATGGCGGACTTTGGCGGTCTTGGTTTCGACGATGAATTCCTTTCATCGATTTTATCTGAAAATCCTAGTATGCTAGACCAGATCCCCACTCCAGCTCCAGCTATTGTGGGAGACTGGTAAACGATATTAAACCTGAAAAAAAGTCACTCACGTACCATCATACACGGTCAAATAATGACAGAATATTTACATGGCAAATGTTCACCCACAGGTCTCATAGTTACCAACGCGCCTAGGCTCTTCCTCACTGACAAGGTCTTTGTCAAAGACTGGTCCTTAATAGCCTGGCGCTGTACAAGAGACTGGCTGATTTTAATTATCACTACAGCCAAACGTATTGCAGATGCCATCTTGGTCGAGATTCAAATTCTAGAAGGGCAAATTAAGACCACCCTAACAACCAAAAGATTTGAGAAACAATTAGAAGACTCCAACAAAGCAAACAAGGAGTATAAAGATCCAATTTTTCTCGCCAAGATAGAAAAGTTCAAGAAAGACCTGGCTAAGTTCTCACATGAGAAGGTGTATCCCTACACCAGTGATAATTACACTCCCACTGATACCAATAAACCCAAACACACTGCAGGCTCTTCATATGCCACATCATCTGAGACTGATTCTTCTGGCTCTGAGAGTGGAGACAATAGCCAACCCAGAGGCAGAGGCCGTGGTAATCGACCGAATCGTCGATACAATAATCGTGGAAACATGTACCAGACGGGGTCATGGTGGCCACCAGCCCCGTGGGGTTATCCCCAGTTTCCCCCACCAATGTCTCATTACCCGATGCAGCCTCAGTATTTTGAAAACCAGGCTTTTTTAGGACAGGGCCGAGGTTGGAACAGAGGCAGGCGGAGAGGCCAAAACCAAGTTCAGTGGTCAGACAACCAGGACTCGACAACAACACACAACAAACAAGGGCAATGAGCGAGTCACAAGAGGATGAAGACTTGGTAGTGAACCTAAGTAGTCGAGTGATCACTCCTACTGAACAGGATGTTCTAAACAGAGGCCTAGGGTTTGTCCCGACCAACAGTGGGGAACCCTTTTTGATAAGAGGGGAGATCGAACGATTTTTCAGAACCATCAGGCTGCACTATTTCTTCAAAAACAAAGAAACAGATACCCCGACTGAAGATACAAACACAGGTCTTAAAGTTAGATCCACTTTCATGCCCCTGTTGCAACAAGTACCATCCAAAGTTGGCACTTTTGAGGCTGCAATACTACAAGACCTCAAATCTATGGACTTTTCCAAAGAGGGGAACTACCAGAATATATCAAAAAGAGACAGATCAGCCCTGGACACTCTCTCGAAAGACACGGGGATAGTGATTAAACCAGCGGACAAGGGGGGTGCCATAGTCATTCTTAACACTACTGACTACCGAGCTGAATGCCTGAGACAACTAGGCAATGCACAGTCCTACACCCTCCTTGCTGAAAATCCCACGCCAAGACTAACTAATGAGATCAAACATCTGGTAGAGGAAGCCAGCGCAGAAGGCTGGATTACTCCGAAAGAGGCAATCTTTTTAGTCACCAAGTGTCCCATCACTCCCTACTTTTACATCCTCCCAAAGATTCATAAGCCTGCGAGACCCCCTCCGGGCCGTCCGATCATTTCGGGCATTGGATCTTTGCTCGAACCTCTGTCCTCCTTTGTTGACATCTTTTTAAGTCCCATTGTTAAGACAATGCCGACCTACCTTCAGGACACCAAAGATGTACCGGTAGGTCTATAATACATTTTTTTCCCCTCGGACCCCCCCTTAACCGTTTATCTCTCTGTTCTGTTGTGCAGCCTTGGCTGCGGGTCCTTCATCTTGAATTAAGGCACTGACCATTTGGTGCATCCCCTGGATTCTTCACATTCTGATTTGACGACACCATGGCGGACTTTGGCGGTCTTGGTTTCGACGATGAATTCCTTTCATCGATTTTATCTGAAAATCCTAGTATGCTAGACCAGATCCCCACTCCAGCTCCAGCTATTGTGGGAGACTGGGAAACGATATTAAACCTGAAAAAAAGTCACTCACGTACCATCATACACGGTCAAATAATGGCAGAATATTTACATGGCAAATGTTCACCCACAGGTCTCATAGTTACCAACGCGCCTAGGCTCTTCCTCACTGACAAGGTCTTTGTCAAAGACTGGTCCTTAATAGCCTGGCGCTGTACAAGAGACTGGCTGATTTTAATTATCACTACAGCCAAACGTATTGCAGATGCCATCTTGGTCGAGATTCAAATTCTAGAAGGGCAAATTAAGACCACCCTAACAACCAAAAGATTTGAGAAAACAATTAGAAGACTCCAACAAAGCAAACAAGGAGTATAAAGATCCAATTTTTCTCGCCAAGATAGAAAAGTTCAAGAAAGACCTGGCTAAGTTCTCACATGAGAAGGTGTATCCCTACACCAGTGATAATTACACTCCCACTGATACCAATAAACCCAAACACACTGCAGGCTCTTCATATGCCACATCATCTGAGACTGATTCTTCTGGCTCTGAGAGTGGAGACAATAGCCAACCCAGAGGCAGAGGCCGTGGTAATCGACCCAATCGTCGATACAATAATCGTGGAAACATGTACCAGACGGGGTCATGGTGGCCACCAGCCCCGTGGGGTTATCCCCAGTTTCCCCCACCAATGTCTCATTACCCGATGCAGCCTCAGTATTTTGAAAACCAGGCTTTTTTAGGACAGGGCCGAGGTTGGAACAGAGGCAGGCGGAGAGGCCAAAACCAAGTTCAGTGGTCAGACAACCAGGACTCGACAACAACACACAACAAACAAGGGCAATGAGCGAGTCACAAGAGGATGAAGACTTGGTAGTGAACCTAAGTAGTCGAGTGATCACTCCTACTGAACAGGATGTTCTAAACAGAGGCCTAGGGTTTGTCCCGACCAACAGTGGGGAACCCTTTTTGATAAGAGGGGAGATCGAACGATTTTTCAGAACCATCAGGCTGCACTATTTCTTCAAAAACAAAGAAACAGATACCCCGACTGAAGATACAAACACAGGTCTTAAAGTTAGATCCACTTTCATGCCCCTGTTGCAACAAGTACCATCCAAAGTTGGCACTTTTGAGGCTGCAATACTACAAGACCTCAAATCTATGGACTTTTCCAAAGAGGGGAACTACCAGAATATATCAAAAAGAGACAGATCAGCCCTGGACACTCTCTCGAAAGACACGGGGATAGTGATTAAACCAGCGGACAAGGGGGGTGCCATAGTCATTCTTAACACTACTGACTACCGAGCTGAATGCCTGAGACAACTAGGCAATGCACAGTCCTACACCCTCCTTGCTGAAAATCCCACGCCAAGACTAACTAATGAGATCAAACATCTGGTAGAGGAAGCCAGCGCAGAAGGCTGGATTACTCCGAAAGAGGCAATCTTTTTAGTCACCAAGTGTCCCATCACTCCCTACTTTTACATCCTCCCAAAGATTCATAAGCCTGCGAGACCCCCTCCGGGCCGTCCGATCATTTCGGGCATTGGATCTTTGCTCGAACCTCTGTCTTCCTTTGTTGACATCTTTTTAAGTCCCATTGTTAAGACAATGCCGACCTACCTTCAGGACACCAAAGATGTACCGGTAGGTCTATAATAAAATTTTTTCCCCTCGGACCCCCCCTTAACCGTTTATCTCTCTGTTCTGTTGTGCAGCCTTGGCTGCGGGTCCTTCATCTTGAATTAAGGCACTGACCATTTGGTGCATCCCCTGGATTCTTCACATTCTGATTTGACGACACCATGGCGGACTTTGGCGGTCTTGGTTTCGACGATGAATTCCTTTCATCGATTTTATCTGAAAATCCTAGTATGCTAGACCAGATCCCCACTCCAGCTCCAGCTATTGTGGGAGACTGGGAAACGATATTAAACCTGAAAAAAAGTCACTCACGTACCATCATACACGGTCAAATAATGGCAGAATATTTACATGGCAAATGTTCACCCACAGGTCTCATAGTTACCAACGCGCCTAGGCTCTTCCTCACTGACAAGGTCTTTGTCAAAGACTGGTCCTTAATAGCCTGGCGCTGTACAAGAGACTGGCTGATTTTAATTATCACTACAGCCAAACGTATTGCAGATGCCATCTTGGTCGAGATTCAAATTCTAGAAGGGCAAATTAAGACCACCCTAACAACCAAAAGATTTGAGAAAACAATTAGAAGACTCCAACAAAGCAAACAAGGAGTATAAAGATCCAATTTTTCTCGCCAAGATAGAAAAGTTCAAGAAAGACCTGGCTAAGTTCTCACATGAGAAGGTGTATCCCTACACCAGTGATAATTACACTCCCACTGATACCAATAAACCCAAACACACTGCAGGCTCTTCATATGCCACATCATCTGAGACTGATTCTTCTGGCTCTGAGAGTGGAGACAATAGCCAACCCAGAGGCAGAGGCCGTGGTAATCGACCCAATCGTCGATACAATAATCGTGGAAACATGTACCAGACGGGGTCATGGTGGCCACCAGCCCCGTGGGGTTATCCCCAGTTTCCCCCACCAATGTCTCATTACCCGATGCAGCCTCAGTATTTTGAAAACCAGGCTTTTTTAGGACAGGGCCGAGGTTGGAACAGAGGCAGGCGGAGAGGCCAAAACCAAGTTCAGTGGTCAGACAACCAGGACTCGACAACAACACACAACAAACAAGGGCAATGAGCGAGTCACAAGAGGATGAAGACTTGGTAGTGAACCTAAGTAGTCGAGTGATCACTCCTACTGAACAGGATGTTCTAAACAGAGGCCTAGGGTTTGTCCCGACCAACAGTGGGGAACCCTTTTTGATAAGAGGGGAGATCGAACGATTTTTCAGAACCATCAGGCTGCACTATTTCTTCAAAAACAAAGAAACAGATACCCCGACTGAAGATACAAACACAGGTCTTAAAGTTAGATCCACTTTCATGCCCCTGTTGCAACAAGTACCATCCAAAGTTGGCACTTTTGAGGCTGCAATACTACAAGACCTCAAATCTATGGACTTTTCCAAAGAGGGGAACTACCAGAATATATCAAAAAGAGACAGATCAGCCCTGGACACTCTCTCGAAAGACACGGGGATAGTGATTAAACCAGCGGACAAGGGGGGTGCCATAGTCATTCTTAACACTACTGACTACCGAGCTGAATGCCTGAGACCACTAGGCAATGCACAGTCCTACACCCTCCTTGCTGAAAATCCCACGCCAAGACTAACTAATGAGATCAAACATCTGGTAGAGGAAGCCAGCGCAGAAGGCTGGATTACTCCGAAAGAGGCAATCTTTTTAGTCACCAAGTGTCCCATCACTCCCTACTTTTACATCCTCCCAAAGATTCATAAGCCTGCGAGACCCCCTCCGGGCCGTCCGATCATTTCGGGCATTGGATCTTTGCTCGAACCTCTGTCCTCCTTTGTTGACATCTTTTTAAGTCCCATTGTTAAGACAATGCCGACCTACCTTCAGGACACCAAAGATGTCCTGCGCATTCTACCTGAGGTGACCTTCGACATTAATACTGACATTTTAGCTAGTTTTGATGTCGAATCTTTGTACACTTGTATTCCTCAAATGGATACACTACAAACTGTACAAGAACTTTTAGAGGCTTTCCCTTCTACCTTGACAACTCCCACTCACTTTGTCATGGAATTAGCTCGGATTGCTATGACCGAGAACTTTTTTGCCTTTGAGGATTCCCTGTATTTACAAACCTCGGGGACATCAATGGGCAGCAAATTTGCCCCCAGCCTGGCTAATTTGTATGTCCACCAGTTTGAGACCCACCACGTGTTGAGCACCAACAACCCTCATCATCATCAATTGATGATGTGGAAGCGGTACATCGACGACATTCTTGTCGTCTGGCGTGGCGATGTACCTTCCCTCTTGTTGTTTCAAGAGTGGCTGAATGGTCAGAATGCTTTTTTGAGGTTTACCCTTGAGCATAGTAGAACAGAGCTCCCCTTCTTGGATCTTGTCATCTTTCCAGAAGATGGCCATTTGGCGAGCTCCTTGTATCGGAAACCCATGGCTCGGAACTCCCTGCTGAGATTCGATAGCCATCACCCCCGGTCCCTCCGTGAGAACCTCCCCTTTGGACAGTTCTTGAGGGTCCGGAGGAATTGTTCAAACATTCCAGACTTCCGCCGAAAAGCGAAAGATCTCTCCATGAAGTTGAAAGTGAGACGCTATCCGAATAACCTTGTCCGGACTTCAATGAAACGCGCTGCGAATAACCATCGCGAAGCGCTGCTTGAGCCTCCAGTTGTCAAACCACCACTAGACAGATTGGTGTGCGTGACAACGTACAACACATCATCTTCTAAAATCCAAAAGATGATCAGGAAAAGGTGGCGCATTCTGTACAGCTCCGGTGAGACCATTCCCCTTCCACTCTTTTCTTTTAAAAGAGGCAACAACTTGAGAGACTCTCTTGTGCATACACGACCTCGGCAAGAAGTATGTGAACCCCCGCAAACTCTATGGGGTCTGCCCCCGGTACGAGGACATCATCCCTGCGGGAATTGCTCAGTATGCCCACTGACCAGCAAAACACTTGAAGTGGACATTGGGACCTCGCGACCATGGCAATTGAAACACCACACTAATTGCAACAGTGAGAAAGTGATATACCAGATTACCTGCCCTTGTGGACTAAGGTATATCGGCATGACCGCAAGAAAAATCAAATTGCGCGTGCAGGAACATATGAGCACCATGAGACGCAGAAAACAGGCAACACGGCTCACCACTCACTTCCTTGACAAGAGACATAGTCCAGATGAACTGAGATGGTTGGTTCTAGAACAACCTTACATACCTAGTCACGTCACGGATGTTTCACTTTTCCTATTGAGGAAAGAACAGAAGTGGGTTTTCAAACTTCATAGTGACACAGAAGGATTGAATGATGACATTCCTTGGATGCAGCTGTGATTGCGCAGATTGTGTTTCTGAACACAGAGTCCTTGTGCTAACAGCCTTTGGCATAAGGGTTACCTCCATTGAGCTCTAACACCCTCACTGGGTAGGGTTCCCCTTCTCATGTTCTATATATGTTGAATATATGTAGCCAGTGTCTATATCAGTTTAAGCCCCCGGTACTATCCGACTGGAAGTTGGCAAACGGCTAAATTAGCGCGCGACCTCTGAACATTGCCCTCTAGCAGTATAAATAAACACACCTAGTTAATGCCATCATTCTGGTGTGTTTCTGTCAGCTGAACTGTGTAGGTCACGGTTGGCTGCCTGTGAGCCGATTCCCATTGGCCTACACATGAGCCAATCAAATTTTGAAACAAAGGAGTTTCCTTTCAGGTCCACTGCAGGCTTATCAGTGTAGGTCACGGTTGGCTGCCTGTGAGCCGATTCCCATTGGCCTACACATGAGCCAATCAAATTTTGAAACAAAGGAGTTTCCTTTCAGGTCCACTGCAGGCTTATTAGTGTAGGTCACGGTTGGCTGCCTGTGAGCCGATTCCCATTGGCCTACACATGAGCCAATCAAATTTTGAAACAAAGGAGTTTCCTTTCAGGTCCACTGCAGTGTATTTAACATCGCGTGTGACCATCAGTCGTCGCCTCCCCCTCGGCTCAGTGTTCACTCCGAGGCAACGACGGGGGGGTTCAATGGTGGTGGGACAGTCAATAGCATTATTGCTTTGGTCTTTGGTCTTTGAGTACTAGGTGGAAAGCACAGGAGTAGGCGCCTCTATTCCCAGTGACTGCGGCTGGCTACCTGGGCCTTTGTACTTTATAGGTCTACAGGTTTGTGCAAGCAGTGCAGTCAGTGAGGCTTTGTGGTATACTTTCCTGATGCAAGAGGAAACCAGTCTGGCCATTGTGTCACCATGTGTGTCTCTGATTTATGTGTTTTGAATCCAGTTTTTCTTGTCTGTATATTGTGTTTCTACTACCACTGGTTATAACTTTCTAAGTGTTCTGTTTATTTCCAGTGCGTGGCCTCCCTTTCTTCCTGAGCAGTGGCCAGGTGAGGTGAGGTTTTCTCTCCCCACAATAAGGGTGAGTGTCTTTCAAGTGTTCATAGCCATATTATAAAGACCATAGAAACGAGAGTTTGCAGTCTGTGCACTTCTTTTTGTTGACATAATTTGTCCATGTCTCTGTTTCTGTCTTTTGTATTGTGTCTATGCAGGAGAAGATACACTCTTTTCAGTTTGGAAAGCAGATGTAGATCCCACTTTCACATCACTTAAGTAAGTGTTGCAGTAGCACCATAGGTCCTGACGAAAGCCCTTGAGGCTGAAACATGTTGACCGAATAACAACATTGGTGGGTAGCAATTCCTTACATGCTATCAGCATACTGTTTTTAACCATACCACTTTGATGGTCAGCCCTAATAAAGTATTTCATGACATCATCGTAGGTATTTTTAGAATCACTTGGATTATTTTCCTTTTCTTCTTCCTTTTCTTTGAGCACTGCAACCTCAACCCCTCCCGCTCATATACTGTCATCTGTTGGTGAAATGTTCTGGGTCCATCACTAGGCAGTCCTATGGATTGTTTCCAAGGCAGACCCTAGAGGACACCATTTACCAACATATACCCAGATGACGAGATTCCACTTATGAGTGGGCTGATGGGTATCTTTTTCCTCTCCTTGTGTATCTTCTCTTGTTTTTGTTTTCTTGGCTGTTTCCAGTTTAACTGTGTATTCTGGGCATGTAAAGAGGACACTATTAGGTCACAATAGAGAGATTTGCTATTTTCTTTTCTCTCCCTCTGTATTTCTGAGACCTTCTGTACCTTCCGTGTGTTTTAGTGTCTAGTTGGGGGACTAGGTACCAGTAGGTCTATAATAATTTTTTTTCCCCTCGGACCCCCCCTTAACCGTTTATCTCTCCAATCCAAATGTTGCGCCATGGAGGGATCAGATAAATGTGTTTCAACCTTCAGCAAGGGAAGCTCCATACATTATTATGCCCTGTTTAGGATAGGCATAGTTTGCCGAAGCCATTGTGACGCGAAGGGGTAATTAGTTTGAACAGTGTAGATGAGTGGTAATACATGCAGAAAACCTGAACAGCGCATAAGGTTCACGCTGTTGTTTCCAAGCTTGTTTTCAGCATTCCATAGACAAAGTTATCTGCAGGTGACATGTTATTTATAATACACAAAGAAGCTACGAGAAGCAGTTGTAAACTGAGCGCATAACTGGTGACCGGCCGGTAACTTTAAGAACAATAGTCCCTTTATTAAGTTGGATAAGAGAAAGAAGGGTTGGTGCTAAAGTAGGGCATCCGCAATACCAAATCCACCCAGCCTGAACAACTTACGTATAGACTTTGCATCAAACGAAAGACGGATAAAATGCAAAGTCACCAACCCACAAAATCTATTAGAGCTAGCGAAACGCTTCCTCATCGAAGCGCAACTTATCACACAAAATCTGATAACAAGCTGGGAAGTGTTCATAAAACAAATGAGAGACTCTGCAGAAAGAAAAGAGCATGCAACACGATCCAGGAAATTCTGTAATACGACACAGAAGAGTCATCACAATTTCCGCAACAACAGCAGGCTAAAAACACTGAAGACGTTGATTAATCGGACCCTACGAAGAGCAAAAACAGACCCCCACCTCTTACCAACTTCTTAGACAGCTAAAAGGAGAGCGTAGGAAACTAATATGGCAGCTAAAAAAGGACGCCGATGAGGCATTTTGGGGAAAACTCCTATATGACGCCAAATCAAACCGCAGTGCACAGTTCTGGCAAAAGATCAATGGCCAGATCAATGAACAAAACCGAGGGACTGTATCCCAGGTGACAGAAGAGGACTGGATAACCCACTTCAGCACTCACTTCAGTGTCACTAACGAAACAGGGAAAGAAACTGGTAAAGTTAAGGTAAAAACGAATGAAAATCCGTCCCCACGTCAAGAACCCTTGACAGCTAACGAAGCAGTAACAATTACGACCGCACAAATAATTAACAGGATTGCGAAAGGGAGAAGAGATGGAGCCCCTGGTCCAAACGGAATACCTCCAATAATATTCAAACAGGAGCCAGAATACTGGGCCACCACTCTTAAACCAATGTTCGAAAGAATCTGGCAAACTTCGATAATCCCACAATCATGGAAGGGGGCCATAATATCACCGATTTATAAAAAAGGAGACAGAAAAGATCCAAGAAGTTACCGGCTAATAGCCCTTCTAGACAATGAGGCTAAGTCCTTTGCAGGCCTCCTACTTCAGGAACTGACACTGTGGGCAGAAGAAACCTCAGCAATCCCCTATAATCAAACTGGCTTCAGGGAAAACATGGGGACGTCTACTAACATCCTAGCCCTGTCACTACTGATCGACACAGCGCTAGAGGGAAATCACCCCTTGTATCTGTGTTTCATAGATTACAGCGCCGCATTTGACCGCGTAGATAGAAATCTGTTGTGGACAAAACTGAAGAGAATGGATATTCCAGCAGCTCTATTGAACCAACTTATCCTCCTGCATAGTGACACGTGGGTCCAGGTCAAACTAGGTTCCGGAGACTTCTTAACCAAGAAAATTCCAACCTGCACAGGAGTAAAACAAGGGTGCGTGTTAGCGCCAACTTTATTCAACCTTTTTATGGCCGAATTATCAACTATATTAAATTACAACAATTCTCATGCTCCAAAACTAGGGGGCATCCAGTTATCCAACCTATTTTACGCTGATGACCTGGTGTTAATCAGCCGGACTCAGATCGGTCTACAGCGGCTTCTTGACATCACTGCGGAATACTCCAAATCAAACAAACTCAGTATCAACTATAGCAAAACAAAAGTCATGCGCTTCAACCACCGTAAGCAGAAACCATCATTCAGATGGCACTTGGACTCAAATAACCTGAAAATTACAAACAAATACTGCTACTTAGGAGTGATCATAGATGACAGGGGTAGCTTCAAACCACAATTGGAGGAGGTAAAGAAGAGAGGCCTAATGATAGCAGTATCTCTAAGGAACCTCAAAAACAAAATCATTGGCCCAAACTTTACTCCACTCCTCCAAGTGATCCAAGCAAAACTGATTCCATCTATCACCTACGGAAGTGAAGCAATGAGAGGTAGGGACACGGGAACTTTGAACGGTGTAGTCACAAGAGCCATGCGGATAATGTTCGGTCTCCCGAAATATACCTCTCCGGCGCAGATCCGACTTGAATTTGGGTTGGTTAAGGAAGAGCTTGCACGAAAGGGAACATACCTCAAGACCTGGTACAAAATAAGCAGAGGGGAAGCAAACACCCTTAATGCACTCCTCTGGAAAGACCTACAAAGCAAAAATGACTGCCCAGCAAATCTCTTTCTGGAGGACGCCATCAACCATTTGGGGGCAAGGCAGCTATGGGAACTGCAAGGGAACCTTGCGGGCTTTAAAAAAACTGTAAACAAAATCGTTAAGAAAGAATCCCTCCTTCAAGATAAAGCTTCACTAGTTAAGAGAGCACATGGCTGGCTGACAGTACAAACTTATAACAAACTTACTCCACAGGCGTATCTATTGACCAGTTTCACCAAAACAACAAAAGAATCATTTTTAAAACTACGACTGGGAGTATTACCAGCAGCTGGCCACATGGCCCCGTGGCTGCGCCCAACAATACCTGCAAGATGCCGCCTGTGCGGTATGCACGAGGAAAACATTACACACCTCATTACCATCTGCAAAGAGCTGCAGCAAGACCGCAAGAACTTACTGAGACCCCTATTTATAAAAAAAGGAATCAGGTCTTGTAGAGAAGCAACCTTGACTTGCTTCAGCGGAGGGGACGTGCAAATGGCCTGCCGACTGGTAAAATACCTTAGAGTGGTAGAATCAAGGCTCAAAACAACGAAAGATGACACGGATACCGACACCACTCCCTCAACATCGTCAGTTTTTAAACATCAGGCCGGCCTTGAGATCTAAACTGACCCGTAATACTGAAGCACCATCTCCAAGAGTTATGAACACTTGGGGAGAGCGCTAGACTGTTCTTCAAAAGGTAAAAGGGGGAATGGAGTTGACAGTACACCCCCCCGATGGGAGCAAGACCTAGGATGGATATACTAATTCCTTTTTAAAGAAACACATGTGCATCTCGTGGAGGACGGACATTCCCCCACTTCCAATTTTTTATACCGTCTTTTTAATTGTTTTTTAACCGTCTTTTCATTCTTTTTTTTTTTTTACAGCCTGTTCTTTTTTATTGCCAATGGCTACTTATAATGGTTTTTATTAACTGTACAATAAAGCTCTTACTTACGTGTAATAAAGTAGGGCACAGAAATCTACCATCGTAAAGTGAAAATGGTATCTGCAGCAGAGAGCAAAGCCTGGGTCAGCAGGAGTGTCGAAGTTACAAGAAGATATGCTGAGGGCAGTGGACTTACAGGCAACAGCCCCCTCATCAGAATTTATTGAAATAGAACCTTCACCATTCAAGACAACGCCACCTTTTGAACAACTTACTGAGAACGAACAACAAAATGCATGGTTTACAGATGGAACTGCTCGGTTTCATCAAGGCAAAAGACAATGGCAAGCAGTTGCATTCCAGCCTACTACGGAAACGCTGTTGTTGTGAGGAGGAGATAATGCATCAAGCCAGTTTGCTGAACTGCTCGGAGTAGCAGCAGTAATTGAGCAAGCCCCCATTGGAGAGAAAACATGAGTGCACACTGATAGTTGGGCCACTTATCAAGGACTAGTAAGCTGGGCCCCAATTTAGCACAAAGATGGATGGAAAATTAAAGGCGCTCCTATCTAGGGTGATGAGCAGCAATGGGAAGAGATGTGGTAGAAAGGAGAGCAGTTTCAGATCTATGTGGACCATGTTCGGCGCCACCTCCCTTGTATCACTATTCAACAATACCGCTGATCAAAACACAAACTGTGGTCATTAATGAAGAAGCTGAAGTAGCCTTGGCAAACTGGGCTCATGCAACCTCAGGGCATCTAGGAGAGAATGGAACTTACGCATGGGCACAGCAACGGCAAATCCCAGTGTCTAAATCGCAAGTGCAACAAGCAGTGAAGGAATGCCCTACATATAAACAAATCAGACAGATGCCTTTGCACAAGAAACCTAGCGGGCATATCAAAAGAGGAACTTCAACTGCCACAGTGTGGCAATTGGACTATATATTGGACCACTGCCATAGGTAGGGGGCAAAAGCTACACATTGATGGTGGTGGACACCTACTCTGGCCTCATGTTAGGCATACCTTGTAAGTCTGTAGATCAAAAATCCACTTTGCGAGGGCTAGACTACCTAATTAGATATTATGGACTGCCTGATGAAGTCCATACAAATATGGGTACACACTTTTCAGGGAAAGCTGTACTAGATTGTGCCCAAGACCAGGGGATTCGATGGATATTGCATCCAAGTTATTATCCGCAACACGCAGGAATGATTGAGAGATACAATGAGTTGTTGATAGGTCAGTTAAAGAAACTAGCAATACATTAGACTCTGAAAGGGTGGAGCAGCAATCTAAACAAAGCCCTATTTGAATTAAACAATAGACCAGTTGGGCAGCAGACTCCTTTTATCAGAATGCCAGGGCAAGACAAGAAACTCACACCCACCATGGTTGTCCGGAAGACAGATTTTCGAGCCCGATGTCCCTTGCAGGCTACTCCTGACAGTGTAGGACTGGATTTGTTTGCCCCAGAAAGTGGTGAAGTTAAAGGGGGCCAAATAAAAGTTATACCTCTAGGAATAGAAGTAAGGGTGCTACCAGGAACCTATTGCAGGATTGCCCCCTGATCCAGTCTAGATATAAAAAAAGGTGTCAGTACTTGAAGGAGTCATTGACCCAGATTATTGAAGGGAAATTAAAACAGTGCTGTTAAATCAAGGGGATGCTGCTGTATCACATCAAACACATGACAAACTTGCACAATTGGTTTATGAGAGAGCACAAATTCCACACATAGAGCGAGATCTGCCCCCCCCCCCGATACTACCCATAGAGGGGATATGTATTCCGAAGCACAGAAACGAAAGTAGGGGTACATCATCCAGGTAAAAGACCAGAAGTAGGAGAGATACTCAGTCAGGGGGAGTTGTACTTTTGAAACATTCTAATGTCCCTGTTTTTATACCTGCAGTGAGACTCACTCTGTGATCAGGAATGATGAAGATCGAGTCAATGATGTGGGTTAATTTGTTTGAACAGTGTAGATGAGTGGTAATACATGCAGAAACCCTGATCACTGCATAAAGTTCACACTGTTGTTTCCGATTTTGTTTTCAGCATTCCATAGACAAAGTTATCTGCAGCTGGTATGTTATTCATAATACACTAAGAAGCTATGAGAAGCAGGAAGTGTGGGAGAGATGCAGATGAAGGTTGTTCTAACCCTGAAAAAGAGAGTTCAGGAAAAGGCCAAAAGATGACCAAAGAGCTGATAAGTCAGCGTCAGGGCAGCCAAAGGACACGCACTGATAACACAGCTAGAAATTGCGAGAAAGGAACAGAATCTGAAGCAAGCCAAGCTTCAGTATATTTAAGCGCAGAGGCACGTGTGGGGGATGGAAGCTCGCAGATGGAGTTGTGCAAACTGCCATCGCCCATGTAGCTGCCTCCGTGACTGTGCAGTTACTTGGCTGTAACGCTCAAGAGAGAGGGACTCGAGTGAAAGGGAAGGGCTACCCAGCAGTGTGGATAAGTTAAGTTCCATCTTAAGTTCTCCCCAGGGCTGAAGGGCCTTTGTTTCTCTGTTTTATTCTAATTGATCAAAGGGTCATTGTGGTGTTTGTGATCAAATGTATTGTGCTCCATTCTGATTCATAAGTTTACCGAATTGCTTTGGAACTTCCAATGTAATTCAGTAGTCGTTGTGCCCTTCATGGCCAGTTGATTAATGCAGTTTTGCAAGTAAGGAACAAGGGAAAGGTATTTCAACTGTTATATAGTTATCAATTAGGTATTGGACACTGAGCGGCTGAGCTTCCTGAATGTTATTCTAGTGAACTTCATACTTCTGTATACAATCATAGTTTCTTTTAGTGAATCTGATCTTTTCATTGTTATTATCAAAAATGTATCAAATCACCTTGCTTTTGTGCTAGCCCACATATTTACTTTACTTTACTGTTTCATTAAAGCTAATTTGTGCACACTATTGGTGTATTGCTTCTCATTGAGTGTCTTTATTGACTCATGTCTGATTGTTTGGATTGGGTGTCCGCTACCAGTCTACTACATGCCCAGATTCATCAATATCTAATACATGTACATCATACATACAGAATATTCCACTCTGTGGTCTACCAATAGCTACAGGCACACAGACGACTCGCAGACTGGCCCCCTGAGCTGAGTTGACAACAGCTGGATCCTTTTTTTCAGATGGAGTTCTTCTTACCCACGCAGAGTTTGTGCAAATTCACGCGGTTCCCAACACAGTTATTAAGCCTCGCTAGCATACTCCATTATGTTCACAAACACTGGAAGGTGGATATTAGGGAACCTCCTACATACGAATTACTTTGAGCACTTCACATAATGGGTCACAAGAGCCATTTAGTATGCTAGCATTATCGTGGTCTGAGAGACCATCTCATGGTTTCGCTTCTCCCCCTGAAACTGAAATGGGAATCTGAATTGGCAAGGGACCTAACTGATAAGGAGTGGTACAATGTTCTAGAATACCCTAAACGAATTTGCTGCAATACCTGATTTCAATTCATACCATTTTCAATCTTACATAGTGCATATCTAACTCCACACAAATTACATACTATGTACCCTACAGCCTCTTCGGAATGCCCCCTTTGTCACTCACCCAATGCAGAATTTATACATATGATCTGGTCCTGCCCATCTTTATCAGGGTTTTGTAGGGGAATGTCTCAGAAGGGCGCTCTCACCTGTCTGGAATACATTCTTTATCATCTTTAGACTCCTGCATATTGGGTCTGAGCCCACTGCCTACAACGGCTAAAGTGCTCCAACGTTTTGTTGACCTTTCATTACTTCGGGAAAAAGACTGTTAATGCAACGCTGGAAGTCGACTCGAGCTCTCATGGCGAGGACCTGGGGTTAGGAGGTTTTGCGCTGGGCCACCACAGAAGGAGAGGCATTGCGACGGGAGGAATATAGAGCGCTTCGCAAGAAACCAATATCGTTGGATTGGGCTTTACTGCTGTAACAGTTCCATACACACATATCTGAAGCATGAAATGTATAAAGGAACATCCATTCTTGTATCCTAAACGTTATCTATTTTAGTTACTGTCTGACCTATTGTTGCACAAAGGCCACTTACATACCACCCAACTGATGTTGCCCTTAACTAAGACTGGACCACTAAAACTGGTTCTGGAGGGAGGGTTAGGGAGTTTGTTTTATGATTGAGGTCTGTTTCTCTCCCCTTTGTATCAATGCATAAATGCTTATAATTACTGTCTAGTGCGTGAATTCCGTAGACACTCTCTGTTTTTTATTACAATACTGTACACTGTTAACAATACTTGTACTGACGAAACAACTACATCTACACAGATGTATTAGATAATGCAATATTGATACCTAAAAAGCTCAATAAAATGCGTTAAAAATAGCGTTTTAACCAAGGAAGAAAGTCACATACACCATGTTGTAAAGTGTGAGATGAGTAAGAGAAGTCATCAACAAAGTAACCAGGAGCAGTCTATTGAAAAACAGGAGGCATAGTAGGCAGAAGAGAACTGGTGGGCAACTCCAAAGGTGGTTCATCATAAGCAATTGTGTTGTTAGAAGTAGCAAAAGCAAGCTGTATACTCACATCCAATGTATTTGTAGAGGTCACTGGAATCAACAATAGTTAATTCGGATGTATGACATCACAACGCATACTTTCACAACGCATGCCATTACGACGCAACTTTTACAACGCATACCATTACAACGCATAGTGCTTTGGGGCGCTGGATAGTGAATAGTTTAATTTACTATTCCAACTCCAGTCCCCGTGGATAGTAGGGAAGGTGTTGGATAGTAAATTAAACCTATTCCCTATCCTAGAGCGCCCCCCAGCGCAATGCGTTGTAATGGTATGCGTTGTAAAAGTTGCGTCGTAATGGCACTGCGTAGTAAAAGTTGCATTGTAAAGGTTGTCTCCCGTTAATTCTCCGCCCTCCCTAGCAAGGGTGAAAAAACATTAGTGTTACTCAATACTTGTAGAGGAAGTTCCTGTATGGTAGTGAGAGCGGTCAGGGAACCACCCAGGAGTCCTCATGGCCTACTTTGTAGGACTAGTCACATGATGTAATTTGACTTGATCAATGGAGACAAGTTGTTTGTCTTTACAACCAGTCTTCTCTTGACCTAGATCCTCAACTTTTGGAATCCAGCCGAGAGTGCTGGTTGTTCCTACACTCCATTTGTGGAGGGCTTTTCAGAAAGGTCGTTAGACCCCTTATCCTGAAAGTCTTGTAATTCCTGTAAGACATTGAACGTTCATTGGTGTCAAAAGGTATATCTGCCGCCACTGCGCCAGGACAGTCAAGATATGGAATGTACATCTGGATGCCTAATAAGACCTCGTACAGAATGTGACCACCCAAAGATCATCTAGGCAGATTATTTAATGCTCTCCGGAAACCATACAATTGATGGACCCAACTACCACATGAACCTAATAATCTATATGTTAAGGATTGCTTTAAGTCAAGGTTCTTCCTCTCCACAATCACATTTGTCTCAGGATGATATAGAGAAAGGTAATGCACAGTCACACCCAGGGTTCCCTTAGTATCCCTGTAAGCCTAAGAGGCAAAAGCAGGGCCCTGGTCCGAGGGGAACTCCACTACTGCATATGTGCCATGCAGACTTGCAAATCTTTAACAACAGTGTGCACAGCAGCCGTTCGGGGAGGCCACACCCATAGGAATCTGGAGCAAGAATCTACTGCAAGTAGAATACATTTAGAAGCACCATCCAAATTTGGAGGAGTGTATTGATCTAAATACTCAGAGGAGAGATTTTTGCTGGAAACTAATAGAGGTGTCTGCGGTGGGTGTGCAATGGTGGAGCTCTTTATTTGTTGGCAGATTTCACAATTAAGGACATACTGCTTTGTCTGTTTGTGCAGACTATGCCACCAATAGCGTTTTTGCAATAGTTAAATTGTGGCCGCCACACCAGCATGGGCAGATGCTACCTTCTCATGAGCTGCTATGACTAACTGTAGCCTGCTGTCTTGGTTGGGAATCACACAATGTGCAGGATATTTTTTAGGCAATGGCGTGGCATTACAGGAAAGATTAACAGCAGCAGTTATATCTTTATCTACTCTAGTGTGAGAATGAGAAGTCGCAGCTACAGGTCCTGTATTAACTGCAGACTTGGCAGCTTCATCTGCCAATGAATTCCCTTCATCGTGTATCCCAATATGCTGATGATACACTGTGTGTATTACATGAGCCCGTGCAAACTGTCTTTAAGTTGTGCCACCTTTCCCTGAAGCAGTTTAAGCTTGGTAGTATTACCATTTGAGTCTCTGAATCTATTTAGGCACCAGTAGTGTATGTTTTCATTAAAAGACTGGATACAATAATATGAATCACACACTGTAAGTGTGGGGAATTCACAATTCGTATTTACCTGTGCCAGAATCAATGCTTTCAGTTCAGTCAGTTGTGCAGTATAATCCCCTAGGAAATGTGTAGTAGTTTTTTGAGGATGGAACTTTCTAGCCATTATGACAGCATGTAACGTGGTGCAAGCCACTGAGTAGTGGTGTTTAGTGCCTATAGCAGGCTGGGCTGAACCATCAGTGTATATGATGGGTTTGTATTGCTCAAGAGGCAAAATGTTACTGGACATGGGGTATTGATGTTTATAATGGAGAAATTCTTGAGTTTGTAAAGTAGTGTCAAAAACTGTGTTTACGTCAGTAGCCATCAGGCAGTGGCCCATTGTATCCATCTAGGCTTTAAGGCTGTCGCGTTAGTAACACTGGCCTTTGTGACAGCCTCTAAGGCTGGACCCGGAGTAATAACAATAATGCATTTCCCTTGAGCCAGTGATCTTTCCTTAACCCCTTCGATGCTCATGATGGAATGGTTCCTTCATGAGCATTGGTGCCCCTGTGCTCATACGGGACCCATTCCGTCATGGGGTCAGGAGCAGGAAATCCCTCTGCAGCAGACAACAGAGGGATTTCCTTCTCTCCCCCAAAGCCTCAGGAGCTGGGGAAGAACTTCCCGAGCTCCCCAGGCACCCTCCCTGGTTTCTGTGTAATGACGATCAGCGTGCACAGCGCGCTGTCATCATTGCACAGAAACCAAAACTGAAATGAGCCTTTAGGCTCATTTCAGTTTTACTTTCTATGTGCTCAGCGGGCTATCTCAGCCCTCCGGGAACGTAGAAAGATTGGAGACATATCATTGTATCATTGTAGCATGTAACGTGGTGCAAGCCACTGAGTAGTGGTGTTTAGTGCCTATAGCAGGCTGGGCTGAACCATCAGTGTATATGATGGGTTTGTATTGCTCAAGAGGCAAAATGTTACTGGACATGGGGTATTCATGTTTATAATGGAGAAATTCTTGAGTTTGTAAAGTAGTGTCAAAAACATTGTTTACGTCAGTAGCCATCAGGGAGTGGCCCATTGTATCCATCTAGGCTGTAAGGCTGTCGCGTTAGTAACACTGGCCTTTGTGACAGCCTCTCAGGCTGGAACCGGAGTAATAACAATAATGCATTTCCCTTGAGCCAGTGATCTTTCCTTAACCCCTTCGATGCTCATGATGGAATGGTTCCGTCATGAGCATTGGTGCCCCTGTGCTCATACGGGAACCATTCCGTCATGAGGTCAGGAGCAGGAAATCCCTCTACAGCAGACAACAGAGGGATTTCCTTCTCTCCCCCAAAGCCTCGGGAGCTGGGGAAGAACTTCCCGAGCTCCCCAGGCACCCTCCCTGGTTTCTGTGTAATGATGATCAGCGTGCACAGCGCGCTGTCATCATTGCACAGAAACCAAAACTGAAATGAGCCTTTAGGCTCATTTCAGTTTTACTTTCTATGTGCTCAGGGGGCTATCTCAGCCCTCCGGGAACGTAGAAAGATGGGAGACATATCATTGTAAAGGGGAGTATCTCCCCTTTCCAATGATACCCGTCCCCAGTGGATCCCTGCTAGGGGATCGCCCCAGGAGGGCGATCCCCAAGCAGGTAGCCAACCAATAGACACCAGTGAGGGGGGAGCGGCCCCTTGGGCAAGGGCTTTTGCTCCCCCAAATTTATTTGGTGTGGTTTAGTCTTTTTGCCCTCCCTGGGGGGCAGATGGGGTCAGTAGCCCCCAATCTGGCCCAAGGAAGGGCAAAAAGGCAACTATATGCCAGGGATTTTTAAATTATAATTTGTGGTGGGGACTGCCCAATATGGGAATGCCCAAGCCCCCACCCACCCCCGCAAAAATGACAGCCGTTCTGCCCCCCTGGGGGGCAGATGGGGGCATTAGCCCCAAATCTGACCCTCAAGGGGGGCAAAAAGGCCACTAAGCGCCAGGGATTTTTTGGGGGAAAATTTGAATTAGGATTGGGGCTCCAAAAATGGGCATGCCCATGCCCCCACCCTTCCTGCCCCCTCTGGGGGGCAGATGGAGCAGTAGCCCCAATCTGCTCCCCCAAGGGCAAAAAGCCTACTAGAAGCCAGGGATTTTTTGGTGCAGATTTTAATTAGGGTGGGGGCATTGTCATGCCCGTTTTGGGCAGCCACCACCCTAATAAAAATTTGCCAAAAAAATCCCTGCCATCTAGTAGGCTTTCTGCCCTCCCGGCATTAACGCCCAATCTGCACCCACGGGGGGACAAAAAGCCCACTAGTCTCCAGGGATTTTTATGGGACAAATTTGAATTAGGGTGGGGGCTGCCCAAAACAGGCATGCCATTGCCGCCACCCCCTACCCGCAAAAATGACAGCCGTTCTGCCCCCCTGGGGGGCAGATGGGGCAGTAGCCCCTAATCTGCCCCCCCGGGGGAGCAAAAATCCTACTAGACGGCAGGGATTTATTTTGACAAATTTGAATTAAGGTGGGGGCTGCCCAAAATGGGCATGCACATGCCCCCACCCCCTCCCTATAAAAATTACAGCCTTCTTGCCCCCCCCTCTGTGGGGCAGATGGGGTGCTAGCCCCCAATCTGCCCCCCCCGGGGGACAAAAAGCCCACTAAACTGCAGGGATTTTTTGGGGCAAATATTAATAAGGGTGGGTGCTGCCCAAACCGGCATGTCAATGCCCCCACCCCCACAAGCAACAATTACAGTAGCCCCCAACCTGCCCCCACCCCCCAAAAAAATAGCCACCGTTTTTCTGACCCCCTTGGTGACATATCGGGACAACCCACCAATATCCCTCCCAGAAAGCGGACTAGGCATGGAGTTGTTTTTAGCAATATGCCTACTTGTGGATTTTAGGCCCTAGCACAGCCGGCACATAGGGAAACCCACAATCCCTTGCAAACCTAAAAATGTGTCCAAAAAAACAAACATTTTCCTCACATTTCTGTAGTGGAAAGTTCTGGAATCTGAATGGGTCCACAAAATTCCAGAGAAAAATGGCAACTCACTGGTGGGCCCAAAACCTATTGAGGCGACATAAAAAGTACCTATCACAGAAAACAACCTGGTTTTGCAAGGGGGGTCCCATGAGTTTTTGGCCCCATGCTTGGCGGCCATATAAGCAAACCTACCAAACCCACACATTTCTGAAAACCAGACGTCCAAGGGAGTCCAGTGAGGTATGGCTTGTGTGGGTCCCCAAATGTTTTCATACCTAGAATCCCTTGTAAACCTCAAATTTAGATGAAAAAATCACTTTCTTCTCAAATTTCTGTTTGGGAAAGTTCTGGAATCTACGTGGATCCACAAATGTCCTACCACCCTGTGTTCACCCAGGTCTCCTGACAAAAATGGTACCTCACTTGTGTGGGTGGGTTAAGTACCCGCGAAAGGCAAGGGCCCAAAACGTATTGAGGAGACATCAAAATTACCTATCACAAAACAACCTAGATTTGCAAAGGGTGTCACCTGGGGTTTTGGCCCGGGCTCAGCAGCTATCTTGGGAAACTTTCAAACTCACACATTTCTGAAAAGTAGACACCCAGGGGGGTCCAGAGAGGTATGGCTTGTATGGTTCCCCCAACATTTTCCTACCCAGAATCCCTTGCAAACCTCGAATTTAGCTGAAAAAAATCACTTTTTCCCCAAATGTTTGTGTGGGAAAGTTCTGGAATATGCGTGGATCCACAAATTTCCTCCCACCCAGCATTCCCACATGTCTCCGAATAAAAATGGTACATAACTTGTGTGAGTAGACAAAGTGGCTGAAACAGGAAATGGCCCAAATCGTATTGTGGAGACTTCAAAATTACCTAAAACAAAACTACCTGGTTTTGGGGGGGGGCACCTCGTTTTTTGGCCCCAGGCATGCCGCCATCTAGGGAAACCTACCAAACCCACATGTTTTTGAAAACTAAACACCCTGGGGAGTCCAAAGAGGTATGGCTTGCGTGGATCCCTCAGCGTTTCCTTACCCAGAATCCTCTGCAAACCTCAAATTTAGCTGAAAAAAACATATTTTCCATATATTTTTGTGTTGAATTACTGTGCTGGCACAAATGTCCAACCACCCAGCATTCCCCTTCTTCTCACGAGTAAAATGATACCTCACTTTTGTAGGTGTCTAAAGCAGAACTGGATAAAAACGTATTTTTAAAAGAAAATTGCGCTTAGAATTCACTAGGCCTACCCACACACATGAGGTACCATTTTTCTTGAAAGACTTTGGGGAACGTGTGGTGGGTGTAAATTTGTGGATCCATGCAGATTCCAGAACTTTCCACCACAGAAATGTGAGGAAAATGTGTTTTTCTGGGATAATTTTTTAGGTTTGCAAGGGATTCTGGGTAACAGAACCTGGTTGAGAGGCAGTCAAGTCACCCCTTCCGGGATTCCCTCGTGTGTCTAGTTTTCAAAAATGTATAGGTTTGCTAGGTTTCCCTAGGTGCCGGCAGAGCTAGGGTTAAAAACTACAGCTAGGCACTTTGCCAAAAAAGGGTAATTTTTCATTGTGAAAATGTGGTGTGTTCAAGTTGCGTTGTGAGCCGTTTCCTGTGTGGGCACTAAGCCTAACCACACAAGTGTGGTACGATTTATATCGGGAGACTTAGGGTAATTCAGATTTGTAAAACAACTTATAAACTATTGACTTTCAATGTATTTCTGCCTTCCAAACAAAAGACAATGTGTAAAAAAGAAGTAATTTTGAAAAATGATTGATAATTCTCATGCTAGTATGCGTAACCACATTTCGGAAATGTGCAAATATCTACTGTTTCTAAACTCTATATATTATCTTCCCATTTCAGAAATACATAGTTGTCCTTCATGCCAAATTTTCCATGTATATATTTTCCCAGAATAATTGCTATGTACCCAGTACATAATAAAAAAACATTGCAAGTAGCTTCTCAGTTTTTGGCTCTGGGTTCTTCGGGTTCTTGGTGAACCTACAAGTCCTATATAGCCCCACAACCTAAAATGTCCAGCAGATGTAGCGGTATATTGTTTTCAAAGAGTTGTCATAATTAGAAGAAGTTACATGTGAAAACGTTGACACAAAAAGCTGTTTTTTTCAACTAATTTTCCAATGTTTCCTATATTTAACTGTTAGTTTCTATAAAGAAACCTTGAAGGATCTACACAAATGACACCTTGCTGAATTTAGAATTGTGTCTAATTTTTCTAAATGTATAGCTTTCCTGGCTCTATTATTGCTTTCATACCTATTTCTACCATTAACTGGAAGAAGGTTGAAAGCACAAAAAATAGCAAAAATAGGCAATGTCCCAGAAAAATGCCAAAACTGTGTACAAAATGTTGGTTTTCTGACAAAAGTCTGCTTGTTCCTAAAAGCTGGGGAGATGGTGATTTCAGCACCACAACCCCTTTTTTGATACCATTTGCAGGGAAATAGCAGACACTTTTATCTGTAGCCGTTTTTTCGTATTTTGGCTAATTTCTGGGTCCCCTCGAGGGGAATCCACAAACCTTGGGTACCTGTAGAATCCCCATGATGTTGGAAAAAAGGACAGAAATTTGCCATGGATTCCTTATGTGGTCAAAAACTGGCCGGAGCCGAAGCGTGAACTACCCTAAATAGGCAAACAAAGGCTTAGCACAGGGGGGGAAAGGCCTAGTAGCGAAGGGGTTAATGACAGCCATCTGAACCGCAGTTAGTATTTTTTCAATGGATGCAAAATGCATTTCTACATTAGAATCTAAATGCAACTTTTATGCTATTGGCACTGTGTCACCTTCATTAAGTGTGACGTGTGAAGTCAAGGGCACCCGCAATGATACAGATGACCAAATCTGTTTTGTTGACATTTGTGAGTAAGTGTCTTGATGCTAACATGTCAGTCTGTAGTGAACTGAGTATTTGTGTGTGTTCTAATGTCCAGTGTGTGTTGGGAAAATCAGGGTAAATTAAATTGCAAAAATGTTGTATGCGTTGTGCATAATCTTGGATGAATGTTCTGCCAAAGTTGAAGAATCCTAACAAGGATTTCAATTTTTTAAGTGTGTTTGATGGTTGCAAAAGAGCGCCTTTCTCCAGAAAAGGCAGTACCAGGCTCTTGCCCACATTCAATAGCTCAATTCCTCAGAATAGAACACTGAGAAAAGCAATTATTTTTTTCAAATTAAATTTGTAGCCTTGTTCAACAAATATCAATACAATGCGATCTACTCTGGCTAAGTGTGTTTTCAAGTAATTATCCATTAGATATATGTCTTCAACATAGGTAAAATACTTTTGCATCAATATCATGAGGAATTGATGTTAAGCAGGCCGCAAACAGTCCTGGACTATTCATATACCCTCGAAAGAATTGGCAAAAGTGACTTTGAAAGCCGAGCATGGCAAATACTGACAGATCTCTGTTTTGAGGCCCGACATTTAGGCGGAAATAATCATTGGAATTATTCAATGTTTTTGTATTTTTTACAGACAATGTTGCTCATTGGAGAGCCATACTGTGTGAATTTTGTATTGCAAATGTATATGCATGACTGTTTAAATGTCTGTTGTTGAAGACTATGCCATAGGAATGATCTGGTTTTCCTACTAGTAAAAAGGGATTATTCAGAGGAGATACAGAGGGTTCTACTATTCCCAGGTACTCTAGTTGTAAGAGAATCTCTCTCCCTGGAGTTTTCACTTCATGTTTAATAGGATATTGTGGTTGCACTTGCGGGCTGTACCTTATGGGTATAAGGCGAGTCCTTATCCCAGTCTACATGGTTGTGGTATAATGTCCGGGCTAGTGCTAGAGCCCATTCTGTTTAACCTCTTCGTGGACAAGCACTGAGAAAGATGGTACAATTATTTCAACTCCTTGTGGGGCTGCTTTTACAAACTTAGCGGGCCAGTTGACCTCCGCTAAGAGAATGTCATAACTAAGGGCTTAATTACGATGCAGGCAGGAAGGGATCTGACCGCCGGTCGGAGCCCTTCTGCCTGCATCGTAATCACCGATTCGGATTCCCTTCCAACCAAGCCATTTCGATGGGCTTGGTTGGATGGGAATCTGAATCAGTCTTCCGAATGGCTTACGAGGGGCTCATAGAGCCCGTCCGCCATTTGGAAGTCCCACAGTAACCCTTGGCTCTTTCTGGCCAAGGGATTACGATGGCAGTTTCCCACTGCCTTTTTGTGCCTGCCTTTCCGCACAAAAAGGCATTGGGAAACAGCTATGGGGGGTCCCCAGCATTGGCTATCGTGTGCTGGGAATGTTTTAAGAAATTTTTCACAATATGAATAAAGACTGCAATTTTTGTTTCAGATCAATAGTGTTGTGTCTTGTCCACTCTTAGCATAGGGATATATACAGAAGGATCCCACAAATCTAATCTTTACTGTTTATGGATCAATATTTGACTTAATGGTGTGCTGCCAAAGCCTCAATTTTTTTGTACAAGTGCCCTCACGGGTGCAGGGCCACCAAATGGCGGCTTAGGGAGCACTTTTGATCCCTGCATCCGGTGGCAGGAAACTTCAGGGCCGTACTAGGAACTGAAAGCAGCTCTAGCAACTTTTGTCAAAGCAGTCCCCGTCCGGCTCGTAGCGAGCGAGCGTAGCGAGCGAGCCCGACCGCCACTAGGAGGGTTTGGGGGGTTACATTTTCGAAAAAGACAGACCAAAATGGTGTTTTTTACAGCACATTTTTCATTACATATTCAATTGTATTAACTTTCAAAGCACAGTAAATAGTGGATGGTGACCTTAAAGAGCACCAGATTACCCACCCAGTCATATGTACCCATAGACATTCTTTCAGAGAGCACCAAAAATAGACACAAGTAGTGAATCAGTGAGAGAAAAAAGTAAAAGTGAGACCAGCCCCCACACGGTGTATAGCGAGCAAGCGCAGTGAGCAACCACTACTAGGGGGAGTTTAGGGGACTGTCCCCCCGAGAAAATTTTGGAGACAGAAAGGCCAAAACAAAGCATTTTCCAACACATTTTTCATTACATATTAAATTGTATTAACTTTTAAAGCATAGTGTGGGTCACAGTCGGCCTTTACTGTGGTATGGTAAATCTGGTCTCATTCTTGGACAGGCAGGAGTCCCGTCCTAAACCTTTCAGGAATTTAGCAGAAACACACGAGGGCCGTAAGTGTTAAAACAAATGTGAGGGCACGGGGTCATTTTTGAAGCTCCCACACCACAATAAAATATGAACGGCGTAGAGAATGTTGATACGTGCAAGGGAGGGCGTCTAAGCCTCCCCTATTGAGGGTTCACTGTCCAGTCATCAACAAAACATTTTTTTATATTGTCCACATAATTAATTACTCAAATGTTACCAAGAAAACATGGCAAACAGAATACCATTAATCGCTATGTTCTAAACTCAATGTACGCCTCCGGTTTCACACCAACGTCATAATATAAGGAGACACTGGGTTCAACGCGTCCTGTGTGTGCTGCTCAGAAAATGGCAAAATACAGTACTTAGTAAAAGAGGCCCATTTGAAGACTGCTCAACAAAATAGCCTCAAACTGGAACAAGCCGCCCTGTCCCACTCTGCGAGGCTTGCACTCTGCCCTGTACCAGATCTCTGTGCAAACAAATAACTGCGTCAATTGAGTACAAACAGAGAAGCATCAACGGGTCCCACTACCAGAGCTATATCAGTGTTAAAAGACCTCATATGGCACTGGGTCCTTCTTGCTAGAATCTGAGCCACCACCAAAATGACAACTATGACATAAAGGAATCACGCCAACACACCAACACCAGTCATTGAGTACCAGCTACTAAATAAGTTGTGAAAGATTCAGTGTAGAACATTAAGGTATTTCTCGAAACTTCATCCTTTTATTAGGCGTTACTAGCTTGTGTCCAAACATTGCACTGCTGGCCGCTGCAGGACTGGAGACTCTACTGATTTCTAAAGTGCACATTTGGTAAAAACGCACTTCTGTCTGTGCTGCCAACATATTTATTGGTACAGTGAGTCCTGCCATCGACAACAGCTATGATCTGCAGTCCTCGGAACAAAATTCAGGCCAAGGCGCAACTCAAGTCCTAAAAGAAATACGGAGGACTAATAGGAAGTGCGCAATGACGTCAAGTGGAGTGACATCACGGAAAGCAATATAACCGCCTTACAGCTCACATTTCAAGAAAATAGATGTATCTTACATTTAAGGGTAAGAAACAGGGTGGCCAAGTAGGATCTTTTAATGTAAATGTACACACATATAGTACTAGCTAGTTACATGTAAAAACTGCAGTGTCGTAGAGTAAATAAAATAAAAAAGTGTACAGTGTATTTTTAGAGATGTTTGGTTTTCTTGCATTTCTTTTCCTGCAGTTGTTTAACCAACATGAAAGCACAGATACGTCTCCTTTTTACATTATTAAGAAACACATTTGTAAATAGTGGGCAGTTAGCAGCTTAAAACAACTTTCTAGGCCAGGCTCATGACTCTGCCGGTGAAGTCACAGCTCAGCTGGTGCAGCACCAGGACTAGGACTGCAGGGCCTGCTGTGGCGAGGCGTAGATCTCCTGGCTAATGTCCTCCTGAACCTGTAAATCAGGTCCTACGTGCACCCGAGGGCACAGTTGTACTAGCTAAAACCTATGAAATCTGCTTAGCTAAAGGCCTGTCAGTAAGACCTGACCTTGCTGACAGCCAGGTAGCAGAGCAAGTCATTGATTAAACATGTTAGCCTGAGTGAGATGTGCCCAGATGGGTCCCAAACTCCCTCCCACTCAGACGAGTCAATTACAACTAATCTGATAACTTAAATTGGGTTTAAAATGGCCCGTACTGTTTTTCGACACCTTAGAATTTCTTTCGCACACATATTAATGGCATATATAAAATGTTATTACAACGTATTTGCAATAGTGCCAGAAAGAGAATGGGGTGTAAATTCTATGCATTCCCACTCAGTGAAATCGCATATCTACTCATGGGGATGATCCCGGGCCACTGCCCGAATAGGCTTGAGCCCTCCCAGACCTGCTTTCCTGCCCATGCCATCAAGTGATCATAGAGTACTTTCCATCATTCCATGCACAAGGGTGACCGGGCCAGTGACAGACACATCCTTTGCATCATTTTAAGTGGTGCAATAGCATCATGGTTCAGAAACAATCAACTCCACTCTGACGCAGGCAGGGAATGGCCGACCAGGGACATCTGCATTTGGAGCCATCTCAGAATAAAAAAACGCCTTTGCTCAAGTAGGCTGATGCCAGTTCGGCCACCAGCCAAGGAGTCACTCTCCCCAGTGTGTATCTGTCTCAGGATCAGCTCGGGGAGTTCAGGCCAGCCTGGCCGTAGCGAGGCCGGAGCTGAGACGGAGCGCAACTCAACTCAAGCCAGGCAGGCAGGCAACACCACCACCCACCACCTCACTCCGGCAGCCGGCTCGGCCTCCGCCGGGTCGACCCGTCCACCCTGGCCCCTGCTTACCAACAGCAGGCCTGCCCTGCTCACAATGTCACAGTTTTAAATCCACACACAGGGGCCCCAGGGGACACTGGGCCAGGCGCTAGTGCACTGCTTAATCAAAGGTATAGGCCAAGGCCCTTTCCCCTAGGCCGGGGGATGGGGGCAGGGCCGGCTTTTACACTGGTGGCGCCCAGTGCAACAATGTTTTTTGCCGCCCCCCCATGACCACCTGTGCAACGAATTCCCGCACTACCAACACCCTGTAACAGTCTCCATAACCACTCTATCTCAGATGCATTTAATTTGTTTTATAGCATCACTCATAAAAGTGAAGGGTGTAGGAGCACTTTACATTGTACACACATTACTCAATCATGTGTGTTAATCAATGTATAGGAAACGTTACATAAGACAGAGTGGTAGGATTTATATGTCATCCATTCTGGTAGGCAGTAAAGTTTAGGGGGGCTTGATCTGGAGAAGCACAAACTCAGAATTTAAAACGTAAGACCATGATTGGGGATTATCATTAATTTTTTTTAAATTGATTTCTACCGAAATCAACACTTTGTACAACATTTGAATATTGAAAGTCTGGGGAAAAAATGAATACACTCTAAACTATACTTGAAGTCTGCATTTCAGTTCTTTGATGACAGTTAATAGCTCATTGATATTTATTAGTATTTTAACTAATAAACTACAAGTAAGAAAACAAAGTCTCTGACAAAGCAGTAACCCCCTGAACTATTTACCTTATGTTACTTCGGGATTTGCATGATGCACATTCTTTGCAGCAGGCATATTGAACCTCTGTGCTAACTTATGATGAACAAAAACATCCCCCAGTCAAAACTCCAACTAGAAAAAACTTCTTTCTCTCTCCAGGAAGAAAATCACATCAATCACCGGAGTAGGCTTGAAATTTTCATTGTTGGCTGATAGTTGCTGGACGTCAGGAACACGGCTGGGGGTGCCTTTAAAAACAATATAGTATAGCAAACAGGTGCCCCCATGCAAAGTCAGCACCCGTAGCACCGCCCTAGAGCCGGCCCTGGGTGGGGGGGTCGGAGGGCCTCTACCTTTGTTTAATACGGTCCCGGCCCACAAACCACTGGACGCCGGACACGGTTATTACTAACCCTGGGCGAAGCACTACGCTCCGCTCGCGGAGTTTGCGAAGTTTTTGCAACTTCGCACTACGCGAGCGGCACGTAGCACAGTGCGAACATGCGTAGTGCAGCGTAGCGTAGTGCAGCGCTCATTTTTTGCTTGTTCGCGGTCCTGAACGTCATGTTCGCGACCGCGAGCAAGCAAAATGACATCCCGGCGAGATTCTCAACGCGAGGAGGTCAGGTTTCTCATTGTGAGTGGTTGCGCATGCTCGCGACCGCTCTCAATGAGAAACTACCTGTTCGCATTGAGAAAGCTGCCGCTCGAGTAATAATCTCCTCGAGCAGCAGAAAACTACAGCTCGCACTGTGCAAGATGCCGTTTTCAATGCTTGCATAGTGCCGGATGCTTGTCCGCACTGTGCAATCATTGAAAAGGCATCTTGCACAGTGCGAACATGCTACTACGCAGCTCGCGTAGTGCTACGTGAAGTTCGCGTAGTGCGAAGTGCACTTCGCGTAGCGCTACTTCGCGAACTACGCCCACCCTTAGTTATTACACAGACACACAACAAAGGCACTAATGAGTGACTAACCGGCGGGCGGCACTGCAGTCGGCAGCATGGAGCGGAACGGGCAGAGACAGGGGCTAGAAATAATTAAATTATGGGCAGCTCTCTCACCAGGTGTCGACATCGTCTCAGTCTCTGCTGGCTTACTTCAGGAATGCTCCTTGAGACCTCGACCTGGCCTCACCACCGGTCACGCACACTTTTTAATGCGCATGATCACCACCGGCCGCCCCACCCTAACGTGGGTGAACTGAAGAGACTGCGTGTGCCGCACAGACGCGGCGGTGGCCGAAGAGACATCTGCGCGCTGCGCGCGACCCACCCTCATAGTGCTCCAATGCAAATGCATGCCATTATTTATGCAGATTGAATCTGAATGACTCAGTCAGAGATAGAGTTGTGCCTGTTTTTTTTCCCGGATGGAGCAGGGAGCGAGGAGAGACTCATGCAGAGTGAGTCGTCACTGACTCGTGTGAACTTCACTGATTTCTTTTTCTGACTAACGCCGCCAGCCAGACCAAAATTCGGCCCCAGCACCAAAACCATCCCCCTGCCAAAAACCAGCCCCCACCCCATCCAGCCTACCAGGGGATTGTCCGGTGCCTGGCATTGCCAGTCCGGCCCTGGGCACCTTGAGGTGCCTGCCACGGGGTGCAGGGATAAACGGCACCCCTGCTCCTTGCTATGTGAACATGTAGTCCATTCGGAATATATGCTCTCCTAGAATATTACTTTAATGGCTCACTGTATGGCACCCTCAATTTGTGTATTCAATTTATAAAGTACATCTGAAGAGCTGACGCATTGGTCTGTGGTTTCAACTTCTATGAAAATGTCAGTTGCTTTCAAATTCAGAAACTCTTGAAGATTCTGTCGAACTATTGTGACCTTTGTCATGCTGTCTAGCAGAGGCCCTTGTTCTGACGGCGCGTTCTCAATATGTGTAGCATATTTTACCAAGATTCTGCAACCTTCTTTTTCTTGAATTGGGGTTTTTGTTGTGGAAGTTTCCCTTCCTTTTTTATGCTGACATCGGATGAGCGTTGCAAGTCTTTTTTTTAGTTTCACATACTCTCCTTGTCTGTGCTCTGACTAGCCACCTCTCTCTGATCATTCATCTGTCTGATGAGTCCTGAAAGGAACGAGAAGGATTTGTATCAGTGTACTGATACCTTTCAGGCTGCTTAATGTGATCACAGTTATGTAAATTGTAAAGTTTCTCAGTGGACTCCAGTTGCGGTGATCCACCCAGTGACTTAGTTTTTTCTTTTGTTTGTCTCAGAGTTTTTTAGCAGACTCTGGTGCTTGTTTGGTATTGTCCTTCTCAGAACTACCTTTAAGCTGTGGCTTATATGGTCTGGCCCCCAAATAATTTAGACATATAGCTGTATAGGTATCCACAATAATTTTTGGTAGCTTGTGCTCCTGGTCTGCTATTGCCAATGCTGCTGCTTCCTCTTCAATAATGGCTAATATTATTGAGGATACTGTAGCAAAATGACCAATTAATTTATCCCCAAATCCAGGGCACGGGACTCCCCATCTTCATTTTGAGTTTGGTTTAGCACTTCACGTAAGACCACTAGTGATGGTCAGTGCTTATTGTTGTATCACATACAGTGCTTATTTTAGCCAGTGGTTTCCATTGCTCAGCACCGGCACTTAATCAACACCGGTGCCTTTCATAAGCACAATTGAAGGACATGTTTATTTATGGGACACAGTGGGAGAACACTTGATTTGCCCAGAATCACAGGATGTTGAGCCAACGCGGAGACTCAAAACTGGTTCCCCAACTCTGCAGTCAGCAGCTCTGGCCATTACACCACATCATTTCCCCACTTTCATGGTTAGTAGTTGGTTCTATTTTAGGCGGCGCTAACAGGAAAAATTAGTTGGTGCAAGCTGCCCCTGAAGAGAGCCCTGAAGCTTATTTTTTTGCCAAGTAACCACTGGTGATGGTGTACCATTTATTATGGTATACATCGCAGCAAAAACTGTACCCCAAGTGGAGTAGTCATCAATGTTGGGACCATTCCAAGTTGTAAGCACATTGTGAGAATTATTCTTTTATTGTGGGTTCCTGTATGGGGGAACTCTGCTTCAAGTCGATTTGTTTTTTGTGCAAGCCAGAGCTTAATTTCTTCTCGTCTGGTGGGAACTTTTCCCATAATAGCATTATAAGCTACAGGACCAATCGGTGTCACCGCTAACTGTGTCAGGACAACTTGAACAGCCCTTGCTGGGGTAGTTGTTATTGTACGTATAACAAACTGTGTTGAACATCTATATAGTCTAATTCGGTCAGTATAGGGAGTGCGTAAATCACCCACATAAAGAGGTCTTAAATTTCGATATGGTTTATTGCTGGCTAGTGCTGGCCAAGTAGCCCCGTCATTATTGAAAGGACCTGGTTGCATGTTGTTTTATATATGTGGTAGGGTGCATTGGAACCCATTTTGATATTCCTGATATGTTAAAGGTATTTCTAAATCATTACAGGGTCTGTATTGACCTGGTAAGGTCGCATCATCACAACAGTGAAATGTTGGTGTGTTTGCATTTATTGCTGGAAAAATGACCCACGAGTAGAATACTTCAGGTGTATAACCATCATGGGCCTCAACCACGAAGGTATCATCTGCAATCCTATTTTGTAGCCCATGCAATGTTAAATGTGCTCTAGTAGTTGGTCTGCAATGAGCAGGAATATTATTTGGTTCACCTTTGTAATGAACGGACTTCATAGATGGAGTAACTCTAGTGGGATATCCTTTTAAACATTGAAGCTTAAACAACCTACAGACAAAAATAAGTGCTTCCTAATATGCTAAGGAGGATTTGTCCCTTACCCCCAGGATGTCTCCACTAAAGGGTGACTAGGGGTACCTTGGGCAAACACAAGAATTCTTTTCACACCTCATGCCTATGGCTACCCACAGGGGCTACATAGGCAACACTAACACCAAAAGCCAATATCCCAACAACAAGCTCTCTCCTTCCCAGGACTACCGCGCTCAGGACAGCCCGAACCTAGACTCCCCCACCCCCTCCACAGTTACCAACACTAAACACACAACTCCTCCAAAGGCTCAATTGCACAGCTGGAACACAACCCCCTTC
This sequence comes from Lissotriton helveticus, assembly GCF_964261635.1. Classification (NCBI taxonomy): domain Eukaryota; kingdom Metazoa; phylum Chordata; class Amphibia; order Caudata; family Salamandridae; genus Lissotriton; species Lissotriton helveticus. The sequence goes on along the minus strand of NC_136061.1, from coordinate 383,340,025 downwards.
TTGAACCAGCCACAGAGATCCAAAAGAGCAAGAGCCGCAATGTCCATGAAAGAGGCGATTGATCTTACCAACTCTTATGACACTTACTCTATTGTCACCCCAACCTCCAAGATCCAGGTTATCACAGGATTTGGAAGAGACCGCTCCCCTCCTAGAACATCAAGACCTCAAGCCTGCCTCACTAATATCCCCAGGTCCCGCTAAAAAAGAATCTCAATAACAATGGGACAAACAACTGCATGCTCATAAATTATAGATAGACCATCAAACATGCAATAGAACTGGCAGAAACCATCCTTACCCATGACATAGACGTCACGTTCATCACTGAAACATGGCTGTATGAGTTCTCTTCTCCAACCATCGACATGCTTGTGCCCCCGGGCTTCTCAATCATCAATAAAGACAGCGAGGAGGGGGTATCGCTATCATATACAAGAGCTACATCTCTGTAACGGAAACTGACTCCTTCAAATACAACATGTTTGAATACATAACTGCCACCATTAAGAAGAGGGATAACAAATCACTATACTGCCATCTTCTCTACCACCCGCCAGGCAACACCTCCTCATTCGGAGAACACCTTTCCTACTTGATAACTCACTGCTTACTCTGACTCCAACAATATTATACTAGGTGCCCTCAATTTACACTGGAATGAGGAAAACAGCTTGTTGATCCACACCCTGACAGAACATCTACACAACAACAACTTTACCCAACACTGCATGGAGCAAACCCATAACAGAGACTCAATCCTTGATGCCATCATTCCTTAAGTAGATACAGTCACCATTGACCACATCCTGCCTGTTGACTGGTCAGACCACCATATCATTCTATTCCACATCAACCAATCGATCCTATGCCTGCCTAGTACTCAGGACCCCCCTCACTGGGTGAGCAATCTACAACAGATATCCCTTGCAGACCTGGAAGAAAGGGTAAGTTCACTCCTTCCCACCCCCACAGACGACCTCTCCACAACAGAACTCACCTCACACTACAACACAAAAATGACTTCCATTTAGGACCAAATAGCTCCCCTGAAACAAAAAAGGGTCAGGAACATTCAATCTAGATCTTGGTTCAGACCTAAACTCCGAAAGAAGACAACTAAAAGCTGCGGAAAGATTCTGGCAGAGCCACCCCTCCACAATCCTCCTTGATCAACTCAAATCAGAATGCAGGAAATATAAAAACCTCATCAAGAAAGAAAAAACTTCCTTCTTCTGTGAGACTCAAGACAATGTTAAAAATAGGCCCAAAGAACTCTTCAATCTGATCAGGCAACACATTTCCAAGCGTCCTTCATCTGGCTTCCGGGCCAACCACAGCACCGAGACCACCCTGATCGCAGCTACCGATGACATCCGAGCCCTGCTCGACAACGGAGAAACAGCGGCCCTCATCCTCCTGGACCTCTCCGCGGCCTTCGACACTGTCTGCCACCGTACCCTAGTACAGTGCCTCAGCAACGTCGGAATCCAGGAGAAGGCACTGGAGTGGATCATCTCCTTCCTCGCCGGAAGGACACAGAGAGTCCGCCTCCCCCGTTCAGATCGGGGGCCACCGAAGTCATCTGCGGTGTTCCTGAAGGCTCCTCGATCAGCCCAACACTCTTCAACGTCTACATGAGCCCCCTCGCAGCCATCGCACGCCAGCACAACCTCAACATCATCTCCTACGCCGACGACACCCAGCTGATCCTCTCCCTCACCAACGACCCCGCCACCGTCAGAACCAACCTGCACGAAGGGATGACAGACGTAGCCAAATGGATGTCGAACAGCCGCCTGAAACTGAACTCGGACAAGACGGAAGTCATCATCCTGGGATCATCACCCGCCGCCTGGGACGACTCCTGGTGGCCCCCCGCCCTGGGCAGCGCACCCAAACCCACACACCACGCACGCAACCTGGGCTTCATCCTGGACTCCTCCCTCTCCATGACCAGACAAGTCAACGCCGTCTCCTCGTCGTGCTTCAACATCCTGCGCATGCTACGTAAGATCTTCCGATGGATCCCCATCGAGACCAGGAAGACGGTCACCCAGGCCCTCGTCACCAGCCGTCTGGACTACGGCAACTCCCTCTACGCCGGAACCACCGCCAAGCTCCAGAAGAAACTCCAGCGGATCCAGAACACCTCAGCACGACTCATCCTGGACATCCCCCGCCGCAGCCACATCTCCGGACACCTGAGAGACCTACACTGGCTCCCGGTCAACAAAAGAATCACCTTCCGGCTCCTCACCCACGCACACAAAGCCCTACACAACCAAGGCCCAGGATACCTCAACAGCCGCCTCAACTTCTACGCTCCCAAACGCCAGCTTCGATCGACCAGCCACGCCCTCGCCGCCGTCCCCCGCATCCGAAGAGCCACCACAGGAGGAAGGTCCTTCTCCTACCTGGCCGCCAAGACTTGGAACTCCCTTCCGACCCACCTCCGCCTGACCCAGGACCATCTCGCCTTCAGGAAGAAGCTCAAGACCTGGCTGTTCGAGCAGTAGCGGACCCCCTCCCCCCAGGGCCTTGAGACCCTCCGGGTGAGTAGTGCCCTATATAAATGCTTTGATTGATTGATTGATTGATTGATTGATTGATTGATTGATCCTCAATGCAGGCCTCCAAAGACCTTTGTGATAACTTTGCCTATTGCTTTAATGATAAAATCACCAACATTGAGCTCTCCCTGGATGGTCACCGCAGTCCCCCCATCAGAAGCTGGCTCCCAGGGACTGAAGATATCACACCCAAGCACACCCCAAACAGCTAGAAATCCTTCCACCCCATCTCTGAAGCAGAGATCATCAAAATGATTTCCAGCTCCAAACCTTCATCAATCTTTTTGGACCCCATTCCTGCCCAACTGGCCAAACAGCTCAAACTCACCCTAGCCCCACTCCGGACCAAGATTATAAATAGCTCCCTGAGAACCAGAGTCATGCTTGATTGTCTCAAAATCGGACAAGTCATGCGATTACAAAAAAAAAAAAACTCTGACACAAATGATCGTAATAACTTCAGACCCGTCTCCAATCTCCCATTCCTAGCTGAAATCCTGGAAAGATGTGTTCTCCTTCAACTTACTCAACACTTGGACAGCACCAACCTCCTAGACCCTCAATAATCGGGTTTCAGAAAAGGGTGCAGTAAAGAGACAGCGATCCTGAATGTGATAGATGATGTTCACGAATCACTCGACCGATGCTGTCTACTCATACTCCTGGACCTATTAGCAGCCTTCTACATGATTTACCACAAACTACTCACTAAGGTACTCCAAGAAAGAGTCGGAGCAGAAGAGGTGGTCCTACAGTGGTTCACCTCCTTTCTGCACAACCGCACCCAAAGAATAAAAATCAAAAACCTCACGTCCGACCTACTTCCCATCAACAGGGGTGTCCCCCAAGGATCAGTTCTCTTCGCACAATATCTACATGGAACCCCTCACCACCTTACTCAATAAAACCAACATCCCCTTCCACCTCTATGTGGACGATACACAGATCTATCTAGAAACCTCTTCCATTCATGACATTCAGAGTCTAAACAACACTCTAAGAGTAGTCCAACACTGGCTATCCCTCAATCACCTGAAACTCAACCAAGATAAGACGGAAATCCTCCTCATTTCCAACTAGGAGCAGAACCCACAAATTACAGAATGGCTAAAAGCTATTGATGCTCTCAACTGCAACCGCACCCTGGCTGATTCCGTAAAATCGCTAGGAATCACTCTGGACTCTTCTTAAACCTAAAACTACTCAATAAAATAAAACCCTTCACCCCTCCCAACGACCTCAAACAAGCTACTCAATCCCCAGTGCTTTCCAGACTAGACTACGGTAACGCAACACTCACAGGAACAGCAAAATCTCACCAAGTTCCCCACAGATCAACTCTTAATGCAGCAGCCAGAATGGTCACCGGAGTGAAGAAATACGAACACATCTCGCCTGCTCTCAGAGAGCTAAAATGGCTCCCATTCGAAATGCGTGCCAATTTCAGAACTGCCTGTCTCATGCACAAAGCTCTGCACACTGGGAAAGCTGCATACCTGGGCTCCAAACTCAAGAAGGCCGGTCAGACAAAGAACCTTAGGAGTACTAACACTCTACTCCTCATCCCTCAGAAAACAAAAAATCATATCTCGATTCTTACAAGGAAATGCGCCCAAAATCTGGAACTCCAGCCCAGTCCATATCAGGACTACCCCCTCCTTTTTTTAAATTCTAAAGGCAGCTCAAGGCCAATCGCAGAATCTTGCCCACTTCAGCACCCCGCCACTCGGTCACTAAGTCTGGGCTTTGTCACGAGTCAATGTATATATTACTGTTATATTGTATGCTTTCTTTGCTATTAATGTTGTAAAGCGCTCCGCTACTTTCGATTCGTCACGCATCAGCGATTGTATTACTACCATATTGTGTAATTTCTTTGCTACTAATGTTGTAAAGCGCTCCGATACCTTCGGGTCTGGCAAGCGCTATACAAAACTCTTAAATAATAAATAAAATAATAATAATAATAAAGAACTACTCGAAAGACCCGTTAAACTGTTAAATAAGTACCCGACCTAAGTACGTTGGTGGCGCCATGTTAAATGGTTCCCACTAAGAAAATTTTGGAATTTGTCTTTAGGACAACAAGACTTCAGAATGTAGGGACTGAGTCCATCTACACCAGTAGAATCAGTTGGCTTAATTCCTAGCTAGCTCACAAGTTCTCAAACAAACCCCTAAGCCAACCAGGGTAACAGATGAATTCAGCAAAGTTGAACATGACCCTTTTATTCCCAAGAGGAATTGTGGAAACAATTCTTACCCCTTTCTTTATTTACTCATCCATGCCCTTGGTAAAACACAGAAAAAATACGACATATACTTTCAATACATCTAGTGAAACAATCGTCATTTTGTGAGCTGTGATTATAAGGCAGAAGAAACAAAGAAAGGGTACCAGCATTATGAACGTGGTGAAAAGAGGGGAGCAAGTTCAGGGAAGCTCTCTGGCTGCCAGATTACCCCCCACCCAGTTCTATGAGACAGCCAGCTAAGAACCTGGGATGTGGTTTGAGGAAAATCTTCAGTTCTCTATGCAAATAAAGAAACTGGCAGGTCAGTGTTTTGGTACATTGAAGTCCCTTAAGAAGTTTCTGCCTTTACTACCTAGGACTGCTAAGGAGTTGGTCACGTGTGCTTTGATTCTCAGTCGCCTTGCCAATGCACTTTATATTACCCTACCAGGATACCAGCTCAAGAAACTCCAAGTAGTACAGAATGCTGCGGCCAGAGTTCTGATGGGCATTCCGGGCAGGTTTAGCGTAAAACAACATCTGCAGGATCTACACTGGCTATCAGTGGTTCAAAGGGTAACATTTAAGGCTCTTACTTTGGCCCTCTCAGCCCTTTATGGAACTGGTCCACCTACTTAAGGAAACGGTTTAGTTTCTATGCCCCCCGAAGACATCTGCGTTCTGCCTCATAGTGTCTGGCATCAATTCCCCTCTTTCGGCTTGTTAGAATTGGAGTTAGTTCTCTATCTTTCAAAGCGGTTGAAGCTTGGAACTACCTTCCTTTCGAACTGCGGAGTATCCACGACCCTCGTCTGTTCAAGAAGAGACTAAAAACTTTTTTGTTCACCTAATCAGTAGTGTCTCTCACTTCCCTACAGTTTTCCTTATTGGCTGACGTGCCGTGACACTCATGAGTAGCTGTGCACGCTATAAATCCTCGTAACATAACAGAACATAACCAGAGGAAATCTGTGTGCCCTCTGTACTTCCACGTCCAAATTCCAGTTGTAGAACTCCGGGCAGGCAGCTCTAAGCAGGCTGATAATTAAGGCTCTGGCATCATTGCTTTCGATATTCTCTAGTATCCCTAAAAAATGCAGGTTGTGCCGCCGCTGGCAGTTTTCAAAGTCCTCAAGCTTCCATTGGACATCTATAAGCTGAGCATCATGACTGTCCACTATCATTTGCAAAGCACAGGCAGGCTTCAACTGTCAATATCCTTTCGGGCATATCCGTGCAGCATTCGCTGACTTTGCAGATTGCTGCTTGAATTTCCTTTGCAGCTTGGTGAGCCTTACGAGTCTCCGCTTTGGCTTCTCCTTGCACTTGTTTCAGAATAGTATATATTAAATCCATTGTGGCGTCTCTGGGTCCATGCTGACTTGTTCCGCACTTTGTATCCTCTCGTCGTAGACCTGTTGAGTTACTGAGTAGTCCCAGGCTAGCTGAGATGCTGGTGGCAGGGCTGTTTTAACTTTTCCATCTTTTGACATTATCTTTTTGTGTACTAGGGGGTTTATCTCCATCTGAGGTAGTACTATCAGAGTCTTCATCAGAGACATCATCCGTTAAATTAGAACCTTCCGAATTATCCGGTAGGGAAAATAATTTGTCCCCATAGTCAGGTGCTTTTAGTCTTCTTGCCTCTGTTCCATTAGACAGTAGAGTCTGAATCAGATATATTGTGCATGCTAGGGGGAGTTGTCTGGTGTACAGAAAGTACTGGGGGATAGAGTAGGTGTCACCCCAAGGGCTGCCTTGCCTCTTCTACTAGCCCCTCCTGCCCAGATATCAGCAACCCTAAAACAGATCCCTTCCCAGCCTCCACCTTTGCTGAATTGCTCATACTTACAGCAGAATCTGCCGTAGCCTGCTTGGACTCATCTTTCTCCCCCTTGTCCAATTCAGGCGGGCCAACCCGCCCGGTAAGCCTGTTAAAGATTCAGGGTGTCACAGGCTGTTTAAACTCTGCCTGGGAATGTGTGCCACTTATAGCCCGGAAGTCCTTTGGTGACAGAATTTCCTGGAGCATTAACTGTGGAGGAAAGGATCCATATAAGAGGATTTCAGACTTATCCTCGTTACACTTTAACTGAGCTGCTGCAAGCCATTTAAATATTAGACAGTTTTTAGCTTGAGTTGGAGATGTATCAGAGTACTTCCAGGTGAAGAAGAGTTGGGTAACATCCGCGTAAGCGATGATCTTAGCTCCCAGCTCCTCAGCAAGATAGATCAAAGGGATGACATATAGATTAAAAAGGAGGGGGCTCAGTGTAGAACCCTGGGGTACTCCAGTAGTCACCTTTTGTGGGGCAGATTAAAAAGGAGGTAGCCACACTTGCTACGATCTATCTAGAAATGATTTGATCCAGTTCCACGCTAAGCCAGCAACTCCAATGTTTGCGAGGCTGGCTAATAGCAGAGAGTGTGGCACCGTATCGAAGGCGGCAGAGAGGTCTAATAAAATCAGAGCCGCTCTCCCGTCCCCAACCAAACAATCTCTGATAGCTTCTGATATTTTCACAAGTGCCATCTCAGTGCTATAAGTAGCTCTAAACTCTGATTGAGCAGAATGTAGTGATCCTGAAGTTTCTACAAAATTGGCCAACTGCTTAAAAAACACCTATTCACACACCTTGGCCGGAAGAAGGGAAATGGGGCGATAATTGGTGGGGTCTAGAGTAGGGATGGATGGAATTTGCGTAATCACGTCACGCAAAACTTTGCGAAAATGTCAAAAATCTCTGCAAACGCGCGGAAATATCGCGAAGACGCGGAAGTGCTTGTCCCGCCTGTTCGCTAAGTTTTTTGCGTGAAAATGTGTCGCCAACTTCCCCATGCGATCGCTAATGGGCGTCGTCATCTCGTTTTTACTTGTCCCACCCGCTCGCGACTCTTATTTCCTGTTCCGGGTCGTGCATTGCATGCTCGCGCCGTTAGCGATAAGTATTTCCTGTTCGGTAAAGCGTATTACGTGTTTGCGACACTTTCTGCATGCCCGGGGAGAATATTGCGCAAACTTGCCCATGCGATCACAATGGGCGTGGCCATCCTGTTTTTCAATCCACTGCTATGATTCGCGGGCCTGCTTTTCAATCCTCCCTCTATCTTTTCAATCCTTTGTTTCTGGAAACTTTTTTGGATCTTTTTTATTTAATATCTCTCTCTCTCTCTAATTTCCTGATTCTATATTTTTTGTTTTTGTCTACTTTTCATGTGTTTTAAACTACTTTTTCACTCTTTTTCTATTACCTGCTTTTTAAATTTCTTTTACTTACTTTTTTAATTTTTACCTTTTCTTTTCCACCCCCACCTACCCCAGAACCATGGCAATGGGCCACAGAGCATGTCGCAGCCAGAGCCGCGACCGCCTTCCTTGCAGAAGGCGGCGCCCACAACTGGTGCAGGCACAGGCCTTATTTGGGGAGGTGGAGTTGGCCACACTGTTTTTTTCTGTGCAGCACCACCTCCCCTTAACCCTGGCTCTGGGGGATGTATGACGTTACAACACATACTTTTACAACGCCTACCTTTACAACGCGGTTTTTACCACGCATACCATTACAACGCATAGCGCTTTGGGGTGCTGGATAGTGAATAGTTTAATTTACTATTCCAACTCCAGTCCCCGTGGATAGTAGGGAAGGTTATTGGATAGTAAATTAACCTATTCCCTATCCTAGAGCGCCCCCCAGAGCAATGCGTTGTAATAGTTTGCGTGGTAAAAGTTGCGTTGTAATGGTAGGTCATTGTAAAAGTTTTGTTGTAAAGGTTACATACCCGCTCTGGGAGCGTCGGCAGTGGTGGGGTAAGGTGCGCCAGGCAGTGTTTCTCTGCTCTGGTGTCTGGCGTACCCAGAACCAGTTGACGCACCGGTGGTCCGATATCCTGGACTGGGAGCAGGACCTGCTGGACCTGCTATGAGTGGAGGTCCCGGGTCTTGGAGAGTAGCTAATTAATTATTACTACTTTGTGTCTGTTCTTCTGCTCTGTGTTATATATTGCGAATATATATTTTTTCCAACCAGTTAGAATGCTGCTGCGTACATTACAGGTAAATTACGTTTAAACGTCTTCTGTGATTGTTATGACACAAGTGCTCGCGGGCTGCACTACTAATCTTACTTGTTTGCAACTTTGCTTTTGCGCTCGCTTAGCGTGATTATGTAAGAGTTTATTTTAGAGAACTTAAGTTAGGTAATGCTAGAGAGACTCTAGTCCTTCCTTTGTCCTGTCACTAAGAGATAGGGGTGGATTAATACTTAGGTTTAGTTACTTATGAGTATGTAATATTTTAGTGGTCTGCGTGACGCCCCCTCTGTTACGTGATGTGCTGCTGAGTGCTGCTAGTGCTCACCCCAGTCATTAGTAGAACGTTTTGTAGTTTGTTCAGTGAGAGGTAATAGGCTTAGCACTAGCAGACCATCAGCATCAACCAACCAACAATTTGGAGTATGCAAAAATGTAGGCATTTGTGAGGACTGAAAGAAGCGGAAATGCATACTTAATGTACAATTGGCACGCCTGGAATAGGTGGGCTAGTTCAGGTGGTACGTACTACTTAGGCTTAGTTAATATTCTGGAATGAGAATGGAACACTGGATTAGCGTTGATAAATAATGACTAGTCGGTCCGCAAATCCCCCAATACTACTTGTCGACCAGATTATATAGGTACATTTTATTGCAATTGGAGACGGGGTCAGAGTCGGCGGGAGCAGTTGAACACCAGGGACAGGAGGACCAGGACGAGGGCTCTTCTGCTGGCCCCAGTAATTCTTCCTGTTTTTAATATTAAATAATTGTTATTCCCTAACTTTTACTGCACCGAACTATTGTTTCCGTTTCCTAATTCTCTTTTTTACCAACAATTATCCTTCGATCTAGACTATCTGTTTCTAAATTCTTGTTATCCCTGCCGCTAACTGCCTCTGCTATGGTTCTCTGTACTACTACTATTAGTCTGTCTGTAGCTAAGCTTGCCCAGTTGGCCACTCTTTATTTAAAAGGTTTTAAATAAAACTCAGTTTCACCAGTAGCTCTAGCCATTGAGTCCAGTGCTTTGGGTTGTCCTCTTATACTACTTCTAGTATTCTTAATCTTGAGGCTTTATTACTCTTGAGGCTTTTTAACAATTCCCACCAACAAAATGCCCAACCATATTTTACTATTTTGATAGGATAGGACATACTACTACTGTTGTAGAGATTTTGCACATACAGAACTTTGGACAAGAAAATAGGATGTTGGTGATGGAAGGTTGGGCCTTCCTCACACCTCAATCAGAACCCACCACAATCCCCTGCCCGACTACTTATAGTAGTGTCTCATAACTATTAGCTCTACGAACCCCCCCTCAAGATACCCAATGAGTAGACAACCCAAAACATAACACTCCCGACCTCTCAGTCATGGAAGCAATGCACATGCACACCCTTCCTTTCGCTCGCTCACTCGTGTAAGTCCATTCCAAATTCCACCGAGTCTATGTGAGTTCAAAAGTTTTATTTTCAATTGACAAGCTCTGTATGGTGTACTGTAAAGCAGCACCAACAGCCAAATGCATAAGATTAAAACAATACAAATTGTTACACTTAGTTACACTTACAACAACTACAAGTACATAGAACGAAGAAAAAAAAAGTGAAATCATGATTACTGAACAGTGGTGGAAGCACCACCATCCCCTTGGTGGGAATATAGTTTATATAAAATTATAAATGAAGATCTCTGAGCGAATTCTGGGGACCCCTCAATGTAGAAGAACATAGTACTGGTTACATCATAAGCTCTGCAAAGCTCTGGTTCGTAGAAGGGGATTTTCCATCTGTTATGAGAAAAATGGTGCGTGTTAGTATATTGCAAGCATTTCTCAGTTGTGCCAAAAAGTGTAGCATATTTATGGATAAGCAATATGGACTAACACCAGAACTCCATAACAAAGTGGCTTGCTTTGTTTGACCTTATAAGCAGTGCTTAGACAGTAGCAGTATGAGCTAATGTGGGCTCAAAGGCACCTCATACAACAAGCTGCGAGGGAACGTGTGCAAAAATAAAAGACACAAAGGTAAAATTGTTGCATGGCTCCGGCTAACTAAGCAAAGACTAGAATGACCCTAGGGACCATATAACTACTAGTATCTACTCTACTACTACTTGATTTGTACTAGTGATGAATGTTGTATAAGTATGTATTACTATTAACTCATTTTTCAATCTTGCTAGTAAAAAATAGGGGGAGGTGTATATGACACCTAAAAAATGTGTTATGTTTTTTCTAGGCGCACTACCAACCACCAGTGCCAGGGCCAGCGGCAAAGGCGATGCTGCTGGTGACAGTGGAGAGGATGCGGCAGTTGCAGGAGGAGCTGCGGGGGGTGAGCCAGCAGCAGTGACGGGTGGTAGTAAGTTAGATTCCTAATCATTACTTATTGACATTACACTCACTGCAAGGGCGTACTGTATACTGTACTGGTGAGACTTACTAAGTAAGAAGTTGTTGTGAACGGTTGAAGACACCCTTTACTAAACATTAGTAAAAGCATTAGCGGTGGAAGTGATGAGTAACCAATGGCCTATTCTATCTGATTTCAACTCAGCTGTGAAAGTTTTATGAAGAAGACTAAAAGTCAGATCAGATGACCTTGATGGATGGGTTGCACGAAAAGGGAAAGAAGGCTGGAAGGAAGAAGGATGGGCGAGATCTAATACTTATGACTGGCAGAGAAGGATAGATGGTATGCATGCATACATAGGTGGCTGATAGGAATCAGATGCATGGTTGGTTGATTGCCTGAATCTCTCACAAATGTTAAAGGCCAAGGAAGTGGGAGGATAGATACATACCACAAATGTTATGTACTGTGATTGCTAGTGCTACTATGCCACTATGTATAGAATTAATTTGTCTTACTGCTTTGCTTAGAGTATATTTTACAATAGTCTTGTATTTTTCTTCTTAATATATAGCTACTCCTTCCAAGGGGAAACCTGACAGGAAGGAGTTGGTAGCCGAGGCCCGGCGGCGGAAGTTGGAGGCCATACAGCAGGAATACCGTCGGCTGGTTGTTCTTGAAGAGGAGGAGGAGGCGGCAGCAGCTGCAGCCTCCTCCAATGCCCCCTGCCCCAGCCACCGCCCTCCAGTGTTACGGCGCCACTGTCTGTCAGCCGCCACCACCGCCCTTCCTTTAACAGCACTGCTGCCCCCACCCCCATGGATGCAACTGCCGCACATTGAAGGGCTGTGTGGCCTGCCTAGAGGAGCAAGTACGTGTCCTCCAGAGTCGAGCCGGCCGAGCATAAGACCCTGTTCATTGCCCCTTTTTTATTTATTCTTTTGGTGGGTGGGAATTGGGCGTTGGGGTTTCTGTGGGCAATTGGACATTAGGTTGGACTTTTTCTTTACGGACATTGGTTGGGGTTATGGAGAGGGGTGGGTTAGGTGTTGTGGGATTTTTTTACATCATTTATTTTTGTTAGGGGAGTAAATTATATATTTCTACTTTACATACGATGTTGTTAATGTTTTCTGGGCGGGGTTACTGTTTTACATCACACTGTTTCCTTGCTGGTACAGGGCCGCGCACAGCCAGGGTTTGATTTAAATAATTGGCTGACTTTGTAAGACACAAACAGATAGATGCGGCACCCCTCACTGAGTGACTTGTCCTACTAGTACGGTCAGTCTCTTCTAGTCTATGCATTCTGCATCTGGACTCAATGGGGTGTGTGAAATTGAATTAATGAAAACATGTCCATTATTAATTATGCCTCCCCAAACTTCTCTTACCTTTGCTTGATGTTTAACTTAGGCACAGCGATGGCTGCATGGTGATGATGGTTTTCTTTCCTAACATGCCATGGTTGTGGTGGTAGTAGTAGTAGCAGTAGTAGTAGATACTGAGAGCAGCATTTGCAAAAAAAGAAAATGAGACAGTCAGTCGCCTCAGAAAGACCCTTCGAGGAGTAGTATAATGAAGTACAGTACAGAACTTATTGCCAAACAATAATATGCAAAAATACAACAAAACATAATGGTGGTGGGGATAGCTAGTACACAGAGTTACAAACTCTAGTTGTGTTGAGTCACTTGACTAGGGCTACAGTACACTAGACACAAGTGTAACAGTTAGTGCTTTATAGGAGGATGACAACAAATCCAATTGCTGCCGACAATTAATGCTGATGTATTAGGTACCTTTGGTAAATAAAATTACCTCACAAATATACTGTTCATGGGTGGGCACGCAGAAGAAGATCCTCGCCCTGCCTTGAAATTGAAGTACTGTTGCTTTTGCCACATCCGCCCCAGCAAGTGTGTGATAAATTATTGGTATACATTTAATTTAGTCACACCTCAATAAGTCACACAGACCGGGGGAAGAGGGTTAGGGTTTATTGAATGGTTGGGAAGGGGGGTTTGGGGAAAGGTTTGACAAAGAAAAACATTACGCATGGACAAACAACAAACAACAGAATCTTTGTAGACTACCATATCCATATCAATATGTTAAGGGAGAAAAAGGAAATGCATGCATGATGATGATAAGGAGACCCGGATTACATACAGTTTGTGTTCAGTTGTACCGGGCTTAATTTTACAGATAGCAAAGAAAATTTTAAAATATCTGTAGGGATAAATTATAAACACATCAAACCTAATTATAATAATAATATGTCAGGAATCGTGGATTTGCGCCTGCCTAGATGTGAGACTACGAGTCCCAGAAGGCTCTGAGGAGGGAGGCGAGGCTAAAAGACGGAAACGAGCACTGCCGCGCGTGCGTAATTCTTTGATTATCCTGGAGGTAGCGCGAGTCCGACGCTGCTTGTTGAAGACGGCGAACTTTGCAATTGCCGTTCCCTTCGTTCGAGTGAGATACACCCGAAGCGGAGCATTCTGGAATTCTGGACACCGGCGGATGCACGGTAGGGAGAGTAGAGACGGGGACCCGCTCTATCTCTAAAATATTCCAAAAGTGTGTTTGAGATCAACGGGCTTCTTCAGCCCTCTCAAGGCGGCTCTGCTGTTTAAAGAGCCCGTGACTGTTGAACTATTCCCTCCAGACGGAGGGCGTTTGCGGACTATACAGAGGATTCTGTTATTGTTTTGAATACTTGGAACAGACAGCGTGTTGATCCCCATCGAGGTGGAGCGCTGTGCGAGACTAGTGGTTGTAAGGCGGCGGTGGGTTAGCCATCGTGGAAGCCAAAACTTTGTACTTTCCATATTTTGCTTTAAGGGCGGGGTATATTGGAAGTGGTCTGTAGTGCTGGAACTACAATACAATTATCTTTGGTGTCAATGGGAAAGCTCCTCTCAATGCAGTATTGGGAATTATAATTGACATCAAGTCCTCTATTTCTATTTGAGGGTGTTTCCGCCGGGAGGCGAGAGGCTTTGGTTTTCTGTTATGTTGTTTGGATCTTCCTGCAAGGTAAACAGGGTTAGCGAGAATTAATGAGAGTAGACGATAACCCTGTATGTGATATGTTCATGGTCTCTGCTTGTGTTTTTCAGATCATTTGTCCTTGCTGTCCCTTCCCGTTCTTGTCCCCTGTCTGATCTGCCCTGAACTCAGTGTTTATATTTCTGAGTTCGGAACGATCTGGAAGTGGACCCCTTATGTCATCAGCCTGATCCTGAGAAGTGGTAAAGCCCTGACATAATAACAACAAGAACACACTGTTGTAATGATTGTAGAGAAAAAAATGAATCAAATTATTTAAAAGATGATGAAAGTTGATACTGTTACTGTGTTATCCTGGTCAAAATGGGGAGTTGCATCTCGGCATTTTTTCTTGGTCCTCCCTTCCATGAATGCTTCGTCCATCAATCTTGGGTGATGCCACTGCCTGCCTGGCAGATGTAGATTCATTGTTAAGGTAAGTGTGTATTGTTTTCCCAAGTATAGCACATGGTAAGGCCCAGCCTGTAATTGTAAAACAAAAGGGATATTGAGAAACCAAGTCGAAAAAAGGCAAGTTATGGTGTAGTTTCACAAGTACACTTTCCGAGGTGGCATGGATGCATCATCTCTACTCTAGTCTGTTTCCAGCATTAACCTACAACAACAACAAGACAGAGCAGGCCCACGGTGACGGCACCCTGCACATCCTCCATTTAGCGTACATTTTTTGAAAGAGTTGGACAAAGCACATATTTAGCAACATAGCATTGTACAATTTAAGTGACTAAATCAATGCACCGCAGTCATACCACCGATACACTCTGCTCCACCGCTATACAGACATTTAGGTCTGCTGTGGTTGTTGTTGACTAGTTTACCTTTTATGCCACTCATGAAATGCCCTGACTTATTCCATAAATCATCTCCGGTTCTTGTACTGAGTGACTGCGAAGATACTATGTCACTGTAGTCATCATGATGGTGTTGATTAGTCTGCATTGTACCGAGTGAGTTCAGATTCCATATTCAAAAATGCAATAGATCGGTCTGCGGTAGAAGTAAAATGTTGTTATTAAACAACAAAAGTGGAAACATTGACTTGAGTTACTGTTAGTGTGTAGAGTAAATACTAGCACACTTTGACTTCACAATCACAACACACAACAAAAACACCAACACCAATCACTCAGAGTCGGTGTCCAATGCATGCCATTCATTACCTGTTCCTTCTCATCGTAAGTGAAGGGTCCGTCTCTCTCGCCATCATCATCATGTTGTTGTTGAGTCCCCTTCCTAAATTTAAAATGCAATGTACCGGCCGGCAGTAGAGGTACAAATTTGTTATTAGAAATACAAGAAGGGAAAAATTGTATGAGTTACTTTTAGTGTGTAGATTACATATAGTACACAATGAATAACTTCATGCACAACAAACAACTACAAAATCACTCAGTCAGCGTCCAATGCATGGCATCATTCATTTCCTGTTCCTTCTCATCTTCAGTTAATGGACAGTCTCTCTCGGATCAGAACGGAGGATACTAGGATAGCTATAGTAGTCATCATCATGTTCCACTTCTTTTAGAGGGACTTTCTTCTATTTTGCATCATCCAATCATAATCTATCTTAAGGGCAAGGGATTTAGGGAGATTCAGGAGGATGGAGGAGCAGGATTCGGAGGAGTGTACTGTGAAATGCAGACAGCTGTAACTCGTATATCTCAATAAAAAGAGTAGAAGACGGTGGTGATGGATTTGTTGTGATTCGAAGTTTCTCACCAGAATTCGAAGTTTCTAACCAGAAAGACAGACACACAAATGAAAGAAAATAAGGGAGGAAGACAGTAAGAAGTGCAAGCCTAATTGTCAGGGAAGTATAGCTCGTCCTCAAACTCTGGGGGTTCAACCAGAAGTAGGTAATCATCATCTAACACACTACTTCCGTCACCTGAGCCGCTGTCCTTATCTTCCTCCCTTGATTCATGTATTGTGTATTTCGGGGGTATAAAGTGCCGATTTATTTTGATCATGGTTAACCTCTCCACGTTTTTGGGAGAGAGACTGGTCCTTCTCACTGTTACAATGGAACCAGCAGCACTGAAAACAAGTTCAGGAAAGACACTTGCGACAGGGCAAGCCAGATAGTTTATCACCAGCCTGCTGAGAAGTGGCCATTGGCCCCTTTTCCCATACCAATACTGCAATGGGTTTTGATCAATGTACACCTCTGTTGGGTTGTCCAGATAGGCCTGGAGCATCCGCTCAATGTTCAGGGGTGCTAAACTTCTTACGGGCTCTTTTCTCTTTGCATCAGCACTGGACTTATCAATGCCTTGCCTTAAATACCAATCGTTTAACGATTTTACTGGGCCTAATAATCCAGTTCTTGATGTTGTCGAAAGTGTTGGTGAGTGTTCTGCGCCAAACGCACTGCCCTCAGGCTCTGAAGTTGAACTTGACGCTGGATGCCCTGCTGAAGTATTTGTTGTGGGTTTATCTAGCGGGCTTTTAATTAGCAGCCGTTCATTTTCCAACGTACTCGCTGACTCAGCTATCCAAGTTTTGTACCAGGCAACATCCATTTCTAAATAATGTCTTCAGTGCCCATTTTGCCCATGGATCCAGAATTGTGGCTCAAATGTAATGTTCTTATGACAAAATCCTCTTTTGCACCCTTGTATTGTCAGCTAAGCGACGGGCTAAGTACTCCACCAACTCATATGCTTCTTTTTTTTCCTCTACACCTTTGTATGCTTCAGACACCTCCTTCAGCTGATGCTCTAGCATTTGCAACAATGGGATAGCTTGGCCCAAAGTACAGTCCTCCTTGCTGACTTCACAAGTGAAGACCTCGAAAGGAAGAAGCATCTCTGTCAGGCATTTAACTAGGCACCATTGGTCCATCTGAAGGGTCATGCCTTTCACAGTAGCATCCCCTCTTCGCGTGACATATTCATCGATTGGCCTGTACTGCTCAGTCGGTCAAGCATGTAATAAGTTGAATTCCAACGTGTTGCCACCTCCTGGATGAGTGCTTTGACTGGCATTCTATAGTCAAGTTGCTTGATCCTCAGCTGCTTCCGAGCTTTAAAAGAATGGATGAAATTAGTGCATATTCTTTGGCAGGTGGTCAGTAAGTTGCTGACTATGGCTTCTTTTTTCAGAAAGTCTTGAACTATAATGTTAATGCCGTGCGCCAAACACGGAACCCTGAAATAGGAACCAAGCTCTCAATGGCCATTACTGCCATTATATGTGGAAACAAAACCAATCTTAAGCCCTCTTTGGCGAAGCCATTCAAAAACCTTGCTGCAAAACTCTTCCAATATGTTTACAGCAGTATGAGATTTCTCCATGGCAAACATGGCTACTGTTGCATGTTTCCAAGTAGCTTTAAAAATCTCAGCTGTGTCAAGAGAACCTACTTCAGATAGCTTATCTTTAACCCCCAAAAAAAGAGAGCCAGTGTGCAGTGATGCACATGTAATCAGTGGCTTAGCAACTGGTCCACATGTCTGTTGTCAGGTGGATATTGTGAACAGCACTCTGCTGCAAAGCTTGTCCAACCAATTCCAGCGTATCATGATGTAGTGCTGGAATAGCAACTCTGGTGAAATAGAACCGGATGGGAACCTTCCATTTAGGGCAGGTGGCTGACACATATTCAAGGAAACCCACCCCTTCCACAAATGAAAAGGGAGAAGGTCCAGCGCTAACATTTTAGCCAGCTTCGCATTGTACAACCGTGCCATTGGATGGTTGCGTTGATACTGCCCCTCCAACCTAACCATGCTCTCAATGGTAGGCTGGATTATTTTCCTTTGTGGTGCAGTTGTTTTCTTTAACTCAGTTAGGCTCAACGACGCACTTTGTTTCATTGCGGTACTCAGTCGCCTTGGTGTCTCAGCCTGACTCTGAGTATGGCTCTTATTACGGTGCCACTGAGATGTTGCTGAGGATGTGGGCGGTACCACTACACTACTGGGGACAGGGCTAGAAATGGGCGAACAACCATTACAACGCGGGTTTTACCAGGCGTTGCTTTTACATCGCATGTATTACAACGCATGTGATGTTACAACGCGTGGTAAAACCACGCATACCATTACATCACATATACCATTACATCGCATGCGCTTTTACAACGCATGCGATGTAATGTGTAATGGCGGCGGCGGCTATTCACAACGACGTGAACTCAGCAGGAAGGAGGAAGCAGGATCCGTAGGCGACGTTGGAGAGGAGACAGGCAAGGGGTTTTGCGCATGGGGTGGGGGTTACTTATGTAGGGTTTAGGGCAGTTTTAAAGTAGTGTGGTAATGTTTGTTTGTGTTTTTTTAAAACGTTTTAGTGTGTGTTGTGGTGTAGTGTTTATGTAGTGTAGTGATTTAGGTGTTAGGGTAGTGTAGTGTTGTAGTGTATGTTTATTGTAGTGTATTAGGGTTTAGGGTAGTGTAGGGGTGGGAGTAGTGTGGGTAGCGTAGTAGTGTTTTAGGGTTTAGGCTAGTGTAGGGGTGGGAGTAGTGTGGGTAGCGTAGTAGTGTTTTAGGGTTTAGGGTAGTGATGGGGTGGGAGTAGTGTGGGTAGCATAGTAGTGTTTTAGGGTTTAGGGTAGTGTAGGGGTGGGAGTAGTGTGGGTAGCGTAGTAGTGTTTTAGGGTTTAGGGTAGTGTAGGCGTGGGAGTAGTGTGGGTAGCGTAGTAGTGTTTTAGGGTTTAGGGTAGTGTAAGGGTGGGAGTAGTGTGGGTAGCATAGTAGTGTTTTAGGGTTTAGGGTAGTGTATGGGTGGGAGTAGTGTGGGTAGCGTAGTAGTGTTTTAGGGTTTAGGGTAGTGTAGGGGTGGGAGTAGTGTGGGTAGCATAGTAGTGTTTTAGGGTTTAGGGTAGTGTATGGGTGGGAGTAGTGTGGGTAGCGTAATAGTGTTTTAGGGTTTAGGGTAGTGTATGGGTGGGAGTAGTGTGGGTAGCGTAGTAGTGTTTTAGGGTTTAGGGTAGTGTAGGGGTGGGAGTAGTGTGGGTAGCGTAGTAGTGTTTTAGGGTTTAGGGTAGTGTAGGGGTGGGAGTAGTGTGGGTAGTGTAGTAGTGTTTTAGGGTTTAGGGTAGTGTAAGGGTGGGAGTAGTGTGGGTAGCGTAGTAGTGTTTTAGGGTTTAGGGTAGTGTAGGGGTGGGAGTAGTGTGGGTAGCGTAGTAGTGTTTTAGGGTTTAGGGTAGTGTAGGGGTGGGAGTAGTGTGGGTAGCGTAGTAGTGTTTTAGGGTTTAGGGTAGTGTAAGGGTGGGAGTAGTGTGGGTAGCGTAGTAGTGTTTTAGGGTTTAGGGTAGTGTAGGGGTGGGAGTAGTGTGGGTAGCGTAGTAGTGTTTTAGGGTTTAGGGTAGTGTAAGGGTGGGAGTAGTGTGGGTAGTGTGGGTAGTGTAGTAGTGTGGTAGTGTTTTTGGGTTGGGGTAGTTTAAGGGTGGGAGTAGTTTGTTGTGTAGGTGTAGGGATAGAGATGTAACTTACCTTGCATACTTTTACCATAAGTATAGCTTTACCACGCTTGCCTTTGCGTTGTAATGGCATGCGTGGTAAAAGCATACTCGTGGTAAAAGTATGCGATGTAATGGCATGCGATGTCATTGTCATCACGTTGTAATACCCGCGTTGTAATGGTATGCGTGGTATTAGAATGCGATGTAATGACATACATCCCTAGAAATGTCTCCCTCTTGTTCACCTTCCACCGCGATAATATCGTCCCCTGATTCTTCATGCCCAACAACAATGGGTTGGGTTTTACTTTGTAGGTGAGCCTCCCACACGATAGTGTGGTGTACTTTGAGATGACTTGTTTGGCCTCCGGTACCATAGTTTGTACCAAGCTTACCCTGCCTAACAGCATGTCGACAAATTGAGCATATAGAAATGTTCTCCTCCTTACTGCTAACCGAAAAGAAGTACCAAACCGGGGAGGAGAACTTTCTGGCGCTGCTGGATGTGCCACTTTCAATACCGGATGAACTGGAGGGTGTGCTTGAAATGTGCCTCTGTGCAGCTACACTGTGACTACTACCACTACCTACTGAGGTGGTGGTTAGGCTGGATATAGGTCCCTGCGGGGCCTTTGCAAATGCAAATATGGAAGCTGGAGGTCGTGGTGGTGTTACCTGTGTTGGTGGTATCCGTGCTACATCCCTTGCAGCCTTTTTGGATAGGGTAATAATGTTGGTCTCTATTTCCTTTGGGCCGGGAGTGATGTTCATAAAGATTGGCTCATCATCACCATCATCCCCCTCTTGTACATCTACCTCCATAACTCTAAGGCTTTCTGGAACCTTCCTTTTCACTAGCCTTCTCTTGTGGCATGCATCACTCTCAGCTTGAGCTGTTGGCTTCCAAGTGGCATCTCGATCATCAGAAGCGGGGCTTGAAGAAGATGATGGACTAAGCCTCCTTTTCCTTGCTGGGGGTCTGGAAGACAATCGATCTTCTGAAACAGTGGCTTGCTACACTTTATCTGTAGGAGGCTCAATTTCCTGAAATGCCCCTACTTCAGGAGGAACAACTACTATTGTGGGCTGTTGTTGTGGCTGTTCTTGTAGCTGCTGCTGTTCTTGTGGCTGCTGCTTTTCTTGCGGGTGCTGCTGTTCTTGCGGCTGCTGCTGTACTTGCGGCTGCTGCTGTTCTTACGGCTGCTGCTGTTCTAGTGGCTGTGCCTGCTGTTCCACACTTATCTGCTGAGTTTCCGCATGCGTCTATTGTGCACTACTTTGCGTAATGACATTTCAACATCGCTACTCGTTAGTAGACTTGCTACCTCTGCAACACTCATGGGCTTGGGCCTAGGTTGGTGGGGTTGGCCCGCTGGTTTGGAGGTGCTGCTCCCAACTTGGTCACCAGACAACGCTGCTGCAGGCATATTTTTTTTGGTCCCAAAAAACACATTGGCCTGCACACCAGTCGTGGTTAGTGCCACTTCCTTTTTCTGTTCCTTCATCTTCTCACTGACAACTTTATTGGTACTGGAGGACCTGGTACCTTTCTTTGGGGCCAACTTCTTCAGAGGTCAGGCAGGATGCAGGTGCACAAGTTGCAGAGATGTCTGTGGTCACACGTGGACGTGATGTGGTGTACAGCAGGACTTCTGTCTGGCAGTACAACGGGTGATGATGATATCTTCTCCTCCATCTCTTTGTGCACCTATAAGCAAATAAGCCAGGAGATGAACATCAGTGAAATGTTGCATTTGTTGTTGTGGTTTAATTACTACTAGTACAAACACACAAATAAAAGATATAGTGTAGCCATTTGTGAGATTTTGTCAACAAGGGATATGGTATACTACTGTGTGCACAGTCACTACACTCTCAGGAAGGATAGGAAAGAATAAGAACAACAACCAAAATACAAATGTAATGGAAGTGGACCCTGTTTGGCATTAAATGATTTGACCATCACATCATTCAGGGAGCTGCTGCTGGCAAAGGGGATGGATGGAAGCAGTAAGCCAATAGGAAAACCATGCAGCCCTATATGGCAAAAGCAGCACACTAATAACTCCCACCAGAAAAGGCCACCAGCCACATGGACACTCAAAAATCAAATCACAAGCAACAAGCAGGAGGCCTGGGAAACAATGTATTGACAAAAGGCCTATAAAAAGCCAGGCAAAGGATAATTAAATGAAAAAATGAAAATCCACAGTGCAAAACAAGGTCTGCGGGGTGCACATCAACACACCAGACACACACAACAAAGGCATTTCTTTAACACACCCAAAAACAGAAATACCCCCCAAAAAACACATTTTGCAACTCTATCCAATGTCATCCATGCCCTAAATGATGTTTAAATTCAACAGAACACACAGAAACACTTGTTTAATGCACATGTGGCTACCTGCTCTGAGCCTACTGGATGAAAGCAGGCCTGTGGCAGACAAGGCCACACAAGCTTGCAGGCCTATGGAAAAAGCACAGTACTGCGTTTCAAAATGGCCACCAGCCACATGGCCAGGCCCACACTACTACAAGAAACAGAAGACAGACAATGCAGGCCTATTGCAAAAAGCACACCGCCTGCCTTTAAAATGGCTGCCAGCCTCATGGCCAGGCCCACAACAAGAAGCCTAGGCCACAAAGGAATACCATGCAGGCCTATACGGCAAAAGCAGCACACTGATAACTCCCACCAGAAAAGGCCACCAGCCACATGGACACTCACAAATCAAAAGCAACAAGCAGTAGGCCTGGGAAACAATGAACTGACAAAAGGCCTATAAAAGCCAGGCAAAGGATGCATGCTAAACTACACTGCTTTGCCTTTTTAATGCAATAAAATGCAAAAACGAAAATCCACAGGGCAAAACAAGGCCTGCAGGGTGCACACCAACACACCAGACACATACAACAAAGGCATTTCTTTAACACACACCCAAAAACATAAATACCCCCCAAAAAACACATTTTTCAACTCAATCCAATGCCATCCACACCCTAAATGATGTTTAAATTCAACCGAACACACAGAAACACTTGTTTAATGCACCTGTGGCTACCTGCTCTGAGCCTACTGGATGAAAGCAGGCCTGTGGCAGACAAGGCCACACTAGCGTGCAGTCCTATGGCAAAAGCACAGTACTGGGCTTCAAAATGGCCACCATCCACAAGGCCCTGCCCACACAACTACATGAAACAGAAGACAGACAATGCAGGTCTAATGCAAAAAGCACACCGCCTGCCTTTAAAATGGCTGACAGCCTCATGGCCAGGCCCACAACAAGAAGCCTAGGCCACAAAGGAATACCATGCAGGCCTATACGGCAAAAGCAGCACACTGATAACTCCCACCAGAAAAGGCCACCAGCCACATGGACACTCACAAATCAAAAGCAACAAGCAGGAGGCCTGGGAAACAATGAACTGACAAAAGGCCTATAAAAGCCAGGCAAAGGATGCATGCTAATCTACACTGCTTTTGCCTTTTAATGCAATAAAATGCAAAAACGAAAATCCACAGGGCAAAACAGGCCTGCAGGGTGCACACCAACACACCAGACACATACAAGAAAGGCATTTCTTTACACACACCCAAAAACAGAAATACCCCCCAAAAAACACATTTTGCAACTCAATCCAATGCCATCCATGCCCTAAATGATGTTTGAAATACATTCAACACACACCAAAGGAACAGTTGCTTCATCATGCACCCACCCATGACTAGCTCTGGGCCTGCTGGCTACCCACAACAATTTTTTTTTAAAAGAATGAGAAGTACCAAAACTGTACGAACTCTCGTGGGATAGCGCGACCGGCTACCAACATCCCGTGGAGCACGCGAATGGATCGGAAAACTCATCGGCAAACGTGGGGAACCCGGTAAGGCGATTGCGCGAGCGAGAATGCATTTTCAGAGCACGAACATGAAAAAAATCTCTGCTACGCTGCAAATCGCGGAAATTTTGGCATTTTTGCTCTCTCCGAGGAACGCGAAAATGTCAAAATATCGCAAATTCCGCGAGCAGAACGGAATTTGACGCCCACCCTTAGTCTAGAGAAGGCTTTTTAAACAAAGGGAGGAGTTTGACTTGCTTCCACTGAGGCGGAACCGTGGAAGATTGGAGGGGCAAATTGATTAGGGAATTAACCTCATGGTTAACCACTTCTGCCAGCAACCAAGCCAAACAGGAATCGGTTGGGAAGCCCGATTTAAATGATTTCAAAATAATTAATGTGTCTTGATGAGCAGCAGCCAAGAATTCAAACAGGGAATAGGCTGAACTGGGGATATCTTGGTTAAAACTAGAAATGTTCTGAGGGAGAAGCTGTTCCTGGTCATAGGTAGGTGCCTCAAAGCTAGCTTGTATCATCTGAATTTGATTGATGAAGAAACTCGAGAGTTTCTCACACCATATGACTGAAGAAGGTAGGGAAGTCTCCTCTGCGCAGGGGGTCACAAAACTTTGAACGATGGAGAAAATCTCCTTAGCATTATTTCGGGACTGAGCTATGCGCTCTGCATAGTGCCAACTTTTAGGTAAACTTATGACAGCGTAATATGCTTTCTGGGCCTTTCTAAGTGCTATTTTGGCCAGAGGGCATTAGGCCACACTCCAATTACTTTCCTTTGTTATAGCTTTTCTGCTCTTTAAGCTCCCTTGAAAACGAATGCAAAAAGAACAATTGGTGTACAGAATATAGAACAATATCATACATTCACCCCAGTACAGAGATCTGGGCCTAAATCCATCGTTTTTTTGCTTACCATGCCATTCCTGTTTGGGCTCAGCCAAATGCAAATCAGTCTTGACACTGTGCCCAATGGAAACCGTCCAGTCGAACTGCCAGGCCATGTCCTCCCTGAACTGGAAACAAGCATCCTAGGACCAGTTTTGGGCTTTCAGCCCTCATCAGCCAGGTTAGCTTGACTCCAGTGGCATGGAGAGCACTGGACCCACGTCTGGGCATACCCGTCCCACTCGGGGTGACAAATGTAGAAAGGACAATTGATGGACAGAATGCAGAACAATATCATACATTCACCCCAGTACAGATATCTGGGCCTAAATCCATAGTTTTTTTTACTCACCATGCAATCAGGTATGCGCTCTGCATAGTGCCAACTTTTAGGTAAACTTATGACAGCGTAATATGCTTTCTGGGCCTTTCTAAGTGCTATTTTGGCCAGAGGGCATTAGGCCACACTCCAATTACTTTCCTTTGTTATAGCTTTTCTGCTCTTTAAGCTCCCTTGAAAACGATTGCAAAAAGAACAATTGGTGTACAGAATATAGAACAATATCATACATTCACCCCAGTACAGAGATCTGGGCCTAAATCCATCGTTTTTTTGCTTACCATGCCATTCCTGTTTGGACCCAGCCATATGCAAATCAGTCACGACCCTGTGCCCAATGGAAACAGTCCAGCCTGAACTGCCAGGCCAGGTCCTCACTGAACTGGAAACAGGCGTTCTAGGACCAGTTTCGGGCTTTGAGCCGTCATCAGGCAGGATAGCTTGACTCCAGTGGCATGGAGAGCATGGAACCCACGTCTGGGCATACCCGTCCCACTCGGGTGACAAATGCAAAAAGAACAATTGATGGACAGAATGCAGAACAATATCATACATTCACCCCAGTACAGAGATCTGTGCCTAAATCCATCATTTATTTGCAAACTGGGGTGGCGTAGTGGGCAAAAGAACCATGGATTGAACCCAGATCTTTTGACTGTGGGAGAATGTTTGCTTTGTCAGCATTCAGTACATTTGTTTGCTGTAACACTTTTTGCCCTAAATGGGATGGGTATGCCCAGACGTGGGTCCCTTACTCACTGCACCACTGGATAGATAGCCTGGCTGAAGAAGGATGACATGCCCTGAAACCAGTCCCAGGATTCTTCTTTCTGGTCCAGGGAGGACCTGGCCTGATGGTTCGGGCTGCCCAGTTCCCATGGGGCACAGGGTCAAGACTGATTTGCATATGGCTGGGTCTAAACTGGGGTGGCATAGAGGGCAAACAAATGATGGATTTAACCCAGATCTTTTGACTGGGGGAGAATGTTTGCATTGTCAGCATAGCGTCCATCATTTGTTTGCTGTAACACTTTTCGCCCTAAGTGGGATGGGTATTCCCATGCCCAGAAGTGGGTGCCTTTCCCACTGTGCCACTGGATTAAAGCTAACCTGGCTGAAGAAGGGTGACATACCCTGAAACCGGTCCCAGGATGCTGGTTTCTGGTCCAGGGAGGACCTGGCCTGCCGGTTCGGTCTGGACTGTTCCCATGGGGCACAGGGCCAAGACTGATTTGCATATGGCTGGGTCCAAACTGGGATGGCGTAGTGGGCAAAAGAACGATGATTTAACCCAGATCTTTTGACTGGGGGAGAATGTTTGCATTGTCAGCATCCGTCCATCATTTGTTTGCTGTAACACTTTTCGCCCTAAGTGGGAGGGGTATGCCCAGACATGGGTCACTTGCTCACTGTGCCACTGGATTCAAGCTAGCTTGGCTGAAGAAGGGTGACATACCCTGAAAACGGTCCCAGTATGCTTCTTTCTGGTCCAGGGAGGACCTGGCCTGGCGGTTCGGGCTGCACTGTTCCTATGGGGCACTGGGTTAAGACTGATTTGCATATGGCTGGGTCCCAACTGCTGTGGCATAGTGGGCAAAAGAATGATGGATTTAACCCAGATCTTCTGACTGGGGAAGAATGTTTGCATTGTCAGCATTCCGTCCATCATTAGTTTGCTGTAACACCCTTGAAAACCAAGGCTTGGAAGAAGAGATTCTTACCCACTTCGAGGAGCTGGGCGGAACTAGATGTTCCACCGCTTGTGAAATCCAGCTCTTAAAGTTCTCCACTGCTCCATCTGAGCTGGTAGAAGAAGAAGGTCGAGAGTCTGACAAGATTAAGCTTAGGGCCAAGGGATCAATTCTCTGTGTGGGCCTCCCTTGAACATGGCTACTTGGGACATGAGGCATCTGAATAGAGAAATCTTGTAGAAATGTACTTAAGGATTTTGGTCTTCAGATGGTATGTAGTTCTATGCAGGGGACCCACACTAAGGAGGTTGCAAGTCTCTCTAAAAGGGGCATTTGCGATCTTCCCCAAGCCCGCTCTGATGCTTTGGGTCGCTGGACTATCACAGAATGTCGCTTTGGCTTAGAATAATTTCCATTGTGCTCCATCCATGGCCCTGTTTTAGATGATCCAGCATTGTTAAGATGGCTGAATAGCAAGCTGGCCTCTTGGCCTTTACCCCTTATAGTTTGTGGGGACTTTAATATCAATTTATCATATGTAGCAGCTGGACCTGGGTCCAGGAATTATGCTGGTAGGAAACCTAAAGTATTCCATGCTCTTTCTGATTAACAAAACAATCATGGCTTGGCAGACATGTGGAAGAAGACAATGAAGGCCGATCCTGGTTGTATATAGTTCTCGTCTCCACATAAGGTGCATGCCAGACTTGATTACTTTTTTATTTTGAAAAGTCTGATTAAGCACGCTTACATACCTAAATTCCCTAGAGTCATTTTCAGATCACAATACTCTTGTCTTGAAACTTCAAAGGACCCAGCTCCCAAAAGTCGAGCGATTGTGGTCATTCGAAAGGGCACTTTTGTTAGACCAATAATATGTGAATCATATCAAGGCCTGGATCCCCCAGTTTTTAAAAAACAATTAGCAGGGTAGTGCTAATATTAGTGTTGCCTTGGACACGTTTAAGGCTTGTCTTTGGGGTGAAATGCTGAGATTCAGTACTGAGTATCATCCAAACCAGTTGAGATTAGAGCGTCATTTCAGCAGTTTTATACAGCATTTATACTCTAAGATCTATGCAAAAATCCTAGCCTTGCGTCTTGCCATGGTTGTTAGCTGTATTACAGCTTCTGTCCAACATGGTTTTATCCCAGGCAAGGGGACTACCAATCATATCCAATGAGTTATCATGCGGCTGGAGTTACTAAAGATCTTATGGCACTAATTTTATTAGACACCGAAAACACGTTTGATCGAGTTTCCTGGATGTATCTCTGGGAGGTAATGGCTCGATAGGGGATCGGACAGGGTTTTATCAAATCAGTAAAAGTTCTTAATTATAATCCCAGGGCTAGGATTTCTATATTGGGAGGCCTATCTGATAAAATAATAATTGAATGAGGCACTAGGCAAGGATGGCCTTGCCCCCACTCCTATTTGCCATCTATATTGATCCCATGTTCAGACAAATTCAACGCAACCGGGCAATTCAGCAGATCAAGTCAAAGGGGGGGGGGGAGGGATGAAGATATTGGTGTTTGCTGATGATCTTTCCATTGTTACTCCAGATCATAGTGGTGCTATGGTCCGGATTGAAAAGGAAGCCAAGAGATTTGGTCAGTTTTCTGGCTACCTTTTAAATAGTGAAAAAAAAACTGGTAATTATCATAACAGAGATGCCCTATTGATTGATGTGCGGGTTACTGAGGAAGCTGTACATCTAAGGGTGGTTATTAAAGCGGAGGTGGGAAAAATTGTGGTAGCTAATGACACCCCTAATTTCCAAAGCAAAACTAGGTTTTTTGAGATGGAGCAATTTGAGATTATCAGTGATCGGGTGGAATAACCTGATTAAAATGATATTTTTACCTTAGGTTGTATATCTCTTTCAAGCTCTTCTGCTGGAAGTAGGTAATAATTGGTTTAAGCTAATCAATTGGATAGTGACTCAGTTCCTATCGGCTTATGCAAGCCCCAGAAGAGCGTTAATACGCTTGACTGTCCCACGGGAACGGGGAGGAATGGCTGTGCCCAATTTTAAATTGTATTACTGGGCTGCTGCCTTACAGCAGCTGGCCTTCCTTATAGACATGATGGGGAGGACACAGAACAGGGGGGTAACCCATCTATAACTAAGCTTATATTGGGGAACCAGGCAGGGGCTGACTTCAACGACAAATCGAATTTGGATTTTATAAAAATGTACAATTTAAGGTTTTAATAGCAGCTTACCGTATATGGGGGTCTGTGCGCAAAAGAATAGACCTTGGGAAGTTATAATGCTTATACCCCGATTCAGAATAATCTGTTACTTCCGGAAATCTTCCTAGACTCAGCTATGGGTAAATGGGCGGCACATGGAGTCCGAACATTCAGGGATTTCTTTGAACATATTTTGTTTAAGTGTTTCGATAACATTAAAAAAACTTCAATCTTAACTATAAAGACTTCTTAAAATTTTTAGAAATTAAAGACTTTTTTCACAAAGAAAGGTGGCGGGACGAGGAGGTTTGAAAATATAGAAGTTATGGGGTTGATTAAGAAAGACAATATTACAATGCAGGATGATCTGCTGAAACATTCAAAGAGATGGGAGGATACGATTAAGGCCCAAAGATGATTTACTAACGTCCTTGGACGATGCTCATAGGCTTTTAATCTCAGCCAATTTACCGCCGAGACACCTCTGTTTGAGGGTAGCTGTTTGCGCTTTATAAATGTTGGTATTATTATTATTATTATTATTATTATTATTATTATTATTATTTACAGGCCCAACACTATAAAATGTCTTTTCATCTCTATGGCCCACATGCATCAAGCATTTTTGCAGTCGCAGACGGTGCGATTCCTTAAAATCGGCCGTTTGCGAATGCAAAAGTGCTTGTTGGGATGCATCATGCCATTTTAGAAGTCGCATCTTTTTTACGATTTCTAAAATTGCATTAGCATTTAAGAAATCGCAATTGTGCGATTTCTTAAATGCTATGCATCATTATAGAAAAATATGCGTTTTTTAAAATTGGAAGTGCAAATTACCACGAAGTTCAACTTCGTGGTAAATTGCGAAATTGATTAAATATGCACAAAAATGCATTTTTTAAACTGTAAAGTTACACACACACATGTCCTTAGGACATGTGTGTATGTAACTTATGCTGAAAAGTACATTTCAGGGGTGCATGGGGGGGTCCTTTGGACCCCCCCCTGCACCCATGAAATTTTCTAAGTGCCACTCGCAATTTCCATTGACTCCTATGGGCCTTTTGGCCCATAGGAATCAATGGGAATTGCGAAAATTAAGTTAAGAAATCGGTATTTCTTTGGGATTCGGTAAAAAATGCGATTTTTACCGAATCCCACAAGAATACCGAAAATATTGATGCATATCATTTTGCATTTCTTAATTTGCGATTCCTTATTTTTCGCAAATTAAGAAATGCAAAAAGACACAATGATGCATGTGGGCCTATATCACTCAGGGAAAGATTGCCAAGTGGGGGGGGGGCGGTTTATCGGGACAAGATGTCCCAGGTGTTAAGACTTTGCGGTAGATCTAGTTCATATGTTGGCCACTTGCCCTATGCTTGAACTTGAAAGCAGAGATTAATACATTCTTGGTTGAAAAATTGGGGCTCGATATTGCTCTAACATCTCAGTGGATTTTGTAGGGGGTGGATGATGAAATGCCCAGGGCTAATATTTAGCCTTTTATGTTTGTTGCTATGGCTGTCTACCTGATTTGTTTGACTACAGCCTGGTTGGATCCCCCTCCTCCGGTGTTACAGCAATGGTATGCTCCTTTTATGTTTGTTGCTATGGCTGTCTACCGGATTTGTTTCACTACAGCCTGGTTGGATCCCTCTCTTCTGGTGTTCCAGCTATGGTATGCTTGTTTATTGTCAACTTACCATCTGGAAAGGGCTATCTATTCCCGCAAAAGCAAGAAGCCAAGGAAAAAATGTTAAGAGTATGGTCTCCTTTATGTAATCTGGAAACTTTCTGATGATCTGAGGCTGCCTAGAATTTTTGACTTGATGATGAGATGTTTGGTATAGGCCCTTTTTTCCCTTGTTTTGGTAATCCTCATGATTCTTTCTATTGGCTCTTTTCTTCTCTGTGGCTTTTTGTTTATTTTCAAGGTCATTGAACCTAGATGTATATTTATGTACTTTATGTATATATCTTTTTCGTTGGATTATTTATCTATTTATTTATATTAGTTTTTTGTAAATTGTTGGATGAAATGGGTAATGTCTGTGCAAAAGATTTGCTTGGGGGTGGGCAGGGAGGAGGGTTATTGGTATTAGGTGCAAAAACGAATAAACATATTTAAAACTAAAATGAACATGGTGAAAAGAATGAACAGTGTAACCCTGGCAATTAGATTCCTATACATATATATCTATATATCCTTACCTAGCTCTACCATTATTCTGAGAGCATAATGAGTGTGCCTTTCTGCCCAATTTCTTAGGATAGCAGAGACCCTATATCTGGATGACTTGGTCTGTAGTTAAATTGGCAATCCCTCTCTGCCGGATTAGCATTGGCAGCATGGCAACATGACAGCAGTTCCAGGACTGTTATTGCTGGAGAGTTCCCTTTAACCCACATAGGGAAGGCGCCCTAAACCCACTTTGTTAAAGGTACAGCTCTAATGCAATGGTGTGTCTAGATATTAGAAGCTGTCTCAGAGGGGGCAACGTATGTTCTACGATATCGTGTTCTATTTTCCTAGCCTTGACCGAAGTGTACAGATTGTATTGCAGGAAAGGCTGCCTAAAAACAAGCAGCATGTGCAGAGTTGCTTAGAATCATATAGCAACATAAACTATGTAAAACATAACTGGACCAAGATGAAGTCTGCTAAAACTTTGCAAAATGTAAAACTAAGAGGAGAACTAAAGTAGGTTCATGAGGGTTTCACCACCCCTTTCTCAGTCTACAGTCTACTGCATCTGTGCTATGGCTGTGGTACCGTTGGCTCGTTTTCATCTCAATCCCCAGTCAATTCCAAGTCATGTCTTCCAGTATTGGTCTCTCAAGGACTTACGAGTCAATGATTCCCATTACTTTAGTGATACTTCTGAAGCTTCAGTGGTGGTTGGTGGAGGCTAACCTTTCAAATGGGGTTCCATTCTAGTATCATCCTCCTATCCAACTGACAACAGATGCAAGTTCGGGGGCTACTCTATGGAATTTGAAAATGAAGGTCCTTAGTCCGTGGTAACTCTTTCAACTGGAGAGAACTGGCAGCAGTGGCTCAAGCACTGTGGGCCTTTTCCAGTCAGCTGGAAGGAAAACGAATGAACAATCAGGTGACCAGATGTTACATCAATCGACAGGGGCAGGTCCTTAAATCTCTTGATGGATCAGAACTTCACTTGGGCAGAAGCTCATCTTCGTTCACTAGAAGAAGCTTACATTAGGCCTGGGCAGTGAGCTCTGCTCTGTTCACTGACTTTGCGGAGTTTTAAGCACTCCGTGGACATTGCGGAGTGCAGAAAACTCCGCTCTGCATAGTGCAGCAGAGTTTTTCCCTGCTCACGCTCGTGAATGGTCGGGGTGTGCGCGAGCTGCTGCTTGGGTAGAATTTCAACCCAATCTGCAGGAAGATCAGTGCGAACTGCAGTTCACACTGCACTCCGCCACTTGCAGAACTCCGCAGAATTTTGTTGTCACTTAGCGGAGTTCCTCATAGCGAAACTCTGTGAACTACGCCAAGGCCTGGTTTACATACAGGGTACTCAGAATTTTAAAGTGGACAGTCTCAGTCAGAATCTTCTGTCATTGGTGTTTTACAATCTGTCACTCAGGGAGTTCAGATGCATATGTGAAATCTTTGGGACTCACTGGATAGACATGTTTACGTCCCCAAAGGATTTATTTGTATTAATGTAAAGTCTTTTATATAGCATGAACAAGACTACACGGGGTATCAGAGCGATTTATAGAAGGGTGGTTACAAGGGTACAAGAAATAATGACAGTAGCTCAGACCGGACCAGTAAAGGACAACACCAGTCATACAGTCAAACATTTCAAGAAATGGAAGAGTAAGAAAGTCGATCCTACGGTAAGACTGAAGGTCTTACCCTAGGATGCTATAATCCCAATGTTATGCTCATCAGAACTTGATCCTTGAACCTGGGCATATATGCTCTCGAGGTCAGGTGTCCCTAGGGTATTCTGCATGACTTCCCTGATTCCCCTACTCCAGAGGAGGCTACGGAAGATTTGGGAGGATAGGGCCAGAGTGTTTCTGGTGTCTCCTTTTTGCCCCTGTCCCCCTGGTTCTCACTCCAAAAGACCATGTTGAGGTGTTCCTTTCTCCATCTCTCCATGCATCCCACCTGGATTTGCAATTTCTAGGAAAGATAGTGTTGGCAAGAAGGGAGGGGGGCTGGCTATAATTTATAAGGATTATTTAAAAGCATCTTTTAAATCGATTCCCACAGATTCACATGTAGTAGTGCTCTCTTTTAAGATAGCAGCCAGTCATGTCCTCTCGTTCAATGGGCTACTAGTTTACAGGCCACAGGGGCCCAGAAATCATTTCTGCTAACCATGGGTGATCTCTTGGAATATAAAGCAAACTCTCAAAACTTCACCATTTTAGGAGATTTTAATTTTCATCTAGACACTGTGTCTGACAAAGATTCACAGGCCTTGATGGACCTAGTGACAGGCGCAGGTCTAGAACAGATGGTAATAGAACATAGCAAAAAGACCCGGGGTTACCGTATCGAGGACCTAGCTAAGGTGCCGTTTGACTCCAAAACAAAGATAGAATTGGAATGTCAGGTATTCATAGCAAGAAAAAGCAAATGCTTTCTTGAGTCCCCTCACTCACCGGGGTTTCCCACCGGTGACATGCTTCATCATTGGGGTTCTCCCAATCTGCTGTGGATTTAGGTGTGCTTCAACTTGCGAATTACGTAGGAGCACTGAAAAGGCTACTATGTGTGATGCAGTGTAGTTGGAGTAGATAGGAAATCTAAAAATACCTGGCTGGTCGGCGAAACGCTTTATTCTGGCTCCTATTCGGTATAATAAAAACGGGGGTACTAGACTATAAATTAACCATAATGAGTTAAATGTTCCTAGCGTTGGTCAACATGTTTTGAGCCACCACACGGCTCTTCTTCAGGACCACACAGGGGCCAGCCCTGTGCGTTACACTCCTAAATGACCTAAAAGTGATGTGTACACACCTACTGTGGGTGCAGTTTTCCCAAAGCAGCCACTCACCTAACAAGGTTTTTACTTCCTGGAACATTAACTGTTGTTCTCTCCCTAAACACAAGGCAGACATTTTTGACCTCTTAAGTAGTGAACAGCCAGATGCCATCTTCTGCATTCTGTCCATCAACTGTTGTTTTGCATTTGTCACCCCGAGTGGGATGGGTATGCTCAGACGTGAGTCCCATGCTCTCCACACTACTGGAGTCAAGCTATCCTGGCTGAAGACGGCTGATAGCCAGAAACCGGTCCTAGGATGCTTGATTCCGGTCCAGGAAAGACATGGCTTGGCAGTTCGGGCTGGACTGTTCCCATGAGGCACAGGGTCAAGGCTGATTTGCATATGGCCATGTCTGAACTGGGGTGGTGTGGAGTGCAAAAAAATGATGGATTTAGGCCCAGATCTCTGTACTGGGGTGAATGTATGACATTGTTCTGCATTCTGTCCATTAACTGTTGTTTTGCATTTGTCACCCCGAGTGGGATGGGTATGCTCAGACGTGAGTCCCATTCTCTCCACACTACTGGAGTCAAGCTATCCTGGCTGAAGACGGCTGATAGCCATAAACCGGTCCTAGGATGCTTGATTCCAGTCCAGGAAAGACATGGCTTGGCAGTTTGGGCTGGACTGTTCCCATGAGGCACAGGGTCAAGGCTGATTTGCATATGGCCATGTCGGAACTGGAGTGGTGTGGAGTGCAAAACAAATGATGGATTTAGGCCCAGAACTCTGTACTGGGGTGAATGTATGACATTGTTCTGCATTCTGTCCATCAACTGTTGTTTTACATCTTCTTGACTGAAGCATGGCTGCATACAAGTTTGGGGCGAGATGTGGCCTCCGCCTTACCATCTTATTACGTCATAGCCAGGACGGATAGAGATCTTAGGAAAGTGAGGTAACTGGTCTTCCCTTCTCCAAAGAGGAAGTAGAATGAATCATTGCTTCCATGTTGCCATTAGCAGACACAACGATGAATACTTCCAATGAAGCTGGTCAATGTTGGGACGAACTAACAGAACTGCTAAGGAATCAAATCAAGACTATGATTCATGGTATTATGAATCCCGAATATTTAAGGGCAAACACCGCCCCACGAGGTCTGATAGTACGAAACAAACCCTTCATCTTCCAGCAGGATAGAGCATTCAAAAAGTACTGGTCACTCATTTCCTGGCACTGCACAAGAGACGGTTAGTGCTGATCATAAAAACCTCAGCACGCCTGTCTGACAAGATGAAAGAGTAGATTCACACTTTAGAAATACAACTGAAGTCATACCAGACAGTGACGGAACTAAACAAGCGTTTGGAAGAACTGAAAAAAACAATGATAGACTTTGGGGTGACCCTTTAAGACACTAAGTACCAGAAGTTTAAAAAAGACCAGAAATCCTTTTCACATGAAAAGGTCTACCCCTACTTAAGGGAGGATTACATCCCTTCTGGCAGAAAACCAGGCTACAACTCAGACAAGCAAACGGTTTCTGACAATTCAGACACAAACTACAACTGGAACAACAGCAACAGGAATCGCCACAATGGAAGAGGACGGCTAAGGAACAGGGGATCATATGGATGCCCCCCCCCCACCAAGGACCGTCACCATAAAACATGCCCCAACCCTTCTTCTATCCACCTGCCTTCCACCAACAACCTTTCCAGCACCAACCATACGGATTGTGGGAAAATGGAGAGCAACTGGTCCACCTAGGACAGTCTTTTTTAGGGAGGGGCTAAGGACCGCAAAGAGGCAAGAACAGAAGAGGGTCACAAGTACAGTGGGCGCAACCACTGGAATCCAATAGGATGAACACGAGGAGCATGGGCCCTCCGAGCAACCCTTCAACCAGCCACCACCCAGTTTAGTGGTTAACATATCAGATGTGATACTAACAACAACCCACAACAGGTTTTGGAGAAGGGTCTAGGTTTTATCCAAACCCCTAACTTAGACAAATTTAGACTCTGTTGCGAACTGAATGAATTCATTCGAAGGATCAAGCTACAAGATTTTTTCAAAGATAAACAACCTAACCGAACCCAAAAAGGAGACACAGAACTACACCGGAAATATAATTTCACCCCACCATAAGGCCAACCTACAGGTGGAGGTACTGGCTTTTGAGAAAGCGGTACATAAAGAGGTGAGTGAGATTGATCCCCGAACCATCAAGGTTTTCCACAACACAAGTAAAGTGGAACAGAAGCGATTCAACAACTAGCTGACAATACTTTGGTGACAATAAAACCAGCAGACAAGGGAGGGGCAATCGTCCTCCAGAATACCACTGCATACCGCTAGGAATGCTTTAGACTCCTAACGGATGACAGGACTTATGTACGAATACAAGTAGACCCAACAGAACGACTACGCATAGAGATCACCAGTCTAGAGGAGGAGTCCACAGCTAATGATTGGATAACCAAAAAAGAAGATTTCCTAATGAATACCAACCCTACTATACCGTATTTTTATACAATACCAAAAATAAACAAGTCCCTGGAAAACCCACCAGGTAGACCCATAGTTTCGGGACTTGAACCACTATCAAAATTCGCAGACGCATTCCTCCGCCTATTGATACAAAGTACTGGCACTCAACTTCAACCCCACAACATGCATACTCATAGGGTTGGACGTAGAAAGTCTCTACACCAGTTTACCTCACAGATAGACCCTCAACATCATAGAGCAAATACTGTTTGAACAAGAATGGCAATACCACACCCCGAGACACGTCGTTCTAGAATGTTGCAGGATGGCCCTCATGGAGAACCTATTTCGTTTTGAAAAGACCCTATTCTGCCAACAGCATGGTACCAGGATGGGAAGCACTTTTGCCCCAAGTGTGGCTGGTCTCTATGTCCACCATCTGGAGAAACATAAAATACTTAATGACATAAACCCGTATACCAACTACATTTTGTTATGGAAGAGATACATCGATTATGTGTTGCTCATTTGGGAAGGGAATGAGTCCGATGCCACCAATTTTATAGCCTGGCTCAATCTACAGGACCCCTTTCTCAAGTTTACACACACTATGAGTAGGTCGCATTTGGTCTTCCTGGATCTGAATATTCTTGCCACAGGCAATTCATTGAGAACCACTACACATTTTAAACATACAGCAAAAAACTGCCTCCTGCAACATGACAGCTTCCACCCAAGACAACTCAAAGAGAATCTCTCCTTTGGACAATTCTTACGCTTGCGAATGTACTCTACAGAGAAGGAGGATTACAGGGTAGAAACAAAAGAATTGTCCAGCAAACTGATTGCAAGGAAATACCCCCCATACCTTGTAAACCAAGCCAAGAGAAGAGCGCGTAACAAACGCAGGGAATCACTGTTGGAAGCCCTTCAAGAAAAGGCTGGAGATGACAAGAGATCAATCTGCATCACCACATTCAACATAGCGTCAGACAGCGTGGCCAAAATTGTAAAAAAACATTGGCATATCTTAAATAGTGGAAGTCTGGATATTCCAAGACCAATGTTTTCACACAGGAAAGGGAAAAACTTGAAAGACATTCATGTGCACACACGCCCCAAAAACACAACTGCTTGCTGGGATAACCAGAGAACCCTGCAACCTTTACCAAATGGCCATTTTCCGTGCAACAATTGCAGTGCTTGTCACCTGACATCACCAACTAAGAGTGTGACACTAAACAACAACATGGTATGGGAGTTGCACAAATTTACCAACTGCAATACTGCAGGTGTGGTCTATCTGATAACCTGCATATGCAACCTCCACTATGTGGGCATGACAACCAGGAAGGTCAGCAAAGAATAGTAGAACATCGCAGTAACAACAGATGCAAGAGAGCGACCACAAAAATGACCACACATTTCATTGAAAAACAACACACCCCCAACAACCTAAAATGGGTAGTGCTGGAACATATAAAACCTACTGAAAACCTAGAACAGAAACACATTGAAAGGGAGCAATGTTGGGTATACAAACTACGCACAGACACTAAAGGTCTAAATGATAATATTTCCTGGGGCCAGTTTACCAAATTACTTTGATCAACCTTAGCATATAAACATAATGTGAATGACTGGGGACTGTATAAAAGCATATCCTATTGAATAACCCCATCTTGACCCATCCACATGCTCTTCCAAACATAGGAAGAAACTGTGAGCACTGAAAAATCTGCCCTAAATAACAAAACCTTTATTGGGGAAATGTCAGCTTAACCTACTTCACATGCCCATCCCAGTTTTAGAGAGGAAGAACTGAGAGCAACAGAGTGAATTGTCTGAACAATCAATAACTTTATTGAGTATCACTGCCCTTAACACTGGACACAATCGCAGAGCCCAACCTAACTTATTGGTCCTTTACCATAAGCTAAGTTTTATACTTTATTTTGGACCCTTTTGAATCGCAACATACAATGCTCAATTAAGCACGTAGTGTTGACCCCAAACTAAAATTCACAGCGATGATAAAACACACTCCAACATGGCCGCCGCATTCCCACTTCGAGCAGCCATTTCCGGTTTGTATTTTCCCCTCTAGCATCCATCTGATGACTAGGCGGAAACGGCAGTACATACCCCAGTCCCCGAGAAAAACACATTAATATACGGTCCCCGGGGGACGAGTAGGTGATTATCCGATGAGGTGAGCTCGACTCTAGTAAGGGTTTTTTTCCCTCCCTGAGCAGGGCAGCCACTGGATACCAACCTCGGCGGCAAAAACGACAACATAAGGAAACCGCAATACTGCGATTTTGGCTCTCCTAAATTCTTTCAGAGTTCTATTTTTACAGAGAATAACAGCAGTCCTCACCTAGAACCATGCGTTATTATTACAGAGTAAGAATACGAGCCCCTCACACCGTCCAGACCATAGGGCCATTCTGAACCTCATTTAAAGTATGTAATATCACAATATGATTATGTTTTTTTGTGGTTTACATGTATGTATTGTCACGTGGTGTCTATGTATTGTTTTTTTTAAAAACACTTATTCTTTAAGATCACCTTAAGAGATGACAGCAGCATGTTCTTTCTCCACCAATTAGGCACTTTGGAAACAACGCCAAAGGTGTTACTTCATATATATGTGCTCTAGACGTTGTGTGTTGCATGTAGGGCAAAACCTGCCAGTGTCCTGGCAGGCAGATGTATGGCTAACATTGCTCTGTTTTATTTCCTACAGATACTACGATCAATTGAGTTTAAATCGTATGTATAAAAGTGCACACACAGTAGATATGTACACATCACTTTCTCACTTAAATTATTTATTTACCTCACTTTTAGGTTACTTAGGAGTGGAACGCACCAGGCTGGCCCCTGTGTGGTCCTTAAGAAGGACCTTGGGGTAGCTCGAAACATGTTGACCAATGCTAGGAACATTTAACTCATTATGGTTAATTAGTAGTCTAGTACCCCCTGTTTTTATTATACTGACTAATAGCCAGAATAAAGTGTTTCGCCAACTGGCCAGGTAATTTTAGATTTCCTATCCACTCCACCTACACTGCACCACACATAGTAGCCTGTTCAGTGCTCCTACATAATTCGCAAGTCAAAGCATGCCTCAATCCGCAAAGGATTGGGTGGACCCCAATGATGAAGCATGTCACTGGTGGGAAATCCCGGTGAGTGAGGGGACCCAAAAAACCATTTGCTTTTTCTTCCTATGAATACCTGACCTTCCAATTCTTTGTTTTGGGGTCAAACGTCTCCTTAGCTAGGTCCTCGATCCGGTAAACCCGGGTCTTTTTGCTTAGACTATTGAAAGGAGGGTGGATCTAGCCTGGAAACCCAATATCTCCCCTTGTTTGTGAAGTAGGTAATAGGACATACCCATACCACGGGCCATCTCCTGGATGCTGTTTTTTCCTATTGTCCTCTGCTTTAAATTTAACAGCAACCTGCAACTGCCATGGTCAGACCATTCGGTAGTTATGCTAACCCTCGATCTACCGCCTGTAACATGCTCTAAACAGGGGAAAGCAAGCAGCGGAAAAAGCTACTCATAGCAGCGGTTTGATAAAAACGCCTTCACTGAGCAATTAAACCAAAGCAAACCATGTCTTTCTACAGATTCATAAACGCCATCTTTACAATATCATAACTGGATTTCAATAGCAGTTCATTTAACTATCCGGCAGAGAACTGGTAAAGCTAGCAGGACTGTACCCACGGAACCGTGGTTTTCTGAAGAATTAAGATCATTAAAGAGACTCTGTCGCAGCCAGGAAAGGATCTTAAGGAAAAGAAAAATACAAGTCAAGATTAGCACAATATAAAGAATTGATAAAAAAAACACTAAAATCAGATATTACTCAGAGAAAATAGAAGGGGCACAGAACAACTCTAAGGAGCAATTTGCTACAGTTTTGAAACTTAGCCATTTACAGGAGACCAGTCAAACCACAGCAGATCAAGCGTTCTGCGACAACTTGGCTTCATATTTTTGTGACAAATTCTCTGCTATCTATAATACATTCCTGATCCATTTGGTTAACGCTCCATCTGCTCAGACCCCACGAACTGTGATGGAAAAGTCATGTTTTGAAACGTCGACCAGGGGAGAATATCGTATCGCGCAGTATAAGATCATGAATCAACGTGTTCTTGCTCAATAACGAATAACAATTATAACTTGCAAGTTTAAGTTGCAAGAAAAGATCAGTGTAGAGATAAACATAGCAATTGTCGTTTTCTCCATATAGACC
The DNA here is from genome assembly GCF_964261635.1 of Lissotriton helveticus. Classification (NCBI taxonomy): domain Eukaryota; kingdom Metazoa; phylum Chordata; class Amphibia; order Caudata; family Salamandridae; genus Lissotriton; species Lissotriton helveticus. The sequence goes on along the minus strand of NC_136061.1, from coordinate 383,299,606 downwards.
TGGGGATACATTTATTATATCATCCTGGGTTAAGACTTGCCTGAAATTTTTAGCTAATAAATATAATTATAAAGCTTGGCATGGTTATGTAATAAATATTTATAAGTGTCTGTAGATAGCCATAGCAGCTACAAATCTTCTCAATATTGTTATGTGTAACTCATAATCAAGTGACTCTGAACAAATTTAGGGGCAATTGGAACTGATGGCTATATTTTATTAATACTTCAGATGGAACTTATCAAGGCTCCAAGACCAAACCTTTGAATTCTGAATAGCCTTATGGGGATTCAAAGCAAAACTACTCACATCAACTTTACGTGTTGAAAATAAAAAGCCGGGAGGTAAGCTCACTAACCATGGACAGATTTTTGATACTAATTTACGTGAATTTATAGTTCCACTTGTGATGTAATACTAAATACTACGTCCGTATATTTTCACAGGATTAACATTGCCAAGCTTTTAGTGACAATTGACGTAGAAAATATAGATCGCTCAGCTGAACAAGTGTTTGGTAAGCGCAAAGCACATAGTTCGAATCAAAAGTAACTCCTTTTTATAAATATTTTTTCTTATAAATCGTATAAATCTTTTTTTAAAATAATAAATTATGCGGTGATTGGCACAACCTTGGGCACATTAGAACATACTACCCACTGGATTCGGTTTTTCACAAAGGATTTCTTACAAACACTTAGACCATTTTATGGACATGACGGTTAAGGTGATCCCACTGAGTGGGTATGCTCTCAGCACATTTAAGAACAATGAAATAAATCTTCAAAGAATGATTTGTTTATTTGGATTGGTTTTAGGTGCACACAGATAAACATGGATGTGGTGGTGGCACTAAATACACGTGTATATTGGATCTATGTAAATATACAGTAGTAATATGCAAGGTGGTCCATAAAATATCATTCTGATATGGTATTGTATTTTGTATGTAAATTTACAGCCTTGAAAAAGCCTGGGAAGGGCGAAACGCGCGTCGGCTGGCTGTGACAAGAGAATAAAAGAACATTGAATGTTGATGAAATTTGTGTGTCTCAATTATGGACTAACGAATATTGGACATATCGGATGTTGGTAGCTAGATGCCCATTGGATAATAGTCATTAAAAATAGGATGTGCACTGGTATTTTTTGCTAAATGTTTTGACATGTCCACCTTGGCTCTCGATCGCATTCCACCCGGTCTTTTAAACTTTACATTAATGTCTCATGAACTAACCGACAAGATTCTGGTAGCAACTAGGTCAGGATCCCCACTGGACCCCTGTCCTCCGAAAATAAGCCATATGATAGTTGAGAAACTCGCCTACCCTCCCACGGAGGTCTTAAATACCGCCATAGAAACTGGAACTTTTCATTTGCTATGGAAAAAGACATCCATTCTACCTTTATTAAAAAAGTCTTATCTAGACAAAACTGATATAGGAAACTACCACCACATCTCTCGCCTACCCCTACCAGCTAAATTCCTGGAAAAACATATGAATCAGGAACTAGGGACCTTTATTGAGAATAATCAAGTCCTAGATCTTACTCAGTATGGTTTTAGACGACAACATAGTACTAAACTTGCCTTGCTTACCGCCACCGAGGAAATCAGATGGCAGTTGACAAAGGAGGATCGGCAGTCTTGATACTGCTTGATCTGTCAGCTGCCTTTGACACGGTAGACCACGACATTTTAATTGATCGACTTTGTGAGGCAGGAGTTGGTGGCTCGGCCCTCACACTCCTGTATGGTAGAGAACAATTTGTTGAAATGGGAGGTTTTAAATCAAAATGCTTGAGGCTCCCATGTGGGGTGCCACAGGGCTCATCCTTGAGCCCTATCCTTTTCAACATTTATGTTGCTCCCCTGGCTCGTATGATCCAAAATCATGGTTTTGAATTGGTATCATACGCAGATGACACACAGATAATTATATCAATCTCAAGCAAAAAGTAGGACACTGCACTAAAATTCAAGGATTGCATGAGAAGTGTCAGTGAATGGATGGCCAAAAACTGCCTTAAATTAAATTCAAATAAAACGGAGGTTTAACTTTTTGGAAAGGACACACCATTCGGGTCCGCTGACTGGTGGCCATCAGAATTGGGAGCTGTCCCCGCTCCAGCAGCCAAAGCTAAAAATCTTGGAGTTTTTATGGATCCCACCCTCTCCTTCTCCCCGCACATACAAATGCTTACTTCATCTATCTATTTCACCTTGAAAATGCTAAGGAAAGTGCTCCCCTTCATTCCAACAAACCTACAGGAAATTGTGGTGTCATTCTTAGTGCTATCAAAACTTTATTATTGCAATGGGCTTTTGGTAGGAGTAAACAAATCTGTTCTAGCCAAGCTACAGGTACTCCAGAACTCCGCCGCAATACTGCTATTCAGATTAGCCAAACATACATCAGCAAAACATACCCCTAACACTCTACACTGGCAACTTATGGAAAAGTGCATAATGTGTAAGGCCTTGTGTACTGCCTTTAAGGCATTACAAAACTCAGGTCCTAGCTACCCGAGGAAGCGCTTTAAATGGCATTTCCCCCGTCGAACACTTCGGTCGACCTCATAGAAGTTAATGGCCGAGCCCACTTTCCGTATTCAGAGATGGGGTGGAAAAAGCTTCTTTAGCATCACTACAAGATGGTGGAATTAGCTACCATTTGATTTGAGAAATACCTCTGATCTGCTATTCTTCAGGAAGGGTCTACAGACATGGCTCTTTACTCTGTAACCTCGCGTAAGGTCTGGGATTAAGACTGTTCACCATGCGTCGATTCTTAAAGCGCCTTGACCCCTCCGGTTATATGTGCACTATATAAATCTTTAAATAAATGCAACCTCCCCTTCTTCAATGTTCTCAATCTCTCCCTCCTCAACTACAGCAGCTCAGGCTGACTGCTTGGATGTTGAATGGGTAAGACTCAAGCAAATGGAGTCCTCTAAACTAATTGCCTTGGAAATTCAGGCATCCAGAAAACCTGCAACGTTGATTTCATATAGGAAACATTGGGCCTCTTTTTATAAATGGTGTGTTGGAAAAGGCTTTAGCACTGTATCCATTGATACCTTTCAGATTCTGGCAGTCTTGAGGGAGGGTTTCAAAAAAGAGCCAGCCCCATTGACTTTGGCTGAGCAATGGTCCGCAAGTAAAGCTATTAGGATGGACCTTCCCTCTTCTATCATTTCCTCATACTTGTCAGGTTACTTAGGAGTTTTCGTCTTCAAACGCCTAGGATTCATCAGCCTGTTCCTACATGGGACCTATTGGTGGTTTTGAGAGGTTTACTATTGGACCCGTTTGAACCGCTAGAACCTGCAGATTGTCTTTTCTATACTGTAAGACATCCTTTTACTTGCCATTACATCCGCAAAGCAGTTGGAGGAACTTGATGCACATATGGTCTTTTTTCCTTAAGCTAGGTCTTTTCTCAGATCGTGTTGTTTTGAAACTAGATCACAAGTTTGTTCTGAAGGTTCAATCTCACTACGCCTAGATTGATTCTGAGACAGCAGGCTGATTAATTCAGAAATCGTGCTAACACAACGGCGGATCATAGACGGCCGCCCGCAGCATTGATTCCCTCAGTGCCTCCTTGCAGACGTGGGATCACCTTGACTTGGCGAACCGGATACCTATTAGACTGCTTCCAACTGATTCATGGGAACTTCCAATAACTAATGGACTTTCCCGGCACACGGAACTAAGCACGCCCCAATTCAGACAACCGAGTCCTGATGACGATCCAATCTAAGATGGATCGAAACGCCGTCGACCTAACAGCCTAACTAACAGGCGTACTCCTCTTTCGTGGCTCAACCCTTAATTAGAAAAAAACTCTGTATATTGTGATATCACGTTATCACTTGCCTTCGAGCCACACACTGTAAATTACTTGCACTCTGTCACAGTGCGCCGTCCTTGCTGTTCACTTCTTCACTTGCGTCGCCACTTTCACCACAATCACCTTGAGCACCAAGTTTTATATGGTTGTCACTAATTCATTTATGCAGTGCTGCTTCTAACTGTATATGTTCCGATCATGAACTTATGTCGTAATATAAAGATGAATAACTATCTTTCTTCAAATTAATGAGTTCTCTCCTTCTTTCCTTGTGAGCAATGCTGTATGCATGCATAATTAATTGCCTACACATCCTTACCTATCAGGACATTGTTTTTTAATGCACCTCCTCAACTACAGCAGCTCAGGCTGACTGCTTGGATGTTGAATGGGTAAGACTCGAGCAAATGGAGTCCTCTAAAATAATTGCCTTGGAAATTCAGGCATCCAGAAAACCTGCAACGTTGATTTCATATAGGAAACATTGGGCCTCTTTTTATAAATGGTGTGTTGGAAAAGGCTTTAGCACTGTATCCATTGATACCTTTCGGATTCTGGCAGTCTTGAGGGAGGGTTTAAAAAAAGAGCCAGCCCCATTGACTTTGGCTGAGCAATGGTCCGCAAGTAAAGCTATTAGGATGGACCTTCCCTCTTCTATCATTTCCTCATACTTGTCAGGTTACTTAGGAGTTTTCGTCTTCAGACGCCTAGGATTCATCAGCCTGTTCCTACATGGGACCTATTGGTGGTTTTGAGAGGTTTACTATTGGACCCGTTTGAACCGCTAGAACATGCAGATTGTCTTGTCTATACTGTAAGACATCCTTTTACTTGCCATTACATCCGCAAAGCAGTTGGAGGAACTTGATGCACTTATGGTCTTTTTTCCTTAAGCTAGGTCTTTTCTCAGATCGTGTTGTTTTGAAACTAGATCCCAAGTTTGTTCTGAAGGTTCAATCTTAGTTTCACCAAGTACAAGAAGTGGTGCATCCTGTGTTTTTCCGAATCTGACTCTGATGTACCACTTCTTTGTATGTTAAGAGTATGTTGTCCATATATCTTGACCGCACTAAAGACTTTAGGTCATCCTCTTCCCTTTTTTGTTTCTTTTGGGGTGGGCAGTAGGGATAGGAAGGCTAACAGTCCATTGGCCTTTGGGTTTCTCAAGCTTTGCTTCAAGCATACAAGTCATTAGGGATTGACGTTCCAGCTCATATTGAAGGTCATTCTACCAGGGCAGTCTCAGCATCAGGGACAGAAGCAGGTGGGGCTTCCGTTTCAGAGATATGCAGAGCAGCAACATGGTCCTCCCTAAATCACACCCTACAAGCTTCACTTGTCTGAGTCCAGAGATAGTAATTTTAGTTGTATAGTTATGAAATCCTCAATGACGTAATTATTGATCTAATAAACATATTCAGCATTGTTTGCCGTCAGTACAATTTTTGTTTCACTGCTTTGTAAATCCTCGTTATGTGATTACTGGACCAAGGAGGCCGGAGATGAGGCAGTTATTGTTCAGTTACTTATAATAATCTTCATTACTCTGATTCGTAGTCCTACTCGCCCCAGTATGCAACCCTCATCCCTCACTTCCATTCCAACTTCTTGTTAGAGTGCAAGCTAAGGAAGGAGGGTTATATAAAGGATGAATTGTTAGAGGGGCAGGTTTGTATGGGTTGGAATAGACATAGAAAAGTCTAAAAAGCTGTGAGATTCAGGCATAGTTAATTTATCTGTCAGTCACGGAGGTGCCTCATCTTATGTGATTACTGGGACAAGGATTTCCAACGAATCGGGGTAATGAAAATTAATAGTAAGTAAATGAACCATTACTGAGGTGCACATGTAGAAGTGGCAAGGGAAGTGATCTGAAAAATGTAAATATCTGCTCTGAAATGGGAAGAATAAAGGGATAATTAAAGTGGAGCTCTGGGACCTTATGCTAATACCAAAAGCTACCAAATCATTAGTATGTTCTAATTTACAAGGATTACTTTTATGTCTATTCAAATAGCACTACAGGCTCAAGACTACTCCAGCCTAGCTTAAAAGTAAATCACATACCACACCATGCACAACAATGCAAACAGAGATTAAAACCACCAGATCAAAGGGAAAAAATCCAAAATATTGAAATTAAACAACAGTGCGCGCAAACTGGCATATTACACAACAATGGGCCCGATTCACAAAGGTAAACTTGGACGTTTGTTCTAAACCTATGCCAAACGTCTAAGTTTACGACTTTGGGAATTTACAAAGAGCATTTACGAGTACTATCTTTATGTCCACCCTGCAGACATAAAGAAAGTACCTGTCCGGACATAAAGATATTACTCGTAAGCAGCATAACATTGGTTGGGAACACTCGTGGCAAGGCAAGTATTGTGTCCCCTAACCCATGGACCGATAGCATATCCTGGCGCAAAAATGTGTAGTTCCAATTTTTTTCTTTTAGCATTTGGCTCCAACTATGAATTTTGCACCTGGGGCAACTACCCCATGGCCCCCTCCATGCTACGCCACTGCTCGTAAATGCCCATTTGTGAATTCCCAAAGTCGTAAACTTAGATGTTTGGTTCGCGTTTTGACCAAATGCCCGAGGCAACCTTTGTGAATTGGTCCCATTAAGATTAAAACACACTAGGAACAATTGTCAAAATGATAAAATTAATAAAAATGAAACACAATAAAACAGGAGATGTAATATGTAACATCAACCAGCAATAAACACACAAATAACAGAACAAAAAACGCACCAAAGATAATTACAAGCACCTAGGCGCACAGACATATTGACAATTTGGCACTCGGCGCAACGTTGACAAATGAAAGAACCATTTCTGACTTAATGAAAACAAAAAATAATGCTCCTGAGCCTTTTTTCATTGTGATCTGCCACTGACAATATCTAAGCCATACCCTGCTGAGATTCATCACATTATCATCCAGTTATATAAGAAGGCAAGTCCCTTGCCGCAGGTTTGCCACACTGCTTATTCTGAAGGACAATTAAAGAGGGGGGAGATACAATTTACAGAGGATCACCCTCTTTAATTTCACTGAGACACAGCTAGTGGGAAGATATAAAATTGATACTTGTATAGCGCACTACTCACCCGCAAGGGTCTCAAGGCGCTTGTACGAATACCGCTGTGGAACCCATCCTGGCTTTCCCTGTGAGGTGTCCACTCCTGGGCACCCCCAAGGTGGAGGCCAGGCATCCTTAGCATTGGGGGGCCGTTGTGGAGATTAACCAAGCTATTGCCCAGAGTTGCAGAGTGGGACTCCATGATTGGAATAGGCACCGAGGCAAGAATTATCAGGTCCGTGGAATTTTTGTGCCCAAGACCCGCCGAGGCGGGGAATTGAACCCTGGTCCCAGACTAGACCTCTGCAGCAGGGTCTGCCGCTCTAACCCTTGAGCCACACTCAAGATATGGCTTTCCTCCACAATGATCCTGGACATTGTTTCAAAATGGGAGCACGAGCTCACTTCACCTGAAACCTGCCTATATCAAAGTACTGGCTGCACAGCACTTCCTGGGCACCTGGTGTTTCTAGAGGGCCAGTTGCAATATGACTGGAACTCACAGGCAAACCAATGTGCTGCATCACCAGTCAAGACCACGTCGCAGTCATGACAGGGTGGGCAGTGGTGGAACAGCATTTCTGTGCCATTGCTCATTTTACTTGGGTAGCTTGGGTAGCTTGGTGCTATCAGTTTCATTCATGTTGAGTCAACCTGCTCAGGGAACACCATTGCTGCAAAATATACCACTAACATTCCTTCCATGTGCAATTTGTCTGTGACATATTCCTTTGTTTCACTAATTAATACAATGCCTCTCCTGGCTGCACAAATGGCGGCTTCATCTTCAGACAGTAGTGTATTGCACGTCAGCTGTTTACAATTACATATGGCTAGCCTTAAGTACAAATAAATAACACTGTGTCTGCCTGTGTACCTCGGTCATAACATTGTGTTTTTAGCACACACACTACCATTCTCCACAGACCCACAGTGAACAGACTCATTGCATGCCTGAATAGACTGTCTGAATCATTGACTGGGTACATACTGAAACGCAGTGTGACATGTCTTTAATTCAAGTGATGATGCTTTAGGCCTCCCTCCCCATCTTCTCACACCCTTTCAATGTCTAGTCACCCTACCTCAATAGAGGTATAACAGAGCACACCTGGGCATAAGGCTTCACTGAGCGTACATTTGAAACCAGAAGTAGCACTACAGATACATTGTGTGGCCAGAGTTCCACACCAGTCTCATGTAACCAGAAAATTTTTCTTTTTAACACACTTTATTGATGACCGCAAAATACCATGTATATTCAAAACATAGTCATGTAAATACAGTCTTTTTCTTTTTCCTCTCATCGTAACAGTCTCATTACATGTACACATAGCAGTTTTGGTCTGTAGTATCCTGCATAGTAGTAACGGCTTATAAAGACATTTTCAATCTAGAAGTATTATCATGATGGATATGCTGTATGTTAGCGGCATTTATAAAGTAGTGCCTATTTCACATTCAACTAGTGCAAACCCCTACCTATCCTGCCTCCCACCCACCCATCCCACCATGCCGCCCCCCGGCCAGTCTCACCTTAGCTTCCACCGCAATTACAAAGAGTCAATATATAAGCACCCTCCCAGAGAATACCATGTACAGGGTAAGATCATACTCTGATCTACGGGTCCTATGATGAATAGTCCGGCGCCTCACATGCTACTGGGACGCCGCAGCTTGTGTAGGAGAAAGATCCAGCGCTTCCAACTCAAGTAACATGGCCTCCCAGTCTAATGAGATATGTTGCTTCCTCAGTCCTCTTTCCTCCTCCCTCCGTAGAGCTGCACCCTCCGTCCTCCCCCATTGAAGCATGTCAGTCTGCCAGGTCGTGACTGCCGGACATCTGGGGGACTTCCATCTCATAGTGAGCACCCTGATCGCCAAAATGAGTGCAAGGTCCACAAACTTTAGCCGTACCTTCTGAACCTTTGAGCTCCTGCGGAGTCCCACCAGGCAAGTCAGGGCCTCATCTGGCATCGGGAGCTGTGTCACTGTAGCCAAGGAGTGGCGCACTCCACCCCAATACCCTCGCAGGTGAGGACAAGACCACAGCATGTGGATAAAGTTTGCCACATCCCGCTTACAGCAGGGGCAACAGTGGGGAGAGTTCGGGAACATGCGGTGTATCCGTTTCGGTGTAAGGTAGGATCTATGTAGTACCATCGCCTGTATGAATTTAAGCCGTACATTACGCAACACTTTTTTGGGATGCTCTAGTATACGTTTCCATGCGTAGTCCTCCACCCAGTGTGCTCTAAGGGAGGCAAGTGGAATTGCTGCATGTGCCCTAACTCCAGTATACAACCAGCGGACCAGATGCCCTCCAGGTCCCATGTAGTATAGAAGATGTACTAAGGTGTGTTGTGGGGGTTCAATCCTTTGTGGGGCCCAAGTGTTTCTGATGTAGTGTGTTACAGTGGCGTGCAAAAGATACAGGCACGGTGGTGCCCCCGTGGCCTGCAGAAAGGAGTCGTGGTCCAGCATAGTGCCCTCACTGAGAAAATCTCTCACCTCTTCTATGCCGCTGTCCGTCCAGGCCTGTGTTCTAGTCCATGTGAGTCTTCCCTGTGGTGTAGGTATTCCCAGTATGGGTATATTCGTAGCGTATGGGGTTGCCGTAGATGTGTAAGACAGGGCCCTCCTCCAGCAGAGCAGGGCAGTCCGCAGTAAGGGGGGGCAATCTAAATGGATCTGGGCCTTTGGCAATAGCAGGGATGCAGCTCTCCCCGATCCAGCCTCTGCGTTGTAAACCCAATTTCGTGTAAGTTTCTCCCTGCAGTCCAATAGGAAAGCCACTGGAGCTGGCTAGCATAATAGTAACCTCTGAAGTCAGGGACTCCCATTCCTCCTCTCTGTGTCGCCACCTGTAGCCTCCGAAGATTTATACGTCTCCGACCCACGCCCCAGATAAGAATAGTCAGTATTGTGTTCAGCGTATTAAAAATGGATTGTGGGAGTACCACAGGGAGATTCACAGACGAGGCAGCATCACCATTTTGGAGATGGCAATTCGTCCCATTACCGATAGGGGTAGGGAAGACCAAAACCCTACACATGCACGGAGCCCCGTTATTGCCCTTTGGATATTGCCCTCTATCTGGTCCTCTGGGACTCTATATACATAAATACAGAGGTATTTAAAGGTAGTGGGGGGTCTTCTGTAGAGAGTAAGTGCCGAATTGGAGTTGGGTTATGTGTGGCCTTTCTTGAAAAAAATAACTAGTCGATTTCTCAGGATTTATGGTAAGTCCTGATAAGCGTTCAAAGACAGTAAATATACCCGGGAGAGGGACGTTGTCAGCTGTCAGATCCCGCAAGTAGAGGAGTATGTCATCAGCATAAGTAGATATCAGGTGATGTATACCGTCAATGCAGATGCCAAGCCGGTCTGCTGATCTTCGAAGAGCCAGAGCCAAGAGTTCTAAGGCCAGCACAAACAGCAGGGGAGATAGAGGGCACCCCGTCTCATGCCTCGGTAGATGTTATATTTGTCAGAGATATAGCTGCCCGTACGTGCCCTAGCTGTTGGGGACGTGTATAATAAACGGACCCATTTTAGATATGTGTCTGGGAACTCAAACCGCTGCAACGTCACGAACATGAAGTCCCATGATAAGGAATTAAATGCCTGTTTAAGATCTAGGGCAATACATACTGCCTAATTGTAAGCTCTCAGGGTGGCCGCCATTACCGAATGTAGCCATCTAGTGTTAAGGCATGTGCTCAACGGTACCTAGTCTCCCGGGGGGGATTATGCTTCAGGGTAGTCAATCAGGTCATCAGCTGCTCTCGGTGTGATGGTGGGAAAGAGAATTACACTATGGTCGGTATTCGAATGTAGAGTACTGTTCTCTGAGTCCGTAGTGATTTTGTTCAAATCTTCGCGGAAGGAGCCGGCCACCGCCAGCACCCCCCTCCTGGTCCCGCCGTTGCTGATCTCACGAGGGCCCGCACCTCCCTTGCCCCGGTTAGTACTTTGAGTTCTTCTAGAGGACCACTTCGGGAGTGCTTCCGAATCCTGAGAGGAGACTTCCGGGTGGCTTGTTTGGCTAGATCCGATGCACAATACCTCCAGCCATTCCTCCACGTCCGCTGGACTTTCAAAGAAGTGTCTTCTTATCGTGCATTACCTTCAGCCGGGCGGGGTACAGGAGGGTGTACTTGAGCTGTGCGGTCTGGAGCTTCTTCTTAACCGCCTGGTAGCAAGACCTCTGTCTCTGCACCAGAACTGTATAGTACGGGTATAAAGATATGCGGTGATTTTCGTATTGAATGAGCGTCTTTTCTCTGGCCTTCTGCAGCAATATGTCGCGGTCTCTATAGTTAAGGACTTTCACGATTAGAGGGCGGGGCGGCACCCCAGGTCTAGGTTGTCCCGTTGTTATTCTATGTGCCCTTTCCATGCAGATGATGGGGAAGAGCCCCTCCTGTGCTACATGCTCCCGGAACCACGATTCCATGAAGTCAGCCGCTCTGCTCCCCTCGCAGCGTTCTGGCAGCCCAATGACGCGGATGTTATTGCATTGATTCCTACCCTCCGCATCCTCCACCCGATCCATGAGCATGGTCACTTGTTGTTGGAGTTGTTGCAGGGAGGAAGAATGTTCCATCACCGTGGGGGTGAGGACCGCAATGGACTGGCCCTGTTCTGTAACCGTGTCAGCTAGTTTGGCATGGACCGCATTCAACAGTGTCAGACCCGTAGTGACCCCGCCAATCTGTGACTCCATTGCCGCTCTGGAGTCCCGAATCTCCTGTAGGATGAGGTCTAGTTTGTCCAGCGCTCCCCCCGCGTGATCGGTCAGGTTCGCCCCAGGAGAGGGAGGCCGGCTAGCCTGGCCCGACATGGTGGGAGGGGGTTCAGTCCCTTGTTTTCTGTCTGTAGTCTTCGCCCGGTTCCTGCCTATTGCTCGATATCGCCACCAGACCACAAGCCGGGCCGTCTCTGCACCCAGCCTCCGGGGGTGCCAGTCACGCCCCGGGTGCTTGTAGGGTGCAGCAGCGTACTCTGTACGAGCCCCAGTGGGGGGGAGCGCGGCATCTGTAGGCAATGGTGCCCTCAGCAGTTTGGCTCAGGTCTGTACATCATATGTGGCTGTAAGTTGTCACCTCCTCTCTCCTCCCTCCGCATTGGGGTCCCCCACCCCGTCTGCGCCTTCGACCACGAGCTCCGTCCGGGCCCCCAGGACTCCTGGACTTCTTCCCTTCTGTGATGGGTGCTCCGGTGTCTCCGCCTCCTAGGGGGCCATGGGGCGCAGGGGGGGGACCAAGCATTAAGTGCAGGGGGTCCCCAACCACAGATGGTTCCAATATGGGCCCCGTGATATAAGGCAGCTAAACGATCGCTCCTTCAGTGTGCCACCCCCGGCTCAGAGTCCAGCCTCGCTGCAGCGTCATTAACAAGTACCGGCCCAGGTACCCGGAAATGCCCGAGAGAGCCGCAGACAGTGCCCCAGTGTCCCCACAGCACACAATTCGCCGTGTCAGGCCCCGATGTAGTCACCAAGTGCTCCGCTGCTGCAAGCGCGCCCCTGCGGGCCGCTCGCCAGTAGGCTGCTCCTCCTCCCAGCAGCTCACCTTCACTCAGCAGGTCTCCCTGGCCCCCGGCCAAGGATCTCCACACCTCGGGGGGAACGACAGCAGGAATCGGGGACTCAGTGAAGAGGACCAACGTCTCCCGGTCTGCGAAACAGGTCCGGACCCCAGCTCTAAACGCCGGCCCCGGCTCCAAGGCAGCTCCTGGCTTATGCAAGCTCCGAAGGTCAGGTAGGCCTCCGGTCGCTCCGGCCTCTCAGTGCACTCCCCAGCACCTCCACACTGTCCCGGGGATCCCAGTTTGTTCTCACCAACAGCCACTGAGTTATTACAGCAGTGTGGACGGCGTAGGAAGGAGTTTTTCCCCTGGGGGGGTCTAGAGCTCTATTAAGCCGCGACCGCCATTGCTGACGGCTAGCCACGCCCCCCCCCATGCAACCAGAAGTTAGCCACCGAAAGTGCAAAATCTGCAATTTTTGCTGCATCGTTCAACCGGAAAGCACTCCGCCCAATTTTGCTGCTGATTTACAATTTTATGTCCCCAAAATGGCAGAGAATCAAATTAAAAGTCTCCCAACTTCATGACAAAAGAAGCTGAGATGATGAGAGAAATGGGATCTTCAAATATTATTCTCAGTTCAATTGAACTCATGTTCATGCGAAATACCAAACACATTTGAGGGTGACTGTGGCCTATAGAGCTGCTAGCAAATACATCATTTTCAGGAAAGCAATTTTAATACATCCACAGTAAAGTGTGCTCAATGAAACAGAAAGCACTATGTCCCCCTAATTGTGCAACGTAAATCAGAGGAAAACTCCCCGATATGCACAAAATATATATATTGGATGTCCAGAGCACCACCAATTTAGAGTGTAAATAGTCCTTCAATTAGATAGGTCCATGGTTGTAGGGCAGACAAGAGATCAAAGATTTCATTCGTTTTTATTCCATTTCTTTATATAATTCAGTTTGAACATTAACCAACACATGTTTCGTCGTTTTTGATGACTTTTTCAAGGCTGTGGAATTAAACAACACATGGGTTTTCTAAAAAATATAAATTTCTCAAATAGGTTGATAGAATGCTAGTTCAAAGAAGAGTATACTTAGAACAATTTCAAGAAAATGATTGTTAAGAGTACACAGTAGTCTTTAGATAATTTATCCAAAAGAATATCCCAAATCACAGGGCAAGCCTGACACATCATTTTAAATACAATAAATAGAATTCAAATGCATAAAAGGTGCATAAACAATATCCCAAAATTGAAAGAGTGATACCAAAAGACCTAATGTTCCACTAAGGGAAAATTACTATGTGAACAAGGTGAAGATGACGATAAGATAAACGTATAAAGAAAGACTTGTAGACATATTTAAAAGAAAATAAAAAATCAAAACCAGAAAGTGGTGTGAACCCCAACCAAAAGGAAGAGAAAAGGCACACAAAGCCTCCGTGAGAACACAGTCCCTAACACGAAATTGGAGTGGAAAGAGCGGAAGCAAAATATTCCTAATATAACTATCTCCAACAAGCAGTCAATGGACAGATGGTTAGATCCGTGGAAATGAGAAATTCAATCCCTAGTCCTCGGAGCCCCAAGGACCACAAGAAAGAATGATCCATAAAAATATTCCTTCACAGACAGAACCTCACAGTTTGTGTCCATGTAATGGTATGCAATAAGAAACGTGTAGCTGCGAGGAAAAGAAAAGGAATGGAAAAAAGAAAGGGTCAGATCCAGAAATAAGGTCAGATTATATCACCATGACCAAGAAAACAGTCCCCAATAAATGTAATCCCAGTTTATTTAAAGAGGGAACTATGTGGCTACACGTGTGTATTCAGTGGTCAATAAAAGACAAATCCAGAGCATACACCCACATGAATAATTCGTGAAATGGTAAAACAGCACTAGTGTAGAGCAGATTGAAACGTGTATATGTATCACATGTGACATTACACCCCTCTCTCTCACACCGCGCATGAATTTGAAGTGAAAGGGGGAATGTAACATGTGTTACAGGTTGGAAGTCTACCTTACAATTCAAAAAATACCATTGACAATGTTAACACTAAAATATAATAAGAAGAGACCAAATGGTCACAGGAGCCTTCCTCTTCCTCCTTTATTACAATGAGTTGCAAAGGAGCAGGTGGGGTGTCAAAGTACCCAGGGCAAAGAAGAAGGAGGACCTCAGCTGTAGGATGGGCACCCGAAGTGATCACCAAGGAGAAGGAGGGTGACACCTCCACTGAAGGGGGTCATGCTCACCCAGCGACATATACACTCCCTGAGCGAGCAGCTCTGGTAGATGCTTCAGAAATAGAGGAAGTGGTGAACTTCCACTGCAAATGACAAGAGAAGAGTTATGGTGGGGCTCCTCATAGTAGAGACCGATGAGTGGTTGGAGCAGGTCCCTCAAACATTGAGGCATTCAGATCATCTCCCAAAATATCAACCAGGCAACTCCAAAATCGGAACCTGAGGCCACTTCTATCTCTCTTCCTCACACTGAGAGTATGGCCCATTATGAAAGAAATTACATAAAATGAGATTTGCTACAGCCTCTATTGAGCCCTTGTATGGTCATCGTCCCCTCTCATGTACATGTGTGTCCTAGGAGGCTTGCCATGGGTGCATCAACCAGGTGGAGGCAATCGAGAGTAAAAGTTATATAATCAATACTGGTCACAATGTGACTATTAACAACTGTCATAGTTGTCATGGCATTCTGTAAATACACACATGTAGCTCTCATGACTTGGTGAGATATTGTGATGCAAAAGTTGTCACACTGGCGGCGGTGTTGCCCTGCGCCATTTGTGCAATTGAAGAACACAGACACTTATCTCGCATAAACACGCGGGGACGGGGGCCCTTTCATACTACACTGGTTGGAATAGCTTGTGCCCACAGAGCTGGTCACCATGGGTAAAGGAGACACCAAACAGGCAAAACTGCATTTTGACAAAAAGAGGGCTGGAAGAGCCCCCTATTTGGATCACGTAGCGCTATCACAAGATACCAGTGAAATAGTGGAACCCCATGATGTGCACACCCTCTTGCTCACTATGCAGAAAAGCTTAACAATGATAGACAATATAATAGACGCACTAGCTACAAGAGTGGACACCATCACTACTATGCTCACCAAACATCATTAGTGGATCACAGCTGCAGAAACATGAATCTGCACCATTGAAGATAAAACTGCAAGCATGAATGTAGAACGTTTGGACATGTTTAAAGTGCTTATGCAAAAAACGAGTTCTTTAAGGCCAAGTATCAATCTGCGAATAATGGGAATTCAGGATTCCACGAACACCAGGAACATGGCTGACTTTGTCAAGTTCCTCCTCACTAATTATTTGGCGCTGAGGCTTTTTCCTCCCTATTTGCTGGTGAGTCGGCACATCACTTCCTAGGCTTGCAACCTCCACCTGGGGCCCCCTACAAGACCCATCATTGCCGACCTATTTAACTACAGAGACACTGTGCTGCGGCTTGCACGCAAGCAGCAGCCAAAGACACACGAGGGCACTGCTCTTTCCATCTTCTTGAACTTCACCCTTAGTGTCCAGGAGGCATGCCGTTAGTATCTACCACTCAAACGTAAAGTGCAACAAGCAGAAATTCTATACGCCATGATTCACGTAGCCTGACTAATGCTGATCCACTGCAGCATACTTCATACCTTCGCCGCACCCCAGTCCGCTTTGCCCTCCATCAAGAATAGGGCTGGGCGTAGTTTGCGAAGTAGCGCTATGCGAAGCTACGCAAAGTGCACTTCGCACTACGCGAGTTGCGAACTAGGTAGTACCGTGTTCGCACTGTGCAAGATGCCGTTTTCAATGATTGCACAGTGTGGACAAGTATCTGGCACTGTGCAATCATTAACAACAGCATCTTGCACAGTGCAACCTGTAGTTTTCTTCCGCTCGAGTAGATTTTTACTCGAGCTGCAGCTTTCTTAACGCGGACTGGTAGATTCTCATCACGAGGGGTCACGAGCATACGCGACCACTCGCAATGTGAAACCTGACCTCCCCGCATTGAGAATCTCTCCGGGAGGTTTATTTTCCACACTCGCGATCGGCAACTTGATGTTGCTGATCGCGAACGAGGAAAAAGTCTCGCCGGGATATCATTTTGCTTGCTTGCAGTCTCAAACTTGACGTTGAGGACCGCGAGCAAGCAAAAAATGACTGCTGCACTACGCTATGCATGTTTGCACTGTGCTACGTGCAGTTCGCGTAGTGCGAAATAGCGCAAACTACGCAAGCGTAGCATAGTGCTTTGCCCAGGGTTAATCAAGAAGCTGTTAACGGAACTAAAGGAAACCTTGTAGAGTAATTTGAGGCCAACTGTTGCAGGTTTGAGCAACGTAGTATAAAGCCACTGTTTATTGGTGCTACATAGCTTCTGGCTTTTGGAATGACTGCCCCCCTGAATGTTCACCAGGAAAAGGGCAACAACCTTTCTCTACAAGGAATCCGATCATGACGGGAATATACGGCATCGATGTGCAATACCACCTGGGTGGTGTGCTCTGAACTGGTACTGGATTGTGATCACACCCAGCTGGCCCCCTTGATGGGCATTGATGTGCAATACCTCCTGGGTGGTGTGCTCTGAATTGGTACTGGATTATGATCACACCCAGCGGGCCCCCTTGATGGGCCTAGATGCTGGAGTGCTCACAGGCTCCACTAAGTGTGGGCAAAATGTGCAAATTCGCGGTACGTGAATTTGTGCGAATACGTACTCGCGGTCTGCAAAATTCGCGAATTTGCGGATTTTTTATTTTTGCGTGTTCGCTGGGATTTTTTTCAGCGCAGCTACCGCGAAGTTACCCATGCTGTCGTACATGGGCGCGGCCATCTTGTTTTCAGTGTTCGTGTTGCGTATTTCCGTTTCCGGGCGCTAGTTGCATGCTCGCGTTAAGCATTTCCAACGTGCGGGGCGCAATTACGTGATCGCGTCTTTTTTGCATGCTCGCGGGGAAAATATCGCGCAAACTTACCCACGTGGTCGCAATGGGCGTGGCCATCTCGTTTTTCATTGACTGCTATGGTTCTGGGCATGCTTTTTCTATCTTGCTTTAATCTTTGCAATCCTTTGTTTGTTTGAACTTTTTTGGGATCTTTTTTACTCATTATCTATCCCTCTATTTTTCTACATCTATATTTTGTGTTTTTTTCAACTTTTTGTTACTTTAATAACTACTTTTTTTGATTAGCTCTCTCTTTTCTTTTATTTACTTTTTTCCCTATTCTTTTCTTCTTTCACCAAGGACTATGGCAAAGGGAGCCCGCAAGTCTAAGGGGAAGGGTCCCACACCCCGTAGCCGACTCCCTTGCGGGCGCTTAAGGGGGGAGGGAGTAACTGCCCGGGAGATCTTTAGCGCGGTGGAGGTGGCCGCACTGGTTTTTTTTGTCCAGCGGCACCTCCCCAAGACCGTCGCGGCAGGCCCGGTACCGGGTACGGGCTCCGGGAGCATCGCCAGCTATGTAGGAAGGTGTGCCGGGCCATGTATCGGGAGTCTGGGGTCCGGTGCACCTACAACTAGGCGACGCACTGGTGGTCCTACATCCTGGACCGGGAACACGGCCTGCTCGACCTGCTTGACGTGGAGATCCCTGGGCTTGGTGAGTACTAGTAGCTATTTAATCACTACTTTGTTGTCTTCTGCTCTGTGTTATGATATTGCAAATATATTTTATTTCCGAAGAGCAAGAATGCTGCCGATTACATTGCAGGTAAATTAGGTTTCAAAAGCTTCTGTGATTGCAGGTGCTCACCTACTCACTGGCGGTGCTACTATGCTTACTTGTTTTCAATTTTGTGCTCATTTGGCCTGAGTGATTATGTATGAGTGTACTTTACAGAACTGCGTAATAGTAGACACTAGAGACTGAAGTCCAGTCCTTCCTTTGTACTCCTGCCACTAAGAAGAGATAGTGGGGGTGGATTGATAGTTTGAGTATATTATGACTGGTTATTTAGTAGGAAACTTTTTAGTGGTCTGCAATCATGACGGACTGTGTCTGTCACTTCGCGTGCTGCGGAGTGCTGGCTGCCAGTCCTAGTAGAATCTTTTTGTAGTTGGTTTAGTGACTTACATAACTTTCCAAGTAGATGGTCCGTGAATCCAGCAATACTAATATCCAAGTAGACCACATCAGATAGGTCAATAAATTTAGTGCAATTGTTGTCTATTTCCCCGAAATAATTTGTTCTTGTTTTTTTGAAATGTTTGATTTGGTTGACAACAATCATCCATGTTTGTGTCTTTCTTTCAAGTTGTACATCAGCTCCCCCCAGGGGCAAGAGGACAGAGGAGGGGGTAGCTGTGCCGGCGGAGCAGGAACAACAGGGAGGCCAGGATAGGTCCGCCGAGGGCTCCTCTGCTGGCCCCAATACGTTTTTCTGTTAATATTATTAATTATACTTCCCTATCTTTTACAGCACCTATTTATTCCAAACGTTCCTCATAATTCTATTTTTTCCTAAATCGTCTTTGATCTTCTTGTAGACTGTTTCTAAATTCTTATCCTGCCTCTACTATGACTCTCTGTGCTACTACCAGATTATTATTAGTCTGTCTGTGTAGCTAGCTAAGCTTGCACAGTTGGCAAAAGGTGTACTGTTAAACAAAAATTCCTATTCAGCAATAGTTCTAGGCACTGAGTGCAGTCGTCTGCGTTGTCCATAATGTCTATTCAAGTCTTCTAAATGTTTATGCTTTGACAATTCCCAACAATAAAATGTCAATGGCCACCAAGAATAAGATACTAGTTTACTTTTTGATTGGATAGGAGGACATACTACTACTATTGCAGGGACTATTCTGCACATACAGAACTATGGACAAGAAATAGGGCATTGGTTATATATTATAATAGGCGCAGTTAGACTTTCCACATACCTCAGTCATAAAGAAGTTGAACCCCCAATCTCCTTACTGACTAGCTAGTGTGTCAGAGAGTCATTATTTAGCTTCCGAATGCAGCGATGATCCCCAATGATTATACAACCCAGAACATAAGACTATGGGGTCAGAGTCCCGACCTCTCAGAGTCACGTACTCATGCTTGCAAATTGCAAACCCTTTAGCTCCCTCACTCATGACCAAAAACCACAGAGTCTATGTAAGTTTTAAAGCTTTATTAAAAGTAAAACAACTAGCTCTGTATGTACTCTGTAAAAATGTAAATTATGCATTATATAAAAACATTTATTATTAAAATCAATGTCATATAACAAACGGTGAATGACTGAAAAGTGTCTGATTTCACACATTGATTATGGGAGAGCCCTCACCTGGTTGGAACTTAAAGTCTTGGTGGAGATGAATCGTTGACGACTCCGCCTAACATATGATGATGATCTTGCTCTTGTTCGTAGAAGGGAAGCTTCTGTCTGTTATGAGAAAAATGGTGCGTGTTAAAAAACAAGCATTCATCAGTTGTGTCAAAAAGTGTAGCATCACATGTTATGGCTAAGCATAAATAAAAACACCATTCAAATAGGGAGTGGTGTATATGGCATCTAAAAATATTAAATGTATTTTCTAGGCATAACACCATAGGCCCAGCCATCCACCAGTGCCGGGGTCAGCACGGAGGTGGGTACTCCAGGGGCGGATGCGGTGCCACAGCCTGCAGGAACTGCTGTGGGGGATACCACGGTAGTGGCGAGCAGTGGTAAGCTATTATATTCCTTACTTATTGAGATTGCAGAGTGGGCTCTTTGCAGGGGTGTATATGTTGTACAGTACAAGTACACTTTACTGTTAAGAAGACTTACAAATTTAGAACTAAGTTTTTGTCAACCAGTTATAAGACAGTCACCCTTGACTTCTCATTAGCAATAACATTAGCGGCGTGAGTTGACCAGTAACTAATGGCCTCCTCTAAATTTGACTTCAACTCAGCTGTGAAAGTTTTATCGAGAAGCCAAGTCAGATCAGAGATGAACTTGATGGATGGGATGAACGAAAAGGAAAAGAAGGGTGTAAGGAAGGACAAGCGAGTTAAAATTAATGACTGGCAAAGAATGATACGTGTTTTTGAATGCTGCCCGACGTGGCTGGGAATCTGATGCATGGCCGGTTGAAGGCTGAAGGAAGGGTGGGTGGAAGGAGAAAGAAAAGAGGACTGCCTGGGTGGGTGAAACAGAAACTGTATGTGTGCGCAATATATCCTTTGGTTCAAATTCAAATGCAAGTCAAGCACGGATGCATGGCTGGCGGTTTACAAAATAAAATCAAAAGGTTGTTTTTCGGTGAGAAAAGGTAAGGTTTGTCCAGTTGAGACATTATGAAGAGTGATTGACATTTACTTTGAATGGATGGATGCCGGGATGGTATCTTCCTCATTGATAGCATAGGTGTATGTAGACAGAGTAGACGGTCACTGGATGAAGAGTGTTACTTTGAAGAGCATGTAACACCGCACCTCCGTGCCAGAGTAGCAAAGCTGATGAAAGAAGTTTTAATTTTTCAGAATACTACCATGATTAGTAACAGTAGTTTGCAAGAACAGCATATTTCCGGCGATTACGGGGAGTCGGGACCACTAACTACCTCTCTTAATAATTTTTTTACAACTCTGTCATTGACATTGATGTGTGGCCTATCGGTGTTCAGTCAATTAAAAACAAAGCACCTAAAGTCATCCCATATGTAAGCAAATATCCTGTGAAGGGATAGATGATCATATTATCTTCTTCATTTTCCTTTTGTAGTAGTCAGGGGCAGGCCAGGGGGAAAGTTAAATTAATTGAGCCCTTACCTTTACCACAAATTCCTTTACTACATATTTCGTAGTAAAGAAATGCGTGGTAAAGGCTTTACGTGGTAACCATGCATGCGTTGTAAAGCATGCGTGGTTAAGTACATAGTGGAAACGGCCGCGTTGTAGTGGCTGTTTCCCCTAGTAGAATTCCTGAAACTCCCACTAATGTAAGAGCAGAGGCCGACGAAGTGGGAGGTTAGACAGATACATGCCACAAATGTTATGTACTGTGCTTGCAAGTTGCTAGTGCTACTGTGACACAACTTTCTGCTGAATTATTTTGTATTAATCTTAAAGAGCATTGGTTATAGTATGGTTTTTTTTCTTCATATAGATGCTCCTTCCACGCTAACAAGGAAGGAGTTGGCAAGATGGGCCCGGCAACGGAAGCTGGAGGCAATTGTCGCCGAATATCGGCGGCCGGTGGCCCAGGAGGAGGAGGACACACAGTCGCAGTCGACAACATCCACGACAGCTGCATCTTCCTCCGCTGCCCCATGGTCATACGGTCAGCGCAAGCCTTCAGCAGTACGGAGCCGTGGTCCGTCAGCCACCCGCCGCCGCCGAACAGCAAAAAAATCAGCTGCCCCCCACAGTACCTGTAGGTGCAAGGCTCGTGTGCATCGCTGGACCCTCAGAGTGTCCAGCCTTGAGCAGGAGGTGGTGAGGCAGAAAGCCCTGCTCAAGGACCTCCGGAGAGAGCTGCGTGACCACCTGGCCACAGGACACCGCCGGCTGATGTGGAGGAGAGACTGTCCCTTGCCCCTTTTTTGAAGACTTTTGGGGGCATGGGAATTGGGCGTAGGGGTTTTTGGACTTTGGGGACTTTGATTTCATGGACATTCGTTGGGGCTAGGGAGGGGGGTGGGTCGGGTCTTCTTGTGGAATAGTTTATTTTTGTTAGGGTTCAAATAATTATTTATTTCAACTTAAACATAGCATACACGTTTTTTTTTACTGTTTTGTGGGGGAGGCAGGGGGGGTTAACTGTACGTTTGTTTTCCTGAAACTTAACTGGCTGGTTGATACAAATTGTCTAATCACCCAAATTTGTACAAAAGTGCCACTGCCAGAGTTAGTGAATTCAATTGGCCTACTACTTTTCTATTACTACCATCAGTCTCTCCTCTCCTCCTACTCCATTATTCTTCCTCCCCCACAATGCTTATCTTACCTGTGATTCGTGTTTGAGAATAGGGCTAGGCACAGGGCTGGCTGCATGGCAAATGGCAATTAAGGTTGGCTATGAAATCGAGGACGGATGAAATGTCATCGTTGTGGTGGTAGTAGTAGTGGTACACACTGGTAGTAGCAGCATATGAAAAAAAAAGGAAATGAAACATTGAGTGGCCTGAGCGGAGCATTAGAACAGTACAATAGATAGTACAGTACACAAGAACAGTGCCATAAATTGTAGCCTAAGCAATGCTAAAGTATTCAAAATATAACTACTGCGTGGAGTATGGGTACTACAAGAGATAGTGCTGAAGGTGCAGGACACAGCAGCGTAAGCATTCGTGACGTGTAAGAGGAGGATGTTGTTAATGATCAATCCACTTGATAGCGCACATGAAATTCTGATTTTATTTGCAAATACTCATGGGGGCGTGTCAAGCAGAATAAGAATATATCCTCAGATTCCTTCACCAGCCTTGAAATTAAATTTCTGTTGCTTTGACCTTATCCTCCTCAGAAAGAGTGTGGAATTATTACTGTCATTTAGTCACACGTCAATGAAAACCACACAGCCCGGGGGAAGAGGGTTAGGGTTTGAAAATTGGATGGGGATGGTTTTTTTTTGGGAAAGTTTTGTGGGGAGAGGAAAAAAAACACAGCATGGACAAACAACAAATGAAGAAATATAAATATTTGGATACGAAGATATCCATAAATCTTTTAAGGGACATAAAGGAAGTGCACTGCATGCATGATGTTGTTTACTAAATGGATTGTTAGGTTACTGAAAAGTAGTACTTACTACAACTTACTAACTATGAATAAACAATTTGACAGTACAGGGCTGCAGTAATTACACAATTTCACTTGCCTATCTGCCCTCAGAGAGAATAAACACTTATTAGTACATTAAATGAGTTTTAAAAATAGCAAAGAAACTGATCAAATTGCTGTAGGGATGAATTTGAAGCAGAGAGAAAATGCACAGAGTCACACTCATAGAAGTTCACAACAATAACATTATTTAAAAGATAAGGAGAAGTGAAGAGGATACTGTCTCTGTATGTTGTAGTTGTCCTGTTCAAATTGGGAAGTTGCATGCATCCAGCCATTCCTCTTATTAACGTTACTCCTCCATTCCATCTGACGCTCCATTGATCAATCTTGGTGACCAGACACACTGTCCACTGCCTACCTGGCGGATGCGGAATTGCGGATTGCTAATGGTAAGCCTGAGTTAATGTTTTTACAATCGCAACAGGGTAAAAGCCGGCCTGTAATTGTTGAGGGAAAAACAGGAAGTGATATTAAAACACCACGGAGAAAAAATATAAGGTACGGTGTGTAGTGCAAAAATAATACTTTCAGTTTCAGAAGCAACAGTATTACATACAACAAGCATCATTTCTAAAGTGCGTACTCTGAGTCTCCTTTTCAAGGATAGTAATTAGCACACAGCAGGCCAGGGCCATGCAGACGGTCAAGGCAGGCACCACTGAGTGAACTAACCTGATGTAGCATACCTCTTTGACACTGACAGACAAAGCATATCAAATTGTATGCAGCAACCCACATAGCCGCAATTTTACATGAACTGCTGTCTGGACTCTGGCATAACAACACTACATTGGCTCGACACCTCCATACCATGACTAGACAGACATGTAGTTCTGCTGTGGTTGTTGTTGACTTGTTTACCTGTTTGCCACTCATGAAATGGCCATAGTTCTTCCGTAAACCGACGATGATGATCCAGCATCCATCCCAGTGAGTGACTGTTAAGAATAAAGATATTATGTAACTTTGATCATCAAGACTCATTATCATCATGGTATTGGCAAACTCAATGTTGTTCATGCAGTCACAGTCTACACACAGCGAGTCCAAGGACATTTTCCATATTAAAGAATGCAACGTAGTGGCCCCTGCAGTAGAAGTACAATTTGAATTAAAGAAGGTAAAAACAGAGTAGACTTGAGTTAGATCTAGTGTGTAAAAGATTAAATAACAACAGAACACATATGATTCATTTCATGCACAACAAACAAACAGCAATTGCTTTCAACAGAGCCAGACAGCCAGTGTTGTCCACTGCATGCCATCTCATTATTCATTACCTGTTCCACTTTTTGTCTGCATCTTGTTCTTAAAGTTAAGGGCCACAGGGCAGCCTCTCGTGGTGTCAATTTCCGAAGTAACAGTCACCATCAGCAATAAGCATATAGTCAGCAATTCCAGTCCCACTTCTTTTGAGGGGACTCGTCTACGAAGCGTCAGTTTCTTGATTCTGCATAATCCAGCCATCTGCCTTGAGGGAAATGGATAGGGGGAGTCCGGAGGAGGAGGATAGAGGAGCATGACTGAGTTGTAAACTTGTGAACTTCAGGAATGCAGACAGCGGCACTTTCAATAAAGAAATAAGATGAAGACAGTGCTGCTGATGGATTTGTTGTGATTAGAGTTTTTTTGTGGTAAAAGTTGTAAAACAAAGAAAGACACACAGGAATAAAAGTGAATAAGGACGGAAAAAAAGGAAGTCAGTTAGCTCGTCCTCAAACTCTGTGAATTGAGACGGGAGTAGGTCAGCTAACAGAGAAGAACTTCCGTCACCTAAGTCGGAGTCCTCTTCTTCCTGCGTGGATTCACGTATTTTGTAATGTGGTGGTATGAAGTGCTGATTCATCTTGGTCATTGTTAATCTCTCCACATTTTTGGGCGAGAGGCGGTTCCTTTTTGAAGTTACAATGGCACCAGCAGCACTGAAAACACGTTCAGAAGACACGCTTGCGAGTGGGCAAGACAAATAATTTTCAGCCAGCTTGGTGATCAGTGGCCATTGACCCCTTTTCCCAGACCAATACAGCAATGGGTTGTGATCAATGAAGATCTCTTTGGGTCATCCAGATAGGCATGCACCATCCACTCAAGGTCATCCTGGGGTGCTGAACTTTGCATACCATCTGAGGCCTTTGCATTAACACTGGAACAAGCAAACCCTTGATGAGTTATCCAATCCGCTTCCGACATTATTATGGCTGGGCCTGGTGAGGATGATGATACAGTTGCTGGTATCAGTAACAGCTGTGAGGGAAAGTGACTGCCTTCGGCCACAGAATTGGACCTTGATGCCGGATGGCCTGCTGATTCAGTAGTACTTTTGCCGGTTCCTTCAATTTCCTGCCGCTCTTTTTCGAACCGAGTGGCTGAAAGAGCTAGCCAATGTTTGTACTTTGAAACACCTGCTTCAGTAAAAGGAATGAATGCATTGCTGGCCAGTGCCTTTTTGTACCATGGATCCAGAATAGTGGCACAATGTAATGTTGTTCTGTATGTATTTTTTTAAGCCTTTCATTGTCAACTAGGTGGGTTAATAAGCTCTCCGCCAACTGATATGCGTCTTTCTTGTCAGTATCATCTTTGAACTTTGAAGACACCGCCTTCAGTTGGTGCTCTAGCATGCGCAACAATGGGATAGCTTTGCCCAAAGTACTGTCCTCCCTGCTGACTTCACGCGTGAAGACCTCAAAAGGACGAAGCATGTCTGTCAGGCTTTTAACTAGGTCCCATTCCTCCCCCTCTAGCCTCATGTCTTTCATAGAAGAACCCCGTGCGTTAAAGACATACTCATTGATTACCAAGCACTGCTCAAGCAGACGCTCAAGCATGTAGAAGGTTGAGTTCCAACGTGTTACCACCTCCTAGATGAGTCCTCTGACTGGCACTCTACAGTGACGTTGAATGATCCTCAGCTGATTCCGGGCCTTAAAAGAATGGCTGAAATATGTGCAGATTCTTCGGCAGGTGGTCAGTAACTTGCTGACTTTGTTTTCTTTTTTTTCAAGAAATCTTGAACAACAATGCTAATACTGTGTGCCAAACAAGGCACTCTGAAATAGCCACCATCATTTATGGCCCTAACTATATTACTGCCATTGTCTGTGGAAACATAACCAATCATGTGCTTTCTTGGATGCAGCCATTCAAATACCTTACTGTTAAACTCCTCCAAAATGTTTACTGCAGTATGAGATTTCTCCATGGCAAACATGGCTACTGAATGTGCATGTTTCCGACTAGCTTGAAAAATTGTGACACTGTCAACACCTGCATATATCTTGTCTCTAACCCCCGCAAAAGAGACCCAGTGTGCAGTGATGCACATGTAATCAAGGGCTTGGCAACTGGTCCACATGTCTGTTGTCAGGTGGATAGTGTGAACAGCACTCTTCTGCAAAGCTGCCCCAATCACCTCCAGCACATCTTGATGTAGTGCGGGAACCGCAACTCTGGCAAAATAGGACCTGCTAGGAACCTTCCATTTAGGGCAGACTGTTGCCACACATTCTAGAAAACCCACCCCTTCCACGAAAGAAAAAGGGAGAAGGTCCAGCGCTAACATTTTAGCCAGCATTGCATTATAAAGACGTGCCATTGGGTGGTTGCGTTCAAATGGCGCCTTCGACCAAAACATGCTTTTAATGGTGGTCTGGACCGTTTTCAACCCAGTTATGCTCATTGATGTACTTTTTCGCATTGGTGTCTCTAGACTCTTAGGCGCCCATTAGGATGTCGGGCGGATTGCCCCCGCCAGGCTGGCGGTAGCCTCCACCGGCCTGGCGGGGGCAATCCACCCGACATCCTCTCCAGAATTCCCCCCCACCATATTAGAATGGCGGGGGGACCACGGTGGATGGAAAGACTGTCCGCTGCTTTTCCGCACTGGTCGCCTTGCGGCCGGGGCAGAAAATGTTTAATATGGTGGCGGTGTCTATTAGACACCGCCTGCTATATTAGCCTGGGCTTTCAGACATGCCCCGCCACGGAAAGGCATGCGGTCTTCACTCTGGGGGCCCCCTGCGGGCCCCCAGAGTGAAGGAGGGGTGGGGGTTGCACACGGGGATACCTGTGGTACCCCCCTTCATTTGCATAAACAAAGCGGCAGGCACCGCGCGGTGCCTGCCGCTTTGTTTATGCAAATGCTGAAATGCATTTTTAGCATTGTGGCGGGCGGTGCTGAGAGCACCGCCCGCCACAATGCTAAAAATGCAGGATGTGCCTGCCACTGTGGTGGGCACATCCTAATACCCCCCACGGGACCCCCGCCCTTATGGCGGGCGGTCCCGAATTCCAATAGGATGGCGGGCAGACTAAGTCCACCCGTCATCCTAATGACCCCCTTTGTGTGCCTCATAGATGTTGCTGGGGTAGAGGGTGTGGGCGCTACCACTGCAGTGCTGCTGTCAGGGGTACTGTGTGTACCAGAAAAAATGTCTGTCGCTTCTTCACCTCCCCCTGCTCGATCATCCCCTCGTCATCAACAGATGCAATATCAATGGATACATTTGGATTTGTTGTACTTTTGGATTCCCGGATCTTACTTAGGTCTGCCTCCCACTGGATAGTGTGTTTTTTTTGGAGATGACCTCTCTGACCTCCGGTACCATAGTTGGTACCAAGCTTACCCCGACTAACTACAATTTTACAAATCGAACAAATAACTAGATTTTCCGCCTTTTTGCTAATACTAAAGAAGTCCCAAACTGGGGCGTTGAGATTTCTGGAGGTGGTGGTGGAGGTGCTACTTTCAATGCCAGATGAAGTGGAGGATGGGCGTGGCCGAATTTGACCCTGTTGTGCACTTACAGTTACAGCACCACTACTTGAGCTAACAGAGGTCGAGCTGGATGGAGGTCCCTTCTGAAGAGAAAATATGGCAGCTGTAGGTCATGTTGGTGTAGTGGTTACCTGTGTTGGTGTTGGTACCAGTGCCACGCCGCCCGCATCCCACTCAGCAGCAATTCGGGATAGGGTAAAAATGTCTGTCTGCTGCATGCCCGCTGGGGCTGGAGTGACGACTGTGATGACTAGGTCGTCATCGTCAGACTGTTCATCAACAGCAGAATAGACCACTTCTACTTCTTGTTCGTCGTCATCACCCATAAGTGAAAGCCTGGTGGGAACCTTCCTTTAAGGCTTAGCTACCTTTGTCAGCTCATGGCGTGCCTCCCTCTCAGACTGCATTGGTGGGTTCCAATCAAGATCTAGATCATCAGAAGGAAGGGGGCTTGAAGAAGAACTTGTGCTAGCCCTCCTTGACCTTTTTCTTGCTGGGGATCTGGAAGACAATGGTTCATCAGGAGGAGTAGCTTGCTCGGATGATACCTCCGCTTGAATCTCGATATCCTGATGTGCTGTGGAAAAGTCAGCCCATAACGCACCTGATGCCCAGGCTGCTGGCGCAAGACGCCTCTTAGTTCCCATCTTGAACAATTACCAAATAAAGAGACGGGCGCTGGAAGCAGGAAAACAAGAACAGAGTTTTATTTCTCATGAGGAGTGCCTGTCATGTCGGACACTCGCATGGTGTCTTCAGGAGGTGCTCTAACAAGTTTCTCTGAGGCTTCGTCTTTTATACACATGTTTATGATGCACAAACATTCCTTATTGCAATAAAGACGCTTTGAAGTAGGAAAAAGCATGCTTGGAATCCCAGCTTCAGGCCTATTCCCATACCAGTCGCTCAGATGTCATCCTCCCCTCCTGAATGTAACAAGAGATTGTGATCTCTCAGCCAGACATTCCTACAGGACACGAGGGCAGGAGGGGATGATCAGATCAAAGGTTGGGCAGGCGATAAGATCGGGCACTTCGGTTGGTGTATCACGGTTTTGTTATGCTGGGCAGAAAAGGGGGGGGTGTACATCCACGAGGCTTGGTCTTAGGACTTGGGACCGGGTCGAAAAGCCAAGTGCAGCTGGGGGGGGCTCGTCAGCAGAGGGGAAGGGTGTTCTTGGGAGGAAATGGGGGGGGTGTGGGTCAAGCAGGAGTGTTACTTCTAGAGCAGGGTCACGCAGAGGGAGAGGGTTTTATGGCCGATGCATGAGCAGTGCGCGCGGGGAGGGGTGCCGGGGGTTTAACAAACGGGCAGAGAGGCCATGGTGCCTAAAATGGCTGTCGTGTACGTGTGTGCAAGGGTCTACGCTGGCGGGATAACACAGTCAGTGATTCGCGATATCCGTTCTGCTTACAACAAGGGGTACAGTGAACACAAATGAACGCCGCTTATGTGCATATACATTGCCATTTTCAACAGTCGCCGCTTTTTAACATAAGCTAGTTCATTTCGGTGTTTACCCCAACTGACGGAGTGTACATATAGCCATGTGTGGTCAATGAAATAGCGTTTGTCAATACTAGCAGATTGCGTGTGACCATATGCAGTCGATACGATTGGCGGAATGAGGTACATATGAATTTACATTTGTCGGGTTATTCATACAAGTCTAGAGATCGGCATAATACTTAGTCGGGGTCAATCAAGAAAAAGGTTCCGACACATTATAGAATCAGGTTCTGACTTTCTCTCCGGTGACATCAACATACAGTAAAAAGTGCTCTGATACCTCCGGGTCTTGTCAGTGCTATATGAGACTTTTGGAAAACTAAATACATGAGTGACCGATGTAACATTTTTTTGAAAGCAATACAAAAATGGTTGAGGGAGGAATTCAGTTCGATACAAGCAATTAGTCAAGGGGTGGGTAGAAAGTTCAGGAAGGGGGGTCTTTGTCACAATGTCTTTTTAACAGCGAGCCATCACTGGTAGGCTCTGGTAGTCCGTCTTCTTTCGTTGGCGCTGTTGAGCACCGGCGGTGGAGCTATAGGTCCAGCTCGGATCCATCCTTACGCGTTGCAGGGTGCGATCAGTCCTCTGCTGTTAGACCACAGTCCTGTTTCCTAACTGATCTTCTTAGGGGTGCCTCATGCTGGGCACCTGCGTGTCTTTCTTCTTCCGTGGCAAAACCTTATTCTATCTAAATGCTGCTCTTCTTTTCTGAGTCAAAAGTTATGCGAAAAGGGTGATGTTGTTGAATAAACGAGGGAAGAGAGGGCGGAGCGGGATCAGATCTTTGAACACACCAAGGGACCAAGGGAGCAAAGGACGACGAGCAGGCAGGCCCATCAGTCGGGCTCAAAAGGGACGGGGACTTCAGGCACGAGTGGGTCAGCAAATCGAGGGCTTCAAGGCAGCCCTTCATTCCTTCATCTGCCGAGTTTGAGAGTGGTGCCTCGTCCCGCGTCTCGTTGCTCTGCGACTCCACCTTTGGTTGAGGTCACACGTGCTTCATGATCTGTGGCCAGGCTGTGCGTCACGTCCAGCTCCTCTCCTCCGGTGATTGTATCTTTGAATGGGTACAAAACAAGTTTTAGAAAAACTGGCAGAAGAAGGCATTTATACATCTCAATTCCGTCCCCAATCCTAAGTAGGTGGGGGATAGGTTCATCGGTCACAGTCAGAAGTCATCACTTATGGAGTATGTAGGAGGGCATTTCCACTGAATTCGTAAGCCTATTTGGCGTTCATTCGTGACGTACGTGGAGAGAAATCGGACTCCCATCGACAGTGTATTCTATCGAACTCGAAATCAAGTCTTTAGGTAGAGACTCGCCTTTCTCTTTTTTTTTTTTAACCCAAGTACTGACAATCTTACATTTCCCTTCGGGGTCGGCTAACTCTTGCAAGCAGGGGGGTTATCATCATGAGAGGGGGGCAGAGGCTAAACATGCTTTTCTTGGGGAGCGACGGTTAATCAAGGTCATCAAATACGCTTCGGGGATAGCTGATATGGAGCTGGGGTAAATCGGGAGAAGCGAGGACGCTTTGGACAGGGAGCTGGGGTCAATCGGGAGAAGCGAGGACGGTTTGGACATCCGCACTTAAGTGCAGAGGGGTGGGGCAATCTGGGCATTGGGGATTGCATTTCTAACGAACTGAAAAACAGAAGACCATTGACGTTATAGTCCCTCTATAAAAAGGCCAGATTAGGGGACATCAGTTGTCTTACCTGTCCTTTCTTTCATTACCAACTCGGGTTCTATCGTTTTGCAGAAAGGAGAGGTAGTAATATGGCAAGTTACAATCGTTTTAGTTCCTGTCAATTTTGCCGAACACCTTTGTGTTCGAAGAGACCCAATTACGTTTGTGCCGGTGGGGCACAACGTTACCTACACAAGGGAGGAGGGAACAGGGGGACCCTCAGAGAGAGAGAGTCGTCCGCACTCTAAACGAACAATTCGGTACACGTATGACATGGAGAGAGAGAGAGAGAGAGAGAGAGAGAGAGAGAGAGAGAGAGAGAGAGAGAAACGTGTAGAATAATAGGCCATTTAGTGCGCACACAACACAGAACAGCAGGGGTCAAGTAATACGGAAACACAGGCAGAGGGACGACGTAGATCCATACATTACGTACACACAAACTCAGGCGGGGGAGACAGTACATGTATTATATACAAAAATCCGAGACAAAACATAGAACAGTTATTGGTATTATATACAAAAATCCAAGACAAAACATAGAACAGTTATTGGCCAAAATGATCTCTTCCTGTATGCTGCGCATCCTTAGCATCCTAAGCTCTTTTTACCTTTTTCTTCTCTTTTATCATCGGCTGCCTTTACTGGTGGCTTTGGTTGCACACACTTACACCTTTGTCAATTGGTCAAGAACTAACCTGGTCGGGCTAATGCTCACGGTGGGATTTTCGAATCATTTTTTTTTTTTTTTTTTTAGCAAATGTGTTTCCAGGCTGAGGCAACAGTGGGTGTCAGTTGGGAGAACAATGGGGCAGCTATGAGTTTCATGTCTATGAGGGTGCGAAAAGGAGGTAGTAGATTTTAAACATTGGCAACATTCCTAGTCCTCCAGGCGGAGGGTACTTGGGTAAACCTCACCTCGGAATATTCCTTAAACTTTCCCTATTTAGTTAAACGTAGGAATTTATTCATTAGTGCACGTCATTCTTGGTTGTATTATTCGGGGTGCCAAGCGAAGTCATATTTTGTAGTTTCCGCTTCAGGCTGTCCTCCCAAGCGCTAAGTTCAGGGAGAGAAATAGTCATTGTTTGCTCGTCGTGTGTAGGCACCATAATCAAACCCCTTTTTCCCATCTCTTCGTCCGCTAGATCACCATTTTTTCGTACTTTAATCGACGTTCCGATGTGACCTGCAGAAAGAGGGAAAAAGAAGGGGGGCGGGGGCAGCATTTAAAAACACATTAGCGCGCATAAACCCGAAAAGGCTTTTACTTACTACATACTCGGCCTATCTCCACGGGATGCAGTCCCTGCCAACTTGGCGTTTAAGCCCAGGTGGACCGCTTAGTGTGGGAGAGATGATTATCGGAAGCCTGTGGATAGCATAGGTCGCCCAAGTGTGGTATTACGGATCGTGTGCAGGGGGGGGGTCAGAACAAAGGGCAGTCGGTGTAAAGTGGGGGGGCAAGCTCGTGCTCTCCTTTGAGGAAGAGGGATAACCTACAGTGGTACGGGGTCGTTGTCGTTCGTACTAGGGGGGTCAGGTGGCACTCCTTCGGGGGACTTAGGGGCATTTTAAAACAACTTTCCTGATACAGGTAGCATATAAAGTATAGGCTAAATACCAGGATCTTTAGCGGTTGCTTTAGGCTGTACAAAAATGAAAAAAACACATACAACAAAAAACCTGGACCGTTCATATTTGCAATATTTCTGAGTACTATACTTTTTAACCCTTAACTAATCGAGCTGAGCCATCTCACCTGTATTTTAGTTATATCGGAAATAGTGGTCAATTATTCGAAACTTACCAATCTACGCGTGACAATTACGTTTGCTTTTTCCAAAAATCTTTAATAAGAATGTCGGTGCACAAATACGGGCCTACAACCCCGTGGGCCGGCCACGGAGCAGGCTGGAACTGTACATGTGGGGATACTTATTAGTGGAAAACCTAATGGAGTCGGTGGTCGTTAATTTCATAATAAAAAGTGCGACAAGTGCAATAAAATCTGTAACCTGGGCTGGTGGACCAGGGATGATGGGAGCGCTTGTAGTAGGGTCGGGGTCAGGTCTAATGGTTGTACCAGGTTGCACGTTAGGGACGAGATGGACACCAGGTCTTGCAGGTAAAGAGGGTTTTATTGTGATTGCACGTTTTGAATTGAGCATTAAGGTTCTCCTGGTTCTAAATGTGAGTCTTTCCCTGGCAAACCGGCTGGGATCCGTTTTGGCAGCAGGGGTGTTCGCTTCTCCGTTTTCCGGTCCCCGGGCTTTTTCTTCTAGGTCTGGTCAGGGAGGACAGCTCGCCGCTCCGGATCCCATGAAAAGGAAGACCAACAGAGAGGGAACCGTTAGTTCAGCTGTCTTCCGGGGAGTGCACCTTTTGGGACCGTGTGTAGTGAGGTAGGGAGGGGGTCACCAGTGTACAACGTGCACTCAACTACTGTCGGTGACGTGGGGAGGCTACAGGAGGTGAGGGTTAAACGCGGGGTAAAGGAAACAGTAGGAAGGGGAAGACGCGGAACAAACGAACACGGGGCTATTTACTCTATTTACACAAGCTTTCTTCCCGCCCACACCGCCATACGCTGCCGTACCTGGGTCAGCCACGCTCCTCCCCTGGGAGAGTGGCACGGCGGCTCACGGGGTCGTTGGCCTCCTGGCACACCGTTGGTCTTGTCGTCTCCTCCTCCGGGATGTTCCTCGGGGTTTCTTCGTTGTCCTCCGCAATCGCCTTCTTCTCTCCTTCCAAACCGCTCTCCGTCGCCGCTCCTCGCCTTCTCCTCCTCCGGGGTGATGTCACACCCCTCGTGCATTACTTCCTGTGATTTAACCAGTCCGAGCTCACTGACGTACACAGGAGGAGTGGTCTCCTCCTCCTCCGAGAACGCCCACTTACAGGTGCCGTGTTCCTCATCCAGGTCGTCCAGTCCGGTCTCCCAGGGGTCCCTCTGTAAGGAAGGAGGCACAACAGGGTCATTTCCGGGAGCCCACCACTCCTCGGATACATTCCGCCTCACTCCGTTACATTCCACCCCCCCTGGATTCACCCGATCGGGGAGAACTGGCATGCGAGAGAGGTAATCCGCGATCCCATTGTCCCTCCCCTTCCTATGCACCACCGTAAAAGCAAAGGGCTGGAGAAAGAGGAACCACCGTAATATCCGAGCGTTCTGGGTCCTGTTCTTTTGCATCCACTGCAGTGGGGCATGATCGGAGTACAGCGTGAACGCCCTGCCCTCCAGGTAATAGCGTAGTTTATCTATGGCCCACCGTATGGCCAGACACTCCTTTTCAACAGTGGGATACTTCCGTTCCCTCGGGTGTAGTTTACGGCTGATGTACAGTACTGGATGTTCAGCCTCATCCGCCCCTGTCTGTGACAGCACTGCCCCAATACCAGTCTCCGAAGCATCGGTGGCTAGGGAAAAGGGACGTCCGAAATCCGGGGGTAGAAGTACCGGACTGGTGGTGATGGCTCTCTTCAGGCGGAGGAAGGCGTCCCTGGCGTCTTGTGTAGGGGGTTGAGGCAGGGTGTTTCTGACGGATTTCTGCAGCAAATTAGTCAGGGGGGTGGCTATGTCTGCAAAGTTCTGTATGAACCGTCGGTAGTATCCCACCAGGCCCAGAAATGCTCTTAACTCCCTTTTTGTGGAGGGGAAAGGAGTCTCTGTGATCGCTTTTATTTTTTCCTCCTGGGGTGCTATCACCCCATCTCCTAGCATGAAGCCGAGGTATTTCACTTTGGGGAAGGCAGCTCGGGATTTTTTTGCGTTGACATGTAGACGTGCCTCTCTCAGAGAGGTCAGTACTTCAGCCAGGTGTTCTAAGTGCTCTTTCCATGTATGACTGAAGATGACAATGTCATCAAGATACACAGAACTGTACCTGGTATGCGGGGCCCACACTCTATTCATTAACCTCTGGAATGTGGCTGGTGCCCCGTGGAGTCCGAAAGGGAGGACGTTAAATTCGTACAACCCGTCCTCGGTGGCAAAGGCTGTTTTGTGACGGTCCTCCTCCCTTAGGGGTACCTGCCAATACCCTTTGGTCAGGTCCAGAGTGGTTATGAATTTGGCGTCACCTATTCGTTCAATAAGTTCGTCTACCCTGGGGATGGGGAACGCATCAAAGGTGGACACTGCATTCAAAGCCCTGAAGTCCATGCAAAAACGGGTGGACCCATCAGGTTTGGGCACCATGACTATGGGAGATGACCAGCTGCTCTTTGACGGTCTTATGACCCTCAGTTCTAACATGCTAGCGACTTCCTTTCTTACGTCTGCCCGTTTTGCTGCGGGGATGCGATAAGCCCTCTGTTTCACTATACTCCCTTGAGCAGTATGAATCTCGTGTTCTGCCAGATGGGTGCACCCCGGTGTGTCCGAGAACAAGGGAGAGAAAGGGCGGAGTCTTCCTAGTAAGGCCTTTTTCTCCGCGTCTGTGAGTTCTGGATTGATGGGTAGGTGGTCTAAGGTTGACTCAGGCCTGTCTTCAGGTAGCACTAGGTTAGCCGGTTGTGGGACAGGTCCTAACCACTTCTTTAGGAGATTTATGTGGTAGGTTTGAGTGCGTTTAGGCGTCATTTGTATCTTATAGGTCGTACTGCCGTATTTCTCCAGGACACGGTAGGGTCCCTTCCATTCACTCCTGAATTTGTGTGTGGACGAAGGGAGTAATACCAAAGCCCACTCCCCTATGTTCAGAAACCTCCTCCTTTTCCCCTTATCGTAGTGCTGCTTTTGGTGCCTCTGGGCTGACCTTAGGTTTGAATAAGCCAAATCTCTCAACTTGCCCAATCTGTTCCTTAACTGTTGGGTGTAGTCAAGTAGGGAGCGTTGTTCCTGCGCCTCTTCCCTTTCCCAGGCTTCTCTGGTTATTTCCAGTAGGGACCTCGGTTGCCTGCCATACAATAGCTCGAAAGGGGAGTATCCTAGGCTGCTCTGGACCTGGGATCGTACAACATACAACGCTAACGGGAGCATTTTGTCCCACTCCTTGTTCTCGGAACACAACAGCTTTTTCAGCGTGGTTTTCAATGTCCTATTGTATCGTTCCACTAAACCATCCGTTTGTGGGTGGTATGCGGAAGTACGGATGTGTTGTAGGTCCAGGGTCTTGCACACCACTTTCATCATTCGTGACACAAAGGGCGTCCCCTGATCAGTTAGTATTTCCCGGGGGAATCCTACTCTCGAGAACAGTTCCACGAGCTTCTCTGCTACGTTCTTGGTGGTCGGGGTGGTTAGAGGAAAAGCCTCGGGGAATCGGGTGGAATAGTCCACAATTACCAGGGCGTATGTGTGGCCCCTAGTGGTGCGAGGTAAGGACCCTATAAGGTCCATCCCCACGCGTTCCCAGGGATTGCCTATGATGGGCAGGGGTTGTAGGGGCACAGCCGGGGGTTTAGTCAGGTTTTTCCTCTGACACACCTCACACTGCTGACAGTAGGCCTCTGTCTCTTTATATATTCCGGGCCAATAAAACAGACGCAGCACGTTTTGGGTGGTCTTTTCGGCCCCACTATGTCCCGCGGTTAGATGAGTGTGTGCATAGAACAAAATCTGGTCGCGGAATTCCTTTGGCACCACCAGTTGCCCATGGTCTCCCTCTTTTCCATCTCGATAGAGCAGATCGTTCTTGATACAAAACCGGGGATACCTTTGCGCAGAGGCCGTTGTTTGCCCGACGTGAGCCGTCTCCCACGCATTCAAGAGGGTAGGGTCGTTGGCTTGCGCAAATTTGAACCCCTTGTCTATGACCCAGGGCTCGGCGGACACGTAGGCCTCCACCGGACGACGGGCTAACTCCCTTTGAAACAGGGCCAGGAAATGTGGATTATCCACCCCCAGAATCAGTTCTTCGGGCAGTGACGCTACCACCCCTACCCTCACTGAGCATGGCTCCCCTCCTATCGGTTTTATCGTGATGTGTGCGATGGGGTAGGTTTTTACGTCCCCGTGGACGCAGCGGATGTGTACTACACCCTCCCCCCTTCGTTGGGAATGAGCCAGCAATTTCTCCCGTATGACTGACTGCCTACACCCAGAATCCAGGAGGGCCTTTACAGGGGCTTGGTTCACCAGTACCCTTACATAATAAGATGGTCCCATTTCGGCGGTGTACAGCACTGCTTTGGGGATGTACCCGACTTCCATGGGTTCCTCAACAGGTTTTTTCCGGGGACACAACCGGGCTATGTGGCCCCACTCCCCACATTCAAAGCACTGGGGACCCCCTCATTGGAGCGGCCTCCGGGCGAAAAGGTCTTGGCTTTAGGGGTTCGTAGATAGTCTTTTTTTTCTCTATCTTAGTGGGTGGTACCGGTGTCTTTGCGGTTTTCTCATTCTCCCACGGAAAAGATCTAGGCGCGGCTCTAGAATAGTTGGCAGCCATCTCGATGGCCTGAGCAGCAGTCAGTCCTGGCTGCTGTCTTAACCATCTCTGTGTCCCGTAGGGTAAGGCTTCCATGAACTGCTCCAGTACTATGCTTGTCACGACGTCCTCCTTGCTCCGGTCGTCTGGTCGCAACCATTTTTCCGCTGCCATTTTTAGGCGTAGATATAGGGTTTTGGGGTTTTCCCCCGTGACCCCTTTTTCTTTCCGAAACCTGATGCGATATGCTTCAGCGTCCATCCCGAGGTGATCCAGTATCACCTCCTTGATTGCGGTATACGTGGAGGTTCCCGTATGGTTTGCAACCTGGTAGGCTGTCTGTGCTTCACCCGTCAACAAGGGTGCAAGGAAGAAGGGCCACTTTTCCTCCGGCTACCCACACGCACGGGCGGCCCTCTCGAAATTGACCAGGAAGGCATCCGGGTCTTCTCCTGAGACGTATTTCTGCAAGGCTACTCCGGCTGGATGAGGACCAGCCGGTCTTCGATCCACCGAGACCGCGGTCCCTGGTGTCTGAACTACCTTCTGCAAGTTATCCATCTGCTGGGTCATTGTGCTGCGGAACAAGGCACGATCCGCGTCCGCTGTACTGATTTGTTGGCTGACGGCCCATTCCAGCTTCTGTTGCCCTTCGATTAATGTTTGTATGACCTGATCCATCTGGGCTCCGTGATCGGAGGGAGTAGATCCCACTTCTGACACCACTGTAACCTGGGCTGGTGGACCAGGGATGATGGGAGCGCTTGTAGTAGGGTCGGGGTCAGGTCTAATGGTTGTACCAGGTTGCACGTTAGGGACGAGATGGACACCAGGTCTTGCAGGTAAAGAGGGTTTTATTGTGATTGCACGTTTTGAATTGAGCATTAATGTTCTCCTGGTTCTAAATGTGAGTCTTTCCCTGGCAAACCGGCTGGGATCCGTTTTGGCAGCAGGGGTGTTCGCTTCTCCGTTTTCCGGTCCCCGGGCTTTTTCTTCTAAGTCTGGTCAGGGAGGACAGCTCGCCGCTCCGGATCCCATGAAAAGGAAGACCAACAGAGAGGGAACCGTTAGTTCAGCTGTCTTCCGGGGAGTGCACCTTTTGGGACCGTGTGTAGTGAGGTAGGGAGGGGGTCACCAGTGTACAACGTGCACTCAACTACTGTCGGTGACGTGGGGAGGCTACAGGAGGTGAGGGTTAAACGCGGGGTAAAGGAAACAGTAGGAAGGGGAAGACGCGGAACAAACGAACACGGGGCTATTTACTCTATTTACACAAGCTTTCTTCCCGCCCACACCGCCATACGCTGCCGTACCTGGGTCAGCCACGCTCCTCCCCTGGGAGAGTGGCACGGCGGCTCACGGGGTCGTTGGCCTCCTGGCACACCGTTGGTCTTGTCGTCTCCTCCTCCGGGATGTTCCTCGGGGTTTCTTCGTTGTCCTCCGCAATCGCCTTCTTCTCTCCTTCCACACCGCTCTCCGTCGCCGCTCCTCGCCTTCTCCTCCTCCGGGGTGATGTCACACCCCTCGTGCATTACTTCCTGTGATTTAACCAGTCCGAGCTCACTGACGTACACAGGAGGAGTGGTCTCCTCCTCCTCCGAGAACGCCCACTTACAGGTGCCGTGTTCCTCATCCAGGTCGTCCAGTCCGGTCTCCCAGGGGTCCCTCTGTAAGGAAGGAGGCACAACAGGGTCATTTCCGGGAGCCCACCACTCCTCGGATACATTCCGCCTCACTCCGTTACAAAATCATATCGAAACTTCAGTGTGAGTGAGTATC
Organism: Lissotriton helveticus; assembly: GCF_964261635.1. Lineage (NCBI taxonomy): Eukaryota > Metazoa > Chordata > Amphibia > Caudata > Salamandridae > Lissotriton > Lissotriton helveticus. The sequence continues at coordinate 383,260,163 of NC_136061.1, read as the reverse complement.
ATAAGTGTTGAAATTCGAACTTTCAATAATCATGATGCGCCAAAACTTAACAACAATTCATTGTCCGAATGTTCAATCAGTACCCATCTCATGTCAATTCATTGTCCGAACACATAATCAGTACCCATCCCATATCAATTCATTGTCCGAACTGACAGTACACATCCCATATCAATTCATTGTCCGAACATATAATCAGTACACATCCTATATCAATCCATGTGTTTAAAAAAACTGCATACATATCTCATGACACCAAGGCTGAGCAATCGGGGTACAACAAGGAGTTGAAAGTTTCATTTGTACCGGCGCCATTTTGGGTGCAGCCAGGCAGATCCAGGCATAGTCAAAATCTCCACCAACTCATGGTTGGCCCAGAGCCTCTTTCGGCAGTCCAAAAGTTCAGTTAAAGGGCAACAGAAAGGATCGGCGGTATGAACCATCAGTCAAAGAGGGGGAGGGAGGCAACAATTTTTCCTACCGGGTCATACTGGGTTTTCACCGGAACTGATCCGAACTATAGTCTGCAGGATTTTAGTCATTCAAACTGAGGCTGGCGCCAGCATGGGAGCGCCGACGTCTCGCGGCTACATTTTCATCGTTCCGCGGGCAATCATGGCAGTCATTCCCCATCGGGGGTGTCTGCGGGGGTCGGGGGCCCCTGTGGCTCTTATAGAATCTTCAAAGTCGAGGAGAACACTTCTGATTGTGTGACTCATTTCTTAATTAACAAGCAACCGGGCCATCCCTTCACGCCGGGCCCGCTCCTGCAGGGTCGACCGCCATTTTACGAGTTCCAGCAGTCACTGCATCACAAGAGTGGACGAACCCTTGTCGGGTGAGTGGAGCGTTGGGGGTGCCACTGGGGGTCTCCACCTGGGGAGGTGGGAAAGGCTCGTTCGCGCCGCCTCTCCCTCCCAGCGCACCCCATGCCGTTTTTCTCGGCGTTGACATTCATGATGGCCGGACCAGGCGATGAGAGGGGGGGGGTCGGAGGCATAGGCAAGACATCCCCCCCCGGTGGCCTGCAAGGCGCCGCTTCAGGGCCGAACGGGGAGCTCATACCAAGCCGGGGCTGGACCAGGAGATACGAGGGGGGGGTCGATGGCATGAGCAAGACATCCCCCCCCCGTGTTGTCGCAGCCATTATTGAAGAAAGAAGAGGAGGGGACGCCCGGATCCCGTCGGCCTCGGCTCCTCTTCTGGCCCACCTTATGCGACGACCTCCCCGGCCGACGGCTGGCAGCAGGACCCGCCCTACTCGTGCCGAAGATCTCCTCTTCCGGATGGGCGTAGCCGCGAACCTGTTGCACTTCGGGAGTTTCCAGAATGGGGGTAGGTATCTGCTGACTTGTATCTATCTCATGTTACCGTTATTGGGGTGTGGCAGGCGGTGGGACAGACATGTTTGGAGCAGTGAGGGGTGGCGAAGCCTAGTTGCCTCGCGGCCGTCGCGATGTCAAGCTTGGCTTCTCTCACCATTTTCATGTTTCTTATTACGGGCTTATTTCTAACGTTTCTTATTTCTAGCGAAATCATGTATTTTATCGTGAGCTATTTCTAACGTTTTCCTATTTGTAGCGAAATCAAAAACTCATCAGTGGCCTACTGATTTTGCTCGATTTCTTTTTCCTTCCTTTTCTAGTGTGTTTCGTGATAAAGTTTCTGTTAACAGGATACGGTGATTACTTCGTATTTTACATATGTCCTTTTTATTAGGGGCGCCCTCCGGTTGAGCCAGATGATCTACCTCTAATAAATGGTCCGGGTGGAACTAGTTTACCAATCAGTGGGGAGTAGATAGGCATGACAGATTACAACGGGGGACAAAGGTCCACATTACCTACCCTTCACTACTTGCAAAGATTAGACAGAATATTTCTTTTCTACGTTATTTGCAAACAGGGAATGCCTCGAACGAACTATTCCTTGAACAATAAGATGTCCAAGTAATCAATCAATCAGTGGGGAGAAAAAAATAGGCATGACGGATTACAATAGGGGACAAAAATCTGCATTACCTATCCTTCACTATCTGCAAAGGGGGGCAGAATATTTCTATTCTTCCTTGTTTGTAGACAGGGAATATCTCAAAAAGCAATAATCGATAACAAACAATCAGTGGGGAGAAAGATAGGCATGACGGATTACAATGGGGGACAAAAGTCTGCATTACCTATCCTTCACTATTTGCAAAGAGAGAGGAACGTTCCTATTCATCGCTGCTTGCAAATAGAAAATGTCTCAAAGAGAACCAATACTTCAAGTACAATCAATCAATCAATCAGATGGATAAAGCCATCCTACCAATCGGACGTAAAGACGTCCTACTTAACCTTACCCGGACCGGACCGTGTGGGCAATTCGTCGCCTTCCCTTTTCCAGCGCCCGATCGTTCTCTTTCTCCATGTTTTTTACCACAGCATTCCTGTGGGATTCCAGTCAGGACAGTAGGTCACTTGAGAGAGAGGTCCGTTCGGAATCGGTGAAGTTCATTCAATCGGCAGCCGGACGAGGGCCCTCTCAAGGCAGGTATACTCCAATCGTTTAGATGTTCACCCCATCGTCTGGACCTCTCTTACCGGACCTTATGTCGCTGATGGACCCCGCGTTGGGACGCCAATTGTGGAAAAGTCAGCCCATAACGCACCTGATGCCCAGGCTGCTGGTGCAAGACGCCTCTTAGTTCCCATCTTGAACAATTACCAAATAAAGAGACGGGCGCTGGAAGCAGGAAAACAAGAACAGAGTTTTATTTCTCATGAGGAGAGCCTGTCATGTCGGACACTCGCATAGTGTCTTCAGGAGGTGCTCTAACAAGTTTCTCTGAGGCTTCGTCTTTTATACACATTTTTATGATGCACAAACATTCCTTATTGCAATAAAGACGCTTTGAAGTAGGAAAAAGCATGCTTGGAATCCCAGCTTCAGGCCTATTCCCATACCAGTCGCTCAGATGTCATCCTCCCCTCCTGAATGTAACAAGAGATTGTGATCTCTCAGCCGGACATTCCTACAGGACACGAGGGCAGGAGGGGATGATCAGATCAAAGGTTGGGCAGGCGATAAGATCGGGCACTTCGGTTGGTGTATCACGGTTTTGTTATGCTGGGCAGAAAAAGGGGGGGTGTACATCCACGAGGCTTGGTCTTAGGACTTGGGACTGGGTCGAAAAGCGAAGTGCAGCTGGGGGGGGCTCGTCAGCAGAGGGGAAGGGTGTTCTTGGGAGGAAATGGGGGGGTGTGGGTCAAGCAGGAGTGTTACTTCTAGAGCAGGGTCACGCAGAGGGAGAGGGTTTTATGGCCGATGCATGAGCAGTGCGCGCGGGGAGGGGTGCCGGGGGTTTAACAAACGGGCAGAGAGGCCATGGTGCCTAAAATGGCTGTCGTGTACGTGTGTGCATGGGTCTACGCTGGCGGGATAACACAGTCAGTGATTCGCGATATCCGTTCTGCTTACAACAAGGGGTACAGTGAACACAAATGAACGCCGCTTATGTGCATATACATTGCCATTTTCAACAGTGCCCCAACTTCTGGAGGAACAAGCATTGTGGGCAGTTGTGCCTCTCCATGCGCCTCTCCATGCGCCTCTACTTGCACCTCTCCATGCGCCTCTCCATGCGCCTCTACTTGCGCCTCTACTTGCGCCTCTCCATGTGCCTCTCCATGCGCCTCTACTTGCTCCACTCCATGCGCCACTCCTGGTGCCACTCCTTACGCTATCCTTGCGCCACTCCTTTCACCACTCCTTGCGCCACTCCTTGCGCCTCTCCTTGCGCCTCTCCTTGCGCCTCTCCTTGTTGCACCTGTGGTTGTGGTTGCGGCTGTGGTTGAACACTCGTCAGATGAGTTACACCCTGCGTTGATTGGATGCTACTTTCTTGCGATGAGTCAACGCCAACATCACTGGTTGATGGTGATTGAGCAATTAAAGGGGCTGCCTCTGCGGCACTCATGGCCTTGGGCCTAACTTGGCGTGGTGGCACTGAGACCAATAAAGCTGAGGTGCTGCTCCCAGCTTGGTCCCCGGCGGACACCGCTGCTGCAGGCGTAGTTTTCTTTTTTCCCAAAAAAGTGTCTCTGGGCACACCAGTCTCCTTGGTAAGTGGCGCCACTTTCTTCTTGTGCTCCTTCTTACTGGCAGTGGCACAGGCAACTTTCTTGGTAGAGGAGCTACGGCCACCTTTCTTTGGGCCCATATTCTTCAGATGTCAGAACAGCAGGCCGCAGTTGCACGAGTTGCAGAGTTGTCTGTGTCCACACATGACGTCACGTGACGTTGTGCTGCACACACCGCAGCAGGACTTCTTCTTGGCACTGATGATGAACGATGAGGATGATTTGTGGTTCTCTTTGTGCACCTAAAAGCAAAGGAAGCCAGAGGAACATCAGTTAAATAAATGTTGCATATGTCGTGCTTCAATTAATATTTGCAACTAGGCATTTATTATTATTACAACACACCCAAAAACAGAAAGACCAAAAATAAAAATTGCAATTATTTCTAATCAAAAATGGATGTTTACAATAATAGAAGAGAGACCACACTGAGAGAGAGTTGCTTGTTTCATGCACCACTGAGTACCCCTGGGCATAATGGATATAAGGAGGGAGACTGGGTGCAGAAAGCACACTGCCTAGCTTCAAAATGGCCCCTTGACTCCCACCCACAAGGCCAGGATCTGCCTGGACCAGGCCTCAAAATGGCCCCCACCCACATGACCAGGCCCCAACAACACCCCAAAAAATCGAAAAACACACAGAATCACCACAATCCAATGCCATCCATGCCCTAAATGATGTTTAAATTCAAGACACCCCACAGAAAGCCTTAGTCCATGCACCACTGAGTACCCCTGGGCATAATGGATGAAAGCAAGGCAGACTGGGTGCAGGCCTATGGCACAAAGCACACTGCCTGGCTTCAAAATGGCCCCTAGACCCCCACCCACATGGCCAGGCCCTGGACCAGGCCTCAAAATGGCCACACCCACATGGCCAGGCCCTGGACCAGGCCCCAACAACACCCAAAAAATCGAAATACACACAAAAATCAACCCAATCCAATGCCATCCATGCCCTAAATGGTGTTTAAATTCAAGAGACCCCACAGAAAGCCTTGGTCCATGCACCACTTAGTACCCCTGGGCATAATGGATGAAAGCAAGGCAGACTGGGTGCAGGCCTATGGCACAAAGCACACTGCCTGGCTTCAAAATGGCCCCTTGACCCCCACCCACATGGCCATGCCCTGCCTGGACCTGGCCTCAAAATGGCCCCCACCCACATGGCCAGTCCCCAACAACACCCCAAAAAATTGAAAAACACACACAAATCACCACTATCCAATGCCATCCATGCCCTAAATGATGTTTAAATTCAAGACACCCCACAGAAAGCCATAGTCCATGCACCACTGAGGAACCCCTGGGCATAATGGGTGAAAGCAAGGCATAGTGGGTGCAGGCCTATGGCACAAAGCACACTGCCTGGCTTCAAAATGGCCCCTTGACCCCCACCCACATGGCCAGGCCCCAACAACACCCCAAAAAATCGAAAAACACACAAAAATCACCACAATCCAATGCCATCCATGCCCTAAATGATGTTTAAATTCAAGACACCCCACAGAAAGCCTTGGGCCATGCACCACTGAGTTCCCCTGGGCGCAATGGGTGAAAGCAAGGCAGATTGGGTGCAGGCCTATGGCACAAAGCACACTGCCTGGCTTCAAAATGGCCCCTTGACCCCCACCCACATGGCCAGGCAATGCCGGGATCAGGCCTCAAAATGGCTCCCACCCACATGGCCAGGCCCCAACAACACCCCAGAAAATCGAAAAACACACACAAATCACCACAATCCAATGCTATCCATGCCCTAAATGATGTTTAAATTCAAGACACCCCACAGAAAGCCTTGGTCCATGCACCACTTAGTACCCCTGGGCATAATGGATGAAAGCAAGGCAGACTGGGTGCAGGCCTATGGCACAAAGCACACTGCCTGGCTTCAAAATACCCCTTTGACCCCCACCCACATGGCCATGCCCTGCCTGGACCAGGCCTCAAAATGGCCCCCACCCACATGGCCAGTCCCCAACAACACCCCAAAAAATAGAAAAATAAACACATACATCACCACTATCCAATGCCATCCATGCCCTAAATGATGTTTAAATTCAAGACACCCCACAGAAAGCCTTAGTTCATGCACCACTGAGTACCCCTGGGCATAATGGGTGAAAGCAAGGCATAGTGGGTGCAGGCCTACGGCACAAAACACACTGCCTGGCTTCAAATGGCCCCTTGACCCCCACCCACATGGCCAGGCCCCAACAACTCCCCAGAAAATCAAAAAACACACAAAAATCACCACAATCCAATGCCATCCATGCCCTAAATGATGTTTAAATTCAAGACACCCCACAGAAAGCCTTGGGCCATGCACCACTGAGCTCCCCTGGGCATAATGGGTGAAAGCAAGGCAGACTGGGTGCAGGCCTATGGCACAAAGCACACTGCCTGGCTTCAAAATAGCCCCTTGACCCCCACCCACATGGCCAGGCACTGCCGGGATCAGGCCTCAAAATGGCCCCACCCACATGGCCAGGCCACAACAACACCCCAGAAAATCGAAAAACACACAAAAATCACCACAATCCAATGCCACCCATGCCCTAAATGATGTTTAAATTCAAGACACCCCACAGAAAGCCTTGGTCCATGCACCACTGAGTACCCCTGGGCATAATGGATGAAAGCAAGGCAGACTGGGTGCAGGCCTATGGCACAAAGCACACTGCCTGGCCTCAAAATGGTCCCCACCCACATGGCCAGGCCCCAACAACACCCCAAAAAAAAGAAAATCACACAAAAATCACCACAATCCAATGCCATCCATGCCCCAAATGATGTTTAAATTCAAGACACCACACAGAAAGCCTTGGTCCATGCACCACTGAGTACCCCTTGGCATAATGGTTGAAAGCAAGGCAGACTGGGTGCAGGCCTATGGCACAAAGCACACTGCCTGGCTTCAAAATTGCCCCTAGACCCTACTCACATGGCCAGGCCCTGGACCAGGCCTCAAAATGCCCCCCACCCACATGGCCAGGCCCTGGACCAGGCCCCAACAACACCCAAAAAATCAAAATACACACACAAATCAACCCAATCCAATGCCATCCATGCCCTAAATGATGTTTAAATTCAAGAGACCCCACAGAAAGCCTTGGTCCATGCACCACTGATACCCCTGGGCATAATGGATGAAAGCAAGGCAGACTGGGTGCTGGCCTATGGCACAAAGCACACTGCTTGGCTTCAAAATGGCCCCTTGACCCCCATCCACATGGCCATGCCCTGCCTGGACCAGGCCTCAAAATGGCCCCCACCCACATGGCCAGGCCCCAACAACACCCCAAAAAATCGAAAAAGACACACAAATCCCCACTATCGAATGCCATCCATGCCCTAAATGATGTTTAGATTCAAGACACCCCACAGAAAACCTTGGTCCATGCACCACTGAGTACCCCTGGGCATAATGGGTGAAAGCAAGGCATAGTGGGTGCCAGCCTAATGCACAAAGCACACTGTCTGGCTTCAAAATGGCCCCTTGACCCCCACCCACATGGCCGGGCCTTGCCTGGACCAGGCCTCAAAATGTCCCCACCCACATGGCCAGGCCCCAACAACACCCCAAAAAATCGAAAAACACACAAAAATCACCACAATCCAATGCCATCCATGCCCTAAATGATGTTTAAATTCAAGACACCCCACAGAAAGCCTTGGTCCATGCACCACTGAGTACCCCTGGGAATAATGGGTGAAAGCAAGGCATAGCGGGTGCAGGCCTAAGGCACAAAGCACACTGCCTGGCTTCAAAATGGCCCCTTGACCCCCACCCACATGGCCAGGCCCCAACAACACCCCAGAAAATCGAAAAACACACAGAAATCACCACAATCCAATGCCATCCATGCCCTAAATGATGGTTAAATTCAAGACACCCCACAGAAAGCCTTGGTCCATGCACCACTGAGTTCCCCTGGGCATAATGGGTGAAAGCAAGGCAGACTGGGTGCGGGCCTATGGCACAAAGCACACTGCCTTGCCTCAAAATGGCCCCCACCCACATGGCCAGGCCCCAACAACACCCCAAAAAATCGAAAAACACACAAAAACCACCACAATCCAATGCCATCCATGCCCTTAATGATGTTTAAATTCTAGACACGCCACAGAAAGCCGTGGCCCATGCTCCACTGAGTACCCCTGGGCATAATGGATGAAAGCAAGGCAGACTGGGTGCAGGCCTATGGCACAAAGCACACTGCCTGGCTTCAAAATTGCCCCTAGACCCCCACCCACATGGCCAGGCCCTGGCCCAGGCCTCAAGATGGCCCCCACCCACATGGCCAGGCCCTGGACCAGGCCCCAACAACACCCAAAAAATCAAAATACACACAAAAATCAACCCAATCCATTGCCATCCATGCTCTAAATGATGTTTAAATTCAAGAGACCCCACAGAAAGCCTTGGTCCATGCACCACTGAGTACCCCTGGGCATAATGGATGAAAGCAAGGCAGACTGGGTGCAGGCCTATGGCACAAAGCACACTGCCTGGCTTCAAAATGGCCCCTTGACCCCCACCCACATAGCCATGCCCTGCCTGGCCCAGGCCTCAAAATGGCCCCCACCCACATGGCAAGGCCCCAACAACACCCCAAAAAATCGAAAAACACACAAAAATCCCCACTATCCAATGCCATCCATGCCCTAAATGATGTTTAAATTCAAGACACCCCACAGAAAGCCTTGGTCCATGCACCACTGAGTACCCCTGGGCATAATGGATGAAAGCAAGGCATAGTGGGTGCAGGCCTATGGCACAAAGCACACTGCCTGGCTTCAAAATGGCCCCTTGACCCCCACCCACATGGCCAGGCCTTGCCTGGACGAGGCCTCAAAATGCCCCCCACCCACATGGCCAGGCCCCAACAACACCCCAAAAAATCAAAAAACACACAAAAATCACTACAATCCAATGCCATCCATGCCCGAAATGATGTTTAAATTCAAGACACCTCACAGAAGTATTTGGCCCATGCACCACTGACTACCCCTGGGCCTACTGGCTAATGTGGCTTTACACGCACCCCAAAATTTAAAAACAATCCCACATATAACAGTGAGCTATTTAATTCCATGACATAAATGATATTTAAGTTCAACAAAACTCACAGAAACAGTTGTATCATGCACCCATGACTAACCCTGGGCCTACTGGATACCGTGCCTACCCACAATATATTTTTTTTAAAGTTGTGAAAAAGTTTAAAAATTGTAGGTACAGCAACTGCAATGCCCCAAATAAACAACATCAACTTACTTGTAAAATCTCAAATCCAAAAGTAATCCAAAAGTGATCCAAACAAAAAGTCCTCAAATACAAATATCCAGCAGCATCCACAAAAAGTAATCCTATTATTGGAAAACAAGTTGCACTGGGCTCAGTGCTGTATAATCTCTGTGCTAGAAACTCACAACCTGGCTACCTATATTACAATCGAAATACACAGACTCAATTATAGAAAATATATTTTTGATTTATTATTTTTATATCTTATTAAATTCATTATTAAGACATTTGACAAACAACACAGCTATTTACATAAGATAAAACAGTATATGGACAATGTTGAATTCAAGCATGATTATACTTAAAAAACATTTTTATATCAAACCTCCGAATAGTACACAACAGGAGACCCTACTTTAAACTACAGCCGTATTTAGAGCATAGTTTTCAAGCACTCAATACAATAATGTATAAATCCAAGAGTTGGAATAAGGACGATATCATAAAATCCAATCCTGAACATTGGTCAAGATGGTCATCTACCAACGCGTTTCGGCAGAGCCTTCGTCAGGGTTTTTCTTTTACAGTGGTTACCAATGTCAACTACTTCCATTTTCTATGTTAAATGGTTGTCATCTGATTCAAAGAGTATATCTGAATTCGGACTATAAACTTCACTCCATAGTCATTATCATCTTGGCCTAAGTTACTCCTGATTGCCTTTAGTCAAGGTGTAGGCCTTCATAGTATTAGAGGGACATCGAGACAGTTCATCTTATGTTGAAGAAAATGATGTCCCTCATTCTTGAGGGACATTGTTTGGAAGTCGGAAAGGAGCGGATTAATTCCCTATGAGATCTTTTTTGGTTTCTTTGAAACAATACCACAGCAGTGGGTCTATTTCCACGACGGGAACTATAGTAGGCTGCTTGACTAAATAAGAAAGTATAGTATTTAGCACATTTTCTTCAACATAAGATGAACTGTTTTCTGATATCATCCTTATTCCAACTCTTGGATTTATACATTAGATTGTATTGAGTGCTTGAAAACTATGCTCTAAATACGGCTGTAGTTTAAAGTAGGGTCTCCTGTTGTGTACTATTCGGTGGTTCGATATAAAAATGTTTTTTAAGTATAATCATGCTTGAATTCAACATTGTCCATATACTGTTTTATCTTATGTAAATAGCTGTGTTGTTTGTCAAATGTCTTAATAATGAATTTAACAAGATATAAAAATAATAAATCAAAAATATATTTTCTATAATTGAGTCTGTGTATTTCGATTGTAATATAGGTAGCCAGGTTGTGAGTTTCTAGCACAAAGATTATCCAGCACTGAGCCCGGTGCAACTTGTTTTCCAATAATACTGTTTTCCTTGACAGGGTTGTATCCATTAGTCAGAGGCCCCTTTGTCTTTTCCATAGTACAAACAGTAATCCTTCCAGCTCCAGATCCAAATGAAAAGTGACCAGGACGTGGACAAAGCACTGGGAGGAGCCTGCTGGACAGGAACAGGAAGTTGGAGACTCTGGGGCACTTCCTTCCTCCCACCCCCACACCCCCCTCCAAAATGGACTCCTTGCACAAAAAAATGCAGCCAAATGTCAATCTAAGGAGTTATTCTGATCCAAATCATCATTTTCAGAAGGTTTATGCTCCTGTGGTAGAGTTCTTGGGCAAAATTGCAATTTTTGGAAGTTCATGAAAGTGAGCTGTTCAAATCTCCCGCCGGAAGTCAGCTGTGCGTCGCATCTACGTGTTCGCAATTGTTTACTGCGGTGATACCTGATCACGGGCCCTTATGACGTAGTCGCGTTATCAAAATCTTGCAGTGCAAGATGGCGGGCCGCTATGAGGTACTCGCGGTAAAAAAGTCTTGCGCGATCACGCAGCCAGATCCAAAATGGCGAAGCGCATGCAAACCGGGAGGAAAAACAACTCGGCGAACTCAGACTCACGGTAAGTCAAAGCCGCGCGCGAGAGAGATTTTATTTTTGAAGTGCCACCAACCAAAAAATCCGCCAGCTTGCAAATTGTGAATTTTTTGACAATTTCATGCAAATCTCAGACCGCGAAATTGCCAAAAATTTGCAAAATCCGCTAGTGGAACGATTTTCAGCCCACACTTACCATCTTGCTCCCTCACACTTGGTCCCTTCATGATGTCCTAACTCCATCTCCAGTGTCCCGGCAGCACCTCTCCCTTCAGAGGGTGTTGTAGTGCCTGCACCCTGGTCTCTCTCCTGAGGTAAACCCAATGCATTTGTCCTTTTTATTGCTGTTCCTTTGTGTTATGTTATTTGGTTGTATTGGTTTATTAGAAGGGGAGGGCTGTGCTGTTCACTGGCTGGTGTGGGTGGGAGAGGGGAGATTAATGCAGCCGTACCAACACTGTACAATCGGAACATTATCGCTATAATGTCACACCAGCACGCTACAATGAGCCATGGCTGGCACACCTTACATCCTTACTAATAGGCACCGGCTCTATTTTTCTATATTGTTTGAATCTCTGTACATCGGACCGTAACATAATGTGGCTCAGACCATCAAGTTTTTAACATGGAATGTCCGCACACTTAGTAATCCGCAAAATTGGCATATTGCAACTGACATAAGATTGGCATTGTCGTTTTGTAGGAGACAGGTATTGGCGTGCAGAAAACCTACTCGTTTGCCTCTTGAGGGAGCTGTCATAGATCATTTGCTAACTACAGATGCGTGAGAAACAGCCATCCTGGCTCATCGGACCTGCTCTGAAGTTCACTCTCATACAAAAGGACAATTACATGCAGGGTAGATGCATTATAGTGCAACTTTGATTAAGTAGCAAATGCATGACCCTGTTCAATGCATATGGTCCCAGTTGCCATGATAATTTTTTTCTCATGGGACTTGGCAGAAATGCATGGCCTTATCACCCAGTATGATATTGTGGGGAGGTGATCTCAACGTAGTCATGGATAAGCACCTAGATTGCTCACGGACACAGACTCATACACATCCCTCCGCAGCAACAGTCATAAAACATGTTATGAGTATGCATTACCTGGTAGATCTCTGAAGACGTTACCCAGCTGGGCAGGAAGGCCCACACATCTTAACGGCGCATGAGTCCTGATCTAGACTTGACTTTTGGATTGGCTACCCGGATGTTTGTGTTTGGACCAAACATATCAAACACACATATTTTCAACCAATTCCCGTTATACTCTCAATAGAAAAACCTGCACCCAAAAACCATGCATTTCCCTTGCGTATGTCACTGCTAGCACTGATATATATTAGCTTCAGGGGGGGAGTGTATGCAGAAATCCAAACTTCCTTCCAACTCAATAAATCATCTGTACGATCCCCTGGGTCTCCTGTAAGAGGCGTTTAAGTCATGCATATGGGGTATCTGCATTGTGAAACATGATGTATTAGAACCCTTCCTAATAGACTGTACAGATTGAAGCAGGATCTCCACATACTGGAACATTGCTAAATGTGCTCCCCATCCTCCCAGACATTAACGGACAGTAAGGCTAAAGTTTTGAGAGTTCACTGAATGGGAAGTTAAACACTTGCATAAATACGCTATTGTTAGATCGTACAGGGACATGGACGGGCCAATCAAGACTCTGCACCCTTCCCCCAGATCTCAGAATAAACCCTTCAAGCACTTCCTTCCAAAAAAGAAGTCAAACTGCTTTTAATGAACCAATCCTTACCCTGAGCTCAACACTTGATTTAGCCCACCAAACAGGATCTGCACCTGATTCTAAGGATGAATGGCTAACACACTATTGAGTACCTTCCAGATCCACTAATAGTATTGACATCATTGATGTTTTCCCTGCTATCTACTCATATTTTAGTTCCTAATTTATAGCGCTATCTCTTTGACAAATGATTTGATTTGTAAAGCGCTCTGATACCCTTCCAGGGTCTGGTTTGCTCTATATAAAGCGTTTTAAATAAAATAACGCAGCTGACAGGAGACTCGGGTGACCTATTGCATGATTCAGATTAAATATTATCAGAGTTACTTAATCTGTACACAAGATTGTACACAATTGGCACAACCCACTTACAAGATGAGTATGCGGCAAACCTGGACCGCATAGGCCTGGCTTGGATGAAGGGGCTGCATAGGTAGGACTGCCAGAGTGAACTTTAGTGGGCTACAATCTGTACCATTCACCTTCTAGCATGGTACTTGCCAGTACAGTCTGCTGGCCTGTGGAATTCACCAGCTCCTTGGACAGATCACATGGGCCTCGCTTATTCAACTGCAAAATAATTGCATCATTATATGCAGATGATATCACACTATATTTATGTGACCCAACCCAAAACCTCACCCATGTGATTCAGGAATTTACCCTCTTCAAGTTACTCTAGGGAGTATCAAACAATTTCATTTTTTTTTTTTTTAAAGTTTCAAAAAACCTTTATTGTAGAATTAAAGCATGGTACATCAATGCAATGTTGTCGGGCAACAGAGTATTACATATTACACAAAGTGCGGGTATCTTCCCATGCTAAACGTATTGCATGAAATATCATCTTTTTGAAAAAAAAAACTAGATATTTAACCCCAAACCCACCCCCCGACAGTACCCTAATTAGATAGTAAAGTGAGCATATCTGACACAAGTAGCAAATCTGAGTCCAACACAAAGTGATTGATTATAAACGACTCCTGATACTCTCAAACAGGCAACTCGAAATCTTAAACAGCTAGGCCCAGCATGACCCCCGTCAATGGCAATGCATAAGTGTGCAGCATTAAACAGACATATTAGCTTAAAACATTAAAGGGCGATCACCCAAAACCAGTGTGTAGCTGGGAGGTCGTAGACACATCTTTCAATACTGGTGTTACCATGAGTCTGAAGTCTAGGATGCGCTTGTGTTCCTTTCGGACGGGTCATCCCGTCCGTCCTCATCATCCCCCTGCTGTTGTAAGAGGTAAGACATGAAAGGACCCCAGATATCTTTAGGTCTGGAACTCAAAGGCAGTAGTTCCGCGTAGTCGCTTAAACGTTCCTGCCATGTGGACATGGAGCCCATCCAACATTTAAACTTTGGGGCCCGTCCTCTTCCCCATCTGCACGCCACCAATCGTTTGGCTAGTAGGAGGCTAAGCGCCAGTAATCTCTTATGTGGAGTGACCACAGCTTGTGTCAGGCCGAGCAGCGCCTTTAGCGGGCAAGGGGCCATCGTAACGCCCAATATGGTGGAGAGCCCCTCAAATACCTGTGTCCAGTAGTTGGCAATACTGGGGCAGGCCCAGGCTAGATGTATGAAGTCGGACCCAGCTGACCCACATCGGATGCAGCAATCAGATTCACGTAACTGGAATTTGTGTAACTGAGCCGGGGTGCGGTATATCCGGTGTAAGAATCTGTAGTGTATAAGCCTCAACCTATTGTTGCTCGTGATTGCAGTCGTTTGCGTGCAGCTGAGCTCCCATTGTTCATCTGTTAATGGCTCTGTGAGGTCCTTGTCCCATTCAAGGCGGGCCTTCAATGGAGTGGTTCGTGGCGCGTCCTGTATATGTTTGTAGAGTTGTGAGATAATGTTTCGTGGCGGATCTGAGTGTACAATGAAGTGCAGAGGCCCAAACGTGTCAGGCTCGGTAGGAAAAGAAGGAGTAATGGCACGGACATTCTGACGTAATTGAGCGAATAAGAAGGTATCCATAATGGAGGCAGGCCTCTCTTTGAAGAACTGTTCTTTAGTCCGAAAGGCTCCATTCACATATAGATCGCCCCATAATCTATATCCCAGGTCCCGAAGCAGTTTGCGACCTATTGCTTCACAAGTGATCTGGAGTCTGGGATCGCTGTCCAGTGGCAGCTTTGGTGAATAGAGGAACGGGCAGTCTAGGGTACGTGCAATGCGGTCCCATGCAGCCACAGTGCAATCAACCGTCGTGGGGTCTCGCTCTCTTGGTTTCACTGGGATGTGAATATATCCGGCTCTAGAAGCGGGAGCCATGTGGCCATCTTCCACGGTGAGATGCACCATGTACGGTGGAGGATGGTACCAATAAACTGCAAAGTGTGCCTGGGCACAGTCATAGTATCTTTCAAAATTGGGTACATCAAAGCCGCCCAGATGAAAGGGGAACATAAGTGTGCCAAGGCTGGTGCGTGCTTGTTTCCCGCCCCATATTAGTCTCGTGAGTTGGGACCTTAAGGAACCAAAGAAAAACCTCCCGGGATTGTACGGAATGTTGATGAAGAGGTAGAGGAGTTTGGGCA
The DNA here is from genome assembly GCF_964261635.1 of Lissotriton helveticus. Taxonomy (NCBI): domain Eukaryota; kingdom Metazoa; phylum Chordata; class Amphibia; order Caudata; family Salamandridae; genus Lissotriton; species Lissotriton helveticus. The sequence continues at coordinate 383,244,528 of NC_136061.1, read as the reverse complement.
AAAGTACCATCTTGATAAGGGCTACCCGCCCTGCCATTGATAGCGGAAGGTGGATCCATTTGGTAATCTTGTCTGTAATTTTGTCTATCGCCGCGCCGTAATTGGCACGCATAATGGCATCTTTTTGTCTGGAGATTTGGATACCTAGGTATTTCAAATCTTCCTGTTCCCATACCAGAGGGTAAACAAGTTGGTATGGATGTGTGATGTCGGTTAACGGGAAAATGGCAGATTTGGCCCAGTTGATTTGAACGCCAGCAAGACCTCCAAATTTGGTGATTTCGCGGAGAACTGGGTTTAAGTTAACCTGAGGCTTCTCAAGATAGAGTGTCATATCGTCCGCATAAAGCGAGACGAGCAGTTGTCTGGAGGGGTAGATGAGGGCGCGATGATTATGAAGTTGTCGAAGTTTCGCGGCTACGGGCTCGATCGCGATCGCAAAAAGAATAGGGGACAAGGGGCAGCCCTGGCGAGTGCCTCTCTGGACTGCGAAGGGGGCAGATCTGGCCCCATTAAGTAACACAGTAGCTGTTGGCTGGCAGTATAGTAGCTTGACCCAATTTAGAAAACGAAAGGGTATCCCCATGTGTTGGAGAGTGCCTAGCAGATAGTCCCATTCTAACGAATCAAAAGCCTTGGTGGCATCCAAGAATACCGCCACGGCTTCGCATTTTGGGTTAATATCTTGTAGCACCGCCTGAAGCGTGCGAAGGTTGTGTGAGGTTGCCCGGTTCGGAACAAAGCCTGATTGATCTGGTAGGACTAATCGTTCCATGAGAAGGTTAAGGCGTGTGGCTAATACTTTAGCCAATATCTTAGTGTCACAGTTCAGTAGCGACAGGGGACGATAGGAGTCACAGTTCGTGGAGGGCTTACCAGGCTTGAGTAGAGACGTAATGAGTGCTTCTTGCATGGTGCGGGGGAGACAACCCTCTTCCAGCGCTGAGTAATACACTTGTTTCAATATGGGGGCCAAAATCGGAGCAAAGAGTTTGTAGATATCTATAGGAAGGCCATCTGACCTGGGAGCCTTGCCAGACCTCATACCCATTATAGCCTCAGTTATCTCATCCAACTCCAGATCTGAATGCAGGAATCTCTGCTGGGCGTCGCCCAGCCAGGCTAGTGCAACATCACTGAAGTATGCCGGGAGGTCAAGAGGTTCGGTCCTGTGCGAAGAGTACAGCTCCCTATAGTATTCCTGAAAGATGCAGAGTTGGTCTGGGAGGTTTCTGTGTATATAACAGCTTGAGTCATGTAATTCGGTAATGTAATTATGAAACCTGGGGGGTTTGATCGCATTAGCCAGCGCCCTGCCTGGTCTGTCCCCCTCACAATAAATACGAGCTATGTGCGGGCGACCAAGAAACTTACATTCCCTGTCTGCCACCGTCGTGTACTCAGTGAGCTTGTCGCGTATACGGGCTTGTGTTATGCAATCGGTAGGGTCCTGAGTGGCAGAGCGTTCGAGCTCTCGCAGGTCTGTTTCCAAATTATGTAGGTCAGTACGCAGTGATCGTAGGATACCCCCGCCTTTGGCTATGCACCATCCCCTTACCGTGACATTAAAGGCCTCCCATACTGTAGTGACGCTATCGACCGAGGACAAATTGCGCTCGAAGAAGTCCCTAATGTCTTGTTCCATGTCAGCCCTAAAAACGGCATCTGTAAGGTGTGCCGGATTTAGCCGCCAGCTTAAATAAGGTGAACATGCCAGGGGAATCTGAAGTGCCAAGAGGACAGGAGAGTGATCCGAAAATGTACGGGCCAGATGCTTCACATGTCGCAGCCAGGGCACAAGACCCGCCGAAGCAAAAATATAGTCTAAGCGCCCCCATGTGGAGTGTACGTAGGAGTAGTGGGTGCCTTCCTTGAGAGTGGGGTGAGCGTGCCTCCAAGTATCGGTCAAGTTGTTGTCTTCTACTATACCGCAAAGTATCGTTTGTGTGGCATTGTAGTGGGAAGGGAGTGCTCTAGATCTGTCCATTAGAGGACGCAGTGCAGTGTTGAAATCCCCTCCCCAAATAACATGTGTAATGCCCAGCGTTTGGATCTTCCCCCACAATATATGTAAGGTAGTAGGGTTGTCTATGTTCGGGCCATAATAGTTAGCGAAGAGGATATCGTGAGCATGAAGTCGCCCCCATACAAGACAATATCTGCCCTCAGTATCATTGTCTACCCCTTTGGGCGTGAAGGCCACTTCACGTTTAATTAGAATGGTAACCCCCCTGGAGTAGCTAGAGTAGGAGGAAAAAGTGCGGCTCGTGGCCCATCTGGATGCGAACTGCGGAGTCGTCCCGGGAGTCAGATGCGTCTCCTGTAGGAGAGCGATGTGAACCCCATGTCTGTCTAGATACCCCAGAACCTGCCTACGTTTTCTAGGGTCGTTTAGGCCTCGAATATTCCAAGAGGCCACTTGAATATGCTGTAGTGTCCCTCTTTCACCTGTGGAGCCTGTGACCATTTGCGTCTAGCGACATCAAGGGTGAGTGTGTGGAGTAGATAGTAGAGAGTAGTAGCTGTTTTCGCGGATCAGGCCCAGAGTGCAGCACAGAGCCAGACAATGCTTTGACATAACATGTGTTGCGTGGTAAAGCAATTCCCCCCCCCACCCACTCCGGCAACCCCAACTGGCCGGGCATCCCTGTCCCTCCCACAAAAGTTAAACATATCAACAAAAAACAAAAACCCCTCCGAAATAGGCAGTAGTAGAGAAAGATCAGGGGTTCACCCTGTAACGAGGGGAAAGTCACTAGGGGCTATTGGACCGCCCATTCATCCCCCTACTTACACCCACTGGTACCATAGCCAAAAGGCTGGGCACACGAGCGTGAGACGGAGATGAAAGTCTGAGCAAAAGAATGAGTGCAAAGAGGAAACATTTGAATAGTCTTATACATCACCAAATAGTGCAGAAAATCACAGCGTGGTGAGTGAGGCAGGGTCTTCCTCCGGGAAATTTCTCAGCGCGATAAATCAGTCCTGCTGAGACAGTGGCGAGGCTGATCTGGAGCGGCCACCGGGTTCCGACGTCCCGGCGGTCATCTGTTTGTGACGTTTAAGGAAGTCCTCAGCTTGCTGTGGGGACATGAAGATGTGTTGCTTCCCACGATGAGTAATTTTAAGTTTGGCGGATACAACATGGCATAAGGGATTTTGAGGGTTTGCAGCTTTTTCTTGACTCCAGTAAGTTTGCGGTGCGCCTCCTGCACCGAAGTTGTAAAGTCCGGGTAGAAAGACAGCGAGGTATTCTCATAAGGGACATGTTGTTTTTCTCGTGCCAGTCGCAAAACTGTGTCCCGGTCCCGGTAGTTATGGAAGCGGGCAATAATAGGCCTGGGTGTAGCACCGGGGGGAGGACGGGCACCAAGGGATCGGTGCGCTCTCTCAATCGTGAAGTGTGCCAAACAGGTCAGCAAGGAGTTTTTCTAGGAAGTCCTCCATGCGGCCTGTATTGGTCGTCTCCGCAAGGCCTAAAATACGGACGTTGTTTCTCCGTGACCTGGCTTCAAGGTCCTCATTTTTGTCGGCTATGATTTTAAGTAGCTTATCCATTTACATGACCTGGCGTGACCGCTAGTAGCGGCAGTATCTTCCAGCTCCGAAATTCTACTTTCGGCCTCCTTTAAGCGAGTATCATGTTGGCTAAGCTTCGCCACCACCTTGTCCATTCTGGAGTTGAGGGCATCAATCTTGGTGTCGATGGAAGTGAGGCTTTGCCTCATTCCCAGGAGGAGTGACTTCCAGTCTTCATCGGGCGGAGCTGCAGCCCCAGCAGCGGTCTGTTCCTCAGGCTGGGACTCCGGGTTTTTCTTGGTTTCATAGGGCAATTTGGATTGCCGGGCATCATTCCGCCCCATGTTGCTGCCAGTAATGTGAAGGCTACGATGTGGGCTGTCAGGAGAGGGCCAGCTCGTGAGGTAGGCAAAGCCCGGCTGGATAGGCAGGCGTCCAAGGCAGCAGCCTGCGGCCAGTGAAATAGGTTGGAACTGGACTACTAGCTTCGCTGTCCGCCCCCCGGTATCCCACGAAGATGTAGTTGGCTGGTCCGGTATGTTTCCTCAATGGGCGTGTAGGCGTGCTGGTGTGTAGGAGCCTCAGCAGTATTGTCCGCACGAGACACCCAGTTCGGGGGTGAGTGGGCCAGGTGTTGCCACAACAAGGACGGTGGGTGGCTCGCAAAATGGAGTCCGAGCCAAGATGGCGCCCAAAGGATTACGTCTAACGCTTGCGCGGTAGGTAGATCAGAGTCCTGGCCACACCCGACTAGTCGGTTTCCTACAATAAGGATGTCAGCTAAGGAAGTGGAGTATCAGCAGGACGTATTGGCCAGGTTGTTCTGGAGAGTGTTAGTCACAGCGGTGGCAGAGTGCAAATAGTAGTGGTCCCCTCCGCAGGAGAAAGGCTTGGCCTGCAGAGAGAAGTTTGTGGGAACAGCCCCAGGCGTCACCCAGGACACGCCACCAGATGGAGCCACAGCAGGTGGGCTATAGTGCCGGAATGGGGGGGTAGGGCTCCCGGGTGCAGAGTCATTCACTTGTGCCCCAACAATCTGCAGACGTAGTAGGTGTGACTCGGTGGGGATGGGAGGGGTCCGAGGCACCCCTCGGTGTAACGGACCCTGGAGTCTCGCAGCACGCCCAAGACTTAGTTGTGGGGCCAGACACCATGAGCCGCCGCCGCTGCGAGTGAGGAAATCGGGCCGCTCCAGGGAGCAGGAGAGCAGACCCCAAGTCCCGGACCGGAGCGGCTCCGCCAGCCGCTCGGGAGTGTCGGCCAAGGCAGGGCCGCGATCAGGCGTCGGATCAGTGCAGCGGGAGCGGGGGCAAAGCTGCAGGGCGTCTTAACTCCACTCAGGCGCAGGCCGTCAACGGGGCCGGGCAGCAGGGCAAGCACTCCGGCAGTCAGGCATGATGGTGTCGGGCAGACAGCCCCGCACGGCAGAGCAGGCCCAGCAGCCACGGAGTCCAGTCACGGCCACAGCCGAAGTCAAGGCGGCCCCGCAATGGTCCAATGCAGCGAGAGCAGGGGCACTGCAGACGGGCCCCCCACCGCAGCGTATGTACAGGCCGTCAGCGGGGCTGGGTAGCAGGATGTGCTCTCGGTATGCCGGTAGGACACCGGGCTGGCAACTCCGCGCGGCCAAGCAGGCCCAGAAGCCACGATGTCCAGTAGTAGCCGCGGCCGATTCAAGGCTCCAGGAGGGGTCGATGTGTGCTGCCAGGAGTTGGAGGCGACCATGGGGCATCAATCAAGGTAAGAAACCCAGCATGTGTGGTATCGCCGGAGTCCCCGCCATCCCACGGTGCATATGGTGATGGTTGTGGGCATGAGGTTGCACTGCAGGATAGGATGAAGGATAGATTAAGGCTCAGAAGGGCTGGAGCCTCACAGCAGCTCGGCCATCTCGGTCGAGCGCCACCTAGCGCCCCCGGAGTATCAAATAATTTCAATTGCAACAAATTGCACATATTCTCACGAAAGCCTGTGTTGAAAGGTGGATTATTAGTAGTGGTGAGTATGGTTCTACCACTAGAAATAAGGCCACCAGCACAATATAAGGTCCAGTCAAGGTCTCAATAAACCAGTCCCTTGCTCAACCCTTGGTAGCTGGCAATGAGCAGGCCGGCTTAACTTATCATTTAAAAACACCAATAAATTAAAGACACAACACACAATAAAAATAAATGACAAAATTCCAATATAGGGAACAGGAGACATGAACTTTTGAAGAGTAAACATTATCTAGTGCTTAAAAATATGTAGCGTCAACTTTAGAATTCTGGTCGCGCTTGACCGGGACAAAGTCAAGGTTCGAGGCCGACTGCAATGGAGCCCTGTTCAGATACACTAAGTGGAAGACCTCGATCAGAATTTTACTATCGTACTTTTGTGGAGGATTTACTCACAAAGTCGATTAGTCCTCTCCAGCAGGCCGGATTGTCATCGGCTTCATTGGCTTGGATCAGCGGGAGCCCTCGGTGAACTCCTGGAAGTCTTGAGCTCGAGCTTTCAGTGAGACAACCCTGAATTCCAAGCAGGGACACGGTGGAAGATAGTCGGCTTGACTCTCGAGGTCGGGTCGATCACCTTATGGAGCTTTTTCCAAAAGTTGCTCAAAACTTCTGAACCTTTTTCCTGAAGTTCCTCTTGAGGGTTCAAAGTGTCCACAACACATATCCAAAGTTCCAGAGTCTCTGAATTGCTCCTATGAAGTTGAGACTACTGTTCCCACAATGCACCTGGCCAAATCCTCAAAAGTTCACTGGACGCATTACAGGCTGGGGATTCTTGGGGGAGTTGGTGCCGGTGAGCTCTGTTAACCTGTTGCTCTCATGGAGTCCACTCTTTAATCCTTTTTGATTCAAGGCAAAGTCCTCCGGGCTCAAAGCATGCAGCAGGAGCAGTCCTTCAAAGGGTAGAGTGCAGACCAGGGTTCTAGCAGGATAGTCCTTCTTCTCCATGTAGCTTCAGGCAGCAGATTTGAGTTGCTATGCAGCTCTCACATATTTATTTAATGTTCTGGGGTGACAAACAGGGCGGCATCCCTGCCCAATGGGGTACAGGGTGGCACCCAAAAGCATGAGCGCTCCCTCCAAAATGTGGCATTTTCTTGGCCCACAGAGCATTGAACTTTAAAATTCAGATGGAGATTTTCTCTCCTTGCGAGTAAGAGCAGGCTAAACCAACCCACTAGCGTGGCTTATTTTCCTTAACGATGCCTTTCCAGCCCTCCTGCAAATTCCATTCTTGGGGCTGCCATCTTGCTCGGCGGTTCAGGAAGAGGGCGTAGGCCTGACTGACATTGCTTTCCCAGGCCCCATCCTGGCCTGTTCTCTGCAGCTGCAGAGCTCCCCCATCAGATAATCTCTCTCCCTCTGTAGGGCACTTATCACCTATTAAAATCAGTTTGGCTAATCCTGTCAAGAGCTGGCCAGTCAGGAGAAGCTGCTAGACGGCTGGATTTTGGCTCATTGAAAAGAAAGTTCTATACCTTCTCTTCTCTATTAGTTATGATAAATTCAACAATGGCAAGTTGTTGGATTTATTATTACAAATCTTTTAAATCCTTGAAATATTATTTTAGCTAACTCCTATCAATAGTTACACTGTATTACAGTATACCCGTGTTAGCCTATTGAGCTAAAGCGCTACAATGGAGGGCAAAAACTAAATTGTTAGCTTTCTTCTCACTAGGGCATGTAAAACATTTTTTTTAATGTTGCTGCATATTCGTTACATGGCACCCTACCCTAGGGGCACCTAGGTTAGACCTTAGGGGTGACAAATGTAAAAAATAAGGTAGTTTACTACTTTGGAAATACCTTTACCTCCAAACTCAAGTGTGCATGTAATTTCAATTGAAAAGCATCTTGCAAAGCAGGGCTGACTTTTTAAAAGACAGCAGGCAACACAACAGTGCACACTAAAGTGCCTCAAAGCTGCTGCACCTCTAAACCTACATGCCCTACCATATACTAAGGACCTACAGGTGGGTTGTCAGTGCCAATTGTAATTACACCTAATTACCATATACCTTTTTAATCACGCACTGACCCTTGGCCTAGCTAACAGAGCACAGGGAGCAGTCAGAGTCAGTTACCACCTGTATCAGTCAAAACATGAGGGTGATCAGAACAAAAAGATGACTTCCTCACAGCCTGCCACTTAATCCTGACTGTTGGAGTTTCCTCTCCCATGGCACCATGCATCTGTTTAATACCTGAATATGTAAGTGGATCAGGATAGGCCTGCAGTGATTTCAGAAACCTACGATGAAGTCATGTTGAAGCTGAATGGTGAAGTTCCCAAATGGATCCGGTGTCGCCTGTCTTTACACAGAAGAATAGATCTCATGAAAATGGTTATTTTACCTTAAATATTGTACCTCCTCTACATCATCTCGATTCGCATCCCCCAAACGTTTTCAACAATTTAAGTCGCTGAAGACAACACTGGCATGGGCTGGGAAATAACCCCATATTACTAGATGGGTGACTTTAACACTATTAAATGAGCAAGGGAGGTTGGCAGCGCCACACTTCGAACTGTACTATCCCTGCACCCAAGAGCAATTTGAGCATTATTTGCTGCCCCTCCACGTGAAAAATCTGTCTTTCAAGCATGACACTGCACGCCCCACACCATTGGGGTATCAGGGCAAATCCCCCTCCCCACCCCCCCACCAACTGAATGGAGATAAACCCAGTGACAAGAACGCAGCCAGCATGGGACGTACTAAGAAGGCCCCAGGGATATCTTGGACAGTCTCTCACACCTCACCCACTATTGCAACTGACAAGCAAAACAAATGTCCCCCCGCACCTGGCCAAATGGAAGATCAAAGAATTGGATGACTAATTTCCGAATGCCTGCTCTATTGACGATGCCTCGGTCATTTTAACACTCTTGACAATTTCTTATTTCTCTGGAAATGGCGCTGTCAAGGCCTAAACTATCTCCAAGCTGATCCATACTAATCGATTTTTGCTAGCTGGGACATGATAAAAGCACTTACCCCTTGTCAGCTCCCTTGGACCGACCACTTCTTGGTCCCTTTCCAATGTTTTTATCAGCCTGGTAGGGCTATTGAGAAGGGGAAGGGAAATATTATGAGACGTAAATGGAGACAGTACTCTCAGGAAAAATTCATAGGCGCCATCCGGAAAGCACAACTACTGTGTGCTACGGATAGTGATCAGGCGAACAAGGAATTTAACCTACTTGTGACTGCCACCTTGGATGAGATAGCTCCCATGAGTAAGGGTAAAGCTAGAGAAGGCAGACAACGTACTGCCCCTTGGTTCACTCCTGAACTCCAGCTAATCAAGTCCAACTGCAAAAAACTTGAAAGGAGCTGGAGAAAGAACCCGACTGAACACGCTAAGAACAGCTACAGGTCATCTCACCGAAGCTATCAGTATGCGGTACGTATAGCCAAAGCCAAATACTTTCATACACGCATTGAGGCGGCCGAGAGCTCCTCGCGTGAATTGTTCAAAATATATAAAGAAATATCCTCAGTCTCTTGCTCTAATACCCCCACAAAGGTCTCTAAGGAGGGATGTAATAAAGTCGCGGACTTTTTTTCTAATAAAGTGAAAGCGATCTATGCCTCCTTCTCTCAATCTCCAGATAAGGGCATAGATTTTAAAGCAGGCAGCTCGCAGGCAGCCACTGAGTCCTTACTACAAACTTTCGAGGTTCCCGTAGCTGACAAGCTAATAAAGATATGTCGAAGTGTGAAGTCCGGTTCCCCCAACGATCCGGCTCCGGCCTGGGTCATCTCAGAGGGCTTGTCAGCCCTGGAACCCCACATTAGACATGTCCTACAAACCTCCTTTCGCACTCAACAAGTCCCCATGGAGTGGAAGAAGGCCATAGTACTGCCAATAAGGAAAAAACCCAATGTCAGCTTGGAGGTGCTGGAAAACCTCAGGCCTATTTCCTTATTGCCGTACGTGGCGAAGGTGGCTGAGAAAGTGGTCAATGCTCAGCTTACGGAACACCTGGAGAGATGGAATTTACTTCATCCCTCTCAGTCAGGGTTTAGGGCGGGCTATTCCACGGAGACAGCTCTCCTTCGAGCCACTGAGACTTTAAGAGCTGGGGCTGATGCAGGTCAAACAATGGCCCTGATCATGCTCGACCTAAGTGCAGCTTTTGACACCGTAGCACATTCCATCCTGCTACGGTGTCTGAACGAAGCCGGGGTCGTTGGTCACGCGCTGTGCTGGCTACAGTCGTTCCTCACGGAGAGATGTTTCCAGGTACAGCAAGGGACATGTCGCTCAGCTGAGATGCCTTTAGATCAGGGAGTGCCTCAGGGCTCTGCCTTGAGCCCCACTCTTTTTAATCTTTATATGGCCTCTCTGGCGAAAGTTGTACAATCATTCGGGGTGGAATTGGTGTCGTACGCCGACGACACCCAGCTGCTGATCTCCCTATCGCAGAACACCTCCAACACCCCTACCAACTTTAAATCCTGCATGCAGGCACTGGGAGAGTGGATGGACTCCCATTGCTTAAAACTCAATGGCTCTAAAACAGAGGTGCTGGTGGTGGGGGGAAAAAGCGAAAATTGGTCAGCTGAGTGGTGGCCTTCATGCCTGGGTCCTACTCCTACTCCCTGTGAGGAGGCTAAGAACTTGGGAATCTGGATGAATCCCTCCCTCTCGTATGATGGCCACATAAGGCGTCTTGTGGGCAAATGTTTTGGAATACTAAAGACCCTAAATAAAACCTTAGACCTACTACCCCTAGCGGCCAGAAGGACACTAACACAGGCATTGGTGACCTCGCGGTTGGACTATGGAAACATTCTGTTCCTAGGGGCAACCGAGGGCAGCTTGGGTCGCCTACAAGTCATCCAGAACGCCGCCGCCAGGCTGGTGTTGAGAAGACCTATGAGAGCTAACTCGCAAAAGGCGCTGGATGCGCTTCATTGGCTGCCTGTGAAGAAACGGGTGCGGTTCAAGTGCCTCCTCTTCTGTCATCGAATTGTCTGGGACAGGTCGCCCGCATACTTAAAGGATTTAGTCAGCCGATATGAACCAACTAGGACCCTCCGCTCGGAGGGTGCCGGACTGTTGACAGTCCCCAGGATAAGGAAGGTCAGATTAGGTGGACGATCATTTGCGCTCCAAGCAGCTCAACAATGGAATAAACTTCCCCTTGCTATGAGACTGGAGAGCAGTGAAGCGCGGTTTAGGGCCTTGCTCAAAACACATCTATACACTGCATAGATCATAGGTTCTCTTATCATGCTGTTTCACTGATAGCTCAGCGCGGGGACATGCCGTGATGGCGTTACTGAGCGCTCTACAAGCTCTTTTATTATTATTATTATTATTATTACTCCACCCGATGTTGCAGCTGGTTTTTCTATTCATCTCATGATTCTTAGGGCGAGAATTGTTATAGCTTCTATAAATTGGACAGTGTTTGACTTTGACTCTGCTCGTTATGCAGGTCAGTGACTTATGAAGGCTCAGAGCATTCTGGACAGCAATGAAGGGTGTGAATGAGGGGTGTTATTAATTCATAGGGTAGAACTCTGCAGGTTGTGTTTTAGTTGAACTATGGAGGCAATGAACCAGGTGAGCTTTGGAGCCTGCAAATTATTAGCTAAATTATAGAGTGGATTAAGTGAGCTCTAAGGGATGAGAACTACGGATCAGAAATACTAAAAGTTTTTACATTCATAAACAGTCCGAATCGCTGTTTGCAACCGCAAAAACGATAGGAGCATTATATTTTTAATCACTCCTAAAATGGCTTTGAGATTCCCTACTAATATGCTTTTTGGATTGTATGTGTTGCAGGTATTCTTCCAAATATAGATATTTAGGGCCCGATGTAGGTAGGCAAATACCGGTCAGTAACGGCCGAAAATCGGTAAAATCGGCCGTTTCTGAGCGGTATTTGGAAAAGGAGATGTAGGTCTCAAAAATGTACCGATTCGGTAAATAAGAATCGGTGAAAAACCGAATCGGTATTTACCGAGTCCATATCTTCCGAATCGGTATTTACCGATTCCTTATTTACTGAGTTCTGATTTACCGAATCGGTAAATAAGAATTCGGAAATAATGCCCATCGAGATGTAGGAAAGGCTAAAAATACCGAATTCAATGAAATTCGGTATTTAAGAGTCGGTATTTACCATGGACTGAAAGCAGGTGGTAACCAGGGGCAGGCTATATAAAAGGGCCTAAAATGCAACAGTGTTGCAAGAATGGTGGCATTCTATGTGATTGCGAGGCGGCAAAGGCTACAGGCTGCAGGTGAGAGGGTATGGAGAAGGGAGGAGCAGGTGTACAGGCAGAGGATCACCCTGTTCCAATTGACTGAGCCCGAGATACTTCAGAGGTACAGGCTACACCCCAGAACCATCATGGACTTAATTAGGGAGCTCCACCCATACCTGGCTCACCCAACACCCAGGGCCCACGCCATCCCACTCCATGTGCAGGTGCTCTGTAGCATACACCTGCTTGCCCCTGGGAGCTACCAGAGTGTGATTGCTGCAGTAGGTGGTGTGTCCCAGAGCTGTCTGTCCCGTTATTTTAGGGAGTTCCTGGATGCCATGACGCAGAGAATGGAACATTACATCCGGTTCCCTGACACACCTGCGGAACTTGCTAAAACAAAAACTGACTTCTATGGACTGGCACACTTCCGGCATGTGATAGGCTGCATAGATGGCACACACATTCCACTATGCCCACCCGTAGCCACTGAACACATCTACAGAAATCGTAAGTCAACGCACTCCATCAATGTGCAGGTGATATGCAATGCTGGCAACATCATCACAGACATAGTGGCCAAATTTCCTGGGAGCACGCACGACTCCTACATATTCCAGAACAGCGGAATATACACACAGCTTGTTGCTGGAGATTTTGGAGATGGATATCTGCTAGGTAAATAAGTGTAACACACCCTGAAATGAATGGCAGATGTATGTGTCATGTGTATGTAACTCATGGACCTCTCATTCCCTCCTAGGCGATAGTGCATATGCCCTGCGTTCCTTTGTTCTCACACCGTACCTCAACCCAACTAACAGAGGCGAAAGGCGTTACAATGTGGCACACAGGTCAACTCGCAACGTAGTGGAGCAAACATTTGGACTCCTCAAGAGCAGGTTCCGTTGCCTCCACAAGAGTGGAGGTGCACGACAGTACACCCCCATGCAGTGTTGCAAGATAATAGTAACCTGTGCCATGTAGCACAATCTAGCCACCAAAGAAGGCACAGAGGTGGAGGTGACACATCACGAGGACATCGATGATGACCAAGAACATGAAGACCCCCAAGCAACAGGACCAGCAGCAACAGATGGAAGATTGAGGCGGACAGAAATTACACGACGATATTTCTAGGTAATGTATGACACATAGACAGGTATAGTGTTTGACGAGTGTAGTTTAATATTCACTACATCATCATTACATAGGAAAAGCCATTTCCCATCAATGTCCATGTCCATGACTGCTTGGGCTCAGTTGCCGTCACTGTGTGCAGTCCTGTGGATCTTTGGCATTGTTCAGTGCTTCCGCCCACGCACTACATTGCGGGATTGATGTGCCTGTGTTTCAGTATCTCGGCTGGGGCCTGACTCAGCATGGCTGCGTCTGACGCTCGTGCGCACCTCTGGTACAGGTGTGCTTGAGCCACTCCTGATGGTTGACCCCTCTGTCTCCTCCATATCCGTGTCACCAGCATTGCCTGTGTTAGTGGTTAGCATCTGCTCCATCGCAGAGGTCACTCTTCCCATGCCCCGTGTCAAGTCTGTGCAGCAGTGCACAATTGCATCCTGCATGGATATTGAGTGTCGGCAAAGTAGTGAAGTAGCTGTTGCAAATCTGTTAATAGACTTTGATTGCTGCCACATATATTGCCGCTCCCTGTGCCGCTGTTTGTGATCCCTGTCCAACGTATCAGACAGTACACCCATGTAGGTGGAGATGTCTGTTATCCCCTTTGATATTGCCTCCAAACTGCATGCTATGTGGCCTATTCCCTTGTCCATGTTGGTCATTTTATTGTTCATGCAGCGCACCTGCCTATGCACGGCCAACAGTGCCTTGGCCTGCATGCGCTGTACCTTGACCATTGTGGTCTCCAGGCCACAGAATACGCTCCCACCTTCCTGGCCATCGCCACCCTCACGTGCCCTCCTGCCTAGGACACTGGTACGCGCAGCGCCTGCTGGAATCTGTGGTGTAGCCTTGTCAGCCACAGGTGCTATTGTTTGCTGTACAACATCCTCATCCTCCGAATCAGAGGTTTGCAGGATCCTCTGAGGGGGCACATCAGGCCTCCTTGCCCTTCCCTGCATGGACGACCTGGACTTAGCTTTGGGTGTAGGCGGTGTGCCTAACAATTCAGGAGATCCAAATAACAGAGGTGATAGCGGGACAGGTGTTGAGGCTCGCTCTGGTGATGAGGCTTCCTGGGTGGTGGTGTTGCCTCCTTCCACAGCGCTGTGACTTGTGCCTTCTTTCTCTTTTTCCCTTCTCTTAGCTGCTGGTGCCCTCTCCTCCGTTGCTGGTGCTGGAGTGCGTGAGGACTCTCCTGTGGAATCAAATTGACATAGGGTCAATGTTGTTGTTCATCTGTGTGTAGTTCCTAATTAAATTGTTTACACACCTTTGCACAGTGTACATTGTGTGTTTGGTGATGTGTGTGGCATGCCTTGCTGAGTCTTGTGGTGTATGCATTGCATGTATGTACTCAGGACTACGTCTACCAAGATGCATTGCTGGACACAAGTATGATCTGTTCTGCAGTGTAATGATTCTACAGAGTGGGGCACAGGTTCAGGTAATTGGTTGTGGATTGGGGTACATGCATCTTACCTTGTTTCTCTGTTGCTTTTGCTGTACTGTCCAGGTCTCCAATCCCATGGATGCATTCTGGCTCCATGGTGGTTTCGACAAGCTCCTCCATCTCTGTCAGTTTTGGTGCTTTGCTCAGGCCACCTCCTGTCACACCAGCATCCTTTTTTTGCGCAGCAATCTTCTTTTTGGTTATGATGCGCAGATCATACTATCGCTTTTTAATGTCCTCGATCTCCCGGTGGGTCACACCAATGGCATTGACTTTGCCCTGTATGCCAAGCCATATGTTCCTCTTCACACACTCTGCAACATGCAGAGACTGTTTCCCGAATATTTGGTGGTAGTGACTTACTATTTCTTCAACAGCCACCTGTAGTTCTTCTGGACTGAACTTTTTCTTTCTTTTGCGCTCCCCACCTTCCTTTTGCCCTTCCTGAGACTCCATTCTGCTGCAGTGCTTGGATGCTCAGCTCCTCTCACCTCAGCTCAATTGTTTGTTCAGTTGGTGTGCACCTGCATGGGTGTGGCCACTCCCAGGTACAGGGGAGGGGTGCTTCATTCTGATTGGTTGGATTCTCTGGGCCTTGGTTGTGGGGTGTGTAGGGTGTCCCTGATTGGTTGGCAGGCTCACATGTCGATTTTCATACTGCCGACTCGGTATTTACCGAATCGGTAAATTCCGAATCGGTAAATTCCGAGTCGGTAAAACCCATTCATTCCTATGGGCCGGGAGGCCCATGGGAATGAATGGGTTTTACCGACTCGGAATTTACCGATTCGGAATATACCGATTCGGTAAATACCGAACTCCGATACCGAGTCATTCCGAATCTGTAAGTTTCACCGATTTTTTATCTACATACCATTTTCCGATTCTGAAATACCGATTCGGTATGAGTCGGTATTTAAGAATCGGAAAATTGAAATTACCTACATCTGGCCCTGAGTGATAGAAATCCAGTCGCAAAACATTGAAAAATATCTATTACTGAGACCCCTTTCCCTTTGTGACTTCATGAGTGTAAAATTACTTTGGTGGGGTATAGGCAGCAGTCCAGGGGAACACTGCTAACTCTCAAACAAACTTTGTGTTTTTAAAATTAAACTTGTATTTTTAAACACAGCAACATTACTTTCAGAAAAGCAGTCTGCATTAAAACAAATGACTTTATTAAAAGACCATCACAAACATGCTGACCCTAGCAGGCCACCATCCTTCTCATCTACAACTACTAGAGTGAGTCATAATTTGCAACCTACCTCCTTAATATTCCATAGGTAGATGTAATTAATTCTCCCTTTGCTTAAAAAATCTATGTACCGACCAATAAGTACATGGGTCTGTTTGTAAAATTATTTTCTGGTTGCAAAAATACTGGTCTCAAATTGGTCAGATGAGCTGTGGGGACTGTGAACAAGGTGAGCTCGGGATCTCATATGTGAAGCAGAAATGTCAATGTGAGCTCATAAGGTGTATACTGTGGCTCTGAATATGGTAAGATCTGCCGGCTTTGAAGAAGGTGAGCTCTTTAGGATCTGATTGTAACATGCATTTGCCTGGTACTGAAGGATTCAGTTGCTCAGCCTGCACGGGGGAAAGAGGAGGTGAGATAGGAGTAGATATGGGCTGCATGTACCAGCAATAGCTGCTCTATAAAAGGTGCTTTGGCTCATTGCTGGATGAGACGCAAATTTGCCGGCTACTGAAAGACTTAGGGCCATATGTAGGTAATTTCTATTTACCGATTCCTAAATACCGAATTTTACCGATTCGGTATTTAAGAATCGGTAAATAGATTGTAGGTAAAAAATCGGTAAATTTTACAGAATCGGTAATATTCGTTATTACCGATTCGGTATTTACCGAATCGTTAATAAAGAATACCTTCCCATTCATTCCTATGGGCCTGGAGGCACACAGGAATGAATGGGAAGTCATTCACTATTACTGATTCGGTAAATACCGAATCGGTGATAGGGGGAGCATATTCAAGGGTGGCAGGGTGTCACACTGACACCCTGTTGCACCCCTGAATCGTGCATGTGTGCACACGTGACACACATACATGCCCTAAGGGCATGCATGTCTGCCACATGGCACTTTTAAGAAAGCACATAATTGCTTTTTTAAAGTTATTCGGTATTTACCACCAACTTGTAGTTGGTGGTAAATAACGAATCCTGAGAGCAAAAATGCACTCACTTGAGTGCTCCCTACATAGGATTTAAGGATTCGGTAATTTACTGATTCCTTAAATTAAGGAATCGGTATTTTACAGATTCCTTAAAATAACGAATCAGTAAATTACTGAATCCTTAAATCCAGCCTTCTACATCGCAAAGGGCTAAATACAGGTCGGTAACGGAAAATGTACAGATTTTCATCCGTTACCGACCGGTATTTAGCTATGTACATATGGCCCTTTGTCACTGACCCTGCGTGGGGAAAAGGAGGAGAAAGGAGGAGGTGGGGACGTGTACCTACAACAGGAGCACTATAAAAGGGGCTCTGGCTAACCGCAGCACAAGAGATGCCTGGCCCTGCACGGGCCAAGACCAGTGCACAGGACGGGCGCGGGTGCTAACTGGGCCAAGACCAGGCCTATCTGTGCCCATCACAGTCTGGAAGCGGCTAGGCTTGAACACCCTTCTTGGCCATTTGACATTGAAACTTTCAGATTTGAAAGAGCAGCTGGCAATGAGTAAAAGAAAGTTAACAACTAGTACTCACTCTGGTAAAGAGTAAACAATGTTATCATTTATTGTCAATTTTTATCAAAAGCCATGTGGGTTACAGAGAATGAAGTAGTTATGTTTCAGCAATGTATACTGGAAGCACCTGCAGAAACATCAATTGCATTGGGTCTAGGCTCTGAAATAGAAAGGGAACTGCTGTGGGCGCTGCAACAAATTGTTGAGTTATAACAGAATCACTTACAATTGACAAAGATGTGACATCATCATAGCTGCCCAAACAATTAAGGTCACCACCTGCAAATTAAAAAAAGACACTGCTTAAGTCACACTCCCAAAAACTAAAAAAGCTTCTAACCCTTTTTTTTTTTACATCTTTAGGTTCTGGTGACGCTGCTATGGATATTAATAATAGGTCATAGTTCATGCAGAAGGGTACTTTCAGGGCTCGAGTTGAGGGTAAATGCGGGTAGACGCCATCTACTCACTATTTTCAAAGGGTATATGGCATCTACCCAGCTGCAAGCTTTCAGAGAAATACGCAGAATTAGTCCAGTTGTAATTTTCTGACACCGGGACACTTTCAGCAGCGCCCGCACGTTTTTCTCCTTTTGTTCCGAGCAGTAACGTGCAGGAGTATCAGATTACAGTTTCACCCATCAATCAATCAATACATTTGTAGAGCGCGCTGCTCACCCATGAGGGTCTCAAAGCGCTGAGGGGGGTGGGGGGTGGGGAGTGCTGCTACTGCTCGAAGAGCCAGGTCTTGAGTAACCTCCTGAAGGTTAGTAGGTCTTCGGTCTTCGATCTGCCGCATGTGGATGGAGAGGGTATTCCAGGATTTTGCGGCGAGGTAGGAGAAAGATCTGCAGCCGGTGGTTACTCTTTGGATGCAGGGGACGGTGGCCAGGGCGCAGTCGGCGGAATGGAGCTGGCAGTTTGGGGTGTAGAAGGTGAGTCGTCTGTTGAGGTATGCTGGTCCGGTGTCGTGGAGTGCCTTGTGAGCATGGGCTAGGAGCTTGAAGGTGATCCTCTTGTTGATGGGGAGCCAGTGCAAGTCCTTCAGGTGGGGTTTGATGTGGCTGTGGCAAGGGATGTCCAGGATCAGGCGTGCAGAAGGGTTCTGTATGTGTTGCCATCGTTTCAGCAGTTTGGCCGAGGCTCCTGCTTAGAGGGCGTTTCCATAGTCTTGCCTGCTGCTGGGTCTGGGTGGATGTTTTTCTTGTGTCAGTGGGGATCCATCTGTAGATCTCTCTGAGCATGCGGAGGGTGTTGAAACAGGAGGACGAGATGACGTTGACTTGCTTGGTCATGGAGAGTGTTGAGTTAAGTATGAATCCCAGGTTGCGAGTGTGGTCGGTGGGTGTTGGTGCGGTTCTAGGGCAGTCAGCCACCAGGAGTCGTCTCAGGCTGAGGGGGTGATGCCGAGAATGAGGACCTCCGTTTTGTCCAAGTTCAGCTTCAGACGACTGTTCTTCATCCATTCGGCGACGCTTTCATTTCTTCGTGGATGTTGGTTTTGGCGGTGAGGGGGTCCTTGGTGAGGGAGAGGATCAGCTGTGTGTCTGGTGACGCGGGTGAGTGGGGCCATGTAGATGTTGAACAATATCGGGCTGAGGGATGACTCATAACAAAAGCTGACTTTAAGGGGCCATTAGGTCCAGTTTTTGTTGGAATATCCTGCTGGGAGCTATCAGGAGCCTCATACCTAGATGCAATGCAGGGTAAACAAAGGCTCTCATCTTATCACTTCACAGGTACTTAACAGAGAAATCATTTTTGGTTGTTTCAGTACTTGTATACGAGATACGCATACACTGAGAGAATGTCAGATATGTTGGTTGCCCCAGTATGTACACAAAAAACTATTTAAATACCACTATTTTGTTTTATTTCTTTTATAGCTAGTTCAGTAATGCTAAAGTGCAATAAAAGAAATAATACACATATTTAAATTATTTGTTTACGTATGATGTAAAACGCTCTGACATCCTGCATTGGGATGAGTAGTGCCACTCATAATCCCAATGCAGGGTGTCTGAGTGCTTTACATCACACCTACAGACATTGACAATAAATCATATATATGTTTATCAATATAAAGGATGTGTTACATAAGATAGTGAGTGTTCAAAGGTGTAGGAGATTCATGTCCTTCATACCTCACTTTGATAAATTAGAAGGATTACAATTTATAAACTACAAGTAGCAAAATGATCTCTGTCTTAAAAGTAGTAACCCACTTACATAAAACAAAAATCTTTCATTGCGTGTTACATACTGTGCTTTGCAGGAGACATATTAACCCTATATGCTACTTTGATTCAAAATGAGGAAAAGGCGAAACATATATCTCTCCAGCAAATATGATATCCTCCAGAGTTATTTTGCCATTATTATTATTATTCCCTGAGACTTATCTGGTACACAAAGATCTCTGCAGCAGGTGCCTTAACCCCATAAGATTTTATTTAATACAGACATTGCAACCAATTAAGCAGAACAGATTTACTGTCACGTTTCTCCTTGTTGCTAATTTCTTTGTGGCAGTGCTTAAAAACAAGCATTTACAGTGCAATAGGTCTCGCATTAGTTAAATGCAGAGCTATTGCTTTCCAAATGAAAAAGAAATGCGGCCTCTGCCTCCCTTTGTTTCTTTTTATTTTCTTTTTTATAGCAGGTGAGGCACGCTGTGATTTTACTTTAAATGTTTCAACGTGAAGCGTGGTGTGCCACTATTGGTAAAAAAGTCAAGAAATAGAAGAAAAATAGTTATGCGTCCGGTGTATTTTTTTTCTATTTATTTACTACTAGCTTACCCGCCGTGCGTTGCTTCGATCTCAGAAGAAAGGAAATACAAGGAAACTTGTTATGATAACATTCAATTTACATTGTGTCATTTTTATTGAAACTTATTCATTTTAATATGGAAAACATTTCAAAGTGTTGTTTTAATTCTATTTATTTATTCGACTGCTTGTGGATACACGATATTTTAGTTTTTCCGTCTGGTGCATACACGAATAAATCAGAAGGTTTTCTGACGTGTGAGCTGGCCACATACAGTTGTCCATGTGAGAAGCACGGATTCTCCAAATGGAATCCACACACTTGCAGCGATTGTCCTTGTACTTTGTTGATGGTTATTGCAAAAGCGAGTCGCACCGGAAACTGTAAACGTTTGAATTCAAATGGCATATCTGTTGGGATCATTGGAATACGTGGCAACAGTACATCTTCCCCCTTGAATTTCCCATTCAAAATTGCAGCTTCGATGACATTGTTAATCATCTTTTTCACCAAAAGTCTTGTACCGTTGCAAAGTCGTGGTGGATTGATGTTTCGGAGAAGAATGATAGGCACGCCAATTATCAATGTCAAAATGTGTGGTGACATACCGGGCAAATCCAGTGAATTCAAGAATTCCGTTGGGTCATTGACAACTTCATCTTGATTCATCACAATATTGATGGACTTATATGTTGTCGCTTCGCCTGGTATTCCGTTTTGAATGCTGAAATTGATGGCATTTACATCGTTGTTCGTAGCTGCTAACATAGCACGTGCACTGATCCACTGATGATTTTTGTGATTCCGCGTGATATTCGAAAGATTATAAGGGCCCTGGGGGGCTGATATTTTAAAAAAATGTATGCCAGAAACCTTCGCGGGAGTGTACTCGACAATTTCCCAAAGTTTCATGGTGATCGGATGAATGGTGTAGTAATGCATAAAGGACAAACAGACAGACAGACATACATTCGTTTTTATATATATAGATTAGATTTTGCACTGGGGTTGTGCCAAAATATTGATGCAACTCCGGCGCTAAGCTAACTAAGCATGCACAAACCCTTAAAGTGTAATTGGTAATGGGGCCACATGTGCAAATCAGTCCACCTTACTGGGCATGGGTTGGTCGCCGTCATCCATGTATATTCAGCCAAAGAGCACATGAGACCAATGCATGTATTAAATTCACCTATTGACATGCACGTCGGACAATATAGGGTCTCATAAACAACGAATCATGAAGGATATAGGGGCATATTACCAACAACTAGCGATAATTTTTGTCTCTAACTTGTTTAGAGACAAAAATTATCGCCGCACATCGGCGATTTTTATCGCAGATAAACCTTGCTATTAGCAAGGTTTATCGCGAATGCGATAAAAAACGGCCGCAATGCATGAATATCGCTGAAAAGTCAGCGATATTCATGCATTATCGAGCAAATGCTCTTAGCCATGTTATCCACCTCCCATTGGATAACATGGTGAAGAACTGCTCAGGGCAGGTGTTAGCTTTTGGAGATATTCGCGCTTAGCGCGAATATCTCCAAAAGTTGGTAATAGGAGATAGCGATGTTAGCGACTGTTTCCCGTCGCTAACATCTTGGCACGCCCACTTTGCATGTCATTAGTGATAAATATCACTGACATGCAAAGCGGGGCCCAAGATGGTCGCTATCTCCTATTAGCTGTCACTAACTGGTGTTAGCGACAGCTTGGTAATAGGGAGATAATTTTATCTCCGCTTTCTTGGCTTTTAAAGCCAAAAAAGCGGAGATAAACCCCCTTCATAATATGCCCCAAAGTGTCCACGGGTTTTGGAGTTATCTGGGCAAATCACTTAATCTTCCTGTGCCTAACAAAAATGAATGTGTGCTCATGTAACAAAACTGGTACTGTGTAAAGCGCTCTGATACCCGATATCTTCAGGTCTAGTTCGCGCTATATAAAACTCCAAAAAAAAAAAAAGCTATTCAGTATGCACTAATCATGACTGGTAATAATTTGCTTCTGAGTGTGGTCTTGCATCACTTTTGGCCTCCAATTTTGTGATATATATGTTCCAGATTTTTTTGAAAAAATGTTTTGGCCCATTTTCTTTAATTACGTATATCACATTGGTACCAATGGCATTGAAATACACAAGATATCTCACATATACTTTACATCTTGGCATGAGGTTGAGTAACATCGTAGTCTATAACCCCCGCATAGCCTCAGAGTTGATGATGGTTCTAAGGGACAAGTGGTGGGGTAGTGTCATCACTCCTGCGAGGCAGTCTTTGTCGTACACTGGGATGTGAGGCGTGCTCTCTCTGTTAGCACTATATCTTAGGGGTGGTGGTTTGCCAGCATTAATATAGACTTAAACAAACCTGGGAGATAGAACTGGGGTACACTGTGTCTTATATTGCTACCGTATGGGGGTAGTCGCCTGAATGATGCAGTATGGCAGGGTGGCTATTTAGGCATGCGCAGGTGAGAGGGGGAGTGTGTCGGAGGTCGCCCATATAGAGATGCAGTCATGGTCCGCTCGTGGCTGCCATTGCAATCCGCTGGGCGTCTGGGCCCTCTGCGAATCACCCTGGGCAGCCGCAGGGGTCACGAGTGCCCCAGGAGAACCAGCAGTCTGGGATCCCGGAGTCGCCAGTGTTTCTAGTGTAAAGGAGTGGAGTAACATGGCGCATAGCAATACAATTGGATGCTTACGAATTCTCTTAACTTCTTCTGTGCAGAGTATTCCCTCTTCTGCCGCGCCCCACTTCTTGACAGCACCCACCCATGTCGCTAGAGGAGGGCCTCCTGGTGCTGGCTGCCAATGCAAAGTAATGCATCGCTTAGCCAGGAGAAGCACCTAGGACGCAAAGTGCATTTCCACTTTCATGTTTTTGCGGCATGTGCAGACTCTAAGGGCACTAGCTTCCGAAGTGTATAGGTCTGGGAGTCCTGTGACCGTCCTAAGTGTGGTGTGGACTGTGGCCCAGTATCTGGGACAGGTGAAGGAGCTTTCGGGGAAGTACCTATGTAACTTTCTGGGAGTAAGTACAGCCGGTGTAATATATGCAGTTGTATGTTTTTAAAGCGTTAGTTACAGGACACTTTTTTTGTAAATTCTAATGCACGAGTCCATTCCTTATCGTGAAGCGGCCTACGGAAGTTCTTTTCCCATTTCTCCCGGAGGGGTGCAAGGGTGGGCTGCGTAAGGGTCCCTATGGCTTTATTTATCCAATGAGCTAAGTGTCACTCGGGGCCCATCTGTAGTATCGCACGAATTACCTGGTGTGTAAAGGTTTCTGTATCTATTGTTTGCCACATTTTGAGGCAGTCGTCCACGAGCTGCCTATATAGAAGAGACTGTCCTCTAGGTCTTCCATGAGCGTCTCAAAGTTCTGAAGTTGTTCGTTGAGATATAGTGAGCTGGGTCGGTCAATAAGCGTTCAGACCATGTGCGCAGAATCCGCTCCGTTTAGTGTACTCAGCCCTTGGGAAACCCCACCAGCGGCAGGAAGGGGGAGTATGGGGTGCCGCGCGGTTCATCCTGTGGATGCGCGACAGACATGCATGTGCTGTCGTCACTTGGAGCGGCTTGGTCCGGCTGCTGAGAGCCCCATTGTAGCTGGGTGGCTAGAAAGTAAGCCTCAAAGGATGGGGCAGCTAGTCCCCCCAGTTCCAGGGGCAGCTGCAGCTTGGTAAGGGCAATGTGCCTGCGATTGGATCCCCATATGAGGGTTCCGAGCAGGGTGTCCAGCTCTCTGAAAAAGGAACGTGGGGGAACTACCGGAAAGTTAGAGAAGTAGTACAATAGTCGCGGATCGAGGATCATCTTAGTAACTGCTATTTTCCCTGTGACAGCGAGTGGGAGATCTTTCCAAAAGTGTATGGAGGATCTGATGCCAGCCATCGCTCTGCGATAGTTACCCTCGTGGATGTTTTGAGGTGTGTGATATAGCTGGACTCCCAGGTATCGGACCGCCTGGGGGCTCCAGGAGATGTTGACGCTACCCAGCCTCAGAGGGCACTGAGGCATGGCCTGCACTAGGAGATATATGGTAGGTTTGGACCAATTGACTTTGAGTCCAGCTACTTCCTCAAAATCCGGCAATATGCGTATTATAGGGGGGAGGTCCGCCGCAATATCACGGACATAGATGAGCACGTTGTCAGCGTACATCGATACCACATGAGTGGAGTCAGCAATTGGAATTCCCCACCCTTTGCCCGCAGCGTGAAGGTGGATCGCCAGAGGTTCCATCGCCATGGCGAAGAGCAGGGGGAGAGTGGGCATCCCTGCTGGGTGCCTTGACGGATCGGGAACGGGGCGGAAATGAGGGGTCCCAGCCACGCTCTGGAGGTAGGTGTGGAGTGTATGAGCTTGGTATAAGCCCAGAGGCGAGCCCTACCCCCATGCATCACAGGACCTGAAGAAAATAAGGCCATTAGAGGGTATCAAATGCTTTTTCCAGGTCCAAAACCAGGCACGCCGCTCGGGGGAAGTGATCCTGTATCTGGTCCTGTACATGGAACAGTCACTGTATATTATAGGAGGTGTTCCTGCCCGGCACAAATCCATTCTGATCTGGGTGGATCCACCAGAATCTTCTCATAGATTTTATAGTCCGCGGGCAATAGAGCTATGGGCCGATAGGAGCCCAGTTGGTGGGGGTCTCTCTCCAGTTTGAGAAGGGATTCTATAACCGAATCAAACATGGACTGGGGCAAGGTGCAGTCATCGAGGGCTGCTTGAAATTTAGTCACCAGTTGAGGTATTAGTTGGGGCGCAAAGGTGCGATAGAACTCCAGTGGAAGTCCATCCAAACCAGGGGCCTTACAGGTGGCTAACGCCCTCATCGCCTGACTGATTTCAGTCGCACCAATGGGCTCATCAAGGTCCTGTCGGTCATTGTGATCTATAGGAGGCAGCTGGTGTCCACTCAGGAATTGGGTAAGGACTTCTGCATGTATTGGAGCGGAGCTTGTGTATAGCAGTGCATAATGCCTTCGGAAGGCCTCTAGAATGGAGACCTGCGAGTGGAGGAAAGTGTCTGGGTCACTGCGGATGGTCTTGATTGGCGGGAGGGTCGAATCTTGTTTGACAAACCATGCTAATAGCGTGCCCGCCCTGTCTCCTTTTTTGTGCACCCAGGAAGCATACGCCCCAAAGTTATACGTCGCAAGCTCGCCAGCGCCTCCTCGTATGCAGTCTTGGCGTCAGCGATTTGAGCCGGCGTGGCCTTGTCTGGGTTTGTCTCCTTTGTGAGTGCGGCCATAGTTTGCTCTGTATTTTGGCTGTCTCGTTCCAGGACCTGACGGACCCCTGTGATGTGTTGAATGCATGTGTCCTGTATGACAACTTTAAAGGCATCCCATTCCCTTGCTCGAGTAGTGGCCGTACCAGTGTTCTCCTGGAAATAGTTACGTATGTGCTCCGCCTAAGTCTGTGTAAAAACCGGGTAGTCTAGACAGTCCTTGGGGAGGGGACAATTAGGGACAGGGGGGCGGGGCGGGCGCCAGTGGAGCGTGATTGTGTGGGCGTCATGGTCCGACAGGATCCTACATAGGTAGTCAGAGTCAGAAATGATGTTCAGGATAGTGGGAGAACAGAGGAAACTGTCCAAGCATACCTTGAGATCATGGGGCCCGAGTGAAATTAGTAAAGTCTGATGGTGGGGTTCCGTGAGCACCAGACCAATGCGCTGCCCATGTCGCGAAACGTTTCACCTGCACTGTAATGGGGGATGCTGGGTGGGGAGGATACGATCTATCCAGTGCTGTGTTTTGTACGCAATTGTAGCCCCCTCCTAGAATCCAGGGGGATTGTGTATATGTACTTAAGGGTAGGGATACGTGTTGGGCCCGTATATACTCCCCAACAGCACTGACTAACCTTCTAGTGACACCAAAGGAAATGTTGGACGGAGCGTTGACAATACAAGCACTCACCCCCAGTCAACTGATCTGGGTTTAATCCATCACCATTCTTTAGCCCACTCTGCCACCCCAGTTCAGACATGGCCATATGCAAATCAGTCTGACCCTGGGCCTCATGGGAGCAGTCCAGCCCGAACTGCCAAGCCATGCCTTCCCTGGACCGGAAACAAGCTTCCCAGGACCGGTTTCTGGCATTGCAGCAGTCTTCAGCCGGGCTAGCTTGAATCCAGTGGCAAAGTGAGCAAGGGACTCACGTCTGAGCATACCCTTCCACACTTATGGCAGCCAAAGCAGTACAAAAGGGGGTGGTGATGGACAGAGCATCTGAACCAATCAAACACTCACACCCAGTCAAAAGATCTGGGGTTGATCCATCACCGTTCTTTAGCCCACTCTGCCACCCCAGTTCAGACATGGCTATATGCAAATCAGTCTGACCCTGTGCCTCATGGGAACAATCCAGCCCGAACTGCCAAGCCATGCCTTCCCTGGACAGGAAACAAGCTTCCACAGGGTGGTCACTCCTTGACCACAAGGGAGATGTCTGCAGTCTTCTAGTCGGAATACAAGGTTGAAGGTCCAAGGGTTTCATTTCAGAGTTTCGTTCCAGGATAATCTAAGGTCCTGGGGACACAGCACCTATCTTTATACTAAGAAAATGGGCTGGATTAACGGCTAGGTCCCTCCTATGGGTGGACCTGGGAAGGCGGTGGTTACACCCCTTTCCCTTTGTCCAGTTTTGCGCCAGAGCGGGGCTGGAGTGGCCCAGCAATTGGTTTGAACCGGGCTATGCATGGAGCACCTTGTGTGCCCCAGGCAGTGTCTGGAAAAGCATCTTTCCATTCAACCCACCCTGCTCCAATACACTACAGGCTGTCTGGGGAGGTGCTAGCACCTCCCTCGACAGGAAACCTATTGTCCAGGCCTCCCTTGTTGGAGTTTCCCCCAGCAGCAGGAGGTCAGACTTGTGTCTGTGGCAGCAGCATCCATTTTGTGACGATGAGGCTCTGTTTAACTTTAACCGGGTAAAGCAGTAACATACATGTCTTTTCCCTCTAGAAGTGTGGAATGCTACCCCTGCCGCCAGAATTGGTGGGGGTATAGTATTCCAAAGTGTTTGACACCTTACACAACATGTTTTGATAAAGCCAAACCAAAGTTAGCATTAACCGCGAGGATTATAAGGCACTGAAGAGAATATGGTATGGCCATATCACAGAACAGCTATAAGGACATGGTTCCGAAAGCTGCAGAGGGGCTCAGCTCATGCTAGGGCACCCTCTTACATAAAACCAAGCACTCTGCCTCCAGGATTGTTAAGGCCTGCCATAGGAGTGACTTATAGGTTACTATGTGTGTATATATAAGGTAGATATAGATATACTATATCTAAGTAAGGGGTGATTACACCACCTTAACCAAGCTGAGTGATCAGCCTGTGGTAAAACCAAAGGAAATGATGGACGGAGCGTTGACAATACAAGCACTCACCCCCAGTCAACTGATCTGGGTTTAATCCATCACCATTCTTTAGCCCACTCTGCCACCCCAGTTCAGACATGGCCATATGCAAATCAGTCTGACCCTGTGCCCCATGGGAACAGTCCAGCCCGAACTGCCAAGCCATGCCTTTCCTGGACCGGAAACAAGCTTCCCAGGACCGGTTTCTGGCATTGCAGCCGTCTTCAGCCGGGCTTGCTTGAATCCAGTGGCAAAGTGAGCAAGGGACTCACGTCTGAGCATACCCTGCCAACTTATGGCGAACAAAGCAAAACCAAAGGAAATGATGGACGGAGCGTTGACAATACAAGCACTCACCCCCAGTCAACTGATCTGGGTTTAATCCATCACCATTCTTTAGCCCACTCTGCCACCCCAGTTCAGACATGGCCATATGCAAATCAGTCTGACCCTGTGCCCCATGGGAACAGTCCAGCCCGAACTGCCAAGCCATGCCTTTCCTGGACCGGAAACAAGTTTCCCAGGACCGGTTTCTGGCATTGCAGCCGTCTTCAGCCGGGCTTGCTTGAATCCAGTGGCAAAGTGAGCAAGGGACTCACGTCTGAGCATACCCTGCCAACTTATGGCGAACAAAGCAAAACCAAAGGAAATGATGGACAGAGCGTTGACAATACAAGCACTCACCCCCAGTCAACTGATCTGGGTTTATTCCATCACCATTCTTTAGCCCACTCTGCCACCCCAGTTCAGACATGGCCATATGCAAATCAGTCTGACCCTGTGCCTCATGGGAACAGTCCAGCCCGAACTGCCAAGCCATGCCTTTCCTGGACCGGAAACAAGCTTCCCAGGACCGGTTTCTGGCATTGCAGCCGTCTTCAGCCGGGCTTGCTTGAATCCAGTGGCAAAGTGAGCAAGGGACTCATGTCTGAGCATACCCTGCCAACTTATGGCGAACAAAGCAAAACCAAAGGAAATGATGGATGGAGCGTTGACAATACAAGCACTCACCCCCAGTCAACTGATCTGGGTTTAATCCATCACCATTCTTTAGCCCACTCTGCCACCCCAGTTCAGACATGGCCATATGCAAATCAGTCTGACACTGTGCCCCATGGGAACAGTCCAGCCCGAACTGCCAAGCCATGCCTTTCCTGGACCGGAAACAAGTTTCCCAGGACCGGCTCTGGCATTGCAGCCGTCTTCAGCCGGGCTTGCTTGAATCCAGTGGCAAAGTGAGCAAGGGACTCACGTCTGAGCATACCCTGCCAACTTATGGCGAACAAAGCAAAACTAAAGGAAATGATGGATGGAGCGTTGACAATACAAGCACTCACCCCCAGTCAACTGATCTGGGTTTAATCCATCACCATTCTTTAGCCCACTCTGCCACCCCAGTTCAGACATGGCCATATGCAAATCAGTCTGACCCTGTGCCCCATGGGAACAGTCCAGCCCGAACTGCCAAGCCATGCCTTCCCTGGACCGGAAACAAGCTTCCGAGGACCGGTTTCTGGCATTCCAACAGTCTTCAGCCCGGCTTGCTTGAATCCAGTGGCAAAGTGAGCAAGGTACTCACGTCTGAGCATACCCTGCCACACTTATGGCGGCCAAAGCGGTACAAAAGGGGGTGGTGATGGACAGAGCATCTGAACCAATCAAACACTCACACCCAGTCAAAAGATCTGGGGTTGATCCATCACCGTTCTTTAGCCCACTCTGCCACCCCAGTTCAGACATGGCTATATGCAAATCAGTCTGACCCTGTGCCTCATGGGAACAATCCAGCCCGAACTGCCAAGCCATGCCTTCCCTGGACAGGAAACAAGCTTCCACAGGGTGGTCACTCCTTGACCACAAGGGAGATGTCTGCAGTCTTCTAGTCAGAATACAACGTTGAAGGTCCAAGGGTTTCATTTCAGAGTTTCGTTCCAGGATAATCTAAGGTCCTGGGGACACAGCACCTATCTTTATACTAAGAAAATGGGCTGGATTACCTGCTAGGTCCCTCCTATGGGTGGACCTGGGAAGGCGGTGGTTACACCCCTTTCCCTTTGTCCAGTTTTGCGCCAGAGCGGGGCTGGAGTGGCCCAGCAATTGGTTTGAACCGGGCTATGCATGGAGCACCTTGTGTCTGGAAAAGCATCTTTCCATTCAACCCACCCTGCTCCAATACACTACAGGCTTTCTGGGGAGGTGCTAGCACCTCCCTCGACAGGAAACCTATTGTCCAGGCCTCCCTTGTTGGAGTTTCCCCCAGCAGCAGGAGGTCAGACTTGTGTCTGTGGCAGCAGCATCCATTTTGTGACGATGAGGCTCTGTTTAACTTTAACCGGGTAAAGCAGTAACATACATGTCTTTTCCCTCTAGAAGTGTGGAATGCTACCCCTGCCGCCAGAATTGGTGGGGGTATAGTATTCCAAAGTGTTTGACACCTTACACAACATGTTTTGATAAAGCCAAACCAAAGTTAGCATTAACCGCGAGGATTATAATGCACTGAAGAGAATATGGTATGGCCATATCACAGAACAGCTATAAGGACATGCTTCCGAAAGCTGCAGAGGGGCTCAGCTCATGCTAGGGCACCCTCTTACATAAAACCAAGCACTCTGCCTCCAGGATTGTTAAGGCCTGCCATAGGAGTGACTTATAGGTTACTATGTGTCTATATATAAGGTAGATATAGATATACTATATCTAAGTAAGGGGTGATTACACCACCTTAACCAAGCTGAGTGATCAGCCTGTGGTGTCAGTTTGGATGGCCAGCCAGGGGTGGCATAATACATGCTGCAGCCCCTGGTGGGCCTTGGATACACCTATGCCCTGGGTACCTATGGTACACTATACAGGGGCTCACAAAGATGACCCAATACCCAATCAGGTATGTACCTAAAGTACATGGTATCAATTTAGAGAGAGAACAGCTGAGCTGTGGGTCTGATTAGCAGGCCCAGAGACACACTAAAGTCGGAAAAACAGACAATCACTAGGCAAAAGGTTGGGGTAACCATATAGTCAGATATCCACCTTCCTACAGCTGGTTTCCCTGATGCGTGCCCCCAGAGCCACAGCATTTTCATACTTGGGCTGCGATCTCCTGGCTGTCTCCTCCTATCGTTGACCTCTCGCCTGAGGGAACTGCTGGGCGCCAAGTGTCTGCCTCAGAGTGATTCAGGGCTGCATCGGAGTCAAGCGGAGAGGCGGGAGCCCGCAGGAGGGATGGGCGCCATCTTGCCTTCTGTGCCGCCTCACTTTCTTACATGGCTGCGTTCTGACTCTGCGAGCCCACAATTTCACTGTTGGGGTCAGCACCAATTGCCCCTCACATTCCGGTGCCGGTTGGTGTGTACAGGTACCATCTGGGCGCAGCGTGAATAGGCGAGGTGATAAGCTCGTTCACAGAGCCTCAGCAGAACGCGTCCGCCATGGCAGCCATCTTGGCCACGCTCCCCGATATATATGTTCCAGATAATGGATACTGAACCCTTCCACTCAAGAGTCAGCCTTGGTGATGGCATCGGACTCTGCCTTAGCACATCAAAAGCTCCCGAGCCACTGCTTCGTGTCAGGTGCCACACTGGCCTTCCAGGACATAGCTATCAGGCTCGTGAAAAGCATGAAGTTCACACCCATGATCCTACCGCTGTATCTGTCCCCTTTGGCTGACCAACTCAGAAGCAGGATGGAAAATTCAGGGATGAGCGGTATTATGCGGTCTACTAGGTCTGCTAGAAAAATGTCACTTCCCTCATCTTTTGTAGAAGCACTTTGCTGTCCACACCATATGTTGGGAACCGGCATCCTGATAACTTCATGTAAGACATTCTGATGGTTCCCCCTGGAAATGCGCTCTATGCGCTGTGGTGTCAGGTGGGTCCGGTGTAGAAAGTTAAATTGTGGATAACGAAATTGTGGATTTATAGAGATCTGTTTCACTTGCAATTTAGGGGCATATTACCAACAACTAGCGATAATTATCGCTATGTTGTCTTAGCGGCAATCATTTTATCGCCGTGTTGCGGCGATTTTTATCGCTTAGGAGCCTTGCTATTATCAAGGTTTATCTCCTAAGCGATAAAAATCGGCCGAAATGCATGAATATCGCTGTAAAGTCAGCGATATTCATGCATTACCGAGCTAATGCTCTTAGCCATGTTATCCACCTCCCATTGGATAACATGGCTAAGAACTGCTCAGGGCAGGTGTTAGCTTTTGGAGATATTCGCGCTTAGCGCGAATGTCTCCAAAAGTTGGTAATAGGAGATAGCGATGTTAGCGACTGTTTCCAGTCGCTAACATCTTGGCATGCCCACTTTGCATGTCATTAGTGATAAATATCTCTGACATGCAAAGCGGGGCCCAAGATGGTTGCTATCTCCTACTAGCTGTTGCTAACTGGTGTTAGCGACAGCTAGGTAATAGGGAGATAATTTTATCTCCGCTTTCTTGGCTTTTAAAGCCAAAAAAGCGGAGATAAATCCCTTGATAATATGCCCCTTAGTGCCCGGACATCGTTTGTCGGTGATTACCAAGGTTGAGTGACCGCCTATCTCTGGCCGGCAATTCTTTCGTGTAGAGTTGTGCATGCAAGGCATTGTACAATGCAGTAATGGTTTTCCTCGCATCGCCGTGTGTTAGTATAATTTGCTGGGGCAGAGATGTGTCGGCTCAGTTCGTCCCTGCCCTCAGAGGGTGGTGGCAGCATATTCTATAGTGTTATACTCTAGGAACTGACCCACCAATGTCACATTCGAGCCCCTCAGGTCTTGGAACGACTTTTATTCTTCCTTATGAGAGAGGTCCTCAGAGAACAGCACCCCCGACTCCCCCGACACCCTGACTCCACCCATGAGCGTGTATTGCTCCATTGTGTAAAGTCTCTTATTGTCGGCAATGGCCACTTATATATTTATGCCGACATCTGCATGCGAGTACCATTTGTTTACTTTTTGGTGTTCATGGATGTGCACTAGACAAAAGACAGGCAGGAAATATTTTCGCCATGCAAGTTTGGTTTAACTTCTTCCCTATCTGCATTTGGAGCAGTTCCTAGCCACTGCAGATGTACCTCTGCATAGTAAAGCTCATAATTGGGTGCACCCCTCGCCCCAACCGGCAAGTTGAGTTGTACTTGTAATGGAGCCCTTTCTCTACCTCTCCCCAAAATGAGGTCTGACAGCAGTCCTTGGAGGCCGTTAAAGAAATGCCTGGGGAGAATTTGCGGGGAAGGGGCCTTCTGACCCACTAGAGACAGTGGCAACGACAGCCAGAAAGGGAAGGAGCAGTGGGCTGAACCTACTGCCCTGTAGAAGTTTCCTTCTATCAAGTTGGCATGAGAATAACGTCAGATATTTGAATGTGTGGAATTGCCACATGAATCTGGTGGGCAATACGGACTCTCTCTGATGATACGGTATCCCCTGGAGTGGGCACAGGCAAGATTTGGACCAAATAATTTTGAGGCCCGACATCTCACAAAACCTTTGGAGCATCTCCATCAGTGACAGGAGGGATGCACAGGCCATGCGTACACAAATTTGGGCATCGTCTGCATGTAATGATGCTATATACCATTCGTCAAACACCTGCATGCCACACAACTGGGTCTTAGTGTGTTGACAGCTAGCCAGTGGCACATCGTGAGAACGAAGATGAGCATGGTCACCGAGCATCTCTGCCTTGTGCTTCTGCCAAATGTGCCTGATATCGTCCTCCCAATCCTGACCATCACAATTGGCCCACTATAAAGTGTCTTCGCTCACTTCATGTAGGACGGTGCCACTCCCAAACTATCCAGTACTGCCAAAGGATATGTCCAGCCTAGGGTGTCGGAAGCTTTTTTCTTTCTCTAATGAAACTGCCATAAGAATCTCCGGATCCCTGGAACTTGTTCCCCTTAGACTCAGCAATCGGCAGATATTCAAAAATGTGTTGCGCTGTGGTATAAAACCATTATAGTCTGCGTGCACCAGTTGTCCAATTACTGGCAATAATCTATTTGCTAAGAGCTTCCCCAGTATTTTATAGTCCAGGTTTAATAGCGAGAATGGTTGGTATAAACGTACATTTCACCCTGGCTTGGGAAGCACAACTATCAGGGTTTCACTGAGGTGTTCAGTGATCAAGCCCTGTTTTGCATTATTTGTACAATTTCAACAGGTTTAGAGCAGGGAGTGTCCTGTAAGTTGTGTAATATTCCATAAGGAAACCATCTGTGCCCAGAATGTTATTCCTTGCTGTCTGTGTAATGGCCTTGCCTAGCTCTTCAACATGTTTGGGTTGATATAGTTCTTGTCACTATGTGAATTGATACGGGTGAAGGGGATCCCTCATAGGAAGTCCTGTATGTGATCCAAATCAATCAATCAATCGCAAGATTTGTAAAGCACACTACTTACCCACGAGGGTCTCAAGGCGCTGAGGGAGAGGAGGGGGGTGTTGCCGCTACTAATCGAATAGCCAGGTCTTGAGTCGTCTCCCGAAGGTCAGTAGGTCTTGGATCTGTCGTAGGTTGAAGGGAAGGGTGTTCCAGATCTTGGCGGCGCTGCGGGAGAAGGATCTGCCTCCAGTGGTGGTTCTCTGGATGCTTGGGACGGTGGCCAGGGAGAGGTCGTGGAGCGAAGGTGACGGTTGGGAATGTAGAAGGAGAGTTGACTGCTGGAAGAGGTGTGGCGCCGCGGCCAGGGCGACTGACGCTGGAATCTGGGGACCACGGTTCGATCCCCGGCTCCGGCGGCAGGTTAGCCCAGCACCATGTGACTCTGGGCAATAGCTCGCTTAATCTTCCCGACGGCCCCCAGCACCTAGAGACCCTTACGGGTGATTGTGCGCTTTACAAATGTGGACTTTACTTTACTTTACTGTTGAGGTAGGCTGGGCCGGTCTTGTGGATATGTTCGGCGGTGCTGAGAGTGTCGTCGGTGCTGGTCGAGACCCTGATGGTGTCTCTGTGGACAATGGCGATTCCTCCTCCGATTCCGTTGGTGTGGTCTCTGCAGGTGATCTTGTAGCCATCGGGGATGGCTATGGCGATGTCGGGTGCGAAGGATTCGTTCAACCAGGTCTCGGTGATGAGGTGTCGAGTAGGTCCCAGAGCTCGACGGCGAGTTTGCGTGCAGAGCAGGTGTTTAGTAGGATGCACCGGAGATGGTTGAGGTCCTTCTTGGCGGGAGTCTCTGGGGTCTCTGAGGCAGGTGAAGCTGCAGTTCCGGCAGGTGAAGGGACCATGGGTGCGTTTCGGGGTGGCTTTGAAGCAGGTGAAGGTCCGTCCTGGGTTGAGAGCGATGAGGGTGCTGGCATCGTATCGGAAGCGGTCTTCGTGGCGGATGCGGGTTCCAGGGGTTCTGGTGCTGGGCACGGTCCAGGCACGGACGGGAGCAGACGGGCTTGCCTTCAGCGTGCCTTCGGCACAGCGGCCACCATATAAGGGGAGGTGGGAGGGAGGACCAGCTGGGAGGTGGGAGGCAGAGGCAGCGAATGGTCAGCGAGGGGCACAGGGGAGCACAGAACGAAAAACAGTGCACAGCATTGGGGTCACAGAATGAAAGTTCAAAAACAGTGGGAAAACAGTGGGGGCACAGAACGAAAACAGTGCACAGCAGTGTGGACACAGAACGAAAACAGTAAGCAGCAGGGAGCTGGATGCACAGTTGGCACTGAATGGATGGGGGGGCGACCTACCCAGAGGTCCGGGGTCGCTCACCTCACTGCACAGCGGTCTCCATATATGGGGAGGTGGGAGGGAGGAGCAACTGGGAGGCAGGGGCAGCAAATGGTCGGCGAGGGGGGTGGGGCCGCAGGGGACACAGCGGCAGGAAACAGGAGGGCAAAGGGGTGCAGAAATCTGATGGTGCACAGGGGGCACAGAACGAAAAACAGTGCACAGCAGTGGGGGCACAGAACGTAAGGGCGAAAACGGTAAACAGCTGTGGGGGCACAAAACAGAAGGGCAAAAACAGTGGAGAACAGTGGGGGCACAAATACAGAGGGGCAAGATAGTAAACGTGATGCTTACAACGACAAGAACCTACCTACAGCCTACCACTGGCCACCAGGGATGAGGCGCAGGTGGCAGCCTGCGGGTGGAGGAGAGGCCTCAGATTCAGCAGCAGCAGGGAGCTGGACGCACAGGTGGCGCTGCGCGGATGGGGGGCGACCTACCCAGAGGTCAGGAGTCGCTCACCTCACTGCGCAGCTGCCGCCATATCTGCGGAGGTGGGAAGGAGGAGCAGCTGGGAGGTGGGAGGTAGGGGCAGCGAATGGTCAGTGAGGGGGGAGGGGCTGCAGGGGACAGAGCGGCAGGAAATGGGAGGGCGAAGGGGTACAGAAATCAGATGGGGCACAGGGGGGCACAGAACGAAAAACAGTGCACAGCAGTGGGGGCACAGAATGGAAGGGCAAAAACAGTGGGAAAACAGTGGGGGCACAGAACGAAAACAGTGCACAGCAGTGGGGGCACAGAACGGAAGGGCAAAAACTGTGGAAACAGTGGGAGCACAGAACGGAAACAGTAAGCAGCAGTGGGGGCACAGAATAGAAGGGCAAAAACAGTGGGAAACAGTGGGGGCACAGAACGAGAACAGTAAGCAGCAGGGGGGGCACAGAACGTAAGGGCGAAAACAGTAAGCAGCAGTGGGGGCTCAGAATGGAAGGGCAAAAACAGTGGAGAACAGTGGGGGCACAAATACAGAGGGGCAAGACAGTAACAGTGATGCTCACAACGACAAGAACCTACCTACGGCCTACCACTAGCCACCAGGGATGAGGCGCAGGTGGTAGCCTGCGGGTGGAGGAGGGCCTCAGATTCAATAGCAGCAGGGAGCTGGACGCACAGGTGGCACTTTGCGGATGGCGGGGCAACCTACCCAGAGGTCAGGGGTCGCTCAATGATTGCGGCATCCTGTACTGCATAAACGGTGAGGTGGTATTCCGCAAAGGCGGAATTAAAAGCTGGTTTGGTATTACTTATGTTCCCACCACCGGTGTAAATATCCTCTAATGGTGGATGTGTAGCCATGCAAGCCTTTTACCAGCTCGTTCCTTTGCTCTGTGTTGGCATGCAAGGTGTTCCTTATAGTCAAGTCGTGATAACCCGGCAGCCAATTCTCTAACACTGCATTTAAGACCCTAACGGAGCCTCACTCCATGGGATCCTGTTGGTATCACTTTAAATAAAGCATAACTCTATTGGCATCCAATAATTCTCTGTGCAGGGTCTGCTTTACCCCCCTATGTTGTGTTGATGCAGTGGCTATGCATGACCACTTTATGGGCCTCCCATTCTGTGATCCGGATAGTGGTACAGCTAGCAATTAGTTTCAAAGTATTATGTAATATGTGAATGCTATGTTGTCTCACTAGGGTGCGTCTTGTAATGCCTCTGTTCACAACTGCCAAGTTGGTGTTTTTGCTTTAACCCTACTCCAATTAAAAACACATTAGTAACAGACAGTGGTCGAAGATGGTGCATGTGAGGTTTCTGTCTTTGACCCACCACCCAGAGGTGGTTGGACCTGTCCGCCTCTAAATCTGGTACTGAATTATATTTGCCCGCCCAGATGCCTGTGGGCAGCGGAGGATGGCGGAAGTCAGATGGTCCAAAAAGTCAGAAGTGTTTGTATTGGGTGTGTAGATCACTATTAATTTGATTGGGTCGCTGTCCAATGGTCCCTGTAGGGCAATGTACCAGCTTTTTCTGTGTGATGTCCCCATATATGGTACGCAAACAAATGATGGACGGAATGCTGAATAAATCATACATTCACCCCCCGTCAAGAGAGTCAGGGAGGACCTAGCCTGGCAGTTCGGGCTGGACTGTTCCCATTGGGCACAGGGTCAAGACTGATTTGCATATGGCTGGGTCCAAACTGAAATGACATGGTGAGCAAAAAACGATGGATTTAGGCCATATCTCTGTACTGGGGTGAATGTATGACATTGTTCTGCATTCTGTCCATCAATTGTTTTTTTTCCATTTGTCACCCAGAGTGGGGCGGGTATGCCCAGACGTGGGTTCCATGCTCTCGATGCCACTGGAGCCAAGCTATCCTGACTGATGAGGCTGAAGTCCTCAAACCGGTCCTAGGATCTAGGACCTGACCCAGGTCACTCCCCACGCCGCTCGACCCTCTGGGACCCGAGGGCTGATGAGGGTTCGCCACTGGTGTGCCCCGGGTCTGTGCATTTCGTTCGGTAATTGATGGTGCTCCTGTAGTTGTCTATTGCTCCTGTATTTGTCTATTGCTCCTGTATTTGTCTATTTATTTTCACTGTTTCCTATCTTTGGTTTCTAGGCGCTCCCTGTGCACCCCTGCCCCCCTGTGTCCCCCTGCTCCCTGCTTCCCGCTGCTGCTCCCACGCGTCCCCGCCCCCTTTTCCCTTCTCTACCCCTGCCCGCACATTGGCCGCACCGCTCCCGCCTCCCAGCTGCCCCTCCCTCCCACTTGGCCTCTTATGGAGGTCGCGTGGCGCAGGTGAGCGTGACCTGACCCCAGGTCACTCCCCATGCCGCTCGACCCTCTGGGACCCGAGGGCTGACGAGGGTTCGCCGCTGGTGTGCCCCGGGTCTGTGCATTCCGTTCGGTAATTGCTGGTGCTCCTGTATTTGTCTATTGCTCCTGTATTTGTCTATTGCTCCTGTATTTGTCTATTTATTTTCACTGTTTCCCTATCTTTGGTTTCTAGGCGCACCCTGTGCGCCCCTGCCCCCCTTTGCCCCCCACTCCCCGCTTCCCGCTGCTGCTCCCCCGCGGCCCCGCCCCCTTTTCTTTCCCTTCTGTACCCCTGCCCGCTCATTGGCCGCCCCGCTCCCGCCTCCCAGCTGCCACTCCTTCACACTTCGCCTCTTATGGAGGCAGTGCCTGGACCGCGCCCAGTGCCGGAACCCCTGGCCCCAGCCGATGCCAGGGCACCCGACTGAGATACGACAACGCCACCCTCATCGCACTCAACACCGGACGACTTGCCGCCTGCCACCGAGCCACCCCAAGGTGCACCCACGGACCCTTCACCTGCCAAGCCTGCAAATTCACCTGCCTCCGAACCTGCACCCCGCCCACCGAAAACAGCAATGATAACAACAACCACCTCAAGTGCATCCTCCTCAACACCCGCTCTGTCCACAAACACGCCATCAAACTCTGGGAACTCCTCGATACAACAGCACCAGACGTCGCCTTCCTCGCGGAAACCTGAATGAACACTTCCTCGGCCCCCGACATTGCCATAGCCATCCTGGACGGCTACAAAATCACCCGGAAGGACCGCGTCAACAAAACTGGAGGAGGAATCGCCATCGTCTACAGGAACACCATCAGCGTCACGACCAACACCGAAGACACACTCACCGCCGCCGAACACCTACACTTCCAGATCCACACCGACCCCCCGCCCACCCTCAGAGGAAAGCTCATCTACAGACCCCCGGGCCCACAGACACAATTCAGCGAAACCATCGCCGACATCATCAGCCCGCATGCCCTATCCTCACCAGAGTACATCCTCCTAGGGGACCTGAACTTCCACCTGGAGAAAAACAGCGACAACAACACCTCCACCCTGCTCGACAACCTCGCCAACCTCAGACTCAAGCAACGCTCAACCCCATCTTCTCCACCAGCAACCACGTCTCCTTCAGCCATTCCACTGGACTGCACTGGACCGACCACAGTTGCATCCACTTCACCTTCAAGAAAACCACATCCCACCACCACACGCTACAGATCCCCCGCAGATGCTGGAGCAAGGTCACCACAGACCAGCTGACCACATCGCTGAGCCAGAACCCACCTGCCAACACCCCTGACACCAACAACGCAGCACACAATCCCGCACAGTGGATCACCAACTGCGCCGACAACCTCGCTCCACTAAAGAAACCCCCCAGGCAAGACTAACAACAGAAAAACCTCATGGTTCACAGACGCCCTCAAAATCGCAAAGAAATCATGCCGAACCCTCGAAAAAGCATGGCGCCACAAATGGACATCAGAAAACATGACAGCCCACAAGAGCGCCACCTGCGAATACCACCAGATGATCCTCACCACCAAAAGGACATCGTTGAAAGAGCGGCTGGACAACAACACCCACAACAGCAAGGAATTCTTCAACATCGTCAAAGAGCTCTCCAACCCCAACGCCAGCAACAACGACTTCACACCGTCGCAAGACCTCTGCAACTCCCTTGCCACTTTCTTCCACCACAAGATTGCAGATATACACTACAGCTTCGGGCCCAGACTCCGCCTCCAGCCACCAAACCAACGACCCCCACCACCAGCCTCAGCACATGGACTCACATCAGCACTGAACACAACCACCCACGTCATGAACACCATACACTCTGGCTCCCCCTCCGACCCATGCCCTCATCATATCTTCAACAAAGCTGACACCATCATCGCACCCCACCTCCTTCACATCATCAACAGCTCCTTCACATCAGCCACATTCCTTGAAAGCTGGAAATATGCAGAAATCAACACCCTTCTGAAGAAACCAACAGCGGACCTTAAAGACCTCAAGAACTTCCGCCCCATATCTCTTCTCCCCTTCCCGGCTAAAAACATCGAGAAGACCGTCAATAAACAGCTGACTGCATTCCTCGAAGCAAACAACTCGCTCGACCCATCCCAGTCTGGATTTCGAGCCAACCACAGCACCGAGACCGCCCTCATCGCAGCCACCGATGACATCAGGACTCTGATGGATAACGGAGAGACAGCTGCTCTCTTCCTCCTGGACCTCTCGTCAGCCTTTGATACCGTCTGCCACCGCACCCTAATAACCCGCCTCTACAACACTGGAATCCAAGGAAAGGCCCTGGACCTGATCACATCGTTCCTCTCCGACGGAACCCAGAGAGTCCGCCTCCCTCCCTTCCGCTCCGAGGCCACCAAGATCATCTGGGGCGTACCCCAAGGCTCTCACTCAGCCCAACCCTCTTCAATATCTACATGAGCCCCCTCGCCACCATCGCACGCAAACACAACATCAACATCATCTCCTACCCCGACGACACCCAACTGATACTCTCCCTCACCAAAGACCCTTTCACCGCCAAAACCAACTTCCAGGACGGAATGAAAGATGTCCCAGAATGGATGAAGCACAGCCGTCTGAAGCTCAACTCGGACAAGACGGAGGTCCTCATCCTCGGACAATCCCCATCTGCCTGGGACGACTCCTGGTGACCCACGACGCTGGGCACCGCACCAACACCCACGGACCACGCATGCAAACTGGGATTCATCCTGGACTCCTCCCTCACGATGACCAAGCAAGTCAACGCAGTCTCGTCCTCATGTTTCAACACCCTGCGCATGCTCTGAATGATCTTCCGGTGGATCCCCACCGAAACCAGAAAGACGGTCACCCAGGCCCTCGTCACCAGCCGACTGGACTACGGGAACGCCCTATACGCAGGAACCACAGCCAAACTTCAGAAACGCCTTCAGCGCATACAGAATGCCTCCGCACGACTCATCCTCGACATCCCTTGCCACAGCCACATATCCGCCCACCTAAGAAACCTACACTGGCTCCCCATCAGCAAGAGGATCACGTTCAGGCTGCTCACCCACGCACACAAAGTGCTCCACAACATGGGCCCCGAATACCTCAACAACTGCCTCTTGTTCTACACCCCCACCCGCCAGCTCCGGTCCACCAGCCTCGCCCTTGCCACCGTCCCACGGATTTGCAGAACCACCACCGGAGGAAGATCATTCTCCTACCTGGCAGCCAAGACATGGAACTCCCTCCCCGCACACCTACGACTGACCCAGGACCATCTCACCTTCAGGAAACACCTCAAGACCTGGTTATTCGAGCAATAGCAGCACCCCCCCCCCCCTCCAGTGCCTTGAGACCCCCACGGGTGAGTAGCGCGCTCTACACATTTATTGATTGATTGATTGATTGAGGATGCTTGTTTCCCGTCCAGGGAGGACCTGGCCTGGCAGTTCGGGCTGAACTGTTCCCATTGGGCTCAGGGTTAAGACTGATTTGCATATGGCTGGGTCAAAACTGGAATGGCATGGTGAGCAAAAAAAACAATGGATTTAGGCCCAGATCTCTGTACTGGGGTGAATGTATGACATTGTTCTGCATTCTGTCCATCAATTGTTCTTTTTGCATTTGTCAACCTGAGTGGGACAGGTATGCCCAGACGTGGTTCCCGTGCTTTCCATGCCACTGGAGTCAAGCTATCTGGCCGATGAGGACTGAAGTCCCGAAACTGGTCCTAGGATGCTTGTTTCCAGTCCAGGGAGGACCTGGCCTGGCAGTTCGGGCTGAACTGTTCCCATTGGGCTCATGGTCAAGACTGATTTCCATATGGCTGGGTCAAAACTGGAATGGCATAGTGAGCAAAAAAACGATGGATTTAGGCCCAGATCTCTGTACTGGGGTGAATGTACGAAATTGTTCTGCATTCTGTCCATCAATTGTTTCTTTTGCATTTGTATCCATATATGGGACACCTGGTGCAATTAACATCAATACACCTTGGGCAAAGGCTGAAAAAGCCATGCCATATAATTGCCCCCTTCGTCCTGTCTGCACTTTCCACAACTCTGTTGTCACCTAGTGTGTTTCCTGCTGTATAGGAGGTGGTGGTGCTTAAAGAATGTGTACACTGCATGGGGTTTTCTGAGTATTGCTGCGTCTTGCACGTTCCATGTCAAGAGATTGTATGTTGGAGCCATTACTCGAATGCTATCCCCCATTTATTCTGTCCTATATGAAT
Source organism: Lissotriton helveticus (assembly GCF_964261635.1). Classification (NCBI taxonomy): domain Eukaryota; kingdom Metazoa; phylum Chordata; class Amphibia; order Caudata; family Salamandridae; genus Lissotriton; species Lissotriton helveticus. Next base: position 383,202,544 of record NC_136061.1, on the reverse strand, counting down.
CTATGTTTCTCTACATGTCTCACTAGTACAGTCATCCAGCGGCGCCTGGCAGGCATTAACGAAACCATATTTTGGTGCGCCTCGTGGGGTAGACTCAAACAATTAAATAACTTGTACAACATTTGTTCCTACTCCAAGTCTGGTCATGTCCTGGGCATCTAGCCATAGAAATCAAACAAATATTGGCTTAGGCAACTATACCTTAAGAGTGTTTTCCTGTCAAATTTGGAAACAGATGTAATTTGTATCTTGTAACTCAATGTTCCTCATGTAAGGTGTTCTGATACCTCTGGGTCTAGCCTCGCTATATAAAACTCTTCAAGTAAATAAAAGGGGGTATGTGGTAGAGCTGGTGTCACACCCTAGTTGGTCAAGCCCCATTGTCATTAGCAGGTCCCCAGTTCCCTCAGTGTCCACTTCTCTGTCCACCCTCAGGCAGTGATAAGCATACCTGGGACATCTGTCTGGGGTTGTCCCAGGCCCAGTCTGCTCCAGGCGGACTAGTCCTGGCCATCGGCTAAACAGAAAGTGAGTTTTGATCCCTTGGCCTCTCCCTCCTCTGATTGGCAGATCCATTTGTGTCAGTCTCTGTGTCCAAGCCATACTTCGAAGACAAAATAGTGAAGGGTTTCTGCAATGAAGCACCTGTGCACTTTTCTTTGCTGCTTGGTCAGTTGTTGGGCCAGATTGGAGCTTCCGGTTGCGTCTTTTTCTTATTTTCTGAGTCTTCTACCTTAAGGTAATTTGCCATTTGTGTGAGTTTTTCTGCCTTTTGCATGGATACAGGCCCAGGCTTCTTCAGGTTTCTGTAAAAATGTGTTGCATCTCCCTCTACCACTCGCAATTTCGCAGGGAAGAGAAGGGCATATTTTAGGTCCACGGGGCATAATTCTTTTTGAACCACCATGTAGGAACTTTGCCTCTATTGCACCTCTGTTGTATGGACTGCTTAGGAAGTTATCACAACCTCTTCACATTGCCACGGTCCTTTGGCCGTAAATGCTTGCAGGATTAGGTCCCTGTAGTTGAGAAGGCGTGCAACCACCGGGAGTGAGCTACTCCAGGTGTTGGGAGCCATCCCGGTGTCCCTTAAGCCCTTTTAATGGAAATGAATCTGGGGAAATTCCTTGTTAGGGCAGTTTTCAACAGCCATTGTTCGAGCAACAATTCCATATTTAGTCCCTCATCCCATTCTGGGAGGTCCATGAAGCGAACATTGTTATGTTGCAAGTGTCCCTTGGCGTCTTCCGCTTTCAGCTGCAGTCATTCAATGTCAGCCCTCAGGTGTTGCACCTGGGACTGTATTTCCTTCAGGATGGGGCCCATTGCAATGATGGAGGATTCAACATCATCAACCCTCTCAACTCTGGTAATGCGAAAAGCAGGCAATCACCCCTGTTCTCTCGAGGAGGAGCTACACACTGGGTGGATAGGGTCTCATGGGCACCAGACTCAGGATGATGAGTTCGGAGCGCAGAGAGTTACATCCACACTGACTGCCGTCTTAGAAAAACCCCGCTTGTAGGGCACCTCCTTAGGAAATTTGAGTACACTCCTTTGTGCAGCAGGATTAAAGCACTTCCCTTGGGGTATTTTATATAGACCAGCAGAATCTATTCACTTTCACATACAACAACAGGCTCCAACTCCCCCCAGCACATACCAAATTGTTACAATGTGCCAATTCATAATACATTTTTCCCACTTTATCCATTAGAAGAGATTGATTGACACTAATAGGGTTATGATTGAAGTTACAAAGATGATGTCACAAGTTGCACACCCTAAAGTAAGAATTTTTTAGGTTAAGCAGCCAAATGATATTATGAGAGATGCCCACAATAGGCCAACAACTGAACTTAATCATTTTGTTTCATGGGAACATTGCTGGGCTTAAAAGCAAGAGAGATAGTCTTGGGTGGAAGAAATATATTAAACCATATAGTTGTATTTGTTTAAAGAAGACGTGGGCACTTGAAACCTATCACATTGATGAATACATCTCTTACTTTACACCAGCTACTAGATCCATCTCAAGGTGGGCAAGGGGGCTATTAATTTTGGTCCCAGTATTATTTTAATACAAAATAGTGTGATTTTGCTTGGATTCTCCCAACTTTCAGATACTTTGCTCAAAGGGAAGCGGTTGCCAGAAAATATTAATGGTTAATTTTTATAATAATGCTTTAAGAAAATAGAATTTGTTACATGTAGATACCTTAAAAAATTGTTAGAGGTCTGGTGTGACATTGATAATGTCAATGTGTCCATTTTGTGGTCAGGGGATTTTAAATCCCACCTCTGTCAGGCACATGCTGAGGTTGGCTGTGGAAAAAAAATATTTCCACTGAGGATTTCTCTAATTTAGTTATGATTTGAAAGATGAAGCATTGAATGGTATTGTATTTATGTAGGATTATTTTAGAGTTGACTATTGGTCGACCCTTCCAATTATAACGTCAACTTACACTGGGAGAGGTATTGGCAGCACAATTGATTTTATACTTAAGTCTAGTGACATTGGTTCATTGGAATCAAGATTTATGTTATTGGAAAGTAGTTTTAGATCCTAGTCTTACTTTACGCTGACAATACAGTGTTGATAGCCAGATCAGCTAATGAGTTTAAAAAACCCTTGCAGGATTTTGTGGCTTTTATGCATCAATTTGATTTAAGAACACTTGTAGCCAAGAAATTAGTGTTAGTGCACTGCCCTAAGGCCACAAAAACTATACTGTGCATCATAAATAAGTTTCGGATCACTATTTTGCCCAATTTGACCAATTTGGGTGGTATACAACCTTTACAACGAAATTTTTACCACGCACTACCATTACAACGCGGTCATTACAACGCAAACCATTACAACGCATTGCGCTGGGGGGCGCTGTAGGATAGGGAATAGGTTAATTTACTATCCAATAACCTTCCCTAGTGTCCACGGGGACTGGAGTTGGAATAGTAAATTAAACTATTCACTATCCAGCACCCCAAAGCGCTATGCGTTGTAATGGTATGCGTGGTAAAAACCGCGTTGTAATGGTATGCGTGGTAAAAGTATGCGTTGTAACGTCATACATCCAATTTGGGTGGTCCACTGCATTATGCACTCAATTGGAAACACCTACAAAAAAATTGGATTTTGCAGTTAAGGGATTCAATTAGATCAATTTTCAGATTTGCTGCATAATTGGGCGCCAAACCAATAAAACAAATGCTGGAAATATATAGAAGAAAATGTGTAGCATTTCTTATGGAGCAGCAATATTCTTATGTATCTGAATTACAAAAAGTAGAGAATTTCATCTGAGTCTTAAAGCTGTCTCACATTTCTCTGTTATGAAGAATTGAGGCTAAGTTTTTGTGAAGACGCTGCATGGCTTAGGTCTCTATTGTGAGTGAAGTACTAGAAAACATCATAAATGAGCTATACCTACCAATAGCCCCAATCCCATTACCAAATAATCTGTCAGTTGGCAGTGAAGAAAGTTAAATCGTGTATTAAGCAGAATACTCTATAGAGGAGCCTCTCCAACCCTCATCCATCAGGTGCGCGGAGAAGACTGTTGGCTTACATTCAAACAAACGGTTATATACTTTCAGTTCAACACATATAATCACTGTAAAAGGGAAATCACTAGTTGGCCCTCGAGCTCCAGGGAAGGACCATATATGGCATATATAACTATTTATTACTGGGAAGGTCAGGAGGGGTGACTCCCTTTCGTCTTGTGCCCGGGAGTGTAGTCACGGCGCCTCCAGGAATGCGCTTATCGCACCCAAAGCCAGATGTGACCTTGAGTCTCAGGACAGTCGAGTGAACAGCCTACGTTCAGCTGCTCCCCGTAACTCAGATGAACTGGGGCTGGAGAGTAACAAGTGATCACAGCCCCTGTTCGAGCAAAAGTTCGGAAATGGCGTCTATATGGTTGTCGGCCTACTTTGTTAGCAGTGGATACACGAGAAGAAAATAAATGCTATACTCCCTGCAAAAGCATATATGTATATATCAAACAGAAAGGGGTACATGTAGATGCATCATGCTAACATAATATAGGTCTGATACTCCTTGTATATGAGAAATCTATTTTTTATCCCTCAGTGAGTGGTAATTGAGTGAATTGCAGAGACCAGGGAATAAGTTGAGCTCCAAGGGTTGTGAATATGGATAAGATGAACCTGACATCTGTGAATGTAAATAAGAAGGACTTTGTGGTTATGAACAAAGTAAAACAAAGATCAGGCTCTGGGAGTAAGGTGAACTCTGGGGGTTGTGAGTGGGAAAAAGATGACTTTGATGTTATGACTGTGAATAAGATCAATGCTAAGGGCTGTGGCAGAACAAGGTGAGCTCTCTTCTGGAGGATGTGAGTAACCTGAGCCTGGGGCCGTCAGTGTGAATTATATGGACTTTGCAGTGTGAATACAGAAATGATTGGACACTGTCTCTAAGGAGAGCGCTAGGGGCTGTGTTGTTAAATAAGAAGGACTTTGGGGCTTTGAATGTGAATATGGTGATCATGAGGAGTCATGGATAAGGTGAGCGCTAAGGACTTTAATTATGCGCTTGGGTACACTTTGAGGTATATGAATATAATGAACTCTGGAGCTGTGATAAGGATGAGCAGTGAGGCTGTGAATGTGAATAATGTGAACACTATAGCCTGTGAATAAGTTCAGCTCTGGAGGTTGTGAGACAATATAGTGAGCTTTAGAATTATATGAATAATGTGAGTCTGGGGACTCTTAATGTGAATAAGATGGATGTTGTGCCTGAGAATAAAGTGAAGACCTGGCCCTGATTACTAAGTGATCTCTGTGGGCTTTAAGTGTGAATAAAAAGGATGCTGGGGCTATGAATGAAAATACTATAAATGCTACCAGCTGTGAATATGGTAAACACTGAAATATATATAAGCTGTGAGGCAGTAAATGTGAGTAAGGTGAAATGTTTACGTTACGTTACGTTACATTATGTGTATATCGCACAATTCAATTCACCCAGGGGTGTATCCTGGTGCTGAAGCAGGAACTGTATTGGCTAAGCCAAGGGCGAAATTAGTTGAAGAGCCAGGTCATCTGTTTATTGCAGAATTCTAGGACTAAGGAGGTTGCTCTGGTGTGCAGGGGCTGCTCATTCCAGGCTTTTGGAGGGAGGTAAGAGAAGGCACAACCACTGGACCAGGTTCTGTGTATGAAGGGGTGTGGGCAAGTAGGAGTCCGACTGTGCGAGTTGTCTGGAAGGGTTGTGGAAGTTTATGCAGTTGTTGAGGTATGTAAAACAATGTTGTGTAAGTCTTTGTATGGGTGCATGAGGCGTTTGAGAGTACTTGTTTGTGGGTTAGGGGCCAGTGGAGGTGCAGGATGATATGAGTGCCTGGTGAGAGGTGGAAGGTGAGTCTGGTGGCTGTGTTTTGTATGCTCTGGAGTCTCCTAGTCAGTTGAGCATTGATTTAAGCATAGAGTTGATTGCTGTATCCCAGCTTGCTAGCGATGAGGGCTTGAGTGGTGGTTATGTGAGTGTTAATGGGGAGCCATTTGAATAGCTTCTTGGGTGTTTGGAAGCAGAAGCCGGAGATTGTGTTCACTTGGCCAGTCATGGTTACTTGGTTGTCAATTACTATTCTGAGCTTCTCTGCATGGGTTGCTGGGAGGGGTGTGGGTTAAAGTTCAATAGGCCATCATATGGAGTCCTAGGGAGAAGTGCTAAGGAATACTACTTATGTTTTGTCTGTGTTGAGTTTGAGGCAGTTGGTTTTCATCCATAGTGAAGACGTCACTAATGCAGATGGAGAAATTAGTCTGAAGTTTTGGCGTCTTGTCAGAGAGGAAGAGTATGAACTGGGTGTTGTCAGCAAAGGATATGATGTTGATTCTTTGGGCATGGATGATGCTGGAAACTGAGGTGATATAGGCATTGAACAGAGTAGGCCAAACTCAGGATCCTTGAGGAACTCAGCATATGAGGTTGACACCACCCAAGGTGAAAGGGCCAAGCTAACTGACCGGGTGCAGCCTGTCAGGAAGGAGCAAATCCATTGAAGTGCAGGACCTTCGCTGCCAGTTTTGTGCCGTCATTGCATATGGATGGGGTGGGAGATGGTGTCTAAGGCTGTGGCAAGTTCCAGTAGGATAAGGGCCATGGCGCCACCTCTGTCCATGATCATCTATGTGCTGTCCGTGGCAGCCATTATAGTGATCTCTGTACTGTGGTTGGGCCTGAATACTGATTAAGTAGCGTCAAGGAGGTGGTTGTCAGTAAGGTGGGTGGCTAGGCATTTGTTTATTATCTTGTCCATTACTTTTGATGGGTAGAGTAGCTTGGAGATAGGCCAGCATTTGGCTAGTGTCTTTGGATCTTCGGAAGGCTTCTTGAGGAGGGGGAGTACTGTGGCTTATGTCCAGACATCCAGGTATGTGGCTGTGATGATTCAGTTGTTCTGGATCAAGGTGAGGGTTATGCTGATGGGATCCAGCCCTTTGATAAAGACATGGTATGGGCAGGGGTCTGAAGGTTCTCTGGAGTATATGAAATGCATGGCTGTTGCAGTTTGTAGTTGGGAAACAGCACTACCATGACCTGCCTTTACAATGCAGTCACTAACCCGACTGCAACATTACCACGCTTTCCTTTACCTCTCGCAAGTTATTACAACAACTCGCTTTAGAGGGTGCAGTGTTGGACTGGTGTTGGATTTTAAGTCTAATAGTTTCCCTACTATTGTGTAGATTGGAGTTGGAATTAGAAATTATACTATTCCAAAGTCAGGCACTCCCCTAAGGCAAGTCGTTGTAATGACCTGCGTGGTAAAGGGACATGTGGTAACATCGTAGTCGGGATAGTGACTGTGTTTTAAAGGCATTTGTGGTAAATGCATGCCGGGTTCAATCATACAGACTTTACAGTGTGGTGATGTTGGGCTAGGTGGTCTGGGTGGTCCTCCGGGTGTCGGTAGAAATGGGCAGGAGGGATTCGAGGATGAGAGAATTTGGTTGGAACTCAAAGATTTCATAGATGCTGGTGATCTTGTTACTGAAGTCTAGGGACAGCTGGGTCTAAATGTCCTAAAAGGGGATTACACTTGTAGAGCTTTCTGCAGGAGAGGTGAAGTCTTTCACTATGGCAAAGATTTCCGGGGCACTGTTGGTGGTGCTTTCAATGCAGTTAGTGAGTTGCCCAGCATTTGGTGGCTTTGATTTGCTGATGGCAGTGCCTGAGGTTTGAAGGTGCTTTTGTCGGTGTTGTTCTGACTTTGTGCTCATCTGCATTTAGGATGCTTTTGGTGAGCCTGAGCTCTTCCATGTATTAGCTTTCTTGCTGTCGGGTTCTCGTGGCTTTGTTGCCTTTGAGAGAATTCAAGGAAAAGAGCATGCTGGCCAAAAGTCCTCTACTCTATGCAGCGGATCACTGACATAATATCGAGGGACATAATATCGACTTGTAAAAATATCGGCGACAAAATATCGACAGACAGAATATCGACTTTGTATCTACAAACAGGTAAATACAAAAATATCAGGTAAAAAATATTGTTTACAAAAATATAGTTTATAAAAATATCGACTTTATTAAAAACAATGTTAAATTAAATTAATATTAAAAATTAATTACTAAAATATACTTACAAATACTTAAATTACCTTAGAATAATAAAATAATTATTTAAAGTTATAAAACATTTTTTTACACTCATATTTGTTAACACATATATATATAGTAACATAATATAATACAAAAAATATCCAATAGTATTACCGTAGGATAGCGGAAGTGTAAAAATTACTATTCCCACTCCAGAGAGTGCAACAGTAGGTAAGGTGCTGGATAGCGTAGAGGTAAAAATTACTATTACCACTCCAGTGAGTGCAACAGTAGGGAAAGCGTTGGATAGCGTAGGGGTAAAAATTACTATTCGCACTCCAGTGAGTGCAACAGTAGGGAAAGCGTTGGATAGCGTAGGGGTAAAAATTACTATTCCCACTCCAAAGAGTGCAACAGTAGGGAAAGGGTTGGATAGCGTAGGGGTAAAAATTACTATTCCCACTCCAGTGAGTGCAACAGTAGGGCAAGCATTGGATAGCGGAGGGGTAAAAATTACTATTCCCACTCCTGTGGGTGCAACAGTAGGGAAAGCGTTGGATGGCGTAGGGGTAAAAATTACTATTCCAACTCCAAAGAGTGCAACAGTAGGTTAAGCGTTGGATATCGTAGGGGTAAAAATTACTATTCCCACTCCAAAGAGTGCAACAGTAGGGAAAGCGTTGGATAGCGTAGGGGTTAAAATTACTATTCCCACTCCAAAGAGTGCAACAGTAGGGAAAGCGTTGGATAGCGTAGAGGTAAAAATTACTATTCCCACTCCAGTGGGTGCAACAGTAGGGAAAGTGTTGGATAGCGTAGGGGTAAAAATTACTATTCCCACTCCAGTGGGTGCAACAGTAGCGAAAGCATTGGATAGCGTAGGGGTAAAAAATACTATTCCAACTCCAAAGAGTGCAACAGTAGGGAAAGCGTTGGATAGCGTAGGGGTAAAAATTACTATTCCCACTCCAAAGAGTGCAACAGTAGGGAAAGCGTTGGATAGCATAGGGGTTAAAATTACTATTCCCACTCCAAAGAGTGCAACAGTAGGGAAAGCGTTGGATAGCGTAGAGGTAAAAATTACTATTCCACTCCAGTGGGTGCAACAGTAGGGAAAGCGTTGGATAGTGTAAAGGTAAAAATTACTATACCCACTCCAGTGGGTGCAACAGTAGGGAAAGTGTTGGATAGCGTAGGGGTAAAAATTACTATTCCCACTCCAGTGAGTGCAACAGTAGGGAAAGGGTTGGATAGCGTAGGGGAAAAAATTACTATTCCCACTCCAGTAGGTGCAACAGTAGGGAAAGCATTGGATAGCGTAGGGGTAAAAATTACTATTCCCACTCCAGTGGGTGCAACAGTAGGGAAAGCGTTGGATAGCGTAGGGGTAAAAATTACTATTCCAACTCCAAAGAGTGCAACAGTAGGGAAAGCGTTGGATAGCATAGGGGTAAAAATTACTATTCCCACTCCAGAGAGTGCAACAGTAGGGAAAGCAAATACTTCATATATTATTTAAAAATATATAAATTAATATCTATAAATAATTAATTTAAAGTAATTACCAATCTATACTACTATTATAAAGGAAGAACTTTGAGGCTTTGAGGCGGGTAAACTCGGGAACCACAGCGCCAATCCACACACCCGATACATCGTTGGAATCCTCAGCGTGTGCAGATGGATATAGGCTATATAAAGTTAAAAAATACGTTATATTTAAAAAATTTACATTATAAAAAAAAGTAGTCCCCTCGAAGTAGCGCCGGCCGCGACCTGCGTGCTGACGTCAGGAGCACGGGGAGGAGCGGCGTCCAGGAGCGGCGGACATGGCACGGGGGAGGAGCGGTAACGAGCGGCGAGGAGCGGTGGACTGAGGAGCGGCGGCTGAGGTAAGGCAGCGGGGGTCGGGGCAGGCGGGGAACGGGGTGATGTAAGGCTCCAAACTACCACGATCACGCTCATAACAGCTCAGGAAGTTCAACTGCAGAGCGCCAGCGTTTCAGCGTTTCAGCTTTAAGGGTCATTAGGTTGACATGTGGGCATTATGTTACCATGCTGGAATCTCGGCACGCCGAGCTCCGTCAAGGGTAAACCCCGCTCCAAGAGACCCCACAGGCGAAAGTGATCCGTCAACCTCTGAGCCGTGTTTAAATGTGCCCTCTTTTCGTGGTACTTTTCATGTGGACGGGGAAAGCAAACAGCCCGAAGCGCACTGCTGTGACTATCATATGTCGCCTATTTAAGGCTCCAGGGGACAATGTCGGTGCAGGCGGGGGTCGGGGCAGGCAGGGGATGGGGCGGGCGGGGACGGGGAAAGCAAGCAGCCCGAAGGAAAGCCATGAAATCTGGTTCGGTTTATCCCCACTTTAAACACATGGAAATGGTAATTTCCAGGCGAAGGCTGGAGTAATAGCTGCAATACAGTGAGACGGTTTTACATTATAGTGCACTGCTGTGACTATCATATGTCGCCTTTTTAAGGCTCCGGGGGACAATGTCGGGGGTGGCGGGGGTCGGGGCAGGCGGGGACGGGGCGGGCGGGGGCCCGAAATGCTTGACAATGTCGGGGCAGGCGGGGGTCGGGGATGCCTGATTGCTCCCGGACAAGGTCGGGACGGGCTGCTAGTTTAATATAAGATAACACTTAATCAATTAAAATTACAAATTAAAATTAAATATTACTATTAGTTACCTATTAATCCAAATTAATTACAAATTAACAATTAATAAATTGTCAATTAATTCAAATTAAATACAATTAAATAAATTGAATTATTTAATTAATTATAATTAAATTACTTCCCACCCTATTCCCCTATAAACCCACAACCCGCTACAGAAAATAAATTAGTAAAATTAACATAATTAGCAATTAATCAATTAAATAAAATGAATTGGCAATTACAATTTAAATAATTACCCATAAAAAATTAATTAACAATTAATTCTAAAAAAAATTCAATAAATATTTTTACATATTTAATTAATTATAATTAAATTATTTCCCACCCAATTCCGCTATAAACCCACAACCCGCTACAGAAAATAAATTAGTCAAATTAACATAATTAACAATTAATCAATTAATTAAGATTAATTGCCAATTAAAATGTAATTAATTACCAAATATAAATTAATTAACAATTAATTAAAAATGAATACCAATAAATAAATTTACATATTTAATTAATTATATTTAAATTACTTCCCACCATATTCCCCTATAAACCCACAACCCGCTACAGAATCAAATTACGCAAAAATTAAAACAACAAAATTCATTATTTAAAATTAATTATAACATAAATACACACTTTTCACACATATAATAACATAAAAAACACTATAAAAAATCTGATATTATAAAAAATTCGATAATTTTAATAACCTATATTATATACTTCGATATTTTACCTTTCTATATTTTTAACATTCGATATTACATTACTTACCTTAAAAAAGATATTTTTGATGTCTATATTCTGTCCATTCAATTTTTTGTCCTGTCTATATTTTACTCGATATTATGTCCATTCGATATTTTTTACTCGATATTTTGACTGTTTACCGCTCCAAATATCAGGTACCAGAAAGAACACCTCATGGTCTCAAACTAACAACAGCACCCTCGACTACACTTGACGACAACACTACCATCACCCTCTATAATAATGATATCATCCTAATGTAAGCTTCCAATGTTAATCTAGTTAAGATAGCCACTATCTTCCCGCTACACAAAAACGTGGTTTTGCGCGAAACCCAATGACACCTACACTCACCCTACCATCACTCAGGACATTACCAGTCCTCCCATCACCACTTCGGGGTGACCCTGACTCTATCTAAATCAGTGTTTGCCCTTAGATGATCACAGAGCGGCCCTGTCCCCTGTTGTCGTGCCCCAACCCTTTAGACCCCGATTCTGAAGGTGACAGACATTTCGGATTCACTTGGCTCAAAGCTAGCCAGTCCAATTCTATAATAGTAATAATAATAATATGCAAGTTTGTAGAGCGCCTAGTTACACTAGGCTAGTGTGTCCCCGCGCTGAGGTATCGTCCACCAAGAGGCAGGCTGCCAACGCCCTCCCCCCACCGTTCAAAATCTTGCCACTCATAAGCTATTCAGTGAGGCATGGGGAGGAGTTTAAGTGGGTAAAAGGAAGGTTTTCAAGTTTTTGCGGAAAACCCTCTCTGAGGCATCCTGTCTAAGGTACCCAGGGAGTTTGTTCCACTGTTGAGCCCCCAGAAAATAGAAGAAGTGGCCGCCCATTCTAGCCCTCCTGATAGCGGGAATCTTGACCTGCCCCATTCCACAGGATCTCAGTTGGCGTGAAGGGGTATACGCGGTCAGAAGGGTATGTAGATAAGTGGGCCACTTCCTGTGTAGAATCCTATGGCTTACACATAGAGCCTTGAACAGGATTCGCTCCTTGATTGGCAGCCAGTGCAGGGCAGCCAGGGCCCTTCTGGAGGAGGCTCTCTTGGGTAGCCTTAGAACCTTGCGGGCCGCTGCATTTTGGATACGCTGCAGCCTCTGTATGCAGTTGACATTAGCACCCAGGTAAAGGACATTTCCATAGTCCAACCTAGAGGTTACCAAGGCATGGACCATGGTTTTCCTCGCTGTAGTGGGCAGCAGGTCCAGTGTCTTACGGAGACCACGCAAGACTCCAAAACATGTGCCTGCCACCCGCCTTGTATGGTGCTCGAACGAGAGCTTGGGGTCAAGCCACACCTCTAGGTTCTTGACCTGTTCACTAGGCTCAGGAGTCGGGCCCAGGGTTTGTGGCCACCAAGCTGATGTCCAGACAGAGGGAGCTTTACCAACCATCAACACCTCCGTCTTGCTCCCGTTCAGTTTTAGGCAGTTGTTGGCCATCCATACTGCTAGTTCCTGCATGCATGAGTTGAAGTTGCAGGCTGCCCTATTGTCATCCTGCGCAAGGGATACAACCAATTGCGTGTCATCGGCGTACGACACAACGCCAAACTTCCCCGCAAACTCTACCACAGGAGTGCCATAAAGATTGAATAGCGTTGGACTCAGGGTAGATCCTTGGGGCGCCCCTTGTTTCAGCCCAATGCTCTTCGACAGATAGGATCCCTGAGCTACCTGAAAACTGCGGTCCTGCAGGAAAGATTCCATTCATTCCAGAGCTTTGCCACCCACTCCTCCCCTTCTTAGACATTGTAGCAACGTATGATGGGCCACGGTGTCGAAGGCGGCACTCAGATCTAATAAAATGAAGGCCGCCGTCTGTCCCTCATCAAAGTGCTTTCTAATAGTCTTGGTGGAGAGGAGCAGGGCCGATTTGGTCGAGTACAGTGCTCGGAAACCGGACTGGGTGGGGTGGAGAAGGCAATGTTTGTTAATATGATCCGTTAACTGATTGTTCACTACTTTCTCTGCAATTTTTGAGAGATATGGAAGTAAGGAGATCGGCCGCAGATTGTCTAACTGGTCTGCACTGATATTTGGCTTTTTTTCAGCGGTAAGACCACTGCCTCCTTCCATTTCTTAGGTTCAATGCCTGAGCTGAAGGAGAGATCTAACAAATGCCTGATATAAGGTTCCAGGCCCTCCATACTCCCTCTCAGCACCCCGGGCCTAGCCGGATCTCTCGGGGAGCCGGACTTAATACTGCTCGCTATCTTAATCAGGCTAGATCGGACAGATCATTGTGTGACCTTCTGTCATTGCCTTCAATGAATGATACCTCTACCCTCATCCCTCTCCACATGCCTCATACTATGCTGGAGGCCGGTCAAATGCCCTCCACTGACGACGTGCCCCAACCCTCTAAACCCCTGACTCAAAAGGTGAGAGTCTTTTCGGGTTCACTCAGCGCACAGATAGCCAGTCCTATTCTATCAGTTCTTCAATCGGAGAGACCCCTGTGTGACCTACTATCATAGCCCTCAACAAATAATTCCTCTGCCCTCATCTTTCTCCCGACGCCTCACACTATGCTGGAGTCGGGGCAAATGCCCACCACCGACCATGATCCGTCAAACAAACCCACTCATTCCGGTTTGGACCACACCTAAGCCTCAGCTCAACGATCAAACCAACCTGCTAATGCTCCAAATTCAATGTCCAAAGGTCATGGAACTCCACTAGTCCCAAATGATCAACTCCCTCCCCTGGAACAACTTACCATCACCGTGCACACCACAGCCTACATGGAGGCCCCCCGTCTCGGCTCGCTTTCCCAACCTACCCTTCATCCCTCTCCCAACACTCAGACATGACATCCCTCTCCAGTTGCACCTACTCACTACTGAACTAAATGACCTGAAAGCCCTCTCAAATGATCTTTTCCCCATGATCAGCTCTATCCTCGCCTCTGCGAATTTTCCCAGAGCCTCCCCTAGGGTTATAGATCTCATGGGCCAGCATTTAGCCCCCACCATTTCAAAAATCATACCCCTACCTAATGCCCCCTCCCAACCCAGAAGATGTGAGTCCTACCTGGCATCCAATGATCCCAATGACCTTCGCAACTCTTACTCTACTAGGTCCAACTCCAACATGATCCCACCGACACAAATACAAACCATCTATTCTAACCCGAACAGAGAACCTCCTCGCAATCCTAGGATCATCAATAAAGACAACCTCACTAGAGTGAACGCCATCCAGACTCCTTCCCCATTAATCCATTATGACTTAAATGTGTACTACTCAATTGCAGGTCAGCCAGTAAACCCGCCTCCGATATCTTCGACCTCATCCAACACAATAATTTAGACATTATCATCCTCACTGAAACTTGGCTAAATCTCACCTCCACTCCTATCTTAGACCTCCTTGTACCTCCTACTCACAACATTATTACACTAGATAGAGCTCGGAAGCTGGGGCTAGCCTAGCATGTATTCATAGGAACACACTCTCGATTTCTCACTTGGAGTCCTCTACGCCTTCCTCCTGTGAATATCCTTGTCTCAGCATCTCAAGTAATACTCTGCCAATTTGCAAACTTCACACTTTCTATCACAGCCGGGAGACAATCTACCCTTCATCGAGCAACTAATGGAAATCATTTCTGGCAATGTCGACCCAGCCGTGTCCCAAATCTTCCTTGGTGATTTCAACCTTGACTGGACTAACCCCAACGACCATGCTGTATCTTGCCCTAAATCATTCTTAAATGATCAAGAACTGATTCCGCACTGTGACCAGCCAACTCTAAACTTCATTATCTTGAAAGGGCAGACCATCACATTGATACCATTACCACTTGCGATTGGTCCGACCATCACTGCATACTCTTTTATATTAGCCGGGAGGTGTCGAAGAGGAAGGGTTGACTAGCAAAATCAAAGATCTGGAAAAGGGACCTCAGATCAATAAACTCAGATGAACTAGCTGCCCGCTGTAAATATTCCCTCTCCTCCCAAGCTGACTTGGTTGAGGTTCAGTCACTCACCGACTCCTACAACTTGACCATCTCCCACATCATGAATGACATTGCATTCCAACAAAAAAATGCCTCAAAAAAACTATCCAAACCGTGGTGCAATGATAATTTAAACACGGAACGCCGCAACCTTAGGGTAGTTGAATGTTCCTGGAGATTCAAACCCTCCTTTGACCAACTAAAACTCCTTAGAGATGTTAGGAGCCTCTACAACAAACAAATCAAGAGCGTTAAGGCAGACTACTCCAGACATCAACTTGATCAAGCTGCTAACCCCCCCAATAAACTCTTCAAATTGGTCAAACAGCAATCAGTATTAGGTCCAACCCACCCTGACTCTGGAGGCAGCCCACCCTCATGCGACAAACTTGCTACTTTCTTCATTGAGAAATCAAGACTCATCACCATTGATCTCGCCTCTAAGAAGGCTCTACTGCTATCCTCCGGGTCCGCAGCACCGCCTGACCTCTAAGAAAAGCACAATCCTATCAGCCTGAACTCCAAGGACAATGCATCTTGGGGCACCTCTACCCCACTCAGTGGAAAAGACATCAACAAGATTCTTCAGAATATCAACCCATCTAACTACTTCAGAGACACTTTGACCCCGGCCATCTTCAAAGAAATCAAGAATTTACTCATGCCCACCTGGACTAGGATTGTAAATGCTTCTCTATCACAAGGTACGATCCCTGACTGCCTAAAAGCTGCTCAGGTATCACGTATACTAAAAAAAACTAACACAGACAAAGCTGACCTCAATAACTTCCGCCCTATCTCCAACATCCTCAAACTAGACAAACTCCTAGAAAAATGCATATAATCCCAACTTCGTGCTCACATTGAGAATTTCCAACTGCTAGACAAGCATCAATCTGGCTTTCGGAAGGGGCAAAGCACCGAATCGCTCTCACTCACGTTATGTATGACTTTTTTAAAATGCTTGACCAAAATGAATCCTGCCTACTTATCCTCCTGGACCTCTCCTCCGTATTCGACAAGGTTAAGCACCACAACCTCCTATCCATTCTGAAGAACAGTATGGGTTTCTCTAGTCAGGTGTTACAAAGGTTCTCGTCTTTTCTCTGCCACAGATCACAAAGAGTCAAGGCAAACCACTCTCTCTCCCAGCCCTCTCCAGTACTCATGGGTGTCCCTCAAGGATTCAACCTTTTCTTGGAACCATTAGCTAATTCACTAAATTCCTCGAACATTCTCTTCCATATGTATGCGGATGATACGTAACTCGATTTGAAAATCTCATCCCCGGATAACATCATCTCACTCAACACTACCCTAACATCTACTCAAAATTGGTTAACTGAGAATCATCTTCTGCTCAATACCAACTGGCAATGATAACTTTATTTCGGTCGAAGAGCATAAAAGTGCAGATAAAATACATACAAGACACAGTAGTTAAAACAATAAATATGAACGACTGACATTACACATAAAAAGTTAATTAAACAAATAGTTATCGATTGGCAAGGTGTCCCATGTCAGATCATGGTCCTTTGTTGTGTGATTTTCCTTCATTAGATCATGCGAGCTCTCTTGACATCTTGTCCAACCTTAAATCTGGATCTCCACAGGATCCGTGCCCGGCCAAGTGTTTAGCAAATTTGGCACCTGTGCTAAACGACCTGGTTAATCCCATCTTGAATATGTCGCTCTCATCCGGGGTAGTTCCAAAGGCTTGGAAGAGCGCCATGATCCTGCCACTCCTGAAAAAATCAGCACTCGACCCTTTAGTCCATGCCAACTACAGACCTATTTCCTTACTCCCTGCTCTAGCGAAAGTGACTGAGAGGTTTGTCCACAGATCAATCTCTAATTTCATCGAGGAAAATGATCTGCTGCATAATACCCAATCCGGTTTCCGTGCGAATTTCAGCACGGAGACTGCGCTCCTCGAAGTCACAGACTCCATCCGGGAAGAGCTGGATGTTGGAAGGAAAGCTGTATTGGTCATGCTTGACCTGTCGGCGGCATTCGACACCGTTCCCCACGCGCTTCTCCTTTCTAGACTCTGGGACTTTGGTCTGCGGGGAACGGTGTGGTTGGCTCAAATCCTTCTTAGCCGACCGCCGTCAGACAATCTGGGCTCCTCCTTACTCCGCCGAGATGCCACCGCTAGAAGTGGGGGTTCCCCAAGGTTCCATCTTGAGCCCCCTCCTTTTTAACATCTTTATGGCTCCTCTGGCGGTGGTGGCGGAGTCCTTCGGCGCCCGGATTGTCACCTATGCCGACGACACCCAGCTCCTGTTTGTAAGCAACGGGGATGGTCTGTTTGACGATGATCAGGTTAGGGGTTGTTTGAGTGCGGTTTTTGAGTGGTTTGGACATCATGGATTGAAATGCAACTCCGACAAGTCGGAGTTGCTCTTCTTTGGTTGTACCTCCGAGCCTGATTGGAAACCCTGGTGGCCGCAGGATATGTTCCCTCCCGCTAGTTCATCCTTGAAGGCCAAAAATTTGGGAGTTATCATTGATAGCGACTTATCTTTTGGACCACATATTTCCTCTCTTACTGGGAAATGTTTTGGCATCCTTCGGATGCTTCGTAAATTTCTCCCTCTAGTGTCCATCCAGCATAGGAAAATCATTGTCCAGGCACTGGTCGGCTCTAGGCTGGATTACGCAAATGTTTTATTCCTGGGACTTCCTAAATATTTGGTTAGGCGTCTACAAATTGCTCAGAATTCTGCGGCCCGAGCTGTTTTCGGCCTTCCAAGAAGAGCCAGAGCCACTGCTCTTCTTTCAACCTTACACTGGCTACCTATTGCCAAAAGGATTCTTTTTAAAACTCTGACCACGACTTTCAAGGCCTTACATGGTATTGGCCCTAAATATATCTCAAAACGACTGTCTTGGTATCAGCCCCCTAGATCTCTTAGATCTTCCTTGCTATCTAAAATGAAGGTTCCCATTATCAAGCGCGCCAGAGCAGGAGGACGGTCCTTTCGTTATTTGGCTCCTCGTGCTTGGAATGACCTTCCAATTTCTTTAAGACAGGCTTCTAGCCTATTTGTCCTTCCGAAAGGCCCTTAAAACATGGCTTTTCCCTTAAACTGGTGCTGCTTTTGTTCTGTTTTTTACATGTCCCTTCAGTGTTATGTTTCTCCCTTACCTGGTGGGTACCTTCGATAAAGCGCCGGGATACTCCGTGGAGTGGCCGTGCGCTATAGAAGCATAAAAATAACATAACATAACATAACAATTAATCCAGGTATATTTGCAATGACTTTAAACAAAACCTTTCCTTCGTCGCCAAATACCATGTAAAAAGCAAGAAACAGCAAAGACAATAGGTGGCGAGGTGTCGTACATTAAAACTCTACATGCCTACATATATTGCCTGAAGCCCAAGTTTCTAAAAAGTGGGATCAACCAGCATTTTCTTATTGCGATATACGCTGGGCAGAAAAACATAACATGGGCAACATCTTCTCGGATGTAATTACATGCTGGGCAGGATACGTTTTCTGTTTTAGCCCATTTCGAAGTAAATGCCCTGATTGGCAGGCAACCATGCCTCAATTGAGTGTATAATTTCCTCGCAAGAGGGGGTTGGACTACATCTAGGAATTCCTCCTGTCGAGGTACAGATTTCGCTAGGAGGAACTCCACAGACAGCCTACCCTGGGTTGTTAATCGGTGTAAAGCAAGTAGATTTTTCTCCCTCACCAGGGTTAACACCTGTGCCCTAGGTGTGCTCGGGCAGCTCAACTCGGGGGTCTCCATTAGCTGGGGCAATCCTACATAGGTGGTGAGGGCCTTAATATGAGATAGCCAAGGAATACTTTTGTTTTTTATATGACCACAGACCTCCATAAATTCAGCTCTATATGATACCAGTTTCGGTGCTGACCAGAACCTCCTTCAATAGAGCAATGGCCGGGCGGCTACTAGTTCCTCTATGGACTCTAGTCCCAAATCCAACCTCAAGGGGGTAAGTGGTGTACTTTGTGGTAGGCCCACCAAATTCCTCATAAAGGACTGCTCAACCCTCAAGAGGCTATAAGTATTCTTGTGTCCCCAGAGTTCAGCGCCATACATAGCTGCTGTCCTCGCCTGGAGTCCATAGATTTCAAGGAGAAGGAGCTACCGGTTTAAATCCTGATGTTCTGTGGAACTTACTGATACCCCCTACTATTTGCAATAGTCTAAGCGCAGATTTAGCAATTTAGTGACCCCAGCCAAAATCTTCTGTCAACGTGATGCCAAGGTAGACAAAAGTCTTGACCCGTTCAGGGGAATACTGTTCAAGACAGGGTTCGGACAGGTCTGCCTCGGGGGATTGAAGATCATAAACGTGGTTTTATCCAAGTTGATCTCCAAACCCCGCGAGGCACAGAATGATACAAACCCGTCCAGAAAACGCTGGATGCCCGATGATGTTTTGGATAACAACAAGGTGTCATCCGCAAACATCAGAGCGGGCACCCGACCAGAGGCCAACAGGGAGAGTCATTGTCTTTTACACCATTTAAGGCGTCCACAAGGCCATTGATGAAAAGGCTAAACAACATGGGAGCCAGGACGCACCCCTGTCGCACACCTCTAGATACGGGAAAACGGGCTGAAAGATCCCCATGTCTCCCACACCTAACCTGAGCATATTTGCCAGCATGCAATCTAGTTAGGATGTTCAATAGGTAAGGTGGGAGACCCAGATCTGCGAGTACTTTCCACAACTTTTCCTTGGGGACTAGATCAAATGCAGCCCGCAGGTCCACAAAAACAAGGTAGAGGCTGCCACCCTCCACTCTTGCTGTTTTTCAGAATAAGACCTGGAGCCGAAAGATTTGGTCCAGGGTTGAGATGCCTGATCTAAATCCGGCCTGGAGAGTAGTCAGTATTTGGTATTCCTCCATCCACCCATGTATCCTGTCCAATATGATCCTACCCACTAGTTTTTGTGTTATATCTATAAGGCTAATGGGCCTCTAGTTTGATGGGGTTAGCGGACAACCCTTCTTGTGAATGGGGACGATCTCAGGTCCCAACCAGGTGTCCGGTAGATCAAACCCCATGAGAACCGCATTGAACAGGATAACCAGGTATGGTGCCTATATTTTGGGTTGAGATTGGAACAGGTCCCCAGGCAATTTATCAAGGCCAGGAGCTTTATTGGGGGTCAGCCTTGCTATGGCAGATTCTACCTCCTTCAGGGTGATGATCTCTAGCATTTCAGGGAGCTAAGTCTCTGGAGCTTCCAGGTAATTCACCCGCAACCTCGAGCCCGAGTCCCCCACCAGTCGAATTTCAAAAAGGGGGTGGTGATGGACAGAGTATCTGAGTTAATCAGAACACTCCTACCCAGTCAACAGATCAGGGCTTGATCCATCACTGTATTTTCGCTCACTGCACCATCCCAGTTCAGAACCTGGCTATATGCAAATTAGTCTGTCCCTGGCCCAGTGCATCATGGGAACAGGGCAGACCAAACTACCAAGCCAATTCTTCACTGGAAAGAAAACAAGCTTCCGGGGACCGGTTTCTGGCATTACAGCCATCTTCGGCCCGGCTTGCTTGAATCCTGATGGTGCAGTGAGCAAGGGACTCATGTCTGAGAATACCCTTCCACACTTATGGTGGCCAAAATAATTTCAAAAAGGGGGTGGTGATGGACAGAGTATCTGAGTTAATCAGAACACTCCTACCCAGTCAACAGATCAGGGCTTGATCCATCACCGTTTTTTAGCTCACTGCACCATCCCAGTTCAGAACCTGGCTATATGCAAATTAGTCTGTCCCTGGCCCAGTGCATCATGGGAACAGGGCAGACCAAACTACCAAGCCAATTCTTCACTGGAAAGAAAACAAGCTTCCGGGGACCGGTTTCTGGCATTACAGCCGTCTTCGGCCCGGCTTGCTTGAATCCTGATGGTGCAGTGAGCAAGGGACTCATGTCTGAGCATACCCTTCCACACTTATGGTGGCCAAAATAATTTCAAAAAGGGGGTGGTGATGGACAGAGTATCTGAGTTAATCAGAACACTCCTACCCAGTCAACAGATCAGGGCTTGATCCATCACCGTTTTTTAGCTCACTGCACCATCCCAGTTCAGAACCTGGCTATATGCAAATTAGTCTGTCCCTGGCCCAGTGCATCATGGGAACGGGGCAGACCAAACTACCAAGCCAATTCTTCACTGGAAAGAAAACAAGCTTCCGGGGACCGGTTTCTGGCATTACAGCCGTCTTCAGCCCGGCTTGCTTGAATCCTGATGGTGCAGTGAGCAAGGGACTCATGTCTGAGCATACCCTTCCACACTTATGGTGGCCAAAATAATTTCAAAAAGGGGGTGGTGATGGACAGAGTATCTGAGTTAATCAGAACACTCCTACCCAGTCAACAGATCAGGGCTTGATCCATCACCGTTTTTTAGCTCACTGCACCATCCCAGTTCAGAACCTGTCTATATGTAAATTAGTCTGTCCCTGGCCCAGTGCATCATGGGAACAGGGCAGACCAAACTACCAAGCCAATTCTTCACTGGAAAGAAAACAAGCTTCCGGGGACCGGTTTCTGGCATTACAGCCGTCTTCGGCCCGGCTTGCTTGAATCCTGATGGTGCAGTGAGCAAGGGACTCATGTCTGAGCATACCCTTCCACACTTATGGTGGCCAAAATAATTTCAAAAAGGGGGTGGTGATGGACAGAGTATCTGAGTTAATCAGAACACTCCTACCCAGTCAACAGATCAGGGCTTGATCCATCACCGTTTTTTAGCTCACTGCACCATCCCAGTTCAGAACCTGGCTATATGCAAATTAGTCTGTCCCTGGCCCAGTGCATCATGGGAACAGGGCAGACCAAACTACCAAGCCAATTCTTCACTGGAGACTCGTGGTGGGGGTCTGGGACGGGGGATGGCGGAAGGGCCACGTCTCCTTCCTGGAGCAAATTCGTCATCCTAGTCATTCTATACTCTTGGGCAGATTTGGAACCTAGGCGATGGACGTCACCAGATTCCATATTTGTATATAGTGCTCCGAAATGCACCTCCCACACTGAGGGCGCAATATTCGGGAGAACGGCCTCCCCTCCCCCTCTTACACCTGAGCTAACAATGGCCCAGAATGACTTGGCATCCTTGGAAAGGAGCGCAAATCTCAATTCCTCCCACCTCGTTTCCTCCCAATCCCTCTTACCTCTAATAGTTGCCTTTTTATAGAGCGGTCTAGATAGCCTGATTCCTACACTATCTCTAGATTTGATTGCCGAAAGGAGATCCCTTTTTGCTTTCCTGCAGATGTCATCATACCAGGGGTGTGTCTCAGCCCAACACCGTTTATTCCCACTTACTGGGCAGAACAAATCCCCCTGTGAGAGAGCCAACTTCCTATGGATTTCTATGGCTTGACCGTTGGGGCCCGAATCACTCATCTCAATAATCCTAGGTACAGCGATCTCGTATATATCGGCAAGCCTGCTAGGGGAGTCCTGAAAATAGGGCCATTTAACCCTACGCCTATTATTGGCTACCATGAGGGGCAAGATCTCAGTATTGGGTTTGTCAACCCGAAGCTCCCTGGCTTGAGTGATAAAACAAGGGCATTATGGTCGCTATCTTGCCTGCTCAATACCTCCAAAACTGAATTCCTGCTCATCTCTTCTCCGAACCACTTCCCCAAGCTGGATCTTTGGCTGAATCACCTCACTGCTTTCAACTGCACCCCTCTCATCATAGACTGAGCCAAATCTCTCGGAATCACCCTGGATAAGCACCTGAATATGAAAAATCATATCAGCAATGTGTGTAAGGGAGCTAACCACTTGATGAGGACACTTAGAAACATCAAATCATTCCTTCCACAACCTGACTTCAAGCAGGTGGTCCAAACGCTTGTCTTGCCGAGGCTTGACTACGGCAGCACTACGCTCTGTGGCCTTTCCAAATACACCCTGGCTCCACTTAGGGTATCACTGAACATTGCGGCCAGAGTGTTTACAGGCACCAAACGAAATGAGCACATATCCCCAGTCAGAATCAGAATCAGAAAGTACTTTATTCGGCTAAACAATTAACCATGAAAGTAACAACAACATAGACAACATACTACATAAAGAAACTGAATTAAAAATACACATACGAATTATATTTCATTTACACTAATACTTTTCCTTAATTTCAATACATTTTAAAAATAATTTAAGAGAACCACAACAGTAAAAACAGTGTCCATTCTCTGACATTCTAAGAATGCTAATCTACATCTTTTTAAGTTCATATCTTTAAGAAACGGGATTACAAATTTTCGACGGGGAATATACTAAAATTTGCAAAAAAATAGGATATGAATATCAGATTGGGGCGAGGAATCATCGCAAGGGCAAGTGGATAAAGTCTGTGTCCATAAGTTCATCTTTGGGAAGGACAGAAGTCTAAAAAGAAGGTTCAATCTAAAACGGGTTAGGAGAAATCGTTCATGGTTTGACATTACCAGGGTCAAGTAGGGCTGTACCTTTACTCCAGCCAGTATTTGGTTATGGCAAGCAACTGTCTTTTTATTTGCTTCTGCTCTTCTTCTTTTATCCACGAGGTATTCCAAACACAGTTTTTTCAAAAAACTTCTGGATATGATTCCCATAGATAGTGGATCCTCGTAGTATTCACAGTGGTCAATATCAAACATAAATTGCTTAATATATGCTAACCATTCAACCCTGACCGAGTTTTCACTATTCAGGATGTCCTGTATCACAGCCCGGTTAACTATACATTCATTTGAAGTCCACACCCTGTGCCAGACAAGAATGGGCTGTATTCGAATTAAGTCTGACAAATAAGGTTGACCCAGCTCCACATGGCAAATGTAAGTAGAAACACTCTGTGGTACAGATAGAATGTCCCGTAGGAAAATATTTTCAGCTATCTGTAGTGAATCAATATTCGAAAAGCCCCAAAGTGCCGCACCATATAGCGCAACGGATATACATGTGGCGTTATATATGGTCAGGATTTCTTTTATAGGTTTTTTCCCCAGCTTTTTCATGAAAATCCTAACGGCCATTAGGGTTTTTTGAAACAGAAGAGTTCTAGCCTTTATGGCACTCATCCAACCGCCCCGCTCATGGAACAAAATACCCAAATAGGGAAAACACGAAGTATTTTCCAAGGGGAGCTTATTTAAAAACATAGTTTTCGACTTTTTACCAGATTTTGTGCCGCAATTCATGGAGTAAGTTTTACCACAGTTAATTTTCAAATCTAAGCTCAACATGAATTTTTCAAAGGATACTAACAATTTCTGCAAGGCCAGGGGGGTTCGAGCCATGAGGACAGCATCGTCCGCGTACAGAAGCGCGGGGATCGGCCTCCTCCCCACTCTAGGCAAATCCCCGCACTCCTGGAGTAGACGGTGTTCGAGTCCATTAATGTAAAGAAGAAATAAAAACGGGGCGAGGACGCAGCCCTGGCGTACTCCACGACCCACACCAAATCTTCTAGTACATTCTCCCCCACGGCCATAGCGAACTGATGCCGTGGCACCTGAATAAAGATCTCTCAAGAAGCAAATTATGGCTTCATCGATGCCCACCCCTTGCAAGATATCCCATAATTTGCTGTGCGAAACACAATCAAAAGCCGAAGACAAATCAACAAATGTAAAATATAACCGTTCCCCTTTAACCCTAATATATTTTTGCTGGATGATCATTAGATTTAAACATTGTTCCAAGGTTCCCAAACCTTTCCGGAAACCGTACTGTAGGTCACTCAAAATTTCATTTTCATCAGCCCAAGTCTGAAGTCTTGCCAAGATTATTCTCCCAAGGATTTTTACAGAAGAATCAAGAAGGGAGATTGGCCTATAACAGGCACAATTTTGTCTCTCTCCCTTTTTGAAGATTGGCACGATTATTGAAGTGAACCAGGATAAATGCATGCCATTGGCTAGGGCGACTTATCCCCAGTCCTTAAATCTCTTAAATGGTTGCCCTACGAACCTCGAAATCAGTTACAAATTGCTGTTCTGGCGCACAAAGCCCTTTATTTCAAAACTCCCAGGTACCTAGCTCAAAAGCTTGAATTATCCTGTGGTGGTAGAGCCTCAAGAAGCGCTAACACTTTCCTCTTGAAACCACTCATCCTTAGGAAAAAGAGAACTTGTCACCGTGCCTTCTACGGCACTGCCCCAAAGATATGGATCTCTCTTCCACCGGAAGTACGCAGAATTTCATCAACGACTGCTTTCAAACTGGAAGCCAAAAGATACCTAATGAATACATTCTTACCTTAACTGAGCTAGATTCACCTGCTCGAAGTAATTGATCCTTAAAATATTGTACCATCATTTGATACTGCTCTTCTTTACCACATGCCCTCTTCGTAACCCGCTATATACCTTGTTATTGTATTACTCTCCTTGACTTAATTGTCCTGTAACTAAGCGATCATTCTTGTTTCTTATTCTTACGTTATGTTGATTTATGTCCTTCCTTCCATTCTATTGTAAAGTGCTCTGATATCCCTCTGGATCTTGTTCGTACTTTATAAAACTTTATGAATAAAAATAAATCTGGACAGGTGGTGGCCCTGGTGTTGAAGTTGTAGATGGATTCAGGGAAGTTGTTGTTGTATCAAAGCCCGTGGTGTAGGAGTTTGAAAGACCAGGATGCGTCTCAGATCTTGTTCTAGGGCCGTCATGAAGACTTGGTAATGGTGTTTCTGTGGTGGAGTGGGATGGGTATGCTGAAGTTGATGAGGGAATGGTGGAACTAGGTGATTGGCGTGGGCTTGTCTACTGTGATATTACTGAAACTAGCAAACATGGTGTCCAGTGCGTGTCTGGCAGTGTAAATGGGGGCCTTCAACTTGCTGGGTGAGTGTGAGGTTGGACAGTTCCTCAAGGACATTAGTCATGATGGGAACATCCAAGTGGTTGTTGAGGTCGACAAGGAAGATTAGCGATGGTGGTAAAAGTGTTCCCCGTAATCTGCAAATAATGGTGAATGATGGAACTGTGAGTATGAATATGTCGAGCCTTTGGAGATGTGAATGTGAATAAACTAGGTACTCGGGTGTGAATGAAAGTTAACTTCGGAGATATCAATGAGTGAAGCTTTGAGACTCATAGGAATAAGGGGGTTGTAGAAGTGAATAAGGCAAGTACTGGGAATGTGAGTGTGAATATGGTGCACTCTGGCAGTCGTAAGCATAAATTAGATATCCTTTGGGAGCTGTGAATGAATAAAGTGAATTCTGAGGGATATGACTGTGAAAAATGTGAGCTCTTGGAGATTGAAGTATGAATGAGATGAGTTCTTGGAGCTGTAAGTAACAAATTATGGAGCCATGATTGTGAGTAAGGGATGCGCTTTGTGATGTGAGTGTGAATAAGGTGAGCTCTGTTGGATAGTGGGAAATGGATGAACTATTGGGGATGTGAATGTTAATTATATAACCTTTTTTGGGGGAGTAAATATATGCTCTATGGAGATGTGAGCGTAAATAAGATGAGCTTGCGGGGATGTAAATAAAGTGAGCTCTGGTGGCAGGGAGTATGAAAAAGGTGAATGCTGTTGTGATTGTGAATAAGGTATGATCTGGGGTAGTGAGTGTGAATAGGGTGAGTGTTGTTCTGAATAAGGTGTGCTGTGGGGCTATCAGTATTAATATTGGGAGCTTTAAGAACTGTGAATAAGGGAGCTCTGAGACTGTGACAGTGTGTAAGGTGAGCTCTTGGGATGGTGAGCAGTTGGAGCTGAGTGTGACGAACTCTAGGAGCTGTGAACATGAATATGGGACCTCTGGGACTATAATAAGTAAGGTGGCTCTTGTGGGAGGGGTGACTGTAAATAAAGTGAACTATGGGAGAGTGTGAATAAGGTGAGATTTCTTCTTGTGAATAAGTTGAGCTCTAGGAGCTGTAAATAAAGGAGCTATTTGACTATGGCAATGAGTACGGCGAGCTCGTGTGGGGCTAGGACCGAACAAGGCGAAGTAGAGGCGCTATGAAGGAGGAGAGCCATGGAAACTGAAATAGGGAGTTTTGGGGCTATGCCATTGAGAAACGGGAGCTCTTCCTCAATAGCGCGCACTCTAGAGATCGGTTGTCAACAATGTAAGCTCTTGAGGACGTAAGTGTGAATAAGTTGAGCTCTGTGAGCTGCAAATAACAGCTGTGGGGCTATAACAGCGAATAACGTGGGCTCTTGGGAAGGCGAGTGTCAATAAGGTTCACTCGGGGAGGGACGTAACCGCTTGTGAGAGCTGTTACACAGCCTGTGAGTATGGTGAGCCCTGTGAGCTGCGAGTGTGAACATGGTGAGTTCTGCTGGATAAGTGGTGATCCCTGCTTGCCGCCCTCGACGAGCAGTGGCGAAAGAACCTCTCTGTGCGGCTGTAGTCACGGTCACCGTACACTGGCAGCCTGCCAGGAAGGCGTAGCGGGCAGGTGCCTGGCACGGAAACAGTTAATTCGTTGTTTATGCTGCACCATAAACTAATCTCCGTTCATTCCGTCCCAGACTCCTTGCTTCCTTCTTCCTTGTCATCTTCCACCGAGGGTGTCAGTGTCGAGTCCGGAGGGGATGAGTCCCAGGCACATTAAATAGCACCTGCAGGAGGCGAGCTCCCGGGGTCTCCGGCTTTACCCAATTAAACGCGTTCTCGACTCCAAGTGCCTGCACTTTACCCCGAGGCAGAATGGCGTCCTGCTGGAGAACCCTGCTGGCCTATCGGAACTACCTGATCATCTACCTGGTGCCCCTGCTCTTCCTGGCCCTGCCGCTGGTCATCGACTCCAAGGTACCGCCTGCCCCGGCTCAGCTGGAGGTCATTTCATTTCCCAGGTTTATGTGTTTCTGATTTGAGCAGATATTGCAGCGTTTGAAGCTAAGAAAAACACTTGTTCACAGTGTCCTGTTTCAAAGTGGCTTATTCCTACCCAGAAACACCGGTACTGTCCCTTTAAAAGTAAAGCTGTCTTTTATTTTCAATAAATTTTATTCTGAACTTAAAAGTAAAGCTGTCTTTCAGAGAAGTGCTGGTATTGTTCTATTAAGTGTAGTGCATGCACTCTCCCATTAAAATATATTAAGTAACCCTGCTGAAAAAGTGCTTGCACCATTCAGGTAAATGGACAGAAGTACTACTAAGACAAGCTGTTATGTATCATTTGAAGAATTGTAGACGTACCGAACACTGCTGCTACTGTCCTGTTGAGCTTGTCAGTTGCTGCGGGGGCTGTTCAAATTTTGATATTAATGTACTGCAGACCTGCTAAGTGGTTTTACTGCCGTATTGTAAGCATAAACACTGCTTTTAAGTATTCCTAGTGTGATCACTGCCCAATTAAAATATAGCAGTGCAGCTGAAAAGTAAAGTGCTATAGCATTAAAAGTATAGCAGCCCCACTGAGAACTTCTGGTTCTCCTCCCTCAAAAGTATGCAACAAAGTGCTGGCACCACCCCATTAAGCCAAAAGCAGTGCTGCAGAGAAGTATTGGTGCTATCCCATTACACGTATAGCCGCCATGCTAAAAAGTGCTGGTGCTGCTCCATTAAGTAAAGCAGGCCATCAAAGAAGTGCTGGGACCATTCTCTTTAATATGTGGCAGCCATGCTAAAATAAATACTGGCACATAGTCGCATTAACGAAAGCCGTCCAGTAGAGAGGTGATGATGCTGTTTGCATTGAAGCTAAGCCAAGCTTTGACCAGGTGGAAATATACCACTACACGTCTAGCAGACAAGCTGAAAATGTTAGCACTCACCTATTAAGTATTGCAATCCTGCAGGGAAGTGCTGATGAAGCCCTAGTAAAAACTTAGAAGCCCTAATGGCATATGTTGATACAATCTTATTAGAATTCAATGCTGCAGTACAGCTCTGTAATGCTAAAGTATAGCAGTCCTAGGAAGGAGAGCTTTTACTATCTTTTTGAAAGTATATCACCCCTGGTGAAAAGTGCTGGTACCGTTGTAGTCTGATTACAGGTGATAGCATAACGCCTCAGAGGTACCAGCATAATCTGATTAAAACTATAGTATTTGTCCTCTGAAATATCAGTACAATACTATTAACGTACAGCAGCATAGATGAGAAATTCAGGTGCTGTCCCACTAAAAGTATAGCAGTCCACCTGAGAAGTGATGGTGCTATCCATAAATGCTATACAGAGAAGTGCTAGCGCTCTAGATTAATATTATCCTGAGGCCTGCTGGTGCTGTCCATCATTACCACTTCAAAAAGTCCCTGTGATATGCCCGAATAGTGTCGCAGCAATTCTGGGAAGTGATGTTGTTGTCCAACTAAGGGCTTAATTTATGAGGTTGTACCGTAGGACTGCGCTTCTGGCCTTCCTGCTGCACTGCCCTAAGGTAAAAGAAAAGGGCAGCCATATCTATCAGATACGGCACATTCCTGTCCTTTTCTCCTGCGCTGGCGCACCATGGCCCGCCCTGCCAAACACAGACCCCTTTGCACCATGATGCAAGGGTGCCTGCATTGCGGGTATGAATATTTCTGTGCAGGAAGGGAAACTTCCCTGCACAGAAACAATCAGAAGAGGCTTTTTCCTCTTTCTATGTGTGCTGCAGAAGACAGCAAACATAGAAAAACTAGCAGAAATAAAGATATTTCTACTCGTTGTGCCTCGCTTATCCTCCCCTGGGGAGGCATATGTTTTTGGCGTTGCCTCAGATTTAAGATTTCTCCTAAATCTGGGGCAGTGTCAAAAAGCCATGGATGTTGCGGACGCCCCCCAGCAACACCCATTGCACGTCCCTTTGATGCAGAAAACTACGTTACAGGGAGCCATATTTATGAGGCAGCATTCAGCCAAAAAAAGTGGCTTAGTGCTGCCATGTAAATATGGAGCAGGCTCCTGCCCCACGGAACGTCACAAAAAGTGACGTTCCGGTGGCGCAATGGGCCTCATAAATGAGGCCCAGAGAGTCTACCAGCCCTTCACAGATTTGCGTATTAATGAATCAGCAATTTGATGTTTGGAAAACTGGTTTGACTGCGTTGTGTTTGGCACAAAATAAAATGTCCTACTAGGTTATTGGGAATAGAGTTGCTTTCTGAAATTGTGGGTTGTGATGGCCTTTTTAAACAAACCGAGCACAATGGATTACTACTGCTCATTTATGCAGCATCTCCCTTACTAATGGTAGTGGAGGTTTGGATTCTATAAAGGGCAAGAGGCATATTATAATGGATATCTTCATGATTCATTTCTATAGGAGCAAAGAAAGAAATAATACATTCATCATGGATTAAAAAAGAGAATGCAAAGGGCAAAACACATACTGCCCTTTTAGTCTTTCGTTGTTTATTAATGCCACTATACCACGTATCAATTATGAAGCAGGCTACCCTTACAGACCATAATGGGTGAAGGTGGAGAGGTGTACCACTAGATTGACCTTTCCAAAAAAATGAACTGGACAAAGTTCCTTTGCATTTGATTTTCTTTATTTAAAACGTTTCACAACATAGGATCCAGCCAATGCATTTCGTTCAATAGAGATTGTACTTCATCAGGGCTGAAAATGTCAATATAAAAAACATAAATATATACATACATAAAGATAAACAGGACATAACACTTCCCATGACACATAAATATTGGGTATGACAATCAACACAGCACAATTAGGTAACAATCCATAAGACCACAGAAAGAAAGGAAAGTAGGCAAGAGGAGACAACAACTGAAGAACAAAAATACCAAAATGTACAGAGAAGGTGCAGTTAAAAAAAAAACCATCCAATCTAAAAAATATGCTCATGTTGTTGTAGACATAAATTTGTACAACACCAGTACAACAACACACATAACCCGTGGTGTTCTTAATAAAAAGGAAGCCTGGTGCGTACCATAATTAATAATTAATATCAGAACAGGGGGGCCATTCGCTCTATATTGTACCCCACAGCCTGGTCATAAAGTGAATGATAAAGGGCAACCGTGGAACAAAGCCTCCTTATTCACTGTGATGTACCTGTGGCCTAGAAAGCAGAAGAAGTGAGTACCTTGAATAGTATATGCAAGTAGCAGATGGTCCAATGATGGGGTGTCGGGATTGGTGAGTATAAGTCAACTGTAGAATGCACCATCACCCCAGGGTTCCATATGTGGGAACCAGTAACCTTAGTTATAAGAAATGCGGAAATACCATGATGGGGCTCACAAGTAAGGACCCAGCATCAAAACCTAGTACATAAAGAACTGCTCCTTCTCTGTATATTTTAGTATTTTTGGTCTTCAGTTTTTGTCTCCTCTTGCCTACTTTCCTTTCTTTCTGTGGTCTTAGGGATTGTTACCTAGTTGTGCTGTGTTTATTGTCATCCCACATGTTTCCTATGTCATGGGAAGTGTTATGTTGTGTTTATCTTTATGTATGTATATATTTATGTTTTTATAATGTCATTTTTAGCCCTGATGAAGTTCAATCTCTATTAAACGAAACGTGTTGGCTGAAGCCTATGTTGTGAAATATTTGAAATAAAGAAAATCAAATGCAAAAGAAGTTTGTCATGCTAAAAAAATTTGTAAAGAAAATCTAGTGGTGCACCTCTCCACCCTCACCCATTTCTTTATCTGCCTTGCAGTTTGCACCCAAGAGGTGCAGAACTTGTTTGGGCACACGCTTAAAGACTCTCTAATGAACCAACACAAAAGGAACAGAGCAGTAAAGACCGCAGTTGGTCTTTCCTGTTACCCTTACAGACCATAAGTCTGCAACAGGCCTTCTTCCTATTTGTGACTGGAATTATTGTACCAACACATCTTATACAACTGAGTTCAAATGGAGAAACTGCAAATTCTAACAGAGACAATTAGGATGTCACCAAATTCTTGATAATTAATTGCTCCTCACCTAAAATTAAAACACAGAAAGGACCTTTTGAGAAATTGAGAGGAATAATATTTATGTTTGTGTCTTCAGAGGAAACTAAACCTTACATTGTGTTTCTGCATATGAGACAAGAGACTCTGTTGTGACACATTTAAAGCAGGGCCGGACTGGGAACTGACACTGGCCCTGGCAAACAGCTCAGTCGGCCCCTCTGGGGGGGGGCTCAGTGGGTGCGGCTGATCTGTTTGCAAGGGCCGGTTTCGGCTGATTTTGTTACCGGAGGCCAATATTGCTGGTCTTCGGTAATAAAATCCCTCCCCCAGAGGCCCAAAACATCCCCCACTCTGGCGGCCCTCCGGGAGAATGCCCGGTGCCCGCTACTGGCAGTCCGGCCCTGATTTAAAGCACTTCAATGACGTTCCGTTCTATAGGCTCTATTTCATTGTCCTGCATATAGACTGATAAGACCATACTGCCACCTTTTTAGGTCTGAAAGGGGGTGGTGATCGACGGAGCATCTGAACCAATCAAACACTCACACCCAGTCAACAGATCTGGGTTTAATCCATCACCCTTCTTTAGCCCACTCTGCCACCCCAGTTCAGACATGGCCATATGCAAATCAGTCTGACCATGTGCCTCATGGGAACAGTCCAGCCCGAACTGCCAAGCCATGCCTTCCCTGGACCGGAAACAAGCTTCCGAGGACCGGTTTCTGGCATTTCAGCCGTCTTCAGCCCGGCTTGCTTAAATCCAGTGGCAAAGTGAGCAAGGGACTCATGTCTGAGCATACCCTGCAAACATTTGGCGAACAAAGTGGTACAAAAGGGGGTGGTGATGGACGGAGCATCTGAACCAATCAAACACTCACACCCAGTCAACAGATCTGGGTTTAATCCATCACCGTTCTTTAGCCCACTCTGCCACTCCAGTTCAGACATGGCCATATGCGAATCAGTCTGACCCTGTGCCTCATGGGAACAGTCCAGCCCGAACTGCCAAGCCATGCCTTCCCTGGACCGGAAACAAGCTTCCGAGGACCGGTTTCTGGCATTTCAGCCGTCTTCAGCCCGGCTTGCTTGAATCCAGTGGCAAAGTGAGCAAGGGACTCACGTCTGACCATACCCTGCAAACTTATGGCGAACAAAGTGGTACAAAAGGGGGTGGTGATGGACGGAGCATCTGAACCAATCAAACACTCACACCCAGTCAACAGATATGGGTTTATTCCATCACCGTTCTTTAGCCCACTCTGCCACCCCAGTACAGACATGGCCATATGCAAATCAGTCTGACCCTGTGCCTCATGGGAACAGTCCAACCCGAACTGCCAAGCCATGCCTTCCCTGGACCGGAAACAAGCTTCCGAGGACCGGTTTCTGGCATTTCAGCCGTCTTCAGCCCGGCTTGCTTGAATCCAGTGGCAAAGTGAGCAAGGGACTCACGTCTGAGCATACCCTGCCAACTTATGGCATACAAAGTGGTACAAAAGGGGGTGGTGATGGACGGAGCATATAAACCAATCAAACACTCACACCCAGTCAACAGATCTGGGTTTGATCCATCACCGTTCTTTAGCCCACTCTGCCACTCCAGTTCAGACATGGCCATATGCGAATCAGTCTGACCCTGTGCCTCATGGGAACAGTCCAGCCCGAACTGCCAAGCCATGCCTTCCCTGGACCGGAAACAAGCTTCCGAGGACCGGTTTCTGGCATTTCAGCCGTCTTCAGCCCAGCTTGCTTGAATCCAATGGCAAAGTGAGCAAGGGACTCACCACCCCCTTTTGTACGGCTTTGGCCGCCATAAGTGTGGCAGGGTATGCTCAGACGTGAGTCCGTTGCTCACTTTGCCACTGGATTCTAGCAAGCCGGGCTGAAGACGGCTCTAATGCCAGAAACTGGTCCTCGGAAGCTTGTTTCCGGTCCAGGGAAGGCATGGCTTGTTATGTTATGTTATGTTAATTTTGTCTTTTATAGCGCACGGCTACTCTAGAAGAGTGTCCAGGCGCTTTATTGACAACCTGTGAAAGACAAACACAACACAGAAACACGATGGGAACTGTTAAAAGAAAAAAGGGAGTCTAAAGGGCAAAGAGCCAAGGCTTGGCAGTTCGGGCTGGACTGTTCCCATGAGGCACAGGGTCAGACTGATTTGCATATAGCCATGTCAGAACTGGGGTGACAGAGTGGGCTAAAGAACGGTGACGGATCAAACCCAGATCTTTTGACTGGGTGTGAGTGTTTGATTGGTTCAGATGCTCCGTCCATCACCACCCCCTTTTGTACCGCTTTGGCCGCCATAAGTGTGGCAGGGTATACTCAGACGTGAGTCCCTTGCTCACTATGCCACTGGTTTCAAGCAAGCCGGGCTGAAGATGGCTGTAATGCCAGAAACCGGTCCTCGGAAGCTTGTTTCCGGTCCAGGGAATGCATGGCTTGGCAGTTCGGGCTGGACTGTTCCCATGAGACACAGGGTCAGACTGATTTGCATATAGCCATGTCTGAACTGGGGTGGCAGAGTGGGCTAAAGAACGGTGATGGATCAAACCCAGATCTTTTGATGGGGTGTGAGTGTTTGATTGGTTCAGATGCTCCGTCCATCACCACCCCCCTTTGTACCGCTTTGGCCGCCATAAGTGTGGCAGGGTATGCTCAGACGTGAGTCCCTTGCTCACTTTGCCACTGGATTCAAGCAAGCCGGGCTGAAGACGGCTGCAATGCCAGAAACCGGTCCTCGGAAGCTTGTTTACTGTCCAGGGAATGCATGGCTTGGCAGTTCGGGCTGGACTGTTCCCATGAGGCACATGGTCAGACTGATTTGTATATAGCCATGTCTGAACTGGGGTGGCAGAGTGGGCTAAAGAACGGTGATTGATCAAACCCAGATCTTTTGACTGGGTGTGAGTGTTTGATTGGTTCAGATGCTCCGTCCATCACCACCCCCTTTTGTACCACCTTTTTAGGTCTGGCCTAAAGACGGCTTTAGGTGTCTTGCCAGCCTCATGTTTTAAAAAAATATCATATGAATTATACATACATATGTAGGGGCTCCCAATCAACACTCTTGCACCAGTAGTCTGTTGACATTTCACTCAAATTATATTTCCTCCCACCCCAGCAGAAATTACAGATCAACAGACCTGCCCATTCCAGCCATTGGAGGCCTTCAATTTGAGTGACTGCATCAACAGACCTGCCCATTCCAGCCATTGGAGGCCTTCAATTTGAGTGACTGCATCTTACTCTTGCACATTAACACATACACCCAGAAAATAGAGGGGCATATTCTCAAGGAGTTATTGCCAAGTTAACAGCACTTTATCGCAGCCAAAGTTGAGATAAATGTATCACCCCATTCACAAGCTGTTGCTAACAGCTCATAGCACCAGTGTACCCGCAATAGCTGCCGCAAAAAAAACATTGCCACAGACTACCCTGGCAACCATCGCTAATGAGATGCAGAGTAGGCGTTCCCGTGCCAAAAGCTGCGACAACACCAACTCGCAATTTTCTCAACGACCAGCCAGATTGGCGAAAAGACCACGAAACATGTGATAAGGCACGTTAGATGCAGGGAATTAACACCTGCCCTGACCTGGTGTAAAGTCGGACAGTAGCCTGCACCACAAAAGGGAGCCCAGCCCAGAGCCACACCTGAAGAACAACAAATGCATGGATCCACTGAACATGCGGCCAGACACCCAAGAGGGCCACAACACCCACCGCCACCAGCCCCATGACCCCCCATAGCCCCCCAGACTCCCACCGACCCCCGGACCAACACTGAGGCAGCACAGACAAAGACAGCGACCCCAGAAAATGCACCAACCTCACAGACCCTATATCAAAGAATGTCATTGCCCACTACATGCTCAGAGGGACAACCCTCCTCCGCATCCTGACCACCATTGGCCACAGGCTGACAGTACCAACACAGAGGCAACCAACATCCCACCTCAGACAAAGTTTCTGGCCGTGATGCACCTGTTGACCTCTGGTACCCTCCAGCCAACATCTGCACGAGTCGGAGGAGTCACACAGCCAGTGCCAGTCCCGCACGTGTCAGGGGGCAATTGACTGCACACATGTCCTACTAGTGGTGCCTGGCAACATTGCACACAATAAGCACAACAGAAAGGGCACATATCCCATCAATCTGAAGGCACTAGTGGACCACCGGGGAATCTCCGCCAACGTCGCCGCCAACCACCCAGGCAGTGTGCATGATTCATAACCTCCAACAGTCCATCATCAACCTGCGCTACCAGGATGGCACCAACGGAAACGCACTGTCGCTGGCCAATACCAAAAGCACACACCACACACCTCAACTCCACAATCATGCAACTCACAACACAGGAAATGCACAAGTCTCAAGCTCACATACAACATGCACACCCACCAGACACAACAGCACAACTCACTGTGGGAACCTGGCCTATGCATGTACATTAGCCATCAACGGCATGGCACCTCAGCCACACAATAGCAGAATGTCGGAACAGGTGGGGACCAGGCATGTGCAAAGGAGGCAAGTGACTCATGAATGAGAATGTACACAGTGCCAAGTGTGACGTGGATATGATGGCCAGACTGCAATATGCAGGCCACACACATATTCATGTTGACAAACACAGCTGGTGTTTGGAGTGCAGTGGAAAGTGGACACAACCATGTCACCCCAGCCAGTGGGGAAGTTCGCAGGAATGTAGCTTGTTATCTTCCCCCCGTAAGCGTGAGTGGAGTGGGCTGACCCGGCGTAAGCCAGGCCAACATGGGGGTGTGAATAAAAGGCACGCAACTCTGGTCGTGGTCCTCTTCTGGAATGCCCAACGTCTCTGCTACGGCGGAGCCTCTCACCCCACCACGAGGCCGATGCCGTCACCGTGAACGGGGTTGCCTGCGATCCTTGGGCCTGTTGCACCCTGGGGCGCTGGTCCCCGAACCTGTCTTACCCACCCCGTGCCTCAATCCCCACCTGCCGACACCGGTGTGTGTCGAAGAAGGCCCACCACTTGCTGGTGCACGCTCCAAGCCCCAGGCCCGCAACCCTGGCAACCTGCTACAACCATCACAGCCTCCGCGAGCAAGGCCTGCAGTACTCCTTTCTCGTTTACGTACTCTACCGGCTGACACAGCAGACTAGTAGGTCACACATTTGGAACTGAGTCTTGATTACACCATGGCAGAGCACATTAATTACGGCTGCGTTTATGTCACTATACTCCCTTCGATTTGGGGCCATCACGTCTTATTAGTGCATCACAACCGCAAGATTATGTGGGCCCACGCGGACTACTACCCTCAGCCAACACTGCGCTCGAGTAGGTCACACAACTGGAACTGAGCTTCCATTTTTCAAGGTTAGAGTACATATCATTGCACGCAAGGAGAGGCGTAAGAGGATGACGCATTGCATTTGGGAGGAAAAAAGGATCCTCGTTACAGAGGTGATCGAACACTACCGACAACTGCCCTGGTGTCACTAACTCTGTGCATCGCAAGCCTACGACACACGGCTGTGGGCCACTGCTGACCCCTGCCTCTGGCCTACACTGTGTTCCAGTAGGTCACAGAGTCTTGATTTAGCATTGGCGGAGTTCATAACAGTGTACCAGCATCATCGCAGACTGCATCCCCTCTCAGCCCCTATGCCACCAAGTCTGTTCCCCGACATTCATGGACACACTCTGGTCAAACATTGGTGGCGTCGGAGTCTATGGACTAAGGGGTAGTTTTCATCCTCATGTCGCTGATACCGAATTGGTGGCGGCAACGAGGCTGTGGCACTCCACTCCTCCAGTTGCTGCTTCCAGATGGCATCTGCCCTCTGCATCATGCTCTGGAGGACACCTTCCACTGTCCCCCGCAACCCTCCGCCACTTTCACCTTCGACATCGACCCTCTCAGTCTGCGTGGCCCTACCTCAGTGGACCGCAAGTCACCGTCCCATGGCGGGGTGCCTGTGCCAGCTGCTGTGCATCCAAGACTACTAACTCGGCGCTGCTCAAGTGAGGGACCCTGTCCAAATGAATATTGGATGACCTCTGTGACTGTGGTTTTGGGGTCATCAACAACATGTGTATGTAGCCCTGTGCTGTCCGCTGCCTCCGGCCTCAACTGCGGTCCACCAGGGCTCACACATCAAACCAGTCCTGACCGGCCTAGATGTCACATCACAGCAGGAGGCACACACCACCATCGCCAGGGCCAACTCCAACCTCCCTCTGCCAGAGTCGAAACAGTGGTACTGGCAGACTAATGGAGTTGCTCACACCTGTTGTGGATGCCATCATCTGCCTGATACCCTGCACGGCACTCCAGGTGCCACTATCTCAGTGCACCATGAGTCATCAACCATTTCTGTTTTGGTTATGTGCTGTCGAAAGCAATGTCACCTCAGGCAGTGGGGGAGACCTGGGACGTTGATGAGGAAGATGATGCAGGTCTAACACACCCCACTGCATCTGCATCAGTAATATCCCGAATGGACACAATCCTAGTTATTTTCATCACATGAGCGTGCTCAGCTCTAGTGCCCCAACCTCAGTGCACTGCAATTTACGGACACTTCTGTTTGCATGTTGGGTGACCTGTGTACTTGCTCCGGCTCCCCCCATGTTGCTCAGCAGTTGACTTTGTTATGCAAGTATTTTCAGTTTCCGTTGCACTGGTGTCCACTGTTCAAGTTATTGCCAGCACCAAGCACTCCATGCGGGCTGACTTAAACTCACCTCACATACATACAGCACAGGGATCACTGTACATGTGGCACTGTCAATAAAGGGGCCGGCGCATGTGCCCGTAGCCAGTTCAACATAATATCTGCATGTGTCCCTGTGGTCTTGTATGCATGAGGGCCCTCGGCCCTACAACATTACATTGTGCTGTGTACATGGGGTGCAGACATGTTACCTCAGGCAGCGGGTTGGAGCTTGGACATGTAGCTTTGTCGTCACCTATTCAATTTGTAATGGGAGTGGCCTGGGCCATCGTACGCAGAACCAACATGGGTTTGTGACTGATATTTGCGTACCCCTGGGTGTGGTTCTGTACTGGGAATGTGCATCAGCATGTGTCTCTATGGCAGTGTGGGTCTCCTTTGTGGGGTGTAGGTGGTCCCTGAAGGATATTAGACACCTGTGTATGTGATCTAGTTCCCCTTCCATGGGTTCCGACCTCACCTACATCTGTTCGGCCACCTCCATTTGGCATTCTCACACCTGGCATTGGGGTGCCATGTGTGGGTCAGTGAAGTGTTGTGAGCCAGCCGTGCATGCAGGTGCTTTCTGCTGTGTGAAACCAAAGGAAATGATGGACAGAGCATTGACAATACAAGCACTCACCCCCAGTCAACTGATCTGGGTTTAATCCATCACCATTCTTTAGCCCACTCTGCCATCCCAGTTCAGACATGGCTATATGCAAATCAGTCTGACCCTGTGCCTCATGGGAACAGTCCAGCCCGAACTGCCAAGCCATGCCTTCCCTGGAGCGGAAACAAGCTTCCCAGGACCGGTTTCTGGCATTGCAGCCTTCTTCAGCCGGGCTTGCTTGAATCCAGTGACAAAGTGAGCAAGGGACTCACGTCTGAGCATATCCTGCCAACTTATGGCGAACAAAGCAAAACCAAAGGAAATGATGGACGGAACGTTGACAATACAAGCACTTACCCCCAGTCAACTGATCTGGGTTTAATCCACCACCATTCTTTAGCCCACTCTGCCACCCCAGTTCAGACATGGCCATATGCAAATCTGTCTGACCCTGTGCCTCATGGTAACAGTCCAGCCCGAACTGCCAAACCATGCCTTCCCTGGACCGGAAACAAGCTTCCCAAGACCGGTTTCTGGCATTGCAGCCGTCTTCAGCCGGTCTTGCTTGAATCCAGTGGCAAAATGAGCAAGGAACTCACGTCTGAGCATACCCTGCCAACTTATGGCGAACAAAGCAAAACCAAAGGAAATGATGGACGGAGCGTTGACAATACAAGCACTCACCCCCAGTCAACTGATCTGGGTTTAATCCATCACCATTCTTTAGCCCACTCTGCCACCCCAGTTCAGACATGGCCATATGCAAATCAGTCTGACCCTGTGCCTCATGGGAACAGTCCAGCCCGAACTGCCAAGCCATGCCTTCCCTGGACCGGAAACAAGCTTCCCAGGACCGGTTTCTGGCATTGCAGCCGTCTTCAGCCGGGCTTGCTTGAATCCAGTGGCAAAGTGAGCAAGGGACTCATGTCTGAGCATACCCTGCCAACTTATGGCATGTGTGGTCTATGCTGTGTGGTCTGTTGCAGGGTCTGTGTTCTCCTCTAAGTAGCTTGGCTGCCCTGGTCCTGGTGGTGGGTTGCATGGGATGTCCATGGGCTGTTTGTAGGTCGTCGGTGTCGTGGTGGTGCTCTACGGCATCACTAATGTGTGGTATTCTGTGCTCTGCTGGAGGTGTTATGTGTCCCTCTGCAATGTGAAGGGTAGATGCATGTTGACATTGTGTTGACATGTATGATGGCGCATTGTTCTTGTTTACATGCAGACTGTATGACAATGTACATTGTGACTGTTTGATAGGTGCAGGACTTGGATGCGGGACTGTGTACATTTGGACTACATGACAGATGAGAGGTTGAACGTGTGCATTTCCATTTCATAGTTTCCAGCTCTGTCAAATGTAGTAGGCCTGTTTCTGAGTGTGTGCGGAGCCAGTTGTGTCCTCTGTTATGCAGTGTCGGGTTTGCACATTGTACCACATTGTCGTCAATGTGGGTGTGCTGTTCTTGCAATGTGTGTGTT
Source organism: Lissotriton helveticus (assembly GCF_964261635.1). Classification (NCBI taxonomy): domain Eukaryota; kingdom Metazoa; phylum Chordata; class Amphibia; order Caudata; family Salamandridae; genus Lissotriton; species Lissotriton helveticus. Next base: position 383,161,905 of record NC_136061.1, on the reverse strand, counting down.
CTGGAGTGTGCCACTGGGATCATGGACATGATACAGGGTCATTGTGGGTGTGCAGTATGCTACACCTCGATGTGCATGTGTGCCATTGTGCCCATCTCCCACCGTCCCCCCCCAGTCCCTTGTCATTACTCACCCTGTTGTTGTTGTGTCAGGTCCTCTCGAGACATGTCCGTACTCCCTACTCCTTGCACCGTCTCCACACTGATGACTGTGGCCTCCATTTCCTCCAGCTCCTCCTGTGGCGCAGGACTCCCACCTCCTTTCACCATTGCTGCCTTCCTGTTGGCAGCAGGTTTGTGACTGGTTTAGATTGTCACATCATGCCAGCGCCTCTTGGCCTCCTCCATTGGCCTCTCGACACTTCGACTGCATTCATGGTGGTCTACTTGTGGGTCAGTTGATGGTTGTGTTTTGTCACCTCCGTGACGCTCATCTATTTTTCCAGTGGACTGCACCCGTCTTCCTCTCCCTCTTCTCCTTGGCCGTCCCCATCCCCGTTGTTCCTTGCTGGTGGTCTGTGGGGGTTGTGAGGTTCGCGTTGGACTCTGCTCTCGGTTAGGGTGCATCCATGTTGCTACGCGCTTTGGATTGTTTCTGGTGTGTTGTTTCTGTAGTTTTTATAGTGCATTTTCCTGCCAGACACGTGGGATTTGCAGGCGGGTCACTGGTTTTCGCTGATTTTTGTACCGCGATTGGCCTCATCGCAAGATTTTTTGCATTTGATTTTAATGCGGACATTTGACGTGTTATCTGGAGACTCTCGCATGGTACCGCCGTGTCGAGAATGCTTCGTTAACACGGCGTCATTTTCCCGCGATATACTGCGATGTTGGAAGTTGCGTTAAGTTACTTTTGCAATGGTTATCACATGTTCTTGAGAATATGCCCCAGAGATTGTTAGAGATTTGCAATTCCCAATGACGAATAGTCCCCCTGTACAGCAGGCCGACATCAACTATTTACATAGCTCTTAAGACATTTATTGTAAGTTACAATGTTCATTGCGCAATATAAACCACCTTTAATATATTTATTTATCCTACTGAAAATGAAAACAAGGGATTTAAGTAGCTAAAGTGTATATGCAGTTTTCTAGGTTGCAGGCACATCCCCAAAACATTGTGATTGGCATTTCAACCACTTGTGTCTGACTTGAGAGAGCACTCTAGTAACTATTTGTGGAACTGCGTATCGTACAAGCACTGCCAGTATGCAGAAAGCACTCCTCTCATATCAAAGACAAAGCTTACACCAAACAAAGCATAAACAGCCAAAATAGGCTAATTGTATCTGTTAGACCTGGTATCATTGGCGTGAGTCTCCCTTCCATTTTTACTGATTGCCTCCTCTGTTTTTGATCTGTTTTGCTGGTTAGATGCTTTGGGCACTGTGCCACTGCTATTCAGTGCCACAGTGCAAGTGCTCCCTATGTTAAATTAAGGTATTGATTAGTGACTCCATGATTGGGTTATTTGATTTACTTGTCAGACCCTAGTTCAGTGCACCATGTGTGCACAGGGCTTGTAAATCAAATGCTGCTGGCGGGCTTGCAGCACTGGTTGTGCCACCCACAGAAGCAGCTTGCAAAGTGTGTCTCAGGCCTGACATTGAAGAGCCTGTGTGCAGTCTAGTACTGCCATGTCGACTTGGTAAGTGCACCCACTTGCCAGTCCCTAAACCTTCCAGTTTCTTCATATTAGACACCCCTAAGGTAGCCCCAAGGGCAGGGTGCATTGTAAGTATAAGGTAGGACATGCCTTGGTGTGTGTGTGGCATGTCCTAATAGTGCATTACAGCCATTTTTACGTTTCACTGTTGCACGGCTACTAGTCCCTATAGGCCAAAATGGGCAGTTTGATTATAACATCTTATACTCCTAACTGACTCATGGAACTAGGTAAAGAATTCGAGTTTAGTAAGCCTGAACTTAGAATGATAAAATATATATTTTAGTAAAGTTGGTTTTAACATTCTTTGTTTGAAAAATACCACTTTTAGAAAGTAGGTATTTTCTTGCCTATCTATCCAAGCTTGCGTCTGCTAGGTTATGTATTCCTTGTCTGGAGTATGAGTGACAGGGGCTGGGGGATTCCAGGAAACAGGGTGACTCAGCACAGGGCTGAATAGAGAGATCTACATGTAGATGGGTGGGAGGAGTTGTACCTAGGACCTGAATAGGGCTGTGCCTTCCCTCCACAATGTTGGCTCCACCTCCTGTGGTGTGTCTGATGTCCCTGGCCTACCCTGTGAAAGTAAAGAAGGAGTCTTGTCAACAAAGTGCTCCAGGACTGACCAGAATTGGTTTGGACTACGCAACGGCCCCTATGCCCTCAGAGGACAAAGGATTTTGCAGTATAAATATGGGGACCCAGACCCCAAGACTTTAGATCACTTCTGGAACAACAAGACAAACCTTTGCCAAGGAGAAGAACCAAGGAAGCTGCGGGAGTTTGGACTGCCCTACTGCCAGAGTGCTGTGTTGCTGGGTTGGCCTGCAGTGTTTTTTTTATTGCTAATGAAAGGAGAAGGACTTTTAAAGAACTTTCATCTTCTTGCAGAATATTACTCCAAGGGCTTGAACTTGTGATTGCCTTCTGCTGAAGTCTCAGGGACAAAAGACTTCACCACAAGCTCTGCTCTGAATTTCCTTGCTGGGAATTCTGTCCGCAGAAGCCTGCATGTCACTGGGAGCTGGAAGCGCGACGCATTGAGGAGGTGCATGTAGCAGTCGCAGCTGTTGCCGTCGCATCGCCGGAGAAGCGCGTCGCTGTCGCAGAGGTCTGCGCAGCAGCACCAGAGAAGCATGCCTTCGTCAAAGCTGTTACTCAACGCATCACCAGAGAAGCGTGTTGCCGTCGCAAGGTCGCCGTCGCATCACCGGAGAAGGGTGTTGCCGGGCCTGTCGTGGCTCCAACGCACGGCCCCGTCTTCACGTCGTCGCCACTTTATCGCACTGGATTGTCGCATTGCATCGAGGCGCCATCTTGCTGCATAGTAACCGGGCCGCAGTACGAGAATCTACCAATCACCTCCTCTCCGGTAAGGACCAAGGCGCATCCCCTACTCTGCACAAGCATTGAGGTGCGACACATCGTCTCCCCCGAAGCAAGGAACCGACAAGTCCTCAACCCTGCAAGCCTTTTGTTTGTTTCGCGTTACGCATCCAGGTACTTTTGTGAGAACTTTGTCATCAACTTGAACTAAGTGACTTCTACCATCTTTAAGTCTATGTTAAGTATAGTATTGTGGATTTTTTTCGTTTGTGGTCTTGTGTTAAGGTTATATAAAGAATACTTATTTTTATAAAACCTGAGTTGTGTCCATCTGTAGTGTTTTCACTGTATTAACTGTGTGTGTTCACAAATGCTTAACACACTGCCTCTGAGATAAGCCTCTCTGCTCATGCCAAGCATCCAAGGGGGTGAGCAGGGCTTATATAGTAGTATAATCCCCTTTCCCTGACTTAGAAGCAAGGGTCCCTATTTGGTCAAAGGTGTATTCCATTGCCAACTAGAGAACCCCAGTTCTTACAGTATCAGTGAATTAAAGTTCATATAAATAGCAAAGTGTGATCACAAACATTAAAAAAGAACAAGAAATGTATTGAAATCTGTTATTGTGACTCATAATTGTGAAACAGGTTTGATAAATAATTAATCCTATGGATAACAAGCACAAATGATTAAATAGAAAAACTATGCATGCAATATTATATGCCAAAGCCACACCCCTCAGTATGGTACAGGTCATTTGAAGCAGTTGCTTCTGAATTGAGCTGGATATCTATTAAAAACAAATCAAACTGCAGTTTCATGAAAAGATTTTAATGCCTTTGCAGGGACAACAAGTATCAACTATTGGAACGGTAAGTTTATGTAAGAAATTCAAGGCTTTTGCATTTGGCTAGAAAGGGTCACCTAGTAACGATTTGTGGAACTGCAGCTTCATGAAATAATGTCAATGCTTTTGCAGTCAACCTTTGAGGGACAGAAATTGATGATTAGTGGAACTGCGGCTTAATGTAAGAATTTCAATGCTTTTGCATTTGACTTGTGAGGGGCACCTACTAACAAATTATGTAACTACACCTTCAAGAAAGAATATCAATGCATTTGACTTGAGGGACACCTATTAATGACTAGTGGAACTGCAGCTTCATGAAAGAATTTTAATGCGTTTGCATTTTGAGGGACACTTAGTACGGTTAGTGAAACTGTGGCTTGATGTGGAATTTCAGTGCTTTTTCATTTGGCTTCGGATTTAGCTCATGCCCTACACCACTGAAACATCTGAAATAACATAATTGATGACAACACGGTGCATGGCTTTTAGTCATGTGCGACTTGCCACAGGGCCTGGACGGCATCCACGACTTCCAGCCAATCCCTGGCAGGCCAGCAATCCCATGGACTGTATGGCCATCCAACCCCCAATAGGCAGCCAACCTCAGTCACACAACGCATTTGGCTGTACAGCATGGAGCTGGCCGCAACCCTCCGCAGGCAGCCAGCATCCTGCTCTAGTGGCCCCTGGTATTCCATCCTGGGGTCTCATTCAACAAGGGGGTGGGGAGTAAGTGGCCTCTCTACCCAAGTCAATATTGTCCTCAGGTATTCCACTTCCAGGGTCTTTTGATTTTAAAAGATGAAGGCGGTGCTCAGTCCCCCTCACTAAGCCACTATTGCCAAGGGGGACACTATTCCCCGGTGGCAAATATATATTATATGGGGAGGGAACTTCAAGCCTTAAGAGGCCCCGGGGACCCCACACCCCATGATCTAATTCATTATAAGTGAGTGCACCGCTGCCACCAGAGGCACCCACAAAACATAACATTGGGGGCCAAAGAGGGAGCCATGAGCCTCTGTGGACCCAGCCTTCTCCTACAAGGGAGCTGGAATATGCTCCCACCAAGTGAAATCAGCTGTTTCAGCTTCATTCCACCAGGTGGGAGCAATCAGAGTTTCCCTGCCCACAAGAGTGCGGGAAGAGAAACAGAAGTGTGCTCCCATCTGGCAGGAGTATTTTCAAAGCTCCCTTACTTCCCTGCCTGTGGTCCTGCGGGCAGGGAAAACCACTGTGTCCAGAGGGTGGACTCCCGAGGACATAGTTAAAGAGCTAGCCCTGGGGCATGAAGTCCCTGGGGCTAGTTAAGGCGTAGAAATGTTGGCTGCATGGCCCCAACCCATAAGAATGAAATTTTTGGCCCTTGGGGATGGGGTCCCTGGGGCTGCTACAGGCTGAGGGAACGAAGCCACACACCTCCCGACCCTAAAAGTAAACAGTTTAGCTCCAGGGGATGAGGTTCACAGGGCCGCTAAAGGCTCAGGGAGGGGGGATACTTGTCCGCTCCCCTTTAATTATAAGTTAGCCCTCGAGGATGGAGTGACGGGGCACAAAATGGGCCTGGGGTGTGGCCCACTCACGCTTCCACTTCCTGGGTATTGATTAAAAAATGGATGGCAGTTATTTTCTTTTTTCTGTTGCTGCAATCCTGCAGGCGTCCTGCTGGATTGTGGCAAAAATACCCAGTTTATTTTACTATTTTGGGCCTGGGGAGCCCTCTGGGATCTCCCCACAAGGTTTAGATGGGCATGGTATGCTTATCCTGCCCCCTTATATGTTTTGGTAAAACAAATTGCAGGAAAGGGGATTAAGTCCCCAAGTTCTATAATAGCTGCCAGCAACATTTTACTTTATGGTGCTGGCAGCTAGTCAGAGGCCACGGGGGCATGATGGCCCAAGGAAAGAACAACAAAAAACAGGGATAATCTAAAGGCTGTATGTTTTAAAATTGAGTTTGAGGGACTCTCGCAAGAGTCTCTTGAACCCAGCCATCCAGATATCAAAAAGATGGTGTATCCTAATATTTCAAAAACTACTCAATAAATAATACTTGTGTTTCAGAAGAATCTTTAAGTAACGGGAAATGACATCCCTCTTGACAAAATCCACGCTCCCTGCACTATGACCAGATGATGTAGCTGATCTCCAACGGCCGACTGTATGAAAGGCTATGTCACAAATAGACATAAATGTTTCCACTACTACCAGAGGAGCATGAGCAGGATTAAACTGCTGTTTGAATATCAGCCAACCTAGGTTATTCACTCATATTTAAAAGCGGCCTGCGTTGACAGAGCAAAAGAATCACTAATGATTAACAATTATTCCTGTGAAAGTCTATGGGAAAATGCTAGGGTAAAAAGACCTGAGAGTCTGTTGGAATCTTCTCTGAGTAGTGAAAGTCTGAATATATGTAGAAATCTTGTCAATTAACTTGTCACCAAACGCATTCCCTTTTCTGTGGTGTCCAGCTCCTTGTCTTGCACCTCTGCCAGGTGAGAACACTATAGTGCTCCACTGAGACGGCCACATTTTTATATCCCAGAAAGTAAACAGCCACCTAGCTTCAACCTCTCTAAACTGTGAATTTGACATGAGACTGCTGATTCATGTGTAAACTACATTTGGGGTAAGGTGGTCAAAAAGTCTAATAAGTAATCTTGACAAGTTTTAAGTAACTTGAAAATACCTTTTTTTGATCTTTACCAGAAATGCTATCATAGATGGGTCAGTCTCAGGAATCTCAGCTAACCTATTAGGAAGAGCAGGTCTTGGGAACACAGATCTCAATTTATTCTTTTTAACTTTATGAATAGGAGCACTTACCCAGGGACTAACAAATTCACCAACGCTAGTGGATGTGGGCCATAGATTTGACCTATAGTACTTGATGTGTGAAAATTAGGTACCCCTAACACGTCTAATTACTCGTAAACAGTAAAGCTGAATTGATAGCTGACCAAAGCACAGATGGAATTTTAGACTGAACATCTGTCATGGTCTGACCTTGCGCTAACAAACCAGTTCCATCCAGAATGAATCATCAAATGTATTCGGGCCTTGAAGTAAATGTTAAGTAAATGTTATGCCTTGTGGACTTGTTCTCTATATACTCCAGGATATACTAATTTGAAGCAGAAGAGAAAATGACTTTAAAACGTGAGGCCAAGCATTCTGTCAAGATTGGCAAATGGATATTAATTCAATAGGCAAGCAGCCTACTAACTCCAACATAACAGAGTTTTCTACATAGATGTTTTCTCTGGTTTGATATACATGTAAATGTGAATGAAACATGTAACCACTAAAGTGGCTCCTACTAGGTATACTAAGACTTAGGCAGGTCTCCCAACTCACTCAGTGTCTCTGTGTGGTGCACACTGTTATCTGTCCTCATGCTGTCCCCAGTGAACAGTGAATATCAAACAGTGAGCCCAGTGTGAGCTGATAACCCCAACATAGAGAAGGTTTCCAGTTTTTGTGTTGGAGGCTGTGCTCCCTTAAATTTCTTAATTTCTTTCAGGGTTCTGCATCGTCCCCAGGACATGGGAGACAAGGTGGGTTTGGAAGCCTTTGCTTTTTAGACTAAAGAGGATAGGAGAGGCTTCTTCAGCCATGATGGACTCTAAGGTCAGCCCACGAGCCACTGTCCTGACCTGGGGTGGCAGGTCTGACCTAAAGTTCTAAAGAGAAGGAAAGCACAGTAGCTCTTACCTCTGTCTCTGCCCAACACTGTTTCAATCAGAAATTGGCTGGTGAGTCATTCACTCCTTGCCTTAGGTTGTGCACACCATTTTGGACACTGAGGCATCACAAAGGCGAGTTGGTGTTAATACAGCAGCAGTCCTCTCGTACTCTTTTGTGTACTCTTACATGCCTATGTGAGTTGTCACTAAACCATCTAACATAGGAATCTTGCAATACAGGTAGTACAAACAGAAAGATCTGTTCCCTCTGTGGTTTTACTAATAGGGAGTGGAACACTTCAGGGCTGATTCACAGAGGCATAAAAGCATATTTAAAGGAGCACTCCTGTAGAACTCCTTTCAATACTCATTAATCCTGGTCTAAATAAGCCCCATAGGTGGAGCCATTATGGAGGGGAAGACGCCCCTTGCCCACCTCCACTCTGAGGTGAAACCTGCACACGGGTGCACAAGGGGCTGCAGAGAAAACAATATTTTGGAAAGGATCAAGGCTCAGCTGCGGCGACCAACAGAGTAAAGCTTCAAGCAGAGTCGTGACTCGTGAGCCAAAATACACCATCAATTACGTTAGCACTTTTATGTACAAAGAAAACAAACAAAATGATGCAATGGAACACGTTCACAATCCCTGAAAAGACAGTCAAGGCAGGGACACTAATCTACTGGAGAGCAACAGAGAAAAGGAGGCTCTGTTGCAGGCTGAGTTGGAGGGCGTGAAGGGCGTAAAGGGCAGCCTGCCAGAGATTGGTTTCAATCAGTGACTTTCCTGAGCTACGAATGAATAGAAAAGGAAGGCATAGTTCTTTCAGCTGTATTTGTGCCCATCTTTGCTCAATGTGCTTAGTTCTTGTTTGCTGCTCGAGAAGTGAGTCGGTCATGATAGAGAGTTAAGAATGAGATATCTTGCTGTCATTGCCTGCTATGAAAATAGCAGCCCCGATTGCTTGTATTTGTTACCACTTTTTCTTGAATGTCTACTTAATTATTCCTTTATTTGTTGACAGCACTCTCAATAGGTTTATGGGTGTTTGCAGTATGTAATCAATACATTCCTAATTGCATCTATATAATGGGCAATTTATCTCCTTAATGGGGTGGACTTTGTTCTCCTTGAGAAAGGCCACAGTAGATACAGAAATGGCCCTAGGTGTTTATTGCACAGGTATGCCATGCCACAGATAATAAGAGAAAACAGTGCAAAATGAGCAACAGTTTCACTGTTACTGGACCCCAGCTATGGAACATGCATAAGGCAGTCCCTCTTCAAATCCATGTGACACTCCACTTCTGCCAGGAAGAGTCATGAGGCCATGTTACACAGGCCTCCTCATTCACTCTCCTATTCATTCATTCATTCAGTCTTTTTTATAAACCATAAAAGTAGAGACAATAAATACATCGGATAAAATATAATAAAAACTTGCAAAAACCAGTTTCCCTGAGATTCAAAATTCAGATTTTCCAAATGCCTTAACCATTTCCTTTCTTGCAGAGCATGTAATATAAAAGAAACTACAGAAGTTCGGACTAAAAGATCACCCAATTGGAACAGATATTGGTTTTAAAAAATGCCTTCCTAAAGTTCAATAAATTTGGTAGAATATAACCACGGGAACCTTCCCTTATTCCAATACCCCGTTCAAGGAAATACCAACATATGACAGACTATACCTAAACGAAAACATATGAAAATAACTCTATGATTCATATTTGTTACATTAAAGAGATAGATAAGTAAGTAATTGTATTAACCGTACGATTACTTAAAATCTTTACACTATAAAACACATGATCAACACCCTCGCCCTACCCCCGCAACCCACCCAACCTCCCATCCCTCGATGTTAAAATACACTGTGCTTGTATGGGCCACAGTTACTACTTTGTGTCCTTCTTAGCCTAAAAGTGGATGAATGCATTTAATTGCGCTAACATTTCCTTAAAAATGAAATAAAATGTATGTTCTTCTCCATCGTGACGGAGATTTGCTTCTGTTTTTGATTAGCATTGCATGAAGTCCTGTTAAAAGTTCCATAGTTTAATAAAAATCAGTGGTGGAAGTTTAGTGATTGCCTAAGTAAGATGGTTTTTAGGGGTTGCTAAGGGACCTTTTCATGTATGGGTACCCCCCCCCCCCATTCGTAGCAATATTCATCCTTATGGGCCAGATATGGTCGATATTATTTTGTACCCGGATTGCTGTCGTGATGAAGCTGCTACCCTTGATAGCATTCCAGCGTCCTTGTTTTTGAGGGACTTAGTATGCCCCCTGCTGCGCCCGCTGCTTCCTTTGTAGTGGAGTTGTCAGTGTGGTAGTCCCTTAATTAAATAACATCTTTGGACTGTTTGATCTACCAGAGCGCCATCTGCTTTTGTTCCTAATTGGTACCAACCCTGGGTACTGTCACCTGCTGCTGGGCATCAAGGGCAATTCTAATTTGATGAATACATTTCCCTGCCCTGGCAAGTAGGCAGGTGTTTGTTTCTGAGAGATACCAATTCGAAGCTTCCATGCAGGACCTCATGCCCTTGGTCCTTAGGATAGGGCGTAACAGTTGATTGCGATCACTGGCCAATTTTGGGACAACAAAATAGAAGATGTAGCCAAGATTCTTTATGGTGGTTGCATAGCCGACAGAAGACTGCGTTGTCTTTTCAGGCCCATGTTGGGTTGAAGTCCAAAATCTTAAGGGGAATAAGCCATATGAACAAGATTTTCCTTCTGACTTGAGCTGAGAGTGTGTCTCACAGATAAAGTTTAGCTCTCCCTGGGATGTACGAGCTGTCCAATGTCAGTGTGAGGGGGTTGTGGCGGTTGTGGTGGAGTGAGGCTCGATCCAATTCAAACGAGATGGTCCGAACCTGCTGCTTCACTGCATTAACCCAGGCGGAGTGTGGAATCTCGTGTAGCGACATGCTTTCTGCTTCTATTTTCAGGGTTCCTATCACTCGGCCCAACTTAGTGTTCCATGGAGATTCTGCTTCCCTGAAGATCATTTTCAAGTAATGTTTAAGGGAGGTGTCGGGGGCTTTAAGCACCTTGATATAATATTTTATTAGGTCCCCCTGTAGTGACAGATCCATTCTTTGAGTCCCAATTCCAGCCTTAGCCTGGTATTCCTTGCTTGACTGGGCACCTGCAGCACTAACTTATATGCTTTTGTCTGGGCTGCAATAATAGGTTTTCTCCAAAGATCCTGAGAAGACTAGATGGCTATAATTAATTGCTGGAACTAATTTTGCCCTGAGTACTCTGCTGTTGGACTTGATAGGCGCTGACTTAGGCATCTGAGTGAAATAATTATTCTATTGATTTTTAGGTTTAGCTCTTTTGTCTTTTAAACTGCTGTAGCCCTCTCTGTTAGCCAAATCCCCAGATAATGGTAAGATGGTACTGTCCCTATTCGATGGCCACCCAATATCCAGGTTGGTTGCTTTTTATGTAGGTATTTGCCAAATACTACTATCTTCACCTTGTTCTCGTTTACTACCAGGCTGTTTTCCTGATTATACACTGCTAGGCTCTTTACAACCATGGTGGCGTTGGCGATCCGCCCGACATTAATGCCCGCCCGCCACCCATTTCCCCCCCGCCATATTACTATGGCGGGGGGACCGCGGCGGACGTAAACACCGTCCGCCGCTTTTCCGCCCCGGTCGCCTTGCGGCCGGGGCGGAAAATGTTTAATATGGTGGGGGTGTCTAATAGACACCGCCAGCCATATTAGGATGGGCCTGCAGACATGCCTTTCCGTGGCGGCAATGCCGCCTCGGAAAGGCATGCGGAGACTCCCTGCGGGGGTCAGTTGCAGGCCCCCTGGGACTCCGGGGGTTGGGGGGTGCACATGGCGGGTACCACAACGTGCATTTTTACCATTGCGGCGGGCGGCGCTTTGTGCACCGCCCGCCGCAATGGTAAAAAAAAAGGATGCGCCCGCCAGTGTGGCGGGCGCATCCTAATTGTCCAGGCAGGACCGCCGCTCCTATGGCGGGCGGGCCCGTTTTGCACTGGGATGGCGGGCGGACTAAGTCCGCCCGCCATCCTAATGGACCCCTTAGTGTGGTCCATGACCAGTGTGTCATCCGCATACTGGAGAGTTGCGATGCTCACCTTACCCAGTCTTGGAGGCACAACATTTGTGTCTTTCAGAGCTTGCCCAAGGTCTGCCGTATACAGGTTGAATAATAATGAAGCCAGGACACATCCCTGCTTGAGCCTGTTGTTGGTTTCAAATCTCAATGTTATTGTTGTGTGGCTTAATTTGACCTGGACCCATGTACCTTCATAGAGGCCTAAAATCACTTTTAAAAGCGTTGCAGGGATTCCCAGGATTTTAGTTTTGCCAAAGTCTTCCTCGGTTGACTGTCAAAGGCCATAGTATAGTCTATAAAACAGCAAAACAGAGTCAGATTCTTTTCCTTGGCCGCTTGCTTGGAGAGATAAGACAATGCGAAGATGTTATCCATTGTGGAACTATTTGCCGTGAAGCCTGTTTGATGGAGCAGGAGGATTCCGTTGTTATCCACCCAGTCGTCAAAATCCCTCAATAATAATCATGCATATATCTTGGCTTCAATATCGAGAAGAGCTATTAGCCTATAATTGGCAGGGTTTGAGTGGTCTCCTTTTTTATGTATTGGGAACAAAAGTGAGCCTTTCCATGATTGTGGTAATATTACTGTAGCATAGGAATAGTTGTACAATTAAGTGAGAATTGTTACAAAAAAAGCTTGGGCAAACTTAAATAAATGGGCAGGAATGCAGTTTGTCCCCTGAGCCACATTGTTTCTTATTACCCTGATGGACCTGGCAATCTCCCCTTCCATGAAGTGGTCACTTTGGCTGTTCACTGTAACTGCATCCTGCATGCTCTCAGACTGGGGTTCAGTATCTCTTGTTGGTAAAGGGGCCCACCTCGTGTGATTCACTTGTATACAGTTCCTTCACATACTGTTCCCACACTTTGCCTGCAACACTGTTCTGTTTGGGCAGGCTTTGGGAGCTCAGGCTGTTGATTTGTCTCCGTAGCTTGGAGTTGTCCTTTTCTTTAATTAAGAGAACACTTTGAGCCAGCATACGCTGTCTTCGCAGCTCCCATACTTTCTTCCTGTGAAATGTTTGCAGGACCCATATAGGAGTCGCCTGTAACGAGGGAACTCCTATTTTTTTGCCTCGATTGCCTTCTTAAGAGCATATTTACATTGTTTCAAGAACTTCGGTGCTCGTGGCTCCTGAGGCGTTTGTTTTAAATTAAGGATTTTTTTTGTTTGGTGGGCGTTTCCCAGGTTCTTCAGTAAATCCAATATCAATGTTTCCCAGTGGCTTGTGAAATTCGTTGTCAACCCTATCTGACGGTTTTCTCCCCACGCGGCTACATACACCAGCAGTCTGTCTACGAGATTGACGGCCCATTTTAGTTTTTCAAGGGCTTTATGTCGTTCTTTGCCCGTGGTTCCACCAATTATTTTCTGGACTTCCGCTGGTTCCAAGGCCAGGTTAAAGGTGGCACAGATTGGCCTATGGTCACTGTTGGACTTGCCCCTTTTGGCAGGTTCACCCCAAAAACTTTTTGCCTTTTCTGTGACCTGATATTAGTAGTTTTTGGCCTCTGCGCACTTTAGCACTGTGGCCCAGTGTAAAGTGCGAGCGCGCTCTGAGTGCGTGTGGTGAGATTGGCCTGCCCTCCCATAGGAATGCATGGGGACATGTTTGTCCCTGGTAATTCCTGGTATGAGAGGAATGCAGGGGTGAGTTTAGTATGTATGAACTCGTGAGAATAAATGTTGCGTAATGGTGTGCGCAGATGTATGGTGACTGGTGGAGAAATGCAACATTTAGAAGTTGGCATTTCTGTGTGCTGTGTGTCTGCCTGCCTGATGTGAATTGCATGTCTGGCTTGTGAGGGATAGGTGCTGGATGGTGTGGGTGGCTCCATTAGCCAAGATGAGCTTGCCCAATGGTGAATAGAGAGATCTGCATGTAGATGGGAGGGAGAAGTCGCACCTGGGGCCTGAATAGGGCTGTGCCTTCCCTCCACAATGCTGGCTCCACCCCCTGTGGATCGTCTGATCCCTGACCCCATCTAACAGAGGAGGGAGGAGCTGAGCAAAACAAAGTGCTCCAAAGCTCCCCTATAGTTCTAACTGGTATCCCTAACCCCTGAGCTGTGACACAAAGGGAAATGAAGTATAAAAGAAGGGGCTGAGACCCCATGAAAATGTTCCCTGGTGTGCTGCTCTAACTTGAGGAGGTCCTGCTGCTGCTGCTGGGCTCCAAGAGGAACCACCACTTGGGACAGCCTCCCTGCTGGAGGGCCCTGTGAGCTGGCCTGCCTGGGCCCAGCCTTCCCCCCCTTCCTCCTAAAGGACTTTTCCCTGGACTTTATGGGACTTTCAATCCTAGCGCTTTGAAAGCGCTTAATTTTTAGTGCAGATCGATTTTCTTATCCAAAGAGCACCTCATCTACAGAGGGAATCCCGACGTAAGGCTTCCCCCGCAATTGCCATTCCTCAAGCAGGTGCCCACCCTGCATCTGTGCACTTTAAAATCCGAGTGGGAGCCCACCCCGCGTTCCTTCCACACTTCTGCTTATGGTAATTGAGCAGGTGCCCACCCCGCTAATCTATGCTGAAAACCGAGTGAGAGCCTACCCCGAATCGGTACCTGGGAGGCGGGCGCCCACCCCGCATTGCGGTGCTCGTTGGCGGGAGCCCACCCCGTGATTGACTTTAAGTAATAACGGGTGTCCACCCAGCGTTATTGCCACCTCTGGGATTTAATGCATAGCGGGTGCCCACCCCGTGTTGTTGCCACAGAACGGGAGCCTACCCCGTATTGCCTTCCCATTAAGGTAATCACCGCAGCGGCACCAAGCCGCAGAGAAGGAGACCGCCGCCAAACCAGGAAGTCAGGCCCGCACCGCAAGACTGGTGAGTTTCAGTTCCACTACCCCTTGGGGTGGGAGCAGTGCAGAGCCCCGCGCGTCTGGCCCAGAAGAGGAGATCCCGGTGAGTGCGGCCTAGGAGGCCATGTCAGTGCCTATCTCCTGCGCTGGTGAAGACTGGAGCGTCGCGGGCTCCCTCCTGATGTCCTGCGCCGGTCCCGGGTACAAAGGGGAAAGCAGAGAGACACCACTGAGCTTTCCTCGTGGAATACGGAGACTGGAGGAGTCCATGGAGAGCCCCGGTGAGTGGAGCTCAAATTGCCCATTTTGGTGCCAGTGTTTTCTTGGAACACAGCTGCGCTGCTGATTGCGGGCAGCTGCAACGTGGGGGTGTTACCTCTGAGGAGTCCCAGTAAGGGGGCTGAGGAGGCACTGTAGTGCCAGTGCTTGTTTTGCACAGGAGGGGCCAAGGCAAGGCGGGGCTCCCACAGCACTTTGTGGGTGCCATTCTTTCTGCTGTTCCCAGCTGTCCTGCAAGACCGCAGGCAGCTGCATCGCTTGGGCTCATTCATTTTCATTTAGAGTCCCAGAGAGAGGCTCAGGGCGCTGGTGCCCGTGCTCATTTCTTGCAGCTGCCCAGCAAGTAGTGGGCAGCTGCTACGTTTAGGCAAGTTCTTGCGTGCCTTTGCTTTTGCTGTGCTTGCAGCCAGCCCTGACATTATTGGACATGGGGCTTCCTTGAGCCCCTGTGAGAGGCCAATGGGCCTGGGGACAGTTGGGTGATGTTAGGCACCGTGATTCATGTGAACTGTTAGGCCTAATGTGATGCCCAATGTTTTTATGTAATGGCGCTCATGCTTACTGCGTTTGCTTAATGTGGTCAAGCCTAATACAAATGTCATGGTATAATGATTTGCCCAAAGTGATTTATGCATAGGGTGTTTTCATGCCTACTGTGATGCCTGGGACAAATGTGATTTAGGCCTCATGATTACTGCATAAAGTGTTTATACGAATGAGGTTTGGGCCTAATATAATTTTATGCCCAAGGTGATTCATGCCTGAAATGATTTAGACATCCTCTGTTTTACGTTACAGGATCTCATGCTAAGTTCCTAACTTTACCAGTAGTTACTGGTTGTGCGCTACATTTACTATTTGTGCTACAGTTACAATTGGTGATTCGTGATGGTTTTGGCAGTGGCCCCATTGGCCTTGTTGTGTGTAGATAGTCCCCTGTAAATACTGCCCCAGTGCCAGTTTGCACAGTGTATATTGTGTGATTACCATCTAATGTGTTTTATGATAATACAAAGGGTATTTTTGATATAACCTTGTGTGGAGTTCCTTTTGTGGTGCGCCTAGTGTGTTGCTGCTGTGTGTGTGTGTGTTGCGCAAACGCTTTACACATTGCCTCCGGGATAAGCCTGACTGCTCGTGCCAAGCTACCAAGGGGGTAAGCAAGGGTTATCTTGGCGTCTAAATCCCTTGCCCTGACTAGAGTGGTGGTCTCTGCCTGGCTTTGGCGCAAGCCTTAGCCAACCAGAGATCCCAGTTCTAACAGTCACTTTCCTTTCTATCATCTATACAAAAGTCACACAGCTTGTGGGCCAGCCTCTCATTGGTTAGGATGTAGTATATAGTCGATATATTCCTGAAGGTTGGCTAGGGGGATAAGGAAAGGCAACAGATTTTTTTTTTTCCTTGAGTGGATTGCAACTTAAAGCTTTTGAGGAGAGTGATCAGCGGGCCGGCTTATTTCCAGTGATGAGTGCATCTGGGATTGTCTTAAAGTCTCTGGCAATAATTACGTTATAGTGTTCAAATTTATTGAGTGCTTCTTCCAAAATGCTGCTGAAGGTCTCCATAGCAGATTGTGATTGACACTTTGATGGCTTAATATAACAGTTCATTAGCAGCAGGAAATAGGGCTGTTGCATCCTGCTCTGGCCCTCCATTGTAATGGCTTGGACGTCTGAGGTATTTACTTTTATAATTGTGGTTTTAAGTTTGTAGGCATAACTTAGGAAGATAGATAAGCCACCCGACGGGCATCCAAAGATGTTCTTTTTAGTCGCTGGAATATGGTGTTCGGACTTAGCCCAGGTCTCCTGGAAACACAATATGTCCCCCTTTGCGAGGTAGTCTTGCGTAGCCTTGTCACTGTAGATGTTACTTAACCCTGCGATGTTCCAAGATATAAGGGTTAATTTTTGTTGTTGAACACTGATTGTTGTTGTTCTTCCTCTGCTGTCGTCGTTATGTCTTAGGTTAGGTATACTGTTACCAGAGATCCTCGATTGTGGCCTGCTCCTGCTGGTTCGTCTGCTCTCTATGCTGCGCGTCACTGTGAAAAATGCGGATTTTTATTGGGGTTCTTGGTCGTTCGAATTTGTTTCTCCCTCCTGAACTATTGTTGATTGTTCCTTTAAGGATTGATATCAGCCCCTGCCTATCGTTCTTCGGAGTGAGAACATTGTGGATATTTTGGCTGGCTGATTGTGTTGACTTCTATGCCCCAATTTGCTAACTGTTGGGCTTCGCCAAGAACCTCCTGTTGTACTTGCTGTTGGCTGAAGCCGACTAAGATGGAATCACCGTGGGTGTCGCAGTCAAACTTTCTAAACTTTACCCACTCTAGATTTTCCGATGTTATCTGTGCCAAGGTGGCAATATGTCCGAATAGACATAAGATGTTGAACCTAGTCAGAATATCGTAGTAGCCTTTAGTTTCATACCTAGATGTGAGCACCACCTCGTGAATTACTGGGTGGTTTTTGGGCTTGGACGTGATCAGTGGTTGTCTGACCCCCCCCCAGGTGAGGCTGTGAAGATCCTGAGTTAGGGAGTGTTGTTAAGAGCTCCTTCCTGCTTTCTGCCTACATCCCTCTTTAACAGTCCAGCCCGACTTTCCACTTCCTGCCACTCACCCTGGGTTGGTGTGGTGTGCACCGCCGTACTGTGTAAAAGCTCCGGTCTCAGTGGGGCAGATGCCCTGACTTGTGTGTAGTTGACCTCCTTTGGTGGGGTCGGCCATGGCTGCCTCTTCCTCTATCTTATCTATTATTGGCCCTATTGTTTGTGGGCCCTCCCGATGCATACTCTGTCATCGCCAGGCCTCATTGCTTCTGCATTTTCTTCACTTATCACCTGAGACTTGTTTAGCTGTTTAAATTTAAAGATAGAAAAAAGTGGTCTTGAGTTACTTATGTTCTCTGAGCTACCGGTGTTCAGTATTGATGGCAGTATTGATCTTCTTTTGATTTTCGATTTCTTCCGTTGTTTTTTCAGCTTTTTCTTGGCCCTCCTTGACAAGGTGGCTTCAACCCCTGCCGCTGCTCCTGCTGCCTTGTCAGTGGGCTCGGGAGCTGCTTCTTCATGTGGGGCATTTATTTGTTTGCTGATCGTTAATTCCTCAAATGCCCTATTCCCCTTGGTTTCTGCTGTGTTTGTACTGTGGTGCCCTACCTGAGGTTCCTTGATTTCTGGGCTATTTGCAAGATGGCAGTTTCCATTGTTATCTGGTTATGCATTCTTCCCAGCCGCTGGCTCGGGGGTTGTTTGTGTTTGTGTTATCAGCTCTCCCTTACCCATGGGTAGTGCCAGCAAATCCTTTAATACTTCAAGTAACTCAGACCACTTTTCTATACTGTCGGCACAGGAAAATGTACAAGCTGATGCGAATAGATGTGCTTCAGATTTTGCCTCTATCTTTGCCAGCTTGTGATCTTGGGTTGCGAGGTGCTGGTCAATTGATTGCAGTGGATCAATTTGAACTTCCATTTTTGTTGAAAGTATGCAAACTCACTCACTTCGCTGCTTTGACCGGAATAGCTATTAACAGGTCAAAAGTGACCATTTTTCCCTCATACAGAATACGCCACGCTTCCCCACTGATTCCTCCTTTGAGGGGGCAGTCAGCATTCTACTCTACTTTCGGATTCAGACCAGCCGAGACATTAATCAGATTTGACTGGAGAATTATGAAAGTACACCCAGTCCAATTCTTGCCCCACACTGCGCTAGAGATGGGTATTGCCTACACATGCCCCTCATGCACAGTGATGTGCACCACACCAGTGTGCATACACTAGAAGATTGACACAGTCTATTGCACTTCGTGGGCATGCACAGACACCATAGGCGAGCCCTCCTGGAGTGCCTAAACTCAGCAGATCTTCCAGTCGCAGATAACCCGGTGCTGGCCACAACTAGAGATGTGGCCAACAAAAGCCAACTGCATTGACTAGGCCTGGAAACCTTGAGTGATCTTCACCCCGCAAGCAAATTCCTATCCATGCAGGACCTACAGGCTCACAGCCAGAGTATGCCATTAGAAATACTCCTTTGTTACTGATTTCCCATCGCTTTAGAGCCACACACAGTTTATTTCAAAGCAAGCCTGTGCCCTTGCAGGCACTGGATTGTGTGTTGTGTCACTCACCCACCAAGCGACTGATTACACGCCTGTATACCTACTATGCAAAATACGGCCCCTGTGACCGCCCCCAGGGTGCAGCTGAGTTGGAAGGCAGATATGGGCGATAATCTCATGGGAGATAAATGGAAGTACTACTTCTTTCTAACTAACATGCTATCACTCAATTACAGGCTGAACGTAATACACATACAATTCCTACATTGCACATATTGCACATCCATAGGCCTGCAGAAGATGGACCTAGCCCTGAAGGTTAAGTATTGCAGGGTGGAGGGAGCTGACTTTTTATACCTTGCATGGGGATGCGCCAGGCTGACTGTATTTTGGGATGCGGGTCTCCGTAAGATAGAATTGATTATATAAGAGCACAGTGCCTGAACTCTACTTATGGCTCTCTTGGGATACTTGAAGAATATCCCAACTAATACTTGTCGCCTGATAGCAGTGCTGCTTCTCCTCACAAAGAGAAAGGTAGCGATGCTTTGGGAAAGATGTACAAGCCCTAAATTTTATGACTAGCTGAAGGATGCGGCATACTGTTAGGAATGACTGAAAAACTACTGGGCATTGATGCCGGCGAAATCTTGCCCCAAAGATATTTGGAGCCCGCTCAGTTCCTATCTAACACTCCGAGCTGACAGAGTGACACCCTCTCTGACATCACTGTAAATGCAGCTACATCAACTTGTACATTTTGACACTATCATGGCCTTTTTGTACTGGAGTATTCCTTGAGTTTCATGAGACAACTGAATGTGAAGGGTAGCGTCTCCACTGTAGAGTGCTATTCTAAAAGTCAAATAAAAACGGGAAAAACATAATATTCGGAGCAACCATGATCTTTTAAGGTGTTAAATATCAATTTAAAATTACTAATCCAATCCTAAAGAGAAACCACACAATCAACTGTGGAGGCCATGGTATCCCTAAGGAAAGGCGCATTTATAATTTCCCCAAAAATTATTGTGTAATTAGTCTCTGATGCTTGCTTTAGCTTGGATCAGGTCTCATCCTGTAGTTGTTGCTTCTTAGTCACTGAGGCAAGTTTGTATCTAAGTCTAAATTGTTGCATTTCTGCCCAATCCTCTGGTTTCTACAAGCAGCAGTACAAGATTTGTCAAACTGACCCTTTTGTGGTTGGTTATTACCCCGTGCAGGTTTAGTCAGAAAGGAATCAATTGTTCTCGATATGATTTAATGTGCTTGCTTTATGGATCCACAGTCTATTCTTTAATCCACACAGGTCATGAAATCCTGCTTGTAGGTATTTGAAATGGAAGCTGTGAAATAAATGGGATCTGTTCCTGGCCTTTTTATTGTTACTCTTTTCGGACTTACTACTACTGTGTTCTCCGCTGTAATCATTTTGTGCTGGAGCTGTATTTGCTTCTGGATGGTTAGGATCAATGGATTATGCTCACTCCACCATTAAGTCCTGCACCAAACTTTGCAATTGTTATCCAGGGGTTAAGTAAATGTATTATTTGATCGATCGTACTCGCCCCCTCCCTATAAAAGTCGCAACAACCATTTCTAAACTATGCTTGTCCAACAGAATATATGTTGAAAATGAGCCTGAGCCTCCCCATGTGCCTTCACTAACTCACATACATGCTTAGCAGGGCAAGGGCATCTTCTTGTGTTAAAAACCAAAGCCCATATTTAAAAATAAAAGTACTTTATTACATTATGTAAAAAATTATCCAGGTCTTTTTCCTTGACTAATACCACATCAAAGAAAGTGGAATCAAATGTATTAAAATAAAAATGGATAATTAATAAATTAGCACAATTATCTAAAGTTAACAAAATAAATTGATAATGAGAAGATTCCATGAATGTCTTCAAGTCTTTAGCTGGGAATGAAGTTGAGACTAAGGTCACAAGACCACACTTTGCTCTATCTATAGTGGAGGGGGTAGCTGGGGTAATCAATGGTTTGACCCCAGTAACGTAAAAAGTATACGATGCTCCTGTTTCCTGAAAACATACAATTTGGGCGGGAGCTATATATTTCTGCCAATCATACGACTTTAGTTTATCCAGAATTCCTGCTGCATTCCATAAAATTGTAGTAATGTTACCAGAGAAGATGAAACACTTGAGCCGGAGCCACACAAGTTGAAACTACTGGGTTTTCATCCCTGGGAATTCTATTAGCAACAACATTAAGGGGGCAATGATCTTTGTTTGTGCTAAACGGGAGTCAATCAATATCACCCAGAGACGCCAAGGGGTGCAAACCTATTAAATGTATCCGCAGCCTCGCTATAATGCGTGCACTTTACACTTGCTTTAGTGTGATACACTGACTGTTTGACAAGGCATTGATCAGGTTGGTGGAAAAAACCCAATGGCAAAAATTACATTTTTCCACGCATGCATGTTTCAGATGAGTGAGGGGCTAATAGCTTAGATAAAAAAATACTTCACAAAACCTGATGAACTAAAGTTAACAACAAAACAGTCACCGTCAGTGTTTTTTCGTTCTACTGACCCATCTATTCTCCCCACCATCAAGATTTAATGAAACAATCCCATCCCGTCTCTGGCACAGGATGGTTACAAAGGTGGACACCCTTTAAGAGCAGCACATAAGGCTTGGTTGGCCTCAGGAGGTAGGTGAAGTATGTCCTGTGGTCTCATCTTACAATCTGTGTCCAAACCAAAACAGGGTGTATTTGACTTATTAGACTCCCCCATGGACTTTGGGTTTGACGAGAACGGTGAACCGGCTGGCTAGATTCTCTCTCCTCCGAGGGGCAGGTCTACTTATGGAGATTGGGGGGTCACAAACAATCCATGAATCCAGCTGAGGTGGATTCATGGATTCCCATTATTATTACCATTGCTATTGCTCCTTTCCATCTGTTTTTTTGGTGCGTGTACCTCTGGCTAATGCTGCTGCTCAGAGTAAAGGTGTCGCCAGTTCCAGGGGAGTTAGTCATTTGAAGGGTGGGTCTGAATTCCTCCATAGGGGTATTTGTATGAAAGTGATGTAACGTTGATTGGAGCATGCCCAGTCTGAAATTTATTTCAGCCAAACTACCTACTAGGGCCACAGGAGCTCTCACAGCACTGAGTTAGCGGTGTCCCTCAGCTTTAGGAATCAGACTCCGAGAAGCAGAATCCACTAAAGCACCAGGGCAGGCACTGGCGGGGGCTTCATTGTGTGCACACTGAATGACCTAGCAGTGCCCATGTTCACTTTTAAAAATGAAGAGTGCGCCTTTCGGTCCTGGCTACCTGCCGCCAGCAGAGGTCAAATAATAAGTTATTCCCAAGCTGCTGCATGGCTTCAGAAGACAAGACAGTCATAGGAATCACTGAATTCAGAATGAAGGTGGTAGGACAGACAATGGCGGTTAATAATAAAGAATAAAGACTTACCTAGGACAGAGTGCAGGAACTGGAAAAGTCAATGATTTCAGCTCTGTTTGTTTAATTTTAAACTACAAATGCATAGGTAACTTTAAAACAACTTCATAGAGTCGCTGATGCATAATTTCTCTTTATCAAAAGTAAAAGTAGGAATAGTGATCCTACGGATTCTAACAGTAGAAACCAGTCAGAATCTAGGAAAACTAGATGTTGCTCCTTAGAGCAAGATACTGAAAGAGTGGGAACTTGAATAACTGTTCTACACAGTACTGTAGCAGAGGTGGGTGAGCCAGCAAATTAACTCTGTCTTTGCTTCAGGGGCCAGTCTTGGCTTTGAGAGCTCAGGCACGAGCTGACCAACCAGAGCATTTGGCATGAAAAGCGTGCAACAAATATTATGTTAAAATATGATTAAGTGTTTTCAAAATTAAAAAATATATATTTCTTTTACAAGCATTTAAACTTAGTACAACTAATTATATCACTGCATTGAGAGGCATTTGTTAAAAGTGATAGTTTTTAAACAGGAACTTAGAAACATTCACACCCCCACCTCGACAACAATATCATTGGTGAACTAAGGAGCAAGTTAGTTGCCATGTGCACCATATGCGTGTGCTTTATTCCTATTGTACACAGAGCAACATAATAGTACATTAAGTAAAACGCAAGAGCTGTTTTTGTGCAATACCTATCCTCACCTATTTCTTATAAAATATTGGAAAAATTAGAGGCAAAATGAAATTAAATAATTGCCTAGGATCACAGAATTGGTAAAGTGGCCAAACTCAAGTTGATCCCCGGTTCTCTGATTTCACATTCTGTAATTCAGCCGCTAGATCGGTATCCCTTTCTTGCTCCTGCTTGACATCAAAGTTTAATGGTTTTTATTTCCTTCTTTGTGCATAAGGTTAGAACCTGGGCAACAGGCAGAAGCTCAGCTACTTTTGGGCTTGAGGTATCAAGAGGACCTCAAGCTGAACCAGACTCTGGCACCTGTCTTGATTCTCAGTGGTTCACTCACCTCTATACTTTGGGTATTCTCTATACTCTGTATTCTGTGTTGGAAATAAGCATAGATGCTACTGACAGTGTGATGCTTATTTTTGTATGTGAAGATATTGTAACTTGCACTAACTACTGCTGACCAATTTGTACCTGTGCTGTGTCTGAGGGGAAATTAAACTGCTGCCAATTGCTGCACATTGTGTATGTGTGTGTGTGCATGTCTGCGCTTACACACAAGCTTTAACTGCTGCTGTAGATGCTATCCATGTTTTGTGCATACAAGGGAAGCTTGAATTATTTCTGACCAGATTTGTATGTGTTCTGTAAGTGTGAGGGGAGCTTTTACTCCTGCCTGGCACTGTACCTGTTTTGTGTGTAGAAATCTTGCTAGGCATTTGAATCAAGGTTGCACTCATACACCCCAATGCAGTTCCTTACACTTGTCCCAAATCTGAAATGTTGCTTGTAATTGTATCTAAGGAAGGCATTAAATGGTGCTGCCCAGTTCCACACTTGCTCCATGTCTTTCAAGGAAACTTACACTGGCTGGCACTTCAGTAGCACACTTTCAGGAAAGTTTGCAATCCTCTTGACCAGTGCTGTATGTCTTATGCATGTGAGCTAAGGACCTGCTGCACTCCTGCTCTCTGTGCTCTATATATATTTCTGTGTGTTTTAGATCTGACAAAATACTGCTTTAGCTGTCTCTCCAGCCTCATGTTTTATCAAAAATAATACACAATCTTGCTCATAAAAATGGACTTCGGGTAAGCCCACTTCAGTCATTCATCAGACTGTGTCATTCACATATTGGTTTAACCCTTCAGAACACCAGACATAAATTTGGGCATGGGAACAGCCCTATTCAGCCATTGGCTTTGTCGGCAATGTTTGTCTCTGCCTGGTCCAGCTCCACTGCCATTGCTACTGAATTATTATTTTCCTATGCTTAGCATCAGGGATCTCTGCTGAAGGCTTCAAAATGATGCCACCATCTTGAAATTGTATTCTGCATACTCTATCATTGTTTACTGTTGCCCGAATGGCAGACCAGTGCGAAACTTTACTTTTTACTTTATTTTTGTTAAATTGCATGCCCTCCACATATAATTGCCACAATTTTCCTTTTGTTTTACTTTCTCTTTCTTTATTTTACTCCAATGTAAACCACCACCTTGTTTTTAGAAGGAAAGTGGGACCTTTTTGAATGACAAGACTCTTCAGTGCAAAGTTTCACAAAGATCATACTAACATCATCTGCAGTGTTGGTCTAAGAGTGGCTTATGGGAGATCATTTAACCTCAGTGGACATTCAGGCTTCAGTGTAGCTTACCTCAACATCTTTCAATTGCACTAGTGGACTAATTCCCCAGATACACAACCTATGCCTCCTATGCCATCATCTGTCCCAAATTTGCTCCTTCATAGTGACGGTAAACAACCTTTACAACAAAACTTTTACCACGCACTACCATTACAACGCAGGCATTACAACGCAAACCATTACAACGCATTGCGCTGGGGCGCTCTAGGATAGGGAATACGTTTAATTTTCTATCCAACACCTTCCCTAGTGTCCACGGGGACTGGAGTTGGAATAGAAAATTATACTTACCACTATCCAGCACCTCTAAGCGCTATGCGTTGTAAAGGTTTGCGATGTAAACACCGCATTGTAAAGGTATGCGTGGTAAAAGTATGCGTTGTAACGTCATACATCCCATAGTGACCGGTGTGCCTGTGTGTGAGCAGAGTGTTTGTGTGAGTGCAGCATGGCCACCATGTTCTGTGAGTGCATTATGAGGGGTGTGCCTGGATAAATGCAGGATTACTATTGTCTTTTGTGAGTGCAGGGTAGGTGGTCTGCAGGTTAAAAGTTGTACCTGTGTGAGTCCAGAGTAAGACATATACCTTTGTGAGTGCAGCATGAGGGGTGTGCCTATGTGAGGGCAGTAGTATGGCTGTGGGGTCTCGGCATGTTATGTCTTTATGTGCATGCACGCTATAACAGCCAAACCTGTTGTCTTTGGTAATGATTTTTAGAGTTATGGCTCCGATCTGCAGAAATGGGTGAACAACATTTACAACGAAACTTTTACAACGCACTACCATTACAACGTGGTCATTACAACGCAAACCATTACAACGCATTGCGCTGGGGGGCGCTCTAGGATAGGGAATATATTTAATTTCCTATCCAACACCTTCCCTACTATCCACGGGGACTGGAGTTGGAATAGTAAATTAAATAAATCACTATCCAGCGCCTAAAAGCACTATGCGATGTAAAAACCGAGTTGTAAAGGCAGGCGTTGTAATAGCCTGCGTTGTAACGTCATACATCCGCAGAAATGCCGTACATAGGCTGGAGATACAATAGAGTGTGTATGAGTATAGTAATGAGTTTTGATATGGCAGATGCAGACAATGTTGAAGGATGTTAAGGAGTTTTTGGGACAACTGACAGACTGAGCTGCCACCCTAGTGAAATGAATCAGTTACTTTGCTTGCACTAGAGCACTTGGCAATCTACTTATGCCACTGCAACAACAGAAGTGTGAGTTGTTGAAGAGAATTTCACTCCCCGAACCACACAATACACAGGCCCGTCTCTCGACAGATCCACTGACGCATTATCCTTATGGGAAATTCAACAGTTCAAGGCCCGGGAAATGGAAATGCAGTTTTAGGACAGGGCTGTAAAGATTAGGTTTGAGGAATCAGCTAACACAGTAAATGAGTTTCTGCCAAGATACGGTTTCCCTTCCACTCATAACACTATCTTCATTTGCTGCTTACATAGCACCCGACACAGTACTAAGGGGCATATTTACTATAGAAGTGGTGGAGTGTGGCGTTAGCCTCTTTGGCTTAACTCTGAGCTCCACCACTTCTGAAACACAGAGCTGCACCTTAATTACAACAATATGGTGCAGCCCTGCGTTTCCCCTTGAGCTGGCGCTAACTTTAGCTGCCTGGCGCCAATGCAGGCACCTTTGCACCATAGTGCCAGGGTCCCTGAATTGCAGGGGAAGATTGTTTATGTACAGGAAGGTGTCCCTTCCTGTACATAAACAATCTTTAAATGGTGTTTTGTAATTTCTATGTGTGCTGCCTCATGCAGCACACATAAAAGTTGGAAAGCATAATTATTTTTAATGATTGTTTATGTGCAGGAAATGACATCTTCTGCACATAAACAATCGCTGGCGTTTTGCTGTTTCTATGTGTTCACACATGGAAACAGCAAAAACAATGAAAGATTAAATATTTCGTCTTGTTGCGCCATTGTAAGATAAGGTTTTCCCTGGACTTGATTTTGGCACTGCCCCATGGGAGTGCAAATATGGGACAGTCTCAAAATCAATGGGTGCTGTGGTGGAACGCCCACCACAACACCCATTTCCTGCCCCTTTCACGCTAAGTATAGCGTGAAAGGGGGCCTTATTCACAAGGTAGCGTTAAGCCACTTTACTGGCTTAACGCTACCTTTCAAATAAGGCGAAGTCCCAATTGCCACATGAACGTTATTAAAAGAGACGTTGTGCTGGCTATAGGGGCCTGTAAATATGCCTCATAGGGCCAGATGTAGGTAATCACATATTACCGATTCCTAAATGCCGAATTTTACCGATTCGGTATTTAGGAATCGGCAAATGTGATGTAGGTAATGATTCGGTAAATGTTACAGAATCGGTAATATTCGGTATTTACCGATTCGGTATTTACCGAATCCATAAACCTGCCACCTACATCTCAAACCCTAAATACCGGTCGGTAACGGCTGAAATTCGGTAATTTCGACTGTTACCGACCGGTATTGGGCTACCTACATCGGCTACCTACATCTGGCCCTTAGTTGCTTCGCTGCCAATTATGAATAACAACCAAGTATAACACATCTTATCAAACTTAGAAGAGCAAAATTGGACTTCTTACTTCGGAATAGCTCAGATGGGATGATAGCATAGACACGGCTTTAACCACAAAACAGTGGACTACGGCCTTGAAATGGGTGAAATGAATTTCATGCAATGCTTGTCTGAAGTTGACGCAATTCAGTTACCTGAATCAAACCTACCTTACGTCACATCGTTTCCACACCATGTTCCAGACAGTGTCTTCAGCGTGCCCGAGATTTAGTGACACAGATGCCATGTTTCTACTCATTGTCTGGTAGTGCACACCGCTGCTGCACATGTGGACTCAGGTGATGGATTACGTACCAGCAGTGATTGATGTCCAGCTGCCAAAGAACCCTCTACTTTGTCTCCTGAGGATCACTAAACACAACAAGCACTACTTGAAGCTAGTTGAGCTAGCATTGGTCCTCTTGAAGCACTAAATTGCCATGACCTGGAAGGCCCCGCAGCCAACCAAAATCAAATGCTGGCTTTAAGAGACTCACAAACTGGCTCTGGCGGAGGCCGTGGTGCACGACCGCAAGTTGCAATATGGGGGAGGTGAGGTTTTGATATGGGACACATATGTTATTAAATTTTTAGACAGTCTGAATCCACCTCCCCTCCTCAGGCAGCGAGACTTGCTGTGCTGTGTCACAGGGATGGTGTGAATGAGCTCACCGGTGCTCCCTCATATACACACACATGCTTCCCAGACATCATTGAGGGCCTCATTCTTTCCGGGGAGGAATACTTTGGGGCTCCTCCCTTTCCCCTCTCTCCACTTCCCTCTCTCCACTCTCACTAACCCTCTGCTCTCATTTTTTTAATTGTCCCCCTCACATGACTTTTCTCATATTGGCAGTGTACTCCTGCCACTCATAATGTCACATCACTACCTAGCTGCACGTAGCAGCACCGGGCGAGAGGTGTTACCAGTTACTGTTTCGAGTATTTTTCTTTCTCTTGCGATGCACATATTAGCAACTCCTCTACAGATACAGGTGCTTTCACTCACATGCTATTTTTTCCCATCTACCCTGGCACCCTTCACACTACTGTGGGTCCTGTTACTAGACTATTGTTCATTTAAGCATGAGGGGATGCATCTTTTCATTCACCTATTGCCATTGTTTTGTATTGTATTCTGTACTACTTGTGGTGCTTTATTTTGTAATACCAGTAATTAAAAGTTATAGGGCAGCCATGTACTATTACCTTGATCATGGGGCAATGTCCAAATACGTTTGGTTGCTTCAAAAGGCGATCTCTCTTTGATTTGTGTTCTTCTTTGCAAGCAGCCAATCCTACATGTGTACATCGTTCTGCGGTCGATATCACCATTGCACATCCATCTTCTTTACTGTTGCTCCATAGTGACATTGAAGAGCCCTTGGAAGAAATATTTGATGACAATCACCTTTGTTTGGGCTCTGTTTGCCTGACTTGAAGTTAGCGTTTGGCCTTGTGGCGTGGCTAGAATGCTTCTGGAACTTTCTGGAGTCCATTTTCTCTTCTCATCATGATGCACTTATGAAATGGTTTTCTTTCCCACAGACTTTAAATGTCTGTCCAATGGCAGGACATTCACCTTCATGTGGAAACAAGCATCCACATCGGAAACGCAATTTCTTTTTCTTTTTCTTCAGAGACATCATCTTATGGGCCTCCACTTTGTGTTTCTGCTTACTTTTCATGATCAACATTGATTCATTCTGGGCTGTTCCAGCTTCCATATCAGCAGTCTATCAATCTGCACATTCCTCAGCTCTTGTAGCCATGAGTACCTTTTCTAGACTGAGTGTCTCTCTCAGCATGAGTTGCCTGAACGAATAAGAGAGGCAACCATAGATGACTCAGAAATGCATGGCTCCGTCATCATTGAATTCAGTGAACTTGCAGTGCTTGATGAGGTAATCAAGCCTTTCGACAAATTCATCCATCGTTTTACCAGCTTGCTGTCTTGCCTGGTTGAAAATCTAACTTTCATAGTCCACATTCGGCATTGGATTGAACTTATCTTCCAGCATTTCTTTGATTTGATGGTACATGGTACAATACTTCCAGCTTGTGGTATTTTCTTTCTCACTTCTTTCACTCCATCACTTGCAAGGTTCCTTCATCTAGAGCGTCTATGTAGTCATTGAACATTTCGATCCATGCTGTCCATCTGGAGCCAATATTCTGTGTTTTGGCAGTGCCAAATGGCGGTTGAGTTTTCAAAAACATAGCAGCATCATAACTTGTGTTTGTTTGTACTGTCATTGAGAGTTTATGCCATTCCAACGATAGTCACAGCTCACTTGGACTTTCTGTAAGCATCAGGCATGTGCTTACATCTGGGTCGTCACTCCCAAGCTGTTGTCGTATGGCGCCATCTTCTTTTATGGTGAGTAACAGTGTAGTCTCTTGCACATGTTCATCGCCACTCTCAACTTTGAGTATCGCACCTGGTTTTTGTTGCCCCTAGCATTTCTTTTTGTCTGGTTGTCTCTGCCTTTAGCCCTTTCTTGCACCTGGCTGTCACTGCTTTTAGCGCTTCTTCATACCTCATTGTCGCTGCCTTTAGCATTTCAGCTTTGTATAGACAATGGCTCCGTGTTACATCGGGGTGCGTTTCTCTTCTTTTGGCCTTACCAGTAGGCCTCTGGTGGTCTTTCTGACTGTGCAACTCTGTAGGGCCTTCACCTTCTTCAAGGACCCTGTAAGAGCTAGAGCTAAGCTTAGACTCCAAAAAAGCCAATCGTAGGCTGCTTTTTGGCCTGCACTTGCCATGCACATGAAGATTGCTGGCCCTCTGTAAACTCTCAGGGAGAGCTTTCTTCAGGTTACGTATCCCATACTCGTTGGCAGTTGTTGCGTCCTTTCCAGCTCTAGAGCATGCAAATTACCATGCCACACACAGTGCTCTGTAACACACTGATTTATTCTTCGGCAAGCATCTGTTAACTGAACGCACTACGTCATGAACTTTATTGAGCACACCCAGATACCTCCCAAAGGATTAAGTAACTTTGTAAGGAGTCCGCCGATGACCACAAGTGTCCTACTGCACATGATCACACAACACTACAATGTCCTTGGCTGGTGCAGGGAGCACCAGCAGCCAGGTTGCTTGAGAACCACAAGCTGGTATCTCAGCCCTGCACCAGTGCATGACTTCGCAAGAAGGCAAAGGAGTTGCCTATATATGTTTGAGGATCCTCGGTGCTGAAAATGGCCGTGGAAAGGGGCTCGACTCCTCCATTTAAGATTTTATTTTTTTAATGGCTGGGACCTGGGATATTGGGTTCCTAGGGCTGAAATAGGCCTTAGGAGAGGGGCCGTGCAGCCCCCTTCCTTAAATGTTTTTACATCTATCTATATATTTATTCACTGAAAAAAACATAGGTTTCAGGCACGTTATAGTTAGAAATTAGCATTTAAAAAACCTAAGAAATTCACTGAAAAAACCATAGGTTTGAGGGGCGTTATAGTTAGTTGAATATTTCACTCGTACAAAACCATAGAAATTCCCCTGTTATAGTTAGTTCAGCTAACTATAACTTGCCCGCCCGCAATGCACTGCTGATGACTTCACATATTACATCACTCATGACATGGTCAGGGACATCACTCATGACATCACTGATGACATCACTGATGACATCACTGATGACATCATCCCGTGAATGTGTTTTTCTGAAAATGAAATATATTTTATATATGTATATCTCAAGGTTGATGGAAGAATAAATGGGTATATAAGTGTGTAAAGGGATGATTTATTTGGGGTAAAATTGATTGTATAACTGACTGATTAAGTATATCTTAGTGAATACATAGGTTAGTGAGTAATGTTTAAATATGTAAATATTGGTATCAATTTCTCACTTCGTGTATATGTGGCTGCATGGGTTGGTGAGTACTACATGAGTGTCTATATAGGTTATTAGTTGGTTTTTTGAGTATCAGTATGAGTGTCTGAGTGTCTGTATGGTTCGGTGGGGTGTATTACGTAGTGCATAGATGCATGAATGAGTGACTCACTGTTTGTATGTGTTGAAGACAGCATGTGTGCAGGACTGTATGGGTTGTTGAGTGTGTGTATGGGTGTGTTAGTGAGTGAATGACGGTCTCAATAGTGTCTATGAGTAACCACATATGTTTTAAACTAGCATATGTGAGTATTGGTGTATATAAGTGAGTATATGTGATAGTAAGAGATTGGAATAGTTCCTGTATAAATTAGTATGTGTTTCTATAAGTAATTGCTTAAGAGAGTATGTGTACGTTTCTGTATAAGTAATTGTGGTGGTGTGTGTATAACTGTATATGCAAGTAAATGGATGTTTGACACTTTTGTTTTCATGTGTGACTATGTGTGTGAGAAACTCTATGGATGAGTGGTGTGTGTAACAGAAAGTAAAGGTTTATGTGTACACATGATGAGTGAGTACATGTATTAGTGACTGTATAGGACTGTTGCTGAATGAGTGGATGTGTGTGTAGATCTTGGAATTACTGAATAGGTGTGTTGTAACTGGTATTGGTGTGTCCATTGTTTTGAAAATGTTAGTTTCTATTTTTAAGTGTGTGTATCAAAGGTCATATTAGGGTGAGAGGAGGTCTGCCACTCTATCAAAAGGATGATGTCATGAGTGATGTCATTTGAGATGTCATCAGTGATGTCATGAATGAGGTCACTGACCATGTCATGAGTGATGTAATATGTGACGTCATCAGTAGTAAGCAATAGAGGGGTTGCTGAACTGTTCCTATGGAGAGATAGGGAAGTTTTTTAGCTGGCGTGACCAAAGGCGTTCGTATGACACCCTAGGGCATCCATTATGTTGGACGTATTTGCCTCACACACCCAGAAGGGTGTCATGCTTCATCATCGGCGTTTGCTCCTCGTCGGGGAGGCGGTGCAATCCCCGACGGGCTCACCTCAAAGAGGGGCTCTTTGGCGGAGATCTTTTTGTCCAACAGCCTTATGATGAGGTGGGGGTGTGTGGGCAGGGTGGTGTGTTATTGTGATGGGGAAATTAAAATGTAGCGAGGGGTACCGGAATTCGCTTTATTCTGGGGGTCCCCTGGCTGCAATTAAAAGGTGGGGCTAGCTCGCTAGGTATCAACAGGTTAACTCAAGAGATCCTAGAGGAGACTAGAAGTGAAAGTGGTCGACATGTTTCTCGCAAAGGGTAAAGTCACCCGCGATTCATCAGGACCTTTACGAAAGTGAGGAAAAGGAAAAACAATAACATGCTAGTGTCATGTATGTGGTGTATGTTACCTCTGTGGATTCTCCTATGCCTATACATAGAGAAAAGACAAGGAAACAATGGTTAAAAAGTATTTACATTAAACCAGAACAAGTCACGTTGTTGCCAGGGCATGTGAAAGTAGTGGCATGCTGGCGGTGTTGTGAACTATTGTGCACAACCACTGCATGCCTGGAAAAGTGGAGCGTGCAGCGTGCTTAGTTTGGTGCACACACATCCACTGAATATGTGAGAAGAACTGTGGTGTGAAGGAGTGAAGTATAAAAACAAGGGTTAAAATGCAGCATTCTAAGAGCGGTGTATTGCCCATCCATTATCTTATTTAATAAACAGTTCTTATGGTAAGGGCACCAATTAAAACAAATTAAAACAAACTGTGGCTAAGCAGCAACCAGACAACAAACTCTCTCACTCACACTGTGACCTGATAAGTGCTGCAGTAGTACAGCACCCATTCCCTTCTTACCTACTGGTCAAGTACTAATTGCCACATGAGGGATCGGCGGGACGGAACATCAGGGATGAGCCTATGGATTGTAGCTAGAGGGAAGCAGGGAACTTTAAGCCTTGATTGAAGAACACTACCGTGTTTGTTCCAGTAATCCATAGGCGCCACTTATGTGCTTCCCTCTAGCTACAATCCATAGGCTCATCCCTGATGTTCCGTCCCGCCAATCCCTCATGTGGCAATTAGTACTTGACCAGTAGGTAAGAAGGGAATGGGTGCTGTACTACTGCAGCACTTATCAGGTCACAGTGTGAGTGAGAGAGTTTGTTGTCTGGTTGCTGCTTAGCCACAGTTTGTTTTAATTTGTTTTAATTGGTGCCCTTACCATAAGAACTGTTTATTAAATAAGATAATGGATGGGCAATACACCGCTCTTAGAATGCTGCATTTTAACCCTTGTTTTTATACTTCACTCCTTCACACCACAGTTCTTCTCACATATTCAGTGGATGTGTGTGCACCAAACTAAGCACGCTGCACGCTCCACTTTTCCAGGCATGCAGTGGTTGTGCACAATAGTTCACAACACCGCCAGCATGCCACTACTTTCACATGCCCTGGCAACAACGTGACTTGTTCTGGTTTAATGTAAATACTTTTTAACCATTGTTTCCTTGTCTTTTCTCTATGTATAGGCATAGGAGAATCCACAGAGGTAACATACACCACATACATGACACTAGCATGTTATTGTTTTTCCTTTTCCTCACTTTCGTAAAGGTCCTGATGAATCGCGGGTGACTTTACCCTTTGCGAGAAACATGTCGACCACTTTCACTTCTAGTCTCCTCTAGGATCTCTTGAGTTAACCTGTTGATACCTAGCGAGCTAGCCCCACCTTTTAATTGCAGCCAGGGGACCCCCAGAATAAAGCGAATTCCGGTACCCCTCGCTACATTTTAATTTCCCCATCACAATAACACACCACCCTGCCCACACACCCCCACCTCATCATAAGGCTGTTGGACAAAAAGATCTCCGCCAAAGAGCCCCTCTTTGAGGTGAGCCCGTCGGGGATTGCACCGCCTCCCCGACGAGGAGCAAACGCCGATGATGAAGCATGACACCCTTCTGGGTGTGTGAAGCAAATACGTCCAACATAATGGATGCCCTAGGGTGTCATACGAACGCCTTTGGTCACGCCAGCTAAAAAACTTCCCTATCTCTCCATAGGAACAGTTCAGCAACCCCTCTATTGCTTGCTCTGTAATTGATACGGACACAAGCTGCAACTGGACCTTCCACCCTTCTGAGTGGTAAACAGTGCCGTTGATCAATTTATCACTTGTCTTACCTCCCCCCTTTTTGATAAAAACTTTTGCACGGTGTCAACCGTGGGAGTTCCCTCCTGGCGGGTTAGATTGTTCAAATCCCCCAACCAATTGAGCCCACACCATTTGGGTGGGCCCTACTCGGTCCACAGCCTATTACGGCATTGGAACCTTTTCTTATTCTTGACCCCCTTCTTTTTTCACCCCCCATTCCCTTCCTTCTGTGAAGGACTCCACCCCACCGGGACCAGACACCCTTGATCCCACCATCATGGAGGGTCAAGGACTGAGTTTTGGTGAGGAGGATGCAGCAGCAATTATGAGGACACCTTCTCTGTTTGGCATTGACATCGAACAGGCAACAGGGAGTAATACAACTGAGTGGCAATCCCTGTCTGATCTCAAACGAGAATGGATAAGGGTCACAATCCACGGGACAATGATGGCTGAATATTTTAAAGCCAAAATTGCACCTAATGGCTTGATTATCAAAAACTTCCCCAGAATTTTCTGGGAGGACGGAGTATTTAAAGTTGAATGGTCACAGGTATCATGGAAATGCACCCACGACCTTCTCATCCTCATCGTAAACACAGCTAAACGATTAGCGGATGCGCTTTTAGTCAAGATCCAAGCAGCAGAGGCCGCCTTGAAGACTGCGGTACAAAACCCGGGCTTCAAAACTAAATTGGCTGAGTTAAATAAAGAAATGGCGGAACATAAAGAATTCCTCATGAACCAGAAGGTAGCTAAACTACAAAAGGACATAAAGAAATTTTCAAAGGAAAAAGTCTATCCCTATTTAAGGGATGACTATGTCCCCCCAGGCACGAGCTACAATTCAGACTCTAGCGCGAATTCCTCAAGAAGGGGTTCCAATAGTGGTTCTGATAGTAGCGGGGAAAATAATCCTGCACAGATGCCTCCCAGGGCTAAGAGAGGAAGGGGACGGGGACAACACAACTACTCCAATTACCCAAACCAGGGACAACCAGCAGGTCCCCTGGTTTGGCAATACCCACAATTATTATTATTATTATTATTCTGAGTTTTATATAGCACCTGGTTACCGAGTAGGCATCCCAGCGCTCACCAGAGAATAACACTACCAAAAATAATACAGGGGTTTAAGCAGAAAACAGAAAAGTTTTTAAAAGTCTGCGGAACCGAAGAAGACTGGCTTCCGAACGTAGTTGTAGCGGAAGAGAGTTCCACAGAGTGGCCACATTTATCGAAAACCTTCTACCACCCGTCCTGGCCTTCTTCACCCTCCCGACCTGAAGAAGATGTTGATGGTCAGAACGGAGAGAGCGGGGGGCCTTATAGGGCTGGACCATCTCCCCCAGAATAGGTGGACCTACCCCCTGCCGAACCTTATGGGCGATACAGAGTGACTTGAATTTCACCCTGTCCCTAACAGGGAGCCAGTGCAGTGCCCTCAGCGCCGGGCGAGCAGACTGGCGCCTGGGAAGACCCGTCAAGAGCCTGGCGGCCGCGTTCTGCACTTGCTGCAGTTTGTTCAGGGTAGATTCAGGTGCACCCAGGAATAACGCGTTGCTGAAATCCAGCCGCAAGATGATAAGTCCCTGGATGAGAAGTCTCCTAGTGGCCGCTGGGATCAGAGGTAGGATCTTCCGGGCTGAACGAAGCAGACCAAAACACACGCCAGCGGTCTTTTTAGCATGAGTTTTGAAGGAAAGGTCCTGCTCAAGCCACACCCCCAGGCTCTTGATCTCCTGCTTGGGGGTGGGTACAGGTCCCAGACAGTCGGGCCAACTGCTGGGGGACAAAGATGGAGAGGAGTTCCCCAGCAGCATCAGTTCCGTCTTGGAGCCGTTTAGCTTTAGTGCTGAGCTGCACATCCACGAGTAGAGCTTCTCGAGACACGAGTGCAGCCGGTCGGGATGGAGAGCCGACTGGGAAAGGCCTACCACCAACTGAGTATCATCAGCATAACTGATGATTTTAATACCCATCGGCAGTACCACACTCTCCAGGGGGGCCATATATACGTTGAATAAAGTAGGGCTCAATGAAGAGCCCTGTGGCACACCACACTGGAGAGGGAATGAAGATGATTTTTCATGACCTTCCCACACCTCAAATGTACGTCCTTCCAAGAAGGAAGCAAACCATTTGAGAGCCAAACCAGTGACCCCCACCCCCGACAGCCGTTGGAGAAGCACCTGATGGTCCACGGTGTCGAAAGCATCACTGAGGTCCAGGAGGATCACTGCCACTGATCCCCCCGAATCCAAAATGCTCCTTGCATTCTCCACGACCGCCAGCAGGGCGGTGTCGGTCCCCTGACCGGGTCGAAAACCCGTTTGGGAATCGCCCAGGAGGGAGTTAGCCTCCAGGAAGTCCGACAGGCGACTGTTCACCAGCTTCTCAGCCACCTTACTGAGACTCCGCAGCAGGGAGATAGGCCTAAAGTTGGCGAGGTCGGCGGGATCAAGGTTAGGCTTCTTTAAAAGAGCCTTAACCACCGCCCCTTTCAAACTAGGGGGAACTACCCCTTGAGTGAGGGACAAGTTTATAAGGTCCGTCACTGGGCCGCCGATGGTAGGAGCCGCCTGTTTAAGATATTTAATAGGTGCTGGGTCTTTCGGGGAACCGCTCTTCATGGTCCTCAAAACCGACAGAACTTCCTCCATAATGACAGGACCGAGAGAGGCCAGTTCCACTGATCGCATCCTAAGTTGAGAACTGGAGTTATCATCCAAGGAAGATATGCCGGGGAAGAGAAGCCAGTATGTTGTCGATTTTAGTTTTAAAAAAGGAGGCCAATTCTGTGCATTTTTTGCGTGGGTCCTCGTGGATGACCTGAGGTTCGGGGGTATTCAGTAGTTCCTTAATGACCCTGAATGACTCTTTAGAAGAATTGGCCGCAGAGCCAATTCTCTCTTCAAAGAATCCGGATTTAGCCACCCGAATAGCGGCTTTGTACCTGCTCAGAGCCGCACGGTATTCTTTCCGACTCATTTCACACCAGTCTCTCCTCCAGGACCGCTCTAGCTTCTTACATCCCTTCCTCAAGGTTCTCAATTCAGGCGAATACCAGGGCGCCGAACCCACTCTCTTCCCCCTCGTAAGTTGTTTCTTTTTGGGTAGGATGGTATCTAACGAGTCCGTAAGCCAGATGTTTAAATTCGCATCCGCGACTATCGGATTAACTCCCTGAGGGGGCCGCGTAGCCTCCAGATGTACCACCCAGGTGTCAACCGGGAGCCTCGACCAGGCTCTCTCCAAGATGTGAACCCTTGGGACCACCGCAGCTGAGCTATCAAATTGCCACGTTGCGGACACCAAAAAGTGGTCTGTCCAGGGCAGGGCGAGTGCGGAGGGTGAATTAAGATGGTCCAAATTTGAGAATATGGGGCCAAGCAAGTGACCCTTCTCATGGGTCGCACCCGAGTTGGCCAGGTTGATCCCAAAAGCTTTGAGATCATCAAGCAGGTCTACTCCCGCAGCATTGGAGGGGTTATCAAGATGGATATTAAAGTCCCCAAGAGCAACAAAGTTGGTAATTGAGGAGGCAAGGAGTGCGGTAGTTTCTAGGAGGGAATTAGGGAAATTTCCCAGGGGTCCAGGGGGGCGATAAATCAACAAGCCAGCCAGGGACACTGTAGATGACAGGCGAAGGGAGAACTGACAGCTCTCACAATCAGTCACCCCTCCATTCTGAATCTTACAAGCCAGCGTGTCTCTAAAAAGGATAGCAATTCCCCCTCCCCTCCCCACAGGTCTATCAAGGTGGGATATGAGAAAACCTGGAGGGAGTGCTCTGACCATATCAGGGCCAGAGCTGGAGGAGAGCCAGGTCTCGGTAAGAAACAGCACATCGAGCTCGTGATCCAGGATGAGTGAATTAATTTCAGTGGCGTGACTCTGTAGTGACCGGCAATTGAGTAAGGCCATGGAAAGGGCAGATTTCGCAGCCACTAAAGTATGACCGGAAATACAAGCTCTACACGGTAGGAAAGGAGTGGTTCCCTCCTGTGCAAAATTACAGATGGTAGGGTGGGGCGGACGAAAAGAGATGAGGGCATCCCTCCCATATCGAAGCCTGTTGGTCGGTGGCGCCAAGGAGACGGGCATAATGGCAGGCCCTAGGCCCGTCTGGCCCCAGATGGGCCCAGACGGGCTGAACTCTGGCGTAACTCCGGCGTCAGTTCGGCTTCCCCGCTGCGCGTGACCGCTGCGCGTTGGCATGGCTACCTAAATACTGAACCAGCAAGGTAGAGAAAGGACTGAATGCACGCTGCTCCCACTCACCAAAGATGGCCGCCTCGAGACAGGGCGAAGGACCCGCAAAGCGCGGTGAGTTATACCAATTAGGGTGCAAGTTAGGATGACACAGGTGGGGGTATGCGGGCCAGGCAATTTAAAATCAAGGGATAAGTGCCCTAAACACAAAAAAATAAAATACAAAAACGGGAGGATTAAAACGAGCGAGCTGCCACTACACACGCACTACTAGAGAATAGCGCCACACGCTGGTAAAGAACGCGCTGACCGAGCAGCCTACCTAAATACTCAACCAGCAAGGTAGAGAAAGGACTGAATGCACGCTGCTCCCACTCACCAAAGATGGCCGCCTCGAGACAGGGCGAAGGACCCGCAAAGCGCGGTGAGTTATACCAATTAGGGTGCAAGTTAGGATGACACAGGTGGGGGTATGCGGGCCAGGCAATTTAAAATCAAGGGAAAAGTGCCCTAAACACAAAAAAAAAAATACAAAAACGGGAGGATTAAAACGAGCGAGCTGCCACTACACACGCACTACTAGAGAATAGCGCCACACGCTGGTAAAGAACACGCTGACCGAGCAGCCTACCTAAATACTCAACCAGCAAGGTAGAGAAAGGACTGAATGCACGCTGCTCCCACTCACCAAAGATGGCCGCCTCGAGACAGGGCGAAGGACCCGCAAAGCGCGGTGAGTTATACCAATTAGGGTGCAAGTTAGGATGACACAGGTGGGGGTATGCGGGCCAGGCAATTTAAAATCAAGGGATAAGTGCCCTAAACACAAAAAAATAAAATACAAAAACGGGAGGATTAAAACGAGCGAGCTGCCACTACACACGCACTACTAGAGAATAGCGCCACACGCTGGTAAAGAACGCGCTGACCGAGCAGCCTACCTAAATACTCAACCAGCAAGGTAGAGAAAGGACTGAATGCACGCTGCTCCCACTCACCAAAGATGGCCGCCTCGAGACAGGGCGAAGGACCCGCAAAGCGCGGTGAGTTATACCAATTAGGGTGCAAGTTAGGATGACACAGGTGGGGGTATGCGGGCCAGGCAATTTAAAATCAAGGGATAAGTGCCCTAAACACAAAAAAATAAAATAAAAAAACGGGAGGATTAAAACGAGCGAGCTGCCACTACACACGCACTACTAGAGAATAGCGCCACACGCTGGTAAAGAACGCGCTGACCGAGCAGCCTACCTAAATACTCAACCAGCAAGGTAGAGAAAGGACTGAATGCACGCTGCTCCCACTCACCAAAGATGGCCGCCTCGAGACAGGGCGAAGGACCCGCAAAGCGCGGTGAGTTATACCAATTAGGGTGCAAGTTAGGATGACACAGGTGGGGGTATGCGGGCCAGGCAATTTAAAATCAAGGGATAAGTGCCCTAAACACAAAAAAATAAAATACAAAAACGGGAGGATTAAAACGAGTGAGCTGCCACTACACACGCACTACTAGAGAATAGCGCCACACGCTGGTAAAGAACGCGCTGACCGAGCAGCCTACCTAAATACTCAACCAGCAAGGTAGAGAAAGGACTGAATGCACGCTGCTCCCACTCACCAAAGATGGCCGCCTCGAGACAGGGCGAAGGACCCGCAAAGCGCGGTGAGTTATACCAATTAGGGTGCAAGTTAGGATGACACAGGTGGGGGTATGCGGGCCAGGCAATTTAAAATCAAGGGATAAGTGCCCTAAACACAAAAAAATAAAATACAAAAACGGGAGGATTAAAACGAGCGAGCTGCCACTACACACGCACTACTAGAGAATAGCGCCACACGCTGGTAAAGAACGCGCTGACCGAGCAGCCTACCTAAATACTCAACCAGCAAGGTAGAGAAAGGACTGAATGCAC
This sequence comes from Lissotriton helveticus, assembly GCF_964261635.1. Classification (NCBI taxonomy): domain Eukaryota; kingdom Metazoa; phylum Chordata; class Amphibia; order Caudata; family Salamandridae; genus Lissotriton; species Lissotriton helveticus. The sequence continues at coordinate 383,121,571 of NC_136061.1, read as the reverse complement.
GCTGCTCCCACTCACCAAAGATGGCCGCCTCGAGACAGGGCGAAGGACCCGCAAAGCGCAGTGAGTTATACCAATTAGGGTGCAAGTTAGGATGACACAGGTGGGGGTATGCGGGCCAGGCAATTTAAAATCAAGGGATAAGTGCCCTAAACACAAAAAAATAAAATACAAAAACGGGAGGAGAATTCCCCCACTTCCAACCCCCTTTTGCACCACAATATCCTCCGTTCTATCCCCCCCAAAACCCTACACACCCTCCTTTTTTAGGCAGAGGTTGGGGCAGAGGGCGAGGGCGAAAAAGAGGGAACTTACCAGAAAAGAAAGTTCAATGGGAGGACACACGCCCCCAAGGGATGGACACGAGGACCACGACCCGATCAGGACCAAAATAAGCCTGGTGGTCAATTTATCTGACCGTCTCCTCACAGAGAGAGAGGAAGAAGTCCTTCAGAAAGGTTTGGGCTTTGTTCCCACCCCTAGGATAGATTCATTCCAACAAACTAGGGAACTCAAATCGTTCTTCAGGAAAATAAGGCTGAAGACTTTCTTTGAAGGCAAGCCCTGTGAACCAAATGAAGACTCAGGACTACGCAATCCTTCAACCTTTACACCCAATAACGGAATGGTCCCTAACGAAGTCTTGACTTTTGAACAAGCTGTACTTAAAGACATCAATAAATTAGATCGGCAAACACCACACTCCAACATCTCCAAGAATGAGATGGCTGTATTAAAATCACTGGCTGATGACCCTTTGATTACTATTAAACAGGCGGACAAAGGGGGAGCCACAGTTTTAATGAATACTGTGGATTATGAGTTAGAATGTACCAGACAACTCAGCGATCAAAGATACTATACACCCATCCCTAATGATCCAACCATGCGCTTACATACCATGATTACAAGCTTGGTCACAAGCGCAGAGTGTGAACAATGGATCACCAGAAAGGAGGCAGATTTTCTTATAAAGAAGGACCCACGGGTACCATACTTTTATATACTGCCCAAGATCCACAAAGTAACCAGACCAGTACCAGGGAGACCGATTGTCTCGGGGATAGACTCCGTTTTGGAGCCACTCTCCCAATTCTGTGACCATTTCCTACAACCTCTTGTGAAAAACATTCCCTCATACATCCAAGACACCACGGATGTATTACGAATCCTAGATACCGTACAAGACACAGGAGAGATTGATCTCTTGATTACCCTAGATGTGAAAGCCCTCTACACTAATATCCCCCAGAGGGCCACTCTAGAGGTAATTGAGGAAAAACTGGGCCTAGAAACTTGGAACTCCAACACCCCGCAGACCTTTATTATGGAATGCGCCACCCTAGCTCTCACCAAAAACTTTTTCGAGTACAGAGGCAAGTACTATCACCAGACCCAAGGTACATCTATGGGCAGTACCTTTGCCCCTTCGGTGGCCTGTTTGTATATGGCTAAATTTGAGGGATTACATATACACCATGAGTCGAATCCCTTCCGGGACAACATCAAAATGTGGCGACGCTTTATAGACGACATCCTAATCCTGTGGAAGGGCCCTTCCACCTCTCATGAAGCTTTTCTTGAATGGGTCAACACACTGAACCCGCACTTACATTTCACCATGGCCTCCTCACCCAAAGAGATCTCCTTCCTTGACTTAACAATAAAACTGGAAGAAGGGTCTATAAGCACTACGATGTACAGAAAACCCACAGACCGCAACAGCCTCCTACACTACAAGAGCCACCATCCCAGGGCCTTACGTACCAACTTGCCTTTTGGCCAATTTCTGCGGATAAGGCGCAACTGTAGTGCTGTATCGGATTATAAGAAGGAGTCCTCAATCCTCTCGAGGAACCTACTTGATAGGGGGTACCCTAAAAGCGATGTCCTAAAAGCTAGAAAACGGGCCAGGAACAATAACCGAGAAGCACTTCTAGATCGTCATGAGAGAGTCCCGGTTGAGAATCAACCGATTACCTGTGTGACCACCTTCACCCCATTATCCAACAAAATCAGGAATACGATCAAACACCACTGGGGTATTCTTAACACAGGAGACATGGTCCTGGATGAACCAAGGTTCGCCTTCAAGAGATCACAAAACCTGAAGGATATCCTAATCAGCACCAGGCCCAAGAATGTCAGGAAAGAAACTCAACAGACCTTGTGGCATCTATCCCCCGTGACGGGCCACTACCCGTGCGGCATGTGTGTGGTATGTAAATACACCATGACACTGAAGACCATACAACTCTCTGAGACATTCAAATGGGAGCTCAGACACCACACCAATTGCAACACATCACACTGCGTCTACATGCTCACGTGCCCGTGTGGCTTGCAGTATATCGGGATGACAACCCGCCCCGTCAAAACCCGTATCATCGAACATCGCAGCAATTTCCGCTGCAAGAAGACCCACACAAAAATGTGTAAACATTATGTTGATTCCAACCACAATGAAGATTCTATTAAGTGGGTAGTGTTAGAATCTAGCCCAAACTGCCCAAAAAATGCCCTCTTCCGGAAGGAACAGAGATGGGTACACCGACTATCTACGGATAAACAGGGTCTTAACGAAGATATTCCCTGGCACTCACTTTAAACCATTCAGTTATAACTAGTGGATCATGGTTACCCTTCTTCCCTTGCTTTCACAAGGGCACACATTAAGTACAAAAGTGACACTTTACTTTACCTTACCCTACCATGTTGTTACCACACCCCTTTCTGGTCTCGACTCACACTGTGATGTGTGATCCCTGCTACTAATATACCAGGGTCCACCCAACTGTAAGACCAACAAGCAGCCGCTATACCACATACTCCCATCACTGGCCACCCGGACGAGCTACTTGCCCACTACATCATGTCCGCCACAATTCTCACTGACACCCGGGCTAGTCGTAAGTTCTGATTTCCATACAGAAACTCTTACGATAGATTTTTGAGACACACGGGGTCTTTCATCTTCTTCCTTTTCCCAAAGGTTCCCCACATCAAGGCCCTTTAGTGTTAACTATTGGTCACTACCAACCAAAGAGACTGACGATATAGCGCTGTTTCACCATTATAAGATGGCCGCCATAATACCGGCTGTAATCACATGACCTTGGGGAGTGGGCGGCGTCACGTCCATGCACGCCGGTTCGGTTGCCAGGTTTAAACACACCGACCGCCGAGCTCACTTATCTACTCGAGCTCGGCGGATATGGGTAGGTCTCCCCACGCGGACACTAGCGATTTGAGGTGAGTGACATTGCTCCAAGCGGGAGAAGGGAACTTTAAGCCTTGATTGAAGAACACTACCGTGTTTGTTCCAGTAATCCATAGGCGCCACTTATGTGCTTCCCTCTAGCTACAATCCATAGGCTCATCCCTGATGTTCCGTCCCGCCGATCCCTCATGTGGCAATTAGTACTTGACCAGTAGGTAAGAAGGGAATGGGTGCTGTACTACTGCAGCACTTATCAGGTCACAGTGTGAGTGAGAGAGTTTGTTGTCTGGTTGCTGCTTAGCCACAGTTTGTTTTAATTTGTTTTAATTGGTGCCCTTACCATAAGAACTGTTTATTAAATAAGATAATGGATGGGCAATACACCGCTCTTAGAATGCTGCATTTTAACCCTTGTTTTTATACTTCACTCCTTCACACCACAGTTCTTCTCACATATTCAGTGGATGTGTGTGCACCAAACTAAGCACGCTGCACGCTCCACTTTTCCAGGCATGCAGTGGTTGTGCACAATAGTTCACAACACCGCCAGCATGCCACTACTTTCACATGCCCTGGCAACAACGTGACTTGTTCTGGTTTAATGTAAATACTTTTTAACCATTGTTTCCTTGTCTTTTCTCTATGTATAGGCATAGGAGAATCCACAGAGGTAACATACACCACATACATGACACTAGCATGTTATTGTTTTTCCTTTTCCTCACTTTCGCAAAGGTCCTGATGAATCGCGGGTGACTTTACCCTTTGCGAGAAACATGTCGACCACTTTCACTTCTAGTCTCCTCTAGGATCTCTTGAGTTAACCTGTTGATACCTAGCGAGCTAGCCCCACCTTTTAATTGTAGCCAGGGGACCCCCAGAATAAAGCGAATTCCGGTACCCCTCGCTACATTTTAATTTCCCCATCACAATAACACACCACCCTGCCCACACACCCCCACCTCATCATAAGGCTGTTGGACAAAAAGATCTCCACCAAAGAGCCCCTCTTTGAGGTGAGCCCGTCGGGGATTGCACCGCCTCCCCGACGAGGAGCAAACGCCGATGATGAAGCATGACACCCTTCTGGGTGTGTGAGGCAAATACGTCCAACATAATGGATGCCCTAGGGTGTCATACGAACACCTTTGGTCACGCCAGCTAAAAAACTTCCCTATCTCTCCATAGGAACAGTTCAGCAACCCCTCTATTGCTTGCTCTGTAATTGATACGGACACAAGCTGCAACTGGACCTTCCACCCTTCTGAGTGGTAAACAGTGTCCGTTGATCAATTGATCACTTGTCTTACCTCCCCCCTTTTTGATAAAAACGTCATCAGTAGTGCATTGCGGGCGTGTGAGTTATAGTTAGCTGAACTAATTATAACGGGGGAATTTCTCTGGTTTTGTACGAGTGAAATGTCCAACTAACTATAACGCCCCTGAAACCTATGGTTTTTTCATTGAATTTCTTAGGTTTTTAAATGCTAATTTCTTAACTATAACATGCCTGAAACCTATGTTTTTTATAGTGAATTTCAAAGGTTTTTTTAAATGCTAATTTCTAACTATAATGTGCCTGAAACCTATGGTTTCTTTAGTGAATTTCAAAGGTTTTTCAAATGCTAGTTTCTAACTATACCCACAGGGGTAGTACATGTGAAAAAAGAAGAAAAAACACAGATAAAGAAGCAAAGGAAATGCAGAAAGAAGCAACAGAGGTCCTCAAGGACGAAGAAGAGTGTACGAAGAAGTAAGCCATGTGCAGAAAGAACCAACAGAGGAGCAGAGAGAGGCCGTGTTTCAAAATCATCCTGTGCCCACAACTTTTTCAGACAGGTACTGGTGTTAACTGACTAACCAGACCTAGAGCCAGTGGTATGCGAAAATACACTTAGAATACATTGAAAACACCTACATACACTAGGGAACAGTATGTGATGGGGTACCTCTGTGATTAGCATGACCCCCTCTGTACTGTCCTAGTATATAATAGGACAGGTGGATTAAAACTACCTCACAAAACACGCCACTTGGTGCATTTCCACACTGGTGATGGGAGAGGGGCCTACGGTGACATGTGTGCAAGCACACCCTGTGGGCGTTTTAAGTTCGGGGATGAAGTCCCCTTGAATCCTGAGGGTCCCTGGGGGCTAACTAACCAACCAGGTATGTCAAGTAAGTTCCACAGAGTTGCATTGCAGAGAGATGTAAAATGGGGCATGGCCTCGGACCACCTCTCTGCAGCGCAGCTCTGTGGTGCTTACTGGAGGTACATGGTGGACTAGTTGGACCCAGGGACTCTGAGGATTAAAGGTGACTTAATTCCCCAACTTAAAATGTGCCACAGGGCGTGTTTCCACACGTCACCTCAGGCCCCGTCCCCTCCCTTCTCCACTGTGTAAACAAGCCATGAGGTGCGTTTTAAGGTGGGGAAATAATTCCCCTTCAATCCTTTGGGTCCCTAGGGTCCAACTAGCCCACTAGGTACCTCCACTAAGCACCACAGAGCTGCGTTCCAGAGAGGTGTAAAAAGGGGCATGGCCTAGACCACCTCTCTGCAACGCAGCGCAGTGGCATTTACTTGAAGCACCTGGTGGGCTAGTTGGCCCCCAGGGGCCCTCAGGATTGAAGGGGAATTATTTCCCCAACTCAAAGCACGCCACAGGGCGTGTTTGCACACGTCACCTCAGGCCATGTCCCCTCCCTTCACCACTGTGTAAACACGCCTTGTGGCAATTTTAAATTAGGAGATTAAGTCCCCTTGGATCCTGAGAGTCCCTCGGGTCCAACTAGCCCACTAGGTACCTCCAGTAAGCACCACAGAGCTGCGTTACAGAGTGTTGTAGAAAGGGGTGTGGCCTCTGAACACCTCTCTGCAACGCAGCTCCCTGGCGCACACTGGAGGTTCCTGGTGGGCTAATTGGCCCCAGGGACCCTCAGGATTTAAGCGGAATGTATTCCCCAACTTAAAACGCACCACAGGGCGTGTGCACACATGTCACCTCAAGCCCGCCCCCTTCCTTCACTACTGTGCAAACACACCCCCTGGCGAGTTGTGAGTTTGGGGAATTAATTCCCCTTCAATACTGAGTGTCCCTAGGGTCCAACTAGCCCACTAGGTACCTCCAGTAAGTGCCACAGAGCTGCGTTACAGAGAGGTGTATATAGGGGCTTGGCCTCTGAACACATCTCTGCAACGCAGCTCCCTGGCGCATACTGGAGGTACCTGGTGGGCTAGTTGGACCCCAGGCACCCTCAGTATTGAAGGGGAATTAATTCCCCGGGACTTGGCCCACCCAGGGACTAATTAATACCGAAGCGCAGGAGACCGCACTTCATTTTTTAACATTTTTGCCCGGATCCATGGCTCCTCTGCGGATCCTCCGCGATTTAAAAAAAAAGAATTGTTTTGGTCTTAGGGGTCCTTGTGGGACCCCCTGAGCAGGCCTAGGGGGTTAGGGTGTTTCCACCCTGCCCTTTTTCGTGTTTTGCGCGTTTGTTTTCCTGATTTCTTGTGCCTCGGTTCTACCGAGGCACGAGATGGCTGCCAACACTTCCTGGTTTGGAGTGTTGACAGCCAACTAGCATGCAGCTCGTGATCGGGAGGGTGCGCGGAGGGTGCGCTGATCCTCTGCGGCCATAGATATTTTTTTTTATTTTCTCAGTAACTACTGAATGGATTTACACCATTTAGCAAAAAGGAATCTTTCTGAACCAAGGGCTACCTTTTTGCCAAATTTGGTGTAATTCCGTTCAGCAGTATGGGCTGTAGCCGTGTCTAAGGTTTCCTAGGGGAAATTGCATAGGAAAAACATGTTTTGGGGCCACCCATTTTTCCCGCTTGACGAATCACCCCAAAACTTTCAAGATAGGAGCGGACCGGAGTGCCCAACGAGTCTTGAAAATTGCGAACGATTCGTCAACCGGCACCAAAGTTATTGGGAATAGAATGTTGCGAATTTCCAATGGAAAATAGGTCCTAACTACCTAACTATAACTATCTACTGGCGACCACCAGTAGGTTATATAAATATATATATATATATATATATATATATATATATATATATATATATATATATATATATATATATATATATATATATATATATATATATATCTATATGAGGTATGTAAAGCTCCGAAGGTCCGCAAGTACAGCAGGTGAAGCCACACAGACAAACAGGAACCAGCAAGACCCTCGATGGTGCAATATTTTTGTTTATTTAAGTTTCAAGCTCAGCACCAGTCCGCCATGACGCGTTTCGGCTAGAGATAGCCTTGATCACATGACGACGTCATGGGGGCTGACCACCCATTTAAAGTGCCATCACATGTCATGGAAAGGGAAAAAATACTATTTCCTACTTTTTCACAAAGTTGATAACTGCATAAATGCCGGTATTGCACAGAAAATACAAATCGGTAATAGATGGTTAAAATATCTGTAAAATACATATTCCAAATCCGAATGTAAAACCTCAGTGACCAAATAATATTGTATAAATCGATGGCAACACTATATCAATATACAGTTAAAACCTCTAAAATAAGTATAAATGTTAAAACCTATAAATATTTACATATAAATATTGCCATTTAAAATCCATAAGAACAAAGCACCCTTCGTATGTTAAATGGGGCAACAGTGAATAAATGCAAAAGGATAACAAATAATCCTGATTGTCGCACATTCATGTCGGATCAAAGGAAATAATGCCCAAGTGGGCTATACACTGGCCCTGAGGTAAAAGATGAAATTAAAAATGTGCAAATATACGTAATTAGTGCAAGCATGTCATGATGGCGATAAAGTGCTACCAGAGAAAAGTGCAAGATTGTTGAATCAATAAAAATAAAAAAACTGTTACGAAAAAGGTCAGGAGGGGTCCATGATGCATGTAAGAGTTTCATTCCCCTGGCCTAAACTCAGGTTACAGGACAATCACAGTACTGATGAGAAAGTGCAATGTGCATGTCACATTGTGAGCAGATGCTATAGATAGGTGTGGCAGACCTCCCCAGTGTTGAGCCCTTGCGGTGTCTTGGTATCTAGTAATATAATGTAACGGGTCTCTAGCTTACTCAGCAGGGGCTCTCTGTCACCTCCCCTCCTCTGGGGGGGAACACAATCTATCACAAAATACTTTAGCAAGGAAGCATCTTTCCCATGAGTCTTCTCAAAATGCCTGGCTACAGGATATGAGGGATCTGCGTTGATGATCGCTCGCAGATGCTGTAGAATGCGTTTGTGGACTTGTGGCCTCGTACTGCCCACATATCTTAGCCCGCAAGGGCATTCTAGAACATAAACTGCAAATTCAGATTTGCAGTTTAGTTTTTGCTTGATTTTAATGGGAAACGGGGAAAGTGGGGTGCTCACCTCAGACTTGCTGGTGCCATTTTTGCATGCTTTACAAGTAAAACATTTCAGGAAGCCCTTGCTTTCGTCTAACCAAGATCCCATGACCACCTCTGGGCTGCTAGAGACCAAGCTTTCTTGCATTGACCGGGCTTTGCGATAAGTTATACTAGGGCATTTGGGCATGACAGGGCCGAAAACAGGATCACTAGATATAAGGGACCAATTGTCCTTGATTATTTTATGAATACTTTTGTGAATATATATATATTCGCGCACAAACTCCTGTCTGTCGATCCTTGGTAGAACCAACAGGCACGGACCTCGACCAGACTCACAGAAAGGCTTGAAACGGTAATGTTGTGGAGAAAGCAGTGCAGTTTATTCCATAGTAAACCACAAAATCAAACAGGCATAATGCCTGCCATGACACGTTTCACTCGACACAGCGAGCTTGTTCACATGATACGCCTCATATCTGGGGACCTCACTAAAAACCCAAAATGTGCACAATTGACTGTAAAAACAACCTCACCAAGTTAGCGCACACAGAAGACAGACTAGATAGCAACTCAGTAAGACTGACATATTTACAATCTGAGTAGACATCGATTCATAGACTTCAGAATTGATATACAGTGACCTTTGAAATAATATTAATAATGTGCAAATACACAAAACAGACAATGCCGCAATTTTAGATACATATGAGTGAATAATGTACTAGTCACATCTAAAAAGTGCAAGTGATTTACGTAAAACCAAAGGTAACTAAAGCATGGTAGTAATAATTTGTCATATTTATGTCTTGTTCTATAAAAATACATATCTTACTGTATGTGCAAATAGGCAGAATATTGAAAATTCATTTGGCTAATCGGCTTGTAAATTTCAGAATGAACATGATAAAAACCATAATGAGTTAATCTAGCCATAGGACAGCACAACTTGTCAATAATCATAGTTGCTCAGTATTAAAACTGAAAATGACTAATACCATAGATGTAAAACCTGATTTGTGGAAATGAGAAATAGACACAATTCTTTGTTAGGGTATAAAATGCAAGTGCAAAATGGTCTAAAACTCCCCAGATCACAATAATCAATGTAGGCTGCCTAAAAAAATTCTATTCTCGAAAATTACAGCCAGCACATATGCCTATATTGTAAAAGTATAAAATCTATTCTGTACTGATAACTTACAATAAGAAAGTGCAAAGTGTAACCATAAAGTGCAATGGCAGCTTGAAAAAATCATGTAGGCCTAAATGATTCTAAAGTGCAAGTGCCAAAGTCAATATATAGTTCACAGAAAAATAGGAAATAAAATCTAATCTCAATGACAGTAAAGAGAGCCGACCCGCTAAAAATATGTAACTATGTAAATGCATCTAACTCTCAAAACCGCAGTCTATAAAAGAGTGTAAGAATTCAGAAGATGTGACTGTACTCATGGTTGGAGGAAATGGTGGACAGAATAAGTAACCTGACAATCTTAATGTCTACCTAGAGGAAGTTGTGCATATCCTCGCTCATGTTCAGGCCACTTACCATTCTAGTATCGAGGGAAAAGATAAAATGAGAGTCACGTTGACGGAGCGATTTTTCTCTGTTCTCTCCCCGTCGGGGTATGGGAACAGCCCCTAATACAGTGTATTCCAGGTCTTTCAATTTATTTTGATGCACTAATTTAAAATGCTGGGCAACTGGATAGTTAGGGTCGGAATTTACAATTGCCCTCACATGTTGAAGGATACGTTTATGCACAAGAAGTTTAATGCTGCCTATGTAATCAAGGCCACACGTGCACCTTAGTTTACATATAGCAAATTCCGTGTGACATGTAAGATGTTCCATGATTTCAATTTCTTTCTCACTAAAGGCAGTCACGTGGTGGGTTGCATTTGTCGCAAAGGTGCAAGCAAGACATGAATTGCAGTTTTAGAAACCCATTGTCTTGAGGAAAGTGCTTTTAGGTATGACTTACTTCAGGCATAGGCTTGACTAAGACATCCCTCATAGAGGACACCCTTCTAAAGGTGATTGAAGGTAAAATAGGTAAGATGGAACCCAAAGTTATGTCAGTGAGCGTAATCGGCCATTCTGAATAGATAATCCTACGTATTTTGTGCTCTTGCAGACTGAAGGTAGTAATCAGTCGAATTGTGTGCTTCTCAATGTTGGAAACGGGACCTGAGTTGGTGGTATTTCTATGTATGGACATCAGTAATACATCTCTAGGTAGATTATTTGCTTTTGTCAGAGTTTGGATCATATATATATATATATGTAGATTTATGAAGTAATAAATCAACTTTTTGGACTTCTATGTGGATTGTGGCCTGATTGTCTTATACCTGAGTGCTCGAGAGGAACGCCGTTTTTTTGACGAATATTAATACCGGCTGCTCCGCCGGTTCGAGCCACCCCTACAGAAGGCGAAGGGTTGCTAGCAGGAGCGTGTCGAATTGCAAATATATATATATATATATATATATATATATATATATATATATATATATATATATATATATATATATATATGCAAAATAAGCAAATAACTCTGGGTATTTCTCAAGTTTAGGTGGAAAGCAGCTTCAGTACAGAGCACCCTCAACACCAGTGAAACTCTAAATTTACTCACCTCAAATGTCTGCTTTACTATCAAGTCTTTTGCCATTTCTACAGCGAAGTCTTTAAGCATAGGATTAGCACAGTGCTATCCATGCCAAGCTGTAAAATGGCCCAAGCCTTTTACCACTCCAGGCACAGTATTACAGCTTTGGATTGGTAAAATACCATCCAAGCCAACCTGAAATTAATAAAAGCAGCCCCTGACACGTGGTTTGCTTTCATTAGAGCTCTTCAGAGAGGTATAGCTTTGTCCAGACACAAGGGAGCACCCAGTATAAGTCAAAACAAAACCCTTTCAGGCATAGACTGACGCATAAATTATTTAAGAAACAAGAAGCAGAGAACTCTGGGTAGTTCTCAAGTTTAGGTGGATGGAGTCCGCAGGCTGGAAATGGCCCCTCCATTTAACATTTTTTTTTAAAGGCTGGGCCTTGGGATATGGGGTCCCTAGGACCGAAATTGGCCTCAGGAGGGGGGCCGTGCAGCCCCTTCCTTAAAATTATATATATATATATACATAATTTTAAGGAAGGGGCTGCACGGCCCCCCTCCTGAGGCCAATTTCGGTATATATATGAAGAACCAAGTCCTTATAAACACAAATAGGGCAGAATCCACCCAGCGTTTCACCAGCAGGAACGGACCACAACACGGAAGGTAGAATTTTAAAGTGCAAATTTATTCCTCAACATGCCGCGTTTCGGCTGGTTGCCCCGGCCTTGATCACATGACATGCTTAAAGAACCCGCGTCTTTAAATACCCAGTTGCTCCTTCATAGTCACTCCCAATCAATTCATAGAAGTAGTAGAGAGACTTCAAAAGTAAAAAACATAAGTGAACTTTCCCAACATTATAATTGTTGAACAAGAACATGCAACAGACAAATTTAACAATAAATTAGTAAAAAATCAAGGGCAAGTGCCCAACTTTGATATCCTTGAAATTGAATCAACATATCAAAACTTCTATATAGGAAAAGAGCAACAATTGGGTACACCCTAGTGCAATAAAAACAAAGTAGTGATTACTTGATCTAGTACCCACAGAAATTAAATTGACAAATTCATAGCGGATGCGAACAATATAGTGCATAAAGTTGTTGTCCAAAAGCTTGCCGATATAACATGTTCAAAGATCAATAGTTCAAAACCCAAGACTGCCCAAAAGTTATGTGAGAACCTAGATGAAAAGATTTATAGATTCATATATGTTTCAATCATAGTATTGAATCGTAAAGTAACAAAATTCATTATAGAAGTGCAATAACTACACCCCTACCAGAAACAAAACTAATAAAACTAGGGACCTAGTTAAACCAATAACATTTCACAGTATTAAATGCAATTCATAAAGCTAATTGTATTACAATGATTAAGTCAATCTATACCTAAAATCCATTACTATTAAAACCATAATAAATATACATGAATTAAAACCTTATAATCCAAGTTAAAAAAAATACATGTATACACATAAAGAAAAATATAAACATATTCATTTTGGTTTCATCTAATTAGCAGCAGAAAAGTAAAGACCACCTCCTTACATTTCATTCAAGGATTTATATAACCAAATAGAGAAATAAATAAATAAATAAATACATAAATAGTACTGGCCATGAGAATACATGATTTGGGTATTTATTCAGCAACTATCATTATATACAAACTAATAGCCAGCAATTCATAAATGTATTTATTAAAGGAAATTAACCAAGTCCTCCCCTGTATTCAGCCCATTTGGCATTTTAGTATTTAACCGTAATATATATTGACTTTCCAGTTGGCGCTGTTTTTTCTCTCGATTGCCACCTCTTATGGATTTTGGAACTGAGTCATTAACAAAATATTCAAGATCTTGCAGATTATTTTGATGCACTAATTTAAAACGTCGGGCAACCGGATAAGCAGGATCCGAATTAACGATTGCCCGTAAGTGCTGCAAAATACGATTAAAAACAGGGAGTTTAGTGCTGCCCACATAAGAAAGCTGACAAGTGCATTCCAGTATATAAACTGCAAAATCCGTTTTGCAAGTATAATATCCTTGAATAGTGTTGGGTAAATTGGAGAAAGGATCAACAAACGTCTGTCTGTTGATCCCGAACTTACATGCTCTGCATGAAATGCACGTAAAAAAGCCTTTCTTATTAGTCAGCCAGTTAACAGGGTTGGTTACTTCCGGACTGGTTCTCACCAGAGCATCCTTCATAGAAGGAGCTCTCCTGAATGTGATGGTTGGTTGTGCTCCAAATTCAGGAGCCAATGTCATATCTGTTTTAGGAATAGGCCAATGTTTGCTGACAATTTTCCTAATTGACTTTTCTTGGCTACTGAACGTAGTAATGAGTCTAACCACAGGTTTAGATGTTATCAGTGGTTGCTCAGCTGTATCATCTACGTTCACAACTTCTTGAGGTAATTAATACTTTTTCATTTTAGCCAATGCTGACTGTAAGTCTTTAGGATCATATCCCCGAACAAGAAACCTATCCATAGACTCAGTTAAACAGTTATCCAGGTCTTCCTTTCTGCTGCAAATTCTTTGAATACGTAAAAACTCCCCACAGGGGATGCTTTTAATAAGGTGCCTAGGATGAGCACTGCTGGCATGGAGTATAGAATTGCCAGCTGTGGCCTTTCTCTGTAGTTTAGTGCAAATATTGTTATTCTCCACAAAAATTTCTGCATCCAGAAATTCCACTCTTTTGTTACTAATCTGGGCAGTAAATTCAAGATTCAAGGAGTTTGTATTGATCTTATTAACAAATTCCAACGCAGATTCCTTAGAACCCTTCCATATAACACAGACATCATCAATGAATCTCCACCATCTGATGACATGCCTAGAGCACTCATCTGCGTGGGCCCGCGCTAGGACGTGCTTCTCCCACCAGCCAACATGTAAACATGCATAGCTAGGGGAGAAGCACGCCCCCATCGCAACTCCACGCAGCTGCTGATATAGTTCTTTATTGAATAAGAAAAAATTGTTTGTCAGGCAGAGTTCTGTCATACGGAACAACATTTTGTTATGTTCATTGAAACAAACATTTCTGTCTGATAAGAAATGTCTAGTAGCATTCAAACCATCCTGGTGGTTTATACTTGTATAAAGGGAACAGATGTCCATCACTAAAAAAGTGATATCCATCTTCCCATTTGACCTCTTTTAATTTTTCCAGGAAATGACCTGTGTCCCTAATGAACGATGGAAGGTTGGTAACATAGTCATGGAGAAAGAAATCTACGTATTTTGACATAGCCTTCAATAAACTACCTTGGGCAGAGATAATTGGGCGCCCCGGAACCGGGGTAACTTGTTTGTGAACCTTTGGCAATAAATATAAAGTAGGAGTAATAGGGAATGTCTGCCGACGGTCCTCTATAATAAACCCCAACTCTTCTGAGGGACTGAAACTTGGAGGCTCATGTGTTGACAATGATGGCTGATTTACATAATTGGGAATGGATTCCACACTGCTTGAAAGAGGACTTTCCTCAGAATTAGATGCCGTGTCAAAGCGCCGATTGACAGAGACTAAAGGTGGCTGATTCTTGTTACTTGCCAATTTCTTCGCATTATCAAAACGCTTCGCGAATGTGAATATACGGCCAGTTTCATAATCGCGCTTGTCACGCGCAAATTTTGTGACCTTCCTATTCATTATCACACTCTCATGCTTATCCAAGCGCTTTTGAATTTCATCTCTACCCTTCTTGATAATGTCTTTTTGATCCAAAGCATCCAGTTCTGCAATTAATGAATCAATTTGAGCCACGATCTCATGTCTGTCAATTTCAGCATATTTTACTAAAATGCAGACCATGTTCATAGAAGCTTCTAAATTGTTCGTGGCCCACTCCTGTAGCATAAGGGGGTTTGGGTTCTCAACACCAGAGTCCCTAATGGACTCAACATGATTGAGGACCTGCACAATTTCTTATAATAACTTTTCACTTTTTCGTGCAGTTTGTCTTTCTGATAGGCAGGTTCCAGTATCCATCATTTTATACTTGCACCTGACCCATTTACTCTAATGCATGCTAGTTCTTATGTAATGTTGATTTCTCTTCATGTTTATATAGATGAATTTTTCTAGCATATGCTGTTTCTAAAAAATATAATAATAAAAAATGTATGAATTTGAGGTTTTCAGTTCAGGAGCCTCTGTTTTGCTGCTACTCATTTTGATATTTCTGCTTTTTTTGCACACTAGGAGATTATTACACAGCACTTTTTGCACTTTAGACCATTATTGTGCAGTTTATGCTCCATAGGGTTTCTATTCTTAGAACTATAGGTGTCAACCAGATATTGGTATTTATCTATTCAGGCCATTTCTATAATGTGTCCTTTGGTATATGCACTGGGATTTTATATGGACTCATATTGCATAGAGGCACTGTTTATTTATATCATTTTGATTAGAATATGTCAAATGTCTGTGTTTTCTCCAAACTGAATTGATGATTTGTTATTCTTTGGATTTTTTGTCACATGACTCATTCATTTTGTTCGTCAGGCCAATATTAGGGAACTTGCCGTAAATTAACTTCTCCATTTTGGGAGTGGCCTGATCCTCGTATGTGCAATATAAATTCTAGTACTTATGACTATTTTGTCCACATACAAGTCAAATCTGCACTTTAGAGGGATCTGTATGAATTGTGTATATGAAAAAAACAATTTCTTAAAATAGCATTCAGATTGGATACATTTTAAAATGAAGCTACTGCATATTTGTTGTTTTGCCACAGTCTGTTGTTTATGTTCACTGTTTATATTTGTTGCCGGCCAGTTTATTTTTTACAGCTGGTTGGGCTTTTAAAGCACTTTAAAAATGCAATGTCTGTTGGGGCGCGTCATGTGACCAAGCTCCCTCGTGGAGTGAAACGCGTCAAGGAAGACACTCGTCTTGCTATGCTTAAATAAATTAGCAACACTGCTTGCACCTTTATCCTGTATGGTGGTCCGTGATTCCAAGGATTTTTGAAAGAGCTCCGCACCTGCATTCGTCCACCTATATATATATATATATATCCTCCAACACTTCCGGCACAAACAGTCATCAAACCAGACTACGGCGACACCGTTCCAGTAATCAAGCACGCTTTATTTAGAAAATATCAGGGCTGGTACGCGTTTCGACAGGATCCCTTGTCTTGTATATATATATATATATATATATATATATATATATATATATATATATATCTATATATATATATATATATAGATATATATATATATATATATACATATATCAAATAAATAGCAGCCGCAAGTCTCTGCTCAGGGTACGGCCAGCCAATCATAGTTTTCCTGTTGACACTATTCGCGATTCATCACAAATTCTCTGTGGCCATGGATATACAAATTTGGATTTACTTTAATTTTTTGACAACTACTTAACAGATTTATACAAATAACTGAAAGAGCGATCTGCGTAACCAAACCAACCTTTCTGCCAAATTCAGTATAATTCTCTCCATCGGTTCGGGCTATAGTCGTGCACTTGACGGATTGCCCTGAAACTTTCCATGCACAACAAGACCTAACTTTATACTTTAAAAAAAAAACATTCCGTGAAGGTTTGTCAAATGGCACCAAAGATATAGGCAAGTCAAAAAATGCATGTTCTATGGAAACATGGTCCCATCTATAACTACTTACTGGCAGTATGTATACTTACACACACATATATGTGTGTGTGTGTGTGTGTATGTATATATATATATATATATATATATATATTCAGCACATGGGGTTGTCCAACAAAGTAAGCCACACTCGAGTCAAGGTCTGCTTTCCCCAACGCCTTTATTGGTATGTACAGATGCGTCTATCAGTCAATTAAGACACCTGACGGCAGCCCGACGCGTTTTGGGGTTATCACTTTATTAAGAGCTTTACACAGTCAGTAGAGCACATGGCCATTTGTAGCCCCCACGTTCTGCTAATATATGTAAATATATATGTGTGTGTTTAGATATATATATATATATATATATATATATATACACACACACAAACACATAACTGATTATTTGAGAGACAACATAGAGTCCTTGAAATGTAAAAAATTCAAAGAAAGTTCTTTTTATTATCACAGATGAAAGATCAATTGGACATTATTCTTCAAACAAAACAATACATGACCCCCATGATTCTTCATAAAGAGTAATTGATGACAGCCAACATGTGTTTTGTGAGTATTTGCTTCTACAGGGCTCAAATATAAAATTCTTAAAAAATTATTCACTCTGCTCAATAATTTTACTTTCCAGTTGAAGAACTCTCACTTGTAAATACAAATGGAACTATCTTGAGTGCCTTGCTCCAAAATATGTATCCCTCTTGATAAGAGTATCTCATTCTTCAAAGTTATACATCCTGATAAAAGCACTGTAGTGTTATAGAACAAAGTGACTTATTGCTTTTCAGTGACTAATATTTCTATGAAATTTAAGTTGTCTCTCAGATAATCAGTTATAATTTGTTATTGGTTAGATAAAGCTTTGTCACTGGAAGATAACCTTTAATCTCAGATTTTAGGGCCAGTCAAGATTTCCATTACCTATTCAATGTATATATATATATACTTACATTCAATAGGCAATGGAAATACTGGAGGTAACAGGAGGGCTTGTTAGCCCCCAAGGACTCCCTGCATTCAAGGGGTCTTCAGCCCTTAACCTGAGGTGTTCCAGGAGGAGCGTTTGCAGAGTGGTGGAGAAAGGGGGCTGGGACTCCGGTGACCTCTCAGCACTCCCACTGTGTGGGACTTACTGGAGGTAATAGGAGGTGTAGTTGGCCCCCCAGGACCTTCAGGAGCCAAGGGGACTGCATCCCCCAACTAGTAGTGCACCAGGAGGTGCGTATGCAGAGTGCTGGTCAAAGGGGGCGAGCCACCGCGACTTGCCAGACCAGATTTTTTATTTTTTAATGGTTCTATTAGGAGATAGGGGCCAGATGGCTCCCCTTCCCCGGGCCAATTTCTGCCCAAGGGCCCAATTCCCCGGGGCACAGCCTTTTTAAAAGGTATTTTATTTTATTTAAGGAAGGGGATAGCGTGGGTCCCCCTCCCAGGGCCAAAATCCCATCCCCCATGGACCAGCCTACCTGTAATAGGGAAGGGGGACAGGCGGCCACATCCGATTTCGGCCCTGCGGACCCCATTCCCCGGGATTTGCTCTTTAAAAAAAAGAAATTATTACTGTTAGGGAGTGTGGGCCAAACAGCCCCCATCCCTGGGCCGAATTTGGCCCCAGGGATCCCATCCGCGGGGCCCGGCCGTTTAGAGATGGGGAGAGGGCACCATGGCCCCCCACCCCACACTCAATTGAGCCCTGGGCACTCCATCCCTCGGGCTCCCTATTGTGGGTGTCCCAAGGCCACCAGTGACCTGTGTTGGGGACTGCAGGGGGAGCCTCAGTGCCCCCATCGCCCAGGCTGGTTCCCCACCTCCTGCGGGAGCTGGTATTGCTTTGACAGCCCCCTGGCTGCTAAAACGCAGCGTCCTGTCTGGCAAAACAATGTTTTTATTCGTTTCTCTATACGCATATTTGTGTGCAGAGAATCAGATGAAAACTCCTCTTTCTGCCAGCCGGAGCTGTTGGCTGCCCCCACCAAGCAAAGGCAAACTGCTATGTCCTGGGGAGAAATAGCAGGACTCGGCCCTGGGGGGACGTGGTCCCCAGGGCCATCCATGGCTCCACACATTTTAATACCTAGCGCACGGAGTCCGTGCTTGATTTTGAAAAAAAAATGTGGTTATGAATTTCATCATTTCGCTTCAAGTTGTTTTTAAAAAATATGCTTTTTTAGCCTGTTGGGGGTGCTCTGGGACCCTGAACCAACTTAATCGGGTCAGGACATTCCTGCCCCCATTTTATTTTGGGACTGGGCTCAAGCTGAGCCCCAAAATGGCTGCCAACACTTCCTGGGTAAAGTGTTGGCAGACAATCAGAGCTCTGCCTTTCCCTGCACGAGCTGGTTATGTTTCACAAAGTCGTCACAGCCAGAGATATCTCTAACTGTATTTTCTTACATTTCTCAACAAGTACTGAAGAGATTTACACCAAAAAACAAAAAGCACAATCAGGTTAACTAAATCTCCCTTTCTGCCAAATTTGGTGTCATTACCTTCTGCAGTTTGGGTTGTAGACATGTTCAAAGGTCCTATGGGAGTTAACATGGGAAAACCTACTTTTTTTTTTACACCCCTATTCCTCGGCCCTCGCTTGACAGATCACCTTGACCGCCTCTCTCTCTCTCTCTCTCTCTCTCTGTATATATATATATCAGAGTCAGAGACATTAGAAATATCTTTATCACTTTTGAAATTTTGCAACCCCACTTGGGGACAATCAATTTGCAATGCCCGTGTGTATTTACATATTTAACACAAACTGTATTTCATTTCCACTGTTATTTTGCAAACCGCTACAAAATGCTTAACAATCTGAAGATAACTTTCTGTCAAAATGTTATTCTACCGAAATGTTACTTGTAATGTTTCTCTATGTCTATGACAAATTGAAACCACTGTACCTTTAAAAATGTAAACTCACTTGCAAAATCTTCGTGACATTCTGAAAGAAGATGGGGCGCTCCGCTCCGCTCCTTCCCTCAAAGTTTCGGGGTGATTCATGAGGTGGGGGCCTAGAAAAAAGGGGGGTCCCAAAACGTGTTTTCCCCATGCAATTTTCCATAGGGACCTTTAGACAAGGCTACAGCCCGAACTGCTGAACGGAATTACACCAAATTTATCTTAAAGGTAGAATTTGGTTCGTAGATTGTGCTTTTTGATAAATGGTGTAAATCCGTTCAGTAGTTCCTGAGAAAATCAAAAGTAAAATCATTGATATATTTGCGAATTTGTACCATACGCGTACCGTCCGAGGATTATAGGTGTACCATTACGAGCACGAGCTGCATGCCAATTGGCAGTAAACTGTCTGTCAACACTCCAAACCAGGAAGTGTTGGTAGCAATCTTGTGCCTCGGTAGAACCGAGGCACAAGAAAGCAGTGAAAGCAGTGAAAGAAACGCGAAAAACACGCAAAGAAGGACACGGGAAGCCGGCAGGGACCGTGGGGGGCTTTGGGACCCCCCCACGGTCCACAACGGAGTGGGCCAGCCCCGGGGGATGGGGTACACGGGGATACAAGTGGCCTGGGAGGGGGGCCACTCGGCCCCCTACCAAAAAAAAAAAGAGTTTAAAAAATGGCCAGCCCCGGAGGATGGGGTCCCTGGGGCAGAGTAAGGCCTTGGGAGAGGGGCCACGCGGCCCCCTTCCCGATTTTTTTTTAAATTAAAATTGGGGGCCGGACCTGGATGATGGGGTCCCCTGGGCCAAAAAAAAAAGGAAAAAGAATTGGGGCTACACAGCCCCCTTCTTAAAAGTAAATTTTTTTTAAAAACGGGATCGGGAGGAGGCCATGCCCCCTCCCTGCACCTCTCTGCAAACACGCCCCCTGGATAGTTTGCAGAGGGGGAACTAATTCCCCTTGCATACAGGGGGTCCCTGGTGGCCAACTAGCCCACCAGGAGCCTCCAGTATGGGCCACATGAGAGGTGTATAAAGGGGCATGGCCTCAGAACACCTCTCTGCAATGCAGCCCCCTGGCGCATACTGAAGGTTCCTGGTGGGCTAGTTGGCCCTCAGGGACCCCAGTATGCAAGGGGAATTAGTTTCCCCTCTGAAAACGCGCTAGGGGGCTGTGTTGCAGAGAGGTGTAAAAAGGGGCGTGGCCTCATTACACCTCTCTGCAACGCAGCCCCCTGGCGCATACTGGAGGTTACTGGTGGGCTAGTTGGCCCCCAGGGACCCCCAGTATGCAAGGGGAATTAGTTCCCCCTCTGCAAACGCAGCAGGGGGCTGAGTTGCTGAGAGGTGTAATAAGGCCACCCCCCTTTTTACACCTCTCTGCAACGCAGGCCCCTGGTGCATACTGGAGGTTCTTGGTGGGCTAGTTGGCCCCCAGGCACCCCCAGTATGCAAGGGGATTTAATCCCCCAACTTAGAACGCGCTACGGGGCGCGTTTGCACAGTGGTGAAGGTAGGGGGTGGGGCTTGAGGTGATATGTGTGCAAACATGCCCTGTGGCATGTTTTAAGTTGGGGAATTAATTCCTCTTCAATCCAGATGTCCCCTAAGGGCCAACTAGTCCAACAGGTACCTCCAGTAAGCACCATAGAGCTGCGTTGCAGAGTGTTGTAAAAAGGGGGCGTGCCCTCTGAACACCTCTCTGCAAGGCAGCTCCCTGGTGCATACTGGAGGTACCTGGTGGGCTAGTTGTCTCACATGGAACCTCAGGATTGAAGAGGAATTAATTCCCCAACCTAAAACGCACCACAGGGCATGTTTGCACACATGTCACCTCAGGCCCTGACCCCTTCCTTCACTATTGAGCAAAATATTCCTCTAAAATCAGCCGAACTACGAATTCCGATTTACTCACCTGCTATCATGAGAGACGTCAGTGCTGCATCTTTGAGCCCAGTAAGGACCCTGAAAAGTAAATCTAAGCATAATTACAGTAACTTGAATTTCCTTCCATAGGCTAACATTGTCTGGTTTCACTTGGAAATTCTTCTAAGTGTGGAGTTTTGGAACTTTAAAAAATTCCTCAAAAATCAGCCGAACTACGACTTACAATGTACTCACCTGTTATCAGGAGAGACCTCAGTGCTGCATCTTTCAGCCCACTACTGATCTTGAAAAGTAATTTTAATTGTAGTTACAGTAACTTGAATTTCCTTCCATAGGCTACCCTTGACTGGTTTCACTTGGAAATTCTTCTAGTGTGGAGTTTTGGAACTTTAAAAAATTCCTCTAAAATCTGCCGAACTACGAATTCCGATTTACTCACCTGTTATCAGGAGAGACCTCAGTGCTGCATCTTTCAGCCCAATACTGGTCCTGAAAAGTAATTCTAACCATACTTACAGTAACTTGAATTTCCTTCCATAGGCTAACATTGACTGGTTTCACTTGGAAATTCTTCAAAGTGTGGAGTTTTGGAACTTAAAAAAATTCCTCTAAAATCAGCCGAACTACGAATTCTGATTTACTACCTGTTATCAGGAGAGACCTCAGTGCTGATCCTGAAAAGTATATCTAATCATACTTACCAGTAACTTGAATTTCCTTCTATAGGATATCATTGCCTGCTATATAATATATATATAAATTACAAAAATATAAAATAAAAATAAAAAATATTACAATTTCAATATTTTTAAAAACATTTTTTTTCAAGTTATATTAAAAATATGTAATGTAATTTAAAAAATAAAATATCTAAAAATAATCACTTTAAAACAATGTAGTAAATCAGTAAAAAAATAATGTAACAATTAATACATTTAAAAATTATCATTTACAAAACCTTTGAAATTCACTGAAAAAACCATAGGTTTCAGCCACGCTATAGTTAGGAATTAGCATTTAAAAAACCTTAGAAATTCAATGAAAAAACAGTGATGTCATCAGTGATGTCATGAGTGATGTCACTGACCATGTCATGAGTGATGTAATATGTGACGACATCAGCAGTGCATTGCGGGCGAGCAAGTTATAGTTAGCTAAACTAACTATAACGGGGGAATTTCAATGATTTTGTATGAGTCAAATGTCCAGCTAACTAAAACATGTGTGAAACCTATGGTTTTTTTCAGTTAATATATATATATATGTATATCCATTGCAAAAATGCTCCTTCTGGAGACCCCTCGCCTTCTTCAGGGTGGCTCGCTGCCGGCGGAGCAGCGGTATTCAATATGATCCACAAACGGAGTTCCGACGAACACTCAGGTCAGAAAAAACACAAAGGGTCCAGGTCTTTATGCCAAAATGTTGAGGTTTATTTCAGTCATAAACCTTGTCCTGCCGCGTTTTGCGCTCCACAGAGCGCTTGTTCACACAACAAATATAGTGTAAAGTTCATGCTTAAAAAACATTTGCAACGTCAATACATAATCCTAGAAAGCAGACTGAGCCACATAGCGCCATTTTAGACAAGTAAAACATAGGTACTGCGTTATCCTGAGACAAAGGGCCTCATTAGGATGGCGGGCGGACTTTGCCCGCCCGCCATCCTCGTGGTAAATGGGACCGACCGCCATAAGGGCGGGGGTCCCGTGGGGGGGATTAGGATGTGCCCGCCACAGTGGCGTGCACATCCTGTATTTTTAGTATTGTGGCGGGCAGTGCTCTCTGCACCGCCCGCCACAATACTAAAAATGCTTTGCAGCATTTACATAAACAAAGCAGCAGGCACCGCGCGTTGCCTGCCGCTTTGTTTATGTAAATGTGGGGGGTACCACAAGTACCCCCGTGTGCATGTTCCCACTCCGCTTCGGAGTGAACACCGCATGCTTTTCATATGGCCATGTCTGAACTGGGGTGGTGTGGAGTGCAAAAAAACGATGGATTTAGGCCCAGATCTCTGTACTGGGGTGAATGTATGACATTGTTTTGCATTCTGTCCATCAACTGTTGTTTTAGCATTTGTCACCCTGAGTGGGATGGGTATGCTCAGACGTGAGTCCCATGCTCTCCACACCACTGGAGTCAAGCTATCATCGCTGAAGACGGCTGATAGTCAGAAACCGGTCCTAGGATGCTTGATTCCGGTCCAGGAAAGACATGGCTTGGCAGTTCGGGCTGGACTGTTCTCATGAGGCACAGGGTCAAGGCTGATTTGCATATGGCCATGTCTGAACTGGGGTGGTGTGGAGTGCAAAACCACGATGGATTTAGTCCCAGATCTCTGTACTGGGGTGAATGTATGACATTGTTCTGCATTCTGTCCAGCAACTGTTGTTTTTGCATTTCCCTTTGCCGCCGCGGAAAAGCATGAAACACAGCCCATGTTAATATGGCTGGCGGTGTCTAATAGACACTGCCACCATATTAATCATTTTCCACCCCGGCCGCAAGGCGACCGGAGCGGAAAACAGGCGGGCGGTGTTTTCTCCCGCTGCGTCCCCCCCGCCATTGTAATATGGTGGGGGGGAATTCAGGGAAGGATGTCTGGCGGATTGCCCAATGTAGCCCAAAGATGGCCACCAGAGACAAAAAAAAACAAATGTAGCCCAAATATCAGCCAGATGTAGCCCAACTATAGCCCAATGACAGAATGTCCCAGAGTGTTCTAAAGAACAACTAGAGCACTAACAGTCTTACTTATGACAAAAGTATGGCACACCTGAAGTCATCTTGATTGGAATAAAGTGTTAACACTTAAAACATTTAATTTGCAAAGGAACAAAATGAGGGGGTTCATTTTGCCATAGAAATTATGATTAGTGCTGAAGAAAGAAAAATTAGGGCACATTTTGAGTGACTTCTCAAATCCTCTTATATTTCATTAAAAAAATTCTGATATGCAGTCTCCCAAGATGGCCACCAGAGACAAAAGAGCCCAAATGTAGCCCAAATATCAGCCAGATGTAGCCCAACTATAGCCCAATGACAGAATGTCCCAGAGTGTTCTAAAGAACAACTAGAACGCTAACAGTCTTACTTATGACAAAAGTATGGCACACCTGAAGTCATCTTGATTGGAATAAAGTGGTAACACTTAATACATTTATTTTGAAAAGGAACAAAATGAGGGGTTTCATTTTGCCATAGAAATTATATATATATATATATATATATATATATATATATATATATATATATATATATATATATATATATATATATATATATATATATATATATATATATATATATATATATATATATATTCACTGAAAAAACCATAGGTTATAGACCATATATAGTTAGGAATTAGCATTTACAAAACCTTGAAAATTCACTGAAAAAACCATAGGTTATAGACCATATATAGTTAGGAATTAGCATTTAAAAAACCTTTTTTTTTTTTACTCACACAAAACCATTGAAATTCCATATATAGTTTGTTGTACTAACTATATATCGCGCACCCGCAATCCACTGCTGATCATGTCACATATTACATCATTCATGACATGGTCAGTGACATCACTGATGACATCACTGATGACATCTCAAATGACATCACTGATGACATCTCAAATGACATCACTGATGACATCTCAAATGGCATCACTGATGACATCATCCAGCGACTGTGTTTCTATAAACTTTAAATATGTTGAAGATCATTTTCACAATCCTGGACTAGTAATATCTTACCCTTCTTGCTCACTCATGTTCTACATTTCCTATGACACTGATACTGCTTACTATGAAGCAGACTTACACTACCTCTATGACTACTACAATTATTTAATTTTCTACATCACTTTTAATCACAAAGCAATATAAAACAGTAGACAGCATTGCAGACTTACATTCCCTCTACTCCATGTTTTGATTGGCTGCTTGAATTAGCTTATAAAAAGAAACAGTTTTTCTGAACTCATTCAAAGTGCAGTTATTTTTCCATGACGTCAAGTGTTATGGTAAGAAGTTATGTCTCTGTACTACACTTATCCTCAAGGCCAAATCGTGTAGGAACCTCTTGAAATTCCTCAGAGCACATCCCGAGATTCTTTCCCTAAAATTTTGGTTTTAAAAACACCAGGTAAGAATTTTTAAGGTCATACGGCAATTTTTTTTTGAAAATTAAAACAGAATCGTTGCAGAATGACCAGCCATTTCTAGACTTTAAATAAGCTGTGTAATGTCCTGATGTTATTGAAGGACCGTCATGATATATAATTGCTGCAGTTACAAAAGTCCTTTCTGATATTGACAACTGTGAAGCCACAAAATCTTTAATTAAAGTTGTCAATTTTGTTCCATCAGGCCTACATCGTTGGAACATTAAAATGACATACTGGCCATATGTTCGTATAAATAATGTTGACATCATTTCAGATTTACATTGGCTACATTCCATGTTGTGATCAGCTGCTTTTACTAGCTTATTAAAGGAGACTGATTTACTGTCTGGCAAAGTTAAATATATAAATGTTTCTGAGTCTACACTAGTAGTACTTGATACCCTACAGTTCTCGCAGTCATGCTGCCATTGATAAGAAAGCCCAAACAGGTGATCTACATCTACACCTTCAGCATGCAATACATCAAGCATATACATTAAAAACTCCTGACAATCTTGCTGAATATTTTGAGAGAATTGTGTTTGACCTGAACATCTGTCTAACAGATTTCGAATTTCAGACACACTTTCTATTTTTGTTCTATCAGTGCTACATTTCTCTAACACAGAATTTAACAAACTGCAAAATCTTTGATCAGAATTGACCACAATCTCTTCTTTTACATTTTCTAGAGAAAACAAAACATTAACCACTACATTAGCATAGCAGTTGACACCAGAACTGTTTTCAAATTGAAAACCAACAACATCTTCAACAGAATCCTTTTTGTTTCTGCTTATAATTTCAGGTTCATCGACTTTTCGTCTTTTTGCTACAACCTCCCTAGTATTGGTCACATTTCTTCGTTTCCGGCCTACCACACGTTTCTCAAACAAAGGATATTGAGGCAAATGTGGCGCATACTCTCTTCTTAACCTATTGTATTCCTTAACACAATCTAGATCCGCACAAATGTTTGTGACATCACACTCAATCAAGTACAATCCCGATAAAGTTCTAACTCGTGACAATGCCACATATGCCATACCCTCCTTGAACACAGAACTGCCAATATTCACCAATGCACTGTCTACACTTAAACCTTGCGATTTATGGATTGTCACCGCATATGCCAAGCAAACAGGAAACTGCTTACGGCGAACATATAAGTCTTTTACAAGCAAAAATCTAGCAGAACAACGACCAATTAGCTGTACTTCCTCAATGCCATCAAATTTAATTTAAAAAAATTCAATTCCATCTCTATTTCTGTATTTCACAAAATCAACAACATTACCCATTGATCCATTTACCAGACCTCTTTCAACATGTAAATTCCTTCTTAAAATTATACGGCAGTTTAAGCACACATTCAGAGTCTTTTCAAAACCTGCAGTTTTAGATATAGTCTTCTCTAATGAATCCAATTTTGTTTTCAAATTCTCAGACAAAATAATTGTTGATCCCATATGCTCTACTCTGTCAATAGCTTCCAGTTTCACAATCTCTTGGTTTTCTAAATGCAACATTTTGTTGTTGAAGATGGCACATTCTGCAAGAGTTGGCATCAAACATATTCCAGATTTCTTCTCAGTAATTTTCTGAAAAATATTCTCAGGCACAACGTCTTGTTCTGGATATAAATTTGACAGTAATCGTGCATGTAAAGCTTCTTTCCCATGCTCGGTCACTTTTCCAATTCTAACATCTTGTAGAATATTCTTGTAAACTTCATCCTTCGCCTGACGCATATTTTCATGCAGTTCAGCATAATTGAAGTTTAACCATATATTGACGTTGCCAATGCTCCCTAGGCACTTCCTGGTATCTTCATGCGTGAGCATTTTGAACACAGGTTGTCCTTTCACTGGTGTCAGCTGCAGAAGATCTCCGAAAACAATGATGTGTTTGCCACCAAATAACACATCATACTCCGTTTTGAGAACTTCTTGCATTCTCAAATGCACAAAGGCAAGCATGACATTGGAAACCATGCTTACTTCGTCAATGATAAGAAGTTTCATTTTCCTCAAGACTCTTGAAACTTCACAACAAGCATCTCCAGATAGCTTGTGATATTGTAATTTGTTGTCATGCTCCACTGGCAGCATCAGTAAACGATGTAAAGTAATCCCTTTAATGTTATGTGCTGCCAGCCCAGTTGGAGCGGTAACAACACAAGACAGCGGTGATTCAGTCCTTTTCTGCAGATAAGATGCAATTGCTTTAATCAGAAAACTTTTTCCAGTTCCCGCTTCTCCACTCACGTACAGTCGGACAGGCTTCAACGACGTACATGAGCACTCTTTCTTCTCATGACTTAATACATGATCAATTTGCTTGGTAACTTCGTCATATATTTTCCTCTGCTCAACGTTGAGTTGTCTTTCCAAGTCTTCTAAGTTAACCGCATCCTCCTGAGCATGTGCCATGGCTCTTTCCACTTCATTCATGGCAGTGGCAGCTTCATTTTCGATAACAGGTCCTCCTAGTGGATCCTGACTCAATGAAACAGAACTCTGACTGTCCTGAGAACTGTCTCTGGCAATCTCGGCTGCAATCGTTGCTTCCTGCTCGATTTCCGCATCCAACATTTCTACATATTTGGGAAAAGCAGGACATTCTATGGTCTCCTTGGCGGCAGTGAAAGAGTCTTCGTAACAGAGGAAATCTCCAAGCAGTTCCTCTTCTGCACGCCAAGGCTTGAAAAGTTGCAAAAGTGCTAAATAGAAAAACTCCTTTTTTTCAGGAGATTCGCCACTCAATTTTCGATGGTTTACCAAGTGGCATTTTCTTTGCTTGACCAGACATCCCTCACTTCCAATTACAGCATACACTCCTTTCTCAGTATCTTCTTTGATGTTCCTCTTGAATATGTAATTTTGTAGAACCTCATACAGACAAACATTCTCGAGGTGACTGCTTCGATTTGGATAATATGTATCCAACATGTTGGTCTTCAAAATGTCGGTACTGTTTGGCTCCTTTTTCGCCAAATACTCAATTTCCCGCACAGGTTTCAGAACTCGATTACGCGTTGCAGCAAGACCAAGACTCGCCCAAACGATACTCCTAGATTTGGCATAGAGACTTGCTGAAGACAACCGGTCAGAACATTCGTAAGCTCCGATTTCTCGATGCGACAACATCTTCAGACTGAAACTGTACAACTTCTTACTGAGGCTCTTTTCATGGGAAATGTCCTCCCACATATCCTTCAATTCTGTCTTTTCTTTTTTGGTGATGTAAGATGTCACATACCGAGCCACAGCCATACAGTTATCAGCCACAAACTGTATATCCAAGTTAGCATTCCACATGGACAAAATCACTGGGTTGTAGTCGTTGATGTACTTGGACTCTTCGTTCCTCTTCAAATTGTATGTGTTTTTAGGTGATTTCTTCATCACATTATGTCGCAGCGAAGACATCAAACTGTTTACTCTTCCTTTAGAAATCACCGGTCGTGGAAAGCCGAAACGACATTTGGTGTAGAACTTGTCCTTGTTTCGGAATTTACGACGACAGTACTTTCCACAACGATGGCTTTGGAAACGTAGAACTTTTTCTCTTAGGCTTTTCTTCTCCTTTGCGTTTGGAACAGCACACGTAGAATACTGTTGTATGAAACTCATCACTGAGTCTTCTGGATCTGTTCCAAATTTAGGTGCATCCTTGATCCACAGCAGCATATGTATATGAGGAGCACCTCTTGCTTGGTACTCCTTTCTCCAGAAGAAATCCAACACCTCTCCAAGAGGTGGATTCTTCTTATTCATGATGAAAGACATCATAGCTTCAAATCTATGATTGAAGTACCAGCATACATTGACTGGATCCAAAGAGCACAGTTCTCCGGGTGTCTTGAATTCGATGTTTTCAATGTTTCCATTTGCCTCTCGTAGAAATTCAAGTAAGTCATCCCAGCCATACTCGGCACAGCTCAGAGTGAGGAACCATGTGGGAGTTCCTAAGTTCCTCAGCATACATTTTAAATCACCATGACGACGGTACCAGTACTCATTAGTACCACGCTGACACGCCATGAGATTAATCAGGTGACAATCCAAAATACTGTCTTGGACATTGACTTTATCCATAAAGTCACTTGCCGAGATGTTTTGCATGTGTATACCACTTTTCAAGATGTGGTTCACTGCATATGACAGTCCAGACAGATCGCTTTCAAACAGGAGATGAAACAAATAGGGAATACATTGTCGAAACCTAGCATCTCCTGCATACAATCGCAAAGTCCGGTATTCAGAAGCAGGAATTTGATGAGGTCGCTCATCATATCTTCCTCCCTGACCTGTTGGAAAAAGCTGTGGGAAACACCTCCCAAACACCAATGGGACTCCCTTTGGCTTGTTTCATTTGAAACAACTCAATAGCATTCCCCATGACTTCCTTGGAATGCAAAGGATGAACACTATAATGTTCATATATTTCTTCACTAGTAGAGGGTTCTACTTTCTCAATTTGACCAGCACACAA
The DNA here is from genome assembly GCF_964261635.1 of Lissotriton helveticus. Classification (NCBI taxonomy): domain Eukaryota; kingdom Metazoa; phylum Chordata; class Amphibia; order Caudata; family Salamandridae; genus Lissotriton; species Lissotriton helveticus. Next base: position 383,091,244 of record NC_136061.1, on the reverse strand, counting down.
ATCACTATCCTCTTCCTCACTTACTTCCTCTTCTGCAACATATACATTCTTATAGTACTTATTATTTTTTTTCAAATACAATGTTGCCTTTTTGACTTTCCTAACATCCACTAAATCTTGCTATATTTTCTTATTCTTTGTCGGAACCCCATTAACTAAGATAACCAGAGGTTCCTCTTCCACTTTTTCTACTCCAATTGTGTTAATGTTCTTCTTCAAATCTAGAGGCAAATAAACAACTCTTCCCTTTAATCCTCTCTGTAAATCTGATGGAGGCAATTTCCCTGTCTTTGGCTCCATTCTTACAAGAGCCTGAAAGGGATGGATACTTTGAATCAAAATAGATTCGTAAGTATTTAAATCCTTCAATTCAGAAGGAATCTCAACCAATTCCAGATTATTATGAACTGCTCTAGCAGGCATCTGGTTTTGATTTAATTTGTTACAACAATAAGTACACACACGTTGATCCGATCCCAAATCAAAACAATTTTCTACCATCAAGTATGTTGTGAAATCCTTCCATTCACTATTATTTTCCCTTTCACTTTTTGCATATAAATCCACTAACTTAGTCTGATTCTTATAATAAGTGCGTCGACAACACACACAAGTGAAATTAGGCCTCTCATTTGATTTCACCTGAAACGTCGCAATTTCCCTCTGAAAATTATCTGTACTGGAAACCTGTACACTATCTTCCACATTACCCTCTTCTTCTTGGTCAATTTCAACATTCTCCTCTTTACTTCCAAAGTAACAAAACTCAATTTCTTCACAAATATTCTTCACATCTATTTCAGAACCATGCAAAAGAGCAGGGCATAATTGTTTAAGCATAATTGCTGGACTCTTAGCATAATACAACATTCTAACTAATTTCCTCACTTTATTATGATGCACTGCTAGCATCCTGAAATGATGAAAAACACTCTGGCATACTCTCCTGGAAAGACAAGCCAGTGAATGACCATGCAAACCTGTCACTTCTCTCACTCTGCAAGGATCTAATTCTTGCAACAACTTCATTTTCTGCTTCAAACTTTTCTTATTAAATGTCCGTACAAAATCACAAAGCAAATTGATGGAATCCTGTCGCACACTGCAAATACTACTACACTTCCAGGTGTACACAGGACCCTTAGGACGTCTTCCTAAAACCTCATTACCTAACACCTCTTCTGTCTCTGTTGTCACAAGTTTTTCTTTTTCAACTGGACAACCATCTTTCACTTCATAAGCTCGACCACTGGTGTCAACTGCATGCACCAAATCATTATCCTGGAAATAACTCTCCTCATTAAAAAATGCCTCACAACTTGAACTATGCATCCATTCTCCGGAAAAAACTTCACAAAAATTACTACGATTAACTATTCTCTTCCATCTACTATTTCTTTTGAAATCATAAATTGCCTTGTTTAGCTTCCTAATTCTATTGATTATCAAAATAAATAACTTACGTTTAATTTCAAATGCCTGATCAATAACTTTCTCAACTTTTTTTTTTCTCTTATAAAAAAACACTTTCTGTTGACCTTTCTTAATATTTTTTAACAAATTGCCAATTATCCTGTTGCGGAACATTCATTTATGAATGTCCCTAAACTGTTGTTTCCTTCTACTATCATGCACAGAGTTATCTCTTGCTCTAGCAGTAACATTTTTCATTGGCCTTTCCTTTCCGTTTAAATTGCTTCTCTTTTTCTGGACTGAAACATTTTCTGTAGTAATACTTTTTTTACTACAAATATTACTTATGAATGATTTCGTGGTCTTACCCGGTGCTTTCTTGGTGACTTGACAACTTTTTTTTGTAGAGGACTGCTGCAGTATTTGATACACCTGCTGTCTTTGACGTTTTGTAGCCTTTCTAATTCGAGCCTTAGTTGGCATTTTCAAATTTTGAAATGGTCTGCAGTTGAATCTGTGGTAAAATATAATAAAAAATGTTATTAACCACTATTACCAAACAGTAAATCAATAACAGTCATCAAAAACTTAACACACTACTTGACATTTTTACATAGAACATTTTTTAGTGCTTTGGCAAATTTAGAATACACAAATAGCAGAAAAGAAATAGAATTCTTCTTCATTTTACCTGTGCTGTTTTATATGTGAATCTGATCTAATTTTATGAGCATATTTTAATATTTTATTGAAGACACTAGACATAACCTGTTTTTAAAGGTGTGTTTAATTTTAAATGAAACGGTTTACATTTTTACTTTTCATTTATTATAATTTTTAAAAATAAATGTTTATAGTTCCATAGGCTCAAGCACGTCAGCTTCCCACCCTATGTCATACAATTCTGACAAATCGGCATCCTCATCATGTTCTTCATCATCCTCAGAATTTAAATCATCCAAGGGATCTACTTCCACTGACGTTTCAATTACAAGTTCAATGATAATGTCATAATCAACTGATTGCTGATTGTCACTCATGGTTGATGTTGTCGTTATCTTTAAAGAAAGAGAACAACAATGAGATGTTGCAGAGTAAGAGACAAATCTCAGAGATTATAATAGTAAAATTGTTTAACAAGAGTAACATTTTGCAGCTATTATTTAGCCATGTCCAGCGATGCTGAGGAGGTGAAGCCTATGTCCAAATTTTCAGTGAACAGGACTCATCTCTTCTTAACCTTGGATAAGCCTCACCGACTCTGTGTCCCCTGCTCATACTTAAATGTACAGGGGCAGATTTATGCTAAGTGGCGCATCCCCACGGATGCACCAGTTAATGTGCACCGCTGCTCTGCCAGCCAAAGTGTGCCGAATTTACAATGTGGAGCACCATTGAGCAAAAACAGCACAGATGCGTCACACATCTGTGCCGCAAAAGCAGCACATTGCAGGAATCACGTCATAAGCGCGACATGTCTACTGCAATGCACAGGAGGAACCCTCACATTGCATGGTGCATCACTTCTTATGCCTGTTTCAAACAGGCGTAAGGATTTGATTCAGCAATGCTATAAAGCTGACTCAGAGAAATCTTCTAAATTTCACTGTGTTAGTTTTACAGGGCTTTCTTGCAAATTAATGCATACCTTGCAACAAAACACCTATATGAAAACTGACGCAGGTTTCATGTGGCACAGGACTTTACAGCATGACACATCTGCCTAGATGCATCAATTTTTAAATATGTCGCCACATAGCAAATCTTTTGCACCACCGCTGCGTCACAAAAGTGACGCACAGCGGCGCAAAAGAGGCACACGGCTATCATAAATCTGTCCCTAACATGTTAAATGATTGATTCAGGATGACGATAAGGTGTGGCCTATCCAGAGGTTTGTTTAAGGTGAGGCCTACTCAGGGTTGCAGATTAAATTTACGCTTGTTGAAGAGTATAGAGGAGATAATACATGTGAAGGCCTACCAATGAAGTAAGTCATGTCCACTTCACTCTTGAACAAAGGCCACACCTCTTCTGTGTCCATGGACAGACCTAAACCTCATCTGCACAATGTCATTCGTAAACTTAGCAAACACAGGTGATGTAATTGAAAAATGTGGAGTTTCTTTTCCTCATTTCACAATCACATCACCTGTGTTTCCTTTGCTTAGGTATCTCATAGTGCAGATGGACTGTAGCATATGAAAGAGTACACAGAAGTTGAGCAGTGTATACAACAATTTTGACATTTACAGAAGATTCAGCTTCTTATCTTGTTGGAGATGAAATGAGGCCTGTCTTGCAACATGGTGCATCTTTTCCATCACTGCTGCATCGGTTTCATGTGGCACGGGACTTTACAGCATGACACATGTGCCTAGATGCATCAATTTTTAAATATGTCGCCACATAGCAAATCTTTTGCACCACCGCTGCGTCACAAAAGTGACGCACAGCGGCGCAAAAGAGGCACACACCTATCATAAATCTGTCCCTAACATGTTAAATGATTGATTCAGGATAACGATAAGGTGTGGCCTATCCAGAGGTTTGTTTAAGGTGAGGCCTACTCAGGGTTGCAGATTAAATTTACGCTTGTTAAAGACTATAGAGGAGATAATACATGTGAAGACCTACCAATGAAGTAAGTCATGTCCACTTCACTCTTGAACAAAGGCCAGACCTCTTCTGTGTCCGTGGACAGACCTAAACCTCATCTGCACAATGTCATTCGTAAATTTAGCAAACACAGGTGATGTAATTGAAAAATGTGGAGTTTCTTTTCCTCATTTCACAATCACATCACCTGTGTTTCCTTTGCTTAGGTATCTCATAGTGCAGATGGACTCTAGCATATGAAAGAGTACACAGAAGTTGAGCAGTGTATACAACAATTTTGACATTTACAGAAGATTCAGCTTCTTATCTTGTTGGAGATGAAATGAGGCCTGTCTTGCAACATGGTGCATCTTTTCCATCACTGCTGCATCGGTTTCATGTGGCACGGGACTTTACAGCATGACGCATCTGCCTAGATGCATCAATTTTTAAATATGTCGCCACATAGCAAATCTTTTGCACCGCCACTGCGTCACAAAAGTGACGCACAGTGGCGCAAAAGAGGCATACACCTATCATAAATCTGTCCCTAACATTTTAAATGATTAATTCAGGATGACGATAAGGTGTGGCCTCTCCAGAGGTTTGTTTAAGGTGAGGCCTACTCAGAGTTGCAGATCAAATTTACGCTTGTTGAAGAATACAAAGGAGATAATACATGTGAAAGCCTACCAATGAAGTAAGTCATGTCCACTTCACTCTTGAACAAAGGCCAGACCTCTTTTGTGTCCATGGACAGAGCTAAACTTCATCTGCACAATGTCATTCGTAAACTTAGGAAACACTGGTGATGTAATTGAAAAATGTGGAGTTTCTTTTCCTCATTTCACAATCACATCACCTGTGTTTCCTTTGCTTAGGTACCTCATAGTGCAGATGGAGTCTAGCATATCAAAGAGTACACAGAAGTTGAGCAGTGTATACAACAATTTTGACATTTACAGAAGACTCAGCTTCTTATCTTGTTGGAGATGAAGTGAGGCCTGTCTTGCAACATGGTGCATCTTTCGCATCACTGCTGCATCGGTTTCATGTGGCACGGGTTTTTTACAGCATGACACATCTGCCTAGATGCATCAATTTGTAATTTTGTCGCCTCATAGCAAATCTTTTGCACCGCCACTGCGTCACAAAAGTGACGCACAGTGGCGCAAAAGAGGCATACACCTATCATAAATCTGTAAAATGATTAATTCAGGAAGACGATAAGGTGTGGCCTATCAAGAGGTTTGTTTAAGGTGAGGCCTACTCAGGGTTGCAGATCAAATTTACGCTTGTTGAAGAATACAGAGGAGATAATACATGTGAAGGCCTACCAATGAAGTAAGTCATGTCCACTTCACTCTTGAACAAAGGCCAGACCTCTTTTGTGTCCGTGGACAGACCTAAACTTCATCTGCACAATGTCATTCGTAAACTTAGGAAACACAGGTGATGAAAGTGTTTTTTTAAAGCCTTTGCACCATTTTTGGGTCACTTTTAACATGGCTATGTAACTCAAAGAATCAAAATCTAAATTTGCCAAGCACAGGTGCGAGCATATTTACAAGGAATTTGCACCACGGGGAAAGGTCTTAAATTAAAATGGGAAAAATAACATCAGAGACACTCAAATGCCTTATAAATATGCCCCAAACAACCTATGAAGCTCTAGCAGTACATATCCAGAAATGTAATTGATTTCAAAAAACGTTTTTAAACACAACATATAAATCAATTGTATACCTACATTCATGGGGAAATGACTTAAAATGTCCTTAAGACACATGAAAGCGTTTTTTGATTGCCTTTGCACCATTTTTGGGTCACTTTTAACATGGCTATGTAACTCAAAGAATCAAAATCTAAATTTGCCAAGCACAGGTGGGAGCATATTTACAAGGAACTTTCCCCACGGAGAAAGGTCTTTTAATTTAAAATGGGAAAAATAACATCAGAGACACTCAAATGCCTTATAAATATGACCCAAACAACCTATGAAGCTCTAGCAGTACATATCCAGAAATGTAATTGATTTCAAAAAACGTTTTTAAACACAACATATAAATCAATTGTATACCTACATTCATGGGAAAATGACTTAAAATGTCCTTAAGACACATGAAAGCGTTTTTTGATTGCCCTTGCACCATTTTTGGGTCACTTTTAACATGGCTATGTAACTCAAAGAATCAAAATCTAAATTTGCCAAGCACAGGTGGGAGCATATTTACAAGGAACTTGCCCCACGGAGAAAGGTCTTAAATTAAAATGGGAAAAATAACATCAGAGACACTCAAATGCCTTATAAAGAAGCAGACACCATTATTTCCTTGTCATAAATTTTAAAAGCATTCCTTTTCCTCAAAAACGATTTTCAAGTCATAATTTGAAAACACTGCACAGCTCCTATGTACAAAAACACCCTGTCAGTACTAATACTTCACATTATCTCCAATTACAATTTCTCAAAGAAACAAAATCTATTTGTAAAACACTTGAGACAAAGCAACATTTTAAAAACACAACTTTCTTCATAATTTTCTCCTTAAAGCATACTATTCTCTATCTAAATTAAATAAATCTTTTCTCACCTTAGCAAATACTTTATGAGTTTCAAAACAGTCTCAGAAATACACCAATTTGTCTTCAGCAGAACAAAGGGTATGCACTCCAGAGGCTGCAGCTGTAGAAAGCACAGAAATGCTGTAATTCATCACACATATCTCTCATGTCACCCAATCAAAACTCTTCCCTCACTTTTTTCAAATCAAAACCCTTCCCCCCTCTGCCCTCTCTTCCTTTTTTGCATAGCAACCACCTCCTGGAAGACCTCTGGTGTTTGCAAGTTCACACAACAATGTTTCAATTGAACTCTGAACTCTCAGTGCACCTGCGTATCCAGTGCAATCTTTCATTAAATGATTTTTTCTTGACCATTCAAATTACATCTTTCAAAGAACTCATCCATGCACCCTAACTTTCTGTTTTCAGCAATCAAAATCCACCAATCACTGTTACTGCTTCATTAACACAGAAACTCCACAGTTTTTTTCATTTTAAACTCTTATTTTTTCAACTGCCATTTCATTACCACACTTCATCTGACTGCAGCAGAACCTTCTCTCACCATGTTTTCTGTCTGGATTGTTGGACATAGTTACATCTACTGGGCTCAAAGGTATGCTGAGAACAGAAATTTACCTAACCTCAATTTACAAGATGTGGAAATTAAGTGGTTTGGCCACAGAGGATTAAAATGTCACCAATTGATACCATTGGTGAAAACCTTTATGCATTTGCCAAAACCTGACCTGTTAATTGTGCACTGTGGAGGTAATGATTTGGGCACTTTGACTGGAGTAGGTCTGGAAATGCTTTTAAAGGACACCTTTGAGCAATTAATGGCACTTTTTCCTCAAACTGCCTTGGTATATTCAAATATATGCCAAAGACAGAAATGGAGGTGGTCGAACCAATTTTGTCCACAAATTGAGAAGTCGAGGAAGCATGTAAACAAATCTGTTTCAGCTTACATGAGAGACCATGGAATGGGCTCCGTGTACAACAATAACTTGCGTTACTGCATGCAAGATATCTACAGAGGAGATGGAGTTCACTTCTCAGATGAGGGCAACAGAATTTTCATTTTGAATTTAAGACTATGCATTGGTACCTACTTATAAGTACCTAAATGTACCATAAACCCAAAAGCTCTTCTCAGAGCTACCCTACATCTGATCACTCACAATTATTATTTTACTCTAACTTTTTTCACTAATTTTCAACAAAGTACGCTCCCCGGAGCGCTACCCGGTACGCGAACCGGAAGCTAACCGCGCGAAATTTTTTAAAAAAATGTTTTTTTTTCGCACATATGGGCCTCCTCAGCCATCCTCAGAAAACCTAGGGGGTCAAAATACGTCTACCGTGTCCCCTTCTACCCATTCTGAACATTATGTGCCCTCCATCTTGTATCTTAATTCGACCGAAACACAAAATGGTGGACTCCCGTAACGCTTAAGGTTCGCGTACCGGGGCGCTCCCCGGGAAGCGCTCCATTAAAAAAGGTGGGAAAGTAATTTACAGAAGAAACCCTGGAGACACTTTCACCAAATATAGATTTGCTCATACTACATACCAATCCCTACCATTTTCACAAATGTGGTTGGAATTCCATTTAGCCATTTAGCCTGTAGACCTCTCTAAATACCCTGAGGTAAATTACTTCACAAAACACATCTGAAGTGTTGGAATTGACAACCAATTAAAATGTTACTTTCATTTTCTACGTTTTTTTACCTGACATTTGATTGGTTATGTACCTGAATATATATAAAGGAAGAGAATGAAACACAGCCATTTTGACTACTACTTCCTGGTGTACATTTCAATAGGATTTTCACTAATAACTTCAACTTCTTTTTAAAGGTAAGTTCTTATTTTAAAAAACTGAAGTATATTGTGCACTTTAAGTTAATATGGTAAACTTTTTCTGATGGTTATATACTTTCCCTCTGTAGTAGTTATAGATTTAGATAGACTTCTCTGTTATAGTTATGGATGGAGTTAGGCTTCTCTTGTATAATTATGAATTTACTTACGTTAAATCACATACACTTTTTTATATTCCTACTTCCACTCTGATACTATACACTGCCCAAAGATAAATTCACTGTTAAAAACTGCCTATCTAAAATTAATCCCAACAGTGCCCTATCTCTACTAATATATATATTTTTTATGCAAATTTCAGGCAAAATGGAAGGCGAACAGAAAGTTTCATTTGAAATTGTCCTTGCAGAGACCAACCAAGAAATCATTGATCCAAATGACATTGAATTTATGGATGAAACTTGGGACCAAGAACTACTGCAATGTGTGCAATCAGTAGATGTCCTCCTTAAAATGAGGACATTTTACACACTCAAACATTACAAGCTATGTTCAATGAAAATAACGACATTTCAGACAGTGAAATGGTAGACATTTTATTAAATTTTGAAACACAATCACAATAATAAATAATTGTTTAAAAAATAAATAAATAAAAAAATCAACAAAACAAACAATCAATTAACATACAATATTTGAAAAGTCTATCATTCTTTTTTCCTTATAGTACGCTCCCCAGACCGCTTCCCGGTTCGCGAACCGGGCGCTACCCACGCAAAAAAAACAATTTTTTTTTTATTTTTTTTTTGCCCCGTGGGGCCCTTTTAAAGCCTCCACATCAAACCTAGGGGGTCAGGGAGGATCTACTATGCCCCCTTATGGTCATTTCCCCCTTTGTTTTGGCCTCCTCTTGTCTCTCGATCCTACCGAGAGACAAGATGGCGGCAGCTCCGGACTGTTTAGAATGTTGACAGACACCGGAGAGCCAATCAGCTTCGCTTCGCGAAGTTCCGTTACGCATCAAGTACGCGAACCGGAGCGCTACCCGGGATGCTGTCACAGATATATATCTTTTTTTGAACGTTAATTTCTCAAAATCCACTGGAGCACATATATTGAGACCTAGCAAAGGCACATCGGGCTAACAGTCCCTACAATTTTGCCAAGTTTCGTGCAAATCCATTCAGCCGTTCGGGCTAAAAGTGAGGCCAACCGCCCTATGGAAATTAACATTGGAAAAACGCGTTTTGGGACCCCCCTTTTTTCTCGGCCCCCCCTTGACAAACCCCCCCCCCCAAATTTTCAGGGGCTGCTCAGAAACAAAATGTTCCATTTTCCTGAAAATTTCAGCCAATTCCGTCCACAAACGCCAAAGTTATTAGACATAGAATTTTCAAAAATCCCATAGAGAAAAAATCCTAACTATATATACCTACTGGCGACCGCCAGTAGGTAATATATATATATATATATATATATATATATATATATGTATATATATATATATATATATATATATATATATATATATATATATATATAGTAGCTCCAATTTCCTAGTAATACCCAGCCGGGTTAAGGAAAAGACAGCACTCTCGGGTACAGCAGTATATCAGCAAAGGGTTTATTCAGAACAAACGCGTTTCAGGAGCAAAATCCCTTAGTCAGTGTTCACATCGGGATACGCTATGCGGCACCATTATCTATGTTTGCAGGAGTAATAAAAACAAACAATGGACTGCACCACAAGCGCAATATTGCGCGCCATCTTGGAGTGTGTTATAGTTTAACATGCATCATAGGAAAATGACAGTTAGGTTATATAAACCGTAATTCAAGCCGTGTATCGACAAAAAGATATATAATTTCTTGTTGTGACCTATAGGACAGAGTAAATCCAAACTTAAAGGTTCTAAAAACAAGAAAAAACGTTATACAACATAACGCAACAACCTCATGATAACCACATTATTGAATAATCATGAAGGCGAAAATCTTGCCGTGGATCGGCAATTGCAGCCATGTGTTGGCTGCTGGAATCTTGGAATAGACAAACCTCATACAGTTTCCCATGTGCAACAATTAATTCAAATCTGGGCGCAACTTCAATCAAAAAACCCATTCTTTGACTCATTATTACATATCGATCAAAATCTTATATCGTACAGTTACACATTCATACTGATATCTGCTCTTCAACCCAAGTGAGATGCCAGTTCTTCTCCCATATTCAAACCTCTTGGCGCACTTGTCTCTAGGTCAATAATGTATCGAGATTCTAATCTCCTGAGTGTTTGCAATCTATTACCTCCTCTTGGATTCTCACTAACATGGTCCAGGCAGAAGTATCTCAGAAGATTCCTGTCACTATTGTGCTTGATGGCAAAATGACGGGCCACCGGATATGAAAAATCTTTATTCACGATGGCCCTCATGTGTTCCAGCACCCTTAATTTGACGGGGTTAATGGTACTTCCAACGTACCTTAACAGGCAAGGACATACCAGACAGTAGACCGCATGGTCAGTATGGCAGGACATGAATTTATTGATTTTCTTGCCACCTCTACAGCCTGTGACCTCATATGTTAGTGTTCTCTTACTGGCTGAGCAGGCTTTGCATTTTCCACAAGGGAAAAATCCTTTAGCATCCTTCAGGGTCCCTAATTGTTTTTCCAGTGGTTGTAAATAACTGTGGACCATCTGATCACGTAGTGATCTTGCCCTCCTAAACGTAATTAATGGCACATCAGGGATGTCAGGCCCTACTATAAAGTCAGATTTAAGGATGTGCCAGTGTTTGGACATGATGGATCTCAGTTTAAAAGAATCAGCCGCATATGGTGTTATCATGCGGAATTTCCCGTCAGATATAGGACGTGTTTTTTTGGCGAAAAGGGTAGTACGGGGTAGTTTCCTGACTTTACTCAAGGTATCCTGAAGGAGTTGCAAACTATATCCTCTCATCAGGAATCTCTCAATACTTTCAGTGGCAGCTTGTTCAAAATCCTCAATTCGACTACAATTACGCTTAAGTCGTAAAAATTCCCCGTAAGGGATGTTGCTAATAAGTTTCCGGGGATGACTGCTTGAAGCGTGCAATACACTATTCCCGGCAGTCGGTTTACGATAAAGTTGTGTGCAGATTGGTCCCTCTCTAACGCTCACTTGTAGGTCCAGGTAATTTACCCTTTCGCTGTTTACTTCACCAGTGAATTTAAGGTTGCACTCATTCTCATTGAGTACTCGAATGTACTGATTAGCTTCATCTATTGACCCGTCCCAAACCAGGAACAGGTCATCGATATACCTGCACCATGCCACCACTTTGTTGTTCCATGTCGCATTTCTGGGGGCCCAGGCTACCTGCTCCTCCCACCAGCCTACGAATAAATTTGCATAACTGGGGGCGAAGCAGGAACCCATGGCCGTACCGGAGAGTTGACAATATGTGGTGTCCTGAAAGAGAAAGATATTATTACGCAGGCAAAATGCAATTAATTCCAATAGCATCTTATTATGCATTGTGTGCTTCAATTCTCTTTTGTTTAGGAAGTATTCCACTGCGTGGAGACCCTGCTCATGGTCTATACAGGTATATAAACTTGTAATGTCCAAAGTAATCAGTACATATGAGGATTGCCAAGTTACAAGTTCCACCTTCTCAATAAAGTCCGTGGTGTCTCTGATATAAGACTTCAAAGACAGCACAAAATCAAAAAGATAGTGGTCTAAAAATTTGGAGAGATTTTCAGTAAGACCTCCCATGGAAGAGATGATAGGCCTCCCTGGGGGATTGTCAATGTTCTTATGAATCTTGGGTAGATGGTGGAAACAAGGTAAAATAGGGTTCATGGTCTTTAGAAAAAGGTATTCCTCAAGGTCAAACATTTGCTTATCGTGCCATTTTTTAAGCAAAGTATATAAGTCGTCGATGCTTTTCAGATAGTCTTGTTTTTTATTGGAATATAACAAGACACATCCTGTAGTTGGCGCATGGCTTCTGCAACATAATTGGGCCTCGACATGATCACGATATTTCCTCCCTTATCGGAGGGTTTACACACAATAGTTTTGTCCTCCATTAATTCTTTGATAGCCAATTTTTGTTGTTTAGTAGTGTTGAAAAATTTCCCCTGATGGTTCTGTTCTGTCCTCATGGCCATCAGATCCCTGATGACCGCATCGGAAAAAATGTCAATTGCATCAACAGCAATCTGGGGGACAAATATTGATGCTCGTTTGAATTCACTCTTAGGTGCCTCTTGATCTATATTGACATTGATCAATATCTGTGTAAGAGTGTTGCACCTTACATCGGTTTCCATGTCTCCTTCTCGCCTTAAGTTTTGCAGAACCTCACACGCTGTTAGGTCATTGACAGATAAGAGGTCAGTATCCTTTTGTCATCAGTGATGTCATGAGTGATGTCACTGACCATGTCATGAGTGATGTAATATGTGACGTCATCAGCAGTGCATTGCACGCGCAAGTTATAGTGAGTCCAACTAACTATAACGTGGGAATTTCAATGGTTTTATGCGAGTAAAATTTCCCCCTAACTATAACTGGTGTGAAACCTATGGTTTTTTCAGTGAATATATATATATATACAATGCGTAAACACAGTTCTTGATTAAAATATTTAACCGTGCCATGTGGATATTCGCATATGATCTCAGGGCATATTCTGTGTATGTCTACGCGAGCTGCAATCTCCCCACAGCAGTGTATTGTGGGACTTTGAGTCTTATTTTGAATATAATCTGCTCGAAATGCTTCATGTCACCCATTGTGTAAATATTGGAAGCAAATAACGTATGTCGCAGTCTGCAAATGCAGAGATGCTTCCGTGTGTGTGAAAGTTGGAGAGCTGATATAAACGTGTAGTAGTGACAGAAGCAGATTAAATATGAACGTCTGTGTTGTAATCGTTGAGTCTGAAATACTGCCTTGTTAGTGCCCGCAGACTCGACTGAATCACTCTATATACTGCCCACAATTTGTGCAGGATTATTCTAAAAAGAACCTGTTCTGGATTATAATCTGTGGTTGGTTAGTGCCTTGGGTTATCTGCATTGTAAAGCCTACATACATCAGTACAGGCTAAACGTCTAGTTGGAACTGTAGGTTTACTCCATGTTATAAATACTAATACATCAAACAATCTTATATTTTCTCAGCCCCTGAGTTAAAAAGCATGAACGAAAATAACCACAAAATTGTGTAAAAAACAACCTCATTATAATATAAAATACCATTGGTGCACGTGTAAATAAAATGCAAACAATATATACTTAATTACGTGTATACTCAATCCTTAAAAGAAAATATAGAAGATGAGTTACGGAGAAAGGTTTAGGGTGCAGGTGCCACAGGCCTGAGGCAACGCCCCTCCCTTCCTTCCTGTGAAAGAGAGAGAAAAGAAGAACTGTATTAGATATCTGAAATAAGAAAAATGTACAGTTGAAACATCTTCAGATAATCATTAAAAACATTAGAACACTTATACGAACATTGACTAACGAGATATATCTATAGCATCTAGTGTCAAGACTTATTACAAGCATTTGTTTACATATCTGCTGAACATACTTTGTCCATAGCTATTTCTTATATCCCTTGCTTACTGTGTTCTTCTGCTTTGCATGTTCTAGCATGGCAGTGTGCATCCCTCGTAGAGGGAAACACACTGTCAGAAGAAATCCGTTAAAGCAATAAAGTCATTTGTTCTGTAAGTGTATGGCCATTTCCTCATCCATATTGTGTCCTTTTGGATAACGGGTGCACATACTGATAATATATCTTGATTCTTTCTGCCTGAGTATCAGAGTGCGGTTGCCTCCTCTCTGACCAAGATTGACCTGTTCTACAATTAAGAAAGATAGCTTTGTCTGATCTGAATAGTGGAATGCTTCGAAATGCCGCGCGATGGGGTACTGTTTATCGTTTTTGCTTATGGCTCTGGTATGCTCTAGAATTCTGGCCATATGTGTGATGCTGCCCACGTATTTGAGATCGCACGGGCATACCAGTACGTATATAACAAAATAGCTCGTGCATGTCAAAAACTGTTTGATTTTGATCATACTATTAGTGCTCGGATTCCAATATTCCTTCACCATATGGCTATTGTTACAGGCTTTACGATGCCCGCAAGGGTAGAAGCCATAGAGATCAATACCGCGATTGAGATTAACGCTGCCAATGTTGTTATGCACTAAGAGATTTCTTAGATTTCGACCTCTTCGGTATGAAATGCTCGGTCTATTGGGCAAGGTGTCTCCAATTATTGGGTCACCTTTGAGGATATTCCAATTTCTATTGATGCATTTACGCATTTGATCAGAATTGCCATTGTAGTTCAATATGATACGTGTTTGTTAGGTCTCAGTGATTTCACATTGGGTTGATGTAAATGTATTCAAAAGAGTCTCACGTTTAACTGTTTTAACTTTCTCACTCGCTCTTTTTATACCCCACTTGGGATATCCTCTTTCTAAGAATCTTTGTGTCATAATCGATTCTTCTTTGTTGAAATCTGACTCGGTACTGCAGTTTCTTTTAGCTCTGAGTAGCTCACCGTATGGAATGCTCCATTAAGGTTTTCCGGGTGGCTACTCAGACCATGTAGAAGGGTTTTACCTGCTGTACTTTTGCAGAACAGGACTGTCTGTAGTATATTCTCCCTTACTTGAACCTTCGTGTCAAGATATTCTACTTCTTTCTCACTGATGTTGCATGTTAGCATGATGTTCATTTGGTTCTGGTTGATTCTTAAAACAAAATCTAAAGCTTGAACTTTGGTCCCTTTCCAGAGGACAACAATGTCGTCTATATAGCGGAGCCAAACACACACTTTGTTGAAATCATTCTGAAATGTACTGCATGACCTGATGTCATTTTCTCATGCCCCCATAAAAAGATTAGCAAAACTTGGGGCGAAACATGTTCCCATCCCTGTCCCATGTGTTTGTACAAAGATGTCATCATTAAATAGGAAAAAATTCTTTTCAAGCCAATAGCTAATCATATCTAGGATCATGGTAGTTTTTTCTAAATGACATATTTTTCTTTCTTTTAGAAATATGGACATGCCTCTATACCTTGTTTGTGTTCAATTATAGTATAGAGGGAGTTGACATCCATTCTAATGAGTAGCCAGCCTTCCTCCCATGTCAAATTGTCAATTTTTTCTAGAAAATCGTTCATGTCTCTTACATGTGAGGCTAATGCAGTTACATAATCTCTTAAAAAATTATCTACATATCGAGACACATTTTCCAAAACGCTCCCCCTTGATGTAAATATATGTCTCCCTGGAGGGTCTATTCTGCATTTGTGTATTTTGGGTAATAGATAGAGGATGGGGTATACAGGATGATCTTTTTTCAAAAAGCAGAATTTCTCCCACTCTATAATTCCTCTATCCTTCCATTCTGTAAGTTTCTCCCAAATCCCTTTGATACTCAGAGTGTATTCTGTGCCATTAGATTTTCTGTATGTTCTGCTGTCATTTAATTGACGCTCTGCTTCCCTGATGTACATGTTTCTAGGCAAAATGACAATGTTTCCACCTTTGTCAAAGGGTCTTATCAGAAAACTAGTATCTGCGGCTAGATCCCACATTGCTTTTTTCTGAGAGAAAGTTAAGTTGTGTTTAAAATTCTTCGTCTGTTTATGCCAGTTCTTGCTCCGTAAGTCTAACAATTCTTTTCCTACTATGTCGTGAAATGTGTCAATATTATCGTGATTCATTTTGGGAAGAAAGGTAGATTTGGGTCTGAACTTAGTGTGGGCGGCTTGATCATGTCTAATTTCCATAGCATCTAGCATACGTAGGGCATCTGAACTGAGATAATGGCCATCTTCTTCATTACCCAGTTCATCAAATACCATCATAGTGTCAATGCCACCTATTATTAGTTCCTCATCAGGTGTACATCTTTCATTCGATTGGATTATTTTATTTCTAGTTAGTTTCAAGGTGTGCCATTTCTTTAATTTTAGTTTTATACAGAATTTAAATACGTCAATTTAGTCATCGACTTAGTTCATAGGTGCTGCTGGGCAGAACGATAAACCTAGGCAGAGAGTTCTTTTGTCTTTGTTGCTAATTTCTTTAGATGACAGATTCACTATAGTTTGATTTACCTGATCATCATCCATGATTACTTCTTTTTGTATTGAGCCTTTTTGTTTCCCACGTGCTCTTGTTTTCTGTTGTCTCCGCCTCTGTTTGCATATCTTCCGCCTCTTGTTCTGCGGTCTCCTCTAGGGCTTCCTCTTCTGCTTGGTCCCATTGTGTCCTTCTTCTCCTTCAGTCTGGTTGACGATCTGGTCCCTTGCCGGCTCTCTTTCAAGAGGCGGTATTCGTCTAAAAAAGTCCTTTGTTTCCGTATGTTGTCTGTTTCTGAGTTTGAACTTTCTGACGTTCTTGTTATCTCAGAAATTTCCAGACTTGAGTCACTGGTATTTGCACTTTCTTCATCTTGTGGTCTGTCTGTTGCTGTGTCATTTATGCTCCGTGTCTGTGTTGTTTCATATAAATGATCGTATCTCCTACTGTGCGTTAGAATACTCCCAGCCTCATAATCACCACAATCTCTATGTAATTTATATTGTTTTCGTTTTTTTATGTCTTCTTCCATTGCTTTCAACCGTTTCCTCATTTCTTCAATGAACTTAATGATGGTCTCTTGTTCTGGATGCCAATTTAATTCTTCTGCCAATGTTTCTATTTCTTTCTTTATGTTCACTCGGTCTGACTAAGCGTATTTACCCAGAATTTGAAGCATGTTTCTGGAGCTTGTTGCTGAATTTTGTGACCATTCCTCCAACATTTGAGGATCCGGGGAATCGTAAGATGGTGTGATATAAATTCTGAGACCTCTCTGTATCATGTTTTTATCAAGGTAATCTTGGAGCGAAGTGGCCTCCCACCACTTTGAAATCTCCAGTTTGTGCAGTTTCTCATATTTTCTCAAGCAGTCCATAATTGTTTTATCTGCTCGTGATGGTGCAGGTAAAGCTTTCCCAATACCTGGTGCTCGTGCAAAGAGCACTTGAGCTGCCTCTTTTCTCTCCTGTTCATCATCCATTTATGCACAAGTATCATACATATGAACCAATTTGGCACTTCGACAAGTCCCCCTTGCGTTCGTGACCCCATGGTAAATCCAGAGTTCCCCTTTGTTTCCGTCTTGTGAGCACCGTACAGTTAAATGTCTGTTGGGCTCCTCAGTCAATAAAATCAAATGATTTATGCGCACAGCCCCCGTAGTCCTCTTACCTTCACGATGTATCCCTCCTGGGATACCGTGAGGATGTCGCTCGTCGGTGGGCGTCGCTTGAGTCAGTCCCAGTACTTGCTCCACATCGGAAACCGCGTAGGTCTCCTCACTAAATATCCATTGCAAAAATGCTCTTTCTGGAGACTCCTCGCCTTCTTCGGGGTGGCTCGCTGCCGGCGAAGCAGCCGGTATTCAATATGATCCTCAAACGGAGTTCCGACGAACACAAAGGATCCAGGTCTTTATGCCAAAATGTTTAGGTTTATTTCAGTCATAAACTTTGTTGTGATGCGTTTCGCGCTCCACAGAGCGCTTGTTCACACAACAAACATAGTGTAAAGTTCATGCTTAAAAAACATTTGCAACGTCATTACATAATCATAGAAAGCGGACTGAGCCACATAGCGCCATCTTAGACTAGTAAAAAATAGGTACTGCCTTATCCTGAGACAAAATGTTCAAAACATGGTATATACATACAATGCGTAAACACAGTTCTTGATTAAAATATTTAACCGTGCCATGTGGATATTCGCATATGATCTCGGGGCGTATTCTGTGTATGTATACGCGAGCTGCAATCTCCCCGCAGCAGTGTATTGTATTGTGGGGCTTTGAGTCTTATTTTTAAAATAATCTGCTCTTAATGCTTCATGTCACCCATTGTGTAAATATTGGAAGCAAATAATGTATGTCGCAGTCTGTAGATGCAGAGATGATTCCGTGTGTGTGAAAGTTGGAGAGCTGATGTAAACGTGTAGTAGTGGCAGAAGCAGATTAAATATGAACGTCTGTGTTGTAATTGTTGAGTCTGAAATACTGCCTGGTTAGTGCCAGCAGACTCGACTGAATCAGTCTATATACTGCCCACAATTTGTACAGGATTATTCTAAAAAGAACCTGTTCTGGATTATAATCTGTGGCTGGTTAGTGCCTTGGGTTATCTGCATTGTAAAGCCTACATACATCAGTAGAGGCTAAACGTCTAGTTCGAACTGTAGGTTTATTCAATGTTATAAGTACTAATACATCAAACGATCCTATATTTTCTCAGCCCCTGAGTTAAAAAGCATGAACGAACATGACCACAAAATAGTGTAAAAAACAACCTCATTTTAATATAAAATACCATTTGAGCACGTGTAAATAAAATGCAAACAATATATACTTAATTAGGAATATACTCAATCCTTAAAAGAAAATATAGAAGATGAGTTACGGAGAAAGGTTTAGGGTGCAGGTGCCACAGGCCTGAGGCAACGCCCCTCCCTTCCTTCCTGTGAAATATATATATACACATACCTAAACTTTCCGGTATCCTTACACACAGTAACTGCACTCCACGTAGTGTTCGTTATAAGATTTAAAGCGTCACTTTTAGGATTTCATGTTTGTAGCAAGATTAAAATAAATCTAATAACCAGCACTACGTGGAGTGCCATTTTTGTGTGGAAGGATACCGAAAACTCTTGTCAAGTTACAACGCCTGGGCGTTTCATGTGCACCCTTGGTGGTTTGGCTGTTTTATTTTTGTGAATTTGCCTGATTTACCTTCTATTTTCCCACCTCCATTTTACTGTTGTAGTGCAAAAGGTTGGCATTGCTGTGTGATAACTGTGCTATAGAACCTTGACACCTGTTTTTGCACCTTGAGGCCAGTAGTAATTTTTGAAGAGTAATTTGTGATCAAAAACGGTCTTACTTTTTTGTGGGTGTGAGTGCGTGTTTGTATTTGCATGTGCCTCACTAAACCTATCCTTAAATTTACTAAAATATCTCTCATTAAGAACTAAGTTTTCCCATTTTGCAGCCACTTCCCCTTATATCTGTCATCTTTAGTACAGAAAATTGCTCCTGCACTGCAGAGATCTCCCCATCTGTACAAAAACGGTAGACGAGGAGAAGTATGAGGTCTCCAGCCGTAGGCCGCTAGACCACTCACAATTCGGTTTTCGAGAAGGGCATGGAACTGAAACAGCCCTGTTGACAGCCACAGAGGAACTTAGGTACATACTGGATGCTAGGGGAAAGGCCACCTTGATTTTATTAGATCTCTCGGTGACCTTTGAAACAGTAAATCACGATATCCTACTCTGCCGCCTCAGAGATGCAGGAGTGCATGAGTCAGCTGAAACTCTAATAGCCTCCTACCTATCAAATAGGACTTTGACGGTGGAGCAGGGAGAGGCAAAATCCAAACCTTTCAGCTCCCCGTGGTAAATAAATAATTAATTACCGGTACTATTTTTGAATACATTAATAAAACAGATAGCTCAATAAATAAGAGGCAGGATCCGGGGAATCTGAGTCTAACAGGCTTTAATCAGGCACAAGGGAAGGGACAGGATCTGAACAGCCTGAAATAGAATGGCACGAGTGGCAGCTGCTCCGTCTCATTAACAGTACAAGGTATATATAGTAAAACATTAGAATTACATAGCACACAGTAGGCGTAACAAGTGACAAGCGTAAGATAAGAACACATGGGCGTGAAAAGAAGGCGTGCACAGGGCGTGCACGAAGACATGTGATGAGAACGTCACAGAAGTGTCATAAAATGGGTGGATACATGGAGGGGGCTACCTGGGCAGCTGGAACCTTTAACCTAGTGTTGCGCGCAAACGGGCCATGACGTGTGACTGGGAGAACTGGGGGCTATGACTTCTGTGCTAGAAGAGGAGACTAAAGTCTGCGATGTCAGGACGACATGTACCTATAGCATATCTGGTATCTTGTGTTTGGAGTACATGTTGACAGAATCTAAAAGTTATCAGAGCAAAGGCTACTGGACACTAAGGCTGGTGTAGGCATATATTCTACATGTATTGCTTATGCTATGAATCTTCTATGAATATTAATACAGTAATTCACTTGCATGGAGACAGAAAGACTAGACTTTAATTGAAGATGTTTATGCGGTTCGTTAGCTTAGGAATGTGAAGACGGAGAGCTGAACTGATAACTAGAGGCATAACATATTCTTGGCAGACAGGCAGGCAGGCAGAGCCAGGCCGGGCACTGTGCTGCGCGGCAGGAAGTAAGCGAAGGGTCAGGGATGCAGGTGGGGGCTGCATCGCTCCTCGGAATGGTTTCAGGAGACTGGAGCTTGAATCTGGTGTCCGAGCCCTTTTTGAGGCCTGGAAACGGGGACAATTCAATGAATAAACGTGCATAATGTAAAACGTTGGCAACATAGGTCTAATACTCGTTGCTTTCACGGGGACTGGAAACTGGCATACTAAAGTTGGACACAACTAGAATTGTGTCTTTAATCGATCATAAGGGGATATATGCATATCGATCATGCACATATGACATAGGATGTGGAACACGTAGGCACACATGACAAGGCAAAATTCAATTTTCCTCAGTTCCACAGGGGTCGTCACTAAGTACCACTCTATTCAACGTATATGTGGCACCCCTGGCGGCAATAATAAGGGATTACGGCTCTCTTACGCCGACGACACACAAATCGTGGTGTCTATCACTAATAACATTAAAGAGACAGCCGAGAAATATAAGAAATGCATGCAACACATTTTTCAATGGATACAGGGCAACTGCTTGAAACTAAATGGAGATAAAAGTGAAGTCATGCTGATGGGGACAGACATGCAAGCCTGGTCTCAGAAATGGTGGCCGGATAGCTTGGGCCAACGTCCCTCCCCAGTCAACAAAGTCAGAAATCTGGGAGTCCTCCTGGATGACAAGCTCACATATGAGGCACAAACAAACAAGTTGGCCTCCTCCATCTGGTACATTCTTAAAACGATTAGAAAACTCTTACCTTTCATTCCACAAGATTCGCGCAAGACAGTGGTTACTGCACTGGTGCTGTCTAGGTTGGACTTTGGAAACGCGCTTTATGTGGGGATTCAGGCCAAGCAGCTAGCAACATTACAATGTCTACAAAATGCAGCAGCCAGGCTGCTGCTAGATATTCCAAAATTTGAACCAGTAGCGCTCAGATTAAGAGGTCTTCACTGGCTGCCAATTGGCAAAAGAGTTAAATTCAAATCCCTCTGTCTGGCATACAAAGCCCTCCATGGAACTGGCTGTCGGTTCCTGAAAAGTCATTTGAAATGGTAAGAGCCCTCCAGATCCTTGAGATCCAGCCATCAAAAAATGGTTCAGGTACCTAGATTTAATCAGGTTCGATGGGGTGGGTGAAGTTTCAGACTGCATGCAGCCAGGATTTGGAACTTGCTCCCAATGTCAATCAAAAACAGCCCCTCTTTGCTCTCTTTTAGAAAAGAGATAAAAACTTGGTTGTTCTATGCAAGTTTTTAACCTCAAATAGAAGCTATCTGGTTTACTATATCACATAGCGCCAAGACGCCCACGGGCAATAGCGCGCTTTATAAATCCCAAATCAAATCAAATCAAATCAAATTGTATGTTGTATTGAGTGAGTAGTACCACTGTAGTACTACTTTAGGTACTAGAAAATGCAGTTTGTGAATCAGATCCATTTCCCAGATAACATTCGAATTTTGCTGGCAAACACTTTCCACTTGAACAAATCTCCCATTTGATAAAGAAAAGCATCATTGTCTAATCTTACTAAATATCACTCATTTAATAGCCACCCTAAAAATGTAGTGAATGAATAGACCAACTTTCCATTAGAAGTACTTTAAACACCAGTAAAAATATAAAATAAATTATTCAATTGTGCACCATGGGCCTAAAGTACTATTCTGAGTCACAAACCACAGGTTTTCAATGTCCACACTAACTGGTTTGCAAACGAAATAGCAATTTGCAAAGTAACCTGTATATTAATCTGATGTAAATTGTCAGTTCGCAGGTGATCACAAAATCCTAAGGAATATTAATAACATAGGTTGCAATTTGCAACGCCATGTTAATACAGAAATGGAGGTCTGCAAGGGACAGTGGACCTCTATCACTGCATTTGCATTCCCAAAAGGGAAACATGTTAGTTCTCACGAGAAACAGCATATGTGCTAACGCTTGTGAGGTCTTTTGTTACTAAAAAAACAACTTAAAAAGGGCTTAGAGCCCATGCGTTACTTACCAATGGTTGGCTTCCGGTAAACATCGTTTACCACGATGTTTTCACAACGCAGTACCTTTAGCACGCATCCCTTACAACGCAAGTCGTTACCACGACTTGCGCTGGAGGGCGCTAAAGGATTAAAAATAGTTAATTTACTATCCCAACACCTTCCCTAGGGTCCACGGGGACTGGTGTTAGAATAGTAAATTAAACTATTCGAAATCCGCACCCCCAACGCAAGTCGTGGTAACGACTTGCGTTGTAAGGGATGCGTGGTAAAGGGATGCGTTGTGACGGTACGCGTTGTACCGTCATACATCCTTGGCTTCCTCATCACTCTCATTTCAGTGCTTCTCATTTGTCAGTTCGTGCTAGTTTCCATTTCTCTTTTCTGTGTTTGTCTCATCACTGGAGAATGGACCAAGTACTGATTAATGTCTTTTTTCATGTCTTTCTGTTGCATTTGCTCGGATACAAACCCGTTTTTGTTGTTGTTTTTTGCACCCACCTGATATTGTTATTTTTTTTTGTGAAGCACTCCATGAGAGTGCATGTGTTTTATCTGTCTCCCTTTTCTCTCCCTTTTAATTTTCTCCCATTGCTATCTCGCACAGTGGGCTCTGTGGACCCCCAACCTCCACGTTGCTGTGTGCCTCTGTCCAATCCCCACCCACACCACATGACTCTCTCAGTTCTCTGTCCCATTATCCCCACCCCCTGCTCACTGTATTCCTCTGTATTTTGTTCCCACCCTCTTGGTGCATAAACCCTTCCTCTGACCAGTTTTGCTCTAACGATTTTGTTCTAAGACATTGGTTTCACACAACTTTTTTTAATCCACTGATCCATTTCAGATCGGTAAATTGAAAAAACAAATAATAGGCATAATGACATGGTCGCTTTTGTAGACGTGCATGAGTTGTTGGTATTAGCAAAGTCTGTAAATGCTTAGGCCTAGACCTATTGACTTTGATAATGCTTGGCTTGTTTTGGTGTCAAATGGAACTTAAAATAAATCGTGCTTGTGCATGCTGAAAGACTGTTGTTTCTTTGGTTTTGAACTTTCCAAGATGAAACTGCTATTGCCTGCTATTATTGACACATGTCGGCAAATAAAGGTGAAATACTTGTCAAGGAAGAAAGCTCAGATACAACAGCTCTGTGAGCTCCAGTGCCTGCTGGCAAATTGGTACGGGGTTCCCCAAATTATGAATCCTATTCTTTGGCGACGCAACTTCAATGGACCACACAAGCACGCCTGGAGAGGGAACTTACTGATCATGAGTGGGATTTGACCCTTAATTCTACTGAGGTAATTAGTAGAAATCCATGTTTTCAATTCACACAATGTTAATATTTGACCCAGATCTTCCTCACCACACTATGGTTAGCTAAGATGTACCCAGGGTCTACTGATACCAGCCTTGGATGTCTGTCATCTGGAGCCGGTTTTACACATATGGCGTGGACGTGCCAGGTGTTTGAGAATTACTAGGCACAGTTAGTTTCAACTCTTGCCTAAGTATCGAGCAGAACTGTGCACCTAGACATATTGAGCTGCATTTGGGAACTACTGCCCCACTCACTGCCAAATAAGCGTACCAGCAGATTTTTCAATTTACACCTTATGCTGGCCAAATGTGCCTTATCAACATTCTAGAAGGCCGATCTCTTGCCGGATACATAGCAATGGTTGTTGACTACGCAAATCTGGTTTAGGACCGAGGTTGTAGTCCTAAAGGCATTAATGGAAGGCAAAGGGTTGAGTCTAGTATAGTGCACTTGGAATCAGTTCTGGCAAAAATAGAGGTTAAGAATGACGTCCCTCAACACCTAGATGGGATGCCCTGTATGGTCGTTGCAGGTGGAATAAGTTTCTCTCCATAACAAAGCACTTCAGATCTGATGGTGCAGTTGTACTACATGATACAATCTCAGGCCTCACCCTGCTGACTGAGATGTATCCTCCACCTCCCTCACATGGTCTGTCAGGTGAAGTGATTAATCTAGACCACCCACTTGATGTCCAAGTACTACACTCAGTCACAATTGAGCCACCTGCACCTTCTTTCACATGAACCAGAACCAGTTGAATGCTCACTTTGTTATTGTTTGCTGCCGCTCTGCAGTCCAACATGGCTAAAAGACAATGACTAAGCCAATAGCTCCTCAATAAATGAGACCTATTGATTTTGTCATTGCATGTTTTTTTTAAAGCAGCCTATGTCTATTAAAGAGTCAGGTGCTGTTTAAAAAAAACATGCTTACTGCTTGGGAACATATGTATGTCGTTTCAACGCATGCTATTACAACGCATGCCTTTACGACGCAAGTTTTACAACGCAAGTCGTTACAACGACTTGCGTTGGGGGCGCTGGATAGTGAATAGTTTAATTTACTATTCCAACTCCAGTCCCCGTGGATAGTAGGGAAGGTGTTGGATAGTAAATTTAAACTATTCCCTATCCTAGAGCGCCCTCCAGCGCAATTCGTTGTAAAAGTTGCGCTGTAATGGTTGCGTCGTAAAGGCACCTAGTTGTAAAAGTTGCGTTGTAAACGCTGTTCCCCCTTGGGAACACATCAGGGCAATACACTGGCCCACTGTTGGCTCCACCTGAGGCAATTGACACGTTTTTCAAAGCGAGGAAGAACAGTTATCACCCTGAGTCTGAGGTCAGAATACACCAATAATGTATTACCGCAATTATCTTTTTTGACTAGACTTGTGCTAAATAGATACCAAATTGTAACATAGTAACTCCCTGATACGTTGCCTCTCTGACTCCACACTCCTTAAGGGTATGCTGCATGCTGCAAAACATCTCTTCCAGGCCCAGAAGAAATATAATCACATCACCCCATCATGATGGACCTGCATTGGCTCCTCTTGCCAGCCTTCACCATCTTGAAAACCATATACATAATTTAAAAAGCTACCATGACTACAACTTATCTCGTAGACAAGCTCACCATCTCTGGTGGCTCTCAACACATCTGGAGCCAGGACTCCATCAGACTGTAGACTAAGAATTGTAAACAAGCATTTGCAATGTAATCTGTCTCGCCTTTGGGACCTTATATGTATTTAGCTATGCAGCACATTAGCCTGGGTGCTGAAACGTCTACTGTTCTTTAACCACTTCACTGCGGCGGCTATTCCGCCGCAGTGCTAACGAATTTTCGCGGCCGCATGCTCGTGACGGAGCCGCTCCGTCACGAGCCTCGGTTGAGCTGTGCTGGTGACGGAGCGGTTCCGTCACGGCCCGCCCCGCTCAATAGAACGCTCAGCGCAGGCGCGGAATTCGTGCCGCGCATGAGCGTTCTATCGAGCTGGGCGGGCCATGACGGAACCGCTCCGTCACCAGCACAGCTCAACCGACGCTGGTGACGGAGCGGTTCCGTCACCAGCACCGAAGGGGTTAACATGCATCCCCAATCACCTCCTACTCTTAGCGACAATTCTCCCAAGTAAGGTTCAACAGTCCGCCTTATTAATGCATACAGTCCTTCTCGAGCAAATGCTCGGTTTTCTAACAACAACAAAAACACCTAAACAATAATTAAAGGACGATGGTACGCAACCTCTGTGAAAAGTTATGTCTGAAGGTGGGAGCCCTCAACAGTGAGCCTACATGACTCGACTGATGGTGTCACTGTCTTGTTCAACAAACAACGGTGCCCACCTACGTATACCAACATCTGCGTCTCTAATATACACAAACCGTAAGTAGCAAGCCCAAGGGATACAGTCACGATTTATTTCCATAGGTCCAACTGGTCCTCGTGAAACCAACGGACAAATGTTTTATTTATAGCTTTCCCAGGTGGTTGTGCGTTTTTTGTCAAATGCATCGATTTACAAACCCTGCCTCCATTCCCACGGAACGAAAAGAGAATTTGGTAACAGTATAAACTTTTAGAAAAAGAAGATTCACACCCCTACCTGAATACATACAGTTACACAAGGATGTGTGTATTTAATAAAACAATAGTCCTGTAGCCTAGTGCCGTGGTCTGCGTTGCCTCCCTCACCTCTGAAACCGACTTCAAATCTTTTAAACGCCTACTTCACACTCAGATATATTATCTTTTTTTTAAACATCTTTTTATTGGTTTTGTACAGCAAACTCTACTGTTCTTATATCCTGTTATTGCATACATATTCTAATTATCCTGCAAACTCTGCCATCTGAAAATAGCATGTCTATTGTCTTTATTACGCATCGTATTTTCAATAGTACACTTGTAACATTATATTACAATTGGATCCTGCCAATCTCTATTTGCCGTTGTACATTACATCTCCTATGTCTTATTCCAGCGGTCCGTTCTTATCCACACACAGCCTGTTGTTGTTCCTTTACACATTATTATCACATAACCTTTAACATCTAAAAACTGAACTCCCCCCCAAACAGTCTGAACCATGTCCTCTCCACGTCATGTCCCCGCAATGCCACTATATCCTCCTTCTTCCTGGCCCGTGGCAAGCAAATCTAGTCCTCGCCTCAACCCCAGTCAGCTAGCTATACCCCTTCATTTAGTCATGCACTATCCCTTTGATTCGTTTGGACTGTATTCATAGAATCTTAGTGCCTTCTAATCAATGCACTCATATATATTATCAGGCCATTCCTTGTACCCCTTTTGAAATCCAAAAATTGCACAGCCAGACATTGGGACCCTCTGTTCTTTAAGGCTGTGCGTTTCAACCTGATGTGGGCCTTTTGCAAATCAATAAACCAGCCCTAGTGTGTAATGATAACGTCAAGCTAAAATGCTGGTCTGGTAACACTGCCTGCCGCTCCCTCGCCTTCTTTGCCCCCTGATATGACCCCTGTCTCGCAGGGTATAATTCAGCTCCTGTCTGAGACCACAAATCATTAATTAACTTTATAACTTGTCCAACTATCGACTTTCGAGCGCCTGCTGAAATAACACAGTATTGGCGAGGCTCACTTGCCCGAAACTGGGGATTGCCCCGACCCAGCCCCACGCACACGACAACCCAAACACAGGATGCACGGGGTAAATCAGAGTTCATATTTTTCATCGCCAGGCCACATCCCACGATCACTTCTCACAAGCCTCCGCCCATCTGCTGGGTGATCAACAAACACAAAAGCAGCGATTTCTGGCGTAAACGGTAAACGAGGTGGATAATCTCGTTGTGCAATACCCCCAGCGCTCTGTCCGTTGGTGAATTCTGCAGGAAGGGAAACTTTTCCACTACCTGCCTGCCTTACTTTAAATACCACGGAGCATATTATCAAGCGATAGGCAATTATCGCCGCTTTAGCAGTCGTTTTCGTCCGCTAAGCGGCGATAATTCTATCGCCCTATTAGCAATCTGTCGCTAACTGATGTTAGCTACAGCTTTTAGGCGATAGCGAGAGATTTGGGGCCCGCTTTGCATGTCAGCGATGTTTATCGCTAATGACATGCAAAGTGGGCATACCCAACCAGTTAACGACTGAAAGCAGTCGCTAACGTCGCTATCGCCTATTAGCAAGGCAGGCGTAGCGATGGGAATATTCGCGCTAAGCGCGAATATCTCCAATACTAACACCTGCCCAGACCAGTTCTTAGCCATGTTATCCAATGGGAGGTGGATAACATGGCTAAGAGCATTTCGTCGCTAATGCGTGAATATTGCTGTATTCTCAGCGATATTCACGCATTTCGCCGCTATCGTTGGATACTTTAGCACAATGGAGAAAAACGTTGCTAATAGCATGTTTTCTCCGCTTACATATCCAGCGATAGGCAGCGATAAAAAAAATGTCGCTAAGCCTATTTCGCGATAATTATCGCTACTTGCTGGTAATGTGCCCCCACATCTTCCCATTCCTCGGCTGTTCCTACAGCCAGTCTCCCCCTTAAAGCGGGCACACCTAGGACGCCTGCACCCAAGCCACAGGCCAGTCGGAAATGGTTTCACTAGTGCTTTGTGTGCTGCATGTCCCCACAGCGCTGCACCAAGATATGGCAAAGGCCGGGAAACACTGAACTGTGCTACAAATGCATCTATAATCTTTATACATTATTACATAACATATACGTATTGTTCCAATGTACTCTAAAAGTATTGTGTAACTGCTGTAAATGGGATTACTGTTTCATTTAATCATCTGATGACTATTTTTTTACTTTATATATGCATCATTTCTATTAAACAATCTATGTTCCGTGTAAATCGCTCTGTCGCTGAGCGAATGGTCTTGATAGTGCTATATAAAAAAAAAAAAACACTTATCCAGCAGCTAAGCTTGGAAAACAAATTAATAAAAATGCAGATGTCCAAGGGAGAGGTGTGTGGTTGCGCTAGAAAGAGATCAGTGCCAACTCAGGTTTTTTTCCATTCTACCCGTGATTCAAGGCGCTTTACCTAGAAGTTGTTTTCCTCCACTGTATCTTGCTCATGATTTTGCATATCTAAGAAACGCTTACGGATAGCGCTCTTTGTTTAGTTGTGCCAGAGGATGGGCAACACAGCATTGCAAACCAGCAGCAACAAGGCCTACAGACATATTACCACAGCAAACAACACAGATAGCAGGGTACTTTACCATGGTGAGATACTTCCACTTCCAGAGCGTATTGCGTATGTTTGCAGTATGGACAAATGCACACAGAAAGGGATAACACAAGGCACCAGGCCCATCAAGTAGGCTTTGGCCTATGTAGCAACTGGTCTGGACACAATAATAGGTCTCCAGACTTCCCCCTCCTGCAGGTTCGGACAATCAAATGACAGAACATAGCAAGGGCCCGCAGGTGCCCTCATTCCTTCCACACGCTTTAACAAAACACGTGTGGAAGGCAGATCTTGGGGATTACAACTTAAAAAATACTTGCAATGCTATAGGTCTCGCATTTAAATGCGAGACCTATGGCATTGCAAACAAACTGCCGCCATTGTCCCGCTGCTTCGAAAGTGAAAGCGGCATGGCTTGCTGAATGTAAGCGAAGCATGTTGTCATGCCTAATGTAGGAGAAGCTTAGTAAAGAAAAAAGTGCACGTACCGTGTTATAACCAAGTAAAGGGGCCAGTAGCCATGGGAGGATACAAATAACAACATGGCCGTACTAAGGAGGAACTAACAAGATTATTAAGGAATCAAACTCCAGCATTTACGAAGGACAAAGACACAAGCCAATGGAAAATATGGGCGGAGCTTTTCCTCATCCTCTACCTCTAACAGATTGCCAGAGGAGCGCTTGCGTGCAGGCTCAGGCTCGGCCTAAAAAAGAAAGACAGGGCAGCAGGACTGTTCTATCTATACGCCTGGACTCAGGAACAACATTCCCATGTCCATCAGGACAGCACCAGCACTGCTCCAATTTAGGAAAGAAATGAAGGAGCACCTTTTTATAGAGCACTACAATACAGTAACAATGCAATAACGAGCTACCTCTCCTACCAGTTGTTTGCTTTATGTTTGGCTTTGAAGCTGTTCAGTGTTCCTATGAATTTTTGCTTAAATTCGCACTTCACAAATACCACATTCATACATACATACATCCCTGTCCAAATCGTAGGAGTAGGAGGGCCTTGGCTTTTCATGCTCTCTCCTATTTGCAATTTGAAATAGCTCACAAAGATTATTTTACACTTCGTAAAAACTTTTCCTGTAAAAGGGTTTTCATACTTTATAAAAAAGGAATTTTGCACTAAGAAATAGTGTGTCAGTGAAGTGCAGGCTTTGAGAGCTTTGAGAGCCGCTCGCAGCAGTGGAACTTTTGGCGGTTGGTGTAGAAGGGAATATTGTGACCTGTTTGCCACCGGAGGTGTGTTGCTAAACTCACGGGGCTTGGACCAGCACGACGTCTGCGGGACTGCGAGGACGAGGGTTCAGAGTGCTAACACACCTGGTGCCTCTTCCCGCAGTCTGCCCGCCTACTCGCTCTATATAATTACGCCCCTTCCACGCAACGCGAGACGCGCCCGGGCAAAGCCCGGGCCAAGGGCGGGCCTGTTGTAGCCCGTTCGAGACCGGGAGAGACTGGACTGGGTCCCCCTCTAACTCCAGGCATACTGTGTTACGTTAATCATCGGTCGTATGATCTTGGAGGAAGTGTTGCCTGGTCGTACCTTGGATACAGAAATGCCTGCCCGAGAGAAAAGGAATAAGACTGCTGAGGGGTCCTTGTTATTGGGTACATTAGACAATTTTATTACGAGAACGAACTCAGTTATAGACCAGGGGATAATTCTGATGGAAAGGGGGGTGTCACAAGATCTGGCCATGGGCCATCTTGCCAATGCTCGTACACCCGAACCCAACAATAGAATAAACCCCACTGATATCGAGTGGCTCTTGCATAGTCCACCAAGCTCGCAGGGTTCCTTTTGCTCCCTGCCAGCCCCCAACTTTCAAATATCAGCCGACGTGCTAGTAGATATAGAAGCTGCTAAAGTGGTAGTAGAGATAGTAGAAGATAGTCCCCTTAGGGCAGTAAATACCAGGCAGTTACGTGGAAGAAAGGAAGGTGCCATACCAAAAAAGAAACAGCCAGTGCCTGTTGCTGCAGGTAATAAAAAATCTAAACCTATTAAGGGTCCTGATAATAACGCAACAACAACTGCTGCACAAATAGTGGCTGATCTCAACAAACAACTTCCCTGCGTGGAAGGCGCATGCCTCGAAGCCTTAAGTCAGGACGTGTTACCACGTATCAGCGTAGATAATAACTCCACTAACATACTGGGCAGAATAGGACTTGATAGACTTGAGGAGGATTCCCTTTTAAATAACCTACGGTCCCTCATAAAGTCCTTACTTGCACCCCTGGAAGCAAGACTTCTCGGAATAGAAAAACAGCTTACCAAGCTTGAGGTAGAGGTGAAGAGCTCTATTATTGTTGGGAAACCTAAAAATAACCCAATGAGTACACATAAAGCAACCGGGGCACCGGAGGCACAACCTACCAAACATCACAAGCAAATAATGGCGAAAGCCACCCCAAGTCTCCTAGATCCCCGGACAGTAAATAGTCCTACAGCCTCGCAACATACTCCCAGTATTGCGGGAATTGAACCTACGCCATCAGTATTAAAACCGAAAGCTGGTGTAAGGGAAGTCAATGATGAAATCCCCAGGCGGGCCCGACCGATAAATTTATCCCCACAATCGAGCCCGTATGTTATAGTTTTAACGGGCGTGCCCGAACTGAAAAACACCAGTCATGAGCCATTTATTTGTCTAAAAAATAAAGTAGCGCACTGGCTCAATCTAAATAGACCGTTACCCCCTCATATGAGATGCGAAATTATTACGGTGCATAGGATTCCCTGGGTGGGACACACACCAAAAACAATCTTGGTCAATTTTAGAGACCCCAGTGTGGTGGAGTATATATGTTCTTGGGACCAACATAATCATAACCACATTCGAGGGACTATGATAGAACTCAGACCATTATCGTTCATCTACCCACCGCCCATCAACCTGGATACTACGGGAGCATGGATGTTTGTGGGGCATGGACAGGGTAGGGCAGGCGGTCACAGACAGGGCACCCCAAACCCAGAGAACTATTTACCTCTGCAAAATAGGTTTAGTTCTTTAGAAATGGTTGATTGACTGAATAAACCTAAAAACAACACCCAGCCCATTAATCGAGTGGGGGGTAAGGAGCAACACCCTGTTCTCTCGAAGCCAGGTAATCTTAATAATATGGAGCGCCACTTTACTGGAACAAACTCACCTTTTTCTAATTTAGGAGCCAGACTAAGCAATAACTCATCAGGCGGAGAGAATGGTATGGGGGGCTCCGAGGATGGTGATATTGTGCCAAACCACTCCACTTCTCAGATCACATCGTACCCAGAGCGAGAAGGGGTCCGTAATCCACCCCTTTCTGCCACGGTCCAAGGGGCAGGAGAGAGGAGGATGCCCATAACATTCTTATCGTGGAACATTGTGGGACTGTTAGACAAGCTAAATGATCCTACCTTCATGACTTTTGTAAATGACTTTTCTGTGATTTGTTTTCAGGAGACCTGGGAGAGGGAGGCAGTGCACATAAATGGTTACTGCTCTTTTCATACCCCTGCCGAGCCATCAGTTAGGGGCAGAAATAAAGGGGGCTTGTGTTGCCTAATCTCAAATACCTCAAATGTAAGGCCTGGAAAATTCTTTGCTGCCTCAAAGTACTATCAGATGTTGGAGCTTTCAGTGGAGGGAAACGAGACCTTTAACATTGTAAATTTCTATAATAATACCCAAAGTGCGAATTATGCAGTGTTTTTGAGGGTCTCTTATACGTAATGCAGAGTTCAAATAGGGATAGTCCCTCAGGAAATCGTGTCCTATGGATGGGGGATTTCAATTGTTTATTGTGCCCAAATGGTCAAACTGGTTTATGTGGCCTAGTCAACATTAAAGGTGAACCATGTACCCACTTTATACACACACCATTAGGGAACCTTGTAAATAATTTGATGTGTGAAATGGACTTAGCTTTTGGTAACGAACTGTGTGTACCACAGGTCAATTTTAAACCAACATACAATGGTAGGGGCTGTAACTCGCTAATTGATTTCGTCATGGTTTCGAGCAGTATTGCACATAATCTGTTTGATTTTAAAACGGGCGAAATCGCAATTAGTGATCACTACCCAAACAGCTTTTCCCTAAAACCTATGAAGTGTAGAAATGATCATCTAGGAGTGGTAAACAATCTATATTCCCACAAGATGAACCTAACAAGAACAAATTGGCTACGCCTTAAAATGGAGCAAAATTAAGCCTGTCCCTTTCCTCCAGAAATTAGTAACAAATAATCTGGATGATTTTATGATTTGCCTCACGGATACAAGTAATCCGGATGCCGTTATGTCGGCTTTCACAAATATTTCCGAGGATACCAACCATCTCCTGGAGGGATCAGAAAGGAAAAGACAAAAAGACAATACTGAGGGTTGGTTCAACTCGGAATGTAGCAAAGCTCATGCAGCCTTAAAAACAGCGCTCAAAAGAGTACCAAAAAGCACTGCTGAGATAAAAATGGCTAGAAGTACATATTACGTAGCGATAAAGAAAAGAAAGAGGGACATAAAGCAGGAGGCATGGGACACTTTACATGAAGCTTGCCTCCAGAAAGACAACATACGCTTTTGGAAGGCGGTCAATGCCCCCTTCTTTGTGGATAGGAAAGTTGACTGTATTGAATTAGCAATAGAGGAAGCAACCTGGGTCAATCACTTCACCAGCTTATACGAGAAGGAAAGCTTCACCAGCTTATACGAGAAGGAACACTTACCGGGGGGCTTAGTTGCTGATACAATGGGAGAGGTAGAAATTAGCTCACGGGGCCGTTTTCCCTTGAACATCAACTTTGAACTATCTGAGGTTGAAGTGGCAATAGCAGAGAGCTCTTGGGGTAAAGCCCCGGGTCCTGATAGGCTACCTGTGGATATCTATAAAAGAAACGTTAAACTATGGGCCCCTCTCCTAACCAATGTTTTAAACGGCTCAAACAAAATAGGATTTTAAGAACTTGGCAGGAAGCAATAGTGATCCCCATTTTTAAAAAGTGGGATCACCAAGACCCAAAATGCTACAGGCCTATATCATTACTAGACTCTCTAATGAAAGTGGCTGGTAGGGTTATTTTAAATAGACTGCATGCGTGGGCAGCGGACACGGGAGCGCTTTCTAAATACCAATATGGTTTTAAAGAAGGGCTAGGCACAGTAGAGCAAGGATTAAATCTAGCCATCATTATTGGGAAATATGTGGTCGCAAAGGAGGATGAGTTATTCCTGACCTAAGCTCTGCCTTCGACTGTGTCAGCCATGAAATCCTATGGGAAACGCTTTCCAGCTTAGAAATTTATCCCTGTCTTATTAATTTTATTAAGGAATTGTATCGGGGGGCAGGCGCAAAGGTCCGTTTTGGTTTAAAGGGAGAGTGCACCTCCAAATTTCCAATCAAAAAAGGAGTCCGCCAGGGATGCATACTCGCACCTTTTTTATTTAATTTATATATTAATAGTGTAGCATCCCACCTGATAGAAAATCGGCAGGATCACCCACAAATCCAAGGTAGGTCAGCACCAATCCTGTTATACGCAGATGATGCGGTTATAATGGCATGCACGCAATTGGGCCTCCAGAGATCACTTAATTCTTTCTCCGGATATATGAGTGAGCGGGGCTTAAAAATTAACGTTGGAAAAACTTACAGCATGTCCTGTTCCAAAAACAGCAAGGTACATTGTAACATCTTTCTGGACGGTACCAAGATTGATTCAACTAAACATTTCTCCTACCTGGGCATAAACTTTGACAACAATGGAACATGGACCACAGCTGCATATGCAAGGAAATTGGCATTTTCCCGTGCTATTGGTGCTGTGCGTAACTTTGCCATTAAGCTCGGGGGAAGACCGGTAAAATCCTGATAGATATGTATAAGGCAAAGTGCGTGTCCACTGTAATTTATGGGGCAGGCATATGGGGCATTACGGATACTAGTAAGATTCAGGCCTGCGAAAATGCTTTCCTGCGATACCTATTGGCGGTCCCTAAATCGACCTCCACATATGTCTGCCACAAAGAGTTGGGCATTGCTTATGTGTCAGACATCATTAAAATGAGCCCAATCCTGTTGTGGCACAGGGTGTGGGTTTCCGAAGAGACAGGGCTGAACAGGGACATCATCCGGGATTGCACGAATCTCCAGGGGAGTACGAAAATAGAGTGGTTTAGGTATGTAAGACGCTTTCTAATAGCTATAGGTCACCAGGAATATTTTGACAACCCGTCTAGTACGTCAGCTGTTTCCAGGAAGAAATTGAAGGATATCTGTCTTACTTACCTAGAAGACACTGGGTGGCAGCTGGAGGGTAAGAAGCCCTCGGTAATGCAAAACCAACTGATGTTAGATGGTCCCGGCCTACAGCATTACCTAATACTAACTCTGAGCAGTTTCACCCGGATGCTCCTTACTCGTTTTAGGGGGGGGCATCTTCTTTAGACTTGTGACCTTCCCTGATGTGAACATTTGGTCAAAATCCCTGACTTTTTGTCCCTGTGATGATGTGTCCCAACAATCGATGCTACATTGCATCCTGTTCTGTAAATTCTATACCACAATCAGGAGAAGGTATATACTCATTTTATTTAAGAAGTGGGGATTGAGACAATGTAGGCCTGCCCTATTAAGACTACAAATGTTGGAGGATGAGTTCACTGTGTACAGTGTTTCAATGTTTTTAAAAAGTATGTTGAGATTCAGATTGTCAATAACTTAAATCTTAACTCAAATTTTGGAATTAGTGGTAATTCGGTTTTTCTGATTCCCTACTATAATGGGTTATAATAATTGGTGTATTAATGAAAGACATGAAATGTTTTAACTGTATTTTACATTGTGCTTTTATGGATTCTTGTAACTGAAACCGAATAAAGCTACTTTTGACTTTGACTTTGAGAGCACTGAATAACTTTGCACATGATGCTGGATTTAAGTAATGTAATTACTTGAAGCTGGCACAGTGCCTGATCACAAGATTCGCAAAGTACTCTCTAGTCCTAGGTTTTACTGCTACCTAACTCAAAGGTGCTCGTCTTCGCATCCTCTGAAGGATGAGCGACTGCATTTACCTGGTGAAATTAGAAGGAACAACGACGTTGCCCAACGACTCTACAGTAGGACTCATAGGGGTCTCTCCTTCTGGGTGCACACCGCATGACCAGGGGTTCAGTTTGGGACCCGGTGTGAAGATAGGGTGCTCATGGAAAGCTTGATGGTCCGAACAGTCTTTATCTGCTATCAAAGTTTCTCTTTTCAAGAACACCGTTCTCTAGGTCACAAGTCTGAATACCCTTAGTAGCCTTTGTGTGCTTTTGGATGTTAACCTCCAAGTGCTCATCTTTGTGCACGAGCTGTCTTTCATGCCGCATCTGTGAGCTTGTGTGTGTTACCCCTTGCCTGCCAGTGCCTATGTTCTACCACTCTGTGAGGCACTTGCCTCTTGGGGTTACTGTCTTCTGTGTGCTATCCTCTCTGTGCTC
Source organism: Lissotriton helveticus (assembly GCF_964261635.1). NCBI lineage: Eukaryota > Metazoa > Chordata > Amphibia > Caudata > Salamandridae > Lissotriton > Lissotriton helveticus. Next base: position 383,054,494 of record NC_136061.1, on the reverse strand, counting down.
CATTCCAGTGCTACCATCTCCCTTTTATCATCCGGTTTTGGCCTAATAAGTATTTTATGTCTGTAATGGTCTCTGTGTTGCCTTGTGTGTGCCCCTCTCTGCCTGCTGCATCCACTACAAATTATTTTATGACGCTGCCTTCTGTGTGTGGCGCACTCTGTTTACAACCATCTATGTCTAATTCTAGTCTTCAATCCCTCATCCCTTCTGTGTCTGCAGGAAGCCAGCTGTGGCTTTGTGATTATCCTGATGGCGCTGTTCTGGTGCTTCGAGGCCTTGCCGCTGGCCGTCACGGCGCTGCTTCCCGTGTTGCTCTTTCCCATGATGGGCATCATGGATTCCACTTCGGTAAGGCCTGGTGCGGAGATCGCTCTCCGTGTTTATTGAATGAATGAATTAATGAATAAATGAATAAATGTTATTCTTAAATGGTTAACTAAAATCATTACACAAATGTAACAATAAAATGCATTGGCTTAAAACTATTTAATTCTTCTATAAAAATGAACTTGCACAATTTGCATTTGTCTATCCTAAATCCTACATGTCAGTCCGGGTGAATTAATGATTTGAGATGGAAATGTATTTTATCTAATTAAGCTCGTCCCAGGTTTCCAGCTTAACCCGAAGTCAGAAGGAGTTTTTTTTTTCCGAAATCAGGCTAAGACCATAACAATTGAAGCAAAATGAAAGTGCCTCCTTGCATGTGTGTTTGCCATTTTCTAAAAACAAAGGTTTCAACTAAGTCTGGGCGGTGAACTCCTCTCCGCTTGCAGAGTTTGTAGAAATTTCCGCACTCCACTTTACGTGGAGTTCACAAGTCTTCCTCCTTGCTTGCGTTCGTCAACGTCAAGTTGGCAAGCGCAAAAGTGAAAATCAACTTCCCGGTGAGAATCTCATCCCAGGTGGTCAGATTTCTCATTGCGAGTGGTCGCTTATGCTCGCGAACGCTTGCATTGAGAAACTGTCCTCGCGCATTGAGAAAGCTGCCGCTTGAGTAAAAATCTACCCGAGCAGCAGAAAGGAAGCAGTGCCCACTTGCACTGTGCCGTTTGCGATGATTTAACAGTGCAGACAAGCACCTGGCACTGAAAATCACGGCAAACAGCATTTATCCAATGCACTCCGCAGCTTGCGGACCTCCGCGTATCGCGGCTGAGTTATTTTGCACTTCGTTTAGCAAACTCTGCCCAGGCTTAGGTCCAAGAAAGATTTTCTGAGGAGGTTCCAATTCCATGCAGCAGCAGAGCAGATGAGTAAAGGATTCATGTTTATAATTGCAGAATCTGGATTTATGAGGAGACTTAATGTTATTACTCCAGTATGACCTATATACCTGGATGGGCAGAATCAGGAATCTTGCCTGCAGGATATTGTGCCTCATATCCTAGTTAATGATTCTTTGGGGTAGAGTTACATGCACAGTGCATCCTACAACATAAAAATGTGGTTTAAACTGGTTGTGTTCTCCAAAGATTTACTGTCCGATTTTCTTGATATATGGCCCGACGTCGCTTCAGAGTTTACTTTACTGCTGAGAAAGAAAGAGCAGAACTTTAAAGCACTTTGAAATCCAGGTCCAAATCGCGCATAGCCATATCTATATATGCGGTGTAGATGTTATCTTGTGCTTTAAAGATCTCTTGTAGGACCGTCTTCAGCGAGTCTACTTTGGCCTGAACTACCTCACAATATTATTTGTTAAATAGTGACTTGCATTCCATGTCTTGTCTTAACGGACCAAATTGTATCTGTAACTGGGTGCGTTGAGTGTACTCAGGTAACGGGAAGATAAGTCTGCATGCGATGCGCTGCATTTCTATTATCTTTAATAAGCTTTACTGAAGATAAAGAATAACAAAGGGGAGGCAAGAAAAAAGCATAACATAACAAAGACAGAATGCATGAGCAAATAGGCAATATCATAGGAGGAAGGGTGGGAAAAAAGGGAAACAGAACATAAAACTTAAAACTCAAGATCAAGTGTCAACACGTAATAATATCTAATAACAAATAATGATAAAAGGCAATAAAACCATTTAGGAAAATAACAGATGCTCTGCATTTTATCACGTGTGGACTCTATTTTAGCGGGGAAGGCATGGTACTCATGTGAAATTGTGGGTATCAGGTTTGCCTTTGATACCTTAATGATGGCCTAGACTGATGGACTGTATACATTTTCTTTTAGGCTACAAAGTGCAAAGGTGAGGTTACTGAGTTTCTACTTAATTGATGTTAAGTGGATCAACGGACTAGCCTTGTTTGCAAGCCAAACTCCCCAGGTAGTTGTAAATTGCATTTGATTTTTTCCAGAACTAATCTGAGCAAGGCTGTGATTCATTCATGAGTTATTCAAAATCAATCACTTTAGTTTTATTTATGCTGTCCACGATCTTATGGGACTCATTGTATAACGCTTCAGGCCTATTTTGGTTTGGTCAAAATTCACCAGCTCTTCAACATATTGTAAGTTTGGGATTTTATACTGACCGATCCTTGGCGGGAATGATTCTACTATGTTTATTGCATTGCTGTTGTCCGCTTCACTGTACCAGGGATTTCTTCTGGTAGGAGCAACTCTTCTAGGTTATGATGGTGCTGTACAACTGTTTCCTGTTACGCACCTATATATAGATGTTATTGTGATGACCCATCTTGATTTCTGCTCCATTTTACTATTCCCTTTGTCACGTAATTTGCCTCCATCTGCTGGAGTTGTGAATTTTTAAACCATTTGTGTGTGATCTTGCTCCATTTAAGTCTCTTGATGATCTTACAAACTTCTGTCCCTTCTGAGACACCGACCATTTTAAGATCCCTTCCTGTTTCAAATTAGGACTCTTGCTGATCAGCGGTAGATGGACACTTTCTGTCTATTCTGAAATGGCTAATCTTATACAGGCCTAACTCAGGTTTATTAAAGAGGAGGTGTAATCTACTGTGGCCCCTACTTTATGCGTGGCACAATATTTTCCTTCCAGATATTTGCTGGTCTGACTATACTTGATGCAGAGGAGTTTATGAGCCTGAAGGATATCTCTCACTTTCATGGGTGAGCCCTAGATTTATTGATATTAATGTCACCAGGAAATATAATCTCATGGCCTGCATAGCTACAAAGCAAGTCCTCTAAGGTTTTGCAAAATGTTCCTACTGTGCTTTTATAATCCTTATTGTGAAGGTTCAAGAATATGAAAAAAATAAGTGTTGGTTCTGCGTAAGAACCCAGATTATGTTGTTTCAAGTATTTCTTTGGTTGTTGAGTTTTGTTGCTCCACTATAACAGTAGCATTGATATCAGTTGGTACATAAAATGCTAATCCCCCAATGGCCTGTCACATCTCAGCTCATTTTGGATGAACCATATTCGATATGAAGTGATAATATTGATATAAGAATAAACAGCTTGACCAGTTACAACTTGTCATGAATCTTCTTCTTGAGAGTTTCATTAAAAAAATTATTTTCAATTCCACTTCGGTGGGCTTCACGCTGTGCTCTGGAGGACGTCACCTTACCAGATGACGCTACCATTGCTTAATTAATTACACTCACCGACCAGAGAGTGCTATTCCGGAAGCACGCGACAGCCTCTAAACTATAATTCACCATAGTGGTGAGTGTTTCAATCCCCTTGATTCTATGAGATCCTTCGGTTCTTACCTCCTGGCTTCTTCTCCCTTAATCTTCCATTCTCTGTGTTTTGTTATTGAACGGGAGGGGATGTGTTATGTAGAGCGGTTATGTAGAGCGCGTATCCACGAGAGCTCGAGGACGCCTCACGCCTCAAGGTCTCATGGTCAGTCTGGTATGGAATGTGGTGTTTTGAATGTGAGGGAGAAACGGTTAGGGGATGAACAGGAGGTAGCGTTGTTGCCGGCCAAGTGTTGGTCCGTTGCTTCTTGTGTCGCTTGGAATAAAGCTGTCACTTACCTACCACATCGTGTCCAGTGTTGTCTATCCACAACAATTTCCCATGCCCTAATCCAATTTAGCGTGTCACTTTGTCTGATTGTCTGGGCCCGGCCACATACCAGGAAGCCAATGTGAGTTGTGTACTGTATGTTCTTGGTTCTTTCCTTTTATATTCACTCCTATTAGGAATGACACGGGTTGTTAACTGATAAGGTAGAGGACAGCCAGCGCCAGTCTGCCTCTTCCATTGTATCAAGTGGCCTCACTGGTATGCATTTTCTCTCATTATTTGCTTTAAGATGTATTCACAATTGTGTGTTCCAATTTTGTGTCTCCTCCGAGGTGCTGCTAGTTCCCTTTAAGATACTTTTCCCCATTTGATGGACTTCATCGCTCCTTCTGGGAATAAGTAGAACCAGTGAACATCTCTCTGTCTCCTTATGTGTGACTTAAACGCCGAACTCAGCAAACCTTTGTTTTTCACTCAGCAAATCTTCGTTTTTCGCTCAATACCTGTTACCTTTGCTTCAGAAGACATGTTATAGTATTTGACTGAATCCCTGGTGTGTTTTACATTGTCACAAAGCGTACCCTTGGAATATCGTCAAATTTTAGGTGAGTCAATGATGGGACATATTGAAATAAACATAGTATATTGGATCTATTTAAAGTGTTTTGCCTTCTGTGTGAATAATATGTGGGGATATTAGTTCACGAGTTTTCTATTTGTAATGCCAACCAGTGCCTGCTGGACCGTCTTGATTGTGAGTGTATACATACCCTGTGTCAATTATTTAACTGTTAACAAAGGTATATTAATTTGGGGACTTTGTGTTTGGAGGCCTCCCGTTGCTTTTATTTCCATTATACTGGGGAGTGTGACTTTTGCGGGCTTGTGTTTCCTTTCAAAATACCTCCATGGGGACTTGGTAAGGGTTTATACATTGCAAGTCTGTTGGGCTATTTATCCCCTGGAGGCAGGGCGCAGGATTTGTAATTCATGTGGCTGGTGTGTTTTCCTTCTTGCAATCCAGTTTCTGTTAGCACTATACCTAATATGTTAATTTATGGAAATGGCATAGGGCGTTCTCCTTCCCTTTGTTGAAGATTGAGTAATGCTCCTTTCTCACTGGAGCTTGCTTACTATGTTTTCATCCATACAGTGCTTTTGTTATTTAAAGCCCAAATCTTTATTCTACTTTAACTTGTTTTTCTCCCTCTAGATAGTGTTTTGGGTCTTTGGGATTACTCATTTTGCATTGCCCCTTTTATATGTTGGGCGGTAAATTCAGTCATGCTTGAGGTACCCAGTGAGTCTTCTAAAACATGAGACAGATTTCAATCTGGAATCTTCAATCACATTAACTTGTTGTAATTCAAGTGTAGACGTTGAGCTGTTGGATAGATCACCCTCCTCTGTAGAACATTGATCTATCGGGCCATATCACGTTTTGTTGTACTTAACTATTTTAAGTCAGCAACCAATAGAGCTCACCAGTCAGGTAGTATTCTCGACTTCTTGTCCGTGGTGGCATTGTTGCCCTTGGCCGTAATTGGCTCGTCTGTGTTTGTGTTGCCTCCATCTATTCCAATACTCTATGTCGCTTAATGCGAGGCTGACAGAAGAGTTCTGACTGTTCTCTTCCCCTCTTGTGAGTACCAGCTGATCTTCTAAGCCAATGGAAGAAGATATTTCAATAATTAATACATTAGATACTTTTCAGTTCCCTCTTCACTATAATGAACCTGTGGTATTGCCTCAATTGTTCTTTGTTGAGGGGGAACTTGTTCTATACAGGTTGTCAGTTAATTTTCGGTGCCAATTTTATTGAGACGTGGGGCTGGATCCTGCAGCAAAACTAGTCAAGATAGTGCAGGGAGATGGGTAATAGCCGAATTGGCAGTCAATGGTAGACCCCTAACCATTAGTACAGTGTACGGTTCAAATTTAAATGATCCAGCAGTATTACATTTCCTGAATTTAGAGTTGGCATTATGGCCACATCCTATTTGTCTGTGTGGGGATTTAAATATTAATCTGTTTGCGGATTTTAATTTAGTGGGGGGACAAAGTTACTTAGGTAAGAAGCATAGGGTCTTTAGGGCGCTTCAAGCTCCGGTTCAAGAACATTGTTTGATTGACCTCTGGTTTCACCCCAATAAAAATCAAGATGGCTTTACATACTATTCTGCCCCTCATAATAAAATGGTCCGTTTGGATTATTTTTTTATCGGATCAGCTTGCGGAGGCTACGTCCATCTCAGCCCCCCCAAGAATTCTGTCCGACCATAATCCTCTAATTGTTGAATGTCCTCTTTTTCATGGACCTAGTGTCCCAAGAGTCTGAACATTTGAAAGAAAATTATTATTGGAACAACCCTATTTAGGACATATGAGGAATTGGTTAATTGAATTTTTAAATATTAATAGGGGGACTGCTTCTGGTGCTTCAGTTTGGGATACATTTAAGGCTGCATCCCAGGGGGAGACGAAGAGTTTTTCGGCCTTTCGACGGAGGACAATCCAAGAACAAACTAGAGGGCGTGTTGAGGAGCTGAGGCTGGCAGAGGTCCAGCTAACACACACAATTAAGGAGGGTTGTGACATAAGTCAAAGTCAGATATTGGTTGCTAAAACCAAGGCTAGTCTGCTGGAGTTCTTTGGTCAGGATTTGGCTGCCAAGTTCTTACAGTTTCATACAATGATGTTTGAATTTGGGGAAAAATCTGGGAGGGTCTTGGCCAAACGACACCAGCAGGAGAGTTTGGCCAATCGTATCATTAAGATTCAAGATCATCAAGGCCATGTTCACGACACACAGGAGGGGGTCATGGGTGTCTTTTTGCAGTTTTATCGCACACTGTACACAGAGGAAAATACAGGCTCAGAGTTAGAGGCCGAAGTTGGGGATTTTTTTCAGGACATTAATACTCTCCATGTCACGGCCCACCAGAACGAAGCTCTCTCTGCTCCCATAGAGTGGGAAGAGGTTGAGTTAGCAATTAATTCACTAGCTAATGGCAAAGGTGCAGGCCCAGATGCTATTCCTTTGGAATTCTATGGGGTGTTCCGCTCTGAGAATCGGCTGGATTTCCTCTCAGTTCTTAGAGCAGCACAGGAAGGTAACATACCAGACTCATGGCGCCAAACTGCGATAGTCCTCTTTAGGAAGAAAGATAAGCCAGAGCTGGACCCTTCCTCCTTTTGCCCTATAGCTCTTATAAATACAGACAGTAAAATGTATTCCAACATTTTGTCTACCAGACTAGCTTTGGTGATTACTCCATTGCTCTCACAACGCCAGCCGGGTAGGGACACGGCCGATCATGTTCGCCGGGTCATTGCACTTCTGGACTGGGCCCAGGTTACTGAGTTTCCCCTTGGAGCAATCCTGTTGGACGCCGAGAAGGCGTTTGACAGGGTCGCCTGGGGGTTTTTATGGGCAGTTTGCCGCTGGAAAGGTTTTAGCCCTAAGTTCATCCAGGCGGTTTAATGGCTTTACATTGCTCCAGCGGCCACCCTACGTGTTTCTGGTCTGGTTTCAACATCATTTAGTATCAGCAGGGGCACAATGCAGGGCTGTCTCTGCTCACCCTTGCTTTTTGCCCTGTACATTGACCCCTTTTTAAGTAAGATTGAAGGCTCTTTAAATATTCTGCCGGTCAGGGTCAATGCTACAGAGTACAAGACGTTGGCTTATGCTGACGACATTGTAGTTTTGACTAGGGATGTTGCCTCTGCCTTCCCTGCCCTAAAGAACTTAGCAGAACAGTATGGCAAGCTGTCTGGCTACAAGCTTAACGTCACCAAAACCCAGGTTATTCAAACTTTTGCTATGGGCCCCTCTCAAGCTCCAGTGGTTCAAGTCGCAACATATTTAGGAGTCAAAATTACTGCCCTAGTAGCCAATATCCCAGACTTGAATATTCTGCCGGTTATTGAATCAGTTAACTCTAAACTAGTAAGATTGGATAATATACATCTCTCTCTGTATGGTCGGTGTAACGTTCTTAAAATGCTGGTCCTACCGAAGTTTTTGTACCTATTTAGAACCATCCTACTGGAGTTCTCACAACTAAGCCTGGCCAGGACAGAAAGGACCTGTAATAGATTTCTTTGGGGCTATCATCGCCCTCGTAGGGCAGTAAGTGGATGTGCCTCTCGAGAGATCGGGGAGGCTGGTCAGTCCCGAATCTTTTGCTCTATTATTGGTCCGCACTGCTACAACATTTGGGCCTGCCATTGCTTGGGGACAGGGCGGTGGTACCTTTGTTCTGTAGACCCACTATTTATGAAATAGGGCTTAGAGAGGACGCTAAGGGGATCTTAATGCGGATTCTTGTACCAAGTTATTATAAGAAGACTAAGTTCAAGGTTATTGGGGCCATGTTCTCAGTCTGGCGCAAGATTCGCCATAAATGGCCGATTCCCAATATTAATTTTTATACATCTTTCACCGCCGCTCGACTTCTGCTGGCCATTTTTCAAGGTCAGACCACCTTTAGGTGGCTGTCGTTAGGGTTGGGAGCTCTTGGGGATTTAGGTTTGGATGGGCAAATGGCCTCTATTGCATATTTAAAGGATAAGTTCCATCTTAATACGCGTGATTTTTAAAAATACTTACAGATCCGAAGTTTTGTTGATAAAATGAAGGGTCAAGCTATCATTCTGTTTGATAAGATTACGTTGTTTGAACTGATTCAGAGGAGGTCACGAATGGGTGTAGTCTATCAGCATCTACTATCTGGCCTCCCGGATAAACTTTCCTTTCAGAATGCCAAGTGGGAGGCTAAGCTGGGTAAGACAGGGGTCGATATCAGTTAGACACTTGAGTTGGCCAGTAGTGTGTTAGTATCTGGAAGCCTACGCTCCCAAAGTTTTATGGCTTTGTTTGATCTTTATTATTCACCGGTCAAAATTTCAAAATGGAGGGGTTGTAGTGGTCATTGCTGTCCGAGATGTGGCCTTTTAGCAGCCAATGACGTAACTATGTTCTTTGTCTGCCCAAAATTGGGGGGTTTTCTATCTGGTGTAGAGCGATTTATAAACTCCACGCTCAGTGTTACGGTTAATCTCTCACCAGAGATGGTGATATTCGGGTGTGAAAGTAATGGCCCACCTGAGAGATCGAGGCATGTTTCTGCTTTTCTATTCATTACTATGTCTCCAGTCCGGCTCTGTATTACCTCAGAATGGATTATCCCGGATGCTCCTATCTTTCTTAATTGGAGATCGAGGATCATTGCCCTTTATAATTTAGAGTCAGCATTCTTCCAGAGGTGGGGCAGAAGGAGGCGGGAGATGGCCAGAAGATCTGGGCCCCATTGGTGGAGTGGCTTAGGTAATAATAAGGAATTATATTTGTGGGTTTTCTAAATATTCACTCCCTGCTCTAGGTTGGTGTGTCATATGGTTTGTCCTTCTGACGTAAGCTTGTATATATTATTCTTCTGTTTTGGTATAATGTTTTGCCACGATTTATTATGACTTTGTATTTTGATTATATTTTGACAAGCTAAATAAAAAAAATGGAAAAAAATGATCTGAAGTGTGCTCCACAAAATTACTGTGGGTCCTTTTTCTGAAGTAGTAGTAAATAGTGTTCAGTAGGGACTTGCATCTGTCCTTATGCAACTGTGCCCTTATTAGTGTTGGTGGTTATCCTGTTTTCCGCTGGTGCAATGGGCTTGAGTTTAGGATGGGCAACATGTTACTTTCTCTGTTGATATGATTTTCATGTTTCTTTGACCTGTCTTTTCTAGTCCATCTTTCCGTTTTCTTAGCGTTTGCGGTTTTCCGTCGCATGTTCAAAAACTTGATGTGCAATTTTCCAACTTAGCGCTTGATGGTCCATGCTTTTCAGTAGTCTTTTTTTATTTTAATATGCAGGTTTTTACCATCGTACAAATTTCCTGTACGGCTTAACTCACATTGGTTCTTTTCTTAGTCTGGCCTTAAACGTTATGGGTTTCTGTCGCACTTTGTCCTGTAGGCAATTACTGTCACAAAATTGTAGGACGTTTTGGGTATTGGATAATCTCTACATGCTTTCTGTTTAGGCTGCCTAATTCCTAGATGGATTTTGCTGGTTTATCTATTATAAAGAGCTCCTCCAATGCTCCACCAGGACTAGCCTGATGTCAGTCCTTGAGTTGTTGTTTTATTATTTTAGCATCAGGCGGGGTTATCCTGTTTGATACTAAGTACAGGTGATTGCTGATATGTATAGCCTCTGCACTATCTGCCGATAACATTGTTTGAAAATCTAGTACACTAAGCTGGCTCTACTTTTTTTAACCCCCAACAGAAGTTGGGGGGTGGGGTGAAATTACGTGTGGCAACAAAAAGAGTTTGAATATAAAAAGACATAAAAGAATTTGACTTACCTCCTCCTCCAATTTAAAAGTAATTGCTGCCACCTAAGGCTGCCAGACGAGCCGAACAGTCTTACTGCGGTGCTTAATAGATTTGATAGACTTTTGGAGCTTCCTGGACAAACATTTGTGACTGGAGAGTAGATCCCAGCCCTGCAAGGGAGCCAGGCCCGATGCTCCATCACCTGCTTGTATTCCTCGTGGTACTTCTTGCACTGCACTCCTCTCCTGTGACTCCCCTTAGAAGCGAACAGGAGAGTGATTCTGTGAGCACCTGTCTTGCCCTAGGATCAGCCGAGGATTCCCCAACCCTAATGCTCTGGGTAAGGGCCGTCAGGTAGACCAATGGCGCCCACCTAGAGTGCCTTACCTGTCTGTCATTTTCATGGACTGTCCTTGAATTAACTCTTATGTCAATTGTCCATGATGGAGATTTCAACGGGCAGTATTTTTCCATATTTTAGCCTTTCTGCGAAAAGACCAATGTTACAGTTTAAATGCCTGGACTGCAGTGGAAGGTCTTCTGTGCTGTGATTGCGAGGGAGGGGTAGACACAAAAACAAGTCTTCTCGCCATGGTGCTGGCTCTCTGAAAAGAAATGTAAATCTGTGTGGTTGGTTAATCCGTAAATGTAAAGCCTGCTATAAAAAAAAGTATTCTTTTTGAGAGGTATTGTCAGGGTGTTCCAAGCTGAGCTGTGGAGTGAGTGCTTTAAATGAACAGTTGTAGAACTATTTGTATGAGGAACAATCTCCATATTATTAAAATCTACACCTTAAATACACTATTTTGCCTTCAACCTAAATTTATATCCACATTTTGTGGCAGCCTATCTTATACTGTGTGTAATACAAATTTAAAATATTACATATTCACAGTGCTTTCAGTAACAGGCAGAGAACTCCCAGCACTAAAAAGACTCAAGTCACTACTTACTGCTGAACCAAACAGAATTAACTGATGTTAGCATATGGTGTCCAGCAGTTCCTCACCTTCACTATGTACTTTTTTTTAAACATTGTGTCAAAATAACCTGTGATCTGTATTTACTTCACACAGTCTACAATTCATCTGACAGTGTTGTAGAAAAACACTGGGGCATATTACCAAGCAATAGCGATAATTATCGCTATTGCTTGGTTAGAGACAAAAATTTACCGCAGAGCTGCGGCGATTTTTATCGCAGATAAACCTTGGTATTACCAAGGTTTATCGCAAATGCGATAAAAAACGGCCGCAATGCATGAATATCGCTGAAAAGTCAGCGATATTCATGCATTACCGAGCTAATGCTCTTAGCCATGTTATCCACCTCCCATTGGATAACATGGCTAAGAACTGCTCAGGACAGGTGTTAGCTTTTGGAGATATTCGCGCTTAGCTCGAATATCTCCAAAAGTTGGTAATAGGAGATAGCGATGTTAGCGACTGTTTCCAGTCGCTAACATCTTGGCACGCCCACTTTGCATGTCATTAGTGATAAATATCACTGACATGCAAAGTGGGGCCCAAGATGGTCGCTATCTCCTACTAGCTGTCGCTAACTGGTGTTAGCGACAGCTAGGTAATAGGGAGATAATTTTATCTCCGCTTTCTTGGCTTTTAAAGCCAAAAAAGCGGAGATAAACCCCCTTGATAATATGCCCCACTGTCCTCTGGTGCTAAAGGGGACTGAGAAAAAGAAAGTATTCTAGTCAGTTGCGTAATTGCACTATGTGTGAGCAGAAAACCTTCATTCAAATCACAGCTTACCCACATGACTAAATTGTGTGATTTAAGTCAGATCAAGTTACTTCATGTGTCTAGTCTACTTGATAGTGGCATTTGAGAGCCCATTCAACTAATTCAGTTCAAGATGGATCCTGTGTGAAAGTTTCACTTGTATATGCTTTAATGGCCTGTAATATTCCATTGTCCATAAAAATAATATTGGCCATGACATACGTGGCATCTGACAAGTCATACTCGTTGTTCAGTCATGGCTTTGTCAGGAGGGAGGGTTAATAAATGTTTTAAAGTTTATATTTAGAAACTTCCAATTCAAATAAATGTCAATGCTGTGATCTAATATACTAGAATGAAAACCCTCAATGTATTAAAGAAACACTTTCTACATTTTATAGTCTTCATCATATTGTTATATTTTGTTTATTGAGTAATTTGTGTCGCAAATATATTGAAGGTTCTGCATTTGCTCTGGCACTTAAGGATGAGCCAAAACACTGGTTTGGGCTTGGCACTACTGCAGAGCCATTTTAAGACATGGACAGAGGGGGCAAATGAAAGGGATCAACATTAGAAGGGGCCCAGCCCCTACCTGCCCTCCACAAGCACTACTAATGGACAACTGCACTGGCAGAGTTTGCCAGGGTGTGAGGGTGATGCTTATTCAACCACTGAATAGCGTCACTTATGTGTCTGGCCTGTCTACTGAGGGAACTCCCCAGGTACACAATACTTTCCAACACTCCGGGGCTCTCTGAGTTTAGGAATTGTCCTGCCTTGTTCTTCTCTTTCTTATTTATCCAGTTCCTAGCAAATACCCTTTGAATCAGATCAGTTGCTGCTGATGTCCCATCTGATCTTGATTTCATCCTGCTCTTTAATTCTCTATCTGGTGGTCATTAAAATGCTATTGAACAAGGACATAATGCGTCCTCTGAATGTAGCATACCTAGAGGGGTATACAACGGTAACCACGCATTTTTTACAACGCGGTACCGTTACCACGCTACTTTTACCACGCAAGTCGTTACCACGACTGGCGCTGGGGGGCGCTCCAGGATAGTAAATAGATTAATTTACTATCCAACTCCTTTCCCTAGAGTCCACGGGGACTGGAGTTGGAATAGTAAATTAAAATTTACTATCCAGCGCCCCTCCACGCAAGTCGTTGTAACGACTTGCGGGGTAAAAGTAGTGTTGTAACGGTACGCGTTGTAAAAGTACGCATGGTACCGTCATATATCCACCTAGAGGCAATCTTATAGACACCACAGTGATTAAACAGTGCAATATAAAAAATAAAACTAGAAGCATTGATAAACCAGTGGAAAATGACCACTCCTCCTTTAATCCTGAATTTTTGTACTACATTTTGACCCTTTGTCCTGAATTGTTTTACAGTCCCGTCCTGAATTTGTCACCCTACACCCAACCTAATAGCCTGGCTTCCAACCAGAAAACATTTTCGTAGCATATATTTAGTTGTTTAGTAAAAGATATAAAGTTGTTTTGAAAGACCTCTTTTCTGTCATGTTGTCAGCAAAGTACATAGGGTATTGTTTTCATTCGTAGGGCTTGAGGAAAGGTGAGCCCATAGTTCATTGGCAAATTTTCATTGAAATGTCTGTCATAGCGGCAAGTGTTAAGGGTTCATGGAGGCTGTTGAATGGTGGATGGCAGCATGTCCTGGTTTTTTAGCAGAGATGGCTATCCCACTGTGGACTATTTTGGTGAACATATTTTGGTGAGAAGAAGAATCGGGTGCACTCGGGAGTCATGTACGGTGTGATAGCTGCATCTGTGAACATCGTGGATACCATCAGGTGCCTAGATTTACATTTTATTTCCTAAAAAGCCAAGACATACAGGTGCAGCAAAACATGTGCTTAATTCTCCAGCTGCTGGAGCACAGGGCCTTTTGGGTGATGTTCTCAGTCTTGGTGTTGTGCAACTAGTCCGATTGAAACAAAGAGGCTTTCATACCTCACCCTTTGCAGAAATGTTTGCTATTTAGAGTGTAACTGCTGCTAATGGGCATCATGCAACTAGTGTACACTGAAATTCAGTGGGTTGGAGAATTTCCTCACAATTCTGTTGTTTCGAAGAAAAGTAAACTGGTTCTAGAAATCCCTGCTGAGTAGGGGCCTTTCTTCCGCTGGTCTTGACAGGCTGGTCCCAGTATTGGAGATACCCTTTGCTAAGGAAATCCAATCCAAGCATTCTCTTGCTTAGCTTTTCTCTCAGGTGGTGGGAGATTATATTAGAACGAACCAAACTGAATACGACTCCCAGACATTTAGGAGAAGCCGGAAGACCCATCTTTAAACTTTACCTCTCGGACTAACTCTCTATTATTCCTAACCCTGTTTTTTATTGTTCACCTGTTACCATAGTTTATTGCAATGATGTAGGCTGGACTTGTCTGGCAAGTCTTGGTTTTTGCTAAATAAATCCAATAAATATATAAATAATTTGGGTACCACCCTGAGTAGTCCAAAATTGTTTCCCATTGAAGACACTTCTCCAATTCAACATGGTGTCAACTTATCGTCACCCAAAGAAAACCCTTCATAGTGAGTCTCAGCAGGCCAAGTATCAGCAATAATAGAGGGGACATTCTGTAATTATTCAAGCCATCCTCTTAGGGCTACCATCTTCCCTTTGGGTAAAGTAATGTGTAGGAAGGGTGTGGGCCGTCTAGAGAACAGGATTTATGCATTGGGATATTTCAGTTCTGTTTACCACCAACCTTTCAGTTGTGAATCTGCAGTGGTTTCTGCTCATTCAACCCTAGCACCATTCAGCTTGTCATCTTGGGACAAACATATTTGGAGAGAGGAGTAGTTTTCTCTTAGGGAAACATCCCTCATACAGATGTGCATGATGACTTTTGTGCATGACTAACGACCACAACTCTGCATTAATCTTTGGCTAGCACAGGCCCCTTTGCCCTCCGGTACCTATATGGCTGCGCACATTAGGTCTGTCCATGATAAACACCACTGGGAGGGCTGAGACCCACCAGGCTTATTGTATCTAAACGTAAATGCCATTATGATTTGGACCGCTTTCAGTTCCAATGTAATTCCTTGGTGATTTTTGATATCCTTCCTCCAAACCTTTAAGAAAAATTGTCTCCCTCTTCCCTAGAGTGAGACATATTTTCAGATTTTTTTTATGTTTTCTATTATTGGCTGACTTGATTTGAAACTCAAGTTCTTTACATCAACTGTATTGCTGTTTGCTTAGCTGCGTTATACACTTTAAACACACATACACACACATACACACTTTTTGGGCGACACCTTGCCGGTCAGGCCAACCTACCAAAGGTGAACCAAAGTACTCTTTTATCAAAACCAGTTCACTTTTGTGAGTTGCTTTGCCTGGGCCGTGTGAGAGCTCAGTCACAGCATCAAGACCATGACATTTCCCTTATCTCCCACAGCATAGTACTGTGGTCCCTGAACAGGGCAGGGTTACAAAGATGGATCCTGACAGTGGGTGTGTCTGCAGTGGACCTATCTGTAGAGTTGTGCCCTGAGCGAGCTATTTTACTGCAGTTATCGGTTATCTTGCCAGTGAGGCACGCTCAAGAAAGCCTTGAGCAAAGGTCAGTGAATAATGGAAAAGCACTGAGTGTGGAAAATATTCAGATTGAATATGAGGTTACTACTGGTTATTGGTATCTCATTAGTAAGGTTGTCTTCAACATCTTTATCATGCTGTGGTTCTCCTACACCAGAACAAGGAAGCCATCAAATCTTCCTATCAAGAGATAAACACCAATAACTGATCTGTTACCTTGAGCCAGCACACTAAAGTCTCAGAGGGCCGATAACAGCTGATACTGAGTGGCTGGCAGAGGGCCTGGGTGCCAAGGGCCAAGAGCATGCGAGATAATCAAAAAGTTAATTTTATGGAGAGCAATATGATGTTATGCTGTTTAGGACTGGGCGTTAGATTAGACAGTTGCCCTGTTCCGCAAAGTGTTCTTTAATGTTATTTATTGGTTTCGAAAGAAGAAAAAATACCATAATATAAGAATGAACAAACAGATCAGGTGCAGTTAATAGTTACAAATCCTTCACAGCTACTTCAAAGTGTTGTAAAGATGACAGATCAGAAACAATCATAAAGTCTTTTTTTGTGGGGGTGGGGAAAAGGAGCAACTAAGTGCCAGGAAAAAACAATTAAAAGCCCTGAGAAAACCTCCCTTCCTAATTATGTTTTCATAGTCTTATGTCTGGGATTCAGGACGGGAGATTAAATAATAACTGACGAATCCAATCAGAACCCTGTATAGACCTGGGACACAAGTGGAGGATAAGTTATAAACGTTTCAAAGAACTGATGATTTCTTCTCCTGAAACCGGAAAGACATAGGCAGAGAACATGCTGAAACATTGCATCTAATAAAGGAGCCTTTCAGACCGAAACGTGTTATTCTACATCGTACTTGCCCAACAATTAAACCTCATACAAAGATACCAGTGTTCTGCAGTTTTCTGGAACAACCCTGTGTGCTGAATGCTGATCTGTACAAGGGATCGAGAGCCCGAAGAAGCTTGCTGAAAACTACTTTTCCGCATAAGCGTTACAAAAACAATTAGGTTTCCTTTTTTGCTATACACACAACACGATTATTTTGTTTCTTATTAACGTCTTGCAGTAGAAAGCCTGCAGGATGCAGATAACTAGGGGAAATGTGCATCTACGTGTGGGACTAACCAGCAAGACCTAAGTCACACTTCTCTGCTGCCATCAAGGATGGGGGAGGCGGGGATGGGATGGGGGGCAGTCCGAAGGGAGCCACGGTGTTATAAAAAGCCCAGACATCCAGGAGTAACTATTAAAACAATGATGTAAAATCTGGAAAGCACAGGGCTCTTGAAGACCATGCTGGTGTCAGGGGCGGCTCTAGGTTCATGGTGGCCCTGGGCAGGGAACATAGGTAGGGGGCCCCGGAAGAGGAGGCCCCGGAAGAGGCGCGGAGGTCAGTGAAGAAGAGGGGGGGGTCAGGGTGTTTGGAAGTGGAACAGAGCAGGAGGCCGCCAAATCCCTGCCAGGGGCCGCCACGCAAATATGTATCTATCCTCAGAGAGCTTGCACATGCCTAAGGCCGGCTCTGCTGGTGTTACTTTGAAGCTGCCCAGTAAATCTTAGGTTTTATAAATCACTGCCTACCTTTGGGCTCAGAGAGCTAAAAGCAAATCAGTATGAACCCTTTTCTGATTGTACAAAAGACAATATGTATGGAGGTTGCCTGACCCTAGATCTCATGCACAGTATGTTTTGTTGGGGAATGGAGTTCGCCTGCAAGCCATCTGTGTGACTTGCAAAACTACTGTGTTCATAAGCCAAGGAAGTGTAATGTATCTTATTTATCGGATACAGTTGTTGCATGTCAGACTGAAGAATGAAGTCAGCACTTATTCCTCAGCTGGGTCTGGATGAGTGGCAGTGCCCACTGGGGTGTGAATGGGTGTACACCTGGGAGATATTGCCTAAAAGAGAATTAAATGAGGTGTTTGGAATATTCCATTTGCTGCATGCCTTCCAAAAGAGGGAAAGTCTGCAAACGTGCTGCCACAATAGCAGACCTGTGTGCCACCAGCTGTGCTGTGCCCCAATATGAGGCCTGGGGAAAAAGAACTTCTTGTGGGGAACATCTGCACCTTGTGTGTTCTCTCCTGGTGAATGGACAGAGTTCTGGGGAACTCAGGAGTAGGAAGCCTGAGCACAATGTGAGAGTCAATCTACCAGTGGGCAAAGTACCCACTGTTATCTTGGACCCTAGAATGTGTCTAGGAGGCACACATATGTTGGAGACAAAGAGCATTTAGAGGAAGCTCAAACCCAACATCCTCTAGCAGGACTTAGGGCCATATGTAGGTAGCTAAATACCGGTCGGTAACGGACGAAATTCAGTAAATTTCCCGTTACCGACCGGCATTTAGGCAATTGAGATGTAAGAGGCCAAAAATAAGGATTCGGTAATTATGGATCGGTAAATACCGTTAAAGCTGAACGGATCAAAGACCGAGATACTACTGTTAGGTCACACGGGCCCTGCCCTTCCACCTCATCTCTGGCCCAGCTGCCTGGGCGACCCCCCCGCACCTAAGGACGAGGTTAAAAGCCTAGGTGTGTGGATTGACAAGGACACGAGCTTCAAAACCCAGGCAAATAAAACAGCAGGGACATGCTTTGGTCTCCTCCGGGCCTGCAGGAAGATCTTCCCTCTGCTCCCAGCCACCGCAAGGAAGCTCCTTATACAGGGTCTAATCCTAGCGAGATTAGACTACTGTAACGCCATCTACCTAGGAGCTCCTGAAGCCACCCTAAATGCGCTGCAGAAAGTCCAAAACGCCGCCGCCCGCCTACTCACGGGCACACCTGCAAGATCCTCCGCCAAGCCAGCTCTCAGGTCTCTGCACTGGCTGCCAATCAGAGAAAGAGTCATCTTCAAGGCCCTCTGCCTGGCCCATAAGACCCTCAATAATAACGCCCCCCCCCTTCTCAAAGAACTATTAATCCCCTATAAAGTGAAAAGAGACCTCCGGTCCAATGGAGAAAATTTTATTTCAGTTCCCAGAGTCAAAAAATCCAAAACCGGTGGCCGTCGCTTTTCGGTCCACACGGCCAAACACTGGAACTGTTTACCACGAAGTCTGAGGACAGAATCAAACCATCTCCAGTTCAGGAAATCCTTAAAGACCCTCCTTTTTCCGCAAACATAACTTCATTCAGATGGCTGGAAGCCCCAGGAGAAACAGGTCAGCGCTGGGATGCTCACTGAGTTACTACGCGCTTTACAAAACCATTAAATAAATAATAAATAAATAAATACCGATTCATCATTACCGAATTCAAAATTACAGATTCTGGATTACCGATTCCTTATTTACCGAATCGGTAAATAAGAAACGGTAAAAACGAGAAAAGAGATGTAGGTAAATTCGGTAATACCGATTTTCATGAAATTCGGTATTTAAGAGTCGGTAATTAACACTGACTGAAAGTAGGTGGTAATCAGCTACAGTGTATATAAGCAATCCCAAAATGCAACAGTGTGATCACTATGGCGGCTTTCTATGCGATTGCAAGGCGGCTACATCTACAGGCAGCAGGAGTGAAGATCTGGAGACAGGAGGACTGCATTTACAGACAGCGCATCACACTCTTCCAACAGATTGAGGCTGAGATCCATGAAAGGTACAGGCTACACCCCCACACCATCCTGGACTTGATAAGGGACCTGCACCCACTCCTGGAGCACCCAATACCAAGGGCGCACGCCATACCACCACATGTGCAGGTGCTCTGTAGCCTACATCTACTCACATCTGGCAGTTGCCAGGGGGTGATAGCTGCGGTAGGCGGGGTGTCTCAGAGTTGCCTGTCCCGTTTCTTCAGAAAGTTCCTGGATGCCATGATGCAGAGAATGCATCACTACATTAGCTTCCCAAACACACAGGCGGAACTTCTGAAAACCAAGACAGACTTTTACCAGATGGCACAGTTCCTGCATGTCATAGGCTGTATTGATGGCACACACATTCCAATCTTCCCACCAGCAGCCACTGAGTATATCTACAGGAACAGAAAGTCCACCCACTCCATAAATGTGCAGGTTCTGCGATGCTGCCAACATAATCACTAACATCGTGGCCAAATTTTCTGGGAGCACCCACGACTCATACATCTTCCAGAAGAGTGGGATCAACACAATCCTGGCTGCGGGAGAATTTGGAGAAGGATACCTGCTAGGTAAATCACTGTGACACTCCCTTATACTTACTGCAGATGAATGTGTATTGGTGTATGTGACTAATGGCACTCTTTTTGTCACCTAGGCGATAGTGTATATGCCGTGCGGTCATTTATCCTCACTCCCTACCTAAACCCATCAACCCTGAGTGAGAGACGATACAATGTGGCACACAAATCAACCGCAACGTTGTGAAGCGCACGTTTGGACTATTGAAAAGCAGGTTCTGCTGCCTCCATAATAGCGGAGGCATACGTCAGTGCACACTCATCATCTGCTGCAAAATCATAGCAACTTGTGCAACACTGCACAATCTTGCCACAAAGAAAGGTACAGAAGTGGAATTAACTGATTTTGAGGACAATGATGATGAATTTGCACAGCCAGAGCCCAACGCAGCAGGAGTGCCACAAGCAATAGATGGGAGACAGAGACGGGCAGAGATCACACGCAACTATTTTTAAGTAAGGATACACAGCCAGTTGTTGAATGTAATGACGTAGTTTTAATTTCTGGGCACTAGGCCACAACACAAAATGCCAAACTTAGCAGTCCAATTTGTGACATCCATAGTAGGAAGTCATGGGTTACTTCACCTAATTCTGTCCTGAGAGTGTGGGCCACGCACAACAGTGCAGGATGCCATTAACTGACTGTCCTCACTGGCTGTGGAACCAGTGTCAGCCCCATGCCGCCTGCTGCTCCTCCGGGTATCTGTTATAGGGGGGGTAATGCTGCTCCGACTGGTCGTGTCCTTGCTGTCCCCAACCTCCACAGCACCATTAGTGGCAGACCGACTCATAAGCAGCACTTCAAGAGCAGTGGTCACCTTTACCAGCCCCCTAGAGACATCAGTGCTGCATTGCGCCAGCCCCTCCTGCATGGCCACGGAGCGCCTGCAGAGCAGAGAAATGGCAGTTGCTAGGCGGTTTACTGTCCTCGTAAGGTGCTCCATTTTCTGCCTCTCCCTGCGCAGTGATACCCTATCCTCCTCTATTTTGCTGCACAGCAGCATCACAGACTGGGACATGTCCCGCATGCCCGCAGCCATCTCCTTCATGCCCTCAGCCATTGAGCTAATGCCCTTATCAATGTTGGTCATGTTGTCATTGAGGCACCTCATTTGTTGCTGGACTGACTGAATTGCCTTGCATTGTAAGCGCTGCACCTTCACCATGGTTGCCTCCAGCCCTCCGAAGACACCATGACTCTCACCCTGTGGAGGTGGACTGCTCTCACGAGCCCTGCAGTGGTGTCTGGCACCTGTGTGTGCTCCCTCAGAAGTGGACAGCAAACCAGCACTGCTGCCATCCAGTGGTACAGTAGATGTTTACCCCCTTGAGTCTTCTGAGGAGGACTCAAACTCCTGCAGTCTGGGAACAGCATGCCTCCTAGGTCTAACCACTGTAGGTGGTGTTGATGCTGGTGAGGCCAGCAGTAGTGGCGAGGCTGGCTGTGGTGGTAAGGCTGGCTGTGGTGGCGAGGCTGGCTGTGGTGGTGAGTCTGGCTGTGGTGGTAATGTGTGCCCTGCACTCATATTGGCCTTCTCTGTGATGTCCTTCCATTGTGCCCTCTCTCCCTTGTCCTGAGCAGTCCTGCGCGATGTCTCGCCTGTGGACAGAAATTGTACATTAGCTCAGTGTACCTGCAGCCCTGCATTGCAAAAATTAAAAAACATTTCTGCCACACTATCTTATTGTCCTCTGCCTGCTTATCGCTGATGTGGCTCACATGCCTTGTTGTTCAGTGCGATTCCTGTCTTGATATGGATTTCACTCATTACATCTCCCATAATGCATTGCTGATCTGACCAAAAACCTGTACTGGAGTGGGATTCACTTAGCCCAATTGGGGATTTGGGATAGGGGAAGGGGGGCACAACGCTGGGCATGCCTCTTACCATGTTTGGAAGCAGCTCTGGCCGAGCTGTCTGCATCCCCGATTCCACAGACACTTTCTGGCTCTATCATGGACTTCACGAGCAGCTCAATTTCAGTCAGGGCAGGTGCCCTGTTGCTTCCTCCTCCTGTCTGGCTGGCTTGTTTTTTAAGATCAGCCATCTTCCTCTTGGTGATGATCCTGATATCATACCACCGCTTCTTGAGCACATCAATGTCCCGGGGGGTCACTCCAATGGCATTCACCTGAGACTGGATTCCAAGCCAGATTTTTCTTTTTTCTGAAGCTGCAACTTGCAGGGACTGCTTTCCAAACAGCTTTGTGTGCTGCTTCACTACCTCCTCCACAAGGACCTGCAGTTCCTTCTGACTGAATTTCAATTTCATCTTCCTTTCCCCTCCTTCTCTTTCTGTGTCCTGGCTGGCCATTGTGCAAGATTTGCAGAAAAAGTTCAGGCAGTGGCTCTGTTGCTCTCCTCTATACTCCCAGCCTCTCCAGAAGATTCTGATTGTGTGCACCTGCCTGGGTGTGGCCACTTCCTGGTTGGGAGGGGTGGTGGTTGCACAGGATTGACTGATTCCTCAATCGCTGTTTTTTTTTATTTCAGATTCGGTATTTACCGATTCGGTAATATTTACAGATTCGGTATTTACCGATTCGGAAGAACCGATCGGTATTGTGGATTTGGTAAATATTTACGGATTTTTACCGATTTGGTAATATTTACCGAATTGTTATGTACATCGGAAATACCGATTTCTAAATACCGATTCGGTAAAATTCAGTAATTAGGAATCGGTATTTCCAAATTATCTACATATAGCCCTAAGTGTGTTGCTTGGTAAGGGTCGTGACTTGATGGGCTTTCCACCCCTGTGACTGAGTTAAAGCTTCACTGTCCACGTATGTGTTCTTCTTAAGACTTGGCCCTCAGCATGTTGCCTATCCAAGGACCCGAGGCACATTGATCTTTGGTGGACAATTAGGGGGAGCTCATTGTTGGGGTTTCTGCTTTAACTCATTCCTTATTGTACACTAACCCAGAGAAAGTGAGTGGAACTCCTTGGTTACCACAAAGGAGTGTAAAGGTTGCACCAGGCTCAATACTAAGAAAATTAAAAAAAGTGGGATACCTCAGTGTGTATGAGATCCTGAAGAAACAGAATGATTGCTGATCAGAAATGGGATCCCTGGCTTCTCCGATAACCCAAATTATGCATTATACATTGTTTGGCTCAGCTAAACCTGAGCCAATTAAAACATTGTATGCTTCACCACTGCAGGAGATGCCCACAGACTCCACTGAAATTCAGTATTCATTATGGAGATATGAGCAGCTCAGTACCAAGTGAACGCTGATATCTCTTTCATCTTTAAGCATGTTTCATTGGGTACGAGTGAAGCATTTAATATTCTTTTTGATTCTGGTAACTGTGACATTCTGCAGTTGAGACCGTACAACAGGAGTCAGTTCAAAGGACAATTTTAGGATGCCTACTATTTATTATGTACTAGCAAACAATCATAGTTGCATGCACACTCCTAACAGGTCTCTGTTTCATCGATGGCCTCCACCGGCAAGTGCCACCATCTTTAGGTTGCTAGTATTTTTCTTGATGCAGGTGACGTGTCAGCTGCTTTATAATCCCTTTCCTGGGTAGTCATTAAGATGGCCCTAACAGGGTTTCTACATAGTCATCAGATTCGGGAGTTGTTTATTGTTGATCTTGCTCTTGAGTAAAAGTAAGACCTTCTGTGGGTGCACTTAGTTCCTGCACATCTCTTGATGATGAATTATAAAGCACGGTTTCATAATCCCTATGGGCTTCTTGAAGATGCATAGTGTGCTGATGTGTGTCCTATTGAATCTCCTCTTTTTCCTTTTGGCTGTGCAGTGGTTGGGTGCCAACAACCATATTCTTTGTGAATAGTTGTTGCCACATATAAAAAAAAGTGGAAATTAATATGCACTGTTTAGCAGCATGTGCATGGAAGTGTGACTCATATAGTAGGGCACTGATATCCAGTATGAAAGAATCATTCCACGACCCACAAGAGCCTCTGGAGTATTTGGTCTATCAAGTTGACCCTAATATAGCATCTGTATTTTGAACGGGCAGTTCACTTGCTGCTGTAGTCTATGACACAGTATCTGTGTGGCATCAAAAGGGCAACTGTGCACAGCCAATGGCCCTTTTTAGCTATTCACATTACCGTACTAATCCCTCTGCACTGGTGTAATTATGTTTGGAGTGCAGGGTAAGGGGGCATGTCATGTGGCATGGGATTTCAGTACATCCCTGACTTAATACATAGGCTTGCAGACTTATGGTAATGAGGTATTGTTTGTGTCTATGGTGACCTCTTGTAGGGAAGCCGTTGCATACCACTGTAATATTCATAACATGTTTGCCTCCATGGGCATGGTGTCTTGAGTTTTCATTTTGTTGGATGCAGCTGTCACTAAGTGTAGTAGTCCCTTGAAGATGTCTGTGGTGATCTGTACTTTTCCCTTTGAAAAGCCTCGTCATGAAGATTTCACTTCCTTCTTTAAATATATGTGGTTGGTCCGAAGGTTGACAGTTGGTGTATGTTCTGCTGTGGGCTTGTCCTGTTGTGGCTTCTTGGTTTTGATATTAATTGGAATAAAATAACTTGTATACTTACCTCGTTCATGTGGATGTTTCATCACTATAGTACATGAAGAAGGGAGTGAGAAGTGAGAAAGGATTCACTCAGCTTCTCAAACATCTAACCATTCAAAAACAACAGGAGGTAACCCCAACAGTGCTTAGCCTATATCTCTGCACCCACCCAAGGGGGCTACTCTATGGTGTTTAAAGGACTCTCACCCACTAGGATTCAAAGTGGCATTCTTCATCCACATTCCTAGTGTATCTGGACAGGCTCAACCTTGGTAGCTAAGGGACCTCTTTGGTTAGTGGGTGAAATCCTCTTTATCAACGTTATGCTTAAAGTTTGGATTGTTATAGTAAGTGGCCTGTAGGATGATTTCTTTCAGCTTCCACAACTAGCAATGCTGTTGTATTTTTGAGAGACATTGTTTTAAGGGAGGGTTTCCCTGAATATATTGTTTCAGATATTGGAGTCCAATTTGTTGGTGTTGTTGACATGAACAACTTTCTGATGGAATAAGGTGATAAACACCTGAGACGTTTGCTTTAGAGAATGAATAGAGTTTTGACTGATTGTGTTAAGTGGGCTAGAAACAATGGGCGTCTCACTAAAGATACTATCAGATCCACGTTGTGGTTCTACCATAACATTCCTCACTCAGTCACAGTTTGAATTGTTATGGGGACATAAAATGACCTTTGTCTTGTGTTCAGGTTGGATGTCTAAATGGTTGGGTAAGGGATTTGTAGTTACAACAACCCCGACATCATGGGCATCCAACTCAAGATTGCAACAGGCACTACCCTCCACATTTACAATGTTGATGCAAGAGGTAGCAGGGAGGTGGGGGAGCGGCAGATCTTCCATCTTACAGGAACTTGAGGAGCTCTTGGGCGGAAGGCGTTTCTTGCATCCTCTGATCATAGCAGGTGATTTTAACATAATCAAACAAAACCCTTAGGCACACACTATTTACAGGTTATATATATATATATTTTTTTATTATTTTATTTGTAGAAACTTACACATAACAAACAGAAAGCAAGATGATACATCTGACAGCAGTGAATTGTGCAAAAGGCGTACATTTAAATGCAATGGGACATAATACTTACAGATCAATTTGCAAAGGAGCATCATGTGTAGTTGGGCCCCAAACTAACAGTCCCAGCGTCTATCTGATGTTGTTAATGGAACCAATTAGCAGGTGTGGTGGTGCTATGTTCTTGCTTGACGTGATCTGGTTTCGGTTGTTCAGTCCCTCTAGAAGAGATGTACGTCGTGTAAAGCCCCCAAAACATTTTCGGGTGACTCTGGGGAGGAAGGAGGTCACTGAAATTTTCCGTCTGGTACTGCAAAAAAGCATGTCATGTGACCACTGCGTCATGGTAGGGGTAGGGCCGCGGAGCCAGTGAATCGCTACTCTACAATTTGCTAGAAGAAGTCCCATGTCTATCAGTCTGCGTCCTTCTTTAGGTAGCTTGTTGGAGTAACCCAGCAAGGCTAGTGTAGGGTCAAGCAGGAGTGTTAAGTCAGTTATTTTCCCCAGCTCCCCAAAACACAATTCCCAGAATTTGTGGACCCTCGACACGTCCAGGCAAAATGCAAGAAGTCTGCAGATTGTTTGGTACATCTTTCACAGGCAGGGTTATCTCTCAGACTGTATCTATGTAACCTCTCCGGAGTGAGGTACGTCTTGTTTCAATATTTGAAGTGGATCAACCTATGCCTGCCATTTAGAGATATTCGACGTGTACCAGTGCAACAATAAGCCCTCACAGCATCATCAATTGGTTGCTGCAAGTCTCGCTGCCAGTCCAGTCTGGCCCTAGAATACTGATTAGCCCTGTGGGACATAGCGATCCTGTAAATATTAGAGACAATCTTGCGCGGAGATTTAGCTTAATTCCATTACCTCAAGGGGTTCCAGAAGGTACTCCCCAAATATGTCGAGTAGTGCATACCTCGCCCTGTGGAACTGAAACTGCTGCAGCATAGTGCGAGGGAGCTCATGGTGTTCTAGCTCCTCCCACTTTTTGACCACGCCATCGAGGAAAAGATCACCAACTGTCAGAGTGTTCAACGAACTCAGTGCCCGGTGCACACCCCTGTCTTTGCATGGCGGTAGCCAGCAGAGCCAGTCAAGTTTAATGACTGGTGAATACAGAAGGGCCCCAGCCTGAAGCTGCAGTAGAGAGTATCAAGCATGCCGTGTCGCATTAATGGAATCTAATATGCCTGTGCTGCGGTCAATGTCATCGAACATCAAGGCCGGGAGTGGTAGCGAGTGAGCAATGATCACCTCAATGCGGTGATGAGGGGTATCAGGCGGACTGTGAATCCAATGGTAGGCATGTGCACACTGCGCAGCTCTATAATATAATTGTAAATACTGGGCACCAAGCCCCCCCATGTGGTACAGCAAAGTTAGAGTCTGCCATTTAACTCTAGCATGCTTGCCCACCCAGGCTAAACACATTAGTAGCATAGTGACCCGGGTAAAAAATATGCTGGGCAATACCATAGGATATTCAAGAATAAAAACAGAAACCTCGGTAACACTACAATTTTCATAATAGAGATTCTGCCTAGCAAAGACAGAGGGAGCATGATCCAATTATCTACATCGTCTTCCAACCTACTGACAGTAACACCATAGGTTTCTCTGAATACCACTTTAGAGTCAGGGTGTACCTGAATACCCAGATACCTGATCAAGTCTGTGGACCACTGTAGTGGGTAGTCTGGTTCATGAGGAGTCATGGTGAAAGTAAATGGGACTGCAATTGACTTGGGCCAATTGACCGGCAGGCCCGAGAGGGCACCAAAGTGCACAACCTCGCGTAAGACTGAAAAAAGATTGCTTTCCGGATCTCGGACGTACAACAATGTGTCGTCAGCATAGGTAGACACTATTATATCATACTTCAGAAATCTGATGCCCTTATGTCTGTGATATTCTCGTAAGGCACAGGCCAGCGGTTCAGCCACTAAAGCGTACAACATAGGGGACAGCGGACACCCCTACCTTGTCCCTCTGGTAATGGCAATAGGATCCGTCACCAGGTCAACTATCTTGATTCTGGCGGTGGGGTGGTGGTACAGTACTCCAATCAACTGAAAGAAAACTGGTCCTAGACCCATCCGAGTCAGAACGTGGCGCATGAAGGGCCACTCAACCGAGTCGAAGGCTTTATCCATGTCAAGAAAGACCGCAACCGCTTTTGTGTCTTGCCAAATGTGTTGTAAGGCTCCAAATAGGTTATAGGTGAGATTCCTGTCCGGAATAAACCCAGCTTGTTCAGGGGCAACAAGTGTCTGAGCGAGGGGGGCAACCCGACTCGCGAGGATTTTAGGAAAGATTTTAGTGTCAACATTTAATAAGGATGGTGACAATGATGGCCTCTCTCATCGTGGGAGGCATAATGCCAGTTACGCACATGTTGTCGTAAAGGGTGGACAGCTGCGGCAGTAGGATGTCGAGGAACTCTCTGTAAAAGGCCACAGTGAGGCCGTCTACTCCATGGGCACTACCAGACCGCATGCCCATCAGGGCCAATAATATCTCATCCTTTTCTATGGGCCTCATCAAAAGCTCACAATGTGTATTAGTGAGGAAGGGGAGTTTGATATAGGAAAGGTATTCCAAGATTTCTTCTTCTGAGCCGGAAGAGTGAGTAGTATACAAGTCTGCATAATAACTTTTAAAACGGTCAGCTATATCCGCCTCATTAGTGAGCACCTCACCCTCTGCCGACTTAAGTTCAGTGACCTGAGTCTTACTGCGATGCCTCCGTATTAGCTGAGCCAGTACCGAGCCCGGTCGCGCCCCCTCCCCATAATGTAAATGTAAAAAGTGGGATACTTGTAAAGCGCACTGTTACTCTACCCGAGTGTCCTGGCGCTGTAGACCGCTGGGGAACCCGTCCTGGTTTTCCCTGTGAGATGGTCCCTTTCTGGGTATCTCCAGGGTGAAACCAGGCATCCCCGGCGTCTGTGGGGGGCCGTTGTAGAGATGAGGCAAGCTTAATGCCCAGAGTTACCGAGTGTGTTCCCTGGTTAGAGTAGGTACTGAGGCGAGAATTATCGAGTCCGTTGACCCTGGTCCAAGACCCTGCCGCGTCGGGAATTGAACCCTGGTCCTGGGCCGTTCTCTGCTTACAGGTCTGCCGCCACTAACCAGTGAGCCACACCACTCCACAAAACCCGCGCATATTTACCAAGAAGTTTAAGTTCAGCATCTGCCACGTCTTGGTATTCTTCCAGAAGTGTCCTAATTTCCAATGATAATGAGTCGTCTGCGTGCTCCAACTGTGTCTTTTCTAATACTCCCAGCTTTTGTTCCAAGTCTGCAGCAGCCGTCGAATATCCGAAGGACCCCGAGTGTTTAAACATAGCAATACCCTGAATGTAAACCTTAAAGGTCTCCCAGATTACTTGAAAGCTATCCACAGATCCCACATTAGTGGTGAAGAACGTTTCTATTGCTTCAGCGAGCTCAGCTCTGAATACCAAATCTAGTAGCGAATAGGGGGGGAATCTCCAAGTAAATGATGGTATACCCTTCTTAGGGGTAGCCAGCGTTACCAGAAGGGGGGAAGGATCGGACAGAGTGCATGGGAGAACCCTGCACTCCCTGACATTGTCGTAGAGGGGCGTAGATGCTAACCAATAGTTGATTCTGGTATGTAGGTTGTAGGTTGTAATAAGCCGAATAATGTGTATATCCCCCAGTATGCGGGTATCTCATGCGCCAACGTCGCACATATCCAAACATGTCATAGCACCCTCCAACGCTCTTGCTGCAGCTGAGGTGCTTCTCTCCGGATCCCCCGACCGGTCAGTGTTCGGGTTCCTGACCAGATTAAGTTGCCTCCCCAGAGTAATTGTCCCTCCCTGTATGTATTGGTATACAGGTTAGAGTATTTCACAATTTTATGTTCATCAAAAGTATATTCATGAGTAATTCCAATTTCTACACGAAAGTTATAGAGATCCTGAACCCTGATAAAGCTGTTGAAGCCGATGAAACAGGTGTTGGCTACTGGAAAGAATTTTATACTTTAAAAACTGAAAATGATCTGCAATAAAAGATCCTTGGAGTCCAAGATTTTAATCACTATAAATTTCGAGTGGAAATTGGAATTACTCATCAATATACTTTTGATGAACATAAAATTGTGAAATACTCTAAATATATAACCTGTACATAGAGTGTGTCTAAGGGTTTTGTTTGATTTTGTTCAGGATCCCCTTTTCCCTTTAGGGTGTCTGACTGGGACTGCAGGGTAAACACTCCTCCCTTGTGTGCACCACTTTCTAATTTTCGATTTAAAATACTGTGTTAAACTGCCAGGTGAGCGTCATTGTGAGATCCCGCTTTGGTGAGCGTCATTGTGAGATCCCCCTTCTACCGCCGTTTCTGATTTATTTTAACGTGATGTTCGAACCCCTGGAAAGGAGGATATCTGCGAGGCAAGGGAGGAGGACTCTGACTAGTCTCCTAACTCGAACTACCCCCTATTAGAAAATGGTCGCAAATAGCTCTACAGTTAAATGTTATCACTCTGGGGCATGGGTTGAGGGCCACAAATGGGTGGACCAAGTCAGATAAATTAGGTGCTAATATCTTCAATAGATCCAAGGGAATAAGCTGCATAAATTGCCATCTACTTGATCTGAGGCTATGGCCCTTACTCATAGATATGATTGTCGGCACAACTATTGACAGTGACCATAACCATCTATGCATGAGCCTAATGTCCCATTGAGGCGAGCCCTGTAATAGGCCTAGAGCCCATTTAGTAATTAGAGAGCTCCTCCCAACGAATGATAATCACCGCCTTAAATGGCAAAAGTTGATCTTGGATGTGAACAAACTCCAGTCACTCAAACAAGAATTGAATGGGTGCATGGCAGACCTTACAGCCCTGCTTGACCAACCGGAAAGACTGAAAGCCATAGTTCACAGACATTCTCGCTTTTTCCAACAGTTGGCTCCTCACTTTGTCGATCTAGTGCCCCATCCGAAGTATAATGCCTGTGTTACCTCGCGGCATGCTTTAATCGTGAGTGCAGGCAGTTAAAATGATAACTAACATCCGATCTCAGATCCAATACCACTTTACTTGTAAGAGACCTGAGAGGGTCTTATGAAAAGGTCCAAGACAATGCAAAAAGGGAGTGGGATGAGAATAGGTGGAGGTTTATTGGGGAGTCATGTGTCCGCAAAGATTCCAAATTGTTCTGGCTCATAGTGACACAGGGGGATGCCAAGAGGCCCTCACAACCACCTAGTACCATTGCAATATCTGCATGGTACAATCATTTTAAGCTTCTATATGCGGGACCTTCCCAGCCTGACTTAGTAACACTCCAGCTAGAAGGAGCTCTTTACGAACAGTGATATCCAGACTTCCATTACACTCGATTGCCCAAGCGAAGACTCCTGGCCCACTGGTATCCCCGGAGATTTGTTCTTCTATGATAGAGAAAATTGGGCAGGCTACATTTTGACACTGTATAACGCTATTGCTGGGGTTGCCCCTATACCTTAGTCATGGAAGGGAGCAGAGGTGATCCCTATCTATAAAAAAGGTGACCGGTCATCACCCATTAACTACAGACCCATTAGTCTCATCAACTGAATACAAAAAAGTGGCCTGTTAAGCACTTCCGGTAAAAAAACATGATTAGATCAGTGAGAACAATATTTTGACTCCTTTCCAAGCAGGTTTCATAGATAAGACAGGAACAGTAGACCAGGTGTTCCAGTTCCTTCTTCTCTTCTAGAAGATTGCTCTTCTGGAAGATTCCAGACAGGGGGAGTTTATATGTGGCTTTCATTGATCTAAAAACTGCCTTTGACCTTGTCTCCAGACAGAAATTGTGGCAAGTCCTACCAGAAATGGGGATGCCGCTGGAGATTTTATCTTTAGTCATCTGCCTCCACAATGCTTCGCTAATGTCCGCTGGGGTGACCAAGGCCAGCTCACCGATGCAATGGACGTTTGCAGGGGCGTCTGCTAAGGGTGCGTATTAGCTCCAACACTTTTTTCTCTCTATATGAACAACAGTGTGCAGTATCTCCAGCAGGTGCCAGCTGATGCATCATTGCTGGGGAGCGAAAGGGTCGTGGTGCTCCTGTTTGTGGATGACACCCTGCTTCTGTCAAAAACCTCTGGGGGGCTCCAGATATTGCTCAATTGTTTTAGCAATTTCTTTAGCTTGCGTGGTCTTGAATTCAATACTTCAAAAACATACTTTTTGACGATCAACCACCACAAATCATACATGTAAAGAAGAAAACACAATTACAAATATTTAATTGGTATCAATCGAATGCTTCTTTCTAAAAATTACCACTACGTACACCCTAGTGAGTTAAACTTTATCCACCAAATACTTTATTATTGTTTTCAACCATTGTTAAAAGTGTATTTAAGAGTCTGGAAAAATGATACACCTACAAGTACTACCACCAAGACAGGGTGAAGTATTAGAACAAGTAAACTGATAAAAACCCAGAAACACCAGGAAATGGTAAAGTCCATATCCAAGATACACCAAGGGGTCGATTTCGATTAGATAAAAACCGCTCCGAATAGCCGTTCGGAGCGTTTTTCCCGTACGAATCGTACCCTGCAACGTCCCCAGTACGTACGACGAAGTACGATTCGTACCAGGAGCTGGACTCTGTACCAATCGTACAGAGACCTCACAAATCAAATCCCCGTACGATTCTCCGTCGGAACCCGCTGTACGCGACATCTGTACGGTTCGCGGCTGGTTTTTCGGACCCAGCAAGTACGATTCGTGTCGGGTACGCACCGTACAACCCTTTTTCTACGGGAGCTGAAAACAGCCGTAAAAGCTGAGTTCGCCCCGAAACAGGTACGGAACGGCCCCCCCCTGGTACAGTGCGTACACCCCATGATCGCAGGGGTACGCACCGTACCCCTCGATCATGGGGTGTACGGTGCGTACCCCTGCGATCATGGGGTGTACAGACTGTACCTCATGTTCGCTGGGTGTACGGTGCGTACACCCTGCAATCGCAGGAGTACGATGCGTACACCCCATGATCGCAGGGGTACGCTCCATACCCCGCAATCATGGGGTGTACGCACCGTACAGTGTGTATGTGATTGTGTGCTTTTTCGTATGAATCG
This sequence comes from Lissotriton helveticus, assembly GCF_964261635.1. Classification (NCBI taxonomy): domain Eukaryota; kingdom Metazoa; phylum Chordata; class Amphibia; order Caudata; family Salamandridae; genus Lissotriton; species Lissotriton helveticus. Next base: position 383,021,995 of record NC_136061.1, on the reverse strand, counting down.
CCCTTAGCTGACGTGGACCGTACGAATCACGTCCTCATACCCCGGTCCGGATCGTACTCGTCGGGTCATACGGCATGTTTACGATTCGTACGGAGAGGGCTCCGGATATGAATCGTACGGACGTTTTTTTTTCCAGGCTCGGAATCGACCCCCAAGTGTAAAGGATGAACATCAAGACAGTGAAAATTGATTACAAATAATTTCATTCAAACATTTTGCCTTTAGGTACTGTAGCAATTCACTGCAAAGGTTCTTGCCCACAACATATTCTCAAAATAGAGTCCTAGAGAGCATAGGAAGCAAAAAAATTGAATATTACCTATTCCTGGGAGATTGTTATTTCCCTGGGTTAATACAATGAAGACAATGAATAATTCTTCAAATTGGCAAAACAAGAATTACATTGAGGAAACCAGTCTGAGAAATACAAACACTGAAACCTGCATCTGAAAGTTGCTGTATTTTAGTGAAGTGTGTTGAGATACAAATACAAGGCTCAAGTGCCTAGTGTTTAAAATGACAACCCAGCCACTGATCTCATCTGGTTACAGATGGGCAATTTGAGAACCATAAAGTCTCCAAGTCGTATAAAGGTGCTATATTTTCTTGAGAAGTTCAATCAGGTTATACTCTATACTTTTTCATATAATTATCAATCTCTGCAGTCTAAGAGTAAATGAGTGTAAAAAGAGGAGTAAATATCGCCTTGAATATTGGTTGAGATTGCAACCAAAATGTTTCTCCATGTTTTTAAACCTCAATTTGAGGTAGATAAGCCATTCACCCTCCCAACACCTTAGTAATGAAACATCTAGATTACCTGTGATCTTGATGAGTCATAGCACCACTTGTTGAAAACAAGACTGAATGGTGGGAGTTACCTTATGATTCAAGAGTGTCATAAAGAATTGTATGCACAGAAACCGATACTCAAGCACATTTCTTCACTAAATTATTTCGATATTTTCCCCATATGTCTTATAATCGAATCCTCAACGCCTGTGAGTTCTTAGCCCAAGCTCTATATCTGCTGCAATAAATTCTCTAATCATTGTCACTTATTTCATAAGAGAGTGATTGGGCGTGATTTCCTTACTTCACATATGTTTACCATGATGCCTCACAACTTGCACTGTGGGATTAATATTCACATCCCCAGAGCCTGCATATGTATGCTTAACTAGCAACTGTTGTCCGTCCCGGCATACACATTCCCAGCTGTCTTATCACAAAATATACCATGTGTGCCTCACTCGTATCCCACACCAGCAAAAAGGTATTACCACAAACGTCATCATTAACTTAGCAGTCAGAAGTATTGTAAGATAGATACAGACATGCTACCGCTACAAAGCAACTGGGAAACAAGAAGCAAGGGTAGCACGTTTTCATTAGAATCTAGATCAGGAACATAACACCTTAAATCAGAAACTGAAGACTCACAGGCACTGCACTAGAGAGGCTCTAACTCACAACCACTTAAGTCATTTAGAAGGGAACAAAATTGATTGCCCACAAGCAACACCACTGCTATAGTTGACCTAGTTAAGGTAAATAACCAAGTAGACATATGACATTCGCACATGTTAGACTAGAAGGTTGCAAGGCCCATCTTGGCATTAGTGAACACTTTCTGAGAATAACTAACAGCCACATACCCACCAACCTGCTCCAATGTGGTTCAAGAATACAATCTCCAACGGAGATCTTTCTCTGAATCAACAACAAGCTGATCTCTGCACAATATGCCAAATAGCCAAGAAATTAGCAATTGCTACAATTCATAAAAATGGTATACCATAACAGCAGAGCATATAACATAAAATAGCATAACATATTATACAATATTGCATGTCAGGATCGATGTTTTCCTTTAGGTCTTTCAACAAGTTTCAACACAATTTGCAGTCTATTGTGTTGGACTTAGTGGATAATGATGGTGAAAATATTTTACCTTCTAAACGAAAAGAGCAGATTGTTTAAACCTCCCTCCTTTGGTCTTTTTATGCTAGGGTTGTCTGTTGATTTCCACAGTGATAGGCTCTACCCTTGGTATTTTTGACCACATGCCTTTTCCATGAAAAGCAGAAATCAATTGAGGAAAACCATCACATTCAGCAGCAGTGGCTGATGGACAGGCTGAACGACCTAGCCCCTGTTACTCCCCCCCGATTAACACCGAAAAGGGCCTCTGCCCCTTGGTTCACTGAAGCACTGTCGCACTCCCGTAGGCAATGCAAAGTGGCCGAAAGGGCCTGGCGATCTCAGTATGACGCCGATGCTAGGCTTGTCTATAGAACAACGGTTAAAGCCTACCACCGGGAAATTCTCCAGGAAAAAAAAGGCTATTTTGCCAGGAGAATAGAGGCAGCAGCCAACTCTTGTAAAGAGATCTTTTCCATCGTCAGAGAATTTACGACTTCTAGGTCCAACTCGACTCTGATCGATTCCTCTCAGTCATGGGTGTCTGCCCTTGCCAACTTTTTTACCAACAAGATAAAGCTGATTCAGGACTCCTTTCCCTTGAGGCAGACAGATGCTCCTCTCAGCCCGGTGGGTGGGCCAGCTATATTGACCCCCACTGGTCCTGTTTTGATGGTGTTCCCGCCACTTTTGCTACCTGCGTCCTTGGCGCTCATGGCCAATCTTAAATCTGGATCACCTCTGGATCCCTGCCCTGCTAAATTCCTGCCGAAGATGTCGGACATTATAAATCCTTTGGCCAATCCGCTCCTGAATCTTTCTCTGAGTCAAGGGGTGGTCCCGCAGGTGTGGAAGCAGGCTATGGTCATTCCCCTTCTCAAAAAGCCTGGTCTTCCTCTAGGTGAGCTGGCCAATTATAGGCCTATTTCGCTTCTTCCCGCACTGGCGAAGATCCTGGAGAAACATGTTCATTCTGTTCTCTCCAATTATTGGGAGTCCCAAGATCTTCTACATCCCTCCCAGTCAGGCGTTCACCCTAATTTAAGCACTGAGACAGCGTTGCTGGAGGTGTCCGAGGCCATTAAGGAGTCGCTGGATTCAGGAGGCAAAGTCATGCTTGTTATGCTTGACTTGTCGGCGGCTTTTGACACCGTCCCCCATGAGGGTCTCCTCACCAGACTTTATGAGATCGGTCTGAGGGGGACGGTGCTCAGCTGGTTTAGATCTTTTTTGGCTGCCCGCCGACAAACGGTCTGGGCCTCTTCGAGCTCTGCCGAGATGCCGCCATTGGGAGTCGGAGTCCCTCAGGGCTCCGTGTTGAGCCCGACTCTGTTTAACATCTTTATGACCCCTCTGGCGACATTGGTGGAGCCTTTCGGGGCCCAGATCGTGTCTTACGACGACGATACCCAGCTCCTCTTTTCATGTCAGAAAGGAGAAGATTTCGACGGAGAGAGTGTCCGTGAGTGCCTTGGGGCTGTTTTTAATTGGTTCCAGCTAAACAGTCTCAAGTGCAACTCAGATAAATCGGAGATACTCTTCTTCGGTTGTGTCTCTGACCCAGAATGGCATGAATGGTGGCCTGCTGACATGTTCCCTCCAGCACACTCCTCTCAGTTAGCCAAGAATCTGGGAGTGAAGATCGATAATGGGTTGACTTTAAAGTCCCAAGTTCTGGCCCTCTCAGGAACCTGCTTTGGTCTCCTCAAAATGCTCCAGAAGTTCTTCCCCTTGCTCTCGGAAGAGAATAGGAGGACCACGGTCCAGGCATTAATTGGCTCAAGATTGGATTATTCCAACATCCTCTATCTTGGCCTGCCGGAGTATCTCCTGCAACGTCTGCAGGTAGTGCAGAATGCGGCCGCACGGGCTATCTTCGGCCTTCATAGACGTGCCAGAGTATCCAGCCTATTGCAGTCGCTTCACTGGCTGCCCATCCGGAAGCGGATAGAGTTCAAGGCCTTGACTTTGGCCCATAAGGCCCTGCATGCTAAGGGAGCTCAGTATCTCCAAAGGAGGCTTGCCTTCTATCATCCGGCTCGTTCTCTGAGGTCTGAGTCTCTGTTTTTAGCTGAGGTTCCCCGTGTAAAAAAGGCGCGCATGTGTGGGCGCTCTTTCAGGCTGCGGGCTCCGCAGCTTTGGAATTCGCTTCCACTGTCACTGCGTAGCACATCCAATCTACTGGCTTTCAGGAAGGGCCTTAAAACGTGGCTCTTTGCCCGATAGCGGTCTTCTCCCTAGTGTTGGAGTCTTCCACTCATTGTGGGTGTTCTGTCGTTTGCTGTCGATGTTTGTCTTTTCCGGTCACAAATCAAAGCGCCGGGACACTCCTTTGGAGTAGCCGAGCGCTATATAAGACCAACCTAACATCTAACATCTAACATTCTTCTAGCCATGGCTAACATCTTTCTTATTTTAGATAACAAAAAGTTCTTACCAACCATACTTGTTAGTTCTCTTAGCTCAATGCATACATTATTTTCCATTAGCCAATTGGCCCAGGACTAAAGAGGCAATCTACTCTGCAGCTTCAAGACTACAAAAGTTTCAAAATCTCTTGTTCAACTTCCTCATCACCAGGGGTAGATTTCTCACCGGCTGTACTTTTGGTGCTGACACTTTTTTCAAGACTAGAGTTAAAGTGTTTAAGGGATCAGTTTGCCCCAAAAGCATACCTGCTATTTGCTTTATAAACTTGTCACTCATGCTGATGCTCTCCCCCGCGACTAGTATCTGCTCCAGGCTACTTAGGTTGAGTATGATATTCAATGATGATATTCAATGCTCTTTGATCAGTCCACTGTAATACTGATAGTCCTCTTTCAACCACGTATAATTTTTTTTTTAACTAGATAGTCCTGTACCCATGTAGGAATTCACGATCCAAGACTACTCCAAATTTCTCTGCTTAACATTTATATTTACTATTTTTCAGGGAGAACCCTAATCCACTATTATCAACATCTCAAACCCCCTTACTTGATGAAACACACTTGTTTATTTGCAAAACATTTGCTAAGGGGAACAAACCTGTTGATGATTTACACTCACACGTAACACAAAGTCCTTGAAATATTTAATCGCAACAGATTCTGAACCCTCTGACTATGAGTCAGAACTTTTACTTTGTTCATTCAATATACATTTATTAGCACAATTGGTCTTCCTGTATACTCTTGCAAATTGACCCCTAACACCACACTCTATGCACTTTTGATTCATAGCTGGGCACAAGATGTTCTATACTAACATCTGTAATAAATGTTTTGGCTTCATTACTCTTTGTGCTTTAGTTTTTTAATACGCTCCTCCTTAGGTCTTCTGTGACGCCTAAACAGGGGTCTGTTTTGTATTTGGAAGTTGCTTTTAGTCTTAACATTACTAATATCTCATGAATTAGAGGATGTACAACCTTCTACAGCCTTGGTATATTTGTTAGAGACCTCTACCTTACGCATTACATCAGTAACACCAACCAGCTGCTAATCCCAATGTACCTATAACCTGTCTTGTACATTTTTATTATTCTCATACATAATTGTTTGATCCCTTACAAATTCATTGTGTACCCCACTAAATTTGCAATTGATACTGCGTTTTTCAAAGAGGATATATAATCATCATTTCCTTATTTCTGCTTAAAAAAATTAAAGTGTCAATTGCTATGTACACACAAGTGGAAAAGTAGCTATCCAAATCAGCTAAGACAGTTGGAAATAATCCCTTTCAGTAGGTCATCTTGTCTTTTTTCCATCCTATTGAAAATGTTGAGACCTTCCAGCCCAAACTAATGTAATAGGATATTTTTCTTTGTTTCTGAAGTAATGTCTTCGTCATCCATTGTTTCAATATATTTAGTAAAGATGTCATTCAACTCTTGCTACTACAAGGTGGATTCCCTGAGTGCTTAAGAATGGTTGAGGAGGAGTCACCATAAAAGTCTGCACGCCGCACACTTTTTAAGTATTAATGGGCAAAGTATATATGTTCAAAATTATAAACTTTGACTTTGTGCACCTTAGTATGAATGGTATCGCTGCTGTTGTAATTTTCACACCCTATAGTATTATTTGGTAATATCGAAGTACAGTGTTCCCATGAAGAGCACAGTTCGGCAATGAAAATCACTGAAAGTTATTTGAAAATTATATGTATTAGACAGTACCTTCAGTGAATACTCTCAGGAGAAATCTTTAAGAGGGAGGAACAGCCATAACAATGTACATTTGTTACAGTCAAGGGGCTGTAGACAGCACAATTTCTCTCACAGACAGTAGGTTCCAAATGGAGACTTTCTGAGGTCACATAGCATGACCTCCTAGCGTTGCGCATACTATACATAAAAGTGTTGCAGCAGATTCCACACCGACCAGGTGGTAACCAAAGCGCGAAAGGCATCAGGAGAGAAGGTCCTTGGCACGTGCTCAGAGAATGCGCTTGTCAGAGTTATCTCTCACAGAGACCAACCTCAATTTTATCTCAATATACTGCCGAACTCCTGGTGTGATGAGCGATAGAATTCCATATTCCTTAAATGAGGTACTTAAATTAATTAATATGTGAATCCACATAAATCCATGAGCTGTGAAAAATAAGCAGAAATAAAGTTTCCACATTCGGATATATATTCCACCTGTCTGGAATATCATTTGAATAGGACTATTTGTAATTTCTTATATTGATGTAAAGCAGTACAGTCTGAGATCTGCGAAATTTTATTAATATTTTGGTCTTTTTATTAAAATATTAAATATGTTAGACTTTGTGGCTTTGGGATACATAGAATAAAAAATGTTATTGGTGTGCAAAGAACTCATGCCATGGATTTCAATATTTTAATTGATAATCCTGTGAGCAACGCCCACAAACCACTGGTACCATGCACATTCGGTTGGGGAGTGGATGTTTGCAGTAGATTGGGCCAAGCCTAGATTGAGCAGGCAAGCCCTACTGCCAACCAATGCTATGCATGAGTCTGCAACGACTTGGGTGCAGAGCCTGGCTACAGTCTAGGCCTTGTTGTTAACCCCCGCTGCACACAGGGGTTGACCGCCCATGGACAACGGACTTGCAGAGCAATGGTTGTTTGCCCATAGGTGGGTTGGGTGCACAGAAATGTTGCATGTGGTACATGATCAGAAAAACTCCTAAAAATTCACTGAGCAAAACAAATACTAATTTGAAGTTATCGTTAACATTGGTTATAACACCTTGATCAAAAAAAATTAAGAAATCATTAAAACATAGTAAAAATGCGGGTGTAGTTCCAAATTAAAACTGAAAAATCACTGAAAATCACAAGTTATAGTTAGGACTGCAATCCAAATACGATGCTTATGACCTCACAATTTTTATAGTAGTAAGTAACAACTCCATGGAATTTAGAAAATGTATACTTAAATGAAAAAAGGATATTACATTCGTACTAGTCTCTTTCATAGACATTTGAATTCCACTTGTCACATCAAGGACAAGATCATGAGCACTGCATTTAGAGTACACTGGTCCATTGGTAGGGACACAGTGGTTGGTAACCCAGATCAGATCCTTTTTGAACTCATTAAACATCTTAGACAGAGAGGGAGAGTTATGGAATAACAATGTTAAAGATGAACAACAAACTAGTAGAACCAGTCTTTGAGGCATTTAAAAATGTTAGGCATGTTGATAGAAGGGTCACCATCTGTCGTCATAGGCGGAGGATGCTTCACAGCAGATGCCCAACTTTGCAAGTCATAATGAATGCTTCTGGCATTTCACTTCCATTCAGGGAAGCGTACGCCATGTCCAGACACACCTTCTGCATGGCGCAAGGTTAGACCTGTCCCCAATAGGTGTCACATAGTGCGCATGAGCTGTCTGAGCTCACCTCACCGGTGAGGGCTTAACAAGACATAAAGCCCAGGTAATCAAGCTAATGGGGGTTCTAGGAATTCAGGAAAAGAAGCATCCAGGAAAAGAGAACTAGGTGACAGGGAGGCCATGATGCATGGGGAGCACTGACATCAAGACAGTAAGTAAAAGCAGGGCTGCTCAGTGCTTGGTTGCAGTGGATCACAATGAGGTGAAAGATGGCAGGCAGCATATGCTGATGAATGTATTCTGATAGCGAAGAAAGTCAGAGAACTATGGGAATCAAGAGCTGGGCGAGTCAAGGGATCTGTAGATGAAGTAATAACAGTGGAAAAGACACTACTAGCGACTCCAGAAAATACAGCGTACAGAAGGGAGGTTTGGCAAAGTTTTCCTCGTCTACCAGACCCTACGGCAGACGCAACCGCATTTCCACGGCTAGTATCTCTATCTGTGTTACATTTTCTAAATCCATAATCAACTATGCAGACGCTGTCAAGCCCAGTCCCATAAATGGAAGCACAACCAGATCCTCCTCGTTCTGTACAACATCTTCCATTTCCATTACCAAGTTTGGCAAATATTGTCATTCCATGCCTGCTCTGCCACATTGCACTCCTAGTCATGTCTATTAAACTAAGACTAGGCAAATGCCATCCGTGCTGCAGTAGCCCTGCTACTGCATGTGCCAGCAGTGCCATATGCACTTTTATCTCACACTGGCTTGCCAAGCATTGAGTAGTCCACACCTGTCAGCCAGGCTAAGTGCCATGCATGCAAGGGCTACCAGCCCAAATGAAATGTGAGGCTTTATCAGGCTCGATAGAAGGTGTGGTAGCTCTACCAGGCAAACTTACTTATTTTTAAGACTTCCACATCCTGTTCTGTTGCAACTCTGACTAGCGACGAGCCAATGGGGCACCCATGCTAGAGAAATGCTAGCTATGAGAGTCACCTTTGACAGCCTGCTGCAGTTCATCTATGACTCTATGTTCACTTCTTGCAGGTCTGTGCCCAGTACTTGAAGGACACCAACATGCTCTTCATTGGAGGGTTGCTGGTTGCTATTGCTGTGGAGCACTGGAACCTGCACAAGCGCATCGCCCTGCGCGTCCTGCTGATCGTCGGGGTCAAACCAGCTCTGTGAGTTACACCTACTGCTGGCAGATTGTGGTGTGGGTGGCTGTGGTTCTGTTTCAGGTATTGGCACCCTTGTATGCGGGTCTTAACAGTCTATAAGTGTAGTTTTATATGCAATCTCTATTCTCTAAATGTTTCTTCTCTGACCACCAGGCCACTCTCAGCCAATTTAAGGCCATAATAACCCGCCCCTTTACAAAACTATTTTTATTATTATTATTTCACTGAACCGAAAACTCACTAGTATGCTGGAATGCCACCTACATAACCAGTCCGCATTTTCAATCCATTCAAAATCACTCAAATGATGCTCAAACTGTGTTTTTTTCCACCACAGTTAATTCATCTTCATCGATATTTAATTGTGTTACATTCTCATTTTTAAATAGAGAGCGCATATGTGTTTTATATATCTTCAAGGCTTTCATTCCTTATCTCGCTGTTCTTAAGGGTATGTAACAATCTCATCACCTTCATTTTTACAATGTAATCTTAAGGAAAAAACACAGGGCCCCATTCACAAAGGTAAAGTGAGACAAAAGTGTAACCTTATGACTTTTGGTATTCACAAAGGGCATTTGCTACTCGTAAATGCCCTTTGTGAATAGCAAAAGTTGAACATTATGACTTTCGGTATTCATAAACTGTATTTGCGAGTAGTAAATGCTCTTTGTGAATACCGAAAGTCGTAAAGACCGCCCGCCACGGTTCCGCCACAGGCAATTGTTCCGATTGCCTGGCGGAACAGTCAGCATGTGTAAAATGGTGGTATTCCAAGCAGGCACCGTCCACCACATTGCAATGCTGGCTGAAGCCAGCCTTTCCATGGCGGTGAAAGGGGATTGGCTTCGGGGGCCCGTTGCCAGACCTCCTTGTGTCAGGGGGTGGTGGTGGTGCACTGGGGGGTACCCATGGTACCGCCCTTTATTTCCCTGCACTAAGTGGCAGGCACCACGTGGTGCCTACCACGTAATGCATGGAAATGCAGAACATGGCTGTTTAGCATTGCGGCACGTGCACAGCCAGCAGCACCCGCCACAATGCTAAACGGCATGGATACGACATCGTAATCCGTGGTGCAGAACCACTGCCTTACAGGAAGGCAGTCCCAGTCACTACAGACTCGAGTCCACCCACCATCGTAATCGGCCCCTAAGTCTGGATAAATTGATATTGATATCGGGCTTGATTGCTAGCTCAAACATACCTCTCGCTGAGAAGGCAGAAGAGTCTCCCCAATTTATAGAGTGGTGGGAAATTAGGATTAGGGTTTATATATGCGAATCTTTATTCTGTATGAGAAATGGTTCCCTGACAGAATATAAATGTAAAAACTATACAAGTGAAAGATATGGAATGCAAAAATATCGACTCCCTGTACTTTAACAGGTCAGTACAAAAATATTGGGGGAAAAATATCGATTTATATATATATATATATATATATATCAAATCAATAAAGCCCTTCTTTGATCCCCCGGAGCTGTTGTCACACTCTTTTCGCCCTGGAGAGAGACTGGTAGTGATGTTTTTGCCAGCGTGCAGGTGCTGGCTGAGTGAACGCCCTCTCGGTCTGGAGCAACGCGTCTTCCTGCAACTTTTGGTATGGGCATAGAACTGCAACGCGTCGCCCCCCCCAGTGCCCCACTTGGAGGGAATCGTAACATTGGGGAGAGAGGAGGCAGAATTCATTCTGCCTGGAATAAGGGGGACAAAGGAAGGTCTTTACCTGCTGTGAAACTGCCGCGGCGGGAGAGCACCATCCAAACCTGTTTGGGGGCATCACATGATGTTGTGGAAGCCCGTCACTGCATAGGGCTCCACCGGTGAACTCCAAAGCCCAGAATGTAGTTCAGCAGCAGGAGTAGCGTGGGGTGCCTTGCAGCTGTAAGGCATAGGAGGAGCCAGTGATCACGTGATGTGATCACTTTTAAACAATAGAGCGGCAGACCCCGTGAACTATCGAGGACACTGGAATGTTGCACTGATGAAAGCCAATTAAGGCTGAAACGCGTCTGCCTAGCGTTTCAGGGACCCTTGGATTGCCAGCGCTTTTTTAAATCAATAAAGCCCTTCTTTGATCCCCCGGAGCTGTTGTCACACTCTTTTCGCCCTGGTGAGAGACTGGTAGTGATGTTTTTGCCAGCGTGCAGGTGCTGGCTGAGTGACCGCCCTCTCGGTCTGGAGCAACGCGTCTTCCTGCAACTTTTGGTATGGGCATAGAACTGCAATGCGTCGCCCCCACAGTGCCCCACTTGGAGGGAATCGTAACATTGGGCAGAGAGGAGGCAGAATTCATTCTGCCTGCAATAAGGGGGACAAAGGAAGGTCTTTACCTGCTGTGAAGCTGCCGCGGCGGGAGAGCACCATCCAAACCTGTTTGGGGGCATCACATGATGTTGTGGAAGCCCGTCACTGCATAGGGCTCCACCGGTGAACTCCAAAGCCCAGAATGTAGTTCAGCAGCAGGAGGAGCGTGGGGTGCCTTGCAGCTGTAAGGCATAGGAGGAGCCAGTGATCACGTGATGTGATCACTTTTAAACAATAGAGCGGCAGACCCCGTGAACTATCGAGGACACTGGAATGTGGCACTGATGAAAGCCAATTAAGACTGAAACGCGTCTGCCTAGCGTTTTAGGGACCCTTGGATTGCCAGCGCTTTTTCAAATCAATAAAGCCCTTCTTTGATCCCCCGGAGCTGTTGTCACACTCTTTTCGCCCAGGACAGAGACTGGTAGTGAGGACCTATTATCCGTAGGAAATCCGCAGCATTCTATTTAGAATAACTTTGGCGCCAATTGATGAATCTTCGCGAAATTCTCCAAACTGTTGGGGCGGCCCGGTCCGCTCCTATCCTGAAAGTCTCGGGGTGATTTGTCAAGCGGGGGCCGAGAAAAAATGTGTTTCCCCGTGCAATTTCCCATAGGAACCTTTAGTCGCAGCTAGAGCCTGAACTGCTGAACGGTATTACACAAAACTTGGCAGAAAGGTAGACCTTGGTTCAGAGTTGTGCCTTTTTGTTAAATGGTGTAAATCTGTTCAGTAGTTCCTGAGAAAATCTAAATTAAAATCACATATATATCTATGGCTGCGGTGGATCCGCGCACCCTAAACGCACCCTGCCGAGCATGAGCTGTATGTTAATTGGCTGTCAACACTCCAAACCAGGAAGTGTTGGTAGCCATCTTGTGCCTCGGTAGAACCGAGGCACAAGAAAACAAAAGATAAAACGTGCAGAATGCAAATATTGGGCAGGGTAGAAACACCCTGACCCCCTAGGCCTGCCCAGGGGGTCCCACAAGGACCCCAAAGGCCAAAACCTTTTTTTTTTTTTTAATTGGCAAAATCCGCGCAGGGTGCGCAGATCCTGCCGATAAAATAAAAAAAGAAGCGCTTCGTTGTTACTTTTTTTTTTTTTTGGTAAGACTTTTATTAACCCAGTCAATTATTACACAGCCGCGAGCCTACAACCCGGGGGCCGGCTGGCAAAGTATGAGCAATCAGAACATAGATGACATTAGTAATAAGATCATTTTCATCAAAGCAGTTGTAGCCGCCTCTTCGTGTAAACTCCGGAGATCTCGCAGCTAGCACCTTGATGAGTCTTGCATTTTGTAAATTTAGAAATTGTAACATTTTAAGAACTCAACTTAAAGACCCAACATTAAAAAAACATTGACATTGTAATCTGTGTTCAATATACCCGACCCGGGTCTCTCCTCCGGACATTTAAATGGGCGCGTTCGACCTACCCATAATTAATTAACACCTTTGACTGAATAGGCATGCAGTTTACACTTCTGTTTCTGCCTCTTGGGAGTTGATATAGTCCGATAGGAAGCACCAATAATCCTTGGGCCTAGATTTTGCAGGGAGGTTCTCCTCGTACGTTTGCAACTTATCCCTACATATGGACATGTCATGTAACCATGTGGATTTCTTGGGTACCCTTCTACTGTGCCAGCACTGTGCGATCTGTCTTTTAGCCAGTAATAAAGAAATAACACAGAACTTACGCTTTAGCGCTCGAAATTGTGGTACGATACCAAGGAGACAGGTTTGTATCGTGCATTCCACTTCCTCTTCCAGCATGAGGGGGAGTGTGGAGGTGACGTCTACCCAGTAATCAAATATCTTGGCGCAATACCAAGCTAGATGCGTAAAGTCTGCACCGTCCCTGTTACATCTTTTGCATCTATCCTCGTCTTGAAGTCCAAATTTAAGTAGTTTTGTAGGGGTATAGTATGCCTGATGAATGAATTTGTAGTGTATAATTCTCAGGTTCCCATTAGGTGTGAGTATTTGTGTCAATGCACAGGTCGTCTGCCATTCCTCATCTGATAACGGAGTCTCTAGCTCCGAGTCCCATCGTGTTTTGGCCTTAGCAGCGGGTTTTGCTATCTCGGACTGTGCTGCTGTGTATAGTCTAGACACCAGGTGTGATAAATCTTGTGTGTTAATAATTAGCTGTAGTGGTGCTAAACAATCCGGTTCCACCGGGAACGATGGATAGTGTTCTTTCAGTGCGCGTGTCAATCTATAATACGTGAAGCGAAACATTGTGGTTTTGTTCTGAATATATGTTAAGTGGTCGATGTCCCGGAATGTGCCCTCTTGAAACAGATCCCCCATCTTATCTATGCCAGCTCTCTGTAAGAGAGACATGCCTACCCTCTCGTCGGTGACTGACAGTGCATGATGGTGATGTAAGGGCATTGCTGGTGCATAGAGCGGGAGTTTGTTAGCCAGTTGTCCAAGTTTACGCCAGGCTTTCACTGTGGTATCTACGGTGTTAATGTCTTTCGCATGTAGTGGTGGTCTGGCATGCGATATGATCGCTGACAGGGGGATAGGATCCGCGTCTCCTTCTTCTATGGCTGTATGCGTGAGATATGGCATCTCATGATACCAATAAGCCGCATACTGCGCCTGGGCACACAGGTAGTAGAGGAGTAAATCCGGTACTCCAAAGCCGCCTTTGACATATGGGAGTGTTAACGTCTGGAGATCGATACAAGCTTGTTTGCCAGCCCATATCAGTTTCAGAACTAGTGACTTTATACGACGAAATATTTCTCCGGAGGGTGTAATGGGAATGTTGTTAAATAGGTACAGTAGTTTAGGTAAAATATTCATCTTTACTATTGCTATCCTGTCTGCCAGTGATAGCGGCAGATGGATCCAACGCTGAACTTTGTCCTCCAGTTTAGATACTACCACCCCATAATTAGATCGTATGACTTCCTCTGGATCCCTATGGTACATGATCCCTAGGTAACGAATGGGTTCCTGCTGCCATTCCAGCGGATAGTCAGTGTCAAAGGGAGTGGTAGTATCCGTTAAGGGGATTATAGAAGATTTAGACCAATTTATTGCCAGTCCTGAATGACCCCCGAATCTAATGTATTCTCTAAGCAGGCTGTTAAGATGAATGTCGGGATCGCGGACATAGAGCAGCATATCATCTGCGTACAGAGATATGTGCAGCGGTCTGGCCGCAAATTGTAAAGCGGATTGTTTGTAAGTCTGCCGCACTATGCATGCCAGGGGCTCTAGCGCTAACGCGAAAAGCAAGGGAGAGAGAGGGCATCCTTGTCTGGTGCCACGTTCTACGTCATGGCACCATGACTCTGGCGCATGGTTGGGTGTACAGTAAGGAGACCCATTGAACAAAACGTTTGGGGAAGCCCATCCTGTGTAAAATAGCAATCATATACTTCCATTCAATGGAGTCAAACGCCTTGGCGGCGTCAAGCATGACCGCTACGGCTTTGACGGAGGGCTGGAGGTAGTGGGACAGTGCGAATAAGGATCGTGTATTGTGGGAAGTCGATCTGGCAGGGATAAAGCCAGTCTGATCTGGAAGAACCAGATTCGTCATCAGAGGGGATAAGCGTACTGCAAGTAGATTCGCGAGTATTTTTGAGTCCACATTAATGAGCGATAGGGGCCTGTAGGATTCGCATTCCTCCGGGTCCTTAGACGGTTTTAGGAGGGCAATGATTAACGCCTCCCGGAGTGTAGGTGGGAGTATGGTTTTCTCGAAGGACGTGCCAAACATGCCTACCATGTAAGGTGCGAGAAGGTCGGCAAAGTGTTTGTAGAATTCGTTAGTGTACCCGTCGGGGCCCGGCGCTTTGCCATTAGGTAGTGATTTGATTACCGCTGTCACCTCTTCTACTGTAATGGGCATTGCTAAGTGTTCCCTCTGTGCATCCGACAGCCATCCAATTGCTATATCCTGCAGGTAATGAGAAATTTCATCCGCCGACGCTGTGGGCTGAGATTTATAGAGTGTGCTGAATGAGTCTACAAAGTTATGTAGGATGTTCTCAGCTTGTGTCTGTATCTGACCATCTCTTGATTTAATGCGAAGTTTGGCCGAATGCCCCCTCCCCTCACATATTTTCCTTGCCAGTGTCCCTCCTGACCTGCCTCCTTCCCCATAGTTCCTGGCAATGTGTTTGCGATCTAAATATTTTATTTCTGCCTCCATGAATTCGTTATGTTCAGTATGCAAGTCGCGCAAGTCTGCCAAAAGGGAAATATCTTGCGTGTTTTCAAAAGCCCTTTCTATGTCTCTTATGCGTGTTTCGCAGCGTTGAATCTGATGCCTAATGTCTTTCAATACCCCTATTGTGGTGCTGATGCATACACCCCTTGTCGTGGCCTTGAATGCTTCCCACAGTAAGCTTGGATCCTCAATAACTGGTGAGTTGATTTGGAAATATTCCCTGATTGCCTTTGTTAACGTATCTGCGTAGACAGAATCGGATAATGCTTGCGAGTTGAACCGCCATTGAAATGGGGGCGGAGTGTATTGTGGTATAAGGAGCTGTAGTAAAACAGGGCTGTGGTCCGATAACGTGCGTGGTAGCACCTGCACCCCCTTCACCCATAAAGCAATATCTTTCGTGCCTAACCAGTAGTCTAGGCGGGACCAACTTCCATGGGACGCTGAGATGTGTGTGGCCCCTGGCTCGTGAGCATATCTATTTCTCCAAATATCTGTTAATGACAAATCGTTCAACATATGTCTTATCATTGTTCGTGCTTGCTTATGCTGTTCAGTGGAGTTTGAGGAGCGGTCCAGTCCGTCCATAAGGGTGACGTTCCAATCTCCCCCGCATATTATATGCGTGTTTGTGAGTGGTTGTAAGTGGCCCCATATCTCACGGAAAAACTCTGGTGTATCCGTATTCGGTCCATAGACGTTGAGGATTGTTATGTGTTGGCCACGTACTGTGCCTGAGACTATCACGTATCTTCCAGTGGGGTCTTGTATAATTTGATGTGATGTGAAATTTACTTCTTTCCGAGTTAGTATAAGTACTCCCCGGGAATAAGAGGAATAGGAAGCCTTAAATGCTGATTCTGCCCATTGTGCCCCCAGACGTGCGTGTGAGTTGGGTGCGTGATGTGTTTCCTGTATCAGTGCAATATCTATATCCCATCTGTTGAGACAAGCGAAAATCTGTCTGATTTTCCGTGGTTGGGCAAAGCCCCTAACGTTCCAAGTGAGGAAGTTCAAGTGTGTTATACCGGCATGTCCAGTATCCTTTGTCATCCTATAGGCCGTAGTGAGCTATCTACTTGCAAACAACAGTCAAAGGCGAATTTTGAACCCATTTCAACGTGAGTACATGCTTCAGAGTCAACAGTCCTATGCCAGGGAGAACCTAGTATCACATCCAGTTTCAATGTTTGTGGTCTTTCTAAACAACCAAAACCCCCAACTTTACCCATCCCACCCACTCCAGCAACCCCAACATGCCGAAGCCACATTCCCTTTGAATACAAACCCCACAACCCTGAAACAAACAGACTTTTACCCATACTGTGGAACTTGTGTTGGGTATTACCCTTGTGGAGGTCCGCAAGGAGCATAACTCTGCACCCGATGCATCGGGTGTGGGCGATACTTACAGTAGCTATCACAATTGCAGTTGTCCAAGTCTGAGTACCCGCCACCTCCTACCCCGTCTGTGGTAGCAGTGGCATAGAGCGAAGTCCAATGCTCTAGTGGTCATCCGGACCTCCTTATACAATGTCATTAGTTGTAACGGATAATTCAGGCTCTACTGCTGTGTCCACCATGTACAGCCCTTCGCCCCTTAGATCAAAGCGCACCCCAAATGCCAAGCATCATAGATTCACGGGTACCCCTGTGCTTCGATATAGTTCTAGCGACACAAACAGCATATGTATATAGCCTCACACAGTTTTTCATCTGCGCCAACTATAACCTACTTTGAAGGCGTGATTGGGGTGCGCATGTGCCCATAATGAGAAATGGCCTCCTGTGACACCGTACTTCCATACCAGCCAAAGAGGAGGCCATTGATGACTAACAGAGCGGCGTGCCCGGTAGTAGTGTGATCGGCCTACAGCCTCAGGACAATGCATGCTAGCGTGCACAATATGTCTACCTGTTAAGCACCCCAAGGCTACATGTCCACAAATGCAATAATAGGTACGGGGATCGGACCGGGCCGCCGCCCTGAATGTCAAATGTTGTGCCATGGAGGACAGTTCGTCACGCCCTCAAACCCACAATCAATCATAGTCTATTGTTAATGGTGATCCATTGGATCGTGCGCAGTCACTCCGCAATCAGAAAGAGTCTTACCGCCCAGTGGTGGAGGGTCTTACCGGTGCCTTCAATCCGAGTCCTGGTGCTGACCTTCTCGTTCAGTGGACCTGCCGTCTCGTAGCACTTTTTTAACAAAGTCATGGGCCGCTTTGGGTGAGGGCAGCACAATTGCCTTTTCCTTCCATGTAACGCGGAGCCGGGCCGGATACAGCATGGAGTAGTTGATGCTGAGCTCCCTTAGTTTTGCCTTGACGGTCGTGTATTCCTTTCTAGCCTGTTGAACCGCAACACTATGGTCCGGGTAAAATTCCAAGGAGTTACCTTGATGAGTGATTTTTCCTTTTTCCCGTGCCAGCCTGAGGATGGTATCCCTGTCGCGATAGTTGAGTATCCTCGCCACTATCGGTCTCGGTGTCGCTCCAGGTGGCGGTCGAGGCGCCAACGATCTGTGGGCACGCTCCACAATAAACACTGACGAGAAAGCTTCCGCTCCAAAGAGATCTTTACACAGGTTTTCAACGTATATCTCCATGCGCCCGGTGTTGGTTGTCTCCGGCAAGCCTGTGATGCGCACATTATTGCGCCTCGAGCGCCCTTCCAATTCCTCCTCCTTCGCCCTGATCACTTCCAGAATGCGTTCCATGCCAGCACATTTTGCGGTTGAAGTGTTTGCCTCGCTTTCAACGGCTGATATGCGTGTTTCGGCTTCGTCCAAGCGCTCACCATGCCTCTCTTGTCGTGCAGCCATACCATCCATTCTACATGTTAAGTTATCCAGTTTGCCGTTGATGTCTTGCAAATTTGCCTGGATGGCCAGTAATATTTTCTCCATGTTAGTGTTTGGCGTTGAGTCGGTGACGCCGCCCGCGTCCGCCACGTCCTCTGCGGGCTTGTTGGTTTTCTTGTTGTCGAACGATAGCTTAGGTTGTTGTCTGTCTGGCTTGCCCATTGTCTCAGCCTGAGGAGGAGCTTTCCTAGAAGCGGGGCCCGATGCCCTTGTAGTTCTCGCTGCTGCCGCCGTGGTGCTCTCGAAGTGTGGAAGACGCCGAGGACGGCTATATGAGCGTGGAAATGCCTGATGCCTCAATCCGAGTATGTTAATCGTGCCCGCAGCACTATGAGGCTGCCGTGCGTTTCCTGGAGTAGTACGTTATTACCCAGTGAACAAGATGCGAGAGTCCACCCCGTGGGACACCTGGGGGGTTGGGGGGGGGGGGTCGCCGCTTCAGGTGGTCGAATCTTTGTAATAGTGGATATTGTCCCCCTTCTCCCTCACCTTCCACACAGGGATAAGGGAGTAGGATCACAGGTGCGATGTCTGCCTGTTGGTTCCCGCCTTTTTACACCGGTCCGTCATTTCTTCTGTGTAGTGGTGCACTGCAGCGTCAATACATGTGGCGGCGTGTTGTCTTTTCAGAGCGCCGTCATTCCGATGCGTTTCAGCATGGCTTGTTGGGCAGGCAGGAATCTTCCCCGGGTAGCTCTATGACGCGCTCGGTGACCGATGGTGCGGGCATCTACACTGGAGCTATGGGCGCCGCCATTTTTGCCGAGAGTGTGGTCGGGACCAGCGCCTGGGCTATGCGTTTGCTTTCGCGCTCCGGTGCGCTCGAAAAATGCCGTATGCAGCAGTTAGGAACACATCTCACCCGCTCACAGTCCGCATCGCGATCACTCGCCCCCTGTGGCACTCTTGGCAGCTGCGAATATGATCCGGTTGGAGAGTCGGCAGTCCGCCATCTTGTCAGCCGCGCTTCACCGCGTCCAGGTCTCCGCTTATTTTCGCCGTTTCTCCGGGGGGTGAGCAGTTAATTTACATGCCTGCCTATGCCCGGTGTCTTTCCCTGCATGTTGATCCGTTCGGCAGGCGATATGGTGGGGTCAGTAGCGGGGACAGACCATGTTGTTTGTGATCGCCCGGCGGAGCCGTGAGTCACACAGCCATACCGCTGTGCGCCCCTTAGCGCCTCAGCCTTCGTTGTTACTTAGCCCCCGAGGGGCCAAGTCCCGGGGGCATGGTAAAAACAACGACTGAGCTACGGTTTCACAAATGTCTTGCTTCGCTGCTTAACTGTGTACTCATGACGATTGTTATTGGTTTAATTTAATTGTGTAAAGCGCTCTAACGCCCTGGGACCAATCTTGCGCTACATAAAATAACAACAAAAATAAGTAAATAATCACATTTATTTTCAGTTCCATGTCCGTCTTGGTGCTACTGGAGGCAGCGTGTGCTCTATCACCCACATAACACACGCAGACCACAATCTGTCCGTCTGTCAGACACACGCACTGCTTGAGCCTGGCTGTGTATCAGGTATCCACGCATACCAATGGCATGCTCTCGGTGGCATTTAGGCACACGCCGGCCCTGTCTGTCACGCACACATTGGGTGAGCCTGCCTGATCCCGGCGCTCACACACACACAACGTGTGCTCCTGGGCACACTCGGCCCATCTGTCAGGCACCTGCGCCGCAGCCAGACCCGCCTCTATTAATCCCAGGTCAGCTCTCGTCAGATGCAGGAATCCACAGTGCGGGGGGAGGACTTCGGCCGCGCAGTGTGTGCCCCCGCTATAAAGAGCGCAGGAATGCACCGGCCGGCTCTCTCCCCCTCCAGAGTCCAGAGGGATCCCGGGACCGCCGGTGCAGAGGGCAGGATGGCCTCGGCCTCTGCTGGACCGGAGCCCACCACCAGCCGCCAGGAGCTGTGCCAGCGAGCCATCCAGCATGTACATGTGAGGCTGTAAGGGGTGGGTGTCAGGGGCAGAGGTGTCCTGGGTCTGCCCGGACTCCATGGGCTCTCCACCAGTCTGTGCAGTGTGTGTTGGAATCTGGAGCCCAGGTCAGCCTCGACTCAGTAGAATCCTCCCAGTCACCTTGATAATACTTCTGACCTGGATGCACAGCTTTAAGCGGGTCTTGCTGGTGCTGAGCACCGGCAGGCGGCAGTTATTAATGGTAAGCAAATATTTTTAGCTTACATGTTTGTGAGCCACGCCCTTAATGACATCGGCCACGCCCCTCTGAGAGACCCCTCTTCCTCCCCCGGTTTTTTCATCCCACTTAAAGCCCTGCCTGGATGTAACTGCTTTAACTCACTGCTTTAAATCTCCTATCTCCCGTTAGACTGTAGATGCTTGAGTGTGCCTCGGGGGAGGGGAGGTGTGATGGGGGAGAGGCATACATGACAACACTGATGATTCATTTGGGACACTCCCGACAATGTGTGCCAGAATGCCGCCTTTTAACTCGTCTTCTATTTAACAGCGCCCCCACGCACACTCCGATGCTGGTTAATGGAAACGTAAGTCCCCTGACCTTTACCCTACATCTGCATCTTATCTGTTCCCACGCGAGGGGTAGTTTTACACATTCCAGGCAGTGAGGCAGAAAAATATCCGTTTCACCAGTTTCAACTGAGACAAAAGGAGATACCGATTTGCATTGGATCACACAGTGAAATCCCAAATAAGGGGAGCGGGCATGGTTGGGATTCCAGTACTGTGCATATACTGGTTGTCCTGTGAACAAACTAAAAATACAGGAGAGACAGATTCTAATTCTAGCTTTCCAAATCGACTACACCGTGTGACCCTAGGCAAACCATTATCTTTTTTTGTCTCTGTTTTAACTGGTGGAACAGGTATTTTACTAATATGGCTGGGATGTGTAGAATGTCCCACTTTGCAACAAATCAAAATAGCAAATAAAGCCCTCTGTGTTTCAAAAAGTGATGTATATGGACCTACATAGATTTTAGGAGCAGCCCCCCAATGCTCTAGAACACCCCCTTCTGCATTGTTTTCTCAGCTCATCTTATTCATCTCCATCACATTTAAGTTTTCTGCCTCAAAATATCCATGTTTGTTCCCACAAAATTATTTTAAAAAGGCGATGACCCGAAATGTGGCTCAAACTTGATGAATTGACATGCCCCCATGCTTAGAGGCCAAGGCAGTGAAGGCACTGTGTTAGTTTGCACCGACTTGTGTGTTTAAGTCCCTGCCAGACACTGGACGCATTGTGTGATCTTGGCCCGCCTCTTCCTACAGACTACCGTTACTAAGGGGCCCATTCAGAAATGTAGTCCTTAACTGACTGAAGAATGACTCTCTGGGTAAACATGGAAGTACTGCACAGGCTGGTAAGAGATCCGCCTTGGGCTGTTTTCAGATCTACGTCACACTCTGTTTACCTAAACCCTACACTGACATTTCGATTAGTGTGTTCAAAGAAAGGGCACCAAGGGAAGGCTAAACATATGTATGTAAGTACCCCTCGGGCTATGCACGTCCCTTGCATTTCCTCGGGAGCCACGCCTTCGTGTCACTCGTCCCCTACCCCCGTGCTGTGCGAAGTGCTGCAGGGGCCCCGATAGAGTGCTTAACAAGCGCTCGCCATGACTTAGACTTTACTCTTTTTTCTGCCGTCCCACTGGGATGGCCTGGCTTGCTTTCCTTCTGAAGTAAAAGGTTTAAAACCTTTTACGCCAGAAGGAAGGCAGGCCAGGCCGTCCAAGTGGGACGGCAGAAAAAGAATGCTCTTTCCCAATGGCTGGCCACTGTTTAGCATAAACGGTGACGCCGGCCAATGGGAAAGAGGGGCAGGGCTTAAAGGCCGAGACTCCAAGCTCCTCTAAATCATAAAATCTCGCCAGCAAGTCTGCGCATGTGCAGCCTATGCAGGCGAGACCTAAAAAAGTGTGGGGGGCCCAATTCCCTCCCTTCCCCACTGTGTAAACATGCTCTGTGGGAGTTTAAGTCCCCTTGAATCCTGAGGGTCCCTAGGGTCCAACTAGCCCACTAGGTACCTCCAGTAAGCGCCAAGGAGCTGCGTTGCAGACAGATATTCAGAGGCCACGCCCCTTTTTGCAACACTCTGCAACGCAGCTCTAGTACTATTCACCAACTCAAAATTAGAATCCTTGAACACCTGAGAGCCATAGATAAGATTGATGTGTCATACCCTGTGGCACGCCATTTCTCGGAAGTACATCAAAAAGATAGGACGAAGCTGCAATTCTATGGCCTAGACTCTGTCCCAGTTAACATCAGAGGAGGGGACCAGGCAAAGAAAATTACACAGATTAGAGTCTCGGTATATAATAGACCTTATGACAAAACAACCACGAGAGTTGAACAGTGGGGAAGAGTTAGCTGCACATTTAGGATCATGAAAACTATCTCTGGGGGACCCCGGGATATACAAGTTTGTAAATACTAGAACCAGGGTCATGACGTGATGAAATTGGCCGTTATGACTAATAATTTTCTATATTCTATTTTCTATTTTCTGTTTTCTGTAAATGCTGCTGCTCATCTTTGTAAATACCTTCACTGTGCCTTTATAGCAATCAATGAATTTTTGAACATGTGATAATGAGAAATTAACACTGCAGTTGATGAGAATCGAAAAGTTTGAGAAAGGACATTGGCCGATACACGGCTTGATTAGATCAGTTAAAGCATGCTAAATTGTGTTATGCGTTAGGATGAACTGGGTAATGTAATCGTATTTACCATATGTACCTCAGATACAATCCCGATGATTGGTTATAACATGTTTTCAATCTTGCTTAAAAATATAAAATAGCATGTAGTATTGAAAATAGCGGTGTATTTAACACTATAAGATGGCGCCTATGTTAACAATAGGTGTTTGTCCTTTCCCTATCTTGATATGCAATAGTCAGTGTTTTTTTAATGAATTTCTGAACATGTGATAATGATAAATTAACACTGCATTTGGTGTGAATTGATAAGTTTGAGAAAGGACATTGGCCGATACACGGCTTGATTAGATTTGTCATGAACACTGTAATTGTGTTGAGCATTATTATGAATGAGATAATGTAATCGTATTTACGATATGTACTTCAGACACAATCCTGAAGATTGGGTACAACATGTTTGCAATCTTGCTTAATATAAAATAGTATGTAGCATGGAATGTAGCGGTGTATTTAACACTTCAAGATGGCGCCTATGTTAACAGTAGGTGTTTGTCCTTTCTTTATCTTGACACGCAACAGCCAGTGTTTTTAAACGTGCCTCCCTCGGTGTGTTATGCACACTGAGGAAGGCGTCATGCCAAAACGTGTTTGTTCTGTCTGCTGAATAAAGCATTTTGAAAAGCATCCCGCGTGTGCAGTAACTTTGGAGGAAAGAAAGGAATTTGAGCGCGATATATATATACATGTACCGATAACATAATATGTCATAAAAAAACATGATATGATAAATTAAAACATTAAACTATTTTAAAAACTTCAAAATTAACTTTCTCACTCCAGTCAGTGCAACAGTAGGGAAAGTGTTGGACAGCGGAGGGGTAAAAATTACTATTCCCACTCCAGTGAGTGTAACAGTAGGGAAATGGTTGGATAGCGGAGGGGTAAAAGTTACTATTCCCACTCCAGTGATTGTAACAGTATGGGAAGTGTTGTATAGCGGAGGGGTAAAAAACCCTATACCCCTACTATTCCCACTCCAGTGAGTGCAACAGTAGGGAAAGTGTTGGATACCAGAGGAGTAATAATTACTATTCCCACTCCAGTGAGTGCTACAGTAGGGAAAATGTTGGAAAGCAGAGGGGTAAAAATTACTATTCCCACTCGAATGAGTGCAACAGTAGAGAAAGTGTTGGTTTACAGAGGGGTAAAAATTACTATTCCCACTCCATTGAGTGCTACAGTAGGGAAAGTGTTGGATAGCGAAGGGGTAAAAATGACTATTCCCACTCCAATGAGTGCAACAGTAGGAAAAGTGTTGGATTGCGGAGGATTAACAATTAATATTCTCACTCCACTCACTTCAAAATAAAAACAAACAAATATTAACAACAAAAATATTAAATATGTTAAAAACTAAAATACAAATATATTTGATATAAAAACATATTATAATGTTAAATATGTATGACAAATACCTACAAATATTATATTAAATACAATAAAAAAATTCCAAACAAATAAATATTTTTAATTAGAAATTATTTAGAAGCAAAATCATTAATTTTTACATAAATGTTCTTTTTTTATTTCCTACCCTATAACACCACACATTTAACAACCCACATCTAAATGTAAAAAATATATACTTTCTTACATAAAATAAATAATTACCAATTAAAGAAATATTATCAATTAAAAAATAAATTAAAATTCATAAAAATTAATTGACTTCCCACACTTTACTCCTTTAAATCCCCACAACCCACAGCTAAAATTAAATAGTGGTGCTGAGACCGGCCGCCAGAGGTGCGGCGGTTCTGCATCGCCAATTAGGATGCGACCGCCACCATGGCGGTCACATCCTGTATATTTAACATTGTAGCGGGCGGTGCTATATCCAGCACCCGCCACAATGTTAAAAGAGCAAGCTGTGCATTTGCATGCACAACGTGACAGGCACCGCGTGGTGCCTGCCACCTTGTGCATGCAAATGTAGGGGGTACCATGGGTATGCCCCAAGTGCAACCACCCACCCCCTCAACCTCCTGGGGGCCCGCAACGGGCCCCAAAGGCATTCCCCACGTGCCTTTCCATGGTGGAGTCTCCACCATGGAAACGCATGGGACCACCATCACCATAATATGGATGGAGGTGCCTGGAAGGCACCGCCACCATATTGCATGTCTTTTCCGCACGGTAAGCAAGTGGGCGGATTGCCTACTGGCGAAAAACTGGCGGACGGTCTTCCTGTCCGCTGGGGTCCCCCCGCCATCTGAATATGGTGGGGGGAAATGGGATGCGGGCGGAGTTTATTGTCGGGCGGATCACCACCGCCATGCGGGAGGTGGCGATCTGCCCAACATACTAATAGGCCCCTAAGTATTTAGCAACTAATTATAAAGTAAGAAAAATGTATGTACTCCAACACTGTACCCCTTTAATAGTAAAACCCACCCACAAAAAATATAAACATATACCCTAATTAAATATCAATTAAATAATTAATAATAATGATCAACTAATTGTTAATTAAATATAAATCACTTCCCACCCTTTAGCCCTATAAACTCCACAACCCACACCTAAAACAAATTTCTGAATTACCATAATCGATTACCAATGAATTCATTAACATTAATTAACAACTAATTAATAACAAATACATTACTTCCCACCCTTTACCCCTGTAAACACACAACCTGCACCTAAAATAAATCACACAATTACCATAATTAATTAATTAATTTTACTTAATAACCAATGAATAATTAAATACAAATACATTACTTCCCACAGTTAACACTATAAAATCTCAAATAAATAAATATGAATGAATACAAAATAATCATTAATTTATTATAATTAAATTACTTCCCACCTTATGCATTCCCCTATAAACCCACAACCCGCTACATAACTAAAAAACGCAAAATGTACTCAAAATAGATATAATTACTTTTAGGGGGTCGATTCCGATTCGGGGAAAAACGCTCTGAATAGCCGTTCGGAATGTTTTTTCTGTACGAATCGTACCCTGCAACGTCCCCCGTAAGTACGACGAAGTACGATTCGTACCAGGAGCTGGACTCCGTATGAATCGTACAGAGACCGTATGACTCAAATCCCCGTACGAATCTCCCCCAGAACCCGCTGTACGCGACATCCGTATGGTTCGCGGCTGGTTTTTCCGACCCAGCAAGTACGATTCGTGTTGGGTTTGCACCGTACGACCCTTTTTCTACGGGAGCTGAAAACAGCCGTAAAAGCAGAGTTCGCGTCGAAACAGGTACGGAACGGCCCAACCCCGGGTACGGTGCGTGCACCCCATGATCGCAGGGGTACGGTGCATACCCAAGCGATCATGGGGTGTACGCACCGTACCCCGCCATCATGGGGTATACGCACCATACCCCATGTTCGCTGGGGTACGGACCGTACCCCCGCGATCATGGGGGGTACGGACCGTACGGTGTGTATGTGATTGTGTGCTTTACCGTACGAATCGCCCTTACCTGACGTGGACCGTACAAATCGCGTCCTCATACCCTGGTCCGGATCATACTCGTCGGGTCGTACGGCATGTTTATGATTCGTACAGAGAGGGCTCCGGATATGAATCGTACGGATGTTTTTTTCCCAAATCGGAATCGACCCCTAAATATTTAACACATATTTTAAAAAACATAAACAATACTTATACAATAAAACATACATCACGTACATTTAAAATATAAACTATGTATTTTAAATGTATGTGATATATGTTTGTTTGTATAAGCATTGTTTTAGTGTTAATTATACAAAAAACATACATCGCATACATTTAAAATATAAACTGGTTTACAACCATGGGATGAAGGGAGATAGTGGGTTGACTCCGCCAAGGGCTCTGCTCCGTTCCGCCCCTTCCCGATTGCCACAGCGAGGCCGTAGCAGTTTGAGGCTGTGTGCTGCGACTGCGGCTTCGCCTTTCTCCATGCTGGCTCCTTTGAGTTTTTTAATCATTATCGATACCCTGAGCATACTCGGATGGGCGGTATCGGCAAAGAGGGGTTTGGCACTCCCAGCTACATCAGTAGATGCCGGGTGATCTTGATGGCATCACTCCCAGCTACACAGCTTGCTGAGCGCAGAAGGATCATTCACCAGCAAGCGTTATGCTCAAAGCGATAGTTTGCTTCCTTTTCCTGCTCCTCCCTGTTCTCTAACAGCATACAATTATTAGCCATCTCCAAAGGTGGATTCCTCTGAGACTGCATTTTTCCATCAAGACTTGGCTACTGTCAGGTACGGCCCGTGCAGGGCGTTATACCGGGGCGGTGACTTCAGGTGGGGGAGGGTCAGGGTGGGGGGTTGTAAAATGCGGGATATGGATCATTACAGGTCAGTACCGGAAAAAAAATGAATATTGTTGCCAAATGTGATGCAGCGCAGGTAACGAAATTCTTTTTATTTATTTATTTCGGTACTCACCTGTAATGGTCCATATCCCGCATTTTACAACCCCCTACCCTGACCCTCCCCCACCTGATGTCACCGCCCCAGTATAACGCCCTGCACGGGCCATGCCTGGCTACTGTTGTTCCTGTGGCTCATTCCCGGAAATACAATTTACCTTTTTTTATGCTGAGACTCTGTGGACGCCAAAAATCGAGGCACCAGTACCTCTTGCCGCTACACCTTCACAAGTGGGACGGCCCATCCTGAAGTTACTAAATACAGGGGTAGTACAAGAAGAGATTATTGCTGCATCTAAAGACCAAATACCGGGAGAGGCATCTCATCTGGCAGAGACCTTAATGGTAGTGGTGGCAATTTCACCAGCAAGTTCATCACCCTTATTGCCCCAGATACAAAGCCTTAGCCTAGTTCATAGTACAGACCAGGATCTGGCTGTGAATCAGGATGTGGTTCAGAGACAAGAATTTGCTGCAGTCAAATCATCGAAGGAAATCCAGCGACCCTTGAGTCCTGTACTACCAACTCCTCAATTAGGGCTCTCACCTGGGGCTATTGGAGTGCCCCGCATGCAGGAATCTTCATCTCAGGTTTTGTGGAGTATCACACAAGTAACAACTGTAAGTACTGTCTTTGATACTTCTCATACTCCGGGGGGAGGGGCGCTGGGGTAAGCGAGTGCATATCCGATAAATTAAGGGAGGATATTGAGGTTATTGAGGATATCGAGGATGATGTAGGTGTGTTACCAGGTGAAAAACTGGATGCCACTAGATGCTTCTGTACAACAGAGGCGAATGCACAGGGGCATGCTACTAGCAAAAATGACAGTGACTATCTACCTGCCCCAGGAAATTTGGATTGTACATCGCAGACAGATACTATCTCTATCCAAGGCACTCCCTCTCCTCATAAATCTACAATAGCGCACACTAAGTCAAGAAAGCTTGCAGATCACAGCGTGGCACACCCCATATCCAAATCTTTAAAGCTCCGTCAGGCTGGCAGGGCAAGTAACTAAGGGGCAAAGAGTAGCCTACACAGGAAATTCACATCAAAGGGAGAAGTTAGGTAAATTATCTCTCACCTATCGGCAACTCTTCCAGGGTCTACAGGTGGTAATCAGCAACCTAAGATTCAGGCTCGACACATGTGCTCAACTCCGAACCTTGCTTAACCCTCCGATATATCATCCGGGACTATATCGGACCACTCTTCTTTACCTACAGTCAAAGAGCCTGCAGGAGGGTCAGAGGAGGCTGTGCAGGAACCAACTCTAAGATCAATCATGCTAGCTTTGCAGGCTCACAGGGTTGAGGCACAGGCATATTATACTCAGGCAAGAGCAGATACTGCGCAATTGCAAAAATCTGTGGAGGAGGTTTCTGGTCGGATTAATAATTTCAGCGAACTGCAGCAAAAAGTGGCTGCTAGTGAGGAGATAGCCACAACTATGGCTAAGTCCACTGAGAATCATGAGAGTCAGCTTAGATTCCTCCAAATCAAGATTGAGGACATTGAGATTTACCATAGGAGAAATAATCTTAGGATCTTTGGGATAACAGAGAGTAAGGAAGTTCTGATCCTCGACAAGACATGGTTCAACTACTCAGAAGGGCTTTCCCAGATTCGAATGATTGGGACTGAGACTCACAAATACAACGTACCCACCGCTTCCCTTTTAATCGCAATGTCTCTGGCCCTAAGGGCTCACCAGCCCGACCTATACTGATGTACATCGAAAACTCTCTTCTGCGGCAAGCTCTCTCCTTGATGGCCCGACCAACATTCTTGGTCTCAGTAGACGGCATGTCAATAATCAACGATCAATCGTCAATGGAAGCTTCAACAGTTTATAGACCCATTCAAAGCTGCCAGACCACAAGCTTTCTTACAGGAACCTTACAGGAACCTACTTGCCTCAAGATCGGATGTGTTTCTCAGAGTAGGATGCAAACGCTTGGTCGGCTAAAGT
Organism: Lissotriton helveticus; assembly: GCF_964261635.1. Lineage (NCBI taxonomy): Eukaryota > Metazoa > Chordata > Amphibia > Caudata > Salamandridae > Lissotriton > Lissotriton helveticus. The sequence continues at coordinate 382,992,597 of NC_136061.1, read as the reverse complement.
GGACAAAGAAGTAGCAAGCTTAATACTCTTGTTATATACTTTCTATGTCTTTTTGTCTCATTCTTCTGTTTTTTTCTTTTTTTCTCTCTCACTTAGGGGTTGGCGGCAGTGGGTAGGGGTGATGCAGGTGGGTGGTCGGCTCTCTTCGGGCCTTCTTTACAGCAATGGCCCTAGGTTGGGGTGATTCCTTCCCTAGGATGGGGAGGTCAGGGTGCGGCTGGGGACAGTTGGTGGTGGATTCAAGTCGGTCCATTTTTAGTGCCCTTTACTGGCAGGTTGGTCTAGCAGTAGGGAGTTGGGGGAGGAAGGGGTACAAATAGGGCATAATTTACTGATTTCCTACAGGTTGAATGTTATGTTTTCTAGATTTAAGTGGGAGCACCAAGATATGGGAGTCTGGCTATTTTTCTGCCTTTAAGATGGCTAAGATGGCTAAGGCTGTGTTGGAATGTCTCAGGGATTAATGCACGGGCAAAACGACACCTGTTTCGGGAGGAAATCGGTCATTATAAACCTGATTTGGTGGCACTAACTGAGAGGCACTTGGCACGTAAGGATAGAGCCCTACTTAGGCAGTTGAATTACAATATAGTTGTTGCTACATCGCAGACTATATCGATTCAGGGTATTGCTCTTCTTGCTTCTAAATAATTTGATGGTCAAGTTTTAAAAACGTCAGATGATCCAAAGCGTAAATGGGTTTTGACTCAACTTATGCTATCTTCTTTTAAATTTGTGATTTGTGTTGTTTATGGTCCAAATATTGACGATCCTGACATTTTTTATACACTTTCATTTGAATTATTGGACTGGGATGGTGAACTGATTTTAATGGAAGACTTGAATTATGTAATCAATTATGGCATTGATTACACTAATTGCAGGGTGGTATCTCATAAACACAGAATTAGGACCTCCCTAAACGATTTGATCAGGGTCCACGGCGTCTGCGAAGCCTAGTGGACCCTCTCTCCACTAGACCCCGGCTACACATAATATTCTCATCCGCACAAAAACTACTCAAGGATAGATTTTTTTTTAACCAAGCACACACTGTTAGATTATATGCAGATGGTACTATCCGCAAGGGTGGTCTCAGACCACAACCCAATTTATTTTCATTTTTAACCTGATGTGAAGTGGGATAAGTGGGAAAGCCCTACGTTTTCTTTTCCCCGGCATCTATTAACTAATACTGGAGTTTTTTTCAAGCAATAGCGGATCTGCCTCCCCTACAGTAGTCTGGGATGCCATGAAAGCATATGTATGTGGTATGACGCTACAATATGTGACTATACAAAATAGAGCTACATGAAGAAGTAAATGCTCTTCGGCAAACAGTTAGAGATACAACAAATTACCCAGGGAGCTACAGATGAACATCAAATATTTTGCTCACTGTCAGAAATACAATATCAAATGTAGATGCTGGATGTAGAATGAAAGAACAGGTAGCGGCCAAATATGTGAAATATAGATAGTACCAATATGAGTCTGGGGAAAGGGTAGGCCGAGTTTTAGTGTATCAAATCACCTACAAACAAACTAAGGGTAAAATTCAGACCATCAAGGGGCTGGATGGTAAAGTGTATACAAAATCTAAACTTATTTTGGAGAAATTTGCCGGGTTTCTATAGTATGCTCTATAGTCACCCACAGACGTTCGATCAGTTTAAATGTAGGGATATATTCAACAGTCTCACTTGCCTTCTCTTGCCGGTGAGAAGGCATACAATCTACAGGTAGGAATTTAAAGTCTCGAAGTTGAAGAGGCACTGATGTCTTTACCCTCGGGTAAGGCTGCGGGAGAGATACTACATCTGGAATTTCTTCATGTGGTGCAATTTATTCAGGCAGGTGGCTATCCCAAATATCTGGAATACAACCAATATTGTGGTTTTCTTAAAAAAGAATAAGCTGGCTGATTATCTGGGCTCTTATAGGCCCATTTCACTGATTAATACAAACGATAAATGGTTCACCCAGATTTTAGCTTGTTGACTCACTCCATTGATCCCCAGTCTAGTATCTCCAAAGCAACATGGATTTGTTCTGGGCAGAGACACTATGGAATATACTAACGCAGCAAATACGGCATTTGATATTGCAGGAGTGCCGCTCGAGGACTTTATTGCTGGACATTGGGGAAGCTGCAAGGAGACTCGCGGGACTGCGAGGACCAGCGGCCCTTGCCATTAGGCGCTGTGTGCCTCTTCCCGCCCCCCCCACACCAGATAAAACAACGCCTCGCGGCCACCGCTTCGCAGGAGCCGCTCGAGGACTTTGATTGATTGCTGGACATTGGGGAAGCTGCAAGGAGACCCGCGGGACTGCGAGGACCAGCGGCCCTTGCCATTAGGCACTGTGTAACTCTTCCCGCCCCTCCAACACGCCGCATATCTGTGGGCACGCCCCCCTCTCCGCGGGATGCGAGCGGGCGCGCGCGGGCGAAGCCCAGGCCAAGGGCGGGCCCGTTTGAGCCCGTTCGAGACCGGCAGAGACTGGACCGGGCCATACCCCTTGGCTCATCTCCCCAACGTAGACGAGGTAAGGAGATCCACACGTGCAAGAACATTATTTTTGGGTAACAGCCTTTGGTTGAGATGGCTGGCCGCGAGCTGAGAAGCAAAACTATAACTTCGGCTGCCAATACAGTAGGAACAATGGACACATTTATTATTAGAGCCAGCTCACTTCTATCTAATGAAATCACTATTTTGGAAAGGCGCCTTTCACAGAAACTCCTAAACGCTAAAAGATCGCCCTTGGGACACATTATGAATCCTAAGATGCCGGACAGGGGAGTCCTTGTAAATGTTGCTGGGCGTGCGGAAATGATGGACATCGCATTTCATGAAGGGGTAGATCTGGTAGGGGAGTTAAGTCCACACCCTAATCACACTGCAGATTTAAGTGTATCGAAAGTTAACCCTGTGTCAAATGCTATTGTTAATGTTAATGTTGAATCCACAAATACTACACAGGAGAAGCAGAATACCAGCAACCAAGGGGGGCATCGTGAGGGGGCCATCCCTAAAAGGAAGCGCATCACCCACAAATCTGGCGGTCGAAAGGCCAAGCTCGCTAAGCAAACAAGTGGCCTTAATCCCCTTGAGATGCCCTCTTCGAGGGCTCCAGTGGTGGCTGACCCTGTAGAGGTTAGTCCCCCTACTTTGATTATGGCTGATTTAAACGATAGTAATTCTGTACTTTTGCTAGAAGACCCAATGATTGCTAAATTGAGTGTGGTTTGTAAGGCTCTGCTTGGTCCTCTGGAAGTCAGAATAGCGCAGATAGAGTCGAGGCTGTCCGCGATAGAAAGGGCTACTGTTGAGGCCGGTAAAGGCTTGGATAGCGTTAAAACGCTTCTGAGGGAGGCTGCAAAGGGCCAAAAGAGGGGGGCAGGGTGAATTTCAAATAGACATCTCCAATACCCGAGTGGGCGCAGGAACAACAGCACAAAGGCCCCCCACAAACACAAACATTAATACTATTACTAATGTCCCGATGCAACCACCGGGAGAGATCCTAAGGCCAGAGATTGACTCTAGGCAAATGGCCTCAAGGGAAATCCATTCAGTTGACCGCCCGCCAAATAAGATGGCAATAAATGTACCACCGGAAGCGAATCCCCTTGTGGTTGTATTAACAGGGATTCCTGTACTGGAGGTTTCGGCTAGGGAATCCTTCCAGTCTTTGAAAAACAAGGTAATTAGCTGGCTGAGTAGGAATAGGCCTCTCCCCCCCAAATCTCTAGTGAGATTTTGATGGTTCGCAGGGTAGAGTGGATAGGCAATACGGCCAAAAATATCAATGGGGACTGTGTTTTGGTTCATTTTCGAGACCCGAGAACAGTTTCACATATATGTTCCTGGCAATACCGAGATCTTGATACTACCATCCAGCCGCTTCCTTTATCCTTCTTTTAACGGCCTGGTTCTTGGAGTTCTAGTGGGGAGGCGGAGGGTGGTTGGACGAGAGTGGGTCCCAGGGGAGGGAGTGGGGGGACGGCTAACATCTACTCATTAGGTTCCTTCCTGAGCCGTAATCGTTTTAGCCCCCTGGACATGGTCGATTGACTTCCTCCCTATGGGGTGCGGGAGGGTAGCTTGGAACCACCAGATTATAATAATATGACAAAATCTAAGGGGGGTTTTAGCACCATCGAATGTACCAGGCAGGTTGAGAGTAACAGTAAAATAATTACAAATATTATACAATTCCAAAAGAACACTACTGTTCCTGTCACTACCCAGCCGGATGGCCCACCCCCCCCCCCCCCCTGATGTGGCACGGGAGATTGCGGAACCTCCTCTGGGAGATTCTAATGGGGGTAGGAGGGATACTGCTAACCATGTAAACCAGAGTCCTCTAACAATACTGTCATGGAATTTGGCAGGTCTCTGCAATAAGATCGATTGCCCAGATTGGGGTGCATTTATAAACGGAAATGACGTCTGGCTTTTCCAGGAAACATGGGCCAGAGAGGATAAAAGACGCACTGGTTATGCCTCCTTCTCTATACCAGCGAGATGGGGGGGGAAAGGGTCGCCCTTCGGGGGGCCTAACAGTTTGGGTGGGTTCCCACCTAGGCTGTACGGCCAAGACCCTGAAAACATCATCTGATGACGTGCAGTGCGTACTTTTGGAATGGCCCAATGGCTCCAAGCTTGCGCTGGTCAATGTATATTCCAGACCAGTGGGTGTCACCGCCGAGTCTAAAACAGTTGAAGAATTATCTACATTTTTAAGTTCTATTCCCAGCGGTGCCCAGCTTGTTATTGGGGGTGATTTCAACTGCCACTTTGAGCCACTGGCAGGCCTGGTAGATGGAGGCCTCCTGGAGGAGGACGCACGCTGGGCAATACCGTCATTGCAGGCCTCATCTCCTAGGCCTTGGACCCCACTTGCGGTCCAAATTACGTCCATAACACTTAGGCATTCTATTAGGGCGTGCAATGGGCGCATTAAATCAGATCTTCCCCCCAAATGTACCTTTAATAAACAGGGCCATGAGTCTCGTTTGGACTACATATTCGTGGAAACCCGATTCTGGGCCACAATAAGAGATTTCTCTGTAATTACACGAAATGATAGTGACCACAATGCCCTAAGCTTAAAAATTACCATGCCCGGCGTCGCAAGGGAGATTTTGGATGCCAGAAGTGTTCCGGATTCAAGAATGCTCCTAACTAATGCTAGGAGAAGAATAAAGTTGGCAAAAATAGCGGAAAGACCTGAACGACTCTCAGAGCTTTATGCTCTGATCCTCCCTATTTTAGAGGAGACGAGTGCTCTAATAAATGATGAACGCATTGCTGACACTTTTTGTAAGCTGGGGACCCTTCATGAACAGCTAATACACAAATTATCAGATGTGTTTTATCCTTGTAATGCCAAATGCCCAGCAAACGGCAGTAGGGTGACATGGTATAATTCCGCTTGTAGAAGAGCAAAGGCCGAACTTGTTTCCACGATAAAACTCAAGGCTGCTAAGCTAGTAGTACAAACTCGGAGAGCCAACTATAAGCGTGCAATGAAGCACGCAAGAGAGGAATGGGACCATGATAATTGGACCAGCCTATCCAATGCGCTGGCAGCTAAAGACCTACGCAAATACTGGTCCATTGTGAACACAGGCTCGGCAGAGCCAGCTGTGGTAGTGGAGGTAAATATAGCAGAAAGTGTTTGGGAGGAGCACTTTCGAACCCTCTATACAGTAGGATCTACCAACCTACAGGGAGACTTAGGGGTGGTGCTGCACTGCTGCCAGATCAAACATGAGACCTAGATGCAACTGATTTTTCGGTGAAGGAGGTCAGTGATGCAATCACCAAACTGGCAGTGGGAGAAGCACCGGGGCTGGACAAGCTGCCGGTGACCTTTTTAAACATCAACCGGCAGTATGGGCCCCATACCTCTCAGTTATTTATAATGCAGTCCTGAGAGGGATGCCAATGCCAGGTACTTGGCTGGGTGCAGAGATTGTGCCTATCTTCAAGAAGGGCTCACCTCTGCTCCCAGCCAACTACAGGCCGATCAGTTGGATCGATGTCCCCCAAAAGATTTTTGGTAGGCTGGTATTGGACCGCCTTCAGGACTGGATGGAGGAAAACTCTATACTAAGCCCTTACCAGGCTGGCTTCAGAAACAAAATATCTACAATGGACCAAATCCTCCGGTTGAATATGTTGTTTTGGAAGTCTGTTAAAATTGAGGGGGGTAGCCTATATACAATATTCGTGGACTTACGAGCAGCCTTCGACATGGTCCCAAGACGCAAGTTATGGGCTGTACTCACCGAATTGGGCATTCCCCATCAAATTTTGCACAATCTGATAAGACTTCACCAAGACAACTTCGCACGGGTTAGGTGTGGAAGAAATGGTCTCCTATCATCAAAATTCCCCGTTGACAGAGGGGTGAGACAGGGTTGCGTTCTAGCGCCTACCCTGTTTTGCCTTTATGTCAACGGCGTAATTTCCCACCTAAATGGGATTGAAAATACAGATGCTCCCAAACTAGCCGGCAGCAGGGTGCCTGCAATAATGTTCGCAGACGACACCCTGCTGCTCTCAAAACCCCCAATGGGGATACAGAAGGTTTTGAACGGCTTTGTAGGGTTTTGTAAGGAAAGGGGTTTGGAAATCAACGCCGAGAAAACTAAATTTATGGTTTTTAATCTCCCTGTATCTACAAGACCCAACCCTTTAATTGGTATAACCAGACTGAAAAGAGTCCATGTCTTTGATTATTTAGGGGTAACCCTCAATGAAAACATGACGTGGGTCCCGCACCAAACTAAGGCCCAACTCAGGCAGTCCCAGCTTATAGGGGGTACCCTAAAACTCTCCAAAACCTCCACAATAAAACCCATTCGACCAGTTGTGGAGATTTATAAAACTCAAGTGAGAGGGGCTGTTACCTACGGGGGTGAACTTTGGGGCCAGGCCTCTAGGCCCGAGATTGTTGGTACAGAAAATAAGTTTCTCAGGCAATTGCTGATGCTGCCCCCTAGTACCCCACTGTTACCTATCAGACTTGACATGGGACTTCGCCCAATAGACGAGGTTGTGGGCCTGAAGCCCTTGGCGTTTTGGCGGAGATTATGGAGCACCCCGGAGCTCTCTGCCTATAGACAGGAATTGGAGGAATTTTTAAGGCTACCCAATGCGTTGAAAATCCTGTGGCTTGTATATATTAAAAATGAATTTATTAAACTAGGGCTTCCCCAAATGTGGCACAATACTGAAATCGCTTGAGGCGCTAGGGGGCGCACAGCGGAATGGCTGCCTGAACCGCAGCTCCGCCGGGCGATCACCATCTGAGGGGTCGAATTCCGCCTTCACCACACTGTTCCGCTCTACAAACACAGCAATCATCGTGGGAAGATGCAGTGTATTGGCGACGGGGGACATTTCAACTAACGCTCTGGTCGAAATGACTTTTAGCAGCATTTACTGCAAAGCGCAATCACTTGCCTGACAATATGGCCGCCGTCGGGACGTGAGCCCAGGACATACAGGGCGACGCGTCTTATCCTCAACCTCCTGCGTTACCTGCAGCGAGCCGAGGTGAGAGTATGCGCTCAAGGCCTGTGCGCATGCAGGATTTGATCATTTCGCCCCAGTTCGTGGTCAGAGGACCTCATAGGCGCCTGGACTCAACTGCCTGACAATATGGCGGCGGAGGACTCCTGAGCACCGGGACGGACGCCTTCGCGCCAAAACGCGCTATCACTGCCGCACTGATCTGGGGGCTGAGAGGAGATCGCCGTCAAGCAAGCGGACCACTGTGCACACACCAGTGCAAACTGACCTGACCAAATTGCTGTCATCGACCACACTGCCACTTTGGTACAAGTCCAGCAGACCGGGCTACACGCTACAGTGACGGTGGGTCATACATGGTAGAGGGCGACCCCACAGCGTGCCACCTGTAGAAGGTTCCCGGACGGTGATGCAGGCGATTATAGACAACACCACGCCAAACTGAGGTGAGAGTGCATAGATCGCTTCCTCCCCTCGTGAATTGCGCGGTCTGCTGCGCTGGGCCCGGACGCCTGATCGGTGTCCCACGAGCGTGCTAACTATCTGTACTGAGGCATCACGGCAGCAGCGATACGAACAACGAGGGCTTCTGGGCCCGCGCTCAGGAAGACAGCTTCCCCCTCCACCACCATGGGTAAACCTGATAAACAACAACCCAAGATATCATTCGACGCTAAAAAGGCGACAAGGACGATGGATGGGTCGGCGGAGGACGGCGGTGCGACCGAAACACTACCCAGTACCAACATGGAGAAGATCCTGCTGGCGATCCAGTCGAATCTACAAGACATTAATGGTAAGCTTGATAATCTAACGTGCAGGATGGATGGTATGGCCGCCCGTCAGGAAAAACATGGCGAACGTCTGGATGAAGCGGAGACCAGGATTTCTGCCGTTGAGGATGAGGCGCGGACCTCCACTACAAAATGCACAGGCATGGAACGTCTCTTGGAGGTGATTAGAGCTAAGGAGGAGGATTTAGAAGCGCGCTCGAGGCGCAATAACGTCAGGATAGCGGGCCTGCCGGAGACGACCAACACTGGGCGGATGGAGCAATTTGTCGAGAACCTGTGTAAAGATCTCTTTGGCGCGGAGGCCCTATCCTCGGTCTTCATAGTGGAGCGGGCCCATAGATCGCTAGCTCCCAAGCCACCACCTGGCGCCACACCTAGGCCTATTGTGGCGAGAATTCTCAACTACCGAGACAGGGACACGATCCTTCGGCTTGCACGGGAAAAGGGCAAAATCACCTATCAAGGCAACTCCCTCGAGTTCTACCCGGACCACACGGTTGCAGTCCAACAGGCACGTAAGGAATACTCCTCAGTGAAGGCCAAGTTGCGGGATTTGAACATTGTCTACTCCATGCTATACCCAGCGAGGCTACGAGTGATGTGGAAAGGGAAAGCAATCGTTCTGGCATCACCGAAGGCTGCGCAGGACTTTGTTAAAAGGACACAGTGCGAGGCGAGAGAGGACTCGCAAAATGACCAGCACAGAGACTCGGACTGAGGTCGTTGCTGTTATCCCTCGTCCTAAAGCGGTGAGTTTTATGGTACTATTTCTCGCTCTGGATGGCCACGTGCCACTGTTGACTGTATTGGATGGCTCGGTGCGGGGGCATCCACATGGGGGGGGTAAATATCGCTATCAGCCACTACCTGTGAGACACTGGGGCTGCCTCCAATGACACGATCAGGACTAACGTACGACTCTGTTATTTCCCTTGATTTTTTGTTGCTTTTCCCTGTGGCTGACCCTGGCCACACTATCTGCCTATCAGCACGTTATCCATGAGGCCGAAACGGACTGCTGCAGTAACGGATGCCGGAGGCGGTTAACGTGCCCCCACCCCTGGCGATAGCAATAAATACTTAGATCTCGGGGTCACTAGGCCGCGATAGGTGTACAGGACTATCACTTACTGTGAATTACCGACTTGGGATGCAGACTCCGGCTGAAGTCAGTCCATTTGCTTGTATGTTGGGGTGTTGCCCATTGGCTGCGTCACACTAAATGTAGATGGCACCGCACATCTAATGATGTCGAGCTTTCGCGGTGGTGCCCTTACAACACTGCTGCTGCTTGGATAATCTTGTTGAGATGCGGTGGTGACGGAGGGGGGGCGGCGGAAGGTTGATCTCTTGTATCATGCATATTTACAATTGTTATAGTATCGCCGAAACCCGACCACCGGGTGTAGAGTTGTGCTCCTAGCGGACCTCCGTAAGGGTATTACCCACTAAGTGTTCTAAATATGGCCACTGTATTGATGGTTAAATGTTTGGGGGTATTGTGCTCTGAGGGGATATGGCTTCGGCAGGTTGGGGTTGCTGGAGTGGGTGGGATTAGGGGGGGGGGATGACTGTAAGTTTACTGAGACCGACAACCTTGCATATGTATTGCCTTGTGAGTTCTAAACCGCACTGTACTGCCATTGTTGTGCTTACTCCTTGCACTGAGGGCGGGAAAATACCACATGAAGGGTGGAATTATACAGGGAGGGAACATGTCACGATCACAGATGTACATGGGCGCTAGGGTGGAGGGTGGAGTATGTTTGAACGTGCTTACTTGGAATATCAGAGGGTTCTCTAGACCTCAGAAGATCAGGCAGGTCTTTACTAGTCTTAATAGGTGGAAAATAGATATAGCCTTCATACAGGAAACACACCTCGCACCACACACTCACGCACATTTGGGCGAGAGGTGGGCTGAGTCAGTGTATGGGGCATCTTATTCCTCCTACTCCCGCGGGGTGATTATATTGATCAGGAAAGGGATCAACTTTGAAGAGAAACACGTTGTGAGGGATCCCACTGGCAGATACATATTGGTGACTGGTACACTGAGGGGCCAACGGGTGACACTCTTGAACGTCTATGGACCTAACACGGATGCTCCCGAATTTTTTCGGGAGGTATGGGGGCACTTGCAAACACATGCTAGCGCGCACATAATCTGCGGAGGGGACTGGAACGTCACATTGCAGGATGAGATGGACCGCTCCCCCCAATCACTAGAACAACACAAACAATCGAGACAGATGGTGGGTCACATGATGGAAGATCTGGCCTTAGTGGATCTATGGAGGCTACAGCACCCTGGTCTGACGGGCGCTACACACATCACCGCGTCTCACAACAGTTGGTCCAGGCTGGACTACTGGTTAGGTTCTAGGGAAGTGGCCCTGTGGGTTCGTCAGATACAGGTGCTGCCCCGCACACTATCGGACCACAACCCTGTCCTGCTGCGGATGGAGCTGCCTCGTTACACCCCCCCCCCCTTCCAATGGCGATTCAATGCCCGTGCCCTCTCAGACACAGTCTATGTAGACACATTAAAAAAAGCTATCGAAGACTACTTTGCTAATAATGCGCAAACAACTGAAGACCCGTGCCTCCTCTGGGAGGCGTTCAAAGCTACGATCAGGGGAGTCTGCTTAAGCACCACTATAGGGATACTCAGGGACATACGAGGCCAAATTCGTCGTTGTGAGGAACGAATGAGGGAATTGGAATTGATGTATGAGGCCACACAGGACGATACACATTTATCAGACTTGCGAGCTTTGCATACGGAGCATGCGGATTTTTTAGAGTCCGAGACTAAGTACTTAGATCGCCCACATGTGGCTAGAGCATTCGGGGAGGGGGGCAGACCAGGAGGTGTGCTGGCGCGTAAAATTTGTGAGGGACGAGGACAGAAAGCGATACTCAGAGTAAACTCTAAGGAGGGTGTACCACAAACGCATTCTGAAGATATACTGAGATGTTTTGTCGACACCTTTGGCACGATATACCAGTCACAGCCCACAGCCCCAGCGGAGGAAACGTATGATTATTTACACGACGTGGCGATTGGCTGGCTATCGGATACACACAGAGAATACTTGGCTAGGCCCATTACAGTTGAGGAAGTGACGGCAGTGATCGCTTCACTTCCGAACGGCAAGGCACCCGGATCTGACGGGTACACCTCTGAATTCTATAAGCAATTTGCGGATATCCTCGCTCCCTATTTAGTAGGCATGTATGGCGCGGCCTTAGATAAATCATTGCTCCCCCCCACTCTGCGAGAAGCCATGATCATTGCTCTTCTGAAGCCCTCTAAAGACCAGGAGGAATGTGATTCCTATAGACCTCTATCTCTAATTAATGTTGACTCAAAAATCCTCGCAAAATTGTTAGCGGATCGCCTATCCCCCTTGATGACCCGTCTGGTCCTTCCGGATCAATCGGGATTTATACCCACCAGATCCACTACACACAACACTAGATCTTTATTTGCTATTTCCCATTACCTCGAACCATCAGTTAAAGCGGCGGCTGTCATGCTTGACGCTGCGAAGGCGTTCGATTCCATTGAATGGAGATATATGCTCCTCGTCCTGAACCGCATGGGATTCCCTAAACGGTTTGTGCAGTGGATAACCTTACTCTACACAGACCCAAGCGCTAGGGTTCGGATCAACGGTTATATTTCAGATCCGTTCGACATTCAGCGAGGTACTAGGCAAGGCTGCCCACTATCCCCTCTGTTATTTGCGCTGGCACTAGAGCCACTGGCGTGCATAGTACGCCAGAAATATGGTGAATCAGCTTTGCAATTTACGGCCCGGCCGCTCCACATATCGCTATACGCGGACGACATGTTATTGTACGTCCGTGACCCTGAAATCCATCTAAACCCACTGCTCCGTGAATACATCCGCTTCGGCGGACATTCAGGGCTGGCGATTAATTGGTCCAAATCCTCCATAATACCTCTGACTGACACCACTTTACCCTTTGAGGTAGATTTCCCATTGGACTGGCAACGTGAACCGATTAGATACCTAGGGGTCATGTTCCACAGGAATCCGGAAGAGGTACTGCGGGCAAACTATGGGGTGATCCTCTCTAAGCTTGAGGATAAGGTCCAACGGTGGATTCGCTTACCACTCTCGATAGCCGACAGAATCGCAATTGTCAAGATGAACATATTGCCCAAACTGTTATACCTGTTTAATAATATCCCCATCACGCCAACGAGTGAGATATTCCGCCGCATAAACTCTATGGTGCGGACTTTAATTTGGGCGGGTAAACAGGCTCGGGTCGATCTGCAGACTCTCACGCTTCCGTTCGCGAGGGGCGGCTTCGGTGTACCTGATTTTTTCCTCTACTACCTCTGCGCGCAAGCACAGTATGCGGCGTATTGGTACCACAGGGTCCCATATCTTGCGCACACGGCCATCGAAGAGGGTGATGCTCACCCCATACCCCTCTCTGCGATCATATCCCACTCGAGGCCGCCACTGCACGCTATGGACATCAACACAGTGGACACCACGGTAAAAGCGTGGCACAGGCTTAGCCAGCTGGCCCACAAGACCCCGCTATATGCACCAGACATGCCTTTGCAACATCACCAGGCACTCTCAGTCACTGGTGAAAAGGTCGGTATGTCATTGCTAAGTAAAGCTGGTATTGACAAGCTAGGAGATGTGTTTCAAGCCGGCACATTCGTGGGACTAGACCAACTGAATTATATCCAAAACCAGACTCCCATGTTCCGCTTCACGTACTATAGGTTGACTAGAGCACTGAGGGAACATTACCCGACCTTTCCAAAAGAACCAGACTGCCTTACACCACTACAACTCCTGATCACCACTACTGATCTTTCCCATCTAGTGTCCAGACTATACTCCGCTGCACAAACGGAACTGGGGGGACACACTCAGAAAGCTAAGGGGCGGTGGGATGCACTATTAGAGGATCCGTTAACGGATGAGGAGTGGAATAGCGCTTGCGCGTTAACGCAGATTTTGACACCTAACGGCAACTTAAGAATCATACATTTTAAATTTATGCACCAGATCTACTACACGCCGACCAAGATGCGCAGATTTGGCCTGCAGGAGGAAGACAGATGCAAGAGGTGCAATAGGGAGGGGGCGGATTTTGCACATCTGGCTTGGGACTGCGAAAGGGTGGCAGGGTATTGGGGTGAGGTCACCACCACACTAACTGGCATGTTGGAGGAGGAAGTAGGGTGCACGCCCAAGATCTGTCTACTGGGAATAGTTCCTCAGTTCCGGGCATTGAAGCGCAAGTTTTGTGCACTTGCTTTATTGTTGGCAAAGAGACAGGTCGCGCAATGTTGGCATAGCCGGAAGGTACCGACGAAGAAATCATGGCTGCATGATATGACCATCTGTCGTGATAGACTACAGACATATGAGGAGCAATTACCGGCGAGGTCCAGACCGAAAGACATGTGGTGTTTTCTGACTAACTATCTTACATCTCTACAGGATAGTGAGGAGGATTAGTCCATCTTCTGTTGCATCCTCCCGAGTGGGTTGTTTAGTACACGGGTACAGATTGGATGCGGGTGCACACGGGGAGGGCGCTGAAGCTTTGTTTGACTGTACATCCAGGTCATATGCAATGGTACTGTCAGGTCTTAAGTTGGGGTATGTTGTTTTTTCCGTATAAAAAAGTTAAAATGTAAGACTCACGCAATTTGGCAGAATGAGCCCTATATGAGATATTGTGGGAAGTAGAACCTAAAGTGTACGTGCCCTGCTTCATATGACGCTTAATGAATACACACTGCTTGCATGGAAATGGCGGGCCGGCCTCAGGGTTGTAGGCTCATGCTGTGTACTCTGCTTGGTACCAATAAAGGTCTTACAAAAAAAAAAAAAAAAAAATACTGAAATCGCTTGCCCTAGGACTTCAAGAAAAAGTCTCTCTAAACTTTTCTACGAAACTAGATTAACTACCTCCATACATAATGTACGCAGCGGCACTCTAACAGATTGTTTTTAAAGGAAAAGGGTTCTTATCACTTTGAAATTGTTTTGGATGATATCTATCCTGTTTTTATGAGGAAGCTGTACTTGCAGTGGAGGTATGGTACATTACCAATCAGAGCTTTTACATGTAATTGGTCGTTAGCAGCTTTGAAAAATTGTCCTAATTGCAGCTGTGATCTGGAAAATGAAATACATATTATGTTTTTCTGCCCTGCTTATCGGAAATCGAGGAGGCACTGGTTGGTGCCCCTATGCAAAAACATGCAAATTACACACTGCATGCAAGCCTATCGCATACTTAAAACTGATTTGTCACCCACAGTGGTTTTTTGTGTGGCAAAATTTCTTGCGGCGATTTGGCTTAAACGCAGGGGTGTGCTGAACACTGTATAATCTTGCCAAAGCACATGCACTTTGTAAGGAAATATTTCCAGTTGTTGTAGCAGATGCTACTGCCTGATTGAATTACCGACCACATAGTTCTCGTAACAGTATGAATTATTCCTTTTCTTTTTATCCAATGTATTTTAAGAATGAGAAAACGTTGTTTTTATGATTGTACGTATATCTTTCAGGGCATGTTTTGCCGAAATAAAGATTATCAAATGAATGATATTGCAGGAAAGTGTCATCTGAATCTAGGTATGATATTACTTGATGCAGAGAAAGTATTTGACTGGTTGGTCTGGGGGCGCCTATAGACCATGTTATCTGTCTTTGGTATAGGTGATACATTTATCAAAATGTTTCAGGCATTATACATGGCCCCGTACCCCCGGGTGGCATATGCTGGAAGCTATTGCGTGCTTTTTCCCATCAATCGTGAGAGAAGACAATGGTGTCCACTATCGCCCCTTCTTTTTGCTCTTTACATTGAACCCTACCTGCAATCTCTTATTAGGAACACAGACATTCAACCCTGGGTAACCTTACCGCTTATGAGGATGACATGCCAATCTTCTCCCCTAATCTTGAATCAGCTCTTATCCAGATTTCTAATGAGGCACGTGTTTTGGGTAGCTTTCTGGCTATAAGCTCAACCTAGATAAAAGACAGGTCCTTTTGAATTTTAAATCTGACTTTCCAATTCAGGGGTTACCACTTTGACAGTCTATTTAGGCATAAGCTAAGTTTTATGGTTTTGAATATCATTAAAGCAAATCATGAAACCCTATTATCTGCAACAAATATTACATTTAAATCATGGAGCAAGTTGCCACTTACTATACTTGGTAGAGTTAATATTGTTAAAATCAATATCCTGCCAAAGTTTTAGTATTTGTTTAGGGCAATTCCATTTAGAGTTCCGGATTTTTTTTTTAGGCATCTCAATGGTGCTATCAGTAGTTTTTTATGGGGGTATTGCTGCACTAGGCGTGCCAGCCAATATCTGAAATCCACCTATAAAACAGGTGGGCTTTCACTCCTGGACTTTAGGCTCTATTTTTTGGGCTCCTTTTACCGGCCATGTGCTCAGTCTATTGATGTATAGAGACCTCATTCAAATACCATTCTATTATTGGCTTGCTCTAGAAGCAAGGATTTCTTTTATCGGCTCAATGATCCTAATTACGGATCACTGACAGAATATCGAGGAGCAAAATATCGACTTGCCAAAATAGCATGGACAAAATATAGAATGGCATAATATTGAATTCCTATCTACAAACAGGTAAGTACAAAAATATTGATTCCAAAATATCATTGTAAATACTATAGTTTGTTAAAATATCAAATTATTTAAATGTATTAAAAGGAATGTCAAATTAATAAAATAATAAATATAATTACCTAAAATATACTTAAAAATACTTAAATAACCTTGAAATTAGTAAATTATTAATGTAAGTTAAAAAATAACATGCATTTTTATTTTTTATTAATATAAATATTTTAACCTATTTTGAGTGCATCAGTAAGGAAAGCGTTGGATAGCAGGAAAGTAAAAATTGCTATTCCGACTCCAGTGAGTGCAACAGTAGGGAAAAAGTTGGATAGTGTAGGGGTAAAAATGACTATTCCCACTCCAGAGAGTGCAACAGTAGCTAGAGCGTTGGATAGCGTATGGGTAAAAATGACTATTCCCACTCCAGTGAGTGCAACAGTAGGGAAAGCTTTGGATAGCGTAGGGGTACTATTCCGGAGAGTACAATAGTAGGGAAAGCGTTGGATAGCATAGGGGTAAAAATGACTATTCCCACTCCAGAGAGTGCATCAGTAGGGAAAGCGTTGGATAGCGGGAGGGTAAAAATTTCTATTCCCACTCCAGAGAGTGCAACAGTAGGGAAAGTGTTGGATAGCGTAGGGGTAAAAATTACTATTCCCACTCCAGAGAGTGCAACAGTAGGGAAAGCGTTGGATAGCGTAGGGGTAAAAATGACTATTCTGACTCCAGAGAGTGCAACAATAGGGATAGCGTTGGATGGCGTAGGGGTAAAAATTACTATTCCCACTCCAGAGAGTGCAACAGTAGGGAAAACGTTGGATAGCGTAGGGGTAAAATTACGATTCCCACTCTAGAGAGTGCACCAGTAGGGAAAGCGTTGGATAGTATAGGGGTAAAAATTACTATTCCCACTCCAGTGAGTGCAACAGTAGGGAAAGTAATGATTTAATATTTAAATAAAAATAAATTATTAATCAATACCAATAAAAAACGTATTTAAATGTAATTGCCAATTATAACATATTTAATAAATACTTAATTTTAAATACCAATAAATATTATTTATTAACAATTAATTACAGATAACTAATTAATTAACAACCAATTAATTTTCAATACCAAAAATATAATAAGTAATAAAAAAAATTACCAAGTAATAATTAATTGGCAATACAATAATTATCAATACACAAACATTATTTAAATAATTACTTAATTAAAGTTAAACTACTTCCCGCCCTATTCCCCTATAAACCCTCAACCCGCTGTGAATAATAAATTAATACAATTAACATAATTATCAATTAATAAAAAATAAATACCAATTAATAAAAATGAATTACCAATTAATAATTCATTAACAATAAATTAATTATCGATACAAATAAAAATAAATATTTACTTAATTACAATTAAATTACTTCCCACCCTATTTCACTATAGACCCACAACCCACTACAGAACTAAAATGAAAAATTAAATAAAAATACTTAATAATTCATAAAAATTAATATTTAATTTACTATAAATAAATTACTTCCCACCCTATTCCCCTATAAACCCACAACCCGCTACGCAATTAAATTATGCAAAAAATGTATTAACATAAATTTCATTACTTTAAAAAAATTAAGCATACATCACAAAAATAATATACACTTTTAACACATATACTAACATACAAAACACTTTTAAAAAAATCGCTATTAATTATAAATTCGATATATTTTAATTGCTATAATATGTAATTCGATATTACTTACCTGCATTTCGATATTATTAACCACTAGATTATGTCCATTCGATATTATATCCATTCTATATTTTGAATTCGATATTTTGTTCATTCTATATATTTTTTCGATATTTTGTCTAGGCACCACTAATTACTACAAGAGGGTACAATTAATCAAGATACCTCTATATGAGATATTCCTGTTTTCCCTGCGGTTTCTGGTGATACAACTTGCAGAGTATGGACAAATTGGAGTATTACAACACTGGAACAATTAAATCATTTAAATGATTATAGAGCTTTTTCAGACTTGCAAGGAGTCAATAAACTGCCCCATCATTCTTTCTTTAAATATCTCCGACTGAGGTGATATATGCGGGTGAGAAGATGACTGGGGCAGGACATCGACACCTCAGAGTTCTCTTCACACTACTTTTTGCCCGATATTAAATCAATTATAAGTGTGATGTATCAGGCATTGTCACACTCTGTAATTGACGATACCCCAGTATTGGCTGCAAAATGGAATAAGCTTCTTGCTTCTGAAGTGCTAGCTATGGAGGTTCAGATGTCATTAGATTTGTTGGATCGCTCCACACATTCTGTGAATCTTAAGCTACAACACTGGCATACGGTGTGCTTTTCATATTATACTCCGGACCTAATTCTAAAATGGGGAGTAACTCCATCAATTGACAGGACAGATAGAACGAGGTGTCCTAAGTGTGACCTCCTGGCTGCGGATACCTTGCACATGTTTGCGCTTTGAACAGGTCTGAACAAGTTCTGAAAATGGGTGATAAATGATATGTCATCAAGTTTAGGCTTCCCTATAGAACTGTCCCCTAAAGAGATTATGACGGGTGTTAAATATGACTACATAGTAGGTGTGCAGCAACTGGACATAATTATGTTACCAACGGCCAACTATGTATTTCTCGAGCTTGGATTTTAGAGAAATTCTCCTAATGTTGCAGAATGGCATACCCTTCTTTAACAAATATATGAACTACAGCTTGCAAGGGCTAAGGCAAGGGGCCTTCCTGCCGTGTAAAAATTCAACAAGATCTGGAGGAATCTTAGATGAGACTTCATCTATCCTGCTAATGACTAATCAAATGTAGTCAGGGCCGGACTAGCTGTAGCGGACAACGGGCAATCCCCCGGTGTGCCGAACGGGTGGGTGGCCGGTTTGGGGCCCCTCGGGGGCCGTTTTTGTTACAGGGCCGGACCTGTAACAAAATCGGCTGAAAACCGGCTCTGGCAAAGAGCTCAACGGCACCCACGACCCCCAGGGGTATGGGGGGGGAGGGGCTGAGCACTTTGCCAGGGCCGGTTTTTGTTCCCAGTTCGGCCCTGAATATAGTTATACTTCAATCTCTTGTCTGCTAAGGTGTGTTTATTTGAGATTATGTTACTCTCATTTTTATGTATGTCTTCTTAATCTATGAATTACTATGACTAGTGTCTGTCTGTTATCTGAAGTAATATTGGATATGAATCCGATATATGTATACTTACTTATGTTACTGGTTTCGGGTGCCTGTTTGCGTCTTTCTCTTTTCTCTCTGACTGTTTTATCAAGTATGAATTGCTTCAATGTATTGGTTTTTGTTGGGACCTTAAAATAAAAAAAATAAAACATTTAAAATATAAACTAAAATACATCACGCTAATTTAAAAAATCGATATTTTAAACAACATCTAATGACTTTCTTTCATTTTCATATGTATCCTGTCTCATATTTATTTATTTATTTGGACATTTATAAAGCGCCTGGTGACGCCCAAGGGCGTGTCCCTGCGCTATGGTAAGTGAGCAGTTGCCATCCCCCCCTCCCCCAGGAGTTACCTGCTAAAAAGGTGAGTTTTTAATTTTTTCCTGAACAGGGCCTCTGATGGCTCAAGACGCAGGTCTGGGGGCAAGACATTCCAGCATTTGGGAGCACGGTATCTGAAAGATCTCCCCCCCATCCGTGCCTTCCTAACTCTGGGCACCACCAGTAGTCCCGTCTGTGAGGACCGTAAATTGCGGGTAGGCTCATAGTGGGACACCAAACTCTGGAGCGGCACAGGGGCTTTGCCGCTCAGAATGCGATGGCACGTTGAGAGGGCCTTAAACTCAACTCTCTTCTCCATCGGGAGCCAATGGAGGGCTTGGAGAGCGGGTTTAGAAGGTGACCTTCTCGGGAGTCTAAGCACGAGCCGTGCTGCGGCATTTTGGAGCACCTGGAGGCGACCCATGACCTTGCCTGAAGCCCCCAGATAGAGCAGGTTCCCGTAGTCTAAGCGCGAGGTGACCAGGGCGTGCACCAGCGTCCTACGAGCCGAAATGGGAAGCAGATCTAAAACCTTCCTCAAAGTTCTCAGGACACCGAAACACACCCCCGTCACCCGGCCAACCTGCGGGCCAAAGGCAAGGTCCTTGTCAAGCCACATGCCAAGATTCTTGGCCTCCAGACTGGGAGTGGGGGCCTCGCCTAAGCAGGGTGGCCACCACGCAGGCGACCACGCAGAGGGCCCGCCCCCCACCACGATCACCTCGGTCTTGCTACCGTTCAGTTTTAAACAGTGTGCGGACATCCAGGCTGCGAGATCTTGCATGCAGTTCCTGAAGATGTCCGCCGCAAGGCCGGGGGAACGAGACAGGGAGACGACCAACTGCGTGTCGTCGGCGTAAGACACCAGGTGGAGACCGTGGCCCTCCGCGATGGCTGCTAAAGGGGAGACGTAGATATTGAATAAGGTCGGGCTCAGGGACGAACCCTGTGGTACGCCCTGGCCCAACTCGATCTCCCTCGAATAGCATTCTCCCATCCTGACTTGGAAGCACCTGTCAGACAGGAAGGACTTGATCCAGCCAAGCACAGCGCATGTGACCCCACCTTCACTCAGACACTGTAGCAAGATGGTATGTGCTACAGTGTCGAATGCTGCACTTAAGTCGAGTAGGATCAGCGCCATAGTCTGGCCCTCATCCACACCCTGTCGGAGTGCCTCCACCGCCGCAAGAAGTGCAGATTCCGTTGAGTGGCGGGGACGGAAGCCAAATTGCGAGTCGTGGAGTAGCGATGCCTCCTCCACGAACTGCATCAATTGAGTGTTAGCAATTTTCTCCGCTATTTTAGCCATGTAAGGCAAAAGAGAGATGGGGCGGAGATTGTCGAATTTCTCGAAATTCACATTGGCCTTTTTTTGCAGGGGGAGTACAACTGCCCGCTTCCAAGCCTTGGGGACACTCTGGGACAAAAAAGAGGAATCGAGTAGATTGCGAACATAAGGTTCAAGCACCTGCAAGCTACCCTTAAGCCGACTAGGGGTCGTCGGGTCTCTTGGAGAGCCAGATTTAATTGACCCGCAGATACGGATTAGCTCTTCTGTGGGCGGGGTGCAAAAAGAGGTAAGCTGTCGTACTCCCATCGTTTTGACACCCTTCCCCCATGTGGGAGCGTTTAGTGCCTGCCGAGGAAAGGAATTGTAGAGGTGAGTGACCTTGTTAGTGAAAAACTCTGCAACACGGTCACAGCCCTCCACCGTGCAGAGTTTCAAGGGGCATGCAGCAGACTTGCCTATGGTGATGGACTTGTAGATTGAAAAGAGCTCTTTAGTGGACTGCTCAGCTCCTTCAATCCTAGCGCAGAAGTACGCCGTTTTGCCCTTCCGTAGCAGTTTATGGTAGCTACGCCTACAGTTAGTATACTCTACTTTAGCGGAGGCGGAATATGCTACTCTCCATTGTCTTTCAGCCTTTTTGCACGCTGCTTTTGCCACTTGCATATCAGCATTGAACCAGACAGCAGATCTTTTTGCTCGGCCCCCCAATTTGGCCGCACCAAGTGGAGCAACCAGATCCAAGGCCTCTGTAATACGTTGGTCTAGGTCGGAGTTGATGTCTACCACACCTATTCCGCCTGGATGACCTTTGGCAGTTAAAGCCAGATTGAATGCGGATTGGGAGAATGCTGCCCATCTCCGCCTAGGGTGTTTATCGGCTGGAGGGTCAGTCGGAGCAGGTTCTTGACTCCCTATAGTAAAGGGAATAAGGTGGTGGTCTGTCCATGGGATGGGGACCGGTGCGCATGCTTCCACTTGACTCCAATTTGCAAAGATTGGGTCAAGAAGATGACCCAAATTGTGGGTGGGATGCTGCACCTTCTGCTCGAATTGTAAATTAGCCATTGTAAGACAAAGATCGTTAACTGTCTTATGTGTTAGGGTATCCAGATGTAGGTTCAAATCACCTAAGACTAGATACCTATCAGTGCTCAGAGCGGCTTCGGTAACTGCTTCCACTAGTTTCTCAATGAAAGCTGTGGGGGAGCCCGGTGGGCGGTAAATCAGGAAGCCTCTTAAGGTGGATTTGCCATTCAGTGAAATGGAAAAGGCACCTGCTTCACTACCTTCAATAGTGGTGCGTTCCAGCTGGCACTGGTATTCCTGTTTCGCCACTATGGCGATACCCCCACCTCTCCCTCTAAGTCTGTCTAATCTTTGAAGACAGTAACCCTCTGGGATGGCCTCAATAATTTCTGGCATGGAATCCGAGTCCAGCCATGTCTCTGTGAGGAAGAGTAGGTCCCATCGCTTTCCAGCAAGGAGGTCATGGATGTCGAGACAGTGCTTTCGCAAGGAGCGGACATTCAACAGACCACACATCAAAGGATGGTGGGCACTAGTTTTGGTTTGCCCTGAGCAGAAGGTGAAGCCGCAGTAATTGCAATCCACGCTCTTATCCGCCTCCATGCCATGTAAGCAAGGTGCCAGATGGCCATGGCGGAGGAGAAGTAGTTCCTCTCGACTCCAGCGAATATGTGCTGCAGGAGGACCAGGCCGCGGACGGGCGCAGACGGGCTTAACTCAGGCGCAACTCCGGCGCGCCTTCGTCGCGCCCGCTGCGCTCGTCCGCTGCGCTGCCTGCAACACATCCGCCTTATATCCCCCCCAGCGCCCAACAGCTAGAGCGCTGCAGGCAGCTTCCGGAAGTGCTGGCTCGGACCCTCCACGCCCTCTGCTCGAACGGTGCTAGTCACCGGCGTCAGAACGAGG
Organism: Lissotriton helveticus; assembly: GCF_964261635.1. Lineage (NCBI taxonomy): Eukaryota > Metazoa > Chordata > Amphibia > Caudata > Salamandridae > Lissotriton > Lissotriton helveticus. The sequence goes on along the minus strand of NC_136061.1, from coordinate 382,969,792 downwards.
CGGGAGGGAGGGACGAGTCCAGCACTCCGTTGCTAAGTGATGGTAAAATGTCTCCCAGCTATTGAAGCTCAGCCGAGCAGATTCCAAATGGCGGGATCAGCAAGAGCGCAGTGAGGCTTGTGCGCGCTGTCACACCGCTATGCCAGGTCAGGACAAATGCAATTTTAAAATTAAATGTTTAAAATATCACCCGCCCGGTAGAGCGCGCAGCGCACAGGTAGCAATCACCCACACACTGACGAACGCTGCAGTGAAGCGTTGGGAACACTGCCAGGTCAGGACAATGTGGTTTTAAAAGTAAAGTTAAAAGTTACACACCAAAATGAAGCGCACAGCGCACAGGTTGCAATCACCCACGCACTGGCGAGCGCTATAGCAGAGAAGCGGTAGGGACACTGCCAATGCCCACTTACCACGCGAAGGAGCAGGCTCCAGTGCCTTATATCCCCCCCCAGCGCCCAACAGCTAGAGCGCTGCAGGCAGCTTCCGGAAGTGCTGGCTCGGACCCTCCACGCCCTCTGCTCGAACGGTGCTAGTCACCGGCGTCAGAACGAGGCGGGAGGGAGGGACGAGTCCAGCACTCCGTTGCTAAGTGATGGTAAAATGTCTCCCAGCTATTGAAGCTCAGCCGAGCAGATTACAAATGGCGGGATCAGCAAGAGCGCAGTGAGGCTTGTGCGCGCTGTCACACCGCTATGCCAGGTCAGGACAAATGCAATTTTAAAATTAAATGTTTAAAATATCACCCGCCCGGTAGAGCGCGCAGCGCACAGGTAGCAATCACCCACACACTGACGAACGCTGCAGTGAAGCGTTGGGAACACTGCCAGGTCAGGACAATGTGGTTTTAAAAGTAAAGTTAAAAGTTACACACCAAAATGAAGCGCACAGCGCACAGGTTGCAATCACCCACGCACTGGCGAGCGCTATAGCAGAGAAGCGGTAGGGACACTGCCACTGCCCACATACACACTTCCGTAGGAGTACAAGTGCCACATCTTACCAATTCGTGCGCACTCTTCTGTCCTCTGCTCAATTTCCACATCTTACATGTTTCTTTCATTTTCATTTGTACTCCAGCTTACATATGCTTCTGTTGTCTACAGAAGTGCCACATCTTACCCAATCTTAAACACAATTCCGTCTCTCAGCACAATTGCCACATCTTATCTCATCGTACACACTTCTGTCCTTTGCAAAAGTGCTGAATCTTACGCACACTTTTCTCTGCAAGTGCCACATCTTACTTGTGCCTCTTTCATTTTCATATGTATCCTGTTTTAAACACACTTCTGCCCTCTGCACAAGTGCTTCATCCTACATATATTTATTTTATTGTCACATATATTCGATTTTACACACACTTTATGCCCCTGCACAAATCCCGTTTACAAAATTGTCTTTCCTCTGCAAACATAACCCAGCCTTACAGTATCGTCTGCTTTTCTTTATTTATATTTCCCAGTCATACACTCTTCCATCCTTAAAACATATACCCTGACAAGCTTCTTACATTTCCACATTTAACTCATCTTTCACGTTTATGTCCTTTGCACATATACCAAGCCATTTTGCACACATATACACGGAGAGAATTATTTGAGTACATTTATATTACTCCTTGTTCTGTCCTGTGAATGTGTACACAGTCTTACACGCTTCCTGTCTTATACAAGTTTCTATCCATTGCATATTATACACATTTTACATAAGGTCCTACCCTTTTCAGGCGTAGCCCATCTTATGCATATTTATTTCTTTTATTCATGTTTATGTTCCCTATGTCTTTCACATGTGCCACTGATCACCCCATCTCCTCTGCGACTCCCTGTAGGGGTTATTTGCCCACCAAAGCCATAAATTCAACTGACTCCACACCAAGGATACTGCTTGTGTGGTGGACCATATTTTGTGACGTTTCAGCTAGCAGAAGAAGAACCCATCAGCAGTGACAAGACATGTGAAGTCATGGACACTTCTGACCTTTCCTCCTGCTATGGCATGAGTTCTTAAGATGAAATAAATGGTTTCCTTTACACATAAACCATGACTTTACTTAGATTTTTATCATAATCATAGGATGAATGGTATAGGGGTGCTGAAATGGGCTTTGATCAATTGGACATAGTAACACAGACTTAGCCGAGGCAACGTCAGAAGGGTATATGCCTCACTACGGTAGGCGAGACTTGGCCAACTGTCTCTGTGTGTGATACAGCGTCCAGCAGGTAGCGTCACCCGGTGTGGCATGATGCACAGTACTCAACAGCATCCTCATGACCATCGACGTCTGGTAGCTCCGTGCCCCAAGCTTGCAGTTGCCGCTCTCTTTTGTTCCTCTTGCAACATGATTGTCTTTGCTCCATTTGCCCAAGATATTGTTCCTTTGTTTGACCAGCTTTGCACGTGAGATGTAGTTTTATATAAGACGGGGTGCAATTCCCCTTATGTATGCGTAGTCTCACATAATTTCGCATTACACTCTGACAATTATGCAATTAGGCTACGTAGCATAAATTTACTTTGTTTGCAGCAAAACGTTAGCGTGAGCTCATTACAACAACGTAAACCACCAGACCATGAGTTTTGCTGTTTTCTGTGCTTGTGTCTTTTGGGCTTTTTTTTAGCGCAAAATGCATAATCACAGTCAAAATGGATGCGAAGACGCATTTCTTGCTACCTTATAGCACCAACTGTCGTTTTTGCTTTTTGTGTAATTATGTGTCATTTCACGCTGATTAAGGAAAAAACAAGTTACGCTAATTTCACACCACCCTAGTTTTATCTGCAGAGAAGTGTAGAGACTGATTGGGATTTTATCAGGAGGCAGAGTTGTACAAACCCTCCCTACTATGTGAATGCTTGAGGCAGACAGGAAACCTCCACACGTGTGGAATGAATGACTGCTGTTGATTTGGAGGTTTGTAGAGAAGCTCAACCAATGTTTGCGCCAGCGCTGTAGAGCTTGCTAGCCTTAAAGAGTGTTGGGAGTCCTGGAAAAATTGAAAGACTTCAAAACATTCTTCTACATTGATATTAGATATAGGTGGTGTGTAGAAGTGAACTAGTGAAGGGTGTCTATTGCTGGAGAGAGAGAACGGGTGTGTTTGGGATTTACCACTATGAGACAGCAGATTCTTAGAGCAGACCTCCTGTGACACTCAAAAGCATCCTGTGGTTGTGCTCAGAGTCCACAGTTATTCGAGTTGTGCAGAGATAAACATAGAATCTAGGGCACATAACTATTTAAGCCTTGTACGAAAGGTAGCACAGCAATGGGGGTACAGCAGCCACTTCTTAAAAAGGAAACAGGAGCACCTCACCTAACTTTTCCAGGTTTTAAAAAGTGAGCCATATCACCTAGGAATTTAAAGACTCCCATGTGTAAAAAGCAAAAGCTGTCTTAACTAAGCCACATGTAACACCTGTTAATCAAAGCGTAGAGGCATTTGACTGAGTAGAGTGTGCTATGAAACCAACTGGTTACTGTTATTTTAGCATGGATACTAATCGTTGTTATTTTTCAAAACGTCTATCATAAATGTTTTGATGGTTTTAAACTGTTTCTAAAATCGCCCAAGTTAGATAATTCTCATTATGACTTTTTCGATGAAATGGGCTAATCATTGTGTTGTTTGGTGTTGGCATCGGATGGTACAGGAGTATAAAGACACCTTAGGCATAAAGCTTGTGTATCCTCTTGAGGGACACGTGCTCATGGACGATCTACCGACCGAGAGAGGGATTGCGCTTGGCCATATACTTCTCAGTGACTGTTGCCTGTAGGCTTCTGGCCCTTTCTAGAGAGTGTGACGATGATGCCACTAGTGCCTTTTCCCAATTGGGCCCAGAATTTCGGGGTTAGGGAAAGCCGACCCTCCATGCTCATTATAAGCGTGTATATCACTAAAGAAAAATGTACTTGCATGTTAATTAATTCCTTGATCTATCCTCACAATCATAATGAAGCAAGTGTTTGCTGTGCCCACGGGTGATGACAAGTTTGTTTTTCATAAACACGAAAGAGCACCAACTGAGGTTCATACTTGGGACATTTCAAATATGATTAGATGCCATTCTGTATTTTACAAGTCAAAAGCACTCCAGAGAAACCATACTTTTATCTGTAGAGGTGTGCTATTGATGTTGTATGTAAGTTTGTCATAGAACGTTGAGCTCTGCTACTTACATCTCTCTAAATAACGACACAGCAATACATTTAGATTAGGGTACACCAGTAACAGATAACCAGTCGAATGCCAATTGCCAGTGAGGACACAAAGGCAGAAACATGTCAACCTATTCCTAGTTGTGGATTTGTGGGATTATAATTTTAAACAAGACCATACATTGATTTTAACCTTAGTGTAGATAGAGCAAAATAAAAAATAATAAACTCCTTAAAATCTAACCACGGATAATTTTAAATTACTTACAAAAGCACTATCTCAAAAAGAAACATATGAAATGTCCCTTAACGGTGGAATCCTTTGAATTAAAAAAAATATATTTCTCCAAAAAGAGCTCTATAATCAGGCAGGACACACCCTACCCAATGTGGAGCACAACCCGATGATGATGCTTCTTTTTTTTATTGAACTCAACATCTAGATGCCAAACATATTTGGTATACTTTACACACAATTTATTTATATAATAAAGTAAAGTAAACCACCATTAAGACATAAATAAGAATTTCCCTAGTTTTCTAGGATAGAAAAAAATGCCTCACTTAATTGTTTCTGATACATCACTGTCGTGTTTTGTAATTATCTTATGGTGGGAGTATTCTGTCTTTTCTTTTAATTAAGGGTGATGCAATATACACTGCTTCTTTTGAGTGAATTGTGTAAGTGATAACGGCACATCCAAGTAGAGGGGAATAGGGGGTTGGGGGACGGTTCAGCAAACTATCCTCCCCTTGTCTGAACCAAATCTCCTGAAGTGCTGGTCCGATATAAGGTTCATATGATCTCTTGTTATAAAATGACTACACTAAGTACAAACATTAGATCCTATTTAACATTATGTCCTCAAGATCACCATTGGTTTTAAACTTAACAAAAATGCCAAGGTATTGAATATTTTTTTCGGGGGTTCTTTAGTTGTATTTAAGTTTTACTTACCTATGTCTTCGGCCAAGTTACTCAACACACTGAGTCTAAGAACGTGGACTGTCGGGCTGAACAAAAAAAGAGCCCCTTGGGGAACCGTAGAGCATTGCAGAGTCAGCACTAAAAGGAGTATATGCCAAATGATGCAACATGACACCAATTTGGTGGGGGGCGGCGAGGCTCCTAAACATTCAATCAATCATGGACATTTATATAGCGCACTACTTACCCGGAGGGTCTCAAGGCGCTTGGGGGGGGGGTGCTGCTACTGCTCGAACAGCCAGGTCTTGAGCTTCTTCCTGAAGGAGAGGTGGTCCTGGGTCAGGCGCAGGTCGGTCGGGAGGGAGTTCCAGGTCTTGGCAGCCAGGTGGGAGAAGGACCTTCCTCCTGTTGTCGATCTTCGGATGCGGGGGACGGCGGCGAGGGCGTGACTGGCTGATCGGAGGTGGCGTTTGGGAGCGTAGAAGTTGATGCGGTTGTTGAGGTAGCTCGGGCCTTGGTCGTGTAGGGCTTTGTGTGCGTGGGTGAGGAGACAGAAGGTGATTCTCTTGTTGACGGGGAGCCAGTGCAGGTCTCTCAGATGTCCGGAGATGTGGCTGCGTCGGGGGATGTCGAGGATGAGTCTGGCTGAGGCGTTCTGGATCCGCTGGAGTCTCTTCTGGAGCTTGGCGGTGGTTCCGGCGTAGAGGGCGTTGCCGTAGTCCAGTCGGCTGGTGACGAGGGCCTGGGTGACCGTCTTCCTGGTCTCGGTGGGGATCCACCGGAAGATCTTTCGTAGCATGCGCAGGATGTTGAAGCATGACGAGGAGACGGCGTTTACTTGTCTGGTCATGGAGAGGGAGGAGTCCAGGATGAAGCCCAGGTTGCGTGCGTGGTCTGTCGGTGTGGGTGCGGTGCCCAGGGCGGGGGGCCACCAGGAGTCATCCCAGGCGGAGGGCGAGGAGCCCAGGATGAGGACTTCCGTCTTGTCTGAGTTCAGTTTCAGGCGGCTGGTCGACATCCTTTCGGCTACATCTTTTATCCCTTCGTGAAGGTTGGCTCTGGAAGCGGCGGGGTCGTTGGTCAGTGAGAGGATCAGCTGGGTGTCATCGGCGTAGGAGATGATGTTGAGGTTGTGTTGGCGTGCGATGGGCGCGAGGGGGCTCATGTAGACGTTGAAGAGGGTGGGGCTCAGCGAGGATCCTTGAGGGACGCCGCAGATGACTTCGGTGGCCTCTGACTTGTACGGTGGTAGGCGGACTCTCTGTGTTCTTCCGTCGAGGAAGGAGACGATCCATTCCAGTGCCTTCTCCTGAATTCCGACGTTGCTGAGGCGCTGCACTAGGGTGCGGTGACAGACAGTGTCGAATGCCGCGGAGAGGTCTAGGAGGATGAGGGCCGCTGTTTCTCCGTTGTCCATCAGGGCTCGGATGTCATCGGTGGCAGCGATCAGGGCGGTCTCGGTGCTGTGGTTGGCTCGGAAGCCAGACTGTGAGGGGTCGAGGGATCCATTCGTCTCGAGGAAGGCGGCCAGCTGTTTGTTGACGGTCTTCTCGATGACTTTGGCTGGAAACGGGAGGAGCGAGATGGGGCGGTAGTTCTTGAGTTCGGTGGGGTCCGCTGTTGGTTTCTTAAGTAGAGCGCTGAGTTCGGCGTGCTTCCAGCTCTCCGGTAAGGTGGCGGTGTCGAAGGAGGTGTTGATGATGTCCCGCAGGTGGGGTGCGATGACAGCGTCGGCCTTGTTGAAGACGTGGTGAGGGCAGGGGTCGGTCAGAGATCCGGAGTGGATGGAGTTCATCATGCGGACGGTGTCTTCGGTGCTGATCGGAGTCCAGGCGCGGAGGGTGGTGGTGGGTGGCGTTGCTGTGGTCGTTGTGTGCGATGGTTGACTACTGAAGCTGTTGTGTATGTCCGCGATCTTGTTGTGGAAGTAGGAGGCGAGGGAGTTGCAGAGGTCTTGCGATGGGGTGATGTCGTTGTTACCGGCGTTGGGGTTGGAGAGCTCTTTCACGATGTTGAAGAGTTCCTTGCAGTTGTGTGCGTTGTTGTCTAGTCGGTCCTTAAATGCAGTTTTCTTGGTGGCGCGGATCAGTTGGTGGTGCTTCCGGGTGGCAAGCTTGAGGCTGGTCATGTTGTCCGGTGTAGGTTCCCTTCTCCAGACTTTCTCGAGGGCTCGGCAGTTCTTCTTGGAGCTCTTGAGTTCGTCGGTGAACCATGGGGCTTTCTTGCTGCCGGGTCTGCTGGGCGGGGTCCTCAGAGGGGCGAGTTCGTCCGCGCAGTTGCTGATCCACTTCGTGAGGTTGTCGGCGGCCTGGCTGGGGTTCGCTGAGCTGGCGGGAGGGTGCTGACTCAGGGAGGCGGTGAGCTGGTCGGCTGTGATCTTGTTCCAGCTTCTTCGGGCAACCTGTTGCTGGTGGTGGTGGGTCGTCGTTCTTCTGAAGGTGAAGTGGACGCAGCTGTGGTCCGTCCAGTGGAGTCCTGTGGCGTGGCTGAAGGCGATGTCTTTGCTGGATGAGAAGACGGCGTCAAGTGTGTGTCCGGCGAGGTGGGTGGGGTGGTCACCAGTTGCTTGAGTCCCAGGTTTGCGAGGTTTTCCAGCACGGTGGTGGTGTTGCGGTCGTCGTTGTTCTCCAGGTGGAAGTTGAGGTCCCCGAGGAGGATGTAGTCGGCTGAGGGGAGGGCGAGCGGGCTGATGAAGTCGGCGATGTCCTCGCTGAATTGTGTGCGTGGTCCCGGGGGTCTGTAGATGAGGGTGCCTCTGAGAGTGGTCTTGGGGTTGACGTGGATCTGGAAGTGCAGGTGTTCGGCGGGTGCGATGGTGTCGTCGGTGTTGGTCGTGATGCGGATGGTGTTCCTGTGAATGATGGCGATGCCTCCTCCTGTCTGGTTGACGCGGTCTCTCCGGATGATTTTGTAGCCGTCCGGGATGGCGATGGCGATGTCGGGCGCTGAGGAGGCGTTCATCCAGGTTTCCGTGAGGAAGGCGACGTCTGGGGTTGTGGTGTCGAGCAGGTTCCAGAGCTCGACGGCGTGTCTGTGGACGGAGCGGGTGTTGAGCAGGATGCACTTCAGGTGGCTGCTGCTGGAGTTCGGCTTGGTGGGTGCTGGTGCCGTGCAGGTCTGGGTGCAGGAGAACTTGCAGGCCTGGCAGATGAAGGGCCCATGGTTGCGTCTCGGGGTGGCTCGGTAGCATCCAGGGGTTCGGCAGGCGTTGAGTGCGTTGAGGGTGGCGGCGTCGTACGTCCGGCGGGTGGGCTGGGGTCTGCGGGGGCCAGGGGTCCTGGCACTGGGCGCGGTCCAGGCGCGGACGGGCGCAGACGGGCTTACCTTTGGCGCGCCTTCGGCGCACAATCGGCGCGCCCGCTGCGCGTGCACGCTGCGCGTTGATCGCTCTTCCATATGTGGAGAGTGGGCGGGCGGAGCGAGGGAGGGGCAGCTGGGAGGTGGGAGCGGGGCGGCGAATGGGAAGGGCTGACGAGGGGAGGGGCGGGGCCGCAGGGGGCAGCGGCGGGGAGCGGGGATGTGGCGGGAAGCGCGGCAGGGGCCAAGTCACAGGGGTACAGTAGTACAAACACGGGGGAAACAGAGAATAAAACAGGGAGCAGAAGCTGCACAGGGGGTCAAGCAACGGAGATACAGAGGAACGAGTGAGACAACACGGGGACTGAAAAATGCAAGGGAGCACAGAACACACGGGGGGGAAGAGAAACAGTCGGATACTAAACCACAGACGCGGCGCAGGTGGGGTAAGAGCGCCAACAGCGGAGACACAGGCTCACGAGCACCAGCAGCGGAGACACAGGCTCACGAGCACCAGCAGCGGAGACACGGGGTCACAGGACCCAGCTGCGAGCGGCGGCGTGCGAGGGTGCAAGGGGGTGACCAACCCAGAGGGACAGTGGTCACTGCCCGCTACCTTGCTCACCTCGACCTATATGGCCCAGTCAGTGGGAGGGAGGGGCAGCTGGGAGGCGGGAGCGGGGCGGCGAATGGGAAGGGCTGACGAGGGGAGGGGCGGGGCCGCAGGGGGCAGCGGCGGGGAGCCGGGAGGTGGCGGGAAGCGCGGCAGGGGCCGAGTCACAGGGGTACAGTAGTACAAACACGGGGGAAACAGAGAATAAAACAGGGAGCAGAAGCTGCACAGGGGGTCAAGCAACGGAGATACAGAGGAACGAGTGAGACAACACGGGGACTGAAAAATGCAAGGGAGCACAGAACACACGGGGGGGGAAGAGAAACAGTCGGATACTAAACCACAGACGCGGCGCAGGTGGGGTAAGAGCGCCAACAGCGGAGACACAGGCTCACGAGCACCAGCAGCGGAGACACAGGCTCACGAGCACCAGCAGCGGAGACACGGGGTCACAGGACCCAGCTGCGAGCGGCGGCGTGCGAGGGTGCGAGGGGGTGACCAGCCCAGAGGGACAGTGGTCACTGCCCGCTACCTTGCTCACCTCGACCTATATGGCCCAGTCAGTGGGAGGGAGGGGCAGCTGGGAGGCGGGAGCGGGCGGCGAATGGGAAGGGCTGACGAGGGGAGGGGCGGGGCCGCAGGGGGCAGCGGCGGGGAGCGGGGAGGTGGCGGGAAGCGCGGCAGGGGCCGAGTCACAGGGGTACAGTAGTACAAACACGGGGGAAACAGAGAATAAAACAGGGAGCAGAAGCTGCACAGGGGGTCAAGCAACGGAGATACAGAGGAACGAGTGAGACAACACGGGGACTGAAAAATGCAAGGGAGCACAGAACACACGGGGGGGAAGAGAAACAGTCGGATACTAAACCACAGACGCGGCGCAGGTGGGGTAAGAGCGCCAACAGCGGAGACACAGGCTCACGAGCACCAGCAGCGGAGACACAGGCTCACGAGCACCAGCAGCGGAGACACGGGGTCACAGGACCCAGCTGCGAGCGGCGGCGTGCGAGGGTGCGAGGGGGTGACCAGCCCAGAGGGACAGTGGTCACTGCCCGCTACCTTGCTCACCTCGACCTATATGGCCCAGTCAGTGGGAGGGAGGGGCAGCTGGGAGGCGGGAGCGGGCGGCGAATGGGAAGGGCTGACGAGGGGAGGGGCGGGGCCGCAGGGGGCAGCGGCGGGGAGCGGGGAGGTGGCGGGAAGCGCGGCAGGGGCCGAGTCACAGGGGTACAGTAGTACAAACACGGGGGAAACAGAGAATAAAACAGGGAGCAGAAGCTGCACAGGGGGTCAAGCAACGGAGATACAGAGGAACGAGTGAGACAACACGGGGACTGAAAAATGCAAGGGAGCACAGAACACACGGGGGGGAAGAGAAACAGTCGGATACTAAACCACAGACGCGGCGCAGGTGGGGTAAGAGCGCCAACAGCGGAGACACAGGCTCACGAGCACCAGCAGCGGAGACACAGGCTCACGAGCACCAGCAGCGGAGACACGGGGTCACAGGACCCAGCTGCGAGCGGCGGCGTGCGAGGGTGCGACCAGCCCAGAGGGACAGTGGTCACTGCCCGCTACCTTGCTCACCTCGACCTATATGGCCCAGTCAGTGGGAGGGAGGGGCAGCTGGGAGGCGGGAGCGGGGTGGCGAATGGGAAGGGCTGACGAGGGGAGTGGCGGGGCCGCAGGGGGCAGCGGCGGGGAGCGGGGAGGTGGCGGGAAGCGCGGCAGGGGCCAAGTCACAGGGGTACAGTAGTACAAACACGGGGGAAACAGAGAATAAAACAGGGAGCAGAAGCTGCACAGGGGGTCAAGCAACGGAGATACGGAGGAACGAGTGAGACAACACGGGGACTGAAAAATGCAAGGGAGCACAGAACACACGGGGGGAAGAGAAACAGTCGGATACTAAACCACAGACGCGGCGCAGGTGGGGTAAGAGCGCCAACAGCGGAGACACAGGCTCACGAGCACCAGCAGCGGAGACACAGGCTCACGAGCACCAGCAGCGGAGACACGGGGTCACAGGACCCAGCTGCGAGCGGCGGCGTGCGAGGGTGCGAGGGGGTGACCAGCCCAGAGGGACATTAACGCTATGTTTGACCCTGGTGTGGTCTTCTCACAATAGATCATTTGGACTTTATTTCGAAATGCACACCACGAAAATGGTTAGGTGAAAGCAAAACAGCACACATCACAGTTGATTTCTCCAAAAGTTGCAATTTAAAAAACAAGTTCTGCTCATTCTCCTGGGAAAATAGTGATTAGGTAAAGATTGTATCTACAGCCAGAAGAGAAGCTTATAATCACAATAGAAATATTTCTATCTGTGGTTGGGCCTTGAACAGAGGAGGAACTCCCCTGAGTGGACCTGTCCCAGTGACCCTCCTACTGGGACCTGGTCTGACTCTACCAAAGGCAATGGATGACTTTGATACCTCTTCCTATCTCCCTGCTATCTTATGCTGAGCATATCTCCTCTGTCAAGTTCTGGCTTCTGAAGCTAACACATCGTGTTTTCTGGTTGCAGCCTAATGCTGGGCTTCATGCTGGTCACTGCTTTCCTCTCCATGTGGATCAGCAACACTGCCACCACGGCCATGATGGTGCCCATAGCGCAGGCTGTCCTGGATCAACTGCACACCTCAGAGAAGAAGCTGAATGAACAGAAGGCCCAGGAGATGCTGAAAGCTCAGAAAAGCAATGAGCTGAACGGGAAAGTGAACCAAGCCTTTGACCTGCAGGAAAAAAGCCCCGCCCAGACCAACCTTGCCTGCGAGGTCCAATTCGAACCCGCACCAGGGGACAATCCTCTGAAAGGGAAGCAATCAATAGAGCTGCAGGAGAGAATTGTGCAGATGCCAGAGCTTGGTGAAGACCAGAAAACAAGTGAGTAACTGCACGTAAGAATCCTTGCTTGCCCCCAGCTTCATCCCAATTTCAATTGTATTGTATTATTAAGCTATGTTGTGCAGGGAGGACTGCCCGAGTCTTTCTGCCATTACAGTAGGATAGATAATTTGGGGGGAAATAAATGCATCCAGTCTTTTTTCCTCCATATTCTTGAAACAGTGACATGGTATTCAGATATACGTATGCTTTTTAGGCATTATTTTCATTTGTGTATTGGTGGTCGTGTTGGATTTGTTGACTCTGTTTGGCTCCATTGGTTGCATTTGTTGTCTTTTCTATTATTTATGGTGGCCTCCGCTACTAAGAGTACTCTTCTGCCTTAATATGCTTAACTTTTGTGCTGTAGTATCTTCTCGGGATCTGAGTCACAAAGTAAGTAGCAATTTCTTCAATCTCAGGCTTACACCTACAATGTATGCAAAATAACTTATTTTATGGAATTTAAACAAATCGCAACAACATATCTGCACATAAGTCCCGTAAAAGTGTAAATTTATTTTCCTGTTCTTAACCTTATACATTTGGGGATTTTAAACTGGCTGTTAATGAACTCTTTATTTTCTTCACCAGCACCATATTTGTTTTTTTAGATGGATGTTTCCCTCCTCTACACCCATGGAAAATATGGATGAGTTGGTGTTTTTCACACAAAATTGACACTAGAATTTTGCATCAAAATAAAGGGCCTGATTCACAAAGATTTACTTTACACGTTTGTGTCAGTTTACGATTTTCGGTATTCACAAAACTGCATTTTAATAGTATGTTTAGGAGTGAGGAGAAGGACTCACATAAAAAGATAGGACAAGTCTATCATTTTCTTCAAACATATTTTTATTGAAAATATTTCATAGTACATCGTATGTTATTACCATCATTTCACAACACACAGGGAATGTTGCAGGTTTCAACGAAAGTTGTACATAGTTACAGAGTGCTAGATAGTGACCCGGCCCCAATATCATTGAACTGATTAAATGAAGGGTACAGTTTCTGATAGTAGTGGGGCTTGTGGCAGGCCTATATAATCCTTATGTGAAATCAACGATGTAAGTGGGTGTGCCATCATCCTTTTGTGACGGTAATACCCCAAAACTTTCCAACCGGAAGGTGCTACATGGAGCATACTAAAGTCATATAAAAAAACAACTCCCAACCAAGGAATAATACATAAAAACATTTTTTTAAACTCACACCCTTCCCCCTCCCCTACAATGGTGGCTGCAACATCAATCCAGCTTATTCAACTTGTGGTAATAGAAGGTAACTCCGAATTGAAAGAGATGAAGGGCTCTGACGGAAGAAGGACAGACAGCCGATGGTAATCCACGTGAGAAGAAGGTAACTAATGGGCCCATTTAAATTCGAAATTCTTGTAATTATCCCTAAAAATATCCGGCATTTGTTACAGGCTGAGTTATTTCCATAATCAAGAAAGCCAAAGGGAAATTGCTGGAGCTTCCCTCCTCTTCCAGGCGGCTTCCAGGGTGACCTTCGCCGCACCCAGACAGAGCCACATGATTGCCTTATCTGCTCGGGTCCGGTGCTCCAAGATGAAGTCCCAAGAGGACACCTGCCATGGTGTTTGGAATGGGGTATCTCAACATGTCTTTGATGGGTGCATTGATTTCTTCCCACAAGGGGTGTATAGTCGGGCAGTCCCACCAGATGTGCTGAAAGTCCCCCAGAAGCCCGCAACCCCTCCAGCATCTATCGGAAGGGTTGGGAAAGATCTGCTTAAGCCTGGACGGATGGAGATACCAGTCCATCATGGTCTTAAGATGACCATCCCGGAGTTCTATGGAGTGATTGAATCTTGTGATGTTGGTCCATAGACGCGCCCATTTGTCTTCAGAGATACCGTGCTGTAGTATTCCCTCCCACATATACATATATCGTGGTCGGGGAGAGAGTGTGGTAGTGAGTAGGAAGTTAAATATAAATGAAATCACCCCTTTCATAGAAGTGGCCTTGGTGAGGAAGGACTCAAGTCTTGTAGGAGGACGGGTAGCCGACTCTCGCACCTATGGTGTAAGGGCCCAGTGCATTAACTGATTGTAGTGGTATCGTTCTGTATTCTCTAGGCCATAGTCCCGCTCCCTCCCTCCTCCTTCCCTCCCTCCAAGCGTCAAAAGGTCCCTCATGTAAGCCCGGCGGGAATGTGGGGTTAAAATGAATGGGTGTAAATGGCGAGGGGAAAAAAGGTCCCCCTGTTATCTCCCGCAACTTAATCCCACACTTTCAAGTTGGTGCGTGTAGCGGTGCTAATGTATGCATTCTTGGGTCTGTCCTTTTTGGGGCTCCAAGCCAAATCCCAGATAGTCCTCCTCGTCACACTGCGATCCATATGTAACCAATGTTTATCTGATTCCCGTTTTGACCACTCAGCCAGTACTCTCAGTTGCGCAGCTTTATAATATAGTGCTATATCTAGGAGTCCCACTCCACCTTCCGCTTGTGAGCGACCCAGTATGGAGAAAGAGAAGCGGGCGTGTCCCCCTTGCCATATGAAGTGCAGAATCATGGTTTTAACTCACTGAAAGGAGTCCCTTTCTAATTCAATGGGTAGGGCCTGAAATAAGTAAAGGAGCTTAGGAAGGAGTGTCATTTTTACAGCGTGTATCCAGCCAAGACAGAAAAAGAGGTTTCCACTTTGTGAGTTCAATTTGGATACGAGTAAGAATGGGCCCCTCTACCCTAGGTGTTAGTTGGACTCCCAGGTATTGTATAGAGGAAGTGGTCCATTGTAGGGAAGTGAGAGACAGGAGCCTGCGGAGTTCGGTGTGCGGAAGTGTAAGGTTAAGGATATACGATTTGCCAAGATTTATTTTAAAGTCAGCTACCGCTTCAAACCGCTCAAGTTCTGATTGTAAAGGTGGAAGAGATGCGGCAGGGTCGGAGAGTGACAAGAGGACATCATCCGCAAAAAGAGAAATTTTGTGTGAGTCCCCACTGAATGGTATCCGTTGGATGTCAGGCTTGGCTCTAATTGCCATCGCCAATGGCTCAATGCTAAGGGCGAAGAGTAGGGGTGAAAGAGGGCACCCCTGTCTGGTGCCTCTAGAGTGGAAAAAGGAGGGTGAGTGTACTCCCCTGACCGCAACTTTAGATCGGGGTTGAAAGTAATTATCTTGAATCATAGTAAGAAATTTAGGTGCAAATTCGAAGGCCGTGAGGGTATTAAATAAGAATGCCCAATCCACCCTTTCGAAGGCTTTCTCAGTGTCTAGCCCTACCAATACAGCAGGGAATTGACGTCTGTGGCCTTTTTTATTAGATGTACAATTGGGCGGGAATTATCATGTGTTTGTCGACCTTTAATAAACCCCGATTGGTATGGGTGTATAAGATCAGGCATGAGATCGTTCGATCGCTTTATGGAGGAGTAAAGTTTCGCGTTGGTGATCTCGCCCTTTTCAGCCATCTTATTAAAGAGCCGTGTGAGATATGGGCTGATGTCAGGGACAAAAGTTTTATATAACAGGGCGATGTATCCGTCTGGTCCCGGGGCTTTGTGGGGCTTAAGGGCTCTAATAGCAGCGTTGACGTTTTCGGAGGTGATGGGGCGGTGGGTAAATCATTCCATTCAGGGGAGACCTGAGGGAAGTGTAGTGTCCGAAGGTAATCCAGTTTGGCGTCTGAATCTAATCGAACCCTGGTATATTGGGTTTTAAAAAATGAGCCAAAGATCTCAGCTTTTTCCTCATCTCTATCTGTGAGCTCTCCATCGGATCCCTGTATACCACCAATGTACTCTCTCTCTCGTTTGTCTTTAAGCTGCCTAGCAAGGTGTTTGCCAATCTTGTTGCCCTGGGAGTAAGATAAGTGTTGCAGTTTGAGGAGAGTGAATTCTGCCCTATTGTTATAAATAACTTGAAGTTTACCCCTGATCGCTGTCAGATTGCGAAGAGTCTGCCTTGTGGGATTCAATTTGTGGGCACGTTCAACAGAAGCCACTTCCTTCTCCAGCTATTCCTTCTCACTGGTGCGTTGCTCATTTAGCGCCGAGATAAGGGCAATGCAGTTCCCTCGAAAGATTGCTTTAAACGTGTCCCAGATGGTATACTCCGAGGTATCCTTCGGTTTATTAATGTCAAAAAATTCAGTAATGGTTTCTCTTAGCTTAGTGCAGGATTCCTTGTCCCGCATAAGCGAGGCCGGGAAGTACCACCTGGGAGTAGGCGAGGAATTATCACTCCAGGACAAACATATTGAAAGTAGGCTGTGATCTGACACTGAAAGAAGGAACATTTTAGCCTCTTGTAAGACGCCGATTAAGGATTGGCTAATGAAAATATAATCAAGTCGGGAATATGTATGGTGGACATGAGAATAAAAGGTGTAGTCTCGAGAATGGGGGTAAAGAGCATGCCAGGCGTCCAAATGGCCAATGTCGTGGAAGTGTTGTTGAGTGTCAGTGGAGAAGGAGCCCATTTCCGAGCGATGTGGGTGTGTGCTATCTAGGTCTTTCTGCCAGGTCAAGTTGAAGTCGCACATGAGTACCAACGGCCCCTCCACAAAATCTAGTATTTTCCCTTTTAGTGTTTTTAAGAAAATCATCTGTCCAGTGTTCGGGGCGTATACCGCTATGAAGGTGCAAAGTTTCCCCATCAGACGACCCTTGACCATAATCCAGCAACCATCTTTATCGTGCTGGACATCCAGCTGTTGGAATTTTATGCAAGTCTATCATTTTATGTGCAGCGTTCTCTGCCCCGACTTCGGAGTCTCCATACTGGTAAACTTACTATTAAAATGCAGTTTTGTGAATATCTTACAGTGTACATTTAAAAAAATACATTGTTATTATACCAGCTCAGGATAGTACACAGAAATATCATATTCAAAGATTGTACATAGCACATCATTGTTATTATCAACCCACCCAAGATCATGCCCAACTAAGTGGACCCCATATGAACTCTTAGAAAGCTTTCATCTAATCTGAAATAGCCCTCCCACCTAGCTCTCTACCCCAGCTAGTATCCACAGTATTTCTGCCATTCTCCCCATATTTTATCCCATTTGTGTGGACAACCTGTGGATTTATAAACCACTATCTCTGCCCTTGCACACCAATTTTGGGCTATATTTCGTTTTGCCACCATCGCAGCTACCTTCAGCCAAATAGTTGAATAGTTTGGCTATTATCTTCCCCTATGATGCACAGAAGCATCCAGCATGAGTCAACTGTAATTGTCATCCCCGTGAATTTTGACATGAATTACGCCACTTCCTTCTAGTGTTCATGTATATATTTACAATCCCACAAAATATGAAAAAAGGTACCAATTTCTCCACATACCCTAACACAGTACCCAGACATCCCATATCCCAGTTTATATATCAGTGATCTAGAGGCATATGACCTGTGTAATATGCGCAGCTGTACCAGACGGAACCTGACTCTAATTGCGACTTCCTTGGGGCTTTGTACCGCCTCTGCCCAATCATCGTCCTCAAGTAGCCCCACTTCTGTCTCCCATGATGCCCGGAGAGGATCTTTTTGATTAGGGGAGTGATAGAGCACTTTTTTATATGTCAGGGTGGCGGCCTTGGTCTCCATTGGGTCCATCATATAAAGTGTACATTTATGCAAATGTGTAAGTTTACCTGTGGGAATCAGGCCATCAGTGTGCAGATTGGATGTGAAATTCATTGGGAATGTTGATGAATATCCATAAACTAATAACTATGTATCACAGGTTTTCTTCCTTAGCAATAAACCAATAAATGTAGAACTTGCTCCATGCCTGTGGTTTATCTGAAGTTGTAGGTTCCATCTAGGAGCATAACTATCCACAAATCTGGACTCTATTTATCAAGTTCTGTCATTTGCATCCACAACCAACACTTTTTAACCTTTAGTGGATACAATATTTTGTGAATCAACCCTTTATGAAGTTGTATATTTCTATCGTGTCCCCCTTTTTCCTCCGCTCCAGGGCACATTTGTGAGTGTCTCTCTCTGATATAATTAATATAAGTCCCTCACGATGTTGGTTGTGCGTCTAGACTGCCTCTGCCTTTACTCCTAATAGATAGGGCCTCAGGATCTGGACACGCAATGCCCTGGATGAGGTTTCATCAGTGATGTGTGCAGGGTGGTCACACTGCAACCTATGATGCCCAACATTTCCCTACCCCTCCCAAGGCAGTGTCACCTTATGTGGAAATCAGACATGATAACCACAAAGCATCTCATCCCGGTCATCCTGTTGACTCGTGAATAAGGGTGAAGTTTGGTTTACCAGAGGGAGAGTCCTGTAAAGTGAATAATGGATAAACCACTTAAGGGAGTGATACAGGTTTGCAAATATTTTCTCTCTGTTGAAGTAAATGGAGGCATGTTGTGTTTTAATAGGATGAACATAATTGAATAGAGAGGGGCATCTGCCAAATTATATTGACTGGTATGGGTTTTATGTGAATATGACTGCTTCAATCATAAATTTGTGTTTGACAACTAAGGTTTTTCATAGGGCCACTTGGGCTTTTATGTTTTTCCTTGTGATTTATTTGTTAATGATGAAACCCCTGTTTATAGCCATGTTTAACATGGAAGGATGGTGTTTCCTTGCTAGGGTAGTTTGTTTGAGTTTTTTCTGTTACCTGTTGCCTAATGAAATAATGTGTGAACCTTTCCTTGCAGTAGCGGCTGCTACAAAGCAGTAGTGGTGGGACAGGGAGTAGGTATAACTAGGAAAGAAAAAATTAAATAATCTTTCGCTTACCTGCCAGTTGCTGGTTCTCCTCTGTCCTCAGTCGATGCAGAAAGCACACAGGCTCCCAGACTCCCCTAAGCCAATCACGAAGCTGCTGTCCTCAGCATGACACCAGCATCATGATTGGTCTGAGCGGCTTGGTTCAGTGCTCAGACAGGTAATGGGAGCATTTGCATGTTCTCCACCTGGCTGTGCAATACAGGGGGGTGAAGAACATGCTAAGTGCGAAGGACTGTTTGGCCGGCCCAAGGCGGCCGGCCAAAGTGTCATGTGCACTTAGAAAGTGCCCACCACTCCTCCCTCTGCTCTCTGGGCCACCCAGCCCTGCCCCACACCTACAGGGCTAGAACTTAAAAATAAAATTATACTAACATTGTCTTACTATAATTTTATTTTGCCTGTGGTGTGACTCTCATCCGCCTTAGCGGTGAAGCTGCCACTGTTTCCCTGGCTGCCATGAAGGTGCAAATTCTTTTGGAAATTAACAAGAATTTTCTCCTTCCTTCTCACTTGACATTCATATGGCACCTACTCTGACTCACGCCCAGGTCCATTCCCTGCACATATCAGTGCTTAGTCTAGCTGGCAGTCTAGAATTAAATAATTTACCATTCAAATCCTAAGAAATAGGTGGACAATAATTACCATTTTGGCAAAAACTATTTCCCTCTTTATTTTAAGTGTTTCCACGTTCATAAATTAGTCAAATAATCAAAGTATTAACATGAAACATGCAGCTACGGGAAAAGAAAAGTTGGGGTCCGATTTAGTGATTGGCAGACAGGGTACTCCATCGCAAAGGTGACGGAGTACCCTGTCCACTTCACCCTTCGTCCCCCTGCCATATTTAGAGACAGACAGACAATACGTTTCCCATTGATAAAAACAACGGGCGCTCCATTGACGGAAAATGTCATTCGACAGCCCAAAGGAGCAAGGGCCGTCAGAGTAAGGACATTACACGACCCACCCTATTTAAGGTGGATGGTGCAATGTTTGTTTATTTCCTGTTCGTTATCGCCATTAAAAAAATGTCGCTGGGGGAGAGGAAAAAAATAATGATCCCAACACCCTAGGAAAAAACTGCCAGGGTATAAGGGGTCATTCGTTTTTGTTTTTTTTTAGACCTGCATTAGGAGATTGTTCTAAAAATCTTTAAAAAAATTAAAAAGTTCAGATGACAGAATTTAACGTCAAACTTATTTTAAGGGTCCTAAGGTTTCTTCAGGCTAAAAAACATCTTGGAGGCAATTCAGGTCAGATTCCTTTAATTAACTTGTAGGAGCAAAAAATGCTGGAGCTTAGGTTAAGGTGGGAGATTAATATGAAGTAGCAGGGCAAAATTACGCAACGTGGCATAATGACATAATGTTGAGTATTTCGCAAAACAAGTTTAATTAAAAATTCACTAAATTACGTGAATTACAGCAGCATAATTTACATTTTGCTCAGGGTCAATCTTGGCCCCATGGTATTTTTCCTCTATATTTTGACATGCGACTAAGAAAGATCTGTGAGGATTTTCTGCATCTTCTTTCTGCTTGAGTGACAAGTTCAAATTGTAAATAAAATAATTGTTACACCATCACATGTCATTTCCTTAAGTACCCACACCAATGTACCACGGTTTCTATGTCAGACCTACTTTGGCCTACACCTAATACAACTATAGATGCATTATTTTCACACAAAAATTCACATAAAAATGTGTTGCCAAAAACCAAAATAATGAATGTGTAATACGACTATTTTTTATGTGTTTTTGAAAGGAAAAACACCTACATAACACCCTCCATTTTAGTCTCCCTTTTCACTGCTTTCCCTCAGCTGCTCCTTTTTTTTTTTCACCCCCTCCCCCTTAAAGCAAATCTGTGCTGTTTCCGCCCCCGTCACCAACTCCCCCCCCGTTGGGCAGCTTTGAATACGTCTTCCTGTATCTTGGCTCGAGCTCAAAAGTCCAGTTTTTGATTTCCAGTAATGTAAATAGAAAAGGGACTTGCGCTGTTATTCCCCTTTATGTGCGGGCAAGTGTTTTACTTGACGTCGACCTCCAAACTCCACCCAGGTCTCAAGCAGTTTGAGTGTTGCATTCTGACCCTATGCTCTGCAGAACCCCCCTAAAATTATATTTTTGGTGAATTGCTTTATCAGACTACTTTGTCATTAACGTTTTTAATAATTGGTGTTTCTCGACCTTTTTTGTGTCATAGACGAATTTTCATAGCATCACAATGCCAACAAAGAGAAACGTCTCTCATTGTGGTCACCTTTGAGACTTCATCTTTGACCCTGGACTCTTTCCTAGGGATTGCTGCACCAAACTCTGAAGTGGCTACAAGACAACATTTAGACATATTACAAAACCCATAGCTGAATAAGTGGCTGGTTTTATACTTCGACCACCACATCTTAGTTGCTGCCTCCTAGAGCCCTCAGCCAGTGTCACTAATTCCTTTCCCCTTTTTCACATTCCACCTGGTTATGAAATGTAGGGCAGATTTCGGGATCGTGTGCAGACATGTGTCCCTTGCCCATCAGATCCTCTCCATGGTCACTTATGAATGCATGAGGTGCAGTGGGATGCGGGTCGATCTGTTTGGTGCCTCACTTCTAACCTGTTCCCTTATTTACCACTGAGCAACTAACACTGATACGGATGATACGGGTGTTTTACTGACATGACCCGTATATTTACTTAAAGGATTGTAAACAAAAGCTGGGCAAAATTAGCAAAAACTGGAATTTTTCTCTTGTGACACATACATTTGAAATACAAGGAGAAGTACTTAAAAGTAAATGATAATTTAAAGCAGAAAGAGGCAGAATTGATGCGTAGAACCGCAAAGCAAAGATTCCCGTTGACTGGTCTCTCTAGATTTACATCCTCTC
Source organism: Lissotriton helveticus (assembly GCF_964261635.1). Lineage (NCBI taxonomy): Eukaryota > Metazoa > Chordata > Amphibia > Caudata > Salamandridae > Lissotriton > Lissotriton helveticus. The sequence continues at coordinate 382,948,259 of NC_136061.1, read as the reverse complement.
GTTTGCTTTGTCTCTTCAGGCAATGGGTACATCAGCAGCAATGAGGAAGGAGTGGTACTCTCAGAGGAGGAGAACCTTCTGAAGGAGGAGAACCACCTGAAGCTCTGCAAGGGCATGAGTCTGTGTGTCTGCTACTCCGCCAGCATTGGCGGCATTGCCACGCTCACGGGCACCACGCCCAATCTGGTGCTAAAAGGACAGATGGACGAGTAAGTGGTGAGAATACCTGTGTACTGGTAATCTTTCTGCACTGTTTCCCAGAAGCAGTGGGAAGTGTACAAGGTGCCTCCCCATTGGGGGGATGCACAGCATTCTTTGGGATGAAAAGTAAAGTGGAAACAGGCCATGCTGCTTCCTCGGGTACCCCTACACTGCTCAGGATTAATTACATCTGGAGGGACCAGTAGTAAAGTCATTCATTTGCACTTGTTATGAATTGCTGATTATTATACGATTCTGTACATCATTCACTATGCTTCCAACTATGAACATCAGAGTGTTTAAAATAAAACTGAAAAAAACGAGAGAAAAGTGTACACTTGCAAGTAACATAACAACCAGATAATCCTGTTCTATTTACCAGCGCAATGGAATCCTAGAGATGAAAGGCTGTGTATCTTTGTGTACACTTGTTGAATGGACCAGCTCTAGAGGATAAGTCTCCGTATTCTGGTGCCACCCAACATTTGGAATCTAGTTGATGGGGAAACACTCTATCGCAGATTGCCAATCCCCTGAGCCAACCAGATTTACAAGTGCAAGGCTCTGGATCACAGTCTTGTTCCATCATGGTATCCATTCGCATGAGTGAAAGGCTCTGTATCACTGTGCCCATTCTAGCGGTCATCCAGATCTAGAGGCGTGTGACTTTGGAACTATGCTACCCCCATAACATCCGGTGCAGCAGCAGAAAAGTAAATACAGATATGTCTTTTGGAGATCTGCACACAATTACAATTTTACGACAATGTTACGATTAAATAATACAGTCCTTAGGTCTGTAGTTTCTTTGTTTTGTTCGCCCAATTTCCGAATCTAACACAATGTCATTTTGCCTAGATATTTACAGGCGAAAATTCAATTGTGGTTTATGCTACTGGTTTAATATCTCATTTTGATGTTTCAGGTGAGAGTGCTGCAATTGTGTGGTGTCTGTCTTCTATTCACATTATACTTGATTTTGTCTCCTAAAACGAGTTCTATCCAAAAGTGACGATTTCTTTCTAGACTCATTTTTTGGAATGGGATGCGTGTTTCACTCCGGGTTGATGAATTAGCTTTCTTAAAGCAGATCAGGCAAAGGACCTGTAAGAGATGGAAATACAGCCTAAAATTATTAAAATCGAATAGAAAGCTATCACAGAACCAACAAGAATTTGATGTATTCTCAACACGTTGTAGTGTGGATAATGCCATACCTGTATTTAATGTTTTTTTGTAAAATTTTTTACAGGCTGTTCCCAGACAATAATAATGTGATTAACTTTGCATCCTGGTTCGGCTTTGCATTTCCTACCATGATTGTGCTGCTTGCATTCTCCTACATCTGGCTTCAGATTATGTTCCTGGGCTTCAAGTAAGTAAACAATGCATCTACCAAGATACAAAGGCTTATGGGAGTTAATTAATCAATCTCTTTATTTGATCCATTTAAAATGCAAATCATAAAAGTACATATCATGTTAAAACCCGTGTCTAAGTAATACAAATTACATTCAATTATGGCTAAGGCCAATTAAACAGATCTCTGATTAATACCATAAATACAACCACTGGCTAAAATTCTTAATATGCATCACATTTTGCGATGCAGGGTGCGCTACGAAATTCGTTTTATATATTAAATTGTTAACTTACCTCCAATTATCCATATTCCGGTTTTTAGCACCCCCCACCCTGCCCCTCCCCCACCTTTCTGCCCCACCAGAACTCCCTCCACGGGCCGCAGCTGAGAAAAACAAGTGACCTTTTTTGACCCCCAGGTACCATAGAGGGCAGCACTGGTCAAATAAAGCACAATAACTCAGTGCTTACACACAATTTTTAAAGGGACACATGAGCTTTGGAAATGTGTGCACTGTCAAAGCTCTCAATTGCGTGGCCTGTCCTTTCAAATTAAATAAACTGTAGTGCAGATTGCAGTGATCTCTTCTCATCCCTCCAGCTAAGCCCATTGGGGCACTGTTCCCAGCGCAGCCTCGCCTGAGCAGTCAGCAGCGTTGGAGCAGGCTCAGAGTCAGTCAGCACTGCAGTGACATGAGGGTGCGTTAAAATAATGAACTATATTCGAATACATTAAAATACCTGAACTGAAGCAGAGAGAGCGATCCATGATACGGGCCAGCCTCATGAGTCTCTGCAGGCACCAAGCTCTCTTCAGCAGCTGGGCCTGGTCCGGACTCGAGCGGAATTACTTCTGCACAACAGATAGAGGTGCAAGTAGCAGCTGCGGGCTCAATGAGCTGTGGCACCGCACGGGGTTGCTGGTGGACAGCTGTGCAGCACTGCCTGCAGTCTTCCCACAGCGCCTGATGCCCTGATGATGCTGCGCGGCCATGACCTGTCCTGAGTGAGTAAGAGTCACTGTGGTGAGGTCGTCGATGCTGTGCCATCCCGCCAGTCCAATGCCGGTACTATTAATTTATTGCCTTCCTGCTGCCCAGTACGTGGGCAGCAGTGCACTCAGTCTCTCAGACTATGCTGACAGGGATGCCACGTGGACCAACAACAAATCCAGTCAAGTCCTCGGCCCCGCGCCTCTTCCACCTCACTTCCTTCTTGTTCCACTGGATGTGAGGTCACATCCGATCGGATCCTCCCCCACATGGCGCCACAGCCTTTAACGCAACGACTGCAGGGCATATTGTAACATTTGTAGCAGCACTGAGTCTGAAAGCAGATCTTTAACTGTTCACTAACTGTGCTGTTGCTGGGCACAGCTCCATGTTTGCGGAGTGCTCTCGGCAGTCCCTCTCCAGAGAGGCGGAATGTGCTCATAAGTCATAAGGCATGCAGCATCCAATTTCAAATATTTTACGACATTTACTGGAAAGACCCATGTGGAGGGTAGACCCGGCCCTGAGAAATAAGTGCCGGTGCTAAGCACCGGCACAAATTAAGCACTGTTCCTAATCACACTTCTTAGAAGCTAAAGCCATCAGATTTTCTCCTCCTCATACAAGCCAATAGAAATGTATCTATAGAGAGACATATAAAGGGATAGACAAGTTTCTTTAGGATGTATAAATCAGGTTGGCATTGCCTAAATTTAAATCTTTTTAAAAATGGAAGAATACATTTGAGTCGTTCCTCATTAAAAAAAACACAGATTAAAAACATGTGAAGGTCGGACTTCTCTGATCTAGTATCACATGGACAAAGACAGTTCAGAACGGCTGAACTTTCTCACAGGGAAGGAAGCCCAACATCAGGGGAATTAAGTTCAAACAACATCTCGTCAGAATATATCTATGCTGTAAATGTAAAATACTCACTAAGTATGAATAACCCCCCTCTTAAATTGGCGAGGACAAGTGATATAGCATCACTTTTTGCTTTGCACAGTTAAGTCCCTTGCGATCATGGGCCACCCTAGATCGAAAGATGGACTTCAGTTTTTACTTCGAGATCTTTAGGCATGCACTGGGGTTGGTGAATAATTCTGCTAGTCCTAGTGCTGTAAAAGTAGATCTCACATACTGTAGCCAGGTGATTTTATGTGCTTTTATGTCGCCCATCCACACAATATTAATGACTTACTTCCTAAAGGCTCCATTAATTTTGTTTATCTCTGAGTCTAATACGCCCACCACTGACTGTAGATCACCAATGTGGAAAACTACTATTAGGCAAGGGTTTCTCCACAAGCTTTGGAAATTCTTTAGAGACTGATGCTCTTGTTACCCTGGCAGTTTTCGTGGGCTTTTGTTTCAAATTTCGCCCGCCTGTATTCCATTTAGCTGCTGGCTGTGTAACTGAATTGGATAAGGGGGAGGAGACGACTTCTGGTAAAGTCCCAGGAGAGCTGCTCAAGGAAAACGGGGGAAAGTTCTTTCTCATTCCTTGCAGGTGGCTAAGCTGATAGCCCGGGCAGACATGAAATGGGCTCTGGCCGCCCCGAAGTGCACCCACTGAGCTTTCACCTGCCGGAACTGCAGCTTCACAAGTATCCGACCCACCATGCTGCCGACCAGGAAGGAACCCAACCACCTCAGATGCATCCTTCTCAACACCCGCTCCACCCGCAAACACGCCGTTGAACTCTGGGACCTACTCGACTCAACCTCCCCAGAAGACGCCTTCCTGACGGAGACCTGGCTGAACCCCGCCTCGGCACCCGACATAGCCATAGCCGTCCCAGAAGGCTACAAGATCACCCGTAGGGACCGCACCAATGGAGCAGGAGGAGGAACGCCATCGTCCACAGGACTCTCAGAGTCCACATTCTCAGAGTCTCGACCAACACCGACCACACCCTCAACATCGTCGAACACCTGCACTTCCAGATCCACATCGACCCCAACACCACCCTCAGAGGGACCCTCATATACAGACCCCCCAGACACCGACCAAAGTTCAGCGATTCCATCGCCGACTTCATCAGCACACACGCCCTCGCCTCCACGGACTACATCCTCCTCGGGACCTGAACTTCCACCTCGAGAACAACAACAACATCAACTCCACCACCCTGATCGACAACCTAGCCAACCTCGGACTCAGACAACTCGTCACAACACCCACCCACTCTGCCGGTCACACGCTTGACCCCATCTTCTCCGCAAGCCCCCACGTCTCCTTCAACCACACCACCAAACTCCACTGGACCGACCATTGCTGCATCCACTTCACCTTCAAGAAACCCACCACGCACCACGCCGCTGCTGGAGCACAGTCACCGAAGACCAGCTAACCACCACCCTCGCCCAGAGCCCACCCGCCGACACCGCCACCCGCAACCTCAGACAGTGGATCAACGACTGTGCCAACACCCTCGCCCCGATCAAGAAACCCTCCAACAGTCATACCAACAAGAAAGCCATCTGGTTCACTGAAGACCTCCGGGCCTCCAAGCAAACCTGCCAAAAGCTGGAGAAGATCTGGCTCCGGGAACGAACACCGGACAGCCACGCAGCCCACAAGTACGCCACCTGCAGACACCATCACCTCATCAGATCTGCCAAAAGGGCCTCCTTCAAAGACTGCCTAGACAACAACACGCACAACAGCAAAGAGCTCTTCAACATCATGAAGGAACTCTCCAACCCCAGCTCCAACATCACCGACGACCCACCCTCTCAAGACCTGTGCGACTCACTGGCCACCTTCTTCCAACGCAAGATCGCATTCATTCACGAATGCTTCAACGCCACGACCACCCCGACAACCACTGAGACCTCTGCCCCCACCACCACCATCCGCACCAACCGCCTGCTCTCCTGGACCAACATCAACGACGACAACACCATCAAGATCATGAACAGCATCCACTCCGGATATCTGTCAGACCCATGCCCACACCACATCTTCAACAAAGCCAGCACAGCCATCGCACCCCATCTCCGGAAAGTCATCAACACCTCCTTCGAGACAGCAACCTTCCTGGTGAGCTGGAAGCAGGCAGAGCTCAACACCTTACTCAAGAAACCCAAGGCAGACCCCAAGGACCTCAGGAACTTCCGGCCCATCTCCCTGCTCCCAGTCCCGGCAAAGGTCATCGAGAAGACCGTCAACGAACAACTGATCAGCTACCTCGAAGAGAACAACATCCTGGACCCTTCCCAGACCGGGTTCCGCAGCAACCACAGCACCGAGATTGCCCTTATCGCCACCACCGATGACATCAAGTCCCTGCAGGACAATGGAGAAATGGCGGCCCTCATCCTACTGGCCCTGTCGGCCACCTTTGACAGGGTCTGCCTCGACACACTACAAACACGCCTCCACAATGCCGGGATCCAAGAGAAGGCCCTGGACTGGACCACCTCCTTCCTCTCCAGCAGAACACAGAGCATCCGCCTTCCCCCCTTCCGCTCCGAAGCTACCGAGATCATATGCGACGTACCCCAGGGCTCATCCCTCAGCCCAACTCTGTTTAACATCTACATGGCACCGCTCACCCACGTCACCCGTCGGCACGACCTCAACATCATCTTCTACGCCGATGACACCCAGCTGGTCCTCTCCCTCACCAAGGACCCCCACACCGCCAAAACCAACCTTCACAAAGGAATGAAGGCCATCACTGAATGCATGAGGAACAGCCGACTGAAGCTGAACTCGGACAAGATGGAGGTCCTCATCCTCGGATCCACCCCTTCGGCCTGGGATGACTCCTGGTGGCCGACCGCACTGGGAACTGCTCCAACACCCACCGACCACGCACGAAACCTAGGGGCCATCCTAGAATCCACCCTCTCCATGACTAAACAGGTCAACGCTGTCTCCTCCTGCTTCAACACCCTCTGCATGCTCCGCAGGATCTACAAGTGGATCCCCACTGAAACAAGAAGTACGGTCACCCAGGCCCTCATCAGCAGCAGGTTGGACTACGGAAACGGCCTCTATGCAGGAGCCTCGGCCAAACTCATGAGACAGCCCCAACGCATCCAGAATGCCTCTGCACGCCTCTTCCTCGACATCCCTCGCTGCAGCCACAGCACACCCCACCTAAGAGAACTGCACTGGCTCCCGGTCAACAAGAGGATAACTTCAAGCTCCTCACCCATGCACACAAGACACTCCACAACACCGGACCAACATACCTCAACAGACGACTCAGCTTCTGCACCCCCACCCGCCAGCTCCGCTCCACTGACCTCACACTCGCCACAGTCCCCCGCTTCCGAAGAGCGACCTCCGGCGGCAGATTGTTCTCCCACCTCGCCGCTAAGACCTGGAACATCCTCCCCATCCACCTACGGCAAACCCAAGACCTGCTGACCTTCAGAAAACGCCTCAAGACCTGGCTTTTCGAGCAGTAGCAGCATTCCCCACCCCAGCGCCATGAGACCCTCACAGGTGAGTAGTGCGCGTTACAAATGATATGATTGATTGATTGATTGTATTATGTCTAACCTCTATCAGAGAGAGTCGGTACTCAGTGAGCTCAACCTCCTGTGAAAGGACGTTGGCCGTCCTTGACAAGAAAGCATCTAGGGTATGTACTATAGCCCCCTGCCCCCGTTTGCTCAGCAGCTGCCTTTCTCTTACCCATTCTTTGGATGCCCTCCGGTACAGTAACAAGACGGAGGTCCTCATCCTAGGATCCACCCCTTTGGCCTGGGACCACTCCTGGTGGCCGACCACACTAGGAACCGCTCCAACACCCACCGACCATGCACGCAACCTAGGGTCATCCTCGACTCCACCCTCTCCATGACTAAACAGGTCAACGCTGTCTCCTCCTCCTGCTTCAACACCCTCTGCATGCTTCGCAGGATCTACAAGTGGATCCCCACTAAAACGAGAAGAACGGTCACCCAGGCCCTCGTCAGCAGCAGGTTGGACTACAGAAACGCTCTCTACGCAGGAGCCTCTGCGAAACTCCTGATAGCTCCAATGTATCCAGAATGCCTCTGCACGCCTGATCCTTGACATCCCTCGCCGCAGCCACATCACACCCCACCTGAGAGACCTGCACTGGCTCCCGGTCAACAAGAGGATAACCTTCAAGCTCCTCACCCATGCACACAAGACACTCCACAACACCTGACCAACGTACCTCAACCAACGACTCAGCTGCTACACCCTTACCCACCTGCTCCGCTCCGCCGACCTTACCCTCACCACAGTTTCCCGCTTCTGAGGAGCGACCTTGGGCGGCAGATCGTTCTCCCACCTCGCTGCTAAGTCGTGGAACACCCTCCCCATCCACCTACGGCAGACCCAAGACCTGCTGACCTTCAGAAAACTCCTCAAGACCTGGCTTTTCGAGCAGTAACAGCATTCCCCACTCCAGCGCCTTGAGACACTCACAGGTGAGTAGTGCGCTTTACAAATGATATTGTCGTGGTGAGCCTTAGCTAGTCCTACCAGTGCTAGGGGTTCGCCCTTCTCTGCACAAGTCCTTAGACCAATAGAATAGAAGTTGGCACGGAAAATGAAATATAAAACAAAGTACTTTTATTAACCTCAAGGGGTGGAACTACATTCACACAACACCCTTCGGTAGTGTATGAAGCATCACACTGAACAGAAGGAACATGGTCCTTTTATACCCACACAGGGGCTCAGAAGAAGGCGGTACAAGTACAGAAGAGAAGGTTTACATACATAAAAGGTCATACAGAAATGCACAGTCAACAGTAGGGCGGAACTTAACAGTTTGTTAATTACTGTAAAAATACCCTGACAGTTACAGACTAAGACATATGTGAACAGTTACAATGACTTCTACGCAAGTGCAGAGTAGCAGAACCTAAATATAGTCAGTCCATAAGCAGAGTACAAGAGTAAACGGCAGCAAGGAAGGACAGAGCACATGGTGAGCACATGGCAGACAAGATGGCTGCCGAATACAAGATGGCTTCAGCTAAATGCTAACACTGATCGCTACCAAATGACAACAATATGATTGATTGATTGGGTGTCATCGGCGTAGGAGATGATGTTGAGGTCGTGCCGACGGGCGACGTGGGTGAGCGGTGCCTTGTAGATGCTAAACAGAGTTGGGCTGAGGGATGAGCCCTGGGGTACGCCGCATACAATTGTGTGTATATTGTATTATGTCTAACCTCTATCATGGAGAGTTGGCCCTCAGTGAGCTCAATCTCTTGTGACAGGACGTTGGCCGCCCTTGACAAGAAAGAATCTAGGGTATATACTATAGCCCCCCGCCCCCATTTGCTCAGCAGCTGCCTTTCTCTTCTCCAATCACTGTATGGATGTTCTCACTGTGTAAAACAGTATGCTCTGTGCATGGAAATGCTGTGCAAATATATCAAAAACTAAATAAATGACTATTTAAAAAAAGTATAATCGTGGCATATGAGAGACTTTTAATAAAAAGAACAGGAGCCAGCAGTAACTTATGTTGGCTCAACTAGTACTTTAGCTATAGATAAAACGACAAAAGCTCACACACTGATAACATTATACCCAAGAACATTCTCCTCCCATACAAGAATTCAATACTATTTACACCAGTAACGAGAAAGTATTGAGGGAGCGCTCAGCATTTGCAGGTATCCGAGCTAAACACTATTTAATTAAAGGAGGGATGAAACGTTGGTGATTAGCTCACCATGGAAACATTAGACTGACACCAAGAAATGTTTCTTGTCCAAACCTGCCACGGCCTGCGTCATTGGCGGTGGGAAGCAGGGATTGTATGGGGCGATTTAATGAGGGTTTAAAACCACTTTTTGAGTTAAAAGAAGGGGCTTCTGTCGCCCACAGTCCAAACATGATTGCATTTGTGACTGCTGGGGCCACTATTGGAAATGCACATTGCAGCTCCTCCACCGTTCTCCTGTAGGGTCTGCCACTTCTGATGCCAATGGAACAACAAACAGTATGAACATTGCAGTGAAGAGGAAAAAATGCAGAAGGTCCCAGCTCTCTCAGAAGAACAGGTTACCACCAATGAAGAGGCCTACATTATGTGAAAGGGGTCTAATCAGGTGTATCAGTCAGTTAATTTTCAGTGCACCGTATACTTGCTACAAAGAGTGCATGATTGGATAGGCAGAGTCTTTCTGGGTCGAGCCTGTTTTTTTTTTAGCATTGCCAGTCTCTGCATTGATTGGTCATTGTTCGCCAACACACGTTCCTCTAGTCTTACGCAGCTGAATCTCTTCACATTCTTTTGAAAGAGGTAGGGTCAGGAGTGGAATTAAATGCATTTTATAGTTCAATCACAAATTGAAGTTATGGTCTCTTAAAATATAGATTTGTATTATTGTGTCTCTCTGTAGTTAAATACATTTCTCTTCAAGTTCTGCTCCCACTTAGAATTCAGATACACGTTTGTTTTTCTGTCCATCTTTCGTCGTGACTTTGCTCAGACCAGTGATTTTGTTGCATTCAGTCTCTCCATTTAACGTTAGTAGCAACGTGATACAATTTAATTTCCTTTATATTGGAACCTAACACTGTTCTTCATGTTCAACAAAAAAGAAATCCATCTTTTAACTTACATTTCTTTGCTGCAGAGGGTTCACACGTGAACCCTGAATAATTCCATCAATCCCAGTTCCTAATAATGCAGATCTGCACAGGTTCTGCTGACAACCACGCTGATGCTTTGGAAGAACAATGGTTCAAGGTAGGCCTTAAGAGGTCCTTAGCGAGGAATAGAACAGAGAGCGAGTGCTTAATAAGTCGCTGGGGAGCAGAGATAGTAGGTATTGGTAGGAGTTTTTTATTTTACTCTCTTTTCTTAAGGGTATACATAAATAATTATACTGTATTGCAGGTGCTCAAGTGAATAGTACGGTGCAGGACGTGACATAAGTGATCAAAGTGAACGAACTGTCACACAACAACAACAAGGATAAAAACACAACAATTATATACAAATAGAACGGGTGAAATTCCTTGGGTGGGTCGACGGCGTTTCGATCTATATTAATCTAGATCATCATCAGGACAGATGAGCCTCCTGAAACTATAAGAATTTTAAAATTAAAATCAGGCTCCTACATGTATGCCTCACATGGCATTCCTACATGTATACTTTTAATTGCAAATTAGTTTTTCGCTCCCGGGGAAAAGACAAAATATGCACATGTACATATCTTAACACATGGGCATTTGATGAAGACTCATTTTAAAATTAAATCGAAATAAATTAAATTAGAGAGGCATGTGATTTTACCTCAACTTAGTGTATGGCGCTTCATCCGTCAAGAGTTATGAGCGCATATATTGCTGGTACAAATTAATTTATACAAAAGTGAACAAATTAAAAAATGTATATACCTTGCCGGTGCTCTTTAAGGCAAGGATGATTAGTTGGCAATACAGTAGATGTTGCTGTACTCAATTTGAATCTGTAGGCAATAGAGAATAGCAGTGAGCATGGGATGTATTTTGTAACATTAAAGGGTTAAATTTTATAACATTAAAGGGTTAAGGGCTGTAGTTAAAGTCTATACTTGCAGGGACAGTTAATAAATTGGGCGGATAAAATCAATATGTTTTCCAGCACAAGATAAGACTCTCCTCTTGGTTACTGAACAATGGTTCTGGGATTGTTCTATTAATGAAGAGAAAGGCGGGCTGAGGAATAGCCACTCATACTGCAACTTACTGTTTACTTAGTGAAAGCATGGGTCTTCCACTGAAGGGAACAAGTAGCGCTCGGTCACATCTACTTTGCCGAGGGTCCTACTTGAACTTTATACAAAAAGAACAGAATTACATTAATTTGGACCTTAAAAACGATGCTTATCACTACTAGGCTGTATGAAGTGTAAGCTACTCACTTTGAGGGGTTTAACTATGAGAGCCCGAAGTTAGTAGAAGGGGTTCGCTTAGCAAGGTCGCTTTTGCAGTGCAGCAGTCTTGGCGCCTGTAACTGCAAAAAACACTCGGGTCAGTGCGTGGCTAAGGCATAATTAAAAGGCCAGGCTTTTCCTTATGGGCGGTAATAAACGTACTTAATCGGGCGTCACGTCGTGGCAGTAGAAGGGAGTCCAGGTATCTCTTCCGCGATAGCTCACAACAGACTGAGCACCGGCGCCGCCATTAATAGCGTGTAGCAGTGCGTGCGCGCGCAGAGACAACGTAGTGTGTCATTTGGCGCATGCGCGAATGGGGTACGGTCTGAGCATGCGCTAGGAGAGAGTGGTGCCTCTGGGCTCCTGCGCAGGGGGAGTTAATATGTGGAACGATTTACAAAGGGCCGGTTATGAGATTTAATGGGCGATTTTAATCCTCAAGGGCCAGAAAAGCAGCCTATAAAGCTGCGCAAAGGGATGAATTGTGAAAACCGATTTACAGATGGAAAGGGGAGATGTTAATCCTAGTGGGACAGAGTTGCAGCATTTAAACTGACCGAATAAAGAACCAATTATAATTGGACAATGTTAAACGCATTTCTTCAGAGACCCTTACAATTAACACTTGTCGAAGGTGCTGAGAAAGTTTTGGAAAAGGACATTCAGTCAGAAATTCTACTGCAAGACAATTGAGAAAGGACTCAATTCACTGGATGAATGGAACATGTGTACATGATTAACACCAAGTGATGTTTTCTGAAAATCCATTAAGTCATGTCCTTTGGTTACAAGCTGACCAACTGTATCAGTAACTGCTTATCTGTGGTTAATTAATTCTGGTTTCCTACTGACAAAGTTGCATCAATAACTGTTTAATTGTGTTAACTGAATGTCCTTTTCCAAAACTTTCTCAGCACCTTCGACAAGTGTTAATTGTAAGGGTCTCTGAAGAAATGCGTTTAACATTGTCCAATTATAATTGGTTCTTTATTCGGTCAGTTTAAATGCTGCAACTCTGTCCCACTAGGATTAACATCTCCCCTTTCCATCTGTAAATCGGTTTTCACAATTCATCCCTTTGCGCAGCTTTATAGGCTGCTTTTCTGGCCCTTGAGGATTAAAATCGCCCATTAAATCTCATAACCGGCCCTTTGTAAATCGTTCCACATATTAACTCCCCCTGCGCAGGAGCCCAGAGGCACCACTCTCTCCTAGCGCATGCTCAGACCGTACCCCATTCGCGCATGCGCCAAATGACACACTACGTTGTCTCTGCGCGCGCACGCACTGCTACACGCTATTAATGGCGGCGCCGGTGCTCAGTCTGTTGTGAGCTATCGCGGAAGAGATACCTGGACTCCCTTCTACTGCCACGACGTGACGCCCGATTAAGTACGTTTATTACCGCCCATAAGGAAAAGCCTGGCCTTTTAATTATGCCTTAGCCACGCACTGACCCGAGTGTTTTTTGCAGTTACAGGCGCCAAGACTGCTGCACTGCAAAAGCGACCTTGCTAAGCGAACCCCTGCTACTAACTTCGGGCTCTCATAGTTAAACCCCTCAAAGTGAGTAGCTTACACTTCATACAGCCTAGTAGTGATAAGCATCGTTTTTAAGGTCCAAATTAATGTAATTCTGTTCTTTTTGTATAAAGTTCAAGTAGGACCCTCGGCAAAGTAGATGTGACCGAGCGCTACTTGTTCCCTTCAGTGGAAGACCCATGCTTTCACTAAGTAAACAGTAAGTTGCAGTATGAGTGGCTATTCCTCAGCCCGCCTTTCTCTTCATTAATAGAACAATCCCAGAACCATTGTTCAGTAACCAAGAGGAGAGTCTTATCTTGTGCTGGAAAACATATTGATTTTATCCGCCCAATTTATTAACTGTCCCTGCAAGTATAGACTTTAACTACAGCCCTTAACCCTTTAATGTTATAAAATTTAACCCTTTAATGTTACAAAATACATCCCATGCTCACTGCTATTCTCTATTGCCTACAGATTCAAATTGAGTACAGCAACATCTACTGTATTGCCAACTAATCATCCTTGCCTTAAAGAGCACCGGCAAGGTATATACATTTTTTAATTTGTTCACTTTTGTATAAATTAATTTGTACCAGCAATATATGCGCTCATAACTCTTGACGGATGAAGCGCCATACACTAAGTTGAGGTAAAATCACATGCCTCTCTAATTTAATTTATTTCGATTTAATTTTAAAATGAGTCTTCATCAAATGCCCATGTGTTAAGATATGTACATGTGCATGTTTTGTCTTTTCCCCGGGAGCGAAAAACTAATTTGCAATTAAAAGTATACATGTAGGAATGCCATGTGAGGCATACATGTAGGAGCCTGATTTTAATTTTAAAATTCTTATAGTTTCAGGAGGCTCATCTGTCCTGATGATGATCTAGATTAATATAGATCGAAACGCCGTCGACCCACCCAAGGAATTTCACCCGTTCTATTTGTATATAATTGTTGTGTTTTTATCCTTGTTGTTGTTGTGTGACAGTTCGTTCACTTTGATCACTTATGTCACGTCCTGCACCGTACTATTCACTTGAGCACCTGCAATACAGTATAATTATTTATGTATACCCTTAAGAAAAGAGAGTAAAATAAAAAACTCCTACCAATACCTACTATCTCTGCTCCCCAGCGACTTATTAAGCACTCGCTCTCTGTTCTATTCCTCGCTAAGGACCTCTTAAGGCCTACCTTGAACCATTGTTCTTCCAAAGCATCTCGTTACCCCAGGTTCTACTGTATGGGGTTCCCTTGTTTTTAACAAACACGACAACCACGCTGAAACACCCAGGGAATTTAAGGGAGTCTTTATATTCTCTTAGGTATCATCTATCCCAATTCCAGAATGATAGACGCTTTTAGCCGAGGTGAATTGGGTGAAGGGGCTATTTTACCTGGACTACTGTGAGCCCATTACTGCTGATGATTGGTCGATAGCCATTTATTATAGTATGTCAACAGTCGCATACCATCCTCTGCCCATAATGATACAAGTTATTGAACATATACATTAATTCCCCTTTTCGGAGACTAACTTTTCTAATTAAAGACACGGCTATTTGTGTATGTAATTTCATTAAAGGTTGTGTTAGTGATGATATAATATAATTTTTTCTTCAACTGTCTTAATGCATTTAAATAATGATTAATTATTCTTTGATATATATATGATTTCTGTGGGAGGTTAATTTTCAACAACATTTATATAATGAGTGTCGGAAAGCCTCTGACCTCCGATTGGAGGCTTTCCGACACTCATCGTTGGTTTCACTTCCTAATTACAATTTAGGTGGTCAGAGTTGAAACTGTCTGGTCATTCTGGCTGGATTTAACAGGCTGAAAGAGCCCATCGGCCAGTCGGAGACCAGCCCGTAATCCCAATGGGCGGCATTTTCGCGGTTGGGATTACGGGTGCTCAGTTTCCCACAGGTTTTCCATGCTGGTCTTTCCGACATGGAAAGCCTGTCGGAAAACGAGTTTGGGGTACCCCTAGCAGGTATCCCTTCTTCTTGCCTCCTCTGGTTGGGGGCCAAGGGGGCCTGTCGATCCCTGCACCGTGTGGCTGGCACCTTGAGGTGCCTGCCACATGGTGCAGGGATGAACACAATCTCCCATTTCTCTATGGGAGCAAGAGCTACGGCCGAGAAATTGAGAAATGGGAGTATGTGACCGCCCCATGTGCTTACTTCACCAAATTCTGCAACTTACAGTAATTACCTGACATGTTTCCAGCAATAAATATCTGCTGAAATTTATCCAGGTGGCAAACTTGATATGGTTAACCTCCTAACTAATGAAGCATTCACAAGTAGGGAAAATTGGGATCTCCGTCTCCAAATAAGCCAGCATACCTCAAGGGCTTCTTCTAGGCTCAATACTCTCACCAACCCTGTTTAATCTTTATCTTGAACCACTATGTGAGTGTTGGACTTGGCCCTTCTGGCAGGTTCACCCCTAAACTTTTTGCTTTATACTTGTGAATTGGTGGTAGTGATTTTTGGTTTCGGCGCACTTTCACTGTGTCCCAGTGGAAAGTGCGTGCACACTCTGAGTGCATGTGGTGAGATAGGCCTGCCCTCCCATAGGAATGCATGGGGAATGTGTGTGTCCCTGGTAGTTCCTGATGCGTGGGGTGTACAGGCTCGAGTCTGGTATGTGCGAACTCGTGAGAGTGAATGCTGCGCAATGGTATGTGCGGCGTGTATGTGTCTAGTGGGGAAGTGCCACTTCTAGACATGGATGTGTGTGTGTGCAGTGAGGGTGCTGGAGCGTGATTGGCTGGAGCTGGCTGGCAAGCCTGGCTCCAGGAAGTCTGGATGGGTCTGCCCAGGAGTGAGTGGAGAGATCAGCCTGAGTGATGTGAGGGAGGGCTACACCTGGTTCCTGATGGGGCTGGGTTTTCCCCCACACAATGCTGGCTCCGCCCCCTGTGGTGCGTCTAATGACCCTAGCCCTGCCAGTGAATAGAGTGAGGGGCTGAGCCCATCAAGGGTGCTCACCAACCAGCTGCGACTGGTTCTTCCCCTCACCCTGTGACAAAGACAAAGTAATGTGGTGTATAAAAATGGGGCTGTGTCCCCACAGAAGTTGTTCTCTTCCAGGATCCTGCCAGAGGGGGCTGCTGCTGTTGCTGGGGCCAGGTGGACCGCCACTTGGACTGTTTCCCTGCCTGGAGACCCAGTGAGCTGGCTCTGGTGTTCAGAGCCCCGAGGCTCCTCACAGCCCACATTTGTCCTACGAGCCCAGAGAGGCTCTTGAGTGCATTCCTGTCCTTGAGCCCACGAGGCTCCAACGTTGGCCCCATCAGTATTTACAACTGCCCAGCACTTTGTGGGCAGTTGCCACGTTTAGGCTTGTGTTCTTGGCTGCCTGCGCAGCCTGCCTGACATTGGGACTAAGGGCATCTCAGCCCTTGCAAGGTCAGTTGGCCTGAGGGTCAGTCCTAGTGTTGTGCCATGTGATTCTGGCGCATTTATGATTTACGTGCTAAATATGATTTCTGCGCAATTGTTATTGCTACACCTCTGAATGTGTTGATGCATCATGTGTTTTGCATCTTTCCCTTTGCTATGTGTTGATTCTTAGGTGATTGCTTTTCCTTCCATAGGTCCTGATAATAAGGTCCTAGTTCCCTGCGTGATTTTCCTAGAGTGGTTAGGGTTACGTAGGAGGTATTTTCCCATTACCAGGAAGTCCTGGTTGTGTGCTATATGTGCTATTTTGATGCTACAGTCATTATATGGTTTATGTGCTGAGTATTATTCCTACAGAGTTATTATTTCTACAAGTGCTAAGTTCTAAAAGTGCATACCCCTGACAGTGGGATCCCATTTCTAACAGTGAGATACATGGGAGCTCTAAGATACTGTACAGCCTTTCTGCCGATGAAAACATAATTCCTTCTAATCTCTCCTAAAAAAGCCAGCATTCCTGTACAGGAGTGGATGGAATCCCTCTCTGAACCTGAGTGCAAACCTGCCTTTGCAGAGAACGCGAAGTTGTTAGCTTCATCTTGGACAGTTGGCTTAATCTTCAGAGGCAAATCTCTGCTAAGGCCTGGGGTGCTCTATTCTAACTGAGGCTTCTCTGGGTGATTAGGCAGATCACCCTAGAACAGGATTTAAGATCAGTTGTTCAGATGTTGGTTCTCTCCAGACTAGACTATGGGAACTTGCACCTCTCTGGTACCCCTAAAGAATTCTTCGCTCAGCACACAGTGGTTCTGCAGAGCAGTTCAGCATGGGGCTGATATTGGTCTTGATGCCTGATTTTGGTCCTTACTCTACTTTTCGGCCTCAACATTCTTGTCTTCACAGATTTAGTCTGCCAGAGATAACGACAAGCTCTTTCTCAATGCAGCTGACACAGGAAAGCACCTTGCAGATAATGCCTGCCAGAAGGAGCCCAAAGGAGAAAAAATAGTCCAATTAGCAAAAACCTTCCAAAACAGTCCTCAAATGCTCCGAAAAGCTGAGCTGACTTGACCCCAGAAATCTCCAAGTGGTGAGCTGGAGATAATCTGGATGCATGGAAGCTGAAGTCTCCATATTGAACAAAGAAAAAAGAAAAAGACAGGGAGTTGAAGACTGTTGTGATTCAGATGGAATAATGCAAGGGAAACAGGCAAAGGTTCAGGAAGAATCCAGGTGTTAAAAATCTGACGAATAAGTACTCCAAGCATTGCAATGCAAAGAGTAGAAAATGTCACATCCCCTTAAAGGTCAGGTAACAGGAAATCATGTCATCTTTTTATTGATTTGGGAAACCCTGTCAGTAACTTTGCTGGCCAATGGCCATCTTAAGGTGAGACCAGTATTAACTTTTCCAACGACCTCACCAAGGAATCCTGTGAAGGACAAGGCCAAGCAGTCACACTGCACAGTATGGATTTTCTATGAGCAAGCCCCTTCAATACAGAATGCTACCAAGGTACTGCCAGGTAAAGGGGAATGCCTTGACCCACCATGCAGAGAAGGAAAAGCATCTCACCCGAATTAAATACAGTCTCTGGCCGCTGACTTGGGAATTTCTGCAGCAGCTTGTGAATTTAAATGTCCAGTATTTGTAAAGTGCGAACAATTACCCAAGTGTCAAGGCGCTGGGGGGCGTCGGGAAGATTAAGCAAGCTATTGCCCAGAGTCACATGGCACCGAGGATCGAACCGTGAGCCCCCGGTTTCTGGAGTCAGCTTCCCTGGCCGCTGCACTACACAGCATGATAGGTGGCCTGTTTTATTCATGGCCATGAGAAATCTGACCATAAAACTCCCATCCTGCTAACCTCCAATGGCTCCAACCTGAAGCTAGATCTCACTTTAAAACTGCCACAACACACACAAACCTCACATGCCTCTTTGTCCATGTACCTCTCTGGCACACAGCAGACTTTGAGAAACACAGGGTCACTCTTCCTGGGGCCTGCAAACACTATGGCTACATGAACCAATCATTTGCGGGAAGTACACAAAAATATGAAACTCCCTTCATCCAACCCTCCTTATTACACCCTGTCATGCTATCTTTGAAAAAACTCGAGATCCTTATTTTCGAAAGACACCACTTCTAACTCTGTGATCTCCCACACATTCTTGAAAGCCACTTGGAGATTGTCCTGTTTTTTCTTTTTCTTTGTATTAATACAAATCCATTTTTTTATTTCGTTTTATTTATTTAAGAGATTTTTAGAGCACATAGCTGCCCAAAGGCTTCCCAGCACTAGGAGACCGATACCAGACAGAAGGAGGAGGATTAATAATACTGATGAAACAGCCAGGTTTTAATCAATTTCCAAAAGGGTGCTTCCATTTCCAGAAATCTAGATTCACGTGGGAGAGAATTCCACAGCTTGGGTGCCAGATGGTTGAAGGATCTGCCTCCTCATCTGGCTCTCCTATTTCTGGTAGTTTTTAATAGCCATTAAGAGCAGGAACTGAGGCTTCTGTTTGGGACATAGAGGGTCAAAAGGTATTTGATTTTACTAGGGCCTTTGTTGTGTAAGGCTTTGTGTGTCAGACAGAGTGCCTTTAACTTGATTCTGGCCTCAATCGGGAGCCAGGGAAGAGCTTTTAAATGCTTTTCAACTGATTCCTGTATTAGGACCTTACACAGCAGTCTTGCTGCTGCATTCTGGACCACTTGAAGTCTTTTGATGACGTAATTTGGTGCCCCTAGGAAGAGTGAATTTCCATAGTCCAAACGTGATGTGACCAGAGAATGGACTACTGTCTTTCTAAACTGTCCTGGGATGCGCTCCAGAACTTTGCGGAGCATTCTGAGTAATCCAAAACATGTGCCTGCCAATTTCTTGGCTTTGATCTCTATTGTTAGATCCTTATCGAGCCAAAAACCAAGATTTTTGATAGTCACATTTGGAGTTGGTGGACTACCCAGGCAGTTAGGCCCGCTGATCAGAGGCCTAGAAACTACATTGTTCTCGAGGACCATCAGCTCCGTTTTATCCCTGTTCAGATTCAGACAGCTGTTTCTCATCCATTCCACAACCCTTTCCACGCAGGGTGCTAAACTGTCAGAATCACCGTTGGATCTGGGATCTAGGGAGACCACCAACTGTGTGTCAACTGCATATCATATCATAGAGACATCAAACTCTTGGGCTATCCATGCTAGTGGTCCCATTTAGACATTAAACAGACTGTGACTGAGCGAGGAGCGCTGAAGCACCCTGCAAGTCAATGCCATTGTTTTAGAAAAAAGGTTGGTCTCCATAACTTGAAAAGTTTTGCCCTCCAGAAAAGATGACAGCCCCTCCAGGGCTTTATCTTGGATGCCAAGGTCCAGCAGTCTATTTTGCAAAGTATGGTGGTCCACGGTATCGAATGTTGCACTTATGTCAAGAAGTAGTATAGCGGTAGACCTTCATTGGCCCAGCGTCGTTTTAAGTTCCTCCACCACTGCCAAGAGTACTGAATGAATGCTGTGAATGGAAACTCTTCTGTGTGGGATGGAGTCATTGGTTTGTTTCCATAAACTCTGTCAACACTCCATTTACATGTTTCTTTAAGAGTTAACGACAAATGGCAGAAGTGAGATGGGACGATAGTTCCCTAGTTGGGCTAGGTCTAAGTTAAATATTTTTAGCAATGGTATGATTATTGCATGCTTCCATGCACTTGGTGCTTCGCCTGATACTAGTGAGAGATTCAGGATTTTAGCTAGTGTCGGGTGCAGAACCTTTGTAACCTTTTTAAGAACATGAGGTGGGGCAGGGTCTAAAGGCGAGCCTGATTTCACCTTGTTCATCAGTAATCTCATATCCTCTGTGTTAATTGGTGGAAAGATAATGAGAATGGGCGTAGAAGGAATCTGCACCTGATCTCTTTCCTGACTCATAGATGTCTTTCTCCTGGTCTTGAAGGAGCTATAAATGTCCGAATTGTTTTTTAGGAAGTCAGTGCCTAGCTCGTTGCATCTTTCTTCCGTAACCTCAGAAGTGGGGTTGTCGTGTGTTAGGGAGGTTAGAGATTTGACCACTGAGAAGAGTTCCTTCAAGGAATTCTGAGCCCTTTGTATTCTTTAGCTGAAACATTTTGCCTGTGCCTCTTTGATACTGTTGTCGTAATGTATGATGTCAATTATTGTTTAACTTATCTTCTTGTCAAGTGCTCTGATTCCAATGAGATATGCTCAGGCTGCATACAATCATAAATAAATAGATATTTATCCCAATACTCACTGTTAGAAACGGGACCCTGGCCGGCCAAGACTCGCGTCGAGGTCAGTCAGGGATCATCATTTCTAAGGTCAGGGCTAGGGAGTCACACACCAAGATAACCCCCGCTCACCCTCTAGGTAACGTGGCGCGAGCAGCAAGGCTAATCTCAGAGGCGATGTGTAAAGCGTTTGCGCGCGCACCCCAGCGACAACAACCAAAGGCCCACCACAAAGGAAACTCCACACAAGGTTATATCAAAAATAGCCTTTGTATTATAATATTAACAACACATTAGATAACACACACACTTTACAATGTGCCAACAGGCACGGGCAAGATTTACAAGGGATTATGTACAGGACAGGGCCACCTGGACCACTGTCAGGGGTATGCACTTGTTAGAAATAATACTGGTAGGTATAACACTTTAGCACATCAACATATAATGACTGTAACACAGAAGTAGTAAATGTAGCATACAACCAGTAACAACTGGTAAAGGGAAAATACCTCCTACGCCACCCTAGTCTCTGTAGGGAAATCACGCAGGGAGCTAGGACCTTATCATCAGGACCTATGGAAGGAAAACCTATCACCTCCTACGCCACCCTAGTCTCTGTAGGGAAATCACGCAGGGGGAAGGAAACCTATGGAAGGAAAACCTATCACTTCCTACGCCACCCTAGTCTCTGTAGGGAAATCACGCAGGGGGAAGGAAACCTAAAATAATCACCTAGGCAAGTAACATTTAGCAAAGGCAATTAAACATCAACATTCCTCTAAGCAGGTCACTTTTAGCAAAGGGAAATAAAAGAACAAGGCATTACCTAAGCAGGTCACTTTTAGCAAAGGTAATGACACCAACAATCCTCTAAGCAGGTCACTTTTAGCAAAGGGGATAAACACATAAAGAATTACCTAAGCAGGTCACTTTTAGCAAAGGTAATAATAAACAAGAATTGCACATGTAACATTAAAACACATTCAGAGGTGCAGGTTAGAACTTTTGCGCAAGAATCATATAGCAAAGAAATCACAATGCGCAGGGTGCATGTAGCACAACACTCAAAATGTCCCTCAGGCCAACTGGCCTCGAAAGGGGCGGAATGCCCTGAGTCTCAGTGTCAGGGAGGTCTGCGCAGGCAGCACAGACACAAAAGCCTAAACGTAGCAACTGTCCACTAAGTGCTGGACAGTTGTAAATAGCAGGTAGGCAAACGTTGGAGCCAGGTGGGCTCAAGCACACAGGTGGGGAGACACAGCGTGGGAGCCTCGGGGCTACAACCAACTAGCTGCCTGTGTCCCCCTAGAGCCTCTGTGGCTCGCAAAGCAAATGTGCACTAGTGTAGAGCTTCAGCGCTCTCAAACAATTAAAATGGCCCCAGAGCCTCTCGGGGCTCAAAGATCAATAACATGCCCCCTCGAGCCTCGGGGCTCGTAACATAGGAGTAGGGCGGGAGCCTCTCGGGCTCTAAATAAACCAATTGCCCCCAGGAGCCTCGGGGCTCCAAGCACCAAAAATGCGGCCACGTGGGAGTCCCTCACGGGGGACTCAGGAATCAATAATGCCCCCGGAGCCTATCGAGGCTCCACACAACAGTGCGCGCGAGATCGCGCTACGGGGGAGGGGCGGACACCGGCAATGTGTCCCGCGGCCCCTCTCCCTCCTCGGCACTCACCGGGTGTTTTGTGGCGGGCGGAGCTCCTCTCCAAACGGGGAGCCTCGGCGAGACGCGCCAAGCTGCTTCCTGGTTCCGCTCTCCTCCCCCGATGACGCGGCGGGAGGCTCGACCGCCTGGGCCAATCCCAGCGCGGCCGGGCTATGACGCTGGCGGCTGCTTCTGCTCGGCCCGGGACTGCGGCGGTGATCACGGGGCAATGCGGCGTGGGCAGCCGCTCTTCAAAATAAATATAACGAGGCAATGCCGGGTGGCACCGGCTCTCCGAAAATAAAGGTAAAGCGAGGTAGGCACTCGCTCGGTCCTGGCAAAGCGCTCCAAAGCGCTAGAATCAAAATAAAGCGCACCCAGCGCTTAGGGGGGAATAAAGCGCTCTTCAGCGCTAAAAGCAAAACGAAGCGCTCCCAGCGCTGGGGACAAGGGAGAGCGCTCCCCCAGCACAGCAAAGCTCCAGCAAGGTCTGGAGGCAGACAGGGGGGCAGGGCAGGGCCAGAGCCAGCACACTGGGTCTCCAGGCAGGGAGACAAGCCAAGTGGCGGTCCTCCTGGCCCCAGCAGCAGCAGCAGCCCCCTCTGGCAAGGATCCACAAGCAGAACCATTTCTGTGGGGACACAGCCCCATATTTATACAGAGAAATCCTTTGTTAGGAGGTGCAGGGCGGGGGGAAACCAGTTGCAGCTGGCTTGGGAGTACCCTTGATGGCCCAACCACCCCTTTCATTCACTGGGGAGGCTTGGGTCATTAGACAAACCACAGGGGGGCGGAGCCAGCATTGTGTGGGGAAAAACCCAGCCCATCCAGGACACAGATCTACTCCTCCCACACATCACTCATGCTGATCTCTCACTCACCACCGGGCAGACCCATCCAGACTTCCTGGAGCCTGGCATGCCAGCCAGCTCCAGCCAATCACGCTCCAGTATCCTCACTGCACACATACATCAATGTCCAGAAGTAGCACTTCCCTTCTAGACACATACAAGCCGCACATACCATTGCGCAGCATTCACTCTCCCGAGTTCATACATACTAAACTCGAGCCTGCACTCCCCACACATCAGGAACTACCAGGGCACACACATTCCCCATGCATTCCTATGGGAGGGCAGGCCAGCCATACTACACGCACGCACTTTCACTCTGGGACACAGGGAAAAAGTGCGCCAAGACCCAAAAATCACTACACAGGGTCACAAATAAAGGCAAAAAGATTAGGGGTGAACCTGCCCTAAGGCCCAAGTCTAACACGACCCCCTTCCAGCCAAAACGCAGGGCAGACCGATCACCACCGTGATGGGCTTCCCTGCTTGGGGCGATAAAACAAGGACGCGGGCCCACAACTGCAGGGACACCCTCCTGTTTTACGCCACGGTGAACCCCTGGGGTTCCTTCTAAAACTACTGTAGGGACTAACTGGGGTACCCCACTGGCACTCTCCAGCTGCCCTCGGCCAGGACCAGGCCCTAGGCCATCCAGGTACCACTGGATCCTGTATACTCACAAAGTGGGGGGTAGTAACCCCTGGCACATAATAGCCATGCTCCACTCTTCCTGTCTGTAAGACAGGGCTAGACTGCCACTGGTTCTCCAGCCTAGGGTCTACAACCTTAGGCGGACCAGGAGTCTCAGGGAAGGCTCTCCTCCCCTTACCTCTTCTCCTAGGGTTCCTCCTCCTCCTGCGAGGGGTTCCCTCTAAACAACATTCTCCCAACCTAGGGTTTAACCCCTCAGGTGGTACCGGGGTCAGAGGTGGGCTCTCCCACCCTCTGCACCCCCTTCCAGAGTCCTGCTCCCTCCCAACCGGGGCGGTACCTCTGGAGAAAGAACTGGTTAGGACACTGATTACAGTAGTCCCACCCTTCAGGTCAGGCTGATCCTGAACCTGGCCATCCAACCTCTGGTCTAAAACCTTCGGTGGAACCAATGCCTGGCACTCCAGGACTTCTGGGGACTCACATCCTATCCCCAACTCACTCCTTTCACTGGACTTCTGTACTCTCCCTCCTGGAGCGGTACTGCCAGCTTCTAGGACCATAGAAGCTCCGCTTACAGATGCTCCAGGTTCTCTACACACTAGGAGATCTCCCTCAAGTGAACTAACAGGCAAGTCTAGGTTCCTTTCCTGGTGTTCCCTAAAGAAACCATCCAGGCTCTGTGACAGGGCTTCGGGCATCTGGGGACTCTCGGTCACACACTCACTACCGCTCCACTGAGACAGGCAGTCAGCCCCTACACCCTTCTCACTAACCAAGGACCTAGCTGGGCTACGCTCACCCTCCTCCACCACACTGGGCTGGAAGACACCTGACCCACTATTGTTGGAATCACTCACTAGTGACTCAAAAGAACCTCTCGCACTGTCCCATCGGTCTGCTTCCGCTGCAAGCTCACATGCAATAAACGATCCAAACTTCAACAGGTGCTGGCGCAACCCGGGTGAACAATAACTGAGCAGGTGCTCTGTGACAACCATGCTAAATAAACTGCCAGACTTGTCGTTCACGTGAGCCTCTCTCCAATCAAACAGTGCTCCACAACATTCGTCCTCAAAGTCTTCCCAAGACTGATGAGGCTGTTTCCTAAGTCTCCTGAACTTCAACCCAAACTCTTCTGCGGGGGAAGCAGGCAACATACTCGGGGAACTGGGAGTGGGACTGTCTACACAAATATTTAAAAAGCTGCCACCACTGGACTCCACCCTCCCTGGGGAATCCAGACAATTACAATTACACTCAGGGGATAACCTACTCTCCCTGAACAAGGCCCTCTCTTCCTTCCTATCCAACCACTCCTCTGGGGACAGGACAAGGGATGGGGCGCTGGTACTGACACTGGACTCAGCAAGGGACTCCCTATCTATGGGGTCCTCACTATCTGCTGACATCCATCCACTGTCATCATCATACCACTCACATTCTTCAGGGCTCCCAACAGACTCACCATCCTCATGACGTGCGGCCCGGGCCCTCTCTCTCTCACTGTACTCAAGATCCCACTGACCCTTTTGCCATTGGATCAGGCTGTCCCTAAGCTGGGACTGAGTATCCGACTCACTCACCTCCATGCCTCCCTCTTCACAGAATCTGACCAGCTCTGACCTACTGTACCTAAAAAGACAACAGAGATCAAAAACAGGCTCCATTTTGGCGGACGTTCTCAAGAAGAGTTTGACACAGGGAACCTGGGGGTCTGAGCTTACACAGGAGTATACAATTATCACAATTCAGCAAGATTCCTATCTCAGAGAACTTGCACTCCACTGTCCAGCGTAACACACACTCATTCACACACAACCCTCCCCTCGGACTGGTAAGGCAGTTTCTACCACCCCTGATTATCTCAACCTGACCACTAGCGACACAGGTACCAAACTCTGGGAGCAGGGCGGGGAACAAGGTACTGGACAAAATACAAATGACACCTTTCAGGAGAAGCAAAACTGAACTTCCCTAAAAAACAATCATCCCCAAAATGTGGTTATCTAAAATTGCAGAGTTTTGAAGTGTGGCCTGTCGCCACTGTGGTACAACGCAAACGCAAGTCCAATCCCACCGCTAGCCACCAATGTTAGAAACGGGACCCTGGCCGGCCAAGACTCGCGTCGAGGTCAGTCAGGGATCATCATTTCTAAGGTCAGGGCTAGGGAGTCACACACCAAGATAACCCCCGCTCACCCTCTAGGTAACGTGGCGCGAGCAGCAAGGCTAATCTCAGAGGCGATGTGTAAAGCGTTTGCGCGCGCACCCCAGCGACAACAACCAAAGGCCCACCACAAAGGAAACTCCACACAAGGTTATATCAAAAATAGCCTTTGTATTATAATATTAACAACACATTAGATAACACACACACTTTACAATGTGC
Source organism: Lissotriton helveticus (assembly GCF_964261635.1). Lineage (NCBI taxonomy): Eukaryota > Metazoa > Chordata > Amphibia > Caudata > Salamandridae > Lissotriton > Lissotriton helveticus. Next base: position 382,922,064 of record NC_136061.1, on the reverse strand, counting down.
CAACAGGCACGGGCAAGATTTACAAGGGATTATGTACAGGACAGGGCCACCTGGACCACTGTCAGGGGTATGCACTTGTTAGAAATAATACTGGTAGGTATAACACTTTAGCACATCAACATATAATGACTGTAACACAGAAGTAGTAAATGTAGCATACAACCAGTAACAACTGGTAAAGGGAAAATACCTCCTACGCCACCCTAGTCTCTGTAGGGAAATCACGCAGGGAGCTAGGACCTTATCATCAGGACCTATGGAAGGAAAACCTATCACCTCCTACGCCACCCTAGTCTCTGTAGGGAAATCACGCAGGGGGAAGGAAACCTATGGAAGGAAAACCTATCACTTCCTACGCCACCCTAGTCTCTGTAGGGAAATCACGCAGGGGGAAGGAAACCTAAAATAATCACCTAGGCAAGTAACATTTAGCAAAGGCAATTAAACATCAACATTCCTCTAAGCAGGTCACTTTTAGCAAAGGGAAATAAAAGAACAAGGCATTACCTAAGCAGGTCACTTTTAGCAAAGGTAATGACACCAACAATCCTCTAAGCAGGTCACTTTTAGCAAAGGGGATAAACACATAAAGAATTACCTAAGCAGGTCACTTTTAGCAAAGGTAATAATAAACAAGAATTGCACATGTAACATTAAAACACATTCAGAGGTGCAGGTTAGAACTTTTGCGCAAGAATCATATAGCAAAGAAATCACAATGCGCAGGGTGCATGTAGCACAACACTCAAAATGTCCCTCAGGCCAACTGGCCTCGAAAGGGGCGGAATGCCCTGAGTCTCAGTGTCAGGGAGGTCTGCGCAGGCAGCACAGACACAAAAGCCTAAACGTAGCAACTGTCCACTAAGTGCTGGACAGTTGTAAATAGCAGGTAGGCAAACGTTGGAGCCAGGTGGGCTCAAGCACACAGGTGGGGAGACACAGCGTGGGAGCCTCGGGGCTACAACCAACTAGCTGCCTGTGTCCCCCTAGAGCCTCTGTGGCTCGCAAAGCAAATGTGCACTAGTGTAGAGCTTCAGCGCTCTCAAACAATTAAAATGGCCCCAGAGCCTCTCGGGGCTCAAAGATCAATAACATGCCCCCTCGAGCCTCGGGGCTCGTAACATAGGAGTAGGGCGGGAGCCTCTCGGGCTCTAAATAAACCAATTGCCCCCAGGAGCCTCGGGGCTCCAAGCACCAAAAATGCGGCCACGTGGGAGTCCCTCACGGGGGACTCAGGAATCAATAATGCCCCCGGAGCCTATCGAGGCTCCACACAACAGTGCGCGCGAGATCGCGCTACGGGGGAGGGGCGGACACCGGCAATGTGTCCCGCGGCCCCTCTCCCTCCTCGGCACTCACCGGGTGTTTTGTGGCGGGCGGAGCTCCTCTCCAAACGGGGAGCCTCGGCGAGACGCGCCAAGCTGCTTCCTGGTTCCGCTCTCCTCCCCCGATGACGCGGCGGGAGGCTCGACCGCCTGGGCCAATCCCAGCGCGGCCGGGCTATGACGCTGGCGGCTGCTTCTGCTCGGCCCGGGACTGCGGCGGTGATCACGGGGCAATGCGGCGTGGGCAGCCGCTCTTCAAAATAAATATAACGAGGCAATGCCGGGTGGCACCGGCTCTCCGAAAATAAAGGTAAAGCGAGGTAGGCACTCGCTCGGTCCTGGCAAAGCGCTCCAAAGCGCTAGAATCAAAATAAAGCGCACCCAGCGCTTAGGGGGGAATAAAGCGCTCTTCAGCGCTAAAAGCAAAACGAAGCGCTCCCAGCGCTGGGGACAAGGGAGAGCGCTCCCCCAGCACAGCAAAGCTCCAGCAAGGTCTGGAGGCAGACAGGGGGGCAGGGCAGGGCCAGAGCCAGCACACTGGGTCTCCAGGCAGGGAGACAAGCCAAGTGGCGGTCCTCCTGGCCCCAGCAGCAGCAGCAGCCCCCTCTGGCAAGGATCCACAAGCAGAACCATTTCTGTGGGGACACAGCCCCATATTTATACAGAGAAATCCTTTGTTAGGAGGTGCAGGGCGGGGGGAAACCAGTTGCAGCTGGCTTGGGAGTACCCTTGATGGCCCAACCACCCCTTTCATTCACTGGGGAGGCTTGGGTCATTAGACAAACCACAGGGGGGCGGAGCCAGCATTGTGTGGGGAAAAACCCAGCCCATCCAGGACACAGATCTACTCCTCCCACACATCACTCATGCTGATCTCTCACTCACCACCGGGCAGACCCATCCAGACTTCCTGGAGCCTGGCATGCCAGCCAGCTCCAGCCAATCACGCTCCAGTATCCTCACTGCACACATACATCAATGTCCAGAAGTAGCACTTCCCTTCTAGACACATACAAGCCGCACATACCATTGCGCAGCATTCACTCTCCCGAGTTCATACATACTAAACTCGAGCCTGCACTCCCCACACATCAGGAACTACCAGGGCACACACATTCCCCATGCATTCCTATGGGAGGGCAGGCCAGCCATACTACACGCACGCACTTTCACTCTGGGACACAGGGAAAAAGTGCGCCAAGACCCAAAAATCACTACACAGGGTCACAAATAAAGGCAAAAAGATTAGGGGTGAACCTGCCCTAAGGCCCAAGTCTAACACTCACAATTCCGATATGTGCAGTAACAGGAGTTACTTGACATCACGTAATATAACCATAGTTTGCAGCAAAATTACAGTGTTGGAATAACATGTACAACCAGAAAGCGAGAGGCTTTTGTTTGCAGCTTTTAAGTTTGGTGGCTTTTTTCACATGAAATGCATCCCCCCCCTCCCCACTCCCCCCCAGCCAAGATAGCAAGGCCTACACATTGAGAACCAAAATATTGTAGAGATACGTGCAAGGCGGAGCACCTCAAACTTCATTCATTAATACATCTCATTTCTGAGCTGCAGGGAGATGGCTGACATCTCATCTCTGAGCCGCAGGGAGATGGCTGATGGATTCATCTAAGTACCAATCTACCAAATGTGAATCTCCTGCCGTAGTCTGAGCTTAAGTGTTTTTTATACTACAAATAAATTAATGAAATCTGACCCTTAGGGCCTCCCTGATATTTCTTAGCCTGAGTAAACATAACTGCCCTCATTAAGAGTTGGGCCTTAAATTCCGAGAGGTGTGGTAATGCAATAATGTCAGGTAATGGCATTTGTGCGGCAGTCTTTTGCCCATGACTGATATTCTATGCCTCATTTTGGGCTTCATATTCAAGAGGTACCCAAAAAGATGCCTTGTGAGTATGTTTTTTCCATCAAGAAGGAGATATTTTATATTTACTAATGGTAATGGCAACTACAGACGAGAAGTTGAGGATTATTTTGTATTGCTGTTGTAGTTTATATGAATCAAAGATCCTGGTGCTTCTAGATAGACACTGGGAAGTAGTCTTTGTAATCACTATTTTTATTTGAATGTCCTCCATAGACTCTCAACTCGCAAACTCTTGATGTTTTGCAGCTTCCGTAAAAACTTTGGTTGTGGAGTGAGCCCAGAAGAAAAAGCCAAAGAGAAGCGAGCCTATCAAGTGATCCGGAGCGAGCATAGCAAACTGGGCTCCATGACCTTTGCAGAGATCTGTGTCCTCATCCTCTTCGTGTTACTGGTGCTGCTGTGGTTCACAAGGGAGCCAGGGTTCATGCCAGGCTGGGCTACCATCAGCTTCAACCGCAACACAGAGTGAGTTTTCATATTTTATGCGAAGTGGCCTACTGTGCAGATACCAATCAGTGTCTATTTTATTCAAAAGGTTTCTATTCCGAAGATGCCAGTCAGCCATTTTGCACTACCCACGAAAGTCTTAAAATATCAATACAAAGGGCTTATCCAACAGATCCCAAAGTCACCACATGCATCTTAAAGACCCCATTGACATAGAAACACATGGAAAGGTTTCAGTAATTGAGGAGTTTAAAAGTTCTTCTGTTACAAATACACCCAAAGGACTCAGACTCATACTACATTGTTCATACAAGAGACAATGAAACATCTTAGCAGCAAAATGTACATACATTTAACTGAGGGCCACACAAATACATTTAAAAGTCTAAACACCATAGGCATTCATTCAGAAATGCCTCCTAAAGAGACATATACTAAGGGGCTGATTACGATGGCGATCGGGCGATCGTCCGCCCTCCATTGTCATGAGAATAGGACCGGATGACAAATTACAATCTGACTGCCATGGAGGCTGTCGGAAACATTCCTCTTTGCATTGAGGCTTGTGCTGCTGCCCGGAAAAGGTCCACTGTAAAAGGCCCAATGCCAAAAAGCATGTTTGTAAACATCCCTGCACTCTGTGGCAGCCACCACACACGATGCATGGATGTTTAGAGGAACACCACAAGTGACCCCCAGGGCCCAAAGTGGAGGGTCACAGGGGACAGGGGCCCCAAAAAAGCCTTTCTGCCAGCCTTTTCTCATCAGAAGAACGGACGTGAAAAAAAATGATCTGAACCTGATAAAGACTTCCTTGACCTGCTTCTGACGGCAGCAGTAAAAATGGCCCTCGCCAATTGGAAAGACACAAGTAAAACTTCTTACAAAGGCTGGTTTAACTGGATCACACATCTCAGAGGTGTAGAAACATTGCACTGCAGAACTCACCATGGAAACCGGCATCCAGGAAAATATGGAAATGGCTTGACTCGTACCTACACTCTTATGAACCTCCGTGAAAATAAGGTACCAACAGTACGCAACCGGTACCCCCTGTGAACGCACCACCCAGTCAATCATACTTAACTGGTCTCTTCCCTGGCCAGCCACAAGGTGGGAGCCCCACCATCACCAGCCTACATGGATACCAACACCCCCACAGAATTTCATATGTAATAGAATGTCATATGTAATTGATAAGAAATGTTACTCTCCTTGCCTGTCTCCTGCCTCCTCTTTACCCCTTGTTTCTATCTCTTTTCTCTACCTAGCTCTTTCACTTCTTCTCTAACTATCGTCAGATGGGGTTAGCTAAACAAATGGGACATAACATCTCAAACATACTGAAGCACAAGCTGCACTTGATACAACTTTACTAACCCTGTAACAGAACCGCCAATATGTTCATGTATAAAAAATTTATAAAACATGTTGAAATCAAAATAAAAAAAAGCTGAACATATGCAATCTACCAAATAAACTAACCGGAACCACAAAAAAAAAAGAAATGAAGAACCAACGTGAAATAACTGGAAGAAAGGTGGATCATAATCCCCATGGTGGGGAATGTGATCCGACCGATCGTCCAATGGGCTCCTGGAGCCCGTCGAAAGCTGTCAGTTGGTTCCTAGGGCAATGCAGTTCTACCGACTGCATTGTAATGCGGTGATCTGACCGCGGTTATAGATGTCGGGGGCCCGACACCAATGGCACGTTGGTGTCTGTCCCACCGACATTTTTTTTATTTGAAGAGTTTTATATAGCGCTGGCTAGACCCGGAGGTATCAGAGCGCTTTACATGAGGACAAGTGAGTTACAAATTACATGAGGACAAGTGCGATACAAGTTACATCAGTTGCAGGGTTACACAGTACAGGTACATATAAAAGACATTGTTACGTGGTCGGAGGGAGGGAGAGGAAGGGAGACACAGCATAGAGATGTGGAGAACAGTGCCCAATGTCCGGCTGGGTAGGTGACAGCTGAGGGGTGTACCTAAGCCGATCTCCTCTATAGCTGTCTATGCAGCTCCACCCGGCATCAGCCATATTGCTCGGTCTCGGGAGAAGGTAGGGGTAGGCAAGGGATGCATCACCAAGTCCAGTAAGATGAGAGAGGTGTCGTTGGCTCCAATGGAAGTGGTGAAGGGCACTGGTCGTTCCGGTGGCAACACGCATCATGGGGACAGTAGCAACCGCAACATGGAGGAACCAGGGAAACGGACTCAATGCGCCCAAAGGTATAGCTATATGGGGAGGCAGCAGATAAGTTTGGGCGTAGGTAAGGTTGAAATTCACCGATCTGTCCCAGGAAATCCAAGATGGGGGAGACCACTTGGTCACTCAAGGAAGCAGTTCTAGGAAGAGAAGGCAGCTGCAGAGTCAGGGGAACAAGCAACTCAGCACAAAAGGAAAGCCAGCTTGGTGATGTGGGCAGCGGCATCGCTTCTCAGAATAAGTCAAGTTGTCTCTTTCCCCATAAAGTCTTTGGGGGCCCCAGAGTCTTCCCACCGTCTCACAAGGCACGTCCCTGGGATCTTCGTGTCGAGATTCACCAGGGGCGCACTCCGGCCACCATCCTATGGTCATGCATCTCACTGGGGGGGACCTCTCGTCACACTCAGCGTACTCCCACTTATCTTGGCAGCTCCCCTCTGACTTTGGGAATTTATACAAGTGCACTCACCTGTTCCGCTGTTGTCGTTGCGGGGACTCTCTTCTTCTGGCCCCGATATCAATTTTTCCAGCTGCAGGAGCATGAGTTTCTATAGTTTAAGTCCACTTGCCACTGGGCCCCACGGTCTCAGATCCCACACCGCTGAAGTTGCTTCGGGCTCAGAATCACTGGAAACGAGGGTCTGGCAACACCATTTTGTAGTCAGGCAAGCCGCCTCGCTGCACTCCTTCAATAGGATTTTTTTCCGCAATTTGCCACTCCGCCTCTGCACAGTAACTTCTTACTCAGGGGGGCTTCACTTGCCACAGGGCCCCCGGTTGCAGATCCCCACACCGCTGAAGCTCCGTCGGGCTCAGAATTACTGGAGACGAGTGTCGGGAACCGCCATTTTGTAGTCAGGCAGGTCGCCTTGCTGCACTCCTTCAATCGCATATTCTCAGTGATTCGGGATCGGCGCCCCCCAAGAATTGCTCTGCTTCCTGGGGGTGGGGTTGGTATTCCGCCGCAGTTTTACCGACGAGTTGACGTCCGAAATGCCATGATTTAGGTGGGGGTTAGGTCGCCTAGGGAGCCTAGGTTTAGAGGTCTTACGGAGTAACTATCATTAATGAAAATATCAGATTTTCTCTGAGACTTTTTTGTGCAAATGGGAAATAAAATGGTATAACAGTCTTTGGGAGTGATATTACCACATGGCATTCCCCTTTGTACACCTTTCTTGCTGTGCAAATGAATCCACATGTTACCTAAAAGAATTTGCATGTCCAAAGAACCCAGGACAATTTACTCAGGACCCATGATTTTAAAACATATTTTCCATTACCACCCATTTTTAGAACATACCCTTCATATTACAGTATGGGAGAGCCATCTGGAAGTTCCAGCTCTGTGCAGGCTCTACCATAACTCTTAGTGATTGAAACATACTTCTATGATTTTCAGTCTAAGACACACACATAAAAACTTTAATAAGAATGATATACACCAGGAACCTTCAGTATAAGTCTGATAGATGATAGTCCAAGTTCCACAGTAATACATCCAGATGTCTTAGTACTAGTGACATACAGCTAGACCTTTTAGAATAATACTTGTATGAGAAGGTCTCAGTACCAAAAGGACACATCAGGAAGACTAGGTGCTCTTGGTATATGCATACAATCTTCAATATAAGACTGGTAAATGAAAGTTCCAGTACAACAGCCATACACCCATAAGTGTAAGTTCTAGGGGCATACATCTAGAAATGTCAGCATAATGTTGATAAATGAACACCTCAGTACACATGCCATACATTCAGATGTTTTAATACTTAATGCACCTCTTCTGACTCCTCAGTAACGGGTCTTTTGAAACCTTTAATACTTTTTCTCTCTTTGCTGATCTGTCTCACCTCTCTTGACTTCCCCATGTCCATCTTTCCTCACCACTCTGATATCTCTCTCCAGAGTCCTTCGTTGCTTCTCTCCTGATTTATATATTTCTCCTCTCTTTTCGTGATCCACCCCAGCTCTTTTCCCTTTAGTCGTCCTTCTCTTTTCCTAAATCCCTCCTTTCCTCTTTATGCCATGTCTCCATTCCTGAGTCTTTCACATCAGGCTCCTTATCCTAAATATTGATTCTCCTGGCTTCTTCTTTTTTGAGTCTCCTTTACTGTCCCCTTACCTCACTATTTTATCTTTCACTCCCCAGAATGCCATCTCTTCTGTCAGCTCTAAAATCTCTTACCAGCTCATCATTACACCTGCTTAGTTCCATACTCTTGGTTTTCCAGCTCTCTTTCCTGGCTCCTTCACCTTTCATTGATCTCATATCTCTTCTCTCCATAGTCTTTCTTCCAAGCTTCAGTCCACTGTCTCAGACTTCCATCAACTCATCCTTTTCTTGATGTCACCTTTACCTCTCACACAGATATGTCACAGACGCCACTGTTGCCATCTTTATTTCGCTCATGATGTTCATCTTTCCTTCGGAAATCCCTACCTCCACCTATCGAAACTCACTGGAGTCAGGTAAAGTAGATCGCTACTTATGACCCTCATTCCATGATGTTTGAAGTAGCAGTTGGACTGAAGAACTATGGAGGACGCTTGTTTGTGGCAATAGCTCTCCATTCCCCATATTGAAAAGCTTCAAGGTAGGCCTTCAAGGATAAGATCAGTCAACAAGCAAACCCTCCTGGGAAAAGCCCTCAATTTCCCAGATTTCTGATCAGCATGTAACCTAAAGGTATATGGAGAGAATTTTGGATATATGGCAGCTTAACCGCTTCGCCGCGGCAGACATTCCGTCGGGGCGCGGCCGAATCCAACGCATGAGCAGATCGGACGGCCCACGGCCGTCCGACGCACATCCACCGTGATGTTGGACGGCCGGGGGCCATCCGATGCATCGGAAAGGTTATGCTTTTAAGCTTTAGCTACCATTCTTGCAGCTCAGGGTTACACAGTCAATAAATCAAACATTCCATCAATCAATCAGCAATGAGTAAATGATTTAATTTTAATATTTACATATCGCACACTCCAAAAAGGACTTTCGTATTTGATTTTTATAAAACATTGGTGCAATACTCATTGGTTCTTATTTTATTGGCCTTAAATGATCGAAAGACAAATTTGGCACTGCCAGGCATGAAACCTGGGATGTTCAGGTTACCCAGAAATACCGAAGCATATGTTCAAAGCACTTAGCTATATAGCCATGCTTCAGCTCTAGGTTTAATTTCATCAGAGGATACACATACATATATATATATATATGTTGGTATATATATATATATCTATATCTATATATATATAGATATAGATATATATATATATGTATGTACATATGTTTTTTTAAATGGTGTAAATCCGTTCAGTAGTTCCAGAGAAATTAAAAAAATAGTGGTGAAATTTTTTTTTCCCATAGGAAACTTTAGACACTGTTATAGCAAAAGGAATTACACCAGAAGGTTGCAAAAAGTTTCTGCTTGGCTCAGAAAGCAACGTTTTTAAAAATGGTGTAAATCCGTTCAGTAGTTTTTGAAAACTTAAGGAAGAAAGACAGTGATATATATGGCCGCGCAGGATCCGCGTACCCTCCCCATCACGAGCTTTCTGCTAATTGGCTGTCAACACCCCAAACCAGGAAGTGTTGGCAGCCAGCTTAATAGAACCGAGGCACAAAAAATCAGTCAAACTAAGGCGCAAAACGCGAAAACACCCTGACCCCCTAGGCCTGCTTAGGGGCTCCCACAAGGACCCCCAGGGCCCCAAAACTATTTTTTCTTTTTAAATCTGCAAAATCCGTGCAGGGTGCGTGGATCCTGCCAAGTGGGGGGCCAAGTCCCGGAGGAAATGTTGTTATATAATGGGGGGCCCAGAGGGGCCCCCCCGCCCCGGGGCCCACCACCCCCAGGGATTTAGAAAAGGATGTGCAGGGTGCTCAAAGCCCCCCCAGCCCCGGGGACCGCCAGCCCCAGGCTTCATATATAAATGGTTGGGGAGGCTCAAAGGCCCCCCCCAAGCCCAGGGACCGCCACCCCCGGGGCTTTAAGACAATATATGCTGGTGCTCACAGCCCCCCCGCAGCCCCGGGAACCGCCACCCCTGGGGCTTGATTTTTTTTTTTTTTTTTTAAATAACCTGTGTGGGGGTCTCAAGCCCCCCCACATGTCCCAGGGACCGCCACCTTCCCGGGGCACTAAATAGTAAAATTGGGGGGCCCTTGATGGACCCCCAGCTCCAGGGACTAACACCCCCTGGGGCTTCGTAAATTGTGGGAGGGGGGCCACGCGGCCCCCTCCTGGAGCCTTGCCATGGCCCTTGGGACCACCACCCCCCCCAGGCCCGGCTCCTGCAGTGTTCCGACCCCCAGGACACTGTAGTTTGCTATGGCAGGGCAGGAGCCTCGTGGCTCCCGCCCTACAATAGCAAACTTGGTGATCAGTGATGTCATTTGAGATGTCATCGGTGATGTCATGAGTGATGTCACTGACCATGTCATGAGTGATGTAATATGAGACGTCATCAGCAGTGCATTGCGGGCGCACGAGTTATAGTTAGTTGATTTAACTATAACGGGGAAATTTCAATGGTTCTGTATGAGTGAAATGTCCAACTAACTTTAACACCCCTGAAACCTATGTTTTTTTTAGTGAATTTCTAAGGTTTTTTAATTGCTAATTCCTAACTATAACGTGCCTGAAACCTATGATTTTTTCAGTGAGTTTATATATATAGTGTAGTGAACAAGGCGGTAACGCCGAAACGCGTCTAAGCAGCAACTGATCTTAAGAATAAACATTTGGATTCAGATTCACGGAGTCAGCGCCTTCTTTAATCGTGAAGTATGGCTTGTGAGAATATATATATATATATATATATATATATATATATACATACATACATATATATATATATATTCTGCTCACCAGAGCCTTGATCACGGGAAACGTTAGGATAGTGAGACTTTTGCCTCGGCATATCTTCATGAATTAAAACAAGTTCTTAAGCAACACAGTCTAAGCCAGTGTACTTCTTTTTACGGAGAAAGGAGGATTTGTTGGTGTAACTATTCAGGAAGACTCGCTCCTGAAGCACTGGCCGTCCTGTCAAGGTCATGGGCTCCTTGCGAGGCAACGTGGAATTGGTGATTAATATGTGACCTGACCTGCTTGCCATGTGAGAAAAGAAAGGATTTCTCACTGTGTGGAAAGTAAGGGATGCAGACTGATGTAATCCCTACAATGCTGGCTGGTGTGGCTTTAAAAAAAAACAAGCATTTGCAATGCAACAGGTCTCGCATTAGTTAGAGTTAGAGAATTTGGCACTGTTTATATTTAGCTGGATATGTTTGCTGTTTTGCGTACTGTATGTGTTAGGGAATGGCAGGTTTGTATGTGTCGATGGAGTAAGTATGTCTATTATACTTTATATTATGTATTGTGTATGTGTATTATTTATTATACAAACCTTGACCCACCCCAGAGAACAACTTTGTTCCATGCTCTGACCAGTAAATTATAACTGTGGAAAATTAACCATGCTGGCTTATTTTCTTCCATTGTAAAATAAACAAAATCCAGTTTAATGAATTACAATATGATATTTAGCCCAACTATGGTGCCCGAAACAGTTTGTGAACCAGACTCTGTAAACAACCCATTAGGCAATTGCATTACAAATATGTATAACAGAATCAGACTTTCAATTTAATATTTCCTGAAATGAGTCATCATCACCATAACAATGAATATGTTAGTAGGAAGAACAGCGTAAGTGAAACACTCTCGAGGTTTTCAAGGACCCAAGGACCTGTTCACACTATGGGGCATATTAAACCTCATGCTGTGCGTTCGCATTCTCTGCGTTTGTTTGGTTAGTAAACCTCATGCTGTGCATTTTCCCATCTGTGTGATAGCTTTCATCTATTCTACATAACAAAATAATGAGTTTAAGCTATTAGCATTGTAATGACAATGCCTTTTATGTTCTAAAATAAAAAAATAAAAGACATTGTCATTTACAGTGCCAATAGCTTAAACTTGCTTGAATGCGAGACTTATTGCATTGCAAATGCTTGTTTATACCATTGTCAGTGCATAATATTCCAACAATGTTGCATCACATTATTATTGACTTTGAATTCATTCCAAAAGTTATTAACAGAATGGCAAATCATGACTTGTGTGTAATTACCAATGCATTTCGGAATATTCCACCCTTCTTCAGGGGCAGCTGTAAACCCAATAATATGCCAATTACCACATTGTAAGGAACGTGACTTGTTTCTAAAATAATCTAGTTCTATCAATGGCATAAAATAGCGAAATAGCCGGAACAGTGTAGTAAACCAACTCCGCAAATCAGTCATCATGCACTGTAATTATTCAGCACACCACCAGTATGTGCTTAGAACCATGTGCTCAGACACGAACGTTATAGTGCCGCTCCTTGTCTGAGTACCCCAAAAACACTGTAATGACTAAAAAAAGAAGAAAAAGACAACGAAACCCTTGCTACCAGTGCTAATAATTTTATAAAAAAAGAAACGTCTTTCTGATACGGGGAGCAGCATACTACAAGATCCAGCATGCATCAGTAATCTTACTTGTGCCCTGAATCGTGCTGCCTGAGTCTCAGCGCAAAAACTTGACGTGTCCTTGTGCATTACAAGCATACATTTACAGCCTTTGGCCATCAGCCATTATTGGGCACGTCATGCCTCCCTTCTCCCGGTGCCTCGGCTGCTGCTGGTTGGTATGCAGTGTGCATGCACCAGGGACAGAATGAGTGATTAGATCTGTGTCCTCTCTGTTTATCAACCAGGCGCTAAGACCTGAAGCCATGTGATCACTGCAGGAATAACCTTTGAACACAGCCTTTGGCTCAGTCCTGAAAACATCATCATCGCTAATGCGCTCCTTCAAGGCGCTAGGCATGTTTCCCCCCCCCCCCCCCCCCCCCCAGCCCCGCCGCCCTCTGACAGATTGCTTATTTTATTTGCACGGGAGTTAAAGGCTAGAGCGTTTTTTCCGTCTGGTCATTTACAGCGCTTCGTGGCTGCCGCGATGCTGTTAGACACTGGGCGCTGCAGCAGGGGGCTGTGACGCCGTCAGACTTCAGATTTAAGATCAGGATGGGCCCTCGCTGACAAATGCGGTAGAGGGTTTTAGTATTATCCTGCTATTTTGTCATTGCATGATATAGCGCTTCGTACCCCTGACGAGGATTCAGCTATGTCCTCATTTTCTGGGCTCATGGAAGAAGTGTGTTGCCTGCATCTCGGATATCAGATATGCCATGGTCAGGTGCATGTCTTAAAAACCCAAGTATTCTCACCAATGTTTGCCCTTTGCAACATTTTTTTTGCAGTAGCGGCAACTCGACCCAAAGGTATTGCAGCGCTTTACATGAGCGCCAGTTAAGTTACACAAGGACGCATTAATTTTGTTAGGCAGGGGGAGACTAAATTCAGATACCCGATGTAGACTTGGGGGCAGTGCCAGTGATTACAACAGATCCCGATCGAATATGACGGCCTACCTCACCAGAAGCGAACATCATCTGTGGGTTTCATCAGCAGAGTGGCATGTCCCCGTCCTGCAAGGTTGACACCTACCGCTTAGAGGCGGGGCAGTGGGAGGCAGGGCTGTGTGCTCCGTGGATGAATCCAGCGCTCTCTCAGAGCAAGCAAAGGGGTTCCATCAGCGGAGTGACAGGCCTCGTCCTGCCAGAGTAAAACCTAGCGGTTAGAGGACGGGCAGTGGGAGGCAGCGCTGTATGATCCGGGAATGAATCCAGCGCTCTCGCAGAGCAGAGGGTTCCATTAGCTGCTGGCAAGCCCCGTCCTGCCAGACAATGAAACCTAGAGCGTAGAGGCGGGGCAGAGGGAGGCAGCGCTGTGTGCTGCTCCTTAGATGAATCAAGCTCTCTCGCAGATCAGCAGAGTGGCTTGCCCCTGCCCTGCCCATGCCGAATAATTGGTTTGTTAAGTTTGTTTGGTTTAACTGGAAATCCCTCTGAGTTAACAAAAGTTTGTGCACATATTTGTATCACCAATATTAAGGGCATGCACAGTTTTAACTTGCGTGCAATTTTAGAGAGGTCCAGAAACATTTACCTTTGTAATGAGAGAAGGTTCCTAACGGAGGAAAGCGAGGGCGCATTCCAGCGGAGCAGCCGTGAAATGCATCAAAGAAAAAACAAGTGTTTATTAGCACAGTATGTGGGAAGTATTTCAGTTACAATCCTCGGACCAGCAGACGTGCTCCAGACCTGATGCAACCGTTTCTATTTTCCTGGAGGGTGGTGGGAGCGACTGGGTGAAAGGCATGAAGAGAGAAAGGGAGGGAGAGCGAGGGGCAGAGGGAGAGAGAGCGAAGGGAGGGAGATGCGGCACAGACATTCCCAGAGCAGAGAGAGCGAGGGGAAACAAGTGATGCACGCGAGCACATATACTTCCAATTATCCCGGCCCATGTCTGGCCACGATAATTTAAAGCTTGTCAGGAAATGCTCGTAATAGACACCAATAGGCCAGGGGCGGAGCTATGTGCCCACCTCTGGCCTATTGGTGTCTATTTTACAGAATAGCAAGCAGTGAAAGGCCAATAGCAGGCCGCAAATGGAAACTCACATGCACAAGCGTGAGGAATTTGCAAACACACCCTATGGTGCGTTTTAAGTTGGGGAATTACTTCCCCTTCAATCCTGAGGCCCCTGGGGGCCAACTAGGCTACCGGGTACCTCCAGTAAGCGCCACAGGCCTGCGTTGCAGAGAGGTGGTCCAGGCCATGCCCCTTTTTACACCTCTCTGCAACGCAGCTCTGTGGCACTTACTGGAGGTACCTTCTGTGCTAGTTGGACCCCAGGGACTCTCAGGATTCAAGGGTAATTTATCCCCCAACTTAAAATGCGCCACGTAGTGGGTTTGGACAGTGGTGAAGAGAGGGTGCGGGCCCGGAGTTGACATATGTGAAAACACGCCCTGTGGGGCGTTTTAAGTTGGAGAATTAATTCACCTTCACTCCTGAGGGTCCCTGGGGTGCAACTAGCCCACCAGGTACCTCCAGTAAGCGCCACAGGGCTACGTTGCAGAGAGGTAGTTCAAGCCACGTCCTTTTTTACACCTCTTTGCAACGCAGCTCTGTGGCGCTTACTGGAGGTACCTGGTGGGCTAGTTGGACCTCAGAAATCCACGGGGCGCGTTTGCACAGTAGTGAATGAAGGGGGTGGGGCTTAAGGTGACATGTGTGCAAACACGCCCTGTGGCACGTTTTAAGTTGGGGATTAAGTCCCCTTGAATCCTGAGGGTCCCTCGGGGCCAACTAGCTCACCAGGTACCTCCAGTAAGCACCACTGCACTGCTTTGCAGAGAGGTGGCCGAGGCCACGCTCCTTTTACACCTCTCTGCAATGCAGCTCTCTGGTGTCTATTTGAGGTACCTGGTGAACAAGTTGGACCCCAGGGACCCTCAAGATTCAAGAGGACTTAATCCCTCAACTTAAAACGCACCACGGGGAACGTTTGCTCAGTGGTGAAGGGAGGGGACGGGGCCTGAGGTGACATGCGTGCAAACACACCCGTGGTGCGTTTTAAGTTGGGGAATTAATTCCCCTTAAATCCTGAGGGCCCCGGGGGGCTAACTAGCCCACCAGGTACCTCCAATAAGCGCCACAGACCTGCGTTGCAGAGAGGTGGTCCAGGCAGAACCCCTTTTTACACCTCTCTTTAATGCAGCTCTGTGGCGCTTACTGAAGGTACCTCGTGTGCTAGTTGGACCCCAGGGACCCTCAGGATTTAAGGGGACTTAATCCCCAACAAAAAACGTGCCACTGGGTGCATTTACACAGTGCTGAAGGGACGGGGTGGGGCCTGAGGTGACTTGAGCAAACACACCCTGTGGCACAGTTTAAGTTGGGGAATTAATTCCCCTTCAATCCTGAGGGGCCCCGGAGCCAACTAACCCACCAGGTAGCTCCAGAAAGCGCCACAGGCCTGCATTGCAGAGAGGTGGCCCAGGCCATGCCCCTTTTTACACCTCTCTGCAATGCTGCTCTGTGGTGCTTACTAGAGGTGCCTGGAGGGCTAGTTGGACCCCAGGGACCCTCAGGATTCAAGGAACTTAATCCCCCAACTTACAACATGCCTGGTGGCGTGTTTGCAGAGTGGTGGAGGAAGGGGGAATGTTCTTTGTCTACCTCTCACCAATCCCACTGCGTGGGGCTTAATGGAGGTAAAAGGTAGGCTAGTTGGCCCCTAAAGGACCCCTAGCAGTGAAGGGGACTTCTATCCCCATGCAAGAGCGCGTTTGTAGAGTGGTGGTAAAGTGAGCATGGCCTGGTACGAGTACTCACCAATACTGCTGTGTGGGACTGACTGGAGGTAAAAGTTTAGAAAGTTGGCCCCCAAGGATGTCCTTGGGGACCAACTACCCCTCTTGTTACCACCAGTAAGTCTCACACAGTGGGTTTGCTAAGCCGTCTTCGGAGGCCATGGCCCCCTTTCTCTACCACTCTGCAAACATGCCTCGTGGCAGACTACGGGATGGGGGATGAAGTCCACTTCAGACCAGAGGGAGTTTGCGGGCCAAGAATCCCTCCTGGTACCTCCTGTAAGACCTACGCAGCGGAATTTCTGGGCGATGGTTGGACGCTCAGCACCCTTTCTCCACCACTCTGCAAACGCGACTACTAGTTAAAGTAGCATATTTCTGCTCCTCTGACTTAGAGGTAGTTTTAATCCCCTCCTCTATTATGTACTAGGGGCCTCATGAGGCTATGCGTCACTTTTACGCCGCTGGTGCGTCACTTTTTGTGATGCACCAGTGGTGTAAAAAATGCGCCTTGTTGCGCCATATTTACAAAGTGACGCATCTAGGTAGATGCGTCACTTTGTAAACCCCTGCGCCACATTATACCTACGCCAGGTATAATGTATGCAAGGGGGCGTATTGACGCAAGACAGGGTCGTAGAAGTGACGCAGTGAAATCTATGTGATTTCACTGCGCCACTTCTAGGACACAAATGCGTGAATTTCTTACGCCTGCCTCACAGCAGGCGTAAGACTGACGCAGGCCCTTTCACATGGGGCTTGCCCCATGTGAAAGGATACATTGCTGGAGTTGCGTCACTTTTGTGACACACTCCAGCAATGCGCCACTTTTGCGCCATATAGATACGACAGAAATACTGATGTATCTGTAACTCCTTACGCAATGATGCGTCATACTGTAAATATGACGCATCATTGGTGGTGCAAGGAGGGCGCAGTGAAAAGTGACGCATCGTTGTTTTCACGCAGCGATGCGTCACTTTTCATAAATGAGGCCCTAGGGGCTTACAGAAAAGGTCATAGTAATCACAGGGGTACCCCAACGCATAGTGTTCCCTAGTGTATGTAGATATTTTCACTGTATTCTAAGTGTCTTTTAGCATAGCACTGGCTCTAGGCCTGGTTAGTCAGAGTCAGTTACCACCAGTACCCATCAGAAAAAGTTGTGGGCACAGGATGATTTTGCAACAAGGCCTCTTTCTGCTCCTCTATTGGGTCTTTCTGCACATGTCTTTGTAGAATTCTCTTGCTTCTTTCTGCATTTCTTTTGCTTCTTTCTGTGCATTTTTCTTTTTTCTTCACATGTCCTACCTCTGAAGGCATAGTTAGAAACTAGCATTTAAAAAACCTTTGAAATTCACTTAAAAAAAACATAGGTTTCAGGCACGTTATAGCTAGAAATTAGCATTTGAAAAACCTTTGAAATTCACTTAAAAAAACGTAGGTTTCAGGCATGTTATAGTTAGAAAATAGCATTTAAAAAACCTTAGACATTCACTGAAAAAACCATAGGTTTCAGGGGCATTGTAGTTAGTTGGACATTTCACTCGTACAAAACCATAGAAATTCCCCCGTTATAGTTAGTTCAGCTAACTATAACTTGCGCCCCTGCAATGCACTGCTGATGACGTCACATATTACATCACTCATGACATGGTCTGTGACATCACTCATGACATCACTGATGACATCTCAAATGACATCACTGATGACATTACTGATGACATCATCCTTGTGATAGAGTGTCAGACCTTCTCTCACCCTAATATAACCTTTGATACTCACACTCTAAAATACAAACTGACATTTTCAAAACAATGAACACACCAATACCAGTTACAACATACCCATTCACTAATTCCAAGATCTACACTCACATCCACTCATTCACCAAAAGTCCTATGCAGTCACTCATACATGCACTCATTCATCATATGTATTCATACGCCTATGCATACACTTACACACTGCCACTCATCCATAGAGTTACTCACACACATAGTCACACATGCAAAGAAAGTATCAAACATCCATTTAATTGCGTATACAGTTATACACACACCACCGCACCTACTTCTACAGAAACTAAGACATACTTACTCTCTTAAACAATCACATATAGAAACACATACTCATTTATACAGGTACTCTTCCAATCTCTCACTCTCAGATATTCTCACTTACATACACCAATATTCACATAGCGTGGCTCAATGGTTAGAGCGGCAGACCCTGATGCAGAGGTCTGGCCCGGGACCAGGGTTCAATTCCCGCCTCGGCGGCTCTTGGACTCAATCTCCCCGGACCTGATAATTCTAGCCTCGGTGCCTAGACTAATCATGGGTCCCACTCTGTGACTCTGGGCAATAGCTTGCTTAATCTCCACAACGGCCCCAGCAGCGCTTGGATGCCTGGCTTCACCTTGGGGGTGCCCAGGAGTGGACGTCTCGCAGGACAGCCAGGAAGGGTTCCACAGCAGTATGAATACAGCGCTACGAGACCTCACATTTACATTTACATATACTAGTTTAAAACATATGTAGTTGCTCATAAAGACACTACTGAGACAGTCATTCACTCACCAACACACCCATACACACACTAATCCACCCATACAGTCCTGCACACATGCTGTCTTCAACACATACAAACAGTGACTCACTCATTCATGCATCTATGCACAAAGTAATACCCCCAACAAACCTCACAGACACTCAGACACTCATACTGATACTAAAAAAAACAACTAATAACCCATGTAGACACTCATATAGCTACTCACAACCCATGCTGCCACTTATGCACAAAGTGAGAGACTGATACAGATATTTACACATTTAAAGATTACTCCTTAACCCATGTATTCACTAAGAGACACTTAATCAGTCAGTTATACAATCAGTTTCACACAAACAAAATCATCCATATAGAGACTTATATACCCACTTATTCTTCCATCGACCTCGACATATACATATATAAAACATATTTAATTTTCCCAAAAACACACATTCACTGGATGATGTCATTAGTGATGTCATCAGTAATGTCATTTGATATGTCATCAGTGATGTCATGAGTCATGTCACTGACCATGTAATGAGTGATATAATATGTGACGTCATCAGCAGTGCTTTGCGGGGGCACAAGTTATAGTTAGCTGTACTAACTATAACTGGGGAATTTCTATGGTTTTGTACGAGTGAAATGTCCAACTAACTATAACGCCCCTAAAACCTATGTTTTTTTCAGTGAATATATATATATATATTTTTTTTTTTCAAAAGCTCCTGGTCAAACTTCATTCGTAAGAAAAACCAGAGTCGAGGCTCCAATGTATGTAAAGTGCTAGGGTTTATTGGCACAAGAGAAAAAACACCCTACGCGTTTCGAGGTCAGCCGACCTCTTGCTCACGGGTGGAGTTCTAGTTCATGGCCATTCTTTTTAAAGTGAAAGTTACAAGTTTAGAAAACAAGCACGTGATCAATAAACACAAAGAAAATACTTCTCAACGTTGCATCGTTACGTGAAAAAGCTTGTCAAAAACAATAAAGTTTACCATTTCGTAACTTTAAGTTCGGCATGAATGCTTAATTAAACAAGGTGGAAACTTATATCATACGGACTGGGTTAAGTCCAAAGAGAGAAATTATTTTTATATTTCATCTGTATCGCCCCAGTGGGCAAATGTCCAATCACATTTCATAGATATATCCAGTGATAACGGGTATTACAATGTTCCAACTCAAAGATATATTGCCCCAGTGGGCTAAAGCAATCCTGCATTTCATATAATTTGATCCAATTCCTGTAATCAAAGAAAAGAGAACAATGCAACGTTTTACTCAATAAGAATATAAATGTGATGATCACATGCCAATAATTAAAAACAGTATTGCAATTAAAAGAATGGAGATTCCAAACAAAGCTGCAGCGAAGCAAATTCTCACAATATACAACTTGTACTTAGGTTTGTAGATGAACTGCCAATTCCTCTCCTAAGTTGTGGCCTGTGGGTTGTATCGTATTATACTTTATAATGTACTTGGACTCAAGTTTCCTTAATTCTAACCATCTGTTGCCACCCCTTTCTGTATTCTCCACACAGTCAAGTACACAGAACTTCAGTAAGTAAGGATTTTGATTGTGTTCAGCAGCAAAGTGTCTGGCCACTGGATACTGATTATTAAGATTTTTTATAGCTCTTAAATGTTCTAAAATACTCAGTTTGGCCTGTTTAGTTGTACAACCTATATAAAATGTATTGCATGGACACTCTAACGCATAAATTGCAAACTCAGTGTTGCAACTTAGGTGTTTCACAATTTTATGTGCCCCTCGATCTTGCGAAATTTTCAAGGTTTTGCCATTTTGGCTGTATCTACATGCCTTGCATTTTCTGCAAGGAAAAAATCCTTGTACTGCATTAGATTTCTGATGCTCTTTGATCAGAGCCGTACTAAAAGTATCCTTCAACGACTTTGCCTTTCTAAATGTTATATATATATATATGTTAGAAATTACATTTTTGGTTGGCTAGGGCATCCGCCTAAGCCAGGCAGAAACCACCACTCTAGTCAGGGCAAGGGAGTTACACACTGAAGATAACCCCTGCTCACCCCCTTGGAGGCTTGGCAGAGCAGTCAGGCTCATCCCAGAGGCAATGTTTAAAGCGTTTGCTCAACACACTCACACAGCAGGGACACACTAGGCACACCACAAAAGAAACTCCACACAAGGTTATATAACAAAGAGCCTTTGTATTATCTATAAAACACATTAGAACACCATCCCATATATACACTGTGCCACCAGGCCCTTGTCATGACTTCACAGGTATGATATACACCAATAGGCCAATATGGCCACTGTCATAGCATTACATACATCACAAGGCCAATTGGGCCACTGTCATGACCATTACAGATGGCGATAACCATTACTTATTGGTAGAAACGGTACTTAGCACGAAGCATTAGGCATAAGCATCACATAAGTCAGAAATCTCTTTGTCTCAGATAAGGCCATGGGAACATAAGTCCCCCCATTTGCGCACCCCAATGATATCCAGCACCAACATTTAGTTGTGCACCACAGCCTACTTGTAGCAGTGCACACACTATAACATGAACACCCCCATTAGCATGACACCTGCGCTCTCCTTTGGGGTACCTGGTGTCCTTTGTGCAGGCTTCCGGGCCATGAGCCCGCCTATATCATAGAATGTGGAAATTCTAATCCCCATTGGCCTTCGTTTAGGTCTCACTCTGTTCCAGGCACAATGCCACATGCAAGGGGTTAAGAGTGCAACTCACCCTTTCTCTGAAAAGAACAACGCCCCAGATGCTATGAATTTCCCTGGTGCCCAGCGCCCCATGTAAGGGGTGGAGGCTCAACACACATCCCATTTCTAACCAACACAAGCAACAACTGCTGGGTGCTGGGCAAGGATCCCGCTACTCCAGCCATTTGGCCCCGCAGCCAGTCCAGAGTCCTACTGGGCCTTGCGGACGTTTGTAAGGATGGCACATGTGTGTGACCTCACCTCAGGTATCCTGGTGATCCGCTGCAGGGTTCACTGTGCAGTTCCGCTGTGCCCGATGCACCAGCCCTTGTCTTCGCCTTCCCCAGATGCCAGCCGTGCTCTCAGCACTCCGGTCGGGTCCCCCCTCCCGGGCCACGAAGGCACAGTCCAGAAAGTCTCCCTTTGGAGGGGGCCTTCCTCCGCCCAGCCTCTCACAGCAGTGGCCCAGTCCACACCCGGGCTCGGAGAACAAGTTGGCCTCTCCTTTTCCTCAAGGGAATCTGCTCAAGATCAGGCTGTCTCTGCCTGACTTCCGGTTCGCTGCACGGCTGCTCTCGCTGTGTTCAAAGGAAGGGCCAACTTCTCGGCTTAGAGGGCAACTTGAAAAGCTTCCATTATGCGCTTCTGGTGTGCATGACCCTGCACTTCAGGGGCTAAGAGAAGGGTGCGCTCCCCACTCTATCTCCTAGTGGCAGGAGGAAGGGGCTGCACTTCACCGGCTACTTCCCCCAGAAAGCGCTTCAGAGGTGCAGGACACAGCGCTCAAGGCCATAGCAAAAACGAAGTGCTCCCCACTCTGGATTACAGGGCAATGAGAAGAATATGAAGTGCTCAACCTGTCTCCCCAGCACACGGAACAACCAGGGAGCAGGCAGCACCCTTCTCCAGGAATCCACCAGGGCAGAGTTGGGCACAGGTAGGCCAGCACACAGGGCCTCCCAGCAGTTAGTAGCTGAGTCCCACGGCTGTTCCTCCTGGCAGGGTGTTCCTCAGATCCAGTTCCCCCAGTTCCAAAGACATGTGGTCACAGCCCAAATACGTATACTCCACAAAGTCTTTGTTCTGCCCTGGTACAGGGCCCTGGACCCAGTCCAAACCAGTTCTGGGGGGCACTTAAAATTATCCTTACAGTGCACAACGCTCCCCATTGAAGTTGTAAGCCCTGGCCTCAGACATACCACAGTGGGGTGGAGCCATCATTGTGGAAGGCAGGCACAACACTATTGAGGTGCAAGTGCTACTCCTCCCACCAGTCCAAATGCAGACCAGGCCTATTCAGCCAAGCGCTGGCACTTCCATACTCTCTGGAGCCACTACACCTCCCCAGGCCCAGTCACTCCAAGGCCAGACCGTGAATACACAACAGGAAAGCACAAAGACACATAGCACAGAGAAATGCCTTCTAAAAGTGGCATTTCTAAAATAGTGATAATAAATCCTTGAACACCAATACACAGCATTTATCACAACTATTCCAAACATACCAAACTTGATCACGCTACCCATCTCATGTCAGGAATTACCACTGAAACACATATCAGGGAATCCCTAATGCATTCCGATGAGAAGGCAGCTTCACAGCAATGAGAAACCAAATAGAGTGTCACTACCAGGACATGCCACACAGTTAAGGCCCTGCACTGGCAGAGGCCTGAGATGGGTTTGAAAGGATACTTCAGTTGGTGGCACAAAACGCCATACCCGAAACAAACAAACCGAGCGAGCACCGGAGCTGCTGAGCTCACATTGGAGTCCTGCAAAGAAACCAAATTGAACCAATGAAAGATAAATTGAAAATTAAGGTGACAGAAAGAAAAGAAGAACGCAAAGAGAGTCAATCAACATTCCTGACAGATTTCTTCTCTAATTGGCTCCCCAACATACACCCATGAACCAGTGTGGCATACATTGGTGTCCTACAGAAGCTTTCCAAGCCCCGAGGAAGACCTTCCATCAAAACATCCCATGGTCCAACCACGAAGGTCCAAATGCGTCGGCACACACTTCTTTGAGGCCAAGAGAAATTATTTTAGAATATTGCGTTTAAGGACGGAAAGTCTAAGCTCAATTAACTTGGCATAGACAAGGATTGTTATATCTGTACTCTGACCTCATTTGGACCACACATTAAAGTAGTATCAAGGAGACACAGCAGATTGGTCTCAATACATCAAAGCAAAGTAGGACATATAAGATCTATAACAGTCCTTAAGGATTCTTTGAATGTATAGTTTGATGTTTTAGTGACACATATGTAATGTTTAGTATATTTACTTAGTAGCATTTATTTTATTAGTCTCAATGTGCGTTGTATCCGTTGAATGTATTAGTCCAACCTATTGATTTATTTTTTTAGTCTTGTGTCTAACTATATATTAATTTTTATATTTTCTATGTGAATTGGTCACTGTGCTATTCTATTGTCCCTTTTAAAGATAAAAGGTTTGGTGCAGGAAATGCATACGATATATGAGTAAAAAATTGGCATAACCCATCTGAGTTGTACATTCTAATTTAAACAATGGGAAAACATTAGTAAGATGTTCTAGAATTATATAAGTAAGCAAAGTTCATTAATTGAACCAATTTGGAGATAATATCAGGAGATCTCCGATGATGAAATATTTTTTTGGTCTATGGTCTAAGAGGTATCTGTTTGTTGCAATTCAATTTTGATTCCAGCCTCTTTTGTCCTCTATAGAATCACTTCCCCATTTGAGACACACAAGCCCACCAGTAGCATTTAATTTACTGGCCCTAGGTATATGAGATACCACTGTACAAGGGACTGATAGCTAAATTAAATATGCCAAACAGGTGTAGATCAATCGCGCCAATTTTACAATAGAGAGCACATGCACTTTAGCACTGAACAGCAGTGATAAAGTGCCCAGAGTCATAAAGCCACCAACAACAGGTCAGAAGAAATACCAGAGGAAGGCAAAAAGTACAGGGATGACCCTGCAAAAAGGGCCAAGTCCAAACTGCGGTTTGGAGCACCTCGGCAAAACCGCAAATGTGCTTTGCTCATGATGCATGCAGCCGGAGTGCCCCCAAGACCACCACTGAAGAAAGGAAAGTGAACGGTCACAGCAGAGAGCTAAATGTGAAAACTCTCGAGGCAGGTAAGCTTACCTGCTTTGTTTCCTTTCCTGAGGACAGGAAGTCAGAATTTCGGACTTGGGTGGTGCAAAAGGCAGCTGCCTAGTGGTGAGGTACAAGTGCAACGGTAACTACGATGTGCAGAGAGAGTATGCAATTTTGGAATAAGAACTGCAACACATTTAAAGAAATGTTGCTTGTGTTTTTAAAAGGATATTTTATACACAGTTAATTTCCACATTTACACATACCAGAAAGAAAAAGATTTATGGCACTTGTCAAGACTGATGACGATATATTTTTAACTGGCTATAAATGTTTTTCACTAAAATGATAGGATGAACTCAGTGCAGCCTATAAATGTAACAACTTCTGTCATGTTTTTCAGTTGATAAAGGCTGAGGAAACAGCCGAAACGTGTCCTGTGCAATGTGAGCCAGCTCTGGCAATAAAATAATTGTGACACTTTCGCGCCGAGTGCAGACAGTACTCTGTATGTGGATGAAAAGTGTCATCATAAGTTTTTATTCTTTTGTGAAAAAGCAACCATAAAAGAGCATAATAACACAGCGCATACAAACATAGAATGTGTGCAGAAAATACAAATGGTTAAAATTAATTACAAAACAGCACTAATAACAGATTACAAAATTTTTAGCAACAATACATTAATCAGTCTGGTCTAGAAAGCCTCGATCTCAGCAGAACTCGTAAAAAGCAAGAAACAGCAATAAACATGGTCCTTAGGAAGCAGCTGTAAATACATAAGTGCAGGACGTACATGCGCGAAGGCCAGGGGATTACACAACGGAATAATAAACTGCTTTCTGGGCAGACTAAAATATTTGAAGAACATTTGAAGAACATTACAAAATGTAAAGTGTCCTGCGGAGACCTATTGTCGCAGGCGCTGGGCAGCATGGTGCCGGAACGAAACCAGTTGGTAGGTAGGTGATGCCAAAAATTGCTGTAACAAGTTAAACCTAATCCTAGCGAAAACAAATCTGTTCTTCAAATTTGAAAGCTGGGCTGGGTAAAGGCTCCAGGCCCTGCACTGTTTTCAAAAGCATATGCCCACATACCATGGGTCTCATCAACTCTGCACTGCTTGTTCTCTAGTACACGATACACGCTCTGAAAACATGTCTTCTGAATTCTAAAAGAGACAGTGAGTGGGGATTCAAAAATATATCAGCTTGGTCTAAGTTAGCAAATGCTGCCTTCACATAAGCGATCCAGGGAATTCTATTCTCTTGGTCAGGTGATAGGCAGTCTTAAAGAATCTGTCTGTTCAACTTAAGTCCCACTCTGGTCCAGATCTTAATCCAAAACATCAAAGGACTAGCGCAACTGTGTCGAATACATGTCTTGTTCCAAGCTCCTCAGGGACAGAGAAGGACAGGGTGCTTTTAGGGGACTGCATCCGCCATCTTAAAAATTTGATTTCAACGGTCTGAATTTTGTCAGTCTTCACATACTTTTTAAATTTTTTTATTTTATGCGTTTTCTATAGCGCTGGCCAGACCCGAGGGTATCGGAGCGCTTCACAACAGGATATGTATAAGTCAGATAACGAGTACAATACACACAAAGATAAGCGTACATCAAGTCCACAGATAAAATAGGCATACAAATAGGTGTTCAGCTGGCCCAGAGGTAATGAGGGCAAAGTAATATCCTGAGAGGTTCCCGTAGTGGTGCCGACCCCATGTGATGGGGAGTAAGGGGGGGAGAGGTCGGTTGCAGGTACGAGCAGTCTGGAGGCAGAACAAGTTAGGGTTTGAAAGTTACGTAATAGGTTTCGGGAAAGCACGGTTGAGGTAGAGGTCTTTTAGGTGGTGTTTAAACTTTAGAAAGGAGGAGATAGTTCTGATGTCCACAGGGATGGCGTTCCAGATTTTTGGAGCATTCCCTGCAAAGGAGCGATTTGCCGTTTTCTGTTTGAGTGTTTTTAAGGGGATGAGCAGGAGGGAGTTTGAACTTCTGAGTGTTCTAGATTGACTGGCTTTCTTGAGTTTCGCGGCTAGGTATTCTGGTTTCCCTGTGTGCAAGGATTTGTGTGTCAGGCAGGCCGTTCTGAAGCTGGCCCGCATTTCCACTGGGAGCCATTTTAGATCTCTGAGTGCGGGAGATATGTGGTCAATTTCTTTTACTCCTGAGACCATTCTGGCCGCTGCATTGAGGGTGGTTTTTAGGGGAACTAGGTGGGAGAGGGGGGTACCAGAGAGGGTCGCAATCTCGTAGTCCAGTCTGGATAACACAAGGGATTGGGTGGCTTGTTTGAGATCCACAGGTGGAATGTAGGGTTTGACTTTGTTGAGTAGCTTCAGATTGAAGAAGGTGCTCTTGGCAGAGTTTCTGATGTGGTTCGCCATGGATAATTTGTGATCTAGAGTGATTCCTAGTGATTTTACAGAGTTAGTCAGAGTGGGAATTACGTTGAGAGTATCAATGGCTTTTAGCCACTCGGACACTTGCGGGTTTTCTTCCTTGTTGGAGATGAGGAGGATTTCTGTTTTACCTTGATTGAGTTTCAGGTGGTTCGATGATAACCATTCTTGGACTTCTTTGAGAGTATTATTGAGTCTTAGAATGTCATTGATGGAGGAGGATTCCAGGTAAATCTGGGTGTCATCTGCGTATAAATGGAAGGGGATGTAGGCTTTATTCAGAATGGAAGTGAGGGGTAACGTGTAAATGTTGAACAGTTGCGGGGAGAGAACGGAGCCTTGGGGGACGCCTCTGTTCACGGGGAGAAGGTCGGAAGTGAATGACTCTATTTTGACTCTCTGGGAGCGATTCTGGAAGAAGGATGAGAACCATTGCAGAACCTGTTCTTCTGCGCCAACTCTCTCTTTGAGGGCCTTGATGAGAAGATTATGATCAACCGTGTCGAATGCTGCTGACAGGTCGAGGAGGATGAGTAG
Source organism: Lissotriton helveticus (assembly GCF_964261635.1). NCBI lineage: Eukaryota > Metazoa > Chordata > Amphibia > Caudata > Salamandridae > Lissotriton > Lissotriton helveticus. Next base: position 382,894,568 of record NC_136061.1, on the reverse strand, counting down.
GCAGCAATGGTCTGAGTCAATGGAGTGACGGATGTCGTCGACAATGTTAAGGATTGCAGTTTCGGCGCCATAGCCTTTTCTAAAACCTGATTGATGTTGATCTAGCAGGTTGATATTGTCAATCTGTTTGTTCAGTTGGTGGAGCACACATTTTTCCAGAATTTTGGCCAAGAAGGGAAGATTAGAGACCTGTCTGAAGTTATTCAGGTCATTTGAGTCAAGGCCTGGTTTTTTCAAGATAGGAGTTACTTGTCCGATCTTGAGACAGTCGGGTATGGAACCTGTTTTTAAGGAACTGTTTATGATTTCGTACCAGAGTGGAGCGAGGGCGAATTTCAGATCTATGGCCAATTGGGATGGTAAAGGGTCCAAGTTGTGGGATGAAGGCTTTGACGTGGCGATTAAGTTGAGAATCTCAGTTTCCGTGACGGGGTCGAAGGCGGGTCGCCTGCTCAAGGTGGATTCGATTGTTGTGAGGTAGTTGTCTGGAGGATGTAGGTTAATGTCAAGGGAAAGTTCGATCTTGTCGTTGAAAAAGTTGACGAAGTTATCGCATAAGGCTTTAGAGGACTGGACGAGGGAATTCGACGGTTTGGAGGTTTGTTTTTTAAAGATGTGAAATAGTTCTCTTGGTCTGTTTTTTGCCTTGTCGAGCGCAGTACAGAAGAAGTTGTTTTTTATCTTTAATGATATGGTTTTTGTACTCTCTTCTTGCTGATTTGAGCTTTTTGCAGTGGGAGGAGGGGTTCTTTCTCCAGAGCCGTTCTGAGGCTCTGAGTTGCCTTCTTTCCAGGTTGATGTCCTTTTTAAACCATGTTCTTGAGGGGATGTCCCTTGTTTTTTTCAGTTTCATGGGGGCAAGTTGGTCTAAGATGGAGGACATCGTTGTGTTGTAGTATGCTGTGAATTCTGCAGTAGAGAGGTTGTCCGGGGAGATGGGAAGGAGGGAGGATTATTTTTTCTTCTAGGTCAACAGTGCTGATCTGTGATAGGTTCCTAGACCACTTGGGGAGTCTCTGATGGAGAGCTGGTCAATGAATGGTTGCGCTAGGTGGAAAAGGATTAGGTGGTGACCGGACCAGTCAACTGGAAGGATGTGGTCAATAGTGACTGCATCCTGTTGGGCAATGATGGTGTCCAGGATTGCACCTTTGTTGTGGGTTTCTTCTAAGCAGTATTGGGTAAGCTTGTTGGAGTGAAGTAGGTCATTCAGTGTTTGTATTGGAACACTGTTCTCATCATTACAGTGAAGATTGAGGTCACCTAAGATTATGTTGTTAGTGCTTCAGAGGGAGCAGTGAGCTACCAGGTCTGACAGGTGCTCGGTGAATGAGGTGGTGTTTTGCCTGGTGGATGATACAGGAGGTTACAATGGAGTACCGTGTTTTGGGCGGTACTGATGTTGGTGGTAAGGCATTCAAAGGAGTTGTGGTTAATGGACTCTATTTCCGAGATCGATAAGTGATCGATAAGTTCCCTGGGGGAAGTGGAGCTTGCCATAGAACGTCTAGCGGTGGGGAAGGCGCCAGGCCTGGATAGGTTACCCGGGGATCTATTTAGGCATCACCCGGATATCTGGGGCCCATACCTTCTTGTTCTATTCAATGCCATTCTCGGAGGTATGGCGATCCCTGGGTCGTGGTTGGGGGCAGAGATTGTGCCCATCCACAAGAAGGGCTCTACTCTGCTCCCTTCCAACTACAGGCCTATAAGCCTCATAGATGTGCCCCAAAAGATCTTTGCGCGCCTCATCTTGGACCATCTCCTAGACTGGGTCGAGGCCAATGACATCTTGAGCCCTTTACAGGCTGGCTTCAGAAAGAACACGTCGACCATGGATCAAATCTTTCGCCTCCTTCTTCTGTACTGGAAGACGGTTACGCTAGAGGGAGGTCGATTGTACATGGTCTTCGTGGACCTGAGGTCAGCCTTTGACCTCGTCCCGAGGGGGAAGCTATGGGAGGTTTTGCAGAAGCTAGGAGTTCCCCCCCACCTCCTTAGAATCATCATTAGACTGCACGAGAACAACTTTGCGGTAGTGAGGTGTGGGAGGAATGGCAGGCCCTCGGGTAAATTCCCGGTCCGCCGAGGTGTCAGACAGGGCTGTGTTTTGGCTCCGACACTGTTCTGTCTGTACATCAACAGCGTCATTGAACATCTTGACGCTGTCGGGGATAATGATGCCCCGGTTTTGGCAGGAAGGAGGGTTCCGGCAATCATGTTTGCCGATGATACCCTCCTTCTTTCCAAATCCCCTATGGGGATTCAGAGGATCGTGGATGGTTTTGGTCACTTCTGTAGACAACATGGGTTGGAGGTGAACACGGAAAAAACTAAGTTCATGATCTTCAACCCTCCGACCAAGACCAGACCCAATCCAAAACTGGGGGGAACCAGTCTGGAAAGGGTCTCTACCTTTACATACTTGGGGGTCTCACTCCAAGAAAATTTGACTTGGGATTCCCAGGTGGCAAGATCTAGGCTGAAACTCTCCCAGTTATCGGGCGCACTCCTGAGGGTATCTAACAAGTCCACCTTCAAGCCTGTTAGTCCGGCCCTGGAAATGTACAGGACTCAGGCGAAGGCGGCTGCCCTGTATGGCAGTGAGCTGTGGGGCCATAAAGCTGGGAAGGTCATGGCAGGGGTGGAAAACTGTTTCCTTAGACGTCTTCTTGCTCTCCCGCAAGGCACACCACTCCTCCCCTTAAGACTTGACCTGGGCCTCCCGTCAATTGCAGAGGACTTACGGTCGAAACCGGTGAAGTACTGGCATCGGTTATGGTCAACTGAGGAGCTGCATCACTACAGGCAGGACCTCATACATGTTTTGAGGCTGGATGTAAATGGTAAGATCCCTTGGCTGGCACTTATTAAATCGGAATGCTCCAGCCTGAACTTGCCTGACCTCTGGGATGATCCTGCTCAGGGCTGTAGAAGGACTCCGCGTAAAACCTTGGCACAGCTCTATAAGAATAAAACCCTTGCTGATATGGACAGCGCATATGACAGTGGCACCCTGACGGGTCGTTTTATTGTATCCAAAAATTCTTATCTTTTTGAACTTTTTATGGATTTTATCTACCCTCTTCTGGCGAGGAAATTGTTCCTACAATGGAGGTTTGGTACGCTCCCTACTAAAGTCTTTACCCATAAGTGGTCGTTAGGGGGCGACAAGCTTTGCCCATGCTGTAAAGTTAGAGAAGAAGATGACTTGCACATAATGTTTTGCTGCCAGGCTTACTGGAGCCCGAGGAGGCGATGGCTAGCCCCTCTATGTCGGAATCTGGGCTTCAATAACTATCTACAAGCCTACAGGGTGCTGAAAACTAATACCCTGGGCCACATTGTGTTTGCGGTCTCTAAATTCTTAATGGCAGCATGGATAATAAGGAAGAAAATGTCTGGCTAACCTCTCTTATTATCCTTTTCTAAACACTGCAGGTCCAGTTGGGATTTTATTGTATATATTGTCTTTTATCTGTATGTATTTTATTGCTTCTTTTATGGCCTATGTGGCCGAAATAAAGAATTTTTGGATTGGATTGGATTGGATAAGTTATTGTTGTGGATAATTGCAATTGATGAGCATGCAGTTCGTGTTGGGCCTTCCTATATTAGGTTCAATGGGGATGTTGATGAGGGAGGGTGGTGGTCTGGGGTATTTCGGGAGGATTTGATCATTTCTGAAGCCGGTGATTACCTGGATTGTAGAATGTTCGTCGCTAGGGGTGGAGTGTAAGGGAGGTGGTCTGGGTGGGATCGGGGGGAATTGATCGCTTCTGGATCCGGTGATTACCTGGGTAGTAGATTGTTCGGGGCTCAAGGTGGTGTATGAGGAGGTCAGCTCGAATGCTTGCTCTGGGGACATGGCTTCAGTGGTTCTGCTTGGTCTCGAGGCCTGGTGCGGGGGGCAGGGTGTCAGGCTAGGGGGCGGGGTTTTTGTGTGGCTAGTGCAAGTGGGATGAAGAACAGTGGGTGGGGGGTGGGAGTTAAGGGGAGGGTTGTGAAGCGTCAAGAGGTTGGATTGGATGAGATTCAGTCCCTGTATTATGAAGGCGACTTGTTTTTCGATACAGACAGGCCGACAGTTCGTCATATCTTGCATGGGGGGGGTTTCTTTTGGATCGGATCAGTGCGGTCTGTTGTAGCGTTGGTGGGGGAGTGTTGACATTTGGAGTTTATTATGTTACTGGATAGGAAGCTGGAGTGGGTCATATGGCGTGGGGGGACTGGGTGAGGTGGTCGTTTGGGTTTGGAGATGGTTAGAGACTGTAGGAAGGGAGCCAAGGAGGAAGTATTACGCTCGTCTGTGGTAGGCAGGGACCTGTTAGGCTGTGTAGGGCGTGGGGGAACCAGGCGTGGTGGACGTTTGGTCTTGAGGAAGGGTTGAGGCTGAGTGTTGGGCGCCTCGGGGGAAGTATTGCAATCGTCAGGGGGAGATCCAGAGATGATAAGCCTAGGGGGAAGATCTGAAGGAGAGCCTAAATTAGGGGGCGTGGCTGAGACCTTGGAACTGCAGGGAGTGTATAGGGTTTGGGGTAGAGTGTCGGAGGTTGCGGAAGCGGTGGTGAACTGGAGCTGCAGGGAGAGGGGAGGGTTTGGGGTTGGGCGTAGGTGGCTTAAGATGCGGGGGGGAACTAGGCATGGGGTGTTGCTTGTCCAGTTGAGGGAGGGGAGAGGGGGAGGTGGTTGGGGCGCGGGTGGGGTTGGAGTGAAGAGAGGGGAAGAGTAGATCAAAGGCTTCAAGATTGACATTGTTGGCTTGGATCAAGATGGTGCCGTTGGAATATATGGTTACCGAAGTGGTTCTGTGGCATGAAAGGTGATTAGGGGGTAGAATGAGAGTTTCGAGCTGTGAGGCGTGTTGGCGGTTTTGATAATTTGGCGTTTTGCTCTCAAGGTGGAGATCCAAAAGCCAGGTCTGGCTGTGTGAAAGATGAGGTCCATTTTCACTTGACCATTCACGGGAGAGTGGTATATGTCGGCAAAGAGGGACTCTGGAAATTGCCTGATCAGTTTATGTTTAAGGGATTTTTTTGATTTAGGTGCAAGGTTAGAGGGAGAGACAGCGAGAAGGAGTTTGGACCATGTCGCCTAATGTAGGGTGAGGAGAGGGGATTGGGGAGGATGACATGAGTGGGGACATTGTGGTTAAGAGTCAGTGGGGCTGATAATATTTTGGGGGGTTCTACTATTGCCCTGTTGGTCGAGGAGGGGGAGCTTCCTGACGGGTTTAAGGGAGACCAATGTATCAGTAAGTGTAGTGTGTAGGAGGGAGCAGCATCTAGTAGGGATTACTCTGATGGCATCAAGTATGGGGGGTCAGGGGCAGGAGATTGTGACCCAGAGTTTTTCCCAGGGAGTGACTCACCTGCGTCACAATCGGTTCAGCAGCCGATGCTCCCTTGTGAAGGTTTCAAGGTGCGCAGCCGAACGTTAGTCCCCTAGAGATTCATGGGGAGTTGTCAAGATTGACTGCCGTTATGAGATCTGGAGGGACGGGGGGGGGGGGTTGGGGAGGGTGCTCAGAGACTGTCAATATGAAAATAGTAGAGATGCCCGGGGCAGAAAGCCGTCTGGGTTTTTGTTCTAGACTAAGCTCCCAGGAGCTAATGAACAGAGTGCCCCTCTTGATCGTTTGGGACCGAGTGGTTCATCTAGTAGTGTCTTGTTTTCCGCCATTTTGAGGTCAGGCGGGATGGAAGGATCAGGGTAGGGGCTCCTGTTAAGAAATTGTGACCTTACCGGAGGGAGGCCAGATGGGGGCGAGAGAGTCCGGGTTCGAGTCTGGGCGTTGCTCCCACACGTTTTCACTTCAAACTGCTCCAGAGGCAACATTTTTCGAAGGAATTCGCCATTTTTAAACTAGGCGGGGCGAAGTGATCCGGGCAGGGGCTCCGGATTCAGCAGTGGCTCCTTGAGTGGGAGGGCGAAGGAGCGAGAGAGCGCCTGGGTTCATGACAGGGGGACTGCCAGCCCCTAGACGATCATATCAGGCTGCCCTGAAGCTAAATGACATAGAATTTCCGATGCACTGGAGTGTGTACCGCCATTTTGAAATCAGGCGGGATAGGGGGTTCCAAGCAGGCGCTCAGGGTTTTTTTGGGACTGGGTATTTGCGAGAAAGTCAAAGGCTAGCGGCAGAGCCCGGGGTCAGGGCAGGTCAGTTTCCGCCCGTGCTCACTTCCGGCGCCACCCGAGCGCTTAGTTAACCGGACGGCCGTGATGTTTATACCGCCATTGGTGGGACCGCTATTGGAGAACCAGGCAGCATGGAAGGGGGTGTAAAAGGAGAAAGGATTCGGTCCATCAAGAGGGAAGGGGAGGGGACCGGTCCTCTGGCTTGTGGTCCGACACATGGCCTTCAGGAGAGCTTCGGTCTGGTCCAGGTATGCTTATATTCGAAGGGACCCTCCGAGATGTCCTGAATGTGCCGCCATGTTAGGGTCAGGCGGTGCGGGATTCGATCGCGTCGTGCGAGTTCCTCACTCCGCGATCTCGTTGCAGATCCGTCGGTGGGTCTGGTTGCGTTGTCGTCTGTGTCCGGTGTCAGCTCGGAGGCTCCAGCGGTTCCGGGCGAGGTGGCCTTTGATCGAAAGAGGACAGGGAGGTGCCGTTCTTTAGGGAGGCAGCAGTTGGCGGCCAGCGAAAGAGGCGGCAATGCTCGATTTAGGCTTGTCCTGTTCTGGAGGCTCTGGATGTTTGCAAGTAATCCGGCTTCATGCCACGGTTGGGGTGGAGGGCAGAAGGCAGAGCTCTTTACCGGTGGTGAGTTGTTTCATGATCCTTGGAACCCAACCTGCACATGAAGTGGGCCACTGTTCCCATGGCCTTAACAAGCTCACACCTCATACCTTCAATCAGGGGCTTTCAGTTTTTGTACCCATCAAATATCACCCCTAAATAGGGAAAGGCCAAGACTTTTTTAAGGGCGTGGTTAGCCATCTTAAATGTCTTAGAGCTAGTGGACAAAGGGCCAACTACCATGACATCGATTTTGTAAAATGTACGGCCAGATCAAAACGATCAATAAAGGCAACAAACTTGTCCAATAGTAGCTGCAGCCTCACGGAGGACTGGCCATGAGAACCGCATAATTGGCATATGATAATACCAGGAACTATCTCATTCAAACCATCAGACAATCTGCCTGGACAGAGAGAAGGGCATGTTCAAGACCATTACTGTAGAAGGTGAACAGAAAAGGTGCAAGGATGTGAAATGAAATGAAATGAAATTTGGGTTTTCTATAGCGCATGGCTGCCCGTGAGCGTCCCAGCGCTGAAGATTGCAGAACCTCTGGGGGGGAAGGCCGGTGGTAGGGAAGAAAGTTATGAAGGAAACAGATGCGTTTTAAGAAGCTTCCTGAATTTCATGAGATTAGTTTCAGAACGAAGATAAGATGGCAGAGCATTCCAGATGGTAGCCGCTGTGACCGAGAAGCGGCGTCCTCCCGTTCTGGCTTTTTTTATTCTGTGGACCGTGGCCAAATGGTGTTGGGCTGAGCGTAGGGGCCTGTTGGGTGTATATGGGAAGATCATTGCTTTCAGCATTGAAGGCCCTTGGTTTTGCATAGCTTTGTGAGAGGTACACAGGGCCTTAAACTTGACCCTTTCGCGGATCGGCAGCCAATGTAGTGCCTTGAGGGCAGGTTTGGCTGAAGCTCTACGGGAGGTCCCCGTGAGGATCCTGGCCGCAGCATTCTGTGTTCTTTGAAGGATGTTAATCGTAGATTCTGGGGCCGCCAAAAAGAGGGCATTGCAATAGTCCAGTCTTGATAGGACTAGACCTTGTATTAGCAATTTCTGTGAGGGACCTGGAAGTAATGGGAGGATCTTTCTGGTGGAACGCAGTAACCCCACACATGTGCCAGCTGTTTTTTTTGCTTGCGTTTTCAGGGATAGGTCATGTTCAAGCCAGAAACCCAGACTTTTTAATTCAGTCTTGGGTTGTGGGATAGGGCCCAAACAGGCTGGCCACATGGCAGAGGGAAGGGATGAAATTTTGTTTCCCAGCAGCATGAGCTCAGTTTTCGAGCCGTTGAGTTTGAGCCTTGAGGTGGTCATCCAAGCGTGAATTCCTTCTAGACAGTCATGTAGATTTTTGAGCTTATCCTCTTCAAGTGAGAATGATACGATCATTTGGGTGTCGTCAGCATATGTGACGGCTTTTATCCCAAAAGGGGAGACCACATCTTCCAGGGGGGCCATGTATGTGTTGAAAAGTGTAGGGCTCAGTGAAGAGCCCTGGGGTACCCCACACTGGAGAGGGAGAGTGTCGGATCGCACATTCCCTTCGTAGACCTGGAATGTTCTGTCTTGTAAGAACGATGAAAGCCAGTTAAGGGCTGTGCCCCTCACTCCTAGACTGGAGAGGCGCTTGATCAGAGTTTTGTGATCAACCGTGTCAAATGCAGCGCTTAGATCCAGGAGGATCAGTAACACCGATCCCCCTGAATCCAAGATGCATCTGGCCTCCTCAACCACTTTAAGAAGGGCTGTCTCGGTTCCTTGACCAGGACGGAAGCCTGTCTGTGTGGGTCGGAGAAGGTTGTTGGTTTCAAGAAAGGCAGACAGTTGTTGGTTGACTACCTTCTCCGCAATCTTACTTAAGCCTGGTAGGAGTCAAGTCAAGTCAAGTCAAGTCATAAAATTTATATAGCGCACTACATACCCAGAGGGTTTCAAGGCGCTTGGGGAAGGGAGGGGGATTATTTGTCAAATATCCACGTTTTAAGTTGTTTTCTGAACGCTAGGTGATTCTGGGTGAGGCGAAGGTAAGCGGGGAGTGAGTTCCATGTTTTGGCAGCCAGGTATGAGAAGGATCTGCCTCCCATGGTGGTTTTGTTGATGCGAGGGACAGTGGCGAATGCTTGGCTGGAAGAGCGAAGTTGGCGGGAGGGGGTGTAGAAGGACAGTCGAGAGTTGAGGCAATCTGGTCCGATGTCGTAGAGTGATTTGTGTGCGTGGGTAAGCAATCGGAAAGTAATCCTCTTATTGACGGGTAGCCAGTGGAGGTCTTTAAGGTGGCCAGAGATGTGTTCGTTGCGTGGGATGTCTAATATGAGCCTGGCTGAGGCGTTTTGGATTCGTTGTAGTTTCTTCTGGAGTTTGGCGGTGGTACCTGCGTAGAGGGTGTTTCCGTAGTCCAGTCGGCTCGTGACCAGAGCATGGGTGACTGTTTTCCTTGTTTCGGTGGGGATCCAGCGAAATGTTTTTCTGAGCATGCGAAGGATGTTGAAGCAGGATGAGGATACGGCGCTGACTTGTCTGTTCATTGAAAGTGAAGAGTCCAGGATGACGCCAAGGTTCCGTGCGTGGTCTGTCGGGATGGGTGCTTTTCCGAGGGCTTCCGGCCACCAGGAGTCGTCCCATGCAGAGGGGGATTTACCTAAGATGAGGACTTCTGTTTTGTCTGAGTTCAGTTTCAGACGGCTTTGTTTCATCCATTCGGCGACTTCTTTCATTCCTTCGTGTAGGTTAGTTTTGGCGGTGCTGGGGTCCTTGGTGAGAGAAAGGATCAGTTGAGTGTCATCCGCGTAGGAGATGATGTTGAGGTTGTGTTGGCGGGCGATGGTCGCGAGGGGGCTCATGTATACGTTGAAGAGGGTGGGGCTGAGTGAGGATCCTTGTGGTACGCCGCAGGTGATTTCAGAGGCCTCGGACTTGAATGGTGGGAGGCGGACTCTCTGGGTTCTTCCGGAGAGGAACGAGGTGATCCATTCCAGTGCCTTTCCTTGGATTCCGATGTTTCTGAGGCGCTGTAAAAGGGTGCTGTGGCAGACTGTGTCGAAGGCTGCAGAGAGGTCGAGGAGGATGAGGGCGACTGCGTCTCCATTGTCCAATAGAGTTCGAATGTCGTCTGTTGCTGCGATGAGGGCGGTCTCAGTGCTGTGTTTTGCTCGGAAGCCAGATTGTGAGGGGTCGAGGGATTTGTTGGCTTCGAGGAAGGCGGCGAGCTGGTTGTTGACAGCTTTCTCGATGACTTTGGCCGGGAATGGAAGAAGTGAGATGGGGCGGTAGTTTTTGAGTTCGGTGGGGTCTGCTGTTGGTTTTTTCAGAAGGGCGGTGAGTTCAGCGTGTTTCCAGTCTTCTGGGAAGGTAGCGGAGTTGAAGGAGCAGTTGATGACGTCTCGGAGGTGCGGAGCTATGACGGAGTCTGCTTTGTTGAAGATGTGGTGAGGGCATGGGTCTGTGGGGGATCCAGAGTGGATGGAATTCATCAGGCGGATGGTGTCCTCAGTGGTGATTGGGTTCCAGGCGTTAAGGGTGTTAACGGGGGGAAGATAGTCAGCTGATGGTAGGGTGGGTTGGCTTCCGGGTTGGTTGTCAAAGCTGTTGTGGATGTCAGCAATCTTGTTGTGGAAAAAAAGAGGCTAGGGAGTCGCAGAGGGTTTGAGAGGGGGTGATGTCGTTGGAGTTGGCCGAGGGGTTGGAAAATTCCTTGACGATGTTGAAAAGTTCCTTGCTGTTGTGGGCGTTGTCGTCGAGTCGATCCTTGAATGCTGTTTTTTTGGCTTTTCGGATCAGTTGGTGGTGAGTACGGATGGCGTTTTTGAAGGCGTCCTTGTTGCTGGTGGATGAGTCTTTTTTCCAGGCCTTTTCAAGGGAGCGGCATAGTTTCTTGGATTTCTTGAGGTCCTCGTTGAACCATGAGGCCTTCTTGATTTTGTGTTGGCGTTTTTTCAGTGGTGCTAAGGTGTCTGCGGTGTTGGATAACCAAAGGGTGAGGTTGGAGGCGGCTTCGTTGGCGTTAGAAGAGAGGGCTGGGGAGGTTTGAAGGAGCGATGAGGAGATCTGTTCCGTGGTGATTTTGTTCCAGTTTCTTTGTAGAGTTGGTTGGAGGTGGATGATGGGTTTCGGCTTGTTGTAGGAGAAGTGGACGCAGCTGTGGTCAGTCCAGAGGAGATCCGTAGTGTGGTTGAAAGAGACATGGTTGCTAGAGGTGAAGATGGGGTCGAGTGTGTGACCTGCGATGTGGGTGGGGGAAGTGACCAGTTGTTTAAGTCCGAGGTTGGCGAGGTTGTCTAAGAGGGTGGCGGTGTTGCGGTCGTTGATCTTCTCAAGGTGGAAGTTGAGGTCTCCCAGGAGGATGTAGTCTTTGGAGGGGAGCGCGTGTGGGGTGATGAAGTCCGTGATGTCTTCACTGAATTTAGCGCGGGGTCCTGGTGGTCTGTAGAGGAGGGTGCCTCTGAGTGTGGTCTTGGGGTCGATGTGGATCTGGAAGTGGAGGTGTTCGGAGTTGGCGAGGTTGGCGTCAGAGCTGGTTGAGATGCGGATTGATTTCTTGTGGACGATAGCGATTCCTCCTCCTGTTTGGTCGGTGCGGTCTTTGCGTGTAATCTTATAGTCGTCAGGGATAGCGATGGCGATGTCAGGGGCGGAGGAGGCGTTCATCCATGTTTCCGTTAGGAAGGCGACGTCTGGAGAGATGGTGTCTAGTAGGTTCCAAAGGTCAATGGCGTGCCTGTGGACCGAGCGGGTGTTGAGAAGGATGCATTCTAGGTGGTTGGGGTCGGGAATCTGTGGTGTGGTCGGAGCGGAGGCGTTGACGGTGCCGCAGAATTTGCAGGAGAGGCAGGAGAACGGTCCATGGGTGCGTCCTGGAGCGGCTTGGATGCAGGTGGGGGCGCGACCGGGGTTAAGGGCTAGGAGGGTGGCGGCATCGTAGGTAACGCGGGGGGGCTGGGCAGTGCGAGGGGCAGGGGGTCTGGCGCTGGGCGCGGTCCAGGCGCAGACGGGCGTAGACGGGCTTACCTTTGGCGCACCTTCGGCGCGGGTTGGGCGCGGACGCTGCGCGTGAACGCTGCGCGCGGGAACTACTGTCATATATGGGTAGTGGAGGGGGAGGGGCGAGGGCGTCTCAGCTGGGAGGCGGGGCGGGCTGCAGAGGAGCACAACAACACACAAAATGGAGGCGGGGGTGAGCAGAGCGGAGCGCTAGGGGGAAAGCGTGCAAACAGCCTGAAACTGACACAGGTTAATCCTAAGAGCATGTAAATAAAGCGTCAGCAAAGGCACACAATATTCTAGCAAAACGAGGCACTTTTAAATGCAAGCAAAGCGCTGCTGAACGATACCGCTGGGGAGCGACCAGCCTGAAATTGACACAGGCAATTCCTAAGAGCAAGTAAATAAAGCGTCAGCAAAGGCACACAATATACTAGCAAAAACGAGGCACTTTTAAATGCAAGCAAAGCGCTGCTGAACGATACCGCTGGGGAGCGACCACTCAGCTCAGAAGCGAAGAGTGAATCACAGCGTTTCCACGGAGTGGAGCGCTGTTAGTAATCAGTGGGAGGGCGTCTCAGCTGGGAGGCGGGGCGGGCTGCAGAGGAGCACAACAACACACAAAATGGAGGCGGGGGTGAGCAGAGCGGAGCGCTAGGGGGAAAGCGTGCAAACAGCCTGAAACTGACACAGGTTAATCCTAAGAGCATGTAAATAAAGCGTCAGCAAAGGCACACAATATTCTAGCAAAACGAGGCACTTTTAAATGCAAGCAAAGCGCTGCTGAACGATACCGCTGGGGAGCGACCAGCCTGAAATTGACACAGGCAATTCCTAAGAGCAAGTAAATAAAGCGTCAGCAAAGGCACACAATATACTAGCAAAAACGAGGCACTTTTAAATGCAAGCAAAGCGCTGCTGAACGATACCGCTGGGGAGCGACCACTCAGCTCAGAAGCGAAGAGTGAATCAAGGGAGGAGGGAAATTGGGCGGAGGTTAGTGAGGTCTGCAGGGTCCATACCTGGTTTTTTTTGTAAAGCCTTTACAATGGCTTACGATGTGCCCCTGGCAAACAACCCTACTTGTGGAAAAAGTCAGAGTGCGGTCTGAATCTTGAGAAAACCACACAGATGCCAAGGTGCCAGAGTGGAGATCTGATAAAAAGGCCACAATATTTGGGTCCACACCCATCGCAAGAAGCAGATCAGACCCCACACCTCCGCGTGACTAACCCTGTCAAAGGCAGATGTAAGGGCCATGAATGCCAGATGGAGAGATTCCGACCGGGAGACCATATACTTGTTGATAATTAAGTATAAATTAGAACATTTATCAGATGTTGACCTACCAGGCCTGAAGCCATATTTATCCTCTGAAACTATGTCATTAGCATTGGCCCACGTTATCAGCCTATTTAGGTTTACCCTTCCCAGAACCTTGACTACTGCATCGATCAGTGAGATAGGGCGGTAACACTGGGGGTTGGCCTTGTACCCCTTCTTAAAAACCAGCACGATCACCGCTGTAGACCACGAGAGCAAACACTCACCCGAGCAGCAGCAGTCAAAACCAGAGTCAAAACTGGGACTCAGATCTTAATTTTATCCAGAAATAAATCTGGGGGGATCCCGTCTGGTCCAGTGGCCTTGTTACACGATAGTGCACAAATGCACTGGGAGATGACTTCTAGTGTGAAGGCCACACTAACACTACTCTTCATAGCTTCTGCCCGGTCCGCTCCACCTCCATCAGACCCAGAATTATAGATCCCTTCAAAGTTTCAATCCATTGTTGCTCTGAAATATGGTGGCAAATTACCGGACCAGTTCCCTCTGCAGTACAAGGCTTGTTTATTACCCTGTTTATCACCCTCCAAAAATGAGAGCTACCCCTAAGTTCACAAGCCTGGCCTGGCTCCTCCCAAGCATTTTCCAAAAAATAGATTTACTATTGGCTAAGACCTTTCTGTGTGCCAACTGACAAGCGGCAACAAGAGCCATGTCTCTGGGAGTCTACGTTTGAGACGCCTTTAGATAATGGAGGCTCCTTGAACAAACACAATCAAACATTCTGGTTTCTGCAAAGCCAGCATTTGTCACAGGAACCAACAATAATGCTAGACCTTTCTGAGCAATATCCACAAATGCTAACTTAACAGCACCTCTGGGGAACGTGGGTCCCAATAGGTAAATCTCTTCTGCTCACAACTTGAAAAAAGGGACGCTTTCAATTGCACCTGCTCCACTTGGGACAATTTGAGTCTCCTGCCTTGATCACAAGAGAGAGAGCCCCCTTTGTTCCTCGCCTTGTGGCCTAACAGCAATTACTCCATCAAGGACTAGAGACAGGGGAATATATATAAAGTAAACAATTTTTAAATACGTTAACTATTTAAATTAACAAACATGTATATAACCAATACAAATATATAATCTAACTTAAATATTAAAATGAAAATATTAAAATAGTTGTATTCAATACTTAAAACCAAATATAAAACAATCTCATTTTGAAAAATGCTAAAAGAATATTAAAAAAATTACTTTAAATAACAATAAAAGCAACAAATAGAATACATTGGAAAACATATTCAAAAATATATAACAAACTAGCAGCCCGTCCCGACCTTGTCCGGGAGCAATCAGGCTTCCCCGACCCCCGTCCGCCCGGACATTGTCCAGCAGCCCGGGACACCATTGGCCCCGTCCCCCGCCTGCCCCGACCCCCGCCTGCCCTGACATTGTCCGCGGGTCCCCCGGAGCCTTACCTGAGCCGCCGCTCCTCCCCCGCGCTCCTCAGTTCACCGCCGCTCGTTACCGCTCCTCCCGCCTGTCCGCCGGTCCTCACCGTCTGTCCGCCGCTCGTCACCGCTCCTCCCCGCGCCATGTCCGCCCCTCCTGGACGCCGCTCCTCCCCGCGCTCCTGACATCAGCACGCAGGCCGCGGCCGGCGCTACTTCGAAGGGACTACTTTTTTTTTTAAGGTACATTTTTTAAATAACGCATATTTTTATAGTTTATATAGCCTATGTCCATCTACACACCCTGACGATTACAATGATGTATCGGGTGTGTGGATTGGCGCTGTAGTTCCAGAGTTTACCCGCCTCAAAGGTTCAAAGTTCTTGCTTTATAATAGTAGTATAGATTATTAAAACTTATTTTTTAAAGTAGATTTTCCTAAATTAAATTTAGACATAAAAAACGAAAAAGTTGAAAAGATTGAAAAATAAGATGAAACAGCAGTTACACATATACTCAATGAAACTTCAATTTAAACAAAAATAAGAAAAATATCACACCGTGCACACATTACATTTACTATTCTCACTTCAGCATAAGCAGGGATATTGTTGGTCTTTGGAAAAGTTAGATTTATTGTTCTTACTCCAGCCTAAGCAATACTAGGGAAAGTGTTGCACTTTGAGGCATTATATTTGCTATTCCCACTCCAATCTAAGTAACATAGGGGAAGAGTTGGACTTTGGAGGGATTAGGGTTAGATTTACTATTCCGACTCCAGTCTAAGTAACTGTAGGGAAAGCGTTGGGCTTTGGAGCAGTAGAGTAACTGTTCCAAGCAAAAGTAGGGAAGGTATTGGACTTTTGAATGGTGAGACTTAATATTCCCACTCCAAGTTAAGCAGCAGTAGCGAAAAAGTTTGACTTTGGAGGCATTATATGTACGATTGCCACTCCATTCTGAGCAACAGTAGGGAAAGTGTTGGAGTTTGGAGGAGTTACATATACCATTTCAACTCAATGATTTTGTAAAAAACATTAAAATGCCTAACAAAATATCATATTTTAAATAAAAATACATCCCATTTAAATAAAAAAATAAGAACTACAAAAGGTTATCAAACAAATAAAATATTTAAATTCACTTTCCTCCCTATTATAAAGAAAAACTACAAAGACCAAGGCAAATAAGATTGTAAAAAACTATAATCAATATAAAAGACATTTTACAAATATTACTCTTATATACACTTATCAACACATTTTGTTTGTGTCCTCATACCACCATTATTTGCAAAGTCAAGCATGACAACCAACCTGTACCAGCCCACGCTATTTGCAATAACACATATAGTCCTGCGTTCCAGCCCAACCAGTTTCTGGTTGCTGGTTCCACACAGGTGTAATCAAAGGGCACAAGGAATTAAGGGCCCCATTAGGATGGCGAGTGGACACCTGTCCGCCTGCCACCCTAGCGATGCCAGGACTGGCCGACAGTGGTGCGGCTATCCCGCACCATCAATTAGGATGCCACTGCCACCGTGGCGATGGCAACCCGCATTCACGACATTGTGGCGGGCAGTCCTCACAGCACTGCCCGCCACAATGCTGTGAATTGGCATGCACAACGTGACCCAAGTGCATCACCCCACCCGCCCACCCCCCTAGGGGCGCGCATCGGGCCCCCGTAGCAAATACTGCATGCCTTTCCATGGAGAAGTCTCCTCCATGGAAAGGCATGAAATATGCCACATCATAATATGGTTGGCGGTGCCTACAAGGCACCGCCACCATATTCAGGGCCTTTTCTGCCCCTCGCATATCCGACTGGCGGTAAAGCGGCAGACGGTCTTACCGTCCGCCGCGGAGCCCCTCGCCATTGTAATATAGCAGAGGGTGAAAGGGGGCCATCTGGCAGGTGGATCGCTGGGCCGCTGGTGGTGATCCACCCGCAATCCTAATGGGGTCCTAAGTTCCTAATATACCATTCCAGTTTAAAAAACTCATCCCAGATAACTATGTGCGCCAACCTCGATTCCTAAGTCCATTTTGCAGATTGTTTTAACCGCCTGGAGCCAGTCTAAAACATGAGGTGGTGCAGAGTCTATCCATTTTTTGCAAATCTCTCTCCTGGCGAGAAGGATCAGATAGAAGAGTAGGGCCCGCCTGTTTGCCGATAGGGGCAAGGTTGTTTTAATATTGGTACGCAGAATTGAACTTTGTTTATTGCTTTCTTGACAGAAGACCAATAGTCCTGTAACAGGGGGCATTTGAAAAACACATGCCGATCATCCGTACTTAACATACCACATCTATGACATCTTGGCGCTACAGCTGTTACGAATGTTGCCAATTTTTGGGGTGTCCAATATAGCCTGTTGACGGTAAAAAATGGTTCATTTTCAGATTTGCTGGCTTGACGACACTATAGAGTAGTTTAAAAGAAAGTTGGCACATTCTCTGTGGATCTGTCATCTGAATAGCACCATCCCAGATCTCATGTTGTGCTTTCTACTTCTTGTCTTCAGAGAACACCGGAGTCCGGTACCAGTCAGTAACTTCCTTCCTTCTCGGGGCCTCATTCTGTAATTTCTTTTCAAACTCCCAGTTTCCACCGATCTCTCTCCTGTTTGCCTCCCCCCCCAGGATAGCACCTGCAGGTATTTAAACCTTGAGAGGGAACCCCCTATCTTTGCCGTCAAGATTTCCCATGACACCACCTCTTTCATCACCATGAGATCACCCCACACTTCAATTCCCACCCACCTTAGTGGGATACTTAACTGGTCTTGCAGTAATTCTGGTGCACCTGGTGAATCCCATATTGGTGCACCATTCGAAAGGTATGCCATTCCAAGTATGTTCCTTATTCCTACCCATAGGGTAAGTGCTCCCTTAAGCATCTTCAGTCTAATTCTTATAAAGAAACCCTTTTGAGCCCCACTCCTCAACCATCTCCTCCGAGCCCACTCCAAGGGTCCCGGTGTATCTAAGAGAGCACTGCAATACTTATACTAAAAGGACATGCAATATAATCTTAAATCCGGGAGTGCCAACCCGCCTTCTCCCAATTTACGCATCCATTTTTTCCAAGACAACCATGCTCCCCTGTTTGCCCAGACGAAACTGCCCAATTTGCCCTGTATTTTATTGATCAAACCTTTGGGAAAAGTAAGAGGGACACAATTAAAGAGGAATGTCAACTTGGGAAGTAGCACCATTTTGATTAAGTTTACTCTTCCATATAATGACAAAGGCAAGTTTTTCCATCTCAAAACTGTTTTCTCGATTTCCTTTGCTACCCTCTCTAGATTGTGCTAATGGATTCCCTCTAATGAATTAATAATACCAATTCTGAGATACCTGATCTCTCTCTGGACACTTCCACTTCAGTCTAAGATGTTCCAGCACATTATCCCCGTTTTCTCATTATTTACCGAATAGCCTGAAAAATCTCCAAATTCTTTCGCTAATAGCTCCACCCTGGGGATTGTAACAGCTGGATCTGCTGTGTAGATTATAAGGTCATCTGCATATAACACGATTTACGTTTTGTATACACCTGTACGGAAAGCCATAACCTGATTATCCTGGCAAAGCATCTGGGCCAATGGTTCGATGTATATAACGAATAATAATGGGGAAATGGGGCACCCCTGTCTCTTACCTCTTAGAATCGAAGAACTCCTAGTGAGAGAGCCATTTAGGAGTATCCTAGCTTTAGAGCGATGATATAGAGCCTTTAGTATTGTTATAAAATGTGGACCAAACCCTGTGATCTCCAATACTGCCCATAAGTACTCCGAGCAAACACGATCAAAAGCCTTGGCGGTGTCCAAAGTGACCATTGCCAAGGGTACCGACCTTGATGTAGCTATGTCAATACAACCAAACAGCTGCTGGGTCAGTTCGTGCATCTGCCTCCCAGGGATGAAGCCCTTCTGATCTTCATGTATGAGCTGAGGGGCAATTGTAGCCAGCCCCCCTGCTAAAATGCTAAGAAAGATTTTCTAGTCTGCAATTAGCAGGGATATCGGTCGATATGACTCTGCTTTTGCCGGGTCCTTGGCTGGTTTTAATATCAGGACTATAGAGGCCTCTCTCCGTGATTCTGGGCTCTGTGTCTCCCCCATATATTCCATATTAAACAGGCTTTCCCAGACAGGCAGTACTTTCTGTACTAAAAGTTTATATACTATATAAGGGGGTGGCATCTAGACCAGTGGCCTTCCCATTCTTTCCTCTTTTTATTGCCCCTCTAATCTCCTCCTGACTGATTGGAGCTTCCATCATTTTTTTCCCCTTCACCATTCAGAACAGGGAGACCAAGCATGCTAAGCCAACTTTTGAGATTTTGGGGGCCTGGGGTAATATCATCCTTGTAGAGCTGTGATAAGATTGTCACTACATGTTCCTGCATAGCATCCCAGCTATCAAACACCTCCCTTAACTACCCCCTTTATCTTGTTTCTAGTTTTATTCGAACCTGGACTTCCAGGCCAGCAGAGCCCCCACTTTTTCTCCGTAGTCAATTCCTTCACATTTGCAGCTTGCCACCTTGCCTTACACTTTAACTCCAACCTGATCTTATATTTTAGTTAGGCCTCTTCTAACCTCCTTTCCAACCTCTCCCTTTCGTCTCCCACACTTATAGAATGCAAAGCTTCCTCAAGGTTCCCCTCTTCATTTTCAATGTTTGTTAATTCAACACCCTTTCTTCTCTTCTTTCTGCACAGGCAAGGCTTTTTAGGACCCCGCGCATATATGCCTTAAAGGCATCCCATACAATACCAGGGGAGGCAGTATATTTATTATTAATGAAGTATTCTAGTGCAGCCTTTTTCAAAGCTATCTCCATTCCCCCATCTAGGAGAAGGGCACGCTTTAGCTTCAACATCTTTCAGGGCTGCTACCTTGGTGCCTGTAAAGTGGTGATGACTGCTGGATGATCCGAGATGTGGGCTGGAAGATGCTCATTCTTTTTAATATTGGTTGTAAAGCATCTATCAACCAAAAAGTAGTCTAATCTTAAGAAGTGATAGCGTTTTTTACTATAAGTATACTCTCTCACATATCCTCTCAGATGCCTCCAGACATCTAGTAATTCTAGATCATGTATCAGACTTTTCAATGCATTCCTCTTTCTG
This sequence comes from Lissotriton helveticus, assembly GCF_964261635.1. Classification (NCBI taxonomy): domain Eukaryota; kingdom Metazoa; phylum Chordata; class Amphibia; order Caudata; family Salamandridae; genus Lissotriton; species Lissotriton helveticus. Next base: position 382,874,951 of record NC_136061.1, on the reverse strand, counting down.
AGAACAGGAGCACTCTCCCTTTGCATTGAACGATCATTATAGGATTCAACAGCACATTAAAGACCCCGCCCACAATCGCAGGTGCTGACATATTCACCAATCTCAATTCCAAATCTATAATATGTTGTGGATCATCCTCATTGGGTCCATAAAACCTGACACATATAAAATCACTATCAGCCCATCTCATTCGAGCTAGAACCTATTTATCGGAGCTGTCCGTTCTTGACGACTAAAGCTGGATCCTACTGCCATTTCTAATTAACCCGTTCTCCCTCCCTGGGGCTGCGAACGACCGTTGGCCAACGCACCCCCGCCCACCCTTCAGAAAGCCCACACAGCGGCTGAATGTTTGCCCCGGTAAACAGGTTAAAATTGCCACCCCCTTACAACATTGTGCTTAATCAGATGCAATGAAATTTTGGACCCAGCCACACCTGCCACACAGCTCCTTACTTTCATTTGCTAGTAAGTGTGTCTCCTGTAAAATCATAATATGTGCCTGACTGTCTTCTAAATACTTCAGCACTTTCCTCTGTCTGGGTTTAGACTATTCACATTCCATGTAAGTATGTCAATACTTGGGATTCTAGCCATAATACTTCCTCTCCTATTCCACCTGCTGCTTCATTACTGGCTTATTAAAACTCTCTAGCGTAGGAGGTTCTGAGGACTTTTTTTGTTTTTTTAACCCACTGCACCCCACCCGTGCCAAAACCACCTACCACCATCCCGCCCCACCCCGCTTAGCCAACCCCGGCAAACCCTCCCTCTCTTTTCAGGCATAACAATGCCTATGGGCGCACCATTGGGGGAATTTGAACTAATTCAGCAATATACAAGAGAGCAAACTCTCCCAGTAGTCCAAATTTGGTCACTTGGTGGTATCTCAACATCTTCTATTGTCCGAAATGTGTACATTTAATTATCCCACATAATGCGCAGCATTTCAGGGAATTTTAACTAAACCTTCGCTCCCAACTTCCGCAGCTCCTCCATCTTGTTTCCTAGCTCCCACTGTCTCTGTTCTGTAGCTTTACATAGGTCCGACCTAACTAGCAGTGAATAGCCATCTACTTGGTATGGGCCGTTTTTAGGGCCCCACTAAGAATCTTCTCTTTGGTGGTATAAGAGAGAAAATTCACAAGGATCTTACTAGGTTTGGCCCTTTGGGGGTTGCGATGAAAAGGCTCTTTGTGTATGCTCTTTGGACTTCATGCTCAAGCTTGATATCTTCCTTACCCTTCAGGATTGTATTCCCTAGCAACTTGATGATAAAAGCCTTCGTATCGGACCCTTCCTCGGCTTCGGGGACGTTCAGAAATCTCAAGTTATTCTACGGTAATGATTCTCTACTCTCTCAATGTTGTCTGTTAGGATTGGTTTTGCCTTGCTAGCTTTGAGATCTCAGAAGCGTTCTTCACCACATCCTGCTTTACAATGACCACCTCTTCCTCTAATTTCTTTGTACGAATGGTTACGTCATCCAGTTTTTGGGTTAATTCCAAGCAGGATGCTTGTATGCCTCACTGATTTGCTTCTGAGAATTCAAATCGATGCTTGATTTCATTTTTCAGACCCAATAGAATGCTTGCCAGGTAGGCTTCTGAGGCTTCTGAGTTCCCCTGGCTCACTTCAGATATTCCCGCATCTGATCTGCTCTGTCTATTTCCATTCTTAGCTTGAACAGGAGCTCCTAAGTCACCACATAGTGCCAGCACAGTAAATCTGTTGCTCAGAGGAATTGTTATAGCTTCTTCTTGAAGTGCCATGGTATTACAGCTAGGCTCATTCATTTCTGAGAGACCGCCAACGCTATTTGCACCCTTTTTCGTACCTATTGCGGTTCCCTCTGAATTAGCACTGTTACCTGACATGGCTACTTCCATATTGAGACCTGCACCACCTTCACCATCTTTCTGCATACTTGGAAGCACAAGAAAAAAAATTAAGTGAGGGAGTAATTTTTATTTTGGTGGGCGCGTTTACAGTTTTGCCTTTATTATTACCTTCGCTAATTTTTCCTGGTGATTTCCCTGCTCCTCTACTCTGAAGACTCCTTCCTTGCCGCCCCCGCTTCGCCTTAATGATTACTTTAGCTCCTTGTGTTTATCCTTAAAATGTATCAGACGAAATAGGTACAAAATTCGTCTTACCGCCAGTGTTCTGGTCCTCAAAGTGTAACTGTTGGGAGCCTCACCTTCTTTGATTCTACCTGTCTCCATATGCGAGGGCTGCCCCACTCACTCACACAGTTCTCCCCACTTCCACGCTCCTAATGTGTTCCTCCGGTCTCCAGCCGTCTTCCTCACTTCCTCAGAGGGCTGCTGGCAGGCTCAACTTGTTCTGTCTGGGCCCTCAGTCAGAGCCGGTCCTAGGCCTTCTGAGGCGCCGGGCGAAAGGGAAGATGTGAGGCCCCTCTAAGTGCCTTACTGTCTGTGCGAGTGCGCGCAGCGTTTTTCCTGCATTTCATATCGGGCCCCCTGTTCTGTGGTCTACTCTGCGGGGCCGGTGGCGGGGCCCCCTGAGCGCGAGGCCCTGGGCTGCTGCCCATACCGCCCATGCCTAGGACCGGACCTGCCCTCAGTCCTAACGCCGGCCTACCAGAAACGTCGGAGCTCCACTGCTGCCTCCCTCCTTCGCTTCCCCAGAGGTCCGAAAATTAGCCTCCAGCTTCCAGCAAGCCCGCTTGGCTCACATGTCTGCAATATTCCGCAATGCAGTACGTTTTAAATAATTCTTTTCCGCCTGTGGCATCTCTCTTGCGGCTCTCTCCCAGGAGTGCTTCCTCCCAATGGCGCCCGCAGCCGTGAGCGTCTAGCTCGCAGCCGCCATGTTCCCTCACGTATCAACACATTAATAAATATTTCAAATAAAAGAAAACAATTACATAATAGTTATTTTAAAAATGCAGTTAATTACCAATTAAACATTTAAATATGATAAGACAATAATTAACAAAAAACAATCACAGCCTAAATATCGTCCTATCCTAAGGTATCCCCAACTACTCCAACTTTAAACTATAAAAAATATACACTAATTTAACATGTAGATGTAAATAAATGAAATCCCAATTAAACAATGTAATTAATTAATATTCAACTAAATATTTAGTTTACAAAAAATAATTACCATTAAAAATTAATAAATATACAATTCACTTCACAGCCTATTCCCCTAAAAACTCACCAACCTGCTGCAATAATATACATTTCTTATTAAATTAAAATACACTGGTTAAACTACAATTTATACTTAAAAACAGTTTAACAATTATACTAAATATAATACTTAAAATTGATATAGTAACAAATATACATTAAATTAATTAAAACATGCACTGTATGATGGTAAACAATATTAAATATAACAATATTCTTAAAAACGATATTATATACAAAAAACAATATTCTTAGCTTGAGTATTCTGTTTGATAAAAAAAAATTGTTACAGTATTCTTGACTATATTCATGTCAAACTATTTATTTATGTCATTCTCCTTACATAGGTTCAGAGAAAATTACCTGAAATGATGACACACACCCTTGAAATGCAAGAACAGCATCAAAGAGCAGAAATGCCTGATTTCTATAACGGAGCAAGACAGAGGGTTGAACTAAAGGATTATTGGGCCCTGTGGGTAGACGTTCCCCTGTAGGGCCCCCTCTGTTACCTCCCTGCCTCACTTTTAGGGCGGGCTCGTCGTCCTGAAAAGAGAGGCAGAGATGAAACTTGTAATATGCTTGGGAGTGCCACAGGAGCACCGCCCAGCATATTGCAGCATTAGGACTGCTGTGTCACGCAACCTTGGCAGTTGCGGTAGTCCCCTCACGGTCCGACCACCGCACTCGTAATGCAGCGGTTGGACGACTGGTGACTGGTACACGATCGCCACCGCACTTCCACCATGGGGTTGTCGGTCCCCTGGGCCGTCAAACTCGTAATCAGGCCCTAAGACAGCCTACATTCTGGCACAGATGGAGTTTCCCCAGGCATTCAGATGAAATTTGAACCCAGACACAAGGCACCACACTGCCCACTGAATGCTATGGCTCCAACATGCCACCCCAGATAAAGTTCATAGTCAAGACCAAGGATCTTAATGAGATATGACAATAAAGTGCAGACAGCAAAGAACAATGACATTCTCATCCATATTCTGGAAAGAACATCAACTTGAAAGAAGAAATGTGGGTAAGGTATATTAATATTGGGACGCGCCCCACAATTAAACAGTGACCTAGCTCAAAATATCTTGTTGTGTCACCTGAAAATGATACTAGGAATATGTAACACTGAATGGAACAAGACTAATGATTGAATCATTGGCTGTCAAGAGTAAAGCACCAGAAATGAAAATTTCAGACCCACAAATTAAACTAGGCTACTAGTTGTGGTAAACTGATCACCAGGAATAAGACCTATATTATCATTTGTTTTCAAATAGAGACTAATATCAGTAAGCTATAAGATCATGCAAGACACAGAATTCCCTTCTGGCTGGCCACTATTCTCTTCCATGCCCTCCATCCATTTCCTTTTTTAGTCCCCTACGGAGTTCAACCACTACCTCACAGTATTCACTCCCATTAAATGCACCAGGACGGTATTCTTAACTAGGGCTGTGATAATTCTACTTTAGTGGCAATGTATTTTGAAAACTTTTGATGCACTAAAGGTCATGGGCATCATGAAGAACTAGAACCAAGCCCATATGTAGTACTGTAACTAGCCCTGGAGGCTTCAAGTGCAGCATTGTGTCTCCATAACATGAACAAAAACAGTGGCGGCTGCCACAAAACTAAAGTGTGGGAGCGAGGGGAGGATTTGGGAAATAATATTTTTTTTTAAATGTACCTGTCCTGTCGCCAACGCTGACACTGCCCGCCGCCTCGTTTCTTCTCTCTTCCCTTCAGTCACTGGGGCACAAAACACTGGCTCTCCACACAATCTAGACTCTGCTCTCATTCTATACCAAGCATGGAGATTGGCCTGAGTGGGCTGGTCTGACGCTCGCTCAGGCACAGGGAGCCATTTGCTTTTCTCCAACCCAGCTGTCAACTCAGCTGGGTTGGAGAAACCTAAGGATGCCTGTTTGTCCAGTCTAAGATGGCCGTCCAACCCGAAATGCACACTTTACTCCTCCCTGTCATGGCCTGGCCCCGCCGTGTCCAAGACTCCCTGGCTCAGTCAGTCAGCGGAAAATACAATGATAATATTTTTTATTATCATCGTATTTTTTGCTGACTTTCCCTGACCACTGGGGCAATGCTCCTCCGCCATTACAGAGGAGTCGCCGCTGAACAAATCGATGGAAGAAAAATGACAGGAGACACATTCAAGGTGGGTAGTCTTCCCTTTAGTAATTGAAAGGGACTGATTCCTGTGAAAGAGTGGGTGATATTCTTTCTGCGCACTACCTCCCCCTAATGACCAGTGACATTGGAATCTGATTCTGACAAGAAAAGTATATGTTATCTTTTAAATTACGTTTAAACAGTCTACCTGCCTGTTAATTTATAGAGTGCTGCCCTGGCGGGTTTGATTGATACCATGCACCCGGAGGAACTTAGACATGTCTGTCGATATGATTTGCACTACATTATACATTACAAGAATTTCAGGGAACCCATTCTTGCTAAATACTTCCATGAGTAATTCAAGCACTTCATGACCTGCTCAACAAACCTAACTTCTGGCCACTTAGAAGCATAGTCATTTAGGACCAGGGAATATGGGCTGTCTTTTGAATGCATTAAAAGGTCCAGCTATGTCAAAGCCCAACTTTTTCCGGATAAACTGGACCAAGTAACAGGCTGTATGTAGGGTGCCGTGGTTCTGAATTTTTGGTCACACCTCATACAAATTTCATACTTCCTAAGGAATTGCTCAACCTCCGCATTCACTCCAGGTCACCAAAATTGAGCCCTAAGTATACCCACCAAGGCTGACATTCTCTTATACTCTTGATGGCAACCATTTAAAATGACATTTCAAATGCTATAGGGAGGCACAAACATTTCGTTGCTGAAAACAAAATTCTCCACAATGCTCAGCTCAACAGTCACTTGGTTAAAAGAGTTTAAAGGGCCAGTTATGGATTTAGTTTGATTGAGTGAACCTGATCTGCTAAATTAAATATCTGTAATTGTTAGTGGCTCACACATTAACTAGTAGTTCACTCTCTATGACAGCATATTTCCTTTCCGCTCCATGGTAGGTCCTGAAGTCATACATCACTATCCAGTCCTTATTCTGGAGTCATACGCCATCATACACTCCTTATCCCCCACCTTCTGAGACAATACCATCCTCACCACATACATCAACAGCAATGACACACAATTTTTCCCAGTTAAAATGGTTTCAGGGTTGGAGCTAGGACGATTTTTTTTTATGTCATCAAATGCTTCCTGCTGCTTCTTATTCCATATAAAGTCCTCACCTGTCCACAAAGGGTTTCTTAAGTGTTTCATTAGGGTTGCTAAATTCTCAATAGATTTGCAGTAAAACTCTCACAGACCTTTGAAACACATCAGTTTCTACTTGCTATCAGGCGATGGTGAATCATTAATCATGCCAACCATGGACTTCTTAGGAACAACTCCTTAAGTACAAATATTATGCCCAATGTACTTAACTTGCTTTGGGAACAGTTTGCACTTCTCAGGAGATTATGTTAGGCCTTTATTTGGAAATCTGGTGCACACTTTTTGCAAAATGTTTTCTTCATTTTTAATGAACACAAGAATGTCATCCTGTTAACATTTCACTTCGTCATCCAGGTCTCTCAACAGAGATGCCTCACTGGAAGGCGGATGCTGTTGACACAAGGCAAAATGTCAACCTATGTCATCAATGGCATTCGATGGCAAGGAACCAAACCAAATGGCTTTATAAAAGCTATGAGCAACCTACATTCTTCTGTCAGCTCTATAAGGGTTAAGTCTGTGTTAAATTGAGGGTAGAGAATACTGTGGCCCCACCCAGAAGACCCAGAATTGTATTTACCTTGGGAAGTGGATGCTTGATGGAGGAGTTCAACATATATTCAGAGCCTCGCCTAAAACTTGCAAGGCACACATACGTGGTCGGTTCATTCACCTTCTCCAAATCTGTTTGCACCTTAAATTACCAAGACCATGTTGCGATCTCCGTAGGGATCTCAAAAACTTTACAATATCATTATTCTTTTGAGAAGCCCGGACATTTGCCCAGTTCTGCCACAAATATTTCATTGCTATGCACCTTTATTTGATATGATAACGGCACTATTGTTGCATCAGTAACAGACCAATTTAGTTTTGGCCTTCTTGCTTCCTAGTAGGTTCATTTCCTCTTTTTATGGTATATTTTATTGGCATTTTACTCACATATATAATAACCTTAACAGTAACTATATACAGTCCGGAATAGCAAAAAACAATATAGCCCTGGCTTCTCCCATTCATTTCCTGTTTGTATGTTACCCAGACAACAATTTTCATTGGTCCTTTTCTAATGTTTTTCCTCATTGACATCCTGTACTCGTGAGACAGACTGCTAGATTGCTTTAGTTGTCTCCACTGCCTCCTCCACTATGGGATCACCAGTCAACCACATGTGTTACTGGATTGTTTTACTGTTTGCATTTAGCATGAGTTGACACCCCAACATTTAGTTGGTGGAGGCACCAAAGTTCAAAGTAATGGATGACTCCTCATGGCTGTTAGGAATTAATTTAAAGTATCATTTTCCATTTGCCTCCTGGTACAAAATTATATATTTCTAATGAGATAGTTATTGCTGGCTCAAAGTAATTTTGTAGCCTAAACTTTTCCTCCTAGTACTCATCATACTCTTCCTCCCAATCAACTGCTCCCACTTTGTGTAATGTTTGAAAATGTTCTTGCCCCTGAAATCCTAAGCAATCCATTAAAATGTGTTATCCATGTGCCACAGTCATTTTGTTGGCATAAAAAGCAGTAGGAGTGTGAGGAATTACTCCATCTATCTCTTCCCAGGGATGGGAAGATCCTACTTATTTTAAAGTAACTTTTGGTGTGGGGCAATATTTTTCTGCCCTTTCCTTCTCTCTCTCTTTCTACACAGACACATACACACACACACACACACACACACAGGGGTATTTTAACTCATCTGGAAAGACAATTTCAGAACTGAGGATATGTGTAAATACAAATAATCAGCTACGAGGGGTTACACAGACTGGCTAAGAATCGTACAAACGTAGAAATCAACAAGTTCAGTCAGTACATGCATGTGATCCAAATTTCCTGAGCAATTAAACCAGCGGCTGCCGCTGCCTCATTTGCTGCTCAGACAGTAAATTGGAGCCTGTGGCTTATCTCCAACCCAACTGTGCAACACAGCTGGGTTGGAGAAACATAAGTGAACACTACTCCTCCTTCCTGACATGCCGAGCCCAGCCCTGTCCTACACTTATGGCGGGGCTCAGACAGACAGCATAAATAATATGATAAGAACATTGTGTTAGTATCATTTTATTTATCAACTCCTGGCGGTGGCTGTGGTGTGATGCTCCTCACCATTACGCAGGAGCCTCCCCTGAGTTTAACCTAACCCTGGGCAAAGCACTGCGCTACGCTTGCGTAGTTTGCGAAATTTGGGCAACTTCGCACTACGCGAGCTGCACGTAGCACAGTGCAAACATGCGTAGCGTAGCGTAGTGCAGCGGTCATTTTTGGCTTGCTCGCTGTCCTCAATGTCAAGTTGGCAACTGCGAGCAAGCAAAATAACATCCTCGCGAGACTTTTTCCTTGTTTGCGATCAGCAGCATCAAGTTGCCGATCGCGAGCATGGAAAATAAACCTCCCAGCGAGATTCTCAATGCGGGGAGGTCAGGTTTCTCATTGTGAGAGGTCACACATGCTCGCGACCGCGTGCGATGAGAAACTACCAGTCCGCGTTGAGAAAGCTGCAGCTCGAGTAAAAATATACTCAAGCGGCAGAAAAGTACAGCTCGTATTGTGCAAGATGCCGTTTTCAATGATTGCAAAGTGCCGGATGCTTGTCCGCACTGTGCAATCATTGAAAACGACATCTTGCACAGTGCGAACATGCTACTACGCAGTTCGCAAAGAGCTACGAGTAGCTCGTGTATTGCGAAGTGCACTTTGCACTCTTCAGTCACTTGAAATAGCTCCCACCACTAGTTGAAAGCATATCTCCATAGTCTTGTATTCAAAACAAAATGACCCTTTGTATTGGAGCTGAGGTTTGGCACGCTGGATGAAGGCGGCACTTCTACACTGTGAAGGGACAACCGGCTTTTGGCCCGCATTGGGGAGGTCTTTCCTGGATGTGCCTAGCAATGATTGGAGTCTTTCGTTAGGGTCGGTCAGGCAAATAGATAGGTGTGCACAGGGACAGTCCCCCCCCAGCAGGGGTGGCAGCATTGAGAGGAGGAAGTTGTGGAGGGCGCCTGGAAATGGAACTGATGCAGCACCGCACAACCAGCATGGTGCACAGGCTCACGTGTGGAACAGTCCAATAGCTGTATAGCCGACAGTCAGCCATAGGGCAGATCGTGTGTGATCAGGCTCTTGCAGCAGTTGGCAGCACATACAGCAACAATACACGATCCAGTCACCTTGTCATCAGAAACAGATGTTAGAACAATAAAAATTACTAGTAGGCAGTAAGGTCAACATTCTCTATTCTAATCACAGCCAGAGCCTCATCCCTGACCTGTTAAATGGTGATTACCTCAGGTGGAATGCTCTCTGCTGAACGTTTTAATTTGAAAAACACATAAGAAAGATGAGAGAGGAAGGGCATGTTTCGATTACTTACTAGTAATCTTCATTACTCCAATTTGTAGTCACTGTATGCCTCAATATTTATGGACTGGGACTATTACGATGAATGAGGGGGTAATAGGAAGGAAAAAAGGGTACAAGACAATATAGCACACCCCTAGGTTTGAACCTTGCAGGCTTCTCTGCTGTCCGATTATACATTTCTACGTTTGCAAAAATCGGGTTATCACAGCAATCAGCATCCTGTTTAAAGCCAGAAGTCTTGCCATCTACAGTTTTTTTAAGCAGTGGGATAATACCAACAATTCATCAATTTAAAGGATTATTCCTGCTCTGGACACGTCGTGTTTCTTTTAGTGGATAAAATGGCAAGGCAAAAATGAACATCCATCTCATTGAATATACATTCAAAAGAACCTCCATTGTTTCTTTGATCCAGACTAATATTAAAAAGACAATTTCTTACTGATATCTAAAAGACAGTGTCACAATAATACCAAAATGAAAGGTAATGTTTATTTCGTAAAGCAGTGACACCAAAAAACACTTCCAAATAACCCCGCTTCCCCTCCCCAATTCCTCAACTTGCTTATTGTCTTTGCTTCTTTTCCGCTGGTATATACTGAATAAGCTAAGTGCTACACTACGCTCGATTAGTTTGCGAAGTTTGCGCTACTTCGCACTACGCGAATTACACGTAGCACAATGCAAACACGCGTAGCGGTCATTTTTTGCTTGCTCGCGGTCCTCAACGTCAAGTTGATGACCGCGAGCGAGTAAAATAACATCCCGGCGATACTTTTTCCTCGTTCTCGATCAGCAACATCAAGTTGCCGATCGCGAGCGTGGAAAATAAACCTCCCGGCAAGATTCTCAACGTGGAGAGGTCAGGTTTCTCATTGCGAGTGGTTGCGTATGCTTGCGACTGCTCACGATGAGAAACTACCACTGCGCGTTGAGAAAGCTGCCGCTCAAGTAGAAATCTACTCGAGCGGCAGAAAACGACCGCTTGCACTGTGCAAGATGCGGTTTGCACTGATTGCACAGTGCGGACAACCATTCGGCACTGTGCAATCAGTGTGAACACCAGTTTGCACAGTGCACTATGCAGTTCACGTAGCTACGCGTAGCTTGCGTAGTGCAAAGTGCACTTCGCGTAGCTACATGTAGCGCTACTACATGGACTACGCCCAGGTGAATCTTAGCCTTCTCATGATGTGATGCAGATTACAGGTATACTTACCTAAGTCTGGCTTGGGCGTTCGCATATCGCACTACAAAACGTAGCACTTGGGTAACAGCGTTAAGAAAGCCTGTGAAGTCAGTGCAAAATTGTAGTGCACAAGTACTAGCGCAAACACTAGTAAATGTACACCCAGGTTTTGATTATAACCATGCATTCCCTTAAGCCTAGGGCTCACTGTCAAGTGACACCTAATATCACGTTTCCTTACATTTCCCAACACACCTGTAGTGTAGACATAACTATTTGCAGAGCATGAAAACATGCAGCGAGTTTACCAGTTTCACAAATAAAGTCGTGGCAAACGTGCATACTACCTTCTTTTGGTCAATAGGTGCTGCAATGCAGGAAAGAGCTGTCTTCATGCAGACTCGATTAATAGAGGCTCTAAAAGCGTTCTGTGGGCATAACACAAAAGACTATCTAATCAAGCGTAGGACAGGTAATGTTTCAGCAGATAATGAGCCTCAGGCAAGTACAGGGCTTCGAAGGTATTTATGTATCCCTACCACGCTGACTGCTGTTGTGAGCAGTACAAATAATCACACAATGTCCTGGGAAGATGAAGGAAATCCATCAGCGAGCATAAGTGACAGCATAGCCTAAGGAAATCTCGGTTAAAGACAACAACAGCTTTTAAAGGCTTATAACCGTAGGCGATGGTAGGAGGACTGCGAGGGGAGGGTGCATGCTGCTGCAGCGCCCCCAAAAAGAGTTAAAAGGTGAATGAGCAATACAAATGCCTTTACATTTTGCTTTTATCTTGTTGCACCGATTAGAGCGGCAGACCCTGAGGCAGAGGTCTGGCCCGGGACCAGGGTTCAATTCCCGACGCGGCAGGGTCTTGGGCTCAATGTCCACAATGTCCACGGACTCGATAATTCTCGCCTAGGTGCCTACTCTAATCATGGGTCCCACTCTGCAACTCTGGGCAATAGCTTGCTTAATCTCCACAATGGCCCCGAAAGCGCTAGGATGCCTGGCCTCACCTTGGAGGTGCCCAGTAAGGGGGCATCTCACAGGGAAAGCCAGGAAGGGTTCCACAGCGTATACAGCGCCAAGATACCTTTCAGGTGATAGTGCGCTTTACAAGTATACACACATTACATTACATTACATTTGCAGTGAGTTCAAAAACCGGGATCAAATGCCACGCTATGTTTTCTTACACATTGCTGTTTTCTTTTAATGTGGGTATTCGTGTTTACTTTTCTTTCTCTGATTGCAAAGTGAGAGGTTTTTTTTTTAGTCAACTGTGCCACGATCTTACTGGGGTACAGGGAGTGTGAAAGAAAATGCTGTAGGATGTCGGTTTTTCTCTAACACTCAACATGTATAGACCTGTAAATGAACTGTGCAAATATATTTCAAAATATAACAGCAGTTAGGCAAGAACAAATGAAGCACATCACTTTGTAATTCTGAAGTGCATTGGAAACAAAGGTTTTAATAGGACTAAAACAAATGTAGACACTTTACTTGGTGATGCACAAATTATATATTTTCACTGAACCCAATTTACACACACCATCCTTTGTGCTACATAGTTTTATCAGTAAAACTGCATGTCTGTGCAAATTTATTAGCCATTTTGTTGAAAAATGTCTGTAACTGGCAATGTGCTACCACACCATGCTTCAGTAAATGTATTTGCACCAGCGTGCTCCAAAACGCACAACCAGCTACGTACCACATGTTGGTCAAGCTCCTGTTTGAATGGGCATGGCTCATGTGCTACACTTTGCATGGTACTAATATTTCACACTCTCCCTAAAACTGCATTGGCATAATATTGATGGCACCACCCCACTCTGAAAATTGTTCCAGCACCACTGCTTACAACCAACAGTAATTTACAAAAAGATGAGGCTCTCGTTATAAAAATGCTGAAGGGCCCTAAGACTGCCACCATCCACACTAGGGGGCCTAGTACGAGGTTGGTCATCAAGCCTCAGACCTTAGGTCAGCGGCTTTACGGCCAACATCGTCGGTTTCACTTCCTACTGGCTGAATATGAAACAGCCAGTCAGAATTGAAACCGTCCTGTCATTCTGGCTGGCTTCCGATGGGCTCAAAGGCCCCGTCAGCCAGTCAGAACCGGCCTGTAATCCACATGGACGGTGGTTTACGCCGTCCTGATTACGATGCACGGTGTCCAGCAGGGTATCCATGCTGGCCTTTCCGATATGGAAACCCTGTTGGAAAGCATGTTAGGGGGACCCTAGCAGGGCCCTCTTTCCCTTGCGGCCTTCATATGGGGGCCGTGGAAGCACCTATGGAGCCTCTGTTACTCCCTGCACCTCGTGGCAGGTACCTCCAATCTCCCACTTCCTTACGGGGGGTGGTGTTACAGTCGGTTTACAGCCGTAACACTAGCTCCCCTAGGGAAATGGGAGAGGGCTATGGCACCATGTGTGGTCGCATCGTAATAGAGGTGTCTGGACCGACCGACCTCTGAGACAGCGGCGGTGTTGGGCAGACTCAAGTCCGCCCAACATTGTACTCGAGCCCTAAGTCTGCAAAACCATGAGCGTGCTATGCCAAAAAGATCCTGTCTCTTAATGACAGGAACTTGTTGGCTGCAAGAGTTTACTGGGACTCTCAATTTAAATGACAGGGGGATCCTGACCTGATGCCAGAGATGCATGTCCTGAAGAGGGACTGAAAATAGGTGCATACTAAAGGTGCGTGGTCACAGCGCCAAAAGCACAGCAGAGTGGTGTGTTATACCTCAACAGAAACAGTAGAATGCAGACTATCACCGCACTTACCACAGATAAAGTTACAGGTCATACTCTAATGTCAAAAAATCATTCTTTACAACTGTAAGATATGTACAAAACACTTTGATATGTGCAAGGAGTGGATAATGTAGTTATTAGCTTTCAGAAGGCCTTTAATGCATAAAACACAAAAATCACCAGAAATGTATTGGGCAGATGCTGTTTAAATTATTTCTAAGTGTTTCCCACCACTGCTCTGCTCCTAATGGACACCACTTTTTCCCATGTCCTTGACCCACTTATTCTTTAGATGGTAAGAGGAAGATTCGAGTCCCCCCTGCTCTGCTGAACTGGAAGACGGTGCATGAGAAGATGCCTTGGGGCATCGTGCTCCTGCTGGGAGGTGGTTTTGCGCTGGCCAAAGGCAGTGAGGTAATCCTACGCTTTTCCCTTTTTCCCCTGATTAAGCTAAATCTGAAGGACCAACCGTTGCACTCTTCTGCAGTGTGTTCTGGTTGTCTGTATTTTCCAAACACAATTCTTGACACACTGACTAAATCGCAACTCGGGTCTGGTGTGGCTATGGAATCTTAATCAGAGATCCTTACTCTGTCTTCATGAGAACCTCACCTTTTCTGAAAAATGTATGGGCATGGATTGCATCAGTAGACAAAGCTTCTCAAAAAATTGAACTTAGTTTTAGGACCAGTTACAAACGGTTATAGCTGCTTACTGCACAGAATACCTCATATTAGCACTACGTCATAAAATTGCAAAAGGAAGTACGTATTTTGGGTCAGCCCTCTTTAACCGTTGGTTTTCATGTGTTTTTCGTGCTACGCCATTGCTTGAATGAGATATCCGTCAGGACCATGGCATTACAACCATGGTTTTATTGTCCTATTTGTGTCCCAATTGGGTTTTGGTGGTGGGGCTGAAGTTGTTATTTTTTTAATTAGAGCCAGTGTCTTCTCTTTGATGTATTTAATTTGCTGACCCAATGACATTTAACTGCTGGTTTATATATTTTTGGTTTAGAAGTGTTTGATGCTTTGATGTCTTAGATTGTTAGAAAGATACAGTGCTAATCACAAATGTCCATTTTGTGTCCATTTGTGTTCTTTTGCTGTCATTATAAAATTGTGTTGAACATATAACTGTTTTTGATCGCAGGGCACAGACGGGTGCGCATGTAAGCAATCTTTAAAATGTAGCAAAAAACATACTTTTTCCTTTGTGCCTTTGCCGTGTAATGTCACGACTATCAGTGCAAATATCATTTATTGAATCCTTTTCATAACACTTTACTAATTGTGTCTGCTCAAGAAAGAAGCTGTACTCCCATCTTCCATATTGCTGTAGTCCCAAATGTTGCTTTCTACCATAACTGGAGGCAACACCCACTAAGTCATCCAGCCTTTACCAATCAGTGCCCCTGACAAAAAGCCACATATATTGGCTTTGCCAATACTTCGTATTACGTCTACCCCAAAATTACATTGCAACCATGGTCTACGTCACATTTCCAATAGTGGTGGTGCACAGTCTATACTCAAAGGTAATCCACATTTTCAAGAATGAACCAAACAGAAGTTTACAGCATAACTCCAACCCAACAGTGGGCCCACTCTCTTCTTCTGAGAGAAAAACGTTCCAGGTCTAATCATCCCCAATGTTTATGACATAATGGTATTTGTAAATTAGGGATAGTCCTGATCTTAAGGGTCATGAGGCACTGGCAGGATAGGGAAGTGAATAGTGCTCTAAGAGCCCTGTTTACTTTGTACAGTTTCCATTCCTCCTCTTCCCAAAGTACATCAGCAACAATAGTAGATGAATGATGGGATTGTGTTGGACCTAAGCGAATCGGCTATGTGTTATCACTGAGGCTATGTGATATAAACTCTACTATCCCTATACGTTTAATTAATCGACATCCTGTAAGCTACGGTGATCCTAGCTGTTTCTAAAGATCGACACAAGACTTCAAGAGTTATTGTTCCATACCGTTATCCATAGCACTAACCCTACAGTGGTCTCACACATCTTTTTTTCAGCGTGATCCATAGTTTAAGAGTAGGGCTCCCCATTTTATGGTGTTTTTTTTCTCCATTTCTGTCTGTATTTATCCATATTGATTTTTTGCTAATTTTATCTGTATTTATCCATTTTTATTTGGGGTTTTGTGGAAAAAGTAAGCTGAAATTTGTATATGTCCACATTTATTTAACCAATAAATATGTACTCATGCTTGAATGCCTGCCAGGTTTCAGTGCTGTTAACACCCCATGAAGATAAATCAGTTCACTTATAGGAAATTATGCAAATTTCAGTTTTAACCTTGTGCATATCTACTGCTGTGAAAGCCTCTTTTCATAAAATCCCTTTCTTTTTTAACCCCCTTATCTATCAATCCACACATCTATTGGCCTGGCAGTCATGGCAGACAGTATTTAGAATACCTCAAAAAACAACCCAATCTCCATTTATATCCACATTTAAAAATAAGTACAGATGAAAAAATGAATGTTTTTTGTCTGTATTTATCTGTAAAAATCTTTAAAAAGGAAAACAGCGAGCCTTATTTAAGAGAGAGCAAATCCTAACCTTACCCAATATCCCCTTGTACAAAAGAGATTCCACCATTTTCTTAACACTGCCTTGGAATAAAAGCAAGTGGGACACAGCTCTGGGTACAGACAAAGGATTTATTGAGCACAATTCCAGAGCAGGCATTTATAGTCCGTGAAATGCTTGGGCAGACGCGTTCTCAGCCCGAATGGCCATCATCAGTGCCGGTCTCACAGGCTGGTTTATTCACCTGGGTTTGACTCAGAGACCACTCCCTTTAAAGTAGTCTCTCGGCTCCGCCTCCTACATACAGGTGTGTATCTTGCGCTCTTGACTGGTGTGAGAAAAATCCCAGGACGTCTAAATGTACAGTGTGAACAATCGGGATAGATCAGTGGTCAAGAAGGAATAATCGAAGAAATAACAATGTTTATATAAAATAAATATTTTTAATGAGTATTTGTTTAAAAAAACATATAGTGTATGACCAAGGGGTCAAACCATATGATAAGGGTAAAAGATGCTTCAATTACATACAGTTTTAATAATCATACAACATAAAATTCATAATCAATACAGTGAAATTTATACACAAAAATACACGTAATGAATCAAATAATAAAAAAAGGGAGCATAAAAACTCGACGCGCGTTTCGGTAGTGAACCGCCTTCTTCAGGAGACATAGAATAAATCAACATTGGACGCTCTATCCATGCAGTAACTATGATGGAAGGTAAAATCCTCTGCAATTTTGATAGGGATAGTGTGGATTCAAGGTGGAGATAGTCCTGATCTCCACAGTAGTAAGTAGAAATCGATACTAGGGATAAACGATGCCTTGTCCAGATATGACTTTATATGGTTTCCAAGTACACTCACATAACTGGGTATTTTCAATGGAGCTGGCAATGTATGTAGCGCAGATATAGACAGTTCTAAAAACGTTGATCACAATGTTGCTTTGACTTTCACGTGATCTTCTTTTTGAGTGGAGGCCGGGTCCCCACAGCACGAACGTCGGAGCAGCACCACCCTGCTGTCCGTTTATCGTCTACTTTCTTAAGAGACGTCTTATCCCCTTTTTGTGTGGAGGTCGGATCCCCACAACACGAGCGTCGGAGCAGCACCACCCTGCTGTCCGTTTATTGTTTACTTATTTAAGAAACTTCTTTTACCATTCCTTCGAGTCAACTAATACCGGGCAATACTCACCAGAACTGCAATCTTCTATATCACGTGAAAGTCAAAGCAACATTGTGATCAACGTTTTTAGAACTGTCTATATCTGCGCTACATACATTGCCAGCTCCATTGAAAATACCCAGTTATGTGAGTGTACTTGGAAACCATATAAAGTCATATCTGGACAAGGCATCGTTTATCCCTAGTATCGATTTCTACTTACTACTGTGGAGATCAGGACTATCTCCACCTTGAATCCACACTATCCCTATCAAAATTGCAGAGGATTTTACCTTCCATCATAGTTACTGCATGGATAGAGCGTCCAATGTTGATTTATTCTATGTCTCCTGAAGAAGGCGGTTCACTGCCGAAACGCGCGTCGAGTTTTTATGCTCCCTTTTTTTATTATTTGATTCATTACGTGTATTTTTGTGTATAAATTTCACTGTATTGATTATGAATTTTATGTTGTATGATTATTAGAACTGTATGTAATTGAAGCATCTTTTACCCTTATCATATGGTTTGACCCCTTGGTCATACACTATATGTTTTTTTAAACAAATACTCATTAAAAATATTTATTTTATATAAACATTGTTATTTCTTCGATTATTCCTTCTTGACCACTGATCTATCCCGATTGTTCACACTGTACATTTAGACGTCCTGGGATTTTTCTCACACCAGTTGTTACCCTGCCCTAGGAGTCTATATACTACCCAGGGGGTCCTTGTTGTCTTCACTCATTTCTTGCGCTCTTGACTCCAGGTGAACTGCATGCTGGTTATTACGGTCTGTCGTGGTGCCCCATTCAGTAATGGGGAACTACAAACATCAAGTGATGCCCCAAATTATTGGCACTGGACTGTATACCGCCACAGTACTCCTGGGTGTGTTAGTCCAGCTCACTCCCCTGTCTGTACCCTTATCAGGCAGCACTGTGCTGCTTCCTCTCTCCCCTCACAGAAATTACCGCCTAATGACAATAGCTTTTGCTTGGGGGGGGGCACCGTAGTGTACTATATATATATATAAGCACACACATATATACACTGTACAGTGTGTAAGTATAGTTAGGACCTAGTTACAATTGTAAGAGCATAAGGGCGTTTCTTTTGTTTACTAATGACTTTGACGGCATGTGACGAATCTTCACAAAACTACTTTCCAAAAAAGGTTCATCCACCTCAGCTCTTTACCGTAACTTTTTGGGGTGTTCCATCAAGCGGGCCTTAGAAAGAAGGGGAATCCCCCAAAATACTTTTCCCATACAGTCTTCCACTGGAAAATTCAACAGTGATACTGTGAGAACAGCTGAACGGAATTACACCAAATTTGGCACAAAACTAGATCTTGGCCCAGAATGGGTACTTTTTGTGAATTGGTGAAAATCTGTTCAAAATGTTTTGAGAAATTAAGGTTAAAAAACTTTGTTATCTGGACGGTTGGGTGTGCGGTAGCTCGCATGATTTCCTTGATCATGCAATGCTAAAAAACTAGAGTGATCTTATTGGCCAAAGGTTTTTTTCCCCATCAGCCACCACACTCCTGTGGGAGTAAGAGGCTCCTGTGAACTCCAACTAGACCTTGCCCTCTAATTGGCTGGCACAATATCAAGAGTAATGTTGTGGCCAGCATTTTAGGATTTGAGAACTCATTCCCTGTGCCCTGAAAATGAAAATGAAAATAAGGTATAATGGAGTTGGGCACAGGTACCCTCACCCCTGAACCTTGTGTTGACCTGGGGTAAAAAAAAATGGGGATGTCTGCGATACTGTGGGTGTCCCTGAGTAGCAGACACAGGCCCCTGAACTCTTGCAGGAGTCCCACAAGAACAAAGGGGTCTATGCTGGCTCCATGATTGGAAACATTTAAATGTACTGTAAATAGCTCTGCGTCGAGGTCGGTTGTCTGCGGGGAGGGGTTGTGCATGGTTAGGCCCTACGACCACCCCATGCTGCACAAAACTCAAGGCTGTGCATGGCGGGGTTTGCTGTCTAACGGATGTTGGACGCAGGACATGGCCACAGACCAAGGGCCTAATATAGCAAAAGGGGTTAGCTGCCCTCCGGGGTACATCAGAAAGTATGCTTATTGTGAATTGGTGTAAATCTGTTTTGATTTTTTTGAAAAATTAAGGTTCAAAACTTTGTGATATTTGGATGGTTTCTACTGTTGGAGAATCGCAGTACTCCTCCTGTACCGTAAATTTAAAAAAATTGAGCGATCTGATTGGTCTTGAGGGATTTTTTTCCCTCTCTGCCACTTCTGATTAAAATGACCAAGGATGTAATTTGAGATGGCATAAATAATATTATCAATGATGTCAATTAACATGCTATGAGTGATGTAAAAGGTGAGGTCATAAGCAGTTCATGACTGGGCGCAAGTTATAGTTATTTCACTGAACTATAACTGGTAAATTTCAGTGTTGTAATGGTTTATAAACATTCTTTTAAACTTATTTTAACAACTAGTTATAACAGCACTTTAACCTTCTTTTGTGTGAATTTCTGTTTTTTTTTTAATGTAAGAGATCAAATTTCCATATTGGACTATGAAGTCTCTTTAACTTTACTTATTTTCAGTGAATATATACATATATGCAGCTCTAGATATAGATATACATACATATGCACTTGCCTTCTATTCATGATGTGAAGCAATGATGCATATAGATATATTTTGTACACATTATAATGCGGAACACGTAATATAATTGATTTATGTATGTAAGATTAACAGTTCTAAGATGGCAACCGGTTTTGTGGTGCAGTGAACATTGACTTTTATCCCTAGTCTTTTGTTTATGTTGTTGCCTAAGTACTTTGCCTATGTAATGCACCTCTTCACAACACTCAGTGTGTTATCAAGAAAGTCTAACTTTCGAAACGCGTTACTATCGGAGGAATAAACTCTGCACTTTTATCCACAACTTCTAAGAGCGCGTAATTACTGTTCTCTGTGTGGGGTCATAGATACATATTGATATACACACAGATATCGACACATATAGATATTTATCCAATACCAGGATGTTATATTTGTGTGGCAAGGTACAATCACATTAAAGAAGTCTATTGACCATTAGAAGAGTTGTTTACACATGTACAGTAACTGTAATATGAAACAGTGAGGTAGTAAAAAGTGTCAAATTTGCTGTTCTATGGTTATAAACTTGAATTGGCCCTTTGCACTGTAGTAAGAATTGTGTGAATGTGCATTTATACAGACAGTTGCTCTAAATAACTGACTATACAAAACATATATTTTCACTGCTATGGCATTAACATATATATGCAGATGTGCAGAGTGTAATACATTATTTATTAACATGTGTGCATGTGAGGAAGGTCCAGGACCCACAAGAGGAAAAGCCTCTAGTGTGTGATGATGTTCCTCCCCTCCCCACTCGTGTCAATGATTAAAGTTGATGCAGGTCATGAGGATGGAGCTAGAAGGCACTCTACTCCATTTTATGAGATAATGCATATCCCACCTTTGAAAGGGACATTTACACTTAATTCCATCACATTTTTTCATGGTTGTTTGTATTTAAACAAAGCATTGAACCTGACTCAACGTGTTAAATGTGTGATGTATGGAATAATCACATTGACGAGGGCCCTTGCCAACTAAGAAAATTGTTATCCTCTGAAATGTCATTGCAACATGCAACACGTGAGGCATTTAAACAGTGTTTTTCTCATGTCAGTTTTGCTGTTCTGTGATAATATATAATTTGACCTGATTGTAGTAATAAATGTGTGTATGTGCATTTATTAAAAAAGTTACTGTGTGTCATTGAGCCATATTTATGTCCGTTGTCGTGGCATAAATTTATGTGTGTGTTTTTGTATAAATTTAATTTATGTTCGTCGAATTCAGTTAGGTCAATTCATAATGTTATCTCTTCTGTTTTGTGTTATTTTATATGCATCATTTGGTCTTACAAATGACATAAACTAACCAAAACATTCTGATTGCCCCCACAATCACTTAAAACTGATGTGCAGCAGATATGTCAATAGAGGGCTAACATATAGACAATGATGTTGGAAGACAGATTTGAAACTTATTAAGGATCAGTGTTCATTCAAACCTTAGCCTGTTTGCTGACACTTCCAATAACTGTGTCTATGTAATATGAACGGTGATTCTCAATAAAGGACAAAGGTGCACCCCAAAATGGCAATGTATATTACTCTCTTTCTCTCTCTTCCTCTCGTTTTCTCTCACACTTTGAATCTCTCCGTCTTCCCTCTTCACCTGCTTCTGTCTTTCAGGAGTCTGGACTGTCACGCTGGCTGGGTGAGAAGCTCACACCCTTGGAGTCTATACCACCTGCTGCGATTGCCCTCATCCTCTGCCTCCTGGTGGCCACCTTCACCGAATGCACCAGCAACGTGGCCACAACCACACTCTTCCTTCCCATCTTGGCGTCAATGGTGAGAGTTGATACAAGTCCTAAAGGTGGAGCTGGACAGCCCACTATTCCATTTGATGAGAACATGCATATCCAAATAGGTAATCGCAAATGCACTTGCAATTTTCTGGGTTCTAGGGGGCCAAAAGGCCATCCTGATGCACCTCCAAAATTGGCTTGTGTGCACATGTGGTGCAACCATATGCCCTAAGGGCATGTGTGTGAGCCACATAGCACTTTGAAAAATGCACATCAAAGTTTTTGCAAATTACCATCAACTTACAGTTGATGGTAATTAGCGTTTCCTAAATGCAAACTCGCATAGGAAAGGCTTGTTGCATCCCAAATAGGAAATCACGATATGCGATTCCCCAAAAGCATTCGCAATATAGGTAATCGCAATTAATTGTGATTACCTATTTTGCAAATGCAATGCCTTTGATGCACCTGAAAAGGCATTTAACCGGTTGCAAACGGGCCGATTCTACGAATCGGTCCGTTTGCGACCGGTAAAATGATTGATGCATGTGGCCCTATAATCTTATAATTTGGAAAACTTCAAAGAAAAGATATGCACAGTACATGAAAACCCTCTAATCGAAGATCTATAAATAATTTGAATTGTCATATGATACATAGTAGAATATAAGACACCTCATAGTGTGGGTAGTTGAGAACCCTCAAAGTTTAGACAGATGATGATTTTGAGAATGTAAAACTCACAGAGGTGTGTGTAAGGTTTAAGTATCTTCCAAGAACAAATGTTCGTAGAATTTGAAATCCTTCAAAGCACAGTTGTGCACAGAGATTGTATACCTTTAATGAATTCATAACAAAACAGCTTGACCAGCATTTCTAGAGAAACCACATCACTTCCAACCTGAGGTTACTTGTATATACACAAAACTATTTTCAAATGTGCTCTATTTTCTGTAGACATAAGATTGGAACTTACTGCCTTAGACTTGAGGTAAGGATCCACTTCCAGCGGTCTCATTGCTCAGCTAAAGTCAGCACATCTCACTTTACCTTGAATGGGAACCAATGGATTCTTGTTAGTTACGAAACTCGGGCCATATTATCAAGAAAGGGCGATACATTATCGCCGCTTTTATCGCCACTTTTATCACCCTTTCTTGATAATATGGCCCCTCCTTCGTCAGACGTGATGTCTAAAGAGAAAGTTCCTAATAAAGTCTATTTTTGCACCTCCACCAGGTGTCTGGTTCCTCAGGTGATTGCATTTGGAATGCACAGAATATCATGTGTAAAACACTTAGGCCCTCATTATAAGTGGCCCAGGGTTACCGGTAACCGTTGCGGTGGGGAAAATCCGGCCCATTATGAGTTAGGTCCCGAGAGTCCACTGTGAAATGAGGAATTACTGCGGGTAATTCCGGATCCACTTCTCTTGGACATTCCTCATTGTGGGCTGGACTTTCACCAAGAGATTTCAGCTGCTTTTAGCAGCCAAAATATCCAGTTTGAAAGTTAAGCGATCTGTGGTGATTTCACAAATGTCATTATTCCGATGGGGTCAGTTACTGCTGTTACCAACCTCTATCAGTGACTACTCGTATTGAGGGATTTGGACTCAGGGATTCCCAAACATCACCCACAAGCTGTACCTGCTTTTTAATTCTAGTTGGGATCTCTAGAAGTGGTGATAGGGGAAAATGCTATCATGCTGCAGGAAAGTGGGTGTTTAACATATGGCCACTCCGTACCACAGTAAGGTAAGCCACTGGGGTGCACCTGGTTTTTCCATGCTGAGTGTTACGGTGGTTTATGCATTGATTTCACCAAGAAGGCCAGTGATTATGTTTGTGACTTTTGGTGGCTTCCTTGTTGCACACATTCTCAGTTGTCTTTCTTCTTTCCCTGCTGCCCAGGCTAAAGCCATCCAGATCCATCCGCTGTACATCATGTTGCCCTGCACCCTGTCAGCATCCCTGGCATTCATGCTGCCAGTGGCAACTCCACCTAACGCCATTGTCTTCGGCTATGGACAACTTAAAGTCATTGATATGGTGAGTAAATCAGTGTTCTCCTATACAAAAAACCTGCTATCAGTCAGGCATGCGTCATCAATACGTGAGATGTTGCAGACATCTCAAAAGGAAAGCCAGATGCATTCTCTAAGCTCTGCCATTTCTACTGTGAAAGGAACGTGTGGAGAAAAGTATTTTCCTGTTTAGCATGAATCACTTCTAGTTTTTTTTAGACGAATATAAAACAAAAGTATTCATAAAAAAAGAAAGACATGCACAGAAATAAATAAAACAAGCTCGTGAACAACCACAAGATATAAAAGATTGCTACTATCTTAAATAAATATATAAAAGCAAGTTAATGCACTACACATTTTAAAACGTGCTTTTATCAGACACGAAGATACACATCTTACACATTTTCTACATTAGGAAATGAAAGCTTGCAAATATACTATATAAAAAGGATAATGCTTACTGATACCCGAAACAAGAGTATTACATCTTACAATTGGCCAATATGCCTATATTACAGCTTGCTAATGTCATATACAGAAAGCATGTTAATATTTGACATCGAGCTGTAAAAACTTCCTAGTAATATATTTAAAAGTAGAAAAGCCTGCTAATATCTGGCAAAGATATTTAAGACTTTGCTAACATCCAACATAAACATTACATAAACACGCTAAACCTACCAAGAGATATGAAGCCTTGCTAATATCCAACAAGCTATACAAACTTAGTACAGTCCAACATATTGGGTCATGTACCCCCAGTTCTGTATTATAAGGATGTTTTATATCATTGTGGAGTTTCAACACTATTCAGAGACAGAAGACAGCAGGCCACTTGCCATCAAACGGGGATGAAACTCCTAGGTGGAAGGCTTCAACATTAATGTATCTGGTTAGGAGTATGTTAATCAAGCAGACGTATATCAAATCAAATTCCATGTAATTGAAACATGGAAAATTGTTGTAGTCTAAAATGTTGCTACCCCTATCTGCACGCCAAAAACAGAAATCTGTCTGCCATAATGTCGCTACTAGATACGATAAGTTAATACTAGCAACAAGTAACCATATTTTCTATGTTATGTTATGTTACTATGTATAAGCGCTGGTTCGCCAAAGCTTTTAGTGCTATCAAAAAGAAAAAGTGTTAAAATTAACTATTTAATGTGAAAGATTAGAAAGGACCTATTAAATGAAAGAGATGATGGAATAGACCGTGAGTAGCAGAGACAGTTTTTGTTTTTGTTGTTGCCGCCACATAAAAGGCTCTGTCGCTAGTTTCAGAGATGACCAGTAAGACAAAAGGAACTTTCAGGCTATGAACTGGGAGGCGGTGCCATGCATTGCACAGTGCTCACTAGCTAGAGCCATAAACAGGACCCTCTTCTTTAAGGGTAGCCAACAGAGGTAGTCAAGAACAGGGGCAATAAATAGTCACTCCGCGAAAGATGCCTGAAATACGCAGAGCAGCCGCTTTCAGTACCTGGTGGAGACATTGTATGAGGTTATCAGGAAGATTAAGAGAGCAGGTACTACCTTAGTCTAGTAGACACTGAACTCAGGCCAATGCTGCCGGAGTATTATGGCTGGCGTTGATATAGGACAGAGCTGTCAGAAACAAGTGCTGGTCACCTCAGATGTTCTATGGAAAGACCTGCGTCTAAGCAAATGTGATATAAAAATGAGCCTGTAATAAGAAAATATTGTGGGGCGTTACAGACCTGTAACACTTTGCCATTGATTATAGAAGAAAAAGACGTGCTTATGTCTGACATGAAGATATGAATGCATGCTCCTATCCTAGACATATATACACATGCATGCTATTATCAGAATTAAAAATTAAAAATATGAAACCTAGCAAATATCCAGCATGAAGACTCAAAAACTTGCTAATATCTGAGACAAACATCTAAAAACTGGCTATTATCCTACCTATAAACGCTAGCTAATATCCCACATAAACCTATCCAAAACTTCCAAAATCCAACGTGATGATCTATACGCTTGCTTATATCTGAAATAAATAAAAGCATGTTAATATTTTGCATACACACATAAAAGTTTGCTAATATTCACCTCAAACATTTACAACCGTCTAATATTTATATAAAGCCTTATACTGTGCTTTTATTTGTGTCACCTAGATGACAACAGTCAAGGGAGATTCTTCCCAAAAAACTCTCTGGCTGACAGCCTCCCCTTTCCAAAGGTCTGCATTAAAAAATACGAATCTGATAGACACCCAGAGAGCTCGGATATCTCGGTTCCCTGGTATATAGTACTGGCTGGCAGCTCCCAGTCCGGTGCAAAGCTTCTCAGAAGTAGACTATAGTAGCAGTCCTTCTACTATATGCTAGGAGCGGCAGAGCCATGAGAAATGTGCACAGCAGAAGGTCATCATGAAAGCTCAGATTACCTATCGTAATCATAATCTACTCTTTAATTACTAGTAATCTTCATTACTCTGATTAGACTATCTCATCCCAGTGCTTAATATGAAAAGGTGTGTCTATCTCTAGCAGGGCAACACAAGACCCAGCTAAACGCAAACAGCCCCCAGAAAAGTAGTACAACATCACCAGAGAAATGTGGTTAGGAGGAATGCAGGCCTCACACATGATGAGTCCACATTACCAGAGGGTGGGAGGCAAGCAGCAGAAGTAGTGCAAAAGATGTAGAGAGGCTTAACCCTCTCCCCACTAACAGGGAGACTCCATCTAGGACAGCAAAAGCATATCAGAAGCAGACCAACCCAACCCTCTAGTGGAAAGGTAGAGCCCAGATGACCCCAGCCAAGGGAAACGGGCACAGAACAGTCAGCAACATAGCACTAATATAAGGATAAAAAAAACATGAGATGGCCAACAAAAGGCTCAAAAGGTAGACCTGGGACCCCAGGCCACAACAAGTAGAAGCCCAGTCACCACAAACATTGGCCTAGAGTCTAAGGAAGCATATAAAGGTCTGAAAAACACCACAAAGGAGAAAAACAACTAGCCCATAGCAGTAGGCAAGGCCACCGGAAGTGTGGCAAACAGTACCACCAGAGGCAAAAAGCCTTGTCATGACCTACATCCTGCAACAAAGCTTTGGATGTAATAAGAGGAGCAAAAAAAAATTACTCACAGCACGATGTGTCAGTCCACTAAATGAAAAACAAGATAGGGATACAGCACACACATCAGAAGACTCAAACACTGCGCGAAGATACCAAGTTCAGCCCACACCTTAGCCAAACCTCCAGCAAGGTAATTTTCAGAGCCCTACACTGGTCAGGCAAGCCCCAGAACCAAGAACAATTAGAAACTAATCAAAGGCAGGCCTGACATTGGAACCGTTGCCTCCAGCAGGGTAGACATAACCACAATGCAGGAAAACAGATCACACATCCCACAAGCTCCCAATCCCAGCAGCAAGCACAGGGGAAGCCCACTCTGGAAAAAAGAGGGCACTCATCCACCACTCAGCAAAGGCACCCTTACACCCAACCAACAGTATATCAGATACCATGGGCAAGAAGAGACAGAGTAGAAGGCAAAGAGGAGGAAAGTGCCAGCACCCATTCCAACACATCCATGGCCCGGAGAGGAGGGAAAACCAAGGACGCTATCCATGCATGCAACATGTGCACAGAAAGGGAGAAGGATCTTAGTCAAAGGGTTAGAAAAACTCCAATGGCGGGGACACCCTTCAAGAGACCTTAATCATAGGACAGCCAGATCCAGACAGCCACAGGTTCAAGATATAGCCCAAGAACAAATACACATGCCCCAAACCCTGCAGGGACTAAAGGGTGAGCAGCGTAGGGCAAACCAAAACACCAAAGACAAGTTGGCAAAGGAGCCACAACCAGGCCAGGGAGTAAAATAATACCCCACAACAAGTGGTCAACCCGGCAGCACCCAGATTTGGCAAGACCAAGCCCAACAGGGTGACAGGGGTTGCTTCATGCCAAACCCCTATCAATTAAAGGGATATAGGGCCTCAACCTCCACAAGTCCCAACCTCAGGAGAGAGATCAAGGTGTAAGGCTTTAAGATTCCCTCCTGGAACCAGAAAAAACACCCTAACCACATGGCCAACAGCCCAGGGACACCACCGCCCAATCATCTGTCAAGACTGCACGGCTCAGTAAGAGGACCCAGACCCAGCCAAACCCAAAGGAACACCCCCAACACCCACAAATAATCCAAGCTTGTCATACCAGAAATTCAACAGAGGCGACCGCTTTGCACAGATGCACTTGCACTTCTAGAACCAGAAACCAGAGAGGGTGTGAGGGCAAGAATGATGCAAAAAGCTGTCGACAAAAACAGCCAAAGGCCCAAATGGAGACAGATTAAACAGGAGAGACACCTATTACTGAGTCCTCCAAAGCCCAAGGCCAGAACTTTTCAGAAGAAACTGTGCAAGTCAGCAAGCATGGGGACCAGATGGGATAACCCATCGATCAATCACACCATTAAATGATATGAAGACCTACAGCCCTAAACATCCCCACTCCAAGCCAAAAGAAAGAAGATACTGATAGTACCAAACAAAGGAGTTTGCAATTAGCCAGGCAAAATGGCCCAACACCAGCCTTAAGTTCAGCACATAGCAAAAGAGTGAAGCTCATGACAGAACAACAGAAGGTAGAGGCAGTCAACCAATTCAAAAAGCAGCTGTTGCCACGTTCCTAGATTTACCCAGAGGCCTGCTCAATGCAACCCGACAAACCGGGAGAAGGCAAAAAGGGTAGGATCCAGAGATCCAATCAGGCAACAGGTGGTCCCAAGACAAAGAGACCAGGTGCAAATCTCGATACCTCAAAGCCCAGTAGGGAACAAATGGAAAAGTTGAAGAGCTGCTTGCATCAAGGAAAGAACAGGAGGCATACACGGTCATCATCAAAAGGGCGGAACCTGAGCTACCACCCTAATGCACAGCCGAGAGGACACAAAGGGGAGGACCCATGCTCAATCACCTCCAGTGGAGGGGGAAAGCAGCACCAACAGTGCGGGGAAGGTGCAAGAGGGTCCAACAGAAGGAGCCCCAAACCCAACTACAAGCACAAAGGGAAGCCCTAAAAGCAATAATCTACCAACAGGGAGAGCTATAACATACAGGAGTAAGGGGCTCCTAACCCAAATTAGGGATACACCAAATTGAGAGGGCTCCAGGACATCCATGAGAACAGTCCCTCCTTGTCCTAACTGGCAAGGATGCACCAGAAAAGAGAGCAAATTGAAGCATCACTCCAGGTCTAGCAGGGATCCCTATAAGGTGAGGATGCACCAGAAAAGAGAGCAAGTTGAAGCATCCCTCCAAGTCTAGCTGGGAACCCTAGAAGCCTGACTCCGGGTTATGCTCAGCCTTACCTGCACCCCTATACAAAAAAGGAGGGTACTGCTTCCTCCATGAAAACTGCAACTCAAGGAAGTTATAAGAAGGGTCTTTTATTGGTCTTTTATTAATTGCACAGGATATCAAAACTAGACAGTCCTAGAGTGCAGCCAGATTTTAGTCAACTGCCTAAGATGTTGCCAGATACATTCCATTAAGATTACATATGACATGGTTAACATTTCTGGCCCAGACGAATATGTGAGCATTAAAAGTAGGACACAGCAGGGGGGAAGGAAGGCCACCACTTCGATAGCAGCTAAATCTAGATGTACCTCAATCTCAACCAGAAACAGGAGGCCTCATGCAGTAGGTAGACCGACTGCCTGCCAAGTGCTGCTGAATATCACCGAAGATAGCCACTAGTCACCAGGCCCCCCGAAGATCAAACACACTCCCATTCCTCACATGCCAACAATTAGAAGGAACAATACGGAAGCAGGCATCCTAGTACCTCACTAAAAGAGGCACAAACCTCGAAGATCAGCACAGAAACAAGATGAGGGTAAAGGACGGGCCTCCTCAGCCAAGAAAAATGGGGCTCACAAACCAGCAACCACATAAGACTAGCAGCCCAAGCAATCCTCCGAACCACACAAATGCAGAGTTTGCATGAAGGGGCAGCCAAAAGTGGGAAACAGAGCCTGGCTACATGAAATGTACAGGAAGAAACTGGTGAGCAGGGCCGGCTTTAGGGCAGTGCGACTGGTGCGGCCGCACTGGGCGCTGACCTGTGGAGGGGGCGCTGAACTCGAGGGTGAGGGGGGACACTGTGTGTAGCAATAACTTATTATTGTAGATATTAGAGGCACTTTTGCCCTGTGGTAGTGAGAGAATCCAAGAAGGCGGTCATGGGGTCAGGGAGCATCAAAAATGATTGTCGCACCACAACGGGCGTCACCAGTGCTAATGCCGGCCCTGCTGGTGAGCTCCGATATCGACCAGACCTGTTGAGATGGGAAAAAGAGAAAGAGAGAAGGAGAAATAAGGTTTGCCTCTGACAGCATTTCACTGACATACAATTGGGAAAAAACTATGTTTTTGCACTTCAGAAATGAAAACTTAACAAATGCACAAAGAAATCACTTGAAACCTATTTTAGAATAGAGTTGTCTACACTAATCCTTATGTGACTACCATAGCAAACAAAGGCGGAATTGTCATGGTTACCAAAGGACATAGTGGATTCTGCTCAAACTCTTTATTCTGGGAGCAGCACATGGCGATCTTAAAATCAGCAAACATGAACAAATGGACAGAATAGTTCTCTGCGAAAAGTGGGAAATCCTATGAGAGAGCCTAGGAGGGGTTAGGATGGAGCAAAGGAGCAGGCTAGCACAAGCTCCTTCACAAGCCCCGCAGTCACAAACACTCACTGAGACTGGGAGAAAGAGACACTCCCACCCAGTACCTCTCAAACCCCCAAGACGACCCTCAGCATTAACTAGCTGGCCTCAGCTCGATGTGTGACCGCCCATGAGGTTATTTTATGTTGTGATAACTTATATAGCGCACGATTACCCAGAGGTGTCCTGGTGCTAGTTACCTTTCCAATACCCAGATACCCAGATCCCACCAGAAGGCGTAGGGCAAAAGAGAGTGTGTGATAATTCAAACCGAGCTATTTGTCAAACAGCCATGTTTTCAGGCTTTTCCTGAAAGATGTTAAATCAGTAGATTGTCTGAGATAAATGGCAAGGTCGTTCCAAGCCTCCACTGCACCAAGTACGAAGCTTTTGCCCCCCCAAGTGGCCTTTTTGATGGCTGGCTTGGTAGACAACTTGGCCCCCGAAGAGCGAAGATTCCTTGTTGGTGCATACCATGTGAACTGTCGTCTTAAATATTCCGGTCCAGAACAATGTAGGACCTTATAGACCATACATAATGCCTTGAAACTAACTTTATTTCTCACGGTAAGCCATGACGTTTTTTTACACCTCCAGAAATTGAGGCAAACCTTGGCGTACCAGTGAGGAGCCTAGCTGCGGCATTCTGCAGCATCTGGAGCTTGTTCATAAAGCGTTCCTGAATGTTTAAATACAGGCCATTACAATAGTCAAGCTTTGATAAGACCAAAGCAGTGTTGACTACCTAACTGTAAAAAAAGGCAGATTTTATTTTATTGTTTTGATAGCAAATGCGGTTTTAGATGAAACTGCGTTTATTTGGTCTCCAAAATTGAGTTTGTCGTCCACAATAACACCTAAGTTTTTAGCCTTCTTCGTAGGTGTAGGAAGAGAACCCATCAATGGCGTCCACCAATTAGGTCCAGAAATTATGGTCATTACCAAATAAAATCACCCCTGTCTTATCAGAGTTCAATTTTAGAAAATTGTCCCCCATCCATTTGCCTACTGCTTCCATGCAATCCTGAAAACGCCTCTCAGTCCCAAGTTCCTGCCCGGGTAGGAGAGACACCACAATTTGGGTGTCATGAGCATAGGTTGTAAGATCAAATCCAAAACCACTAATAAGTGGGGCCAAGGAAGGGACGTATACGTTAAACAGCGTAGGACTAAGCGAGGACCCCTGTGGGACTCCGCAAGGCAGCACAAATGGTTTGGATTGGTAATCACCCATGGGACACCATCTGGACTCTGTCCGAGAGGAACGATTGAAGGAGTTTCATGCTTTGTTCTGGATCCCACACGCCCTTAACCGGTCCATCAGGAGATCTTGGTGGACCGTGTCATAGGCCGTGGACAGATCCAGCAGGACCAAGGCCGCTTTGCCACCCTGGTCCACAGCCTTCCTAATTTCCTCAGTCGTTTTAATGAGGGCCGACTCCGTGCTGTGTCCCTCTCTAAATCCGTATTGCGTGGGATCCAAAACATTCGTCTCTCGAAGAAAAGCACTAAGCTGTTTATTAAGGGCCTTCTCTATCAATTTCGCTGGCAGAGGAAGACGTGATATAGGACGGTATCTGGAAGGGCAGCGCAATTCTGCAGAAGCACAGATTCATGTAGGTGTCACGCAGCGCAGCATCCAAGATGGCTGCGCTGTGTAGAATGACAGGGAGCGAGCAGGACAGTGCTATTTTCACATAGAAATAACTCTCTACTCCACCCTCCCTAGCGCCTGCACTAATTTCGGCTGCCGAGTGCCACGCATATACCTTGGAGCCGTGGCATTAGGGTGTGTGTGTGTATGAGTCTACCATAGGATTTGAACAGGAAGGGTTCCCTTCCTGTACAAAATACTATTCTTAGACAAGTGAAAAAGGTTTTCCTTATTTTATGTGAGTGCTGCACAGTGCAGCACACATGCAAAGTAGGAAATACATGGAAAAATGAAAAATTTTCTCAGTTTAATGCCTGCTTTACACCTGCATAAATTTTGGCGCTGAACCTTATCAACTGATGTTTGAGAATAGGGTTTAGCATCATAAAGCATGGGTGGTAACACAGGTATGCCCGTGTACCACCCATGTAAAGCCCCCTTGACGAAAAGTAATGCAAAGCAGCGTTTTGCACTGCTTTGCGTTACTTTTCCGTACAAACCAATGCAAAATGACAATTTGCATTGGTTTGTGAATCCCAAAAATGGTTTTGCGTTGGTTTAGCATTACAAATGTAACGCCAATTTGACGCTAAACCTTTGAGAATCTGAGCCGGAGAGTGCTAGTCACCTTAGATTGAAGGGCCCAAGCAGTAACAGAAACTTTGCAGGCCTCTGGGATCCCTGGGCAAAAATATATAGACTGCCACTCAAACTACCTCAGAGGAGCTTAGTGACAATAAAAAAGTGGCAGGCCTCAGCATCGCCTACTGCGACTTGCCCCAAGTTCAAACCATGGTCACTAGAAGGGTAGTGAAGCCCAGCAGACGCAGGTTACATCACTGTACACTGGAAGGAGCCTTTAGGCAACACAGAAATGTTAAGCCTCAGTCCCGCTCACCCTACACAGTTTGGAGGCCAAGCTCAGACACTTGAAAAGGCAGCCATGAGGCATACCAATGCCCAGGCATGAGACCAGGATATGATCCAACAAGCAGGGAGGAAATGGTATGCCAGTACCTAGCAGAGAGTCCCACTCACTACCCCTTGGCTTGGAAGACATTGCCAAAAAATTTAAACCAAAGAGAAGCAAGGACGTGGACCAGATCCATCATGGTCTTAGCACTCGGCAGGTCACCTGCCACTTTGTTGTCCTCATGATGGGGATGGAACTGGTTGAGAGGGCCAGAAAGGAGGGAAATGGGAATTCTGAGTTTAACTAGGTCACATGGTGCCTGGGGGGAGGTGTATGCACCTGATATAATAAGGACTGGATGAGGAAGGATTACTGATTAAATAAAAATGAAATTTCTAGAGAGTAATCCTGCATTTACCACTCCAATTCTTGTCATAGTCCTGGTAAGTGAGGGTATTAAGCTGCTTAGAGCACCTCGAGCAAGACACAAGTAGAGGGAATGCAGTATAAATATAGTCTCTGCAACACAAAAAACAACATCATGCAAATCTGATTGACTCAAAAGACATTATGGCAGCCTTGAAAGGTTAGTTAGTGCTCACATCAAGTTCAAACTAAAATATAATCCTGTTAGGAAACCCAGTAAACACATCTCCGTTCATCTAAAGAGTTTCTAGACTACTGCTGACAGGGACCTATACCTGGTGCCCATGTTGCTAAATATAGGTCACATCCACTATGTTGGCTGATCTGATCAAAATACCCTTCCCAAATAGGAATGGGGAAACATTTAGGAAGCTTTCAGGATTCCAGACACTTGTTGCCAATTCAGAAAATCCACAAACCACTAACTTAGACCAAAGACACTGCATCAAAGACATTGTACATATTGGTCTCCCTGAAACATTCCAATCGAAAGATGCTGGCAACGGTTGCGAGAACCATTATGACCGGGCACCATGGACCCACTTACTGGAATAGATTGAATGGTTCCAGCCCGTAGAGTAGGTACTCGACAAATAAGATGGGTCTGTATTCTCCTCAAGTTGCCCAAGGAAGTCAGAGAACGGACGTTCAGGAAATAGAGAACCATTTACTTCAGGTACTTCCTTGCCAAGGGGACCACAAGTACACAAACATCATTTCCCCCTAAGTCTACAGCCATTGTCTGGCTGGTGCCATTTTGGAAGCCAGAGTGAAAAAAGACTTAAACAAAATTTTACAGCACAACAAAGCAGCAGGAACCCCATTCCCATATGTATTATATTGTGTCCCTCTGAACCATGGTAGCAGAAACAGTGTAGGAACTAACTTGGTAAGACTTATATTCCATCCAAAGGACTGGGAAATAGCGTTCACTACCAGAGGATTTCTTCCTGGTTAACACAGGGAAGGAGCTTGAATCAGGTATTGATGTATTCATATGACATGGAGAAATCCAACTACAGTTAACAGGATGTTTGTGAAAGACACAACTAAATGTGGAAGCCTTGAACTGTAAATATTCACTGGGGAATGCGAACTGTAGGAATCATCGATGCTGGAGATAGATCATTAGATCTTTACCAACCCCATTATAACATTGAGGTTTTACTAGGAAGGAAGTCTCCAGAGGTATTAGATATCAGAAAACAATTGGCAAAAACTTCCTTTCACAATGCCTTATATAAAACTGAAACAACCGTTACCTTCTGGATCAAGGCAATGACACCCTCCTGCAGAGACTTGTGCCTCACATAATTCTGAGGCAGGGAAGTGAGAATCACCCCTGAATCTAACGCAATCCAAAGTGATATAAAAGCATAACCAGAAGAGGATCCTCAGCCCTGCTGCTGTACCTGGTTTGTTGAGATATCATTAAAGGAAGCGGATATGTCACCAAGATACCTCCAGGCATCAGGTGGAGGCCCAGGCATTAAGGCACCAATAACATTGCATTGTACCCCATCTTCCTAACCAGTACATCAGTGTGAGGGCCAAACAACCCTTAACCCAAAAAGCTACCTCGCCCACCATCACCCAACTTAAGTATTGACCTTCACAAATATCAACCTGTTGGCTAGCATGGGAGGGGCGAACTAAAGGCGCTACCTTCGCCCTCACAGACTGGAACCTGTTTATAAACTTTAGCATGCCCTCTCCAGTAGATGGATTAGTTTACTGTCAAGTCATAGAATGAATTATAATATATAGATTTTTCTCTTCTACCTTAACCACCTGCTGACTGCATTTCCCCCAACAGCACTATTGTATTAGACCTAGTAAATAAATGCATGGTTTTTTCCTTTCATTGGGTCCCTTCTTACTTTCTCGTCTATGGTATAGCCACTTGCACATTGTTGTAGAGGTGGGTCCTTTGCGAAGAACAGGCTTAGACATACTCAATTGATTAAGAGTCGTTTATTGAGGACCACAGTTACATAGAGAACCCATCCTGCAGAGAGCTGAGTACAACTGACTACAAAAGTTTGAACAGCGCCAGGCAACCAATACCACGTTCCAATTTCTAGAAGCTGTGGCTGGCAGGGAGGAATGTTGAGAACACCACATCTCCTCCCCCTTCACAAACAAAACAGCAAATAAGCTTTTGCCAGACAATAAACAAATAGCATGTAAGGCCTGAAAGAAACAAAACATGTAAAAAAACAAAACAAAGTGCATGAAATTGATCAAGAAACACATTCTTGTAAGCGTAGAGGGACACGCTTTAAGTGTAATGGTCTAGACACCCTTTCCAAAGTCTCAGGCTCCTGAATTGCTAAGCGTGTAGGAGGCACACTGGGGGCACCCAGAGATGACAAAGGGCAACATTTTGCCACCCTACTAAGATTCCAAATCTTGTGATCACTTGTCTTTATGACATTTTTTAACACTTTGATAACCTGAAAAGGTTTACTAAATTTTGAAATTCCTCCAGTTCTCCTTGGAGACTTTATTTTGACCCAGTCTCCACCATTGACTACCGTACTCTTGACAGCCTTTCTTTCATCATACTGAACCTTCCATTCAATCATAACATCTCTCTCTCTTTCTCTCCAACCATTTGTGCTGCCCACATTGTCACTCGCTAAGGCCCTCTTGTCACACACCCAAGAGGGAACAATCTCAACATTCGCCATTCTACCTTTGAACAAGTGAAAATTATCACCACAGGACCTTGCCGGTTGTATGGCTTCTTTTAAAACCTTGAAAAACCTTTCCACAACATTGTTGGTTTGAGGATGATACAAAGAAGCTCTCTTGTGCTTAATCCCCCTTAAGAACAGAAATTCTTGCATTGCTCTTGAGGTAAATTGAACACCATTATTGGACAAGAGAGTTTGTGGGAAACCTTCACACTCAAAAATGTCATCTAAAAACTCAATCACCACAACAGACTCCACAGAATTTACCACCTTTATCACAGGCCACCGTGAAAATAAGTCCATGCACACAATGACGTAACGGTCTTAAGATTTAAGCCTCACCAGCCCAAAAATGTCTATTGAAATATCAGACCATGGACCAGCCGCTTGATCCCTAATGATCATGGGTTAAGTAACTTGTCACAACTTGTCACAATTTGCCCACTCAGCACATTGACGAACAAGCCTCTCAACAATACCGTCCATGGTGGGCCACCAGCACGCCTCTCTGATTCTCTCCTTGGTCTTGGAAATGCCCCTATGTGAGGCATGAGAATTTCTGGCCAACTTATCCCTCAAAGCAAGTGGCGGAACAAGCTTACTACCGTGCAAGAGGAGTTCTTCCACTACAACCAAATCTTCTTTGACCAGCCAAAAACCCCTGAGCATCTCATCACATTCCTTCATCTCACACGAACCACCTTTTACCATGGCAATGACTTTTTATAAAACATCATCGCCCACAAGATGTTCCCTTCATTCACTTTCTGTTAGTACACCCTCACTGATCAAACAAACATTGACTTCTTCTTCTAAGTACTCCCCTCCAAACCATTCAACATCATCAACAGTGTCATCATCTCTACTTCCAAGTCTCGAAAGACAGTCAACAAGAACATTATTGCTCTCACGGTTCAAGCCGTACATACCAGCTCGGAACCTGAGGTCATCAGATATGTGTCTCCTGACAGTCCCCAGATTCAGATTGGCCACTAAAGGAGGAAAGTCCCTGGCCGTTCTAGGTACCAAGGCTTGGAATAAACTCCCACAAAGCCTGCGGCAAATTCCCACTGAGAGCGAATTCAGGAAAGCCCTGAAGACCTGGATTTTTAATTTACCAGACACGGTTAGCAAACTGCTAATCTAGGCTCTAAATAACACTCAGGTAATATGATGTGAGTAGTTTTTCCGGCCCACTATCTAGGCTACGGACTACAGCGCCAAGATGCTCCTTGGAGCGATAGAATGCGCTTTACAAAAGCTGTTTTACATTACATTACATTACATTATTGGCACAAGGTAAGTACGTCAACTCAAATTCAAACTCTTGCAGAGCTACCACCCATTTGCGGATGCAATGGGAAATAAAATCAATATCAAACAACAAAATGGGGGGAGGTAGAGGTAAAAGCTAGGTCCACCCTCCAAAAACAGTAGTAGACCTGAAAAAAACAAAGTATCTGGTAGAGAACCTAGCCAGAGGTGTGATTTCTTCACTCAAATTAAGTTTGAGAATCTACAGGAAAGAAACATTTTTCTTTCTTGAGTCCCCTCCCTCACCGGGGTTTCCCCGCGGTGACCATCTCAGTCCTCTACAGACTGAGACGTGCTACGACTTGCGGAATTACGTGGGAGCACTGTTGTGAGAACTATATGTAGTGCAGGAAGTGGAGTGGAGTGGACAAGAGTGAGTTTAAAAATACCTAGCTAGTGGGCGAAATAATTTTATTCTTGCTCCTAGTCGGTATAAGCTAAAAACGGGGTACAATACTGGAAAACCTAGCTATAATGGGTTAGGTGTACCTAGTATCAGTCAACATGTTTCGAGCATTCCCCAGAGCTCTTTGTCAGGACTACACAGGGACCAGCCCTGTGTATACCACTCCTAACTAACCTTAATAAGGTGAATGAATATAGGACATTAAATGACGCTGCAACTAATACGCATGCAATAGTAAATACATACGATTGAACATTTTCACGTAGTATCTGTGGATAAAAAGAACAAACATTGTTAAGGGAACCAAAGCCCCCACAATCACTTTTTGGATTGACTGTAATATTTCCTTATTTGTGCACAAAAGTCTCATCCATGATGCGTCAAAAGCCTTTCTTTGTGCCTGTATTGGATTTAGAAAAGCTGTCTCTCACACTTGTTTGACATGATGCCTTATCAATTGTAGTTAGCACGTGATTGAAAACATCAACACACCGTGATAATGACACACAAATCACACACATATATTACATACTTTTTAGGTAGCAAAATTGCACCCCATGGACTTGGAGGGGCTGTCGGTGTCTCAATTAAAATACCTAAAACGAGTAAAAGAAGAAAAACGGGGGAGAGCCTTGTAGTGGCTTCCTGTTACTGTAAACAAATGAGGTTGAGCAAATGTCTCTAAAATGAGACTCGGATTACCGGGACATCCGTGGGTCCGGATGTCATGCCGCCTGAAAGGAAAGGACTTACTTGAAATGAGATATCCTCATGGCGAATTCACCTAGCCGGTGCCCCTCCAGACCTCATTTTAGCACGTCTCGTGGAAGGGCCAGTTGAAATGCTTCCGCCTTTGCCGACTCTTTGCTGGAAAAAAGCTGGTGCGGAGGAAGAAAAACTTCAAAAATGGTCACCACGTTCTAGCTAATCGTGGTGGCCATATCGAATGAGTATGTTACTGTGAATTTACACAAAGGAGGCTGTGGGTTTCGGCGATAGCTGATTAACCTGAGTGTTGGTTTTTTTCTAGATTACGCTTGAGCGAAAAAATAGTTTTTTTATAATATTAATAAAATGCAATTTTTTATAAAAACAACGTTAAAAAGTGGTCTATATAAATGGTTATCAAAAGCAGTGTTTTTTTTACTGTTCATACAGTCTAAAGCCCAGTATTCCAATCAAAATAGAATAGAGTTTTCAAAACTGGCTGCCATGTTATGGTTAATCGTGTTGGCCCTGTTTGGTGTGAATGGTGTTTTGAAAATCATCTTATATGGTGCATAATTACTACTACATTGGTGCATCGTATTGATAGTGTATTACTAATGCTCCGATAGCCAAATGTTGTTGGGAGCTAAATAATTGTAGCATAATTAATCAAGGTTCTTAATTGGTAGAAGTCTTGGCCCTCGTGAGTTTTCTTCTGGCAAAAGGACCATGGTGGGTTCTAAAACTGATTACAGGCTAAAAAATGGCTGGAATAGTATGTTAATGATGGTTCATACATAACCAAAATCGGGTGGATATTGTGGCCAAAGGACACTTTATATTGGCAGATTCTTCATTAGTCTTGTAGATGTTTTTGAAAACTTTCTCTCACGCGAACTGTCCCCATGGTATATCATCATTGAGGCCCTCGCTGTCTTAACGTAGTATGTAAAATTACAGAAAGATCAAAAGACCTTCTCACACGAGAAAGTGTACCCCTACACTAGGGAGGACTACACCCCGTCAGTGAGAAATCCAGGATACAACACAGACAGCGATGGATCCGACACATGTTCAGATCACTCTGATTCCAGCTGCAACTGCAACAATTCCAATAGGAACGGACGGTCAAGAGGAGGACGTCTGAGGAACAGGGGAGGATCCAATTTTGGCTGGCCTCCTTACCAAGGAGCACCGCCATATGGCCCCCCACCACAATTATTCTATGGCCCACCACCTTTCCACCAACATTCATACCCATACTGAGATGGAGCACAACCTCAGGAACAATGAAACCAGTCTTTTTTAGGAAGAGGCAAGGGACCACAATGAGGAAGAAACAGACAAGGTCAACAAGTCCAATAGGCACAACCCCTGGAAACCGCGAGGAGCCACACGCGGAGTATGGGCCCACTGTACAACCCATCAACGAACAGCCTACCAGCTTAGTGGTGAACCTTTCAAACACCACCTTGACATCAATTCAAGAGTCTGTCCTGGAAAAAGGATTGGGTTTCGTACCTACACCGAGTATGGATAAGTTTAAACTCTGTTGCGAGCTAAAAGAGTTCATCTGTAGGATTAAACTTGATGTATTCTTCAAAGACAAAGAACCAAGCACAAACAGCAGCAGAGACACCGAACTTCACAAAAAAATCGAATTTCACTCCACCTGCGGCAAGTCTCCCGGTGAAACTTCTAGCTTTTGAGAAGGCAGTATTGAAGGAAGTTACTGAAATTGACCCCAGGACCATTATAGTATTCCACAACACCAGCAAAAAAAAACAAGAGCCTATCCAT
Organism: Lissotriton helveticus; assembly: GCF_964261635.1. Taxonomy (NCBI): domain Eukaryota; kingdom Metazoa; phylum Chordata; class Amphibia; order Caudata; family Salamandridae; genus Lissotriton; species Lissotriton helveticus. The sequence goes on along the minus strand of NC_136061.1, from coordinate 382,834,352 downwards.
CTGCTGTCCAACGACACAAACATAACAATAAAACCAGCTGACAAAGGTGGCGCTATCGTATTACAAAATACGACAGCATACCAAGAGGAATGCCTACAATTATTGGCGGACGAGAGAAACGATGCCATAATACAAGAAGACCCTACGGAACGCCTGCGCATCGAAATCGCGGGTCTAGTAGAAGAGTCACTGATAAATGATTGGATAACCAAAAAAGAAGCAGATTTCTTGGAAAACAACAATCCCACAGTACCTTACTTTTATACCATCCTGAAAATCCACAAATCAGTGGATAATCCACCAGGGAGAGCGATTGTATCCGGCATTGGTTCCATCCTTGAACCTCTTTCCAAGTTTGCGGATAAATTCTTACATCCCCTAATTCAAACTACTAATACTTACCTTCAGGACACAAAGCTGTCCTCTGCCTCCTACAAGATCTTCGTTTCAACCCTTTGACCACCATCCTGATAGGCTTGGATGTAGAAAGCCTGTACACCAGTCTGCCACACAAAAAAACACTGGACATTCTGGAAGAACTATTCTTTCAAGAACAATGGCGGTACCACACACCGAGACATGTTGTACTGGAATGCTGTCGGCTTGCCCTGACAGGGAATTTTTTCCAATCTGGGGAAATCCTATACCTGCCCTCCTTGGTCCGACATGACTCCACGCTGCTCTTCGAGACTGACGGATCCCTTTAAAATGAACATACAGGGACCTCAGACCTAAACATACTGCATTGACCTAGGTGACAGTGCCAAAAGACCAACATTCTACAAGTCTATATTTTTTTTGTCACATGGAGGAAAGATTCCTGATTGGGATCCACCATCTAAGTAAGAATAGATTGTCAGAAAGGACAAACTGAAGAGAAACCTCTGGCTTCCTCTACACACAGTTTCAGCCAGCTGTTTGGAGGAATAATTATTCTGACAAACCCTAATTGTCGTATAGGAGGGAGGTTTTGTTTCCCCTTGGTGGCTCTTTCCTTTATCCAAAAGGTTACCGCATGAAAAAGAAATCTCCAGACTGAGTGTATACCCATGTTAGTCTTGATAAAGATGGACCTATAAAGATTTTTCAATCGAAACGCGTCGACACTAAACTTCTGTACATAATCTTCTTGGGGAACATTGGTGCCGGAGAAGCATTAATAGTGATTGCTCCAGGCTGTGTTCTAGTATATAAATCCATAACAGATATGTAATGTGTTGAGGTCTAACTTTTGTCTGTACACTCGCTATTCACTTTTCATGCATTAGATAGGATGTATTTTTATGAAATGTGATTCGAATCCTCTTCTGTTTTTAACTGTGTATTCATGTGTTGTGTTTTTAACCTGAGAAGATTGTGTATCAGGTTTAATAAACTGAGTTTTACATCTAAAAATTTTTTGGGGGGGGTTATATGATTTTCCTTTGTACTTAGTGGCTCTATCGAGATTTAAAAACGCGGTGAATGGGGCGTGAACCAAATGAATGAGCTGTAAGGTGATGTGAATTCTGCATGTGTGTATAGGTTCCCAAGGGATTTCTTATTCTTTCACGAAATCCTATATCGCCAGAAGCATGGTACGAGTATGGGACGGACTTTTGCACCAGGTGGTGGGTCTTTATGTCCATTACCTCGAAAAAACAAGAAATACTCAACAACAACAACCCACACATCAATCATGTTCAACTTTGGAAGAGATACATAGACGATGTGTTGCTAATTTGCGAAGGGAGTGAATCAAAAGCAACCACTTTTCTAGATTGGCTAAACTTACAAGACCCGTACCTCAAGTTCACTTTCACTATGAGCCGATCCCACTTGGTCTTCCTTGAACTGAATATCATCGCACAGAATGGTTTCTTAATTACAACGGCACACTTTTAACCAACAGCAAGGCACTGCCTTCTGGTATATGACAGTTTCCATCCTAGACAACTCAAAGACAATCTTCCTTTCAGACAATTTATGCGATTGAGACAAAACTGCACTGAGAAGGAGGACTACAACACTCAAGCAAAAGACCTGTCCAGGAAATTGATACTGAGACATTACCCAAAACACATAGTGTCAAAAGCAAAGAAAAGAGCTTCCAACAACAACAGGGAAGCTCTTCTGGAACCCAAACAAAAAGATTCAAACGAAGATAACAAGAGACCTATCTGCATAACCATATTTAAAATTTCATCCGATAGTGACAAAGATAGTGAAGAATCGTTGGCGGACCCTGAATAGTGGTGGCCTGGACATAAAACAACCTATGTTCAGTCATAGAAAAGGGAAAAACCTCAGAAATCACCTAGTACACACGCGTCCCAAAAATACAGCAGAAACAGAAGGGCCATTACGCTTTTTGCACGCACTCCCACAGGGCCACTACTCGTGCAGTAATTGCAGCGTGTGTCACTTACCATAGCTACCAAAAAAGTGGTATGTAATAACGGCATGACATGGGACTTACGAAGTTTCACTAACTGCAACACAACAGGGGTAGTGGATCTGATCACCTGTACATGCAATATACACACCACATAGGGATGACCACCAGAAAAGTCAGCACTAGAATAGTGGAGCACCACAGTAATATACTGTGCAAACGCACCACAACAAGAATGACAACCCACTTCCTGGAGAAACAACAAACCCCAAATGATATGAAGTGGTTGGTACTGGAACATATAATAAGTCGCACAAACATTGAGAAGAAACTACATGAAAAAGAACAACGCTGGGTGTTCAAGGTACGTTCCGACAGCGAGGGCCTGAATGATGATATCCCATTGGGACAGTTCTCATGAGAGAAAGTTTCCAAAACATCTACAAGACTAATGAAAAAGCTGCCAATATAAAGTGTCCTTTGGCCACAATATCCACCCGATTTTGGTTATGTACGAACCATCAGTAACATAACAAAAACTTTGTTGGGGGCATACCTGGGACTCTGTCCACACGCCGCTGGGGCCCACACGCTGCCTGTTCCCCCTGCCGCCGGTCATTTCCTGCTTCACGGCCGCCGGGGAACTACAGCTCCCAGCAGGCCGAGCGGGTCACTTCCTGGCCCAGCGCGCCCGGAGGCGCAGAAAAGGAGGAGGCTCCCACTGAGGAGCGGGGGCAAAAACTTTGTTGGGGGCATACCTGGGACTCTGTCCACACGCCGCTGGGGCCCACACGCTGCCTGTTCCCCCTGCCGCCGGTCATTTCCTGCTTCACGGCCGCCGGGGAACTACAGCTCCCAGCAGGCCGAGCGGGTCACTTCCTGGCCCAGCGCGCCCGGAGGCGCAGAAAAGGAGGAGGCTCCCACTGAGGAGCGGGGGCAAAAACTTTGTTGGGGGCATACCTGGGACTCTGTCCACACGCCGCTGGGGCCCACACGCTGCCTGTTCCCCCTGCCGCCGGTCATTTCCTGCTTCACGGCCGCCGGGGAACTACAGCTCCCAGCAGGCCGAGCGGGTCACTTCCTGGCCCAGCGCGCCCGGAGGCGCAGAAAAGGAGGAGGCTCCCTCCGCGTCGCGGAACGCGCGCGGGACTGCGCCGGGCTAAGCCCGGGCAAAGGGCGGGCCCTCTGTGGCCCTCGGAGGCCGGGGCGGGCCACCCCACTTGGTCCTAACATAAGAGGTACAGAGACACCATACAGTTTACCTATCTATGTTCCATTGTCCAGTGTCGTCGACGGGCCATACATAGTCCTCCCATGATGTCTTTTTGGGAAGAGCTCAATGTCGTGTGCGGCACTAACTATGTCCCTGATACATTAACTCCCCCCAGACTGGGCAAAGCCAATGATCTCATAAACTGTACCACCCAGATTGTGCCTGTATCCCCTGACTTAATCCAATTCAACAATGAGGAAATTCCATTAAATGTTAATCTAATGTGTCGTAGCTCCCCATCCCTCCCTGCCAATCCAAATGTGTTAACGCCACATAAAGCAGGGTCTACATTAAATAATCCTGTTTCCCCCTTTCAATCGACCCTATTGGCCGAATTTGAGCGACTGTTGAATGCTGCTTTGTTACCCCTGGTCACTAAAATTAAGGAGTTGGGAGACAGGTTGACCAGTGTTGAACTAATAGTAAAAAGGTCTTATCCACCTACTGTAAATTCTGCTGTTTCCCCACGTTCTACGCTCTGTATAAACCCGGACAAGCCTATTCCTATTGAACTCAGAAAAGCACGAACAATTGACCCTGCCCTGAGTATACCCCTCCCAAGGGGCCATAATAACGCTCCTAACCCCACTAGTGCCCCTTTTAAAGCCCCTAGATATCCTCAGCCAAGAAGGCATAGAATTAATTTACCCCCTGAAGCTGCCCCCTACGTGTCCGTTCTTTCCGGGGTGCCTGAACTTGGTCAGGGAAATCACGAAACAACCGAGGAGCTGCTAAATAAGACCATCTTTTGGCTTCACAACAATAGACCGCTGCCGCCCGCCCTAGATGGCGGAATTGTGAGCGTCAGGAGGGTGGGGTGGTTAGGCAGACTGCCTAAAGACATCTCGGGAGATCTGATATTGATCAGATTTAAACACAGGAACATTGTCCCCTTTTTAAGACTTTCTCAACCAAAACCCGGTGATGCCCCTATTTCTATTTGGGACTTGTTCGATTTTTACCCGGGTCCCAGAGTAATGAACAATAACAATTGGTGAAAGGGGACTCTGGCCACCATGTGTTTTACTCAGACATGTAAAATGGAAAAAGCCCATTTTGTTCTTTTGTTTTAAATTATTTTTGTAATTGTATGTTTGTATGATATTTTATGAAACTCTTCGCTTATATGATATTTCATTGCTGAATATCGAATAAAGCATATTTTGAACCTTTGAACCATCAGTAACATACTATTTCAGCCTTTTTTAGCCTGTAATCAGTTTTAGAACCCACCATGGTCCTTTTGCCAGAAAAAACTCACGAGGGGCAAGACTTCCACCCATTAAGAACCTGGATTAATAATTGCAAAAAAATTTCAGCTCCAACAACATTCGGCTATCGGAGCATTAGTAATACACTATCAATACGATGAACCAATGTAGCAGTAATTATGCACCATATAAGATGGTTGTTATAACACCATTCACACCAAACAGGGCCAACACGATTAGCCATAACATGGTGGCCATTTTGGAAAACTCCTTTCTATTTTGTTTGTAATACGGGCTTTAGACTGTATGAACAGTAAAAAAACACCGCTTTTGATAACCATTTAAATAGACCAATTTTTAACATTGTTTTTAGAAAAAATAGCATTTTATTAACACCTTGCGTGCGGCGCCGATTTCCCCCGGTGCTGGACATTCCAGAACAGGGTGTGGTCGTGACTGAACCATTCCGTCATCAGCACAGCTCAACCGTGACTGATGACGGAATGGTTCCGTCACAAGCATCGAAGGGGTTAATATTATAAAAAAGCAGTTTTTTCGCTCAAGCGAAATAAAAAAAAAAAAACAACACTCAGGGTAATCAGCTATTGCTGCTACACACGGCCTCCTTTGCGTAAATTTACAGTAACATTCTCATTCTATATGGCCACCACGATTAGCCAGAACAAGGCGGTCATTTTTTAAGTATTTCCTCCTCCGCACCAGCTTTTTTCCAGCAATCAGTCGGCAAAGGCAGAAGCATTTAAACTTGCCCTTCCACAAGAAGCGCTAAAATGCGGTCTGGAGGGACACCGGTTAGGTGAATTCGCCATGAGCATATCTCATTCCAAGTAAGTCCTTTCCTTTCAAGCGGCATGACATCTGGACCCACGGAAGTCCTGGTAATCCGAGTCTCATTTTAGAGACATTTGCTCAACCTAATTTTTTTACAGTAACAGGAAGGCACTAACAAGGCTCTCCCTCCCTTTTTCTTCTTTAACTCATTTTAGGTATTTGAGACGCCCACAGCCCCTCCAAGTCCATGAGGCGCAATTTTGCTACCTAAAAAGCATGATATATATGTGTGTGATTTGTGTGTCATTATTACGGTGTGTTGATGTTTTTAATTATGTGCTAACTACAATTGATAAGGCATCATGTCAAACAAGCGTGAGAGACAGCTTTTCTAAATCCAATACAGGCACAAAGAAAGGCTTTTCACGCACCATGGATGAGACTTGTGTGAACAAATATGGAATTATTACAGTTAATACAAAAAGTGATTGTGGGGACTTTGGTTCTCTTCACAATGTTTGTTCTTTTTATCCAGAGATACTGCGTTAAAATGTTCAATCGTATGTATTTACTAACGCATGCGTATTAGTTGCAGGGTAATTTAATGTCCTAGGTTCATTCACCTTATTAAGGTTAATTAGGAGTGGCGTGCACAGGGCTGGTCCCTGTGTAGTCCCGACGAAGAGCTCTGGGGAATGCTTGAAACATGTTGACTGATACTAGGTACACCTAACCCATTATAGCTAGGTTTTCCAGTATTATACCCCGTTTTTAGGTCTCGCCTGTCGATGCGCATGCGCATCGAGCAAGCGAGACTATAGGGGCTCATCGACTCTTTATCTAACTTGCAAGGAATCGTGGCGATTCCTTGCAGTGCCCGTGACTTTTAAGCTCAATGCGCATGTGCATTGAGCTTAAAAGCGCGTGCACAGCCGCCGCATTCCTCCGACACCTTTGAAGTGAAGCTTAGCTTCACTTCAAAGGCCCGGCTTCTTCACACCCACATGCCGCTCTGCCCCGCTCCGCCCCCTCCCCTGAGTCATCCTGCCTGCCCAGACTTCTCCTCCCCCCTACTTACATCCCGCTTTCACTTGTTTTTTGTTCCGACTCCGAGAATCTGTCCCAAAACGGCAAACTTTAAACCAATGCCACCATGACTTGATACTAGATTCTTACATTTCTCTTTAATGGGCTCTCGGTGTAGGTTTTACAAAACAAAAGTGCTCATTGCGCATCTGTTTAACTTGAAAAACACTTGGTTAAGTCTGGCTCGACGTGTAAAACACAGTTTATATTTTGTCTTGGCTTTTCAGGTTTGTGCTGTGGAAGCTGAATCAAAGCAAGAAGGCGGCATGGTTTTCCAGTTTGTTTGATAGGTGTGATTGCATTCTGGTGTGGCTGTGATTGCCTGACGCATTCTCTATAATCACGGAACCGTTATTTTGCAACAAAATACCGAATTGCAGTATCATGACCGTAGGCTTGTGTAATTACCAAATGCAGAATCACTCTTCCGCCGTTTCAGCAGCCTCGGTGGACCCTCTCCAAAGGAGCCATTACAGGGGTCATGTGTTACACGTTGCAGCTCCCTGAAGCCGTTCTCCAAACGCTGCACTAGTCCCTGTACTTACCCAACTATTAGTTTGAGCACTTGCGTTTTTCCTGCGGACAGGTGTGGATGTATTTTCATATTAGCATATTATTGACTGTGAATCCACTTACTGACGGGGATGGCTCGTGAGTCAAACGCTGGCCTCTGCGAGGTGGTGATCTGCAGGTCAAGAGTTTGAATCCTGGCAGGGACCACTCGCCCGCCATCCTTCCCGGGTTGGAAAGTGGTCTCTTCGATTCTATTCCTCTAATCCCCATACCAGTCGCTCCACATGTGCAATCTTCCCTTTCACTAGTATTACTGCCTCCCTAACCCTCTTCCACTTCCACTTCCACTTCCATGACTTCAGTCTTCTTTCTTCCCCACTCCACATGCTCCATTCTAATTTCACTCTACACTCTCTCACCCCTCGTACCCACCAATCCCATATCCGTATTTTTTCATCCCTCAAACTTCACCCCTTTCTCCCTGGCCCTACATTTTGTACTTTCTCTCCTCGCACACTTTGGCCCCCTCTCTCTCCCTCCCTCTCATGATCTCTCTCTCCCTCTCTCTCTCCCTCTCTCTCTCGCGCTCTCCTCCCTCCCGCCTGGCCAGCCCGGGTTTGTAACGATGACGCCGCTTGGCTGGCGGATTCCCCATTGAAACGGGACCCGGACTATGGGCCACACTTACTGCATCTCCTTTTATCAGAGGATAAAACACAGCCGCCCCATACCATGCCAATCACTTTGCCAATCACTTTGAACAGTTTAAGGGGGCAGATGAGAGCACCGAGTAAGGACAGAGCAGTTGGATTAAAAAAAAGGTACGTGTTGGACCTAAATAATTTGTGCTGGTCTAGGAAGGTGGGTATTTTTTTGTCAATGTCTAGACCCTGGGAAGACAATATAGAACAAGCATTTGCAATGCGATAGGTCTCGCATTTACACGAGTTTAAACTATTGGCATTGTAAATGACAATGCGTTTTATTTATGTTTCAAAAACGAAAACATGAATTAAAAGGCATTGTCATTTACAATGCCAATAGCTCAAACTCGCGTAAATGCGAGACCTATTGCATTGCAAATGCTTGTTAGACTATACCGACTAGGAGCAAGAATAAAATTATTTTGCCCACTAGCTAGGTATTTTTAAACTCACTCTTGTCCACTACACTACACTTCCTGCACTACACATAGTTATCACAACAGTGCTCCTACATAGCTACCAAGGTTTCAGACTGTTATGTGGGACATTTTTATAATTTCAGTTTAATTATGAGTGACATTTCAATGACTATGAGTGACACTATCTCCGTCACCACTGACCAGTGTCACCCGACCATCAACTGCGCGGCCCAAACATAGCTGCCAAGTTTTTAGTACACACAAGTAACATTTCTATGTTTTCAAGTAAAGTAGAAAGTGATTTTCACATCTCCTTCGCGATACCTTCAGTGATACTTTATAAGGGGCAGTGGTTTAAGAAAATGTATGGTACAAAATGAAAATCTTTTTTTAGTAAGTGCAGTGTAGTAACTTGATTAAATAAACCACTCACACATGAAATGATTTGTGAAGTTGCCCTGCACCCTTTCCTACCATACCATACCTTCCTGTAATATTTTTTAGTAGCATTTAATAAGATTCAGCTGGTAATCTATACCAAATAACAGCTGTCTTATCTCAGTGTCGGCCTGTACATACCCTTTTGTTCTGTACATTAGAAATTAATTTTGTTGTAAAACAAAAGTTACACAAGTTTGGTATTTCAGTTTTGCAATTTGTATGCATTACCTAAATTAATGACAGCAGTTTTTCGATCTCTGAAAAACTTAGCTGCCATCTGCCAGTGTGCGCGAAGCATTTATATCTGCTCTCATCCAAATTGTTGCTGCTGCCTGGCAACATCCTCACACAGGGTTGGGTTGTCTCCCGGGTTCAACAGTACACATGTCACAAGCCTCGACTGGGGCTGTCCTGTTGACAGCTTGGGCAGGTCAAGGTCACACTTAAACACTTGTGCGATCTGCAGACCGAAAAAGGCCCGGGAACGGGAGAATGGACAAACACTGGGACATATTATCAAGGGGGTTTATCTCCGCTTTTTTGGCTTTAAAAGCCAAGAAAGCGGAGATAAAATTATCTCCCTATTACCTGGCTGCCGCTAACACCAGTTAGCGACAGCTAGTAGGAGATAGCGACCATCTTGGGCCCCACTTTGCATGTCAGTGATATTTATCACTAATGACATGCAAAGTAGGCGTGCCAAGATGTTAGCGACTGGAAACAGTCGCTAACATCGCTATCTCCTATTACCAACTTTTGGAGATATTCGCGCTAAGCGCGAATATCTCCAAAAACTAACACATGCCCTGAGCAGTTCTTAGCCATGTTATCCAATGGGAGGTGGATAACATGGCTAAGAGCATTAGCTCGGTAATGCATGAATATCGCTGACTTTTCAGCGATATTCATGCATTGCGGCCGTTTTTTATCGCATTTGCGATAAACCTTGATAACAGCAAGGTTTATCTGCGATAATTTCTGACGATGCTTAGCGTTAAAAAATTCGTTGCTAAGCATCGTTAGCGATAAATATCGCTTAACGTTGGTAATATGCCCCACTGTTCCCCCGTTCCTGTAACCATATGTGATCGGAGGGCAAGAGCTGCGAAGCGTTTTTTGGCCACAATCTGAGGTAAGTAATCTGTCGGGGCTTAGGAAGGCATGCCAACACCCGCCACCATCCTCCCCACAACACTGTAAGGGTCCGGTCAGACGGCACAGAAAGTTAAGTCTGTTGATGGCGGTGATGCACAGAAAGTGCCGCCCTGCGTCCTACTGTCTATCTGGGGCCTATCTGCAAAGTGTGTGACACTGGTGATTAACACTGACAAAGATAGTGGCAAGTGGCGGAAACAATTGTCTACTTACAGTGGTGGTTTTCAGCCGGAAGCGTCATTGGCACGTCGGTGACTCGCACAGCAAGTGGGCTGCTCGGTGCTCATGCCACTAGTGAGCTACCCCTACCCTTAGACTTCAGTCCAGGCTCCTGCGGTCCTCACGAGTCCTGGCACACCGGTCAGTCATGGCTCTTCATTAACCCGTCCACTGCACTTATTCCCTCAGTGCCGGCTCGGACATTGTAACTATAGAAGGATTGCTGCGGCGCCCTTGCTTATAATGGCCTACTGTAGAGTGTAGCCGGGCCATCACGTGCGAGCAACAGCGCAGCTGCCCCCTAATTGTTTGGGGCCACCTTGGCGCCTTAAGTTCCTGAAGAAAAAACTCCCACTCTTGGTGCCAGCAGGGCCAGGATGTCATGTGACATACCCCCGCAGAGCCCAGCTATAGAGCCTCAGATGGGAGGAGACAGGCTGACTCTAAAGCGCCCGGCGAGGCGCCGCAGATGATACCTTGTAGCAGAGAGCCTGGGACTGGCAAGGCATAGCTGGCTGGGAATCACTGCCTTAAGACCACGGAAGCAGTGCTGCACGCTGGTGCAGGCAGAGACCACAGGCTGTGCCACACTCATGTATGCAGCCATCAGTAAGCGTACACCTCAGATTGCCATTATGCGTGACAATGCATTTCAGTGCGGTGATGAGGAGCGCCACACTGAAATGCGATAGAGTCACGACTGATGCTTGACACTTGGCAGGACTGCTCCTACGTAATCCCGCAAGTCGTAGCATGCCTCAGTCCATAGAGGACTGAGATGGCCCCTATGATGAAGCATGTCACCGTGGGTAAACCCCGGTGAGTGAAGGGACTCAAGAAAGAAAATGTTTTCTTTCGTGTAGATTCTCAACCTCAATTTGAGTGAAGAAATCAAACAAAATCATTACCCTTCTTTGTGAAAGCCTCCTTAAGAGGCTTGTGGTCAGAGAAAACGTTAAACTCATTTCCCCACAGGAATTTTCTCAATTTTCGTACAGCCCAAAATACACCCAGTGCCTCCTTTTCCACAACCGAATAATCACATTCAGCACCTCTCAAAGGTCTGGAGATAATCAAGACAATCAAGACTGTCTTCTCCTCCCCATCAACCTTTTGCAACAAGATAGCTCTTAGGCCAGTCGAACTGGCATCCGTCATAAGATATGGCATCTTGGCAGGGTCAAAGCTGCTAAGGCACGGAGCATTATTGAGATCTATTTTAATGCGAACAAATTCCTCCTCACAATTTTTTAGACCACACAAACTCACACCCTTTCTTCAAGAGAGACATTAGGGATAAAGTCTTCCCTGCAAAGTTATGTACAAACATGTGAATTTGACTAGATCATCCTTACTTACAAGCGTAGATTAAGGATGGAATTCACTAGAGCAGTCTTTGGTTTAATACCTGCCGCTGAAACTTGCATTTATCTGAACGAAGAGTGAGACCCGCATTTTGCAATTTCTTCAAGACAGACATCAGCCTCATATCAAGTTGTTCAAGATTGACCCCAAAAATGAGTACATCATCTTGATACATTTTTTTTTTATGTTATGTTATGTTATGTTACTATTTTTTTTATATAGCGCGCAGCGACTCAAAAAGAGTATCCTGGCGCTTTCACAGCGAGACCTACAGAAAGTAACACAACACGACAATAAAACAGCAAGAAATAAAATAAACCAAAAGGGGACCTATAAAGTAAACAGCCACGTCTTGAGACCCTTCCTGAAGGCCAACAGACTAGTAGCACCACGAAGTGACAGCGGCAAGGCGTTCCACAACTGGGGGGCGCGCAGACCAAAGGAGCGGCCTCCGATATGAGCTTTCTGGACGCGCGGCACAACAGCCAGAAACTGTGATTCAGATCTGAGCGCCCGGGCCGGGTGATAAAAGGACAGTCTCCTTTGGAGATACTTCGCCCCTCCAGAGTGTAAGGCCTTGAAGGTCAAAGTCAGCGCCTTAAAAATAATGCGGTTGCGAATAGGCAGCCAGTGCAGGTCCTGCAAGAGGGCCGACACCCTCGCTCGCCTATTTAAGCCAAAGATGGCCCTCGCCGCCGCATTCTGCGTCACCTGAAGGCATTTTGACAGGCTGAAGACCTCCAAGAATGCTTTCCATCACTCTTTGAAAAACAGAGGCAGCCGAAATGAGGCCAAAAGGCATCCTTAGAAACTTTTTTTTTTATTGGCATTTTCAAACAATATACAACTGCATAACAGAACCAAAATTCACCAGTCATTATGTATCACCAATTGCCGAAACCAGTGCAGCCCTGTGCATTACATTAAAACAATAATTCTACTTTCACATTGTGCTATAGCATAAATAACATTACATGCATTGAAATAGTTGTCTGTGTTTGAGGTCTATGCTCCAGCAATTCACGGATCCATTGGTCGATAGTTTAAGCTCAGTCCAGGGACTCAGCAACATGAAGACAGAAACAGGCACACAATATCACCCAGCTGCACCCCAGGGACCAAGCAACCTCCATACAATGCTATACTTCCTGTCATGCAACATCACTGCACCCTGTTCCCTGCTCATACAGTGTCCTCCCCCCAGACCTATCGTGCTGTTGCTCCCCCCGCTGCCACTGGATAAATGGCTCCCAGATATCACGCGGCCGTGAGGTGGGCGGCATCAGCTTCCAGTTCAAGTTCAAGTTCAGAAATTTGCATAGCGCACTACTCACCCAGAAGGTCTCAAGGCGCTTGTGAGAGGGTGGGTGCATTACTTATCAAATAGCCAGGTTTATAGCTGCTTTCTAAAGGAGAGGTGGTTCTGTGTAAGGCGGAGGTGAGTGGGGAGGGATTTCCATGTTTTGGCCGCTAAGTAGGAGAAAGATCTTCCTCCCATGGTGGATCTATTGATGCGCGGAATTGCGGCGAGGGCTTGCTTAGATGATCGTAGTTGGCGGGTGGGTGTGTAAAAGGACAGTCGTTTGTTGAGGCATTCTGGTCCTAGGTCGTAGAGGGCCTTGTGTGCGTGGGCGAGGAGACGGAACGTTACTCTCTTGTTGATGGGAAGCCAGTGGAGGTCTTTTAGGTGACTGGAAATGTGGGCTTGACGGGGGGATGTCCAGTATGAGTCTGGCTGAGGCGTTTTGGATGCGTTGGAGTTTTTTCTGTAGTTTGGCTGTGGTTCCAGCGTACAGGGTGTTTCCATAATCTAGTCGGCTAGTGACTAGTGCGTGGGTGACTGTTTTTCTTGTTTCGGTGGGGATCCAGCGGAAGATTTTTTTGAGCATGCATAGGATGTTGAAGCATGATGATGAGACAGCGTTGACTTGTCTGGTCATCGAGAGGGAGGAGTCTAGGATGAAGCCCAGGTTACGTGCGTGGTCCGTTGGTATGGGTGCTGTGCCCAGGGCCGGTTACCACCATGAGTCGTCCCATGCAGAGGGGGACGATCCTAAGATGAGGACTTCCGTTTTGTCAGAGTTTAGTTTTAAACGGCTGTTCTTCATCCATTCGGCTACTTCTTTCATTCCTTCGTGTAGGTTGGTTTTGGCGGTGTTGGGATCTTTGGTGAGGGAGAGGATTAGTTGGGTGTCGTCAGCGTAGGAGATGATGTTGAGGTTGTGTTGTCGCGCGATGGTTGCGAGGGGACTCATGTACACGTTGAAAAGGGTAGGACTGAGTGATGATCCTTGTGGTACGCCGCAGATGACTTCGGTGGCCTCTGATTTGAATGGGGGGAGGCGGACTCTCTGAGTTCTTCCAGCGAGGAATGAGATGATCCAGTCCAAAGCATTTCCTTGTATTTCGACGTTGTTGAGGCGTTGTATGAGGGTGTTATGACAGACTGTGTCGAAGGCGGCGGAGAGGTCAAGTAGGATGAGGGCGACTGATTCTCCGTTGTCCAGTAGCGTTCGGATGTCATCTGTAGCAGCGATGAGGGCAGTTTCGGTGCTGTGTTTGTCTCGAAAGCCGGACTGTGAGGGGTCGAGAGAATTGTTGGATTCAAGGAAGGCGGCGAGCTGGCTATTAACGACTTTTTTGATGACTTTGGCTGGGAAGGGGAGGAGAGAGATGGGGCGGTAGTTCTTAAGCTCAGAGGGGTCCGCTGTGGGTTTCTTCAGAAGAGCACTGAGTTCGGCATGTTTCCAGTTATCTGGGAAGGTAGCGGAGATGAGGGAGCAGTTGATGACATCGCGGAGGTGGGGTGCGATGATGGAGTTTGCTTTGTTGAAGATGTGGTGGGGGCGTGGGTCAGTTGGTGAACCTGAGTGGATGGAGTTCATCAGACGGATGGTGTCTTCGGTAGTGATTGGGTTCCAGGCGCAGAGGTTGAGAGAGTGCTGTTTTGGTTCTGAGGTAGGTGGAGTGGGTTTTTCTTCGGACAGGTTTTTAAAGCTGTTGTGAATGTCGGCGATTTTGTTGTGGAAGAAAGAGGATAGAGAGTCGCAGAGGTCTTGGGAGGGAGTGATGTCGTTGGTGCCGGCGGTGGGGTTGGTGAATTCTTTGACGATGTTGAATAGTTCCTTGCTGTTTTGGGCGTTGTTGTCGAGACGGTCCTTGAATGCTGATTTCTTGGTGGATCGGATTAATTGGTGGTGTTTGCGGGTTGCGTCTTTGAAGGTGGTCAGGTTGTCAGTGGTTGGGTTTTTTCTCCAGGTTTTCTCGAGGGTACGACATAACTTCTTGGATTTCTTAAGGTCGTCGTTGAACCAGGGGGCCTTTTTGTTACCTTGTTTGATCTGGTGGTTTTTCAAGGGTGCTAATTCGTCAGCGCTGTGGGTGATCCATTGTGTGAATTTGGTGGCAGCTTGGTTTGGGTCCGATGATAAGGTGGGGGGGTTTTGGTTAAGCGATGTGAAGAGCTGGTCAGAGGTGATTTTGTTCCAGTTTCTTTGAGGAATAGGTTGCGGAGGGATGTGGGTCGTGGTCTTTTTGTAGCTGAAGTGAACGCAACTGTGGTCCGTCCAATGGAGAGCTGTGGTGTGATCAAAGGAGATGAAATTGCTGGGTGTGAAGATAGGATCGAGCGTGTGTCCGGCTAAGTGGGTGGGGGTGTCAGCAAGTTGTTTGAGTCCGAGATTGGCCAGGTTGTCCAGAAGGGTGGTGGTGTTGCTGTCGTTGTTCTTTTCCAGGTGGAAGTTGAGTTCTCCCAGTAAAATGTAGTTCTTGGAGGTGAGGGCGTGTGGACTGATGAAGTCAGTGATGTTTTTGTTGAATTGTGTGCGGGTCCCTGGTGGTCTGTAGATGAGGGTGCCTCTAAGTGTTGTCCTGGGGTCGGTGTGGATCTGGAAGTGAAGGTGTTCGGCGGTCACGAGGTTATCTTCGGAGTTGGTCGAGATTCGGATGGTGTTCTTGTGGACGATGGCGATGCCTCCTCCTGTTTGGTTGATGCGATCTTTTCGGATGATCTTGTAGGCGTCCGGGATGGCTATGGCGATGTCGGGCGCTGATGAGGCGTTCATCCACATTTCTGTAAGGAAGGCGACGTCCGGTGATGTAGTGTCGAGTAGATCCCAGAGTTCAGTGGCATGTTTGTGGATCGATCGGGTGTTTAGCAGGATACACTTCAGGTGGTTGGAGTCGAAGTTATGTTTAGAGGGGGAGATTTTGGCATGGGTCCTGATGCAGGCGAATTTGCAGGAGTGGCAGGCGAAAGGTCCGTGGGTGTGTCCTGGGGCAGCTACGCAGCATTGTGGATTGCGTCCTGGGTTAAGGGCAGAGAGGGTAGCGGCGTCATATGTTATGCGGGTGGAGTGGGAGTTACGGGGGCCAAGGGGTCTGGCGCTGGGTGCGGTCCAGGCGCGGACGGGCGCAGACGGGCTTACCTTTGGCACACCTTCGGCACGCATAGGGCGCGACCGCTGCGCGTGAACGCTGCGCGCTAATGCATCTGTCATAAATGGATAGTGGAAGGGGAGGGGCGAGGGAGGGTCAGCTGGGAAGCGGGAGCGTGGTGGGGGGACGGGCTGGGATTCACTACAACAAAATGGCAGCGAGCCAAAAGGGAAACAGGACGCACTATGTCAATAGTCGCAAAGCGCTATGGAAAACAATGCTGGCAGCAGAGCGCTATCTCAAATAATGGAATTAATGCTGTAACAAATTAATTCAAGCCACCAAAACGCTGTTTGGCAACAAAACGCTATCTCAATTAATGCAAGGCAACCAAGGCGCGCTCAGCAAAGCGCTACGATACCAGTCGGCAGGGAGGGAGGTGTGCGACCGCCTCTGATGGAGTCAGGAATGGTCACAGCGTAGGAGCGGCCAGGTCAGCTCCTATCTTCCAGTGGGAGGGACGGTCAGCTGGGAGGCGGGAGCGTGGTGGGGGGGACGGGCTGGGATTCACTACAACAAAATGGCAGCGAGCCAAAAGGGAAACAGGACGCACTATGTCAATAGTCACAAAGCGCTATGGAAAACAATGCTGACAGCAGAGTGCTATCTCAAATAATGGAATTAATGCTGTAACAAATTAATTCAAGGCACAAAAACGCTGTTTGGCAACAAAGCGCTATCTCAATTAATGCAAGGCAACCAAGGCGCGCTCAGCAAAGCGCTACGATACCAGTCGGCAGGGAGGGAGGTGAGCGACCACCAAAAGGTCCCTAGTTGTGTGTGCCCGTAAGTGACATCCGCCAGCCACTCTTTACGGACGGCACTCTCCTTCTCCATCAATTCACCGCCAGTTGGCGCTTAGCATACAAAAATAACATCACATGTAGTTTCCTCAATTTGGACACAGTGTGCTTCACATATTCCAAAATACCCAATTCTGGGGACGGGGCATCAGTTCTACCCACTATCTGGTTTATTGACTCAAAAACCGAAGACCAATAGTCCTCCAGCTTCTCGCATGCCCATGCCATGTGCAGGAACGTTGCAGGAGAATGTCTACACTTCCAGCAACTGTCATCCTCCCGAAGTCCCATTTTGTGTAGGCTAATCGGCGTCCTATAGAACCTGTGCAAATATTTAAAATAGATTAAACGCAGCCTGTAATTGGGGGATAGCTCAGTGAGTTGCCCACAACAGACGACCTATTACTCCTCGGTGAGTGGGGTGGAGAGCTTGTCATTCCATTTTTGCAGGGCCGTAAGTTGCACTATGGGAGCGTCCTTCTGCATTTGCCTGTATATTCTAGTTACCAATTTTCTGGGAAAGGGGGAGCACACTATTGTTTCTAGCGCTTGGAAGGTTGGGGGAGCCAGCGGAAAGTCACTGCTCAAAGCCCGGCAAGCAGATTTTAGCCTATGATACAAAAACATTTCAGAAAAGGGCACCTCCTGTCCCTCTTCGGCCACAGGCGGGGGCATGAATTCGTCATTAGGAAACAGATCAGCAAATGTGTGCAGGCCTACGGTACATTGCTTAGACACGCTGATACCACCCTCAATGCAGGGAAGCAAGGGATTGTGTGTCAAAGATAATGATGGAGCATACATCAATGGGACCCACGCTCTCCTTCTCAGCTTGTCCCACACTCACCTTAGTGTCAAAACCATCCAGCCATGTCATAGCACGTCCATAATTTAAATTACAGATTTCCTGTACATCTCTACTTATCCAAATTCCCAAGTATTTAACCTTGCTGCCTCCCATCTCAGAGGGAATTAAGACGCGACCTCTGGAGTATTGCCTCTCAAGGGGAACACAACTGATTTTGCCCAATTTATACAAACACCTGCCAAACCATCAAACCGGATAAACTCACACAACACTGGGTCCAGATTCACTTCAGGATCTATAAGGTAAAGAGTCACGTTATCGGCATATAAGGATATTAACGAACTTCTGGAGCTAAACCTGATACCTCGAGCAGTATGGTGTTGTCTTATTCGGGCCGCCAGTGGCTCCATCGCGATGGCAAAGAGCAGCGGGGACAATGGGCAACCCTGCCGCGTACCACGCGAAATGGGAAAGGGATCAGAGATCAAACCGTTTACCTGTATTCTAGCACTCGGAGCACTGTATAGTAAATGGATTCTGCTTATAAAGAGCGGGCTGAACCCATTCTTGTCAAGATAGCAAATAAGTACAGCCATTCCAGGGTGTCGAATGCTTTTGTGGCATCCAAAAAAAACACAGCAGCACGGACACTGGGGTGTAAATAATGTAGTGTGGAAAAAATGGTGTGATAATTATGAGATGTTGATCTCCCCGGGATGAACCCTGATTGGTCAGGGAGAGCTACCAGGGGCAACAAGGGCTGCAGTTGGTTAGCCAATAGTTTGCCGAAAATGTTCACATCCACATTAATTAATGAGAGGGCCTGTAGGAGTCCAACTCATCCTCAGCTTTGCCCGGTTTCAGCAACGTAACTATTAGGGCCTCTCTCATAGAGTCAGGCAGTTTGCCCACTTCCAAGGCCTCCTCATACACTGCAAGAAGTTTGGGTGCCAGCACTTCCGCATAAGTCTTGTAAAACGCGGTTGTGAGGCCATCGGGACCCGGTGCTTTGTTTAGAAGCATACTTTTTATAACTAGTTCAACGTCTTCAGTTGTTATCGGAAGATCCATATACTTCCTATATGTGTCATTAAACCATGCCAACGCAATAGACTCGAGAAAGGACCCCAACCCCCCCCGGCATTCACCTTGGGTGGCTGTGTATAGATCGGAGTAAAAGCCCAAGAATGTCCTCAATATCTCCCCCTGTTCCCTTACCATGCTGCCAGATTTGTCTTTCATCTCATGAATGTGTGTCGCCGTTCTGGAGGGCCTGACCATATTCGTCAACGTGCGCCCCGGCATGTCCCTCTCCCCATACCTCCTCGCCTCTGCATATTTCCCAAGGAATTTTACCTCACGTGGCGCTTCCTCAGCATAATCCAACAGTTTAGCTTTTAACAACCCGGGAGCATCACAGCTGCCTACAGTAAAGTACTACGCTTCAAGCTTCTTAATATCAGCCTCCAAGGAAGCCAGGGAGCCCCTTATGGCCTTGAGCACCACCGCCTGCGATGCAATGCATTGCCCCCTTATAACCACCTTAAAGGCTTCCCAAAGCTCACCCTCTGTATCAACTAACCCAGTATTATTCTGAAAATAGTCTGCAATATCATTCCCGATTTCTGATTTAAAGGCCTCATCGAGTAGCGCGTGTAGCGGAAGTCTACAGGTGAACGCACGCCTATGCATAGAATGGAAGGGACAGCCGCAACCAGGCCCGGACTGGCCATAGCGGGCACCGGGCAATCCCCCGGTGCGCCACACGGGTGGGGGGCGGTTTTGGGGCCCTGGGGGCCGTTATTATTACAGGGCCGTTTTTGAAGCATTGCTGCAAAATCGGCCCTGTACCAAAATCGGCTGAAAACCGGCCCCGGCAAAGAGCTCGGCGGTACCTCCAACCCCCCGAGTGGGGAGGGGGGCCGGCCGAGCACTTTGCCAGGGCCAGTTGTGGTTCCCAGTCCGGCCCTTGCCGCAACATGCATGGGGCATGATCAGACAGGGAGCGTGGCAAGTGTTCAACCTCGTCTGCGCAGGCGGGCATATCTCGGGACAGCAGCCAATAATCAAGGCGAGACCATGCACTATGATGCTCTGAAATACAAGTGCCCTCCTTCAACGTTCCGTGCCTTCTCCTCCAGATATCTATCAGGTCCACTTCTGCTATTATCTCCTGAAGGGCCATGCAGGCTGCCGGGTGCAGGGATCTAGCTGTGCCCTTTCTGTCTAGACTCTCATTAAGTATTGCATTAAAGTCACCTCCCCACAAAATAGTGTCACATCCAGTCGATTTGATTCTTGACCATAGTGTAGTAAAGAAGTCGAGGGAATCAGAATTCGGGCCGTGTAGAGCCGCTATGAGAACGGACACTCCACAAAGGAGCCCCTGCACCAGGAGGTAACGTCCTTCTGGATCTACTTGCGCCAACCCCTCCTTCCAATCCAGCCCCCTTCTTATCAACACCGCCACCCCCCTGGCATAGTAAGAATAGATCGCAGAGTATGCATGCCCCCATCTGTTGTGGCAGAGTTTACTGGACGGTGCAGTGTTTAAATGTGTTTCCTGTAAAAGATATATTTCCACTTTGTGAGGTGCTAAGTAAGCATGCATCAACCTCGATTTCCTGCCATCATTTATACCACGAACATTCCAAGTAAGACAATTCAATGCGTTTTCAGGGGCCATTCACAACTGCAATAGGGCGTCTCATAGCATGTCTCTGCACATGACACAATATGAATATTGGAAGCTCCAACTGTGCACCACCTCCTTGAATGACTGGCATTGCATGACATAACAACCCCTCCCAACCGCCCCCCACCCACTCCAACCCCCCAATCAGGTTGCAGAGAACCCCACCCTACGTTGAACTTCAAACAGTGAAGAATTGAACAAATACGGGAACCTTCCCTTGGATGCGCAGCGATACCGGCATGTGCCCTTGCATTATACAACGTGGTCGGGAAAACTGTGGAAGACCCACCTCGCCCAGGAACCCGTAGCATAGAAGATAGGGAGAAGACTGTGGGTGCAGCCACCTCAAATTCCCACAGGCCAGACAGGGCAGTCAAACCTGACCTTCCCGCCCAACGCCAACACAATATGCAACACCTGTTCATACAATACCCCAGTTAGTCATTGTCACTTAAGTCCCCTCCTGACGCCTCAGCTGCAGCCTGTTTCTTCTTAGACTCAGGTCCTCCCACATGTTTTGCGAATTTCAGCGCCGACTTTGCATCCGTGAAGAAGTGCGGTTTACCATCCAATGAGACCTTCAGCCTTGCACGGTAGAGCAGGGAGTAGGGTATTTGTGCCTGTAATAGGATGCGTTTCGCAGGGAGGAATTCTCGTCTTGCTGCTTGCACTGCAGGCGTGAAATCTGGGTAGAACAATATGACATTTCCTTTATGGGTGATCTTGCCTTTTTCTCCGGCCATGCGAAGCACTAGATCCCTATCTTGGTAGTTCATTAATCTCGCAATGATGGGCCGAGGCGTCGCTCCTACAGATGGTCTTGGTCCCAATGACCTATGCGCCCTCTCCACCGTGAACACATCAGAGAGATGTGGGTTGAACAGCTCTCGGAGCAAGTCGGACACGTACGTTTCCATTTTAGTGATGGGGTCGTCTCCGGGATTCCCGTGATGCATAGATTATTGCATCTCAACCTCACCTCCAAATCCTCATTCTTAGCCCTGATTATCCCCAACAGTTTATCCATATGAAGTAGTTATTCTTTCGTTTCTACTTGAAATTCGTGGCATTCAGTGTGTCGATTTTGAAGGGCGTCCAGACGGGTCTCATGCGTTCCAACTTGAGATTTGACTGCATCCAGCTGTGAGGTTAAGTTGTCAAGTTTAGCATCAATGTTGCGAAGACTGGAGGGCATGTCCAGCATCAGGGTTCTAAGATCCGGACTCTGATCGTCCCCGTCCGTGTCCCGGGAGTTTCCCTGCTTGGCTTACTTTTTATTTTCTAACGTGAGTTTTGGCTGCCTGGCGTCCTGTCGCCCCATTGTAACAGATATGTAAGCCAAATCAACGTGGCACCCAGGTGTGCCAAGGTCCTCTCTTAGTAAGGTACAGGCTTGCGAGCAACAGGTCACCGCAAAAAGCCCACTCCGCCACCGTCACCTCGGATCAGCGCTGCAATACAGTAGACAGGGTATGTACTTTCAGGCAAACGTCCTCCCTACCCAGCAGGGCGCCACTGATCTCTGCGGTTCCACTGGTGTGGCCCCTCCCACACCTCACAATATCAACAGTGAGGACAGCAGCAATGGCGGACGGCTGCCAGCCAGCGCCGTATTTATGATCCAAATGGCAGTCACCCCACCAGCAACACTGGCAGGAGCTCCAGGGTCGTCGCATCCAGTTCTGTTGATAGAGGGCACCAACCGTCCAAAAATCAGCCACGGGTTGAAACACTTCCCCACTTGCTCTGGAGTCCGGCACCTACAGGTGGTCCCACAAAATGGCCGCCTCCTCGCTTTGCTGCCACCGCCGCTGTGATGATGGAGGTCAGCCCAGAGTACTGCCAATGCCCAAGGAGCAGCCAGGATGTTGCAATCTCACCTCGTGTCGTGATTAACCGCGCAGTGTGGTCAGAATGCAGGATATAGTACTCTCCGTCCCCACAGGCCTTTTATCCTTGTGTTACTCTTTCCAGTGCCCCAGCCGTGCAAGTTGCCCCCCACCGCGGGACCCACACAGGAGAACCCGGACTATGCAGATGAGCAGACACGACCAGGGGCCCCCGCAGCTACTCACAGGGCTTCCGTGTCCACTCCCCCAGCCCTTATAGCTCCAGCACAATCTACATGTGGGCGCCACTCCAAGGTCAGGTCTGGCGAGATGCACAGCCTCCTCCTGCGCCAGGTGCAGCTTACTCGCGCTACTTCACAGCCCAGGGGTGTTGCGGTGCTAGGGATAGGTGCGCAGCCGGTCCCGAAGGCCAAGCGCCGCCTATCTCGCCAGTTTGCGCCTCTCACCACACGCACAGGGACTTAACCAGGCTCCGCCGCGGATCTTCCGATCAGGCCTCCAGCGCCGTGGGCTCGATTACACGCACTTCCCACCAGTCGAGCTCCACGTCCTCCTGCGGCAGCCTCGGCGAGCACTCCGCGTCCTCCGCACTTGGATCGAGTCTGCACAGGGGTCTCAGGATTCCTGGAAGCACCTCACCACACAGTTCGCCGCAGTTGTAGCTGGTACTGGCGATATGGGATCACACCAAAGTGCAGGATAACTGAAGGATTTCGTCCCGACCTGCGGAGCGCACTCAAAGAGCGGCCATTCCGCTGCTCAGCAGGCCACGCACCCAGGCATCCTTAGAAACTTAAATGTCCCAAAGGGTGTCACGAAGGTTGTGAGGTCTTGAGAAGTAGAGTGAAGCTTAACCTGGTGGTAAGCAGAGGTTAAATCCAAAGAAGAAAAATGCCTTGCCCCTTTAAGAGAGCACAACATCTCAGTGATGTTGGGTAAAGGGTAGTGGTCAACAACCACTACTCTGTTGAGCTCTCTCAGGTCCACACAGAGTCGGGCCTCACCATTAGCCTTCCGAGCCATCACAACCAGAGAGACCCACTCAGTTGCCTCAAATTCTTGAATAATGCCCTTCTACAGAAGTTTGTCCAATTCACAGTTCATGCTCTCCCTCACTAAAAGAGGCATGTTCCAAACCTTTGCGACTTTTTGAACAATATTTTTCTTCAGATTTATGCATAGTTTTTAAAGCAACCTAGATCACTTCCAAAAACAGCGGGAAACACCATGATCCAAGCTTGAGCGGGATGGTCAACCACAATCACAGGTGGTAACTCTTTTAAGCAGACTGTGGAGGATTTTCATTAGGATGAAGAAACATATGAAGATCCCTTTGATGAAACCAACTAATAAGCGAATCGCCTTTCATTGAAACATAGATCTTCCCAGGGATGACCCTCCCTTTGAAATCAATTGCTCCCCAAAAGTAACCTAGCAAGTCTATAGTCACCCGACCATACCTTTTGGGTCTGATGTCTGGTTTTGAAAGAGAAATCTTGCCTTGTAAATTGCTCTCATAAAAGGTCTTTGGCACCAACGTAATTTTGGCTCCAGAGTCAGGTGCGTCATTAACTAGTTAATGTTAATGTTAATGTTATTTGGGATTTGTTGAGCGCTCGTACGCCCGGAGGCTTCATGGCGCTATAGGAAGGAACCAGGCAGGCAGTCAGTGAGTGGAGCTATACTGTGATGAGCTTGAGAAAAAAGCCAAGTTTTCAGAGATTGTCTGAAGCTGAGGATGTTATCATTCAGCTTTATGTGAAGAGGGAAAGAGTTCCAAAGAACAGCAGCAAGGTGGTCGAAACAGCTACCTCCAAGGCGCTTCCTTTTGAATAGAGGTACAGTCAGAAGAGATTTATAAGTGGATCGGAGGTGACGGGTGGGGCAGTATTTTTTGAATAACTCTCTGATGAATAAAGGGCCAGAGTCGTTCAGGGACCTGAACAAAATACATCCGGCTTTAAAGGCCACACGCTGCTCGACAGGCAACCAGTGTAGCTGTTTGAGGCCAGATCTGATGGATTGCCTCCTGGGGATATTCAAAAGAAGCCTGGCGGCTTGGTTCTGAACAAGCTGGAGGCGCTTGAGCTCTCCAGCTTGGAGGCCGAGATAGAGACTGTTAGAAAAATCCAGCCTGGACAGAACCAAGGAGATGACAATCTGTGTGAGGGCTGCTGAGGAAAAGAAGCGAGCAATTTTTTTTATTTTCCTCAGTTGGAAGATACTGGAGGATACCATCGCTCCAACCTGTCTTTTTAGCGAGAGATCCTCGCTGATGAAAATACCTAGGCTCTTGACCACAGATGACTTAGTTAGGGGGACTCCCATACTAGTAGGCCAGAAGCTGGAATTCCAACTAAGTAAGCTCTGTCCGGGCAAGACCAACTCGGTCTTGCCCGGGTTCAGCTTCAGGTGATTGCAGCTCATCCAGCTCAGTATATGGGACATAGTTCTTTGAAATTCCACCACTGAGTCCTTGGTGTTAAGAGGAAAGATGAGCTGCAAATCATCCGCATAGTTAAAAATAGTTACATTTGCATTCCGGAGGGAGTGCAAAAGAGGGCGTAGGTATACATTAAAGAGCAGGGGAGACAGCGAGGAACCTTGTGGTACCCCGCAGGTGGTAGATATAGTGGGAGCAGAGAAGGAGCCCAATCTGACCGATTGTGTACGGCCCGTGATAAAAGAGCGGATCCAGCTCAGAGCAGGGCCCCTGAGACCTGCCTGTTCGACACGGTCGACCAAGATGGTATGGTCGACCGTGTCGAATGCAGCGGAAAGATCCAGTAGCACGAGCGCCTGGTGAATTCCTGCATCTGCATTCCGCCTCAGAGTGTTTAGCACCGAGAGAATGACCGCCTCGGTGGAATGACAAGGTCGGAACCCTGCTTGATTCGGTGCCAGATACTCAGATTTTTCCAAAAAGCTGGAGATAATTTCACAAACATGTGACTCCAGCAGTTTGGCGCAGTATGGCAACAACGATATGGGTCTATAGTTGATAGGATCTAGCGGGTTTGCTCCTGCCTTTTTTACGAGGGGAACGAGAAGAGCTTTTTTCAAATTACATGGGACTTTACCCTGTGCAAGTGACCCATTCAGTAAGGAGAGTAAACACCCAGGAAGATTGGTGCCCACTTCCTTAAAGATGTGAGGGGGACAAATGTCATCAGGGGACCCAGTTTTGACTTTGGTTAGAAGCTTGAGTAAATTGACATTGTCTATGAGGGGAAAGGAGTCCAAAGTGGCAGAGTTGAACGAAGTATCTGCAAACAAAAGAGGGGGCTGAGTGAGAGGGATACTTTGTTTAATAGTGCAGATTTTATCAAGGAAAAAACTGTTAAGTGTGTTGCAGAACTCTTGGGTAGGGACCATCGGAAGAGAGATTCTATCGCTAGAGCTAAGATTTTCCACGATATTAAACAGCACTTTTGATTTATTTTGGGCCTTAAGTATTTTATCCGAGAAATAGCTAGTTTTGCTTTTTAAGATGAGATTTTGATACTCCCTGCGAGCCTTACGAAAGTTGGCTCTATCGTGTTCTAAATAGGCTGCGCGCCACTTGCGCTCCATTTGACGAACCTTAAGTTTGAGGCTTTTCAGGTGAGGTGTAAACCACCTGTGAGCGTCATTGGGGCGAGAGCGGGAGAAGTTAATGCAGGGAGCATGGACTTCAGCTGCCTGGAGTAACCATTCTGAGAAAACCTCTTCTGATTTTTCTATGTCCTGATCCAATGAGGGACAGGTGGAGGTTAACGATTCAAGAAAAGCCGGGATAACAACATTTTTCCACATTCTTGCCTTCCCACCTTGTTGAGACACAGGTTTGCTGTTTTTTGCAATGGTCATGATGAAATTGATCAAAAAATGATCCGACCAGATGCACGGCAAGATGGAGTTGTTTTGAGACCATATTTGGTCGAGGCTGTGCCCTTTATCATGGGTAGGGAGGTGAATGTGTTGGATGAGATTAAAGTCCAAAAAAGTTTCTTTCAGTGTGGCTGCCTGAGAGTCAGACTCCACCGAGTCCAGCCAGAGATTAAAGTCACCCAGCAGTATGATTTTGTCAAAGGTGATGATCAGGGGGTCAAGTTGTTCCGATAGAGATGCAACAAAGGTGGGCATGTTTTGAGGGGGGCGATATATGAGGATCATAAGAAGTGATCCAGTATCCACATCCATTTTAGAAATTAAATTGTCTGATCCTGTTAGATCAAAAGATGGTAATAGAGAGACTTTAAGGTCTCTGCGAATAATCGCAGCAACCCCTCCGCCCCTCTTACCTGCTGGCCTGTCGACATGCAGTATATAATACTCTGCGGGAACTGCCGCCAGGATGTCAGGTAAGGATGCCTCATTAAGCCAGGTCTCAGTTAGACATAAGAGATCTGGTTGTTCGGCCTGAAGCAGAAGGAAGATGTCTAAATGATGTTTTACCATGGACCTGGTGTTTACATATAAACATTTAAGAGTAGTCTGAAGCACAGGTGGAGGTAGAGGAGCAGACCGTAGTGCGGGTTTACCGGCTTTTGCAAGCATAAACTCCGGTTTTAAAATACTAGTACAAGTTCATAAGGACCGTCAGATGTATCCCCAGAAACTTGGCAAATAACAATTTCTTCTACATCTTCCTCAAAAAAATCCATCTCCCTGACTTTCTTTTGGACCTTTCCAGATCTACAACACTTGGTAATGACCTCTCTTGCCACAAATATTGCATATGACTTTCCAACCTGGACAGTCTTTGAAATTAGCCATGTGACCAGAGTCACCCCACCTAAAGCACTTTCCTTGGAAACCCTTCTGAGAAGTCGATTTTTTAGGCAAATACATTTTGGGTTTAACAGTTTTGTCTACCACCACCTCACTTCAGAACTCTTCTTTCTTTTCATTTGAAGAGTCCTCCTTTATAACATCAACACATGCTTTTGAATGTTCATGACTCTTAGCTATGGTTATAACTTCTTGAAGATTTGGATTGTCCTTTTGCCATAAAACATCCCTTGTTTTGTCCCGTACACAACCCAACATAAACTGATTCCTCAAGCATTCCTCCAACGCAGCACCAAAGTTACAAGTTGAGGCCAATTTGCGCAAAATCATTATATATTGCTGAACCGACTCTTCTTGCCTCTGCATCCTTCTTCCAAAATGATAACGCGCAAGAACAGTACTTTTTTAGGGAGATAGTGTCAGTGTAGCTTTTTTATGCAGATCTCATACTCATTGAGCGAAGCAGAGTCACTATCTGAGAGTTCAGGGAGGTGTTCAAATACTTCTTGGCCCTCAGAGCCTAAACAATGCTTGAGAAGTGAAGTTTTCCTCTCTGCACTTAAAGAAGTCCCATAGAAACGAGCATAATGAGCAAATACCTTTTTCCGTTTTTGCCAGGGAATAGGGGGATCACCTAGTGAAGTTAAAAAAAAACAGGGGTGTTGTGACATTTTGCATTTTTGAAGTGAATGTAAATGAAACTTTCAATAATAATAAAAGTACCACTGAGTTTGTCAGAAATTAAGCAGGTAAGAAATAGACAATTTGCACCTACCGTGTGCCTTTACACCGAGAATACACACGTAAAATAACAAGCTACGAGCATAAGATGTAATCATTTTTTAAGAAAGAACATTAAAATTATTCTCACTTCATGCTATGTACAGGTGCAGAATAATCTAACATTTCTTGTAAAAACGAAGAAGCTGTGTGCATCAGCGTGTAGGAAACTGATGAGCTGCAGGTTTTAAGTAAACTTAAGTGATACTCAACTGTGCGCGTCAACGCGTAATGTTGACAAACAGCAGTGAAGTAAAAAAAATACTTAGAACACAAAGAGCTGTGCACATCAGCGCGTAACTTTGTGCAGTCCACCGATGAATAACAATAGGTCAGGCAGCAATGGACAATGGCCGCGTCCTGGACTCAAGTCTCCCTCAAGATGGCGACTTTGCATGAAGACGTATACGTGACTAACAACGCGACTGGAGAAGTTAGGCTGAAACTGAAGATGGCCGCAGGTAAAGTGTAAGATAAAAAGGTGGCTGCCTCTCAGCGCGACTACATACTTCTTGATGGAAGTCACAGAGTATGCGCAGAGGGTCAGGCAGCGTCAGGCAGCAATGGGAGGCACATGAAGGAATGAAGGCCCAATGAGGGAACACAACGAATGCACCACCCATGGAAGTTAAAAAACGAGAATGAACACGCATCAAACTCTCGGCAGACCGGCAAATGTACATAAAGTGCTCCTACCGTCTTGCAATGCATGTGCTCGAAGAGCGCTCCTAGATCACTCAACTGGAAGCGTGCTGAAAATGGAAACACAGCAGATATTAGAGAAGTAGCTGAGGTTCACCGGTAGCGGCAATCTGTAAATAGAAAGCTTCGTTCTTCTTATGGATGTTTCGCTGTTGTGGTTTCTTATGAGGTAAAACTGTGTGCATCCCATGCATAGGAAAATCATCGCCAAAATGTAGAAGTGGGTCATTTCCGAAGAGCAGGCTTAGACATACTCTGTTGATTAGGAGTCCTTTATTGAGGACCACAGTTACATAGAGTACCCATCCAGCAAAGCACTGAGTACAACTGACTAAAAAAGTTTGAACAGCGCCCGGCAACCAATACCACTTTCCAAATTCTAGAAGCCGTGCCTGGCAGGGAGTAATGTTGAGAACACCACAATTGTGTCTGTGAATGCTGTCTTCGGAAGACCCTCGGAGTTATTCGCTATTGATAGATGTGATGCATTAATTACAGAAAATCACTAAAATTGTGCAAAAACGGGTACCTCCACAGTATGTGTCTGTGAAAAGCATCACTTTTCCACTACTGAGGCCAATATTGTTGCCTGAAAGGTGTGACTGACACTGTCTGTTTGGCAGAGGCCTTCAAACCAGCATATGATGTAGTTAATAGCAGCTGTAGATGTTTTACCATTATTTCCAGCCAAGCCAGACAACCCTCCTACACTGACGTAATCAATTCATGAAAATGTCTCAGGATGGAATGGATGGTGTAAGCTACGTAATTGTCAGAATGGAAAGTGAAGGGAACCATTGCATGAACACTCCTCATTGAGGACTCAAGTCTACCATTAATTGGAATGAAAGGGTGAGAATTCTCTGTAACAACAGCAGTACAACCAGCAAGACTGGAAAGTGTTGTTTGGAACAATGTGTAGCGTCATGCACAAGATTTACTGATAATCAGTGGTAGTGCGCTAGGGTTGCAGCAAGTGCCTTTGTTGGATATTTGCAGAACTACAATGTTGGTGTTCGGATTTAGGGGCCGATTAGGATGGCGGTTAATCCGCATCCCCCGGGCCGGCGGATGCCAACGCCGGCCTGGAGGATGCGGATTAACCGCCGCAGCCACATACAGCACCCACCGCCAGATTAGGATGGCGGTGGGATTGAGGATGGACCAGCGGCGGACGGCAGGTCCGTCCGCCGCTGATCCGCGGGGTGGGGAGGGCCATTTGGTGACGCTGTCTGCAAGACACCGTCAGCCAAATTAGAATGTTCACGGAGACATGCTTTTCCGCGGCGGCTTTTCCGCTGTGGAAAAGCATGTGGACTTTGGCTTTTGGGGGCCCGTTGCAGGCCCCCAGGGTGTCGGGGGGTGGGGGTTGCACATGGGGGGTACCTATGGTACCCCCCAACATTTACATGCACAAAACGGCAGGCACCGCGTGGTGCCTGCCGCTTTGTGCATGTAAATGTAAATCATGCATTTTTAACATTGCGGCGGGTGCTGCTTGAAGCAGCACCCGCCGCAATGTTAAAAATACAGGATGTGACCGCCAGGGTGGCGGTCACATCCTAATTTGCACGGAGGGACCGCCGCTGCCCCTGCGGACGGTCCCTCCACCTCTGGGGTGGCGGACGGACGAAGGTCCGCCTGCCATCCTAATCTGCCCCTTAGTGTGTAAATTCTGCATTTGAAATGCGGTTGTAGGTGTATCTTGTCAGTAAGGACCACGGCTGCTGATGGCTGCACTGTTAATATTCTGGTATTCTAGGTAGCAATAGGGGTTAAGATTTTCCTTCTTCATGAGTAACGACTCTCTCTGGAAAGAGGAACATTGTGTAATATTTACATTATTTACCAGTACTCTCCATTATTTCTAGTCCTGCTCTCCCATTTCTCAGTCCTTAACCTCTGCCCACTCTCCCACACTTCTTCAAACTTTGGTCCAACAGGGCTTGGTAAGAATCAGGGACACATTTAGAATAAAACCGATAGTTTTCACCTCATGAATAAAGGCCTCATTTATAACTTAGCAACTGTCCACTGGATTACTAGCGGTTGGGAGGGCACTACCTCCACTGAGTGCTTAATTTCTAAATGAACAGGCGTAGGTGCCCAATTTCTTTGGTAGAAGGCAACTGACGCTGCCCACATCCAACAACTGGGTCATACTACCCCAGACCCCATGCCTACTCTTTGCCACACCCACTCCCTTGCATACCACACCGTCTCATTCATATAAGCAGAGATACAAGGTGCATCCTTCCATTGTCTCCCATGCACCCATAGTGCTGAGCAATGCGGCAGGTTGGAACTTTAGATGCAAGTTCCCTCATTTGAGTCGATCAAAACTAAGAATAGAGTGTGAATGTCTCTCTGGTGCCTGTGCAGTTCGGAAGTCATAAAGGTTAGAAACAGCCAAGAGTAGGAAAGAGGCAGTTGAGGCCTGGTGCAGTGCTCTGCGGACACTCTTGACACCGAAAACTCAGGTTGGTCATTCTACCACAGGACTCAGTAAGCTTACACCATCAGTTTTGGCAGCTTGTGCACCTCTGATTAGGAGATATGACATTATATGATTGGCTATTTATATTGCGCACAGGTACTACAAGGAGTGTCCTGGCACAGATGTAGCTAGGTCAGTAGTGAAAGAGTTAGGCTTGCACAAAGAGCCAGGTTTTCAGTTTCTACTTAAACAGCACTGAATTATTCATGGAGCGCAACTTCAACGGGAGCTGAATCCATACTGATGAGCCCAAAAATGCTAGTGATCTGCCCCCTGCCCTTTGACGATGAAACTTTGGGATCGCTGCCAGGAATAGCTGTCTAGTAGGGTTGTTAAAGCTAAATCTTGCTCTGAGGTAATCAGGTCCTGTCTGATACAGACCATCATGTACCAATACCAGAGTATTAAATTTGACTATCTCTCTGATGGGCAACCAATAAACAGACACCTACCAACCTTATGACTTGAGGACAGAACAATAGTCTATGGTCATAAGTTATTCACTGTGTTTTTTACGAGTCTTTCTGTGGTCCTGGTGGGGAGGCATCGTCTGGCCAAAATGTTTGGCAGACATTTGGTGGGAATGTCCTTAAGCGGATGATTTCTGTTTTTTCCTCATTACATTTGAGTTGAGCTTTGGCTAACCAGTGAAAAACGGTGGTTAGGCAGGTTTTAATGTGTGTGCCCTTCTGCTCAGATCCCTTGTTCCAGGAGAAGAGCAGTTGTGTGTCACTTGCGATTAGGAGATCACTCTCGGTCCCAATTCTTCTGCTAAAAAAGCCAGGGGAGTGAGATCTAAGTTGAAATGTGTTGGACTCAAGGCTGAGCCCTGGGGGACACCTGTATCCACTTACCGTTGACTGGCCAAGCAGGGAGGCCCCCAAACGTACTGGCTTCTGTCTGCTAAAAATGACAATAGTCAGTCCAACACCTGCCCTGCCACTCCAATGGCCTGGAGACGGTCTAACAGCAGCATATGGAGTATCTTATCAAAAGCCACTGATGGGTCCATCATGATCAATACAGCCACTCCCTCCCATCCAAGGATCCTTTAATATATTCTGGAAGGATGGACAGGCCTATAGGGCAATCAGGCACTGCCCGATTGGCTGGTCTGACATTACAGTGTGCGGACTGTTTTTTGTCTCTTTGTGGGTCTGTTTTATGGTCTGCTGGGCCCAGTTTTTACTGTTGATTTCCCTGGTGTTAAAGCTACATTGCATGCAGTAACCTCAAATCCATGCAGTCTTCCATGCCATGCAAAACAAGCATACAACGTATCTTTACTAATTCAAACCTGCCCTAATTTGCAAACATGGGCCCACTTTTATTTACCTGTCTAATTCACTATTGGGGGCCAATTTTATTTTGGTGCCAGGGCCTATTTTCTGTCTCAGTTTGACCCTGTCCTACTTTAATGGGATTCAGCCCTACAGTGGTTTCATTTACAACATTGAAGGTTTGGTGAGCGCACACCACGTTTAAAGTACCTACTATGCAAAGGGTTTCATTTAGAGAAAACAAGCTCCCAAACCGGAATTTTATTTTCTCTGAATAAAAAACAAATGGCTCCAGCAAACAGAGGAATATATTTACAAGCCCCTAACACCACGGGACTGTCACTTTTTCTGACGCTTCCAGTGATGTTACACCCTACACCATATTTAAAAGGTGGTGATAGGCCACTTAACGTGGCTCAATGCCACCTTGTAACTATGGCCTTTTACACCGCAGTTTGCTGCTGCAAAGGGGTGGGTGATGGGTCAATAGCTTTTGACGCTGCCCCAGATTTACAAGGCTGGGAGAGGCGCTATAAATCAGGGCAAGGTAATACCTGGTCTTAGAATGGTGTGAGAAGGAAAGATTATTTATTTTTTCTTGTTTTTTGCTCTTTCTATGTGTGTTGCATAATGCAGCATATATAGAAATACCCAATTGCCATTATTGATTGTTTATGTGCAGGAAGGTGTCCCTTCACTCACATGAATAATTGCCCCTTCAGCTAGGGTGGCTGTGCTGGTGCTAAGCAGCTTTCTAAACACCAGCACTAGGGGAAATGCAGGGGTGCACCGTATTTTTGTAAATATGGCACATTACTGCGTTTTAAAAATGTTGGAGGAGGCGTTGCAAATTTGCCGTAGCACAGCGCTCAGGCATTTTCTTGCAAATATCCCCTAGAGTTTTCTCCCTGTGTGTGGGAGTCATTTAAAATTTTCTATCCCTGTTTGGCAGACAATGTCAGGGAAATGGGTGACTGTCATCCCATCGTCAACAGGGTGGGGCAACCGCCACTATGACCCGGCAGTCTTTTGGCGGACAGACCGCTGTGTCAGCAGAACCAGCAGAGGCTTAACCTACAATAAGACAGTGGCTCCCATGACTCTAGAGCTGGAGAACCACATAATTGGCTTGGCTAAAGGCCTGACCTTTTTACAGAGTTCTTGGATGTGGAAACAAGAATTGGTGCACAAGTGACTACTGGTAAGTAATATAAACATTTTACGCCTTTAAATAAATTAAAATTACCTAGTATTTGAAAGGCACAAACACCATTTACCATTAATATAAAGAGCTTCGCATTGTGTACCCTGATTAATAGGTATGTTATATATCACCCTGTAGACAGCATTGCTGCTTGATGGCAACTTTTCGCTGATTGTCTCTTAGAATCTATCTAGTCTAACTCACACCTCTTTGCTCTGTGTACCCCCAGGCGAAGACCGGCTTCCTGCTGAACATCCTTGGAGTACTCACAATCACTCTTTCTATCAACACCTGGACCTACTCCATGTTTAACCTGGGGACTTTTCCATCCTGGGCAAATACCACAAGTGGCCCTTAACCCTGACAGAGATGCCAGCATTACGACTCTCTGTGGGTGACTGAACTGAACTGGCACAGGGACTTGAGCCTCAGAGACTAAAAAACGTGGCACCAGTGACCGTCTTCACCATAACGTGGCCAGACAGCGGCAGCACGTCAAAGGACAGACACCTCTCAGAATCCCACAGAATGTGCAGGCCCTGACCACAGAAACCATTGCAGTGTTTTACCTGACAACCGTAGGTGGAAGATGTGCTCTTGTTTCTCTGGTAGACAGCTGTGATGTTGATAGAGCCCTACTTCTTTAGTGAATGCAGGGGTGGCATCAAAGCAAAAATCAGAAATCCATGCAGGGTCCACCCTAAGGAACTCTTTGTCCAACCATCTATGATAATTGTGCCAATACATACAGGTGAGCAAAGCAGTAAAAACCCCGGTTTAGGTGAACTGATATCGCACTCTACCTACCACCTGCTCTTTCTCCCATCAGTGTATAGTTTTTTTTTCGGTGTATCATACCAAGAAAGTGAGACGAGGTTTTGTGATGTATATTACTATAATAATTAAGAATAAATGGATGAGTAGAGAGTTGAATCCCTACTCACCAAACCGTTTGTGATGTGTCGCAGAAATGTACAACCAAGACCATATCTAAATATCTCGCTATCAGTAGAGTAAGTAGTTTTGTGCAACAGAAGTCTAATCACACTCGTAAAACTGCATCTCCATGTATATATTATTATTTGGGTTACATTATGTATTTATGTCAAATGTTGTTTAACATAACGATACTCTACATCATATGCTATATACACAGGCAAAAGCAAAGGACAAGGGAACCCTACTCACTCAGGAACCAGGGTGCGTACTTTATATAGAAAAACAGCAGTTCCAGTGGAATAGTACATTGAAATTCATTGAGAACTTTCTAGCATAATAGCGATATTCATAAGGGTTATGGAGGGATGTAAATGAGAGAGAACGCTCATGACACCAAGTTTTCTACCACAATTCAATTTGTATTGTTCAAAAAAGGTTATAGCATCTATACTGTACACAATAAATCTCTACTTGTGCAAAGTGTCCCAAGTGTATTTGTAAGAACCAAAAACAAAAAATAGTTCAGTGACAATTGGTGAAGTTATTTACAAGGTTTCAAACAACGGAGTACAAAATTACTCACAGTGAACCCAGCCGGGATCACTGATGTGGTAAAAGAGCACCAAACTCGGATTTACGAGTTCCACTGGATATGTGCTGAACACGAAAGACCCGCATTGGGGAAAATAGCTTGTGCCAAGGAAAATTGCCTACGGCAGTTGCTCGATCGCCAGTAGCATTCTGACACGATCCGACTGTACGTTGCTGACCACCATCAGTGCACCCGGCTGGGTTCACTGTGAGTAATTTTTAACTCCCTTTTGACACACACGGTTGGCACATTTCACCCCCCACGTGAATGAGCATTACGTAATCCAGATGTCCCCTACACGTAGGTCCTGACGAGACCCCACATTCCAGTGGGTCAAAACGCTGTTGACGATTATAGGAAGCGAACTGTCCACACAGCACCTATGATTGGATATGTTTGCTGTAATATGCTGTATGAATTGATTCCAAAACGGTCGCTTTCCTGGAGAATAATTGTTTGAAATCTTGTAAATAACTTCACCAATTGTCACTGAACAGTTTTTTGTTTTTGGTTCTTACAAATGCACTTGGGACACTTTGCACAAGTAGAGATTTATTGTGTACAGTATGGATGCTATACCCTTTTTTGAACAATACAAATTTAATTGTGGTAGAAAACTTGGTGTCATGAGCGCTCTCTCTCTTTTACATCCCTCCATAACCCTTATGAATATCGCTATTATGCTAGAAAGTTATCAATGAATTTCAATGTACTATTCCACTGGAACGGCTGTTTTTCTATATAATATACACAGGCAAGTCATTCATAATTGTGGTGTGTCACCACCTGACAGACACTTCCCTCCTATAGCACTTTACTTAAGAAAAGTCTCCTGATCACAGTGAGGTAAGTCTGCCAATGTAGCTGTGCAAACATTGTTGCTGGCAGGGAGGGAGGGGGCACATAGGGCACAGGAGAGCTGCAGAAGTTATGCCATTGCTCAGGGCTGTGGACATTTGTCAAAATTTGACTTGGCCAATGGACAAAATGTTACAGAAATCTACATGTCCTTGGAAGATATTTACTTGCTCCACCTATTCCATAAATCACTAAGGTACCTAAAGGCAGAGTGTAGACTAGTAATTCACTACATTTCTTGAAGCACATTTGTCATAGAGTGTGTCGAATATGAACCTGTATGACAGAAGGGTGTTCTTTATCCTAGGGCCAACTCTTAGCTGTCCAGCTTCAAAAATACTCACATGCGAAAATGATCTGACAAACATGTGGATAGAAATACCTACACCTCTTGGCAAAGCTTATGAACTATTTATCGGGCAGCCAAAATCGCCTAGCATGTGCTGTGGTTTACTGAGGCAGTATCCACAAGTACAAATAGACACGAGGCAGTCATGGGCAGTTAAATCAATCTCTCCTTTTACATTTCAGGTTAGGTGAGGTGTGATTATATTATTGCGCCTTCACGCTACATCTCCACATTCTTCTCCCACACAAGGAGCATATGCTGCACTGGCAGTATCAACAGCGTTCTCTTGTGCGCAGTACTGGTAAGGTAATGGCACAAGAAAAGTAAGCTCCGCTAACATGAAGAGGTGCAGCATAGCAATAGATGTGTAAGTTTGTCTCACTGAGATTTGTGAACTAGTCACTTTTTTCTTTAAAATGCGAGTTTTCTGCCACTTGTCTCTCTCCTTCCAATGTCCCCAGTCCCCCAAATATGCCTGTTTTCTTCTGGGGAAATCTTGTAATTCTGTTGTCCGATGCTGACATTGTCAGAAGCTGAGCGTTCCGAGGGTCTAAGGGATGATGCTTGGATATTTCGAAATGGTCACATGCATAAAGGCACAAAGTTAAGCACACAGGAAAAACACTCATTGGCAAATCATGTAGGGAAAGAAAAACTACCCTTTATGTGTATATAGGACAAATACTCGCACAGGTGGCACAGTCGCTTTTCCATGGATCTGGTATGGGCTCATTTTTACTGCTGATGTAACTGTGCAACAAGAATGCAACAATACATCAGTTGTATACAATTCTAAGGTGGGAATAATGGATAATTCCACACAGCAGTCAATAAAACCTGATTGTGAGACCTACAAATTAAAATTTTGATAATTTCTGCTTTATATTGAACTCTCTTCTGCAATTTTTGCCATTTTATATAGTTGTAAATTACAGATTGTCCCCCACTGATCGCAGGTTCTGTGAACGTGTGTGATTTATAACAGAGCCACTTTAAATATGAGATTCAACAACTGAATCGTTTTACACATAATTTGCCACATAATCTAGAACATATTGCCTTAACTGTATATTTTAACACAAAATGTTGATTCTAGCTCAAACAGATCAAACATTTCTAAAAAGGGGGTAACCCGTCCTGCTACACAGTGAAAACCCCATCACAAGTAGTGATTGATCACTTTTACATTGCTATTGCTGTATTTGGGTGTTAATCTGAAAGTAATGAGGCAAAACATTTATACATACAGTGTTAACGAATACAGATGCAAAAAAAATGAAGTAAAACTATCAACAAAACTGGGCTGCATTATGCTACATAATACAATTCTTTTGTGGCCACATAATTTAGTCAACCCTGCGGCAAAAGTTAGACCGTACATGCTGCTTTATACAGTGGCTCTGCTTATTTAGCTCAAGCTGCCAGAGCACTTTGCATGGAGGCGTGGTTTAAATTAGGTACAGGAGATGAGAAATGCAACCAAATAAAGCTACAGGCTAACAGGAATGAGCCCAAAATGTGGAGAATAACCTGTTTCTTGCCAGATTAAGTCTGTAAAATTGGCACAGACGTGAGGCTTTTCCTCTGCTGCAGTGGCAAGATTGGAAAATGAAGTGGGGGCACTGATTAAGCGAGAGGCAGTGTAGGGAATGCAGAGGTAATGGAATAAGGAAAAGGCAAGAAAGACTGTGGTGTAGGGTACTGGAAAGGAGGACCCAGGCAAAAATGTGGACATTGCGATGTTTCTGACATCAAGAGTGGCCCATATTTTAGAGAGCTGTGTGAAATACGCTGTACACATAACATTGCCTGGATAACGAAGATACTTTCTGCCTGCTGCATTATGTGGGGTTTCTTTTATTCAAATTTAGCTTTGTTGGTTTAGCCCCAGGAAAAAGATGTACCTTTAAAAATGTTTCTATTTACAGTGCACACATAATCTTACAAGGCTGCCTTTTCTGTAAGCCTGTCAGGGGTTTAAAGTCTAATCGTTTGCTCAGTGCCCCCGAATGCGTCCTCATCCACAAAAGCAGAGAAACAAATAAAAGTCAATGTCTCTAAATAGTGAGCTTCCATTTGTTGTGTTTTCACTCATTATCAATACTGCACTGGTTGCAATGTTACTTTGCAATAGGCACCTCATTGATCATCCAATTGCAGTGGAGACGTTCCAGACTTACTGTAAATTGTTAACATGCCATACATTTGACCCTTACCCCATGTTCACTGATCCTAGACCATTGCATGCAGCATCACCGTTAACATACTTTTCTTAAGGTTCTGACCACTACAAAACCCATTATCAGATTGACTCAGTGCCGACAGCTCATATATTTTTTTGTAATTTAATGTCTACTTAACCATCCGACAAAAGAGATACTAAATCTTCTTGCTCTTTATAAAATTGTAGTTGGTTCGGGGGTCGTGCATTACCCCAGCCCTGCATTGCTACAGCTAACTTAAAGCTGACAAACTCTGAGCCCATTTACATTCAATTACCAATATATCTTTCACTGCATGAGAGGCAAAGGGAGAATTAATTGAACTCTAAGAATCTCACTATGTTACTCATTTGGACGCTCAATAAACCTATAAATACAAAACAGGGAGGCACATAGTCAGGGAAACAGAGTGTGTTGTTGTGGATACAAAAAGTGGAACAGGAATAACACTTAGGCTGAAAAATTCCCATCGCCCACCAAACGTGGCGGAGGCATCGTCATATGGGAAGTGGATAGTGTATTCCAAATCTCGCCCACCACATCAAAGATGGATGCAGAGATCGGAAAACTATGATAACCTTCAAGCCACAGTGTATTCCAAAGTGGTGCTAATGGATGTGCAGTGCTCAGAGTAAAGTGAACAAAAAAAGGGAGGATTTTAAAAACAACTACAAGAGCAGAAAATATGTTTATTGGATACTGCTCTGGTGTCGTGGTTAAGAACAAGCGCTTTGTAGTCTGAGATTATAACTACTGTAAGACGCTAAGCAGTGTGGTCAACATGTTTCAGCTGTAAAAAGACATTATCCAGCTTTCGTCAGGACCAAAGAATGAAAAAGATGCTACTGCAATAATGAAACGACAATTCTAAATGAAAAAAGTAATCCTACCAGTATTTTGGAGCCCCAATATTAGCTGGAGGAGACTCTAAATGAATTGTCCTTTTCCTAAGGAAAACAGTGAAGCAAACAACAAGTATCCTTAGTGATCCACAATTAACAGACACAACACACACACAACGAATAAGAAAAATTTCAAATAAGAAAAAATTTCCTTATTGCAACAGAAGATTAAAGATAATCCTGTATAATACCAAAAATTGGTTCTAAATTTTTTTTTTAAATTAGACTTACCCAGCATTATGTGGGAAGCAACCCCACCTCACCCGGCACCCGCTCGGGAGAATGAGGCCCCGCTCTGTTGAGATAGAAAATATAGCCATAAAGTATAGTTTCTACCATGTGAGAGGATTCAACATGTAAAAGGTGGCTTATAAAGAGTAATTCCTATCAGTACAAAAAACTCAATTGTCTCAAGTAGAAGAACGCCATACACCAGAACATGGACTAGACTAGTGCCAAAATTTGAATGAACTATGAGCAAAAAAGCCCAACCCATAAGAAAAGAGTATGGGGAGAGGGAGCGCAAACCTACCTGTCCGTCGGTACCTCAGGCCAGCATCCGAGTGGGAGTGGAGGTAGCGGACAGGCAGGGAGCATGCCTTTTATCCCCGTGGTAATTGGCCCAATTTACGCTAATGGGCGTCTTGAAAACGAGCATTTAACTTGTTTAAGCAATCCCAGGTCGAAAATTGCATGCTGCGCATGCTCGGGAAAAGAGCCCTTTTCTTCGAGCATGCGCTGTTGTAGGCGCAGAGTAGTTTGTTAGTGTGGAATTACGCCCGAACCTCGCCGCCAGTGTTATCACCTAGCGCATGCGCTGTCTAATGCTTATACGAAACCAGAAGTGTTTAAAACTGGGGCATGCGCCAAAGCCCGTAAGCATTTAGAAGAACGTTAGCGAGGGCCAGGGGGCGTGTTGGATGCAGCCTCGCGGTGCGGAAACACCAGGAGCTGCAGGAAACGAGTAGTGTGATCGCTGAACGCGAGCGCCTAGTGCAGCTAAGGCAAGGCACGAGGTGTGTATCTCGCACGTGTGTGAAGTGACAGTGGCAAGATATTGATTGTTAAGCGCGAAACAAGGGGGCATACTATATTAAACATTACATGTAGCAACCCCCAGGATGGCACATGGACATTATGGAAAATGTATGTAAAAAGGACGTGACGCTAGCGCCTCACAAACATGGGTAAGAGCCAAGGTCAGGTGCAGCAAAAGGATGACATTATCTTGAGGAAATATTGCAGAGACCAAAGGAACTATGGTGATAATGAAGTTCTCATGCATATTAAGTGATTATAAACATGGTGGCAATGACAAGTTGGTACCGTCATTGAACCTGTTAGTACATGCGTGCCAGTTAAAGTATCACTAAGATATCTTACAGTGCCGTCCAGGCAATATCATCATTCAGACCCCTTTTGTCACTGTTAAGTGAAAAAATCAATTTCTGCTCTTTCACAAAGAGGAATCTAGTTATGTCACTAATGTGGGATGGAATGAAAGGCTGTTCCAAAATGACCCACCTGAGGTCTTCTGCAGAGTGTTTATGGGTGAGGAAATGATCAGTAAGTCTGGTCAATTGTTTTTGGCAACGGATTGTGTTCTTATGTTCTCCAATCCTCAATTTTATTTTCCTGGTTGTGAATCCAATGTATCTCAATGAGCAGGGACAGGTGATCATGTATATGACCCTTTCTGTATTGCAATTAGTGTGTTTCTTTAGAAACCACGTTTTTCTCAGGAACCTCAATGGGGAGTATTTTTGCTCCGAGCCTCGCCAATCTCTACGTCCACCAATTCGAGCAAGATCATGTCCTCAACCATAGCAACCCTTTTTTCCATCAATTGGTGCTATGGAAGAGGTACATAGATGATGTTTTTGTGGTTTGGCGAGGTTCAACAGATGAGGTACATATGTTTCACCAACGGCTGAACGATCAGAACCCCTACCTTAAATTCACTATTGAGGTTAGCCAGGAGAGACTCTCGTTCCTTGATCTCTCCATTTTTCCAGTGGATGTGAGCTCTACACGAAACCCATGGCAAGGAACTCCCTTCTACTTTTCAACAGCCACCATCCGTGCTCATTACGTGCAAATCTGCCAGTCGGTCAGTTCCTCCGGCTGAGAAGGAACTGCTCTTCCAAAGATCTGTTCAATAAGCATGCCCACCACTTGTCACAACAATTACAAGCTAGACACTATCCTAAAGACCTGGTGAAGAGAGCTTGGAAACGTGCCTCGAACAATCATAGAGACTCTTTACTTGACAAACAACAGCAAAAACCTACCCTGGATTGTTTAACATTTGTTAGTACTTTTAGTGTGCTTTCAAATAGCATTCAAAAAACAATAAGGAAACATTGGAATATTCTTAATATTTCCAATGAAAACATTCCTCTACCTCTGTTCTCTTTCAAAAGAGCACCCAGTCTTCGTGATAGTTTAGTCCACACGAGACCACGCGCCCAAGAATTGGTTAGATCCAATACACTCTGGGATTTACCACCTGTACAGGGCCACCATCCATGTGGCTCGTGTAGCGTCTGTCCACAAACCTCTAAAGCTGAACGAGTTGACTTGGGTTCTGGTAAAACGTGGTTTCTAAAGAAACACACTAATTGCAATACAGAAAGGGTCATATACATGATCACCTGTCCCTGCTCATTGAGATACATTGGATTCACAACCAGGAAAATAAAATTGAGGATTGGAGAACATAAGAGCACAATCCGTTGCCAAAAACAATTGACCAGACTTACTGATCATTTCCTCACCCATAAACACTCTGCAGAAGACCTCAGGTGGGTCATTTTGGAACAGTCTTTCATTCCATCCCACATTAGTGAGATAACTAGATTCCTCTTTGTGAAAGAGCAGAAATGGATTTTTTCACTTGACAGTGACAAAAGGGGTCTGAATGATGATATTGCCTGGACGGCACTGTAAGATATCTTAGTGATACTTTAACTGGCACGCATGTACTAACAGGTTCAATGACGGTACCAACTTGTCATTGCCACCATGTTTATAATCACTTAATATGCATGAGAACTTCATTATCACCATAGTTCCTTTGGTCTCTGCAATATTTCCTCAAGATAATGTCATCCTTTTGCTGCACCTGACCTTGGCTCTTACCCATGTTTGTGAGGCGCTAGCGTCACGTCCTTTTTACATACATTTTCCATAATGTCCATGTGCCATCCTGGGGGTTGCTACATGTAATGTTTAATATAGTATGCCCCCTTGTTTCGCGCTTAACAATCAATATCTTGCCACTGTCACTTCACACACGTGCGAGATACACACCTCGTGCCTTGCCTTAGCTGCACTAGGCGCTCGCGTTCAGCGATCACACTACTCGTTTCCTGCAGCTCCTGGTGTTTCCGCACCGCGAGGCTGCATCCAACACGCCCCCTGGCCCTCGCTAACGTTCTTCTAAATGCTTACGGGCTTTGGCGCATGCCCCAGTTTTAAACACTTCTGGTTTCGTATAAGCATTAGACAGCGCATGCGCTAGGTGATAACACTGGCGGCGAGGTTCGGGCGTAGTTCCACACTAACAAACTACTCTGCGCCTACAACAGCGCATGCTCGAAGAAAAGGGCTCTTTTCCCGAGCATGCGCAGCATGCAATTTTCGACCTGGGATTGCTTAAACAAGTTAAATGCTCGTTTTCAAGACGCCCATTAGCGTAAATTGGGCCAATTAACACGGGGATAAAAGGCATGCTCCCTGCCTGTCCGCTACCTCCACTCCCACTCGGATGCTGGCCTGAGGTACCGACGGACAGGTAGGTTTGCGCTCCCTCTCCCCATACTCTTTTCTTATGGCTTGGGATTTTTTGCTCATAGTTCATTCAAATTTTGGCACTAGTCTAGTCCATGTTCTGGTGTATGGTGTTCTTCTACTTGAGACAATTGAGTTTTTTGTACTGATAGGAATTACTCTTTATTAGCCACCTTTTACATGTTGAATCCTCTCACATGGTAGAAACTATACTTTATGGCTATATTTTCTATCTCAACAGAGCGGGGCTTCATTCTCCCGAGCGGGTGCCGGGTGAGGTGGGGTTGCTTCCCACATAATGCTGGGTAAGTCTAATTTAAAAAAAAAATTTAGAACCCATTTTTGGTATTATACAGGATTATCTTTAATCTTCTGTTGCAATAAGGAAATTTTTTCTTATTTGAAATTTTTCTTATTCGTTGTGTGTGTGTTGTGTCTGTTAATTGTGGATCACTAAGGATACTTGTTGTTTGCTTCACTGTTTTCCTTAGGAAAAGGACAATTCATTTAGAGTCTCCTCCAGCTAATATTGGGGCTCCAAAATACTGGTAGGATTACTTTTTTCATTTAGAATTGTCGTTTCATTATTGCAGTAGCATCTTTTTCATTCTTTGGTCCTGACGAAAGCTGGATAATGTCTTTTTACAG
This sequence comes from Lissotriton helveticus, assembly GCF_964261635.1. Taxonomy (NCBI): domain Eukaryota; kingdom Metazoa; phylum Chordata; class Amphibia; order Caudata; family Salamandridae; genus Lissotriton; species Lissotriton helveticus. Next base: position 382,790,669 of record NC_136061.1, on the reverse strand, counting down.
CTGAAACATGTTGACCACACTGCTTAGCGTCTTACAGTAGTTATAATCTCAGACTACAAAGCGCTTGTTCTTAACCACGACACCAGAGCAGTATCCAATAAACATATTTTCTGCTCTTGTAGTTGTTTTTAACATCCTCCCTTTTTTTGTTCACTTTACTCTGAGCACTGCACATCCATTAGCACCACTTTGGAATACACTGTGGCTTGAAGGTTATCATAGTTTTCCAATCTCTGCATCCATCTTTGATGTGGTGGGCGAGATTTGGAATACACTATCCACTTCCCACATGACGATGCCTCCGCCACGTTTGGTGGGCTGATGGGAATTTTTCAGCCTAAGTGTTATTCCTGTTCCACTTTTTGTATCCACAACAACACACTCTGTTTCCCTGACTATGTGCCTCCCTGTTTTGTATTTACGGCTTGCCCAGGGTTGTGAGGTTCTATGGTCATTAAACTTACCCACACTGACCCCCTTTAAGAATTTTATATTTCGCTCAATAAACCTGTCCACAACTGGAAAAAGGTTTAGTGGGATTTATTACAAATTCAAAAATAAGCTCACATAAACCTCTTAGCATATAAAAATAAAAAAATAGTAGAACTTGTGCAAATCTGCTGAAGTGATGCACTCGATACAGAAAAGAAAGGATGATTAGTTTGATGATTACAAAATAAAAATTCAGGAAAAAGAAAGTTAAATCATATTTAATTAGTTGTGTCTTAACAAGTAACAGAAATCTGGGGGGCGTGGCTTGGCTGCGGAATGACTGCCTAGTCTCGCAGCTCCACCGGCCGAGCCCAAAATTCACTAAATATCCGGTTAGTACACGCTGTCTCTCGGACCTGCCTGGAGGACAGAGCTAGCGGGAACCCTCCGCTCTGGTTTGACGCGGGAATTGGCGCCGTAGCGCATGGTGAGCCGGAGCTGGAACAGGAGATCTGCCCAAGGTGGGGAGAGGCCTGCGACATGAGACTTGCGTAGCGGGAGCATCTGGGACGGGGAAGGCTGAACCCCGGAAGCGATCGGGGCTGCGCCCGCCTGGAATACGACCCTAACATCGGAGGAAGACGGGCGCGAGGAGGAGCTGGGGGATAATTGCAGTAGCGTTTCCTACCGGCCCGGTGCACCTGGACGCCGCTGGTACTGCGGCCATCTGCGAGACAACGGTGAGCTGCGAGGGGGAGACTGCCGCTTGGAGTGGCTCGCTGTGGAAGAGAGCGGTGTGGTTGCTTGACAGTGGAGAGGGACATATGGCTGGCTGAGGACTCTGCCGACGACTGGGTGCAGGTCACAGCCTAATTGCAAGGGAGGCTGCTGAAGTCCTCAATTGGGCTGGATATTCACTGGATGTGATCAGAACGACGGGCCGCCATTTTGTTTCGCTGGGGCCGTGCTGCCGTGAAGTATATATAGAAGACTATCGGACACTGCTTGGCGAGCGGAGAATGCACACACGCGTGGGATCCTGGCTGTCGGGGCGCTCATAGACATTGAAGGGAAAGTAGCGTCGGCTGCAGTGTTGTAGTGCTTGGCGTCCTGGCCTATGGCTGCTGGCGACTGACATAATCCCACGCTCTATGGCAGGAAGCGCTGGTGTGCGGGACCCCTCCGAACTATGCCCGAGCTGCAGATGAGAACTGCGTTTCTAGATTGAAGGCGAGAACTGTGGCACAGGCGCGACGCGAGGGGCGTCCTCCCCATTGTGCCCTGTGATTTAACGAGGCGGCGTGAGGCGGCCATCTTGAACTGGTGTAGAGCTGTATACCTTAGGTGGCGGGCACTCACGCCGCTGAAGCGGAGAGGAGGTTGAGCTGGAAAGGCCCTCGGCTTGTATGCGGAGGGAGTCCCTTAGATTTGTTGCCTACCATCAACCCCTGGGATCCAGGTTGCTACAAGGCCAGCTTCAGGCATAAGGTGGAGACATTCTGTGGGGTCCATAGGCGGTGTATCTACGTCGGCCTGTGGAGGGCGTTAAGATTGTACTTGGAACGTGAGGCTTTCCACTGGGTGGCCGCTGAAGTGCAAGTGTATAGTGCAGCAGTCCGCGTGCTGAGATGGGTAAGCCGGAGACGCGACAGCCCAAGATAACATTTGATAAGAAGTCGAATAAACTGCCTGAGACTGAAGGGCCAGATCGGGAGGTGACGGACGACGGTGCAGGCCAACTGCCGGCGGCGGATGTTAGATCAATGTTTCAGGAGCTTAAGACGAGCATGCAGGGTATTGACTCCAAGATGGACACGTTGGTGGCGCGTATGGACGGCATTACACGGCAGATGGATAAGCAGGAGGGCAGAGTCAGTGTTTTGGAAACACGGGTCACAGAGACGGAGGAAGGCCAAACTGATCTTGAGAAGAAAGTGAAAGGGATGGATAAAGTACTGGCCCTGATCCAGCAAAATAATTAGGATTTGGAAGCGAGATCGTGACGTAATAACGTACGCATTACAGGTGTTGCTGAATCGACGGACATCCCCAATATGGAACAATACATTGAGGCTATGATGAGGGACCTTTGTGGCGATGGTTTGTCCCCTATGTTTTTGATTTAAGGAGCTCACAGATCCCTCGGTCCCAGGCCCAAGCCGGGTGCTCCGCCCAGACCGATCCTGGCCAGAGTGCTTAACTATAGGGATCGGGACACGATCCTGCGCCTTGCGAGGGAAAAAGACATGACACAATACCGCGGAAATGACATAGCGCTGTATCCTTTTTTTATCCCATGCAGATGCAGGCTGCCCGTAGGGAATTCATACCGGCGAAAAAGATATTTCAGCAAACTGGAACGAAATATGCTCTGATTTACCCGGCCAAATTGCGAGTGCAGGGTCCTGGAAGGCCTACCTTTTTTGTGGATGCAAAGGTGGCACTGAACTATGCCAAGCAATTAGTGAAAGAACAGAGACAGCAGAAGTCACCGGAGGAGCAGGATTCGACTGAAAGGCTAAGTGACATTGAATGATTGGTATTGAATCTCTGTGTTATGGCGGAATGACTGTGGATTGGTGGCGAGATAACTGATATCATGTCCGCTGCTGTATTGCTTGGTTATGATGTTCATGTTCACCTTGCGGAGATTCCTGTATACATTGGAGCCGGGCTGTTTCATAATGCTCACTAGCTCACCCCGAGAGTAGGTGGGTCCTGGAGAAGACGGTGTGGTATCGGCGGCTCGGCCACCCTGTCACAAGTACGGGGTAGTATGGTGACCATCCTGCATACCCCCTGGGATGATTCCCATTGTTTGGACACTGTTTTTGTGGGGTATATGGGTGTGGGGGAGGAGGTGACGGTTTACACGACCTGATTGGGGGGTTGGTGTGGGTGGAGGGGTAGGGAAAGTGGAGTTGAGAGTTGCAGAGAAACTGTTGGGATGGGGGACATGCACGGCTAAATTGGGGTATTGGGGCAGGGGGGGTATTAAGAGGTTTGCCTATTGTTGGAGCCTGCTGCACCTATCAGTTGTTTTGATTCCATATCTTAACCTGTCCTTAATGCCAAGTTATGGCTCCTGTAGCTGCATATATGGGTGTTCCATGGCCGATTATGCCTTGGCTCGTATATGTCTGCCAAATTTCTGGATTGGGATGGCGAGATTGATTACGTATGTGCTTAGCCTGGTATGGAGGTCCCTGTGAAGGTGGTTAACTGTTTATCCTGGAATATTAGAGGCTTGAATGATTGAAGGAAAGAGAGATTGAACCACTCATATTTGTTGCGACGAGAGGTGGATACTTGCCTGTTGCAGGAAACGCACTTGGCCCTGCTAATACAAATATGCTGAAACATCATCGTTGGGGGGAGATAGTAGAAGCCCCATTTTCCAACTATGCCAGAGGTGTTGCCATTCTCATACGCAGAGGATTACAGTGGAAGACGCACCCATCGATTATAAATAAGGAGGGCAGATACATTTTATTGTTGGGTATGCTGTATGATGCCCCTGTGTTGATTGTCAATGTGTATGGTCCGAATGTGGACAGTCCGGGGTTTTTTCAGAATGTGTAGCAAAAAATTCAATCCTGTGGAGAGGCGGCGATATTATGGGGGGGTGACTTTAATGTCGTGCTGTCCTCTACAGCCGACAGGAAGGGAGTGGCCCGTGAACATTACCCTAAAGCAGCGGCATGCCTGAGAGAGTTAATGGTTGAGGAGTGCCTGTAGACACTTGAAGAGCTTTGCATTCGGAGGAGAGGGAGGGAACGTGTATGTCTATGCACAGAAATGCTTGGTCCAGGTTAGATTACTGGTTGCTGTCCAGGGATATACATTCCAGTGTGACTGCGGCAGATCACCTGCCGAGGTCGTTTTCTGATCATGCGCCTGTGCGGGTGCAGTTGGCTATTCCACCACAATATGTGCAACCCTTTAGCTGGAGATTTCCTTCAAGAGCGCTGTTGGACCAAGTTTTCAGGGAAGAGCTGAGGGGAAAATTGTCTGAGTATTTTGAGTTGAACGATGGAACTGTAGATTCGCCAGTTGTCCTTTCCTTGCCAAGATAGTTGAAAAAGCCATGAATATTCAACTTGCGGAATTCATCGAGCAACACCATCTGCTCGACGAAACACAATTTGGATTCCGCAAATATCATGGAACGGAAACAGCACTCATCAAAGCAGCAGATGACATTCGACTCATCAGAGACCAAGGTGGCACAGCACTGTTGGTGCTCTTAGATTTATCGGCTGCTTTCGACACGGTTGACCATAAGATCTTGGTCAACCGTGTCGAAAAGATGGGTGTGCAAGGCCTAGCAAAAGATCTGCTAGCGTCTTTTCTTGCAGAGAGATTCCAGGCAGTTATACTGGGCCAGTTTGAATCCGCTGACCTATCGCTGCCATGTGGGGTACCTCAAGGTTCATCCCTTAGTCCGACACTATTTAATATATATGTGTCGGACCTCGCTAACACCATCAAAGCGCACGGGATGAACCTTACCTCATATGCGGATGATACACAGCTGATACTGGCTGTCAGAAACGATGGGGAAACTGTGGCCGAAAAGTTCAAGACAGGTATGCTGGCCATTGGAAAATGGAAAGTTTTGTCTGAAATTAAATTCCGACAAAACCGAGGTGGTCACCTTTGGCCACCTCAGCCCTAGCTGGTCCCCAACTTGGTGGCCATCATCTTTTGGAGCCGTACCCAAACCGGTCACGAAAGTGAGAAATCTGGGGGTCATCTTTGATGACAAGCTAAATTTCATGGCTCACGCCAATCAGACGGCCTCTACGGCGTTCTACAAATTACGTCTGGTAAGGAAGATCCTTCCTTTTCTTCCTACCAATGTGGGTAAGACATTGGTCAGCGCTTTAGTTCTATCAGCATTGGATTATTGCAACGGCTTATTTGCAAATGCACAAGTCAGGATAATTAAGAAAATGCAAACAATCCAAAATGCGGCAGCCAGACTTCTCCTTAATATTCCCAAATTTAAGCCAATACAACAATCTTTGAGGAGTCTTCACTGGCTTCCTGTCAGGAATCGAATTAAATTTAAGACGTTATGTATCGTCTACAAGGCACTACACCATCAAGCACCCCAATTCCTGCGCGACCATCTTGTCCCATATACTCCCACTCGAATGCTACGATCAGCAGGACAGAATGACTTGGTAGTGCCATGCACCAGGCTGGTCAACTGGGGAGACAGACGTTTCCTAGTTGCCGCCCCAAGATTGTGGAATTCTCTCCCACAAATCATAAGATCAAGTCCAAATCTAATGTCCTTCAGGAAGGCATTGAAAACTTGGCTATTTAACCTCTGAAAATATCCTCAACATCATATAGGTGAGTAATACAGTACAGCGCCGAGACGCCTGCGGGCATTTGTTTGCGCTTAATAAATCCTAAAAATAAATAAATCCTGTGGGAGGCGTTCAAGGTGGTAACGCGTGGCAGTTGCATGGCGCTTAAAACAGGGCTGCTTAGGTCGATAAGGAATACGCTGAGTAGCCTAGAGAGTGACATTGCTAGCTTGGAGCAGGAAAACAGGGAGAGCTCTTCCCCTTCCATCCAAGCTGACATTAGGGCTAAACTGACGGCATTCCAGGAAGAAGCGGAGAGGGAAACGGCATACCTCAACAAGCATGCGCAGGCTAGGAGGTATGGAGAGGGCGTCAGAGCAGGGAGGACGTTAGCATCATTACTACGTCCACCGAGAGGAACAGAGTATATCACGCAGTTACAGGGAAGAGATGGTGGGATGGTGCGCGAGCCTCAGGCCATCCTTCACACAATGACGGAATATTACATATCGCTGTACACGACGAAAACGAAGCCTAGTGAGGCAGATATTGCAGTTTATCTGAACACCATTGCGTTGGCTTGGTTCAATGATGGTGCGAGACAATGCATGACTTTGCCTATCACGGTGGAGGATGTGAGGGTTGTGATCACTGGCATGCCGGTCGATAAAACCTCGGGCCCAGATGGGCTGACGGCTGCATTTTACAAAGAATATATAGTCATAGTAGCTCCTAGCTTACACCAAGTGTACATGGAGGCCATGGACACCGGTATGCTGCCGCCCACATTTAGGGAGGCCATAAGCATAACTATTCTGAAGCCAGATAAGGACCCTTCGAACCCAGAATCCTATCGGCCCCTTTCCTTAATCAATCTGGATGCAAAAATATACGCTAAACTATTGGCGGAAAGATTGAAGCTCATGCCCCCGCAAATAGCCTTGTCGGACCAATCGGGGTTTGTCCCAGGTCGTGCAACATCGCATAACCTCAGGGTGCTCTTTGGTCTACTGCATTACTTGGACCCCAATGTACAGGCCGTTGCCGCTTTGCTGGATGCCACTAAGGCATTTGATTCCCTTGAGTGGACGTTCCTGTTTGCATTGTTCACCCGCATGGGTTTTAGTCCACTGTTTACTCAACAGATTAGGCTCCTGTATACGTCCCCCGTAGCGCGAGTGAAGGTCAATGGACAGATTTCTGAGTCATTCGCCATAACGAGGGGCACAAGGCAGGGCTGCCCGCTGTCGCCGCTCCTGTTCGCGATAGCTACAGAACCCCTGGCAGCACGGTTGAGACAGCATCACACTCATCGCAGCATAAGCTTCACCTCTAGGGGTCTGCAGGTCTCAATGTATGCAGATGATATGACCATATACATGACCAACCCAGCAGAAAACTTTGACCTGATCATGCGGGAATTCATCAGATATGGAGGCCTCACAGGTACACAGGTCAATTGGACCAAATCAGTGTTGTTGCCGCTAACTGACGGCACTGCGAGATGTGACACGGAATTCCACATAGCCTGGACGGATGACAGCGTTAAATACGTGGGTATATGGTTTAGCAGATCGATACAAGAAATTTGGTTAGCAAACTATGGCAGAGTGGTAGATTGGGTGGAGGTTAAGGTTCAGAGATGGCGAGCTTTGCCACTTTCCCTTACAGGACGCATAGCTATAAGTAAAATGGTAATTTTGCCTAAATTGCTTTACTTATTCGTGAACATTCCTATGCCCCTTAACAATCATTTTTTCGCACAGCTGCGAACAGCGTTTATAGATCTGGTTTGGGCTGGAAGACAACCTAGGATGTCATGAAAACTATTGACACTCCCTTTCAGTCAGGGTGGTCTAGCTGCCCCTGACGTTGACCTCTATGCATTTAGTGCGCAAGCGCAATTCTTGCATTTCTGGCAACACCCGGTTCCATACCAGCCGCATGTGGCGATTGAGCTTGGTATTGCTGCCCCGACCCCACTTAATACGACTGTATACCACCCTTACAGGAGGTCCCCATCGGATATAAACACTGTTGAAGCGACGAGATGAAGCGACGAGATGGGCCTGGCTGAAATTAGCTAAAAGTGCCGGAACCGCGGAGCTTTATGCGCCGTCGATGCCGTTGGGAGGTAACCCCCTGATAGGCCCACTGATGGACAAGGCAGTGACGGAGCGGGCGGGTAAACATGGGTTAAAGGTGGCTGGGGATCTTTATCCAGCTGACGAATTTCTGACGCTGCAGCAGATGTGTGCACCGGAGACGCCCACGGCATCTGATATGTTACTCTTTTACCAGTTGAGAGCTGCATGGTCATAGGGGGCACTGGGTGTGCGGACGAGGTAGTGGTGTACTTTCAGAGAGGTGTAGTAGAAGTAACATAAATCGAACCCTTCCCTAACCTATCCCAGCAGGGATCCCCTATTTATAACGGATGATGGACCAATGTCCGAGAAAAAATTAAAACAAAGTGTCAGCAGTGAAGTCTCCAGTAGAAGTACTTCACAAATGGGTCAAGTAGCACGAAGACACACGACCACAGGTCTTAACCTAACAAAATCTCAAAGATGCCTGTCTCCCCTAAGTATCGACAAGCAATTGTATTCGAAAGAACATGTTCCCTGTGACCTTCCCTCGATTACTTTTCCTTTGGCCAGGCATGATTCTTCCAGCATCCTTACCACGCAGATATGTGATCCTTCTCATTCTAGAACGCCCTTCTTATCCTCCATCGGAACTCATACCCATGCTTATTACCACATTCCTCTCGTACTACCTTGTATTTTCACACATCACTATCGAACAAAAAATAACTCCTCTGTGAGAACTAATAAGGTTTTATCCTCACCTACAGTAGAGACAAAATGCAGCAAAACATTCTACATTGAAGGTTAAGCACAAATCAAATGTTAACTGCATTTTGTGCTTTCACTGAAAGCCACAGGGGTTAAAATAAATCACACATGAAATTAAATGAACACATGTTAGGCCTAAAATAATAGCTAACTCAACAGATGCACTGTGTTACATAAACGTGCACATTTTCTCTGCAGTTAATAAAATGTAGATAATTCATTATTATAATGTTCCCCAAAGTTATTACTAATAAATTCAAACTTTATAATCAATGATTGGACTTCAACCTACCCAGATACATTAATGATTAGCATGTTAACCTCTTATTTGCTCATAGAAGCTAACACATCCCTTACAATATCTTCCATTAGTTACCATTTATGAATTTATGAACAAAGTCAATTGTGCTTTGTACACATTTGATGCTCTAAATGAATTTCACCTCTTCCTGAATAATATCAGTCACAAATATTATTTGAGTGTGAACTATAGGTAAATATGATGCAATCCTACATTTCATACATGGGGTCAAAATATCGCTTCCCGAATTCCCCCCTCTGATGGCGTATCAATCCATCACATCTTATCTGTGATCTTATCAGATGAACAAAGGTAAACCCTTGGAGTGGCAAATGCTTTTCAGGTAAATTCTTATAATCGTTTCATTTCATAGTATTATATATTCTGCTTCTTTTCTAATTGTACATTATCCCTCTTTTGAACATTTCCCTTCCTTGCTTTATTTCTCCTGTACACCGTCACTCCCAAAACCAATATTATCACTCAAAGGGCAATAGACAGTAGCGGTCTTAACACAGAACCAACTACGCCACTTCCCATATTGGCAAACCACCTACCCACAGCACTCAATCCATGTCCAACTGAATCCCACACACCTTTAGTTCCCAATTCCCCTACTTCATTATGCAGACCAGTAATATTTTTTAGGTACTACTGCAAATCCTTACTTTTGCTGGGATGTAAGTACAACATCTGTCAAAGTCTGCATTCTTTTGCAAGCAAAACATCTAATGCAAAGCGATTTTGCATTGCCATAGCTCTAATAGCAACTATATCAGTTTTTACAATTAACAAAGCTCCAGCAGTGTTAGTAGATAACTTATCAACTACAGTAGACAGCTTTCTAATCTTATTGCTATTCTATTTCACTCCTACATTTTGGTATTATTGCTCCAAAAGTATCTCTCGCAGTTTCTACAGCACTCGCACCACACCTTGTTCTTGATTTCTCTTCCCACACAGGATGATCCAAATCTTTCATATGATACCCTTTTGGAGACACTGCCCCATATAACATGTGTCAATTCACTCGACATCTTGAAGGAAGTGACCCGATTAGGGTCACCCAGGTCACTCACGCCACCTCTCAGCCTCCGGTACCAAATAAAGAGTCGGTCAGAGCAGATCCCTGTCTGCCAAGTCGCTAGGAGTGCTGCAGAGGGACTGGCATCAGCAAGCAGAACCATATATTATGTACCCTTCAAAACCAATGAAAACACGCCCACCATGGAATTTTCCAGGGAGATGCAGCTGGACAGTAAATTACAAAGTAATAAGTTTTGATTCTGAGGCCGGGCACAGATTATCTAATATTCAAGGTCACTCTGCCTGTACCCACCACTAGACAAGTGAGGTAAGGTAAGGTAAATTGTTATTATGCTTGATTAATTAAAACAGTTGCATAAATTAAATGAACATTAAAATCAGAACACAATGCGCTGATACAAGGAATTAAACCAATTTAAAATGGTCCACTTTGTGTTGTGCATAAAACAGTATAAAAATGATCTCATAATATTAGATCCTCCACACAGTTGGTACTTAATCAGTTTAAAAGTTAGCTTTGTGTGGGTTATGTTATTAGGCAGTCAACCCACCAATTTTCTTATCAAGGTTTTTGCTGTTTAAGTTATTATTATTTCCTTTCAAGAGGTACTCTAGCCTCTCAAGGTGTTCCAGGGCTACGAAGACAGCTTCAGATTATGTCTGTTGGTAAGCTCGTGATGCTGTTCTAAGAGTTTTGATGTAATGTTACTGAGCTAACTAAAGTGGTACTCAAGACCATTATGTGGGGCTAGTTCATAACCAGTGGAGATATATTTTTCAGTCTCTGTTCAGTAAGATAAAAGAATTTTGTATTGTGACAATTCAAATGTACTAAGGTTGGATAAAAGCACAGGATTACCGCCTGTCTGCAGGACCTGATGTCATACTGGTTAAAGGATGGCTTTAATAAAGTATTCCTTATGTCCTTTAGTTTGTCAAAAATACAAATAATATGGATAAGGTTCTCGACTCCGCAAACACATAACCTGCATGGCTGGTCTCATCCTCTTCATTCCCAGGTTGGTAAACAGGTTAATCGCACCAACTCCTAAGCAAAGTTATAAGAATTTTTCTTTAGTTGCTATCTTTGTACCTGCGATAAAAATAGGGTTGGGGTTTACAAGACTTCATAATTGCTGAGCACAACCCAGCCATGGGCTCGCTTTGACAGTGCTTACTTATCCTCAATGGCTGAAATAAGTCTTGTGATTTTGTAACAACTTTTTTGAATACTCAGTGAGCAGTTGAGGTGTTCTAAAGGTCTGTCAGACCTAGAGCCATGATGGAATCCAAGAGGTACTTGTTAGCTGGCGATTTCCCAATATGGGTCAGCTCTACCCAGAGGTGGTGGTTTAGGGATCCATCTTCGGCAGCTCTGATTTTGTGCCAGCATTTTACAGAGGCTCCAATTCTCTCTGCCACCTGATTTTGAAGCCCAAATTCGAGCCTTTTTTGGGCTGGAGAAACATATTTAGGGAGCTGGAATATCGCTCGGTAAAAGGTTGCTTTCATGCTGTCTAGAGTTGCTGCGTCCTTTCCTCTCAATGGCGCTCTCTCATAGGTAATCGGCGGCTGTAATTTGGCTCTTAGGACTTTAAAAAAAGGATCTAATGATTGATCCAGCAGAACCTTCTTCAGAGGTTTAATTGCCAGGTAGGTCATAGCACCCTTCCTTCGCAAGGATTCCATCTGTGGCTTGAAGGAATTGTTTTGATCCAAAAGTATCCCCAGGTATTTGTAGCTTGTTACTTGATTAGATTATTCCCGTCCAGGTACCAGCTAGTACTCGTCTTCTGATGTTAGTTTACTGTCATGATTTTAGTTTTTTTAAGGTATATTTTTAGAGTTCTATTGAGAATATTTATGAGTCACACCCAGAAGATGTTGAAGACCGATAGGGGTCCAGCTGATCAAGACTAAATTGTCAGCGTATAGCAAACTTGTCAGTGTCATGCCTCCTAACTTCAGAGTGTGTGATGAACAGCTATCCAGTTCCCCCGGTAGATCTACCAGGAAAAGGTTAAATAATAGTGGGGCTAGGACGTATCCTTGTTTTAGACCCTTAGTGGCGGGAATTCTGTTTGAGAGTTGTGTCCCGCTACCTAGTTTTATTCTGGCCCACGAATTGGTATGCAAGTGCCTAAGTTGATCAAAAGAGAAGTTGGTATCCCCCAGGTGTCCAGCTTGTGCCAGAGCTTAGTGTGGTCTACATGGTCGAAGGCTGCTGTGTAGTCTATAGAGCAAAGGTAAAGGGGGTATTTGCCCTGTTTTGCAGCATCTATAATCATGGTTAAGGCTATGATGTTAGTTGTTGTTCTATGTCCTTGGCGGAAAACTGTTTGTGTTGTGGGTATAATGTGGTTCACAGAGGCCTAGCTGGCTAGTTCATTCAAAATAATCCCTGCATAATATTTAGCCTCAGTATCTATGGGGGCTATTAGCTGGTAGTTGTTTGGGGTGGGCCTCTCACCTTGTTTATGTATTGGGCTAATAATTGAGCCTCTCCATATCTTAAAACTGGTACCAGTGCATTGCTCCAGAATTCGGGGTCTTGTTTGAACAGCATCGGTGGGATGCTGTTGGGGCCGGGAGCTTCCGCCTGTCTGCCTCTAGCTATTTGTCTCTCTATTACCAGTGCTGCAGGGCCATTTTGCTCTTCTGCTGCACTGGATATGAAGTTTTGGCTTAATGATGAGTCTGTCTCCCATTGCGTCAGCCATAAGTTACTGGCGTTCTCTTTGCTGGGACAATGGTGACTTGTTACTACTATTGTTGAGCTATTAATGCTAGCGTTTCCCAGATGAACAAGGGGGGGAAACAGTTTTGCTCCGAATAGTTGAAGTGTTTAAATAGATAGTCAGTCTAAACAGCTTCTGTAATATTAGAGTCTATGACAGGATGGTTAGGCTGCTGTAATTTGTTAACTGATTGCCAGAATTTGGCACTGTTTTTCTGATTTGCATCACAGAGAAATTTCACCCATGATTCATTGTCCTTTGCTCTTTTGTTTGCCCATCTCCCCCATTTTAGCGATGTCTTAAATTCACAGAGGGTATTTTGCAGACTCGGATTGTTTGGAGATTTGCGAAGTCGCTTTAGAATTTGATTTATAAGTTGCTTTAATTGTTTAGAGGCTGGACTTTTTGCCAAGTGGGAGAAGGCCTATATCTAACAGGAAAGGTATGCGCTAATAAGAACAGTGCATTAATTAGTGTAGCACAACTCAGCTCTGCAGAAACATAACCTAGAGAAAGCTGTTTCTCGGAAATGGCAAATGATTGGTTTTGATCATGATTAAATATGGTGCACATATACAAATGGCACCGCTAATGCTAACTTACGTAAAACAATGCAGAAGCATAATTTTTATTCCAGCAATCTTGAAGTAAGCATTTTTCCCATGAACTAAATAAACTCCAGGCATCACAGGATCCGTTCCATCCAAGAAAAACTTCCAACTTTCTTGAACTGCAAAAGTGTGGTCACACTCACTCTCACCCACTAAAAGAGTACTGTTCTTATTCTTATCCTCTTGAATACATAACTTCCCTGGATGTTGCCAATCTAACAACAAAGCTACCATTATTCCTGCCTTTTGATGTGCTACCTCTTCCTGTGACCAACGTATAATCTAAATTCCCGTAGTTGCCTTTTCTTTGACTGCTCTATGCCTATAGTCTACCTGTTCTAGAAATTAGTTTTTGATATCAATGAGAATGCACATTGCATTCTTTCTGTGTGCATAAGTCATATTTATTGTAGCAACTGGTGCAAAATTTGGCTTTTCAGATGTTTGACTTACAGAATCTCTGAAAAAACGAAACCATAGTCTGAATAATAACTACAAACTACATGTAATGTAATGCCATATGTTAGTGGCATATGATGGCACGTATTTCCCTCAGCTATTGAAGCAGGAAGCTTCATTCAAACATAGCAATGTTGTGCTTCCATTGTATCAACATATTCATATAACAAATTAGTGTAAACATTAAGGGCCTTCTTATGACTTTGGCGGCATGGGAGCAAGGCTGCCATGCCACTGCCCCGAAACTGCCAAAGCCATAAAAAAAACACAGCCCACCACAGTGCGACTTTCAGAACTATCTCTGGCTGGCAGTTCTTTGGAGTCCAACAGGGATGTCTTTGAAAAAGACACCGCAATGGGTGAGTCGGAGACAGTTCCTGCAAGCCACGAATAATTAATTCCATGTCCTACAGGAACTGGGGGTGCATGCAGACAGGGGCACAACATGTGCGCCCCTGCATGCACCCCACAGTACAGAAGCACAAGGGGGTCCTCCAGGGCCCCCTTTGTTTCCTCACTGCCACACTCTTAATGGCGGTCTCACCACCATGAAAAGTGTGGCAGTGAGGAAATTTGTAATATGCTTGGCTGGACAACAGCGGCCCTTTCAAGCATATTGTGGCCTCAAAATAGCCGCAACACCATCAGGATCTCTGATCCTTGGCTGCTGCGGGGGTTCCAATGCGGTCTGACCGCCCAAGTTGTAATGGAGTGGTTGGTCCATAATAAGGTCCTTAATGTGTAATCTCCCCGGGACAAATCTTCATGTAAATTCTTTTCTCCTAATGAATGTAAGCCTCCATCTATCTTGTGTACAGATTGTCTGGTCTGGTGCATGTTTCTATTCCTTGGCATTAAGTTTACCTAGATCTAGCCCTATAAAAATTGCCTTTAAGCCCAACACCAAAAGAGTGATTGCTACATCTATAAAGCATCTTCGTCTATAACTATTGTTATTCATTCCCATATTGTTTAGATTCTTACCAAGTGGGTAAAGAAAATTCACCAAAAGATTTGCTCCCGTCCTTCTCCACCTGTTGAACATTAAAACAACAACAGTATTTATGTTCTTCGACTTTGGGTTCTTTAAGTGTGTACAGTCTTTTTTGAGGTTTGCCTAACCCTACTCCATGTTCTTCTGAATTATCAACTCAAAATCTTTTCTTCTTCCAGTTGGTCCTAGATTTTCTTCTTCAAGCAAATTTTGACAAAAGCTCATTAAGTTAATTTAACATCTCTTATAAGTTCTGAACCTAGTTCGTGTACAAAAATTTTGAACAAATCTTCTTTTAATTCTGCAACCTCTGCGGGTGACTGTTCTGGATTCGAATGACAAAAAACTGTTACATTCAATCAATCAATCAATCAGGGATTTTAGAACACACTACTTACCCGTAAGTGTGAAGTCTGAAGGCCCTGGGAAGGGTGGGGTGCAAGCAACTCCATTGGACATTAGAAGAGCCAGGTCTTGAGGATCTTTCTGAATTGTTGCAGTGTCGGGCTTTGTCGGATTTGGTGGGGGAGTTTGTTCCAGGTCTTGGCCGCGTGATGGGAGAAGGATCTACCACCTGCTCTGGTCCTGTGGATGCCTGGGGCTGTGGCTAGGGCAAGGTCGGAGGAGCGGAGCTTTCTCTTGTGGTCGTTTGTTGAGATAATGGGGCCGGTGTTATGGAGGGCTTTGTAGGTGTGTGTGAGCAGTTTGAAGGTTATTATTTTTTTTTACGGGGAGCCAGTGGAGCTCTCTGAGGTGATGGGTGATGTGGTCATGTCATGAGATGTCGAGGATAAGTCTGGCTGCAGAGTTTCTGGACGGTCTGGAGTTTGCTGAGGAGTTTTGTTGTTGAGTCCGGCGTAGAGAGCATTTCCATAGTCCACCCTGCTGGTGATGAGTGCATGGGTGACAGTCTTCCTGGAGTCAGGAGGGATCCATTTGAAGGTCTTGCAAAGTATCCAGAGGGTGTTGAAGAAAGTGGAGGACACAGCATTGTTCTGGCTGTTCATGGTGAGTATTGATAAGAGTATGATGCAGAGGTTGTGTGTGTGGTCAGTTGGGGTGGGTGGACTTCCGAGGGTAGGGGGCCATCAGGTGTTGTCCCATTCGGAGGGGGTGGAGCGAGGGTGAGGACTTCTGATTTCTCCGAGTTGAACTTCAGGCAGCTGTTGCTCATCCAGGTTGTGACGTCTTTCACCCCTTCTTGGAAATGCTCCTGGTGATGTCAGGTTCCTTGGTGAGGGAGAAGATTAGCTGAGTGTCATCAGCGTATTAGACTATGTTGAATCCGTGTTTTCTTACGATGGTTGTGAGGGGCTACATGTAGACATTGAAGAGCTGTGGGAGGATCCTTGGGGTACTTTTCATCTTATTTCCATTGGTTCGGAGAGGAAGGGCAGGAGTCTTACTCTTTGCGTTCTACCTGAGAGGATGGATCAGATCCAGTCTAAGGCTGTTCCTTGGATGCCCGCGTTGTGGAGCCTGGAGGCTAGTGTGCGGTGGGAGATGGTGTTGAAGGCTGCTGCAAAGGTCCGGAGTATGAGGGCTGCCTTGTGACCTTGGTCGAGGAGGGCGCGGATGTCATCGGTGGCGGATATGAGGGCGGTCTAGGTGCTGTGGAAGCTGCGGAATCCAGATTGAGATTGTCTAGGATGTTGTTGGTTTCTATGAAGTGTGCGAGCTGGGTGTTAATGGTTTTCTCAATGACTTTGGATGCAAAAGGGAGCAGTGAGATGGACCTGAAGTTCTTGAGATCTTTCGGGTCTGCGGAGGGCTTCTTTTGGAGGGGGTTGACTTCTGCGCGTTTCCAGTCATCTGGGAATGTCACGGTCTTGAGGGCGCAGTTGATAGTTTGGCGTAGTTCGGGTGTAATGGCAGTGGCAGCCCTGTGGAAGAAGTGCAGCGGGCAGGGGTCAGTAGGTGCTCCGGAGTGGATGCTTTTCATTGCCTTTACGGTGTCTTCTGTGGTGAGAGCAGTCTAGGTGAGGAGAGTCTGTTTGATGGTGTCACTGGGGCTGGGTGTTGAGGCGGTGCGTGGTTTTGAGGTGGAAGAAGGAACTGAGTTTGTTGCAGAGGTCTTGGGAGGGAGGGACGTTAGTTGTTTCGCTGTTGGGGATGGTGAATTCTTGTACGATGGCGAATGGTTCCTTGGAGTAGTGGGAATTGGAGAGGATTATGTCTTGGGTGAAGTTTCTCTTTGTTGATTTGATGAGTTGGTGGTGAGCCATGGGGGCTGCCATGTAGGCGGAGCATGCTTTTGGGGGTTTGCTTTTTCTCTACGTTTCTCCAGTCATCTGCAAGAGCACCTGGGTTCTGTGAGGTCCATGGTGAAACAGGTGGCTTTCGTGTTGTGTTGTCTCGTGGTGTTCTGGAGGGGGGTGAGTGTGTTGGCATTGGTGGAGGTTGCTCACCGCTTTGTTTGCATCTGTCGTACTTGAGGGAGGATGCAGTTGAGGGTGGAGGTGAGGTGTTCTTTGGAGACTTTGTTCCAGCTTCTTTGTGGGACATAGGGCATGTGCTTGTGTGCAGTGGGCTTCAAGAAGGAGAAATGGATGCAGTGGTGATCTTTCCAGAGTAGTTCCATGGTGTTGCTGAAGCAAATGTTGCTTCCTCCAGCAAAGATAGGGTCAAGTGTGTGTCCTGCTCACCCACTACCTCACGACAACTGCACATAGGGCGCAATTGGTGCACTTAGCCATCAGAAGCACCGCCACTTCTCTAAAGCACCACCCATTGTGAGTGGGGTTGAATGCTATTCTTACGGGTGCGCACCTGACAGTTTGCCTCTCCGGCACAGGGACTGGAGCAGTGATTGATCTGTACCCCCCTCAGAGAGCACCGCTATTGCTACCCGTCGACTGGTGTGCACCATTGCCCTTCAAGGGGTGTAGCTCACTATTGCCTCTGTACTCCTGGACCACTCGGACTGGAGCGTGGGTGTGCTCGGCCAGACGCCAAATGAAAGCACGGGCCACGTGCCAACACCGCCAGCACCTACCTTATCTCCACCTGACCAGACAGAGAATACCGACAGGACCGGGTGGGGTGGCAGAGTGATCGCTGCCGTCGGGACGAGATACATCACCGTGAACACACCTGGGACAAGGTATTGAGGCACAATATTGTCAACTAGGGGCAGCAAACCTGTGCAGCAGAACAGACTGGACAGATACACGCTCCCCAAAACATCGATGCCTGATCCCTTCCCTACGGGAAAGAGAGGAGCAACACAAGGAGAAGTAGAACCGGAACCCACACTCAAGGACGTCCTAGAAGCGATTGCCAGGATCAAGACATCACTAGAACATAAGATGGAAGTCAATCTGCTCCGGGCGGATATGAATAAAAATAATGAACGAGTCAAACAAGTTGAACTCACTACCGACAGCCTAGTGGAGGATGCCTCACAACTACAATCAGATGTCAAAGACTTGCAAACATTCCGGGAATTTGAGGAAACCAAGCTGGATGATTATGAAGGATGCCTGTAGCGCAACAATGTGCGAATCTTAGGTGATCCGAAAAAAGTAAGAGGGGCAGGCCACGGATCTCTTCATGGAAGATCTCATCCTTAAACACCTGTAACCCAAGGGGTTGGGGACATTTTTCATCATCGACAGCCCATAGAGTCCCCGGGGGTTGGCCAAAACCCGAGGACCCCCTTTTCCGATCCTGGCCAGGGTCCTCAACTTCCGAGACCGAGACGTTATACTCGAGCATGCCAGGGCGGGGCCACCCGTGAAATACGAAAACGCGGACATAAGTTATAACCTTCTTTCCAGACTTCACTCAGCTAGTCCAGAGGCAGAGACGCTCCGTTCTGGGGATCAAGAAGACGCTGAGAGACAAAGGCTACAAGCACGCCATGCTGTTCCCAGCCAGGCTTCGAGTGGAGGCAGACGGCAGGGCCTAGTTCTTTGAGCACCCAGAATCTGCGGCGGTATGGTTGTAGAGTTGCTGACCTGTGATCCATATGATGCTGGGGTTAAAACCGGTGATACAGTGCGGTAGCCTTTTACTCACATATGTTCCGATGGGTACACAGTGGGATGTAGGGGTTAGAGTACTCAGCTAGAATGTCAATGGACTTGGCGACAAGATCAAGCGTAGTATGGTCCATCAGTATATCAAACGACAGGCCCCAGGCGTTATCCTGTAACAAGAAATGCATTCGATTGGGATAACATGCCAGTCAATGAATAGGGGAGGTTATAAGTTAGTGGCGCACGCAGGCTTTACATCCGGGTCATGAGGCGTGGGCATCTTAGTAAAAAACTTGTTCCCCTTCACAATCCACATAGTCCGGGGTAGATATGTAGGAGTTTTGGGTCTGTGGGAAGGTAGGGCTATTACATTTGTCTCAGTGTATGTTCCCCCTGGCCTTCAGAGTGATGCCGTTAAGGATCTAGGCGGAATACTATTGTCATTCCTGAAAGGCCTCCTCATGATAGAGGGAGATTTGAATGTAGTGGTGTCCGGTGCGCTGGATCGTCACCCCCATGGGACATTAGACCTGCACAGCGGTGGCTGCCTGATGGATGGAGGACACATAACCCAGATATTGCCCAAAACACCTTCTTGTCCAATGCCCATCGTAGCCTGTCCCGTATCAACTATATCCTAGTTCCAGCAATGCACACACGCAATATTTGGGAGATCCACCACTTAGGCAGAGGTATCTCAGACCGTTCTCTGATATGGATGCATGTGGTCCTAGGCCAAATGAGTGCAGGGAGAATTGCTTCTATTAATCTGTGGTATTTACGTGACACCAAAATTCGAAAGAAAATAACTCAGGCCACGGACCACTACTTCGAAGAAAATTAGGGAACCTTAGAATCAGCCCAAACATTATGAGAAACCTATAAATCAGTCATCCACGGAGAAGCCATATCCCTTATTTCGGGTAAGAAAAAAGCCAAACAAAAAGACTTAGTGAGGGTGGAAGACAAAGTGCTTAAATTGGAAGAAGAGTTGGAGCTTGCAGTGACACCTGAGAAGTTGCACCTCTTGAACTTAAAACAAGACGAGTTCAAAAGCATTGCAGCAGACAGAGCTAGGGCACAGGGGAGGGAAGCACTGAGCAGAATTTATGAACAAGGAGACAAGGCAGTGAAGTTGATTGCATGGCTAGATAGAAAGGAATGGACTGCCCGTCTTGTGCCTGAACTGAACGAAGAGGGTACAGACTCTGTCACAGACCCGCAGAAAATAGCCGATCGGTTTGAAGAATATTATCAGACAGTATACCGTCTAGAGGGGCAGTGCACGGAGGGAAAAAACAGTGCCATGCTCCGTGATATCGCGCTCCCCACCCTGACAGACGAGAATCGTGAATATCTCGAGTCCGCTTTCTCGAATGATGAGGTGGCTCAGGCGATACAGGCGATTCATTCAGGGAAAGCATCGGGCCCTAACAGCATACCGATTGAGTTATACAAGCTGGGACCGAACAAGATAGCCCCTCAGTGTTCATGGACAGCAGAGAAAAAGGGACACTTCCTATAGATCAAAGGGTAAGCCCAAAACCTGTTGTACATCCTATAGATCGATATCACTGCTCAATGCAGAACCCAAGATCCAAGCAAAAATATTGGCGACGCGTCTGGTAAAATTGATTGATAGCCTAGTGCACCCTGACCAATCAGGCTTCATGCCACATCGCAACACTGCCTTAAAACTACACAGATTGCATGGAGTGTTGGGCAGAGCTATTACTATCCTAGAACCGGCAGTACCGGTATCACTGGACGCCACCATGGAGTTTGATATGGTGGAATGGCCGTACGAGACAAATTGGGATACAGGCCCCACTTCGTGAGCTGGGTCCGGCTACTATACTCAAAGCCCATGACTCAGGTTGTCATGAATAACCGCAAGTCAACGACATTTCAACTTAGCCGTGGTACACGCCAGGGGTGACCTTTATCACTGCTCCTATTTACATTAGCCCTGGAGTCCCCGGCGGCATGGATCCGCAGAGATCCAGTGATTTGCGGTATTCGCTGATCCCTGGACTGGCAAGATAGGATATCATTATATGCAGATGACAGTCTACTATACCTGACCTCCCCGAGAGCCTCTTTAATATGCCTGCTGGACCTCCTCGCAGTGTTTGGCAGATACTCTGGGTTTACCATAAACTGGTCCAAATCTGTGGTTTATGTCTTGCAGGGAAAACCGCCCGCTCTCCTGAGGGGCTGCCCAATCCAGATAGCATCAGATGGCGTCCGCTACCTCAGCATATTTATTACATTAAGCTAAACGCTCTGCTTCACACACAACCTATTACCACCAATTCAGAGATTGAAAAGAGATATCAAACACTGGAAGTCTTTGCCCTTCTCATAGTTGGGTAAAGCTGTCCTTTCCAAAATTGACCCTGGGCGTAGTTTGGGTAGTAGCGCTACGCGTAGCAATGCGGAGTGCACTTTGCGAGATACGCGAAGCACTACGCGAAATAGGTAGTGCAGTAGGAAATGCTGTTCGCCATGATTGCACAGTGCCAGATGCTTGTCCGCACAGTGAAATCATTGCAAACAGCATCTTTCACAGTGCAAGCGGTCGTTTTCTGCAGCTCGAGTAGATTTGTACTCGAGCTGCAGTTTTCTCAATGCGGACTGGTAGTTTTTCATCGAGAGCGGTCGCGAGCATACGCGACCGCTCGCAATGAGAAACCTGACCTCCCTGCGTTGAGAATCTCGCCGGGAGGTTTATTTTCCAAGCTCGCGATCTGCAACGTGAGGTTGCTGATCACAAACGAGGAAAAAGTCTCGCCGGGATGTCATTTTACTCGCTCGCGGTCACCAACTTGACATTGAGGACCGCGGGCAAGCAAAAAATGCCCGCTACTCGTTTTTGCACTGTGCTACGTGCAATTCGCATAGCGCATAGTTCCGCAAACTACGAGAGCGTAGCGTAGTTTTCTGCCCAGGCCTATTCAAAATGATGGCTCTGCCCCATTTCCTTTACGTCCTCCAGAACTCAATGGACCCAGTTCCCAAACCATATTTTAAAGAGATAGAGAATCCTAAAAGAATACTCTTATGGGATGGTAAACCCCAGATTGCCGTAGCTAAGCTCACCCTCAACTGGTACGACCGTGGCATCAGTCTCCCTGATATCAAAAAATATTATTGGTTGGCCCATCTAGCTGCTATAATCCAGGGGATGTCCGGTTGTCCGGATTATCCAGGGTACGCCATGGATAGAGGGCTCCTCCTGGGAAGGGACTACAGTAGAGCACTCTATTCCAGGCCCCTTAAATACCCCCTCACAGGTCCGACCGCACATTCAGTCCACATATGGCATGTGGTGAACAAACACCTGGGATGGTACCGCAGACTCACCCTGGCAACTCCCCTCTGGAATTCTGAAAATCTGGGGAGCCTGTGGCAAACCAAGGGGTTTGACAAATAGGACCTTATCAGAATGTCCCAGATTAAAGACCTCTGGGTCAAAGATGAAGTACTTCCCCTTACTTCCCTTGAGGAAAATGAAATTTTGCCTGACCAAGATGTCCCCTATGTATACCCTATGTTACATGTATGTGCATGTCATCCATGCATTTCCTTGTAGTGGCCTGAATCACTAGGCCTCTGCATTTATGTCCTGCATTAGAATGCCAGTCATCAAGTTTCCCAAACATTCAGTTAGCATGAAGGCCCATGTATTCGCATTGCATTGTGCACTTTTAAATAAATATCGTAATGAACCCTTTTTGTGGTTCAGCCTGAAGCCACTTTCTGAATTAATGTTTTCATGACTCCTGGCACACTGAAGGCTGCAGTTACGTATCTCTGACCTCGCATACTTCAGGCTCAGCCGAAAGAGGCCTGCCAAAGCAGTATTATGAATAACAGTTATCTGCTTGCATTACAGAATCACATTTCAGTCCGGTGAGGAAAGTAAACAGAACCCGTCCGCAAAAGATAGGGCCTAGCCTCTCTGTCTCCATTAAAGTAAATCACAGTACTTGCATCCATAAGAAAGCTCACAGCCCCATGTAATGAGCGAAGAAATATATGCCTTTCTGTCTTTTAATGTTGAGCGACCTTTGCTTCAGATAATACATCCCGGACTCAAGATATCAGATAGTACCAGATGTGCTGGTCGCCTTGACACAAGAGATCTCTCTACTAGACTGAAAGTCAGCTCTCCTCCCAGTTACACGTCAATTGTACGTCATGTCCAAGTTGCACACAAGTAGGGCAGAGTTCCAGCTGGTCATGCAGACTCCTCCTCTAAGTACCCACCCACCTATGACACCTACCTATCACCTACCTATGACTCATCAAAGTACACACCCTCATGCACGCCCACATGCTCTTATCTCATTTTCCGTCTTGCTCTGCCTCGAGCTCCCTATGTACAAGGAGTAAAAAGTATATATATGATGTTTTGTTATTAAATGTTAGAAGACCCTTCCTGAACCTCAGTGGTGATGGAACATATTCTCCCATGACTCGAGTTATTGGAATAAAGCCCCTTTTAACTCAGATACCACGGACTCTGCCTCTCACTTGATGCATGATAATTGTTAATGCCTAGAAATTATGCCAGGGTAATATTTTATGTACCACATTAATTTGGCGCCCGACCAGGACAATCCCTTTCCCCACGCGCCGGAGGTGTAGGTCCAGCTTTGCCCCCTTCTACAGCCGTGACGGACTTCAAAGTGTACACGCCATCGGGATTTCCCGCTACTCCCTCAGGCCCAGGAGGAGGACGGACTGAGACCAGGCATCCATGCGAGGCGGTGAGGAATGCGGATCGTCTCAACCAGAGCCCAACCCGTGAGAGAGCAAGGTCCGAGGTCTCCAGAGGTCCACCTGTTCCGAGGCGCATGCGTAGAGGTCTGAGGCCTTCAAGTTTCAAGATTCTGCTTCCCGGTGAGTACCACTATGGGGAATGCATCAAGTTTCAAGACGGGTCCACTGTAAAAGGTGGAAACGGTCAAGACGGGTTCACGTTATTCGTGAAAACGGTAAAGACGTGCCTCATTTACATGAGCACGGTCAAGACGGGTCCACGGTAAAACGTGGGAACGGTAAAGAAGTGTCTCATTTCTGAGACCGGTATGGTTGTACTGTATTCCAGTGCACAAAGTTTTTCAAGTACATGTTTGATTTCTCTGTATTGGTTTAGATCGTGTTTGTTTTAATGTTACAATGTTTCTTGCGTGAATGATTGTTGATTGTTTCAGTTTCTTCTTGTGTATTGTGTTTCCATTGTGTTGTTTTCAACATGCCACTTTTTTTTTTCGAAATTACGTCAGATAGGGGCCAGAAAAGGTATACTAGAAGAGTCAGTTACCATCCCGCCTAGAGATCTGGTCATTATATGTATAATAAGCATGGATTAGACGCTATCTTGTTTTTTAAACTTATGGGTAAACTGCACGAAGGATCTAGAGGAGAAATATAGATGGCCTGTCTCGGGTACATGGGATTCAGAATGCATTATGAGAGTAGAAGAAGCGCTATGGAAAAGGAAGTCAAGACCCTCTCAGAAAGACGCTATTGAGTTATGGCGCAAAGAGTCACATAGGAGAACAGAGAAAGAACTGAACAAAGTAGAGAGAAATAAACAAGCAGAGGAAAAAGCCAGAGAAAAAGAACTGCGGGAGGAGGGGGAGCGGGTCAAGACAGAACAGATTGATAGAGAAAGAAATGCTGTCATTACTGGTATTTATCCCATCCTCTCAGAAGAACTAGCTAAAGTGACCACTTCAGAAAGACCCAGTAGGTCGCGAATGCCACCACCTGTACCCTTTAGAGTATGTAGAATGAAGCCGACAGCATCTGAAGCGTTCATTTCCTTGTATCTAGACAAGTCCCTTCTGGACTGCGCAAGTGCCTTGTGAGTAACTAGTTGAATTATTTGTGAATTGCGCTTTGTGCTTAAGACTTGTGAATAGTTTTGTTACATCCATGTGTGTAACGCCTTGTGAGTGGCTTGTAGTTGCTTGTGAATAGCGCCTTGTGATTGAGACTTGTGAGTAGTTTGTTGAATTTTCTTAAGTATAGCTCCTTGTAAATATGGTTTATGAAGAGCATGTCATTATTATGACTTGTTGAGTTTCTTGTAAATATGGCTTGTGAATAGCGCCATGTGGTTATGTTTTGTGCAGAGTATGTTATCATTACGTTAGGCAGGAGAGAGCTGGATCTCTTTCAAGTGCTTGGAGAAAACGTTTTGAAGATGTGCGTACGTGTTATGTGATAACATGGAGAGATGAGTTCATGACTTTCCCATGTACTGCAGTCATTGGGGAATGATTGTGCTTCAGCTGCCGAAGGGTTAATATCTTGTATTAAGAAGGCAGTATTTGTTTTAACATGCTGTTTAACATGCATGGTTACGTGAGCTGACACTAAGAGTCAGTGAGAGTGTAGATGAATGAAGGTTTCTTTAACTTTTTCATTGGTTTCTGGGTCTGCCTATGTGCTTTGACAGCTTGCAGACTGAATGGTAACGTCTTGCATGGAGAGTAAAGAAGTGTATTTGTAAGGGTTTGCCTTGGAACACTTGATTTAATGTGTTTGACTCAGAGGTCGGTAGTTGTAAATAAACCAGTCGGATTGAGATAAGGGTTTGCACAAAGGGTGCTTTACTGTTTTTGCAGTTGAGAAGAAAATATAAAACAGACCCATCATAGAATGTGCTTTTAATTAGTGTAATGCAACCGTGTGTTTTTTTTAATAAGGATGTTTTTACAAAATATTCATTATTATTTTTCCCAATGCAAGCTGCCCTTTAGAATAGCGTAGTGACAGTTAATCCACTCAATTAGAAAACATAGCTTTTTGAAAAATGATAAATCTGGCCTTTTAATAGGTAGAATAGAAGAGAATGTGTTTTTCGACCTTGAAGTGGCCTGGCTCCCAGTAAAAGATATCTTGTAAAGGGAGGGCTTTTCCCTCTTGGAGCAGTGCCTGTCTTGTTATTATTGGCCATAACCCAATTCTTTCCGCGATCCCTTTGTTTATGTAAAGGGAGGGCTACTCCTCCGACTGACACTAGCTTCCTTCGCATGTAGAGGGTGGAGGCTTGCATTCCAACCAAGCTCACTCTTTAAGAAACTTGGCAGACGCTTGACTCTTTCAATGAGCTCAGCGTTGGCAGCGACCCAATTTCAGAGAAGCAGAGAAGAGTGAGAGGCTTGTCTCCTATTTGTTATGTTTGACACTGAGCCAGCTCCTGGCTCTGAGGGGAGGGGTAGGTGAGCAAGGAGTGAGTTCGTAGCGAAGTTACCTCCCCAGCCCCTCTGACGTGTACAAAAAGTTGCTCTTCCTTACAGCCAGCACTGAAAGCTTCATTGACTTCAGATAAGTCACGCTTGCAAATGAATAGTTTGTCCCTCAGTAGTGTAAACAGAATAATTGGCAGGAGTTTTGCTCTTGCAAAGAGTTCAGCATCTGGCAGTCATTCAATTTTAGATCACAGTGAAGCCCGGCTTGGAGTTGATTCAAACCTCCGAGCGCGAACATCTTTCTAGAGGGAGGGGCTGCTTCTCAAAGGAGTGAGAAGTAGCGAGGCTCCAGCCCTTCTGTCTATGCTAGAATAATTTGGATTTTATTCAAATACATTTAGAGAACATATTGTAGGTAGTATGGTCATACTATTCCCAAGATTTAGAGTGGGATTTTTTATAAACTGCAGAGCTTTTGGAAAGAGGTTTCCCCAAAATAAAAATTGTGCTTTTGAATTGAAAATTCATTTTTATTTATTTATTTATTTTTCTATAAATTTATTTCTGTTAGATGGATGACAATGTGCCCTAGTATTTACAGTCAAGCATTAAAGAGACAGCTGGACAGTATTTATATGCTTACCAACACAGCACTGATTCAGTACGTAGACGACATACTGATTACAGCACGCTCAGTGAAAGAATGCGAAAATGCATCACTGGCAGTTCTACATTTTCTGGCTGACAAGGGGCACAAGGCCCCAATGCAATTCTGTGAAAAGCAAGTGGTGTGCAAGGACACTTGCTTTCCAAGGAGGGTGGACAGCTAACACAAGATCACATACAGGTCATTACTAACCTTTCACAGCCCAGGACACAAAAGGAAGTTCGTGCATTTATTGGCCTCACTTCCCCAGTATGCATATCTAGCCAAACCACTCATACAGTTAACTACACAGGAGGCAGCCACTCCGATTGTCCTCCCTTGGACACAAGAACACACCTTGGCATTTGAGGAATTAAAGAGCATTATGTCAAGCGCCAGTTTTAGCGACTCCATGTTACAGCAGAAATATTTCATGCTTTTTGTAACTGAACAAGATGGAACAGCGTTATCTGTCCTCACACAAGTTCAAGCAGGAAAACACAAGCCGTGTGCTTATTTTTCCAGTACACTGGATCCAGTGGCCCAGGCTCTGCCTGCGTGCCTGAAATCAGTTGCAGCAACAGCCCTAGCCATAAGACAAAGTGACTCAATAGTGCTAGGACACCCTCTGACAGTACAAGTACCACATGCATACCACAACACTTGACTGTAGCGAGACTGACAGGATATGAACTGACATTATTCCAACCACACATAGAGATCAGACGTTGTAATATTCTGAATCCTGCAACACTTTTGCCCTCAAGTACAGTAAATTCACCACCACATGACTGTGTGGAAGTTATGAATATAGTGAGGAAACCAAGACAAGACCTGACAGATATTGCACTTCCAGACCCAGACCTAACGCTCTATGTAGATGGATCATGCATGAGAACGAGTGCAGGAGAGTTAGTAGCAGCCTATGCTGTGACCACTGCTACAGAAGTCATAGAGACACAGAAAATAGACACACTATCAGCACAAGCAGCAAAGCTCATCGCTCTGACACAAGCCTGCATAAAAGCTAAGCACTTGAAAGTAAACATTTATACTGACTCACAATACGCTTTTGGCGTTGTTCATGATTTCGGGGTACTATGGAGGGAGAGAGGTTTCTTGACCTCCCATGGGACCAAGATTCAGCACGGCCAGCTTATTCAAGCCCTGTTAGAAGCAATACATTTACCTACAGCCATTTCTATCCTGAAGTGCAAAGCTGACACCAAAGTTACAGACACCATTTCCCAGGGTAATGACCTGGCAGACCGAACAGCTAAACTTACAGCCCAGACACCAACAGACACGACAAGGACAGAGGTACCGTTACTGACAATAAGTATGGCAGTCAGGGATCCCACACATGATGTACTCGACATACAGACACATGCCACCACAGATGAGATAAAGAAGTGGACTGAACAAGGAGGGGTCCAGACTGACCAAGGTTGGATGACTAAGGGAAAAAGCACATGGTTTCTCCCAGATTCTATGGTACAAGTAATCATAACTACAGAAGATAGTCCAGCACACTTAGGAGAGAAGGCAATGATAGACAGCTTACAGAATATTTGGTTTAACAAGCACCTACGTGCAGCAGCGAAACAGAAAGTGCGAACATGTATGATCTGTTGCCAGTTCAATCCAGGTAAAGGCATTCCGGTGGAACAAGGCGGATTTCATCCTCCTGACCACCCTTTTGAGGTCCTCCAGATGGATTATATCCAAATGGACAGATGTAAAGTATGTCTTAGTAGTAGTGTGTGCACTATCTAGATGGACAGAAGCATATCCAGTTCCAGATTACACTGCTGTGACAACAGCCAGGCAATTAGACTTGTCGTTCTTCAAAATTCGCCTCGTTCTAGACGTCATCTTGGCGGATAGGGGCGGAGCTTGTAGAGTGATCCGATCTAGTTGTTGCATTTTCATCCCAAATAACGCACCATCTGTGTACGCAGCGATAACAAGGCTCCACAAGATTTCTCATGTCATACATCAAGACCCAGGCACATGGACTTGGTCCAGTTGGCTCTGGGGTGTGATATCTGCTTGGGGATGGAAAGTGTTGACCTTCCTAGGAATGATTCTACTTATGATATTTGGTTGCTGTCTCTGTCTGCAGTGTGGCCCGGCCATTTGCGGCCTGTGTGCAAATGCCTGTGTTCCCCATCCAAGTATACAAAGGGTTAAGGACGAACAGATGATGCTGTATGATCAACTATACGGTCTCATGAATATAGATGTATCCTGAAGGGTTAAGTAGGGGACAAGGAGGGAATGAGGAAAATGAAATTTTGCCTGACCAAGATGTCCCCTACGTATACCCTATGTTACATGTATGTGCATTTCATCCATGCATTTCCTTGTAGTGGCCTGAATCACTAGGCCTCTGCATTTATGTCCTGCATTAGAATGCCAGTCATCAAGTTTCCCAAACATTCAGTTAGCATGAAGGCCCATGTATTTGCATAGCCTTGTGCACTTTTAAATAAATATCGTAATGAACCCTTTTTGTGGTTCAGCCTGAAGCCACTTTCTGAATTAATGTTTTCATGACTCCTGGCACACTGAAGGCTGCAGTTACGTATCTCTGACCTCGCATACTTTAGGCTCAGCCGAAAGAGGCCTGCCAAAGCAGTATTATGAATAACAGTTATCTGCTTGCATTACAGAATCACATTTCAGTCCGGTGAGGAAAGTAAACAGAACCCGTCCGCGAAAGATAGGGCCTAGCCTCTCTGTCTCCATTAAAGTAAATCACAGTACTTGCATCCATAAGAAAGCTCACAGCCCCATGTAATGAGCGAAGAAATATATGCCTTTCTGTCTTTTAATGTTGAGCGACCTTTGCTTCAGATAATACATCCCGGACTCAAGATATCAGATAGTACCAGATGTGCTGGTCGCCTTGACACAAGAGATCTCTCTACTAGACTGAAAGTCAGCTCTCCTCCCAGTTACACGTCAATTGCACGTCATGTCCAAGTTGCACACAAGTAGGGCAGAGTTCCAGCTGGTCATGCAGACTCCTCCTCTAAGTACCCACCCACCTATGACACCTACCTATCACCTACCTATGACTCATCAAAGTACACACCCTCATGCACGCCCACATGCTCTTATCTCATTTTCCGTCTTGCTCTGCCTCGAGCTCCCTATGTACAAGGAGTAAAAAGTATATATATGATGTTTTGTTATTAAATGTTAGACGACCCTTCCTGAACCTCAGTGGTGATGGAACATATTCTCCCATGACTCGAGTTATTGGAATAAAGCCCCTTTTAACTCAGATACCACGGACTCTGCCTCTCACTTGATGCATGATAATTGTTAATGCCTAGAAATTATGCCAGGGTAATATTTTATTTACCACACCCTTCAACAGCAATATAGCTTGACAGAAACTGAGCATTATAGGTACCTCCAAGTTCTACATGCCCTCCACACTCGCCTCACTAGTAAGTCCCCCTCCCCGACGCCTCCTCCTTGGAGGATAGAATACTTGATGGCCATCTTCTCGAAAAAACTATCTCTCTGATCTACAAAAAGCTAATAAACAATATGGAAGACCCACTCCAGTCCCTCAAGGAAAAATGGATTAGATACGGCCTAGAACTGGAAGAGGAATATTGGTGAGAGGCGGTCTCCTCCCCGAGGGAGGTGGCGGTCCAGGCCAGGTTACATTTAGTGCAACTTAAAATTCTACACAGGATCTACACCACTGGGCCGGGTTTGATCCGTATGTGCAGAACAGATAGTGGGGAGTGCAGACGTGGGTGTGGGGAGGTTGGTATTTTCATCCACATTATATGAGAATGTGACCACATACAAACTTACTGCCATGCCTTACATCACACTCTTTGTGAGGTACTCACAGTCGATTTACAGACAAAGGCACGCAGGTGCCTCCTAAACATTTGGGAACCAACGGACCTCACCTCTTACACAAATCAATGGGCAATCCTGGCAGTAATGATCGCAAAAAGGAACATAGCACAAAACTGGGGGCCCACCAACCACCAACAAAAGGAAAATGGAAGGAAGATTTAGACTGGTGCATGTTCTGGGAAAAATCAGTCTATATAGCCAGAGGGTGTCCCAAGAAATGGAGCAGGGTATGGGGGCCTTGGAACTCATATCGAGGAAATATTTGTACCCCACCAGAACCCCTGAATGAAGACGAGACTCTTGTACTGGTCATATATTGTTCATTGTGAATTGATCCTCTGTGACCCAGGTGGGAAACTTTGAAGATATATTGTCTCCTGCTCTTGTGTCAATGTGGTGTGTTATGTCGATGATGTTTAATAAAAAGATTTGTTTTATTAAAGTGTGTGTCCTGCTGTGTTAGTGTGGGGGTGGAGACAAGTTGCTTCAGTTCTATGTTGGTGAGGGTCTCCAGGAGGTCAGTGGTATTAGGATTGCTGTGGTTGTCTAGGTGGTAGTGTAGGTCTCCGAACTGTTGTGTGGCGTTTTAGGCTCCAGGTAAATTTTCCCGATTCATGCCCTTATAAAGGTACAATTCACATTGCCCTAATTTAGGCATAGAAATCAAGCCCTTATTTATACATAACCCTTGCTGACCAAATACAGGCATAGTTACTTCCACCCGCACCAAACGGCACAACGATTTCTTGGAAAAACGGCTTAAGCAGTCAGGGACCTTCCCTTGCTTGAATATTGATTTATCCAAGAACTCATGTACTTTGCAAAGAATGACTATTCCCTAGGGGTTTCATTCCTGATGATATTATGCCCGACTTTACGTCAAACTATGGCATTGCTAGATACCTTTAAGGTATAAATATACCTTCACTTGCTCTAGCAAGACACGGTTCGACTATCTACTTGCCCGACGCAGCTCGCTACAGCAAGTGCTGAAGGAAGCCAACCCTCCAACTGACGCACTGATCGAGAGACTGCCTTTCTCTTGCCGAGAATCCAGCTCCAGTGTTTCCAAGCTCCCATTGCGATGTGTTGGGAAATCGAGTCCGGAGACTGAGATACCAGACCTCCTTCATTCTATACTAAGGTACGGAGCTGATTAGAACCTAGAGAAATCTTGGATAGATTCTTGGCAAAGAAAACTAAAACCTAGGCTACACAATACTTACTTCTTCTGGCGTACTAGACTTAGGTTAGGTACATTGGGGTAGACGTATTTTAGAAACACCAGTTGAGTATTTTTAGTCATTGTTATTTATATATGGTTTCGGAACCATACAATGCTCTTACAGTATGCTCTTTTATAATATTGTTCTCGCTGTACGCATTATACTTTGCAGTCTGCATTACGATTGTAGCAGTTCATTTTTCTTGCATGAGAAAGAAGACTGTTCAATAAACCTTTTATTGAAAATGCCCATCTCTCTATTTCTCTACAACTCTGTAGAAACGAAGCATGCACAAGTGACTGAGTGAAATACTTATCTATTGTTTCCGCGACTCTAGAGATATATTTCTTATTCTTGGGAAACAAAGTCAACATGTTTATGCGGTTGTCAGAAACGAATCCCTTCTTGTGAATTCAATTCGAGAAAGTTTCTAGTGACCTCTGAGCTAGCTGGCACTCACTATTAAGTTTAATATATTCGGTATAGACTTAGTCAACCTCAGTCCTACGTCTAATCTATAGGATATATTATTCCAATGCACAGAGCCTATTGGAAGTATAGGAACTACACTACATGGCGCCCAACGTTTGGTGAGGCACTAATTTAACGCTAGATACTAAAGTAACTCAGTCGTGCTTTTCACAAGAGACCCCTTTTTTCCGTAATACTTCAATAGACATCTGGAGTGGGTAAAAGGATAAAATATCCGCCATAACTGAGTAGGACGAAAATCCTATGTATTCGTTTTTGGTTTGTTCAACGTTTAAGGATACAGTGTTCCAAAATATTGTGCACCTTCTCTTTATTTCCTTGAAACTTACTCTACAAACTTTCAGTCAACAAAATGCCGGATAGCAACACCAAGGACGGTGGCGCTACAGGCAATAATGCCGTGGCAGGCTTTGACATTACAGGTGTCCAAGAGACTGATGTAGATGCTATAATCATCCCAGAAAATTTAAGGAAAGCCATCACCACAGAACTTATAACAAATGGCCTATCATTAAGAGGTGGTAGGGTAATTTTTGTAATAGAGGCACATGAATATAGTCAGACAGAGGTATTCTATTCATGGATTATCTTCCCATAACCATATCCAGTATCACATGTGTTTCATTTCTACAAAGAAGAGGAACATCCAACGGAATACATTCCTTTAGAGGATATTGAAATTCCACTAACTTACCAAGAGCATGATCTCTGGTTTAAATGCACCCTACAACATCAAAATCACATTACCAGGCTCGGTCCACTAGGTAGACCAGGAGCAACATGGCCGGTATTAGCCAGCTACACACCACATCCTGACATTGAAGAAATGACAAGTGCGGAACTATTAGTTCAGCTAAAACAACTAATAAAAATACACAGACAATTGGTTCAATATGTCATGCGGACTCTTACAGTCCAACCTCCTATAAGGATTCCACAACACATCCCATACCAGGGGAACACAAATAAAATTACACCACAGACTATAAAATCAGTCATTGGTAAATTACCCGCAAAAAGGAAACAAATTCCATTCTGGATAGCTAATAAAATTACTCAAATCGAGGCAGTATTTCCTGATTCTACCCCTCATGAGAAACACAGGATTTTAACAATCTGTTCATCAATGGGGATCGCACCACACCTGGAGGACTGCGACACCTGGGGTACAGTCTTTGCTGCAATCTCTACCAAAACACATGGTGTTCCATCTATGGCAGTAATACCAGACGTCCTGAAACAGATTCAAAATGAATATGGGGCAGAGCCTGCTTTAAATCTAGGTATGAAATTACTGAAATATTTCAAACAGGTCTCAACAATAATATTAGCTAAAATTAAAGGTGAAGCAGCATCCGTGGCGATTCGCCAAAAGCTAAGAGAATTTGATGTAACTGAGCAACCACAAGAACTTGCCAGAATAATAGAAAAATCCTATGAAGAACTAGGTAGAGACAGTTTGGGTGGTAAACCAGTGAAACCACAGCTGATTGAAAGTCCTGAAAAGGTTTTTATTAAAACACTCCCACTCTTCCTAAGAAGAAGTGGGAGAATACTAAACAAATTTCTAAAGAGAAGCGTTCTCACTCCCGAGGTAGGTCTCCTCAAAAGGAGCCCTCTGAAAGGAGGTTTAACCTCAGGAATAGGGATAATTTAAGATAACCTGATAGATATAAAGATACTGATACACGTTCCTCTCGTACCTATCAGACTTCATCACAGAAATCCGAAAGAAGAGAAGGGTCAGAACAAAAGGAAGACCGGGTGAAGTCCAAAGACGATCATCACGTTCCGAAAAATAAGAAAACACAATTCACCAAAAAGAAGGTAGCAGGTCTTAAAATCAGACATGCTGATGATCTTGAGGACTCAACACAAGAACGGGGAGTGGGTTCAGACAATGTTGGACAGCGCAGCAGAAGTAACCGTAGCTCTTGAAAGATCATCTGGAGACAGTGGACTTGAACGAGTACATCCAAGTTGAAACTACTGATACCAGGGTTAGTGTCCCACATACGTTATATGAAATAACACTCCGGATGGCGGGGGATATAACTAGAAAAATAAAAGCACTCTTTTGGGAGAAGCTCTCTCTTCTTCTAGCTGAACAAGACTGGCCACCTGAATTTGTCAGGTAGTGCCCACATGGCGAAGGCATCTTTATGCCAGCCTTCTCCAATCATATTCCAATTCATAAAAAATATACTTATGCAAGGAAATGGGCGGCAGCCCAGGCTCCTGCATTATATAAAAATCATATGGGATGAGGATTCTCCTCAACATAAAATCCAGTTAAAAACTCAACCAACTGCACAATGGCAGTACCCAGTTAAGCAAGAAGCTAAGAAACAAGTCAGGGAGATATTAGATAAACTTGAATACCAAGGGGTGATTGAAAAATGCACATCGTCAATGAACAATCCT
The DNA here is from genome assembly GCF_964261635.1 of Lissotriton helveticus. Lineage (NCBI taxonomy): Eukaryota > Metazoa > Chordata > Amphibia > Caudata > Salamandridae > Lissotriton > Lissotriton helveticus. Next base: position 382,756,038 of record NC_136061.1, on the reverse strand, counting down.
TTGTTTCCTGTCTCCAAACCAGACAATACATATCGTCTAGTTTTGGATTGCAGATATTTAAACTCCTGTTGCAAAACTTTTGCAGTACAAAATGCAGACAGTGCAGCACTAATGAACAACATTGTGCATAAAAAATATAAAACGGCATTAGATATTTATAACCGTTTCTTCTGTCAAAACATTGCACCTGAAAACAAATATTTGACCGCTTTCTCAATCATGGGAACACAACGTCAATTCTGTCGTCTCCCCAGGGATTCAAGAATAGTCCAGGGTTATTTTCAGCCAGAGTAACAGAGTTACTACAAACCTATGATGATGAAGCATTATCATATGTCGATGACATCTATCTAACAGACTATGACTTAGACAGGCACTTGAACAGGGTGAACACCATAGTATTGGGCTTCGCCTCTAAGGGGGTATGAATTCAATTTGAAAAAATCACGAATTGTCCACCTCAGCGTCCTGTTTCTAGGATGTGAATTATCAAGTGAAGGCAAAAGCTTGGCGGCAAACTTTCTAGAGAAATGTGCGCTGCTCCAACCTCCAAAAACGCTGAAAAACATATAGTCAATTCTTGGTTTCCTAAGTCTCGGAAAAACTTACATTATAAATTACGCAGAAAGGGTTAAACCTCTCTACGAATTAATCAAACCTGATTTCAAAACAATTAATTGGACTCAAAAACACACAGAAATTTTACGTTCTGTACAAACAGACATGTTAGCAACAACACATTTACAAACACGCGTAAACGTGCGCAACTTAGTGATCCGAATCATTTCAGGAAGATGCGGATTCACGTACTTAACCTTTAATGAGGGAGAAAACTTACCCATAGCTTACAAATCACACTTGTACACACAAGCTGAAATGAAATTCACTTCTACAGAAAAAAATCTGACAGCGGTTCAAATTGCAGTAGCAAAAGAGAGAGCCCTCGCACAGGGTAAGCGCATAATGGTCGTTACTCCTGTACCTGCCTTAGAGGCAGTGACAAAAGCGAGCATTCCAAATGCAAAGGTTTTTCATCTGAGAAGGATACAATGGGTTAATTCTCTTGCAACAGACGTTGAATACATTTTTTACCCTTATTTGAAAATACAAGAATTTCTACAATACGAACAAGAATGTCCTCTGCCCACTGAGATTCTGCCTCTAGAACAGTACGGATGTATAATTTATACAGACGGATCACACAACCCGCAATTGGGGGTAAACAAGCTTATAGTGCTGCGTGCGCGATCGTTAAAGGTCACTGGCGCAATGGTAGATTGTACAGCTCAGCGAGCTGAACTACAAGCATTCAAGACGGCGCTTGAAAATGCTGATCGCGAATTCCCCACACTCATAGTCTGCAATTCCTAAAATTGTGTTCAATCTTTTAATGAATACTTGCAGAATAGGATTGAAAACGGTTTCAAAGATGCAAAAGGTGGCACAATCAAGAATAACTTGCTTTGGGGACAAGTAGTTCAGTTACGAAAAGAACTACAAAAAGCTCAGGTGATCCATACACTGAGTCATCAACGTGATGGCGTTCACGTTGCAGGGAATTCATTGGCTGATGAAGCCACGAAGGCAGCTGTGCAAACGGCTTCAGTAGCTGCAATCACTCGTTCAAAAACAAAAATAGACGGCAAAATAATGCTATCTGTCAATGCTTCAAGCAAAGACAGTGGTAAAACATTACCAAAAGGCTATCCACTCAAATACTCATACATAACTGATGCAAATAATGTACCTTTTGCTCGAATCCCTGGAGTGGGGGATAGAGTAATTCCAAACATGGAACATAGATTATGAATAATCTTAGCAGCACATGAAGGCCTCTCCTCTGCACACGCAGGTGTTTCAGCTACAGTATCATTACTAAAACAGAGATACTGGTGGCCACGCATGAGGAAACAAACCAGAAACTATGTTTTGGAATGTGAAATCTGCCAAAAGATGAAAGTCTCTACAGTGAAACGTCCTGCACAGACGCCCCTGTTAATCTCAGATAAACCATTAGCTTCTGTTTACCTGCACCACAGCGGTCCCTTGCAGAGGGATGGTAACTATAAATATATCATGGTCACTGTGGATTCGTGCTCAAGATTCCTTTGGATGTGGCCTCAGCGCTCGGCTGATGCCCGAACTGTTATAAAAGATTTGCGAGTCTTTATCGGCACATACGCAGTCGGCAGGCTACATTCTGACCAGGGTCCTGCATTCAGCTCAAAAGCTTACAAGGAGGTCATGGCCAATCTGGGGGTTGCATTGCGGTATTCTAGTCCATTTCATCCTGAGGGAAATTCGGTAGTGGAGAGAAAAAACCAGGACAAAAAGCAATCTTTAACAGCTAGGGTACTAGGCTCGGGTGACGGGTGGGTCAAACATCTAATAGGTGTCCAACGTAGTCTTAACAATCTGCCAAGTAGTTCTCTAGGGGTAATCACTCCATATGAAATCCTTTTTGGAACTAGAATGATTGTCCCGGACCTTGATCGTCACACTTCAGTGGTAGAACAAAAAACCTTTTGATATCAAAGACTGTTAGGCTTTTTTTCTGGACTTAAATGAAACAAGAAAAAGTCAAAGCAACGTATTGCAGAAGCCAACAACCACTGAAGAGACACCACCCGTCCCAGCAAGCCTGCCTGGATTCCAAAGATTGGGGATGTAGTCAGAGAAAAGAATGCGGACAAGAAGGAATTTGGGCCTTCTTACAGACAACCAGTACCTGTGATAGCAATCCACGGATCAAGAACAGTGTTACTGGTTCCCCTTGCTGGAAGAAAGGAGAACAGGTTTGTATCCATCGACCTGGTCAAACCACATTGTGTGGCCAATTATAAGTAGTAGGCCAAGTTGACTCCAAAGATGTAGCGGACGCCCAAATCTGGCTACAATCCAAGAGGTTCAAACTGAGAGACTGATAACATTTGAAGACTCTGCAGTACAGAATAAAGGACTATGCAACAAAGCCATGGAACTTGTGCCTCTTGAGACTCAAATAACAGTTCGTCAAGAAACGCCTGTCTACAATGAAATAGCAAATGACTATACTAATATGACAAGTGATCAAGTGGTTCCAGCGATTTTATCGAATCCTATAGCAATCACTACAATTGACAGAACTGCCTCTGGCTATTTCATTAACTTTGATATTTTTCTGAGGATCCCAGCGAACCTGAAACGACGCCAGCTAAAAGAACTTTTAAAGAACAAGCAACAGAACTCTTTCATTAACTGGAAAAAACATATCTGGTTTCACCATGGGTTGAAGTATGGATTGTTTTAGGTGTACTTTTTCTTCTACTTTGGTTGACTCAGGTATTTACCTTGGGAATGCTGATCAATGGGAGATATAGTACAAAGGCCTCAGCAAGTAAAAACATCAACTTACTCCTCAAGCCACACAAATCATCCCATCATGAACAAAGAGACTTGTCATCAGTGAACATCACAGCCGTTCCTATACCTGGTGGTATAGCTTGGGACAGAACTGATTATGACATCTTTGGTCCTGCAGAGCTGTTGAAGATTCTACACCAATTCAAGGTTTCCTTGAGTGACTTTTTTTCACCCAGCACCTTTTCTGATGATTGGGACTTTGAGACTGTTAATAATATGATGTCAGACTTAGAAATGTCTGCAACATTTACAAATCATGAATACTTAGAAGGTTCATCAGATTATGAACAAATGTACTGTTATAATCACTATGGTCATAATTTCTTAATTTCTTGCATAAATCTGCAAACCCTAGAAATTAGGTATGGGCGAAATTTGCGAATTCGCGTTCTGCGAATTTGCGCGAAAACGAATTCGCAATCCGCAAAATCCGTGAATTCGTGGGAATTTGCGGATTTTTTTTGTGCGCGTTCGCGGGGTTTTTTGCGTGTTCGCGGGGTTTTTTGCGTGTTCGCGGGGCTTTTTGCATGTTCGCGGGCCGCTTGCATGGCGAAGTTACCCATGCAGTCGTGTATGGGCACAGCACCCTCTGGTTCACCACTGCCACCCTCTGGTTCATCGCTGCCACCCTCTGGTTCACCACTGCCACCCTCTGGTTCACCCCTGCCACCCTCTGGTTCACCCCTGCCACCCTCTGGTTCACCACTGCCACCCTCTGGTTCACCACTGCCACCCTCTGGTTCAGCACTGCCACTCTCTGGTTCAACCCTGCCACCCTCTGGTTCAACACTGTCACCCTCTGGTTCACCACTGCCACCATCTGGTTCACGACTGCCACCCTCTGGTTCATCACAGCACCTCTGGTTCACCACTGCCACCCTCTGGTTAACCACTGTCACACTAAGGTTCAGCACTGCCACCCTCTGGTTCACGACTGCCACCCTCTGGTTCACCCCTGCCACCCTCTGGTTCACCACTGCCACCCTCTGGTTCATCACAGCACCCTCTGGTTCAGCACTGTCACCCTCTGGTTCACCACTGCCACCCTCTGGTTCACGACTGCCACCCTCTGGTTCATCACAGCACCTCTGGTTCACCACTGCCACCCTCTGGTTAACCACTGTCGCCATCTGGTTCAGCACTGCCACCCTCTGGTTTACCACTGCCATTCTCTGGTTCACCACTGCCACACTCTGGTTCACCCATGCCACCCTCTGGTTCCCCACTGCCACCCTCTGGTTCACCCCTGCCGCCCTCTGGTTCACCCCTGCCACCCTCTGTTCACCACTGCCACCCTCTGGTTCAGCACTGCCACCCTCTGGTTCACCACTGCCACCCTCTGATTCACCCCTGCCACCCTCTGGTTCACCCCTGCCACCCTCTGGTTCACCACTGCCACCCTCTGGTTCAGCACTGCCACTCTCTGGTTCACCCCTGCCACCCTCTGGTTCAGCACTGTCACCCTCTGGTTCACCACTGCCACCCTCTGGTTCACGGCTGCCACCCTCTGGTTCACGACTGCCACCCTCTGGTTCATCACAGCACCTCTGGTTCACCACTGCCACCCTCTGGTTAACCACTGTCACCCTCAGGTTCAGCACTGCCACCCTCTGGTTCATCACTGCCACCCTCTGATTCACCCCTGCCATCCTCTGATTCACCACAGCCACCCTCTGGTTCATCACAGCACCCTCTGGTTCACCGCTGCCACCCTCTGGTTCAGCACTGTCACCCTCTGGTTCACCACTGCCACCCTCTGGTTCACCACTGCCACCCCTGGTACATCACAGCACCTCTGGTTCACCACTGCCACCCTCTGGTTCACCACTGCCACCCCTGGTACATCACAGCACCTCTGGTTCACCACTGCCACCCTCTGGTTAACCACTGCCACCCTCTGGTTCACCACTGTCACCCTCTGGTTCAGCACTGCCACCCTCTGGTTCACCACTGCCATTCTCTGGTTCACCTCTGCCACCCTCTGGTTTACCCATGCCACCCTCTGGTTCCCCACTGCCACCCTCTGGTTCACCCCTGCCACCCTCTGGTTCAGCACTGCCACCCTCTGGTTCAGCACTGTCACCCTCTTATTCACCCCTGCCACCCTCTGGTTCACCCCTGCCACCCTCTGGTTCAGCACTGCCACCCTCTGGTTCAGCATTGTCACCCTCTGGTTTACCCCTGCCACCCTCTGGTTCATCACTGTCACCCTCTGGTTCATCACTGCCACCCTCTGGTTCACCACTGCCACCCTCTACCGAGACCTTTTGTGACGCAGCGGCAGCACAAAAGATGCGCCATGGTGCTGGGTATTAACAACGTGACGCATCTCTCTGTGAGATGCGTCACGTTGTAAAGCCCTGCGCCAGCAGGAGGCGTTCCGACTCAGCCTCCTAAAAGTGGCTGAGTGAAATCTACAAGATTTCACTCAGTCACTTTTAGGCCAATGCTGCGTCAAAACACTTCGCCTGCTTGAAGCAGGCGCAAGGCTTGATGCAGCATTGGGGAGATAGGGCACCCCCAGAGCATTGCTGGAGCTGCGTTGCAAGCGCGACGCAGCTGCAGCAATGCGCTGCTTTTATGGCACAGATGCGTCACGCATCTGTGCCATTTTTGCCACATGGTGCGCCACATTGTAAATGTGGCGCACCATGGGTGGCGGAGGTGCGGCGCACAATAACTGGCGAATCCCTGGGGATGCGCCAGTTATTGTAAATCTGCCCCTATACATTTAGCCAACGAGGGAGCAGTTACTGATTAGACAGTAGAAAGTACTCCAGTTGAGTAGAGGTATTGCACAAAAAGGTGGCATCTTCGTGGACAAACATGCAGGGCGGGATTCATTCTGCCCCCTGGTAGACTCGTTTTTTTGTGCCCTTCTGCCCTCTGTTATTCCCTTGTTTTTGTACCCTTCTGCCCTCTGTTAGACTCGTTTTTGTGCCCTTCTGCCCTCTGTTAGACTCGTTTTTGTGCCTTTCTGCCCCGTTAGACTCGTTTTTTGTGCCCTTCTGCCCTCTGTTAGACTCGTTTTCCCTTGTTTTTTTGCCCTTCTGCCCTCTGTTAGACTCGTTTTTCCCTTGTTTTTCTGCCCTTCTGCCCTTTGTTAGACTGCTTTTTGTGCCTTTCTGCCCTCTGCATCACCACATCATCACTCAGCGCTACCCCAGCATCACTCAGCTCCACCACATTATCACTCAGCACCACCACATTAACACTCAGCACCACCACAGCACCACTCAGCACCACCAAAGCATCACTCAGCACCACCACAGCATCACTCAGCACCACCACAGCGCCACTCAGCACCACCACAGCATCACTCAGCACCACCACATCATCACTCAGCACCACCACAGCACCACTCAGCACCACCACAGCACCACTCAGCGCCACCACAGCATCACTCAGCGCCACCACAGCATCACTCAGTGCCACCACATTATCACTCAGCACCACCACAGCACCACTCAGCACCACCACAGCATCACTCAGCACTACCACAGCATCACTCAGCACTACCACAGCACCAATCAGCACCACTACAGCACCACTCAGTGCCACCACAGCATCACTCAGCACCACCACAGCATCACTCAGCACCACCACATTATCACTCAGCACCACCACAGCACCGCTCAGCACCACCACAGCATCACTCAGCACCACCACAGCATCACTCAACACCACCACAGCACCACTCAGCACCACCCCAGAATCACTCAGCACCATCCCAGTATCACTCAGCACCACCACAGCACCATTCAGCATCACCACATCACCACTCAGCACCACCACAGCACCACACAGCACCACCCCAGCATCAATCTGCGCAACCATTCAACAACAACTGGTTCAAATATGTTCTCTCAATGTTTCAAACTTTATTACAAATGTCACAAAAAGATGTTAATATTTCACTTCTGTTCTTGGATTTTCGTCACAATAAAATACACTGAACATAATCTTCACAAAACTTATTTACAAAAGTTTAAGCTATTGCCATTATAAATTAAAATCACTTTTATTTAAGTATTAATTATTTAAAAATTAAAAGCCATTGTAATTTGTAATATCAATACAGCTAAGTAACGTAAATACAAAACATGCGAGACCTATTGCATTGCAAATGCTTGTTTGTACTTTGTCATCTACGAGATCTTTGCAATGTTTCAAAAAAGAGAAAGAGAGAGAGATAGAGAGAGAGAGCGAGCGAGAGAGAGAGTGAAAGAAAGAAAGAAAGAACGAAAGAAAGAAAAAAGAAAGAAAGAAAAGAGAGAGAGAAAGAAAGAGAGAGACAGACAGAGAAAGAGCAAGAAAGTGAAAGTGAACGGGAGAGTGGGAAAGAGAGGGAGAGAAAGAGAAAGAGAGAGTAAGAGAGAGAGGGAGAGAAAGAAAGAAAGAAAGAAAGAAAGAAAGAAAGAAAGAAAGAAAGAAAGAAAGAAAGAAAGAAAGAAAGAAAGAAAGAAAGAAAGAAAGCACGAAAGAAAGAAAGAAAGAAACGGAGAGAGAGAGAATGAGAGAGAAAGAAAGAGAGAGACAGCGAAAGAGCAAGAAAGTGAAAGAGAGAGAGACATGGAAAGAGAGAGAAAGAGAGAAAGACACACAGAGAGGGAGAGAGATAGAGAGAGAGGATGAGGGAGAGAAAGAGAAAGAGAGAGAGAAAGAGGTAGAGTGAGAGAGAAAGAGAGAGAAAGAGAGAGCGAGAAAGAGAGGATGTGAGAGAGAGAAAGTGAGAGAAAGAGAGGAAGAGAGAAGAGGAGAGAGCGAGAGAGAAAGAGAGAACGAGAGAGAAAGAAAGAAAGAGACAGAGAAAGAGCAAGAAAGTAAAAGAGAGAAAGAGAGAGAGAGACATGGAAAGAGAGAGAGAAAGAGAGAAAGACACACAGAGAGGGAGAGAGAGAGGATGAGAGAGAGAAAGAGAAAGAGAGAGAGAAAGAGGGAGAGTGAGAGAGAAAGAAAGAGAGAGAAAGAGAGAGCGAGAAAGAGAGGACGTGAGAGAGAGAAAGAAAGAGAGGGAGATTTTAGAGAAAGAGAGAGAGAACAACGGAGAAAGAAAGAGATAAGCAGAGAAAGAGGAAGTACTTGAAAGAGAGAGAGAAAGAGATAAATAGAGCAAGAAAGGAGAGAAAGAGAGAGATAGATAGAGAGAAAGAGAGAGAAAGAGAGGGAGAGAGAGAACGAGAGAAAGAAAGAGAGGCCGGATCTATGAAGGGCCAGATTCCTGAGTTGCCCCTACAGAACATACAGCTTTTTACTTTTAGCAAATGCATATGAAAATTGTGCTGTAAAGGTCTCTTTTAGTTTAACCCCTCCTGACAACTCAAAATGGGTGTATTTGCCATCCTCTCCCTTCTTCCTGTTTTTTTATATCTGTAAGTGCTTCCTGATGAGGTTTAATTCCTGGGACAGGTGCCTTGTTGCCTACTTGTAACTATTCTCTGACCCTGCTTCAAGGGTCAGAGCAGGGTCAGAGAATAGTTGCAAGTAGGCAACGAGGCGCCAGGAAGCACTTAGCAGCAGGTGCCCAAGTTGAAGTTAATTTCTTTGTAAACCCAGGTGCCCAAGTTGAAGTTAATTTCTTTGTAAACCTTTTGTAAAAGGTTACAAAGAAATTAGGTTCAACTTTTGCACCTGATGCTGTAACCCTTGCTTGGCTGAAAATTCGTCCCCGCTGATTTGCGGATTTTACCGCGATTTTGCGAGATTCACGGATCGCGAAATTGCGGAAAATCCGCAAATTCGCCGGCGAAACGGATTTTACGCCCACCCTTACTAGAAATGTTTTAAATTATAACCAATGGGAATATTGTCCTGCACCACCGAAATGTAGCTCAAAAACATTTTATGACAAATTTCGATACTTTCAGGTTTTAATGTTTCAAATCCAGAAACATTTTACTTTAAAAATGTTAATAGGACAGGAATGAAAAGTATGTTGACGAATACAAAGCAAATTTATTCTGCGGCCTTTTATGCTCAACTGTCTACATTAGGCTTTGACTTTTGGAAAGACACCATTGAGACAAAAACGGTCTGGGGCACAAAGGCCTGGCAGGTACAGGGATTAGAAGCCTTATTTAGAGCCTGCATTATCCCAGAACAAATAATGTTTTTGAATGACACTGTTCAACAGACATCTTGTTTTGGGTTAGCCAAGATAAAAGATTTAAACAAACCGTCCTTGCCTACACCTAAACAGGATAGTGAAAACACTGCTGAAGGGTGAGTCGATGTAAATATTATTTTACTTAACAAAAGAACACATCCTGATTGGAAAAAATGGTTAATCTGGCCCACAGACACAAACAACTGTCAAGATAGATTCCTGAATAAGTCACAAGGGTTCATATTCACTAGGCCAGATACAAGATATGTCCAGAGACAACATCCAGGGATAGTAACATCATACAGTGTGGGTAAACTGTGCCTTGAATGGCTACAAAAATCTACACTAAAGGAAGTAAAACAATACTTATCGTTACTTAAAGATGGCGTTGATTTGAGGGACTTCTTACAAGGACCTACTAAACCGCGTCATAAACGTTTTATATACGCCGGTATGTATGGCCTATATAATGAAGCATGGAAAACAACGCAAGCAGAGACTACAGAACGAATACGAGAAATTGATCGTATTAATTTAGAGAAATCTCTCTCTGTAGTTGGCAATGGGTTAACAACTCTGTCATCCAGAATATATTCTTTGGACAGCATAGTATCCTCTGCCATAGACATAATAGAACAGGGCTTGATCATGTTACATCATGGTCAGTCACAATTGCATTCTATAATGCTTTTGGGCTGGACGTTACAAAACCTTCGTTCTGGCTATGTGCCTTGGCATCTAATCAACACCACATCATTGTTTTCTGAATTTAACCTTACAGATAAACAAATCATATTGGCACAAAGGGGAGCAGACTATACAGTGCTGAAAAACTGGAAAGGTTACCATTGACTGTTTCTGAGAAACCAGCAACAGAATGGATAATACACGGTACAATCACTCTGACTGTTACAATTTTTCATTTTCAGTAATGTTTAAAAGATATACCAGCAGGCGTATATGAAAGGTTGGGTAAAGAATACACCAAGACATCCTGGAATTTACCTTATACACACAAATGTTGTAGTGGGGCAAAAGAAGTGTTTCTTAGTGGTACGAATTGCAAAAATGTACTAAGCGGTTCACTCTTATGTCAGGGTATTAATTTACACGGGGCCTGCGAACATCTTATCCTTCCACTTGCAAGGTTCTCCAGCTGCAGTGATTGATCCAATTTTTAGGCAGCTTTCTAATGGAAGTTACATTATGTTGAATGATCACAGCTGCAGTGGCATGTTGCCAGGAACCCCCTATCTCATAACTATGTCAGCCAGGGTCACTTGCTGTATGCAAGTATTGTTTCCTAAAACTTAGACAGACGGGGAGTCGCCGTTATGGCCTTCCCTGAACATCTCTTCTATAGTAATTGATACTTTAAGCAGAATGAAAGCCATTCTTTTACAAAAAACTGTGCCACTGACCTCGGCCAAAGAAAGGTATGATCTGCAAATTACAAGAACCTCTGCAGGGATACATGCGCTTTTATCGACAAACTGCCCAATACATTTCTCAGAAATGTTAGGTCGTATCTTAAACATGTCTGATACGAGGGGTATCGTACATGTATTTAAGATGATTTTTTCGGGACTGTTAGCACCCTTTGAAGCAGTCCTTGGCATATTTCCAAACTTTGTGCAGTCTGTGTTTGGCGGCCTGCCTCTTGTTTTGGGACTCATAGCAGGGATACTATTTTTGTTCATTCTGCTCTGATATGGAAAGCCAAGTCACCATCGACACCCAGATCACCTTGGAGAACACTCTCCTGGCAATGTAGTGTTGTGAGCACTTGGATTGACTTGTTTAAGAGATTTGAATACCACGTGGTTTCTATCATTCCAACCAATCTGGCAAGATTGCATCTTACCTGTTCTACTATGCCTGCTATGTGGAGAAGAATGCGTGCTAGACATCTGTCTTGCACTCCCATCAGTGCTGCCAACGGAAGCTGATACTTTGCTTGAACCAGTAACGGCTCATGGACTGTGTTGTCCCCAGCGGTTACCAATCCTGATGACAGCATTTGTTGAGATCTCACAGACGCAAAATGCAGATGGGGAGATACGTGGAGCAACAGGCACACAGGTACCAACTACTCCAAACATTGCTAATGCGTCTTACGCTGACGGCGATGCTTCTCATCTATGTGCGGTTGATCTTCTTAACGAGGTAGTCCAACTTTCCCCTACAATAGTAGACAAATTCTTTACAAGCTTAGAAGATTTGATGTTTTCTCCAAACAATGACTCAACTCCTCACTTTCCATGTCAAAGCAGGTCAATGGCATTTCCTCCGCTTGCTACAACACCCTCCACATGCTACGCAGGATCTACAAGTGGATCCTGACCGAAACCAGAATAACTGTGACCAAAGCCCTCGTCAGCAGCAGGCTGGACTACGGCAACGCACTCTACGCAGGAATCCCGGCCAAACACCTGCAACAGCTACAACGCATCCAAAACGCCTCCACCCGACTCATCCTCAACGTCTCTCGCCGCAGCCACATCACCCCCCACCTGAGAGACCTACACTGGCTCCCCGTCAACAAGAGGATCACCTTCAAACTCCTCACCCACGCACACAAAGCACTTCACAACACCGGACCAGACTACCTGAAAAGCAGACTCAGCTTCCACACCCCCGCCCGCCAGCTCAGCTCTGCCAGCCTCACCCTTGCCGCTGTCCCCCGCATCCAACGAATGACCTCCAGTGGCAGATCCTTCTCCTTCCTCGCCACCAAGACCTAAAACTCCCTCCCCACCCATCTGAGGTTGACCCAAGCCCTGCTCACATTCAGAAGACTCCTCAAGACCTGGCTCTTCGAGCACACCCCCTCACCCCCCGCTCCTTGAGACCCTCATGGGTAAGTAGTGTGCTTTACAAATTCACTGATTGATTGATTGGGTGTTGTGTGGCATTTTAGGCTCCGGGTGAATTTTCCTGATTCATGCCCTTATATCGGTACAATTCACTTTGGCCTAATATAGGCATAGAAATCAAGCCCTTATTTAGACATAACCCATGCAGACCAAATACAGGCATGGTTACTTCCACCCATACCAAACGTCACAATGATTTCTTGGAAAAACAGCTTAAGCAGTCAGGGACCTTCCTTTGCTTGAATATTGATTTATCCAAGATCTCATGTACTTTGCAAAGAACGACTATTCCCTAGGGGTTATTTGTTGACGTTATTATGCCAGACTTTACGTCAAACTATGGCATTCCGAGACACCTTCAAGGTATAAATATACCTTCACTTGCTCTAGCAAGACACGGTGGTTCGGAGCAGTTTGACTATCTACTTGCCCGACGCAGCTCGCTACAGCAAGTGCTGAAGGAAGCCGGCCCTCCAGCTGACGCTCTGATCGAGAGACTGCCTTTCTCTCGCCGAGATTCAAGCTCCAGTGTTTCCAAGCTCCCCTTGCGGGTTGTTGGGAAATCGAGTCCGGAGACTGAGATACCAGACCTCCTTCATTCTGAACTAAGGTATGTAGCTGATTAGAACCTATAGAAATCTTAGATAGATTCTTGGCAAAGAAAACTAAAACCCAGGCTACACACTACTTACTTCTTCCCGTGTACTAGACTTAGGTTAGGTACATTTGGGTAGGTGTGTTTTAGAAACACCAGTTGAGTATTTTTAGTCATTGTTATATATGTATATATTTATATAGGGTTTCGGAACCATACAATGCTCTTACAGTATTATTTTATAATATTGTTCTCGCGGTACACATTATACTTTGCAGTCTGCATTACGATTGTAGCAGTTCACTTTTCTTGCATGACAAAGATGACTGTTCAATAAACCTTTTATTTAAAACGCCCGTCTCTCTATTTCTCTGCAACTCTGTAGAAACGAAGCATGCACGAGTGACTGAGTGAAATACTTATCTATTGTTTCTGCAACTCTAGAGATATATTTCTTATTCTTGGGAAACAAAGTCATCATGTTCATGCGGTTGTCAGAAACGAATCCCTTCTTGTGAAGTTGAGAAAGTTTCTAGTGACCTCTGAGCTAGCTAGCACTCACTATTAAGTTTAATATATTCGATAGAGACCTAGCCGACCTCAGTCCTACGTCTAATCTATAGGATATATTATTCCAATGCACAGAACCTATTGGGAATATAGGAACTACACTACCGAACAGTATGTAGTCCGTGGAGGGGAGGGCATGGGGTGCGATGTGGTCTGCGATGACATTGGTGATGGTGGTGCGGGGTCCTGGAGGTCTGTAGGCGTGTGTTCTGCGGAGCGTCTATCTAGTGTTGGCTAGATCTGGAAGTGGATGTGTTCCATGAGGGGCGAGGCATTGTCCAAGATGGTGGTTGTTAGTCAGAGTGGGCTTTTGTGGACGATGACGAGGTCTCCTCCTGGGCAGTTGGGGCAGTCCTTCCTCAGGATATTGTATCCATCAGGGATAGCAACTGTGATGTTGGGTGCGGAGCTGCCATTGGTCCAAGTGTCTGTGAGGAAGGTGACGTCGTAAGCCACTCAACCTTACTGGATGAGCAACAGCAAATCCAGGGAGAACATTCAAGTCAGTCCCTGGAATCTTCAGCAAAACATCTATTATTAGCACTGATGCTCCAGGGCTCCTTCTCATCTGCATTTGTGGCTAAGTAGGTCCATTCAGGAAAAGAGTACCTTTGACAAGGCACCCTTGATATTTTAGATCTTCTTATATCTATTCCTTCACTCTTGTTTCAACTCAGTTCTGGTTCATAAGAGATCTCAGTTCAAAGTGCAAAAGCCCTTTCAGATGATAACTGCAGTCCTCTCTTTTCTTTACTCTTTGGACAGCTTTTGTCCACAACCAATCGTGGTCCCACAACACTAGCTTCCACGTGAGGGTCAGAATCTAATTCATTCAACACCACAACATCTGCACCTTCTGCCTCAGATTCAACTTCAGTTTCATTGAGACCTCCCTCGGATTGTTCAAGTGTTGCCTCTAACTCTGTATGGTCCCCCACAGCTTGGCTGACCTCCTCCTGTGGCCTTCTGACCACCACTGGCTTTTCTTCTGGGAGAAGAGCTGTTACTTGTTCATGATGACACAGGACTCTACAAGTGTGGGATGCATGCACCATGGTCGGTAGACCACAACACTTCACAGCAGTTGTGGTAACCAAGATCCCCTGGTACGTACTATGCCAACGAGGATTGAGACTGTTCTTTCTCACATGTTTGTTCATCATAACCCAAACTCTGGGACAAAGATTGCAGCACTGCTCCTGGTGTTGCGGTGCTGTGCAGCTACAACATGGTGAGACATGGAACGGACCACGTCAGCCAATCCTTTATAGTAATCAAGCACCAAATCATCTGTAATGTTGACAAGCATGTTGACTGGCACAGTCTCATAGCTCATCCCAATATTATTTTGTGGGGTGATAATCTAGCCTTTCAGGAAAACTGCTACGACTCATCAGTACAAGGCGCAAAACATCAGACAGTTCAAAGATGTCACAGCACACACTTCAGCCAGCCTGGATTTCAAAGTGCTGTTGGCTTGTTTGACAATGCCTGGGACTTCTGGATGATAGCTGCAATGTAATGTCTGTTCCACTTGCAGGGCTGCACATAACATCCTCAGAACTAAGGGTGGGCTGAAAATTCATTCCACTCGCGGAATTTGCGGATTTCCCGATCCGCGAATTTCGCGAAATCGCGGTAAAATCCGCGAATTCGCAAGCGGGACGAATTTCCAGCCAAGCACTTACAGGGTTACAGCAGCAGGTGCAAAATTTGAAGCTAATTTCTTTGTAACCTTTTACAAGAAAATGGTTACAAAGAAATTAACTTCAACGTGGGCACCTGCTGCTGTAAGCATGTAAGTGCTTCCTGGCGCCTCGTTGCCTACTTGCAACTATTCTCTGACCCTGCTCTGACCCTCAAAGCAGGGTCAGAGAATAGTTACAATTAGGCAATGAGGCGCCTGTCACGAAAATGAAACCTCTACAGGAAGCACTTACAGATATAAAAAAAAGCAGGTGCCCGAGTTGAAGGTCAAATTCAGTAAACGTATTAAATCAGCCCTCTGTTTGCCTTCGTGGTTTACTTCCTTGAACATCCTGCTTGCCGGGCACTGGGTCCGTCTGGAGCTGGTTTCATTGTGTGTTTAAACAGAGCTGTGTGAATAATAACTGCATCAGCCCCGTGACTGAGGTGCATCATCAGAGCTGTGTGAATAATAACTGCGTCAGCCCCGTGCCAGAGGTGCATCATCAGAGCTGTGTGAATAATAACTGCAATTCTTAAGCCGTCAGTTGCACACGTTTTTTCAAATTCTCAAATTTCTGAAGTTTTCAACAAAATGTTAGTTGTGTGCGACTCCCTTGTCTAGTGTTTTGTCTAAGAACACTGTTCCAAAATGAATATATAGGTGGGGGTAGAAATTCTGCTCCCGATTTCAAGGTGTGCACATTTTGCTGTGGACCTGATGGTCCTGATCTACATCAAAATCCATTCACAAATTCATCCAAGCCATTTGTAGATCATGATTATGTGCTTTTTATTAATGAAAATTATGTTCTCATCATTTCATTACGGTTTTTTCAAAATATCCACAACGTCCTTGTATTAAAGGATTTTACATCAAACCCAATGCATTTCGGGTACACCTGGACCCTTCATCAGGGGTCTCTATGGAGAGAGCCAAAGGAAACAATATGAGCCCAGAGCTATGTTAAATCTGATCAACAAAACAGTATTAAACAAAAACAGCCTTCTTGACTTTGTACGATTAAATGCGTTCTCACAACTTATATCTAAACCTTTCTACTTATTGTCTGCCATGTCTGTGATCAAAGTAACATTAATATCGCTATGCATTTCTAAGATCAGAACGACCGGCGTTCTGTGTCAGTTACTCACGGGAATTAGAATGTAGCAGCCCGCTTCAACTCCTGTCCAATAGCATTCGGGTAAACATCACGTTCAACAATCTTCATTGCTAGTTCAAATCTTATACGCTGTCGACATGGTCACGTGCCCGCCACCCTTTCGGAAATTTTAACAATGTTCAAATACAATCATGCTGTGTATAACAACTATGTGTACGCCGCAGCATTAATATTTTACATCCTCAACTCGCGAACGAGTTTTTAAACATAATGCATAAATGGCAAAATAGAGCGTGAAAATGTCAAATGAAGTTAATTCGAGCTTCATGATTACAACAAACATGCGGATAACCCCCCCATTTTAGTTGTGTAAAGATTAAACCATGTAATGAAAAAGTTCACGAAACGCTGTATATAGATGTATTCGAAGCATGCAAGTGCTAACTGGTCGGCCATCTTGGAGTGGAATGTAACAGCGATGTTCAGCAAATGTCAAATCAAATAAGACATGATAGCAATAATTTTAAGGTTGCCGCCTGGTGGCACTAATCACCAAGGCCAGTACAGGGACAATACAAAACACATGTTCATATTTACAAGAAACAAGATAATTCCAATCTGTCATTGAGCCCGTATGGTTGTAAGCTTGCCATCTTTTTGATCCAAAAATATTCAGATCTTAGTCTCATTTTATGAGTGTCTACACCAGGTCGTGCACTCACCACTTCAAGTATTGTGAATCTCAACTGTGCGATGTTGTGTCCAGATTCAACCCAATGCGCTGCCACAGTGGATTTCAAATTTTTTTGACGGATGTTACTTTTATGTTCGGTAATTCTAACCTTTATCTTGCGCTCTGTCTGCCCTACATACAATTTTCCACATGGGCACTTAATGCCATAAATAACTCCTTTGGTGTCACATGTACTTGAATGTTTCAAAGGGATCAGTTGGCCCGTTGTGGGATGTGTGAAAGTGGATCCAATTATTACGTTGTTGCAATGTGTACAATTCTCACATTTTCGCATGCCTTTATGCATTGCCTTAGTGACATTTGATTCTTGTCTCTTCAGTAATTCTTTAAGATTTTTAGATCGATTGTATGCAAAAGTAATTTTGTCTGCAAATAAAGGTTGAAGATCAGGTTCCTGAGTGATTATAGACCAGTGCTTCTTCATGATCTTACTAATTTGAGTTGACTGCATTGAATATTTTAAGACACACACTGTACGTTTTTCATCAGTTTTATCCTTTTTGGTAAGTAAAGACTCTCTTGTCATGGCCATGACTTTCTCTTTTGATTCTTGTAGTAGTTGATTAGGGTACCCTCTTTTCTCGTACTTTTTGATCTGTCTGTCAATAGTTTCAGAAACGTCCAAGGCCTCTGAGGTGATTCTCTTGTAGCGAATGAACTGCGATAGCGGTAAATGTTGTTTCAAAGCCTGATGATGAAAACTGGAGTAATGTAATCCACTGTTCCGATCTGTTTCTTTAATGTGCACATTAGTGCATATTTGTCCCTGTTTTATGGATACCATGACATCCAGAAATGAAAGTTGTAGCTGATCAATATTGTAGGTGAATTTTATCCTTTCATGGATCATGTTCAGTCTCTCTATGTTGGCTGTTAGTTTTTCTTTCTTACCACGCCACATGATAAAAATGTCATCTATGTAGCGTTTAAATACCATCAATCCATCAGTCCAATCTCTGTTGTTCAGTATATGATCACTTTCAAATTTAGACATAAAAATGTTAGCGTACGACGGTGCGCCCGCAAAACCCATACTGGTTCCGCTACATTGTGCAAAAAATTCTTCATTCCATTCCAGGTAGCTGTGGAAAAGTGCAAAATGCAAAATTTCCAGTAGAAAGATTTTTTCTGGGCCTTCAATCTCATTGTTAAGTAAACACCACTCCATTGCTTCAAGACCTTCATTGTGAGGGATCGAAGTGTACAAGGCAGTTACATCGATAGAACTAAGCCAAACTTCTTCATTCTCTGGGATGTTTACTTCCTGTAGAATGGTTAAAAATGCTGTTGTGTCTTTTATGTGGGTGCACCATTTCTGGACTAGAGGCTGTAAGAACCAGTCTAAATATTGTCCGATAGGTTCCGAAAGAGATCCGCAAGCTGATACTATTGGTCTGAATGGCGGTCTTGTAAGGTGCTTGTGCACCTTGGGCAGCATATAGAATTGTGGCCTCCTTGGATGTTTAATGTTCAGAAATTGGTAAGTCTTGTTGGTAATCCATTTCATTTCAAGAGCTTTGTCTAGTATTTCTTTTAATGTTGCTGCAAAGGTTTCAGTGGGATCATTCTCAAGTTTATGATAGATATTGGTGTCCTGTAGATGTTGGTTGACACTTTCTTTGTAGAAACTAGAGTTCATTACTACCAATGCTCCACCTTTATCTGCTTTTTGAATGGTTATTTCTGTCATGTCTTTCAACGATTTTAATGTGTTCCACTCATTCTTTGAGAAATTACTCTTGGTTCCACTTTTGTAATTGAGCATCTTAATTTCTGAGGTGATCACTCTCTCATAAGCATCAATTGTTTTGTGCGATATTGGAGCACAGAACGTGCTCTTAATTCTGAATTCTTTTGCACTAGTTTTTTCTCCCTGTTCTGTGGGTGGAAGAGTATTGAAAAAATTCTTTAGTCTCAGTGTGCGGAAAAATTTGAATAACGCAATTTCTGTCTCTTCCGGGTTCGATTTGTATACCGGGACAAATGTAAGACCTTTGTTGAGCAGATTCATTTGAGCTTTACTTAATGTATTGTCAGAAATGTTGATTACAAGTTCGTTTTCTTTTTCGATCTCAACTCTCGGTCTGCTGCCGACTCTTTCACTTTTTCTTTTTCTTTTTCCCCGCCTTGTTTTGGGGGTTCCGTTGTTCCTGATGTTGTGGGAACGTTGTTGGCGGCTGGGCTGACCTCTAAAAAAGCCTTATCAGTTGTTGCTTTTTGTCCTACTGGTAAATTCTTATTAATTGATCCTCTATTTTGAGTAGTGTCTGAATCTGATACCACGCTTTCCTGGGATGAGGTGATGTTCGTAGGTGGTTTTTGCCATTTTCTTTGATTGTAGACTTCCGCCCAACTGTAAACTTCTTCCAACTTGTAGTCTACAGTATCTCTTTTATATTTCTTGATTTTCCTATCTTCAATTTCTTTGGAGTATTTCTCTAACTTCGTGTTGATATCATCAATTAAGGATGCTAAATCTTCATGCTTATCGAGTTCTTTTTTGATACTTTCCAATTCCTCCTCTACTTCTTTCAGTTCCTTGGAGAGTTCCTCTACTATCAGCAGGATCAGATCCAGACTGCATTTATTAAGTATTTGATACCATTTGTTCAGAAAGGCTTTGTTGTTCCTGCAATCTTCATTGCTAGTTCAAATCTTATACGCTGTCGACATGGTCACGTGCCCGCCACCCTTTCGGAAATTTTAACAATGTTCAGATACAATCATGCTGTGTATAACAACTATGTGTACGCCGCAGCATTAATATTTTACATCCTCAACTCGCGAACGAGTTTTTAAACATAATGCATAAATGGCAAAATAGAGCGTGAAAATGTCAAATGAAGTTAATTCGAGCTTCATGATTACAACAAACATGCGGATAACCCCCCCATTTTAGTTGTGTAAAGATTAAACCATGTAATGAAAAAGTTCACGAAACGCTGTATATAGATATATCTATGGACTGATCAAAGAAACAAGAGTCTTCAGCCCACAAATAAACACAGCTAACCAACTATTGAAACAACTCGAGTATATGAGTAAACGAGAGATCAGTAAACGATTACATGCCACAACTTTGATTCACTATCACCGCAATAAAAGAATCCCAAGAGGCCTACGGATTGCGCTAAAACCAATGTTATGCAGGAACAACAAAGCCTTTCTGAACAAATGGTATCAAATACTTAATAAATGCAGTCTGGATCTGATCCTGCTGATAGTAGAGGAACTCTCCAAGGAACTGAAAGAAGTAGAGGAGGAATTGGAAAGTATCAAAAAAGAACTCGATAAGCATGAAAATTTAGCATCCTTAATTGATGATATCAACACGAAGTTAGAGAAATACTCCAAAGAAATTGAAGATAGGAAAATCAAGAAATATAAAAGAGATACTGTAGACTACAAGTTGGAAGAAGTTTACAGTTGGGCGGAAGTCTACAATCAAAGAAAATGGCAAAAACCACCTACGAACATCACCTCATCCCAGGAAAGCGTGGTATCAGATTCAGACACTACTCAAAATAGAGGATCAATTAATAAGAATTTACCAGTAGGACAAAAAGCAACAACTGATAAGGCTTTTTTAGAGGTCAGCCCAGCCGCCAACAACGTTCCCACAACATCAGGAACAAGGCGGGGAAAAAGAAAAAGAAAAAGTGAAAGAGTCGGCAGCAGACCGAGAGTTGAGATCGAAAAAGAAAACGAACTTGTAATCAACATTTCTGACAATACATTAAGTAAAGCTCAAATGAATCTGCTCAACAAAGGTCTTACATTTGTCCCGGTATACAAATCGAACCCGGAAGAGACAGAAATTGCGTTATTCAAATTTTTCCGCACACTGAGACTAAAGAATTTTTTCAATACTCTTCCACCCACAGAACAGGGAGAAAAAACTAGTGCAAAAGAATTCAGAATTAAGAGCACGTTCTGTGCTCCAATATCGCACAAAACAATTGATGCTTATGAGAGAGTGATCACCTCAGAAATTAAGATGCTCAATTACAAAAGTGGAACCAAGAGTAATTTCTCAAAGAATGAGTGGAACACATTAAAATCGTTGAAAGACATGACAGAAATAACCATTCAAAAAGCAGATAAAGGTGGAGCATTGGTAGTAATGAACTCTAGTTTCTACAAAGAAAGTGTCAACCAACATCTACAGGACACCAATATCTATCATAAACTTGAGAATGATCCCACTGAAACCTTTGCAGCAACATTAAAAGAAATACTAGACAAAGCTCTTGAAATGAAATGGATTACCAACAAGACTTACCAATTTCTGAACATTAAACATCCAAGGAGGCCACAATTCTATATGCTGCCCAAGGTGCACAAGCACCTTACAAGACCGCCATTCAGACCAATAGTATCAGCTTGCGGATCTCTTTCGGAACCTATCGGACAATATTTAGACTGGTTCTTACAGCCTCTAGTCCAGAAATGGTGCACCCACATAAAAGACACGACAGCATTTTTAACCATTCTACAGGAAGTAAACATCCCAGAGAATGAAGAAGTTTGGCTTAGTTCTATCGATGTAACTGCCTTGTACACTTCGATCCCTCACAATGAAGGTCTTGAAGCAATGGAGTGGTGTTTACTTAACAATGAGATTGAAGGCCCAGAAAAAATCTTTCTACTGGAAATTTTGCATTTTGCACTTTTCCACAGCTACCTGGAATGGAATGAAGAATTTTTTGCACAATGTAGCGGAACCAGTATGGGTTTTGCGGGCGCACCGTCGTACGCTAACATTTTTATGTCTAAATTTGAAAGTGATCATATACTGAACAACAGAGATTGGACTGATGGATTGATGGTATTTAAACGCTACATAGATGACATTTTTATCATGTGGCGTGGTAAGAAAGAAAAACTAACAGCCAACATAGAGAGACTGAACATGATCCATGAAAGGATAAAATTCACCTACAATATTGATCAGCTACAACTTTCATTTCTGGATGTCATGGTATCCATAAAACAGGGACAAATATGCACTAATGTGCACATTAAAGAAACAGATCGGAACAGTGGATTACATTACTCCAGTTTTCATCATCAGGCTTTGAAACAACATTTACCGCTATCGCAGTTCATTCGCTACAAGAGAATCACCTCAGAGGCCTTGGACGTTTCTGAAACTATTGACAGACAGATCAAAAAGTACGAGAAAAGAGGGTACCCTAATCAACTACTACAAGAATCAAAAGAGAAAGTCATGGCCATGACAAGAGAGTCTTTACTTACCAAAAAGGATAAAACTGATGAAAAACGTACAGTGTGTGTCTTAAAATATTCAATGCAGTCAACTCAAATTAGTAAGATCATGAAGAAGCACTGGTCTATAATCACTCAGGAACCTGATCTTCAACCTTTATTTGCAGACAAAATTACTTTTGCATACAATCGATCTAAAAATCTTAAAGAATTACTGAAGAGACAAGAATCAAATGTCACTAAGGCAATGCATAAAGGCATGCGAAAATGTGAGAATTGTACACATTGCAACAACGTAATAATTGGATCCACTTTCACACATCCCACAACGGGCCAACTGATCCCTTTGAAACATTCAAGTACATGTGACACCAAAGGAGTTATTTATGGCATTAAGTGCCCATGTGGAAAATTGTATGTAGGGCAGACAGAGCGCAAGATAAAGGTTAGAATTACCGAACATAAAAGTAACATCCGTCAAAAAAATTTGAAATCCACTGTGGCAGCGCATTGGGTTGAATCTGGACACAACATCGCACAGTTGAGATTCACAATACTTGAAGTGGTGAGTGCACGACCTGGTGTAGACACTCATAAAATGAGACTAAGATCTGAATATTTTTGGATCAAAAAGATGGCAAGCTTACAACCATACGGGCTCAATGACAGATTGGAATTATCTTGTTTCTTGTAAATATGAACATGTGTTTTGTATTGTCCCTGTACTGGCCTTGGTGATTAGTGCCACCAGGCGGCAACCTTAAAATTATTGCTATCATGTCTTATTTGATTTGACATTTGCTGAACATCGCTGTTACATTCCACTCCAAGATGGCCGACCAGTTAGCACTTGCATGCTTCGAATACATCTATATACAGCGTTTCGTGAACTTTTTCATTACATGGTTTAATCTTTACACAACTAAAATGGGGGGGTTATCCGCATGTTTGTTGTAATCATGAAGCTCGAATTAACTTCATTTGACATTTTCACGCTCTATTTTGCCATTTATGCATTATGTTTAAAAACTCGTTCGCGAGTTGAGGATGTAAAATATTAATGCTGCGGCGTACACATAGTTGTTATACACAGCATGATTGTATTTGAACATTGTTAAAATTTCCGAAAGGGTGGCGGGCACGTGACCATGTCGACAGCGTATAAGATTTGAACTAGCAATGAAGATTGTTGAACGTGATGTTTACCCGAATGCTATTGGACAGGAGTTGAAGCGGGCTGCTACATTCTAATTCCCGTGAGTAACTGACACAGAACGCCGGTCGTTCTGATCTTAGAAATGCATAGCGATATTAATGTTACTTTGATCACAGACATGGCAGACAATAAGTAGAAAGGTTTAGATATAAGTTGTGAGAACGCATTTAATCGTACAAAGTCAAGAAGGCTGTTTTTGTTTAATACTGTTTTGTTGATCAGATTTAACATAGCTCTGGGCTCATATTGTTTCCTTTGGCTCTCTCCATAGAGACCCCTGATGAAGGGTCCAGGTGTACCCGAAATGCATTGGGTTTGATGTAAAATCCTTTAATACAAGGACGTTGTGGATATTTTGAAAAAAACCGTAATGAAATGATGAGAACATAATTTTCATTAATAAAAAGCACATAATCATGATCTACAAATGGCTTGGATGAATTTGTGAATGGATTTTGATGTAGATCAGGACCATCAGGTCCACAGCAAAATGTGCACACCTTGAAATCGGGAGCAGAATTTCTACCCCCACCTATATATGAATAATAACTGCGCCAGCCCCGTGCTGAGGTGCATCATCAGAGCTGTGTGAATAATAACTGCGTCAGCCCCGTGCCTGAGGTGCATCATCAGAGCTGTGTGATTAATAACTGCGCCAGCCCCGTGCCTGAGGTGCATCATCAGAGCTGTGTGAATAATAACTGCGTCAGCCCCGTGCTGAGGTGCATCATCAGAGCTGTGTGAATAATAACTGCGTCAGCCCCGTGCCTGAGGTGCATCACCAGAGCTGTGTGAATAATAACTGCGTCAGCCCAGTGCCTGAGGTGCATCACCAGAGCTGTGTGAATAATAACTGCGTCAGCCCCGTGCCTGAGGTGCATCATCAGAGCTGTGGGAATAATAACTGCCGGCCCTATCTCCCCAATGCTGCGTCAAGCCTTATGCCTGCTTCAAGCAGGTGCAGGGTTTTGACGTAGCATTGGCCTAAAAGTGACTGAGTGAAATCTTGTAGATTTCACTCAGCCACTTTTAGGAGGCGTTCCTGCACAGGAATGCCCTCCCCTGTGCCGGAACGCCTCCTGATGGCACAGGGCTTTACAACATGACGCATCTCTCAGATGCGTCACGTTGTTAATACCCAGCACCATGGCGCATCTTTTGTGCTGCCGCTGCATCACAAAAGTGACGCAACGGCGGCGCAAAAGAGGCGCAAGGGGCTTGTAAATCTGCCCCATAGTGCTTTTACTACACTGCAGCTGCGTAAAGGGCCGGAAGATATGTCTCCAGTGACCATGTGTGCCTGTGCCTGTGTTACAGGCACATATCGTCACTGGAGATAGATCTTCTGGCCCTTTACGCAGCTGCAGTGTAGTAAAAGCACTATATATTTACCCAATGAGGGAGCACTTACTGGATTAGGCAGTAGAAAGTAGGGGCAGATTTACAATAACTAGCGCATCCCCAGGGATGCGCCAGTTATTGTGCGCCGCAGCTCCGCCACCCATGGTGCGCCGCATTTACAATGCGGCGCACCATGTGGCAAAAACGGCACAGACGCGTCACGCATCTGTGCCGTAAAAGCAGCTCATTGCTGTGTCGCGCTTGCGATGCAGCTCCAGCAATACTCTGGGGGGCCCTGTCTCCCCAATGCTGCATCAAGCCTTGCGCCTGCTTCAAGCAGGCGCAGGGTTTTGACGCAGCATTGGCCTAAAAGTGACTGAGTGAAATCTGGTAGATTTCACTCAGCCACTTTTAGGAGGCGTTCCTGCACAGGAACGCCCTCCCCTGCGCCGGAACGCCTCCTGATGGCGCAGGGCTTAACAACGTGACGCATCTCTCAGATGTGTCACGTTGTTAATACCCAGCACCATGGCGCATCTTTTGTGCTGCCGCTGCGTCACAAAAGGTCTCGGTAGAGGGTGGCAGTGGTGAACCAGAGGGTGGCAGTGATGAACCAGAGGGTGACAGTGGTGAACCAGAGGGTGGCAGGGGTGAACCATAGGGTGACAGTGCTGAACCAGAGGGTGGCAGTGCTGAACCAGAGGATGGCATGGGTGAACCAGAGGGTGGCAGTGATGAACCAGAGGGTGGCAGGGGTGAACCAGAGGGTGGCAGTGGTGAACCAGAGGGTGGCAGTGCTGAACCAGAGGGTGACAGTGCTGAACCAGAGGGTGGCAGTGGTGAACCAAAGGTGCTGTGATGAACCAGAGGGTGTCAGTCATGAACCAGAGGGTGGCAGTGGTGAACCAGAGGGTGACAGTGCTGAACCAGAGGGTGGCAGGGGTGAACCAGAGGGTGGCAGGGGTGAACAAGAGGGTGCTGTGATGAACCAGAGGGTGGCAGTGGTGAACCAGAGGGTGGCAGGGGTGAACCAGAGGGTGGCAGTGGTGAACCAGAGGGTGGCAGTGCTGAACCAGAGGGTGGCAGGGGTGAACCAGAGGGTGGCAGTAGTGAACCAGAGGGTGGCAGGGGTGAACCAGAGGGTGGCAGTGGTGAACCAGAGGGTGGCAGTGGTGAACCAGAGGGTGCTGTGCCCATACCTGACCGCATGGGTAACTTCACCATGCAAGCGGCCCGCGAACACGCAAAAAGCCCCGCAAACATGCAAAAAACCCAGCGAACACGCAAAAAACCCGCAAACACGCAAAAAAACTAAAATCCGCAAATTTGCACGAATTCGCGGATTGCGAATTCGATTTTGCCCAAATTCGCGGAACGCGAATTCGCAAATTACGCCCATACTTACTCAGAACCTCATTATTAAAATGAGTTTCTTGGTCTGAGTCCAAAAAGGTTGAAAATCTGACTCTCAGAATCAGCTCCATCAACAGCAGTTTGTCTACAGTGAGACTATCAGGTAGGCTTCCATCCAACGTGAAAAGATGCACACGACCACTAGAATGTATCACAATCCATGGCACACTTTTCAACAAAATCCAGTTGCATCCTGTTAAAAGGACCTGCAGACCTTCCAATGTGACTCAGTCTAATGGCAGTTCATTTTCCCTCATTAATTTGCAGACAGATCACACACCTATAACACAAGGCTTCTACCATCATTTTAAATTTGTATTTGACCAAGTGTGCTGAGACAATCACACCATCGGTTCTCTTCCTACATGCATTGGGCCATGGTAAAACCTGGTCAACAGGGGCAACAGATTATTAGGCAACAATGGTCTTCCATCTCCCGACACGCAATTATCATTCTCATGTTTCACACATCCTGCTCTAATTCAACTATGCTGTTCCTCTTGAGAAACCTAATATTGTAATTTCTTAACCTCTTCCCAAGTGTCAGCAATTGTCATCGAAAGATTGAAATCTGTTTAATCAGGCCCCTTCGTTCATATATTCACCAGTGAAAGAGCAGATCTTCAGTGCACAATAGCGTGCGACTTCGTCAGCATGTCTGTTATCACTAGTCCCTAAATCATCTCTTTCCCATGGGCAGAACATTTCACAACTGCAATCTGTGAGGCATTTGTAGAGCATCTAACAATTTTCTCACATGTTTTCCATTATGGATGGGGGACCGTGACCAGGTCATGTATCCCCTCTGGGACCATAATGGCCCGAAGTCATGAAAAACACGAAGCCATACTGGCTATTGGTGAATATCATTACCTTCTGCTGGTCGGAAACACAGCAGGCTCTGGTAAGAGCAATCAGTTCTGCCACCTGTTCGGGCATATACTTTGAAGCCAGGAAGCTTCCGCCACTCTTGAAACAGTACAAACAGCAGAAGTAGCCCTTAGATTTTCTTCATTGTCTCTAAGAAAAAAGCTATCTACAAATAGAGTATAATCAGATTAAGGCAAGGGGTGATCCATAATATCAGGACATGGCTTTTTGCACAGTTCTGGGATATCAAGACAGTCATGTTCCACTTCAGTTTCATCCGAATCACAATCAGGCAAAGGTAGCAGTGTTGCATGGTTTAAAAGAGAACATCTTTTCAGACTCACGTTCTCAGCAGCCAGAATAATCTTCTCATAACGTTGGGTGTTGAGTCAGAGTTCTTGCCAATAGATTCTCCACCGAGTGAGGGACGTACATAGTCAGATGATTGATGACCAATTATGATGCTCTTGCATCTCTCTATGCTGATACCTGTTGCAACAATGGCTTTGAGACATCCAGGCAACTCTGAAACTACAGGATCTAAAGTAGCTGAGCAGTAGGCGGCTGTTCTATTGGCACCTCCATGGTTCTGAGTCAACACTGAAAGTGCACAACCTTCTTTCTCACTGCAAAATGGCAAAAACTCTTTCTTGTAATCAG
This sequence comes from Lissotriton helveticus, assembly GCF_964261635.1. Taxonomy (NCBI): domain Eukaryota; kingdom Metazoa; phylum Chordata; class Amphibia; order Caudata; family Salamandridae; genus Lissotriton; species Lissotriton helveticus. Next base: position 382,728,196 of record NC_136061.1, on the reverse strand, counting down.
GCATTCCTAACGCAGGAGCGCGACAAATGCTTTCTTTCACCTCGGAAAGCAATTGTTGTCCCAAGGCACCAGATCTGACACATCCTTCTGTGTCAGCCTTTGCAAAGGCTTGGCCGATAAGGAAAAGCTGGCTATCCACTGCCAACAGTAGCCCACCATTCCCAAGAACATTCCGACTTCCTTTTGGGTATGCAGAGGATTTATTTGCAGGATCACCACAGTCCTTTTTTGCACCTTTGCTTGGGGACACCTTATATCCATTCTCAGCCAAATGGTTCAGCAGGGCAATTGTAGCCGTATTACATGCTTCTCGGATATCTGATGTCACTAAAAAGTCAGCTGCAAAAACACAGTTGATGGACAGAATGTAGAACAATGTCATACATTCACCCCAGTACAAGGATCTGGGCCTAAATCCATCGTTTTTTTGCACTCCACACCACCCTGGGTTAGACACTGGCTATATGCAAATCAGCTCTGACCCTGTGCCTCATGGGAACAGTCCAGTCCGAACTACCAAGCCATGTCTTTCCCAGACCGGAATCAAGCATCCAAGGACCGGTTTCTGGCTATCAGCCTTCATCAGCCTGGATAGCTTGACTCCAGTGGTGTGGAGGGCCTGGGACTCACGTCTGAGCATCCCCAGCACACTCGGGGTGAAAATTGCAAAAAACACAGTTGAGGGACAGAATGTAGAACAATGTCATACATTCACCCCAGTACAAGGATCTGGGCCTAAATCCATCATTTTTTTGCACTCCACACCACCCTGGGTTAGACACTGGCTATATGAAAATCAGCTCTGACCCTGTGCCTCATGGGAACAGTCCAGTCCGAACCACCAAGCCATGTCTTTCCCAGACCGGAATCAAGCATCCAAGGACCGGTTTCTGGCTATCAGCCTTCATCAGCCTGGATAGCTTGACTCCAGTGGTGTGGAGGGCCTGGGACTCACCCAGGGTGGTGTGGAGTGCAAAAAAACGATGGATTTAGGCCCAGATCCTTGTACTGGGGTGAATGTATGACATTGTTCTACATTCTGTCCATCAACTGTGTTTTTTGCAATTTTCACCCCGAGTGTGCTGGGGATGCTCAGACGTGAGTCCCAGGCCCTCCACACCACTGGAGTCAAGCTATCCAGGCTGATGAAGGCTGATAGCCAGAAACCGGTCCTTGGATGCTTGATTCCGGTCTGGGAAAGACATGGCTTGGTAGTTCGGACTGGACTGTTCCCATGAGGCACAGGGTCAGAGCTGATTTGCATATAGCCAGTGTCTAACCCAGGGTGGTGTGGAGTGCACAAAAACGATGGATTTAGGCCCAGATCCTTGTACTGGGGTGAATGTATGACATTGTTCTACATTCTGTCCATCAACTGTGTTTTTTGCAATTTTCACCCCGAGTGTGCTGGGGTTGCTCAGACGTGAGTCCCAGGCCCTCCACACCACTGGAGTCAAGCTATCCAGGCTGATGAAGGCTGATAGCCAGAAACCGGTCCTTGGATGCTTGATTCCGGTCTGGGAAAGACATGGCTTGGTAGTTCGGACTGGACTGTTCCCATGAGGCACAGGGTCAGAGCTGATTTGCATATAGCCAGTGTCTAACCCAGGGTGGTGTGGAGTGCAAAAAAACTATGGATTTAGGCCCAGATCCTTGTACTGGGGTGAATGTATGACATTGTTCTACATTCTGTCCATCAACTGTGTTTTTTGCAATTTTCACCCCGAGTGTGCTGGGGATGCTCGGACGTGAGTCCCAGGCCCTCCAAACCACTGGAGTCAAGCTATCCAGGCTGATGAAGGCTGATAGCCAGAAACCGGTCCTTGGATGCTTGATTCCGGTCTGGGAAAGACATGGCTTGGTAGTTCGGACTGGACTGTTCCCATGACGCACAGGGTCAGAGCTGATTTGCATATAGCCAGTGTCTTACCCAGGGTGGTGTGGAGTGCAAAAAAACGATGGATTTAGGCCCAGATCCTTGTACTGGGGTGAATGTATGACATTGTTCTACATTCTGTCCATCAACTGTGTTTTTTGCAATTTTCACCCCGAGTGTGCTGGGGATGCTCAGACGTGAGTCCCAGGCCCTCCACACCACTGGAGTCAAGCTATCCAGGCTGATGAAGGCTGATAGCCAGAAACCGGTCCTTGGATGCTTGATTCCGGTCTGGGAAAGACATGGCTTGGTAGTTCGGACTGGACTGTTCCCATGAGGCACAGGGTCAGAGCTGATTTGCATATAGCCAGTGTCTAACCCAGGGTGGTGTGGAGTGCACAAAAACGATGGATTTAGGCCCAGATCCTTGTACTGGGGTGAATGTATGACATTGTTCTACATTCTGTCCATCAACTGTGTTTTTTGCAATTTTCACCCCGAGTGTGCTGGGGTTGCTCAGACGTGAGTCCCAGGCCCTCCACACCACTGGAGTCAAGCTATCCAGGCTGATGAAGGCTGATAGCCAGAAACCGGTCCTTGGATGCTTGATTCCGGTCTGGGAAAGACATGGCTTGGTAGTTCGGACTGGACTGTTCCCATGAGGCACAGGGTCAGAGCTGATTTGCATATAGCCAGTGTCTAACCCAGGGTGGTGTGGAGTGCAAAAAAACTATGGATTTAGGCCCAGATCCTTGTACTGGGGTGAATGTATGACATTGTTCTACATTCTGTCCATCAACTGTGTTTTTTGCAATTTTCACCCCGAGTGTGCTGGGGATGCTCGGACGTGAGTCCCAGGCCCTCCAAACCACTGGAGTCAAGCTATCCAGGCTGATGAAGGCTGATAGCCAGAAACCGGTCCTTGGATGCTTGATTCCGGTCTGGGAAAGACATGGCTTGGTAGTTCGGACTGGACTGTTCCCATGACGCACAGGGTCAGAGCTGATTTGCATATAGCCAGTGTCTTACCCAGGGTGGCGTGGAGTGCAAAAAAACGATGGATTTAGGCCGAGATCCTAGTACTGGGGTGAATGTATGACATTGTTCTACATTCTGTCCATCAACTGTGTTTTTTGCAATTTTCACCCCGAGTGTGCTGGGGATGCTCAGACGTGAGTCCCAGGCCGTCCACACCACTGGAGTCAAGCTATCCAGGCTGATGAAGGCTGATAGCCAGAAACAGGTCCTTGGATGCTTGATTCAGGTCTGGGAAAGACATGGCTTGGTCGTTCGGACTGGACTGTTCCCATGAGGCACAGGGTCAGAGCTGATTTGCATATAGCCAGTGTCTAACTCAGGGTGGTGTGGAGTGCAAATAAACGATGGATTTAGGCCCAGATCCTTGTACTGGGGTGAATGTATGACATTGTTCTACATTCTGTCCATCAACTGTGTTTTTTGCAATTTTCACCCCGAGTGTGCTGGGGATGCTCAGACGTGAGTCCCAGGCCCTCCACACCACTGGAGTCAAGCTATCCAGGCTGATGAAGGCTAATAGCCAGAAACCAGTCCTTGGATGCTTGATTCCGGTCTGGGAAAGACATGGCTTGGTAGTTCGGACTGGACTGTTCCCATGAGGCACAGGGTCAGAGCTGATTTGCATATAGCCAGTGTCTAACCCAGGGTGGTGTGGAGTGCAAAGAAACGATGGATTTAGGCCCAGATCCTTGTACTGGGGTGAATGTATGACATTGTTCTACATTCTGTCCATCAACTGTGTTTTTTGCAATTTTCACCCCGAGTGTGCTGGGGATGCTCAGACGTGAGCCCCAGGCCCTCCACACCACTGGAGTCAAGCTATCCAGGCTGATGAAGGCTGATAGCCAGAAACCGGTCCTTGGATGCTTGATTCCGGTCAGGGAAAGACATGGCTTGGTAGTTCGGACTGGACTGTTCCCATGAGGCACAGGGTCAGAGCTCATTTGCATATAGCCAGTGTCTAACCCAGGGTGGTGTGGAGTGCAAAAAAACGATGGATTTAGGCCCAGATCCTAGTACTGGGGTGAATGTATGACATTGTTCTACATTCTGTCCATCAACTGCGTTTTTTGCAATTTTCACCCCGAGTGTGCTGGGGATGCTCTGACGTGAGTCCCAGGCCCTCCACACCACTGGAGTCAAGCTATCCAGGCTGATGAAGGCTGATAGCCAGAAACCGGTCCTTGGATGCTTGATTCCGGTCTGGGAAAGACATGGCTTGGTAGTTCGGACTGGACTGTTCCCATGAGGCACAGGGTCAGAGCTGATTTGCATATAGCCAGTGTCTAACCCAGGGTGGTGTGGAGTGCACAAAAACGATGGATTTAGGCCCAGATCCTTGTACTGGGGTGAATGTATGACATTGTTCTACATTCTGTCCATCAACTGTGTTTTTTGCAATTTTCACCCCGAGTGTGCTGGGGTTGCTCAGACGTGAGTCCCAGGCCCTCCACACCACTGGAGTCAAGCTATCCAGGCTGATGAAGGCTGATAGCCAGAAACCGGTCCTTGGATGCTTGATTCCGGTCTGGGAAAGACATGGCTTGGTAGTTTGGACTGGACTGTTCCCATGAGGCACAGGGTCAGAGCTGATTTGCATATAGCCAGTGTCTAACCCAGGGTGGTGTGGAGTGCAAATAAACGATGGATTTAGGCCCAGATCCTTGTACTGGGGTGAATGTATGACATTGTTCTACATTCTGTCCATCAACTGTGTTTTTTGCAATTTTCACCCCGAGTGTGCTGGGGATGCTCAGACGTGAGTCCCAGGCCGTCCACACCACTGGAGTCAAGCTATCCAGGCTGATGAAGGCTGATAGCCAGAAACAGGTCCTTGGATGCTTGATTCAGGTCTGGGAAAGACATGGCTTGGTCGTTCGGACTGGACTGTTCCCATGAGGCACAGGGTCAGAGCTGATTTGCATATAGCCAGTGTCTAACTCAGGGTGGTGTGGAGTGCAAATAAACGATGGATTTAGGCCCAGATCCTTGTACTGGGGTGAATGTATGACATTGTTCTACATTCTGTCCATCAACTGTGTTTTTTGCAATTTTCACCCCGAGTGTGCTGGGGATGCTCAGACGTGAGTCCCAGGCCCTCCACACCACTGGAGTCAAGCTATCCAGGCTGATGAAGGCTGATAGCCAGAAACCAGTCCTTGGATGCTTGATTCCGGTCTGGGAAAGACATGGCTTGGTAGTTCGGACTGGACTGTTCCCATGAGGCACAGGGTCAGAGCTGATTTGCATATAGCCAGTGTCTAACCCAGGGTGGTGTGGAGTGCAAAGAAACGATGGATTTAGGCCCAGATCCTTGTACTGGGGTGAATGTATGACATTGTTCTACATTCTGTCCATCAACTGTGTTTTTTGCAATTTTCACCCCGAGTGTGCTGGGGATGCTCAGACGTGAGCCCCAGGCCCTCCACACCACTGGAGTCAAGCTATCCAGGCTGATGAAGGCTGATAGCCAGAAACCGGTCCTTGGATGCTTGATTCCGGTCAGGGAAAGACATGGCTTGGTAGTTCGGACTGGACTGTTCCCATGAGGCACAGGGTCAGAGCTCATTTGCATATAGCCAGTGTCTAACCCAGGGTGGTGTGGAGTGCAAAAAAACGATGGATTTAGGCCCAGATCCTAGTACTGGGGTGAATGTATGACATTGTTCTACATTCTGTCCATCAACTGCGTTTTTTGCAATTTTCACCCCGAGTGTGCTGGGGATGCTCTGACGTGAGTCCCAGGCCCTCCACACCACTGGAGTCAAGCTATCCAGGCTGATGAAGGCTGATAGCCAGAAACCGGTCCTTGGATGCTTGATTCCGGTCTGGGAAAGACATGGCTTGGTAGTTCGGACTGGACTGTTCCCATGAGGCACAGGGTCAGAGCTGATTTGCATATAGCCAGTGTCTAACCCAGGGTGGTGTGGAGTGCACAAAAACGATGGATTTAGGCCCAGATCCTTGTACTGGGGTGAATGTATGACATTGTTCTACATTCTGTCCATCAACTGTGTTTTTTGCAATTTTCACCCCGAGTGTGCTGGGGTTGCTCAGACGTGAGTCCCAGGCCCTCCACACCACTGGAGTCAAGCTATCCAGGCTGATGAAGGCTGATAGCCAGAAACCGGTCCTTGGATGCTTGATTCCGGTCTGGGAAAGACATGGCTTGGTAGTTTGGAATGGACTGTTCCCATGAGGCACAGGGTCAGAGCTGATTTGCATATAGCCAGTGTCTAACCCAGGGTGGTGTGGAGTGCAAAAAAACGATGGATTTAGGCCCAGATCCTTGTACTGGGGTGAATGTATGACATTGTTCTACATTCTGTCCATCAACTGTGTTTTTTGCAATTTTCACCCCGAGTGTGCTGGGGATGCTCGGACGTGAGTCCCAGGCCCTCCAAACCACTGGAGTCAAGCTATCCAGGCTGATGAAGGCTGATAGCCAGAAACCGGTCCTTGGATGCTTGATTCCGGTCTGGGAAAGACATGGCTTAGTAGTTCGGACTGGACTGTTCCCATGACGCACAGGGTCAGAGCTGATTTGCATATAGCCAGTGTCTTACCCAGGGTGGTGTGGAGTGCAAAAAAACGATGGATTTAGGCCGAGATCCTAGTACTGGGGTGAATGTATGACATTGTTCTACATTCTGTCCATCAACTGTGTTTTTTGCAATTTTCACCCCGAGTGTGCTGGGGATGCTCAGACGTGAGTCCCAGGCCGTCCACACCACTGGAGTCAAGCTATCCAGGCTGATGAAGGCTGATAGCCAGAAACAGGTCCTTGGATGCTTGATTCAGGTCTGGGAAAGACATGGCTTGGTCGTTCGGACTGGACTGTTCCCATGAGGCACAGGGTCAGAGCTGATTTGCATATTGCCAGTGTCTAACTCAGGGTGGTGTGGAGTGCAAATAAACGATGGATTTAGGCCCAGATCCTTGTACTGGGGTGAATGTATGACATTGTTCTACATTCTGTCCATCAACTGTGTTTTTTGCAATTTTCACCCCGAGTGTGCTGGGGATGCTCAGACGTGAGTCCCAGGCCCTCCACACCACTGGAGTCAAGCTATCCAGGCTGATGAAGGCTGATAGCCAGAAACCAGTCCTTGGATGCTTGATTCCGGTCTGGGAAAGACATGGCTTGGTAGTTCGGACTGGACTGTTCCCATGAGGCACAGGGTCAGAGCTGATTTGCATATAGCCAGTGTCTAACCCAGGGTGGTGTGGAGTGCAAAGAAACGATGGATTTAGGCCCAGATCCTTGTACTGGGGTGAATGTATGACATTGTTCTACATTCTGTCCATCAACTGTGTTTTTTGCAATTTTCACCCCGAGTGTGCTGGGGATGCTCAGACGTGAGTCCCAGGCCCTCCACACCACTGGAGTCAAGCTATCCAGGCTGATGAAGGCTGATAGCCAGAAACCGGTCCTTGGATGCTTGATTCCGGTCAGGGAAAGACATGGCTTGGTAGTTCGGACTGGACTGTTCCCATGAGGCACAGGGTCAGAGCTCATTTGCATATAGCCAGTGTCTAACCCAGGGTGGTGTGGAGTGCAAAAAAACGATGGATTTAGGCCCAGATCCTAGTACTGGGGTGAATGTATGACATTGTTCTACATTCTGTCCATCAACTGCGTTTTTTGCAATTTTCACCCCGAGTGTGCTGGGGATGCTCTGACGTGAGTCCCAGGCCCTCCACACCACTGGAGTCAAGCTATCCAGGCTGATGAAGGCTGATAGCCAGAAACCGGTCCTTGGATGCTTGATTCCGGTCTGGGAAAGACATGGCTTGGTAGTTCGGACCGGACTGTTCCCATGAGGCACACGGTCAGAGCTGATTTGCATATAGCCAGTGTCTAACCCAGGGTGGTGTGGAGTGCAAAAAAATGATGGATTTAGGCCCAGATACTTGTACTGGGGTGAATGTATGACATTGTTCTACATTCTGTCCATCAACTGTGTTTTTTGCAATTTTCACCCCGAGTGTGCTGGGGATGCTCAGACGTGAGTCCCAGGCCCTCCACACCACTGGAGTCAAGCTATCCAGGCTGATGAAGGCTGATAGCCAGAAACCGGTCCTTGGATGCTTGATTCCGGTCTGGGAAAGACATGGCTTGGTTGTTCGGACTGGACTGTTCCCATGAGGCACAGGGTCAGAGCTGATTTGCATATAGCCAGTGTCTAACCCAGGGTGGTGTGGAGTGCACAAAAACGATGGATTTAGGCCCAGATCCTTGTACTGGGGTGAATGTATGACATTGTTCTACATTCTGTCCATCAACTGTGTTTTTTGCAATTTTCACTAAAAAGTCAGCGACATACTGGACCAGGACAGAATTTCATGGCATAACTAAGGACTCCAAGTTATTTTGCAAAATCTGATTGAATATATCAAGGCTTTCCAAATACTCTTGTGGGACACAGCATCACGTTAAGACTTGATTCCTCATCGAGTGGTTCCGGTGATTGTGACATGTGATGGTGTGGGTGTAACTGATCCTGTTGGCATTGTTAAATGCTTTGCTGATTATTTTCGAGAGGTTTATACCTTGGCGTCGGACAGGCCTGAAGAGGATTCGCATTTGTTGCTTCGTGACATAGCGCTACCCTGTTTGTCGAAATCGGAGCGTGATTGCTTGGATGCCACGCCCTCGGTGGATGAGGGGGCTCTCGCGCTGCGCTCCCTTCGTTCCGGCAAGGCTCTGGGTCCCAATGGCCTTCCTGTGGAATTGTATAAGTTACGCCCTGATACTTTGGCTCCCCATCTGCGTGCTATGTTTCTGGCTGCGCGAGATAATGGTTCCCTCCCCAGAGATCAGCGTCTTGCGCCCATTGTGGTGATCCACAAGGAGGTTAAACCTCGAGATCGCTGCTCGTCTTATAGACCCATTTCGCTTTTAAATGCGGAACCCAAGATCCTCGCCAAATTGCTTGCTAATCGTCTGATTACGGTTATCGGCGACCTGATTCATCCGGATCAATCGGGTTTTATCCGGCACCGTAACACGGCATTAAATTTGCGACGTCTGCATGGTGTTCTCGCGAGGGCCCCGACGCTGCGTGAACCGGCCATCTTGGCGTCCTTAGACGCCACGATGGCCTTTGATACAATCGAGTGGTCTTATCTCTGGGCGGTACTCGCCAAGTTTGGATTCGGCGCAGGTTTTATCGGTTGGGTCAAACTCCTGTACGAAACACCGCTAGCCCAAGTGGTGGTTAATGGCCGCGTCTCCGTGCCTTTTACTCTCGGTAGGGGCACACGACAGGGTTGTCCGTTGTCCCCACTCCTTTTTGCTTTGGCGTTGGAGCCTCTTGCCGCCTGGCTACGGTGGGAACCCTCGATGAAGGGTATACGCTGGACGCCGGAATTTGAGGATCGCATTTCCTTATACGCGGATGATATTTTATTGTACCTTACTTCTCCCCAAAAATCGCTCAATGTGTTGTTTGACGTACTTACCTCCTTCGGGAAGAACTCGGGCCTCATCATTAATTGGTCGAAATCCTACATTTATGTTCTGGCGGGTGATGTCCCTCGTTTGCCACGGGGCTGTCCCATCCAGTTGTCGCAGTCTGGCTTTAAGTACCTGGGTGTGTTTATCTCCATGGAACCGGCGGTTCGCTTCGAACGTAATTTGCTCCCCCCACTCCAACGGTTACGCTCCGATGTAGCGTGTTGGCGTAAATTACCGTTGTCTCCCCTAGGTGTGCGACCCTTTTTAAGATGATGTCCTTACCTCGGTTCCTATATGCCCTCCAGAATAGTTTTGATGTTATCCCGTCGACATATTTTCGGGAAGTAGAATCGTTGCAGAGGCAACTAATATGGGACGGACGTTCGCGCATAGCTCTTCCGAAATTGACACTCCCCTGGTATGATGGCGGTATAGCGCTCCCGGATATTCGTAGGTATGACTGGGCTTCCCACCTTGCTGCTATCAACCACGGGATGTATATCCCGGCGTTGAATCCAGCATTTGAAATGGACAAGTGGCTGCTCCCGGGTGGTGATTATTATAGGGCACTTTACTCGGGACCCTCCCATTCACAACTCACGGGACCTACCGCTATAGCTGTGCGGGTATGGCATAGCGCAACGGTGGCTATGGGCTGGAGTGATAAATTAACGGGTGCTACACCGCTCTATGCCTCTGCAAAGTTGGGTGGCCTATGGAGGACGAAGGGATTTGATAAGTGGGACATGATCGGTATTGGTAAAGTGCGTGATCTCTGGGTTAAAGGAAAAGTTAAGGCCTTCTCTGAACTGCAGATAGAGTATAAGCTGAGCGACAGGGAAAGATTTTGTTACATCCAGGTACGTCATGCTCTGAATTCTGTGTTGCCAGTGGGTAGTGCTGTTCCGGATTCCTTCCCCCTCGAAGATCGTATACTAGATGGCTATGTGCCGGATAGTACTATCTCACTGTTCTATAAGAAAATGATTAATGACCGATCGGGTCTGCTTGATCGCCTCCGTGAGGCCTGGATTGCCGATGGTATTGAACTGGATGATGAGGATTGGCAGTCCGCGATCTCCTCTCCCAAGGAGGTGGCGATTCCGGCCCGCCTCCGTCTGGTCCAATTTAAGATCCTCCACAGAATCTATGTCACTGGTCCCCGTCTAATTCATATGGGCTTCTCTACGGATGGTATGTGTCGGCGTGGGTGTGGTCTCCTTGGCACCTATCTCCACATCATATGGGAATGCCCTGAGGTGGTGCGATTCTGGAAATGTATACATGAGATCATGGATGATGTCACGGGTGTTGTTATGATGCCCGAAGCCCGACAATGTTAATTGAATGTATGGGGTCCGAATGACTATGACTTGTTGCAGCTTCAGTGGGTGACTTTGGCCAATATGGTTGTGAAGAGGGATATTGCCCAGTCGTGGGGATCCCCAAGGCCGCCTACAGTGACTGCTTGGAAAGAGAGTCTGGACTGGTACATGTTTCGAGAGAAAACAGTATATATTGCAAGAGGCAGGCCCAAAAAATGGGGGAAGATTTGGAATCCTTGGAACTCATACCGTGGAGATATTTGTACACCCCCGCTCACCGCTATTCAGAGTCCTTCCCCGTCGCCCTGACCTACATCCATTCCGGCTGTGGTATATCATACTGCTCATATGCAATTCTGCCTCTGCCTCCCTCCCCTCATCTGCATTCAAATACTTTTTTCTCCTGCTATCATGTATCTCCCGTCCTCCTTGAGCACAGACCTAATGACTGTATTATTACTGTACTGCCTTGCTTGTTTGTTTGATGGTTTTTTTTTTTTTTGTGTTTCAAATAATAAAAAGTTACAAAAAAAGAAAGACTTGATTCCTCAGGGGGGCGGAGCTAGCTCGCAACCAAGATGGCTGCTTGAGCCGAGAGCTCCCCCATCTCAACAAACTATCCTACATTTATCCTGCGTGTGCGATAGTCTGAAGCACCCTTTAGACGTTGATTCAAGAAGCGGAACACCTGAGGACTCAATTTAGCGAGGGTCCGAGCTATATGTTCGTCTGATGTGGCTGCGGCAATCTCCGAGGCCTGGTGCAGTGGGCCGTGCCTGAGAACAGCGGCCTCGGCTGTGGCTCGTGCAGAAGTCGGCTACGTGATCTCGGCTGCCTGTGCCCGCCTGAGGGGTAACCGGTGACAGAGGTGACTCGAGGAGCCCGCTTTAAGTCTACTGTGAGCAGCGACAGGCCTTCGGGGTAAGGGAGAACGTGGCAGCGGGGGTTGCAGCCTCAGGCCCCCCCAGAGAGTGACGGACAAAAGGCTGCAACACACACTCCTTTAGAGTGTAGCGCCGCACACACCCGAGGTGAGAGCCGGGCGCGGGAGACCTGGAGGAGGAAGATCGGCAGGCGCGAGCCCCCGGATGGTTGCCGGTCCGGGAACAATACCCCGGCGCTGGGGAAGGTGTGCCTGGGGATGGAAATGAGGAGCCTGGGTGCGGTGAGGGGGCCCTGCCTGGGATCAGCAGAGGCCTGTTGCATCCGAGAGTGCCTCGGAGCCCTCACGGCATCTAAAGAGCTGGGAGACGGTGCTGCTCTGGATGTGGCAGGGAACTCCCCCGCAAAGTGCGAATGCTGGCAGGCCGCCTCTCCCTAAGTGGTGGCGCTGGACGAGACGACGGTGCACAGGACTGCAAGTAAGGGAGTTGCGGCCGCCATATTGAGCTCGGGGCAGCGCTGCGATATACCCGCCCCCAATAGAGAGACTGTGATAGCGGCTTGAAGATGCCATGGAAAGGCCTCGACGCTTTAGCTATTGACCTGAAGGCCCGACAGGGCTTGCGCTGATCACTCGCGCTCAGGCTCGTAGTGTAAACTTTAGGGCAACGCTTCCCCGTGGACCAGCATTGGACCCCTGATTAAAGAAATTTCGGCGGCAGTGAGTGGCTAGCGGTGGAAGGGAAGAGCCCGGACGCATCGTGATTGCATTGACAATAGCGAGATGTCACTGCGGGGCTACCATTGTGTTTGAGGCTGCAGGGCAAAGTCCCAGTACACATACAATTCTAACTAAGTAATAAAACACCACTACGGTCCTGGACTGCGAATATTCTGCCTCCCACTGCCGCAGAGACACATCTGGTCCTTTCGACATGGGGGGCACGGACAGGTCACTATCTAAATTATCTTTTGACCCAAAGGGAACAAGGTCAGGCGACACAACAGTGGGGAAAGATGCAGGAGAACGAGATCCACTGGAAGCCACCTCGCAACAAGACATACGAGGCTTATTGTTAGCCATGGAAAAGAGCCTGCAAGGAGGAATAGCCTTGTTAGGTACCAAGATGGATGAACTTTCCTATCATATGGACCGCATGGCGGAGAGACTTGATAAACAGGCGGAGCAGATGGATATGGCGGAGCGCCAAATTACTGAGGTAGAGGAAGCGCAGACCTCCTTGGATACTGATAATAAGCAGATGAACAGAGCTATGCAGTTACTACAGGACAAGACGGAAGACTTAGAAGCCTGCTCTCGGCGGTGCAACCTACGTATCACGGGCCTGCCCAAGACCACACAGACCGGAAATATGGAGGTCTTTGCTGAAAACCTGCTTAAGGCGCTCCTTGGCGACTCTGCCTTCTTAGTTGAAAGAGCCCACCGCTCTTTGGGCCCGAGACCTAAACCAGGAGCACCACCGAGGTCAATAATTGCCAAGTTACTCAACTACAGAGACCGCAATGTAGAACTGCGGCTAGCTAGAGATAAACAACCACTGAAATATGAGGGCTTGGTCCTTTCGCTGTTCCCGGACTTCACCACTAAGGTGCAAGAGGCTAGGAGACAATTCACACAGATGAAACGCCAGCTGCGTGAAATGGGAGCAAATTATGACAAGGCAAATCTATGATCTTCATGGACCCTAAAGCACTGCAGAGAGCCCTTAAGGACTGCCGAAAAGAGGACTGATCCTCCCCGAATAGAGAGGCCGGCGCAGCAGGGGGCTCCATGGATGATCAGGACTAATGGTGTTCCACACAGATAAGCCGCAGGGTTTACATTGCTTGTGTATGTAGATGCGGGTGGAGGGAGGTATTATGGTCTGTTTGACGTAATGACTAGGATGCATCCCATCAGGCAAGGTGGATTTAAGTGGCTTGGAGAGAGAGCAAAGAGGAGCACCTGGATCGGAAAAAGGTATTCTCCAGGAGACGGCTTATGGTAAGAAGGAACATACTGTACTGCTTTAGACTAGGGATGCCCCTCTTCTCTATGAACCTGTTGCGCTTAGCTGTTATGGTTTATTGTGGTGGGGATTACATATTTGATAGATATATTAATTTACAGCACGTTACATGAGAACATGCCGAAGTCTGTGAGCTTTAAAATGGGGGTGTATGGTTACACGCATTCCACTTTGATATTGAGACGGGGAGGGGCGGGTAGCGATATGAACACGTTCTATATAGAGCTCAAGTCCTGCTAGCTACCTTTGCCCACGTGTGATTCCCACTGAATTTGGACTACGGGATCTGCTTTACTTGCATGGGTTTGGAAATTCCTGTGTTGGGAGGGGAGACCGGGGTGGGCTTGCCGGGGAGGGGAAATGTTCGTGGCCTAGTTGGGGATGGGCAGGCGTGGGTGGGCACAGGATGGGGGTGGGATGATGCGACGGCATCTTGTTGGGGTTGAGAGAGGAATGTTGCCACTCAGAGGATGTTGTTCGAAGGTTACCCCACATGGCAGTAGCAGGTCACTATGTGAAGATGTATGTGCAGATTCCATTGATAGGATAAGTATACAGACTATGGCAGCCGAGATGACCCAGACAGGGGATGGATTGGACACTCTGACACTGATGACCTGGAATATACGGGGTCTTAACGACCATAGGAAGGTTAGAAATGTCCTACAATACTTTGCTAGATATAGGGTGGATATAGCGCTCTTACAGGAGACGTTCCTCCCCACGGACAGTCACATACTGCGTTACAGGGGCTTCTTGGGCAATATACATGCAGTTGGGTTCAAATCACACGCAAGGGGAGTTCTTACGTGGGACAATCCGAAGACACAACTGACGATGACACCTTTGGTGACGGACAGGGATGGACGATACACGATTACAAGGTGCTGTGGTAAGGGCATGGAGCTCTGCATAGTAAATACATATGGCGCCAACTACGACCACCCGGACTTCTATTCTGAGGTAGCTGCCCAGATCATGACGCACTCGGGGGGAGAGATACTTTGGGGGGGCGACTTTAATATGACTAGACAACCACACATTGACAGGTCAAATGGCACTGACCGTCGCCCTTCAGCCTCCGCCAGGGTTCTGGAGACACAAATGACCCGCCTGGACCTGTGTGACGTGTGGAGACACATGAAAAGATAGTGGGTAACCCAGTTGACCCTTGTAGGTATGGGCAATGAATAGTTCAGGGTAAGGGAAAACTACAAGGGATTTTATTTGTTTACTTAGTTAAATTGTTTTACTATCATCAATCAATAGAGTTCGTTCACAAGAATCTAACTCAAATGTAACCAAAGGGTAACAATATGATTTCTTTCAAAAAGGAAAACATTCAATGGCAAAGGCACAGGAATGAAAAAAGATAAAAGAAGCACACAGAACAGTAGTTATATCTGGAAAGGTATTTATATTCTGTTAATCAAAAAGATTTGTTTCAAGGGGAATCAGTAACATATAAATGTAGGCAAAGCAAGTTATGGACAGATGTATGCATAAGTCAACAGATCAGTACATAACAATTCATCAACTCCTTCCTTTGATACAATGTAACCGAGTCCATTCAAGAACAGAGGTATACTCTTGGATACCGTACACTGAGGCTGTCGATTTACTCTCCGAAGCTCTGTGTGCAGAGACTCAATACATAAGCAACCTATTGGTGAACCTGGTTTTCCATTAAGTGGACCTACTATTTTGATTCCAGACTTTCTATGAGAAGATAGCCATATCAGCAAATAGAAGTGCGGTATCCAAGTTTCCCTTTTGATCCTCTGGCCTGCATAGCTGCCAAGGTTTCCGATTGCAATGTGTGACATGCTCATAATTTCAGTGCAATTATGAGTGACATTTTAATGACCATGAGTGACACTTTCTCGTGAACTAACTCAAGCAATGAAAACCAGGGAAACATATCAATATCATACATTAAATCCATTTGAGCATCTGGGCTTGAGTTCTACGTTTTTTCAAGTATCCTACATAGTTTAGGTTTGCTGAGCTATGTTCAAATGCTAGTCTTTACATTACCCCATTTGATACATGTATAATTATTTGGTGTGCCATTAAGCTTGCCTTGATGGCATTTAGGCCAAGTTCATTGGTATTTTATACATGTACCATGCCTAATTTGCAATCAAATAAAAAACAGAAGGAGCTCATTCTTTTTGTAAAGAGGCTATCACTCATGCTGCCGAATGTAGGGGTTCATGAATACCAAGGCTTATACATTTTGATTCCACGTCATGCTTCTTTTTTCAATCAACCTGCTCTTCCTGTGTTCTTATCTCACTCTTGTAGGTTATTTTTCATTCCTGCTATCTTCATGTCACTGTTCCATTATCTTCCTCTGCTTTCGTCTTGCTCCCTTTCTGTAATTCTCTCCAGTAGTAGCTCTGGACCAAAATATGGTGGAAGAAAAATAACTCTCAGACCCCAAAAATTAATTCCCTCCACTACCAAGCACCTGCATAAATGATGCACTGTATACAGGACAAAGATGAGTCACAAGAGGAGGAAAGCCTCCCCCACCTTCCCGCTTCTCTCATACAGCCACACACACCACCCCTTTCCTTCTGCACTGAAGCCCCTCCCTCATTTCCACTAACTCAAACACTTTCAGCCGTGATGCGCTCGTGTGCTCACCTTACAATTCTCCTACCCGACGTTCCCCCTCTTTCAGGCAAGGAACCCCTTTACAATACTCCTCGGGCCCCGACAAAGCACTCCACCTCACCCACCGGGAATACACACTCCCTTCCAGTGTGCAGTCTCTCTCGTACACCACTCACACCTGAGCCCAGTAAAGAGACGTGCCCTGTGTATAAACTAGAAGTCTCTACTTTCTGTGGAGTGCTGCCAGTGCTTTATTTTCTTCCCTCGCTGTGATCTCTGTTATTGCAGTGAGATATAGAAGAGCTGCGCAGTGCTGGGCTGTGCAGAGATGAGCTGCACAGAGATGAGCTGCCTTAGCCAGCCCAAGTAAAGGAGGCTGTTGGCTGGCCGAGGCTGAAGTAAAACTAACGGCGGCAGACACCAGCACGCACTCCCGCCAGACACAAGCACGCACCCCCGCCAGACACCAGCACGCACCCCCGCAGCCTTGAGCCTACAGCCATGCCCAGGGCAAGCACCCTCGTGGCCCCTAGCCATGCCCAGGGCAGACCTTCATGAGCGGCACTGGCTGCAAGCAGCTGATCAAGCGCTGCCTCCAGGGCCCATGAGTCTCCTTGTGCAAGGCACTAAAGTGAAACCAAAGTGCTGCGCAATGACGGGATGTCACGACAATCATCTTTCCTCTGCAACCAAATCCTTAAAAAACCTCAGGGCTATATCCACCATACATAACCTAAAACATCCTGACTTCCTTGAACCCAAGTGCGCCGCTGCCGCCCGGGCTGAGCCTCCTGAGCAGAGCTGTGAGAATGAAATCTGCAGCTGAGACCTGAAGACGGCGCGGCCGCAACTCCCATTTTGACCTGCTACAAACCATACATTAGTTTGCAATGCTTCAGTTGTGTGCAGCAGGCGGAGGTCTGGTCAGATAGCTCACAGTGTTTCCACTGCATGCTGCCAGCAGTGCACCAGGCTCATGCTGCTTCACCTAATGGAGCACAGCTTCTACTACCGTGGTAGCACTTCACAGTTAGACACCTGCTGAGACACTACGATTATGCGTGACAATGCATTTCAGTGCGGTAATACGGATTACCACACTAAAATGCGCTAGTGTCACGCCTGATGCGTGACACTTGGCAGGCATGGGCCTGATTATCTTTGGCCACATTGTGAAGGGGCAACGTTTGTGCAAAAATATTTGTCCTGATGATGGTCTTATAGACAACAGCACTCAAGATCGAAACGTCGAACAAATCATCATCTACAAAGCTACACACTAGGATAGATTACTGGTTTGCCACGCCACACTTAACCTCCACAATTCAAAGATGTGATATACTTCCTTGCACATATTCTGACCACTCACCAATATTGGTATCAGTAGCCACGCCGGTCCGGCGTATTCCGCTACTTGCTTGGCGATTTCCCCCATACTCTTTACTGGATGGCCCGTTCAGGGAGGAACTTGCGACGGCCATTGAGACATTTTTTGATACCAATGTAGGTTGCGTGGAATCGTTCCAGAATGTCTGGGAAGCACTCAAACTGTATATTAGGGGAATCACCATTTCTAAGCACTCAAGAGTCCTCAAATCGATCAGAGGTAGAGTACAGACCTTAGAATCTAAGCTTAAAGAGCTGGAGAATAGGCGTCTACGCGATCATAGCGAGGCTCTCACCCAAGAACTGGCTAAGGTACTACAGGAATATCATGAGGAAGCGGACTCTGAAGTCAAACACTTAGGAAAATACGCAACCGCTAGATCATACGGTGAGGGGGAGCGCCCAGGTGCGGTGCTTGCGCAGCTAGTGAAACGGGGTAGGAGCAGAACGGGGATACCCAAAAGGAGGTGTGCGGCAACGAACAAGCTACTCTCGAACGCACAGGTGGCAGAGAGATTCCGGGAGTACTACTCTACTCTGTATGCCTCACGCGGCCCCGCACCAGACAAACGCATACTTGATTACCTTTCTCATATAGAGTTGCCCTGGCTCTCCAATACGCACCGCGAGTTCTTAGTGCACCTGATAGAACGGGAGGAAATAGTGTTGGCATTGTCGGCAATGAAGGCCGGAAGGGTTCCGGATAGTGGTGGCCTTACTGTGGCCTTTTACAAGGCATTCACGGCCCTCCTGCTGCCGAGACTGCTTACCCTCTTCGAGGATATGGAAGACACAGGCACTATGCCGCCTACAATGCGTGAGGCATTACTGGTCGCTATTCTCAAACCAGGAAAGGACCCGGGGGACTGTGCATCATATCGTCCCTTGTCGCTAATAAAAATGGACGTAAAGAGATTCGCCAAATTGATTGCCAACCGCCTCAGTCCGATGATCACCTTGTTGGTGGCCCCAGAACAGGTCGGATTTGTATCCATGCGTAATCTTATGTACAACCTTAGGACAGTCTTTGCGTCATTCCAGCACACGTGCCCGGAAGTCCCAGCGGTAGCTGTCTTCCTGGACATGGAAAAGACCTTCGACTCTGTCGAATCGCCTTTCCTAAGACATTTTTTGAGTAGGATGGGTGTGAGTCAACTGTTTTTACAACTTCTAGCTACGCTGTATATCTCCCCAACGTCCCGTATATGCATAAGTTCGCTAGTCACGAAACCCATACAGATAGGGAGAGGCACAAGACAGGACTGCCCCCTCTCCCCTATTCTATACGCATTAGCGGCAGAGCCTCTCGCTTGCGCCCTGCACGAATACCACAGTCACAGGGGCATTCGATTTCCCACATACAATCTGATCGTCTCCATATACGCGGACGATACCCTTTTATATGTAAGGGATCCGGAAGCCCACTTGTCGGCGGTGCTGCACGAGGTGGTCCAATTTAGCTCTCTTTTGGGCATTGATGTAAATTTGACCAAGTCACCCATGTTCCCACTTTCCCCATCCACGAGGAAATTCGACCCGGAATATCCCATCCAATGGACCACGGATGCGGTATGGTATCTGGGGATCCGCCTCCACACCGACTCGGAGGTAGTTCTACGGGAAAACTATGGGGTGGCGGTCTCTATGCTGGAGGAGGACATTGACAAATGGATCACCTTGCCACTATCGTTGTTGGAACGAGTCTTACTCATGAAAATGATTGTGCTGCCACGTTTTTTGTTCTTGTTCAGCAACATTCCTATGGTTTTATCTACCAATTTCTTCAGACAATTACGAGGGTTAATGGTCCGGCTGGCATGGGCTTGGAAACAGCAGAGAGTGGCGTAGAACATGCTTACTCGCCCGTATGCTGAAGGAGGTCTGAACGCCCCTGATCTGGAGCTATACTATCGCATGGCGCAGTGTGCACCAGCATATCACTGGATACATGGTCCGATGGACATTCCACACATACGCTTGAATCGATTGTAGCAGATCCGACGCCCCTACCAGCGCTGCTGGCAAAACCCCGAGACCGACGGACGGGCTTCCTGGACTCCTTGAATGCGGTCATGCACGCTTGGCATCACATGATGGATATCCAGGCGTGCAGCCTACTTTACGCCCTGAAAGCTGCTATTGAGTGGTGCACCTGGCTGGCCTCATGCTTGGATAAAGGGGTGTTAACGGCACGGAGCGTGTTGAATATTCACAATATGGGATATTTGTTCACAGAGGGCACTGCCCGCACCTGGGGGGAGATCAAAACAGATGATACCTACAGCCCACTTTTGCTACGTTTCCAGTTCCATATGGTGAGACACGCATTAGGAGGCCTCTTAGGGGAAGATATGGAGGAACCACCGACAGTCACAGCTTTTGACTACGTGGTTAATGCCAAGTCCCTTGCTAAATTAATAACCAATCTGTATAGCATAGCCTTTTCGGAGAGGACAGCGGACTACGCCAAGCCGAGACTAGTGTGGCAAACCGATCTTCAAACGGAACTGCACGAGGAGATATGGCAGTACTGCTGCACAAGCACTAAACGAATATCTCATAACGGTCGACATAGGTTACTCCACTTTAAGTACTTGAACAGGACTTACTACACCCCTGAACGATTACATAGATATGGACTAGGAGATAGTCCTAACTGTGAGAGGTGTGGGGCTCAAATTGCTGATTTCTTGCAGGTAGCGTGGCCCTGCCCGGAAATCCAGGCATTTTGTCGTGCCGTGTATAATGAGGTTAACGAAACTACCAAACTAACACTTCTCCTGACCCTTTATTAGTGATACTAGGTTACTCTAAGCCCCTACGACCGACACACAAGAGACTGGTCGACATGGCTTTTCTTCTGGCTAAAAGATGTGTTGCACTCACATCGATGAGGGGTCCAACCCCCACGCAGTATGTGGTTAAAGTAATGCAATTCAAAGCAATTCAAAGCAGGGGCCTCATTTACCGAGCAGTTGCCGGGTGAGGTGAGGCGTACTCCCACATAAAGCTGGGTGAGTACCTACTAAATTAATGAACTAATTAATATGTACATAATGCTTTGAATTGCATTACTTTTAGCCACATACTGGGCTACTTACTGTTGTGAATTTTACTCCAGACAGTATGTGATGAGACAGAGATTGGCATGATAAGCGTGTATCGGAGCACAATGTTAAATCACTTTTATTTTACTTTGGTTTTTTTAGGAAGAAAAATACACCTCCGGTGAAAACAGAATACCAAAATGTATCTGTGGAAACGAGGTTCTGGTAGAGTGTAGCGTAACAACCTTTTTTTGTTTTCTTTCACATAATTCTGTAACAATTATTGCAGTAGCGTTAATCTCTCTTGGTCCTGTCAACAGCTAGTTTAGTACCACCTATAAAGCTGAAACATGTCGACCTTTGTCCTATTGCTATAGATAGTTATTTTTTCAAACTATCAGCTTGTGTTTTTAATCTTGACACCAGGACAGCTTCTATTAAATTCATTGGTGTGTCCTAGTAGTCATTTTTAACTTTTCACTTTTTCTTTGCACTGCAAATCATTGGCACCACTGTTTGAGATTTTATCTTGGCCGGACCGTTCACTGGTTGTGAATTAAGGGCAGTGTGGTTCCCCCTTGAGAGGTGGGAACTGCGCTTATTCGTATAACCATGTTCATTCCCAGATGGCTATGCTCCGCCAGTGAGGTGTGCTGATGGGATTCATCTCAACCCAGTGGGGCTGAACCTGAATTGCCTTGTATCCTACGACTATTCTATCCAAACTCTTTTGTCGCGATGTTCGCTGACCGATGGTCCCCTCTTTTGTTGTTTCAGTATTAGTTGGGGATTGGAGACTATCGGGTCGTTAAATAATATTTCCCTAGGACCCTTCTTTGTAAATATGTGTTTTTGTACTTAAACGGCATTCTCACATAGCTGAATTGGTCATGGTTGTCAACCCCACCCATTTTTGTGTTGTTATCAGCAGCCATCCACCCCATCGGCATGGCCTGGATGCCCTCTCCTCCTAATGTGAATGATTGGTGCCCAGCACTGTAGTATTTGTCTATGTTTGAGGCTCTGCTTAAGCCATACTCTGTTGTTGATATTTCCTTTTTTTCTGCTCGGTGCCAATCTTATATATGTGATGCTCTTCCCATTTATGTAAATGGTGCCTTGCACCTTGCTTGCTTGTATGTAATTGTGATTCTCCGCACACTCAGGTGGACACACAGTAATACAAAGATCACTGTGATGAGATGCTGCATTGAGTCTCCTTCCCCATTTGAGTGTTAGATGCTCTGCACTTCACCAAACCAATGTGCCTGCCACTGTGCTCCCTAATTATCATACACATTTTTTTATGCCTCCATATGTCCCTTCCTCATTTGAGTAATGGCTGTCCTGGACCCTGCTAAACTATCTAAAACAAGGCTCTACCCCATGCTAAATGCGCACAATTCGATGATATTCCTTTGTCTTGGTCCCATTTGAATAATCAGTGCTCTATGTGTTTCCTTTTGTCTACCATCACCTTGAGGAACTAACACTCTGCCCCCACTAGGATTTCTCTGTTGATTCCCTGAACCCTTTTAATTCTGCACAGGGATGTGCTGTTTCCACGTGCCCCTCACTCACCAGGATGAGCATTGCCTTTTTCTCACTAACGTCTATACATTGATAGAGGATGCTTCTCTTACTTGCTAAGCCTTTGTTTCTTTGTTTGTTTATAAGTCTTTGTGACAATTGACCCTGGGAGATAGGCAGTTTCCGTTAATACATGTTTTAGTATGACTAATTAAGGGAGCACATTTTTCCACAACTGTCCTTTGTAAATTGGTGAAGGTTACAATGCCTACCTGGTCCTCATTATGCCACTGGAGACCAGATGCTTTTTTACATGACCAAAGATTTTGGGAATCCCAATATTTCTAAAGTTACCTTCTACAATGTCCATAATGTAATTTCTAACCTAATGAAAGGTGTAAAGTACATGAAACATACTTCAGGGTAACACCAAGTAACTGAATAAACTGCGTCATAGTGAAAACCACTCCTGCCCGAACCATGTTGTACCCGCCGAAAAATAATTAGCAAGGTCTCAAATCGTATCTTATATGCAAGTGACCGTGTGAGATCCAAATCTTCAAATATACAACAAATGTGTGCTATTTCGACCACGTCTGTAATTACACACAAATCAATTGAAGTATCCTGTAACATTGGCCAGCTGGTGTGCAATCTCTGGCTTTCTATTCAATGAACATCTCAGTTACCAAATTTGAGCTGTCACCCTCCTCTAAAGGCCACATATCTTACCAATGTAAACTGGAGAATAGTTGTGGTTTACATTTTCATCTGATTATGTCACTCCTAGTTTGAGTGTTGTGACTAACCCTGGGCGAAGCACTACGCTACGCTCGCGTAGTTTGCGAAGTTTGCGCAACTTTGCACTACGTGAGCTGCACGTAGCACAGTGCGAACACGCGTAGCGCAGCGTAGCATAGAGCAGCGGTCATTTTTTGCTTGTTCGCGTTCCTCAACGTCATGTTCACGACCGCGAGCAAGCAAAATGACATCCTGGGGAGACTCTCAACGCAGGGAGGTCAGGTTTCTCATTGCAAGTGGTCGTGCATGCACGTGACCACTCGCGATGAGAAACTACCAGTCCGGGTTGAGAAAGCTGCTGCTTGAGTAAAAATCTACTCGAGCTGCAGAAAACTACAGCTCGCACTGTGCAAGATGCCGTTTTCAATGACTGCACAGTGCCGGATGCTTGTCCGCACTGTGCAATCATTGATAACCCATCTTGCACAGTGCGAACATGCTACTATGCAGCTCGCGTAGTGCTACGTGAAGTTCGCGTAGTGCGAAGTGCACTTTGCGTAACTTCGCGTAGCGCTACTTCGCGAACTACGCCCAGGGTTATTTGTGGCCCCAACACCGTGAAGGAACTGTCCAAACATGAGCATAAACCGTGGTTGGAAAGGCTGGATGCGCCTTCTGTACAGTTCAAAGTCTGTTTGGAATGACACACGCCAGTCTGTTCTGGGGAGTGCACCTCGTTTTGGCTTGCCATGAAATGTCTTGTTACTTACCGGTAATCTTCATTACCCCAATTACGGTCCTCCCCGTCCCAGTCCTTACAACGTGAGTCAGTCCTGCCTCCACCCAGCCAATCACAACGCCAGTATTTCAAAAGTTTACATAAGCCCCTCCCACCTACCGCCATGCCTGTTATCAACAAGACTCCGACACAAACACAGCGGGAGGACGGGAGGGAAGAGGACTAGGATGGGGATGACCCTAATTGGGGTAATGAAGATTACCGGTAAGTAACAAGACATTCCCCCATCATGGGTCCACCCCGTCCCAGTCCTTACAACGTGAGGAACTCACAAGCAGAGAACCAACAAAAAATGCAGGACACCAGGGATTCATGCAAAGCACAAATCTGTAAAGATCAACGAACAGCAATGTTCAAGATGCCAACAGAAAAACAGCCAGCAGACTGCATGTAAAACATCAAGCCAATAAGTCAGCACAAATACGTGACGGGACAGCCTGGTGGCTACCCAACAAACCCCTGGATAGAAACCCTTGGAGCCCCAGCCCAGGAATCAGACACAGAACGCGTCGAATGACCCTGCACAAGAGATGGAGGAGGCAGATCCAATGGACTGAAAAGGCAGGCAGACCACCAAACGCACACACCGATCAACCGTAGAAACGGAAACCACATGCCCCAAGCCACACCCCCACAGGAGATAAAAAGGGTAGGAGAAAACCGAAAACTCCAGGGAACGATGGAGGAAAAAACCCGAGAGTCCAATGAACAACCAAGGAAGGGGGAACAAGGGACCCCCCCAGCAGGCAAATTAGGAAGAATCCCCTCCTGCTGCCAAAGGAAACATGAAGAAACCACAGGCAGAAAGGCTGGAACAAGCCACAAAACAACCCGATCCAGCAGGAACTTCCAATAGGGAAAAGAAACGAGCAAAGCACCCAACACACCCAACTGACGAGCGGAGGTGATGGCCATCAAAAAAGCCACGTAACTGACAACCAGAACAAGTCTGCTACCAGCAAGGGCACAAAACGGGGAAACATCAGACCCCCCCACGAAAAAGCAGGCAAAACCCAAGAAGGCACGAGCACAGGAGAGACTGGCCAACGAAGCCGAAAGCTCCAATGAAACCGACTCACCAAAAGGGCAAAAAAACACCAAGGAGGCCCCAGGACCCCGACAAGCACAAACCGCCGCCCACTGAGAAGATAAAGCAGAAGGGGGAAGGCCCTGTAAAAAAACATTCCTGAGAAAATCCAACACAGTAGTAAGATCCCCCAGCACAGGAACTACCCAATGGGAAGAACCCCAATGACGACCACAGCACCCAAGGGTCGAAGGCCGACGTGACAACGGGATGCCACGAGTCACCACAGAGGAACAGCCCAAAGACGCCAACAACAGCGGCACAAGAGCCAGGCTGTCAGAAGCAAGCGACAAAGACAGGGCAGAAACCAGCTGCGGACCCAAAAGCGGAGCCAGAGTCAATGGAGTCCTGCCAAACCTGACCCCTGCCAGCAGGAGCGGAAACCAAAGACAGCGAGGCCAACAATACAGACACCTACACACACCCCCTTACATCCCCCGACTATTCGGGAGGACAAAATAGGAGGGAAGGCACACAGAAAGCCCGAAGGCCAAGGAAATGTGCAGGGGCCACACCAAATCGAATCAAACAAAGAAAATGCGCCGCCGAAGCGAGCACCAGATGGCACAAAACAGAGGACAGGAGGAAAAGGCCCAAGCTGTGATTACGAACAAAAACACAGATGTTCCCGAACAGAAACTCAAAGCCAACAGAGGAGACACTGCCCAGAGTGAGCCGTGGGAGCCTGTGCCACCAGAGGCACAAGACATACCAAGGAACCATAGCGTCGTGGGAACAAAACATGGAAGCCAGCAGGAACAGAGACATGCAACTGGTCCCCCCAAGAAGGCCCAAGCAACAATGAGTTACAGGAAGGCCAGCACAAATCAAAAAACTCGTCGACCACCAAGGACCCCAACGTGGCCCCCAACCCCAAGGACAGGCGTCCAAGGACAACAAGAGGAGAGAAGGGAGCTGAAACGCAACCCAAAAAACAGGTTGGGAGAGCAAAGCCACCAGGCCAACGTAGGAACCAGAACAGGGGAGAGAGGAACCAGAGCCACGTAAACTGCATGGAAAAGGACCCAAGGAGTCAATCAGAAGAAACACAAAGGACAGGAGGAGCAGGCAAGCCCAAGGAACCACAGCCATGGAGGCAGCCACCACCCCCTGGACCCGCAACCAACCCTGAAGGGCAGAAGGGCGACCCAGCAGGTTTCGCAAAAGAGTCAACAGGGAAGAGAACTGAGCCGGAGGGAAAAAACAGCTCTCTGCAAAGTGACGAACAGGCCCGAGAAACCAAAGGCCCAGAACAGGAACCAGATAAAAAATGTCCAGAACCAATACAAACCCCAGAAATCGGTACAAGGCCAAAACGTCACCATCGCCAGAATAGCCACACGGAGGGTGGAAGCAGAAACCGGACAAAAGCCACATAGGGAAAAGCCTACAGCACCCGGCCATCCAAGGCGGTCACCCATCCAGGTATTGACCTGCACAACTTAGAAGAACAGGTGCAAGGAGGATGGAATAGCCAATCAGCAAAAAACCTGCACAGCAGAAGCCAGCACCATGGACAAACCTGGGAGCAGGAGAGAGGCCAAAAGGCAACACACGAAACAGAGAAAGGAACCCATAAACAGCAAACCGAAGGAACCGCGGACCAGCCAGACAGATGGAACGTGAAAAACAGTCAACTCCCAAATCCAGGGAAGCCAAAAAAAAGAAAACACCAACCAGGAAGAGGGGAACGACAGACCGCAAGGGGAACAACCGCCCAGCGGCACCAAACGGTATAAAGCCCTGGGACACAGAACTGTGCAGAAAGGAACTAACTGGCGCCAGGACCAGGAACAAAGAGGAAGAAGAACCCTGGCCCCGCTCTGCCACCGGAACCAGCACAACAGTGGCCAGAGACAAAAACAGGCCGACGCCCAAAGAAGAAGGAAAAATGCAACACGGGCCAAAGGACAACGGAGCAACCGTAAAAACAGCCCAAAAAGGGTGACGGCCCGGAAAGGAATCCGGCTACCAAGAGCGAAGACCGACAGGACCCATCAGTCGGAAAGCAGACCGGACCAACAAGCCAGGAACAATGGATCCGAGCCCCCAAAACCGACACAAACCCAAAGAAGAAGAGACGCAACCGCAACCAACAGGTCACGGAGACCCCCAGGGCACAACAATACCCAAAGCCCAAGACGACCAACACCCAGGGGCAACCACAGGGGACCAAACGGAACACAGCCCCCCACCCACAAAAAGGCCCAGAGGAAGACAGAGCACCACCACACAGACTGGCAGTAGAGGGAGCCAAACACTGCCCCAATCACCAAATCACACAACCGGTGAAATGAAAGAAAAAATATAAGGGCAGCACTGTAGTCTCCACCCACAGCCCCAGGTCAAAAGACCATGGCCGTGGGGGCCGGACGCTGCACCAGAACCACAGCGCTGGAACGACCCGGGGGACCGGAGCGGCTGCGCAGAGAGAAAAACAGGAAACAATGCAGAAGTAAAAAACTTCAAATGAAATACTCCAGTGAAATTCACACAGTAAATAATGCAGAAGCATAAAACTGCAAATGAAACACTCACGGCCCCGTCCTGAAGAAAATCCGAAACATAAACAGGAACTGGGAGCACCAGCGTTCCTGCCGCAGTCGAAGCAGGAAAAAAACAAGCATGGCGCCGGCGGTAGGTGGAGGGGCTTATGTAAGCTTTTGAAATACTGGCTTTGTGATTGGCTGGGTGGAGGCAGGACTGCCTCACGTTGTAAGGACTGGGACGGGGAGGACCCATGAGGGGGTAATGGGTTAGTGCATACACTACAGAACGAATTCCCATGATCATGACTCCCAAGCTAACCCCCTCCGTTGGCCCCAAAGTAGCTGACAAAAGTCAAACACGGCAGCAATGTTGTATTAATTGGCAGCGCACTGTAATAGCTTTGAAGGTCAAATCTGGAGGTGATGACGGTGTTGATGAAGCCATTGACGATCACGCCCTGCCCTGCAGGAAGGAAACAACACAGAGTAACAAGCATTAGTAAGTGCATTAGGTTTCATCTACATGATTCATAATAAGCTTCTTTTTGCTGTAAGTTATAGCTTGGTTAGCAGTTATGTAATATAAGTTACTGAAACTCCATGAGCGTGTTGTGGCTTGTTTATTGGGAAAAGCAATATATTGGGCAGTTACTGGTGTTACTATAAAGTCGGTAGATTAGGTAAAGGGCGAAGGACAAAGAAATAAAATACATTCCCCCAGACAAATACGCATGAAATGGGTGCAGCTATGGGGAGATTAGGTAAAGGGCGGAGGAAAAACCAAAAAAAAGCACAGCGCAAGCACTGTGCAGGCAAAACCTAAAAAAGTAGTTTATTTTGCAATGCAC
The DNA here is from genome assembly GCF_964261635.1 of Lissotriton helveticus. NCBI lineage: Eukaryota > Metazoa > Chordata > Amphibia > Caudata > Salamandridae > Lissotriton > Lissotriton helveticus. Next base: position 382,700,036 of record NC_136061.1, on the reverse strand, counting down.
AAATTTATTCACAACACTATTCGAAATATTTTCCGCTGGATTTCACAGAAGAGGCCTACGTTTCGAGCTTTAGGGACTGGAGGCGCTGTCCTTCTTTTCAAGGGATTTAAAAGTTAAGTATCAGTTGTTGAGTAAGCAGAAGAAAAAAACTTTCATTCTGCATTACACCTCTTGAAATGGGACAAAATGAGAACAGAGATAAGAGTAGTTTTGAAATACACACTGCAAAAGTGTTTAGGCATGAAAGAACATAGATAATTAAAATATGAAGCTATTACTGTTGAGAGAAATTAAACTATACCATTAAATCTGTATCTGAACCCCATGATCGATGGTCTTTCTTATTCAGCTTAGCACAGAGTGTATCTGCAAGTGATAAACCACTTTTCCACTTTTCAAGAACATGCTCTCAAAGTAATTGAATAATCGTGAATTAAACAAGTAAAAAAAAAGCACGATAAAAAAAATGGCTGGCTCTGCTTTGGAACGCGTAATGGGAATGACGGTCATTTTATATATTGCTGATCTTCTCGATTTGAGCAGAGAACGTAGTGTAAGGGCTAGAGCGCCGATCTTGATGCTGGGGAACAAAAATCAGCATTAACGATCCAGACATCAGTACAGTTGAGCACTCTGGGCAGGGATGCACGTCCATTACCATGAAGATAACTATTCCGTTCCAACAGGTATCATTCTGCAGGTAAAAAGAATTGTGCTGCAATGAATACCGGAGTCGTTTTCCAGAGAAACGCTCACAAGTAATTTTGAGCTCAAACGCTGTAGCTTAAGTTTTAACATCTCATTCTAAAATCAGAAAGCAAGTAAAATGTGCCAGGTAAGAAGGAACTGTAACCCTCTTGCAGTGCACTGTTGACGATTACAATTGAACTGACCGTTTAAAAAAGAATGCACCACAGACCAAATTGTCTTTAGACATTTATGCATAGATATTTCTAATCCGACCCAACTTAACTAGTACATACTTAATCAAACTTCGATCTCTGTAGTAGGAATTCAATTACTTTACAACTGGGATTATAGCACGCAGGTCTGTGAACAAACAGAAGGCCTTGGACTAATGCAAGGATATCTTTTGCACAGTAGGATCTCAAATAGTAGTACAAGTCTGAGAGAGAAGGAGAGATTGTCAGAAGGTATTGATATATACTTGTAGAAGTAAAGATTTTCAACATTTCAATGATATATTGATCTAATATATTTATAATATATTTATAAGTATTTCAGGCTCCTTCATTACTCTAGGTTATTTTTTCTCTACTGTGAACTTAACAAAATTTTGTAAACATAGCATATTTCAGCCTGCATAAAGGATCTCAGAGCACTTTACAATAGAGACAACATTTATCCAAGTATGACAACATCATTACCTTTCATAAAGATGTTATTATTTATTTTATCTTAACAAGTGAATAGCTCATGCTGTGGAGTTACATCGACTGACATTGAAGATAGAAACCTAAATAAGAAAGTGAGTGAGACCAGTGGCGTAGCTTAGTCAGTGAGATTAGGGGCAGTGGCGGCTGTCACAGTGCAGTAAGGGAGGGAGTAGGCGGGAGCATGGGAGAGAGGGGGAAAAATATATACATCACTTACCTGGCTGCCGGCAGGCCGCCGCCTCTCCTCCATCCTCTTCTGTTCCTCCAGGACCAGAAGCAGGCAGCACACAGGCTTGCTTAACCGCATGCGTGCGGCGGCTTTTTTCGCGCTGTGCGGCTTTTTTAAAAAAGCCGCGTTACATGACGAGCTGAGCTCGTCATGAGCATGCGAGCGGCACAACTCATGACAAGCTCAGCTCGTCATGAGCGTGGAAGGGGTTAATACAATCTTGACGCTGCTATTGCCAGAATGACAGCAGTGTCGTGATTGGTTTGAGCAAAGTGGTTTGCAGCTCAGACAGGGAGTGGAGCCTGTGCATGTTCTCCACCCAGGCTGTGCATTACTGCCCGGTGTAGAACATGCTAAGTGTTCATGACTGTTTGGCCGGCCCAATGCACACTTAATTGCCCCAACTACTCCTCCACCTGCTATAGACCATCTCCGCCCCACCCTGCCACGTAAAACTGACTTGGAAAAATAAAATGATAATAACATTGTGGTATTACCATTTCATTTTTACGTTTTCCACTGCTCCAGGAGCAGTGGGTGGGTTCTCCTCCACCTTAGTGGAGGATCTGTTGCTGATTAGGGAGTATGAATCTCAAGTTTCCAAACTAAAGCAAGAACAGCACAAGCGCTATGCAGGCAAAACCTAATCGCCAACACTGTGCAGACAAAACCTAAAAAAGATAGATATTACAATTCCCCACTGAATGCATTGTACGGAATGCGTTTTAAACCAGAAGTAACAAAATATGAAAACGAAGTGAGGAGGGCTGTATATATGACTGAACAGGGAGGGCAGTCTCACCAGTGGCGGCTGGTGAGATTTGAAAGTGGTGCGGCGTAAAGTGACAATCATACTGCACCGTAGCGAGCTCGCGTAGCGAGCGAGCCTGGACCCCCCAAGGAGGGTTCGGGGGGACTTCCCCCCGAGAAAATTTTGAAAAAATAGTGGAAAAATGGTGCATTTTCAAGCAAATTTGAGAAAGCAGGAAGGTTAATAAAGCAATTGTGAAAGTGCAGGTATTACATTATTAAAGAGCTGTCATATAACATACTAGGTAGCTGCTTATTCAGTATAACAACAGAGCTTCATAACAGACAAATGCAGTGACTCACTGACCTATTTACAGCATTTTGTGATCTGGATCAGGTGCATGTTCCTTGCAGTAGGCATATTAACCTTCTCTGCTACCTTTCCATGAGTCAAAACCTCCATTAGAAAAAACTCTGATCTCTCTCTAGGATAAACGTGACCTGGGGCCACAAATTATGGCAGAGCAATGCGGGGAGTGTTTTAGGGTGTCCCATGGCAACGAGGGGTCATGGGCTCCAACTGAGTCAATTCTATTCAGTTCTTCACCTCTATAGTTCGGCCCCCCTTACCATGAGCCCAGCACTCAGCAGTGTCAGCAGCACCAAATAGACCTCGGTAGTGCCTGTCCTTTTAGGGGCACCCGGGCAGTCAGCGACTACTGTCCTCTGACAACCAGACCCCTTTTTGCTGTTGATGTCCAGAGGCTCAACCCTAAGTGTTGGACCCAAAGCAGATCGCCAAGTAACCCTACAGCAGTGGCCCTGTGGGCAGTGAAGTCCCTTCGTCACACACCATGAAAAGCTAGAGTCGATCCACCTAACTCGGCCAGCAATGCTTGCCTGCCTGCCTTAAAATCCCACAAGCCCCCTCTATGCAAACCACCCTCACACTTAATACTGTTTCTGTTCAGAAAAGCACCTAGAAGCAGTTCAATTATGTTGCGTGCGCCTTACAAACAACATTGACATGGATTATAACAGAGGGTCCGTCTGTCTCACTACCCACACATCATGAAAAGCTAGAGTTGAGCTAATGCCGGCCTGCCATAATATGAAAACCTATTCAGTAGCACTTGAAAAAGGGAATTGTGTTTAGATACGCTACACGGAAATATTCCACTTCGGCTACCAGCTGTTTCTATTCTTTGTAAACAGAATGTTTCCCTGAATGGGGATGAAGCTCGACTCTGTTTGGTACTGACAGCTAGAGAAAGAAACAGTGTACTGAGCGGGATAAAATGCTTTACTGGCTCTTTAAAATGAAATTGCATTCTACCTTCGTGGCCCCTGGCTATATCTTATCAGGTCTGCTAGAGACAGATTTAGCGTTGGCAAGATCTCATTTAACAGCAAACATGAGAATGCCTGGGAAAATATAAACAGGGGATTTCTGGGCTTTTTTTAGCACTTGTACATTTTGAATTGAGTTTTTCATTCGTATGGGCAATGAAAAACAGTCCCTTTATGCGACTGAACTATGCAGTTTTCCTGACACACATTCTGCCCCCGGTACTCCCAGTGACTTGAGTGAGCATTCACAGCAGGGACTACAGTAGTAGCCACATCTATCACCACTGAAGGGACCAGAGCGGCAACAACAGCTGTCACTACAGCAGTAACACATGTGCTGTCATAGCAGTTACCAATGAAGCAATCACAGGTTCCATCGTGACAAGGACCATACAAGCAACAACAGCTGTCTGCACTGCAGGGACAACAGCAGCGACCACAGTAGTAACCACACCAGTGGAGTACAATAGCATCAACAGTTGCCTCCGATTGAGTCACAACCGATGTGACAATTGCCACCACCACTGTAGCAACAACTGATGCAACAGCAGTAACAACGGCTGCAAGTACTACAGAGCTAATGATATGACAGGACTCCAGTAGTGATCAAAGATGCCATCAGAGTAGAGACCAACGCAGTGACCACAACTGTAACCACAGCAGGGAAGACAGCACCAACCAATGAATGCAGCATACAATCACAAGCGATGAGTGCAAACCTCTCTCACACGTACTGGTGCTGCTCTCGAAAGCACCTCCTAGAAGCAATTTAACTAGTAACAGTGTGCGCTTTGCAAACAAAATTAACTTAGTTGGATGTACCAGCCGCCATGGCGCAGAGTGTATTAATTAATGATTATACACTTTAGGAATCTGAGGCTGAGCTCGACCTCATGGCGACGGACGGTTCGAATCCAAGTGGGTCGACTCCGCCTTTCATCCTTTCCTTCAGGTGCTGCTGCTGGCCTGCAGCTCGGAAAAGAAGCCAGTTCATGTGCATGGCAGAGCTTTAACAATGAGAACCAGACAGAGGGTTTGGACAATCGAAAAGGAGCGCATTATAAATGGGCGACACAAGTACGAGATGGAGCGCTGAGCAGAGTTTAGAATGCAGAGCAAAGGTCAGGAAGCTACTAGTCGGGTCAGGGGCTGAGAACAGTGACCTGGCCCACGTAAAGCCCTGGATATATGTATACTCATGTGTTACAGTGGATAACATTCCATTTTTGTGTGGATGTGCCCCAGTACTGTTTTTGCCTCTGTATGCAAGCAGTACACAAAAGTCAAACCTCTTGGTTGCTTTGTTAGTTCTTGATATAGCAGATGTGTTCAACATCAGCTGACCAACCATGAGGACGGGGAGAGAAACCTCTCTTTTTGTTTCTCACGTTTGGTCCACGGAAAATGAAATAAATACCAATGCTTGTACGTTGCTAGCTGACTTGACCTCTGAAAGTAAAGGAGAGGATGGGGGGGGAAGGCCAGAGCCCCCGACTTTAAGAAATGAGGAACCCTGTTCGAGTCTCGGCACTTTAGCTCAACATCTTGTGATTCTGGGCAAATCTTTTACAATTCTTGTGCCTCAAAAAAGGTGTCCTTGCATATTACAATTGGAATTGGTCCTCGTGTAAAGCGCTCCGAGTCCAATACCTTTGGTCGGATCGAGTTCGCGCTATATATAACTTTTTTTAAAAACTGTTCCTTCATTTTTTTTAGACTACCTATACTATACCCCATCCACGTGACAAGGGTAAATACGGGTTAAATGTTCATTGTATCTGTACAACAAGTTAGTTTGGCCTATAACTTCTCCAAGTCTTTAAAGCGCATTTAGGGGCAGGCCTTTTTGTGATTAATGTATTTAGACAGGAATATTAATTGGTAAGATAAAAGGCACATTTAATTGTACTTTTTCTAGGAAGCAGCTCTGGCCCTGGGTTACCTCATTACTATTTACCATATAGCGGCAGAAGCAAATCCCGTGCATTGCAGTAATCAAACAGGATTTGCATACACTATTAAAGAGTCAGATCTCTGAGACGGCTGCCTCAGCAGCAGAGAGAATGCTCTCTTGTTGCAGGCTAGAATTGGTTCCCAATTATGAGCATTAGATTAGCGAGAATGCGCTTAATTAATTCAATAACATATAGCTAGCTGCACGCAGGAGACGGGCCGGGAGAGGGACCGGGGAAAGAGGGCGGGGCGTGTTTTTTGCTCGCACAATGAGTGGAAGATTGCTGATTATTAATTGGAGTCAAATTAAATATTTAGGCTGGGGTGCCTCAAGGAAAACCAGGAGAGGGGGTTACAGGCAGCAGAACGTGTTGGAAATGCGGGGCCCTGTTCCCTCAGCTGCCTCCACCGCCCGCACACTGGTGTTTTTCATCAAAACAAATATCATGATCCACTTAAATGCCACTGTTTGCTGGGGGTTATTGCTGTGAGGCAATTAACTGATTGGCGCCTGTTTCTTTGCCTTTACCCTCTTTGGGAGTGAATTGGTCATTCTCACGGCCAGCTGGAGAGCAGCTGCTGGCATGCTGATGGCGAGGCTGTGCTGCCCACCCACACGGGGACAGGGAGAGGGGAAATGCAGGGGATCAGACGGTAAAGTTCTGCAAGGAATCAGCGCTTCTCTTTAGGTCGGATTTTTGCCACGAAATCGGGCGTTTTACACTAATTGCCTTGTTTCTAGTGAATGTGGCCGCCCCAGCTTTGAGACCATTTCCCAGCTTTACCAGACGCACAGCCGATGGGTGCTGCGTGATTTTGGAACAGTGGTGCGCAGTCTGTGTTAACTTGTGCCTGCTCTTACACACACAACTCTAACCACTTTCTGTTTAACTTACGTGGGTGGACGATGGGCTGGATGGCTGGCACTGACTCATACTGCACGCACACTACTTCTGCTGCTAGTGCTATTGGCCAAGATGTGAACCAGCTTCGCTCTTATGACTTCCAATATTAGGGCGTCTACTCTGCTGCACAAGCAAAGGTCCAGGCAGGCCGCAGGCGGTAAGCTGCACTCTGAAACGCCAACGCAACGACGACTTCACTGCTGGTCACGACGAGGAGTCTCCAGCACTGGTGTGACACGCGCGGTGACGTCCCCACAGAGTTGGCAAATGGCCACTCACAAACGACATGGCGATATAGCCATATGTGATTGGCCATAGTGTGCGGCCCTCAGTATAGATATCAGCCAACACCCAAGCGGCACCATCCTGCTGCAGCAGCCAATCCTGGCGCAGCGTTAACAGCACCACTGCGCCAGGATTGGCTAAGTGCAGGATACTATCTGCCCTAAATCAGACGGGGGCACGGGTCCTGCCTATGTCTCTGAGTGCAAGAGGGGGGGGAGGGAGAGGGAAGGGCTACAGTCTACGCATGCGCGGGCCAGGCAAAATATTAAAGACTCCGGGATTTTACATGCGCTGTCAGCGGGCAGCTGTCTGTACTGTAACTGTGTGCTGCCTGCCTCTGCCTGTCACTCTCTGCCTCAGCCCCGCCCCCCACGGCCCACTTCCTTAATGGATGCCCGATTCAGTCGGGTTTGTCCCGGGCCGGTAGCGTGCAGTGCTCGGGTGCCTGCGCGCTCGGCTCAGTTTTATTTTTTAAAAAAGTAATTACGCTCATTTTGGCAGTGCGGTCGTCCATGGCTAGTGGGGCAACGCCCCAACGCCCCCCATGGACGCACCGCCACTGAGTCTCACTGGGGTTAGTGGAGGTGAACCGTTTTGTGAAAATGGCAAATAGATGCATGTTTTCTGGGAGTTTGACACTAAATATGCATTCGATCTCTAAGGGTTAATGTAAATTCAAGCAGGGGATGATGGGACATGAAATGAAGGGGAGGTGCGAGAGCCAGGCAATAGTAGGTGTACCCTGTTTCACCTATAAACATGTTGACTGACCACTGATAATGGCGATCTAATATAAGTTAACTGAAGCGAGTCATTTTATGAAATATGGGAGGGCCTAAAGGTTCAGTTAGCAAGTTCTGCCATCCACATAATACCATTTCATAGAGTGCAAACAAAAAGCATGCCACTCACGTAAAAATGTGTCCCATGTCACTCTATACCTGCAGTAGTAGGATGCAATGAAGTGGGATATTCGAGCTAGAGGCACACACCGGTATTCTAAGTGCACGCCTATGCCTCTACTGTAGCCTACCTACAACGGTTACACCTATGGAAAAAGGAGAAGGACAGGAGAACTCGCCAATCACTGCCCCAGTGCACTAAATCAACATGGTGGTCATCTTTAAAGGGTGATATTTGTATTGAGGGTTATCTACTCAGATAAAACGCTACTCACCTCAGCCGTTGTAGAACACTCAATCCTTTAATTCTCAGTATTTTGAATTCAAACTTTTTCTACGGAATGATCGCGAATAGGTTACATATTTTCTAATATTTAAACATGCATAGCTAATATGGCACTCTCGATACAAAATGAGATGCTGCTAAAGTACGAAATGGAGAGATGTGGCTGAGGAGGAAAAAAAGTGTTAGGTTGAAGAGAGGAACAGTAGATGGTAAAGAAAAGAAAGCGGAACTCAGCAGGAAGAAGTGATGGGATGAAGAGGGCAAACTGGAGATAAGAACAGCAGCTGAATTTGGGCATGAAAAGAAAAGAGCTGCCATGAAACTGACACATCGTAATGCACCCTCTTCATTGAAGTGGTGCGAGGAGGAGGGAAAAGGGGTGAGTGAGCAACATGACTAACTGTAGTGAGCTGTGCCCTCGGCAGAAATTTAAAAAAGCACAGTGCAAGCGCTTTGTAAGCAAAAGCTTTTGGGGGGACCCAGGGAGAGCCAGGCGCGAGCCGGTCTCTCCCTGGGCGGGTTCGCGCGAGGAACATTTTACAGGTGGAGGGCTGATTAGCGGAGAGGGAAAAAGGGGAAGTCAAGCGGGGATTAGTTACTGCGTGGCGGGAGGCGTGAAGGGAGGTTGTTTTGCCCCACCCACCCTCCCTCTTTTTTCTTTTTCTTTATTTATTTCTGGGTTTGTTATTTTGTGGTGCTCTAGGCACTGTTTAGTTAGGTAGGTTTGCCACTGTTAGGATGGGTGCCTTTGTTCTTTCGTAGGCGGGTTTTTGTTAGTGGGGGTGGGCAGCCTGGAGCGGGTTGGCCATCCTGAAGGGTAGCGTTGGGTAGGCTAGGTTTAGTAGGCAGGAGTTTGTTCGGGGTTTTGGGATTTAGGTTTCGTAGGCTCAATGTTGAGTTGAATTATGTAAATAATAAATAAATAATGAATATGTTTATCATTGATGATGCACCTGTCCTAAAATAAAAGTGGCCTTTCTTGCTCCTAAAAGAAGGTGTGGACAATGTTTTCTTGCGCGAACAAAAAATGTCCTACAAAGTAGATGAACACAGTCCTTGGGCCTCGGGAAACTTATTAGAGCAAACACATCAGGAAATAGTAATCTACAGCCAATAGAAATGGACGAAAAGTAAGTGACAAGCACAGAAACCAATAAAAAGCTAGGGGCAGGATGTAAGCCCCTTTCATGCTTTATACTAACAATAGAATTCGAAGGAACAGAGCGAACTCTGTGCAGGCTAAACTTAACAGGCACAGAACAAGGGCTGTGCAGGCGAAACATAAAAACAGCACTCCCTTTGGTGTACTAAAATACTGCAAGAAACTTGGTGTAAAGGCACCCCACCCACACAAGTACTCTTTCTCAGAGGGGACAAATGCAATTATGCGATATTCATCCCTGGCTGTGCCTTCTTTGGGAGCTTCCATTACAGATGGGTTTGCTAGTGGATTGGGCTGTTGCTTTTGTTTAAGTTGGAGTGTGGGCTAACACTGGTTGCTACAGTTTGTGTGGCTGCGATCTGTGGTGCAGAGTGACATCTTTGGGCATGTTGACGCAGGGCCGGCGCGAGAGCTTACTGGAGCAGGATTACTATTACCTGGACAGGCCTGAAAATGGATGTATGGGCCCACCTACCTATGATTAAGGATGCATACGAAAGGTACACTAGTTCCCATCAGGTAAACGAAAAGTCAGCTTATCTCGCCTCATTAAGCACAACGCAAGACCATTTTATCTGCATCTACTATGCACGCATGTTTTGCTTTCGTGTTCTTTGGCAATAGGGTTCACTAATTAGCTGCCTCGTTATACCTCATTTTGAGCAGATTTTTTTAAAAGCATCCAATATAGCCAATAAGTATTTCAAATATTTTTCTTAATATGAACACGAACATACAAGGAGTTAGATTCAATGAATTCAATAAAGTTTGAGGAACAGTTAGAAACAAACAGGCATGGTATATTTTGAAAAATAAATCAACTGTGGAATCACGCTCTCTATGGGTTACGCTTTTCCCATGCAAGGCAAGCTGGCTGTGTGGCTGCTTGACAGAGGTCGATGACTAACAAACAGGACTAATTGGGTTTGGGGTCAGGACAGCCCTACTCTCAGCTGCCTTGGCAGTGGGTGACTCACACCCACTCACTGTATGGCACTGGCTATTAAAATGCGCTATGACTCTTACCTGAGCACGTTGAACAGCAGCAGGTGGTTGATCTCCTAATGCCGTAGGATGGGAGGTTGTTGGTGTATGTGATAAAGATGTAACCCCCCTAAAGCACTTTGAACAGAGATACTGCAAGATTGCCTACATTAATGCCATCTGCTTGTCAATGTGCAGCTAAGCGGCAGCAAGTGCACAACCTAGCAGGTGTCAGATAAAGCACACCTGGCCTGAACTCCAGAGGCAGATGTAATTCATAATGGGCTCTACTCAGCAACTGTGGCACCACGTGCTGGTTTTGGCGGCGCAATGGGGTGCCGCTGTGCACAGGTTGGGAGCTACTTTCTTATCGTATTCTCCAGGAACACCTCTGAACCAATCCATCACTATTGCCAGTTTCCTCTTTCTTCCCATAAACAAAAGAATACCTTTCATTTCTCCATTCTCACTAAGACCAGGCAGCCTGACTCCCAATCACAGTCCAATCTAGTATCCTGACCTCAAGACCTGTCAACACAATCTCTGTTCCAGATATTAAGGATACAACAGGGCTGTATCTAACATGAAGCTCCCTCAAGTCTTGCTCAGAACTACTGTAGCACCACCAATGGTGTGCAGGCTGCCTTCCCATCTCTCGGATTCAGTCATTACAGTATGCCCGGCCAACCCTCCTTATTCTTATACCTCCCAGTAGCTATGCCAGAATGGCCAGCACAATTAACTTTATTCCCATCAACTCATCAGTCCCTGTTACCTTCTTCTCCAAAAGTTCACCTATCCTGCCTACTACACACTTGTATATCTGTCATGACCAACCATGCACCCATGTCAGCAAACATTTGACAAAGGTCTGGTAAACAGAAGCATCTTAACGTACAATAGACAAACTTGATGGTCCTTCCTGAGGCTAGACCACAAGGATAGAATGGCTTTCATACACAATGACTCTGCCTAATCATAATCATCTGGGTCATCTCCTTTCACAGTCTGATTGCAGCAGTGTCACTTTACCTTGCAAATCAATCAGGATCAACCTGATTTATAGTCCTTTGGCAGCAACCGTCCACCACATTTTTCCGCTCCTCTACCTATTTCTTTTGACATATTTGGAGATTTCTTTGCTGACATAGTTGAGGTGATTGAGAATTAGTTTGATGCTGCATCCACAGCTTCTGTAACTGGTACGATAATGAGAATATCAGTTCTAGAATTTAACGCCTTTGACTGGGTCACTTCTACCTGACTCAAATCCACAGTAGACATCACAGAACCACGTTCCCACTGTCAAATTCCGCTGTTGGGTCAGCTATTCAAAGACATCATCCATTCACACTCTCTCTTCTGCTTATCTTCCATCAATTCTTCCCTATTTCATGGTGCGGTGCCTTAAACACTGACATTAGATTACCTCAAATCCTTCTGAACAAACCTAGTACTCATGCCGCCAAGCTGCACGATTATCATCCCATCGTTAAGCTATCTTTTCTTGTCAGCTTCAGAAACGTCTTTCCTCCCATATAAGGAATTTCGGGCGAGTTGTTCAAAGTCCTTTTGTAGTCGCTTTCAATGTAGCACAACTTGTGGCCTGGGAATTCGTACAATGCACAACTCATATAAGGGCTTTTGCAGTGCTTCCCTAATCACAGATAGGAAGAGGTGTCAAAGGCGTCCATCCCTGCAAATTGCAGCCTGACTAAAAGATATTCATTTGGCAGGACATTTTGTGTCCTCCTGCAAATGCCTATTGGTATTTGGACATAATATTGAGTCATAAATATTGATTGACACAAATATTGAGTTTTAAATATCGTCTCAGTGATATATTTTCATGCAGAAATATCGTTTAATAAATACCCATTTTTGACATGTTTTTAAGAATATAATTTTTAATATCATTTTCAAATATATAGCTGTACAAATATCGCATTTTAATAATTTGTTTTAAATAACATTTTAATTGTATATGTTACATATTGTTTGTATAATTGTTATAAAATGTTTTCAAATATAGTTTGTAATTGTAAGGTATTTATAATTTTAATTTAATGGTCAACAGTAATTTATAGTGTTGAAGCGGGTTGTGAGGTTTGCTGAGATACAGGGTGGCTACAGGCAGGGAAGTTAATTAAGTATAATTAATTAATAATACATTTCAAATTAATATTAATTATTTAATTGATAATTATTTAGTTAGATTGTGAAATTATTATTTTAAGTTATATTTTGAGTACGGGTTGTTGGATTTGTGGGGTTGTATGGTGGGAAGGTAATTACGTAATGATTGTTAATTTTTATTAAGTATTTAATTGATAGTTAATTATGTCAATTCTGCAAATTCTTATTTTTTTTAAACTCTTTTTATTATATTCATTATGTTAAAGGCACAAATCGCTCAGATAGTATACAAATACATTGCAAATCAGCAGTACGCATTTCCGTAACATTGTCCCATTGGTAATCAGTACAGCATAAAAATTAACAATACCCCTTATGCTAATCTCGTGTCCCTCCCTATTATTCCTCATCCGTGCCCTCTTCCGCCCGCACCCTCGGTGGCGCACAAATGTCTCCCCTGAATTTATTCCATGCCCCCCAAATCCTGCTCCACTTTCGGTGACAGCAGCCACTGACGAACAATTCTTATGTTTCTTAAGTTATTTTTTATTTGCGGGTTGTTGGGTTGTAGCCGTATTAGGTGGGAAGCTAATACATTAATAATTGATTATGATTCATTTTGAATTTATTAGTAATTATTCAATTAATGATTAAATATGTAAATTGGATACTTATATTTTTTAAGTTATATTTTAGGTGTGGCTTGTTGGGTTTGTAGGGGTATAGGGTGGGAAGCTAATTAAGTAAATTCTAAATTTCAATTAACTATTCATTTTGTTTTTTAAATGTATATATATTCGTATAATTTTTATATTAATAGTTTTTTATAATCACTTTTATTGTTTTTTTTAAAAAAAGTACGAATACAAAAAGAACCAGCAGCTTAAATAGATCACACAATAAGAGCAGATAGCGTTATTGCGGGACTAATAGTATATGCTCCGTGTGAGATTACTTTGGCACATGTTCATCCTCATTTCATTTCTCAATGTCTCCTTTTCTCCCATTAAGTTAGTATTCGCAGCCATTTTCCCCAAACACTGCCGTGTTTGGCAAGACAGCCTCTCACTTTGTATATGGGTTTTCCTTGTGCTGCACACCAGTCTACCCCTCTACACAATTTAGTGATGACTGGGGGGAGAGGGTCTTTCCATGCCATTGCTATGTCGTGTTTAGCCACTGAAATCGCTGTTCTGAGGAAAATATTATCTACCTGGGTCCCTTCTAGGCCCTCAATGACTCCCAGGAGTAGGACTAGTGGGCTAAGTGGGACCTCCCACCCCAGACCCTCTCTTAGGTCGTACAATGTGTTTCCCCAGTATGAGGTGTGGGGGTTGCACAGCCACACCACGTGGTAGAAATCTGCAGGTTGCATCTGGCATCGCTGGCATATTGGGGAGAAGTCCCTCTCAGTGCCAGGGTCAGATATGAACAGAATAGGTAATATTGCTGGATTAGCCTGAGTCTGGCGGGCATGGTGGTTATGCGGGGGGCCATCAGAATATCCCTGCAGTCCTCCTCCTCCAGGTAGCCCAGCCAAGCCTCCCCGCGAAGCTAGAGGGGGCCTAGGGAGGTCGGGAGTTAATTCTGGGATTGTGGTGTCCGTAAGTGTGTAGGGAGTGAGGGCATGCCGGAGTTGCATATATTTGTAAAACTGGGTGGGATGCAGTACAAGGGAGTTTTGTAAGTCATGGAAGGAGCACATGAGATTACCACCAACCAAAGCCCATTTGTGAAAACACTCCAGTGTGCCTACCTCACCAAGCCAGGTACCACACCACAGAGGTGTTTGTAGCATCAATTTATTGTCCCATTGTGTGTAGTGTAGCAACGAGCGCCAGGCGAATAAGACAGCTCTAGTGACTACGGGGAGTGTGCGGGGGATCAGGTCTCTATAAAGGATGGATTGGATCCAAGAGAATCCAAGGCCATCCAACTCAACGCGAAACGGCGGGTCTGACCAGCCGCTGGTGAACCATCGAGTATCACCAGGAGGCGAGTGGCTAGATTGTATAGAAAGAGATTGGTCATGCCCAATCCTCCATCCACCGTCATACGGGGCATTTGACAGAAGGCGAGTGCAATGGGCGATCTTGAGGAATTCAAGAGGAAGGCCATGGCTATGCTGTCGAGTGAATGGAGCCATGTGTGAGAGTGGTGTAGAGGAAGGTTCTGGATTATGTATAGGAACCGGAGGAGTACCATCATTTTAAATAAGGCGATTCTACCCATTGGGTTCAGATGTAGGTTTTACAAGCGCCTTGAGACCTTTTGGTGAACTGCGCGCTATACAAAAGCTTTTGACTTATTACCATTTGCAGAGGTCAGTTTTGGTCCTCTGGAATAGGGGGCTGACGTTGAGTAACCAGGTGAGCTCTGGGATCAATGCCACCCAGATGTTTTTATAGGGATATTTGCCTGCCAGTCTATGCACTCCCTGCAGTGGGATCAGAGTCGATTTGGCGGGAATCATACGCAAGCGTGAGACTACTTTGAAGGAGCTTCTACATATGGGGCCAGAGCGCGCTGGGTCCACAAGGAAAAGGAGGACATCATCCGCATAGAGAGCGATGGGGTCCTCTTGCACTCCCTCAAGTGCCACCAGTGGATCTATGCATCTGCATGGACATGGCACGCCAGAGGCTCAATGGCCAGGGTGAAAAGGAGGAGCAACAGAGGGCATCCCTGCCTTGTGCCCCACTGAATCAGGAAGGCGTCTGAGAGGGCTCCGTTTATGAGCACTTGAGCTGATGGGTTAGAGAATAATACTCGAGCTAGGCTGCAGAAGTGATGTCCCGTGCCCACCCACACCAGTACTGCCTCTAGATAGTGGCAGTTGATGGTGTTGCAGGCTTTTTCGAAGTCAAGCAGTAGAAGGGCGAGGTATGGGGTGAGGAGGTGGTGGTGGGCCAGGTGGAGGTGTTGTATGCAATGTCGTGTGCAGTGTCTAGTGCTGCGGCATTGCATATTTTTTATTTATTTATTTATTTTTGTAAAGCGCTCAAATACCCAGGGGTGTCTCGGCGCTACGGACAACAGCGAGTGCTAGTAGGTGAGTTATTGATTGAATATCCAGGTTTTAGACATTTTTCTAAAAATCAATAAGGTTTGGCATGATCTGATATGCAAAGGAAGTGAGTTCCAAAGCTTTGCAGTGGAGACTATAAATCGTTTATCGCCCCATGTAGCAACCTTGACGCGAGGAACCTTGGTCAGTAATGCCATGGCAGAGCAAAGGACTCTGTTAGGGGTGTACCTAGCTAACTCCTTTATTAAAAATTGAGGTCCAAGATTGCGTGTGGCCTTGAACACAATGCACAGTGCCTTAAATTTAATATGGTTTTTCACCATGAGCCAGTGGTACTGTCTGAGGACGCAAGAGATGGATTTAAACTTAAAGGTTCTGGATAGCATTCTGGCTGCTGCGTTTTGGACCGATTGTAGCTTTTGTGTTACTTTGTTTTGTGCATTTACAAATAGTCCATTTCAGTAGTCTATTGAGGACAATACCAGGGTGCTGACCAAGGTGTTATCAGTGTTCAAGGGGAGAAATGGTAGAATTTTTTTTATCATACTTAGTTTGTAAAAGGAGGCCGATACTACTGAGTTGGCATGATGTATAAAGGTCAATCTGTTGTCAAATATGACGCCCAGGTTCCTGACCTTAGTGACCGGGGTCAGGGGGGGGACCCCGAGTAGGAGGCCACCAAGACTAAGACCAGGCGGGTGCTAGATTGCCAATTGTCATCACCTGTGTTTTGTCAGAGTTCAGCTTGAGGCAATTGCTGGCCATCCAGCTACTGATTACCAGCATGCCTTTTTCGGAATTCCACTGCCGCCTTTTCACCGTTGTTGTTAATTGCCAGTACCAGTTGGGTATCATCGGCATAAGATGTAAGGCCCATCCCGTGTGATTTAATGACTCTCGCTAAGTCCGACACATAGATGTTAAAAAGCGTCGGACTCAGCGATGAGCCCTGTGGTACCCCGCACGGGAGGGCCAATTGGGCCGAGTGGTAGGTGCCTAAATGCACCGACTGGGCATAAATCCGCAATGGTCTGTTGGGGACTGATTTTAGGCACATGGTGTACATTTTGACCTTGGTATTGATTAATAGGCTTGGGAGATCAAAGCATGAGGCTGATGGGGCTGTGTGTTGGGTATGACTACTATTGATGCCACATCTATCTCCAGGCAGGAAGGCTAAGGCCTCAACCACTTCCTCATAAAGTGCGTGCATGTGCAGAATGTTGGTGTCACGGTATGTTGCATAGTATTCCGCTGGGAACCCGTTGGGCCCAGGCAATTTTCCAGAAGCGGTTAGGGAGATGGCCTCTACTATTTCCTCTTGTGTGGTAGGTTGGTTGAACAGGGTCCTTTCTGGCCCTGTGAGAAGGATAGGACAGTGAGGTCTAGCGTCTCAGGATCAAGCAATATGGAGGAAGAGGGGAGAGTGGTCCGATATTCCTCGAGGGAGGATACAGACATCTCTGACCAGGCGCCAGTGGGGAGCTGGCATAAATAATAGATGAATGCACATGTGGGTGTGATGTGCTGCTGAGGTGTGAGTGTACTGTTGTGTTCTGGGATGCCAAGTCCACCAGACATCGCACAATCCCTTCTGTGCTGCCCACTCCACCATTCACCTCGTGTGTTGAGTCCTATATGCAGATGTGGAACCAGTGGCGTGTTGGGATGGTTGCATAACTGCATTGAAGTTGCCTCCAATTAATATAAAGCCCAGGGGGAGTGACAAGATGGTGTCTGTTGCGGTTTTCAGGCTGGGTGCAAGGATTTCTGGAGGGACATAGAGTTAGATCAGGTTAATGGTCGCGTCTCCCAGGATTCCAGTCAGACCCACAAAGCAGCCTTGTGGGTCTCTGGTTGTGTTAGTGGGAATGAGAGGGCGGGTACGGCACAGGAGGATCACAGTCCCTCAAAATCCCTGCTCAAACCCAGAATGCCAGACCCTATTAAATCCCTGGCAAGCAAAGTAGGGGCAGTGGTTGCCCATGGTGTGGGTCTCCTGGAGCAAAAGGTCACCAGGGGCCAACCTTTCCGAGTGTGTCAGTACTGTTGAGCACTTCACTTTGTCCAGGAGCTTCTTTACATTCCAGGAGAGGATTTGTGGGGTTTGTCTCTGGTTTTGGGTTATGGCCCTGTTTTGTGTGTGAGACTAGGGGGCAACGGCCGTGCAATTGGCCGGCCAGGGTGCCTGGGGTTGGCTCTGTCGAGAGGACTAGTCATCTCACATTGATGGTGATGTGTGCCTGTGTCTGGTGTGGTGAGGTAAATGCTGCATCTACCTAGCAGAACTAAACTTGTCTTTGGGACAATGGTCCCAGACCCTTCCCTCTACCAAGCCCCCTCTCCATTCTCTTGAATGGAAGCATCTGTTGCCCTAACTAGAACAGGGTGTAACAAGACTAAACCATAGGCTTAGTGTATGAGTTGCATGGTGGACCCCTCCATAAGGTAGGATGTGGTTGAACTTCAGTCAAGTCACAGTAATTACACTAGAGCCATAAGTGTTAAGGGTAACAATTAGCAAATGTCTTTCACAGAGGACTGCATGGGCTGGACCGAGTGTTGTGTACATTAGATTGTCGGGGTCTGCGATAGGTCGGTGTCTTCTGTTCCAGTAGTCGGCGGCTGAGGTGGCCTTCCCTCAGTCCTTGAGACTCGGGAGCTTGAGCAGTTCATTTGAGGTTTTAGGCGGTAGCCGTGGGTGAGGTGGATGCCTCTCTGCAGTCATTTCTTCCCCTGTGAGGCCTGGGGCCTTAGGGTGTCATAGTCCCAGAGCACAACATAGCGGGAGAGGCTGTTTCGCAGCTCCGGAGGAGATGCTCCTCTGTGGCCCAAGTGCATGCTTCTTATGGAGTGTCAAAGAAAAAGGTTTTCTTTTTGAAGATCACTCTGGACCTCTTTACTATACTCCGGGAAGATCATGGCCATAAGGCTCTGGTTGGACAGGGTTGTCTGAGAGAGAGCAACCTGCAGGATACCGTTCCTGTCTTTGAAGATGAGGATTCTGGCTATTATTGGCTGGTGTGAGGTGCCCATCTGCAGCTTGAGTGCTAGGGCTAGGTGGGCCCATTCCACAGCGAATCATGCTGAGCATCCATCTGTCTGCATCCATGACCTGATCCAAGTCCCCACAAAGTTGGCCACTTGCCCAGGCTCTGCTCCTTCTGGATGCCTACTAGGTGGAGGTTGTTGAGCGGTGAGCAGTTTTACAGATCTTCTGCACACCTGTGCCATTTTTTTGTGTGGGATTGGAGGTGCGAGACCTGTTCTGTTAGAGAGTGAACATTATCCTCCATTGTGGATAAGCGGGATTCTGCCTCTGTTCGATGAGCCGTGGCGT
Source organism: Lissotriton helveticus (assembly GCF_964261635.1). Classification (NCBI taxonomy): domain Eukaryota; kingdom Metazoa; phylum Chordata; class Amphibia; order Caudata; family Salamandridae; genus Lissotriton; species Lissotriton helveticus. Next base: position 382,681,329 of record NC_136061.1, on the reverse strand, counting down.
TGCGAAGGTGCTGTCTGATGAGGGCCATGTCAATCCGTACCTCAATGATTTTATTCTTCACAGAGTCTAGTAAGGAGTGTATGGCTTGCAGGATTCTGGTGAGGTCTCCTTTGGGGAGGGTGGCTTTGCCATGGACTGCCTCACCGGCCCTCCCCTGTTCCACTCACAGTGTATTCCTCCATTCAGGTTTGCGTTGAGGGCGGCTATGCTGCTTTATCTTTTCCCATGTTTGACGGGACCAGCGACAGAGGGAGCGGGCGTGGTCCCCTCAGTGCCTCTTTCCAGACTCTCAGTGAATGGTTTGTCTCCCCCTAGATGGTGGACTAGGGGGGAATTGGCATCTATCCAGGTGATATTGTGCGCCCCCAGTCTTTCCCTGTTTAGTCTTCACAGCAACACGGCTGACACCGTGGAGCCCTCGACTCCCTCTTCTCAATCTACCTAGCCCGCCCAGCCTGTATATTGTGAGTTCTCATGCCCTGCGCTTGACCCAACTGTTGGTTCAGGGGCTTAAGTTCAGTATATGGTTTCTCTGGGCCAATGCCATGTTTGGAGTCTGTGGCATCCCACCGCTTGGAGTCTTAAATTTGTACTTGTCTTGTGGCGCCTCACTGTGTCACTCCCTATGCCCACTATCTTTACAGCCCAGTGCCGCTGCAGGGGGTTCAGCCCTGTCACCACAGGTCTCTCCAGGACCCGGGAGCTGTGTGCTTTGCTGCTTGCAGCAATGGATGAAGGCGGGTCTGCAGGAAGGGGGGATTATCCTGGTCCCGGTGCACCTCACAAGCATCGTAAGTCATACACCCAGTCCCCCAGACCAGGTCAATTTTTGGAGCGAGAAGGGGAGAGAAAGGAAGGGGTTCACTGGGACCTACCCCAGCACAGGCCTGTCACACTGGGCCCCAATGCAGTCGGGTCTCATCACTCCGGGGGGTGAACCCCCTCTTTTATGCAGGGCCTCTGTCTCTTTGTGGGTTCGGTGTGGGATGTGAAATGTCTCCAGTACCAAGATCCTCTGGGGACTCATGCAGCCTATGGTCTTGGGCACTGCTTCATTTTAGGCCTGGTTGGTGGAGGCGGTAAGGATCCCTCTTGTAGGGCTGCTGTTCCTGCCAGTCCTATTAGGTTGTGGGAACCCATCAGCATTTGGATGCTTTGGGGCTTGCTGGCCTCCAGTCCTCTATTTCTTGTTGCAGGGGTAGCTGGGGTTGTTGGTGTCTTGGCTCCACGAGCACAGGCCCATCGTCCTCCAGGATGCGGACCTCGTTGTACACAGGCTCCCCGTTGCGAGTCAGATCTCACCCCAGGTTGGTGGACAGTGGTCTCTTTGGTCCCGGGGTTGCCTTTGATTAGGGGAGTGACCAGCGTGTCGCTTCCTTCTCCAGGCGCGGCTTTCTGGAGCCACTGCGAGGTCGATTCTGTCCGCGATTATGGCAGGTCAGGGACTGTAACATTTGGGACAACCACATCCGGGGTCTCGCGCGGGGACATCAACAGGTCTTCAATCCGTGGTGGGGATCTCCCCTTTTTGGGCACTGCTGCCCTTTTTCTTGCCCCGGGGTCTGTCCAACTAGTGCAGAGGCTGCCCATGTCCCATGGGTGGGACCCATGTCCATGTCAGGACATGGGCCCCACCGCACCATCTTCACTCACTCTCAATACCGCTGGGGAGGGTCGACTCCAACCGAGGTCCACTACAATGCCGGCAAGTTATCAAGAGACACGGTCGGTTGGTGGTTTTCTCTTCCCACCTAACCGCTCCCGCTGGCTCCAAGGTGCCAGCTTCCCGATCTCTTAGGTTGGTGAGAGAGGCAAGCCGCAGGTTGGTTTTTCTTTCAAAGCCAGCCACCGGAGTCGTCGGATTCACTGTTGGTGGGCCGCCATTGCTCCAGCGGGTCAGATCTTCTTCGATTTCAACTCTGCTGCAGCCCTGCAGTTGTCATAGCCAGGTCACGGAGCTCATCGACAGTGCCGCCGTTTTCCCCAGTGGGTGCACGGCCGTCGGGTCGGCACCACCATTGGAAATCACATGTGACAGCGATTGTATAGTTCCAGCTCCTTTTTGGTGCTGTCAGTGCTCCATGTGGGCCAGTTTTGGTGACTTTGGATAGCCGAAGGGGTCTTAGGATACGGGGGGATGACGGAGGGGTCTGGAGCACTCTTTGAGTGTGACCTCCATCTTGACACTCAAAGCCACGCTTCTATATTAATAGTTTTATATGTTTTGTTCAATTAATACAGGTGTTAGAATATGGTATGTGTTTGAAGAGAAGTACTTTCCCTACTGCTGCACAGACTGGAGTGGAAACAGTAAATTGTAACACTCCTGAGTTCAACACTTTCCCTACTGTTGCACTGACTGGAGTGGGAATAGTAAATTTTACACCTCCGCAGTACATCGCTTTCCCTACTGCTGCAGAGACGGGAATGGGAATAGAACATTTTACCTCTCCTCTCTCCTAAGTCCAACGCTTTTCTTACTGTTCCACCGACTGGAGTGGGAATAGTACATTTTACCTCTCCTTTGTCCAACAATTTCCCTAGTGTTGTACACACTGGAATGGGACTAGTATGTTTTACCCCCTTCAGTTCTATGCTTTCCTTACTTTCGCACACAATTGAGTAGGAATAGGAAATGTTACCCCTCCTGAGTCCAAAGCGTACCCCATCGTTGCACACACCGGTGTGGAAATAGTACATTTTACCACTCCTGAGTCCAATGCTTCCCCACCTGTTGCACACACTGGAGTGGGAACATAAGATTTTTTCCCCACTGTTGCACAAATTGAAGTGGGAATAGTACTTTTTACCCCTCCTGAGTCCAACGCTTTCCTTACTGTTGCACAGACTGAAGTGGAAATAGGAAATCTAACCCCGCATGAGTCCAATGCTTTCCCTACTGTTGCACAGACTGGAGTGGGAATATTAAATGTTATCCCTCCTAAGTCCAACGCTTTCCCTACTTTTGCTCAGCCTGGAATGGGGATATTACATTTTACCCCTCCGCATTGTAACACTTTCCCTACTGTTGCACAGACTGAAGTTGGAATAGTATTTTTATTATTCCTAAAATGTAATCGTTTTTTAAATATTGTTTAAATATATATTATTTTTATGTGTTTGTGTATTTAATTTTGTATACATAGAAATGTAGGTAATTTGTAAAATATTTTTAGTAGACATATTTTTTATTGTTTATTTTTTATGTATAATTAAATTGGCAATGTTTTTAAATTTTTCCAGTTTATTTCTGTATATGCATATGTGTGTGTGTGCGTGTGTGTGTATATATATATATTCACTGAAAAAACCATAGGTTATAGACCATATATAGTTAGGAATTTGCATTTACAAAACCTTGAAAATTCACTGAAAAAACCATAGGTTAGAGACCATATATAGTTAGCTGGACATTTTATTGATATAAAACCAATGAAATTCCATATATAGTTAGTTGCACTAACTATATATTTCGCGCATCCGCAATCCAATGCTGATGATGTCACATATTACATCATTCATGACATGGTCAGTGACATCACTGATGACATCACTGATGACATCTCAAATGACATCACTGATGACATCACTGATGACATCTCATTTAACATCAATGATCACACCACTGATGATATACTTCATGTGATAATACAATGCACCTCCTTGTTACGCTTACCGGGACGCTACCCAGTACGCGAACCAGACGCTCCAAAAACACAAGATGGCGGACTCCCGTTACGCTGCCGGTTAGCTGCCCGGTTCGCGTACCGGGAAGCGCCTCTACCGCGAAAAATCTCACACATTTCTTTTTTTTTTTGCCCCGCGGGGCACTTTAATAGCCCCCTCATCAATCCTAGGGGGTCAGAAGGGGTCTACCTTACCCCCTTTCCTTCATTTCCCCCTTTTTTTTCCACCTCTTGTCTCGCGATCCTACCGAGAGACAAGATGGCGGCCGCTCCGGACTGTTTACAATGTTGACAGCCAATCAGCTTCTCCTCAGACTCCCGTTACGCTGCCGGTTAGCTGCCCGGTTAGCTGCCCGGTTAGCTGCCCAGTTCGCGTACCGGGACGCGCCTCTACTGCGAAAAAACGCAATATTTTTTATTTTTTTATTTTTTGCCCCGCGGGGCACTTTAATATCCCCCTCATCAATCCTAGGGGGTCAGGAGGGGTCTACCTTGCCCCCTTTCCTTCATTTCCCCCTTCGTTTTTCACCACATCTTGTCTCTCGATCCTACCGAGAGACAAGATGGCGGCCGCTCCGGACTGTTTAGAATGTTGACAGACACCGGAGAGCCAATCAGTTTCGCTTCGCGAAGTTCCGTTACGCGTCCGGTACGCGAACCGGGGCGCTAACCGGAGCGCTGTCACAGATATATATATTTTTTAAAACGTTAATTTCTCAAAATCCACTGGAGCACATATATTGAGACATAGCAAAGGCACGTCGGGCAAACCATATCTACAATTTTGCCAAGTTTCGTGTAAATCCATTCAGCCGTTCGAGCTAAAAGTGAGTCCAACCGCCCTATGGAAAAATGAATGGGAAAAACGCGTTTTGGGACCCCCCTTTTTTCTCTGCCCCCCCTTGACGAAACCCCCCCAAATTTTCAGGGGCTGCTCAGAAACAAAATGTGCCATTTTCCTGAAAATTTCAGCCAATTCCGTCCACAAACGCCAAAGTTATTCGACATAGAATTTTCAGAAATCCCATAGGAAAAAAATCCTAACTATATATACCTACTGGCTATCGCCAGTAGGTAATATATGTATATATATATTACCTACTGGCGATAGCCAGTAGGTATATATAGTTAGGATTTTTTTCCTATGGGATTTTTGAAAATTCTATGTCGAATAACTTTGGCATTTGAGGACAGAATTGGCTGAAATTTTCAGGAAAATGGAACATTTTGTTTCTGAGCAGCCCCTGAAAATTTGGGGGGGTTTCGTCAAGGGGGGGCCGAGAAAAAAGGGGGGTCCCAAAACGTGTTTTTCCCATGCAATTTTCCATAGGGCGGTTGGCCTCACTTTTAGCCCGAACGGCTGAATGGATTTACACCAAACTTGGCAAAATTGTAGGGACTGGTAGCCCGATGTGCCTTTGCTATGTCTCAAGATATAGGCTCCAGTGGTTTTTACGAAAATTTACTTTGAAAAATATATATTGGGCTACATTGGGCTATATATATGTTGGAGCCCAAATGTAGCCCAATGTAGCCCAATGTAGCCCAAAGATGGCCACCAGAGACAAAAAAAAACAAATGTAGCCCAAATATCAGCCAGATGTAGCCCAACTATAGCCCAATGACAGAATGTCCCAGAGTGTTCTAAAGAACAACTAGAGTGCTAACAGTCCTACTTATTACAAAGGTATGGCACACCTGAAGCCATCTTGATTGGAATAAAGTGGTAACTCTTAAAACATTTAATTTAAAAAGGAACAAAATGAGGGGGTTCATTTTGCCATAGAAAGTATGATTAGCGAATATATGACGAAATCCCGCATACCATCAGTCCGCAAAAAAAATCCTGCATGTACTATTAGGCCGCAAATTAAAATAACGAAAACTTTTAGAACGAATATGCCTTTAGCATACACTAAACAACTAAACTACCCTAAACCCTAAAACACTACCCCCAGCATGACCCTACACTACACAAACAGTACAACACTACCCTAAACCCTAAAACACTACCCCCAGCATGACCCTACACTACGCAAACACTACAACACTACCCAAAACCCTAAAACACTACACCCCAGCATGACCCTACACTACGCAAACACTACAACACTACCCTAAACCCTAAAACACTACCCCCAGCATGACCCTACACTACACAAACACTACAACACTACCCTAAACCCTAAAACACTACCCCCAGCATGACCCTACACTACACAAACACTACAACACAACCCTAAACCCTAAAACACTACAGCCCAGCATGACCCTACACTCCGCAAACACTACAACACTACCCTAAACCCTAAAACACTACCCCCAGCATCACCCTACACTACGCAAACACTACAACACTACGCAAAACCCTAAAACACTACACCCCAGCATGACCCTACACTACGCAAACACTACAACACTACCCTAAACCCTAAAACACTACCCCCAGCATGACCCTACACTACACAAACACTACAACACTACCCTAAACCCTAAAACACTAAACTCAGCATGACCCTACACTACGCAAACACTACAACACTACCCTAAACCCTAAAACACTACCCCCAGCATGACCCTACACTACGCAAACACTACAACACTACCCAAAACCCTAAAACACTACACCCCAGCATGACCCTACACTACGCAAACACTACAACACTACCCTAAACCCTAAAACACTACTCCCAGCATGACCCTACACTACGCAAACATTACAACACTACCCTAAACCCTAAAACACTACCCCCAGCATGACCCTACACTACGAAAACACTACAACACTACCCAAAACCCTAAAACACTACACCCCAGCATGACCCTACACTACGCAAACACTACAACACTACCCTAAACCCTAAAACACTACCCCCAGCATGACCCTACACTACGCAAACACTACAACACTACCCAAAACCCTAAAACACTACCCCCAGCATGACCCTACACTACGCAAACACTACAACACTACCCTAAACCCTAAAACACTACCCCCAGCATGACCCTACACTACGCAAACACTACAACACTACCCAAAACCCTAAAACACTACACCCCAGCATGACCCTACACTACGCAAACACTACAACACTACCCTAAACCCTAAAACACTACCCCCAGCATGACCCTACACTACGCAAACACTACAACACTACCCTAAACCCTAAAACACTACCCCCAGCATGACCCTACACTACGCAAACACTACAACACTACCCTAAACCCTAAAACACAACCCCCAGCATGACCCTACACTACGCAAACACTACAACACTACCCTAAACCCTAAAACACTACCCCCAGCATGACCCTACACTACGCAAACACTACAACACTACCCTAAACCCTAAAACACTACACCCCAGCATGACCCTACACTACGCAAACACTACAACACTACCCTAAACCCTAAAACACTACCCCCAGCATGACCCTACACTACGCAAACACTACAACACTACCCTAAACCCTAAAACACTACACCCAGCATGACCCTACACTACGCAAACACTACAACACTACCCTAAACCCTAAAACACTACCCCCCAGCATGACCCTACACTACGCAAACACTACAACACTACCCTAAACCCTAAAACACTACCCCCAGCATGACCCTACACTACGCAAACACTACAACACTACCCAACACCCTAAAACACTACCCCCAGCATGACCCTACACTACGCAAACACTACAACACTACCCTACACCCTAAAACACTACCCCCAGCATGACCCTACACTACGCAAACACTACAACACTACCCTAAACCCTAAAACACTAGCCCCAGCATGACCCTACACTAAGCAAACACTACAACACAACCCTAAACCCTAAAACACTACCCCCAGCATGACCCTACACTAAACAACCACCACAACTCTACACTACACTAACACAACACTACACTACACAACACTGGAGAAGTGTGGCTCAGTGTGGCTCAGTGGGTAGAGGCGGCAGACCCGGAATCTGAGATCGACCGTGGACCAGGGTTCGATTCCCCGCCTCGGCGGGTCTCGATTCCCCGCCTCCGCGGGTCTCGGGCTCATAAATTCCACGGTCTCGACAATTCTCGCTCCGGTGCCTACTCGACTCACGGGGTCACACTCTGTGACTCTGGGCAATAGCTTGCTTAATCTCCACATCGGCCCCTCGCGGCGGGATGCCTGGCTTTCACCTTGTGGATACCCTGCCGGGGTTTCTCACAGGGGAATACCAGGACGGGTTCCCTAAGCAAGCGCGGAGATGCCCCAGGGTAAGTCCTGCGCTATATAAGTTTCATACACTACACAATCACTAACCCACGAAAAAATTAACACAAACCCACTTACCTCTCTCGTCATCGTGGGTTTCACAACGCAAATGCATTTACCATACATGCCTTTAAAACGTAATTCTTTGTAAAGGCATGCGCGATAAATGCACATGCGTTTTGAAAAAATGCGGGATAATGGTATGCGGACTGAAAGTCTGCGGGATAAAAAATGCGGGAAAATGGCTGCAAACCATGATTAGCAGCAGACTTCCCTGGTGAGCACTAGCTTTACTACAGTGATCTAATGAGCAACTAGAGTGCTAACATTCAGAATTTATGGCAAATGTGTGACACATCTGAATGCCTTCTTGATAGAACCAAAGTAAACAAGCATTGAAAATGCAATAGATCTCGCCCTCGTTTAAGTTAAAGCCATTCTGTTTGTAATGAGGTGGCTTTTTAGCTTTGCTTTTATTAGTGTTTTTAAAACTTTCATGTAAATAACATGCATATGTATGCATATATGTATATGTATGCATGCATTTATATTTATATAGATATGCAGATTATATATGTTTATATATGTATATTACCTACTGGCGATAGCCAGTGGGTATATATAGTTAGGATTTTTTCTCTATGGGATTTCTGAAAATTCTATGTCTAATAACTTTGGCGTTGTGGACGGAATTGGCTGAAATTTTCAGGAAAATGGCACATTTGGTTTCTGAGCAGCCCCTGAAAATTTGGGGGGGTTTCGTTAAGGGGGGGGCGAGAAAAAAGGGGGGTCCCAAAACGCGTTTTTCCCATTCATTTTTCCATAGGGCGGTTGGACTCACTTTTAGCTCGAACGGCTGAATAGATTTACATGAAACTTGGCAAAATTGTAGATATGGTTTGCCCGACGTGCCTTTGCTATGTCTCAATATATGTGCTCCAGTGGATTTTGAGAAATTAACGTTTAAAAAAATATATATATCTGTGACAGCGCTCCGGTTAGCGCCCCGGTTCGCGTACCTGACGCGTAATGGAACTTCGCGAAGCGAAGCTGATTGGCTCTCCGGTGTCTGTCAACATTCTAAACAGTCCGGAGCGGCCGCCATCTTGTCTCTCGGTAGGATCGAGAGACAAGATGTGGTGAAAAACGAAGGGGGAAATGAAGGAAAGGGGGCAAGGTAGACCCCTCCTGACCCCCTAGGATTGATGAGGGGGATATTAAAGTGCCCCACGATTTTTCGCGGTAGAGGCGCTTCCCGGTACGCGAACCGGGCAGCTAACCGGCAGCGTAATGGGAGTCCGCCATCTTGTGTTTTTGGAGCGTCCGGTTCGCGTACCGGGTACCGTCCCGGTAAGCGTAACAAGGGGAAAACCAAGAGAAACAGTAAAAAAAAAATGAAGGGAATAGATTTCCAGCAAACTTGGCAAAATTGTAGGGACTGTTTGTTTGATGTGCCTTTGCAAGGCCTCAAGATATGTGCATGTGTGGATTTTGTCTAATTAAGGTTAAAAAAAATATATATATCTGTAAGCGTGCTCCGGCACGCTTACGTTACGGGTTTTGTTTGCGCTGCAGAGCCGATACGTCACGGTTATGCGACGCGTCATGAGGCGTCTCACGTGGCTACGTGATACGTCACGTAATAAAGAATATATTTTACAGCTATAGATATTAGCTTTTAAAAAATCAATGAAATTCACTGAAAAAACCATAGGTTATAGACCATATATAGTTAGGAATTTGCATTTACAAAACCTTGAAAATTCACTGAAAAAAACCATAGGTTAGAGACCATATATAGTTAGCTGGACATTTTATTGACATAAAACCAATGAAATTCCATATATAGTTAGTTGCACTAACTATATATCGCGCACCCGCAATCCACTGCTGATGATGTCACATATTACATCATTCATGACATGGTCAGTGACATCACTGATGACATCACTGATGACATCTCAAATTACATCACTGATGACATCACTGATGACATCTCAAATGACATCACTGATGACATCATGACACACCAATACCAGTTACTACATACGCACTCACTGATTCCTACCTCTACACACACATTCACTCATCCACCCATACAATCACTCATACATACAGTCACTCATTTTTACAACACTATCATATGCACTCATACACCTATGCAGACACTCACACACTGCCACTCATCCATGGAGTTACTCACACACCTAGTCAGTCCTGTAAAGAATCAATCACACTTCCATTTCCTCATCTATACAGTTAAACACAGAACACCATACTTCAGTGACATCACTGATGACATCACTGATGACATCTCAAATGACATCACTGATGACATCTCAAATGACATCACTGATGACATCATGACACACCAATACCAGTTACTACATACGCACTCACTGATTCCTACGTCTACACACACATTCACTCATTCACCCATACAATCACTCATACATACAGTCACTCATTATTACAACACTATCATATGCACTCATACACCTAGTCAGTCCTGTGAAGAATCAATCACACTTCGATTTCCTCATCTATACAGTTAAACACAGAACACCATACTTTTTCACACATATACTAACACATACTTACTCTCTTATACAATCACTGATACAAGTACACATTGATATGCACAGAGTCACACTAGCACAAGATAGATGCCTCCCAGCCAGCCACACACACACTCAGTCTTCCATACATCCACTCATTCTTCAATATGTAAAACATATTTAAACTTTACAAAAACACACAGACACTAGATGATGTCATCAGTGATGTCATTTGAGATGTCATCAGTGATGTCATCAGTGATGTCATTTGAGATGTCATCAGTGATGTCATCAGTGATGTCACTGACCATGTCATGAATGATGTAATATGTGACATCATCAGCAGTGGATTGCGGGTGCGCGATATATAGTTAGTGCAACTAACTATATATGGAATTTCATTGGTTTTATGTCAATAAAATGTCCAGCTAACTATATATGGTCTCTAACCTATGGTTTTTTCAGTGAATATATATATATATATATATATATATATATATATATATATATATATATATATATATATACATATATTACCTACTGGCAGTCGCCAGTAGGTATATATAGTTAGGATTTTTTTAATATGGGATTTTTCAAAATTCTATGTTGAATAACTTTGGCGTTGATGGACGGAATTGGCTGAAATTTTCCTGAAAATGGCATATTTACTCTCCGGTCCTTCCGTGAAAGTTTGGGGGGGATTCGTCAAGCGGGGGCCGAGAAAAAAGGGGGGTCCCAAAACGTGTTTTCCCCATGCAATTTTCGATAGGGCGGTTGGACTCACTTTTAGCCCGAACGGCTGAATGGATTTCCACCAAACTTGGCAAAATTGTAGGGACTGTTAGGCCGATGTGCTTTTGCTAGGTCTCAAGATATGCGGTCCAGTGGATTTTGAGAAATTAAGGTTAAAAAAAATATATATATCTATAGCAGCTTACCCGTGAGCTTACCGGTGCGCTTACGGTACGCGCACGTACGCGTACGGTAAGCGTACCTCAAGCGCACGAGCTGCATGCTGATTGGCTGCCAATGTCTGTCAACACTCCAAAACAGAAACTGTTGACAGCCATCTTGTGCCTCGGTAGACTGAGGCACAGGAAAGCAGAAAAACAAACATGTAGAACTCAAAAAGGGGGCAGGGTAGAAGCACCCTGACCCCCTAGACCTGCTCAGGGGGTCCCACAAGGACCCCGAAGGCAAAAATATTTTTTTTATTTTTTAAAAAGTCACGGGGTACGCGTATCGTACGCGCACGGTACGCGTACCCCGATTTTTACAAAATTTTACCCCAATTTTTGCCTTTGGGGTCTTTGTGGGACCCCCTGAGCAGGCCTAGGGGGTCAGGGTGATTCTACTCTGGCCCCTTTGCGAGTTTCACACCTTTGTTTCACTGCTTTCTTGTGCCTTGGTTCTAACAAGGCACAAGATGGCTGCCAACACTTCCTGGTTTTGAGTGTTGACAGACAGTGGCAGCCAATCAGCATGCCTTCCCGAGAAAGCTGCATAGTCATTGGCTGTCAACACTTCTAACCAGGAGGTGTTGGCATCTATCTTGTGCTAGTGTTGACAGACAGTGACAGCCAATCAGCATGCCTTCCCGAGAAAGCTGCATGCTCATTGGCTGTCAACACTTCTAACCAGGAGGTGTTGGCATCCATCTTGGGTCTTAGTAGACTGAGGCACAAGAAAGCAGAAAAAAAAACGTGTAGAACACAAAAAGGGGGCAGGGTAGAAACACCCTGACCCCTTAGGGCTGCTCAGGTGGTCTCACTAGGATATTAATACATTTAAACGTTATCCGCTAATGGAAATAGCATTTAACAAACCTTTGAAATTCAAAAAAAAACCATAGGTTTCAGGCCTTATATTGTTAGGAATTAGCATTTAAAAAACCTTTGAAATTTACTGAAAAAACCATAGGTTTCAGGCCTTATATAGTTAGGAATTAGCATTTAAAAAACCTTTGAAATTCACTGAAAAAACCATAGGTTTCAGGCCTTATATAGTTAGGAATTAGCATTAAAAAAACGTTTGAATATTTAAAAACGTTATCCGCTAATAGAATTAGCATTTAAAAAACCTTGCAAATTCACTGAAAAAACCATAGGTTTCGGGCCTTATATAGTTAGGAATTAGCATTCAAAAAACCTTTGAAATTCACAGAAAAACCATAGGTTTGAGACCATATATAGTTAGGTATTTGCATTTACAAAACCTTGAAAATTCAATGAAAAAACCATAGGTTTGAGACCATATATAGTTAGGTGAATATTTTAATCATACAAAACCAATGAAATTCCATATATAGTTAGTTGCACTAACTATATATTTCGCGCACCCGCAATCCACTGCTGATGATGTCACATATTACATCATTCATGACATGGTCAGTGACATCACTGATGATATCACTGATGACATCTCAAATGACATCACTGATGACATCACTGATGACATCTCAAATGACATCACTGATGACATCTCAAATGACATCACTGATGACATCACTGATGACATCACTGATGACATCACTGATGACATCTCAAATGACATCACTGATGACATCACTGATCACATCTCATTTGACATCATTGATCACATCACTGATGACATCATTCATGTGCTAATACGATGAACCTCTTCAGACTCTAATATAACCTTAGATACACTCAGTGTATACAGACACTCACACACTGTCACTCATCCATGGAGTTACTCACACACCTAGTCAGTCATGCAAAGAATCAATCTCACCTCCATTTCCTCAACTATACAGTTATACACACCTTACTTATTCAAACATATACTAACACATATTTACTCTCTTATACAATCCCTGATACAAGTTCACAATGATCCATACAGCCACTCACACATTCACTGGCTCTCATGCACAGTTATTTATATATGCCAACTCTCACATGTACTGTGTTTTACATATGTACTTACTATGACATGTAGCATTGAGATATCCATTCACTCATCAATACACTCATGCACACAGTCAACTGCCCATGTAGCTGTTTCCACATGAACTCTTGAACTCATACACCTAGTGGATCAACTGCTCACACATCTATGCACAGAGTCACACACCTCCCAGCCACAACCACACAAACTCAATCTCCCATACAAATACTTGGGCAACCAATCAATAACACATATAGCCTCTCATATAGCTAATGATCAACACATGCAGCAGTTTACATCACAACAGACATACTGATGCACACATTCAGACAGTTTAGTCACTAACCCATGCATTTAGTACGACACATTTATTCACTCACTCATACAGTCAGTCACGCACCTACTAAATCCTTCATCCAGACACTTATACATCCACTCATTCTTCAATATGTCAAACATATTTAAACTTTACAGAAACACACAGTCACTGGATGATGTCATCAGTGATGTCATCAGTGATGTCATTTGAGATGTCATCAGTGATGTCATCAGTGATGTCATTTGAGATGTCATCAGTGATGTCATCAGTGATGTCACTGACCATGTCATGAATGATGTAATATGTGACATCATCAGCAGTGGATTGCGGGTGCGCGAAATATATAGTTAGTACAACTAACTATATATGGAATTTCATTGGTTTTGTATGATTAAAATATTCACCTAACTATATATGGTCTCAAACCTATGGTTTTTTCATTGAATTTTCAAGGTTTTGTAAATGCAAATACCTAACTATATATTGTCTCAAACCTATGGTTTTTTCTGTGAATATATATATATATATATTTATACATGCACTTATTAGGTTAGTAAATTAAAAGAAAAGTAGAAAATTATATTACAAATTAAAATGAATATCTGGCAGGGGGACAGGATATCAGGAGACATGGGCTACGGAACCGATTTTTATAAATGGGCACCATTCTTTTCAGACCATGGCATCTCCGTCAACCTCAGGCAGGGCTAAGGGGGGCCTTTAAACCTTGATTTCTAACACAGCCCTATTAACAATAAAGAAGTTTGTGGGGGAAAGCCCATACTTTCATCTTCTCAGGCTGGAGCTTCCTATCCTAGGCACCTGCGTGTTAATAAATTATTATAACAACAACTTTGGGAGTAATATGCACCTAGTGGTCGATCAGGTAAATAAGGCAATTGACCAGGCTTCAAACCTAGGTAAGAAGAATATCCCTCTAAATATTATCTGGTTGGTGGACTTCAATATATGTCCTTGTAAATTCAATCATGACCGAGTATGTAGCCTGGAGGACACAAGGGGTAACCCGGCCTATCACTTTTCCCATAGCACCTATGGAATGCGTTTGAAACAGGCCCTCTTCCTGAGAAACATGATAATAATTAGCGAGGTCTCTATTTTGTCAGATCTCCCCAAGAAAACGTTGCGGCGAGCAACACAAGAATCACCAATTGATTTTATATTGGTTACTACCCCCTGAGCGATAGGTGCAGATATTTAGATGCACAATTTACGACCTATAGCGATCATGCGATCCTAACATGTGAGATCTCCCTTAACCTTAAGGAAGTAATTATTCAACAGGAAATAGACCTATCAGTGGGGCAAGATGGCGGCCGTGACCAGCGGCTGAGCGGCAGCACTGGATGCAGTGCGATGTGAAGTGTTTGTTACGCGACGCAACCATGAAATAACCAGGTTCCCATCCATGCCAGCGTCTTCTGAATATTAAAGAAAAGGAAAAGCTACAGAAATGCGAGGCTGTCTGTCTTCCCGGATCACGGTGCACTTTTTCAGCTGGGTCTGACCGCAGTACACAGCCATCGCATTACATCGGCACGGATATCTACAGCTGCTACAAAGCTCTCACACCGAGCAAAATAGCGAGTAGCAAGGAGTAAGCGGCGAGAAAAGTAAAAGCCGCTATCACGCTTGCTGTTTACCTTTTCAGAGCCCATGGGAACGGCAATGCTTGTCAGCGGATTTCATGGCAGGCTGCCCCACTCGGATCTGCGGCGGCTCTTGACTACAGCTGTGCTTGGAGTCGGGCTGGCTCACGGCAGTGCTCACGAAGTTCGCGGAGCCTGGAGGCGGGGCCACACAAAGCCGGCGAGACCCAGGAATCAGAGCGGGAACGGCAGCAGCTCAAACAGACCACACAGACCCGTCAGACCCGACAGGCCGGTGAAAGGAGGAGGAGAGGCTCGGTCTTGTGCCTCAGTCAAGGTGAGGCAGAGAGTCTCTCTGCTTATTGTATTCACAGCATCTATGGCTCCTAAAAACAACACAGGGGGTAAATCAAAAAAGAAAGGCTTGGCTGACGATAGCATTACAGACAGTATTGTAAGCATGGACACTGTGGCAAATACTGGGATGGAGGGAATTGCATTAGAAGCTGGATCAGGGCGGACACAGCTGCAATCGCTTACAGGGCAGAACACCCCTAAGGAGATGCGCCCCCCCTCAGTCAGAACCCGGCAAGCTACAGCCACTGCAACTGTCAGTGTGGTGGAAATGCTGAATCGTAACGAAAGGAAAAAAAAACTGAAGGATACTGAGCCAGCCCCAGTAGCTTCTGTGCTGCTGGGCTCATTGGTATTGCTTATCTTACCTGTGTTGTTAGAGCTGCCTTCTCCACCTGTACTGACTATTACTCCGGCCATTGCTCCATTAGAGGTTTCTGATATAGTTCTAGCACCACAGCCAGCAGTACAGCCAACAGTGCAACCAGCTCCTAATCCCCAGCAACAGCAGTTTCATCTGCAGATACAGCATCCTCAGCCATGTCAGGAGGGGGAACCCAGGGAGAATGTCGCTGGCGGGGGAATGATCCCGATGACACAATCAGAGCCTCTAGGTGTTGTATTGGGGGCGGACGACTCCGGTACCACCCGCAACATTGAGGTGACCACCCCACTACCTTCAGAGGATGCAATGAACCCTCCAATACAAGTATCAGTGGCCATACCAATTAATAATGAGGGCGATCAAGGAGGCCCAATAACAGCTGAAGTATTTGAAGAGAGCACCATTTCTACCATGGCCCCTGAGGAATATATGGGCCTACTCGCCAACTCTAAAGCTAATGCAATCTACCCCGGGGTCACTCATGGTGAGAGGGAGAAGGTGAAGACCCCCAGTGAGTGCTTCTTCTCTGTCACAGAGGAGGCCAACTGGTCAGAAGAGGATGACGAGCCACACAGCTCTGATATCGACGGTAGTAATCCGGAAACAGAGAGCGACAGTGAGGCAGGGCTACCACCATCTATCATCAAAAACGTGCCTCCACAAAGGGCCCACACAGCACTAACTTGGGATCACTCTCCTACGACATCTCTTCAGGGGAGCTCTAACCCGGCTAAGGGTAACGCGAGGCGCGACGATACTACGCAGTTGTCAATGATGGCGATGATGGAATCAATCCATCAAGGTATAACTGCACACAGAGAGGAGACCCGGTCAGACAGCCTCAAATCCCAAGCCGCGATAAGAAAGATGAAAGCAGTGGTCAGAAAGCTTTCAAAAGCCTGGGTAAATGTTGGTGACAGGGTCACAAATCTCGAGGAGAGGGTAGTTGCTACAGAGGCCGAGGCGGCCGCAGCCACAAATAAAGTGGAAACACTTGGAGCTCAAGCTATCGACGTCCAGTGGAAGCTGGAAGACCTAGAGAACAGACAAAGAAGGAACAATCTTAGGGTCTTGGGTATTCCTGAAGGGGCAGAGGGTCAGGATGTCAAAATGTTCATCGTAAAAACATTTGAGAAAGCTTTTCCAGACATTGCCGGCTGGAACTGGGCCACCGAAATCCAGAGAGCACATAGGACTCCCTTCAGACTGAGAAAAAACGCCAGAGAAGGTGATAAGCCTAGAGCAATCTTGATCTACATAGGCAATTTTCTCCTTCGACAGTCTATATCAGAGAAAGCCCGGCCAGACTCCAAAAGAACCTTTGAAGGGGGGTCCTTCTTCGTCAGGCCGGATTTCTGCCATTCCACCGTGGAACGACGATGGAGATTAAGACAATTAATCAAACCTTTTCAGGACAAAAAAGTGCAGGTCTATCTTATTAATCCTGCTCAGTTAAAGATAATCCACCAAGGCAAGACCATATATTTCTCCTCGGAAATCAAGGCTCAGGAGTTTCTAGACTCTCTATAATATGTTTCATTACTTATATAAGCCAATAAAGGCTAAGGTTCTAATCTCTGTCACAGGCTGAAACCTAAGGTTTAGATCAGTTCAAGCTCTAGTTTGAATTGCACAGAGGAAAGTGTGTTAACTCATGGTGAACTCATGGTTGAGGTTGAGGTTGAAGTTGATTTTTGTTTTTTCTATTCTTCTGGATCGCACTGTGCCCACTGCCGGGCCGCACCCATCACACGCACAGACTCAGTCTGCGCGCCTCACCTGGGAGTGAGTTGGGGTCAGGGGGGTGGGGAGGGAGGGGACTCCTGAGGGAGGGGGGGGAAGGGGAAAAAGCAAAAAAAAGAAAGTTCATGCAATAAACACGTTCATTGATACATTTGAGATTTTGATAGCTGTGATATTTGTCGCTGATAGATTCAGGATAAAATGTGATTGGTTAGTATGCTGGCTTGTTTCTCTCCAGGGGTATGTCAAGGATTAAGATAGTTAGCCTCAATATAGGAGGGCTGAATGACTGGAAAAAGAGGGAACAGTTTGAGGAGTATGTCAAATTAATCAAGGCCGACATTCTGTGTATTCAAGAGACTCATTTACCATGGAAAAAGAAACATTGGTTGAATATGAGGGGGTATGAAATCTTGTCTTGTTCCTCACAGACCTCTACTGTAAGGGGGGTAGCAATTATAGGCCGGGTAGGATTGGGGGGGGCTAAAAAATCAAAAGCTGACCCGTTGGGCAGATGGGCAATATGTGAGCTGAAAATAGGAATCACTCTATGCTCAGTGTATGGTTCTAATTTGGACGACCCAGGGGTGATGGACCACATTGAGCGTGAGCTTACTAACTGGCCGTCACCCATGGTATTCTGCGGTGATCTTAACATCTCAGCCGATTTCACAGGCAATACCCCATACAGTGGCCGCAAGCCCCGGGTATTCAGGGCGGTGTCCTCTATAATTCACTCTTACGGCCTGAAGGATGTCTGGGGCAATCAAAAGAAAGATGATCCTGGGTTCACATATTTCTCACACCCATTCAATAAATATACAAAACTGGATTATTTTTTAGTATCAGCCACACAACTTAGCAATGTCGAAATTTCAATGCTCCCTAAGCTAATATCCGATCACAACCCCCTTGTCTTGAATATATCTATCAGCAAACCAAGGGAAGAAATGAGACCATGGACATTTAATAGAAAGCTTCTAGTGGACAGCAATTATATAGCGCATATTAAAGGGTGGTCCCAATCCTTCTTTGACGCTAATAGATATAGCGCATCCCGCAGTATTGTCTGGGATAGCTTTAAGGCTGGTTTAAGAGGAGAGACAATTAGTTTTTCGGCACGGCTGGAAAAAAAATGAAGGAAGACAGGGAGTGTCTCTTGGCCAAACTGGCGAAGGCGGAGGAGCAACATAGGAGAGACATATGTCACGGGATCCAGGGGTCTCAGAGCCTAGAAAGTTTAAATACTATAAAAGCAGATATCCAGCGGCAATTGGCAAAAAAGGCAGCAGCAGAATATCAGACCCGCAGAGCAGGTATGTACGAAACAGGTGAGAATGCCGGCAGGGCTTTAGCGCTCCGAATAAGACAAGCCACTACAAAAAATATTATCACTGAAATCAAAGAAGGTGAGCAGACCTATAAAAAACCAACAGAAATCTTAGAGGTTTTCAGGCGTTTTTATCAGGACCTCTATAAGGAGGATGCTGATACAGCCTATCCGGGTACAAACTGGCAGGATACAGGTAGTAATCTGACGTCCAATGAGAGGGAATCCCTAGAGCAGGATATTACTATAGAGGAGCTTCTTCAGGCACTGAAAGATCTATCCGCAGGTAAGGCAGCAGGGCCTGATCTCATACCTCTGGAGGTCTATAAATGCCTGAGGGAAGAAATGGCTCCCCTCCTGCTAGACCTATTTAACGGGGTTATTAATACAGGCAAGATACCGGAATCCTGGACCAAAACCAACATTGTGATATTTCACAAAAAGGGCAAACCCAAGGAGAGCCCGGGCTCCTATCGGCCTATATCACTAATCAATAGCGATAACAAGCTCTACGCCAAAATATTGGCGTCACGGTTGGGGAGGATTATCGCGGGCCTCGTCTCTCCCTGGCAGCATGGTTTTATCCCTGGAAGGGGTACCACCGACCATATAAAAAGAGCTATAACTTTATTTGACATGCATGCTCGGGGGGAGGGGGGATCGCGATGATCCTCCTCGATGCAGAGAAGGCGTTCGATCGGGTCAGGTGGAGCTTTCTCTGGGATGTGATGGTCGGCAAAGGATTTGGTCCTCGATTTCTGCAGGCTATCAAGGCCATGTATTACAATCCAATAGCTAGCATTCAGTTAATGGGTCAGGGTTCCAACTTGATCCATATCTCAAGAGGGACGAGACAAGGGTGTCCGTGCTCACCTATCCTATTTGCCCTCTATATTGATCCCCTGATTCGCCGCATTATGAGTAATATCTATATAAAACCAATTATTACCAATGGTCTTGAAACCAAAATCCTCGCATACGCGGATGACATAGCTATCACCACTGTTGATCCTGTCAGTGCTATGAGGGAAATAATCAACATCACCTCCGATTTTGGGAATGCGTCTGGATACAGACTCAATGTGGCAAAAACACAGGTCTTATGTTCAAGCCAAACAGTCAAAGTCGATGATAGATATGTGGATTCAGTAGTTTATCTGGGAATTACAATTAATGCCCAGACACAGGAAATTATCAAAGACAACTTCTCGACATTACTGCTGAAAATGAAAAAGGATCTAAAAAGAATTGATACTCTTCATTTATCAATTATAGGTAGGGCTAATGTTATCAAAATGGTAATGTTCCCAAAAATTTTATATAAGTTTAGGTCAATCCCCTTTAAAATAGATGACAATCTGATCAGGGAGATGGAGGCTATTTTTATGAATTTTCTCTGGCAATACGGAAAGGTGAGGAGATCAATCAAATTTATGTCTCTACCCCAGGAACAGGGTGGTTTGGGTATACCTTAATTTAAAATTATACCACTGGTCTTGTCTCCTTACAGATATGGCTATACTTTTCTTCCCTGCTGACATGATACACCCCCAGAGTGGCATCCCATCCATATACCAGTTAGCAATAGGGAACGAGGCGTTTGGTGTATTATTAAGAAACTATGATAAACGCTTCTTCAAGTCCCCAGGTTACAAAATATTGGAAGATATTCGGGTGGTATGGCTGGCAATACAGAAGAACCAGAGCATTCCGAAGTTTAATAAACATACCCCACTTTGGAAATCAGGACTATTCCCGTACTTAAGTAGAGACGGCTCTTGGAGACATTGGGAAAGTCAGGGGATCACTACATTGGGCCAAGTTATGGTAAAGGATGCTCTAAGGCCCCTCGATCTTCTGAAGTCAAGATATTCACTCCAAGGCCCTCAAGAGTTTAAATATATACAATTGACTAATACAATTAAATCCAAAAGACCCACCATTGATATATCCAAAGAATGTACACTTTTAGATTACATGAAGGTAGGCGGCTGTCGCATAAGGAAAATGTATGCATTATTCTTGGGAACGCTGCCAGATGATATGCTTATGACAGAGGCTACTTGGGCTGGGAAACTGAATGACCCCGATATTGATCTAGACAGAGCTATCCTTATGGATAAAAGGTTTCTACGATCCTCAAATTTAAGAGCACAGCATTTTAAAACCCTATTTAACTTATATTATACACCGGCAAAACTGTTTGATTGGGGAAAGAGAGCGGATAACAATTGCCCTAGATGCGGTAAGGGCCCTGCTGATCTGCTTCACATGTTTTGTAGCTGTGAGAAATTAGGGCCAATTAAAAACGAAATCGTAAAGTTTTTAGAGGGGCTGCTAGCTGTCAGGATCGACCTATCCCCTACACTTTTAATATTCGGGTATGATGCCAAATTGGGTTTAAGCATAGAGTCTGAGGCACTTGTGTTTATAGCAACAGCTGTTTTTAGAATATTAATTGCTGCTGCATGGAAGGACGCTGATGCCCCAACCTTTCAGATGTGGATTTGTAGGCTGCTCGGGATCCATAACATTGAGTCTGAGCTGTACGCACTGAAGGGAGCGAAATCCAGGGGCATGGGACTAAGGATCTGGGCGCCCGTGGCAGCATGGAGGCGGTTAAAAAGCATGCGCCTTTAGCTTTTTAATAACTATGTTGATATTTACTCCTGTCCTCCACATATTTATCGTAACTTGTCTCATACTATTATCTTATATTTATTGTAACATCCTGTATGCATATTTATTCGGAATCCCTTTGTTAATGTGTTTATTTTTCTTACGTATCTGATATGCTATTTTCATGAACTTTCAATAAAAAAAAAAAGGAAATAGACCTACCATTATTATCCGGACGCAATGGTTACCAATTGAAATGGGCTGAGATAGTCAAGCTTAACCTTACCCCTGAAGTAATAAGGTCTACTTATGATAACATCGTGCAATGTCTGGATCTAGGTAATTCCCCTTTAGCCTTGGTATCCTCTTTTACTGAACGCTTAGGACAGATAAGGTGGTACTTACCCGGAACAAAAAAGAGAAAGCTGTAAAGGTGAAGGGACGGTTTGACTCTCCCTGTTCGAAAAAGCGGAAGGCTCTCTTGACAGCACTGAGAGCTAAACCCAGAAACCAACCCGCAATCATCTCACTTCGAAGTGATTATAAATGTGGTAGAAGGGAAAGGGAGAGGACCATGAGGGAGGAGGCCTGGCTCAAACTTGAACAGGCTTCAACTACGGGCAGTAGTAAAGATTTTTGGGAGGTAATTAACGCCCCCTATTTTAAAATGCAAATGGATTCTCCTCTGGGTACCAATGTTGAAGGGAACGACTGGGTGGTACATTTTGGAAACATCTTCTCGCCCAGTGATAGACCCGTCTCGCCATCTAAATCCTCAGCTGATTTTACTCATGTTCATTTAACATTTCCGCTGGAGGAAGTAAAGAGTGGGCTAGAGGCGTTCAGTGTGGGGAAGTCCCCGGGTCCCAATGGGGTCCCGATAGATCTTTTTCAGGCGAATGAAGACCTGTAGGCCCCCCTATTAACCAACGCTTTTAATAACATAGCAATAACAGGCCTGCCCCCCCCCCCCCCGTGGTGAAACAGTGTGATGGTTCCGATTGACAAAAAGGGCGACAAGGGCAATACCAAAAACTACACACCAATTTCTCTTAACGATACTACAGCGAAACTCAATGGGATGGCTTCTTCTTGTGAGATTGGAGACATGGGCACAGGACAGGGATATTTTAATGCAAGCCCAATATGGGTTTCGGAGAGGGATGGGGACAGTAGAACAGTGCCTAAACCTCTCTTTAATTATGGATAAATACACCAGGGTGAAGAGTGGGAAACTGTATCTTGCTTTTATGGATTTATCTTCGGCATTTAATTGTGTTTCCCACTCTAAGCTCTGGTGTATTAGGAGAGATATGGGGATTGATCGGGCCATAATTGATTTCATTCGCCAATTGTACTCTAACCCCTCGGCATGCGTTCGTTATGGGACAAATGGTGAATGTACCGGTTATTTTAACATCTCTAGAGGGGTAAGGCATGGCTGCGTCCTCTCCCCATTTCTCTTCTCTATTTACACTAATGGGGTACAACCTTGGACGTCCCTTTTTCAGGTTCAAAACGTCTGCCGATACTTGCCTATGTGGATGACGCTGTCCTGATGGCCAGAACAGGGCTAGGTCTCCAGTCCCTTATTACAGCTTAGGCATCATTTATGGCTAGGCTGGATTTAAAAGTTAACCAGTCCAAGTCATTTGTAATGGTCTTTGGGGCTGGTAAAAGAGAGAAGCAAAAACATTTTAATATGGATTCTGGTCTAATTTCTGTGGTTGAATCACTCCCTCACTTAGGGGTATTATTGGACAATAAACAAGCACGGGCACAACTGGTTAAAGGAAGAGCCTTGGGGATGGAGAGGAGTGTAGGAGCAATAAAATCTTTTTCCCAAAAATTGGGGGCAAAACCATTATTTCCAATTAAAAAAATCTATTATGCCAAGGCAAAGTCAGCAGCTACCTATGAAGCTGGGGTATGGGTATGGCATTTATTGAGCCACTGCAAATGATCAAAAACAGATTTTTTAAATTCGTGGTCTCCATCCCAGAATCATTCTCTAACTATGTAGCCCACATGGAACTAGGTCTGTCGTACATTACGGACTTTATTAGACTGGCCCCCCTTCAGCTTTGGCTTTCCATCTGGCGCAGGGACACAGTGACCATAACCCAAAACATAATTAGAGATATTTTAAAGATGGATAACCATAGCAGGATTAGGTGGTTGAAATATGTGAAAGAGGAGTTAACCACCCTGGGCATGGCAGAGCTTTTTTGAAATCCCTACAACGTGCAAAAAGATGTCCAAACAGAAGTTGGTGGATACCTTTATGCGCCGGGCTCAATATGTCCGAAAGGAAAGGAATTATTGTAAGCAGGCAGCCCTCATGTATCAATTACCGCCACCATTGTTAGAGATAGGATATTTTTACTTAGAAGATATTCCCATCCCCCACCACAAATTCATCCTGCTGAGGTTCCGTCTGAGCCTAGTACCTTTAATGTTAGGGTTCCCAGAGAGGACTTTAAAACACTTGGAATTATCCCTCTGTCCTTGTCACTCAAAATCCCCCCAAAGTGACCTACACATTTGTTTGTGGCTCTTATCAGAGGGAAAGAAATACATTCATTGTACCCATTTTAAAACAATACTATTTTAAGCAATGTCAGGTTGCCTTATACTTTTTAAAATCCTTGCCTGATACTTTAGTGTGTTTTTCATTAGCGTCATTTTTGTGGGATTTTAGGAACAAAAAGAAACATGTGCAACTGTAAAAAGGTTATGGATCGTTTTATTTTATTTAGTTTTTTCTTTAACTGATATGACTCAAAACTTCATTAAAGAATGGATAGGTGTGTAAAGGTATACTCGTTTGAGAGATAAATGAATTTTATTGCTTTGTTTTTCTCATTTGTGAAATGTTTATATAACTTTTTTATCTGTAACACTGTGAATACTTGCCATGTACTTCTATGATTTTAAATGCAAAGATCGAATAAAGTTTTAGAACAAACGAATATTTGTAATATTAGTTTTATACTATGGGGTCGATTCCGATCCGGTAAAAAGCACTCCGATTAGCTGTACGGAACGTTTTTCCCGTACGATTCGTACTCAAACAATGTCCCCGTACGAACTAGCAAGTACGATCCCAACCCAAAGCTCCACTCCGTACGACTCTGGCAAAACACCGTACAACTACAAACTACTTACGGATTCACTCCGTCCGACGCTGTACGCCACGTCCGTACATAAATCGGCAGCCATTTCCGAACCAGGAAGTACGATCCGTGTTGACGACACTCCGTACGGCACTTTTCCTACGAGAGCTGCAAACTGCCGTAAATCCAGAGTCCGCCGCGAACTGAACCCCGGTACGCGACATACACAACATGAACCCCATTGACCGTGTCATCCGAGCCCTGTACGCCTACAAACTCGTACATAGAAACCGACGACGGCGCAGATGGTGAGTACAGCCCACCGCAACAACGGAAATATACCTGTACGGTGCGTCACACGCTAGCGCATATCACCATTGCAATAGTGATACGCGCCGCACACACGTCATCAATCTCGGGGTACGGTGTGTCACGCTAGCGCTTATCACCATTGCAATGGTGATACGTGCCGCAAACACGTCATTAATCTCGGGGTACGGTGCGTCACACGCTAGCGCTTATCACCATTGCAATTGTGATACGCGCCGCACACACGTCATTAATCTCGGGGTACGGTGCGTCACACGTTAGCGCTTATCACCATTGCAATTGTGATACGCGCCGCACACACCTCAGAAAGCCCGGGGTACGGTGCGTGACATCTGAGATGTGGTTGGAAAAGACCCCCAGCAGTGCCCACCAGCATAGGGTGTGTGTGGCTAAGACCCCTAGCAGTGCCCAGCATTACAAATTGTGTGGCTAAGACCCCCAGCAGTGCTTACCAGCATAGGGTGTGTGTGGCTAAGACCCCCAGCAGTGCCCGCTTTACAATTCGTGTGGCTAAGACCCCCATCAGTGCCCAGCATGAGAGGGTGTGTCTGGCTAAGACCCCCAGCAGTGCCCACCTGCATTGGGTGTGTGTGGCAAAGACCCCCAGCAGTGCCCACCAGCATAGGGTGTGTTTGGCTAAGACCCCCAGCAGTGCCCAGCATTACAATTCGTGTGGCTAAGACCCCCAGCAGTGCCCAGCATGAGAGGGTGTGTGTGGCTAAGACCCCCAGCAGTGCCCAGCATTAGAGGGTGTGTGTGGCTAAGACCCCCAGCAGTGCCCACCAGCATAGGGTGTGTGTGGCTAAGACCCCCAGCAGTGCCCACCAGCATAGGGTGTGTGTGGCTAAGACACCCAGCAGTGCCCAGCATTACAATTCATGTGGCTAAGACCCCCAGCAGTGCCCAGCATGAGAGGGTGTGTGTGGCTAAGACCCCCAGCAGTGCCCAGCATTAGAGGGTGTGTGTGGCTAAGATCCCCAGCAGTGCCCACCAGCATAGGGTGTGTTTGGCTAAGACCCCCAGTAGTGCCCACCAGCATAGGGTGTGTGTGGATAAGACCTCAGCAGTGCCCACCAGCATAGGGTGTGTGTGGCTAAGACCCCCAGCAGTGCCCAGCATTACAATTCGTGTGGCAAAGACCCCCAGCAGTGCCCACCAGCATAGGTGGTGTGTGGCTAGGACCCCCAGCAGTGCCCACCAGCATAGGGTGTGTGTGGCCAAGACCCCCAGCAGTGCCCACCAGCATAGGGTGTGTGTGGCTAAGACCCCCAGCAGTGCCCACCAGCATAGGGTGTGTGTGGCTAAGACCCCCAGCAGTGCCCAGCATTACAATTCATGTGGCTAAGACCCCCAGCAGTGCCCAGCATTAAAGTGTGTGTGTGGCTAAGACCCCCAGCAGTGCCCACCAGCATAGGGTGTGTGTGGCTAAGACCCCCAGCAGTGCCCAGCATTACAATTCGTGTGGCAAAGACCCCCAGCAGTGCCCACCAGCATAGGTGGTGTGTGGCTAGGACCCCCAGCAGTGCCCACCAGCATAGGGTGTGTGTGGCCAAGAACCCCAGCAGTGCCCACCAGCATAGGGTGTGTGTGGCTAAGACCCCCAGCAGTGCCCACCAGCATAGGGTGTGTGTGGCTAAGACCCCCAGCAGTGCCCAGCATTACAATTCATGTGGCTAAGACCCCCAGCAGTGCCCACCAGCATAGGGTGTGTGTGGCTAAGACCCCCAGCAGTGCCCAGCATTACAATTCGTGTGGCAAAGACCCCCAGCAGGGCCCACCAGCATAGGGTGTGTGTGGCTAAGACTCCCAGCAGTGCCCACCAGCATAGGGTGTGTGTGGCTAAGACCCCCAGCAGTGCCCAGCAGTGAATGTAGAAACATACCATGCTTGACCTTATTACCATCAGGATATAGACCCATGTAACAATACACACATGTGAACATCACACCAGCTCCCAGGCACACAGCAGTCAAAGCCATTATCAGAAACCAAAAGTAATGTAACCAAAAATAAAAAGCTTTATTCAGCCGCATCCAAAGAGAAAAAATAAATTGAAGTCCATTTTCATAGTAGGCCAATTGCCAGTCCAAATAAAGTCCAAACAAGGTTGTGGCATTCTGGATGTTGTCACACCCACACTTGCCTGCACATACAGTTCAATTGTCTTTGGAAGCAGTGGGGGCATCATCTGTGGAATCCACTGGCACTGCAGGGACAGGAGAGGGAAGGACAGGTGTAGTGGGTGCAGGTGGTGTGGATCCCTCCACACTGGCCTGTGCCTCGGTGAATGTGGCTTCATAGACTTCTCTGCACACTGCAGCCAGTTCACACAAACTACCACCTGAACCCGGGGACACATTGGGGGTGGAGGTAGAGGGTTGTGAGTCTGTTCTCGTGGGTTTGTGGATGCGTGTGTGATGTGTGTCCCCTCTCCCTGTGGGTGTGCCTACATCCACTTGAGATTGGGAGGATGGAGATTTGCGCTTCTTCTGGCGTGTGGGTGTGCTGGGTGTGTCTGTTGTTGTGCCTGATCTGTAGCATCTGCGTGTATGTTGGGTAGGTATGGGAGAGGCGGAGGTGGATGGGTCTGAATGAGGGTGGGGGGGAGATGCTGCTGGGTGGACATTGCTGCCGTCAGTGATGACTCTATGGTAGCCACACTCCGACGTAGATTTTATTATTTTATTTAGGGATTTGTATAGCGCCTGGTGACCCAAGGGCATCCCCGCGCTGTAAAAAGGCTGATATCCATTGAGGGAAGGGAAGGGAGGAGGGACATTTATTTCGGGAATAGGTGCGTTTTCAGTTTTTTGCGAAAAACCAGGTAACTGGATTCCAGTCTGAGGGTGCGTGGGAGGGAGTTCCATCCCATGGCCGCTTGAACCGAGAATCGTCGTCCTCCTGTGCGTGTCCTTTTGAAATTGGGGATGTTGGCTAAGTGCTCATTCTCCGAACGGAGGGATCTGGATGCTTTGTAGGGGGTGACCAAGCTGCTGAGGATCGCAGGGCCAGATCCGTTGATTAGTTTGTGTGTCGTGCACATGGCTTTGAATTCCACCCTTTGGTGCACAGGGAGCCAGTGCAGGGCCTTGAGGGCTGGTTTTGCTGACACTCTCGAGGGAAGGTTCATGAGCAGACGTGCCGCAGCGTTCTGTGTCCGCTGCAGTCTCGTCAATGTGGCCTCTGGGGCTCCCAGGTAGACCATATTGCTATAATCCAGACGGGACAATACTAGTCCCTGGATAAGGAGTTTCCTGGAAGCAGGTGGTAATAAGGGGTGAATCTTACGGGTAGTACGCATGAGCCCAAAACAGGTACCCGCAGTTTTGTTCGCTTGCGTCTTCATGGTGAGCTCAGGTTCTAGCCACACTCCAAGGGTTTTGATTTCACGCTTCGGAGAAGGGATTTCTCCGTACACGTCAGGCCAGACTGTTGGGGGGATGGTCGCCCATTGTTTTCCCAGGAGCATCACTTCCGTCTTAGACCCATTTAATTTTAATGATGAATCACTCATCCAGCTGTGGATTTGTGTGAGACAGTTGGCCAGGTTCTCTGGGTGGTCGACTAGTTGGGATAAGGAGACGACCAGTTGAGTGTCATCAGCGTAGCTTACCATTTTTATGTCAAATGGTGTCACCACGTCTTCAAGAGGGGCCATATATGCATTAAAAAGCGTCGGGCTCAGGGAAGATTCCTGAGGGACCCCGCTTGTGAGGGGGAGGGTGGATGAGTGGTAATTGCCGTCCCATACCTGGAACGTGCGTCCGGTGAGGAAGGATTCTATCCAGCTGAGTGCCGTCCCGGTGATCCCTGCTGCCGCGAGTCGGTGGAGAAGGACACGATGGTTAACTGTGTCGAAGGCTGCACTGAGATCCAGGAGGATCACTGCCACTGACCCTCCTGAATCCAGTATGCGCCTTGCCTCCTCGATGACGGCGAGGAGGGCAGTATCTGTGCCATGACCCGGGCGAAATCCAGTTTGGGATTCCCGTAGGACGTTGTTTGTTTCAAAGAACTGAGAAAATTGTCCGTTGACCAGTTTCTCAGCTACCTTGCTGATTGCCGGAAGGAGTGATATTGGTCGGTAGTTTGCCATATCTGCTGGATCGAGCTGGTTTTTTTTAAGGAGTGCTTTTACCACGGCGCTCTTCCAGCTGGCAGGGACAGATGCCTGGGCAAGTGAGCTATTAATAAGCTCCATGACCGTGGGGACGATGACAGGGGCCACGGTTTTGAGGAATCTAATGGGAGCCGGATCTAGAGGTGATCCGCTTCTCATTTTGGTCATGGTTCGTTCAGATCAGACATGGCAGATGACATGCCCTCCATGAACGACAACAACTGTGTCATTATTCGTGTATGTTCATGGAGGACAGTCAACATGGATGTCTGACCTACTGTAATCTGCCGGAGTATGTCCACAGACTCAGCACGAAGGGCAGCAGGGGAGACAGGGGCAGGGGCTGTGGTGATGGGCACAAAGGAGACACGGGGGCTAGCACGGACCCTAGGGACCCTAGCAACTGGGACGGTGGAGATGGTAATGGAGGAGGAGGGGACAGCCAAAGATGTTGAAGATGCCATCGCTGCATATTCCCCCTCCGCCGGAGAGTCTGAATCTGAGCCGTCCGCATTGTAGGAGGTGTCATGCACATGATGGACGGCCGCCTGACTCTCCTCACCCTCCGTGCCACTGCCTCCCTCTGACTCATCAAAGCAGGTGGCACTGTCGCTGGGTCCCTCTGCCTGGTCCGCGCCTGTGTCTCCTTCAGATTGTGATGATGATGCTGTTGGCAAGGAGAAGAAGAAAAACATATCAGTCACCTGCACACATCAGACATACCACATACAAATCATTTGGGGACCTTTCTAAACATGGCATGCATAATGAGTCACATTGCACCGAACTATGCACAATGCTAAGTCTACTCCTGGTCAATTGTAAGAGACACAACGCAAAATCTATAGTAGGATACAAGTAACAGGCAAGGCAAACACTTGTATGAGAGACACAATCATGAGCCACTGCCTGACAACAGGCTAACTGATGATGAATCACAGTTCATTAGCCCACCCTGCCACCCAAATCCAGACCTGGTCCTGTTTGTTTTGCTATCACCCTGTGCCACATAGGAAAAGTCCTGGCCAAAGTGCCATGTGATGCCATCCTGGGACCGGAAACTATTGTTCCATCACCTCACACTGCCATCACAGCTGGCTACAGCCAAACTCACATTGTGTGGCTCACCATCAATATTATTTACAAACAACATGCCACATAATTTGAAGATATGCACACACGCACTGGCCAGTGTGAGTATGCACAAGCCCAAATTAGTGCACATGTACAGTGTGCACCTGTAGCTAACACATGCCAATTAGAAAGTGTACCATGGACAAAGGCCACTGAGGCAGAAGCATGCAATCAACACATGTTGAGACTCAAGATCAGTGCCAAAATATGAAGAAGGCAAGACACAGTGCACATGTGGTGACACATGGAAGGTACCAACAGGTGCCACAGATCCCCCCTCCAACATGATGATGTTTAAAGGAATATGCATACTAAGACATTGCACCATAGGAGTACATGTTAAAAAAGATCAATAGTCAAAGCACTGCAAAAATGTGGAGTAGGGCAAGGGATGTAAACAAGCATCTGCTGAAACTGGGCCATAATTATGCCAATGCATGAAGTGCCTGTCTGACCACACCACTCCAACTGTGGGAGTGTTAGCATGCCTCGGAGCACTGTAGGTAGCATGTGACACACACGACAACAAACAGACATGTACCTACCCCCTTCTTGCTGCTGTCCCTCCTGCAACTGCCTATGGAGGTCTGGGAACGCCACTTCCAGGACCCGGAGCATGTGGGGGGTGAGGTGGCGGCTGCCACCATGCCGGCGTGGAGCTTCCAGCTTCAGCTGCACCCTGGCGATGCGGCGTGTCTAGCACCGGATGTCCTGCCACCTCTTCCTGATGTTACTCAGCTTCCTGCGAGGCCCCCCTCACTCCTGACAGCCCTGGTGATGTCCAGCCAGATTTCACCCTTCTCATAGGCAGATACCTGTCAGGAATAAAAAGTGAAAGTACATCAGTACACCTGCTCCATGTCCCAAAGATCCACACTAGCCCCACATTGATGATAACAACAGGGAGAGGATGCAGACAGGACTAGTATCATTGTTCAGGTGTGTGTGGCCTGTGAGCAAACACCAATGAACTACATGCCTGTGAAAGCCAAATGATGCCCTAGGGCTTTCTAAACACTCACTGAGCATGGCTAACACTGAACAAGCTATGCTTTTTCATGGTGGTGTCCTGCACGTGACATGCTGGCACATATCCCACAACACCTAAGAACTCTAAGCCGACCACACACTCTCAAGTGAATGGACTTAGAACAATGGCGGTACGCAGTACACAAGATTTAGATACATCATTCACTGCATGGTAGAGATTTAAAAGTACACACCAGGCACTCACTCTGAAGTATATTGCATCTCTCTCTGTCCCATAAATACACACTGGCTGTAGTCACACTCACACATTAAGCACTCACCTGATCCCTTGGTTTCCCATACAGCTTCCTGTAGTTGGGTAGGAGGGCATCCAGCAGTGCCTGGTTCTCCCCTTCACTGAATGCAAGTGCCCTCTCCATGTCCAGCAAAATCAGGGTCCAGGGAATGCAGAGACAGCAGCAGTGTTGTCCACTCAAATATTGTGCAGGCAAGTGCCCTCTCACAGCCACATGCATCCTTGAATCTCTGCTGCTGAGGGGCTGTCATTCTCAGGAAGACAGTGTGATAGGGCACATCACTTTGCATCCTATGTTTCATCCAATCCCATTACACATAAGGCCAAAACACACATTTGCATGGTTTGAATTTTTTAGCTCCAGCTACACAACAAACATAGCAACATTGTATACTTTTGGCCAACTGAATTTTGCAGGACACCTGTAGCACATTCAAACATCAGTTTCCTTGACAACCAGCTTGCATTCAGTGCATCCAACTCGTCCCCTAGGTGTTCCCTATGCATTTTCAGGCATCCACACACAAGTACGGTGCGTGAATCGTTGCATATGCCATGTTTCGACAGTGATACGACATGTACACCCGCACGCACCAGTGGGGTACGCTCCTGACGTGTATCGCGTATAGGCACAATGCATTGGTGGGACGACACGTACACCCACACGCACCAGTGGAGTACGCTGCACACGCCTATAGACACAATGCACTGGTGAGACAACCTGTACACCCGCACGCACCATTAGGGTACGCTACACACGCGTATAGGCACAATGCATTGGTGAGACGACCCGTACACCCGCACGCACCATTGGGGTACGCTACACACGCGTATAGGCACAATGCATTGGTGAGACGACCCGTACACCCGCACGTACCAGTGGGGTACACTACACACGCGTATAGGCACAATGCATTGGTGAGACGACCCGTACACCCGGACGCACCAGTGGGGTACGCTACACACGCGTATAGGCACAATGCATTGGTGAGACGACCCGTACACCCGCACGCACCAGTGGGGTACGCTCCTGACGTGTATCGCGTATAGGCACAATGCATTGGTGGGACGACACGTACACCCACACGCACCAGTGGGGTACGCTGCACACGCGTATAGACACAATGCACTGGTGAGACGGCCCGTACACCCGCACGCACCAGTGGGGTACGCTACACACACGTATAGGCACAATGCATTGGTGAGACGATCCGTACACCCGCACGCACCAGTGGGGTACGCTACACACGCGTATAGGCACAATGCATTGGTGAGACGACCCGTACACCCGCGAGCACCAGTGCGGTACTCTCCTGACGTGTATCGCGTATAGGCACAATGCATTGGTGGGACGACACGTACACCCACACCCACCAGTGGGGTACGCTGCACGCGTGTATAGACACAATGCACTGGTGAGACGACCCGTACACCTGCACGCACCAGTGGCCTAGTGTGCGTATCACATGCTCCTGTCAATGCATGTGTACAGTGCGTTCCACAGGCACACGCATGGCACCATTACTATAGTGACAACAGGAAAACACATGGCAGGGATGTGGGTGTGAGTTCATCATGAGGATGTCCATGTATGTAGTTACATGGCTGACCTACATTAGCACGACCCCGGTGTGGCACACACTGTAATAGCAGAGGGCATGTGAACTAGTGGCATATATGATGACTGATGGGCTGTGGAGACATGACATATGTGACGGGCCACTATGTGGTTTACATTACCTTCACACTTGCCACATGAGTAACATAATGGACATGTAGTCATTCACATTAACACTGTGATGGAACACTCTTCATTACGGACATCTGTCACATGATGCCAGGGACAGGGGCACTGTCTCACAGTACCAATTTCGGATATGCATGACCCTGTGTGACAATGTAATGTGTGTGCCATGTAATCCATTGTACATGCTGTTTGTAATGGGTAGACGTCATCCTCTATAGGTGCATCTATGATGGGTCTGTGTCGTGATAGCAAGTGTCACACATGTACGCACAACATGCCACAAGGGCATTTCTACAGCTCATGTGTGTGATTGCATCATAGAGCATTTGGCCACAGACATACACATCTGCATTCAGAGGATGTCTGTGGTCTAGTATTGTAAAATGCAAAACTCATGCACAACATAACTGAAAAGCAATATATGGAGCACATGTGACTTATGGGTGTTCCGTGCAGTCAGCTGTCTGGATGTGTCGACCACCTTTTCATGCAGGTCACGTGACGTGTGTCACTGACGCTATACATTGCTCTGCCAACTCTGACATGCCCAGATTATCTTTTGTGTGCATGTCATGTACATTACACAGACAACAGGGCAATCAGTTCTGTGTCAAGAGAGCCAAGTAGATTGCTTAACTGTCCATGACGTATAGCCCATCGCATGTTCCTAAGTGATTTCATGTGTGTAATCACTGTTGATTGTGATATGTACATTGTAAAATGTCTTGCCTGATAGTGGTACACTTTTTTCTCCACACGTCGTGCAGGGCACCCCCTCTGCCAAGGCCGTTGCCTGACTTGGATGCCATGAGGTAACGGGATTGCATCTGGCGCTACAGATTTCCACAACAAATGATAGAGGATTTGACTGACAGACTGGAACCACACCTACAACCGCTGCACAGGTATCCAACTGCGCTGACACCCAAGGTAAAGGTGATGGCAGCCCTACATTTCTTTGCCCCAGGTACGTTCCAATTCACCATAGGTGATGTGGGGGGGATGTCCCAGACCATGTTTAGTCGGGTCCTCCGTGATGTCTTAGCGGCTATGTTGCTGCACATTGATCATTTCATTAAGTTCCCAACTCCACAAGAGTTGAACAATGTCAAGGGTGCATTCTATGCCCTGGGACGCATGCCACATGTAATTGGGTCCATTGATGGGACACATGTTGGACTGGTGCCACCACAGGCTCAGGAGCAGGCCTTCCGCAACCGGAAACATTACCACTCCATAAATGCCCTGGTGGTGTGTCTTGCTAACATGATGATTTCCCATGTTTGTGCACGTTTTCCAGGATCATGCCACGATGCATTCATCATGAGGCGGAGCAGGGTACCACAGATGATGCTGCAGCTGCGCAACCATCGGGCATGTCTAGTTGGTGGGTGTACACTGTTACTCATGTATGTCTCTATGTCAAGCATCTCTCTCATGGCTACTCATTGCGCAGTCATTGACATGATGTATTGTTGTAGGAGATGCCGGATACCCAAACATGCCGTGGCTCATGACTCCACTACGCAACCCCCGAACTGCCGCAGGCCAGCGCTACAATAATGCACATGGACAGACACGCCGTGTGATAGAGCGTACGTTTGGACTCCTGAAGGGCCGGTTCAGGTGTCTTCACAAGACAGGCGGATCACTACCATACTCCCCGCTCAAGGTGTGTGACATCTTCACCGTGTGCTGCATGCTGCACAACATGGCAGTGGAGGGGGAGGTGCCACTCATCTTGGATCCTGATGAAGAGGACCATCCGTCCGTTGAGGACGAAGGCCTTGGCCAGGATGCTAGCGATGAGGAGGAGGACGGGGATATCCGGAGTCAACTCATACGCACCTTCTTCTCATAACAGTGAGTACCTGTATGATAGTGTGCAATCTTCCACCGTAGAGTGACATTTGTAGCATAATGTGTGTCCAGCAGACTGTACACAATATCACTTAGTGGTAGGTGGAGCTGTGTCACACAAGTGAAGATGTAAAGCCACACACATGAGCACAATGATTCTAGTTCGAATGTACAAGTGTACTATGTTGTCAGTGTATTGTACGTGACCATGTCTAAATGAATTTATACAGTACGTGACCACTTGTGTGCCTGTCCTTTCCAGGTTGCCCGGCCTGTTGTCCGTTTGTGTCATCTTGGTCCTCTTGCAATCCCTCTTGATGATAGCAACGTTGGCTGAATCAGCGTACCCTGCACAGACATGTCGAAATCTCATTTTGGGTAAGGATTCGTAACTGCCATTTCATTGGTGTAATGGGTTTTTTTTTGGGTAGCAACTGTTCCTGCGCATGTAGTAGGCCCATACATAGATGTCACGTTGCCATGTATCAAATTGCATGTAGCGCCACTCCCATGACAAGACAGTCACCTAACCTGACAGTCATCTGTAGTAGAGTTTATAATTTGGTGAATGCATCAATGTGTGTTTACATTGACCCTGACACATTGCGGATGGCACGGCTTGCCATTGTGTGTGACATCACAAACACAGGCACTGTGGAGAATTGCTGCCTCGCTGTGTGCAGCAGGATGTGTCCAAATCATCCACTCAACCTTGTGGGCCAGTACAGTTTGTTCACCTGTGAACCATGTAGTGCCGGTGTGGGCCAGTGTATGTTCCACATTTTCAGTCAATTCTCTTGTGAGTCTGTTTGCATGGATGCATTGCCCCTTGTGGCAGTATATCATGTCACTGTCAGATCGTTACCTCAGTTCCGGTGGACAACACTGCTTCGCTAGCCTTCTCAGTAAGTTGATGTTAACTTTCCCTTCTTATGATGCCAGGTATGTTGCGCAGATTACATCACAACATTGTCCTGGGCCTAATGTTCACATGTACATGGCACCAGTCCGTTGAGGTAAATGTCTGAGATCTCTTCTGCCATGCAGCATATCCTGGTCACGGTAGGGTTGTATCTACTAGCATTCTGCCTATGTACTCACAGTTGAGTTTGTTTACACATTCTTTTCTTGTCTAGCATAGTAAGGCACAGTTGCAAGAGGTAATGAGTGGGCCCTATGGGCATTAATGTTGTTTTGTGTATTTCCTTTCTAATTTGAGGAGCTGCTTACGGCTCATGCGGGTGATGTCAACTTTCCTGTTATGACCCTCACTTATTCAGAGGGCAGAGTATGTATATTTGGCTTTGTGTCATTTGCACTGCTATACGTTACAATTACCGAGATTGTGTGCATCAATCTTACACTGGGACGTAGTTAATGACTGCATGGATCTAATTCCATTGTAGAAGCCTAGTGAGCATCATACATGCTCCATTATGGTGAGAACCCCTACCAACTCTCATGTGTCCCTGTAGAGGGAACTGATCTTGGGCCATTGTAAGATCTATGATCACTAATAAGACACAATGGCAGTGTTTGCACTACACAGGTGTGAGAGGTACAGTTTAGATGCCAAGATACTCTGAGATTCTGTAACTGAAAGTATGGAATACTCATGCATGTTTTGGTCTTTTTCAGATCTCCCTCCCTGCAGTTCCCATCCTCACCTTCCCTCGCCTGATTGCCCTAATGTGTCTGCCATTAGTAGTCAGACCAAGGGGATATTGGGGGATGGAAACCTTCCAGCATCACACTACTCTGATGGTCACAGGTACGGACAGTCCCTGGCAGTTGTGTGGCGAGTGTATCAGCAGCATTACAGGTAACATCATTGCATGAGTGTTCTAGTCGTCTGAGTAATGCCACTGGACATGTAATCAGGCAGATGCAGCATGTTCAAACTAATGTGTAGGAACTGTGTTACAAAATGTACATTGTGCCTCATTGCTGTCACCGCAAGTATCTTTCCAGACTGCATGCATTCAATATGTCATTCTTTACAGTGAGTGATCATATGTGGGTATGTGTACACTCACAACAAGCATGGTGTTTTTAATGGCTGATGGACCATATTGTGCATGATGAACATGGTTGCGTATGTGTTCTGTTGTTTGATACACAGAACGTGCAGGCTACTGATGCTGACGCAGTTTGTCGTGTGCCCTGATTGGCATTGTTGTGCCTGGTCCTGTGGCCGTGATGTGTATTCAATGTTCACACATTTGCTGGGACTGACCCATGGGTAACCAGCCACTCCAGGCTCACATACAATATTCAATTTTAGCCTAGCAGGAATCCTTGGGTTGTGTGGCTGGTTGGCATGTTCAAATGCCCCTTCTGCCCTCATGTGTTCACTCCTCCTGGATGCAGCATCCACAGCCACAACGCTGCACCGCATGCCCTAATCAAGCCACACACACCTATCAGATACTCATCCATCAAGCCATCATTGGAGCATGCTGCATCTTGTCTGTGCCACTGTTGCACAACCGCCATGACAAAGGCCCGTCCCTCAGCACCTGCAACATGCACACTGCTAGACACTCAGTTCATCTCATGACACATGTGACCACATCTGTAGGAAGTTGTGTAGCTAGCAAGTCCCCCCCTTCTCAATAGTGGTGGTCGATTGTCCTTGGCTCTCATAGGGGTACCAGGTGCAGACACACATGATGTTAACCATAATTAACATGATGGGACATAGTGGTAGATCATGTTATCACACTATTATTATTAGTTAGTGAATCAATGTTTGTATTTGGCTCTTTGTACCTTGCTCAGACGAAGACAGAGTGGCCGATGATGAGAAGTGGGTAAACTGGCAATTGTCTGTCAGGAACCCCCTCGGGTGTTGCTACCGTGAGGCACTCTCTCTTATCTCTCTTCATTTTAACGTTAGTGAGTGGTTTCAGACCTTGGTGTCAATGTTGTGTAAACGTAAAACACAACATGACCCTAAGGATTAGTGTAAAGGTTGACCTCTGAGGCAGTATTTTTGATTGGCCATGTAACTCTGACATTGTTTGTTAGGGATTTTTTGAGAGTTGTGTTTGGCCTTTTTGTGCTTGAACAGTGTCTGAATGGGGTGCTGCATTTTGCCTTTGTATCCACCTAATACAGGACAGTGGTCCCTAGACAAGCGCAATTTCTGAAAGATAAATATAGACTAAATGAGTACTATATTCTTTGTCCAGCCGGACAGTTTTTATTTTAATAATAAGAAATTTCACAAAAATACTGAAATAACAGCAGGACACCAGCCGATGTCCGACTAACACACTAGGGAAAGGACA
Source organism: Lissotriton helveticus (assembly GCF_964261635.1). Taxonomy (NCBI): domain Eukaryota; kingdom Metazoa; phylum Chordata; class Amphibia; order Caudata; family Salamandridae; genus Lissotriton; species Lissotriton helveticus. The sequence goes on along the minus strand of NC_136061.1, from coordinate 382,642,668 downwards.
AACAAAGAGTTTCAGGCAATATGAACAGTCTGTGTAGTACAATTCACAGTCAGACAATATTGGTTGCACACTATTGTTGGCATAAAATAGCCCAGTTCATACACATATAGTGTGACACAGTCGACGACGTTTCGAACCTATGACATATTAACGGTTCATCTTCAGGACATCAATTATATGCCTTCTCTTTATATCAGAAAAAAGTCACAATTTAACTTTTTAGCCCATATTATGAGCACTATTGCCATGACACATAAAATACACAAGCAATGATTCAAGGGGAAGAAAAACAAGAACAAAATACACAGATTAGGGCATTTCTTCAAAACATGTTGATATCACACACAAAATATACATTAAGTTTACTAAACCAATTAATAATCATTGTGAACCGAACATAACCATTCAGTGGTAACATCATTTAAAATTAGGCCATGTGAAAAACGATCGTGTCAAAAGTGACCTAATAACGTGAGTTTACCACCGTGAATTTAATTTATCATGACACAGTGCACAAACCAGGGAGTGACGGAAAAAAACCGAGATAAGGAAGGGTCCAACCCAGAATACAACCTACACCATAGACGGACACCCTATCTATGAATATCAGGGGGCTTAGGTGTACCTGCAGGACTGGTATGCAAACCGATATTTTCGGAATGCCTGAATCGTAAAATTGGTGATTAGTACTGTAACCATACTATGAGACGTTGGCCACAAAACTACCAAGATTTATGCCAATTATTAGCTTACCGGATTCCAATAAGTGAAACCTCCACTGATAGGAAGGACACTGTGGGAAGTGCAATAGCGTAATTAATGTTACGTTAGCACCACCGTCTTAAGGAAATGATTGGAGCAGCAACCTGAATAAAACCGCTCCCTTACCGAAAGATAGCAACAGACGGGCCGTCAATGGGTTCCTCGTCCACAGGAGAAATCGTCCAACCGGACCTGCATCCGGGAACCAGGAAGTAACGCGAGCGGAGTCACGTGATACCTGGACGGCCAATCACGCAACTGTATAGCGTGGCCATTTTGGAGCAGTAACCAGGCATAGAATTAACCGTGTAAAGCCAATGTGAAACCACCGTAGCCCGTGCTGCCCTATTAAAACAATGGATGGAAAACCAGGGTCATAATCTAAACCGGAACATTAATATACAGAGGGGATCGTGTATCATGAACCACCAGGGATCAAAAACGAACGGACATATTTGAATGCTCTAAGGGCAAGACCCGGTGCATGCAAGGGAAGTGAGAATAGGGTAGTGTATTAATAATGGCAGCCTATTTTTAAAAAAACAGTTGAATATCCAGTTCAGACATGTTTTAAAATTCCAATTAATGAAAGTCAAAAATTATTCGGTTCTTTTTGAATAGTAAACACCATGCAGCATATTAATTAAAATGAGGACTACATAATTGTAATGTATCGAAATCTTAGACAAGAATTGAACCAAGGGAGCACTAATTATCTACATGCAAGTTACAATGAGTCAACCATTGCAAGATTTACAGAGCACATAGTAAATCACTCAATAGATCATAATAGTGACGTCCAATACTCGGCACGGTTGAGCCCATTCTGAATACTTTTGGTTTTAAGTATCCAGTGTAATTCCTCCTTGTTCAGAAGTTGTTGTACATTGGCCCCTCTTGGAGGTATTTTGATTTGGGTGATGACGGTCCATTTAAAATCCAATTCTGTGTGGGCCAGTGCATCAAAATGATCAACCAAAGGCGCGTTGGGCATCTTGCAGCGTATGCGACTTCTATGTTGACACATCCTAAGTCGTACTTTTTGGGTGGTCTGACCTATGTAGATCTTAGGACATGGACAGAGAATAGCATAAATAACATTTACGCTGTTACAGTTCGCCAAATATCTGCGTGTGAATTTAACATCCTCATAAATGAATTCTTTGCCGTCTATACTGGTGTTACACATAGAGCAATTACCACATTTTACATGGCCTGTCACACTGGGGAGACGCCATAAGTCATCCAATGTGTTGATGCTGTTAGTGGGAGGTCCACTTAGGCTCATTTTGGTTGAATGACACATGTGACACAACAGACTCATGCCCAAGCCAACCTCCACACAGTGAACAGCAGACAATCATCCACCTGGTCACACCCTAACACAAACACACCCATGACAGGCTCTCAGGCTGTGTGTGCAACTCATACTGACAACTCAACGCAGACACACTTAACAGTGCGTGTCCGTACAACCAGGTCATGTGCCTAGTACTGCACACACACTACTTCCAGCAGCACTACATTGTGGTGTATTACCTCGTTGGCACAACACCACCACACAACGACTAAAATGCTGTAATGTGGTTGTACGGATCACTGAAATAATATCGAGGGACAGAATATCGACCATCAAAAATATAGTTGACAAAATATCGACAGTCAAAATATCGAGTTTCTATCTACAAACAGGTCAGTACAAAAATATCGAGTTAAAAATATCGTTTACAAAAATATAGTTGTAAAAAATATCGTATTTACTAAAAACAGTGTTAAATTAAATTAATATTAATAATTAATTACTAAAATATACTTAAAATAAATTACTTAAATTAACTTATAATAATTAAATAATTAATGAAAGTTAAATAAATATTTTTTTATTTCATATTTATTAAAACATATATATATAGTAACAAAATATAATAAAATAATACCCAAAAACTGAAAACTGACCCTGAACCCTAAAAATACCCCTTTACCCAAAAACCCAAAACTGACCCTGAACCCTAAAAATACCCCTTTACCCAAAAACTGAAAACTGACCCTAAACCCTAAAAATACCCCTTTACCCAAAAACTGAAAACTGACCCTGAACCCTAAAAATACCCCTTTACCCAAAAACCGAAAACTGACCCTGAACCCTAAAAATACCCCTTTACCCAAAAACCCAAAACTGACCCTGAACCCTAAAAATACCCCTTTACCCAAAAACCCAAAACTGACCCTGAACCCTAAAAATAAAAACGAATTGTTTTACTATCTATATTATATACTTACATATTTTCACTTTCTATATTATTTACAGTCGATATTACTTCACTTACCTTAAAAACGATATTTTGGCTGTCTATATTCTGTCCTGTCGATATTTTGTCCAAACGATATTTTTGACTCGATATTCTGTCCAAACGATATTTTGGAGTCGATATTATGTCTGTGCACCGGTTGTACGCAACCTGAAAGCGCCACTCATGCCGGGAGATCACAGACGCTTTTTCAAAACCCCAGAGGGATCACACACCCTATCCAGGATTATGATTGGTCAGACTTAACGCCCTACACCCTCTGAGTCACATCCAACACCATGGACACACTCTGCATTGTCAAACATCTGCACAGTCTGTTTCACACCAGCATCCTGACCAGCATAATTGTAACTATCATCTCCAGCTCGCCCACACTACACACAGATTTTGCCTCAGCCATTTACAATCATTAGATTGGTTAGTTTGATGCACTACCTACCCATGAGGGTCTCAATGCGCTGGGGGGTGCTGGTACTGATCTAAAGACACTGTGCTGGAGATTTGTTGTTAAGGGCAGCAGGTCCTGGTTCTGTAGTTGAGTTTTAGGGAGGGTGTACCAGGTCTTGGAGTCGGGGTAGGAGATTGATCTGTCACTGTCCGTGTTATTCGGGATGTGAGGGACAGTGGCAAGTGCATGGTTGGTAGAGCAGAGGCTGCGGGTGGGTGTGTAGAAGGTGAGTGTGTGGTAGTGGTATGGTGGTCCTGCGTGGTGTAGAGATTTGTGTGCGTGGATGTGGATTTAGAAGCTTATTTGGTTGTTGTCAGGGAGTCTGTGCAGGCCTCTGGGGTGTTGTGTGATGTGGCCGAGTTGTGGTAAATGAGGATCAGACGTGCCGATGTGTTACAGGTGCGTTGCAGCAGGCTCCGGAGTGTGGTTGTTGTGTTAGGTGGCGGAGGACTGGATTGGGATGAAGGTGTATGCGCAGTCGGTGACCCACTGTTTGAGGAAGATGGCAGCGGTGTGGGGGTTGGTGGTGTTGGCTTGTGGGCCCAGGGTAAGGGTGGCTGTCACTTAGTCCTTGTTGAGCTTGCACCTGCAGCTGCTTGGCATGGTCTGTGTGCAGGGGGATTGTGTTTGCTTTCCTGAAGGTGAAGTGTAGGCTTCTGTGGTCTTTCCAGTGTTGTGAGGTGTTGTTGTTGGATTAGATGTGTGGAGTTTCAGCTAAGATGGGGTCCTGTGTGTGTCTAGCGTTGTGGGTGTGGGTTGTCACTTGTTCTTGTAATCCAAGGTTGGCAAGGTTGTCCATCAGGGCGGTGGAGTTTACGTCATAGTTGTCATTACGGTGACAGTAAATTTCCACAAGGAGGATGTAGTCGTGTATGCGAGGGCTTGCGTGCTGATGAGGTGAGCGATGCAGTTGGTGAATAGCGTTGGGACTGCAGGAGTTCTTTAGATGAGTGTTCCTCAGAGGGTGTTGTTTGTGTGGATCAGTAAAAGCATGTTTTATGCGATGTGGAGGGTGTCGTTGTTGTTGGTTGTGAGCCTGGTATTATTAATGTGGATGATGGGAAGTCCTACTACCACTCTGTCAGTGTGGTGTTAGCGGGATTTGTAATTTCCTTCAGGTATGTCTATGGTGATGTATGTTGGCAAGGTGGTGTTCTGCCTGGTTACCGTCCACAACACCAGCCAGCCCTACTACAGCAACTACCTCTACACAGGACCAAGAACGTGACTTACAGAGTACTTGTGAAAATGCAGGGTGCATGCACACACCTCATCCCCAACATCCCCTGCTGCTGCCACATGACCATCCGCCTGAGATACCTACAATGGTCCCACAGTCAAATGCACTTTCACCTTCATACTCATCAGCCACACTCAGTCGGCACTCCACAGATCCATGCAATATAAATTATATGGACGTCTGACATCTAACAACCTATTGAACAGAGTCCCTGTTGGCACCCTCGGCCAGGCCATCAATCTTCACATCCACAGTACAACAGCATGTGGCTGCTAGTTCTCATTCCTCATTTGACAGATCCTGGTGCCCCCTCTGTGGAGATCTAGCATATTTGCCATGCTCTGGACACCTCACACACTCTTGTATGACTGTCTGTCATTGCAGTATTTCAAGCTGACCCCATCTTCTGCAGTTAGTAACCATCACGGGTGAGTCTTGCTATCTATGTATGCAAATTCGGCTATCTTGTGACCTATGTATTTCCACTGCCTAACTCAAATCCATGAGTGTTGATGGCAATAGTTTGCAGGAGAGGGTGGCATTTGAAGACTTTTCACCTCACAAATGTATTAGTATCAGAGTACATACAAAGACATCAATGTTTTTAGTGCAAGTGAGATTTATTTTTTAGTCTTGTGCGTGTAACGTGAGTAGGTGCTGTACAAGAAGGGGGGAATCCAATGTTCACAGCGGGAGATGTGATGCTTACAGTATGGGTCAACTGAGTCCAGGCCACAGTGCTTGGCATCATTGGCCACACTGCGACCAGCAAGTCCATGTGGGAGAGAGTTAAAGTCAATAGGGTGATGCTGTTGCACACAAAGGCTACATGCCAGACCAGGTGACCTGGGAGTTGTTCATGGCCCTATGCCTCTCAACGTCTTGACCGTGGACGACTAACCTTCCTTGGGGGACCCTCACGTGCAGGCCTTGGCGATGCATGGGAATCTCCATCTGACAATTCCGCCTCCTCCTCCCTCCCTGTACCTGTTGTTGGTCTTTGCCTAGATGTTTTTGGCCTCGTGACACAGGGAGGGTGCTGCATGTTGCCAGCGATCAGACGGAGCGATTGGTTAAGTTCCCGATGCGCCGTCACTAGCTGATCCAGTCTTGCCTCCATCCGTCCCTGGTGTTGTTCTTGACTGGCATGTAGCTGGGCCTGCTGCTCTGTCATTTTGTTGAGGGCCTCCACTACCAGACTGAACTCCCTGGTGTCCCGCCGGTATTCCTCCATGATGTCACGTAGTTCGGACATACCGGGCCCTGCAGCTGGCTGGTCAGGTTCTCGCCTCCGCCTTGCGCCACTCCCACCACCCCTGCCCACACGAGCCGGTCCGACGCTTGTGGGCACATCTTGTCGACGGGACCCATGAGTGCTGACAGTGGAGGTGTCGTCTGCCACCTCATGGGTGCCCGGCGAACGATGTCCCTCATTGTCAGACAGGCTCTGTTGTGTATCATGGGCAGGGCTCCGAGCTGTCTGCTGGGATGTGGCGGGAATGGGTGTGGTGGTTGGCACAGATGTATCTGTTCCAGCTGCTGCAGGAGTTTGGGATCCAGAGGGGCCTGGTTAGTTGGGGTCATCCACGGTGTGTTGAGAGGCTTCTGTTTCGGTGGGATAAAAGGGGGTGGTGATGGACGGAGCATCTGAATCAATCAAACACTCACACCCAGTCAAAAGATCTGGGTTTAATCCATCACCGTTCTTTAGCCCACTCTGTCACCCCAGTTCAGACATGGCTAAATGCAAATCAGTCTGACCCTGTGCCTCATGGGAACAGTCCAGCCCCTTTTGTTCCGTTCCGGTGGGGTCACTGCCATGCTGAGCCTGGGACTGGGATCCTTCTCCTCCCTGGTTGGGGGTATTTTCCGCACGTTGCCCTGTGGGTGTGAGAGAGGAACAGTGTTAATGCACTATCATGCAACATCCAAATGTAATATACATTGTTGTTATCAATGTTCCCCCTGCTTTGTATTATCAAAATTGTTCACTTGTGTATGTTGTGGGCTGAGATTGACATGTGATCAGGGGTGCTTGACATGTTGGTACTGTCTTTTGATGAATGTCACAGACATTGTTGTGGCTTGTGTGCCCAGCACCGCACAGTTCAAGATGTGCTCTGTTTGGGCCAATCTGCACACTGCAGTCTGAATAATTTTTGCTGGTGCAAGCATGCACAGTGTTTTTGTGCTGCATGTTTATGATGGCGAATGATTTGATTTTAGCTGATGTCATCATGCTACTTTAGAGAGGGTTTGCAGGGTCAAGACAGACACCCACTGCCAACCCCCTAGGAGCATTACACCCTCTTCAGACACAGGGTTTTAGGACGTGCCACTTCTCTATGACGCATTACCTTGTCAATACCCATGTCCATGGTGCTACTTGGGTGCATCCACAGCATCACCAAGCTATGGCAATAGCACTGTGTGAGAGGCACAATGGACTTGTGATTCTGCACTGTGCTTTTTTTGTTTGCATACGTCATCAGATCCGTATTTTTGGGGTTTAGTCACATGACAATTGTGACAGTGGTGCACTCCATTGTCTGTCCCCAGGGACTCAGTTTCTGTAAGGGGAGTGTGTGACAGGCCATGGTAGTAGTTTGAGTGTGATTGACAAGTGGGCCTCCCTCGTGGTGTGTCTGTCCCCCATGTAGCATGCTGCCATTATGGTGTTTGTGAGTTCCTGTGCAAGATATCTTCACTTGTCCTGGTGTTAGTGTTTGCACTGGTCACAGGAGGCCCATGTACTGCCTACAACAGGGCCCAGGGTCAGCTATATTGTCAGTCTTTCACACTCCCTGTGCATTGAACATGGTGCATGGGTGTGTACCTGGCACATATGGGTTGAGTGCTGCTTCCTACCATACTTCTTGCACTCTCTCACCCTCCCCCTTGCAGCCTTCTGCAACTCCCCTTACACCCCTCTACTCTTGGCCACTGCAGGGAGTCATGACCCCCCTACTGGAGGGCACTGCTGGGAGTCATGGCCCCACCCCCCAACACCCCCCCACCCCCTCCTACTGGTGAGAACTGCTGGGAGTCATGGCCCCACCCCCCCAACACCCCCCCACACCCCCCTACTGGTGGGCACTGCTGGGAGTCATGGCCCCACCCCCCAACAACCCCCCCAGCCCCCCTACTGGTGGGCACTGCTGGGAGTCATGACCCCACCCGCCCAAACCCCCCCATCCCCCACTACTGGTGGGCACTGCTGGGAGTCATGGCCCCACCCCCCCAACACCCCCCACACCCCCCTACTCCTGGGCACTGCTGGGAGTCATGCCACCCCCACCCCCCCTACTGGTGGGCACTGCTGGGAGTCATGGCCCCACCGCCCAACACCCCCCCACCCCCCCTACGGGTGGGCACTACTGGGAGTCATGGCCCCACCCCCGCCAACCCCCCCCCCACACCCCCCTACTCCTGGGCACTGCTGGGAGTCATGCCCCCCCAACCCCCCCACCCCCCCTACTGGTGGGCACTGCTGGGAGTCATGGCCCCACCGCCCCAACACCCCCCCACCCTCCCTACCGGTGGGCACTGCTAGGAGTCATGGCCCCACCCCCCCAACACCCCCCCCACACCCCCCTACTCCTGGGCACTGCTGGGAGTCATGGCCCCACCGCCCCAACACACCCCCACCCCCCCCTACGGGTGGGCACTGCTGGGAGTCATGGTCCCACCCCCCCACCCCCCCCTCCCCACACCCCCCTACTGGTGGGCACTGCTGGGAGTCATGGCCACCACCCCCAAACACCCTCCCACACTGCGCCTCGTATTTGTTAGTGCGTCTGTCAGTTAGGCTCGTATATCGTCACCAGGGGTACGTGTACGCTTGATAGTGGGGTGTGCGCCTCGTATTTGTTAGTGCGTCTGTCAGTTAGGCTCGTATATCGTCACCGGGGGTACGTGTACGCTTGATAGTGGGGTGTGCGCCTCGTGTTTGTTAGTGCGTCTGTCAGTTAGGCTCGTATATCGTCACCGGGGGTACGTGTACGCTTGATAGTGGGGTGTGCGCCTCGTATTTGTTAGTGCGTCTGTCAGTTAGGCTTGTATATCGTCACCGGGGTATGCTTACGTGTACGCTTGATAGTGGGGTGTGCGCCTCGTATTTGTTAGTGCGGCTCGCTCATACGTAATGTTTTCCGTACGTATCGTGCTTCATGCGGAACACCGTTTGCCCGTACAAATCGCGTACTTTGTTCCTGGTCCGGATCGTACTTGTTAGTTCGTACCGCATGTTTACAAATCGTAAGGTTGACGTTCCGTCGACATTTCGTACGGGTTTTCGATTGTGGTTCGTACGGTTCGCTGATTTTCGTACGTATTAGCGGATTTCGAATCGTACTTCGCAATTCGGACGGGTTTTTTGAATTCGTACGTAAACGGGTACGAATACGAATCGTAACACGGATTTTAATCCCGAATCGGAATCGACCCCTAGATGTGTTTACATAAACATACACACAGACATATATGTGTGTGTCTGTTTAAATAAGAACACGTGTATTTAATTTACATTATAATAATGTTAGATGTTAAAATATTTATTATTTACTATTTTTAACTATATATATTTAAAAAAATATTTTGTTATATAATATTTCGATATCAGTAGAAAACAATATATATTTTACAAGATTTTTGTACTTACCTGTATATGAATAGGAAAACAATATTTTTGTGACCAATATTTTTGACAAAATATTTATGTAGCACAATATTTATAGTTTCAATATTATGTTAGTGGACTCCCCTATCAGTACATATATCACGTTACAAATTGCATTTCCATTTGCAAACCAGTTGGTAAACATACTGCATACTGCATACTGCATATTTGTTGAGAATATTAAACCTGGCCCTTCATCACTAACAATGGAATGTTGGGATATTTTTAATCTGGTTTCGGACTCAAACACAATAATAATAGTGGTAGATTATGACTTGCATGGATGATAGCTGCTTACTTACTGTGGCCTTTGATTCTGCAAGATATCCTAGCCAGTCAATAAGGTTGAATAAGGTCCACCAAACCACTTTATTTCATAGGATGTAAAGAATTTAGAAACAAGTAGTGTTAGTCAGTGTAATCCCATTATTTAAAAACTGCTTTTCCACCTCATTCCCCTCATTAATGTTATTCTTATCCTCACCACTATGTAGCTCACACATAATTTTAATATCTACAGATATCCCGGTCACCTGATATCAAATTAGTTCGATTTATTATACTTCCTGAACAGACAAAATCACGTCAGGTTCAGTACCTCATAAACTAGTTCACCACACGCTAAGATGGTGACTATAACAACACTCTAAGATATCTCCAGGCACAGCAAGCAAAACTGTAAACGGGCTAATGATCACTCCTCCTTTAAAAATAGAGCTTGGATAAAACGCCGTTCAAACATCGGATGCATTGGAATACCAGGATTCAACTCTTGAGTGGTAAGAGGGCTTACCATGCCCGTTTCCTGTTAGCCATCTTGAGCCCCAGCCCTCCTTTACAAGTACTTTGTTTCAACTGCCCTATTATATGCAGCAATCTCAACACATAACTTTTATAGGCATAATGACCACTCACAGTGTTAGATGCGATGCACGGACCAAATTAGCCCGATTTAACTGCCCGATTCAGTATGATACCCTAGCAACCAACCAAAATGCATTGTTTGGGCATAATGACCTCTCATAGCGCCGGACGCGCTATTAATACAGTGCTTTTTTTCGCACAATAATGATAACTTTCATTTAGGCTGTTTCTTTTCCTCCAGCCACCTGTATCCTCTGCTCATATAAAAAAAAGTGGTATAACGTGGTCTGTGCTTGCCACATCATAGCGATTTTCTAACTGACTTCAAGCCATGTGCAGATGTGCTGCTAAACAACATGGCTAAAAGACATTCACATTAACCAGGCCAATAGCTTGGGCAGTGCCACGACAAATTGACTTTGCCAATGCTTGTTTAGAGATCTGTAGCTAAGAGCATGCCAACAGTTAAAGGGTTATTAAAAAGCCAAATATTGAGATTTATTATTACAACCTCCACAGACACTTGTAATCCGGTTGTATACCGTCTTCTCAATGTGTGCAACCCACAAACAACAAAGAATAGTGTATTTTCCCAATACCATCTGTTGTTTGAATCATATTGCATTTTCATCACTTTAAACACCCTACTCGAAATACACTCCTCTTTTGTAATCCAGTAATGTTCAGGAGAACGTGAAGTCCTACATCCACGTTTCAGTTGGAATGTGAATCTACCTTTAATTCCTGATATATTCCATCTTTCCTCAAATATCTTTAAGGATCCACCACAAATATTCCTCTGACATAGCATGAAAAGCTTGATGGTACATTCAGAATTAACTTTTTATTTACTTGTATTAGTTGTAATCGTGCTGCAAATTATGTTCACACCTAACGAGTTTACACTCAACCTTCATGCATAATCTTACCCAGCCACATTCTATTTCTTTCTTTACTCATCTACGTTCACCTCTATGTCCATATTGCAGGTTTCCTACTCGTAGTGTTCTGGCCTAGTGAAAGCATTACTGTGTGGTGTGCGGTACTGTATCCACTATTAAAGGCTTTAGCCCATAAGCCCTATTGTACAGAATATTGGGCTATTTGCTGTCATTCCACGATTCCAGTAACTGTGTTACAGCAACCATTAATCGTGATATTACTGCAAATTATATTTGAATGTGGAATAACATGTGGAAATGTTTCTTCCATATCGACCTCCTTTACAAAAATATGACTCAGCACGGCACCACAAGCCATTTTGCTGCACCAAGCTATGTCATTTTAAAAGCATAGGGATGCGTCGTATTAACAATAATACAACGCAACCCTGTGCTTTCCCCTGCGCTGGCGCTCAATGGGCTTTCATGCACCAGTGCAGGCACTATTGCATCATATTACAAAGGTGCCTGCATTGTGGGGATTCTTGTTTTTGTGCAGGAAGGGACGAAAATGTGTTAGATGTATGGAAATCCACTTACCACAGATTTAATGCGAGAATTTGTCAGTGCTGACAAACTCTAGGGGGCCGATTCCGATCCTGGAAAAACGCTGTACAAATCGTGGTATGGAGCGTTTTCCCCATACAACTCGTACTTGTAAGGAGGCCCCTACAACCTAGGAAGTACGATCCGTACAAATAGACGCAATCCATACAAATTGTAAAAAAGACCATACAACTCGTATATACAAGCGATTCCAATTCGGATTGCTCTGTCCGCGATGTTCCCAAGTATTCCCGGCAGCAGTTTACAACCCAGCAAGTACGATTCGTACAAACGGCACTCGGTACGGCTCTTTTTTTACAAGAGCCAAAAAGTGCCGGAAAAACCTTGTACGCCCCGAAAACAGTACGAGACAGACCCCCTCATGTACGCGTCGTACACCCCCTGAATACAGGGGTACGGTGCGTATGTACGGCGCGTACGGATGACACGGAAAGTGGGGTATGGTGCGTACATACGCGATGACGGGGTACTGGTCGTGTACGCACCGTAAAAGCACCGTACCCCAAAATCATGTATGTACGCACCGTACCCCAAAATCGCGTATGTACCCCAAAATCACGTATGTACGCACAGTACCCCAAAATTGCGTATGTACCCCAAAACTGCGTATGTATGCACCGTACCCCAAAATCACGTATGTACGCACGGTACCCCAAAATCGCGTATGTACCCCAAAATTGCATATGTATGCACCGTACCCCAAAATCGCGTATGTACCCCAAAATCACGTATGTACGCACCGTACCCCAAAATCGCGTATGTACCCCAAAATTGAGTATGTATGCACCGTACCCCAAAATCATGTATGTACGCACCGTACCCCAAAATCGCGTATGTGGCCCAAAATTGCGTATGTATGCACCGTACCCCAAAATTGCATACGTACGCACCGTACCCCAAAATCGCGTACGTACGGTGCGTACATGCGCGATGTTGGGGTACGCACCATACACACGCCTCGCATGTGGGGGGACCCCTGTACGCCTCATACCCCTATACGACCCGTATCCCGGTATGAGTCATACCCCCAGAACGAGTCATACCAGGTTACGAGGCGTATAGGGGTTCGCTTCGGTTCGGAATCGGCCCCTAGATGTGTTCCCTAGAGTTAAAATGTATGAACAATATGTTTGTGTCCCTCGTGTGTCACTGTATGTAGACAAGGGACATGTCAGTGGTGCCAGATGTACTTGTCAATGCTTGATTATGACAAGTATGGTAGGTTACTGACCCTTGGTCTAACCACCTTCCCACACCATTTGTTCAGCCGCAGTCGGTAGTGGGAGTACCTGCCGGGCGAAGACGTGGGGAGGGGATGCAGTACACGCAACGCAATTTGTTTTATATATTTATATGTCTACTTACATGTAAACCTCCGTGATCCATAGTTTACTACCCCCCACCCTGCCCCTCCCCCTCCCCACATCACCGCCCGGCAGGTACTCCCACTACCGACCGACTGCATTTGTTGTCCCTTCATTAATGAATTTTAGCTGAACAATATTAATGTCAACAAAGTTGAAATGATAATTTACTGACAGAACAATGTGGGACATCCCAAGGTCATCACTACTGCCTGGATATTTGACTAATATACCTGAGTTGCATGGTTCAACCCTGATTTCCGAGGTATGCTTAGTCAACACATCTTTTCAGAGAAGGTCTGCCTCTGTGCAATTGAATATTTTCCTTGAACACTAATGGGCCTTGAGGGAAATTTGGTTATTTGCTCAGAGGGGTGAAATTATTTCCATGCAACAAGCACAGCCCTCATCAGGCTGAACAACAGACAGTCATTAAATTAACCTGTGCTTAACCATTTGGTAAAGGATCAAGTATTTATGCAGCAGTAAAACGAATCACTGTCAAAATATCGACCTACAAAATATCGACCTACAGGAAAATCGATGCAGAAATATCGAAGGCAAGAATATCGACATCCTAACTACAACATGGTAAGTACAAAAATATCGGAAAAAAATATAGATGTTGAAAATATCGATGTTAAAAATATCATTTTTTTTCTGTAAAAATATAAATGTAAAATAAAGTAAATAACACTAATAAATAAAATAAACATAATTAAAAATATGTAATAATGTGTAAAATTAATAAATAATACATATATAATAATAATACATTAATTACACATATACATACAATATATAATATATACATATTTAATAAGTTGTAATAATTATTTTAATAATTTATAAATTAATAAAAAATATAAATTACAAATACATTTACAAACATGAAACAAAAACATAAATAAAAAGTAAAGAATTACGTTTAATAAATAAAAAAAATTAAATATACCTTTAATATTTTAAAAATTAATTATATACTACATTATCTAAATTTATACAAAAAAAATAAATAACTAAATAAATAAAAATACTATTCAAAATCCATAAGTAAAAAAACATACAGTAATAAAAATGTTGAATAGCATAGAACTTAAAATTACCATTCCCACTCCAGAGAGCGCAACAGTAGAGAAACCGTTGTATAGCGTAGAGGTAAAAATTACTATTCCAACTCCAAAGAGTGCAACAGTAGGAAAAACATTGGACAGCTTAGGGGTAAACATTACTATTCCAACTCCAGAGAGTGTAACAGTAGGGAAAGCGTTGGATAGCGTAGGGGTAAAAATTAATATTCCAACTCCAGAGAGTGCAACAGTAGGGAAAGCGTTGGATAGCGTAGGGGTAAAAATTACTATTCCCACTCCAGAGAGTGCAACAGTAGGGAAAACTTTGGATAGCGTAGGGGTAAAAATTACTATTCCCACTCCAGAGAGTGCAACAGTAGGGAAAGCGTTGGATAGCGTAGGGGTAAAAATTACTATTCCAACTCCAGGGAGTGCAACAGTAGGGAAAGCGTTGGATAGCGTAGGGGTGAAAATTACTATTCCAACTCCAGAGAGTGCAACAGTAGGGAAAGCCTTGGATAGCGTAAGGGTAAAAATTACTATTCCAACTCCAGAGAGTGCAACAGTAGGGAAAGCCTTGGATAGCGTAGGGGTAAAAATTACTATTCCAACTCCAGAGAGTGCAACAGTAGGGAAAGCGTTGGATAGCTTAGGGGTAACAATTACTATTCCCACTCCAGAGAGTGCAACAGTAGGGAAAGCGTTGGATAGCGTAGAGGTAAAAATTTGTATTCCAACTCCACAGAGTGCAACAATAGGAAAAGCATTGGATAGCATAGGGGTAAAAATTACTATTCGAACTCCAGAGAGTGCAACAGTAGGGAAAGCGTTGGATAGCGAAGGGGTAAAAATGACTATTCAAACTCCAGAGAGTGCAACAGTAGGGAAAGCGTTGGATAGCGTAGAAGTTAAATATAACATACTTATAAATAAGTGTTGTAAATAAAATATTTTAAAATTTTATTTTTAAATAACTACATCATTTGCAAATACCCATTTATAATTACTAAAAATATATTTAAAATTTAATAATTAATTAACACTAAATTAACATTAAATACCAATAAATATGAATTAATAAATATAAATTACCAAATAATAAATATTGAACACTAAAATATTTTTCAAAACAAAAAACATATTGATAATTAAAAATTGATTAACAATTAAAAAATGGTAAACAATACATTTATTTTTCAAAACAAAACATTTCTTTTGAAAAATGAATTACCAATTAATAAAATAAATGCCCAATTGTTAAAAAGTAATTAATAATTAAAAATATCAATTACCAATTGTAAAAAATTAATTACCAATTAAAAAAACGAATTGCCAATTAAAAAATGTAATTTTCAATTAAAAACCTTGATTACCAATTAAAAAAACGTAATTGCCAATTAAAAAATGTAATTACCAATTACAAACCCTTAATTACCAATTACAAAAATTAATTAGCAATTAAAATAATTATTTACCAATGAATAATTAATTAGAAATAAAAAAATTATCAATACCAATAAAAAATAAATAATTACTTAATTACAATAAAATTACTTCCCACCCAATTTCCCTATAAACCCACAACCCACTACAGAACTTAAACGCGAAAATTAATTAAAATTAAATTACAATTACTAAAAATTAATAATTAATTTACTATAATTAAATTACTTCCCACCCTATTCCCCTATAAACCCACAACCCGCTCCAATACTAAAACATAAAATTAAATTAAAAATAACATTTTTAATATACAAAAACTAGTACACATATCATTTAAAACAAATAAAATACTTTAAAAAAACATATAACACATACATATAAAATACATAGGAAAATACATACAACATACATAACAACAAACACATATCGATATTAGTAACATCGAAACTAGTAACATCAATATAATTGATATCGATATTACTAACTTCGATATTACTTGCATCGATATAAAAAAAATCGATATTACTTACCTTAGGGTCGATATTCTGTCCAACGATATTCTTGACCTCGATATTCTTCACCTTCGATATTTTAAACTCGATATTAATGTAAGTCGATAATTAGGAATCGATATTTTGACTGTGCACCCAGTAAAACAGCTATAAAGTTAAAACACTACACAAGGAAAATCCAACATCAATCTAGAACAATAGGGCAGTTCTTAATAAAATACATTTTACCAGAACAACAAAAATCCAATTACTAGAACTGGAGATATGCAGTTTCAAAGTCTTAAGCACAAATAGTGCCAAAAATGTTTAAAGGGTCAACATGGGTTATCTGGTCGAGGTGGACAAGGACAAAGTTGTAACTTCAAGCTGGACGCAATGGAGTTTTGTCGGTTTTACTGAGACCGCTGATCAGGAGCTTGGTGGGGATGTGTCGAGTTGCGTTATGCTGCACTATTTCCAATAGGGCCGCCGATCAGTAACTGTGATGTGTTGCCATTCGAGGTCCTGTGTCGCGGTGTGTCCCACTGTGTAATTTCCAATGACGCCAGCAATTAGGACCTTCGAGGTGCTACAATACGAGGTCCTACGTCAAGATGCATTGCACTGCGTTGGTTCCAATCAAGCAAGAGAACCTCCAAGCCTTCCCCTCACAACTGGTTCTGGAATTTCCTTCCCCAGCTCAGGCCCCAAGATGTGTGGGGTGACTAAAGGCTAGGGTGAAGTTCTTTGTGAGTGCAGGTGGCAGCCCCTATTGAAGACCAAGTGTAGTAGATGAGAGCTCTGTCCACACCCATCTTGTCAAGATGGCTCATCCTGCCAACACCCAGTCACCCTTTGTGACACTGTCTGGGAGGAATACACAAGGGACTACACCTAGTCATGTAGCATTTGCGGAACTGTTACTTACGGAACTGTTACTTAAAATGTAACTCTACCATTAAAGATTATTTTAAAATACAGTTCTCTGGAGACCCAACATGATATTTCTACCTGGTCCCAAGCAAAAGATATCCCTTATTACATGTAAGATGGTAACCCAATATTATCCTATGGGAGAGGATTGCCTTGCAGCAGTGAAGCACAAATTTAGGAGTTTTTAACTACAAGGACATGTCAAACTTAGACGTACATGTCCATCTTTTTAAATACACTGCACCCTGCCATAGGGGCTGTTTTGGGCCTATTTTAAAACTGATTTATGTTTTAAAAAGGAAGGTCTGGCCTACAAAAAGGTTAATTCTGCTAGGTTGAAATGACAGTTTAAAATTGCACACAGGCTGCACTGGCATGCTTGAGGCATGTTTTAAAAGTGTAGTCTTGTGGGTGGCACAATGAGTGCTGCATTTAATTTTCAGGCCCTGAGTACACATAGTACCACTTTTCCAGTGGTGTAAAGCCAACAAAAATGAATTCAGCAAAACAAGAGAGAAGGCAAAACATTTGGGGTGACCTTGCAAAGAAGGCTGAATTCAACACTCTGCACCCTTTAATGGATGGCTGTCTTAGAGATCAATTTGAGGCCTAAACCACTCCCAAGAAAGTAGTGACAATAGATGAACAAAATTAAGTGAAATTAGGAATTGGGCCCATGACTATTCAGTCAATGGTGTCCTAGTCACTCCCTCAAAAAACGCCTGGTTGGCTGATGATGTGGAAGATACCATTAAAGAATCATGAATGACACCACATTGATATCCAAAATCAATTGAACATGCACCACCACTAGAACTAAACTACTAGGTGCCGGTGTGAACTTAAAAAAGCAGTTAAATGAAAGGTAATGTCCCAAAGATGTGTTGGTCAACCATCCCTGAATATGGCAAGCACAAGGTAAGAACTTTTACCATTTTACCTTGACATATTTACATCATTTTGTCACAAAAGACTTGGTTTAATTTCCAATGACGCCACCAATTAGGACCTGCAAGGTGCTACAATACGAGGTCCTACATCAAGATGCATTGCACTGTGTTGGTTCCAATCAAGCAAGAGAAGCTCCAAGCCTTCCCCTCACAACTGGTTCTGGAATTTCCTTCCCCAGCTCAGTCCCCAAGATGTGTGGGGTGACAAAAGGCTAGGGTGAAGTTCTTTGTGAGTGCAGGTGGCAGCCCCTATTGAAGACCAAGTGTAGTAGATGAGAGCTCTGTCAACACCCATCTTGTCAAGATGGCTCATCCTGCCAACACCCAGTCACCCTTTGTGACACTGCCTGGGAGGAATACACAAGGGACTACACCGAGTCATGTAGCATTTGCGGAATTTTTACTTAAAATGTAACTTTACCATAAAAGATGATTTTAAAATACAGTTCTCTGGAGACCCAACATGAAATTTCTACCTGGTCCCAAGCAAAAGATATCCCTTATTAAATGTAAGAAGGTAACCCAATATTATCCTATGGGAGAGGATTGCCTTGCAGCAGTGATACACAACTTAGGAGTTTTTAACTATTAGGACATGTCAAACTTAGAAGTACATGCCCATATTTTTAAATACACTGCACCCTGCCATAGGGGATGTTGTGGGCCTATTTTAAAACTGATATATGCTTTAAAAAGGAAGGTCTGGCCTACAAAAAGGTTAATTCTGCTAGGTTGAAATGACAGTTTAAAACTGCACACAGGCTGCACTGGCATGCTTGAGGCATGTTTTAAAAGTTTAGTCTTGTGGGTGGCACAATGAGTGCTGCCTTTAATTTTCAAGCCCTGAGTACACATAGTACCACTTTTCCAGGGGTGTAATGCCAACAAAAATGAATTCAGCAAAACAAGAGAGAAGGCAAAACGTTTGGGGGTGACCTTGCAAAGAAGGCTGAATTCAACACTCTGCACCCTTTAATGGATGGCTGTCTTAGAGATCAATTTGAGGCCTAAACCACTCCCAAGAAAGTAGTGACAATAGATAATAATGAACAAAATTAAGTGAATTTAGGAATTGGGCCCATGACTATTCAGTCAATGAACTGCACTGGTGTCCTAGTCACTCCCTCAAAAAACGTCTGGTTGGCTGATGATGTGGAAGATACCATTTAAGAACCATGAATGACACCACATTGATATCCAAAATCAATTGAACATGCACCACCACTAGAACTAAACTACTAGGTGCCGGTGTGAACTTAAAAAAGCAGTTAAATGAAAGTTAATGTACCAAAGATGTGTTGCAAAGATTAGATAGTATGTCTAATTGCCTTGGCTAGCCCCCTTCATTTTTTTCTTCTCCTGTATCTGTGCTTTCATTCCCTTGCTAACTTTCTGTCGCAAGTGTCTCTCTCCCCTGCTCTGTTCCTCACATAGCCTTTCTGTTATTTTGCTCGCACTTTGTCGGTTTGCAGTGTTTATGAGAAAGCTGAAAAAGAAAGGTGGTGGTTTTCTAAAAGTGTTTGGCTTCAAAAGTGTATCTAAGAACCATTTATAAAAGATATGGCTTCTGTAACTAAGACCTTGTCTTAAAACGTGTGGCTATAAGTCACACACTTGAGGAAGGGATGTGGCTATAAAAGAACTTACTTAGCATTACATTTGTGTCCGACAAAAAGGTGGCCACCCATCTGGAACTACTGAGAGTCCAGATCATGTATCATTTGTTTCTCTGCCATTCTGAAGATGCCTCTAGAAAAGAGCAGGAGAAAGGACAATAAGGGTAGACTAAACCAGGGTGAGCAATCAGACCTCAGTGAATGAAAGCAGCTGATTGAATTTTCAGAGCTATGGAAGGCTACTCTCCAACATCTAGATCTGCACTGAAATTCTCTTTCATCATGCTTTCACCTTTGTATTAATGCTTTCATATCAGAATAAGAAAACATTTGCCTGAATCTCTACTTTTAACAAGCTTTTATAATTTACGCTTATAAGCCAAACACATTTCTTTATGTTTCTATGGGTATTTTATTTATACCTTTTTTTTAAATTCCTGTTATTATGTTTTCATTTAGTTTTTACTTTCTATGTGAAAAAGGAGAACTAGTGCACAATTTATTTAAATTAAAAAAAAACACTTACAAACACTCATTTACATTCCTTTAGTTAAGACATACTAAACATACTACATCACAGTACACAATTAAATACAATAAACTATATAAATGAACAAATTGTAACCTTAAATACAGGTTATACAGTGAATGAATCAATATAATAGATTTTTATAAAAAATATCTATATGTCCTTAAGAGCACAAAGCCATTAATCATATAATTAATCAAAGCAGAAATGAATCCTAAATTTAATGAAGTACAGGTTTTTAAATCCTTATTCTTCTGTGCTCTTTTGATGTGCCGGGGCGTTTCGAATCATAGGTAATCAATGCCAGGATTCTCATCAGGGCTTTCTGATTCTCTGTACAAGATGTATAAAAATAAATAAAATCATTTTAAGTGAGGGGGGCTTCATTCTTTTTAACACATTTACTCTCTCTGCACTCAACTCTATTTGTACCTGAAAAGGTGCAAGTGGTTTTTCCTCATCAGTTATATCTCAGATTACTCTCTGTTTTCTCCTTTAGTCGAGGATTCTCTGTTGAAAAACAGTGAATCAAGTCAGTGATAATCATATGGAACGCTGTTCTCTTTATTAACACCTTATTTACCCGTTTCCTACCTTCTGTGATCACTTGATCGACGTGAGGATATTTATTCAATTATATTGCCATGGCTTCTTATGTGTAAGTAGGGATATTTTTAACCCTTTGACTGCAGGGGTTATTCCCCCACTGTGCTGGGGGGTGAGGGGGCGCAGCCCCCCGTTGCTCATGACGAGCTCAGCTCGTCACGGCCACACCCGTTTCCTTGGAACGCTCAGCACAGCAGGGGAATTAGCCCCGCGTGTGAGGGTTCTAATGGCTCATGACGAGCTCAGCTCGTCATGAGCATGGGAGGGGTTAATTATCCAGTTTTTCCTGACTGAAACAGGAAAAGCTTTATAAAAACCTTTTTCTGAACAATATTTTGCAATCTCGAATCAGAAAGAATGAAGAAAGCACTTACCTTGCGTCTTTTTTCAGGTTTATTTAAACAATGTTTACTCCACTCGTGGCGCGTTTCCCCGATCTGGCGTTCGTCTTTCTACTGCCAGAAAAGAACTACATTTTATCCTTTCTGCATTGCAACAATGTTTAAAAGCAGCTACAATTCACAAGCACTCAAGTGCGTACCTCGTTAGATCACGATGGCGGTTCGCGCTACTTCTGGGTGCTTCGGAGGTTTGGTTTAGGTCACAATCCCTACGGCAAGGGCAGAACGTTACTATGATTATATCATGTACATTTGTACCACTACTTATACGCACTTTGATTTATTGCCCAGTATTTACCTAGTAAAATTTTTGTCGGGCTGCATTCCGTGTCAATCTCTCGGTTCCTCGATGTCATGGCAGACATCTTAAGAGGAGGGACTTAGCTTTTTTTATGCCCTTGTCATGAACGGTTCCCATTGGCAATTCAATCCAAATGCATTTTGGGGCACGTAGTTGATATGATTCTATGCTCTGTCATGTTGTTTCACCATGGAGTTTTAGTCAGTCTAATATTTGCATCGTGTGTTCAAAAATGTGTTGTCTTTTATTCTTTTGCCTATACCCTAAGCCTTAGGGCATTTAGTCCGTTTCCTATCGGCAGATCGAAGTGCATTGTGGGGGACGCGGTTAAACTGATTACACAGACTTTACTCTGTTGTTTTGCTATATCCCCTGGGTGTTTTGGTCAGTTTATTGTTGCGTCATGTTACATGATTTCATTATATTCTCATTATTTCTGACATGTTGTTCAATCCAGTTGAGGCACTCTAGGATTTTAGAATTAAGTATGCCTCCTTCTGGAGCAGTGCTTTTTCAATGTCTAGTGGACGTTTTTCTTTGTTAATAGTGTCAAAATTGTCCATTTAAAATCATTCTCTGCATGCACCTTCTCAATGAAATGTTCGACCATTGGGGTAGTGACAACTTTCTTTTTGAGCCTTGACCTGTGCTGTGTAATCCTTGTATTATCCTGCTGGTTTGTTTTTCCTATATACACTTTCATACAGGGACATGCTTGTCGTGTTCTGCGATGCGCCACGCACAGGAACCACACAGGACACAGATCATATGCAGAGGTACATCTTTATTTGGTTGTGTCGTCCGTCTGTCTGGGCACGTCCGCCCTCGTCCTCGTCCTGGTGTATAATGCCCTTTCCTGTCCGTCCACAGGAAGTAGTCCGGTGACCTGGTCACCGCCCTGTGACCCACAGGGTCCTAGTGTCCGGCATCTGTCGTAGTCATCACATCTCCCCCCCTGTCGCAACAAAGTCTTTTCTACATGCACAAATTCCTTGTCTGTTGTCCACACTATGAAAGAGAGAGAGAGAGAGAGAGAGAGAGAGAGAGAGAGAGAGAGAGTCTCTACATTTCTTCTATCAGTCTCTTTGTCTTTTTGCACTCTCTTCTTGGTCTTTGTTCTCCGCTCTGTTCTTGTTCTCCGCCTTCTTCTTTGTGTGTTTTCATCTCTCCGCTTGTTCCTTGCTCTCTTTCTTCCCCTTCCGGTGTTGTTATTGCTCTTTCCCCTTCTTCCATCTTGAACTCCTTGAAGTGTGAGCTGTTTCTTGTTATTTTCCGATGATCTGAGACCGCAGTCACCATTGACCCTTTTACTCCAGTCACTACTAGAGGATCTTTTGAAAAAGGGCTGTCAGATTTCCTTTGCTGTGTTTGTTTCACTATTACTAAATCTCCTTCCTTTAGCTGGTGCTCAGCTGCATTTCTCTTTTTGTCAGCATATTCTTTCATTTTCTTTTTCTCTTTGTTGTCTCTTTCGGCAATCTCTCTTCTGTTGGTGTCTGTTCTGGCCTCTGTTTGTGGTAGCCTTGTCCTGCTTGCTCTTCCTAGCACCAGTTCTGCTGGACATCTGCCCGTGGTGCTGTGAGGGGTGTTCCTGTAGTCTCGTAGCACTTGACAAAGCGCTTGTCCAATTGAGATCTGTGTCAACTTTGCTCGCTGAATTGCTCTTTTGATGGTCCCCATAAACCGTTCTGCCATTCCGTTGGCTTGTGGCCACAGAGGAGTTATTTTCCTGTGTTTGATTCCCAGGTAGTCCATGAACCTGCGGAATTCTTCTCCTGAGAATGGAGGCCCATTGTCTGTTTTCAGTATTTGTGGTGAGCCCCAGGCAGCAAATATGTCTTCTAACACAGGTAGGGTGGCACTTGCCGATGTCGATGACACTTCCCTCACTAGTGGAAATCTTGAAAATTCGTCAATCACTACCAGCAAGTACTTTCCAGTCTCTAGTGGCCCATAGAAGTCTGCTGCTAGTTCCGTCCATACTGCCACGGGCAGTTCCGACATCTTCAACGGTGTGGGCTTACTAGACGACCCTGTTACTTGACAGGTGTGGCATTGTGACACTTCGTCCTCCACCATACTGTTTAGTCCTGGGAACCACACTCTTTCTCTCAACATCTTCTTTGTCGCTACCATTCCTCTATGTGACTCATGAGCTATCTTAACGGTCCTCTTCCGCAGCCGATGTGGTATTACAATCCTTGGACCTCTCATCATGACTCCGTTCTCTGTCTCAGACAGCTCTTCGCCAATCTTTTTGAACGCCAGCAGTTCTTTTTTGTCGACCCCTTCTTCTGTGACAGTGTTGCTATTGATATGTCTCCATCTTTGTAGCCTCACTATCGTTCCTATTGCCTTCATTGTTGGGTCTCTTTTTGTCTCTCGCTCCAATTCTTCACTTGTTATTGACGCTGGAGTGTTTTGTTTCACAATGAAGTTCAGATATTCTTCTGCCATTGTGGTACCACCTTTTTGATGCGGGAGCGGGTGCCGCGACATATAGTCAGCCGGGTTTTGGTCTTTGCCTGGTTTGTGTACTATTTTGAAATTATAGTCCATCAGCCTTATTCCCCACCTCTCTATTCTTGGTGGTATTTTCGCATTTGGGTTGCCATATATGGTCACTAGTGCTTGGTGGTCCGTCACTATTGTGAACGATTTTCCATATATGAACATGTGGTAGTGCTCGCATGCCCATACTACTGCCAAGCTCTCCTTCTCTGGCTGAGAGTATGCTCTCTCGACATCCGACAGACTCTTGCTTCCGTAGGCTACTATCTGTCGAGGTGAATCTTTTCCAGGTTTGTGTTGTGCTAGTATTGCGCCCAGGCCTACCGGGCTGGCGTCTACTGTTAGTTCAGTGCATAAGTTCGGGTCGAAATATGCCAAGTGGTCTACTGCCGTTACTGACGCTCTTATTTCTTCAAACGCCTTTTTGCACTCTGTGGTCCATTCAAATGTGTGTCCTTGTTTTGTTAGTTCTCTCAATGGTGTGCTCACCGTCGCGAAGTCTTTTATATACCTCGCGCAGTAGCTGGCAAGGCCAAGAAAGGATCGCACTTCAGCGACGTCTTTTGGTTCACTCGTTTTCTCAAGCGTGTCTATCTTGCTCCGGTCTGGCCTCATTCCTTTCCGTGAGAATATGTGTCCGAAAAATACTAATTCTTCCCTTCCCAGTTCACATTTTTTTTCATTTACTGTCAGGCCCACCTCTACTAGCCGTGAGCACACTTCCCTTAGTGCTGTGTCGTGTTCTCCATCTGACTTCCCAAAGACCAGAATGTCATCGCTGTAGTTGAGACTGTTCTTTATCGGTCTTATTATCTGCCTGATCGTTTCTTGAAATATTTCTGCTGCTGAAGATATTCCAAAGCTCAGCCTTTTGTAGCGAAACAATCCTAGGTGCGTTGAGAACGTCGTTATGTATCTGGACTGTTCGTCCAGCTCCAATTGATGGTATCCCTTGCACAGGTCTAGTTTGGAAAATGTTCTCATTCCTGTCAGGCAACTTATCATGTCGTCCAGATGTGGTCCTGGATGCCGTTCTCTTTCGATGGCTGTGTTTGGTATTCTCATATCCACACATATTCTTATCTGTGTGGTGTCCTTTTTTGGTACAGCCACTATTGGGGACACCCATGGCGTTGGCCCTTTTGCTGGCTCAATGATGTCCTGTGCTAATAGGGCCTTTATTTCTTCCTCCACCTGAGGTTGTAGATGTATTGGTACCCTTCGGTGGTGTTGTGCGACTGGCCTGACAGCTTCATTTATGTGCAGCGTTATTTGTCTTCCTTTCAGCTTTCCTAGTCCTTCTGTCAGGTTTGGGAATTCCTGTAGTATGCTCTCCTTTTCCGACATGTGGTACGTCATTTTCAATAGGCCCATTACTTTTGCTGTTACATTGCTTAGTAGACACGGTGCGGGAATGTCTCCTCGTAACACGTGTATTTCTTCCGTGACAGTCTTGCCCTTGTGCGTCATGGTGTCCGTGAATTTTCCCATGTTCGTGACGGGATTTTGTGCACCCCACGTAAATACTCTTACGCTTGATGGTTGTAGCGGTGGCTTCCTCTTCATCTTGTCATATTCTGTGGCACACATGATGTTGCACGTGGCTCCGCTGTCCAGTACAAATTCAGTTTGGTGGGGCCCTACTTCAATGGTCACCCAGTCCGTCTTCTTTATTGATGACTACGACAGATGCCGGACACTAGGACCCTGTGGGTCACAGGGCGGTGACCAGGTCACCGGACTACTTCCTGTCTATTAGCCTGATGTGTTCCTCTTCCTGCCCTCCATCTGTGGTCATGAGGTATAGGCGTTCTACTTTTCTTGTTGTTTCTTCCTCTTCCTCTTCTCCTTCTGACTCTCCAGACGAGCTCCTCTCCGTCGCGTCCATGTGCCGTACATGTCTTGTTGATGCTGCTCTTGGCCTTCCGGGCCTGCCACGTTCATTTTTAAAGTGCCCACCTTGGCACATGGTAGCGAAATGGTTGCTTCTGTTGCATTTCTTGCATGTTTGACCGAATGCTGGGCATGGTCCTTTGTGAGGGAATTCCAGCCCACACCTGTAGCATTGGGAACTTTGTTTCTTCGCCGCTTGTTCCTTGTGTCCTCCCTTCCAGTTCCCTTTCTTGCCTGCATCTGACAGTCTATGTATTTGCTCTCCCTTTCGGTCCATCTGTTTCGCTTGTATCATTGCTCTTGCTTCGGCCCTTGCTAGATCTAAAATCTTTTCTAGGGTGATCGGTTCTTTTAGTAGTCTGGTGCGAAATTCCGTGTCTCGGCAGCCTTCTATCATTTTGAGGCGAAGTGCCTGTTCATTGTCGTATTTTTCAAATTCGCAATGTGCTACTAGCTTTCTCAGCCTTGTTGCGAAGTCATCCATTGACTCTTCTGGTTGCTGATATGCCATGTGAAAGGAATATCTCTCAAAGTCGACATTTCTTTGGGGGTCAAACTTGGCCGTTAGACATTGTTTTAACTTCTCATAGGTCTCTAATTCGCTCTGTGGCAGTGTTATGAGGAGGTCATCCACCTCATCCCCCACATAGTTTAGGAATAGATCCAGTTTTTTCCCGTCCACCACATCAGTCGCCTTCATGTATCGTTCGAATTTTATGAGCCATTTCTCCCATCGGATGCCCACTTGTGGTTCCGATACAGTGAAAGGCACTGGTCTGCGGAATTGTGCGCTTTGCTTTGTTTCTGACATTTCTCTTGTTCTTTCCTGTTCTCCGCTCTATTGCTGCTTGTTCAACCCTTATTTTCTTATTTTGCCTCTTTTGCCTTTGCTTATGCTTGTTTGTGCCTTTTTCTTACTTTCCTTCTTTTTCTTTCTTTTGTCCTTTTATTTGCCCCTTTTCTTTAGATTTTGCTCTTATGCCCACTTGTTGTCGTTATTTATCCTTCTTTGTGCCTTTTCTTCTCTTCTATCAGCACTTTCCACTGTTTTTCGCCCTTTGCCTGACTTTAAGATGGCCGCCGCGCTTGTTCTCTGTTCCTATTGGCTTGTACAGCCTGATTCTAAGATGGCCGCTGTCTTCTCGCGAGACTTCGCGGCCAATCACGATGCAGCCTGACTTCAAAATGGCCGCCGCACTTGTTCTTCATCCCTATTGGCCCTCGCGCCTGGCCCCAATATGGCCGCCGAGA
Organism: Lissotriton helveticus; assembly: GCF_964261635.1. Taxonomy (NCBI): domain Eukaryota; kingdom Metazoa; phylum Chordata; class Amphibia; order Caudata; family Salamandridae; genus Lissotriton; species Lissotriton helveticus. The sequence continues at coordinate 382,615,500 of NC_136061.1, read as the reverse complement.
CTCTCGCGAGAGCTCGCGCTGGCTTTTCTTTTATATCTTGAAACTCGCGTTCTTTGGCTGGCGCTTACCGGGCTCGTTTCTTCTTCGTTTGCGGCGGTCGGGGTGGGCTCCCACGTCGCTGCTTTCTTCTGGATGGCGCTTCACTCTTCCCTCTTCCTTTTTGACCACGACGCAATCCAGGGTGGGCTCCTGGTTAAAATCACGGTGTTCCGATGGGCACAGCATGCAGTCCGTCGTCCCTCGTCGCCAGATGTCGTGTTCTGCGATGCGCCACGCACAGGAACCACACAGGACACAGATCATATGCAGAGGTACATCTTTATTTGGTTGTGTCGTCCGTCTGTCTGGGCACGTCCGCCCTCGTCCTCGTCCTGGTGTATAATGCCCTTTCCTGTCCGTCCACAGGAAGTAGTCCGGTGACCTGGTCACCGCCCTGTGACCCACAGGGTCCTAGTGTCCGGCATCTGTCGTAGTCATCACAATGCTATGGCGTACACTACATTTCTAGTTTTGAAATTTGAAAAACTGGAATGTTTCCACTTCACTCCGTGGTGATTAAATTCCGTGCCTTCAATTGTATTAATGCATGCCACACAATTGCCACACTTATGATGGCCTTCGACTGGTTTTAAATTCCATTGTGATAACAAATCACTTTTAGGTTTTGGTAAAGAAATGTCTGCCCTTACAATTTGTTGACCTATACTTTAGTTTTTTCTCATTGCGAACATTGGTTTCGGAAAAGGACACTCAAGATTTTCAATGAGCGGACAGTTTTTAAGTACAATTTGCTTACATTTATTAGTGTCAGGTCCAAAGGTTGTCACACAGACCAGTTGGTCAAGTTCTTTTTTAGGTCTCTCCTAGCGATGCAGCGCCATGCGATGCAGCGCCATGCGATGCACGCTAGCGAAACTATTGTCGCTGTGTAGCTAGCGAAGTGGGACAAGAGACGTGCACGAGCTTACCAAAATTGCAGACAATGGCTGTGACAGCGCGCTTTAGGAGACACGTGCTGTGAACGCACGCTTCTCTTCTTGCGCTCTCCCACACTTTCAGTTTCACCGCGCGTGTCTCCTAAAGCGCGCGGCCACAGCCATTGTCTGCAATGGCTTTGGTAAGCTCGTCAGGATTTTAGAATTAAGTATGCCTCCTTCTGGAGCAGTGCTTTTTCAATGTCTAGTGGACGTTTTGCTTTGTTAATAGTGTCAAAATTGTCCATTTAAAATCATTCTCTGCATGCACCTTCTCAATGAAATGTTCGACCATTGGGGCAGTGATAACTTTCTTTTTGAGCCTTAACCTGTGATGTGTAATCCTTGTATTATCCTGCTGTTTTTTTTCTCCTATATACACTTTCATACAGGGACATACTATGGAGTACACTACATTTCTAGTTTTGCAATTTGAAAAACTGGAATGTTTCCACTTCACTCCATGGTGGTTAAATTCCGTGCCTTCAATTGTATTAATGCATGCCACACAATTGCCACACTTATGATGGCCTTCGACTGGATTTTAAATTCCATTGTGATAACAAATCACTTTTAGGTTTTGGTAAAGAAATGTCTGCCCTTACAATTTGTTGACCTATACTTTAGTTTTTTCCCATTGCGAACATTGATTTCGGAAAAGGACACTCAAGATTTTCAATGAGGTGCCAGTTTTTCAGTACAATTTGCTTACATTTATTAGTGTCAGGTCCAAAGGTTGTCACACAGACCAGTTGGTCAAGTTCTATTTTAGGTCTCGCCTAGCGATGCAGCGCCATGCGATGCACGCTAGCGAAACTATTGTCGCTGTGTAGCTAGCGAAGTGGGACAAGAGACGTGCATGAGCTTACCAAAGCCATTGCAGACAATAGCTGTGACAGCGCGCTTTAGGAGACACGCCCTGTGAACGCACGCGTCTCTTCTTGCGCTCTCCCACACTTTCAGTTTCACATCGCGTGTCTCCTAAAGCGCGCGGCCACAGCCATTGTCTGCAATGGCTTTGGTAGGCTCGTCAGCAATGCGTCCCCTCGACAGGACACGAGGTGGACGAAAGACGTCAGGGCCCACTGTAGCAGCTCGAGGCACCCCAGCGCCAGCTCGACATAGGCTTGACGACACTATCAGTAAAGGAGGCACCGCAAGCGGTGTCGCAGCAGCAGCGTGGACTAAAAGCACGTCATGGCCAAACTGGACACAAAGGTATTGGAGCGCTGTACACGAGCACTATTACATTACACAAGGACACGTTGATTTTTCTTTTGTTTTGCTAATCACAGGTGCTGTTTACATGCAAACCCTGTGCTAGTTTTTAACACAATGCCTCCTATGGGGTCGCTCGCACCACCGTAGGCATACGTGTCCGCTCCTTTTGCTCATTATAACCTAGGGGGGAGGGCGCGAACCCAGTATCAGAGGCACGGCCACATTCGCTACCCCCACTGCCCCGTGGAACATTCTGCACAGGACCCCAGACAACAGGCGGAATACCCCTAATCCAATGTAGCACGAAGTGTCCAACCAACGCCTGCATGTCAATGCCCAACTAGCTCCCTCGCCGCTTCCAAAAACACCCCTCCAGGTAAGTGTCCGTCCCAGGTCCATGCACAAGGACCCACTCCAACCTGGGCCCCTCCTGCAGTTGCATTTAAAAAAAACAGCACTACAAGTACAACAACCTAAAGAAAAAATACCCCTCCAGGCGAGTGTCCGTCCCAAGACAATGCACAAGGACTCGCTCCAACCTGGGCACCTCCTGCAGTTGCATTAAAAAACACAGGACTACAAGTCTCACAACCTAAAGAAAAAAAACGAACCAGAGCAGTACATCAGGTGGGAGCTATGCTCCTGTGCTGGGAGCTAGAACGGACACCAGTGCAGGGCTGAAGTCCTCCCACAACAAGTTTGCATAGTGCTTACCACGTCAGGCAGTCATGAGAGCACTTCGTATACATGTTCTGGCAGCTGTTGGGTCCAATATACATATATATTTAGATTTGCACATCTCCGTATGCCCGGCGTGAAATCACGTTTTGGGCCTTCGGGTAAGTAGCAAGTTACACTGTGGTGCAGTATGAGGCTGGGACAGTGTTCTGTTTTTGTTAGTGCTGTATCGTAAATGTTTTTGCGTCGTGGGGAGCAACCAGGGAGGTGCCTTTGTCTTGGGGTGCTATTGTGATAGTCATTTCGGGTTACTGTATTTATGTGATGCTGAGGCTATTCCCACATGATTAAAAATGTACCACATAATCCCCCCTGCTGCACTGTTTACAAATTTCAATAACATATTTACTAGATAGAATGCATTAAAAGCACTGCCATGTGTCGAACTCTGCAATGGTATGCTGTTTAGCCACAATAGTGTTCAAATTGACTTCATAGTGAAGCCGTGTGGGACAAAATATGCTGTACATTCGCCCTCCATGTTACTCCAAAGTGCCAGCAGACGGACATCTGATCTCATGTCAGCGGAAACACACATCACCAGAGTTGTCCTGAGTTGTTTCTTGTTGTCTGAAAACTGCATTCCGCTCCCTGGGCCCTCTGCAAACCTGGGGGTGGGCTGGGCAGGAATGCACATAACAGATGCAGGGTTACCTCCCTTACACTCCATTATGTCCTGGAGCTGTGTGCCAAGCACACCAAACAACACAAACACCAAATGGACAACCACCATCCAATGAGAACAGAGAAACACACCGGTCTTGGCTCTGGAGACAGTGCTGTTTGTGCGGAAGGGGCACAAAAATTGCAATTGTGTGTTGCACGATTTTTGTATCACGCAAGTAGCAGCAAACACCTGGGTAGGGCAAATGCATGAGAGTATTTGTCCAAGGTTTTTCCGGAGCTCAAGTATTTAAAAGTACTTAAAGATGTGATAAATTCCCAAGATCACACAGGGTGTGCCTGCAGGACGCCGTAATTGTGCACAGTTATCGGGTTTTACAGTATGCAGTTCAGCCACTGGATGGGGGTAGGATTTGTAAAGTGTGCCCAGGATCACACAGTGTGCTCATGCAGCGTTTTTATTGTCTACTGGACAAATAAAACAAAAATTGGCCAGTATACCAGTCAAATTGCTCTCCAATGACCCCAGGCAATGCAGACAATCCCTCCAATAGATCACGAAGCGCATCCAGCTGCGCAACGGCAATCAACAGACTCCTCAACCTTCATTGGAAATATGCACCGCACAAACAAGATGTCTTATGCCTCCCATTCTGGATGCATGCATTGTCCAACTTAACACTGCACTCACTTAATAGGCAGTGTTAGTGTTTCATTACCGGCATGTCATATGTGTGTAATTTTATGTGCAGTACTAGTACTTTTTCATTTGCAACGCCAATAACTCAAACTTTCTCTAATGCGAGACCTATTGCATTGTAAATGCTTGTTCTCTTGAGTGTCCTTTTCTGAAACCAATATTCGCAATGAGAACAAAACCAAAGTATAGGTCAACAAATTGTAAGGGCAGACATTTCTTTACCAAAACCTAAAAGTGATTTGTTATCACAATGGAATTTAAAACCAGTCGAAGGCCATCATAAGGGTGGCAATTGTGTGGCGTGCATTAATATAATTAAAGTGACGGAATTTAACCACCAAGGAGTGAAGTAGAAGCATTCCAGTTTTTCAAATTGCAAAACTAGAAATGTAGTCTACGCCATACTATGTCCCTGTATGAAAGTGTATATAGGAAAAACGAACCAGCAGGCTAATACACGGATTACACAGCACAAGTCAAGGCTCAAAAATAAAGTAGTGACTGCCCCAATGGTTGAACATTTCATTGAGAAGGCGCATGCAGAGAATGATTTTAAATGGACAATTTTGTCCACTATTAGCATAGCAAAACGCCCACTAGACATTGAAAAAGCACTGCTCCAGAAGGAGGCATACTTAATTCTAAAATTCAATAGTGCCTTAAGTGGATTGAACAACATGTCAGAAATAACGAGAATATAATGAAATCCGGTAACATGACGCAACAATAAACTGACCAAAACACCCAGGGGATATAGCAAAACAACAGAGTAGAGTCTGTGTAATCAGTTGAACCTCCTCCCCCACAATGCACTTCGAGCTGCCGATAGCAAGTGGACTAAATGCCCTAAGGCTTAGGGCTGTGGTTCCCAAACTGTGCGCCGCGGCTCCCGGGTGCGCCGTAATGAGGTGCCAGGGGCACCGCGGGCACACTGTGGGAAATTGCTATCAACAGTCGTCCGTCATTCGGCGGGCTCGGCTTGGACAGGAGTGAGACACACACTTAACGTGCAACTGTGAGAGTGAGCGTACTTAAGAAGGAGAGAGAGAGATGGAAAATAAAAAGACAAAGGCACCAAGAGATAGGTAAGTGTGACAGAGAGAGAGGCAACGACACAGAAAAACAGAGAGATCAGGACAAAAATAGGGAGTGTGAGAGAGAAAGTCTTCGAAGCGAATATCGAGCACTAATTTGTGGAGTTTTATATAGCGCAAACTTGACCCGAAGGCATCAGAGCGCTTCACAAATTTTACAGATTAAGGTGGACATAGAGATCAAAACAATGGCGGTACGTGAGCAAGACATAAGACGGCATGATTATCAGTATCAATATGTTTGTTATGCTGTGAGACAAGACTAAAGATATATTTAAGCATTGTGCTGACTCGTTTCCTAGGACAGAGAAAATCAAGTAAAATCTAAATAACTTTTAAACAATAAATGATAAACAACACATTAAATTGTACAGATACATAGTTTTGCATACAATGCAGGTCATGAGAACGTGAACCTCCAGTTTGGATCCTGATTTAAAATATAAAAGGTAAAAAAAAAATAGAATTATTGACACCCAGGCGCTGTGGAGGACATGAGCCTGTTTGTTAGAAGAGCGCCTAGGTCTGTCCTGAAAGGGGGGCGCTGATGGGGGGGTCGTAAATCTGTAGGAAGGGAGGTCCATCGTGCTGGCAATGTCTGGGGGTGGGGGACTCTGTAATTACTGCTAATGGGCCCAGATGAGTGGTCACTCCTAAGGCTTAGGGGTCCCTTAGCCTTCCTTACACGAGGTGATTCTGAACTAACGCAGGTGCAGCTGACCTTTGACTCTTGGTAGGTGACCTCAAACTGATTCCTGAAGTGCTTCTCTTTATGTCCTCTAGAGCTCGGCCCAGGACGAGGCCTATGCCCTGATGCAGCCGCACTCTGCCAGCTCCACTGTTTCATGTAGGCACAATGCGCACCGCGGAACACACACAGCTTCATATATAGCGCTGTATAAAGCGCCTACTGGTTAAACGTCTTCAGAGGCTGTTTAAGAATTTATGGTGATGTGAAAAGCCTCTTGCGCCGTGCTCTTTGTGATTTTACTACGTCATCTGATTCAATGCTCCCCAAAAGCAGCACAAGGCACCCTACCAAGTATTTTTTTGCAGTTTTATATAGCGCGAACTCCATCCGAAGGCATCAGAGCACTTTACATTAGCACCAGTTGCGTTACAGACGGACACATTCATTTTTAGGCACGGGGAGATTAAGTGATTTGCCCAGAATCACACGGTGTTGCGCATCCCTGCCGAGACTCGAACCCACTTCCCCATCTTTAAAATCAGCCGCTCTAGTCGTTTAGCCACATCCTCTCCTGGTGACCTGTGAAATGAATGTCTGATGGTGAAACGTGTGTCCCTCACCACTATTCAGGGCCCTTAATGCTATGTCATACTACCTTGAGCCTATGACTGGATGTTTAGACTCCGGTGGGAGAAAGCACTCCCAGGGGCAGTGTAAAGTATTAGGATGGGAGTTGAGCAGGGCAGGGCCCTGGAGGTCTCTGGTGTGTTAGTTTATTTTATTGTAGCCCTTCCTTGGGGATAGCTCATCCCCCTGCCCCACACCCCCTCGCAAGTGGAGGATTGTTTTTTGAGCGCCATGAGACACCTGTAGGTCTCTGACAGAAATACATTTACTGAGAGACACGTCCTTCATTCGTGGTGAAACGGGAATCAGCAAGTGACATTTTTCCTTGAAGACGAACAACTCTTTCAGAGATGGGCGTATCGTTTATTCTTCCACGACAATTTACTTAAAAACTATTATTATTATTTTTCATTAGAAACCTTATGATGTGACTGAAAGAACTATAACGAGTCTCTTTGGTGTTACCTCAAAGGCAGTGAAGTGACTGCTACAGAGTTAAGATTTTTTTTTTTCATCTTGAGGCTGAAGGCAAAAATGGAGAGCTTGATAGAGACCCAGCCCATTTAAAACACTGGGTAGATGGGATCTGGTGAGCCATCTTGGGTTCATCAGAGCCATGGGCGTCCGCAGAGGGGGGCAAGGGGGATTACTTGCCCCCCTGGATCGCCAGTGCGTCCTGTGTGGGGGAGAAGGGTGCAAGGCAGAGGGGAGAAGGATGCAAGGTAGAGAAGGGTACAAGGCGGAGGGGGAGATGGGTGCAAGGCAGAGGCGGGAAGGGTGCAAGGCAGAGTGGGGAAGGGTGCAAGGCAGAGTGGAGAAGGGTGCAAGGCAGAGACGAGAAGGGTGCAAGGCAGAGACAAGAAGGGTGCAAGGCAGAGACGAGAAGGGTGCAAGGCAGGGACGAGAAGGGTGCAAGGCTGAGATGAGAAGGGTGCAAGGAAGAGGGGAGAATGGTGCAAGACAGAGGGGGTAGAAGGGTGCAAGGCAGAGGGGGTAGAAGGGGGCAAGGCAGAGGGAGTAGAAGGGTGTAAGACAGAGGGAGTAGAAGGGTGTAAGGCAGAGGAAGTAGAAGGGTGCAAGGCAGAGGGAGTAGAGGGGTGCAAGGCAGAGGGGAGAAGGGTGCAAGGCAGAGGGGAGAAGGGTGCAAGGCAGAGGGGAGAAGGGTGCAAGGCGGAGGGGAGAATGGTGCAAGGCAGAGGGGGAGAAGGGTGCAAGGCGGAGAAGGGTGCAAGGGAGAAGGGTGCAATGCGGAGGGGGAGAAGGGTGCAAGGCGGAGGAGGAGAAGGGTGCAAGGCAGAGGGGGGAAGGGTGCAAGGGGGAGGGGAGAAGGGTGCAAGGCAGAGGGGAGAAGGGTGCAAGGCGGAGGGGAGAATGGTGCAAGGCAGAGGGGGAGAAGGGTGCAAGGCGGAGAAGGGTGCAAGGGAGAAGGGTGCATTGCGGAGGGGGAGAAGGGTGCAAGGCGGAGGAGGAGAAGGGTGCAAGGCAGAGCTGAGAAGGGTGCAAGGCAGAGCGAAGAATGGTGCAAGGCAGAGGGGGTAGAAGGGTGCAAGGGGGAGGGGAGAAGGGTTGAAGGCAGAGGGGAGAAGGGTGTAAGGCAGAGGGAGTAGAAGGGTGTAAGGCAGAGGAAGTAGAAGGTTGCAAGGCAGAGGGAGTAGAGGGGTGCAAGGCAGAGGGGAGAAGGGTGCAAGGCAGAGGGGGAAGGGTGCAAGGCAGAGGGGAGAAGGGTGCAAGGCAGAGGGGAGAAGGGTGCAAGGCGGAGGGGAGAATGGTACAAGGCAGAGGGGGAGAAGGGTGCAAGGCGGAGAAGGGTGCAAGGGAGAAGGGTGCAATGCGGAGGGGGAGAAGGGTGCAAGGCGGAGGAGGAGAAGGGTGCAAGGCAGAGCTGAGAAGGGTGCAAGGCAGAGCGAAGAATGGTGCAAGGCAGAGGGGGTAGAAGGGTGCAAGGGGGAGGGGAGAAGGGTTGAAAGCAGAGGGGAGAAGGGTGCAAGGCAGAGGGGGGAAGGGTGCAAGGGGGAGGGGAGAAGGGTTCAAGGCAGAGGGGAGAAGGGTGCAAGGCAGGGGTGAGAAGGGTGCAAGGGGTAGGGCGAGAAGGGTGTAAGGCAGAGGGGAGAAGGGTGCAAGGGGGAAGGTGATGAAGTTAAAAATGTGCGCCTCCTGGAAACATTTCTGCGGACGCCCATGATCAGAGCCCACCCCACGTACACTTCTTGTAACGCCACAGAGCTCCTTGAGCCTTTCTCTAGCCTGGTTACTTTTAGTGGGAGTGCTTTATACTACTCCATGATGGTGGTGTATGCATTGACATGTACTTTATAAGATCTTTGTGATTGCAAATAAAGTTTTATGATAGTGATGGCTACTTTCTGAATCCTTCATCACGTCTAGGCTTGATTCTTCATGTAGACCAGTGGTTCCCAAAGGGTGCACTGCGGCACCCCGGTGCGCGGGTAAAAAAATGGTGGGGAGCCATGGCCAACTGCCAATTTGGACAAGGGAGCCACGGGACAAAAAAGTTTGGGAACCACTGGCTTAGGGTATAGGCAAAAGAATAGAAGGAAACACTTTTTTGAACACACAATGCAAATAATAGACTAAAACTCCATGGTGAAACAACATGACAGAGCATAGAATCATATCAACTACGTGCCCCAAAATGCATTTGGATTGAATTGCCAATAGGAACTGTTCATGACAAGGGCGTAAAAAAGCTAAGCCCCTCCTCTTAAGATGACTGCCATGACATTGAGGAACCGAAAGATTGACACGGAGCGCAGCCCGAGAAAAATTTAACTAGGTAAATACTGGGGAATAAATCAAAATGCGTATAAGTAGTGGTACAAATGTACATGATATAATGATAGTAAGGTTCTGCCCTTGCCGTAGGGTTTGCGACCTAAACCAAACATCTGAAGCACCCAGAAGTAGCGCGAACCGCCATCGTGATCTAACGAGGTACGGACTCGAGTGCTTGTGAATTGTAGCCACTTGAAACGTTGTTGCAATGCAGAAAGGATTAAATGTAGTTCTTTTTTGGCAGTAGAAAGACGAACGCCAGATCAAGGAAACACTCCACAAGTGAAGTAAACATTGTTTAAATAAACCAGAAAAAAGCCGCAAGGTATGCGCTTTCCTCATTCTTTACGATTGAGATTGTGAAATATTGTCCAAAAAAAGGTTTTACATAAAGCTTTTCCTGTTTCAGAGAGGAAAAACTGGATGATTAAAAATATCCCTACTTACACATAAGAAGCCATGGCAATATAATTGAATAGATGGCCTTACGTCGATCACGTGATCACAGAAGATAGGACACAAGTAAATAAAGTGTTAATAAAGAGAAAAGCGTTACATATTATTATCACTGACTTGATTCACTGTTTTTCAACAGGGAATCCTTGACTAAAAGGGAACACAGAGAGTAATCTGAGATATAACTGATGAGGAATACCCACTTGCACCTTATCAGGTACAAATAGAGTTGAGTGCAGAGCGAGTAGATGTGTTAAAAAGAATGAAGCCCCCCTCACTTAAAATGATTTTATTTATTTTTATACATCTTGTACAGAGAATCAGAAAGCCCTGATGAGAATCCAGGCATTGATTACCTATGATTCGAAATGCATCGGCACATCAAAAGAGCACAGAAGAATAAGGATTTAAAAACCTGTATTTCATTAAATTTAGGATTAATTTCTGCTTTGATGAACTATATGATAATGGCTTTGTGCTCCTATGGACATATAGATATTTTTTCTAAAAATCTTTGATATTGATTCATTCACTGTATGACCTGTATTTAAGGTTACAATTTGTTCATTTATTTAGTTTATTGTATATAATTGTGTACTGTGATGTAGATTGTATAGTATGTCTTAACTAGAGGAATGTAAATGAGTGTTTGTAAGTGTTTTTTGAATTTATGTAAATTGTGTACTAGTTCTCCTTTTTCGCACAGAAAGAAAAAACTAAATGAACATATAAAAACAGGAATTTAAAAAAAAGGTATAAATAAAATACCGGTGCAAACATAAAGAAATGTGTTTGGCTTATACGCGTAAATTATAAAAACTTGTTAAAAGTAGAGAGTCAGTCAAACTGCCCTGCCTGTTCCTCGTCCCTTTGGGCCAAACTCCTTGATTTCTATAAATTCATATCAGAATAGGCAGATAAGTCAATCATGTGATCATTTAACTTGAGAGAGTGCAAGACGTGTGCTATATACTAATGTAATTCAGAGTGCGTATGCAAAGATGGTTATGGCATTGGAAGGCTTGTCATCATATCAACCTTCAATGCTAATGTACTTCTCTGGTACTGCTGCCTGCCATGGCTCCCCATGCAGGAGCCCTGCTATTTTAGGAGATGTTCTTACTTTTTGTCAAAAGCCCTAGATTCAATTAAAAAGCGTAATCAATAAAATGAAAGTTGCCAGTCAGTCAACAAACTTTAATCGGCTTAGTACAGAAAATCCATTAAAGTACATAGTAAAATGTAAAACCATCAATTCATAGTCTTGAGTCTAAAATCTATAAAATCAACAAGGAAGTTAAAACATCAATTTATAAGCAAAAATCTTAAACTATATAATCGGCACAGCTATAATATTTAAAAGACAAATTTCAAAAATCATAAAGCATGTTCCAGAAAAAAAGAAAAAAAGGCTGGAATCAAAACACAATGGTTTACAAGGACCCATATCTGTTTCTAATCACTAGGGCACAGCAGACAAAAGTTACCACAGTATGGTACCAAATAACACTTCTGTGCACAAGAATACAACCCACAAAAAATAGTGCAATGTACTTTGAAAACAGGTATTATCACTCGGGCACATAGACAATGTTGAACTCCAATCTGCATTCTAAGGGAAATCCACAAAAAAGTGTAACAGAATATTGTCAAATAAAACACAAAAACCTAACAAACTAATAACCCACGTTAGATAAAACTCACAACCCGGAAATATATATATATATTTTTTTAAGAACCTTTATTGTTGTGGCACGGAAATACAAACATGGGCCTACAACCAAACCGGCCGGCCGCTATTCAGATCGGCAAAGAGGAATGGAGTGTACAAATATACAGCGGTTCGGAGGTCGAAGGTTGAGCAGCATCCAGGATATGACAAAATTTAAATCACCATACAATAATAAGGATCTGAGACGGTTCATTTTACAATAACGAAAAAGAAAAAGAAAATCGATGTCGCACAGTCACACACGCCCCTATTACAGCTAAGTGGAAGCAAAAAGTTTTACGCCAGTGATGTACACATATTGGGAGTGACGGGGGAGGGAGCATAAGAGTCAGGATGGATGTGATAAACACGGAGCAATCATGGCGAGCTAGTCCCACCCCTCGAGGCGCACCACACTATAGGAAACATGGAAGACGACGACATCGAAAAAGGAAAAGGGCAAAGGGCCATAGAGACAAAGAGAGAACAAAATAACAAGCCCATCCCCCAACCCCCAACCCTGCACCCCTGCAAAAGGCTACGGCCTACCCCTCCCAGCAGCGTGCCTGTCGCCCTAAGTAAGAGACCCGAAATACAGAAAAGAAAAAGAGAAAAAGAAAGAGAGAGAAAAAAGACAGGAGAAGGGCCCTCGATCTGGTCATCCGGCCCCTCCCACCTCCACATCCAAAATCGTCTAAACAGCAACGGTAGAAGAAGTACAAGTAACAGCAATCACGTATAGCGCAATCAATTACAACTCCGCCAAGCACCCCTCAAATCACCATCAACCATCTATGAGTCCCTCCATGTCCCGATCAAAGTCACCCCTGGCCACTTCTGTCAATAATACCAACGTTGAACAATCCCTCAGACGGGATGCAAAGTAGCACAAAGGGTGTGAATGCACCGGGAGGATCAGGCAGTATCGTTGCTCCATAGGATCCCAGCCACCAAAATCTCGCAGATGATGCATGGCAGAAGTCTGAGTGCGACAATATCGACACCGCCAACAGTCTCGAGTCAGAGCACAGTCCCGCCAAACATGGGAAAGTGATCACACGATGAGGGAAGCGTCGAAACTCCGCCGGGGCCGCCCAAACCATGGAGCGATGCTGTTCCTCCCCTCACCGATCGGAGAGAGGCCCCGATGAAACAATCACACGTGCAACAGGGGAATCTACTGCAAGCTCATGTACCACACCTATCCGCAGCTCCAAGAACGTAGACTCATCCGGGGAATACGTCAATGAATCAGAGGCAAACACCTCGGCGCCTTCTCGAGAGCGATCCATGTCGGTACAAGATGGCGGGCCAACAATGGCGGCCACCTTTTTTCCCAATTCTCGGGCCCCCCGGAACAAGGCAGTCTGCAGAGTTGTTAAAGCAGCCAGAATATTGCCAGGCGTAGGTCTTTCCTCGCTCTGCCAAACCCCGGGATTCTCCTGTGCACCGGTTTCTCTGCCCGGACGGTGGGTACGCGAGAGGGTAGCATCCGCCATTTCAGCCGTTGCGGTCTCTTCCTCCTCCACCTCACCGCGGGATCAGGACCAACCCCCGGAACCAGCAGGATCCACAGCGGGATCTCAATAGTCGGGGCAGGTAACAGAAAGGAGAGTCACCAAAAGGCTAAGCAAGCTCCCTGCTGCTCTCCAGGAGTCTCCCATCGGCTCCCGGGGGGGGCTGTTAACATGACCGGGAATCACACCGAAGGGGAACTGGGCATCATGGACTCTCTCCGGCCCAGCTATATCGCACCTCTCGCAGGGCAACCCGCTATTGGGAGCGGGTTGGTATCATCTCTTCCGGCTCTCAGATCTCAGGTTCTCTCCTAGTGGCTTCCCATCGCGACCAGAGGCCGCTGGAGTCGCAGTCACGGCCGGTTACTCTCCTCACTCGAGATCCCGGTCTCAGCACCCCGAAGGCCGCCAAACAGCCGGGGACATTTCTTCGGGTCAACTGCACGGTGGAGCCACAGAAGCGGATGGTAAGTGAATGCTTTCCTTCCCCTACTCGAATTAACAAATACTGCTCAGGTTAATCGCCAGGATGTATGTGCGGGGCGGGAGGGCTCACGGAGCCAAGCGTTTATGCAGCCATCCCGGTCGCCATCTTGGCTCCTCCTCCCGGAAATATTTTTAATGGGTTATAACGGATACTGGAGCACAGCTTATCAAAATCCTCCTGATGAAGTCGTTTTTTTCTGTCCATAAATAATTCTTTTACCTGTATCTTAACTCTCGCTTCTACATTTCCTGGGTTTTAAAAGAGCTCTGGCAGGCCTAGCTCTGGCAGGCCTAGCTCCATCAAACAATGTTACCATAATTAATCCCGGGAATTGCCATGTCATTATCCAAGGAAATGCAGGATTCCAGCAAAGCTCTTGAGAGGTGCGCTTCCAGGTTACCGCAAATTCTAAGCTAGAGAAGTAGGGGCTCCAACTTAATTCTATCCACCATGGGGATCAGGTCTGCTTCATAGTAGCGCATAATATAGATTGGTTAGGTTAAGGGACCGTTTAAATTCTGAGCAGGAATTTGTTTTCAATCTGCTGGAGTTGACCCCCACACTTGTCCCCCTAAAACGGCTCTATAAACCTCCAAGGAGATGCACTTGCTTTTATAGGTATTAGCCAGCTCCTGTTTCTGATTCGATGAGCAAGCTCTTTGGCTTTGGATAGCTTTTTGTATTAAGTGAGAAGTTTCAACTTTATTTCGAATCTCGGGGAAAAGCCTAAATAAATGAAGGTTTTTACTTTGAGGATTTCAGTTCCCCCTTCCAAGTTGAAATTATCTTATTTGAATGTTTTTTAGGTCCTATAAAAATCACAAACGTTGCACTAAAATTCCTTTTGAGGTCCAACTCCCCTATAAAACTATGAAAAGCAGGGGTTACAGGCCATTTGCGGTCTTGAAATTAAAACTGCTTCATCAGCGTGTCTGTGTACAAGAATTCAATTTAGGTGGGTCTTTCCCTATATTACTCACATACTGTTCAAGACCATTAATATGAATAAGGAACAGTAAATCCTCAACATACCAGGGGGGATATTTAAAATTAATTTTCAAAGCGTGGTGTTACTCCAAAATTGGTAACAATGCGCTCTGACATTTTTTAAACGCAGGAATGAGCTATATTTACAAAAATATGTTGCACCACTGCATTTCCCCCAGCTCTAGCTCTCAAATAGCTGCCTAGCGCCAGCGCAGGCACCTTTGCACTATGTTGTAAGGGTGCCTGCTCTACAGGGGCGAAAATGTATGTGCAAGAAGAGACACTTTTCTGTACATAAACATTCTCTTTAAAGGCGATTTGCTGTTTCTGTGTCTGATGCAAAATGCAGCACACATAGCAGGAGCAAAATATGACGAGAATGTTTTTATTTAATTGTTTCACTACCCGAAGACAAGGTTTTACCAGGCCTTAGTTTTTGGCGCTGCCCCATACTTTTAAATATGGGTCAGATTCAAAAAGCAATGGGTTTTGCAGCGGAATGCCCACTACAAAACCCATTGGACACCCCTTTCACAGTAAGTGAAGCGTAAAAAGGGGCCATACATATAAGGTGGCGTTAAGCTACTTTAAATGGCACAACGCTGCTTTGTAAATAAAGAAAAGAGGATATAGCCACCAGAACGTCACTATAAGTAACGGTCTGGTGGCGATATCTCCTTGCAAATATGTCCTCAGATTTCTTGCAGGAAAACAATGTCTTCATTATTAATTGCAACAAGCCAGTCAGGATATAGTAACTTGGGATGGATACTGACAATATTCCAAGACACAACCCTAAGGCCTCATTGATTGGCCATAGTCCAACCTGTTATATTCCTTTGTCCATCACATGACCACTCTCGGGTAAAGCAACTTGCCCAAACCTCATTATATTCCCGTTTTGTTTTAAATCAATAGTGGAATAGATCTGGGCTTCTGCACCTGCTTTATAGTAAAGTCAGTCCCGGTCTTCCAGAGAGGTCAATGCTTCGAAAAGAATTTTGTATATCCACATTGTAGGTTTTTTCATTGGTCACAGGATGGGTAGTGTTTACTGTGACATTATTAATTGGGAGAACCATGGGTCTATAAAAGAATCCAAAGGGCGGCACCTGAATGGATCCTGGATGTTGAGATTGATTAGTCCCGCGCCACGTAGAAACAGAGAGCAGCAAAAATTTTAGATTCTATTAAGGACACCGCGGTGAGGATTATTTCACCCATTGAGCCAGGTAAGACTTATGATATAATTGTTTTCAAAGTAACTGTTATGTACAGACTGGTTCTTTTGGCCCGCCCTTGTTATTCAACATATGTCAAGATGGGATTCATGGTACTTTTCTCATCAGGTTTGGAATAAAAACAAAACTGAAGCTCTTGTGCAAGACTATTTCCAGTGGACTGTGTTCACGACTGGTTGCTGTATTCAGAATTTCTTCCATTGGGATGTGACGTTCTGGACTTTGGTAACTTTGGTTTTTGCAACTGTTCTTTCGTTCATTTTATGGACATAGTTTTCTTATTTGTTGGACTGTGTGTTTGCAAAGAAAGATGGTCCCTCTCTATTTTGTACATGATACCAAGAGACAATAGGTGGGTTAATAGAAGGCGTGGTTCAAAGCCTCATGGGATGTGTAGTGTTGTAATGTTACATCCCATGAGGCTTTTTATTGGCTGCTATTATGAGAGTAGTAAAGATTGAGAAGCATAATCCTCACCTTGTGTACCTCAAAGAATCAAAAATTGTCGTCACAAATGCTAGAAAATGTTCTATTGTAGCATCCAGTGGCGTGGGGAATCAGAGGACCTTTAATGCACCCAACTGGCTCATCAATGTCACCTATCCTGTCTCCTGGCCTGCTGGCTCCTGTGCAGGGACTCTGGTAAATGGAGTCCGGACTGTAGTGCTGTGTACCACGTGGAAGCAGAATTCCTTTTATACGGCTGACTGGCACAATGTCACCTGCCCTGTCTCCTGGCCTGGTGGCTCCTGTGCACGGACTTTAGGAAATGGTGTCTTAACTGCACCGTCCCGCACTACGTAGAAACAGAGGGGCTTTTATGCGCCTGACTGTCGCAATGTCACCTCCCCTGCCTGCTGGCTCCTGTGCATGGACTCTGTGAAATGGAGTCCTAACTTTAGTTGTCACTTATGGTAGAAGCAGTTAATGTCTTCTAAAAAGTTGATTGTCAAAGTGTTTATGCTGATGCCATGCTTATATATCAAATCTATAAAATAGTTCAGTAGGTTAATGCACTTGCTAAACAGAATTAAGTGTAGCCATTATGTCTGGTAATTTGACTCAATTTAACATTCCTCTTAGGGTGATAAAATGTAGAATAACAACATAAATTCTCAGGGCTTTAAGACTTTAGAGAGTTAATGATACTCTAAATGTCAGTTATCCGAATTATCGTTGTTATTCCACATAGGACATAAAGCTGTCCAGCCATCAAAATATTTTATCAGCACTAATTGTGTCAAGTTTGGGAAGTTTGGGATACTTCATTCCCAATGCAGCTGGAGATACTTTTCTTGAAGACGTCTAAATCAATTCTGGAACAATAGAAACGTATTTCAAAATAGTATCTTTTCTATACTGCAGGATCCCTGGTTTGTAGTTAGTCATGTTCTGATCCACATGGACTCTGTGTAGTTGTGGGCATGTCGTAAACGTTTCGAGACAAACCAACTTGCACAATTAGATTGGAAAAACCATCTGTGCTATCTAAACATTTGCAACATGATATTTTGGCTACCCTACAGTTCAGCGGGCTACTGCATGATGTGTGGTGGCCCCCTGGCCACTGTGCTGCTGTTGCTGCTGCTAAATACAGCTCTACAGCAGGACATTACATTTCTATCATGGTTCAGAATAATCCAGTATCAACATAGAGCTTACCTCTGCCTTCCATTACCATACACAATTATATTAACCCCATGCCACCACCTGCCCCTCCCTCCTCCGCTGCCTTGTCATCATAGTTTCAATCCTCTGATTCATCTTTCTGCTGGTGCTCCCTTGCCTGATCATCCTAGTATACCTCTTCCAGGTCAACTTTCAGGTCTGCTTCTTCCTTGTCCTTCTCCATCCGGTCCTCCACTTCCTGGTTCACCTATTCATAGCCCTGGCCCTCCTATTTGTCTTGGTAACCCTGACTCGATTGGTCCTTCAGTCTTGGTCCTCCTGTTCCTTGTCTCCTTCGTCCTCCTGGTCCTACTCCTGGTATTTGTACTCATCATAGTCTTTTTGGTCCTACTCGTCTTCTTAGTTTAAGTCCTTGAACTTATTTCTTCTGGTCTTCTGTACCACCCCTTCTGATCATAGTGATTCTGGTTGTGGTCTTGCTGTTTTTCTTAATTCTCCTAAGCCTGAAGTTTCTGTTGGCCCTGGTTCTCATGATCCTGGTATTTCTTATACTGGTCTTGAAGTCTTGGTGATTGCCCTATTGATCTAGCTCTTGTAGGTGATACTATCCTCTTCTGATGGTCCATTTTCCTTTGGTCCTGGTCCTCCTCTCGGTTCTCATCCTCCCAGCGCAACCTTATTGTGTTACTACTATTCCTTCTGGTAGTCCTGGTCTGCCTTTTGGTTGTCCTTCGACCCGTGATGCCATACTGACATTAGAAGAATGTTATGATGAGAGGACAAAGTCAAGGACAGATATCTTCTGTGCTCTCCTCTTCACCTCCCTATTCAGATTTGTCTTTCTATTCTCAGATGCATATCTGTGATTGCTGCTGGATTCCTATTTTCTCTCTGTCTCTCTCTCACACACAAACCCACTCACACTCACACGCACCCCTTTATGCACTCTCTCTCTCTCATCAGGTTCTCTGTGGTATCATTCTTCTCTTCCCTTTCTGATTCCCCTAGCCTTTTCCCCCTCACCCCTCTGCTTTAATTCTCTCTCAGTGGCCTTTTTATCACCTGTCTAACTCTCTCTTTCTCTGCCAGTCCCTCTCTCAGGTGTATATTTACAAGGGCACTGTGCCACTGGAATGTCACTTCTATTGACGTTCCTGTTGCGCAATGCACTTCTCCATATTTACAAGGTGGTGTTAAGCCACATTACAGGGCTTAAGGCCACCTTGTGAATATGCCCCCTATCGCAGCAGTCCGCTGCGGCAAAGGGGCGGTGTCAGGAACCAAAAAGATCTGAATATCTCTGCCTGTACAACACAACAGGAACAAACAATTTCAAACGCGCAGAAAGTCAAAGCCATTACCTGGAAAGAAGCTTGGAGATTGAATAACTCCAAGATGGCCGACAACTCACGGAAGGCACAGTTTTTTTCCATCTCGCAGAGTCCGATTTGAAGCGCTCACGATAGAGCTGATGCACTTAACCTGTGATTCCTGACTGAAGCGCATGCATTTGAACTCCTCCCGTTGGTTTAGTTAGTTAGGGACTTCGTTGGTACCGTCGGTATATCGACTCGAGTGTACGCAAGACTACTTCCCAGAAAGAAAGTTGTCAAGCCTGCGCATCTCTCTCTCTCTTGCTTCGTCGAAGCGGTGTTCCCCTTGAGAGCATGCGTAGAGGAATTCAGCAAGAAGCTCTAGCTTACGAGCCTGCGCATTGAACTGGAAGCCACTACCTTGTCGAGGGAGCAGCGTTAGACTTCGAGATTGTTATCAGACAACGTGGTAGCAATTCCAGCAAAAAATAATGTCAAGGCACTGCCGCTGAGCTAAGTACTATTTGGTATTGTAAATTATTGTAAATAATTACTGGACACAATTCTTTGATATAGGCTAAAAAGCAGTATTAGAAGGTTACTGATACTCACCAAGACAATCTTCATTGCTGCTTCCCATACCTGAAAATACAAATGGAAAAGAAGTTAATCAATACTGATTAAGAATAAAGATTAACTACTAATAATACAATATAATAAATAGACAGTGTAATAAAAAAATATATAATTGATATCACTAAATAGTTATTTTCTTTCTCTTGATTAATCATAGAAATTCTTTGTGCAAATAGAACAAGATAATTCTTAAATTGCAGGAAGATACTGAAGACCAGTAGAAGAGAGGCAAAGGTCTAAGGTTTTGTGGGTATGTAAGGTTAGAGACAGGAGAATTATTCAAGATTATTTAGAGGCATAAGTGTTAAATATTGTTGTCTTTAGTTTCCTGAATGAACTGCTAGAAACTCAACAATTGTGGAGGCGAAGCAGGAAATTGGAAGCAGATAACAAAAGACAGTCTCTTTGTCTTCTTTAATATTTTATCTACTCCTCCTTCCCCCTTTGGGGGTTTCTCCTAGGTACAGTTACATTTGTGCTAGGGTACCTCCTGGACGGGGCATTGGGGAAAGGCATCTCTGCTTCTGCGCAAGTACTGGATACATCACTGACAGAGTGAAGTGACCAAGTGCTGAAACTTGCGCCTGAGCGGAGATGGCTGAGGGCTTAGATTTAAAAAACTTGGGAGAAGTACTGGGCTTAATTCAGAAAGAGTTAACAGCAATCAGCGAAGAGAAGAGAGGATTGGGACGAGAAATGATGGATGTTAGAAGAGAAACAGTAGAGTTGTCAGGTAGATTGACCAGCATGTCTCAAGCGTCTTGTCAGAGATTTTCAGAGACAGAAGGGGAAACCTTGGGGTCCACATCCAGATTAGCAACTCATGTGGTACATTTCCTGTCCCCAGTGATTCCTTTAGCACCACCTGAACGATTTAGTGGGGATCCCCAGAAGGCCCAAATGTTCCTGATGCAATGCTCCCTGCATTTTATATGTCACCCTTCGATTTTTCCAGACGCACAGTCTCGCGTAGCCTTCATTTTGTCCTACCTCAGTGGTGACGCCGCGAACTGGTCAATGCCTTTGGTCACCAAAGATGACGCCTTACTATACAATTTTGAAGACTTTAAAAAAGAATTCCTATGGATTTTTGATCAACAGAAAATATCACAGGCCACAGATAATGAATTACTAGAACTGAAACAGGGCAATAAAGATCTTGTGGCATATCTGGCCCAGTTTAATAAGCTAGTAGTAGAAACAGACTGGCCAGAGAGTAAAAGAGCAACTGTCTTTTACCAAAGATTTCAGGATGAGTTAAAAGACATACTATCCCAAATTCCCAATCAACCCACGGACATATCGGCCTTAATAGACTTAGTTTTGGAGATTGACTTTAGAGAAAGTGAAACGAGAGGCGAGAAAAGAAAGGAATTCAGATCTTATACTCCAAGATTTGACAGAGCCACAATGGAAACAACGAGAGCAGGAGACGGTCAATCTGGGGTAGAACCAATGCAAAGTGGAGCAGTTTGTAGAGCTTTAACCAAGGATGAGAAAGAAAATAGACAACAGAATAATGTATGCATGTATTGTGAAAATAGTGAACATTTCATGAGGATGTGTCCAAAGAATCCCAAGATGTTTTCGAAGGAGAAGGAAAACTTCAAGCACCACCAGTAAGTGGAGTTGGACTGGTGGTTGCAGAGAACAAAACAACTCCAGAGGAGCACCTTTTGGCAAATACCTTACAGTCATTTCCCCCCCATCTAGTGATCTCGATGACATTAAAATTCAGAAACATTACCCTGACTGAAGTTTCTATCATGTTAGATTCAGGAGCCACCGGAAACTTTTGTGATCTAAAATATGCCAGGAAAATTGGCCTGAGGGCAATACAAAAGTCTAGGAGCGAACCGGTGAGGGCGGTGGATGGTATAAACCTTTCTTCCGGGCCCATCACCAGTCACACAGAACAGGTAGAATTGACCTTTTAAGAGGACCATCGAGAAACAATACAATTTAATTTAATTGACGCTCTTCAATTCCGGATTATACTAGGTTTACCATGGCTCACAAAGCACAATCCGAGTATCAATTGGGAAATGAGAACAGTTAAAATGGATTCTGACTATTATAAAGAAAATTGTTTTAGTTCAAAAACCAGATCAAGAGAACCAGGACCAGCCACACTTTTGAGCAGACAAGAAATGTCCGTTTGTGTGGTTCACACCAATGAAATTCCAGCAGAATACAAAGAGTTTCAAGATGTACTTGATGAAGTGGAGGTACAAAAATTACCACCTCACCGATCATTCGACTGCAGAATAGAGTTGGAGCCAGGAACAAATCTGCCTTGTAGCAGGGTCTATGCACTGACAGAAAAGGAGAATGAACACCTAAAGAAGTATATTGAGAAGTATTTAGCCAATGGGTTTATATGTCCCTCCCAATCCCCAGTCTCTTCGGGAGACATCCTTTACAACGCAACTTTTATTGCGCAGTGCCATTACGACGCAACTTTTACAACGCAAACCATTACAACGCATTGCGCTGGGGGGCGCTCTAGGATAGGGAATAGGTTTAATTTACTATCCAACACCTTCCCTACTATCCACGGGGACTGGAGTTGGAATAGTAAATTAAACAATTCACTATCCAGCGCCCCAAAGCACTATGCGTTGTAAAGGCATGCGTTGTGAAAACCGCGTTGTAAAGGCATGCGTTGTGAAAGCATGCGTTGTGATGTCATACATCCGTCTCTTCGTCACTGTTCTTCGGCCCAAAGAAAGTAGGTGAACTCAGAATGTGTATCGACTATCGGGCAATAAATAAGGTCACCATCAAGAAAAAATATCCTTTACCACTCATTTCAGTACTATTAGATCAGGCGAAAGAAGCACAAATATACACTTAGTCAGATCTTCATGGTGCTTACCACCTGTTTCGAGTTAAGAAAGGGGATGAGCAGGGAGGAGCTTTGCGCGCATCTGAGATGGCCGCGTGAGCACAGGGCCCCCGAGGACCCTCACTGCCTGGCATCTATCCTGTACAATATCCTGATTTGATGGAAGATCATTGAAGACACAACACGGCTGATGTCATAGCAGGTTTTTGGGTCAAAATCGGACGCAGGGTCCCCGAGCTTTGCCGACTTGAAATTTGAGGCCTTCTCCATGGAACAGCCTGGACCTTGAGTGGTGGCAGTGCCCAGGTCATAATTTAACAACAACGGCTTGAGGGGATCGGACCACAGCCTCACTTCACTTTCGGTTTCGTTTCTCCGGCGCACTGCCTCATATATGCGGTGTGTCTGTTGATCGGACGAGCCCCGATGCCAGCTCATTGAGTTGCGAGCGGGTGACTGTTTGGCTGTGGTCTCCACTTGGCTCAACTTTGCCTCCTGTATTTCCGTGTGTGAATTTTAAGGAGCCATTTGGACCAGATCCCAAGCCTCCCTCGTGGGGCACCCGACTTGCCATGACGGGCAAGCCTGAGGGTGAGAAACGGAAGGTCAAGACCACCATCCGTGGAGGTTCTACCCAGACAAACGTCATGGACCGCTATACACTTTCTAAAGGATCCCCTGGTGGCGCACCTAAGACCCGGGAGGAGGTTGTCGACGATCCTGCTGTGTTGGCGGACTTAACACTACAAGACGTGATGGGCGCCATTGCTGGTATTCGGTCCTCTATTGGCCAACAGTATGAAGCCTTGGCTCTGAAGTTGGACACGGTGGCTATCGATGTCAACCTCATTCGCACTGACTTGGCCAAGACGAATGAGAAAGTGAAGTCATTAGACCTGAAGACATCCAGCCTTACCACGGACGTGTCCGACTTGCAAACAGAAGTGCGCAATCTTAGATCTGCTAATGACTTTTTTGCTCGTCGCTTGGAGGATTTTGAAGGCCGTGCTCGGCGCAATAACGTGCGTATTATTGGGGTCCCGGAAGAATCTAGTCCACTCGCCACTGATCTTCGAGTGGAGGACCTCATTCTTAATCATCTGGCACCAAAGGGCCTGAGCAAATTCTTTGCCATCGAACGTGCACACAGAGTGCCAGGGGGACAAGCGAAGCCCAGTTTTCCCCCCCGTCCGATTATTGCACGGCTCTTCAACTTTAGAGATCGCGACGCCATTTTGCAGGCGGCACGGACAGGCGGCCCTACGCAGTTCGAGAACGCCGCTGTGAATTTTTATCTAGACTTTTCTCAGTCGGTCCAGAAACAACGTATGGGATTTCAAGGTGTGAAAAGGCGACTAAGAGACATGGAACTAAAATATGCTATGTTATTCCCGGCCCGACTGCATGTTGAATATGACAATCGAACATTTTTCTTTGTCAGGCCTGAGGAAGTGAGTGATTGGTTGGACACTTTGCCGACTCGCCGCGCTGGCCAGGAACATGGTGGTGGTGCGGAAGGGGGACTGATGGACCAAGAATGATTATGGTGCCTGTGTCCGGAACAATTTTCAGCGTGATCAGCCGGAGTTCACTGACTTTTTTTTAATCATTCCGTTCATATCCTCGGAGGTAGCGGGGATGGCGGGACCCTTTCCTCCTCTGGGGTTTTCTTTGTGTAGAATAGTTCATGTTTGTAATTGCTAGGGCGACAGGCACACTGCAAATTGGGTTGGCTTTTGAGTCGGTGCAGGGGTGCAGGGTGGGGGGGAGTTGTGTTGGGAACCTTGGGGGGAGGGAGGGACAAGTTCTGGGATTGTTTGTTTTTTCTTTTTCAAGGCAAGGTACTTTCATTATCTTTGACATTGGTGTGATGCTCGTTTTGCGATGGGAGTTCATTTTGGATATGGATGGGGGTAGAGGGTTGAAGGTATTATGCTGGAATGTGAATGGGTTGGGTGATCGCATAAAGAGAGGGGTGGTTATGCAGCTGTTGCGGTGCCTTTCGCCTGATGTCGTTCTGTTACAAGAGACGCACTTGATAGGAAACACTTGTCACGCTCTTCATAGAAGGGGTTATCGTCTTGTTGCCCATTCGGGATTTACATCTAGCTCTAGAGGAGTGGGAATTCTGCTTAGGGTTTCCCTCCCCCTCGCAGTTGATGATGTGATCCTCGATGCCAGGGGTCGATATGCTGCACTTGTCGGGCGGTGGGAGGGAAAGCCAATCTCGTTGGTGTCAGTTTATGTCCCCCCGGGCATGCAATCCACGACATTTACGGACCTGGGGCGGATGGTTCTGGGTCTCCCTGAGGGTGTTTTGATACTGTGTGGTGATTTTAACTCCGTCATTTCTGGCAGGATGGACCGCTATCCCCCCCGAGATCTTCCTGCTGCGCAATCCTGGTTGGGCGACTTCCTGGAAACATTAGGCCTCATAGACTGTTGGAGACTAATGCATCCAGAGCAAACACAGTTTACTTTTCACTCGGGAGCTCATGGCAGTCTTTGTAGATTAGATTATATCCTGATACCGGCGGCACTGTCCCCCTCGATTGGAGAGATTAGACACCTGACCCGGGGTATATCGGACCATTCCCCTATTTGGTTTCATTTTAATCTTAGCATCGGGGCCAAAGGCAGGGTGGCTCCGATTAACCCATGGTATCTCCTCAACCCCAAGACACGCGCTGAATTGATTAAATCATTTGATCTGTTTTTTACTGAAAATGTTGGTTCTGTATCCTCACCTGTCTCGTTGTGGGAAGCTTTTAAGCCTGTGATCAGGGGACAGGCATTGTCTTTGGTGGGGTGTGCCAAGAAATGTAAGAACGAGGCAATTGTTCAGCTCGAAACTGAAATCACAGACCTGGAGACTGCATTGGAGCGGGGGGTGTCTCGAGAAGCATTACATGTCCTCCGCCTTAAACAATTAGAATATAAAACTTTGGTTACTGATGCGGCAAAGACGATGAGTAGGGAACAGCAGGGACGGCTCTATGATGTGGGTGATAAAGCAGGAAAATTGATTGCCTGGCTGGACAGAAGGGAGAGAGCGAATCGAGTGGTTCTGGTGATTGTGACATGTGGTGCTGTGAGTGTAACTGATCCTGTTGGCATTGTTGAATGCTTTGCTGATTATTTTCGAAAGGTCTATACCTCGGTGTCCGACAGGCCTGAAGAGGATTCGCACTTGTTGCTTCGGGACATAGCGCTCCCATGTTTGTCGGAATCGGAGCGTGATTGCTTGGATGCCACGCCCTCAGTGGATGAGTTGGCTCTCGCGCTGCGCTCCCTTCGCTCCGACAAGGCTCTGGGTCCCAATGGCCTTCCTGTGGAACTGTATAAGTTACGCCCTGATACTTTAGCTCCCCATCTACGTGCTATGTTTTTGGCTGCGCGAGATAATGGCTCCCTCCCCAGAGATCAGCGTCTTGCGACCATTGTGGTGATCCATAAATAGGATAAACCACGAGATCGCTGCTCGTCTTATAGACCCATTTCACTTTTAAATGTGGAGCCCAAGATCCTCGCCAAATTGCTTGCTAATGGTCTGATTATGGGTATTGGCGACCTGATTCATCCAGATCAATCGGGTTTTATCCCGCACCGTAACACGGCATTAAATTTGCAACGTCTGCATGGTGTTCTCGCGAGGGCCCGACGCTGCGTGAACCGGTCATCTTGGCGTCCTTGGACGCCACGATGGCCTTTGATACAATCGAGTGGTCTTATCTCTGGGCGGTAGTCGCCAAGTTTGGATTCGGCGCAGGTTTTATCGGTTGCGTCAAACTCCTGTATGAAACACCACTAGCCCAGGTGGTGGTTAATGGCCGCGTCTCCATGCCTTTTACTCTCGGTAGGGGCACACGACAGGGTTGTCCGTTGTCCCCACTCCTTTTTGCTTTGGCGTTGGAGCCTCTTGCCGCTTGGCTACGGTGGGAACCCTCGATGAAGGGTATACGCTGGACGCCGGAATTTGAGGATCGCATTTCCTTATATGCGGATGATATTTTATTGTACCTTACCTCTCCCCAAAAATCGCTCAATGTGTTGTTTGACGTATTTACCTCCTTCGGGAAGAACTCGGGCCTCGTCATTAATTGGTCGAAATCCTACATTTATGTACTAGCGGCTGATGTCCCTCGTTTGCCACGGGGCTGTCCCATCCAGTTGTCGCAGTCTGGCTTTAAGTACCTGGGTGTGTTTATCTCCATGGATCCGGCGGTTCGCTACGAACGTAATTTGCTCCCCCCACTCCAACGGTTACGCTCCGATGTAGCGCGTTGGTGTAAATTACCGTTGTCTCCCCTAGGGCGTGCAGCCCTTTTTAAGATGATGTCCTTACCTCGGTTCCTATATGCACTCCAGAATAGTTTTGATGTCATCCCGTCGACATATTTTCGGGAAGTAGAATCGTTGCAGAGGCAACTAATATGGGACGGACGTTCGCGCATAGCTCTTCCGAAATTGACACTCCCCTGGTATGATGGAGGTATAGCGCTCCCGGATATTCGTAGGTATTATTGGGCTTCCCACCTTGCTGCTATCAACCACAGGATGTATGGCCCGGCGTTGAATCCAGCATTTGAAATGGACAAGTGGCTGCTCCCGGGTGTTGATTATTATAGGGCACTTTACTCGGGACCCTCCCGTTCGCAACTCACGGGACCTACCGCTATTGCTGTGCGGGTATGGCATAGCGCAACGGCGGCTATGGGCTGGAGTGATAAATTAACGGGTGCGACACCGCTCTATGCCTCTGCGAAGTTGGGTGGCCTATGGAGGACGAAGGGATTTGATAAGTGGGACATGATCGGTATTGGTAAAGTGCGTGATCTCTGGGTTAAAGGAAAGGTTAATGCCTTCTCTGACCTGCAAATAGAGTATAAACTGAGTGACAGGGAATGATTTCGTTACATCCAGGTACGTCATGCTCTGAATTCTGTGTTGCCAGTGGGTAGTGCTGTTCCGGATTCCTCCCCCCTCGAAGATCGTATACTAGATGGCTATGTGCCGGACAGTACTATCTCACTGTTCTATAAGAAAATGATTAATGACCGATCGGGTCTGCTTGATCGCCTCCGTGAGGCCTGGATCTCTGATGGTATTGAATTGGATGATGAGGATTGGCAGTCCGCGATCTCCTCTCCCAAGGAGGTGGCGATTCCGGCCCGCCTCCGTCTGGTCCAACTCAAGATCCTCCACAGAATCTATGTCACTGGTCCCCGTCTAATTCATATGGGTTTCTCTACGGATGGTATGTGTCGGCGTGTGTGTGGTCTCCTTGGCACCTATCTCCACATCATATGGGAATGCCCTGAGGTGGTGCGATTCTGGAAACGTATACATGAGATTATGGATGATGTCAAGGGAGTTGTTATGATGCCGGAAGCCCGACAATGTTTATTGAATGTATGGGGTCCGAATGACTATGACGTGTCGCAGCTTCGGTGGGTGACTTTGGCCAATATGGTTGCGAAGAGAGATATTGCCCAGTTGTGGGGATCCCCAAGGCCGCCTACAGTGACTGCTTGGAAAGAGAGTCTGGACTGGTGCATGTTTCGAGAGAAAACAGTATATATTGCAAGAGGCAGGCCCAAAAAATGGGGGAAGATTTGGAATCCTTGGAACTCATACCGTGGAGATATTTGTACACCCCCGCTCACCGCTATCCAGAGTCCTCCCCAGTCGCCCTGACCTACATCCCTTCCAGCTGTGGTATATCGTGCTGTTCATATGCAACTCTGCCTCTGCCTCCCTCCCCTCATCTGTATTCAAAGACTTTTTTCTCCTGCTATCATGTATCTCCCGTTCTCCTTGAGCACAGACCTAATGGCTGTATTATTACTGTACTGCCTTGCTTGTTTGTTTGATGTTTTGTTTCTTTGTGTTTCAAATAATAAACAGTTACAAAAAAAAAAAAGAAAGGGGATGAATGGAAAACAGCATTCAGAACACATTTGGGATTGTATGAATACCAAGTAATGCCTTACGGACTATGAAATGTTCCAGCTGCCTTTCAGCACTTTACAAACAGTGTACTGAGAGAGTTCATACACCAATCTATTATTGTATACATTTACGAAATATTGATTTACTCGAAGTCAGACGAAGAACATCCGGATCAAGTGAGGAAGATATTACAGAGATTGAGAGAAAACAATCGCTATGTAAAATTGGAAAAATGTGTGTTCAATGCAAAAGAAGTAGAATTTCTTGGAAATGTTATTACACCATCAGGAATAACAATGGATTCAAAAAAGGTGATGGTCGTTCTAGACTGGAAATCCCTAAAAAACGTAATGGAGTTACAAACCTTCATTGGCTTTGCCAATTTCTATCGAAGGTTTGTAAATGAATTTTTGCATAAACTCATTCCACTTACTCGACTCCTTAAGAAGGGTGTCCCATTTGATTGGACAGAAGAAGCTGAAAGAGCTTTTCGACTGTTGAAATAAGATATTTTACTCCATCATTTTAAAACTTCCTCGAAGACCCTGAGGAGTAGGTGTCATCAGAGGTAAGTCATTCAACCATCTGTCCTAGTAAGAGTGGACCTTAGTATATCTTGGCATTGGGGAACAAGTAAAAAAAGAAAAATTACCATTGCACCATGGGAGAAATCTCCCAATATGTGGGGGTCATTAGTGGTTTTACATTTTATTTTAAAACAACTCCTGCTTTGGCCAGTTTGACAGCCAGCATCGTGTTTGACAGTGGTCAGTCCACATTTTCCTACATTGACAGGAACTACCATGACTGCGGTTGTTGCCAACATAGAGAGATGTTCGTGGGGCAGGAATACATCTATAAATTTGGCATGTTGAGTACAGGCAGAGTGGCCGAAGAAAAGACCTTTGCCACCCTGTCAGCCTTCACTCCATCTGCCAAACCCTAAATCAGGCCCTCTGGTTAGAGCAGTGGGTGGAAAATTGTGGTTTACAATACTCCTCTAAGGGATTGCCACTGGGTAGACTATTTGCAAGTATTTGTCCCATCACCTCTTGGGTGTATGATTTTCAGTAGAAACTTGAGACTGGCATAGCTTTTCAAGCTTACTGTAGTCAAAGTTTATGAATTCTAAATAGTAGTAAACTTGTATCCATTTAAAGGAGTGCTTCTGTGGTGTATATATACTACTTTTATGATGAAGGTGTCACTATATATGTTCGAGATCCAGCAAAATGAAGTGTAAAACCCTCTTTGTGAAATCTGGATGAGGAGAAAAACTGACTGACATAGGAGACCCCACTCAGGGCCCCAAAGCCCAACTACCAAACCAAGAATGCGTTTACGGACAGTGTGACAGCTGAGCACCTATCATGCAGGTATGGCAACATTGCACTTGCATGCACCATGCAGTTCTTGTGTATCCCGTGTTTTTGCTCCAAGTGCTTCAGGATTTCCTGCATCCTTAACGTTCTGGGTGATGGAGACTTCCTATGCTTCACCTATGCCACAACTGTGCTCTATTAGAGGGTGATTGTGCGCTGCCACACCATTCCTAGCTGCCTCCGATATGCACAAGGGTTCTGTCCTCTAATGCACCAGAGAGATCAGGATGAGGACATCTTAGTGACTTTATGCCGATGCCCTGTCACACCACTCAGCAATGCTATAGCCCCTAGTTTTGTGCAGGCATGCGCCACTGCTGAGACTTTGATCAGCAGCTGACAGAGGAAAATGAGTGATTCCCTGACCCACAGACAAGTCCCACAATGGACAATTAAAGAGCTGTAGAAAGGATTTGGACTCCACAGAGCAGGGGCAGAACCCATAGAGCTGTGTGGGGTTTAGCTAAATTAGTCGCTGCTCGTATGCTATGCCACAGCCCACCACATACAACCATGTTCACCAGACACCAAGTTCCTAATGCATGGTATTTAAGTCCAAAACTTGCACCACTGAATGAGGCTGCTGTCAGGTGAGGCTGTTCTGTTACTGGAATGCTGTTCTTGGAGTAATACAGTTTAGAGTCACAGAGCATGAGATCACCACAAGTTAGACTAGCAAAAAGCTGCTATTTCCTAATCACCTCTGATTTACCAAGCAGTACACAGTTGCACTGTTGAGAAGGTCTCCATGACTGTAAATGTCAGAGACTGACTGAAGACTGGTCTCAGCAATCCCAGCTGCCCACACTAGTCAAAAACCAATGGTGACACTGGGGCACCAGATCAGCATCATAGGAACGATGGTGGTTTTGTCACCTCATCCTACACCAGGATTAATGCAGAGTATTGTAACTCAATATCAGTAATATTATATCTATAGTAACAGTGGTGGCAGTTCAAATAGTGGATTTGCATAATCCCAGCTGTGATATCTGCGATTTATGCTAGTGAAACCCCGGGCAGTGCTGGGATTCTGTATCTCCCTCTTGAAAACAGAGAGATGTTTTGGGTGAATTGGTGGTGCCTACGAATAAGGACTAGGATTCGGGTATGCTTTGGGGGGCTCCGAGAGCTCTAACTCGATTGGCTAACGATGTGGTTGGCCCAGATGAGTCTGGGAATCATCACAGGGTTTCCTAAAATTTCCTCTAAGTATTGAAGGCTGCCTCCATGGAATGCACAAGGGTGAGGGTTCCAGGGAGTCTAATTAGTTAATCATGGAGGTTTTCACCAATGAAGAGCCAAGAGGAAAACTCTGCATGGCTTCTGAAACTCTGCCATGGGTGTTGAGTGTGGACTCAGGCTGGTGGCAGGAGTTCAACTTAGGGGGCTCGCCTTGTATGTGTTTTTGTTACCCATGGAAGCTCGACTCAACTGTAAATCACAAATTTTTCATCAGTGCGGCCTGTGAGTCTTTATAAGGCTTTTGGGAATGGCCTTGGTGTGGAGCAAAACCTACCGTTTGAAGTTTACCCTAAGTTGTGGCACTGCACCCTGGTCATGGATGGGGACTATAGAGCTCTAACACAGCCTTCTATGAAGAAGATCACTCTGTAGAGACCAATGAGTAGTTGCTGACTTCTGCGTCTCTTCTATATGTATGAAGGCTTGCATTACTTAGGTGGCTGGAACGAGTATAACCTTATTTGAAGCATGGGAGCCTCTTGATGTTCAAGTTTGACTTTCATAGAGTCTTTAACAGCAGAGATATTTCGGTGTCCTTACAGGGTACACTGACCTAAGCCCTGAATATAAACATCTGCTCAAGGTCTGTTTTTGGAACACCAGGTCCACGGGCGTCAGCTCAAATATCTCACGGAGACTTAACAAGTCTTCATTTCGTCCATCTGCCCACAAAACACCTCAGTATCTAATATTCATTTCTAAAGAAATTCTCCCTTTCTTGGAACTGGCACTAAAGCTGGAAGGGCTTTGAACCTCACAGGCCACCAACCATAAGAACCCTGAGGGAATTTCCTGGTAGAAGGATCATGGTGATGTGGAAGGTACAGGTCACATTGCCTATGGAAATCCAGGAGAAGGTGATTAGGCTTTGCTATAGTGCATGGGTTTCTGCTGACCTAACCTCTTATCAACTCAACTGGGAAAACATTTTTTTTTTAAAACATCGCAAAGGTTCAAGTAGAAAGGAGTGAAATTTGAATTCCACCTGGAAAGGTTTGCAGTTGATTTTTTTACCCACCAACTTTTTTCATTTGCATAAATACTTTCCACAAAAATGTACGGTTAACTTTTGGGATTCCTATTTTTCACATTACTTTTTAGCTCTTAAAGAGTTTGCCATTTTCAGAAAAGTTGATAGTTAACTGCTCATTCCTCACCATCCCCATCTTCAGACTGCCTGGCTGTAGTGTCCTAAATACGTTGGGGCAGATTTACAAACCCCCTTGCGCCACCAGTACATCACTTTTTGTGACGTACTGGTGGCGCATGTTACTGCACCATATTTACATAGATAGGAAAAGCCACCCTGCGTGGCTTTTCCTGTCCTTGTAAATATGACCCCTTTACACACAGCACTTTGCGTGAAAGGGGTGTTCGATGGGTGTTGCTGGGTGTGTTCCTACGCAACACCCATGGAATAAGATACATTTCCAGATTTCCAAGGAATCGTAAATCTGGAAATGCGTCTGAATGCTACACCCCCCCTAAGGAGGGGCGTAGCGATGCTCAACGGGGATTTATTTTTTATTTCTCCTCATTTTTTCCTTTTTCAGTGTGTGCTGCATTCTACAGCACGCATTGAAAGAGAAAAATGCCTGTAGTGATTGTTTTTGTGCAGGAAGGTCCCCTTTCCTCCACAAAAAGTATCTCCCCATGATGCAGGCATCCTTGCTCCATGGGGCAAGGGTGCAAGGGTGCGCGCGCCGGCGCTTGGCTGCAGTTTGTGTGTCACGCAGGGGAGAGCACAGGAATGCAACATATTATTGTAAATATGTCACATTCCTGTGCTTTGGAAGTGCTGCAGCGTGGTGCAGCCAAAGGGCTTGCGTTGTCACGCTGCAGCACTTCCTTGCCCCCTGGTTGGGACAGTGACTATGTGATATCCTCCTCATTAACCTCATTCTATCTAACCTAGTATAATTTCCAATGGTAGGAAACTCATGTCATTAGTTTCTGTCAGGTGCTCTGCATGCTTTTATCTGTTGTTGGACAATAGTGTGCAAGAATCTATTGGTTGATGGGGCACACCCAGAAGGGTACTTCTTTTGTCATGAGTAATCAGCAGGCCATTACATGACTTAAGGTTGTGGGCAGCTATATTTATTAATGGTTAAAGGACCTTTTACCTGCACCCCCCTAGAGAGATTGCCTTTTGCTTGTCTCGTGTAGATCTGTGAAGTGTCCCATTTCGCTCTAAATGCATATGGCTTGTTTGTGAGTAGTGCATCTGTAATTGAGCGGTGTGGTACTCCTTAAACTGAATTCACGCCACCCTGTATGTACGTAACGCATTAGATTGTAGAGTGCTTAATATGTTAAAGTGACAACCAAAACTGTTGTCCTCTTTTTCTCTGCCTGTCTCTCAGCATCACTGCCAGGCCATATCCTGTCTACTCCTCTGCCCATAAAGTAAGGAACCAGCAACAGCCCCTGATGGCAGGAGATGGTGAATTCCATCCGACATTTTACACCTACTTTAGCTATGAGTGCTTTTTTGGCTAAAGCCCATATTTCACTGTTTCTAGATAGAATGTGACCGCATATATCAGCATATCGTTCACTTTTTGACTTGAAGGAGATCTGTGCACCTGTGCTAAGAAGGGAGTGAATCAGAAGCATAGTACCTTGTCTGCTTTCACTTAAAGAGTATTGAATATACTTCAGAACTGAGCAAAAGACTTCCTGCTTCTTCAACATGAAAGGAGAAAGGCGGTAGATTGCCTTACACACAGAAAACCTACCTTACTTCAGCACAGACCCGAAGTCCAGTGTTCTATCTGCTGTTGTCAAGCACTCAGGCCTGAAAATAATGCTAACATTGGTGACTTGCAAATGCTTCCTATTTTGAACCAAGTTAACACCTGTTTCATTACGTGGTGAGCAGGTAGAAGGGCAAGGTGCCATAGTTATACCCAAAGCCGATTACTTGCAGCCTCTCTGTACCTTCCTGCATCCCCCTGTTGAGTCTAGAGTGTGAACAAATCGGAATCACATCCTCTCCAGGTGGAGTGCAATCTGCCCTGACTGAATGCAGGTCTGCTTACCTCATGTGCCAGTCCAACTCCTCAGAATCTGAAGGCTCCCAAAGTCACAGCCACTGTGCCTCTCGCCCCAACCCCCTTTGTAGTTGGTTATCACATAGGTGGCAGAGTCTTCAGGAAAGCCCCCATCTCTACTTTAGTTGTTGCAACGACTTTCCCCTTGGCAGACCCACCATTCAAAGAGACCCCAGATCATCAACTCTACGCTGCTGTTGAGTAACCCTGAGCATAGTGGCCGTAGCGGGCTACCCTGAGGTCTATGGAGCTGCAAACAAACTCTGTGGAACTCTGTGGAGCTCCACTACGCCGCCCGTCTCCACCCCCTATTAAT
Organism: Lissotriton helveticus; assembly: GCF_964261635.1. NCBI lineage: Eukaryota > Metazoa > Chordata > Amphibia > Caudata > Salamandridae > Lissotriton > Lissotriton helveticus. Next base: position 382,581,262 of record NC_136061.1, on the reverse strand, counting down.
AAGTAAGTTAACAGTCATTAAAATTAAACTTAAAACCACTTACCCCTTTACTGCGGCATCTACGGGCTGCCCTCCTCCTCGCCGTACCAGTAATGCTTAAGAAAACTTGCATGCACGCTCGCCACACATGCACATTTTCCCTAAGTATTGAAGGCTGTCCCCAGGGGAGCGCGTGCATGCACAGTTTTCTGAAGTATTTCTGGTATGGCGAGGAGGAGCTCAGGCCAGGGATGCTGCAGTAAAGAGGTATGTGGTTTTAAGTTTATTTAAATGACTGTCTAACTTACTTTTTAATAAGGGGGTGGAGGCGGGGGCTGGCCAACTCCACTATCGCTGCAGAGTGTACAGAGATTTGCCTTCCCTGCGTTCTCCATATAATGTGGAGAAGGCAAATCTCTGCCCACTCTGTGGGCGGAGCAGAGGTTTCCACCTGGGGTTACTGATGTGGCCTCTGTGCTGTTTGTATGTGAATGAGCAGGAACATGCAAGAGCGATAGACCCCTGCACCCCTCCATCAAGCAACTATCACATTTCCCCTGAATAAGATCAGTACACAAAGTCAGAGGCCCCTCTGATGTCTACCACATTGAACATGTGGCATGTGCATCAGTCACATCTAAGTAATACTTAAAATGTGTGCATGTTCACGTTGTCTTTAGGATGATTGAGTACAGTACCAACAGTGATGCTTATTACATAGTTTACCTAGTAGTCCTGGAGTTTGACAGACCCTGGATAACTGGACTGGCATTGGCTGCAAGTGATGAAGGATCAAGAACCTACATCTCAAAAACCACTATTGATCAAATAATAGGTTCAGTGCTGATTAATGCTGAGTAAAATGGCTGCTAGTCATCACAGAGACCTGTCCTGACAATAAAGTATAATGTAATGTAGCGTATAACTTATATAAGTTCATCCAAGCTGATAGTGATACACACACAAAAACCCGCAATGAGTCACAACTGTACTCACTGATTTAGCTACTCCTTTACAAGAGATTTTCTTCAGCCTCCCCCTTCTCATGCATGGGAGATGGAAAGAAATTTAGATCTGGTAGTGAGTCTAATGTAATTCACATATCCTCACCTTCTGCCCACCTGTAAGCCTTCCTGTCCTGTACTGAGCAACAAAAAACTAGGTATATGAGAATGCTCTGTGTCTTTTCCTCCAATTTAACTCTAGTCAATAGATTTTTGCAGTAAGTAGCCTGAGAGGAATAGGTCTTAACTTCAATTTAAATCTCAAAATACAGTGTGATCATTAGGACCACACAATAAAAGTCTGAGACAGTAACTTGGAATTAAGAGGGCTTTTTACAAACTCAAAGTCAGACTTATATAAATCATTCTCAAGAACGTACTATAAAAATATACAATTATAAAAGGAAGACCAAAGCATCTTACAATGTTGGTCCTCAACAACAAAGAGCATATCAGAATCTCTGTTAGAGGAATGCAAAATGTAAGAAAAATAACTTGATGCCTAAACAAATAATTTCCACTCTTCTCCCCGTACATGGAAAAAAGTTTCAGCTCCAGTAAAGCCTACACTAAATAGCAGATGGGGAAACCCTATCGAATTAAGGTAGCAAGGGAGGTGCCAGCATTAGAACCGCAGTATAAGTTCTAAATTAAAGACTCATGTATAGTATGAAGACATGCAATCAGAGATGTCCAGAGAGGTCTGTACCTCTCTAAGTCTAAAGGTAATCTGGCTAACTAACTAAGGTGGGTTCACTAATAAAAATGCATAAAGAACATTTGTGAAAATATGACCTCATACACATCATAATAAGTTGTTCAGTTCCCAGAAAAGAATTTGACACCTTGAACACTACTCCAATCTTTCAGTCTCCACTTCCAAAGTGTCTTTGGTTCCTCCCTTCGTCTGATAGTACCAACTAGTAACACTCCCTTTTTAATTCATAAAAATTCTTTGGCCTTGCCAACTCTTTCTCGCCTCTCTATCTCTGTAATACAATATGCATTCCACTAACTAACGAATGCCTTTGGTCTGCACCTGAAAAAGGAGCGAAACATGCAGAAAAACAACTTTCAAATGTCTTGACTGCCAGATTAAGGGCCACAATCACGCAAACTTAACATTTCTCTGTAAAACATTTATTTCTGGAAACTTTATATATTCCAATAAATTAAATGTTTAATAATGAATCAAGCCATATGATGCAGTAATTTTATATGTGGAACACTAACTAATACATGTAAATGCAAGCAAAAACGACATCCGGTCACAACCTAAAAAGAAAGCAGTAAACACATGTGATTAATTCTCACTAATCCCTGGCACATACACTGCATTAAATGCATTTTTGCACACTACCTTAATATCAGCATCCAGATGTCTCTAAAAAAGGAGACATTTTAATAAACACACAATAAATGCATTTCTATACCTTCAGTGCATATATCAATATTATTGCGTAACATGAGTACATGAGGACGAATGTAAATATATATGTGGCCTAGCCCAATGTAGAAGGATAAAGCCAAAGTTATGCTACTCTATATCGAACTCTGGGACACATCACAAACTGCCTTGGTATGTGTGGATGCAAATCCATATTTACTCATTTATTGTCACTTAACAACCAGTACTGTGGTCTACAACAGAAAGAAGAACACATCTGCCACCTGTGGTTGTTACCTGAAACATTGCAATGGTTTCTTATTTTCCAGTCTGCTAACTTTTTGAGACCTAGAGAAAGGAGAATGTCCTTTCACATGCTGCGGCTGTTCCAGAGTGGGACCAAGAAATGGTGTATACGAGACCCAGAGCACAGCGTTACTCTCTGTGGCTCAGCCTTTTGTCTTTTATCCCACACATAGCCCATCACAAAATAAAATGATGGATGGGGTGTTGAAACTTTTCCAACTATCACCCCCAGTAAATAACAGATCTGGGTTTAATCCATTGTTATTTTTACCACCAAGTCACCTCAGTTTGAACCCAGCCATATACAAATCATTCTTCACCCTGCTTTCCATGAGAACATTCCAGTCCGATCTGCCGAGTCAGGTCCTCCCTGGACCGAAATCATGTATCCTGGGCATAGTTTTGGGGTATCACCTCTCATCAGCACTCCTAGCTTCAATCCAGTGGACAGCCAACAAGGGACTTACGACTGGGAATACCCTTAGCCACTTGGGTCGCACTTAGCAACATCACAAAATAAAATGATGGATGGAGTGTTGAAACTTTTCAAACACCCACCCCCAGTCACAGATCTGGGTTTAATCCATTGTTATTTTGCTTGCCATGTCACCCCAGTTTGGTCCCAGCCATATACAAATCAGTCTTGACACTGCTTGTTTCCAGTCCAGCGTGGACGGGGCCTGGCAGCTCTGGCTGGACTGTTCCCATGTCGAGCAGGTCAAGACTGATTTGCATTTGCCAGGGTCTAAACTGGAATGGCATGGTGTGCAAAAGAACGATGGATTTAGGCCCAGATATCTATACTGGGATCAGGTCTGGACTGGCCGTTGTGGCACCGGGCAATCCCCCAGTGAGCCGCAAGAGTGGGGGCCGGTTTTGGGCCCCTGGGGGCCGTTTTTGTTATAGGGCCGTGTTAAATCGCCCCTGTAAGTTACAAAATCGGTCAAAAACCGGCCCTGGCAAAGAGCTGGGTCGCACCCCCAACCCCCCGGGGGTAGTGGGGGGGGGAGGGGTGAGGGCGGGGGCCGAGCACTTTGCCAGGGCCGGTTTTGGCTCCCAGTCCAGCCCTGACTGGGGTGAATGTTTGGCATTGTTCAGCATTCTGTCTATCAGTTGTTCTTTTTGATTTTATTCCACAAACACAGGCAGTTGAGTGATGCCTGCATCTCCGTCAAGGGTTATGGGCCTATGTAATATTTGCCCTGGTTGGAAATCTACCCATGTTAAACATGGAGAATGTCCAGGTGTTAATGGACAGAGTGATTGTGAGTACTCCGAGGACATTCAGCATGAAGCCGGCCTTTGCCTGTGAAAACATAACAGAAGAGGTGTGAGTTAGACTAGAGTTATCGCTCCAAGGAAAGCAGAAGTACTCTCTCTGTGGTAATATTTCATACCCATTAGAGTACACAATGTAAACAATCTCAAGGCTATGAGTAATTTTGAATATTTGCTAAATATATATTTTTTAAAGTGTTTTATGCTTAGATCACTTCCTGCTACTCTTAGTTCTACACTGTCTGCTCACAGTACATAGTTATGAAGTGGGACACCCCCTTCCACCAATAAATATCTCACTGAACTATGCTGTTGCTGCCTCTCTCGAGCTCACATGGGCGATGTAAAACCCTTGCTCTTTGCCCAGCGCTACCTTAATCTTACTGAGACCTGTTGGGGTGAATCTTGAAGCAATGTTGAAGAGGTGGCGAGGGAGAGAACTGTGCTATGACAGAGTAGGCCTAGAAGTAATGCAAACAATCTAAACATTACCCTGATGCCACTGTTCCTCATTCCTGTTCTTACTAATGAGGAGGGCAAACGAATACCCATGCTTCATTCAGACTATACAAGCACAAACAATTCACCACTCTTGCCACGGGCTTTATTGACAGGTGACGCTCATGACTGCATTTCAAAACTGAGTACAGAAATCCCACAGCAAAATTCCAGTTCTGCAGAAGTCTAGCAGAGACAGTCCATCCACCTCCACCCACAATGACAATATTTCCCTCTTGGGCTGTGCCTCTAGTCCTCAGCGACTGGTATCACTGGTACTAAATAAGTAAAGGCTACTGTGGATCTGATCCGTCTAGTAAAAGACACTGGCATCTTCAAGCAACCTTCACCTGCAAAAGTCACGAAAACATGGTGTGACTTCCTGAATACCACTGATCTGTCCTCATACCCTAGAAGTGACAGACTACCAACTAAACAATGCAACATCTTTTCAGTCTACATGGAAGGAGAATACGTGCATGTAGGTAATACAAAGTCAATAGAGCAAGAAGAGATCGAAATGCCCTTAAGTCGAAAGGGAGCATCTCCCCAAAATAGCAAAGTTTAACGCTGAACGCCCATTTATTTATTTATTTATTTATTTAAACTTATAAGGCACACAGCTACCCGCAATAGGTTTCCTGGCGCCATACTTGGTTCCTTAGAGAGAAGAGCCCTTCTTTTTAGGTCTCGCTATTATATCCCGCAGGGATTAATAGCGAGTATATAGTAGGCGAAATAAACTCTTGACCAAGCGCGGATTACGTGCGGTTCATGAGACGCGCGTGCACATCAAACCCATCAACCTCGCACCAGACTTCAACGGAATGCCTCCCAAGCTGCTCCCCTGCCCCCCGACATCAGCCTTCAAAGCAATGCGCTCCCGCCCCCCCCCCACATCAATGCCGAGAGCTTGTTAAGCAGTGCGGCATGCCACACTTACTCTAATGTTTTTTTTTTTTATCCGCGCTTTCCGCCCTCCCCCACCCCCCAGCAATGCCGAGAGCTTGTTTGTTTTGTTTCCGGGAATAGGCAATTGTGCTTCGGCGCCCGTGTTACTGGTGTCACTTACATTTCCAAAGTCGCATTTACGTTAAAGCGTTCAGTATGCAATCAGCAATTAAGCTTCGGCGCCCGTCTTACTGACGCCAGTCACCTTTATAAAGTCGCATTTACGTTAGGTGTTAGCCTTCTTTTCCCACATACTTCACTCGCATGCATGCTCATAAAGACCCGTTAGCATCAGGTATTTACAGAAAGAGCATGTGTTAAACTTAAGCCAAGCGTCATGCTGTGTTATTTGGTTCCCTGCTCTGTCTGCTCTGTTGCTCAACCCACACACACATTTTTCTCTTTAGAAAAAAAACCACATTATAGAAGTTATGTTTGCTTCTCAGATCTCTTCTTGCAATACGTCACATTTAACTAAAGTAACGAACATGTATTTTTTTAGACTTTACATACATTATAATCTGTTTCAGAGGCCGAATTATATGTTGCTGTGGTTTAGTTTTACCATGTGTCTTAATAAATTACAACATCGTCTGGCTTTTTACAATGTTTAAAATGGCTTAACTTACAACCCTTGTAGGATGCATTTCGTACGTACTACCTATTAACTAGCGTTATTTGTTTGCAGCTGCTGTACACTTTAGCACGCCACTTTATATGTCTCCTATCACATTATAAGTTTGTGTCTCTTTCCTGTTTTTATTAGGATCCGTCTCAGATGACAAATGTTATGCTATTGCGGTTTACTTTTGACATGTCTTATTTAAATACAAATTCGCTTACCTTATAAAATTTTTGGGGACGGCTTTATTTACTACATCTTTGAGGTGTATTACGTAGGTAGTATCACTAGGAGCGTTATTTGTTTGCGGCCGCAATACTTCCTGTAAGTTGCCGTGGGGCACGGAGGACACTCGTAAACACGTACTAGCATCTGCTGTTGTAAAACAGCGTGTTTTGCTTCAAAATGCCGCCATGCCACATTAATTTATTTTCTGCTTTGTTCTTCAGCACAATTGTTAAAATTTTCTTGGGGGAACTTTAATGACTGTGTCTCTGGCACAGTCATTAAAGCAGACACGTGCTTTACCAGTCACAAGCATTATCAAATTTACAACTATTCCCACCCCCCCCGGCATACTAGTAATCTTGACAAACGTGCCCATTATATATAAAATATCTGCTCTTGTACTTTAATTCTGCTATTCCTTATATTTTATTAGCATTTACCTTCCATACAACTACAATAACAGTGTCTTATTAAACTACAAATTCAGCTGGCATGGCATATGCCTTTAGGAGCATCTAACATTGCAAGCGTTCTACGCCTACCTTCTTCCATTCGTTTTTAGGAGCATCTAACATTACAAGCATTATTAGTGCTGGCTTCTTCCATTCATTAAGTTATCTTGCAGACACGGTGACACGGTTAACACGCGGGAGAATCCGCTGTTGTAAAAAAAAAAGTGTGTTCTTCTACAAGCTGGCGCCATGCCACGCTAATTCGTTACTTGCTTTGTTCTTCCACACAAGTGGAAAGTGGTATTTTTAGGGTTCAGGGTCAGTTTTTAGTTTTTGGGTAAAGGGGTATTTTTAGGGTTCAGGGTCAGTTTTTGGTTTTTGGGTAAAGGGGTATTTTTAGGGTTCAGGGTCAGTTTTTAGTTTTTGTGTAAAGGGGTATTTTTAGGGTTCAGGGTAAGTTTTGGGTTTTTGGGTAAAGGGTTTTTTTTAGGGTTCAGGGTCAGTTTTGGGTTTTTGGGGTACAGGGGTACAGTGTAAAAATAAAGTAAAATTAAAATATATTAAATTAATTTTAAATAATTTAAATTAAAAAAGAATGATTATATACTTACCAATAGAATAGTAATTTTTACTCTTTTGTATTTGTATGTTAATAATATTGGCTATTATTTAATAAAATTGTGTTACTATATATATATATATGTTTTAAGAAATTTGAATAAATATTATTTTTTTACTTTCATTAATTATTTAATTATTAAAAGTTATTTTAAGTATTGTTAAGTATATTTTAGTAATTAATTTTTTATATTAATGTAATTAAACATTGTTTTTATTAAAGTCGATATTTTTTACAACGATATTATTGTAAACGATATTTTAAACTCGATATTTTTGTACTTACCTGTTTGTAGATACAAACTCGATATTCTGTCAGTCGATATTTTGTCAACGATATTTTTTCCAGTCGATATTATGTCCCTCGATATTTTTTCAGTGATCCGTTGTGGTGCCGGTGCTGAAACAAGGTAAGGTACTGGTGGAGGTGACGTCTTATAAACCGCTATACATGTTAAATGTGGACCTTAAAAGAATTAGCGGCCTGTTGCCTACCTCATTACTACAGTTTCTGTTAGCTCTTATATATAAACATCACTACAGGTTCATTCCAAATAGGAGCGCCATGTATAATCTGCTTAGACTGTTTCAAATTATGTATACCCTTAGTCTATGGGATAGTTCCTATACACTAGTGTTCCTTAACATCACTTCTGTTGCATATGGGAATTTCAATAGCAGGTCTAACACAAAATGTGTTTTAGATCCAACTAAGGTTCCTGGCTCGAGTTACTTTGCAATGATCCAGACAGGTGGTTTGGATCTGCAAGCTTCCCAGTACATGGCAGTACGAAATAGTGGTGCCCTCTGTTGCAAATGTTATTTGCACTAGCACCGTTACGACAAAGGTTAGAGTCTTAGGTATTTAGATAGGACACAATACGTGTGGTCTCATTAGACATGAATTATGCTGTAGTATATTTACGAGATACAGAAGATTTGGTCCCAGTGCTGTAGGATGCCCTGGCTGAGTTTCAGGAGGAGTCCTCACCTTTTGTTAATGCACAGCTATCACGTATGCTGCCGCTGGAGGGTCTCACAATAATGGACCCCGCAACACTCCCTGTATTGTGGTTATCGTGCGGCACGAACAGTATACGGTATTTATGGATTAAAACTGCATATGAAATAAAAAACAACACTTCTTTCACTTGCGCAGCGAGCTTCAGTTCGGCTCTGGAAGGATCTCCCTCTAATAGACCCCGCAATACTTCCTGTAATCTGGTTACCGTGGGGCACGGAGGACACTTGTAAACACGTACTAGCATCTGCTGTTGTAAAACAGCGTGTGTTTTGCTTCAAAATGCCATTATGCCACATTAATTCTTTTTCTGCTTTGTTCTTCAGCACAACTGTTAAAATTGTCTTGGGGGAACTTTAATGACTGTGTCTCTGGCACCGTGTCTGCTTTACCAGTCACAAGCATTATCACATTTACAACTCCACCCCACCCCCGCATACTAGTAATCTTAACAAACGTGCCCATTATATATATAATATTTGCTCTTGTACTTTAATTTTGCTCTTTCTTATATTTTATTAGCATTTACCTACCTTCCATACAACTACAATAACAGTTTCTTATTCAACTACAAATTCAGCTGGCATGGCATATGACTTTAGGAGCATCTAACATTACAAGCGTTCTACGGCTGCCTTCTTCCATTCGTTTTTAGGAGCATCTAACATTACAAGCATTACTAGTGCTGCCTTCTTCCATTCATTAGGTTATCTTGCAGACACGGTGACACAGTTAACACGCGGTAGCATCCGCTGTTGTAAAAACGTGTGTTCTTCTACAAGCTGGCGCCATGCCACGCTAATTCGTTACTTGCTTTGTTCTTCCACACAAGTGTTACAAATCTCACCAAGGTACTTCGGTGGCCGTCTCACTGGCACCATGTTTGCTTTTGTTTTGAACGGCAAGCATTACCATAAGTACAACTTCCCCCACTCCTCTCCACCAATACCAGTATGCTTAACAAACATTCCCATTATATATGTAGTATATGCTTCTCCGCTTTAATTTACAAATCCTTACCTTATATTTACATTTAGCTACTATAATAACTACTTTCCATTTGGAGCAGAAAAGAAGCAATTGATTGACACAGATGTAACCTGAGTGTAGGTCCTAGTATCATTGCAATTTCGAAAAACTGCAAAAACACCTGGGGGATATGGCCTTTTCACCATATTTATTCATAAACATGCCGATTTGATAGTTAATAGGCTCCAACAGGGATGCCTCCTATATACTATGCAGAAGCTGTTGTGGTGCTGGTGCCGAAACAGGGTGAGGTACTGGTGGAGGCGACGTCTTATAAACCGCTGTACATGTTAAAATGTGGACGTTAAAAGAATTAGTGGCCTGTTGCCTACCTCATTACTACAGTTTCTGTTAGCTCTTATATATAAACATCACTACAGGTTCATTCCAAATTAGAGCGCCATGTATAATCTGCTTAGACTATTTCAAATTATTTATACCCTTAGTCTATGGGATAGTTCCTATATACTAGTTTCCTTAATATCGCTTCTGTTGCATGGGAATTTCAGTAGCAGGTCTAACACAAAATGTGTTTTATATCCAAATAAGTTTTCTGGCTCGAGTTACTTTGCAATGATCCAGACAGGTGGTTTGGATCTGCAAGCTTCCCAGTACATGACAGTACGAAATAGTGGTGCCCTCTGTTGCAAATGTTATTTGCACTAGCACCGTTACCACAGAGGTTAGAGCCTTAGGTATTTAGATAGGACATAATATGTGTGGTCTCATTAGACATGAATTATGCTGTAGTATATTTACGAGATACAGAAGATTCGGTCCCAGTGCTGTAGGATGCCCTGGCTGAGTTTCAGGGGGTGTCCTGACCTTTTGTTAATGCACAGCTATCACGCCTGCTGCCGCTGGGGGGGTCCCACAATAATGGACCCCACAATACTCCCTGTAGTGTGGTTCCCGTGCTGCACGAAAAGTATAGGGTATTTATGGATTAAAACTGCATATAAAATAAAATACAACACTTCTTTCACTTCAGCAATGAGCTTCGGTTCGGCTTTGGACGAACCTCCCTGTCTTACTGACGAGAATGGCAGCTCTAGTGAATATGCTTGTGCTGCTCAAAAGCACCACAACATCACTATGCGCTACCACAGCATCACTGAACACCACATACTCGCTCCACCACAACATCACTTAGTGCCACCACAGCATCAATCTGTGCAACCATTCAACAACAACTGGTTCAAATATTTTCTCTCAATGTTTCAAGCTTTATTACAAATGTCACAAAAAGATGTTAATATTTCACTTCTGTTCTTGGGTTTTTGGCACAATAAAATACACTGAACATAATCTTCACAAAAGTTATTTACAAAAGTTAAAACTATTGCAAATATAAATAACAATAACTTTTATTAAAGTATTAATTATTTTTAAAAAAATTTAAAGCAATTGTTATTTGTAATATCAATACATGTAAGTCACGTAAATACAACACATATTGCATTACAAATGCTATAGGTGTCACATTTGCAAAAGTTAGAACTATTGGCATTGTAAATGACAAAGCTATTAATCTCGCTATTTTCAAAACCAACACATAAGTAAAAAAATTCTCATTTACAATACCAATAGCTCAAACTTTCCTAATGTGAGACCTATTGCATTGCAAATGCTTGTTGGTAATGTCTGGCTGAGATGACCTCTACTTAAAAATAGTTTCATTTGAGAAACATGATACTTCCTGCTTGCAAAGGCTCAGAGTATCGAGACTGCAAACATTGCAAATCTAGTGGTGAGCATTTCAGGATAGGACCAATGGATGCTGCTGATAACCATCTTTTTGACGTGCTGCCAAATTATCTCCCATTGCAGTTTCTCCAAGAAGAATGAAGCACCCTGATGACAGGCAGCCTATTGGGCTAACAATGGTGATACTGCCAGACCTAAGTCAGACCCTTCCTCCGAAACTTTCTGCATCAGTATTTTAAAAGGAGATGGTTGAATGTTCCTGGATACAGACCTTGTATGAAAAGGCTGGCCTTTCCTAGAAAGGCATTAAAGTTGATGGACGCCTGGTGATTGTGAAACTCCACTGGCCTTACTCTAAGCTTTCCGTTTCCAGGTGAAAGAGGGACTGTCCTTAAACCCTGTGAGAGAAGGCAGAGTCATTAATCTGCAAATTATCCCCAATGCTAGCTTGGCAAATAGTGAAAACCACCTTCTTCTTAGTCAAAAGGAAGGGACTAATACCACCTCCCCTCTTTCCTCCTGGATTTTTCATACCTCTTGGGAAAGAAAACATATTATTATAAAGACATATCGAACACCTCCCGGTAATTCTAAAACATGAGCCTCTATATAATGCCAGCCCCGGCTATCTGAAATATGGTGCAAAATGTGGGAAGCAACTCCAGGACCAGAACTGCACAATTCCTGAATCACTGGAGCTAGATTCAACACCAAATGCGTGATGCTCTTTTCTCCACCTGGATATGTAATTCCGACTTGGGTATTGACCACATGCCTCCCCAGTGATTGGCATTGTCCAGAGACGTGATGTTATTGGTTCAGATTTGTACTCCTCAGGCTCCCGAGTGGGGAGAAACTGACACCGTCACTTGGAGGGCTTGCTTCTCTCTTCTGTTGACAATAGATCCTCAAGCTGATGGAACCTAAAGTCACTTTCCACCCCAACATCCACCTGGTGTTCGTCGCCCTGAGGGTGTTTTCAAGATGGGAAGAAACCGACAACCACCTCCTCTATCAACAGTGCCTGTGAGACAGAAATCCGAGCCTCATACTTTCAGGAACTCTGAAGCCAATGCCTCTGTGTAGCCCCTCGGTGGATGTCATTTGTAGTGCCTGCATAGGAATCATTTTTTCAGCATTAGTGTTGATTAACGGTTTACTGTGTCAGTATTATTTTGTCTAGTTAGCCTTCACCGCAGGAATAAGTGTTTTACTGAATCAGGAGTTGCATATCTAAGAGTCTTTTTACTGTTAATTTCCTCTGTATGATAGGAGTGTATGTCGTTGAGAAGGGGCCAGTGTGCACCCGAGCTGAAACCTCCTGCGATGCCCTCAATGAAAGATTGCAGTTGATGATGAAGAAAAGGAAAGTGGCGTTAGAGCTGAGAATAGGAAGGACATTGGACAAGTTATTTAGGGCTGGGCAGAAATCGTGGACTTTCACTGCATGGAATTCTGTGGAGTTACTGAGAGTCGGCGAAGTATTACAATAAGTAAAGTAAAGGGGAATATACAAATAGTTTAGCCGATATATTCAGTTGTTAATGTTGCGATAGAGGTCAACTGTGAAAAATGCTATCTTTCATTTTCACCTCAAGATGGCAGTGCAAGCAATAGCATATGGTACGGCAGCCAAGTCTGCATAATCAAACATGCGTTCTCGTAAAATAATAACGCCTCCAGTTGCCGCCAGGCTGTTGTGTACTGCTCTATTGAAGTGTCACTCACAAATGATGCGCAGCGCAGGCTTATGGTAGTATTATAATTGTACTGAACAAGTATCACTTAGTGCAGCACACAACAGGTATTGATAAAACCAACAGCCTTCGCTTTATTCGTGCATGCATACAGAGGCACAAAGAGCAACATAACGGAGGAAAAGTTACATAAACATGTAAGCACAAATGCACCCAGACAAACAGTCACTCAATACTGTGAAGCAGGGGATATTTGGCGTTGCGCCTCAGTGGGCACACCGGGGCGGCGGGGTGGGGGAGGGTGATAGGGTGAGGGGGGGCGATGGAGGGGAGGCAGATTTTCAGAAAAGTGCCGCAGTACAGCACCGCAAGCCATTTGTCTGCACCACGCTGCGGCACTTTCGGAGCACAGGAATGCAACATATTTACAATAATGTAACATTCCTGTGCTCTCCCCTGCACTGGCACACAAACAGCTGCAATGCGCCGGCTCAGGCATCCTTACACCATGCCTGCGTTATGGGGAGATTGTTTTTGTGCAGGAAGGGGCACCTTCCTGCACGAAAACCATCACTACAGGCATTTTCCTCTTTTAATGCATGCTGTAGAATGCAGCACGCAATGAAAGAGGACAAAAACAAAGAGAAATGAAAAATTTCTCCTCGTTGCGCCTCGCTATGGTGGCGTAGCATACTGACGCATTTCCAGGTTTACGATTCCACGTAAATCTGGAAATGTGTCTGGCTCCATGGGTGTTTCATGGGAACACCCACTGCAACTCCCATGGAACGCCCCTTTCACGATAAGTGCTGCGAATAAAGGGGCTGTATTTACAAAGACAGGAAAAAGCCATGCAGGGTGGCTTTTCCTGTTCTTGTAAATATGGGGCAGAGAAATGCGCTGTCAGTGCGTCACAAAAAGTGACGTACTGGCAGTGCAAGGGGCTTGTAAATCTGCCCCTGGGTGCTTACTGGTATGGGGCAAAGGGGGCTATTGAAGCAATAAGGTGATGTGTCCCAGGAGCAAGGGAGGATTTGAAAAATGGACACCGACCAGAAAGAAGCATTAATGCTGTATGTTGCCCACAAGCTTTGTTAAGCGTGGACAGCACAAAAGGCTTGCTTTTGCGTTAGCACACTAATGCACTTTTAATCTGATGGCGCGGGATTACCAGTACAGTTAATCATATTCACCTGGGCCCATAAACATTGACTCGTTGAGCCGGTAATCCTGCTTTAACTTCCTATCAGAATTTTGTTTTCACTTTAGGACTTATGCCTGTACCATGACTTACCAAATCCTTGTCACTAATGTTTGAGTACTAAACTAAGGATCAGGGAGTTAGAATAATAGGTAGCAAATTTGACCTTTACGTTCATGAAAATAAACAAAGACTCTGGAGAAGTTTACACACTTTATCTATGCAATATTTTATGAGTCACAATAGTGTGATCAGAAACTTTGCAAGTAAGAAAATAACTATTAAAACATGAATATTGTAGGATTTTAAGATAACACCTTTAGACATTGGTACCTGGGAAGGGCGAGAAAAGGAACTGGCACAAGGACATACCACATGGATTATATTGACCTAGAATGGTGTGAAGACCAACCCGGAGGTATGATGTTACCACGCGATCAAAATGATCGCGGTACATCACAACGCAGCTTTTACAACGCAAGTCGTTACCACGACTTGCGCTGTAGGGTGCTGGACTTAGGAATAGTATGATTTACTATTCCAACTCCAGCCTACGTACAGTAGGGAAGGTGTTGGAATAGTAAATCTACTATTCCTTAGTCTAGAGCGCCCTCCAGTGCAAGTCGTGGTAATGACTTGCATTGTAAAATCTGCGTTGTGATGGCTTTTGCGTTAGCACTAGTGTGCTAACGCAAAAGCAAGCCTTTTGTGCTGTCCACGCTTAACAAAGTTTGTGGGCAACATACGGCATTAATGCTTCTTTCTGGTCGGTGTCCATTTTGCAAATCCTCCCTTGCTCCTGGGACACATCACCTTATTGCTTCAATAGCCCCCTTTGCCCCATACCAGTAAGCACCCAGGGGCAGATTTACAAGCCCCTTGCACTGCCAGTACATCACTTTTTGTGACGCACTGGCAGCGCATTTCTCTGCCCCATATTTACAAGAACAGAAAAAGCCACCCTACATGGCTTTTTCCTGTCTTTGTAAATACGGCCCCTTTACTCGCTGCACTTAGCGTGAAAGGGGCGTTCTATGGGTGTTGCTGTGGGTGTTCCCATGGAACACCCATGGAGCCAGACACATTTCCAGATTTACCAGGAATCGTAAACCTGGAAATGCGTCAGTATGCTATGCCACCATAGCGAGGCGCAACGAGGAGAAATGTTTTCATTTCTCTTCGTTTTTGTTCTCTTTCATTGTGTGCTGCATTCTACAGCTTGCATTGAAAGAGGAAAATGCCTGTAGTGATGGTTTGCGTGCAGGAAGGTGCCCCTTCCTGCACAAAAACAATCTCCCTATAACGCAGGCATGGTGTAAGGATGCCTGAGCCGGCGAATTACAGCTGTTTGTGTGCCAGTGCAGGGGAGAGCACAGGAATGTTACATCATTGTAAATATGTTGCATTCCTGTGCTCCGAAAGTGCCGCAGCGTGGTGCAGACAAATGGCTTGCGGTGCTGTACTGCGGCACTTTTCTGAAAATCTGCCCCCCCTCCATCGCCCCCCCCCCCAACCAATCCTCCTCCTCCCCCCTCCCCCCGGTGTGCCCACTGAGTCGCAACGCCAAGTATCCCCTGCTTCACAGTATTGAGTGACTGTTTGCCTGGGTGCATTTGTGCTTACATGTTTATGTAACTTTTCCTCCGTTATGTTGCTCTTTGTGCCTCTGTATGCATGCACGATTAAAGCGAAGGCTGTTGGTTTTATCAATACCTGTTGTGTGCTGCACTAAGTGATACTTGTTCAGTACAATTATAATACTACCATAAGCCTGCGCTGCGCATCATGTTTGATTATGCAGACTTGGCTGCCGTACCATATGCTATTGCTTGCACTGCCATCTTGTGGTGAAAAAGATAGCATTTTTCACAGTTGACCTCTATCTCAACATTAACAACTGAATATATCGGCTAAACTATTTGTATATTCCCCTTTACTTTACTTATTGTAATACTTCGCCGACTCTCAGTAACTCCACAGAATTCCATGCAGTGAAAGTCCACGATTTCTGCCCAGCCCTAAATAACTTGTCCAATGTCCTTCCTATTCTCAGCTCTAACGCCACTTTCCTTTTCTTCATCATCAACTGCAATCTTTCATTGAGGGCATCGCAGGAGGTTTCAGCTCGGGTGCACACTGGCCCCTTCTCAACGACATACACTCCTATCATACAGAGGAAATTAACAGTAAAAATACTCTGAGATATGCAACTCCTGATTCAGTAAAACACTTATTCCTGCGGTGAAGGCTAACTAGACAAAATAATACTGACACAGTAAACCGTTAATCAACACTAATGCTGAAAAAATGATTTCTATGCAGGCACCACAAATGACATCCACCGAGTTGCTACACAGAGGCATTGGCTTCAGAGTTCCTGAAAGTATGAGGCTCGGATTTCTGTCTCACAGGCACTGTTGATAGAGGAGGTGGTGGTCGGTTTCTTCCCATCTTGAAAACACCCTCAGGGCGACGAACACCAGGTGGATGTTGGGGTGGAAAGTGACTTTAGGTTCCATTAGCTTGAGGATCTATTGTCAACAGAAGAGAGAAGCAAGCCCTCCAAGTGACGGTGTCAGTTTCTCCCCACTCAGGAGCCTGAGGAGTACAAATCTGAACCAATAACATCACGTCTCTGGACAATGCCAATCACTGGGGAGGCACGTGGCCAATACCCAAGTCGGAATTACATATCCAGGTGGAGAAAAGAGCATCACGCATTTGGTGTTGAATCTAGCTCCAGTGATTCAGGAATTGTGCAGTTCTGGTCCTGGAGTTGCTTCCCACATTTTGCACCATATTTCAGATAGCCGGGGCTGGCATTATATAGAGGCTCATGTTTTAGAATTACCGGGAGGTGTTCGATATGTCTTTATAATAATATGTTTTCTTTCCCAAGAGGTATGAAAAATCCAGGAGGAAAGAGGGGAGGTGGTATTAGTCCCTTCCTTTTGACTAAGAAGAAGGTGGTTTTCACTATTTGCAAAGCTGGCATTGGGGATAGTTTGCAGATTAATGACTCTGCCTTCTCTCACAGGGTTTAAGGACAGTCCCTCTTTCACCTGGAAATAGTAAGGCCAGTGGAGTTTCACAATCACAAGACATCCATCAACTTTAATGCCTTTCTAGGAAATGCCAGCCTTTTCATACAAGGTCTGTATCCAGGAACATTCAACCATCTCCTTTTAAAATACTGATGCAGACAGTTTCGGAGGAAGGGTCTGACTTCGGTCTGGCAGTATCCCCGTTGTTAGCCCAATATGCTGCCTGTCATCAGGGTGCTTCATTCTTCTTATGGATGCAGGAGGCAGGAAAGGCTCTGGAGGACACACCTGGACCCCACTGAGAGGGAAAAACATAAATGCCTTCTCAAGGGCTATAAAGCTTTGGTCCTCACTGAAAAACAGGCCCACTACACCAAACTTACATCCTCGCTCAAATCTCCTAGTGATCTGTTTAAGATTGTTGATAATCTCTCCCTTATTCAGACACCTGACCCTATTACAGCCTCCCAGGTACTGTGTGACCAGATCTCCACATTTTTCCATGAGAAAATCTCGGACATCTACACAGACCTAGAAATCCTTAACTCCAGTTCCCTACTTGCCACCTCCCCGATTTTCATTCCAGAAGTTCAAGCTTCTCCCCCTTCCCATTCCTTCTCCCATTTCCCTCTTATCACTTCCATACATCTCAATACGCTGCTGGACAAGTTAAAGCCTGGGTCACCATTAGACCCTTGCCCCTTAAAGGTCCTTAACGCCTTCCATGCTCATGACGAGCTGAGCCGTCATGAGTTGCGCCGCTCGCATGCTCATGACGAGCTCAGCTCATCATGTAACGTGGTTTTTCAAAAAAGCCGCACAGCGCGAAAATCGCGGCTGCACGCATGCGGTTAAAGATTGTAGACAGACTATTCTGCCCCCTTTGATGGAGGTTATGAATCTGGCCATTTCATAGGGGACCTATCCCCTCTCCTGGAAAATGGCCACTGTCAAGCCTCTATTGAAAAGCCTAACTTGGACCCTGGGATATTAAAGAACTTCCATCCCATCTCCCTTCTCCCTGGCCCTGCTAAACTCTTAGAGGCTCATCTCAATCTCCATCTGAGCGCTTTCCTTGACAGCTCCAACTCCTTCGACCCTTCACAGCACGGTTTTCGTAGGACTCACAGCACCGAGTCGGCGCTCACAGTGGTTGTCGATAGCATCCGTTCAAAGATCGACACCAGTCAGACCACCTTACTGGTGTTACTTGACCTTACGGCTGCTTTCGACACCCTGTCCCCTACCATTCTGGCTAGCCGACTCGGTGAGCTGGGAGTCAAGGGCTCTGCTCTGAGCCTCCTAACATCCTTCCTTGACCAACGGAAGCAAAGGGTTAAGCTAGGCGAGTATATGTCATCCACTAAGGCTGTGAAGTGTGGGGTCCCTCAGGGCTCCTCACTGAGCCCAATGCTTTTTAACGTCTATGTTGCCCCACTCGCCAGGCTTATAAGATCCTTTGGGCTAGAAGTTCTTTCCTACGCCGACGACACAGAGATTATGGCCTCCATATCTCAATCTGTGAGCATAACTGCTCTTAACTTTAAAAACTGTATGGAGGCGGTCACCTGATGGATGGTCAAGAACTTTCTCAAGCTTAATGGGGAGAAAACGGAGGTCCTCATCTTTGGGGGCAAGTGTGAGATCTGGTCTATGGACTGGTGGCCTTCTGTCCTAGGCACCTGCCCCTTGCCGTCCCTATTTGCCCGCAATCTTGGGGTCATTCTGGACACTACCCTCTCGCTAGAGAAGCAGGTGAGCAGGTCTGTGTCCACCTGTTGTAATGCTCTGAGGATCTTAAGAAAAATCATTCATTGCCTTTCCCCTCAGGCACGCAAACAGGTAGTAATGGCGCTCATTGCCTCCAGACTGGACTATTGCAATGCACTCTACCTTGGCATTAGCAACGGTCTGGTCCATCGCCTACAGACTGTGCAGAACGCGGCTTCCCAGGTTGTTGTGGGTGCCCCCAAACGCTCCTCGGGCATGGCCATCAGAAAAAGCTACATTGGCTCCCCATGCAGGTGAGGATTAATTTTAAGGCCTTATGCCTTACACACCGTGCCCTCTATGAGTCCGGACCGGAGGCCATCCGCGCTCTGGTGACCTATTACACCCCTGGTAGAGCACTTCGCTCTTCCAGCAAAAGCCTGTTAGTTGTCCCTCATATAGTTAAGGCCAGATGGGGCGGAAGGTCCTTCCGCTTCCTTGCACCCAGACTCTGGAATACACTCCCCAACGACCTCAAGGTGATTTCTTCCCACACTCTGTTCCGTAAAGCACTTAAGACCTGGCTATTTCAAGAAGCCTATCTATAATTCCGCTTTAGGTGATTTTTGAGCTTTCCGTTTACCATCTTCAGTGCCTTGATGCCTACGGGTTTAGTTGCGCTATCTACAAATTTCATTTAATAACAATAATAATTCTTGGAGAAACTGCAATGGGAGATGATTTGGCAGCACGTCAAAAAGATGGTTATCAGCAGCATCCATTGGTCCTATCCTGAAATGCTCACCACTAGATTTGCAATGTTTGCAGTCTCGATACTCTGAGCATTTGCAAGCAGGAAGTATCATGTTTCTCAAATGAAACTATTTTTAAGTAGAGGTCATCTCAGAAAGACATTACCAACAAGCATTTGCAATGCAATAGGTCTCGCATTAGGAAAGTTTGAGCTATTGGTATTGTAAATGACAATTTTTTATTTATGTTTTGGTTTTGAAAATAGCGAGATTAATAGCTTTGTCATTTACAATGCCAATAGTTCTAACTTTTGCAAATGTGACACCTATAGCATTTGTAATGCAATATGTGTTGTATTCACGTGACTTACATGTATTGATATTACAAATAACAATTGCTTTTATTTTTTTAAAATAAATAATACTTTAATAAAAGTTATTGTAATTTATATTTGCAATAGCTTGAACTTTTGTAAATAACTTTTGTGAAGATTATGTTCAGTGTATTTTATTGTGACGAAAACCTAAGAACTGAAGTGAAATATTAACATCTTTTTGTGACATTTGTAATAAAGCTTGAAACATTGAGAGAAAATATTTGAACCAGTTGTTGTTGAATGGTTGCACAGATTGATGCTGTGGTGGCACTAAGTGATGTTGTGGTTGAGCGAGTATGCTGTGTGTTCAGTGATGCTGTGGTAGCGCATAGTGATGTTGTGGTGCTTTTGAGCAGCACAAGAATATTCACTAGAGCTGCCATTCTCGTCAGTAGGACAGGGCGGTTCGTCCAAAGCCAAACCGAAGCTCGTTGCTCAAGTGAAAGAAGTGTTGTATTTTATTTTATATGCAGTTTTAATCCATAAATACCATATACTTTTCGTGCCGCACGGTAACCACACTACAGGGAGTATTGTGGGGTCCATTATTGTGGGACCCCCCCAGCGGCAGCAAGACGTGATAGCTGTGCATTAACAAAAGGTCAGGACACCTCCTGAAACTCAGCAAGGGCATCCTACAGCACTGGGACCAAATCTTCTGTATCTAGTAAATATACTACAGCATAATTCATGTCTAATGAGACCACACATACTGTGTCCTATCTAAATACCTAAGGCACTAACCTCTGTCGTAACGGTGCTAGTGCAAATAACATTTGCAACAGAGGGCACCACTATTTCGTACTGCCATGTACTGGGAAGCTTGCAGATCCAAACCACCTGTCTGGATCATTGCAAAGTAACTCGAACCAGGAAACTTATTTGGATATCAAACACTTTTTGTGTTAGACCTGCTACGGAAATTCCCATGCAAAAGAAGCGATGTTAAGGAACACTAGTGTATAGGAACTATCCCATAGACTAAGGGTATACATAATTTGAAACAGTCTAAGCAGATTATACGTGGCGGTCCTATTTGGAATGAACCTGTAGTGATGTGTATATATAAGAGCTAACAGAAACTGTAGTAATGAGGTAGGCAACAGGCCGCTAATACTTAACATGTACATCAGTTTATAAGACATCACCTCCACCAGTACCTTCCCTTGTTTCGGCACCGTTACCACAACAGCTTCTTGCATAGAATATAGGAGGCATCCCTGTTGGAGCCTATTAACTATCACATCGGCATGTTTATGAATAAATATGGTGAAATGGCCATATCCCGAGGTGTTTTTTGCACTTTGATGATGTTGCAATGATACTAGGATCTACTCTCAGGTTACGTCTGTGTCAAACAATTGCCTCTTTCCCGCTCCGAACGGAAAGTAGTTAATATGGTAGCTAAATGTAAATATAAGCTAAGGATTTGTAAATTAAAGAGGAGAAGCAGATACTACATATATAATGGGAACGTCTGTTAAGCATACTGGTATTGGTGGAGAGGAGTGGGGGAAGTTGTACATATGGTAGTGCTTGCCATTCAAAACAAAAGCAAACATGGTGCCAGTGAGACGGCCACCGAAGTACCTTGGTGAGATTTGTAACACTTGTGTGGAAGAACAAAGCAAGTAACGAATTAGCGTGGCATGGCGCCAGCTTGTAGAAGAACACACTTTTTTTTTTTACAACAGCGGATGCTCCCGCGTGTGAACCGTGTCAGCGTGTCTGCAAGATAACGTAATGAATGGAAGAAGGCAGCACTAGTAATGCTTGTAATGTTAGATGCTCCTAAAAACGAAAGGAAGAAGGTAGGCGTAGAACGCTTGTAATGTTAGATGCTACTAAAGGCATATGCCATGCCAGCTGAATTTGTAGTTTAATAAGACACTTTTATTGTAGTTGTATGGAAGGTAAATGCTAATAAAATATAAGGAATAGCAGAATTAAAGTACAAGAGCAGATATTTTAGATATAATGGGCACGTTTGTCAAGATTACTAGTATGCGGGGGTGGGGGGAGTTGTAAATGTGATAATGCTTGTGACTGGTAAAGCAGACACGGTGCCAGAGACACAGTCATTAAAGTTCCCCCAAGACAATTTTAACAGTTGTGCTGAAGAACAAAGCAGAAAAAGGATTAATGTGGCATGGCGGCATTTTGAAGCAAAACACGCTGTTTTACAACAGCAGATGCTAGTACGTGTTTACGAGTGTCCTCCGTGCCCCACGGTAACCAGATTACAGGAAGTATTGCAGGGTCTATTAGAGGGAGAACCTTCCAGAGCCGAACTGAAGCTCGCTGTGCAAGTGAAAGAAGTGTTGTTTTTTTATTTTATATGCAGTTATAGTTTGTTTAAATATTTTACGACAGATTTATAACGGCACATGACAGGCAAGTAATTATAACCATATTAAAGTACGGCAAATATGTACTATACGTGCAGTAATTTCAGGGTTTTAAAACGATAGTTAGTAAAAAAAAACACACAAAATGCTGTAAAAAAAATGTAAATAGATCCTGCAGAGGTATACCAAATACGCGAAAGTTTTTATCGCTCCGTTCAGCATGCGAATGACGAACTTGTAGTATTGGGGTGACATATCAGCAGCCGCAAACAAATAACGCTCCTTTTTTTAATAGTGATACTACGTACGTAATGCACCGCAACGGTGTAGTAAATAAAGCCGTCCCAAAAATTTAATGAGGTAAACGAATTTGTATTTAAATAAGACATGTCAAAAATAAACCGCAATAGCATAACATTTGTCATCTGAGACGGATCCTAATAAAAACAGGAAAGAGACAGCTGCAAACAAATAACGCTAGTTAATAGATAGTACGTATGAAACGCATTCTAAATGGGTCGTAAGTTAAGCCATTTTAAAATTGTAAAAAGACAGACGATGTTGTAATTTATTAAGACACATGTTAAAACTAAACCACAGCAACATATAATTCGGCCTCTGAAACAGATTATAATGTATGTAAAGTCTAAAAAAAATACATGTTCGTTACTTTAGTTAAATGTGACGTATTGCAAGAAGAGATCTGAGAAGCAAACACAACTTCTATAATGAGTATTTTTTTCTAAAGAGACAAATGTGTGTGTGGGTTGAACAACAGAGCAGACAGAGCAGGGAACCAATTAACACAGCATGACGCTTGGCGCAAGTTTAACACATGCTCTTTCTGTAAATACCTGATGCTAACGGGTCTATATGAGCATGCGTGTGAGTGAAGTATGTGGGAAAAGAAGGCTAACACCTAACATAAATGCGACTTTATAAAGGTGACTGGCGTCAGTAAGACGGGCGCCGATTGCATACTGGACGCTTTAACGTAAATGCGACTTTGGAAATGTAAGTGATACCAATAACACGGGCGCCAAAGTACAATTGCCGATTCCTGGAAACAAAACAAACAAGCTCTCAGCATTGCTGGGGGTGGGGGGGTGGGGGACGGGGGGCAGGGTCGGAAAGCGCAGATTAAAAAATAAAACATTAAAGTAAGTGTGGCGTGCCGCACTGCTTAACAAGATCTCTGCATTGCTGTGGGGGGGGCGGGTTGGGAGCGCACTGCAAAACAAGCTCTTGGTATTGCTGTGGGGGGGCGGGAGCGCATTGCTTTGAAGGCTGATGCCGGGGGGCAGGAGAGCAGCTTGGGAGGCATTCCATTGAAGTCTGGTTTGACGTCCACACGAGTCTCATGAACTGTACGTAATCCGCGCTTGGTCAACAGTTTATTTTGCCTACTATATACTCGCTATTAATCCCTGCGGGATATAATAGCGAGACCTAAAAAGAAGGACTCTTCTCTCTAAGGAACCAAGTATGGGTGTTCAGCGTTAAACTTTGCTATTTTGGGGAGAAGCTCCCTTTCGACTTAAGGGCATTTCTTTCTCTTCTTGCTCTATTGACTTCGTATTACCTACATGCTTGTGTTCTCCTTCCATGTAGACTGAAAAGAGGTTGCTTTGTTCAGATGGTAGTCTGTCACTTCTAGGGTTTATAGACAGATCAGTGATATTCAGGAAGTCGCACCATGTTTTTGTGACTTTTTGCAGGTGAAGGCTTCTGAAAGATGCCAGTGTCTTTTACTAGACGGATCAGCTCCACAATAGCCTTTACTTATTTAGTACCAGTGATACCAGTCGCTGAGGACTAGAGGCACAGCCCAAGAGGGAAATATTGTCATTGTGGGTGTAGGTGGATGGACTGCCTCTGCCAGACTTCTGTAGAACTGGAATTTTGCTGTGGGATTTATGTACTCAGTTTTGAAATGCAGTCATGAGCGTCGCCTGTCAATAAAGCCCGTGGCAAGAGTGGTGAATTGTTTGTGCTTGGATAGTCTGAATGAAGCATGGGTATTCGTTTGCCTTCCTCATTAGTAAGAACAGGGATGAGGAACAGTGGCATCAGGGTAATGTTTAGATTGTTTGCATTACTTCTAGGCCTACTCTGTCATAGCACAGTTCTCTCCCTCGCCACTACTTCAACATTGCTTCAAGATTCACCCCAACAGGTCTCAGTAAGATTAAGGTAGCGCTGGGCAAAGAGCAAGGGTTTTACATCGCCCATGTGAGCTTGAGAGAGGCAGCAACAACATAGTTCAGTGAGATATTTATTGGTGGAAGGTGGCGTCCCACTACATAACTATGTACTGTAAGCAGATAGTGTAGAACTAAGAGTAGCAGGAGTGATCTAAGCATAAAAAACTTTAAAAAAAATATATTTAGCAAATATTCAAAATTAATCATAGCCTTGAGATTGTTTACATTGTGTACTCTAATGGGTATGAAATATAACCACAGAGAGAGTACTTCTGCTTTCCTTGGAGCGATAACTCTAGTCTAACTCACACCTCTTCTGTTATGTTTTCACAGGCAAAGGCCGGCTTCATGCTGAATGTCCTCGGAGTACTCACAATCACTCTGTCCATTAACACCTGGACATTCTCCATGTTTAACATGGGTACATTTCCAACATAGGGCAGGACCCATAACCCTTGACAGAGATGCAGGCATCACTCAACTGCCTGTGTATGTGGAATAAAAGCAAAAAGAACAACTGATAGACAGACTGCTGAACAATGCCAAACATTCACCCCAGTCAGGGCCGGACTGGGAGCCAAAACCGGCCATGGAAAGTGATCGGCCGCCACCCTCTCCCCCCTCGCCCCCAGGGGCTGGAGGTACGACCGAGCTCTTTGCCAGGGCCGGTTTTCGGCCGATTTTGTAACTTACAGGGCCGATTTTACACGGCCCTGTAACAAAAACGGCCCCCAGGAGCCCAAAACCGGCCCCCACCCTTGCGGCCCACCGGGGGATTGCCCGGTGCCGCAACGGCCAGTCCGGGCCTGACCCCAGTATAGAGATCTGGGCCTAAATCCATCGTTCTTTTGCACACCATGCCATTCCAGTTTAGACCCTGGCATATGCAAATCAGTCTTGACCTGCTCGACATGGGAACAGTCCAGCCCAAGCTGCCAGGCCCGGTCCACCCTGGACTGGAAACAAGCAGGGTCAAGACTGATTTGCATATGGCTGGGACCAAACTGGGGTGACATGAAGAGCAAAATAACAATGGATTAAACCCAGATCTGTGACTGGGGGTGGGTGTTTGAAAAGTTTCAACACTCCATCCATCATTTTATTTTGTGATGTTGCTAAGTGCGACCCAAGTGGCTAAGGGTATTCCCAGTCGCGAGTCCCTTGTTGGCTGTGCACTGGATTGAAGCTAGCTGTGCTGATGAGAGTTGATACCCCAAAACTATGCCCAGGATACATGATTTCGGTCCAGGGAGGACCTGACTTGGCAGATCGGATTGGAATGTTCTCATGGAAAGCAGGGTCAAGACTGATTTGTATATGGCTGGGTTGACAGTGGGTTCTCTTCAGAAGCTTTCTGGCATCTCCACGGTCTCCACACAATATCTCTTACCTGTCCTGTCCGACGCAATACTGTCGTGACCCGCTTCATTGTTCTACTCATACTTCTGTTTGGTCAAGTGCCCCACCGGGTCGGAAGTATCACCGTCAGAGCGACCTCCTTTGCATATACAGTAGCGTCCAAGCCCTGAAGATTCGCGTGAGCGTTGAAACACGTGTCGGCTGGTTGCTGTTTTTATGTCAAGAAAATAAAGAACTGAAGATTTCAGTCTACACAAGACTCCGTCATCACTTTGCTACCTTACCTATGGATTGATGTTCTTATCCAATGATATCATTATTGCATGTACTTTCGAATGTGTGTACATAGGGTAATTTTTTCTAATTACTTAAGAAAACTGTGCATGCGCGCGCTCCCCTGGAGACAGCCTTCAATACTTAGGAGAAATGTGCATGCGTGGCGAGCGTGCATGCAAGTTTTCTTAAGCATTACTGGTACGGCGAGGAAGAGGAGGAGGGCAGCCCGTAGATGCCGCAGTAAAGGGGTAAGTAGTTTTAAGTTTAATTTTAATGACTGTTAACTTACTTATTAATAGGGGGGGGGAGGCGGGCGGCATAGTGGAGCTCCACAGAGTTCCACAGAGTTTGTTTGCAGCTCCATAGACCTCTGCGTAGCCCCGCTAGGGCCACTATGCTCAGGGTTACTCAGCAGCAGCGTAGAGTTGATGATCTGGGGTCTCTTTGAATGGTGGGTCTGCCAAGGGGAAAGTGGTTGCAACAACTAAAGTAGAGATGGGGGCTTTCCTGAAGACTCTGACACCTATGTAATAACCAACTACAAAGGGGGTTGAGGCGAGAGGCACAGTGGCTGTGACTTTGGGAGCCTTCAGATTCTGAGGAGTTGGACTGGCACATGAGGTAAGCAGACCTGCATTCAGTCAGGGCAGATTGCACTCCACCTGGAGAGGATGTGATTCCGATCTGTTCACACTCTAGACTCAACAGGGGGGGATGCAGGAAGGTACAGAGAGGTGAGAGAGGCTGCAAGTAACCGGCTTTGGGTATAACTATGGCACCTTGCCCCTCTACCTGCTCACCACGTAATGAAACAGGTGTTAACTTGGTTCAAAATAGGAAGCATTTGCAAGTCACCAATGTTGACATTATTTTCAGGCCTGAGTGGTTGACAACAGCAGATAGAACACTGGACTTCGGGTCGGTGCTGAAGTAAGGTAGGTTTTCTGTGTGTAAGGCAATCTACCGCCTTTCTCCTTTCATGTTGAAGAAGAAGCAAGTCTTTTGCTCAGTCCTGAAGCATATTCAATACTCTTTCAGTGAAAGCAGACAAGGTACTATGCTTCTGATTCACTCCCTTCTTAGCACAGGTGCACAGTTCTCCTTCAAGTCAAAAAGTGAACGATATGCTGATATATGCTGTCACATTCTATCTCGAAACAGTGGAATATGGGCTTTAGCCAAAAAAGAACTCATAGCTAAAGTAGGCGTAAAATGTCGGATGGAATAGAATCATTTCAAAGTTAAATTCTTTCAGGTGTTGTTCACCATCTCCTGCCATCAGGGGCTGTTTCTGGTTCCTTACTTTATGGGCAGAGGAGTGCACAGGATATGGCCTGGCAGTGATGCAGAGAGACAGGCAGAGGAAAGAGGACAACAGTTTTGACTGTCACTTTAACATATTAAGCACTTTACAATCTAATGCATTACGTACATACAGGGTGACCTGAATTCAATTTAAGGAGTACCACACCGCTCAATTACAGATGCACTACTCACAAACAAGCCATAGGCATTTAGAGGGAAATGGGACACTTCACAGATCTACACAAGACAAGCAAAAGGCAGTCTCTCTAGGGGGTTGCAGGTAAAAGGTCCTGCAACCATTAATAAATATAGCTGCCCACAACCTTAAGTCATGTAATGGCCTGTTGATGGGTTAGCACTTACTCATGACAAAAGAAGTACCCTTCTGGGTGTTCCCCATCACCCAATAGATTCTTGCACACTATTGTCCAACAACAGATAAAAGCATGCAGAGCACCTGACAGAAACTAATGACATGAGTTTCCTACCATTGGAAATTATACTAGGTTAGATAGAATGAGTTAATGAGGAGGATATCACATAGTCACTGTCCCAACCAGGGGGCTGATTTACAAGGAAGTGCTGCAGCATGACAATGCAAGCCCTTTGGCTGCACCACGCTGCAGCACTTCCAAAGCACAGGAATGTGACATATTTACAATAATATGTTGCATTCCTGTGCTCTCCCCTGCGCTGGCACACAAACTGCAGCCAAGCATCGGCGCAGGCACCCTTGCACCCTTGCATCATGGAGCAAGGATGCCTGCATCATGGGGAGATACTTTTTGTGCAGGAAGGGGGACCTTCCTGCACAAAACCAATCACTACAGGCATTTTTCTCTTTCAATGCGTGCTGTAGAATGCAGCACACACGGAAAAAGAAAATAATGAGGAGAGATAAAAAAAAAATCCCCGTTTAGCATCGCTACGCCCCTCCTTAGGGGGGGCATAGCATTCAGGCGCATTTCCAGATTTACGATTCCTTGGAAATCTGGAAATGTGTCTTATTCCATGGGTGTTGTGTGGGAACACACACAGTAACACCCATCGAACAACCCTTTCATGCAAAGTGCTGTGTGTAAAGGGGTCATATTTACAGAGACAGGAAAAGCCACGCAGCGTGGCTTTTCCTATCCATGTAAATATGGAGCAGTAACATGCACCACCAGTACGTCACAAAACATTATGTACTGGTTGCGCAAGGGGGTTTGTAAATCTGCCCCCACGTATTTAGGACACCACAACCAGGCAGTCTGAAGATGGGGATGGTGAGGAATGCGCAGTTAACTATCAACTTTTCTGAAAATGGCAAACTCTTTAAGAGCTAAAAAGTCATGTGAAAAATAGGAATTCCAAAGGTTAACCGTACATTTTTGTGGAAAGTATTTATGCAAAAGGAAAAAGTTGGTGGGTAAAAAAATCAACTGCAAACCTTTCCAGGTAGAATTCAAATTTCACTCCTTTCTACTTGGACCTTTGCGATGTTTTAAAAAAAAATGTTTTCCCAGTTGAGTTGATAAGAGGTTAGGTCAGCAGAAACCCATGCACTATAACAAAGCCTAATCACCTTCTCCTGGATTTCCATAGGCAATGTGACATGTACCTTCCACACCACCATGATCCTTCTACCAGGAAATTTCCTCAGGGTTCTTATGGTTGGTGGCCTGTGAGGTTCAAAGTCCTTCCAGCTTTAGTGCCAGTTCCAAGCAAGGGAGAATTTCTGTAGAAATGAATATTGGATACTGAGGTGTTTTGTGGGCAGATGGACGAAATGAAGACTTGTTAAGTCTCCGTGAGGTCTTTAAGCTGGCGCCCATGGACCCGGTGTTCCAGAGACAGACCTTGAGCAGATGTCTATATTCAGGGCTTACGTCAGTGTACCCTGCAAGGACACCGAAATATCTCTGCTGTTAAAGACCCTATAAAGGTCAAACTTGAACATCAAGAGGCTCCCATACTTCAAATAAGGTTATACTCGTTCCAGCCACCTAAGTAAGGCAAGCCTTCATACATATAGAAGGGACGCAGAAGTCAGCAACTACTCATTGGTCTCTACAGAGTGATGTTCTTCATAGAAGGCTGTGTTAGAGCTCTATAGTCCCCTATCCATGACCAGGGTGCACTGCCAGAACTTAGGGTAAGCCACAAACGGTAGGTTTTGCTCCACACCAAGGCCATTCCCAAAAGCTTTATTAAGACTCACAGGCCGCACTGATGAAAAATTTGTGATTTACAGTTGAGTCGAGCTTCCATGGGTACAAAAACACATACAAGGCGAGCCCCCAAAGTTGAACTCCTGCCACCAGCCTGAGTCCACACTCAACACCCATGGCAGAGTTTCAGAAGCCATGCAGAGTTTTCCTCTTGGCTCTTCATTGTTGAAAACCTCCATGCTTAACTAATTAGACTCCCTGGAACCCTCACCCTTGTGTATTCCATGGAGGCAGCCTTCAATACTTAGAGGAAATTTTAGGAAACCCTGTGATGACTCCCAGACTCATCTGGGCCAACCACATCGTTATCCAATCTAGTTAGAGCTCTCGGAGCCCCCCCATGCATACCCGAATCCTAGTCCTTATTTGTAGGCACCTTCAATTCACCCAAAACATCTCTCTGTTTCCAAGAGAGAGATCCAGAATCCCAGCACTGCCAGGGGTTTCACTAGCATAAATCGCAGATATCACAGCTGGTATTATGTTTATTCATGCAAATCCACTATTTGAACTGACACCACTGTACTATAGATGTAATATTACTGATATTGAGTTACAGTACTCTGCATTAATCCTGCTTTAGGATGAGCTGACAAAACCACCATTGTTCCTATGATGCTGATCTGGTGCCCCAGTGTCACCATTGGTTCTTGACTAGTGTGGGCAGCGGGGATTGCTGAGACCAGTCTTCAGTCAGTCTCTGAAATTTGCAGTCATGGAGACCTTCTCAACAGTGCAACTGTGTACTGCTTGGTAAATCAGAGGAGATTAGGAAATAGCAGCTTTTTGCTGGTCTAACTTGTGGTGATCTCATGCTCTGTAACTCTAGACTGGATTACTCCAAGAAGAGCATTCCAGTAACAGAACAGCCTCACCTGACATCAGCCTCGTTTTAGTGGTGCAAGTTTTGGACTTAAACACCATGCATTAGGAACTCGGTGTCTGGACGATCATGGTTGTATGTGGTCTGCTGTGGCATAGCATAGGAGCAGCGACTAATTTAGCTAAACCCCACACAGCTCTATGGGTTCTGCCTCTGCTCTGTGGAGTCCAAATCTTTTCCACGCTCTTTAATTGTCCATTGAGGGACTTGTCTGTGGGTCAGGGAATCTCTCATTTTCCTCTGTCAGCTGCTGATCAAAGTCTCAGCAGTGGCACATGCCTGCACAAAACTAGGGGCTATAGCATTGCTGAGTGGTGTGACAGGGCATCAGTGTAAAGTCACTAAGATGTCCTCATCCTGATCTCTCTAGTGCATTAGAGGGCAGAACCCTTGTGCATGTCGGAGGCAGCTAGGAATGGTGTGGCAGTGCACAATCACCCTCTATTAGAACACAGTTGTGGCATAGGTGAAGCATAGGAAGTCTCCCTCACCCAGCACGTTAAGGATGCAGGAAATCCTGAAGCACTTGAAGCAAAAACACGGGATACACAAGAACTGTATGGTGCATGCAAGTGCAAAGTTGCCATACCTGCATGATAGGTGCTCAGCTGTCACACTGTCCGTCAACGCATTCTTAGTTGGGCTTTGGGGCCTTGAGTGGGGTCTCCTATGTCTGTCAGATTTTCTCCTCATCCAGATTTCACAGAGGATTTTACACTTCATTTTGCTGGATCGCAAACATATATAGTGACACCTTCATCTTAAAAGTAGTATATATACACCCATAGAAGCACTCCTTGAATGGATGCAAGTTTACTGCTATTTAGAATTCACAAACTTTGACTACAGTAAGCTTGAAAAGCTATGCCAGTCTCAGGTTTCTACTGAAAATCATACACCCAAGAGGTAATGGGACAAATACTTGCAAATAGTCTACCCAGTGGCAATCCCTTAGAGGAGTATTGTAAACCACAATTTTCCACCCACTGCTCTAAACAGAGGGCCTGATTTAGTTTTTTTTTTGTTTTACATAAGAGGGGTAACCTTAAAGATCAAATAAAAGAACCACGTAAATTTACCTTCCCGAGACATTTATTAGTAGACACAAGATTTACTACCCTACTAAAACAGCATATACAGGAGTTTATCTCAATTAATATCAATTCGGCTAACATAAACGTGGTGTGGGATACATGTAAGTGTAGAATTAGAGGTTTTGCCCACCAATATATATTTAGGCAAAATGCTGAGAGTCGCTATAATAATAAACAAATAATTGCTAATATACGGAATATGGAAATATGCCTGGCAGAGGCAACACGCCATGCAAAGCACAATATTGAAGGGATTAGGCTAAAGTTGGCGAAACTACAAGCTGGACTAATAAAAACTTTGAGAGAAAGATATAGCTCCAAATTACAAAAGTATAAACTTGATCAATATGAAGGTGGCGATCGTATTGGGAAATTACTGGCCTTTAAAACCGCGGATAGGAAAGCTAAAACAAAAATTAAAGAAATAGTGGGTATGGATTCAAATACGTACGACCGAACGGATCAAATATTAAGCCAGTTTGTTAAATATTACCAACATCTTTATACACCAGAGGCTGTACCAGCTAAAATAGATATAAAACAATATCTAGATAAATATTTAACTCCATCTCAAGCACTAAATACAGAAACACTTCAACAACTCAACTCAGAAATAACATTAGATGAAATAAAACGCGCCATAGATAACCTACCTTTAGGGAAGGCGGTTGGAGAAGACTGCCTACCAGTTGAACTCTATAAACTCTGCGCCCAAGAATTATTGCCCTTATTAGAGAAAGTGATAAACTCAATTAGTGTCTCCAAACAAGTTCCTCCTTCATGGAAAATAGCGAAAATTATATTTTTTTTGAAAAAAGGGAAACCGGAAAAAGAATGTGGGTCCTACCGACCGATTTCTTTACTTAACTCTGATGTTAAATTTTTTTCTAAGATTCTTGCAAATCGGCTAGCTCCTACCATGCCATCTATTGTTAATCTCCAACAGCACGGTTTTGTAATTGGAAGGGATACCACTACGCATATTAATACATCAATAATAGCCTTCGATGTAGCTGAAGTTGCACACACCCCGCTCGGTATGATTATGTTAGATGCGGAAAAGGCATTTGACCGAGTGGGGTGGGAATATCTGTGGGAAGTATTAAAGAAATTGGGGTTTTCCGGGTCTTATCTGGATTGGGTTATGTCTCTCTATGATGCACCTTTGGCTTTGATCAGCTATGGAGATAAAAACTCAGCGAACTTTAAAATAGCAAGAGGCACGAGGCAAGGTTGCCCCCTTTCCCCATTACTTTTTGCTCTTTCTTTAGAACCTTTTTTAAATGCGCTAAACGACCAAGTTAATATTATTCCAGTGAATCATGGTGGCATAGCTCTTAAATTAACTGCATTTGCTGATGATATAGCAATTTATACAACTGATATTAATAAAGCGATGCCAGAAATTATCAATGAAGCACAAAAATATGCCTCAATATCGGGTTATAAACTGAATGTGAATAAAACCCAAATTATAGTTAATTACACTCCGGATATCCACATTTACGACACTTGTAGAGAAGCTACCTATTTAGGTATTAAATTAATGGCCAAAGTAGGGAAAATTTTGGAAACAAATTATGAGACATTTTTAAAAGAAACTACCTCAACCCTCAAAAAGTGGCATAAAATCCCTCTTAGTTTATTAGGCCGACTTAATATGATTAAGATGAAAATACTACCTAAACTACTTTATTTGTTTAGAGCCATACCACTACAACCGAATCAACTTTTTTTTAAAAAGCTAGACGGTATATGTAGCAGCTTTATTTGGGGATACAAAAAGGCACGCAGGGCTATTACATTTTTGACATTGCCAATATCGAAAGGGGGACTTGTTTTCCCGGATTTTAATTTATACTTTTTGGCTACCTTTTTTTTTCGGATAAGGAGCTTACTAAAAAACAAGCCTTCTCTATTTTTTTATTAGTATCTGTTGGGTGCTGATTCTAACCAATTTCTGCTTCGCACACACGATCCAAATTATTTCAAGCGGGTTAAATTTAAGACTGCTAAACACGCCATAAAAATTTGGAATAAAATCATGTACATCAGTCAGAGTTCATTTTATAATACTGAACTTAGGCTATGGAACAATCCTGGTCTTCCGGATATCTTTTCGGATGGGACAGGGAATCGTTGGATTAGTTGTGATATTACCACACTAGGCGATATATTTGGAAGCAATGGTATGTTAGACTTTGAAACTTTGAAAACATTAAATGGTTTAACGAACGATATGCACTTTAAGTATCGTCAGTTGAGAGACTTCTTTTTTAACAAAATGAAAATAACGGCAGTTACGCAGTCTGATATTGTAGATTGCATATACTCTGATAAAACCAAATCACTCATAAAGTTGGGATACCAAGTTCTAATTGAAGACAAATGTGAAAATACTACTAACATTGCAACTAAGTGGTCTCGCCGTCTAAATTTTGACATAAACTCAAGGCAGATCGGAAATGCCCTAACGCACTTAAGTGATGTTGTGCACTCTTCTAACCTAAGAATGCAACTGTATAGGACTATCACCGAGCTATATTACACACCACAGAGAATTTCCTCATGGACGCAAGGGAACCAATTATTCGACAAAACGAAATGTGCGAAGTGTAATACTTATGCTGCAGGCATAGAACACATGCTCTTTTCTTGTCCAGCATTTTCTTGTTATTGGAAGGGAATAATAGATTATCTCCAAGCTATCCAGATAAAGATACCTGAATTATCTCCTCAGTTGGTTTTATTAGACATTTATGAGACCAACTGTCCTAACCAGGATCTTATAACAATTTTGTTAGCTTGCGCAAGACTAATTATCGCAAGAGCATGGATTTCTAAGGATACTCCAACCGTAGCTGAGTGGTTAGTATTGGTCATCGAAATTAGAACCATGGAACTTACACTTGCCAAATATAGAGGACCAAAATCTCTGGCTAGAAAGGAAAAGATTTGGAAACAATTTTTTGAAGTATAAGAAATGGGGATTGTTAATGGCTTGTTTGTGTGCTAAGCAATCGTTGTATTAATTGTTTTCTTGATTTATTTCCTTTTTTCCTTTATTAACTCAGCCCCCTACTAGTTTCTTCATATATTATTTCTATTTCTTTCTTTTTCTTTTCTTATCTTTAAATCCTCACTATCTTACCTTTTAAACTACAATTATTGTAAATATACGCTTTTCAAGGTCATTGGAAATTGTACGTATGTATCACTTTTGGTTTTTGTCGCTTCCTGCAATAAAAAAATTTAAAAAAAAAAAAAAAAACATAAGAGGGGTAACCCTGTGTCCCTCAGAACTTGGGTGAGCGTGATTAAAAACAAAAGTGGTTCTGTTGGGTAGCGGCAAGAATTGCTTTGAAAGAAGGCTATATCAGCTCATTAAACAATAAAGCAAACCTCTCTGAAAACAACTGAAGTTCAAAAAACTTTTATTAATAAAAGACACAATCACAATACACAGGAATTATTTCATTCCGTTATAGGTTTCAATTACTACTAAAACATGTGATGATGAGTGACTGTTGGTGAACAAAATGACTAGTGCATTACATTTAGTGACATGTATATACAAATTTATACAAGGGGGGGGTTTCTTTTGTTGGAAGGCCAGAGTTTTGAGTTAGTGCTCCAAGGAAACAGGTGGTTACTGTGCAAGTTCCTGGAGGTATCTTGACCAATATTGAGCGTCGACGTTTCGACCCTAGTGCGCCCCAGTCGGTGGTCGCGGCGGGTCTTTATCAAGACAGGGGGGAGGGGTGCATTGGGGTCTGGTAGAGCAGGAGGAGTTATCACAATCTGGAGGGGAGCCGGTGGGTCAACCCCGAATGTTAAGATCTGTGGGCAGTGGATCCGAGAGCGATCACTGTGGACTCAGAGCGCCGTCTGAGCTGTCAGTAAGGTGCTCGAGCGTCAGTTGCTAGGAAGCCTGAGGCCGAAGACCTCGAGGACGTTAAACACGCTGGTTGCCAGGCAAAGCGGGTGCGTGGATCTGACGCGCCCTGACGGGACAAATCACTGGCAAGTTGCTCGAGCGTCAGTTGCTAGTTGCTAGTTGCTAGTTGCTAGTTGTATTGTTTCTCGATGGTCCTCTTGAAAGGTCAATTCTAACTGTTCTGTGTGACTGGTGATGGGCCCGGAAGAAAGGTTTGTAGCATTCACCGCCCTCACCGGTTCGCTCCTAGACTTTTGTATTGCCCTCAGGCCAATTTGTCTGGCATATTTTAGATCACAAACGTTTCCGGTGGCTCCTGAATCTAACACGATAGAAACTTCAGTCAGGGTAATGTTTCTGAATTTTATCATCGAGATCACTAGATGGGGGGAGAATGACTGTAAGGTATTTGCAATAAAGGTGCTCCTCTGGAGTTGTTTTATTCTCTGCAACCACCAGTCCAACTCCACTTACTGGTGGTGCTTGAAGTTTTCCTTTTCCTTCGAAAACATCTTGGGTTTCTTTGGACACATCCTCATGAAATGTTCACTATTTCCACAATACATGCATACATTATTCTGTTGTCTATTTTCTTTCTCTTTCTTGGTTAAAGCTCTACGAACTGCTCCAATTTGTATTGGTTCTACCCCAGATTGACCGTCAGTTGCTCTCGTTGTTTCCGTTGTGGCTCTGTCAAATCTTGGAGTATAAGGTCTGAATTCCTTTCTTTTCTCGCTTCTCCTTTCACTTTCTCTAAAGTCAATCTCCAAAACTAAGTCTATTAAGGCCGATATGTCCGTGGGTCGCTTGGGAATTTGGGATAGTATGTCTTTTAACTCATCCTGAAGTCTTTGGTAAAAGACAGTTGCTCTTTTACTCTCTGGCCAGTCTGTTTTTACCAGTCGCTTATTAAACTGGGCTAGATATGCCACAAGATCTTTATTGCCCTGTTTCAGTTCTAGTAATTCATTATCTGTGGCCTGTGATATTTTCTGTTGATCAAAAATCCATAGGAATTCTTTTTTAAAGTCTTCAAAATTGTATATTAAGGCGTCATCTTTGGTGACCAAAGGCATTGACCAGTTGGCGGCGTCACCACTGAGGTAGGACAAAATGAAGGCTACGCAAGACTGTGCGTCTGGAAAAATTGAAGGGCGACATATAAAATGCAGGGAGCATTGCATCAGGAACATTTGGGCCATCTGGGGATCCCCACTAAATCGTTCAGGTGGTGCTAAAGGAATCACTGGGGACAGGAAATGTACCATGTGAGTTGCTAATCTGGATGTGGACCTCAAGGTTTCCCCTTCTGCTCTGAAAATCTCTGACTAGATGCTTAAGACATGCTGGTCAATCTAGCTGCCAACTCTACTGTTTCTCTTCTAACATCCATCATTTCTTGTCTCAATCCTCTATTCTCTTCTCTGACTGCTGTTAACTCTTTCTGAATTAAGCCCAGTGCTTCTCCCAAGTTTTTTAAATCTAAGCCCTCAGTAATCTCCGCTCAGGCGCAAGTTTCAGCACTTGGTCACTTCACTTTGTCAGTGATGTATCCAGTACTTGCGCAGAAGCAGAGATGCCTTTCCCCAATGCCACGTCCAGGAGGTCCCCTAGCACAAATGTAACTGTACCTAGGAGAAACCCCCAGAGGGGGAAGGAGGAGTGGATACCATATTAAAGAAGACAAAGAGACTGTCTGAGGTTATCTGCTTCCAATTTCCTGCTTCGCCTCCACAATTGTTGAGTTTCTAGCAGTTCGTTCAGGAAACTAAAGACAACAATATTTAACACTTATGCCTCTAAATAATGTTGAATAAGTCTCCTGTCTCTAACCTTACATACCCAAAAAACCTTAGACCTTTGCCTCTCTTCTACTGGTCTTCAGTATCTTCCTGCAATTTAAGAATTATCTTGTTCTATTTGCACAAAGCATTTCTATGATTAATCAAGAGAAAGAAAATAACTATTTAGTGATATCAATTATATACTTTCTTATTACACTGTCTATTTATTATATAGTATTATTAGTACTTACTCTTTATTCTTAATCAGTATTGATTAACTTCTTTTCCTTTTGTATTTTCAGGTATGGGAAGCAGCAATGAAGATTGTCTTGGTGAGTATCAGTAACCTTCTAATACTGCTTTTTAGCCTATATCAAAGAATTGTGTCCAGTAATTATTTACAATAATTCACAATACCAAATAGTACTTAGCTCTGCGGCAGTGCCTTAACATTATTTCTTGCTGGAATTGCTACCACGTTGTCTGATAACAATCTCGAAGTCTAACGCTGCTCCCTCGACAAGGTAGTGGCTTCCAGTTC
The DNA here is from genome assembly GCF_964261635.1 of Lissotriton helveticus. Taxonomy (NCBI): domain Eukaryota; kingdom Metazoa; phylum Chordata; class Amphibia; order Caudata; family Salamandridae; genus Lissotriton; species Lissotriton helveticus. Next base: position 382,543,457 of record NC_136061.1, on the reverse strand, counting down.
AACGCACAGGCTTGAAAGCTATAGCTTCTCGCTGAATTCCTCTGCGCATGCCCTCAAGGGGAACACTGCTTCGACGAAGCAAGAGAGAGAGAGATGCGCAGGCTTGACAACTTTCTTTCTTGGAAGTAGTCTTGCGTACACTAGAGTCGATATACCGACGGCACTGACGAAGCCCCTAACTAACTAAACCAACGGGAGTAGTTCAAAATGCATGCGCTTCAGTCAGGAATCACAGGTTAAGTGCATCAGCGTTCTATCGTGAGCGCTTCAAATCGGACTCTGCGAGATGGAAAAAAAACTAGAACTGTGCCTTCCGTGAGTTTTCGCCATCTTGTAGTTATTCAATCTCCAAGCTTCTTTCCAGGTAATGGCTTTGACTTTCTGCGCGTTTGAAATTGTTTGTTCCTGTTGTGTTGTACAGAGAGAGATATTCAGATCTTTTTGGGTCCTGACACCGCCCCTTTGTGCAGCGGACTGCTGCGATAAGGGACATATTCACAAGGTGGCGTTAAGCCATGTAATGTGGCTTAACACCACCTTGTAAATATGGAGCAGTGCATTGCGCAACAGGAACATCAATAGAAGTGACATTCCAGTGGCACAGTGCCCTTGTAAATATACCCCTGAGAGAGGGACTTGCAGAGAAAGATAGAGTTAGACAGGTGATAAAAAGGCCACTGAGAGAGAATTAAAGCAGAGGGGTGAGGTGGAAAAGGCAAGGGGAATCAGAAAGGGCAGAGAAGAATGACACAACAGAGAACCTGATGAGAGAGAGAGAGTGTATAAAGGGGTGCATGTGAGTGTGAGGGGGTGTGTGTGTGAGAGAGAGAGAGACAGACAGAGAGAAAATAGGAATACAGCAGCAATCACAGATATGCATCTGAGAATATAAAGACAAATCTGAATAGGAAGGAGAAGAAGAGAGCACAGAAGATATCTGTCCTTGACTTTGTCCTCTCACCATAACATTCTTCTGATGTCAGTATGGCATCACGGGTCGAAGGACAACCAAAAGGCAGACCAGGACTACCAGAAGGAATAGTAGTAACACAATAAGGTCGCTGGGAGGATGAGAACCGGGAGGAGGATTAGGACCAAAGGAAAATGGACCATCAGAAGAGGATAGTAACACCTACAAGAGCTAGATCAATAGGGCTATCACCAAGACTATCAGGACCAGAATAAGAAATACCAGGATCATGAGAACCAGGGCCAACAGAAACTTCATGTATGCAGAAAGGATTAAATGTAGTTCTTTTTTGGCAGTAGAAAGACGAACGCCAGATCAGGGAAACACTCCACGAGTGGAGTAAACATTGTTTAAATAAACCCGAAAAAAGGTATGCGCTTTCCTCATTCTTTACGATTGAGATTATGAAATATTGTCCAAAAAAAGGTTTTACATAAAGCTTTTCCTGTTTCAGATAGGAAAAAGTGAATGATTAAAAATATCCCTACTTACACATAAGAAGCCATGGCAATATAATTGAATAGATGTCCTTCCGTCGATCAAGTGATCACAGAAGGTAGGACACGGGTAAATGTTATATGTTATGTTATGTTATAAAGTTATTTATATATCGCGCACTGCTACTCAAGAGTGTCCGTGCGCGTAGGGGAAACAGTAAACAGAGGGGACTAAATGGGATGTTTAAACAGATGAGTTTTTAGCCTTTTTTTTAAATGTAGACAGTTCCTTGAGATGCCGAAGATCATCGAGGAGCGCATTCCAGAGAGTGGCGGCCTTGACCGTAAAGGACATCCCCCCCAAACGAGCTCTCCGAAATCTATGGATCACCAGCTGTCTTTGCATAGCTGAACGCAAAGGACGACTCGGAATGTAGAAGGAGAGCCTGGCACTGATATAGGCCTGGCCCTGACCATGAAGTGCCTTATGTGTCATAATTAGTGCTTTAAAATGCACACACTGGGCAACAGGTAACCAGTGCAGATTGCTCAGCTGCTTACGCATGCTAAGGCATCTGGGGATGTTAAATACGAGCCTAACTGCCGCATTCTGGATGACCTGTAATTTTCCCAGACGGTACCCTGGAATGCCAAGGTAAAGGGTATTGGCATAATCCAGGCGTGCCAGTACGAGTGCCCTAACCACAGTCTCCCTGGCAGCGCGTGGAAGCAGGGGAAAGAATCTTCTCAGGGCTTTCAGTGTGCCAAAGCACACCCCTGACAGACGCATGATTTGTTCATGGAAGCCTAGGTCGCCCCCAAACCAGATTCCCAGGTTTTTCGCTACACCGCAATCTCCTGAGGGACAAGGAAATCCGGGAGGCCAAAGAGATTCTCTAAAGGCAGGTGGAAAATGACCATAAAGGAGCACCTCAGATTTCTCTTCATTACATTTCAGGCTGGCCTGGGCCAGCCATGAATAAACCGCTGACAGGCAACGATGGGCCACCTCCGTTTTTGGATCATCCCCCTTCCAGGTGAAGAGAAGCTGGGTGTCGTCAGCGTAGGCCATAATTTTGGCACCCATCTTCTCCGCTAAACCGATCAGGGGAGTGAGGTAGACATTGAACAAAAGGGGGCTCAACGTAGACCCTTGAGGGACACCAGTGGCTACCATGGTATCTGATGAAGAGAAGGGGGGCATCCACACCTGTTGGGAACGGTTGTCCAAAAAGGATCTAACCCATTCCCAAGCCGTGCCATTAATACCAATTTCAGACAGGCGGGAGAGGAGCTGGAGGTGAGGTACCGTATCGAAGGCGGCAGAGAGGTCGAGTAAAATCAGAGCCGCCCTGCCGCCTGCATCCAGGCACTCCCTAATAGCCTCCGAAATTTCCACTAGCGCAGTTTCTGTGCTAAATGCTGTTCTAAATCCGGATTGAGCCGGATGTAAAGCTCCTGTGGACTCCACAAATCTCTCTAGTTGTTTAAAGGCCACCTTCTCACACACCTTAGCTAAGGCAGGAAGAAGGGAAATGGGGCGATAGTTAGAGAGAAGTGTGGGATCGGCAGAAGGTTTCTTAAGGAGGGGGAGGAGTTTTGCATGTTTCCATTGCATAGGCACCCTTCCAGGTTGAAGTGAGTTATTCACCAACTTCACAACCTCTGGAGTGACTGTCTCTGCCACCCCACTCAGGACCCTAGCATGGCAGGGGTCTGCCGGTGAACCAGATTTGAGTGATTTGAGTATGGCTAGGACATCTTTCTCCTCGGCAATGGTGAAATACGAAAAGAATTGATTGGGTACAATAGGACAGGGGGCAGTCCGAATGGAGAGAGGAGATGGGCCTAATGGGATAGTCCTTAGGCTATCTTGGATTTTTTGTATCTTAACGGTAAAGAAATTAGATAGGTCCTCACACCTTTGGAGTGAATTAAGAGAGGGGGGGAGTTCCGCAGTGGGTGATAGAAAACTGAGGACGATGGCGAACATTTCCTTGCTGTTGTTGTTAGCTTTAGAAATTCTATCTGCAAAGAAGTTGCCTTTGGCTTCTTTGATAGCAGCATAGTACTCCCTCTGAGCGGCACGGAGTGCCACCTTCGCACGGGGACAATACTCCCGGCGCCAACCGCGCTCCAGTTTTTTACATTCTATTTTCAAAGCTTTGAGGGAGTCGTTGAACCAAGGCTGAGAGGGGGAGCACCGGGGGGGCCCTTCGTAGTGGCCTGAGGAAGCGAGTTAACCACCTGGCTGATCCAGTTAGAAAAAGTTCCCACTGCTCCGTCAAGGTCAGCGACCATATCTGGAGATGTAGAGGCCAAAGCTCTAGCAAGAGCTGGGATGTTAATCTTCTTAGGATGCTGACCGAAAGCCTTACCAGGCGTCAAAATGGAACTACCTATGTTCCAAGAGAAGCAGCCCAGAAAATGATCCGACAAGGTAACAGGCCTAGGAGCTGACATCTTAAGCTCAAAGTTGGAACATACTGGGTCTAATAAATGTCCACATTTATGAGTGGCCGCCCGGACCTGTTGGGTCATATGGGTCAAGTTAAATAGATCCAACAGGTCACTCGTCCCAGGGGCCTGCTGGTTCTCCAGATGAATATTCAGGTCACCTAAAAGTAGAAACCTGGAGAACCGAAGTGCCCGGGAGGCAATGATCTCATCGAGGGATTTGAGAAAGGTGCTTGGTGTGCTGGTGACCGATAGACCAATACCCCGCCCAGAGTAAAGTGTGGGGACATGAGCAGTGAAAATTCCAGCGCTTCACCCTCCGAGATCTCCCTTGTGCATTCCTTCGTGAGCGTCCAAATATCTCTGAATACTATTGCAACACCACCCCCTCTGCCCTAACTATCTTATACCCCCTAGGGATAGCTAATTCTACCACTGGGGAGCAGGAGTCATTCAGCCAGGTCTCGGTGACAAATAGGAGATCTAGTTGTGATCATGGACGTCCGCAGCATGTTTTGCCATCGACCTGGCATTGATGAGTGCCGCTCGAATGTTAGATTTCAGGGCTGGGAAAAGGGAGAGATCAGAATGGCTCATGAGGAAATGGAAATGGCAGGAAGGGCAAATCCTCATCTTATCATTCAGAACATCCCAATCTCTAGAACAACAAGAAATATTACCTAAATTAAGCAATGTCTCCCGGTTATAGGAGATCCTTACTGTCGCATCCTTGGCCGTGGATGGACCAGAGTTCCTGGCCCTGTACGCTGCCGAGGCGCGGATGAGCACAGACGGGCTTACCTTAGGCGCACTTTCGGCACGCCATCGTCACGCCCGCTGCGCTCGTCCGCTGCGTGCACGAGGACACATGCGCGTTTTATGGCGCGCACCCCCGAGCAGCTGAACCGCTAACTGCGGTCTAACCAGCCTTCAGGCTACACCCAAAATGGCGCCCGCCCTCCACACAAACGGCACAAGCAGCGCCTGCATCTAAATCATGCAGGAGCACCGATTGTCATCCGGTTAAAAATCCAGTTGTAGTCAGTGCAGCCTCTCGCAATCACAATGCCCCCAGTGAGGTACAGGAGCTGCCACCACATGATTAGCCCACAGCGAGCCCTGAGAATTCTGCCGCTTTATGGCCTGCACCCCCGAGCAGCTGGACCGCTAACTGCGGTCTAACCAGCCTTCAGGCTACACCCAAAATGGCGCCCGCCCTCCACACAAACGGCACAAGCAGCTGTGGTGGACCGGGGCTGTGGAGGCCACACAGAAAGGTAAGAAAGCACAGATTAAATGTGTTTTTAAAACGAAGCTTCAAATAAGGAAAATAACAATGATTAAAAGAAAGTTTGGCGCCTGCATCTAAATCATGCAGGAGCACCGATTGTCATCCGGTTAAAAATCCAATTGTAGTCAGTGCAGCCTCTCGCAATCACAATGCCCCCAGTGAGGTACAGGAGCTGCCACCACCTGATTAGCCCACAGCGAGCCCTGAAAATTCTGCCGCTTTATGGCCTGCACCTCCGAGCAGCTGGACCGCTAACTGCGGTCTAACCAGCCTTCAGGCTACACCCAAAATGGCGCCCGCCCTCCACACAAACGGCACAAGCAGCCGTGGTGGAATGGGGCTGGGCAGGCCACACAGAAAGGTAAGAAAGCACAGATTAAATGTGTTTTTAAAATGAAGCTTCAAATAAGGAAAATAACAATGATTAAAAGAAAGTTCGGGCCTGCATCTAAATCATGCAGGAGCACCGATTGCCATCTGCTTAAAAATCCAATTGTAGTCAGTGCAGCCTCTCACAATCACAATGCCCCCAGTGAGGTACAGTAGCTGCCCCCACCTGATTAGCCCACAGCGAGCCCTGAGAATTCTGCCGCTTTATGGCCTGCACCCACGAGCAGCTGGACCGCTAACTGCGGTCTAACCAGCCTTCAGGCTACACCCAAAATGGCGCCCGCCCTCCACACAAACGGCACAAGCAGCCATGGTGGACCGGGGCTGGGGAGGCCACATAGAAAGGTAAGAAAGCACAGATTAAATGTGTTTTTAAAACGAAGCTTCAAATAAGGAAAATAACAATGATTAAAAGAAAGTTCGGCGCCTGCATCTAAATCATGCAGGAGCACCGATTGTCATCCGGTTAAAAATCCAATTGTAGTCAGTGCAGCCTCTCGCAATCACAATGCCCCCAGTGAGGTACAGGAGCTGCCACCACCTGATTAGCCCACCGGTTAATAAGGTGTTAATAAAGAGAAAAGCGTTCCATATGATTATCACTGACTTGATTCACTGTTTTTCAACAGAGAATCCTCGACTAAAGGAGAACACAGAGAGTAATCTGAGATATAACTGATGAGGAAAACCCACTTGTACCTTTTCAGGTACAAATAAAGTTGAGTGCAGAGAGAGTCGATGTGTTAAAAAGAATGAAGCCCCCTCACTTAAAATGATTTTATTTATTTTTATACATCTTGTACAGAGAATCAGAAACCCCTGATGAGAATACTGGCATTGATTAGCTATGATTTGAAACGCGCCGGCACATCAAAAGAGCACAGAAGAATAAGGATTTAAAAACCTGTATTTCATTAAATTTAGGATTCATTTCTGCTTTGATGAACTATATGATTAATGGCTTTGTGGTATTATGGACATATAGATATTTTTTCAAAAAATCTATTATATTGATTCATTCACTGTATAACCTGTATTTAAGGTTACAATTTGTTCATTTATTTAGTTTATTGTATTTAATTGTGTACTGTGATGTAGTATGTATAGTATGTCTTAAGTAGAGGAATGTAAATGAGTGTTTGTAAGTGTTTTTTTTTAATTTATGTAAATAGTGCACTAGTTCTCCTTTTTCACAAAGAAAGAAAAAACTAAATGAAAACAGGAATTTAAAAAAAAGGTATAAATAAAATACCCATACAAACATAAAGACATGTGTTTGGCTTATAAGCGTAAATGATAAAAGCTTGTTAAAAGTAGAGATTCAGGCAAACTTTTTCTTATTCTGATATGAAAGCATTAATACAAAGGTGAAAGCCATGATGAAAGAGAATTTCAGTGCAGACCCAGATGTTGGTGAGTAGCCTTCTATAGCTCTGAAAATTCAAGCAGCTGCTTACATTCACTGAGGTCTGATTGCTCACCCTGGTTTAGTCTACACTTATTGTCCTTTCTACTGCTCTTTTCTAGAGGCATCTTCAGAATGGCAGACAAACAAATGATACATGATCTGGACTCTCAGTAGTCCTAGATGGGTGGCCACCTTTTTGTCGGACACAAATGTAATGCTAAGTATGTTGTTTTATAGCCATATCCCTTCCTCAAGTGTGTGACTTATAGCCACACGTTTTAAGACAAGGTCTTAGTTACAGAAGCCATATCTTTTATAAATGGTTCTTAGATACACTTTTTAAGCCATACACTTCTAGAAAACCACCACCTTTCTTTCCCAGCTTTCTTATAAACACTGCAAACCGACAACGTGCGAGCAGAATAACAGAAAGGCTATGTGAGGAACAGAGCAGGGGAGAGAGACACTTGCGACAGAAAGTTAGCAAGGGAATGAAAGCACAGATACAGGAGAAGAAAAAAATGAAGGGGGCTAACCAAGGCAAGTAGACATACTATCTAATCTTTGCTAGTATGATATGACACACATACTCTAAATTTATTTTGTGACAAAATGATGTAAATATGTCAAGGTAAAATGGTAAAAGTTCGTACCTCATGCTTGCCATATTCAGGGATGGTTGACCAACACATCTTTGGGACATTAAGTTTCATTTAACTGCTTTTTTAAGTTCACACTGGCACCTAGTAGTTTAGTTCTAGTGGCGGTGCATGTTCAATTGAATTTGGATATCAATGTGGTGTCATTCATGAATCTTTAATGGTATCTTCCACATCATCAGCCAAGCAGGCGTTTTTTGAGGGAGTGACTAGGACACCATTGACTGAATAGTCATGGGCCCAATTCCTAATTTCATTTAATTTTGTTCATCTATTGTCACTACTTTCTTGGGAGTGGTTTAGGCCTCAAATTGATCTCTAAGACAGCCATCCATTAAAGGGTGCAGAGTGTTGAATTCAGCCTTCTTTGCAAGGTCACCCCCAAACGTTTTGCCTTCTCTCTTGTTTTGCTGAATTAATTTTTGTTGGCTTTAAACCCAGGAAAAGTGGTACTATGTGTACTCAGGGCCTGAAAATTAAATGCAGCACTCATTGTGCCACCCACAAGACTACACTTTTAAAACATGCCTCAAGCATGCCAGTGCAGCCTGTGTGCAATTTTAAACTGTCATTTCAACCTAGCAGAATTAACCTTTTTCTAGGCCAGACCTTCCTTTTAAAAACATAAATCAGTTTTAAAATAGGCCCAAAACAGCCCGTATGGCAGGGTGCAGTGTATTTAAAAAGATGGACATGTACGTCTAAGTTTGACATGTCCTAGTAGTTAAAAACTCCAAAATTTGTGCTTCACTGCTGCAAGGCAATCCTCTCCCAAAGGATAATATTGGGTTACCATCTTACATTTAATAAGGGATATCTTTTGCTTGGGACCAGGTAGAAATATCATGTTGGGTCTCCAGAGAACTGTATTTTAAAATAATCTTTAATGGTAGAGTTACATTTTAAGTAACAATTCCGCAAATGCTACATGACTAGGTGTAGTCCCTTGTGTATTCCTCCCAGACAGTGTCACAAAGGGTGACTGGGTGTTGGAAGGATGAGCCATCTTTACAAGATGGGTGATGACAGAGCTCTCATCTACTACACTTGGTCTTCAATAGGGGCTGCCACCTGCACTCACAAAGAACTTCACCCTAGCCTTTAGTCACCCGACACATCTTGGGGACTGAGCTGGGGAAGGAAATTCCAGAACCAGTTGTGAGGGGAAGGCTTGGAGCTTCTCTTGCTTGATTGGAACCAACGCAGTGCAATGCATCTTGACGTAGGACCTCGTATTGTAGCACCTTGCAGGTCCTAATTGGTGGCATCATTGGAAATTAAACCAAGTCCTGGGACTGTACCCTGGACATGTATGGGCCCCTATAGACCCCTAACACACCCTCTATCACCAATGAGTGGTTGTTGACTACTGAATCTCTTTTCTATTTATGAGGGTGTGATTCACCTAGTTGGCTGGAAAAAGTAAACACTTATTTCAAGCATGGTAGCCTCCTGGGGTTCCAAGTTAACCTTTTATAGAGTCCTTCAGAGTGTGGAATTTTAGGTGTCTTTGCAATGTACAGTGAACTAAGCCCTGAACATCTGCTTAAGGTCTGTCTCCGAAATCCCCATGTGATGGGCACCAGCTCACAGGCCTAACGGAAACCTAACTAGTCTTGGTGTCGTCCATCTGCCCACGAAAGCCTGGGTACCCAATATTAATTCCTGCATAAAATAGTTCTTGCTTGGGACTGGAGCGAAAGCTGGACAGGCCTTGGACCTCACTGGTCACCATCCATGTGATCCCGGAATGCATTGTGTGGCATTGCATTGTGGTGGTAGGGGAGTCAAAATCCGATGACAAGGAAAACTTAAATAAAAAAGAGAAATTAAGTTTCCCTCATCATCATATGTCGACTCCCTCTCACCCCCTCTGCCCCACTGCTCTTACCCGCACAGGCAGAGCCTACAAGGATCTAGGTGAGGTGACAGGTCCATGTTACACTGCCTTCAGTACGCCAGGAGAAGGTGACTGGGCTTCTGTTGGACTTGGCCCAATTTCCCAACATTTTTCGCTTTTCGCCCCCCTGTTTTAGGATGTCTCCCCCATGGTAAGGAAATGTACAGGCCATGTGTGGTGTGAGATGCCCTAGTAAATGTACTGCAATGGTGTGCGCACTTGTTAACCCCCCAATGTAAAAAGGTACCCTGGTAACGCGCTGCATTTAAAATGGATGCTATGGTTGTGTGTGGTGCCACCTGACTGCAGTAGGTTAGCAGTCTAGATGTTCGGTTCCGAGCCATCCCATTTTTTGGAGGGAAAGCCTGGCACCCAGGGTACTCTACTCCTCCCCCTGAGCCAGTTAGAACCAGTTCCCTAAAGGCTTATAGAAGCTTCTGGCACTGTCTGGGAGGTGGGATGAGGGGCGCATAAATAAGGGGGTTGTGCCACCATGTGCTCAGAGCAGGGACATGAACGTGAGGGGACCTGCTGCCAGGGGGTACCGCCACTTGGGCCTGTGTGCTGAACCCTGCACCCAACTGAAACCCCCCTTCTGTCTACAGGGCTAGTGAAAGCCCCACTGCAGGAGTACAGGCTGCTGTACAGGAGGAGTGCCACGCTATAGTGGAGGATGGTTTGTAAACCCTACCACCATGTCTTGATGAGTGCCCACTGACTGCTGACCTTGCCAAGTAGTGCCTGCTGCTCTGCTACCTGGCCCTGCCCTGTTAATAATACCCCTTGTATATATTGCCCCAGCGCCAGTTCGCGCAGTATAGTGATAACTGTGATTACCTGTGTAGGTTGGTACAATACAAAAGTTATTCTTTTTCACCAAAACTGGTGTTGTGTCTCTTTTTGTGGTGTGCCTTGTGTGTCGTCTGTGTGTACTGCGTGGATGCTTCACACATGTCCTCAGGAGTTTGTCCTGCCCGCTCTGCACCACGCTACCCCATTTCTAACAGCTTCATTATCGTTCATGTGTTTCTGCTGAGAATGGTGACCAACCCCTGAATATACCTAACCTCTTATCAACACAACTGGAGGAAATAAAGCATTGTGAAGGTCCAAGCGGGAATGAGCGAAATTTGATTTCCACAGTCCTAACCATCCACCAATTCCAGGCTGCCGATCTGAAGAGTTGAAAGTCCCAGCTTGGTACAGTGACCATGTGACATCCTCCTCATTCTATCTGACATGGTATAATTTCCAGTTGTAGGAAACTCATGTCATGAGTTCTTGACAGGTGCTCTACATGCTTTTATCTGTTGTTTACCAATAGCTGGGAAAACTCTATTTACCTAAAATGGTACATTAGTACATGAGTAACTGCTATAACATGATTAGGCCATGCTATGAATTATGGCTGTCGGCAGCTGCATTTATAACTGGTTACAGGGCCTTTTACCTGCACGTCAATTGAGTGTTTGCCTACTCGCTCGTTCTGTGCAAAAAAGTGAAGTTTGTCATTATTGGGATTCCCATTTTCCCATGAATGCATATGGGGTGTTTGTGAGTAGTGCACGGGTAAATTAGGTGTGTAGCTCCATATTTAGGTCTCCCTAAGGTTGTAGAGTGCTCCATAGTTTTAAGTGTCAGTCAGAACAGCTGTCCTCTTTTCTCTGCATATCTCTCAGCACAACTGTCTGGCCATCTCCTGTATCCTATGTCCTCCTCTGCTCATAAAGCAGGGAACCAGCAATAGACCCTGATGGCAGAAGATCGTCTGGCTCTATTATACAGTTCAGCTTGGTGGGTGGTTGTCATGGATGTGCAGAACACCTGAGGGAAATTAACTTTTAAAGGGTTCTGTTCCTCCAGACATTTGATGTCTGCTTTAAGTATGAGTGCTTTGTTGGCTGGAGCCCATCTGCCACTGTTTCTAGATACAAGCTTGGCCCATTTATTCGCTTATCGTTCACTTTTCCACTTGAAGGAGATCTGCACAGCTGTGCAAAGAAGGATACATCTCTTACCTGTAATCCTTGTTCTCTTCCAGGGGAATCCTCATCAAAATCATAAATATTGAATAGTCCCGGCCTCGTGCAGGAACCCAGGAGTACATATTAAATATTATATATAAATGACGGCAGCTCTGGAAGGGATTTGGTCGGGGATGATGCCCCTCCAATCGTTCAGTTGACAGAGGCATGAAAATCGAGCAAGTTGGTTATTTCAGCATTGTGCTTCTACAAGGAACCCTGCCTGATTACCACTTGAACTGTATTTTTTCACCATCACAAATGCACAAGGTTGCTGAACATTGTACCTGGCTGACAGCTATTATGAGGTATTTTCAATCATTTACCCGTATGAAATGATGCATTGTGGGAATTGGATGCCAGAATCAGTCAGGTGACCAGGAACGTTATAAATCTGTAGGCACTGACACTACTGGTGTGATTCCTGCCCGTGAGCAAGGCCGAAGGTGCCAAAACTAGTTGGGACTATAAGGAATGCTGTGCTGTAAGCTCGAATAAAGGCTCCTTGTTCACTGAAGTGGGCCTCTTGTGTGGTGCTTCTTTGAGCGGAATTGCCGGGTCTCCCATGCTCGGTTTGAAGAGGCCGCTCTGCAGGGTCGGGGGCTCCCCAGTCGGATGTGTTTTCTTGGATGGATATATATATATGTATATACACACACCATTAATGTATGTAGGACATTTCATCACATATGGATATGATTATATATGTGTGTGTGCTAAAAAACAGTGTTACATACATTAATGTTGTTATATGTATGAGGAGACCCGAGGGGAGCCCGAGTGATCCTGTGACATTTCGACATGACAAACTCACCCTGCTCAACGAGTTCAATCGGCAATTTCAACATAACCCCCCACAAGTTTTGACTCACCATCCTGGTTTACCTGCAGTACAAGGCATCCTGGGAGCTGTAGTCCGGAGAATGGAGAACGGACTGCACCTGTTGAGCGGTACTTACAAGGGGGAGGGGCAAACTCGTGCTCACCATTCAAATGGAAGCAGGGAGGAATCATGTGTCATGCTGGTGTTGGGCGCTGACGAAGGCACACGCCGAAATGCATTCGCCGCCATCAGAACTTTGACCGGGTGAATAAAGGCTGCCTTTCCTGCTCTCCTCGTGGCTTTCGCTTCTTCTTTCTGGGTTGGAGCATTTCCTGATATATATATATATATATTCACTAGGGGTGGGTGGAATTTGTGAAATTGACTTTTGCAAATTATCGCGAAATTGATCAAAATCTCCACGAGCATGGGGAACTTTCGCGAAGATGTAGAGATTGCTTTTCCCGCCCGTTTGCAATGTGTTTGTGAATGTTCGCGGGGAAATTTATCTCTAACTTGCCCATGCGGTCACTAACGGGAGCGGCCATCTTGCTCGCAATGCTTATTTCCTGTTCCAGGTCAAATGATGTGTTTGCAATCGCAAACTCTCGCGGGATAGCGCGACCGGCTACCAACAATCCAACATCTCGTGGTGCACATGAACAGATAGGAAAAGTGGTCGGTGAATGCAGGGACCCGGTAAGTCGCTACCGTGCGCGCGAGAACGCATTTTTAAAGCGCAAACAAGAAAATACTTCCGTTTCGCAGCAGATTGCGAACGTTTTGACATTCGCGAATGGCAAATTCTGCGAGCAGTACAAAATTTATAGCCCAGGCCCAATATTCGCTGGAAAACCATGTGTTTCAGGGGGGTTATAGTTAGAAATTAGCATTTAAAAACCCTTTGAAATTCACTGAAAAAAACACAGGTTTCAGAGGCGTTATAGTTAGAAATTAGCATTTAAAAAACCTTAGAAATTCACTGAAAAAACCATAGGTTTCTTGGACTTTATAGTTAGTTGGACATTTCACTCGTACAAAAACCAGAGAAATTCGGCCGTTATAGTTCATTCAGCTAACTATAACTCACGATCCCGCAATGCACTGCTGATGACATCACATATTACATCATTCATGACATAGTCAGTGACATCACTGATGGCATCTCAAATGACATCACTGATGATATCATTCAGTGACTGTTTGTTTCAAGTTTAAATATGTTTTATATATATATGCCAAGGTGTATTGAAGAATGAGTGGGTGTATAAGTGTCTGGATGGAGGATTTAGTAGGTGCGTGACTGACTGTATAAGTAAGTGATTAAATGTGTCTTACTGAATGCATGGGTTAGTGACTAAACTGTGTGAATGTCTGTATCAGTCTGTCTGTTGTTGTGTGAGCTGCTGCATGGGTTGGTAAGTAGCTATATGAGTGTCTATATGGGTTATTGATTGGTTGCCTGAGTATTTGTATGGGAGACTAAGTGTGTGTGTGGGTGGGTGGGAGGAGTGTGACTCCGTTAATAGATATGTGAGTGGTTGATTCACTTGCTGTATGGGTTCAAGAGTGCATGTGGAAACAGCTGTAAGGGAGGGTGAGTGGGTGTCTGGGTGTGTTGGTGAGTGAATGGATGTCTCAGTGGTACATGTCAAAGTAACTACATATGTAAAAGGCAGTGTATGTGATAGTTGTAGTATACAAATGCCTATGCGTGAGAGTCAGTGATTGTGAGAGTGGCTGTATGGATGAGTGTGTACTTGTATCAGTGATTATATAAGAGAGTAAGTATGCGTTAGTATCTGTATGAATAAGTGAGGTGATGTGTATATAACTGTATGGGCGAGTAAATAGGAGTGTGATTGATTCTTTGCATGACTGACTAGGTTTACGATAGCTCCATGGATGAGTGGCAGTGTGTGAGTGTCTGTATAGGTGTATGAGTGCATATGATAGTGTTGTATTGATGAGGGACTGCATGTATGAGTGATTGTGTGGATGAATGAGTGGATGTGTGTGTAAACCTAGAAATCAGTAAGTGTGTATGCAGTAACTGGTATTAGTGTGTTGATGGGTTTGAAAATGGTAGTCTGTACTTTACAGTGGGTGTATCAAAGGTTATATTAGAGTGTGAGGAGGTGCATCAGATTTTCATGTGGATGATGTCATCAGTGATGTCATCAGTGATTTCATTTGAGATGTCATCAGTAATGTCATCAGTGATGTCACTGACCATGTCATGAATGATGTAATATGTGACATCATCAGCAGTGCATTGCGGTGGCGCTAGCTACAGTTAGCTGAACTAACTACGACGGACGAATTTCTCTGGTTTTGTATGAGTGAAATGTCCAACTAACTATAACGTCCCTGAAAACCTATGGTTTTTTCAGTGAATTTCTAAGGTTTTTTAACTGCTAATTTCTAACTATAATGCCTCTGAAACCTATGGTTTTTTCAGTGAATTTCAACGGTTTTTTAAATGCTAATTTCTAAGTATAATATGCATAATCCCTGTCTTTTTCTCTGATAATGCCATGTTTTTTTAACTGATATTTTGTAACTATAATATCTTATAATTATGTTCTCTTATTTTTAATTTAAATATGTAATGTCTTATGTCTTTTAAAACATAAATATATATTTTTTTGCATAAATAATTGGGTCGCGTACCCATCGTGCACCTATCACGGTGGGTGCGCGGATTCAGCTGCCATATTGCTAAAGTCGAGAAGGATGCGCATTTGGTATGCGACGGGGGTGCAGTGCCCGGCCCCACGTAACATGATATACATATGGGATTGCGTCATTTGTGCCTTTGGTATGCGACGGGTGAGCGGTGCCTGGCCTCGCGTAACGTGATATACGTGCTGGGTCGTGTCGGGTGCGCGACTCCCGTAAAAAAAATGTATGTTTGAAAACTATATGTATATAACTTTAATGTATATATGAGGGCAAGAGATTATCTAAACTATTTATAAAAATTATATATTTGTACTTGTAATAAACTTATATTATTGTTAAATATATTTTCGCGGAGTCACATCGGGTGTGCGATGGTTGTGCGCCAGGTGCGCGACTCCCATGTGACTTTTAAAGAAAGCATTTGATTGGTTCTTAAGGCTTCCCATTGTAACAGTTGAAGGACCCCACCCATGTTATTAATTCTTTCTGCAGCATCAGAGGACAGAGAACCGTTGTGTTTTTGAGAGCTATATTCACAATTGTTTTGGTGTTTACTGGAGAAGTTTAGAGTGGCTTCTTCAGTTCCACAACAAGACCATCCTTCTGAAGATGAAGACTTGGATCTACCTGCAAAGAAAAGACCTGAGTCTATTGTGTGGAAGTTTTTCAGCATCCCTGATGGAGACAAAAAGGTGAACGCTCGAAGCTGAGCTGCAAGCTATGTCCCAGGATTCTTTTGAGAGGCAATGACAAAAAATATTTGTGTGGGACTTCCAGTATGTTTAAACATTTGCAAATCATACATTCAAAGCATCTTGCACGGGAACAGCTGCGATGAGCTCAGGAAGCCACACAGCAAAGTGACCAGGGAGCTGGTCCGAGCACTTCTGGAGCCTCACGCTCCACATCTCGCGGTCCAGACATTCGAGTCGAGTTTGCGACCCTACAACAGCATTGTATGAAATGCAAGGCAATTTTATGTTGTGGGTAGCAGTCAGTTGACACTGTTTGTTCTGCAGCAAGAAACCATCACTGCTAATTCTTTTGTTTCTGTTGGAATGAGTACATAATTCCCAAAGTTAAAACTGTTGTCTGTTGTTTTTTTCCTTTTTCAAAAAACACCCAAAAATTAACTAAATACTTTAAAAAACACTCAAAAATTACAACAAAAAAAAGAAAAAAAAAGAGTTCTTTACAGAACTACCTTATTTGGTAAAACAGATAAATCACTAGATGCTAATGTGTGGGTGATTGCATGGTTACAGTGCTGCAAGGAGAGTGCATGGTGAATTTATAAGTGCTTGGGTATTGGCGCAGAGATTGGATAAGTACATGGTGCTGGCAGGGTTGATTGGAAGAGTGTTCACGGAGTCACAGCGGGAATGCTGGAGTGAATAGTTAGTGCTCTGGGGATTGTAGCAGTACAAGTGTTAGTGACTGGGTCATTGCATGAGTACACGGGTAGTGCCTCGGTGATTGGAGAAGTGCAAGGAGAGTGCCTGAGTGAATTTATAAGTGCTTGGGTGTTGGCCGAGTGATTGGATTAGTACATGGTAGTGGCTGGGTGACTGGAGGAGTGCACGGGGAGTGACAGGGTGATTACTGGACTGCATAGGTTCTACCTGGGTAATTTAAGGAGCAAATGAGAAGTGTGTAAGTTGTTAGAGGACAGCATGGGTAGTTCATAGGGGATTGCAGCAGTGCATGTGTTAGTGACTGGGTCATTGCATGAGTGCATAGGTAGTGAATGGATGATTACAGTGGTGCAAGGAGAGTGCATGGTGAATTTATAAGTGCTTGGATTTTGGTGCAGTGATTGGATAAGAACATGGGACTCACTGGGTGATTGGAGGAGTGCATAGGTAGTAACAGGGAGATTACTGGACTGCATAGGTAGTGCTCAAGGGATTGTAGCAGTGCATCAGTTAGTGCCTGGGCCATTGCATGAGTACATAGGTAGGGACTGAATGATTCGAGTGCTGCAAGGAGAGTGCATGGTGAATTTATAAGTGCTTGGGTTTTGGCACAGTGATTGGATAAGAATATGGGACTCACTGGGTGATTGGAGGAGTGCATAGGTAGTAACAGGGCTATTGCTGGACTTGCATAGGTAGTGCTCAAGGGATTGCAGCAGTGCATGTGTTATTGACTGGATCATTGTATGAGTACATGGGTACTGAGTGTATGATTAGAGTCCTGCAAGGAGAGTGTGTGGTGAATTTATAAGTGTGTATGTATTGGCGCAGTGATTGGATAAGTACATGGTGCTGGCAGGGGGATTGGAAGAGTGGTCAATAGTGTCAGGGGGATTGCTGGAGTGCATAGGTTGTGCTCTGGGGATTGTAGCAGTGCATGTGTTAGTACCTGGGCCATTGCATGAGCACATGGGTAGTGACTGCATGATTAGAGTACTACAAAGACAGTGCAGGGTGATTGGAAGAGTGCTCATGGAGTGACAGGGGGGATGCTGGAGTGCATAGGTAGAGATCTGGGGATTGTAGCAGTGCAGGTGTGAGTGCCTGGGTCATTGCATGAGTACACGGGTAATGCCTTGTTGATTGGAGAAGTGCAAGGAGAGTGCATGGTGAATTTGTAAGTGCGTGTGTATTGGTGAAGTGTTTGCATTAGCACATGGTAGAGGCTGGGTGACTGGAGGAGTGCATGGGGAGTGACAGGGTGATTGCAGGACTGCATGAGTACTACCAGGAGAATTGAAGGAGCGAATCAGAAGTGAATAGATGGTTAGAGGACTGCATGGGTAGTGTACGGGGGTTGTAGAAGTGCATGTGTTAGTGACTGGGTCATTGCATGAGTACATAGCTACTGACTGAATGATTAGAATACTGCAAGGAGAGTGCCTGGATGAATTTATAAGTGCTTGGGTATTGGCAGAGTGATTGGATTAGTACATGGTAGTGGCTGGGGGACTGGAGGAGTTCACATGGATTGACAGGGTGATTTTTAGAGGTCTGCACAGCCCTAGGGGGTAAGGGTGTTTCTACCCTGCCCCTTTTACTTCATTTTACACTTTGTTTTACACTTTGTTTTACTGTTTTCTTGTGACTCGATTCTACAGAGTCACAAGATGGCTGCCAACAGTTCCTGGTTTGGCAGCCAATTAGATTGAAGCTCGTGGTCATGAGGGTTCGCAAACCCACCGCTGCCCCAGATATCGAAACTTTTTCTTTTTCTACTTTCTCAGGAACTCCTGAACAGATTTACACCATTTAACAAGAAGAGCTCTTTCTGAACCTAGGGCTACCTTTTTGCCAAATTTGGTGTAATTCTGTTCATCAGTTCGGGCTGTAGCTTTGTCTAAAGTTTCCTATGGAAAATAACATGTGGAAAACGCATTTTGGGACCCTCCCTTTTGTCTCGGCCCCCGCTTGGCAAACCACCACAAAACTTTCAAGACAGGAGCTGACCGGAGCTGCTCACTAGTTTAAAACATTTTGCGAAGATTTGTCAACCGGCACCAAAGTTATTTTGAAAACAAAAAATGTGACCGCCAGTAGGTAATATATATATAAAAATCTAAGGTAAAAAGGACATTATAGTTATAGTGATATCATGTGAGATGTCGATTGTGATATCATCAGTAATGTCAGTGACCATGTCATGAGTGATGTAATATGTGAGGTCATAAGCAGTGCATTGCGGGGACATGAGTTATAGTTAGATCACTAACTATAACAGCTAAATTTCACTGTTTTGTAGGAGTAAAACCTGAGCCTAACTATAACGTCTCAGTAACCTTTGTTTTTTACTGTTAATTACTAAGGTTTTTTAAATGGTAATTCCTAACTATAACGTCTTTGTAACCATTGGATTTTTCAGTGAATTTCTATGGTGTTTTAAGTTGTAGTCAGGTTTGCAGAGTGGTGGAGAAAGGGGGCTAGTCCTCTGACCTGATCTTAGGAATCCCGCTGTGTCGGTCTTACAGGAGGTCCCAGGAGGGCTTTTTGGCCCCCGAAGTCCCTCAGGAGTAAAATGGACTTCATCCTCCAACCAGTAGTGGGCCAGGAGGCGCGTTTGCATAGTGTGGGAGGAAGGGGGTTTGGACTCCGAAGACCCCTTAGCAATCCAGCTGTGCAGGACTTACTGGAGATAACAGGAGGTGTAGTGTCTGTAAACGTGCCTCATGACAGGCACTACGAGTTGGGGGATGAAGTTCCCTTTGCAATTGAGGGTCATTGGGGGCCAACTACCCTCATATTACGCCCAGTAAGACCCACACAGCTGGATTGCTGAGAGGTCGTCAGAGGCCACGCCCCCTTTCTTCCCCAATCTGCAAATGTGCCTTCTGGTACACTGCTTGTTGAGGGAAGAAGTCCAATGTAGTCTAAGGCCCTCAGGAGTAAAGTGGGATTAATTCCCCAACCAACAACATGCCAGGAGGTGCGTTTGCCGATTGATGGAGAAAGGGGGCATAGCCTCCAAGACCTTTCAGCAATCCCACTGTCTGGGAATTACTGGATGTAATAGAAGGGGTTCCTGGACCCCAAGGACACTTAGCATCTAAGGGGCCATCATCCCCAACCAACATTGTGTCAGCAGCGCATTTGCAGAGTGGTGGTGCAGAGGCGTGGGCTGCGGCGACTTGCTGGAGTTTTTTTCCTATTTTTTCTATTTTTTAAGGGTGGAGGCTGCGTGGCCTCCCCTTCCTGGCCGATTTCAGCCCTGGGGTCCCATCCTCCCAGGGTGCGACCTCTAGTGTGGGTGCCCTGGTCCCACCGAGGGCACCCACTTTTTAAATGTTTTGGAACACAGAGAGAACCTGTAGGCCCCCGCGGTCCCTACCAGCTCCCCACCTCCTATGGAAGCGAGCATTGCTTTTACACATTGGGTGCTGCTAGCATGCAACTACCTCTGTATAAAAGCAATTCTGCTCCGTTTCTAGAAAGCAAGAGCTTAATAGAAGTGGAGCAGAGTTAGCGATGGCTTGGCAATGGTGGTCTCTGGCCAAGAAATAGGAAACAGCAATGTCCTGGGGCTGGACACTCCACGACATTTCAGGAGCCGGCCATGGTGGGGGACGGTCTCTAGGGCAATCTGTATTCCATAAGGGTGGGCCACGCTGCTCCCTTCCTTTCTTTCATGTAGCCACCAGCACATGGTGACCCAAGGGACCGCGGGGGCCACGCAGACCCCCCACATTCAATGTACATGAAGCCACGGGAAGAAGGCAGTCCCTGCGGGCTGGATGGCTCGTGAGGCTCCTCCATTAATAACAGTTAAAGCTCTGGGGAGGTGGCGGCCCCCGGGTCTACGGGGGTTTCTCCATTTATTAAAGAAGCAAACCCGGTAAAGTGATGGTCTCTGGGGTGCAGGGGTGCTGTGTGGGCAACCCTGCATAAAACCATATAAAAACCCTGGGGAGGTGAAGGGTCCCCGGGTTTTAATTTTAGTTAAACCCTAGAAGGGAAGCCCCATGCATCCCCCTACTTTATTTTTAGCATGCCCCTGGGATTCGGCCCACCAGGATGTTTTTTAAAAATGCACGGGAGATTGCGGTTTTCATTTTTTTAATTTTCAGCTGGATCTGATGCGATATTTTTGAAAAAAGCTTTTTTTGCCCAGGGGTGGGGGTGTCCTAGTGGGATGCCCCAAGAGGCTACAGGATTTGTACCCTGCCTCTTTCTTTTTGTGGGACTCAGTGCAGCCGATTCCCAAAATGGCTGCCAACACTTCCTGGTTGAAGTTTTGCCAGCCATTCAAATTTCAGTAGGGTTTCAGTAGGCTGATGGGTTCCCAGGTATCTATATTTTTAAACTTAATTATCTCTGAAACTACTGAACGGAGTTACACCAAATGACAAAGTACGCTTTCTGCACCAACATCTAGCTTTCTAACAAATTAGATGTTATTCCATTCAGGGGTTCGGACTGTAGTCGTGTTCAAACAATGAAAAATCCCTATAGACATAACATGGGGAAAACACATTTGGGACACCCTTTTCTTCTCAGCCCCTACTTAACGGATCACCCCAAAACTTTCAACAAATTAGGTGAAACGAAAAGGGGAAGAATTTTGAACATTTCGAATTTCGTGAAGATTTGTTAAACAGTGGCAGTTATTGGCAAAACAAGATAAGCTTTTCCTATGGAAAGTTTGGTCCTAACTATGCAACTGGCAGTCGCCAGTAGGTAATATATATATATACTGGTAGTGTTTGGATGCTACTTTGAAACATAGAAACTTCCAATATGTTGTGGCAATTGGAATGTGGAAGTAGGCATCTTGTAAATCGATAAAACACATCCAGTCCTCTCTGATAGATTTGGGGGTAGATCTGGTTGAGGGCCAGCATCCGGAATGTTTCTTTGCATATGAACTTGTTCAGTAATCTGAAGTCCAGAATGGGTGTGAATTCTCGGTTTGAGCTTTTTACCTAACCCGGAAGTAGAGAGAGTAAAATCCCCATCCCCTTTCGGAAAGTGGTACCTCTTCTATGGCCTCCTTCGTTTTGGAGGGGGACTCACTTATGACATGATGTTTTTGCAGGTGGAACAGCAGGAGAAGGAGACTTGAATCAAAGTGAGAAACCATTTTGAAAAATATTTAAGACCCAGTTGTAGCTTGTGATGGAGCGCCACTCGTCCAAGTGTTTGATGATAATTCCCCCCCACCGGAGCAGATAGAGGAGAAGGGGAAAGTAAGGGCTCATTATTTGGCTGGTATTTTGGAAAGAGGATGTAGGTTAATAATGAGCTCCTCTTCCCCGCGCTGGTCTGTGGGGACGATAATGTGATCGGGCTGGGTATTGCTGTTGCGGGACCCAATGAGGGATTTCTATGCTCTGTTGATAGGGATGCGTATCATAGGGCCTGTATCTTTGTTGAAATTCCTTTCGTTTTTTTAGGCTTACTGTTTTGAGCGTATCCAGCTTAGTTTTCATCTTTGCCATTTCATCGTCCGCATGTGATCCAAATAGCGAGTTCCCATTAAACAGAAAGTTTAGTATCCTGTTTTGGGCCTCAGGTTTCTGGGCTGTGATGCAAAGCCAGGAGGACCTTCTGCCACAAATGGGTTGGAAGTATTCATGTGCAGCCAGGTCTAATACAACCACAGCTGCATTAATGACCTGGATGGAGACTAGGCCGCCATCATGGAGAATTTCTTGCCTGTGTTCCTTTGGGCGCTTCTCTGTGAATCTAGAAAGGGAGTCCCAATCAATCAATCAATCAACCATAACACTTGTATAGCGCACTACTCACCCGGAAGGGTGCCCAAGTCCCAGAGTGCCCAATAATACATTCCTAGCAGTGCAGAGGTGCTGGCCACCTTCCTGAAAGAAGCAGACGTACCACATTTTTTTTGCCCCTAGTGTACATCTGCTTGCTGTCCTATCTGAGGACACTTATGAAGAAGGCAGCAATAGGGTGCATTTTGTGAAAAGCAACTATGATGACTGAATCTGGTAGAAGGTCAGTCTTTAGGAAAAACGGGCCCTTGCAGAGACATGTAAAGAGGCCACGCCCCTTTTTACACCTCTCTGCAACGCAGCCCCATGGCGCATACTGGAGGTTCCTGGTGGGCTAGTTGGCCCCCAGGGACCTCCAATATGCAAGGGGAATTAGTTCCCCCTCTGTAAACGCGCCAGGGGGCTGCGTTGCAGAGAGGTGTAATGAGGTCACACCCCTTTTTAGACCTCTGTGGGATGCAGCCCTCTGGCGCATACTGGAGTATCCTGGTGGTCTAGTTGGCCCCAGGGACCCCCAGTATTCAAGGGGAATTAGTTCCCCCTGGCGCATTTGCAGAGTGGTGCAATCTGTCACCTCAAGCTCTGTCCCCTCCCTGCACCACTCTGCAAATGCGCCCCCTGGCATGTTTGCAGAGCGGGAAGTAATTTCCCTTGAATACTGGGGGTACCTGGGTGCCAACTAGCTCACCAGGTACCTCCAGTAAGCACCGCAGAGCTGCTTTGCAGAGTGTTGTAAAAAGGGGCGTGGCCTCATTACATCTCTCTGCAATGCAGCTCCCTTGCGCATACTGCAGGTTCCTGGTGGGCTAGTTGGCCCCCAGGGACCCCCAATATGCAAAGGGAATTAGTTCCCCCTCTGTAAACGCGCCAGGAGGCTGTGTTGCAGAGAAGCGTAAAAAGGGGTGTGGCCTCATTACACCTCTCTGCAATGCAGCTCCCTGGCGCATACTAGAGGTTCCTGGTGGGCTAGTTGGCCCGAAGGGACCCCCAATATGCAAGGGGAATTAGTTCCCCCCCTGTGAACGCACCAGGGGGCTGCGTTGCAGGGGGGTGTAAAAAGGGGCGGGGCCTCATTACACCTCTACCTCTGTGCAACGCAGCCACCCTGGCGCATACTGGAGGTTCCTGGTGGGCTAGTTGGCCCCCAGGGACCCCCAGTATGCAAGGGGAATTAGTTCCCCTTCTGCAAATGCGCCAGGGGGCTGCCTTGCAGGGACGTGTAAAGAGGCCACGATCTTTTTACACCTCTCTGCAAGGCAGCACCCTGGTGCATACTGGAGGTTCCTGACCCCCTAGGCCTGCTCAGGAGGTCCCACAAGGACCCCCAAGGCCCCAAAAATGTTTCTTTTTTTTAAATCGCTGGGATAAGCGCAGGGTACGCGTACACCGCCGATCCCCCAAAAAACCATTAAGGTACCTCTCTGCAAACGCGCCCTCTGGCACGTTTGCAGAGGGGGAAATAATTCCCCTTGAATACTGGGGGTCCCTGGGGGCCAAGTAGCCCACCAGGAACCTCCAGTATGTGCTAAGGGGCTAGGTAGTTGGCCACCAGGGACCCCCAATATGCAAGGAGAATTAGTTCCCCCTCTGTAAACGTTCCAGGGGCTGCGTTGCAGAGAGGTTTAAAAAGGGGTGGGGCCTCATTACACCTCTGTGCAACACAGCCCCCTGGCGCATACTGGAGGTTCCTGGTGGGCTAGTTGGACCCCAGGGACCGCCAGTATGCAAGGGGAATTAGTTCTCCATCTGCAAACGTGCCAGGGGGCTGCGTTGCAGAGAGGTGTAATGAGGCCACGCCCCTTTTTACACCTCTCTGCAACGCAGCCCCCTGGCACATACTGGAGGTACCTCGTGCTAGTTGGACATCAGGGACCCCCAGTACGCAAGGAGATTTAATCCCCCAACTTAGTACGCGCTACGGGGCGCGTTTGCACAGTGGTGAAGGTAGGGGGCGGGGCTTGAGGTGATATGTGTGCAAACATGCCCTTAGGCGCGTTTTAAGTTGGGTAATTAATTCCTCTTCAATCCAGAAGTTCCCTAGGGGCCAACTAGTCCAACAGGTACCTCCATTAAGCACCACGGAGCTGCGTTGCAGCGTGTTGTAAAAAGGGGGCGTGCCCTCTGAACACCTCTCTGCAACACAGCTCCCTTGCGCATACTGGAGGTACCTGGTGGGCTATTTGGCTCACAGGGGACCTCAGGATTGAAGAGGAATTAATTCCCCAATCTATAACGCACCACAGGGCGTGTTTGCACACATGTCACCTCAGTCCCCACCCCCTTCCTTCACTATTGAGCACAATATTCCTCTAAATTCAGTGGAACTACAAATTCCGATGTACTCACCTGTTATCACAAGAGACGTCAGTGCTGCATCTTTGAGCCCAGTACGGACCCTGAAAAGTAAATCTAAGCGTACTTGCCAGTAACTTGTATTTCCTTCCATAGGAATCTATTGTGTGGTTTTCACCAGAAAAGTTTCTAAGTGTCTATTTTTGAAACATACAAATATTCCTCTAAAATCAGCTGAACTACGCATTCTGATTTACTCACCTGTTATCAGGAGAGACCTCAGTGCTGCATCTTTCAGCCCACTACTGATCATGAAAAGTAATTCTAATCGTAGTTACAGTAACTTGAATTTCCTTCCATAGGCTAACATTGACTGGTTTCACTTGGAAATTCTTCTAAGTGTGGAGTTTTGGAACCTAAAAAAATTCCTCAAAAATCAGTCGAACTACGAATTCAAATGTACTCACCTGTTATCAGGAGATACCTCAGTGCTGCATCTTTCAGCTCACTACTATTCCTGAAAAGTAAATGTAACTGTACTTACCAGTAACTTGAATTTCCTTCCATAGGATACCATTGCCTGCTATATAAAATATATATCAATAAAAAAAATATGAAATAAAAAAATATATATTACAATTTCAAAAATTTTAAAAACATTTTTTTTCAATTTATATTAAAAATATATAATGTAATTTAAAAAATAAAATATCTAAAAATAAACACTTTAATACAATGTAGAAGATTAATATAAAAAATATAACAATTAATACATTTAAAAATTATCATTCACAAAACCTTTGAAATTCACTGAAAAAACCATAGGTTTCAGCCACGTTATAGTTGAAAATTAGCATGTAAAAAACCTTACAAGTTCACTGAAAAAACCATAGGTTTCACACACGTTATAGTTAGGAATTAGCATTTAAAAAACCTTAGAAATTCACTGAAAAAACCATAGGTTTCACACACGTTATAGTTAAAAATTAGCATTTAAAAATCATTAGAAATTCACTGAAAAAACTATAGGTTTAACACATGTTATAGTTAGCTGGACATTTCACTCATACAAAACCATTGAAATTCCCCCGTTATAGTTAGTTTAGTTAACTATAACTCGCGCGCCTGCAATGTCACATATTACATCACTCATGACATGGTCAGTGACATAACTCATGACATCACTGATGACATCTCAAATGACATCACTGATTACATCATCCTTGTGAAAGAGTGGCAGACCTCCTCTCACCCTAATATAACATTTGATACACACATTCAAAAATAGAAAATAAAATTTTCAAAAAAATGGATACCAATACCAGTTTCAACAACCTATTCAGTAATTCCAACATCTACATACACATCCACTCATTCACCAACATTTCTATACAGTCACTCATACATGTACTCACTCATCATATGTATTCATACATCTATACATCCTGTTACACACTGACACTCATACATAGAGTTACTCACACATACTCACACATGCAAATAAACTATCAAACATCCATTTACTTGCATATACAGCTATACACACACCACTACACTTACTTCTACAGAAACATACACATACATACTCTCTTAAACAATCACTTATAGAAACAAATACTTATTTATACAGGAACTCTTCCAATCTCTCACTCATATATACTCACTTATATACGTCAATACTCATATATACTAGTTTAAAACATATGTACTTACTCATAAAGACACTATTGGGACAGTCATTCACTCACTAACACACCCATACACAAACCCATACACCCATACAGTCTTGCACACATGCTGTCTTCAAAACACATACAAACAGTGAGTCAGTCATTCATGCATCTATACGCTAAATAATATCCCCCACCGAACCATACAGACACTCATACTGATACTCAAAAAACCAACTAATAAGCCATATACACACTCATGTAGCTACTCACCAACCCATGCAGCCACTTATACACAAAGTGAGACACTGATACAGATATTTACATATTTAAACATTACTCGTTAATACATGTATTCACTAAGATACACTTAATAAGTCAGTTATAGAATTAATAAAAAAAAAATCCATTTAGACATTTATTTACCCATTTATTGTTCCATCGACCTTTAGATATACATATATAAAAAATGTTTATTTTTCAGAAAGACACACATTCACTGGATGATGTCATCAGTGATGTCATCAGTGATGTCATTTGAGATGTCATCAGTGATGTCATGAGTGATTTCACTGACCATGTCATGAGTGATGTAGTATGTGACGTCATCAGCAGTGCATTGTGGGCGCGCGAGTTATAGTTAACTGAACTAACTATAACGGGGGAATTTCAATGATTTTGTATGAGTGAAATGTCCAGCTAACTATAACATGTGTGAAACCTATGGTTTTTTCAGTGAATTTCTAAGGTTGTCTAAATGCTAATTTTTAACTATAACGTGTGTGAAACCTATAGTTTTTTCCCGATCCCGTTTTTGAATTTTTATTTTTTATTTTTAAGAAGGGGGGCTTTTTCTTTTTTTTGGGCCCTGGGGACCCCACCCCCCAGGGCCTCAGCCCTAAAAAGTATTTTTATGTTTTTTAAGGGGAAGGGGGCCGCGTGGCCCCCCTCCCATGGTTACTAAAGGCCCCGGGGACCCCATCCCCTGGGGCATGCCACTTTTTATATTTAATTTTAAAGAAGGGGGGCTGCATAGCCCCCCTCCGCAGGCCACTTAAGGCCCCGGGGACCCCATCCTCCGGGGCGGCCTACATCTTTCTTTTATTTAATTATTTTATTATTTGGGGAGGGGGCCACGTGGGCCCCCTCCTAAGCCACTTCTTGCCCTGGGGACCCCATCCCCCGTGGACTGGCCCTCCTCGTTGGGGACTGTGGGGGGGTCCCCAAACCCCTGCCGGTTCCTGCCGGCTCCCCGCATCCTGCGGGAGCCGGCATTGTTTTTCTGCTTGGGGAGCAGCTAACATGCTGCTCCCAATACAGAAAAGCAATTGGCTTTGGTTTTTGAAAGAGAGAGTAGGTTTCCAAAGCAGTTTGCTGTGGTAGGGCGGGCGCCGTGAGGCTCCTGCCCTACCATAGCAAACTACAGTGTCCCGGGGTGGGCACCCCAGGACACTGCAGGAGCAGGCCTTGGGGAGTAGTGGTCCCCAGGGCAACCACAAGACTCCAGGAGGGGGGCCACCCATACCCCCTCCTGCCTCGAAACGCGAAACTTACGAAAGGAGCTGTTGGTATGCCTTGAAATAAACCGCAGGGTTACAATCAGATGCGTGTGCGTCCTGAATTGGCATGGGAGTTTGGTGAGCAATATATATATATATATATATATATATATATATATATATATAAAATTACCTACTGGCGGTCGCCAGAAGGTAGTTATAGTTAGGACCTAGTTTCCTTAGGAAATTTGCAACATACTATTTGGAATAACTTTGGCGCCGGTCGCAAAATTCTCCAAGAAGATGGCCCGCTCCGCTCCTATCCTGAAAGTCTTGGGTGATTCGTCAAGCGGGGGTCGTGAAAAAAGGGGTGTCCCAAAACGTGTTTGGAAAAAAGGTAGAGTTTGGTTCGCAGATCACGCTTTTTGTTAAATGGTGTAAATCCGTTCAGTAGTTCCTGAGAAAATCAAAGGTAAAATCATAGATATATCTATGGACGAAGTAGGGTATGCGTATCCTCCAGAGTACGAGCTTTATGCTAATTTGCTGTCAACACTTCAAACCAGGAAGTGTTGGCAGCCATCTTGTGCCTCGGTACAACTGAGGAACAAGAAAACAGAAAAAGAGGGGCCCCCCTGCCCCAGCAACCACCACCCCCGGTGCTTAAATATTATGTATGTGGGGGGCTCACGCCCCCACCCCGCAGCCCCAGGAACTGCCACCCCCAGGGGCTTCCATTTTTTTTAAATAAAAAAAAACCTGTTTGGGGGAGCTCAAGCCCCTCCACACGCTCCGAAGACTGCCACCTCCCCGGGGCACTACATTTTTAAATTGGGGGTCCGTGACGGACCCCCCAGCCCCTGGGACCACCCCCCCGGGGGAATTTAAATGTTGGGAGGGGGACCGCGCGGCCCCCCTCCTGGAGCCTTGTGGTGACCCTGGGGACCGCCACCCCCAGGGCCGGCTCCTGCAGTGTCCTGGGGTGCCTGGTGGCTCCCGCCCTACCATAGCAAACTGATTTGTTTTTGGAAGAGAAACCTGCTCTCTCTTCCAAAAACCAAAGACGATTGCTTTTCTACATGGGGAGCAGCATGTTAGCTGCTCCCAATGTAGAAAAATAATGCCGGCACCCGCAGGACGCGGGGAGCCGGCCGGGACCGTGGGAGGATTGGGGACCCCCCATGGGGCTAGAAGTGGCCTAGGAGGGCGGCCTTGCGGCTCCCTCCCAATATAATTAAACCATTTTTTAAAAAAGGAGGCAGGCTGGCCCCGGGAGATGGGGTCCCCGGGGCCTTAAGCGGCCTGGGGAGGGGGGATATGCAGCCACCTCCTTAAAAATATTTTTAAAATGTGGCCATGCCCCGGGGGATGGGGTCCCCAGGGCCCGGATTCGGCCACGGGGCCTCCATCCGGAAATATTTTTTCAAAATTTGAAATTGGGCTGAGGCCCTGGGGGATGGGGTCCCCAGACCCCCAAAAAAGTAAAAGGAAGGGGGGCTACACAGCCCCCCTTCACAAAATAACATTTTTAAAAAAACGGGATCGGGCCGGAGGCCACGCCTCCTTATTGCACCACTCTGCAATCATGCCCCCTGGCGCGTTTGCAGAGGGGGAACAAATTCCCCTTGAATACTGGGGGTCCCTGGGGACCAACTAGCCCACCAGGTACCTCCAGTATGCGCCAAGGAGCTGCGTTGCAAAGTGGTGTTTTGAGGCCACTCCCCTTTTTACACCTCTCTGCAATGCAGCTCTGTGGTGCTTACTGGAGGTAGCTGGTGGGCTAGTTGCACCCCAGGGATCCTCAGTATTCAAGGGGAGTTAATCCCCCAACTTAAAATGCGCCACGGGTTGCGTTTGCACACTGGTATAAGGAGGGGGCGGGGCCTGAGTTCACATGCGTGCAAACACGCCCTGGGTTGCGGTTTAAGTTGGGGAATTAATTCTCTTTCAATACTGAGGGTCCCTGAGGGCCAAATTGCCCAACAGGTATCTCCAGTATGCGCCGGGTAGCTGCGTTGCAGACATGTGTTCAGAGGCCAGGCCCCTTTTTACACTTTTCTGCAACGCAGCTCTGTGGTGCTTAATTAGTGGGCTAGTTTGGCCCTAGGGATTATTAGGATTGAAGGGGACTTAATCTCTCAACTTAGAACGGTGACAGGGCGCATTTAGACAGTGGTGAAGGGAGGGGACGGGGCCTGACGTGATGTGTGCAAATGCGTCCTGTGGCGCGTTTTAAGCTGGGGAAAAACTTCAACTTCAAACCTGAGGGACCATGGGGCCCAAGTAGTCCACCAGGTGCTTCAAGGAAGCGCCACTGGGCTGCGTTGCAGAGAGGTGGTGCATGCCGTGCCCCTTTTTACATCTCTCTGCTACGCAGCTCTGTGGCGCTTACTGGATGTACTACTAATTCGGATTTACTCACCTGGTATCAGGAGAGACCTCAGTTCTGCATCTTTGAGCCCACTACTGATCCTGAAAAGTAATTCTAACCGTACTTACCAGTAACTTGTATTTCCTTCCATAGGAATCCATTGTCTGGTTTTCACCAGAAAAGTTTCTATGTGTCTATTTTCACAAACTGAAAATATTCCTTAAAAATCGCCTGTATGACTTAAACGCATTCTTTTAACTGTTTACAGCAGATGCACCAGTGCTGTATTCAGGATCCACCACTGAGTAAGAAAAAGTAATGATAACACTACTTACCTGCTAAGTGAATGCCCTTCCAAAGGGTAACATTGAGTGGTTTTACTTGGAAATTCTTCTAAGTGTGAAGTTTTTGAATCTAAAAAAATTCCTCTAAAATCAGCAGAACTACGAATTCCGAACTTACTCACCTGTTATCAGGAGAGACCTCCATGCTGCATCTTTCAGCCCACTACTGATCCTGAAAAGTAATTCTAACCATACTTACAGTAACTTGAATTTCCTTCCATAGGCTAACATTGACTGGTTTCACTTGGAAATTCTTTTAAGTGTGGAGTTTTGGAAATTTAAAATATTGCTATAAAATCAGCCAAACTACGAATTCCGATTTACTCACCTGTTATCAGGAGAGAACTCAGTGCTGCATCTTTCAGCCCAGTAATGATCCTGAAAAGTAATTGTAAGCATACTTACCAGTAACTTGAATTTCCTTCCATAGGATATCATTGCCTGCTATATAAAATATATATAAAAAAAAAGTAAAATAAAAAAATTCAAGTTACAATTTCAATATTTAAAAAATAATATTTTTCCCATTCATATTAAAAGTATATAATGTAATTTAAAACATAAAATATCTAAAAAGAAATAGTTTAAAACAATGTACTAAATCAGTATAAAAAAATATAACAATTAATACATTTTAAAATAATTTTTTACGAAACCTTTGAAATTTACTGAAAAATTCATAGGTTTCAGCCACGTTATAGTTAGGAATTAGCATTTAAAAAACCTTAGAAATTCACCGAAAAAACCATAGGATTCAGCCACGTAATAGTTAGGAATTAGCATTTAAAAAACCTTAGAAATTTAATGAACAAACCATAGGTTTCACACGTTATAGTTAGCTGGACATTTCACTCATACAAAACCATTGAAATTCCCCTGTTATAGTTAGTTCAGCTAACTATAACTTGCGCGCCCGCAATACACTGCTGATGACGTCACATGTTACTTCACACAAGACATAGTCAGTGACATCACTCATAACATCACTGATGACATCTCAAATGACATCACTGATGACATCATCCAGTGAATGTGTGTCTTTCTGAAAAATACATATTTTTTATATATGTACATCTAAACGTCGATGGAAGAATAAATGGGTAAATAAGTGTCTAAATGGATGTTTTTTTTGTAAAAATGATTGTATAACTGACTTATTAAGTGTATCTTTGTGAATACATCTATTAGGGAGTAATGTTTAAATATGTAAATATCTGTATCAGTGTCTCACTTTGTGTATAAGTGGCTCCAGGGGTTAGTGAGTAGCTACATGAGTGTCTGCATGGGTTATTAGCTGGTTTTTTGAGCATCAGTATGAGTGTGTGTATGGTTTGGTGGGGGTATTACTTAGCGCATATATGCATGAATGTGTGACTCACTGTTTGTATGTGTTTTGAAAACAGCATGTGTACAGGACTGTATGGGTGGATGAGTGTGTATATGGGTGTGTTAGTGAGTGAATGACTGTCTCAATAGTATTTTATGAGTAACTACATATGTTTTAAACTAGTATATGTGAGTATTGATGTATATAAGTGAGTATATGTGAGAGTGAGAGATGGGAAGTGTTCCTGTAAGAATAAGTATGTGTTTCTATAAGTGATTGTTTAAGAGAGTAAGTATGTGTATGTTTCTATAGAAGTAAGTGTAGTGGTGTGTGTACAGATGTATATGCAAGTAAATGGATGTTTGATAGTTTATGTATATGTGTGAGTATGTGTGTGAGTAACTATGGATGAGTGTCGGTGTGTAACAGGATGTAGAGGTGTATGAGTAAATATGATGAGTGAGTACATGTATGAGTGACTATATAGAACTGTTGGCGAATGAGTGGATGTGTATGTAGATGTTGGAATTACTGAATAGATTGTTGTAACTGGTATTGGTATCCATTTTTTGGAAAATGTTAGCTTCTATTTTTGAATGTGTGTATCAAAGGTTATATTACGGTGAGAGGAGGTCTGTCACTCTTTCACAAAGATAATGTCATCTGTGATGTTATCAGTGATGTCATTTGAGATGTCATGAGTGATGTCATGAGTGATGTCACTGACTATGTCATGAGTGATGTAATATGTGACGTCATCAGCAGTGCATTGCGGGCGCGCGAGTTATAGTTAGTTAAACTAACTATAACGGGGGAATTTCAATGGTTATGTATGAGTGAAATGTCCAGCTAACTATAACGTGTGAATCCTATGTTTTTTTTAGTGAATATATATATGTATATATGTATATATATATATTACCTACTGGCGGTCGCCAGTAGGTATATATAGTTAGGATTTTTTCCCTATGGGTTTTTTGAAAATTCTATGTCTAATAACTTTGGCGTTTGTGGACGGAATTGGCTGAAATTTTCAGGAAAATGGCACATTTTGTTTCTGAGCAGCCCCTGAAAATTTGGGGGGGGTTTCGTCAAGGGGGGGCCGAGAAAAAAGGGGGGTCCCAAAACGTGTTTTTAACATTGATTTTTCCATAGGGCGGTTAGCCTCACTTTTAGCCCGAACGGCTGAATAGATTTGCACGAAACTTGGCAAAATTGTAGGGACTGGTAGCCCGATGTGCCTTTTGTAGGTCTCAATATATGTGCTCCAGTGGATTTTGAGAAATTAACGTTTAAAAAAAGATATATATCTGTAGCAGCGGACCGGGCAGCGCTCCAGGACGCGTACCTTTCGCGCAACGGAGCTTTGTGAAGCGAAGCTGATTGGTTCTCTGGCGTCTGTCAACATTCCAAAAAGTCCGTAGCTGCCGCCATCTTGTCTCTCGGTAGGATCGAGAGACAAGAGGAGGCCAAAACAAAGGGGCAAATAACCATAAGGGGGCATAGTAGATCCTCCCTGACCCCCTAGGTTTAATGTGGAGGCTTTAAAACGGCCCCGCGGGGCAAAAAAAAATAATTTTTTTTTTGTTTTTTTGCGTGGGTAGCGCCCGGTCCGGGAACCGGGAAGCTTTCTGGGCAGCGTACTGCAATGAAAAATGAATGATAGACTTTTATTTTTTAAGGATTGTTTATTGTGTTTAATAATTTATTAAACTTTCTAACGCGGCGCGTCATATGACGCATTACGCGACAACGCAGGTCCAGAATATAGTGAAAATGTCTCCACCAACCAGCGGACGGCACACAACCCCTTTCAGCAGGCTAAATAGTTCTGTTAAATGACAACAGAAGGGACAGGCAACAAGAACCATCAGTCAAAGAGGGGAGGGCAAGTTCTTCTCTACCGGGTCACGTTGGAGCGCTACCGGAACTGATCGAATTGGTAGTCTACAGTGTTTCTGGATGTTTCAGACTGAAGCTGGCGTTAGCATGAGAGCACCACCATTTCGTAGCTCCGTCGTGGCCATTCCACGAGCAATCATGCTAGGCGCTCCCCACCAGAAGCCTGCGGGAGTCGGGGGCCCCCCAAGACTTTTGTAGAATCTTCAAGGATGAGGGGACGCTTTCGAGAATGGAGCCCAAGCTCTAGCAGACAAGCGTCCGAGTTCCAAGGTGTCGCAGGCCCATTTTAGTGGACCACGCCCAAATCTGAAGAGATGGCCGCCATTTTGAGAGTCCTGTGGCAGCCGCCTATCGCTGCGCCGCAAGAGCGGGAGCAACTCAAGTACATGGTGAGCGAGACGCTGTAGTCGAAAGAGCGGGCGGTAAACAGCTGAATAGCGGAAGAGGCACAGTGTAGCAAAAGCGGGCTGAATGGCAAATGAAACGGAAAAGGGGTGCCCCACTACAGCGTGTCTTTAGGTGAAACGGATTGTGGGACAAGGTGAAGAATGGAAGAGTCACCAAAAGGAAAAAAGTTCCGCTTGACCCCGGGAGCCGGCCACCTATGTCGGGGGCGATCTCAGGCCACACCAGGGCAACACGACTTGGGGAGGGGGCCGGAGCCAAGCGCCCCCTCCGAGTCCGCGACATGACACCGTCCCTCGGGGGCCTCCGTCAAGCGGTTCAGGGTGGCACCGCATCACAACAGCCCCCACTTACTTTAAGAATAGTGAAGATGAAGCAATTGCAAATAGGCTTCAGACAATGTTACAAGCACTCCTCAAAACTTTGAACTTTCAGAGTGCATGAGTTGGGACAGCGAGGGGTGATTTGGTTTCTCGGATTTGGTTTCTCGGACTGTTTTTCTGGTCTCTCACCACTGGCATAGTTTAACGTTTTCTTGTTTCTAGGACATTAATAGGTTTTATCATTACGTTATGTTATCGTTTCTTTGTTTGTTGTTTAATAAAAGTTCATGTTCATCAGTGGCCTACTGATTTTCGTTTTCCTATTTTTTTCTTTCCAGGTTGTTTCATGGTAAAGTTTCTGTTAACAGGATACAGTGATCACTTCGTTATTATTGCATATGTCCTTTTCACTAGGGGTGCTCTCTGGTCGGGCCAGATGACGTATCTCTAGTAAATGGTCCGGGTGAAAAAGGTGCATCAATCAGTGGGGAGTAGATAGGCATGACAGATTACAACGGGGGAGAAAGGTCCGCATTACGTACCCTTTCACTACTTGCAAAG
Source organism: Lissotriton helveticus (assembly GCF_964261635.1). NCBI lineage: Eukaryota > Metazoa > Chordata > Amphibia > Caudata > Salamandridae > Lissotriton > Lissotriton helveticus. The sequence continues at coordinate 382,508,515 of NC_136061.1, read as the reverse complement.
ATTTTCCTACGTTTATATGCAAACAGGGAATACCTCCAAAAATAACTAATTCCCAAACAGTCAATGTTCGGACAATCAATCAATCAATGAGGAATGAAATAGGTACGACGTGTTAAAGGCTTGCGTTACCTACCCTTCACTATCTGCAAAGGGAGATAGAATATTCCTATTCTTCCTCGTTTGCAGGTAGAGAAGATCGTTAAGAGAATTAACTTCGAACAATTCAATGCTCGATTGAAACAATCAACAAGGGGTACTGTGAACACAAATGAACGCCGCTTATATACATACGCATTGCTATTTTCAACAGGTTGTTCCTAATGTTTCTATTTTAGCGAGGTCAAAAGAGATCCCATTAGTGGCCTACTGATTTTGCTCAATTCCTTTTGTTTTTTTACACGATTTTTCGCTATCTGCAAAGACTAAACAGAGTATTGCGACTCTGTGCTTGTTTGTAAATAGAGAATGAACCAAAGAGAACAATCAATCAAATGGAGAGAGAAGCAGGCACGACGGATTACAAAGGGGGAAAGGGCTGCGTTAACTACCCTTCACTATCTGCAAAGAGAGAGTACTCCTAATAGAAATGAGGGGTGGGGGGCAGCAATCAAAGCAGATCAGTGTGCATAAACACGAAAAAAAAAATTCTTACCACGTACTTGACATTCGACAGCTTATGATATTTGCTATTAAAAAACCATTGAAATTCACTGAAAAAACCATAGGTTATAGACCATATATAGTTAGGAATTAGCATTTACAAAACCTTGAAAATTCACTGAAAAAACCATAGGTTATAGACCATATATAGTTAGGAATTAGCATTTAAAAAACCTTATTTTACTCACACAAAACCATTGAAATTCCATATATAGTTAGTTGCACTAACTATATATTGCGCACCCGCAATCCACTGCTGATGATGTCACATATTACATCATTCATGACATGGTTAGTGACATCACTGATGACATCACTGATGACATCTCAAATGACATCACTGATGACATCACTGATGACAACATCCAGTGACTATGTTTCTGTAAAGTTAAAATATGTCTTACATATTGAAGAATGAGTGGATGTATAAGTGTCTGGACGAAGGATTTAGTAGGTGCATGACTGAATGTATGAGTGAGTGATTAAATGTGTCTCACTGAGTGCATGGGTTAGTGACTAAACTGTCTTAATTTGTGCATCATTATGTCTGTTGTTCTGTAAACTGCTGCATGTGTTGATCAGTAGCTATATGAGTAACTATATGGGTTATTGATTGATTGCCCAAGTATTTGCATGGGAGACTGAGTGTGTGTGTGGCTGGATGGGAGGTGTGTGACTCTGTACAGATCAATGTGTACTTGTATCAATGATTGTATAAGAGAGTAAGTATGTGTTAGTATATGGTTGAAAACGTAAGGTGCTCTATGTTTAACTGTATAGAGTAGAAAATGGAAGTGTGATTGATTCTTTACAGGACTGACTAGGTGTGTGAGTAACTCCATGGATGAGTGGCAGAGTGTGAGTGTCTGTATAGGTGTATGAGTGCATATGATTGTGTTGTAAACATGAGTGATTGTATGTATGAATGATTGTATGGGTGAATGAGTGAATGTGTGTGTAGACGTAGGAATCAGTGAGTACGTATGTAGTAACTAGTATTGGTGTGTCAATGGTTTCAAAAATTATACTCTGTTTTTAACACTGGGTGAAACAGAGGTTATATTAAAATGTGAGGAGATGCATTGTATTGTCACATGAATGATATCATCAGTGATGTGGTCATTGATGTCAAATGAGATGTCATCAGTGATGTCATCAGTGATGTCATTTGAGATGTCATCAGTGATGTCATCAGTGATGTCACTAACCATGTCATGAATGATGTAATATGTGACATCATCAGCAGTGGATTGCGGGTGCGCAATATATAGTTAGTGCAACTAACTATATATGGAATTTCAATGGTTTTGTGTGAGTAAAATAAGGTTTTTTAAATGCTAATTCCTAACTATATATGGTCTATAACCTATGGTTTTTTCAGTGAATATATATATATACATATGTATATGTATATATATATATATATATATATGTGTGTGTGTGTGTGTAAATATATATGTGATTAAAAGTACTACTTACATTATATTTATATTTTTTTATTATGTGCTCTGTGGTCTCCGCACGTGGGTGGGACTATTCAATGCTTATGACTCTTGATGAGGATCCCCTGGAAGAGAACAGAGTCAACCAGAAGCATTACCCCTTATCTGCCTTCCCTGAAAGTGTATTGAATATACTTTAGGACTGAGGAAAAGACTTGCTGTTTCTTAAACATGAAAGACGAGAGGAGGTAGATTGTCTTGCACACAGAGAACTTGCCTTGTATCAGCAGACAGCCTAAGTCCAGTGTTATATAGGCTGCTGTTAAGGGCTCGGGCCTGTAAAGAATGCTAACATTGGCGAATAGCAAATGTTTCCTATCTAAACCCACTTTAACACCTGTTTCACCATGAGGTGAGCAGGTAGAGGGGCAAGGTGCTATTGGACATACAGTTATACTCAAAGCTGATTACTTGCAGCCTTTCGTGCCTCTCAATACCTTCCTTCATCCCCCCTATTGATTTTTGCCCCAGATATAGCTAGCTTGCATGTTGCTGCCTTTGAGAACAAGGTTATTTATGACAACAACCCCTTTCAACAGAATAAAAAGAAATATCTGCAGTATATTGATGACTTATGCCTGGTTTGCCAAGGATCAACAGATGAATTGAAGGATTTTCATCTGTGGCTTCATAGACAAGAAGGTAATCTACAATTCACTATGGACTTTAATCAACATTCCATACGTTTTTTTTATTTGAATATTTGGAATGATTCTGGACGGTTGGCAGTTAGCCTGTATATAAAACCTTCGGCGAAGAATGCTCTTTTAAAATACACGAGCTACCATCCATGTAATTTACGGGATAATCTCCCCTTTAGTCAGTTTTTAAGGATTAAGCGTAACTGTACCAAGAGGGAGGACTATTGCAGGGAAGCAAAAATTCTACAAACAAAATTGGTTATGAGAGTGTATCCTTATCACCCTGTGAAACAATCAATGAAACAGGCATGGTATTATGATCGCCAGGCCCTGTTACAAGTAAAAGACCACCAGGGAACAGATCATAAAATGATTACTTGTGTGACGTCTTTCGGGACAGAATCCAATATGATTAAAAAGATCATACTGAAGAACTGGCATTTAATACACAAAGTGGATATACAGTGGCAGGCTAGGAAGATGTCTTAAAGATCACTTGGTTAGGGCATACAATGAATGTGAACACAACTCATTACAAAATCTTTGGTGTTTGACACCTGTGGTAGGCCACTCTCCTTGAGGTCATTGTGCAGCTTGGGCCAATACATCAGTGGTAAAATCATGTATTCTTAATGACAAGGAGCGGATTTTAAAACATCATTCAAATTGCCACTTGAAAAATGTGATCTATTGTATTCAAAGTCCATGTTCATTGTATTATATAGGAAACACCACATAAGAGGTAAAGAAACATATATTACAACATCAATCTCGCATTTGTTGTAACATAACATCTGCACCCCTTGTTAAACATTATCTGAACATGTTCGATGCACCTTCTGACATGAAATGTTTTGTATTGGAGGTAGTCAAATGTTCTAGACGGAGCCACAATGTTGATTGCCTGCTCACTGTGAAGGAGAACAGATGGATCTGGTTGGCAAGGACTGTGAAAAAGGGACTCAATTTATTTGTGGAATGGCATACCTTAGCCACCTTGTAATCATATGATATTTCCTGATTTCGCTTTTTCTGTGCATCAGTTTTCTGGTACGTCTCATGGTCGTTGCGTTAGACTTGTATCCTATATTGACATTTATAGATGTCTTTGTTGTTTTGATATTTCATGAAGAGTTTAATAAATATTATTTGTGATTTTCATTGATTATGGGCGTCTTCATACCTATATTTGTTTGTTGTGAGAATCAAATTAGATATGGTAATGTATCTGTGTTATTTTTGTTGTTATAAAGAATTTTTGTTTGATTATTCATGATTGTGGGTTTTACTATATGGTTATTATCACGATGCTGGCTCCTATGTAGCACTTAATAAATATGACGTGATAGTAAGATAGTGCTTACACCAATTACAGTCCTTACTCTTTGCATGGGTGTGTTTACACACAGAGGTGTGGCGGCCACAATTGCAATTAGAACTGCCGCCTTGTTCTTGGTTGAAATACGACGTTAATTGAATAGCATTGGACGCACTAAGTTTTGGAATCATTGTAAGGTTCATGTTACGCATAATATGGCGTACACAGGCTTATGCATTACCTAATGACACGTGTAGACGAGAGTTGGGTTAAAGGTTGGAAACAGCAGCTACAGTGCACACGGACCACATGGAGTAGCCGGACGCTGTTTGTCTGTAGATTTAAACATTTTTGCAAGTAAGTACCTGCCGGCTATTATACCAGGCTGAAGGGGCTCTGATATTGTTTAGCTGTTATGTGTTGTCCCTATGTGGGAATTGCGAGGAGGCAAACTAATATAGATTTGGTCATTCATTTGTAGATAAGTTTTTTCCTTGATCGAGTGGGTAAGATACATTTTAATCCTTCCACTTTTCTAGACACATTGTTGGTACGTTTGATCTCAAATTCACTTGTTTCTTTGATTAATGTTCCCAGTGATGGTCTGGTGTAAAAAAACATCTGGTTGAATATTCAACTTAAGGAAGTGAGATTCAAGCAAGGCGCTTTGTATTTTAATTGGATTGATTTGGTTACACTTGGGTGTTTTGGGCACTCATAGTGTTTATAAATTGGTCAATTTTTTGCATGGTTTGGTTGGTCAGACACTGAAGTTTGGCTTCTTGTGAGCTAGCAATACAATAGGACATAGGGTGTATTCATTGATTTGTTTTGTTAGTAATCACAGGAGTTTCCCTATTTTGCAACGGTGAGTCCTGAGGATGGTCTTTCAGACCCCGGTGGCCACAAAAGACCGAAACATCGACAACATACCCTTCTTTCTTCTTAACCTCTTGAGTTAAGTTAATTTCAAGTTGTGTTAAACATCAAGAATTGGAACTGACCATATTATTTGTTAGGAAGAATGTGTTTTCACTACCACCAATCCCTTAACAAACAGGTGCATTATATGGGATTGTTTGGGTAGTTGCAGTGTAACCATAGGATTTTCCCTATTTTGCAACGCTGAGTCCTGAGAATGGTCTTGCAGACCCCGGTGGCCTTAAGAGACCGAAACTTCGACCAAACACCCTTCTTGCCACTTAACCTCTTGATTTAAGTTGATTTCAAGTTGTGTTAAACATCTAGAATTGTAATAGATATGGACTGTTATTTTTACTGACCATATTATTTTTTAGGAAGAGGGTGTTTTCACTATCACCAATCCCTTAACAATCAGGTGCATTACATGGGAATGTTTGGGTTGTTGTAGTGTTCCTATTTGCTTTTTGAATACTGACTACAACGTGTGTTTATATATTTTTTTCATGAATTTGTGGATGTAACGCATACTGAATGATTTCAAAATATAAATCAATATAAAGAAATGTTAATACATCCTTGATTACAATTGTAATTTTCTTACTGTTTGGATCACATCTGTGACCAAGAAAAATCAGAAGTGTTCATGCAAATAATTCCTCAAGGTATTCTTTGTATATGTAGTTGATCTTACCCTATTTCTTGAGGATTTTTGGGTTGCCCTATTTTTTCAGTAAACCTCTAGCCAACACATCACTGAATATGATCAAGTCATCCAGGGGAGAGAACCTTGCAGGGGGTGGTGTATCTGAAAGACTTGGTGAATAATCCCTCATGGAGGAACAAGATGTGGTGGACCAGGAGATGATTCTACCCCTGCTTTGGTGTGATCTGGACTAATGAGATCATCAAGATCTAAAGGCAGACCTCGTTCTTGGTGACTTAGATTTCGAACCATGACTATGCGGAGTCCTGGACCTTAATTTACATCTCTGCGGGGTCCTGGACCTTGATGTAGTCCTCTCTGAGGATTGGTGGAGGCTTGGAGGAAAATGCATGTCTCCTTGGAAGTGTGCATGGCGAATCTGTAGAGAATGCCGGAGGTAGAGAGTGTTTTTGGTGATGGTGTACGCAGTCAACCCTGGATGGAGAGTAGGTCTGCAAAAAGTCTGAGCCAGGACTCTGAGGAGGATCACTTCGCTTACACCCACTTTCCAGCCAATGTGGGGAGAGATTCACAGACGGGTCAGCAGGACGAGTACCTTGTGCCGGAGGCCCTGCTTCCACTGATTGCATTGGCAAAATCTGCAGCCCGAGTAGTGGGAATGGCTTCCTGATGTTGATAGTCTCTTAGACAGTGTCTTCAACTTCGACCGTTACCTCTCTGGCCTTTTAGAAATCAACCAGTCTGACTTCAATGTTGACAATCACCGTGCCTCTTTAGTGGTAGACCTTCACCGTCGAAGTGTGTTTCGCTGTTTGCTGTATATCCTTTGGTGGTGTATCTTTTTTTTTTTTAAACAATTTTTATCATTAATCAAGGCTACCATAGGACATACAGAGTATAACAGTGCGCATACATTGAGACCGGTAAACGTAAGATCTTGATACAAAAACATATGATAGGAAGCATTTCATTTAAGGCAATTGGATACAGCCTGTCCGTACTCCCCCCTCCTCTACCCTTTCACTCAGAATCACTTTCACTGTCCATCGTCGGAGGGTCACACAAATATCCCCTGTATTCATTCCATGCACCCCAAAGCCGTACCCATTTCCGTGGACATTTTTGATTCAAATACACTGTTCGTTCAGCCAACATTGCGAAGTCAAGATCCGAACACCAATCCTTGAGTGCTGGTACCACCGGGGATCCCCAGTATTTAGCTACATTTCTTTTTGCGCACATTATTCCTAATGGCATCCAGTCCTGGGAGGAGTGAGTGAGATCATTGGGTTCCCAGATATTTAATAGAGAGCACCTAGGGTCCGGTACTATTGAGTCCTTAACCACCTGTGACATAGTCCTCATTACCTTATTCCAATAGTCTGCAATGCATGGGCAGTTCCAAATAGTGTGAAAGAACTCCCCTTCCTCCCCGCACCCTCGCAAACAATATGTATGTTCGGCTCTCCCAATCACGTGTAATGTAACTCTAGTATAATATACCCGATGCAGTATTTTCAGTTGTACTAAGCGAAGACTGGAAGGGATAGCAACCTCCCGAGGGGAGGAAAGCGCAATCTGCCAATCTGACTCGTCAAGCTCCCCCACCTCCTCAGTCCACTTGGCCTTTAATTTCAAAGTCGGGTCCGGTAGATTATTAATGAGCTTACGATAAACGAATGAGGTCGCTTTTTTGGGCATGTGCTCTGTAAGAAGCCTGTCTTCTAGCGGGGTAGAGTCTGGAACCTCTTCCCCAGGCTGGATAAGTGATCCTAAGGCATGACGAATTTGCAGATATCTAAACCTTTTAGTGGGGGCCAGGTCATATTGTTCCGTAAGCTGTTCAAATGTTAATATGGCCCCTTGTTTCCAGAGGTCTCTCACTGTCGAAATACCGATTAGATCCCATGCCTGGAACCCCTTACTGTTACATAAGCGGCCTAATTGGCGCGATGACCAAAGTGGAGTCATTTGTGTAATGACGTTTTTACATTTAAGGCGGGCCTGGGCCTCGTACCATAATTTAACTGTGTGGGCCGTAGGACCAAGCAAGGCCGAGGTGCCTCTTTTGTCATAGAGTGAAGCTAATACTCCCCCGTTACCTAGGTCGTACCTATCAGCTTTGAACGCTGGCTCAGTCTGGGGCGCATGCAACCATTGATTAATGATCTTCAACTGGGCAGCCCAGTAGTATAGTTGGATATCGGGGAGAGCAACTCCACTGTCATACCAGCCCCGAACTAACTTTTGTCAGGAGATGCGTGCCAGTTTATCTCCCCAGAGGAGACCTGAGACCAGCGTGTCTATGGATCTGAAATATTTTGGAGAGACAGAGAATGGGGTTTTCTCGAGGATATAGAGCAGCCGAAGCAGTGTCTTCATTTTATATAGCGCCACTTTCCCCAGGAGGGTCAAGGGCAAGGTATGCCAGTGATGTACATCAGTGCGAAAGCGCTCAAGAGGGGGCGCCAAGTTATGGCGGAAAAAGGCCTCTTGAGTAGGTGTCACCCAAATCCCCAAATATTTAAAGGGCTCTTCAGTTATTATCAGTGGACAGTCTGCCGAAGTTGTGGTGGGGGACCCTTGAGGACAAATAAAACAGACTTGGTCTAGTTAATAGTATACCCCGAGACCCAGCCAAAAATTTCAAAAATGTTAAGAAGAATTATATTCGAGCGCCTGGGCCTGGTTGAATATAAGAGGTTATCGTCCACGTATAGTGATATGCGGTCCTGCCATGTCGCGGTCCAACTGAGTCCCTTTATCATGGGGTCCCACCGTATCAATGCTGCCAGTGGTTCCAGAATCAAAGCAAAAAGCAAGGGGGATAAGGGGCACCCTTGACGTGTGCCGCGACCAAGAGGGAAGTTCCTAGAGATATGGCCGTTAGCCACTACCTGAGCCAGTGGTTTAGTATAAAGCAGTTGTATCCATGCACAAAATTTGAGTCCAAAGCCAAGATACCGGAGGGCCGCTAAAAAATAAGGCCATTCAACCATGTCGAATGCCATTCGGGCATCCAGGGATAAAATTACCGCAGGCTCTGGGAGACTTGGGATCTGTGCCATCACCGTGCGGACTAGTCGCAGGTCAAGAGCAGTGTTTCTATTTGGCATCAAACCGGATTGATCCGGCTGGATCAATGTTTCAAGATGTGGGGTTATCCAGTTGGCAACCATTTTGGCTAAAATCTTGGGTTCCGCATTAAGTAAGGCGATCGGACGGTATGAGGTACATTCATCTGGGGGTTTGCCAGGTTTCAGTATTGCAACAATTGTGGCAATTTGTTGATCTTTTGGCAATTCCCCCTTACCCAAACTATCTAAAAACATAGCTAAGCCGTGTGGGACTGTTAATTCAGATACTCACTTATATAACTCAATAGGGATCCCGTTGGGCCCAATAGCCTTATCCGATTGCAGGGAGGGACCCGCAGCAGTGACTTCGTCCTTCGTAAAATCGGATTCTAAAAGTAAGGCGTCATCTTCCAATAGAGACGGCATTTTAATGTCTTTAATGTAGGTTTGCGCCTCTTCCGTCGTCAAGTGTGAAGTCGAGGTGTAAACTTGTTCATAATAGTCAGCTAAGGTGTCCACAATGTCTACTGGGACGGAGACAAGTACGCTAGTGGGGGTGCGGAGCTGTGCTATCGTCCTCTGAGCCCTCTCCTTCTGCTCCAACCAGGCCAAAGGTTTCCCCGCCTTATCCCCTACTTCATAGATAGTGTGGTGTGTATGTTGGAGCCGCAGTCTAACTTGTTCCCGTTGATGCTCAGTAAGCTCGGTTTCAATCATATCCAAATCACTTCTAGCTGCCCGCCTGTGTCCCGTTATTGAGGCAATAGCCTGCCCTCTCAGCACAGTCTTATTAGCTTCCCACAGGACGCCCGGCGAGCGTACGGAATCCGCATTTTCTTGAAAGTAGTTTTAAGTGACTGCAATAAGTTCCTTCCAAATTTTAGGGACCTGTAAATAGCCAGGAGAAATTGGAAAAATTTGCTTCCGAGCCTTGACGTAGGAGGTATATGTCATAGCAACCGGCGAGTGGTCAGAGATGCCTCGCGGCCCTATCTCTGCCTCAGTCAAGTGAGGAAGGCTGTCTGCGGAGAGGAAAAATGTATCAATACGGAAGAGATTACCGTGAACTCCCGAGTGGAAAGTGTATCCACGGTCACCAGGATGTTTGTATCTCCACCCGTCCGTCAGGGCAAGTGCATCTAAAAAACCACCCAGTCGGGATTTCCCCGATCCCTGCGACTTACATGGATGGCGATCCAGCGCAGCATTTAGAACCGCATTGAAGTCGCCTTTCATAATGAGTTCCCCCTCCGGCAAGGTCAATAAAAATGCACTAAGGACAGGAAGCACCACAGAATGGAGGGCCGGTGGGATGTATACTTACACTATGTTAAATCTCTTCCCCTCCCATTGGCATGAGTTAGCTGCAAATTGTCCCTGTGCGTCCCTCCAGACCTGTTGGATAACTAGTAGGAATCGTCTGCGAACCAATATGCCAACACCTCTGGAGCCCGCAGAGAACTCTGAATGCGCCACAATTGTGTAGCCCCAACGGTCCATAGCTTTACATGCCGAGCCCACCAGATGTGTTTCTTTGAGCAGTGCTACAGCAGGTTCCTTTCGGCATATGTATTGTGATACTAATCCTCGTTTAATTTATCCCTCAACCCATGCATATTCCAGGTAAGTAAGGTCATAGGAGACACCGGGGCCAACAGGGGAACGCTAACGTCTGCAGCAGTGCACATTGTATCCGTTTCTTCCATCAGAATTAAACCAGTAGTGTAAACCTATCTCATCAGTATGCACCTCATAGATCACAGCAGTGAAATACAGCCCAAAACATAAACTAGTAACAGAACTGAGAAACCCTTTACACATCTTCGCTATTAGTTTCATTAGCTTTACAGCGTCACAAGAAACAAAATCTCGGTCCCTCCCCCCCAGGAACTCTCCTCTCACTCCTCCCCGCCCCCTCCCTGCTCCCCTGCCTGTGGATGTAGAGCTACCCACCCCCAAACGTGGCAGAGTGCCTGAACCCACCCCAACCATGCTAAAAATGCAGAGGGGAACTGAGCTCTCCATTTAATGACATTATAAAATGACGTCTATAAGATACAGCCTTAATGCTATATTAGAACCTTACAAAACATCATAACATGTCTGAGTAATCGGTAAATAAAGCACATTATAAACCCAGAGTCTTCTGAAACCTAGCATAGTCGCAAAAGTCTGTGCTATTATTTGCATCTTCCACCTACCTCCCCCAGTACTTGCGTGTGTCCTCGACGTCAGGGCCCCCAGTAGGTCAAGAGTTCATCTTATTCCTGCTCATTCAGACCACTGGACCCCGCCGCAGTCTCCATAACTGTCCGGTCAGGACCATCACTGTCCCTCCGCTCTGTTCTTTCCCGACGATTGCCGTTCCTGCCTCCGACCTTCGTCCAGCCTTCCATCCAGTCCCAGGCTGCATCCGGTGAATCAAAGAACCATGGTTTACCTTCCCATTACACTCTAAGTTTTGCCAGAAAGAGCATTGCGTACTTTATGTCACTGCTGTGTAGCTCCTGCTTAACTGCTTGGAAACTTCTCCGCTGTGCCTGGACACGGCAGTAAAATCGGGAAAGAAGGAGACTTCATAATTATCGATTTTGAGCGGGAGGCCAGTTCTTGAGGCCTGTAGGATACTGTCCCTATCCCGAAAGTTAAAGACTCTGGCGATCAAAGGTCGCGGCGGGGCTCCAGGCCTGGGCCTTCCGCCTGGTACCCGGTGGGCCCGTTCTATAGGGAAGTAAGCCGAGAGCACCTTGTGTTTTAAGTGTTTCGTCTACGTAAAGGTCCGCAGCTGGCAGGTCCGTTTTTTCCGGAACACCAAGGATTCTTATGTTATTTCGACGGGCCCGTCCTTTATAGTCATCCAGCTGCTGTGCCATTCGAAGCTGCTTGTTCTCCATTTCGAACGCTGAAACTCGGAGGTATCATCCCGCAGTGCAGTCGTCGCTATTTTCAGCTCCTTCACTTTTTCATTCATCTGCTTAAAGTCAGCTCGGAGCAGGGAGACCTCTACCGATACTGAGTCCATGGATGTGCGCATTCCTCCTATGGCAGCCAGGACGTCATGGAGAGTCGGCTCCGGTTCCGAATGCAATGATGCCTCTGGGCCCTCCTTGTCCGCTTTCGGCGAGTCACCTTTATCGCCACCTTTAGTCCACGCAAATTTGGATAGTTGCTTCTGAGCAGTATTTCTCGATCCCCTGCCCCCTGTCGCCATTGTCGGAGTCGTCGTAGGAGCACACTGGGAGGGGGAGGGAGGTTGGGAGTGCGAGTGGAACAATGGCATCAATGCCGTCTCCCCCACCACCAACTAAAGCTGTCTGTATGTAGCTCAGGATCCAATTCCGCCACTGCGCCGCAGAGACCTCTGGCAGACTTCTAGAGCATTCTTGAGTCTATAGAAACAACCGTGTGAGGTCACACAATGACCACTGGTGGCAACTGCTCCTCCAAATCGTCATCTGCATAAAGGACCACCCTGCGCCGGTACCAAACTCCGGGTCTCCAGCCACAAGTCGCCGTTCTACACAGGGATCAATATATAAGGGGGGGAGGTCTCCCGTCACAGACGGTGGTGCTCACCTCCAAAGCCGGCAGCGCCCCGGGCACGCAGGGCCAAACAGGGGGGCGGAGAGGCGAAGACGCACTCACGCCCTCTACGAGTCCTCCAAGGCCGTCCACTGACCACAGGAACCCACAGGCAAATCGGGACATACCCCCACAATCAGCAGCAGAACAGTAGGGGAGGGGAGCCTCCTCCAGAGGGCATCTGCAGTCAGCAATTATGGGCCGGTGGGATCCCCTACCTCACACAGGGTCGGACCCGACCAGGCCTAAAAGTCCGGTTTCCAAGCGCCGGTAGTGCGTGGCGCCACTCCGCGCCCAAGGAGCAAAAGCAATGTTCCAGCCTGTCAATAGGGTGCCTCCAGGCCCCCCAGTCGGGTCCCCGCAACCTGAGGGCCCAGGGTCACACCAAGGTCTTCACGCGTGTTTTCTGCCACTCCTCTGCCAGTCCGCGGCTCCAGCTAGGCCGCAGGCCAGGGTCTCAATTTGGGTCCTGCCCCCAGGCCAACGCCCGCACCCTATGAATGCCCCCAGTCACAGGAGACCAGCCCCTCCGCAGGGCAGGGCGCCGGCGATTATTTCGCGGTATGAGTTAGCTTCAGGCCACTGCAGAACTCAGCCAGGGTGGGGCGGGCGAGAAGTGTTGCGATGCAGAGTTCAAATCAAGGAGCCGCCTCAGCCCATCCGCGCCACAATCTTGTCCGCCTGTGGTCCTGGAGCCAGTCAGGTCCCGCAATATCGCCCCGAGGGCCCAGGGTGGCACAGACGTCCTCTCGTGCGTGTTCCGCCGCTCCCCTGCCAGTCCACTGCTCCAGCTATGCAACAAGCCGGGGCCTCAATTTGGGTCCCACCCCCAGGCCGAGGTCCGCACTCTATGAATGCCTCCAGTCACAGGAGACCAGCCCCTACGAACGGCGGGGCGCCAGCAACTACCTCCTCCGCAACGCGGTGTGAATCCGCTTCAGGTCATGGACGAAAATCAGCCGGGGGGGGGGGGAGAAGCGTCGCGATGCCGAATTCAATTCGGGGAGCCGCCTCAGTCCGTCTGCGCAGTCATCCTCTTCCCTCTTCGGTCCTGGAGCCACTCGGGTCCCAGAATAACACCCCAGGGGAGGGGTGTTGTGCCCACAGAAACCAGTCCGCCGCCTCCACGGGGGTGCCAGGTTTGTGCTAAGGCTCTGTGGTGTGAATCGGAATGCAATTACAGTCTGCACAGGATTAAGTTGCCTTGAACGAAGCGGAGCTCACTCAAGCTGCAGCCATTTCTCTCTGCTGCTAGCCACGCCCCCGATGGTGTATCTTTTGACGTCGACAGGTGCTTTGACATCGATGGCAGATGTTGCTTTGGCATCACCTGAGCTGCCGGTGAAAGTCCTGCCATTGACCATTGTTGATTATTGCCACTTCACTGACAATGAAGTCTTTGACGTTGAGTGTTGATGCTTCTCGAGGGCACTCTTGACGTCAACAGAGAACACACAGGAATTCCCACAGAATTTGACCCCCTACCTGTCAATGTCAATGGGGGTTGGTGTTTCTAATGTGCCTTATGAGACCTTCCCTGACCTCACATTAGAGGAGGGCTCAATGAAGGAGGGTTGCTTTCCAAGGCCTCTTTAAGATCCTATCTTTACTCTCTCTTTTAAGCAGTGGAGCCTGATCTTCTCTCTGTCCTTCAGAATTCTTTTGGATAACTTCTGACAGTAGTAGCCTGTCTCTGGATGATGAGAAGCGGGGAGACAAATAATACAGACTAAATGTGGATCAGTCTGGGTCTTCTTTTTTACCGGAAGAAGGGAACTTCACAAATAGTTAAGGATTGATGTGACAGAAAAAAATCTTGTTCAATCACAAAATAGTCAGATGTACTCTAGGTACATAAAACCGTTGAATGATAGCAAAAACGTGTATTTTTCAAGAGAATTTCTTGTCAAAATGTCAAAAATTGCTAATCTCAGTGCTCCAAGATCCTAGCTGGAAAAAAAGAACTGAACTAACTGCTACCTGTGGGGCATGATGGGATACAGGAGGTTCTGTCAGGTCGTAAAGGCATGGTGCAAGTTTTGTCTGGTATGGTTTGAAGTCAGACCATTGGCTAACACTGCCCCTCACTCCCTTGCAGTTTCCTTTCAAATAAAGGCTGAAATTACACTTCATAGTCTCTTTTTTTGTTTTATAGAAATGTTTGATAATTGTGAGATGTTTTTAAATGAAAGCTCAATGTAATTTGGGCATGTTTAGACTTTTCTATAGGCTGTATATATATATATATGTGTGTAAATATATATGTGATTAAAAGTACTACCTACATTATATTTATATATTTTTAATATGTGCTCTGTGGTCCCGGCACGTGGGTGGGACTATTCATTGCTATGACTTTTGATGAGGATCCCCTGGAAGAGAACGGAGTGAACCAGAAGCATACCTCTTATCTGCCTTCCCTGAAAGTGTATTGAATATAATTTAGGACTGAGGAAAATACTTCCTTCGTTTTCAGCATGAAAGTTGAAAGAAGGTAGATTGTCTTTCACACAGAGAACTTACCTTGTTTCAGCACACAGCCTAAGTCCAGTGTTACATAGGCTGCTGTTAAGAGCTCGGGCCTGCAATGAATGCTAACATTGCCGAATAGCAAATGCTTCCTATCTAAACCCAATTTAACACCTGTTTCACCAAGTGGTAAGCAGGTAGAGGGACAAGGTGCTATTGTACATACAGTCATACCCAAAGCTAATTACTTGCACCCTCTCTCACCTCTCAATACCTTCCTTCATCCCGCTTGTTGATTCCAGAGTGTGAAAATGTGGAACAACTCCTTTTGAGAACCACAGCCTGTCCAGTTGGGCCACCATCTACTATCACTCCATGCAGGTCTATCTAACACGGTGAGTCTCACTCCAAATACCTCTTTGTCTGATTATCACATAGCTGCCAGAGTCTTCAGGAAAGCACACATCTCTACTTTAGTGTTGTGACCACTTTCCCCCTTGGCAATCCCACAACCGAAAAATACTCCAGATCATCAACTCTATGCTCCTGCAGAGGACTCCAAGCTGTTTTGTACGTGAACGAGCTGGAACACACAAGAGCGATAGAACCAGGGCTCCTCCATAAAGCAACTTATCACATTTCCCTAAATATGATCAGTACCCATATTTAGATGTCCTGCTGCTGCCTGCCGCATCAAACATGCAGCATGTTTATCAGTCACATCTGAGTAATACTTGAAAGTTGTGAATGTTCACCTTGTCTTTAGAAAGACTGAGTCCAGTGCCAACAGTGGTACTTATCACTGGTTTACCTACTTGTCCGAGTTTCAAAGACCCTGGAGAACCGGACTGACATTGTCTTCAAGTGATGAGGGATTAAGACCCTACATCCCAGAACGAACTATTAACACAAAATAATAGGTTCTGTGCGGAGTAAAATGGCTGATAGCCATCCCCGAGAACTGGTCTGACAATAATGTAAAATGCAACGTAGC
This sequence comes from Lissotriton helveticus, assembly GCF_964261635.1. Lineage (NCBI taxonomy): Eukaryota > Metazoa > Chordata > Amphibia > Caudata > Salamandridae > Lissotriton > Lissotriton helveticus. The sequence goes on along the minus strand of NC_136061.1, from coordinate 382,492,684 downwards.
GTGTAACATACAAGTTGATCCAGGCTCATGGTGACACACAAAAAGCATAATCTTCCACAACTGTACTCGCTGATTAAGCTACTCCTTTGTGTGGGTTCTTATTTAACTGACTCCTTATTCATGGGAGATGGGAAGAAACTTACACCCACATGCATCATCCCGGCCGTTTGCGAATTCCAAATTGCGAAAAATAGCGAATCGCAATTTGGAATTCGCAAAACGGGATGCATGAATATTTTCTAATAATATTAGCGATTCGGTAAAATTCTCATTGTTTACCGATTTGAAAATATTATGCGAATTCTAATTTGCTAATTCACATTTCCCATTGATTCCTATGGGCCAAAAGGCCCATAGGAATCAATGGGAATTGCGAATTTGCAAAATAGAATTCGCATAATGTTCATGCATTCCATGGGTGCAGGGGGGGGTCCAAACGACCCCCCCTGCACCCCTGAAATGTATTTTTAAGTGGATGTTTCACACACACATGTCCTAAGGACATGTGTGTCTGTAACATGCAAGTTGAAAAAATGCATTTTTTTTTTTTTTTTTTAATTTTCGCAAATTAACACGAGGGTCAACCTCGTGTTAATTTGCACTTCCAATTTCCAAATTCGCAATTTTTAAAAAAATGATGCATTGCATTTAAGGAATCGCACAAATGCGATTCCTTAAATGCATTCGCATTTTTTAGAAATGCAAAAAAATGCGAATTGTGCAAAAAAGTTTGATGCATCCCAAAAATGTTTTTTGCATTCGCAAACGGCCGATTTTTCCGATTCGCACCGTTTGCGAATGCAAAAACCAATGATGCATGTGCCCGTATGAGCGGCTCTTGATTTAAATTTAATGCAAGTTTCCTCGCCCTGTGGCACCTATAACTCTTCATATGCTCCACTGAGCAATAAAAGCATAGGTATACAATTCTGGGACACATCACAAATTGCCTTGGTAGGTATGGATGCAAATCCATATTTACTCATTTATTGCCAGATTTTATAGTGATATATATCACAAAGTAGTGCATCATTTTCCCTGGTATGGTACAAGGTACGGGGCCTATAGAAACACTGCAGAAACTTATGAGTGGGAGTACAGCTGGTAGTGTACAGTAACTCTTTGGTGCACTAGACTTTCATACATTTCTGACCTGAAGGTATTGGCAAAATAGTCTTGGATGGCTCTGCAAAAAGTTAGGCTTGGCAGAAACATTGGTTAATATAGCCTTCTAAGCCATCCCACAGTCACTAAACAACTAGTACTTTGGCCTACAACAGAAACATGAACACATCTGCCACCCGTGTTAGTCAGGGAAAACATTGCTAGAAATTTGAGACCTAGAGAAAGGAGGCTATCTTTTGACATGCTGCGGCTGTCCAGAGTGGGGTCAAGGAATGGTGTGTACGACCCCCGGGGCACAGTGTTACTCTCCGAGGCTCAGCCTTTTGTCTTTTCTCCCACACACAGGCAGTTGAGTGAATCTTGCATCTCCGTCAAGGGTTATGGGTTCTGTGTGGTATTTGCCCAGGTTGGGAATGTGCCCAAGTTAAACATGGAGAATGTCCAGGTGTTGATGGACAGAGTGATTGTGAGTATTCCAATGACATTCAGCATGAAGCCGGCCTTTACCTGTGGATACAAAACAGAAGAGGTGTGAGTTAGACTAGAGCTATCTCCCCAAGAAAAACCTAATTCAAGCAGCAGTACTCTCTAGGTGGTTATATGTTGTACCCACTAGAGTACACAATGTAAACCATCTCAAGATTATGAGTAATTTTAAATGTTAGCTAAATATATTACGTGGTATAGGTTTAGATCACTTCCTGCTGCTCTTAGTTCTACACTATCTACTCCTAGTACATGGTTATGAAGTGGGAAGCCCTCCCCTCTGCCAAGAATTAGCTCACGTAGCTATGTTGTTGCTGCCTCTCCTGCCTTCATAAGAGTGATATAAAACCCTTGCTCTTTCCCCAGCCCCACCTTAATCTCCCTGAGCCCTTTTGGTGTGAATATTGAAGCTGTGTTGAAAAGGTGGCAGAGGAACAGAACTGTGCTACGCAAGAGTAGGCCTAAAAGTAATACAAACAATCTACACATTACTCTGATATCACTGTTCCTCATCCCTGTTCTCATCAATGAGGGAAAAAATACCAATGCTTCATTCAGACTACCCAAGCACCAACAATTCACCACTCTTCCCATGGTCTTTATTGACAGGTGACACTCATGACTGCATTTGAAATTTTAGTACAGAACTCCCATAGCAACATATCAGCTTTGGAGATGTCCAGCAAAGGTAGTCCATCCACCTCCATCCACAATGACAATATTTTCCACATGGACCGTCCCTTAAGTCCCTCAGTGAACAGTATCCCTGGTACCAAATAAGTTAAGGGTACAGTGTATCTAATCCATCTAGTAAAAGACACTGTTGATGTTTTTAGGCCTTCACCTGTAAAAGTCACAAAAACGTGGTGAGCATACTGAATACCACTGATCTGTCTACATAACCTAAAAGGACAGCCTACCATCTCAACACTGCAACTTCTCTTCAGCCTACGTTGAAGAACAAATACATGTAGGTAATGAAAAGTCATTAAAGCAAGAAGAGATCGAAATTACCTTGAGTCCATAAGAGCAAAGTTCAAGCCTGAATGTACATAATTGGTTCCCTAGAGAGAAGAGTCGTTCTTTTGTGTAATGTCTTGCTGAGGTAATCTCTACTAAACAATCATTGGCAAAGCCAAAAGGTCTAGCTAATGAAAGAGCTATTGGCTTTGCAATGTGTTTTAGCCATTGAGTACACAAGTGTGGTTGCTGTTCAGCATGGCTAAAAGTTAGTGGTGCAGAGGAGCGTGGGGTGAAGTGTCACAGAGTGTAATGGCAAAGAGAGGAATAGCATTTTGTAGAGCAGAGTGGCAGAGAGTGTTGTGTATTGGAGTGGCATTGTGTGAAATCGTGGAGAGTGACATAGACTGAAGTGGCATAGGGTAGAGTGGACTGGTGTAGAGTGCATTGGCGTAGAGTGTTGTAGAGTATTGTGGCATAAAGTGCAGTGGCATTGAATTCAGTTGCGTACCATGCAGCATCATAGAATGCAGTGGCATGGATTAGAGTGATGCATAGTAGAGTGCAGTGGCTCAGAGTACAGTGGTGCAGAGTGGAATGGAGTGGCACAGAGTAGTGTAGAGTAGAGTGGTGCAGAGTAGAGTGGCATAGAGTGCAGTGTAAAATAGAGTGGCATAGAGTGGTGCAGAGTTGAGGGGCATAGAGTTGAGTGATGCAGAGGGCAGCGGATTAGAGTCGGGGGCATATAGTGTGGTGGCATAGAGTAGAGAGTAGAGTTGAGTGGCATAGAGTTCGGTGGTGTAGAGTGGTGCAGAGTAGAGTAGCATAGAGTGGTGCAGAGTAGATAATAGTGCCATAGAGGGCAGGGGCACAGAGTTGGGTAGTGTAGAATGGAGTAGTGCAAAGTAAAGTGGCAGCGAGTGCAGTGTTGCAGAGTGCGTGTCAGAGTGCAGTGGTGTAGAGTAGAGTGGCAAAGAGAGCAGAGGCATAGAGTACAATGATGTAGAGCAGAGTGTTGTGGCGTAAAGTGCAGTTATGTGGAGTGCAGTGGTTAAGAGTAGAGAGGGTAGAGTGTAGTGGCATACAGTGGAGTGGCGCAGAGTAGAGTAGCGTGGCATAGAGTACAGGGGCATAGTGTAGATTGTTTCAGACTGGAGTGAAGTAACGTAGAGTGGAGTGGTTTAGGGTATAGTGCACTTGTGTACAGTAGATAGAATGTAATGGTGTAGAGTAAATTGGTGGAGAGTGCAGAGTAGATTAGAGTGGCATACACTGGGTTGGCATAGAGTGCAGGATGAATGAAATGAGTGGTACAGAGTTTAGTGCATTTGCATAGAGTGTATTGGTATAGAGGGCATGGGAGTAAAGTTCAGTATGGCAGAGTGATGTTGAGTGGATTTGTGCAGAGTATTTTGGCCTGGCCCAGACTGGAGTGGTGTAGAGTGTAGAGTGCAGTGGCGTAGGGTAGAGTGGCAAAGAGTGCATTGGCATAGAGTAGACTGATACAAGGTAGAGTAGAGAGGAGTAGAGTGCAGTGGCGTGGAGTGGAGTGGTGCAGAGGCATGGAGCGGTGCACAGTAGAGTGCAGTGGTGTGGAGTGGTGCAGAATAGAGTGGAGTATTCAGGGGGCGGTAGCACACTGCCATTGCCGACACCACATTTTCATTTGCACAGACATACATCTTTACTAATAAACTATACAGCGCACACTCAATAATGTGTGGAAATTGCATCACCTAGTGTAATGATTGATTTGTTTTGATCATATTAAAGTATTTGTTTCCAACACACTTTAGAAATAAAAAATGTCCTTCTTTTGTGCTCCTAATTCTGATATATTCTGAAATACTTACACAGTTAATTTAAATGTTGTTGTGTGCTAGAAAATATGTTTTCCTACCCCCAGTATCCAGCTACTTTGTCACATAAATCCTTTAACTTTGAAGTCAGAGAAAGCAAAGTAAATAAGGCCCTCAGAAGACAGAGCCTGACATTTGACCTTGGCCTTTGAATGTACAGGAAATGTGACGAGATAAGAACAAGATTTACAGGCCTGTTTACAGAAACAGAGAACTGTGAAGTATACCATAAATAAGGTTTGGGCAAGGGAAGGTCCAAACTGAAGCTGGAAACCATTGACCTGTGACCTAAATATTGTTTCATTTGAGAAACATATTTCCTGCTTGTAAAGCCTCCAAGGGATGAGACTGCAATCATTGCAAATCTAGTGGTGAGTATTTTAGATTAGGACCAATAGATGCTGAGGAGAAAGACTAAATATAAAAAGATTGCCATTTCCTAGAAAGCCATTAAAGTTTTTGGCCTTTTAGTGATTCTGAACCTCCACCGGCCTTACTCTATGTATGTCATTGTAGCTCCATGCTCATGAACGGCTCAGGTGAAAGAGAGACTGTCCTTAAACCCCATCAGAGAGTGACAAGTCAGTAATCTATAAACTCGCCCAATACCCATCTCGGCAAATTGTGTAAACCACCTTTTTCTTAGTCAAAAGGAAGGGATTTTTCATACCTCTTGAGGAAGAAAACACATCAGTGTAAAGACATGCAGAACACCTCCCAGTAATTTTAAAACATGAGCCTCTATATAGTGCCAGCCCTGGCTATCTGAAATATGGTGCAAAATGTGGGGGGCAATTCTAGGACCAAAATAACACAATTCATGAAATATCCTGGGAGTTAGATCCACCACCAAACGTGCGCCCCTTTCTCTACCTGGATATGTAATTCCAACATGGGTATTGACCACTTGCCTCCCCAGTGATTGACATTGCCCAGAACTGGGACGTGGTTTGTTCACCTCTGTGCTCCTCAGCCTTCTGTGTGGGGAGAAACTGAGGGACCCTAAATAACACCGTCAGTTGGAGGACTTGCCTCTATCTTCTGTTAACAAAAGATCCTCAAGCTGATAGAACCTAACATCACTCTCCACCCTCACACCTACCTGGTGATCATTGCCTATGAATAGCACCTCAAAAGATGACAATTGTAGTGTCGGCATAGGAATGATTTGTTCAGCATTAGTGCGGATTCACAATTTAATGTGTCAGTATTATTTTTTATTTATTTATTTTTTATTTAATGCCCGGTAAGGTGGCTCAGTGGACTAATGCATCCACTGAAGGAGTCTGCGTTTGACCTCATGGTCACAGGTTCAAATCACGGTGGGGCCACTTAGCCTTCCATCCATCTGAGGTCGATAAAATGAGTACAATTGAGTTAGTAACAATAAACACCTGTTATTCAGCGCCAAGATTCCTCCGGGTGAACGTGTGATTTACAAATACACAGGTTTGTCTAGTTAGCATTCACCAGAGGATCATGCATTTTACTGATTAGGAGTTGCATATGCCAGGATCTTTCTACTGCTTATTTTCCTCCGTGTGATAGGAGTGTATGTGTACAGTTGTTGAGAATGGGCCGAGCTGAAACCTCCTGTGATGTCCTCAATGGAATATTGCGGCTGATGATGAAGAAAATGAGAGTGTGAGTAAGTTGGTGTTAGCACTGAGAATAAGGGTGACCAGAGAGGTGTGATAACCTGAAGCCAAAGCTGTCTGCAGGTAACCCTGACAGACGATTTCATACTGGAATCCCCGAGGCCCGGAGACAAATAGGAGATAACTTACTAAAATGTCATGCCACGTGGTGCAGCAACCAATGTTGCTGCACCCTTGTGTGTGAAAGGGAGAGAGATGTACCATGCCATATCTACTAAGAGCTGCTTTTTCTCTCCCTATTCTGATGCACTTTACCTGCAGTGCGCCAATGCACACACCCTTGCACCACAGTGCAAGGGTGAGGACTTGCCCTTACGGCTAGGGCGGTCGATCGGGGAACTGGGTTCGAGTCTCCGCAATGACGCTAAACATCCTGTGATTCTGGTCAAACCACTTAATCTCCCCATCTCTAACAAAAATTAATGTGTCTTCATGTAATGCAAATGGTGGTATGTAAAGCGCTCTGATACCCTATGCCTTCGGGTCAAGTTCACGCTATATAAAATTCTGTACAACAACTGCAATACAATGTACACTCTGTCGTCATAGGTTTAGTAGTACAAGCGGACCATTCAAGTTCAAATGGACAGTAGGAAACATAAAATAGAGACAGATGGAAAATTGGGAAGGGAGGTGGAGTGTGTAAATACCACAACCAAAGAACGAGGACGGCAGATGAATAAAAGCATCCAGTCCATTTGCAATGAGATGCAGCAAAGAATTAAGTTGGCTGGGTTCAGACCCAAGATGTCAGAGGAGTGAACATTTTGAACGTGTGGGATGAATATTATATACAAGCCACAAGTGGAAAGACACAAAGGGATGAAGGTTTCAAGGGAAGAATGGATGGCAAAGAGGAGGTTAGAGCCAGGAAGACATCTCAGAGATGTACTGTCATAATAGGTGAAGTTGAGACAGAAATGATTACAGACTCTGGTTCAAGATATAGTATGGTAAGCAAAAGTGATTGGGACAGAAAATTTGCAAAAAAATATGGTAATGAATTAAAAGAGGCCAACACTGTCCTGAAAACATATGCAGGGGAGGATATACAAGCTATTGGTTACAAAGTCATGGACGTAGTTTATAAAGAAAACAATACGAGGAGTACTATATACATAACGGAAGGTGGTATCAACATGTTAGGGTGGAGAGATCAACAGAAGTTGAGGATTTCATTGGAGAAAAAAGTAAAAGGACACAGGAATGAGCAGGCACGAAATCAAAGCAAACAAGATACCAGAGGTGAAACTGTTAATGTTCGCATGCAACCATCTAAGAGTAATGCAGCATTTGAAAGAGCTGCAAGTGAAAAAAAGTGGGGAAGAAAAGCTAGTAAGGACGAACATAACAAGAAAAAGAACACATATCAAAGCCAGGTGGAGGAAAGAGAAATACGTAAGAAACTAGAGAGAATGGACAGTAGGAAACATAAAATAGAGACAGATGGAAAATTGGGAAGGGAGGTGGAGTGTGTAAATACCACAACCAAAGAACGAGGACGGCAGATGAATAAAAGCATCCAGTCCATTTGCAATGAGATGCAGCAAAGAATTAAGTTGGCTGGGTTCAGACCCAAGATGTCAGAGGAGTATATGGACAATTGTGATCTGGAAAGAGAGAGGGGTGCAAGTTACATTGAGCCAAAAGGAGAGAACAAAGATGTATACATACAAGGGATCGAGTATGGAATGAGGGAGAGGGAGAGTAATACAACGCAGAGAAACCTAAAAGGATCCCGACTAAAAGTCATGGAAGGGAAGATGGGTCCAGTCTATGATCATTGGAGGAAGCCGAAGTGCAATGGTCCAGAAAACACAGATAAGTTCTTTTATGGCAAGCCCCAGAGGGAACAGGAGGACATACTTATACCTGATGAGACTCATGCAAATGATAGGGGGCTGTCGAAAACAAAATGCGATAAAGATTGCAATTCTGGTCATGGCCAAGGAAATGAGAGCAGAAGAAGGCCTAGTCCCGGCGTGGACAAGGACATGGAAACGGAGGCTCATTGCATCAGAGGTAGTCTCAGGGGTGTGTCCTGGCTCAAGCTTTTGCCTAAGGAAAAGAACAGTACAGCCATTCTCAGTCTTTCGGAAAGGGATGGTAATTCTAGCATGAGGAGTTCGGAATCCCCGGGAGAAATAGACGGTGTAGCAAGCTCAGACATTGGGGAGCCAAGGGTGAAAAGGTGGTGATATATACTTGTGTTCCACCAATGTCAGGATGCCTTAAGCATTACCTCGTGCATACATTGAATTGTATTACCCATACCATAACGGTGCACACTCTGTTTGCTCCAGACGGTTACTGTTGTTTAACGTTGGAAAATGTAACCTGATAGCTTTACCTATTACTTTCTGAATTTTAAATGCACCAGACAGTTACTGTTGTTTAACGCTGGATAATGTAGCCTGATAGCTATACCTATTACTTTGTGAATTTTAAATGCACCAGACAGTTACTGCTGTTTAACGTTGGATAATGTAGCCTGGTAACTTTACTCATTATTTTCTGAATTTTAAAGAGCCTTATCTTAATTCCTGCAGATTAATATGGACTAGGGCTACTCATGAAATCTTTACAGAACATGCCTTGGGTTCAAATAAGCATTATTCTCCAGCCACGTCATGTGGAAAAAAAAACACTAACTGTTCAGAGCTAATGTACCACAGTTAATGTGCAGTTTTGACTGTTCTCCTACTTAGACTATAGCAAGGGGTCCTTGCTTCCGACCCCAAAGTTGCAGTGCTGTATCCTTCTCTCAAAACCCCCCCCTCTTCCCTCTTATCCGTCTCGCACCCATTGTGTGCAGTCCTCTAGTTTCTTCCCTCCCCATTTTTCCCTAAGGAGGGAGGTGTGTTGTAACTTTACTTCTTTCCCACCTCCCTATTTCCCCCCTCTCTCGCTCTGCTCACTTGGTATGATCCGCGCTCCATCCGGGAGTGCGGGTTAGAATGTTCAGAGATTGTTGAAGCCGCCAAGCCGGGAGCACCTGTAGTACTTATATCTAATAAACTTAATATTGGAACCCTCATCAGTAGTGATTTATTACCACACTATGCTTTAATACGTTTTGCAAGTCTGTTGTATGGAAAAGCACACAGTCAAAATGGAAAACGTCATACAGTTTAAAAACTTGCTCCATAGTAATGCCTGCCTGGGGGAATGGTAAGTTTTTGGAGCAGAATCCTGTCTACCAGTGCTAAACCAATGGGTAGAGAACAACATCTTGTGACTAGGCCCAATGTCTGCACATCTATCTATAGTCATTGGCCCTAATCAAACCATCAAATATGATATTTTTACTCTTTGTGGTGCTATCGTGCTGAGCACCAAGACACCTGTGGTGCAATTTGGCCACACTTTGAAACCAGAGTGTGTACCCAATGTTCAAAACAAAAATGCACTCCGTCTGTCTGGGGCATCGAAATAATGGCTGTCCCATTACTGGGCTGACTACAAAGTGAACACCCCAAAAATGTGGGTCTGCTTCAGTAGTATTACACCAAATGATGGACAGTACAAACCACTGGCGTAACGAAAATTGAGGGGGCCTCCCTGCAAGGTATATAGAGGGGCCCCCTCCAGGCTCAATTAGGAGCTCTCCAAACAGAGTGCAGTGCCGAGGGCCCCCCCCTGGAGCTTCGGCCCCCCCCCGCACCGCGTGGGCTGCGGGGGCCTCTGTTACGCCCCTGGTACAAACCTGATAAGCCCCGGACAGACCAGTGTTCTACACGTTAAAATTATCACAGTTGGGAGAGACCTATTTTGGACATATCACCATACTTATAGCCCTCAAAAGGTCCAGGTGGACCAAACACGTGTTGGGTGCTGCATTCTCCGACAGCATTGTATGGAAATCTGCTCTTGGAGTAAAAAACTTTGCGGAACACTGATTTGTGTGTACTGGAATTGATAACGGACTCAAACAGGAGACTTACCTTGTGATTGGAACTGTGTGTACTTGGGTGCATTTTTGTTTTAAACCGATAAGGGGTTGCCTAGGAACGCCTAACCCATTGTGGTAACCCATGGAATGCTCCCTTGAAGCAAAGTAGAACACAGTGTTACTTTGGGCAACTTTCTAATGAAATTCTTGATTTGCGTTGGAAAGTAAATATCACAACAACATTTTGTGCTGGGTTTGCGTTCCATAATTAATGCAAGCCTGGTGCAAAATGTTAGGACATTTGGGCATAGTGTTTCAGTTTAACTGCCGGGATTCACAGTTTTAGAAGGGCTCGTTTTTGCATCTCCAGGTTTGCCTAAAGAAATATAAAAGAATATCATGTGGAGCTGACAGAAAATGGTGTATGACTGTGGTTAGTGACAATAGACGTGAGATGTTCATTTACAGGAAGTTACCCTACAGACTTAAAGAAAAGAAGAGCTGGGAAAGATAGCATAGTCTACCTGTTAAATGAATCCACAGTAAAAGGCATTCAAGTCTAAGGGATATGGTTCAATTAATAGTGGGTAGTACTTTCTCACCCACACATGGTTAGTGTGCTTAAGTCTTTAAAGGGGTTAAAAAACTTCTCTGTGAGTTTTGTAATAATTAATAGCTACACAAAGCGAATGTGTGAGTCCAAACTGAATAACAGTTGAGTAATGTTGAAAAAAAAGATGGCCCCTCAGGCTCCATGACCTGCATAGGTTTCATTTACCCGCTACAGATCAATAAACAGAATAGTGTTTTACACCCAATACAAGTGATGTGAACAGTAATTTATTATAATATTGCACTGCACATTGTTTACCTTATGCATAATATGCATAATTACATGAAGTTGTGTAATGAATACTTTCAGGAATGTTTTGTAACAAACGTATATGAAATTCCAAAATTATGTGAAACAACATCGGTGTACATTACATTTCACCCGAACTTATTTGCTTTTGGTAGCAGTGCATTTGGTTGAGTTTAGAGTGCCCCATTTGGACTCTCAGCCAGCAGGAAATAATACACAGCATGCGGATTTAAACCCCTTCATTGCTAGGCCTCCCCTTCTCACTGTACTAAGCCTTTTTTGGCTATTTGGGGTAGTTCACGCTTAGGCCCCGTAACTTTTTGTTCACATAAGGTACCCACACCAAATTTGCATTCTTTTCTTCCAACAGCCCGAGTATTCTGAAGGTGCCCAGGGTCTGTGGATTCCCCTGGAGGGGACTGAGAAATTAGCCAAAATACAACAACATTTTGTGCTGCAGAAGAAATTGTCTGTTTTTTCACTGCAAAGGGTATCAACAAAAGGCTTACAGTGCTAAACTCACCATCTTACCAGCTTTCAGGAACAGGCACACTTTTGTCAGAAAACTAACATTTTCTACTCAGTTTTGGCATTTTACAGGGACATGGCCACGCTTTGTATTTTTTGTGCTTTCAACATCCTTCCAGTGAGTGATAGAAATAGGTGTGAAACCAACAATAGATTCTGAAAAGCTGGGGGGCGTGGCTAGCTGGCCAAGAAAGGGCAGATGCGCTTTGTAGCGGCTCCGCATTGAAGTTCTCTTATCTGTCAGAATAAACAAGCCACTGACGCCATACCAACTTCAGGACCGACTCTCCGATAGCTGACACCGGCGTATATCGCACCGGTGAGGGTGCAGAGAATAGAGTGCGACATGAACCCGGCGCGGGCCCTGGTTTGTCACTGAATACGCTGCGGGCTGTGGCCATCTTGGCAAGCCAACAGACGCTACCTCTTACCGGTAGCGACTAGCAAAAACAATGCCGCTCTGAGAGCAGGTTCACAGGAGAGTGACACGAATGGTTGAACACCAGGAAGGCTGCTGGCGGCGATAATGGTGAGCGACCGACTTGCACCATGCTATCCGTAAGGAACGAAAGCACAGGGGGGGCTGCACAGGCAGTAACGAGCTGTGCTGTAGAGACTCAGCTACCAACAGCTTTTTTGAAAGGAGCCATATAGCAAGGCGCCTCACCTCATAGCGACCTGTGAACAAGAGCTGGTCCGACTGCTGCGTAGGCCACGGAGCGGTGTTCCGGGGGCTGTGTCAAGTCCATGCCTGCCGTTAGATGGTGCATAAAGGTGTCAAAGTCAGTTGGATTGTCGCAGCAATCAGTGCAGACAAGCGGTGAAGAGTAGCAGCAGCTGTGCAATACCTGCAACACAGATCTACTCGGTGAATGACACAGTTCCACTCAGCAGCTTGAATATAGGAGATACAAACTTTAAACGCCTGGAGTGCTGATCTGAGGAAAGCACAGTCCTGTAACACATGCTGAATTTGCGCAAAACGCATGCTGGAGCCCAGGGGCTGCGTCGAGCCCAAGCCCACATACAAGGGAGACAATTCAAAATTTGCAAACATACGTGACAAGAATGTTCAATTCTATTAAGGACAAGGAGGCGAGGATTATGCTATTCTCATTTCTTTATTAGAAATGCCCAGCAGCCAATGAACAAGTAAAAAAACACAATACCAATGAACACAAGGGTAACAACCATGGCGACCATAGAGTATATAAGGTCCTGTAGAGTGTCTCACTTATTCTTTCTTTGGTGAGAAAACAGTTCAAGAAAACTAGAAATCCAACATGGAAAGTCAATGAAGGAAAAAACACCCTCGCCAAACCAGGACGAGCAAGGAAACTCCAGGACGGAATCAACTGAAGAATACTGAAGCCACAGTCTTCGAAAGAGCAGGCAGGAAAATCCAGGCATCCGTAAAATCTTTATTTGGGATCCGATCCTGAAAAGAGACATAGAGCCGTAATACACATTCTGTGCAACGTGAGCATAGAAAGAAGGGGGGGTGTAGAAAAACAAGGTAATTGCATCAATTCAACATCAAGCAGATATTCAACATGTGTACAGCAGTAATAAATGTATACAACGGGTGGGATAATCCTCGCCTCCTTGTCCTTAATAGAATTGAAAATTGTTGTCACTTATGTTTGCAAATTTTGAATTCTATTTCAGGACAGGAGGCTCCGATTATGCTTGTTTAAAGCTGACCCACCACAACAGAGGCAACATGATCTATAGGTTTATGATAAAAGATTTTAAAAACAGAATCAGAAGACCAATCAGCGGCCTTCATAATATCAAACAAAGTGACAGCCATCGAGAAAGCCTTAGAAGCCGTGGCCCCTCGAGCGGAATGTGCCCCAAACACAGACACATCAATACCTGCTTCCGCCATGAGCCATTGTACCCACCGAGCCAAAGTGGCCGGGGTAACGGGGCGAAAAGGCTTCTGCAAGGCAATCAATAATTGACCTTGCACATCGGCCCGAAAAGAAGAAGTACTTACTTCGTAATCATTGAGACATTGAACGACACAAAGGTTGGGATGGGCGGGGAAATACGGATAAGTAATGAACGCAGTATTGGTCTTGGTACGCCTAGAGAGGTGAAACGTGTAGCCCTCAGGCATAAAACTGCGACCGGCCAGATCCAAGGCCTGGACGTCAGATACCCGCTTGCAGGAGACCAGACACAATAACATAGTTAGTTTGGTCGACAGTTGTTTACGGGACAGTAAAGAATTGACTGGCCAAGCTTCCAGAAAACGTAACACAACTGACACGTCCCATAAAGAAACGTATTTAGGGCGTGGAGGATTTGCCAGACGGATACCTTTGAGCAATTTAGCAATTAAAGGGTGTTCACCCGCTGGTTTACCATCCACATGGAGATGGCCCACAGAAATAGCAGAGCTGAAATTGTTCACAGTGCGATAGGCCAAACCAGACGAAGCAAGGGAGGCCAAAAAATTAACCATCACAGAGACATCTGCTGTAGTGGGATCAACCTTCCGTTGAACACACCAGTCACACCAACGCTTCCAAGATCCCCTGTAGCGTTTGTGGGTACTGGAGGACCAGGCATCACTAATGAATTTGGAAACGTCTGCAGAAAGGTCTGGGACCGACCAACGTTCCCCGAAATCCGCCATGCCAGTAGAAGGAGAGAGCCTGACAGAATCAGGGAATGTGGATTGTGAAGAGGATCCAGGAGAACCGGGAACCACGCCTGAGCTCTCCACAGAGGAGCAATCAAGATCAGCTCTGATTGGGAACGCTTCGCGTAAGCCAGAACCCTGGGAATCATCATGAATGGGGGAAAGGCATAACAAAGAGTCGTCGGCCACGGTTGCAGAAAGGCTTCCAGATCCGGCCTCCAACTGAAGAACAGCGGGAGCTGGGTGTTGAGTCGGGAGGCAAACAGGTCTATCTGACACGGGCCGCTATTCCGGAGAATGTGACGGAACACGCGGGGATGGAGTCTCCAATCGCTGAAGTCCCTCAAGTGTCTTGAATTCCAATCTGCAATGAGGCCGGGGAGATACTCCGCAATAACAGTGATCTTCTGCTGCAAACAAAAGTGCCAAAAGTCCTTGGCAATCTCCGCCAGTAACCTCAACTGAGTTCCGCCCAGTTTGTTGATATAGCGGACTGCTGATACATTGTCCATGCGGAGAAGTATACAGCAGTTGGACTGAAGGGGAGAGAGGCAACGGATTGCAAACGAGCCCGCCAGGAGTTCCAGGTAGTTGATGTGAAGGGAGAGCTCCTGGGGAAACCACCGACCCCCCGTCGAGATTGGGCCGCACCGGGCCCCCCAACCCCACCGGCTGGCATCCGACTCGATCACTATCTCTGGCAAGGAGCCGAACAGGGCTCGACCATTCCAAGCATCCATGTGATCCAACCACCATTGCATCTCCCACCTCGCCTCTTCCGAGAGAGGAATCTGGTCTAAATATGGGAGGCCTTTTTTGAGATGACGTATCTTCAGGCGTTACAAAGCCCTGTAGTGAAGAGGGGCCGGGAAGATCGCTTGAATGGAAGAAGCCAACAGACCGACAACTCATGCTAACGATCTCAATGACACAGTCGGTTTCGCAATAACTGAAGTTAACTCCCTCTTGATATACCGAATCTTCTGATTGGGTAACAGAAGTTGACATGTAAGAGAGTTGACCTGGAAGCCCAAGAAGTCTATTACCTGAGTCGGGCTCAACACGGATTTCTGAACGTTCACCAGAAAGCCCAGGGATTGCAAGAGCTCTATGGACCACTCCAGGTGAGTCAGTAACCGAAGCGGACAATCCACCAGAAGAAGGATGTCGTCCAAGTAAATGATCAGCCGAACACCCCGGCTGCGTAAAGACTCGACGACCGGCCTCAGAAGTTTCGTGAAGCACCAAGGTGCCGACGAGAGGCCGAATAGGAGAACCTGATACTCGTACCAAGTTCCTTGCCAATCAATCAATCAATCAATCAATCAATCAATCAAGGCATTTATAGAGCGCACTACTCACCCGGAGGGTCTCAAGGCGCTTGGGGGGGCGGGTGGGAGGGGTGCCGCTACTGCTCGAACAGCCAGGTCTTGAGCTTCTTCCTGAAGGAGAGGTGGTCTTGGGTCAGGCGAAGGTCGGTCGGGAGGGTGTTCCAGGTCTTGGCGGCCAGGTAGGAGAAGGACCTTCCTCCTGTTGTCGCTCTTCGGATGCGGGGGACGGCGGCGAGGGCGTGGTTGGTCGATCGGAGGTGGCGTTTGGGAGCGTAGAAGTTGAGGCGGTTGTTGAGGTAGCTCGGGCCTTGGTCGTGTAGGGCTTTGCGTGCGTGGGTGAGGAGACGGAAGGTGATTCTCTTGTTGACGGGGAGCCAGTGCAGGTCTCTCAGATGTCCGGAGATGTGGCTGCGTCGGGGGATGTCGAGGATGAGTCTGGCTGAGGCGTTCTGGATCCGCTGGAGTCTCTTCTGGAGCTTGGCGGTGGTTCCGGCGTAGAGGGCGTTGCCGTAGTCCCGTCGGCTGGTGACGAGGGCCTGGGTGACCGTCTTCCTGGTCTCGGTGGGGATCCACCGGAAGATCTTACGTAGCATGCGCAGGATGTTGAAACAGGACCCGGAGACGGCGTTGACTTGTCTGGTCATGGAGAGGGAGGAGTCCAGGATGAAGCCCAGGTTGCGTGCGTGGTCTGTCGGTTTGGGTGCGGTGCCCAGGGCGGGGGGCCACCAGGAGTCATCCCAGGCGGAGGGCGAGGAGCCTAGGATGAGGACTTCCGTCTTGTCTGAGTTCAGTTTCAGGCGGCTGGTCGTCATCCACTCGGCTACGTCTTTCATCCCTTCGTGGAGGTTGGTTCTGGCGGCGGCGGGGTCGTTGGTCAGGGAGAGGATCAGCTGGGTGTCGTCGGCGTAGGAGATGATGTTGAGGTTGTGTTGGCGTGCGATGGCCGCAAGGGGGCTCATGTAGACGTTGAAGAGGGTGGGGCTGAGCGAGGAGCCCTGAGGAACGCCGCAGATGACTTCCGTGGCTGCAGATCTGAACGGTGGCAGGCGTACTCTCTGTGTCCTTCCAGCGAGGAAGGAGATGATCCACTCCAGAGCCTTTTCCTGGATTCCGATGTTGCTGAGGCGCTGCACTAGGGTGCGGTGGCAAACAGTGTCGAACGCCGCGGAGAGGTCTAGGAGGATGAGGGCTGCTGTTTCACCGTTGTCCAGCAGGGCTCAGATGTCATCGGTGGCAGCGATGAGGGCGGTCTCGGTGCTGTGGTTGGCTCGGAAGCCAGACTGTGAGGGGTCGAGGGATCCATTCGTCTCGAGGAAGGCGGCCAGCTGCTTGTTGACGGTCTTCTCGATGACTTTGGCTGGAAACGGGAGGAGCGAGATGGGGCGGTAATTCTTGAGTTCGGTGGGGTCCGCTGTTGGTTTCTTTAGTAGAGCGCTGATTTCGGCGTGCTTCCAGCTCTCAGGGAAGGTGGCGGTGTCGAAGGAGGTGTTGATGATGTCCCGCAGGTGGGGTGCGATGACAGCGTCGGCCTTGTTGAAGACGTGGTGAGGGCAGGGGTCTGTCGGAGATCCGGAGTGGATATCGTGCAGATGGTGTCTTCTGTGTTGATCTGGGTCCAGGCGCTGAGGGTGGTGGTGGGGGGCGTTGGTGCGGTCGTGGGGAGCGTTGTTTGTGGGCTGAAGCTGTTGTGTATGTCAGCGATCTTGTTGTGGAAGTAGGAGGCGAGGGAGTTGCAGAGGTCTTGCGACGGGGTGATGTCGTTGATTCCGGCGTTGGGGTTGGAGAGCTCTTTCACGATGTTGAAGAGTTCCTTGCAGTTGTGTGCGTTGTTGTCCAGCCAGTCCTTGAATGCTGATTTCTTGGTGGCGTGGATCAGTTGATGGTGCTTCCGGGTGGCGAGCTTGAGGGTGGTCATGTTGTCCGGTGTTGGCTCCCTTCTCCAGGCTTTCTCGAGGGCTCGGCAGTTCTTCTTGGAGCTCTTGAGTTCGTCGGTGAACCATGGGGCCTTCTTGCTGCCGGGTCTGCTAGGCGGGGTCCTCAGTGGGGCGAGGTCGTCTGCGCAGTTGCTGATCCACTTCGTGAGGTTGTCGGCGGCCTGGCTGGGGTTCGCTGAGCTGGCGGGAGGGTGTTGGCTCAGGGAAGTGGCGAGCTGGTCTGCTGTGATCTTGTTCCAGTTTCTTCGAGCAACCTGTTGCTGGTGGTGGTGGATCGTGGATCTTCTGAAGGTGAAGTGGACGCAGCTGTGGTCCGTCCAGTGGAGTCCGGTGGCGTGGCTCAAGACGATGTCCTTGCTGGAAGAGAAGACAGCGTCGAGTGTGTGTCCGGCGAGGTGGGTGGGGGTGGTCACCAGCTGCTTGAGTCCGAGGATGGTGAGGTTGTCAAGCAGGGTGGTGGTGTTGCGGTCGTTGTTGTTCTCCAGGTGGAAGTTGATGTCCCCCAGGAGGATGAAGTCTGCGGAGGGGAGGGCGTGTGGGCTGATGAAGTCGGCGATGTCTTCGCTGAATTGTGTGCGTGGTCCCGGGGGTCGGTAGATGAGGGTGCCTCTGAGGGTGGTTTTGGGGTCCGTGTGGATCTGGAAGTGCAGGTGTTCGGCGGTTGTCAGGGTGTCGTCGGTGTTGGTCGCGATGCGGATGGTGTCTCTGTAGATGATGGCGATGCCTCCTCCAGTCTGGTTGCCGCGGTCTCTTCGGGTGATCTTGTAGCCCTCTGGGATGGCGATGGCGATGTCGGGCGCTGAGGAGTCGTTCATCCAGGTTTCCGTGAGGAAGGCGACGTCAGGAGCTGTGGTGTCGAGGAGGTTCCAGAGTTCGATGGCGTGCCAATGGAATTGGAGGAAACGGCGATGTGGACGGGAGATTGGAATGGACAAGTAGGCGTCCTTGAGGTCGAGACGAACTATCCAGTCCTTCTCGCGTAGAAGATCCTGTAACAGATGGATGCCCTCCATCTTGAAGTGTCTGTAAACTACCCCTCCATTGAACTCCTTGAGGACCAAGCGGGAGCCTCCTCTCTTCTTTTCCACCAGAAAAACTGTGCTGACGAACCCCTGTGGACTTCGCACGGTGGGAACAATCGCCTCCTTCAAGAGAAGTGACTTCAGTTCCTCGGAAATGAACTCTTGATCTCGTTGGGAAAAGGAAAGAGGAGAGGGTGGATGGGTTTGACGTTGGGGTTGGTAAAATTCTATTTTGTACCCTTGGACCGTCTCCAACACCCAAGCATCGTTGGAGATCAACCGCCAATTGTCTCGAAAAAATCGTATCCTGCCCCCCAGAACCACACTGCAAGCAGGAATCAGGCTCACCTGAAGTTGCGGAATCCTGGTATCCACCGGAGGTTCTGCCGGATCGTCCTTTCTTGTATTGCCCTCGGCCTTTCCTAGAGGAATAGAAATTGGACCTTTGGGAATATCTGGAATCCTGATGTCCGCCTCTGTGGGACTGATACCCTCTCTGGTTGGGTTGTTGGGAACCGCGGCCGAACAAACGTCCCCTATTTCGTCCGGCCTTGCTGAAAACCGGACGGAACGCCCGGCGAAGCGAGGCCTGAGCCTTGTCCAAACCACTGAAGGTGTTGACAAACTGGGTCAGTTCTTTCAGAAATGGCTGACCAAACAGCAATCCCTGACCAGCTGGACCAGATTCGGAAGTGGAAAGCTCCGCTAGCTTTGGATCAAGCTTAAGGAGTATGGAACGGCGCCGTTCGCTGGAAAGAGCGTAGTTGGTATTGCCTAGTTGACAAATTGCCCTCTGATCCCACTCGATAAGCTCATCTGGATCCACCAACGCAGACGACTCCTTGGCCAAGAAGCCTAGATTCAGGATCTTTGTAAGCGGGCCCAGTAGATCAAGAACCTCGTCTTGACAAGAACGCCATGACCGGTCCAGACCCTTTTTCGGACATTTAGCAAACTTGCGAAGGTAAGTAATCAGAGTGGGGTCCACCTCAGGTGTTTCTGCCAGGTGGTCCTCCAGATCCGATCTAGGGCACTCGGAACGGAGTCGTGCTCGTACCTCTTTCTCAAAGGGTTGACGTATGTGTTGCTGCACATACTCCGCCACCGCCGGGGACGGGAGCCAAGCAGTCGAGTTGGGATGGACAATGTCTGAGGGGTCAAATGTAAGGACAGGAGGATGAGATCCTCATTTACTTAATCATACACCTTTACATCTAAACAACAGACCTTTGTATGATCTTACTTCAAAGGGTTTTGTATTGATTTTTCCATTGGCCCCCTGAATATACTATCTATACCACTATTACTTTCAGAAGAATGAAAAGTGTAGTGTTCACTAGCTTTGAGATCTGTCAGTATTGTTTCTAAAATACTGAGTAGGTGCTAAGCTTTCTTGCTATTTAATAAGAATCCATTTTAGAACTAAACAACTGTTCCACTTCGTTAAGCTTTACTTACGACACATGCCAGCACCAAGTGCCATATTTTTGGACAATTTGGTCACGTCGTAATAAACATAACAACAACAGAATAAAAATAAGATTTGCTGTGTTCTTGCGGTCTCCCGGTAATTGAAATACTATTATATTGTCTCTTTTTTACACGAGATTTATACATACTCTCGAGTGATCAACAAATATATAGCACGGGTATTTGGTAGATGCTCTATTCAGCGCTTTTATCAACAACTACGTGTTTAATAACTCAAAGTTCACGCGCAGCCGCGCAAGTCGGGAGCACATGAGCTTTGCGCATGCGCCATTGTACTTCACTACAACGCACTAGCGTGAGACGAGTGCACATCGACCATACTTTCGCGCATGCGCTATTGGACTTAGTCACAGTGCATGCGTGAGCAGAACAGTGGCTCGCTTTCCACGCAACTGTAGCGGGAGGTTAGCGGCAGTCATTTGTCATCAATTGACTACCTAATTGGAGCTAATTTTCCAATTAAGCGCGCTATAAAGAGCGCAATGACGCACTTTCCGGTATCTCCACTTCCTCTCGGACGCTAGAGAGGGGTACCGACGGTCAGGTAGGTCTCGAGGATATTGATCCATAGTAAGAGAGCTTCGAATCTCTCAGCCAGCCACTCTTTGAATTATCTTCCTCTTATTTTACAGAGACCTGTTTTTTTTACCATCTTTAACTTATCCCTACTTTGTTTTCACTTATATGCCTTTGCCATAAGTGAATTTTTGATCATTTAAAGGGGTAGATCATCCCATGCCATTAGAAATCTTACTGCGAAGTCTCAGCCTATTTGCTCATAGAGGGAAGGTCGTTAAGTAACAACTGGGTTATTGTTTTTAAAGTAAAAATGATATAGCAATCTAGCTGGACACAATACATAAGACATTGATTGTTCCCTCATTTTCATTTTTACATAACAGAGCGGGGCCTCATTTTCCCGAGCGGTTGCCGGGCGAGGTGAGGTTACTTCCCACATAATGCTGGGTGAGTAAGACATCAAACTAAACTATTTTTCGAATAGAATTTGTCATACCGAAGGACTATAGCCTTCTGTTCAACGAAGAGACGTTTCTCTTCGATTTCTGTGTGTTGTTTGTACTGTCTCTATATGTCATTTGGGTATATATGTATACAACCTTATTATACACTTTGCGCACTGTTCTCCTTCTTTTCTTTTAGGAATGGACAACTAACTCAATCCCACCAGATTACATTGGGGATCCAAGTTCCTGGTAGGAGTAATTGAATATTTGGTGCACAGTAATAATTTTTTAAAAATATTTTCCATACTTCACTTGCACTTCTTTGCAGTAGCTATCCATCCTGGGTCCTGAAGAAAGCCGGACAGTTGTTCTGCTTGGCTGAAACATGTTGACCTCACTGCACAGTGCCAGAACATAGTTATACTTTCAGACTATTAGGCGATATTTTATTTTTGACACTAGGACAATCCTTATTAAACTTGATTTTTTGCCCTAGTAGCCAATTTTAACATTTCACACACATTTTCACAGCACTGCACATCATCAGCATCAATTGAATAACACTGTGGCTAGAGTTCCACCTCAGAAATCCATCTCTGCACCATCGATTGATGGGTTGGGCGAGGTTTGGATTTACTATCTGCCACTCACTCAGCTAACTCCAGTAGCGTGCTGCCTGCATTGTCCACGGAAAGAGCAGAGCTCCGTCTGCCTTTGGTTCCCGTTTCCTCTGCGTGCCGCCTCCCCTCTACGAGGACTCGCTGGTGTGAGCGAGCTCTGCAATCGGCAGGGCGTGCACAGCGCTCCCAGCTTGAGTCCCCTGGGTCGAGGCTAGGCAATTGAAACCACCACCACTGAGCCGGGGGACTGCGAGGACCAGCAACCTCCACGTTGTACAGCTGGTTCCTCTTCCCCCGGCGGAGACGCCCACGGACACGCCCATCAGCCCATTACCTTTTGTGACACCCGCTCCGCGGGTGCCACTCACTCAGCTAACTCCAGTAGCGTGCTGCCTGCATTGTCCACGGAAAGAGCAGAGCTCCGTCTGCCTTTGGTTCCCGTTTCCTCTGCGTGCCGCCTCCCCTCTACGAGGACTCGCTGGTGTGAGCGAGCCCTGCAATCGGCAGGGCGTGCACAGCGCTCCCAGCTTGAGTCCCCTGGGTCGAGGCTAGGCAATTAAAACCACCACCACTGAGCCGGGGGACTGCGAGGACCAGCAACCTCCACGTTGTACAGCTGGTTCCTCTTCCCCCGGCGGAGACGCCCACCGCCCACAAGCATATAACTTACACTACTTCCTCCGCGCAGCGGGACGCGCGCGGGTCGTAGCCCGGGGCGAAGACCGGGCAAAGAGCAGGCCGTTTGAGGCCGTTCGAGAACGTGAGAGTCCGGTCCGGCCCACCCCCCTAAGTTCACATCCAGGTCGTTCCAACACAGGTATTAATTATCTTTATTGAATACTCTTATAATTTGATAGATAACACAAAAAGAGCTCTCAACGCTTAATTATTGGAAAATGACCACAAGAATGAACACAAGATCTAGCAAGCAGAAAAAGCCAAAAAAGAATGGTATAGGAGAAATACTACTGGGCCCAATGGATGACTTTTTAGCTAAAGCAAGCACATTTATCGACCAAAGCATAAGTTTAATTGAGAGGAGAGTCTCAACCGAACTTGAAATCGCTCGTCGATCCTCACTGGGACTACTGGCAACTGCAAAAACCCCAGAAGTACAGTCAGCATCTAGCCAAACCATGGTGATCTCAAACAGGCTTAGCCTTCCAAACAATGTAGACCTTTCAGCATCACAAATCTCAGTAACTTTTACAGAAAGCGATCTGGAAAAAACCCCTGACATTTTCCCTGATCCAACGCCTGAAGAAACAAGGCAAATGAGAGGGAGGCGGGAGGGAGCTATAAAGAAAAGGAACGTTAGGAAAAACTCTGAGCACACTGAAAATACCAAAGCAACCGATCATGCAATTTTGGTCGATGACACAAACCTTCCAACACTATCCCATCACTCTGCTCCCCCAACAAATAATGTTGTAATAGTACATCACTTACCACACGACCTACAAGATTCTTTAACTCCAGAACCCCCAAGCCCACAGCAATCAGGTAGAGAGAGAGAACTAGCGAGGCTAATTAAGGAGATAGCATCTCTCCTAAATTCTTACATTCGTCCTCTAGAATCCAGACTCACTAATATTGAGAGTGAACTAACAAAAATCTCAGGCTCTCTTAAACCTATTCCCCCACAATCCCATCCAAAACCACCCCTAATTTCCACGACTACTCTTCCTGCAGTTAAGAAATCTGTAACTCTACCTCCCCCACAGACCATAACACAATCTACACCAACCCTTCGAATAGTAGCTAATCCTCCTGCTGCACAAAAACCAGTTCCCAAGCCCTTGACCATCCCCTTACAACCCAGTTGCCAATTAACTCCAACAGCAATCACCCCAACTATAAACACACCCGTTCCTAGTACCCCTGCCGCAACAAACACAAACCCACCAAAACCAAAAGGTGCCCCAGGAAGGCCTATTGATCAAAGACCTACTCTAAATATGCCACCTGAGGCATCTCCATACGTGGTAGTTATGACAGGGGTACCCGAACTCACAGGTGAGGGAACTGAACCCAATTGGTCTCTACAGAACAAGGTTCAGCATTGGTTGAATATAAACCGCCCCGTCCCGCCTCCCTGGAACAGCAGAATAGCGTCAGTATGTCGGACCCCGTGGGTAGGCAATAGGAAAAAAACTATCCGGGGTGATTGCATTGTAATTACGTTTGAGGAACCCAGTATAGCCGAGTACATCTGCTCCTGGGAATTCAACAGCACCTCGGGGGGGATCGCAACAAGATCGTTGTCCTACTTCTACCCAAAAAGGTATAACACTCACAATCATACTCGCCATACTGATAACTTCTGGCGGAAACCAATTCCGCAGCCGTGGGAGCTAGAGGTCGCTGGGCCAAGGCTACCACCGTGTTATAGCAACCAGGATGACTCCTGGTGGTTAGTAAATCGAAATCACCAGCAGAGAGAAGTACCTTGGCAGATTGTGGGCCCACAAAACAGATCCAGAACCTGGGAGCAGTGGGAGAGACCACCTCATCAACTATTTGGATCCAACTACAGAGATAACACTAATGGACAAAATTGGCGAGGTATATCGACCACGAACAGGTTCAGCGGCCTGGAAATGTTCGATTGACCAAAAATCAAAAGCCCGGAGGCCTTTCGAATAACTCCGGATCCTCGCACCTCCCTTCCCACCCTCCACAAACGAAAAACACAGCCTCAGACAATACATTTACCCAGCTTTCGATAGTTTTTTGAAATGTGGCTGGCCTCAGAAACAAAATCGAGGATGGTTCAGTTGCTGGCTTCTTGAAGCACACACAAATTATCTGCCTACAAGAGACTTGGGCAACGACCCCCCTTCACCTCGTGGGGTACAGGACATTCACATCTCCTTCCCTTCCCAGCATTTCAGGCAGACCCAAAGGGGGATTGGTAATCTACCTGGCAAATACAATTGCTGACACAAAGATCCACAAGGCAGATCTACTATCGAACTTCCAGATCCTCACTCTTATAATTGGCAAAAATCTCCCTATCACAATAATCAACATATATAACAACCTAGAGGATGATAACTTCTTAGCCGTTCTTTTACGAATTGAAGAAAAAATAGCTGAACATTGTCATCCTAAACAGAAAAAAGAAAATTCCCATGTAATCTGGGGAGGAGATTTTAACCTCCATTCCTGCTCCTAAAATGACAATTGTGGATTGGTAGACGAACATGATAACCCCCTTGTCCACTTTATCCACTCAGGAGTGGGGCCAGCTATGAATAGAATACTTTCTGATCTGGATTTGCAAATTATAAACCCCATCCAAAAGTTTAACAATAGGTTAGAACCCACTTACAGAGGAAGGGGCCACGAAACTACTGTGGACTATGTAATTGTCACTGAAGGCTTGAAAGATCAAATTAACAGTATGTTAATCTTGAAAAACAACCTCAGTGATCATTCTGCATTAAGCCTAAAACTTCAAACAACCCGACATAGTTCATTGATGGCAACTATAGCAAATACGCTAACCCAGAATAGGCTCGAACTGGGTAAAAGTAACGGATTCACGATAAAATGGGAAAAAGTGGACCCCAACATTCTTACAAAACGGCTAGTAGCAACCGCTTATAACAACATCTTGATCTGTCTCGACCCACATGCAGAGCCTAATCAAATTTTGGAAAACTTCAACCTAATAATAGAACAAGTCAAAAAATTGTTAACCAACACACCCAATCAAAATAAGAAAACCGCTATAGGTTGGTTCAATCGAGACTGTACTAAAGCGCAGACCAACTTGAGGAAAGCTCTCGGAAATCCAACCAGAGATAAAACAATCATCCAAGCTCTTCGACGGGAGTATAATATCGCCAGAAGCACAAGGAAAAAAGAGCTAAAACAATCCTTGTGGAATGCCCTGCACAAGAGTGCACTTCAGAAAGACAGTCAGGCATTCTGGAAAATAGTCAAATCCCCTCTGCTAACCGACTCCAACGCCCCAAAAATAGACGTAGCTATTGACGAAGAAACGTGGGTGAACCATTTTTCAAAAATCTTCAAATTGCGATCCAACACCGAAGATCACGAGTGCAACTTTAATCCAGTAGTCTATCCCATACAACTGGAGGTCGATCTGCAGGACTTTGAAATGGCGCTTTCTTCAAGTAAGTCCGGAAAAGCCCCAGGCCCCGATGGGGTCCCAGTCGACTTATTTAAACACCTTCCCGACCTCTGGGTACCAATAATTACAAGAGTTTGTATAGCAACATCGAAACTCGGCCTGCTAGACTCATGGTCTTCTTCCATCATGGTCCCAATCTATAAGAAGGGGGAGCGACAGGACCCTAAGTGCTATCGCCCAATCTCCCTTCTCGACTCTCTGGGCAAATTAGTCGGCAGAGTTCTCCTCGGAAAGCTACAACAATGGGTAGAAGATAAAAACATCCTTTCGCACCTACAGTTTGGCTTCAGGGAGGGCTTTGGAACCATCGAACAGGCCCTAAATCTAAGCCTGCTTACATCTAAATACACCCACGCTAAACCTGGTGCCATTTATATGGTATACGTGGACTTGTCTTCCGCCTTCGATTGCGTTTCACATGCAAAGCTTTGGTCACTGTTGGGCACTATGGGGGTCGATCCCCCCCTTTTGGATTTTTTAAGGGAGCTTTACAGTAAAGCTACTGCGAGAGTGAGGTATGGGACAAGAGGAGAACTGACGGCACAATTCAGCGTAGAGCGGGGAGTGAGGCAAGGTTGCGTCCTGGCCCCCTTCCTCTTCTCTCTTTACACCAACGGACTGGAAGAGGCCATGCTGAGAGGGGGGAAGGACCTTCCAAGAGCAAAAGATCGCTTGATTCCAGCGTTACTCTACGCTGACGATGCAGTCATTTTAGCTCGAACTCCCATTGAATTGCAGAAATCCTTATCTAAATACGCAGACTTCATGGGTGCCTTGGATTTGCACATCAACATCAAAAAAACTTTTGTTATGGTGGTTGGCGGACCAAGAAAAGTATCCAAGCCCATCTTTCTGAATAATCAAAAAATTGAAAAAACCTCACAATACCCATATCTAGGTATTATGATAGATGACGCCCTGAATTGGAAAGCGGCGGTTGAGGCCAGGAGACATCTATTTAAATGAGCAATCCTGGCGCTGATGACATTTTCAAATAAGCTTGGAAAAAGACCTCCAGTAGAACTACTACAGATATATGCTGCGAAATGCCAATCCATTGCACTATATGGTGCAGGGATTTGGGGTCATACATCCATCTGCTCCATACAAAAAGAAGAAAACACTTTCATGAGATTCCTTTTATCAACCCCACGAGGCACTTCCACCTATGCCTCACACATAGAACTGGGAATCTCATACATTGAAGATCTAATTAAAATCCAACCACTTATGCTTTGGAGGCGAGTCTGGCTGTCGGAAAAAAATAATTTGACCAAAAGCATCTTACAGGATATTATGGGTTTGGACCACGCCAACAAAATAGCTTGGCTCTCCTATGTAAGACACTTTTTTACCGACTTGGGGTTATCACAATATTACCATGAACCAGAAAACCTAAAAAACATATCCAAAAAAGATCTGAAGCAAATTGCTTTGAGCCACCTGGATTCCCTGAGATTGTCTTCATCGATTGCAAAAAAATCTGTCATGCATGCAATTATGACGCAGCAGTCTCTGAAGATGCAGCTATATTTGACCTTAGAGATTTCTACATACGAAAAGATGCTCCTTACCAGGTTCAGAATGAACCTTTTTTTCAGACTAGTGACATTCCCGGAAAAAAACAACTGGAACACTCAGATGGATCCATGCCCATGTGATGGCCTTTCCAAACAGTCCACCATCCACACAATACTGTTCTGCAAGTTTTTTCACCCCCACCGAAAAACATGGCTTATTCCTCTATTAAAAAAATGGGGCCACAGACAATGCCGCCCAGCTATGTTGGCACTACAATACTTGGACTCTGAATCCACCGTGTACTATGTACTAAATTTCCTTAAGTGCATCATAAGGCACAGAAATAACCTTTAAAATGTAGGGCCTATCTATATTTTATCTAAATTGTTGGCATTTTTATTTCTCATTTTTAATCGTATAATCTATTGCATTTTTTCTATTGTGAATGTTTGTATTCCATGACATCTTTTATGGTTTTTGCAAATGCTAAAAAACCGAATACAGATTATATTATATTATTATTATCTGTATCCCACATGATGATATTCCGCCATAAGGGTGGGCTGATGGGAGTTTCTCAGCCCTGTGCCATTTCACTTGGTTGCTACATGATCTCACTTTGTCTTTAGCTTCTAGTACAGCACACATATTTAGTTGATTGGACATCTCTTCTTTTGTTATTTCATTTGAGTTGGGGTTTAGAGATGTCAGGGTCGGTAAACGAACCCCTTGGACCCTCCTCACCTTTCTTTTTTCAGCGCATAGAAATTATCACATCTAACTTCCCATTAATACATGCGGACCACCGCAAATTAGTCGAAAGGGTCGGTGAAATGGAAGCGGAAATGTAAGAGACCCTCCCAGCCACCAAAGCCTCAACCACTGACCTTCGAGAACGTACGGCGCAGTCCATGTGCTGGAATGCAGAATGGACGATGAGGAAGGGTGTTCCCGTCGTAACAACATTCACATAGTGGGGCTGCCCTAGGGAAGGGAGGGTCGAGACCTGGTATCATATACGGAGAAATGGCTGCAGTCTCTGATGCCAGCAGACTCGCTCTCCTCCTTCTTTGCAGTGGAAAGAGCTCACAGAGCTCCAACAGGTCGCCTGCCACCGGGCGTCGGGCCCCGTCCATTTCTGTTTTGTCTTCTAAATTATAAAGATCGAGATGTGATCCTTCGTGAGGTGCGCAAGAGGGAGTAGGTCAGAGTCAATAATTCCCCGTTCCTCTTCTTTCCGGACTATGCCATAGGGGTGCAGAAACACAGAAGCATGTTCATGGCAGTCAAAAAGCGAATGCGAGAATTAGATATCAAATATTCTCTTTTTTTCTCATCTTGCCTCCAAGTAGCCAAGGATGGCTCCACTCACTTTTCTCAATACAGCGGAGGAGGCATAGGAGGGGCTAGAAGCAGCAGGACATCATACATCGACCAGCAAACGGCACTATGCCACTAGCGCTGTATTGGGTGCCCGCAGGACCCAGTGCAGGAACCGGAAACATGCCAAGAAAGACCGAACACAGCTCAGGCAGTCCCCAACCTGGAACAAATGCTACAAGAGCGGCGTAGTAGCGCCCTTCAAATGGCAGCGACTATAAGGAGCCACCAAAAGCGGCAGAGATACAGACGCCTCTTTGGAAAGATCCATAAGAGAAGAAAGTTCCTCTGCCATGTGGCCACTGGGGAAAGACTCACAGAAGATCCCAGAAGTGACGCCCCAAACGGCATATGACATTGTGTAATAGCTGGCAGAGAACTGGCAATGTTAGTGTAGATTTGTGCACCCACACATGAATTACATCACCCTCATATGCATATGCGAGTTAGACCATGTCAATAACTCCAATCCCAAAACCACAATCATCAGCCATGACCGCCCCCCACTGTGGAGGCACTAACATATAGGAAATATGAAGCGCAGTGAGCCCATTTGCACAAAGATATAAGGCCGAAGCCCATGCCAGCATCCTGTAGACCCTTATAGAGTTTTACAGTGCGAATAGCCGATACGTGCCGCATGACAAAGTTCACAGTTTGGACAGATGCACGTTGTCCCTCTGCCCTGCCCCAGTTACACAACCCAATGTTAACTCCCCTACTTTGTGCCTCACACGCAACACTGACGGATTTACAAGCAACGCAGATGTAGTATATGCCTGGTACACTCGAACATTTGCGCCACTGGGCCTACAAAGCGCTGCGTCTCCTGCTTGCGTCACTGTCCTACATAGCTGACACGTCGCCTCCTACTATAGTTACTTGTAATGTCAGGGGTATGCACACGCCTGCCCGCCGTTACGAAGCCTATGCATATCTTAAGCGACATGCAACCCATATAGCGCTGCTACAAGAAACGCACATAACACAACCTAAGATTGAAAGATTGCAATGCAAGTGCAGAGGGCACATATTTACCACAGGGTATTCTCCATACTCAAACCCCTGAAATGTGTCAGAGCTGGTACTCTATTTGCACCTGAAGAAACAGAAATAGCCATACATGGTTGATTTGTACTAACAAAAGGCCGCCTAAAAGGGAGACAAATAGCTCTGGGATCCATATATGCGTTGAACACAGAGCAAGTTCCCTTCTGGCGCACACTATCGGTAATGCTGTCACTTTGGTGTGACATCCCTTGGTTGTTGGGAGGAGATTATAATACAGTGCTAGACACAAGCTTGGCCAGGTACTTCCCACCATTACAACAAACAACTGCTGCATCAAACGCTAGAGTTCTAAGTGAGTGGCTGCACTGGTGGAGGCTAGTAGACATGTAGAGGTCCTTAAACCCACAGGCACATCTCTACTCACATTATTCACACCCACACGGGTTGTATTTCCACACAGACCATTTTGTGGGCAGTATTGTACTTCGTGCAGACTGCACCAGCGTAGACTATCTTGGTCGCACACTTTCAGATCACAACCCGCATGTGATACAGCTGCCAGAGATAACCCGGAGCACTCTATCCAATTGTGGAGAGGCAAACTGTGATAGTGGAGGGCCACCCCTTTCGAGACTCTGTAGGTACAACCATAGTAACATATTTCGACACAAATGCGGACTCTGTGTCATACAGGGGTATAGTATGGGATGCATGCAAGGCTAAGATTAGAGGTGAGTGCTTGGGTCTGACCTGGAGCGTTCACCGCCAGTTGGATCGAGAGGCAAAACACATTGAAGACACACTCATTAGTCTAGAAACTGACTTGGCATGCAACGCTGGCACTTAGCGATCACTAGACAATCAGATGCATAAACATCCTGAGGTCATGGAAAGACTGCGTTGTTTAAACGATGCTGCATACTCAGCACGCACTCATGCAACGTTTGACATGGTGGGCAGTTTGCTAGCTAGACTGATCAAACATGAGCATACACAACAGCCAATCCTACACCCGCGTTCCAGGACGGGACAGCTGTTAACGCACCAATATGACATCCACTGTGAGTTTGCCGTTCCTGTATGCCGCAGTACATAAGCCAGCAGTACAAACGACAACAGAAGAGCTTGAATCCTACTTGTCCCAACTCTGTATACCCTCTGTATCCGTGACACAGAGAGCTGAGTTAGATTAACCTATTACACTGCTGGAGATATGGCTGGTGATCCAGGCACTGGCTATGGGCACGGCACCTGGCCCTGATGGGCACCCAGCGGAGTTCTATAAAGCCTACCACAATATATTTGCTCCACAACTGCTTACATTATATCATAGCTCACAGGAGGCATTCTTTCTGCCAACGGCACTCTGTGAGTCCTTAGTTGTCTCACTGCCTTAGCCAGAAAGAATTATAGAAATGCTAAGCTCATCCGTTGGCACAGTTGAACGCAGACTACAAGATATTAGCTAAAATATTAGCGAACAGGTTAGCTCCAGTCGTACTGCAACTAGTGCACACAGACCAAAATGGGTTTGAACCAGCATGCTGCACATCACTGAACCTGAGACGTTTCTTTCTAGAAGCCCACTACTCAAGGTCGCACTGGTCGCACTCAGGTTGCTTAGTGCTTGACCTAGAAAAGACGTTTGACACGCTCGAATGGGATTTCTTATTTGCCACTCTAACCAAATATTTATTTATTTATAAAGTTTTATATAGCGCAAACTTGATCCCCAGGAATATAAGGGAGCTTTACAATTTAAAGGGAAGGAAGGTAACAGTTCAGTACATGAGTCAAATGGAGAATATACACAGACAATTAATCAAATATGGCTTAGGCGCTGACTTCTTAGGACTCGTCAAGCTGCTATATACACAGCCCACTGCCAAAGTTAAGATAGGACGTATAGATCTAAGCCGATCCCAACTGGATGTGGAACGTGACAGGGCTGCCCTCTCTCCCCCCTGTTGTTTGCATTGACCATTAAGCCACTAGCCGAATTCTTGCATGGAACACAGGAAGACTGGGGTGTCTCCCTGGGAGATGGCACGCATACGGTCTCTCTATATGCAGATGATTTGATAATATATCTTCGGGATGTCCTCGAGTTGTGCGGAGCAATAGAAAGAGCATTGTTGGAATTTGCTTCTCTATTGGTACTTCGTGTAAACTCAGGAAAATCAAGCCTGACTCCACACTGTCGATTAACGGCACACCAGTGCACTGGCAACAGATGGCATTCTGTTACCTGGGAATCCGAATATGCCGTGAAACAACGGACCTTCTAGAGGTTAATTATACATGTGTTGTAACAGCGGTCAGATCACAGATGTCATTTTGACTAACGCTCCCCCTCACCACCATGGGCAGAATAGCACCCCTAAAAATGGGGGTGCTTCCAAGGATCCTCTACCACTTTACAAACTTACCTTTATATATTAATCTGGCATTTTTCTGCATGTTTGAAGGCGATATGAGGCAGGTAATTTGGCATGATACCTGTAACAGGGTAACACTGGCCAAACTCTACCTACCTACCAACCGCTGCAGGTTGGCCATGCCCAATATGGAACATTATTACTTAGCAGTACAGATGCAATGGGTAGCCCGATGGCTTAGTGGCCTGCAACTTGCAGACACCGCTTCACAACAATTGGGCTACACACACCTGCAGGGGTCTGCTAGCAGGCAGAATTAGAACCATTACTATATATTAAATGAGGTGATCAGTTTCAATAGCCACCAGGTGGCAGTAAAACTGCACAAATAATACATGCTTGGCTTCGAAATCGTAATCCCGTACTTGATTTTAATTTTACTTGCTGGTGCACAGCCTGGCCCTGGATCCCACCCAACCCCCTTCTATGGCATGGGCTAACACCAACGACTCCACCATACAAGAGACAACAGGCTCTACTGCCTACGGACACCCTACCTCCACTTCTCACCAGAAGAACCCTCTCCTCTCCCTACCACATATTAAGAGATTGCTTACAGGCCTTTAAGCGGGAGGTATTCGGATCCTTCTAGACTGTTAGAACTCTGGCTGCACTCTAAAGAACTGGCATTCCACACAAACTCTTTTTGCATGGGTGCCAGTGGTGTAACGAAACTTGAGGGGCTTCCCCTGCAAACTACATGGAGGCTCCCCCCCCATTCTCCGTGCCAGTCTAGAGCTCTCAGGCCAGCAGCCCGCCATACTGCAGGGGAAGCGGGCTATTGTTACGCCACTGTCACCAATACAGCCGTTATAAGTAACACTGGATGGTGGAGTTAAAGGTTGGGCTTAGTCTGCCAGCAGGCTTTCATAGGTGGTGGTCCATTCATTAAAGGGTCCCTGTCATCAGTAGGCCGGGAAAGTTTGCCCAATTTTAGGTGGGTTTCCTGATGCAGACTCCTGTCATGATATACAACATCGGACTCACTCATCGTTCAGTTTTGACAAAAGTGCATCCACTGCTCCTTCTCTTTTCCGTTTTAAAACATTAGACAATGCAACAATGCAGTATTTCAAAAGCAGATGTAACTACAAAGAGCACATTTTGATAATACATTTTTATTACTAGACAATAGCAATCTTAAGAGGCATTGCATAGCTTCGTACACACTTTGACCCCAATTCTATCACAGTCTGTCTCTCTCTCTCTGTCTCTCTCTCTCTCAGTCAGTCTCTCTCTTTCAGTCAGTCAGTTTGTCTCTCTGTCAGTAAGCCTATCTCTCTCTGTAATTCAGTCTCTCTTAGTCAGTCAGTAAGTCAGTCAGTTAGTCTCTCTCTCTGTCAGTCTGTCAGTCAGTCGATCTCTCTCTCTCTGTCAGTCTCTCTCAGTCAGTCCCTCTCTCTGTCAGTCTCTCTCTCAGTCTCCCTCTCTCTCTCAGTCCGTCTCTCTCCCTGTCAGTCCCTATGTCTGTCAGTCTCTCTCTTAGTCTGTCTCTCTCTGTCAGTCTCTCTATCTCTCTCTTTCTGTCAGTCTCTCTCAGTCAGTCAGTCTCTCTCTCAGTCAGTTTCTATCTTTCTTTCTGTCAGTCAGTCTCTCCCTGTCTGTCAGTCAGTCTCTCACAGTCTCTCTCTGTCACTTTCTCTCAGTCAGCCAGTCTTCCTCTCTCAGTCAGCCAGTCTCTCTCTCTCAGGCAGTCGCTCTCTGTCAGTCAGTCTCTCTCTTTCTGTCAGAGTCCCAGTCTCTCTCTCTCTCTCTCTCTGTCAGTCTCTCTCTGTCATTCAGTCTCTCTCTGTCAGTCTCTCTCTCAGTCAGTCTCTCTCTCAATCAGTCACTCTCAGTCAGTCTCTCTCTCTTAGTCAGTCTCTCTCTTAGTCAGTGTCTCTCTCTGTCAGGCCCTCTCTCTGTCAGTCTCTCTCTCAGTCTCTCTCTCTCGCAGTCAGTCTCTCTCCCTGTCAGTCCCTCTCTCTGTCAGTCTCTCTTTCTCAGCCTCTCTCTCTCTCTCTCTCAGTCTCTCTCTCTCTCAGTCAGTCAGTCTTCCAGACAGTCTCTCTCTCCCTCTGTCAGTGTCTCTCAGTCAGTCATTCTCTCTCTCTTGCAGTCAGCCAGTCTCTCCCAGTCAGTCTCTCTCTCTCAGTCAGTGACTCTCCCTGTCAGTCTCTCTCTCTGTCAGTCAGTCTCACTCACTCTCTGTCAGTCAGTTTCTCTCTGTGAGTCTCTCTCTCTCTCAGTTGGTCAGTCTCTCTTTCTCTGTCAGTCTCTCAATCTCTCTCTCTGTCAGTCTCTCTCTCAGTCAGTCAGTCTCTCTCTCTCTCTCCCAGTCAGTCTCTCTCAGTCAGTCATTCTCTCTCTACCTCAGTCATTCTCTCTCTACCTCAGTCAGTCATTCTCTCTCTACCTCAGTCAGTCTCTCTCTCTCTCTCTCTCTCTGTCAGTCTCTCTCTCAGACAGTCTCTCTCTCAGTCAGTCTCTCTCAGTCAGTCAGTCTCTCTCACAGTCAATCAGTCTATCTCTCTCAGTCAGTCAGTCTCTGCCTCTCTCTCTCTCAGTCTCTCTCTCTGTCAGTCAGTCTCTCTCTCTGTCAGTCAGTATCTCTCTACCTCAGTCAGTCAGTCTCAGTCAGTCAGTCAGTCGCTCTCTCTGTCAGTCAGTCTCAATCTCAATCAGTCTCTCTCTCTCACTGTCAGTCAGTCAGTAACTCTCTCAGTCAGCCAGTCACTCTCTCTCTCAGTCAGTTTCTCAGCCAGTCAGTCTCTCGGTCAGTCAGTATTCAGTCTCTGAGTTAGTCAGTCAGTCCCTACTCTCTCTCCACTCTCTCTCTCTACATTCTCTCTCTCAACTCTGTCTACTCTATCTCCACTGTCGCTCTCTCCACTCTCTCTCCACTGTCTCTCCACTGTCTCTCTCTCCACTTTCTCTCTCTCTACTCTCTCTCCAACCTCTCACTCTCTCTCTCTCTCCACTCTTTCTCCATTGTCTCCCTCCACTGTCTCCCTCCACTCTCTCTCTACTCTCTCTCCACTCTCTCGCTCTCTACCCTCTTTCCCTTCTCTCTCTCTCTACTCTCGCTCCACTCTCTCTCTCTCTATCCACTGTCTCTCTCGACTCACTCTCCACTCTCTTTCCAGTCTCTCTCCACTTTCTCTCCACTCTCTCTCCACGCTCTCTCTCTCTCCACTCTCTCACTCTCTCTCCACTCCCTCTCCACTCCCTCTCCACCCTCTCTCAACTCTCTCTCCACTCTCTCTCCACTCTCTCTCCACTCTCTCTCTCCACTGTCTCCCTCCACTCTCTCTCTACTCTCTCTCCACTCTCTCTCTCTCCACTCTCTCTCTTCTCTCTCTCTACTCTCTCTCCACTCTCTCTCTTGCCAATCTCTCCACTCTCTCCACTCTCTCTCTCCACTGTCTCCACTCTCTCCACTGTCTCTCTCTCCAGTCTCTCTCGCTCACTTTCTCCACTGTCTCTCCACGCTCTCTCCACTCTCTCTCACTCCACTGTCTATCTCCACTCTCTCTCTCTCTCTACTCTCTCTCCACTGTTTCTCTCCACTCTCTCTCCACTCTTTCCCTCTCTCTCTCTCTCCCCACTCTCTCTCCACTCTCTCTCTCCATTCTCTCTCCACTCTCTCTCAACTCTCTCTCCCTCCACTCTCTCTCTTTACTCTCTCTCCACTGTCTCTCTCTCCACGGTCTCCCTCCACTCTTTCTACTCTCTCTCCACTATCTCTCTCTCCACTCTCTCTCTACTCTCTCTCTCTCCACTCTCGCTCTCCACTCTCTCCACTCTCTCTCCACTGTCTTCCTCCACTCTCTCTCTCCACTCTCTCTCCACTGTCTCTCTCTCCACTCTCTCTCTCCACCCTCTCTCTCTACTCTCTCTCTCTCTCTCTCTCTCCACTGTTTCTCTCCACTCTCTCTCTCTCTCTCCACTCTCTCCCACTCTCTCTCACAAAGTAGTGTGCGTTCCATGGGCGTCCACAGAAATGTTTCTGGGGGGCACATTTTTAACTTCATCACAATCCCCCTTGCACCCATCTCCCCTCTGCCTTGCACCCTTCTCGCCCTCCTCCTTGCACCCTTCTTCCCCTCCCCCTTGCACCCTTTCCCCCTCCCTGTGCACCATACTCCACCTCCGCCTTGCACCATTTTCTACCTTGCACCATTCTCCCCTCTGCCTTGCACCGTTCTCCCCTCTGCCTTCCACCCTTCTCCCCTCTGCCTTGCACCCTTCATCCCTCTGCCTTGCACCCTTCTCCCCTGTGCCTTGCACCCTTCTCCCCTCTGCCTTGCACCCTTCTCCTCTCTGCCTTGCACCCTTCTCCCCTCTGCCTTGCACCCTTCTCCTCTCTGCCTTGCAACCTTCTCCCCTCTGCCTTGACCCCTTCTCCTCTCTGCCTTGCACCCTTATCAACTCTGCCTTGCACCCTTCTCCTCTCTGCCTTGCACCCTTCTCCTCTCTGCCTTGCACCCTTCTCTACCTTGCACCCTTCTCCCCTCCCCGTTGCACCCTTCTCCCCTCCCCGTTGCACCCTTCTGCCTTGCACCATTCTCCCGTCTGCCTTGCACCCTTCTCCCCTCCCCGTTGCACCCTTCTCCCCTCTGCCTTGCACCATTCTCCCCTCTGCCTTGCACCATTCTCCCCTCTGCCTTGCACCATTCTCCCCTCTGCCTTGCACCCTTCTCCCCCTCCCCTTTGCACCATTCTCCCCTCTGGCTTGCATCCTTCTCCTTGCCACCTTGCACCCTTCTCCCCTCTGCCTTGCACACTTCTCCCCTCTGCCTTGCACCCTTCTCCCCTCTGCCTTGCACCCTTCTCCCCTCCGCCTTGCACACTTCTCTACCTTGCACCCTTTTCCTCTCTGCATTACACCCTTATCCCCTCTGCCTTGCACCCCTCTCCTCTCTACCTTGCACCCTTCTCCCCTCTGTGTTGCACCCTTCTCCCCTCTGCCTTGCACCCTTCTTCTCTACCTTGCACCCTTCTCCCCTCTGCCTTGCTCCCTTCTCCTCTCTGCCTTGCACCCTTCTCCTCTATGCCTTGCACCCTTCTTCCCTCTGCCTTGCACCCTTCTCCCCTCTGCCTTGCACGCTTCTCCCCTGTGCCTTGCACCCTTTTCCCCTCTGCCTTGCACCCTTCTCCCCTCTGCCTTGCACCGTTCTCCCCTCTGCCTTGCACCCTACTCCACCTCCGCCTTGCACCCTTTTATACCTTGCACCATTCTCCCCTCTGCCTTGCACCCTTCTCCCCTCTGCCTTGAACCCTTCTCCCCTCTGCCTTGCACCCTTCTCCTCTCTGCCTTGCACCCTTCTCCGCTCCGCCTTGCACACTTCTCTACCTTGCACCCTTTTCCTCTCTGCCTTACACCCTTATCCCCTCTGCCCTGCTCCCTTCTCCCCTCAGCCTTGCACCCTTCTCCCCCTCCCCATTGCACCCTTCTCCCCTCTGCCTTGCACCCTTCTCCCCTCTGCCTTGCACCCTTCTCTACCTTGCACCCATCTCCTCTCTGCCTTGCACTCTTCTCCTCTCTGCCTTGCACCCTTCTCCCCTCTGCCTTGCACCCTTCTCCCCTCTGCCTTACACCCTTCTCCCCCTCCCGTTGCACTCTTCTGCCCTCTGCCTTGCACTTTTCTCTCCCTAGCCTTGCACTCTTCTCTACCTTGCACCCTTCTCCTCTCTGCCTTGCACCCTTCTCCCCTCTGCCTTGCACCCTTCTCCCCTCTGCCTTGCACCCTTCTCCCCCTCCCCGTTGCACTCTTATGCCTCTGCTTGCACCCTTCTCTCCTCCGCCTTGCACCCTTCTCTGCCTTGCGCCCTTCTCCTCTCTGCCTTGCACCCTTCTCCCCTCTGCCTTGCACCCTTCTCCGACCTCGCCTTGCACCCTTCTCTACCTTGCACCCTTTTCCTCTCTGCCTTGCGCCCTTCTCCTCTCTGCCTTGCACTCTTCTCCCCTCTGCCTTGCACCCTTCTCCCCTTTGCCTTGCACCCTTCTCCCCTCCCCGTTGCACCCTTCTCCCTTCTGCCTTGCACCATTCTCCCGTCTGCCTTGCACCATTCTCCCCTCTGCCTTGCACCCTTCTCCGCTCTTCTTTGCACCCTTCTCCCCTCCCCGTTGCACCCTTCTCCCCTCTGCCTTGCACCCTTCTCCCCTCTGCCTTGCACCCTTCTCCCCCTCCCCGTTGCACCATTCTCCCCTCTGCCTTGCACCCTTCTCCTCGCCACCTTGCACCCTTCTCCCCTCCGCCTTGCACGCTTCTTCCGTCTGCCTTGCACCCTTCTCTCCTCTGCCTTGCGCCCTTCTCCCCTCTGCCATGCACCCTTCTCCCCCTCCGCTT
Organism: Lissotriton helveticus; assembly: GCF_964261635.1. Lineage (NCBI taxonomy): Eukaryota > Metazoa > Chordata > Amphibia > Caudata > Salamandridae > Lissotriton > Lissotriton helveticus. The sequence goes on along the minus strand of NC_136061.1, from coordinate 382,454,454 downwards.
TGCAACCTTCTCTACCTTGCACCCTTCTCCCCTATGCCTTGCAGCCTTCTCCACTCCACCTTGCACCCTTCTCCTCTCTGCCTTGCATCCTTCTCCCCCCTGGTTTGTACCCTTCTCCCCTCTGCCTTGCACCCTTCTCCCCTCTGCTTTGTACCCTTCTCCCCTCTGCCTTGCACCCTTCTCCCCTCTGCCTTGCACCCTTCTCCCCTCCCCGTTGCACCCTTCTCCCCTCTGCCTTGCACCATTCTCCCCTCTGCCTTGCACCATTCTCCCTTCTGCCTTGCACCCTTCTCCCCTCTGCCGTGCACCCTTCTTCCCTCCCCGTTGCACCCTTCTCCCCACTGCCTTGCACCCTTCTCCCCTCCGCCTTGCACCCTTCTCCCCCTCCCCGTTGCACCATTCTCCCCTCTGCCTTGCACCCTTCTCCTCGCCACCTTGCACCCTTCACCCCTCCGCCTTGCATGCTTCTCCCCTCTGCCTTGCACCCTTCTCCCCTCTGCCTTGCACCCTTCTCCCCTCCGCCTTGCACCCTTCTCTACCTTGCACCCTTTTCCTCTCTGCCTTACACCCTTATCCCCTCTGCCTTGCACCCTTCTCCTCTCTGCCTTGCACCATTCTCCCCCCTGCCTTGCACCCTTCTCCCCTCTGCCTTGCACCCTTCTCCTCTCTGCCTTGCACCCTTCTCCCCTCTGCCTTGCACCCTTCTACCATCTGCCTTGCACCCTTCTCATCTCTGCCTTGCACCCTTCTTCCCTCTGCCTTGCACCCTTCTCCCCTCTGCCTTGCACCCTCGGATGATGCCCGATGCCCTAGGTGAGGGCTAGTAGGAGGCGACCTCCTACATATGCTATGGACATGTACTGCACTGCCCCAGTACTGGGAGACAGTCACAACACACTTTGCACAGTGCACCAGTGGCATGCTGGAATGGTCTTGGGAGGTGTGCCTTCTGGGCTCATATCAGAGGCCTAAAAAACATAGGGAGACAACCCGATTCATAGATCTGGGACTTCTATTAGCCAAACGCCTTATTACCAGATGCTGAAAATCCTCGGAACCTCCAGCTGTGAATGTCTGGATCACTCCATTGTGTGCTGGGCTCCGGCAGAAAGTGTAGCACTTAGACTTGAAGATGTTACCCGGATACGCAATATACAGATGGCATCAGCATGGGATACAATACTCCTAAATCACAGTACCTGGCGGACGCACCTAGAGACACAGGGAACCCCCAAGAGGCAAGCATGGTGCAAGTGCAAACAACCAGCACAGAATAAAGCCTGATATCCTTATGCGGCGCTAGTCCAGGGAAACTATACAGACCCCGAGCGTTGGGCGACCCAAGTGCACCTCCAAGTCAAAATTTCGTCACATAAACAGCAAAGACGGGCGATACACAGCTTTAACATATATAGAGTAAACAGAGGCGGAGACGGAACGTGCGGCGTTGCGAGGGAGATACACTGACAAAGGCGACTGCTCCTATCTTAATAAGTTGCATTAACAAGGCCTCACCACCCCACAGTTCATTCCTCAGTATCAATACACTGTTAGGCTTGACATTCCACATGTTCCACACTAAAGTATTGTTCAGAATGTTAAACTGACAGATGCTGTTTGATTTAGGACTCATATTGGAAATGTATGTATGCACATGATTATCATTGAACCCTTTTTTAAATTTAAACAAAAATGGTTCCTGGAAAGCTATGCATTTCTGAAAAGTAGATACGATTCTAAATTCAGCAAGGAGTCATTTGTGCAGATCCTTCAAGGTTTTCCTATAGAAAATAAAAACAGCTTTTAGTGGCATATTTACAGCAGAGTGTGGCATTAAGCAAACATTGCTAACACCACACGTCTACATTCTGAAAATGCAGGAATGTGCCGTATTCACAAGAATGTGGTGCACCCCTGCGTTTCCCTAGTTTCCCTAAATTCAGCAAGGGGTCATTTGTGCAGATCCTTCAAGGTTTTCCTATAGAAAATAACAGTTGAAATAAAACAATACTGAAATTGAGTTGAAAAAAACAGCTTTTAGTGGCATATTTACCGCAGAGTGTGGCATTCTGAAAATGCAGTTCAGCTGCCTCTGCATAAGGCTCCAGACCTAGCCCACCCTAGTCCCCACCTGACCGCTCCCCTAACTCGGCTGCAGGGTACTTACCAGCGCGGGGTCTCCCTGGTGGTGTGCCCTCGGTGACCGGACCTCACTCCTGGATCTTCGGTCAGTTGGGAGGATGCCAGGCTGAGCTTGTTCTCAGGTTGCAGCCTCAGACGTGATGCAGTCGGTCAGATGCCTCAGCACCTCACATAGGGGCTCAGCATGGTGATACGGCCTGACAGAGATCGGGAATCAAACCACATCATTACAGTGGATCTGCGGCCTCAGCGCCTTCACATAGGGGATCAGCATGGTGTTGCAGCCCATCGGAGCACACACCCGATCGGGGCAAATTGCTACTCATCCGGTGTGACGGATTGCTTGTGCGCACTAGAACCGCCTGACTATTTTGCAGCCTGTCCTCATGGAGTCTGCCGTACTAGTGCATAGGACTTGACCTGCGCTCTCGAAGCAAAGTGACCCGATCAGAGGTACAGAGGTGCCTCACCAACACCCGGCCCACCCCTGCTGTACTGAAGGGATTATGGGGGTCTGACAAAATAGGCTGGGATCTTGCTCTGCCCAACTGCTGGGGGCCCCATACAGACCTCCCATGGAACTTTCATCACCGTATCTGACAAACGCACAGTAACATCATCTAGGAGGACCTGGCTCCAGTCGGATCGGCTAGAAGTCGATCGTGGCCAGGAATCCATTTTGCCTTCCTCTCCATTTTTCATAGAGCAACTCTGAATCAAGATGGCGACCAGTTCCTGCTCTTAGTAATAAAATAAATAAATAAAAAATAAATAAGTCACAGGAGTATAGACACAACCTACCATAGAAATCAAAAGAGGACAGGGAACAATAGTGATTAAAGGTGGGTAGGACTATTCTATTCTTTAAGCAATCCAACACCTCTATGAGGTAAACTTGCAGATCTTTTTCAATAAGCCCATCCCTTGCATCAAGCATTTGAGAAATGAGATTACTCTGTACTCTGTATACAATTTAACACATCTAAGAGGATAGCTTGTAGGTCCAAAGGGAAAAAGAAAAAAATGGAAATTAATCATATCAGGTCCCAACTCCTTTACTGTTATTTACCCAGCCAACCGCTTAAAAAATGCGGCCAAAAAACACAAACACCGCTTACTCAAATCCCGACCTGAAACCTTAATCTCAGATGTTTATTTTTCTATCAATAAGGGTAAACTATCAAATGACCTCATCTTCTACTCCAGAAAACGGGCACGTTGGAGGTCAGTTTTTTATTAATGCTTCGTATATCAGATACCAGAAAAACCCCACATGTCATCAAATTATCAACCTCGCCCACACCCTTCTTCAATGCTAATGCCACCATCAACCTCTACAACAGTGGCATTATCCTTATTCAAACCTCCAACCAAAATTTAGTTAAGTTGGATAACATCTTCCCTATCCTAAAAAATGCAGCAATCTCAAACACCAATCACCTCTGCCTTAACAATCCTACTACACAAGACATCACCCTCACTCCTACCACTACACAAAGGATGCCTCCTACCCCTTATAACCCTCATCACCCTTCCAATGCTCTTGGAAACACACAAACCCCTGTGTTTGTAACACCAGACACCAGACGCTCCACTCATCCACCAACTCTGATGGCTAGTAGTGTTAAATCGCCTTTTTCTTCCCCGACCTCTAAGCGATTACAACACGATTCCCATGGCTGGTTATACTCTCGCTCTTCACCGCCCTATCTTTCTTATGGCAAACTCCTTTGCACAGTCTCACCTAACATGCCACCACCTCAATCGAAGCCCAGGCTCCTACCCTCCAAGGATTCTACACAACCTATCCCATCCCATCCCCCTCACCCACCGTCCATCAGCTACACCTATCTCTCCACACAATCCCCCATCCCCGGCACCTAACTCCATGCAGTTTGGTACAACACAAGACACTCTTGATTCAAGTACTCCCCCTAAACTCCCCAGTTGCATCTTAGACCCATCAAATTTCCCTAGAGATTCCACTTCTCTATCAAAACTTCCCACACAACCACTATCCTTTATCCAACACTCAGAACTGACAGCTCGCCTTGATGTGATTTCACTCCACCGGCGCCTACTCACAGTTGAATTTCATGAACTGAAAGCCCTCACTATCGATCATCTCTGCCTGCTCAGAACGATATGTACACCGGGGAACCCGCCCTTGATCCCCACAGGCACAGCCCCTTTCTCAGACAAGCATTCCTCTCACCCTTCCTCGAAAACCTCACCCCTCCCTAACACCCCCTCCCACCCCAGAAGAATAAAGACTGAGCTATCGACCACTGATATTGATACTCTTCTCCTCTCCTATGCCCTCCCATTAAATACTGACACGATCCCTCTAGACTCACTCAAGGCCCCGACGGGTCTAATCCGAATAAATCTCCAGAGCGGGAGCTATGGGTCTTGATACTGAAGATCTATGCTCCCTGCCTATAACACCCACAACCCGTTTATGGTTTAAAGCTATTTTTTCAATGTGAGGGTTCCATTTAAGTTGGTCGGATATCCTAATCCCAAGGTAGTCAAACATTTTAACCCACTCCAATGGCTCTTCATTAAGTGTGAGCGGGCGATTAGCTTTCCTACTGGGGTTGAAATAAAGGAGCTTGGTTTTCGTGGTGTTAATGACCAAGCCCCTTAAATTACAAAAGACACAGAACCGATCCAGCAATTTTTGGAGCCCCATGGGCGTTTTGGAGACTAGTAGCGTATCATCGGCGAAAAGCATGGCAGGAACTTTCACACCAGCCAGACTAGGGGCATCAGCATTAATATCAGATAGAAAAGAAACCACCCCATTGACAAATAAAGAAAAGAGAGTCGGTGCCAAGACGCATCCTTGGCGGACACCTCTGTTCACCGTGATTTTTGCAGTTTTCTGCTCCTGCGTGCCCCACCGAATGCGTGCATACGTTCCATCGTGCATGCGGGCCAACAAGTTCAGAATGGGCGAAGGAAACCCCATCTCTTGAAGAACCGCCCACAGACGCCCCGTGGGACCAAGTCAAATGCGGTCTTCAAATCGATAAAGGCCAGGTACAGACTGCCCTTACCGGTCGAGACTGTCTTCCAATGGAGTAGTAACAGCCTGAAAGCCTTATATACAGTGCTTGTACAAGCCCTAAAACCTGCCTGGAAGGGGGAGATAATGTTGTTCTCCTCTGCCCAAGAGAGGATCCTCTCCAGGAGGACTCTGCCTACCACCTTCTGACCAGCATCGATCAAGCTGATCGGATGATAGTTGGCAGTGTCACCCCTTGGCCCCTTCTTATAAATAGGTATCACTTCAGCCCCCTTCCATGAATTTGGGACTGGGGATCCAAGGAGGAGGGCATTAGTCAAGAGGCAGAAGAACTTGGCCCATTGCTTGGGGCTGGAGCGGAACAGTTCACCAGGAATGCTATCCTGGCCCGGTGCCTTGCCTGGGACAATTTTGCTGATCGCAGACTCAACTTCGGACTGCCCTATAGGATCTGTAAATACAGTTGTATCATACTGGGGTAAAATACATTCTGCTATCAGTTCGCTATTCTCGGCGACCCCTACCCCGGCATACAGTTTCCTGAAGTGGTCAAACCATTCCCTGTCCGTGATGTAATTGGGTAATGGATCGAGGCCATCATCATTAGTTTTTCTTACTAGAGCCCAGAATCGTTCACCATTCCTATTCTGGCTTGCCAATTTTAACTCTTCCCAGTGGGAGTCATCCCAAGCCCTCTTTGCCACTAATAGTGCGCGTCTGTATACAGCTCGGGCTAGACGAACCTCAGTTGGTTCTCGGGTTTTAATGGCACAAATCAGTTTGGACTTGGCCCCTCTGCATTCGTGGTTATACCACCTAGCAGTGGGCTTCCTACGATTCATTTGGCTTACCCCACGTCCATCATGGAAGAGAGCGGCCATCCTGTCAATTGTCTCCACGTATACCGTGTTAGCCTGGGCAGAACCTGGATCATCAGCACAGAGTTCTAAAAGCTTCTCGGTCTGATCTCTTACGATCTCCCCCAAGGCATTTGTCTTTTGCTCATTAAAGGCAAATTTGTGCCATTTAATGAATCTTTTGCAATTCGAGGGTACTAATTCTCTAGTCGCCATTGTTAGACTATTGGTGGGCAGGGAATTTCCCGCAGTTCTCAGGTTGCACAAACTAAGGGACAGTGGGTTATGGTCACTATGGATAGATGGAATAACTACCATATCTGACACATATCTCCACAGTCTCTTATCAACCAAAATGTAATCTATTCTACTAGGGCAACTAACCCTATTGTAGGTACAAGCACCAGAGAAATCAGAAGGCGTGCGCCCATTCACTGCTACCAGAGCGTGCTCCCTCACCAAGGCATTCATTTGGATAATGACAGGTGCCCATTTTTTAATTGGAACAATCGTCAATTGCGGGATTCCCCATCTCGCGTCTTCCTCAAATAAACCTGTTGCGCCATCAGCGGCCAACGGTTCGAAGGTGCACTTGAAGTCACCAGCAATTAACGGTAAAATATCTGGGGAACAGTTACAAAGTGAGTCTGCAAGTAAGGCAATGGTTGGGGATTTACCGCCCCCAGTATACCTCTAGCATAGATATTAAAGACTTCCAGAGTCACTGGGGCTTGGGGGACCCTGATCGTTAGCCTCATCATATCGTTGGAGGTGTTAGGAGAGTGTGTGATCCTACAATTTAAAGAGGCTTTAACCCAGACGAGCAAAGCGCCAGACGGGCGGCTCCGTCCAGAGGAAGTAGCTGGGACATGGAAAGTGGAATAACCAGGCTTATACACCAGTTCCAGACACCATGTTTCTTGGAAGATACACAGGTCATACCTTCCAATTAGTTTGTTCCAATCGGGAAGTGCTGTTTTATTCCCCGGACCTGCGACATTCCAGGAGATGACACTCAAATGGCTACTCTGGTCGTTGGTATATAATGTGGCTGAATCAGGTATGGCCGGTTAAATTTCCAGGAGGGTGTAAAGAGAGCCCGCTTCCCCCGGGACTCCAAGTCCTTTAATGCGCCTCCGGGCATTCTGCTGACGTCGTGAGGGTGCTGCACCGCCGCAAAGGATGCCGGGATAGCGAGTCCTCCACTCTGCGGCCGCTAGTATGGAGAAAGCGGCGACGGGAGGACTCGCGGACCAGGCAGCAGGTGTGTGCCGCGAAGGCTTGGCTGAATCAGGTATGGCCGGTTAAATTTCCAGGAGGGTGTAAAGAGAGCCCCTAATCCAAGCCATCCTTGCCAACCCAAAAAGGGTACCTTGCCACAACATCAGAGTTATAAACAATCACAACCTCAAGCATGTGAATATCATTCAGACCCCGACCGCCAACACACCTCTACAATTAAAATGTGCACTACTAAATTGAAGATCAGCGAGTAAACACGCATCCGATATCTTTGAACTCATTCTAAACAATGAGCTTGACATCATCCTCACGGAAACCTGGCTAAACTGCTCATCCACCCCTATCCTTGACCTTCTAGTCCCACCTAGCCACGACATAATTTGCTTGGACAGACCTAAAAAACAGGGTGGTGGATTAGCATGTATACACCAAAATACACTCTCGGTCTCACAATCCGACTCCTCCGCTCTGACCTCCAGTGAGTACCCATGCTTCAACATCGCATGCAATCACTGACCTGTTTGCAAATTACACACTTTCTATCACCCACCTGGAGACAATCGCTCCTTCATTGATCAATTAATGAAAATCATCTCCTCCAATGATGACACCCTTGTTGCCCAAATCTTCCTGGGAGACTACAACCTACACTGGTCTAACCCAACAGATCAAGCAGTAAATTGCCTCAAATGCTTCCTAATGGAACACGAGTTAACACAATACTGTGAGAGCCCAACACATAACAGAGGGGAAACACTGGACCTCATCATTTCCAAAGGAAAAACCATCTCACGTGATTCCATTATCCCTTGCGGTTGGTCTGCCCAACCATTAAAGCAAGAGGTGGCCCGAAGAGGGTCCAGCTCAAAAAAGCTAAGCAATGGAAGAGAAACATTAGGAATATTAACTCTAAGGATCTAGCAATGCGTTGTAGAAAGGCCTTGACTCCCCAATCAGCCATATCTGATGTTCATGCCCTCACGGATTTCTATAATTCCACCATCTATGGTATCATGGACAAAATAGCCCCTCTATAACAGAAAATACCTCCCCCAAAATCTCCAAAGCCTGGAGAATGGTACCCTCCACTGAACATCTAATTCACCTTGGATCTGTCAGGAACACATATAGCAGAAAAATCAAGAATGCAAAGGCTGACGTCTTCAGATCTCAACTCAATCAAGCCAGAAACCGCCCCAAGAATCTGTTTGAAATAGTTAAACAACAATCAGGCAAGACACCAAACAGTTTGGACCTCAGCAATGGCCTTCCTTCATGCAACGACTTGGCTGACTTTTTCACTGGAATAAAAAGCACCAGTCTCAACCTTGAAGCACAGAGGGCGCTCCTCCCAACCCATGATAAGGCTGCCAATCCAGTTCACTATGAGGGGCTCATTGCCTCCAGAGTTGGCACCAAGAACAATGCCGCCTTGAACTGCTTCACTCTCCTCAGAGAAAGAGATATTTACAACACTCTACTGATGATCACATTTTCTAATTATTCCTTGGACTCGCTACTCCCGCTCATTGTCAAATATATCAAGGAGACCCAAGGATCGTCAAGGCCTCGATGTTACAAGGCACAATCCCCGATTGCTAAAAGTAGCGCAGGTCTCCCCAATCCTAAAAAACCCTAATGCAGACAGCTCTGCCCTCAATAACTTCAGGCCAATCTCCACCATCCCCCACACTGGCTAAACCGCTTGTAAAATGCATGCAGAAGCAACTCTGTGCATACATGGAGCAGTTACAACTCCTGGATCAACATCAATCAGGATCTCGGGTAGGTCACAGCATGGAATCTGCTCTCACTCACAATACGGATGACATTCTAAAAATGCAATAGCCAAATGAATCATGCCTCCTGATTCAGCTTATGACACTGTCATCCACGTCAATCTCCTTTCCATCCTAGAACACAGGATGGGCTTTTCAGGACTAGTATTACAATGGTTTACATCCTTCCTCCACAATAGATCACAAAAATTCAAGATGAACCAAGCCTTTTCCTAACCCTCCTCAGTTACTATTGGGTTTCCACAAGGGTCTGCATTATCATCAATACTCTTCAATTTATTCCTTGAACCGTTGGCAAGTACTCTGAATTCAGTGAATATTCTCTTCCATATGTACGCAGATGACACCCAACTTTATCTGAAAATCACCCCACCTGAAGACTTCATTTCACTCAACCCTACCCTTATGAATACTTAAAACTGGCTAACTGATAACTACCTCATGCTCAACACATCCAAAACAGAATTCCTTATCATTGCTCGACCTAATCACACTCCTAAGATCGGCCACTGGCTGGAACACCTTACAGCCTTCAACTGCACTCTCACATCATAGACTCTGAGAAATCCCTCGGACTCACACTAGATAAGCACTTGAATATGCAGACTCACATCAGCAATGTAAGCAAGGGTGCTACACACCAGTTGAACTACAAGGAACCTCAAACCATTTGTTCCACAGGAGGATTTGAAGATGGCTGTACAAGCTCTGGTATTGCCCAGGCAAGAATTTGGTAGCTCGACGCTATGTGGACTTCCCAAATATAACTTGGCCCCACTAACCATCCATTAATGCCACAGCTAGGCTGGTCACAGGCACAAAAAGAAACTACCACATCTCCCCAGCCCTCAAATTCCTAAACTGGCTGCCATACAAATCAAGAATACAGCTAAAGATAGCCTGCATGACACACAAAGCCATACATCTCAAGACTCCTATTTGTTTGGCTCAAAAACTCCAATTATCTGGAGGCTGCAGACATTCAAGAAGTGCAAGCTCACGGCTCCTAAAACCACAGATCTTCCACAAAACAAAAACGAGTAACAGAGCCTCCTCAGGCGTGGCACCAAAGATTTGGAACTCTCTCCCACCGGAAGTCAGACGAATTTCCTCCACTGCTTCCTTCAAAAAGGAAGTAAAAAAATCCTAATGACTTAGGGGCAAATGTATCTAAACCTGAGCGAAGTACTATGCTACACTCGCGTAGTTTGTGCTACTTCGCATTACGCAAATTGCACATAGCACAGTGCAAACACGCGTAGGGGTAATTTTTTGTTTGCTCGCAGTCCTCAACATCCGCGAGCAAGCACAATGACATCCCCGCAAGACTTTTTCCTCGTTCGCTATCAGCAACATCAAGTTGGCGATCGGGAGCGTGGAAAATAAACCTCCCGGCGAGATTCTCAACGTGGGGAAGTCAGGTTTCTTATTGCGAGTGGTAGCGTATGCTCACGACCGCTGGCGATGAGAAACTACCAGTCCGCGTTGAGAAAGCTACTGCTTGAGTACAAATCTACTCGTGCAGCAGAAAACGACCGCTTGCACTGTGCAAGATGCCGTTTGCAATGACTGCACAGTGTGGACAAGCATCCGGCACTGTGCAATCATCGCGAACAGAATTTCCTACCACACTACGCAGTTCGCGTAGTGCTATGCGTAGCTCGCGTAGTGCGAAGTACACTGTGCGTAGCTATGCATAGCGCTACTACGCGAACTACGCCCAGGGTTAAATGCATCAAGGTAGGCTTTTGCGATGCTTTAATTGCTATTATTAAGGAATCGCAATTAAGGAATTGCAAAAGCCTATGCATGTAGGAATCGCTAAAAAAATAGCGATTCCCAAACATTCCTTAAATTGCGACTCGCAAATTTGGAGTCGCAATTAAGGAATGGCTTCCCATTCATTCCTATGGGCCTACAGGCCCATAGGAATGAATGGAAATTGCATGTGCAATTTGTGATTCCTTAAATGCAATTGCAATTTGCGATTTTTGCATTTGGGATGATTCATCCCAAATGCAAAAATACTGGGATGCAATCTGCAATCTGCCCGTTTGCGACCATTTTTTTGTTCGATGCATAGGGACCTAAGTTCTTACCCTAAAGGGCCCGGGCCCCAATGATGACTGACTGCCTACTGATTGACTACCAGATTATTGTGCATCTTTGTTTCGCAGCACTCGCCTGTTATGCTCACTTATGCATTGAATGTTATTCTACATGCACCGTATCCACCCTACACTATATGTGATGTACTCCTATCTTGTTCGTTATGTGTACTCTAGTAATGCTTGTCCTTATCCCACCTATCCTAGCTGTAAAGCGCTCTGGTACCTACCTGGGTCATGTTCGCGCTATATAAAACTTTCTAAATAAATACATTAAAAAAAAGCATTTCTCCTTGTTTTGTCTGATTAAGACCAGGTTTTCTCCGGTCTTAATTTTGGCGCTGCCTCCTATTTATGCTGCGCTTGTAAATGAGGGGCAGCGTCAAAATCAATGGGTGTTGCAGTGGAACACCCACCACAACACCCATTGCCCTCCCCTTTCACGCTAAATACAGCAAGAAAGGGTGCCTTATTTGCAAAGCAGCATTAAGCCTTGTTAAGTGGCTTAATGCTGCCTTGTAAATAAGGTGAGGCCCCTATCGCCATCAAATGTCACTAAAATTGACGTTGTGGTGGCGATAAGGGCTTGTAAATATGCCTGTTTGGGCCTACGTTTTTACCTGTAACTTTTTCTAAGTATGGAAGATTCTTAAAAGCTATATACTGTTACGTCCGCTGTACCCTTTTGGTTGCGGGATATGAATGACTTGTAGTATCACGAAGAACCGGAGGTACCCAGAGCCAATAACAGAGCTACACCTTGCAATGTTTTTTCATTGTGTACCTGATTAACAGCAAGAGAAAAGGCCACGTTCCATCACATGCTGATTCTGGCACAATAAGCACCAAAATCCATATTTTATTTCCCATTACATAGAAACAATTTTGAACCAAGGGGTGTAGAATGTTAAAAGGAGCACTGCAGTTCTCCACATTCCTAATTGGTGACAAGTCCTAAACACTAATCAAACAGGATCACTTGTGTAACTACATTTTCCCTTGCTTCCAATAAAATCAGGAAAGTCATCACAAAGCATTGGAATATCCTTAATAATACTGAAACACACTGAGGAAAACCCTAGTTTTCATTCAAAATGTAGTGCAAACATACGTGACCTTTTGGTCCAAATAATACTTTCGAAAGATAGGCCAGGTCCCACTGATACACTCCCAGGGTTACCTGCAGTGGTGGCCATTAACCATGTGGGAAGTGTTGTTCAGTTTGTATTTTTACCACTATGGACATAGGTGCCGAACGACTGTGCCAAAATAAATTATTCACTAACTGCAATGCTCACAATGCCATATATAACATGGCCATGTGGTTTACACCACATTGAAGAGGAAGATCGTTCCAGGACTTGGCTGCTAGGTAGGTAGGAGAAGGATCTTCCACCTGCTCTGGTCCTGTGATAGCGCGTGACGGTTGCTAGGGAGATGTCTTTCTGAGTGAAGATTTCTCTAGGGGGCGTGGAAGGAGATTGGATCATTGGGGTATTGTGGTCTGATGTGTATTGTTATGTTTTGTAGTGTACACCAATATAATAGGCCTGGGTAGTCACCTAAACTTTCACCTACATTTTCCCTGCCATTTTACTATATAACGGTCTTTGGTATTGACCTTTTACCTAGTGCTGCATAAACATTGTGTGTTTTCCCAGGAAACTATCCTCATTTATTCTGCATGTGGATTCTCAGAATCACAGCAGGATTACCATCTTCTGCATAATAATTATGTATAAGGGTCCCCCCTTCCATCATCCTCAGCCAACATGACACAGCAAGGTAAAAACCTTAATTTACTAAGAAGAGGGTAGCAGGTCTTAAAATTTGAATTGCCAGGGATACTGAAGACTCAACTTTTGAACGGGAAATGGGCTCAGACGATGCTAGACAGATTAGCAGAAGTAACAATAGCTCCCCAGAACCTGATGTAATTGCTCACTAAAACATTCATACGCGCAGGAGTGGGCGGTAGGACTTGTTCCCGCATTATATCTCAACCACTTAGGGAGTCACCTCACCATGGTGAAAACAACTCCAACTCGACAGAGACAATACCCGATTAAACTAGAAGCAAAAGCAGGTCAAGGAGATCTTAGATCAACTTGAATACCAAGGTACAATAAAGAATTGCACCTCTTCAATGAATAATCCTCTGCTTCCTGTAATAAAACCTGATAATTCATACCATCTAGTTTTAGACTACAGACATCTGAACACATGCACAAAGACATTTGCAGTACAGAATGCACACAGTGCCACATTCACCCCTAGTCACAGATCTGGGTTTAATCCATTGTTATTTTGCTCACCAAGCCACCCCAGTTCAGACATGACACTAGTTAGTGGCTTATCAACACTAGCTAAAGCAACGTCCAGCAGTTTAACCTCAGAGGGTCTGGGTTTGGCCCCTGCTATGGATTAGGGCAGTGATGTCGAATATGCTGGGTTAGAAGGCAAGTTCTATTCTATGTCAGACCTTTCAATGGCCTCAGGTAAAGATAACGATGATGATGACGAGTACAATGATAACTTCAGTAATGTGGGGGACTGGGGTGATGGTCCGGATGAGGAGGAAGGTGATGACTCGGAGCAGTCCCCGCCTCAAGAGACTGTGAGAAAACCGATTGATCCTGGTGAACGCCCCCCCCCCATGGGCTGAGTGTGCCTTTTGATCAGCCTAATTTGGATGATGACATTGATGAAGATGCACTTACTCTAAGTACAATCTATAAGAGCATTATGGCCCATCGGGCTGAGACTAAGGCAGAGGGTATGTGTACGCAGGGGGCTGTTCGAAAACTGCAAAATACAGTGCAGCGAATAGCCAAGTCCTGTGCTGAAATAACTACTCGGGTAGTGGAGGTTGAAGAGCGTGTTTCCTGTGCTGAGGATTCTTTGGTGAAACAACAGTCAGCTATAGATACACTTCAAAAATCTAGAGCAGATGTGGACTGGAAACTTATTGATTTGGAAAATCGCTCTAGACGGAACAATCTACGCGTTTTGGGTATTGCTGAATCTAAGGAAGGGCAAGACACAAGGAAATTCATTGTTGAACTATTTAAAGAGGCTTTTCCTGAGCTTAAAGACTGGAATTGGGATACTGAGGTTATCAGGGCGCACACATTTCCGTTTGTATTACGGCAGCGAAAGAAGGATCCTAGAGCAGATACAAATGCATATCCAAGGGCAATTTTAATTTGTTTAAACAATTATTTGCTACGGGAGGCAGCTTTTGATCTGGCACGCCCAGATAGGCGAAGAGCCGGTTTGGGGTGTGAGTTTTTTGTGCGCCCGATTTCTGTCCGGCCACGGTACAGCAACGGTGACAATTGCGGAAGTTAATGGCACCCTTTCAATCGAAAGGTGCTCAGGTATTTCTCCTCAACCCAGAAAAATTAAAGGTTATATATAAAGAACAAACACGCTATTTCACCTCGGAGATCGTGGCACAGGATTTCCTGATTGCTATGGGTTCTGGCTAATAATGTGATACCTGCTTCTCGTATGTCACAACAGTTTTTATGTTATGTTTTCTTCCAGGGGTGGTTCTTCGTGCTTGGTTCCATTAGTATGTATATGCAGGGACTCTCCGCTCAGAGCAAATATGACTTTACCATTTGGATGGTTTAGGAATTGAGCTAATAATGTTTCAATGGTGACACTGGAAGAGAGGGGGTAATGTTGGGCCATGGTGGATGGGGGGCCATGGGGAGGGGACAATGCACATTTCACTCTCCATCGCAGAGGACATAGTCCTTAAGCCCCGGTTTGGGTGGTGGGGGTGTGGGTGTGGGCGGGGTTGGAGGGGGGTGGGACTGGGGGTGTGGGGGTAAAAAGTAAGTCCAAATCAATACATGAGTATAATTAGTTGCAGTGCCTGAAAGTTTCGGTCACTAGGCGCATGCGTCTTTGTTTTGGTGTCACATCAGAATTCGATGTTGGCTAAGGGTATTAGACTTGGAACACTTAATGTCAGGGGTTTGAATTCTATCAATAAAAGGCAGCGGGTTATAAGAGAGCTTCAGATGCTTCACTGTGATGTTATTTGTCTTTAAGAGACTCACATATCGTGGTCTAAAAGGAAACTATTAAATGAGCTGGGTTATGAGCTTGCGGCATGCACTAAACAGACCTGCACATCTAGGGGTGTCGCTATTATGACAAAAAAACATATTGGTAATACCGGTAGGATCGCGACGGATGGATTTGGGAGATGGGCAATAGTTGAGCTTACGGCTGGGGCAATGACATTTACGTTGTGTTCAATATACGGCTCCAACTTAGATGAAGCAGCAATTTTAGAATTCTTGAATATCGAACTAGCAGCATGGCGGACTCCTCTCATCACATGTGGTGACTTGAATATAAATTTCCCACCTGATATATTACGTAATAGCTTTAGGTATACGGGTCGGAAACCAAAGGTGTACAAGGCATTACAATCGCTGATCTTGGCACATGGGTTGGTTGATGCCTGGGCTTATTTAAGGGGCTCTGAAGCTGGATACACTTTTTTCTCGTGTCCTCACCAAAAGCTAGTGAGGCGTGACTATTTTTTTGCTCCACAGCATCTTCTTAATGCTGCATGCATTCAGGTATATCCAAGGGTGATGTCAGATCACGGTCCAGTGGTGATAACCATGTCAGGTATTGAGATTGTTAAACAACCTAGGACGTTCTCCTTTGACCGGAAGCTTCTCCTGGATCAAAAGTTTCTGGCAAATATGAAGGTTTGGATTGTTGAGTTTTTTTCGTATTAATCGTGGAAGCACTGATCCAGGCTATGTTTGGGATGCCTTCAAGGCTGCCTTTAGGGGAGAAATTCTTAGTTATAGGTTAAATATTCAAAAGCAGCTGGGGCAAAAGCTGCAGGAGTTGTATCAAGGTCTCGAAAAGGCTGAAGAGATTTTAGTTCAGGCCATACATGCTGGTATAGATATCGGGGATGCAGCTACGGAAGTGGCATGTGCTAAGGCAAAAATAAATATACAATGGAGTCAAGAGGCTGCAAAAAAATATGTTGTTAAACTGCAGTTTAATCATGAATATGGGGAGGCAAGTGGCAGGTGCCTGGCCCAAAAATTAAGGATGAAAGAAGCGGCTGAAAGAATTCTGGACCACAGTGGACGTCGTATTGAGAATGAGACAGGCATATTGGAGGTATTTAAGAATTTCTATGAAACATTATATGCGGATGATCAATATGATATACAAAAAGTTAAAACATTTGTACGCCAATATTGCAACCTAGATCTTGGGGAGGAGGATGCAGCGAGACTAGATACCCCTATTACAATGTTTGAGCTTGAGCAAGCTATAAATGGGCTGGCAACTGGTAAGGCGGCTGGCCCCGATAAATTGCTGCTGGAGATATATAAATTTTTCTTTTTGTCTCTAAAGAAGAATATGTTAGCTACAGTCAGAAGAGCACAAAGTGGGGTGTCTCCAAAATCATTGGACGAAGCCAGTATTGTCGTATTCTTGAAAAAAGACAAACCTTCTGATTTGCCGGCATCATATCGCCCTATATCTTTACTGAATACGGATGGTAAAATCTATTCTAAGATTCTGGCCACTAGGTTAGCCACTGTAATTCCTCCACTTTTGTCTACAAGACAGCATGGTTTTATTCCTAATCGGGGTACTACAGACATGTGAATAGAGTTATACCTCTATTAGACCACGCTAATAGTACCGGAGACGCCTTCAGCCTTATTTTACTAGATGCTGAGAAGGCTTTTGATCGAGTCTCTTGGTGCTTCTTATGGGAAGTGATGCGACATTGCGGCTTTGGGCAACAATACATCACTGCAGTACAAACGTTATATCTCCAACCTGTTGCTAGGATATGCACCATGGGGCTCGAATCAAAGGAAGTGTCTATTCGGAGGGGTACTAGACAGGGCTGCCCCTGGTCTCCATTATTATTCTCGCTATATATTGACCCATTCCTGAAAATGCTTGAGCATAGCCGGCAGATACAACCCGTAATTATACAGCAGCACCAATACTGTGTTTTTGCCTATGCAGATGATGTCGCTGTTGTGTCTCCCAAGCCGGCGGCAGCAATGCAGGAGATAGAACTTAATCAGGACTTCTGCAGCGTTGATTGATTCTAACTGGTGGGAAGTTGTTGAATGGGGCCCGCAGGCAATTAGATCATTGTGAATGTCTGCATCTTTCACTAGTTGGCAGATGTAATGTTCTTAAAATGATGATCCTGCCAAAAATATTATATTTTTTTAGATGTGTCCTATTGGAGATATCGCGTACTCATTTGGCACAATTACAGTCTCTTTGCATGAATTTCATATGGGCACGCAGGAAAGCTCGCAGAGCAATGCGATACATGGTGTTACCTCGAGCTGTAGGGGGGTGGGCTGTCCCGGACTTCACTCTTTATTATTACGCATGTATGTTACAGCATATGAATATATTGCTTACTGGGGTAGGGCCAATTGATGTCGCTGAGTCCCCTTCCATATATCAGATGTTGTTGGGCTCTGATGCGAAAAATTGTTTGTTCATAAATTTATATTGGAGCTACTATAAACAGACAAGATTCAAGATAGTGATAGCTGCTTATAAAGTATGGAAAGCCATCGAGAAAATGTTTGTGATAAAAAAAGTCTCATGGTATACCCCATTAACAGCTACGGCCTTTTTTCCGAGTGTATTTTGGGACAGGAGTGTGTATAATTGGCAGAGTAGAGGTATAAGAATGGTCGGGGATCTGTATATGGATGGAGGACTGAAATCGTTTGATTAGATTGGAGATCAATATCATGTGCCCCGGGCAGATTTTTTAAAAATATTTACAAATTAGAGACTATCTCCTTAAAGCCCGGTGTAATATCCAGACTAACCCCCGTATAGAAGCTATCAGAAAGGCATCAAGAATCGGGACACTGTACACTCTTATGTTAGAAACAAAACCTAACGATTTGGAGGAACACAGTCATATATGCTTCAGGACAGTGACATCGATGTCCTGACTCTCTCGGAGACCTGGACGGATGAGAACTCGCTGCCGGATATCATCGCCGCAGTTCCAAGCAGATATGACATAATGTGGCACAACCGCCCGGGGGGCTCACGGGGGGGTGGGGTAGCTATTTTGTATAGGAAGACCATGACAGCTGAAAAGATACTAGCTGAGACGATTGACCTCGCCGATCTCCTCGGGGTAAAGGTCACTGTACACAATGTGTGTTGGGTGATCTTGTCTGTCTATCGCCCGCCGAAGGCAACCCCTACCTTCTTTGATCTACTCTGTCCTATTATATCTGACTTCAGGTCAAGATATACAAAAATCTTGGTTACAGGGGATTTTAATCTACATTGGGATAAGCCCAACTGGGACTCACCCATGCGCCAGTTAGACACATTGATGTCCGCACTGGGCTTTACACAGATTGTGGATGCCCCTACGCATGCAAAAGGCCACACTCTCGACCTTATGTGGACCACCGATGCCACTCTAACATTCAGTGAGGCAGTGCCCTGTGTCTGGTCGGATCACTGTTTGGTCTCGTGTGAGGTCCCACTTAACAATGGGGCCGTTCGTTACGCACATGGCTTTAGAAAAATTAGGAAATGGACTGAAGTCAATCTGATGTCTTTGACTGAGGCACATCTGGAACCTCCCCAGGTTTTGGAGTTGGATTGTAATCTGGACCGAGAATACTCTGATTTAACAAGATGTATGACTCGGGCCATCGATCAGATAGCCCCAGTGAGAACACAGCAAATTAAGGGCTCAGGGAAAGCTCTTTGGTTCACTCCGCTCTTAAGGGAAACCAAAACTAAGCTAAGGAGATTAGAAAGGCTGTGGAGGAAATCCAAGCAGGATATAGATAGGAATATCTACAAGGCCTCCCTCCACCAATACAAAAAACTCATGACTCAAGCTAAAGCGGACTACTTTGAGTTGCGCCTTAGCAAGGCCACTAATATCCAGAAGGAAACTTTTAAAATACTGGCCGAGCTGAGTAAGAAGCCTGATAATGTTAAGGCCCCTTTTGACTGTAACACCTTCCAGACCTACTTCCTGGAGAAGGTGAAGATCATTGTCCAGGAGATAGAGAAGGTGGCGGCAACAGGGACTGCCATCGCCTTGACATCTAATAAGGCGAGCGATTGTTTTCTTGAAGTGTTCCCAGAGATGGATACACTAATCTTGGCACAGCTGATGGGTAAAATTAAATCTGGTTCCCCAGCTGATCCATGTCCACCCGAGATCTTTCGCATTGCGCGTCCCCTACTAGAGGAGTATATCATTTCTCTCCTCAATAGATCGCTAGACATGGGATATCTACCGAGTGAACTTAAGGAGGCGCGGGTAAGACCCTTATTGAAAAAACTGGGGTCGGATCCCGCTGTGTTGAAGAACTACAGACCCATCTCCCAGCTGCCTTTTCTCTCAAAAATCCTTGAGCAACACGTTCTTCAGTCCCTGTCCTGCTATCTGGAATCTAACCATCTACTCCATGACAGACAGGCAGGTTTTCGAGCCCATCACAGCACCGAGCTGGTGATGCTCTCGGTGCTGGACGAACTAAGAGGTAGGGCTGACTGTAAGAAAGCGAGCGCCCTGATTTTATTAGATCTATCAGCGGCGTTCGATACTGTCAGCCACACCCTGCTCTTGGATAGATTGAAGAGCTTTGGGATTAAGGGTCCGGCGTTTCAGTGGTTGGAATCCTTCCTTACAGGAAGGACCCAAAGGATACAACTGGGGGATGAAACATCTGAGGTGGGGATCTTAGAGTGTGGGGTACCGCAGGGTTCGGCCCTGTCCCCGCTTCTATTTAACCTATACCTGCAACCACTGATCGCTGCGCTGGCTGTGATGGACTGTAAAGTCTTCAACTACGCGGACGATACGCAGTTGCTGCTAAGTATAAATGACACCACGGCTGCACAACTCCAATCCCAGAATATCTTGAGGTTCACGGTGCGATGGATGACGGATAACCTTTTAAAAGTCAATCCTGACAAAACTGAGATCTTGGTTATACCATCCACCCTCTCACCTTGGAGTGACCTCTACTGGCCTATGGAGCTGGGTCCTGCCCCAAAGCCAAGCCTGGCTGTAAAAAGCCTGGGGATTAGGCTGGACGCTGATTTGTCGATGGCTCCTCAGATCGCGTCGGTGGTAGGCAGCTGTACTAATATCATTCGGCAACTGCGGAAGCTGTCCCCTATCCTTTCAGAGCCCATGATGCGGTCAATAGTAACTGCCACTATCATTTCCAGAATTGATTATGGGAATGCCCTCTATCTTGGCCTACCGAAAACCCTCACTAATAGGCTCCAGGTCTTGATGAATGATGCTGCCCGATTGATCTTTGGACTCCCTAGGAGGTCTAAAGCCACTCCTTTACTACATAGCCTACATTGGCTTCCAATTAAAGAGAGAGTGGAATTTAAGAGTTTGTGTACAGCCCATAAGGCCATTTATGGTAAGGCTCCGGCCTATATCAAGGAGCGCCTACAACTGTACTGCCCGGCGAGAACACTTCGGTCCTCGGACTCGCAGTTGTTGACCTGCTCTCGCTACAGGCTAGTGACGAAGGGAGGTAGAGCCTTTTCAGTATTGGTTCCCCAGTTGTGGAACAATTTGCCTGGAGGGCTGCGTGAGGAAGGAAACCTTTTAAGATTTCGAAAGAGCCTGAAAACGCTATTGTTCAGGAGAAGCCTGAGCATGGCATAATCCAATGTTATTTCTTTTGCTCTGACCTGTTATGTTATTGTCCTGTACCATCTTTCCGGGCGCTTAGAGACCTGCAGGTGATTAGGCGCGGTATAAAATTAAAATAACAATAACAATAACAATAACAATAACAATAAATGGGAGAGTAGACTCGGCAGTCATGGTATACATTTGGAGATTTACATTGAATTAGCTAGCCGAATATTTATGTCCGCCAATTTATCTGCTCTGGTGTTTTCGGCGTACTTGTCTGCGTTCCTTTGCTGCCCCGGACCCAGAGAGGATTTCAACTCTACAACTAGCAGCACCCGCTTCGCGGGCGCTGCGTCGCATTTTGGGGCATTAAAGCGGCTGTTGGGAGCTTTTAGGGAAGTGGAAGCTCACAGCCCTGCCGTGATTCATCCTGCGGGGGCTCTGCTTAACCTCGAGGCGGCTGGAGTGACCGGGGCTGTAGCAGGGACTCGCTCTCCCAGGAGTCCCTGCCTGCACAGCACACCTGGTCCGCGCTGCCTCTCAGCCCCGCCCACAGGACGCTAGACGCCCTATTTAATCAAGGTAACATACCGCTGCGCGGGAGCGCCGGGCGAAGCCCGGGCAAAGGGCGGGCCCTCTGTGGCCCTCGGAGGCCAGAAGAGACTGGACTGGGCCACACCCCCTGGCCGTGGAACTAATTCGAAGTAAGTTGAGTAAACCTCTTGTTTCCTAGTATTTGTAGCCAATGTCTACTATCGGCCAAAATCCTCCTTCTGTTATAGCACCTGAGAAAGCAGGGGGCCTGGTGAACGGCACCCTTGATAACTATTTTTCTAAAGCCACCTTCGAAGGTACAAAAGACCTAA
This sequence comes from Lissotriton helveticus, assembly GCF_964261635.1. NCBI lineage: Eukaryota > Metazoa > Chordata > Amphibia > Caudata > Salamandridae > Lissotriton > Lissotriton helveticus. The sequence goes on along the minus strand of NC_136061.1, from coordinate 382,432,712 downwards.
CACTAGCAGAACGCCGGGCCGACCGTCGTCGTTCCATTGAACGTATTAAGAACAGGGCATTTTCAGAGCCTATTCCCAATGTCTCATCAGACAATGACTCAAGCGTCGATATCATGGATGTTATATTAACGGGGGAGAGCGTACCCTTACTGTTAAGGGAATGTTTAGCACCTCCTACTGATTCAATTCAAACTGAACCAGCTATTATTTCTCTTGATCCCTCTGGCACTCCCATTGTATCAAAGACCATAATTTCACCAACATCCAGGCCAGGGAAGGTAGTAAGAGGGAAAACAATGAGGCCCTTGCCACATAAAATCCATGGTCCTCCACCTACTAAAAAGAGACGCCACAGATTGGACCCAACCAAGCCAAAGCTGAGTCATTCTGAGTTTGGGAAGAAATCTAACACTACCTGCACCGAAGCTACAGGATCTATTGTTGTCAAGGAAGTTGTAGAAACAGCGTTAAATCTTTCAGCACCCCTATTATCAATTCCTCATCTGGTCACTGAGTGCAGCACTGAACGTGTTTTAAATGTAGAAGGGCTTTCTTCTACGCCCTCCAGTAACTTAATAGACAATATAGAACTCATTGTGAGGAGTTACACGCTAGCTATGGTTGAAAGACTAAAAGGAGTGGAAATAAGACTGGGGAGAATAGAGGCAGATCTGGCCAAGCAAAATATCTCCTCTAGGGCCATAGAAAACAAAGGGCCAACAACAGCAGCAGTCCCCAGCCATGCATCCACATCGGCGCATATCCTTTCATCTGACGCCGTTGTGGCAACACCTTCTATAACCACCCCTTGTAATAATCTGAAATCAGCCGTACTAGCTGCAAATAAAAACAAACCTACAAGTTCTTTATCTGTACCCGTACCTACACATCACCCTAATCCCAAACCAATCCAGACGAAAATATCAACATCACTATTAGCCACAACGTTGAATCACATTCCGGACACTGTTGTTGATAATAATTTAGTAAGGGAACTGGGTAACCCATTTAATGGGTTGGCAAGATTGGAGATGGATGAAGTTAGTCATACAAGAGGAGTCCAAGGCAGAAGACCACCTACAGAACTCCCGCCAGAAGCCGCACCCTATGTGGTGGTACTCACTGGGGTACCAGAACTATCAGGAAACAAGCGGGAAGGCTTCTACCAACTCAAGAACAAAATCATGCACTGGCTAACTTCATATAGACCAAAAGCCAGTAATATTAATGGCGAGATAGTTCACGTCCGACGCTTGCCCTGGTTAGGTGGAAGACCAAAGGACATAGGGGGAGATGTGGTTGTGGTGAATTTTAGAGACAAAAATGCAGTTCAATACATACTGTCCTGGCCACATGGCAATGAGAATAACTGCATTATAACACGACCTCTAACCTATTTCTACCCAAGATCCATAGTATTCCTGCACCAATCGGCAACTAGCAAAGCCCTTCTTGATAACTATTTTCCCATTATGGAGCATGCTAGAAACCCTGTTCATATGTACCAACCAGCACTTGCCCCTGTTTCATCTGGGTGGAACACCATACCCCCGAGACACATCACAAGTGAATACAGAGGAAGGGCTCACCAATTACCATTCACGCCACTGGAAACATCAAATAGGTTTGATGTATTCAGTGGTCTAGATGAATGTGATTGATGTTTAATGAACAGGGAGGGAGACAGCGGAGGTGGAAATAATGGCAATACTGATGGAGCCAAGGAGGAAGAAGGAAGTAGATCTCTGAGGGCAGAAAATATTTTTACTACAAGTGGGGCTGGGGTTAATAGAAGCCGGCCTCCATTATTACCAGGAGGCAATTGTGGGTCAAACGCTACACTAGCTTCATTAGTTTCATGGAATGTAGCGGGATTGCGTGCAAAAATATGTGATCCTGACTGGAATAATTATGTAAACACCTTTGAAATTTGTATGTTACAGGAGACATGGGCTATGGATCAGGTCCATAGAGTGGGATATAAAACATATCAAATAGAGGCTGTCCCTTCAACAAGAGGACGAGCCTCAAGAGGCCTACTAATATGGATCAGTGTATCTATCAATATCGGTATAAAAATTCTAAATACCGATTCTTTAGATATACTTGGTCTGGAAATAACTACTGAGGACAAAAGGGTAATTAACCTTATAAATGTGTATAATAGTCCTCATCCTTCTTATAAGGTGTCGCCATGTATCGAAAAATTGGAGATTTTTATGGACACCCTAGAGCCAGATGCAAGTGTAATCCTATGTGCGGACATGAACTGTAATTATGAACCGATTACGGGTATGGTCAATTTGTATGAAGATGAGGATATGGCCAATAAGATACCCCTCCTGACTGATAACAGAACTGTAGCCGGGTCTACATTAGCCCTTCAGATCACTTGGCTGTTAACAAGCCATGGTCTGAGGGCTTGTAATGGGCGCATGCCATCAGATAACCCAAAAGCACCCACTTTCAAGAGGCGAGATTACAAAAGTAATCTAGATTATGTTATCATTTCCTTTGATTTGTGGCCATATATAACTGATCTAAAAGTTAAGGAGAGGTTTGACAGCGAGCATTATCCCCTTGAAACTAGCTTCCTTACAAGCTTATTAAGGGGGTTGGGAAACATAGAGGGAGGTGGCATACAAGTACAGTTACCAGTACTAGATAACATCATAGTTAGTAATAATCGAAGGGCTTTTCAGTGGGCATATATATTGGAAAGAGAGGACCTCTTATCCAATATATATTACACTCTTGTAAATACATTTGAATCGTACTGTCCACTAAGATGTGAGTCAGGGGAATTTATTAAGTTACACAAGCTCCTTTTCAGTCAATTGCTAGACCTGTTAACAAAAAGACCAAAAAAAGGGACTGGTACAGCAAATACAAAACCAGACGGGAAACCCTGGTATAATAAGGAATGCTGGGCTGCTAAAACAGCTTTGATTGAGGCAATCAAAAGAAAAAGTCCTGAGGAAATTAAAGACAAAAGGAAACTTCATAACAAAATATTGGTGCAAGCAAAATCTTCTTGGGACGAGGAGTTATGGTCCAGTATGCTACAAGCTGCTAAAACTAAGGACCAGAGGCATTTCTGGGAACTAGTAGCTAAGGGTAACAAACGTGAAAAGGGCTCTAGAGAGGTTTTTTAGATGAGGCCACATGGGTTAAACATTTTACAATGTTGTATGCAGTTAAAACCACTGAGGTCACATTGCTGGGTGAACCAACTTTAATCCAGTCAGTAAATCCAAACCCCCCGATAGTCTTTGACCTATACGAAACTGAGCAAGCACTTGCTTCAGTCAAACAAGGGAAGGCACCCGGACTTCATAAAGTCCCAGGCGATCTTTTATTGCATAACACTGATGTCTGGGCACCATACTTAAACCATTTATTCAATGCTATTGCGGCTGGTGACCAAATCCCAGATACCTGGGAAGGAGTAGAAATTACCACTATTTTTAAAAAGGGTGATAGAGGCGATCCAGCTAACTATCGCCCTATTAGTCTTTTAGATATAACTCAAAAGATATATGCCAGGCACATATTAAATCGTATAAACACGTGGTTAGATGATGAACTAGTTTTATCAAAATATCAGGCGGGGTTCAGGGAAAAAACTGGGACCATAGACCAGGTATTAAAGCTATGCTGCTTGTATTGGAAATATGTCATCATCCGCAAAGGCCACCTGTATGTGACCTTTGTGGATCTACGAGCAGCATTTGACCTGATACCTCGTGATTTACTGTGGAAATCCTTGGAAAGCCAGGGATTACCTGGGGGACTCTTAAAGCTGGTGATGGGCCTGCATCAGGAGAACTATGCTAAGGTTAGGTGGGGCCCAAACGGGGAACTCACAGACCCAATCCCAATAAGAAGAGGAGTACGCCAGGGATGCGTACTGGCTCCCACACTTTTCTCCCTCTTTGTCAATGACATTGCGGCTTACATGGAGAATTGTGATAATGATTCGCCTCGACTGGGCGGGGAGCGGGTACCGTCCTTCCTTTTTGCGGATGATACGATCCTTATATCACAAACCCCTCGGGGCCTTCAAATTTTATTAGATAGGTTCCAGCAATATTGTACCCTAAAAGGGTTGGAAATTAACATAAAAAAAAACAAATATATGGCATTAAACCCGCATAAAAGCTTTAAAATTTTTTAATGTTAAATGGTCATAAGCTTGACTATGAACAGAGCTTTACATATTTAGGGGTTTTATTAGACTCACTAATGGGATGGAGACCACAGCTAGAAAAATCAAAAATAGTGTTTAAGGGGGAGGAGCCAAGCTCGCAAGCGTAATGGTCGCCTTTTAGCTCGGCTCCCGCAGCCCTCCGGCCTGATCGTATATCCTGTATTATATCCTGTCCGGAGACGACACATTCTAGGAGAATTGGAGACGGTGCGCCTCGCTTGTACTCACCGTTTGGCCCGGAGGTTTCGACGTGCAGCGGTTCCGAAGTTGTGCCCTCCGCAAGACCGGGGCCTCCGTGGAACCTGGACCGGGACCTAGCCTGTGGGATCCGATGACTGTCGGCCCCGGTCGAGAGAGTGAACCAATGATGAGAGCCGTTGTGCGAACATCCCGGCAATCCTGATCCGGGCCTGCCCTGGTGGCCGCGAGGCTGGGATGGGTGAGATGCACCGGGGACTGATTCTGTGAAGGGGTTCCCCCCTGCCGCTGCTGTGTCCGGCGGCCCTGGACCTCTGCGCCCGGACTCTGCTTGTTGGGGGCGCCGGTGCTGGTGTAGGCGGAGACCCGCATTGGGCGGACATCCTTTCTGCACCAAGGCTGCCATTGCTGGGAACCCCCCGGAGCTCTGTAAAGTCCTACATTTTTGGACTGTTTTTTGAGAGTCGCGGAAGGTGGCGACTGGGTCGACTTCGCGAAATGGCGGACGACTCTCTGAAACTTGTATCGCCTCGTGGCGGCGGGCTTGGGTTGCCTGATTGCGCGGGGGTCCGGTCTGGTGAGCGTGAGCTTACAGTCGGAGATATCCTGGAAGCTCTGAGATCCCTGCACGCATCCCTGGCCCCCGATGTCCTTGTGAGCCCGCCGCGATCTGCCGCCATTTTGAGCAACCGTTTCTTCTTGCCCCCCTCTTGTTTCAGAGACTCCATTGCCTCGCCCCCCTCGACTGCTGCAAGTGTTGCTGCCGCTGCCCGACGATCATTTTGTGTGCCAGTGACTTTGGAGCTCCCTGCTTTTCGAGGTTCGGACCCCGGAGACTTGGACATTGTGCCGCGGCCCTGTTCGGCTCGGATGCCTAGAAATATTGATGGACTGCCGCCTGCACCGGCATCGCTGGCTACGCATTTGTCTATTGCAGAGAACCCCTCGCTCTCCCAAACGGCGAAACTGAACTCCTGTTCTTCATCACCCGTGCTGCAATTGCTGATGCATTTAGACTCTCTACTCGAACTTTTGCTCACTTGCGGACCGATTGACCCCCCTGTCTACATAGTAGTCATAATTTTTTTCGATTGTGTGCTGGTCTTGTATTGAGTAGCTCATTTCACATTGTCATGTGGTGGGTGGGATTTGTGGTTTGGAGGGGATGGGGGTGATATGTACGACTCCTGGTGGATTATTGGTGTTCGACTTCGTGGCGCAGTTGTTTGTACCCATAGCGCGGTGGGAGGTCCCCTTCTCTGTAAGTTTTATGGTGCTTGAAATGGTGTCGTCCTGGTCTGTTTTTTGCTGCGGTTGTCTGGTTGGGCGGAGGGCTGCGGCCGACCGTATTGATTTTTGTTCTCATGCTCCTCCCTCCTGTTTTCTTTATTTCTGTTTCTGTTTCTTTTTGTCTCGTTCTTCTTTCTTTCTTTTCTTGCTATATTTCGGGTTCTGGTTTAGGGCGACAGGCACGCTGTCTGAAGGGTAGGCCATAGCCTTCTAAAGGGGTGCGGGGTGGGATGGGTGGGTTGGGTCCTATTTGTTGTTTGTTTTATAGTTCTATGGCCCTTTTGTATCTCTTTCTAGTAATGCCGCGTCTGTCCTTGCCTCCCGTGGTATGTTCGGGGTGGGGTGTGTGGCGTCGTTGATCCTCCTCTTATGGGTCGGTTGCTTTTCATCTCGATTGCTGTACCCTCCTTGTTGCTGATACTCCTGTTTTCTCCTGTACTCTCGCCACGGGACGCCTGTTTCGGCGTGGTCTTCTTTCTTTCGTTTTTGTGTTTCATTTCCTTTCATCATTTTTCCGTCTTGTCCTTCGCCCCTTCCCCTCTTTCCCCCCTTTCCCCCCTTTTCCTCGACCCCCCACTTTTCCTAGAGGTCACGATGACGGGTTGGTTTTTGATGTAATGTATATCCGATCCCTCTGTTCTGGCTCGGCTGTGATGTTGGGTGGTGGGCATGTAAAGATTATAATGATCACATGTCGATTGTGTTTGAATTATCCCTATCTCCCTGTGTGTATTGTGTTGCCTCTCCTGTATTACGGCCCCGTACCCCCTTATTGTTGCTGAGGATGGTTTTGGGACTTCGGACTCCTCTATATCGAAAGTGAACCTCTCGTACCCCTTATCCCCATATTATAAAATTAACCTTCTTTGCTCCTGTTTCTTGGCCGTCTGGTTCCTATGTGCTTTCTCCCTTTTTATGATGGTATTGCCTCTGATTCTTGCTGATTGTATCTGTACTGTTTGCCTTGGAACCTCTGACCGCTTTACATATTGAGGCCGGCCGATTTGGTTGTAGGCCCAGACTTATATATCCTTTTGACGCTAATAAAGGTTTAAAAAAAAAAAATAGTGTTTAAACAAAACTGTCTTCCAATATTAAAAAGATATGATAAATGTGTGAACAAGGCAGTTACCCCAGCATTAGAGATTTTCAGATATAAGGTTCAATCAGCTGTTCTGTATGGAGCTGAACTATGGGGACCAGTATGTAGGGAAACCTTTGAAATACTGGAGAACAAGTTTATTAGGGGATTACTAAAAGTACCCATTAATACCCCATTGGTTCCATTATTTTTAGATTTAAACATTAAGCACACTGACCATCATGCTATGTTGAGACCATTATTATTATGGGTTAGATTATGGACAACCCCTGAACTGACTGACTACAAAAATGGGTTGAAAGAAGTATTGGACCTAGACAGTGGTAACCAAATTTTTTGGTTCAAACATGTAAGAGTTTGGTTATCCAAACTAGGTCTAACCCACTTCTGGAGTGAGCCGGAGTCCTTAATTATGGCCTCTAAGAAAATTGTTAAATTGTCCTTTTGGTCTTATGTGAGCCATGACTCTGCATATGTTAGAATGCATGGCCCCTTGACCGAAAAAATTTTATTGGTCAAAAACGTGGCTTGTTTTGAATCATTTCTTGATGAGATTCAGCCGCCATTGGCCAAAACTTTGTACTTAAAATATAGATACGGAACACTGAGAACTAAGGTAATAGAGAAAAGCTGGGGAAAGACAAACAGTGATTACTGCACTGCATGTTCTAACAATATGAGGGAAGACGTCTTACACATATTGTTTTTTTGTCCCAGTTACGGTAAAGCCAGGAAAAAATGGATAGTGCCCTTATGTCGCATTATTGGCTTTAGATCCCACAAGGAAGCTGGTAGAATTTTAAAAACGGATACCAGCCAAGTAATTGTGTTTGGAATTAGTAGATTTCTTCTGACTGTATATTTTATTAGATTGAAAATGTCCCTCCCATTTTAAACAGTATACCATATGTACTGATCAAACCACAAATTAAATTAAGTTTTTTTCTTAGTTTTTGTCAATTTTAAACTATATGCCTTGGCTGTTATAAATTTATTTAATGCCTTTTTAACTTTGTAATAATGTTTTTTAAATTATTTATTAACTCTGTGATAATTCTATTATTGTACCAAAGTGATGACGCGTAGTATTGATTACTGGTTTTGTGTGTAATGTTTTTATGACTGTATTATTGTACATCTTTTATGTTGCAATGCAACGAAATAAAGATTTTTGAATTGAATTGAATATCTGCTCAACATTAAAAGACTATGTTCTATTTGCACCTTACACCCAATAAAATTGCTAAATGGGGTGGAGAACAGTAGGGGAAATGTTTTTGTTGTGGCAATCCAGATGCAGATGTGGTACATATTTTTTACACATGTCCACAATTAGATAAATTACTGGAGCATGTAGATAAATGTTTAACTGCGATTCTGGGATCCCCTATACATTTATCACCTATGCAGATCTTGTTGGGTGTAGAGATGTGTGTAAATGCAGATACTGTACCGAAGAATGCTATATATTTAATTTTTGTAACCTCAGCGGTGTTAAGGTTGTGTATAGCTTCTTGTTGGCTACAAAAGGATGCCCCATCTTTTGATGCGTGGAGGGCTAGGTTTCTGACTAAGTTTAATATCGAGTATAGTTTATATGCTCTCAAAGGCAGCCATAAAAGGAAATTGGGTTTGCAAATTTGGGGTTCAATTTTGTCTTACCTGGACATAGATATATAAAGTTGCTTTGGGCAATTTGCTTTATTTTGCTATCTCTGTGCCCCTTGCTGAATATCCCCTGTACATATTCAATCTTATTATATTACCTGTAGAGTTTTATGCAATGTGCAATGGGATTTTTAAGTTTACTATATGATTTTGACGTATGTGCCGTATTCCCTCACTTTTTTATGTCTTTGTGATTACTCATGTATTGTCAATAAAAAAGTTTATAAAAAAATAAAAAATGCCACTGGAGTCAAGCTATCCTGGCTGAAGATGGCTGATAGCCAGAAACCGGTCCTAGGATGCTTTATTCCGGGCCAGGGAAGACATGGCTTGGTAGTTCGGGCTGGACTGTTCCCATGAGGCACAGGGTCAAGACTGATTTGCATATGGCCATGTCTGAACTGGGGTGGCTTGGTGAGCAAAATAACGATGGATTAAACCCAGATCTGTGACTGGGGGTGAATGTTTTGCTATTGTGCAACATTCCGTCCACCATCTTGTGTGTTTTGCTGTTCACCCTATGTGGGAAGGGTATGCCCAGACATGGGTCCCGTGCTCACTATGCCACTGGAGTCAAGCTATCCTGGCTGAAGAGGCCTGATAGCCAGAAACCGGTCCTGGGATGCTTGATTCTGGTCCAGGGAAGACATGGCTTGGTAGTTTGGGCTGGACTGTTCCCATGAGGCACAGAGTCAAGACTGATTTGCATATGGCCATGTCTGAACTTGGGTGGCTTGGTGAGCAAAATAATGATGGATTAAACCCAGATCTCTGACTAGGGGGGGAATGTTTTGCTATTGTGCAACATTACGTCCACCATCTTGTGTGTTTTGCTGTTCACCCTATGTGGCAAGGGTATGCCCAGACATGGGTCCCGTGCTCACTATGCCACTGGAGTCAAGCTATCCTGGCTGAAGACGGCTGATAGCCAGAAACCGGTTCTTGGATGCTTGATTCCGGACCAGGGAAGACATGGCTTGGTAGTTCGGGCTGGACTGTTCCCATGAGGCACAGGGTCAAGACTGATTTGCATATGGCCATGTCTGAACTGGCGTCGCTTGGTGAGCAAAATAACAATGGATTAAACCCAGTTATGTGACTAGGGGTGAATGTTTTGCTATTGTGTAACATTCCGTCCATCAGTTTGAGTGTTTTGCTGTTCACCCTATGTGGGAAGGGTATGACCAGAGGTGGATCTGTGACTAGGGGGGGAATGTTTTGCTATTGTGCAACATTACGTCCACCATCTTGTGTGTTTTGCTGTTCACCCTATGTGGGAAGGGTATGCCCTGACATGGGTCCCATGCTCACTATGCCACTGGAGTCAAGCTATCCTGGCTGAAGACGCCTGATAGCCAGAAACTGGCCCTAAGATGCTTGATTCTGGTCCAGGGAATACATGGCTTGGTAGTTCGGGCTGGACTGTTCCCATGAGGCACAGGGTCAAGACTGATTTGCATATGGCCATGTGTGAACTGGGGTGGCTTGGTGAGCAAAATAACGATGGATTAAACCCAGATCTGTGACTGGGGGTAAATGTTTTGCTATTGTGCAACATTCTGTCCATCATCTTGTGTGTTTTACTTAACTGTGAGTGCCAGCTAGCTCAAAAGTTAATAGAAACTTTCTCGAATACACAAGAAGGGATTAGTTTCTGACAACCGCATAAACATGACAACTCTGTTTCCCAAAGATAAAATGTATCTTCAGAGTCATGGAAACAATAGATAGATATTTTACTCAGTCAATAGTGCATGCTTCTTTTCATCAGAGGTACAGAGAAATAGAGAGACGGGCGTTTTCAATTAAAGGATTTATTGAACAGTCTTCTTTCTCATGCAAAAGAAATGAACTGCTACAATCATAATACTGGCTGTAAAGTATAATGCGTACAGCAAGAAGAGTATTATAAAATAATACTGTAAAAGCATGATATGGTTTCCAAGCCATAAAATACATACATAAATAACAAAAGCTAAAAGTACTTAACTGGTGCTTCTAAAATACGCCTACCCCAATGTACCTAACCTAGGGCTAGTACAAGGGAAGAAGTAAGTATGGTGTAGCATAGGTTTAGTTTCTTTGCCAAGAATCTATCCAAGATTTCTCTTAGGGTCTAATCAGCTCCGTACCTTAGTTTTAGAAAGAAGGAGGTCTGGTATCTCTGTCTCGGACTCAATTTCCCAACACCCCGCAAGGGGGGCTTGGAAACACTGGAGCTGGATTCTCAACGAGAGAAAGGACAGCTTCTCTGTCAGTGCGTCAGCTTGAGGGTCAGCTTCCTTTGGCACTTGCTGTAGCGAGCTGCGTCAGCAAGTAGATAGTCGGGCTGCTCCGAACCACCGTGTGCTTGCTCGGGCAAGTGTAGGCATATTTATACCTTGAAGGTGCCTAGTTTGACGTAAAGTCGGACATAATAACGTCACCAAAGAACCCCAAGTGAATGGGAGTTCTTTGAAAACGCCATGATTTCTAGGACAAATCAATATTCAAGAAAGGGGATGTCCCTGACTGTCGAGTTTTCCAAGAAATAGTTGTGCCTTTTTGGAACTAGTGGAAGTAGCCATGCCTGTATTTGGACTGGATGGGCTATGTCTAAATATGGTTATAATTTCTATGCCTATTTAAGGGCAATGTGAATCATACATATATAAGGGCATGAATCGGTAAATTACGCTTGGATCCTAAAATGCTACACAACAACACCAGCACACATCCTATTCACTTATGCAGTCATCCTACTCACTTTTGGAAATAATGTATCATGTTTACATTTACTCACCTACATACTTATACTAATAGCACTTCATTTATTCATATAGATAGTAACTGATACTTAGTGTGTTATGAAATCCCTATTACAAGTATACAGTTATCTATACAGTCACTCATGCAATTAATGAGTTTATGTATAGTTATTTATATACAACAACTGTCATATACACTGACTTTTATTTTTTCTACTTTGTTGGACATATACCATTGAGAAATATATTTGCTCATCACCACACCCATAATGATATTCACTCACCCTACATATAATAACATGTAGTCTTAACCTCACATACCTACTGAATCAACTGTTCACACATCTTTGGTCAGTCACACACACCCCACCTATCCACACACACATTCACTCTTCCATACAAATACTCAGTTAACTAATCAATTACTAATATAGACTTTCACATAGCTAGTATCCAACTGGTGCAGCAGTTTACACAATAACTGGCAAAGTGATACAGATATTCACAGTTAGTCACTATCCAATATATTTAGTGAGACACTATACATTAGTCAAGTAAACAGTCAATCACACTGCTACTAAATCCTCCATCCAGATATTTATATGTATATATCCACTCATTCTTCAATGCAGATTGCTATATATATAATACAAATTTAAATAACAAACCAAACCATTTTCACAGGATGATGTCATCAGTGATGTCATTTGAGATATCATCAGTGATGTCATCAGTGATGTCACTGACCATGTCATGAATGATGTAATATGTGACGTCATTACCAGTGCCTTACGGGCGCGCGATTTATAGTTAGCTCAACTAACTATAACTGGCGAATTTCTCTGGTTTTATATGAGTCAAATGTCCAACTAACTATAACGTCCATGACACCTAATGTTTTTTTAGTGAATTTCAAAGGTTTTTTAAATGTTAATTCCTAACTATAACATCTGTAAAACCTATGTTTTTTTCAGTGAATTTCAATGGTTTTTTAAATGTTAATTTCATATTTTAATATTTATAAAACCTATCTTTTTTCTATTTTTTTGTAATATTTTGGAACTCTATTATCCTTTTTTTAACTATAAAAATGATGTAATGTTTTATATCTTCAAAAAAATTATGTATATATTTTTGGGGGGGAGAAAACTGGAGTGTACTAAGCTCCATCAGCACGCGAATCGTCTCCGCCATATTACTAAACTCGTAAATGATGTGTATTTCGTATCCGACGGGTTTGTGGCACTGCGTCCCGCGTAACATTATATACGCATGAGGTTGCGCCAGCTGCTACTTTGGTATGCGACGGGTACGCAGTAACAAGCCACGCGTTACGTCATGTACGTATGGGGTCGCACCCGCTGCGCATTGAGTATGTGGCGAATGCAGGCTGCCAGGCCCTTTGTTACACCATAGACGGTTGGTGTCTGCCCGATTATAACATTCCCTCATTTTTTTTTATGTCTCAAAACTATACCTAAATAAGTTTAAACTATATGAGAGCAAGCGATAATCTAAAATATTTTAAACATTTATATATTTCTAACTGTAATAAACTTATATTATGGTAAATATATTTTCTCAAAATCGCGTTGGTGTGGCCTCCTTGCGCGCATGGTGCGCGATTACCATTTGACCTTAAAAAAAATTGATTGGTTCATAACATTTCCCATTGTAAAAGTTGGAGGACTCCACCCATTTTAATCATTCTCTCTACAGCGTTTGATGAGAGACACCTATTCTGCTTAGAGAGCTTTTTTGAAAAGTTTTTTGCTGTGTACACATATCTTATACTACACACAACATGCAATTATCATCTTGATCAATATACAGGGTCTGTGCAGTAGCCTTCCACGGTGATGGTCATGCATCTGAAACGTTACATCAAAAAACAAATGTGTGTTACACGATGCCCCTGGTATGTGTGTGTTCGCATTATTGTGCTGCCTTTCGCCCTGGGTATTGGTGGCTCAGATGGGTATCATCAGCCATGGGCAGAGTGCACATCCTAGATCACATGTGACAAACAGCAAAGAGTAATGTGCAGATTTGTGTTTCAGTATGCTCTGTTGTCGGGCTTTACCAGTATAGTAGTGTGTCATATGTGAGACTTTCAGATTCACGTTTGACATGCATTGGTTGACAGTGATGAGCGTTATCACTGTGTATGACATAGCCTCACTGCTGATCCTCCCTCCATCCGAGAACATTCACACGTGTGCGCTTCCCGATAGCAACACTTAAATAATACTGCACACCATTGACATGCGTGTCTGCGCATATCCACAAACTTGACAACGACATGTGATGTTGGCCATTCAATGTTTTTGGACAGCATCTCATTAGCGATAGTTGCCACCATCCCGGTACATGCTACATTAATGCAAAGTGCGGATTGTGCAATGTCAAAACTACAACAGGGACACACACATAAGTACACTTCCTGGCCAAGCAGGAACTGAACAATGCCCAGGTCCCCGGAATAATTATTCACACCCCTTCACTGGCCTTTGCGTACACAAGCCCAGCCCACTTTGCATACATATAAATAGGATAACGACAACGCCACATGTCCCAGTTCTTCCACACTGCCACAGGTGATATGGCCGCATCCACAGCGCATATCACAGTGCGCAATAAAAAAAGGGATCCATGAGGTGGACACCATCCTGGCAATCAACACTGGATATGAATTGTGAACCCTGCTGGCCATCGTGTTTCGACACACAACAATGACAGCAGGTGAGCAGTGGGGCCTGGGTGCACAGGGGCTGCAATTGAGCGCGGTGCAGCAGAAGGGGTGGGGTGCATCAGCATGGGGGTGCAGGTGCGAATAAGCGATTTTGCTGTGCGTAATGATGTGATCTCTGACCTCATTCAGTCACATCTCTGTCTCATTTTAAGAACCTGCTGGACCGTACAATGGGCCTGAGCCAGCGGGTAGAGTTGCCCCACAGACAAGTGGCGTTTGCTTTTGGGACACTGTACTGAGCTGATTACTAAGTGTACATGCACACAAGCTTGCGCCACTGCACTACACATGCACATTATGCGTCTAGCATACGCTATGTTCCTTTGTATGTGAACGTTAGCATACCATATTTTAATTTAACCTTGTGTATTCTCCTACACTCCAACTCCTCTTTGAACCACGATTACCACTAACAGTTGGTGGATCATATTTCAAGAAGGAAGGATGCACTCAACTGATGTTCTCTATTAAGCTGTGAAATTGAGCACAGTGCGGGGGAAGGGGCTGGGGTGCAGCAGCCTGGGTGCACAGGTGCAGGGAAGCGATCTTGCCGTAGATAATAATGTAATCTCTGGCCTCATTCATATCTCTGTTTCATTTAAAGGACTTGCTGGACTGCACCCTTTCTCGCGGACCCCAGCGTCCCATACACACGAGTGACGGGAGGTGAACAGTGAGGGCTGGGTGCAGTAGGCCAACTGTTGAAATAAAAACCTTTATAGGAGTTGACTGATACACCTGCTGTGCCACCCTGTGAGAGGCACCTCGAAGTAAAAGCTCTCACCGGCACGTCATTGAACACAACGATGGTAGCAGGTCAGCAGTGAAGCCTCAGTGCGCAGCATCTGAAATTGAGCACAGTCCAGGGAAAGGGGCTGGGGTGCACCAGCCTGGGTGCACAGGTGCAGGGAAGCGATCTTGCCGTAGATAATAATGTAATTTATGCCCTCATTCATATCTCTGTTTCATTTTAAGGACTTGACGGACAGCACCCTTTCTCGCGGACCCCAGTGTCCCATACACAAGAGTGACGGGAGGTGAACAGTGAGGGCTGGGTGCAGTAGGCCGACTGTAGAAATAAAAAAACAATTATGGGTTCACTGATACACCTAGTCCTAAAACCAACAAAGAAGAGATTGGCGTGGAAGCTGCAATATCAAAGGAATGCATTTATTGACATCACATGAGGAAGACTGCGTCACACAGTACCCTCCGGCCACTTTATGAGACAGTCTAAGGAGTACAGAGAAGAAGGGCCTTATATATGCATTTGTTACATAGTTAGCATCAAACCAAGGGGAGGTCCTGGCACATATAAGCATGGTTATTGACAAATATGGGTATTCAAAATTTGCTTGCTCAACAAAGTGGGAGGGCAGACTAAACCGCTTACATCAGTAAGAATATCCTGACAGTTCTACCCTAGGAGCAGGTGAATCCTGGCAGCTACAGGTATTTCTAAGCATGTGCAAGGCTCTGGAAGAGGGAGAAAGCACATGGCGAGCACATGGCTAACTAAAATGGCTGCCAGGAACAAAATGGCTTTTAGCTCATGCTAACAGCAATTCCTGCAAACTTTTAAACAACGCTGTGTATCCTACTCCCTCTGTTCTTTTGACTCACCCTTCCCTTTTCCTCCCACCCACTCGCTCTCTGTCCCATTCTCACTTTCTTCCCTTTATTCTGACTACCTTTCTTTTTCTCTTGGACATGGCACACATACTTTTTTTTCTTGTTTGTCTTGCAGGTTTTGTACGCTGCTTCTGGAGAAGTCCCACCCACTTATTTTATGTTATACTGTTGTTTGTTCGAATAACGTTGTGTTTCCATTTATTTGTTCTGTTTTAATAAAGGTTATTTTTTTACCAATAAATAAGTGAGTGTGTGGGTCTTCTTTTTCTGACAACACTTGTCTGTAGTTCATTGTGAAAATCGGCGGTTGATAGGAGGTTATGAGGGAAAACATTTGTAATTTTGCAGTGCACCTACCAAATATAAACCAACAGACTATTACATAAATGAAGCCTGGGTAATTCTACAACTGCAAAGGTTCTATGAGTGTATCACTTTATAACACCATGAGTACTGCCTGTGTGATTACAGGACCAATAAGGCACTGCCTAGGGCCACCGAGACTTCAGGGACTGGCGAGGCCCACCCTGCATATTTAAGTAAAGCTCCGAGGGGTGGCGATCCTCAAACTTGATTTGGGCTCGAAGCCCCCCGAACAATTAGTAAACAATATCCGGGAATGTGGCGATCCCCTAGGCTGCAAAACGTCTCTGTGCCCTCCCGCGATCTAATTTACAAGTTAGATTAAGGTCCCCAGTGCTGCAGAGACCCCACAATATAATAATAGGATTGGGCCCGGAACATTACCCACCAGGGGGCTCATTTAATTTTTTTCCTCCATTTTTACCATCCTGATCCGCTTTATTGAAGCAATACGAGGTTTTCCTCCTCTCACTTCAACGAGGCAAACAAAAATTTTCTATCACATGGTGAAAGCCATGCTCCCGCCCTGTAATAGCTAACATAAATGTCTCGCGGATGCACACCCCGGGACATTGTATGAGCTGCGCCTGGGAGGTGGCGCTCCATAGGCCCATGATGCATTTGTTACTGCATAACTACACAATTAGTATAAACGCCTACTAACACTACTTGCACACGTGTACTACAACAACCAGAGTGTAGTGAAGAGGTAGAGGAAGCCCAAAATAAAAAAATATAAATCCTACCAGAGGTCAGATGACATTGTTCGATGAGCCGACGATCCTGGGATGAGTAGAAACAGTTCATGAAGAAAATGGGTCTTCAGCAGAACACAAAGAAGCTTGAAATATTGGTGAGTGCTCCCTTCTTTTTACCTTCTCCCGCTAGTCGCCCAATTCATGTAGTGAAGAGGCAGATAACAGTGGATAAGATGAGTAGATTTATTGCAGGAAAAGAAGACAGCTTAAACAGCCACCAACAGGAACAGACAGTAAGGCAACCGTCTTCTCCAGCACCCCGTACAAACTCCCCAAGATTCCCCTCATGACAGCCCTACATTATAACATTTCATACTAACATTCTAGTAGCATTACATGCTAACATTCTCCTATGAATTACATTGGAATACTACACAGAGCACATGACTTTACAGCAATGAGCTCATAGTTTCATCCAAGAGTCTTGAGACCGGTAGGGGTGAGTAGTTCGCTTCCCACTCCCTGTATTGTATAAATGCAAACTAACACTACTACCACAGGTATTCTACAGCGCCCAGAGCACATCACTTTACAGCAATTAGCTCACGATTTAGGCTCACAATTTAATCCCCGAGTCCTGCAGCAGCTCACCTTAGCAGCATCAGACTCTAGGCTATACCTCACTTAATTTTCATAGCCCAGCACTTTCAGACCGGTATAGCACACACTAAACACCCCAAGGAGGTTACAGTGCTCCTACCCTCCTCTTTCCAACTTTTTTTGCCCTTTTTTCCCCTTACTCGCTTCAACGAATTCACAAAATGGCTGCCAACACTTCCTAGCTGCAACCGCTCGCACCGCTCGCAACCAATAAGCAGCAAGCTCATGCTCGTAAAGCCTTAGCCTATCGGATGGCAGAATTCCCAAATATCGATATCTGTAAATTTCGATATTTCACCAAATCTACTGAATGGATTTACACCAAATAAACAAAAGTGTGCTTTCTAGACCAAGACCCTTCTCCCTGCCAAATTTGGGGTAATTCCATTTACCCGTTCAACCTTTAGCCTTATCAGAAGTTTCCTATGGAAATTGCATGGAGAAAACACATTTTGGGACCCCCCTCTTTTCTCCGCCCCCCCTTGACGAATCACCCCCAAACTTTTAACATATGAGCGGTTATGAACAAAACATTAGTTTTGAAAATTTTATGAAGATTCATCGAACTACGCCAAAGTTATAAGCAAAACAACAAAATGCTCTTCTATGGAAACTTGGTCCTAACTATGACTACCTACTGGCGACCACCAGTAGGTAATATATGTGTGTGTGTGTGTGTATATATATATATATATATATATATATATATATATATATATATATATATATATATATATATATATATATATATATATTACCTACTGGCGGTCGCCAGTAGGTAGTTATAGTTAGGATTGTTTTACATAGGAAATCCGCAACATTCTATTGGGAATAACTTTGGTGCCGAATGAGGGATCTGCCTGTAATTTTCCTTAACTTTGCCTCGCTGCGCTCCGCTCCTTCCCTGAAAGTTTCGGGGGGATTCGTCAAGCGGGGGCTGAGATAAAAGGGGGGTCCCAAAACGTGTTTTCCCCATGTTAATTTCCATAGGGCGGTTGGACTCACTTTTAGCCCGAACGGCTGAATGGATTTCCACCAAACTTGGCAAAATTGTAGGGACTGGTACCCCGATGTGCCTTTGCTATGTCTCAAGATATATGCTCCAGTGGTTTTTACGAAAATTAACTTTGAAAAAATATATATTGGGCTACATTGGGCTATATATATGTTAGAGCCCAAATGTAGCCCAATGTAACCCAATGTAGCCCAATGTAGCCCAAAGATGGCCACCAGAGACAAAAAAAAAACAAATGTAGCCCAAATATCAGCCAGATGTATATATATATATATATTCACTGAAAAAACCATAGATTTCACACCAGTTATAGTTAGGAATTAGCATTTAAAAAACCTATTAAATTCACTGAAAAAACCATAGGTTTCACACCAGTTATAGTTAGGTGGAAATTTTACTCGCATAAAACCATTGAAATTCCCACGTTATAGTTAGTTGGACTCACTATAACTTGCGCATGCAATGCACTGCTGATGACGTCACATAGTACATCACTCATGACATGGTCAGTGACATCACTCATGACATCACTGATGACATCTCAAATGACATCACTGATGACATCATCCAGTGAATGTGTATCTTTCTGAAAAATAAATATTTTTTATATATGTATATCTAAAGGTTGATGGAAGAATAAATGGGTAAATAAATGTCTAAATGGCTGTTTTTTTTGTGTAAAATTGATTGGTTAACTGACTTATTAAATGTAGTTTAGTGAATACATATATTAGCGAGTAATGTTTAAATATTTAAATATCTGTATCTGTGTCTCACTTTGTGTATAAGTGGCTGCATGGGTTGGTGAATAGCTACATGAGTGTGTATATGGGTTATTAGTTATTTTTTTGAGTATCAGTATCAGTGTCTGTATGGTTCAGTGGGGGATATTACTTAGAGCACAGATGCATGAATGAGTGACTCACTATTTGTATGTATTTTGAAGACAGCATGTGTGCAAGACTGTATGGGTGGATGATTGTGTGTATGGGTGGGTTAGTGAGTATGTGTTTTTATAATTGATTGTTTCAGAGAGTAAATATGTTTCCGTTTCTGTAGAAGTATGTGTTGTGGTGTGTATATAGCAGTATAATCAAGTAAATGGTTTTTTGATAGTTTATTTGCATGTTTGAATTTGTGTGTGAGTAACTATATGGATGAGTATTAGTGTGTAACAGGATGTATAGGTGTATGAGTACATATGATGAGTAAGTACATGCATGAGTGACTATATAGAACTGTTGGTGAATGAGTGGATGTGTATGTAGATGTTGGAATTACCTAATAAGTTGTTGTAATTGGTATTGGTTTCTCCTTTTTTAAGAAAATGTTAGTTTCTATTTTTGAATGTGTGTGGCAAAGGTTATTTTATGCTGATAGGAGGTCTGCCACTTTGTCACATAGATGTTGTCATCAGTGATGTCATTTGAGATGTCATTAGTGATGTCATGAGTGATGTCACTGACCATGTCATGATTGATGTAATATGTGACGTCATCAGCAGTGCATTGCACGCGCAAGTTATAGTGAGTCCAACTAACTATAACGTGGGAACTTCAATGGTTTTATGCGAGTAAAATTTCCACCTAACTATAACTGGTGTGAAACCTATGGTTTTTTCAGTGAATATATATATATATATATATATATATATATATATATATATATATATATATATATATATATATATATATATATATATGAAGGGTATTGAAGTATATTTTAGGGATAGCCAAAATCAAAACTGTAATCCACTGAAATCCCAGCCTGAGAAAGGGGGGGGGAAGTGTCTTAGAGCTCAGAAGACTAGAATCTAAATTGCTTATTAGATATAATACCCTTCATCCTTTAGGTCTTAACCTGGATGAGGAATTGGCCGTGCATCTGGGATAGTCCAAGTCCAGCAGCAGGTGTTTTAAAGCACTTAGTTCTCTCTTCTGGATATTGTCCTTAGGTGTATGTTTTTAATTGTAACATGTTTTCGTGAATCTGATTTTAATCACAGATTTTTGTCTGTTTTGTTACAGATGAGGAGATACTCAAAACACATAAGCGATATCTTTTCTTTTTACAGTTCTACAATAGGAATATCATTTTCTTTTATTGCAGCTGTTTTTTTGGACTTAAATCTGGAATGGCCCAGTGGGGCAGAATTGTGCCATAAATTGTGCCGTACAACCGGTGTAGAGACAATGGACCGTGATTTAAGCGCATGGTCACTGGAGCAATAATAAGTTTTTTTTCTTATGAAATTGAGGACTGATGTATGGGCTAAAATATGAATTATTATCAGCAATGATGAACTCCCCACTGGGGTAGAATTGTGTTGCTTTGTGCCGCAAATTCAGTGATAGTGGTAAACATAGTGAACGTTTTGTTTACCATACAATATGATTCCCCATATCATGCTAGACCCTTTACCAACAGTTTTACAAATTGATGCAAGTTTTGTGATTCTTTCATATGCGAATTGACTCTTGATGTATGGAATCAAAAACTGACAAAGATATTTCTTCTATTTTTATTATGAGCACGTCTCACACAGTGTTTTTTTTCAATAGAACACGGAAGTAACTTACAACCTAACCCGTGATCAAGGAGTGGAAGGCTCTGAAGCGCATTAGGATGTTGTTGCTGGTGTTCTTTCAATAAACATCCTGTCACATTGGAGCCGTGGTAATGTGGTTTGTTTGGGCTGGAATCAAATCAGCTCCACTTCCTGGTGTTGACACACTTTTATCATTTGGTGCAATGTTGATGTTTTCATTGAAGAGGGAAGATGCCTCAGCTAGTCTCTCTGCCTCCCAAGTATTCATATCCTGGCACTTCACCCTTCTAGTGCAGAACTGACGTGACGTAGAAAATCAACCCGTCATCGAGCCTAGGGCCTTGGGACCGGCTGGTCTTGTTATCCCCTTTCTTCAAGTTGGAATATGCACTCATAAGGTATTAACCAGTAATCACATAAATGTACACTTTATCACTATTCACCTTTTCATTTTAACTTCATACACTGAGAAAGTAGGTCGAGGTTCTGTTGCCTTACACAAAATGTAATCAGTAAAACTGATTTGGAACGGCATTGAGAGGCACCCCCCGCGCATAGGGGAGGGGGGCCTTTAGTGGGAATTCCGGGCCTGGAGCAGAGGTTTCGTTTCCCCAGGTCTAGTCATGGGGAGGGTCGCAAGTAACGTGAGACGCCAGGAGGGCGTCTGCGATCCCTCCCCCAAAAGTGTTTAAAGTGCGGCTCTCGAGGGAGTAGCCCTCTTTGTCTCTCGCCTCTGGGGGTTGCCGAAAGGCTCCGCCAGAGCAACAGTTGGATAGGCCCGGCAGTGCTGGCAATGCGGCCCCCGGGGGAAAGCAGGTCGGCAGACCAGTCTTTTCCCCGGGGTGTTCGTGCGATGCTTGGGACAGGCAGGAAGTAGTTAGGGGGTTAGGTCAGGGGTGGGAGGGGTTAGGAGGCTATTTAAGGGGACAGGAGGGGGAAGGACTTCCTCTTCCTGTCCCCGGTGCCTCAGGGAAAGAAGTTAGTTTTAGTCAGAGCTTTTAGGTAGGCGGTGTGTGCTTCAGGGATTTTGGTCGTTTTCTGGTGCCCCAGAGCGGCGTGTTAGGCAGGTTTATTGGTGTTTAGTTAGGCTATTTTTCCAGCGTGTAGCCCCTGGTGTCCCACTGCGGCGCGCGGCGGTGCTGAATCTCACGCATCTCGCGGGCGGGTCAGGGTTGCCAACCCTCACGCATCTCGCGGACGGGCTGAAATTGAGGGTGCCAAACCTCACGCATCTCGCGGACGGTCAGAAAACTCTGAAAGAGGTATGGCAACGCCTGATGCAGAGGCGGTGAGGGCTGCACTGCTTGTGCTTGGCCGGGCGGGGAGGACGGACCTCCTCCAGCCCGGTGTCCTGGACCAGGCATGGGTCGGGATGACCCGCACGCCCCGGTCGGCGTCGGCGGGGGTGGCTGCGGTTGTCGCAGCGTGCATGGATGAGCCCACTGGGGCTTTGGAAGGCGCGCCTAAGAGGGCGAGGGGCAAAAAACAGCAGGAGGCGCACAAGAAAGGGGGGAGGCGGCTGAGCCTCCCGGCCAAGATCGAGGCCAAGGAAGCGGTTCCCGGTGAGGAAGGCGGGGCGGACGAGACTCCGCTGGCATTACGTGCCGGGGGGTCGGGGAGCGTGGGCCAGCTAGTGGGGTACGATGAGAGAAGTGAGGGCAGCGGGGGGGAGACCCTGGGTGAGTGGGAGGTGGCGGCTGGTGAGGATTTTGCGCTCACGCTGTCTGGGGGGGAGTCTGGGGGGGAGGAGGAGTTCACCATCCTGGAGCAACCGGTCGACCTTTCCGGGGGCTGGAAAGGGGTTGTCAAGCAGCAGGGTTCCAAGGGCAAAGGCCCTCTGAAGGCGCAGCGGCCTGGGGGACTGGGCGGTCATCCATGTATGACAGATGGGAGCACATGACCGAGGAGGAGAGGGTCTGAGATCAGCGGCGCGTCATTGCCGAATATGAGAAGGAGTGGCAGCGCTTATTCGAGGCCAGGGAGGCGAAGGCGGGCGGGGTGCTCAAGGGCGATGGGGCACCTGTGCGGCGCAGGGGGGCGACTGGAGGTAGAGGCAGGGGGGCCCCTGGGACTCATGGGCAGTGGGTCTGGGTGGAAGGTTCAGGGACTGCCTTGACGGATCAGAGACCTGTTGGCACCGGGGCCTCCCCGAGCGCATACGGCTCGGGGGGGGGTGGGAACAAGCCAGCGGGGTCAGCTGGCAGAGGCCGGGGTGGGCCGGCGGGGCGCAAAACGGCCTCCAAACGCCGGGACGAAGAAGCAGGGGGGTCCGCGGAGGCCTGCCCTCCATCGAGGGAGAGGGCACCAACGATGCTGGAATGCGAGTTTATGCCTGGAGTGAAAGGGAAGGGTGCTAAGAGAGTGGTTACAGAAGTGGTGCCGCTGGATGTTCAGGATGAGTGGTTGGATTATGAGGATGAGGAAGATGATTTGGAAGAGGGTAAGTTGCGTGAGTCTGAGTGTGTGGACAGGGCTAAGGTGGCATCTGCCACGGTCGGTGTTTCCCATGAGGCACGATATGGCGCTAGTCGGGCCAGCAAGGGGACCATGAAGCCGGCGGACGCATGGCGACGGGAGATGGATGCACCTGCAACCTTGTCAGGTGAGGGCGCTTGGTGGGACGCATGGACTGAAGGGGGAAAGGAGGGAGGAAGAAGCCCTGCCGGTCGGTGGGGGTGGGGGATGGGTCTGTGCGGGGGGTCCCATGTTGGGGCGGAGCCGGTGGCGGCTGCTGGGGGGAAGCAGGTCACGACGGCCAGTGTGCAAACGGACAAGGTGGAGGATTTGGGGGGTAAGGAAGATGGAGTTGAGAAGCTCCGAAAGAAATTGCCATACATGGGGTTGGCGATGTCCCTGGGTTCTCATCTGTCTGAAAAAACGAGAGGGAACATTTGGAGGCATGAATATGTGGATGTGTTTAAGCTGCTACATAGAGAGATTCAGGCGAAGGAAGGGTCTAAGGAAGAGGAATGGGAGTTGACCAGGCGGCCAAGGGTGCCGGTAACGATGGAGAATTGGACGTCGGCTTTCTTGATTTACGTGAGTATATATTGTGAGAAGCACGGTGATCGGGCGATTGCTCTGTTCAAGTATATGGACATGATCAGGAAGGCGCAGCTGCATTTCAGGGGTTTTGCTTGGCTGAGCTACGACGAGGAGTTTAGGGCCAGGGTCAGCGTCAATCCAGACAAGCCGTGGGGGGAGGTGGACCAGGAACTCTGGATTCAATGGATGTCTTCGACGCAGGCGGCGGCTTCCACTCATACGGCTAGCGGTCTTCCGGTGACTTATCGGTCTTTTCAGTCGCGCCCCGCCCAGTCTGGGGCGGGTAGTCAAGGAGGTGCAGGTAGTCTGGGAAACCAGGCGGTGTGGTCAGGGGCTGCGGGACAACAGTACAAGCCAGTGTCTTCAGGAGCCTGTTGGGGGTTCAATAAAGGTTTCTGCAACCGCCCCTCTTGTAAGTTCAAGCATGAGTGTTCGAAGTGCGGGGGCGGCACGCAGTCACACAGTGCCTCACGTTGGCTTCGCCGTCAGAGCAGTGGAAACTTGCCAAGGGTAGGGGGCAGCCTGGGCATAAGGGCCCATACTCTGGTTAGGGTGGAGGCCATGTGTCCATGGCTCTCCCGGTACCCTGATAAGGAAGCGGCGTTGCGTTTATATTGGGGTTTCATGGAAGGTTTCCGGATTGGTTATCAGGGGCCGAGGGAGAGACGTTGGGCTGAGAACTTGCGGTCCGCCAAGGAGTTGCCGGAGGTGGTGGCACGCAAATTGGAGAAGGAGGTTTCGGAGGGCAGGATTGCGGGTCCTTTTGCAGACTGGCCAATGTCGGATCTCATTGTTTCACCTCTTGGGGTGGTGCCCAAAAAAGAGCCTGGGGAGTTTCGATTGATTCATCACTTGTCCTGGCCGGAAGGAGGGTCGGTGAAGGATTTCATTGCGGAGGAGGACTCTAGAGTGCTGTATGCGTCGGTGGATGATGCTATAGGCTTGGTGAGGTCCTGTGGGAAGGGGGCTGAGTTGGCCAAGTGTGACATCAAGTCGGCCTTTCGCCTCCTCCCCATTCATCCTGCGGATTTTCCCCTGTTGGGCAGGCAGTTTGACGGGTCTATCTTCGTGGACATGGTTCTGCCGATGGGTTGTGCGATTTCCTGCGCGCTTTTTGAGACTTTCAGCTCCTTTTTGCAGTGGGCCTTTGTGGACCGCAGTGGACACCGGCTGGTGTCCCACTATTTGGATGACTTTCTGTTTGTGGGCGCGGGTCGCTCTGGCGCCTGTAGAGAGGCTTTGCAGCAGTTTCAGTTGTTGGCGCAGGAGTTTGGGGTGCCGTTGGCGCCGGAGAAGATGGAAGGGCCTAGTTGTTGCCTGACTTTTCTTGGGATTGAGTTGGATTCGGTGGCTTGGCAGGCGCCTCTACAGGTAAGGAAGGTAGCGGAGATGCAGGAAGTTTGAGAAGTGCGATCGAGGTCTGGAAGCTTGAGTTGAGGTCTGTGCAGCGCTTGTTGGGGTTGTTGACCTTTGCTTGCAGGGTTGTGAGGGCCGGGAGGACGTTTAGTAGGCGGCTCGGCATGGCCATGTCGGGGGCGGCCCTCCCACACCACAGGATCAAGATCACGCTGGGGGTCCGGTCGGACTTGCGAGTGTGGCTGGTTTTCCTGGAAGATTTCAATGGTGTGTCCTTGGATCTGCGCGCGACAGGATAGTGTGGCAGGTTTAACTTTACTCGGACGTGGCGGTGCGGCTGGTTTCAGGATTTTCTCGGACGGCCGCTGGTGTGCGAAGCAGTGGCCAGCTCATTGGCTGCGCCAGGGCAGGAGCATTGCGTTTTTGGAGTTTTTCCCCTTGTTGGTGGTGATGTTGGTGTGGGGCCCGGAGTTCAGGAACAGGTCTGTGTTGTTTCATGTGGACAATATGACTGTAGTGGACTTGGTGAACAACCAAAAGGCGAGGGACCTGCGAGTGCTGCGAGTGCTGCGCTTGCTGCGAAGTTTCATGCTGCTGTGTCTGCGTTTCAATGTGCTGTTTCGCGCACAACATGTGCCTGGCGTGAGTAACGAAATTGCGGATGCGTTATCTCGTTTGCAGTCGCAGCGCTTCAGGGAGCTGACGCCGGGAGCGGAAGCTTGCAAGACCAAGGTGCCGGAGGGTATCTGGGCCTGGGGGGAGTGAGAGTGGTTGGGTTGGTTGAGAGGTCAATAGCGGAGTCCACTAGGCGGGCGTACAGGTTGGCGTGGGCTGAGTTTGGGTCCTTGGTGGGGGGAAAGATGGGAGTAGGAAGGTTGTCCAGGGAGGAGTGTGAGAGTGGAGTGGTGCAATTTGTGTTGGATTGCATAGATAAAGGGCTGTCACAAACGATTGCTGGCAAGTTGGCGGGAGTTTCTTTCTACAGCATGGTGTATTTGGGTTTTGATCCGGCTAGGACGGATCTGCTGAGTCGAATGTTGAAGGGTTGGGGTCGGGTGAGGGCGGAAATGGGTGGGGGGGAACTGCCGCGTGAGGCGGTTACGTTTGATTTGTTGGAGCAGGTTTTAAGGGAGTCGCTTTTCTGTTGGTATGATGGGGAAGAGGTGGGCTGTTTCGCCTATGCATGATTTGGATGTTTTTTGGTGCCTTTCGGGTGTCGGAGTTGCTTGGGACACGTGGGGCGCCGGGTCTGATGTTTGCGGATGTGCGTGTTGATGGGGTTCGGTTGGGCATATGGTTGGGGCGTTCCAAGACAGACCAGTTGGGTCGGGGCAAATGGGTGTGGCTGTCGGAGAGTGGGTGTGAGGGTGTGTGCCCGGTGCGAGAGTGGCTGGGGTTTTGTGGTCGAGAGCGGAGGTTGGAAGGGGAGATTTTTGTGCATGCGTCGCGGAAGCGCTTGACGTCTTCTCAGTTGCTGGCGGTTCTGCGGATGGCTTTGCGGAGGCTGGGCAGGGACCCGGCGTGTTTTGGCACGCACTCGTTTCGGATTGGGGAAGCCACTGCAGCGGCGGGTTTGGGTTGGTCGTGGGAGGAGATCCGGAGGATTCGTCGATGGCGTTCGCGGTGCTGTGAGCGTTACGTGCGTAAATGAAGGGGTGGGGCGTGCTGCTTGGCCGGCTGCACTGTTTGTTGTTGTTTTTCTTGTTCTGCTGGGGTACTAATCTCTTTCTCTTCGTAGGTTGTGTTCGTGGGCCGGGGGCCAAGACGGTCACCTTGGTCGTTGGGCACTCTTTTGTGCACTGGGGGGAGAAATACGCTGCCAGGCGGGTGTACGGCCGTAACCTGGGCCTGAGGAGCAGCCATCACGAAGTGCAATGGTGGGGTAAGAGCGGAATGCGTTGGGGAGAACTGCTACCATGGCTCACAAGGAAAGTGTCGCAGCTGGGCTGCCCGGACATGCTTATCAACCATTTGGGAGAGAATGACTTGGTGAAGCAATCGGGGGGTGTCACTTTTGCATTTGATGCAGAGGGATTTGGAAGCGATGAAACGCAATCTGGCTGGCGCCTGTATTGTGTGGACTGAGTTTGTTCCAAGAAGGATTTGGAGGGGTGCACTCAAGCCTGCGGCCGTGGAAAGGGCCCGCAGGAAACTGAACAGGGCAATGAGACTCTTTTGTGCGGATAATGGTATCAACGTGCTGGCTCATGTCGGGCTTCAGCTGGAGCAGCCACTTCTTTTCCGAGATGACGGCGTGCACCTTTCTCACATGGGGAAGGCATTTTACCTGATGGAGTTGCGGGACCTGATTAGCCATCTGTGGAATGAATCGATCAGGTGTAAGAGTGACTGAGTTCGAAAGGTGCACGCTTGGTGGAGCAGGTAACCGCCCTCCGGGGGTTCCCTGGGTGGCGGGAACTGGGAGGGGTGGGGAGTCCATGACGGGCAGAATCACCCTTTCAGGGAGGGGGTTACAGGTGCAGGATGGGGGGAGTGGTAGACAGGAGTGTGATGGATGGAGATGACGGAGGAGTTGGAAAGTGAAAGGGGAAAGTGAATGAGATGCAAAGAGGTCATGGTGTGAATTGGGAGTGGCTGGTGGAACACGTGAGTGGATGATGGGGTGAATGGCAGTATGTTGGGGGGATTGTTCAAGTTAATGATGTTATGTTTATTGCTGAATGTCATGCCTGTCCTAATAAATGGCCTTTTACGCTAACTGATGCGTGGAGTGGTTATTGCGCGATGCGGCCCCCCGGGGAAAGCAGGTTGGCAGACCAGTCTTTTCCCCGGGGTGTTCGCGCGATGCTTGGGAAAGGCAGGAAGTAGTTAGGGGGTTAGGTCAGGGGTGGGAGGGGTTAGGAGGCTATTTAAGGGGACAGGAGGGGGAAGGACTTCCTCTTCCTGTCTCCGGTGCCTTAGGGAAAGAAGTTAGTTTTACCACCCACCCACCATACAGCTGAAAAGGGGGTGACATGGGCGTTTTTGTTGAAGTTGCCAAGTTGGGCAACGTGCCAGTTTAGGACAGGATGGCAAGATAGAGGTGTTGAAGGGAACTGGGAGGGGTGGGGAGTCCGTGACGGGCAGAATCACCCTTTCAGGGAGGGGGTTACAGGTGCAGGATGGGGGGAGTGGTAGACAGGAGTGTGATGGATGGAGATGACGGAGGAGTTGGAAAGTGAAAGGGGAAAGCGAATGAGATGCAAAGAGGTCATGGTGTGAATTGGGAGTAGCTGGTGGAACACGTGAGTGGATGATGGGGTGAATGGCAGGATGTTGGGGGGATTGTTCAAGTTAATGATGTTATGTTTATTGCTGAATGTCATGCCTCTCCTAATAAATGGCCTTTTACGCTAACTGATGCGTGGAGTGGTTATTGCGCGATTCGCAAGGTGAGAGGCCGCGTAGCGTTGCGGGGAGGGCAAGAGTGCGAGCTGTTTGCTAGGAGTTTTAATGGCTTTAGCAGAGCAATGTTAAAAGACATTGTGATAAGGGGCGCGTTGCTTTCATGGAGGGCATCGGCAGTCATGAGTGAGGGGAGAGGAGGACCACTGGGGGAAGTGTTGATGAGGGCCGCGGGAGGCGAGAAGATCATTACACATGTGGCGGCACAGCAGGGGGAGGGCTCCGGGAGGCAGGAGAGCGTTGCCTTCGTGGTGGGGAGCGTTAATGCAGAACACAGAGGAGGCATGGTTGGTGCATACAGTGCAGAGAGGCAGCGCGATTTTGGCTGTTGTGATTACGGAGGCACTTAGGAGGATGGAGGTGGTCTTCTAGACTCTCTGCGTCGCATGGACAGGCTGAGGCACTTACGGATGCCCAGGGACACGCGAGGATGCTAGCGGCATGGCACCGGGGGATATAGCATGGGGGCGTGGTACTGCGAGCTCCAGCAGGGGGTAGGGGCGGTTTTCGATGATCAGGTGACACGGGGAGGAGATGAGGGTAAAATGCTCAAAGGAAGTGAGGAGCACTGGCGAGGGGGCGTGAATGAATAGGGTTGTTTTATTCATGCGTCTTTATGTAGCGCGGACGTTACTCAAAGGGGTCAGAGCATTTCACAATAGGAACAGAACTGATACATTAAGAAAGTTGCGGCGATGGGGGCCTTAGCGGGGCCGTAATGGATGGAAAAGGGGCTCGCCAACCGCGTGGATATATTCAAGTGCATGACCATGTGGCAGTGCACGGGCAGGCATGCTAACCAGTTTCCGGGGGCATGTGAATAATTGGGATGCTAACGCGCTGAAAGGGGCACGCCATGTTTAATTATTGGCACAGGGGGGCGGGGCGGGATACTCCCGGGGTACTAAGCCTGTAGGTATGCTGAGCTTCCCGCGAATAGGCACCAACTGCATGGGGCCGTTATCAATGGCGGGTGCATGCCGGTGGCATGGTGTGGAAGAGTGTAGCAGGAGACTATTGAGACACTGGGGCGCTGGGCCAGTAAGTATTGCTAGTGCCCGAGCTAAAGGTGCAGGGCCGGTGTATAGAGAAGAATGCACGCCAGTGCTAGACCTGTCAAAGGGGCATAAAGGTATAGGTCAGTCAGTAATTTGCCTTCTTTTTCTTAGTAGACACGAAATGTAAATGTAAATGTGAATGTGTTGGACTTGTAAAGCGCACAGCTGCCCGTGAGCGTCCCGGCGCTGAAGATCGTTGGGGAACCCATCCTGGCTTTCCCTGTGAGATGGTCCCTTATGGGTATCTCCAAGGTGAAGCCAGGCATCCCCAGCGTCTGTGGGGGGCCATTGTAGAGATGAGGCAAGCTTAATGCCCAGAGTTGCTGAGTGTGATCCCTGGTTAGAGAAGGCACCGAGGCGAGAATTGTCAAGTCCGCTGACCCTGGTCCACGACCCTGCCGCGTCGGGAATTGAACCCTGGTCCCGGGCCGTTCTCTGCTTCCGAGTCTGCCGCCTCTAACCAGTGAGCCACACCTCTCCACATGTTCGGACTATACCAGTTGTTATGTTCATGTACTTACCATTCTTCAAGGAGTCCCGTACTACTCATTGTACAGTCTGCGCTCCATGCGACTGAGTAGACTTGAACGGCTGATGTTAGTATTATACTCGTTGTTTGTCTATGTGTGCCTCCTTAAGTGTGCTCTCCTCATGCTGCCCACGCTGTATCGGTAGGACAGGCTTCAGAGAGAAGATTGCATTGGTGTGCCGCGGAGTGCGTGACGATGTGCCTTTGTGGTGCGGTTGTTTTTAGCGCCATTTCACACAATGTGAGCGGGGGATGCCCGGTTCAGAGGTGCATTATCACACAATCTCAGAGGGGGCCCCACGGGAGGCACATAGCTTAAATTGTTGTCTGTCACCAAGCACAGTCAGGCGGGCTGCACCCAATAAAGTGACGGCATCTGTCATCAAACTGGGCTGGCAAGAGGCTTATTTGAGCTGAACTTCCTTTCATGTCCAGTTTACAGTGCATGGTCAACCCGCCACATGAATGAACAAAAACACGCGGGGAAGCGTGCGCGCGGCAGCTAAGAAAGCACGAGCGATTGCAATTATTGTTTTAAACCTTGTTTCATGAGCCATAATGAAAGATGCTCGGCATTTGAAAGGGCTTGTTACATAAATAGTTTCTATGCTGGTAAAATGCTCTGTTATTTACACATAACAATTAAGTCAAACATGTAATAGCCTATCTATTTCTGTCATCTTGGTCAAGATTTGATATTGAAGGTGCACGCGTTTTAGATACAATAAAACGTCGGCAGCAGAAACTCGCTTTGGTAAAGATTTCCCAATTACCCGAAGTACTGACATCGTTACGGGGGGTCAGGGGGAAACATCCATTTGGTCTTCTTGGCAATTAAGCAACTGGGAAATGTTATCCTAACTCCTCTACCATTGTAACCATAAAATTAACTACTGAAAGGTCGTCTTTTCTGGCAGTCTATTTGCACGAAGCAATTTTCCGCAGTTAAGTTGAATAAAAGAAATGAACTTTCTACTATCCAAGAAAAATGTCGCCTGCCTGTAAGGTCTTGGTGGCTGTGTAATATACATAATATAATTTCTTTGCACTAACCTTTTGTAATTGCTTACCAAGCCGTGTTAGGCTACTATTTTAAAACTGTACAGGTCATTTGTATAATTTCAGTGGTTTGGGTTAAGTGCAGAAAACTAAGCATGGGCGCATTTTGCGGATTGGCAATCCGCGAACTTGCGTATTTACGGATTCGCAATCCGCAAAATCCGCAAACTCCCGCGGATTTTTTTTTTTTGTGTTCGCAAGGGTTTCTGCCAGTTTGCGAGGTTTGTGTACCAGTTCGCAATTGCGAACTTACTAGTCGGCTCCCAACGGCCGCGACTATGTTGTTTCTACGTCTGGTTCATCATCACAGGTTTGCGAAGTTACCCTAGCGGTCGTACATGGGCGCGGCCATCTTGTTTGCGTGACGCAATTCCGTTTCCGGGCGCTATGTGTAATCTCGCAAAGTGTCGGCTTGCTAGTACAATTTTGCGTGTGATCGCGAGGAAAATCTCGCGCGAACTTACCCACGCGGTCGTGAACGGGCGCGGCCATCTTGTTTCTCATTCATTGCTATGGTTCTGGGCATGCTTTCTGTATCCTCTCTGAATCTCTGCCATCCTTTGCTTGTTTGAAGTTTTTTTTAATCTATTTTACTTATTATCTATCCCTCTATTTTTCTAGCTCTATATTTTTGTGTTTTCTGCTACTTTTGGTTAATTTTAACCTACTATTTTAAACTCTTTTCTTTTCTTTTTCCCTATTCTATTTCTTCTTTATTATTTAGCTTCCTTTCTGCCCAGACCATGGTAAAGGGAGTCGGGAAGCAGCCCGCGAAGGGGAAGGGTCCTGCACCCCGTGCCCGGCTCCCGTGCGGGCGTTTGAGGGGGGAGAATGTCGCGCCCCGGGAGATCTTCAGCGCGGAGGAGGTGGCCGCACTAGTTTTTTATGTTCAGCGCCGCCTCCCCAGGACCATCATGGCAGGTGGCAAGATCGCTAGCAGTTACGGGCTCCGGGAGCGCCGGAAGCGGTGGGAGAAGGTGTGCCGGTCCATGTACCAACAATCTCGGGTCCGGCGCACCTACAACCAAGTCACCCACCGTTGGACGGATATCCTGGACCGGGAACGCGATCTGCTGGACCTGCTCGGCCTTGAGATCCCCGGGCTTGGTGAGTAGTAGTAGCTATTTCTTTACTACCCTGTTTTCTCCTGCTCTGTGTGTTATTATCTTGCAAATTTTTGTTTTTTACCAAGAGCAATAATGCTGCTGATTACATTGTAGGTAAATTATATTTCAAAATCTTCTGTGCATTTCAGGTGCACTGCTCTCCTTCTCAGTAGCGCTGCTACTATGCTTATTTGTTTTCGATTTTGTGTTCATTTCATTGGCCTGTGAAATTATGCATGAGTGTAGTTTAAAGAACTGTGTAATGCTAGACACTAAGGATCAGATATTTAATTACCGGCGCATCCCTGCAAAGTAGCAGGGATGCGCCAGTAATTGTGCGCCACGCCACCACCACCCATGGTGCACCGTATTTACAATGCGGCGAACCATGTGCCCAAAACGTCACCGAAGCGTTACGCTTCTGTGCCGTAAAGGCGGCGCATTGCTGGAGTTGCGTCGCAACGATGGTGCAGCTCCAGCAATGCTCTGGGGTGCTCTATCTCCCCAATGCTGCGTCAAGCCGTACGTCTGCTTCAAGCAGGCGCAGGGTTTGAGTCACGCATCATTGTCCTCAAAGTGACCGATTAAAATCTTGTAGATGTCACTCAGCCACTTTTAGGATGCGTTCCTGCGCAGGAACGCCCTCCCTTGCGCCGGAACGCCCCCTGATGGCGCAGGGCTTTACAACGTGATGCATCTCCCATATGCGTCACGTTGTTAATATACGCCGCACCATGGTGCCTCTTTTGTCCTGCCGCTGCGTCACAAAAGTCACGCAACAATGGAGCAAAAGAGCCACAAGGGGCTTCTAAATCAGCCCCTACAGACTCAAGTCCAGTCCTTCCTTTGTACACATGGCGATAAGAAGAAATAGTGGTGGAGGATTGATAGTTTGAGTATTTTAATGACTGGTTAATGTAGCAGGAAACTTTTTAGTGTTGTCGCTGATCTGCAATCACAATGGACTTTGTCTGTCACTTTGCGTGCTGCGGACTGCTGCCTGCCAGTCCTAGGCGAACCTTTTTAGTAGTTTGTTTAGTGAGTTACATAAGAACTTTCCAAGTCGACGGTCAGCAAATAAAGCAATACTAATAACGTAGTAGACCACATGGGATCGGTCAATATATCCTGTGGAATAGTTGTCTATTTGCTATTTCGCCAAAATATTTTGGTATTGTTCTTTTGAAATGTTTGATTTGGTTGACAACAATCATCCATGTTTTCGTGTCTTTCTTTCTTTCATGTTGTACATCAGCTCCCCCCAGGGGCAGGAGGACAGAGGAGGAGGTGGTTGCTGCTGCTGCTGTAGAAGGCCAGGATCAGCCAGGCGAGGGCTTCTATGCTGGCCCCAGTAAGTTTTCATTTTAATATAGAGTACCTATTTTTTCCTAGCGTTCCTCATTCGATTTTTTCTAAATCGTCTTTGATCTTCTTGTAGACTGTATCTAAATTCCTATCCTGCCTCGACTATGACTCCCTGTGGTATTACTAGATCATTCTTATTAGTCTGTCTATGTAGCTAACTAAGATTGCACATTTGGCAATTCCATTGGACTCCCATTCTAGTCAGTAATAGCTCTATGCACTGAGCCTTCCCTGGAAAAAGGAACATTTTTACTTTAGATTAGGCAGTCACAAATTATTACATAGTTTTCTGTTTTTTTTCACATTTCTTTATTCCTAGACCAAATATTATATAGTAGTGAGTGGTGTATTCTAACAATCTTAAATGTACTTTGTAGGTGGAACATCTGGTGGCGGGGCCAGCGCGGAGCTGATGTTGCTGGATGATGAGGAGGACAACACTTCTGGGGAGGAGGTGGTGCAAGTGCCGGACGACACCAATTTGCCTGTGAGGGTTCACACGGTGGTGGCGGGCAGAGGTAAGCTATATATTCCTTACTTATTGAGATTGAAGACTGCAGAGTGTGCTTTCTGCACGGGTGTATTATAAATCAACCAGGTAGTAGCCTCCTCTAAATGTACTTCGACTTAGCTGTGAAATTTTTGGCGAGAAGAATGCCAATCAGATCTGAGATGAACTTGATGGATGGGATGAACGAAAAGCAAAAGAAGGGTGTAAGTAAGTGTGGAACGACGAGAAATGTAATGATGACTGGCAAAGAAAAATGATATGTGTTTGCTTGGTCCCCGAGGTGGCTGGGAAGGAAAGAATATGGTATGGTGCATGGCTGGGTGAATGATGAAGCAAGAATGGGTAGAAGGAGAACAGCCTTGGTGGGTGAAACAGAAACTGTATGTGTGCATATACTTTGAATGGATGGATGCCTGGATCATGGTACAATCTGACTCTTAGATAGCATATGTGTATCTAGGGAGAGTAGACGGTCACTGGATGAACTAAGTGTTACTTTGAAGAGCATGTTACACCGCACCCGCACGTCCGTTCCAGTGTAGGAAAGGCAAGGAAAAGAAGTTGTAATTTTGCCCAAATACTACCATGAATAGTAGCAGTAGTTTGTATTGCAACTGCAAGCACAGCATATATCCGGTTATTACGGTGGACCCTCCCTACCTCTCTTAATAATTTTAGTTTAGTAGTAGTACGTCATTCATGTGTGGGTGTATCACTGTTCACTCAATAAAAAGCAAAGCACCTAAAGTCATCCCATATGTAATCAAATACATCCCATGTGAAGTGATGGATAATCAGATTATTTAGCTTCTTAATTTTCCTTTTCTAGTACTCATTTGCACTGTAGGGTGAAAGTTAAATTAATTAAGCAGTAGCCCTTTTAACAGAGTATTCTCAGTGCCACCCGTAATGGAAAAGTATGAGCTTCACCACCTGCATGTACTGTACCGGTACAGTAACGCAAGTCTGTCTCACTCATCATGGTGTGTGTCTGTTTTTCTCGGGTGCAAGTTCACTGCGCTGGCATTATGCCGGCTTGCAGAAGATAGCGTACCAATTTTCCTAAACAAGAGAGAAGAAGAAGAATAAGACTGGTGTACTGTCATAGTCAACTGTAATGGAAGTTCATAGTGCTCGTAGAATTTGTTCCTTAAACTCCCACTAATGTTAGAGCAAGGATGAAGAAGTGAGAGGTTAGATAGATACTGGCCTCAATAGTTATGTACTGTGCTTTCAAGTTGCTAGTTGTACTGTGACACAACTTTCTGCTGAATCATTTTGTGTTAATCTTAAAGAGCATTGGTTACAGACTATGTCTTTCTTTCTTCATATAGTTGTTCCTTCCAAATCAACAAAACCATCAAGGAAGGAGCAGGCTCGAATGGCCCAGCAACGGAGGCTGGATGCCACTGTTGCCGAATATCGGCGGCTGGTGGCCCTGGAGGAGGAGGACACGCAGTCTACTGGTACATCCACTGGGACAGCTGCATCCTCCTCCGTGCCCCCACGGGCTGCCAGCCAGCGCAGTGCTCCAGCGGTACGGAGCCGGGCTACCAAAGCCAACCGCCACCGCCGAGCAGAAAAGACATCAGCTGCCCCCCACAGGAGTTGCAAGGCACGCCAGCGCCGCTTATGCCTCAGAGTGTCCTACCTGGAGCAGGAGGTCTTAACTTATAAGAACTTGGTGGAGGGCCTCCGCTCCGACCATGCCACCCTCCGCAAGGAGTATGATGCCCTGGCCGCTACACTGAACAGCATCCTGCCGTAGTGTCCCTTGCCCCTTTTTTAGAGACTTTTGGGGGGTGGGATTTGGGAGTTGGGTTCTTTTTGGGACTTTTGAAGGACAATCGTTGGGGTTAGGGAGGGTCTTGCGGGAGATTATTTTGTTAGGGCTACACAAATATACTTTTTGAAACTTTATCTGAGCATACCTGTTTTTTACTGCTTTTGAGTCTGGTGGGTGGGGGTTTAACAGTAAGTTTGTTTTCCTGAAACTTAAGTCTGTGTCATTTTCTTCCTTTAAATGAAAATGGCTAAATGTTTTCAACACTAAGTGCCTCTCACAGAGTAATTGATCCCCCCTTTCCCACCATGGATTTTCTTCAAATCACTTGCAACCAAAATTACACATTCCCTCGAGTGCTCTAAGACCTCAGAACTCAGTTGCAAAAATCAAGAACACTCCGAAACACATGCAATCCTGCTGCTAGGGCTAACTCTAACGAACCCTAAGTTACAAAAAGTGCCAAAAGGCTTTTCCTCATGGATGTTGTCCAAACCAGTTTTATCCGGTATTAGACCTTCCCAGCAATGGCCCCAGAGCCGTCAACCCAGGCGAAAACAAGTAGAAGACCCCCAAACAGCCAAAAAGCAAAAGTACAAAAATGATGACTTTGTCACTTTTCTGAAAATTTCCAAAATCACTCAGTGCGCGCTCTGCAGCTAGGCCCTAACTCCCCTCTGCCTCCATGGATTCCCTTCAAACCTCTTGCTATGAAAACTATCCATACCCAGCAGTGCTCCCAGACCCCGAAACCCACCCACAAACACCAGGAAGCCCCCCAAACAGGCCCCCGAAAACGCTACATTGAGCGAAATGTCAGAAAATACAAAAACTTTTTCCTCATGCATGTTGTCCAAACCAGTTTTATCCGGTATTAGACCTTCCCAGCAATGGCCCCAGAGCCGTCAACCCAGGCGAAAACAAGTAGAAGACCCCCAAACAGCCAAAAAGCAAAAGTACAAAAATGTGGACTTTGTCACTTTTCTGAAAATTTCCAAAATCACTCAGTGCGCGCTCTGCAGCTAGGCCCTAACTCCCCTCTGCCTCCATGGATTCCCTTCAAACCTCTTGCTATCAAAACTATCCATACCCAGCAGTGCTCCCAGACCCCGAAACCCACCCACAAACACCAGGAAGCCCCCCAAACAGGCCCCCGAAAACGCTACATTGAGCGAAAAGTCAGAAAATGCAAAAACTTTTTCCTCATGGATGTTGTCCAAACCAGTTTTATCCGGTATTAGACCTTCCCAGCAATGGCCCCAGAGCCGTCAACCCAGGCGAAAACAAGTAGAAGACCCCCAAACAGCCAAAAAGCAAAAGTACAAAAATGTGGACTTTGTCACTTTTCTGAAAATTTTCAAAATCACTCAGTGCGCGCTCTGCAGCTGGGCCCTAACTCCCCTCTGCCTCCATGGATTCCCTTCAAACCTCTTGCTATCAAAACTATCCATACCCAGCTGTGCTCCCAGACCCCGAAACCCACCCACAAACACCAGGAAGCCCCCCAAACAGGCCCCCAAAAAACGCTACATTGAGCGAAATGTCGGAAGATGCAAAAAGTTTTTCCTCATGGATGTTGTCCAAACCAGTTTTTTCCGGTATTAGACCTTCCCAGCAATGGCCCCAGAGCCGTCAACCCAGGCGAAAACAAGTAGAAGACCCCCACACAGCCAAAAAGCAAAAGTACAGGTGATTAAAGTTTTAATTATATTAACTGTGCAAAACAAAGAAAGACAGAAACACAGGAATAAAAGTGAATAAGTACGAAAAAGAAAATTTTTGAGTCATTGGCTCATTTTCAGGGCTCGGTGTCAGGGAAGAAGAGTTCGTCCTCATACTCTGCGAATTCAGGCAGGAGTCGGTCAGTGTCACCTAACACAGAAGAAATTCCCTCATCTAAGTTGCTGTCCTCCTCGTCTTCTTCCGTCGTGCAATCCGGTACTTTGTAATCTGGTGGTATGAGGTGCTCATTCATCTTGATCATTGTTAACCTCTCCACATTTTTGGGCGAGAGGCGGGTCCGTTTGCAAGTTACAATGCCACCAGCAGCACTGAAAACACGTTCAGAAGACACGCTTGCGAGTGGGCAAGACAAGTAATGTATAGCCAGGTTGGTGATCTCTGGCCACAATTCTTTTTTCCCATGCCAATACGCCAATGGGTCAGCATTAACATAGACCTCTGTTGAGTCATTCAGATAGTCCTGCACCATCGACTCAAGGTTCTCCATGGTTTCTCCACGTTGCTTACTTTTTGATCGGACCTTTTGAGAACCAAACCCAAGCTCAGCTAGCCAATCCTCTTCACTATCATCACCCGATATTTCTGTTGTGTCTGGTACAGATGATCCGGTTGCCGGTGTCTTTAACGGCTGAGAGGTCACTTCTGCCACAGCCACAGGTGCAGAAGTGAAGTCTTTTGACTGGGGATGGCCTGCTGATGCTGATGTACTGCCTTTTCCTTCAATTTGCTGCCGTTCTCTTTCAAACCGAGTGGCTGACACAGCTAGCCAATGTTTGTACTTTGTAACATCTTCATCACCAAAAGGAAATAATGCACTGCCTGCCAGCGCCTTTTTGTAGCGTGGATGCAGAATAGTAGCACAAATGTAATGCTGTTCTGAGTGGATCTTTTGAAGACGTTCATCGCCAAGTAGGCGCTCTAATAATTTCTCCGCCAAAACAAAAGCTTCTTGCTTTTCTTCATCTTTTTGAAACTTAGAAGACACCACCTTCAGTTTGTGCTCCAGCATGCGCAACAATGGGATAGCTTTTCCCAAATTACAGTCCTCCCTACTGACTGCACGCGTGAAGACCTCAAAAGGACGTAGCATGTCTGTCAGGCTTTTAACTAGCTCCCATTCCGCCGCATGTAACCTCAGGTCCTTCACAGCTGTACCCAGTGTTAAGAAATACTGATTGAGTACCGTAAACTGCTCATACAGACGCTCAAGCATGTAGAAGGTTGAGTTCCAACGTGTTGGCACCTCCTGGATGAGTGCTTTCACTGGCATTCGACGTTCATGTAGCAGGCGCCTCAGATGCTTCCGGGGCTTAAAAGAATGGCTGAAATGGTTGCACATTTTTCGGCAGGTGACCACTAACTCGCATGCTGGACTGTCTTTATCCAAGAATATTTTAACAACCAGGTTTATACAGTGCGCCAAACACGGCACTCTGAAATAGTGACCCAGCTCCATGGCCTTAACTACATTGGCGCCATTATCCGTGGAAACATAACCAATCTCGCGTTTTTTTGGGGACAGCCAGTGAAAGACCTTTGTGTTAAACTCATTCAAAATGTTTTGTACTGTATGACGTTGCTCCAAACCAAACATGGCTAGTGTTGCATGTTTCCGAGCAGCTTTAAAAACTTGGTCCAGGTCAACACCTGCGTTTAGCTTTGCTTTAACCCCTGAAAAAGAGACCCAGTGTGCAGTGATGCACATGTAATCAGTGCCTGCGCCACTGGTCCACATGTCTGTTGTCAGATGTATAGTGTGAACAGCACTCTTCTGCAAAGCTGCCCCAATCACCTCCAGCACATCTTCATGTAGTGCTGGAACCGCAACTCGGGCAAAATAGAACCGGCTAGGAACCTTCCATTTAGGGCAGAGCGCTGCCACTAATTCTAGAAAACCAACCCCTTCTACAAAAGAAAAAGGGAGAAGATCCAGCGCTAGCATTTTAGCCAGCTTAGTGTTATACAGACGCGCTGTTGGGTGGTTGCGTTCATGGCGCGTCTGAAAACAACATGGTTTTAATGTTGCCCTGGACCATTTTACGGGATGATGATGATGACTTCTTCGACCCAGTTACGCTCGCTGATGAACTTTTTCGCATTGGTGTCTCACTCTGTCCCACACTCTTAGTGTGGCTCACAGGGGGTGTGCTGACAGGGGTACTGGGTGTAAGTGAAGCGTGTGACGCTTCTTCCTCCTCGTCATCAGATGGAACATAAACGTTTTCTCGACTTGCAATTCGGGCTTCCTTGATCTCCTTTAGGTGCGCAAACCATTGGACAGTGTGCTGTCTCTCAAGATGACCTCTCTGGCCTCCAGTCCCATAGTTGGTACCAAGCTTACCACGACTAACTGCAAGCTTACAAATGCTACAAATGGCTCGGTTTTCCTTTTTTGTGCAAACACAAAAGAAGTCCCAAACTGCGGACTTGAAATGTCTGTGGGAGCCGGAGGAGGCGATACTGGTGGTGGTCATGCTGCTAATGAACGATATGTACCAATCTAGGCAACAGAAACAGTAAACATAGGAAGGGACTGAGCTACAACATTAGTTTTTGGTAAAAAATATACAGTTTTATTCAAAGTTATCAACACATATATAATTTCATGTTATACAATCAATATCAATAGTGGCAAATATAACACAATAAAAGTAAAAAATTCAGAGTATCATTAAAAAAATCACATTCAATTAAGTATATGAATATACATGAGATAGAAACAGAGTAAAAAAGAAAATGTGGCAAGTTATATCTCTGGTCATGCTGCTAATGCCAGATGAAGTGGAGGATGTGTATTGCTGAACTTTACTACGTTGTGCACTTTGCCCACCACTAATTGAGGTCAAGGTGGATGGAGGTCCCTTCTGGCGAGGAAGAAATATGGAAGCGGTAGGTGTTGGTGTACTAGTTAACTTCAATGATTGTGGTGTTCCCATTGCCTCCTCGTCGACTTCATCATCACGCTCAGCAGCTTGTCGGGCTAGGGTCACAATGTCTGTTTGCTGCATGCCCACTGGGGCTTCAGTGACGTTAGTGATGACTGCGTCGTCGTCGTGAGAGTCTTCAGCAGCAGGAGTACACGCCACTTCTTGTTGAGCGTCATCACACTCCATAACTATGAGAGTTTCGACGACCTTCCTTTTACGCTTAGCTACCTTTGTCAGATCATGGTGTGCCTCAGCCTCACTCTCAGACGGCAGTGGTGCTGGTTCCCAAGTAAGATCCATATCATCAGAATGAGGTGGGCTTGAAGAAGATGTAGACACCAGCACCCTTGATCTTTTCCTTGCTCGGGATGTGGAAGACAATGAATGATCATCAGGAGGAGTGGCTTCCTCGAATGATACCTCGGCTTGATTGTTGATTTCCAGATGTGCCCCTACTTCTGGAGGAACAACTTCTGTGGGCACTTGTTGTGCCCCTCCATGCACCTCTGCTTGCTCCTCTCCTTGCGCCGCCTCTCCTTCCACATGAACTTGGGCTTGTACTTGCACATGTGGTTGTTGTTGCGGCTGTGGTTGTTCAACACTCGTCAGATGAGTTACAACAACCTGTGTTGATTGAGGGACATTGCTGCTACTTTCTTGCAATGAGCCAACATCACTGGTCGATGGTGATTGAACAAGTAGACTGGCTGCCTCTGCAGCACTCAAGGGCTTGGACTTAAGTTGGCGTGGGGGTGGTGGCACTGAGCCCAATGGAGCGGGGGTGCTGCTCCCAGCTTGGTCCCCAGCAGATCCCGCTGCTGCTGCAGGCGTACTTTTTTTTTTCCCAAAAAATGTGGCGGGCGGCACACCAGTTTGCTTGGTAACTTGCTTCTTCTGCTCTTTTCTGGCATCTTTCTTGCTAGAGGAGCTACGGGGAACTTTTTTTGGGGCCATCTTCTTCAGATGTCACTCAGAACAGCAGGCTGCAGTTGCACAAGTTGCAGAGTTGTCTGTGGCCACACGTGACGTTGTGCTGCACACACCACAGCAGGACTTCTTCCTGGCACTGGTGGTTCTCTTGCGCACCTAAAAGCAATGGAAGACAGAGGAACATCAGTTATACACCCCAAAAAATCGACAAAAACCACAAAATTCAGCACAATCCCAGCCCACCCATGCCCTCAATGATGTTTAAATTCAAGAAGACACCCCACAGAAAGACTAGGCCCATGCACCACTCACAACCCCTGGGCATAATGGATGAAAGCTATGCAAAATGGGTGCACCCCAAGCACATGTTGCCTGTACCAGCACTCAAGATGGCCACCACCACCCACATAGCCAGTCCACATCAACAGTACACCCCCAAAAAACCGAAAAACACACAAAAATCACATCAATCCAATGCCATCCAGGATGTTTACATTAAAGAGACCCCACAGGCAGACTCAGTCCATGCACCACTCACTACCCCTGGGCAAAAGGCCACAACAGCAGCCCCCAAAAAATCGACAAAAACCACAAAATTCAGCACAATCCCAGCCCACCCATGCCCTCAATGATGTTTAAATTCAAGAAGACACCCCACAGAAAGACTAGGCCCATGCACCACTCACTACCCCTGGGCATAATGGATGAAAGCTATGCAAAATGGGTGCACCCCAAGCACATGTTGCCTGTACCAGCACTCAAGATGGCCACCACCACCCACATGGCTATTCCACATCAACAGTACACCCCAAAAAAACAAAAACACACAAAAATCACCACAATCCAATGCCATCCAGGATGTTTACATTAAAGAGACCCCACAGACAGACTCAGTCCATGCACCACTCACTACCCCTGGGCAAAAGGCAACAACAGCAGCCCCAAAAAAATCAACAAAAACCACAAAATTCAGCACAATCCCAGCCCACCCATGCCCTCAATGATGTTTAAATTCAAGAAGACACCCCACAGAAAGACTAGGCCCATGCACCACTCACTACCCCTGGGCATAATGGATGAAAGCTATGCAAAATGGGTGCACCCCAAGCACATGTTGCCTGTACCAGCACTCAAGATGGCCACCACCACCCACATGGCCAGTCCACATCAACAGTACACCCCAAAAAAAACGAAAAACACACAAAAATCACCACAATCCAATGCCATCCAGGATGTTTACATTAAAGAGACCCCACAGGCAGACTCAGTCCATGCACCACTCACTACCCCTGGGCAAAAGGCCACAACACCAGCCCCCAAAAAATCGACAAAAACCACAAAATTCAGCACAATCCCAGCCCACCCATGCCCTCAATGATGTTTAAATTCAAGAAGACACCCCACAGAAAGACTAGGCCCATGCACCACTCACTACCCCTGGGCATAATGGATGAAAGCTATGCAAAATGGGTGCACCCGAAGCACATGTTGCCTGTACCAGCACTCAAGATGGCCACCACCACCCACATGTCCAGTCCACATCAACAGTACACCCCAAAAAACCAGAAAAACACACAAAAATCACCACAATCCAATGCCATCCAGGATGTTTACATTAAAGAGAGTGAGAGCCCACAGGCAGACTCAGTCCATGCACCACTCACTACCCCTG
Source organism: Lissotriton helveticus (assembly GCF_964261635.1). NCBI lineage: Eukaryota > Metazoa > Chordata > Amphibia > Caudata > Salamandridae > Lissotriton > Lissotriton helveticus. Next base: position 382,389,340 of record NC_136061.1, on the reverse strand, counting down.
GGCAAAAGGCCCCACCAGCAGCCCCATAAAATCGACAAAAACCACAAAATTCAGCACAATCCCAGCCCACCCATGGCCTCAATGATGTTTAAATTCAAAAAGACACCCCTCAGAAAGACTAGGCCCATGCACCACTCACTACCCCTGGGCATAATGGATGAAAGCTAGGCAAAATGCGTGCAGGCCTCAGACACTGCCTGTCTTCAAAATGGCCCCTTGCACCCCAAGCACATGTGGAGGGCCTGCCTGTACAAGCACTCAAAAAACACACAAAAATCACCACAATCCAATGCCATCCAGGATGTTTACATTAAAGAGACCCCACAGACAGACTCAGTCCATGCACCACTCACTACCCCTGGGCAAAAGGCCACAACAGCAGCCCCAAAAAAATCGACAAAAACCACAAAATTCAGCACAATCCCAGCCCACCCATGCCCTCAATGATGTTTAAATTCAAGAAGACACCCCACAGAAAGACTAGGCCCATGCACCACTCACTACCCCTGGGCATAATGGATGAAAGCTATGCAAAAGGGGTGCACCCCAAGCACATGTTGCCTGTACCAGCACTCAAGATGGCCACCACCACCCACATGGCCAGTCCACATCAACAGTACACCCCAAAAAAAACGGAAAACACACAAAAATCACCACAATCCAGTGCCATCCAGGATGTTTACATTAAAGAGACCCCACAGGCAGACTCAGTCCATGCACCACTCACTACCCCTGGGCAAAAGGTCACAACAGCAGCCCCAAAAAAATCAACAAAAAACACAAATTTCAGCACAATCCCAGCCCATCCATGGCCTCAATGATGTTTAAATTCAACAAAACAGTTGTATCATGCACCCATAACTAACCCTGGTCCTACTGGATACTGTGGCTACCCACAATATCTTTTATTTAATGTTCTGAAAAAGTTTCAAAATTGTAGTTGCAGCAACTGTAATGCCCCAAACAAACTTACTTGTGAAAGTTGATTTCTAATCCAAAAGTGATCCAAAGAAAGTCAAAAAGGCCTTAAATCCAAATATCCAGCAGCATCCACAAAGAGTAATCCTTCCAGGTCAAGGTCCAAATGAAAGTGACCAGCACATGAAGAAAGCACTGGGAGGAGCCTGCTGGACAGGAACAGGAAGTTGGAGACTGTGGGGCACTTCCTTCCAAAATGGACTCCTTGCTAAAAAAAAGTGCAGGCAAATGTCAACCTGAGGAGTGATTCTGATAAAAATCATCATTTTCTGAAGGTTTATGCTGTTTGCTGGTGGATTTCTTGTGCAGAATTGCAAAATCTGTATTTCGCGAGTGCGAGATTGTTGCTGCCCGCCGCACCTACGTGTTTTTCGCAATTGCGAACTCTCGCGATGCGTGCTGTGCAAGGTGGCAAGGCGCGATGATGTAATCGCGGTCGACAAACTCCCGCGGGATCCCGCAGCAAATTCCAAAATGGCGCAGCACTCGCAAAATATCGAGAAAAACAACTCTGCAAACGCTGAATGACGGTAAGTGAACGCCGCTCGCCGAAAAATTGCATCACCAAGAAAAAAAATCCGCTGCGTGCGAATTTACGGATTTTCGGCAAATTCGCTAGAGTTCGCGGATTGCGAATTTGCCGAAAATCCGCAAATTCCGCGAGCGGAACAGATTTTACGCCCATGCTTACAGAAAACCCATTTAGGTCTCTCCACGTGAAACAGCACAGTAGGTTACACATTCATTGGACTTTTCTTGAGGTGAACATAAAAATGGTCGACGTAACCATGTATTGGAAGTGGTAGTCGTACATAAATTCTTGTTTCTTTGTATTTATGGTTCCTGGCTATTTTAACGGAGAGCAGAACTACACAAAGGTACTGCAGCCCACTTTAAAGAGTGTTTTTTATAGTAATGCAGAATGCTAGGCCACAGAGGCAGATAATTCACTGTGAGATAGCAAAGGTAGTTTAATAATAAGTTAATTAGTGAGCCTTTTTTGCTGTGTATGGAGCTTCCACATTATGGCCCATTTAAACATGTAATGTGCGCTTAAGTGCAACATTTCGTTTGTAAGCAATATTACAATTCTAGAAAATTTATTTGAATGCATGAAATTAAGAATAACAAATTGAAATGATGGTGCGTTATTGTTGGTGCTTTTTGTGGTGATGCTAGTTAGCATTGTTAAGTAGGTTGTATTCGCGAAAGTGATGTCATAGCCTGAGATTAGGCAGAGCATTATGTAGAATCCTGCAGTGAAAACTTATGCATGCAGAAGGATGCGTAACAGCTCGGTGGGCGTAGGAGACTCAAACTCTGTCAGGAAATATTTTGCAAACAAGTAACTTTGGAGGTTACATAGTCACAATTACTATAGGTGGCATTACAGCCAGACCTGCAGAGTTAGCATATGGGAGTACAGGGTTTGAGTCTCAGATCAGGATCCGAGCAACATATATGAGGCTTAGTGTACATATCGTATGTGTGCAGTCATAAGGCCTAGCCTCCTCATTGGTGGGTGAATGAATGCATCTTATTTGGTGTAATTAAGGCAGCACTGCACTGAACATTAATGGCTTGTTATTCTCTTCCCTTATATGATCGTGGGAGGCACACCACGCACGCATGGCGGCAACACGCTCTCAAGATGGCACCTAGCGGGAACTTCAGGATGGCCGAGATATTGGTACCAGCAGACATGGGAAGGATTCCGTCTCCCGTGGGGTATCTGGTTCGTATGGTATAGGAAATTTAAAAAATAAATAAATAAATAAAACAGGGCTAGTTATAGTCTGGCCTGGGCTGAGCCATGCTGTACCTCTCCGTGCACACTAATGAGGTGGAAACACAAAAGGCGTTCTTTCTATTACATCGAAGTTCCGGTCCCCATGGGCAAAAATAGGACTGGGGTGGTTGGTCTGCCACTTTAAGTAACACCATCAGACAATGCTGGGGAGGTAGATCCAGCGGAGTCTTGCTTACAGTTGTATTATGGCTTGCAGGGCTGAGTGCCCTGGCGGTAATAAGATCAGCCGTTGGTCACTTACGTTTTCAGTTATTCGGTCCTAATGCTGCTGCCAGTGGCAATGGTGGCTAAATTGCTACAGGATAAGTAGGTCTCGCCAGTGTCGTATGGGTCAGTTCGGTACCAGCCTACATACCAATGCTTACATCTAACAACATGGCTGGGGTGATAGCAAAGGAGGTTAAGTAATTCCCTGCTTTAATAGGTCGTTTCTCATTGGGTTCTCATAGGCCTACTACTGAGTCTAAATAGCCAGCGTAAGATCCTTTAAAAGGCGATTTGCTCAAGAGGACCGCCTTCCACCCAAAGTTGGGATACTCAGTCCGTGACAATGAGGAGCAGAATATATTCCTTTCCCCAAGGGTGGTTAGTACAACTTTCAGTGCCACCTTACTAGGGACAGTACATGTACACAACTACAATAGCGGGACCAATTACTGGGGACATGAGAAACAGCTGGTATTATATTGTTTGGCTGCACTAGTGACTACTATTTTAGTGGGTACATGATGAGGCTAGTCATCAGGTAAAAGATAATAACAATAATAATAATTTCTACAACTACTGCTTACCTGGGACAAAGGCAGTACAATGTTCTTATTGCTGGGCACTTAGGTTCAATAAAAGTAATAAGCACTTGGGTTAAATAGAAGTAATAAGCTTAAGAGACTGGATAAGTGTCACCAGTCCCATGTAATACACTGGTATTAGCAGGCAGAGGGAAGTATTTAGCAAAACCTTCACTGAGCCACTTACCTGGGGACAAAGTAGCAGGAAGTGGTGTATCAGGAGGCTGCTTGGTAGGGGTGCCGATAAGGAACCGTATTCATAGGCTTCATCTCTGGTGCGGAGTAATTACACATCAAGCGGTATATTACCATAAGTAAGCCAGCCTGGGATACCATTGCGTGAACATCTTGCCATTTGGTCTTAACAGTGTATAGACAAGCACCAACTCCCACATAGGGAGCAGCCTCCATCAGCAGGAGGAAGCTGTACATCAAAGGAAATATCTTCAAGTCACGCAGAACATTACATGGCAGGGTGTGAGTGAGGAATCCCTGCAGAAGGGACACCTTAGAGCTTGTTGGTCTCTGGGCGTGCGAGTGAAGGGGCTCACCTGCTGTTGGTTCTGGACTTTCTGTCCTCACTTGTGATGCTCGGTGGATGTTCTTCGGGTGTTGTGCTGGGCTCCGGGCACACTGGCTAGGACAGATGTGCTGGTGATTCACTCGGGGGCGGAAAGCATGATCCCGGGGGGCAGAAGGGGAGTGAAGGAGGCCTTATTCTCCCTACTTACATGGATCAGGAGAGTATTACCGGACAACTATAATTTGGTCAGAGGTGCTCACTCGGAGAGTCTGGGGTGGTGACATTCCTTCAGCCGCAGAGTGAACACGTCGTTAAAAAAGATTAATAGGGAGGTAGAGAAATTACTTACATGGATCAGGAGAGTATTACCGGACGCTACTATTATTTGGTCGGAGGTGCTCACTCGGAGAGTCTGGGGTGGTGACATTCCATCAGCCACAGAGTGAACATGTTGGTAAAAAAGATGAATAGGGAGGTAGAGAAATTGTTGAGGGGGTCGCAGATACGTGTTATCAGACATAGCCGGCTGCAGCCAGTGAATTCGAATGAGTACCGGGCAGAAGGGATGCATCTGTCCAGGGCAGGGTTGGAAGTGTTTTTGTGCAAACTATCCTGGGGGCCATTGCTGTACACCTCGGAAGATTAGCAGGGCCTTAGCAAAGAAGGAGTTATTGGAAGGGGGAGGGCAAGAGCGCCAGTGGGGCTTCTTGCCCTGTGGCGGGGTCCCGGATAAGAGAAAAGGCCGGGGGACTCCTTTTTGGACGACAAATGGATGACTGCAGCAGGGAGGCAGTCATGGCGGCTCTGAGCTGGCGGGAGAGGCGGCCGTCCTGCTGGTGGTCCTGGACTCTCTGGCCCTACCCTAGTAGCCGGTGCTTGAAAAAGGGGGTGGTGTTGTGTCCTGCTGGTACAACACGCCTCCAGAGATGCTGAATTGTAGATACATGGCGGCTCTGGGCTGGCGGGAGAGGGGGCCGTCCTGCTGGTGGTCCTGGACTCTCTGGCCCTACCCTAGTAGCCGGTTCTTGAAAAAGGGGGTGGTGTTGTGTCCTGCTGGTACAACACGCCTCCAGAGATGCTGAATTGTAGATACATGGTAACCTGTGGTGCATATGTATGTAGCGCATCATTTATGTGTGAATTAAATAAAATGGTCAATGTTGGAACTTTTAACAACAATAAAAATGGTGTTTTGGTCAAATAATAAAGCTACGCAGTGGACACCATTCATTTGTAAGTGTCTTTCTGGAGGAGGGATGATCAAAGGGTGAAAGTGAATGGCACGCGATATCCCCACTATGTTACATACTCTTTTAAATTGTAGCTATAGATAATGCATCCTTCTGTTGGCACGCCATTGAGGTAGACACTTGTCTGTGTATCTTGATCTTATATAAAATTAATCAGCCATACAGTAATGTCTTAGGTTATACATATGTCATCAAAGCATGGACACTTGTCCGCAATTGAGGGCTGTATATTTAGATACAGGCCACATGGCAATATGATTTGTTGTCTCTGTGCTAATACAACTTGATGCAATTGTACATTTGTATATAGATGATCCAATGTGTTTGTACATATATAACATGAATTGTCATTTTTATGTCGGTAGATTCTGATGGAATCGCACATATGTATATAGATGGCCTAATATATGTGCACAAATATCAATATGTATATATTTCTTTAGGATGCATAGCTTTGATTTTTATCATTCATTGCCGCATTATTGTTTTGAATTGAACGTCGTTCACAAACATATAATTTTCTTATCATTTTCATGCTAATATTAAGTGTATAGTGTCATGAATAATTTTAAAGCAATATTGTGATTATTATTGAACGATATGCTGAACAATTGTATTTAGTATTGACATTTTGATTCTTAAGCAATTCGCGGAATACATAGTATGTCTTCCATTTCTATGATTGTGTTGGTTTACGTCTTTAAAAATGGCTACGTTACAGTTTGACCCTTGAACCTGACGAAAGCCGACAGGCTGAAATGCGTCGTTCTTCTTTTTGCACAATAAACCTTCTGGTGTAGAATTTTGGTGTGCTGCCTTCTTTTCGTATTGAGAGGATTGTGACATAATTGTGGTTTGGCCGCCACGGCTGGCACCGGCAACGGAGGGCAGGCGGACGCTGTCTGGCTGAAAAACTTTCCGTGACGCACATATATACATATATATATATATATATATGAGGTACGTGGCGTTCCCGCGTTGAAATAATCAGCAACAACAATCACTGCCGATCAACAAACAGGAACAGCGAGACCCAGAGAAGGTGCAAATGTTCTTTATTGAATGTTAGCCCAGCACCAGTCCGCCATGACGCGTTTCGGCTAGAGATAGCCTTGATCACATGACAAGCGTCAAGAGGGCTGATCACCCTTTTAAAGTGCAAAGTGCCATCACATGCAATGGAAACAGAAAAAATACTATTAATGTTTCCATGTTGTTAAAACTTTTACATATATTTTTCCAATCCTGGCTTGGCTTTGAAAAGAACAGGCACCGACTCCGTGGATGAAGATCAAAGGTTTTTATTCACCAATATAGACGATCAAAAATATATATATATGTTTATTTTTTAAACTATGTAATATGTGCTCAGGCCCCTGCACTTGGGCGGGACTATTCAATGCATATGTCTTTTGAGGTAGATCTCCTGGAGGAGAAAGAAGTTAACCAGTAGCCTGAACTTTTTTTACGCCTTCCCTGAAAGAGTATTGAATATTCTTCAGGACTATGGAAAAGACTTGCTGCATCTTCAACATGAAAGGCGAAAGGAGATCGATTGCCTTGAATCCCGATTACTTACCTTGTTTCAATACACAGCCGAAATCCAGTGTTACATGGGCTGCTGTCAGCAGTGGCGTAACGAAACTTGAGGGGGCCCCCCTGCAAACTTCATGGAGGGGGCCCCCCCATTCTCCGTGCCAGTCTAGAGCTCTCAGGCCAGCGACCCGCCATACTGCAGGGGATGCGGGGTGATTGTTACGCCACTGTCACCAATGCAGCCGTTATAAGTAACACTGGATGGTGGAGTCAATGGTTGGGCTTAGTCTGCCAGCAGGCTATCATAAGTGGTGGTCCATTCATTACAGGGTCCCTGCCATCAGTACGCCGGGGAAGTTTGCCCAATTTTAGGTGGGTTTCCTGATGCAGACTCCTGTCATAATATACAACATCGGGCCCACTCATCGTTCAGTTTTGACAAAAGTGCATCCACTGCTCCTTCTCGTTTCCGTTTTAAAACATAAACTCGAGTAGATATAAACAAATGATCTACTAATCAGGACAGTGTCATATAATGTGAAGATTTGATTTGTGTTAACATTATGTTTTCTTTACTGCTTTAAGATGGCGCTTATGATTTTGGACTTGTAGTCCTACCTTTATGTTTCTAGTTTGCCACTATTTACGTCTACCTCACCGTCGCCAGTTTGAAACTGACGAAGGCAAGAGCCGATACGCCTTTTTCCTTTCTGTGTGTGCAATAAACCAAGTGGTTTTACTCACTGCGAGTGCTGGGTCTTTCTGACTTTGTCAGGGGAGCTATTATATAGAAGCGGCGCGCCGCCGCCTGCACCCGGCACCCACTCGGACTGAGTGCGGATTGCCATTGGCGACTTCGGAGCTACGAAAATTTGAAAACACGAAACCGCACCGCCACGAAGAGCCGGCGAAACCTTCCTGCCCCGAGGAGTACGTGCTCAAGAGGAGGAGCTCGGAATACAGTGAAGGGCAGAAGAAGGTAGGAGATACCCGACATCTTTGAAATAAAACGGCACGAGTGAAGTGAGAAGCACATTTGATAACCAGCAGCAATCCCTAACATCTGCCAAATGTTTAGCGATTCAGCGCGTCGGGAGGTGGCAATTGGTATTTTCAAGGGACGACCTAGCACCTCGACACAGGGTGCGACTCAGGCACCAGACGCAGCACAGACCAACTTAAAGATCAAATACCAGCAGCTCGAAAGACTCTATGAGCGTGAAACCAGGAAGTGGTGGGAAGCCACTTCTTTGCAAAATTACGTGGATGTAAACCGTGTCCCTCGTGGCCTCCGGATATACACGGTTCCCGCGTACGAAAATCCGGATCCGGATTTACTCACTGAGTGGGCGGAATACACGGCACATTCATGTGAAGGAATGCTAAGACTGTTAATTAAATTCACCTGGAAAGACCGCGAGAAAGCTTTAAGAGACATCGAAAATTTGGAGTCTAGCATCCTTGAGCTGGTGAACCAAGGAGAGCTCGATAAAGAGAAGGAATCTATGAAAGAGCGACTTGCAATATACGAAAAAAGAATCCATCAAAGGAAACAACAGAAGTTTGAACGTGATGCACGTGATTACGAGCTTGGAAGGATACTGACCTTCGCTCGGAAGTACGACGCTCCGCGTAGGGACCTAAGGGCGAAAAATCTTAAACAGCAAGAAAAACAGCCTACAACAGTAGAAACCTCCGAATCTGAAGCAACAAGCGCAGAACACTCAGAGGAAGAGAATTTGAGCGATACACGGCCAAAAGAAAAGACAAGATGCCAGCCTCCTTTTCACAAGGAGTTCAACCTCATCCGCCAGAATTGGCTGAGAGATGGGAAGAAGCGCCCTCCGGAAAAGCAACAAACCACAAGCAGAGGCGCATCACGAGGAGAGGAGGGAGGAAACACAGAAAGCACAACTCGACAGTTGAGGAATCGGAAACCCAGGAACAAGAAGAAATAACAGAAGATTTAAATATAATTAATCTGTCGTCAAGAATCCTCACGCAGAATGAAGAAAAGGTATTGAAATTAGGACTGACATTCTGTCCCACTAACTGCTACGAGTATACGCAGACGCGTATTGATTTATTTCTGTTTATCCGCAAGATGAAATTGTGGAAATTCTTCAAACAGAAAGCCCTCAGGGAGAATGAGCAAAGAACAATTCTGGAGGGACAAACCGATCCACGTGATCCTTTTGACATCAATATCAGGGATCTGGAAAACATGGCGGTTTTGGAAGAACTACTAGAAGAAAATGATCCTCACCCCCCACCCCGAACGACAGTAGCCGACCGAGGTACAAGTATCGGCATCGTTCAGATTGGAGAAAACAGCAACCTGAAGCCCCCTTCGCGTTTCCTACCACAGACACCCATAGATGCCATAGACATCTTCTCAGAGACTGTGAATAGAGAACTGCAGAAACTGTCTAAGGAGGAGGAGAACAATAAAAACAATATAAAATGGAATCTGACATCCAACGAAAGGGCTGCGATTTCAAACCTGGAGAAAGATGATTCCATTGTGATTAAGCCCTCAGACAAAGGCGGCAACATTGTTATCCAAAGCCGCCTAAATTACTGCAAAGAAGCACTACACCAGCTACAAGATCACACCAATTACTCATTGACCACAGAACAAGAGTACCTTACCAGTATTCGTGAATACCATCTACTTATCGATCACTGGTATAACAAGGGGATCCTGGCCAAGGAAGAACATCTCTATCTACAAAATCAACAACCCAGACTCCCTTGTTTTTACCACCTGCCTAAGGTACATAAAGACCCCATTACACCACCAGGAAGACCCATTGTCTCCTCCATTGGAGGACTCACCGAGAAGATGTCCAAATTCATTGACTTATTCCTGGTACCATGGGTCACGCAATTAAGTTCCTATACTAAGGACACTAAGGACTTTTTGCGGCAGATACAAGATGTAGAGTGGGAGGAGGATATGATCATGATAACCATGGACATCTCCAGCCTGTACACTAGTATTGGACACTTGGACGGGATAAGAGCAGTAAAAACATTTTTGGACTTACGCTCTGCAAGATATCTTGAACACAGCAAAATGATCTTAGAATTTATATCATTTTGTCTGAACAACAGCATTTTTGTCTTCCAGGACCAGAGGTACAGACAGACAAGAGGGACGGCAATGGGTACCTGCTTCGCCCCCAGCTACGCGAATTTATTCGTGGGCTGGTGGGAGAAGCAGGTAGCCTGGGCCGACGACAAGGCTATGTGGGTGGATAACTTAATTTGTTGGAAGAGATACATAGACGATCTCTTCCGCATTTGGAAGGGACCGAAATCCTCGGCTGAGGAATATATAATGGCACTCAATACAAATGACTTAAATCTTAAATTCACCTACAATATGAGTAGAGAGGAGGTCAGTTTTCTTGATCTGAGAGTCTTCGTAGAGTCAGGCATGATCCAAACAGCCCTTTACAGGAAGGAAACAGCAGGGAACTCTGTCCTTCAAGGACGTAGCAACCACCCGAGATCTCTCATCAATAGTATTCCCTATGGAGAGCTGTTAAGGATAAAATGTAACAGCTCTCTTGAGAGAGATTTCAAAATTGCAGCAGAGAGTAGCATTAGTCGCTTTAACTCCCGCGGCTACTCCAAGAAAGCTCTCACAGTGGCAAAAGGAAGAGTAACACAAACCGAAAGGGAATCTCTTTTGAAAGAGAAACAGAGCAAGAACAACAAAAGTGGTAATGGTATAATACGACTAATTACCAACTATTCGGTGGCAGCAAATAAAATCAGAGCTATTATGCTTAGGAACTGGAACATTCTCAAAGCGGATGCAGTTATTGGCAGAGAGTTGTCAGATCATCCGATGATTACCTTCAGGAAAACCAAGTCCTTAAAAGACAAATTAGTACAAAGCCACTTGCCAAAAATGAACCCTAGAAAAGAACTGCAATTCCTGCATGGATCTTTCCCATGTGGGAAATGCAAAGCTTGCAGTTCGAGCAAGAGAGTGTTGTCTTATAAAGTTCCCCACAAAGAGACAAAGATCAGAATCTCTAAATTTATAACATGCTCTACACCTTTTGTTGTTTATTGTTTACAGTGTCCCTGTGGACACCTCTATGTAGGGAGCACCTCTAAGGCAGTCAAACTGAGGATATTAGAACATCAACGTGCCATCGTGAATAGAGATGACAGCTATCCGATGGCCCGTCACTTTGCGACACACCATGGCAGTGATAGGAACCTTCTAAGTTTCTTTAGCTTAGACTGCATCACACGAGATCTGAGAGGAGGGAATTACAAATGCCAGTTGAGACGTCTGGAGTCGAGATATATCATCGAGCTCCAAACAAAGTCCCCGGGGGGCATGAATTCAGGAGAAGAACTGCTGTCACACCTGTAATAATTGCGAACAATTGAATTGAATTAATTCATGTATCTAGCTGCGTATAAACCTGAGTCTATTAGGTCCATGTCCCAATGTAAATATATGTATATAGTCATAGTTGGAGGAATACTGTTTTAATTCTCCAGTACACGAATGGAAATGATTTAATGAACAATGACCGAAAAACTGTTAGTATAATATTCACCTATTATCAGGTAATCTGAATTTGTGAACTATAAGTAGAATACGCTCTTCCTCTATTGGATTATGAATATGAAATCGGTACACAACTGTCGTGATTTACTGTTAATGAATTCAATAACTTGAAATGTTATTTATGCCCATCCAGGGCTACATAAACTCGAGTAGATATAAGCAAATGATCTACTAATCAGGACAGTGTCACATAATGTGAAGATTTGATTTGTGTTAACATTATGTTTTCTTTACTGCTTTAAGATGGCGCTTATGATTTTGGACTTGTAGTCCTACCTTTATGTTTCTAGTTTGCCACTATTAACGTCTACCTCACCGTCGCCAGTTTGAAACTGACGAAGGCAAGAGCCGATACGCGTTTTTCCTTTCTGTGTGCGCAATAAACCAAGTGGTTTTACTCACTGCGAGTGCTGGGTCTTTCTGACTTTGTCAGGGGAGCTATTATATATATATATATATATATATATATATATATATATATATATATATATATATATATATTTTTCCAATCCTGGCTTGGCTTTGAAAAGAACAGGCACCGACTCCGTGGATGAAGATCAAAGGTTTTTATTCACCAATATAGACGATCAAAAATATATATATATATTTATTTTTTAAACTATGTAATATGTGCTCAGGCCCCTGCACTTGGGCGGGACTATTCAATGCATATGTCTTTTGAGGAAGATCCCCTGGAGGAGAAAGGAGTTAACCAGTAGCCTGAACTTTTTTTACGCCTTCCCTGAAAGAGTATTGAATATACTTCAGGACTATGGAAAAGACTTGCTGCATCTTCAACATGAAAGGCTAAAGGAGATCGATTGCCTTGAATCCCGATTACTTACCTTGTTTCAATACACAGCCGAAATCCAGTGTTACATGGGCTGCTGTCAGCAGTGGCGTAACGAAACTTGAGGGGGCCCCCCTGCAAACTTCATGGAGGGGGCCCCCCTATTCTCCATGCCAGTCTAGAGCTCTCAGGCCAGCGACCCGCCATACTGCAGGGGATGCGGGGTGATTGTTACGCCACTGTCACCAATGCAGCCGTTATAAGTAACACTGGATGGTGGAGTCAATGGTTGGGCTTAGTCTGCCAGCAGGCTATCATAAGTGGCGGTCCATTCATTACAGGGTCCGTGCCATCAGTACGCCGGGGAAGTTTGCCCAATTTTAGGTGGGTTTCCTGATGCAGACTCCTGTCATAATATACAACATCGGGCCCACTCATCGTTCAGTTTTGACAAAAGTGCATCCACTGCTCCTTCTCGTTTCCGTTTTAAAACATTAGACAATGCGACAATGCAGTATTTAAAAAGCAGATGTAACTACAAAGAGCACATTTTGATAATACATGTTTATTAGTAGACAATAGCAATCTTAAGAGGCATTGCATAGCTTCATACACACTTTGACCCCAATTCCATCTCAGTCTCTCTCTCTCTCTCTCTCTCTCTCTCTCTCGCTCAGTCAGTCAGTCTCTCTCTTTCAGTCAGTCAGTCTCTCTCTCTCAGTCAGTCAGTCTATCTCTCTCTGTCATTCAGTCTCTCTCTGTCAGTCTGTCCGTCAGTCGGTCTCTCTCTGTCATTCAGTCTCTCTCAGTCAGTCAGTCTCTGTCAGTCAGTCAGTCTGTCAGTCAGTCCGTCCCTCTCTCTCTGTCAGTCTGTCGCTCAGTCGGTCTCTCTCTCTCTCTCACTCTCTCTCTGTCAGTCTCTCTCAGTCAGTCCCGCTCTCTGTTAGTCTCTCTCTGTCTCTCTCTCTCAGTCTCTCTCCCTGTCAGTCCCTCTGTCTGTCAGTCTCTCTCGCAGTCTCTCTCTCTCTCTGTCAGTCTCTCTATCTCTCTCTTTCTGTCAGTCTCTCTCAGTGAGTCAGTCTCTCTCTCAGTCAGTCTCTCTGTCTGTCAGTCTCTCTCTTAGTCTCTCTTTCTCAGTCAGTCAGTCTTCCAGACAGTCTCTCTCTCCCTCTGTCAGTCTCTCTCAGTTAGGCATTCTCTCTCGCAGTCAGCCAGTCTCTCTCAGTCAGTCTCTCTCTCCCTTAGTCAGTGACTCTCTCTGTCAGTCTCTCTCTGTGTCAGTCAATCTCTCTGTCAGTCAGTCTCTCACTGTGAGTCTCTCTCAGTCAGTCTCTCTCTGTCAGTCAGTCTCTCTCTCTGTCAGTCAGTCTCTCTTTCTCTGTCTCTCTCTCTCTCTGTCAGTCTCTGTCAGTCAATCTCTCTCTTAGTCAGTCTCTCTCTCTGTCAGTCTCTCTCTCTGTCAGTCTCTCTCTATCTGCCAGTCTCTCTCTCAGCCAGTAAGTCTCCCAGTCTCTCTCTCTCTCTTAGTCTCTCTCTCTGTCAGTCAGTCTCTCTCTCTCCCAGTCAGTCAGTCTCTCTCAGTCAGTCATTCTCTCTCTACCTCAGTCAGTCTCTCCCTCTCCCTGTCAGTCCCCCTCTCAGTCAGTCCCCCTCTCAGTCAGTCTCTCTCGCTCTGTCAGTCTCTCTCAGTCAGTCAGTCTCTCTCAGTCAGTCAGTCTCTCTCGCAGTCAATCAGTCTATCTCTCTCAGTCAGTCAGTCTCTGCCTCTCTCTCTGCCAGTCAGTATCTCTCTACCTCAGTCAGTCAGTATCTCTTTACCTCAGTCAGTCTCTCTCTCTGCCAGTCAGTCTCACTCTCAATCAGTCTCTCTCTCTCTGTTAGTCAGTCAGTCACTCTCTTAGTCAGCCAGTCTCGCTCTCTCTCTCTCTCTGTCAGTTTCGCAGCCAGTCAGTCTCTCAGTCAGTCAGTATTTAGTCTCTGAGTCAGTCAGTCAGTCTCTACTCTCTCTCCTCTCTCTCTCTCTCTCTATTCTCACTCTCAACTCTGTCCACTCCATCTCCACTGTCTCTCCACTGTCCACTCTCTCTCCACTGTCTCTCTCTCCACTTTCTCTCTCTCTACTCTCTCTCCACTCTCTCTCCACTGTCTCCCTCCACTGTCTCCCTCCACTCTCTCTACTCTCTCTCCAGTCTCTCTCCACTCTCTCCAATCTCTCCCCCCTCTCTCCCTTCACACTCTCTCTCTACTTTCTCTCCACTCTCTCTTTCTCCCCACTCTCTCTCTCCACTCTCTCACTCTCTCTCTCCACTCTCATTTCACTCTCTCACTCTCTCTCTCACTCTCTGTCTCACTCTCTCTCCACCCGCTCTCCAGCCTCTATCTACTCTCTCTCCACTCTCTCTCTGCACTGTCTCCTCCACTGTCTCCCTCCACTCTCTCCCTCCACTCTCCCTCCACTCTCCCTCCACTCTCTCTCCACCCTCTCTCTCCTCTCTCTCTCCTCTCTCTCTTTCCACTCTCTCTCTCTTCTCTCTCTCTCTCCACTCTCTCTTTCTCTCCACTCTCTCTCTCCACTCTCTCACTCTCTCTCTCCACTCTCTCACTCCACTCTCTCACTCTCTCTCTCACTCTCTGTCTCACTCTCTCTCCACCCGCTCTCCAGCCTCTATCTACTCTCTCTCCACTCTCTCTCTGCACTGTCTCCTCCACTGTCTCCCTCCACTCTCCCTCCACTCTCCCTCCACTCTCTCTCCACTATCTATCCACTCTCTCTCCACCCTCTCTCTCCTCTCTCTCTCCTCTATCTCTCCTCTCTCTTTCCACTCTCTCTCTCTTCTCTCTCTCTCCACTGTCTCCTCCACTGTCTCTTTCCACTCTCTCTCTCTCTCCCTCCACTCTCTCTCTTCTCTCTCTCTCTCTCTCTCCACCCTCTCCCTCCACTCTCCACTCTCTCCAGTCTCTCCCTCCACTCTCCACTCTCTCCACTGTCTCTCTCCCCACTTTCTCTCCCTCCACTGTCTAGCTCCACTCTCTCTCCACTCTCTCTCTCTCCACTCTCTCTCTCCACTCTCTCTCTCCACTCTCCACCCTCTCTCTCCACTGTCTCTCTCTCCACTTTCTCTCTCTCTCTCCACTCTCTATCCACTGTCTAGCTCCACTCTCTCTCCACTCTCTCTCTACTCTCTCTCCACTCTCTCTCTCTACTCTCTCTCCACTCTCTCTCTCCACTCTCTCTCTCCACTCTCTCTCCCTCCACTCTCTCTCTCTCCACTCTCTCTCTACTCTCTCTCCACTGTCTTTCTCTCCACTCTCTCTCCACTCTCTCTCCACTGTCTCCCTCCACTCTCTCTACTCTCTCTCCACTCTCTCGCTCACTCTCTCCACTGTCTCCATGCTCTCTCCACTCTCTCTCTCTCCACTGTCTAGCTCCACTCTCTCTCCACTCTCTCTCTCTACTCTCTCTCCACTCTCTCTCTATCTACTCTCTCTCCACACTCTCTCTCCACCCTCTCTCTCCACCCTCTCTCCCTCCACTCTCTCTCTCCACTCTCTCTCTCTACTCTCTCTCCACTCTCTCTCTCCACTCTCTCTCTACTCTCTCTCCACTGTCTTTCTCTCCACTCTCCCTCCACTCTCTCTACTCTCTACTCTCTCGCTACTCTCTCTCTCTCCACTCTCTCTTCACTCTCTCTCCACTGCCTCACTCCACTCTCTCTCCACTCTCTCTCTCCACCCTCTCTCTCCACCCTCACTCTCTCTCCACTCTCTCTCTCTCTACTCTCGCTCTCTACTCTCTCTCTCCTCTCTCTCTCTCCACTCTCTCTCTCTCTCCTCTCTCACTCCACTCTCTCCCACTCTCTCTCACAAAGTAGTGTGCGTTCCATGGGCATCCGCAGAAATGTTTCCGGGGGGGGCACATTTTTAACTTCATCTCCATCCCCCTTGCACCCTTCTCCCCTCTGCCTTGCAGCACCCTTCTCGCCCTCCCCCTTGCACCCTTCTCCCCCTCCCCCTTGCACCCTTCTCCATCTCCGCCTTGCATCCTTTTCTACCTTGCACCATTCTCCCCTCTGCCTTGCACCATTCTCCCCTCTGCCTTGCACCCTTCTCCCCTCTGCCTTGTACCCTTCTCCCCTCTGCCTTGCATCCTTCTCCCCTCTGCCTTGCACGCTTCTCCCCTCTGCCTTGCATCCTACTCCCCTCTGCCTTGCACCCTTCTCCTCTCTGCCTTGCACCCTTCTCCTCTCTGCCTTGCAAACTTCTCCTCTCTGCCTTGCAACCTTCTCCCTCTCTGCCTTGCAGCCTTCTCTACCGTGCACCCTTCTCCTCTCTGCCTTACACCCTTCTCCTCTCTGCCTTGCACCCTTCTCCTCTCTGCCTTGCACCCTTCTCCTCTCTGCCTTGCACCCTTCTCCTCTCTGCCTTGCACCCTTCTCCCCTCTGCCTTGCACCCTTCTCTCCTCTGCCTTGCACCCTTCTCCCCTCTGCCTTGCACCCTTCTCCCCCTCCGCCTGGACTCCAAAGTAAGCTTATCACTTTCTTCAAACAAAATAATTTTGACTTAATAGATAAGCTTTTTATTTTTAGTAAATGCATGGCAGGTGCTCTACTATCAGTTTGCAGTTTTCATCCAGTATCCATATGTACTCTGGCTATACAAGGAAAGTGCCACCATCCCAAGCCAAGGACACACACTAAATACTAAGAACTACCAACAATATATCGCCCAAACAAGGGTGGGCAGAGAGCGCATCACCCTCACATGCATTCATGTTTTAATGAGGATGCTTTTCTCTCACAATAAAATTAATGTTTGTACAAATGCCATTTTGACACCTCTGTGTGCTGTACATAACGATTGTCACCGTAACTCATCTTACCGAACTCAGAGGGAAGGTTGAATTGGTACACCGAGAGAATAACAAATGACTTGCAGGACTTAAACAGATGTCAGGGTGAGCGCGAAACTGACTACGATAAAGCAAGCAATTAAAGGTGTATTTTGTTTAAAAGAACAATGACTTGTCGGAAAACACAATTTCAATTATGTATAAAAGTTCTTAGAAATGTCACAGTGATTACAAACTATATTACACAGACACGTATGTTGGAGAAAGGACCTACAGGCTGTCTGAACAGAGATAATCTTCCCTTACTTGCAGGCCCGTTATCCCATTCCACCGAGACCTCTGTTTCACCTTTCAACAATAAAAAGAAACGCACTCACTCACTGTCTCGTTCCTTGTCCCAAACTTGGTGGCTGAGGAAGTGCTTCTGCATCTGGAGCGTTCTTTCTAATAATTATAATTCATTCACCATGGGCCAACCTGTGCACAAGCACACAGCAGAACACTGCGTCTTCGCCACATGCCAGCATGCCAGCTCTCCACATTTACCGAGGCCCACTCCAGAGGGTGTGCAAATCGCTTTCACTTTCGCATGTTAGACATGCGTAGTCGAGCCGGCTGAAATCATCCAGAAAAGGTAAGCATGCTTTTAAAATGGAGGCAGGGAAGCAGTTTTTTTAAGGGTGCCACAATCACATTAAGAGGTCCCCAGCCCATGTAGGCCCCCAAACCCTGACAACCCCCACCCCTCAAAGCCCTGGCCTCCTCCCTTCTCAGGAATAGTGTCAGGAGGAGAATGCACTATTTTAGGGCCCCCACCCCCTCCTCTTTCCGGGCCTGGCTTGTGGCTTTGACTGAAGAGAAACAATGCAAGTTGATACTTTGTTTCTCTTCAGTCAAAGGTCAGCAGCGCGAGGAGCGAGGAGCAGGCTGCAGACAGCAGCACTGCTTTAGAGAGAGAGAGACACAGCTCTCTACCAGAGAGCTCAGCTGAGGGGCCCCTTCATCTACTGGAGACTGATGGTCCCCCCCGCACGACGGGGGCTGCGGGGGTGTTTGTTACGCCCCTGGCTGTCAGGAGCTCAGACCTGCAAAGAATGCCAATACTGGTGACAAGGAAATGCTTTCTATCTAAACCCAATGTAATGCTTGTTGTACCACGTGGTAAGCAGGTTAAGGGGCAAGGTACTATCAGGCATACAGTTATACCCTATCGGTACCTTCTTGGATGCCCTCTGTTGATTCCAAAGTGTGGAAATGTGGAACACTCTCTATTGAGAACCACAGCCTGCGGCTGCAGTTTCTCCATGGGTGCATAAGGGTGTTGCCTCACCTCCTGTAATTGTTGCCCCTGGCCCCCTTAAAAATGTTATGTTTTGTTAACAGCAATTTTAAATGGTTGTTTATACTCCGGCCGTGGCATGGTTTATTTTCACCGCAGCTGAGTGCAGTGCACAGCGAGGCTATGCCTAGTCTTCCAATCATATGAGGGGGGCATCTTATAGACCGCAGGCAGAAAGCCTCAAACTGCCTGGGTCTGAACTGTTAGTGAGCATGTCATGTTGGACAAGTGCTTTCCTATGACCAACCGACATGCAAACCTGATGCCTCTCCACCAGCACAACATTAGTGAGCCGGTGATCATAGTTGCATCCTCTGTGGTCTCCAAAGGAGCATTGATTTTGGCTGTTCCAGCCAATCCTGGCGGTGCACTTATGCTGTGTTCTGATATAGACAACATAGGAGGAGTGTCTGGATTGGCTCAAGAGAAGTTAGAGTAGGCCTAGTCTTGGAGGCAGCAGGTTTGTCTTCACTCAAGAATATGGCCAATTACAGTGTGGCTTTATTGTGAAGCCATGCAGTGAATGTTTATTTTTTATCCTTGTTACCTTTCCTTCAGTTGCAACAGTTCCTGCCTCAATATGCCCCAGGATGTAGTGGAAACGACGAGGGTCAAGCTCCGCCTGACCAAGAGTAGCCTAGAGCTCTCCACCCCGCGTCATCCGGTCATGGTAAGCGACCCACGAAGTGACATAGCAAGTGCTGCCTATTGGTCCCCTGAGCCACCCAGGCGAGAGGTGAACAACTCAGTATCAATCAACCCTTTCCAAGAAGTGAAAGGCCAGACCCTGAGCCAACCAGCTACAGGTGGAAGGCTCGGTGTCCCTCTGTGAATCTCTTAAACTCTGTCAGTTTCTGTGAGAGGTCGAGCCCAGCCAGCTACTTTCAGCCACTCGCTGTCCCTGAGGCCCAGATCCTGAGCCCCCGATGGTCCCGGTGAAGTTTGTTAACATGTAACTAGCTGCGAACATGGAAGGCAGTAAGAGGGGACATCCATCAGACACGAGCCCAGCTGGTCATCGACGGTCTGTGTGGATGGAAGAGAAGTAGTGATTCACTAATAATTACTAAAGGTCGCAGGAGACTTGGTACCCCTATATGTAGAAAGACCCAGGGGAGCGCGAGCACTGCCACCAGCACTGAGGCCACTCTAACCCGCACTCTAGCCTGTCCTGCTGCCTCCGGAAGACTCCATGTGAGGAGTAGCCATGCCCGAAGGGATCCCTGTAACTTTTTTTTGGTGAACAATATCTATGCTGAATGTGTTGGAGTTAGCGTTACAGTTACCCAGAACTGAACATTGAGTCCCAGCGTCGGCTCAACATCCTGTGATTCTGGACCTATCACTTAACCTCCCCATGACTAAAAGATGAGATCGATTTCTAGTCTCAAGTTAACATATTTAGCAGTGGAAAATCTATTTATATGTATTTAACTGCTCTCTGTAGCAGCTTGCTTACAACCTCTCATCCACAACTTTTACACCTCTCCATTTTCAATTGGTGCCGTCCGCCACTGACAGCCTGTCCAGCTAGGTCACCATCCACTTTGCCACCATGCACGTCTACCTACCTTATATGCCAATCCAACTCGTCAGAATATAGAGGCTCCCAAAGTCAAAAAACTACCACTGTGCCTCTTTCCCCAATCCTTTATAGCTGATTACCACGTAATGGGCTAGAGTCTTCATGAAAGCCCCCATCGCTACTTTAGTTGTTGTGACCACTTTCCCCCTCGGCAAACCCACCTTTGAAAGAGACCCCAGATCGTCAACTTTACGCTGCTGCCGAGGCCTCCATGCTCTTTTGTTTGTGAACGAGCAAGAACGATCAAGAGCAATAGACCCTGGCACACCTCCATCAAGCCAGTTTTGGCCAGCATGGCGCACGGGTGGGGGGATGGGCACGGGGGTCACTCTGGGAGGGGGAGCAGGAGGAGGGTTGCCATCATAGTAGTGAGCTGAACAAAAATAAATCAATCACAGATGTAGTCCAGCATGGTAATTGGTCTGAGCGCCATGGGGCCAGGGGCTGTAGGGGTGGTCCTGTTCTCCATGAAGGCTGTAATGCAGCATGCATAGAGAAGAGGAAAAGTGCGCATGACTGGTTTGGGTGGTGCTAGAGGGTTGACCAAACAGTCACTGTGCACTTAGGAGTGGGCAAACCACTCCTGCCCTGCCCCATGAGCAGAGCAGCCCCACCCGAAAAGCAACAGGAAACATAAAATGGTAATAACTGAAAGTTATTATTTTATGTTTTTGCTTTCTGCACTGCTCAAAAGCAGTGGAGGAAGCTCCTTCACCATAGCGGAGGAGACGCCACTGCATCAAGCAACTCATCACAGTTCCACCGAATAAGATCAGTACCCAAATTCAGAGGTCCGGCTGCCTGCCACTTCAAACGTGCAGTTGCGCATCAGTCACATCTGAGTAATACTTAAAAGTTGTGAATGTTCACCTTGTCTTTAGAAAGACTGAGTCCAGTGGCAACAGTCATACTTATCACATGGTTTACCTAATTGCCTGACTTTCACAGTCCCTGGAGAACCGGACTGACATTGGCTTCAAGTGATGATGCCTGTTTTGCCGAATGAGCATCCAATTGGTTGAATCAGGTAGTCAAAATGGATGCCAAGCGTGATGACGTACTACGTGACCGGATCCTCATTTACTTCACCACACCCTACATCCCAGATCACCCTATCAATCAAGTAAAAGGCTCAGTGCTATTAGATGCGGAGTAAAATGGCTGATCACCGAGAACTGGCCTGACAATAATGTATGTAGCGTATATATACAAGTTGATCCAGGCTTATGGTGACACACATACACATGTAATCTTTCACAACTGTACTCACTGACTCACTGATTTAGCTGATCCTTTGTGTGGGTTCTTTTTTAGCTGACACCTCAATCTTGGGAGAGGGAAAGAAACTTAGACCTGCTCTTGATTTAAATGTAATGCATTTATCCTCGCCCTCTGGCACCTGCAACCCTCCCTGCCCTCAACTAAGCAATAAACGCCTAGGTATATATTTCTAGGACATATTACCAACTGCCTTGGTAGGTGCAGATGCAAATCCATATTTACTCGTTTATTGCCTGATTTTAAAGTGATATATATCTCAAAGTAGTGTATCATTTTCCTTGGTATGGTACAAGCAACGGGAACTATAGAAACAATGCAGACACTCATGAGTGGTAGTACAGCTGGTAGTGTACAGAAACTCTTTGGTGAGCTAGACTTTCACAACATTTCTGACCTGGAGGTGTTGGCAAAATAGTCTTGGATTGCTGTGCAAAAAGTTAGGCTTGGCAGAAACATTGGGTCACTTAACAACTGTGGCCTACAACAGAAACAAGAACACACCTGCCATCCGTGGCTGTCAGGGAAACATTGCAATGGTTTATTATTTCCCAGTCTGCTAAATATTTGAGACCTAAAGAAAGGAGACTGTCTTTTGACATGCTGCGGTTGTTCCTGAGTGGGGTCAAGGAATGGTGTATACGACCCCTGGAGCACAGTGTTACTCTGCGAGGCTCAGCCTTTTGTATTTTCTCCCACACTCAGACAGTTGAGTGATGCTTGCATCTTCGTCAAGGGTTATGGGTTCTGTGTGGTATTTGCCCAGGTTGGAAATGTGCCCATGTTAAACATGGAGAATGTCCAGGTGTTGATGGACAGAGTGATTGTGAGTATTCCAATGACATTCAGCATAAAGCTGGCCTTTACCTGTGGATACAAAACAGAAGAGGTGTGAGTTAGACTAGAGCTATCTCCCCAAGAAAAACGTATTTCAAGCAGCGGTACTCTCTAGGTTGTTATATATCATATCCACTGGAGTACACAACGTACACCATCTCAAGATTGTGAGTACTGTTTAGATATTAGCTAAATATATTAAGTCCTATATGTTTAGATCACTTCCTGTTACTCTTAGTTCTACATTATCTACTCCCAGTACATAGTTATGAAGTGGGACGCCCCCTTCCTGAAGAATAACCTCACTGAGCTATGCTGTAGGTGCCTCTCCTGTCCTCATAAGAGTGATGTAAAACCCTGGCTCTTTCTCCAGCGCTACCTAAATCTTACTGTGTTGTAAAGATGGTGGAGGGACAGAACTGTGCTATGGTAGAGTAGGCCTAGAGGTAATGTAATCACTCTACACATTACCCTGATGACACTCTTCCACATCATTGCTCTTGCTAATTAGGAAGGCAAAAGAATACCCATGCTTCATTCAGACTATGAAAGCACAAACAATCCACCACTCTTGCCATGGTCTTTATTGACAGGCGACGCTCATGACTGCATTTGAAAATTTAGTACAAGTTGGACTTGCCCTTTTTTCAGGGTCATCCCAGAACTTTTTTTGCCTTTCTACTGATATTTTGCCTGACCTGGTGTTGGTGGTTTTAGGACTCTGGGCATTTTATCACTGATGTTCAGTGTTAAAGTGCATGCACTCTCCATGGTAAACTTGGTAAGATTGGTCTACACCTGTTTGACGTATTTAATTTACCTATTAGTCCCCTGTAAAGTGGTATCTCATATACCTGGGACCAGTATATTAAATGCTACTGGTGGGCTTGCAGTGCTGCTTGCACCACCCACCAAAATAGTCTTTCAAACCTGTCTCAGGCCTCTGCCATTGCAGGGCGTGCGTGCACTGTTTACAGCCGCTGTGACATGATGCATAAAGTGGGTGCCACGTCTGTGACTCCCATTTTACTACATATCAGTCACCACTAAGTAGCCCCTAGCGAGCCCTATTGGCATGGTGCAATGTAGGTAAAAGGTAGGACATGTGCCTTAACTGTGTGGCATGTCCTAGTAGTGACAAACAGCCTATTTGGTTTTACAATACTGTGAGGCTGCCCTCTCAAATTAATGCATTTGGGATTCTCTGATATGTGTTTCAGTGGTAATTTCTGATATGGGAGGGGTGGCGGAATCAAGTTTGGTATGTTTGGAATAGTGGTAATACATGCTGTCTAATGGTGTTCGCAGCTTTATTATCACTATTTTAGAAATGTCACTTTTAGAAGGGGGCATTTCTGTGTGCTATGTGTCTTAGTGCCTATTCCAGGTATGGTTCTGGATGACAGGGGCTGGGGAGGTGCAGTGGCTCCAGGGTGTGCCTGCCTTCCACAATGCTGGCTCCGCCCCCCCTCTTGTGTGTCTGGGGCCAGAACCTACACAAACAATGGGAAGTGTTGTGGACTTGTTAAGTGCCCCCCAGAACTGGTTTGTACTAGGTCCAGTGCCCTGTTCCAGGGCAGAATAAAGCCTGAAAGTGGTATAAATATTGGAGCTGTGACCCCATGTAAGGGTGCTTACTTGGATCTGAAGGACGAAGAGGGATGCTGGGTGTCAGGAGGAGCTGCCACAAAGGATTTTCCCTCTGCTGGAGGGCCCTGTGAGCTTGCCCACCTGGGCCCAGCTCTGCCCAGTTTGATTTCTTGGATGTACCGCCAGACAAGGGTTTTATTTTTGACTCCAATCAGAAACTACAGAAACTTGGGAGGAGCACTTTTTGCTCTGCTCCCTGACCATCACAAGTGAGGGTGCTGCGGTTGCATTCCAGGATAAGTGGCAGTGCTGGTGGGCTGCCCAGCATAGGGTGGCATGTGCCATGTTGTTTGAGCCCAAGAAGAGGGCTCCATCTGCCAAGGTGCAGTCGTGCAGAGTGTGTTCGCTTAGTGCCCAGAAAGCGGTGAAATCAACAGAGATTTCACTCCGTGATTAACAGCATACCGGAAGTCAGGCAGAGGATGGCTGACTGTGGGCTGGGCTCCTGTGATAAGGAGAGCCCAATATGTTTTCGGAGGCTGTATGGGCAGGGCATGCTGCTAAAGGAAGGGTGCCGGAAGCCAGAAGTGACGAGCCTCAAGGCCGAGCCTGGTTGTGGGCAGGCCCGACAGCACAAGGAAACAGAACCTCGCAGGCTCCAGTCTGCAGTGAGCTGTCGGAGGGGTGGTGCTGGCATGGAGCGGGTACTGGAGCCTCCCGGGCCCTGTGAAACCACCTCCGGTGAAGAGTAACCCCGAGAAGGAGGGCAGAGAAGCCGGCCTGGGTTGCCTACTACGGAGCACCAGACCTTGGTGCAGCTGCCTGTATCAGTTCTGTTTTGATGAGGAGGAGGGCGAGTAGTGAGCCTTCCCCTTTTTAAGAGAGGAGACGCCTCAGACAAGGGAGAGGTAAAAAAGACTAGCCTTTGGGGAGAGGAGGACTCCCGCTGTGCGGGGCAGGGCGGATTCTTCCCCCTTTGCTTACACATACAGGGGGCAGTGTGAGAGGTCTCCTACGTAGTCGGTGCCAGTAGCTGCACCCCAAATTATCACAGATGCTGCAGATTATGTGCAGTGTTTGGGGCTTCATCTTCCTCCTGTGGCAATTGCTGGCTGAGCCCAAGACGGGCTCCCACCGCAGTTATCTCAGTGGCTGCACCACGGGTCTGTGGGCAACTGCCTCTCACTGTTGGGGGCAATTTGACTCAAAAGAATGGTTGGCTCATGCAGGGGTATTCACAATGAGGTGATGATCATATGTGCACACTACACATGCTTTGTACTATGGTACACTACTGCTGATTATGTTCTGCATATGCTAAGTGTACCCTTAGCAGTAGTGACTGGTTGCCCTGCCTAACTGTGGTTTAGAGGTGTATAACAGTGGCCCGCTTGGCCCTGTAGTGTATATAATCCCTGTAAAGTCATACTAAGTGTCAGGTGGCACAGTGTATATATATGTGATTACATTCTAATGTGTTTAATTAGTAATGCTGTCATGGGGGTTGGGCATTGCATTTACACTGTGTTAAGTTAGCATGAGCTTATTAGAAGTTTAAATGCCATTCTTCCTTTCTGCTGCCTTTGCACACGATACACATTCGTCCGAATTTTTAGAGTCTAGAGGACTGTTTTGCTTCACACAAGAATAATATGTTTTTCTAAATTAGCAGCTTGGTTTGCTAAGTTTTATCTGAACAGTGAGTGCTGAGGCCTTCAAGGTTATTTCATCACAGTGGTTGTTGTTCGGTCTGATCAGCGTACGTTCTAGACATAACATATATGCAGCTGTGGCCGCCTTTGATTTTGGCACGTTTAATAATGCACTACACAGGCATGCTAAAACAACTTTGGAGAACATTCGCATGCAGAGAGCTAGTGTAGAAAATGATGTGATCCATTTCTACTAGAACCAGCGGTATGGGGCCGCCCTTGTAATCCCAAGAGACCTTCTAGAGATATAAAATAATATACTAGCAAGGGAGGGTAAGATTTAGGTAGCATTAGAAATAAATATTTCAAACTTGCACGTGTCTTCATTTACTCCCCGTTTTGGACTAGCATGAGTGTATAAAGAAAAAGTGTTCATGTGTTCCACGTGTCCTGAGGTGTTCTAAGTTTCATGTTCTGGGTTGGTTAATCATTGGGGGTATGGAAGAACCAATGAGACACTGATTGCTAGTCTGGTAGGGGATTTTGGATACTAAGGTGAGTTTTGGTACACCCTAATTCACTAAGGTTCAAAGTCTCTATGTACAGTTCTGTGTAGGAGCAGAATCCCTGCAACATGGCGCCCAACCGATGGTGGTCTTATAACATGACACTTGAGTAGTACTTTATTCAGTCCTTAACCCCTTCGCTATTGTTTCCGGATAACAGTGGTGTCGGATGAACTTACCTATAATTACATAGGTCTTTTCAAGCTTGAATCTGTTCAAAAGGTTTCCTTTCAAATTACTACCCAGTTATGCTCCTAAGTTTTACATTGTAGCTTATTGTTCTCTGTGTCACTATGGCTGACATTGTTATACCGCAGCATAGTAGCATTGCGGTTCGCAATCATTTGCAAGCATACAATATTTGTTTGGAGGGCATGGCAGTGATTTTGGTAGTAAGTGTTGAGGTTGCTTACCCGTTTGAGATATTCTACTCTTGGTTGTCATTTCCTGCAGTGGAAGCGCTACGCAGGTTTTTCACACTTACACTCACACAGCCGTGCCCCGGGGCTACGTCCCTTATAGGACACAGGAAATTCCGATTTCTGGATGACAGCACCGTGTTTGGTTTGATGGCGCCCTTCCCCACAGTGTAACGGCGGCTAGATTGGGTCCTTTGTCCATTCTGGGCGCTTCTTGGCCGGTTTTGGCTGGATTCACCCCTCGTGCGGGGCAGGTCGCTGTTGCTGAATTACGGACCCTATATGACTCTTCTGTTAGTGCCATTCGGGCCATAGTTCAATATATTACCCGCAATTTCTAGGGCGGGCCCCTGGGGTTGCGGCCCCTCCAGCTGGACCGAGCGGAATGAAGCTTAGTCCCTTGATGGTCAATGCAGTGATGGGCAAGAGTCCCCAAGATAAGGATGATATGCCTTTTTGGCTTGCCGAGAAATTTGACCAGCTGGTGGCAGTTTTTTCTAATTCAAGTCCTGTAGAAAAGCACAGGATTCTTACAATTAGTTTACCCAAGGATTTGGTACCTGAAGCCGGTGACTGTGAGTCATGAGGTAGAATTTTCACGGCAGTGTACACGAGGTGCTTCGGCACTCCGTCAATGGCTGTCCTTCCGACGGTCATTAAGCGTGTTCATGACGAACACGGACCTGAGGCTGCGGTTGAATTGGGAATGAGACTCGGGGGCTCATTTGATGTAGTTTCCGATCTGGTCCTTTCAAATATAAAGGGAGATGCAGTAAACTTGCAGGTGGCTAATGCCTTACGCGATGTCCCGGATGCCGACAAACCCCAACAGTTACCGAGAATTATTATGGCTGCGTACAAAACCATTGGCCGCAATAGTTTAGGTGTCAAGCCCTTTTCTGCTAAAGATAAGAAACAATCCCAGGGTGCGAAGTCTGAAACAGACGTTTAAACCACAGCTCCAAAGAAAAATTGGGACAGAAATAAAAAACAGGGGAAACAGCACGGAAAACAGGAGTCCCGTCCCCCATCACCAATGCCTGAGTCTACTGAGCGCGTTTATAATTTGCGTGACCGCACTACGATCAAGTCGCCTGATCGATTTCAGGTTCCTGATTAACACTCTCCTCGTTCTTTACAGGACACATCGGCCTTATTGTCCGGTGGCGGAGGCGGCGGCAGAGGTCGGGGTGGCCAGCAGAGTTGCGACCAACCCCGCCCAAAAGACGGAAAAGGAAAGCAGGATGATTCTTCACAGAAAAGACCTCAGTTTCAGAAAAAGAAAGTTGCCGCTTTGACAGCGAGATATGCCACAGATAGTGAGAACGCAGCTTCGGAATCAGGCATGGGCGCTGACGTTGTTGGACAGCTCGGCGGAGATTACCATTGTGCGAGAGGCCCTGCATCCACTACTGAAGGTGACAGCAATTGACCGATATGTTGTTGTGGAGACAGCTGATACCAGAGTAGCTCCCCCTGAAACAACGTACCATAAAAGGGGTATTTTGGGAAAATCTTACAACTACCTATGACATTTTGTTGGCGGAGGCTGACTGGCCCCCACCTTTTGTTCTCGCAGCTCCGAGAGGGGAGGAGGTGATCCTCCCTTGTTTCACGCACACAGTCTCGGAAGAGCATGCGCTGAATTTTGCAGAAGAATGGGCTAAAGCCCTTGCACCGGCTCTGTACCATACGCACTGTGGTTGGGATACATTTTCCCCACACCACGAGATTTCCTTACGATCTATGCCACAGCCTCAACCTCAATATACCCATCCGAGATGAAGCTAAGGCTTCCATTGGGGGAATCCTTGAACAATTGGAATATCAAGGTGTAATTGAAACTTGCGTGTCACCGATGAATAACCCACTTTTTACTGTGACCAAGCCAGACGGTACGTACCATTTGGTATTGGATTACCGGCATTTGAACTCGCATTGCCGTACTTGTGCAGTACAGAATACCCACGGCTCTGCTCTAGTGGATGGTCTTGTATGAAAACGGTTTAAAACCCCACTTGACATATCCAACATTTTTTTTGCCCACAATTTGGATGGTCTAAGTTCCTACTGGACCAGTTTTACCTGTGGCGGCAAACAACGCCAATTTAAACGCCTGGCGATGGGCTATAAAAATAGTCCAGGTGTGTTTGCGGCCCGTATTGTCTCTCTCTTGGAGAAAGTCGACCCAGATGCGTGTTCGTATGTGGTTTACATCTATCTCACAGATGACGAAATTTGGGTGCATCTGTGTCGCGGTGACCACATAATTTGTAACTTTGCGGACTTCGGTTACAAATTCAACTTTGCAAAGTCTCACATTGCTAAGTATACAGTGTTGTTCCTGCGATACGAGCTCAACAATGAAGGTCGATGATTGGCTCCTCACTTCTTGGAGAAATGCGCACAACTGCGCGATCCTACAACTCTGAAAAAATGACAGTCCTTGCTGGGATTTATAAATTTTGGGCGTACTTACATTCCCGAATATGCCCAGGTATCAAGCCTTTGTATGCATTGATACAACCTAATTTCAACAAATTTTGCTGGCTGCATGAATAATCAGCCATTTTGCCATCTCTGCAGGCTGATCTTCTAGAATCTAAATTATTACTGACTCGTGATAACCACACCAACCTGGTGATAGGAATCATCCCTAGGGCGGTGGGTTTCACTTACCTTACTTTTTTTTGTAACATTTTTATTTTCAGTTTGCAGAACACAAAATAAAACAATACAACGAGCGACACTTCTGAAATACAGACTACATACGGGCAGAGCACTTTAGTAGGAAGGGTCTCAACGGCAGCGTGCATAGATAATTCAAAGTCAAAGTCTGAAGTCCAGCCAAGGAGGGCAGCCGGAGCTGAAGCAAGCCGTCTCGTGCACAATTTGCTGAACCCTTCTAAAGGTGCAATGGATGTCGCATATCAGGATCAACACCCCCTTCCCTCCCATCCCACCCCCCGTGGTGATGACAGCCATTCATACATACAGGCATACTTCTCACAATTAAAGTTGAAATAGGTGGAGCGCGCGCACTGAGGAAGGGCAGACTGCTGAGGGCAATCCACGTGAAAGGAATCGGACTAGAGGGCCCCAGCGGAAGATGAAGTTCTTAAAGTTTCCCAGAAAGATGTCCGCCACTCGCTCCACACTCAGAAGTCTCCACAGTCTCGCGTGCCAGAGGGAGATCGCTGAAGCAGCTGGCGTCTTCCATGCTGCCGCAAGGGTGAGTTTAGCCGCTCCAAGGCAGAGCCAAATAATCTGCTTGTCGGCTCTCGTCTGATGTTCAAGATCCGGGTCCCGAAGCCCGAGTAGGACATGTTCCAGCGAGGTAGATATTGGATAGCCAAGTGTGTCCTTGAGGTGGGACAAAATCTCCTTCCAATAAGGGCGAATGATCGGGCAGTCCCACCAGATGTGGCGGAAATCCCTCAGGAGACCACAGCCTCTCCAGCAGCGGTCCGATGAGGACAGAAAGATGCAGTGCAGTTTGGATGGGTACAAGTACCAGTCCATCATTGTTTTGAGATGGGCTTCCCGCAGCGCCACAGAGCGATTGTGCGCCGTGATGTCCCGCCAGAGGCCCGCCCATTCGGCATCGGTGATGTCTCTTCCGAGCGTTTCCTCCCAATGTCCCATATAGCGTGGGCGGGGCGATGCCGCCGTAGTGAGCAGCAACTTATGGAGAAAGGAGATGGCCCCCTTCATGGTGGTAGTGCGTAGGAGGAAGGCCTCGAAGGTGGATGGCAGTCTCGTAGCTGCATCGCCCGTCCCGGCGGAGGTAGCCCAGTGGAGGAGCTGGAGATGGTGATATCTTTCAGACGGGGGGACCCCATAGTCTCTCATGCAATTAGCGAAGGTAGGCGGAACGGTACCGTGGAAAAGATGAGTAAGTGCTCGACAGCCTCCCTCGCGCCACAATTGGAAGGGACCCTCTTGCAATGCTGGGGGGAAGGCCGGGTTGAAATGAATGGGGGTGAAGGGCGACGGGAACGTCGTCCAACGATCATCGCCTGAGACT
Organism: Lissotriton helveticus; assembly: GCF_964261635.1. Taxonomy (NCBI): domain Eukaryota; kingdom Metazoa; phylum Chordata; class Amphibia; order Caudata; family Salamandridae; genus Lissotriton; species Lissotriton helveticus. The sequence goes on along the minus strand of NC_136061.1, from coordinate 382,358,922 downwards.
GAGTCCCATACTTTCAGCACCGTGCTGGTGGGGGTACTGATATAGGCATTCCTGGGCCTATCTCCCTTGGGCTTCCAAGCCAGATCCCACACGGACCGACCCGCAACACTCCTGTCCATATGCAGCCAGTGTTTTTCTGAGAGTTGCTGGGACCATTCTACAAGGACTCGTAGCTGTGCCGCCTTATAATACAGGTGCATATCAGGAAGACCCACTCCCCCCTCCGACCGTAATCGGCGCAATGTAAAAAAAGGAGAAATGGGCGCGCCCGTCTTGCCAGATGAAGCGGAGCATCAAAGTTTTGAGGCGCCAAAAAAAGTCTAGATCCAGCGGAATAGGTAGGGCCTGAAAAAGGAGGAGGGGTGATTTTTGGCCATACCTTCCTCGCCTGCGGGCGGATTTCTTGCTGTTTGCTCCCGACCTGCAGCCACTGTTCGCGACACCCGCTCCGCGGGTGCCGCTCACCTTCAGCCTGACCCCGTCCTCCCTGGTGTGAGCGTCCACAGTCGGTGGAAGGGCAATCTCGCTCCCAGGTCGAGTCCGGCGGGTCTTTACAGCACGGCGAGCCTACCGGGGGACTGCGAGGACCAGCAGCCTCAGTTCCACACAGCTGGTGCCTCTTCCCCCGGCGGCCACGCCCCCAACCTTCGGCGATTTCAACGCCGTGCCTGCCAGCCTGAGTGGGTGATTTTTGGCCATACCTTCCTCGCCTGCGGGCGGATTTCTTGCTGTTTGCTCCCGACCTGCAGCCACTGTTCGCGACACCCGCTCCGCGGGTGCCGCTCACCTTCAGCCTGACCCCGTCCTCCCTGGTGTGAGCGTCCACAGTCGGTGGAAGGGCAATCTCGCTCCCAGGTCGAGTCCGGCGGGTCTTTACAGCGCGGCGAGCCTACCGGGGGACTGCGAGGACCAGCAGCCTCAGTTCCACACAGCTGGTGCCTCTTCCCCCGGCGGCCACGCCCCCAACCTTTGGCGATTTCAACGCCGTGCCTGCCAGCCTGAGTGGGTGATTTTTGGCCATACCTTCCTCGCCTGCGGGCGGATTTCTTGCTGTTTGCTCCCGACCTGCAGCCACTGTTCGCGACACCCGCTCCGCGGGTGCCGCTCACCTTCAGCCTGACCCCGTCCTCCCTGGTGTGAGCGTCCACAGTCGGTGGAAGGGCAATCTCGCTCCCAGGTCGAGTCCGGCGGGTCTTTACAGCGCGGCGAGCCTACCGGGGGACTGCGAGGACCAGCAGCCTCAGTTCCACACAGCTGGTGCCTCTTCCCCCGGCGGCCACGCCCCCAACCTTCGGCGATTTCAACGCCGTGCCTGCCAGCCTGAGTGGGTGATTTTTGGCCATACCTTCCTCGCCTGCCGGCGGATTTCTTGCTGTTTGCTCCCGACCTGCAGCCACTGTTCGCGACACCCGCTCCGCGGGTGCCGCTCACCTTCAGCCTGACCCCGTCCTCCCTGGTGTGAGCGTCCACAGTCGGTGGAAGGGCAATCTCGCTCCCAGGTCGAGTCCGGCGGGTCTTTACAGCGCGGCGAGCCTACCGGGGGACTGCGAGGACCAGCAGCCTCAGTTCCACACAACTGGTGCCTCTTCCCCCGGTGGCCACGCCCCCAACCTTCGGCGATTTCAACGCCGTGCCTGCCAGCCTGAGTGGGTGATTTTTGGCCATACCTTCCTCGCCTGCCGGCGGATTTCTTGCTGTTTGCTCCCGACCTGCAGCCACTGTTCGCGACACCCGCTCCGCGGGTGCCGCTCACCTTCAGCCTGACCCCGTCCTCCCTGGTGTGAGCGTCCACAGTCGGTGGAAGGGCAATCTCGCTCCCAGGTCGAGTCCGGCGGGTCTTTACAGCGCGGCGAGCCTACCGGGGGACTGCGAGGACCAGCAGCCTCAGTTCCACACAGCTGGTGCCTCTTCCCCTGGCGGCCACGCCCCCAACCTTCGGCGATTTCAACGCCGTGCCTGCCAGCCTGAGTGGGTGATTTTTGGCCATACCTTCCTCGCCTGCGGGCGGATTTCTTGCTGTTTGCTCCCGACCTGCAGCCACTGTTCGCGACACCCGCTCCGCGGGTGCCGCTCACCTTCAGCCTGACCCCGTCCTCCCTGGTGTGAGCGTCCACAGTCGGTGGAAGGGCAATCTCGCTCCCAGGTCGAGTCCGGCGGGTCTTTACAGCGCGGCGAGCCTACCGGGGGACTGCGAGGACCAGCAGCCTCAGTTCCACACAGCTGGTGCCTCTTCCCCCGGCGGCCACGCCCCCAACCTTCTACTATAAAGTAAGAGTGGCCCTTACCGCACCGCGGGACGCACGCGGGACGCAGCTCGGGGCGAAGCCCGGGCAAAGGGCGGGCCCTCTGTGGCCCTTCGGGAATCGAGGGAGCCGGGCCTGGGCCATACCCCCTATTTCATCATTGCTCCAGCTCATTACATATGTGAGTTAGATTCTACTGCCAATATATCACATTTGCTACTATTATTACTGGAACTTTCCCTACTATGCCTCCCAAACCTGTAACTATGGACAACTTCCTAATTAAAAAGGTTGCAGTAATTAACAGCAACAGAAGGGCGTCCTTGGGATTGGAGCTTCCTCTGATAAACTCTCCTGAGCTTCCACTTACTGTTACAGATACTCCCTTGTTGGAGGAGCCGCCAGCCCCTATACGTAAAACTACGACGGTAGTGGCTCTGATCCATGCGGGTCAGAATGATGAGGCCTCCAACACCCAGGGGACAGGTATAGGCTCTTCCGAAATACAGGAGCCTGTAGCAAAGGATCCCCCACGAATATTTAGGAAAGCCCGAGTGAGACGCGGGGGAAAGCAAAGGAAAAGTAACCATAAAACCAAACAAGGAGGGGGGTGAGTGTTTGGTGCTCCATCAGTATTTTTTGAAACTAGAATAGGTAAAACAGGAGAAAAAGGGGATGTTATTGTGCCCGAATGCCCTAGAGATTCTTTGCTCCTTATTGATCTGTCATCTTCGGGGGTCACCGATAATATAGAAAAGTCTTCCTATGACCCCACCATGATTAATAAGCTCCCTTTGTCCAGCACACCTACTAGTTCATCTGTATTGGACTTACTTACTGGGAACGATACTGTTAGGCTATCGGGTTCCCCTAGACTCCCTATTGAGCCATCTCCCACGTCCCCAACATCCCCCCCTACTACGACAAATAGTTTAAAAAGGGGAGGCGAGCCACTGGGAAATCGAGCACATAAAATAAGAAAAGGGGTTGTCTGTGTGCCCCTGACACAAACTGGCCAAATTCTAGGAGGTGAGGTGGCCATGATGGCCAAAATTGCAGAACTTATCAAGGGTGCGATGCAACCACTCCTAGACAAGACAACTATGATGTGTGCTCATCTAGATCAAATAGAGAAGAAGGTTGAACATAATTCCCTTCTCCTACTTGACCTGGTAAAGGGGCTAGGAAAACCTAAGGCGAATCCACCTGTAAAACCCAAGGCCAATCCACCTGTAAAACCCATTGTAATAGGGCCCCCTCCGTCACTACCCATAACACCTACAGTAATAACGCCGGTATCCCTGCAAAAACAGAGATCCGTGCAAAAGGGGGTAAGAGCAGGTAGCCCTGCAATTACGTTAATTACTCCAGCCCCAGAGACGGTTACACCCCAATTGGTGGCTCCGGTAATTAATGAGCAACCATCTAAACCAGGGGACACCCAAAATCAAGGTGGTAGTAAGGATCCGCAAACGACCAAGTTAAGTAAAGGGAATGCTTTGACAACCGCCCCCAAAAAAACTAAAATTAATTGTGTCGTGGACTTAACCCCTGACTTTGCCCCTTTTGTCATTGTAATGGCAGGGGTCCCAGAACTTCCCGCAGGTAAACGGGAAGATCACGGAGCATTACGAAATAAGGTGGTTTTTTGGCTCCGTGATAATAGACCGTTACCTGCTTCAATAAATGGCGAAATTATAAGTCTAAGGCGTGCTAATTGGGTGGGAGTTAGGCCAAAGGACAAAAATGGTGATGTTATAATCATCAATTTTAAGGATCATAGGGCCGTGAGGCATATTGGGGATTGGTTCGATGTTAGTAGCAGCGATTCTATCTCCACGCATCTTCTTTCCTACTTCTATCCCTACGCACCCCCAAAAAGTCTCAACAACTGGGGCAGGGACAGGCAGCTTATTAAGAAGCCAGTCCGTCAACGCTGGGGGTTTGAAAATGAAAGATCATGGGATAGGGATGGGCCTGGGGGGAACCAGCCTATGCAGGCTAGTTCTGGTTACGCAAGTGGTCAAGGCCCCCCTCTTTATACTGAGAGCCCGGAGGACTTTTATTCCAGGAATGATTACCAGGTTTATCAATATCCACCTACCATCAATCACTATCCACCTTATTTCGGACCTAACATTACTCAAGGGAGACCATGGAATAATAGAGGACCGCTGCCACCTATGTATAATCTACCGATCCAAAACCGCTATCAGATTTTTTCTGGTTTGGATGGTGTAGATTGACAGCAAGCTCAGACTCTCACAGAATCTGTGGCTGGGGAACGGTCCCCACCCCCAGCTCTTCAAGTTTCTACTAGGGGCAGGGTACTCTCAAGTATCATTGAGGTCCCCACTAATCCACCCCATGAATCTCCCATATTAAATAAGACCTGCATCCCCGATGGGCTGACACCTTGTGACAGTGTTTCTCTGGAGCAGATGCAGCCTATTGGAGATGACAATAATGGGTGTAGAGAACAAATAGGGAATGGTCCGATACAGGCGAAGAGTGATCTTTGCCAACTGCTTTTCTGGAATGTAGCTGGGTTGAGGCAAAAAATTAGTAACCCAGCTTGGGATTCTCTAATAAGCGGTCAGGATATAGTGGCCCTCCAAGAAACATGGACCCAGGACCCAATCCACGTAAATGGCTATAGGACCTTTTTCACCCCAGCAATTGGAGGACATTTTGGAAGGGCAAAAGGAGGTTTGATTACGTTTATTTCAAACAACCTTAAAATTAAACAGGCCCATTGTCACTTATACTCCAAATACTTTCAGCTTATAGTTTTAAGAGGCTTAAAAGGAGCAAAGGTGATTATTATTAATTTCTATAATAATATCCCGAGGGAAGAAATTGCGGTTGCAATGAAGCAACTCAAGGAGGAAGTTCAGATAGAGGTAGATAAAAATGATAGAGAAATTGTAATTTTATGGGGGGGAGATTTTAACTGTTCACTCTGTTCAAAAGGGAGTCAGGGACTATGTGGTCTAATGACAGATAGAGATACGAATCTGACCCACTTTGATCACAACTTAATGGGGGATCTGCTTAACGAACTACTATTCACGTTTGACTTGGGGTTTGCTAATGAAACAGCGCTAAAACCCGCACCCTTTGTCCCCACTTTTGTTGGTAGAGGTTTGACGTCAACTATTGATTTCATTATCGCCTCCAGTAATCTTAATCATAGAGCGGTGGAGGTCACAAATATTCCATTGCCCATAAGTGATCATTTCCCGCAATGCCTTAAGGTAGTAGATCTATTCCCAGACCCATCTACGGCCGCGCCTTCTGTTGAGGCAGCGGTTGATGTGGTTCTTGGGATACAAAATGGGTATTCACTTAATTGGAGCAAAATAGTCCCCGTAATGTTTTTTAAGAAACTCTGGGAGGCGTGCTCTACTAGCTTTTTGACCTGTTTGGGACACGATGCGAGTAGTGACCAAATAATTGAGCATTTTGGCATCATTGCCGCAAATATAAAAAGTAGCTTAAGGGTGGAGTCAAAGCGTAGTGGTAAGGGATCTAAGAGCTTGTTCAATAATGCATGTACTAGGGCGCTGAAAATTTTAAAACATGCAGTTCACAGAAGCCCCAGAGACCCAGGTGAAATAAGAACATGTAGGTCAGTATACAACCAGGCTCTTAAAGAAAGGAAAACTGCGCTAAATAAGGAGGCATTAGATTCACTCTGTGAGGCTTCACAATCCAAAAATCCTGCTGCATTTTGGAAAGTAATTAACACCCCTTTTCCTTATGAAACCCACACTGCGCGAATTGAGATTGCAATAAATGAGGATAATTGGGTGGATCACTTTTCCAATCTCTATAAGGCTCAGGATGACAACCGAGGTGGAGGTCTTCAGACCAGTTTGGACTTACAACCAGGTCCAAATCTGATCGTTACACTCGATGAGGTATTGCTTGCCTTAAGAGCTACTAAGGGAGGAAAGGCAGCTGGGCCCGATGGGATCCCCGCGGACCTATTCAAAGCAAACCCTGAAATCTGGGCCCCTATGTTGGTACAACTTTTTAATGCAGCTCTGTCAAGGGGCTTAAAAGATTCCTGGTTCACCTCCGTCATTGTCCCTATTTACAAGAAGGGGGACAGAAACAGCTGTGCCTGTTACAGGCCAATCTCCCTTCTTGATTCCTCAATAAAAATTTTCGGTCGAATAGTGTTGGCAAGACTCCAAAGTTGGGCGGAAGAAAATGATGTCATGAGTGACTTGCAATTTGGTTTTCAAAAAGGGATTGGCACAATTGAGCAAGGCCTAAACTTAATGTTATTGCAGCACAAGTATATAAGGATTAAGTCGGAACGCTTGTATTTTACCTTTGTGGATCTTTCATCTGCGTTCGACTCCGTGTCGCATGCCAAATTATGGGCAGTAATGAAAAGCATGGGAGTGGATAATACCATTATTTCTTTTCTGAGGGAACTTTATAGTGGAGCCACAGCTTCTGTTCGCTACGGTAGAGGGGGGGAATGCTCCAGAAAATTTAGTGTGGGTCGTGGAGTACGTCAAGGTTGTGTGTTGGCACCTTTTCTCTTCCTCCTCTACATTAATGGGCTTGAGCATCATCTGCTGCATGAGTGCAGGGATATGCCCAGGGTTGGGAGGAGGGCAATCCCCGCGCTCATGTATGCGGATGATGCTGTGCTTATGGCACGTACACCCCAGGCTCTGCAAAAGCTAGTAGTAAGCTTTGAGAATTTTATGCTGAATCTAGATCTGCTAGTCAATTGTAGCAAAACATTTACAATGAACTGTGGCCCTAAATCAAGTAAACCAATGAAAAGAATGTTTTTAAATAATGTTCCACTAGACAATACCCCAACCTTTTCTTATTTGGGCATTTTATTTCATGAGTCAGGTTCTTGGACAAGTGCAATTAAGGCCAGAACTCTTTTATTTATGAAAACGATCATGGCCTTAAATAACTTTGTCAGAAAATTGGGCAGGAAGCCAATAAAAGAACTGTTAATTATATATAAAGCAACATGCTTATCTGTGGCTATGTACGGCTCAGGCTTGTGGGGGTACGCAAATGTGGATCCTATCCAGGTTGTGGAAAATAAGTTTATGAGGGAAGTCCTTGCAGTTCCACAGTGCGTTGCCACATTTAATTGTCATGCTGAACTGGGCCAATCCCATATAACAGATATTATCAAAATTCAACCCATCCTGTTGTGGCACAGGGTTTGGACTACAAATGAATGTACCATGAATCGGGCTCTTTTACAGGACACCCTTCACCTGGACCATGTGGAGAGATCACAGTGGCTGGGATATGTTAAGTGCTTCCTGACTGATTTGGGGTGCTATTCTTATTTTTCGGATCCATCTACAATGGACAGCATCTCAAGGAGCACATTGAAAGCCCTCTGCCTGGACCATCTTGAGGACAAGAGGAGGAGAGTTGAAACTCTGAAACATTCTGTACAATCCCACCACCCTACTTTATGTGAGACTAAGACTGTACAGCCATACCTTTCCCTGCCCATGTTAAACTATGATCGTTTTCTTTTAACTCGATTTAGATTCTGTATATATTTTAGATTGGTGTCCTTCCCTAGTATGAATCTATGGACACGTACCTTGCCCACTTGCCCATGCGATGGCATTTCACAACAATCGGATATCCATATCCTTTTCTTTTGCAGATTTTATAGTGCCTCTCGTATTGAAATTATCGTCCCTTTTTTAAAAGAAATGAATTTAACCAGATGCCGCCCAGCTTTTTTAGAGGTCCAGAGAATGGATACGGTTTTAACTGTAACTGTGGTTTTAAAATTTTTCAAAACTGTGTTTCATTTACGGAAACAAATGATTAGAGAAATGGTGTAAACTTTTGTATCTTTTTACCATTGAATAACTATCTATTGATCTCCCTCACTGAACACCTATTTTTTAGAGTTGTAATCATTGTAGCCTGTTGTATATGTTTGTTACTTTCATGGTTATTTGTATTTTAACCGAATAAAGTTTTTGAATTTGAATTTGATTTAGAGGAGCTTGGGGAGGAGAACCATCTTAATGGCGTGTATTCTGCCTAGCCATGAGATGTATTTGGGCCTCCAGCGGGCTAAGTCAGCCCGTATGGACGTCAGCAGCGGAGGGAAATTTGCAGAGAATAGGCCCCCTACGGTAGGTGTCAAGTGGACCCCCAGATACAAGAGGGAGCCGGTCGCCCAGGACAAGGGGGTCAAAAGCCGTACTCGCTCCATTTCAGCCGGCGGCAGTGTGAGGTTTTGGATGTACAACTTCCCAAAGTTAACCTTAAATCCGGCTACTTCCTCAAACTCGGACAGGACCCTCTGGACGTGTGGGAGCGAGCGAGCAGGTTCCTCTATGGACAGTAGAACGTCATCCGCGAAGAGCGAAATCTTTTGTTGCTCTCCTGTGAAGGGAAGGCCCCGAATCCCCTCGTGCTCCCTCACCACCAACGCCAGTGGTTCAATGATCAGCGCAAAGAGCAGAGGGGAAAGGGGACAGCCCTGCATGGTTCCGCGGGAGTGGGAGAAAAAAGGGGACAAGTGGCCATTAACAGACACCCTGGAATGGGGAGTACTGTAGTTCGCCCGGATCATCGTGATGAATTTATCCGAGAATCCGAAGGCCGCTAGGGTACGAAACAAAAACCCCCAATCCACTCGATCGAAGACCTTCTCGGCACCGCCGGGATGCGGAATCTATTGGCTTTTTCGATCAAATGGATCACCCGACGCAAGTTATCGTGGGTCTGACGTCCCGCGATAAAGCCCGACTGATCTGGGTGGATGAGGATCGGCATCAGATCCTGGAGGCGTCGTGCAATAATAGCTGAATACAGTTTCGCATCGATATTTAAAAGGGCTATCGGTCGGTAGGAGGAGCAACTAGCGGGATCCTTCCCGGGTTTAGGAATGACCGAGATCACCGCCTCGGCCATAGAGCCAGAGATGCAGCCAGTCTCGGCCATCGCGTTGAAGAGATCAACTAGGTAGTCACAGATCTCGGTGGAGAAGGTCTGATAAAAAAGGGAGGTGTATCCATCTGGCCCCGGCGCCTTGTGAGGCTTCAGGGCGTTGATGGCGTCTAGAATTTCCTCCCGGGAGAAGGGGGCCGTTAAGAGTTCGTTCCGGTCAGCAGAGACTTGAGGCAGTGATAAGTCTGCCAGATAACGCCTTTGCGCTTTAGGATCGTGATCGTCGCTTCTATAGAGGTCAGCGTAAAAGCGGCCAAACAAGGCCGCCTTTTCCTCGTCTCGGTGGAGTGGGTCCCCCGCTCCGTCCCGCATGCTCCCAATGTATTCTCTTTCTCGTTTGTCTCGAAGCTGTCGGACTAAACGTCTTCCTACCTTGTCTCCCTGCGCGTATGAAGTGTGGCGCAGCCGTAGTAGAGTAAATTCCGCCCTGTTGTTGTAGTGGGCCCTCAGCTTCCCCCGTACCGTCGTAAGGGGGCGAAGGGTGAGTCGGGAGGGGTTCAATTTATGCGCCGATTCCAGGGAGGCCAGCTCAGTCTCTAGCCTCTCCCGTTCCGCCCTCCGCAACTTGTTAAGATTAGCGTTTAGGGCGAGGCACGTGCCCCTCAAGGAAGCCTTGCAGGCTTCCCAAGTAGTGAAGATAGAGGTGTCCGAGACCGGGTTTAGGGCCCAGAAATCTCGGATGGCCGCCGCAGTGCTTTACAAGAAGTGTCATCTCGGATTAAGGCAGCAGGGAAATACCATTTGCGTAATCCGTGTCCCCTCGCCGACCAGCGCAACCCAAGGACCAGCAGGCTGTGATCTGAAACAGAAAGTGGAAAGATGCTAGAGTCGCGGACATCGCCCCGAAGGGCCTGGCTTAGAAAAATATGGTCTAGCCTGGAATAGGAGCGGTGGACAGCAGAGAAGAAAGTGTAGTCTCCGGAGTGGGGGTGCAGCGCGCGCCAACTATCAATCAGGCCCATTTCACCCATCCTACGCTGCGTGGCTGTAGAGAACGAGCCGGCATCGGCTCTAAGAGTGCCTGAACTATCCAGGGTTTTGTCCCACACTAAGTTAAAATCTCCGAGAAGAACCAAATGACCCTCAACAAAGTTCTCAATTTTACACAGCAGATCCTGGAGAAAACTATTCTGCCCTGAATTAGGAGCATACACCACCACAAACGTACAAGTCCTTTCGTGCAGCAATCCTTTGACCATCAACCAACGGCCCTCCTTGTCACTCTGCATCCCCAGTGGTTGAAAATGAAGGGCCGCCCGAAACAGAAGGGCCACCCCTCTATGTTTAGTGGAAGCCGAGGACCTATAAATAAGAGGAAAGTGCCTATGCCTAAGACGGAGCTCATCCCTACGCGCCAAGTGGGTTTCCTGTAGGCCCACCACATCCAGCTGATGATCCGTCAGGTATTTCCAAATTTTTTGGCGCTTTTGTGGAGAGTTCAAGCCCTTCACATTCCAAGGAGCAATATTAAGTGGCATGGAGATAAAGTAGATTCACCTGCACTGCAGTCATCACATCTACCCGCCTCCCTGAACCAGCCAGCATACCAGCCCAAGTCCCCCAGTCTCTCCAGTACTCAGCGTCCCTCACACCGACATGCCCCATTACCTCCTCTTGCAGTCTCCAGTTTCTCTCCTCCCCATCCCTCCCGGGGCTCCCCGAGAGCCTCCCACCGTCGGGGTCAGCAGAATCAAGGGACGATGTACAACCTCTGCAGTATCTCAACTTCTCGGAACCAGGGAAGGGTTCCCCAGCAGAGTCAGCATGCACAACAATCCACGCATTCCTGTCATCACCACCCCTTCGAACAACCCACCCGACCACCCTAACCCCCAACCCCACCTTCCCCTCAACAACCCCTCCCGTATTCAACTCTTCGAAACCCCAACAACCCTCAAAAGTGGATAAACAATCCCAGATTCCAACAGACCCCCCCTCAGTTGACCTCCAAGTCTCTCCAATCCCCCCCCTCCCAACCCCAAATCAAAAATAAAAACAGTGTACTTAGCAGTCCCATCGGGGAACATTTCGTAGTGGTCCTCTTGGGCTGGGGATGTGGTATCCAAGGTGGGACCCCACAGGCCACGGTACGGGGTGTCTTCTCCAAAAGTACACTGAAACCCACGGTACCTTGCGTCACGTGCCCCTCCGGCACCAACCAGCTGGCGGCTCAAGGATCAAGTGGCACCGGAGCTTTGCTGGGACGACGCCAAAGTCGCCGAGGCCACCGATGCCACTGCATTCCCTCTCTCTTGTAAGCTAGCCGCACGATCAGGCCGCCCACGATCCGTGGCCGGGCCCACTCTCTGCCATGAGGAAGAACGCCTGCGTCGTCGCGGCAGCGATCTGCCAGACTCCTGCTAAGGAGTCTCATCATTCAGCCCCAACAGTTCTTTTGCCACTTGGAGAGATCGAATCTGCGCAAGCCTGTTCTCCCACCGGAAGATGATGCGGAAGGGATGGCCCCACGAGTAGGTGATGTTGCGTTCCCGGAGGAAGGTGGTCACCGGGCGGAACTCCCGCCGCTTCTGGAGGGTCGATGCCGCTAAGTCCTGGTACAGCTGCGGGCGATGTTCTCTAAATTGCAAGGAAGGGATCGTTCGCGCCTTCCGTAAAATCCGCTCTTTTAGCTGGAAATCGTGCACACAGGCTAGGATGTCCGGAGGCGGCCCCCCACCCCTTCTAGGGAGACCGACCCTGTGCACTCTGTCCATTCTGATTTCCTGAACATCAGCGTCGTCCAGGACTTGCAAGAAAAGAGCTTGGACATAACCCCGCAGATCGCCTGCTTCTCCGTCCCAGGGTACCGCCCGAACACGGATGTTGTTCCGGCGGGAACGGTTTTCCAGATCCTCCGTATGGGCCTGAAGATCCAAGTTCTGCTCCGTGAGCCTAATTATATCTTGCTGCAGCTGATGGACATCGTTCGCCACGTTCAGGTCGTGGTCCTCCAACGTGGCCACTCTCTCTCCGAGGCCGTCCACGTCCCTCCGCACTTCACGGAGGTCCGACGCTAGTTGGGCGCAAAGTTCAGAGATGTCCTCCTTTATAGAGGCAAAGAGTTCGATCATAAAGGCCTTGGTTGCAGGGGCCTCATCGTCCGAATTCTTGGGCGATACGCTGGGTCCGGGGGACGGCGGTTGTTGAGAATTCTTTGCTGCGCCATCTTTCCCAGGCTTCCCCTTGCGCAGCGTGGAGGACATCACGACGCCTCCGGGAAGGGTAGCGGTCACCTCTCCGGTATTCACAAGGTCTCCTCAGCACAAGTGCTGGGAAAGCAGATATTTTACCGGTCCCCTCCCGGCCGGGGTTCTCCAAAAGGCAGGTCCCAGTCCGTATCTCAGGCGTCCGCCTCTGGTACTCCGCCTCTGGGGGCTGCGCCGCCGATTCCACTGCTAGTGTCTCAAGGGCATGGGACCCCCCGGGCTAACGGTCCCGGCAAATGTCCGGCCCCGCCGCGGCCAGCCGTCGCCGGACAGCGCACACTACTCACTACTCGAGTTGCAATGCTCTCCAGCCGGGCCCCCAATGAAGGTCACCTCCGTGACGGACCAGCACCGCAGGGGTACAGATGTGGCGCAAGCAGGGGGGCACTGGGTCCCTTCCGGAGGTCCCCCCAAGGTGCTCGAGTCTCAGGGGGCTGCTCTCCAGCAGGGCCTTCCCAACCTCCTGGGCACTTCAGGGACGTGGTGGGGGAAAGGTAGCGCCGTTGCTGGGGCCCCTATTGGCTGCTGGTCCTCCTCCACGGTCTCCACTCTCCGGCCACGATGCACATCCACCCTCTGCTCGGAGCAGCTCCCCAGAGCTGCGGGGGGTAGGCGCTAGCCCAGAGGTCTGGAGTCCCCTCTGCCGCAGTTCCACCTCTATGTCCCCTTCCTCCACCTGCGGTGCCCGGAGCCCGAGCCCGCCAAGCTCCCAGGGCCTGGGATCACGAGACTCGTGCTGCAAGGGTTCCGGAGCCCTCCTCCAGGCCTCTTCCACTCTAGCGCGGTCCTCCGGCGTCCACCACTCCACTGCAGGGCGCGCCTCAGGAGTAGATGCAGTCGGGGAGATCGCGGCCGGGTCGCACCGCCAGGTTTGCCGAAGCGGGGTCGGGGGGGAGGGGAAGCAGCGAGGCCGCCGCACTTACCAGGTCCCGCCGATCCTCCTCGTCAGCGCCCCCCGCCGGTCGCCGCCTCCGGTGGGCCGCAGGGGTGTTGTGCTGCGTGGCGAGGGCCGGCCGCCCCGTCCTCGTCCGGTCTCCGGCAGTGCTTGCTCCGCTCAGTTGCGGACCGGAAGTCCGGTGCCTCCCTCCACGCCAGTCCGGGGATTGCAAGGCTGCAGACCACCGCCGCGGTAATTTCCACCCTCGGGTCTCCGCGGTCACACCTGAGACTCCGGGCCGGACCCCTCAACTCCAGGGGTCACTGCAGGTCCCAAGCGGGCGAAAAGCTGGCCGCCTCTGTTGCTGGAACAAAGTTTAGCCGGGCTTGGCGCCGGAGGGACTCGAAAGAGCGTCTCACTCCGTTGCCATCTTGGCCACGCCCCCTTACCTTACTTTTAACGAAGGAGACAGAGTACCTATTGCTTACAAGTCACACTTGTACACTTCGGCAGAAATGCAGTTTTCCACTGTGGAAAAAGTTTTGACAGCAGTGCAAATGGATATTCTTAAAGAACGTGCACTGCCGCAGGGAAAGCGCATGTTGGTTGTTACCCCGTATCCTGCACTAGAGGCAGTGACGAATGCCAGTGTACCTAATTCTAAAGCTTTGCACCCAAGGTGGATTCAATGGGCAGCATTTTTGACGTCTCCTGATGTCACGATAATTTTTGATGCCTCCTTACAGTCGCAGGAGTTTTTGCAGTATGAATTTGTTCATCCTGCGCCATTGACTATGAAACCTTTGAAGGATTTCAGCTCAGTCTCAGCTTGTGCCATTGTGGTAGGTACCATGGTGAATGATGAACTCAAGTCCAAAGTCGCGCACACGCAGACTGTAGCGGACTACCGCACAATTGGTAGAGCTCCGTGCCCTGATGCGTGCATTGGAGTACGCTGATCCTAGTGTGACGACTCTTATTGTGAGTGATTCTTACTACTGTGTCCAGTCTTACAATGAAAACATGTTCTTTTGGATTCAGAATGACTTTTGTGACTCCAAAGGTAGCACAATAAAACATAAAATGATCTGGGTCCGAGTGGCTGAGCTTAAAGAGCAGTTGCCACTCGTGTATGTAATTCTCACTCTTGGTCATCAGTGCGTGGGAGTTCACGCTGTTGGCAATTCTTTGGCCAATGAGGCCACAAAATCAGCAGTATCGACATATTTGGTTGCAGCAGTTACACGTTCCAAGAGTAAGATTGATGATGATATCTTGGCGGCTGTAGCCGCGACTGAGAAGTAAATATTCTAAAGGCTACCCTTCAAAGTATTCATACCGCTTCAGTCCTGATAAAGTTCCTTATGTGAAAATACCAGAAGTTGGTAAAAGGTTCAATCCAAACGCGGTCCACAGGTCCACACTGATTACAGCTGCCCATGAAGGTGTTGCGTCTGCGCATGCGGGCGTTTCGGCTACTGTATCTCAGTTACAACAACGTTTCTGGTGGCGGGGACTGTACAAACAGACGCGTGATTATGTCCTTCAATGTGACATTTGTCAGCAGATTAAACCTTCAACTGCTGCGCGTCCGCCCCAGACACAGTTGTACATTTCTAATAAGCCACTTGGTTGTGTTTATTTAGATCACTGCGGTCCTTTTTCTTCTGATACTGCGTATAAGTACATCTTTGTAGCAGTTGATCCATGCACATGCTTTGTGTGGGTGTTGCCACACCGCAGCGCTGATTCACGATCTGTCATAAGAGACTTGCGTGTCTTTGTAGGGATTTTTGCCTGTGGTACCTTTCATTCGGACGAGGGTCCTGCTTTTGCCTCTAAGGCGTATATGGATGCCATGGCTTCGCTGGGGGTCCAAGTCAAGTTTTCGTCTCCATACAGACCTGAGGATAATAGTGTTGTGGAATGAATGAACTGTAATTTAAAGCAGTCTTCGACAGCTAGGGTTATAGGCACTGGCAGGAACTGGCTGGCCGACCTCAATAGCGTGCAGCGTGCCCTAAATAATCTCCCTAGAAGGTCTCTGGGTGGGCGGACCCCATACTAAATGCTCTTTGGTATCAAGATGTTTGTCCCGGACCTTGACGGTCTAGACCAGGCGACAGTTGCTGCCTCCTTTGACGTAGATGAACATTGCAATGTTTTAAAGGATCTACAAAAGACGAGAGACAGTCTTGCAAAGGAACACTTGCTCTCCACATCTGATGCTGCGTTGCAGATTCCGGTAGTTGGCTGGCTACCCCAAGTTGGAGAACTTGTTCAAGAGAAGATCGAGAACAAGACGGAGTTTGGTCCCTCATATCGAGCTCCAGTTCCAGTGCTTGGCGTGAAGGGCACAAGAACAGTCATTTTACCACCACTTCCAGGTCGAAAAGAACAAAGCTATATCTCCATTGACAATGTCAAACTACACAGAATGGCTGATTCGTCTTAGTATGACTCCGGCAGTCTCATGTCCATCGATTTTGAGGAATTCTGTTTTGGCCCCGGCTCCTAATCCCAGGCCTGATGTTGCCCTTGAGATGCCTGCAGTTTCAAGTCCTTTATTGAGTTCACTACCTGGTGCTCATCTTGATGAGACTGAATATACTTACCCCACTGACTTATCAATGCCTGATTTGCAAAATTGTTTGGCTACAGAATCCAGATTTTCATTTGACACTGACTCTCGCACATCGAAGACCCCTTCCAAGGTTTCTGTTCTTGAACCACTGTTGAAAAAACATTTTTTTATTCCTCCTTGGACCTACATCTGGTTGGTGCTTTTTTCGATTTACCTGTTCATGTCTATTGGATTTGTGGTGTATTTTTTCCGCCTTGTCAACGGACACTATGTTGAAGAAAGAACATGCATTTGACATATTAATGGAACATTGGCTCCCCATTCCTCATCACACAGATTGAAGAGGGACCTGGCTTTTGTTAACATCACTGCTTGGCCCGTCTTAGATGGGATTGTGTGGGATGCTATTAGATTTCAAATCCATGGACCCACCGAGGTTATTAATGTCCCAAACGTCCTGAGAATTTCTATAGGGGATGTAATTACACAAAATATACGTTCTGATGATTGGAATGTTCAGGCCATAGAAGCTTTGCTTTCTGATTTGAAATATTATTCTACCGTTTGATGCTGATGATTTGTATCTTGACTCCGCAAATTATGGTGATTTGTTTTGTTATCAATATTTTGGCAATCACTACCTGCATAAAGCAAATACAGGAGGAATACTGTTAATTATACCCAGTGGGAACATTGTCCCGCTCCTGTAGAAGGCAGTTCCACTTCTTTTTTAAAGAGGTTCACTTACTTCACTGATTTTAATCAGTCAAATCCTAATGAATTTTATTTTAAAATGAGTGAAAAGTCCACTTCCAAGGTTAGACTTACCCACACAAAATTATTGTATTCTAAGTCCTTTTTAGACCAATTGGCCGTTGAGGGCTACGAGCTGTGGAAAGATACTATTGATCCTAAATCTGTTTGGGGTTCTAAAAGTTGACAAGTGCAAGGCACGGAGGCGCTACATCGTCCATGCCTCATCCCGAACCATATGTTGTTTTTGATTTCTACAATTTCACAAACGACTTGCTTTGGATTGGCCACTACTAAAAAAATAAATGTCTCTTCCTTTCCTGAATTAGAGGAATATTCCAGTTGGGATAATAATACCAAGTTGTCATTCAGGGAATTACAGACAATGTTACTGAATTCTTCCTTTAATATATCCAGTTTGGATCCTAAGGGTTGGTTGCTGTGGCACAAAAGTGCTGATTCATGCCAACATCGTTATCTGGGTTTAGCCCCAGGCTACACTCAGGTCAGGGTGGATCCCCGTTTTGAAAGTGGCCATTCTGTGACTACCTATTCTGTAGGCAAATTATGTCAGAGTTGGCTCAAACATTCCACTTTGGCGTCAGTTAAGATGCACTTATCTAAATTGACCGATAATGTTGAACTGAATGATTTCGTGAAAGGCCCGGCTTCCGGTAGATCAAAAGGATGGATATATGCTATTTACAAGGAAGTCTGGAAACAGTCCCAAATTGAGGCGGCTTCCCGCATTAGAGCTATAGATCAAGCGAATTTAGAGAACGTGCGAGTAGTTGTAGAAAACAGCATTAACACGCTTTCTTCCCGCATTTACACGTTAGATAATATTGTGTTATCTGTTGTTGATATTGTGCAAGATGAAGTGTCTGTTTTGTACTGTGGTCAACATCAATTGCGTTCTATTATGCAGTTTGCATGGACCTTGCAAACTCTGAAAGCTGGAAAAGTGCCATGGCATTACATGAATACGTCATCGTTATTTGCCCCGTTTAATTTGACTGAAAAGCAAAGTTTTATGTCAATGAAAGATGCAACTTTTTCTATGTTACACATTGAAAAGTTAGAACCATTACCATTTTCTGTGGCTGAGACTAATTCGGCAACGTGGCTTATACAAGCGTTAATAACTCTACCTTTTCCTCTTTTCAAGCTCGAAGCGTGTATGAAGTACTATGCAATTGGCAGATATGAACCTTTGGGCACCGCTTATCTCCATGAAGCTTGGTCGCTACCATTTACCTATAGATGCCTTAGGGAGGGGAAAGAGGTTTACTTGAATGGTAACGATTGTACTACAACGCCTGATCATTCGCTAATGTGTAGGAATTGCATGATGGCTCTTGTAACCAGAACAAGCCGAATTTAGCCTGTATTTTGAAAGGCACACCAGTACCTGCAATCATACCAACATTCACATTACTGGCAAACGGGAGTTATTTACTTTTAAATAATGAGGATTGTTGTGGGATGGTTGCCGGAATCGCTTATGTGGTTACAGTCAGTGAGCGCGTGGTTTGCTGCAAAAATGTAATGTTCCTGCCTCCGCATGGGAAGCTTGATGTTTCCATCTGGCTGACGATTCCGACCTTGAAAGCAGTGTTCAACAAGATGAGCCGTATAAGAGCTCTATTGTCCCAAAAAGAAGTCGCCCTCACATCTGCTCGTGAAACATTTGTCCTTCACATGGAAAACAGAGGTGCATGCTTTATTAAATACTGATTTTCCCTTGTATTTCGGTGAGTTAATTCACACTATCATTAATGCATCCTCCAAGTTGTTAGCAGTGGCCTTGTGACTTCTTTTCAAACTATATTTGGTGTATTCCTGGCGTTTTCTCATTCAATTTTTTCCAGCCTCTTTGGTGGATTTCCCTTATTGCTAGCTCTGGCCGCAGGCGTACTTTTGTTGTTTTGTTTATTTCAAAATTAATGCACGTCCTGTGTTGCGAGCAGATCTGTCCCGACTGTTGCTGCTCCGCAACCAAATGCTTGAGTATTATGGAGCGCTGCCTCTTGCTACCTTGAGTGCGGCTTATGGATTATCGTTTCGATTTTCCTTTTTCACATGCATCCAGCCTGTCTTTCGTTGCCTCAGTTGCGTTTTCAACTGGGCCCTGGATTTGTGTCTCTGCAATACGGTGTCTCCCAATGCGGATTATGTTTAGCTTATGAGCCCCTTAGTTGCTCATGAATTGCTTAGTTCTGGCTGTGGGATTATGGCCTTAGCACGATGCATGGAGTCCTGGGACGTTGGAATGTTTTCGCAGCGGCGCAAGATTTCTTGGCATACAGCTTCATTGAAGATACACCGAGTTTCCCTCTGATGGTGCTAGAGGCTCCGGTAATTGAGGAACATGTATGTTCGTTCCCTTTGCTGAATTGGATTGCTGGCATATTTTCGGATGAATACAGTGACTTCCTATTGGAGGCTGTTCATTTTTTGCATATACTTTGCTGGATTGAATGGCTTCTCTTTTTCTTCCATGACCAGGGTCACGAGTTGGACATCAGATATTTTAAATTTTTTTCTCTTCTTTCAGTTTGAATTTTTTTCTCTGCCCAAACCTATTGACTTCACTATGTCCATGGTTAGGATTATTTGATTTGACATGCATTCAAATTAAGTAGTTTTTTGTTCCTATTTTTTCCCTGTGGCAATTTGAACTTGGGTCTGACTGTCGTTCTTGAACTCTGCTTTCCAAATTTGCCCTTTTGTCTTATCCGTGCTCGGATCAAGGGAGGATGTCATGGGGGTTGGGCCTTGCATTTACACTGAGTAAGCATGAGCTTATTAGAAGTTTAAACGCTATTTTTCCTTTCTGCTGCCTTTGCACTCGATACACATTCTTCCAAATGTTTAGAGTCTAGAGGACTGTTTTGCTTCACACAAGAATAATATGTTTTTCTATACTAGCTGCTTGGCTTGGTAGGCTTTGTCTGAACAGTGAGTGCCGAGTCCTTCAAGGTTATTTCAACACAGTAGTTGTTGTTCGGTCTGATCAGTGCACGTTCTAGACATAACATATATGCAGCTGTGGCCACCTCTGATTTTGGCGCGTTTAATAATGCACTGCGCAGGCATGCTAAAACACACTTTGGAGAACATTTGCATGCAGAGAGCTGGTGTAGAAAATGATTTGATCCATTTCTACTAGGACCAGAGGTATTGGACCGCCCTTATAATGCCAAGAGACCTTCTATAGATATAAAATATTATACTAGCAAGGGAGGGTAAGATTTAGGTGCAATCTAGCCTTTTTCCATTTAGCATTTGAACACACTTTCTCCCTTTGTATTTTATGCAATAGTAACTATGCTGATAACCTTGTTGCTTATAATATGTATGCTTGTATTATCTAAGATACTGCGCCTGAGAACACGGCATTAGAAATAAATATTTCAAACTTGCACGTGTCTTCATTTACCCCCCGTTTTGGACTAGCATGAGTGTTTAAAGAAAGAGTGTTTATGTGTTCCACGTGTCCTGAGGTGTTCTAAATTTCATGTTCTGGGTTATCTAATCATTGGGGGTATGGAAGAACCAATGAGACACTGATTGCTAGTCTGGTAGGGGATTTTGGATACTAAGGTGAGTTTCTATGCACAGTTCTGTGTAGGAGCAGAATCCCTGCGACAATACCAAGGCTATTTTTCATATAATCTTGTGTGGATTTTATTTTGTGGTGTGCCTAGTGTGTTGCTGCTGTGTGTGTGTGCTGCACAAACGCTTTACGCATTGCCTCTGGGATAAGCCTGACTGCTCTAAGTTACCAAGGGGGTGAGCAGGGGTTATCTTTGGTGTGTAACTCCCTTGCCCTGACTAGAGTGGTGGTTTCTGCCAGGCTTAGGTGCTTGCCCAAGCCAACCAGAAATCCCATTGCTAACACTACAGAACTCCCATGGCAACATTTCAGCTCAGAAGATGTCCAGAAAAAGTAGTCCATCCACCTCCACCCACAATGCAAATGTTTCCCTCATGGACCGTGCCATAAGTCCCTAGTAAACGGTATCACTGGTACCTGTGAGACGTACTGAATACCACTGATCTGTCTACATAACTTTGAAAGACAGCCTACTATCTAAACAATGCAACTTCTCCTCAGCCTAGGTAGAAGAACAAATACATGTAGGTAATACAAAGTCATTAGAGGAAGAAGAAATCGAAAGGACCTTGAGTCAAAATGGAGCATCATCCCACAAGAGCAAAGATAAGGGATGAATGCCCATAATTGGCACAAGATAGAGAGAAGAGCCCTTCTTCTGTATAATGTATTACTGAGGTAATCCATACTTAACAAGCATTGGAAAAGCCATAGGTCTCACCTATGGAAAAGCAAATGGCTTTGCTAATGTGTTTTAGCCATGTTGTACACCAGTGTGGCTGCTGTTCAGCATGGCTAGAGGTGCAGAGGAGATTAGTGTGTAGTGTCACAGAGTGGAATGGCAAAGAGAGAAATAGAGTGTTGTCTAGTTGAGTGGGAGACAGTGTTATATATTGGAGTGGCATAGTGCGGAGTCACGGAGAGTATCACTTTTACCAAATAAGCCAAGGGTACAGAGTATCCAATTCATCTAGTAAAATAAAGCGTTGGTGTCTTCAGGCCTTCACCTGTAAAAGTCAAAAAAACGTGGTGAGACGTACTGAATACCACTGATCTGTCTACATAACTTTGAAAGACAGCCTACTATCTAAACAATACAACTTCTCCTCAGCCTAGGTAGAAGAACAAATACATGTAGGTAATACAAAGTCATTAGAGCAAGAAGAAATCGAAATGACCTTGAGTCAAAATGGAGCATCATCCCACAAGAGCAAAGATTAAGGCTGAATGCCCATAATTGGTACAAGATGGAGAGAAGAGCCCTTCTTCTGTATAATGTATTACTGAGGTAATCTGTACTTAACAAGCATTGGCAAAGCCGTAGGTCTGACCTATGGAAAAGCAAATGGTTTTGCTAATGTGTTTTAGCCATGTTGTACACCAGTGTGGCTGCTGTTCAGCATGGCTAGTGGTGCAGAGGAGATTAGTGTGGAGTGTCACAGAGTGGAATGGCAAAGAGAGAAATAGAGTGTTGTATACTGAAGTGGGAGAGAGTTTTATATATTGGAGTGGCATAGTCCGGAGTCACAGAGAGGGGCATAGACTGGAGTGGCACAAAGTAGAGTGGACTGGTGTAGAGTACATTACATAGAGTGTTGTAGAGTAAAGTGGCATAAAGTGCAGTGGCATTGAATTCAGTTGTGTACAATCCAATGTCATAAAAATGCAGTGGCATAGATTAGAGTGATGCATAGTAGAGTGCAGTGGCTTAGAGTGGAATGGAGTGGCACAGAGTAGAGTGGAGTAAAGTAGAATGGGGCAGAGTAGAGTGGCGTAGAGTGCAGTACGCGGAGGGTCACGGAGTTGAGAACAAACTGCGCTACGCCACCTGCCTCCACACCCCCCCCCCATTAGCAATGAATTATGAATGACATTAAAGTAAAGAAAAACCACTTACCTGGAATGCAGCGTCCCCGTCTCGCAAGAAGCGCATATGCGTGGGTGCACACGTGCGCATGCATGCGCAGTTTTCGCAGAGACGCCGAGGAAGAGGAGGAGGGCAGCCCAGAGATGCCACAGTCCAGGTAAGTGGTTTTTCTTTACTTTTATGTCATTTTTAATAAATTGTTATTGGGGGGTGGAGGCGAGGGCTGGCCAAATCCGCTCCACCATGGAGTGTGCGGAGATTTTTTCTTCTCCACGTTCTCCATGGAACGCAGAGGAGGCAAATCTCTGCACATTCCGTGGGCGGAGCGGAGGTATCTGCCCGGGCTTAGCATAGAGTGCAGTGTGGAGTAGAGTAGGGTGGAATAGAGTAGTGCAGAGTGGCACTGAGTTGAGTGATGCAGAGGTAGTGGCGTAGAGTAGAGTTGAGTGGCATAGAGTGCAGTGGCATAGAGTATAGGGGCAGAGTTGAGTGGCATAGATGGCAGAGAGATAGACTGGTGCAGAGTAGAGTAGCATAGAGTTCAGTGGTGGAGAGTGCAGTGTTGCAGATGAGTGTCAGAGTGTAGTGGTGTAGAGTAGAATGGCAAAGAGAGCAGAGGCGTAGAGTGCTGTTGTGTAGAGTGCAGTCATTAAGAGTAGAGGGGCGTAGACTGGAGTGGACTAGAGAGGAGTAGAGTGGGGTAGTATAGATGTTTCCAGACTAAGATGTAGTGATGTAGAGTGGGGTGGTGCAGAGTAGAGTGCATTTGTGTATGGTAGCATAGAGAGAAATGGTGGAGAGTGCAGTATAGATTAGAGTGACATACAGTGAATTGGTGTAGAGTGCAGGAGCATAGAATTGAATGTTACAGAGTAAAGTGCAGTATTTCAGAATGGTGTAGAGTGGATTTATGCAGAGTAGCTTGGCTTGGTCTAGACTGGAGTGGTGTAGAGTGCAGTGGTGTAAAGTGCAGTGGCGAAGAGTGCAGTGGTGTAGAGTAGAGTGCCGAAGAGTGCATTGGCATAGAATAGAGTGGCACAAGGTAGAATAGAGCAGCATAGACAGCGGGAAACATCCTTTACCACGCATCAATTACAATGCGGTATGTTACATCGCTGTTTTAACTACGCAAGTTGTTACATCGAATTGCACTGCCGGGCGCTCTAGACTAAGGAATAGTAAAAATTACTATTCCAACACCTTCCCTATTGTACGTAGACTGGAGTTGGAAAAGTAATTCACACTGTCCCTAAGTCCAGCACCCTCCAACGCAAGTCGATGTGTGCGTTGTCAAGACCGCGATGTAACGTACTGCATTGTAAAACAACGCATTGTATCGTCATACATTCTAGAGTGCAGTGGTGTAAAGCGGAGTGGTGCAGAGTAGAGTACAGACATCACATTTTCAATAGAAATTACAATTACATTTGCACATACATACAGCTTTACTAATAAAACTATACAGCACACACTCAATGTGTGGAAATTGTATCACCTGGTGTAATGATTTGTTTTGAGCATATTATAGTATTTGTTTTCAACTCACTTCAGGAATAAGAAAAGCGCTTCATTTGTGTTCCTAATTCTGATATATACTGAAGTACTTACATTATTCATTTAAATGTTGTTGTGTGCTAGGTCCTCGGATGCTTGTTTCCGTTCTGGGAAGGACATGGCTTTTGTAGTTCGGACTGGACTGTTCCCATGGGGCACAGGGTCAGCGCTGATTTGCATATCGCCATTGTCTAACCCAGGGTGGTGTGGAGTGGAAAAACGATGGATTTGGGCCCAGATCTTTGGACTGGGGTGAATGTGTGACATTGATCCACATTCTGTCCATCATTGTTGTGTTTGCAGTTACCGCTCTAAGTGTACTGGGGATGCTCAGACGTGAGTCCCAGGCACTCCACACCACTGGAGTCAAGCTAGCCGGGCTGAAGAGAGGTGTTACCTCGAAACCGGGCCGGTCCTCGGATGCTTGTTTCCGTTCTGGGAAGGACATGGCTTTTGTAGTTCGGACTGGACTGTTCCCATGGGGCACAGGGTCAGCGCTGATTTGCATATCGCCATTGTCTAACCCAGGGTGGTGTGGAGTGGAAAAACGATGGATTTGGGCCCAGATCTTTGGACTGGGGTGAATGTGTGACATTGATCCACATTCTGTCCATCATTGTTGTGTTTGCAGTTGTGTGCTAGAAAACAACATTTTCCTACCCCTAATATATAGCAAGATTGCCAAATAAATCCTTTCACTTTGAAGTTAGAGAAAGAAAAGTAAACAAGGCCCTCAGAAGACAGCGCCTGACATTTGACATCAGTCTTTATTTGTAAAGCAAATGTGACGATATAGGAACGCGATTTACAGGCCTGTTTACAGAAAGGGAGTACTCTATAGCATACTATAAATAAGGTTTGGGCAATGGAAGGTATAAACTCAAGCTGGAAAGCCTAAAACAAATAAAGTCAGCAAATGGAAAGTAAGAAAATGTGAGTTACAAACCGCAAAGACAATGGCAAACAACGGGCAGAATGTATTCCTTGGTCAACTTTCTGGTCAACTTTCTGAATGTCCCTAAGATGTATTTAGCAAACCAGACAACAGTGCTGTCTGTTAGGCTGAGACCTAAACATTATTTCATTTGAGAAACATGATAGTTCCTGTTTGCACAGTCTCAAAGGGACGAGACTGCAAAAATTGCAAATCTAGTGGTGAGCACTTCAGGTTAGGACCAATGAATGCTGAGCATACAGATCACGTATAAAAAGGCTGCAATTTCTAAAAAGCCAATAAGGTTTCTGAACCTCCAGTGGCCTTACTCTGTGTTTGCCATTATAGCTCCAAGCCCATGAATGACTGCCCTTAAACCGTGTCAGAGAAGGGCAAGTCAGGAATCTTCTATTTCACCCCATTACCCATCTTGGCAAATTGTATAAACCACCTTATTAGGAATAAAATCCATCAGTGTAAAAACATGCAGAACACCTCCCAGGAATTCTAAAACATGAGCCTCTTGTGCTGCCAGCCCCTGCTATCTGAAATTTGATGTAAAATTTGGGAAGCAATTGTAGGACCAGAATACCACAATACATGAAACATCATGTGAGTTAGATCCAACACCAAATGAGTGCCCCATTCTCCACATGGTTATGTTATTCTAACTTGGGTATTGACCACTTGCCCCCCCAAGTATGTGACATTGCCCAGAACTGTGAAATTTTTGGTTCACCTCTGTACTCCTCAGGCTTCTGTGTGGGGAGAAACTGAGGGACCCTAAATAACGACGTCAGTTGGAGGACTTGATTCTCTCTTCTGTTGACAATAGATCCTCAAGCTAATAAAACCTGACGTCACTCTTCACCCTCACACCCACTTGGTGATCATTGCCCTGAGGGGTTATTTTCAAGATGGGAAGAAACCGACCACCACCTCCTCTATCCACAGCGCCTGTGAGATAGAAATCCGAGTCTCATAATTTCAGGAACTCTGAGGCCAGTACCTATGCGACATTTGTAATGCCTGCATATGAATGATTTGTTTAGCATTAGTGTTGATTAAAGATTTTCTGTGTCAGTATTATTTTGTTCAGTTAGCATTCACCAGTGGATCAAGCATTTTTTTACTGTTCATTTTCTCCTGTGTGATAGGAGTGAATATGTGCTGTTGTTGAGAATGGACCAGTCTGAACCCGAGCTAAAACCTTCTGTGATGTCCTCAATTGAATTTTGCAGCTCCTGATAAGAAAGTGAGAGTGTGAGTCAGGTGGTGTTAGAACTGAGAATAGAGGTGACCAGAGAGGTGTGATAACCTGAAGCCAAAGCTCTCTGCGGGTAACCCTGACAGACGATTTCATACAGGAATCCCCTTGGCCCAGAGATAAATAGGAAAATACTTACTAATATTTCATGCCACGCGGTGCTACATCCTATGTTGCTTGTTACGAAAGGACAAGGGAACCCAAAAGGTATGCCTTAGGGACCTTGGGCAATGACGTATTCTAGAGAACAGTGGTCCCTATTTTGGAAGAAGAAATACTGTGGAAGGATGCCTCCTAATTAATTACAGGGCATCCTCTTCAGGACAATTTTAATGTGAAAGCAGTCCACCTCGGATCACCTTTCATGCGGACTGCTTTCACATTAAGTCACTCATCACGTGTTCAAATGCCTAGCAGATACCAAAACTTACTGTTTGTTTTATTTATTTTTTTCCCCTTTTTTCTTATTGTTTACAGTAATGTGATATAGGCATAGTGTAATCTAATTTTAAGACAACAATGACTTATAAAATTGTCCTGAAGTTGATGCCCTGTAATTAATTAGGAGGCATTGAAACGTCGTCGACACTTACGCACCATATGCAATATGAATAAGCAATATTGTTAAGTGTAATGGTGTCTAAATGCATATCTAAGTCTGTTTTACTGAGTACTAGCTTACAGACATATGTGAACTTTGCCTTTAGCCATTTCTGTGTTCGTTGGTTTGTCTTATGTTCTGTGGGTCACGGCTGTGCCCACTTGTAATCTATTGCTCCCAATCAATTTTATGAAGGCTCTTACATTTGATAAATAAATTCATGTCCGGCTGAACATAAAACATACTACCTATTCAGCGTATGTTCATCCTTCCACAGTATTTCTTCCTCCAAAATAGGGACCACTGTTCTCTAGAATGCATCCTATGTTGCAGCACCCTTCTGCATGAAATGGAGAGAGCTGAACACTGCCATATCTACAAAGAGCTCCTGTTCTCTCTTCCTATGCTCATGCACTTTAGCTGCAATGCACCAAAGCACACACCCTTGCACCGCAGTGCAAGGGTACGTACATTCTGTCAACCATAGGTTTAGTATTAGAAGGGGACCCTTCAAGTTCAAAAACTATGTTTTAATACTTTTTCGCACTTTTCATGCGTTTTGTATGGGAAAACACACAGGCAATGGAAAAATGCAGACAGTTTTAGAGACTTGCTCCATAGTTATGCCTGCATGGAGGAGGTGTATGCAGGCCCGGACTGGCCGTTGAGGGCACCGGGCAACCCCCCGGTGTGTCGCAAGGGTCGGGACGTTTTTGGGTCTCTGGGGGCCGTTTTTGTTACAGGGCTGTTTTTGCAGTGTTGCTGCAAAAACGGCCCTGTAACAATTCGACCAAAAACCGGCCCTGGCAAAGATCGCGGTCGCACCCCCAACCCCCCCCCCCGGGGGGGCAGAGGGGTGGGGGGGTTTTCCGAGCACTTTGCCAGGGCCGGTTTTGGTTCCCAGTCCGGCCCTGGGTGTATGTTTTTGGTGCAAAATCCTCTCTACCAGTGTTAAACACATGGGTTGTTGCATACGAACACCTAAACCTTGGTGGTAACCCATGGAATGCTCCCTTGACGCAAAGTAGCACGCAGGGTAATTTAATAGTGGGTAGTACTGTCTCACCAGCACATGGTTTGTGTGTTTAAGTCTTTAAACGGGTTACAAATCCTCAAAGTGGGTTTTGTACAGACTATTATTAGCTAAACTAAATGGGTGTGTGAGTCCAAACTCAACTGTGACAAAACTGTAGTATTGATCTTTGGGAAGAACAACTCCACACGGGACCAGAGCTGCTAATCTGCAGAACTCAGATTTACACCGACAAGGCCGGATGTATGATGTTACAATGCACACTTTTACAATGCATACCTTTACAACACATGTTTTACAACGCAACATCCATTACAACGCATTCCATTACAACGCATGCCATTACAACGAAATTTTCAAAACTACATTTACAACGCATTCCATTACAACGCATAATACCTTTACAACGCATACCATTACAACGCATAACATTACATTGCATGTTTGGTAAGTATTGGATAGTGTAGGGGTAAAAATTACTATTATAACTCCAGGGGGTGCAACAGTAGGGTAAGTGTTGGATAGTGTAGGGGTAAAAATTACTATTCTACTTCCAGGAGGTGCAACAGTAGGGTAAGTGTTGGGTGGTAATGTTATGCGTTGTAATGGTATGCGTTGTAATGACTGAGTTGTAATGACATGCGCTGTAGTGGTGTGCGTTGTAGTGTCATGCGTTGTAATGGTTGCGTTGTAATTGCATGCATTGTAATGGATGTTGCGTTGTAAAAGTTTTGTTGTAATGGTAGTGCGTTGTAAAAGTTGCGTTATAAAGGTTGTTTCCCACAAGGCCTGACCATGCGCACAACCTCAACATCATCCACAACAACCAACTGACTATGAAACGACAGGTCAATGCAGTCGTCTCCTCCTGCTTCAACACACTTCACATGCTCTGCAGGTTCTTCAGATGGATCCAACCAACACCAGAAAGACAGTCACTCAGGCCCTCGACATCAGCCTCCTCGACTACAGCAATGCTCTCTACTCTGGCTTCTCCACCCAGCTCCTCAGAAGACTCCAGACCATACAGCATGGTGCAGCTAGAATCATCCTGGACCTCCCCAAATGAATCCACATCGCCCTCCCCTGACTCCCACTGGCTCCCCATCCAAAAGAGATGCCAGTTCAAGATTCTCACACATGCCTACCAAGCCATCCACGGCCTAGGACCTACCTACATCAACCATAGACTGAACTTACACCAACGCTTTAGACATCTGCGCTCCTCCTCACTCACCTTCGCTCATATCCCCCGCATCGGTCACAACCACAGTAGACTTCAGAAAGAGACTCAAGCCTTGGCTCTTCGATAGAGACACAGCGCCCAGATACCCCTAGGGATGACATTGCTGCACTTTAAAACGCCGGTGATTGATGGAAACCGAGTCACAGGTGAGTAATGTTGAAAAAAGAGAGATGGTCCATCAGGCTCCAAGACCTGCATAAGCTTCAGTTACCTGCTACAGATCAATAAAAAATAATGTTTTACACCCAAAACAAGTGGTGTGAAAAGTGATTCATTATAATATCGCACTGCACATTGTTTACCTTATGTTAAGCATTGATATGTTTTCCTTTCTTGCCTTCAAATAAACACAAAAATCCTACGAGAAAGTGTTTTAATAAAATAAGAAGAGTATTCCTTGGTTAACACAAGGGGTTCATTTCACCCACTGGGTGCATGCCTACCGTGGTGAATGTTTGTGAGACTGACCTGGAAAATGAATCAAGTTTTAAGTTTACGACTACCTGCTACTTTCTTTTTTGAGACGCTTAAGCTATTGGCGAGTGCCATATGCTACAATTATTGTGATATATATTGTGGGCACAAGACGATGTAGACGGCGATGTTATTCCACAAAGGTCCATAGAGTAGTGTGATTGCATAATGGTAAACATATTCTGACGCACGTTGTGATGCACTTTGCGAAAGTTTCCTCTCATCGACTACTGCAAAAATGATATGATATATTATGCACAGTGACTATAATGGAAAATCAATAACGTTTGAAAAAAAACTCAGGTAGTTCATTTATCTATGAGTGATTGGAGTTTCCATAGAATTCATAACGACTTATCCTCAGACATTCCGAGAGAATTAGACACAATTTTCTGCTATACATTACCCAGTGACAAGGCATAAGATCAAAGTGTGTCTTGTTTTCCCCCATGGGTAGCTGTATCAACAGAAAGCACTACTCTATCGTCAGGAAACCGTTAAAAAAATGAAGGGAAGCGCTGCAGGTGAAATACTACTTGTCTCAGATAAAATATGGCCTAAGGTGCAAGGTCAACAAAATGGCTTAGGTTGTACTGCCCTTTCTTGTGGCATAAAGCTACATCCAGCCTGTGTCCTGAATCTTGCGCCAATGCTTGTAAAGTCTTTGGATGCCTTTTATGTATGTAAATAATAGATAAAAAGTGGTAATTAGTATATAGCAGTAGGAATTAATAGAACTGTATATACAAAGAGAAAACAATATACTTATAGTTATATCAACAGATGTTTACACCATATTTTCTTATGTGTTCAATGGTTATAAAGTCTACTGACATCATAGATTCAGTTGGCAAGGGTTATAAGATAACTGCGCCATTCCTCAGGGGTATTCAGTCCTTGATCAATGGAGTTGCAGTGTTCCAGCATGTTTTTATTATGCATGCTCTTGGCATTAGCGCACTAGAGTCACAGCAAAATTTGAATAATTGCCTTTTCCCTATTTACAGAAAATGTTGGCAAAAGTATGCAAAATTACGTGTAATTGCACAATATGCAAATCTCAGTGGCGGATGCTGCCACTAAAACTTGGTGGGCTGTGCAGGGGGAGGGGGGATAATTAAAAAATAAATGAAGAACTTACCTGCCACGGCCAGATGCCGAATCGATGCTTCTCTTCTCCCACTACCTCTGTGCTCCTCTGCTCCCTTCCCTACTAAATCCAGAAGCTGCTCTCATGGTATTAACCAGCATGAGAGAAGTTCAGCGATTGTTATGTTATGTTATGTAGGCCTGGGCGGTGACCTTCGCTCCGTTAGCAGAGTTTTCTGCACTCCACACTCTGTGGAGCTCGCGGAGTGCAGAAAACTCCGCTTTGCGATGTGCAGTGAAGTTTTACCCCCGCTCACGACTGTTTGTAAATGGGGGACAGTAAGTTCACAAGCATGAGCTGCTGCTCAGGTAGAATTTGTACCAGAGCGACAAGAATGCTAGCACAAACTTCAGTTCTCACTGCACTCCACCACTCGTGGAACTTCGCAGAGTTTTTTTGTAACTTCGCGGAGTTCAGAGTAGCCAATCTACGCAAACTACGGTCAGGCCTACTGTTATGTTATGTTACAATGTTTTAGAGCACCCAGCGGCACCAGCAAAGGGGCATCCCAGTGCTAACTGTAGCAGTAGTGGGGGGGGATACTGAGAGGAACAGAGCCTATAGTATAGGAAAAAGATGAGTTTTAATGGCTTTGCAAAATACCATGTAGTTGGTAATGCTGCAGATGTGCACCAGGAGGAAGTTCCAGAGTTTGGCCGCTAGGACACAGAAAGAGGGTCCTCCTGATCGCTCCCTCCTCACCTGAGGGACAACCGTGAAATCCTGGCCCATGGAACGTAGCTGGCGAGTAGGTATGTAGGGTGAGAGCAAGTTCAGCTGGATATCTGGGGTAGAAAGATTCATGATTTTATGGGCAATGCAGAGGACCTTGAACTCAATGTGTTTCGCCCCCGGCAGCCAATGAAGTTTGCGGATGGCGTTGGTCGTAGAGCAAGTTCTTAGAAGGCCAAGTAGGGTTCTAGCAACCGCATTTTGAGCCCTTTGCAATCGTAGGATTTCAGCCTTATTAGCTCCCGGGTAAAGTGAACTTGGATAGTCCAGCCTAGATAAGATGGATGCCTGAATGATTACTTTTTTTTTTTTTTTTTTGGATAAATCTCTTTATTGCACAAATAAGCAATCCACTCTTACATATAGAAGAATCAGGTGAATAGACAATAAGCACCAATTGGAGCATTATCCAGTAATCAGATATTCGCTCAGAGGGATTTCGTACGTCTTGCATGACACATTGCATTTGTACAATTTTGTTTTTGGTGAAACCATAATCACAATAATGATATAGGAACGGAAAAAAATAAACAACATACAGAAAACAAATCATATCTGCAAGTTTGCGAGAATGGTAGAGCAGATCAATCAGCACAATAACAGTCTCAATCTTAGTATGGTGTACCGAGAAATGTAAACAACAATACATCCTGCGGCAGGCCAGCTTTCATTTAACACCATTTGAGTAGGAATAGAGTTCAACAGTGACACAGGTACAATACAG
The DNA here is from genome assembly GCF_964261635.1 of Lissotriton helveticus. Taxonomy (NCBI): domain Eukaryota; kingdom Metazoa; phylum Chordata; class Amphibia; order Caudata; family Salamandridae; genus Lissotriton; species Lissotriton helveticus. The sequence goes on along the minus strand of NC_136061.1, from coordinate 382,327,080 downwards.
GGCAGCCCATGGAACCACCATGCCAACAACCATTACACCAAACAGCTATAGCTGGTTGCGTAGGTCTAGCGTAACTTATACAGAAATAGTGGTGAAGTCGGCCACAGCGCCATGGAGCCCATCCTAGCCCAACCCCTCCGGTACAATGGAATTAATCGATTGGGATTGTGTCTCCTGAGTAAGTTTCGCAACATACTTTCTATATGGCCCCCAAATGTCCACTGGTCGGGAAGCAGCCGGAATCTGATCTGAGTATTCTACACTGTTAACATTGCAGTAGGCCATACTACGGAGCCAAGCGTGGACGGTTGGAGCGCGCCTAGCGCACCAGAGCAGCGCTATCTCCCTTTTTGCCAAAAGAAAGCCAATAGATGCCAATTTGCGGAGAGAGCGTGGGAAATTTGCCACATAGCCAAGCAACGCAATTTCAGGGGTGGATAGCAACTCCATGCCCAATATGTCCCCCAAAACACGGTGCACCTTTAGCCAGTATTCATGCAAAAGCGGGCACGTCCAGGAAAGATGGGCGAGATCCGCCTACGGGGCTCTGCACTTAGGGCAGCAGTGTGGTCTGCTAGAGTCAATCCTATGAGCAAGTGCGGGAGTGTGATACATCCTTCTCAGGAACTTAAAGTGTATAAGTTTATGTCTGCTGTTTATGGACACGTCCCTAGTGGTAGCGCAGCACGCCGCCCATTGGTCGTCTGTAATCTGGATGCCCAGGTCGCCCTCCCATGCGGCGCGCACCGCTGTGTCTGAGGAAGGAAGTGAGGCCAGACATAGCTTGTAGAGCTTAGAGACAATGTGCGACCCCGTCTGGTTCTGTATTATGAATGTGAGTGTGGCAGCGTCCTCAGGAGGGAGCGGGAATGTGCGGAATTCAGCACGGAGCATGGATCTGAGTCTAGTCAGTGTGAAAGAGTCCATAAACCCTCGGTCAGCGAAGCGGTGATCTTCTGTCAGGGAGAAAACATGACCGTCCGGGAAGAGATCCCCGACTGTATGCAGTTGATATTTGGATAATGTGCGCTGTACCACCGATTCGCCTGTGGTGGGGAGCCAATGAGGGTTAGGCAACGGTAGTGCAGAAGAGTATAATGTCTCAATGTGAAGTAATCGTCACAGTTTATCCCAAGCCCAGCATGTGGTGGACATTGGCTGTATGTCCTGTGGGTCCCGGGGGAGCCCTCTAGGAAGGATGGAGTTAAGGGGCACCGGAAGCGCCATATCGGCCTCAGGTCTCAGATAAAGAATTCTGGCGTCTGGGTGAAACCAGGAATACGCATACGAACATTGTGCCACTAAATAATAAAGAAAAAAGTCTGGTATCATCCCCGTTCGTAAGGAAGCGTCAATGTGCGCCAGGCCACTCGCGGGTTTTTACCGCCCCACACCAAACGCAATAGTAAGGAACGAAGTTGCGAAAAAAAGATCTTGGTGAGAGGGATCGGAATATTGTTGAACAAACACAAAAACCGAGGGAGGACTATCATTTTGATAATGGCAATCCGGCCATCCAAGGACAAGGGGAGACGAAGCCAGCGCTCCGTATGGTCTTCCAAGAAATCTAGGGCATGTCCGTAGTTCAAGCGGACAATGGACACCGTGTCAAGGTGGATATGGATTCCCAGATATCTCACGGAGTCCGTGCTCCATTCTAGAGGAAAAGCACATGTCCATAGCGAGGTGGATGGGGAAAGCGGAAAAATGACCGATTTATGCCAATTTATTCTGAGGCCTGAATATTCGCCAAAGCGGGCTATCTCCGATAACAGTGGCTCCAGATTGGTCGGAGGAGTCCGAACATACAAGACCGTGTTGTCTGCGTACAGAGAGACGAGGAGTGGCCCGGTGCGAAACTGAAGCCCTCTATGGAGGTGCTTCTCTTGAAAATGACGCACCAAAGGGTCCATCGCAAGGATGAACAGGAGCGGGGATAAGGGGCATCCCTGACGGGTGCCTCGTGAAAGTGTAAAGCTTTCAGAAATGGTGCCATTTAGACATATCGGGCAGTGGGCGCTGAGTACAGTAACTCCACTGTCGCCACAAACATCTCAGGCATGCCCATTCGCCTCATGATCGATAAAAAAAGGGCCATTCCAGGGTATCGAATGCTCTCTCCGCGTCCAAAAACACCGCTGCAGCCGGGGTGGAGGGGTCAATTCTGTGCAAAACAGAGAACAGTGTCCGAAGATTGAAGGAGGTGGATCTATGTGGAACAAATCCAGACTGGGCCGGCGAAATGACAGTCTCCACGAGTAGCGCTAAGTGGATTGCAAGTACTTTAGCCACAATGTTGTAGTCCAAGTTCAAGAGGGATAGGGGCCTTTAAGAGCTACATAAGGAGGCGTCACGACCTGTTTTGGGAAGTAGAACAATTATCGCTTCCCGGAGCGTGGGCGGGAGAACGCCCGACTCCAGCGCCTCTGCATCAACCTCAACTAGCCTTCGTACAAGTTCTTCCTTGTATTCTTTATAAAAATCGGCCGAGTAACCATCAAGGCCCGGCGCCGAGGAGCTCCTCAATGAATCAATGGCCTCAACTATAAAATCCGGCGTTATGGGCATGGCCAGAAATTCCTGCATGTTTTTCTCTAGGTATACCATGGCAATCTCATTCAAATAAGGTCCGGGGTCGCGATGCTCCCCTGAAAGCGTGGAAGTGTAAAGAGTTTTGTAGTATGACAAAAAGGTGTTACATATATCGGGAGTAGAGTGATGTCATGTGCCCTGCATGTCAACTACGCCAGAGATGTAAGCCGCCTGGTGTGGCGGACGGAGCATTTGCGCCAGTATCTTGCCCGGCCTGTCACCTTCTCCATACTGCCGCGCCATATAGTGCTTGCCCATGAACCGCAGTTCCCTATCTGCAGCGTCCCGAAACCCCAAGAGCAACTCAAGGCGTTTGGCCTCTCGGGCAGCCGAGGGATCCTCAAGTATTTCCCTATCTACCGTAGAGATATCCGCTTCAATGCGGGTCAAGGTGTAGCGATTCTCACGTAGGGCACCTACATGTTTGGCAATACAAACCCCGCGGATGGTGGCCTTGAAACACTCCCATAACGTGGCCCAGGAAGCTACAGAGCCGGTATTAATATCAAAATAGTCGTCAATGGCAGTGGGGATCTCCTCTTTAAAAACTGGGTCCAGCTGGGCCTTACCAGGGAAACGCCACTGTCTCTCGTAGCCACCCAGCCTAGGGATTGCTAAAGTTAACACGATGGGGGAGTGGTCTGATAGCGTGCGTGGAAGAGTGGAAAGGCCATCCACCCAGCCTGCAATGCCTGGGGAGAGGAGCCAATAGTCAATTCTAGTGCTAGTGTTGTGGAATCCTGAGTGATGTGTATAATCCGGTGTGTTTGGGTGCAATCGGGCTTCTATGTCTATTAAGGAAAAGTGGGAGCAAATTTTCGCCATCACTGAGCGGGCTTGTGGCTTGCAGTCCGGTGAGGGAGAAGTACTGTCTCTATCTGGATTCATTAATAAATTAAAGTCACCTCCCATCGCTAACAAATCTATGTCAGAGTGAAGCAGCGTCAGCTTCAGGTCTTGAAAAAAGGCCAGGGAATCCACGTTGGGACCATAGACTCCTACCATTGCGATCTTGTACCCAAACAACACTCCTGTTATCAGCACATATCTGCCCATCTCATTCGTCGTACTACCAGTCAATACAAAGGGAACACGCTTATGCACAAGAATTGCAACACCTCTTGCATATCTGCTATAACTCGAAAATACTCTGTGTGTACCCCAACCCCTAGCCACGGAGATCGTGTCCGCCTGCGCCAAGTGAGTCTCTGGTAAAAAAAAGATATCTACCTTGTGTCGTGCTGCATAGTTCAGTACCTGTTTACGTTTCCATGTGGTGTTCAAACCACGAACATTCCAAGACATCAAAGTAAGTCTGGACGGGCCAGACTGCAGACCTACCCTGGCCATAACACCACACCAAAGATAATCACTAACAGGCGTGCATCCGTCAATCCACTCTCATGAGTCTCGCATTCACTCACAAACATAAATGACCACACAAACAAAACACGTCCCGACCCCCACCCACCACCCAGCCTACCAGCATCCCCAGAGAGGCAATCCCCGAATAAGCGCTGACTAACAATGCAAAATACAAAAAATAATAGCCATTCAATGAAACGGTGTTGCTGCAAATAAAATGATAAAACCCCAAAGAAGTTAGACAAGAAGGCATTCACCATATGGGGTAGCAACGCCACGCAATGCGGGCGTCCCAACTAAAGCGACTCCTGAAGTGATGGCTGTTCAACAAACGCTGGAAAGTCCACATCCAATAAGCAACACATCGAGTAGGGCCCAAAGATTAGGCAATAAAGAACGTTCAGCCCTGGCCGGTTTCAGCAAAAAGGTCAGCACTGGACTGTGTGTCGTTGCGGGGCGGAGATCGTGCCGCGGGTCCTGAAGCCGATGGTGAGCCCAATTTCTTATAACCTTGACAAAAGTCCTGTGCCTCCGCGGGTGAGTCAAAAATGCGGAATCTGCCGTTCACATCAACCTTCAATCTGGCCGGATACAGCATACCGTACTTTAAACCTAGATTGCGGAGAGTGGCCTTGACTCCATTATACTTGCGGCGTGCCTCTTGAACCATCAGCGTGAAATCTGGGAAGATTGACAAAGTGCTGCCTTGCCACCGCACTTCACCGGCCTCTCGTGCAGCGCGGAGCGTGGCGTCCCGGTAGCGGAGGTTCATGAATCTGGCGATTATAGGCCATGATGGCTGCCCAGAGTGAGGTTTAGGTCCCAGTGACCTGTGCGCTCGTTCGACCACAAAGCCAGCAGTGAAGGTGTCCTTGCCGAATAGTTCAATGAGGAGATGTTCAACAAAGGTGTCAAAACGGCCCGTAGCTGTCGCCTCCGCCACACCAAGGATACGAATGTTGTTGCGCCGGCTACGGGCTTCTAAGTCCTCATATTTTATGGCCACGTCTTTAAGGATTTTCTCGACCCGTTCCAGTCGTTTCACCGTTTTGGTGGCACCATCCTCCACATCCGATATCCTGGATTCCGCCACGTCCAGTCATCGGTCATGGGCCTGCACCTTGGTGCCCATGTCAGCAATTTTTTGTTTGAGGCTGTCGAAGCGGGTGTCAAGCGCCTTAAAGCCAGCGCGCATTTTACCCATCATGGCGGCGACCATGGCCGCGGCGTCCCCCATGTCTGCAGTACTGGCAGCCCCAGTAGACGAACCAGGTGGAGGGTCCGTAGTGAGGAGGGGAGTTTTGTCAAAGCTTAGCTTCCTCTGATTCGGATCCCTCTTCCCCATCGCAGAGGCTGTATGAAGGGTGCTGTCACAGTGTAATATTTTGTGGCGCCAAACAGCGAGGGGGGAATGTGGCAGGGCAATGTTAGGCACCAGTCAGCCCCACGACCAGACAGGCCTCAATGTGCGTCGTGAGACCGGGCGAGATGAGGTGAGTCTGAATATGTCCAGCCTTGCATATAAACGTCGATGGCGTCACGTAGTCTTGGCGGCCAAGGTCTAGATAACTGTATGGGCCAGAGTCCGGTAAAGGAGAGACACTCGCTTTGGGCCGTAGAGAGGGAGGGAATCAAAAGTCCCCCCAAGTGGGTCTGAGGCGGGGCCGCCACTGATTACTAGGGAGGCCCCCCGGCTTCCCCATCGCCGTAATCCCCCACCCTGCCGTCTCCTAACGAACGCTCCCACCCGCCGCCCAAGATCCGACGCAGGCCCACAAATCGAGGCCCCGGTCCCAGCACGCCCCCAGGCCAACAGGCCTCGGTTGCGTCCAGGAACTCGGCGCCCCCACCCGGGAGCCCACGAAAGACGGGCAACGAGCGAGAGAGCCCGCAGGCGGCGTGCGAAAGGGCAGCAGAGCACCGCGCAGCACTCACCCAGCGATCCGGCGCAGAGAGAGAAGATGGCGCCAAGGTCCGGAGGCCTTGATTCTCCTCTGCCGTGCACACCACTAAGGACGCTCCCACGGTCTCCCGAGCCACCCGGATGGTCGGGGTGGCATCTACATGCGGATCTGCAGGGATGTGGGGGCCAGGAGCAGCGGATCACATCTTACTCATCGCCGCTGGGAGGCCGCATGGAGGAGCTTCACGGAAAGGCAGCCATTCCGATCGCCGCCGTGGCCACGCCCCCCGGAATGAATGATTACTTGGCAGACTGTTGGATCAAAAAATCCCAACAGTGGTTTGAGTGCTTGCAGGAGTCCAAAGCAGGTCCCCGCTACTTTTTTACTCTGGACCTGGATGCTAAGGGCCGAATCGACCCATACACCCAGGTTTCTGAACAACTCTTGAGAGACGGGAGCGCAGCACAAAGTCGAAGGCCACCAGCTCTCACTCCACAGCTCAGTGACTCTCCCTTCTAGCAGAATTTCAGTTTTGCTAACATTTAACTGGAGGCAGTTGGCCGTCATCAACTCTGCAATGGCTGCAAGATCGCTCCTGAACTTGAGAGCATCCTGCGTGGCATCATCAGAGAATGATACTATCAGCTGGGTATTATCAGCATATAATACTACCTTTAGTCCTCTACTCCTGGCAACCACTGTTAGTGGTTGGGCATATAGATTGTATAGAGTTGGGCTCAACGCTGAGCCCTGTGGCACCCCTTGTTTGATATTGTGTATCAGAGAGGTATAAGGAGGGGCCAACTGCAATTGTGTGGGCGTGCGTGAGGAAAAGAAGTCCAAACATCTCAGAGTGAGTTTAATGAAGTTCCTTTATTTCATGTTCAATGTCCAAACAAATTCTTTACTTTCCAACCAACGCGTTTCATTCTCCATCAGATTACTTCATCAGGGCTGAAAATACATAACAAATCATATCCATTTAGATCACACATATTGATACATGAAGAGAGAACATACTATTACAAAACCATAATGTTCGAAATGTTGACATCTATGTCAAAAAGAAATCATAAAAGATTTTGTAATGTGCACATTAGAAAAAATTGTGAAGGTAAGGGAAAGGGGAGAAAACTGTTTATACGCTGACATAGAAAATGAACCATTCATGAATTTCCAATCCCAAATGGAACATGCAACATGAGATCATTTACATCCAATTATTTGTCGCAGCCGATGTATCAGAGAGAATTGACACATCATCCGCGTCAGGAACAATATATTGATACCTGAATCATATGAATACAATATCCAATATAAAAAAGATAAATTACCTGCTCATTCACAACATTTCTACTGTCAGTACAGAACTATAGAAAGTGTTCAAGTAAATAAGAACCGTATAGTATACTGCAGATAGATCCCTCAATATAGACTGAATTGTTCAAGTTCCCAACATGCTAATACGTTTGGCGTGAGCTTCTCTAGTTATAAAAGTGTAATTAAATCCAACAAGTGCACATGGTAATGCTATTGAGAACAACATTATGTACTGTTTTATAACATTTGTTAGAGTTCACATATATAACATGAGATACAGCAGCAGAATCAGTACATATGTACGTCATTGGTCGTCTTGACTTGGCTAATCTTAAAAAAGAGTGCTTTAAGCCAAAGTTCTAAAAAGGTGTGCTACAATATCAAAGATTAAAAGAGAAAAGAGAAGAACAGAGGACCATTATCCAGACTCGCCTATACTATAGAACTCCATTAGGAATACTGTCCTTTTACTCATATTATAATATAACCATTCTAGAGGCATACTCTCACCTTATTGTTAGTAAGACGCCATTCTGTACGGAGATTAAAAATATCTCAATCAAATTTTGCTTTTTCACAAATGCATGTGGTCAGTCCCGGACGGAAGATCCACACAGAAAAAGAATGATATATTAAGAAATCCTTGATGCCAGGGCTGTTGACGTGGGAAACTGGATTTCAGAACTGGCATGAGGTTGCAGAATTCTATAGTCAACCGTCTTATCTGCGTGTTTGTATATATAAATCTTGACTGTTCATGCACTCAATAGCCATCTGTTTGATTTGTTAATTATAATATTTCTGAACATGGCTCGCTTTAATGATAGAAGAGAGGAATTAGCACATGATCTCTTTGATACGGATACAGCTGTACAACCACCAGGTAGAAGCTCAGATAACAACTTGGGGCTGAGGGCTTTGTTCCTGAAGTTAGAACGACTAAAGAAACAGGAACTAGCCCGATGGTGGGACGGGGAAACGCTTCAACAATATATAGATCACAGGAAGACCCTCAGAGGCCTTTGTATCCTCATTTTCCCAACATTTGAGGACCTGAGCGATGATCTCCTCAAGGAGTGGGAGAGCAACCTTGAGGGAGCATCGCTGGTAATGATGCAAATTCTCATTCGCCATACTCTAGAAAAAGGGGCCAAACTCTTGTCAGAGATAGAGGAGGTCGAGAATGAGATTAGCAAAATTAATAACAAAGAACAGATAGAGAAAAATGATGAGATTTTAAGGAAAGTAATAGAGGATCATCAAACCTACCTTAAAGAGAAGAGAATGCGCAAAATAAGGCGCGATGACCATTACTACAAAGATGGTCGCATATACACATTTGCGAAAAAATTTGATCAGAAAGACAGGAAAAGATTGAGGGAGGAAAGCGAAGAAAACAAGACTGCTAGTAGTACTTCTATCTCTTCGACTAGCAGTGTGGCATTGAGCACTACAGCTAATGACCACCCTTTAGAGGAGGGCACTTCCTTTCAAAAGGAATTAGCCAAATTAAGAATCAGTGGGAGGCAAAAGAAAAAAGAAACAAAAAAACAAGAAGAGGTGGCCGGAGACAAAAAAAGGAAATACGGCGGTACAAACCAAGGAAGACCCCAGAGTGTCAATACGCTCCAAGAAGGGTCAGAAGTAAGATTAGACAGGTCCAGTTGTACAGCTGCCCTACCAAATGATGATCTCAAAATTGTGAACCTCTCGTACAGATCTTTGGATGCCGAAGACGAGAAACTCTTATGTAAAAGTCTGAATTTTTGTCCTACAAATAATGGCAACGCTACTGATGTCCACATTGATTTGTTCAAATTTTTGAGAACTGTCAAATTAAAAGATTTCTTTCATGATAAACAAAAACGCTTACCGATGTCTACGGATGTTATTGTACCAACTTCACATACAGTGGCGGAAGTCAGGAATATTCATTGTTTGACATCTTTAGAAACGGGGGAGGAAATTGAACTTGAAACAATCATGAGGGAATTGAATATCTCTGAGAATTTAAATGTGGACAGTGGTTTGAGACCTAAATCAACTTTCACTCCCACTGCCCCCTACCATCCTAATATTGACACCTTCCAAGAAAGAATCTCTGAAGGCCTCTATAAATTCGAAACCCCGAACAAATTTAGAGCCAAAAAACCAAACAACCTAACCTCTGGGGAAAGAGCGGCACTTATTACATTACAAAAAGACAGTACCATAGTCATTAGAGAGGCGGACAAGGGGGGCAACATTGTCGTTATGAACACCAAGGATTACATAGGTGTAATACGACAATTGAGCGATACATTATGTTATGAACAGGTTGGCTCAAGTCCAATAGTTGAATTACCTAGGGATATCAATTCTAAACTTACAGAATGGAGACATACCTGTCTACTTACTGACAACGAATATAGATATTTGAGAGTGAAAAATCCCCAGTATCCTTGTATCTATATATAACCGAAGATACACAAGGAGGGGGTCATTCCCGCCGGAGAGACCGATTATTTCTGGTATCGGCTCCCCGACCGAAGGCCTCTCCGAAAATGTTGACCTCAAATTACAACCTTTGGTTGTCAATTTACCATCATACTTACGTGACAGCAAAGCAGACTTACAAAACTCAAAGACTATAGTTGGTCGGATGACCTTTTTGTTATCTTAGACGTTGTCAGTCTATACACTTGCATTAGACATGACGTGGGCATTGCAGCAGTTAGATCCTTTCTAGACAGGAGTGGGGCAGACCTCTTGGAGAATAATGAAATGGTGTTTGATATGATCAGAGTGATTTTGACAAAAAAACATTTTCTACACAATGGAGTGTGGTATCACCAGAAACAAGGGACAGCAATGGGCTCCAGGTTTTCTCCCTCCTACGCTGGCCTCTTTATGGGCTGGTTTGAGGGGGAGCATGCCTGGGGTAGAGGTGCCTCCCCCTGGATAGAACACATTGTGTTCTGGGGGAGGTACATTGACGACATCCTCTGCCTGTGGTCAGGGATGGTGGAAACCTTGCAAGAATACCTTACATACCCAAACTCAAATCCCTTTAAAGTAAGGTTCACCATGGAATCCAATCAAAAGTGCATCAATTTTCTTGATTTACACTTCTATGTAAAAGATGGCACCATACAAAGCACGTTGTAACGGAAAAGTACTTCATGCTAGTAGTGCACACTCCAGCGCAGTTATTAATAACATACCATTTGGAGAAATGGTTAGAATTAGGCGTAATTGCAGTGAATCAAGTGAGTTTTCTCAGAAACTTACAGAAACAAAAAGTAGATTCACCAACCGGGGCTATTCTAACAAAGTATTAGACAATGCTGAGAGTAGAATAAAGGGAAGGGTGACACTACACTATTGCCTAAGAATCGGAAAACACAGGAGGACAGTAAAAAACAGTTACGTTTCATCACTACATATACAAATCATGGTAGTGACATCTTTAAACTGTTTAAACACAATTGGCATTTATTGAAAGAAATACTGAGCCTGAAGGGAACTATTTCAAAAAATCCCTCTTTTACGTGTAGTAGAGGGACCACCCTTAGAAATAAGCTTTGTCCAAGTTACATTACGACAAACACGAGTGCCGCAACCTGCTTACCGGACAAACCATGTGGTTTCCATGTATGCAGCACCTGTAATATATGTACATTTGGCAAAGTAAAACCAAAGTCTTTAGTCACAATGGCAGTATCTCTTACAATGTTAGGCAATTCATTAATTGCAATACATCATATGTCATTTATGTCATCGGATGCCCGTGTGATATCACTCTATGTAGGCAGTACTAAAAGAAACCTTAAAATGCGAATTCAGGAACATAGACGGGCTACACTAAAAAAAGACACCAAATAACCCTTGGCAGAACATTTTTCCAAAGTACACCCTGGCATTACGAACTTCTGGTTTTACTGTATTGAACATATTGAAGCCCAAGCCAGAGGTGGAAATGAGGAACTTTTGTTAAGGCAAAGTGAGGCACGGTGGATATGTAAATTGCGGGCGATCACATGCGGCCATAATACGATACAGAGATGCATCACTTTTTGAAATAATCTGAAATATGCCTGTTTGTTCAGAACTAGTACCTACACTGTGTTAAAGTAAATTACTGTTTTTTCAGAAATAGTCCCTATACTGTGTTAAAGTAAACTACTTATGCCGGCTGGCGTAAGTATGTACCGGTAATGTCCAAAACATTTTGAAGGTACTTGTTGCGAATATATCTTTAATAAAAAGATTTATATACTACTCCCTTGATCGTCATGACGGGTGCCTTGGTTCTAAACTTAGGTATATTCTATTCTTTTCTTTTCTATTTATTTTGATGGATTGGGTAAAAGGTCATAATTCGTTTTTATTCTTGCCCCCTCGATTCGACACGCTACACAAAAGTTTTTTTGCTGATTTGCACTTTGTGGATTATTCCTCGCGATTTGTATTAGTTTGAGAATTGTTTCCTGCCTTGTACATAGTCTGATGAGATAAGAGGATAGATTTGCCTTTAACTTGTCAATTCCAAATAAGGTTTTGTTGCCAAGCGTGTTAAATACTTGATATTTTGCGTGTCCAAACTTCGACTTTCAAAGTCACTGATCATGTTATTTTTATTTAATTCTGCCGCTTTCACTATTGATCCGGATGTTTTTCAAACAAGCGAGAATCCATTACCGACCTTAGACCGATAAAATAAAGGGCAAGCAGATTATTGAATGACATTGCCTTATTGTATTTCAAACCGGGACACTACCGTGAATTGTGCTGTCACTATTGGTGCTCAACCGGAAATACTTGGACACATTTAAGTTAATTTCCGGTCTCCATGGATATAATAGAGGGCAGGTCTAGTCTTTTGTATTAGGCGATGACGTCAGTAAAGGGTGTTCCCTATGTCAAATGTGGGAACAAAACACTATTTAAAGATGGATTCCACATGTCGTTTAGTTTCGACTCGTGGACCCAGCGTGTTGCATGATCAGGTAAATGCTCCTTGAAAGTTCTCCTGTATTTATTAACGGCCGTCTTATCTTGTTTGATATCTATGATGGATGGGTTAGTCTGTTTGGGTACATAGCCGTCAAAATGCCAGGGGGGATTATTCTTTTCGCAAGATGGTTTTCATGGACAGTTTATCCCAGGGGCGGTTATTTAGAACGGATAGCCCAACGTTTTATTTAACTTAACACGAGGGCCAGTACATTACGAATTAAACTCTGTGCAAAAGATGGAATACTGAATGACGGGCCCCTATTTGGGGTGCAGAAATTTATTTTTATAAGGAGGACACCATACATATAGGGTGTGCTTTTGGATTACACTCTCTAGACAGGCTGGCATATAAATGATGGGCCCTTTTTTACATTAAGCACTCGAGATTGCATACTGAGTCAATCGGGTGCATGACTACACCTTAAGGCTATTTGCTTATATATTTGCCTTGTTTCTCTTTCTGTTTTAGGCATATCAAAGCCTACAGGAACTTCTCCTTTACAATCTAGCGGTCCTGCATAAGGACCTCCTTTACCATTGTCGGTTCCATTTTGTGAATGACAGGTGAGATTTTCACGCGTCATACTATTTTTTAACCGTCACTCTGCTGTATCATAAGTAGCATTTACCCTATTCTACTATTGGGCTAATCACCCTATTTATCAAAATAGGATTACTTTGATGTAAACGACTATATTATTTAGCCTGGTACACTTTTGAATCTATCAGGCCAAGGAGGTTAAATATTCATGTCCGCACGCCGAATATAATACGGACAAGAAGTGAGGTGGCTGTTTTATTGTGACAGTCTGATTCCTTTGGTTTTTACAGAGAACTCCTTATAGTCTACTTACGCTCGAATATTTTTTATTGATTGTCCCCATTTAGTGACACTACTGTGACAGGTATATGTTTTTTATTCTTGGAGTCCAATTGTCAAACTCCAGCATTGATCAAAGGATTAAGGTGAGTTAAGCCGATCCGTCTTTCTATGGCTTGGCCCCCATTTGGAATTAGGCCTCCTTTGGGCATTTTGTAAAAATTTGGAGGATAGTAAAAGTTTGTACAGACGTCTGTGCACCATCTACGTTACAATAATCTTTATCCTTTTCTTCCCTCATTTTTAAATTGCATAGGGAACGTTCTTTTGTAATAATTTTCCATAATGGTCATGTATACCTGGCCCAGCATGGTATATAAGTGTGGGATTTCTTAATGTATAATTCTTTTTCTGTGTAGATCTTCCGTCCGGAACCGACCACATGCATTTGTGAACAAGTGACATTTGATTGAGATATTTTTAATCTCCGTACAGAACGGCGTCTTACTAACAATAAGGTGAGAGTATGCCTCTAGAATGGTTATATTATAATATGAGTAAAAGGACAGTATTCCTAATGGAGTTTTATAGTACAGGCAAGTCTGGGTAATGGTCCTCCGCCTACCAACCATTCTCTGTTCTTCTCTTATCTCTTTTAATCTTTGATATTGTAGCACACCTTTTTAAAACTTTGGTTTAAAGCACTCTTTTTTAAGATTAGGCAAGTCAAGACAACCAATGACGTACATATGCACTGATTCTGCTGCTGTATCTCAAGTTATATATGTGAACTCTAACAAATTGTATAAAACAGTACATAATGTCATTCTCAATAGCATTACCATGTGCACTTGTTGGATTTAATTACACTTTTATAACTAGAGAAGCTCACGCAAACGTATTAGCATGTTGGGAACTTGAAAAATTCAGTCTATATTGAGGGATCTATCTGCAGTATACTAGACGGTTCTTATTTACTTGAACATTTTCTATAGTTCTGTACTGACAGTAGAAATGTTGTGCATGATCAGGTAATTTATCTTTTATATATTGGATATTGTATTCATATGATTCAGGTATCAATGTATTGTTCCTGACTCGGAGAATGTGTCATTGCTCTCCGATACATCGGCTGCGACAAATATTTGGATTTTATGTAAATGATCTCATGTTGCATGTTCCATTTGGGATTGGAAATCCATGAATGGTTCATTTTCTATGTCAGCGTATAAATAGTTTTCTCCCCTTTCTCTTACCTTCACATTTTTTTTCTAATGTGCACATTACAAAATCTTTTATGATTTCCATTTGACATAGTTGTCAACATTTTGAACATTATGGTTTTGTAATATTTTTGTTTTGTTTGTTCTCTCTTCATGTATCAATAAGTGTAATCTAAATGGATATGATTTCCTATGTATTTTCAGGCCTGATGAAGTTCTCTGATGGAGAACGAAACGCGTTGGTTGGAAAGTAAAGAATTTGTTTGGACATTGAACATGAAATAAAGGAACTTCATTAAACTCACTCTGTGATCTTTGGACTTATTTTCCTCACGCACGCCCACACAATTGCAGTTTGAAGGATCTGGAACACAGTGGCATCAATAGACGGTTGATGCCAGGGCTGTTGGAGTGGGAAACTGAATTTCAGAACTGGCATGAGGTGCAGAATTCTATAGTCAACCGTCTTTTCTGTGTGTTTGTATATAAGGAGGGGCCAACACCTGGAAGGTTCTCTCAGAGAAAAAAGAGGCGAACCAGCCCAGGGCCTGACCCTCAATGCCAGCCCCCTCCAGACATGGAACATAATCTGATGAGATACCATGTCGAATGTGGCGCTGAGATCAAGAAGTATCAGCGCCGATGTACGTTGGGCATCCAAGGCCTCCCTCAGTTGTTCGGTTACAGCTAGGAAGGCAGTCTCCGTAGACCTGCGCGGAAACCATTCTGAGAGGAGTCAAGCGTGTTGTTGTTTTCAATGAAACCAGTCAGAATGGAATTGATGTGAGCCTTGGCGATCTTGGACACCCACGGCAGAAGTGAAATAGGGGGAAAAAACTTGTGTTTAGCATTGTCTAATGTGGGTTTCTTTAGCAGGGGGACCACCATGGCTCGATTCCAAGCCATCCAGAGAGATCGAAGGGAGAACAGAGAGTGTGGGGGTGGGCTTGTGAACAGAGCCAGATCTGATTGGTCTAAGTGGGCTGAAATGCTGCTCAGTTATGCACAGGGAGTCTGTGACTCTTCTACCACCCGGCTGTGGAAGACAGCTTAGTTAGCTTAGTGGACAAACTCCACTGGCTCCCGGTGGAGAGAAGGATTCAATTCAAGACTTTATGCCTTGCTTTTAAAATCCTAACAACTGCGTCCCCTCCTATGCTTTGCCCCCTTCTGACCAAGTATACTCCTCGGCGAACCCTCAGATCAGAAGGTCAGACCCTGGCAACGGTTCCTCGAATTAAGCATGCCCGGATGGGAGGACGTTCCTTCCGATATGTGGCCGCAAAACTCTGGAACGCCTTACCGCCCCAGATACGTGGACTGAATGACCTCCTGGCCTTCAGAAAAGCAATTAAAACACATCTCTTCTGTTGATTGCGGTGCTATGTTGTTCCTTCCTGTTCAATCTCTGTGTCTGTCTTCTTCCTTCTTCTTGATGAGCGCCGGGACCCCCCTTCGCTGGGGCAGCCGTGCGCTATATAAGAATCTATAGCATAGCATAGCATAGCATACACGTGAGTTTGGCTGTTCTAAGATGGCCAACCAAACCGACATGTGCACTTACATTGCACT
This sequence comes from Lissotriton helveticus, assembly GCF_964261635.1. Lineage (NCBI taxonomy): Eukaryota > Metazoa > Chordata > Amphibia > Caudata > Salamandridae > Lissotriton > Lissotriton helveticus. The sequence continues at coordinate 382,311,286 of NC_136061.1, read as the reverse complement.
TACCACCACTCCTGCTGCTGACTCAGACCATGGCCCGCCCCTCCCCAGACTCGGCGTACTCAACTGAGTAAGTGAAAAATAAAATGAAAATCAAATAGTTTTATTATCATTTTATTTTTCTGCTGCCTTTCATCAGTGGTGCAACGCTCCTCCGCCATAACGGAGGAGGAACCCCAGGCAAATCTGTCACTTAGCACTATATGTATTAGGCAAAAAAGGCTCTCGCTTCAATTTTGTACACGAGAATGCATTTCACGCAAAACTAGCATGGAATAAGGACCCCACGAACAACAGACCCTAATTCTGTGCATTTTCTATACATTTCTACTGTAAATTTGCATAATTACATCAAGTGGTGCAATGGCATAACTTCAGGAATTTCTTATAACAAATGTAATATTAAATTACCACAATTTTGTGAAAGAACACCGGTGTACATTACATTTTGGCCATTCTTATTTGGCATCAGTGCATTTGGTTGATTTTAGAGTGCCCCACCCGGAATCCCAGTCAGCAGGAAAATAGTGCAAATATCGGTAACACACCCAACCCGCTAACACAGCAATGCCAGAATAAAGAGAATTTCAATGGAAGCAAGATGACGGCCGCTTAGGAGGTCGGTGGAGTACTAGAGACTGACGGGTTGTAACCTGGATAACTTGTGGATTTACTGACTGCTACATTATCCCCGGCACAATCTGATAAAGGAAATCGTGGTCTGATGCCCCTAGTGAACAGAGCCCACATCTGCTGTTGCTGTGCGTGGGCAGACTGGTTCAGGCTTGGTCTGCATATTTTAAGGCAAACTACGGCGGGACACTCACCTTGCTCTGACTGCAGTGGACTGACTCACCGCCTCGAGGTAATGGGATTGAAGATTGCAGGCACCAGTGAAGCCTCCAAGGCTGGCGGTAATCGACAGACGCGTGGCGTGTTCACAGTGGAGCTCTTGCCACTGGGTCCAGTGGAACAGGCGTTGGGGTGCGGACGACGAACGCAACCACAGAATCAGAGCAGGGAACTGCCCCCGGAGAAGAAGTGAAGAGGCGGTGCTATGGGGAAACTGCATCCTGCCAGCCCTTCGGTGGCTGAACTATTCTAGCGAACCCAGGAAACCCAGCCGGGTGTAAACAGCAGAGGAGCTGGCAAGCAAGGACAAGAGCAGAGTTCGAGCGAGTCTCTGGGACTGGATGGTCCTCTAACTCAGCCAGTAGGAGAGGATTCAGCAATGCCGTTCGACGGAGGTAGGCTAATGGAGGCAATTACATTACCATTACAAGCACTAACTATGTGCGATCCTAAGCAAGAAGGGGTTCCTAGTGAGATTTGACAAAGCGGGTGAGAGTGCTGAGAGCCTAAATAAATGCAAGTCAGCAGAACTCAAGGGAGTAAACAATCCAATCCAGCTCCAATATGCAATAAACCTTTGCAAATAAGCAACACCATTGCTAGACAGGAAAACACAAAAAGTATGGGCCACACTCTGGAGGTATCTATAATAGAATCCCAGCAAGGTATGGAAGAGACTGATGAAGGCAATAAAGGAGAGCCAGAAAAAGAGCCAAGTGATTGTTTCTTTTCAATCTCAGAGGGGGCTGAATGGTCGGAAGACGGCTTGAGCTCCTCAGAATTAAGTAATATAGAAACGGACCCAGAAGAACATTAAGGAGTACAAGCCGTAATTGCAAAAAAATTAAGACATAGATCAACTATAAAATGATTGGATGGCAAAGATCCCAAGTTGGATTATGCATCTGCCACTCAACTCGCAGGTTTTTCAACAGGGGTAATCTCCACCTTAGCTAATTCGGACCCCCCCAACGCTGGAAGCTATATACCAGGCGATATCGATGTATAGGGAAGAAGCCCATCAGGATAGCCGGAAAGCCCATTCTGCAATGCGTAAGATGCAAGGGGTAGTTAGGAAACTGACCAAATCTCGTTACATCATTGGGGAAACAATGACAGATCTTGAGTCCAGAATTGTTATAGCTGAGACAGATCTTACAGGTGTAAAATCACAGACCGAAGCACACAAATCCCAATTAAAAGACATTCAGTAGAAGCTGGAAGATCATGAAATTCGACAGAGGAGGAAGAATCTATGGATGCTTGGGATCCTGGAAGGTACAGAGGGGTCCAATCCCCGGACCTACATAGTGGAATTGCTAAGGACTGCTTTTCCAGAACTGTCTGAATGGAACTGGGCACTCAAAATACAGAGGGCTCATCGTAACCCCTTTAAACCAAGATATCAGATGAAAGAAGACCCAAAGCCCCGCGCCTTCCTTGTATATTTTGGAAATGTTCTGCTCGGCCAAGGAATCTCGGATAAAGCTAGGCCTGAATCTAAAAGGCCAAGTGGAGGGGTGTCTTTCTTTGTGTGTCCCGACTACTGTCATAATACGTTGGAAAGACGGAGATTGAGACAGATGATAAAGCCCTTTCTGGATAAAAATATTCAAGTGTACATGATTAAGGGGGGCGCTAGAGGGCGCATGAGTAGAATGGCCGCCTTGTGGTGAGGCTCCTGCTACCCGGAATAGTTATCCGGTATTTATCCTGCTAAATCGAAGCGAAAGCTACCCTTCTGAAACCTGCGTGCTTATTACTACTAGTCCCACACTCTGAAAATTTTGAGGTGATCCGCATCTCGGAGGCTGAGAAACGCGGCACTGATCTCCCCGCTGGGAGCTGTCTTGGTGACGGTGGAGTCAGCGTGAGCGGCGGCCGGTGGCAGGACAGACCGGGGATCGCCACGAGGTGAGCAGGCCTCTGTGATTTGGGACGAGATTGCTGAGACCATTGCCTGGAGGCTCAAGACGCTGTGCCAATACTGCCGGAGAGTTTGCAGAGGAGGGCTAAGACAGTTGCCTCCGCACACACTGCTCCCAATTATAGAGTGAAGTCCCATGCGACCTGTTGAACAAAATACGGGCATAAGTGAACAAATGGCCGCCATTTGAACCGGCAGGACGCAATGAAAAATCGGATCTTGCCGTGCCTCTCGGTGCAGCGATCTGGCTCTGGCCTCTGTCCCTCACTCCACCGAGGGGGAACCTTGCTTCATAAAAATATAGTGCTCCTCGAGGCGTCAAGGGGCACCATGCGCTAGCTGCGACGGAGGTGGTACTTACCGGGGCAAAACGCTGGAAACGATGCTTCACGTGCTACACCTTCAGAAACTCATTGAGAGCAGCCTTGAGCGCTGAACCCTCGGAGCGGGACGCAAGCTTCAGATTTGGGCGGCAGGATCGGGCGCTTTGCGCTGAATGATGCAGTGATAGAACATTCTACCCAACGGCGGAGTGGCGCTATTTACAAGAATTGCGGCGACGTTGCAGTGGTGTAAGCATTTGAACGCCAGCAGGTAATTGCGCTCGCCCACAACGCGCAATATTGGACTTATTGTGGAAAAGGCCTAGCAGTGTGGTGTGACCTGGGGGCAGCATTGAGAACGAGAAACGTGCATCTGTGACGGACACCACCATTGTCGCCTCAGTTCAACGACGCAGGGGACAGACAGCGAGATATTGACACGGATCTGGCCCCGTGAGGTACTGCATAATATCGGATCACCGGGTGCAGGCGGAGGGATAGGAAGCCGGACACCCGCCAGCCGAAACTTAACTTTGAGGCCGCCAAAAAAGGGGCTAAACAGAATATGACGAACGCCGACTTGGATAATGCAGACACATCGGGTGGCAATACGACATCTTAAGACCGGGACATCCGGCAAATATTGCAGGAAATGGGACAAGGATTTGCCACAATCATTGATAAGGTGGATCGCATGTCCTCTAGAATGGACGCTATTGTGCATAAAGTAGACAAGCACGAAGAGAAACTAAAGGAGACTAAGAGGCGAATATCGTACAATGATGACACCACCGCTAGTCATGCAACGCAGTTGACGAGAATGGATAAGTTGCTATGTATCATCGCTGCGAAGAATGAGGATTTGAAGGCCCGCAGTAGACGCAACAATATCCACGTGACAGGCATTCCTGAATCCATGGACAATGGGCGTATGGAAGATTTCATCGAAAAACTGCTCATAACTGCCATAGGGGCTGAGGCATTTCCACACATCTTATCGTGGAACGTGCACATTGCGTGTCTATTGAACTACCGCGACCGTGATGTGGCACTGCATGCAGCGCGCGCCAAACAAAATCTGGTGTATAATGGGGTGTCCTTCTCGATCTTTCCGGACTTTACTCCAATGTTGCAGGAGGAGCGGCGCAAGTTCATTGAGGTAAAGAAGAAATTACGTGCAGCACAGATAGATTATGCCTTGCTATATCCAGCGCATCGTCGTGTGACTCACCAAGGGAAACAACGCTTCTTCACAAACCCACAGCAAGCTGAGGACTACCTACGATGGCTGATACGGATGCAGCGGGGAGGAAATGAGGCGATGAAGGCCAACAGGAACATGAACAAGGCACGGACGATGAAGCCTGAACTGTGGCAACCACCAATTGCTTTCACTTCCTTAATACGGCTGTTGGTAATACTAAAGCTTGATGAGAAACCGTAACTGCAACCGAAGTGTGGATACGTATTCCAGAAGGACTGCAGATGTTCCGGTGGTAATGTATTCCGGGACCCGCCACCCCCCCTCAATTGGAGCCTAGAGGTCGTGCAGGTCCAGAGGCTTGAGGTGGGAAGGGCGGCGGTGTAACCCTCTAGAATGGCCCCCTACGGGTATTCCCCTGAATTGGATTGTGTATGTTGGGGAGGGACTGAGTTTCTGGTTGGGGTAAGGGGCAGTGGGTGGGTAGACTGGTCTAGCAAGTTGGAGCTGCTTCAGTGGGTGGATGGTGGGATTGGGGCTGGGTGGGGGTGAAGGGGGGAAATGTTAGCTTTGTTCTAGACATCGCAGATGCACAAGAAGACACTATACAAGATTCTGATATGTGGGCAGGGATTGATGACATACAGACTGGATGGTACTGCCTGCTCATTATTGCTACTCTGTCACTGGCGAACCACCTAACAAATCTTTAGTGGTCATGTCCTGGAATATTAGGGGCCTTAACGACGCTCGTAAATGTAGGCAAGTATTGTCTTACCTAGACCGGCACAAAGCACAAGTGGTGTTACTGCAAGAAACGCACATTCTCCTGCAGACTAGTCCTTCCTTTGCCAACGGATGGGCTGGTGGTAGATATTTTTCATCCTATTCCTCCTACGCCAGGGGTGTTGCAATAATAATTAAACGAGCTGCTCCATTCACATCCCTTGGTCACCTGGCCGATGCAGCCGGGCGTTATGTGATGGTATGGGGGAGACTGGGAGACGGGGCGGTTAGCATTGTGAATTGCTATGCTCCCAATACTGACGCTCTGGAATTCTTCACAATGTTATGGGGTAAGATCCTGGATATTGGTTCCACTCACGTCATCTGGGGAGGGGAATTTAATGTGGCATTAACACCTTCACTGGACGGGGCGGACGGGTTGGCACTATATCATCCTAAAGCAAGGGAAGTCATGCAGGGTATAGTGGAGGAAGGTTCATTTGTTGACAGCTGGAGACATAAACATCCTACAAAGGGAGGGCACACACTTCACATCATACACAGGAACATGGGCACGTCTGGATTATTGTTTCTTGACACAGGGTTTAGCGGCTGGTGAGACTGCTGCGAAGCATCTAGCCCGCACTTACTCTGATCACTGTCCTGTATTAATCACACTGACGGTCCCTGGTTTTGATTGCCCTAGGCCAACCTGGCGGCTACAACCCACTGCTTTGCTTGATACAGCCGTTAGAGAGGAACTGCGCGAAGACATACAGGACTTCTTCCTACGCAACAAGGGTACTGTCGACAGCGTTGAAATGGTCTGGGAGGCCTTTAAAGTCACTGTACGCGGGTGGTGCATAGCAAAGGGGTTTGGAGTACTGCGTGACATCCAACGCACAATACAAAAATTAGAGGTTGACCTAAAAGACCTAGAAAAGAGAATACAGAAGGGAGATAAGGCAGAGGTGCAAACAGAGTTTCGCACCAAGCTGTCGGAATATGAGGAGGAAGCGATCCAGGAGTTGAAATTCCGAAGTAAATACTGGGTTGCTCGAAAATATGGGGAGGGTGAGCGCCCAGGAAAGGCCTTATCTGAAATCATAAGAAATACACGAGGCACTAATATTATACTTGAACTTTCTGACAGTAAGGGGGAGACTTGTAGGGACAATGCACGCATCATGGAAGTACTTACCGGGCATTACCAAAGCTTATACACTACACGGGTCTCAGGCAATTTGGATTGTGATGGCTTCCTGGGAGACGTGGCCTTATGTTGGCTAAGCGATGTACACAGGCAGTTTCTGAGTGCTCCACTGGAGTTAGACGAGATTAAAGAGGCGATTATGTCTTTAAAAAATGGGAAGGCGCCGGGACTAGACGGTATACCAGCAGAATTCTACAAATGTTATATAGACATTATGGAACCAGTGTTACGCGAAGACTTCGAAGAATCAATGGAGGTGGGTACATTACCACAATCCATTCGGGAGGTGGTGATCACTTCTCTTCTGAAACCAGGGAAAGACCCCACGGAGTGTGATTCCTACCGCCCCTTATCCCTAATTAATTGTGACGCGAAGATCTTGGCCAAAGTATTGGCTACAAGGCTGTCGTTTCTGATGACTCAAATAGTACTACCAGATCAATCAGGGTTTGTCCCGTCCAGAGCGACTAGTCATAACCTCCGTACCCTGTTTTCTCTCACACAAACTAGCACCGGAACTTCCACTTGCTGCTGTGTTCTTGGACGCCTCCAAGGCGTTTGATTCCGTGGAGTGGTGTTACCTCTTTACTGTGTTGCAAAAGATGGGCTTCCCACCTATATTTCTCGCGTGGGTGCAACTATTATATAATAAACCTACTGCCAGAATACTAGTAAATGGTCGCCTCTCAACCGCGGTGTCTATAACCAGAGGCACACGGCAGGGGTGCCCGCTATCCCCCCTTCTCTTCACCATTGCAATAGAACCTCTGGCCTGCAGAATACGACAATTACATAGGGACAGTGCATTCCGATGCCTCCAACGACAGGTCTCGATCTCGCTTTACGTGGACGACGTGACGCTGTATGTCACTGACCCTCAACACAGACTAAACGCCTTGTTGAGGGAATTTTTGGTTTTTGGCAGATTGTCAGGCATCACGGTGAATTGGAGCAAGTCGCAGATTTTTCCGCTGACCCCAGCAGTGTCCGAATTCCCATTAGATTATCCTATTGAATGGTGCCACTCCGACCTAAAATACCTGGGGATCCGGGTTTCGAGAGACAAGGATGAGATGTTACGGATGAACTATGGCACGGCTATGATGAAACTCAAGGACACCATTACCCGCTGGAATGCGCTGCCCTTATCTATGGCAGGAAGAGCCTCGCTAATTAAAATGGTTGTGCTACCTAGGTTCTTATACTTTTTCCTTAATATACCGTACTACCCCGGGGCTTTCTTTTTCAAAACTATGAAATCGGCACTGATTAGACTGGTCTGGGGAGGGAAGCAACCGAGGCTCCAATGGACGGTTATGGCACAGCCGTATAGCAAAGGAGGCTTCGATATCCCTGATTTTGAGACATACTATCTGAGCGCTCAAGAGCATCATCTCTATCACTGGGTCAGGCCCACGCGGTATATGCCGCAGTTAGCAGTTGAAGACTCGATTGTACAACCTTTGCCCCTAAGCGGGGTCGTTCATGGACCAGTCACTATTCTTGAGACACTGCCAACCACTGTGTCGTGCACTATCGATGCTTGGCAGAGGATATTGCACAAGTTGCAGAACCTCTACTGTATGCGCCGCATATGCCCTTGACGTATCACCCCAAAGTGACTGTGATACAAAAAACTGGCTTCCAAAAATTATGCAAACGTCTTCGCTTGGCAACATGGGGAGACTTGTTTGTAAATGGAGAGTTTCGAACTAAGGAACAATTCTTTGGAGATACTGTCCCTAGTCCCCTAGACCTCTTTGATTATATACGGCTACGGGAGGGTATGAAGTCTCTCCTCTCCGATTATCCACGGGAGCCGGACGGTATACCTCCCCTGAACGTCCTATTGGGTAGCACTGATGGCACGCACCTTGTATCTGGAATACACGGTAGTATCCGTACTCACGCCCCAGAGGTGTCGGGTTCTGCCAGGCGACACTGGAGTGAAGACCTAGGGCAAGAGATAACGGACGACCAATGGGAGTACTGTTGTGATATAACGGGACGTATTACTTCCAGCTGTCGATTTAAGATTATACACTATAAATTCTTGCATCGACTTTATTACACACCAGCCAGGAAGTATAGATTCAAGCTTTCTGACACAGACCACTGTGAAAGATGCAAACGACCGGGGGCTGGATTTTACCATCTGGCCTGGGAGTGTCCACTGATATGGCAATACTGGGAGCAGATACATGAAGCACTGACGAGCATGTTAAACTTGAGCTTTGAGAATGACCCTCTCACTCTGCTCCTAGGCTACACGGCACATATACCTAAAGGCAGCAGGAAATTCATGGATATTGCTTTACTGTTAGATAAACTAAAAAATGCATGCAGATGGGGGAGGGGGAGAGCCACTCAGTTCAAGGAATGGTTACGGGATATGACACATTGTCAGGAACAGGTTGAAATATATGCTGAAACACAACCAGTGACCTCGAGGCCCAAAGACATATGGGGACCATTACAGGTCTATATATTGCAACAGGGACACACTGATGAAGAGGGTGAGGGCGGGGAAGGCGAGGCTGGGAATACCTACAATCTGCACTGAAATGTACCTGAACACCGTTCTGATTGTTACCGATAGGGGTGGGTGCGAGAGCTGATACATATAGATTTCTTGCGATGGAATAAGATGGGCTAATCCTTTATGCATAATGTGACACTACTTGCAGCACGTCTCAGACTCAAGGACCCTGTAAGAACAGTTTATGATATACGTATGTTATTGCCATGTATAAAGTGTTCCCACTCTGCTCACAGTAAGATGAGTAAGTACCAGATATTGTACTGAGATGTCTATGTGCTCATCGCGCTGTCATGTTGTAATATAACTGGAAAATGTGGAAAATAAAGTTTAAAAAAACAAAAGTTTACATGATTAACCCAGTGATTTTTGAGGAACTGACACATTTTTTCATGTCTGAGAATAAGGCAAAAGAATTTCTAGATAGCCTGGACAAATAAATAAGAATGAACAAGGGGTAGAATCTGAAAAGAAGTAGGAATAATGGGCTTATAGCAATCCTTACAGGAATAGGTAAATGAACTGTTGGAACAGGTAGGCTTAAAAATACGGGGGGACACGAAAGGGAAAGATCAAGCAACTCTTAGAATAGGGTCGGAGGGTGTAGCAAAAAGCATTTTTTTTGTATTGTGAGGTGGTTAAGAAAAGGGAAAGAAAATATATGTATATATAAGCTGCTTGTAATGAAGGAATTACAAAGGGAAATAGCATGTTATATATAATGCGCTAATCTATTTCAATTTGATACTACAGGGAAATATATTGTAATTGCTGTAATTTAAATGTCCTGGTCGCAGGTGGTGTGTTCATTTCACGCACAGACCCCGGTCCGATCGCTTCACTTGGGTGGTGGCAGGTTAGGGCAGCGGGGTGGGTAGAGGGTTGGTAGCAGGGGTTTGGGGAAGAAGGGTCAAGGTGGGAGGGGAAGGTGGGGGGAAGGGGAAAAAAGAGGAAAAAATATATACCCAGAACTGAATGAATGGATATTGAATATATTTTGTGCTATGAACCGCTTAAAATAGTAAAGGGCAATGATGGTGCATCAGTTGGGTCCAAGAAAAAAATAATAATATATAAATGGGTAAGATGAATATATGTACAATAAATGTGGGTGGATTAAATGATTGGAATAAAAGACAACGGATGGCAGAGTTTGTTAGGATAAGCACTTTGGACGTTGTATGTGTACACGAAACACATATTCCAGGGGAGAAAAGAAATCTGTTGAGTATAAGAGGGTATAATTTTTCGGCTTGTACATACGAGACCTCCAGCATTTGGAGTATCGCGATTTTTGCAAAAATTGCTTTGAGGGGAGCCAAGTGCAAAGCAACCGATGCATTAGGGCGATGGGCAGTGGTGGAGCTTGAGTTAGGATATAATATATGTGCAATCTATGGTTCAAACCTAGATGATCCGGAGATCTTTGAAGAATCTTGAAGTTGAACTTGCAACCTGGCCTTGTCCCTTAATTATCTGCAGTGACTTTATATCTGCAGAATTGAGTCATAATAACAGATATATGGGGTGGAAGCCCTGAGTATATAGAGAACTGACCTCCCTTATTAACAGCCATGGACTAGTTGACATCTGGGGAAAAAAGGAACCTAATAAACCAGGATATATGTATTATTCCTGCCCTCACAATAAATACACTAAACTTGATTATTTTCTCCCCTGAAAAAAATTGATTAATAAAGTGGGGATCAAAAAACTCCCAAAAGTGATCTCTGATCACAATCCGGTAATATTGAGTGTTGATGTTGACACCCCAATTAAGACATATAAGAATCGGACACTAGACAGAATGCTTCTGGTTAATAAGATATATATAGAACATATCAAGAAATGGGCTCAGGATTTTCTAGAAATCAACATATATAGTGCTAGCCGCAACATGGTATGGGATACATTTAAAGCTGCCCTTAGGGGCGAAATGATTAGCTTCGTAGCACCGCAAAGAAATGAGATCCGGCTTGAGAATAAACGGCTGCTAGGAGAACTTGCCAAGGTGGAAGAAGATCATACAGCCTAATTAACTCAGGGACGTGAGGCAATGGATCTACAGTTCCGGATTGTGTCTATAAAAGCCAAATTAAATAAATGGCTTACACAAAAATCAGCGGAAGTATGCCAGATGCAACAGGGAAAAATATACGAGACCGGGGAGCAAGTTGGGGAATTATTAGCGCTCAGTACTAGGCAGAAAACTGTGAATCAAATAGCTGCTGTAGGAAAGGATGATCAAACCTATACGGAGACTAGTGGTATACTTAGAGTATTCCAGGAGTACTATCAACTTCTCTATAAAGAAGAGTAAAGGGCATCGCATGAAGATATGCCTAGATTAGAGGAAACTGAACTGGGACCCTACTAGAGGGGGCGGATGGCCATGATCCTCCTCCATGCAAAAGCATTCGATTGGGTGGCCTGGAGCTTCCTTTGGGGAATATTAGAGTTGAAAGGTTTCGGGCCAAGAATTATTAGGGCAATCAAGGCAATGTATTGGGATCCAAGGGCCCGACTACAATTAATGGGGGAAACATTAGATAATATTCTTCAAGGGGGACTAGACAGGGGTGTCCTTGCTCCCCCATGCTATTTGCCCTACACATAAACCCCCTGATCGCAAAACTGTTGGGGTGTCAGGCTATCAAGCCTATTATTTCCAGAGGCTTTGAAACTAAAATACAGACGATATTGCCATTTTAACTACTGATCTGGCCAATGCAATTAAGGAGACTACCGCTATAGCTAAAGAATTTGGGTTGACATCAGGATACCTGCTGAATGAAGGCAAGACTCTTATAGTATGTACAGATAACATCAGTTTTAATGTCCCTTGGTATAGAAAGAATGCTATCTACCTGGGGGTACGTATTCGTCCAGAAGTTTATATTCAAGCTCAATTTTAACCCAGTGGTAAAGAAAATCTCCACAGATCTCAAGAGGATTAATGGCTTGCATCTTTCAATTATTGGAAGAGGAAATGTTCATAAAATGACTTTGCTTCCAAAAATTCTTTATCTGTTTCGGTCTATTACACTTATGATAGATAAAGAAATTATGAAGGCGCTGGAAGCCATGTTTTCAAACTTGACCTGGCAATATCGAAAAGGTAGGCGCTGTTTAAAATATATGACACTCCTGCAGGAACGGAGGGGTGGCATACCCTAATACTAGATTTTATCACTGGGCGAACCTTCTTTGCCAGATGTTGATATTACTCTGCTCAGCTATAAGAGAAGTTACAGAGGAAGGACGAACTGGTAGACCCCATCGATATTTGAACTTATTTCAGGGAGGGAGGCTCGGGGGCTGCTAATGCGTCAAGTAGATGTGAGTTATTATAAGAAGGTGCTTTCGAAGGTCATGCGCAGCGCATGGGAATTATGGAATACAGTGCAGAAAGCTATGATAATCCCAAAGATGAGTTACTATACACCACTATGGCGCTCACATGCTCTTCCGCAATCCTTCTACGACAAGGTGGGAAGATACTGGGAACGACTCAGTTTAATCACGGTAGGAGATATTTTTGAATCAGGTCAGGTACTCCCCTTTGGTGCTCTACAAAAGAAGTATGGGATTCTGACTAGACAATATTTTAAATATGTTCAAATCCGAAAATCTCTTGCTAGTCTAAACCAATGGTATCCCCTGGGGGAAGAATTCCACTAATCGAACTAATGGTAGGGAGTGGTAAAAGAATTAAAAATATCCACAACATGTTGCTAAGTGTTCAGGATGATCTGGGGAAAACCAAAACCACGTGGGTTGGGAAACTTAACAATCCAGATGTCAATTTGTATATGGCTCTGCAATTAGCGGGTAAAGATTTTCGCTCAAATAGCCTTAAGGCACAACGTTATAAAACTTTGTTTTACTTATTTATTACTCCTGCTACACTTTATATCTGTGGCAAATGAGAGGATGACAAATGCCCAAAATGTGGGGAAGGGCCAGCTACTCTAGTGCACATGTTCTATGATTGTGCTCGGCTACTCTCAGTAAAAGAACGAGATGGTATGGTTTTGGGAGGGGCTGCTAGGGCGAAGAGTTAACCTATCCCCTACCCTGATGATAATGGGCTATGCTAGCGGTGTAGACTTAGATACTACGGAAGAATATTTTATATTTATTTGCGCAGCTGTCTTTAGGATAATTATGGCTTCAAGACAGAAGGATGCGGACACCCCCCCATCTTTCAAATGTGGCTAGCAAGCCTCTCCGGGGTCTATAATCAAGAGAACACACTTTACTCATGCCGGGTGGAGAGGCAAGGAAATTGGGGCAGGCAATTTGGGTGCCCATAGTTAGATGGAGAGAGAACATGAATCTCCTCAAATCTAGCAGTAGTGGTGGTAGCGGGGATGTGACATAAACTATGCTGTATCGTACCTTACAACTATATGTTTTAAGTTATTGATGCTATGGAGTTTTTATCACCAATGTATTCTCCACCCTTGGTATTGTACGTGCTATATTTATCATGTTCTTAATGGATTCAATACTTAATTATTAACGACAAGATAATCTATTTGGTAATATTCATCTCAAGTGCAACTTTTGTACATAGACACTTTAAATGTAATGTATTGCCCTATTTGCAGGCAGCCTCATAGTGCCAATATCGGCAATACACCCAACCCTCAAACACAGCCATGCCAGAATAAAGAACACACAAGACACATTAGTTGTTGGAAAAAACATTGCTGCAGGTTTATTTTTCATAAGAAATGTGCCAACTTGGTGGGTCAATTTACGGTGTTATATTCCATATAGGTACTCTATACAACACGCAGGTAACATTGCAACCTTTCACCTATATTCTTCCCTACATTACATACATAACGGTTCTTAGGGACTGATCTTTTATCTTTTACGCAGGTTTTCCCCAGTTCAAATCTCATACATTATGCATGAGGTTTCTTGGAAGCACAGGAGGACTACCATCACCTGTATATTATCTCTGTATAAAGTTCAGGCCCAACGTCATCCTTTATGCCGACACAGTAACACAGCAAGGTAGGACCCCTGGTTAGCCCTTTGGGTATATATACATCATGTCTTGCTTATCAAGACAGAGGAGACTGTGACTTCCCAGCTGACACACACTGAACAGAGATGCTGAGGTTCCTGCATGCAGACACTCCAGCTTGCTGTGGTCTAGCATCCCTCGCGGGCTGTCCAACTCGAGACCAGGACAGGGTCCCATATTCTCACATTCTCAGGTAAGGGGGCTGACTAGATCCTAGAGAGATTCTTGGCATAACACCTACACAGCTGCTAGGTACATTTAGGTACATCTAGTTAGGGAATCATTGTAGGAGTATGCAATTAGTATCATGTATTTTATGTACTTGTATATATTCATGATTACTGCAAAATGGTAGAATTGTACCATCCCTTTACTTGCGTAGCACTGCTAATCATATATCTCTGCTACTGTCTAATAGTTGTTACAGCTCATCTATTCTACACTAGAATAACAACTTTTCAATAACTTCTTATTGACCAAATGCCCAGTATGTTTATTCTGTGTATCTCTGAGACAAAGTAAGTGAGCAGGAGTGACTGAGGGGAAGGTGGTTTATTGTTTCCACGATTCTGAGGGATCAGGGTTGTCATGTTCTGAGTTTGCCTAAAACTATTCTCTCCTCGATAAGAAGAGATTCTAGTGGCACTGTGAGTTAGCTGATAGAGACAGGCTATCATATCATGTGGGGGTGCAAGAAACCAGTCTGAAACCAATCCCTCTTTTTGTTATCCAAACGCGCAGATCCTGTATAGGGTAAATATAGGAACTGCACGACATAGCGCTGCCAACGTTGGTTGGGTACTTATTTAACAGGAGAATATGAGTAGTTCAGTTGTGCTATTCTCAGAGACCCCTACTCGCAAAAAACAGAGACATCTGGAGTGGGTGCGCACAAACACCGCCACAGCTGAGTAGGCGAAAAAATCCTATCTATTGGCTGTTGGTTAATCAAGCTTGAAGGACACTGTGTTCCTAAAAATTGTGGATCAACACCTTATCTTAGTTTCCTATTTTGTGTTTTATACACAATGACTAATGAGTAATAAAGGGGCATATGTAGGTAGGCGTTTGCGATTCGCAAATGCCGAAATTCAGCGTATTTCTGCGTTTGCGAATCGCAAATGCGATTCCTTAAATGCTATGTAGGAGTGAATTTTAAAATGCGATTTTGGCTTAAGGAATCGCAAAATACCACCTACTCCAAGTAGATGGTATTTTGGGATTCCCTTTCTAAATGCATTTTCTTTTAAATTCAAAGTGCCATGTGGCGCTCTGACATGCCCATAGGGCATGTATGTGCGCCACATGTACTTAGAGGCACATTTCAGGAGTGCAACAGGTGTCCTTTGGACACCCTGGCACCCTTAGAATTGCGATTCTCAAATTGCGATTTCTCATAGAAATTCGCAATTTGAGAATGTATCACCATTCATTCCTATGGGCCTCTTAGCCCATAGGAATGAATGGGACACTCATTCCTTAATTGCGATTCGCAATTTGCTAATGGCAATTAAGGAATGTTAGAGATTCGCCAAAAAAATGCGAATTTTTACCTACATTCCATTTTCCTATTCTCAAATAGCGATTCCTTAAAAATCGCTATTTGGGAATCGCAAAATGAAAATTACCTACATATGCCCCTAAATCCTTTACAGCAAGCACTGCTCCTCTCAAAAGATGAGGAAGGTGCAAACGCAATACAGATTGCATCAAACTTTAGACACGCAATCACCCCGAAAATGCTAGCACATGGACTAAGAGCTAGGGGTGGCATAGTAGCTCTCATTATTGAGGCACATGAATCATACAGAACAGAGATATTCTACTTGTGGATTACATTCCCAGCAGCAAATGCAAGAACAAAGACATTTCACTACTATACAGAAGGAGATGCACCAGCGAAATACTGTCCATTTGAGGACATTGAGTTTCCGCTCAAGTATGGAAGAGAAGGGGCAACATGGCCAATGTTAGCGGCATACACACCACATCCTGACATTGAAACAATGCCAGTGAGAGACTTATTCACACAACACAAGGAAGTGATAAAAAAATATATAGAAACTTGACACAATTCATCGTGAGGACACTCACTGTCCAACCAGCAATAGTTGCAACAAATGAAACTCAAGCTCAGGGTACAACAACTAAAATCACACCACAAATATTACACGCAGTGATGGGTAAGATGCCCACAAAATGTGAACAAATGCCATTCTAGGTAGCTCAGAAAATAACACAGCTCAAGGCAGTATTCCGAAATACTGCCCCGTATGAAAAACACAGAATGCTAACAATCTGCTTGCCCATGGGGATAACACCACTTGGGGTACAGTCTTTGCATCAGAAACATACGTTTGAGAGAGGGTCTCTGGGCATGTTTAAAGACCTATACATAGACACAACCCCCAAGGGATACACTTACAAAAACAAAAAAATGTCTAAGGGTCGGTAGGATCAACTATGTGCGCCGTTCAAGACAAAAAAATGGCTCACAACTAAATAGTGAAAAATAGCATGCTCCCCTGTATACTAGAGGCCCAGCATGATATCACCAGGGTATAAAAAGTACCCATCAGTTACCATTATGTACCGCCCTTGTCATCATATGGGTTCTCCTCACACCAAGGAGAATATGCTCGCAACCACTTCGTGTTAGGGTGGTTGCTGCCCAACCATTGGGAATAGAATTATGTGATCGGGGATACCAAACAAAAATGTGTTAAGGTAACCGATATGCAGTGCATGAATGAGTGAAAGTGAAGTGTATAAAATTGGAGAGAAGAGACCTAGAGATGAAGTTGCTAGGTACCTTTGCCTAGGTATCAGCCACAATATTAGCTAATATTAATGGGGAAGCAGCTTCAGTGTCTATCCGCCAATGCCTAAGAGAGTTCAGTCCTTTACAACAGGAACACGAACTACCAAAAATAATTGAAACTGTGTATGCAGAATTAGGCAGGGACAGTTTGGGTGGGAAAGCTTTCAAACCACAACTGATGGGCAGTACTGAAAAGGACACTTCCAAGCAGACACCTGCTTCAACTAAAAAGAAATGGGATAATAAAAAACAACAAACATTTAAAGGAAAGAGATCTCAATCCTGAGGTAGATCTCCTCCACAGGAGGAGAGGTATAACCTTAGGAAAATGGATAATATTAGGAAACCTGACAGGTATCAGGATACTGATACTTATTCCTTACATTCCTTTCAGGGTTCATCGAAAAACTCAAAGAAGTAAGGATGGTCAGACAGACAAGAAGAGCGTACAAAGTCCAGAGACAAGCAGCACAATCAGGATTACACTTCTAAGAAAGAAGAGAAGCCAAAGCAAAAGCCACAGTTCAAAAAGAAGGATCTAAATGAATCCAGGACACAACAAAGTAATGTTCACCTGAAGCAGACCGCCACTGGGGAAGTTAAATCAGTCAAGGCAAGACCTGTCTGGATCCCAAAAGTCATGGATCTGGTCAGACAGAAGATAGAGGACAAAAAACAATTGGGCCATCCTACAGCCTATACAGGTCTAGAGGTAAAAGGAACATGAACTGTACTTCTACTGTCTCTTGCTGGGAAAAAGGAGAAAAGATTTGTCTCAATTAACCTAATCAAACCACACTATGTGGCCGATACTGGGTAGTAGGCCACGTGGACTCCAAAGTAGCAGACACCCTACACTCGCTACAATTCAAGAAGTTCAAGCGGAAAGACTCATCACGTTGGAAGAGTTCATGAAGGACTATGCAATATTGCTATGGAACTAGTTCCTCTTGAACCTGAAGTTCGAATTCAGAATCAAAATGAAAAACAAATTGCTATTCGACCACATACAGATGTCTACATCAACATTCCTCATCAAGAGCAACCTATGATTTCTACAAATCCTGATGCAATACGAACAATTGATCGAAATGGTTCTGGTTATTTCATAAACTTTGATACGTTTTCTTTGGATCCAAGTGAGCCCAAATATCACGCAAGCAGCAAGTTAATGACTTTCTGAACTGTATTAAAAAGACTTACCTGGTTTGGTAGAACTATGGGTAACAACCACAATACTTTTCTTTCTTTTCTGGGTAGGCTTAGTAATAGTTTTTAGCATGCTTGTTCATGGCAAATACCTTCGACAAAGCTCTGGATTTAATTTAAAAAACACATCAATCATCTCATCGAGAAGAAAGAGACATGTCATCAGTGAACATTACAGCAGTTCCTGTCCTGAAAGGTATAGTTTGGGACAAGGTTGATTTTGATATATTTGGTCCTACAGAAATGTTAAAAGTTCCACACTTATTTAAAATATCGTTGAGTGATATCTTTACCTCAAATACTTTTTCCGATGATTAGGACTTTGTAACTGTAAACATGTCTCATTTAGATAAATCTGCTGCATTTTTTAATAGTGAAACATTGGAAAGCACACCAGTATACAAACCTACGTATTGTTTTCAACATTATGGTCATCCCTTTTTTCACAAATCTGCTAATTCTAGAAATGTGTTCCCATACCATCAGTGGAAACATTGTCCAACACCTCCAAAAGGCAGTTCTAAATGCTTTGCTCAAAAGTTTCCATGTTTTTCAGGGTTTATTATGTCTGACCCAGCCTCATATTATTATAAGGTTGTGCCAACATCAGCACAGAAAAATATGTTTGCAAACACTAAACAGATTTACTCTGCATTCCTTACTTCCCCTTTGTCTGAACAAGGTTATGACTTATGGAAAGATACCATAGACTTAAAATCTGTCTGGGGTACTAGAGAATGGCAAGTTCAGGGAACAGAAGCTTTATTTAGAGCATGCCTTGTCTCCCGAACAGATCATGTTTTTGAACAAGACAAAATAAAATATGGAAAATATCCCAACAAGCTGAAGCAGAGAGCTTACGGGAGAAAGACTGTATAAATCGAGAAAAATCTCTAGCAGTGGTAGACAATTGGTTAATTACATTGATCTCCAGGATATATTCCTTGTGCAACATTGTATCTTCTGCGATAGACATACTAGAACAGGATTTGGCCATATAACAACACGGGCAATCTCAGTTTTGTTCTATTATGTTGTCAAGCCGGACGCTGCAATCTTTGCGTGTAGGCTATGTGCCTTGGCATTTTATCAACAGCACGTCTCTGTTTTCTGAATGCAATCTAACAGATAAACAGATAAAAATGGCACAGAGGGGAGCAAAATATACAATGATGCATATCAAAAAACTGTATAAATTATCATTTACAGTGGGTGGATCACCGTCCACAGAATGGCTAATCCATGGCTATATAACTCTAGCGGTCACTACTACTGCTGCCTGCCCACCTGATGAGCTAAATTGCACCGTGGCATAACCAGTCGGTGTTAACCATTCTTTAGGTTTACCCCTTACATCCTGTGGACCAATAGTCCACCCATTTAGTCACGCCCCTTGAGGGGGGCAGAGCGTATCCAGGCAAGCCTCCAGTTGCACAGATTTACAGCCCCCCCAAGACTAATGGGGCGCGGTCGTTCCTCCAGGGTCCTGCCATAAGGACTTCCTAGGGCTATATGGCATGTGCACCCTTCTTCTGGTCATGAAGGGGTACCCCTATGCACCATTCAACCTCTGGATCACCTTGTAACACTGCTACAGCTCTGAGTATGGCACTCAATCAATCAATCAATTAAAGCATTTATATAGCGCGCTACTCACCCGGAGGGTCTCAAGGCGCTTGGGTGGTCCTCTACTGCTCGAATAGCCAGGTCTTGAGTTGCTTCCTGAAGGAGAGGTGGTCTTAGGTCAGGCAGAGGTGGATGGGGCCCCGGTCCCAGCACGCCCTCAGGCCAACAGGCCTCAGTCGCGTCCAGGAACTCGGCGCCCCCACCCGGGAGCCCACGAACGACGGGCAACGAGCGAGAGAGCCCGCAGGCGGCGTGTGAAAGGGCAGCAGAGCACCGCACAGCACTCACCCAGCGATCCGGCGCAGAGAGAGAAGATGGCACCAAGGTCCAAAGGCCTCGATTCTCCTCTGCCGTGCACACCACTAAGGACGCTCCCACGGTCTCCCGAGCCACCCGGATGGTCGGGGTGGCATCTACATGCGGATCTGCAGGGATGTGGGGGCCAGGAGCAGCGGATCACATCTTACTCGTCGCCGCTGGGAGCCCGCATGGAGGAGCTTCACGGAAAGGCAGCCATTCCGATCGCCGCCGTGGCCACGCCCCCCGGCCTGAATGATTACTTGGCGGACTGTTGGATCAAAAAATCCCAACAGTGGTTTGAGCCCTTGCAGGAGTCCAAAGCAGGTCCCCGCTACTTTTTTACTCTGGACCTGGAAGCTAAGGGCCGAATCGACCCATACACCCAGGTTTCTGAACAACTCTTGAGAGACGGGAGCGCAGCACAAAGTCGAAGGCCACCAGCTCTCACTCCACAGCTCAGTGACTCTCCCTTCTAGCAGAATTTCAATTTTGCTAACATTTAGCTGGAGGCAGTTGGCCGTCATCCACTCTGCAATGGCTGCAAGATCGCTCCTGAACTTGAGAACATCCTGCGTGGCATCATCAGAGAATGATACTATCAGCTGGGTATTATCAGCATATAATACTACCTTTAGTCCTCTACTCCTGGCAACCACTGTTAGTGGTTGGGCATATAGATTGAATAGAGTTGGGCTCAACGCTGAGCCCTGTGGCACCCCTTGTTTGATATTGTGTATCAGAGAGGTATAAGGAGGGACCAACTGCAATTGTGTGGGCGTGCGTGAGGAAAAGAAGTCCAAAGATCTCAGAGTGAGTTTAATGAAGTTCCTTCATTTCATGTTCAATGTCCAAACAAATTCTTTACTTTCCAACCAACGCGTTTCATTCTCCATCAGAGAACTTCATCAGGGCTGAAAATACATAACAAATCATATCCATTTAGATCACACTTATTGATACATGAAGAGAGAACATACAAAACAAAAATATTACAAAACCATAATGTTCGAAATGTTGACATCTATGTCAAAAAGAAATCATAAAAGATTTTGTAATGTGCACATTAGAAAAAATTGTGAAGGTAAGGGAAAGGGGAGAAAACGGTTTCTACGTTGACATAGAAAATGAAGCATTCATGAATTTCCAATCCCAAATGGAACATGCAACATGAGATCATTTACATAAAATCCAATTATTTGTCGCAGCCGATGTATCAGAGAGCAATGACACATCCTCCGCGTCAGGAACAATATATTGATACCTGAATCATATGAATACAATATCCAATATATAAAAGATAAATTACCTGATCATTCACAACATTTCTACTGTCAGTACAGAACTATAGAAAGTGTTCACGTAAATAAGAACCGTATAGTATACTGCAGATAGATCCCTCAATATAGACTGAATTGTTCAAGTTCCCAACATGCTAATACGTTTGGCGTGAGCTTCTCTAGTTATAAAAGTGTAATTAAATCCAAAGAGTGCACATGGTAATGCTATTGAGAACAACATTATGTACTGTTTTATAAAATGTGTTAGAGTTCACATATATAACATGAGATACAGCAGCAGAATCAGTACATATGTACGTCATTGGTCGTCTTGACTTGGCTAATCTTAAAAAAGAGTGCTTTAAGCCAAAGTTCTAAAAAGGTGTGCTACAATATCAAAGATTAAAAGAGAAAAAGAGAAGAACAGAGGACCATTATCCAGACTCGCCTATACTATAGAACTCCATTAGGAATACTGTCCTTTTACTCCTATTATAATATAACCATTCTAGAGGCATACTCTCACCTTATTGTTAGTAAGACGCCGTTCTGTACGGAGATTAAAAATATCTCAATCAAATTTTGCTTGTTCACAAATGCATGTGGTCAGTCCCGGACGGAAGATCTACACAGAAAAAGAATGATATATTAAGAAATCCTTGATGCCAGGGCTGCTGACGTGGGAAACTGGATTTCAGAACTGGCATGAGGTTGCAGAATTCTATAGTCAACCGTCTTATCTGCGTGTTTGTATATATAAATCTTGACTGTTCATGCACTCAATAGCCATCTGTTTGATTTGTTAATTATAATAATTCTGAACATGGCTTGCTTTAATGATAGAAGAGAGGAATTAGCACATGATCTCTTTGGTACGGATACAGCTGCACAACCACCAGGTAGAAGCTCAGATAACAACTTGGGGCTGCGGGCTTTCTTCCTGAAGTTAGAACGACTAAAGAAACAGGAACTAGCCCGATGGTGGGACGGGTCACACTTCAACAATATATAGATCACAGGAAGGCCCTCAGAGGCCTTTGTATCCTCATTTTCCCAACATTTGAGGACCTGAGCAATGATCTCCTCAAGGAGTGGGAGAGCAACCTTGAGGGAGCATTGCTGGTAATGATGCAAATTCTCCTTCGCCATACTCTAGAAAAAGGGGCCAAACTCTTGTCAGAGATAGAGGAGGTCGAGAATGAGATTAGCAAAATTAATAACAAGGAACAGATAAAGAAAAATGATGAGATTTTAAAGAAAGTAATAGAGGATCATCAAACCTACCTTAAAGAGAAGAAAATGCGCAAAATAAGGCGCGATGACCATGACTACAAAGATGGTATACACATTTGCGAAAAAATTTGATCAGAAAGACAGGAAAAGATTGAGGGAGGAAAGCGAAGAAAACAAAACTGCTAGTAGTACTTCTATCTCTTCGACTAGCAGTGTGGCATTGAGCACTACAGCTAATGACCACCCTTTAGAGGAGGGCACTTTCTTTCAAAAGGAATTAACCAAATTAAGAATCAGTGGGAGGCAAAAGAAAAAAGAGGCAAAAAAACAAGAAGAGGTGGCCGGAGACAAAAAAGGAAATA
This sequence comes from Lissotriton helveticus, assembly GCF_964261635.1. Taxonomy (NCBI): domain Eukaryota; kingdom Metazoa; phylum Chordata; class Amphibia; order Caudata; family Salamandridae; genus Lissotriton; species Lissotriton helveticus. Next base: position 382,288,639 of record NC_136061.1, on the reverse strand, counting down.
CGGCGGTACAAACCAAGGAAGACCCCAGAGTGTCAACATGCTCCAAGAAGGGTCAGAAGTAAGATTAGACAGGTCCAGTTGTACAGCTGCCCTACTAAATGATGATCTCAAAATTGTGAACCTCTCGTACAGATCTTTGGATGCCGAAGAGGAGAAACTCTTATGTAAACGTCTGAATTTTTGTCCTACAAATAATGGCAACGCTACTGATGTCCACATTGATTTGTTCAAAATTTTGAGAACTGTCAAATTAAAAGATTTCTTTCATGATAAACAAAAACGCTTACCGATGTCTACGGATGTTATTGTACCAACTTCACATACAGTGGCGGAAGTCAGGAATATTCATTGTTTGACATCTTTAGAAACGGGGGAGGAAATTGAACTTGAAACAATCATGAGGGAATTGAATATCTCTGAGAATTTAAATGTGGACAGGGGTTTGAGACCTAAATCAACTTTCACTCCCGCTGCCCCCTACCATCCTAATATTGACACCTTCCAAGAAAGAATCTCTGAAGGCCTCTATAAATTGAAGACCCCGAACAAATTTAGAGCCAAAAAACCAAACAACCTGACCTCTGGGGAAAGAGCGGCACTTATTACATTACAAAAAGACAGTAACATAGTCATTAGAGAGGCAGACAAGGGGGGCAACATTGTCGTTATGAACACCAAGGATTACATAGGTGTAATACGACAATTGAGCGATACATTATGTTATGAACAGGTTGGCTCAAGTCCAATAGTTGAATTACCTAGGGATATCAATTCTAAACTTACAGAATGGAAAGATACCTGTCTACTTACTGACAACGAATATAGATATTTGAGAGTGAAAAATCCCCAGTATCCTTGTATCTATATATAACCGAAGATACACAAGGAGGGGTCATTCCCGCCGGAGAGACCGATTATTTCTGGTATCGGCTCCCCGACCGAAGGCCTCTCCGAATATGTTGACCTCAAATTACAACCTTTGGTTGTCAATTTACCATCATACTTATGTGACAGCAAAGCATACTTACAAAACTCAAAGACTTTAGTTGGTCGGATGACCTTCTTTTTGTTACCTTAGACGTTGTCAGTCTATACACTTGCATTAGACATGACTTGGGCATTGCAGCAGTTAGATCCGTTCTAGACAGGAGTGGGGCAGACCTCTTGGAGAATAATGAAATGGTCATTGATATGATGAGATTGATTTTGACAAAAAAACATTTTCTACACAATGGCGTGTGGTATCACCAGAAACAAGGGACAGCAGTATGCTCCAGGGTTTCTCCCTCCTACGCTGGCCTCTTTATGGGCTGGTTTGAGGGGGAGCATGCCTGGGGTAGAGGTGCCTCCCCCTGGAAAGAACACATTGTGTTCTGGGGGAGGTACATTGACGACATCCTCTGCCTGTGGTCAGGGATGGTGGAAACCTTGCAAGAATACCTTACATACCAAAACTCAAATCCCTTTAACGTAAGGTTCACCATGGAATCCAATCAAAAGTGCATCAATTTTCTTGATTTACACTTCTATGTAAAAGATGGCACCATACAAAGCACCTTGTAACGGACAAGTACTTCATGCAATAGTTTACTTCATGCTAGTAGTGCAAACTCCAGCGCAGTTATTAATAACATACCATTTGGAGAAATGGTTAGAATTAGGCGTAATTGCAGTGAATCAAGTGAGTTTTCTCAGAAACTTACGGAAACAAAAAACTAGATTCACCAACCGGGGCTATTCTAACAAAGTATTAGACAATGCCGAGAGTAGAATAAAGGGAAGGATGACACTACACTATTGCCTAAGAATCGGAAAACACAGGAGGACAGTAAAAAACAGTTACGTTTCATCACTACATATACAAATCATAATAGTGACATCTTTAAACTGTTTAAACACAATTGGCATTTATTGAAAGAAATACTGAGCCTGAAGGGAACTATTTAAAAAAATCCCTCTATTAGGTGTAGAAGAGGGACCACCCTTAGAAATAAGCTTTGTCCAAGTTACATTACAACAAAAACGAGTGCCGCAACCTGCTTACCGGACAAACCATGTGGTTTCCATGTATGCAGCACCTGTAATATATGTAAATTTGGCAAAGTAAAACCAAAGTCTTTAGTCACAATGGCAGTATCTCTTACAATGTTAGGCAATTTATTAATTGCAATACATCATATGTCATTTATGTCATCAGATGCCCGTGCGATATCACTCTATGTAGACAGTACTAAAAGAAACCTTAAAATGCGAATTCAGGAACAAAGACGGGCTACACAAAAAAAAAGACACCAAATAACCCTTGGCAGAACATTTTTCCAAAGTACACCCTGGCAATACGAACTTCTGGTTTTACGGTATTGAACATATTGAAGCCCAAGCCAGAGGTGGAAATGGGGAACTTTTGTTAAGGCAAAGTGAGGCACGGTGGATCTGTAAATTGCGGGCGATCACATGCTGCCATAATACGATACAGAGATGCATCACTTTTTTAAATAATCTGAAATATGCCTGTTTGTTCAGAAATAGTACCTACACTGTTCAAGTAAACTACTGTTTTTTCGGAAATAGTCCCTATACTGTGTTAAAGTAAACTACTTATGCCGGATGGCGTAAGTATGTACCGGTAATGTCCCAAAAATTTTGAAGGTACTTGTTGCGAATATATCTTTAATAAAAGATTTATATAATACTCCCTTGATCGTCATGACGGGTGCCTTGGTTCTAAACTTAGGTATATTCTATTCTTTTCTTTTCTATTAATTTTGATGGATTGGGTAAAAGGTCATCATTCGTTTTTATTCTTGCCCCCTCGATTCGACACGCTACACAAAAGTTTTTTGCTGATTTGCACTTTGTGGATTATTCCTTGCGATTTGTATTAGTTTGAGAATTGTTTCCTGCATTGTACATAGTCTGATGAGATAAGGAGGATAGATTTGCCTTTAACTTGTCAATTCCAATATTAAGCTTTTGTTGCCAAGCGTGTTAAATACTTGATATTTTGCGTGTCCAAACTTCGACTTTCAAAGTCACTGATCATTTTATTTTTATTTAATTCTGCCGCTTTCACTATTGATCCGGATGTTTTTCAAACAAGCGAGAATCCATTTCCGGCCTTAGACTGATAAAATAAAGGGCAGGCAGATTATTGAATGACATTGCCTTATTGTATTTCAAACCGGGACACTACCGTGAATTGTGCTGTCACTATTGGTGCTCATCCGGAAATACTTGGACACATTTAAGTTAATTTCCGGTCTCCATGGATATGATAGAGTGCAGGTCTAGTCTTCTGTATTAGGCGATGACGTCAATAAAGGATGTTCCCTATGTCAAATGTGGGAACAAAATACTATTTAAAGATGGATTCCACATGCCGTTTAGTTTCGACTCGTGGACCCGGCGTGTTGCATGATCAGGTAAATGCTCCTTGAAAGTTCTCCTGTATTTATTAACGGCCGTCTTATCTTGTTTGATATCTATGATGGATGGGTTAGTCGGTTTGGGTACATAGCCGTGGAAATGCCAGGGGGGATTATTCTTTTCGCAAGATGGTTTTCATGGACAGTTTATCCCAGGGGCGGTTATTTAGAATGGATAGCCCAATGTTTTATTTAACTTAACACGAGGGCCAGTACATTACGAATTAAACTCTGTGCAAAAGATGGAATACTGAATGACGGGCCCCTATTTTGGGGTGCAGAAATGTATTTTTATAACGAGGACACCATACATATAGGGTGTGCTTTTGGATTACACTCTCTAGACAGGCTGGCATATAAATGATGGGCCCTTTTTTACATTAAGCACTCGAGATTGCATACTGAGTCAATCGGGTGCATGACTATACCTTAAGGCTATTTGCATATATATTTGCCTTGTTTCTCTTTCTGTCTTAGGCATATCAAAGCCTACGGGAACTTCTCCTTTACAATCTAGCGGTCCTGCATAAGGACCTCCTTTACCATTGTCGGTTCCATTTTGTGAATGACAGGTGAGATTTTCACGCGTCATAATAGTTTTTACCCGTCACTCTGCTGTATCATAAGTAGCATTTACCCTATTCTACTATTGGGCTAATCACCCTATTTTTCAAAATAGGAATACTTTGATGTAAAGGACTATATTATTTAGCCTGGTACACTTTTGAATCTATCAGTCCAAAGAGGTTAAATATTCATGTCCGCACGCGGAATATAATACGGACAAGAAGTGAGGTGACTGTTTTATTGTGACAGTCTGATTCCTTTGGTTTTTACACAGAACTCCTTATAGTCTACTTACGCTCGAATATTTTGTATTGATTGTCCCCATTTAGTGACACTACTGTGACAGGTATATGTTTTTTATTCTCGGAGTCCAATTGTCAAACTCCAGCATTGATCAAAGGATTAAGGTGAGTTAGGCCGATCCGTCTTTCTATGGCTTGGCCCCCATTTAGAATTAGGCCTCCTTTGGGCATTTTGTAAAAATTTTGAGGATAGTAAAAGTTTGTACAGACGTCTGTGCAACATCTACGTTACAATAATCTTTATCGATTTCTTCCCTCATTTTTAAATTGCATAGGGAACGTTCTTTTGAAATTATTTTCCATAATGGTCTTGTATATCTGGCCCAGCATGGTATATAAGTGTGGGATTTCTTAATGTATAATTCTTTTTCTGTGTAGATCTTCCGTCCGGGACCGACCACATGTATTTGTGAACAAGTGAAATTTTATTGAGATGTTTTTAATTTCCATACAGAACGGCGTCTTACTAACAATAAGGTGAGAGTATGCCTCTAGAATGGTTATATTATAATATGAGTAAAAGGACAGTATTCCTAATGGAGTTTTATAGTACAGGCAAGTCTGGGTAATGGTCCTCCGCCTACCAACCATTCTCTGTTCTTCTCTTATCTCTTTTAATCTTTGATATTGTAGCACATCTTTTTAAAACTTTGGTTTAAAGCACTCTTTTTTAAGATTAGCCAAGTCAAGACAACTAATGACGTACATATGCACTGATTCTGCTGCTGTATCTCAAGTTATATATGTGAACTCTAACAAATTGTATAAAACAGTACACAATGTCATTCTCAATAGCATTACCATGTGCACTTGTTGGATTTAATTACACTTTTATAACTAGAGAAGCTCACGCCAAACGTATTAGCATGTTGGGAACTTGAAAAATTCAGTCTATATTGAGGGATCTATCTGCAGTATACTATACGGTTCTTATTTACTTGAACATTTTCTATAGTTCTGTACTGACAGTAGAAATATTGTGAATGATCAGGTAATTTATGTTTTATATATTGGATATTGTATTCAAATGATTCAGGTATCAATATATTGTTCCTGACGCGGAGAATGTGTCATTGCTCTCCGATACATGGGCTGCGACAAATATTTGGATTTTATGTAAATGATCTCATGTTGCATGTTCCATTTGGGATTGGAAATCCATGATTGGTTCATTTTCTATGCCAGCGTATAAACAGTTTTCTCCCCTTTCTCTTACCTTCACAATTGTTTCTAATGTGCACATTACAAAATGTTTTATGATTTCCTTTTGACATAGTTGTCAACATTTTGAACATTATGGTTTTGTAATATTTTTGTTTTGTTTGTTCTCTCTTCATGTATCAATAAGTGTAATCTAAATGGATATGATTTCCTATGTATTTTCAGGCCTGATGAAGTTCTCTGATGGAGAACAAAACGCGTTGGTTGGAAAGTAAAGAATTTGTTTGGACATTGAACATGAAATAAAGTAACTTCATTAAACTCACTCTGTGATCTTTGGACTTCTTTTCCTCATGCACGCCCACACAATTGCAGTTTGAAGGATCTGAAACACAGTGGCATCAATAGACGGTTGATGCCAGGGCTGTTGGAGTGGGAAACTGGATTTCAGAACTGGCATGAGGTGCAGAATTCTATAGTCAACCGTCTTTTCTGCGTGTTTGTATATAAGGAGGGGCCAACACCTGGAAGGTTCTCTCAGAGAGAAAAGAGGCGAACCAGCCCAGGGCCTGACCCTCAATGCCAGCCCCCTCCAGACATGGAACAGAATCTGATGAGATACCATGTCGAACGTGGCACTGAGATCAAGAAGTATCAGCGCCGATGTACGTTGGGCATCCAAGGCCTCCCTCAGTTGTTCGGTTACAGCTAGGAAGGCAGTCTCCGTAGACCTGGGCGGAAACCATTCTGAGAGGAGTCAAGCGTGTTGTTGTTTTCAATGAAACCAGTCAGAATGGAATTGATGTGAGCCTTGGTGATCTTGGGCACCCACGGCAGAAGTGAAATAGGGGGAAAAAAATCCTGTTTGGCATTGTCTAATGTGGGTTTCTTTAGCAGGGGGACCACCATGGCTCGATTCCAAGCCATCCAGAGAGATCGAAGGGAGAACAGAGAGTGTGGGGGTGGGCTTGTGAACAGAGCCAGATATGATTGGTCTAAGTGGGCTGAAATGCTGGTCAGTTACGCACAGGGAGTCTGTGACTCTTCTACCACCCGGCTGTGGAAGACAGCTTAGTTAGCTAAGTGGACAAACTCCACTGGCTCCCGGTGGAGAGGAGGATTCAATTCAAGACTTTATGCCTTGCTTTTAAAATCCTGAAAACTGCGTCCCCTGCTATGCTTTGCCCCCTTCTGACCAAGTATACTCCTCAGCGAACCCTCAGATCGGAAGGTCAGACCCTGGCAACGGTTCCTCGAATTAAGCATGCCTGGATGGGAAGACGTTCCTTCCGATATATGGCCGCAAAACTCTGGAACGCCTTACCGCCCCAGATACGAGGACTGAATGACCTCCTGGCCTTCAGAAAAGCAATTAAAACACATCTCTTCTGTTGATTGCGGTGCTATGTTGTTCCTTCCTGTTCAATCTCTGTGTCTGTCTTCTTCCTTCTTCTTGATGAGCGCCGGGACGCCCCTTTGCTGGGGCAGCCGTGCACTATATAAGAATTTATAGCACAGCATAGCATAGCATACACGTGAGTTTGGCTGTTCTAAGACGGCCAACCAAACCGACATGTGCACTTAAAGTGCACTTACCACCACTCCTGCTGCTGACTCAGACCATGGCCCGCCCCTCCCTAGACTCGGCGTACTCAACTGAGTAAGTGAAAAATAAAATGAAAATAAAATAGTTTTATTATCATTTTATTTTTCTGCTGCCTTTCATCAGTGGTGCAACGCTCCTCCGCCATAACGGAGGAGGAACCCCAGGCAAATCTGTCACTTAGCACTATATGTATTAGGCAAAAAAGGCTCTTGCTTCAATTTTGTACACGAGAATGCATTTCACGCAAAACTAGCATGGAATAAGGACCCCATGAACAACAGACCCTAATTCTGTGCATTTTCTATACATTTCTACTGTAAATTTGCAGAATTACATCAAGTGGTGCAATGGCATTACTTCAGGAATTTCTTATAACAAATGTAATATTAAATTACCACAATTTTGTGAAAGAACACCGGTGTACATTACATTTGGGCCATTCTTATTTGGCATCAGTGCATTTGGTTGATTTTAGAGTGCCCCACCCGGAATCCCAGTCAGCAGGAAAATAGTGCAAATATCGGTAACACACCCAACCCGCTAACACAGCAATGCCAGAATAAAGAGAATTTCAATGGAAGCAAGATGACGGCCGCTTAGGAGGCCGGTGGAGCACTAGAGACCGACGGGTTGTAACCTGGATAACTTGTGGATTTACTGACTGCTACATTATCCCCGGCACAATCTGATGAAGGAAATCGTGGTCTGATGCCCCTAGTGAACAGAGCCCACATCTGCTGTTGCTGTGCGTGGGCAGACTGGTTCAGGCTTGGTCTGCATATTTTAAGGCAAACTACGGCGGGACACTCACCTTGCTCTGACTGCAGTGGACTGACTCGCCGCCTCGAGGTAATGGGATTGAAGATTGCAGGCACCAGTGGAGCCTCCAAGGCTGGCGGTAATCGACAGACGCGTGGCGTGTTCACAGTGGAGCACTTGCCACTGGGTCCGGTGGAACAGGCGTCTGGGTGCGGACGACGAACGCAACCACAGAATCAGAGCAGAGAACTGCCCCCGGAGAAGAAGGGAAGAGGCGGTGCTATGGGGAAACTGTGTCCTGCCAGCCCTTCGGTGGCTGAACTATTCCAGCGAACCCAGGAAACCCAGCCGGGTGTTAACAGCAGAGCAGCTGGCAAGCAAGGACAAGAGCAGAGTTCGAGCGAGTCTCTGGGACTGGATGGTCCTCTAACTAAAACTAAAAAAAAAATAAAAAAAAACTCAGCCAGTTGGAGAGGATTCAGCAATGCCGTTCGACGGAGGTAGGCTAATGGAGGCAATTACATTACCATTACAAACACTAACTATGTGCGATCCTAAGCAGGCAGGGGTCCCTAGTGAGATTTGACAAAGCGGGTGAGAGTGCTGAGAGCCTAAATAAATGCAAGTCAGCAGAACTCCAGGGAGGAAACAATCCAATCCAGCTCCAATATGCAATAAACCTTTGCAAATAAGCAACACCATTGCTAGACAGGAAAACACAAAAAGTATGGGCCACACTCTGGAGGTATCTACAATAGAATCCCAGCAAGGTATGGAAGAGACTGATAAAGGCAATAAAGGAGAGCCGGAAAAAGAGCCAAGTGATTGTTTCTTTTCAATCTCAGAGGGGGCTGAATGGTCGGAAGACGGCTTGAGCTCCTCAGAATTAAGTAATATAGAGACGGACCCAGAAGAACATTAAGGAGTACAAGCCCTAATTGCAAAAAATTTAAGACATAGATCAACTATAAAATGCTTGGATGGCAAAGATCCCAAGTTGGATTATGCATCTGCAACTCAACTCGCAGGTTTTTCAACAGGGGTAATCTCCACCGTAGCTAATTCGGACCCCCCCAACGCTGGAAGCTATCTACCAGGCGATATCGATGTATAGGGAAGAAACCCATCAGGATAGCCGGAAAGCCCATTCTGCAATGCGTAAGATGCAAGGGGTAGTTAGGAAACTGACCAAATCACGTTACATCATTGGGGAAACAATGACAGATCTTGAGTCCAGAATTGTTATAGCTGAGATAGATCTTACAGGTGTAAAATCACAGACCGAAGCACACAAATCCCAATTAAAAGATATTCAGTAGAAGCTGGAAGATCATGAAATTCAACAGAGGAGGAAGAATCTATGGATGCTTGGGATCCCGGAAGGTACAGAGGGGTCCAATCCCCGGACCTACATAGTGGAATTGCTAAGGACTGCTTTTCGAGAACTGTCTGAATGGAACTGGGCACTCAAAATACAGAGGGCTCATTGTAACCCCTTTAAACCAAGATATCAGATGAAACAAGACCCAAAGCCCCGCGCCTTCCTTGTATATATTAGAAATTTTCTGCTCGGCCAAGGAATCTCGGAAAAAGCTAGGCCTGAATCTAAAAGGCCAAGTGGAGGGGTGTCTTTCTTTGTGTGTCCCGACTACTGTCATAATACGTTGGAAAGACGGAGATTGAGACAGATGATAAAGCCCTTTCTGATTAAGGGGGGCGCTAGAGGGCGCATGAGCAGAATGGCCGCCTTGTGGTGAGGCTCCTGCTACCCGGAATAGTTATCCGGTATTTATCCTGCTAAATCGAAGCGAAAGCTACCCTTCTGAAGCTTGCGTGCTTATAACTACTAGTCCCACACTCTGAAAATTTGGAGGTGATCCGCGTCTCGGAGGCTGAGAAAGGCGGCACTGATCTCCCCGCTGGGAGCTGCCTTGGTGACGGTGGAGTCAGCGTGAGCGGCGGCCGGTGGCAGGACAGACCGGGGATCTCCACGAGGTGAGCAGGTCTCTGTGATTTGGGACGAGATTGCTGAGACCATTGCCTGGAGGCTCGAGACGCTGTGCTAATACTGCCGGAGAGTTTGCAGAGGAGGGCTAAGACAGTTGCCTCCGCACACACTGCTCCCAATTATAGAGTGAAGCCCCACGCGACCTGTTGAACAAAATACGGGCATAAGTGAACAAATGGCCGCCATTTGAACCGGCAGGACGCAATGAAAAATCGGATCTAGCCGTGCCTCTCGGTGCAGCGATCTGGCTCTGGCCTATGTCCCTCACTCCACCGAGGGGGAACCTTGCTTCATAAAAATATAGTGCTCCTCGAAGCGTCAAGGGGCACCATGCGCTAGCTGCGACGGAGGTGGTACTTACCGGGGCAAACCGCTGGAAACAATGCTAAACGTGCTACACCTTCAGAAACTCATTGAGAGCAGCCTTGAGCACTGAACCCTCGGAGCGGGATGCAAGCTACAGATTTGGGCTGCAGGATCGGGCGCTTTGCGCTGAATGTTGCAGTGATAGAACATTCTACCCAACGGCGGAGTGGCGCTATTTACAAGAATTGCGGCGACGTTGCAGTGGTGTAAGCATTTGAACGCCAGCAGGTATTTGCGCTCGCCCACAACGCGCAATATTGGACTTATTGTGGAAAAGGCCTAGCAGTGTGGTGTGACCTGGGGGCAGCATTGAGAACGAGAAACGTGCCTCTGTGACGGACACCACCATTGTCGCCTCAGTTCAACGACGCAGGGGACAGACAGCGAGATATTGACACGGATCTGGCCCCGAAAGGTACTGCATAATATCGGATCACCGGGTGCAGGCGGAGGTATAGGAAAGCCGGACACCCGCTAGCCGAAACTTAACTTTGAGGCCGCCAAAAAAGGGGATAAACAGAATATGACGAACGCCGACTTGGATAATGCGGACACATCAGGTGGCAATACGACATATCAAGACCGGGACATCCGGCAGATATTGCAGGAAATGGGACAAGGATTTGCCACAATCATTGATAAGGTGGATCGCATGTCCTCTAGAATGGACGCTATTGTGCATAAAGTAGACAAGCACAAAGAGAAACTAAAGGAGACTAAGAGGCGAATATCGTACAATGATGACACCACCGCTAGTCATGCAACGCAATTGATGAGAATGGATAAGTTGCTACGTATCATCGCTGCGAAGAATGAGGATTTGGAGGCCCGCAGTAGACGCAACAATATCCACGTGACGGGCATTCCTGAATCCACGGACAATGGGCGTATGGAAGATTTCATCGAAAAACTGCTCATAACTGCCATAGGGGCAGAGGCATTTCCGCACATCTTATCGTGGAACGTGCACATTGCGTGTCTATTGAACTACCGTGATGTGGCACTGCGTGCAGTGCGCGCCAAACAAAATCTGGTGTATAATGGGTTGTCCTTCTCGATCTTTCCGGACTTTACTCCAATGTTGCATAAGGAGCGGCGCAAGTTCATTGAGGTAAAGAAGAAATTATGTGCAGCACAAATAGATTATGCCTTGCTATATTCAGTGCGTCTCCGTGTGACTCACCAAGGGAAACAACGCTTCTTCATAAACCCACAGCAAGCTGAGGACTACCTACGATCGCTGAAACGGATGCAGCGGGGAGGAAATGAGCTGTCTAGGCTAACAGGAACATGAACAAGGCACGGACGATGAAGCCTGAACTGTGGCAACCACCAATTGCTTTCACTTCCTTAATATGGCTGTTGGTAATACTAAAGCTTGATGAGAAACCGTAACTGCAACCGAAGTGTGGATACGTATTCCAGAAGGACTGCAGATGTTCCGGTGGTAATGTATTCCGGGACCCGCCACCCCCCCTCAATTGGAGCCTAGAGGTCGTGCAGGTCCAGAGGCTTGAGGTGGGAAGGGCGGCGGTGTAACCCTCTAGAATGGCCCCCTACGGGTATTCCCCTGAATTGGATTGTGTATGTTGGGGAGGGACTGAGTTTCTGGTTGGGGTAAGGGGCAGTGGGTGGGTAGACTGGTCTGGCAAGTTGGGGCTGCTTCAGTGGGTGGAGGGTGGGATTGGTGCTGGGTGGGGGTGAAGGGGGGAAATGTTAGCTTTGTTCTAGACATCGCAGATGCACAAGAAGACACTATACAAGATTCTGATATGTGGGCAGGGATTGATGACATACAGACTGGATGGTACTGCCTGCTCATTATTGCTACTCTCTGTCACTGGCGAACCACCTAACAAATCTTTAGTGGTCATGTCCTGGAATATTAGGGGCCTTAACGACGCTCATAAATGTAGGCAAGTATTGTCTTACCTAGACCGGCACAAAGCACAAGTGGTGCTACTGCAAGAAACGCACATTCCCCTGCAGACTAGTCCTTCCTTTGCCAACGGATGGGCTGATGGTAGATATTTTTCATCCTATTCCTCCTACGCCAGGGGTGTTGCAATATTAATTAAACGAGCTGTTCCATTCACATCCCTTGGTCACCTGGCTGATGCAGCTGGGCGTTATGTGATGGTATGGGGGAGACTGGGAGACGGGACGGTTACCATTGTGAATTGCTATGCTCCCAATACTGACGCTCCGGAATTCTTCACAATGTTATGGGGTAAGATCCTGGATATTGGTTCCACTCACGTCATCTGGGGAGGGGAATTTAATGTGGCATTAACACCTTCACTGGACGGGGCGTACGGGTTGGCACTATATCATCCTAAAGCAAGGGAAGTCATGCAGGGTATAGTGGAGGAAGGTTCATTGGTTGACAGCTGGAGACATAAACATCCTACGAAGCTGGAGGGCACACACTTCACATCATACACAGGAACATGGGCACGTCTGGATTATTGTTTCTTGACACAGGGTTTAGCGGCTGGTGAGACTGCTGCGAAGCATCTAGCCCGCACTTACTCTGATCACTGTCCTGTAATAATCACACTGACGGTCCCTGGTTTTGATTGCCCTTGGCCAACCTGGCGGCTACAACCCACTGCTTTGCTTGATACAGCCTTTAGAGAGGAACTGCGCGAAGACATACAGGACTTCTTCCCACGCAACAAGGGTACTGTCGACAGCGTTGAAATGGTCTGGGAGGCCTTTAAAGTCACGGTACGCGGGTGGTGCATAACAAAGGGGTTTGGAGTACTGCGTGACATCCAACGCACAATACAAAAATTAGAGGTTGACCTAAAAGACCTAGAGAAGAGAATACAGAAGGGAGATAAAGCAGAGGTGCAAACAGAGTTTCGCACCAAGCTGTTGGAATATGAGGAGGAAGCGAACCGGGAGTTGAAATTCCGAAGTAAATACTGGGTTGCTCGAAAATATGGGGAGGGAGAGCGCCCAGGAAAGGCATTATCTGAAATCATAAGAAATACGCGAGGCACTAATATTATACTTGAACTTTCTGACAGTAAGGGGGAGACTTGTAGGGACAATGCACGCATCATGGAAGTACTTACCGGGCATTACCAAAGCTTATACACTACACGGGTCTCAGGCAATTTGGATTTTGATGGCTTCCTGGGAAAAGTGGCCTTATGTTGGCTAAGCGATGTACACAGGCAGTTTCTGAGTGCTCCACTGGAGTTAGACGAGATTAGAGAGGCGATTATGTCTTTAAAAAATGGGAAGGCGCCGGGACTAGACGGTATACCAGCAGAATTCTAAAAATTTTATATAGACATTATGGAACCAGTGTTACGCGAAGACTTCGAAGAATCAATGGAGGTGGGTACATTACCACAATCCATTCGGGAGGTGGTGATCACTTCTCCTCTGAACCCAGGGAAAGACCCCATGGAGTGTGATTCCTACCGCCCCTTATCCCTAATTAATTGTGACGCAAAGATCTTGGCCAAAGTATTGGCTACAAGGCTGTCGTTTCTGATGACTCAATTAGTACTACCAGATCAATCAGGGTTTGTCCCGTCCAGAGCGACTAGTCATAACCTCCGTACCCTGTTTTCTCTCACACAAACTGTAGCACCGGAACTTCCACTTGCTGCTGTGTTCTTGGACGCCTCCAAGGCGTTTGATTCCGTGGAGTGGTGTTACCTCTTTACTGTATTGCAAAAGATGGGCTTCCCACCTATATTTCTCGCGTGGGTGCAACTATTATATAATAAACCTACTGCCAGAATACTAGTAAATGGTTGCCTCTCAACCGCGGTGTCTATAACCAGAGGCACACGGCAGGGGTGCCCGCTATCCCCCCTTCTCTTCACCATTGCAATAGAACCTATGGCCTGCAGAATACGACAATTACATAGGGACAGTGCATTCCGATGCCTCCAACGAAAGGTCTCGATCTCGCTTTACGCGGACGACGTGACGCTGTATGTCACTGACCCTCAACACAGACTAAACGCCTTGTTGAGGGAATTTTTGGTTTTTGGCAGATTGTCAGGCATCACGGTGAATTGGAGCAAGTCGCAGATTTTTCCGCTGACCCCAGCAGTGTCCGAATTCCCATTAGAATATCCTATTGAATGGTGCCACTCTGACCTAAAATACCTGGGGATCCGGGTTTCGAGAGACAAGGATGAGATGTTACGGATGAACTATGGCACGGATATGATGAAACTCAAGGACACCATTACCCGCTGGAATACGCTGCCCTTATCTATGGCAGGAAGAGCCTCGCTAATTAAAATGGTTGTGCTACCTAGGTTCTTGTACTTTTTCCTTAATATACCGTACTACCCCGGGGATTTCTTTTTCAAAACTATGAAATCGGCACTGATCAGACTGGTCTGGGGAGGGAAGCAACCGAGGCTCCAATGGGCGGTTATGACACAGCCGTTTAGCAAAGGAGGCTTCGATATCCCTGATTTTGAGACATACTATCTGAGCGCTCAAGCGATTATCTCAATCACTGGGTCAGGCCCACACGGTATATGCCGCAGTTAGCAGTTGAAGACTCGATTGTACAACCTTTGCCCCTAAGCGGGGTCGTTCATAGACCAGTTACTATTCTTGAGACACTGCCAACCACTGTGTCGTGAACTATCGATGCTTGGCAGAGGATATTGCACAAGTTGCAGAATCCCCTACTGTATGCGCCGCATATGCCCTTGACGTATCACCCTAAAGTGACTGTGATACAAAAAACTGGCTTCCAAAAATTATGTAAACGTCTTCGCTTGGCAACATGGGGAGACTTGTTTGTAAATGGAGAGTTTCGAACTAAGGAACAATTCTTTGGAGATACTGTCCCTAGTCCCCTAGACCTCTTAAATTATATACGGCTACGGGAGGGTATGAAGTCTCTCCTCTCCGATTATCCACGGGAGCCGGACGGTATACCTCCCCTGAACGTCCTATTGGGTAGCACTGATGGCACGCACCTTGTATCTGGAATATACGGCAGTCTCCGTACTCCGGCCCCAGAGGTGTCGGGTTCTGCCAGGCGACACTGGAGTGAAGACCTAGGGCAAGAGATAACGGACGACCAATGGGGGTACTGTTGTGATATAACGGGACGTATTACTTCCAGCTGTCGATTTAAGATTATACACTATAAATTTTTGCACCGAGTTTATTACACACCAGCCAGGAAGTATAGATTCAAGCTATCTGACACCGACCACTGTGAAAGATGCAAACGACCGGGGGCTGGATTTTACCATCTGGCCTGGGAGTGTCCACTGATATGGCAATACTGGGAGCAGATACATGAAGCACTGACAAGCATGTTAAACTTGAGCTTTGAGAAGGACCCTCTCACTCTGCTCCTAGGCTACACGGCACATATACCTAAAGGCAGCAGGAAATTCATGGATATTGCTTTACTGTTAGCTAAACGAAAAAATGCATGCAGATGGGGGAGGGGGAGAGCCCCTCAGTTCAAGGAATGGTTACAGGATATGACTCATTGTCAGGAACAGGTTGAAATATATGCTGAAACACAACCAGTGACCTCGAGGCCCAAAGACATATGGGGACCATTACAGGTCTATATATTACAACAGGGACACACTGATGAAGAGGGTGAGGGCGGGGAAGGCGAGGCTGGGAATACCTACAATCTGCACTGAAATGTACCTGAACATCGTTCTGATTGTTAACGATAGGGGTGGGTGCGAGAGCTGATACATATAGATTTCTTGCGATGGAATAAGATGGGCTAATCCTTTATGCATAATGTGACACTACTTGCAGCACGTCTCAGACTCAAGGACCCTGTAAGAACAGTTTATGATATACGTATGTTATTACCATGTATAAAGTGTTCCCACTCTGCTCACAGTAAGATGAGTAAGTACCAGATATTGTACTGAGATGTCTATGTGCTCATCGCGCTGTCATGTTGTAATATAACTGGAAAATGTCGAAAATAAAGTTTAAAAAAACAAAAGTTTACATGATTAACCCAGTGATTTTTGAGGAACTGACACATTTTTTCATGTCTGAGAATAAGGCAAAAGAATTTCTAGAAAGCCTGGACTAATAAATAAGAATGAACAAGGGGTAGAATCTGAAAAGAAGTAGGAATAATGGGCTTATACCAATCCTTACAAGAATAGATAAATGAACTGTTGGAACAGGTAGGCTTAAAAATACGGGGGGACACGAGAGGGAAAGATCAAGCAACTCTTAGAATAGGGTCGGAGGGTGTAGCAAAAAGCATTTTTTTTTGTATTGTGAGGTGGTTAAGAAAAGGGAAAAAATATATGTATATATAAGCTGCTTGTAATGAAGGAATTACAAAGGGAAATAGCATGTTATATATAATGCGCTAATCTATTTCAATTTGATACTACAGGGAAATATATTGTAATAGCTGTAATTTAAATGTCCTGGTCGCAGGTGGTGTGTTCATTTCACGCACAGACCCCGGTCCGATCGCTTCACTTGGGTGGTGGCAGGTTAGGGCAGCGGGGTGGGTAGAGGGTTGGTAGCAGGGGTTTGGGGAGGAAGGGTCAAGGTGGGAGGGGAAGGTGGGGGGAAGGGGAAAAAAGAGGAAAAAATATATACCCAGAACTGAATGAATGGATATTGAATATATTTTGTGCTATGAACCGCTTAAAATAGTAAAGGGCAATGATGGTGCATCAGTTGGGCCCAAGAAAAAAATAATAATATATAAATGGGTAAGATGAATATATGTACAATAAATGTGGGTGGATTAAATGATTGGAATAAAAGACAACGGATGGCAGAGTTTGTTAGGATGAGCACTTTGGACGTTGTATGTGTACACGAAACACATATTCCAGGGGAGAAAAGAAATCTGTTGAGTATAAGAGGGTATAATTTTCCGGCTTGTACACCCGAGACCTCCAGCATTCGGAGTATCGCGATTTTTGCAAAAATCGCTTTGAGGGGAGCCAAGCGCAAAGCAACCGATGCATTAGGGCGATGGGCAGTGGTGGAGCTTGAGTTGGGATATAATATATGTGCAATCTATAGTTCAAACCTAGATGATCCGGAGATCTTTGAGGAATCTTGAAGTTGAACTTGCAACCTGGCCATGTCCCTTAATTATCTGCAGTGATATTATATCTGCAGAATTGAGTCATAATAACAGATATATGGGGTGGAAGCCCTGAGTATATAGAGAACTGACCTCCCTTATTAGCAGCATGGACTGGTTGACATCTGGGGAAAAAAGGAACCTAATAAACCAGGATATATGTATTATTCCTGCCCTCACAATAAATACACTAAACTTGATTATTTTCTCACCAGAAAAAAATTGATTAATAAAGTGGGGATCAAAAAACTCCCAAAAGTGATCTCTGATCACAATCCATTAATATTGAGTGTTGATGTTGACACCCCAATTAAGACATATAAGAATCGGACACTAGACAGAATGCTTCTGGTTAAAAAGATATATATAGAACATATCAAGAAATGGGCTCAGGATTTTCTAGAAATCAACAGAGATAGTGCTAGCCGCAACATGGTATAGGATACATTTAAAGCTGCCCTTAGGGGCGAAATGATTAGCTTCATAGCACCGCAAAGAAATGAGATCCGGCTTGAGAATAAACGGCTGCTAGGAGAACTTGCCAAGGTGGAAGAAGATCATACAGCCTCAATAACTCAGGGACGTGAGGCAATGGATCTACAGTTCCGGATTGTGTCTATAAAAGCCAAATTAAATAAATGGCTTACACAAAAATCAGCGGAAGTATGCCAGATGCAACAGGGAAAAATATACGAGACCGGGGAGCAAGTTGGGGAATTATTAGCGCTCAGTACTAGGCAGAAAACTGTGAATCAAATAGCTGCTGTAGGAAAGGATGATCAAACCTATACGGAGACTAGTGGTATACTTAGAGTATTCCAGGAGTACTATCAACTTCTCTATAAAGAAGAGGAAGGGGCATCGCAAGAAGATATGCCTAGATTAGAGGAAACTGAACTGGGACCCTACTAGAGGGGGCGGATGGCCATGATCCTCTTCCATGCAAAAGCATTCGATTGGGTGGCCTGAGCTTCCTTTGAGGAATATTAGAGTTGAAAGGTTTCGGGCCAAGAACTATTAGAGCAATCAAGGCAATGTATTGGGATCCAAGGGCCCGACTACAATTAATGGGGAAACATTAGATAATATTCTTCAAGGGGGACTACACAGGGGTGTCCTTGCTCCCCCATGCTATTTGCCCTACACATAAACCCCCTGATCGCAAAACTGTTGGGGTGTCAGGCTATCAAACCTATTATTTCCAGAGGCTTTGAAACTAAAATACACAAGATATTGCCATTTTAACTACTGATCTGGCCAATGCAATTAAGGAGACTACCGCTATAGCTAAAGAATTTGGGTTGACATCAGGATACCTGCTGAATGAAGGCAAGACTCTTATAGTATGTACAGATAACATCAGTTTTAATGTCCCTTGGTGTAGAAAGAATGCTATCTACCTGGGGGTACGTATTCGTCCAGAAGTTTATATTCAAGCTCAATTTTAACCCAGTGGTAAAGAAAATCTCCACAGATCTCAAGAGGATTAATGGCTTGCATCTTACCATTATTGGAAGAGGACATGTTCATAAAATGACTTTCCTTCCAAAAATTCTTTATCTGTTTCGGTCTATTACACTTATGATAGATAAAGAAATTATGAAGGCGCTGGATGCCATGTTTTCAAACTTGACCTGGCAATATCGAAAAGTTAGGCGCTGTTTAAAATATATGACACTCCTGAAGGAACGGAGGGGTGGCATAGCCTAATACTAGATTTTATCACTGGGCGAACCTTCTTTGCCAGATGTTGATATTACTCTGCTCAGCTATAAGAGAAGTTACAGAGGAAGGACGAACTGGTAGACCCCCATCGATATTTGAACTTATTTCAGGGAGGGAGGCTCGGGGGCTGATAATGCGTCAGGTAGATGTGAGTTATTATAAGAAGGTGCTTTCGAAGGTCATGCGCAGCGCATGGGAATTATGGAATAGAGTGCAGAAAGCTATGATAATCCCAAAGATGAGTTACTATACATCACTATGGCGCTCACATGCTCTTCCGCAATCCTTCTACGACAAGGTGGGAAGATACTGGGAACAACTCAGTTTAATCATGGTAGGAGCTATTTTTGAATCAGGTCAGGTACTCCCCTTTGGTGCTCTACAAAAGAAGTATGGGATTCTGACTAGACAATATTTTAAATGTGTTCAAATCTGAAAATCTCTTGCTAGTCTAATCCAATGGTATCCCCTGGGGGAAGAATTCCACTAATAAAACTAATGGTAGGGAGTGGTAAAAGAATTAAGAATATCTACAACATGTTGCTAAGTGTTCAGGATGATCTGGGGAAAACCAAAACCACGTGGTTTGGGAAACTTAACAATCCAGATGTCAATTTGTATATGGCTCTGCAATTAGCGGGTGAAGATTTTCGCTCAAATAGCCTTAAGGCACAACGTTATAAAACTTTGCTTTACTTATTTATTACTCCTGCTACACTTTATAGCTGTGGCAAAAGAGAGGATGACAAATGCCCAAAATGTGGGGAAGGGCCAGCTACTCTAGTGCACATGTTCTATGATTGTGCTCGGCTACTCTCAGTAAAAGAACGAGATGATACGGTTTTGGGAGGGGCTGCTAGGGCGAAAAGTTAACCCATTCCCTACCCTGATGAAAATGGGCTATGCTAGCGGTGTAGACTTAGATACTACGGAAGAATATTTTATATTAATTTGCGCAGCTGTCTTTAGGATAATTATGGCTTCAAGACAGAAGGATGCGGACACCCCCCCCACCTTTCAAATGTGGCTAGCAAGCCTCTCCGGTGTCTATAATCAAGAGAACACACTTTACTCATGCCGGGTGGAGAGGCAAGGAAATTGGGGCAGGCAATTTGGGTGCCCATAGTTAGATGGAGAGAGAACATGAATCTCCTCGACTCTAGCAGTAGTGGTGGTAGCGGGGATGTGACATAAACTATGCTGTATCGTACCTTACAACTATATGTTTTAAGTTATTGCTGCTATGGAGTTTTTATCACCCTTATACCCATGTATTCTCCACCCTTGGTATTGTACGTGCTATATTTATCATGTTCCTAATGGATCCAATACTTAATTATTAACGACTAGATAATCTATTTGGTAATATTCATCTCAAGTGCAACTTTTGTACATAGACACTTTAAATGTAATGTATTGCCCTATTTGCAGGCAGCCTCATAGTGCCAATATCGACAATACACCCAACCCTCAAACACAGCCATGCCAGAATAAAGAACACACAAGACACATTAGTTGTTGGAAAAAACATTGCTGCAGGTTTATTTTTCATAAGAAATGTGCCAACATGGTGGGTCAATTTACGGTGTTATATTCCATATAGGTACTCTATACAACGCGCAGGTAACATTGCAACCTTTCACCTATATTCTTCCCTACATTACATACATAACGGTTCTTAGGGACTGATCTTTTATCTTTTACGCAGGTTTTCCCCAGTTCAAATCTCATACATTATGCATGAGGTTTCTTGGAAGCACAGGAGGACTACCATCACCTGTATATTATCTCTGTATAAAGTTCAGGCCCAACGCCATCCTTTATGCCGACACAATAACACAGCAAGGTAGGACCCCTGGTTAGCCTTTTGGGTATATATACATCATGTCTTGCTTAGCAAGACAGAGGAGACCGCGACTTCCCGGCTGACACACACTGAACAGAGATGCTGAGGTTCCTGCATGCAGACACTCCAGCTTGCTGTGGTCTAGCATCCCTCGCAGGCTGTCCAACTCGAGACCAGGACAGGGTCCCATATTCTCACATTCTCAGGTAATGGGGTTGACTAGATCCTAGAGAGATTCTTGGCATAACACCTACACAGATGGTAGGTACATTTAGGTACATCTAGTTAGGGAAGCATCGTAGGAGTATGCACTCAGTATCATGTATTTTATGTACTTGTATATATTCATGATTACTGCAAAATGGTAGAATTGTACCATCCCTTTACTTGCTTAGCACTGCTAATCATATATCTCTGCTACTGTCTAATAGTTGTTACAGCTCATCTATTCTGTATGTGTGTATGTAAATGTATAGGCATTTATATAGCGCACTACTTACCCGTAGGGTCCCAAGGCGCTTCGACCGCTGCGAAACCCTTCCTGGCTTCCTTGAGAGATGGTCCCTTAATGGGTATCTCCAGGGTGAGACCAGGCATCCCCGGCGGTCTGGTGGGGCCGTTAGTGAAGATGAGGCAAGCTAATGCCCAGAGTTGCCGAGTGTGAACGCTGATCAGAGTGGGCACCGAGGCGAGAGAGTTATCGAGTCCGCTGACCCTGGTCCAGAAACCTGCCGCGCCGGGAATCGAACCCTGGTCCCGGGCCGTCCTCTGCTCTCGGGTCTGCCGCCTCTAACCAGTGAGCCACACACTTCACTACACTAGAATAACAACTTTTCAATAAATTCTTATTGACCAAATGCCCAGTATGTTTATTCTGTGTATCTCTGAGACAAACTAAGTGAGCAGGAGGGACTGAGGGAAAGGTGGTATATTGTTTCCATGATTCTGAGGGATCAGGGTTGTCATGTTCTGAGTTTGCCTAAAACTATTCTCTCCTCGATAAGAAGAGATTCTAGTGGCACTGTGAGTTAGCTGATAGAGACAGGCTATCATATCATGTGGGGGTGCAAGAAACCAGTCTGAAACCAATCCCACTTTTTGTTATCCAAACGCGCAGATCCTGTATAGGGTAAATATAGGAACTACACGACATAGCGCTGCCAACGTTGGTTGGGTACTTATTTAACAGGAGAATATGAGTAGTTCAGTTGTGCTATTCTCAGAGACCCCTACTCGCAAAAAACAGAGATATCTGGAGTGGGTGTGCACAAACACCGCCACAGCTGAGTAGGCGAAAAAATCCTATCTATTGGCTGTTGGTTAATCAAGCTTGAAGGACACTGTGTTCCTAAAAATTGTGGATCAACACCTTATCTTAGTTTCCTATTTTGTGTTTTATACACAATGACTAATGAGTAATTAAGGGGCATATGTAGGTAGGCGTTTGCGATTCGCAAATGCCGAAATGCAGCGTATTTCTGCGTTTGCGAATCGCAAATGCGATTCCTTAAATGCTATGTCGGAGTGAATTTTAAAATGCGATTTTGGCTTAAGGAATCGCAAAAATACCACCTACTCCAAGTAGATGGTATTTTGCGATTCCCTTTCTAAATGCATTTTTTTTTAAATTCAAAGTGCCATGTGGCGCTCTGACATGCCCATAGGGCATGTATGTGCGCCACATGTACTTAGAGGCACATTTCAGGAGTGCAACAGGTGTCCTTTGGACACCCTGGCACCCTTAGAATTGCGATTCTCAAATTTCGATTTCCTCATAGAAATTTGCAATTTGAGAATGTATCACCATTCATTCCTATGGGCCTCTTAGCCCATAGGAATGAATGGGACACTCATTCCTTAATTGAGATTCGCAATTTGCTAATGGCAATTAAGGAATGTTAGAGATTCGCCAAAAAAATTCGAATTTTTTCCTACATTCCATTTTGCTATTCTCAAATAGCGATTCCTTAAAAATCGCTATTTGGGAATCGCAAAATGAAAATTACCTACATAGGCCCCTAAATCCTTTACAGCAAGCACTGCTCCTCTCAGAAGATGAGGAAGATGCAAATGCAATACAGATTGCATCAAACTTTAGACACGCAATCACCCATAAAATGCTAGCACATGGACTAAGAGCTAGGGGTGGCATAGTAGCTCTCATTATTGAGGCACATGAATCATACAGAACAGAGATATTCTACTTGTGGATCACATTCCCAGCAGCAAATGCAAGAACAAGACATTTCACTACTATACAGAAGGAGATGCACCAGCGAAATACTGTCGATTTGAGGACATTGATTTTCCGCTCAAGTATGGAAGAGAAGGGGCAACATGGCCAATGTTAGCGGCATACACACCACATCCTGACATTGAAACAATGCCAGTGAGAGACTTATTCACACAACACAAGGAAGTGATAAAAAAATATATAGAAACTTGACACAATTCATTGTGAGGACACTCACTGTCCAACCAGCAATAGTTGCAACAAATGAAACTCAAGCTCAGGGTACAACAACTAAAATCACACCACAAATATTACACGCAGTGATGGGTAAGATGCCCACAAAATGTGAACAAATGCCATTCTAGGTAGCTCAGAAAATAACACAGCTCAAGGCAGTATTACGAAATACTGCCCCGTATGAAAAACACAGAATGCTAACAATCTGCTTGCCCATGGGGATAACACCACTTGGGGTACAGTCTTTGCTTCAGAAACATACATTTGAGAGAGGGTCTCAGGGCATGTTTAAAGACCTATACATAGACACAACCCCCAAGGGATACACTTACAAAAACAAAAAAATGTCTAAGGGTCTGTAGGATCAACTATGTGTCCCGTTCAAGACAAAAAAATGGCTCACAACTAAATAGTGAAAAATAGCATGCTCCCCTGTATACTAGAGGCACAGCATGATATCACCAGGGTATAAAAAGTACCCATCAGTTACCATTATGTACCGCCCTTGTCATCATATGGGTTCTCCTCACACCAAGGAGAATATGCTCGCAACCACTTCGTGTTAGGGTGGTTGCTGCCAAACCATTGGGAATAGAATTATGTGATCGGGATACCAAACAAAAATGTGTTAAGGTAACCGATATGCGGTGCATGAATGAGTGAAAGTGAAGTGTATAAAATTGGAGAGAAGAGAGAAAAGAAAAATTTATTTATATCTCTCAAAACTTACAAACTTTAAAAAACAGTGCAAAATAACTGCTTTTTAGGTCTCGCGACCTGTCAATGCGCATGCGCATTGAGCGGAGCGAGACTATAGGGGCTTAAACAGACTTTAACTAACTGGCGATTTGATGCTGTGCCCGTGCGCTTTTAGGTCAATGCGCAAGCGCATTGACCTAAAATGCACGTGCACAGCATCAAATGGCCAGCCATCTGTTCCCCTGCAGCTCTTCCCGCTCCGCCCCACAAGCTTCCCCCAGCGTGTGCTCTGGCTCAGCCGAGCCGCACTCCTCCCACACCTTTGAAGTGAAGCTTCACTTCAAAGGCCCCTGCTGCTTCACACTGTGTCGCATTTCTCCTCCCCCGCCCCACAGCAATGCCCTCCGCCATCCGTACTTTCACTTTGACGGCCGCAGGCCGTCTCTCGTGTTTCTCCTCCCCCCTCACAGTGTTTTTTTTTTTAAACTTGTTTTACTTGTTTTTAAAGCACACATCTTTTGCTTCTTCCTGCGTTTCATCTTTGAAATGATGACAAAAACAAATCTGTTCCATTTCTTTTCACGTGAACGCAGCAAAATACTGCGTAAACGACGGCTTCGTTACCTAAGCTGGTGATACATATAATGTGAAGCAAAACCCTTTCACCCGTTTCCTATGGTAAAGGATGCAAACGTATTAGCTAGATATTCAGCACATATTCAAAACGATTACAAACATTCCCTGCTGCTTCGCGCTGTGTCGCATTTCTCCTCCCCCCTCCCCACAGCAATGCCCTCCGCCGTCCGTACTTTCACTTTGACGGCCGCAGGCCGTCTCTCGTGTTTCTCCTCCCCCCTCCCAGTGTTTTTTTTTTTAAACTTGTTTTACTTGTTTTTAAAGCACACATCTTTTGCTTCTTCCTGCGTTTCATCTTTGAAATGATGACAAAAACAAATTTGTTCCATTTCTTTTCACGTGAACGCAGCAAAATACTGCGTAAACGACGGCTTCGTTACCTATGCTGGCGATACATATAATGTGAAGCAAAACCCTTTCACCCGTTTCCTATGGTAAAGGATGCAAACGTATTAGCTAGATATTCAGCACATATTCAAAACTATTACAAACATGGCCCTGAGCAAAGTCGTACAAGAATTCGGCAACTGCAAGCAGCTAACTTACGAGATCACAATAAAAGGGACTCGGAATGGTGCACCGTAAAGACTAACAGTGATTTTGCCTAGTGATTCGGAAAGCGGACTAACAAGCATTTGCAATGCAACAGGTCTCGCAGTTGTGAGAGTCTGAGCTA
Source organism: Lissotriton helveticus (assembly GCF_964261635.1). Lineage (NCBI taxonomy): Eukaryota > Metazoa > Chordata > Amphibia > Caudata > Salamandridae > Lissotriton > Lissotriton helveticus. Next base: position 382,263,294 of record NC_136061.1, on the reverse strand, counting down.
TTGGCATTGTAAATGGTAATGCCTTTATTTCTGTGTTGGTTTTCAAAACATAAATAAAAGGCATTGTCATTTACAATGCCAATAGCTCAAACCCTCGCAAATGCGAGACCTATTGCATTGCAAATGCTTGTTAGATTATAGGAACTCATGGTGTCCCGTCATTAGCAGTGATACCGGATGTATTAAGACAAATACAGAACAAGTATGGAGCAGAGCCAGCTCTGAACCTAGAGATGAAGTTGCTAGGTAACTTTGCCTAGGTATCAGCCACAATATTAGCTAATATTAATGGGGAAGCAGCTTCAGTGTCTATCCGCCAACGCCTAAGACAGTTCAGTCCTTTACAACAGGAACACGAACTACCAAATATAATTGAAACTGTGTATGCAGAATTAGGCAGGGACAGTTTGGGTGGGAAAGCTTTCAAACCACAACTGATGGGCAGTTCTGAAAAGGACACTTCCAAGCAGACACCTGCTTCAACTAAAAAGAAATCGGATAATAAAAAACAACAAACATTTAAAGGAAAGAGATCTCAATCCTGAGGTAGATCTCCTCCACAGGAGGAGAGGTATAACCTTAGGAAAAGGGATAATATTAGGAAACCTGACAGGTATCAGGATACTGATACATATTCCTTACATTCCTTTCAGGGTTCATCGAAAAACACAAAGAAGTAAGGATGGTCAGACAGACAAGAAGAGCGTACAAAGTCCAGAGACAAGCAGCACAATCAGGATTACACTTCTAAGAAAGAAGAGAAGCCAAAGCAAAAGCCACAGTTCAAAAAGAAGGATCTAAATGAATCCAGTACACAACAAAGTAATGTTCACCTGAAGCAGACCGCCACTGGGGAAGTTAAATCAGTCAAGGCAAGACCTGTCTGGATCCCAAAAGTCATGGATCTGGTCAGACAGAAGATAGAGGACAAAAAACAATCGGGCCATCCTACAGCCTATACAGGTCTAGCAGTAAAAGGAACACGAACTGTACTTCTACTGTCTCTTGCTGGAAAAAAGGAGAAAAGATTTGTCTCAATTAACCTAATCAAACCACACTATGTGGCCGATACTGGGTAGTAGGCCACGTGGACTCCAAAGTAGCAGACACCCTACACTCGCTACAATTTAAGAAGTTCAAACGGAAAGACTCATCACATTGGAAGAGTTCATGAAGGACTATGCAATTTTGCTATGGAACTAGTTCCTCTTGAACCTGAAGTTCGAATTCAGAATCAAAATGAAAAACAAATTGTTATTCGACCAAATACAGATGTCTTCATCAACATTCTTCATCAAGAGCAACCTATGATTTTGCGGAATTCGTTGGATAACTGGGCAAGGGCTGAGAGTGTGGCGCTCCATAGAGAAGAGACAGCGGGACTCCATAAGTTCCCAATAGCTCTAGACTGGGATGTCATCTTGACATCCTATCACCAAATATGCCAGCGGTACGGCATAGAGTGACCACTCCCCCTCCTCCCCCCACTCCTCCCGGTGACGCCCGCGCGCCCGCCCCTACGCTTTACACCCTCATGACTGATAAGAGGCAGCGTGGACCCACTCGTTGCCTACCCCATGACCATCACACACATACAAGCTTTTGTTATTAATCACCACCCACTATTTTTGTTTCTAAATTCTGTTAGATTGTTCTTTATAGTCAATTGCTTCACAGGAAAAAACAGCTTTGAATGTATGTTGAGCTATTTCTAGGCCCTTTTTCCTATAAGCGTTGCTGTTTCAACATCGTTTGCACGTCCGATGAACAAGTCTGCAATGCCAAGAGGAAACGGTTTCAACCTTCTCCATCACCTAGTGCTGCAATTATAAAATGTTACACTTTTACATGTAAGCCAGACTTTATTGCCTTAATCATGCTGCTTCATTTACACTGTCTTTCTCCTGCTCCTTGACATTGGGCTCCTTTATGTTGAATGTTGTTGGCACAGAGCTAGGATGCACAATTTTCATGGCGGCACTGTGTATACTTTACGTTTACTTATGTGTAATATTGTACGATACCTGAAAATATGCAATAAACATATTCAAACAAAAAAGAGCAACCTATGATTTCTACAAATCCTGATGCAATACCAACAATTGATCGAACTGGTTCTGGTTATTTCATAAACTTTGATACGTTTTCTTTGGATCCAAGTGAACCTGAAACGATGCCAGCCCAAATATCACGCAAGCAGCAAGTTAATGACTTTCTGAACTGTATTAAAAAGACTTACCTGGTTTGGTAGAACTATGGGTAACAACCACAATACTTTTCTTTCTTTTCTGGGTAAGCTTAGTAATAGTTTTTAGCATTGTATTGTATTGTGGTATACTTCTATAGCGCAAACCTGTCACCTCCAAGGGCATCCTGGCGCTTTGACCCCTAATCCAGCAACTTCAGCAGCCTAGCCTGTTCCAGGGAAGAGGTAAGTTTTCAGCGCCTTTCTAAAGGCTAAAAGATCCTCAAGGCTTCTCAGGGATAGTGGCAGGGAGTTCCAGAGTTTGGCCGCCGCTACTCTAAACGATCGGCCACCCATCCTCACTCTCTGGAAACGTGGAACTACTAGTAGCCTAGATGAAGAGGAGCGTAAGGCTCGAGAAGGGAGGTACCAGTCAAACATTCTCTGCAGAGGGATTGGGCCCAGGCCATGGATGGCCCTGAACACAATACAGGCTGCTTTATAGCGAACGCGTGACTGGACCGGCAACCAGTGGAGTTCCTGTAACGCTGCTGTTGCAGAGCTATAGTAAGGGCGGGAGAGGGCAAGTTTGGCAGCCATATTTTGCACCCTTTGGAGCTTGCTCAGAAGTGCTGCCGGGGCCTCCAGAAGTAGTGCGTTACAGTAGTCGAGACGACTTAGGATGGTACTACGCACTACTTCGGGTCTGGCTTGCTCAGGGAGGAGAGGTAAGACCTTGCGCAGCATGCGGATCAACATCATGCACGTTGAGGTGGTTTTATTTACGTGCAGGTCCAGCTGCAGGTTGGGCCCAAAAATAACACCCAGGTTACGTGCCGAACGTGCGGCTGACACCGACTCAGAAAAAGACGGAGGCCAGAAGTCATCTGGGAGATCTCGGGGAACTCGGTCATTGGAGCAGTATAGGACCTCTGTCTTAGTTCCATTGAACTGTAATGAGTTCAAGCGAAGCCATTCCGCAGTCGCCTGCATGCACCGATGAAAGGTCTCCAACGGGACTGCGTCCTGTCCCTCCAGCATGCTTGTTCATGGCAAATACCTTCGACAAAGCTCTGGATTTAATTTTAAAAACACATCAATCATCTCATCGAGAAGAAAGAGACATGTCATCAGTGAACATTACAGCAGTTCCTGTCCTGAAAGGTATAGTTTGGGACAAGGTTGATTTTGATATACTTGGTCCTAGAGAAATGTTAAAAGTTCCACACTTATTTAAAATATCGTTGAGTGATATCATTACCTCAAATACTTTTTCCGATGATTAGGACTTTGTAACTGTAAACATGTCTCATTTAGATAAATCTGCTGCATTTTTTAATAGTGAAACATTGGAAAGCACACCAGTTTACGAAACTACGTATTGTTTTCAACATTATGGTCATCCCTTTTTTCACAAATCTGCTAATTATTGAAATGTGTTCCCATACCATCAGTGGAAACATTGTCCAACACCGCCAAAAGGCAGTTCTAAACGCTTTGCACAAAAGTTTCCATATTTTTCAGGGTTTATTATGTCTGACCCAGCCTCATATTATTATAAGGTTGTACCAACATCAGCACAGAAAAATATGTTAGCAAACACTAAACAGATTTACTCTGCATTCCTTACTGCCCCTTTATCTGAACAAGGTTACGACTTATGGAAAGACACCATAGACTTAAAATCTGTCTGGGGTACTAGAGAATGGCAAGTTCAGGGAACAGAAGCTTTATTTAGAGCATGCCTTGTCTCCCGAACAGATCATGTTTTTGAACAAGACAGTGCAACAGACGTCCTGCCTTGGACTAGCCAAGAGCAAAGACTTAAACACACCTCGGCTACCAACACCATCACTGACTGAGGGTAATGAAACATCACAAAAAGAGGTTACATTAGATGACGTCATTCAATACAATAGATCAGACCCCGATTGGAAGAAATGGTTGATTCCGCCCACAGACACCAACAGTTGTCAGGCAATATTCATGGGTAAAGCCAAAGGGTTTGCGATTCATAGGCCAGATCCACACTATGTACAATGAGAACATCCAGGGGTAGTGACATCATACAGTGTTGGGAATTTGTGCCTTTATTGGCTAAAATCCTCAACACTCAAAGGTGAAACAACACTTATCCTTACTATCACAGGATGTGGATCTTAGGGATTTTATACTAGGTTCCAAGAAGCCACGTCAGAAACGTTTCATATATGCTGGCATTTATGCTGCCTAAAATAAAATATGGCAAAATATTCCAACAAGCGGAAGCAGAGAGCTTACGGGAGAAAGACTGTATAAATCGAGAAAAATCTCTAGCAGTGGTAGACAATTGGTTAATTACATTGATCTCCAGGATATATTCCTTGGGCAACATTGTATCTTCTGCGATAGACATACTAGAACAGGATTTGGCCATATAACAACACGGGCAATCTCAGTTTTGTTCTATTATGTTGTCAAGCAGGACGCTGCAATCTTTGCGTGTAGGCTATGTGCCTTGGCGTTTTATCAACAGCACGTCTCTGTTTTCTGAATGCAATCTAACAGATAAACAGATAAAAATGGCACAGAGGGGAGCAAAATATACAATGATGCATATCAAAAAACTGTATAAATTATCATTTACAGTGGGTGGATCACTGTCCACAGAATGGCTAATCCATGGCTATATAACTCTAGCGGTCACTACTACTGCTGCCTGCCCACCTGATGAGCTAAATTGCACCGTGGCATAACCAGTCGGTGTTAACCATTCTTTAGGTTTACCCCTTACATCCTGTGGACCAATAGTCCACCCATTTAGTCACGCCCCTTGAGGGGGACGGAGCGTATCCAGGCAAGCCCCCAGTTGCTCAGATTTACAGCCCCCCCAGGACTAATGGGGTGCCATCGTTCCTCCAGGGTCCTGCCATAAGGACTTCCTAGGGCTATATGGCATGTGCACCCTTCTTCTGGTCATGAAGGGGTACCCCTATGCACCATTCAACCTCTGGATCACCTTGTAACACTGCTACAGATCTGAGTATGGCACTCAATCAATCAATCAATCAAAGCATTTATATAGCGCGCTACTCACCCGGAGGGTCTCAAGGCGCTTGGGTGGTCCTCTACTGCTCGAATAGCCAGGTCTTGAGTTGCTTCCTAAAGGAGAGGCGGTCTTGGGTCAGGCGGAGGTGGATGGGGAGGAAGTTCCACGTCTTGGCAGCCAGGTAGGAGAAGGATCTTCCTCCCGTTGTGGCTCTTCGGATGCGAGGAACGGCGGCGAGGGCGTGGGTGGTCGATCGGAGTTGGCGAGTGGGGGTGTAGAAGGTCAGGCGGTCGTTGAGGTATCTGGGGCCTTGGTTGTGGAGAGCTTTGTGTGCGTGGGTGAGGAGTCGGAACGTGATCCTCTTGCTGATGGGGAGCCAGTGCAGGTCTCTCAGGTGTCCGGAGATTTGGCTGTGTCGGGGGATGTCCATGATGAGTCGTGCTGAGGCCTTCCGAATGCGCTGGAGTCTTTTCTGGAGTTTGGCTGTGGTTCCGGCGTAAAGGGTGTTCCCGTAGTCCAGTCGACTGGTGACGAGGGCCTGGGTGACCGTCTTCCTGGTTTCAGTGGGGATCCACCGGAAGATCTTCCGGAGCATGCGTAGGATGTTGAAGCATGATGAGGAGACGGCGTTGCCTTGTCTGGTCATCGAGAGGGAGGAGTCCAGGATGAAGCCCAGGTTTCGTGTGTGGTCCGTTGGTTTAGGTGCGCTGCCGAGGGCAGGGGGCCACCAGGTGTCGTCCCAGGCGGAGGGTGATGATCCCAGGATGAGGACTTCCGTCTTATCTGAGTTCAGTTTCAGGCGGCTGTTCGTCATCCACTCGGCTACGTCTTTCAACCCTTCGTGTAGGTTGGTTCTGGCGGTGGCTGGGTCGTTGGTGAGGGAGAGGATCAGCTGGGTGTCGTCGGCGTAGGAGATGATGTTGAGGTTGTGTTGGCATGCGATGGCCGCGAGGGGGCTCATGTAGATGTTGAACAGCGTGGGGCTGAGTGAAGATCCTTGTGGTACGCCGCAGATGACTTCGGTGGCCTCTGATCTGAACGGGGAGGCGGACTCTCTGGGTTCTTCCGGCGAGGAACGAGATGATCCACTCCAGTGCCTTCTCCTGGATTCCGATGTTGTGCAGGCGCTGTACTAGGGTGCGGTGGCAGACCGTGTCGAACGCCGCGGAGAGGTCCAGGAGGATGAGGGCCGCCGTTTCCCCGTTGTCGAGCAGGGCTCGGATGTCGTCGGTGGCTGCGATGAGGGCGGTCTCGGTGCTGTGGTTGGCCCGGAAGCCGGACTGTGAGTGATCAAGGGATCCATTTGTCTCGAGGAAGGCGGCCAGCTGTCTGTTGACTGTCTACTCGATGACTTTGGCCGGAAAAGGAAGGAGCGAAATGGGGCGGTAGTTCTTGAGGTCGGTGGGGTCCGGTGATGGTTTCTTCAGTAGGGCGCTGACTTCGGCGTGTTTCCAGCTCTCTGGGAAGGTGGCGGTGTTGAAGGAGGTGTTGATGATGTCCCGGAGATGGGGTGCGATCATGGAGTCGGCCTTGTTGAAGACGTGGTGAGGGCAGGGGTCGGTTGGTGATCCGGAGTGGATGGAGTTCATTGTGCGGATGGTGTCTTCGGTGTTGACCGGTGTCCAGGCGCGGAGGGTGGAGATGGGGGGCGTCGGTGCGTTCGTGGGGTGCGTCGGCTGTGAGCTGAAACTGTTGTGTATGTCTGCGATCTTGCTGTGGCGAGCGAGTTGCAGAGTTCTTGCGATGGGGTGATGCCGTTGTTTCCGGCGCTAGGGTTCGAGAGCTCTTTGAATATGATGAAGAGTTCTTTGCTGTTGTGGGCGTTGTTTTCTAGACGCTCCTTGAATGCGGTTTTCTTGGTGGTGTGGATCAGCTGGTGGTGTTTTCGAGTTAAGAGCTTGAGGGTGGTCATGTTGTCTGGTGTCGGGTCTCTGCTTCAAGCTTTCTCTAGGGCTCGGCAGTTCTTCTTGGAGCTCCTGAGTTCGTCGGTGAACCAGGATGCTTTCTTGTTGCCGGGTCTGACGGGGGGGTCTTCAGTGGAGCGAGGTCGTCTGCGCAGTTGCTGATCCACCTTGTGAGGTTGTTGGCAGCTTGGTTGGGGTTGACTGAGCTGACAGGAGGGTTCTGGCTCAGGGATGTGGCGAGCTGGTCAGCTGTGATCTTGTTCCAGCTTCTGCGGGGAGCCTGTTGCGGGTGGTGGTGGGTCGTGGTTCTTCTGAAGCTGAAGTGGACGCAGCTGTGGTCTGTCCAGTGGAGTCCAGTGGTGTGGCTCAAGGAGATGGCCTTGCTGGAGGAGAAGACGGGGTCAAGCGTGTGGCCGGCGTAGTGGGTGGTGGAGGTCACCAGTTGCTTGAGTCCGAGGTTGGCGAGGTTGTCCAGCAGGGTGGTGGTGTTGCGGTCGTTGTTGTTCTCCAGGTGGAAGTTGAGGTCCCCTAGGAGGATGTAGTCAGCGGAGGGGAGGGCGTGCGGGCTGATGAAGTCTACGATGTCTTCGCTGAATTGTGTGCGTGGTCCCGGGGGTCTGTAGATGAGGGTGCCTCTGAGGGTGGTCTTGGGGTCGGTGTGTATCTGGAAATGCAGGTGTTCGGCGGCTGTGAGGGTGTCGTTGGTGTTGGTCAAGATGCGGATGGTGTTCTTGTGGATGATGGCGATGCCTCCTCCCGTTTGGTTGACGCGGTCCCTCCGGGTGATCTTGTATCCGTCCGGGATGGCGATGGCGATGTCGGGCGCTGAGGAGGCGTTCATCCATGTTTCTGTGAGGAAGGCGACGTCTGGAGATGTGGAGTCGAGGAGGTTCCAGAGTTCCACGGCGTGTCTGTGGACGAAGCGGGTGTTGAGCAGGATGCACTTCAGGTGGTTGTTGCTGGTGCTTGGCTTGGCGGGTGCAGTGCAGGTCCGGATGCAGGAGAACTTGCAGGATTGGCAGGTGAAGGGTCCGTGGGTGCGTCCTGGGGTGGCTCGGTGGCAGCCGGGGAATCGGCCGGAGTTGAGTGCGTTGAGGGTGGCGGTGTCGTAAGTCCGGCGGGTGGGCTGGCAGCTGCGGGGGCCAGGGGATCTGGCGCTGGGCGCGGTCCAGGCGCGGACGGGCGCAGACGGGTTTGCCTTTGGGGTACCTTCGGCGCACAATCGGCGCGTCAACGCTGTGCGTCAACGCTGCGCGTACGCATGCACTCTGCCATAAATTGGGAGTGGGGAGGGGAGGGGTGAGGGAGGAGCAGCTGGGAGGCGGGAGCGGGGTGGCGGGAGGGGGGGCAGCGGTGCGGTGATGCTGGAGGGAGCGTGGGTGGGGCCGCGGGGAGCAGCGGCAGGGAGCGGGGTGGGGCAGGGGACAGTGGCGACACCGGCAACAAAAGGGCGACACAAGGGGTACAATACAAAACAACAACAGTGCAAAACTTCACAGGGCACAAGGACGGCGGAACGAGTGAGCAAAGGGCGGCGATACAACTACCTGGCATGAGCGGCACAGAGGGCAGGCAGGGTCCGGTGGCCGGGGCAGAGCTCAGAGGCAGCAGGAGGAGGCCGGGCACACTCGGGGCGGGCCACGCGGCGGGAGGAGGGAGCGACCGGGTCTGACCAGGTCAGATCAGGTCACAGCTCCTAGCCCGTGAGCCGCGCCTATCTACCTTAGTGGGAGGGAGGAGCAGCTGGGAGGTGGGAGCGGGGTGGCAGGAGGGGGTCAGCGGTGCGGTGATGCTGGAGGGAGCGTGGGTGGGGCCGCGGGGGGGCAGCGGCAGGGAGCGGGGTGGGGCAGGGGACACGGGCAACAAAAGGGCGACACAAGGGGTACAATACAAAACAACAACAGTGCAAAACTTCACAGGGCACAAGGATGGCGGAACGAGTGAGCAAAGGGCAGCGATACAACTACCTGGCACGAGCGGCACAGAGGGCAGGCAGGGTCCGGAGGCCGGGGCAGAGCTCAGAGGCAGCAGGAGGAGGCCGGGCACACTCGGGACGGGCCACGCGGCGGGAGGAGGGAGTGACCAGGTCTGACCAGACCTCGGGGGCACCTGTCATACCCAGGGTCCCCCACCAAGGCAGACATTCTCACTAATACCCTGATGTTTCTAGGGCATCACCCAGGTCCAACCAAAATAGTTCCATGCCCAATCTAAACAAATGGACCACCATCCACATCAAAATATCCTGTGGTCATGACATGCAAGCTGAGCTCATCATGAGGCACGGCGCTCCTGTGCTCATGACGAGCTCAGCTCGTCACATGTGCATTACCTGCCGTGGAACGCTCAGCACAGCACAGCAGGGGAATTATCCCCGCATGCAAGCGTTCCACAGCTCATGACGAGCTGAGCTCGTCATGAGCACCGGAGCGCTGTGGCTCATGACGAGCTCAGCTCATCATGAGCCTCGAAGAGGTTAACTTGGGAACTGCTATTCTCTGTTTTAACCACTGCTTTATTTTCCCCCATGGGCACGTTCAATGGCCTCAATTGCAGCAACTGATCACTACTTTAACCAATTTTCAGGCAGAAATCCCTATTGTGCCTGGTGCGCCACTAGGGGGCCTTCTTGTTAGGTGTTGTAGCGTCATGTGCTTATCCTTTACTGCCCGGTACCTGGTAAACGGGCTTGGCTGGTAATCATGGTGGGTTTCGCCTCCAAGTCCATCTGTATAATTGTTAACAGTTATTATTTGTGACCGCACAATACCCTTCTTTCTACCAGCTGACCACAGTTGTATGGGAGTACAGTGTCTTCCAGAGATATTAAAATAAAATTAAACTACTGCTCTTCTCTTGACCAGGCTTTGTAACAGGGATTCTGTGCAAACACAGAGCTGTGCACAGAGACTTAGGACCTCAGTGAATTAGGGTGTGCCAAAACTCACCTTAGTACCCAAAATCCCCTACCAGACTAGCAATCAGTGTCACATTAGCTCTTCGTCCTATAGCAAAGAAACCAATGATTAGACAACCTAGAACATGCGACTTAGTACCATCTCAGGAATGGTGGGAAGTGAGAACACTCTTTTGTTATACGTTCATACCAGTCCACAACAGGAGTATAATAGAGACACAGTAAGGTTAAAATGTTTATTTTAACGACGTGATCTCAAGCGCAGTATTTTAATCAACATAAGCATACATATTATTAAGAATAATATGGTCAGCATGGTTACAATTCCATAAAATACAAAAGGAGGAATCTTTTTACAATGATAGTGCAAAGAGGTGCCAAAAGCGCCTATTTAAAGCACCCTCCCTATCTAGGAACTATGTATTATAAAACTATAGAAGGTCTCTTGAGCTTTCTTAGGGGGACCCCATTTACCTGTCCACTCAGTAAGTGCAAATTACATCAGGATCGGTTAGTCTCTCTGCATGCCTGGAATCTTCCAAGTGTGTTCAGTTCTGGCAAGTGTGCTATGATAAAGGCACCAGAATCCTACTCGGCTTGCAGCTGCCAAATTGTTGTGTCTAGAATGTGTTACACGGACACGCCGATAAACAGGCTCGCACGTTGTGATAACCTTGTCGGCTCAGCACTCACTGTACAGACTGGGGACACAATGTATGTCTAGAGATGTCGAAAAACAATCCTTATCTCATGTATAGACCTTCGAGAAAGTGAACTCAGCAAAAACAGCTAAGCAGTGTTGTGTGCAAAAAGCATCAAAAAGGAAAAATGACGTTTAAACTTCTAATAAGCCATGATAACTTAACATGCACGCAGAAAGAGGCCCAAAAACCACACTACAGCTTCTGCGTTGTATACTCCCTTGTTCGCTGTGTACCATTATGTGCAGTTCCATATAGGGGATGACTCAGCTCTTGGTTACCCCCCTTGCTTAGCGAGTCCACATTTGGGGTTCATTGATGACCGTGTGCAGGACTAAGAGAAATATGGACCCCCCTGGAGAGGAGAAGGTCATCGGGTGGGGACAGGGTGCAGTCTTGTTATAGATGCTATGTTGCCCTGCTGGTGTCTCCACCTGAGTAGTGGCCCATAGACCGCTTATGCCAATGGTACGTTATTGTGCCCAAAAAGTTTGCCAATTCTTTGGATTTGAGGACATGGGGTAAAACTTATGAGCAGATGTACCGGCACCTTCTTAAATATGTACGCAAGACGTGCACTGGTAGTTGTCCAAATTTGAGCTCCAACCCAGCTATTCAACACTATTGAAGTAACCGCACCCTTTTAGGAATGACAAACTCACGCCACACACAGCTGAATAGCGTTTATTTGTGTGTGGCCCATAACCCTACTTCTGCTAAAGGTATACCGGTGTGCCGAACAGGTGCCATTCCTTTTGGATCACGATAACCTGTAGTGAGTTATACGTATTAATTTACCTGCACCTTCACTGAAAATACAAATGTGTTCTGGTGGTTGTCACCACATGTGCTCCAAACTCATCTATCTCAGCACTATTGAGGCCACTCCCCCTTTTTAGATAAGTAACGCAGCCCACCTGGCTGAGGGGTAACAGGTTGTCTTGGCTTAATTGCAGGGACCCTTAGCCCACACTCATCCTTACAGTATTCTGCTTCATGTCAGCCTTGCATGCAAGCCTGTCACCTCCGACTGCGATTTACTGCTCCTGAGTTGCCGTGCTGATGTTCCCACCCTGAGGTGAGAAGCCCAGTGTAAAACTTCTGCTCTTGTATACCAGGATACAGACCGGTGATAGAAAAGCTTCTGGAAGACAATGTGTACAACATCCAGTCCCATTCTAACTGCGGGCTCTAGTTGGATGCTGTGCTGCGGTATTGCTACTCCCACCCTACCATGATGTATAAATGCTCAACTATCTGATGAGCCTAGAAATATGTGACCTTAGGCAAAGGAGTCCTCGTGTACTTGCCGTGAATCCCTCCTTTCTTACTGGAATTTCACCTGTTCCATTTATCTGTGATGTTTTCCCTCCAAACTTCCCAGGCTGTTTGCTGCTAACTAACCCTGGGCAGTGAACTACATTCTGCTCGTGGAGTTTGCGACGTTTCGGCAACTTTGTGCTTCGCAGTGAACACGTAGTTGTCGAATACTTCACAATCTACAGCGTAGCGTAGTTGTTTTCTTCCTTGCACTCTCAATATCGTTCTCGCGTGTGCGGTAACGACTTACTGTGGTTCTGCGTTTGCCTACTTGATTTTTTCTCCCCTTCGCGTGCGCCACGAGGTTTGGAATCCGGCTGCACAATCCCGCGAGACTGTACGACTGCGATCACATTATTTGGACGCGCGATCACGTCATTCGGACTCACGATCTTCCTTCCGACGCAGTGTTGGTAAGATCGTGTTTCCGAACACGCAGAAACTACAATTTGGCACAGAATATCTCTCGAGCATGATAAAACCTTCTCGAAAATGATAATTTTGCTCAGAAAAACCCCTCAGATTGTGATTTGGCTGTAGTCTTTTGTTTTAGGGGTCCTCTTTTTTTTAACTAATTTTTTCAAGAGAAAGGAAGTGCCCCTAAGTCTCTAACTTCCTGTTCCTGTCCAGAAGGCTCCTCCCAGTGCTTTGTCCATGTGCTGTTCACTTTCATTTGGATTTGGAGCTGGAAGGATCACTTTTTGTGTGTGCCTGCTGCATCATATCATTGGATTGGATTTATTGAGGACTTTTGGATTTGAAATTTTATTTTACAAGTAAGTAGGAGAATTGGTGTACATGTTTGTTTGATTTTGGGCTTTTTTACCTACAGTTTTCTGGGCTTTTCAATCCTTGTTAAAAATTATTGTTGAGGGAGGCCTGCACTTTGATGAGGGGCCAAGTTCTCTTTCTTTGAAATTTCATCCAGTAGGCCCAGAGGTAACCATGGATCCAACCATGTTCTGAAGAAGATGGGCCCAAAGAAATCAGGCTCCAGGTCCTCCAAGACCAAGAAGGTTGCTGAGAAGAAGAAGGAAGAACAGAAGGGAAGTGACACTTAATTTATGGTGTTGACCCCAAAACCTTTTTTGGGAAACCAAAAAGTACGCCTGCAGCAGCGGTGTCCGGGGGGCAAGCTTGGGGCAGCACCTCCGCATCAGTGGGCCCAGCCCACCAACCCAAGCCCAAGCAGATGAGCATGGAAGAGGTAGCCAATCTAATGGTGGAAAGCTGTGATGCTGAGCCTGACCTAAACTTATCGGTATCTCAACGCATGAGGTGACACAGCAGATAAGTGGTGAACAACAACAACCGCAACCACCGCCCGCAATAGTTGTTGTTCCTCCTGAAGTAGGGGCAGTTCAGGAAATTGAGCCTCATGCAGAGCAAGACGAAGAGGAAGCCACTCATGCAGGAGATGTATTGTCTTCCAAATCCCCAAAAAGGAAAAGGATGGTTAGTCCATCGAGTTATTCGCCAAGCATCCCTTCTGATGATCTAGATCTCACTTGGGAGCCACAACAACCTGAGCATGAGAGGGATACACATTCTAAGACCAGGCTGGGGAAAAGGAAGGTTCCAGAAAGCCTTACACTTATGGAGGTTGATGTAGAACCGCAGGATAATGATGATGATGAGTCTGACCCAGTCTTCACAAGCATCATTCCCAGCCCGAGGACATGGAGACCAACATTTTTACCCTATCCAGAATGGCTGCAACTAGTAGGGATGTAGCACGCATACCTCCAACACAGACAACACCAACACGGCCTCCAGCTTCCATGTTTACATTAGCAAAGGGCTGGCAGCGTCCTATATCCAGCACAAGCACCACCTCCGCAGAAGTAGGTAGTGGTACTACTGCGCAGCTACATAGTCAAATTCAACACACACCCGCCAGTTCATCCGGCATTGGAAGTGGCACCTCTAGTAGGAGACAAAAGTTAAGCTCCCCAGTGTGGGACTTCTTTACGGTTAGCAAAAAGGAGGAGAACATTGCTATATGCTCCATTTGTCATTCCTCTATTAGTCGTGGTAAGCTTGGTACAAACTATGGTACCGGAGGCCAAACGACCCATTTGAAAAAACACCACGCAATCAAGTGGTAGGACCACCTTCGTAGCTTAAAAACTGGAACCATTGATGTTGGTGGGGATAAACTAGTGCAAGGTCCACTCACGGTTGAACAGGAAGAAGAAGAAGAGGGAGCCATTCTATTTGGTAGTGGAACACAAAGTAGCCCTGCCCCCAGCACTGCAGTGGTACAGCCCACATCCTCTGCATCAGCAACATCTCAGTGGCACAAGAGTAAGAGTCAGCCGGAGACACCAAGGAGTACTGCAATGCAAAGTGCTGCGTCGAGCCGAACAGAAAGAAATACCACACAGCGTACCATTCTTAGCATGTTTACTAGGCAGGAGGGAAAGTACGAACACAACCACCCAATAGCACATTTGTACAATGCTAAGCTGGCTAAAATGTCAGCACTGGACCTTCTCCCTTTTTCTTAAGTTGAAGGGGTGGGTTTTCTGGAACTTGTGACAACCATCTGCCCAAAATGGAAGGTTCCCAGACGCTACTATTTTGCCAAAGTTGCTGTTCCAGCACTACATCATGACGTGCTGGAATTGCTTGGAAAAGCCTTATATCAGAGTGCTGTTCATAGTCTCCACCTGACAACAGACATGTGTACCAGTTGCCAAGGCACTGATTACATGTGCATCACTGCACACTGAATCTCTTTTTCTGGTGTTAGAGAAAAGCTATCTGCAGGCGGTGATACTGTTGAGATTTTTAATGACACTCGCAGACATGCAACTGTAGCCATGTTTGCTATGGAGAAATCTCATACTGCTGCAAACATTTTGGCTGAGTTTAACAGCAAGAGGGCTTAACATTGGTTTTGTTGCCACGGACAATGGCAGTAATGTAGTTAAGGCCATGAAAGATGGTGGTTATTTCAGGGTCCCGTGTTTGGCACACTGCATTAACATTGTTGTTCAAGACTTTCTCAAAAATTAACGCAACTTACTGACCACTTGCAAAAGAATACAAACACATTTCAACCATTCTTTCAAAGCCCGGAAGCGGATAATGGTCATTCAACGTGAGCATAAACGGCCAGTCAAAACACTCATCCAAGAGGTGCCAACAAGTTGGAATTCAACTTATTACATGCTCGATCGTCTGTTTGAGCAGTACATACCACTTAATGCTTATGTTATGACAAGAAGATTAGGGGATCCTACTGTTAAAGCCATGACCGTTGAGATGTGGCAATGGGACCTCATTAAATGCCTGACAGAGATGCTACTTCCTTTTGAGGTCTTCACACATGCAGTCAGCAGGGAGGACTGTACTATGGGCCAAGCTATCCCATTGTTGTATATGCTAGAGCAACAGCTGAAGGAGGTGTCTGAAACATACGAAGGTGTGAAAGACAAAGTAAACGCATGTTATTTGGCAAACGCCTTAGCCGTCTGCTTATCTGACAATACAAGGATTCAAAATAAGATTGTGTCACATCGACATTACATTACTGCCACAATTTTGGATCCACGGTACAAATGATCTCTGAACAGTAATGCAGTAATTCCTTTTTCAGAAGGGGATGTTGCCAAGTACAAAACTTTAATAGCTGAGGAAGCCACTGATTTAGAAAACGAATAGCTCTCAATTAGAGGCCTGCCAGTGCCAGCCCAGGACAGTGAAAGTACTACAGGGCATCCAGAGTCAAGTTCTTCTTCAGAGCATGAGAGCAGTGCATTTGCTTCCCAGCAGTCACCAACACTACCAATAACATCAATAACAGCACCAACAGGATCTGATTCATCAGACACAGCAAAAAACAAAATAGCTGCTTGGCTTCTACAGAAAGGGATGTGTAAGTCCGTTGCTGGTGCAAAGTCAAATGAGGCCAAGCAAATTGGAGCACCCCTGAACATTGAGCAGATGGTCCAGGCCTTCATGGAGCAAAACCCATTGGCGTATTGGTATGGGAAAAGAAGCCAATGGCCAGTGCTCAGCAGGCTGGCGATAAAGTATCTGGCTTGCCCTGTCGCAAGTGTCTCTTCTGAGCGTGTTTTCAGTGCTGCTGGTGCCATTGTAACTGTGAAAAGGACCAGTCTCTCGCCCAAAAGTGTGGAGAGGTTAACCATGATCAAAATGAATCAGCACTTCATATCACCGGACTACAAAATACGTGAATCACAGCAGGAAGAGTAGAGCGACTCCGAAGACATAAGTAGTGGTTTACATGACCTACTTCTGTCTGAACCACCAGAGTTTGAGGAAGAGTTCCTCTTCCCTGATAACTAAGTTTTCAAATTGTTACTTTCTCCCTTCCTTTATTTGTGTGTATATCTGTTTTCTGGATCAAATCAAACCACAACAAATCCATCACCACCGTCTCTTATTTTTATTTACCTATTGGAGTTGCACGTCGGTGCATTTAACTGTCCACTCCACTCCTCAGAGTCCTGCTCCATCTTCCTGACTCGCCCTAAATACATTTCCATCTTGCCAGACTTTGGATGGAGATGAATAATAGTACAATAATGTAGCCTCTAACAGTCCCTCCATAACAAGTTAAACGTACATGACTATAGCCATCTTCTGTTTTGTTTCCAATCCGAAACTCATCACTGTCTTATGGCTACCACCTCTGTCTGCAGGCATACGCAACTCTATACAGTCAGAACTTGAACAGGCATCCAGAACTAAAGTAAACTTGTCATCACTTTCAGAAGGCTCGGCATCTCTGATCTGACAGCCAAAGAGAAGAGCAAGACATGTATATAATTAATGAATTATGCCATGCATTGCATTGGATGCTTGCTGACTCTGAGCAAATGTGCATGAAGTCAAACTATACTAGTAGTTAAAATAATAACAAAGTAAAAGTGACTCAAGTGATAGTCAATGTTTCCATGTTGTTTAATAATAACCAATTATACTCCTACTACTGCAGGTGCAGTCTGGACTTACTTAATTGGAGTCACTCACTACAGACTGAGTTGGTGTTGGTCTGTTGGACTGGTCTGTTGGACAACACGTACACGTACCACACCATGATGATGATGACCATACTATCTTTGCACGTAGTCAGTCAGTTGGATCTGAGATGTTTGATGGAATAACAGAGTTTCAGGAAGTGGCATAAAAGGTAATCACAACCAATCAACAAGAACCACAGCAGACCTAGGCTACATGTCTGTACAGTGGTGGAGTCGAATAGTGGTATGATGGCTGACAGTGGCACATTGATTTAGTCACTTGATTTAGAAAATGATAGGTTACTGTATATGCCTTTTGTCTGGCTCTGTCAAAAATTAAGGTAAATGGAGTTTGGGTCATGGCCCAGTGCTGTGGGCCAGTTCTGTGCTGGCTCCTGTCCTGTTGTTCTTGTAGATCAATGCTGTGTAAATAGTAGAGTAGACACAATGTATCCAAGCTGCCTCAGTCTGAAAGTCTTCTCGCCCAAGAGTCTTGTCTTTTTGCACTACACAGTAATTGATGCTTTTTTTAATTCATTTATTTTTCAATACCCCTTTTTTGTTTTTCCTTCAACACTTACATGCCGGCCTTTTACCCAGTGCTATTATACTCGGAGCAACAACTCACACTTACCTTACTAATTCTCATCAGCCAGCCAGTGGCACCCAAGAATGATGCGCAGAGTGTCCATGGAAGGGAGAACCAAGATGAATGACGAGATACAACTACACATTTGGACCTGGATAATACAGTAACTTTAGTATGATATTCGTCTTTTAAATAATTTGATTCCTTTTTTCTCTTCATTCATTTTACGACTTTGTGACTTTGTTTGCTAATTGTTCCCTACAACTATTTTTTTATTTTCTTTGCTAGCTTTCAGCCCGGTTCAGCAGGTAATTAGGGTTTCTCTGAGGGCCTACAGGCAAGGCAAATTTAATATAATACTACTTCCCCGTACTGTCTAATTGTGTAGCAGTAGTTAAGTACTACTCATTAACCATCAAGTTATCTTCATCATGCATGCATTTCCTTTTTCTCCCTTTATAGATTCATTGGATAGTGGATCGTTGTCGTCTTCAAATATTGTTTTGCTTTTGTTGTCTCCATGCGTACTGTTTTTCTTTGTCAAACCTTTCCCCAAACCCCCCTTCTCAGCCATTCATCAAACCCTAACCCTCTTCCCCCGGGCTGTGTGATTTTATATTGAGGTGTGATGTGACTACATTAAATGTACACCAACAATTGATCACACACTTGCTGGGGCAGATGTGGCGAAAGCAACACTAATTAAATGTCATCGAGGCAGGGCAATGATCTTCTTCTGCTTGTCCACCCATGCTCAGTCTATGTACAAGCCAGTTAATTTTCCAAAGGGACCCACCGAATACATCATAATTAATTTCCGGCATTGATTGGATTTACAGCATTAAAGTTTACGAATTACAATTGTGTTAAGTCACTCCTTCGACACAACTACAGTTTAACTTTTTAGCTTCTTGTACTAGGCTGTCCCCTCCACCATTGTTTTCTTTTAGTTTAGCAGTTGCAATATTGTTTGTTTGGCAGTCTTCTTATGTACTGTACTTTTCTACTACTCCCACAGTCTCTCTCAGGCAAGCGACTGTCTCTTTTTTTGTTTGCAAATGCTAGTGCCAGTGTCTACTACTACCACCACAACCATGGCATCTTCCCCATTCTCTTGGGAAACCAGGCAGCCATTGCTATGCCGAACTTAATCCTCATCAATCACAAGTAAGATAAGTTTGCTGGGAGGTATAATGGACTAGGAGGAGCGACTGGTAGTACTAGTAGGACAAATATAACTCAGTGAGGGGTACCGTATCTATCTGTCTGCATGTTACAAAATAGGCAGATTATTTAAATCAAACACTGGTTGCTGCCCTGCATCTGCAAGGAAACCTTGTGACGTACATAAATTTGTGAAACGGTAACCCCCCCAACAAAACATTAACATCGTATGTGTAAGTATAAATAAATAACATTTATTTTCCTAACAAAAATAGACTATCCCACACCTCACCCACGCCTCTCCCTAACCCCAACCAATGTCCAAGTCCAAACAATGTCCAAAAAATAAGAAACCCCAACAGCCAATTCCCACCTACCAACAAAAGTACTAAAAAGGGGCAAATTAACACGGGCCATCTACAATCGGCGGGCTTTCAGGTGTTTGTCCACTAGGATTTTGATGCGCTCCTCTAATTGGTCCTCCAGCTGTGCCATCCGGACGAGAACTTTCTGGCGAAATGCACGGCACTTACATTTGCATCCATGTGGAGGGGCAGCAGATATTGAAAAATGGCGGTGTGGGCGGCTGCCTCACCATGGCGCCGTACTAATGCAGGAGAGGCCTGGATGGGGCCCGGGGCATTGAAAGAGGCAGCAGCTGCTGAAGCCGCCTCCTCCTCCTCTGCCTGAGCTACCAGCCGGCAGTATTCCTCACAGATGTCCTGCAGTTTCTGTTGCCGGGCCCTGGCTGCCAATTCCTTTCATGTTGGTTTTTGGGAAGGAGTATCTATAAAGAAAGAAACAGAATTGTAACTAAAACTCTTTAGCAAAACAGTAACACAAAATTAATTCAACACATAGTGGCACAGTAACACTAGCAAGCGCAGTACATAACATTTGTGGTAAGTATCTATCCTCCTGCTTCCCTGGCCTCTAACATTTTTATGGAGTTTTTTTCCGTCATTATACTTGCCCTAGTACTATGGATGGACTCCAGTACACAGAAGAACACCAGTCTTTTTCTTATCTCTAGTTTAGATAAATGACATAACCTTGTTGTAGGCTGTAGCCGGCAAGCCAGCTCAGTCAGCTAAGCTTGCGCCCAAGACCAACATACGAGTCACTACACAGACGCCTGTTACTTTTATTAACTAAGCTGCAGATGGAGAAGCTCGTATATTTTTCGAGTACAGGTGGCACTGGCCATACTCTGTCTGTTACATGAAGGGCAATTGCTCGATTTCACTTTCACTGTGTCCTGGCGACCACAAAAAGGCAGATCTATAATAATATAATATACTATTGATCCAATGATCATTACTTATATTGAACGGCATATCAGTCCAGTAGCGGTCAGAGGTGGGAGTGCTGGCGGGCGGTGACGTGGGGAGGGGCAGGGTGGGGGGAGAAAACTATGGATTGTGGACAATTACTGGTAAGTAAACATATAAATAAATAAAAAAAAATTTGTTGTGCGCACTGCATTCAGAATCCATAGTTTACCACCCCCCACCCCTCCCACACCCCACATCACCACCCGCCAGCACTCCCACCACCGACTGCTAATGCATAAGGTACTTTGATCATTGATTGTGTAACCAACAGATAGGCCACCCTTTGCAGGCTGGCTGAGCTGACACGATCGGAAAAAAATAAACATAGGTTGTAAGCGGTCATTGGAGTCAGAGGAAGGCGCTTGATAATATATATATATATATGATGTGCTTGCAAACTACTGAGTCATCAACTGTATTTTGCAATGAAATCCTACTTTTACATAAATATATGACCCTCTGCTTTGCTACGCTGGCGCAGTTTCTTTTACATTCTCTTCAAAGTAAGACTCTAGTCTGCATCCAGTAACAGTCTCCACCTATGATGAATACATCCAGGGGGCATCCATCCATTAAAAGAAAATGTCTATCATTCTTTTGTTATATGTATCGCTTAACAAACCTTAGCTGGTTTCACTTTCACCAACAATCACCCATGTGTCCACTCCTTCCTTCCTTGCCTTGGCTTTGGGTTTGACACAAACACTGCTGATGATTCTTGCTATCCACTATCCCCCCATATTGTGTCGCCCACCCAGGCAGGCATCTTCTTTCACCTTTCACCCATCCTTCAACAACCCATGCATCTGATTCCTATCAGCCACCTGCATGCTGCTTCCAAAGTATCCTACTTTGCTAGTATTACATCTTGCCGGTCCTTCCTTCTTCCACCCTAGTTCTTTCCCTTTTTGTTCAACACATCCATCAAGGTCATCTGATCTGACTTTTAGTCTCCTCCATAACTTTCACAGCTGAGTTGGAGTCTGAAAGAAGAGGCCATTGGTTACTTAACTCACGCTGGTAATGCTATTGCTAATGCATTGGTAATGCTAAGTAAAGGGTGTCACCTTCAACCGTTGTATATTGTTCAGTACAACTTCAAGTTCATACTTACTTAATAAGTATCACAGTACAGTGAGTGAAGTGTTCACCTTCCAGCGAGTAATGCCAATAAGTAATGAATATAACTTACCACTGCCCACCGCTGCTGCTTTCTCCCCCACTGGTGCTCCTGCAGGTGCCACATTTCCTGCCCCCTCCTGAATGGCAGCATTGCCATAATCGCTGGCCCCGCAGGCACTGCTGGTTGGTACTGGTAGTGCACCTTTAAAAAAAAAAATACACCTTTTTAGAAGCCTGTGCACCTCCCCCTATTTTACTCATTTTCACCAGGAAGGAAGATTGAAAAAACAGTTAAAGTACAACATAAATCATCACTAGTCCAAATTGCGTAGTACAGTAGAGTCAGTAGACAGACATTAGTAGTATTATTATATGGTCCCTAGGGTCATCTCTTCTCTACTCCTACTCTACTCTTTGGAAAGTTAGCCTGAGCCATGTAACGTTTTTAGATTTGTGTCTACTCTTTTGCGAATGTTACCTCGCAGCTTGTTGCGCAGTAAGACGCCATTGAGGCCACATGAGTGTTGCATACAAGAGAAGAGGTTGAAAAACAAGCCACTTTTTTTAAGGAGTTCTGTTAGTCCCTATTGCTTAGCCATAATGTTATACTTTTTGGCATGACTGCAAAAAGCTAGCATAATTGTATTATACCGTCTAACATGCCCAGTTTTTCTCATAATAGGCAGAAGATTCCCTTCTATGAACCAGAGATTTGCAGAGCTTATGAAAGATGCATATAACCAGTATACGTTCAACAGTGAAGGGTCTCCCAGAATTCACACAGATCTCTATCATGCACTAGTTGTACAAATGTTTAGTGTTTTAATCTTCTTCATTTTGCATGTTGGAGCTGGATGTAATTTCATGGAACAACTTACAATGCTTGTTATTATTTGAAATAAATAAACCTTTTGAACTTACACATAGACTTTGTGGTATATTTGGTGTGGAGTTGTGGACTTACACAAGTGAGTGAGCGAAAGGGTGTTATGTTCTGGGTTGTGTAAAAAAACCATTGGGTATCTTTGTGTGGGGGTTCAGGACCTAATGAAAAATGAGACACTATAGCTAGTTGGTCAGGGAATTGTGGGTTCTGAGTTCTGACTTAGGTGTAAGGTCCAACCTCCCATCACCAACATCCTATTTCCTTGTGCATAGTTCTGTATGTGGCTGTGCAGAATACCCACAACAGTAGTAGTATGTACTACTATCCTAACAAAAAATACTAGACAAACATCTGGTTCCCCATTTTGTTGGTGGGAATTGTCAAAGCCTAGAGATTAAAGAGGACAAAGCAAAGGACTGGAGTGGACCCAGTGGCTACGGCTATTGTTTGTTCTATCACAGCTTTATTCAAAAGAAAACCTTAACTAAAGAGTGGCCAACAGGGAAAGCTTAGCTACAGACAATCTAATAGTAGTAGTACAGAGAGTCATAGAGGCAGTTTGAAGGAACTGAAAGGCAGGGATAACCAAAATTTGGAAAACAGATAATGAAGATCAAAGAAGCTTTTGTTAAAAATTTAATTAGGAAGCGTAATTAATAGTTTGGAAAAAAGAATGTGCGTTAAAAGTTAGGGAAATATAATTGTTAATAATATAAGCACTGTAGGACTTACTGGGGCAAGCAGCAGGATCCTCAGTAGAGGAGCGCTCCTGCTGGCTTGCAGGATTCACGGACCGTCTACTTATATCAACACTAATCAAATGTTCCATAATCATTCTGATTGCAGAATACTTATGAAGCCCAAGTGCCACCTGACCTACACCACCTATTCCTGACGGGCCAATTGTTCACTAAGTCTGCATTTCCATTTTTATTTTTGCCATCAAAAATGCATAGATGAGATGGAGGACACATGCATAAGTTTGTGCATACACCAAATTGTTGGTTAGTTGCGTCGTATGTTGTTCTGCTACTGACTGACAATGCTATTGCTAAGCCTACCACTCACTAAACAAACTACAAAAAGGTTCTATGGAGGACTGGGTTAAGAAGCATTCAGTGACAGAGGAGGCGTCACGCAGACCGTAAAAAAAATATGAACTAATACTAAGTAAACCTATTATCCATCCATCACTGTTTCACTGAAGGACAATGGAAGGACTAGACTCTAGCAATAGCATTAACTAACTTCAGTTCTCTAAAGTAAACTCTAACATCATTAATCAGCCCAAACTAGCGCAAAGTTACAAACAAGTAAGAGAAGTGCCGAGCAGCACCCGTGTCATACAATCACAGACGATTTTGAAACGGAATTGACCTGCAATGTAACTAAGCGCACCAGTAATTGTGTTATTCATCCAAGAATTATACACAATACGTATACTACTATATATTACTAGCTACTTACCAAGCCCCACGACCTCGACACCTAGCAAGTCCAACAGGTACTGCTCCCGGTCCAGGATGTCTGACCACTGGTGGGCCAGCTGGTTGTGGGTTCGCCGGATCCCAGAGCAGCGAAACACTGCCCAGCGCACCTTCTCCCACTGGCGGTAACGCTCCTGGCTAAGGTACCCGGAGTCTGGCCTGCCACCTGCTGCTAAGGTCAAAGGGAGATGGCTCTGGATGAAAAAAACCAGGGCGGCCACCTCTGCCTCTCCAAACAGTTGTTGGGCCAGCACCCCTGCGGGGCGCATTCTGCCGCAAGGCAGCCGGCTCTTGGGCGCAGGCACCTTGCCCTTGGAGCCGGTACTGCTGCCCTTGGCCATGGTTCTGGGGTGGAGACAGAAAAGAAAAGAAGGAAAAAATAAAGTTAGGGGGAAGAAGTAGGAGCTTGAAGAACAAAGTCAAATAAAACAGTAGAAAAGTAACAAAAACACAGTGAAAGTAGAAATAAATCACAAAATATAAACTTAGGGACAGAGAGAAAGATATGATAAATAAAAATAGTGAGAAAAACAGTGAAAATAAGTAAGGATTGCAAAGATTAAAGGTGGATAAAAAACTAGGCCCAGAACCATAGCAAAGAGTGAAAAACAAGATGGCCGTGCCCGTCGCGACCACATGTGTAAGTTTGCGCAATATTTCTCGCGAACACGCACTTGTCGTCACGAACAAGTAGATAGCGTTCCCGAACATGACATGCACAACGAGAACGCGTTATACGCGACCCGGAACAGGAAATAAAGCAACGCGAGTGGGCGGGACAATTGAAAAGACAAGATGGCAGCGCCCATAGCCGATTGCATGGGTAAGTTCGCGAGCTACGATCCCCCGAGCACGCAGACAGCGCCCCGAACAAGCACAATGCACTCCCGAACAAGAAAAACGCATCGGCGAACAGGTCCAACAAGCAACTACGCGAAGTGCGAGAACATCTTTGCGTAGCTCCACGTAGCACAACCACGCGTACTAAGCCCAGGCCTACTGCTAACCATGTGAGCCGCTGCTTCAATTAATGATGGAAATCTCCCAGTTGTCACCTGAACTTATACACCGCCATCTTAATGTGTGTGATAACGCCTGAAGTTGGGAAGACGCACCTTATAAAAGTTATAATGTACACTACAGACCTGATGATAAAACCACTGGTAAATTGCACTGGATCAAAATAGTAATTGGTGGGATATTAATCCCACTGGATGATTACTGAGCATGATAAAGTTTGCATCCCCCTTTTCAATTTCAACAGGACAAACCTGATGAAAATTTAATGTGGAGAAAAAGGCCAGGTAATTACCAGGGCAAGTTGATTCTTGTGCAGTAAGCACCGAAATTCATATTACAGAGAAAACATTCTGTACCCAGGATTGTAGAATTTTATCAGGAGCACATACTTCATTGAAAAAGGGCCACAAACAACAACCGGGTGGCCCTATTGGTGACAATTCTTCAATTAAACAGGGTCACTTATGTAATCACATTCTCCTCTGCATCCAATCAAATCAAGAAAGTCATTGTTGGCAAGGGTATGCACCTAAGCCAGACAGATACCACCACTCTAGTCAGGGTAAGGTAATGCCAAGGGTAGCAAAGGAGAAGCCAGGGGTCGCAGGTACGACCCTTAGCAATTCAAAAAGGAAGTCCGTGGGTGGAGGGTCATTATACTTACATTTATGGGAAGCACATTTCCAGATAGGATCTGGTCCAGATTTTGGATCACGTCAGAAGTAACCAGGGCTGTGAAGAGCCAGTGGCTCAGCCAGATGAAGAGAATTAAGGTACTAATCTTCAGGCAACTGAAGGAAGTAGATCAATCCAGAATTCCGAGTTTCCATCAAAAGGTGCACAACTACACGGAGGGGGCAGAGGTATTTTTACCCAACATGTGAATGGATTCAATCCTGGGACCTTTGATTGACACTATGGCAATTAACCCATAGGATCGCTTGCCTGCAGATGCTGTCGATAGTGAGATCGATAGTGCTACTAAGAAATCTTTTGCTGTCAGTTCTGTGTCCATGAAGGTGCCTATTTATATGGCATACATAGCACAGTCTTTAGTAAAGGACTTTGGGTCTCTTTCTATGGATATCCAGCAGAATGTTGAGAGTTCTGATTTGATGCTGCAAATGGATTAATGAATAAATATGAGCATCAATTAATAATGTATATTGTAAGATGTTGATAGGATGCCGAAAATAGCGAGCCCATTCAGGGCAGAATAAGTTGTTCACGAGTAAGAAATGGTAAATACAATAGGATATTTCCTTTCCATGAAATAAATTAAATAGATTGAGATCATACCGTATGAGATGTAAAATAAGAGCATTGTTGATAAATGATATTTTAGTGATTGTTTAGTAATTGGCATTTATGTAAATATGTATACATGTAAATTGGTCTCTATCAACTCTATGAAACAACATTCAAAGATGTCTGCCCGTTTAGAACGAATTTCTGTCCAATGCTAAGACTGTTTCTATGTCACTGCGTGAGGTTGTTTTGAGAATTGTAACTTTATTTAAACACTTTGAATGAATTGAGAAACTGACACTGAGGAAGGCGGTAATGCTGACACGCGTTTGTCAGTCTGACACCGGCTTAAATCTTTAAAAATAATTGGCTCCAGTGTGCACTCGATTTCTCGGACATTAGTTTGTTGCAAATAAGTCATAACTATATATATATGCCCACCCTTAATGATTTGGACCCAGACCGTATTAAATTATGGCAAACAGACACTAATAAGTGTTCTTTCAAGTTGATGAGAACCCTTATCATACATGCAGAACGGAAATTGGAAAAGATAACAAGTGTGATTGAAGCAGTGGAATTAGAACTGGCAGATATACCTGCAACTGAGGAGAACAAGGAATCTATTGAAAATATGGAGAAGAAAGTGGCAAAACATGAATTCGAGGTGGAGAAACGCAAAGCCAACAAATTTACTAGAGACAGGCTGGACTATGCGAACGGGCAAATTTATACATTCGCCCGGAAATACGACACCCTAAGAAGCCGTGTAGTAATGGATAAAAGTGCGGGAACAGTAGATACAGATGCTGTGGACAGTTCAGAGATTAGTTCTAATGATGAAGAGACAACCAGCATGCCATTGGATTTTCGCGGGGAGATGCAGTTGGCCCAGATGGTCACGCGACAGAGAGGTAGAGGAAGAGCCAATACTTGGGGAAGAGGGCAGTCAAAACCTCTGGCAAAACCGCCAACAAAAGTACAATCAGAAGGGGCGGAAGACGCAATAAAGCAAAAGAGAGGCAAAGGAAAGCAAAGATAGCGATAAAGAAATCGACAATATCTGATAATCTTGTAATCAATCTGTCGAGTAAGAAACTATCAGATACACAAATGAAATTATTGAATAAAGGACTATCTTACTGCCCAAACAAGAACATTGATATACCCAACATAAGAATTGATATATACGAATTCTGCCGTAAAGTAAAACTCAGAAAATATTTCGCTGAGAAAAAGACCAATAAACCTGTTAACATAACACGCATTGAGGCAGTATCTCCCACAGTACAAAAGGACCTATCAGCGATAATAACACTGGCATCAATTAAAGAAACACCATCATTAAGTCAACAAGAGACCACAAGCTCATTTCAAACTGACATTGAATTTTGTAAACAATTAGGCACCACTACGAACGTGGGTGGAGAAAGTAGCCTGAACAGACAATCTAGATTCTGCCCACAACTCCCGCCTGGGAATAAGGTCAATCTTTTTCATGAGGCAATGATAGAGGAAATAGCGAAAATCTCACGAAAATCGTCAAACCGAAAAAAAGATAAAGGCAATAAGAACAATCTATCGCCTCAGGAATATCAAGCAATATCAGAGTTAAAAAATGATTCCACAATTATAATAATGTCATCTGATGAGGGTGGAAACATTGTTGTGCAGAATGTAACTGATTATATTGCGGAAGCAAACAGACAGCTGGAAAACCGAGATCACTATGAGCCACTAAAGAGTAACCCATTGGAAAAATGGAAGGAGGAATATCACTCTTTATTGTTGGCATGGAAGGGCAAAGGTCTGATTGACTTCGACGAATATTCCTATTTAAAGACGGACAATCCCATCACAGCCACAATCTACTTTCTACCCAAAGTACACAAAGCACTTGTGAAACCTCTGGGCAGACCAAATGTGAGCTCAATAGGATCATTACTTGAAACAACATCTAGATTCATCGATATATTCCTAATGAACTAGGTAACCATAATACCGTCATTCCTAAGGGACACAATGGATTTCCTCAACAAAATCTCAGGAATCAAATGGAAAGCAAATTATTTAATGGCTAGTATAGATGTAACATCACTCTATACATCAATACGCCATGAGGATGGGATCAAGGCCATTGAAAAAGCTTTGGAAGTAAGATCCATCAGTTATTTGGAACATTCAGCAATGTTGATAGAAATGCTTACTTATTGTTTAACACACAATGCATTCTTGTTTCTGGGGAACTTGTACCTGCAGAAACAAGGTACCGCAATGGAGACATCATTTGCGCCCACATATGCGAACTTCCTGATGGCCATGTGGGAGACTGGAGTGATTGAAGAAGAAAAAAAGCATAAATCAAGAATTAAACTCTGGTGTCGTTTTATAGACGATCTATTTATCATCTGGGACGGAAATATCGACGATCTCCAAATATTCATTGACTCGCTGGAGAGAAATGATCTTAACCTCCAATTCACTTCATCAATCAGTGCAACTAACTTGATTTTCCTAGACATTGAAGTTTTCGTGAAAGAAGGAACCCTGTGCACAAAAATTCACAGAAAACTTACGTCTTGTAATAGCTTGCTTCATGCGAACAGTGGGCATCCAATAAAACTGAAATGGAGCATTCCGTACGGACAAATGTTGCGAGTCAAAAGGAATTGCTCAGAATTGGATGATCTAGAGAAGGAAATTGATGGGTTGAGCAAGCGATTCCAGGAACGTGGTTATCCTGAAGAAGTGATCGTAACTGCACGGAGAAGGATG
Source organism: Lissotriton helveticus (assembly GCF_964261635.1). NCBI lineage: Eukaryota > Metazoa > Chordata > Amphibia > Caudata > Salamandridae > Lissotriton > Lissotriton helveticus. The sequence goes on along the minus strand of NC_136061.1, from coordinate 382,234,620 downwards.
AATTTGAAAAGAAGAGCAGACCTCCTTTTGCCAGAAGACAGCAAAAGTGATGGAACGAGACATGAATTAGATAACAAGAAAAACGTGACACGTTTGATTGTCGACTACAACAACTAGAGTGACGAACTTAAAAAGGCATTAAGACGAAATTGGAAAATCTTACTTCTTGATGATACTCTCAAAGAAAATCTGACCTCTTATCCTAGCATCACCTATAGAAAAACCTCATCACTACGTGACATTCTAACTCAAAGTCACCTACAGTTGAAACCCCCTAAGAAATCATCATGGCTAACAACTCCAGGGTTCTGGAAATGTTCCAAATGCAAGGCCTGTGAGCATGGCACCAATATCACAGATTACAAACTACAATGCGGACGGATTGAAAAAATAAGGGACCACATAACATGTGAATCTAAATGTGTGGTATACAGACTCGTGTGTCCGTGCGGAAAATTCTACATAGGAAGCACAATCAATAAACTAAATTAAGGATCCTCCAACAACTAAGAGCGATCAAGAATGAGGACAGGAGCTATCCTATGGCCATACATTTTGCGACATACCATCAATCGAACCCCAATTTGCTAAAGTATGCTGGAATAAAACTTAGCAAACCATCTGAGGGAGGGGGTGACCAAACACTACTTCTACGCAAACTTGAGTCGAGAATAATCCTGGCAATGGGCACAGAGTATCCCTTCGGACACAACCTTGATGCTAAATTGTTTGTACATTTGTAAAGCTTCCATTTAACCACAAAATTAACTGTTTATCTACAAATCCTTCTGAAATCGATCAATGTAAATAAATGTAAATAGTACGAGAATCTTGAGAAGAGAAGTCGCCATAAGAGAGGACAATCCTTTTCAAACTATATAACTCCGAGACTAAATCAATAAACATAACACACGAATGATGATGCCATGATGATGGACTACAACATAGAGTCCACTTTGACCCAGTAACCTAAATTGTATATAATGCACTTTACAGATTGAAGATGCAAAGTCCATGGGAATACTGAATTGTAGATACTTACTTTGAAGTGTACAAACCTCACCATGGCCAAATGCAAAGACAATACAAGAGGGAAGGTCTTGTGTACATTAGAATCACTGTGTAAAAAATGTATAGAGCAAGTGTAATTGTACTTGTAAATGGCGTTAAACTGAATGTGTGAGAAAAAGCTGGATCAATACCGCGGAGGGTCATGAATTACGAGTACTTTACTGTAATAGAACATCATCTAGTTGGAAAACCACCCTCTCTCATCTGTCGGAATTTGCATATAGTTTGTAAATATATAGGTGTAAGTTATATACACTGTAAATCATTTACAACGAGTACTTCACTGTGAGTGTATTATGTTTAATCTTTATAAACATAATGTACTACAAAACACCTAGAAAATGGCGAATACCACTATGCCATTACCTGCAAGCAAGGTTGACAGTCTAGACATATAATGGAAATGGAAAAGGGATTTTTTGTACTGCATCAAGCACTTTAAAAATGGTCTAGACTCCAGGGACTCTATTGTCCAGTGGAAGGCCAGCAGTAGCTGAAACGCATAGGCCGTCCTAATCAATGCACATTATTTTGCACATGGGACCCCCCCGTATGCAAGGGGAATTAGGTCTCCCTCTGCAAACACGCCCGGGGGCTGCGTTGCAGAGAGGTGTAAAAAAGGGTGTGGCCTCATTACACCTCTCTGCAATGCAGCCCCCTGGCTTATACTGGAGGCTCCTGGTGGCCTAGTTGCCCCCCAGGGACCCCCAGTATGCAAGGGGAATTAGTTCCTCCTCTGCAAACGCGCCAGGGGTTGCGCTGCAGAGTGTTGTAAAAAGGGGGCGTGCCCTCTGTACACCTGCCTACAAAAATGTAGTAAATCAGTATAAAAAAACAACAAATAATATACTTAAAATTTGTCATTTAAAAAACCTTGCAAATTCAATTAAAAAACCATAGGTTTCAGGCCTTATATAGTTAGGTATTAGCATTTAAAAAACCTTGCAAATTCAATGAAAAAACCATAGGTTTCAGGCCTTATATAGTTAGGAATTTGCATTTAAAAAACCTTGCAAATTCACTGAAAAAACCATAGGTTTCAGGCCTTATATAGTTAGGAATTAGCATTTTAAAAACCTTGCAAATTCACTGAAAAAAACATAAGTTTCAGGCCTTATATAGTTAGGAATTAGCTTTTAAAAAACCTTTGAAATTCACTCAAAAAACTATAAGTTTTAGGGGTGCTATAGTTAGCTGGACATTTCACTCATACAAAACCATTGAAATTGCTCCTATATAGTTAGTTGTACTAACTATATTTCGCGCATCCGCAATCCACTGCTGATGATGTCACATATTACATCATTCATGACATGGTCAGTGACATCACTGATGACATCTCAAATGACATCAAATGGCACCGCCCCCCACAATGCTAAAAATGCATGTATGCTTTTGCATACACAAAGCGGCAGGCACCCCCACCTCGCCTTCACTTCGGGGGCCCGCAGACCACCTGCCTTTCCGTGGCGGCATCGCTGGCATGGAAAGGCATCTGTTTCAGCCCATCCAAATATGGCTGGCGGTGTCTAATAGACACCGCCACCATATTAAGCCTTTTCCGCCCGGACGGTCTTTCCGTCGAGCAGTCCCCCCGCCATGGTAATATGGCGGGGGGGAAATGGGTGGCCGGCGGACCAGGATGTCGGGCGGATCGCCACCGCCCCCGCATGGCAGTGGCGATCCACCCAACATCCTAATAGGCCCCTTAGTGTGTTATAAAATCAGTGTTACAAGTATACAGTTTTCGATATAGTCACTAATACAATCACTGAGTCTTATGTATACTTATTTATATTCAGCAACTTTCACATACACTGCCTTTTATATTTCTACTTTGTTGTACATGTATCATTGAGAAATATATTTACTCATCACCACACTCATAAAGAGATTCACTCACCCAAACAACTGTTTTCACATACAGTCTTAACCTCATATACCTGCTAAATCAACTATTTACACATCTTTGGACAGTCACACACCTTCCACCCAATCACACACACATTCACTATCCCATACAAATCCTCACTTAAGTATTTAATAACTAATATAGACTTCACGTAGCTAGTAACTAACTTATGTAGTAGTTTGCACAACAAGAGATAGAGTGATACAGATATGCACACGGTTTAAATACTATCCCATATACTTAGTGAGACACTTTAAATTAGTCACTTAGACAGTCAATCACACTGCTACTAAATCCTCCATCCTGACACTTATACATCCACTCAATCTTCAATGCAGATTGCTATATATATATATATAACGATCACAATCCTTTGTGCATGAAGATAAGGTGGAGTCCCAAAAATGATGCTAGAAGTAAAGCTCCCCTAATGCAAACGAAGGAGCTCTCACCTTTTAACGCCAACCGCAGACTGAAATGGAATAGGGTCAAATTCTAGGAAGAGAATCTGAGTAAGATCAGGGAGCACTTAATAGTGACGACCTTAGACTTGGAGCATTTGGCAGTCGATCGAGAAAACCCACGGGCCCTTTCCTTCTCGTTCGTCTATAAGAACGTAATCGAGAAGGTCGGCCAATATTTTAATATTCACGGTAGCAGTCTGAATCATGCCCAGATAAAATCTAGTAATCCCTGGTATTCGGCTAAATGCTCCATAAAAAGGAAGGCGCTTACCGCTGCCTTGCTTGTAAAGAATCCTTCACTAGTTAGAGCGGCTAGGAAGAATTATACTAGGTCCCTAGTGCAGGCCAAGCGTGACTGGGAAGAACAACGCTGGCAAGATCTTAAATCCGCATCCCAGATGAAGAGCTCTTCCTTATTCTGGGACTTAATAAACAAAGCTAGGAGAGGGGGAGCTGAGCCCATCACGAACCACATCACCGATCATCAATGGTACTCTCATTTTTATGAGTTATACTGTGGAGGAGTAGAGCTATGTCCTTCTCCACTAGAGGATGAGAATGGAGACGGTGAAGTTTTAGTCCTCGAAGACCCCTTTTCCAGTGAGGAGGTAATAATGGCCATTAATCATCTGACACCGGGAAAGGCGGCTGGGCCGTACGGGCTCCCTGGGGACCTTCTTATAAATTATCCTGAAATCTGGGCAGCCCTTATTTCCCTAATTATGAACCTAATTGCTAGGGGACATCCAGTGCCGGACTCATGGAAGGGAGCCGAGGTGATAACAGTGTACAAAAAGGGGGCAAGAGATGACCCTGCCAATTACAGACCGATCAGTCTGATTGACGTGGTCCAGAAAGTGGTTGGCAGGGTTATTATTGCTCGGGTTGGGCTCTGGATGGACGAGGAGAATATCCTCTCCCATCTCCAAGCGGGATTTAGACAAAAGGTTGGCACAATGGATCAGATCTTCCAATTTTTTACCATCTACTGGAAGACTGTGACCCTCGGGAAGGGCAGCCTCTACATGGTATTTATAGACCTTAAAACAGCTTTCGATTTAGTGCCAAGCCCTAGGTTATGGAGGGTATTACAAAAAATGGGTTTCCCCCCTGCTCTCCTGGAATTTATTGTGAGATTGCACAAGGGGAACTATGCAAGGGCCAGATGGGGCTCCCAGGGTCAGCTTACAGAGAGGGTGCCTGTGATGAGAGGAGTACGCCAGGGATGTGTAATGGCGCCGACATTGTTCTCCCTCTATGTGAATGGGGTGGTGGACCATTTGAGGGAGGACCCTGCCGACGCCCCATCCCTTGCGGGGGAAAAAACTCCCACCCTGCTCTTTGCGGATGACACCCTTCTGATTTGGAAAACCCCCTTTGGCCTTCAAAAGCTGTTAGATCGCTTTTGCACCTTCTGTGAGGATAGAGGTCTTACTAATAATACCTCCAAGACAAAGCTCATGGCTTTTTCTCCTTCTAAGAGATTTAAGAATAATGTCTCCCTTAATGGTACCCCATTGGAGTTGGTAGACTCATTCGACTATTTGGGGGTAAGGGTCAATAGTCGGATGAACTGGAAGAACCACCTAACCAAAATGCTTTTAAACCATAAGCGTGTCTCTGGAGTGATCCTTCAGGAGCAGCGAGAGTTGATAAGTAAACCTGTAGCCCCGGCCCTCTCGATGTATGAAGGCCAACCATTGCCTTCGGCACTGTATGGTGTTGAGTTGTGGGGGTTCGAGAACATAACTGACTTAGTGAAATCTGACAATAAATTCCTGCGTGATCTGGTGTCCCTTCCCTCTTCTACCCCGTTAAAACCATTACGTCAAGATCTGGGTAGGCGATCCCTAGCAGACGTAGTTTGTCTGCGCCCGCTACTTTATTGGGTTCGTCTGAGGCGGACCCCAGAGCTTTCAAACTATGCGGCCGCCCTGGACGAAATAATCTCACTCAGTGCGGGTAACAAGATCAAGTGGCTAAATAGCCTCAGACAGCTGGTCCTAAAACTAGGTCTGAATGACGCATGGGCTACCCAAACACCACCCTCAAAAGATGTAATAAAGAAACTTTACTGGGATTGGGTACAGGAGGAGGGTTTACGCAGGGTCACCGGGGGAACCTTAACAGAGCGGTTCTTAGAGCTTAAGCCTGTTAGGAAACTTGAACCATTCCTTGACTACATACAAAAACCCCTAGACAGAGCACTTTACTTAAAACTCAGGATTGGGACACTGCCGGTGAAGTATTTCACGGCAGGCTGGAATGTTTCAAGCTCTCCAGATAAATCCTGCCCTGGGTGTGCTGCCCCAAAGGAGTCTGTGGCCCACCTCCTTTTTGCTTGCCCAGCATATAGGGGAGCAAGAAAGACATGGTTAAAGCCGATATGTAGGGAGTTGGGCCTTAGATGCCACAAGATGGCCATGAGGGTGCTTGTTACGGACCCCTCATTGTTAGTCTTAGTCTGCGCTGTGGCAAAATTTCTGGGCAGCGCATGGTTGACTCGCTTGCGTAGGTTAAAACAATTGTCCTAAACTGAAGATCATTTATGCACTTTATTCGTGACCCTTTTCTGAAGTTTATGCTGCTGGGTTTTTATGTTTTTATTGTGTATATAGTACTTTTTAATATTGAGTGTATTTTACTTTTTTTTTTTAAATGGATTGTTGTATGGAATGATGAATTTTAAGGTTGTAAGATTGCCTACTTTTGTGATAAATATTTTATCGAATAAAGTATTACTACTACTACTGCTATATATATAATACTTATTTAAATATTGAACCAAACCACATTCACTGGATGATGTCATCAGTGATGTCATCAGCGATGTCATCAGTGATGTCATTTGAGATGGCATCAGTGATGTCACTGACCATGTCATGAATGATGTAATATGTGACATCATCACCAGTGGATTGCGGTCGCGAGAGTTACAGTTAGTACAACTAAATATAACGGAGGAATTTCAATGGTTTTGTGTGAGTGAAATGTCCAGCTAACTATAACACCCAGTGAATATATAGATAGGTTTCAGGGATGTTATAGTTAAACATTAGCATTTAAAAAAACTAAAAATTCACCGAAAATATACAGGTTTCAGGGACGATATAGTTAGTTGCGCATTTCACTCATACAAAGTCAGAGAAATTTGGCCGTTATAGTTAGTTGAGCTAACTGTAACTCGCCCTCTAGCAATGCACTGCTGATGATGTAACATATTACATCATTCATGACATGGTCAGTGACATCACTGACAACATCACTGATGACATCTCAAATGATATAACTGATGGCATCATCCAGTGACTGTGTTTTTATAAAGTTTAAATATGTGTTTTTGATATATATATATATATATATATAAATAAATGAACAGGAACTCGCCAGACGCTTGGACAGCGCCACCAATTATTAGTCAACTGGAAAATGACGAAGAATGGAACCCAATTTGGTGCCAAAACAAAGGTGCCTTTATTTGTGCATATTGTTGCTCAGCATGCCGCCATGACACGTTTCGACTGTCTCCACAGTCTTGATCACATGATGTGATTGCAATGCCACAGGTGGGGTATAAATAGTAAACATAAAGGGCGGATTGTTATTTCCCGCCCCCAGCATGTCATAGGTTTTTTTATCAAGGAAACAAAAGAAAGACTAGGAGCAATTCTGCAACCTAATGTCTAGATAATGGAACTCATAGTGAGTCATGTTCCAACATAATTTACAATACATGTAGAGAAATAAATGTGTGCAATATATCGCAATGGTCATAAATACATATTTAAATAAATAAATATATAAATATGTAAACACCATAAAAGGACATATTAATATAATCACATTTAAAACTGCTTGTTTCCTATTAAAAAACCGAAACAAATAAATCCCAAGTGGGGATCTAATAAAAGTGCCTGTGCAAATATTTTTTATCACAATGTAAACTTATATACCTGATAGAGTGGCAAGGAGCAGCTGTAACCGCATAGTGCAAAATACATAAAAGTGCAAAGTGTTAATCAAAATTTGAAATTTTAGATATTTCAAATATCTAAAATATATAATGGGAGGAGCCCCTCCCTTGTGCAATTAATTTCATGACAGATGTTTTTAAAACGGCTAATACTGATATATATGCTAATTCATACACTACCACAATGTAAAAAGTAACAACCACATAGTTGGTAAGAGAGTGCCCTGTGTTTTAATAAATGTCACTTTTTATGATTGTTGTGTATGTGGGATTTATAAGCATGTGTAGAGATCCTCGCTGGCATTGAGACCCCCAGGGGTTCGACTATCTAATTCCAATATATAGCGAGTCTCCAAGACCCTTAAAAGTGTATCTCTGTTACCGCCTCGTTTCAGGGGCATAACACAGTCAATGACATAATATAATAGATGTTTTGGGTCACTGTCATGGGTACTCTCAAAGTGGCGTGCCACTGGATAGGACTGATCTTTTCTGCTGATGGCTCTTATGTGCTGCAGTATCGGCTTGTGAGCCGGTAGTCGGGTACTCCCCACATACCGGAGCTCACAAGGGCACTGAAGCACATAGACCGCAAATACAGTTCTGCAGGTGAGTTGCTTGTTTATTTGTATAGGTGCATCTCTGAAAGTTGTAAAATATTGTTTTTTGCTGCAGCCGTATTTACAAGCTTTGCAGCTTGGACATTTTTTGAAACCCTTTCTTAGAGCCATGAAGGTCTCTGGTGTTGGCTGCTCCAGATAGTTCTTAACTACTCTGTCTGCCATGGAAGTGGGTTTTCTAAAAGAGAACTCAGGTTTCTTTCCCACAAGACTACCGATGATAGGATCCCCCGTCACCAGGTTCCAATTGCGGGAAAAGATTTTATGAATCTCTTTGTGCTGTCGATTGTAGGCGACAATAATTCTTGATGAGTCAGATGTAGAAGTAGTACTGGTTGTGCTAGTGGTTGTCTTAGGGGTTAATGCCTGTGCTCTAGTTATAATTCTGGAGCGTTCCATTGCTTTTTGAACAGCCGACTCTGAATATCCCCTGGCAAGGAAGCGTTCTTTACTTGCTTCCGGAGCTTTAAAACACTCAGCTTCCGTGCTACAATTTCTTTTGATGCGCAGCATCTCCCCAAAGGGGATACTGCGTATCAAATGATGGGGGTGCTGGCAGGCCGCATGCAGGACAGTATTACCTGCTGTGGGCTTTCTATGTAGCCTTGTTGCTAATGCCCAAGACTCTACGTACACTTCCAAGTCAAGAAAACATATAGATGATGGACTAAAAGTGGATGTGAATTCAAGATTTAGATCGTTGTTGTTAAGAGGTTCCACAAAGGTGCGAGCTTCCTGTAATGTTCCCTGCCAAATGAGAAAAAGATCATCTATGTACCTCAAATATAATGGGACATGATTTTCCATTGTAGTTTGATGTTGCCCCATGAGGACCTGTTCCTCCCAACAGCCCATGTGCAAGCACGCTAGGCTGGGTGAAAAACAGGCCCCCATGGCTACCCCTCTAGTCTGCTGGTACACTTGATTGTTGAACAGAAAATAATTATGTTCCAAACAGATCTTAATCATGGTGATTAACATTGTGTTATGGGCAGAGAAATTAATTGCACGCTGATTCAAATAATGGCTAACTGCTCTGATGCCATCATTGTGCCGTATTGACGTATACAATGAGGCTACGTCTAACGTAACCAATATACAATCTGAATTCCATGATGTATTGTTCAATTTACGTACAAAATCGGATGAATCCTGCACATAAGATCTCAAGTTTTTAACACTATCCTGCAGAAAATAGTCAATGTAGGTTGCAATGTTCTCAGTTGAACTATTGATCGCAGAGATTATGGGACGCCCAGGTGGATTGTCCAAGCGTTTGCGGACCTTTGGAAGCAAATAAAATGAAGGTATAACTGGAAATTCCTTCTTTAGAAACCCAAATTATTCTTTTGAGATCAGGTTGCCGCTCCTCCATGCAACCAATTTAGAGTTTTGGTCCTGCCATGCCAATCTAATTGCCGCCAGATTACTCCTTTTGTAGCAAGATTAGTCCCTAAATTGGGATTCTGCCTCATCAATATACATTTGGCACGGCCACAAAACTACATTTCCGCCCTTGTCTGCTTAGCCGATTATGATATTCTTATTTGATTCCAATTTTGTAATCAAATTGTTGTAGCTCTGATTCATTTTGTTGACGGCTATGTGTCTTTTGTTTGTAGTAATGTATAGTTTTTTTAAGTCTTTGGTGATGAGATCCTGGTACACATCTATATTGTCATGTGTCATGGTAGGTAAAAAGACCGATTTGGGTTTGAAGGGGGTACCACAGGAGGCTTGATCAATCCTTGATGTTACCAATGGGATCGAACTTGTTGGACATGTCTCCTTCTGTAGAGCCCAAATTTCCTCGAATCCTGTGCGATCTCCAGCATTCAGAAGAGCGGGACTGTTTGAAACTCCTGCATCTTTCTTTTTCGCAGGTTGTAGTTTGAAATACTTTTTTAATTTGAGTTTCCTAGTAAACCGGAACGCGTCCATTCTCACATCTGCGTAATTAAAGTTACATGGAGGGCAGTATGTTAGTCCCAGGCTGAGAATCTTTTTGTCATTGTCTGTAAGTTTAAGTGGTGTTAGGTTTATAACTGAGCAGGGGCTGATGCTTGTGCTTGCGCAGTTGATTTGTTCCAACGGCCTCTTTGTGGTTTTTTCTTTTCGTTGTTTGTTCTTCCAGGTACTGCATTTGCGCCTTTCGCTGCACCTCCTGTTTGCCCTTTTACGTTTTGTCCGCCACTTTTTGTTCCTCATCTCAAAGTGTCCCGGCGGTCCTGGCACATGCAGCTCACTTCCTGAGCCAGGGACAGCTTTGTAAACCCCACCGCCTTGGTTCTAGCACCATTCGTTGTCAGATTCACTCGCTATTGAACTCGTATCAGAGGAGGACAGAGTAACCACAGTGTTTTCTGGTGGTGCAGCGCGCATTTTTCTAGCCCGCGCTTTTACATTTTCATAACGTTTGACATAAGTCAAAATTTGACCATTCAAGTAATCTAAGTGATCACGCTCAAATGTAAATGTCTTACGTTGTTTGATTACCTCTTCCTCTTTATTCAGCCTAAACATCATGTCCGCCCTCATTTTGTCAACAGCTTCACTCGATCCTATACCGGAAATTTCCTCCTCAAGTTCCTCGATCTGAACCTGAAGTTTGCAACGGTCCGATTCAGCATACTTGACAAGGATAGTCATTAGTTTGGCCGAAGATTCTAAATTGGTCTCCGCCCATTCTGTGAGCATTGCAGGATCGGGCGTTTCGTAACTTGGGGCTAAACCTATTCGCAGACCTCTAGGTACTCTGCCCACCTGTAGATACATGTTTAGGGATTTATTTTCCCACCATTTGGCTTGTTCTTTTAACATGAGTTTTTCCAACTTTCTAAAAAGATCTCGTGTGGTGGGATTATCAATCAATCAATCAATCATGGACATTTATATAGCGCACTACTTACCCGGAGGGTCTGAAGGCGCTTGGGGGGGGGGTGCTGCTACTGCTCGAACAGCCATGTCTTGAGCTTCTTCCTGAAGGAAAGGTGGTCTTGGGTCAGGCGCAGGTCGGTCGGGAGGGAGTTCCAGGTCTTGGCGGCCAGGTGGGAGAAGGACCTTCCTCCTGTTGTCGATCTTCGGATGCGGGGGACGGCGGCGAGGGCGTGACTGGCTGATCGGAGGTGGCGTTTGGGAGCGTAGAAGTTGATGCGGTTGTTGAGGTAGCTCGGGCCTTGGTCGTGTAGGGCTTTGTGTGCGTGGGTGAGGAGACGGAAGGTGATTCTCTTGTTGACGGGGAGCCAGTGCAGGTCTCTCAGATGTCCGGAGATGTGGCTGCGTCGGGGGATGTTGAGGATGAGTCTGGCTGAGGCGTTCTGGATCCGCTGGAGTCTCTTCTGGAGCTTGGCGGTGGTTCTGGCGTAGAGGGCGTTGCCGTAGTCCAGTCGGCTGGTGACGAGGGCCTGGGTGACCGTCTTCCTGGTCTCGGTGGGGATCCACCGGAAGATCTTTCGTAGCATGCGCAGGATGTTGAAGCATGACGAGGAGACGGCGTTGACTTGTCTGGTCATGGAGAGGGAGGAGTCCAGGATGAAGCCCAGGTTGCGTGCGTGGTCTGTCGGTGTGGGTGCGGTGCCCAGGGCGGGGGCCACCAGGAGTCGTCCCAGGCGGAGGGCGAGGAGCCCAGGATGAGGACTTCCGTCTTGTCTGAGTTCAGTTTCAGGCGGCTGGTCGTCATCCATTCGGCTACATCTTTCATCCCTTCGTGAAGGTTGGCTCTGGAAGCGGCGGGGTTGTTGGTCAGTGAGAGGATCAGTTGGGTGTCATCGGCGTAGGAGATGATGTTCAGGTTGTGTTGGCGTGCGATGGGCGCGAGGGGGCTCATGTAGACGTTGAAGAGGGTGGGGCTCAGCGAGGATCCTTGAGGGACGCCGCAGATGACTTCGGTGGCCTCTGACTTGTACGGTGGTAGACGGACTCTCTGTGTTCTTCCGTCGAGGAAGGAGACGATCCATTCCAGTGCCTTCTCTTGAATTCCGACGTTGCTGAGGCGCTGCACTAGGGTGCGGTGGCAGACAGTGTTGAATGCCGCGGAGAGGTCTAGGAGGATGAGGGCCGCTGTTTCTCCGTTGTCCATCAGGGCTCGGATGTCATCGGTGGCAGCGATGAGGGCGGTCTCGGTGCTGTGGTTGGCTCGGAAGCCAGACTGTGAGGGGTCGAGGGATCCATTCGTCTCGAGGAAGGCAGCCAGCTGTTTGTTGACGGTCTTCTCGATGACTTTAGCTGGAAACGGGAGGAGCGAGATGGGGCGGTAGTTCTTGAGTTCGGTGGGGTCCGCTGTTGGTTTCTTTAGTAGAGCGCTGAGTTCGGCGTGCTTCCAGCTCTCCGGGAAGCAGGCGGTGTCGAAGGAGGTGTTGATGATGTCCCGCAGGTGGGGTGCGATGACAGCGTCGGCCTTGTTGAAGACGTGTTGAGGGCAGGGGTCGGTCGGAGATCCGGAGTGGATGGAGTTCATCATGCGGACGGTGTCATCGGTGCTGATCGGAGTCCAGGCGCGGAGGGTGGTGGTGGGTGGCGTTGCTGCGGTCGTTGTGTGCGATGGTTGACTGCTGAAGCTGTTGTGTATGTCCGCAATCTTGTTGTGGAAGTAGGAGGCGAGGGAGTTGCAGAGGTCTTGCGATGGGGTGATGTCGTTGTTTCCGGTGTTGGGGTTGGAGAGCTCTTTCACGATGTTGAAGAGTTCCTTGCAGTTGTGTGCGTTGTTGTCCAGTCGGTCCTTGAATGCAGTTTTCTTGGTGGCGCGGATCAGTTGGTGGTGCTTCCGGGTGGCAAGCTTGAGGGTGGTCATGTTGTCCGGTGTTGGTTCCCTTCTCCAGACTTTCTCGAGGGCTCGGCAGTTCTTCTTGGAGCTCTTGAGTTCGTCGGTGAACCATGGGGCTTTCTTGCTGCCGGGTCTGCTGGGCGGGGTCCTCAGAGGGGCGAGTTCGTCCGCGCAGTTGCTGATCCACTTCGTGAGGTTGTCGGCAGCCTGGCTGGGGTTCGCTGAGCTGGCGGGAGGGTGCTGACTCAGGGAAGCGGCGAGCTGGTCGGCTGTGATCTTGTTCCAGCTTCTTCGGGCAACCTGTTGCTGGTGGTGGTGGGTAGTCGTTCTTCTGAAGGTGAAGTGGACGCAGCTGTGGTCCGTCCAGTGGAGTCCTGTGGCGTGGCTGAAGGCGATGTCTTTGCTGGATGAGAAGACGGCGTCGAGTGTGTGTCCGGCGAGGTGGGTGGGGGTGGTCACCAGTTGCTTGAGTCCCAGGTTTGCGAGGTTTTCCAGCACGGTGGTGGCGTTGCGGTCGTCGTTGTTCTCCAGGTGGAAGTTGAGGTCCCCGAGGAGGATGTAGTCGGCTGAGGGGAGGGCGAGCGGGCTGATGAAGTCGGCGATGTCCTTGCTGAATTGTGTGCGTGGTCCCGGGGGTCTGTAGATGAGGGTGCCTCTGAGGGTGGTCTTGGGGTTGACGTGGATCTGGAAGTGCAGGTGTTCGGCGGGTGCGATGGTGTCGTCGGTGTTGGTCGTGATGCGGATGGTGTTCCTGTGAATGATGGCGATGCCTCCTCCTGTCTGGTTGACGCGGTCTCTCCGGATGATCTTGTAGCCGTCCGGGATGGCGATGGCGATGTCGGGTGCTGAGGAGGCGTTCATCCAGGTTTCCGTGAGGAAGGCGACGTCTGGGGCTGTGGTGTCGAGCAGGTTCCAGAGCTCGACGGCGTGTCTGTGGACGGAGCGGGTGTTGAGCAGGATGCACTTCAGGTGGCTGCTGCTAGAGTTCGGCTTGGTGGGTGCTGGTGCAGTGCAGGTCCGGGTGCAGGAGAACTTGCAGGCCTGGCAGATGAAGGGTCCGTGGGTGCGTCTCGGGGTGGCTCGGTAGCATCCAGGGGTTCGGCCGGCGTTGAGTGCATTGAGGGTGGCGGCGTCGTACGTCCGGCGGGTGGGCTGGGGTCTGCGGGGGCCAGGGGTCCTGGCACTGGGCGAGGTCCAGGCGCGGACGGGCGCAGACGGGCTTACCTTTGGCGCACCTTCGGCGCTCAATCGGTGCTCCCGCTGCGCGCGTCCGCTGCGTGGTCGCTGAGGGGGCGTCATAAGAGGGGAGCAGGGAGGGCGGGTCCGCTGGGAGGCGGGAAGGGGTTAACCAATCGTGTGGCGGGGGGGCGGGGCCGCAGGCAGGAGGCGCGGGAACGGGACCGGCAGAGCCGGCGGCCCAGCGGCGGCTGGGGCGCTGCTGGCGGCGTCGGCGAAGGAACTCTGTCAGCAGGTAAGCAGGGGCTGCAGTGGCAGGCGCGGAGAGGAGCAGGGGGGCGACCAGGCCAGAGGCGCAGTGGTCGCTCCCTAGAAGCAGGCGAGGTCCCCTTAAGAGGGGAGCAGGGAGGGCGGGTCCGCTGGGAGGCGGGAAGGGGTTAACCAATCGTGTGGCGGGGGGCGGGGCAGCAGGCAGGAGGCGCGGGAACGGGACCGGCAGAGCGGGCGGCCCAGCGGCGGCTGGGGCGCTGCTGGCGGCGTCGGCGAAGGAACTCTGTCAGCAGGTAAGCAGGGGCTGCAGTGGCAGGCGCGGAGAGGAGCAGGGGGCGACCAGGCCAGAGGCGCAGTGGTCGCTCCCTAGAAGCAGGCGAGGTCCCCTTAAGAGGGGAGCAGGGAGGGCGGGTCCGCTGGGAGGCGGGGCGGGGTTAACCAATCGTGTGGCGGGGGGGCGGGGCCGCAGGCAGGAGGCGCGGGAACGGGACCGGCAGAGCGGGCGGCCCAGCGGCGGCTGGGGCGCTGCTGGCGGCGTCGGCGAAGGAACTCTGTCAGCAGGTAAGCAGGGGCTGCAGTGGCAGGCGCGGAGAGGAGCAGGGGGGCGACCAGGCCAGAGGCGCAGCATTTACACTTGTACTTTGCCGTATTATGTCGGTTTCCCCAGCCGGGGGATTCACAAAAACGAGGCCGGCTGCCTCCTCCCTGCTCCGCAACACATCCGCGGACAATGCTGGGCTGTAGCTGATATTTGTAAGCACAGCACCGATGATGGACTTTTCAAACGCTGTTTCCAAAAAACGTTTCGATTTATCGCGTCTGTAGTCACACTCCCCACCGGACAATCTGACATCTCCTACCTCCACTGGGCTGCCGTTGCGCTGTCCGTTCTCCTGACTCGGATGGCGCCGACTCCTTTCGTATGATAGGACTCTGCAGTGTCCAGGGTCTCTTGGCGGTTAACTCCACGCCGGAGTCTTGTAAAGATTAGTTCCGGGACACGGAACTCACCGCTTCCTGCCGCCGAGCCTCTTTGGGGGAGGGGTTCCACTCGCACCACCGAAAGCCTCCTCTGTTTGCGGCTCGCACCCTTGCGATGGTATTAATCCCTACCTGTAAGTGCATCCCACCTAGGGGCAACTCTTTCTTTCCATTTGTTGGCGGCCTGCCCGGTCGCGGGGTTGCACTACCGCTAACAACAGCGGGCCCACAGCTGCCTTACTTGGGTAGCTTTCTGTGGTACAGGAAGTGCCTTTACTTGCGGGGTGCTTGCGGGGACATTGGCAATCCCTTTATTACTTTTTTTTGCATGCGAATGGCGGCGGCGACCCACTTGGGTTTTACGGAACCACCAGTCCCAGAGAGCATTGCTTCAGGTTTTACACCTGTGCATAATTACTGAGGGTATTTACTGGTGCCTGCAGCTTGCCGTCATGTCACATGTGCTGCCACTGAAGAGGGCGTTGGCCCGAAACGCGTCTGGCAGGAAAGGGACTCTGTTCGCGGCTCGCGCCCTTGCGATGGCATTAATCCCTACCTGTAAGAGCATCCCACCTAGGGGCAGCTCTTTCTTTCCATTTGTTGGCGGCCTGCCCGGTCGCGGGGTTGCACTACCGCTAACAACTGCGGGTCCACAGCTGCCTTACTTGGGTAGCTTTCTGTGGTACAGGAGGTGCCTTTACTTGCGGGATGCTTGCGGGGACATTGGCAATCCCTTTAATACTTTTTTTACATGCGAATGGCGGCGGCGACCCACTTAGGTTTTACAGAACCACCAGTCCCAGAGAGCATTGCTTCAGGTTTTACACCTTTGCATAATTACTGAGGGTATTTACTGGTGCCTGCAGCTTGCTGTCATGTCACATGTGCTGCCACTGAAGAGGGCGTTGGCCTGAAACGCGTCTGGCAGGAAAGGGACTCTGTTCGTGGCTCGCGCCCTTGCGATGGCAATAATCCCTACGTGTAAGTGCATCCCACCTAGGGGCAACTCTTTCTTTCCATTTGTTTGCGGCCTGCCCGGTCGCGGGGTTGCACTACCGCTAACAACTGCGGGTCCACAGCTGCCTTACTTGGGTAGCTTTCTGTGGTACAGGAGGTGCCTTTACTTGCGGGGTGCTTGCAGGGACATTGGCAATCCCTTTAATACTTTTTTTGCATGTGAATGGTGGCGGTGACCCACTTGGGTTTTACGGAACCACCAGTCCCAGAGAGCATTGCTTCAGGTTTTACACCTGTGCATAATTACTGAGGGTATTTACTGGTGCCTGCAGCTTGCCGTCATGTCACATGTGCTGCCACTGAAGAGGGCGTTGGCCTGAAACGCGTCTGGCAGGAAAGGGGCTCTGTTCGCGGCTCGCGCCCTTGCGAAGGAATTAATCCCTACCTGTAAGTGCATCCCTCCTAGGGGCAACTCTTTCTTTCCATTTGTTGGCGGCCTGCCCGGTCGCGGGGTTGCACTACCGCTAACAACTGCGGGTCCACAGCTGCCTTACTTGAGTAGCTTTCTGTGGTACAGGAGGTGCCTTTACTTGCAGGGTGCTTGCGGGGACATTGGCAATCCCTTTAATACTTTTTTTGAGTGCGAATGGCGACGGCGACCCACTTGAGTTTTACGGAACCACCAGTCCCAGAGAGCATTGCTTCAGGTTTTACACCTGTGCATAATTACTGAGGGTATTTACTGGTGCCTGAGCTTGCCGTCATGTCACATGTGCTGCCACTGAAGAGGGCGTTGGCCCGAAACGCGTCTGGCAGGAAAGGGACTCTGTTCGCGGCTCGCGCCCTGCGATGGCATTAATCCCTACCTGTAAGTGCATCCCACCTAGGGGCAACTCTTTCTTTCCATTTGTTGGCGAATTGCCCGGTCGCGGGGTTGCACTACCGCTAACAACTGCGGGTCCACAGCTGCCTTACTTGGGTAGCTTTCTGTGGTACAGGAGGTGCCTTTACTTGCGGGATGCTTGCGGGGACATTGGCAATCCCTTTAATACTTTTTTTACATGCGAATGGCGGCGGCGACCCACTTGGGTTTTACAGAACCACCAGTCCCAGAGAGCATTGCTTCAGGTTTTACACCTTTGCATAATTACTGAGGGTATTTACTGGTGCCTGCAGCTTGCTGTCATGTCACATGTGCTGCCACTGAAGAGGGCGTTGGCCCAAAACGCGTCTGGCAGGAAAGGGACTCTGTTCGCGGCTCGCGTCCTTGCGATGGCATTAATTCCTACCTGTAAGTGCATCCCACCTAGGGGCAACTCTTTCTTTCCATTTGTTGGCGGCCTGCCTGGTCGTAGGGTTGCACTACCGCTAACAACTGCGGGTCCACAGCTGCCTTACTTGGGTAGCTTTGTGTGGTACAGGAGGTGCCTTTACTTGCGGGGTGCTTGCGGGGACATTGGCAATCCCTTTAATACTTTTTTTGCATGCGAATGGCGGCGGTGACCCACTTGGGTTTTACGGAACCACCAGTCCCAGAGAGCATTGCTTCAGGTTTTACACCTGTGCATAATTACTGAGGGTAGTTACTGGTGCCTGCAGCTTGCCGTCATGTCACATGTGCTGCCACTGAAGAGGGCGTTGGCCCGAAACGCGTCTGGCAGGAAAGGGACTCTGTTCGCGGCTCGCGCCCTGCGATGGCATTAATCCCTACCTGTAAGTGCATCCCACCTAGGGGCAACTCTTTCTTTCCATTTGTTGGCGGCCTGCCCGGTCGCGGGGTTGCACTACCGCTAACAACTGCGGGTCCACAGCTGCCTTACTTGGGTAGCTTTCTATGGTACAGGAGGTGCCTTTACTTGCGGGGTGCTTGCGGGGACATTGGCAATCCCTTTAATACATTTTTTGCATGCGAATGGCGGCGGCGACCCACTTGGGTTTTACGGAACCACCAGTCCCAGAGAGCATTGCTTCAGGTTTTACACCTGTGCATAATTACTGAGGGTATTTACTGGTGCCTGCAGCTTGCCGTCATGTCACATGTGCTGCCACTGAAGAGGGCGTTGGCCCGAAACGCATCTGGCAGGAAAGGGACTCTGTTCGTGGCTCGCGCCCTTGCGATGGCAATAATCCCTACGTGTAAGTGCATCCCACCTAGGGGCAACTCTTTCTTTCCATTTGTTTGCGGCCTGCCCGGTCGCGGGGTTGCACTACCGCTAACAACTGCGGGTCCACAGCTGCCTTACTTGGGTAGCTTTCTGTGGTACAGGAGGTGCCTTTACTTGCGGGGTGCTTGCGGGGACATTGGCAATCGCTTTAATACTTTTTTTGCATTCGAATGGTGGCGGTGACCCACTTGGGTTTTACGGAACCACCAGTCCCAGAGAGCATTGCTTCAGGTTTTACACCTGTGCATAATTACTGAGGGTATTTACTGGTGCCTGCAGCTTGCCGTCATGTCACATGTGCTGCCACTGAAGAGGGCGTTGGCCTGAAACGCGTCTGGCAGGAAAGGGGCTCTGTTCGCGGCTCGCGCCCTTGCGAAGGCATTAATCCCTACCTGTAAGTGCATCCCTCCTAGGGGCAACTCTTTCTTTCCATTTGTTGGCGGCCTGCCCGGTCGCGGGGTTGCACTACCGCTAACAACTGCGGGTCCACAGCTGCCTTACTTGAGTAGCTTTCTGTGGTACAGGAGGTGCCTTTACTTGCAGGGTGCTTGCGGGGACATTGGCAATCCCTTTAATACTTTTTTTGCGTGCGAATGGCGGCGGCGACCCACTTGGGTTTTACGGAACCACCAGTCCCAGAGAGCATTGCTTCAGGTTTTACACCTGTGCATAATTACTGAGGGTAGTTACTGGTGCCTGCAGCTTGCCGTCATGTCACATGTGCTGCCACTGAAGAGGGCGTTGGCCCGAAACGCGTCTGGCAGGAAAGGGACTCTGTTCGCGGCTCGCACCCTGCGATGGCATTAATCCCTACCTGTAAGTGCATCCCACCTAGGGGCAACTCTTTCTTTCCATTTGTTGGCGGCCTGCCCGGTCGCGAGGTTGCACTACCGCTAACAACTGCGGGTCCACAGCTGCCTTACTTGGGTAGCTTTCTGTGGTACAGGAGGTGCCTTTACTTGCGCGGTGCTTGCGAGGACATTGGCAATCCCTTTAATACTTTTTTTGCATGCGAATGGCGGCGGCGACCCACTTGGGTTTTACAGAACCACCAGTCCCAGAGAGCATTGCTTCAGGTTTTACACCTTTGCATAATTACTGAGGGTATTTACTGGTGCCTGCAGCTTGCCTTCATGTCACATGTGCTGCCACTGAAGAGGGCGTTGGCCTGAAACGCGTCTGGCAGGAAAGAGGCTCTGTTCGAGGCTCGCGCCCTTGCGAAGGCATCAATCCCTACCTGTAAGTGCATCCCTCCTAGGGGCAACTCTTTCTTTCCATTTGTTGGCGGCCTGCCCGGTCGCGGGGTTGCACTACCGCTAACAACTGCGGGTCCACAGCTGCCTTACTTGAGTAGCTTTCTGTGGTACAGGAGGTGCCTTTACTTGCGGGGTGCTTGCGGGGACATTGGCAATCCCTTTAATACTTTTTTTGCATGCGAATGGCGGCGGCGACCCACTTGGGTTTTACGGAACCACCAGTCCCAGAGAGCATTGCTTCAGGTTTTACACCTGTGCATAATTACTGAGGGTATTTACTGGTGCCTGCAGCTTGCCGTCATGTGACATGTGCTGCCACTGAAGAGGGCGTTGGCCCGAAACGCGTCTGGCAGGAAAGGGACTCTGTTCGCGGCTCGCGCCCTTGCGATGGCATTAATCCCTACCTGTTAGTGCATCCCACCTAGGGGCAACTCTTTCTTTCCATTTGTTGGCGGCCTGCCCGGTCGCAAGGTTGCACTACCGCTAACAACTGCGGGTCCACAGCTGCCTTACTTGGGTAGCTTTCTGTGGTACAGGAGGTGCCTTTACTTGCGGGGTGCTTGCGAGGACATTGGCAATCCCTTTAATACTTTTTTTGCATGCGAATGGCGGCGGCGACCCACTTGGGTTTTACAGAACCACCAGTCCCAGAGAGCATTGCTTCAGGTTTTACACCTTTGCATAATTACTGAGGGTATTTACTGGTGCCTGCAGCTTGCCTTCATGTCACATGTGCTGCCACTGAAGAGGGCGTTGGCCCGAAATGCGTCTGGCAGGAAAGGGACTCTGTTCGTAGCTCGCGCCCTTGCGATGGCAATAATCCCTACCTGTAAGTGCATCCCACCTAGGGGCAACTCTTTCTTTCCATTTGTTGGCGGCCTGCCCGGTCGCGGGGTTGCACTACCGCTAACAACCGCGGGCCCACAGCTGCCTTACTTGGGTAGCTTTCTGTGGTACAGGAAGTGCCTTTACTTGCGGGGTGCTTGCGGGGACATTGGCAATCCCTTTATTACTTTTTTTCCATGAGAATGGCGGCGGTGACCCACTTGGGTTTTACGGAACCACCAGTCCCAGAGAGCATTGCTTCAGGTTTTACACCTGTGCATAATTACTGAGGGTATTTACTGGTGCCTGCAGCTTGCCGTCATGTCACATGTGCTGCCACTGAAGAGGGCGTTGGCCCGAAACGCGTCTGGCAGGAAAGGGACTCTGTTCGCGGCTCGCGCCCTGCGATGGCATTAATCCCTACCTGTAAGTGCATCCCACCTAGGGGAAACTCTTTCTTTCCATTTGTTGGCGGCCTGCCCGGTCGCAGGGTTGCACTACCGCTAACAACTGCGGGTCCACAGCTGCCTTACTTGGGTAGCTTTCTGTGGTACAGGAGGTGCCTTTACTTGCGGGGTGCTTGCGGGGACATTGGCAATCCCTTTAATACTTTTTTTGCATGCGAATGGCGGCGGCGACCCACTTGGGTTTTACGGAACCACCAGTCCCAGAGAGCATTGCTTCAGGTTTTACACCTGTGCATAATTACTGAGGGTTTTTACTGGTGCCTGCAGCTTGCCGTCATGTGACATGTGCTGCCACTGAAGAGGGCGTTGGCCCGAAACGCGTCTGGCAGGAAAGGGACTCTGTTCGCGGCTCGCGCCCTTGCGATGGCATTAATCCCTACCTGTAAGTGCATCCCACCTAGGGGCAACTCTTTCTTTCCATTTGTTGGCGGCCTGCCCGGTCGCGAGGTTGCACTACCGCTAACAACTGCGGGTCCACAGCTGCCTTACTTGGGTAGCTTTCTGTGGTACAGGAGGTGCCTTTACTTGCGGGGTGCTTGCGAGGACATTGGCAATCCCTTTAATACTTTTTTTGCATGTGAATGGCGGCGGCGACCCACTTGGGTTTTACAGAACCACCAGTCCCAGAGAGCATTGCTTCAGGTTTTACACCTTTGCATAATTACTGAGGGTATTTACTGGTGCCTGCAGCTTGCCTTCATGTCACATGTGCTGCCACTGAAGAGGGCGTTGGCCCGAAATGCGTCTGGCAGGAAAGGGACTCTGTTCGTAGCTCGCGCCCTTGCGATGGCAATAATCCCTACCTGTAAGTGCATCCCACCTAGGGGCAACTCTTTCTTTCCATTTGTTGGCGGCCTGCCCGGTCGCGGGGTTGCACTACCGCTAACAACCGCGGGCCCACAGCTGCCTTACTTGGGTAGCTTTCTGTGGTACAGGAAGTGCCTTTACTTGCGGGGTGCTTGCGGGGACATTGGCAATCCCTTTATTACTTTTTTTGCATGCGAATGGCGGCGGTGACCCACTTGGGTTTTACGGAACCACCAGTCCCAGAGAGCATTGCTTCAGGTTTTACACCTGTGCATAATTACTGAGGGTATTTACTGGTGCCTGCAGCTTGCCGTCATGTCATATGTGCTGCCACTGAAGAGGGCGTTGGCCCGAAATGCATCTGGCAGGAAAGGGACTCTGTTCGTGGCTCGCGCCCTTGCGATGGCAATAATCCCTACCTGTAAGTGCATCCCACCTAGGGGCAACTCTTTCTTTCCATTTGTTGGCGGCCTGCCCGGTCGCAGGGTTGCACTACCGCTAACAACCGCAGGCCCACAGCTGCCTTACTTGGGTAGCTTTCTGTGGTACAGGAAGTGCCTTTACTTGCGGGGTGCTTGCGGGGACATTGGCAATCCCTTTATTACTTTTTTTGCATGCGAATGGCGGCGGTGACCCACTTGGGTTTTACGGAACCACCAGTCCCAGAGAGCATTGCTTCAGGTTTTACACCTGTGCATAATTACTGAGGGTATTTACTGGTGCCTGCAGCTTGCAGTCATGTCACATGTGCTGCCACTGAAGAGGGCGTTGGCCTTGTTGCAGGGTTTCTGTACTCACACAGAACTGTGCACAGAGGAGTGGAACCTCGGCAAATTAGGGTGTCCCAAAACTTACCTTAGCAACCAACTCACCCCTTACCGAGCTAGCTACAGTGTCTCATTGGACATATCAAACTCCCAATGTTTAGACAAACCAGAACATGAACTTACAGTACCTCAGGGTACGTGGGACTCATGAACACTCTTTCGTTATATTATCATTACAAACCAGAACATGGAGTAAAGAAGACACATGTGCATTTGAAATGTTTATTTACTAATGCCGTCTTCTCAGGCGCAGTATCTTAGATAATACAAGTATACTTATTATCAGTATCAAAATTATCAGCATAGTTACTAAGACATAAAAAGCGAATGGTGACAGCATGTTAACATGCTGTAATGAATAAGAGTTAACAACACTTATATCTCACCCTCCCTAACACATATATTATATTATTAGCTAAGAAGGTCTCTTTGGGTTGTTTTAGGGCGGGCCCATACCTTAGTGTCCTAGCATGAAGGAATCACATCAGCATACACCAGCTCTCTCTGCATGCCACTGAAGATTGATAGGAGGGACCAAACTCTTTCTTGTTGTCGATCTTCTCTCGAACCAGTTCTCCAACTTGGGGTAGCCAGCCAACTACCGGGATCTGCAACGCATCATCCGATGTGGAGGGCAAATGTTCCTTTGCAAGACTGTCTCTGGTCTTTTGTAGATTCTGTAAAACATTGCAATGTTCATCTGCGTCAAAGGAAGTGGCGCGAACCACAGAGTCTAGACCGTCAAGGTCAGGGACGTACATCTTGATGCCAAAGAGCATTTCGTATGGGGTCCGCCCACCCAGAGACCTTCTAGGGAGATTATTAAGAGCACGCTGCACGCCATAGAGGTGAGCCAGCCAGTTTCTGCCAGTGCCTATAACTCGGGCTGTCAAAGATTGCTTTAAATCACGGTTCATTCGTTCAACTACACTATTACCCTCAGGTCTGTAGGGTGACGAAAACTTGACTTGGACCCCCATCGAAGTCATGGCATCCTTATACGCCTTAGAGGCGAAAGCCGGACCCTGATCCGAATGGAAGGTACCACAGGCAAAAATCCCTATAAAGATACGCAAATCTCTAATGACAGTCCGTGAATCAGCGCTGCGATGTGGCCATACCCACACAAAGCGTGTGCATGAGTCAACTGCTACTAAGATGTACTTATACGCAGTATCAGATGAAAAAGGACCGCAGTGATCTAAATAAACACAGCCTAGTGGTTTATTAGAAATGTACAACTGAGTCTGTGGCGGACGCGTAGCAGTTGAAGGTTTAATCTGCTGGCATATGTCACAAAGAAGGACATAATCACGCGTCTGTTTGTACAGTCCCCGCCACCAGAAACGTTGTTGTAGTTGCGTTACAGCGGCTGAGACGCCCGCATGCGCAGACGCCACACCTTCATGAGCCGCTGTAATCAAGTCTGTTCTGCGATCCGAGTTGGGAATCAGCCGTTCCCCAACATCAGGAATTGTCACAAAAGGAACCTTTTCGGGACTTAAGTGGTATTTATACTTCGAAGGGAATCCCGCAGGATGTTTACTTCCCTTCTCAGAGGCAGCAATCGCTGCCAAGATGTCGCTATCAATCTTGGTTTTAGACCTAGTAACTGCTGCAACTAAGTATGTAGATACTGCAGATTTCGCCGCTTCATCAGCAAGCGAGTTGCCAACAGCGTGAACTCCTACGCGCTGATGACCGAGAGTATGAATCACATAAACGAGTGGCAACATAGCCTTAAGCTCTGCCACACGAACCCAGATCATTTTATGTTTTATTGTGCTACCCTTGAAATCATGAAAATCATTTTGAATCCAAAAGAACAAGTTTTCATTGTAAGACTGGACACAGTAGTAAGAATCACTTACAATTAGAGTAGTAACACTTGGATCTGCGTACTCCAAAGCTAGTAAGAGAGCACGAAGCTCCGCCAATTGTGCGGTGCAATCGCCCAGGGGCAACGTGTGCACTTCCCTGGAAACGAACTCATCATTCAACATAGCACCGACCACAATGGCGCATGCGGAAACGTAGGCATGTTTAGAGCCATGCGCAACCTGCGCCGACCCATCAGTGTAAATGATGCAATGGAAGTCCTCCAAAGGTCGCATAGCCAGAGGAGCAGGATGAACGAATTCATACTGCAAGTACTCTTGCGACCGTAAGGAGGCGTCAAAAATAAACATGACATCCGTGGATGACAATGACGCAGCCCACTGAATCCACCGAGGGTGCAAAGCCTTCGAATTTGGTACACTGGCTTTCGTGACTGCCTCCAAGTGAGGACAGGGTGTTACCACTAGCATGCGTTTCCCCTGAGACAGTGCTCGTTCTTTTAGAATTGCCATCTGTACAGCAGTTAAAACCTTTTCCACTGTGGGAAACCGCATCTCAGCCGAAGTGTACAAGTGTGACTTGTAAGCAATAGGTACTGTGTCACCTTCATTAAAAGTGAGGTATGTGAAACCCACCGTCCCAGGAATTATTCTTATTACCAGGTTGGTGTGGTTATCACGAGTCAGTAAATATTTAGAAGCGAGCAGATCAGCCTGCAAGGATTGCAAAATGGCTGAATGCTCAGGCAGCCAGCATGATTTTGAGAAAGTTGGTTGTATCAAAGCATACAAAGGCTTGATACGCTGGGCATATTCCGGAATGTAAGTTCTGCCGAAATTCAAAAAGCCCAGTAAAGATTGTAATTTTTTCAGTGTTGTTGGAGCGCGCAATAGTGCGCACTTCTCTAAGAAGTGAGGAGCCAAACCTCTACCTTCATTGTTGAGCTCATAGCCCAAAAACAACACTGTGTGTTCAGCAATGTGCGATTTTGCAAAGTTAAATTTGTAACCCATGTCAGCGAAGTTGCAAATAACAGAATTTACACGACACAGATGCTCCCAAATATCGTCGTCTGTGAGATATATGTCATCCACATACGAAAAAGCATCAGGGTCGAGCGCCTCCAGAATAGAGACAATGCGAGCGGTAAATATACCAGGACTATTCTTATAGCCCATTGGAAGACGCCGGAATTGCTTTTGGACTCCAGCGCTCGTAAAACTGGTCCATTGGGAGCTAAAGCAGTCCAATCTGTGGGCATAAAAACCATTGGATATGTCAAGCGTTGTCTTGAAACGCTTACGCACGAGACTATCCACTAGGGCAGAGCCGTGGGTATTCTGTACAGCACAGTTACGGCAATGCGTGTTTAAATGCCGGTAATCCAAAACCAAACGATATGATCCGTCAGGTTTGTTCACAGTAAAAAGGGGATTATTCATCGGTGACACACACGTTTCAATAACTCCCTGATATTCCAATTGTTCAAGGATTTCCGCGACGGAAGATTTAGCTTCACGCCGAATGGGATATTGAGGTTGAGGCTGCGGCTGAGACCGCAACGGAATTTCGTGGCAAGGCGACAATCTATCCCAACCACATTGGTTACGGTACAGAGCCGGCGCGAGAGCCCGAGCCCACTCTTCTGCAAAATGCTGCGCATGCTCTTTCGAGACAGTGTTCGCGAAACTGGGTAGGATCACCTCCTCCCCTCGCGGCGCCGCGAGCACAAAAGGTGGGGGCCAGTCAGCCTCCGAAAGTAAAATATCATATGTAGAAGACAGATTCTCCCAAAATACACCTTTAACGGTACGCTGTATGTCACCTTCAATTAACAGGACAATTTCATATAGTCTTTCAGGGGGAGCAAGTCTCGTATCCGCTGTTTCTATCACAACGTAGACATCAGTCGCTGTCACCCTCAGTAGTGGACGCAGCGCCTCTCTGACTATGGTTATCTCCGCCGCGCTGTCCAGCAAGGTCAGAGCCCACGTCAGATTCCGAAGCCGCGTTCTCACTATCTGTGGCATATCGATGCGCTGTTAAGGCTGCGACTTTCTTTTTCGCAAACTGCGGACGCCTAGGCGTAGAATCCTCCTGCTTCACTGCGCCGTCCGTCTGGCGGGACTGACCACGTCCTTGCTGGCCACCACGTCCACGTCCACCCCCTCCTCCTCCACCGGTCTTCGGGGCCGATGTGTCCTGAAAGGAACGAGGAGAGCGTTGATCAGAACCCTGAAAACGATCAGGTGATTTAATCATCGCGCGATCGCGCAAATCATAAACTTTTTCAGTCGGCGCAGGTGCTTGTACTGCAGGAAAAGAATCCTGAGTCTGAGTATTCTTCCTCCCCTGTGTCTGTTTCTTAGGCCAATTTTGTTTTTTAGACTTGGGCTGGACATCTGTCACTGCAGATTGTCCTTGAGGTTGTTTTTTCTCCTTTACTGGAAAATATTTCAGACCTCTACTTGTGCGGCCAATTGTCTTATAAGCGGCCACCACAATCTTTGCTAACTGGCGGGGTTTGTCGGCATCGGGCAGAGCAGCCAAAGCATTCGATACCTGAAAGTTAACTGCATCTCCTTTAACATTGGAGAGAATGAGATCACTTACAATCTCAAAAGAACCACACAGGCGCATACCCAATTCAACCGCTGCCTCTGGACCGTGATCATTCTGAACACGTCTAATGATGTCAGGCAGGGCAGTCATAGACGGGGTGCCGAAGCACCTTGTATAAACTGCCGCAAATGTTTTTCCCCAGCTTTCACAGTCAGCAAGTTCAGGAGTAATATCCTTCGGTAGAGTAATCGTTAACATTCTATGTTTATCAGCAGGAGTAGAATTCGGAAAAACCGCCTCCAGTTGATCAAACTTCTCTGCTAGCCAGAATGGGAAGTCATCGTTGTCAACTGGATGCGCACCAAAAACCGAATTAACCATCACAGGATTGAGACGCATTCCGCCTCGTTCCTGGGGACCACCAGGAAGATGTCGACCGATGTATTGCACTAAAGCACGAATCACGGAAATGGAAACAACATGTAGCCTGCGTATTTCTGCTAGGGTACAAGCCCCGTGATTCGGGTGCGGGGTAAAGCCACCCAACGCAGGCCAATTTGTACCTGGAATTGAGAGTGGACCTAACCTCGCAGCGGACAAAGAGTGGGGGAGGGCGCCATCAAACCAAACTCGATGCTGCCAATGATCAATAGGTATTTCCAATGCCCTGTACGGCGTATATACAGCCGGGACATCCGAGGCAGTGTAGGAGTGGAACAAACCAGAATTAGCATCCACAGCCGGAAACGTAACCCAAGAGTAAAACAACTCGTAAGGAAACGCCGGATCTGCACTTACCACGAAAATCACAGCCATCCCATCTACTGGGACCTGGTACGTCTGAAGATGGTTGCGTACCGCTACGCGACTATGCTGCGCAATAGCCACCGCCGCCATGACAACACTGGAAACAAGAACACACAAAGAATACTCTGTAGCACAACTGGGTAGTAATTCAAAGAAACCGTTTAAGAAAGAATCAAGCTTGAATAAAGACCTATTTCAAAAAATAGGTAGGTTTCACCGACACCCCGTTTTCCGGAAACGGATGTGAAGGGGTTAAGGCATGAACGATAAACTACTCGAGTGTCATGATATAAGACCACCGAAACCGTTGGGCGCCATGTTGCAGGGTTTCTGTACTCACACAGAACTGTGCACAGAGGAGTGGAACCTCGGCAAATTAGGGTGTCCCAAAACTTACCTTAGCAACCAACTCACCCCTTACCGAGCTAGCTACAGTGTCTCATTGGACATATCAAACTCCCAATGTTTAGACAAACCAGAACATGAACTTACAGTACCTCAGGGTACGTGGGACTCATGAACACTCTTTCGTTATATTATCATTACAAACCAGAACATGGAGTAAAGAAGACACATGTGCATTTGAAATGTTTATTTACTAATGCCGTCTTCTCAGGCGCAGTATCTTAGATAATACAAGTATACTTATTATCAGTATCAAAATTATCAGCATAGTTACTAAGACATAAAAAGCGAATGGTGACAGCATGTTAACATGCTGTAATGAATAAGAGTTAACAACACTTATATCTCACCCTCCCTAACACATATATTATATTATTAGCTAAGAAGGTCTCTTTGGGTTGTTTTAGGGCGGGCCCATACCTTAGTGTCCTAGCATGAAGGAATCACATCAGCATCACCAGCTCTCTCTGCATGTGCCCCGCATCAAGTGTGTTAACTATTCTCCTGCAAAGCAATATCAATCCCGCCTCAAGCCCAAGTTGGCAAAGGCTGCACTTGTGTTATGACTATGAAGGCGTGGAGATCAGACCTCATAACAATTCCATATCGTGTTGCTCCTGAAACTTCAGCACTCTCCGTGCAGACATGGTTTATTAAACAAAACTGATTTCAGAGCAATAACATATTATTCTCACATACACCACGGCAAACCACTAGGTTGAAAGCTAAGTCAACAATTAAGGGTCGTGTGCAGAAGTTGCAAGAAAGGAAAAATGGCGTTTAAATCTCAAATGTACCTATGCTAACTTAACACGATATAAGGATATATAGGAGCTATACAACAGCCTGAAACGCGTCTGGCAGGAAAGGGACTCTGTTCGCAGCTCGCGCCCTTGCGATGGCATTAATCCCTACCTGTAAGTCCATCCCACCTAGGGGCAACTCTTTCTTTCCATTTGTTGGCGGCCTGCCCGGTCGCGGGTTTGCACTACCGCTAACAACTGCGGGTCCACAGCTGCCTTACTTGGGTAGCTTTCTGTGGTACAGGAGGTGCCTTTACTTGCGGGGTGCTTGCTGGGACATTGGCAATCCCTTTAATACTTTTTTGCATGCGAATGGCGGCGGCGACCCACTTGGGTTTTACGGAACCACCAGTCCCAGAGAGCATTGCTTCAGGTTTTACACCTGTGCATAATAACTGAGGGTATTTACTGGTGCCTGCAGCTTGCCGTCATGTTACATGTGCTGCCCCTGAAGAGGGCGTTGGCTCGAAACGCGTCTGGCAGGAAAGGGACTCTGTTCGCGGCTCGCGCCCTTGCGATGGCATTAATCCCTACCTGTAAGTGCATCCCACCTAGGGGCAACTCTTTCTTTCCATTTGTTGGCGGCCTGCTCGGTCGCGGGGTTGCACTACCGCTAACTACTGCGGGTCCACAGCTGCCTTACTTGGGTAGCTTTCTGTGGTACAGGAGGTGCCTTTACTTGCGGGGTGCTTGCGGGGACATTGGCAATCCCTTTAATACTTTTTTTGCATGCGAATTGCGGCGGCGACCCACTTGGGTTTTACGGAATCACCAGTCCCAGAGAGCATTGCTTCAGGTTTTACACCTGTGCATAATTACTGAGGGTATTTACTGGTGCCTGCAGCTTGTCGTCATGTCACATGTGCTGCCACTGAAGAGGGCGTAGGCCCGAAACGCGTCTGGCAGAAAAGGGACTCTGTTTGCGGCTCGCGCCCTTGCGATGGCATTAATCCCTACCTGTAAGTGCATCCCACCTAGGGGCAACTCTTTCTTTCCATTTGTTGGCGGCCTGCCCGGTCGCGGGGTTGCACTACCGCTAACAACTGCGGGTCTACAGCTGCCTTACTTGGGTAGCTTTCTGTGGTACAGGAGGTGCCTTTACTTGCGGGGTGCTTGCGGGGACATTGGCAATCCCTTTAATACTTTTTTTGCATACGAATGGCGGCGGCAACCCACTTGGGTTTTACGGAACCACCAGTCCCAGAGAGCATTGCTTCAGGTTTTACACCTGTGCATAATTACTGAGGGTATTTACTGGTGCCTGCAGCTTGCCGTCATGTCACATGTGCTGCCACTGAAGAGGGCGTTGGCCCGAAAAGCGTCTGGCAGGAAAGGGACTCTGTTTGCAGCTCGCGCCCTTACGATGGCATTAATCCCTACCTGTAAGTGCATCCCACCTAGGGGCAACTCTTTCTTTCCATATATATATATATATATATATATATATATATATATATATATATATATATACACACACACACACACACATATATAATAATTTGGCTGTAAGCTCGAGAAAGTGGAAGGAAATCTTGATAAAATTTGCTTGGCTGGACAGAGATGATATATTAAAACAGATCACTGCAATAATGGCAGAATTGACTCTTGCCATGGATAGTGATTGTTTGAAAAAAACTTTGGAGACCATAAAAGAACGCCTTGTTAAATATGAGGATGAAATTAAGGCGAGAAAACAAAGAAAAATTAATCGGGATTATGCGAATTATGAATGTGGTACAATATTAACCTTCAGCAGAAAATATGATCATCTATACAAAAGTCAGATTCACCAAGCAGCTGACACTAATACCAACAATACTGCGATGGAAAATCAAATCATAAGCGATACAGAATCAGACATCACAGGTGGCAGTACATCAAGTGAAGATGGTAATCGGAAAAAAATTAAATTTTTTTAGGCGAGTTTCTTGTCATGCAGAAAGATCGACAAAAAGACCGACAAAACGTGAGAGACTTTGCCTCACCGAAACCGAGAGGAAGAGGACGAGGACGAGGCAGAGGTCAGGGAAACGAAGAAACCGTTAAAATAGACTCAGGAAATGCTGGGAACACAGACAAAGGAAAGGGCGCTGTGGGAAGTCGCAGAACGCGCTCGAACAACAACTATTAATGGATACAGACACAGTAAATAAAACAGTGGTTAATTTATCGCAAAGACATTTGACAGACTCTGACAAAATACCATTATGCCTTGGCCTTTCATTCTGTCCAACATCTGGTTTCAACTATACAGACACAAGAAATAATGTTTTTAAATTTGTGGGTAAATTAAAATTAAGGAAGTGGCACAAACTCAAGAGACTGGGTCAGAATCAGAGAAGTACAGGCATTACTAGACCCGGTACGGAAAATCTGGTGATTGGGGATGTTGATAGTTTGTTAACTGTAGCAGAACTTGACATTGATAATGACATAGGTGATGAACATCTCACAACTACTCAGGTACTAGACAGCATGTATTTAGAACAGGATGCAGCAGCTAGAACTGCTTTTAGGGTCAAATCTACTTTCATGCCTATGCTCCCCCATGACAATATAGATACTTTTCATGATTGTACTACTAAGGGGCTAATGGACCTGAGACATAAAAATAATCAAAGAGACAGAAATTATACCAACAACCTCTCTTACACTCAAAGACAGGCTCTTAGAGCTTTATATGAGGATACCAACATTGTGATCCGCCCCGCGGATAAGGGGGGCAATATTGTTATTTTAGATAGGGAGGATTACATCAATGATGCACTACGTCAGCTCAGTGACACTAACTTCTACATATCAGTAACCATTGAGGTTTACAATCAGAGTATTACTGAGATTTGGGACAAATTGATTACTTGAAAAGACAAGGGGCTCCTTGTGTGGGAAGAATATTGTTATCTAAAAAAGGATTATCCTAAACTTCCCATCCTGTATTTACTCCCTTAATTACACAAACATAAAACAAAACATAAAACAAAACCACCAGGATTACCCATTGTCTCTTCAATAGGGAGTGTCAGTGAACATATTTCCAAATATGTTGACCACTTCCTACGTGATTTTGTCATACTTTTACCCAGCTATATTAGAGATACCAAAGATTTCCTGTGCAGAATTGAACATCTGACCTGGGACCCTGAAGTTTTATTTATTGTGCTTGATGTGCATTCATTGTACACGATAATTAATCACCAACAGGGTCTGGAAGCTTGTGAAATTTTTTTGAAGAATAGACCATTAAGGTACCGTGAACATACTAAAATGATAATGGAGATGATGGAATTTTGTTTGATGAACAATATTTTCTCTTTCAAAGGCGCCCTCTACAGGCATATCAACGGTACTGCGATGGGGTCATGTTTTGCTCCCAGTTTCGCAAATCTTTTTATGGGCTACTGGGAGCAAGAGATCTTTGCCAGCACCACTCTGGCTGGGGATTTTCAGAAAGTCATTCGCTACATTGATGACTTGTTCATTATATGGAAGGGATCTAGAGAGGATGCAGCTAACTTCATCTCCAAACTTAACATCAATAAGTACAATATTCTCTTAACAGGTAACATCAGTGAGAAAATGACTGATTATTTGGATGTGACTTTAGAAATCAAAAATAACTTCCTATGTACCTCCCTGTATCGTAAGGCCACTGCAGGCAATAGTATCCTGCATGCCCTCAGCAGTCACCCAGAGGCACTCAAATGGAGTATTCCTTACGGCGAGCTGCTGAGGGCAAAGACAAATTGCAACAATACTGAGTCCTACACGGAAGAACTAAACAACATTAGAGCAAGATTCAAAAGTAGAGGGTATCCTAGTTGGGTCCTTAAGAAAGCAAAAGAGAGGGCAGGGGGAATCGAGTGAATTCAAACCCTACAAGACACAACAGAGAAGGATACCAAAGAAGGTGATGAAACCACTCGCATGATCTTTACCTTCAATTCCGAGTCACACAAGGTGAAACAGATCCTCACCAAACATTGGGATACTTTAAAAACGGATAGCATCCTAGGGAGTTGCATTCCAGATAGACCGACCATCACATATAGAAGGAACAAAAACATACGTGATTTCAGAAATGACATTACTGAATATCACAATAACACACAACATGGCTTAGTTGGTTTTTACCCAGGTGGCCACTGCAAGGCCTGTAGGCACAGCAAACATAGAGGAGTTCTGGAATACAGAGGAACAACCAAGAAACTGACACAATTCTTAACTTGTGGTACATGTTTTGTAATCTATGCTATTGAGTGTACATGCAAATGGTGGTACATTGGCAGGACTACTTGTCCTTCCAAAAAAAGAATTCTAGAGCATTTAAGGGCCATCACTAACCGAGATCCTAAATACCCTTTGGCACGACACTTTGAGCAGAATCACTTCTCAAATACTGCTGATCTGAGTTATACCATTCTGGAACATGTTCCTAAGCATCCCAGAGGTGGGGATAGAGTCATAACCCTGAGACAACGTGAATCACAGTACAGAATTGAGTTTCAAACCAAGTACCCGGGGGGGGGGGTTGAATATGGATGAGGAGCTTGCAATCCACCTAAGGGAGGGATCATAGTAAATTGGTTACACTAGCTGTTTGCCTTCTTGCTCCTGGTAGTTCTTAGATTTCTTAAAATTCTTAAAATGGTAACTAGCTGTTTTTTCTTCTTCTGAATAAATTTTGCGATTTCGCAATTTTATGATTTTAATCCTGTGTGTGTTTTTTCTTTGTCTTATAGGAGGAAAGGAAGGGGCCCCATCACTTGTATTCACTTTCACTGGCTTTCCTAACCTTTGCACTCCGAAGTCTCTATCACTTATGTCACATTATGGGTTTGCTGTCACTGGTAGGTTGTCCATCTGCGTTGGACCTTTTTGATTACATCGATATATATTGGACACTGTGTCATTAATTGTACCCAATCTCTGCATAGGGCTACCCATTTTTTCATTGGACACTATCATGGACCATTGCAGTTCATATGAACATCACAACCTGATTGACGCTGATATTATTGCACTTGCAATTGATGAAATTCGCCATAAGATCCTTGGAAATATTTATATCCATGTAACATCGCACACAGGATAAATGTACGTGTTTGCCTTCCGACTGCAATGTATTAATGCATAGATTCTGCATTCAGTATCCTTCTGTATATATATATTTGCTCTATTTTGTGATTATTATTATTTCTGCATCGGCAAGTAGGTCCCATTGTCGCATGCTATGGCAATTGATTGACTCGTGTGGTATATGACTATGGACCCTGCACTTGACAGTATAGATATAGATTACTCTTAATATTTACTGTTTCTGCATTGTTATTACGTTGCTATGACGATATTACAATTGTATTAGCTGTCAAGCAGGTCCAGACAATACTACCTATGTTTGTTTATATTTTATATTTTACCACTCTAAGATGGCCGACGAATTTCAGTCGCGCTAGTCCTCTTTCGTTGCCTGTGAATTGTATGCAGATCGAAAACTTTATCAGTGCTGGCTTTTGTCGTGCACTTTTACACGTGAACAAGGCTGTTTAGCTGAAACGCGTTGTGTGATTAAACCTGCAATCCTTATTTTGGGTTTTTGTCCTTACTTCCTGAGAGCGAATTAAGCATCAAAATGTGCGTGGAGAATATATATATATATATATATATATATTACCTACTGGCGGTCGCCAGTAGGTATATATAGTTAGGATTTTTTTCCTATGGGATTTTTGAAAATTCGATGTCGAATAACTTTGGCGTTTGAGGACGGAATTGGCTGAAATTTTCAGGAAAATGGAACATTTTGTTTCTGAGCAGCCCCTAAAAATTTGGGGGGGTTTCGTCAAGGGGGGGCCGAGAAAAAAGGGGGGTCCCAAAACGCATTTTTCCCATGTTAATTTCCATAGGGCGGTTGGCCTCACTTTTAGCCCGAACGGCTGAATGGATTTGCACGAAACTTGGCAAAATTGTAGGGACTGTTAGCCCAATGTGCCTTTGCTAGGTCTCAATATATGTGCTCCAGTGGATTTTGATAAATTAATGTTTAAAAAAATATATATATCTGTAACAGCGCTCCGGGCAGCGCCCCGGTTCGCGTACCTGACGCGTAACGGAACTTCGCGAAGCGAAGCGGATTGGCTCTCCGGTGACTGTCAACATTCCAAACAGTCCGGAGCGGCCGCCATCTTGTCTCTCGGTAGGATCGAGAGAGAAGAGGTGAAGAAAAACGAAAGGGGAAATTAATGAAAGGGGGCAAGGTAGACCCCTCCTGACCCCCTAGGATTGATGAGGGGGCAATAAAAGTTCCCGCAGGGTAAAAAATTAAAAAAATAAAAATTTCAGTTTTTTCGCGGTAGAGGCGCGCCCCGGTTAGCGGACCGGGAAGCTAACCGATAGCGTAACGGGAGTCTGCCATCTTGTGTTTCGGATGAATTTAGACACAAAATGGAGGATAAAGAATGTTGGGAAAGGGTATAAGGGGGCACAGGAGACGTATCCTGACCCCCTAGGTTTTCTAAGGGTGGCTGAGGAGGCTCATATATGTCGAAAAAGAAAAAAAATTGAATTTTTCGCGAGGTTAGCTGCCGGTACGCGAACCGGGAAGCGAACAAAAGTGAAAATTAGTGAAAAAAGGTACATTTGAAATTTTAAAAGAGTAATCATAGTTAAGGTAGCTCTGAAAAGAGCTTTTGGGTCTGTGGTAGATTTAGGTACTTATAAGTAGGTACCAATACATAGTCTTAAATTCAGGATGAAAACTCTGTTCCCCTCATCTGAGAAGTGAACTCCATCTCCTCTGTAGATATCTTGCATGTAGTAACGCAAGTTATTTTTGTACATGGAGCCCATTCCATGGTCTCTCATGTAGGCTGAAACAGACTTATTTACATGCTTCCTCGATTGCTCAATTTGTGGACAAAATTGATTCGACCACCTCCATTTCTGTCTTTGGCATATATTTGAATATACCAAGGCAGTTTGAGGAAAAAGTGCCATCAATTGGTCAAAGGTGTCCTTTAAAAGCATTTCCAGACCTACCCCAGTCAAAGTGCCCAAGTCATTTCCTCCACAGTGTACAATTAACAGGTCAGGTTTTGGCAAATGCAAAAAGGTTTTCACCAATGGTATCAATTGGTGACATCTTAATCCTCTGTGGCCAATCCACTTGATTTCCACATTTTGTAAATTGAGGTTGTGTAAATTTCTGTTATCAGCATACCTTTGAGCCCAGTGGATGTAACTATGTCCAATAATCCAGACAGAAAACATGGTGAGAGGAGGTTCTGCTGCAGTCAGATGAAGTGTGGGATTGAAATGACAGTTAAAACAGTAGGAGTTTGTAATGAAAAAAACTGTGGAGTTTGTGTGCTAATGATTCAGTAGCAGTGATTGGTGGATTTCGTTGCTGAAAACAGAAAGTTAGGGTGCATGGATGAGTTCTTTGAAAGATGTAATTTGAATGGTCAAGAAAAAATCATTTTATGAAAGATTGCACTGGATACGCAGGTGTACTGAGAGTTCAGAGTTCAATTGAAACATAGTTGTGTGAACTTGCAAACATCAGAGGTCTTTCAGGAGGTGGTTGCTATGGAAAAAAGGCAGAAAGGGCAGAGGGGGAAGGGTGTCGATTTCAAAAAAGTGAGGGAAGAGTTTTGATTGGGTGACATGAGAGATATGTGTGATGAATTACAGCATTTCT
Organism: Lissotriton helveticus; assembly: GCF_964261635.1. Lineage (NCBI taxonomy): Eukaryota > Metazoa > Chordata > Amphibia > Caudata > Salamandridae > Lissotriton > Lissotriton helveticus. The sequence goes on along the minus strand of NC_136061.1, from coordinate 382,197,975 downwards.
GTGCCTTTGTTGGTTGCAGCCTCTGGAGTGCATACCCTTTGCTCTGCTAAAGCCAAATTGGTGTGTGTCTGAGACTGTTTTAAAACTCAAAAAGTATTTGCTAAGGTGAGAAAAGATTCATTTAATTTAAATAGAGATTAGTATGCTTTAAGGAGAAAATTATGAAGAAAGTTGTGTATTTAAAATGTTGCTTTGTGTCAAGTGTTTTACAAATAGATTTGGTTTCTTTGAGTTACATAGCCATGTTAAAAGTCACTTCCCCATGAATGTAGGTATATAATTGCTTAACATGATGTGTTCAAAAACGTTTTTTGAAATCAATTAGGTTTCTTGATATGTACTGCTAGAGTTTCATAGGTTGCTTGGGGCATGTTTACAAGGCCTTTGAGTCCCTTTGATGTTATTTTTCCCATTTTAATTTAAGACATTTCCCCGTGGTGCAAGGTCCTTGTAAATACGCCCCCATGTGTGCTTGGCAAATTTAGATTTTGATTCTTTGAGTTACATAGCCATGTTAAAAGTGACGCTAAAATGGTGCAAGGGCCTTAAAAAACGCTTTCATGTGTCTTAGGGCATTTTAAGTCACTTCCCCATGAATGTAGGTATATAATTGCTTAACATGATGTGTTTAAAAACGTTTTTTGAAATCAATTAGGTTTCTTGATATGTACTGCTAGAGTTTCATAGGTTGCTTGGGGCATATTTACAAGGCCTTTGATGCTATATTTCCCATTTTAATTTAAGACATTTCCCCGTGGTGCAAGGTCCTTGTAAATACGCCCCCATGTGTGCTTGGCAAATTTAGATTTTGATTCTTTGAGTTACATAGCCATGTTAAAAGTGACGCTAAAATGGTGCAAGGGCCTTAAAAAAACACTTTCATGTGTCTTAGGGCATTTTAAGTCACTTCCCCATGAATGTAGGTATATAATTGCTTAACATGATGTGTTTAAAAACGTTTTTTGAAATCAATTAGGTTTCTTGATATGTACTGCTAGAGTTTCATAGGTTGCTTGGGGCATATTTACAAGGCCTTTGAGTCCCTTTGATGTCATTTTTGCCATTTTAATTTAAGACATTTCCCTGTGGTGCAAGGTCCTTGTAAATACGCCCCCATGTGTGCTTGGCAAATTTATATTTTGATTCTTTGAGTTACATAGCCATGTTAAAAGTGACGCTAAAATGGTGCAAGGGCCTTAAAAAACGCTTTCATGTGTCTTAGGGCATTTTAAGTCACTTCCCCATGAATGTAGGTGTATAATTGCTTAACATGATGTGTTCAAAAACGTTTTTTGAAATCAATTAGGTTTCTTGATATGTACTGCTAGAGTTTCATAGGTTGCTTGGGGCATATTTACAAGGCCTTTGAGTCCCTTTGATGTTATTTTTCCCATTTTAATTTAAGACATTTCCCCGTGGTGCAAGGTCCTTGTAAATACGCCCCCATGTGTGCTTGGCAAATTTAGATTTTGATTCTTTGAGTTACATAGCCATGTTAAAAGTGACGCTAAAATGGTGCAAGGGCCTTAAAAAAACGCTTTCATGTGTCTTAGGGCATTTTAAGTCACTTCCCCATGAATGTAGGTATATAATTGCTTAACATGATGTGTTTAAAAACGTTTTTTGAAATCAATTAGGTTTCTTGATATGTACTGCTAGAGTTTCATAGGTTGCTTGGGGCATATTTACAAGGCCTTTGAGTCCCTTTGATGTTATTTTTCCCATTTTAATTTAAGACATTTCCCCGTGTTGCAAGGTCCTTGTAAATACACCCCCATGTGTGCTTGGCTAATTTAAGTACTGATAGGGTGTGCTTCTACATAGGACCTGTGTTGTGTTTTCAAATTATGACCAGAACATCGTTTTTTTTTTAAAAAAAAACACTTTTCACATTTATGAGAAGGTCATATTGGTGTCTGCTTCTTTAAATAAATATTGAACTGAGAAATATTAAACTGAGGCTTCTGTAAGTGTCAAGGGAGGTGAGTAATGTACATTGCTCTGTTGTATACAGTCCTCATCTTCTGTGTACTCTTGGATATGCTAGACTACATCTGCACAATGAGATAACTAAGCTGAGGAAACACAGGTGATGTGATTGTGAAATGAGCAAAAGAATTCCACATTTTTCAATTACATCACCTGTGTTTCCTAACATTACGAATCACATTGTGCAGATGAGGTTTAGGCCTGTCCAGGGACACAAAAGAGGTCTGGCCTTTGTTCAAGAGTGCAGTGGACATGACTCACTTTATTGTTAGGCCTGCACATGTATTATCTCCTCTGTACTCTTCAACAAGCCTAAATTTCATCTGCAACCCTGAGTAGGCCTCACCTCAAACAAACCTCTGGATAGTCCACACCTTATCGTCATCCTGAATCAATCATTTAAAATGTATGGAGCAGATTTATGATGGCCGTGCGCCTCTTTTGTGCCGCTGTTGCGTCACTTTTGTGATGCAGCAGTGATGCAAAAGATGCACCATGTTGCAAGATAGGCCTCACTTCATCTCCAACAATATACCGTCAGTTTAAACTGTAAACATTTAGGACTGTGTAGGGGGCATGGAGAAGCTGAATCTTCTGTAAATGTCAAAATTGTTGCATACAGTGCTCAACTTCTGCGTACTCTTTGATATGCTAGACTCCATCTGCACAATGAGATACCTAAGCAAAGGAAACACAGGTGATGTGATTGTGAAATGAGGAAAAGAAATTCCACATTTTTCAATTACATCACCTGTGTTTCCTAACATTATGAATCACATTGTGCAGATGAAGTTTAGGCCTGTCCAGGGACACAGAAGAGGTCTGGTCTTTGTTCAAGAGTGCAGTGGACATGACTCACTTCATTGGTAGGCCTGCACATCTATTATCTCCTCTGTACTCTTCAACAAGCGTAAATTTCATCTGAAACCCTGAGTAGGCCTCACCTCAAACAAACCTCTGGATAGTCCACACCTTATCGTCATCCTGAATCAATCATTTAAAATGTTAGGGACAGATTTATGATAGCCGTGTGTCTCTTTTGCGCCGCTGTGCGTCACTTTTGTGACGCAGCGGCGGTGCAAAAGATGTGCTATGTTGCGACATATTTACAACTTGATGCATCTAGGCAGATGTGTCATGCTGTAAAGTCCTGTGCCACATGAAACCTGCGTCAGGTTTCATGTGAGTGTTTTGTTGTAGGGTGGGCAGTCATTTGCATGAAAGCCCTGTAAAACTAACACAGTAAAATTAAGAAGATTTCACTGAGTCACCTTTATGGCATTGCTGAATCAAATCCTTATGCCTGTTTGAAACAGGCATAAGGAGTGATGCACCATGCAATGTGTGGCTTGCCCCTGTGCATTGCAGTAGATATGTCGCGCTTATGACGTGATTCCTGCAATGCGCCGTTTTTGTGGAACAGATGCGTGACCCATCTGTGCTGTTTTTGCTCAATGGTGCTCTGCATTGTAAATGCGGCACATCATGGGTGGCAGAGCAGTGGCGCACGTTAACTGGTGCATCCCTGGGGATGCGCCAGTTAACATAAATCTGCTCCTTTAAATTTAAGTTTTAGCAGGGGACACAGTGTTGGTGAGGCTTATCCAAGGTTAAGAAGAGATGAGTCCTGTTCACTGAAAACTTGGACATAGGCCTCACCTCCTCAGCATCGCTGGACATGGTTAAATAATATCTGCAAAATGTTACTCTTGTTAAACAACTCTTGTTAAACAATTTTACTATTATAGTCTCTGAGATGTGTCTCTTACTCTGCAACATCTCATTGTTGTTCTCTTTTTTTAAAGATCACGACAACATCAAGCATGAGTGATAATGAGCAATCTGTTGATCTCGATCTTATCATTGAACTTGTTATTGAAACGTCAGTGGAAGTAGATCCCTTGGATGATTTATATCCTGTGGATGAGGAAGAATATGATGAGGATGCTGATTTGTCAGAATTGTATGACATAGGGTGGGCAGCTGACCTGCTCGAGCCTATTAACCTATAAAGACTTTTAAAAATAAATTTAAGTTACTCGAAATGAAAAGTAACCATGTAAACCGTTTCATTTAAAATTAAATACAACTTCAAAAACAGATTGTGTGAAGTGTCTTTATTAAAATAGTGAAATATGCTAATAAAATTAGTTCAGATTCACATATAAAAGAGCACAGGTCAAATGTAGAAGCATTCCATTTCTTTGCTGCTATTTGTGAGTTTAAAATTTGCTAATGCACTAAAAATTATTGTATGTAGAATTGACAACTAGTCTGTTAATTTTTTGACGACTGTTATTGATTTACTGTTTGGTAATAGTGGTTAATAACATTTTTATTATATTTTACCACAGATTCAACTGCAGATCATTTCAAAATTATACGATGCCTTCGAAGGACAGGAGGAAAAAGGCTACAAAACGTCAAACACAGCAGCTTACTAAATGCTTGCAGCAGTCCTCTACAATAAAAACTTGTCAAGTCACCAAGAAAGCTCCGGGTAAGACAACGAAATCTTTTTTAAGAAACATTTGCAGACGAAAAAGTATCAGTACAGAACATGTTTTAGTCCAGAAAAAGAGAGCCAATTTAAATGGAAAGGAAAGACCACTCAAAAATGTTACTGCTAGAGCAGGAGATAACTCTGTGCATGGTAGTAGAAGGAAAAATCAGTTTTGGGACATTCGTAGACGAATGTTCCGCAATAGGATAATTGGCAATTTGTTAAAAAATATTAAGAAAAGTCAACAGAAAGTGGCTTTTTATAAGAGAAAGAAAGATGTAGAGAAAATTATTGATCAGGCTTTCGAAATTAAGCGAAAGTTATTTATTTTGATAATCAATAGAATTAGGAAACTAAACAAGGCAATTTATGATTTCAAATCAAATAGTAGATGGAAAAGAACAGTTAATCATAGTAATTTTTGTGAAGTTTTTTCTGGAGAATGGATGCATAGTTCAAGTTGTGAGGCATTTTTTAATGAGGAGAGTTATTTCCAGGATAATGATTTGGTGCATGCAGTTGACACCAGTGGTCGAGCATATGAGGTGAAAGATGGTTGTCCAGTTGAAAAAGAAAAACTTGTGACAACAGAGGCAGAAGAGGTGTTAGGTAATGAGGTTTTAGGAAGACGTCCTAAGGGACCAGTGTATACCTGGAAGTGTAGTAGTATTTGCAGTGTGCGACAGGATTCCATCAATTTGCTTTGTGATTTTGTACGGACATTTAATAAGAAAAGTTTAAAACAGAAAATGAAGTTGTTGCAAGAATTAGATCCTTGCAGAGTGAGAGAAGTGACAGGTTTGCATGGTCATTCACTGGCTTGTCTTTCCAGGAGAGTATGCCAGAGTGTTTTTCATCATTTCAGGATGCTAGCAGTGCATCATAATAAAGTGAGGAAATTAGTTAGAATGTTGTATTATACTAAGAGTCCAGCAATTATGCTTAAACAATTATGCACTGCTCTTTTGCATGGTTCAGAAGTAGATGTGAAGAATATTTGTGCAGAAATTGAGTTTTGTTACTTTGCAAGTAAAGAGGAGAATGTTGAAATTGACCTAGAAGAAGAAGGTAATGTGGAAGATAGTGTACAGGTTTCCAGTACAGATAATTTTCAGAAGGAAATTGCCACGTTTCAGGTGAAATCAAGTGAGAGGCCTAATTTCACTTGTGTGTGTTGTCGACGCACTTATTATAAGAATCAGACTAAGTTAGTGGATTTATATGCGAAAAGTGAAAGGGAAAATAATAGTGAATGGAAGGATTTCGCAACATACTTGATGGTAGAAAATTGTTTTGATTTGGGATCGGATCAACGTGTGTGTACTTATTGTTGTAACAAATTAAATCAAAACCGGATGCCTGCTAGAGCGGTTCATAATAATCTGGTATTGGTTGAGATTCCTTCTGAATTGAAGGATTTAAATACTTATGAATCTATTTTGATTCAAAGTGTCCATCCCTTTCAGGCTATTGTACGAATGGAGCCAAAGACAGGGAAATTGCCTCCATCAGATTTACAGAGAGGATTAAAGGGAAGAGTTGTTTATTTGCCTCTAGATTTGAAGAAAAACATTAATACAATTGGAGTAGAGAAAGTGGAAGAGGAACCTCTGGTTATCTTAGTTAATGGGGTTCCGACAAAGAGTAATAAAATATGGCAAGATTTAGTGGATGTTAGGAAAGTCAAAAAGGCAACATTGTATTTGAAGAAAAAAAATAAGTACTATAATAATGTATATGTTGCAGAAGAGGAAGTAAGTGAAGAAGAGGATAGAGATTTGTGTGCTGGTCAAATTGAGAAAGTAGAAGCCTCTAAAAATGAAGGAATATATGAACATTATAGTGTTCATCCTTTGCATTCCAAGGAAGTCATGGGGAATGTTATTGAGTTGTTTCAAAAGAAACAAGCCAAAGGGAGTCCTATTAGTGTTTGGGAGGAAAGTTTGGAAGCTCGGTGTTTCCCACAGCTATTTCCAACAGGTGAAGGAGGAAGATATGATGAGCGACCTGATCAAATTCTTGCTTCTGAATACCGTACTTTACGATTGTATGCAGAAGATCCTAGGTTTCGTCAATGCATTCCCTATTTGTTTCATCTCCTGTTTGAAAGCGATCTGTCTGGACTGTCATATGCAGTGAACCACATCTTGAAAAGTGGTGTACAGATGCAAAATATCTCGGCAAGGGACTTTATGGATAAAGTCAATGTGCAAGACAGTATTTTGGATTCTCACCTGATTAATCTCATGGCGTGTCAGCGTGGTACTAATGAGTACTGGTACCGTCGTCATGGTGATTTAAAATGTATGCTGAGGAACTTAGAAACTCCCACATGGTTCCTCACTCTCAGCTGTGCCGAGTATGGCTGGGAAGACTTACTTGAATTTCTACGAGAGGCAAATGGAAACATTGAAAATATCAAATTCAAGACACCCGGAGAACTGTGCTTTTTGGAACCAGTGAATGTATGCAGGTACTTCAATCATAGGTTTGAAGCTATGATGGCTTTCATAATGAACAAGAAAAATCCACCTCTTGGAGAGGTGTTGGATTTCTTCTGGAGAAAGGAGTACCAAGCAAGAGGTGCTCCTCATATACATATGCTGCTATGGATCAAAGATGCACCCAAATTTGGAACAGATCCGGATGACTTAGTGATGAGTTTCATAGAACAGTATTCTACATGTGCTGTTCCAAAGACAAAGGAAGACAAAAGCATAAGAGAACAAGTTTTACGCTTCCAAAGCCATCGTTGCGGAAAGTACTGTCGTCGTAAATTCAGAAACAAGGACAAGTTCTACACAAAATGTCGTTTCGGCTTTCCACGACCGGTGATTTCTAAAGGAAGAGTGAACAGTTTGATGTCTTCGCTGCGACATAATGTGACGAGGAAATCACCCAAAAATACATACAATTTGAAAAGGAACGAAGAGTCCAAGTACATCAACGACTACAACCCAGTGATTTTGTCCATGTGGAATGCTAACATGGATATACAGTTTGTGGCTGATAACTGTATGGCTGTGGCTCGGTATGTGGCATCTTACATCACCAAAAAAGAAAAGACAGAATTGAAGGATATGTGGGAGGACATTTCCCATGAAAAAAGCCTCAGTAAGAAGTTGTACAGTTTCAGTCTGAAGATGTTGTCGCATCGAGAAATCGGAGTTTACGAATGTTCTGACCGGTTATCTTCAGCAAGTCTCTATGCCAAATCTAGGAGAATCATTTGGGCGAGTCTTGGTCTTGCTGCAACGCGTAATCGAGTTCTGAAACCTGTGCGACAAATTGAGTATTTGGCGGAAAAGGAGCCAAACAGTACCGATATTTTGAAGACCAACATGTTGGATACATATTATCCAAATAGAAGCAGTCACCTCGAGAATGTTTGTCTGTATGAGGTTCTACAAAATTACATATTCAAGAGGAACATCAAAGAAGATATTGATAAAGGAGTGTATGCTGTAATTGGAAGTGAGGGATGTCTGGTCAAGCAAAGAAAATGCCAATTGGTAAACCATCGAAAATTAAGTGGCGAATCTCCTGAAAGAAAAGAGTTTTTCTATTTAGCTCTTTTGCAACTTTTCAAGCCTTGGCGTGCAGAAGAGGAACTGCTTGGAGATTTCCTCTGTTACGAAGACTCTTTCAATGCCGCCAAGGAGACCATAGAATGTCCTGTTTTTCCCAAATATCTAGAAATGTTGAATGCGGAAATCGAGCAGGAAGCAATGATTGCAGCCGAGATTGCTAGAGACAGTTCTCAGGACAGTCAGAGTTCTGTTTCAATGAGTCAGGATCCACTAGGAGGACCAGTTATCGAAAATGAAGCTGCCACTGCCATGATTGAAGTGGAAAGAGCCATGGCACATGCTCAGTAGGATGCGGTTAACTTAGAAGACTTGGAAAGACAACTCAACGTTGAGCAGAGGAAAATATATGATGAAGTTACCAACCAAATTGATCATGGATTAAGTCATGAGAAGAAAGAGTGCTCATGTACGTCGTTGAAGCCTGTCCGACTGTACGTGAGTGGAGAAGCGGGAACTGGAAAAAGTTTCCTCATTAAAGCAATTTTATGTTATTCGCAGAAAAGGACTGAGTCATCGCTGTCTTGTGTTGTCACCGCTCCAACTGGACTGGCAGCACATAACATTAAAGGTATTACTTTGCATCGTCTACTGATGCTGCCAGTGGAGCATGATAACAAATTACAATGCCACAAGTTATCTGGAGATGCTTGTTGTGAAGTTTCAAGAGTCTTGAGGAAAATGAAACTTCTTATCATTGACGAAGTAAGCATGGTTTCCAATGTCATGCTTGCCTTTGTGCATTTGAGAATGCAAGAAGTTCTCAAAACAGAGTATGATGTGTTATTTGGTGGCAAACACATCATTGTTTTCGGTGATCTTCTGCAGCTGACACCAGTGAAAGGACAACCTGTGTTCAAAATGCTCACGCATGAAGATACCAGGAAGTGCCTAGGGAGCATTGGCAACGTCAATATATCGTTAAACTTCAATTATGCTGAACTGCGTGAAAATATGCGTCAAGCAAAGGATGGAGATTATAAGAATATTCTACAAGATGTTAGAATCGGAAAAGTGACCGAGCATGGGAAAGAAGCTTTACATGCACGATTACTGTCAAATTTGTATCCAGAAGAAGACGTTGTGCCTGAGAATATTTTTCGGAAAATTACTGAGAAGAAATCTGGAATATGTTTGATGCCAACTCTTGCAGAATGTGCCATCTTCAACAACAAAATGTTGCATTTAGAAAACCAAGAGATTGTGAAACTGGAAGCTATTGATAGAGTAGAGCATATGGGATCAACAATTATTTTGTCTGAGAATTTGAAATCAAAATTGGATTCATTAGAGAAGACTATATCTAAAACTGCAGGTTTTGAAAAGACTCTGAATGTGTGCTTAAATTGCCATATAATTTTAAGAAGGAATTTACATGTTGAAAGAGGTCTGGTAAATGGATCAATGGGTAATGTTGTTGATTTTGAGAAATACAGAAATAGAGATGGAATTTAATTTTTTTAAATTAAATTTGATGGCATTGAGGAAGTACAGCTAATTGGTCGTTGCTCTGCTAGGTTTTTGCTTGTAAAAGACTTATATGTTCGCCGTAAGCAGTTTCCTGTTTGCTTGGCATATGCAGTGACAATCCATAAATCGCAAGGTTTAAGTGTAGACAGTGCATTGGTGAATATTGGCAGTTCTGTGTTCAAGGAGGGTATGGCATATGTGGCATTGTCACGAGTCAGAAGTTTATCGGGATTGTACTTGATTGAGTGTGATGTCACAAACATTTGTGCGGATCTAGATTGTGTTAAGGAATACAATAGGTTAAGAAGAGAGTATGCGCCACATTTGCCTCAATATCCTTTGTTTGAGAAACGTGTAGTAGGCCGGAAACGAAGAAATGTGACCAATAGTAGAGAGGTTGTAGCAAAAAGACGAAAAGTCGATGAACCTGAAATTATAAGCAGAAAGAAAAAGGATTCTGTTGAAGATGTTGTTGGTTTTCAATTTGAAAATAGTTCTGGTGTCAACTGCTATGCTAATGTAGTGGTTAATGTTGTCTTTTCTCTAGAAACTTTAAAAGAACAGATTGTGATCAATTCAGATCAAAGTTTTTGCTGCTTGTTGAATTCTGTGTTAGAGAAATGTAGCACTGATAGAACAAAAATAGAAAGTGTGTCTGAAATTCGAAATCTGTTAGACAAATGTTCAGGTCAAACGCAATTCTCTCAAAATATTCAGCAAGATTGTCAGGAGTTTTTAATGTATATGCTTGATGTATTGCAAGATGAAGGTGTAGATGTAGATCATCTGTTTGGCCTTTCTTATCAATGGCAGCATGACTGTGAGAACTGTAGGGTATCAAGTACTACTAGTGTAGACTCAGAAAGATTTATATATTTAACTTTGCCAGACAGTAAATCAGTGTCCTTTAATAAGCTAGTAAAAGCAGCCGATCACAACATGGAGTGTAGCCAATGTAAGTCTGCAATGCTGTCCACATTATTTATACGAACATATGGCCAGTATGTCATTTTAATGTTCCAACGATGTAGGCCTGATGGAACAAAATTGACAACTTTAATTAAAAATGTTGTGGCTTCGCAGTTGTCAATATCAGGAAGGACTTTTGTAACTGCAGCAATTATATATCATGACGGTCCTTCAACAACATCAGGACATTACACAGCTTATTTGAAGTCTAGACACGGCTGGTCATTCTGCAATGATTCTGTTTTAACTTTTTAAAAAAATTGCCTTTTGACCTTAAAAATTCTTACCTGGTGTTTTTACAACCAAAATTTTAGGGTAGGAATCTCGGGATTTGCTCTGAGGAATTTCAAGAGGTTCTAATGGCTCCTACACTATTTGGCCTTGAGGATAAGTGTAGTACAGAGTGAAAAGTTAATGTGGAACATGAGTGAGCAAGAAGGGTGAGATATTACTAGTACAGGATTGTTAAAGTGATCTTGGACGTTTTCTTTCTGAAAGTTGCGGAAAAAGAAAATGACGGGATTTGCTTAGAAGGATTCCAAGAGTTAAAAATGGCTCTTACACGATTTGGCCTTGAGGAGAAGTGCGGTAGAGAGCGAGAAGTCATTTATTGTATGTAACATATTTGTCAATACGATGGAGCTTTTCTTTCAGAAAGTGGCGGGTAGAAAAAATAACAGCACAACAGAGTATAAGCTGTTCATAGGACATCCTTCGACGTCATGGAAAGTAAGTTACTTTTCAGGAGGTCTGATTTCTGATTGGTTATGTTATATGGGTTTTTTAAACACAATCATTTTGATTGTTTTTTTTTTCCCCGCTGTTATATGATGAATACCTTCAACTCACTGTTTTTAGTGAAATTTGATATATTCTGAGAACAGCAAAAATAAACCATTTAACATGTATAATTATTTCTGTACCTTTTTGTATTTATGATATACATTTAGAACTGTGTAGGAGGCATGGAGAAACTGAGGCTTCTGTAAGTGTCAAGGGAGGTGAGTAATGTACATTGCTCTGTTGCATACAGTCCTCACCTTATGCGTATTCTTGGATATGCTAGACTAAATCTGCACAATGAGATACCTAAGCTGAGGAAATACAGGTGATGTGATTGTGAAATGAGCAAAAATATTTGCACGTTTTTCAATTATATCACCTGTGTTTCCTAACATTACGAATCACATTGTGCAGATGAGGTTTAGGCCTGTCCAGGGACACAGAGGAGGTCTGGCCTTTGTTCAAGAGTGCAGTGGACATGATTCACTTCATTGGTAGACCTGCACATGTATTATTTTCTCTGTACTCTTCAATAAGCCTAAATTTCATCTGCAACCCTGAGTAGGCCTCACCTCAAACAAATCTCTGGATAGGCCACACCTTATCGGCATCCTGAAACAATCATTTAAAATGTTAGGGGCAGATTTATGATGGCCGTGTGCCTCTTTTGCGCCGCCATTGCGTCACTTTTGTGACGCAGCAGCAGTGCAAAAGATGCACCATGTTGCAAGATTGGCCTCACTTCATCTGCAACAAGATACTGTCAGTTTAAAATGTATATATTTAGGACTGTGTAGGGGGCATGGAGAAACTGAGGCTTCTGTAAGTGTCAAAGTTGTTGCATACAGTGCTCATCTTCTGCGTACTCATTCATATGCTAGACTACTTCTGCACAATGTCAACATCTTGTTTTATTCCTATTTACTTTTGCTCACTTTTTTCTTAACACTTTCCCTCAGGATTGTTCTTTTAGTCCGGTTCTATCCCTACCTCTCATTCCACATCCTTTACTGTTTTTCTTCTTAATTTGAACATTCACTCACATTCTCTAAGAAACTCTTGTTTATTATTCTTCTACTCTCCTTTTTTTCTTTCACTTCCTTATCTATTTTGTTTTTCACAATTATACCCACGTACATCTTTTCTTCGGTAAATAGATCTATTAAACAGTATCTCTGTGTTACTCCCTCTAGCTGTCTTTCTTTTAACATTACTCTCTGTTTCCTTCTCTTATACTTTCTTTTCTTTTTAAAAAAAAATAAAAAAATTCTGGTTCGCTTCGGTTCGCGTACCGGCGCACGAACCGGGAAGCGAACCAAAAGAAATAGAGGTTGCCAGAGTGCTAAACATTCTAGCAATTTTTTATAAAGGGGAGGTAGTTCTGAAAATAACTTTTTTTTTATTGTTTTTGTTGTTTTATATTTTTTTTATTATTTTTCTGAACATTTTTTTACTTTTTTTGTATTTTTTGAACGGTTTTATATTTTTTGGGTTTTTTTGGGGGGGGAAACAAAAATGATTCATTATAAAGGGCTCAACAGGAGCAAAAAAAGAAAAAGATAATTTATTTTCTGGGGCGTTTTGGACAGTTGTGATTGTCAATTGCAGCATTTATTAAATTTACGCTACTCTCCCTGTAGCAAATCAATTTTTCGCAATAAATGCATACAAATTACACTACCCCAAACTTCAGCTGAATATTTGGGACCGTCTCCCTCGCCTCTGGTCCCGTCAGTGCCTCTTGATGTGATGTACTGGCCACAGGACGGGGGTTATCGTGCAGGTCACGTAGCTGCGCAGCACTATAGTTGATAGGGTGCCACCTGTCCATATGGCGATGCATGGTATAATTGCCATAACTATATTTTTTATCTGTCCCTCTGGACAGATCTTTTTTGCAAATAAGGCAAGTTACATACAGAGCATTCACTTTTTTTTGGCCCCGGGGATATTTGAAAAATTGCCAAATAAAATTCTCTTTGACACGGGACCTCCTAGGCTCTTCTCGCAAAAACTGCCTCTCTTCTTCCTCTTCCTCTTCTTCCTCTTCTTCCTCCTCTTGCTGAACCATAACCTGAGGAGGTGGTCCTCTCTTCCTAAAAGGTGGTGGTGGTGGTGGGGGTGCACCAGCTGAAGCTACAACACTTGCCATTGCTAAGTGATGAAAAAAGGTCTTCCTCTCACAAAGATGAAAGTCAGAGTGAGGAAACAAGGAGGGGTTTTCATCATTTGGGAAAAAAATAGTTCTAAACCAATGAAAAGTGTTATTTTTAGGTCACATGACCTAGCCTTACATCATTAGGAAACCAAAAGTGAAATGAACCAATGAAAAGTGTTATTAACAAGTCACATGACCTGTTATGCTTACGTTACGCACTCCGCGCCGCGCCCCGGATCGCTTCCGGGAAGCTGCGCTTCGCGCCTCGCTTCGCGCACCAGGGCACTTCCGGGTGCGCTAACGCGGCGCGTCATATGACGCATTACGCGACAACGCGGTACGTCGCGGTTACGCGACGCGTTACGATGTTGTTTTCTAACGTGGCAGTTGCGCAAACGGAACGTTTACCGGTTCGCGGACCGGGTCGTGGCAGCAAATTGAGCTAACGGGAAGCTACCTGGTTCGCGGACCGGAAGCGAAACAAAAAAAATTATTTAAAAAAAATATATAAAAGAATTGTATTAAAAACATATAAAATATATTTTTCGATTTAAAGAAGAATACATTTTAAAGCTTTTGATATTTGCTATTAAAAAACCATTGCAATTCACTGAAAAAACCATAGGTTATAGACCATATATAGTTAGGAATTAGCATTTACAAAACCTTGAAAATTCACTGAAAAAACCATAGGTTATAGACCATATATAGTTAGGAATTAGCATTTACAAAACCTTATTTTACTCACACAAAACCATTGAAATTCCATATATAGTTAGTTGCACTAACTATATATCGCGCACCCGCAATCCACTGCTGATGATGTCACATATTACATCATTCATGACATGGTCAGTGACATCACTGATGACATCACTGATGACATCTCAAATGACATCACTGATGACATCACTGAAAACAACATCCAGTAATTTTATGTTTCTGTAAAGTTTAAATATGTCTTACATATTGAAGAATGAGTGGATGTATAAGTGTCTGAATGTAGGATTTAGTAGGTGCATAACTGACTGTATGAGTGAGTGATTAAATATGTCTCACTGAGTGCATGGGTTAGTGACTAAACTGTCTTAATTTGTGCATCATTATGTCTGTTGCTCTGTAAACTGCTGCATGTGTTGATCAGTAGCTATATGAGTAACTATATGGGTTATTGATTGATTGCCCAAGTATTTGTATGGGAGACTGAGTGTGTGTGTAGCTGGCTGGGAGGTGTGTGACTCTGTGCAGATCAATGTGTACTTGCATCAATGATTGTATAAGAGAGTAAGTATGTGTTAGTATATGTTTGAAAATGTAAGGTGCTCTATGTTTAACTGTATAGATTAGAAAATGGAAGTGTGATTGATTCTTTACAGGACTGACTAGGTGTGTGAGTAACTCCATGGATGAGTGGCAGAGTGTGAGTGTCTGTATAGGTGTATGAGTGCATATGATAGTGTTGTAAAGATGAGTGATTGTATGTATGAATGATTGTATGGGTGAATGAGTGAATGTGTGTGTAGACGTAGGAATCAGTGAGTGCGTATGTAGTAACTAGTATTGGTGTGTCAAAGGTTTAAAAAATTATACTCTGTATTTAACACTGGGTGTAACAGAGGTTATATTAAAGTGTGAGGAGATGCATTGTATTGTCACATGAATTATATCATCAGTGATGTGATCATTGATGTCAAATGAGATGTCATCAGTGATGTCATCAGTGATGTCATTTGAGATGTCATCAGTGATGTCATCAGTGATGTCACTGACCATGTCATGAATGATGTAATATGTGAGATCATCAGCAGTGGATTGCGGGTGCGCGATATATAATTAGTGCAACTAACTATATATGGAATTTCAATGGTTTTGTGTGAGTAAAATAAAGTTTTGTAAATGCTAATTCCTAACTATATATGGTCTATAACCTATGTTTCTTTCAGTGAATTTTCAAGGTTTTGTAAATGCTAATTCCTAACTATATATGGTCTATAACCTATGGTTTTTTCAGTGAATATATATAGATATATATATATATTCCACAGATTGCAGTTACCCAATTTGAGTGAGACCACACGAGAGGAATATCTCCGTTCTTTTATTGACTGCCTGCTGACATACAAACTCAGCTGCTTTCTCTCGTAAGTTAGTCTGCTGGACGCGTTTCGGGACCAAGTCCCTTCTTCGGCAGCATTTAGTTCAATGAAGATCGCAGCGCTTGGCCACGCCACTACCTGCTTTAGTGCCTGCCTCCTAGGCGTGGCACCGCATCGCCTTCTGGATACTGTAGTGCGCAGCTTGATCCCCCATGTGGGTGCGCTAAGCAGTCTTCTGAATCAAAACATAAAATCCCAAGTGGGTCGAGATACAGTCCTGCTGAACTTGCATGCCCCGCTCTGTGTTAGTCAATCCGGACGGGCGGGCCTCCTCCTGCCAAGGTGCCAGCTCCACTCTCGTTCCCAAACCGAAAACGCCCCTTGGCGCTAACTGGGAGCCAAATTGCTGTGGCGGGTCTCACTACACGACCGAGGCCAGCCGTTACTATTCCACAGATTGCAGTTACCCAATTTGAGTGAGACCACACGAGAGGAATATCTCCGTTCTTTTATTGACTGCCTGCTGACATACAAACTCAGCTGCTTTCTCTCGTAAGTTAGTCTGCTGGACGCGTTTCGGGACCAAGTCCCTTCTTCGGCAGCATTTAGTTCAATGAAGATCGCAGCGCTTGGCCACGCCACTACCTGCTTTAGTGCCTGCCTCCTGGGCGTGGCACCGCATTGCCTTCTGGATACTGTAGTGCGCAGCTTGATCCCCCATGTGGGTGCGCTAAGCAGTCTTCTGAATCAAAACATAAAATCCCAAGTGGGTCGAGATACAGTCCTGCTGAACTTGCATGCCCTGCTCTGTGTTAGTCAATCCGGACGGGCGGGCCTCCTCCTGCCAAGGTGCCAGCTCCACTCTCGTTCCCAAACCGAAAACGGCCCTTGGCGCTGACTGGGAGCCAAATTGCTGTGGCGGGTCTCACTACACTACCGAGGCCAGCCGTTACTATTCCACAGATTGCAGTTACCCAATTTGAGTGAGACCACACGAGAGGAATATCTCCGTTCTTTTATTGACTGCCTGCTGACATACAAACTCAGCTGCTTTCTCTCGTAAGTTAGTCTGCTGGACGCGTTGGTCCTGAAACGCGTCCAGCAGACTAACTTACGAGAGAAAGCAGCTGAGTTTGTATGTCAGCAGGCAGTCAATAAAAGAACGGAGATATTCCTCTCGTGTGGTCTCACTCAAATTGGGTAACTGCAATCTGTTGAATATATATATATATATATATATATATTACCTACTGGCGATAGCCAGTAGGTATATATAGTTAGGATTTTTTTCCTATGGGATTTTTGAAAATTCTATGTCGAATAACTTTAGCGTTTGAGGACAGAATTGGCTGAATTTTTCAGGAAAATTGAACATTTTGTTTCTGAGCAGCCCCTGAAAATTTGGGGGGGTTTCGTAAAGGGGGGGCCGAGAAAAAAGGGGGGTCCCAAAACGTGTTTTTCCCATGCAATTTTCCATAGGGCGGTTGGCCTCACTTTTAGCCTGAACGGCTGAATGGATTTACACCAAACTTGGCAAAATTGTAGGGACTGGTAGCCCGATGTGCCTTTGCTATGTCTCAAGATATAGGCTCCAGTGGTTTTTACGAAAATTAACTTTGAAAAATATATATTGGGCTACATTGGGCTATATATATGTTGGAGCCCAAATGTAGCCCAATGTAGCCCAATGTAGCCCAAAGATGGCCACCAGAGACAAAAAAAACAAATGTAGCCCAAATATCAGCCAGATGTAGCCCAACTATAGCCCAATGACAGAATGTCCCAGAGTGTTCTAAAGAACAACTAGAGTGCTAACAGTCCTACTTATTACAAAGGTATGGCACACCTGAAGCCATCTTGATTGGAATAAAGTGGTAACTCTTAAAACATTTAATTTAAAAAGGAACAAAATGAGGGGGTTCATTTTGCCATAGAAAGTATGATTAGCGAATATATGACGAAATCCCGCATACCATCAGTCCGCAAAAAAAATCCTGCATGTACTATTAGGCCGCAAATTAAAATAACGAAAACTTTTAGAACGAATATGCCTTTAGCATACACTAAACAACTAAACTACCCTAAACCCTAAAACACTACCCCCAGCATGACCCTACACTACACAAACAGTACAACACTACCCTAAACCCTAAAACACTACCCCCAGCATGACCCTACACTACACAAACACTACAACACTACCCTAAACCCTAAAACACTACCCCCAGCATGACCCTACACTACGCAAACACTACAACACTACCCAAAACCCTAAAACACTACACCCCAGCATGACCCTACACTACGCAAACACTACAACACTACCCTAAACCCTAAAACACTACCCCCAGCATGACCCTACACTACACAAACACTACAACACAACCCTAAACCCTAAAACACTACCCCCAGCATGACCCTACACTACGCAAACACCACAACACAACCCTAAACCCTAGAACACTACCCCCAGCATGACCCTACACTACGCAAACACTACAACACTACCCTAAACCCTAAAACACTACCCCCAGCATGACCCTACACTACGCAAACACTACAACACTACCCAAAACCCTAAAACACTACACCCCAGCATGACCCTACACTACGCAAACACTACAACACTACCCTAAACCCTAAAACACTACCCCCAGCATGACCCTACACTACGCAAACACTACAACACTACCCAAAACCCTAAAACACTACACCCCAGCATGACCCTACACTACGCAAACACTACAACACTACCCTAAACCCTAAAACACTACCCCCAGCATGACCCTACACTACGCAAACACTACAACACTACCCTAAACCCTAAAACACTACCCCCAGCATGACCCTACACTACGCAAACACTACAACACTACCCTAAACGCTAAAACACTACCCCCAGCATGACCCTACACTACGCAAACACTACAACACTACCCTAAACCCTAAAACACTACCCCCAGCATGACCCTACACTACGCAAACACTACAACACTACCCAAAACCCTAAAACACTACCCCCAGCATGACCCTACACTACGCAAACACTACAACACTACCCAAAACCCTAAAACACTACCCCCAGCATGACCCTACACTACGCAAAAACTACAACACTACCCAAAACCCTAAAACACTACCCCCAGCATGACCCTACACTACGCAAACACTACAACACTACCCAAAACCCTAAAACACTACACCCCAGCATGACCCTACACTACGCAAACACTACAACACTACCCAAAACCCTAAAACACTACACCCCAGCATGACCCTACACTACGCAAACACTACAACACTACCCAAAACCCTAAAACACTACCCCCAGCATGACCCTACACTACGCAAACACTACAACACTACCCAAAACCCTAAAACACTACCCCCAGCATGACCCTACACTACGCAAACACTACAACACTACCCTAAACCCTAAAATACTACACCCCAGCATGACCCTACACTACGCAAACACTACAACACTACCCAAAACCCTAAAACACTACCCCCAGCATGACCCTACACTACGCAAACACTACAACACTATCCTAAACCCTAAAACACTACGCCCAGCATGACCCTACACTACGCAAACACTACAACACTACCCTAAACCCTAAAAGACTAGCCCAGCATGACCCTACACTACGCAAACACTACAACACAACCCTAAACCCTAAAACACTACCCCCAGCATGACCCTACACTACGCAAACACTACAACACTACCCTAAACCCTAAAACACTACCCCCAGCATGACCCTACACTACGCAAACACTACAACACAACCCTAAACCCTAAAACACTACCCCCAGCATGACCCTACACTAAACAACCACCACAACTCTACACTACACTAACACAACACTACACTACACAACACTACACTACACTACACAATCACTAACCCACGAAAAAATTAACACAAACCCACTTACCTCTCTCGTCATCGTGGTTTTCACAACGCAAATGCATTTACCATACATGCCTTTAAAACGTAATTCTTTGTAAAGGCATGCGCGATAAATGCACATGCGTTTTGAAAAAATGCGGGATAATGGTATGCGAGGTCAATGACCTTGCGGGATAATGGTATGCGGACTGAAAGTCTGCGGGATAAAAAATGCGGGAAAATGGCTGCAAACCATGATTAGCAGCAGACTTCCCTGGTGAGCACTAGCTTTACTACAGTGATCTAATGAGCAACTAGAGTGCTAACATTCAGAATTTATGGCAAATGTGTGACACATCTGAATGCCTTCTTGATAGAACCAAAGTAAACAAGCATTGAAAATGCAATAGATCTCGCCCTCGTTTAAGTTAAAGCCATTCTGTTTGTAATGAGGTGGCTTTTTAGCTTTGCTTTTATTAGTGTTTTTAAAACTTTCATGTAAATAACATGCATATGTATGCATATATGTATATGTATGCATGCATTTATATTTATATAGATATTCAGATTATATATGTTTATATATGTATATTACCTACTGGCGATAGCCAGTGGGTATATATAGTTAGGATTTTTTCTCTATGGGATTTCTGAAAATTCTATGTCTAATAACTTTGGCGTTTGTGGACGGAATTGGCTGAAAATTTCAGGAAAATGGCACATTTTGTTTCTGAGCAGGCCCTGAAAATTTGGGGGGGTTTCGTCAAGGAGGGGCCGAGAAAAAAGGGGGGGTCCCAAAACGCGTTTTTCCCATTCATTTTTCCATAGGGCGGTTGGACTCACTTTTAGCTCGAACGGCTGAATAGATTTACATGAAACTTGGCAAAATTGTAGATATGGTTTGCCCGACGTGCCTTTGCTATGTCTCAATATATGTGCTCCAGTGGATTTTGAGAAATTAACGTTTGAAAAAATATATATATCTGTGACAGCGCTCCGGTTAGCGCCCCGGTTCGCGTACCTGACGCGTAACGGAACATCGCGAAGCGAAGCTGATTGGCTCTCCGGTGTCTGTCAACATTCTAAACAGTCCGGAGCGGCCGCCATCTTGTCTCTCGGTACGATCGAGAGACAAGATGTGGTGAAAAACGAAGGGGGAAATGAAGGAAAGGGGGCAAGGTAGACCACTCCTGACCCCCTAGGATTGATGAGGGGGATATTAAAGTGCCCCGCGGGGCAAAAAAAACAAAAACAGGGCAGCTAACCGGCAGCGTAGCTGTCAACATTGTAAACAGTCCGGAGCGGCCGCCATCTTGTCTCTCGGTAGGTTCGAGAGACAAGATGTGGTGAAAAAAGAAGGGGGAAATGAAGGAAAGGGGGCAAGGTAAAACCCTCCTGACCCCCTAGGATTGATGAGGGGGATATTAAAGTCCCCCGCGATTTTTCGCGGTAGAGGCGCTTCCCGGTACGCGAACCGGGCAGCTAACCGGCAGCGTAACGGGAGTCCGCCATCTTGTGTTTTTGGAGCGTCCGGTTCGCGTACCAGGTAGCGTCCCGGTAAGCGTAACAAGGGGAAAACCAAGAGAAACAGTAAAAAAAAATTAAGGGAATAGATTTCCAGCAAACTTGGCAAAATTGTAGGGACTGTTTGTTTGATGTGCCTTTGCAAGGCCTCAAGATATGTGCACGTGTGGATTTTGTCTAATTAAGGTTAAAAAAAATATATATATCTGTAAGCGTGCTCCGGCACGCTTACGTTACGGGTTTTGTTTGCGCTGCAGAGCCGATACGTCACGGTTATGCGACGCGTCATGAGGCGTCTCACGTGGCTACGTGATACGTCACGTAATAAAGAATATATTTTACAGCTATAGATATTAGCTTTTAAAAAACCAATGAAATTCACTGAAAAAACCATAGGTTATAGACCATTTATAGTTAGGAATTTGCATTTACAAAACCTTGAAAATTCACTGAAAAAACCATAGGTTAGAGACCATATATAGTTAGCTGGACATTTTATTGACATAAAACCAATGAAATTCCATATATAGTTAGTTGCACTAACTATATATCGCGCACCCGCAATCCACTGCTGATGATGTCACATATTACATCATTCATGACATGGTCAGTGACATCACTGATGACATCACTGATGACATCATGACACACCAATACCAGTTACTACATACGCACTCACTGATTCCTACGTCTACACACACATTCACTCATTCACCCATACAATCACTCATACATACAGTCACTCATTATTACAACACTATCATATGCACTCATACACCTATGCAGACACTCACACACTGCCACTCATCCATGCAGTTACTCACACACCTAGTCAGTCCTGTAAAGAATCAATCACACTTCCATTTCCTCATCTATACAGTTAAACACAGAACACCATACTTCAGTGACATCACTGATGACATCACTGATGACATCTCAAATGACATCACTGATGACATCTCAAATGACATCACTGATGACATCTCAAATGACATCACTGATGACATCATGACACACCAATACCAGTTACTACATACGCACTCACTGATTCCTACGTCTACACACACATTCACTCATTCACCCATACAATCACTCATACATACAGTCACTCATTATTACAACACTATCATATGCACTCATACACCTAGTCAGTCCTGTGAAGAATCAATCACACTTCGATTTCCTCATCTATACAGTTAAACACAGAACACCATACTTTTCACACATATATAACACATACTTACTCTCTTATACAATCACTGATACAAGTACACATTGATATGCACGGAGTCACACACCTCCCAGCCAGCCACACACACACTCAGTCTTCCATACATCCACTCATTCTTCAATATGTAAAACATATTTAAACTTTACAAAAACACACAGACACTAGATGATGTCATCAGTGATGTCATTTGAGATGTCATCAGTGATGTCATCAGTGATGTCATTTGAGATGTCATCAGTGATGTCATCAGTGATGTCACTGACCATGTCATGAATGATGTAATATGTGACATCATCAGCAGTGGATTGCGGGTGCGCGATATATAGTTAGTGCAACTAACTATATATGGAATTTCATTGGTTTTATGTCAATAAAATGTCCAGCTAACTATATATGGTCTCTAACCTATGGTTTTTTCAGTGAATTTTCAAGGTTTTGTAAATGCAAATTCCTAACTATATATGGTCTATAACCTATGGTTTTTTCAGTGAATATATATATATATATATATATATATTACCTACTGGCGGTCGCCAGTAGGTAGTTATAGTTAGGATTGATTTCCATAGGGAAATCGCAACATTCTATTGGGAATAACTTTGGCGCCGGTTGAGGAATCTGCCTGAATTTTTAAGCAACTTCGCCTCGCGGCGCTCCGGTCCTTCCCTGAAAGTTTGGGGGGGATTCGTCAAACGGGGGCCGAGATAAAAGGGGGGTCCCAAAACGTGTTTTCCCCATGTTAATTTCCATAGGGCGGTCTGTTTCACTTTTAGCTCGAACGGCTGAATGGATTTTCACAAACTTGGCAAAATTGTAGGGACTGGTAGCCCGATGTGCCTTTGCTATGTCTCAGGATATGTGCTCCGGAGGATTTTGAGTAATTTATGTTTCAAAAAATTTATATATCTATAGCCGCGCTCCGGGCGCGCCACGCGACTTGTGTACGGAAAGCTGATTGGCTCTCGGGTATCTGTAAACATTCGAAACAGTCCGGAGCGGCCGCCATCTTGTGTGTCGGTAGGATGTCATGAGTGATGTCACTGACCATGTCATGAGTGATGTAATATGTGATGTCATCAGCAGTGCATTGCACGAGCAAGTTATAGTGAGTCCAACTAACTATAACGTGGGAATTTCAATGGTTTTATGCGAGTAAAACTTCCTAGTAACTATAACTGGTGTGAAACCTATGGTTTTTTCAGTGAATATATATATATATATATATATATATATATATATATATATATATATATATAAGGGGGCCCAGGGTTAAGCTTGTGGACATTGGGGAGCTGCAAAGATTCCGTTTCCACTCACCTGAATGCCAGCACAGACCTACAGTCTTTAAACTCCACGCCCATGCCATCGGCCCGGTATTGACGAAACAGTGCATGCTGGGTTGGGTAGTTCCCTGAACTGCATTCAAACGGCCCAGGTGTGTCTACTACATAAGGGGGAGGAGTCAGTGGTGCAGACGAATATTTTCGACAGGACGGAGCAACAGAAGGAAAGGACAACAGTGATGGGTACTGAAGAAGGCCTGGTTGCCGAAATGCATTTACCGCCACTGTCATCAACTCAATAAAGCTTGCTGTCGCCTTGAAGCCCCCTCTGGCCTCTAATTTCTTCAGCCAAGAAATTGTTTTTCTATATATATATATATATATATATATATATATATATATATATATATATATATATATATATATATATATATATATATATATATATTCACTGAAAAAACCATAGGTTATAGACCATATATAGTTAGGAATTAGCATTTACAAAACCTTGAAAATTCACTGAAAAAACCATAGGTTATAGACCATATATAGTTAGGAATTAGCATTTAAAAAACCTTATTTTATTCACACAAAACCATTGAAATTCCATATATAGTTAGTTGCACTAACTTTATATCGCGCACCTGCAATCCACTGCTGATCATGTCACATATTACATCATTCATGACATGGTCAGTGACATCACTGATGACATCACTGATGACATCTCAAATGACATCACTGATGAGATCACTGATGACATCATCCAGTGACTGTGTGTTTCTGTAAAGTTTAAATATGTTTTACATATTGAAGAATGAGTAGATGTATAAGTGTCTGGACGAAGGATTTAGTAGGTGCATGACTGAATGTATGAGTGAGTGATTAAATGTGTCTCACTGAGTGCATGGGTTAGTGACTAAACTGTCTTAATTTGTGCATCATTATGTCTGTTGTTCTGTAAACTGCTGCATGTGTTGATCAGTAGCTATATGATTAACTATATGGGTTATTGATTGATTGTCTAAGTATTTGTATGGGAGACTGAGTGTGTGTGTGGCTGGCTGGGAGGTGTGTGACTCTGTGCAGATCAATGTGTACTTGTATCAATGATTGTATAAGAAAGTAAGTATGTGTTAGTATATGTTTGAAAATGTAAGGTGCTCTATGTTTAACTGTATAGACAAAAAAAATGGAAGTGTGATTGATTCTTTACAGGACTGACTAGGTGTGTGAGTAACTCCATGGATGAGTGGCAGAGTGTGAGTGTCTGTATAGGTGTATGAGTGCATATGATAGTGTTGTAAAGATGAGTGATTGTATGTATGAATGATTGTATGGGTGAATGAGTGAATGTGTGTGTAGACGTAGGAATCAGTGAGTACGTATGTAGTAACTAGTATTGGTGTGTCAATGGTTTCAAAAATTATACTCTGTATTTAACACTGGGTGAAACAGAGGTTATATTAAAATGTGAGGAGATGCATTGTATTGTCACATGAATGATATCATCAGTGATGTGGTCATTGATGTCAAATGAGATGTCATCAGTGATCTCATCAGTGATGTCATTTGAGATGTCATCAGTGATGTCATCAGTGATGTCATTTGAGATGTCATCAGTGATGTCATCAGTGATGTCACTGACCATGTCATGAATGATGTAATATGTGACATGATCAGCAGTGGATTGCAGGTGCGCGATATATAGTTAGTGCAACTAACTATATATGGAATTTCAATGGTTTTGTGTGAGTAAAATAAGGTTTTTTAAATGCTAATTCCTAACTATATATGGTCTATAACCTATGGTTTTTTCAGTGAATTTTCAAGGTTTTGTAAATGCTAATTCCTAACTATATATGGTCTATAACCTATGGTTTTTTCAGTGAATTTCAATGGTTTTTTAATAGCAAATATCATAAGCTGTCGAATGTCAAGTACGTGGTAAGTGAAAACATTTTCGTGTTTATGCACACTGAGCTGCTTTGAATGGTGCCCCCCCCCCCTCATTTCTATTAGGAGTACTCTCTCTTTGCAGAAAGTGAAAGGTAGTTAACGCAGGTCTTTGCCCCCATTGTAATCCGTCGTGCCTGCTTCTCTCTCCATTTGATTGATTGTTATCCAAGTATTTACTGTTTTAGAATTAGTTCTCTTTGGTTCATTCTCTATTTACAAACAAACACAGAGTCGCAATACTCTGTTTAGTCTTTGCAGATAACGAAAAATCGTGTAAAAAAAAAAGAAAAGGAATCGAGCAAAATCAGTAGGCCACTAATGGGATCTCTTTTTGACCTCGCTAAAATAGAAACATTAGGAACAACCCCTCATGACAAATACAAAACTAGTGAGATGAACTGAACTCCACACAATGATGGCTGCAAAACAGCTCGGCTCCGCCACCCACCCCGCCCAAAATAACGATAAAGAACGGCTGCCATGATTGGTTGCGGAATGACCACGACGGAGCTACGAAATGGTGCTGCTCTCATGCTAACCCCAGCTTCAGTCTGAAACATCCAGAAACACTGTAGACTACCAATTCGATCAGTTCCGGTAGCGCCCCAATGTAACCCGGTAGAGAAGAACTAGCCCTCCCCTCTTTGACTGATGGTTCTTGTTGCCTGTCCCTTCTGTTGTCATTTAACAGAACTATTTAGCCTGCTGAAAGGGGTTGTGTTCCGACCGCTGGTTGGTGGAGACATTTTGACTATATTCTGTACCTGCGTTGTCGCGTAATGCGTCATATGACGCGCCGCGTTAGCGCATCCGGAAGTCATCCGGGGCGCGCAGCGCGTAACGTAAGCATAACAAGTCATGTGACTTGTTAATAAAACTTTTCATTGGTTCATTTTACTTTTCTTATTGTAATGATGAAAGGCTTGGTCATATGACCTAAAAATTACGCTTTTCATTACTTCCGAACATTATTTTTTCTTAAATATATGTTATAATGTTCCAGGCTAATGTACTTTCCCGGAAATTTTACAACTGTCCTGCAAGTAAAATATATTCTTTTTTCGAGAAAAAGAGCGTTTCTTCGTCCCATGACGGAGCCGTTGAGCAAAAGAGGGTCGACCTGCTGTCTTAGTCGCCGATACGCCTGAATATGAGATTCTTATCGATCACTTTATGTTGCAGGAATAGAAAACACAACAGCCCTTGACCATTTATCTTTACTGCGTTCCTTCGTATTATACCTTTTACCCTTCATGTAATTGGTCTGCTTTATTTCACTTGCCTTTTAATGATTCTAAAACAGTCACTATTATTAAAAACTTTACCAATGTATATACTACTACCATGTTTTCTTTTAAAAACCTTTATTGTGAAAATTTCATTATACAAATACGAGCCTATAACCACGTGGGCCTGCCACAGAGCAAACTGTAATCGTATATGATGAATAGACATTTACACTGTAGAGGAACGTAACGGGCGGGCCATTAGGTTGCAAGAACTAAGGTGTCTAACAGTTACGGAATCGGTGGACGTACATTTTATAATTAAAATACGACAGGGCCAGTTACAATAAAATTATCTAGATATACATTTGCGGGCAAGTACCATGGGTGACGTTAATTCGAACTTTCAACAGTACAGTAATCAATAACACATCAGAACTTAATATCAATAGGGATGTCGAAATATTCAATCAATTCTCGTCCCCGCCCGCCATGTGCTTCAAAACTGCATACGTATCTCGTGATTTCAAGGTTCTGCAACCAGTACACAACAAGGAGTTACGAGTCCCATTTATTCCGGCGCCATTTTGGGCGAGGACGGGCAGGTCCAGGATATAGTCAAAATGTCTCTACCAACCATCGACTATGATGATGTTCATATGCTGTATTTATTAGAGTAACACTCATCTGTCCACATGAAATTAATTTGCCACAATCTAAACATGTCATTTTAATCTTTCCAAAGTTCTTCTAAATATTTGGGACCGTTTCCCTTGCCTCTGAAGCTCTCAGTGCCACTTCTTTGATGAATGTACTAGCAGGTCAGGGGTTCTCCTCCAAATCTCTCTTTTATGCAGCACTATAATTAATTGGTGCCACCTCTCCATATGACGATGCATGGTATAGTTACCACAACTATATTTTTTTTCGGTTCCTCTGGAGAGTTCATCGTGGCAGATGAAGCGTGTAACGTACCGGGCATTTACCTTTTTTTGCATGTACAGGAAAGGAAAAAAAAATCGAGCGTCCGAGTTCTAAGGTGTCCCAGGGCCATTTTGGTGGACCAGGCCCAAATCCAAAGAACAGCCATCTCACAGGCTAATGGGGCGACCCACGCCGAGTTTCAGCATTGTAGGATGACCACACAAGTACAGCAACTTGCTAGACATCACCTCGGTGCCATCCGGATCTCGGCGCCCCACTGCAGATGAAGTGCCTCTCAACTATGAAACCACCACGGTGACATCCGGATCTTGGCGCGTTGTGCTGCCTTCGGCCTATTCGCACATCGGTCCGCTACTGACGCCATCTCACAGGCTAATGGGGAGACCCACGCCGAGTTTCAGCATTGTAGGATGACCACACCAGTACAGCAACTTGCTAGACATCACCTCGGTGCCATCCGGATCTCGGCGCCCCACTGCAGATGAAGTGCCTCTCAACTATGAAACCACCACGGTGACATCCGGATCTTGGCGCGTTGTGCTGCCTTCGGCCTATTCGCACATCGGTCCGCTACTGACGCCATCTCATAGGCTAATGGGGCGACCCACGCCGAGTTTCAGCATTGTAGGATGACCACACCAACTTGCTAGACATCACCTCAGTGCCATCCGAATCTTGGCATCTCAACGCCTAGTGGTATCTTCCATACAAAAAATATTGTTACGCTGCCTTTGGCCCCATTCGCACATCAGTCCGCAACTTAGACATCACCTCGGTGCCATCCGGATCTTGGCATCTCAGCGCCTTGTGGTGTCAGTCAGAAAATATTGTTGTGCTGCCTTCGGCCTATTCGCACATCGGTCCGCTACTGACGCCATCTCACAGGCCAACGGGGCGCCCCACGCCGACTTCCAACATTGTAGGATGGCCACAGAAGTGCGACAACTTACTAGACACCACCTCGGTGCCATCCGGATCTTGGCGCGTTGTGCTGCCTTCGGCCTATTCGCACATCGGTCCCCTACTGACGCAAACTCACAGGCCAACGGGGCGCCCCACGCCGACTTTCAGCATTGTAGGATGGCCACACCAGTGCGGCAACTTGCTACACACCACCTCGGTGCCATCCGGATCTTGGCGCGTAGTGAAGCTGCAGCAGCTGCAAATAAGCTTCAGACAGTGTTGCAACCGCTGCTCAGAACTCTCAACTATGACACCACCTCGGTGCCATCCGGATCTTGGCGCGTTGTATTGCCTTCGGCCTATTCGCACATCGGTCCGCTACTGACGCCGCCTCACGTGCCAACGTATTTTCTCCGCATTTTATACCCTATGCCGCATAACAGGTCATGTGACTTGTTTATATAACTTTTCATTGGTTCATTTTACTTTTGGTTTCCGAATGATGGAAGGCTTGATCATATGACCTAAAAACAACACTTTTCATTGGATGAAAACTTTTTTTTTCCCCCAAACGATGAAAGCCCCACCTTGTTTCTGGATGTTTCAGACTAAACTGGCGTCAGCATGAGAGCACCACCATCTCGTAGCTCCGTCGTGGTCATTCCGCGAGCAATCATGGCAGCCGCTCCCCACCAGAAGCCTGCAGGAGTCGGGGCCCCCAAAACTTTTGATGAATTCTCAAGGCGGAGGGGACGCTTTCGAGAATGGGGTCCAAGACCTAGCAGACAAGCGTCCGATTTCCAGGGTGTCCCAGGGCCATTTCAGTGGACCACGCCCAAAAAGGAAAGAGCCTGCCGCCATTTTGAGAGTCCTGTGGCAGCCGCCTATCGCTGCACCGCAAGAGTGGGCGCAACTCAGCTGAATGGCGGATTTTGACACAGTGGACCAAAAGCGGACGGAATGGCAACTGAAACGGTAAAGGGGCGCCCCACTAAAACAGATGAGACTCCACCTGGAGAGGCCCGTTCACGCCGCCTCCCCCGGGGCGCTCCACGCCGTTATTCGGAGCAGCATTGTAGGATACCAAAACCAGTGCGGCAACTTACTGGACATCACCTTGGTGCCATCGTTCTGCTGCCTTGGAACTATTCGCACAACAGTTTGCTACTGATGACCCACCCCCCGCGACGCCCCACGCCGTTATTTGCTGGGTGGCAACTTACTAGACATCACTTTCGTGTCATCTAGATTTCGGCGCGTTCTGCTGCCTTGGAACTATTCGCACAACAGTTTGCTACTGATGACCCACCCCCCGCGACGCCCCACGCCGGAAATCTGGACGTTGTGCTGCGTTGGGACTATTCGCACAGCCGACCGCTACTTCGTTGTTTTTCTCTAAAAATGTTTATATGTTATTACTATTTTTGTTTTCTTGTATATATTTATAAATTATTAAAGTTTTATAATCTTACTACTTTGTTGGAGTGCTATATATTTTTAATGTGACACATAATTGTAAAAACTTTGATGTACAAAGAGTCATCCCTGGAATCTTCCGCTTCACGCTCGGTCCCCTCCCCAATCACAATACAGGATGGTTTTCAGATAATAGCAACGCTTCTGCTGTGACGGATCTCATCGAGTGTGGGCCTTGATCTACTATAACTCCTTTGAAGAGGGGTGATTCTTTACAGCTGTGGCCATAAACTACATCTGCAGGGCTAGCTGATAGCCTAGGACCGGCCTGGACAATCGGACACAGAGGAAAAGGAGTGTCAGAGGGTGCGGTAGTGAATAGGGCGAAAGGGAGGTGTCGGGCGGGCACAGGGTGTGATTCTCAGGGAAGAGCAGCGCAGATGGGGGGAGGTTTATTACCCATGCATAAGACAGAGAGCGGGGGTGACCACTGCCTGGGTGAGATGCTTGCGAGGGTGGGGAGCCATGCTAAGGATCGACAGCGTGCACAGAGTGGGTCTGGTCAAGGCATCTAAAATGGCTGCCGTGCACGACAAAAGTGTGGCATTTGAAAAAAGACAAGATGGCGCACACAATGTTTTTCAACAAT
The DNA here is from genome assembly GCF_964261635.1 of Lissotriton helveticus. Classification (NCBI taxonomy): domain Eukaryota; kingdom Metazoa; phylum Chordata; class Amphibia; order Caudata; family Salamandridae; genus Lissotriton; species Lissotriton helveticus. Next base: position 382,167,388 of record NC_136061.1, on the reverse strand, counting down.
TCCTGATTTCCTTCGAATCGAACGTTAACAGACGTTGGGGCATATTACCAAAGTTAAGCGATATTTATCCCTAACGATGCATTGCAAAGATTTTTTTACCGTCAGAAATTATCGCAGATAAACCTTGCTATTATCAAGGTTTATCGCAAATACGATAAAAAACGAGCGCAATGCATTAATATCGCTGAAAACTCCGCGATATTCATGCATTACCGAGCTAATGCTCTTAGCCATGTTATCCACCTCCCATTGGATAACATGGCTAAGAACTGCTCAGGGCAGCTGTTACTTTTTGGAGATATTCGCGCTTATCTCGAATATTTCCAAAAGTTGATAATAGGAGATAGCGATGTTAGCGACTGTTTCCAGTCGCTAACATCTTGGCATGCCCACTTTGCATGTCATTAGTGATAAATATCACTCACATGCAAAGTGGGACCCAAGATGGTCGCTATCTCCTACTAGCCGTCGCTAACTGGTGTTAGCAACAGCTAGGTAATACAGATATAATTTTATCTCCGCGAAGCGGAGCGCTGTTACAGATATATATCTTGTTTTTGAACGTTAATTTCTCAAAATGCACTGAAGCACATATATTGAGACATAGCAAAGGCACATCGGGCTACCAGTCCCTAATATTTTACCAAGTTTCGTGCAAATCCATTTAGCCGTTCGATTATTATTATTATTTTTTTTTTTTGCCCCGCGGGGCCCTTTTAAAACCTCCACATCAAACCTAGGGGGTCAGCGAGGATCTACTATGCCCCCTTATGGTCATTTGCCCCTTCGCTTTGGCCTCCTCTTGTCTCTCGATCCTACCGAGAGACAAGATGGCGGCCGCTACGTACTGTTTGGAATGTTTACAGACACCGGAGAGCCAATCAGCTTCGCTTCGCAAAGCTCCGTAACGCGAAAAGTACGCGAAGCGGTGCGCTGTTACAGATATATATCTTTTTTTGAACGTTAATTTCTCAAAATCCACTGAAGCACATATATTGAGACCTAGCAAAGGCACATCGGGCTACCAGTCCCTACAATTTTGCCAAGTTTCGTGCAAATCCATTCAGCCGTTCGATTATTATTATTATTATTTTTTTTTGCCCCGCGGGGCCCTTTTAAAACCTCCACATCAAACCTAGGGGGTCAGCGAGGATCTACTATGCCCCCTTATAGTTATTTCCCCCTTTGTTTTGACCTCCTCTTGTCTCTCGATCCTACCGAGAGACAAGATGGCGGCTGCTACGGACTGTTTGGAATGTTGACAGACGCCGGAGAACCAATCAGCTTCGCTTCACAAAGCTCCGTTGCGCGAAAAGTCCGCGAACCAGAGCGCTGCCCGGTCCGCTGTTACAGATATATATCTTTTTTTAAACGTTAATTTCTCAAAATCCACTGGAGCACATATATTGAGACCTACAAAAGGCACATCGGGCTACCAGTCCCTACAATTTTGCCAAGTTTCGTGCAAATCCATTCAGCCGTTCGGGCTAAAAGTGAGGCCAACCGCCCTATGGAAAACTCAATGTTAAAAACACGTTTTGGGACCCCCCTTTTTTCTCGGCCCCCACTGGACGAACCCCCCCCCCAATTTTCAAGGGCTGCTCAGAAACAAAATGTGCCATTTTCCTGAAAATTTCAGCCAATTCCGTCCACAAACGCCAAAGTTATTAGACATAGAATTTTCAAAAAACCCATAGAGAAAAAATCCTAACTATATATACCTACTGGCGACCGCCAGTAGGTAATATATATATATATATATATATATATATATATGTATATATATATATATATATATATAAATATATATATAAATATATATATATCGAGTCAACAACTCCCAGATGCTATTGGCAAAACAGAGAAACAGACGCTTTTCTTCTCTCTTGAAATGGCAGGTCATTTTATTTTCAAAAGATTTTCAAGTGAACTGCAAAGTGCAAAAGTAACCCAGACGCGTTTCGGCGAACGCAGTTGCCTTGCTCACTGGAATAAAGTGCACAGTGACCCAACATGATTTAAAACACCACAAGCCAATCCGGTGTTTGGAAGTCACATGACCTGTAGACAAACATGGTAAAAAGACTCTATACACCACGCATAATCCAACAAGGGAACTGGCGATACTGATTGTAAAATACATTTAAAACACTCTATCCAAAATGTATGAAATCTAAATGGCAGAGGTTTCAATGTTACTTGATTTGACAAATAAGAACTGTACGAATACATGGGGACTGTACCATTCGAGAACAATCATATTAACATCGTTATTACAGATGATCAAAATGTGCAATTGAATATAATATTCATGAACACAAATATCCTTATATATATATATGCCAAGGTGTATTGAAGAATGAGTGGGTGTATAAGTGTCTGAATAGATGATTTAGTAGGTCTGTGACTGACTGTATAAGTGAGTGATTAAACGTGTCTTACGGAATGCATGGGTTAGTGACTAAACTGTGTGAATGTCTGTATCAGTCTGTCAGTTGATGTGCAAGCGACTGTGTGGGTTGGTGAGTATCTACATGAGTGTCTACATGGGTTATTGATTGGTTATCTGAGTATCTGCATGGATGCCTGAGTATCTGTGTGGGTGGGTGGGGGGGTGTGTGACTAGGCATAGATGTGTGAGTGGGTTGTTCACTGGGTGTATGGGTTCAAGAGTGTATCTGTGAAGAGCTGCATGGGAGAATGAGTGTATGTATGGGTGTGTTGGTGAGTGAATGGGTGTGTCAGTGGTACATATTTAACTACATATGTGATAGGCTGTATATGTGAGTGTTAAAGTATATAAATGACTATGTGAGAGTAAGTGTGAGAGCGGCTGTATGGATGAGTGTGTGTTTGTATCAGTGATTGTATAAGAGAGTAAGTATGTGTTAGCATCTGTATGAATAAGTGAGGTGGTCTGTATATAACTGTATAGGTGAGAAAATAGGAGTGTGATTGATTCTTTGCTTGACTGACTAGGTGTATGAGTAAATCTATGGATTAGTGGCAGTGTATAAGTGTCTGTATAGGTGTATGACTGCATATGATAGCGCTGTATTGATGAGTGACTGCATGTATGAGCGACTGTAGTCTGTATGAGCAACTGTATGAGTGGATGTGTGTGTAGACCTAGGAATCAGTGAGTGGGTATGTAGTAACTGGTATTGGTGTGTCTATGGTTTCGAAAATGGTAGTCTGTATTTTAGAGTGGGTGTATCAAAGGTTATATTAGAGTTTGACGAGGTGCATCAGATTATCACGTGGATCAAGTCATCAGTTATGTCATTTGAGATGTCATCAGTGACGTCATCAGTGATGTCACTCAGCAGTGAATTGCGGGGGTGTGAGTTATAGTTAGCTTAACTAATTATAACGGATGAATTTCTGTAGTTTTTTATGAGTGAAATTTCCAACTAACTACAACGTCCCTGAAACCTATCCTTTATTCAGTGAATTTCAAAGATATTTTTAAATGCTAATTTCTAACTATAACATCCCTGAAACCTATGTTTTTTTCACTGAATATATATATAGGCTTGATCATGTGAAAGAAAACAACCCATACAGGCAAACATAAATACTGTGACTGGAAATGGGCATAGAAACAGGACTCACGGATATTTTTGTTGGCAGACATGTTGAATAGCAAAGAAAGTTATTGGCTAAATAAGCAAGACACCCGTAAAACACATCACAGTTATGATTCACCGTGTATGCTTAGTGCTGTCACAGTAATAAACATACGTTAAGATTCCCCGCTTGTTCTACCCATCATGTAATTGCTAGATATCGCAGTGCATATTCACATTAAATTTACCATTACGGCAAGAACATCCCGATATCTTGAATACAATGTATCAACCTTAATGCGTTTGACAGTCTGTTCTCATGCGCGCATGGAGACTCCCCCAACCCTTTTTTGGATATATTCTGATCTACATGCCAAGATCAGACATGACTTTCAGTCCATTGGACAACATCAGGGCACACCATTACGAACGTGATACAGTGACTTTGGGCTATGCATGGCAGACATGGCAAATTAAGGTTCACCTACAGGGTGATACTGGCATATCAGCGGAACATGCGCGCATGAGAACAGACTGTCAAACGCATTAAGGTTGATACATGTATCATGTTGTATAGAAGATATCGGGAATTTTCTTGACGTAATGGTCAATTTAATGTGAATACGCACTGCGATATCTAGCTATTACATGATGGGTAGAACGAGTGGGGAATCTTAACATGTGTTTATTACTGTGACAGCACTAAGCATACATGGTGAATCATAACTGTGATGTGTAAGTGTTTTGCGTGTTTCTTACTTATTTTGCAAATAACTTCCTTTGCTATTCAACATGTCTGCCAAAAAAAACATCTGTGAGTCCTAATTCTATGCCCATTGCAAGTCACAGTATTTATGTTTGCCTGTATGGGTTGTTTTCTTTCACGTGATCAAGCCTTTGAGGAGGTGAAACGCATTGTGTGATTAAACAACAGTATATTGGATTACCTTTGGGTGTGTTGTTTCCTGAGAGCACGCTGAATGTTAAAGTGACATTATGGATTGTTGAGTGCCGGATCACTCCACCGGCGTACGTGCCACTCTCCGAGTGTCTGTTGAAGTTCGGTAGGAGTTTTTTTTCATTGGATATATATATATATATATATATATGACAAAGAAGAGCCCAGACTTGGGAGGCCACGCACTTGGTAGGGCTCTTTACTCCAATAAGGCAACAAAGCTCGAACACTGTAAAAGCACAAATGTTTATCATGCCGGTGAGTTTCTCCTTACGCGTTTCGGGCGTCCCTGCGCCCTTGATCACAGGACTCTGGCAAAGTGGAGGGCAGAATGCCGTTCCTCCAGCTAATAAATTTTCTACCCCGCCCAGGGGCATGGCTGCAGTTTGCATGCTGGTAGTTGGAGTTCTACTGGTAGTATAGTACTTGCATAAAAACGGCTGCTTGCTCCACAGTAAAACAGTATATTCACCTTGGTAGGTATTTGTTAATTCTGCAGTTGTGGCAATGTTCGTAATCCCGGAGGCAAGAGGGATCCAGCCAAGCTCCATGCTGCGCTGTAAGGTGAGGCGCTGGACACCGCTGTGTGCGCGGGGGGGCCTCCCGCGACCCTGGCAGGCCGCAATTCAATATGACAAAGAAGAGACCAGACTTGGGAGGCCACGCACTTGGTAGGGCTCTTTACTCCAATAAGGCAACAAAGCTCGAACACTGTAAAAGCACAAATGTTTATCATGCCGGTGAGTTTCTCCTTACGCGTTTCGGGCGTCCCTGCGCCCTTGATCACAGGACTCTGGCAAAGTGGAGGGCAGAATGCCGTTCCTCCAGCTAATAAATTTTCTACCCCGCCCAGGGGCGTGGCTGCAGTTTGCATGCTGGTAGTTGGAGTTCTACTGGTAGTATAGTACTTGCATAAAAACGGCTGCTTGCTCCACAGTAAAACAGTATATTCACCTTGGTAGGTATTTGTTAATTCTGCAGTTGTGGCAATGTTCGTAATCCCGGAGGCAAGAGGGATCCAGCCAAGCTCCATGCTGCGCTGTAAGGTGAGGCGCTGGACACCGCTGTGTGCGCGGGGGGGCCTCCCGCGACCCTGGCAGGCCGCAATTCAATATGACAAAGAAGAGACCAGACTTGGGAGGCCACGCACTTGGTAGGGCTCTTTACTCCAATAAGGCAACAAAGCTCGAACACTGTAAAAGCACAAATGTTTATCATGCCGGTGAGTTTCTCCTTACGCGTTTCGGGTGTCCCTGCGCCCTTGATCACAGGACTCTGGCAAAGTGGAGGGCAGAATGCCGTTCCTCCAGCTAATAAATTTTCTACCCCGCCCAGGGGCGTGGCTGCAGTTTGCATGCTGGTAGTTGGAGTTCTACTGGTAGTATAGTACTTGCATAAAAACGGCTGCTTGCTCCACAGTAAAACAGTATATTCACCTTGGTAGGTATTTGTTAATTCTGCAGTTGTGGCAATGTTCGTAATCCCGGAGGCAAGAGGGATCCAGCCAAGCTCCATGCTGCGCTGTAAGGTGAGGCGCTGGACACCGCTGTGTGCGCGGGGGGGCCTCCCGCGACCCTGGCAGGCCGCAATTCAATATGACAAAGAAGAGACCAGACTTGGGAGGCCACGCACTTGGTAGGGCTCTTTACTCCAATAAGGCAACAAAGCTCGAACACTGTAAAAGCACAAATGTTTATCATGCCGGTGAGTTTCTCCTTACGCGTTTCGGGCGTCCCTGCGCCCTTGATCACAGGACTCTGGCAAAGTGGAGGGCAGAATGCCGTTCCTCCAGCTAATAAATTTTCTACCCCGCCCAGGGGCGTGGCTGCAGTTTGCATGCTGGTAGTTGGAGTTCTACTGGTAGTATAGTACTTGCATAAAAACGGCTGCTTGCTCCACAGTAAAACAGTATATTCACCTTGGTAGGTATTTGTTAATTGTGCAGTTGTGGCAATGTTCGTAATCCCGGAGGCAAGAGGGATCCAGCCAAGCTCCATGCTGCGCTGTAAGGTGAGGCGCTGGACACCGCTGTGTGCGCGGGGGGGCCTCCCGCGACCCTGGCAGGCCGCAATTCAATATGACAAAGAAGAGACCAGACTTGGGAGGCCACGCACTTGGTAGGGCTCTTTACTCCAATAAGGCAACAAACCTCGAACACTGTAAAAGCACAAATGTTTATCATGCCGGTGAGTTTCTCCTTACGCGTTTCGGTTTTTTTCATTGGATATATATATATATATATATATATGTATATATTCACTGAAAAAACTATAGGTTTCAGATAAGTTATGGTTAGCAATTAGCATTTAAAAAACCTTAGAAATTCACTGAAAAAAACATAGGTTTTAGGGGTGTTATAGTTAGCTACACATTTCACTCGTATAAAACCATTGAAATTCCCCCGTTATAGTTAGTTGTACTAACTAGAACTCGCGTGCCCGCAATCCACAGCTGATGATGTCACATATTACATCATTCATGACATGGTCATTGACATCACTGATGACATCACTGATGACATCTCAAATTACATCATCCAGTGAAAGTGGTTTAGTTCATTATTTAAATATGTAGCTATATATATATAGCAATCTGCCTTGAAGACTGAGTGGATGTATAAGTGTGTGAATGGAGGATTTAGTACCAATGTGATTGACTGTCTAAGTGAGGAATTTTAAGTGTCTCACTAAATATATGGGATAGTGATTAAACTGTATGGATACATGTATCACTGTATCTCTTGTTGTGTAAACTACTACATAAGTTGGTTACTACCTATGTGAAAGTCTACATTAGTTATTAATTAGTTAAATGAGTTTTTGTATGGGATAGTGAATGAATGTGTGTGTGGTTGGAGGGGACGTGTGGGACTGTGGAAAGATGTGTAAATAGTTGATTTAGTAAGTATATGGGGTTAAGACTGTATGTGGAAACAGTTGTTTGGGTGTGTGAATCTATTTATGGGTGTGGTGATGAGTAAATATATTTCTGAATGATATATGTCCAACAAACTAAAAATATAAAAGGCAGTGTATGTGACAGTTATTGTATATAATAAGTATACATAATACTCAGTGATTGTATGATTGATGTATGGATAACTGTATACTTGTAATACTGATTTTATAACACACTAATTATGAGTTCCTATCTATATGAATAAATAAAGTGGTGTTTGTGTAAGTGAGTAGCTTACTAAATATAAGTATGATCAATTGTTTGCACAAGTAAGTAGGATATCTGCATAAAGGAAAAGGAGATGTGCTGGTGTGTAATGTTGATGTAGGTATATAAGTATATTTAATAGTGTTCTATTGATCTTTGTTAGCATGTATGAGTGAATCTATAGGTAAGTGTTTAGATGTGTGTGTAGATGTAGGAATCACTGAGTGGGTTTTTAGAAACTTGTACTGGTGTGTCAATGTTTCAAATATGGTACTTCATATTTTATAATGTGTGTTAAAAGATTATGCTACTGTATGATCAGGTGTATCAGCTTGTTACATGGATGATGTCATCAGTGATGCCATCAGTGATGTCATTTGAGATGTCATCAGTGATGTCATCAGTGTGTCACTGACCATGTCATGAATGATGTAATAAGTGACATCATCAGTAGTGGATTGCGGGCGCGCGAGTTATAGTTAGTACAACTAACTATAACGGGGGAATTTCTACGATTGATATGTGTAGCTAACTATAACAACCCAAAAACCTATGGTTGTTTCAGTGAATTTCTAAAGTTTTTTAAATGCTAAATCCTAACTATACCTTATCTGAAACCCATGGTTTTTTCAGTGAATTTCAAAGGTTTTTTAAATGCTAATTCCTAACTATAACATGTCTGAAACCAATGTTTTTTTCAGTGAATTGCAAAGGTTTTTTAAATGCTAATTCCTAACTATAACATGTCTGAAACCTATGGTTTTTTCAGTGAATTTCAAAGATTTTTTAAATGCTAATTTGAATATATTTGTATTTTTTTAATCTTTTTATTTTTAGATGTTATTTTTTAAATTCCATTACACATTTTTTGTATTACATTTTTTTACATAAAAATATTTTTTTTCATTATTTTATATTGTTTATAATATACTTAAATTATTTTTATTCTTTTTTTCTTTTTTTTGCAGTTGCGCACCCTACATACACCCTACTCATTTACTGCACAAAACGTGTCCGCCATTTTAGGGTCGCAGTCTAGGATCCGCGAAGGGTGTGCGACGGGTACAACTTTTCCCACGCAGTTGCTACGCGACATGCGCGCAACGCCTTGCGCATACGCAAGATATACAAATAACGCAACATGACGGACGCGCAGTAGTGCGTTATGTCATATACATATCAGGCACGGTGTGTGCGCGACTTCGGCGATTTTTTCAATGCTAAAAAACCTATTTATATATAGTTAATATAAATATTAGGATAAGAGATTATCTGAGGTTAATATTTTAATAATTTTCTTTAACTTTCATAAAAAGTATATCACTGTAATCCTATGGGTAGAAATTCACTTAGCAGGTAAATAGTGTTATCGTTACCTTTTCTTACTCTGTTTTGGATCCTGGATCCAGCACTGCTGCATCTCCTCTAAACAGTTGAAAGAATGCAAATTATTAAAGATGCAATGAAGCCCACGTCTTATATATATATATATGAGGGGGCCCAGGGTTAAGCTTGTGGACATTGGGGAGCTGCAAAGATTCCGTTTCCACTCACCTGAATGTCAGCACAGACCTTCAGTCTTTAAACTCCTCGCCCATGCCATCGGCCCGGTATTGACGAAACAGTGCATGCTGGGTTGGGTAGTTCCCTGAACTGCATTCAAACTGCCCAGGTGTGTCTACTACATAAGGGGGAGGAGTCAGTGGTGCAGACGAATATTTTCGACAGGACGGAGCAACAGAAGGAAAGGACAACAGTGATGGGTACTGAAGAAGGCCTGGTTGCCGAAATGCATTTACCGCCACTGTCATCAACTCAATAAAGCTTGCTGTCGCCTTGAAGCCCCCTCTGGCCTCTAATTTCTTCAGCCAAGAAATTGTTTTTCCATATATTTCTGCACCTGCCAGAGACGCAGTAAAGATGGCCCTGTCACGCAAGAGTCCCGGTTCTAATCTGGCTTCGCGCTGTTGCAGCGCTGTTCGAGATTGAGGAATCAATAAGAAGCGGTGACCGCCCGGACCCTCGGAGGAAAACAGGAAGAAGACGGTATTTGACCTCCATTGGACGTGACGCCTCGCATTTGGCAGTCCCTTCCTGCATGAAATCCTTGGTAAAACGGTTGTGACGGTACGAGGGGGCCCAGGGTTAAGCTTGTGGACATTGGGGAGCTGCAAAGATTCCGTTTCCACTCACCTGAATGTCAGCACAGACCTACAGTCTTTAAACTCCTCGCCCATGCCATCGGCCCGGTATTGACGAAACAGTGCATGCTGGGTTGGGTAGTTCCCTGAACTGCATTCGAACTGCCCAGGTGTGTCCACTACATAAGGGGGAGGAGTCAGTGGTGCAGACGAATATTTTCGACAGGACGGAGCAACAGAAGGAAAGGACAACAGTGATGGGTACTGAAGAAGGCCTGGTTGCCGAAATGCATTTACCGCCACTGTCATCAACTCAATAAAGCTTGCTGTCGCCTTGAAGCCCCCTCTGGCCTCTAATTTCTTCAGCCAAGAAATTGTTTTTCCATATATATATATATATATATATATATATATATATATATATATATATATATATATATATATATATATAAATATATATATATCGAGTCAACAACTCCCAGATGCTATTGGCAAAACAGAGAAACAGACGGTTTTCTTCTCTCTTGAAATGGCAGGTAATTTTATTTTCAAAAGATTTTCAAGTGAACTGCAAAGTGCAAAAGTAACCCAGACGCGTTTCGGCGAACGCAGTTGCCTTGCTCACTGGAATAAAGTGCATAGTGACCCAACATGATTTAAAACACCACAAGCCAATCCGGTGTTTGGAAGTCACATGACCTGTAGACAAACATGGTAAAAAGACTCTATACACCACGCTTAATCCAACAAGGGAACTGGCGATACTGATTGTAAAATACATTTAAAACACTCTACCCAAAATGTATGAAATCTAAATGGCAGAGGTTTTAATGTTACTTGATTTGACAAATAAGAACTGTACGAATACATGGAGACTGTACCATTCGAGAACAATCATATTAACATCGTTATTACAGATGATCAAAATATGCAATTGAATATAATATTCATGAACAAAAATATCCTTATATATATATATGCCAAGGTGTAGTGAAGAATGAGTGGGTGTATAAGTGTCTGAGTAGATGATTTAGTAGGTCTGTGACTGACTGTATATGTGAGTGATTAAACGTGTCTTACGGAATGCATGGGTTAGTGACTAAACTGTGTGAATGTCTGTATCAGTCTGTCAGTTGATGGGCAAGCGACTGTGTGGGTTAGTGAGTATCTACTTGAGTGTCTACATGGGTTATTGATTGGTTATCTGAGTATCTGCATGGATGCCTGAGTATCTGTGTGGGTGGGTGGGGGGTGTGTGACTAGGCATATATGTGTGAGTGAGTTGTTCACTGGGTGTATGGGTTCAAGAGTGTATCTGTGAAGAGCTGCATGGGAGAATGAGTGTATGTATGGGTGTGTTGGTGAGTGAATGGATGTGTCAGTGGTACATATGTAACTACATATGTGATAGGCTGTATATGTGAGTGTTAAAGTATATAAATGACTCTATGTGAGAGTAAGTGTGAGAGCGGCTGTATGGATGAGTGTGTGTTTGTATCAGTGATTGTATAAGAGAGTAAGTATGTGTTAGCATCTGTATGAATAAGTGAGGTGGCCTGTATATAACTGTATAGGTGAGAAAATAGGAGTGTGATTGATTCTTTGCTTGACTGACTAGGTGTATGAGTAACTCTATGGATTAGTGGCAGTGTATAAGGGTCTGTATAGGTGTATGACTGCATATGATAGCGCTGTATTGATGAGTGACTGCATGTATGAGCGACTGTAGTCTGTATGAGCGACTGTATGAGTGGATGTGTGTGTAGACCTAGGAATCAGTGAGTGGGTATGTAGTAACTGGTATTGGTGTGTCTATGGTTTCGAAAATGGTAGTCTGTATTTTAGAGTGGGTGTATCAAAGGTTATATTAGGGTTTGACGAGGTGCATCAGATTATCACGTGGATCAAGTCATCAGTTATGTCATTTGAGATGTCATCAGTGACGTCATCAGTGATGTCACTGACCACGTCATGAATGATGTAATATGTGACGTCATCAGCAGTGAATTGCGGGGGTGTGAGTTATAGTTAGGTTAACTAATTATAACGGATGAATTTCTGTAGTTTTTTATGATTGAAATATCCAACTAACTACAAAGTCCCTGAAACCTATCGTTTATTCAGTGAATCAAAGATATTTTTAAATGCTAATTTCTAACTATAACATCCCTGAAACCTATGTTTTTTTCACTGAATATATATATAGGCTTGATCATGTGAAAGAAAACAACCCATACAGGCAAACATAAATACTGTCACTGGAAATGGGCATAGAAACAGGACTCACGGATATTTTTGTTGGCAGACATGTTGAATAGCAAAGAAAGTTATTGGCTAAATAAGCAAGACACCCGTAAAACACATCACAGTTATGATTCACCGTGTATGCTTAGTGATGTCACAGTAATAAACATACGTTAAGATTCCCCGCTTGTTCTACCCATCATGTAATTGCTAGATATCGCAGTGCATATTCACATTAAATTTACCATTACGGCAAGAACATCCCGATATCTTGAATACAATGTATCAACCTTAATGCGTTTGACAGTCTGTTCTCATGCGCGCATGGAGACTCCCCCCCACCCTTTTTTGGATGTATTCTGATCTACATGCCAAGATCAGACATGACTTTCAGTCCATTGGACAACATCAGGGCACACCATTACGAACGTGATACAGTGACATTGGGCTATGCATGGCAGACATGGCAAATTAAGGTTCACCTACAGGGTGATACTGGCATATCAGCGGAACATGCGCGCATGAGAACAGACTGTCAAACGCATTAAGGTTGATACATGTTATTGTTATTGTTATAGTGGGTTTATATAGCGCCGGGTCACCTACAGGTCTCAGGGCGTTTTGACCACCAAACATAACATCCGGGATATGAAAAAAGGGTGGAGTGCCTAAGCTAAGCTGAGTGCTGTTCTGAACAAGTTAGTTTTCAAGGCTTTCCTGAAACGGAGTAGATTCCCCTCCTTTCGGAGTGTCTCAGGCAGGGCGTTCCAAAGGTTCGGTAGTAAAACCGAAAAGGATCTCCCTCCCATTGTGGCCAGCTTAAAACGAGGACATACAAGGAGTTTGGCATCAGAGGACCTGAGATTTCTTTCCGGTCTGCATATCTCAATCCGCTCCTTTATGTAGGTCGGGGCCTTCCCATAGATGGCTTTATGGGCTATACAGAGACTTTTAAAAACGGACCTCTGTCCAATTGGCAGCCAGTGTAGACTTTTTAATAGTGGAGAGGCATGCGTTCTCCGCGGTAGGTTAAAAATAAGTCTAGCGGCGTCGTTTAGGACTACCTGAAGTCTGTTTGTTAGCATTTTTGGCAGGCCTAAGTAGAGCGCATTGCCATAGTCGAGTCTTGACACTATGGTGGCCGAGACCACTGTGCGTAGCATCGACTGAGAGAGGAGAGGGACTAGTTTGCGCAACTGTCTTAAAAGACCCGTACAAGTGCCGACCACGGTGAAAACCTGGTTGGTCATTGAGAGGGCACTGTCCAATTTAATGCCCAGACTTTTAACCGTGGCTGCTGGCTGTGGGGTTGGGCCCAGCTCCTGGGGCCAATACATGTCACTCCAGAAAGAGCACTTGGATGGTACTATCAGCACCTCTGTCTTTTCCGGGTTAATTTTAAGTTGGTTTGTGGACATCCAGTGGACCGTATATCTAAGTATGTCCTGCGCGTGTGACTGGGCTTGTGCTGTGTCATCTATGCCCAGCAACAGCTGTGTGTCGTCAGCATAGTTAAACACCCGACAGCCCATCCCCGCTAGTGTGTTAATCAGGGGCTGTAGATATATGTTAAACAGGAGTGGGGACAGTGCTGAGCCCTGGGGGACGCCACAAGTCAGCCTTCCCACTCCTGATACACTATCTCCCATCTGGATTCTCTGGGTTCTCCCAGATAGAAATGATTTGAGCCACCGAAGGGCTAGACCCTGAATCCCAAACCCTGCCAGCCTATTCAACAGAACGGAGTGGCTGACAGTATCGAACGCCGCTGATAGGTCTAACAAAATCAGGGCGCTCGGTCTCTTACTGTCAGCCATCCTTCTGAGCTCGTCCAGCACTGAGAGCATGACCAACTCGGTGCTGTGGTGTGCCCGGAAGCCTGCCTGCCTCTCATGGAGTAGATGGTTAAACTCCAGATAGCTTGACATAGATTTTAGTACATGTTGCTCGAGTACTTTGGACAGGAAGGGCAGCTGGGATATGGGTCGATAATTTTTTAAGGCATTGGGATCTGCCCCCACTTTTTTTAGCAACGGTCTTACACGAGCTTCTTTGAAGCTAGTGGGGAGCCTGCCAGTGCTCAGGGATTTGTTCAGTGTAGCTAGGATATGGTCCTCTAGAATTGGACCTGCCAGGCAAAAAATACTTGGGGGACATGGATCTGCTGGGGAGCCAGATTTTGTCTTTCTCATCAGTGATTCAAGGGTTAGTGAATCCATAGGGGGAAATGATGATAAGCAGCTGGCAGTAGGGTTTAGAGCGATATGTTGCTCAATTAAGCTGCACCCCATGCTTTTTATTTCGCGCATGATAGTGTCAACTTTATCCAGAAAATATTTCTGGAAAGTGTCACAGTCTATGCTACTATCTGCATCCTGGGCTCTTTTTGTTAGTTCCTTCAGCATTTTAAACGTTTCCTTTTGGACATTGTTCGCCCTGTTTATACGGACCTCATAGTATGCGGCTTTAGTTGTCCGGATAGATTTTTTGTAACTACGAAACGCCATCTTGTATTGTTCACAAGTGGCTGTGTCCTTATTCCTCCTCCAGATTCTCTCTATATTACGCAGGGCCTTCCTTTGGTCCCTCAAGGCGGGTGTAAACCAAGGGGCTCCCTTTTTCCCACTGTTTTTTGTCTGAAGTTTCTCAGGGGCTATCTGATCAATGGCCTTTACCAAATAGCCCATCATATCTTTACAATCCTGATCTAGATCTTTAATAGGCATTATCGGCTGGACAGTTCCTCTGAGTGATGTAGTCAGTGTGTGTTGGTCTACGTTTTTCCACTGGCGGGTCAGTCTGGTTTTTGATGCTGGACGTGGGGGTATGATATCCAGGGGAATATCACAGTAGATCAGGTGGTGATCTGACCACATACAAGGGAGGATTTCAGCTAGTACCACCCTAAGATCTGTGGTCCATATCAGATCTAGGGTGTGGCCTTTTATATGGGTGGGAGCGTTTACAAGCTGCTTGAATCCCAGGGAGGACATGGTTGTCTCTAGGGTGCTGGCCGCTGGCTGTTTCTTATCTTTGTCCCAGTGAAAATTGAAGTCTCCTGTAACTATGACGTTTCTATATCTAGAGCACATGTCGGAGGCATAGGTCATAAAGGAGTCATTAAACATGTATCATGTTGTATACAAGATATCGGGAATTTTCTTGACGTAATGGTCAATTTAATGTGAATACGCACTGCGATATCTAGCTATTACATGATGGGTAGAACGAGTGGGGAATCTTAACATGTGTTTATTACTGTGACAGCACTAAGCATACATGGTGAATCATAACTGTGATGTGTAAGTGTTTTGCGTGTTTCTTACTTATTTTGCAAATAACTTCCTTTGCTATTCAACATGTCTGCCAACAAAAACATCTGTGAGTCCTATTTCTATGCCCATTGCAAGTCACAGTATTTATGTTTGCCTGTATGGGTTGTTTTCTTTCACGTGATCAAGCCTTTGAGGAGGTGAAACGCATTGTGTGATTAAACAACAGTATATTGGATTACCTTTGGGTGTGTTGTTTCCTGAGAGCACGCTGAATGTTAAAGTGACATTATGGATTGTTGAGTGCCGGATCACTCCACCGGCGTACGTGCCACTCTCCGAGCGTCTGTTGAAGTTCGGTAGGAGTTTTTTTTCATTGGATATATATATATATATATATATGTATATATTCACTGAAAAAACCATAGGTTTCAGAAAAGTTATAGTTAGCAATTAGCATTTAAAAAACCTTAGAAATTCGAGAAGGCGTTTGATAGCGTCGAGTGGCCATACCTGCTTCGTGTGCTAGAGGCCTTTGGCCTGGGCGAACGCTTCGTGAAATGGACCACCTTGCTTTATGACGCGGCCACGGCCCGCATCAAGACTGGAACCACCATCTCGGCCCCTTACGCGGTGGGCCGGGGGACCCGACAGGGGTGCTCTCTGTCTCCCCTGTTATTTGCACTGGCTATTGAGCCACTGGCCGCACATGCCCGGCTGGGCCAAGCGTATGCAGGACTTCTGCTGAGAGGCGACACCCACTACATCTCTCTCTACGCGGACGACTGTTTGCTGTTTCTGGCGGACGTGAATGATTCCCTGCGGGGGGCCGAGCGGCTCCTGGCGAAATTTGGCCAGCTCTCGGGACTGAGAGTCAATTAGGGGAAGTCTTGCCTCTTCCCGCTGACCCCAGGGGCTGATGATTCCCAGCCGGGGGGCGTCTTGCGATGGGAGCACCATTGCCTCCCCTATCTGGGCACTCTCATATACCACTCACCAGCGGCCCTCTTAGACGGCAACATCAACAGGGCAATTCGGAGCCTACAGGGTTGCATGGGTTTCTGGCGGACACTACCGCTGTCGGTCGCGGGACGAGTCGCATTGTTGAAAATGGTGGCACTTCCCCGATTGTTGTACCTGTTTCGCACCCTGCCGATCTGGATTCCTGCGTCAGTCTTCAGCAGACTCCGCTCCCTCACGTCTGGGTTCATCTGGGGATCGGGTAGACGACGGGTGGCGCTGGCCACGCTGCTGCGCCCCAGAGCAGACGGGGGTCTCGCGGCACCGGATTTTGAGTGGTACTACCTGGCGGCGCAGCTGCAGTGGCTCACCCAGGCGGTGGCCTTGGAGTTCCGTGGCCCGGAGGGAGTGGTGGGCAAACTGTTCCCGAGACACGTCCTTTCCTTTATAATCTTGGGCCAGAAATTGGACCTCGCTCAGCTCACTTTGGAGGAACGAACGATTCGCAGCTGCTGGCTTCGGTGCCACAGGCGCTCGGGTGTCGTTCGCCCCTACGCCCCTGAAATTCCGCTCGGGATGTGCACGGCCTTTCCACACGGTGGCGACTGGTCAGCACTGGCGACCTGGGAGGAGCTTGGCCTGCAGATGGTCGGCGATCTTTATAAGGATGGCTCGCTGCTCCCGTTTCAGGAGCTGCAGGACTCTTACGATCTGCCGAGAGGTGGATATCTGCTACACGCTTCGTTGGTGGCTGGTATTCGCCATTATTGGAGGAGTGGGCTCACCGAACCGCCGACCTCGGAGTGCTGTCAATACGTGGTAATGGCCGCTGGCACTTACAAGCCCGTCACATGCCTTTACCGACGATTGTCGACTGCCACCCTGCGACCCCTGGATGCGCTGCGAGCCAAATGGGAGGGGGACATTGGGCGGTCTATTCCTGAAACGACATGGCCACAGCTGCTGCGCCGAGCATGGAAGGGCACCAGGAACGCCAGGTTCCAATTGGTCCAGTTTTTTACCCTGCACCGCGCATACCTAACACCGACGAAAATCTCGCAATACTTCGAGGGTGCGTCCTCACTCTGTCCTAGATGTGGGACAGCGGACGCAGACTTCGCCCACATGTTTTGGACCTGCAACAAGCTGGCCGATTATTGGGAGGCGGTGATGTCCTGCCTGAATGCTGTCACGGACCGGCAGATCGATATTGACATGGGCACCTGCCTATTATTGTGGTTCCCTCACACCCCCCGCAATCGGGTTACCAGTAAATTTTGCGACTTGGGTTTGGTGTTAGCCAAACGTGAAATCTCCATGCACTGGAAATCTACCCAAGGCCCCAGCTACTTGCGTTGGAAGACCACTCTGGAGCGCTGGGCGAAAGCAGAGAGTACCTTGCGGCTGCGGCAGGCTAGGAGCCTAGATAATGACAAAGCGCTGGAGGTGGCTAGGGCGTGGGAGGCCCTAGTGGTGGCGCTCCAGCAACCAGAGGGTGGCCAGAGCGAAGATGAGGGAGAGACACCAGGTTGAGGGTGCTGAGTACGGGGATACCTCACGCGCACCAGGGTACACACACTACTTACACCTATCGATTGCGGATCAGGAGGTCCTAACATCCCGTTGAAAGACATTACTTACCTTTACCGAGGGCCTGTCCAGGACAAAAAAGTGATACCATGTTAATGACTGGGAGGGAGGATTGTGACACACTGGCTATGGGGGTGGGGTACAGGGTGGGATTGGTCTGTTGGGGGATGTTATCTATAAAAGGTGTCTTGTTGGAACTGTACTGATATACTGCATTATCGGCTGCTGCCTTGATTGCTATTTTCCTGTAATGCACTTCCTAACCTGGAATACCAATAAAAAATATTTTTACAAAAAAAAAGATACTTAAATTATTTTTATTCTTTTTTTCTTTTTTTTGCAGTGGCGCACCCTACGTACACCCTACTCATTTACTGCACAAAACGTGTCCGCCATTTTAGGGTCGCAGTCTAGGATCCGCGAAGGGTGTGCGACGGGTACAACTTTTCCCACGCAGTTGCTACGCGACATGCGCGCGACGCCTTGCGCATACGCAAGATATACAAATAACGCAACATGACGGACGCGCGGTAGTGCGTGATGTCATATACATATCAGGCGGGGTGTGTGTGCGACTTCGGCGATTTTTTCAATGCTAAAAAACATATTTATATATAGTTAATATAAATATTAGGATAAGAGATTATCTGAGGTTAATATTTTAATTATTTTCTTTAACTTTCATAAAAAGTATATCACTGTAATCCTATGGGTAGAAATTCACTTAGCAGGTAAATAGTGTTATCGTTACCTTTTCTTACTCTGTTTTGGATCCTGGATCCAGCACTGCTGCATCTCCTCTAAACAGTTGAAAGAATGCAAATTATCAAAGATGCGATGAAGCCCACGTCTTTTTTAAAATAAAATATCGCTAGAATGCGATTTTTCCCCCACAAAAAGAAAAAAAATAGGGGCCCTGGGAGACCTTATGGGACCCCCTGAGGAGACCCAGAGGATCAGAGTGTGTCTACCCTCCCCCTTTTCACATTTTAAACACACATTTCACACGCTTCTTCAGCCTCCCTTGTACCAAGACATAAAATGGATACCAACAGTTTCTAGTTCTGAATGTTGACAACCACTTGACAGCCAATTAGCCTTCAGCGCGTGATCGGAAGGGTGCGCTTGTGGTACGATGAAAATAAGCGGAGTATACGTATTCCATTTTTTTATGGGAAGTGGGCCGCGTGGCCCTCCTCCCATGCCCAATTCCGGGCAGCGGAGTACCCAGCCCCCTCCGGCATGGCTAATTATATATTATTATTTTATTAAGGAGGGCTGCAAAGCCCCCCTCCTGAAGCCACTTCAAGACCACGGGAACGTCCGAACTCCATCTATGTATGTACCCCATAGGAGTTGCCTTCACTTTGAGCATGCATGTTTGTGTTAGTGCATGAGTGTTAATGTTACGCATTTGCACAATAATTCCCACCGTCTGCTTATGTACCCCTAACGTATTTCATTTTATTTGTGCATGCTCAATTACAACATGCCCAATCACAGCTCTCACACCCAGCGACATCATGCTCAATCAATCATCCTTCTGCAAAGCATTTATAAGCTGCCAACCTTCTTGAAATTTTCCTATTCCACAGTCACAGCCATTGAGAGTATTCGTATCCACTTCTTCGTAGGTGAGCACTTTTTTTAAGAGTAATTAAATGAATTAATCTTAACAATCTTTAAATACCGCGTAAATGCAAATTCATGTTCGATTTGGCAATGCTGTTTTTAAGCACGTTTTCCTGCTTTTTTATATCGTTAAAGTTGACTTTGTAACTTCTGTTTCTGTACAAATTACCTAATCCTGGTGCGTTTGTTTAATTTGCC
This sequence comes from Lissotriton helveticus, assembly GCF_964261635.1. Lineage (NCBI taxonomy): Eukaryota > Metazoa > Chordata > Amphibia > Caudata > Salamandridae > Lissotriton > Lissotriton helveticus. The sequence goes on along the minus strand of NC_136061.1, from coordinate 382,147,659 downwards.
AAGAAGCATGTGGCCGCTCCTACAGCAGTGTGCTACGTGCTGTTCAAGTGAATGCGATATAGTTTTTCTTGTGTAAGTAGTGCGTTACGTGCCCATGCATTGCAAAAGTAATGTTTTCTGCAAAAGTGTATTTTAGCACGGTTTCCAGCTCTTATAACGTAAATATTTTTTTCCTTGGTAGGCCATGTTTCTGGGCAAATCATTTAATTCTGCCGCATATAATTTTTTAAGTGGTGCGTCACGTGCTGCTTCCTCCCCATGAACTGCGCATATAATTGATTAGTCAATGTTGTATTTTAGCACGCTCTCCATGTTTTTTAATAACCTTAAATTTCATTTGCCCCCTGTTCTATCTCATTATAGAGATATTTCAAGCATGAGATGTACTGGTCGCCACAAGCTGTCCTGCCCATACACTATACCACACGGTGGTGAACAACTCGACACACCAGATCCACTGTCTGCTCTCCATATGTCATCAGCCGATAATTGCAATGGACCTAATGGAGTTATCAGGTTTGTCTTCAACATTTCATGATCAAAAACCATTCTGAGATAAGCATTTGTGTATTTCATGTGTTTGCAGATGGATAACTGTGTTATTATCATGTTTTACTAGAATTCGTAGGCATTCTGAAATCAACCAATAGTAAAAAAAACATGTCCTCTGGATTTTATTGATTAAATATGTGATTTAAAATTGAACAATGTATGGGTTATAATTTTTTTGCTTCTATAAATATTTTTATAAAATATAAATCTGCATTATGATAGTCTTATAGACATTTCTTCCTGAAACCCATTTCTCATTTAAATGCTCGTTAGATGTTTTCAGCCTGTACTTCAGATACAAAGTAAAAATGTTGCTTTTTTTTTTAAACTTATCTTTTAATTTTTCTTGCTATTTATTTCTGAATTTCTAGATCATGGAAGTCCAAAAAGGGTTCTATCAGAGCAAGCCCAGGAGTTTGTGAATGAAGTGAGTGACCAATCTCGGCCTAACATTTGTATAATGCAAAAGTATTTCCTATTTTGCTGTCCAAATATAACCTCTGATGATTACTTTTCATCCCCAATCCTATTGAGAAGAATTGTTTTTATGAACATTAAAATTAAGCTTGGACATATGTACAACATATACATTTTTTACTCTTTTTTCAGTTACCACACTGTTGCATAAGTCAGCAGCAAGTTTCCAACATTGAAGAAAGTATATCCTCGTGTTCCAGTTCATTTCACTGATGTCTCAAATATGGCATGACCTAGTTGTATGAAGCCAAATTTTTAACAGACAACTTTAAGGTAAATACGCACATTACGACTACTCGACGAAGGTAAAAAGTAACAGATATAAGTACTTGAGGTGTTTTCAGTGGCAGATAATCTCCAATTCACACTTATACGGATAGGTCTGATACAGGGTAGATCTCTGTATAATTAAAGGAGGATTAGGTATTAGGATGGCATACAGAGCTCCCAACCTTCTTACTTTTTTTCTTAAAAGGTTCCAAATTGGGGACGAATATTAGGCTGTGCAGAAGAGGTTGACGGTGTTGCTCCACTGGTACTTGGGCCACCTCATGAAGCAGGAGGAGCCTCTCTCAATCTCCTTAACTCTACCCTTGCAAAGTTGATTGGATTCTTAGTCTGCAAGTGCTTCCGCTTACTTGCAGTTCCACACCAGTCCTCTTTAATGGGGTCTCCTCTTGAAAGCAGGCTTGCATATGCGGCATGTACATTTTCTAGTATTCACCTTTTTTAAGACTTGTGAAAATTCATTTCAAAACATTCAATAAATATGCTTTCACTATGCATTGTGTCAAATGCTTTATTACAATTATGCAGAAAATGTTCCCTTTAATTGTTGTTAAGGTCTTTACAAGAGAATTTGAAAGGAGAAAGTAGGAGATGAATAACAGAGGTAGGACGTTATATCTCAAACTGCAAAAATTGTTAAAAGGGTGAACCAAAGTCTTTATGTACAATGCCAGTGGAAGCATTTCAGGCACACTGCAAACTTAAAAAAAATATAAATATCGTCAAGTGTTACTTTGACTTCTTTTGGAGTCCATATTATATGTTGTTTATTATATTATTTTGTTAGTTATAGTTCTACTTATTTATTGTATTGTTATCTTTTAGTTATAGTTCCAGTTATTGTTTTTAATAAAAGTTAATTAAAAAGTACATACGTCTGGTTTTGTTTGTGGGGGTAGCAGTCATCAATAGGAATGATAATTATAATTTGAAGTATAATTCTGAGGCTAACTCATTTGCAACATAGTGTGGTGAACTTTTAACCTCTGTGCTCATGTAAGTTTTCCATGAACTGTTGCTATGGTAACAAGCAGAAAGCTGTTTGGGGGTAGGGGTAAAAGTTACTGGCTGTACAAAAACCGTTATATTTACCCAGGATCTTCTACATTACAGAAAGGAAAGCAAAGTAAAACAAAACACTGTGTACCAGAATAACAACCCCCTTGCACCACTTTCGCATCTAACCCCCCCACAACATTACAACGACCCCCCTCAAGCCCCGGGAACCACCACCCCCTGAAATTTGTAGATTACGGGAGGCAAACTGCGTGGCCTATGTTTATATTTATTCACATGCCACCTTGCGTGATGCACCACTAGGATGATGGAGGCCTTCAGCCCTCGGAGCCGCAGCGTCAAACTGACCGAGACCCGTTATAAAAGCTGAAAGATCAGAATCAGAGCCTAAATATCCCGAACCCGCTGTTCAGAGTGAAAACTCCCAAACTGCACCGAATCCAGAACTGCTCCAATGAAGAGGAGCTTCTGAGAGGGGCACAGGTGCGACTTTGGCACGTTGATGGATAACCCCAGCAGGTGCAAGAGGTCGACCATAGTCTGGAGGTGGGAGACAACTGTCTGGGGAGAGCCCGCCTTCAACAACCAGTCATCAAGATAGGGAAAGACTGGAACACCTGATCTGCGCAGATAAGTGAATAAACATGTGAATAAATCTTTCCACTTTTCTATGAGACTATAGAATATTGTCCATATACCACAGCAATCTGCCTTTTTCAATATCAATGGTATTTATTAAAGAGATAGTATACATTTTACAGATGAAGGAAACCGAGTCTTCCTCATGAACTTTAGACTCTGCATCCGTACTTACTTGTAATTACTAAAATCTCTCAATAAACACAAGGGCTCTTTATAGAACTACCCAACATCTATACACATAAGCTTGATAAATATCTCAAAAATACATGATTTTTTTTCTCAGCAACCAAATGCACGGATCCTACGCGCATCTCGCAAAATTTTTTGTAAAAAAATGTTTGTACTTTTCATCCCCTGAGCAGGCCTTTTTTTGCTATGTTATGTAAGAATCCAAAATTAAGCAACTACTCTCTTTTTTATAAAAAAACTCTTGGACTTTAGAATGTATGGAGAACTCTCTTTCAGCCACTTCGGAACAATTAAGCTCAAGGCCCATTCAGGGCTCAATTATGCCAAGCTCATCCTAGGCATAAAATTAGGTGTAGTCTGGTTCAACAAAGGTTTCGAACCAATGAATTTAGCAGTATGAGTAATTTAGCTCGTAGCCCATCCAGGGCACAAATATGTTAAGTGTGTGTTTTTAGACATAAAATAACGTTGAGTTTGGATGATGAAATGTTTGAATTAATGATTTACCCATTATGAGTAACGTATTCTCAACCACTCACAACAATATCAAATTGTACTGTCTAAACACACGTATTAGAACGTAGTATTTTTCGTTCTTTTTTAAGTTGTACACTTGTTCATTTGCACGATTTGCACTTCACAAGATGGCTACCATGGATTCTATGTGCAGTCACCTCTTCTATTTTTACTGCATTTTGTAGTAATGAAAAGTCACATGCACCAATCACTTGTATTCAAGTTTATTTTAAACTTTATTGAACTGACATTGAGAAAGGCGTTCCACGCCGAAACGCGTCTGTCAGCATGAGAGGGGGGGGGGACTTTGAAAAATAAAATTTGGGCCGAAGACAATCGACGAGTGCGCCTATTTGTTTGGTATGACCACGCCGCTGTGAGGAAATATATAAGAATATATATATATATGTATATATATGTATATATATTGAGTTTCACAAGTTGCCCTTTTGGATAGCACTCCCAACAAGATTTTCAAAAGCACTGGGACAACCTTCGTGCAGCACAAGTAATTTAATCAACACACGCCTTGCCTGACGCGTTTCAGAGTTAACACTCTTTCTTCAGAGGCAGCATGACAAACAAAGTTCGTTCCGTGAGCACTCCAACTGACAAATCCCTTCTAATTAATATCCTGCCCAGCTGGGCCTGGAAACAAAGAATCACGGGAGTTGGAGTCATATTTAAATCCCAAGTGGGTCCGGACACAGAACCTGTTGAAATATAAAGTACATATTTTCCTTTTGTTAGCATTGCTTGCACAAACACCAAAAGATTGTTCCAAACATAAAGCGCCGCTTGTTGCTCCAAAGCGTCACTCATGCAGAATGTCACTGGATTCGCATTTCATATCTGCAAAGGTGCATATCCCCGACCTGGCAGGCCATAATACATTGAGTTTCACAAGTTGCCCTTTTGGATAGCACTCCCAACAAGATTTTCAAAAGCACTGGGACAACCTTCATGCAGCACAAGTAATTTAATCAACACATGCCTTGCCTGACGCGTTTTAGAGTTAACACTCTTTCTTCAGAGGCAGCATGACAAACAAAGTTCGTTCCGTGAGCACTCCAACTGACAAATCCCTTCTAATTAATATCCTGCCCAGCTGGGCCTGGAAACAAAGAATCACGGGAGTTGGAGTCATATTTAAATCCCAAGTGGGTCCGGACACAGAACCTGTTGAAATATAAAGTACATATTTTCCTTTTGTTAGCATTGCTTGCACAAACACCAAAAGATTGTTCCAAACATAAAGCGCCGCTTGTTGCTCCAAAGCGTCACTCACGCAGAATGTCACTGGATTCGCATTTCATATCTGCAAAGGTGCATATTCCCGACCTGGCAGGCCGTAATACATTGAGTTTCACAAGTTGCCCTTTTGGATAGCACTCCCAACAAGATTTTCAAAAGCACTGGGACAACCTTTGTGCAGCTCAAGTAATTTAATCAACACACGCCTTGCCTGACACGTTTCAGAGTTAACACTCTTTCTTCAGAGGCAGCATGACAAACAAAGTTCGTTCCGTGAGCACTCCAACTGACACATCCCTTCTAATTAATATCCTGCCCAGCTGGGCCTGGAAACAAAGAATCACGGAAGTTGGAGTCATATTTAAATCCCAAGTGGGTCCAGACACAGAACCTGTTGAAATATAAAGTACATATTTTCCTTTTGTTAGGATTGCTTGCACAAACAGCAAAAGATTGTTCCAAACATAAAGCGCCGCTTGTTGCTCCAAAGCGTCACTCACGCAGAATGTCACTGGATTCGCATTTCATATCTGCAAAGGTGCATATCCCTGACCTGGAAGGCCATAATACATTGAGTTTCACAAATGCCCTTTTGGATAGCACTCCCAACAAGATTTTCAAAAGCACTGGGACAACCTTCGTGCAGCACAAGTAATTTAATCAACACACGCCTTGCCTGACGCGTTTCAGAGTTAACACTCTTTCTTCAGAGGCAGCATGACAAACAAAGTTCGTTCCGTGAGCACTCCAACTGACAAATCCCTTCTAATTAATATCCTGCCCAGCTGGGCCTGGAAACAAAGAATCACGGGAGTTGGAGTCATATTTAAATCCCAAGTGGGTCCGGACACAGAACCTGTTGAAATATAAAGTACATATTTTCCTTTTGTTAGCATTGCTTGCACAAACACCAAAAGATTGTTCCAAACATAAAGCGCCGCTTGTTGCTCCAAAGCATCACTCACGCAGAATGTCACTGGATTTGCATTTCATATCTGCAAAGGTGCATATCCCCGACCTGGCAGGTCGTAATACATTGAGTTTCACAAGTTGCCCTTTTGGATAGCACTCCCAACAAGATTTTCAAAAGCACTGGGACAACCTTCGTGCAGCACAAGTAATTTAATCAACACACGCCTTGCCTGACGCGTTTCAGAGTTAACACTCTTTCTTCAGAGGCAGCATGACAAACAAAGTTCGCTCCGTGAGCACTCCAACTGACAAATTCCTTCTAATTAATATCCTGCCCAGCTGGGCCTGGAAACAAAGAATCACGGGAGTTGGAGTCATATTTAAATCCCAAGTGGGTCCGGACACAGAACCTGTTGAAATATAAAGTACATATTTTCCTTTTGTTAGCATTGCTTGCACAAACACCAAAAGATTGTTCCAAACATAAAGCGTCGCTTGTTGCTCCAAAGCGTCACTCACGCAGAATGTCACTGGATTCGCATTTCATATCTGCAAAGGTGCATATCCCCAAAATGGCAGGCCGTAATACATTGAGTTTCACAAGTTGCCCTTTTGGATAGCACTCCCAACAAGATTTTCAAAAGCATTGGGACAACCTTCGTGCAGCACAAGTAATTTAATCAACACACGCCTTGCCTGACGCGTTTCAGAGTTAACACTCTTTCTTCAGAGGCAGCATGACAAACAAAGTTCGTTCCGTGAGCACTCCAACTGACAAATCCCTTCTAATTAATATCCTGCCCAGCTGGGCCTGGAAACAAAGAATCACGGGAGTTGGAGTCATATTTAAATCCCAAGTGGGTCTGGGCAAATGTGAACTTCAAATATGTATATATATAAATATGTATATATATAAATATGTATATATATATATATATATATATATATATATATATATATTACCTACTGGCGGTCGCCAGTAGGTAGTTATAGTTAGGACCTAGTTTCCATAGGAAATCCTCAACATTCTATTTGGATTAACTTTGGCCCTGGTGGATGAATCTTTGCGAATTTCTCAAAGAAGATGGCTCGGTCCGCTGCGCTCCTTCCCTGAAAGTTTGGGGGGGATTGGTGAAGTGGGGGCTGAGATAAAAGGGGGGTCCCAAAACGTGTTTTCTCCATGGTTTTTTCCATAGGACGTTTAGACACGGCTACAGGTCGAACGGCTGAATGGATTTATAAGAAATTTGGCAAAACTGTAGAGTCCGGCTCGCAGATTACGCTTTTCTTGGAATGGTGTAAATCCGTTCAGTAGTTGATGAGAAAATTAAAGTTAAAGTCAATTATATATCTGTAAGCGCGGACGGGTGCGTGTACTTAAGCGGCTGTGCGCGTGCGGAATTTTTTTGCTGCGTGACGTCTGTTAACGTTCGATTCGAAGGAAATCAGGAAGTGTTGACCGTCATTTTGTCACTGCGAGTAAATATATTGTCATTTCAAAGCGTTGGAACATGGAAAGGGGAGAAGGTAGAGATTGTTTTGCTGCATAGGTTCTCTCAGGGTGTGCAGTAAGGCCCTTAAACGCGAAAATATATATATATTTTTTTTCTCAAGTTGCGGGGTGCACGCACCCGGGCGCGCACACCTATTTACAAGAGTGTGAAAATGGAGATAAATCAGAAGTTTGAGTGCTTTGATATAAGGTGGCTCTGAAAAGAGCCCTTGTGTTAATTGAGTTTTTTCTGCATTTATAAGTAAGTACCGATGCAGAGTCTGATGTTGCAGAGCAAGATTCTGTTTCCCTCATCCGTGAAATGAACACCATCTGTCCTATAGATGTCTTGCATGTGGTAACGCAAGTTGTTGTGGTAAATAGAACCCATGCTATAATCTCTGAGGAAAGCAGAAACAGATTTATTAACATGTCTCCTTGCTTTCTTTCTCAATTTGTGCACAATGTTGATTGGACTAATTCCATTTCTGTCTTTGGCATATATTGGAATATACCAAAGCAGTTCTGGCTTCGTTATTACGAGCACTAGAAAACAAGACATTCTGGGCAATACCATCCTTGACGCAGCCTTTTATTCTACAAGATGGTGTCTTTCAAAAGCCAGGGGTATAGGAGTATGTAACAAGCGAGCCATTTAATTGAAAAAACTAAACGTGACTAACGGTTGCAGGATCAGTGAAGGTTGATTTTTTAATTGAAAGTATAACAGGATCAGTTACAATAAAATCGTCAATACGCATACCATGGGCGAGTATCATGGGTAACATTATTTCGAAGCTTTATTAATACAATAATCAATAATGAAAAATCGACATCAATAGGGTTGTCCGTATTCCTAGTCAGTACCCTTCCCCGCCCGCAATGTGCATAAAGACCGCACACATCCCCCATAACGTCAAGGCTAAGTAACTAGAACGTCATAAGGAGTTGCAATTCGCTCCCATACTGGCGCCATTTTGGTCGAGGTCAGGCAGGACCAGAGTATAGTTCAATGTGTCCAATAAGTAGCGGCAGGACCAGAATCCCTTTCGGCAGTTCTGGCTTCGTCATTACGAGCACTAGAAAACAAGACATTCTGGGCAATACCACTCTTGACGCAGCCCTTTATGCTACAAGATGGTGTCTTCCATTCAGAAAATATTGTTGGCAGCATTTTGAAAGGAAAGATAAACGGCCGTTCTCCTAGTGAGTCTCACTTTGTTACATTTATGAAGAAAAAGCCTGAAGAATGTACAAACTGAAAACTTTTTTTGTCTGCATAGCATCAGCAGCAACACTTGAGTCAGCTTTGTGTGAAGCCGCCATCTTGATCCAATCAATACCGTCCCCCTGCACACATTCAGGGACCAGGCCGCATTGCGAGGGCACCGCAGGACGTGTCTTCAGGTCAAACGGATTGTGGGACAAGGTCCAGAAGACAAGAGTCACCAAAAGGCTAAAAGTCCCGCCGGACCCCAGGGGCCGGCCGCCTATGTCGGGGGCGATCTCAGATGGTGTCTTCCATTCAGAAAATATTGTTGGCAGCATTTTGAAAGGAAAGATAAACGGCCGTTCTGCTAGTGAGTCTCATATTGTTACATTTATGAAGAAAAAGCCTGAAGAATGTACAAACTGAAAACCAGTTTTTGTCTGCATAGCATCAGCAGCAACACTTGAGTCAGCTTTGTGTGAAGCCGCCATCTTGATCCAATCAATACCATCCCCCTGCACACATTCAGGGACCAGGCCGCATTGCGAGGGCACCGCAGGACGTGTGTTCAGGTCAAACGGATTGTGGGACAAGGTCCAGAAGACAAGAGTCACCAAAAGGCTAAAAGTTCCGCCGGACCCCGGGAGCCGGCCGCTCGGGGGCGATCTCAGGCCACACCAGGGCAACAAGACTGAGATCAATTTGCTCATACTGATCCATAACGCCCCGGCATCTCCATGTCGTAGGCCGCAAGAGTGGGCGAAACTCAGCTGGCCGAGCGAGACTTGGGGAGGGCGCAGGAGCCAAGCGCCCCATCCCAGTCCGCGCTACCACACCGTCCCTCGGGGGCCTCCGTTAAGCTGTTCAGGGAGGCATCGCAGGCAGCGGTTCTTTAGATCAGTGGCTCTCACCGGCAAGGCTCCCCTCCGTCAGCAGCGATCGTTGGCGCTGTGGTTATGGCCGGAGGCTCCGCCTAGTCAACGCCCCGGCCTCTCCATATCGTAGGTCGCAAGAGTGGGCGAAACTCAGCTGGCCGAGCGAGACTTGGGGAGGGCGCAGGAGCCAAGCAACCTTTGTCAGTCTGCGCCACCACACCACACCGCCCCTCGTGGGCCTCCTTCTAGCGGCTCATGGGGGCACCGCAGGCAGCGGTTCTTCAGATCAGTGGCTCTCACCGGCAAGGCTCCCCTCCGTCAGCAGCGATCGTTGGCGCTGTGGTTGCGGCCGGAGGTCCCGCCTAGTCAACGCCTCGGCCTCTCCATGTCGTAGGCCGCAAGAGTGATCGGAACTCAGCTGGCCAAGCGAGACTTGGGGACGGGGTAGGAGATAAGCGGCCCCTCCCAGTCCGCGCCACCACACCGCCCCTCGGGGGCCTTCATTAAGCGGTTCTGTGAGGCACCGCAGGCAGCTGTTCTTCAGATCACAACAGAGTCTCATGCTCGATCGATTGAGCTGGCCGAATCAGGCAACATGAAGGTGGGGAGGGGGGGCACCTCTTGCTCAACCACCACCTGAGGAGGTGTGGTTTAGTTCTAAACCAATGAAAAGTGTTACTTTTAGGTCACATGACCTAGCCTTACATCATTAGGAAACCAAAAGTGAAATGAACCAATGAAAAGTTTTATTAACAAGTCACATGACCTGTTATGCTTACGTTACGCGCTTCGCGCCGCGCCCCGGATCGCTTCCGGGAAGCTGCGCTTCGCGCAACGGATGCGCTAACGCGGCGCGTCATATGACGCATTACGCGACAACGCGATACTACAGTGTTTCTGGATGTTTCAGACTGAAGCTGGCGTCAGCATGAGAGCACCCCGTGGCTACGTCGTGGCCATTCTGCGAGCAATCATGGCAGAAGCTGCCCACCGGAAGTCTGCGGGAGTCGGGGGCCCCGGTGACTCTTGTAGTATCTTCAAGGCTGAGGGGACGCTTTTGGGAACGGGGCCCATGCCGTAGCAGTCAAGCGTCCGAGTTCCAGGGTTGTCCAGAGCCATCCTTGCAGGCCAGGCCCAAGTCTGTGGAGCCGACCGCCATTTCCTGAGCTCCGTGGCAGCCGCCTGTCGCTGTACCGGAAGAGTGGGTGCAATTCAGCCGGATGGTGGGTGAGACGCTGTAATAGCAAGAGCAGGCGTAATTCCGCTGGCCGAGCGAGGCACTGTGCCGCAGGAGCGGGCGCAACTCATCTTGTCGAGTGAAGCGCTGGGGTGCAGCTGAGAAACCTACACTTGGGGAAGTGGGAGAGGCTCGTTAGCGCCGCCTCTCCCTTCCAGTGCACCCCACGCCGTCTCCTGGCACAGGTATATGTGATGGTTGGACCAGGGCACCGCAGGACGTGTCTTCAGGTCAAACGGATTGTGGGACAAGGTCCAGAATGGAAGAGTCACCAAAAGGCTAAAAGTTCCGCCGGACCCTGGGAGCCGGCCGCCTATGTCGAGGAGTGAAGTGCTGGGGTGCAGCTGAGAAACCTCCACCTGGGGAGGTGGGGGAGGCTCGTTCGCGCCGCCTCTCCCTTCCAATGCACCCCACGCCGTCTCCTGGCGCAGGTATATGTGATGGTTGGACCAGGGCACCGCAGGACGTGTCTTTAGGGGTGTAGCTGAGAAACCTCCACCTGGGGAGGTGGGGGAGGCTCGTTCGCGCCGCCTCTCCCTTCCAGTGCACCCCACGCCGTCTCCTGGCGCAGGTATATGTGCTGGTTGGACCAGGGCACCGCAGGACGTGTCTTTAGGGGTGTAGCTGAGAAACCTCCACCTGGGGAGGTGGGGGAGGCTCGTTCGCGCCGCCTCTCCCTTCCAGTGCACCCCACGCCGTCTCCTGGCGCAGGTATATGTGATGGTTGGACCAGGGCACCGCAGGACGTGTCTTTAGGTGAAACCCTGAACTATGGCACCCAACATCCAGGACTTATGACATTTATGGAAGGCAGTGACATCGAAGAATCTCAGGGACCAAGCATATGCAGAGTCTTTCCCGGGGTATTTGCACAACGGTCCTCCACCCCTAGGCTGCCAGCTATGCTACCTTGACAGGAACAGTGTCATGCATTTGGATCGATGTTGCAGCAGGCTGCCATGTAAATAGTTGATTAATTAAACGTTTTACCCTGTTACTTTGTTGGTGTGTTGTATATATTTATAATATTTGCATAGGGTTTCTCGTTATTTTGGCAGGGGTGGGCGGCGGAGGAATTTCACTGAAAAAACCATGCATTTGGATCGATGTTGCAGCAGGCTGCCATGTAAATAGTTATTTAATTAAACGTTTTACCCTGTTACTTTGTTGGTGTGTTGTATATATTTATAATATTTGCATAGGGTTTCTCGTTATTTTGGCAGGGGTGGGCGGCGGAGGAATTTCACTGAAAAAACCATGCATTTGGATCGATGTTGCAGCAGGCTGCCATGTAAATAGTTATTTAATTAAACGTTTTACCCTGTTACTTTGTTGGTGTGTTGTATATTTTTATAATATTTGCATAGGGTTTCTCGTTATTTTGGGCGGGGTGGGCGGCGGAGCAAATTCACTGAAAAAACTATAGGTTATAGACCATATATAGTTAAATATCTCAAGTCCATCTCTGCACTCGATGGAGATACAGGTCGTCGATCAAAAAATGTGCTGGCCACCTCTAATGGTAATAGCGTGGCCAGGGCTTTTGTCAATCCCTCTGCAAATTGCACAGGGTGCTCTTGTTTGACATGCCGCACCATGGTATGTATGGAAAAGGAATATTTTCTTTCTTTTGATCTTCAGGATAAGTGAAAAATTGCCAGAGGAAAGATTCTTTTTTTCTTCTTAAAGGTAGTCGATCATTTTGTTCAGATTCGGAAGATGAATGAGATACGGTAGCCATTTCACCAAAGTCTTCCGAAAAATGTAGGACGTTGTTCTCTCTTGAGAGTAGAAAAGATAGTGAGAGAAGTGGGTGGAGTGCTGCGTGTAAATTCCAGAATAGAAACTAGTAAGAACCAATTGGAAGTGTTGTTTTCATGTTGCAGCAGGCTGCCATGTAAATAGTTATTTAATAAAACGTTTTACCCTGTTACTTTGCTGGTGTGTTGTATTTATTTATAATATTTGTATAGGGTTTGTCGTTATTTTGGGCGGGGTGGGCGGCGGAGCCGAGCTATCTTGCAGCCATCATGGCGTCAAGCTCGGTTTCTCTCACTAGTTTCATATTTCTCATGAGGGGTTGTTCCTAATGTTTCTATTTTAGCGAGGTGAAAAAGAGATCCTATCAGTGGCCTACTAATTTTGCTCGATTCCTTTTGTTTTTTCTAACGATTTTTAAGTTAAAGTTTGCTAGCACGATACAGTGGCTAGTCTGCATTTTATATATGTCTTTTTTATTAGGGGTCTCCTCCGGTGGAGTCGGACGATCTACCTCTAATAACCGGTAAGTGTTCCTCTGAAGGAATGCGTCTTGAAAGTGGCTGACTGTAATGTATGATATTTCACTCAGTGACTTTCAGGCCCATGCTGTTTCAAAACTGTGCATGTGCTTGAAGCAGGCGTAGGTATTGACGTAGCATTGTGAATATAGTGCATTGGTGAGCCTTGCTGGAGCTGCATCACAGTTGCGATGCAACTCTAGCAATGTATTAGTTTTTGAGCACAGATGTGTTACGCATGTATGGTGTTTTTGTACCATGGTGCGCCACATTTCAAATGTGGCACACCATGGGTAACGGAGCACTACCATACTGTGGTGCACATTAACTGGTGCATATCTGGGTATGAAGTAGTTAACATGAATCTGCCCCATAGGTTACAAATCCGCGGTTAGTAGACTGTTTGGCCTTTGTAGTTTTATGTTTTTGCTGTTATTCTATGTAGGTATTTAATATTGCAAGATTTTTGTCACGAAAAAGAAGCCATGAGTATTGGGTTTGTGAAAGATTGCAAGATTTTTAAAATTAAAAAGGAAAAATCATGGCATTGTTTAATATAGTATTGTAAATACTTATCTTTAGCAATGATGACAGAGTACAAAAAGGTTAACCTGATGTTCGAAAGTTATTCACAGGCTTCTTTAGAGGAAGTATTCTATATGATTGTAGCGTGGGTGTTTCACTTTTTTATAGGTAATAGAATGCATTCTGCAAGCATGTAGTACTCCTCCTGCTACAGCATAAATATTCTTCAGTGCTTATTTTCATTTAGTAAGTGGTATTGAGACCGACACAGAACTTCAATGGATCGGAGGGGCTGTTCCTGTGCATCTGGAGGACTGCCAAGCCGTTGTAGCAGTGGGAGTGAGGCCTCTCACGACAGAGAACTTCAATGGATCGGAGGGGCTGTTCCTGTGCATCTGGAGGACTGCTAAGCCGTTGCAGCAGTGGGAGTGAGGCCTCTTACAGGGGTGTAGCGCAGCTCCTTTTGATGTTCACAATTGCAGATAACAGGGTAGAGATGTGAGAGAAGTGGGTGGAGTGCTTCGTGTAAATTGCAGAATAGAAACTACTAAGAACCAATTGGAAGTGTTGTTGTGAAGTCACATGACTTCACATGCGCATCTCAGGACGTGTACGCGGTGATAGTATCTGGTCACGTACGCCATTTGGAAGTAGCGGTCTAATTCAGCGAAGTTTCAAAACGTGAAAAGGAGTAAATCCAAATATATCCGGATTTAATATATCTTCTGAGCTGGAATCAAGCATACAATTGTTAAAGTATAAAACCTTTTATCTTTTTTTTTTAAATATTAAGGTGTGTACATTCGGTCACACACGAAAGTTTAAAAAGACATTCGGCTCTATTTAATGAAAATTTTCATAATGATAAAAAAGAAGCCTAGGTTTACTGTCTTTGACGTAGTATAAGTTCTTTGATGGGTCTATGAAGAAATTTAATAAGTTGCAATCGCGAAGTTTTCCCGAAATATATAGGCGGGTGCGCGCACACGGTCGCGCACGAACGAAAGCCAAAAAAGGGGAGATAAACCCCCTTTATAATATGCTCCTGGAGCTGTTTTTGGTACAATGAGTTAGTTCTGAAAAGAACTTTTTTTTTTTTTAAAACAAGTGCTATGTTGTTTGATTTTGGACCAGGGCACCGCAGGACGTGTCTTTAGGTCAAATCCTCAAGTATGGCACCGAACATCCAGGACTTATGCCATTTGTGGAAGGCAGTGACATCTAAGAATCTCAGGGACCAAGCATATCCAGAGTCCTCCCCGGGGTATTTGCACAACGGTCCTCCACCCCTAGGCCGACAGCTATGATACCTTGACAGGAACAGTGTCATGCAGTTTTTGATTTTTTTAACTTGCAACAACATTTTCATGTGTGACACAGGATCAAAATGAAATGAAGAAATGTATCTTTTCTCGGGGCATTTATGACTCTCAATTTTTAGTTTAGTAAGAATGAGGCTCTGCTCTCCGTACAGAAGAATTTCTCCACACTCGTTGCATTTCATGTGCACCTTTGCAAGATATGGTCTCAAGTCCATCACAGCACTCGATGGAGATACAGGTCGTCCACCAGAAGATGTGCTGGCCACCTCTGATGGTAATAGCGTGGCCAGGGCTCTTGTCGATGCCTGTGCAAATTCCACAGGGTGCACTTGTTTGACATGCCGCACCATGGTATGTATGGAAAAGGAATATTTTTTTCTTGGATTTCCTCTTGAGAGAACCGAATTGCATATCGTGCAGGTAACTTTTGACGCATTCACTTTCTTTTGTTCTTCAGGATAAGTGAAAAATTGCCAAATAAAAGATTCCTTTTTTCTTTTTAAAGGTAGTCGCTCATTTCCTTCAGATTCGGAAGATGAATGCGAGGCAGCAGCCATTTCAGCAAAGTCTTCCGAAGGGTGTTGAACGTTGTTCTCTTTTGAGAGTAGAAAAGATAGTGAGAGGAGTGGGTGGAGTCCTCCGTGTAAATTGCAGAATAGAAACTACTAAGAACCAATTGGAAGTGTTGTTTTCAAGTCACATGCCTTCACATGCACGTCTCAGGACGTGTATGCGGTGATAGTATCTGGTCACGTACGCCATTTGGAAGTAGCGGTCTAATTCAGCGAAGTTTCAAAACGTGAAAAGGAGTAAATCCAAATATATCCGGATTTAATATATCTTCTGAGCTGGAATCAAGCATACAATTGTTAAAGTATAAAACCTTTTATATATTTTTTTTAAATATTAAGGTGTGTACATTCGGTCACACACGAAAGTTTAAAAAGACATTCGGCTCTATTTAATGAAAATTTTCATAATAATAAAAAAGAAGCCTAGGTTTACTGTCTTTGACGTAGTATAAGTTCTTTGATGGGTCTATGAAGAAATTTAATAAGTTGCAATCGCGAAGTTTTCCCGAAATATATAGGCGGGTGCGCGCACACGGTCGCGCACGAACGAAAGCCAAAAAAGGGGAGATAAACCCCCTTTATAATATGCTCCTGGAGCTGTTTTTGGTACAATGAGTTAGTTCTGAAAAGAACTTTTTTTTTTTTTTAAACAAGTGTTATGTTGTTTGATTTTGGACCAGGGCACCGCAGGACGTGTCTTTAGGTCAAATCCTCAAGTATGGCACCGAACATCCAGGACTTATGCCATTTGTGGAAGGCAGTGACATCTAAGAATCTCAGGGACCAAGCATATCCAGAGTCCTCCCCGGGGTATTTGCACAACGGTCCTCCACCCCTAGGCCGACAGCTATGCTACCTTGACAGGAACAGTGTCATGCAGTTTTTGATTTTTTTAACTTGCAACAACATTTTCATGTGTGACACAGGATCAAAATGAAATGAAGAAATGTATCTTTTCTCGGGGCATTTATGACTCTCAATTTTTAGTTTAGTAAGAATGAGGCTCTGCTCTCCGTACAGAAGAATTTCTCCACACTCGTTGCATTTCATGTGCACCTTTGCAAGATATGGTCTCAAGTCCATCACAGCACTCGATGGAGATACAGGTCGTCCACCAGAAGATGTGCTGGCCACCTCTGATGGTAATAGCGTGGCCAGGGCTCTTGTCGATGCCTGTGCAAATTCCACAGGGTGCACTTGTTTGACATGCCGCACCATGGTATGTATGGAAAAGGAATATTTTTTTCTTGGATTTCCTCTTGAGAGAACCGAATTGCATACCGTGCAGGTAACTTTTGACGCATTCACTTTCTTTTGTTCTTCAGGATAAGTGAAAAATTGCCAAATAAAAGATTCCTTTTTTCTTTTTAAAGGTAGTCGCTCATTTCCTTCAGATTCGGAAGATGAATGCGGGGCGGCAGCCATTTCAGCAAAGTCTTCCGAAGGGTGTTGAACGTTGTTCTCTTTTGAGAGTAGAAAAGATAGTGAGAGGAGTGGGTGGAGTCCTCCGTGTAAATTGCAGAATAGAAACTACTAAGAACCAATTGGAAGTGTTGTTTTCAAGTCACATGACTTCACATGCGCGTCTCAGGACGTGTACGCGGTGATAGTATCTGGTCACGTACGCCATTTGGAAGTAGCGGTCTAATTCAGCGAAGTTTCAAAACGTGAAAAGGAGTAAATCTAAACATATCCGGATTTAATATATCTTCTGAGCTCGATTCAAGCATACAATTGTTAAAGTATAAAACCTTTTATATTTTTTTTTAAAATACCAAGGTGTGTACATTCGGTCACACACGAAAGTTTAAAAAGACATTCGGCTCCATTTAATGAAAATTTTCATAATATTAAAAAAGAAGCCTAGGTTTAGTCTCTTTGACGTATTATAAGTTCTTTGATGGGTCTATGAAGAAATTCAATAAGTTCAGATTGCAAAGTTTTCACGAAATATATAGGCGGGTGCGCGCAGTCGGTCGCGCACGAAAGCCTGGAAATGCGCTATCCATTTTATTGAGAACTGTTGCCGAGAGTGCGCACACCGGGTCGTGCACGAAAGTTTAGAAAGGCTATTTTTATTTACAGGCAAATTTTAATGCGTTGAAAAAAAGGCAAGGTACAGACTTTCTAATTCTGTATCGCTTTACAAGGAGTCTCTATGCGACTTGAACAGTGAAGAAAACGGCTTGTTTCTGAAAAAAATATTGCCAGAACTTTATTGACAAAAGTATAGGTTGTATACACGAGATATTTCTGAATTAGCATTTTAAAAACCTATGAAATTCACTGAAAAAAACATAGGTTTTACACACGTTATAGTTAGGAAGTAGCATTTACAAAACCTATGAAATTCACTGAAAAAACCATAGGTTTGACACCATTTATAGTTAGCTGGAAATTTTACTGATATAAATCCAATGAAATTCCACGTTATAGTTAGTTGGACTCACTATAACTTGCGCGTGTAATGCACTGCTGATGACGTCACATATTACATCACTCATGACATCACTGATGACACCATCCTTGTGACTCAGTGACAGACCTCCTTTCACTGTAATCTAACCCTTGAAACGCATATTCAAAAATAGAAACTAAAATGTTCAAAAAAATGGAGATATCCATACCAGTTACAACAACCAATTCAATAATTCCACCATGTATATACACATGCACTAATTCACCAACAGTTCTATATAGTCACTCATACATATATTCACTAATCATATGTAGTGATACACCTACACATCCTGTTACACACCGACAGTCATCCAAAAGTTATTCACACACATACTCACACATGCAAATAAACTATTGAACATACATTTATTTGCATAAACAAATATACACACACTACCACTTTACTTCTAAGGAAACTTACACATACTTACTCTCTTAAAAAATCACTTCTAGAAACACATACTAATTTAAACAGGAACTTTTACAATCCCTCACTCTCACATATAGCCACTTATATACATCAATATTCACATATACTACATTAAAACATATGTATTTACTGATAAAGACACTAATAAGACAGTCATTCACTCACTAACACAGACATATGCACACGAATCCACCCATACAGTCCTGCACATATGCTGTCTTCAAAACACATACACACAGAGACTCAGTCATTCTTGCATCTATGTACTAAGTAATACTCCCACCAAAGCATGCAAACACTCATACTGATACTAAGAAAAACATCTAATCACCTATATACATACACATGTACCTACTCATCAACCCATGCAGCCACTTATACACAAAGTGAAACACTAATACATGTATTTAAATATTTAAGCATTACTCACTAATATATGTATTCACTAAGATATTCAATAATATATACATATATAACACATATTTATTTTTCAGAAAGATACACATTCACTGGATGGTGTCATCAGTGATGTCATGAGTGATGTAATATGTGACGTCATCAGCAGTGCATTACACGCGCAAGTTATAGTGAGTCCAACTAACTATAACGTGGAATTTCATTGGTTTTATATCAGTAAAATTTCCAGCTAACTATAACTGGTGTCAAACCTATGGTTTTTTCAGTGAATATATATATATATATATATATATATTTTTTTTTTTTTTAACCAATGTGCCTGCGCATAGGAGGTTACTCCACAGTGCCTTAGTACAATGCAGCCTGTTTGCTTTGTCCATATTTAATTATTTCATGCCGACGCGTTTCAGGATACCAATCCCTTCTTCATGGGCAGCAGGCAAGTAAATGAAAAGTGCACCACCTTGTACTTTTCTCGATTTGTAATCACTCATTTAGTATGCACGCCCCCAGCGGACGTGTACAATTGCCTTGTGGGACATTGAGTCTCGTGGTGTGCTATGATTCTTTCCTTTGGTAAGGTCATTATCTTGCTTGCATTTAAAAACTATTATTCACCTTAGTAGGTAATGGAAACCAAGGCAGCAGGATAATTTTAGCATGGCGCTGTGCTTTTCAAGTTCAGAAAGTTCCAAACTGCAGTCTCGCAGGCTAGTTTCTTTTCTCCCCAGCCTGCGACGGTGCTCCTCCCCACTGCTGGCTGCAGTGTAAAATCTTTTAACTAATGTGCCTGCGAATAGGAACTTTCTGGGGGCACAGGCGCTTCAGAGTGCGGGATGCCTCGGAGGGGCGAGCACAGGTGCCACCAGTCTTTGCTGTGCATTCGTGCAGCTCGGGGGCCACAGGTTCACGGTGCTTGGAACTGGTGGGGGCACAGGTGCTCAGAGTGTGGGACGACTTCCCAGGTGCACTCGGGTCTCCAGGGTCAGCGCTGATAGGGTAGATCACACCAGCAGCAGCTTATTTCTTTAGGGGGGTAGCGCCCACTGTTCCTGGGGCGCAGTTCAGGGGGCAAGTTCACCAGCAAGCCCTTGGAGATTGTCAAATGCACAAGTAGATTTAAAAAGTCTCTCAGTCTTTTTCTTCCTCGCTCCTTCTTGCAGCAAGGCACCCACCACAGGCCAGTCTCTCAGGATTAGAGACAGTAGTCCTCCATGCAGCTTTCCCAGGTCCTTCTCTTCAGGCATAGTTTCTTCTTGGCGTCAACAGGATCTGATTTGTTAGGAGCAGGGCTCCTACTTTTATACCAAGTTTCTTTTGTTCTTTCAGGCCAGGGGGGCCTTTGCATAGTTCACTTCACCTTTGGAGCACTTTGTTTTGCCAAAACAGGTTTCTGCTCTCAGTGTGTGGGGCAGGGCAGCAGACGCTCCGCAGGAGGTGGAGCCAGCATTGTGAGGACAAGTACAGTCAGGAGCACCTTGTTGACAGTCTTCCCTCTTCCTGGTCCAGGTGTCGGGCAGAGTCATCAGTCGCTCCCCAGGGGGCGGAGCCAGCATTGTGGTGGCAGAGCACAGCCCTATTCAGAGTCAAGGGGGACTCCCACCACCTACTCTGGTGTAATCCCCCTATTCACCACCTGTCATCCCCAGCCCTGTACAGGGAGAGCATATGCACTTTAGCACTGGTCAGCAGTGATAAAGTGCCCAGAGTCATTAAACCAACAACAACAGGTCAGAGAGATTATTGGAGGAAGGCAAAAAGTTCAGGTATGACCCTGTCAAGAGGGCCAAGTCCAACACACTTCTCTTGCAGCCAAAACGCAGGGTAGACCAATCACTACCGTGATGGGCTTCCCTGCTTAGGGCAATAGAACATGGACCTGGCCCGCAACAGCAGGGGCATATTCCAGTTCTACGCCAATCTGAACCTATTTCAAATCCTCTGTTCATACTCTCAGGGTCCACCAAGCCACTCCATGGGAAACCCTTCTCTACACCTGTGGACACCACCTGTGCAGCACCTAACCTTAACTTGCTTACAGGTGTGTCCCAACAGACAGACAGCAAGTCCCAGTGGCCACTGACAGTAGTCAGGGATGAGACCCAGGCCTCATGCCTCTCAGGGCTCTCAAACCTCTGTGGCGTTAGAGAGCAGGGGGCAGTAGCCCCAGTTGCTTGGCACCCTTTGTCCACTCTCCCTCCTGTCAGGTATGACATCCTGGCACTGACCCACCAGCCCCAGGCCTGTACCCGGCGGCTGGACCAGAGACTGGGATGGGCTCACCCACACCCGGCCCTCTTCCTTGGGGCTCTGTACCCTCCCACTTGGAGTGGTACCCCATTCCAGAATTGTCAGGGCACCTGTGGCAGGTGATCTGCACAATTTGCCCAACAGTTCAGGGGTACTATCCTGAAACTGGGGTGCCAGGTCAGTGGGGACACCCTGCACCTGGCCCTTAAACCTAGGGTCTAAACACTCTAGTTGAACCGGGGTCAGAGGTGAGGACTCCCTCCCTCTGCACCCCCTTCCAGAGTACTGCCCAGTGCCCAATCCCAACTTGAGTGGTACCCCTAGAAGTGACAGGGGCCAGGACACTTATTACAGTGGTCCCACCCTCCAGGTCAGACAGCCTCTGAACCTGGCTTCCCAACTCAGGGACCCAATCCTGCAGTTGAACACTTGCTGGCGCACCAGGACTTCCTTGGGAGCACGCATGCCCCCCCTGAGGGTAACACATAACTCCTGTATTGTGTGACAGTCTGCCTGGTGCAGATCTCCCGTCCCCTGTCCATCTGACAGTACGCGAAGATCCCCCTGGACAGAAGTGGTGTCACCATGTTCATCTCCTGGGGACGCAGCCCTGCTGGCTGGCCTCTGACCCACTGGGTACTCTTACCCCCTCTCACCCCTCCATCTGGACCTCTGCATCCTCCCAACTGGAGCGGTACTGCCAGACCCCAGAACTACTGGAGCTCTGTTTACAGAGTCTCCACGTTCTCTAACCACTGGTAGATCCTCCTCAAATGGCCTACAAGTACAGCCTAGGCCCCCGACCTGATGTTCCCTTAAGAAACCATCCAGGCCCTGAGACTGGGTTTCGGGTACCTCGGGACAGAACCCACACTCACTCCTTCTCCTCTGAGACAGGACGTGAGCCCCTACACCCCTCCCACTATGAATGAATGAATGAAATGGCTTTTATAACGCGCAACTATGCCCAATGGGCGTCAAGGCGCCTAACTCAAACAACTAGCTAGGGGTAGTCAGATACAAGAGCTTACTGATATGCTTTAATGAAACACCAAGTTTTCAACGCTTTCCTGAAGAGATCAAGTGAAGGCTGTAATTTGATCTCCAGGGGAAGTGTGTTCCATAATTGGGGTGCAAGAATGGAAAAGGCCTTGCTCCCCCATCTAGCCTTCTTAGCGCGTGGGACTACCAGTTGGTTTAGCTCTAGAGAGCGTACTACACTGAGACTTAGCTGGGCTACACTGAACCTCTTCCATCACACAGGACTGGAAGTTACCTGAGCCATTCTTGTTGGAATCACTCCCCAATGCTGCTTCAGCCCTCTGGAGTCCACCAAAGGGTCAGTCTCCAATGTGAGCTCCCTGGGGTCAGAGAACTCACTCTCAGCGCCTTTTGGAACTGCTCCCTTCTGGAGAGTCCTGTCATGGAAATTTTCATATTTTTGCAGAAGCTCTTGAGCTGTTTCTTGGTGTCGTTTTCTAGTTTTTCCCAATCACATTCAATAGAAGAAATGGGTGCTGCCTTTTTCATTTTCACTGACACAGGCATGACTTCAAAAACACATGGAGATCTCTTCTAGCAAAGCAACAATTAGAAAAAGAGTGTCTGTGGCTAAGTTACTGGACTGTACTCACTGTGTAATGGTCAATAATCACTGTATGGACACTGCAAATGCAAATTCGTGATCCTTACCGCTGCCAGCAATGTTAGAATTGGGGGTCTCTGGTTGGCACAAGTATCTTCTTGTGACAAGCAGGGACCCTCTCCTCTAAGTCAGGGCACAGGATTCCCCTTAAGAAATAACCCCTGCTCACCCTCTAGGTAGTGTGGCGCAAGCAGTCAAGGCTAATCTCAGGAGTACATGTAGCTAAGCATTTGCAATATCACACACAATAAATCATTAGCCCACCACACAATGACACAAGACTGGATTTCTGTGAAAATATATCTCTTTTATATAAATCTGCAAGTAGGCTTCAAAATACAGGCTTCAAAAACGGTTCCAGTAACTTGTACTACTTTTAAAAGGGTGCCACAGTTCATATTAGGCAGTGTTAAACGTTGCTCTCACTTCTCTTAAGGTTTGTGCGCCTCGTAGTGCTCTTGGTACGGCTGTCGGGAAAGAGCCCTACTAAACCTCACGCTTCTCGCGTGAGCCGGCGTACGGCGCGATCACTGGAAATGGCAGGTACGAGGCGTACCAGCAACCGTACTACCAGCGCACTGTTCTCAGCGCATGGTTGCAGCGTATGCCTCTCCCTTGTCGGTACGGTGCGCACAGCCTCAATGCCCAAAGCGAAGGGGGGGGTGAGGCGTACTGGGTGACTCGTCCGGCTGGTGGTAGAGGCAAGAGGGATGTACGCTGGGCCCAAGGCGCTCGGATGCCAAATACAAAGCGTACAGTTCTTCTCAATACAAACGTACAGTTCTCAGTGCACTCGCTTCAGCTTTTAAAAATAAGGACTACGATGCGCACAGTGTCCAATTTACAAATAGAAGCGGACAGTCAGGATTGGCGAGGCGAACTCAGCATATGAGGCGCACCATTCGGAGCGCACAGCGCGGGCTGAGACGCTTGGGCAATGCAGCCCGCTTCGCGGCCAATACCTGTGTTTCCTACAAGCTTTGGTGCGGCCGGGGCTAGGCTGACGTCCCTTGTTGCGGTGCCTCCCAGGAGGGTGTCGCGGCGCGGAGACCACAGGACCACTTGTCTCAAGGTTGGCGGGGCTCGGGGGACACAGGCTCATAAGCAGAGGCCGCGTCCTGAAGAGAGGGGCAGTGGCTGGAGATAATGCCAGCAGCGGTATGTTGCGATCAGGGCCTCTTTCTCAGAGGGGCGAGTACAGGTGCCACCAGTCTTTGCGGTGCGTTCGTGCAGCTCGGGGGCCACAGGTTCACGGAGCTTGGACCTGGTGGGGGCACAGGCGCTCAGAGTGCGGGATGACTTCCCAGGTGCACTCGGGTCTCCAGGGTCAGCGCTGATAGGGAGGATGACACCAGCAGCAGCTTCCTTCTTTAGGGGGGTAGCGCCCACTGTTCCTGGGGCGCAGGTCAGGGGGCAAGTTCACCAGCAAGCCCTTGGAGATTGTCAAATGCACAAGTAGATTTAAAAAGTCTCTCAGTCTTTTTCTTCCTAGCTCCTTCTTGCAGCAAGGCACCCACCACAGTCCAGTCTCTCAGGATTAGAGACAGCAGTCCTCCATGCAGGATCTGATTTGTTAGGAGCAGGGCTCCTACTTTTATACCAAGTTTCTTTTGTTCTTTCAGGCCAGGGGGGCCTTTGCATAGTTCACTTCAGCTTTGGAGCACTTTGTTTTGCCAAAACAGGTTTCTGCTTTCAGTGTGTGTGGCAGGGCAGCAGACGTTCCGCAGGAGGTGGAGCCAGCATTGTGAAGACAAGTACAGTCAGGAGCACCTTGTTTACAGTCTTCCCTCTTCCTGGTCCAGGTGGGTGGCAGAGTCATCAGTCGCTCCCCAGGGGGCGGAGCCAGCATTGTGGTGGCAGAGCACAGACCTATTCAGAGTCAAGGGGAACTCCCACCACCTACTCTGGTGTAATCCCCCTATTCACCACCTGTCATCACCATCCCTGTCACTCACACAACCCAGACAGCAGATACACATCCTGGCAGAGGCAGGCTGAAAAGGTTAGGCAAGCAAATGCTAACTTTCTAAAAGTAGCATTTGCAAACACAGGATGTTAAAATAAAATTTACTAAAATAAGTATTTTATTATTCTGAGTTCAGGCATACTAAACTTGACTTTCTACCATGTTCCCTGAGCCTGCTGGGATTATGGAGTGTAATAATTCCAGCAGCCCATTCTGGCCAATGAGAACAGGTAGCCTTACTATAGTGAAAAACGAAATGAGCTGTAATTCACTATTAGGACATGCCACACACATCAGGGCTTGTCCTACCGTATGTTTACAATGGACCCTGCCCTTGGGTCTACCATAGGGGTGACTAGTATGAAGTAAAGGGAAGGTTTAGGGACTGGCAAGTAGGTGTACTTGCGCAGTCAGCATGACAGTACCAGACTGCACGCAGGTTCTGCAATGGCAGACCTAGACACATTTTACTAGGCCGCTTCTGTGGGTGGCACAACCAGTGCTGCAAGCCCACCAGCAGCATTGGTATTTACAAGCCCTGGCACTCCTGGTGAACTTTACTGGGGACTGAATGTAAAACCAATGAGCCAATCAAGGAAATCACTTACAGGTACATTTTATACAGGGAGAGCATATGCACTTTAGCACTGGTCAGCAGTGGTAAAGTGCCCAGAGTCATTAAACCAACACAAACAGGTCGGAGAGAATATTAGAGGACGGCAAAAAGTTCAGGGATGACCCTGCCAAGCGGGCCAAGTCCTACATTATATATATATATATATATATATATATATATATATTCACTGAAAAAACCATAGGTTATAGACCATATATAGTTAGGAATTAGCATTTACAAAACCTTGAAAATTCACTGAAAAAACCATAGGTTATAGACCATATATAGTTAGGAATTAGCATTTAAAAAACCTTATTTTACTCACACAAAACCATTGAAATTCCATATATAGTTAGTTGCACTAACTATATATTGCGCACCCGCAATCCACTGCTGATGATGTAACATATTACATCATTCATGACATGGTCAGTGACATCACTGATGACATCACTGATGACATCTCAAATGACATCACTGATGACATCACTGATGACATCTCATTTGACATTACTCATGACATCATTCATGTGATGATACGATGAACCTCTTCAGACTCTAATATAACCTTAGATACACTCAGTGTAAACAGACACTCACAGACTGTCACTCATCCATGGAGTTACTCACACACCTAATCAGTCTTGCAAAGAATCAATCACACCTCCATTTCCTCAACTATATAGTTAAACACACCTTACTTATTGAAACATATAATAACACATATTTACTCTGCTATACAATCCCTGATACAAGTTCACAATAATCCATACAGCCACTCACACATTCACTGGCTCTTATGCACAGTTATTTATATATGTCAACTACCACATGTACTGTGTTTTACATATGTACTTACTTTGACATGTAGCACTGAGATATCCATTCACTCACCAATACACTCATGCACACAGTAAACCGCCCATACAGCTGTTTCCACATGCACTTTTGAACCCATACATCTAGTGAATCAACTGCTCACACATCTATGCACAGAGTCATACACCTCCCAGACACCCACACACACACTCAGTCTCCCATACAAATACTTGGCCAACTAATCAATAACCCATATAGTTAGTCATATAGCTAATGATCAACACATGCATCAGATTACAAAACAACAGACACAATGGTGCACAATTTAAAACAGTTTAGTCACTAACCCATGCACTCAGTGAGACACATTTAATCACTCACTTATACAGTCAGTCATGCACCTACTAAATACATCATCCAGACACTTATACATCCACTCATTCTTCAATATATAAGACATATTTTAACTTTACAGAAACATACAGTCACTGGATGTTGTCATCAGTGATGTCATCAGTGATGTCATTTGAGATGTCATCAGTGATGTCATCAGTGATGTCACTGACCATGTCATGAATGATGTAATATGTTACATCATCAGCAGTGGATTGCGGGTGCGCAATATATAGTTAGTGCAACTAACTATATATGGAATTTCAATGGTTTTGTGTGAGTAAAATAAGGTTTTTTAAATGCTAATTCCTAACTATATATGGTCTATAACCTATGGTTTTTTCAGTGAATTTTCAAGGTTTTGTAAATGCTAATTCCTAACTATATATGGTCTATAACCTATGGTTTTTTCAGTGAATTTCAATGGTTTTTTAATAGCAAATATCATAAGCTGTCGAATGTCAAGTACGTGGTAAGTAAAAACATTTTCGTGTTTATGCACACTGATCTGCTTTGAATGCTGCCCCCCACCCCTCATTTCTATTAGGAGTACTCTCTCTTTGCAGATAGTGAAGGGTAGTTAACGCAGCCCTTTGCCCCCTTTGTAATCCGTCGTGCCTGCTTCTCTCTCCATTTGATTGATTGTTCTCTTTGGTTCATTCTCTATTTACAAACAAGCACAGAGTCAAAATACTCTGTTTAGTCTTTGCAGATAGCGAAAAACCGTGTAAAAAAACAAAAGGAATCGAGCAAAATCAGTAGGCCACTAATGGGATCTCTTTTTGACCTCGCTAAAATAGAAACATTAGGAACAACCTGTTGAAAATAGCAATGCGTATGTACATAAGCGGCGTTCATTTGTGTTCACAGTACCCCTTGTTGATTGTTTGAATCGAGCATTGAATTGTTCGAAGTTGGTTCTCTTAAGGATCTTCTCTGCCTGCAAACGAGGAAGAATAGGAATATTCTCTCTCCCTTTGCAGATAGTGAAGGGTAGGTAACGCAAGCCTTTAACACGTCGTACCTATTTCATTCCTCATTGATTGATTGATTGTCCGAACATTGACTGTTTGGGAATTAGTTCTTTTTGGAGGTATTCCCTGTTTGCAAATAAACGTAGGAAAATCTTTGCAAGTAGTGAAAGGGTACGTAATGCGGACCTTTCTCCCCCGTTGTAATCTGTCATGCCTATCTACTCCCCACTGATTGATGCACCTGTTTCACCCGGACCATTTACTAGACATACGTCATCTGGCCCGACCAGAGAGCACCCCTAGTGAAAAGGACATATGCAATAATAACGAAGTGATCACTGTATCCTGTTAACAGAAACTTTAGCATGAAACAACCTGGAAAGAAAAGAATAGGAAAACGAAAATCAGTAGGCCACTGATGAACATGAACTTTTATTAAACAACGAACAAAGAAACGATAACATAACGTAATGATAAAACCTATTAATGTCCTAGAAACAAGAAAACGTTAAAATATGCCAGTGGTGAGAGACCAGAAAAACAGTAAGAGAAACCAAATCACCCCTCGCTGTCCCACCGCCTGCCACGCCAAAAAAATCGATAGACTAGGGAAAATGCAAGTCAGTAGAACATCCGCCCCCACTCTGGAAACTTCCAAGGTGGGGCAGGGTTCCGGCTACGCCCAGCCGGGAGCAGCCCATATAAGGCAGGTCCTGCTGCCACGCCTCGGCCAGGAGATCCTAACGTAGGGTGTAGCCGGAGGAGAGGCCGAGACCAACGGGACCCGGCCAGGGGATTGCCTTTACAACGCTGAACAGTTGCAGGGGGGGGAATGTCTCCTCGACCCTCCCCTCTCTCTCCCAGTCCGGCCGCGGTGGCCCTTGAGAGTTGCAGGTAGTCCCGCCACATGCTCTTCCGGTCCGGCCACCAACGGTCGGGGGGCCGAGGCCGACGGAATCCGGCTGCAGCCGATAAACCAAGAAACCCGTTCATGGGGCCAGAGCCAGGGGCGTCCGGCCGACATCTACCGGAAGCCCGGCCCGAAGACGGACGGGACACTTCTTCTTTCTTGTATAATTGCTGCAACAACCCTGGGGGGGGATGTCTTGCACATGCCTCCGACCCCCCCCCCTCGTCCTCATCGCCTGGTCCGGCCATAACAAATCTCAAGCGAGACGCCGTGGGGTGCACTGGGAGGGAGAGACGGTGCGAACAGGCCTCTCCCGCCTCCCCAGTGGAGGCTTCCCAGCTGCACCCTCAGCGCTCCAGGCGCCCGGAAAAGAGTTCTTCCACTGTGGCCATGCTGCAACGTCTCGCCCGGCAGGGTGGAGCCCGTCCGCTCATTTGACCCCGCGATCGCCAGTAGCTACCGAACTCTCAAAATGGCGGTCGACCTGGCAAGAGCGGGCCCAGCATAAAGAAATGGCCCGGTCACTGGTTGACTCCACCACCGTAGTCCTCCACGACCTTGAAGATTCTAGAGGAGCCGCGGGAGTCTCCGACCCCCGATGGGGAATGACTGCCATGATCACCCGTGGAGTGACGAAACTGTATCCGTGGGACGTCGGCGCCAGCCTCACTTTGAATTACTAGAATCCTGCAGACCTCACTTCCGGTGAAAGCACAGGGTGACCCGGTAGGAAAAATTGTTGCACCCCCTCCCCTTTTTGACTGATAGTTCAAACCACCGATCCTTTCCTTTGCCCTTTTAACGGAACTTTGGACTGCCTCCCCCTCTTTTACATTTTCTAGAGAAAACAAAACATTAACCACTACATTAGCATAGCAGTTGACACCAGAACTGTTTTCAAATTGAAAACCAACAACATCTTCAACAGAATCCTTTTTGTTTCTGCTGTGACCCTGCTACAGCACAGGCATTGTCCCCAGCAGTAATTCTGCAATGCCGGTAAGAATAGCTGTGGTGCCTACTGGACTCACTCACCCCCGCGGCGCCCCACGCCGTTATTTGCTGGGCGGCAACTTGCTAGACATCACTTTCGTGCCATCTAGATTTCAGCGCGTTCTGCTGCCTTGGAACTATTCGCACAACAGACCGCTACTGACAAGAATATTTCATTATTGGTGCTGTCAATTTCAATAAATCTATTGGATAATTCAAAAGAAATTGCCACGGTCTCTTCGTTGTTTAAATGTTTTTACTGTTTTTGTTTTGTTGTATATATTTATATGTTATTAAAGTTTTATATTCCTACTACTTTGTTGGAGTGCTATATATTTTTTATGTGACACATAATTGTAAAAACTTTGATGTACAAAGAGTCATTCCTGGAATCTTCCGCTTCAGGCTCGGTCCCCTCCCCAATCACAATACAGGATAGTTTTCAGATAGTAGGAACACGTGTGGTGTGACGGATCTCATCGGGTGTGGGCCTTGATCTACTATAACTCCTTTGAAGAGGGGTGATTCTTTACAGCTGGGGCCATAAACTACATCTGCAGGGCTAGCTGATAGCCTGGACAATCGGACACAGAGGAAGAGGAGTGTCAGAGGGTGCGGTAGTGAATAGGGCGAAAGGGAGGTGTCGGGCGGGCACAGTGTGATTCTCAGGGAAGAGCAGCGCAGATGGGGGGAGGTTTATTGCCCATGCATAAGACAGAGAGCGGGGGTGACCAGTGCCTGGGGAAGATGCTTGCGAGGGTGAGGAGCCATGCTACGAATCGACAGCGTGCAGAGAGTGGGTCTGGTCAAGACATCTAAAATGGCTGCCGTGCACGACAAAAGTGTGGCATTTCAAAAAAGGCAAGATGGCGCAGACAATGTTTTTCAACACTTCCTCATTTCCTTCGAATCGAACGTTAACAGACGTTGGGGCATATTACCAAAGTTAAGCGATATTTATCGCTAACGATGCTTACCAACGAATTTTTTACCGCTAAGCATCGTCAGAAATTATCGAAGATAAACCTTGCTATTATCAAGGTTTATCACAAATGCGATAATAAACGGCCGCAATGCATGAATATCGCTAAAAACTCAGCGATATTCATGCATTACCGAGCTAATGCTCTTAGCCATGTTATCCACCTCGCATTGGATAACATGGCTAAGAACTGCTCAGGGCAGGTGTTACTTTTTGGAGATATTCGCGCTTAGCGCGAATATCTCCAAAAGTTGGTAATAGGAGATAGATATCTTGCATGTTGTAATGCAAGTTATTGTGGTATATGGAACTCATACCATAATCTCTCAGGAAAGCAGAAACTGATCCTTTTGGGACCGCCTAAAAAGGCCTAGGGGGTGAGGAGTACTCTACTTTGCCCCCTTTTCACGTTCCGAACTATTTTATTTTACTCTCTTCTGTAATTACACAAAATACCAGCGATAAGATGCATCGGAGACACACAGTGAGAGAAAGGAGGCCGGAGATGAAGAAGACATGTCAAATACACATTGGAGATAATATAGTGGCAGAAGGGAAGTAAATATGAGTAAACTTACCATGTAACATAAAAATGTTGCACTCTATACTATAAGTCTCATTTTATACTACAATCACTTCGCTACAACCTCATAAATTAAAAATAAAAATGAATAATGTCTCAAACAATTTTTGATTTCTAAATATAAATTTATTCTTCAGAATTTTCTAAATTTGAAAGAACTAGTAACATGTCCTCATCAGCAATGTCCTCATTAAAAGTCTCCAATGATGATTCTTGTAACTCTATGGTCTCCAAACACTCGATAAATTCGCCATCAAGAGATTGATCAAAAAAATCATTCAAGTCATCTCCTCCTTGTGACAATATTTCATTATTGGTGCTGTCAATTTCAATCAATGTAGTGGAATCATTCAAGTCATCTCCTCGTGACAATATTTCATTATTGGTGCTCTCAATTTCAATCAATGTAGTGGAATCATTCAAGTCATCTCCTCCTTGTGACAATATTTCATTATTGGTGCTGTCCATTTCAATCAATCTAATGGAATCATACAAGCCATCTCCTCCTTGTGACAATATTTCATTATTGGTGCTCTCAATTTCAATCAATGTAGTGGAATCATTCAAGTCATCTCCTTGTGACAATATTTCATTCTTGGTGCTGTCCATTTCAATCAATCTAATGGAATCATACAAGTCATGTCCTCCTTGTGACAATATTTCATTATTGGTGCTCTCAATTTCAATCAATGTGTTGGACAATTCAAAAGAAATTGCCACGGTCTCTTCATTGTGAGCCATTTTATTTTGAAATTGCTTGCTGTAAATTGCAGAAAAAAATAATCACTTTCATTTATCGTTTTTAGTAATACATAATATAAAACTAACTTTATCAAGTATTTAGTATAACAGAAGGACTGCAAATAAATAACAGAAAACATTTTTCAAATTATCTTCAAGTGTACAACATAGTTCCCATTACAAATTAACAACTCACCTTTTTAAAAGTAGCAGAAGTGTTAGTACTGTGTAAATCAAACACCAGAAATTCACCACCAAAAATTCCTCACAAATGTACCTCAGACAGTAGTATCACAAAATGGCTGTGGTTTCCTCTCATTTGACATATATACATAACCAATTAACTTTCATCACACACAAATACAAAACCAAAGTAACATTTTAATTGGTTCTAAATTTCAACACTTTCAAATGTGTTTTCCCCATGCAATTTTCCATAGGACATTTACATACGTCTACAGCCTGAATGGCTGAACGGAATTACACCAAACTTGGCAAAATGGTACATCAAACCTAAGAGGTCAGGAAGGATCTACTATGCCCCCTTATGGTCATTTCCCCCTTCGCTTTGGCCTCCTCTTGTCTCTCAATCCTACCGAGAGACAAGATGGCGGCCGCTACGGACTGTTTGGAATGTTGACAGACGCCGGAGAACCAATCAGCTTCGCAAAGCTCCGTAACGCGAAAAGTACGCGAAGCGGAGCGCTGTTACAGATATATATCTTTTTTTGAACGTTAATTTCTCAAAATCCACTGGAGCACATATATTGAGACCTAGCAAAGGCACATCGGGCTACCAGTCCCTAATATTTTACCAAGTTTCGTGCAAATCCATTCAGCCGTTCGATTATTATTATTATTATTTTTTTTTGCCCCGCGGGGCCCTTTTAAAACCTCCACATCAAACCTAGGGGGTCAGCGAGGATCTACTATTCCCCCTTATGGTCATTTGCCCCTTCGCTTTCGCCTCCTCTTGTCTCTCGATCCTACCGAGAGACAAGATGGCGGCCGCTACGGACTGTTTGGAATGTTGACAGACGCCGGAGAACCAATCAGCTTCGCTTCACAAAGCTCCGTTGCGCGAAAAGTACGCGTCCTGGGACGCTGCCCGGTCCGCTGTTACAGATATATATCTTTTTTTAAACGTTAATTTCTCAAAATCCACTGGAGCACATATATTGAGACCTACAAAAGGCACATCGGGCTACCAGTCCCTACAATTTTGCCAAGTTTCGTGCAAATCCATTCAGCCGTTCGGGCTAAAAGTGAGGCCAACCGCCCTATGGAAAACTCAATGTTAAAAACACGTTTTGGGACCCCCCTTTTTTCTCGACCCCCCCTGGACGAAACCCCCCCCAATTTTCAGGGGCTGCTCAGAAACAAAATGTGCCATTTTCCTGAAAATTTCAGCCAATTCCGTCCACAAACGCCAAAGTTATTAGACATAATTTTCAAAAATCCCATAGAGAAAAAATCCTAACTATATATACCTACTGGCGACCGCCAGTAGGTAATATATATATATATATATATATATATATATATATATATATATATATATATATATATATATATATATATATATATATATATATGAAACAGTCCCTGCCACTCTCGCCTGGAGCCCAATCCTGGATACCGCAGCGCAGAAGAAGAGAGGAGACCCAAGTGCAGGTGAGCAGTGTATTTTATTTCGTCGGGGAGACGGCACACCTCAGCATGACGTTTCGGCCTTCACAGAGGCCTTGATAAATATATTTGTTTTCACAACTCACAGCACTCTCAGAACCTCCTCTTGGCAAAAAGAGAGTAAGGGACACCGTGATAGAATGGCAAGTTTATTCTTTATTCTTCCTCACTCCTCCTCCGACGCGTTTCGAGCATTAAGTGCCTTGATCACACATGGAACGCAGTACGCCATACATTTTTAAATGAATTGTGCACACCCCCAAGTGTCACATCATAATCAACATAAAGGATACACTATGAGTTTGAGTTTGCAAAAAGCACCATCTGCTGTTTGTATCTTCACGTGTAGTTAACAATACTCAAAATATTTTCAAGTGTTGGGATATTCTAAAAATCATCAATATTTAGGTAATGCATGGATATAAATAAATAAATATGCATAAATAAATAAATATGTACATATTTTGACATGGATAAATATATACATATATTTTTTAACATATGGAGAAAGACAAGTACTGGTATGGGTGTGTCAATGGTTTTGAGAATGGCAGTATGGAAGTTAGAGTGGGCGTATGAAAGGTTATATTGGGGTGTGAGTGAGTGCACCAGAGATTCTGTAGATGATGTCATCAGTGATGTCATTTATTTATTTATTTATATAATTTGTGAAGTGCAACTAATGCCTTTAGGCATCTTGGCGCTATAGGAGCTGAAAAAGTTGCTGTATTAAATGACCTCATCAGGTTTAGCTTGGACCGGAAGCCTTTAAGTCTCTTGAGGTAACAGCCAGGTCTTTAGGGCCTTTCTGAAAGTGAATAGAGAGGGCGCAACTTTCAGTGCCCTTGGGAGACAATTCCAGAGCACTGCTGTGGCCCTGAAGAAGCTCTTTCCACCCCAGTTGGTTCTCCTAAAGGAGGGAACAATCAAATTTATTGCGGAGCCAGAGCGCAGTGTCCTGGCTGGGTTGTACCATTTGAGTCTCTCTCTAAAATGATCCGGCCCCAGTCCATGCAACGCCTTATAGACCAGGCACAGAGCCTTAAACTTGTAGCATTTTTTAACCGGCAGCCAGTGCAGTTTTCTGATGGCTCCTCTTGGCGATTCATATTTGGGAATTTTCAGAAGGAAACGAGCAGCAGCGTTTTGCACGGTCTGGAGCTTCTTTTCAAGGCCCGCTGCAAGGGTGAGATAGAGGCTATTACATTATTCTATCTTTGTAAGAACCAATGCGCTGACAGCTGTTCTCAGGAGTTCAGGGGGTAGAAATCTTTCAATCTTTTTTATGAACCTTAGCGAAAGGAAGGACACTGATGTGATTTTGTTAACTTGATCTCTGAACTTCAGTTTTTATCTATCAACACTCCAAGGTTTTTGACTATCTTTACTGGTTCAGGGAGTGAGTCCAGTTCGGGTGGCCACCATTCTGGCTCCCAGAGTAAGTGGTTGTTACCAAAGAGGATGACCTCAGTTTTGGTGGCATTTAGTTGGGGGGTAGCTGTAATCCATCCACTTACTTACGTTGGTCATACAGTTTTTGAGTGCCATACCTGAGTTGTTTTCAGGCTTTGCCAAAGACACCACAATTTGGGTGTCATTAGCGTATTGTCGCAAGTGGAGCCACATAAAGGTTAAAAAGTGTTGGGCTCAGAGCTGATCCCTGAGGGACTCCGCAGGGTGAGGAGAAAAGTTTAGATGTCTAATTGCCCATTGGCACCATAAGCTGTCTGTTTGCCAGGAAAGATTTGAGGAGATCTAGTGCTGCATCCTCGATCCCTAGACTGCACATATGGTCAACTAAGATATCGTGGCTAACCGTATCAAAAGCCGCTGAAAGATCCAACAGGATGAGGGCCGCGGTTCCTCCCCTGTCCAGCACTTCTCAACTCTCCTCAGTGGCTGTTACCAAAGCCGACTCAGTGCTTCGTTTTTTTCTGACAGGGGTCCTGAAGTGCCCCAGATTTAATAAGTGGAATGAGTTTTGCCGGTTGCTCCTCTGAGAGAGCCTTAATAATGGAGAAGCAGCTAACGTTACTGGGGGCATGGTCCCCGGTTTCACCTGTTACTCTTTAAGCTGAGAGGCTAGAGAAGATGTTTGCAACATTTTTCTGGAAGAAAGATGCTAATTTGTTGCAATAATTTTGATTTATTACTGCGTGGTTTGGACTAGTAGGTATGACTTGGAAAAGGGTTTTATTTGTGTCGCAGGCTGCTTTGATCTTTACGGAGTAGTAGGAGGTTTTTGCTGATGCAATGTTTCTTTTATGTTCTGCTAATTTGTTTTTGTATGTGATTTTCTCTTCTCAGTCATACTTTTCCTCCATCTTTGTTCTTGCCTTCGACAGTCCTGTCTTGATCTCCAAATATTTTTGTTGTGCCATCATTGGGATACTTTTTTGGCTACCATTTTATGGCTCAGTGGAGCTACTATGTCCAAGGATAAATTTAGCCAGATAGAAAAGTTTTCCACTCTTTGTTCCAGGTTCTCGGCAAATTCCCACGGCCGAAGGGAAAGGGCATCTCTCAGTTCTGCCTCCCGAATTTTGTGCCAGGGTCTGCTTACGGGTTTTGGGATTGTGTTTCTGTGCAACTTGCAGTTCTCGGACTAAATCTGCCAGTTGACTGCCCAGTGGTCGGACCAGGTAATGGGGAGAGAAAGGAGTAGTAGTAGCCTTATTGTTGGAAAAAATTCCATCAAGTGTATGTCCTGCACTGTTTGTCGGACCTTTCGTGATTAGGGATAGCCCGAAAGTGGTCATGAATTCGATATGTTTTAGGGAGTCTGGGTCTGATTCACTTTAAAAATGAAAGTTAATATGTTTCAAATTAGCATATATAACAATTTAAATGTTATAATTAATTTAAGTGATTTTTTGTTTGTAAGATTTTTTTCTCCATGATTAGGTTATTTTATTTATTGATTTTGCTGATGATATTTTAAATTTCTTTGGTTTTGTTTTCAATATTTTGTTTCTTTCAAGATTTGTAGGTCTATGGTTTTGTTGTTGATATTTATGTTTTAGTGTTTTACGGACAGGATGTCAATATTTGGGTTCTCAATATTTTTAGACTATAGTTTTGAGTTTTGATTTCACATATCTTGATATTATATCATATAAGCATCAGTGGACATTTGCATGTTTAACTAGGATATTTGCATGTTTATATCTTCATGTCAGAAACTAGCAAGATTTTGCACGTGTAGCCAGACAGAGGCACGTTTTTATATCTTCATGTCATGCATTAGCAAATTCTTATATTTTTACCAGATATTCGCTTGCATTGTTTATGTTATTGTGGAATACTATCATGCTTTTATTTACTCATGTCAGATATTAGTAAGGTTTTATATCATTATGTTGGTTAGTAGCAAGCTTTCATAGCATTCTGTCAGGTATTAGCAAGGTATTGCTTTACTTATGTAGGATTAGCATTCTTATTATCTATCTATTGCACATTACCAAGATTTTATATCAGATTCAAGACAATTGATATAATTACATAGGATATGTATAAGCATTTATATTTTCATGATAAATATTAGCAATTGGCAAAACTAAAATATTAGCAAAACTAAATATAGGAAATGGGTAAACTTGTATATGCTTGTTTCATATTGCAGGACACTTTTATATGTTTTGTTGTTTCTAGATCTTATCAAACTTGTATATCTTTGTGCTTTACAATAGCAAGGTTCTATATTTTTATGACAGATATTCGTACCTTCTTGTCAGGTATAGGTAAGCCTTTATGTTTGTATGTGGGATATTAGCAAGCATATTGTATCTGAATTCTACTGCTTAATATTTGTATATCTTTTCTGAGTTTGATTTTCTTTTTTAATCAAAACTCCTTTAGAAAAACCTCAAGCAGTGCTTTTTGTGATAATCACGATGGTGCTCCTTTCATCCATTGGAAGCTAATGTCAATATGGGTTCCAAATATTGTTAATTTCAGTTAAGAATTGGAATTTCCAAGAATGATGGGGTACGTTGCCACCCTTCAGAGTTTCTGGCAACGTCTCAGGGTTTTGAGGAATCGAAGACTGCCATCTAAAATG
Organism: Lissotriton helveticus; assembly: GCF_964261635.1. Taxonomy (NCBI): domain Eukaryota; kingdom Metazoa; phylum Chordata; class Amphibia; order Caudata; family Salamandridae; genus Lissotriton; species Lissotriton helveticus. The sequence goes on along the minus strand of NC_136061.1, from coordinate 382,110,372 downwards.
AATCTCAAGAAACAGGGCCCATGGTTGGCTCTTACGGCATGCACTGGCAACATTTCAAATTAATGTAATACCTGCCTTTATCTACACATTTTCATGGGTGAATTCTGCTGGTAGGTCCCTATGCCCATGAACCTATGCTTCTTCCAGAGTGGTAATTAAAACAATAACAATGTAAAACATTTAAAAGGCATGTTATACAAAGAGCAGAAGAGTGCCCTTGCGATTCCCCCTAACGTGACTAACACATAATACCTAAGATTAGAAATCACAGTCTGCGATCAACTTTGTTTAGCTTTTTAACACTTTAAATGTTTAAAATCTATTATGGAAAAACCAAAGAAAACCCTATATTTAAAAAAAAACAATAAATCATGATAGGGCTATCCAACACAAACATATATGTAATATCCCCCAAAAATAACAAAGGAAAAGCAGTGTAAAATGCACTACAATTGGGTTGGATGCATAGCAATTGTTAAAACTCAATTACTAAAAAGTCAGAGTATAAAGTGCCTAATGTCTGTATTACGGAAAGTAAAACTTATCAAATAGCAGTCATCTCTAGACTTTAAGGAGGTCCTGCACTGCTTTGAAGAATTTGCCAGTTCAAGGGGAACCATTGTTAAAAATCCAATTCATTGCGTTGTTACATCTTCTTATGCCATGGATTTAAAAAAGTGGTTTTAATAGTGTTAGTCGAAAGTGAATTAATGACTGACATCAGAGTCTGCATGCTTTAAGTTTGCGGTTTTATTGCACATGTGCATATGTATAGCTCTGTGTAGATAGGAGGACGCTCAGATACTCACCATATCAGTGACTTTAAGATATCCATTGCTGAAGACGATTGCATTAGCAGGCGTTGCTACTGGCAGCATGAATGACAGGGATGCTGACAGGGTGCCCGGCACCATAATGTACAAAGGATGGATCTGGATAACCTTAGCCTGGGCAACAGTAAAAGAGAAAAGGACAAATGAGAACTTTTTCAAGAATCACCTGAAAACCAAACGCATGAGCACATGCTTCCTTGCAGAACTAAATATATTAGCCACCATCTGCATTGCATCATTCCCCATTCTCGAATGCACCTTGTAGTGCTTAGACTATCAGCATGTCATGTATTTGCATCATATGCAAAATAATGCTTCACTATTACATCCACATCACACCATGCAATCACCATGCACACACTAGTTGGCTTATCTCCTTGTGTTGTGGGTGGTTACTTCTCAGTAGTGCACCTCTGTTAAACATCCACTTCCCTGTAATCTGACAGTGCTTTCTCTTTCACTGTTTCCAAAGGATCGCAACATGGACTTCATTTAGGGGTCCCCGCTGGCCCTTGACCTGCCCCTGCAGCCACTGGCACAGCCTTTACGAACCTTGGCCTCAGAGAAAATCAGCCCCAAAAAGAAGGGAGCAACTCATCCTTATCGGCATCGGGGCTCTGTTCTCAAGGTTTCCTGCCAAATAGTATTCATACTAATAGCCAATAAGGCCTAATTATTCACTGTTAATGTAAAATATTGAAACACCAGGAATTGGAACAAGACTGCTGCAGCTGATGTTAGTGAAAAAAGTTTTTTAAATATATCTACAGCTGCAATTTATGTGTGTAGAGTACTGTTTAAGAAGGTAGGTTCAAAGATTCTCTTCCTGGGTGTTATTGTCATTTCTCTTTTGGTGGGAGGATGCTATCACGAGGGAAATATTAGCAATTAAAGAATGCTTCAAGGTTTCAAGTGATGATTATTTGTTTTGCTTTTTTTTTTCTTTTTTTTTTTGGTTATAAACTTTTATTTGTCATCAATTAGCACACACAGCTTCCCGCCTACAACCCTGAGGCCGGCAGCAAACAAGGGCAACTTCAATACAGTGATCGAAACCAACGCATACGAATCATACCTTCGTCAACTCAAGGGACCGGTGGTCTATTTTACCAATAGAACATCTTGCAATTATTGAGCGCTAGCCGCCATCCCGACCCCCCTCCCCACATTGCTGGGGGATTGTGTATGTGGCGGCACCAATGCAATGCGGTTTAGAACATGAAGTGCGCGTGTATGCCAACGTGATCTAGGTCTATCACCTTTAACAGAACATTCCCAACAACCCCCCACCCCCTTCCCTTGACTGCCTGCGTGTCCTCCGCTATTGTGTCTCGAACTTCTCAATAATATGTGGCTTCCCGCCCACATCTACACTCCATCTGCCTCCCCTCCCTCACCCAGGTCCCCGCTGCGGCCTGTCCTCCCGCCCTGTGTGCATCTCGCGTGTGTAAACTAAATGTCCTGTGCCCACCCAGGGTCCCAGAATCCTCGGCGTCCCACCCATGTGTCCCCCTCTGCCTTTCAACATTGTGCGTCTAATCCTCGAGGCCCTCCTCCCTCTCCCGACACTCCTCTGCCTCCTCCTGATCTGTAGCCTCGGTGTTTTTATTGGTGTTGTAGGTCAGGTACAGGTCCCAGAAATTTTTGGGTCTACTGATCGGGGTTAGGAGTTCACTATACAGCTGTGATTGGGTGCAACTATACAGCATATCTCGGTCCCACCTGCGTCTGGTTGGCAACGCGCCTCTCATCCAACACTGAGCAACTGTCCGTCTAGCCAAAAGTAGTCCCATGCCCGCCAGGCGACGTGTCGCCGGAGGAAGGACCCTGGTGTGTCCCAGCAGTGCCAGCGCAGGGTCCACTGGGAGCTCAATCTCAAGAATTCTACCCAATTCCAAGAAGACATCCTTCCAGAAGTTGTTAATGCCCGGGCAGGACCACGCCAGGTGTAGGAAGTCTGCCATTGGGGCATGGCAGCGTTCACATTTGGACGTCTGACGAAGCCCGTATCTGTGCAAGCGTTCTGGAGTGTAGTACACTCGTTGAAGAAATTTAAACTGAATAAGTCTGTGCCTGGCGTTAAGCGATACCCTTTTCGTATGTTGGCAGCAGTATTTCCACATTGAGTCGCTAATCTCTGTCTGCAAATCCCTCTGCCACGCCAGTCGGGCCTTCGACATTGCCTGTTCCCGGTGACACTGCCCGATCTTGTATAACCGTGATATCAATTTGCTGGGCGCTGACGTTTTTATGACATACGTCAGCTCTGGCAGTTCGGGGGGCTCCTCCATGGCTAATCCCAGCAATTCCTGGAGCGCCACGCGGACCCTGTGCAGATGGAATCGGTGCAGCAGTGACACCGGGGTCCGGGAGGGAGCGACCTGGTGCCAGGTGACCACCTTCCCGTCCTTGAACAAGTCTCCCAGCTTGAGTATACCTAGTTGGTTAAGAGCACGCGTGACCCCCTTCTCCCGTAGCGGTGATAGCCACACGGCCCATTCTATCGGGACAAGTGGGGAGTACAGTAGCGTACAGTCATGGCTCTTGGCCAAGGAGTGCCATGCGTGGTTCGTTGTTGTGATCGAATCCAGTGTACCCACCCGTCTCGTGGCTGGTTCAAATACAGTGGCCGGTGGGGGGAGGGGCCTCATGAATAGTGTCTCAAGGATCACGTGTGGAATGTTGCGGTCCCCGTGAATCCATGTATGCAGGTGAGCCGCTTGGGCGATCCTGTAGTACCTCTCCATATCCGGGGCTCCCAGACCTCCCTGTTCACACGGGAGAGTTAGTACTTGCCACTGCACCCTAGGCTGCTTACCTCCCCAAGCCAATCGAGTGAGAGTTTGGGTCATCGTTTTGAAGAAGGCCTTAGATAGGATCACCGGGAGATTGTTAAAAAGAAACAAGAACCTCGGGAGGACTATCATTTTCATCAGTGCGATGCGACCCGACAGGGACAGCGGCAACTTACACCACCTGTCCACATCCTCCGTTAACTTCGTGTAAGCTGTACCATAGTTTTCCCTCACCAGCACGTCCGGATCTGGATGAAGCTGTATGCCCAGGTACCTAACCGGGTCTTCTGACCACTGTAACGGATAATCCATGGCGAATTTACTTGTCACCGGAGTCAGTGGGAATGCCACCGATTTGGTCCAGTTCACCTTTAGACCAGACAAGGCTCCAAACTGCACCACCTCCCTGAGAACTGAAGAGAGGTTGAGCTCCGGGTCCCTAACGTACAAAAGTGTATCGTCGGCATACGTGGAGATACTGATCTTGTAAGTGGGGAAATTAATGCCCTCATGACTGTGGTATTCACGAAGTGCGCACGCTAATGGCTCCGCTACTAGGGCGTATAATAATGGGGAGAGGGGGCAGCCCTGTCTAGTACCTCTGCCTATTCCGAACGCTTCCGTGACTCTGTCACCGATTCGTAGCCTGGCTGATGGTTTATAGTACAAGGCGCCTATCATTTGTAGGAAGGGCTCGCCCAGCCCCAGCTTTCTGAGCACTCTGGACATAAAAGGCCACTCTACAGAGTCAAACGCCTTCTCCATATCGAGAAACACTGCCAGCGCCTTATTCTCCGGCTTCACGTGCTGCATCGTCCCCAGGACTGTGCGTATGTTGTACGTGAGGTTTCTGGAGGGTATAAAACCGGCCTGTTCTGGGGCAACCAGTTCCGGGGCGAGCAGTGCGAGTCGAGTCGCAAGGACTTTGGCATAAAGTTTAGCATCGACATTTATCAGTGAGAGGGGCCTGTATGAGCCGCACTCAGTAGCTATCTTCCCTGGCTTAAGGATCGTTATGATGAGTGCCTCTCGCATGGTTGGGGGCATGCAGCCTTCTAAGCAAATGTCGTCGAATAGTGCTGAGAGGAAGGGGATCAACTGTTCTTTAAAGGCCTTGTAGAAACCTACCGTCAGCCCATCAGCGCCCGGAGCGCTACCGACCCGCATGCTATCCAGTGCCTCCGATATTTCCTCCTTTTGGATGGGCATCATGAGGAATTCTCTTTGCGAGTCGGTCAGCTGCGGCATTTTAATATAACTTAAGTAGTCGTCGATTGCCCCCTCCATTCCAGTAGACCGAGATTCATAGAGTGTGGAATAGTACCGCCTAAATTCACCCACAATCTGCTCCTCGTCCGTGAGCGTCTCCCCCGTGCTCGAAACCAGCTCACCCACTATTAGTGGACGTCTCTCGTGCCGGATCATCTTGGCCAGGAGGGAGCCTGGTCTTTCACCCTCGCCATAGGTACGGGCCGTGGCGTATTTACCCATGTGTTGTACCTCCCTGTCCGCCTCTGTGTTAAACTCTGACAGTAACCGTTTAATTTGGTCCAAGGTGTCTCCCTCAGGGTCGCCCCGCAGTTTCTCTTCTAGTTCTGACAGCTGGTTCTCAAGATATTTCAGCCTCTGTCTAATGGATTTCAGCACACTGGAGTGCTTGGCCATGGCTATCCCGTGGATATAGACCTTAAAGGCCTCCCATAGCGTTTGGAAGCTCTCCACAGAGCCCATGTTGGTCTCAAAGAAGTTGTCAATTTCGTTTGCAATTTCCCCTCTGAATACCTCGTCCAGCAGAGAATACGGGGGGAAGCGCCACGTAAAGGGGGGGATCCCATGCACCGGCGTCTCCAGGATCAGGAGAAGAGGAGAGTGGTCTGATAGTGTGCGTGGTAATATCTGACAGTCCCTCAAGCTATTGGATATCTTTTGTGATGCCAGCCAGTAATCAATTCTGGTGTGGAGTGCGTGATAAGCAGAGTAGTGGGTGTACCCCCCTCTGTAGTGATGTCGACTGCGCCACACATCCATCAGCTCCAAGTGAACCAGTTCCGACTGGAGTGCCATGCAGCTGCCGATGGGGTTCGGGGGGGTCCCGCAGACCTATCCAGGGTTGGGTCAAGAACCAGATTGAAATCCCCACCCCACAGTATAGTCGAGTAATCATATGATTTGCACTTCTGGGCCAACTCTACGTAAAAAGCAGGAGAATCATAGTTAGGTCCATACACATTAACTAGTAACAAGTCAAGACCCCTGCCCCTGCATCTACAGATGGCGTAACGCCCCTCAGGATCTGTCTCCAGTGAGGTCAATGTTAGCTTGGAGCGTGGGCTGACCCATGTGATTACCCCTCTCGAGTGAGTGGTGTAGCCCGCTGCTACACTGCATCCCGCTATACCTTTGTGTACCAACATTTTGCTTTTAAGTGGTAAATGTGTCTCCTGTAGGAATGCGAGATCTATGTTATGCCTACGCAAGTAACTAAGGACTTTGCGCAGCTTCCTAAAGTCATTGAGGCCCCTGACATTCCACGTCAGAGCCCGCAGGCAAGTCCGTGCCGCGCCCATCTGGGGAGGATCAACATCAGTTCCAGCCATGTCGTACAGTGTGATTAAGGAGGCAACCAAGCAAGAGTGTCAGACGCCCCGGAGGGGTAAGATTAAGTAGTGGACGTGGCATGGCAGCGGCAATCTCATGTATATCCGAACCGGCCCAGCCCACAGTAGTCTGCACCTCGGCAGTCAAATGAAACAACAACTCGTACCCAACAACATACTCCAACACTCCCCCCGCCACCCACAGCAGACCCACCCCAATTCGGTCTTGCAGTTTCCCATCCCACCCATCCCACCCCAACAACAATTTCAACAGCCCCGTGTGCATAGCGCGTGGAGGCGAAGGTAGCCGGCCAGCACTTCCCAAGAGCTCAGTTGTCGATTCTGGAGCCCAGCCCCCCCGCCTCCGCCCTGCACCACCAGCAACATATCAATGCACAAACCCACATCTCAGTACGGTTATTTCCTCCCCCCCCCCTCCGCCCCCACGACCGATCTTTCCGCCCTCACAGCTCTATATTCGCCCCCTCCACCCCACCAGCCGCTATCGTATCCGGGGCACACATGGTCTATGGAAACCGTGTTCAGTACTACCAGTAGTCATTCCCTGTTTCCAGTTCCCTGCCCCACTTATCTGACTGTTCGTCTCAGTAGTTCTCACATCCAGAATAGCGACCTTCCAAACTCCAGGATAACAGCGTCTCCCTCAATAGCACACTGTGCACCAGAAATCTTACACCCTTATCACTCCTGTTCGTCGAGGTGGTTGGAGTCCGCTTCCTTCTGTTGCGCAGCTTGTATGTCCGTCTTCTCTCTGGCCCACGTTTTCAGAGCTTTCTGCAGCTCTGCAGGATCGGTGAAAATATGGGAGTGACCTTGTCTGTTCACACGCAATTTGGCCGGGTACAGCATTGCATAGTCTAGGCCCATATCCCTCAGGCGTTTCTTATGTGGGGCAAAATGCTTGCGTGCTTCCTGTACCCTCGCTGTAAAGTCCGGGAAAATGGAGATCGCCGACCCCTCAAATTGTAGGTTCCCTTTGGCTCGTGCCAGCCGGAGTGCCGTGTCTCTGTCCCTGTAGTACAACAGTTTTGCGATGACTGGGCGTGGGGGGAGGCCCGGATTGGGCTTCGGACCCAGTGTGCGGTGCGCGCGTTCTACAACAAACATTGCCGAGAATACTCCGTCCCCCAGGAGCGTGGTGAGCAATCGTTCTGTGAATAATTCCATGTTCCCCGTCTGGGTAGTCTCCGGCAGGCCAGTGATGCGGAGGTTGCAGCGTCTTGACCTCGCTTCCAAATCCTCTGTTTTGTCCTGTAGTGTTTTGATGAGTGTTTCCGCCCTCCGTCTGGCCGTGTCCAGGTCTGTTTGGGCCTCCTCCACCTCTGTGATTCGCCGCTCGGCCACATCGTGTCGTTCCGCGTGCTTGTCTAGGCGCTCCGCCATGCGGTCCATTCTATAGGACATGGCGTCCATCTTGGAACCTAGCGCCGCTATGTTCGTTTGAATGTTCTGCTCCATGGAGCGGAGCATCATTTTAATGTCCGCGTCTTCTTCCTGCTGCTCCCCTTTGTGCGCTTCCTCCACTCGCAGGGCCTGGGGACTTGGCGCCGTCACGCGTCTCTGTGAGAAGGGGAGCTTGCTCTGGGTCCTGTCTCCCTTCCCCATGTCTGGTAGCAACCTGTGTCGACCGTGGCACACCGTATACGCAACACTGACTGCTGTGGCGCGCTCCGAGTCTCTAGAAAGTGGTATCTGAGGTCAGGTCACTGTTTTTACACCCTTTCACCTTCCTAATGGCGTGCGTAGGAAGCTAGCCTGTTCAGCCTGGAATACGTGTTGTCCCCACAGCGTTGAAGCTGCCTCTCCCCTTGCACGTGGATCACAAGGTCCTAGGGGGAGCAGCCAGTGTCAGCAGGTGGCAAATTGGACAAACTTGCAGGTCGTTGCAGGCGCTGTCACCCACCCAGCCGCCTGGTCCCCAGGTGCAGTGGAGTCCCAAATCAATTAGTCAGCAGTTTGGGCGCAATCACGGGAGAGAGGGGCTCTCAGGGTGCCGCCTGTGCACTGTTGCCATGTCGAGTGCGGTCCCCACACCCTACAGCGCCTCCGTAACCTTCCCTGCGCCCCGCTCTGGCTGTGGTTCCTTGGCGCAGCAGGAGTCCCTCCGACCCCTCAGGCAGGCTCACCGTCTCAGGCAGCGGAGATCTGGGGCATCCGATGTCTCCTGGCCGCCGGGGCCGCGATCGCCACCAGCGGGAGATGTATGCGCTCCGGGGGGGCGAGCTCGCCGCCCGCTGCCGCACGTCGCCGCACGCAGTGCGGATTGCCGACGTACCAGAGATCGCGGTCCGCGGCCCGCTCAGTTAGAGGGAGAGCGAGGCAGCCACCACCGTTAGTGCCGGCAGAATTGCGGTCCAGTCGGTTCCTCCCGATCCCCAGCCCCTCCGCTGAACCCAGGGGCGTCGGGGTTAAGGATTTGTTTTGCTTTTATACATGGTTTTTGAGTTTTCATCATTTGTTCAAGATGTTACAGGATTCGATTTGAAACATTCAACAGCCGACAAGTGTTTTGCCCTTACTTGGTCATCGGGTTTCTCATGGCTGCAATAGATGTAATGAAAATCTCAGAGCATCACTCCTAGCCACCACGAAGTGATATGTGACAAATACACTAATAACGTTTTTTTGTAATTAATGTGCTGAGTGCTAACATTTAGATGGAAAAGAAAATGGTGTGGTGATATTGTGATGGAAAGAAAGTAAAGTCAGTGGCATGCGGTGAGTGAGATTAAGTGTCAGTAAGTGAGTATGATTGAGTCAGAGTGAGAATTTTGTGTACACTATTTGAGCCATTTTGTTCCAATGTTTCTTGGGGGAGAACTGTAGTAATCAGTTAACCTGAATGTCCAAGCTGTGATGTCATCTCTTGAGCTATGGAATGTTGCTGTTTGAAATCCAGGGTCAGCTGTGACATTCCCTGGAACCTGTGGAGATGAACGGTCATTAAACCTAGTGCTCTTACACTTACCTGTCTGCGTGTAATCACTTCAAGAACTCCCCCTCACTATATCCCCTGAATCTCTCCTAGAAGAGGTCTGGCTCACTCGTTTCACTCATTCGCTACAATTCAGAGAAAATAGTAAGCCCCACTGCATTAAAGGGTCAATTTAGCACCCTAACATAATTATTATCTAAAATCGACATTTGTCTGTGTTGTGGTATATTACTTAGGCAATTAATATAAAATTTCAGCAAAAACAATTATTATGCAACTATGATCATATAACAACACTTCCTGCTGACATTCAGGGCAGAAGGTCTTATGATGTCAATTCCTGTGATGTAAATATGGTCAATGGGTGTGTGATGGTACTTCCGCTACTCCTGGCATTTTGGTGAATCGACCTTCATAGATCACAACCAAGCTAAAATGCACATACATGTAGTGTCCAATACATGGGATTTCCTATGAGTTTACAGGCTTATATCTGAAATTCCACAAACATCACATGCAATCATTCCAGGGGTCAGAAACACACAGTACAGAAGACAAGAAAACTTGAAGGATGCTTCATCCCAGTCTCAGGTGCTTTTGTAAAATGTGATCCTAGACGCAGCGGTAGCTGGCCACATTTAACGATAGTGCGACGATCAGGCGGGCAATCCAGAATGTTCTTGGATGCAACCCCAAAGCTTTCATTCGTGGTCAGTTATAAACAGTGTTTATAATGGACCATGATTAAGAGCTCCCTGAGCTGAGGCTGAAGGCAGCATGAGTTTCTCACACTGCCTGGTATTGTCAAAAAATAAATCAAACATACAATAAATTAAAAGAAAAAGAAAACTTACTTACCAAATCCAGTCCTCTACGGTTGGTCCTGTAGTTCAGGAGCATGGCGTCTCTGAGACAACTCCCCTAACCAAATCAGATGCTAGTATCTGCAGCTACCCAGAATGAGAGCAGCACCAGAATTGGCTGGAGCGGGCTGACTAGGCGCTTCTAAAGGCACTGAAGGCTGTGCCTGCTCTCTACCCAGCTATCGAAGACAGCTTCAGTGGAGAAGCTTAGCTTGGGGTGACCAGCTGCACTCATAAATAAAATAGTTATAAAACCATTGTATTACTGTTTTATTTTTCATGTTTGCTGCGGTGGCAGCAGGGAGGGCAAACTGTTGGGCCCCAGCGGGCGCAGGGGGGACCCAGGGAGAGCCGGGCGCGAGCCGGTCTCTCCCTGGGTGCGTTCGCGCGAGACACGAACTGGAAAGCGCAGGTGTGCTGATTGGAGGTGAGGTAATAAAGGGACTGGAGGCAGGCGTTAAGGAAGTGCGTAGCGGGAGGCAAGGAAGGGAGGTTCGTTTTGCCTGATTCTCTGTCCTGTGCTGCGGGGTTATGGAGGAGGCGGCGGAGGTCCGTAGGGCTGTGCAGACCTTGTGCGCTGCGGGACGCGAGGACCTTCTGCGTCCCGGTGTGCCGTCGGAGGCGTGGGTGGGGTTGGTTCGCCCCCCTCGCAAGGCCGCCGAGGGTGTGTCGAGGGCGGTGACTGCTTGCCTGTCACCAGGCCCGGAGGAGGAGGAAGACGGCGATGCGGCAATGCCGGCGGTGTTGCAGGTGCCGGCTCCGGTTCCCGCGGCCTCGGCGCCCCCGCTGGTTGTACCGGGCGCCCAGCAGCAGGTATGTTTGGCTCCCACTGGGGCTGCTGGCTTGCGTGGGGCGCCCGTTGGGAGGCGGGGGTGTTCTGTGGGTCGGCCGGTTCAGCGGTTGGGCGGGCCCCCTCCTGTGAAGGCGAAGAAGCCTCCGGTGTGTGCCAGGGCCAAGGGGGGAGGAGCCTCGATTCACAGGGCCTCCCCCAGGCCCCCTTTGCTCCCTCTCTGCAGGGCCCCCCCCTCCTTTTAGTGCATTGCCTGATGGTGTTTCGCCCTATTTACTGGTCAATGGGCAGTGTTACCTTTTGTCACCAGCCACCCCTGTGTTGGGACAAGCCCCCCCTCCTTTTTCCAGTGTTCTGGTACAGGGCTGTCCAGATATTGAAGCTCCCTCTTCTGCGTTGTCTGGGTTTCAGTTGTTGGGGGCCCCCTCGGCCAATGAGGTGTTTCTCACAGGAGACGTGTCCTCCACCCCTCCCTCCCCGGCCCACAGGGCTCATGTTCCTGTTTCTGCTGGGCCCCCTTCTGATGTACCGCAGCCCCAGGGCATTGGTGGGTTGGGTTTCGACCTCGGGGGGGGGTGCACCCGGCTTCCAGCCAGGTGCTTTTCCCAGCCTCTCGTGGGGTGCCCGGTGTTCTGCAAGGTGGTTTGGTGGGCGGGTTGGGTGGTGGCCCAGGGTTTGCGCCTGGTTCTGGGTCTGCTGTGGGTGTTCCCCTTGGCTCCGCTGGGGGTGGGCATTCTCACTGGTTCCTCTCAGTCTGGCTTGAGCGGCTACAGTTTTCATGTTGCAGCTCCAGCTGGGCGGCTGTTGGCTGGTTCGAAGGGTGTGGGAACTGTCCCTACGGCTGTTTCCTGTGGTGGGGTCACGGGAGAGTTATCTAGAGCGGATCTCTCTTCTGCAGCTTTGCGCACAGGGCGCTCTACTGAAATTGATTGGCAGTTTTATGATGGGGGAATTGGAGATGGGGCTCTGCCAAGTGGCAGTGCACAAGATTCATTTTCTGGTGATGTGTTACCATTGGATGTCCAAGGGGATGATTTGGAAGAAGGGGAATTACGAGAAAAGGCTGTTGGGCTTTTTGCAGCACGGGCTCAACAGGGTGGGGTGGGGCAATTCCCTGTTTCTCGTATCTTGCAGGAGTCATGTGCGGACCACGCAGCGGTACGTGAGGCAGCGGGGAGTCGACCACCTCAAGGGGACCGTGTCGCTTTTCATCAGAAGTTGGCCCAGTTGCCACGAGGTAAGGATGGTTGGTGGTCTGTTTGGAAATCAGGGGAGAGTCTCCCGGCTAAGCGTACCAGATCAATTGGAACGGGTGATGGGGTTATTGATGAGCGAGTCGCTCTGGCACCGCGGCTTGAGCGGCCGGCAGGTTCGAATGTGCTACATGCAGGGGAAGTTTCTGTCAGTGGGGCCTCGGCGACTCCTACAAAACCTGTTGCGGAGGATAGTATCCTTCCCAAGCGATTGCCTTATTCTGGGGTGGGAATGCCTTTGGGGTCTCATCTGTCTGAAAAAACTAAAACTCGAATCTGGAGTGGTGAATTTGTGGATGTGTTTAGGCTCCTCCATCGAGATGTGCAAGCTAAGGAAGGGTCTAAGGAGGAGGAATTGGAGTTGTCTCGGCGGCCTCGAGTCCCGAATGTCTATTGAGAAGGAGTAGTTTCTGTCCTGTAACTCCAGTTCTGTAGTAGGGGTATCTCTGTTATAGTCATAATCTAGTGAATAGTCCCGCCCATGTGCGTGGACCCCGGCAATCAAAAATAATCTCTTAAGTTGTCAAAATCATGCAGAAACTGCAAAGACACTTAAGAGAGAATTTAAAGACAAATAATGCAGCCTATAACACAGGCTACACTGTCCAGTACTTCAACTAGAAATTTCAAATAACACCACACATAAGAAATCCAGCCCAGTTTCTACCAAGAGAAACTTGCCTCTACCCTTAAAAACACTCTGGAATGATAGAGAGGAAGGCATGGACAGACAAGCCCCATAGGCTGCCATTATGTGGCTTAAACAGGATACTGTGCCTTTAAGGAAACCTTCTAGAACCTTCTCCCAGTATCCCAGAATGCATAGCAGGTCCAACTGACTTCAGTTCTTTTTGAAGGCGTAAAAACGCCAGACCTGTAGCATTACTTACATGAACAATTCTCCACCGGGGAGGAGGGCGGGCGCTTATGACTATAACAGAGATACCCCTACTACAGAACTGGAGTTACAGGACAGAAACTACTCCTTCTGTAGTAGGGGATCTCTGTGTATAGTCATAATCTAGTGAATAGAATGGCAAGCCCATCCCCACACCAAAGCGGCGGTGGAGAAAGAACAGAACGCCACTACTGTGCGAACAAATTCCGCAGCGAAGCCTGCCCAACCTGAGCGTCTGCCCTGGCATCAGAGTCCAGGCAGTAATGCTTAGCAAAGGTATGAACCGACTTCCAAGTGGCGGCCTTGCAGATTTCTGCAATCGGCACATAACGGAGCAAGGCTGTCGTGGCAGCTTTGCCCCTGGTGGAATGAGCCTTAGGCTTACCTCCTAAGGTCTTATTAGCTTTTTGGTAACACAATTGTATGCAGGACACAATCCACCTAGAAATGGACTGCTTAGAGGTAGCAAGACCCGTCCTGACTGATCCATAATTGATAAACAACTGGTCTGACCTACGAATATCTTTGGTCTTATCCAGATAAAATTTCAACACCCTCCTCACATCCAGGGAATGCAAAGATCGTTCCGCCGGAGAGGAAGGATTCTGAAAAAACGTAGGCAAAGTTATGGTCTGGTTGACATGAAAATCAGAAATAACCTTGGGAAGAAATTTAGGGTGAGTACGCATCACAACCTTAGCAGCATGAAATACAGTATAAGGTTCAGTACAACACAACGCCTGAATTTCACTCACCCTGCGGGCCGATGTAATGGCCACGAGGAACGCCGCCTTCCAGGACAGGTGCTGCAACGAGGCCTTGTGAATGGGTTCAAAAGGCTCCTTCATCAATCTGGACAGCACCACATTCAATTCCCATGAAGGCGAGGGAAGCCTGACAGGAGGGAACACCTTCTTCAACCCTTCCAGAAAGTCTTTGATCACAGGGATCTGGAAAAAAGAAGTCTGTGAAGGGCATTTCCTGTAGGCAGTCAATGCAGCAAGATGAACCTTAATGGAATGAACATTAAGGCCAGACTGCACCAAATGTAAAAGGTAAGGAAGGATGACATCTTCCTTGCAGGTTGTAGGGTCATGGTTCTTAGACTGGCACCAGATACAAAACCTCTTCCACTTCTAAGCATATGAAGTCCTAGTGGAAGGCCTCTTAGACTCCTTCAGTATGACCATGCAATCTTCGGGCAGATTCAGATGGCCATATTGCACTATCTCAGGAGCCATGCCGCCAAACTCAAAGACGAGAGGCTGGGGTGTAACATCCGCCCCCCGAATTTCGTGAGAAGGTCCGGCCTGCACGGCAACCGAATGTGAGGAAGGAGAGATCGGTGAAGCAGGTCCGTGAACCACCACTGCCTGGGCCACTCCGGGGCAATGAGTATCATCCGAGCCCTGGACCGGGCCAGCTTGATGAGCACCGCCGGAATCAGGGGAATGGGTGGAAAAGCGTACAGAAAGCTGTTCGACCAGCTGATCCATAGCGCATTCCCCAGCGTCCCCTGCTGGTAGTACCTGGAGGCGAAGTCTCGGCATTTGTTGTTTTTGGCGGTGGCGAACAGATCTATGTCTGGGGTTCCCCACCTCGCGAAGACGTCTCCTAGTACTTCGTCGTTTATGACCCATTCGTGGTTTTCCTGAATCAGTCTGCTCAGTGCGTCTGCCTGAACATTCTGCACACCTGGCAGATGGGTAGCCGTTATCGTCAGTCCTCTGGCCAGGAGCCAGTGCCAGATCGCCTGCGCCTCCTGCGACAGAGTGCGAGATCTCGAGCCCCCCTGCTTGTTGAGGTAGTACATCGTGGTAGTGTTGTCCGTTTGCACAAGCAGGGAGCTGGTCTGGAAGGACGGAAGAAAGGCCTTCAGTGCCAAGTGAACAGCTCTGAGTTCCAGGAAGTTGATGTGATACGTGGCCTCCACCGGTGACCACGTTCCCTGAATCTGTAGAGTCCCGGAGTGCGCTCCCCATCCCAGGAGAGAAGCATCCGTCACGACAGTCTGCGTGGGAATGTCCTTGTGAAAAGGAACCCCTCTGAGGAGATTCCCCGCCAAACACCACCACTTCAGAGACTGAAGAGCATGCAGAGACAGTCGTATCCTGTCGTCCCAGGATCCTTTCCTCTGATCCCACTGGTCTTCCAAGCACTCCTGCAGCGGTCTCATGTGCAGTCGTGCGTGCGGCGTCAGGAAGATACAAGAGGCCATCGATCCCAGTAGAGAAGACACCGTCCTCACTGTTGTAGATGGAGTCGTCATAAGAGCCTGAACCTTCCGAAGGAGAGATAATCGTCGCTCTTCCGAAGGAGACACGCTTGCTGACAGCGTATTGATGGAGGCTCCCAAGTACCGTATGCATTGGACCGGAGTCGGGACAGACTTGGCCATGTTGATGTGCAACCCCAGCTTGATCAAGAGAACGCACGTCTTCTGGAAGTGTGCTCGCGCTTTCGAGAAGGAGGATGCCTTGATCAACCAATCGTCCAGGTACGGGTAGACAAACACCTTGTTCTTCCGCAGGTGCGCTGCTACCACCGCCATGCACTTCAAGAACGTTCTCGGCGCAGACTTCAGTCCGAATGGGAGTACTGTGTATTGATAATGATTGGTGCCGACTTGGAACCGCAGGAACTTCCTGTGTTTGTGTGCAATGGGCACATGGAAGTAAGCATCCTGTAGGTCTATAGCACAGAGCCAGTCTCCCTGTTGCAACTGAGGATAAATCTGATGCAACGACAGCATGCGAAACTTTTCCCTGCGAATCCATTTGTTTGCCTGTCGCAAGTCCAGAATGGGCCTGAACTCGTTCTTGTCCTTCTTGCGAACCAGGAAGAACCGGGAGTACAGACCTCTTCCTCTCTGGGACAGAGGCACGTCTTCTATCGCCCTTTTCCTTAACAGGGTATCGGCCTCCACCTGGAGCTCTAGCAGCTGAAACCGCGAGCTGACCGGAGGAATCGATGGAGGCGTGCTGGTGAACCGAAGACTGTATCCATTGCAAACAATATTCAGCACCCACTTGTCCTGAGTAATTTTTCTCCACTCTGCCAGAAAAGATTGAATGCTTCCCCCTACCGGAGTGGGTAACGGATCTGGGGGAAGTAAGTACCTAGGGCCTAGACCCAGCTTGGCCCTTGGGCGCCGGAGCAGACTGCTGGCCTCCCCTGCCCCTCTGGCGCTTCTGGAACGGCTTACGGAACTGTTGTTGTTGTTGCGATTGTCCCGAAGCCTGGCCACGTCCACGGCCTTGCCCACCGAACCGCCGTTGGAAAGGGCGGTACGCCTTCTTCGCCTCCTTAGGCTTCTCGAGGCCCACAGCCGTGAGCGTCTCAGCCTCCGCCTTCATGCGAGCCATCTCATCGTCCGCATGCTTCCCAAAGAGAGTCTTGCCGGAGAACGGCAGGTTGGCCACCCTCTGCTGTGCGTCCGGTTTCAGGGACGTAAGACGGAGCCAGGCGTGACGTCTTTGGTTGATTCCATGGCAAAACCCATGAGCAGCCAACAGGGAAGAGTCCGCTGCAGCGCTGATGATCTGGTTGGCCACCAGCATCCCTTCACTCAGCACTTCCTGAAAGTCCGCACGCTGCTCGCGAGGCAAGTGCTCCGCAAAACGCTCGAGGGAGTCCCAGAGGGCGCGGTCGTATCGGCCCAACAGCGCCGTGGCACTCGCAGCCTTCATGGAGGTAGCGGCTGTTCCACAGACCTTTCTCCCTGCCGAATCCATCCACCTGGACTCCTTATCCGGGGGAACCGTTGACGACGGTGTGGCGGCATGTTGTTTGCGCGCCGCCGTCACAATTACGGAGTCCGGAGGGGGTTCCGCTCTCAGAAAGGCCGGATCCGAATCCGGGGCCCGGTACTTCCTCAGCAACCTCGATGGCGCCGCCTTCGTCACCGCGGGGGTGAGGAAAAGGTCCATAGCTGGTTCCTCCAGGCCCGGAACCAGAGGCAGGAGAGGGCGAGACAGGTGTTTTTGGTGCAACGTCTCAAATATCACTGATGTTTTAGGCGTGGGCACCGTCAGGGGTATGCCCAGCTTCGCAGCGCCTCTCAAGAGGACATCCTGGAACGCCACCAGGTCATCAATCGGGGACACCCTCGTGTCCGGTGATCCCGACAGGGTAGGAGAATACTCCCTGGAACCAGAGGATCTTGTGCGGGATCGAGATTCGCGCCTCCTATGGCGGCGTCTCGACCGCGTGGACGATCTGTGTCGCGATCTGTCCCGCCTTCCAGAGCGAGAGCGAGAGCGAGACCTGCCAGTCCGTGGCCGCCCCACCGGTTTCCGCGGTGGGGTCTTCCTTGGAGCCTCCTGGGGTGCAGGTTTTGGGGTCCCCTTAGGAGGTACAGGCAAATACGGCAGCGAAGTGGACCTCGGCGGAGGAACTATCGGCTGCGGGGCGGGCCCATGCGGAGGGACCGGTGGTGGTGGGTCGTCCGCTGGAAGTGGAGGCAGGGGCGGAGGATCCTCCTTAGGAAGAGGAGGAGGAGGAGGGACCTCCTTAGGAATAGGCTGAGGTGTCGACCGAGGCCGAGATGGAGTGTACACCGCAGAGTACACCGAGCCCGGTGACCCCTTAGGCGAAGGGGGCTGAGAGCCCGCCCCTTCAGCTGGTGATCGCTTCCTCTTGCGTCCCCCACTGGAAGCAGCGTGACTTCTGGGACTAGAATCCCTCTTGCGCCGCTTTGGAGAGACTGAACGACTCCCAGACGCCGACCTCTTTCTGCTCGACGTCGAGCGTCGCTTTTCAGGCGTCGAAGGACGCTTCCGGGACTCCGGCGTTGAACACCGCCTCCGCGACGTCGACCTCTTCTTCCTCGGCGTCGAACGCCGATCCCTCGACGTCGACCTCTTCCTCCGCGACGTCGTACGCCGCCCGCGACGTCGAACGGTCCTTCCTCGACGACGAGCGCCAATGCCGCCGTCTAAATGCTCTCGACGTCGAGGAGCCCCTCGACGCCGACCGGTGCTTCGCCGGCGACCGGCGGTGTCGCCTCGACGGCGAGCGCCGATGCCTGCTCTGTCCATGACGTCGGTAAGAAGACCTCGACGTCGACGGTGATGATGATGTCGACGGCGGCTTCGTCAGCGGTGCCTTCGACGTCGAGTCGTCACGGCGTCTCGACCCGGAGCCCCGGGGAGAAGGGGAGCACACCGCCGTCATCCCTCTCGACGTCGACGTCGATGCCATCGACGTCGACGGAGACCGGGACCGCTTGCCGGACTTCCTGCCCCTGGGGAGCCCCCCAGAGGCCTCAGCAGAGGCAGAGGGAACCTTCCCGGACTGCCCAGACCCACCTGCAGCCTGCAGACGCCTCTCCTCAAGGCCAGACAGCCTGATCCTCGCCCTTTCCTTCAGAGTACGAGTGGTAAACTGCTGGCAGATGACACACTCCTCAGGGACATGATCTTCAGGGAGGCAGACAATGCAGACCTCATGTGGATCACCCTTGGCCTTCTTCCTCCCACATGCTGGACACTTCACAAAGAGTCCAGGCATTTTAGAGCCCTAAAATACCTGAAGCAGCACACAGAAGAGAAAGAGAACACCAAGAGAGTAAACTGCAACACTTTTAAAACACAAAAGTGCCAAAATATGCAATAAACCCTTGAAACAAGGGAGAGCTCAATGCCAGGGTCCTGTAAGCAGGAGCCGGAAAAAAAAACTGAAGTCAGTTGGACCTGCTATGCATTCTGGGATACTGGGAGAAGGTTCTAGAAGGTTTCCTTAAAGGCACAGTATCCTGTTTAAGCCACATACTGGCAGCCTATGGGGCTTGTCTGTCCATGCCTTCCTCTCTATCATTCCAGAGTGTTTTTAAGGGTAGAGGCAAGTTTCTCTTGGTAGAAACTGGGCTGGATTTCTTATGTGTGGTGTTATTTGGTGGAATTTCTAGTTGAAGTACTGGACAGTGTAGCCTGTGTTATAGGCTGCATTATTTGTCTTTAAATTCTCTCTTAAGTGTCTTTGCAGTTTCTGCATGATTTTGACAATTTAAGAGATTATTTTTGATTGCCGGGGTCCACGCACATGGGCGGGACTATTCACTAGATTATGACTATACACAGAGATCCCCTACTACAGAACTGGACGTCGGCCTCCTTGATTTATGCTAGTGTTTATTGCCAGCGTCATCCGAGTAAGGCGGTTGAAATGTTCAAATATGCTGATGTCATACGTACGGCCTATAGTTATTTTGGAGGTTTTGCATGGCTGTCTTACGACGAGGAGTTCCGGGCTCGGATGAGTGCTTTCCCTGAGCGTTCCTGGGGTGAGGTGGATGCGGAGTTGTGGCTCCAGTGGATGGCGTCTGCTCACCCGCCTGCTACGACCCACACGGCTAGCGGCCTGCCGGTGCAGTATCGCCCCTTTCAATTTCGCCCCGCTCTTTCTGGGGCGGGGGTTTGGGGCAGAGGGTAGTCCTCCACTTCTGGGGCGTGCTGGCACTTTAACAGGGGCTCGTGTAACAGGCCTGCGTGCAGATACAAGCATGAGTGTGCGCAGTGCGGGGGACGGCATGCCCTCACACAGTGTTTCCCGGGACAGCATTTTGGGGACCAAGGGAGGGGTCCAGGGGGCAGGGACAATCTTCACACTTTGTATCTAAGGGCTCCTACTCCTATTAAGCTCGAAGTACTTGACTTGTGGTTGGTAGACTATCCTGATTTCGAGGCTGCTAAGACTTTATCCTGGGGTTTCAGAGTCGGTTTCAGGATTGGGTACCAAGGTCCTCGGTTGGGTAGGTGGTCTGATAACCTAAAGTCTGCAAAAGAGTGCCCCCGGGTCGTGCAGAAGAAGCTGGATGCTGAGCTTGCGGCGGGCAGGATTGCGGGTCCTTTTCTTAGCTGCCCTCTCCCTGATTTGATAGTCTCTCCGCTGGGAGTTGTCCCCAAAAAGGCGGCTGGGGAATTTCGCCTCATCCACCATCTCTCTTGGCCTGAGGGTTCCTCTATCAACGACTTCATTGACCCGGCTGATTCTAGTGTGACATATTCTTCTGTGGATTACGCCTTGCGGCTGGTTTGCACAGCGGGTACTGGTGCCTTGCTGGCGAAGAGTGACATTCAATCGGCTTTTCGGCTTCTGCCCATTCATCCCTGGGATTTTGGTCTATTGGGCATGCATTTTGGGGGATGTTTCTATGTGGATAAGGTTTTGCCAATGGGCTGCTCGGTGTCCTGTGCCTTCTTCAAAACCTTCAGTACGTTTCTGCAGTGGCGCTTCACTTTCATCAGTGGCCATGCCCTGGTTTGTCATTATCTGGATGACTTCCTTTTCATTGGTGAGGGTCAGTCTGGGCAGTGTCAGTTGGCATTAGAGATTTTCCAAGCTATGTCCACGGAGCTGGGTGTCCCTTTGGCGCCGGATAAGACTGAGGGTCCGTGTACATCTTTGACATTTTTGGGGATTGAGATCGATACCCTGGCTATGATGATGCGCTTGCCTGCTGACAAGGTGCGGGAGATGTCTGATTTCATCAAGTTGGTGTTGGGCGAACGCAAATTGGAACTTCGGAAGGTTCAGAAGCTTTTGGGGTACTTGAATTTTGCGTGTCGAGTTGTTCGGGCGGGCAGGACGTTTTGTGGACGTCTGGGCCTCTCTATGTCTGGCGCCAGCCTTCCTCATCATCGGGTGCGCATTACCACAGCTGTCCGAACCGATTTGGGTATCTGGTTGCGTTTCCTGCAGGATTTTAACGGCGTGTCCTTGTTTTTTGCGGACGAGGACATCGTCTGGCAGGTGCAGCTTTTCACGGATGCATCTGGAGCTAACGGCTTCGGCCTCTTTTGGGAAGGGCGTTGGTGCGCGGCTGGCTGGCCAGTGCATTGGCGGGAGCAGGGTCGCAGCATAGCATTTTTGGAGCTGTTCCCGTTGTTGGCCGCTCTGTACATCTGGGGGGGATGAGTTCCAGAATCGTTCCGTGTTGTTCCACGTGGACAATATGGCAGTGGTTGACCTCGTAAACAAGCAGAGGGCCCGGGATTTGCGTGTGTTGAAGCTGTTGCGTGCTTTCATGTTGCGGTGTTTACAACTGAATATTGTCTTTAAAGCTAGACATGTTCCAGGAGCCACTAATTGTATCGCTGATGCTTTATCTCGATTTCAGTGGTCGGAATTCCGCAGACTGGCTCCTGGGGCGGATCTAGAACCGACTGCGATCCCACAGTACGTATGGGCCTTGGGGGATTGGGGGTCCAACAGTTGGTTGAGAATTCAGTGGCTGCCTCCACCCGTCGGAGTTACTTGAAGGCTTGGCAGGAGTTTTTGCAGTTTGGTGAGGAGTTGGTAGGTCCGGCACGGGCTGTTTTGTCTGATGAGCAATTCTTGTTGCAGTTTGTTTTGCATTTGGCGGACAAAGGCCTCTCCCACACGACCATTTCGGGCAAGCTGGCTGGGGTATCTTTTTACGGTCAGCTTTGGTGGGGGAGGGATCCTGTTGGGGGGGTGTTGGTTCGGTAAGTTTTAAAAGGTTTGGGTAGGTTTCAGGCTGGTGACCAGAAGTTACGGCAGCCGGTGACTTCTGATTTGCTTCAGCTGCTTTTATCACAATTGGATGTGTGCTGTTATGATGCCTTTGAGTGTCAGAAATTTCGTTTGTGTTTTGTGTGGTTATTCTTTGGGGCTTTTCGGGCCTCTGAGTTGCTGGGTTTGCGGGATAGGGTGGGTATGACTAGCAGTGAGGTGGTGGTAGAGCTTGACAGGGTCCGCCTGTGGTTGCGCATGTCCAAGACTGATCAGATGGGGAGGGGTAAGTGGGTCTTTTTGGGACGGAGCGGGGTAGTTTTTTGCTGCCCTGTAGGAGAATGGGAGGTTTTTCTGACATCCCCTTATTTTGCCCCGGGAGCTATTTTTTGTCATGCTAATGGCAGTCCAATTGTTGTTTCTCAGTTGTTGGCTGTTCTTCGAAAGGCTTTGTTGGGTCTGGGGCGGGATCCTTCTCAATTTGGTACCCATTCATTCCGGATGGGGGCAGCGACTGAGGCCGCCAGGTTGGGGTGGGATTGGGCCCAAATTCGCCGCATTGGGCAGTTTTGCCGATCAAGATGTTGTGAGAAGTATGTAAGAAAATAGATCGCCTTTGTTTTGCCCTAACATTTGTTTTTCTCCTAGGTCCTTGGCATTCGGTGGCTGGAGCAAAAAGGAGGGTGTGGATTCTTGGCCACTCTTTTGTTAAAAGGGCTGCGGTGGCCGCTGCACGTCTGCTTTGTGGTAGATCGCTTGGTTTAAGCAGTCTGACCCATGAGGTTTCATGGCATGGCACGGGGGGCATGCGTTAGGGCGGCCTCTTTCCCGCCTTGACTGCTTTGGTTTCGGGGGGTTGGGAGGCCCGCCTGATTTACTGGTGCTGCACCTTGGAGAAAACGATCTGGTCTCTTTATCCGGTTTGACTTTGCTCAAGTTGATGAAAATGGATCTCGACGTCATCAAGACCGCCTGGGTGAGCACCATGGTGATCTGGACTGAGTTCGTGCCACGATTACAATGGACTGGGGCGAGGAATTATTCAGCCATGGAGAAAGCACGAAGAAAAGTGAATCGTGCTATGAGACTGTTTTGTAAACATTTGTGCATTTACAGTTTGGCTCATCATCATTTGCAAGATTCTGAGACGCATTTATTTTGTGAGGATGGTGTTCACCTGTCCCAATTGGGCCTTTCCTTTTATCTTTTAGAATTACGGGACTTGATAGCTAAGGTACTTGATGTGCAGTTGTGGTGTGCTCCTTCCCTTCCTCCTTGTCTTTGAGTGGGGCAGGAAAACGCTAAAGGTTTTCTGGGTGGCGGTTTTTCTAGTGGGGTGGGCAGCCTGGAGCGGTTTGGCCATCCTGAAAGGGTAGTTCATTGTGAAATCCAGGGGGTATTCTTCAAGAGTTAGTTGTTATGGTTTTAGTTAGGTAGGGATGTTTAGTCATGCTGTAAAGATTGGAATTTTATTAAATAATTAATGTGTTCAACAGATATTGATTTGCACACCTATCTTAAATAAAGTGGACTTTCTTGCTCTTACAAGAAGTTGTGGACAGTGATTTCTTGCGCGAGGGGGGACCCAGGGAGAGCCGGGCGCGAGCCGGTCTCTCCCTGGGTGCGTTTGCGCGAGACACGAACTGGAAAGCGCAGGTGTGCTGATTGGAGGGGAGGTAATAAAGGGACTGGAGGCAGGCGTTAAGGAAGTGCGTAGCGGGAGGCAAGGAAGGGAGGTTCGTTTTGCCCCACCCACCCTTCCCCTTTTTTCTAGCTAGGTTTTTTCCTTTGCGGTGCTCTAGGCGCTGCTCTGGCCTTCGGGCCTTGCCACTTTTAGGACAGGTGTCTTGGTTCTTTTAGGAGGCGGTTTTTCTAGTGGGGTGGGCAGCCTGGAGCGGGTTGGCCATCCTGAAAGGGTAGTTCATTGGGAAATCCAGGGGGTATTCTTCAAGAGTTAGTTGTTATGGTTTTAGTTAGGTAGGGATGTTTAGTCATGCTGTAAAGATTGGAATTTTATTAAATAATTAATGTGTTCAACAGATATTGATTTGCACACCTGTCTTAAATAAAGTGGCCTTTCTTGCTCTTAAAAGAAGTTGTGGACAGTGATTTCTTGCGCGACCGCCGTGGCCTAGAGTTGGCTGAAAGTGTATTTTTAGAGCTTTCGTGTATGCTGCTATCTTTGGTCATGTTCCTCATTTCTGGTGGTTGCTTCGTTTCTGGGCTCCTGGTTGGCTGGTATCTCCAGTCCTGAAGGGAAGGCCATGCATTAACAGCTGCAGATCATAGCATCTAACTTAAATGAACGTCCCCCATTTTCCAACTCCCAGTCTTTCTCAGTCGGTTAATCTAGAGAAGACTAAGCTTTGACTTTTGTTGGGAGTGGTACAGTATTTGTCCAGGGCATTTGACTCTTTTTTTGACTTGCCTGGCATTGTTCATGGCCTGTTACTCTTTTTGAACCCTGAGATCCTGTAAACTTAAACAGCAGCAGAGATACAGGGAACAACTGATGCTGTGACTGCTACAGAATGCCCCGGAGACACATGGACTTTTTCCTGGTAAAATAACTTTGTTTCACATGTGTTCTTTTCATTGAGAAAATCGTTGAAAGGTCAGTGGCAGAAGAGAGTGTTCTGAATTGTCTAAAATAGTTGTACATTAGTCTGCTGTGAAGACTGTCCCCTCTGAAGCCAAGTGGAGCTGACAAGATGTAAGCCTATTGTGGGGTAGTAACATGTCAAGGCTAATAACTTGCTGTGTTGCTCATAATTGGGCATTAAGCCTCTTCATAGAACACATTCAGCTTAGTTTGGACATTTGCAAGAGGCAACTTCAAGATTGTCATATGATTGGTGCTCCTCAGCCGATTTAGATTCTCTAGATTTTGTCACCCCCCTCCTTGGACTTGGTTTGAGGCTTTACTGTCTGTCAAAACTATCAAGAACTATCAGGGCAGTCAGGGATGGTGTAACAGCCTCACTTGTGGCATACAATTTAAGGGTTTGCTTTTAATCGTAAACCTTTACACAAGCTATATATATTGCTGAGGTAGGTTTCTGCATTTACGCAGATGACAGGCATTAATTTCCACTTCTTATTCGATCCAGATCATTGAGATTTACATATGGATGCTTGAGAGCTGGCGTGAGATATCATGAGCTGTTGCTAAGGTGATCTAAAAAAATTGTTAAAAAGCTAAGCAAATCACTCAAGTCTCGGGGCTTTGAACTTGGCATCTCTGTTGAGGTTAAAATCCAACATATAGGGCCTTTTTATGAGTTTGTGGGTCTGATGGACCGCCAAACCCACTGTTGCGATGCGGCTATCGCCACACTGGCAATCGAACCGCTGTAATCCGAGTTGGGTGGTCGGACCGACATGGGACCGCTGCTAACGCCAGGGATAAACTATCCCTGGCAATCTTGCAGCAGTCGGAGGCCTGCAATATTCTGGTGGTGCCTCTGCAGCACCGCCAAGCATGTTATGAGTTGCCTCACCACAACAGTTTTCATGGCGGTTAGCCCACCATGAAAAGTGTTGCAATGAGACTATTAAGGGAGCCCTACAGGGCCTCCTGCTGCCTCCTGGCCAGTGGATGTCTTATGGGGGCGGGGGGGCATGTTGTGCCCCCCCACCTACATGCACCCCCAGTTCTGGCACGGCATGGACTTCATAGTCCATGCCGTACAGGAACGCGATGCCTTGCTAAGAATCACATATGAGCCTCAGCACGGCACCACCGCTGTTGGACCGCCAAAGCAGGAACGCCTGACCTGGATTCCAGTTGGAATACAGCGGGCGGTCTCAGAACGGGTTTGGCGGTGTGGCTGGCATGGCGGCCCGTCTCGGCATAGATGGACTTGAGAAAATACTCACAAATTCATGCTGGTGCTACATCATCCTGTTATGTATGCTTCAACCATTGATGACAAAAAAAGTAGAGCCATGATAGCCAGGGTGATCATAGGCTCAAGATTAAAGTATTGTTATGCCATCATCGTGGGTGCCTTGCAGAATCTGCTCAATTGATTACAGAGAATCCAAGTCTTTATGGATTCAGTGGTGACTGGGTAATCCGTCTTCCCAAAGACTACCTATCTGCTTGGGTTGAAAACCTTTCTTTGGTGTTTACTATTGGTGGCCTTTAGAACTTATGACTGTACTCATAACAGAGCATGGATACCCAATGGCTACAGTGCCTTTCAAATGCATTTGACTTGACCGCACCTGGTTTACATATGCTCACACATCCTACTAACAGTTGATCCTTCTTTATTTCTAAACGCATGAATCTTAACAGGAATGCTACACAATCTCATTCCTGCACCATCTGAAGCCATTGAGCCAAAGACATTGAGGTTTATGGTTGTGATTAGAAACCATGGAGAAAGAGTACTGCAAAACTCATTGATCAATCCATGTTCTCTTTCTCATGTCTGTACCTTCAGACTAAAGTGCAGAAACCACAATCCCTAATTGATCGGTGCCACCAAATCACCATATATAACTCTTGTATAGCTCAGCGTACTCCAGCCGGGGATGTTGGTCCGTTAGGTAAAGAAACAGGGTCCGACTCCTAGAGTTACTACAGACTTCAATGGATCAACTGTCTGGCTATGACTGCAACCACCACTCACAGAAATTCCTGCTCTTCACCTCTGTTGGATTGTAGAAAATCCTAGCTATATTCATTATAAAAACATCCCTGAGCTCCTCCCTCTCAGAGAGGGGGTTGTAGCCCTTGGTTGCACTAGGTTGCAACTAAGAGGAGATCCCAGATGATGAAGAGTGTCACCACGGTGAGTGATGGGATTCCGTCCTTTTAAAAGGATTCCACTGATTTCACCACTAGGTCTTTTCTTGTGCCAGTTGCTTGAGGAGCTTTTTTTCAGGCACATAGACCCATGGATATTTTGTTGCTGCTTAAATTAATTTCAGTCAGATGGCTGAATATAACTTTCATTATTAAAGATTCCTAATTGAGATATTACTTGATCTGTGGGCAAAGGAACACAAACTTTAGTAGCACCAAAAAAACAGTCCATAATAGTTCTGTCTGTTCTGCGATTGGGATGGTGCTTACCAATTTGCTTTACCCAAAACATTTTTGCCTGTGATTATTATAACCCAATGTAAACTAGAAATGGTGAAAGGCTGAGTTAACCATGCCAGAACATGAAACATGTATAAAAATATAGGTTGCCAGCAAGGGATTTATTTGATGATCTGTTAAACAGCATTTAGGATCTCTACTCAAAAGGGTTTTAAATCCAAACTGTAAACATCAGTTACTGTATTCAATTCAATTGTCAGATTATTTAAGACAGAGCAAAAACAGATAGCTACCACACTAGCTAAATGAATAAAGATGAACAACACAGGGAAGTTTGGTATCAAAATTGTTATTATTTGTTTTGAAATCATAAGGGTACTCAATCAGCTATCAGAATAAAATCAAGATAAACAATTCCAATGTACAAGGCAAAAAATCAATTATCCTATAGTACACAAGAAAACGTCCAAACTGTAACATAGGGTGCAGTGACTACTCATAAATTTGAAGTAAGTCAAGAACATAAGATGTCTGTAGCGCAGAAATGGACGTGTAGGTCGACGTTTCGGTCTTTTCAAGAAAAATCACAAGACCATCATCAGGACGGATAGTTTAACATATACCGATGACCCCTGATATCGTAATGAATTCTCAATATCGAGGTAACAGATTCTGAAATCACCGTTCTTCTTCTGGGGGATCTTGAAGTTATTCGTTCTCAGCTATCAATATTGTGTTGAGGGCAACTACGTCCGGCAACCAGTCACGGTGAAGAAGAACGGTGATTTCAGGATCTGTTACCTCGATATTGAGAATTGATTACGATATTTCAGGGGTCATCGGTATATGTTAAACTATCCGTTCTGATGATGGTCTTGTGATTTATCTTGAAAAGACCGAAACGTCGACCTACACATCCATTTCTGCGCTACAGACATCTCATGTTCAGTGACTTACTTCAAATTTATGAGTAGTCACTGCACCCTATGTTACAGTTTGGACATTTTCTTGTGTACTATAGGATAATTGATTTTTTGCCTTGTACATTGGAATTGTTTATCTTGATTTTATTCTGATAGCTGATTGAGTACCCTTATGATTTCAAAACAAATAATAACAATTTTGATACCAAACTTCCCTGTGTTGTTCATCTTTATTCATTTAGCTAGTGTGGTAGCTATCTGTTTTTGCTCTGTCTTAAATAATCTGACAATTGAATTGAATACAGTAACTGATGTTTACAGTTAGGATTTAAAACCCTTTTGAGTAGAGATCCTAAACTCTGTTTAACAGATCATAAAATAAATCCCTTGCTGGCAACCTATATTTCTATACATTATTCGCCCAAGCCCGCAAGGGTCTATTGGTCACCCACCCTTTTCTCACAGAACATGAAACACTAATATGAAAGTCACGCACAGATGTCAGCAGTGAATGTTGTGACTATGAGATCCCTTCCTGTGACTTCATTAGACTTTACATACTCTAATTCTCTGACTCTTGTTTTTTGGACTAGTGCCATATACTTAGTAGCTACTAGATTAAATGATGGAATCCTTGGTTTCTTGATTGGGTGATTAAAGTTTCCTTGCTGGAGTCTCCATATTCCTTAATGGGTTGTGGTCTGAGCCATCTTCCTTCTTCGAATCACTCTTAGAATGGATAGTTAGATGGATGAACTTTTATTGACCAAGTATATATGATATGCTTTGTGGCGAGTAAGAGATTTAAAAAAAGAGACATTTTTGATGGAGACGAAGATTTAGAGAGTGAAGGGTAAAATCTGCAAGGATATGCTCAAATCTAAGCTTTAATCTTCGCCCCTGTGTAAACTGTATGTAAATAGATGAGTTACCCACTTTGGGTTTGGGATTTGTGTACTGCTCACCGAAAAGCACTGTAACGCCTTTTCAGTGATAGTAAGCACTATATTAATAGACTTACCTTGGAGCTTTTTTTAGAGGACCCATGGTTCTTTCTTTCTGATACAGATAATCTTCTTCCTTAAGTAATTAGAATTGTGATGAGAAATGCATTCACAAAATACACACCAGCTCCTCAAATCACCTGTTTCCCAGTAGAGGGCTCATGATGCTTCAGAAATGTGGTTCTCTTTCTTTAAATTCACCATCATCTGACTCCAGTGGTGCAGAATGCAAAGGTGTTCCTTAGAAGTTCTCAAAGGAAGAAATACCACAGTCTGTCTACCTTCGAATTAACTATTGGAAAGCTATAGTTTGAGTAATAGGCTAGAAAGTGACCACCAACTGCAAATTATCAGTTTTAATCTAAACATCACCTCACAGGACTATTCGGCTCCAGAAATAGGCTACCCTATAGGTCAAAATGACAAAAAACTGCAGTGGTCGGTAGCCTGTATAGAGAAAGTTGAACACCAAGCAAAAGAGTTGTGGGAAGACTTACATGATGTAAATCAAAATCCTCTGATCCAGAGGAGGAGCTACGCGTTGAGCATGATGGCTGCTTAGGACCTCAGCTCCGCGTGGCAAGCCACCAAGCTCTGCAATCCTGCAATTAATCCTGATGTCGGAGCCCGCCGCCTGACGGCTGTGGTGCCGCTGAGGCGCTGACGGTTCCTCCGGTCCTGCTGAGGTGACGGGGACCGGACATACGCCGTGTTGGAGTCGTGGCCCGGAGAGCAGCAGAAGCCAGGGATCTGAGTGAGCCCAGCGCCCGGGGAGTAGTGCGTCAACAGCTGGGCCGGCAACCGGAAGTTACCGGGCCGGCCTGCTGGTAAAGAAGTACGGAACGGCGCAGCTTAGACCCGAGAGGCGTGCCCCGCACGAATGACAGAGGATCGCTGGGGGGACTGGAGGTGCCGAAACTGCCCCCCCCCCCCATTTACGAATCGGGCTGGAGGATCACCGAGAACGAGGTTTGGCAGGGCAAGAGATGGGGGATCCTTGATCGCTGAGTTAGAGTGACCCAGTTTCTTCCTCCTTAGGGCCCCCCCACATACAACACCTGGCCTGCAATTACCGAAACCAGAGATTAGGTGAAACCGGTGTGGACCGGTAGGGGCGTGGGCTACTCGGTGACGCCCTGAGGGGGGCATTGGGAGATCCTGTTGATGTTGGGGGCCCCCCCTTTCGCCCCTCGATTGACAGACTGGCCAGACAGACTTGGTTCATGGGGGTGAATTGAAACCATCGGGATTCGCCGTGAAATCGGCAGCGCAATTACTGCTATCTGGGGGGCCCTTGGGGGTCCAGCAGGCACGGCCATGATATCGGCCCGTGAATCATCCTTCTGTGGTCCCTGCGGTTCCCCGCTCCACCTGTGGGGATCTTAAAGGGGGGGCTCCTTGGTGTGGTGACGCTGGTTCCGACACTCCACATTGGTACTGTTGCCACCCAGTGACTTCTCATCGCCGCAATCGACTAGGGCCTACAGATTGGCCGTGGATACCCGAGTCACTCGGCGCAGTTGAGTGGCTTTGCGTAGACCCGGTTTCCTTGAAGCAGTGACTTGCCTGGACTGTACTTCAGCAGAGACTCCAAGCACCCCGATCCTGGGCCACAAATAGTCACTCCCTTTACGAGATCCCTTTAAGCCTGATCTGTCCCGGATGGAGATCTTGTACAGCAGAGTGGGGCTGGGTCTACTTGAGGGGCTTGACTTGTTTGGGAGCCTACGTGTTCATACGGAGCCCGGGAGCGGTAGGGACCGCTGGGGAATGACTAACATGGCAGCTAAGGCAGATGCCGACAGGAATCTGCTTAGATCCTCCAGAGGAACTAAGCAGGTCCAGTCTAATAAACTGGACCGATACACTATGCCAAGAGGATCACCTGTGGAGGCGAAGAGGGCCCAATCGACAAGTGGTGATTCTTCGGGAACGCCGACTGAACTGACACTATCAGATGTGATGGCGGCCATTGAAGGAGTCTGGTTATCGTTAGGGCAGAAAATAGAATCACTGGACAGCAAACTGGACACGGTAATGATAGAAGTCAATCTCATCCGGGCAGACTTCATGAAAGCGAGCGCGAAGGTCAAATCATTGCATATTAAGATGGCCAGTGTGATAGATGATATGGCACTGCTCCAGCAGGAGGTACGTGATCTTAAGGCCTCCCGTGCCCTGACCGATAAGAAGCTTGGTGATTTTGAGGGGAGAACCAGACGGAACTACATTCGCATCCTTGGGGTCTCTGAGAAAGTGGAGAATCCGGCCCCTGACCTCT
Source organism: Lissotriton helveticus (assembly GCF_964261635.1). Classification (NCBI taxonomy): domain Eukaryota; kingdom Metazoa; phylum Chordata; class Amphibia; order Caudata; family Salamandridae; genus Lissotriton; species Lissotriton helveticus. Next base: position 382,079,648 of record NC_136061.1, on the reverse strand, counting down.
TGATCGAGGACATCATCCTCAACCACCTTAAACCCAAGGGACTGGGGAATTTCTTCACCATTGAACGGGCTCACAGGGTGCCTGGGGGTCGGCCTAAAGCCGGTGCTCCGCCCCGCCCAATGATTGCGAGGGTCCTGAATTTCAGGGACCAGGATGTAATATTGCAGGCGGCCCGCTCGGGGGGGGGCCCTCCGATATGAAAATGCCTTCTTTTCCGGACTTTACACAACTTGTGCAGAAACAGCGTCAAAGCTTCCTACCGGTGAAAAAGAAATTGAGAGACAAGGGCATGCGATACGGAATGATGTTCCCGGCGGGATTGAGAGTGGAGGCTGAGGGGAGAACTTGGTTCTTTGACAATCCAGAGGTGGCGGCAGATTGGATTGATAGCTTCCATCCCGCCGAGTCGGAGAGACGCAGTCATGAGGGAGAAGGCAAACAGCAGGAGTGAGGGCGGAGAGTGCAACTGAGGAACTGTGACTATGTATAATTGGGGGGCTAGCCCCGTTGTGGTGTTTTGATTGTAGGCATAGCGCTGTAGAGATTGGGTGGGCGAATCCGAAACAGTGGACTAATGTGTAGAGCAGAGCTGGTGGGGAGCGTAGGACATCGATTCTCCTCCTCGTTACTACCTTTAGTTAGTGTGTAGAGTTTGATGGTGGGGCGAGAGGCCCACTGCCAGTTGGGGATGGCCTAAGCTGTGTGCAGGGGTGCAGGGAGGGTGGGAGGGATCCAGGGTTGGCGTACTCTTGTTTGTTTAGGACTACGCTGTTTGATTGTTTTTTGTGTTTTTCATTTGTTTCAAACATCAGGCGACAATGTAGCTAATGTGATGATTTTATACCAGTTCGATGTCAAATAGTGGGAAAGGATCGGGGATTAACGTACTTAGCTGGAACGTGAAGGGATTGGGAGACAAGATCAAGAGGGGGATGGTCAATCAGTTCATTCGGCGGCACTCCCCTGATGTGGTGCTGCTGCAAGAGACACATCTTATCGGAAATAAGTGCATGGCCCTACACATGGGCTGCTACAGATTGGTGTCCCATGCGGGGTTTACGTCTGGGTCACGGGGGTTGGTATCCTCCTCAAAAACTCTTTTCCCTTTACCACTCAAGCCACGTGGTACGATCAGAGGGAGAGGTATATAGGTATCTCGGGCCAATGGGAGTGGAGGACGGCCACTTTTATGTCGATTTATGTCCCACCGAGCCTGCAAACAGACACATATCGAGACTTAGGAGCAATCTTCCTTACCTTGCCCCTGGGGACTTTGGTGATGGGAGGAGATTTTAATGCTGTAGTTGATGGAGAATTAAGCCAATACCCAGCTAGACTATTGCGCCCAGTACAGAGGTGGCTACCTGATTTCTTAGACATAACAGGGTTGGTGGTTAGTTGACGGATGCGGAATCAGTGTGCCACACGCTAAACATATGTGTCCTCCACGCATCATAGCATGTCTAGGATAGACTATATATTAGTCCTGGCGACCCAAGCTTGGGCCGTTAGAGTGGTAAGGCACATGGGGAGGGGTATTTCTGACCACTCCCCGGTTTGGGCACAGTTAGAATTCGACCGAGTCATGGTTGGCCGGATTGCCCCCCTTTATCACAGGCATTTCTGAGACCCTGAGAGAGATATAGTCAAAGCAATGGATAGATATTTTCAGGACAATCAGGGCACGGTGGACTCAGCGAAGACTTTATGGGAAGCGTTTAAGGTAGTCATAAGGGGGTGAAGCTTTATCATTGATTGCCATGAAAAATAAAGAGAGGCAAGCCGAGTTGGAGGAAGCAGAAGAGGCAGTGATAGTCCTTGAAAGGGAGATATCCGGCACGGTAACCCCCGAGGGTCTTCACCGTCTCAAACTTAATCAGGATGAATTTTGTGTAATAGCCAGGGAGGGGGTGAGGGCGCAGTTCAGAGAGACCCAGAGTAGGGTGTATGAGCATGGGGACAAGGCCGGAAAACTGATTGCGTGGCTGGAGAGAAGAGAGTGGGTGTCGAGGTTTGTGCCTGAGTTGCAGGGGGAGGCCTCTAAAGCGATCGGGGATCGACAGGCTATCGCAGATAGGTTCTCCAACTACTATAGCGAGGTGTACCAGGCAGAAGGAGGGTTCTTGGAAGAAGACAATAAAGAGATGATCACAGATATTCAAAGGCCTTGTCTCTCGTAGGATGACCGGGCCTATTTGGACTCCCCGATAACCAATGATGAGGTAGCACAGGATCTCAGGGGGGTTAATTCCGGCAAGGCATCAGGGCCGAATGGCATCCCTATAGAACTCTACAAGCTGAATTCTTACAGACTCGCCGCTCTATGTTTATGGAAAGTAAGGAGGTAGGGGAGCTTCTGTATGACCAGCATATAGCCAATATAGTGGTTATCCACAAAGAGGGAAAGCCCAGGGTGACTTGCTCGTCGTATAGACCCATCTCACTCCTGAATGCCGAGCCAAAGGTACTGGCGAAATTGTTGGCAACGAGACTAGTCAAGGTCATTACCTCCTTAATACATCCAGAAGAGTCGGGATTTATGCCACGTCGGAACACAGCTCTTAATTTGTGATGTCTCGATGGGGTATTGGGCCGGGCCACTGACATTCAGGAACCTGCCGTGGTGGTGTCGCTGGACGCTACTATGGCGTTCGACAGAGTTGAATGGCCCTATCTTTTTGCAGTGCTGGAGGAGTTCGGTTTCGGACCGGAATTTATTGACTGGGTGCGTCTTCTCTATTCTGCTCCTCTGGCCCGAGTGGTGGTCAATAACCGTAGGTCCTCCGACTTTCCCCTGAGCGGAGGGACAAGGCAGGGATGCCCCCTATGCCCGCTCCTGTTCGCCATGGCTCTGGAGCCATTGGCGGCTTGGGTCCGGCAGGATCGTTCCATACGCGGATTGCGATGGACCCCTGACTGGGAGGATAAAATCTCGCTTTATGCAGATGATATCCTGCTTTACCTCACCAACCCCAGATCATCATTGATCTGCTTTTTCGATGTATTGGCTATTTTTGGGAGGTACTCAGGCTTCGTCATCAACTGGTCTAAGTTGGTACTATTCGTTCTGAAGGGAGACCCACCGGTCCTCCCCAGGACTTGCCCTCTGCAGTTTGCCCAGACGGGCTTCCGATATCTCGGAGTCCATATTTCCCTGGATCCCGGGATCCGCTTCGCCAGTAATCTGACCCCCCCGGCCCGTTTTAGAGGAGATGTGCAGCGCTGGAAGGCGCTTCCCCTATCCCTTTTTGGTCGAGCGTTACTTTTTAAAATGTTAGCCCTACCTCGGTTCTTGTATGCATTGCAGAATGCTATAGATCCAGTTTCTGCGTCCTATTTCAGGGAAATAGAGTCTATTCAGAGACAGTTGCTTTGGGACGGTAGGCCTCGTACCGCCTACTCAAAACTCACCCTTCCTTGGTATGACAGGGGTATAGGACTGCCGGACCTCAAGAAATACTATTGGGCCTCCCAATTCGTGGCAATTAATCATGGGATATACGTGGCCCCTAATGACTCAGGTTACGCAATAGCTCGCTGGTTGATGCCGGGGGGAGACTACACCAGGGCACTGTATGTGACACCCCGTAGATTTCATCTCACGGGACCCACGGCGCCGTCCAGGTCTGGCACGCGGCCAATAGACACCTCAAATGGGAGGGGAAGCTTACGCTCGCCAGCCCCCTGTGGAGTGCGGAACAGTTGGGAAGTCTGTGGAAGTCGAAGGGCTTCAACAAGTGGGATCTCATTGGCATCACTTCCATCAGGGATGTCTGGAAGGCGGGTTCAATTCAGTCCTTTGACTCCCTACGGCTGCAATGTCAACTGAACGAAGGAGAGTATTTTGGGTACCTCCAAGTAAGGCATGCATTGCTTACACACATCCCCCGTGATACGATACTTCCGGAGGCTTCCCCTCTGGAAGATAGAGTTCTGGATGGCCACCTCCCTGAGAAGACGATTTCCCTGATATACAGGAAAATAATAAACCACATGGAGGACCCACTGGGGCGCCTTAGAGGGCAGTGGCAGGAAGACTGTCTAGAATTAGATGATGAGGACTGGCAGGAGGCGGTATCATCCCCACGAGTAGTGGCAATCCCCATGAGGCTCAGACTAGTGCAGCTGAAGATCTGGCATAGGTCATATGTCACTGGGTCTACACTGGTCCATATGGGCCACTCAGAGAGGGGGGAATGTAAGAGAGGTTGTGGAGAGCTGAGGGCATTCATGCTTATCCTATGGCACTGTGTTAAAGTCCAGGAGTTCTGGGTGAAGGTCCACAGCACATTATGCACAGTCCTGCATACGGAACTGGGTCTTGAGGTACATAGGTGTATTTTAAATATCTGGGAGCCAATGGATTTCAATGCCTATCGAAAGCAGTAGGTAACGCTGGCACTCATGATCGTGAAACGTAATGTGGCCCAACTGTGGGGAGCCAGTCTGCCCCCCCGTGTGGAGAAGTGGAGGGAGGACTTGGACTGGTGTATGTTTAGGGAAATATCAGTGTACTTGGCAAGGGGTTGCCCCAGGAAGTGGAATAGAATCTGGGAGGCCTGGAATGCTTACAGGGGAGACATCTGCACCCCCCCGGTGAGCCCAAGCGAAGCCGAGGAACGAGCATCCCCTTGTTCCGACACCTGAGTTCAATTGTAATCGGCTGGGAGGTATGGATATGTCATTTATTGATTGATAATAAGTTGAATTATGTCACCTGATACCTGATGTTTTTGTTTTTTTGTTGCTTTTGTTTAATAAATAAATAAAAAATCCTCTGATCCACTGGGACCAGTTTTCAAAGTGCCTAGTAGAGAAAAATGTTGCTCAGCACACAGTCAGAGGAACAACCGCTACTTCAATTCCAAAGAAAATTTCAGCGCAACTCATAGCAGCCAAAAAGAAATTGAATCATGATCTGAGGGTCCTAAGAAATAATCCATCCACTAGAGTCCAGTGTGAGACTTTACCTAAACTAAGGGCGCTCTACAAAAAAACGGTTTGGGCCCAAACAAAAACTGAGCTTGATCAGTACTGGCATAAAATCCACTATGCCGCTAAACGTAAAGACGCTAGAGAATTTTGGTAAATCAATCCACCAGAAGGAAATTTCAACAGTTTACATCATATATATCTGAAGAAGCGTGGGATTAAACACCTGGGCATTATATCAGGTGGTACAAATTCAGCAACTGGCTTATTTGAATCCGCCACTTTTAATTATAATAGGGAACACTCGCCTATTGAGATCTACCCTAAAATCATGGAGACAATAATTAGCAACAGCCGCCGGGATGGTGCCCCTGGGCCGAATGGTCTCCACTAAGCACTTTACAAGGAGAATCCACAATATTGGGAAAAAAACTAACAACTTTATTGAACCATATTCTGGTGAGCGAAGGAATTCCAGATCATTTGAGGGGCTCAATCCTGGCTCCGATTTATAAAGTTGGACAAACAACGGACCCCACCAATAATCGGCTGATAGCCCTACTGGACTGTGAGGCAAAGTATTAAACCCAACCGTGGAGAGGCAAAGCGTATTAGTACTTATTTATGGCTTTAAATGCCATACATATAAATCAACATAGATGACAGGAGTAATGGTTTTCCAAACGATGACGTGATTTTCAAGTGCTTTTATTGTGTCATAAAATCCACAGCCAAAATCCACAGCCTACGCGTTTCGCCCAACACGGGCTTCTTCTTCTTCTTTCGGTGCTACAATGGCTTCAAAGCTGGATTTGTCCACTTATATGGTTCCAAAAAATGGCGAATGTGTCCCACTTGCTTTTATTAGCTTACACTTCCGGAATGAATACCAAAGGAGAAGGGCTCCGATACAGGAGATAGTACACTATGCCTTAATCGGCACGGTATAGCGACACGGCTAAATTTGAAGTCTTTCTTACATCCTATGAAATAAGGAGTTTACAAGCATACAAAGGATCACGAGATAATACCTGACCTCTTAATAAAAGCAAGTGGGACACATTCACCATTTTTTGGAACCACATAAATGGACAAATCCAGCTTTGAAGCCATTGTAGCACCGAAATACAATACCAAGCCCTGAAGAAGCCTGTGTTGGGCGAAACGCGTAGGCTGTGGATTTTGGCTGTGGATTTTATGACACAATAAAAGCACTTGAAAATCACGTCATCGTTTGGAAAACCATTAATCCTGTCATCTATGTTGATTTATATGTATGGCATTTAAAGCCATAAATAAGTACTAATACGCTTTGCCTCTCCACTGTTGTGTTTAATAAGTTTATATATTAAGACCATTTCTAGTGGCTGGTCTTAGGAGGTGGGCAAGAGTGGAAACTATAGCGTGAACCAAAGAACGGTTGTAACAACTGTCAGTTAGTGCAGCAATAGTGCCTGCCACCTTTTCTGTGCTACAAACTGTGAGGCAAAGTATTTCGCCAAATGTCTGCTGGCTGACTCAACGTCCTCGGTGGCTTCTAAAAATCTGCTGCCAAGAAATCAGACTGGGTTTATCAAAGGCATGGGTACGACTATTAATATTTAAATGCTAGCACTCACAATTGAATTGGTGAGGCGTCGCTCACTGATTCTCCATTTGTGTTTTATTGATTTTCGTTCTGCTTCTGATACAGTGCAGAGGAATATTCTCTGGTATAAGTTAGCAAACCTGGGAATTCCACCTAAACTCTTGAGAGCGATTCAATTGCTGTACACGAATACTTGGACAAGAGTAAGTTTTAGCCAAGGCACAACCGTTAAAAAATATAGATTATTAACAAATGGTTTAAAACAAGGTTGTGTCTTGGCCCCAAAATTGTTTAATTTGTATCTTGCCAATATTTCTTCAGGTTTGAATGGCATTAACTCGCACTCTCCGTCGGTGGCTAGTTTCAAGGTCTCCCACCTATTGTACGCCGACAATATTGTTCTGCTGCGCTACACAAAGGTGGGGCTTCAGCGGTTAATTTGTGACTGCTTTGTATGCTTCATCCCACAGGTTAAAGATCAACTTAAACAAGACAAAAGCCATGTTGGTGTCAAGGGGTATAGCAGTTCACCGTATACTCAGCATAAAAGGGTCAGCGCTGGGGTCGGTTCTAGAATATAAATATTTGAGTGTCATACTAGATGCGGGGGGCTCATTTAAGTACCGGTGTGCTGCACTATAAAGAAGGAATAATTCTTTAACAGTTTAAAAGTGCTGCCCTCAAGCCACAATTACAAGTTATGTCAGCTAAAAATGTTCCATCTTTGACATACGGCGTGGAGATTTTAAGAGGGAAGGCTGATAATATCATAGATAAGCTGGTGGCAGGAACATATCGTCGACAGTTCAATCTCCCGCAACAGGCATCGCCAGCACAAATTCGATTAGAGTTTGGGCTTAGAAGACAGTACTTAAACAGCTTAGGGGCATATTGGAAATCCTGCCACAAACTTGGAAATGCTAATAACTCCACATTTACGACAGTTGTTTGGGAGGCAATAAGTCATTGTTAACACATGCAGGCCCATAAATATTTTAATTTGGCTTTATCTATGTCCAAGGCAAAACAACTATGGGCCTTACCCCTCTCTCAGGCTGCATTTAACAGAGATAATAATGGGTGCAGTAAAAAACTGTCTTCACTATTGGAGAGAGAGGCGTTCGCAAAAATATCCCATGCATGCATGGTAATTGCAACATATGGCAAGTTACACCCTCAGAACTATCTAGGGGACCTGAATTGTCTAAATGCTAAACTAAGCTTATGAGACTCAGGCTTGGCGATTTTCGATTTTGCAGTGACGCACCAGCTTGGAAAAAGCTGAGTAGTGAAATGTCATGTCGCCTCTGCAACTACAAGAGAGAAGATATTTGCCATAATATTTGTAGTTGCCCAGCTTTAGCAACAAAATGCAGAAGTCTGTTAAAGCAGGACTTTAATCGACAAACTATACGAACATGCTGCCAAGCAGTAATAGCCTTCTTGCAGGGAGAAGCTTTACAATTTACTGGAAGCTTTCTTAAAGTTCATAGATATAGCAGAGAGGAAACTTGTTAATAGTGCCCAGTAAAGGGCTCTTATCATAATTATTCTATTAATCTATGAAAAAACACCTTGAAGGGCAGATAAATAAATTACCAAGAAGGGCAGGTAAATTTTAAACGAGTGGAGTGAAGTTTTTCATACACAATTAATTGTTACACCGTGAAATAAATTTGGACTTAGTATTGACAAGCCTTTCTGAGGATTTTTTTAAAAATAGGCACTTTGTATCTTAAAGCTTTGCTCGTTGTAGGTTCACCCGGTAACACTAGGGGGTCCATTCTGATCCTGGAAAAAAAACATCCGTACGATTCGTATCCGGAGCCCTCTCTGTATGAATCGTAAACATGCCGTACGACCCGATGACCCGACCCCTGCGATCATGGGGTGTATGCACCGTACCCGGGGGGGGCGTTCCATACCTGTTTCGAGGCGAACTCTGCTCCTCCAGATGTTTTCGGCTCTCGTAGAAAAAGTGTTGTGCGGTGCGTACCCGACACAACTGTGCGTACTGTACGGATGTCGCGTACAGCGGATTCAGAGGGAGATTCGTACAGGGATTTAATTCGTACGGTCTCTGTATGATTCGTACGGAGTCCAGCTCCTGGTACGAATCTTACTTCATCGTACGTACGGGGGACGTTGCAGGGTACGATTCGTATGGGAAAAACGCTCCATATGGCTATTCTGAGCGTTTTTTCCAGAATCGGAATCGACCCCCTAGGTGTCAATAATAAACTGACTAGGACCCCATGTGATACATTTTACAAATTGTTAGATCTACTCATAGTGTGTAGCAAGTTAGTAATGAACAGAAAAAACAGGGCACCGCAGGTAAGAGGAAATAGTAGGCAAATTGTGTCATCAGTAAATGCACTTTATATGTAGGTTATTTAATGAATTGAGTGTTCTTACTGTGGGACTAACCCTTATTTTAAATGAGTTTAAAAAATGTTTAATAATGGTAATATGTATGAAATGTGTATAAATGAGTTATATTGTAAGTTTTTATTAACTGAAAAAAATATAATTCATTCAACTATTGGAACGCTAACAACATGGCCTTTTTAATTTAAGTGCCTCATGATAAGAGATTTATCACAATCTGTAAAGATGATAAAAAATGTCTGACAAGGCACAATCAACTTTGACCTTTATGTTAAGGAATGCCTCCAACATGCACTTTCAATTCTTGACATTTTTCCTGAAGTATATTTTTGTCTGAATAAAAGTGGCAGTGACCTTTTCAGAAGTGTGTTACACATTTTCTCATCAAATGGTTCAGAATGCCCTCTGGCTACTCATTGAGGGCTAACACCATCTCTCACCAATGATGCCAAAATAGGCAGGAAAAGAGTGACACTGGCCGCATTAGTTGTGCATTCAGTGAAGGTGGCTACCAGGAGGCAGATAATGACGGCGATACCAGCAGGTGGGATAGACTCCAAGGGCATAAGCTTGTCACCCAGCCAATGTGACAGTCCAGATTCCTGAAAGAGAGAGAAGAGTGTGAAAGCAAGCATAGCTGCTAAGATTTCAGATTGATATGTGTGACATTTTTATAATGTCAGTGTAATTATGAGTGACATTCCAACAACTATGAGTGACACTTTCTCCCGAACAAAATCAAGCAATGAACACGAGGGAAACATATAAATATTAGGAAATAACACCCATTAGAGCAACAAGAGACTCTAAGAAGATGTTAAAATTGCAGGAAAGCACCAGAAATGGAAGGGCACACACATAGCTAAGGGTCACAATTTGGCCGCAAAGTGTAATTTTTTTTTCAAAAAGACACATTGAGCAATTTAATAAAAATCAATTCGCTGATTAAAGTACTGCTCCACCAGCTATTATTAACCTCATCAGAGACCAGGAAAGTGTTGCATTTATGGAGCAGCTGCAGTTGCAGCGCGAGTGCCTTTAGCAGTCACACTAACCTCTTCCGTTTTCAAAAAGTATCCTTTAAAGAAATAAGTCATTGGGTAGCAGAGGTGGGATGCAGAGACGTTTTCTGAGCTAGCTTTATAACGAAATTGATTTCCCATAGAAGTGTTTTTGGGAAAAAAACGTACAAATGGGACACGCTAAAAAATGTTTAAGCCACTTAAGAGGGACATTAAAGTTTATTCTGCAGTGGATTCACACAGAGGCATTGGAGTTGTTCAAGTTGGAGGGCGTCGCTACGTTATAGCGAGTGTTTGACTCACAGCGGAAGAACCGTCAAGTAAATGAGATATCTGGTGAGTGATGTTCTCACATTCAATAATATGACATTATTACGAGGGGCTGGTCACACCATAACAGACTGCTATTGAAACACGCAAACCCACAGAAAACCTCCACCCACCCTCTGTACCCCCGCCGAAAGGCCTACATCCAGGCACTAAAGTGAACGTGGGTGTCCTCAACTTGGGAGGGGGGAGGCTGTGAGCGCGCAATGTGTGAGTTTAGAGGTGGCAATGATCCCTCTGACACTTACTTATGAGTGACGACCACGACTGTGGTCAGTACTGCACTCCAGCTGCCCCCAGCCATGATGTGCACTTTGCCTGTCTTCATACGGACCAGCCAGGCAGCAGCTGGCCACTCGAGTCAGTCTCGGGACTCTCCTCGGCCCCCGGCGGCGTGGTCTCTGGTGCTCGCAATCCTGGTGGTGGGCCTGGCAGAGCTGATTGTCGCCAGGCACACCTGCTGAGGTGCAGACTGCAGTGTTTTGCGCGGCGCAGCCGGCCGCCCACCTGCCGCAATCAATCATTTTTCATGCCCCCTCTTGGCGAGCCGCGGCATGCGGCCATCGGGGCATGAGAGAGAGTCCAAGTCTCCTGCTTGCTGCGATTCTCCCGCCGCTTCTGCCTACTTCCTCCGAGTCCGGACATGACGGCACACTTTACCGCTGGCAAATCCGGATAATGTCCGGGCCCTCATGGTGCCAAGCTGGTGATTCAGCAGTACTATCGTGTCTGCTTGCTAAGAGAGGGCAGCCCCTCCCCCTGCAGTGTGTGAATAAGCACCGAGCCGCCGGCGCCGCATCCAGTTTCCAGGGCAATAGCAGGAAGCTGAGCCTGCCCGGGCAGAGTGCAAATACATTGTAGCGCTCTCAGCCACTCCACAGAGGCTGAGAGCAGTTAACTATTTAGGAACTCGGGCTCAGGCAGGCAGCAGTCGGAGCCCGGGCATAGGCGCCGCTGGTGGCACGCCTGGCACTGGTGGCAAAATGCATGAAAATGCAAATCAGTGCAGTGATGCGGATCATCGCACTGAAATGTGAGAGTGTCACACCTGTTGCGTGACGCTTGGCAGGACTGAGCAAGAGTTAGTGAGTGACAGATAGACAAAGAGAGAGAAAGAGACAGTGAGATAGAGGCAATGCGAGAGAGAGCGAGAGGGAGAGCTGTATGTACATACCTATAGAGAGAGAGAGAGAAAGAAAGAGAGATAGAGAACAACATAAAAAGGGACAGAGAACTATATATATATATGTATGTATATAAGCTAGTAGGCACATAAGCACTTTATCTAGGATTATCAGGCTCAATTTGCATATCGATTGCTGCTAAGACTCATAATTTAGACTTCTTAATGGCTGGTATTTTTAATAAACTAACAATATATTTGACAATGCAAAGAATTGAATATGGGAACAAAACTGCATAACGCATTTAGGCAGGAATTTTTACAAATTCATATGGTTCCTTGATGATATAAATAATGTTTGGAGTCCTTGAACAATGGTAATAGAAATTAACCAATTTTAATTAATTTACATTCGAAAAGTGTATATTAATTTATGTAGATATTTTAACATGAAGTTTTTAGATGCATAATGAAATTTGCACTTATGAATGTAATGGAAGTCTGTTCTCACATAGGCGCCATAAGTATGAGCAAGCAATGCCTTCAAGTCAACATGATAGTCTGTTTATTATGTCCTTTGTTAAAGTAATCAAGTGGGATTATAGGAAGCAGTCTAACCTTGTCTCAGGCAAACTTCTTGTGAGACAGAGCTATTCTTATTCTAAAGAGGAATTTAATTATTTATTAGGCTCTAGCACTTTAGATGAGACTAATGTGGATGACTGGAACAACATGAAATCTCTTGAGGGGTGTTTTGTGACCTATAAATAATATTGTGAGAGAGGGAGTATAGACGTTGCTCTCCTTTCCTTATCTCAATTGTGGATATAATAACAATGCGCAATGCACTTTACTTAAAACTGCACCTTGATTGGTTAGACTAGTTTGGATGAAATTCTGAGTAACATATCTTGCAAATTCGAACAAATAATATATTAGCGTTTTATTCGGTCCTTGTTAACTTTTTTAACCAATTTTTTTATCCAAGTTGTAGTAATTACATCAATATTGAATAGGAAGAAATCTTCTCATGCATTTGCATTGGATATGGAATTATATTTTATTTGCCAGTATAAATTTGAAACAAGTAACACTTACATTAATGTAATGTAAATTGAAAATGGAACTTCACATCTTTACACAAATGGGTTGTTCTATATTACTTTTAATCATTAGTTACTAGTTGAAGATCTCACTTCTCCTTAAATGATTTTCTTTTTAACTTTTATTATTCAATGGCAATTTGTCATCTATGACTCTACTATCTCTGAACATGTTGTTAAAAGGCTAATTTGCTTATTAATGATCTATTGCACCTTACAGTGATACAACATGGTGTATGCTTAATGTCAGTAAGTAAAATGGAGACTTGCAGTCTAGTTCAGATTTCCCTGAAACAAAACCACTGAAATTCAGCCGTCATAGTTAGCTGACCTAAGTATAACTTACACCCCTTCAATGCACTGCTTATGACCTCACATATTACATGAAATGGTCAGTGACATTGCTGATGACATCTCAAATGACATCACTGTAAGTATTTCGTAAGAGTTTATGATTGTTAAACGTATATAGTAAGGTACTACAGAAGTTAAAGCGGTGTACTAGGTGTACTACTGAGTGATATTATGTCCTTGTGTGTATGTGTGTGAGTGGCTGTATGGGTGTATACGAAGGTGTGTGAGTAGCTGTGTGAGTTAGTGGCTGTATTGGTGAGTGAGTGGGTGTATGGGTATCTCAGTGGCTGTATGGGTGGGTTAGTGGCAGTATGATTGGATCTATGGGTGGGTACGTGGGTGGGTAGTGACTGTATGGGTGAGTTAGTGGGTGTCTCAATGGTTGTATGAGTGAGTGACTGGGTGTGTAAGTAGCTGTATGGGTCCATGAGTGGCTGCTTGAGTGGATGTTTGGATAATTGAGTTGGTGTGTAAGTGGCTGTATTGTAGAGTGTGTGCGTGCATTAATGGCTGTATGGGTGTGTATGCAGATGTGGGAGTGCTTGTATGGCTGTCTGTAAAGGCTTGTATGGGTGAGTGGGTGTGTGAGCAACTTTCCAGGAGAATAACTGTGTGTGTGAGTAGCTCTATGGGTGAGTGTGTGGTTATGTGAATGGCTGAATGGATAAGTGGCTGGTTAGATGAGTGGCTGCATAGGTGAGTGCATGGGTGTGTGAATGGCTGTATGAGTGAGACAATGGGTGTGTTAGTGGCTCTATGGAAGAGCGAGTGGGTATGTCAGCACTGGTATAGGTCTGTTAATGGGTATGTGAGTGGTTGTGCGGGCATGTGAGTGGGTGTACAAGAGATTGTATGGAGGTATTGGGGTCCGGTGTTGTGGAGGGCTTTGTAGGCTTGTATGAGCAGCTTGAAGGTCACTCTTTTTTCTATGGGGAGTCAGTGGAGGTCTCGTTGGTTCTGGGTGATGTGTTCTTGTCATGTAATGCTGAGGACGAGTTTGGCTGCCGCGTTCCAGACGGTCTGGAGTTTGTGGAGTAGAGATTTGTTGATTCCTGCATAGAGGGCGTTCCCATAGTCCAGCCTGCCGGTGATTAGTGTGTGGGTGACGGTATTCCTGGATTCGGGGGGATCCATTTGAAGGTCTTACAGAGTATGTAGAGGGTGTTGAAGCATGTAGAGGGTACCGTGTTGATCTGTCAGATCATGGTGAGGGAGGAGCCGAGTATGATGCCGAGGTGGTGGGTGTGGTCCATTGGTGTGGGGGTTGCCTAGGGCGGGGTGCCAACATGTGTCATCCTGCATGGAGGGGCAGATCCGAAGATGAGCACTTCCGTTTTCTCCGAGATGAGCTTCAGGTAGCTGCTGCTCATCCAGTTTGCGATGTCCTTCATTCCTTCCTGGAAGTTGTGTTTGGTGATGTCGGGTTCCTTGGTGAGGGAGATGATGAGCTGGGTGTCGTCGGCATAGTAGATTATGCAGAGTCTGTGCTTTCTGACGATAGTTGCGAGGGGGGCCATGTAAATGTTGAAAAGCATGGGGCTTAGGGAGGATCCTTGGGGTACTCCGCATCTGATCTCTGAGTGTTCGGAGAGGAAGGCCTGGAGTTTAATTCTTTGAGTTCGGCCAGCGAAGAAGCAGAGGATCCAGTCTAGGGCAGTTCCCTGTATGCCGGCAGAATGTATGACATTTCAACTCGGTCTGTACACTGCGATACGTTTACAACGCAGTCACTACAATGCAAGTCTTTACAACAACTTGTGCTAGAGGTGCTGGACTTAGGAATAGAATGATTTACTATTCCAACTCCAGCCTACGTAACAGTAGGGTAGGTGTTGTAATAGTAAATCATACTATTCCTTAGTGTATAGCGCGATCCAGCGCAAGTCATAATGACTTGCATTGTAATGGCCATGTTGTAAACGTATCGCGGTGTAAAGACCGCTTTGAAATGGATGTCTCCCATACCAGCGTTTAGCAGTCTGACGACTAGTTTGCGATGGGAGGCGGTGTCGAAGGTGGCTGAAAGGTCCTGTAGGATGAGGGCTGCAATATGGCCTTGGTCGAGGAATGTGCGGATGTCATCCGTGGCTGCTAGGAGGGTGGTCTCAGTGCTGTGCTTGCTGGGGAAGCCAGATTGAGATGTGTCAATGATGTTGGATTCTATGAAGTTCCTTAGCTGGATGTTGAGAATCTTCTCTGTGACTTTGGTAGCAGAGGGGAGGAGGGAGATGGGCCTGTAGATCTTGAGGTCTGTCGGGTCTGCGGAGGGCTTCTTGAGAAGGGATTTGACTTCTGTGCATTTCCAGTTGTCGGGGAACGTGCCTGTTTTGAGGGTGCAGTTGATTGTCTGTTGTGGTACATGCTCCTCATGGTCTTTGCGGTGTCTTCTGTGGTGACATGGGTCCAGGCGAGGATGGTCGGCTGAGTGGAGTTGCTGGTGGAAGGTGTTGGGTTGGTGCCATGGTCCTATTCATCAAAGTTGTCATAGAGTGTCCTGATCTTTTGGTGGAAGAAGTAGGCACGTTTTTTTCAGAGGTCCTGGGAGGGAGGGATGTTCGGCGTTTCACTGGGGTACCTGGCGAATTCTTGTATGATGTTGAAAAGTTCCTTGGACTTGCGGGAGTTGGAGTGGATTCTGTCCTCGATTAAGTTCCTCTTCATAAATCTGATGAGTTGGTTGTGTGCTGTAGAGGCAGTCTTGTAGGTGGTGTGCGTTTCTGGAGTTTTACTGTTCCTCCAAGCTTTCTCTAGTTATCGGCATGAGTGATTTGTTTCTCAGAGGTCTGTGGTGAACCAGGTGGCTTTCTTGGTGTGTTGTTTGTCGGAGTTCTGAAGGGGTGTGAGCGTGTTGGCACAGTCGGAAACCCATTGTGAAGTTAGTTGGCTGCAGAGGTAGGTGTCGGTCGTGGTGTGGGGAGAAGTGTGGCTGAGGGCGGAGGCAAAGTGCTCTTCGGTCATCTTGCTCCAGTTCCTGCTTGAGAGTAATGGTGTTGGCTTGTGTGCGGTGGGTTTAGAGAAGGAGAAGTGGACACAGAGGTGGTTCGTCCAGAGGGGTTGCATGCTGTGACTGAAGTGGATGTTGATTCCTCCGGTGAAGATAGGGTCGAGGGTGTGTCCTGCCTTGTGGGTGGTGGTGGAGACGAGTTGCTTCAGTCCGATTTTGATAAGGTTGTCAATGAGGGCAGTAGAGTTATGATTGTTCTGGTTGTCAGGGGTGAAATTGTGGTCATCGATCAGTACGCTGTCTGTGGAGGTGTGGGGCATGATGTGGTCTGCGATGATGTTGGTGATTGAGGTGCGGGGTCCAGGAGGTCTGTAGCCAAGAGTTCAGCGAAGAGTTGTTCTGCGGTTGACCATGATCTGGAAGTGGATGGGTTCCATAGGGGGTGCAGGGTCGTTCAAGATGGAGGTTGTACATTGGTGGGAGCTTTTGTGGATGATGGGAGGCCTCTTCTGGGGTGGTTGGGGCAATCTTTCCTCTGGATCTTGTACCCGGCAGGGATGGCAGTTGCGATGGCGGGTGTGGAGTTGCCGTTGCTTCAGGTCTCTGTGAGGAAGGCGACGCTGGGTGACAGGGTTTTAGGAGGTCCCAGATATCTATTGTGTGTCTGTGCAGGGAGTGTACATTGAGGAGGTTGCAGCTCAGGGTTTTGGGTGTGCTGGCATCTGTTGGGTTGGCGGTGGCTGTTGGGGTCCAGAGGTGGGTGAAGGTGCGGCAGCAGTGTCTGTAGGACATTGAGCCTTGGATGATGCTCAGTGATGAGAGCTGGCAGTTGTTGTTGCTTCTGGGGTTGATTGCTTGGAGTGTTGCTGAGTCGTAGCAGCGGGAGGATGGAGGGCTAGGGTCCCTGGCACTGGTCGCGGATGGGCACAGACAGGCTTGCCTCTAAGGGTTGGGCGGAGGGAGAGCAGCTGGGAGGTGGGAGCGGGAACACGCAGGGGGGAAGGGCCGCTGGGTTTTTTGTGATTTGGCATTAATCTGATCAGTAATTTTTGAGAAATTAAGGTTAAAAAAATATTTGTATATCTGGACGGTTGGGTTTGAGGGACTCTTGTGATTATAGGTGAGGAAATGTCAAGAAAGCCTCATATAACGTTTAGGAGACCGAGATCAATGAGAGATGAACTGGTACAGAGTAATGTAAGAACGGATATAGGTTCATGGTTAAAACCCAAAGAGAGTTATAGCAAATGCATTAAATGCAAAGTGTCTAAGAATGGGGAGTGCCAAAATGAGATCAATATCCCATGCAGAGGAAGGGGAACAAGATCAAAGTTAATTTTGATTGCAAGACTGACTATGTAGTAAATATATTGAAATGCCCCTTCCCCAAAAGCGTATTTAGGGAGTACCAACTTACCTGTACGCAGGAGAATATTACAGCATTTAAGAGCCATTAAGAGCTTTGAAACTACTTAACCTGTGGCAAGACACTTGCATAAAGAACATAAAAGTTTTTGTCTTACAGTGTGATTGATGGTGTCTAAAAGAATGAGAGGAGACAGGGATAAAGAACTCAGAAGATTAGAACAAAGATATATACCTGCTTTGGACAGTAAAAAAAACAAAATGGATGGAACTGTGATGAAGAATTACATGTACATGTGTAATCACACTGAGTTTGAGTGGCTCGAGGATCCCACCTAAATAGATTCAAAAATGAGTTTAGTGTAAAAAAAAAATACCCCTATTTATTTGTCTTTTGATGGTTTCATGTTATGTTCTTATTATGGTTTAACAGCACTTTTGTAATTTTGTTTCTTGGACTGGACTTTTCACATGTTTGTATTTGCCAGAACATGTGGAAATGAACTGTAAATACTCAGGTATGAGAAGGACGAAAGAGCTGATATATCTCAATGAGGGCACTTTTGGGTCCCACTTATCTGTATAGGGAGTAAAGTATTAAGTCTCATACCAGTTTTTGGGTACATATAAGATGGTATAAGAGCACACATAAACCATAAAATGTGTTTGATATAGAAAAGGTATAGAGTTTTTCCCATAAATATGTTCTTTTTTTAGCTGAACCTGAAGCAACATGATAGGAACATTTTGTGGTTATCAATAAAATCCACTGCTCTTGAGTTGAAACAATTGCCCACTAGGGCCTGACTGTAAATGTTTTTCAATGTTATGTTTATTCTTTTTCAATATTGTGTTTATACATGCACACTAATTGATGTGATATAATTAGACAAAGAAAACTAATGTACTTTATGCTTCATAACGTTTCAATGATTGGCATGGCTATGGGTTAATTTTACTATTATGTTGTGGACGTTATGTGAAGAGAAGTATTTTCACATGTTTTGTTTGTATTGGTATTTATGTGGTATTTAAACTTGCACAAGATGGCCTCAAGCATCGTGAACAAGGTAGTTTACAGCTGAAATGAGTAGATGTGTTTCTCTCAGTTTAGCCAAATAAATGAACACGTTTGCAGTGCTACGAGATTTCGGACCCCTCCATGTAAGGAGCGAAGGAAGTTTTGGATTGTAAAGCACTGATGACTGTCAAACTGATTGTTTTGCACCAGTGGCGCTCATGCCAAAAAGCACCAAGTTCTTCTGTATCTAGAGGCTAGTGAGCGCTGGAGAGGCATTGATAGACAGACAGAACTGCTAATAGGGAGCTGGAGGATCAGAGGAGGAAGTATCAGAGGACCCTACTGAGACTGGTAACTTCCCCAGGTAAATCGTCTAAGCGTGTATGTGAGAATACTAAGAGCCAGGACTGTTGCATGTCTGAATTCCACAAGCACTTTAGATGGTGAAGGGAGAGCATTGTTATTGAGGCCATTATGACCAAGGTGGATTGCAAAGCAAGACAGTTATTGGCATAAAATGTGTTTATAGATAATCTAATGTTGTAATCAATAGAGGTGAACTTGGCTGAGCTGAAAGCAATTGAAGTAAATGTGTAAATGTAAATGTCCAGTATTTGTAAAGCGCGAACAATTACCCAAAGGTGTCAAGGCGCTGGGGGCCGTCGGGAAGATTAAGCGAGCTATTGCCCAGAGTCACATGGTGCTGGGCAGACCCCTGCCACTGGAGCCAGTAATCGAACCGTAATCCCCAGCTTCCAGCGTTAGTCGCCCTGGCCGCTGCGCCACACCTCTTCCACAAGTGGGAATTTACAAGATAGATTGTACAAATTAGAAAAAGTTTGTGAAACAGAATTGTCTAAATGGGGAGAGAGTGTGTCCCTGAACACATACCTAGGAGTGGGAAGAGTGCTGGAATACCCTCACATTTTGATAACACCCAGTTATGAGAACCCACTTCCCAGTATGCTAAAGGAATGTAAAGGAAGCAAAACCATGAACTCCATGGGAATGATGAATATTCTGATCAAATACACAGACATAAAAAGAGAGGAGACCGTTACTCAGATTCATTAACTTTATACATACATTGATAAACATAGTGATCAAGAGACTGTTAAAGTTTTCAAATAGAAGATGTCTGAAAGGTGGAAGACATTAGAAGAAACTATAATACAGAAGAAAATTAGAATATTTTCCAGAGACAGAGCAGATTATTAAAAGATTCAAATATACAATTTTGTTAGGTGCTTTGAAAATTTGAGGACACAAAGATTTGGAAAATATAACAGATTGAAACAAGATGCCTCCATTAGTACAGATTTGAGATAGAGGAAAATCAAAGTGGAGGTTAGTGTGTATGTTTGGGGCAGATGACAATTTTGGATAAATTTTAATATTCAATACTGGCCCCAGAAAGGCAAAGGAATAAAAAAAAGAAAAAACAGCAGATAAGAGTGGACTAAGCAAAAAGGAGAAAAGAACCCAGGCATCTCAGAGAAAACACTACACTTGAGACAATGGTTGAGAGTAATCTCTGGGTAGAAGATGTGGACCTAACAAAAGATCTATGGGATGAGGAGAGTGTATTGTATGTTGATGTGATGCTAGACTCCATGTGTATTTGTGTGTCAGAAGAAGGGGGTACCCCTCTTGCCAAAGAGCATGTTTACGGAAGAAGTTTGTCACCAGCTTAGTTATATTGAATGCTAAAGGAAGGTTAACATGATTTTTTTTTGCATGTGCAAAAAGAGTTTTCCAGGAGTTGGGGGGGGGGGGGAGGGTTTGTAAATCAGGTATTGATCAACAGAGTTGAGATCAGTTTCCTTAAAACAGAATGCCCCAACTACCATCGTTATTCTTGATTCTCAACATACACAAGAATGTAAAAAAACACCAGGGAGACCCATTATTGCAGAGCAGGAAGGGCTACCAGAAAAACAAACACTACAACATATATAGACCAGTTTTAAGACCCAGAGTACAGAGCATCCCCATGTACATAACAGATCCCACCTACATTTTGAAAATAAGTTTTGACATTGGTTTGGAAAATGAGTTATTATTAATGGTTTGGTTGTTGCTTCATTACGTACAAGCATTCACCATGAGGATGGATTGAAAGCTGTAAAACATTTTTGAGGTCTAGATCTATCAAGTATTATAAATACCTATGTTATCATGACTGACTAAAATGTTCTTTTCTTTTTTAAATGTTCCTGTATGCTTTTGAAGCATTTGCAAAGGATAGGATTGTTTTTGACAAAAATGTTTTTTTTCTTTTTTTCTTTGTCTTCAATTGCGAAGAATTAGACCAAAAACAAGGAACAGGGATGGGTACATGCTTCACCCCCACCTATGATAATTTGTACGTGGGCTGGTGGGAGAAGAAGGTTCTTCATGGCCAGTCTATGAAGAAATGGGCCAGCCATATTCTTCTGTGGCTCCAGTTCATTGATATTTTAGTAATCTGAAGAGGAAGTTTGGCCTTAGCCAAGGAATTTATATCTGAAATAAATAGGAATTATCTGAATTTAAGGTTTACTAGTAATGTCAGTGAAGCCCAGGTAGAATTATTGCATCTGAAGGTAACAGTGCAGCATGCCGTGCTTGTAACTACATTGGATAGGAAACTCAACTCAGGGAACAGCTCAATACAAAAGATAGCATCCCCTATGGTGAACTTCTGAGAGCTAAAAGAATATGCAGTATGATTGAGGAGTATGAGAAAACTGAAACAAACAAGATTTGGAGATTTTAAGCAAGAGGATACAGCAAAGAATTTTTGCAAATAGAAAACATGTATTAATGAAATGTAATAGAGAGTAGGTGTTATTTAAACCCAAAACCAAGAGGACCTCCCAAATAAGTAAAAGAAGATTTATCACTACGATTCATGCAGAACATACCAACATATCCTGGGAAAACATGGGTATTTACTCAGAAGTGACACCATTATAGGTGAAGGGATGTTGAGGAAACTCCTTATAACGTTTAGGAGAGCGAGATCAATGAGAGATGACCTGGTGAGGGCTTATGTAAGAACAAATAAAGTTTAAAACCCAAACAAGGTTTTTTCAAATGCAGAAAATGCAAAGCCTGTAAGAAATTAAATCAATATTCCAGGCAGAGAAAGGCACAAGATCAAAGTAAAATTAATTGCAAGAGTGACTATGTAGTTTTCATATCGAAATGCCCCTGCCCTAAAATGTATGTTAGAAGTACCATCTTATCTGAAGACAGGGGAATTTTACACCATTTAAAGGCCATTAAGAACTTTATAGAGAACATAAAGATGACCAAACCAAGTAGAGTTACAGTGTGATTAATGGAGTGTCGAAAAGAATAAGAGGAGCAGACAGGGATAAATAACTCAGAAGATTAGAATCAAGATACATATTTGCTTTGAACAGCAAATAACCCAATGGGTTTAACCGAGATGAAGTTTTATACGTACATTTGTAATACACTGAGATTGAGAGTCTTGAGGATCCTACCTAGATAGATACAAGAATGAGTTTAAAGTAAAAAAATACCCCCAATAAATTGTATATTGCTTGTTTCAAGTGATGTTTTTATTGTGTTTTTAACTGCACCTTTGTACTTTTGCTTTTTAGATTTATTTAGATTTAACTTTCCATGTTCTTGTACTTCCCAGAACATGTGTAAATGAATGGTGAATCTTTGGGCATGACAAGGACAAAAGAGCTGATATATCTCAAAGAGAGACCTTTGGGCACCGCTTATCTGTATAGTTCGGACAATAGTTTAAGAGTCATGCTAGTTTTTGAGTACACATAAGGTGTTATAAGAAGATACATAAACTACAGAATCTGTTTAATATATACAATTTATAGTTTGTCTTGAAAATATGTTCTTTTTTTACCTGAATTTAGAGCAACAAGATAGGGATGTTTTGTGGTTGAGAATAAAATTCAGTGCAATTGAGTGAGTTGAAACCATTGCCCATTAGGGCTTGGCTGTACATGCTTCCAGAATTATACTTACATATGCAAACTAATTGATATAATATGATTAGACAAAGAAAACCAATTCTCTTTGTTTGCATATTGTTTCCTTGATTGGCATGACTATGGATTAATTTTAGTATGCTGTTGTGCCTGTTATGTGAAGGGACGTATTTTTTCTATGTTTTGTTTTCATTGGTATTCATGTGGTATTTAAACTTGCAAATGATGGCGTCATGCCACGGGAACCAGGCTGTTTACAGCCAAAACGCACAGAGGAGTTTGTCTCGGTTTGCACCACTACGAGAATGCGGCCTCTTTCTTGCAAGGAGAGGAGGGAGTTTTGGACTGTAAGGCACTAAAGATTTTGTGTAGATTCATCATGCGGTGCATAGAAAAAGTGGGGTCCCAAAAGTCTGTTTTACAATTTTAACTTGCAAAGGAAGTTTTGCTTTCCGATGCAGAAAAAATTACAATGGAATTGCACATTATTGGTTTGGTGTAAATTCATTCAGAAGTTTTTGTGAAATCAGTGTTTAAAGACAGGCTCTAGTTGGGCATGTGATCATACACCTGCGATGGGTGAGGCACAGGACCTGAGTAGATGCCAGGACTGCATCCCACTCTCACTGCCCATGGCCAAAGATTGTCTGCAGTGCTACTCAAATGGCAACGGAGACTGGGGTGCAGGGCCCATCAGAGTCATGTACACCATGCAATCTACAATTTGGAGACCATTGGTCTCACCCCCCACTCCTGACAATCAAACGCCGTCCCCTGTAAACATTAGATGCCTATAGGATTTGTTGCAAGGACTTGCTAAAATTCACACCCTGCACCCCACCCTTCCTTCCCTGCACACATCCAGAGGTTGCCTGTTTACAATGGTGCTCAGTGCCTGGTCTGCGAGGCCATATAGTCTGCCCCTACTGACCTCAATCAAAGAAAGTACACTATGCAGATTAGCTTTTGGATTAGGCTTGAAAACAGCATCTGCATACACAATCCATTCTACTGTAGGGCTTCAGAGACTTGCCATAAAAGCGAACAGTCAACCACTGTTTCTTACCCCTGTCTATACACCATGTGTTGTAATGGTAAAGGTGTCTAAGCAAGTTTTCTACAGAGATACACCAGCTATTCCCCATGAGTAACATCCAAAATGTGTGCACCACAATGGTTAGAATTTAACATAGGTTGAGGTGTAAAAACACGTCCATGTTAATTATGATTAAAAAAACACAGAACTTCCAAAGGTTAAAGTGACATGATGGTTAGGTTTCTTCATAACACCATAATGTATGTTTACAAAACTTCTGAAATTCACTGTCAATATTCAATTATGATTACAAAACAAAACCTAAAAACCACTGACATTTGCGAGTTAATATTTTGTAAACTAACCATAACTTGCACCCCCTTCATGCACTGCTTAACGCCTTCCATGTTACATCACTCATAACATGTTAAATGACATAATTGATGACATTACTGACATCACTGATGGCATCATACAGTTATTCCAATACTTTGCCATTGGCCATGTGCAATGGGTGTTAGGCAGTAGGCAAGTCCTGTGCCGAGTGCATTGTGTGCAACCAACTCCCAGTACACATACCTTTGACAATGCAGCAACAAAGATTGACCACCGAGCTAAGTTCTGCCTTCAGCCAGTTGGTTCACACACATCACATACTGTAATTAGGTGTGTATATTGGAGTTTAGTCATGCTTACAACTATAATGAGCTAAACCCTTTCTGAGTGGCTCACCCTTAGATTGCCTGTCCTTGAACCATGAGGATTGAACCATAATCTTCAGCGAAGCACAACATTTTTATAACCCACACTTCAAACAGCCTGCGTCCATAGCACTAAGCTTTGACTGAATAACAAGGCCATGCACCTAGCCCTCCACAGGGGAATAACCTTGGTGCACAACAACCTTTAGCTTTACTCAGAGGTGGTTGCAAAAGGCTTTGACTTTAATCCAGAACCCGCTTTCAAATTTCTCTCAGCAACCAACACCAGCTGCAGATGTGCAGCAGGGATTACTGCCTGTGCCAAAATGTTTCCTGAGTCACCAATAACTCTTGTGTACAATCTAAACTAAGCACAGCAGGATTGGCCACCATGGACTAGCCTATGTCTGATCCATTTATCCATCCTTGAACAGTTTTTGAGCAATTTTGCTATGTCACCAGTGATGGCATCAAAAATGTTATTTATCATGTAATGAGTGATGTGATAGGTGGGATTGTATGCAGAGTATGATAGGGTGTAAGTTATGGCTAGGGTCTGCATCATAAACTGGGGAATTTCAGCTGTTGTTAGGGTTTGGTTGTTTTGGAACCATAACTGCATTTTTACATGTTTTTATTTAATGGAAAATATACATGGAAGTATTTGCACTGAAAGAAACCAGATTAAAAGAGAGTTGTTGTTTTGGATCAATCGTATAAAACCACTGAAATTCACCAGTTACACTTACCAACACTCAAAATACAGGCCATAATTTAATCGCATCTCATGTTGATTTCTTGATCGCTGTTTTTGTGTGTCTGTGCCGTTGTCAAATATGTGTTGTGAGTATAGTTGGGAGCACGAGCTATGGCAAGTTTTGAGTATTGATAACCATAACTGGCAAATTTCAGTGGTTTCAAGTCTTGTCTTTTTTCGTGAATTTTTATGGTTTTCTAAGTTATACCTAATTTCCAACCCACCTATGGTGAGGCCTTGCCCAAACCTGTTGTGTGTGAGCAACCCCAGATGAGCATCCCCAGCTGAGTATGACATTTGGCTGTGCGCTGTACGGGTTGGCAGCTGGGCCTAGTGTACGGCCATGGAGTTCCCTCAACCTCTCACTGTCTGCCATAACCCCCTGCAGGATGTGTTGTTCTCTTTTAAATTGGAAAATGGACTGCCGGAGGAGCACAATTTTCTTCTATATTGTGATACACACACTTTGAACCCATTTTTTGGAGGTCTTCAAAGCACATTTTTCCATTTCTCAGTGTGCCTGCCAGCATCCCCTTGGGTTCAGCATAGATCACTGACACTACGACTCCTATTATATCGACCTACAAAATTATCGAGTCACTAATATCGTGTATAAAGTATCGTCACTGAGTACACAAAACTAAAATAACACAAACACTGATTACAAAATATTGCTAAAAAATGTTCGATATAAAAAAATCAACAAAGAAAGAACACAAGAATATTGATAACATTGAAATAACATATATTACAATAAAAACATCGATAAGCATAATATCGACAACACAAACAATTACAAAATACATAAAAAATATGCAAAAAAACAACATTTAAACATAAAAATAAACTATTTTCAATAATATAAACAACATATCTAACATTAAAAAGAAACAACAAAATTACAAAATTAATTAAACTAAAACACAAACAAATACACTCAAAAATCAAACACAAAAAATAAACAAACACTACAACATAAAACAAATCACAACTATCATATATGAAAATATATATATATTTATTAACGCATACATTTTAATTGTATTACTAAACAAAATAAAAACAAACATCAAATAAACATAATCAACATAAAACAGATTAAATTATAACTGTCTAAAAGTTGAAAAAAGCTATCTCGACCAATGAATTTAAACTACACCAACACAAACCAATAGAAAACTCTAACTAATTAAATAAACATGAAAGAAATAAAATAATTAACACAAACTTTATCATGAAACAGACAAACACTACAGAAGGAAGACATTTTGCAAGAGAGAAAACAGTACAAACAACTAAACAGA
Source organism: Lissotriton helveticus (assembly GCF_964261635.1). Classification (NCBI taxonomy): domain Eukaryota; kingdom Metazoa; phylum Chordata; class Amphibia; order Caudata; family Salamandridae; genus Lissotriton; species Lissotriton helveticus. Next base: position 382,053,712 of record NC_136061.1, on the reverse strand, counting down.
AAAACGCGCATTAAAGGTAAGTACAAAACTTTTAAAATAAATAAATGAGTAGTTAGCTTAAAAAAATATATATATAAACAAATATAACGTGTTCTCCATTACATTTCACAGACTAAACTTAACTAAAACTCCACAAAGAAAATTCAAAATAACGATTTACTTCCAAAACAACTACAAAATCAACATTAAAGGAAAATATAAAACAAAGTTAAGTATATAACTAATAGAGTTAATTAACACTAAAAAATTTATTTAAAAAGCAAAACATAACTAACAAATACTTTTATTTTAATTTCTTCTACAGACTTCAACAAAAAAACAACATCAATGAAATAGACTACATCAACTAAAAATAGTAAGTATTTTCAAAACAACTAAATAAAAATAGAGACAAAATAAACAAACTAAATGTAACACTTCAATAAAAATAACATTTTCCTTTTCAACCAATTGAAAAAAAGAAAACAGTGAATAAAGTACAAACATCAAAGAAGTATCCAACAAGAAAAGCAAAACAAGATATATGTAAGTAATTTTGAAATGTAATATTTATATGAACATGTTTACTCTTCAATACTTAATAATTACTAAATACATATATGCAAATACATTCACAGATATACAAAGAAAATGACCGGAGGGGCAAAGTTCATCTCTTCACAAAAAAGAAAACTACTTCTGTGCTACATGGGCTGCACATATGCAAGAGAAAATAACCAAAATGAAACCCATTTGAATTGTTGTAAATACTACTCCAATTCTTGCCATGGGAGAGCAACAACAATACAAACAAATGTTATTAATGTCAGGAAACACAAACCTCCCCCCAATGTCACAGAAATTGAGATAAGAGATGCTTTAGAAACCTTCAAAGAAGCAAGCACCATCTCCCAAAAACCAGTACCCAAATAATAAAAAACGTACTAACTAGGGTTCCTGAACATGTAACAGGACAATTACCTTCCATACCAACTCTAAAACACCTAATAGCCAGAACTAAAAGTTCTACTGCTCAAACACCCCCACCCTCAAACCTTTGCAGAAATTGAAATTTTACAAGAATACACAGTCACACAAAAAGATGAAAAAAATCATTCTTTATGACATTAACTGTAAAAAAGAATTGTCATCTTTGCCACCAACACCAACAGTCAAAAGTTAAAGCAATGTGAAACATAGATGAGGGATGGGACATTTAAAGTTTGCCCTAAGCCATTTTATAAACTCTATACCATCTATGGTGAATATTAAGAAACTAACATCCCCTTCATATATGCACTACTCCCCAACAAACAAAGTACTACTGTTGTAAATTAGTTCTTCGTGTAACATGACTGACAGTGATCGTTAGCCCTTCCTTTGTGTTCTTTCCTCCTTAGCCTCACAGAATACCTATGTGTGTTCTAACTTGTACCGGAGTGTTCTACTCTTGTCGGTTGATGGTCTGGTCAGCTGGCGATGTGTGCACTCAGCTGTGTCCTACAATAAAACTACATATAACTAACTAGAAGTGTCCTGAGATCTATCTACAACAACTACCTACATAGAACTCCTTATAATAATAAAACAACAGACATAAAACTACTTTCCACAAAAAATAATAATAGATTTCGAGCAAGCAATGATTCAGTCAATTTTAAAAATATTTCCACATACTGCAATACAAGGTTGCTATTATTATTTCAACCAAAGTATCTGAAGACATCTTCCAAACTCTACCCTAAGTATAGATTATGCCACAAACAGCAACTTTGCCTATCAAATCAAAAAACTAATAGCCCTGGCCTATGTACCAACAACAGAACTAGCCAACCACTATAATATACTTATTGTAAGTCCTTTCTACCAAGCCAATGAAGCAAGACTAACATCCTTCCTTGACTACTTTGAAGACACCTGGGTGGAAATACATAGATCAGGGCACCAAAGACAACCCAAGTTCCAAATCCCCTGGTGGAACATCTATCAAAGCACCCTAGCACAAAAAGCAAAAACAAATGACGCAGTGGAAGGATGGCATAATGCCTTCCAAGCCACAATAGGAAGAGGACAACCAACTTTGCACAAACTAATAGAAGCCATAAGAAAAGAACAAAGGGGCTGATTACAATGGCAGTCGTAGGCACCTCCACGGTGCTGGCGGTGGTGGAAAATGCCCATTTAGTTACTCCTACTGCGGGCCTCGCGACCGCCATATTATAGTGGGCAAAGTTAGCCCTTTTTTTGTCCGTCGCGGAGTTTTCGGATCTACCAGATTTTTCGCTCTGCAATGGTGCTGGAGGGAGCTAATAGAGAAAGACTGCTGTGCAGAATGACATCTCGACCGCCGAACAGATCAGGATGCATAAAACATCCCATCAGAAAGCAGTGGAGAAACCAGCAATTCGGAGATGGTGGAAGCACAACTGCGGAGCTGAAAACTAGAGTTTGATACACCTCTACAAGTTCCTGGCCGCCATGGATCCTGCTCTACAAGCCCTTCTGCTGCTGTAACTGATCCACTACCAGCAGATAAGACACTGTCGCGGTCAACACCGCAGATATGTCAAAAACATACACAACCCCTGTACAACAACAACACACAACTGTTCAAACGGATTCTGCAGAGGTGGGAGGCCAGCAAGTTGTCTCACTTTCAGTATGGGGAGGGTGCAGGCAGGTTGCTGGCCTGGAAAGCTAAAACTGACAGGGTAAGAAATCATGTAGAGGTAATTACTGCTGGAGGAAATTCCTTTACAAGAGATGAGGATATCAGGGCCACCTTTAAAGACTTCTTCAAGTCAATATACCAGGAGGACCTTAATATAACAGTAGAGAGTATTACAAACTGGTTGGAGGCCATCTCGCTACCATCACTATCAGCCGAGCAAAACCACTTCCTAGACAAAGAAATAACAGGGGTAGAGGTAGAGGAAGCTATTCGGGGAGCTAAGGGTAATAAAGCTGCAGGGACAGATGGTCTACCGTCCGAAATCTATAAAAACTTGATGGTCGAGGTTGCCCCTATTCTGGTGTCTTTATTTAACCAGATACTAAGGGAGGGTGAGGCACCACCAGCCTCCTGGGACAACACCTCTATAACACTTATTTTGAAGCCTGGGAAGTCCCCGGCTGACTGTGGTTCTTATCGGCCTATTTCGATACTGAATGCCGACTACAAGCTTTTTGCTTCGATCTTAGCGAAAAGACTTGGACAAGTAGCCCCGGACATCTTGCACCCTAACCAAAAGGGCTTTGTGAAGGGGAGGCAGATGTTTGAGCTCATTTATGACCTTATAGGCTCCATCGATATTGCAACAAAGGAAGGTATGCCCCTGTCATTTCTCACGTTGGACGCCACCAAGGCCTTCGACAGGGTAAATTGGCTGTACCTGTTGGAGGCCCTGTCGAGGTTCAACGTGGGCAAAGAATTCTGTGGAGCGATAAAGTTGCTGTACAGAAGTCCATCAGCCTCTTTGTTGGTTAACGGGGGGCTATCTGAGTCGTTTCCATTAACGAGGAGGACAAGGCAGGGTTGCCCCCTGTCTCCCCTATTATTCGATCTATACATAGAGCCATTTGCCCAGAAACTAAGAGAAGCCATCTTAGTTGCACCATTTACCTATTGCAATTGGATGAAAAAAGTAGCCCTCTACGCGGATGATGTTATGATCTTTACATCTAATATGAATACGGCGTTCCCTGCAGTCATTGATCTAGCCTTGGAATTCGGCAGAGTTTCGGGGTACGAAGTCAATGCCTCCAAGACTGAGTCCATGTCATGGAACGTTGCCCATAACACTCATGGTGAAATATCTAGAACCAATTTGCGATACTTGGGTGTTTCAATAGTTAAAGATATAGGGCTGATTGCTCCTACAAATTTTGATAGGGTGGCTGCACAGTGCCGAAAACAGATGAGAGCATGGGCACATCTCCCGATTGCCATCCTAGGGAGGGTAAATCTGGTGAAAATGTCCATCCTGCCAAAGGTTACTTTTTTATTTAATTCAATCCCGTTGTTTTTTTATCCCAAAACCATATCTAAGTTACAGGGTGAGATTTCCTCATTTATATGGAGTAACAAAAATCCGAGAATGGCCTGGAAAAAGATAAGGCCTCGTAGGGAGAAGGGAGGACTGGCAGGTCCGGATCTCCAAGTTTATGCGTGGGCCTTTCAGTTATCCCACTCACGCATGTTGCTGAAAACTCCTACCGACACAGGTGTGGGTGGCATGTTTTCAGCTTTGCTGAGGTGTGAGGGAGTTGGGCAGAGCAGCTTTTTGTTTAAATTTGGGGATCCCAAGTTTTAAAAAAAAATAAAACTGAAGGTGTTGCAGGGGATGGGCAATACCTGGTACAGACTGAGACTTTTGATTAAATTGGGGTATTATTCTAACTGTGCCCCAATTTGGGACCTACCTGCACCCCCAGCCTGGACAGAAGATGCACTCGCTTTACCACTCAGAGAGGCTGGAGTTAAATCTTGGGGAGACCTATTCATGGATGGATCCTTACTACCATGGAATTACTTGGTCAATAAAATCGGGCCAAGATTTTCAAGATTTAAATATGTCCAAATAGCAAGTTGGGCTCAGACCTTTCAAGGACAGTCCACACGGAGTAGAAATCTACCTATGGGAGTTGTAAGTGAGCTAGAGGTGGGTCTGGTCAATAAACCCCCTGCAAAAAAGGAGATCTCACTCTGGTATAAAATAGTCTTAGAGGAAACTGACGGAAAGTTCTGTCTCCCATCACAACTATGGGGCGAGTTGATGCCGGGGAAGGATGTGGAGGAACTGTGGGGAGCCTCTTGCGAGGTGCTTTGGGACTTAGTCAAACCAGCTTGGTTGCGAAGAAATCATTCATTCACCATGCATAGGGCCTACTATTCCCCGCAGAGGCTGTCGAAGTTTTCCTCGACTGGACCGGTCTCCTGCTCAAGATGTGGCTTGGAGGCGGCATCTGACGTGCATATGTTTTTTGAATGCCCGCAAATCGCTGCTTTCTGGATCTCTATAAGTGAAAAATTGTCCTTTTGTCTGGGTCGCCCAATATCTATAGATTTGGGTCTTGTTATTTTTGGCCTGAGTGAAAAATCCCGCTCTGCTGCCTCGAACCTTTTGTTTTTTTCTGTGTTGGTGGCCCGCAGGGAAATTTGTAGGCATTGGAAGGATGCTTTGCCTCCCTCTTTTTACGAATGGCGCTCTGAAATGCTTCGAATATCTAAATTGGACCTGGCAAGGGGAGGAAACCAGGAAAGGAGAGCTTTCTGGTACCAGCTGGACTGGTGTCGTTGAGCCTGGGGTTTTTTTTTCTCCCCCCAGGTCCAATGATTACGCATACATGGTTCACCCTTGGGTTGGTCCAGAACGAAGATATATTCAAGGGAGCCTAAATAGGCCAGACACTATCTTGTGGCGGTCTTAGCCCTGAGGTCGAAGGATAGCGGCCTGCCAGTAGGTGTTGTTGGGATATTGTGCCGTTCATTCCACTAAAATATTCCTGCCAGCGGATGCTGAGACATCACCAGGCATTGCCTACCTTCTTGCTTTGTGGAGAGACTGCTAGTAGATGGATTGGAGCCATGGCGCGAATGAGGATAAAAAAAGAAATGAAAAAAAAAAAAAAACAACACACAACTGTCACAGTGAAATACGGGTCTTGTCTACAACATACACCCTGGTGAAGAAAGGAACATATACCATAGTCTAATTACACATGTCTTGCAGATAAGTAAATTGTCACCTCAGCATCGGGGGCACTCATCTCCATAGAAATGATTGCAACTAGCCCGGTCGTATTGGTCACATCACTGCAGCCGCTGGAAAACCTGCCCACAATGTTGTCGGAGTCCAGCACATTGTCCCAGGCAAGCAAGATCATCATCACAACAGCCACTCCACATGTATCATAAAAGAAGCACCACTCTGCACAATATATATCTGCAGCAAGACGTCATGTGCAAGGACACTGTCTATAGTGACATCTCATTAGGATCATCAGCAATTGTATGGCAACTTGAGTGAGGGATGAGGCAAGAGTCCCTTCAAAATGACAATAGTCATGATTGCAGCCAAATAGGGGTCAGTCCACATATAATGTGGAATAGAGGAGGGCAGAGCAAGCAGGGTGAGTATGTGTATTGCACAGTAGTCCAACAAGGTGTTGGATGAGTCAGCCCAACGCAACAAAGGTAGCACCAACTATAAAGTATTGAATGAATGCCAAAGTTTCAGGAAGAGTCCATCTTGACAGCAGTAAACCCTGACCTGAGACTCAGGACAATCCTCCCCTTCCTCACACCTGCCTTCCACTCACGTGAATTAAAGTGAACAATTGAAGAAATGAAGATCCAATGTGCAACATTGAAAATGTTCAGTCTGCATATTAAGTCCTTGATACAGCTCACACACTTTAACTCTGCCTCATACAAAAACCATAAGTCAGCAGCTCTTTATGATAATTAAACTATTATAAAGTGGAGGGCACAGTGCAGGAAAAGCATGTAGAAATGACTGTGACCATATGTACATGGCATTCAAGAGGTACCACATATGACACTACACCTAGGACATCATATATTACATAATAGGCACAGAGATTAAAATGGTATGAAAGTAACATATGTGAAGTATCCCTGTAATACAGCAATGCAAGTAATGCATTGGACCTGAATCAGATGAACTGTTATAAGCCATACACTGACCAGCCCCTCATCTTTATCAACTATCTTGACATGTGTATGCCACCAGCACAACACTCGTGGCTCACCGTGACATTCCCTGACTGTCAAACTCAACTATGACCATTGCGTATACCCCTCATCTACCCATCTTCTACCTTCACTGCTCTACACATGGGAGAAGATCTGATAAAGGTGAAAATAAGGTCCTATGAGTTCCCTGATACCCAATGCTTTACCCTACTGTGTACCTACAAAGGTCTGAGTTCCACTCAGGGATGTCTGATCCAATGCTGAACTCAAACCAATTGCCAAATAAATGTATCACAAATCACTCCAAAAGAAGTCCAAATAGCATGGACATGTGCAGCAAAAGAGTGGATAAGCAATGTGATCCTGTAGAACACTGGAATAGATCATATTTCTCCTCTGGCCAACTGCACAGACAGCATCATCCACACTAATCCACAAATACATGAACAAATGTCAAATATAAACACAAACTGTGTGCAACCAGACAAATCTGCAAACACCACCTGTTACAAAGTAAGCATGGTGTCAATGTGTAGCACAAGCATTCCCACTTACAATCCTGACAAGTGACTGGTCAAATATCGGAGGTCATAGCACAATAGTCCACAAAAAAAGCAAAGAAACAAGACTCTACATTGCCGCATGTGACATGCACACAATTAATGAACAGTACAAATTCAACACACATCAGAATGCATTCAAATGCACAAACTCCTCATACAAAATGTCATGCTAAAAAGACATTACACACACAGGGACCTGTCAGTAGAAAGAGCAAACACTGGACAAAGACTGTATCCCTCAACAACAAATTCATAACATATCCACATCCAAACACATCACATAGCAATCTCAGCTGGACATCAGGGGGACTCACGCCTAGCAAGGGCAATGCAATATCCACTGACAGCAGTGTATGCACAGTAAGCAGTGTGTGAACACTACTAAAAGCAGTATCACACATATCTGATTACACCACCATGAAATTTAACATCACAGATCATCACTTCACACTGATCACTTCAAACTCAGGATAGGTAGCAGTATATCAGAAAACAGATACACACTTCTGCTATCAACTTATTCTGCACAACTCGCACTAACACATATGCATGGAACCTGACTAGAGGACTATGCTGGAAACTCATTTATACTGTACATAACAAATTGTGAAACAGTGCTGAGGGGCAGAATGGATCTGGACACAGATCATCCTCCCACAGTATAGTGTCACACCATGGAGTGGTGGGGAGGGCCAAACACTGCATGGCATGGAGTCGAACATATTACACCGAAGTGGTATATACATCAGTATTGTACAGCTGAGGAGTGTACAGAGCAAAAACACATAGAGGAGTTAATCACAATGTGTAGGTATCAAAGGTTCTTCATGGGCCTGGAATGACTCTGAATACCACATAGTGGAGTAAGTAAAGTATAAAGTGACACAAATGTATGTGAAAAGTCACATATAATGTTTGTTTGCCTGAGCTAGTCAGCACAGTGAGAGCAAAGGTAAGCAAGAGCCATGGCTGATCCAAAAACTCACAACACAGACATTGCAGTGACACACTCTGCAAACTCACAAATGATGTGGACAACAAGTAGGTGTACCCTGGACTGCAAGGTCACACTGACACACTGCACGTTGCTCGGGAAAAAACACATACATGTGCCCACAATCTACAGCGGGTGTCTGATCATGTAAACAAACAGGCACTCATCAACTGGATCATACATGTCTGTAAGGGTCATGCTCAAGGGCACATACACATCAATACTTCAGCTAAAGACAGGACAAACAAACTGTATGAGTACTCAAGTGCACACATTCAAATGTACCAATGTGACTATGAAGCCAGACCTATACAAGATGACTAAACATCTACACTGGTGTGTACACATCAAGATAGATTCCACAGACATGACGGACCCTGTCCACCCCTCAAGTCACCATGTGAATAGAATTTTCTTCTGTTATGGTACAGCATCCACATATGACATGTGTACAAAACTACAGACCTGATAATAGAATATTTAGGACAAGAATAGACCATCACAGATAAGCATCATTGCACCCTCAAGCCTCTGAGTCAAGAAGCACAAAAGTTGCTGTAACCTCTGGGAACCTCTGCAACGGAAAATCAAGCAGATGCCAATGTGAATGTGGCATACAGAGCATGTAACAGATGAACATATACACTTACATTGCACTGAATCATTAGAAAGGGCGATTTTGGAAAAAGGGGGTGGTGATGGACAGAGTTTCTGAATGATGCAGAATACTCTTACCAAGTCAAGAGATCATGGTATTAATCCATCACCTGTTTTTTAGCTCATTGCACCATCCCAGCTCAGAACCTGGCTATATGTAAATTAGTCTGTTCCTGTCCCAGTGCATGATGGGAACAGGGCAAACCAAACTACCAAGCCAATTCTTATACTGGGAAGGAGACAAGCTTCCGGGGACCGGTTTCTGGCATCACAGCCTTCATCGGCCCGGCTTGCTTGAATCCTGATGGTGCAATGAGCAAGGGACTCACGTCTGAGTATACCCTTCCACACGTACTGTGGATAAAATCGATTTTGGAAAAAGGGGGTGGTGATGGACAGAGTTTCTGAATGATGCAGAATACTCTTACCAAGTCAAGAGATCATGGTTTTAATCCATCACCTGTTTTTTAGCTCAGAACCTGGCTATATGTAAATTAGTCTGTTCCTGTCCCAGTGCATGATGGGAACAGGGCAAACCAAACTACCAAGCCAATTCTTATACTGGGAAGGAGACAAGCTTCCGGGGACCGGTTTCTGGCATCACAGCCTTCGTCGGCCTGGCTTGCTTGAATCCTGATGGTGCAATGAGCAAGGGACTCACGTCTGAGTATACCCTTCCACACGTAGTGTGGATAAAATCGATTTTGGAAAAAGGGGGTGGTGATGGACAGAGTTTCTGAATGATGCAGAATACTCTTACCAAGTCAAGAGATCATGGTTTTAATCCATCACCTGTTTTTTAGCTCATTGCACCATCCCAGCTCAGAACCTGGCTCTATGTAAATTAGTCTGTTCCTGTCCCAGTGCATGATGGGAACAGGGCAAACCAAACTACCAAGCCAATTCTTATACTGGGAAGGAGACAAGCTTCCGGGGGCCGGTTTCTGGCATCACAGCCTTCATCGGCCCGGCTTGCTTGAATCCTGATGGTGCAATGAGCAAGGGACTCACGTCTGAGTATACCCTTCCACACGTAGTGTGGATAAAATCGATTTTGGAAAAAGTGGGTGGTGATGGACAGAGTTTCTGAATGATGCAGAATACTCTTACCAAGTCAAGAGATCATGGTTTTAATCCATCACCTGTTTTTTAGCTCATTGCACCATCCCAGCTCAGAACCTGGCTATATGTAAATTAGTCTGTTCCTGTCCCAGTGCATGATGGGAACAGGGCAAACCAAACTACCCAGCCAATTCTTATACTGGGAAGGAGACAAGCTTCCGGGGACCGGTTTCTGGCATCACAGCCTTCATCGGCCCGGCTTGCTTGAATCCTGATGGTGCAATGAGCAAGGGACTCACGTCTGAGTATACCCTTCCACACGTAGTGTGGATAAAATCGATTTTGGAAAAAGGGGGTGGTGATGGACAGAGTTTCATAATGATGCAGAATACTCTTACCAAGTCAAGAGATCATGGTTTTATTCCATCACCTGTTTTTTAGCTCATTGCACCATCCCAGCTCAGAACCTGGCTATATGTAAATTAGTCTGTTCCTGTCCCAGTGCATGATGGGAACAGGGCAAACCAAACTACCAAGCCAATTCTTATACTGGGAAGGAGACAAGCTTCCGGGGATCGGTTTCTGGCATCACAGCCTTCATCGGCCCGGCTTGCTTGATTCCTGATGGTGCAATGAGCAAGGGACTCACGTCTGAGTATACCCTTCCACACGTAGTGTGGATAAAATCGATTTTGGAAAAAGGGGGTGGTGATGGACAGAGTTTCTGAATGATGCAGAATACTCTTACCAAGTCAAGAAATCATGGTTTTAATCCATCACCTGTTTTTTAGCTCATTGCACCATCCCAGCTCAGAACCTGGCTATATGTAAATTAGTCTGTTCCTGTCCCAGTGCATGATGGGAACAGGGCAAACCAAACTACCAAGCCAATTCTTATACTGGGAAGGAGACAAGCTTCCGGGGACCGGTTTCTGGCATCACAGCCTTCATCGGCCCGGCTTGCTTGAATCCTGATGGTGCAATGAGCAAGGGACTCACGTCTGAGTATACCCTTCCACACGTAGTGTGGATAAAATCGATTTTGGAAAAAGGGGGTGGTGATGGACAGAGTTTCTGAATGATGCAGAATACTCTTACCAAGTCAAGAGATCATGGTTTTAATCCATCACCTGTTTTTTAGCTCATTGCACCATCCCAGCTCAGAACCTGGCTATATGTAAATTAGTCTGTTCCTGTCCCAGTGCATGATGGGAACAGGGCAAACCAAACTACCAAGCCAATTCTTATACTGGGAAGGAGACAAGCTTCCGGGGACCGGTTTCTGGCATCACAGCCTTCATCGGCCCGGCTTGCTTGAATCCTGATGGTGCAATGAGCAAGGGACTCACGTCTGAGTATACCCTTCCACACGTAGTGTGGATAAAATCGATTTTGGAAAAAGGGGGTGGTGATGGACAGAGTTTCTGAATGATGCAGAATACTCTTACCAAGTCAAGAGATCATGGTTTTAATCCATCACCTGTTTTTTAGCTCATTGCACCATCCCAGCTCAGAACCTGGCTATATGTAAATTAGTCTGTTCCTGTCCCAGTGCATGATGGGAACAGGGCATACCAAACTACCAAGCCAATTCTTATACTGGGAAGGAGACAAGCTTCCGGGGACCGGTTTCTGGCATCACAGCCTTCATCGGCCCGGCTTGCTTGAATCCTGATGGTGCAATGAGCAAGGGACTCACGTCTGAGTATACCCTTCCACACGTAGTGTGGATAAAATCGATTTTGGAAAAAGGGGGTGGTGATGGACAGAGTTTCTGAATGATGCAGAATACTCTTACCAAGTCAAGAGATCATGGTTTTAATCCATCACCTGTTTTTTAGCTCATTGCACCATCCCAGCTCAGAACCTGGCTATATGTAAATTAGTCTGTTCCTGTCCCAGTGCATGATGGGAACAGGGCAAACCAAACTACCAAGCCAATTCTTATACTGGGAAGGAGACAAGCTTCCGGGGACCGGTTTCTGGCATCACAGCCTTCATCGGCCCAGCTTGCTTGAATCCTGATGGTGCAATGAGCAAGGGACTCACGTCTGAGTATACCCTTCCACACGTAGTGTGGATAAAATCGATTTTGGAAAAAGGGGGTGGTGATGGACAGAGTTTCTGAATGATGCAGAATACTCTTACCAAGTCAAGAGATCATGGTTTTAATCCATCGCCTGTTTTTTAGCTCATTGCACCATCCCAGCTCAGAACCTGGCTATATGTAAATTAGTCTGTTCCTGTCCCAGTGCATGATGGGAACAGGGCAAACCAAACTACCAAGCCAATTCTTATACTGGGAAGGAGACAAGCTTCCGGGGACCGGTTTCTGGCATCACAGCCTTCATCGGCCCGGCTTGCTTGAATCCTGATGGTACAATGAGCAAGGGACTCACGTCTGAGTATTACAAAGGGCAGCAACGAAGCTCACAACATATATAATATCTTTATTACATAAACTCTGTATATCAGCATCAAAAGTGCAAAACATTAAGGCCAACGGCCAGCCCAAATTTAAAGTCCGCACATGTGTGCATGAAAGCTTGTGCAGAAAATTGTAGTGCAGTCCCCTGCCATGGGAATCACCCTAGGATAGAGGCCTCAAATGGGCAGTCAGGCACCGCTCAGGGAGGAATGTGGTAGGATGGGGGACTTGGCCTCAAAATGGTGTGGAAGTTGAACTGGGAGGGGGCTGACTGACTGGGCTAGTCGGAGGACTGGACCTGGGAGGGTGAGAACTGGCTGAGTTAGAGGGATCCATGGATGTGGGAGCTTGAGGGCTGGCTGGACCTGGTGGAGTCGTTTCACGGGATGGCGGAGACATGCTGTGCGGAGGCTCAGTGGCTGATGGTGAATGAGGAGGGCTGGGTATCAATTGTTTGTGGATCCAATATCCCCCAAGTGTATTGCCACAAGTGAGAAGGGAGGTGGCTCCAACAGCCTCCCTCTTCCCCAAAACTGTAGCAGGTGGTGGTGGTGGATCTTCCAGTGGGAATTTGCCACACCTGATGGTACGCTGGGGTGGGTGTTGCCTTTTCCCCGTCTTCCCCTGTTGTGGAGGTACACTCCCCACTTTGCTCTCTTGTCCACGCTTCACAGGGGTGTGGGTGGGAGTCGACGATTTTGGCTAACAGCCTTCTGACATTGTTTTGGCGACAGTTGTGGCAGGCACCAGGTCCACCGCTGACAGGGCAAGTGTTTGTGTGGGTTTCAGATCAGGTGTGGGGATTGGAGTGTTCTTGGAGGGTGAGTCATCTGAGGAATGAAATATGGATGCATGTTTTTTGTCCTCATGTCTCTGAGTGTCCTGTGATTGGCTTTTTGTGGTGCGGTCATGCTTCCTCTTTGTGTGCTGTGGCGATGATGTATGGTGTCTAGATCACTTGGAGTGATGTTGTGCTGCGTGTGGATGACTGGGGGCCTGAGTGCTCTGCGGTGTGTATGCTCTGGTCAGGTGGGGGCACTGGGATTGTGGTTGTGAAAGGGACAGGAGCTGGAATGAGAATTTGGGACTGCTCAATGGCTGCCGCCACTATGGAGGCCAAAGAGTGGACAGTTCGGTGTAGTCCACCCAAGTCCGAATGAATGCCCTCTATGAACGCAGCAACCTGTGAAAGGTTGTTGCCATGATCCTGGCGGGCATTCAGGAGCACAGTGTGACCCACACACAAAATGTCCATGGCCTCCACACTGAGGGTAGTAAGGGAGACAGGGCTGGGGCAGAGGTGCCTTGGGAAAAGAGACTCTACCCTTCTTATGGCTGCGGGTACGGATAGCACTTTGGGGAGCATCCAGGAGGGTGGACACAGGATGACGTGTGGTGGAAGAAGATGCAGATCTTGAAATTCCTGTGCCCGCCAACACCGAGGAGTCACTCCTAGAGTGGAAAGATGTGGAGGTTGGTGTTTCCGGACAGCAATCCTCCAGGGCACTCCTGTCCTACTCCCGAGGTGCTGGTTCCCTCAATGTCACGGAACTCCTGTATACCAGTCATGCCAGAAGCTTCCCCAACGGTGTCGGCCCCTCTCCTTCCCTGCCCTCGGTAGTTGCTGCAAGAGACAGAGACATAGGTTCAGTAAAGTGGCATACTCACAAACATTATGTGCAATACAAACACAAATACTTTGACTGAAACTCCCACATTTTACTACTCCATCTACTTTCAGCATATTCCAAATGTGTGCAATCATCAGCTGATGCATGGAAACATGCTTAGTCGATAGTAATGCTCCATGTTGCGTTGACAGCCAAATAGCTGCGCATGTTCCTACATTTCAACAACACATACAATTGTCTGTAGGCACACCTGCATGCCTGTAGGTAAGATAGCTACACATTCAAATATGTTGTCCCAGTCACATTTGAAGTATATTTCACTGAACACCACAGATACAAAGTAAAACCTATCCATTTGCAAGTGATATTACCTCCTTTGGCAATGAAACACAACTACAGTTGTACATTGGTGTCAACCTTGTAGATATACCAATTTCTTTGAAGTGCACAGCACACATCTCTAAATGCTGCACACTTACATGATGCTCACTGATGTTCACTGCCAGTTCATGTCTCTGACACTCACACTGCAGCATATGTCACATGAACACACCTTTTTTTGTGATGAAGTGCAAATAAGCCCCACGTGCCTTTGTCACATAGACAATCCACAATAGCATGATAAAGGCAATGTAATGCAAGGCCTTCATGTGTTGGAACATAGCACATACCAACATCTTTCTAATTTCCTGACAGGCCTTCATTGATCCAAGGCATGATAGTGCCTTCTGTAGATGAAGTTGTGAGTGGCCTCCATTAGGACTGGTATACCGTCATCGCCATCTACCCCAGCAGCACCTGTGTGCCTTGCTGCCACTGTGGCAGGAAATTACATTATGTGATGCCTTGCTGCTGATATTAGGCTAGAATGTTATGGAGTGATGTGGTCATCTCTATTATTGTGAGACACAGAACCCATGGGACAGGTGTGACCTTTACCAACTCACTGCTCCCTGAGTCCACATTGGGGATTGTCTCTAGCCACTTACAAATCATCACATGAGCACACTATTGTGGTAGCCACACAGCACACACAAGCCTGACAAGTGTACTGGGCTACACACTTCACACAATGAATTTTCCTGTGTCAGAAGGTCTCAGTTCAGACAACATTCACAAAATGTGAGATGGAAACATGGCAAGATGACTTGATATGACAACGTTCATGGATTTCCCACATGAGAAACAAAATATTGTACATCTGCACTCAACACTGAGGCTACTTAGAAGCCATTGCATCACACTAGAGACATCATAGAGGTCCGTATTTGCTCTGGGCTGGGATTTATTCAGTCACTCATACGCAAAGTCACACTTTGCATAATAATCAGCCCTAACATCCTGCTTTTGGGCCCTCAAGCGTCCATCTAGCTCTGGCTGTGTCACTGCCAGGATGTGGACCATTAGTGGTATCATGTTCCTGCATGCCAACCTGGCACTTCGAGGGACCAGCCCCAGCATAATTTCTGGGACGTTTTTGCTGAGGCGGCAGATGTCATCACACCTCTTGTGGCAGTGTGTATGGCTTTGGTTTGAGACCCCAAGAGACCACACCTTGCGAGCAATAGCCCTCCAGATGGCCTTACGCTGATGGGCCTTGAGCTGTAGGCATGGGAGATAAGAGGAACATTTTGTAACACTGTGTTTTGTACCTCTGTGTGACAGAAAAGGAGCATGTAAACACATAGCACACAGATACATCAATGGAGAACAGAGCCCATACACCATGTCACATAGTACACTTGGATCAAGCCATATCATTGCAATGTATACATCTATGATGATGCCAGCACAGAAACCAATGTGAAAATGGGCCTCATCTGTGATGCACTATGTGAGTGAGCATGACATACAATACACTGTAAATGATGTGTAGTGGTCAGACCCAGTGTCTTACACAACACACCCCTTAATGTCCTTGACCATTGCATAGCTACATGTGTCATGGAGGTCACAATACGGTCCCTGAACTTACATTCTCACACTCTGTCAGAAGGTGTAGGCCTGTCTTATGCACTTCTCAGGCCTATAGTATCTCCTTCAAACATAGGATGGTGGACAGCACATATGTTTTTCTAAGTCCTTTTAGTGATTGGTCCTTGTAACATTGTGCAGTTACTGGGCAGGCCAGAGGGCTTTTCACTGAGGAAAAACGTGGTCCATCACAGAAATCACATGCATACACAATGAGAATGATGAAACAGTGCATACACATGTGAGACTCTCCACATTAGGGAATCAATAGAAATATGACATGTCCATCGTACATTTAGCAGTTGTGTCAGAGCTGATGTACTGCCAATAGTGATAGATCCAGGCCTTGTACTCCTGTGCATAATGGCCACATCTCCATAGAGTCAATTTCAAAGCAGAACACACATTATTTAGTACCCTCTGGCCAATCTACATTTGAAATCTCACAAATGAGCATATGAACACTTAATGAACTATGACATTACATGGCACATGGAATGTGTGTTCAGAGTTCGAGTTTCTCAACTCAGCAGTGTAACTGTATAACTTCTAAAGCACAGTATGCCATTTACATCATTGCATGCAGTCAGGGATATGGGGGAATAAGGCTATACACCTCATTGATGTGAAGTCATCATACTGGGCAGTGTCTCACACCTTTCCACTACCCAGTTTCAGAACAATATGTGTGATCTTAGGCTTCAATAGAGCTCAACCAGTACCATCCTCCCCCCAAACTGAAGTGCAAAAAGTTCTAGGTCATGTGTGGACCATGCTGTTGGCAAAATCTGAATGCATGAACATTGGCTTGCACTCACAGGCACATACTAGTTTACAGTAACATCATGTGTGCATTCTGAGCACTCTCAAACTTTTACTCATACACTTACCAGTACCTCTGGAGCACCATATAGCCGCCCATACTGGCCAAGGACCTCGTCCACCAGGACCTCCAGCTCCTCTGTGGTAAAGGGAGGGGCCCTGATGTTCTCTGTACGAACCATAACTGGTTCCAGAGTAGCGGTACAGCAGCAGTTGGTGGTGATGAATTGCGGACAGCAGTGGCTGATTGCAAGTGACACGTATGGCTATCTCACAGACATTTATAGGCCCCTGGGGTTGTTTCAGTGGTACTCTGCTGATGCAATTGGTCTGCCTGGTTTGCATCTTTCAGTTGTGGCCAATGCCTGTGACCGCAGTGGCAGAGCATGCCTAATGTGAGTTACAAACATGTATTGCACTACCGCGATGACGGTTCCCATTGGCTGCAATGACATTCACATAGGCGGTGTCACACCGAAGTGCCAGGTGGTCTCTACCGCAATCCTGCATCTTTCAATTGTGGACAATGCCAGTGACCGCACTGGCGGAGCATGCCTACGGTAAGGTTCAAACATGCATTCCACTACCGCGATGGCGGTTCCCACTGGCTGCAATAACATTCGCATAGGCGGTGTCACAATGCGGGGGCCAGGTGGTCTCTACCGCAATCCCGCATCTTTCAATTGTGGACAATTCCTGTGACCGCACTGTTGGAGCACGCCTACCTTGAGTTTTAAACATGTATTGCACTACCGCGATGGCAGTTCCCATTGGCCGCAATGACATTCGCATAAGTGGTGTCACACCGCGGGGGCCAGTTGGTCTCTACCACAATCCTGCATCTTTCAATTGTGGCTAATGCCTGTGACCGCACTGGCGCAGCACACCTACTGCGAGTTTCAAACATGTATTGCACTACCGCGATGGCAGTTCCTATTGGCCGCTATGACATTTTCATAGGCGATGTCACACCGCGGTGGCCAGGTGGTCTCTACCGCAATCCTGCATCTTTCAATTGTGGACAATGCCTGTGATCGCACTGGCAGAGCACGGCTACCGCACCTGTAAACATATCGTGCAATAGTATTATTGCTTTGCAAATTGCATCACTGATGACTATACATTTACACAAATTTAATTTCATCTGGTTATCAAGTGAATTGAGAGTGTGACATTTAACTCAAGTATGCCCACACATGTCATGTCAGTCACGTGATTAAATACATTGGTATGTACTCACTGACATGTCCAATTTCACCCATGTGGGCATATATACAGATTTTATGTTAAATTGCTTATAATTTTTGTAAACATGCCAATGTGTGAAATGCTAATTCATCCCACAGTCATGATGGACTGACCACATAATGTGCATATATCACTGTATACAGTGCTGTATTTATATTGATAGTTGTACAACTTACACTCACTTTGTTCATTGTGAATGATGTTGTGCTTCGTGTGACTAAAGCAAGAAGGTTGTGCAGTGACAGCAGCTACGTACAACTCAGCATTCATGCTGTTTGCCTAATGTGCTGTGTCAGCTACACACATGGCTGGTGACACAAGATGTAGGAGTGTACCATATACCATTCACATAGTCTGATTCAGATTTGACAGTAGTTAGTATGTACCTCTGGCTACATGAATGACTACAGGAGATCAAGGTGTCTGTGCATGTGACTTGTGCATTAAGATGTTGTTAAAGTCCTGTTGTCAATGTTGGTGTTGTGTTAGTCATTATGTAAGATGTTTGCCACATCTATCTGACTCATATTTACATGTGTCCCCTGCCACAATAATTAAGAGATGACTACCTGTGTATCGGCCTTTCCAAGAGCTGGAGAAAATGGAAGACGATTCCATCATAAAGAAATTCTGTCTGAATCGCCTTACCCTTCAACAGCTATATACTCAGTTGGAGTCCCATTTGAGGCCTCACAGAACATGTCCAACAGCTTTGAAACCAACAGTAAAGGTGAAGGCCGCCCTGGATTGCTTTGCCACTGGTTTGTTTCAGTACACAGTGGCCATCACAGGTGGGATGTCTCAACCTATGTTCAGCTTGGTGTTGCGTGATGTCCTGTCCGCATTCCGGACCTACAAGAACAGCTGCATCCACTTTCCAAGGACACATGAATTAGCAGATGTGAAGGGGGTAATGTATAACCTTGGTCACATACCTAATGCTGTTGGAGTAATTGACTGCATACACGTTGGCCTAGTTCCACCACAGGCATGTGAGCACATCTACCATAACAGGAAGCATTACCATTCAATTAATGTGTAAGTGGCATGTGATTATCTCCCATGTATGTGCCAATTTTCTGGGTTCGACACATGACTCCTACATACTGAGGAACAGTATCATCCCACCATGTATGGACAATCTGCATCCGGAGCGTGTGTGGCTTGTTGGTGAGTAAGCTGTGTCAATTAGCGTGCTGTATGTGTGACATGCTATTCTCCTCAACTATTACTATTACATACTTGGTTGTGTTTCTCACAACTAGGTAACTCTGCGTATCCCAACCAGCCTTGGTTGCTGAGCCCACATTGAAATCCAAGTACCCCGGGGAAAGTCCACTTCAATGATGCCCATGGGAGGACACGTTGTGTAGTGGAGCGTGCTTTTGGACTTCTGAGTGTATGAGTTGTCATTGATGGTAAAAGAGACAAATACAGTATTCCCCACAATAACGGAATTACTCAGTCCAACAAACTACTGCCATCAACATGGCAATGTGGGATAGGATAATCAACAAAGTAAATGTTCAGTGCAACATCATGTGACATCATGGTTGGCTCAGCGACTTGGCTTTAGTTGGTGCTGTGCCACATGATCCTCTCTTGGTGTTTCTCAGACATCCCTTTGTGCGTTGGGCAGGGGGGGCCTCTGATGCAGGTTCAAAGGTGTCTGAGGAGTCATTGTCTTGCAGCTCACGCATCTCTGTGGCCGCAGCTGAGTTGGTATGAGTTTCAGTAGGCTGGCCACTGGAGGGGGGTTGAGCCGTCATTTGAGCAGCATGTATGTACCTCGGAACACCCAAAAGCCGGCCCATGAGATCCACAAGTTGTCCCATTCATGTGTCCATGGACCTCTGCAGCAGGCGCAGCTCACGCAGTTATTCTACAACCGGGCCCATCTGTCCCTGGTTCTGTTGGTATGCACCAAACTCTTGCGACGGTGGCCATGGCTTCTGTCTCAGGATCCTCATGTGATTGTCCTCCAGTTGCCCTCCCACCTGCCCTGCTGCCTCGGACCTGTGGCATTGGCTGTCGGCACACACGCACACTGTCCACAGCATCCTTGTCTTGTGTGGTGGTGATGGTAACCACTGAGCCAGGGACAGTGTTGCAGGCAGCAGTGGTGATGTTGGAGGTGGCTGCAGCACAGGTCGTTGTAGCAGGGGTCAGCGTAGTGGTTGTTGCTGGTGTGTTGATAGTTGTGGTGGTGGGGACAATGTGGCCTTGAGACAGAGTGCACCCTAGCAGTCCTGAGGGGCCAGGTTGTTGCTCCTCATCCGATAAACGTTGAGAATCAGCATTAGTGTTCACGTTCGGGGGAGACTGGCTGTGCGCGTTGGTGGTGTTTTCGCAAGCTATTGCTTGTGAATCTCCTCTTGGACAGAGGTTAGATTGCCAGGAAAGTACACTTCACAACTCTGCTGACACAGCTTTGTATGTTTCAGTTGATACGCCAAACATTTTACATTGCCATCACTTGGTATTGGTAGAAGATTATCAGCATCATGACATGATGTAGAAGTACATACATTACTTGTTATTGTTGTGATATGTAAATAACAACCCTTTGACATGTACAGATACAGATGTACATGTCATCGTCTACCAACGTTGTGCACATCCACTTTGTTTTATGTCTGGATATTATAGACTTTTCTGAGAATCTGGTCCAGCTATGCCAAATCTTCATGATTTCATTAGTTAATATGGCTTAAAATCATGTGGTTTTATTTTTTTGACAGATTGACCATGCGTGTTATGAGTTCATATGAGCCTTCATGCTCTCAAACAAATGGAATTATACATTGCATTGTGTGCTTTGCATGATTGGGCCCTGATTGTATTTCTCATGTGACTTTGTGATTCAAAGTGGTATTGCTGTGACATTTACTTGTGCTTAGCTGTGTGTGCACTGGATGTGACATTTTGATCTTTACAGAGTTGCCTAACAGGTGAGGGATGTGGTGGTCATATGTCTACATGCATTTTGAGAGGGATAACAGGTGCAGGTGCTGACTATCTACCTGTTAGGTGGCATAGTGGAGGGAGATGGCTACCACATAGCTCTTGGGTGGGGTGAGTATTCCATCCTGCTCAGGGGTGATGGAAGTGAGCATGAGGAGCCTACCTACCTGTAAGGTGAAGGGAGCTATGAAATGGCTGCCACATGGTTCTGGGTGCCTGGTGGGAGTTGTAGTGCTGACTGCCTGTACACATACCCTCATGGAAATATTGCTACCTACATTTGAAGATAATCTGAAGAAGGAAATGATAGATATGTGAGGCATGTGTTGGGGAGAGGGTGTGATACATAAGTGCATTTAGGGGTAGTAAATGTAGCTTTATATTTGTGCAAGACAGTACATGGCAGTGTGATGGAATATGTGTATTGGTACTTACCAGTCTCCACTACCCTGGCCATTCCTGTGACACTCTCTGGATGCAGTATGGCAAGCACCTTCTCCTCCCAGGGAATGTTAATGGTAGAATGGGAGGGCCACCACCAGTCTTTAAGTCCTGCCACCTCTTCCTGATGTCATGCAGTGTGCACAGGGTGGTCCCTAGTGTATTGACCTTGTTGACTATCCTTTTCCACATTTGATTTTTTCTGAGTAGTGGTGTCTGTTGGACCATGCTTCAAATGTGGTTTTACTCTTATTATCTCGTCTACCATCACTGACAACTCATTGTCTGTGAATTTTGGCATTTATTTCTGTGCCGTGGTGTGTGATGCGCAAATAAGTGACAAGTGCATGTGGGAATGTGGTGGTGGAGATGTGTGAGGTGTGTGTTGGTAGTGTTGGTGTGGGTGGTTGTGATGGGGTGATGCGTAATGATTTGTCTCTCCTTTCAGCTGTGGTGTTTGGACCTTCACTGCTGGAGTTGTGCAAAGGAGGCTGGTCAGGGAAGGGGTTGGTTTTATACTCAGCTATGTGGGTGTGTCACAATGAGGTGTTCCTGCCAGGTGTGTTCTCCATGTTGACCTGGGATTTGTTTGGTTTTAAATACCATGGGGGTGTTTCATTGTGGTGTGTCAAATGTGTTTGAGTGGTACAAAAGGGGGTGGTGATGGACGGAGCATCTGAACCAATCAAACACTCACACTCAGTCAACAGATCTGGGTTTAATCCATCACCGTTCTTTAGCCCACTCTGCCACCCCAGTTCAGACATGGCCATATGCAAATCAGTCTGACCCTGTGCCTCATGGGAACAGTCCAGCCCGAACTGCCAAGCCATGCCTTCCCTGGACCGGAAACAAGCTTCAGAGGACCGGTTTCTGGCATTTCAGCCGTCTTCAGCCCGACTTGCTTGAATCCAGTATTGTACCCCCTTTTGTACCACTTTGTTCGCCATAAGTTGGCATCAAATGTGTTTGAGGGCAGCGGAAAGAACACACACACTTGGAGGCCTTATTGTGTGGTTGGATTCTTTCCACGCAATGATCATTACGCCTGCTCTGCCATTCACCTTTTCATGTGACTGCAGAGGTCGGCAATCAATCAACGTTCTGACTGCTCCGCCATCTTATCATAATTTCACTTGCGGTCTTTCTGCATGAGGATCGGCATTTTTAGTGCTTTCCGCAGCTTTTCCATCCACCGCAGTTCGATTTTATGGTTTTCCGGACGGTTTTTGTGCATTCCAATCGTGGCGGTCGGATTTTACATTCATTGCATCATAATGTGACCACCGGTTTTGCCGCGGAACATGCGGCTGCTTTTTTTCCCTCAAGCACTGCGCTCTGAGGGCTTTTCCGTCCGCCATCGCCATGACCCCCAAAGTTATCAAGAACTAAGGCTAGAAAAAACCGTCACTAAAATAGGTCCTAATACAATGGCTGGGGGGTCCGCGGCGGACAGAAAAAACGCCCACCGATTTTCCGCCTGGTCGATAAGTTGACTGGGCTAAAAAGGGTTTGTTATGGTGGCAGTGTCTGAAAGACACCGCCAGCCATATTATGGTGTGGGTTTTGAAATGCCTTTCTGTGGTGGAATGCGGAGTCTGCTTGGGGGGCCCGTGCGGGCCCCCAGGGACTCCAGGAGGGTGGGGGGTACACATGTGGGGTACCCATGGTACCCACCTGCAGTTCCATGCACAACATGGCAGGCACCATGTGGTGCCTTCCATGTTGTGCATTGTGGAGGGCGGTGCTGAGTGCACCGATCGCCACAATGTTAGGAATGGAGGATGCGTCCGCCACTGTGGTGGGAGCATCCTAATGGCACCCACAGGACCCCCGCCCTTATGGCGGGCTGTCCCGTTGTACAACGGGATGATGGGCGGACAAAGTCCGCCCGCCATCCTAATGTGCCCCTTAGTAAACAAACAAAAACAATGTACGAATACCTACAACACAAAACTAGACTCTACCCAAACACCAAAGGACTAGAGTACCTAGACACTATAGCCAAATCTATATTTTAAACATAAGACAATAGAAAAAAAATATGCAGCATTTAAAAATTACAAAATATTTAAACAACATATTTCTACTCTTTTTTTAATTAAATATAATAATGTCATTTAAAAATGAAAAACGTACATACAACTATATGACCTTATATAATTATTAAAATAAAAAAGAAACAAGCAAACCAAATGTTTTACAAAAACATTCGCAGTGGATGGTCCTCCAAAACGAAGAAATCCATAGCATTTAAAACGGAACAAGAATCCATTAAAAAGGGGATGTCCAAAATAAATGCAAAAATACAGCTGTAGAAAAAAATGATCCAACAATGCAATCCTCTTAATAACAAAACCCTCAAAAACCTGAAAATTAGTTTTAAGAAAACGGTCCGACAAATCCAAAAAATAAAAGGAAATTTAAAAAAGTAATTCATTTCAAAGAAATAAAATACATTTTCCTTTGTAAAAGAAAAAACACGTCTTCTGCACCATACTTTAACTAAACAAGAAACATGCACAAAAAACAACTCCCTCCCACAATAAAATATTTAAACCCACACACATTAATTAAAACTTTAAATACAAAATAACAGAATTAAACATCACATAACTAACACTATATAACACTCTACTACTCTTCAAAACCACGTCAAACACATCAAACACCAAACTACCAACACAACACCAAACTACACAAAAATGAAGATTTAACACCCTAACAAATCTACCTACACTACTACTACCCCCCCTGCCCTAAAATTACTTTAAAAGTCAATTAAATTGAATTTACCTTAAGAGACAAAACACAGCAGCGAGGCTCCATCTTTCAAAATGACCTAAAAATAATAATATTTAATATACTAAATAATAAGAACAAAATAAAAACTATAACAGTTTAAAATACTATGGGGCCCATGAGGATCTCGGGCGGATCGCATGGCGGTGGCGATCCGTCCGAGATCGGTCCCCACCCGCAACCCATTTCCCCCCCGCCATATTACTATGGCGGGGGACCGCGGTGGACGCCATGTTGTGCATGGAAGTGCACAACATGCCTTCCTGGCATTGTCGTGGGTGGTGCTGAGTGCACCGCCCGCAACAATGACAGGAAAGCAGGATGCACCTGCCACTGTGGTGGGCGCATCCCAATGGCCCCCATCCTTATGGCGGGCGGTCCCATTTCCTGATAGGATGGCGGGCGGACAGAGTCCGCCCGCCATCCTAATGACCCCCATAGTATATCATTTTATGACACAAATAAAATTATCTAAAATTTATTAAAAACACAATGCTTGAATAAAATATTTATCATTTTTCAAAACTGTTTAAAAAGAATATGTATTTAAAAATAAATTTGTAATGTAAATGTACATTCAAACTATATTTTATACTTCATAATGTATTCTGAATAACATCAACATTTGTTAGTCTTGTTTTTCAACATTTTCAAAAATTGTATAATAAAACTGAATAAAAACAATTTAATTGTGAACAACTAAAATAAAAAAATTGTTCGTGAATAAAAATGTTGACAGTAAAAACTGACATACATCTCCTTTTTTATTTTTCACTAGCTGTACCCGGCCACGCATTGCTGTGGCTCAGTCTGGATAAATGGAAGAGAAAGAAAAGAGTAAGTGCACTTTTCTAATATGTTTAATTTCACAATGCTTGTGGGTATACAATATGTTTTTGTGACTATTGTCTGTATGCGTCCCATGTAGTTGTTGCAAAGCAAGCAAACCGATAGGGTCCCTTTGGCCTTTTGATTAAAAACACTCGCGTACAGGACACTCGCGTATTCGAATCCAACGTTGTTTATATATAAACATGCGCCTAATCGAATCCAATGTTGTGTCAAACTTTCAAAGCAATCGGTGAAGAACTTTCAGAGATTTAAGATTTTGAACGAACAAACGTTTGACATTTTTATGTGTCTGTTCGGGCTTTCGATTAAAAACACGAGCGTATTCTACACATGCGTATTCGAATCCAACGTTGTGTATATAAAAACATGCGCGTATTCAAATCCAACGTTGTGTCAAAATCTAAAAGCAATCGGTGAAGAACTTTCAGAGATTCACGATTTTGCACAAATGAACATTTACATTTTAATTTATATAGATTTACATGTAAAGTGTATAAAAATGCAATCTAATAAACCATGAAAAATTACGATTCCAATTCCAAACCAGCTAAACTCAAGGAAAGTGCTGGATAATTAACCATAAAAAAATACTATTCCTACTCCAAAACCAACAAAACTCAGGGAAACTGCTGGATAATAAACCATAAAATATTACTATTCCAACTTCAAACCGACTAAACTCAGGGAACGTGCTAGATAATAAACCATAAGAAATTACTATTCCAACTCCAAACCAACTAAACTCAGGTAGAGTGCTGGATAATAAACAAAAAATAATTACTATTCAAACTCCAAAACAAATAAACTAAGGAAAAGTGCTAAATAATGTAAAAGTTTTAAACATAGAAAAATAAAAAAAATCCCAAACTATGAGAAAAACATAAATTAATAATATACAAATTCTTTTTAAATTTAAAAATTGATCACAAATATTTCCCCCAAATTTTTGTTAAACATTTTTAAAAAACTACACATGATAAATATTGCAAAAATGTTAAAAAATTGTCAATAAAATGTGGGTTTTTCTCTTCTTATCAAAACTAAATACATTACATTTTTAAATCTATTTTTCCTTGATTTAAAAAGAAAATAAATATTAATAAATAATATATACATAAACATATCATTTTACTGCCATTTGTTTATTAAAATAATGTATTATTTTTTATATAATATACAGAAAAATATTTGCACCTAAAAAAAAACTTTAAAAAAACATTTACAGAACAAATTAGGTGCCATTGCATAGAATAGGTAACATAATATAGTCTTCAGAGCCATTGACATAAAATGCATGCTTGCAGAATTGACCTGTCCACTGAAATGTTGGAAGGAGGGGAGAGAATCTTAGTAGGGACAAGTCAGGCCCCTCAGAGAGCTGTATCACGGCTTGAGGGTCTCTCAGGTGCGTAGACACCAAACAAAGGGAGAATGAACAGGGAGAGAGGTAGGAACCTAATATGATTGTGTGGTAGTCATCTGGAAATGGATATCCCAAGGTGCCCTTGATTAGGGGTGGGCGGAATTTGCGTAATTGCGTTACGCAAATCTCCGCAAAACTGTAAAAAATCTCCGCAAACATGCAGAAATTCCGCGAACACGCGGAATTGCTTCTTCGCGATGCTTTTTTACTGTTCGCAATCGCTGTGTGCGTGCTAGGGGGAAATATCTCGCGAACACGCATTTGAGAACGCAAACAAGCAAAAAATGTCACAAAGTCACGGAACGCAGAGTTTTGGGCAATTTTGCGTTCTCCACGAAACGCGAAATTACCCAAATTACCCAAATTCCGTGAAAGGAACGGAATTTGCCGCCCAGGCCTACCCTTGATGTGGCTCAGGATTATCTTCCCGAAGATCTTCAGGGTAGGGTATGCCCATCATATGTGGCAAAAATCACCTCCCGGGGCTCACATTGCCGACATGAGGCGAGAACTGCCGGATGCACAGCATGTCGACGGGAGGGAGTGTAATACTAATGAAATAATACCTTGTAGACTGCCTCCTGCTGAGGAATGCTTCTGTGTATGCGCAGAATGTCGTGCCAAAGTTACTCTCACTGTCTCTGGGTGATGTCATGCGTGCCATCCGAGGACAACTTCCATTGGTAAGGGTGGTGAGGGAGGGTGCGTTATTGTTGCAAGACTGAATATGTTTTAGATACCAAACCCCGAGAGCCCAGGTAGTTGCGGACAAGGTGTTAAAAGAGTGTGAGAGGGCGGTGACAGCCTCGGCATTGGAGGGGTGAAGATCCCTGTGCCGAAGCTGGAAATATTGTTGACAAGCAGTTTCAGACAGGTGTAAGTCCCATTTGCATTGTTCAAAGGACTTAACAGTCAGGCCTCGAAAGAGGTTGTGTAGTATCCTACATTTGCCTGGGGAAGAGCGGGGTAGAAGTCAGGATTGCGTGCTATGGGAGTATAAGGCGATGGGAATGTGGTCAATCTGTGCCTCGTAGATAGTTTGTCCCAGATCTCCAACATAGTGCGTGTCGGAGTGGCTGTGTAAGCGCTGCGTGGATGGGAGGATTTAGGCAACCAGGAGAGGTCCCAAAGTGGTCGTCAGGCCACTGCCCTGTCCAGATGCAGCCAATGTTTTTCACTTTCCCTCACCACCCATTCAGAAATGGAGCTGTTTGTACCTTTTTCCTAATTCGCAACTTGTGCTGTGATATCCGATGGCATATTTCTTGATTGGTTTTGCCAATATACAGCTTTTTGCAGGGACAAATAATTCCATAGATGAAAAATTTGGATTTGCAATTTGTGATTATTGTGGTACAAACAGCTCCTTTAGTAAATCATTGGCACAGCCACTCCCACTCAGAAAAAGATTTAAGATGGACTGCCATCTCCAAAGTAGAACAAGATCCAAGAGGAGGTGGCCTGGAGGCAAAACTGACCAAAAGGGAAGCAACACTGAATACTACATTTAACATGGTAGTAGATGGGTTAAATGAACTTTCAGAAATATACCATCTGTAAAATCATGCCGACGTCACTTCAATATATGTTGTGTTTCTGTTCAATAGTTAAAAAACACCATATTGTTGCGTGGAAGTTCCACTACAAGCACAATTTCAGCTTTCCAACGGCGTATTAGGCCAACCATGCCGGTCACATACACTCTGAAATGCCATCCATGAAGAACCTGTCCATGGATAATTGGACATAAGGTCTCGTTGCCCAGAATGATCAGATATGATACATCTATAGAGCCCTCCGGACCCTTTTCAGAGTAGATATTAGAATTGCAAACCGGGGTGCTCTCGAAAAAAAACCATGCCAATATGGAAGATCTATATAGGCAGGGACGTTTTGCAAAAGCGCCCATTAACCTGAGGCTTTTAAGCATGCAACTACGCAAATTTAAGAAAAACGATACTAGCAGGTACAGATTTAAACAGCGCAGCTGCGCTACTACAAAAAAACGACTTGAGTCCTTTCTCTTTTTTTTTTAAATCAGTTATGTTTGGAAGAACTTTATTGAAAAAAGACATGTCGAGCTTCACCTCAACCTTATTGGATTTCAATTCAAAATATGAGAGATTAACTGAGACCAACGAAGTCCACAGCCGTCATTTGATATGTCTCACTACCGACCATAACTTTGGCTTTTTGTAGTATCAACAATCGAGAGATTCTCAAATGAAAAAAACCTATAAATGACTGAATATAATGAAACCGAGAAGCTCACATTGGATTCAAAAGAGACCTCTAGATTGCGACTACATTTCCCATAATTCCAAGCCCTCCCCCAAAAAATGGAACGATAAACTTGAGGGAGTTCGCGCCATTTCCGCATTCAGTGGACCACAGAGTTAGCGTCCTCCGATTTCAGCTACGAGTGAGCTGCTACGAAAAAGAAAAAAGGTAAGCCTGCGGGCCATCCCTACCATTATAAGATTTTATAGGCAAGATGGAAGATTTTGGCAGCATTCTAGCACATGCACTAATAAGAACAGAGCGTCCCTGAGGATAAGATATCATTTTAATGCGAGCCAACGCAGATGCGGGCAGCACGCGAAAAGAACTTTTCGGCACTAACCGGGGCTCTCAAACTTATATATTTTTTTTTTTTAAAGGGAAATTATTATTCATTCATGGCATAGAAGAAAGTGATGCTAGAGGGCACTTGAAAGGATTGGCTGGAGCTATCATGTTTTCATTAAATAATGCGAAGAAAGGCAAATATGGCATTTATACCAACTCTACTTTTGATTCCTAGGATTTGATTCCTACTAGAAACAGCTGAGCAAACTTGATTCCCCTACAAGAGCAAGACTTGAAAAAACAGGTAACTTTATGAGAGACCTTGTTTTTGTTTTTTCTGCCAATGGAATTAAAGCTAAGGTACTGATGGCAGTCCATCTTATTTTTCTATAGAGTGTGACCGAAAAGCTGTTTTTCTTTAAAAAGTTTGGAACATGGCCAACAATTTAAGGCTTGGTGTGCCGCTTTCAAACAAGTAAGCCACTAGTGATTAGAGAACTTTGTTTGGAAACAGATGACTGACACAACTGGACAGCTGAGACATATTTATTTATTTTGTGTCCACAGATAACATATTTGAGTGGTTTAGCCTGTGATTCAAGCATTTAGTAAGGTAAGAGGTAAAATGCTGCAATATATGGCAGAAAATCTAGATATATGTTGAGAATGTCTAGTAAGACAAGACCATTTCATGTCTTTCAGAAATTATTGGTCCTGAGGAGAATCTCTCCAAAGAAAGAGATTCGAAACGCGTCGACCATGTCATTTCTAGGCCAATCACCAGATTCTATTTTTCTTGATTTTTTGGATTGTTGTAAAAAAAAATTGATGGTCTTATTTACAATTTGTTATTATTAGTGTTTTTCAAGAATAGATTGTTTGTTTTTCAAAAAGGATTTTGTTCATGTTTCCCAGGGTGGAATGAGTGTGAATGTGATAGTATGTGAGGATGAGTGTGGCAACTAGTTGAGTATGAATATGAAGTATCTATTGAAAGTATGAATGAGATGAGAGATTGCAGTTGTGAGGTTTTGAAAGAGGAGCATTAAAAATATTTGGAAGGATGAGTATGTCAGTGTGGGGGTTATTGTAATTGTCCGGATTTGGTGATGACAAGAAAGTTTTTTATAATGTTCTACTGAATGTATTAGCTCTAAATTTGTATAAATAAAACTGATTAATTCTAACGGAAAAGGCGGTTAAGAAGGACCTGTTTGATTCTTGTTTCTTCTTTAAATTGTGGAATTGAGTGGCAGCATTGGCATTTCACTTTGTTTATTTCACTGCAATCTGGGGCACAGGTAGACTGCAACTCACAAGATGGAGGAGAATGTTTTGGAGTGTACCCAGCAAAGCCTTAAGGGGCCTGGGCAGGTATGAGAGGAGGGCTCTGGGTTGCCTGAGAGATGGGGAGCCAATCAACAGGCCAGGGTTTGCTGGCCTGGGGTTGGGGCTGGGACTGGGGAGCTGATCCTCTATTCAGAATCTCCTAGTAGAGAAACAGCCTCAATCCACTCTTTGGACTTCTGCAGGTAAGGGCCTAACAAACTGTTCTCTAACAATACTGTTTACAATATGTGAGTGTGTCTGTGTGCACGTTCAAGTCTTCAGTGGTTATAATCATCTGATGTATTTAGTGTATATATCTTTCTTATTTATTGCATTGGATGTGCATATTATTATCTGCTTGTATTTCATTATTTTATTCCATGTATTTTATTCCATGCATTTAACAGTTGCATTTGCTTACTTATAAGTGTGATATTATTGCTTGCACACACACACACACACACAGACACACACACACACACATATATATATATATATATAAAAACAAAAACAGGTCACTCAGCAACTTAAAGGCGCCCTCGGGAAGCAGAAGAACATTTCTTTATTGACCACCAGGCAACAGAGCACACTTTCCAAATCATTTAAGTCTGCAAGATGCGTTTCGGAAAGTTCCTTTTTCAAAGGAGTGGCTTAGATTACTTGCGTTGCTGCGCGGCATATCCTTCTAAATAATTGCCCTCCAATGGTCTCTCAGATAAGTATCTCAGTGTTTGTTGAGAGTTGTAGTATGTCCCGCAGCCAGCATTCAAACCGAAATTGGAAAAAGTCCAAAACAAACAATCGTTCCACAATGGGCCGCAAAATTCATAATTTGCCCGAAATCCACAGGAACTGCTTCCCCACATCGGGCATCGAAAAATTCCGAGCCACGTGTCCCCTGTCACATCCTTAGGGTAGCAGGCACAGCAACGCAAGTAATCTAAGCCACTCCTTTGAAAAAGGAACTTTCAGAAACGCGTCAGGCAGACTTGCATGATTTGGAAAGTGCACTCTGTTGCCTGGTGGTCAATAAAGAAATGTTCTTCTGCTTCCTGAGTGCGCCCTTAAGTTGATGAGCGACATATTTTTTATGTATTTCACGGCGGCTTCAGGCCGTAGAGGGCGAACCAACCTAAGCATGTGACAGGAGACACAGGGCTCGGAATTCTTCATCAGATACATTTGGACTAATTAACCACTTGCATGCGCTGCGAATTTTCGCGCTGTGCGGGTGATTTTAAAAGTGGGCGGGATTCGAATGGCCCCCGGCCATCGTCAGCACACGCCCACCGTGACTCATGACAGCCAGGGGCCATCATGAGCATGCAAGGGATTACGGTTCCATTGTGGCATCATTCCTGAAAGGCTATTAAAAGGCATACTGTTATTTTATTCAAACACGTGGTTAAGAAGCAAGATAGGTGATGGGTCCAGATTATCAAGGAAGCTGACAACGACCAGAGGACTTAAACAAGGGTGTGTTTTGGCTCATCACCTCTTCATCCTGTTTTTGTCTGATCTTTCTCAAAGGCTGGACTGTATCAACTCCCATCCACCAAAACTTGGTAAATTGAGACTCTCTCATCTTTCATACGCCGATGATGTGGTGTTAATGAGCCAAACAAAGATTGGTCTTAAAGGAAGCTTGAACGAAATGTCAGCCTATATTTCAGAAAACAAACTTGAAATAAATATATCTAAGACTAAAACAATGGTGATTGGGAGCCAGCAGAGATGTAAACAGACAATCTGGCTTAATGGTAATCAACTAGAGGAGGTAAAAAACTACAAGTACCTGGGATTCTACATTGATAACTCAAGAAACCTCACAGAGCAAAAAATTTATATGACTCAGAGAACATGCGCACTTACATTTGCCTTCAGCTTACTGGCTAAAAAGTTGAAGGGTCCTTCATATAAACCTCTGCTTGCCGTAATGAAGGCAAAAATCCTGCCAACAATAACATATGCCAGCGCTGCCTTTCATGGTGAAGATGGAGAGGTTTTAAACCAATTGATAGTTTCCATCTATAAAAAAACATTTCAGATACAAAAGTCGGCTTCCCCGGCCCAGGTTCGTCTTGAATTCGGCCTAATAAACGAAGACATAGGCAGAATGTATGCGAGAGTTAAAACGTGGTATCTCTTGAAACAAAATGTAGCTACATCACAAATCAATGAAGCCATTTGGACTGAAGTGAATGAGGACAAAACTTCTGCTTTTAATCAATACTTATTCAAATCCCTCTCAACTACATGTACAATAGAATTATGGAATAAAAACCTTCCGTACCAATCATTCAAACAAGCAATAAATAAAGTTTCAAAAATTCATTCATCTCAACATGACAAAAATATTTTCAGATCAAGGTCGCATGCTTGGATGGTGATAAACAACTATAAGTCCCTCGAACCAGCGTCATGTTTGAGCGAAACATTCTCAATGAATGTAAAAAAGTAATTAATGGCTCTACGCTTCGGAAAACTACCATATTTGGCAGACCAGCCAGCCTGGGTGCATACAGGTCCTAAATCATGCCGGCTGTGCAATTTCTACAAAGAGGACTTCATCCATGTAATTTGCACATGCAAGAAACTGTATAATGAATGAGTTATTCTTCTAAAATCAAGCTTTAATGAAAGAGGTATTAGGTCCTGTAGAGCTGCAATAACGGCGTGCCTAAATCCTTCAGATCCCCCACTGAACGGATGACTGATTAAATTCCTCAAAGCATTTACAAAGCTTTGTTAAAAAGGGTCGGAAACGTGGCATAGAAGGATAATGGACAATACCACTGCACTGAATTTTAACAATGACATTTTGGAAGTATTAGAAGAAATGAAATGAATGTATTGCTAACTTTTGTAACTTTTTTGTACTACAATGGTCTTTTTTTTCTATTCTGGTTTTAAATTGTTATGGTTTTAATTAACTAAACAATAAACATTTACTTCGGTAGGACCATTGTGGCATGACAAAGGGAGAAGAGGGAAACAATTGTTAAAGCCCTTTTGAAAGCCGCATCACAACTGGTGACTTAAACAATGAGGGATGATCTGGCAATCATAAGAATGCCACTAGAGTCGAAAAATTACCCTTATCTGTGCAATGAAAAGCCTTGCTGGGCAAGAGACGGAACAAAAAACAAAACATCAGATAACTTGGTGTGGAGGAGGCCAATCTGGTGTGTGACGAGCCAAACCACAAATTTGTCCCAACAAAAGTTGTACACAGTTTTCGATACGGAATGCCTGGCTGCCAATATGACATCAACCACCTCTGAAGGAATATCAAAGACATTCAGCTGTTGCCTCTTAATCCTCTAGCAGGAAGTTCAAAAGCATGAAGGCCCGGCTGCAGAACCCTGCCCAGCTGCTGGGACAGCAGGTCCTCCTTGAGGGGCAGCCTGATCAGGGGACATATGCACAAGTCCGGGAGTTCGGGATACCACACTCTCTGTGTCCAATCCAGAGCCACTAGTATGAGTAAGGCCAGGTCTGTCTTTATCTTCTTGAGAAATCGATACAGGAGTGGTAGTGGTAGAAAGGCATATAGTTTCACTCGATGGAAACATATCTCAGAGTGTGAGACACCTGGGAATCACAAGTGTTGACATTGTGCGTTCTTGGCGGTAGAAGATTGAGCCACGGTTCTCCCAATTCATGGGTGACTGTGCTCCACCTGTGGGTGTAACTGTCATTCGTGATCTGCTAGGCATCAATGGCTGAGCGTGTCTGCCCTGGCATTCAAGCAGCCTGCCAGGTGGTTGACCACCAGAAAAATTCAATGGTGGTCCAGACACTTCCAGAAGTGCAAGGCCTCCTGTCACATGGTTGTGAGAGCCATCCTGCCCTGTTTGTTACAGTACCACATGCCAGTGGTGTTGTCTGTGACATCTGTACCACCCTCCGATTGATAGATGGAAGGAAGGCTTTCAATGACAAGTAGATGGCCGTTAGCACCAGAAGGCTGATGTGGAGCCATGACTCCACCAGAGACCATAGATTTCTGATCTCTACCTTTCCCAGATAACCGCCTAAACCCAGAAGCAATGCATCCATCACCACTGTCAGTTCTGGGTGGGGAAGCGAGTAGGGCTCTACTGCTGACCCAATCATGGTCCAACAACCACCACTTCAGATCCTTTGCATAAAACTTGAACGTGGTAGGAAGTGAAGGAAATGGCCAGATAAGGGTCATCCGGCTCACTCACGACCACCTCTCAGCCTTCCATACCAAATGAAGAGTCTGTCAAACGGTAGAGAATACAAACCAAAATATCTATTTATTTATGTATACTCAGGGTGGAGCTCAACATACCCAGTCGGTAGGAGTGCTGCAGTGGGACTGACATCAGCAAGCATAATGATACATTATGTACATTTTGAAACCAATGAGAGCATGCCCACAATGGAATTTTACAGCTGGACAATAAATTACAAAGGAGTAAGTTTTGATTCTGAGGCCGAGCACACATTATCTACTATGTACGGTCACTCTGCCTGTACCCACCAGTAGACAAGTGGGAGAAGGCCTACGTCTAAAAGGAAAGGTATGCGCTAATCAGAACAATGCATTCATTAGTGTAGCAAAACTCAGCTCCAAAGGAACATAACTTAGAGAAGGCTGTTTCTCAGAAATGGCATAGGATTATAATTCAAAATAGCGGCCATACACAAAATGATGCCACAAATGCTAACCTTACATAAAACAATGCAAAGCCTATTTTTCTATTCTAACAGACCCTCCTTTTAGCATGAGATAAACATTTTGTATAATAGAAAAATACATGTAATTCAATAATCAACTGTTTTAGGAGCACTCCATGTCTTCGGTCTCAGGAAAGGAAAAAGTGAGGAGGGAAGAGGTCTCAAAAATACCCTCATCTATTTGCATGAAGTCTTCTACTTCCTTTTGAATCATAATTGTTGCATTAGTATCATCAATCGATATTCTCTTAGGAGCGAGAAGGTGGTGCAATAAGAGCAACAAAAGGGGAGACATTGGACCAGGACACAGCAACAGATCAAAATCACAATGAAATAAATCACCTTCTCAAGGATCCAACCCCAACTACCAAAAAGTAACCAACTCCAGTTCCAACTCTCCATTCCTTTAACATTTTGTAGGATGTCTAAAATGTGTTGGGTAATGTTCTTTTCCATATTGGTGATCCCGACTACACACTGGTCTCCTACTACTGTGCGCACACCACCACTTTTAGCTAGGATGAAATCAACAGCATATCTAGTCTGTTCAGAATATATCCACATACTTTCCAATTGGGTGGTGATGTCACTGAAAGCTGTTACTGTGTGATAAGACAGTATCTGCAGCTTACATCCAAAATATTATCTAGCTCTTTCATCCCTGGCCATTGCAGTCCCACCAAAGGTAATAATGGAGGAGAGAATATATCCAAAAGTGACCCCATTGCTTTAATTTTTGACTTCCAATCTTTCACTCCATCACAGAACTCTGCAGTCAATATTCTTTTTACCCGTCTTACACTTGGCTTACTGTACTTAAATGGCACGCCTAGCGTGAGTACCATCCCTAGAGCAACATCATCTGTGCCATTATAAACATTTCAGTAAGTATCAATGGAAAAGAAAAAAAATCCTGGGCGTGCATGAAGTGGTCTTTCATAATCTTCGGGGGGCCTATCTGGTTTTCATTCCAAAGGTCCTCGGGTCCTAAATCCCAGAACAATTAATATACAGAAATGCGTCAGTACTATTTATTATCAGATAACAGGCAGGATAATAACCAGCTTTCAGGGTGACTGTTAAATCTGGGTAGTGCCAGCCCACTAAGGTAACGTTCTGTCATATACAAATTATCACAATACGTATTATTGTCACACCCCAGAAATCCCCTTCCTCATGGCTTCCTGTATTACAAACAAGAGCCAGGATACCCAATACCAAACTCACCCCTTACCTCTATGAATTGGCCTGGGTGGGTATACGTATAATTGACAAGTGACAATGGATAAGCAGTCTATAAGCTTGTAACAGATTCGGTGGGATAACAAGCTGTACCTTTTCCCAGAAATCTTTCATGTGTGTCTAGAAATACATTACTCGGGCTTGTGCGGACTTGGGAAACAACCATATTCTTAGTACATGACGGCGCATCTTGATCACGTTACAAAACCCAGGACACCCCACCCAGAATCAATAGCAGCAGAACCATAAGAATAGCACATAATATCTTTTTCTTTGTAGACCAAAATGTACATGTGTGAACAAGGGGAATCACTGGCTGCTTTTCATCAACCATTCTGCCAAAGGGATGCATAGCAAATGATGAAGCAAGGGGGCAAAATGCCAGCAAGAAAAATGTAAAAGTTCCCAGTGTCCGTCAAAGCCTCACTGGTTCAGGCTCCAATTGTCCATCAAACCGTTGGTGATCTTGAGCACAGGCGGTAGAGCTTGCTCTGTCGTAAGCTCAGGTTCCTACGTATACCACAAAAATGTACCCCCAAGGGGATACTTTCGATCTATCCTGTTCAATGTTCAAACAGTGCACAAATCTCACATCACCCTAAACTAACTCTGTTGGTACTATACCAAAGTACACCCTAACTTACACAGTCCATCCCTAACTAATCTGACTTCCCTTTTGGTACAGTGTTCCTCAGCCAAGGGTGCAGGTTGTACCTAGTGACTCCAGGCACAAAAGGATCAATGAAAAGAGGCTCCTGGATAGCTCGTATTTCCGGGCAACTGCTGCAATTAGCACTTCATCATTTTCCTCATCCATTTTGGTCCAGGTAAGCCTGGCGTCACTGTATGACATTATGCTGATTATCTATACTTGCAACGGGTACAATGAGGCCATATGTTAGATGACTTCGCATATGCCATGAAGAAGTCCAATTTTTTGGACAAAGCACGTTGGCTGGTCTACTCAACATGGTTTATGATCTTTCAAATCAAATTGTAATTCAATAAAAAGGAGGATTTGAAGAACAAGTTTGGACACAGACTTTGTAATTTGTGACATTGTTCATAAGGCGGTGCACCAATTGCTGTTTTGTTTAAACTGACTTCCGTTATCACTCCAGATCAAACAGGGCAAGCCAAAATGAGGAAAGAACTCCTTAAAGAGTGCCTGTGAATCTTAATGGCTGTATTGTCTTTGGTAGGATAAGCCTCAACCCAGTTACTAAATGTGCAAACAACCACCAAGACATACTTCAAATTATTGCACCTATTTAATTATATGTAATCCATTTGTAGGACCTCAAAAGAAAAAGTGGGTGGTGCAAAATTACCGGGTGGTATAGGGGTATCTTTTTCAGAATTATGCATCATGCACACCATGCAGTACTTCACTAAATGTGCAGCTGTTTTCAAATGTTATCATTCTGCCATACAAGGTCTAATAACTTGCAAATACCCTTAGAACTGATATGGGCTGGACCATGGGCCATTGTGACTACAGGAAGAATATATGCATCTGGCAACACTCAACTCTGCTTCCCTGATTTATCAATCCAACATCCCTCATTGTTTAATTTTGCTGAAGTTTCTTGCAACATTGCTAATTCCTCTATCGTGGCCTCGCTTTGTAGCTCTTTCACATTCTCGAGTGTATCCTCAAACATGGTAACTTCAGGCACCCACCTAGCGGGACCTGCTACAAACATTATTTTTATTTTAGTTCGGGCTGTTTCCTTAGCAGTCTGATCTGCAAATGCATTTGCCCTACCGACATCGTCAGTGACTTTCTGGTGGGCACTAAACTTTACCATACTAAAGCCTCAATATGAGGTGCCCATGCTGAATTTCTGTGCCAGGTGAAGTAAGGAACCCTCTCTCAGCCCATAGTTGCCCAAAGTTATGCGCGACGCCAAAGGCATACTGGCTGTCAGTATAAATATTGACAACCAGTCCCTCACTCAATTTGAAAGCTCGTATTAAGGCAACAAGCTCAGCAGCTTGGGCCCACCGATAAGGAATTCATGATGTCTCAACTACTGTACGCAGTCTAGTGATAGCATACGCAATAGTTGTAGTACCATCTTGTAATTTAAAACAAGAGCCGTCGACCTATAGTTCCCCTTGTGGGTCAATTAAGGGAACATCAGTCAAGTCTACCTGTCCTTTCGTCTCTTCTTCCGTCCGAAAGATACAGTCAAGTTTATCAATCTCAACACTCTGAAAAGGGAGGGGCAGTAACGTGGCTGGATTCAGAGTGGCACATCTTTTGATCGTAATATGTTTAGCGAACAATGTTAATTCATAGTCAGTCAGATGTGCACTGGTGAGGTGCTGTGTATTTGACCTATTTAAAAGTGTATCCACAGCATGAGGTACCATGACTGTGAGATCAGTATCAAGTACGAGTCCAGCCGATTGGCTTATCAAGGCAGTCACAGCCGTGATCGCTTTTTGACAGCTCAGGAGGGATCTTGCGACAGGGTCAAGAACAGCAGAGAAATAAGCCCATGTCCATTGCTTATCTCCAAATTTTTGTGTTAAAACAGAAAGGGCGCAACCGGCCATCGCATGGACAAACAACACAGTTTGTTATAGTCCGAGGAGCCAAGTACTGGAGTTGAACAAAGTGCAGTTTTCAAGTGCTCAAAAGACTGCTCAAATTCAGGCTTCCAAGGCAGGGGCTCATGCTCATCTTTAGTGCTTAGTGCAAGCAAGGGTTTGATTAATAAGGAGTAGTTAGGCATTCACTTCCGACAGTATGAAGTGATACCTATGAAAGCACGCACATCTTTCAGAGTCTGTGGGATGAGCATTTTAGCAATAGTACTGATGTGCTCAGGAGTAAATCTCCTACTCTCCTTCGACAGTAGGTGGCCTAAGTAGGTGACCTACTGTAGACAATACTGAAATTTAGAAAGAGACACCTTATGTCCATGTTGGGCCGAATGCAACAACAATTCAACTGTACTGTCTCTACAACCCTGCTCAGTATCAGAAGCAATAAGGAGGTCGTCAACATACTGCACCACTATATTGACTGTGCAAAGTGAAAGGGAATCCAATTGAGACTTTAAAGCCTGACTGTAAATACTTGGACTCTCAGTCTAGCCCTGAGGAGCTCAACAGAACCTCAAACTTCTGCCAGCTAGAGTAAACCCGAACAAGTACCTGCTATCTGGATGAGTAGGAATACTGAAAAATGCATTTTTCAACTATATAACAGAAGAATTTAGCAGTAGAAGGAATCATGGTCAAAACAGTAGTAATGTCAGGGACCACTGGAAACTGGGGAACCACTATTTTATTAACTTTGCGCAAATCAATCACAAAACGGTAAGTATCTTCATGATCATCGGGAGAACCTGAAAGCGTCCGTTTAAGAATTGGAAGAATAGGGCTATTACAAATTAGGGGTGGGCTGAAATTGCATAATCGTATTACGCAACTCTTTGCGAAAATTTCAAAAATCTCCGCAAACACGCGGAAATATCACGAAGACTCGGAAGTTCTTTTCCCGCCTGTTCACGATATTTTCTGCATGATCGCGTTGAAAATGTCTCGCCAACTTGCCCATGCGGTCACCTATGGGCGCGGCCATCTTGTTTTTACTTGTCCCGCCAGCTCGCGATGCTTATTTCCTGTTGCGGGTTACGCAATGCATGTTTGCGCCCGTTCGCGATACATATTTCCTGTTCAGGAACGCTTTTACGTGTTTGCACCGCTTTTTGCGCGCTCGGGGGGGAAATATCGCGCAAACTTGCCCACGCGGTCGCAATGGGTGCGACCATCTTGTTTTTCACTCTATTGCTATGGTTCTGGCGCCTGCTTTTGAATCCTCCCTCTATCTTTTCAATCCTTTGTTTCTAGAAACTTTTTTAAATCTTTTTTATTTATTATCTCTCAGACTATTTTCCTGCTTCTATATTTATGGTTTTTGTCTACTTTTTATGTTTTTTAACTACTTTTTCACTCTTTTTCTATTGCCTGCTCTTTTCATTTCTTTTAATTACTTTTTAAATTGTTTTACCTTTTCTTTCCCGCCCCGCCTATCCCAGAACCATGTCTAAAGGGAAAGGGCTCGATGCCGGAGCCAGAGCCGCAACCGCCTTTCTTGCGGAAGGCGGCGCACACAAGGAGTGCAGGCACGGGCCTTATTTGGGGAGGTGGAGTTGACTGCACGGGTTTTCTTTGTGCAGCGCCACCTCCCCTTAACCCTGGCAGCAGGCGGCAGCCCAGGGTCCGGGCTCTGGGAGCATCGGCAGCGGTGGGGGAAGATGTGCCGGGCAGTGTTTCACTGCTCTGGGGTCCGCCGCACCCAGAACCAATTGACACACCGGTGGTCTGATATCCTGGACCGGGAGCAGGACCTGCTGGACCTGTTAGGAGTGGAGGTCCCGGGTCCTGGTGAGTAACTATTTAATGATTATTACTTTGTGTTTGTTCTTCGGCTCTGTGTTATATATTGCGAATATCTTTTTTTTCCAACCAGCTAGAATGCTGCTGCTTACATTACATGTAAATTACATTTAAAAGTCTTCTGTTATTGTTAGGACACAGGTGCTCTTCTGCGTTACTAATCTTACTTGTTTGCAACTTTGTGTTTGCACTCGCTTAGTGTGATTATGTAAGAGTTTTATTTTAGAGAAATTAAGTTACGTACTGCTATAGTGACTCTTGTCCTTACTTTTTCCTGCCTCTAAGAGATAGGAGTGGATTGATACTTAGGTTTAGTTACTTAGTATGAGTTTGTAATTTTTTAGTGGTATGCGTGATGCCCCCTCTGTTACGTCACATGCTGCTAGTGCTTACCCCAGTCTTTAGTAGAACCTTTTTTAGTTTGTTTAATGAGTAGTAATAGGCTTAGCACTAGCATAACATCAGCACCAATCAATCAACCAACAATTTGGTGTATGCAAAAATGTAGTCATGTGTCCTCCATTTGACCATTTATGCATTTTTTAGGACTAAAAGTAGGTGAAATGCATATTTAATGTAAAATTGGCACGCCTGGAATAGGTGGGCTAGGTCAGGTGGTACGCACTACTTAGGCTTAGTTAGTATTCTGGAATCAGAATGGAAGACTGGATTAGTGTTGATAAATAGTAAGTAGCTGATCCGCGAATCCCCCGATACCTCTTGTTGACCAGATGAGCTAGGTCAATTTATTTATTGCAATTGTTGTTTACATGAATGTTTTTTTGACCGTCCTTAAAAAATATTGTATTTGTTTCACACCACTCATCTATGTTTGTCTCTTTCTTATATCTTTCATGTTCAGCACCCAGGGGCAAGCAGACAGGTTCTCAGTCAGCGGGAGGAGCGGAACAGCAACAGGAGGATAACGATGAGGGCTCTTCTGCTGGCCCTAGTAAGTCTTCTTGTTTTTAATATTAATAATTCTCATTCCCTAACTTTTACTGCACCATATTTTTACGAACTAGTGTTTCCGTTTCCTAATGCTATTTTTTACCAACAATTATCCTTCGATCTGGACTATCTATTTCTAAATTCTTGTTATCCCTGCTTCTTACTGCCTCTGTAATGATGACTCTCTGTACTACTACTATCTGTCTGTCTGTGCCTAAGCTAGCCCAGTTGGCCACTCTTTATTTAAAAGGTTTTCAATAAAACTCAGATTTCCCTGTAGCTCTAGCCATTGAGGCCAGACCTTTGAGTTGTCCTCTTGTACTACTTCTATTCTTATTGATCATGAGTCTTTGTTAATCTTGAGGCTTTTCGACAATTCCCACCAACAAATGCACAACCAGATTTTACTATTTTGATAGGATACGACATACTACTACTGTTGTAGGGATTTTGCACATACAGAACTTTGCGCAAGAAAATAGGTAGGTGGGACCTTCCTCACACCTCAATCAGAAGTTCAGAACCCACCACAATCCCCTGCTCGACTAGTTAGTAGTGTCTCATCATAACTATTAGCTCTCCGAAACCCCCTCAAGATACCCAACAAGTAGACAAAGCACCACCATCCCCTTGGTAGGAATATAGTTTATACAACATTATAAATTAAGATCTCTGAGCAAATTCTGGGGACCCCGCACCTTAGAAGAACCTAGTACTGGTAGTTGTTACATCATAAGCTCTGCAAAGCTCTGTTTCATAGAAGGGAATCTTCCGTCTGTAATGAGAAAAATGGTGCGCGTTACTATATTGCAAGCATTTCTCAGCCGTGCCAAAAAGTGTAGCATTTTTATGGATAAGCAATATGGACTAACACTAGAACTCCATAATGTGGCTTGTTAATGTTTTGGTTGACCTGGTACGCAGCGCTTAGACAGTAGCAGTATGAGGTCATGTGGGCTCAAAGGTATCTTATACAACAAGCTGCGAGGTAACGTCACGTGTGCAAAAATAAAAGACCCAAAGGTAAAATGGTTGCACGGCTCGGGCTAACTAAGCAAAGACTAGAATGACCCTAGGGACCATATAACTGCTAGTGTCTACTCTACTACTAGCTGATTTGTACTAGTGATGTATGTTGTATATGTATGTATTACTATAAACTCATTTTTCAATCTTGCTACTGACCATTAGGGGGAGGTTTATATGACACCTAAAAAATGTGTAATGTTTTTTCTAGGTCCACTACCGACCACCAGTGCCGGGGCTAGCGGCGAAGGCGACACGGCTGGTGAGGATGCAGCAGTTGTGGATGGAGCTGCATGGGTGAGCCAGCACCAGTGGCGGGCGGTGGTAAGTTAGATTCATAATCCTTAACTATTGACATTACACTCACTGCAAGGGTGTCCTGTATGTATACTGTACTGTTGAGACTTAGTAAGTAATAAGTTGTTGTGAACGTTTGAAGAGTGAAGACACCCTTTAGTTGGCATTAGTAAAGGCATTAGTGGCGGGAGTATTGAGTAACCAATGGTCTCTTCTATATGATAAGTCCGCTTTGAAAGTTTTATGAAGAAGTCTAAAAGTCATATCAGATCACCTGGTGTTGAACTTAAAGGGAAAGACAGGTGGAAGGAAGAAGGACGGGGGAGATTTAATATTTATGACTGATAGAGAGGATACGTGTGATGCATGCATGCAATGCATGCATAGGTGGCTGATAGGAATCAGATGCATGGTTGTTTGAATGCCTGAAAAAATCCCACAAATGTTACAGCCCAAGGAAGTGGGAGGATAGATACATACCTCAAATGTTATGTACTGTGCTTTATAGTGCTACCACTATGTGTATAATTAACTTGTCTTACTGTTTTTCTAAGAGTATATTTTACAATGGTCTTATTTTTTCTTTTTGATATACAGCTACTCCTTCCACTGGGAAACCGGATCAGGCACGGTGCCGGAAGCTGGAGGCCATCCAGCTGAAATATCGTGGGCTGGTGGTCATGGAAGAGGAGGAGGAGGCGGCAGCAGAAACTGCAGTCTCCTCCAATGCCCCGGGCCCCAGCCAGAGCCATCCACCTGTACGGCGCCACCGTCTGGCAGCCGCCCGCTGCCGCCATTCCATCACTGGTGCCCCCCCCCCCCACTGTGGCTGCAACTGCCGAGCTTTGAAGCGCCGCGTCGCACTTCTTGAGGAGGCAGTGTGTGTCCTCCAAAGACAATCCCGCCGAATATAAAGAAGAGACCTTGTTCATTGCCCCTTTTTAATTTCTTGTTTTGGTGGGTGGGAATCAGGCGTTGGGGTTTCTTTGGACAATTGGACATTAGGTTGTACTTTGTCTTTATGGACATTGGTTGGGGTTAGGGAGGGGGGTGGGTCACGTTTTGTGTTTTTTTTTACATAGTTTATTTTTGTGAGGGTTATTAAAGCAATATTTCTACATACAATGTTGTTAATGTTTTGTGGGTGGGGTTACTGTTTTACATCACACTGTTTCCTTGCTGGTGTAGGGCCGCCAATAGCTAGTGTTTGATTTAAATAATTGGCTGACTTTGTAGGACACAAACAGATAGATGCGGCACCCCTCACTGATTGAGTTGTCCTACTAGTACTGTCACTCTCTTCTAGTCTATGCATTCTTTAATTGAACTCAAAGGGGTGTGTGAATTGTTTGAAAA
Source organism: Lissotriton helveticus (assembly GCF_964261635.1). Classification (NCBI taxonomy): domain Eukaryota; kingdom Metazoa; phylum Chordata; class Amphibia; order Caudata; family Salamandridae; genus Lissotriton; species Lissotriton helveticus. The sequence goes on along the minus strand of NC_136061.1, from coordinate 382,009,259 downwards.
CATGTCCATTAATAATTATGCCTCCCCCAAACTTCTCTTTCCTTTGCTTGATGTTTAACTTAGGCACAGCGATGGCTGCATGGTGATGATGGTTTCCTTTCCTAACATGCCATGGTTGTGGTGGTAGTAGTAGTAGACACTGGCAGCAGCATTTGCAAAAAAAGAAAATGCCAGTCGCCTGAGAGAAACTGTTCGAGGAGTTGTAGAAAGAAGTACAGTACAGAACTTACCGCGAAACAATAATATGCAAATATTTTACAACAAAGCATAATGGTGGTGGGGATAGCCTGCTAAACAGAGTTACAAACTATAGTTGTGTCGAGTCACTCGAGTGACTTGACTAGGCCTACAGTACACTCGACACAAGCGTAACAGTTAGTGCTGTGAATGAGGATGACTACAAATCCAATCAATGCCAGGAATTAATGCGGATGGATTAGTTACGTACCTGTAATCCTAGTTCTCTTCCAGGGGTATACTCATCAAAGTCATAAGCACTGAATAGTCCCGCCAACGTGCGGGACCCCGGAGCAATAGCCAATAATATGCATATATCTACATGTATATATAAATACATATAAATACGCATAAAATAACCATATATATATAGATAATATGCATATACATATACATATGCAGCCCTATATACACCATACTAGGCTCAAAAACTGCCATTATTGCCTGTAAAATCTTTACATTTGCTAAATAAAGACATATAAATTACATTATATGACAATGCAAAGAAGAAAACACTGCCCTGGTTTTCTTTGAAACACACAACCTTTATTTTCAAAGGTAAAACAGGCAGGATCATAGAGGCAGCTTTAGCCTAGATAGGCTGCATAGTAACAATATAAAAATCTGGCGCCGTGCCTTTAAGACCTCCGTGAGCCTCCAGGCTCCCGTCATGCACCACAGGTGACAGTTAGGTCAGTTCTTTTGGACGGCGTATAACAGTGTGATAACTGCATGGGCAACATGTAAAATAGACAGCTCTGGTATTCGCCCGGGGAGGAGGGTGGGTTGCTTATGACTTTGATGAGTATACCCCTGGAAGAGAACTAGGATTACAGGTAAGTAACTAATCATTCTCTTCCAGGGGATACTCATCAATAGTCATAAGCACTGAATAGAGTAGCAAGCCCATCCCATAGCCTGCGGACGAATACCAGACTCTCTAAACAGTATACTAATATATATATTACCCAAATAAATACCTCAGGGATGCTTGACCAACTTGAGCATCCGCCTGAGTATCAGAATCAAGGCAGTAATGGCGAGCAAAGGTATGAACCGAACGCCACGTAGCTGCCTTCAAATTTCATGAACAGGAAAAATGTTAAGCATTGCTATAGTAGAAGCCTTTCCTCTAGTGGAGTGCGCTCTCGGTTTGCCCGGGAGCTGTTTCCGTGCCAACTGATAAGATAACGTAATGCATGACACAATCCATCTAGAAATGGACCTCTTAGACGCAGGCAAGCCCGTATTCAGAGGACCGTAGTTCACAAACAGATGATCAGTCTTTCTAACACTCTTAGTTTTATCAAGATAAAATTTCAAAACTCTATTTAAATCCAAAGAGTGTAGAGCTTTTTCAGCTGGAGTGTTCGGATTAGCAAAAAACATAGGCAGTGTAACTGACTGGTTAATGTGAAAATCCGAGACTACCTTAGGAAGGAATCTTGGATGAGTCCGAAGCACCACTCTATTCGCATGGAAAACGAGATAGGGTTCTGTAGCACAAAAGGCCTGAATCTCGTTCACCCTGCGTGCAGAAGTGATAGCTACAAGGAAGGACACCTTCCACGACAGATGTTGAAGGGAGGCCTTATGAATAGGTTCGAATGGAGGACCCATCAATTTAGACAAAACCACATTAAGCTCCCAAGGAGGAGAGGGAGCCCTCACGGGAGGATACACTTTCCTGAGACCCTCCAGAAAATCCTTCACAACTGGCATTTGAAAGAAAGAAACCTGGGTAGGGGACTTTCGATATGCTGTTATTGCTGCCAGATGGACCTTTATAGAGGAATATTGTAAACCTGCTTTGGCCAAAGAAAGTAAGTATGGTAACAGTACCTGTTCCTGACCTCGAATAGGGTCATGACCTTCAGCAGCACACCACATGAAAAACCGCTTCCACTTGAAAGCATACGACTTTCTTGTAGAAGCTCTCCTTGCCTCTCTTAAAATGTGCATACAGTTCTGCGAGAGGCCTAGATGTCCATACTGGACAAACTCAGGAACCATACTGCTAGCTTCAGGGACGGCAGGTTGGGATGGAACACCCTGCCGTTCTCTCTGGTCAGCAGATCCGGACAGCAAGGAAGCCTCCTGTGCTGTACTTTGGATAGATACAGGAGATCCGGGTACCACCATTGGCGAGGCCAATCCGGAGCCACAAGGATCATGTCTGTCTTGGACTTGTACAGCTTCTTGATCACCAAGGGAATGAGTGGAATTGGTGGAAAAGCGTAGAGTAATGTCTCTGACCAGTCCATCAATAGAGCCTTTCCCTTGGACCCTCGTTGTTGGTACCTGGACGCAAAGACGCGGCATTTTGCGTCTTCTGCGTCCGCAAAGAGATCGATTTCTGGTGACCCCCAGGCTTGGAAGACATCTCCTATCACTTCGTCTTTTAAGACCCAGTCGTGTGCTTCTGCGAAGTGTCTGCTTAGGTCGTCTGCTTGGATGTTGAGGACACCGGGCAGATGAACAGATTAAATTTTCATATCCCGAGCCAGAAGCCACTTCCAGATTGCTTGCGCTTCCAGCGACAGAGGTCTGGATCTCGTTCCGCCCTACTTGATCAGATAGTACATCGTTGTTGTGTTGTCCGTCTGAACAAGCAGAGAGGATGTTTTGATTGCTGGAAAGAAAGCCTTGAGAGCTAGATGGACAGCTCTGAGTTCCAACATGTTTATATGATACAGTCTTTCTTTCTCTGACCACACTCCTTGAACTTGAAGGGACCCCAGATGGGCGCCCCATCCCTGAAGGGACGCATCTGTCACCAGCGATCGTCTGGGCATGTCCTCTTAAAAAGGCACTCCCACTACCAGATGACTCCGCTGCATCCACCATCGAATGGAGATCCGCACTGACAGAGGTAGTGACAGTTTGTCCTCCCAACGGTTTGAAAACTGGGACCACTGATCCTCCAGAGACTGCTGCAGAGGTCTCATGTGCAGCCTGGCGTTCAGAACGAGGAAAATGCAAGACGCCATGGACCCTAGCAGAGACAAGATCTGTCTGGCCGTTGGTCGAGGAATCTTTAGTAAGGTTTGACACTTGAGGAGAATGGAGGATAGTCTCTCCTCCGAAGGATACGCTTTTGCGTCCTTTGAATCCAGAAGTGCGCCCAGATCATGTATCCTCTGCGTGGGATTGAGGATAGACTTTTTGAAGTTTACGTGCAGGCCAAGTCTCCGCAGCTGATGTATGCAGAACGTGAGATGTTGCTGAAGCAGAATCGGAGACGCACTCTTTAGCAGCCAATCGTTTAGATAGGGATAGACGAAAATATGTCTCTTCCTTAGGAAAGCCGCTACGACTGCCATGCACTTTGAGAAGGTGCGAGGAGCTGACTTTAGCCCGAAGGGCCAGACTGTGAACTGGTAATGGCTGGTTTGTATGCAAAACCTTAGAAACTTCCGATGCTTTGGGACGATGGGGATGTGGAAATAAGCATCTTGAAGATCTATAGAGCACATCCAATCCCCTTGATGCAACAGTGGAATTATTTGATGTAACGCCAGCATTCTGAACATTTCTCGCCGAATGAATTGATTGAGGTGCCTGAGATCTAGTATGGGCCTGAACTCCTTGTTTTGACCTTTCTTTGGAACTAGAAAATATCGGGAGTAAACGCCTTGTCGACGCTGTGCCCTCTGGACCTCCTCGATGGCCTTCTTTAGGATTAATGCAGACACCTCCTGCTTCAAAAGATGAAGTCGATGGATCACAGTCTTTTGAGGAGGAGGGGAAGGTGGAGGAGACTTGAACCTGATAGTATATCCATTTTGTACAATATTCAGCACCCATTTGTCGATTGTGATGTTTTTCCACTCTTCCAGGCAAAAACGAACACTTCCCGGGCTCAGGGGAAGCAAAAACTCACTGTGTTTGTTGCTGCTGCTTGTTTCCAGGTGCAGACTGTCTGGAAATGCCACCCCTTCCTCTACCAGGACGAAGCTGGGAGAACTGAGATCGTCCCTGATTCTGCTGTGACGACCATTGAGGGGTTTGAACCCTCTGTTGGTTCTGTCTCCGATCGTAAGGACGGTATTTTTTCTTTAAGTTCTTTCTCTTTTCGAGGCCAACAGCTCTCACAGTATCAAGCTCCGTCTTCATTCTTGACATCTCATCGTCAGCATGAGAGCCAAAGAGTGATTTTCCATTAAACGGCAGATTAAGTATTCGGTGTTGCGCTTCAGGCTTAAGACCCGTAAGCCTTAGCCAAGCTGAGCGCCTGGCACAGAGTCCATGAGCGTAACCATGTGTAGACAGGTCGGAAGCATCAGCAGCTGCGCTAATCACCTGGTTAGCCTCTAGCCCACCTTCATGAAGAATTTCAAGAAAATCATGCTTGTCTTCTTTGGGAAGTTTATCTGCAAACCGAGACAAGGAATCCCATAGTGCACGGTCATAGCAACCCAGTAAAGCGGAGGCGCTGGCGACCTTCATGTAGGAAGCAGAGGTGGCACACATTCTCTTCCCTACTGAGTCCATAGCTTTGCTATCTTTATAAGGAGGCACAGAGGATGACGTCGCTCCTGTCTGATTCTTACGTGCCGCTGAGACGATGACTGAATCAGGTTGCGGCTCAGACCTCAGAAATAACGGATCATTGTCCGGAGCCTTATACTTCTTTGCCATCCGCGAAGGAACCGCTCCCAAAGATGCAGGAGTTAAGAACTTGTGCTCCGCAGGCTCCAACAGACCTGGAACCAGAGGAAGTAAAGGCCTTGATGATAATTTCTGATGTAACGTTTCGAAAATGACCGTTGTCTTGGCAGTAGAGACCGGCATCTCGATATTAAGTTTCACTGCTCCCCGACAGAGAACTTCATTAAAGGTAATCACGTCATCAATCGGTGATATCCTACTTCGAGGAGTAGATGACAGCGTCGGTGAGTAGTCCCCCTTCGAATTTGTAGACCTTGTCGAGGATCTAGCATCGCGTCTCCTAGAAGAACGGTGACACGAAGACCTAGGAGAGGGTGAAGTCTGCCTCCTCTCTGATGGAGACTTTCTCGGAGGAGTACGCTCACGTCTTCTCGGAGAGTGCACCAACTGTACTAGAGGCGATCTTGATCTTGAAGTAGGTCTTACCGACACAGGAGACCTGGAATAAGACCTTGGAAGGTTAATCCTCCTTATCTTCCAGTCTCTGATCTCCCCCAGCCATCGTGGCGAGATATTAGCCCCTGTAGGTGAAGGTGCTCTTGAGGGCTCTGGAGAGATTTGCACAATCCGCAGCCCAGGGGAGGAAGAGGAACTCCCAGAAGACACAATAGAAACCTTAGAGCGGTCTTTGGACACCGTTCTAGGCCTCTTAGCTGCAGGAGACGGCGACGACAGCCTCCTCGACGTCGATTTTTCCAACGGCGATCTCCTCGACGGCGACCTTCTCGGCAGCGACTTCCTTGGCGGCGACCTCCTCGGCGGCGACCTCCTCGACGACGATGGTCTCTTCGGCGTCGACGTCATGCGCCTCGACGGCGATGATTTTCTCGGCGTCGTGTGCCTCGACGCCACATGACTTGGGCTCTTCGACGTCGAAACCTCTACTGCCCGGTTCGACGTCGACATCATGGCACCTCTCGACGGCGACCTTGACTGATGTTTCGAGCCTCTCGGCGGTGACCGTCGACGTCGATGAGACGACGTCGAGTCCCGCCCTCTCACAGTCGCAGGGGAGCCAGACCTGGACCGCCTACGCTCATGTCGCTTCTCACCTTGCTTCGACGGCGAATTCTTCTTCGACGGCGAGGGATGTTTTGACGTCGACGGACACCGCGACGGTGATTTCGATGCTGATTTTGAGCTCACAGGTACCTTAGAAGAAGATCTGTCCCTCGAAGTTGAAGGAGACCGATGTTTTCTCTTCTCCCCTTTGTCCTTGCGCTCTTTGTACTGAGAAGAAGGCTTCCTGGAATGAAATTCTTCTCTTCCACTCACAGTTTCTCCTCTGTCATGCAGGGACTGAAGCCTGCTCTTCTCTCTCTCTCTCAAAGTTCTATTTGACAACTTGCTGCAGTGGTAGCAGAGTTCTGGCTTGTGAGAAGATGGTAGACAAGCTACACAGACCGAATGTGGGTCTGTCTTGGCCATTTTTTTTACCACAGGCCGGACACTTAACAAATAAGGCCGGCATTATGACTGGAAAAATAGCCAAAAAAACAGCTAAAAATTGTTGGATTAGTCAGATAATGACTAAAGACGTCGAGTAAAGACGAAAAAATTTGAGAAATACCAGAAGAAAGTGAAACATATCACCAACTGGCAAGCTCAGTGCTCCAGGATCCTCACAGAAGGAGCCGGAAAAAAGAATTGACCTAACTGTCACCTGTGGTGCATGATGGGAGCCTGGAGGCTCACAGAGGTCTTAAAAGCACGGCACCAGATTTTTCTGTTGTTACTATGCAGCCTATTTAGGCTAAAGCTGCCTCTATGATCCTGCCTGTTTTACCTTTTAAAATAAAGGTTGTGTGTTTCAAAGAAAACCAGGGCAGTGTTTTCTTCTTTGCATTGTCATCTAATGTAATTTATATGTCTTTATTTAGCAAATGTAAAGATTTTACAGGCAATAATGGCAGTTTTTGAGCCTAGTATGGTGTATAGTGGGCTGCATATGTATATGTATATGCGTTTTATCTATATATATATGGTTATTTTATGCGTATTTATATGTATTTATATATATATGTAGATATATGCATATTATTGGCTATTGCTCCGGGGTCCCGCACGTGGGCGGGACTATTCAGTGCTTATGACTATTGATCAGTATCCCCTGGAAGAGAAGTATATGTTCCTTTGGTAAATAAAAATCACCTCTAAAATATACTGCTCAAGGGTGGGCAAGCAGAAGAGGATCCTCGCTCTGCCTTGAAATTGAAGTACTGTTGCTTTTGCCACATCCGCCCCAGCAAGCGTGTGATAAATTATTGGTGTACATTTAATTTAGAAAAACCAAAGGTGGTGGTGGACGGAGCGTTGACAATATAAACACTCACCCCCAGTCAACTGATCTGGGTTTAATCCATCACCGTTCTTTAGCTCACTCCGCCACCCCAGTTCAGACATGGCCATATGCAAATCAGTCTGACCCTGTGCCTCATGGGAACAGTCCAGCCCGAACTGCCAAGCCATGTCTTCCCTGGACCGGAATCAAGCTTCCCAGGACCGGTTTCTGGCATTACAGCCGTCTTCAGCCCGGCTTGCTTGACTCCAGTGGCAAAGTGAGCAAGGGACTCACGTCTGAGCATACCCTGCCAACTTAGGGCGAACAAAGAAAAAATAAACGTGGTGATGGACGGAGCGTTGACAATACAAACACTCACCCCCAGTCAACTGATCTGGGTTTAATCCATCACCGTTCTTTAGCTCACTCTGCCACCCCAGTTCAGACATGGCCATATGCAAATCAGTCTGACCCTGTGCCTCATGGGAACAGACCAGCCCGAACTGCCAAGCCACGTCTTCCCTGGACTGGAATCAAGCTTCCCAGGACCGGTTTCTGGCATTACAGCCGTCTTCAGCCGGGCTTGCTTGACTCCAGTGGCAAAGTGAGCAAGGGACTCACGTCTGAGCATACCCTGCCAACTTAGGGCGAACAAAGAAAAACCAAAGGTGGTGATGGACGGAGTGTTGACAATACAAACACTCACCCCCAGTCAACTGATCTGGGTTTAATCCATCACCGTTCTTTAGCTCACTCCGCCACCCCAGTTCAGACATGGCAATATGCAAATCAGTCTGACCCTGTGCCTTATGGGAACAGTCCAGCCCGAACTGCCAAGCCATATCTTCCCTGGACCGGAATCAAGCTTCCCAGGACCGGTTTCTGGCATTACAGCCGTCTTCAGCCCGGCTTGCTTGACTCCAGTGGCAAAGTGAGCAAGGGACTCACGTCTGAGCATACCCTGCCAACTTAGGGCGAACAAAGAAAAAATAAACGTGGTGATGGACGGAGCGTTGACAATACAAACACTCACCCCCAGTCAACTGATCTGGGTTTAATCCATCACCGTTCTTTAGCTCACTCCGCCACCCCAGTTCAGACATGGCCATATGCAAATCAGTCTGACCCTGTGCCTCATGGGAACTGTCCAGCCCGAACTGCCAAGCCATGTCTTCCCTGGACCGGAATCAAGCTTCCCACGACCGCTTTCTGGCATTACAGCCGTCTTCAGCCGGGCTTGCTTGACTCCAGTGGCAAAGTGAGCAAGGGACTCACGTCTGAGCATACCCTGCCAACTTAGGGCGAACAAAGAAAAACCAAAGGTGGTGATGGACGGAGCGTTGACAATACAAACACTCACCCCCAGTCAACTGATCTGGGTTTAATTCATCACCGTTCTTTAGCTCACTCCGCCACCCCAGTACAGACATGGCCATATGCAAATCAGTCTGACCCTGTGCCTCATGGGAACAGTCCAGCCCGAACTGCCAAGCCACGTCTTCCCTGGACTGGAATCAAGCTCCCCAGGACCGGTTTCTGGCATTACAGCCGTCTTCAGCCGGGCTTGCTTGACTCCAGTGGCAAAGTGAGCAAGGGACTCACATCTGAGCATACCCTGCCAACTTAGGGCGAACAAAGAAAAACCAAAGGTGGTGATGGACGGAGCGTTGACAATACAAACACTCACCTCCAGTCAACTGATCTGGGTTTAATCCATCACCGTTCTTTAGCTCACTCCGCCACCCCAGTTCAGACATGGCCATATGCAAATCAGTCTGACCCTGTGCTTCATGGGAACAGTCCAGCCCGAACTGCAAGCCATGTCTTCCCTGGACCGGAATCAAGCTTCCCAGGAAGCACCTCAATAAGTCACACAGCCCGGGGGAAGAGGGTTAGGGTTTGTTGTGTAGAAAGGAGAGCCCATATCGCACCCGATGCCCAGGCTGCTGGTGCAGGGCGACTCTTAGTTCCCATTTTGAATAATTACCAAATAAAGAGACAGGCGCTGGAAGCAGGAAGACAAGGAAAAAGGTTTATTTCTCATGAGGAGAGCCTGTCATTTGGGACACTCGCATAGTGTCTTCGGGAGGTGCTCTAACAAGTTTCTCTGAGGCTTCGTCTTTTATACACAGGTTTGTGGCACACAGGCATCCTTTATTACAATCAAGACATTGTGAAGTACGAAGATATTCCAACACGTGGCTACAGTAGGGGCCCTTATCCTCCATACAATAGGAGGGGGCTGTCATGCAGCTGAGTGTTCTGCACATTCCTTTGGAATGTGTGCTCCTGATCGAATCTCAGGGGGTGGGGAGGTCATGATCAATAGTGGCTCTTTTTAAGAGAGGCGAGTGCATACAGTAGTGGGCAATAAACTGTATCCTCAGGCTAAGGGGGTGACCAGCGGTCCATGTAGACAATTAGGTTCGGAGGAAGAGGTCATCAAAGGAGGGGTATTCATGGAGGAAAAGGAGGTGTTGGTCAGGCGCGGGGGTGCGTTTTTCAGAGACAGAGTCATGCGGGAGGGGAGGGCTCATGACTTGTGCATGTGAGAGCGGGGGCAGTCAGGGTGCATGGGGGAGGCTTGCAGGGTCAGGGAAGGGGCGCTGGTGATCGATCGCAAACTGAGAGACCATGGTACCTAAAATGGCTGTCGTGTACGTGTGTGCATGGGTCTATGCTAGCGGGATAACACAGTCAGTGTTTTAGCGATATCTGTTCTGCTTACAACAAGGGGTACTGTGAGCACAAATGAACGCCGCTTATGTACATACACATTGCTATTTTCAACAGTCGCCGCTTTTTTACATAAGCAAGTTCAATTTCAACCTAGTCGATGCTAGAGGCAGAATGCAATATATGTTAATTTACATCTGTTGGGTTCTTCATTCAAGCCTAGAGATCGGCATAATGTTTAGTCGGTGTAGAATCAAGGAAGAATGTTCCGACACATTAAAAAAATCAGGTTCACATTTTCTCTCCAGTGACATCAACATACAGGAAAAATGCTCTGATACCTTCGGGTCTTGTCAGTACTATAAGAGACTTTTGAAAAACTAACCACATGAGTGACCGATGAAACATTTTAAAAGGCAATACAAAATGGTTGAGGGGGAGATTCAATTCGATACAAACAATTAGTCAAGGGGTGAGTAGAAAGTTCTGGAAAGGGGGAGGGTCTTTGTCGCAATGTCTTTTAACATAGTCCGTCTTCTTTTGTTGGCGCTGCTGAGCACCGGCGGTGGAGCTATAGGTCCAGCTCGGATTCATCCTTACACGTTGCAGGGTGCGATCAGTCCTCTGCTGTTAGATCACAGTCCTGTTTCCTAACTTATTTTCTTAGGGGTGCCTCAAGCTGGGCACCTCCGTGTCTTTTCTTTTTCCGTGGCAAAACCTCATTCTATAGTCAAAAGTTTATGCGAAAAGGGTGAGTTTGTTGGATAATCGAGGGAAGAGAGGGCGGAGTGGGGCCAGATCTTTGAACACACCAAGGGACCAAGGGAGCAAAGGACAACGAGCAGGCAAGCCCAACAGTCGGACTCAAAAGGGGACGGGGGACTTCAGGCACGAGTGGGTCAGCGAGTCGAGGGCTTCAAGGCAGCCCTTCATTCCTCCATCTGCTGAGTTTGAAAGTTATGCCTCGTCCCGCGTCTCGTTGCTCTGCAGTTCCACCTTTGGTCGTCACACGTGCTCCATGATCTGTGGCCAGGCTGTGCGTTACGTCCAGCTCCTCTCCTCCGGTGATTGTATCTTTGAATGGGTAGAAAACAAGTTTTAGAAAAACTGGCAGGAGAAGACATTTATACATCTCAATTCCGTCCCCAATCCTATGTAGGTGGGGAATAAGTTCATCGGTCACAGTCAGAAGTCGTCACTTATGGAGTCTGTAGAAGGGCATTGCTTATTGAATTCATAGACCTGCTTAGCGTTCATTCGCGACATATGATGAGAGAAGTTGGACTTTTATACACAGTGTATTACGCCAAATTCAAAATCGAGTCCTTATGTAGAGACTCGTCCTTCCCTTTAACCCAAGTATCGACAATCTTACATCTCCCTTCGGGGTCGGCTAACTCTTGCAAGCAGGGGCGTTATCGTCATGAAGAAGGGGGAAGGGGGCAGATGTTGAACATGGCTTTCCTGGGAAATGACCGTTAATCAAGGTCATCAATTACGTTTCGTGGGTAGCTGACATGAGGCTAAGGTTAATCGGGGGCGCGTGGGTGCTTTGGACAGGGAGCTGGGGTCGATCGGGAGAAGTGGGGTACTCTGAATATCCGCACTTAGGCGCAGGGGGGTGGGGCAATCGGGGCATTGGGGATCGCATTTCTAACGAACTGAGAAACAGAAGACCATTGACGTTATAGTTCCCTTATAAAAGGCCAGATTAGGGGACGTCCGTCGTCTTACCTGTCCTTTCCTTCACTACCAACTCGGGTTCTATCGTTTTGCAGAAAGGAGAGGTAGTAATATGGCAAGTCACAATCGTTTTGGTTTTGGTCAATTTTGCTGAACACCTTTGCGTTCGAGGAAACCCAATTATGTTTTGTGCCGGAGGGGCACAACGTCACCATACAAGGAAAGAGGGAACAGGGGGCTTTTGGAGAGAGAAAGAGAGAGAGAGAGAGAGAGAGAGAGAGAGAGAGAGAGAGAGAGAGACCGCACCCTAAATGGTCCATTCGGTACACGTATGACATGGAGAGAGAAAGAAAGAGAGAGAGAGAGAGAGAGAGAGAGAGAGAGAGACGTGTACAATAATGGGCCATTTAGTGCGCGCACAACACAGAACAACAGGGGTTAAGTAATACGGAAACACAGGCAGAGGGATGACGTGGATTCATGCATCACGTACACACAAACTCAGACGGGGGAGACAGTACATGTATTATATACAAAAATCCAAGACAAAACATAGAACAGTTATTGGCCAAAATGATCTCCTCCTGTACGCTGCGCATTCTCAGCATCCTAAGCTCTCTTTACTTTTTCTTTTCTTTTTATTGTCGGCTGCCTTTACTGGAGGTTGTGGTTGCACACACTTACGTCTCTGCCACTTGGTCATGAACTAACCTGGTCGGGCTAGTGCTCACGGTGGTATTTTCGAGTCATTTTAGCAAATGTGTTTCCAGGCTGAGACAATAGTCGGTGTCAGTTGGAGAACAATGGGGCAGCTTTGAGTTACATGTCTATGAGGATGCGAAAAAAAGGGTGGGGGGGGGGTAGTAGGTTTTTAAATATTGGCAATATTCCTAGTCCTCTCGGCGGAGGATACTTGTGTTAACCTTACCTCGAAATATACCCTAAACCTTTCCCTATTTAGTTAAGTGTGGAGTGCTTAATCATGTGTGCACATTATTTTTGGTTGTATTATTCGGAATGCGTGGGCACCATAATCGAACGCCTTTTTCCCGTCTTCTTCGTCCGTTAGATCACCATTTTCCTTTTTTGTATTCTTAATCGATGTTCCAAAGTGACCTGCAGAAAGAGGGAAAAAGAAGGGGGGCGGGGGCAGCATTTAAGAACACATCAGCGCGCATAAACCCGAAAAGGCTTTTACTTACTACATACTCGGTCTATCTCCACGGAACGCAGTTCTTGCCAACTCGGCATTTAAGCCCAGATGAACCTTTTAGTGTGGGAGAGATGATTATCGGAAGCCAGTGTGTGGTATTACGGATCGTATGTAGGGAGGCCAGATGGCACTCCTTTGGAGCGACTTAGGGGCATTTTAGCACAATTTTCCTGATACAGGTGGCATATAAAGTATAGACTGAATTCCAGGGTCTTTTAGCGGTTGCTTTAGGCTGTACAAAAATGTGCAAAGTACATACAACAAAAACCTGGACCATTCATGTTTGCAGTATTTCTGCGTACTATACCCTTTAACCCTTATCTAATCGAGCTGAGTCATTTCACCTATATTTTAGTTATATCGAAAATAGTGATCATTCATTCGAGACTTATCAATTTACGCGGGACAACTATATTTGCTTTCACCAAAAATCTTTAATAAGAATGTCGGTGCACAAATACGGGCCTACAACCCCGTGGGCCAGCCACGGAGCAGGCTGGAACTGTAGATGTGGGGATACTTTATTAGTGGAAAACTTAATGGAGTCGGTGGTCGTTAATTTCATAAAAAGTGCGAAAAGTGTAATAAAATCATGTCGAGACTTCAGTGTGAGCGAGTGTCATAAGTGTTGGGCTTCGAACTTTTAATAATCATGATGCGTCAAACTTAACAACAATTCATTGTCCGAATGTTCAATCAATACCCATCTGATGTCAATTTACTGTCTGAACACATAATCAGTACCCATCCAATATCAATTCATTGTCCGAACATATAACCAGTACCCATCCCATATCAATTCATTTCCCGAACTGACAGTACACATCCTGAATCAATTAATTGTCCGAACATATGATCAGTACACATCCTATATCAATCCATGTGGTTAAAAAAACCTGCATACATATCTCATGACACCAGGGCTGAACAATCGGGGTACAACAAGGAGTTGAAAGTTTCATTTGCATCGGCGCCATTTTGGGTGCAGTCAGGCAGAACCAGGCATAGTCTAAATCTCTACTAACTCGTGGTTGGCCCAGAGCTTCTTTGGCAGTCCAAAAGTTCCGTTAAAGGCAAAAGAAAGGATCGGTGGTCTGAACCATCAGTCAAAAAGGGGAGGGAGGCAACAATTTTCCTAACGGGTCATACTGTGTTTTCACCGGAACTGATCCGAACTGTAGTCTGCAGGATTCTAGTCATTCAAACTGAGGCTGGCGCCAGCATGGGAGCGCCGACGTCCTGCTGCTACATTTCCATCGTTCCGTGGGCAATCATGGCAGTCATTTCCCATCGGGGGTATCTGCGGGAGTTGGGGACTCCCGCGGCTCCTCTAGAATCTTCATGGACGAGGAGAACTTTTATGATGGTGGCATCCACAAGCAACCGGGACATTCCTTCATGCTGGGCCCGCTCTTGCAAGGTCGACCGCCATTTTGAGAGTTCGGCAGCTACCGGCGATCGCGGGGTCAAATGAGCAGACGGGCTCCAACCTGCCGGGCGAGGTGTTGCAGCATCGCCACAGTGGATGAACCCTTTTCCGGGTGCGTGGAGCGTCACTGCACCGCAAGAGTGGACGAACCCTTTGCCGGGTGCGAGGTGCGTTGAGGGCGCAGCTGGGGAGCCTCCACCTGAGGAGGTGGGAGAGGCTCGTTCGCGCTGCCTCTCCCTCCCGGTGCACCCCACAGCGTCTTGCTTGACATTTGTTATGGCCGGACCAGGCGATGAGGGCGGGGGGGGGGGTCGGAGGCATGTGCAAGACATCCCCCCCAGTGTTGTCGCAGCAATTATAGAAGAAAGAAGAAACGTCCCGTCCGTCTTTGGGCCGGGCCTCTGGTTGATGGTGGCCGGACGCTCTTTGCTCCGGCCCCAGGAACGGGTTCCTTGGTTCATCCGGTGGGGCAGGCCCTGGCGTGTGGCGCCTCTCCTGGGCCTTTCGTGTAGTGGCCTCTCCACTCCCAGGCCCTCCATGGATGCTGGTCCAGACTGGGAGAGAGAGGGGGGGGGTCGAGGACACGGACATTCCCCCCCCCTGCAACTCTCCAGGGTTGTCGTAGCAGTCCCCTTGGCCGGGTCCCGTCGGCCTCGGCCTCTCCTCCGGCTACACCCTATGTGATGATCTCCGGCCGACGGTTGGCAGCAGGACCCGCCCTACATGTGTTGCTTCCGGCTGGGCGTAGCCGCAAACCTGTTGCACTTTGGGAGTTTCCAGAAAGGGGGCGGATGTCTGCTGACTTGTATCTTTCCCAGGTTGCCGTTATTTGGGCGTGGCAGGCGGTGGGACAGACATGTTTGGAGCAATGAGGGGCGATGAAGCCTCGTTGCCGTCGCAATGTCAAGCTTGGCTTCTCTTATCATTTTCAGGTTTCTTATTAAGGGCTTATTTCTAACGTTTCTTGTTTCTAGGACAATAATAGGTTTTATCATTAAGTATTGTTATCGTTTCCTTGTTCGTTATTTAATAAAAAGTTCATCAGTGGCCTACTGATTTCGCTTTCCTATTCCTTTCTTTCCAGGTTGTTTCATGCTAAAGTTTCTGTTAACAGGATACAATGATCACTTCGTTATTATTGCATATGTCCTTTTCACTAGGGTGCTCTCCGGTCGGGCCAGATGACCTACCTCTAGTGAATGGTCCGGGTGAGACTGGTGCATCAATCAGTGGGGAGTAGATAGGCATGACAGATTACAACGGGGGACAAAGGTCCGCATTACCTACCCTTCCTTACTTGCAAAGACTAGACAGAAAATTTCTATTCCACGTTATTTGCAAACAGAGAATACCTCCAAAAAGAACAATTCCAAACAGTCAATGTTCGGACAATCAATCAATCAATGAGGAACGAAATAGGCACGACGGGTTAAAAGCTTGCGTTACCTACCCTTCACTATCTGCAAAGGGAGAGAGAATATTCCTATCCTTCCCCGTTTGCAGGCAGAGAAGATCCTTAAGAGAACCAACTTCGAACAATTCAATGCTCGATTCAAACAATCAATCAATGGGGAGAAAAATAGGTATGACGGATTACAATGGGGACAAAAGTCTGCATTACCTATCCTTCACTATCTGCAAAGACTAAACAGAGTATGGCGACTCTGTGCTTGTTTGCAAATAGAGAATCTCTCAGAGACAATAA
Source organism: Lissotriton helveticus (assembly GCF_964261635.1). NCBI lineage: Eukaryota > Metazoa > Chordata > Amphibia > Caudata > Salamandridae > Lissotriton > Lissotriton helveticus. Next base: position 381,993,364 of record NC_136061.1, on the reverse strand, counting down.
AGTGAGTAATACTAGTATTTTCAAACAATCAATTTCGCAATTTGTCGTGTGTCACGACCTTACCCGGACCGGACCATGTGGGCAGTTCTTCGCCTTCCTTTTTCCAGCGCCCGATCGTTCTCTTTCTCCATGTTTTTACCGCAGCATTCCTGTGGGATTCCAGTCAGGACAATAGGTCACTTGAGAGAGGTCCGTTCGGAATCGGTGAAGTTCATTCAATCGGCAGCCGGACGAGGGCCCTCTCAAGGCAGGTATACTCCAATCATTTAGATGTTCACCTCATCGTCTGGACCTTTCTTACCGGACCTTATGTCGCTGATGGACCCCGCGTTGGGACGCCAATTGTGGAAAAGTCAGCCCAGATTGCACCCGATGCCCAGGCTGCTGGTGCAGGGCGACTCTTAGTTCCCATCTTGAATAATTACCAAATAAAGAGACGGGCGCTGGAAGCAGGAAGACAAGGAAAAAGGTTTATTTCTCATGAGGAGAGCCTGTCATTTGGGACACTCGCATAGTGTCTTCGGGAGGTGCTCTAACAAGTTTCTCTGAGGCTTCGTCTTTTATACACAGGTTTGTGGCACACAGGCATCCTTTATTACAATCAAGACATTGTGAAGTACGAAGATATTCCAACACGTGGCTACAGTAGGGGCCCTTATCCTCCATACAATAGGAGGGGGCTGTCATGCAGCTGAGTGTTCTGCACATTCCTTTGGAATGTGTGCTCCTGATCGAATCTCAGGGGGTGGGGAGGTCATGATCAATAGTGGCTCTTTTTAAGAGAGGCGAGTGCATACAGTAGTGGGCAATAAACTGTATCCTCAGGCTAAGGGGGTGACCAGCGGTCCATGTAGACAATTAGGTTCGGAGGAAGAGGTCATCAAAGGAGGGGTATTCATGGAGGAAAAGGAGGTGTTGGTCAGGCGCGGGGGTGCGTTTTTCAGAGACAGAGTCATGCGGGAGGGGAGGGCTCATGACTTGTGCATGTGAGAGCGGGGGCAGTCAGGGTGCATGGGGGAGGCTTGCAGGGTCAGGGAAGGGGCGCTGGTGATCGATCGCAAACTGAGAGACCATGGTACCTAAAATGGCTGTCGTGTACGTGTGTGCATGGGTCTATGCTAGCGGGATAACACAGTCAGTGTTTTAGCGATATCTGTTCTGCTTACAACAAGGGGTACTGTGAGCACAAATGAACGCCGCTTATGTACATACACATTGCTATTTTCAACAGTTGAATGGATGGGAAGGGGGGTTTGGAGAAAGGTTTGAAAATGAAAAACAGTACGCATGGATAAACAACAAACAACAAACTCTGTAGACTACTATATACATATCAATATGTTGAGGGAGGAGAAAAAGGAAATGCATGCATGATGATGATTGATAAGGAGACCCGGATTACATAGAGTTTTTGTTCAGTAGTTCCGGGCTTACTTTTACAGATAGCAAATAACATTTTTAAATATCGGTAGGGATGAATCATAAACAGAGGGCAAACCTAATGATAATAATAAGAACAAGAAGAACACACTGTTGGAAGGATTGTAGACAAACAATTAATCAAATTCTTTAAAAGATGATGAAAGTTGATACTGTTACTGTGTTATCCTGGTCAAAAATGTGGATTTGCATCTCGGCATTCCTCTTGGTCCTCTCGTCCATCAATCTTGGGTGTCGCCACTGCTTGCCTGGCAAATGTAGATTTATTGGTAAAATAAGTGTGCATTGTTTTCCCAAGTATAGCACAGGGTAAGGCCCGGCCTGTAATTGTAGATGGAAAAACAAAAGGGATATTGAGAAACAAAGTTGAAAAAAATGCACACGTTATGGTGTAGGGCAACAAGAACACTTTCCAAGGCTGCATGTATGCATCATCTCTACTCTAGTCTGTTTCCAGCATTGACCTACAACAACAACAGGACAGAGCAGGCCCACAGTGACGGCATGTCACTTAGCACATCTTTCGTTAAGTGTACATTTTTGGAAACAGTTGGACAAAGCACATATCCAGCAACATAGCATTTTACAATTTAAGTGACTAAATCAATGCACCGCAGCCAGTCATACCACCGCTACACTCGACTCCACTTCTACACAGACACTTAGGTCTGCTGTGGTTGTTGTTGACTTGTTTACCTTTTATGCCACTCATGAAACGTCCTGACTTATTATTCCATCAATCACCTCCGATACTTGTACTAACTGACTGTGAAGATCGGTCTGTAGTAGAAGTACAATTTTGTTATTAACCCCTTCGATGCTGATGACGGCCCCCAGCCGTCATGTATCACGGGGCTCGTGTGCTGATGACGGCTGGGGGCCGTCATGAACCCGCCCACTTCGAAAAACGCCGCACAGGCGCAGAATCGCGGCCGCGCCCAAGGGGTTAAACAACTAGAGTAGAAATATTATTGACTTGAGTCACTCTTTAGTGTGTACAGTAAGACTGGTACACTTTGACTTCACTTCATGCACAATAAACAACAAACACCAAAAGCCCAAACACCAATCGCTCAGAGTCAGATGTCCAATGCATGCCATTCATTTTCATTACCTATTCCTTCTCATCTTAAGTTAAGGGGCGTCTCTCTCGCCATCATCATCATGGACGGTGCTGTTGTCATACTCAGTGTGCAGTGTACAGATTGAGTCCCCTTCCTGTATTCAAAAGCAATGTACAAGCTGCAGTAGAAGTATACATTTCTCATTAAAAATAGTTGCAAGAAGGGGAAAATTGTCATGAGTTATTTTTAGTGTGTAGAATGATGATTATTACAAATAGTGCACAATGAAATAACTTCATGCACAACAAAATCACTCAGTCTGCGTCCAATGCATGGCATCATTCATTACCTGTTCCATCTCATTTTCAGTTAATGGGCAGTCTCTCTCGGCTCAGAAAGGAGGATAGCTCTAGTAGTCATCATGTTCCACTTATTTTGGAGGGACTAGGAAAGATTTTATTTTTTCTTCTATTTTGCATCATCCAATCATCATCTGTCTTGAGGGTAATGGGTTTGGGGAGATTCAGGAGGAGTAGAAGAGAGTGGCGATGGATTTGTTGTGATTTAAAGTTTGTAACCGGAAAGACAGACACACAAATAAAGGAAAATAAGGGAGAAAGACATGAAGTGCAAGCCTAATTGTCAGGGAAGTATAGCTCGTCCTCAAACTCTGGGGGTTCAACCAGAAATGGGTAATCATCATGTAACACACTACTTCCGTCACCTGAGCCGCTGTCCTCATCTTCCTCCCTGGATTCATGTATTGTGTAATTCGGTGGTATGAAGTGCTGATTCATTTTGATCATTGTTAACCTCTCCACGTTTTTTGGCGAGAGACTGGTCCTTCTCACTGTTACAATGGAACCAGCAGCACTGAAAACACGTTCGGAAGAGACACTTGCGACAGGGCAAGCCAGATAGCTTATCGCCAGCCTGCTGAGCACTGGCCATTGGTCCCTTTTCCCATACCAATACCGCAATGGGTTTGATCAATGTACACCTCTGTTGGGTCGTCCAGATAGACCTGGATCATGCGCTCAATGTTCAGGCGTGCTAAACTTATTTCCGGCTCTTTTCTCTGTGCATCAGCACTGCGTTTCCCAATGCCTAAATGTAAATACCAATTCTGTAAAGATTCTACTGGGCCGAATGATCCAGTTATTGCTGTTGTCGGTAGTGATGGTGAGTGTTCTGAGCCAAACGCACTGCCCTCAGCCTCCGAAGTTGCACTTGATGCCGGATGCCCTGATGCAGTACTTGTTGTGGATTGATTAAGCGGGGTTTTAAATGTAATTAGCAGCCGTTCAATTTCCAACTTACTCGCTGCCTCAGCAATCCAAGTTTTGTAGCGGGCAACATCCATCTCTGGAAAAGGAATCAATGTCTTCAGTGCCAATTTTGTTTGTGGATCCAAAATTGTGGCATAAATGGAATGTTCTTGTGAAAAAATCTTATTTTGCACCCTTGTAATGTCAGCTAAGCGACGGGATAAACTGCCCACCAACTCATAGGCTTCTTTTTTTTCCCTCTACACCTTTGTATGATTCAGATACCGCTTTCAGCTGATGCTCTAGCATTTGCAAAATGGGATAGCTTTGCCCATAGTACAGTCCTCCTTGCTGACTTCACGTGTAAAGACTTCAAAAGGACGAAGCATGTCAGCCAGGCATTTAACTAGGCACCATTGGTCCATCTGAAAAGTCATGCCTTTCAAAGTAGCATCCCCTCTTCGCATGACATATTCATTGAGTGGCCTGTACTGCTCAAACAGACAATCAAGCATGTAATAAGTTGAGTCCCAACGTGTTGACACCTCCTGGATGAGTGCTTTGACTGGCATTTTATAGTCTCGTCGAATGATCCTCACCTGCTTCTGAGCTTTAAAAGAATGGCTGAAATGAGTGCATATTCTTCAGCAGGTGGTCGGTAAGTTGCTGATTATGGGTTCTTTTTTTCAGAAAGTCTATAACTATAATGTTTAAGCAGGGCGCCAAACACGAAACCCTGAAATAGGAACCACGCTCCATGGCCTTAAGTACATTACTGCCATTATCTGTGGAAACACAACCAATACTAAGCCCTATTGGGCGCAGCCATTCAAAAACCTTGCTGCGAAACTCTTCCAAAATGTTTACAGCAGTATGATATTTCTCCATGGCGAACAAGGCTACAGTTGCATGTTTCCAAGTAGCTGTAAAAATTTCAGCTGTGTCAACAGCACTTCCGTCAGATAGTGTATGTCTAACCCCCACAAAAGAGACCCAGTGTGCAGTGATGCACATGTAATTTGTGGCTTGGCAACTGGTCCACATGTCTGTTGTCAGGTGGATATTGTGAACAGAACTCTGCTGCAAAGCTTGTCCAACCAATTCCAGCACATTATGATGTAGTTTCGGAACAGCAATTCTTGCAAAATAGGACCGGCTGGAAACCTTCTACTTAGGGCAGATGGCTGACACAAATTCAAGGAAACCCACCCCTTCCACAAATAAAAAATGGAGAGGGTCCAGCGCTAACATTTTAGCCAGCTTCGGATTGTACAACCGTGCCGTTGGATGGTTGCGTTGGAACTGCCCCTCCAACCTAAGAATGCACTCAATGGTAGGCTGGATTACTTTCCTTTGTGGTGCTGTTGTTTTCATGAACCCACTTAGGCTCAATGACGCATTTTGTTTCATAGCAGTACTCCGTGGCCTTGGTGTCTCAGGCTGAATCTGAGTATGGCTCTTACTGCGGTGCTAATGAGATGTTGCTGAGGGGGATGTGGGCGGTACCACTACACTACTGGGGACAGGGCTAGAAATGCCTCCCTCTTCTTCACCTTCTACCGCAATAATATCGTCCCCTGATTCTTCATGCCCAACATCAATGGGTTGAGTTTTATTACTTTGTTGTAAGTGAAGTATGTGATTTTCCCACATGATAGTGTGGTGTATTTTGATATGACTTGTTTGGCCTCCGGTACCATAGTTTGTACCAAGCTTACCCTGCCGAACACCTGTGCGACAAATTGAGCATATAGCAACGTTCTCCTCCTTAGTGCTAACTGAAAAGAAGTCCCAAACTGGGGAGAACTTTCTGGTGCTGCTGGATGTGCCACTTTCAATACCAGATGAACTGGAGGGTATGCTTGGAATGTGACTCTGTGCAGCTACACTGTGACTACTACCACTACCTACTGAGATGGTTGAGCTGGATGTGGGCCCCTGCCAGGCCTTTGAAAATATGGCAGCTGGAGGTCGTTGTGGTGTAACCTGTGTTATAATGTTGGTCTCCATCCCCTTTTGGGGGCTGAGTGATGTACGTCATGACTGGCTCGTCATCAATAACATCATCCCCCTCTTGCACATCGACCTCCATAACTCTAAGCCTTTCTGGAACCTTCCTTTTCAGTAGCATTGTCTTGTGGCGTGCATTACTCTCAGACTGAGCTGGTGGCTGCCAAGTGGCATCACGATCATCAGAAGCGGGGCTTGAAGAAGATGATGATGGACTAAGCCTCCTTTTCCTTGCTGGTGGTCTGGAAGACAATAGATCTTCCAAAACAGTGGTTACTTTGCTCCACTTTGTCTGCAGGAAGCTCGATTTCCTGAAATGCCCCTACTCCAGGAGCAACAACTACTATTGTAGACTGTTCTTGCGGCTGCTGCTGTTCTTGCAGCTGCTGAGTTTCCGCCTGCGTTGATTGTGTACTACTTTGCGATAATGACATTTCAACATCGCTGCTCGTTAATAGACTGGCTACCTCTGCGACACTCAAGGGCTTGGGCCTAGGTTGGTGAGGTTGGACCGCTGGTGCAGAGGTGCTGCTCCCAGCTTGGTTCCCGGACGACGCTGCTGCATGCGTAATTTTTTGGTCCCAAAAAAAACATTGGCCGGCACACCAGTCATGGTTAGTGGCACTTCCTTTTTCTGTTCCTTCTTCTCACCGGCAACTTTCTTGGTACTGGACCTGGTACCTTTCTTAGGGGCCATCTTCTTCAGATGTCAGGCAGGACGCAGTTGCACAAGTTGTGGTCACACGTGGACATGATGCACAGCAGGACTTCTGTCTGGCAGTACAACGGGTGATGATGATGACACCTCCTCCTCTGGCTTTTTGCGAACCTAAAAGCAAATAAGCCAGAACATCAGTGAAATGTTGCATTTGTTGTTGTGGTACAATTACTACTGTACTAGTACAAACAAAAGATATAGTTTAGCCATTTCTGAGACTTTGTCAAAAAGGGCTATGTTATACTACTGTGTACACACTACACTCTCAGGAAGGATAGGAAAGAGAATAAGAACCACTAAAATACAAATGTAATGGAAGTGGGGTGGAACCTGTCAGGCATTAAATGATTTGAGCATCACATCATTTATGGAGCGGCTGCTGGCAAAGGGGGTGGATGGAAGCAGTAAGCCAATAGGAAAACCATGCAGGCCTATATGGCAAAAGCAGCACACTAGTAACACCCACCACAAAAGGCCACCAGCCACATGGACACTCACAAATCACATGCAACAAGCAGGAGGCCTGGGAAACACCATGAACTGACAAAAGGCCTATAAAAGCCAGGCAAAGGATGCATGCTAAAGCACACTGCTCTGCCTATTTAATGCAATAAAATGCAAAAACGAAAATACACATGCCAAAATAATGTCTGCAGGGTGCATGCATTGCACACCAACACACACCAGACACACACAACAAAGGCATTTCTTTAAAACACCCAACAACAGAAACAGAAACCCCACGCCAAAAAAACACATTTCCCAACTCAATCCAATGCCATCCATGCCCTAAATGATGTCTAAATTCAACAGACCACAAATAAACATTTTTTAATGCACCTGTGGCTACCTGCTCTGAGCCTACTGGATGAAAGCAGCCCTGTTGGCAGACAAGGCCAAACAAGCTTGCGGGCCTAGGCTTCAAAATGGCCACCAGCCACATGGCCAGGCCCACCCAACTACAAAGAAACAGAAGAGAGACAATTCACTGCAGGCCTATTGCAAAAAGCACACTGCCAGCCTTCAAAATGGCCGTCAGCCTCATGGCCAGGCCTACCGACAACAAGAAGCCTAGGCCACAAAGGAATAGAATGCAGACCTGTATGGCAAAAGCAGAACACTAATAACTCCCACCACTAATAACTCCCACCACAAAAAAAGGCCACCACCACATGGACACTCACAAATGACAAGCAACAAGGAGGAGGCCTGGGAAACACCATGAACTGACAAAAGGCCTATAAAAGCCAGGCAAAGGATGCATGCTAAAGCACACTGCTCTGCCTTTTTAATGCAAGAAAATGCAAAAACGAAAATGCACAGGCCAAAAAAAGGTCTGCAGGGTGCATGCATTGCACACCAACACACACCAGACACACACAACAAAGGCATTTCTTTAAGACACCCAACAACAGAAACCCCAGCCCAAAAAAACACATTTCCCAACTCAATCGAATGCCATCCATGCCCTAAATGATGTCTAAATTCAACAGAACACACAGAAACACTTGTTTAATGAGCCTGTGGCTACCTGCCCTGAGCCTACTGGATGAAAGCAGGCTTGTTGGCAGACAAGGCCAGACAAGCTTGCAGGCCTAGGCTTCAAAATGGCCACCAGCCACATGGCCAGGCCCACCCAACTACAAGAAACAGAAGACAGACAATGCACTGCAGGCCTATTGCAAAAAGCACACTGCCAGCCTTCAAAATGACCGTCAGCCTCATGGCCAGGCCTACCCACAACAAGAAGCCTAGGCCACAAAGGAATAGCATGCAGGCCTATATGGCAAAAGAAGGACAGTAATAACTCCCACCACAAAAAAAAGGCCACCAGCCACATGGACACTCACAAGCAACAAGCAGGAGGCCGAGGAAACAACATGAACTGACAAAAGGCCTAAATAAGCCAGGCAAAGGATGCATGCTAAAGCACATAGCTCTGCCTTTTTAATGTAATAAAATGCAAAAACGAAAATACACATGCCAAAAAAAAGGTCTGCACGGTGCATGCATTGCACACCAACACACACCAGGCACACACAACAAAGGCATTTCTTTATGACACCCAACAACAGAACCCCCTTCCCAAAAAAACACATTTCCCAACTCAATCCAATGCCATCCATGCCCTAAATGATGCTTGAAAATGAAATACATTCAAAACACACCAAAGGAGCAGTTGTTTCATCATGCACCCACCCATGACTAGCTCTGGGCCTATTGACTACTACTACCCACAACAATTTAAATAAAAGGAATGATAAGTACCAAAATTAAATTGTAGTTGCAACAACTGCAATGCCCCCAATCAAACAGACACAACACCAACTTACTTGTAAAATATCAAATTCAAAATGTTCAAATCCGATGGTAATGATGCAGCAGACAAAAAGAGTGATCTTTCCAGCTCAAAATCCAAAGGCAGAATGACCAGGAGATGGACAAAGCACTGGGAGGAGCCTGCTGGGCAGGAACAGGAAGTTGGAGATTCTGTGGCACTTCCTCCCTCTCCCCCATTTCAAAAAAGGACTCCTTGCACAAAAAAGGACAGCCAAATGTCAATCTGAGGAGTTCTTTTCATCCAAATCCTCATTTACAGTAGGTTTTATGCTGCTAGAGATTAAACCTGGGCGAAGCACTATGCTACGCTCGTGTAGATTGCGAAGTTTGCGCAACTTCGCACTACGCGAGCTGCACGTAGCACAGTGCGAACACGCGTAGCGGTCATTTTTTGCTTGTTCGTGGTCCTCAACATCATGTTCGTGACCACGAGCAAGCAAAATGACATCCCGGCGAGACTCTCAACGCGGGTAGGTCAGGTTTCTCATTGCGAGTGGTCGTGCATGCTCACGACCGCTCACAATGAGAAACTACCAGTTCGCGTTGAGAAAGCAGCTGCTCGAGTAAAAATCTACTCGAGCGGCAGACAACTACAGCTCGCACTGTGCAAGATGCCGTTTTTAATGATTGCACAGTGCCGGATGCTTGTTCGCACTGTGCAATCATTGAAAATGCATCTTGCACAGTGCGTACATGCTACTACGCAGCTCGCGTAGTGCTACATGAAGTTCGCGTAGTGCGAAGTGCACTTCGTGTAGCGCAACTTTGCGAACTAGGGCCACCCCAGAGATGATATTCTTCTCCAGATTGAAAATTTTACGTGTTCGAGTTCTCGAGCTTCACCTTACTTCAGCCGGATGTCGATGGCGCGTCCAAAATGACGTGTTTGCCTTCTCATGCTCCCTGTCGCGTTGGATATGACGTGTTCGCGTCCTCACGCTCTCGCTCGCGGTGGAGAATGACGTGTTCGAGATCTCATACTCTCACGATGCATGATCGTGTGACGAATGACGTGAGCACAGGAGCGAACTCTCACGAGATAGTGCAAACGGCTACCAACATCTCATGGAGCACGCGACCGGATCAGGAAAACTTTTCGGCGAACGCGGGGATCCCGGTAAGGAGATTGTGCGCGCGAGAACATGTTTTCAAAGCGCGAGCATGAAAATAAATCTCCGGTACGCTGCGGATCGTGGACATTTTTTCCATTTTTTGCTCTGTCTGCGGAACGCGAAAATGTCAAATTATCGCAATTTTGCGAGCGGAATGGAATTTGTCGACCACCCCTATTACAAATATTAGCAGACGTCTACTCAACTAATTTGCAATAACCCACGCTCTCCTGCCTGTGGTATTTTATACTGAGGGATACGGGGCAAAATAGCACCATCCTTAACATGTATCGAAACTGGTGGTATCTGCAGTAGTCCCACGTCTGCATCACCTGTTTCCCACAAAGTGGGTGGCCCATCAGCAAAATTAACAGGAAGATGCGCATCTTTGGACAAACACTGTTTAGCACATACTACATTTGGTCCCATTGTCATATAGACACCTGCCAGGGAACAATAAATAGTAGAATGCAGTATCTTCAACAAATCCAAACCCATCAAATTTTCACCCCGATTGGATGTCAGCAAGAATGGCAACTCCACAGTGAAACGACCAATGGTCAATGCAAGGGGTCTTGAAATTGGGCTTACAACTGGTATACCAGAAAAACCTACCGAAACATTATTATGGCCAGAAAGAGCAGCCCTAGGGACCATATTTTGAGAAACAGAACATTTTGTCGCACCTGTGCCCACCAAAAAATCCTTAGTCAAACCTTGCACTTCTGTTGTTACATAAGGACCACGCTGGCCTACAGGTATCGGAACTGGTACCCCACTCTGTCCCTGGCTGTCCCAGCTGTAAGACATCCCTGTCACTTCCTCCATATCATAATCATCATGATAGTACTGTCCATCCCAAGAGTTATCAAAATAATTGTTATCAGAACAACTCTGTGAGGCTGCAGCAATCTGTGCCCTATCAGCCCCACCAGCTCCATGACCTCGTCCACGAGATCCTCAACCTCTAGGGACCGCTACCTTCTGCAAAAGTACAGGACACTCGCTATGCCAATGTCCCTCCTCCATAAAGTATGCACACTGATTTGGCCCCAAAAGCGTAGTATTCGGCTGCCTACTAGTGCGTGGAAGCTGTGGGGCAGGACCACCACGTCCTCTGACATTCCCTCTAAAAGCCTGCTGCAACAACACCTTAGTTTTTAAATCCTTATGCCTTTTCTCTGTCCTCTCTTTCTCCTCATCATCCCTATGCTCATAATACTTTGCCCTATTCAAAATAACAGAGGGGTAAGAGGTGGACCAAGTACTTTCAGAGGCCTGCAATCGGGTTGCAATTTCAGGAAGCAAATTATAAACAAACAAGCAAACACCTCCCTCAATAGACAAAACCTGCCCACTGTAATCCGAAAAACATACCTTCAGGGGGGTACAGAAGGGTGTACTTGATGGTGGGCTCACTGGGACTTCAAATAGAACTACAGAGCCCGCATATGACACATGGCATTCTCAGCCAGCAGGATGCAGGGGCCATCAGTCCCCAGCAGCCTAAGAGTCAACCTTTCTGAAATCAAAGAATGAGGCTAAAGATCGGGGTCATAGCCTGAATATCCTGGACTCTCTTGCCCAGGGGGAAGGCACGATACCGAACCATGTCCAGAATGGCTCTGAAGAAGGGGAGCAACTGAGAAGAAGTCAGGTACCACTTTGGCAAGTTGATAGTGAACTCCAAAGATGATAAGAAGGTCACCTTAGTCTGGAGGTAGTTGCCGACTGTCTTTAACAGCCAGCCATCGACGAAGAGGATGACTGGCACCCCTGACTTCTGAAGATATGCTTTTGTAAAAACCTGAAGGGCGCTGGTGAGACAAAAGGCAAGCACAGGAAAATGAAAATGGGCCTGTCCACCATGAACTGCAGGTAGTGCCAATGGGTCGGTAGCATGGGGATATAGAAATAGGTGTCCTGTAGGTTCAACGCCACGATGCAGTCTTCAGGGTTATGAGCAGACAAGACCCGGGACATGGTGAGAGTTAAGAAGGTGCGCCGTCCTTCTTGGGCACCAGAAAGAAGCAGGAATAGCAACCACAACCTACTTCTGGCACCAGCACCCTCTTGACTGTCTCTTTGGCCAAAAGGGCTTGTTCCTCCTATTGCAACATGAAGAGATGATTCTCTGTCAGTCACAGAGCGAACGTGGAAGAGTCAGTGGGAAAGATATAAAGGGCAAAGCGTAACCCCTGCGAACACTTTGTGGGACCTATCTGTCTGACATGATTACTTGCCAGCCCAGTAAAAATCAGTAGATTCTGCCTCCCACCAGGTGGCTATGTCCCTACAAGGGCATGTGAAAGAGGCTTGGCAGGTGGGAATGTAAGGAGGGAGGTAGGCTGGGAGACATGTTGACCTTGGCCACAGAGGTGGTATGAACCATGGCATCTACTGCAAAACTGCTGGGGTCCCTGTGGGGGCATAATAGATTGGCGGAAAGAAATGACTCAGCGAACGCTGCAAATGGGACAATAGAACTGTTGCCATTGGAATGGTGGGGAGTAAAGGCCCAGAGAGCAAGCAGTGGTCCTGTTCCCCTTAATGCCATAAAGAGGAGAATCTGCTTTGTCCCCGAACAGGCAAGTCCCATCAAAGGGCATGTCCATTTTGGAGGACTGGACGTGGCTGGAGAACCCAGTCAATCGCAGCCCCGCCTGACAGCAAATGGCAATGCTGTTGCCTATGGACCGTCCAATGGAATTGGTGGTGTCCGAGCCACAATGAGTCATGAACATGGCTGCATCCCAACCATCTTGAATTGCCTGCACGAGTATAGGGAGGAAGTCTTCGGGAGGATGTGTGCAACTGAATCTCAAAGAGTGGGACAACAGCTGGCAATAACAGATCAGTGATCCAAGCGGGTAAAAGTAAAGACAAGTTTGCTGATTGTTTCCACTCGCTTAGGTTCCCTATCAGGAAGAGTGGTGGGAAATGTTTCAGAATTGGAGCAACTGGTGGAAGCCACACCACTACCCTTTCTGGCGAGGAGTGCTCTGAAAGAAAAGTTGGTTCACCAGGATACGGGTGATGGTGCCTGGCATTTAGTCGAATGAATGGGAGGCCAGAACAAGGTCTAGCCAAAGTCCCGAATAAGGTAACCGTCAGTACCTTATTCAATAAATGAAAGACGGGCTCAGAAGATGTTTGCCCTAGTTGAAGGACTTCTGAAAATAGATTTGTTTTATCTTCCAAGGTGGAGAGCTGGAAGTCAAGCCCTTCAGCCACACTACATATCACCAGGGCATAGGATGCTGGTTTCTCTGTGACTGGTCTATGGGAAGAAAAATACCTATCTCCGGGGAGGAACAGACGCCACTATCCTCCAATAAGTCCTTGTACCAATTGTCATGCTTGTAGGGCTGAGCATTCTCATAATCCAGGTCACATGATCATCCGAGTCAGTCCCAAAAAGAGGAATGTAGAGCGTGTTGACAAATTCTGTTAAATTAAGTGGGGGAAGTGGGATTTCGGGTAGATTCGGGCACGATGTTGGCCGAGGTCAGACCAGTATTGGAAAGAACGAATGGACCGCCACCTCAGGCGGTTAAGTCGTCATTGGCATTGACATGCCCAGGCCAGCATGTGTCTAGACAAGAGAAGTAGAGTGGGAACAAGAGCCTGAGGCTCGGAAGATTCATCTGGCGTCAAAGTTGAAAGTTGAAAATATTTATAAAGCGCACTGGGGCCAAGCGGCTTCCTGGCGCTAGGTGATTGACGGTGGAGGATGAGAGGGGGCGCCAAGAGATTAATGGGCAACAAAGGCTAGGGCAAACAGATGAGTTTTGAGTGCCTTGCGGAAATGCAGGTACTCAGTGATGGACCTGATGGTGAGCGGGAGGCTATTCCAGAAGCGGGGGGCAAGGAGGGAGAACCTAGTGCCGCCTACTCTGGTCTTACGGAAGCGGGGAATGCTGAGAAGAGACTGGCTGGAGGAACGGAGGTCACGGCAGGGGAGGTAGTGGGTGGTCATGGAGTTGATGAAAATAGGCGCCGTACGGGCGCGGGCCATGAAAACTATGCATCCCATCTTAAAGAGGGTACGCTGTAAGATGGGTAGCCAATGGAGAGATTTAAGTAGCGGAGTGATGTGGTGGTACCTGGGAAGCCGATGGATGAGGTGAGCAGCCGGATTTTGGATGGTCTGGAGGCGTCGCATCTCGTAGGCAGGAATGCCCACGTACAAGCAATTCCCGTAGTCTAAGCGAGAGAGGATCATAGCTAGAACAATAATTTTTAGAGCGTTAAAAGAGAAGAACCTGGAGATCTTTCGGATAACCCTAAGGGACAGGAAGCAGGAAGAGACCACGGAGCTGACCTGGGGGCGCCTGGAGAGGTCCTGGCTAATTTTGATTCCCAAGGTTTTTACTAAGGCAGAGGGAATCGGGGGGGACCAAGAATGGGAGGCCAAAAGGCCAAGGGCTGGTGGAACCGCCCGTCAGGACAACCTCCGTTTTATCCGGGTTAAGCATGAGGTGGTTTTGGTTCATCCAGTCAGAAACAAAAATAAGTGTGGTTTGAAAAATGGAGAGGGAGTCTGAGGGAGAAGAAAGATCAAAAACAAGCTGAAGGTCGTCAGCGTAGTTGTACACGGAGACCTCCATGTTAAGCAGAGAAATGATAAGAGGATAGATATATAAATTAAAAAGAAGAGGGGACAGGGAAGAACCTTGGGGAACCCCGCAAGACACCGAGCGGGGGGGGGCAGAGAGACCGGAGAGACGGACAGCTTGTGTCCGGCCTTGGAGGAATGAGGCAAGCCAGGATAAAGCGGTGCCCTGGATGCCCGCTGCCCTGACACGGTCGAGAAGGATGGAATGGTCGACCGTGTCAAAAGCAGCGGACAAATCGAGGAGCACCAAGGCTTGAGGGGAGTTGGAATCCGCCTTGCTCTTCAGCTCGTCCAAGACCGACAAAACCACGTATTCGGTCGAGTAGACCGGGCGGAAGCCGGCTTGATGAGAGGCCAAAAGATGATTCTCCTCGATGTAGGCCGACAGACAAGAGGTGACGTGGCTCTCTAGGATCTTTGCTAAGTAGGGGAGAAGGGAAATGGGCCTGAAGTTAGCCGGGAGGGAGGGGTCAGAGACGGGTTTTTTTTAGAATGGGGATGACTGTGGCAGATTTAAAGGAAAGCGGGACCGTACCCTGTGAAATGGATGCATTAAGAAGGGATAAAGGAGGATCAGGACAGCCAGAGAATAGCTTCCTTAAGATGCGAGCCGGTCCACAGTCAGCGGGGGACCCTGACTTGACCTTCCCAAGAAGGACAAGGAAAGATTCCTTAGAAAAAGTTGGGAAATGATTCAGGGAATAGGACAGAGGGGTGAGGGAAGGGGGGGAGGGGAGAAGAAGGCGCGGAAATGTTCCGTTTGATGTTAGCGATCTTCTCAAGGAAGAAATCGTTCAAGGAGAGGCAAAGGGCTTGGGAGGGGACAGGGTTGGGATTGACTATCTGAGGCAGCCAGATTATGAACGATGGAAAAGATCTCCTTGGATTTGTTGGTCGCTAGTAGGATTTTATTGGAGAAATATTCTAGTTTGGCTGAAAGAATGGCTCTCTTATAGTTTTTTTGGAGGGACTTGTGCCGATCTCTCAGGAGGGGGCAATAATTGCGCCTCCACTGGCGCTCAGATTGTCTGAGAGCTAATTTAAGAGCCTTAAGATCGCTGGAGAACCATTTATTGGCTTCGTGGAGACGACATCCCTTAACCCTCCTGAGGGGGGCGACCATGTCACAGGAGGTGGATATCCAGGTGCTGATGGCTTCAACTTGAAGGTCCATGGAGAGGTCTGATAGATCAGGGAGGGAGGCTCCAAGGAAGAATGAAGAGACTTAAGGTCCACCCGGTTCCAATTCCGTGCTAGTACATTTTTAGGCAGGGGAGGCTGGTTGATAACTGTAAGGTCAACTGAGAAGGAGATGAGCGAGTGGTCCGAACAAGTGCAGGGAAGGATGGTAATGGAAGAAATGGGCCGACTGGCTGACCATATCTGGTCAAGGGTATGACCATGAACATGGGTGGGTGCTTGAATGTGAGAGGTGAAATTGAAACAGCGAAGAGTATCAGAAAAGTCTTTGGAGGTCTGATCTTCCCTGGGATCGCCAGGCCAATAGTTGAAGTCGCCCAGTAGAAGAACTGATGAATTGATAATCACAAGAGTGGCCAGCAGATCTTGGAGAGTTGGTACAAAGTGAGGCATAGTTTGGGGGGACGATATAAAAGAACTATGGTGAGGGGAACAACAAGGTTCACCGAGCGGGCGACTAACAGGTCCACATAAGGTATGGGAGGATGGGTCAGGGTTTGGAACTGAAGGTTGGACCGGATGATCATGGCCACACCCCCACCAACTTTCCCATCTGGGCGATCAGTCCGAAGAGCATAGTAGGAGTTGGGAAGCGCAGATAGGACATTGGGCAGAGAATCTGCAGAAAACCAAGTTTCCGTCAGAAACAGAAAATCGGGAGACTCAGTGTCGAGGAGATTGAAGAGTTCCAACTGGTGCCTACCCGCCGAGCGGGTGTTAAGGAGATAGGCAGAGGCCATAGTGGGTAGACGGGAAGAGGGAGGGGGGGAATGCGCAGGGCGGGCGGCAGGCTGGAGCCTGGGCAAGGAAGCAGTAGAAAGGGGGGGAGAGGGGCAGGAATGCCGAGGGCCTGGATGCGTTCAAGCTAAGGGACCAGTTGCCCTGAAGGGCGAGGAGCTGCGCAGGTGTGTACATAACAAAAGGGGCAGGGTTTGTGGCCCCGGGTCCCGGCCGGTCATGGACGGGCGCAGACGGGCTCGCCTTTGGCCAACCCGTTGTCAGTATCCTGTGTGGAAGGCGTCTCGGCTCCTTGGGGCCCAAAGGCACACCAGAGGGAGTTGGCAAAGATCCAAAGAGCCAGGGCATGGCTGCACAGCACTCTTCGATCTAATGCAGAATGGCTTGTAGGTCCCAAAACTCAGGTCATGCTGGAACCAGCTGCGGAATCGGCTCCAAAGTCGGCTGACTTCAGAAGCAAGAACAAGAAGGGTGACACTGTCCCGTACTTGTTCAGAGAAATGCGAGTGGGGCGAGAGAGTGGATTCCCACTTTGATTTATTTGGTTTCTTACACTTACGTGAGTACTTTGAATGCAAAGAAGACCAACCTCTGGAGCAGCTCTGCCGCCTCTGGGAATGGGACCGAGATCAAACCTCAGATACGGAACGGGACTTGGAATGGCCCTGGCGAGGAGTCTTCTTATGTTTGGCTATGTAAAGGTATGTCTTGGGTTTCCTAACGGCTGTTGAGTTCATCAATGCTCAGTCACCATAAGTCTTGGAGTTGTGGATCAACCCCAGCCAGCATAGACACCTGATGGGGATCCGCCGTAGACATTTATTTGCAAAGGTCCCTGCAGGGCTTGAAGCCTGTCATTTTAGGGGGTGACATCCCTTGCACACTGGAGAAAATTTGTCAAAAACAGCAGGGTAAGTGTTTTTGCATCCGGTGGCATGGAAGTGGCACCTATATAAGCCTCACACATCATTGCTGGAACAAACAGCATCAGTGCAGAGCCACACAGCACCACCTTCTTGTCCACAGATGTACTGCTGAATTATTTCCAGATCCAGCCTGATTTCTGGGGAATATTCAAAAGGTGAGGAATCTGTTGACAGAAGTTATGTTATGTTAAAATGACTTGTAGAGCGCACGTACACCGATTGGTTTCTTGACGCTGGATCTGGGATGTGCTGGAGCCCTGTTGGTCTGTCATAAGCTTGGGATTAGTCATATGCTTGGGTGAATAACCAGGTCTTGAGAAGTCTTCTGAATTTCATGAGGTCCGTACATGCGCATAGGTTTAGTGGAAGAGAATTCCAAAATACAGGTGCCAGCACTGCAAATCTGCAGCCACTTTGCCGCTTCAGTCTTCAGTTTGTAAGAGGGTGTGGCGAAGAGGTTCATGAGATGAACGCAGGTTGCGAACAGGAATATGCCTTTGAATAGGGCTGGAGAATAATTTTGGGCTTGGACCATACAAGGACTTAAAAATCAAGCAACCCACTTTGAAAGCAGAACGTTGTGGGATGTTAAGCCAATGAAACTTCCTCATGAGGGGGAAATGTGTTGCCATCTGGGTTGCTGGAAGAACAGTCTAGTGGCCTGGTTCTGCGCCGCTAGTTGCACTGTCCTCGTGAGATACAATGGGATGCCAAAGTATAGAGAGGTGGTATAATCTAAATGTGAAATTACCATGGCTAGAACAGCCTGAATCAGTGCTTTCCTGGTAAGGAGTCTGCTGATCTTCCTTATTTTTCTTAGCTGACGAAAGCAGGTCGAAGTAACCAATGCAATTTGGGTTTTCATAGAGGACACTGTTGATTATCACCCTGAGGCTTTTAGGTGAGGCAGATGGGGTGGGGGGCACCCAGCTTGGTTGGCCAGAACTCAGGGCTCCAAGACTTCTGTGTACCTCCTATCAGGATAAGTTCGGTCTTATCTGGATTGAGTTTCAACTGGTTGCTGTTCATCCTGGTGTTCAGCATGGTGGTTTAGAATTCCAGCACTGACTAAGGTGAATTATTAATGGTGAAAATTAGCTGTAAATCGTCCGCATAGTTGAATGTACACATTTTCCTTTCTTTTAAAGACTGGATCAGTGACAGGAGATAAACGTTGAGCAAATGAGGAGAGAACGAGGAGCCCTGGGGAACACCGCAAGTTACGCTCCTTTTAGATGCTGTGAACTGGGATTGGTGGACTGACTGGGAGCTGTCTTCAAAGAATGACCCTATCCATCTGAGAGCTTATCCCTGAAGACCAGCATCTTGGACACGATCGATCAGAATACCGTGATCAACCGTGTCGAATGCCGTAGACAGGTCCAACAGTACCAAGGCCTGGGGGGATCCTTTATCTGTTTCCTTCCGAAGGATGTCCAGAGCGGTCAGTATGAATGCCTCTTTTGAATGAGCTGGATGAAATCCTGCTTGGTGGGGGTTGAGAAATTCTGACTGTTCGATAAAGGCACATAGGCATTTGGCACATAGGATTCAAGTACCTTGGCCAGGTAAGGGAGCAGCGAGTTTGGGCGATAATTAGTCAACATCTGAGGGTCAGCCCCTGTTTTTTTTAGAAGGGGTACAAACATAGCTTCTTTAAAGGCTCTTGGGGCGGTGCCCTGAGCCAATGAATCATTTATGAGGGAGATGGTGGGCCAATAAAGTAAAGAGAAAACCTCTTTTAAGACATAGGGTGGACAGCTGTCAGTCGGGGACCCCTATTTTACTTTGGTTTTTGGAAGAGGAGTCTCTTCAAAAAACCAATATGTCACACGGGCCCCTGGAATATTTTCAATATTTCTCAGGTCTCTATGAAATATGAGTTTTACATATGTATTTAAAGACTTATGTTGTATACTAAATGGATACTCATGTAACATGGTTCTATATAAGATATCAAAGGAATCTGGTAACACTATAAACCACAAGTCCAAAGACCCAGTGGTTCAGAAATACAACTAGAACCCTTTGATTGAAATCTAGAACTGTAGTGCACATGCTATCTGTCATATATTTTTATATAACATGTTTACTTTAGAGCAGTTAGGTAACATTCTTTCTGGTTGCTACTCTATTTAACCGCAGAGCCCTCATCTTGTGAATCTCCCCAGATGCCAGATCATGTAATATCTCCTGCATGATGACAGGTGGGTCCATTGAACTCCGTCTGAACTATTCCGTCTCCAGACATGAAACATGGAACCCAAGCTATGTTTTTTCACCCTTGCACACTGATAACAGCTGCCCTATGTTTTCCTTGCCCTCAGTTGTGGAATATAGCTGATGGGACTGAATTTGGACTGGCAGTGTGCAAAAACTAACACTGGACCTTACTACTCCTAAAAGTACACACCACAAAAAAGAATGGTGGGAGGGTCCGATTTATATCTTGACAGTACACGTACCCCATCACAACGGCAATGGAGTACCTATACCACCAAGATAATGGTCCACCCGCCCAATTGTGATGTAGCCAGATCATGGGTTTGGGAATGGCGGTGACTACTCTGTCACTGCAAAAAGCCAAATTTGTCTGACAGCCCAGCAGAGTGAGGGCCGTTTGATATATAGCTATATGTGTGCCCGCCCAATTTAGATGGGTGGACATATAGCCAATTTTTACAGTACATCACCCCCAGGGAACCCTGGTTGTCAAGGACAGTAATATAGAAATAATGCCCCCCTCTCCTTGGGAGATGACTCCCATAGCGAGGGGGGAATTCTTCTTTTTTTATTGTCAAACAGAAAATCCCATTTCAGGATTTTATTTTTGAAAATAAAAATATACAACTTTTGATGCAGTGTACTGTCCTGACGACAGAGCCATGCTCCAATCAATGAAAGGCTTTGGCAGGAAAAAGATCCTGTCAATGAATTACAAATGGCCACCAGCTTGGTGGTCATTTATAAATGTGGCTGGCGGTCCCTTCACCAGGGAGATGGAGTAATATACCATGGAGGATCAGCAGCCGTCCGCCCATTTATAAATTGGCTCAAAATAATTCTCTCTGTGGAATTGATTAAGTAGTGCCTGGTGAAATTAAGGACAGATCCCCATGTGACTGCCTGACAGATGTCCAAGACAGGAGTACCTAGAGCTAGGGCTACAGTTTTGACTGGGTGAAATGAATCTTGTGTATCTTGAAGGCATCAAGATTCTCCTTTTTGACCATAATACTTTAATGTAGAGGGCAATCCATCTCAATAAGGTCCATTTCTGGATCACCTTTGGTTCCTTTCACTGGTCAACATAAGTAATAGATAATCATCCACACTGTACTCGTTACCCCTAGCAATATAGAAATTCATGGCACTCCATGGGTCCAACTGGTATTATTATTATTATTATTAAAGGGGTTTGTAAAGCGCCTGGTGACGCCTCCCGGCGTGTCCCCGCGCTGTGGCGAGAGAGTCTTAGGAGGATGGAGACATATAACAGGCAGCTAGAGAGTGAAAAGATACGTTTTCACCAGTTTTCTAAAGGAGACCTCATTTTTATCTAGTCTGATATTCATGGGGAGGGAATTCCATTTCTTAGCTCCAAGGGTGCGGAAGGACCTGCCTCCCATTCTGGCTTTTTTAGGAAGCGATGTTTTGAGCATACCCATTCCCTTGGAGCGAAGGGATCTGTTGTGCTCATACAGTAAGGCTAAATCAGACATGTAGGATGGAGCTTTTTGATAGATAATCCTGTGGCACCAGAGGAGTGCTTTAAATAGTATCCTCTTACCGATAGGTAACCAGTGGAGGGTAGCTAGGGAAGGTTTGGAAGGAGCTCTGTGGGGGAGTCTCAGCACTAGACGTGCGGCTGAGTTTTGTAGGACTTGTAATTTTCTGATGTTTTTTTCAGAAGTGCCCAGCAGCAGCACGTTGCCATAGTCTATTCGGGAGGTAATGAGTGCCTGAGTCATGGTGCGCCTGGAGTTCACAGGGAGCAAGTCCAGGGTGCGATTAAGAGTTTTCATGACTCCAAAGCACTTCCCTACTGTTTTTTTGACATGGCTATCATAGGAGAGCTTGTTGTCTATCCAGACACCCAAGTTCTTAGCCTCCTGACTGGGAGTTGGTAGGGGTCCCAGGCAGGTAGGCCACCAATCTTTAGTCCATGTTGTGTCTTTTCCTCCTATTATGAGTACCTCAGTTTTTGTGCCATTTAATTTGAGGCAATGTTCGGTCATCCAAGCTGCAAGCTTGCTCATACAGGATTTAAAGTTGTCGGCCTCAAAGGAGGGAGCTTGAGACAGGGAGATCAGAAGTTGAGTATCGTCGGCGTAAGAGAAAATCTCTACGCCGAACGATTGGACCACCTCTGCCAACGGTGCCATGTATAGGTTAAACAGGGTGGGACTCAGGGCAGAGCCCTGAGGTACCCCCTGTTCTAATGTCATGCTGTCCGAAAGGAAGGTCCCTCTCTGGACCTGAAAACTCCTGTTGGTAAGGAAAGCCTTCAGCCATCCCAGCGCCTCTTTGATGACCCCCGCTCTGTTTAGACACTGTAGCAAGATGGAATGTGCTACAGTGTCAAACGCGGCGCTGAGGTCCAGCATGATAAGAGCCATGGTCTTGCCTTCGTCAGCTCCTTCCCGCAGAGTTTCAGTAGCTCTCAGGAGTGCTGTCTCTGTGGAGAAGCTCGATCTGAAGCCCGACTGCGATGAATGATAAGCATTATGGGCTTCAAGATGGGCCATAAGTTGGACATTGGCTACTTTCTCTGCTAATTTTGCCAGATAGGGTAGCAGGGAGATAGGGCGTAGGTTCTCCAATATGTCTTGACTTATGTTAGGTTTTTTTTTGATTGGAAGCACTATAGCTTTCTTCCATTCTGCAGGTAAACAAGCAGTGGAAAAAGATATTTGGAGCAGATGTCTGAAGTGGGGCTCTAAAACAGCAAGACTGGCTGCTAAAATTTTGGGTGGAGCGGGATCTCGTGGAGAGCCGGATTTGATACTTTTACAGGTTTTCACTAGAATTTCAACAGGGGGAACGTAGAAAACACATAGACAGGATTGTGTACGTATAAGGTCTTCGCTCTCTGCAAAATCAATGCCAGATTTTATGTTGCTAGAGAAATTAGCATATATGTTCGTGATTTTGCTAGAGAAAAACTTAGCAATTTTATTACAGGTTTCTACTGAGTCATTATGTGAAGTGGAATTAGAATCAATTATTGAGATTTCCTTGTAAATTTGGAAGAGCTCCTTCGAGGAGTTTTCAGCATCCAAGATCCGATTATTATAGTGAGATGCCTTGGACAAGCGTATCTTTTTATTATATTCTTTTTGTGCTACCTTATATCGGGCTTTGATTTCAGGGCAGAAGTTGAGGCGCCATTCTCTTTCAAGCTTTTTACAAGCGGTTTTGGCAAATTGGAGCTCCTGACTAAACCACGGGGCAGTTTTTTTAGTCCTCGTGGCGTTAGTTACCGTACGATTAGGGGCAGTAATGTCCAAAGCTTTCGTGATGCATTCTTGTAGATGCTCATATGCTGTCTCACAGTCGGATCCTCTAGGAGATCCTGCATCTTGGAGGATTTTTGTGAAGGAGTCTATAGAGAAGTTTTTCCATTTCCTGCGTTTATAACGCTGTGAGCTTTGTTTGTACTGCTACGTACCATCTAGTTGGAGTTGTATAGGGATAATAAAATGATCAGACCAGGGTACTGGCTGGGGAGATAGGGTCTGAACTCCCTTCCAGTTCCCAAAGACAGGGTCCAATAAGTGTCCATGTTGGTGTGAAGGATCATTATTTTTTAACTCTAGTTGTAAGGAGAGTAGCTCGGCTTTGATGTCTACCGCCTCCTTATCGATGGGGTCATCAAAGTGGACATTTAAATCACCTAGTACTAGTAATCGTGTTTTTCTAAGTGCTAGATGGGTTAAGGCTTCCATAAGAGTGAAAGTGAAGTCATAGAGCCCTCCAGGGGGACGGTACATGAGGATACCTGAGAAAGAGTGGTTGGGTCCAGTAGTGATGGTAAATGAACCAGCTTCACTATGGTCAACAAAAATAGGAGAGAGGGTGCATTCTAGAGGAGCTTTAGTGGCAATGGCAATACCCCCGCCTCTACCATCCTTCCTATCCAATCTGGAGAGGGAGTAGCCGGGAGGTAGGGCCTGAATGATATCGGGGTCTGAGTATTCGTCCAGCCATGTTTCCGTGAGAAACAGGGCATCAATCTCGTCATCCTCGAGCAGGTGAAAGATTTCTGTACGGTGTTTTCGAAGGGACCTGCAGTTAAGTACGGCTGCTTTTATTGTGCATGTCGCACTATTAGTTTTTACATTTTTTTCTGGAGCAAATTTGCATATAGTACAGTTCTTTAGCGATAGCGCATTTATAGAATGTTTGCAGCATAAGGGAATATTGGACTGGATATCCAACAGTTCTTGTCTGTCATACCTTATGGTGGCAACTGTAGGAGAGCCAGGGTTTATGGCCCCGCGCCCCGTCCGGCCGCGGACGGGCGCAGACGGGCTTGACTTTGGCTCGACTTCGGCGCGCTTCCGGCGCGCCCGCTGCACGCGTCCGCTGCGCGGTCGCTGACCAAAGCACATTTATAACGTTGGGGGAGGTCGCTAGAGCGCTGACCTGTGATCCCTGAGCCCGTAAGTGCAAGGCTCCTCCTCACCCTCCGCATCAAATGCCCATGATTGGACGCGGCGGACCGGGGCGGGAGTGGGCGGAATACAAACAGCCTGGAAGTGTGGTGCAGTGATACAAGTGCAATCAGGTAAACAAAACACTGAACGTTTTTAAAATTAGCCTCAGTCGCTAAATTAAAACAAACCGCTATGAAAACAGCGCGAGCAGTGTAACAGACAGCAGTTTAAGCGCTAAGTGGATAGAGCCCGCCTCTGCCACCGGCAACGCTCTTCTCCACAGCGCGAGATAACCCAGCTGACCTTAAGTAGACTTCCACTCTCAGCGTCGCTAGAGCGCTGTCCTGTGATCCCTGAGCCCGTAAGTGCAAGGCTCCTCCTCACCCTCCGCATCAAACGCCCATGATTGGACGCGGCGGACCGGGGCGGGCGTGGGCGGAATACAAACAGCCTGGAAGTGTGGTGCAGTGATACAAGTGCAATCAGGTAAACAAAACACTGAACGTTTTTAAAATTAGCCTCAGTCGCTAAATTAAAACAAACCGCTATGAAAACAGCGCGAGCAGTGTAACAGAAAGCAGTTTAAGCGCTAAGTGGATAGAGCCCGCCTCTGCCACCGGCAACGCTCTTCTCCACAGCGCGAGATAACCCAGCTGACCTTAAGTAGACTTCCACTCTCAGCGTCGCTAGAGCGCTGACCTGTGATCCCTGAGCCCGTAAGTGCAAGGCTCCTCCTCACCCTCCGCATCAAACGCCCATGATTGGACGCGGCGGACCGGGGCGGGAGTGGGCGGAATACAAACAGCCTGGAAGTGTGGTGCAGTGATACAAGTGCAATCAGGTAAACAAAACACTGAACGTTTTTAAAATTAGTCTCAGTCGCTAAATTAAAACAAACCGCTATGAAAACAGCGCGAGCAGTGTAACAGACAGCAGTTTAAGCGCTAAGTGGATAGAGCCCGCCTCTGCCACCGTCAACGCTCTTCTGGTATAGCCTCTCTTCCTCTTTAGATGGATACAGAGGTGAAAAGAATATGAGAATGAGGAGCCGTTCCACGTGGAAAGGTGAGACCATTTTCATCAGAAATTATGCATTAGTCCTAAGTATCTAATATGTCAGAGTTCATATTATTTATAAAAATAATAATAGTATGTGCTTTTACTAACCGTAACTCGATTAACCTAAAATGGCTGCCGCAACGCGGAAACTTTTCTGCGCATGCGTCTGTCACACTCACGAGACATGACGTATTCTCTCTGCTTGGTGGGAAATTCTTGCTTCTGCGCACTAGATCTAAGATGGCTACTCTGTGTGTTAACGTGCTAACGCTTGCACCATTGCTTTTACTAAGTTTGTTCTGCATAATCTCTAAATCTTTAGGTAAATTAAAGTAATGGGAATAGAATAGAGATAAGTGGTATACAGTGCATTCATTTATTTCTTGTTCTAAAACTGTTTCTTTTTGACTTTGCTATTAGCTCGTATTTGGGCCTGATGTAATCTTGCTGCACTCCATCTTGCAATCCTGCGACTCCGCAGAAGAGCTCAAGAGTCCACAAGCCAGGGCATTGAATCCATGCCAACTCCAGACTTGCGAGAAGGTGTTCATGTGAACTCGACCTCCTGAACTTTCAAGAGGATGTCAAATTATACATTGTATTTACTATTGGATCATTCATTGCCGGGAGGAATAAAAGTGCATGGGAAAATAAAATATTTGGCGGGAACACTAATATGAATATTGAAGAGCATGACTTCATAACTGGTATGGTGTGATGACCTCTCCTCATCTTTTTTTCTTAACTCTTTTTATTGACAAATCGCATAGAAGACACAGCACTCCGTACCCCGGAGGAGCTGCAGCAAGTACAGTACAGCATAGTCAGCGATTCATTTAACATTATAATACTTGCCCTCCAACACCCTGCCCCCTTCCCCCCTCCTTGCCCTCCCTCCCCTTCCCCCCCCCTGCACAGCGTCTCTCTGTTCCTGTAAAAAAAAATTGTTTATATATAAAACAGTGTGTATAACATCGCCCCCATGTTCCCATCACCTCTGCCCCTCTTAGCGGTGCTGGAGGTTTCAGCCATAGACCCCTGTAGTCCGCCCACCTTTTCCATATTTTATAGTGTTTCCTGGGGCAGCCTCTAGCTTGAAATACTGCCCGCTCCAATCCCATGCAGAAATCAAGGCCTTTTTTCCACACAGCCACTTTGGGAGCTCTGGGGTCCTTCCATGCCTGAGCCACATCCCTCTTTGCCACTGTAAGGCCCAGTAGGAGTAGGTGTCTCTTGTAGATGTTACCACCTACCCCCTCGAGCACATGAAGTAGGCCTAATTTTGGGGTACGAGGGAGGTCCCATCCCAGCACCTCCGTTAGACAGTTCCACACCCCGGTCCAAAATCTTACCAGACCATCACAGCCCCACACTGTATGTAGGAAATCACCCACTTCGTGGCTACATCTCAGACACGTCGGAGACTCAATCAGGCCTGCCCTCCACAATCTCTCCCTTGTATAGTAAGCTCTATGTAGGTATTTAAACTGTATTAAGCGCAGGCGCATGGCAATAGCCGCGCCTCTGGGGGACTCAAGGGCTTCTCGCCAATCCTCTTCCTCCAGCTCCCCCACATCCCTCACCCACTCTCCTCATCTTTTAACCAATTCAATTGTGGGAATTCACACATTTGCAACATTGGGGGGGTGGTACATTGCCCTGGAAAATGGTATATCTAAGGTAGGCTTAGCTAGTTAGATTGTACGACTTGTCCGAATAGCTGACCTGTCACTGACCCAACGCGCTCTATAGGCGATCAAGAGCAGAAGTGCTGGCGGAGCACTCTGTCAGAAGATTCGATAACCCAATCGGGGTTCTGGAGAGAAGATACACTAACCCATTCGGGGTCCGACTGTTTGCTGCAGAGAGGGTGTGACGCTGACGTTATACTTTAACTGTGGGTGCCAGATGAGTACGGTAAAATTCTGGGCAGGTGAACCCGCGCTCTATCACTGACAGGTGATACAGAAGTGATGGCAAGGAGAAACATACTTTCGATCGTCAAGCTGACGCCTGCTCAACTCATCATGCTAGATGACTGGCCGTCAGATTAACCGTCAGGGAGATCCCGTGAAGTCCCAAACTGTGCCACAAACTCCACACCTTCAGACAAAGAATCAAGTCAGTGACACCAGGTTGCCCTGCTTTTTGCAGTCCAAATGGTGGTCATGATGTTGGTTATTACCTTGCTCTACCTGCTCTTAATGGCGGCAGAATGGCCTTGATAGCCTGTTAGATGATACAGAGCTCAAATAGATTTATCTGATGGCACTGCTCCATGCCATCAGATAAATCTATTTGAAGACCAGAGGCCAGTGGTCACTTTGTCATTGAGATGACCTCCTATCAAAGAGAAGATGCATCCCTCACTACTGTGACTTCCACAATGACCAGTAGAGCGATCTGCTGTATGTCAAATTGACCTCCATCCTTCACCACTGGTGGTCTTTACCATTCTTATCAGAGATGCAGATCTGTGCAAGTGTTGTTCCCAATATTGAGCCTACTGAAAATGCAAGATCCATTTATGTGCCCCAGATCATAAGACACCAGTAGATTGTAAGACTCTAACAGACCCAAAGGCCTCACACCTATTACAACACTGGACCAGTAGCTTTTGCCTGAGACATCATAATCACAGCTTAAATGTTCCGGACTCACAGTGGCAATGAAAAGGTCTTCAAGGCAACCATGTCCAAAATGGCTCAGATAAGGGGAAGCCCCAATGAAGGTTGCAGATGAGATTTAGAATCATTGTGGGGAAATCCGGGGTGGGCAAAGAAATTGTTTTCAGCAGGTGGTTCCAGACCAGCAAGTCGAGGTACAGGAATATATGTAACCCTGACCTGAGAAGGTGAGCCTTGACCACTGGCAAGGCCTTCAAAAAGATCTTCATAAAAGGGTCGATGTACTGGAAGTCATCTAATCCTATTGCAAAAATTGAGATACTTCCTATGTGACTGTAGGACTTGTACATAAACGTGTATGTCCTGTAAATCCAGGGACACCATTCAACCCTTTGGTCAATGGACATCAAAATATGGGTGAGGGTCGTCATCTTGAATTTTTCCTTCTTGAAGAACAGGTTCACTAATCTGTGTTAAAAGAATGGTCTCAAGCTATTGTCATTTTTCTTGGGAACAAGGAAGGAATGAAAGTAACACTCTATCACCTTACCTCTTGTTAACCTGTTTGTCAAGCAACATCAACACCTCCTTGCAGAGAATAGTGGTGAGGTCAACTGATGTCTGGATGTCAAATGGGGAAATGTGAGGAGCTGTCTCACTCTAAGACCTTCAAAAG
The DNA here is from genome assembly GCF_964261635.1 of Lissotriton helveticus. Lineage (NCBI taxonomy): Eukaryota > Metazoa > Chordata > Amphibia > Caudata > Salamandridae > Lissotriton > Lissotriton helveticus. The sequence continues at coordinate 381,964,909 of NC_136061.1, read as the reverse complement.
CACTGATAGGTCCAAAGTGATCGAGTGTCAGTAGGTTAGGCAATGTCTTAGTCTGCATCCTGTGAGTTTCATTTTTTTTTTTTTTTTAGTCTATCAACACCCCCACGCCCCCCTCCACCCATCTGTTGCAGGGTAGAAAAAAAAATAAGTCACAAATTGGAATAAAGGGCACATATATGTTAAAAAACAAAAAGAAAAAAAGATGTAGAAAAGATAAAAAATCAAAGAAGTGAAATGGTAAATGGAAATACGGGAAAAAAGACAGATAACTGCCCGAACGGGCAGGCACCGAATGGTACAAAATATTTGAGTCTATCAACCCCCCCACGCCCCACTCCACCCATCTGTTGCAGGGTAGAAAAAAAAATAAGTCACAAATTGGAATAAAGGGCACATATATGTTACAAAACAAAAAGAGAAAAAGATGTAGAAAAGATAGAAAATCAAAGAAGTGAAATGGTAAATGGAAATACGGGAAAAAAGACAGATTACTGCCCGAACGGGCAGGCACCGAATGGTACAAAATATAGGGAAAAAAAAGAAAGGAAATACCCAGGCTATTCAGACAGAGTCAGCCAGTTAGTAAGGTTTTCCCAAACCTCTGTGCCTTTCTTCCGGCCCCTGCATCCCTTTTTAGCGTATACAGCTGTTTCCAAATGATAGGTTGCCATGAATCTTGCAAGCCATTGAGAAAAAGAAGGGGGCTCTGAGTCTAGCCAGGCTGTCGGAACACAGATCCTCCAAACGGCCATTGCTATGAATGTTAGGCCGTCCCTTTTTAGATGTGGAGTTTCTGTTTGCGTTCCAAGCATAATGATAGTGTGATTCAAGGTTATTGGCTGAGAGGTGACTTCTCTTAAGAACCCCTGTATTCGGTTCAAAGTAAATGAAAGCTTCGTGCAAGAAGCAAATATGTGTATGGAGTTGGCCCCGTATTCAGCGCATCTAGGACAGAGAGTGCCTTGGCCGGTCCCCCATTTTGCGACTTTCCAAGGAGTAATATATAAAAAAAAATAGTTTTAAAGTGCTGAGCTTGTAGTTTGGCTGACAGTAAAATATTTTGTGAAAGGTTAAGTGAATTAAAAAAGACATTCCTGGGAGAATCAAGTTTGATATGCCATTTGCCTGCAATAGTTTGTAAATCGTCCGGGGTCTGGCTGTTTAAAATTCTGTATAGGAGGCCAATTCGAGGAATCTGAGGTTTCAGTAAGGCATTAAGAAGTTCCACCTCCATAAATCCAGAGGTGCCTCCGACCTTCCTAGAGAGAAAATCATAGATAGACAGATATTTAAAGGCGTCCTCTTTCTTAAGGCTGAATTTATCTAATAGATCAGGGAAGGGGATAACTCCCTCGCTGGTGATTAGGTCACCTAATTTTCTTATACCGGCCCTATACCAGTCAGAGAAGTAAGCTCTTCCAAAGATACCAGGGAGGTTACTATTATTTAGAATGGGTGAATAATGATTGTATCTGCCAATTCCAAGATATTTACGGATGCTTCGGAAAACCTTAAACGAGTTAAGTAGGGTCTTGAATCTAACCCGTTTAAAGTATCCAAAGGTAGTTTCTCGTAGCAGGCACCCCCAATGGTGCTCCCCCACCAGTAGATGGAAGGGAGAGGGCAGCTCTGTAGAGTAGATGTCAGGAGGTTCTTTAGTTAGTTTCGGTGCTGTACTGCATGACCGCGGCCCAATAATACAGCGTGATGTTGGGGAAGGCCCAGCCTCCACGGTCTTTTGGCAGGCATAATTGTCTGAGTGCCCTCCTGGGTTGCGAGTATGCCCAAATAAATTGTGTATATATTTGTTGAAATTTCATAAGGTTGACTTTACTAAATTCTAAAGGTATTGGACGAAAATAGTATAAAAGTTTGGAAAAGTAGGTCATTTTTACGACATTACATCTGCCAACTAAAGTAAGGTGCAGGTTATTTATTTGCTTTAGTGCCTTCCTGGTCTGTGTAGCAAGCGGAAGTAGATTGTTGGAAACAACTTTGTCCAGGTTGGAGGAAATAGATACTCCTAAATATTTGGCTTTAGGTACCACCCTATGATCAGCCCAAGAAATGTTGCTGTTAGCTATTATCTAGGTCTTATTTTTATTAAGAGTGTAGCCAGAGATTTTTCCAAATTTTGTTGCCTCAATTTCTAGTTCCGTTATGGCTTTTAGGGGGTCTGGTGAGGTAATAGCCAGGTCGTCTGCGTATGCTAAGATTTTTGTGCTACAGCCTTGAAAGCTAATCAGTGGGATGTTAGGGTTGTTTTCGATCTGTTTAATAAAGGGGTCCAGATACAGGGCAAACAGCAGAGGGGAGTAGGGGCAGCCCTGCCTGGTACCTCGGGATATCTCCAGTTGCCCAGTTAATTGGCCGTTTATAGAGACACAGGCCGAAGGTTTTAGGTAGAGCACTTGTACAGCCTGTATGAGTTTTGGCCCAAAGCCCATCCTCTTCATGACTGCCCACAGGTATCTCCATGAGACCCGATCAAAGGCCTTTTCGGCTTCCAGTAGTGTTAATGACATCGGGTCTCCTGCTGCCTGCGCGGCGTCAAATAGAGTAATGGCTCGTCTAACATGCTCTGTTGTGCCCTTTTTCGGGATAAACCCATGCTGCCACTCTGATTTGATGGATTCAACCACTGAGGAAATTCGACTTGCCAATACTTTTGAGAAGATCTTGGAATCACAATTGATAAGTGCTATTGGCCTATATGAGCTCATTTCGAGCGGGGATTTATCTTTTTTGGGAAAGATAGCTATCCTGGCATTAGACCAGGAGGCTGGAGGTAAAGCCCCGCTGAAAATAGATGTTACCAATTCCGTTAGTATTTTCTGGATTTGCGGTGCAAAGACCTTGTAAAATTCCACAGGGATCCCGTCCAGTCCTGCGGCTTTACAGTCGGGGAGGGACTTGAGAGATTCCTGAATCTCTTCCCAAGTAGGAGTTAGTTCTAATACCTCGCTAGAATCGGTGGAGAGTGTTTGGATATTGACCTCGTTCAGATATCTGGAGATGTCGTTCTCAGTTAGGTCGATCGGGTTTTTGTTCTCCTCGGTAAACAATTTGGCATAGAAGTCCTGAAAGCCCTTACGTATTAGGTCAAAATCTTTAGTCTCCTCTCCTGATTGGAGTTTAATTGAGTGTATTTCATTACTCGAAACCTGTTGTTGGGTCCTAACCGCTAAGTGGTGCCCTATACTATCGCTACATTCATAGTTTTCTTGTCGTGTAGCAGCCCATTTTGATGCGTTTTTTTCAGAAAAAATTGCTCCTATTTTAGCTCTGACTAGGACAACCTCGTCTTGTATAGCCTCAGTGTTTAACCCAGTTTGGATAGCTTGGGTTAGTTTGGTTTCAGCAATCTTGAGCTTTTCCTGGAGATCACTGATCAAAAGTCTCTCCTTTTTGTTTTTACCCACTGAGAAGCCAAGTGTCTCGGCCCCTATGCCTGCTTTGAGTGTGTCCCAGACAACAGCCAGGGAGGCTGACCCCATGTTTATTTCTAGAAAGTCCTGTATCCAACCCCGCATATGAGTCTGATATGTTAGATTCTGTAGTAGGGCTTTCTCAAAGCTCCACGTAGAGGGAGTTCTAGGTTTTAGCAGCCCCTTGATGTTAAGAATGAGGGTTTTGTGGTCGGACATACAACGGGGGGCTATCTCAATAATACTGTTGTTAATAAGAGAGGAGGACATAAAAAAATAGTCTAGCCTGACAAGGGTATGGTGAGGGGCAGAGTAGAAAGTGTAGCAGGGATGGGAAGGTTTCAGGCTAGCCCAGACGTCTTTTAAGCCATGTGTCTCAACCAAGTTAGTCAGGGCCTGGAAAACCAACGGTTTTCTGCCCTTGTATTTCCAGGTGCAGTCAACAGCCCAATTACTGGGTAGGTGTATGTTGAGGTCGCCGCAGAGAATTATGGGGGTAGGCCAGTGGGCTAGTTCTCCTGATACTAAATTAATGACTCCAGGATCGTCCGTGTTACTGCCATAGATTGAGCAAAGTGTGAAGGGGGGACTGCCTGGAAGACGACATTCAGTTATAACCATCTACCAAGAGGGTCCGCTTTGGCCCTAGGAGTATTAAGAAGGAGCCCCTTTTCAGCCAAGATGCACACCCCCCTACTTTTAGAACCTTGGGAAGTTGCCCCCAAAACTTTGAGCCCTAAAGAGTCAAGTAGGCATCTCTGTGAGCCTTCAATATGCGTTTCCTGCAGACAATAGATGCCTCCCCTCAAGGTTCTGAGGCCCTGAGACACACCTTGCCTTTTGGAACGATCATTGAGTCCACAGATGTTAACACAAACGATTCTTAATGTATCTAAATTGGCCATCTAAAGAAAAAAATTGTGTTCGCCATTTGGTGCCATGAAATATATATACAGTCTGCTTGTGTATACTTATGGTGAGTAAGTGCAAATTTAAAACAAAATTTAGTGCCCATTTTTCCAATATGAGTGCGAGTGCCTCCCCCCCTTCTTTGCAGCAATCAGGAGAACCCTGAGTGATGGCAATCTGCATGAGCCCCGGCCATCCGCCACGCCAGAAGGTAAAGTTCCAGATTGGTTCCCTCCTCTAGAAGATCTGATGTCAGAGATCCTTATTTGGTTTGCTATATGTGGGCTAGCAAAAGTAGGAGAGGAAGCTTATATAAAAAAGGAAAGGAAGAAAAGAAAAGAAGAGTGAAGGTAACGGTATAGGGGCCTGTAGTGTAAAGTGCTCGGTGTGTCTTGCAATAGGCCAGAGATGGTCAATAGTCAATGGTCAATAGTAGCTTATGTTAGGCAGGTTGCCAGGCGTCCTGACGGGTGGGCAGCGTCAGCTAGAGCTTGATTCGTCTGCTGCATTTTTTGGTCTTCAGCTCGTTGAGATATTCTCCAGCTTTTATCTCAGAGAGGAAGATTTTGGTTGTTCCATTGCATATGACCTTTAGTCTGGTGGGGTTCATGAGATACACGTCTGCTCCCTGTTGCTGCAAAGGCAGAATTAGTTGTCTTAGGCGCCATCTGCGCTCAACTGTCTGATGACAGAAGTCAGGTTTAGCAAAGAAAGTTATTCCGTTGGCACCCTTTTTAGAGGGATGTATGTTCCTACATCGCTAACGATTTCAACGCGTGCATTTAGCTCGCGTGTAAAACATCGCAATGACCATTACATCGGCATTTTTAACAGCGCATGGCGTTTCAACGCAAATACGTTGTTTCCTATTGCAAGAACAATACCTCGCACACTGCCAAAGCGCACGCGATTACAACGCAGCCCTAATGCCGAAACTCATCAAACGTCTTTAATTGTGAAGCCCACCGTACGCGTCCCGCCGACGTTTTTTCTTGTAATTGGTGAGTAATATATGTACACCTATAACTAGTCTTTTTTTTCCGGTGAGAAAACCATCGAAGTACATGCAACATCCAAAAAATTACGTGTTTTTGTGTGTGAAATTGCCCTGGAAGACGTGCTTCGTGAGCGCAGAATATAAAAAAGCCACAACCATCGCCACATCACTTTCTGAGCGACAGCTGCTGTATATAGAAGAAAAGTAGATATCACCAGCTGTTTATTAAAATGTGTCACTGCCTCAAAACTTCCAGTATTACATCATCTGTCGAAAAAGGAATGCGCATCCATGTGAATAGTGCCCACACTCCCAGCGCTTACTCCACTCTGCGCCCCATAACACTTACATACCAAGGAAACTCATGAGACAGATTAGTGGGAAAGCAGTGGTGCAGGTTTATTTTGCACAACAAGTGGAAATAAGGTGGGTCATCTTACGGGCGATCCAATGCGGCAGCCCCTCGCTGACCCGCATGCCTAATGAGCCATTCTTGCACGGCGAGTCGATGCTCTGACGGTGCAGTCCATTATCACTTTCTTTCGTTCACTCCCGCCCCCCCTGTCAGGGCGGAGCGATGAGGCACACCCCCGGTCGGTTCAGGCCCCCCGACCGCCCGAAGGACTAACGAGGCGCCGACGCTGTTTCCTGGAACCCCCTCGGCTCCAGGTTCTTGGCTCAGGCACCCCTACTGTGCCCGGCAGAGGTATTGACTGTGTCCTTCTGCCGCAGAGGTACCCCTACTGTCCATCTGCTTCCAGATCGCCCTGTGACTCCGCCTGCAACACAAAAACAGACCGTTAACAGTTCAAAACATGCCTGCCGCTGGGTCTGGGCCAGGGAGGGAACAGCGCAGAGCAGCCAGGAACGCGACGGCAGGAAAGACCGGGCCTCGCTGCCGCGCTAAACTTTAAACCCCTTAAGGGCCGCCCCTCCCACCTGGTGGCCCGCGCCCATTGGACGCACATGAAAGGGGGCGGCCAAGAGCTGGCGTGCACCGTTTGTTCGCGCGGAATGTGGGACTAAGATGCTGTCTCGCTTAGCTCCCCTTTCACGTCGCGCGGCCAGCGGCATAGTGCCCACACTCCCAGTGCTTACTCCACTCTGCGCCCCATAACACTTACATACCAAGGAAACTCATGAGACAGATTAGTGGGAAAGCAGTGGTGCAGGTTTATTTTGCACAACAAGTGGAAATAAGGTGGGTCATCTTACGGGCGATCCAATGCGGCAGCCCCTCGCTGACCCGCATGCCTAATGAGCCATTCTTGCACGGCGAGTCGATGCTCTGACGGTGCAGTCCATTATCACTTTCTTTCGTTCACTCCCGCCCCCCCTGTCAGGGCGGAGCGATGAGGCACACCCCCGGTCGGTTCAGGCCCCCCGACCGCCCGAAGGACTAACGAGGCGCCGACGCTGTTTCCTGGAACCCCCTCGGCTCCAGGTTCTTGGCTCAGGCACCCCTACTGTGCCCGGCAGAGGTATTGACTGTGTCCTTCTGCCGCAGAGGTACCCCTAATGTCCATCTGCTTCCAGATCGCCCTGTACTCCGCTACAGCTCTGGAGGAGGCCCCCGTCGATGACAGAGCCCCCCACCACCTCCTACTTTCCGTTACTGCTTTCATCACCTGTATCTTTCTGTGTCTCGCCGCATAGGTACCTATCAGCAAGATCACTGGCACCCTGCTGCTGTTAGGCACTCTTCTAAGTCTAGGAGAAAGACATCCATACCCAGCCCAGACAAGTGTACCCCGTCCTTTTCGTAATAACCCACAGTCCTTTCCTGTATCAACGCATGCCTGATGAACCCCAGGCCTCTCTTTTCCATGAATTTTTGCGTGGCCCTGTTGACCCTCTTCCTGCCTTGCTCTAGGGCAACAGCTGATCGCGCTCCCTTCCAGGCCCTCCGGGGAATGATCTACGACCATATTAGCTCGGTGGCACCCAATTTGTTCGTTATGGCAATTGTGTCCCTCTGAATGGCATCTACCAAAGCCCTCCTCCCCATCGTCACCAGATCATTCCCGCCCAAGTGGATGATGAGGATGTTGGGAGGCCCACCCTGCGCTGCTAAACATTGGTCAATCCTGCGCCTCAGCTGGCCCCATCTCATACCCGGGAAACCCAGCCATAAAATTCGTGTCCTTGCTAAGGCCGCATCCCATTTCCTGTATGACGCCCACTGTTCCAGCCTGGTAACATACGAATGGCCCATCACCCATACGCAACAGAAAAAGACACCGTTGGCATTAATCTTTTATTTATAACTGAGCACTGCACACAAGCAAACTTAACTTGAACTGTACCACCGTTGTCCTTAATCCTTCTTTATAACTGAACACTGCACAAAACACTGCACAAAAACACTTAACTTTAACTGTACTGCTGAATTTTGGCTTCGCAGGGCCTCGTTGACCTACCGCCCTGAATCATCTAGGATCCAGGCATCTTCAAGGGCGAACATATCGCTGGTAGCAAGAGGATGACCACCTCCCCACTCTCTTGACACCTTCCTCGCCCATCCCAGCCCTATATGCAGCAGTGGCTGCCCCTATTCTAAACGAGTGGCTTGAACATTTTTGACCTCCCTCTGTCTGCGACAAGCCTGCTTTGACCAACACCTTTGCCATCACTCGCTCAAATTGGAATTGTGTTAGTGGCGTGCCATCAGCGTGAATTAAGAAGGCGCCCGCTAGCAAGGGCCTTATCTTCAGGTATTCCCTAACCAAGGTGACTGGGCAGTATCTAGGGTCCTCGAATGCATGCAATGTTATGGCAACACCTTTGCCAGCCTGATCCGTTTTGGACTTGCGCAGCCACAGAACTAATGAATCCCTGGCACAAACGTCTATCATGTCTAGCGCCCTCCCTGACTTGTCCAATTTGGATTTCGCCACCAGCTCGCTGGCCCGAAAGGCACCAAAGAACGCCAAACAGAAGGCCGTTGCAAAAAGCTGCGTCTCAAAAGCTGAATTTGTGACAGACGGCAGCGTGTCTACCATGCGCTGCAGGGCGGGGAACTCTATCCCTGCTCTCTTGTCTGGGGACCTGACTTCGTCCCGGGCCCACCCCTTCAGTGCAGCCCTTATCCTGAACTCCCCAGTTGTGTCCTGCTCGCCATTTAAACGTGTCTCGTGTTTGAGCGCTGCCAGGTGGCTGGACACCCAAGAGTGGGACTTGCCCGTTTCCCTAGCCCAAACTACAAAAACCTCAACTTGTTCCCTTGAACTCAAATTTGTTGCTCCCAGGGACTGTATCACTGCTCAGAAAGTTGTCAGTTGGGCCTCATATCTTCTCCTAGTTGACTGGGCCAGGGAACGTTGGCCCATCCTCTTCAACCGTTCCCCCACCGAAGTAGTCGCCATAGTGCTGCCGGGAACGGTGTCATCTCCTCCCCTGCCTGCGGCCATGCCTCCCGGAATCGTGACAGCTGAAAACGAGAGAGAGCGTCAGCTGCCACATTCTTGACACCTTCGACATGTCTAGCCCTGAACTCAATGTTGTTACGCAGCCCAGCCCTGACCAGTTCTCTCAGCAGACTTAAAACTAGCGGGCAGTTAGCAGTCGAACCATTGATTGCCTGGACCACAGCTAGGTTGTCAGACCAGAACACCACCTTCCTGTTGCCCAATCCTTCTGGCCATAGGTGCAGTGCCACCACAATGGGAAACAGCTCCAGGACGGTAATATTTGCTGTCACACCTTTCTTGCGCCAAGCATTCGGCCACTTCATTGCACACCACTTCTCTCTAAAGATCACCCCGAAACCTACTCTACCGGAAGCGTCAGAAAAGAGACACAGGCCTTGGCTGCTTTCCCAGGGGGCCCTCCATATTACTGTACCATTGAAATTCTTTAAAAATTCGTCCCACATGCACATGTCTGATCTCAGTCCCGGTCCCAAACGTACTAGGTGATGCTTCTTCCTCACGCTAGCCGTGGCCTTCGCCAACCTGCGGGAAAACACTTTGCCAGCCGGAATGACCCTAGCAGCGAAGTTCAATTTTCCCAACAGGCTCTGCACTACTTCCAGCGTTGCGCTGCAAACCCCAGCCCCCCCCGTGATCAACATCACAGGGCCCAATCGACCTGAGCATGTCCAGGGATCGGGCCGGGGGGAGACCAGGCGGATGCAACATACCTCTAAACCGACGACGATCGAGCGGAGAGCAGTAACAGCGCAGAGCAGCCAGGAACGCGACGGCAGGAAAGACCGGGCCTCGCTGCCGCGCTAAACTTTAAACCCCTTAAGGGCCGCCCCTCCCACCTGGTGGCCCGCGCCCATTGGACGCACATGAAAGGGGGCAGCCAAGAGCTGGCGTGCACCGTTTGTTCGCGCGGAATGTGGGACTAAGATGCTGTCTCGCTTAGCTCCCCTTCGCGTCGCGCGGCCAGCGGCAGAGTTAATAGGTCAAGGTTGCTCACCTCCTGTGCCATTCTTAAACAACGTGGGTTCTGCAGTTTGTTTTAAAAGTGCTCGGAGTGTGAGAGCTAAAACTTATGGAGATAGCTCACAACGATAATGCATTTAAACAGCTCAGTCTCAGAACAGACTCCATTTACGGCTTAAACTAAAGAGTGTACACAGTATAGATGGGCGAACCATCACAGCCGCTGCTGTTCTACTCCATAATGAGAATACTAAATGTACACAAGAGTTGATAAATGAATCCCCACGTTGAGAATAGTGCACGTGATTTAATCGTGACTACATATGAATATGAAGCAAAACCATTTCATTACTAACATGAAACCATTCTTCATATCGCATTTGAGGGGTAAATAAAACAGAGCTATTTTCTTCCTCCGTCCTATAGATAAAGTATTTCCATCAGCCCACCAGCAGTATGTAAAACATTATTTGCATTGAGAGGAAACTCCAGAAGGCAACCATACAAGACGTCAGCCACGAACATGCAAAGGCACCTTTGTGCATAAATAAAGGGCCATCAGCACCTTAAGAGGCCAGTCTACTTGCTGTAAGTTAGTTAACGTTCCAGATTGGGGGATGGGCCGTGCTGTGAGGAATACACCTATGATAAAGAAGGAGCATTTGATGGCACTGATTTGATATCCAGGCAGCAGGAAGGATGGGGCCCAGGGGTCCAAAAAGAGGTTGTCTCTAATTATAGCCTTGAGTTTGGAGCCATTATACATTAACAACGTATGTAACTAAAAAATGGGCGGGTGTACCTTGTTTTTTTAAACATACTCTTTGCTACTGTTTACTGCGCTGGCATGTGGTGGTGCTGATCATGGAAGGTGCACCCACCTTCGAAGCTCCTCTCTTCAACAATTGCCCTAGCAATGCGAAAATAAACAGGCATTTGACTTTTGCTGAGGTGTGCATGCGCAGTAACAGTGGATCGCTTCAAAGGGGCACAAGGCACCCACACGTTGTACTGAAGGTGACACCCTTCCAAAATTCTTTACAAAATTTCCCCATCCATCCATTCACCCATCTATCCACACTTTTAGCCATCAATTCATCCATCTATCCATCCACCCATCAATCCACCTATCCATCATGCATCCATCACCAATTGTCGCCAGCCACCCACCCACCCATTCATCCATCCATACACCCAACCACCCAACCACCCAATCATGCACCCATCCACACTTTTAGCCATCCTGCCACCCACACTTTTGCAATTTTGGTCATCCATGCATCCATCCACCCATTCATCATGCATCCTCCATCATGCATCCCTCCACAATTGTGGTCATCCACCCATCCATCCATCATCCACCCATCCATCCATCACCCACCATCCATCTACCCATCAAGCCATCCATCATGCATCCATCCACCCATCATCCATCCACCCATCCATCCATAATCCACCCATCCATCCACCCTCACGCATCCATCCACCCATCCCCATCCACCCATCCATCACCCACCATCCATCCACCCATCAAGCCATCATGCATCCATTCACTCATCCATCACGCATCCATCCACCCATCCATCATGCATCCATCCACCCATCATCCATCCACCCATCCATCCATCCTCCACCCATCCATCCACCAGCATGCATCCATCCACCCATCCATCATGCATCCATCCACCCATCCATCACCCACCATCCATCCACCCATCAAGCCATACACCCATCCATCATGCGTCCATCCACCCGTCCATCCACCCATCCATCCACCCATCATCCATCCACCCATCCATCCATCATCCACCCATCCATCCACCCTCACGCATCCATCCACCCATCCCCATCCACCCATCCATCACCCACCATCCATCCACCTTCATCGTCCGGTGTCTTTTAGTGACATATTTAATCGTACTTTTAATTACACCTCTTGGCATATTTAATCGTACTTGCGTGCTTGTGTTTTTCTTACAAATGCACCTCTTGGCAACGCTGCTTGCATTTTTTGAAAGCAGCATTCAACCCCTGTGTTTTTAATAATTTCATCGTCCGTTGTCTTTTAGTGGCATATTAAATCGTACTTTTTTTTTTTTTTTCAAATCTTTATTTCGTTGCTTTTGCAACATAAAAGATATACAATAAAAATACTTTGTACAGTGCCAAAAGATCAATAATCAATACACACATCATCATTTTGGGACACACTGTTATGGTCAGAATTATCATGGAATATTGAATAAATATATATAAAAGGATAAAAATACATTATTACAGATTTAAAGATCATTAAATAGAATGTATAACAGCCAAGGCATAGAAATTTAAAAGTTGCACAAAAATAAAAAGAAAAAAGAAAAAACATAATTCATGGTTTGACAGTTCCACAGGGTATGCAGTTTTAAAAAGGAAGAGACATTTTCAATCTGATGAAGTTTACAGCCAAAAGAAATCTACTGATTCCAAACACAATTACTTGGCTGGTATCCGTATTTAAAATTCTACCAGCTTCCTTATGGGAAATAGAACCAATGTTATGGCATAATGGCACTATCCATTTTTTCCTAGCTTTACCATAACTGGGACAAAAAAACAATATGTGTAAGACGTCTTCCCTTATATTATTTGTACATAAAGTGCAGTAATCACTGTTTGTCTTCCCCCAGCTTTTCTCAGTGGCCTTAGTTCTCAATGTTCCGTATCTATATTTCAAGTACACGGTTTTGGCCAAAGGTGGCTGAACCTCATCGAGAAATGGTTCAAAATGAGCCACATTTTTAACCATTAAAAATTTTTCAGTTAAAGGGCCGTGCGATCTTATGTACGGAGAATCATAGCTCACATAAGACCAAAAAGACAGTTTAACAATTTTCTTGGAGGCCATGCTTAAGGACTCTGGCTCACTCCAGAAATGGGTTAGTCCTAGTTTGATTAGCCAAGCTTTTACATGCTTGAACCAATGAATTTTACTGCCACTGTCTAGGTCCAATACTTCTTTCAACCCATTTTTGTAATCAATCAGTGCAGGGGTTGTCCATAATCTAACCCATAGTAATAATGGTCTCAACATTGCATGGTGGTCAGTATGCTTAATGTTTAAATCTAGAAATAGTGGTAACAATCGAGTGTTATTGGGTACTTTTAATAATCCCCTAATAAACGTATTCTCCTGTATTTCAAAGGTCTTCCTACATACTGGTCCCCATAATTCTGCCCCATACAAAACAGCTGACTGGACCTTATATCTGAAAATCTCTATTGCTGGGGTAACTGCCTTATTCACACATTTATTGTGTCTTTTTAGTATTGGGAGACAATTTTGTTTGAACACTATTTTTGATTTTTCTAGCTGGGGTCTCCATCCCAATGAAGAATCCAGTAATACCCCTAAATAAGTGAAACTCTGTTCATAATCGAGTTTATGGCCATTTAACATTAAGTTTCTTTTAAAACTTTTGTGCGGGTTTAGTGCCATATATTTTGGGGTTTTTAATGTTAATTTCTAGCCCTTTTAAAGTGCAATATTGCTGGAACCTGTCTAGTAAAATCTGGAGACCCCGAGGAGTTTGTGAAATGAGGATCGTATCGTCCGCGAAGAGGAGGGACGGTACTCGTTCCCCCCCCAATCGGGGCGAATCATTATCACAATTCTCCATGTAGACTGCAATGTCATTAACAAAAAGGGAGAAAAGTGTGGGAGCCAGTACGCATCCCTGGCGTACTCCCCTTTTTATGGGAATTGGATCTGTAAGTTACCCATTTGGGCTCCATCTAACCTTAGCATAGTTCTCCTGGTGCAGTCCCATCACCAATTTTAATATTTCTCCAGGGAGTCCCTGCCTTTCCAGGGATTTCCAAAGTAAGTCACGAGGTATTAGGTCAAATGCTGCTCGTAGATCTACAAAGGTCACATACAAGTGGCCCTTGCGAATGATGACGTATTTCCAATACAAGCAGCATAACCTTAATACCTGATCTATGGTCCCAGTTTTTTCCCTAAACCCGCCTGATATTTTGATAAAACTAATTCTTCGTCCAACCATGTGTTTATACGGTTTAATATATGCCTGGCATATATCTTTTGAGTTATATCTAAAAGACTAATGGGGGGATAATTGGCTGGATCGCCTCTATCCCCCTTTTTAAAAATTGTGATAATTTCTGCACCATCCCATGTGTCCGGGATTTGATCACCGGCCACAATAACGTTAAATAAATGGTTTAAATAGGGTGCCCAAACATCAATATTATGTAAATAAAGGTCGCCTGGAATTTTGTCAAGTCCAGGCGCCTTCCCTGGTTTAACTGAAGCAATTGCTATTTCAGTTTCCTGCAGATCAAAAACTACCAATGGGTATGGTTTCTCCGGCTGGATAGAAGTGAGTTCTTCCAGGGAAGTTTCCTCTGTAGTTTTGGCTGCGTACAACGTTGTAAAATGTTTTACCCACGTAGCCTCATCTAGGAAGACCTCTCTAGAGCCTATCTCACGTTTGTTCCCCTTGGCCACTAGTTCCCAGAATTGCCTCTGGTCCCTGGTTTTGGCTGCTGATAGCATGCTGGACCATAGTTCCTCATCCCAAGAGGATTTTGCTTTTACCATTATCTTATTATATGATTTACTTTTATCTTTGATTTCTATAGGACCTTTTCTTTTGAGTGCATCAATCAAAATGGTTTTGGCAACACGGCATTCCTTATTATACCATGGTTTACCTACTGGTTTTGCATTTACTGTGCCGGTCCCTTTTTTTGGTCTTATTGTAAGAAGATCTAACAATTTGTTAAAAAGGGATTTATGTAATTTGATAAATTCACCAGATTCACAACTAGACGGACAATATGGATCAAATGTATTTACGAGGGTACAGTAAATATTAGCCAATAGGTCCTCTCTTTCCAGTATATATGCCCATTTGACGGCCCTTCGATTGTTACTGAGAATGATATTATCTGTTGTTGGTGGCTGTGCTTGAGTGAGACCTCCCTCATTAACTCCCGGCCCTTTTAGTAAGCTTGGAAGAAAGCTAGTTTCAAGTGGAAAATGGTCACTGTCGAATCTCTCCTTGACCTTTAAATCATTTGTGTATGGCCATAGGTCAAAAGAAACAATGACATAATCTAATTTACTTTCGCAATCTCGCCTCTTGAAAGTGGGTGCTTTCGGGCTATCAGATGGCATACGCCCGTTACATGCCCTCAAACCATGGCTTGTGAGCAACCTAGTAATCTGGAGGGCTAATGTGGTTCCAGCAACTGTCCCATTATTAGTCAGGACAGGTATCCCATTAGCAACATCCTCGTCTTCATATAATTTAACCATGCCCATAATCGGTTCAAAATTGCAGTTCATGTCCCCGCATAAGATTATGCTTGCATTTGGTTCTAAAGTGTCCATAAAAATCTCCAGTTTTTCAATGCACAGCGACTCCTTATAGGATGGATGAGGACTATTGTACACATTTATGAGGTTAATCCCCCTTTTATCCTCTGTGGTTATTTTTAGACCAAGTATATCTAGGGAATCAGTGTTTAAAATTTATATACCTATGTTAATAGATACACTGGTCCAAATTAATATACCTCCTGAGGCTCGTCCTCTTGGTGAAGGCACAGCCTCTATTTGGTATGTTTTATATCCCACTCTATGAACCTGATCCGTGGCCCAAGTTTCCTGTAACACACAAATATCAAAACTATTCATATAAATATTCCAGTCAGGGTCACATATTTTTGCACGCACCCCCGCTACATTCCATGAGACTAGAGTAATCAAAGAGGGCCCCTCATTTGACCCGCGTACTTTTAATTACACCTCTTGGCATATTTAATCGTACTTGCGTGCTTATGTTTTCTTACAATTCCACCTCTTGGAGAATTCAACCCCTGTGTTTTTATTAATTTCATTGTCCGTTGTATATTAAATCGTACTTTTAATGACACCTCTTGGCATATTTAATCGTACTTGCGTGCCACCTCTTGGCATATTTAATCATACTTGCGTGCCAGCTCTTGGCATATTTAATCGTACTTGCGTGCTTGTGTTTTTCTTACAATTCAGCCTCTTGGCAAAAGCTGAATTCCACCTCTTGGCATATTTAATCGTACTTTTACAAAGCAGGCTTAAGAGTACAGGCAACGCACAATTAGTTGGCATTTCTTCGTCCGTAGCGTATTTCATCGTCAGCAGACAAAGCAGGCTTAAGCGTCCGTTGTAATCGCATGCCATGTTAAAGGCATTGCGCCGTTCTCGCATGCGTAGTGAATGCATGCGATGCCATCGATCCTGCGATGTAAAAGTCGCGGTGCGATGGCACCACGATGTTTTGCCATCAATGTAATGGGTGTTTCCCTTTTTAGAGTTGAAGCGGGCTTTATCGTAGATCATCTCTCTAAGAAGGAAGTTTCCGAAGTACACCAGAAACACCCTTGGGTGTCCTCCAGCTGGGTTATGTTGTCGCTTTAGGTGAAAGGGGAAGCGGTGTGCCCTCTGTACCTCACGGTCCCAATCCCAACCTGGCTCGTCAGGGAGGAACTCTTGAAGCAGCTTGACGATGAAGCGTCTTGGGTCGTCCCCCTCCTTCCCTTCAGGAATGCCAAGTAAGCGTATGTTGTTTCGACGCTGGCGGTTTTCCTGATCCTCCATCTTTGTCATTAGATCGATCATTCAGGCTGTATTGGACTCCCCAAGTTGCTTGGCGGCAAGGCTTTCTGACTCTAGATGTTCTGTTCGTGTCTCTACCATGGTGATACGGTCGCTGATGTCGGAACAAGATTTGTTCAGGTGCCTTAGTCCACCTTGCAATTTTTTAGCGGTGTGTTTGGCTGTGCGGTTGTCAGCCCGAACTTCCTCATGAAATTCCTTAATTGAGGCTAGAATGGAAGCTAGAGAGGGTTCAGAGTCGGTCGGCAGATTCTTTGAGCTCCCCCACTGGGTTGAATTGTGATCATCCTCATCTGGTGGGTACGACATTTGGGAGTCAGAATAATCCCACTTTAACCGACTGCGCCGCTTACTCATATTACTGGGCTTCTTAGTGCGCTGAACGGTGCTGATTTCCTTGTGTGAAACCTCACTATCGCCTTCACTGGTGCCATCCGACACTTCATCACTAGTGGACGAGAGAGTACCGTCTGAAACAGAGTAAAAGTGTTCCGTTCCGGCCTCGGGTGTCCAGGGGTTTTGAGGAATGGAAGGTGGCAGCAAGTTTTGGATGACCTTCTCAGTCTCGTCCGACTGTGGGTTATGAATGAGAGATGAGGTCTCAAGGCAGGGGTTTTTGCTGGCAATGCCAGGTGCGTAAGATAGAGAGAGGTTGCTGGAGGGCTGGTCTGACAGGGGAGCTGAAGGGAGAATGTCTGCATCCTTGATGGGTGCGGGGGGTGCACAGATATATTAGGAACATTCTCTTCTGAGTCTAGTGTGGGCGCCCCTCCGAGGCTCTCTTTCCCGGCACTCCCCTCTTGTTGTAAGGCAGTTAGGGCTTTAGGATGTAGCGTGGGGTTGAGGTGAGTCTTTTTTATCCCCAGAAAGATTTTTGCCGGGGCGGGGCAGACTGCATCTAGGTTTCTAGCATCTTTAATCGCCCCCACACCCCTGGTTTGGCCATCGGTTTCCCCTGTTGTTTCAGCCCAGCACTAACCTCCGGTTTGAGAATGGCAGATCCTCCCCATGCTCCTCCGGGTATGGCAGTTCCGTCAGCCTCTATCGCTGTAACTGAGTCCTTGGAAGTTTTAGTTTCATTCGCGGCGACCGGTGTCTTTGTTTTAGGGCCTCTCCGCGCTGTTCTGGAGTTCATGGTGCCACATCTGTTATGAAATATTATGCAGCAGTGCCCTCTGCCCGCGACCGGGGGAACGATGAAGAAGAGGCTGGCTTGAATAATACTTGCAGCCACAAAGTACAACAAAATCCAACGAGTCTGTGGGCTGGCAGCAATAGCAACTAAGAAAAGAAGCGACCCCAGCACAACGCTTTGAATCTTTTGTTCGTCGAGTGCAGCTTGTGTGTCCGCTAGACAGAAAGTATTAGATATCTTCATCGTCTTCAGCGCCCCAGTAAGTTTCCAGCCTCGCCGTGCCAGAGTCAGCCTCTGCATCATTCACGCAGTGCTCTGACATCTGACAGGTCTGCGCAGGGCGGCTGGCCGAGCGTAATGCTTCCGGCGTGGGTAGCCGAGTGACGAGAGCTCACGGAGATTCCATCTTGCCCCCTTCACAGTGCAACTGTTAACTCCTGCATCCTGTGTTAACCTGTTTGTCAAGCAACATCAGCACCTCCTTGCAGAGAATAGTGGTGAGGTCAACTGATGTCTGGATGTCAAATGGGGAAATGTGAGGAGCTGTCTCACTCTTAGACCTTCAAAAGCACTGATACGTCCAAAGTGATCGAGTGTCAATAGGTTAGGCAATGTCTTATTCTGCATCCTGTGAGTTTCAGATTCCCGCTCAAGGACAAACTAAAGAGATCTGGATGCGATGCCTTGAGTCAAGGAGGAAGAGTATTGATGACTGTTGCTGCTGTTCTTGACCTTTAGTGCAGCCTCTGCCTTGAGTACCAGGAAAAGTGTGCATTAGTTGCTGAAGGTACTGTGTTGACTACCGTTGGCAGGCACTTGGAACAATGCCTGAACGTCCTGTACTCCTGGTGGAGCTGGAGCCCATGGGAGTGGCAATTTCATAGAGCAATCCATAGCCATGCTGTTGTTAAAAGCTCCAGAGCCACACCAGCGTTTTCTTGAAAAAGTCTGGCCCCATCAATTGTTAAATCGGCCAATGATGCCATGACATTTTCTGAAAATGTGTTGTATCGCATCCAGAGTTGCTATCTGATAGTGACACTAGTACCCATTGTTGGAACAACTGAGTGGGGTCAACGCTAGAGTGGTGAATTTGTTTAGCTCTATCTTGTCCATTTTGGTGTCAGGTTTGCACTAGCCTGATAATCCATATTCAACAGAAGATGTGTTGAGATCCACACTTCACTTAAACCAATGACAACTATTCAAAGATTGTTTACTCTTGTCAGCAGTAGACAGGGAAAGGGGAATGCTTACAAGAGAGTTAGGACCAGAGTCACTCGATATCTTCACTCTGCCTTTTCTTACAACTGGGCTTAAGCTGCACTGCAAAAGCATTGATATCAACAGCAAGAAATAACTCTTTTATATTGTATTATTTGAGTTCCAATTGCATTCCAAGTCTTTATTCCTAATATGACAATCTCTGTAAGGCCAAACTCCCAAATCATATAGCTGAAATATATGAATATATGAAACCTTTCTGATGGTTTCTAAAATAATCCAACCTGCAATGCACGTTTCTATATTGGTAAATACCTTCAATGATTAGTAAATCAAGTCAGTGGTTTAATATAACACCTTCATTAATATTGTGCATCTCCTTCTGACAAAATACATTCACTTCCCTGCAACTGGCAACACCTTAATACCTTATGTGACTTTAAGTAATGTAAACAAAGTCTGTACGAGCTAAGGATTCCTCTAACTCATCTTGTGAAATATTAGGTGCAATAGCGTTTTTTACACCTTGGAAAGGATGACTCCTCTAGTGGCGTGCAAAACAAAGTTGAAGTCCTTGATCTCGAGTGTTATCCGAGAATAATTCTCTTTATCCAGTAGTCTTTGATAAATACAGATAAAAGCACAATAAGTTCCAACATACAAGCAATATGGTTACAGCAGCAGAACCTAAGTATCTCAATTGCCTAGAAAGGAACGCAGCAAAACACATAGGAACTGATTATGTGCAAAGGTAAACCTGACCTTTTGTTTGAGTTTACGACTTTTTGCAATTCACAAAGGAATTTTACGAGTAGTATTTTTTATAACTGTGGAGCCTCCGCATTCGTGGTAGAGACTCTGCACCTAAACAAATAGGCAGTCGTAAAGCTACTACTCATACAATTCCGTTGTGAATTACAAAACATCAGAAACTCACACAGAAGTGTAACTTTACTTTTGTGATTCAGACCCTTAGAAAATATATTCTATGCATCTAAAATAGCTACTACCATTGAACCCCACTCCTAGTTTTATTAATTTGTCTTGTCTCCTCTTATGCTTTTTATGAAGCCACAGAGCCTCAAACTAAATGGCGCGCAGCTCTGACCTCCTCTGTGATGGAAAGAATCGAGCACCATAAAAGTTTGGGGGAGCCTGCCTCCATCCAGCATACAGATGTAAGCATGGGCTGGGGAGCATTGCCCTTGGACCGTGTGTGTGAAGGCATTTGGTAGGTCTTCAGGCAGCGCATTTAAAAACCTCATGCACCATGTCCAAGAGGGTGTTACTATAGCACTCGAATCAACAGACCACGATCAATGAGCTCCTGCCATCATTGCTCCAATTCTTTTGGTTTTCCTATCATGAGAAGCTGTGGGAAAGTAATTAGAGTTTAACTCGCAATTGGAAGCCTACAACACAAATCTCACTGGCGGGGGGGTGTTGAATTAAGAACCTAGGGTCGCCATCCGGTGGTCTCCGGTGGAGAGAAAGATTGTTGAAGCTGGTCTTTGCAAAAAAACAGCAAGCAATAATCACTGATCAGAAATAGAATGTAAAGATGTTGCCTACTTACCAATGAAAGAATGTTGATTAAATAACGAGTAACTGCGAAGTTGGGGAGAGTAGTTTGGGACGATCATTATGATATTGAAATCCATATATAACATGGAACTGTGGTATATAAATAAATAATACCGGATCTAGGTTTGACTGGACATAGCAATAACAGATAGCTCAATAAATAAGAGTCAAGATTCGAGGTAGTAGGAGTTTGCAGGTTTAATACAGCATAAAGGACAGGAACAGGACAACCTGCACAGGAATAGGATGGCAGAGCCCGGCAGCTGCCGGGGCTGGATCTGGGATGAGCGCGCGCTAACTTTAATAACAGTACACAAGCATATATACTAAAACAGTTGCACTACAATACATACAATAGGCGGAGCAGTGGGTGTGGTCAATAGCAGTCGCGAAAGATAAGGGTGAAAGTGGGTGTAACAGGAGGCGTATACATAGACATGTGATGTAAACGTAACAGAATATGTCAAACATGGAGGGGGCTACCTAAGGAGCCGGGACCTCTAACCTAATAGTGCGCGCAAACTGACAATGACGTGTTACTAGGAGAAGCTGGGGGCTATGAACTCTGTACTAGGAGCAGAGACTGGAGTCTGGAGAGTCAGGGCGACATGTGCCTAAACAATATCTAGTATCTGATGTTTAGAGAACATGTTGATAGAATCCAAAAGTTATCGGGGTAAAGGCTAACAGACACTAAGACTGGTGCATGCATTATTCTACATGTAGTGCGTGTTGAAGAATATTAAATGACCATAAATACAGTATTTCTCTTACATGGAGACGTAAGGGCTAGACGATGACGGAAACTATTGATGCGATTCAGTAGCTTAAGAATGCAGAGAAGGAGGGCTGGACTGATAACTAGAATCATAACATACTCTTGGCAGACTAGCAGGCAGAGCCAGGCTGAGCCGGGCACTGTGAGGCAGGAAGTAAGTGAAGGGTCAGGAATACAGGTGGGGGCTGTATCACTCCTCAGCGAGGGCTCAGGAGACAGGAGTTGAATCTGGTGTCCGGGCCCTTTTGAGGCCTAGAAACGGGGACTTTACAATGAAATAACGTGCACACTGAGAAACGTGGCAACGTAACTTTACATTGGCCTGATATTCGTAGTATTCACGAGAACTGGGAACTGGCATACTAGAGATGGACACAACTGTAATTGCGTCTTTAATCAAACATGGGGAATACATATGCATATTAATCATGCACACATAACATAAGATGGGGAACACGTAGGGACACAGAACATGGCAAAATTTACTTTTCCACATTCCCTCCTTGTCACTACGTTTCCATCAGGAAACATCAATATTCATGATACCATCTATTAATTCATACAGTATCATTTGCTCGTCTCGAATTTTCTTGGAACTGGATTTAGAACGGGACTTGGGACTAGGAATACAAGAGGTAGCACAAATGCCGCAAATCGCAGGGCCACATTGTATACAGAGGCAACAACTGAATATGATCGCTACTGCAATACCTAGAAAGGACAATACTTTCCATCCCCAGGCGGAAATCATATTCCAGAACCAACCGGACCATGTCCAGGTGCCTGGATCTTGGTGTAACATATGGGCAATTTTATGGAGTCTGGTTATAGCTGAATAAACAGACGGCGCGTTATTAGGAATGAAAATGCAGCAACTAGATCCGATGACTCTACATGCCCCGCCCCTATCGGCCAGTATGACGTCAAGGACGAGACGATTCTGGAGCACGACAATTCTCATAAAGGATTGCTCCTCGGTTAAGTTACCTAGAGCAGAGGTAGTCTCAATCACTACTGCTTCAAGGGTTCTGGTTAATCTACGTATCAGTTTACTATTCACAACAGTACCTAAATAAGGGAAGACACCTTTATTGATATCTATGTATTGTTCTAGAGCAGTTTCAGTATAATCGACAATCGGGAGGTCTCTCTTGTGTCTGATATGTACTAGGTGGGAATTCCTATGATAGTCAGGTGGGGCTAGAAAAACTGGTGGCAGTAGGAAGGCAATGTAACAGGTTCCCTCCCAATCGAGGGGCAGACGGACATATGCGGTCTGACCACAAACAAAATAAGAATGACGTGAAGCTTTGAAAATAGAGTTCCCACTGTCACTATACTTGACAATAGTAGTACAATCACTATGTCCTACATGTACGGAACCATTCTTTTGGACACATAATTCGCCTTTGACTGGTAATACTGACATAGCAGGGAAGTCTGGAGTAGTATCAGACTGAACATTCAGGACCATAAAATTCGAAGAATAATTACCTAAATTATAAACTTCATTTTCTAGATCTAGCCCTGTTCTGTGGGGAAGACCTTGCTTGTCTGGAAAACATGTACTGTTAAGAAAAGACATATCTGTTGAGGATGACGTTAACGTGGATCATGCTCCACACGAACCATTATGTGAAAATGGATAAGGAAACAGTGGCAGAACTCCCTTCGGTGTCTGGAAAGGGGGGAGTCGACCACACACCCAACAATTAGTGGCATTGCTGGTCTGGTGTGAATAATGTAACATGCGGATAAAGGAATTATTACGCATAGCAAGACGATAAGATAGTTCATGAGGAGGCAGATCACTAAACGTGTGCTCTACTGTAACAATAGAAGACTTATTTACATGAGAAACTGGAAAACACAAATAAAATGCATAACCTGTGCAGGTAATCATGAGGCTGAAAAACAATATGAAACTTAGAAAAACGATACATCGGATTGAGTTTTGACTAACTCTCTCACTATGGGGGTCTATTTTATACATGTCAGAAACCGGTCTAACCGTTTCACCTAGGGGAGGACTTAGACAATCAAACTGGCTGACTTATTTTACTAGACCTTAATTTTAGCTTATACTCCTGTTGCGGAGTTTTCTCTAACAGGGAGGGATTTGTATCATTGTCTTTTGCGGGACAGTCCTTAAGAATAGTACTTTGGCAATCCTTAAAATCCTCGGAAATGTTCTTGGAAACAGTCTTTAGTCCATAAAACTTTTTCACGTGAGACAGGTGGACCCAGCCCTTCCTGCCTTCCAGCTTGACGGCAGTACGGGTGGCCAGGAGGACCTGTTTTGGCTCCTTCCAGCGAGGCTCCAGCGGACTTGAACGATCAAAGTTCCTTACAAGAACCAAACTTCCGGGAACGATGTCATGCAGTGCCACCTCTGTATTGTCTGGAAATGCGGCGGCAACCTGTGAACGACAAGAGTGTAGGGCAGACATCAAGGAAGCTAGGTAATCTGTCAGCATATTACTTGAAACATCGGTAATACTTCGGGGTCTAGGTGTACCCCACATATTAGGGGGGCGGCCGAATACGACCTCGTACGGGGACAGACCTGATCTGGAATGTGCGACCATGCGCATATAAAACAGAGCGACTGGCAGAGCTACTAACCAGTCCACACCTTTCTCTTTACATATTTTGGCAATGCGGATTTTCAGGGTCTGGTTATGTCTCTCTACGAGACCGGCTGCTTCAGGATGGCGTACACAATGGAACTTCCACTGGTACCCTAACAACAGGGAGATGTGTTTCATGAGCTCAGATGAGAATGGCTGGCCGTTATCAGAATATACGACCCTAGGGAGTCCGTAACGGGGGAAGAATTCACGAACCAACTGCTTGGCAGTGGTCGCGGCTGTGTAATCTGGAACTGGATATGCCTCTGTCCACCTGGACAAAGCGCATACAACTACAAGGACATACTTGAAACCTCGACATCGCTCCATCTGAATATAATCCATCTGGAGGACTTCAAAAGGGTGGTCAGGGGGCTGGAATCCACCTTGTTCCACCGGGACACTTTTACCTGGATTGAACTGGCAACATATCATACAGGTACGGACTTTCTGCTTGGCTGCAGCTCGTAAATGCTTATTGAACCAAATGTTCTGGATACTGTCTAACATAGCTTTTTCTCCTAAATGGGCTGGACTATGTGCGGTATTGATAATGACTTGAACCATAGAGTCGGGGAGAAACCATGTGGCTCTACCCTTCGTTACCCATCCCTGATCTGTCTGGACCCCTCCTTGTTCGGACCATTTCTTGATTTCTTCGGGAGTAGCATGTAACTGGATATCTATGACATCTTGAGTAGGGTCCTTAACTGTCATACAGGTAGTCGGAGCTGGAGTATGTGTCTGTGTCGGATTAACTGAAATGTCTGGAGTCTGTGCTGTAAGCTTGGCTGTGCGATCTGCTAGATCATTACCTTGAGAAATAATGTCAGTAACTTTCGTATGTGCTTTGCACTTCATGATAGCAATAGATGTCGGTAAATGTATGGCATCTAACAGAGCTTGAATAAGGAGACCATGCTGAATCTTGGTTCCATGAGAAGTCATGAAACCGCTCTCCTGCCAGAGCACTCCGAAGTCGTGTACAACTCCGAATGCGTAGCGTGAATCTGTATAAACATTAACTTTCAGGTTCTTAGCGTGTATGCAGGCTTGTGTCAGAGCAACTAGCTCTGCTGCTTGAGCAGACAGGGTGTCAATACGGTGTGTTTCTATAACTTCAGTGTCAGTAGTCACTGCATACGCGGCTACTAGTTCTCCTGTACTTGTTCTCATACATGAACCATCCACATAAAGTGTCAGGTCGGGATCTGGTAATGGAATATCTGTCAGATCTTGTCTTGGCTTTGTCATGGTGTTAACTACTTCCACACAGTCATGTGTGGCAGGATTCAAATTAACTGACGGTAATAGTGTAGCAGGATTTAGAACGTTGCAGCGTCTGATTTCTATGTGTGGCTGGAACAGTGTCAGTTCATAACCTGTTAAACGTGCAATTGTCAAGTGCTGAGTCTGTGTTCGATTTAAAAGAACTTCCACAGAGTGTGGAACTTGTACTGTCAGAGAGTGTCCTAATACTATGGAATCACTTTGTCTGATAGCTAGTGCTGTGGCTGCAACTGACTTGAGGCACGCAGGCAGAGCCTGGGCTACAGGATCTAATGTGCTCGAAAAATAAGTACAGGGCTTGTATTGTCCTGCTTGATCTTGTGTGAGAACAGATAATGCTGTACCTTCGCGTTCTGTGACGAAAAGTGTAAAAGGCTTACTGTAGTTCGGTGTAGCTAGAACTGGAGCTTGGCATAAGGCTTTCTTCAACTCATTGAAACTAAGTGTATGTTCAGATGTCCAAGGGAGGACAGTCGATACGGCTGCCTCCTGTGTCGTTAACTGTATTAGTGGTTTAGCTAGAAATGCATACTGAGGAATCCATTGTCTGCAGTAAGAAGTAAGGCCGATAAAAGCACGTACCTCCTTCTGGGTCTTGGGCTGAGGAAGACTCGTTATTAACTGGATACGGTCTGGTGTCAACTGCCTACCCCACTTGGACAGTAAGCGGCCTAAGTAGATCACTTGCTGGACACAGAATTGAAGCTTCGAAGGGGACACCTTGTGCCCCATCTCGGCAAGGAAACACAAGACTGTAAGTGATGCTCGCTCGCAAGCACGTTCAGAACGGGCTGTGATCAGTAGATCATCGACATACTGGAGCAGGGCAGTGTCTGTTGGCATGTGAATGTTGTCTAGTTGTCTCTTAAGTGCTTGACTGTAAATGCTAGGACTTTCTGTGAAACCTTGAGGAGCTCGTGTGAACATATAGCTCCTTCCATTTAAACAAAATCCGAAAAGAAACTGGCTGTCTGGATGAATGGGGACACTGAAAAACGCGTTCTTGAGGTCTATGACTGTAAAAAATGAGGCTTCGGAATCAATGGCTGTCAATAGGGAAGAGATATCTGGGACAACTGGGTACTGGGGAATAATACATTTATTGAGTTCTCGAAGGTCAATCACTAATCGATATACTGGGGGTGCATTTGGATCAGTACGTTTCATGACTGGAATGATCGGAGAATTACATACATTGGAAGTAGTTTCTACAACTACTCCTTGAGCGATGAGCTCGTCAATAATTTTGGATAAGGCTGCTACAGCCTCAGGTGGCAATCTGTACTGTCTGATTCGTGGTAACACTACACCTGGCTTGAGAGTCACACGATGGGGTGTGATTTGCATAAGACCTACATCAGTTGGACCTTGCGCCCATAGATGCTGCGGAACATTAGACAATCTCGGATCAAAATCTCGTAATACATAGTGACCCTTGAAGTCACGTAGAAACAGTCGTATTCCCTCGGGGGAACAGCAAATAACTGCACCTAATTCTTTCAGTGTCCTAATACCTAACAGATTTTCTGGACATGACTTCGTAAGTAACAGATCAGTAGTGCGGGACAATGGACCTACTTCTAGAGTAACTGGCTTAGATATCTCGTTTACAATAGGCTTTCCTGAAAATCCAAGGGAAACATTTCTAGAGCCTGAGAGCGGAGCCCCTGGAACTTCGGCGTGACTGATGGTCGTCCTACTTGCCCCTGTATCAATCAGAAACTTTCTGTCTTTCCCTAGTACTTGACTATGAACATAGGGACCTTCTTGATCTACAGGAATCTCGATGAGAGGCAAGCCTACCTCCCTCTCTAGGCTGTTTCATGAGTACTGCTGATACTCTGGATACTCAGACTGTGCATACTGGTACATCTGCTGTGTAACATGCTGTGTTGCAGCAATAGGCTGCGGTGCTGGAACTGTCTGTTGTGCATTCTGTGGCTGAGAAGTCTGTGAAACTTGTTCTTGTCTAGGCGGACGTGGTCTTTCTTTAGTTTTACCAGTAGCTATATTGTGTTTCAGAACTGCACACTCGTTTATGAAATGACCTGGCTGTTTACAATAATTGCAGGTCCCTTTAACGGGAGCTGCAGGATGACTGGCTTGATTCGGACCCCTCTTCTGACTGTCTTGAGGAACAGATTGTGCAACTAGTACTTTCATTTTCGTGTCTTTCATACGTTTTCTCTCGTGTTCTTGCTCTTCTCTGATTCTATTCTGGTGATATTGAAGCATCTGTAACATCTGGGACGGGGTACTAGCTTGCCATGTACTTTCGACTTTCAAAACTCGATTCTTAACTTGTGGACTTGAATTCTCGACTAATTTAGTAACAAAAAGATGAGGGTACGACTCGCTACTCGTCTTCAAGCCACTGTTTATAATAAAGCATTTCTCAAATCTAGAATAAAAATCACTAGTGTCTTCGTCTTGTTTCTGTTTACAGGCTGAGATTGCATCCCAGTCTTCCTTTTTAGTGGCTAATAACCTGGGCAAAACTTGTATTAACAATTCAGGTAATTCTTTACATTTCTCTCCAAGACCGGTACCTGGTACTCGTATCTTATCTTCAGCTTCTAGAACTGCCCAATCGATCTTTTTCTCTCCCACCTCCCATTCTTTTTCCTTGAGTTTCTCGTATACCCCTGCGGGCAACAGGACCTTTAGCATTTTAATAATATCTGGATACGTGTATTCTCCCATACGGAGCATGTCTTAATTCTCGGTGGAACCCTGCTGGATCTTTGTCATGACAGGGAATTAATTTCTTCATCTCTAAGAGTTCCATCTTTGTAATCGGAGTGTAAACAAACACTCGTTGCATTTCGCCATCTGCTGTCCTGACTGGGTGTACTTCTCGTAACGGATTCTGTCTGTCTATGTAAAAGGGTTTACTTTCTGGAGATGAGACATGAACAAAATGCGGTTTCAGGAACGTTCTATATTTGTGGCGCTGTTCTAGAATGACACTAATTAAATCGGTACCTAAACCTTTCCATCTATACTGGAGTAACTCGTTCAGGACATCGTGTAACGGACCTGGATCAGAATGTTGACCCTCATACAGAGTAATGAGGTGCTGGATCATATACATACCCACCAGTCGTTGCTCGGCTGGGGGCAGTTTCAGAAACATTTGTGCCACTATTTCGTCTGGAAAAGTGGTAGAATCAGTAATCCATCGGACTGCTGATCGGGCTAGTTCTTGTTCATGCATAGTACTTAACTTACTATAACCGATTCGTGATTTCAGAATATGATCGATAGCTTGAAATACTTGTTCTAGAGAACCTTGTTCTGGTGCTGGGTGATGAAAAACTGACTTGTGTTCTAGGCGTAAATGGCGGTCTGGAAATCTAGATTTTCCTACATACGCTATTCTGGCGGGATTCTCGTCGTCTACCTCTTCAGTAGAAGAGTCATTCTCTTTCTCGCTTACTTGTGCTGCTTTACGTTGTTCGTGTAACTTTATTATTTCCTTACGAATTCTCTTGTACATACTCTCTATACTACTGATAGTTCTGTGTTTACCCTCGGCTATATTATCACTCCACCTTGTCAGGATTCTCATTTCGGCCGGATCTTTGGACGGGTAATCTTGTTCCCTTATTAAACAATTAATCAGAAACTTTAATATCATGAGCTGGATCTCAGCTTTCCTTTGAGACATGGCTTCGCCAATACTTTCTGGATCATCCCCTGTACGGATGAAACGATATATTCTGTCTAGATCTTCTTTCATATTCGGTAGGGTGTCCAAATACCCGGTCACCCGTCTTACACGGATGGAATATATAACTGTACTATCATCACCTGCAACTGGATCATAGCGGCATTCAGTAAGAGCTCGTCGGATATCTGCAACGGACTTATATTTGGGCGTACGCTGTAACGCACATTCATGTAACTCGACTAACGTTACTCGTTGGTGTGGTGGCGGGGTACCAGGAGGACCTCCTCCTGCGGCCCCTAAACTGGAATCGTCGACTGATACTCTTCGTACTGGCGCGGCGGGAAATTGTAATGTAGGCTGGACCGGGGGTACCGTGGCAGGTACTCCGGTGTCTGGAGGAGCAGGAATTGCATGATTTACAGGGACTGACGGAACAGGATTTGCATATTCTGGGACTGTGTCGTCCAAGTAGGACGAGATGAAAATATCAGCTGCGGTCGGTTTGTGACGTAGCTTGGTCGGAACTAATGGTGGCGGAAAATTACTGGATGCCTCCGGGGTCGCTTTTGGCAAGCCCTCGGCAAGAAGAGGATACATACCCTTAATGAGGGCATTCCTCTGTCTGTCTGACTGTTCGGTTTTAACTCGTTCACCTATCTCGATTAATTCCCTTTCTTGGGCTCGTTCTAAGGATTCTCTACTTAATTCTGACTTTCTGATTTCTTTTTCGGTTCTTTTATGAGATTCTTTGCGCCATAACTCGATGGCATCTTTCTGTGACTGTCTGGCTTTCTTTTTCCATAATGCTTCTTCTACTCGCATGATGCACTCGGCATCCCACGTACCTGATACGGGCCATCTATACTTTTCTTCTAACTCTTTGGTGTACTCTACCCATAAATCTAGATATAATATGGCACTTATGCCATGCTTCTGATACATAAAATGACCTGGACTGTCCCTAGGCGGGACAGGAACTGCTGCTTCTAACAGACCTTTTCTGGTTTTTAACTGACGTAGTTTAGAAAATAAAGGCATGACTGAACTGTAATCTAGACACAATACAATACAAAATGAACACGATAATTACACCACTCTCATACCACGACATTAAAATACATGAAGAACATTTAAAATACCAGTTCTGACAAAATACTACCTGGAATACGGAAAACAGAATACATGAATTTTCTCGAGAACAGAACTGGCTAGAACAGAGACTAGATGCACTGCTGAAACAGTACGAAACTTACCGGTCTCATAAAGAGACACGTCAGGACCCGCATCCACCGAAGTGGACACTTCGTTTTGGGATCTGTGTACCACCAAACCCCACGGACCAGAGACAATTAGATTGACCCTGTCTAGATACTACCCTAGCAACGGTACTCACCGGGCAGCAAGAACGGAAGGCCTCGGACTGGACTGGACTGCTTCGACGCCGGACAGACGGACTTCTGTTACGGGTGGGCCTCCGGATACCTCGGACCTTGGACTCTCGGCTTGGGCTCTTGTCGGGACTCGCCGCGTTCCTCCACCGCCTCGTCTGGATGCTGGACCGCAACCTCCGTCTCCTCCGTGGGCCTGAGGGATACTTGAAGCAGAAATATCTGCACGTGGCCGGTATGGTTCCGTCACGGCTGCTGAGGGTCAGGGGGCATACGTGGCTTCACCGGCGCGTGGGGAAAGGGCAAGTCCCTGTTCGGGCGCCATTATGTGGTATATAAATAAATAATACCGGATCTAGGTTTGACTGGACATAGCAATAACAGATAGCTCAATAAATAAGAGTCAAGATTCGAGGTAGTAGGAGTTTGCAGGTTTAATACAGCATAAAGGACAGGAACAGGACAACCTGCACAGGAATAGGATGGCAGAGCCCGGCAGCTGCCGGGGCTGGATCTGGGATGAGCGCGCGCTAACTTTAATAACAGTACACAAGCATATATACTAAAACAGTTGCACTACAATACATACAATAGGCGGAGCAGTGGGTGTGGTCAATAGCAGTCGCGAAAGATAAGGGTGAAAGTGGGTGTAACAGGAGGCGTATACATAGACATGTGATGTAAACGTAACAGAATATGTCAAACATGGAGGGGGCTACCTAAGGAGCCGGGACCTCTAACCTAATAGTGCGCGCAAACTGACAATGACGTGTTACTAGGAGAAGCTGGGGGCTATGAACTCTGTACTAGGAGCAGAGACTGGAGTCTGGAGAGTCAGGGCGACATGTGCCTAAACAATATCTAGTATCTGATGTTTAGAGAACATGTTGATAGAATCCAAAAGTTATCGGGGTAAAGGCTAACAGACACTAAGACTGGTGCATGCATTATTCTACATGTAGTGCGTGTTGAAGAATATTAAATGACCATAAATACAGTATTTCTCTTACATGGAGACGTAAGGGCTAGACGATGACGGAAACTATTGATGCGATTCAGTAGCTTAGGAATGCAGAGAAGGAGGGCTGGACTGATAACTAGAATCATAACATACTCTTGGCAGACTAGCAGGCAGAGCCAGGCTGAGCCGGGCACTGTGAGGCAGGAAGTAAGTGAAGGGTCAGGAATACAGGTGGGGGCTGTATCACTCCTCAGCGAGGGCTCAGGAGACAGGAGTTGAATCTGGTGTCCGGGCCCTTTTGAGGCCTAGAAACGGGGACTTTACAATGAAATAACGTGCACACTGAGAAACGTGGCAACGTAACTTTACATAGGCCTGATATTCGTAGTATTCACGAGAACTGGGAACTGGCATACTAGAGATGGACACAACTGTAATTGCGTCTTTAATCAAACATGGGGAATACATATGCATATTAATCATGCACACATAACATAAGATGGGGAACACGTAGGGACACAGAACATGGCAAAATTTACTTTTCCACAGAACCATTATATATTGGGTATATTTCCTGGGTCCTATGAAATATGGGGTTTTATAACACGAAAACCAAAACATCCAATACTCATTTAGAAATGTCCATCACTGAACTGCAGAAAGTATGTGGACCCTTGTGTGTAGTGCAGCTTATCTGGAATATATCTTCGTTTTCAAGACTTGAACTTGTCCCCACTCTAAGGCCCCAAATATGGGTTAAGGTAGAAGCCGGGTTTGCCTGTGAGGTCAATGTTGTTTATTTAAACATAATAAAACCAGACAGTTAATCTGATCAGACACATCAATGCTGCAAATAAATGTCACCTGATGCAGGGCTATAAAAGACTGTAGTTTGTGCTATTATCCATAATAAACTGAGTTATTT
This sequence comes from Lissotriton helveticus, assembly GCF_964261635.1. Taxonomy (NCBI): domain Eukaryota; kingdom Metazoa; phylum Chordata; class Amphibia; order Caudata; family Salamandridae; genus Lissotriton; species Lissotriton helveticus. The sequence goes on along the minus strand of NC_136061.1, from coordinate 381,932,932 downwards.
TGTTGCTGGCTAAGAGCATTCTCCACTATCAAATATATTGGGTGATAAAGGTAGGTGGCAAAATGATACCTAGGATGACACAATCTCTTCAGAAGACAAACCATGGATGAGGGATGCCACATAGAAAAGCAGGTACTTCTTTATATCAGTTAATTGAAAGGGTTTCAGGCACTGCAACAGAGAATGGCCACCGAATACGGTGTCATAGGCAAACAGCATGCCTTTCTCTTCAGCCGTGAAGCCATTAGACGGCTCTGACATGATTTGCCAGAAAATTAAATCCTGCTATAATGGGCATGATCTCACCATTTTGCCCAGCTGTTGCCTTAAGTGGATGAAAGTGCGTTGTGTTTGGTGAACACGGGTCGTAAGTGAGATCCAGAAGTTGGACACTGTTCTTAGCTTTAGCTAATGTGTGAGAAATGATGTGGAACACTTGAGTAGAGTGGTGCTGGTCAAACTTGAAAACCACAGCTTGTTTGTGAGAATTGGTGTCGGCCACTCTTGAGAAATAGACATTAGTCATTCTTAGAACCTTGAACAGCCTTAGGAAAAGACTTACAGCCTGATTCATAATTCTCCCGTTTTACGAGCCCCTAATAGCGAATCATAAGGAATCGCTATTAAGGACTTGCAAAACGGTATTCATGTAGGAATTGCAAAAAATATTGCAATTCCTACACATTCCTTATTTGCGATTAGCAAATTGCTAATCGCAAATAAGGAATAACTCCCCATTCATTCCTATGGGCCAAAAGGCCCATAGGAATGAATGGGGAGTATTCCTTATTTGCGATTAGCAATTAGCTAATCGCAAATAAGATAGCGATTTAAAGGGTGCCTTAGCACCCCTTAAATGCAAATTGAAAACAGGTGTTGCGCATACACATGTCCAAAGGACATGTGTGTGTGCAACATGCAACTTAGAAAAATGCTTTTAAAAGCATTTTTCTAAGTTTTTGCTATTTACCACGAGGTTTGACCTCGCGGTAAATAGCGGGCCGAAATTGCGAATTCGCAATTTTTAAATGGATGATGAATTGCATTTAAGGAATCTCAAATAGAGATTCCTTAAATGTAATTCCTCGCAAAATAGCGAAATCGCTATTACCGATTTTTGCATTTGGGATGATGAATCCCAAATGCAAAAATAGCGCTCGCAAAGGGCCAGATTCTCAGAATCTGGCCCTTTGCGAGCCGATTTCAGCTTGATGAATCAGGCTGATTGTTCATTCTTGAAACTTGGACGGTCCTAAAAGGAAGGTATGACCACTAATAGATTTGGATTAGGCTAATGATTGGTCACTCTTAGAACCTTGAGTCTGTCATGAAAGCAGGAGTGTGACCAGAGTTGTATTGGGGCTAGAGGCGGAGCTTTTTTACCAACATTATTTTCAATGTAAAAGTTCTACAATAATTGCTCATGACGACTCCAAATGTTACAGTTGCAGACCATAGGTAATCTGAACATTAGTTACAGTATAGATGGTCCCAGTTCCACACCGTCATGTTTCCAGGTGGTTTATACCGACAATACTATGGGGCCGATTACAATCCCGTAGAAAACGGCTCCGACCCTCGATCAGAGCCATTCCTACGGCATCATAATCTCCTGTTTGGGTTATTTCTTGACCGACCCATTTTGATAGAGTTGGTTGGAAATGAATCCAAACAGAATTTCCGAATGGCTTACAACAGGCTCGGAGAGCTTGTCTGCCATTCGGAAAGCCTCCTGCAATCCCAAGGGTGGCTAATTCCGCCCGAGGGATTACAACATCGGATTCCTACAGCCTTTCCGACTGAGAAAGGCTGTGGGATGTTGACTTTGGGGGCCCCCAGCAGGGACCCCATTGGTGCAAGGCCTCTGAATGGCTGCCGAGGGGGCGCCCCTGGTGCCTCTTGTTGATCCCTGCACCTTGAGGTGCCTACCACAGGGTGCAGGGATGAACTGCACCTCCATGCAGCATGCATTCCGGTCGGAATGCATGCTCCCATTGTAAAGAATAGGTAGGCTGTGGGGTTTTAGGTTCAAACCTATAATAACTGATAAAACCCCACTGAAAGAAAAATAGCCCTCGCCGGTGAAAACATATAAACACTGAAAAAAGACCTGCACAACCACAAACTAAATGCCATTCAATGAAAGGAAAAAGAAAGTGAAAGAGTCATGTTGTTCTTACTGAAGGGGTCAATAAAATGTAACTTTGTTATACAAGCTAGCAGTAAGAAAGACTGACTAACATTATTCTGCTTGAGTTTTGTTCTTTAGGGATGCCACTAAAATATTGTTTCTTCTTCCTTTTACTTTTTTTCAGTTTTATGGCCTTTGGTCTAAAGATGCAGGGTTTAGTTTCACGTTTAGTTTAATTATTTTATAACCTGTAGAGAATCAGGACATATCAAACTCACATTTATTATTTTGGCTGCATTATATTCTTTCACTGATAGGTAAAATGGCTAGTTTCATAAAAATCTTTCCTAATATGTGTCATCACATTTGCCCACAGAGAATGGGTAAAAACCCTTAATACATCAGACCATAGTTTCTAGGGGGTCAGTATTGATAGTAGGTGAATTGCCAACACCTCAGGCTTTAAACATTAAATGCAAGGTATAGTGACAAGTATATATATCACCAAGCATCTGGAATAGTGGTGAAAACGTGACACCAGACTTTTGGAAAACATGGAACGCAGTGTCACTTGTTATGCTCTGCAAAACATGTTATTTCCAAGTTCAGCAAAGATTGGAGTGATATTGTTTGTATTTGTAGTGATTCAGCTACGTATATAAAAAATGTGTGTGATGATCTGTCAAAATTGATACCCGAGCTGAAGTGGTTCCCTGTAGGAGATCCTTGCCACTTGTTAGATGGTATGCTGAAAGCATCTTTACAATCTTCAGAGTTAATGAGGGATGCTATTGACTTTTTAGTCCATTCTGGTGCACTGTTTTCTTATGCCCAGGAACTAAAATGCAAATATTTATGATTTCGTGCTTTATGTGGCATCAAAGAAAGAGTCATCCCAACTGTGCCCCTTAGCTGGCGGTTCTCAGCCCAAGGGGCTATGAATGCTAAGAGGGCCTTTTCACGGAAGTTTACATGGGAAGGAAAGCACCAGCGCACATGACCAAAGACTCACTTAAGAAGTATTGTATGGTGTACTACAATAAGATTAATTTGCAAACATCTCTTTGGACCTCATATACACCATACGTACACGGTCTATATACCATGTTCTTTCAGTGCAGAAAGCAAGCAATGATAAAAGCAAAACGTTCCATAAAAACCGGAAAAACACGTTTTCTGTTGTTTTTAGTGGCGTGAAAATGTGTAAGCACTGATAACAACTGTTTTTTAAGATATTGAAAACACTGAAAAAACCCCACCAGAATTTACCGAAAATAGAAACTGAAAACAGGACACCCTAAGAATAGGAGTGCTACTGAACAGTGCTCAGTCGCATACCACTTGCTGGTTTGGGACCGCCGACAGGAGGTTGGTCGGTCCCAGTTCCAGATCGATGTCGGACAACCTCAGGTCCGTCCGACATCAAAATCGGCCCTTTATTTAATTTTGTACATATTCCAATCTTAATTCAGTCATCAGTACAATTTCTGTTCTCCTATATTCTGTTGCTCTAATTCTATACCAATTCCTGCAGTGCATTTCTTTTGTGTGCGCCTCTTTCCTGTCCTCTCTTTTATCATTCCCATCTCCTATGGCCCTGCCTAATATGTGCTGTGTTTTTCTAACTAGGCCTACTACCCAGAGGTACGAGAGATTCTGGATTATTGCAGTCCATTCTGTTACGTCCTATGTCAGTTTATCAAAACTTTTTGAGATTTTCATCTGCCCTTCCTCTGCCATTGCCAAGTCGGCATCTTTGGCACAAGAAGCCGTAACCAGTGAATAGCATAGTTTAGCAACATTGCAAACTTGTACTTCATTTTGCCTTTTTGTGTTTGGTACTTGTTCCCAGTAGGCATTACTTAATTGTGTATTTGGTTACACCACATGTACCTGTAATGGGGTGTTGTTTGGGTACAATACAATACAATAAGTGTTATTGATGAAGACCTTGTCAGAGATCCACAATATTTTTTAAAAAATCGATATATTCAGAATTTTTTTAATGTGAAACTCAGAAATGCACAAATTCATCTGGGGCAGCCATTATTAACTCAATCAGATCCTTGGTTCTAGAAATATTATATTTTATACATATAGGTTTTATGAAATGGCTACGTGTTTCGAACAGGAGTTTGTTGGGACAGACAAATAGGACATGTACCAAGTCTTGGATACCTCCACTTGAAAGATCTCAGTGGTGAGCTTTATCTAAGGTGCCACCCCAGATTTTAGTTACATCTTTTAGTAGTAATGTTCTCAGTCTTAACATAAAAATGCAACGCCTAACCTTGTTGTCCAGGAAAAATCTCAAACATTTTGGACTCACTCTGACTAAAAATGGCTTATAATGAGATTGCTGCAGACACAGGGGCGTAACACAGGCCTCCGCATCCCCCGCCGTGTGGGTAGGCCCGAGCTGCAGGGGGGCCCCTCAGCACAGTCACATGACGTGGCTGTCACAGAGGACAACCTACAACAGTTCCTATATCCGAAGTCAAGTGAGAATCATCCTGCAGCAGGCCTGCACTGAATTAATCGGGAGGCGCCACTGTGCGTGTTGGCTTTCCTGCAACTGGCGCCACCCCTGCACTTCATCAGTTCATGTTAGTAATAGGATTATTATAGCCAATGAATGAGAGATGCACAAATTACACTTTTGTTTTCTTATTCCGCTGCAGATCGAGAGAAAAAGTGAGGCTGGCATCGTTAGGTCCAGGTAACACGTAATTGGCGATGCACTCTGTGTGCTAATGTAAACAAGCCTTTTTAGGTTTCGCCTGGCGTTTACTGCGCAAGCAGTATCGCGCAGGCGAAAACATTTGTTTACAAGTATGTAGCTTTCTCCCGCCTCTGTCTTCCATTGGCGAGCTCCATAAATGGAGGCTAGCCATTGGAAGACAGATCTGTCCGTCATTGCCGGAGCAGATTTGTGGGCGGTGGTTTTTTTTTTGGTTTCTTTTGGTCATTTCGCCAAAGATGGCGCCCGGGCAGTAGCTTCGTGCAGTCACTGTAGGGTGTCCATGGCTGCTTCTCGATCTTGGTAAGTATTTTCTCATCTTCCGTTTCCGACCCGGCCCCCAATTCCCCACCTCCAGCAGCCCCATCACTTTTTGGGGCTCCTCTCCTCAGCCTTAACTTCTCGCCTCTCCCCAATATATCCTCATCACTTCCTTGTGTCTTCCCCAGGCCTACGTGACTCTCAACCCCCACCCCTCGCAACCCCTCGCGGGGAGGCTCCCCCACCCTCAGCCTCGTCGCCATAAACGGTTTCTTGTAATTAGCGACTCCCATTCGTGCCTCCTGGTCGCCCCGGCGGGCTCCGGGGGCCAAGGTGACTATGCGCCGCTCCCTCTTAATGGCCCGCTCCGGATCAGTGCATTAATGAGGGCTGGGGCCCCTACTACTGCTTAGCACTGCGCGTGCCCACGACTCGCCCCCGAGAAACGGCCCCCCTACCCCCACCACCCCGACTAAGAGCCAACTCCAAGGTGCACCAAAAAAACAAGCACTTATTTGATCCGCGCAATAAATAATTCACGGAAAACACGACCTCTCGTTCTGATGAGGCAACAGGTTTTCTGCTTTTAACGGTTATTTACAAACTACCCTGTTACAAACAAAAACTGAGCGCTCATCACAACGGCCACCGGCTCGTGTTTAAGAAGAGATTCATGGGCGGAGATCTGAAGATATATATCCTGGGCAGACAGAGCTCTCAGCGTGTCTAATGCTCCGTTTCTCGGTCACCTGCACATCAACCCGCCAGTCTAGAACTGAACAACTATTGATCATCATTCTATTTCTGTATCGGCGGCCTCGCTCACTGCCAACAGACAACTGCAGACCAGTACTAGAAAATCGGAACCGTACATAATTAAGAACAGTGCTTGAAATGGAGAAATAGAAGTGCAGACACTCTGCCCTAGAGTACCTGTTTTTTTCTGAGAAGTGCCCGTACTCCATGCCGGACAGTACTTTAAATGGGCCTGTACTTCTGGCACTGAGTACCAGCACTTTTTTATTTTGAGAGGGAGAGTACCGGCACTTCTCAAGAGTGACGTAATTCTTTTAATTGGAGAGTACCGGCACTTCTCAGAAACAAGCAGGTACTCTGGTAAAGAGTACCTGCACTTCTATTTTTCCATTTTAAGCACTGGTACCGGCCCATTTAAAGCACTGCATAAGAAGGTGATAAAAAAGAGTAATAGTCTAATGCTGTATAGTAAGTAACAGGAAAGCGTAGGAAAATCCCTTAAGGTGAAAAGACCGCATGCGCGCTTGTTTGCATTGTGATTTCCTTTTGTCTATTTTTTCCTTTTCCATAATTTCTACATTCATCGATCAACCCCTAGATTTATTTAAAATCCATGCAGCTACTCAGTTACCCATCCGTATTATCCATTGCCCATCCACCCCTGCTGTTGTGCGTGTTGTGGAGATGGCTTCGGCTCTGTTGTGGTGTAGTGTTTAGTTTGTTGGGCTGGTGATGCGTCAGCACCGTACAGAGTTGCTTCTGGGGCGCAGGTGGCGCCGACATTGGTGGGGGCCAACGGAGCGGCTGATAAGGGGACTGCTGCCAAGTTATTTCTTTATATAGCGCTGTTACCAGCTAGTGGGGTAACTGTTTAGGGTGGCATAGAAGGGTGCGAATACAAGCAACAGTATGTGTATGGCACGTTACTGAAGCTCTACGCATTGGAGCTTTCGGGTTTTGAAGGAGGTTAGACTGCGAGAGTTTGAGGCGTGCCTTCTCCACCATAGTATAAACTGAAGGCTCAAACCATGAGTCAGGAGTGCATGGGCAGAGACCCCGGCCAGCCGCGATTACTGTTAAAGCGCCTCTGCCCTTTTACACTCCTATTATGAGTTTACACCTCTTGGAATGGGTGAAAACTGTGCGGATATTGATTGAATTAGCCTGTGCTGCTCTGCGTGTTATTCTCTCTACTGAAGTGTGTGCATTTGCGAGAGATTAAGCTATTGGCACTGTAAATGACAATGCCATTTATGTATCTGTTTTCAAAACTAACACATAAATAAAAATGTTGTCATTTACAATGCCAATAGCTCAAACTTTTAAAAAGGCGAAACCATTGCATTGTAAATGCTTGTTTATTTATTTACATGGTCGTTGGTGCAAATAACCAACACCCCCATGTTTCGCTAGCCCGCCTCCCCCAGCAGTATAACAAATACAAAATTAAATGAAAGACAGTTTTTCTTTCACCTATCGGTATATACTTTAAACCACAATGTAAGAAGAAAGCACTTTAAAACATCAGCCTGTCTGCTGTTGCAGCAGCCCGGTGCCCCCCTATCCAGCCCACCCAAAGTAGTTTAAAGGCACTCTCAAGTGCTCCGCCTGGTACACGCACTCCCCAGGCACTTATGGACTGCTAGATACACTCTCTCTCTGCTCTGAAGTTTGCTTGTCTGATCTCTGGAGCATGTGCTTTAACTTACTCGGCCGCCCTTCCAATTAGTTGCACTGATAAACAAGAGGAATGTTTTTTCTTTATATTTCAGATGCACAATTCCACACAGAGAAGAAATGTGTGGTACACAGAGCGAAGTTACCAGCCTTGCAACTAAAAAGCTTCTGGTTTCTTATAGGTACAACAAATAATGTTAAAAATACATTATGAAAACAGAAAGATGATCAAAGGACCCCTTCTCGCCCTCTTGAATTAACATCCTACTTGTACCTTAGAGTTAATATTTAATGTTTGGAAAGAGTGTGTGCTTCTACTCATGAAAAAATGTCACTATTAAGTGTCACACATGTGGTCACTTAATGCCAGTGCTTTATTTGAGCCCGTGGTTTCCGGTGCTCGGCAACAGCATCTATTTGTTAACACTGACGCTATGGCAGTCTGCAACATGGTGGTGTGGTTAGCCTAATTTAGAGATGTGCACATCAACGATTATGGATTAATTCATTACACATAAAAAATGACTAATACCTGTCGCCTAAACCATTCTTATAGCTTTGCGGACCCGGAATAGCCCTAATTATCATCCTTCTAGGAGAGCAATGGTTAGCAGTTTTGTTGGTTATGCCATTGGCAGTGCTGAAGAAGAGGCTGGTGCAAGCTGTAGTTGCCTCCTGACAAGGGCCCTGGCACTTATTCATTTAGAAATTAAGCACTGCCTAAAGCCACTCATAAGCGCCCTAAAATCATGGAAATGTCACAAAGAAGCAATCTTAAACCTTGGCAGCTATGAGTGCCTTTCCATTTCTGGTGCTTTGAAGCAGTTTTAAGATGTTCTTAGAGTTTCTCTTTGCTTAAATGGGTGTAATTTCTGTTATTTATATGTTTCCCTTGTCTTTATTGCTTGATTTTGCTCACGAAAAAATGTCACTCAAGCTGTTGAATGTCACTCATAATTACACTGAATTTATGAAAATGTCACACATAAGCAATCTGAAACCTTGGCAGATATGCAATACTCAGGCCTTAGAGCTCCGGATTAAATCCGGAGGCGGGGCCCCTTCGTGTACCTTGCAGGGGGGCCCCCTCAGCTTTTGTTACGCCACTGTGCAGACAATAAGACTTATCCGTTTCAAAGCTCAATCTTGTGGTAGATGTTTTCAGGAAAAGCTTCAGGAGTACTGGAGACCAAGCTTGCAGGAGTTTATTGGAACATTGAAAATACTTCAAAGCATTCTCCAGGTTTTCTTTGAAGGTATTTTTCCTTAAATTAGACTTAAAACTTTCCTGACATAAGAGCGCTCTCAGTGAGCCTACAGGGGCATGTGGAGGAGTGTGACTCAATGGCTAGTGCGGCAGACCCTGATGCAGAGTTCTGGCCAGGGACCAGGGTTCTCTTCCCGCCTCGGCGGGGTCTCGGGCTCAATTTCCTCGGACCTGTTAATTCTCGCCTCGGTGCCTATTCTAATCATGGGCCCCACGCTGCAACTCTGGGCAATAGCTTGCTTAGCCTCCACTCCGGCCCCAACAGCGCTAAGGATGCCTGGCTTCACCCTGGGTGCGCCCAGGAGTGGACACTTCACAGGGAAAGCCAGGAGGGGTTCCACAGCGGTATGAGTATCAGCGCCAGGAAGCCGAATAGGCAACACCGCAAGGTGACCGTCTGGTGACAGTGCGCTCTATAAGTACCATGACATTACATTTACATTTATGTAATAGGTTATAGGCCCATCTGATAGGGTTTGCCAAGGCTCCTGCACATGCACTAACTACCTCTAATTGTAGTCGAAGTGCATGCACCGGAGGTGTGGCTTGGCAAGAAGAGGTGATCTTTTGCAAGAATTTCCCTTCTTTGGAATTTATAAAGCCCCACTGTTTTTATAGAAATGTACTCCAACCCATCAATTAATATAGGAGAATTCTTAATGCGATAGATTTCAAGAAGGGCTGAAAAATTAAATGTTGCCTCCCCGAAGTTGTGTAGCACCTTTTTATTGCAATAAGATGGGGTTCTACTCTTAATCAATCTTTAGTTACTCTTGTGGAAAGGATAGCACCCGATCCGGGTTCTGGAAGTTGATTTGCTAAAGTGCCACCATGTACCCCTTGACCCTCAGTGATATCAGAAGGCTAATCTCTTGTTCCACCTGACAATATCACCAGTCTCCTACAAGGAAAGAGCTTAAGCACACATAATGATGGGGTTTGAAGCATTTTTGCAAATTGCACCTCTCAGCACTCGGACAAAAGTTACGTCACCAGATCTGCATTCCAATCATCTCTAAGGCAGTTGGCCGTCAGCCAATTATAGCGCTGGTAGCACTGAAACCATCTATAATAGGCCATCCTCACATTACCGACAGAAAGAACGGATTGGAAGCTACTTAGAATTTATTTTGGGCAACAGCTGCAGCCAGAGTGAAGGCAGGGAGAGGGGATTTGCCAATTTGGCAGTGGCGGTGCATCCATTAGGGCACTGGGGTGTTGACTCACAAGCCGCGCCCGCAGCTCCCTCGGTCGATCTATCTGAACTGACAATGCATGTCAGTCAGCATGACGCTGGACCTCCCACCCCGTCAGAGTCTGAAGGGGGTGGGCGGTCCGGTGTCATGCTGACTGACATGCATTGTCAGACCAGGGGGTGGCGTGGAGCACACAGCAGGCAGCAGCACAAGTGCGCATGCTGGGGTTTAGGTCGGAGAATGTTTCCGACCAGCCCAGTCATGCGCACTAGTGTTTGCTCTGGCTGTCGGCTGCGCATTAGGAGAGCAAGGGTTGATCAATGCCGCCACCCTCTGTCTCCTAATGGGCAGGCGGTCTGCGAGTATCCCTGCTAAGCCAATCTTGGAGCTGCTGGAGCAGCGTCTGTATTGGCTGAGAGTGGTTGTGACGCAGCTGTTCTGGTTCGCAAGTTGAAGACCCCGGCCGAAAAGCAGAGGCAGAGCGAACCCGGTCAGGTACGTTTTTATTTATTTTATTTTTAAACTCCTCCACCCTCACGCAACCCTCCCCATGAGTACGACTGTATTTAATATTCTTTCATTTTTGCATTGTGTTTCGTGTGATGAATCTTAATGGGAACATCCTTAGGCTATGCACTACGTTGTAGATATTCTAAAGACATCCATTCGAAAAATAGCACACAAAAATTCGTTCTGAATCCGGCAAATAAGAAAATAAAGTACGATTGTTTTTTGTTATATATAATTTCTTGCTTATGGTTGCGATCAAAAATATGTTTTCTCCTTAGTTTTAGATGGGCATGTGGATCATCGCCTCCCAAAAATAGTGCATCAGAAGTGCCAATCACTTTGCAGTTCGGGCATAATTAGCCTTTTCAACGCCCTTTTACAATTTGCCCTCTTTCCTCCATGTCATTTAGTTTCTTTTTAATTTGCCGTTTGTCTTGAAGGCTGTTTTCTCCTGGGCTGGTGCATTGTTGTCAGTCCCCTTTGGAACTTATAGTGTATAGGATCCTCTTGGCATGCTTGTAAACAGCAGCTCTTTGTACTGATTCTTGGAGGCTTCTGCAGCTTGTCTTGCAGTTTGAAGTATCCGGCTGGATACGTTCCAGTGTCCCGCCAATGAGGTAACACACACTCTACACCCACCCACCAAAGGCGTCACCAGTCAGGTGACCCTGTCAATAAAAGGGGTCGGGTGCACTTGCCCTGGACCAGTTATCGCACCACACTACTAAGTGTCTGTGTCCGTCCATCCTTACGATATGGGCCTGAGGCCCAAACACTACATCAGCGACGAGCAGGTTCCAGACCCTGTGCAAGACAGCTGCATCTGCTGTACCGTGGGAGGAGTGATGCAGCATGAAGCTCCCGCAAATGTCTGCCTGCACAGCGTGACCCTTCAGCTACCGGTCGGCACACAGTTGCCTAAGGAGGCAGGGGCGTAGCTAGGGCTTGTGGCGCCCGGGGCTATACTTCAGATTGCCGCCCCCCTGGGGGGGTGCTGGGGAAAAAGGACGGAGAGCACCTGAAAGAGGTCAGAGAGACACGTAGTATCGCCGCTAATAGTTACCTTGATCATGCAAGTTACATGCACATACATGACACGGTCTAGGGCTAGCCAGCCCCCGTCCCCAAAATAGTGCCACCTGGGGCGGACCGCCCCCACCTAGCTACGCCGCTGAAGGAAAAGCAGAAGGAAACCCAAAACTAACATCAGTTCTACCTACCCTGTTTGTGACATCTCACTCATAACATCACAGCTTGTGCAGGACCCTTGTCCCCTGTCCCCTATCTGCCCCGTCCAAGACCTCAGTAATGTCTGCAGACCAGTCAACCACACTGGGTTTGACCACGATTCCCCTGGCAGCACCTTCAGGATACTACAGGTGAGTCCAATGCACCTGATCACTAGACTAGCTTGAGTTCTGCAGTTGGGGCAGTACCAGCCCTGCAGTGGAAGCCTTCTCACTCCACCCAAGCCCCCCATGAGAGCTCAGTAGAAACCATCCCACGTGCCCCTCCCACTACCCACCACCCCACCTGCGGCACAGTAGGACACTTCAAGGGAACGGGTCCTATTCGGGGGTGTCAGGCACCATAGCTGATTCGCCCACCGTCATCGGGGAGTGGTGGTAGGGGTGCCAACAATCATTGCATTTTCATCACATTCTGCAGCATGCCAAGTGCGTGCAGAGACAGAAACATAACTACATACCTTACAGCTGGCTATCACATCACGTCATACTTGTCAACAAAAGACAACACATAAAGTACATTACATTGAGCAACCCTCATAAAGATACGCTGTGGAGTTGGCTATGAGGGGTGACTAAATCTGTATGAAACAAAGCAGGTTACATAAAACATCCCAATCATACATTAGAGTTGCTGGCATGCTTCCAAGAGAACTGAGTTGTGCCATTTACTATCACTACTGACAGTGTCATCATGCCATCTAGATAATTTTACCATGCCCAGTCCACTGCGAAATTTAGGGTCAAGGATATATTTAACACCATGCAATCAGTCATAGGCATTCAACCACATTTTCACCAACATACTAACACCCAGAGTTCAATTCAATCAAATCCGCACCAAATTGTCCAGCTGGCCCACTCAGGATCCTTTACATATCAATCCAATGGTCAACCTTAAAGCACGCAAGTCACACCATGCACACGTCAACATCAACAGTTTAAAACCTTTGAACAAGCTGAAGTAAAATGTGTGCCTGGTAGAGTATCCCTTAAATCTCTAATTTATTCCTTGTCCAATTTGACTCAGCACTCCGTTAATAATCCATTCTATTACCACTTTTTATTTGAACCATCTCCAACCTGAGTTGTTTTCCCTTGACTTTGTAGGTCTCTTGCTTTTTCAATTAAATACCCCTTTCATTTTTTTCCAATAATTTTTATTAAAGCTTTTAAACATTTACTTTATCAATACAATAAGTAAACTGAGAGAGAGGGTGCACATTCAGCAAGAATCGAATCATAATCAGTAAGTACTCAATTATCAAACAGCACACAAAAGACTCACTAAGCAAAAATAAAACTACAAAAAGCATCTGAGCGAAATTGATACTGTACTAAAAAACTGTAGGGGCCATTAGAACTCGTTTATCAAAGCATGGACTTTTGAGACTACATACATGAATAAAATATGTAAACAAAACATAAGCACAATCCCCGATAGAGTCTAATATACACCTCTGCAAAAGATTCAAGCAGCCTGCCCGTATAATGTAACCAATATCAAAATTAATCTGATCATAAAGTGCTGTACTCTTACATGTGTAAGCACAAAAATCCATACAGTGCAAAAGCCATGCCTGCATTTAGGCTCAAAAGCAGGTCATCCTACTCAAGGATCCGGGGCCAGCCAGAGAACATAAACCCAATCCAACAGGGGCCCCCATATTCTTTTTCCCTTCTGCCTGGACCTTCTTCCTTTGTGCTCATACAATGCGATTTCTAAATTCAGGATAGACGAAATCAGCCCCCTGCCATTGCTGAAACGTATTAGGCTGTGGATCGCTGAAGCGATGCACATACTAAAACAGCCATGGCCACATATATTAACGAATCACCCCCTCTAGACCTTCCTGCCTCCTTTATCCCGAGAAGCATAGTTTGAGAGGTCAGAACAATATTGGTGTGGAGAATTCTCTACCCCCGCCCCCTCACCCCCAAAGTTTTTTAGCGACCTCGGATCTCAGGGGCAGATTTACAATTATTGGTGCATCCCTGCAAATCAGCAGGGATGCGCCAGTAATTGTGCGCCGCAGCTCCGCCACCCATGATGAGCCGCATTTACAATGCGGCGCACCATGGGGCAAAAACGGCACAGATGCGTCACGCATCTGTGCCGTAAAAGCGGCGCATTGCTGGAGTTGCGTCGCAAGCGTGACGCAGCTCCAGCAATGCTTTGGGGGGCCCTATCTGGACAATACTGCATCAAACCTTACGCCTGCTTCAAGCAGGCGCAGGGTTTTGATGCAGCATTGGCCTAAAATTGACTGAGTGAAATCTTGTAGATTTCACTCAGCCACTTTTTGGAGGTGTTCCTGCGCAGGAACGCCCCCCCCACCCCTGCGATGGAACGCCTCCTTCTGGCGCAGGGCTTTACAACGTGACGCTTCTCCCAGATGTGTCACATTGTTAATACCCCGCACCATGGTGCATCTTTTGCGCCACCGCTGCATCACAAAAGTGACGCAACGGCGGCGCAAAAGAGGTGCAAGGCGCATGTAAATCTGCCCCTCATAGCTGCCAAGGTTTCAGATTGCTTTGTGTGACATTTTCATAATTTCGGTGTAATTATGAGTGACATTTCAACAACTATGAGTGACACTTTCTCACGTGCAAAATCAAGCAATGAGGACAAGGTAAATATATAAATATCACTAGTTAGACCCATTTGAGCAACAAGAAACTCTAAGAAGCTCTATAAAATGTTGTAAAGCAGCAAAATGGAAGGGTGCTAATATATTTTAGCAGTCATCTTAAGCAGGACTTTAGCTTTGCTCCCAAAAGTCACCATGTTACGCAGTAAAAGATCTCAGCTGCTATAATATAAATCAGTTATCTAGATCCACTGTACCTGACCTCACTGCCCAGCCTGCAGAGGCACAATTAATTTCAGTGTAACCGAGGACAGAAGCACTGAGCTGCAGGTTCATGCAGATGCACGCTCGGCTTTAAATTAAATATATTGAGAATGAGCCCTAAGTAAATATGTCCCACGGTCACCGCGATTCTCCAGCAGCCGGTCCGGTGCTACTGTCATGTGAGCAGAGTGCTGCACAGAGGAGTGTACATAAGTCATTAATCTGTCACTAGTGCGAGTTGCAGCTGGACTTTTATAACGTGCTAGTGCTTTCAGTGCACCTAAACACAAGCGTAACTCAGAGCAGTAAGAGGGCCTTTCCTTCTTTCAGCATAAGAACATGAAGCATGAACTATTTTAAATCGAATTGTAGCAACATTTTAAATTGAATTTACACTGTATTGTAATTGTGTGCTTTTTAAAATTGGAGCGCATTACTTGCACCCACGCACTCACTAAAAGCAGCTTTGCTTCCAGCCCTCCTCGCTTGGGGAAACGCTAGGCTGCCGCCTCCCTCGCTTACAAGGGGGTGGTAGGCTCTTTGACTCACTTCCTGTTCACTTCCTGGTCCACTGGGAGCGGTTAGCGCTCTAGTGGATCCTCACAGCGCTATATAGCCCTCGCGCCTTACCGAGCGCGCAGCGATCGCGCGCAGCCCTGCCGAAGACCCGCCAAAGAGCTGCCCGTCTGCGCCCGTCCGCGACAGGACGGGGCATAGGGGCCAGGGACACTGCACCTTCCATCTTGCCACGTTTAGGTATGTGCTCACATCGTATTACCTATACCGCCCACGCCCTACTAGACTTAAATCCACAGATAGCATGTGGTTCTAAAATACCATGGCACACCGTAGAAGGAGCATTCTCATGTTTCCAATGTCATCACCGACTACTCGGTAACAACGCCCCGTCCAACGCAGGAGCCCCTGTTACTGGGCTGAAGGCTTTACTCCTAAATGTACGGTCCCTGCCTAAACACCAGCATGAGGTATGGGACCTGGTAAACTCTATCCAACCAGACATATGTTTCCTTACTGAAACTTGGATGAAGCCCCATACCATCACAGCTGTAACAATGGGGATTCCTATTGGATACAAACTGAAACATCTAGATAGAGAAGGGAAGACAGGTGGTGGCCTAGCAATCATACACAAGGATGATTTAAAGGTCACCATATTCTCACAATATCAAAATCTGCAATTAGAAATCATGTTTTTTAAAATTGCCCTTACTAGTCACACTTTCTGGAAAGGAGCCCTTGTTTACCGCCCACCAGGACCAAACCCTGATTTTTCTCTCCTTCTTCAAGAATTGTTAGTTCCCCAACTTAAATCCAATGAAGACTTCATTCTTCTAGGGGATTTCAACATTCATGTAGACTTACCAACTTTACCTGAATCTTATACCCTAATCACTGACTTGCTAAACGTGGGTCTAGAGATAAAAAATACTGGACCCACGCATAATGGGGGCCACACGCTAGACCTTGTTCTCTCCAATTGTCCCAAGGTCATCTGTCTTCCAGCCAGAGAGATCTTATGGACAGACCACTTTCTTCTAGAATTTACACTCTCAACTCCCAAAAGACCGATAAATAAAGGACCCTCCCTCCCTTCCTGGCGCCGTCAATGGCACAAAATTTCCCTAAGCAATCTACAGGAAACATGGGTACAACCCACCATATCAGCAGAAGATACAGTAGATGTAGCATTGGCTAAACTTACAGGCTCAATCAAACAAGCCATTGACACTCTGGCCCCCTTAAAACTATACAAAGAGTATCCTGCCTCCAAACAAGAAAGCTGGTACACTAAGGAGTTAAGGGAGGAAAAACAAAAATGTAGGCAAGCCGAAAAAAAATGGAGGAAATATAAGACCAAGGAAACAAGAGCGGTCTTTCATCATGCTCAATCTAAGTACTATAAAAACATTAGACAGGCTAGGAAAAATCGTCTTCAGCAACAACTAGAAGAAGCCATTAACTGTCCCAAGGAGCTTTTCAAAATCCTCCAAAACTTTGTTAATCCTGCTGCATGTGAAAGCTCAGAGGAGTTCTCACAGACCTTATGTGACGAGATATCGTCCTTTTTTGAGAGTAAAATTGATACTATATACGAGAAAATAGTGGCTGCCAATAACAGTACGAATGGCGCCAGCAGGATTACACCTCTAAACCTGCCCAAAGACAAAGACAGTGGAAGTCCCATATCACACTTCCCCCTTATTGAAAGTGCAGATCTCCCCCACCTCATCACCCACATCAAATCAGGGTCTCCAAACGACCTTCTTCCTGCTAAGATGGTTCCTCCCCTGCTCCCTCTCCTGGGCCCCTTCATACAGAATGTCATCAACACATCTCTTATGAAAGGACAAGTCCCAGCAGATTGGAAGAGGGCGGTAGTAAACCCAATACGTAAGAAAGCTGCTTCCCCATGGACCGACCTTTCCAACCTGCGTCCCATTTCACTCTTACCATACATCAGTAAGATAGCTGAGAAGCATGTGAACACCTATCTGTCACAACATCTAGAAGCGACGGAGGGCCTGGACTATTCTCAATCTGGGTTCAGGCCAAACCACAGCACCGAATCTGCCCTCCAAACAGTGACCAATAACATCAGAATGGCACTGGATGGGGGCAATTCCATGATTCTGGTGCTGTTGGATCTCTCCGCCGCTTTCGATACGGTGTCTCACAAAGTGCTTCTTGAGCGACTAAAAGACGCAGGTTTGGAGGGCACGGCATTGGCATGGATGGAAAGCTTCCTGTCAGGACGCTCTCAAGAGGTCAGGCTGGGCTCCCACAAATCCATCCATAGGGAGCTCAATAAGGGAGTGCCACAGGGCTCCTGTTTAAGCCCTACACTTTTCAACGTGTATGTGGCTCCCCTAGCCAACCTAGCAAGATCATTTGGGTTTACACCAGTGTCGTACGCTGACGACACCCAACTCCTCTTCCCCTTTAAAGATCTGACACCTGCGACAAAAAAATCTTTCGCAGAGGGAATGAGAGCAATATCTGCTTGGATGTCAGCAAACTGCCTCCAATGCAATATAGGAAAAACGGAGGTCATGCTGTTTGGACAAGCAATAACACATTGGACACCGGACTGGTGGCCCCTGGAATTAGGCCCCGTTCCTAGCCCCAAAAACACAGTGAGAAACCTAGGAGTGTTAATAGACCAAACACTTACTTACAAGGACCACGTAAACCAGGTGGCAAGCACCTGTTTCCGAGCCATTGGTATGCTAAGGAGAGTGTTTCCCTACCTGCCAGACTGCCATAGAAAAACACTAGTGCAAGCATTAATCATCAGCAGAGTGGATTACTACAACGGCCTTCTTTTGGGAGCAAATGAAGGGCAGCTCAAAAAACTGCAAGTGATCCAAAACACGGCAGCAAGGATAGTCCTCAACTCCCCCCCCAGGACTCCCTCCCTTCCCCTGCTGACCAAACTCCATTGGTTACCAGTGAGGAAACGAGTGCATTTTAAGACCCTATGCACAATTCACAAAAGTGTGATAGGTAAAGGCCCCAAATATCTGGCCAACATCTTCCTGCCTTATGCTCCTGGGCGAACCCTGCGCTCTGTGAACCAACAGCTTCTACAGGTGCCCAGAATAAAAAAGGCCAGACAAGGAGGGCGAGCCCTGGCCCATCTTGGACCAAGGCTTTGGAACTCTCTGCCTCTTGAGATAAGAACACTGACCAACCATCTGACCTTTCGTAAGGTCTTGAAAACACATCTGTTTCCCATTAACTAATCTCTCTCTCTAAATGCACCATCCACCTCTCCTCTTAACATCTGAGGATATACTCACTGGCAAAGCGCTGAGATACCCCTTCGGGGGTCTATTCATGCGCTATAGAAGAATATAAAATAAATAAATAAAAATAAGCAGCAAGAACATCAGGCACGCAACACCCATTGCATTGCACTCACCGGTCTGCAGCCCCCCCCCCCCCCAACCCCGTCGTGTGTGGCAGCCCGGGATGAGACAGATCCCGGGCCCGCTCACAGCCGCACCAGAACACTTAACAGGTCTTTAAAAGACCCATTTGAATGTTAATGGAGCCTTACTGTAGTTTCACCCCTTCTAAGAGCCCCTGCAGCTGCTCGACTCTGCCGATTTAAAGGTTCAGACCCCCCCCCCCGAAATTTCTTCTCAGCAAAACCCCTCCCTCCCCCCTCCCCGAAAGTTGGCTCTAGTTGAGCCTCTGGATGAAGTACATCAACTAACTTCACTTGCCTCTGTGTTTGTTGTTCTTGTATCAACTGTCCAGGCCACGAGGCTCCGTGGCTGCAGACTTTCGATATCAGCGGTGGGAGGGGCACTGGGGCACGGGGCTGAGGGGATTCATTTCTGTAGATCGTAGGCGCCTGGAGCTTTTTAAAAGCAGCAGGTCACGTACGCAGCCGCAGTGCTTGTATTTAAACCAACGTCGGCCGCGCTGCACTGGCACGTTGTGGCGGCCTTTATAATGTATTTGGGGACAGTGTTCCCAAATAAATTATAAAGGCCGCCGCAACGTGCCAGTGCAGCGCGGCCGCCGCCCTCAGGATAGTGCCGCCTGGGGCGGTCCGCCCCCCTCGCCCCCCTCTAGCTACGCGGGTGCAAGGAGGGGAAAGGGCACAGTGTAACCACGCTGCTGTGTGAACCCGCGGCCCCAGCCTGAAGCCCTAGATAGAGCGAAGGTGCCGGCATAGGGTGTGCTGAGGCCCTGCCTGCGGATCACGTGCAGAGCCTGCGATCACCCTACAGGAGACACCACTGGGAGGTGAGGCGCAACGAAAACTGCGGTCCTGGAGAGCCCCTGTGGATCACACCATGCTGCCAACATTGCCGCCCCTTCATTGAGGCGGTTGTTAACGCGAGGGATGTGTACTCCCGCTCATCGCTACTAGCAGCATGACTACCATAGCCCGCCCGGCACCGACCGGAAGGTGGTGAGTGTCCCCATGCCTCCCCCGTCTGCAGGACGCCAGTGACCGCCCAAGAGCTGCCCGACTGCACCAATGCGAAGCGGCGCCCAGTGCATGTAATGTGCACGGGGCGAGACCCGGACTGGTCACTCCGGGCACCGGGCAATCCCCCGGTCGGCTGGACCGGGTGGGGGCCGGTTTTTAGACCGGGGGCCGGTTCTGTTGTTGGGGCCGATTTGGACCGACCGTGACTGAGTCACGGTCAGTCCAAATCGGCCCCAACAATAGAACACAGTGACCACCATGCTCCGAAGCATGTCCGCTGATTTTCATTTCAGGCAGGCAGGCAGGCTCTTTGATCAGGTGGCAGGCCGCCGCCCTTCTCATTTTAATTTATTAAACAACACCACCTGACCATGATGAGATCACCATTGATGTCATGTAGACGACGTGCGTCACGTGCACAGCGCGCAGATGTCACCGCCCTCCGTGTGTGCGCGCCCGATGATCAGGGGGCAGGGCTCCTACGCATTGGGAAAAAGTGCGTGACGCTTGTGACTCTGAGGCAGGATTGCAATACTCACCTCAATAACTACCATTGGTGCAGTGGAAGAAAAAAGGGCAAACATCACCCCACCAAATGAAATACAGCTCATATCACTTACAGTCAAAAACGAACAGGCCACCCAACAGCTACACGTCATAAACACATACATTCACCCCAAGCACAAGAAATCTGGGTCAAGGGAACTTGTCAAAGAACTGACAAGGCTCATGGTCGAGGGGGATATGGAAAACACACTTATGGCAGGAGACTTCAACCTCAACCTCTTCGGAGACAAAACCTCGGACGAAATGACAAAAGAAATGGACACCATCTGGAAAATCCCAAGCCAAGCTTTCCCCCCACGAAACAAACAAACCAAAACCTCAACCCAGTTAGTACAAGACCTTGAGCAATTAAACCTAAGAGTGCTCAACGGACGACTCATTGAGGATATCCCTCCAGCACCAACATATTTCTCATCAAGCACTTTCTCACACCTTGACTTCATGCTTGTATCACTTCCACTGTATGAGAAAATAAGCTCGTTCAAGATAGGAGAAAGCACCCAAAGTGACCATCTGCCTCTAGAAATCAATCTTGGGCTGACTTGCATGAACGAAGCAGCTGCAAAAAGATACATCGTCACAGAACACACCACCAACTACAGAAGAATAAGATGCAAGCCCACCAAGCCTGAGAAACTTCTAAATAGCGCTAAAACACTTATACATCAGACATCCAGCTCAAACAATAACCCCCTTGACGCCTGGGTAGACTTCGTAAAGGAACTAGGAGCCAAGCACGCAACAGAGACAAAAACTCAAAAAGGCAACAACATCGCCAGGATCATACACGGCAAAATAACAACTGCAGAGATAAAAAATATAAAGCGAGAAATAAAAAAGTCTCTCAAAGAACTCCGAAAACACCCCAACATCGAGGACACCCAAAAGAATCTCCGCAAGCTAAAAGCACAGTTAAAAAAGAAAACTTGGGAAAGAAAAAGGCAACTAAACGAGGACCTCTGGGTAAAAATCCTTCATAACTCCAAACAGAAGAATAGTTCCGGCTTTTGGAAGATCATTCACAGCCTCCAACAACCAGGCCACAAAGGCATTAACTCCAACATCTCCGAATCTGACTGGGCTACCTACCTATCAGCTCACTTCAACAAAGCCGACCCTGCAAAGGCAGCGCCTGCAGGGGGGGACAGGTCAGACGCAGTGCACAAGAGCCCCGACAACCTTGGCATATCTTCCGACAATAAAATCCAAGCCTGCGGGCGGAAACCAACCAAGGAACAAAACCCAATTGAGGCTAAACGCCTACTACCAACATTCGACTCAACCGCACCTCAAGAAGAGAACTCATTCCAGGACACACCGGACAGATTAAGAAAACTAATTCTAAAGGGCAAACTCGAGGGGGCCCCCGGTCCCAACGGGATACCGCCCATACTATACAAGCAAGACACTGCCTTCTGGTGCAACACCCTGACACCAGTATTCCACGCAATAAGAGAAACAGCAACCATACCAACATCCTGGAGAGGCTCGATAATAAGCCCAATTTACAAAAAGGGAGCCAGGAGCGACCCAAGTAGCTATCGCCTTATAGCCCTAATCGATACAGAGGCAAAATACTATGCAGGCCTAATCTTGGAGGAATTAACATCTTGGGCAACAGCAAATAACACCATCCCAGCAACCCAAACTGGATTCCGCAGCGGCCAGGGAACCTCGACAAACATCATGGCGCTAACTCTTTTGTCCGACGCAGCAAAAGCTTCCAAGAGCTCTCTCTTCATGTGCTTTATTGACTACAGCGCTGCGTTCGACCACGTAGATCGGAAAAAACTCTGGCGGAAGTTGGACAGATGGGGAATCCCAGGCCCACTTTTACAGCAGCTGGTAATGTTATACACCGACACCTGGGTCAGGATCAAACTGGGCTCTGGCTCGCACCTCTCGAGACAAATCAAGACCAGTAAAGGCCTGAAACAGGGCTGCGTGCTAGCCCCCACGATGTTCAACCTCTTTCTTGCAGACCTCCCTGGTGAACTGGAGACAGTTAAATCCCATGCCCCAAGACTAGGCAACATCTCCCTCTCAAACCTCCTCTATGCAGACGACCTAGTCCTCATCAGTCGATCCCCCGTCGGCCTCCAACATCTCCTTGACAAAACCAACGCATTTTCAAAAACCAACTCATTAACAATTAACTTAAACAAAACAAAAGTAATGACAATAAACTATCACAAAAAACGGAAACCCGCATGGTTCCTGGACGGACAGAGGTTAGACCAGGTAGCCTCTTATAAATACCTAGGCGTCACAATAGACGGTAATGGTTCCTTCAAACAGCAACTAGAAGAAATTCGTCGAAAGGGCACGACATTCTACCTATCGGTAAAGCCTCTGCAGAAAGCACTCCCTGAACGATCACTGGGCCCTCTCCTACAGGTATTAAGAGCTCGCCTACAGCCCATGCTTACCTATGGTAGCGAATCCATGAGAGGCAAAGATGCAACAACACTAGATAAAACCATCAGTCGAGCATACAGGGCAATATTTCACCTCCCCACCAACTCATCACCCGCACAAATTCGCCTCGAATTCGGCCTCCAGAAACAAGCGGTGGAGAGAAGAGGCGCATATCTAAAAAGCTGGCGGAAAATCAGAGATGCCGACCAAGGATCCTTAAACGCCCACCTTTGGACCGAACTAACCATCAGAGTCAACTCACCTGCAAGGACCTATTTAATGGAATCATTGAAGGTCTTAGGACTTGTAGACCTATGGGAGTCGGCAACCGACCTTGGCACCTTCAAAAAAGTGGTGTCAAAAGTCACCAAGATGGTCTCATCAATTGAGGACAAAGCCACCCTAGCTAAAAGAGCTCACGGATGGGTCGTGCTGAATGGCTACAGCGCTCTAAAACCACAAGAGTATCTAACGACTGGCCTCACACAGAAGACAAAAAACAAGTTCCTTAATATGCGCATGGGCAGGATTCCTATAGCTCCGCACCTGGCTCCATGGACAAGGGAGAATCCTGCAAATCAATGCCGCCTCTGTCTTTCTGCGAAAGAGGACCTCATACACATTATCTGCATTTGCACAAACCTACAGGACATAAGGCGCTCCTTGTTACGGGCTCTGTGGAATCAGAAGGGCATAAGGAGCTGCAGGCAGGCGGTGATGCTCTGTTTTAATCCTGACGAAACTCAGCTAAACTGCAGAACAACAAAATTTTTTGATATAGTGGCCACAAGATTGAACGAAAAATCCAGAGGGTCTTGTCAAGCAGAAGAAAAATAACAATAGAGCAAACACCCCTGGCTACCAAGGTCTTTGAATTTTGAAAAGTAACAAGGCCACGAAAACCCCACTGATTCTTATGTAACCAAAGCTGAGACTTTTATACTTTTAACACTTGAGCCATTGCACCTTACTGGTTTTAAGAAAATATTGACCTTTTAAAATTTTTATTTTTCAAACATTGTGAGTTTTTATTAACTGTACAATAAAATAAACTTAAACTTGTGACTCTGAGGCAGGATGAGGCATCTTAGAGGCCAGAGGGAGACTGGAAAGAGAGCGGCTCAGCGGCACCCCATAATTTAATTCCCCCTGTCTTCCAGTGCCACCCGCAGGTGAGTGCTATTTGTTCCTTCCTGGCAAAATCTGAGGATTTACGGGTGGCGTTGTGGCACTGTAGTGTCTGGGGCAGTGGGCCTGCATATTAAACACTGGGAGCCTCCCTTGTTTCGACAGTTAGTCAAAAGCTAGTCAAAAGTTAAGGAATCAATCCCAGAAGGGGAAAGGCAGTAGGATCAGGCCGAAATAGGGCACAGAAGACTAAGGGTACAGAAGGGGACATACGGTTCGGCCCACACAAGGCGGGAGCAGCTTTGGCCCAGATTGGTCCTGAAGGTGGGCATCACACTAAGGCCCACAAAAGCCCGGAAGGGGCATCATGTTCAGGCTCTGATGAGGCCTCTAAAAGGATGGGCAAATGCTCCAGCTCATACAGGGCCCGAGAAAGCACAGGCTGTAGGTTCTGACTCACACAAGGCTCAAGGAAGGGCAGGGTATACATGCTCTCGGGCGCACAGGGTGGTACGAGGCTCAGGCAGGCCCACAAAGTGCCTAATAAAGGCAAGATTCAGACTCCAGCCCACACAGGGCCTCGATAGGACAGGGTGCATGCTCCAGCAAACACAGGGACAAGAAGGGGTGCAGGGACCCATCTGGAACTAAAAATACATGAATAATCAAATCCATCTGACGAGCAAAACAAACACATGACTCACTGTAAGCAGTGTAATATCCTCGAGGGACGGCAGAAGAGGTACTCGAGGCATTACAACGAAAGAATCAGGGCCCTGTGCAAAATCCAATGGAAAGGTAAGTGGAAGTTAAAGCATTCCATCCATAAGAGAGTCCAGGACTGGGTACAAATGCAGCAAGAAGAAAATAGACCATGACAGCCCATGATGGCTTTAAAAGAGAAGATGGTACTGGTGCAGGCGGGGGGGGGGGGGCAGGGGGCTTTATTGGTGGAAGCTTAGCAGCGTGGCAGGTAACCATCACCTAACGCTGCCTATCGGTCACTATAGGATTTTTTTGTTCACCCTTCCAGCCAAGGGTGCTGATTCTAAGGATGCAGGAGGTGCTGCAGTACTCCCAGAATAACCTTGAATGCTGCTGTGCTTAATTTATGCCTGTGTTTGCCAGTACTTTGACCAGCATTTAATTCTAAACACCAGCACTTTACTTATGACAGGCCCCCACATGGAGCCACTGTCTGCCTATTTTCAGCAGAACATGTCAATTTAGAAATTCAATATAGACTAAAAAATTATGTGTGTCTAGGCCGTTGGTACTGGCACTTTACAGCACTTGCAGGGGCATAGGGCGGGGCAAGCTGTAGCTACATCCTAAGCAATGTCTTGGGTCCTGGCACATAACTTTCTAAATTAAGCACGCTTGCAGGAGTTCAAAAGTAGAATGTTCACCTAGGGTGAGAGGTATGGCACAGCAGCCAGAGAGGCTGACTCGGGAGCACAGGGACCACGGTTCGATAGCGGGCGGCAGATCAGCATCATGTGAGACTGGGTAATAGCTCACTTAATTACCCCAAGGGCCCCCAGGACCATGAACACTTAAAGGGTGGCATGTTCGCGCTTTACACATATGGATTAATAGTATTACTATCAATGATGAGGCCTTTCAATTTTGTTATTATCTTGTAGTGTTTGAAGACAGAGGTGAAATGCTAGGCTTTGTCTTCTGACAAATTATTCCTTAACGTTTTTTAATAAGGAAATTGGCATTTACTTTGCCCTTCTCATACTGCAAAGTAAGTGAATTTTGCAATAAAGAGACAATCCTTGTGGGGTACAGAGAGTTTGAAAAGAGAAGTATACATTATGTCAAAAGTTTTCCAACACACAACAAAATTGAAGTAGGAGTCTTGAACAAACTGCAATTAATCCAGAATTCAGCAGCTAGGCTCCTGGGCAGAATCCCCAAATTTCATTCCGTTTCTGGTACCATCAAAGAACTGCATTGGTTACCCATAAGGAATAGAATAAAATTCAAAGTTTTATGCATAGTGTTGAAAGCTATGCATAACATGGGACCTGCATTTTTCACTCAAAATTTGACCCCCTATTGCCCGCCCAGAACCTTACGCTCTTCCAGTCTGAATGATCTGGTGGTTCCACGCAGCAAATCTGTCTCCTGGGGAGACAGGAGATTTCTTGTCTCAGCCCCCAGACTTTGGAATACTCTGCCTCCCTCGATTAAATCAAGTCACTCACTCTGGTCATTTCGTAAACAACTCAAGACTTGGCTTTTTAATCAGTAGACCCTCTCTTCCCCTCCTTGGTTGAATTTCTGCAGATATTACAGCGCCGAGACGCCCAAGGGCCATTGTTCGCGCTCTAGAAATTTCATTAATAAATAAATAAATAAGTACTTGTAAATTAACTTTACAGTAATTCAAAATATATCTAATTCTGAATTGTGATGGTTACAAATAGTTTAATAAATCAAAACAAACACTTTACTTGTGCGATAAATATGCTCAGAAAACAAATTTCAACAAGTTGTTGTTTGTGTGACATATACGTATAGCAGTAAAACTGCATGCCCGATGCAAATGTAATAGCCATTTCAAGGGGACTTTTCCATGTAAAATGTGCTCTCTGTATTTGGCATTACCGTGCTACTTCATGCTTTACTCCTATATTTGGGACAATGTGTTTCAAAATGCACCCTGGACACATACTACAACGCTACCATACTCCTGCCGAATCTACGTGGCTCATTTGCTACACCTGTCATTTATGTATCGCTTTGTGTTTTCACAAAATCTCTAATTTCAGTGGCATAACATTAATAGCAGCATCCCCTACTCAAAAGAATTGTCCCAGCACTACTACCTCTAGGCACCATATGTTTTTGCTGGAGGTCAGGTCATGTATATAGGGCATGGTAAGGACCTGTTTCAACGTCCCTTTTTAGGTCGAGCCTGGGCAGCTCATGCGCTGCTGCGAGACATGCAGTAGTGGAGTATGGCTTTGAAGCCCCAACCAGTCTCCGGACATATTTTTAATTGCCGTGTGTCATTGTCCTTCCTAAACGCTGGCTTCTGAGTTGTTATTAGGCTTGTTAGTTCGACCTTGATACCGCCTTGTCTGCATTTGTTAACTCCCATAACAACTGGACCTTTTACTGGTGTTGATACATGGTCTGCTTTATAAGTCGGTGAGCACTATTTTCTTTAATGCTCTTCCCCTATTCCACCCAATACATCACAGCACCCGCCCCTTTTTATTTCAAAGTAATGTAATTATTCAAATTACAGTGTGGTCCGCTTTAACTATAGCGGCTGCTCTTATGTAATATATCCCATGGTCCTCTTTCACATTAGCGGCTGCACTTACTTAATTAATTAATATACCGCGCAGTCCATTTTCACTTTAGTGGCTGCGCTTATTTAATTATTTAATTACCAGCAGGCCTCTTTCACTGTAGCTGCCATGCTACAGAAACTTTTGAAAATATATATTTTTTCACTTTGGGTGAAAGCACCATAGTTGTTTTCACTTTGTTGGCCGCACTCCTTTGTTTATATGCGGCTCATTGTAACCTGAATATGCGAGCGGCGTCTAAAAAAAGGGGCGCGGCAACCATTACAGTGCTCTCTCATTTGCAGAGTTTGAGCTATTGGCATTAAAAATAATGCCTTTTATATATGTGTTGCTTTTAAAAAAACACAAATAAAAGGCATTGGCATTTACAATGCAAATAGCTTAAACGCTGGCAAATGCGAGACCTATGGCATTGAAAATTCTTGTTTATTACTATGTGTGGTGAGCATTGGCAGGATCCACCACATGTAAACTCCTAGCCTTGTGTCCTTCAGTTCAGTCTGTATGTATCTGTTGTTTTGGCACGCTCATATTTTATTATGAGACAAGTTACATGTACCTTTGGGTTTTTCTTGTCAAGCACTCTAATGCCCTATGACCATGACAATGGCTGTGCTATACAAAACTACTAAAATGTACAGATCTTTGTTGGTCTGCCAAGAGCAATACTGCTGCAAAGCAAAGTATCTCCATGTGGCGAATGGCCTGCGTGATGTGTTGATGGCATCAGGTTGTAAATCGTCTACTTCCTGGTTGTTAAGAGCACTTTCAACAATAGGTAGGGGCGTAACACAGGCCCTTGCAGCGCTGGGAGCTTCCAACGTTCCAAGGGGCCACATCCCTTCAAGTGGGCCCCATTAAGCCCAATGTCAAGGAATATCTGGGAGTTATGAGGGACGTAGAGGCCTTCATCATATTCTGCAGGTCGGTCCCATCATTTTCCGCACCTGCTGACAATAGGAAACATTTATGATTTCTTAGCAGATACTCTACAGACAAAATAAAGTTGGTCAATACTTTGTAAAAGTAAATTACTCCCTGGAAGCCCGTCCTACAACTTAAGGAGTATGCTGTTCTACAGCATCAGAGCATTCCACCTCTTTCAGTAAAAATGGACCGCCTGCCTGCAGGCGGCCTCCACCTCTTCAGAGCTGGATGAAATGCTGATGCTGCATATCTCTAATTTAAGAGTCCCTCTTGGCAATTCCCAACGTCCTGTAGAAGGAAGGGTGCTAGATGAAACCAGATGAACTTGAACCACAAGCAGACAGATCCAAGACTATAGTTCCCTTTCTTTCTCTACAATTATTCCATTTTCCAAATAGTGGTAGCAAATTTTACAGCAATTGTTTGCGATTCGAATAGTATTCTGCAAACCGACCTATGTACAAATAGGTCAGCTCACAAAATGCTCAATCGCAGCGGGATCACAGAACAAACTGATCACAGAACGAACTGCCTAGTTAATATTCATTAGGGCACTCACAATGTACACCACCATGCGATTGGGCACAATTACAGGGATGGTGGCCTGCAAGGGTAAGCAAACCACCATGTCTGTGATTATGTTTAAATAAAGATTTTTTTTTAAGTGCAGCCCGTTTAAACAAAATCCTTTCTTCTCATAAAATGTTTCACTGAGAGTTGGCAGTGGTCCCATGGACCACTACCTATTCTCCCTGAAACTTTTCAGAATTCACAAAGAGGAAGGGATTAAAAGGGGGGTTTTCCTCCTTGTGAATCAGTTACAACCCAACTTGGGAGCAGGTAACCTTTCAATGGATTAGGGCTGTGAAATATTGATACATCAGGGTTACAATCTACTTGGAAGGGACGCCAAAAACATGTCTCTGCCATATAGCAATTACAAAACTATTAACGGTCAAGCTCGCTCGCTGCGCTCGCTCGCAACGTGCCGGACGGGGGCTGGTCTGGCAAAATTTGACAGGGCTGCTTTCAGTTCCCAGTCCGGCCCGAGAAGGTAGTCCCCCGCCAGCCTGGTGCACATCCAGCCAGCGATGGAAGATACCACCGCTGCTGCTGCCCAATGTGAAGCCTGCACCTGTGCGAGCAGGGGTGCGGAGAAATACATGTTGTGTTGCTTGTGCTCAGAGCACTTCCGCCACTGTCAGCAAGCTGCCCAGCACATGTGCGCCACCCCTACTGTGCCCCCCTACCTTCCTTGAGTGACCAGCACGGTCTGGAGGTAGGCACGCAGCCGAAGGTTCGGGTTCCCAGCAAGCGCCTGGACCCAGCACCGGATGCCGCCACAGATCAGCTCCAAGTCCTAACAGCCGATGGGAGAAAACGAAGCAACTCAGCAGCCTTTGACAGGCACCCTCACCCGTCAAACGAGCTCCGGCCTGCAGTATCAGCCCATGTGGCCTGCCTAGGAAAGAGAGACTGCTGCACCAGCAGCGCCACCTACCGCCTGCTGGTCACACCGCACCCGGACTCCATTCAGGCCGGCGCAAAAGAGACACACACTCCAGCCGCACATATGCCCCTTTGGCAGACTGAACGCCACTGGCAGAACTACGCTAGTCCAGCACCCTCGCTCTGCACCCTCACTCGCCTGTTATGCAGCATGTGTGGATGAAAAAGAGGTAGTAAGGGTGCCAGCCATATCTTCTGCAGACTATTAGCAGCAACACCCAGCCTACAAGGGGCCCAAATTGGCATTTTCAGCCCGTGGGGCAGGTTGTCTCCTCAGCACCCACACCACCACCTGGTGATCCATGCCACAGTGCATCCCACGAGCTGCACAGGAACCGGAGATTGCAGGAAAGATTGGCTGCACCCCAGTGAAGAGGGAAGAGGAGATTCTCCAATTGGGGGACATGTATCTGTAAACCCCATGGTGGGAAGAAACCACACCAACACTGACAGCGACACCACCCATCCGCGTAATAATGCCAGCCACATGAGCCCCGTGGCCAGAATGAGCATGAAGGACAGCTGCTAAACCCAGAGAGAGAAGGGGAGCGTGCTAACAGAGGAGAGCGTCCAACCCCTCAAGGGCGCCCGGGCATTGGTTACCCCCTAGAATGTGGAATGCGCATCGGCCCGAGAGCACTCTTTGTACCAGGACTCCAAAGGAGGAATAGAGGAGCATAGCCGGCCGCCTCTACGGAACACAAGGAGAGACTGACAAACCCTGCAAGGAACTGCAAGAAACTCAGAGACATACCACAGGCACACGCAGCACCCGAAGGAAGCGCCCCAGAAGAAGACAGAGCGCGCTAAGTCAGGGGCGCGCAGAAAGCCGCGCCAGTGCGCCTGACCGCACGGGAAGGAGACCGGGAGAAAGAGACATCTCCACGAAGAAGCACTGCTGAACGCAGGGAGGAGAACACAGCACCAAGCAAGTGCGCAGCAGCGCAGGAACAGCTGCTACAGTTCCAGGAGTGACAGACTGAAGAGAATGCGTCCAGTGAAGCGAACGAGGGGCGCAATTGGAAGCGGGCCAGAAAGAGGTCGAAGAAGAGGTTGGGCAGACCACCAGAAGCACGAATACCCAGAAGAGGGTACAAGAGTGCCAAGTCCGAGGTGCGTAACAAAGGCACCCAGAAGTTTGAATGCATGGGCAGGCGCCCAGGAGAGCAAGACCTCCTCGAAGAGATGGAGAAATGCTGAAGGCATCAAGAAGAATCTCCATCGCCTCAGAGAAGCCCTGCAGTGGGCCCAAAGCAACAAAGAGTGTCCTCCCTTGCACTGCCTCAAGACGGAGTCGTCAGTGACCCAAGACAGGCAAGAGAGGAGTCGCACACTCCATCTGGCAGGCCGCCACAGCGACAAGCTCTCCAACAACATGACGACACGTGACCGGATGTCACGGCGTACAGCGGGCAAGGAGCCCATCATGCAAAGTGACCAGCCCGGACAAGCACACCGGATGAAAGGAAGAAGCAGGCGATATGACGGCGCAGCCTCGAGCGCAAGCACTACACCCTCGAGCGAAGTGAAGAGGGACACAGCGAAATCCCTGAGGAGGGGATGGTGCCAATGAAAATCCCCAAGTAGCACATGCAAGGCCTACGGACAGGACAGGCCTGCAACAGGTCCACAAGAGAAAGGAAAGACCATCACAAGAACGATGCAACCAGTGAAATGTCCATGTGGCACCAACATAAGACTGGTGGCAGGACACCACTTCCAAGTTAAAACCTGGTCAGAAGAAGGAGAAGAGAGTGGCACGACGCCACAAGGCAGACAACCACAACAGGCGCGCAAGGTGGAACGAAGTAGAGCGACAGGACAAAGGACTCGCACCAACACTGAGTAAGGTATTCACCAGCACAAGCCAGCCACCATGGTGCAGAGACGTCACTGGAGACAGCTTCGCGGGAGGACCAACCGCAAGCCACTAGCAAGCGCGATGTGCGTCCTGGCCGCACGCTTGGCAGTTCGACCGTCCTCTCACCCGTCACCGGCTGCTTGGTATTGATAGCACCACGCCTCGCAGTGCACCTGCTTAAAGACAACGGAGAGGTGCCACAAAATCCCTCAAGTCCTCTTCACTCCCTAAGGTCAACCCAACAGATGATCGTCGCCTGTTTGCCCACCAAAGAAAAAAACACTGTTCTGTTACCACCATCCAGGTACATTATCACCAAGGAGAATCGCACCGCCTGAGTGACTCCACACACGCTCCAAACAACCGGAGTTCATCAAGGTGAACCACCCAGGAACCTTCTGTGCACCCCCGTCAACCTACAGCCTGCGGAAGTCGAGCACACCCGACCATTGCAAGATCAGACCTTGAGGACTACACAAGACTTGGCCAAGGCCCTGTTGGGAGTTCTGCAGCAACCCCTAAGCATGGCCTATGCAAAGGTCCGCACAGCTCACGCGGTCACGTGGCAGTCCAGGGGACAAGGGCCTCGATGGAGTTCCCGTGCGATGGGAGTCCAAGTAGGAGAGATGCGTGGGCCACAGCTCCACATCAGGTGCAGAAAGCATAGAGGTCACGGTTGAAGACTGGTCACCCACAAGATCGTCAGAGGAAGGCGCAGAAACTAAGTCCGGACGACGAGGACGCCCAGATTAAGACACCACCACCTATGGGTACATGAGTGACTTAGCTGTGAGTCCGTTGGCAGTTCCCCAGCAACGCCTTTGTGCGGCCCACACAAAGCCCAGCACGGTCCACGCGGTCCCATGGCAGCCAGCAGGAAAGTCCTCCAAGAGGTTCCAGCGAGAGAGGAGTCCGGGCGAGAGAGGCAAGTTGGACGTCATTCAGCAGTCAGGAGTAAAGAAGTCCATCAAGCACGCCACCTCCAAAGGAAGGCCTCACTCACAGAGATCGTCTCCAACAGCTGCATGTTCTGTCATCCACCGAGGCTTGAGCGTCTGAGAGATCCTCCAGAGTGGATTCCACCTCCGCTCCAGATGCACCAGTACCAGAGCTCTACACATTGACTTCAACACCACGAGACCAAACCAGTCTAAAGAACATCGCCAAGGCAGGTGAAGGCATCCTGACCATGCGGTCCGAAGCTCCAGCGCTGCCTGGCTGATGGCCTGAATAGACTCATTTGGTGCTGTGTGTTGTTTATTTGTTTTATTACAGGTTGTACTTTTGTTTGGTTTTTTTCCTTAAAGTTTGGAAGGGATGTAATTTCCACCTGGATACGTTCTAGTGTCCCACCCATGATGTAACACAGACTTTACACCCACCCACCACAGGCGGCACCAGTCAGGGCCGGGGGCACATGCCCTGGGCCAGTTATCGCACAACACTACTAAGGGCCGATTCTGATGCGGGTTGGAAAGCTTCCCGACCGAATCGGTTTGGAAATGGTTTCCAACCCTCTCGGATCGGGAGAGTCCGACCGACGGAGTACGATGCATCCGGATGCTTACCGATATGATTTGGTTGGACTCCCATTGACTTCAATGAGAGCATATGTTCCTAACCACATCATAATTGGGCCATCGGTCCGTAAGACATGTTCCCGATCCGATCTGGAAGGAGCAAATGCTGTTAGGTGGTCTTCCTAACCGCATCAGAATCAGGCCCTAGGTGGGAATGCTTTCCTAACCGCATCAGAATCAGGCCCTAAGTGTCTGTGTCCATCAATCCTCACCATGTGGGCCTGAGGCCCAAACACTACACAATTGTCCTCCCGGGAGCCGTGAAGTTCTGCACCGTCGGGAGGGAGGCGGGCGTGGCATTCTGTGTGAGAAGTACTGGCCGTTTCATTAAACTGCCAGATATTATTAAGCATGGCGTGAAAGACCTTTCTGCCGATGTGCAAGGCGACTGACTGCTCCCACATGTTTTTTTGTCTACGCTGATAAAAGTGCTGTCTCCGGAGGCATAAAAGATACTCAGCCCTTCTGATACTGATGTTTTCACGCACACAAGCCATGCTTCTTCGTCGTTTGATTTGCCACATGCTGCTTGACACTGGCTGCTTCCTCTGCACTGTAAACAACGTTATCTTTATTGCAGTTATACTGGTGATTTGAGGTGTTTGTCAGCGAAGATTCGCACATTTCTTCTTGTACTTTGCCAAGGGATGAGCTAGTCAGTTAAAGACGGACCTAATCAGTGATAAATTAGGGATATTTTCGAGGAAGTGGGTGTTCGAGTCTCTTGTTTCTTTTGAAACTGGTAATCAATATTTGTAGGTTGTAATGTTGGTGAATTGATTATTTAGGCATTATGAAAATAATATTATTATTACTGTCCTATGACTTCAGACTCTTTCTGAAACCTGAAAGCATATCACGAGAAACACGGGATCGTCCAACCTATCGGTCGGTCTGGCTCTACGTCCCCAATGGCATAGGGCACTCAACCTAAACTTTTACACCTCACCATCAAATGTCACCAGCCACCACTGACTTCGGGTGTTGCACAAGGCACCTGAGGTTACTGATATTGAATGGGGTTACTATCTGTCAGCCACCATTGTACAACGGGTTCTCTATCAGACTTAATCAGCAGTTTTCTGGTGAGAAAGAGGCTTTTGGGACCTCGTATGTGACTTTTACCATTGTTTTTGAGCACCATCGGTAGAGAAATTAGGTGACAGAGACAAGCACCCAGAATCCCCTGCTGAATTGGCGCCCAGATGCCACTACACTGTCACTGTCACTGTGGCAACTAGGCATGCATGCTTGCAAGAGTAGAGCCTTCGTCGCCAACAGTTTGTATAATCAATGCCGCAGCGACAGAGGACCACTGCCACTGTGATTGCCAGCTGGGCAAGTCTGACTCATTAGTCAGCTTCTGCGACCACCTCTGGATGGCCGGCAAGATGGTGAACAGCTCCCCTGACATGAAGAAGGTAACGAAGAGCTGGACATCGTGGCAGGAATCAAAGCCAGGTTACTGCTAATGGCACCGCTGATAAAGGGGTGCACATCAGGGCACTACCTAAAATGCAAACCAGAGCGGTGCTAAAGCATCCTCTTCAAAAGGCCAGGTCAGAATGACATTTTTACAGTTCATCTTGTGCTATACTGTAGAGGTTATAAAGCGCCTCGCATGCCCTATTCCTGACGAGGCGCTACAACCCATCCCGGTCATCAGGTAGGAGAATACTTTATTTTGTTCCTATGGTTGGTAGAGTGTGCCCTTATAGTGAGGCCTGTGTGGGAGCAATTTCTTTTGCAGCACTTAAGCATGGAGTAAAGCAGAAAGATGTGACGGAGTCGTAATGCAGATTTTTTTGGCTAGTCGGCTAAAAGGTTACCCTGATTCTTCTGCCTACTTGATAACATCTGTGGCAGAAATGAAAGCAGTTGAAATCTTTACTCAAGGTGCCTGATTTAGAATGCATAAAAAGCAAATGTTTTGGTTAATATATGTAGATTTGGTATGCATGTCGTTGTGACCTAACAGTATCTTGTGCCAGTTCTGGCTTTGCAGCCACCGAATTGCATTCACCGTCTTGGATTTCTTTGCCTACTATAAATAAAAGTGAAAATCTTTCAACATGCTAAACACTGCTGTTGGCCAAAAACGCAGGACTGGCTGAAGATAGCCTTAGACATTCAGCTTCTTTCACCTTTCCATGTGAATTGTTAATTTTATTTGGACATGCCTGCCTGCAAAAAAGGGTATTTTATATATGCTAATGAGCTCATGCCTCTCTAAACAAATCACTCAATGCATTAGAGAAACAATTTGTAACTGTGTGTGGCATATTGTCAGTAGCTTTTGTGGTCTCGAAAATGTTTCTTGGTACTCTGTACGCTTGTTCCGGTTATGAATGTTAGATTAAAAGTGCACTAATGTTCTAATGAAAAGCAAGCCTTTTGTGCCGTTCACACTTAAAGCTTGTAGGCAACCTATGGGGGCCTTAAATCTAGGTATGAAATTACTGAAAGATTTCAAACAGGTCTCGGCTATACTATTAGCCAACATCAAAGGGGAAGCAGCATCAGTGGCAATCCGCCAAAAACTAAAGGAAACAGAAATAACAGAGCAATCTTTTGAACTTGCCAGGAATATTGAAAAATCATATGAAGAACTAGGTAGAGATAGTTTGGGTGGGAAACCAGTAAAACCCCAACTTACTGACAATCCTGAAAAAGTTTTTATTAAAAATAATCTCACCACTACTAAAAAGAAGTCGGAAAATAGCAAACAGACACTTCCTAGAGAGAAGCGTTCTCAGTCCAGAGGAAGGTCTCCTCACCAAGAGCCCTCTGAAAAGAGATACAGCCTGAGAAATAGGGATAATTTGAGAAAACCTGATAGATATCAAGATAATGATACACGTTCCTCTCGTACCTTTCAGACTTCCTTGCAGAAAACCAAAAGAAGAGGATGATCAGAACAAAAAGAAGAACAAGTAAAGTCCAAAGACGAACAACACGTTCCAAAAAATAAGAAAACTCAATTCACCAAAAAGAAGGTAGCAAGTCTAAAGATCAAATATGCAGAGGATCTTGAGGACGTAACTCAAGAACGGGGAGTTGGCCCAAACAATGCTAGACAGCGCAGCAGAGGTAACCATAGCTCGCAAGATCCTGAAGGATCATCTGGAGACAGTGGACTTGAATGAAAGTATCCAAGTTGAAACTGCAGATACCAGGGTTAGTGTACCACATAAGTTACATGAAGTAACACTTTGGATGGATGGGGGCAAACCAAGAAAAATTAGAGCACTCTTTTGGGAGAAGCTCTCTAAGGGTTATGACATCCTTCTAGCTGAACAAGACTGGCCACCTGAATTTGTCAGGGAGTGCCCACATGGCAAAGATATATTTATGCCAGCCTTCTCAAATCACATTCCAATTCATAACAAATACACATATGCCAGGAAATGGGCTGTGCCCCCGGCCCTAGCATTATACAAAAATCATGTAGGATATGATGAGGATTCCCCTCACCATAAAATCCAGTTGAAAACTCAACCAACAATGCAAAGGCAATATCCTGTAAAACAGGAAGCTAAAAAACAGGTCAGGGAGATCTTAAATCAGCTTGAATACCAAAGGGTGATTGAAACATGCACCTCATCAATGAACAATCCTTTGTTTCCTGTCTCCAAACCAGACAATTCATATAGTCTAGTTTTGGATTACAGACATCTAAACTACTGTTGCAAAACTTTTGCAGTACAAGATGCACATAGATCAGTACTGATGAATAACATTGTGCGCAAAAAATATAAAACTACATTAGATATATCTCAAATGGTTTGTTTTGTCAATACATTGCACCAGAAAGCAGGTATTTGACCACTTTTTCCATAATTGGGGCACAGCGACAATTTTGACGTCTCCCCCAGGGATTCAAGAAGAGTCCAGGGTTATTGTCAGCCAGAGTAACGGAGTTACTACAAATGTACGATGATGAGGCATTATCCTATGGACATCTATCTTACAGATGATGATTTGGACGTACACTTGAAAAGAGTGAACACCATAATACTCGGGTTTGCTTCTGAAGGGTACAAATTCAATTTTAAGAAATCACGAATTGCCCACCTCAACATCCTATTTTTGGGATATGAGTTATCAAGTGAAGGCAAGAGCCTGGCAGCAAACTTTTTAGAGAAATGTGCGCTGCTCCAACCTCAAAAACACTGAAAAACTTACAGTCAATTCTAGGTTTCCTGAATTTTGGAAGAACTTATGTTCTAAACTATGCAGAAAGGGTTAAACCTCTCTACGAACTAATCAAACCTGATTTCAAACCTACAAATTTGACACAAAAACACACAGAAATTTTGCGTTCAGTGCAAACAGACATGTTAGCAAAAACACCGTTACAAACACGCGACAACGTGCGCAACCTAGTGATCTGAATCATCCCAGGGAGATGCGGATTCACATACCTAACCTTTAACGAAGGTGAGACGGTACCAACAGCAACCAAGTCACACTTGTACACACAAGCTGAAATGAAATTCACTTCAACAGAAAAGATACTGACAGCGGTTCAGACTGCTGTAGCAAAAGAAAGAGCCCTCGCACAGGGTAAACGCATTAAAATCGTTACACCTGTACCTGCCTTAGACACAGTGACAAAAGCAAGCATTCCAAATGCAAAGGCTCTACATCCGAGATGGATACAATGGGTTAATTCTCTTGCTGCAACAGATGTTGAATAAGTTTTTGACCCGTATTTAAAAACACAAGAATTTCAACAATACGAATTAGAATGTCCTCTGCCGACTGAAATTCTGACACTTGAATATTACGGCTGTATAATATATACAGACGGATCAGCACAACCCGCAATTGGGGGTAAACAAGCCTATAGTGCTGCGTGCGAGATTGTTAAAGGTCACTGGCGCAAAGGTAAATTTAGACCCATGGTCACTAAAACTTAATCACTCGGAGACTGTACAGCTCAGCGAGCTGAACTAAAGGCTTTCAAGATGGCGCTTGAAAATAACGATCACGAATTCCCCACACTCACAGTGTGCAGTTCGTATTACTGCGTCCAGTCTTACAACGAATACTTGCAGAACTGGGTTCAGAACGGCTTCAAAGACGCTAAAGGTGACACAGTTAAGCATAAACTGCTATGGGAACAAGTAGTTCTTTTACAAAAGAACAACAAAAGACTCACGTGTTTCATACACTGAGTCATCAGCGTAATGGCGTTCACGTTAAAGGGAATTCATTGGCTGATGAGGCCGCGAAGGCAGCTGTGCAGACGACTTCCGTAGCTGCAATCACTCGTTCAAAAACAAAAATAGACGGTGAAACAATGCTAGCAGTGAGTGCCTCAATGAAAGGCAACTATGCAGCATTACCACTAAACTATCCACTCGGTAATACATACATAATTGATGCAAACTCTGTTCCTTTTTCTCGAATCCCTGGAGTGGAGGATAAAGTAATTCCAAACAGGAACAAGAGAGGTGCTATGGTTCACAAAGCACATATGGGGGAGGGTCTGACACATCAAGGGATCTTGCAATCTCTAATAGAATTAGATGAGATGTACTGGTGGCCGGGAATGAGCGTCGACGTTTACAAATTCGGAATTAAATGTGATACCTGTTACAGAGCACAGCTTCGAAGACCACCAGATACCTAACTGCAGTGTAACAAGCCCAGTTCAGACTAGCATTAGACTATCTACATGCAGACGTCGCTATAGACGTACGATGTCCCACAAATATTAAAACAAGATTCATTTGGATGTGGCCCCAGAGCTCGGCTAATGCCAGAACTGTTATAAAAGATTTGCGAGTCTTTATCTGCACATACGCAATCGACACGCTACATTCTGACCAGGGTCCTGCGTTTAGCTCCAAAGCTTACAAGGAGGCCATGGCCAGCTTGGGCGTTGCATTGCGGTTTTCAAGTCCCTTCCATCCTGAGGGAAATGCGGTAGTGATAAGCAAAAACTGTGACATAAAGCAATCTATAACAGCTAGGGTATTAGGTTCGGGTGACGGGTGGGTCCGACATCTAAATAGTGTCCAACGTAGTCTTAACAATCTGCCAAGAAATTCTCTGTGGGGAATCACTCCATATGAACTATTATTTGGTACTAGAATGCTTATCCAGGACCTTGATTGTCCAACTTCAGTGGTGGAACAGAAACCCTTTGATATCAAAGACCGTTTGGCTGTTTTACAGGACTTAAATGAAACAAGAAGAAGTCTGAGAAACACAACACAAAGCCCAACGACCACTGAAGAAAAACCACCTGTCCCAGCAAGACCTATCTGGATTCCAAAGATTGGGGATGTAGTCAGGGAAAAGATTGCGATAAAGAAGGAACTTGGGCCTTCTTATAGAAAAGCTGTACCTGTCTTAGCAATTCTTGGAACAAGATCAGTGTTACTACCGCCGCTTGCTGGAAAAAGGGAGAACAGAACTGTATTAATTGACCTGGTAAAACCACATCATGTGGCCGATAATAAGTAGAAGGCCCAGTGGACTCCCAAGAAGTAGCAGACAACCAAATCTAGCTACTATTCAAGAGGTTCAAACTGAAAGACTAATCACCTTTGATAAACCTGCAGAGAGAAAAAAAGGACTTTGCAACACAGCCATGGAACTCGTCCCTCTTGATACCCAAATATCAGTTCGTCAAAAAACTCCTGTCTACAATGATGTAGAATCTGACTATACAAACATGTCAAAGGAGGAAGCTACTCCAGTGATTTTAAAAAATCCGGATGCAATACCAACTATTAACAGAACTGCCTCTGGTTATTTTATCAACTTCGATAACTTTTCTGAGAATCCCGGTGAACCAGAAATTACGCCAGCAAATA
This sequence comes from Lissotriton helveticus, assembly GCF_964261635.1. Classification (NCBI taxonomy): domain Eukaryota; kingdom Metazoa; phylum Chordata; class Amphibia; order Caudata; family Salamandridae; genus Lissotriton; species Lissotriton helveticus. Next base: position 381,893,168 of record NC_136061.1, on the reverse strand, counting down.
AAGATTTTAAAGAAAAAATAACAGAACTCTTTCATCAACTTCAGAAAACTTATTTGGTTTCGCCAAGGGTTGAATTTTGGATAGGATTAGGTGTACTTTTTCTGCTACTATGGCTCATTCTTGTTTTGAGTTTGGGACAAATGATAGATGGAAAAGACAGCACAATGGACACAGCAAGTAGGAACATCAACTTGCTCCTGCAACCTTACAAGTAATTTCATCATGAGCGAAAAAGCCTGTCATCAGTGAACATCACAGCCGTTCCTATACCTGGTGGTATAGCATGGGAGACAACTGATTATGACATTTATGGCCAGGTGGAACTGCTGAAAATTCCACACCAGTTCAAGGTTTCTTTAGGTGATTTTGTTTCATCAAGCACCTTTTCAGATGATTGGGACTTTGAAACTGTTAATAATATGATGTCAGACTTAGAAATATCAGCAACATTTCAAAAACATGAACACCTAGAAGGTTCAACAAGTTATGAAGAACTGTGTTGTTTTAATCATTTTGGTCACCATTATTTGCATAAATCTGTAATTCCTAGAAATGTTTTTACTTACAATCAATGGGAACATGGTCCAACGCCGCCAAAAGGCAGCTCTAAAACATTTTATGACAAATTTCCATACTTTACAGGTTTTAATGTCACAACCCCAGAAACGTTTTATTTAAAAAATGTGAATAAGACAGAAATGAAAAACATGTTGACCAATACTAAACAAATGTATTCTGCAAACTTTTATGCTCAGCTGTCTACATTAGGTTTTAACTTTTGGAAAGACAACATTGAGACAAAAACTGTCTGGGGCACAAAAGAATGGCAGGTGCAGGGTTTAGAATCCTTGTTCAGAGCCTGCATTATACCAGAACAAATCATATTTTTGAACGACACCGTTCAACAAACATCATGTCTTGGCTTAGCTAAGATAAAAGATTTAAACAAACCGTCCATACCTAAGGCCACACCTGACAGTAATGGCACTGCAGATGAGGAGGTAGACATAAAACAGATTTTAAAACACAACAGAACCAATCCTGATTGGAAACAATGGTTAATCTGGCCCATAGATACGAATAACTGTCAAGATAGATTCATGGACAAAACAGAAGGGTTCAAAATGAGTAGGCCAGATCCAAGATACTCCCAGAGACAACATCCAGGGATAGTCACCACATACAGTGTAGGAAAACTATGCCTTGATTGGCTACAGAAATCCACACTTCCAGAAATTAAACAACACTTGACTTTACTTAAAGAAGGCGTTGACTTGCGAGACTTCTTACTTGGGCCTCGTAAATAACGTCAAAAACGTTTCATATCGAGGGAGGAGCTTCGCGCGCAACCAAGATGGTCGCGTGAGCACAGGGCTCCCGGACCCTCGCCACCTCCACCAATTATCCTGACTTCTATCCTGATTTGAACGACGGGTTGTTACTGGCACAGCCCCGCTGATCAATTATCCGTTTACAGATTTTGATTTGGACTTCGGGAGCCGAAGATATGGATCTCTGACTTTTTCAGGCCTGCTCCATGGCACTGCCCCGGGCTCTGTTTCTCTGCCAGCCGGACTGCAATTGAACAACAACGGACCACCCGAGTCATCTCGGCTCGGTCGTCTACTTTCGGTTTCGTTTCTCACCCAGGGGCCTCATTGACTCTGCCTGAGTGGCCTGTTCCGACTACCTCCCACCTTCTTACTTCTCGGAACGGTACCTCTGGTTCATTTGGCTCACTGCCTGGTGAGAGGCCTGTATTTCCTCCTTCTCATTGCTGCGGGCGACGTGGTTGTAGCCATTTTTACCCGATATCAGGCTTCCCTCTGGGGCCCCAGATCTAAAATGGCCACCAAGCCTGAGGGTGAGAAACGCAAGACCAAGCCGGGTGTCCGGGGAATTCCGTGCAATCGAATATCATGGATAGATACACCCTCACTAAGGGCTCTCCTGGAGGACCGACTAAATCCCCGACTATTGCTGCAGACGACTCCTCGATTGGTGAGGACCTGTCACTACGGGACGTCATGGGCGCCATATCTGCGATGAAGGCCACAGTGGGACAACCATATGAGGCCCTGTCCCACAAACTGGACACTGTCGCTATTGATGTTAACTTGATCAGGGCTGACCTTGCAAAGACCAATGAAAGGGTTAAGTCCCTTGATCTTAAGACATCTAGCCTCACGACCAACGTCTCCGATCTCCAGGCTGAGGTCGGTAACCTAAGGACTGCCGAGGCCTACTTTTCTCGACGCCTGAAGGATTTCGAGAGCAGGGCCCGGCGGAATAACATCCGCTTGATTGGTGTCCCGGAAACGTTGGGGGCCTCTCCGGTGGACTTACTGGTGGAAGACGTTGTATTGAACCATCTAGCACCCAAGGGCCTTAGTAAGTTCTTTGCTGTGGAACGTGCACATAGGATCCCTGGAGGCACGCCTAAGCTGGGTGCCGCTCCGCGTCCCATCATCGCTCGGATTTTTCATTTTCGGGACAGAGACGCGATCCTGCAGGCGTTACGCCAGTCGGGTCCGACTGGCTTCGAGAATACTACAGTCAGTTTCTACCCGGACTTTACCCAGGAGGTCCAGAAGCAGCGACTTGGTTTCCAAGGAGTGAAGAAGAGGCTGAGAGACAGGGATATGAAATAGGCTATGCTTTTCCCGGCCCGTCTACGTGTGGTGTATAAAGAGCGGACATTTTTCTTCGACCATCCTGAGGCCGCAAGTGACTGGCTGGACTCCCTGCCTACGGGGCAGGAACATTCTGGGAACTTTGGACATTCCGGTGGTGCAGAAGGCGGCCCGATGGAACAAGAATAGGAATCGAGATCGGCCCCCTTTCGTTGGACTTAATTTTCAGCTGTGGTTTGATGCCATGATATTATTGCTTGCAAACGTTTCTTCCTTTTGGGGGTGGGTGGGGGGTGGGTGACCCTTCCTCCTCTGGGGTTCTTTTCGTAGATTAGTTGGGTACTTGGGCGACAGGCACACTGCAAGTTGGGGTGGCTTTTTAGTCTCACGCGGGGGTGCGGGGTGGGGGGTGAGATGTATGGGTTTTTTTGGGGGAAAGGGGGGTTGGAGTTTAGGTTTCATGTTTATTCACAAGGCACAGTAATGTCGATCTTTTCTTGTACAGCGTTGCACTGGGTGTGGGATGTGGGCGGGGCTACGTACTGGGATGGGGGGTAGGGGACTTCGATTGTTGTGTTGGAACGTCAATGGGTTGGGGGATAGGATTAAACGGGGAGTGGTGTTGCAACTGTTGAGACGTCTATCCCCTGATGTTGTTTTGCTCCAGGAGACGCACTTGCTTGGTAATACGTGCCATGCGCTGAATAGGCGTGGCTATCGTCTCCTGGCGCACTCGGGTTTCACTTCTGGATCCAGGGGGGCGGGCATTCTGGTCCGGAACTCCCTCCCTCTTGCTATTGATGAGACCATCCTTGACGATAGGGGACGATATGCCGCCATTGTTGGGCGTTGGGAGGGGAAGGGTATAACCCTGCTCTCTGTCTACATACCACCTCGCCTCCAGACTACTACCTATGCCGACCTGGGAAGGGTTATCCTGGGAGTCCCAGAGGGTTTGTTGGTGGTGGGCGGTGATTTTAATTCTGTAGTTTCGGGGATGTGTGATCGCTATCCTCCCCGGGAACTTCCGAAGGCTCAATCATGGTTAAGTGACTTCCTCGAGGCCCTAGGGCTCACCGATTGTTGGCGATTGCTTCACCTGGGGACTTCGCAGTACACCTTTCATTCTAGGGCACACGGTAGTCTCTCGAGACTCGACTATGTTCTGATGCCCTCTGCCCAGGCCTCCGCAATACGGGAGGTAAAGCATCTTGCTAGAGGTATATCATATCACTCCCCGATCTGGTTGGTAGTGGATGCGCAGCTGGGGACGGAAGGCCGTTTGGCCCCGATTAACCCCTGGTTCCTCCGTGGTCCCAAGGTTAGAGTAGAATTGATCAAGACGCTCGACCATTATTTTGCGGAGAATGTCGGATCTGTATCCTCCTCGGTCTCATTGTGGGAGGTGTATAAAACTGTTATCCGGGGCCAGGCCCTTTCCCTGATTAGTAACGTTAAGAGGAATAGTCGGGAGGACGTCGTCCGTATTGAGGGTGAAATTACTGCTCTGGAGGGAGAACTGGAGTCCGAGGTCACCCCAGATGGATTACACCTATTGGGTCTTAAGCAGTTTGAATATAGAGCGTTGGTCACGGATGCTGCGAAAGTGATGAGCAGGGAACAGCGGGGACGCCTGTACGATGTTGGTGATAAAGCGGGGAAGCTGCTTGCCTGGCTGGATAAAAGGGAGAGTGCGAGTCGAGTGGTTCCTGTTATTGTGGATGTGAATGGTGTGAGTCATACTGAGCCGGTTGCAATAGTTGAATGTTTTGCTGATTAATTCCGGGAAGTGTATTCCCCTGTGTCCGATAGACCGGAACAGGATTCCCGCTTGCTTTTGCGCGACATTAAGCTGCCTTGTCTGTTTGATCCCGAAAGGGAACTTCTTGACGCGCCGCCTACGGTGGAGGAGGTTGCGATTGCTATCCGCTCTGTTCGTTCCGGGAAAGCCGCAGGCCCCAACGGGCTTCCTATTGAGCTCTACAAACTCCGCCCAGATACGATAGCCCCGCATTTACGCTCGATGTTGTTAGAATCACTAGAGACAGGTTCCCTCCCTCCTGATCAGAGACTGGCGTCTATAGTGGTGATTCCCAAGGAGGGTAAGCCTCGTGATCGCTGCACCTCCTTCCGACCTATATCTTTGATCAACGCTGAACCGAAGATCCTGGCTGAATTGCTTGCTAATAGATTGGTCACTGTTATAAGCGACCTGGTTCATCCGGACCAATCCGGCTTTATACCGCGCCGCAACACTGCGCTTAACCTCCGGCGATTGCATGGCGTTCTCGCGCGAGCGGGAACGTTGCGTGAACCGGCCATTTTGGCGTCTTTAGATGCCACTATGGCGTTTGATACGCTAGAATGGCCATACTTATGGGCGGTCCTTGCTAAATTTGGTTTCGGTTCGGCCTTCATTGACTGGGTGAAGCTGCTTTACACTGACCCCTTGGCTCAAGTGGTTGTGAACGGTCGAGTCTCTGCTTCCTTTGCGCTTGGTAGGGGCACGCGCCAGGGCTGTCCTTTGTCTCCTCTTTTGTTTGCCCTTGCCTTGGAGCCACTGGCGGCCTGGTTGAGGTGGGAGCCGTCCTTGAAGGGTATTAGATGGACTCCAGAATTTGAAGACCGCATATCCCTATATGCGGATGATATTCTGCTATATCTTACTTCCCCGCGAAAATCACTGATAGTCCTCTTTGATGTTTTGACCTCGTTCAGCAAGAACTCTGGCCTTGTCATTAACTGGTTGAAGTCTTGTGTCTATGTCCTTTCGGGAGACGCTCCTATTTTGCCCCGCGGCTGTCCCATTACAGTATTGCGGGAGGGATTTAAATATTTGGGAGTCTTTATTACCCTGGACCAAGGACTTCGATATGAACGCAATTTGCTACCTCCTCTCCGGCACCTCCGTGCCGATGTCCTTGCTTGGGGTAGACTCCCTCTCTCTCCCCTCGGAAGGGCGGCGTTGTTCAAGATGATGTCGCTACCCCGTTTCCTCTACGCATTGCAGAATACATTAGACGCCGTGCCTGCTAGTTATTTCCGAGAGATTGAAAGTTTACAGAGACAATTGGTATGGGGGGGCCGCTCTCGTATTGCTATTGCGAAATTGACGCTTCCATGGTACGATGGCGGTGTCGCACTCCCTGATATTCGCCGATACTATTGGGCATCTCAGTTAGGGGCTATTAATCACTGTACCTATGCTCCTTCGCCGAATCCGGCCTTTGAGATGGACAAGTGGCTACTGCCTGGCGGAGATTACAATAGGGCTCTCTATTCTAAATCTGCCGGTAGGACCCTCACGGGCCCGACTAGGACGGCAGTCCAGGTCTGGCATCGCGCTACGGTGGCTCTAGGTTGGGCTGACAGGTTGACCCGTGCGACTCCGTTGTACGCATCGGATAAACTTGGGTCCCTTTGGCGGTCGAAGGGTTTTGACAGGTGGGATGTGATCGGTATTAGCAAGGTGAATGACGTGTGGACCAAGTGGAGAGTTAAGACGTTTGATGAGTTGAGAACTGAATATGATTTGAATGATGGGGAATTTTTTCGGTACGTGCAAATTCGACACGCGGTAATCTCAGTCTTTCCCTCGGGTACGGAGGTACCAGAGGCGTCCCCGCTCGAAGATAGGATACTGGATGGGTACGTTCCTGACAGCACGATCTCGCTTATATATAAAAAATTTATCAACTCCAGGGCTGATCTCTTATGTCACCTTCGTGAGGTGTGGACTAGCGATGGGCTGGAACTTGATGATGAAGACTGGCAGGCTGCGATCTCCTCCCCTAAAGAAGTAGCGATCCCGGCGCGGCTCCGGTTCGTCCAGCTTAACATTCTACACAGGGTGTATGTGACCGGTCCTCGTCTAGTACGCATGGGCTTTTCAGTTGATGGACTGTGCAGGCGTGGCTGTGGTCTCGTGGGAACGTTTCTCCATATCATTTGGGAGTGTCCTGTAGTGATGCAATATTGGTCTTGTGTGCATGAAGTCATGAGTGAGGTTACGGGTGTGTGGTCGATGCCTGAGGCGAGGAGATGTTTGCTGAATGTGTGGGAACCGAATGATTATAGTGTGGCGCAAATTCGCTGGGTGACCTTAGGAAATATGATTGCCAAGAGAGACATTGCCCAGCTATGGGGTGCCCAGAGATCCCCGACAGTTCAGCTCTGGAAACAGACCTTGGACTGGTGTATGTTCAGGGAAAAAACGGTGTATGTCTCCCGGGGCACACCCCGGAAATGGGGGAAGGTATGGACTCAATGGAATGTGTATTGTGGTGAGATATGTACTCCCCCCCTTCCAGAACTTGATATTGACCCGCCATCTCCCCAACCCGATGTTTCCTCCACGTAGACTTAGACATTTTGATTGCTTCTGGTCCCTCTGCCCCCGCGCTTAAGAAATGTCTTTACCTCCTCTTCGACATGTACTTTCCCCCCCCGCACGCTGTAACTCTGTGATGATAGTACTGCCTTGTGTCCGTTTGTTGTTTCTGTTTTTTGTAACTTATATTTAATAAAAAGTTAAAAAAAAAAAAAATTCATATACGTCAGTATGTACGCTGCGTACAACGAACCTTGGAAAAATACGAGAAATTGATTGTATTCATTTAGAGAAAGCACTTTCTGTAGTGGACAATGGGTTAACGACTCTGTCCTCCAGAATTTATTCTTTGGACAGCATTGTATCATCTGCCATTGACATAATAGAACAGGATTTGCTAATGTTACAACATGGCCAGTCTCAATTGCGTTCTATAATGCTACTAGGCTGGACGTTGCAAAATCTCCATTCAGGCTATGTGCCATGGCGTCTAATCAATACCACGACATTGTTTACTGTCTTTAACCTTACAGATAAACAAATCTCTCTGGCACAAAGAGGAGCAGACTATACGGTGCTGAGCATTGAAAAACTGGAAAGATTACCATTAACTGTTTCTGAGAAACCTGTCGTTGAATGGATAATACATGGCACCATAACGATACCAGTGACGATTTTCCAATTTCAGTATTGTCTACAGCATGTACCAGCAGGATGAAAGGTTGGGTAAAGGATACATTAAGTCAACCTGGAATTTATCATACACACACAAATGTTGGAGTGGGGGAAAGGAGGTATTTCTTAGTACAAAAAAATTGTAAAAATTCACTAAGCGGTACACTTTTATGTGATGGTATTAATTTACATGGAGCCTGCGAAGGTTCTTTAAATAACCTTTCTTGCCACTTGCACGGTACTCCAGCGGCCTTGATAGATCCGATTTTCAGGCAGCTTTCCAATGGGAGCTACGTTATGCTCAATGATCACAGCTGTTGTGGCATGTTGCCAGGAAAAGCCTATCTGGTTAGTGTGTCGGCCAGGGTCACTTGTTGTATGCAAGTATTGTATCCAAAAAGTAATACAGACAGGGAGATGGCGTTATGGCCTTCACTGAATATCTCTTCTATACGAATTGATACTTTAAGCAGAATGAAAGCCATTCTTTTACAAAAAACTGTGCCACTGACCTCGTCTAAAGAAACGTATGATCTTCAAGTTGCAAGGACGTCTGCAGAGATACATGCATTATTATCAACAAACTGCCCAGTACATTTCGCAGAAATGCTAGGTCAAATCTTAAACATGTCTGATACCAGTGGCATCGCACATGTATTTAAGACGATCCTTTCAGGACTGTTAGCACCATTCAAAGCAGTCCTCGGCATTTATCCAATTTTCGTGCACCTGTGTTCAATGGTCTGCCTCTACTTTTGCGACTCGTAGCAGGAATTCTATTTTTATTTCTCCTGCTCCGATATGGCAAGTCCAGTCACCGACGATACCCAGACTACAATGGAACGGGCTCTCCTGGCCATGCGGTATTGTGACAGAATTACACAGATTCTTGGCTTGACTAGTTTAAGAGATCTGAATACCACTTGGTTCCTTTCATTCAGAACAATCTGGCAAGATTGCATCTTACCTGTTCTACAATGCCTGCTTTGCGGAGAAGAATGCGTGTTAGACATCTGTCTTACCCTTCCATCAGCACTGCCAGTGGATGTTGACACCTTGCTGGGTCCTGTAACGACTCATACATCATGTTGCCCCCAACGGCTGCCAATCCTGATGACGGCATTCATTGAGATCTCACCAGCAAATCCAGCTATTGGTGAGGTACTTGGAACAACAGGCACACAGGTACCATCTACATCGAACATTGCTAATGCAAATGACTCTGACGGCGATGCTTCACATCTATGCACATTTGATCTACTAGATGAAGTAGTTCCACTTTCACCAACTGTGGTAGACGGCTTATTTGCCAGCTTAGATGATTTGAATATTTTTTTCCCGACACCGAGAATAACTTTTGAAAGTGCACATGGAGTTCCATGAACTCTGAAATTTGGCCTTCGGCTTTTCTAAACAAACCCTGTAACTTGGGAACTCTAAGTTTCTACAATCTACATTTGAAAACTTTTTTCTCTTCATCCCAGAATAGACCCTTTTCACTTGGCACAAAGTAATCTGCTTAAAGTAGAACTATTCTTAGAGAACAAGAAATTAAATTTGACACTTCCAAAAGACAAATATTTGGCATTATCTCATGAAAACATTAACTATTTATATATTATGCTATGGAATGGTCTAGACTTTTTCTTCTGTAAATTTAGAGCCATTTCATGACTGTCATTTCATGTTTCATTTAGATAAAAAAATTTAATGACAGCTATTGCTTATAAGATACATGCAAGACAAATACTGATTTATGTCTATGTACCATATTTGATGCATTTCATGTATTTTGGGTGGGATTATGAACACATGGTTTAGTTATGTGTTTATGCTTATAGATTTTGTAATATTAGACATAATACGTGGAGTGGGTGTTGTACAGCGTTTTAGGACCCTAGTGTAATTTTCCCGATTCATGCCCTTATAAAGGTATAAAATATTGTAGCCTTATATAGGCATAGAAATCTTTACCATATTAAGACATGGCTAAAGTAGTGCTAATACGGCTTGGCTACTTCCACTAGTTCCGAAAATCTACAACAATTTCTTGGACAAATCCGCCTTCAGAAGTCAGGGACTTCCCCCTGCATGAATATTAATTTATCCAAGAAAGAGTTGTCAGAGAATTAAGTCTCTAATGACGTTATTATGTCCAATCTTATGTCAAACTCAGCACCTTCAAGGTATAAATATGCCCACACTTGTCTAAACAAACACACAGTGGTTTGGAGGAGTTCAACTATCTACTTGCCCGATGCGCCCTGCTGCAGCAAGTGCCGAAGGAAGCCGACCCTCCCGCTGACGCACTGAGAGATGCTGTACTTTCTCCAGCCGAGAAATCCAGCTCCAGTGTTTCCAGGCTACCCTTACGGGTTGCTAGGAAATCGAGTCCTGAGAGAGAGATACCAGACCTCCTTCATTCTAAACCAAGGTACGGAGCTGATTAGACCCTAACAGAATTCTTGGAATAGATTCTTGGCAAAGAATACTAAAACTAGGCAACACCTTACTTACTTCTTCCCTTGTACCAGACCTAGGTTAGGTACACCGGGGTAGGCATATTTTAGAAGCACCAGTTGAGTACTTTTAGTCATTATTTATCACTGTATGTATTTTAGGTATTTTAGGTATTTTATGGCTTAGAAACCATATCATGCTTTTACAATAATATTTTATAATACTCTTCGTACTGTACGCTTTGTACTTTACCACAAGTATTATGATTGCAGCAGTTCATTTCTTATGCTTGAGAAAGAAGACTGTTCAATAAATACCTTTTATTGAAAACGCCCATCTCTCTATTTTTCTGCACCTCTGGTGAAACGAAGCATGCACGGTTGACTTAGTGAAATAACTATCTATTGTTTCCGCGACTCTAGAGATATATTTCTTATTCTTGGGAAACAAAGTTGTCATGTTTTAAGCGGTTGTCAGAAATTAATCCCTTCTTGTTCATTCGAGAAAGTTTCTAGTGACCTTCGAGCTAGCTGGCACACACACAATTAAGTCTAGTATATTCGGTAGAGACCTAGTTGACTTCAGTCCTACGTCTAAACTACAGGATATACTATTACAATGAGCAGAGCCTATTGGGAATATAGGAACTACACTACACCTTGATGGATGACAGGACTTTTAGATCTTGCTTCACGGCGTATAGCATCCCTCTCCGCATAGTTAAGAAAGGGGTGCTATTATCGGGCGTGGTGGTGCTCCAGGGGCCGGCCGGGGACCGAGTGATCGGTACGCTCTCTCCACAATCATAACGCGCCAAACAACTCATGGAGGAGGTTATCAATGTAGGTCTCCATCTTCGAGATGGCCGTCGATTCCCTAAGGTCAATAATTCAAACATTATTCCGCGTGATCGCGCTTCTAAATCTTCATTCTTTAATTTTAGAATCTCCAGCACTTACTCCATGTTCAGAATCTGTGTCCTCACTTCAGCACTGGCGTTGTGCATGTCCAACAGCCTGTTTTCCAAGACATCCAACCTGGTCCAATGCATGTCCACCTTTTTTTTTACTGCATCGAGGCTGGTCGCAAGGGCATCGATCTTGCTGTTGATTGTGTTTAAGCCAGTACGCATCTCAAGCAATATGGACCAGATGTCTTCCTCCGGTTCATCCACATTGTCTGGCGCACCCTGAGCAGCGCCCGTCTCCATCAGTGTTTCTGCCGTGCTTGTGTGTCTCTTACTCTCTAAGGGGATTTTAGGCTGTTTGGGTTCTGTTTTGCCCATATTCACCGATCCCAACGCTGCACGGGTCTGTGGCTTCTGTATAATTTAGTGGCGGTGTGGCAGGCAGTGGTATGAGCACATGGTCAAACCAATCAACATTCAGCAGATGGTCAAGACAAGCAACAGTCAGCAGAGAGGCAGGAGGCTGGCTCAGTATCGCTCACCCTCCAGTGGAAAGAGAGCATATTTTACCACCCTGGTCAGACACCTCCAGGCAATATTGGGATCACTCCCGGTCAGCAAACAAAGGGAGGTCAATCACTGCACCAGGACCAGAGTCCACTATAGCCAGACAACAGTGTTCCCCAGGGGGGGGTCTACATGAGCGGTGTGGTTACCAACTAGAAGTAAGCGCTGCATGCGAGGGCCCCACCGCACTAAACAGCCCCCGTGTTCACTGCAAAAGGGGGGAGTCAGGCGATGCCCGTAGCCCTCCGCGCACAGGCCCAAGCAAGCACAGCGCCAGCCACAGGTTCCGCAGCCCATTAAGCTGCAAATAAAAGGTCCAGGCCACCCCGCAATGCCCAGCACAATGCCAGCCAAAAAAGGCCCCACCGCTCCTACCTTGTCTGTGTCAGGCTTCCAGGAGGACAAATCCACAGCTCCGGCGGGCCTCCTCAAATGCTTCCCCCTGCCGTTGGTCGGTCATCAGCTGCCTGCTTCTCCGGCCCTCAGCAGACAGAGATTACTGCTCCCGTCTCACAGTTTGTGCGTATCAATAATCGCCCACAATCCGTCTCATGACAGCATCTTTGCCCCTCGGGGCTCCTCACTAGCAGCCGGTAATGTCGCCGCAGTCTCTCGGTCTCTGGATATGGTCCGCACTCGCAGTTTGAGTTCAGATGGCAGCGTCCTTTTTATCGTTAGCTCAACCGATCCGCGCCGCTTCTCAACTCAGGGGTTCTACACCAACTCCGAGGTCGCGACACACATCGTTTGAATCAGGAGAAGTCTAGCAATCAGGGCATGTATTTGCCTCAGGCTCAGAGTGAGTTTGGAGGATGGTATTCGTCGGATGTTGCAGTCTGGCCTGCGGAGCTCCTTCAGCAGGCAGCCATCACGCAACGTGCCGTTGCCACACCCCCAACCATCCAAAAATTATTATACCATGTAGACCAGTGTTTCCCAAACTGTGGTCCGCGGACCCCCAGGGGTCCGTGACACATTCCCAGGGGGTCCGTAGGCAACAGTTTTAAAAGCACAGAAACATTTCTTGTATAATTAGCAGCTTTCCAGCAACAATAAAAGTGTCAAGAGACTGCCAGTGATTAATGTACCTGCTGGAGAGCGAGGAGAGTTTTGTTCAGTGGCAGCTTTGATTTAACTAATGTAGCACAGAGGGTTAATGTGCCTACTGCAAAGAACGTGTAACATGCATCTTAAAAAGCAGCATTTTATGTGCCTAGGTTCGTGGTTATTGCTTTTGTCACAGAGCTTCCTTTATTACTGTGCACTTCATAAGTGACAATCGTAATATAGCAGAGGGACCTATAAACTGTTATCAAAGAGCTGCTTGCAAACTGCATGGTACCAGTTAGTAACTTATATTTTGTCCCAGTTATTCATTATCCTGATGCTGCTAAAAAGATATATTTGAGTGGAAATACATTTTTAATGTTCAAGTCAATGCTAGCCACTGTGTTATGCTCTGAATCCTGAGTTTGTGCTTTTCCAGACCAAGCACTCTTTAAACATTTTCTATACACTGATTTACATGTATGATTCAATGTCTCTATATGTGTGTGATGTAAAGCGCTCTGACATCCTACAATGGTATGAGAGATGCTACAAAACAAATGAAATACATGTGACAGAGGGGCTATTACTTCAATATAAAATACTAACGGCCAGATGTACGATCTGTTTTTATATGCGCGAACGGGTTCGCAAACCCGTTTGCGCATGCAAAAACCTATTGGGCCATGTACATAGCCTATTTCGCGAGTCGCAATTTGTTTGCGATTCCCTAAATAGGTTTTGCAACTTGCTATTTGGAAGGGGCATTCCCTTCCAAATAGCGAGTCTCAAAACCATGTACAAATGTTTTGCGATTGCAAAACAGTCACAATTACCACCTACTTCAAGTAGATGGTAACGCATTCGCAAATGGGAAGGGCTCCCCAGGGGACCCCCCCCCCCTTTGCAAATGCATGCAAAATTATTTTTAAGGTAAGGCAGTGGTCCCAGGGACCTCTGCCTGCCCTTAGAAAATGAAACGAAAACGTTACATTTTCTTTTTTTTTTTATGCATGGTAAACAGGCTGCATTAAAAAAAACAGCTTTATTTAAAAGCAGTCCGAGACACGGTGGCCTGCAGAGCCCAGCAGGCCACCATCGCTGGGAGGGCTGGCATTCCCAATGGCTTGCAAATTGCGAGAGGCTCATATATTAATGAACCTCGCAATTTGCGACCCCATTTGGAATCCCAAACAGTGTTAAACACACTGTTGTACATTTCATTTAGCGACTCGCAATTTGCCACTCGCAATGTGCCGCTAATTGCGAGGCGCTAAATGAAATGGTCATACATATGGCCCCAAAATCCTTAGGGGGCAGATTTATGATAACTGGCGCATCTCCAGGGATGCCCCAGTTATTTTGCGCCGCAGCTCCGCAACCCATGGTGCGCCGCATTTACAATGCGGCGCACCATGGGGTAAAAACGGCACAGATGCGTGACGCATCTGTGCCGTAAAGGTGGCGCATTGCTGGAGTTCGTCGCAAGCGTGACGCAGCTCTAGCAAGGCTCGGGGGTGCCCCATCTTTACAATGCTGCGTCAAGACCTACGCCTGCTTCAAGCAGGCGCAGGGTTTTGACGCAGCATTGGTCTGAAAGTGACTGAGTGAAATCTTATAGATTTCACTCAGCCACTTTTGCGAGGCGCACCTGCCCCGGAACGCCCACCCTGCGCCGGAACGCCCACAAGTGGCGCAGGGCTTTACAACGTGACGCATCTGCCTAGATGCGTCACGTTGTAAATGGGTCGTAGGGATGCGCCACGTTTACGCCGCAGTTGCGTGACGCAAACGTGGCGCATTCCCAACATAAATCTGCCCCTTAGTACTTTGAGTATTTGTTTTGTGTGCACACGTGTGTATTTTTTTCGAATTACTGTTTTAATGTTTGAAATTTAACTCATACAAATTGCTTGGGGGTCCCCGGCTTCCAGTGGTGACTCAATGGGGGTCCTCAGGAGTCAAAAGTTTGGGAACCACTGATGTAGACCATCCACTCCCTCATCTAAATCTTGCTCCACCATGCCTACACCAAGGGACTCCTACTTACCAGTGAAGTACTATCAACTATCCTATTTGCCTCTATTGACACCATCATGGCCCTGCTCAATAAATCATCCACTGACCCAGCCACGTTTTACAACTACAGACCCATCGCCCTCCTACCATAGCCTGAAAAGGTCTTAGCAAAAGTAATCAACTGATGCCTCATTGAACACTTCAGAAACCACCAGCTCCTCAATGCAACATGGTCTGGATTCAGACCAAACCAGAATACAGAAACAGCACTCATTGCCAACACAGGTTACATCTGCTAGATCCTCGACATGGAAGATATGGCAGCCCTCATTCTCCTGGACCTCTCTGCAGCATTTGATATGGATGGTCGCAGAGCCCTTCCTTATCAGGCGCCTGCACAAGAATGGTATCCAAGGACACCCTCCCTGCTGAATATGCTCCATCTTAATGGATGGAACACAAACTGTCAGTAAAGCACCTTCCCCCTCAGAAGCCCGCAAACTCATCTGCTGAGTGCCTCAAGATTTAGCACCCTCTTCAACTCATACATGAATCCTCAAGCCAACATCATCCACGCACAGAATATAATATCAACATCTTCTACTCCTATGATACATAACTCATACTTCCCTTTCAGTCAAAACCGCCAACACAAGAAACAAGTTCACCGCCTGCATAACTGAAGTCACAAACTGGGTGAAAGCCAACTGTCTTAAAATCAACACTGACAAGAGTGAAGTAGTGATCTTCTGCAAGAACACCTCACCATGGGACTCCAAATGGTGAGGTGATGGGGATAATCATTGACAGCAAGCTGAACGAGACTGCACAAGTCAAGGCTGTCAAGGCATCCTGCTTCCACATCTAGAAGATGCTGGGAAAGATCTTCTAATGGCTCCTAAGCAACAATAAAAAAAAACTGTCACTCACGCCCTAATCACAAGCAAATTGGAGTATGTGAACACCCTCTTTGCTGGGACCATCAAGCAACTCATTAGAAGACTACAAACCATCCACAACTTGGCAGTCAGACTCATTCTCAACCTCTCACACAAAACTCACACCACACCTCAGGCAGCTCTACTAGCTCTCAATACACAAATGCTTTCATTTCAAACTCCTCACACGAACATTAAAGGCATTACACACTTTAGGCCCCACCTAAGTGAACTGTTGCATTTCCTTCCACCAACCACCCAGACACATCTGCTTGCCGGACTCCTGCTTGCACACAATTCATACATACACAAAACCAGATCAGAAGGATAGGTGTTCTCTTAAAGCATTGAATGACATCCCACTCCACATCACAGCCTCTGCCTCTCTTATTGAAATTCACATGAAGATGAATAACCTGGCTTTTCAATTAATTAACTTACCATAAGCAGGGCTAGGCACACACACCAGCTCAGCCCTAGGAAATCCTCATCGTGATAATTTGTTTTTCAGATAAATATAACATAAGACTCTTGTTGGCCTATTAGGCATGCATAATAGTAAAAAAAGATTATTTTTGTGACAAGTCTTGCCCATCAGTATAATCCATGCTCTGGCATATTTCATCAAGCCCAGGTTACCCTTTAACAGGGAGCAAGGATCTCCAGTTAGTATTCCCTGGAAGGAACAAAACACATTTGGTATTCTCTCACTGAGCAAGGATAGCCTTGGAAAATATATAGTATCTGACCACATATTGAGAACTGGTCACTGACTCGGATAAGCAAAGGATAATGCAATGGTTTGTCATTCAGATTTGGATAACTCAGCAAATAAGGGAAACACATACGATTACCTTACTACCTTTGGCAAGTGCAAAGCCACCTCCTAGCAGGAGCACGACACCCCATGGTAGCTTTTCATTTACTGTCTTCCAGCTCAGTAGCGCAGAGGGAACTTGAATCTTCTTTTTATCATCTAGAGAAATAGCCGTTCAATGGAAAAAGGTAGTGTTCGTTAAGAATAGAACCATGGTGGAAAATGCTTCAAAATGTTGTAAGATTGCACATTTAAACAACTACAAAATACATTCTAGGGATTTTTTGGAATTCATTTATTATCATATTCTTCAAATTATAGGACGTCTTTAACCACACTTTGAACATTTCAGTATTATCAGTAAGGGTTTAGATAGGGCTGCAATAGAGAAACTGTACTTCTGCAGATTGTAGATGATGCACTCCATATGCCGTACACAGATAATACATTCTAGCATTTTTTTTTTGTTCAGCTACTTTCAATACAGTGAATCACTTCCCACTCATCGAAACTCCCAAAGATTTCATGGGCACTGAAGACTTGGTCCTCAATAGGTTCAAACCAACCGGGCTCAAGAGATCAAAACTCACAACGCCCTGTTCAGCTCCGTAATTCTCAGTGAATTGGTACATCAAGAGTCTATACTGGCCACCGCTCTATTTAGCCTTAATATTGAACCTCTGGTTGTGCTACTCAAAAGCTTTGGAATTTCCTTACCACCAATACGCTGATGATACTTAAGCACACCTCAAGATTTTCCCCTCTGGAGGAGAGTCCACTTCTACTCTTGACACTACAAAAGATGAAGGACTTGATGACCTATAGTGACCGGAAACTCAATCCCATCAAGATTGAAGTTCTTCTCATCTCACCCTCCTACTTGAATTTATCAGTACCATCCGGTCATGATGTGGTGTGCTGGATTGAGAATACACAATCATAAACAACTCCAAATCTTTTGGATTTAACTGTGATAGAAAGAATTATTGCAAACTCTAACAATGATATGACTGAGAATGGACTCTTTCAGTTTAAACCTAGGGGATTTGCCAGACCTCAAGCTCTCACTGACTGATTATAGAGATCCTCGCCTGGCTGGCCTCTCAAAAATGAATCTCGCCCCTCTGAAATCAGTCCTACATCCAGTTGCTTGCTTTCTCTCAGGAACAACAAGATGTGACCATTTTTCTCCTGCCTTGTTTGCTTCCCACAGAAGTTAGATCTCGCTATAAGACTGCCTGCATTACACACAAGACCCTGAACACTGACTCCGTGTTAGACATGTTAACCATAGGGGGGTCTTCCCCCAACATTTTGCATGCATATCTCCACTTTCTGCTGTATCATTTTGTTGGCCACAGAACTCTGAGCACTCTACCACTGCTAACCAGTGCTAAAGTGCATGTGCTTCTCCCCTAAACATGGTGACATTGGCGTACACCTGATTGGCATATTTATTTTATTTATAAGTCTCTTATAAAGTGGTATACCATATACCCAGGGCCTGTAATCTAAATTCTACTAGTGGGCCTCCAGCACTGGTTGTGCCACCTACACAGTAGCCTTTCAAACCTATCTCAGACATGCTGTTGCAGGGCCTGTGTGTGCATTTTACTGCCACTTGGAATTGGCATTTAATGCCACTTCGACTTGGCAGTAAAATCCACTTGCCAAGCCTTAACTCCCCTTTTATTACACATTGGTCCCCCATAAGGTAGGCCATGGGTAGCCCTAAGGGGAGGGTGTGGTGTAAGTAAAAGATAGGACATATACTTATTAATTTGACATGTCCTGATAGTGACAAACAGCTAAATTAATGTGTCACTATTGTGAGCCCAATCTTCTCACAGGGTAGCATTGGGAATTCCTTAAAACACTTTTAAGCTGTAATTCCTGATTATAAAGGAGTGGCTAAATCATGTTTCATATCTTTGGAATGGTAATTTTAAATCCTCTTTAGAGGTAAAATTGAATTTGACATTAATATTTTAGACATGCCACTTTTGTTTTATTGGTGGTGAAATCATTTAATTGAATTCACAAATGCCAATAAAAACAAAGATGAATACAAGCAGCAAAAGTATAGGAGAGTAATTCAATTGTCAAATGCGGGGCAATAGAAAGGGAGAGGTTGGAAAGAAACCAGTTTAACAGGCAAGCAAAAAAAAAAAAAGCTGAAGGGGAGGGGAACAGGCGGGAGATTACACAGGAGGGGGTAAGAGATAAAAGGGAAGGGGGCTGGAAAGATGAAGGTAGGGAGGGCGACAAAATGGGTCAGTTTTTCCATAGCTAGGGGATCCAAATAAGGAGGAACTCATCAGCCCTATCCATCATGTTATAGATCACCTTCATGTAGGAGGGAGTCCTGAACATGGCTGCAAGCCCTTCCCTGTGGGTTGGGACCTATGGAGAGCACCAATGACACAATATACCAATTTTGGCCATTGTGAGAGCGGTAGTGAGGAGGCACAAGCATAATGTGTTAGCAGAGGGAAGTCTGTCAGGTCCTGCAGGAGGAGCAGCTGGCTCGATAGTGAATCGGGCATATCCAGGGTCTCCGCCAACATAGACTCAACTGTGGACCAGAAAGGACAAACTGCGGGGCTCTCGAAGAGAAGGTGAACCATGTCACAGGATGCATGACTACACCTCCAACAGGAAGGAGGAGTGGGGCAGCAGGCCAGCAGCACAGAGCAATGCCGGCTTCCAATGCCAGCCCTGCCGAATCTTCAAAAGACTGTACTACATCCGGGCCTCTCTGGTCCTTCCTCCCAGGGACTCCAGTATCTCCACCCAGGCCTCATCCTCATATTCCACCTGAAGATAGGTCTGCCAGACCTCTCTGGGGTGCTCTACGTGCAACTGTGAGTATAGATGGCGGATCAAAAGGTTGTACAGCCTGGACATTCAAGGTACGTGAGCACTGGGGATGGCGGGACAGAAGAGTGTTGCAAGTCTAGTCTGCTCGCTAGACAGTGCCACCGCTGTATATAGCGCCAGTGCTGGGTTTGTGGCAGGCTGATTTCCTCCTGCAATGCCGCAAATTACTTGAGTTCACCATGAGAGAGAAGGTGCTATAAGGTATGTATGCCTGTGTCGCACCATGGAGTTCAACCAAGCATTTCCCTGCCAATGCAGATGCCATGGTTACTCCATATGGGTGCTTTGGCATGAAGATAGGCATTCACCAAGAAGAGCTTGTTCTGTACATTGCCTGGACAATTGGGTTCAGTGCTCCAGCGCCGCCGGGTATAGGTAGATAGAGGTGAGCAGCCCTGGTGAATCATGGTCGAGCCGGTTTTCTATTTTCACCCATTACGTGGGATCCTGAACCCAGGTATGCATGAATGCCAAATGCTCCAGGTGGAGAGCCATACAATAGTGCTCCACAGATTGGAGGCCAAGGTCCCCCACGGACCTGTGGGCAACAGGTTTTGATGGCTAATCAGGCCTCACAGCCCCCCAGATGGAGGCCTATATTGTCCACTTGTCAGAGTTTCAAGAGATTCATTAGCAGGGAGACCATGCACAGTAGGTAGGTGAATCAGAAGAGGTTCACTATTTTCACCTCTTGTACACGGCCCCTGTAGGGCAGGTTCAGGTGTGACCACTTATCATGAGCAGGTCGATGTTGACTTTTATCAGGTGTTCCAGGGCCCTATTGATATAGACGCCCAGTTATTTTAGGCAGGAATCCTTCCATTGAAAAGGGAATCCAGTGACAGTAGCACAGGTAGAAGGGGAATAAGACACATTACAACGCAAACATTTTCAACACAAGCCTTTACACCACGGTTTTTACATCGCAACATCAATTACAACGCATGATTTTTCAACACATGCCATCACAACGCATTTTTAGAAACTACATTTACAACGCTTTCCATTACAATGCATACTATTACACCGCATACCATTACAACGCATAATACTTTTAGGGAATCAGTAGGGTAAGTGTTTAATAGTGTAGGGGTAAAAATCACTATTCCCACTCCAGTGAGTGCAACAGTAGGGTAAGAGTTGGATAGTGTAGGGGTAGAAATTACTATTTCCACTGCAGTGAGTGCAACAGTAGGGTAAGTGTTGGAAACTGTAGGGATAAAAATTTCTATTCCCATTACTTACCTTATAATGCATTGTAATGACATGCGTTGTAGTGACACGCGTTGTAATGACATGCGTTGTAGTGGCATGCGTTGTAAAGGTAGTTGCGTGTAAATGTAGTGCATTGTAATGACTGTGTTGTAATGGTTGTTTCCCATGGGAGGGCCTCGCTCTTAGTCCAGTTGACTTTGTAAACCACCACTTACTTGTAGATATGCCCCTAAAGTTTCTTCGATGTTCTCTCTGACATGGTCAGGGCTCACCTGGGATCCCAACTTGAGACTTACCACTACATTCCATGCAGATGCACTAGGTGAACTCTTTGTATTGGGACAAAAAGGGTATTAGTTGTGGTGCCCACTGGCCTTGCAATTAAGGCAAAAAGCCTTCTCGGAATCATAGTTCTTATCCTGGTACCCACACTAAGACTGTGAATTGGCTCGGGCCCACCCTCCTGAACAGGTTTTTGGGGGCCTTGAGAAGTCTCTTGGTGTTTATTTTTCGACTGGCCACCCCAAACATGAGTTGCCTTGACCCAGTAGTCTACCTTCTTCCCCAACTCTTAAGGAGAAAGTGTACCTACGTCTACCAGGTACTGATGTAATTTGTCAGAACACAGTAACTCAACAGATGCTCTTTCATAATGAGAATATAAAGCCCATCATATTCTTGCACATAGTTACTTTCAACCATCCACCCAGTGTTTTCACTGAAAAGTCTACAAAATGGACGCAGGTTTGACTTGGCACCTGATCCTGTATTCCTCTGTGATCCAGAGCCAAAAGCCCTCAATTAGAGTATCCTTCATGAGGTAATAGGACTCAGCATCTGTCTAATTCGGTGTCAGGAGCCTATACCTACACTTTCCTCATAACAGATCCCAGAGAAGATAGCCCCAATATTTTTGGCTTGGGTGGCTCATTTTACAAGTCCTCTCGAAGAATGTAAACCATTTGGTGATATCATCACCCTCTGTGTATTTTCGGGACAATCCGTTTGGGAACCTTAGGGTTAAAAGCTTAATCTTTCTCCCTATTTATTATTTTGCTGCCACCAGAGTTGGGTCTTTGACCCATCTCTGCTCTTACCTTTTCTATAGCTAAGAGTTTGGCCTCTAAGGCTATCCTCTGGGCAAGTTTTTGAAGATCAGCATCTTCACTCTCCAAGTCTTCTGGTGCACTAATGGTAGTATCACCAGTGGTGTTTTATCCATAGGGCCACTGTTGGAATCTTCATCCACTTCAGAATCATGTTCCCCTCCTTCATTATGGGCTCCTTCCTCACCCAGGTATCTAGCATTTTCTGCCAGCAGTTTTTGCAAGTCTGTCTTATTGGGTCTAGATCCCATTGGAAGGTTCCATGCTTGGCAGAGGGACATAAGTCTGTACAAAATAGGTTTCCTGTATGGTCCCAGGTTGAGCGCTTGGGAAGGAATTGCCTCAGACAGAAAAACTTTCTAAAGGCCTAACTGACTTAAATACTTGTTATGTTCTAAACCGTTTCACCACAGGACTTATCACAAGGCCCTAACATCTAGGTTTTAAACTATTTAGGGAAAAAAGTCAAAATTGGAAAACATTTTTTTTATCTAAACACCATTTTGATTTCCTTAATGTAATCACTCATTAACCAAGTTGTACAGCTGATGTCAAGTCCCACCACTGCCACTAATGTAGGAAGCCACCTCTTTATGTAGTATACCAAAAAAAGAAATACTGTGCAAAGAGTCTGGGAATTCCCTCATGAGTGAACAGGGGCTTTCTCTAGCAATCTCAAGGTGATTTTCTAGGGGGTAGTGTGGTTGAGCAACTTTAAGCTCATAATAGAGGAGAGTTAGACACACACAATAGTCAATATTTGATGCACTCGACTCAATAAGGAGATCCACACCAATTTATAAAACTAACAAGTATCTTCATATATGTTTCGGCACCAGAATCAATAAGATCAGAAAAGTACATTTTTCAAGAGAAATACGTTTGCGTTTAAACAGTCAACACTTTTCAGAGGCTTTAATGTTATTCTATGGAAGAAAAACAAATACGGCATGAGAGTTCTTTGCAGCAATGTACGAAACCAAACTCTGCGAAATAAGGTGGGTATGGGGGAAAGGTCCAAGGCAGCACCAGCAGATAACCTCCGCGGCATGAGGGTGGCTTGGTGCAGTGGTGCCAAAGTCGGTGGGGATCGGTCTTTGTGAATAGATGCTGCAGTGTCAGACTAGGGGATCAGTCAGGCTGACTTAACAGGAGGGCTTAGACCTCACAAGGCGGGGGGCACCTTTGGTCCTCTTCTCCAGGGGTCATGGATGCAGAAGAGTATTTAGGCATCTGGTTTTCGCCATCGGGAGCGTTAGTGGTAGATGGGGCCTGTGAACAGATGTGAAAGGTGGCATCAGGATGTCCACTGCAGAGTAACCCCAGGTAGGCTTCGAGTCTCGAGGGTCAGGGAAACACGTTGGACCCGTTTGTCCACTTTAGTTCGAGCTAGGCAGCCCGGGAGCAGAGGTGCTTCCGGGTGTCAGGTTATTGCAGTTTTGGAGTCTTGCAGCTCATCCTTTGCTAACTGCAAGATACAAGGGAACAGCTCCGTTGTTCCATGGGAGTTCCTGATTTTTTGGAGAAGTGATGGTAGTCCTTCCAGGCTTTAAAGGATCAGCAGTTTACAGGGTGAGACGACTTTAGCGCAATTGTCGGATATAGGCGAACAGTCCAGCAGGGCTGGTGCCATGTCAGTGGCTTCTTCTGCAGTTCTTGCTTTTGTATCTCTTCAGCCCTTCTTCTTTTAGTTAGCATTATCTTATTCTCTGGTGCCAGGGGCTCCCTTAAATACCAAACAGAATGAGCTATCAACTCTCAGAGTCCCTACGCCTCCTATATAACCACATCCTAGGGGAGGTGGTCATAATTTCAGAGGCGTAGTTAGAGCTTCAGGCACTCGGGCGTATCCCTCAGATTGGCGCCCATGATAGGTACTTGGGGGAGGGGGGGTTTCTGGGGAAAAAAGACGGCGAGCAACGGGGGTGGATTGGTAGAGTTTCAGACACTCCAGGGTGCTATTTAGTCTTTTCTTTCGATTCAGTCCAGGAATTCCAGCTAACTGGGAGATTCCTTACAGTTTTCCTGCAAGAACAATCTAATCTTGGAAGGGTCCTCCTATTCGTTGGCCATTCCATAGGATCGAGGGTGGTGTCCAGTTCAGACAAGAAAGTGCCACAGGCCCTTTTAAAGAGGTAGGTTTTTAAAGTGTTTACTGAACTGAAAGAAGATGAACTCATAAACAAAGTCTCGCTAATTTCACAGGAGGAGGACCATAACTATCAGAGCTTTAATCAATGCTTCCGATACCTGGAGTTATTTTAGTAGGTGCGGGCAGCATTTCTGGATAACAGATTTCTCATGGGTAGTGTGTGGCCATTTCTTATAAGTAGCAGTGCCTCTACAATGAAAGGTTGCATGTATGGGACACAAAACCTGGAACTGGTTGTTTTACTGCTTCAGAATATAAAGGCGAGGCATCAGTGCCCGGGTGACGTGTTTTAAATAAAAAATGTATTTAGGAATAATCTACATGCCAAGTTCTGGATCATTAGGTACAAAAGGGGGTGGTGATGGACGGAGCATCTGAACCAATCAAACACTCACACCCAGTCAAAAGATCTGGGTTTGATCCATCACCGTTCTTTAGCCCACTCTGCCACCCCAGTTCAGACATGGCTATATGCAAATCAGTCTGACCCTGTGCCTCATGGGAACAGTCCAGCCCGAACTGCCAAGCCATGCCTTCCCAGGACCGGAAACAAGCTTCGGAGGACCGGTTTCTGGCATTACAGCCGTCTTCAGCCCGGCTTGCTTGAATCCAGTGGCAAAGCGAGCAAGGGACTCACGTCTGAGCACACCCTGCCACACTTATGGCGGCCAAAGTGGTACAAAAGGGGGTGGTGATGGACGGAGCATCTGAACCAATCAAACACTCACACCCGGTCAAAAGATCTGCATATAGCCATGTCTGAAATGGGGTGGCTGAGTGGGCTAAAGAATGGTGATGGATTAAACCCAGATCAGTTGACTGGGGGTGAGTGTTTGATTTGCTCAAACGCTCCGTCCATCATCCCCTTTTGTATCGCTTTGTTCGCCCTAAGTGTGGCAGGGTATGCTCAGACATGAGTCCCTTGCTCACTTGGCCACTGGATTCAAGATAGCCTGGCGGATGAGGATTATGAATCCGAAACCGGTCCCAGGATGCTTGTTTCCGGTCCATGGAAGACATGGCTTGGCAGTTTGGGCTGGACTGTTCCCATGAGGCACAGGGTCAGACTGATTTGCATATAGCCATGTCTGAAATGGGGTGGCTGAGTGGGCTAAAGAATGGTGATGGATTAAACCCAGATCAGTTGACTGGGGGTGAGTATTTGATTTGCTCAAATGCTCCGTCCATCATCCCCTTTTGTATCGCTAAGTTCTGGATCATTAGCAGTTCCACATTTGTGCTTCTTCTAGGTCCTTAACTGCATATAACCTATTTGATATTACGGATAAAAATGCCAGCATTGTTGAAATAAGAACCCATAGGCATTCTGCAAGCAGCTAGCCTTCTTGCCTTTCATTTGCTGCACAAGACACATGGTGAACAGGAGGATTCGTGCAGACTCAAAACTGGGGGAACCGAAAAGCACGGTAACAGTTACTGCACCTTGGCAACACAACTAACTCTGAAAAGCACAGCAACTGTTTAAAGTGTGTAAACTATTTACCTGAAGATAGCACTGTGCGATTATTTCGTGTACATAAAGATCATAAGTAGAAAAAACTTCTCTGAAGCACCAGTACCTACTGCATGACATGTTTCATACATTTAAAAAATTGCAATTTCTGGCAACTGTCCTTCAAAGCACTGGAAACACATCTATTACCTAACCTGCGCGAGACAAGTCATCTCCACTTGGAGCATCTGTCACTTGGCCGGTGACAATGGCAATGGTGAGGTGACAGAGCCTAGAGCGGCGAGACATCTTGTACAAGTAACGTCAGGCCTGACTAGCAGGCATTAAATTACCAAACAAGCACACCACTGAGCTTGTTGCTTTTCAGTAGCAGGCTTGTGGCCTCTTGAAGTGGCCATGAGCCTGCTATTGAAAATCAACAAATCAATTAGATGTCGGCCTGTCAGGAGACTAATAAATAAGTCTTTCACACTCCTATACTCGCACTACCTAAATCTGAGGGTCCAGAAAAGCTCTGCCTAGTATTGTGAGTATTCTTACTCGCACACAAAACACATCCTCCTATAATAAAACACCAATGCACACAAGCAGAGCAGGCCCTACCATAAATCAAGCTGCCTCCGTCAGCACTCCTAAGCGACATGTGGCACACGCAAACACCACCCGTTCTTTGTTGGGTTGGGAGAGGGAGGGGTTCCAGCAGGAGAAAACTGATGTAAATTAGGCAAAATAGCACTTACTTTTGATTGTGGCACCAACAGTATTCACTTGAATGCTTTACATATCCCCGGTCCACGAGTAAGTCAGAAGACTCACGGCCCTGAAGCAGAAACAGGGGTGGAATCTTGTACATGACCAAGATCACAGTGGTAACGGGCCGGTGGCTGCCAATGGGCCCATGATACGTGTAGCATCTTTTGCTAGACCGGAGGCTGTAAATAACAATATTTCACAAGCCTGGACTTGCAGAACCACAGACAGGAGACATACTGTTAGCTCGAGCACATTACCTTGTCTCACGTTTGCAATATCATTTACCTCGACAATTTCCACGTCTTCATCTTTGTTTGCCATTACAGTCGGCAACATTACCTCATATAAAGGTTAATTGAATGTAGTTTTATTTAATTGATATTATATTTGGTTATGGTTAGTATTAAGGTCTTCCCAAGGAATAGGGTTAGGCTAATGGCTACTTATTTTTTTTTTAAATGTCATTGGTTTTAATTTAAGCAGTATAAACAACGAAGAAGGTGGAACAGTATACTCATCAGTAGACATGCCAGTGGAACTCAACACTCAACCAGACACCGAATTGACTAACCCTCAAGGCATCCAGACACAGCCCAGTAGGACAAAAATAGAAAAATCCCTGGACAAGGTCACAACACTCAGCGGGCAAAGTACAGACAGAGCATTAGATGCCTTCACTACTCAAGAACAACACCTCCCACAGGATTGGGGAGACCAACAAATAGCTACGCCGTGGCAAAAACCGCAGAGTGTGCGGGACGCAAGGACACCAACAACACTACAAAACAGCATCCCTTCACCGACGCTGAAGAGTGTGCAGGACGGCCCCCAAACGGCCCGAGACGAGCAGAGTGACACGGGCCGCCCTAACACACCAAAAAATCGAAAATGGGAGATTCCACACATTACAGACGGTTACATGTCCTTCCTTGCAACACAGGAGTGGCAAGATCTAGTGGCGGCATACAATCTAAAACCAACTACAACCCCAAGTACCAGGAGACCAGAGAGCGAGAGCAAAAGCTCGTTCATCACCTTCTGGGCAAATCTACTAAACACAACACAACTATCAGCAGCAGCCCTACAATATCAATCAGAGAAACTAGACATGCAGCTAACAGTACTACAAACACTAGCTGAATTCACCTCAAGGAATGAGAAGAAACTAGGCGACTTAAACGGCTTAATAAAAAGGGGTCAGGAAGCAGCAGAACTCTCTGCTATAACTAGAATAGAATGTGACTGTTCCCCAATAATCAACAAACTATCGACACTACCAACCATGCTAGAGAACCTTCTGGTCAGTCTGAAGCCAACCGCATCTGCAGACTTGATAGATACAGCCAAGGAGGGAACCATCGCAAGGGTCGCCCAACCCCAGGGACGCCAAAAAAAGCAGAAAACGGCTTGTTTCAAAACGAGAAGTCCTGTTCCCCTATTGTTAGTCAATCGCCAAAAGACGCACTCCCAGATCTCTCACTCCCTGAAATAGCCATCATAGAGGTGCCCACAAACTCACGAACCCGCCGGAAACAAAAAAGGAAGGGCAGAAACAGGAAAATAACAGCCACTCCCCATGATCAGGAGGGGCCGACAGTGGATCCCCAAGGCCAAGTGGTACAAGAAGTGACGGCAGGACTTTTAAATCAGGCTGAGCAGTCCCTGCCCCTGGGCAAAAAAACGTCAACTACAGCGACCCCCATCAAATTTAAAATCCCGAGAGCAACGGACCTATTAGAGACCGCAATAGAATACCCTGGGCATGAGGACGTCACAAAAGCAAAACGCTCACACCAACAGGAAAAACTCAAAATAGAGTCTGACTCACGTAGCATAACAAGGAGCTTCTCCGACAACTGGCCAAGGGCCACGCCACAAAATATGAAACAGTCGGCCCTGGTGCAGGTCTCAGAACAAACCCAAACAAGGGCAACTTTAGCCAAAACCGACAGCACCAATGACCAACCCCCCACAGGGGCAAACCATCTTGAACAAACCACAGCCGGAGCATCGAGAGACTTTTCAACAAATAAGACAGACACACTAATATTCACCCCAGAGTACAAATCTAGGGGCAGAATGGACATCCTGAACAGAGGAAACATAATTAAACTAATTACATCTATCAAGGATCTGGAAGGCATCACCACAACCGACTTACTTGAAATTGAATTCCTACCTGTACTTGACCAGTCAAAACCAGAAATGACAAAGACAACATGGGCGTCAACTGACCTGGTTGACCGGATTTTAGGAGAACTTAACAAATTCTCTCAATGGGGAATAAGGCTGGAACCAGGTAGATGGCCAGCCTACCCAACACCATTCTTAAAGGAGAGTGAGAAAGAACACCTGCCCAAAGCCACATCTATTTTAAAAGGAGCCCTTGGCCAGTCACCAGGCGCCAAGGGAGGTCCTTATACACCAAAACGGTAATAACGAAATGCATAGCTCCTAACCTGGACATAATACAGCAAATAATTACAAACAGAGCCGGGCAATGACAAGGATCCCTTGCGCAGCCCTCAACATAAACAACATTGAACAACTTCAGAGTATGTATTTGGAATATTAATGGCTTGGCTGACAAACTGGATGATCAAGAAACACTAAAATATTTAAGATCATTTGACTTGATATTACTTCAAGAAACCTGGAAAGAAGCTGAGATAGCCCTCAAAGGCTATATGACGCAGTTTGTCCCAGCCACCAGGACATCATCTTTTGGCCATAGCTCAGGTGGATTAATGATCTTTGCCTCAATCCCCACAGTAGGAACAATGAGGGAAATAAAGATTAAAACTACTGCTCCTAACGTCATACAGGTGACTGAGATAACGATTAACACCAGAAAGCCGGACCACCGCCTGGTAATAGTTAACTCTTACATACATCCGAAGCACAGAGGGAAATGCGCAAGAGAGCTGGTCAAAGAGACAGCAAGAATTATGGATGAGGGGGAAGCTGATAATTTAATCTTGGCAGGAGACTTTAACCTCTTTCTTTTTGGAACCGCAACAGACGATGACTTGGTACACGATCTTAACAGGGCCTGGGGAATACCAACTCAGGCTCAACCATCTTCATCTAAACAAACCACTTGCTCTAACCAACTGTTAAAAGGGCTAGAGCAATTAAATCTAAGGGCGCTAAACGGCCGGTACAAAGAAGACACCCCTCCACCATCAACCTACCACTTGGCAGCAACTTCCTCCTATCTAGACTACGCATTTGCAACACTCCCTCTATTTGACAATATTAATTCATTTAAGCTGGGTGTTAGTGACTAAAGTGACCATCTGCCACAAGAAATCGTTCTAAGGACAACCAGAGAAAACCCAACAGAAGTTAGGGCATGCGCCAAATCTGAATATACATCAGACTTCAAACGCATAAGATATAAACAACATAACATCGAAGAACTGTCTTCAAACGCAAAGGAGTTATTCATCAGTGCAATTTGGCTAAAAACCCAATAGAGGCCTGGGAGTGGTATACAAAGACTCTGGGGACCAAATACGCTACAAAACTAAGGCCTGTCAAAGGCAAAACTCCCAAGCCTGTATCGAGCAAGACAAACACGCTGGAGATAAAAAGAATTAAACGGAATATGAAGCAAATTCTGAACGAACTCCGCACACAGCCTGGAAAAGGGCCTTTACAAGACGCTCTTCGCGGCCTAAAAACAAGCCTAAGAAAGGCAACTTGGGAAATCAAAAGACAGGCGAACGATGAGCTCTGGGCAAAAATAAATTAGGATTCGAAACAAAAAAATAGTGCTAAATTTTGGCAAACAATTCACAGCTTGCAGCGACCGGGTCATCAAGGAATAAACTCCTACATATCAGAGGCAGCTTGGGCCGACTTCCTGCACAATCATTACAATCAAACCGACGATGGTAACTCCACAACCTTGATAAAGCAAGAAACAGACAACAATCAGAAGGATAACGAAACAGGAAAGACTGGAAGCGGGTCCAGAAACCCCAAGGATAGCATAACGGGAAAATACGACAAAAAGAAAACAGATGACGTAAAGAACAACAGCACACTAATAAGTACCACAGAGAACAAAATCAATTTAACAGCGGATCGGATAAAAACTCAAATAAAAAAGGGGAAAATGGAAGGAGCTCCAGGCCCAATTGGAATACCACCGATAATATTTAAACACAACATCGAATTCTGGAGCAACACACTATTACCACTCTTTGCGGGCATACAAGAATTAGAAACCTGCCCCGAATCCTGGCAAAGATCAACAATAAGCCCAATTTACAAGCAAGGAGATAGGAGTGATCCTTGCAATTATCGGTTGATCGCTCTACTCGATATAGAAGCAAAGTATTATGCGGGCATCTTATTGGATGAATTGACAACTTGGGCAGCGTCAAAACACATAATCCCGGCAAATCAAACAGGGTTCTGCAGAGGACAAGGAACTACTACCATTGTCATGGCATTAACTCTGCTGACAGATGCGGCCAAACTAGGAAAGAACTCCCTGTTTTTATGTTTTATCGACTACAGCTCAGCCTTCGACCATGTGGACCGGGGCAAACTTTGGCGAAAGCTTGACATATGGGGGATACCGCAACCCCTCCTGAAGCAATTAATCTTACTCCACACTAACACCTGGGTTAAGATTAAGCTGGGAGACGGGACGCACCTCTCCAGGAGAATCAACACCTCTAAAGGACTAAAACAAGGGTGCGCCCTAGCCCCTACTTTGTTTAATCTTTTCCTGGCAGACCTACCAGGGGAACTGGACAACATCAAATCGCACGCCCCACGGTTGGGGGACACCACGCTGTCCAACCTCCTCTACGCTGACGACCTGGTTCTAATTAGTCGAACTCCAATTGACCTTCAGCAACTTCTAAACACTACCAGCATATTTTCACAGTGTAACGGGTTAAAAATCAACCAACAGAAAACAAAAACCATGGCTGTGAATTATAAGAAGGCCAGGATAAATTCCTGGTATCTGGACGGACACAAATTGGACCATGTAGCATGCTACAAATATCTGGGGTCCTGGTAGACAGCAGAGGCTCGTCTAAACCGCAATTAGAGACGCTGCATCGAAAAAGCACCATGAGCAGCTTTGCGATGATCCCCTTGAAGAAAATACTGCCAGATTACACGCTTCACCCGCTTCTACAAGTATTGAGAGCTCGCCTTCAACCGATGCTAAAATATGGGAGCGAATCAACTCTCGGAAAAGATGCTCTTACCCTCGATGGAGTGATCAGCAAAACCTTCAGAACCATCTTTCGGCTACCCAGTTATGTATCCCCTGCCCAAATCCGTCTGGAGTTTGGGATTCAAAAACAGACAGTGGAAAGAAGGGGCAGCTTCATAAAATGCTGGCATAAGATTAGAAACGCAGAGCAAGGCACCCTAAGCGCCCACCTTTGGACTGAGCTGCAGCAACGAGAATCTTCATACGCAAGGAAGTATCTGATGGAATCGTTAGAAGTACTCAAACTGTCTGACCTCTGGAACACCTCAGTAGATCACAAAAGCTTCAAAAAGCTAGTAACAAAGGTTACAAAAATAACATCACTATTAGAGGACAAGGAAACTCTAGAATAAAAGGGCACATGGATGGACAGTCCTAAACGACTATAAAACACTAAAGACTCTAGCGTATATGGATCATGGATTCAAACAGAAGACTAAAGAGAAATTTTTAAAGCTACGATTCAGTATACTACCAATTCTCCCCCACCTGGCCCCATGGAAAAGGAACCAGGAAGACAAAACTTGCCGTCCCTGCAGTGCAGGACCTGAAGATCTAATCCACATAATATGTATCTGTCCAATCTTAACGGACAAAAGGAGATCCTTATTACGCACAATATGGAACCAGAAGGGCATTAGAAAGAGCAGACAAGCAGTCAAAATATGTTTTAATCCGCAGGAGACCCAATTAAATTGCAGACTTACAAAATACTTTGACACAGTGACGGAGAGAATTAAAGAGACACAAAATGAGGAAACGGAGTAACATTCAGTCACTGCCGCCGAGCATAACTTCGGGACCGCAGCTCAAACAAACAATAGTAAAAATGTAAACTGTTAATATGAACTTCATAATTTTAACCCCTGATAATTAATTTTTACCTTTAACATGTATCTCTTTTAAAGTCATGCACTTCAAATTGTGAGTTTTAATTAACTGTGCAATAAAGTTATCTTATCTTATCTAATTTAATTAATATAATTAAATATTTAAATTGACTACAATTAGACCCAACATTAGCCTTATGGTAAGTGTTCATTTCTTTAATTTAATTGTGACAATTAGGTATGTAACATTGGTTAAGTTCAACATACTTAGCTCTAGATGTTACATTTTAGGATACTTACATGTACTTAATAAGAATATGATAGCATGCTTAATTTTGGTCAGGGTTAGAGTGAAGGTTAATGACCCGTGGATGTAAATATTATAATGAGGTCATAGAGTTTCGGTAATAATATTGTTATTGTTCCATATTGATTGAGAAGTGAGCAGCTTGTGAGGCATGAATGATGAGGCAGTGGCAGACGAGGTATTTTACTACGATCTACTAACATATTTAAGCTCCTCGTCGGGGATAGTAAGCGCTATAAAAAGAAAATACTCATGGCCCAGTCTGGGATCTTGAAGCGGTGGTGGTCGGAGCTCAAGCCATTGGCGAACCCTGTATGTTCTTTGTGAGCCACAAAATGGTTTATAGCAGACAGCAAAGTCTAGTATGCTCGGCCTGAAAATCAGGCTACATGAATATTATGGTATGCAATGTTATATCATGGGTTTTTCATCTCGCCCAATGTTTGCAAATTCCTTATCCACATGCCATTGTTGATTGTTTTGTTATGCAACGCTGTAGTCTACTGGTACTAGTTTTTCTTTGCTGATGATGTGTCTTGCCATTTTCCACCTACCTCGTCAGACCTGCTCGTGTTTCTGTTACAAAGTCCGTGTCTGAGTCTCCGCATCCCATTATGTCATTGCCCCTCTCTCCAAACCACAGGCCAAGTTTCCAAGTTTATTAAAATACTTTTTGCTCTCAGCCTTCCTGTACAAAAGCAATGGATTTTGTCAAAAATGGTGAAAGGCAATTTAGATGTATTATCCCTTGAGTTCTTTGTCTTTGATTGAATCTAAGTTTGAATTTTAGGATGTTAAGATTTGAGAAATGTTTAGAACCATAAATACTAAACTATGTTTCCCTTTACTTTTCCACCTAGATGGTGTGCGCTCAGTCAGTGGGTCTCATGTTTCTGTTAAACCTTGAGTACTGCTTGTGTGTTTTTAGTATGCTTTGATTTGGGAGGGAGGGGTGGGGGGGAGTGAGCAGACCAAGAGACCAAGTAGAGTGTGAAAAAGGCCGCTTTAATGAAACAGGTGCACATTTACACAACGAATCCTCGGCAAACGCCTAACAATCTAAAACCTTACCAATTGTTTGAATTGTTTTTCCAACCCCCAAAATACCCACCCCCGCCCCTCACCCTCAGTCAAACCCGCCCCCACCCGTACATACCCCATCACATATTAAAACCATATAACAGCCCCATTACAACATTATAACTTAAACAGGCCCCAAAACCATATCTCCAAACCCCACTTACAGCCAAAGCCCGACCAGATCCCCCAGCCTATGCCTCCAAACCCGAATTCCACCTGTACAACTTCCCCTGACAAAATCCACGTTCCAAAATCTCAACTCCCCTCGTGCCCAAAATTTGGCAAATCAAAATATTCCGCACCGCACCTGTTCCAAGCGACAATAAAAGAACAATAACAAATAACCCCCATGTCCACCTGTACCAAAAAGCTGCGCCAAACAAAAAGAAAAAAGGAAGGGGCAAAATAGCAAGCGTCAGAAAAACCCATGAGATGAAACCAAAGAAAAGGAAGAAAAAACCATGAGGGAGGGAGGGAGGGACAAAAAACTCGCTATGCAACACACCCGGCCACCAGGTCACCTAAGCCTAAAATGGTGGCCGGGAGGAGGAGCCCAAGCCCCTTATAGGCTGGGCTCCTCCACAACCAAAAATAGCCCAAAACTAGCCCAAACCCCTGGCCTGCTTCAAAATGGCCCCCACCCGACCCTCCCAAACAGCCCGGGGGGGGGGACCTCCCAGGGGTCGGCTGCCCCCCCCCAAGCCCCCCTTGGTGTGTTTGGTAACTGCTGAAACACTATTTCAAGCTTCATCTTGTGAAATGTGGGCTATATATATTATAATCAGTTAAAGAAAACACAAAATCGCCATATCTACATTCCAGTAATGCAAGAGGGTCTGCCATTTGATCTTTTTAAATGTACCGATTTTACTTAAAGGGATTTAGGAACAATGGCGAGGCAGCGGCTGACGAGGTATTTTACTACAATCTAATAACATATTTCAGCGCCTTGTCAGAGATAGTAAGCACTTATATAGAAAATACTCACGGCCCGGTCGGGGGTCTCGAAGCGGTGCTGGTTGGAGCTGTAAATGCCAAAACAGACAGCTTAAATACCATATCAGACGTAGCGCCCAGAAGACCACAGAGTACACGTGCAACAGAAGACGACAATGGAAACGCAGCTTCACTGTGCTGTTGTTTCTCATTGTGCAAAGGGATGATTGGGGCTAAACAGAGGGAAGTTCAGCCTCAGCTCCTTTCACATCGTTGGGAAGAGGAAGTTTGTGGGCGCGAAGTGCAGCTCTCGAACTAAGTGAGACTGCTGCAGTGCTGTTCTTAATCAGCTAGAATGTCTGCTGCAAATCGCCCTTCACTGCAGAGACTCCACTAAAGAGAGAGCGCGTGGGGGTGGCGCTCGTTACTAGTATATTTTAACCGATGATCCTACAGTGCGGGGGCTGGCCAAAAAAGATGCCCAGGGCCGTCATTGGTAGCGCTTTCACGCGCTACAAGATTGACGGCCCTGGGATCCACATACGCTGTACGCCGAGCGCTGCATCACCACTAAGCTAGGTGGTGCAGCAATTGCAAGCATGTGTGCTTGCACTTACCTACACGTGTGCAGTGCTGCTCAGTTACAGCCGCACGTGTGGGTGTGGGGGGTGGTGGGTGACCCTGTTGTCCCTAACAAAATCCTAGACTGGCCACGTGCCACCAGTGCCGCCCGCAAATTTGTGCAGCTTGGGGCGGACCGCCCCCCCTAGCTACGCCACTGCATCATTTCGCCTCAGAATTCCTGACTTTGCCATCACTAAGATGGCTAACTTTGTAAATTTGCCTCCACTTCAGGTATCCCTCCTTAGAGAGGGCCCTATCTGAGGAAGGACACGCCTATCTTGACTAGCTAATTTTCTGGCCTGCCCAGGTGCCAAACGGCTCTAAACAAAGGGAGAAGGCTTCTTCTCCTGTGAGAGAAACCAGATTAGCACACTAAAGGTGGTAGGACCTTTGAAGCTCCCCTGGCTTAGAATGCTAATCTACAGGTCATCCTGTGAGTGGAGGTGAAAAGACCCCCTGCTCGAGCAGGCTCACTTTGTGGCCCCCTCAGAGC
The DNA here is from genome assembly GCF_964261635.1 of Lissotriton helveticus. NCBI lineage: Eukaryota > Metazoa > Chordata > Amphibia > Caudata > Salamandridae > Lissotriton > Lissotriton helveticus. The sequence continues at coordinate 381,857,680 of NC_136061.1, read as the reverse complement.
AAAGGTCCTCACCCTTGGAGTCAGAATCTCGTCTCTAGGGGCAGGCTGTCAAAAAACAGCCAGACAGCACACCAGTGGCTGCAAGGTTTTAAGCGGGCACCTCTAAGGGGCCATCTGTGTACATGTTGTGCTAAATCTAACACTGGTATCAGTGTGGGTTTATTAATAGGAGATGTTTGTTTTCAAACATCCCTATTTCAGTGAAACCATCATGTAGCTAGTGAGCTAGTTTTCACCAGTATTTAGGACATTCTTTAAAATGGCATCCCTCATCACAGGTACTGGCAGTAATGGAACTGACCAGCACTGGGGCATATTCGCTCCTGCAGTAATGCCCTCACAGGAGGTACCGTGCACCCTGCCTTAAGGCGGTAAGGCCTGCTGTAGGAGGGCCTTGAATATAATTAGATAAAATGCCCTCCATTATTCCTTCAGATACCTTGAAAATGGTCATCATGGCTATGGTCATCTCTCAGCTAAATTATGCCAATTCTATTTACCTGACTCTCCCAGATAATGCTATCAAAAGGATTCAGTTTGTTGAAAATGAATCAGCACGCATCATGTTTAAACTTCTGAGGCATTCCTGTGTAACTTCTATCTGAAAAGAATTACACTGGTTACCCATCAAGTAAATGGTGCAGTTTAAAATGTATTGTCTAATATTTAAAGATCTGCAAGGTTCGGGCCCACATTTTTCAGTAAAGGGACTTACTAAATGCATAACCTCATGTAGTTAAAGGTCTTGTAGCAGCAACCTTCTCCAGGTTTCGAAATTCAAAAAGCAAAGCATGGAAAGTCAAGGTTTTCCAGTCCAGTGTCCCTTGGGGGAAATACCCTACCTGAATCTTGAGGCGCGAGTCATGAGCATTCAATTGAATGTGTATGGTGATTATGATGGGGTGTCTGGAGCAGAGTAGAGATTGATTTGCATATTGACTGAGGTGGCAGAATGTGGAAAATAAGGTTGTACTGGGAAGAGGCTCCGAGTAATTACCAGTGACCGAGATTAATTTAAGCATTCCACCCACCACCTTTTTGTACACTTTAGTGTGTCACCTTAAGTGGGACAGGTAAGTTCATATGTGAGTTTTTTGCACACTATATCACTGAAACCAAGCTGTGCCTGGCTGATGAGCGCTAACTAGAGCAAAAGCATTACTAGGTTCCTTGTGTTCCGGCTCAAGGAGGACCTGGTCTGGCAGTTCAAGCTGCAGCGTTCCCATTCGAGCAGGGTCGAAAATAATTTGCATAGGGCAAGGTCCAAACTGATGTATCACGGCGTGCCGAATAACAAAGGACTGGGATGCAACCAGAGTAATTACTAGTAACTGCGATTAATTTAATCATTTCATCCATCACTTTTTTGTAAACTGTAGTGAGTCGCAGTGAGAAGACGTCACCATCCCTTCGGAATTTCCCCCCCATAACCGTCTAGTCTCATTTGAATGCAGATGGGCTTGTGATAAATGACACCACACCTTTACCATCTGATATATCTCCCTACACAGTCACAACTGACCCTTGCTACCCAGGGATTGAAACAACACTCTGTACATCAACGTAGAAGACCTGACTCTCCCCCCTAACTGCCATCATGGAATGGTTCTTGTTTAATGTTGACTTTCTATCTGCTTCTGTTTCTAATAGTCACACATACCTCTGCATGCTAAGATCAGCTCTGAAACTCTTATTGTAAAGGTATCATAAGATTGTTACTATCAACTGCCATGAACATACTGTTTCATTCTTGTTCACTTATCTTTATACTTAAAAAGAGTGATCAACACATGCTGTTGAGTTTTTTTCTTTATTACTGTAATTCATTATCAAAGCATTGCATTGAAGAAACAAAATGTATGCCAGTTCAAAGCATGGAAGTGTACGCTGTATGAATTATGTTGAAATGCTAATAAAAATATATTTAAAAAAAAATCATAACAGTGTGAATCAACTGAGAATCTCTCTTGCAAAACTTTGACTTCCCACCGATAATGGTGGAATGGGGGCTCCATACATAGAGCTTTATAATCTTGCTGCGCAGTTGAAATGGGCAGCCTGCTGGAGAGATGGACTCTGGTGAGGGGTAAATACTGACATATGATACACATCCACCCTCACTAGCCCGATGGCCTTATTGCTAAAACCTCAGCTCCACTAGTGGGAGCACTCTCCAGCGCACAAGGACAAAGCTCCTCTATGCGAAGGACCTTCCTCTCACAGCTCTATTACATCTCTCTCATAACGGCAGCGGGTCTGGGCTACATAACTGGGCCCGCAGGGGCATGGACACTCTAGGAGATTGGTACACCAATGGGAAATTGTGGAGTTTCCGCTACTTGACAGATGAGTTTGCATTCCCCTCACAACCCTTTTTACAGTATGGTGCAGTGCTTGGTTACTGCGGCTGATGAGCCCGGCCGACGTGATATGTGCGGACAAACCTGACCGGAGAGCTTGAGATTCTTTGGAACCGTTAATCCAGTCCACTTCTAACGAGTACATTTTACAACCTTACAGAAGGTGATCCTCTCGGGACCAGTTCCGTTCCAGATAGTGAGAGGGCTAACCTTAGTGACTGGACGCCTGAGGTTGCGCCGTCATTGAAGTTCTCGTATACTGACCCTTGCACCCCCGCTGTGGGGTTTCCTTGGCGTTCCCCGCAGGCTTGGATGTATCCTCTTACTTTGCCACAGATTTTGAATCTATGAACTTGTTTCAATCCTATGCCCCGGATGGTGTGCATTATCTGAGTGGACTGCCGCCGGAGCTGAAGTCGCCAAACTTTCCCTTCTGTAAAGTGAGGGTGTACCAAGGTATACACAACACTCGTTGAGGGTAAGGCAAGTATTTATTTAAGTTTTACAACTGTGATTGAGGAGCGCCGGCCGGCGCTTCCGATCGCTGCTCAGACTCCCCGCGCTCTCCCCTGGGGATGCGCGCGCAGCTTCCACATGGCCGATGCACGTCACGTTAGCGTGACGTGCATAAACTAGAATGCGCTCGCTACATATCTCCCCCTTTTTACCAAACTTAAATGAGTCACTTACAGTTCATCGTCCAATTCAAAATCTCGATATCTCGAAGGTCTTACCACCTGCCTTCCACTCCTTGTGACCCTGACTGGGTTCTCCATTGTCTCTTGACTCTGCAACTCATTGCTTACTGTTCCTTCATTTAGAGCTCCTTCTTCATGCGTGCTTCTCTCCAAACTGTCCCTTTCCGTTCCTGGACTTCCAGTTTCTCCTTCCTCTTCACTTTCCGTTTCAGCTCTCACTCCTCCTTGCTGCTCCGCGGCCGCTTGACTCTTCTCCACCTCAGAACCTTCCTTGTCTTCCCAATCGGTGCCCTGTTGCTCCCAGCCCAAAACTTTATTGCACCGGGCCATGCGGTCTTGGGACCACACATTTCCGTCACTTAATAGAGCTGCCCGATCATACACTTCTACCACTTGCAACGGCTTGCTGTACTTGCTGTCTCCCTTCTTCTGCAGGGTGGCCAATCTTACTCTTACCCACTCTCCTTGTTCCAGATCTGTGCTTTTGACATTCCTTCGTTTGTTGTAGTGGTTGCTGTAAATTGTCTGTGCTTTTTTCAGGTTGGCCCGCACCACTGCAGGGGACCATTCACTGGTGATGAGCTTTTCCTTCCAAATTCTGTTGTCGTGAGTAAAAGGTTCACGTCCCCTTAGTATTTGAAATGGACTATACCCCGTGCCAGTGGGGGTTATTCTGTAGGCCCATACCATGTTCTCTAGCGCCTTCTCCCAATTCTGTCCACTTGAGATGGCCGCTTGTATGGCTCCCATCACTACTCTGTTAAATCTTTCCACTAAACCGTTTCCGGCCGGATGGTAAATTGCAGTGTGTTTGACGGTGACGCCATTTCTTTGCATGAACTTAGTCCATTTTTCTGACGTGAACTGGGGTCCATTGTCACTCAAGATTGATTTCGGTATTCCTTCTCTCGTGAAAGTCTCTGACAGGAACTTAAGGATGTTCTCCGTGTCCATGGATTCCTCTACTCTCAACTCTGGCCACTTCGAGTAGCGATCCATGAGCACACACACATACTTCTGTGTGCCTTGATCATCTAGGACCGGTCCCAAAATGTCTATGGATAGTTCTTCCCACGGATTTGAAGGGGGATCAAACTTTCCTATCGCTGGCCTTAATGGTTTTAATGTTTTGTCCGCCCGTTGACATTGGGGACACTCTCGAACATGCCTTTCCGCCCTTATGTCCATGCCGGGCCACCAGTAATTCTGTTTAGCGCGTGCCTTGAGTTTCCCGATGCCCAGGTGACCCTCGTGTAGCAAGTCCATCAGTTTTGACGTGAGGTTCCTTGGGGGAATCACCTTATCTCCTCTGTACATGAAGATCCCTCGGTCTCCTATCGACAGTTCTTCCCGCACTTCGAAGTGCGGCTTGAGGCTCGCTCTCACGTTCCTTTTATCCGGCCATCCATGTACGATGTACCCCTTCACTTCCTTTATGTCCATGTCTTCTTCGTATGACTCTGTCCATTCTTGTAGACTGATCAGTTTCTCTTGGTCCTCTATTAGAGCTACCAACTCCCCACTGCCGGCAGGGTCTTCCTCTCCTGGCTCCATGGCAGCTGCCCTGCTCAAATAGTCCGCTACTCGGTTCCGGCTCCCGGGAATGTACTCAACATCATACCTGAACTCGAGCAACTTTAGAGACATCTTGGATATCCGAGGTGTAGCACTGGCATGTCCGCTCGACGTCAGCACCTTCACCAACGGTTTGTGGTCAGTTCTGAGTTGGAAGCGTGTTCCCCACAGAAATTGCCGGAATCTCATCATGGCCCATACGACCGCCAGCATTTCTTTCTCAATCACGCTGTATTTGCTCTCCGTATCTGTCAGTGCTCTGGATGCAAAGCTGATGGTCTCCATCTCTCCTCTACCTCTGTCTTGCATGAGAACAGCACCCAGGCCCTTGTCGCTGGCATCTGTCGTCAGTATAGTGGTGCCTTGTGGGTCGTACCCTTTGAGGGGAACGGCTCTGGTGACATCCCTTTTGATCAATTCGAACTCTGCTTGGGCTTCTGGTGTCCACTGGAACACTGTGCTGTCTCTGGTCAATAGTCTCAAGTTGTGGGTTTTGGAAGCAAAGTGTACTACAAACTTGCTGTAGTACTCCGCCATCCCCAGAAACGACCTGACCTCTTCCTTGTTCCTGGGTGGCGGTGCTTCTGCGATGGCTTTGACATTTTCCGATTTGGGGGTGACACCCTGTCGTCCGATCTCGTGACCCAGGTACGTTACTGACTGCAGGCCCAACCGACACTTCGACCACTCCGCCGTGAGGCCTTTGTTCTCTAGTGTTTTCAACACCTTTCCCAGCTTCTGATCGTGATCCTGCTGGTCTCGCCCCATCACCAAGAGGCCATCCTGAAAATACTGGACATCCTTGCAGTCTCTGAACAGTTGGTGCATCATTTTCTGGAAAACGGCGGCTGCTGAGGCCAGCCCAAAAGGCATTCGACAAAATTGGTAACACCCAAACGGGGTGATGAAGGATGTGAGCCGTTTGCTGTCCGGGTGCAGTGCAATTTGATGATAGGCCGAGGTCAAGTCGATAGTGGAGTACCACTGCACCCCCCTGGTCTTGGTCAACATTTCCTCGATTCTGGGGAGGGGAAATTTCTCCACAACTATATTCTTATTCAGTTCTCTCAGGTCCACACAGAGCCGGACCTTCCCATTTGGCTTCATTACGACCACCAGGGGCGCCAACCATTCTGCACATGTTATCGGCTCGATTATTCCTTTCTTTTCCAGCTCTTGGAGTTCAGTTTGGACAGCTTCTCTCACCGCAATCGGCACATTCCTCACCTTGTGGGCTACCGGAATGGCCCCTTCCTTGAGCACAATCCTGTGTTGAAAGTTTTCCATCCGTCCCACTGTGCCACCAAATACCTTCGGGTAAGTTCTCCCTCCATTTGTTCAAGTCTGGCCATTCTTCTTGCTCAGTAAGTAAACTCTGCTCTTTCCCTCCTGGATCCAGTTTAATTCCTAGGTCCCCCTGGTCTAGCCATCCCAGGACCGAGGGTCCCTTTTCGGCAATGTACAGCTTGCACCATGCTGACCGGCCCCTGAATTCGAACAGTAGGCGGCGGAACCCCAACATTGGAATGCGGTCCCCGTTGTAAGTGACCGGTCTGATGTCTAGCTTCTCCAACTCCGGTCCCAACTTGGGTCTGAATGTTTCTTCCCATACTGCCTGTTGAATGATGGTGAAGGGGGATCCTGTGTCCGCCACCACGGTGATGGTGATTCCTCCCATTGCCATGTCCAGGATGGGTTTTGTGGATTTCCTCCCGTCTATGCTCATCACCTGGTCGTATATGCACAGGACAGTGATCACCTCTTCTTCTGCTACTTCTTCCAGCTCTTCTTCCCCTTGCTCAACGCATTTCACCGTTTCCTTTGACTGTTTCTTCCTACACACCTTTTCATAATGGCCCAGGATACCGCAGTGTAGGCACTTAGCTCTGAACGCGGGACATCTTCTGTCACGGGCATCGTGGGACCAACTGCCGCACCTGTAGCACGATTTCTTGCTGTCGCTCCCAGGTTGTTTCCCTTGCCACCTGCTAGTTCCTTTGGCTGCTGAGTCTTTTCCTCTTTGGTCCTTACGGTGGTCTCCTTCTTGTATCCTGTTCACCATTGTCGGAGAGACCACATCTTTCTTGGTTGCTGCCGCACACCTCCTGGCAAGCTCGGCCCTTTTTACGATGACCATAACTTCTTTGAGCGTGGTGTCGCCGCTCGCCCACAACTTGCCTTGGACCTGTGTACTCGTAGTGTGCATCACGATCTGGTCCTTTATGAATTCATCCTCCCACAGTGCATATTTGCACGGGGCCGCTAGTTTCCTTAAGGCCCCTACATATTCCTCTATGGTTTCTCCAGCCCGTTGTTTCCTTTGCTGGAAATTGAACCTGTCCACAGACACACATATGGTGGGGCGGTACCTCTCATCCAGGTCTTCTACTGCATGGGCATATACATCCGTATCGGTGTCCTCTCTCTTCTTGGGCACCAGACTCTTGTAAATCCTGAGACCCTCCGGTCCCAGGTTCAGCAGCAAGATGCGTTTCTTCCTTTGGGGGGTGAACTTCTCTTCATTTTCGTCCTCCAGGACCCCAATAAAATTATCAATATATTGCTTCCAATCCTCCCACTTCATCAGGGGTTCACCAGGTTTCAGTAGGAATTGCACTGGTGCGATTGCATAGCCTGCCGGTGTGCTCATCCTCACCTCCCTGCTCTCTGTCGCTTTGACCGCCTTGCTGGTGGGGCTCCCTGGGGTGCTGTCTTTAACTTCTGTGTCAGCGTCCTCCTGGGGACTCCTAGTGCCAGTCCCCACTTCTTCCCCTTTGGCAGCCAGCGCTGTTCCTACCTTCCGCGGCTTCGTGGGATGGTCTGCACGGTGGTTTATCTGCTGCGGGGCGCGGTGTCACCTCTCCGGCCACTTCGCCGCCCCTCCGGTGACTGTGGCACTGCCACGCTCCTCAATCTGTTGTTCCTGGGTGGGTTCCGCCGTGCCCCCCTTTGCCCTCCGCACTGTGGCCTCGTGGGGCTGCTGGACGCTGTGTACAGGTGGTCAGGGGGGCTGCTTACCCTGCTGTTGCCCACGTGGTGGAGGGTTCGATTTGTTTTTTTCTGCCGAGATGGCCAGCTGGAGCCTCCCGACCTCGTCGCCACTGTAAAGTGAGGGTGTACCAAGGTATACACAACACTCGTTGAGGGTAAGGCAAGTATTTATTTAAGTTTTACAACTGTGATTGAGGAGCGCCGGCCGGCGCTTCCGATCGCTGCTCAGACTCCCCGCACTCTCCCCTGGGGATGCGCGCGCAGCTTCCACATGGCCGATGCACGTCACGTTAGCGTGACGTGCATAAACTAGAATGCGCTCGCTACACCTTCCGGAGCCGGGTGCTGTGGGACATCTCCTCTTGCGGCCGGAGCCACCAAGCATTTCCCTCGCGGCCGGAGCCAGAGCCGCTAAAAACATTTCTTTCGCGGCCGGAGCCGTCAAGCATTTACCCCGCGGCCGGAGCCGCCAAAAACACTTCTTCCGCGGCCGGAGCCGCCAAGTACTTCCCTCGCGGCCGGAGCCGCCAAGTACTTCCCTCGCGGCCGGAGCCGCCAAAAACACTTCTTTCGCGGCTGGAGCCGCCAAGCATTTTTCCCGGAACCGCTAAAATATCTACAACGCGGTTGGAGCCGCAAACACCTATAACGCGGCCAGAGCCGCCAACCATTTTCCTCGCGGCTGGAGCCGCCAAACATTTCCTTTGCGGCCGGAGCCGAAGGGGTGGGCAGATTGTCAGCTGCCCAGTCGCCTTCCTTTTCTGAAGTTATTTCGAGTATTTCCTTTATTCAACCCAGAAGGGCAGGGGCAGCCGGATTTAGCTTCAGCCGTGTACTAGTGGGAGCCACATTGCACTCGTGAGGCTTGCTTCGTGTTGCTAACAGGTTTGCAGGAGGTACCGCTAGAGGTCAGTGGCGAGCGAGCAGAGAGCTGAGGGCCGAGAGAGCCGAGAAAGCAGAGTGGGCCAACGGTCGGAGGACGCACCGAGAGGAGCCCTCACACACTCGAGACGAGAAAGACCGAGGGGGGCCAAGCGGACCGAGAGGACCTGAGTTCCTAGGCACCAAGTGGCCTCATCAAGAAGGTAGGAGGCGGGAGACCGCTAGCTTCGCCCATTTCAATGCTTAGGGAAGGCGGAGAGCGAGGAACGGACCGCGCTCACCTGCTCACCCGCCACCCTTGCCGCCTACTGCCTTCCGGCCATCGGTCCGGGCCTGGCCGGAGGGTGCAGGTGCGGGCGCGGGTTCAGTTCCCTGGCTCCCCGGTCCGTTGGCCTCGTTCCACAGCCCGGGGGGGGGGGGGGGGGCACAGCGGTTCGGTCTGACCAGCGGCGCCCCGCCCAGTGCCCGACTTGGTCAGTAGCACCCTGACTTACGGGGGGCAATGCGGAAGGCGATGGACCCCAACTGACAAACTAGCGGCAATTTGAATCTGACCAGCCGAGAATCAACTTAACTGCGCTCACAGGAAATAACAAGTTCAGCGTCGACATTAACACAAACCGCGACTCCCTGTCACTCAACTCATCGCTGGCAAACTAACATCAAAACAGAGGGAGAACAGGTCTGTGAGCTAGTGGCTAGTGGCAGCAGGTAGTGTGAGCGCTGGGAACTTAAGGGATAGCGCTGTGATAACAACACTCCTGAATACGCCACCTAGCGTTGTTCTGTCAGCGGCAGCAGGTATTGTGAGCGCTGGGAGCAAAGGGATAGCGCTGTGATAACAACACTCCTGTACATGCCCTAAACGCCGTTTCTGTCATTATAACTCCACCTTACAACGGCACGAAAGACAGTAGAAATAAGTTCTAAGTTGCCGCAAAACAGAAGAGATAAAGCGCGTAGCAGCAAGGAGGAGGTTCGCATTCAACCTGAATCGCACCCCGCCTGGGACTAGGCTAGTAGGATAGGTAGGAACCCCCCAAGGGTTGCAGTGCCGATTAAGGCGCAAGGGGCAAGGCTGCCGCAGATCTTTGCAATCACCCCTGCTAGCACTCCTGCCAGTACCTGACCTAGCAGCAACAAATAAAAAAAAAAACAACAAAAAAAACACACAACAAGTAACCCACAAAAACACAACCAAACTCTTGGACCAACTGAGGGGAAGGATGAGATCTGGGAGGCTGAGAGAAAATCCACCAAGAACCATCAAGAAGAAGGCTAAGGCCAAGACCAAATCACCTGCTCATACCTTGCAAGCTGACCAACCCCCCAGCTTAATATCCCCTACTTACTCAATTTTTGGAACAGTGAAACCCTCTGGGAAGTTCACATTCATGAAAGATCCGATGTCGGTAATCTACTCAATGCCGACTACCCTAAACGGCCTACAGAAGCCAATGACTCCGAAAATATGCAGCACTAAGACGGAGGAGAAGGACACATCAGCGATCCAATCAGTCCAGTCATCTACAGCCACAACGTCGAACGGTATTGAGCCGGATCATAACTGTGCGGAACAAGTTCACGACCCAACGAAACACACAATGCAATGTTTAGCCCAAGTCCACAGGGACAATAACATGCACGCAGCAGGCGCCGACGCAGAGAAAAAAAACAGCAACAACGCGAGACTCAAATTCAGCCTTGGGTACCCCGTCCGAAAGTTATACAAGCAACGTAACATCAAATAACAGCGAATTGAACTTTGACACGTCTAGCAATCAGCGACCAGTCAGTAAAAGGGCAAGTTTTCTTAAAAATAATTCGAGTGACCCAATAGAGAAGGTCCACCCAAATAATCATTCAACGCCTAGACCGGCCTTATGCTCAAACAAAAATCTAAAACTGAGGTTAGCGAAAACAAAAGACCTACATCTGGCTTTGAAACCCGAAACATCAATTACAACTAATAATGATAAGACCACAAGGCACAGGGATTGCCCGCCCACCAATATAACTGGAAGTGATACGGAGCAACCCAATACAAGCGATAAATTACTGCTTGCCGCGCTGGACGATTTAGCAATAACGATTCACGACTCACAGTCAGAAATCGTACCCATCTCACCAATTATAGGCCCACCGAGCAAAAATCAGGCTACGAGCCCTAGTGGAACTAAACCGGCACACCACAGGCGACGATAGCCAACGACACAAAAATCAAGGGTCAGAGGATGCCCGTAATAACTGAGGCACATGTCACGAGTACAGAACCCCCCAACAAGCGACAACAGGAAAACTCGTCAAACAAATCACTTTATATAGCAGGAGCTATTCCCCCAAAAGCCTTGGGTACACATTGGGATCATACGTCACCACCGATCAAGAAGGCACTATCGTTGGTCAGTCAATCAAGCCACTGTCAGTTAACCAGCTCGCTTCAGGAACACCCTTACCACCACCCAAACAGACTTCAACTTCGCAGAACACTAACAAGCAGCTCACACCAACTGAGAAAGAACTAAACAACGATAAGTCTGGTAAAGATAGGCCCAACAGTCAAGTTGTTGTAAAGACAGTTACCAACGACATAGTATCCCCATTTTTAATAACTACTTCAACTATGGCCTCAGAACCCGGCAGACAACCAGCAACAAATGTGAGCAGGGATAAACTTGATCTCATTAAAGTCACCTTCCCAACCGACAGAAAGGACGCTAATCCTGAAACAATTAGGGAAATAAGGGGCAGACGTCCCTGGGAGAACTTAGCTGACGCAAATGAGTGCCTAGTAGCAACGAGGCACGTGACAACCGTAGAACACGAAGAGAAGCCATTAAGCATCCCATATAAGCGATCTCTGAACAGGGTTCATCTCCCCCTCGGAAGCAGTCACACTGTCAGCGTGAAAGATTCTGGGAACTACAACCACATGAACCAACGCCAAACTATCAAAAATTGTGATAACCCACCAATGACAAAAGAGGAAGTCCCCAACGCGGGGAAGCTTCTTTTTATTCCTGAATACGAGCAGCAAGGCTCGCAGGACTACTTAAACCGTGGAAACATACTTCGCCTAACTTCAGCTATCCCTAGTCTTGGCTACCTTACTTCAGCAGACCTCCTGTCAGTCGAGTTTACAACAACGAACGACGAGCCAAAAAAAGAGTGTACAGTCACGATATGGAGGGAGGCAGGAATAGTGACCCACATTCTTTCTGAAATGGCCAAATTTAAGGAATGGGGAATTCTTTTGAAGGAAATGGTCAAGGCAGCTTATCCATCCCCACTCCTAAGAAGGCACTCCAAGAGTATAAACCAAGCATTGAAGAATCGACCAACGCGCTCGGTCCTCCAAGGAGCCAGGGGAGCCGAAGCAGCATGCTGTGACCACCCACAACTGCAATTGCCACTTCTTAATTGCATGCTCGGTAGGTCAACTAACACTGTAAGCCACGTTATAAAAATCCTCTCCTGGAACATTGCAGGTGCAGAAGACATTGTGAACAAAAACGGCAAAGGTGCCACTTGGGACCCGTATGCGATAATAGACTTACAGGAAACGTGGCTAACCGACCCAATTAACATACCTGGCCGTTTGTGTTACCAAGTGCGACTCGCCTACAGCGCTTTGGGCGAGCCCGTGGGGGCCTTTCCATCTACATTTCAACAGCCCTAAAGATCAGAACAACACAACTGCCCGAATGGACGGCGGCATGCAAATCTTAAAATTGGTGAGTGTACTAATGGCCACAACCAGAACCTTAATCTTAATAAACATATACGCAAACCCCAAAAAATCCCTCAAAAAACACTTTTCCAACATATCATCTCAGTGGTCTCAAACATGCGTTTGGAACATTCTGACTGGGAAATAATTCTCATGGGCGACTTTAACTCAAACCTCCTACACCAACCGGAGGACGAAGCTAACATCAACGCTGCAAATGAAATTTGGAATGTCTTGCCGCAGGTGGTCCCTCAGGCAAGGAAGAACGATAAGGAGGGTAAACAACTCATGTGGGATCTTGAAAATCTCGGTCTAAGAGCGCTAAACGGAAGATCCAATCAAGACATCCCTCCCTCCTTGACCTATTTAGGCCACAATTCCTGCTCCATACACATTTGTCACATTACCACTGCTTAGTCAAGTACAAGACTTCCACATCATCTGCACTCTGGATAGCGACCATGCTAAACAGCATATTGAGATCACGATGGACATACCTAAATGCTCACCAGCTCCGACGCTACCAGGAAATGTCACGACCATCAACCTGAAACGGCTCAAGTGGACAAGTGAATCCCTTTCACAAGTAGCCATCGACGCCAAAAATCTACTAGAAGAGTTCCTGACAGAGAATGCCCTGAGCCCAGACACCTGGAACAACTACCTAAAGCAACTCCCGAGGTCTAATTTAAGCAACAATTCAAGAACCTCTTACAAATTTAACATCAAATGTAATAGATCTGTACTACTATTAAAGAGGCAGTTGAAAAAACTATTGCATTGAGCAAGTGGGCAAACCCAAAGCGCCAGCATCTGGGCAGCAGTATGCAAGGCCAGGACTCAATACAAGAAACTAATATGGACCGAAAAACAAAATCTCCAAAACGAGTTCTGGTCCAAACTACTGCACAACATAAAGAAAACCGATTCACATGCCTTTTGGTTACAAGTCAACTCCGTAAATCGGACAGCCCAACCAATTGGCATGGCCTGTATAACTGAGTCGGAATGGTCCCAACACTTAACGGACACATTCTCAATCAACAACTTGAGCACAGCCACAACCTTGGTCACCGAAGCAAAAGTCAACCCTGAGCGGGAAGACCCCGCCCCAGTGTCCAAAGGGAATCGCGGAAAACTTTATGGAACCACGGCACTATGCCGCAGGCAAGATGTTGAACAAAGCATCCTAAAAATAATTGGAAAAAGTAGGCAAGACAGCCCCCCAGGTCCAAACGGCATTCCGCAAGCCATCTACAAGGAGGATCCACAGTATTGGGCTAGTAAACTTAACCTACTGTTTCGAACAGTAAATAAAACAGGTGGCGTTCCCGAGAGTTGGAGGGGGGCGATCATAACTCCAATCTACAAAGGCGGAGACCACAAGGATCCGAACAACTACCGTCTGATCGCCCTCCTCGACGCCAAAGCAAAATACTACGTGTCACTGATACTAGCCGACCTGGCTGAATGGTCTGAAACGAACAGTAAAATACCACTGAACCAGACCGGATTTCGCCGCGGTATGGGAACCATGACGAACGCAATGGCCCTATGTTTGAACACTGAGAAAAGCCTACAGAATTCCAAGGACCTTTATACCTGTTTTGTGGACTTCAAGGCGGCATTTGATCGCGTCAACAGGCAAATGTTGTGGGCAAAACTAAAACATCTTGGCCTACCGGACTCAATCCTCTTGCCTATTATTAATCTTTACACTGAAACCTGGATGCAGGTAAAAATTGATAATGCGCGCCGCCTGACCAGGAAAATTCACACCACTGATGGATTAAAGCAAGGCTGCGTTTTGGCTCCACACCTATTTAACTTGTTTATGAGCGATTTAGCAGAAAGCCTAGACAAGGTCAACGCGCATCCTCCCAGGCTAGGCACCCTTCATCTAACGCACTTATCGTACGCGGACGATGTGGTACTGTTGAGCCAGACAAGAATTGGCCTTCAACGCCTGCTAGACGACCTGTCCAGCTATACAAAAAGGAACCTGCTAACAATAAACATCAGGAAAACAAAGACAATGCTCATAACGCCTCGACGCAAAAATCCGCCAACCTTCCGAATAAATAATGACCAGCTGGAAGCCGTTAACAGCTATAAATACCTGGGGGTACACTTAGACAAGCGCTTAAACTTCCTAGTGCACTTCAAAGACATAGAACGAAAGGGGGCCACCTTATTGCACGCATTCGCCAGTTTAGCAGTCGAGTTAAAAGGTCCTCTTGTCTCCCCTTTGCTAATCGCAATGAAATCAAAACTACTGCCCACAATAGCATACGGGAGTGTTTTGCACCATGGGAAAAGCGCCACCCTCCTGAACAAAATTCAAACCAAAGTCTATAAACGGGTTTTCTTGCTATCGAACAGTTCCTCTCCAGCGCAAGTCAGACTTGAATTTGGATTACAATCTCAAGTTTTACTGAAAAAATACGAGGCCATTAAATTCTGGCACAACGTCTGGAGGACACAGGAGAATAAAATGAACGGCGCTCTTTGGGAAGCGATCCAGACAAGCCCGAACTCCGAGTACTCAAAGTACCTAAAGCTCTCACTAGCGGCAACCATTGTGGGAAACAAAACTGCCAGTTCCTTCATTTAACCAGGTGGTTAAAAGGACTGCTAAGAAACACTCGTTCCTTAACGACAAAATGAGCTTTAGCACCCGAACCCACGCCTGGATGACTATCAAATCATACACAAGGCCTGCCCCAGCACCCTACTTAGACGTTTCATTCTCGTTGATATTTAAACGAAAATTCCTCCATCTAAGGCTGGGCACTCTGCCCTCAAGATCAGACCAACTGAAATGGAAACCGCAAGATACAACGGAATGCGACCTTTGTGGTGCAGGCAAACAAGACATGATACACATAGTCTGCATCTGTCCAGCCATGTATCAGGGTCGGCGGCACTGGCTTAAGGACAAACTTCACGAGCAAGGAGTCCGCACCTGCCGATCCGCAATAGTCGCGATCCTATGCTCGGGGGACCCCCAACTGATCTGTAGATCAGTAAAATTTCTGGACAGTTTTGTGAAAAAACGATGCCCGCTGTCATAGGCTCGGCCTTCATTGAGACTTAAGAACACTGCTGTAAGATTAACTTGTGCTCCGGAATAGTTTATTGAACTTGGTGACAGACCCTTTGCTACATAGTTTTTATGCTTTTTATATTTCCTTCCCTTTCCTTCTTCTATTTATTATTCCTTTACCACAGCCCTAAAAGTTTTGTACTACACGTCGCTGAATGCTTTATATTGTAATGGTTTTAATTAACTGAACAATAAAGAATTTTACAGTGGCATTTGCATAAGGCGTTCCTGGGAAGATGGCAGCCTAAAGCCTCCTTAAAATGGTTGTTTGAAAGATATTTGTATGACTATCAGTCATGCAAGGGCGATAACTCTTCTTTATCGGTCCCTCCTGGGCTTTGTGGGCGGTGGGCCACAGACATGGGCCTGTGCTTATAGATGCAGATTGAACCAATAACCTGAAATTCACTCCTTGTACATCCCAAAATGCCTGTTGCAAATGAATCCAGTACTACTAGCTGCATTGGGTATATTTGACTTGCAAATGAATCAACCTCATATTCCCTTAAACGCATGCAACTTGTCTGCGGTGCCAGCTGGAAGGGTAGATTTTTTTGTCAGATGTTATGGGAATGCCTGACTCACGCCCTACAGGGACATGATCCAGAATCTCATTAACGTCAGATCAAACTTAAATTTACACAAGACACCAGTAGTTTGCCTGTTGGGATTATATCCTAAACTTAAGGCTAAACTGGTAACCACAAGATTCATAGATCTGGCCCTTATCCTGGCAACTGTCCATGCATTGGGAATCCCTCAAAGGCGCTACACTACAGGGGTGGAGACGTGAATTGAATGGACTGAGTGTGAAGAGTCCTGTTGAAATTAGAAGCACAGAGGGTTCAACATAGCCCAGAACATGCTTAGATATGGCAAATGATGCTTCAAGACTGCATACTTATAGGGGCGTGGCTAGCAGCCAACGATGGCGGACGCAGCTTAGGGAGGCTTCCGCGGCAAGGCGGCTTCCCACACAAATCCGCTACATTTATCCGATAAATTTCATTACCAGACAGGGCGGACTGGGTCCGGAGTCCATGAGGCACTCACCGGAGCAATTGTAAGACAGCGGCGGCCCGATAATACCCGGAAAGACGAGGAGAGGGAAGGGGCCTGCTGTCCTCCTCGCAGCAGCGGAGTAGTGGGCAGAACGAATCCGACCGGAAGTGGTGTCCTGGCGGGTGCTGCTGGCCGGAAGTGCCGGTCCTCCGGCTGAGCTGAGGGAAAACAGTCGGAGAGCCTCTATGGGCGGCAGAAGGCGGGACGGAGACCCGACATAGTGAGCGCTGCAGGGAAAAGTGCACGGAACGCATCGTAGAGGACTCCGCGGCCCGGAAGGGCGGAACCGCCATCGTGAGCGGCGGACTCGCATCGTGGGCAGAGACCCCAAGAAACGAAAGCGGGACCCATTGCGAAGGTACGCTGGGCATAATACGATCGGGGGTAACCCCGGGGAAGTGAAAGGCGATCCGCATTTTTTGCGTGAACATTTGGGGGTGCACCATCTGGGGGACGCGGTGCGGGTCGTACTGAGAGCCTGCAAGGAATCGGGCCCCCTCACCCCCCACCCCCTTTTTACTGCTGGGACACGAGCAAAACTAGGCAGCGTGGAGATCGAGCGCCTGAATTCTAGAGAAGGGGCTCCGGATCAGTAACGCACAGACACGCTGGGCAGCGCAAAGGACAAGCAACCTATGCCCCGGTTACACCGGCCACAGCACTGTTTGCTCTTGCAGGCTCAGTCGGCCGACTGAGCCGTGACGCTGCTCGGAGGTACTGGGAAAGAGTGCGGAGTCCTTTGCACCTGGACAGAGGCGGGGGGTCACCCCAATTGTTCATTACTTACACGGAGCGCTGCCCGAGCCTACATTGTCAACAACGGAGGACCCAGAGGACGAGGGCTCGCCAGGTGAGACCAGTATCACGCACTGCGGAGTGGCTGTCGCGACTACCACGCAGACATCAACCAGAAGGCACGTGGAAAACCCTCCTCTTGCACAGGTACCGCGCCTCTGTGGGGGAATAGAACGCTCTTCGGCGGCGCAACATGGCGAACAGAGGCCCCAGACACAGCTCCACACAGGCCAAGCTCAACAAATTCACCTATGAGAAGTAGACCCCCCCCAAGAACAACGCAAGCCCACTGGGAAACCAACGAAAGCCGAAGGGGCGAAGAAGGCTACACTGGAGGATGTTCTGGCAGCGCTGGCTCAGGTACAGGCGACGGTGGGGGCTACGGCAACTGAGGTGACCCTGATACGAGCGGACCTCCAGAAGATGAATGAGGGAGTTAAACAAGTTGAGGTGGTGACCAAATCCTTAGTCGAGGATGTGTCGGAACTACAAATCGAAATGGGTAAACTGCAAGCAGACACCAAAATACTCAGAGAAAAACTTGACGATCAGGAAGGGCGCTCTCGGCGCAACAACGTCGGAATTTTAGGTGTGCCGGAATCTGAAGATACGGGAGCAATGGACCTCTACGTGGAGGATATGATCAAAACTCGGCTCCAGCCTAAAGGCCTTTCACACTTCTTTTCTGTGGAAAGGGCCCACAGGGTGCTAGGGGGTAAGCGGAAAACGGGAGGACCGCCGAGGCCAATACTAGCGAGACTATTTAACTTCAGGGACCGGGACGCCATCTTACAAGCGGCAAGAGTGGCACCAGTCATCCAAATCCAGAACTCTAGGGTGTCCTTTTTCCCAGACTATATGGCGGAGGTCTCAAGGAAAAGGAGAACGTTTCTTGAGGTGAAAAAGACATTAAGAGAAAAAGAATTGCCTTACTCGATGCTCTTCCCAGCACAGCTCTGAGTGGTAGCGGATAAAAAGGTCTGGTTCTTCGACTCCCCAGATGCGGCCAGGGACTGGCTCGAGGGTTGGCGCACTGCGGACCAGCCGCTGAGAACTCACAGGTCAAACCAGAGGCACAGAGAAGATAACCGGACAGGGTTGCAAACATCAGGCAGAGGAGGAGCGGGAGGATCTCCGACTCATGGATCCGCAGGGGTCGACGGAGAAGAATGACCTGGAACATGGGGAAAATAAGGGACGCTGTCTTTGTTCATTGACATACTGGTTTATAGTTGCAGAAGGACGCTGGCCTCGTTAGCCCCGGATGTAAGCAGGGATGCCGCCTGCTCGCGGAGACGCTCTCCCCTCTACACGCAAGTACTCTGGTTGTGGGATGGGTTAAGCACTCTGCTCAGTTGGGGGGGCGGGCAGTTGGAAGTCCGTTAAGCAGGGGTGCAGGGAGGGGGGTTAAGGGGGGGGTTGTTTTAACACAGTTCGGAATACACATGTAAGGTCGAAGAATAATGTTATGCATACGGGCGATTTGGCAAAGGTTTGGTACATGCAACACTGGTCTAGCTCTTCCATGGGGACCCTAAGCAGTCCATTGAACAGGTACAAAGCCAGCACCCATGACACGAATCATGTCAGACATACCACGGACCTCATAAATGCAAATGGCTGATGACCCAGCACACAGAGCGGTAAGAGTGGACACAGAGTCGCTGGGCTTGTCCCTACGATTACTGACTTGGAATGTGAGAGGGCTGGGTGATAAGGTAAAACGAGGACTGGTACTGACTGCACTGAAAAGACAGAAACCCACTATAGCACTACTGCAGGAGACGCATTTGACGGGGGGGGGGGAACCAAGGCCATGGATAGGAGAGGTTACAAGATGGTAGTCCACTCGGACTTCACTTCGGGGTCCAGGGGGACTGGTATCCTGATTCAGAAATCCTCACAGTTCATTCCATTACAAACTAAGACTGACGATCAAGGATGCTTCGTGGCACTGCAGGGACAGTGGGAGGGTAGACTCCTTAACTTGGTTTCTGTATATATCCCACCGGCACTTCACTCGGTGCAGCTCCCGAAACTGGCAGACTTTATGCTGACTCTTCCCGAGGGGGACGTTATTCTTGGGGGGGACTTCAACGCCATTTTAGATACACAACTTGATAGGTTCCCAACGCCAGCCCCCACGGGGGGCCCCCCCGCCTCTAACGGTTTTTGACAGCCATGGGTCTCCCCGACGTCTGGAGGTACACCCACCCCAAGGCTAAACAATACACCTTTCACTCCGCAGTGCACGGCAGTAGGTCACAAATTGACCACTTCCTTGCCCTGGGCAATGGTATCCAACATATAGACACCGTAGAAATTCACCCTCGGGGAATCTCGGACCACTCCCCCCACCTCTTACGATCTCCACCCAGGAGAAGTCACGCAAACGCATATACCCTATACATGCTGCATATCTTAAGATTCCCCAAGTTCGCAAGGCTCTTAAAAAAGTGACGACACAGTATTTCAACGAGAATGTAAACTCAGTGCGCTCCTCAGAGGTTGTGTGGGAGGCGTATAAGACGGTTCTCAGGGGGCAAGCAATAACCTCAATCACGGGCTACAAAAGGGAACAGGCTCAGGAACTAGCTAAATTGGAATTAACGTTGCAGGAGTTGACAACGGCACATGAACAACACCCCACTCCGGCCACATTACACGAACTTAACCTTCAACAGCAGCTTTACACCGACCACTTACGTTTTCAGGTTAAGGGGCAAATAACTGACACGCAGAATAGGATTTATGAGGTGGGAGACAAGGCAGGAAGGATGCTGACATGGCTCGACAGGAGAGGAGGAAGTTCTAGAGGAATCCAACAAGTGAGGGACAATCTGGGGAGGATGCACACTAACCCAGAACAAATTGTTGAGAAGCTCGCGGCCCACTTCGAGGGGGTCTACACCCCTGAGCGCATGGTAACACCCGAGATGGCCAGAGAAGCACTAGAACAGATAGAGGTCCGTACGCTTTCTTCGGAGGTGGCAACTGAGTTAGATGCAGACATTACTGTTGAAGAAATCCAAATGGCTATTAACGCGCTGAATCCGGGCAAAGCGCTGGGACCAAACGGCATACCTATAGAATGGTATCAAGCGACGCCCGAGAGCCTGAGCAAATATCTACTAGCAATGTTTAAGGAATGTTTAGAGAAAGGCATACTTCCACCAGATCAGAGGTTGGCAACTATAGTAGCCATCCCCAAGCCAGGGAAGCCACCTTAAGATTTCTCCTCATACCGCCCCATCTCGCTGCTTAATGCAGAAGCTAAAATCCTCGCCAAACTCTTGGCGACCAGGATTTTGCCTCATCTGCCGTCCCTCATACACCCGGACAAGTCCGGATTTATGCCTCATAGGAATACGGCATTGAATCTGCGCAGACTGCATGGAGTGTTGCCTAGGGCGGAGTCGATCGCAACACAAGCAGTGATATTGACCCTTGATGCCAAGATGGCATTTGACCTTGTAGAGTGGAACTACTTGTTTGAGGCTCTGTCACGTTTGGGATTCGGCCCCCGGTTTACCGCTTGGATTAGACTATTATACGCTGACCCGGTTGCACAGGTAGTGGCAAACGGACATATTTCGCGAACGGAAGCACGCAATGGTGGTACCATTACTAAAAAAGGCCAACGCAGACCCCAATAATCCTTCCAATTTTCGCCCTATTTCTTTGCTTTCTTGCTTTTCCAAGATTTTGGAGAAGCATGTTAATTCTTTGTTGTCTTCCTTTGTTGAATCCACCAATTTTCTTCATGGTTCTCAATCCGGGTTCAGGGCTGGTTTCTCCACGGAAACAACTCTCCTTGGCGTGTCAGAAACCATCAGACGCCAAGTGGATAATGGTGAGACGGTGGCACTCATTCTGCTTGACCTGAGTGCCGCTTTTGACACCGTCTCCCATTCCATCCTATTGTCCACCCTGGAGGCAGTTGGTGTCGGTGGTACCGCCCTGGCCTGGATCGCTAATTTTCTTTTTGAGCGCACATTTCAAGTTTTTTCTTCCACATCTGTTTCATCTATTCTCCCTTCCCCTCACGGTGTTCCCCAGGGGTCTATTCTTAGTCCCCTTTTCTTTAACCTGTACGTGAGGCCGCTTGCTTTCCTGGCGGAACAAGCTGGCCTCACAATTTATTCCTACGCTGATGACACTCAAGTCATCTACTCTCTCTCCACCAATAAAAACCTCCCCTCTTCCTCTCTGCAAGTTGGACTGAAACATATATCGGACTGGATGTTGAAGCACAAACTAAAATTAAACGGGGATAAAACAGAGCTGCTCCTGTTTGGCCCAGACACCTCTCTCTGGGGCCCACACCATTGGCCTCCAGAGATGGGTCCTCTTCCCATTCCATCTGTGTCTGCCCGCAATCTTGGTGTGATCTTCGACAACCAACTCACTTTCAAACAACACGCTGTGAAAGTCTCAGCCACCTGTACTACCATCATCAGGTGGCTGAGAAAGATCACCTGGATGTTACCTGCGGACACCTTGAGGACCGTAGTCCAGGCTCTTGTCATCTCACGCCTGGACTATGGGAACATCCTGCTCCTAGGTGCTGCCAAAGAGGTAATCAAGAAGTACCAGGTGGTACAGAATATGGCTGTCCGCTTGATCTGTCACCTTCCTGCTCGATCCTCGGTCGCGCACCATATGCGGAATCTGCACTGGTTGCGGATTGAAAGCAGAGTTAACTTCAAAGCACTCTGCTACATGCACAAAATTATGACTGGTAGAGCCCCTTGCTATCTCTCTGCTCTGGTGCAGCAATACATCCCCCCCCGCACACTTAGGTCTTCGACGCAGAATAAATTTAAGATTCCGCGCATCAACAGAGCCAAGATGGGAGGACGCTCGTTTTCCCTGCTGGCCCCATCCTTATGGAATTCTCTTCCTCAATCTCTGCGCACTGAATTGTGCTTTCTGAAATTCCGTAAGGGAATAAAAACTTGGCTTTTTAACAACTAATTTATGATCTTATGATCCTCCCTCCCTTTCACCGTTCAGTTTGCTCTAGCGCCGGGAAACCTCCGGGTAGCTGCGCGCTCAACAAATGTAATTATAAATAAATAAATAAATAAATTCCCACTGGGTAGGGGCACACGTCAAGGATGCCCCCTCTCGCCTTTGCTATTTGCGATCTCATTGGAACCCCTAGCCACTCTAATAAGGACCTCACCACTCTTGACGGGCATACGCTGGATCGAGGGCTGGGAGGACCGGCTTTCACTCTATGCAGACGATATGCTGGTATATCTAACGGACCCAGACCGCGGGGTGCCGGCTCTCTTGCATCTCAGTGATAGTCATGGTAGGGTATCAGGATATACGTTGAACTCGAGCAAATCGGAAATGTATGTACTGAAGGGACCGGTCCCGACACTGAGTGCAGAATGCCCTCTGAAGATAGCAGGCTCGTCATTTAAATACTTGGGTATCCAGGTCACTAGGGACCCCTCGGAGTTTATGGACAAAAATTTAGGGCCCCACTTGGAAAGGCTCAGGCAGGACGTTAAATTTTGGTCGGGGCTACCTTTAACGCTACTAGGAAGGGCGGCACTGTATAAGATGATGGCCCTGCCCCGATTTTTGTACATACTTGAAAACACGCCATATCCGGTGGCCCCGAGATTTTTTCAGAAAGTGGAGCCAATGGTATCCAATCTTCTATGGGGGAACCTCCCGGTGCGCATCGCACAACCCAAATTGCATAGAGGATGGTACGATGGCAGGATCGCGTTGCCTAATCTAAAATTGTATTATTGGGCGGCGCACCTGAAACCCATCAATCAATGGATACACACTCCACAAAACGAGCCAGCATTTCAGGCAGACAGGGCACAATTGAGCACAAATAGTTTATTGGCTCCGTTGTATGACCAACGCAAAATGCGCAAATTGGTGGGGCCCACCAGACTAGCTGTGGCATACAGCGACAGCAGCTCTGGGATGGAAGGGGAGAATAACCAAGCTTACCCCACTGTGGGACTCACGGGCCTTAGGTAACATGAGAAACAGCAGAGGGTTCTCACACTGGGATACTATAGGTATATCTATGGTGGGGGATCTCTGGGAGAGGGGAGGCGTGGTGCCTTTCAGTAGATTGAGGGAGCTATACGACCTGGGTGAGCGGGAGTTATATAGATATATTCAGATACAACATGCGTTGCTCACTGTTCTGCCCCCGGACACGGATCTGCCAGAATCGTCCCCACTGGAAGATCGCATTCTCACTGACTTTATGGTTGAACGCGCGACGTCACTCACGTACCGTAAACTACTCAACAACTTACCGGACCAACTGACCCCTTTGAAGGAGAAATGGGAGGGAGACACTAGTGAAATGGACGAACATGAATGGAATGAGGCGATAGCATCGCCTAAGGAAGTAGGCATCTCCGCACGACTGAGACTTGTACAACTGAAAGTGTTACATAGGGTGTACTACACGAGGACTATGTTGCACTGCATTCACAGAACACAACACCCTTATTGCCTTCGTGGGTGCGGGGAGGAGGGCACGTTTTTCCACACCATATGGGACTGCCCCCGGGTTCAGGAGTTTTGGAGACAAGTACTGCGAACAGTGTCACAGACACTGGAGATCTCACTGTTGCCTGAACCGAAGAGGTGCCTCCTAAATATATGGGAACCTACTGAGCTATCCAGGAATGGTCAACTTTGGGTCACAGTGGGCTTGATAGTGGCGAAACGTGATATCGCACAACTATGGGGAGCGGCAGAAGTGCCAACAAAGACGCAATGGTGCCTGAACATGGATAGGGTGATGGTAACGGAAAGGGCGGTGTACTCTAACCGAGCCTGTCCGGGGAAATGGAATAAAATCTGGACCAAGTGGAACGTGTACAGAGGGGAGATATGTGATTCCTTGTCGGAAGATGACCAGGATGTGTCGGATGGGGAGGGGGAGGAGGAATGGTAGTTCTCACAGAGTATGATGGGGAGGGAAGCCCTGGAACTTGGGTTTCACCAGATTCTACAGGATAATATAATGGGACGAATGGTGGAGGTTACTAGGGAATAGAGTTCAACGAAACCGGTGTACTCACACTACCATGCATTTAAGGCAGTACTGGAGGGACCGGGTGGAGTTCTAATGGGGGAACGTTTCACGACCCAGTTAAACACGACCGATACCACACAATACATGACCATAATGTGATTCCTTGAGTTTCTTTTGAATTGTTGTTGTTGTTGTGAAAATAGAAAATCAAGAACCACTACTGATTGATATTATAATGACTACAAAGTACCTCTTCATCGGTGCAGTTCAATTATGCTTAAAATGACTGGCATTCTGATAATAACTTAATGATGCTGCATGATGATTACAAGATCGCTATAGCGGCCAGCCCACTGGGTTGTAGGCCTTCAGCTGTGTAAATTTGAAGGTGCAATAAAGGTTTTTGAGCACACAAAAAAAGATTGCATACTTATAAATGAGGCTGGGTGGCTGATCTGACCCTCGCCCTCATGGAGATTCCTCAGATGAGTTATATCCTAACCTAGTAAACCATAACTTGCTGAGCAATGAGGCTCAGCTTGGAGTAGGTGAACCTGACTTGCACCACTCAAGGTGACCTTCCATGGCGAAGCAAGGCTGATATCTGAATGAGACACAAACCACATCACCTCTCAAGTGTCTTCGCAGGTTCTCATTGGAATCTTGGGATCCTTTGCAAAATAGCATACCTGATGCATAAAGCACTGCACCCTGACACACCCAAGTATATTTTGGACACAATATACAGTACTTTGGCACTGGGATTCTTTGTATTGTTTACTACGTTGGGATGATGAGGGATTCCTTATTCTTTTAAATGTTTTTATGCTTCTATTCAGGGCTGTCTACATGAATGGGTTTAAGGGCAAATATCTCATTTAGAGAGGGTTTGGCATTTTCCCTTCAAGATGGCCCTGTGTATTTTGAGCACATAGCTACCCAGGCACCAGAGGCAATCAATTTCAAGAGTTGTCACTGGCACCACTATGTGACAAGATACAATGGAATTAAAGATTGAAAACCTCAGAGTGGCTTTCTCCTCAAAAAGGCTAACAAACATAAAAAATGTTGGGATAAACTATGGTTCCCGGCCCTACATCCCTTAACATCCAGGAAACAGAAATTGACCTAGTTGGTGTATGTGAACCACATACATGATTCTAGGGGATTCTAGGGGCTGCAAGGGATCAGTCTTCTAGTACTGATTCCTGGAGCAGTTCTGCCATGTTACGCTTTGAGTGTGTCATGGTTGCTCTCTATCAGAGTCATGGATTAAAATGTATGCATAGAACCTGAAATGCAAGCGCCTGGCTTGAAACTCAAGCCAAAAATTAAAAAAAATTAACAACATTCAATGGTCAGTCTTATTCAGCTCTATTGCAGTGCTTTTTCCTAAACAGGAAGTAGTCCATATTAGCTGCCATATTATAGCTACTCTCCTGCTCGTTTATCTCAGGAAATGGTTGACACAGGAGTGGAGTATTCAGTTACTTCTATGATTTCAACTACCTGCTATAAGGGTCTCTCTGTGAACAGCATTCATCTATAGCTTTCTATTTTGCCAGACATCTCGGTTCAAGGAATAAAAGGCTTCCGCAAGGAAGGTCACTATGTTCACTGGTCTCACCAATACAATTCCACCTTACCTGACTCTTCTCAATATGAGGAATGGAAACACCTGCCATAAGGAACTCCTTGATCATACTTCTTACATGTACAACTCTACTTTGTTTAAAATGCTTCCGTTAGAGAGCTTTGGCCAAGTGGGTCTCCCTAATTGCAGGTCTTGTCCCTAGAGCACTACTTTTCTAAGAACATTTTAGTTCATGGAATAGATAACTTCTTCCTGGCGGGTCTTCTTGATCACAGGTCTTGCCCATAGACCTTTAGTTTATCTGATATTAAAAATTCAAGGAATGGAGGGCTTCTGCCACGAGGTTCTACATGTTCAGCGCTCTCACACTAACGTTTCACCCTATTACTCTTTCTGTTCATGCAACAGGGGACTTCTAGCAGAACTGTTTCCTTGCTTGCACGCTCACAAGAGGAGATCAACTTTACCTGATTCCCCTGAGTTACGAAAGGTGAAGGTAGGAACTTCCGATGGGAAACTGAACATCAGGAGTGAAATGAAGATGGCAACAGTGGTATCTGTGATATATCTGTGGGAAAGAAAGAAAGCCACGGTATCAGCCGACAGGAAGAATATATGGAGGATTAGGAATATGGGGTAATGCATGATCTAGGGGATGAGGAGTAAGGACAGTCAGATTGAATAAGAGAGGAAGTAACCAACAACAAGAACTGAAAAGGTAAGGGAGAATATATAGATAGTAGGAAAGATGACTTAACAGACATTTGTACAGTCCACATTCTGTAAAACGAAATATCTGGGCAATAATAAGAGATAATAAATGTTTATTGGTACCAAACTGATCGATACTCATTTTATAGAAAGGCTGAGTATACCCTCTGGGATAGAAACCTGTTATCATGGGTTCATACACAGATCCATGTAGTGTATGCATTCATCCACTGAGCCACTAAACGCAGCATTAGTTATGAGTTATTAGGAAAGGAGATATTTGGGAAAGAAAAGAAGAAAAATGTACTCAAGAGTGGGTAGTTTCAGGGGGAAGTAGAGTGGTAAATGAAAGAAAGAAGCTATGAGTAAACCAGAAAACTGAGTTTAGGGCCTAAGGCTTAGATAGAAGAGTGAGAAGAGGTGGATGAATGAGAAGAGGATGTATTCAATTAAACAGAGGAGTGAAGAAACGGGGAAATAAGGATAGGAGAGGAGGAGAGGAGAGACGGCGGGTTGAGGAGAAACAGAGTAAGGAACTGCACGGCAAAATGAGGAGGAAGGACAGGTATGTCTCATTAGCCAATAAAGAGAAAAGTAATGAAAATTCCCAGAAGACTTTTGCTGTAGTACACTGGAGAGAGGAATGAGGTAAAAGTGGAGCAATGAGTAGTCAAGTGTAGATGACCTAAGGAAAGAAGAGTAGCAGTCAGGAAAGCAAAAATCTAGGACTCGCATCACTTGACATTTAAGAGCTAGTAGAAGAGATAGAGAGAACAGGATAGAAAAAACAAGAAAAGGATGAAAAAGTTTAAAAAGAAAAAAGTTCAGGAGACTATAAGATAAGTCTGATAAGCTACTGATTTTTCCACTTCATGACTTGAAGCCTGTCCTAGTTGTCTCTTCTCCTTCAGTCACTCCTATGCCTCCAATCCTCCCCAAACTCACCACGACACCAGAGGGCAGTCAGCCAGCCTGATCTCCTCACCACTTTCCTCCCCATCCCCAGCCTCCTCCTCAGTGCCATCTAGAAACCTACACTAACTAGTTGTGGCCACCTCCATATCCTATAAGGACTTTCATATCTATCAATACTATGGAAAGACAGTGTTTTACCACATATCGAATTTTATCATCAGCTTGCACCTACATCGACTCCAAATTATTGACTGTCAAGATATTGTTGTAGGCATTGCATGGTTGAGAAAATTCTACTGGTTGATTCTCCTGCAGATTTAGCAGTCTACTCTTGAAATCAGAATATTTTGTGTGACAGCCAACTCTAAATGGACCCTAAATGTCAGTCACTGTTAAAATACAAGCTACAAGTTACGATAATATGGTGGAAATTCCTGGACCTAGAAATTTTCGTACGCGGATTGGTAATTCCCAAGTACAGGATAGCCACGTAATTATTAACAAGGCACATGGAAATGGGGAATAGTCAGAGAAAGGATGTTTCCATGCACAATGCCAGTCATTTTACCATGTTTTTCCTGATGGAAGTGTTAATGGGAAAATGTGTATGGTGTTGATATTTTTCCAAAACCCATAATCCTGATTTGGATAGGAAACCCCTATTTCTGCATGAATTAGGATTACCTCTGCACCAGTTTTGAGTGCCTAGGACCTTTGAAGGTGTGGCTATAGTATTGAGACTAGGGGTAGGCTAGAAACATGTCGACCATTAGGTTATTCAGCACATTAAATCCATGAAACCTAATCTTTTCCCCTGTTTTTTAACCATACCGACTAGGGGTCGGAACAAAGTAGTCGTTATTCACTAGCCAGGTATTTTTAGAACACCATCCTTTCCTTCACTCCTTCCCTGTAGAATCAACAGCTTCTCATAGTCAAAAACTTAGTGCTCCCACGTAGTTCGTCCGGTCGCAGCACGCCCCGTTCTGCAGCGGAACGGGAAGGACCCTATGATGAAGCATGCCTCCAAGGGGTAACCCTGGTGGGTGAGGGTTTAACAGAAAACGTTTTGTTTTCCTTATGAAAGAACAAGAACTTGCCCAAAGTAAGGTTGGTTCCTCTCTTTTTTTCGGTGTATAGTTGTGAGACTTCAAAATACGTCAAGAGGTTTGAAAATCTCTGTACTTCATATTCTCTGCATAAACTTCTAAATTCACATGTTTGGTATTAAGATAACTGGATGGGCACCTGACATTAAGATTTCGCAGTATGTTGATATTATCAACAATTCTGATAAGACTAGTACCAATACTTTTGGATATGTCTCTAAAAGTAGGACTTTTAGATGCCTCTTTTACTCAGACCTCGAGATGTATGTCTCTGTTAGTGATACTTCGGGATGTCTTCCACTTTTAGTGAGACTCTGAGATGTATGTATCTATCAGTGAGACTTTGGGATGTGCATCTCTTGTACTAAAATGCCTGGCACTGCTGAAATCTACAATTTATGATGTGTCTAGCTTGAGTGTTCTGGCTTTGTCTATTACTAGTGTCTTAACGTGCCTCTGTTAATAGGATATAAAGATGCTTGTCTTTGTTAATCAGACTTCAGGATTTGCAGCTCCCTCTAGACCTCTAGATGTTTTGAACCTGGGTTTCAGAGCTAGAGAGACTTTGTGATATGGGTCTATATTAATGCGTCTGCAGTATCTGTATCTCTGGTTTCTCCTATCAGCATGTATCTTCCACTGAGACATTTGGATATGCATCTTATACTAAGACTTTTAGGTGCCTCTAAGTGAGACCCGTGTATGTGTCTCTTCAAGACTTGTGCCTCTGTTAAGTGAGATTTTAAGATGCATGTCTGGTAGTGATACTTTTAGATGCATCTATGTGAGTGAGACTATGAGGTGTGTTTCTGACTTCTTAACTTGATCTGGACCTGTGGGGCTTCAGGATATTCCTCAGGTACCATTGCATTGTTTTTGGTAGGGAACCCCTTGAATGCATTTCTAATGTTGAGCATGTTGAATTCTTGGTATTGATAATTTGGGAAGTGTGTCTCTGGCGCTATAGATTTTGGATGTTGGACCCGGTACTGCTGACTCAGACTCTCTTAGGGTGAAAGATATGGCTGACTGACATATTCAGAGTAGATCACTTTTTCCTAAAATGGACACTCACTGTTTGTTGAGGTTGAAACTGTTGGTGGCCCATCCTGGCATGAACCCTGGATCCCTGGTGAACCAAAGCAGCACCAGTAATACGAAGAGATTGAGGACACTGATCTCAGCGAAGGTCATGGATCCCAATTTGCTGTACTCTCTGCGGATCACTTTATAGGCTTGCATCTTTTTGGCTTTTTCTTCTGGGCTCACTCCACACCCGAAATTCTTTCGGAAACTGCATGACAGAAAGAGGTCGATGGGTGAGAGTGTAGGAAGAGAGTACTTAAAAAAATATTGACCACAAAATGTGCAATCCACTGTGCAGGACTACCTTCCTGGAAGCAGTAAGTCTTTAATAGCATAAAACTATAATACTTGAGCCAAATTGAGTTGGGACTGCCGTTTTTAAATACCGTATATTCTTCTTAGTGGAACAGGCACTCAGCTAGCATCTTTACCAATACCTTAGTCACCTTCATAGCGGTGTAGCTAACAGGAGCTACCCGTGCAGGTTGTCTGTCGAATCACCACCACCCCCCCCCACCTTGCCCCACCCCACCTCTCTTACCTGCATGGGCCGCTCCTGGTGGCCAAGGATGAGTTGTACTCGATTCTCATAAATATGGCCATGCACATGCCCATCACACAGAACTGGGGACTAGGAAATCAACTGCCCTAATATTACAAAGTGTAACACTAGCACTGATCACCAAATGTTGTCTCCAACCTTTAGATTGCGAGCTACTGGTAGTTCCCAGACACATTCAGAGTCTCTCACACCCTCGCGTTCATTTATAAATAAGCACATGGTCATATTTTCCTATCAAAGTTAAGTGAATGCTGTGTTTATTTTATAGTATTATCTTCAGGATGCAGATAGCAAGGCCAGATAATGAGCAATACGCAGGCAGATTAATGACCCATGCTGGGTCGGGGGCACAGTGGTGAACAACTGAATCGCGGAGGAATTTAACTCTTAAATCAAATTCCTTGTCAACTCAATAACAGAGCTGTGAACAAAATGGTGTTTCTGAAATCTTTTTCAAATGGAAGAAAAATAAAAGGATGTTACATTAATGATTAAGTTAAATTTTCATTTGAATTTTCTCCCATTTCAAAGTGTTGCATTTACAAACAGCAGGCCTCTTTCTCCTAATGGCCAGTAGACTCCGCCGTGAGTATAACTAAAAATAGAGCCTTTTTTTTTTTAAAGAGAGAAATTTGAAGTGCAGAAAAATGGCCCGTATTATGAAAATTTTTGAAGAACATTATTTGCACTTTACACGTCTCCCATAAAAAAAAATTTTTTTTTTTTTTTATATATGTAACAGTGGCGAAAGGTATGTCCTGTGACACATGCGCTCAGTCACCCATGACACATGCTCCTGAGGATAATCACCTCCTTCCTCATCATGACACCTTTCCGTATACCCTTCTGTGTGGACATGCACTTTACAAATTCACATGTTATGTTATTTCTCTTAATTATTTCTTCAGGATGATAAAGGTATATTAACTCCAGTTAAAAACAGTTTCTCATCTGGCTTTCGAGCAGACATTCTCTCAATGAGAGCTCACATTTTTTTTTTTATTAAAGGCAGGAGAGTATGAGATGCACGTTATTGCGTAGAAGAGGAAGTTTACATCATGTGCTCTGATGACGTTGCCCAGAGGGATCATGTATGCTTTGATGAGGGTTGGGCTGAGCAATGAACGTTGAGGCACTCAGGAGATGGGTTTGTGGGCTTCCAAGGTGTAAGGCGCCAGACTGACAGCTTGTGTTCTGTCCATTAAGAATGAGCAGATCCTGCATAGATCAAGAGATATTCACTTCTGCATGCCTGGAAATGCTCCAAAGGTAAACAGCACAGGTGTCATCTTTCTCAACAAGGAGAAATCCTCTCCACCGGGTTGACGTATAGCATATGAATACCAAATACTTTGTTGATCACAATAGAACACTCTCTACTTATAGCAGAGAGCATTCTATTGCGACTGACCCTGATGAGGCAGACAACACTTATTATTATTATTATTATTATTAAATGTGATTTGTAACCGCGCAACTTAGCCCAGTGGGCGTCAAGGCGCCTAACTCAATATCTAGCTGAATTCACCAGGTGACAGGAGCTTACTGATAGGCCTTAATGAAACACCAGGTTTTAAGGGCTTTCCTAAAGAGATCAAATGAGGGCTGCGATTTGATCTCCAGAGGAAGTGTGTTCCATAATTGGGGTGCCAAGATGGAAAAAGCCCTAGTCCCCCATCTGGCCTTCCTAGAGCGAGGGACTACCAATTGGTTCAGCTCTAGAGAGCGTAGACATCTGCTCGGGACATACCGGGTGTGCAAAGACCCAAGAGCATCGGTGTGGTCAGCCATGAGGGCCCTGTAAGTAATGCAGAGGAGTTTAAAAGACACTCTGGAGGTAATAGGGAGCCAATGGAGGCTCTTCCTTGCCATGGTAGCGGATGACATCCATGGCAGGGCCAACACAAATCGCGCCGCGGCATTCTGCACAACCTGTAAACGCTGCAGAAGCCCCTTGTTGGCCCCGGCATAAAGTGAGTTGCAATAATCGAGCCTTGAGCCAACAAGAGCAATCACGATCTGCTTGCGTGCCTGGGGGGAGAGATAATGAAGGATTCTTTTAAGGGTCCTAATGACACCCCAACAGGTGGCCACAGTCCTGTTAACCTGAAGCTCCATAGAGAGCGAGGTGTCGAAGATGACGCCAAGATTCCTAGCAGATTTAGTGGGAGTGGGGCAGGTGCCTAAAGATGAGGGCCACCACTCACCCGACCACACGTCCTGGTCCTTGCCAAAGACCAGGACCTCTGTTTTGTCGCCGTTCAACTTTAGGGAGTTGAAAATCATCCACTCAGCAACAAGTTGCATGCAGGACCTAAAGTTGGACGTGGAGATACTCACAGAGTGGGTCAGGGACACCATAATCTGCGTGTCGTCGGCATACGACACCACCTCCATCCCCTGAGATCTTACTAGTCTCGCAAGGGGGGCCATGTAGATGTTGAATAGGGTCGGACTCAATGCCGACCCCTGTGGCACCCCACATTGCAGAGATTTCGCAGGGGAGAGGAAATCACCAAGCATCACACGCTGTTCTCTCTGCTGTAAAAAAGAGTTCAAAAGACTCAGGGCAGACCCTGTTACCCCTGCCTCCCTTAACCGAGATGTCAAAGTAGAGGGAGACAGGGTATCAAATGCCGCTGTGAGGTCCAACAGTACTAGCACGGTGGTTTGGCCCATGTCTACTTTTCGGCGAATGTTGTCTACAACCTTAGTCAGGGCAGACTCCGTGCTATGAAACTTCCTAAAACCATGTTGGGACCCGTCCAGGAACCCAGAAGAGTCGAGGAAGTTGGATAGATGACAGTTCAGATGCGCTTCCAACATCTTGGCAGGGGCCGGCAGAAGAGATATTGGTCTGAAATTCTTCAGGAGACCAGGATCCAGAGTGGGCTTTTTAAGTAGCGGTTTCGCTATGGCTTTCTTCCATGCCATAGGAAAGGTGCCCTGTTCGATGGCTCCATTCATTATTTCCAACAGGGGAGGAAGAATGATGTCCCTACATTCCTTTAGTACTTTCAAAGGAACAGGATCCAGAGGAGAGGCGGATTTCGTTCTATCTAAAAGTAGATTGAGACCGTCCAGGGAAAGCGCTGGGAAGTGAGTATGGATTTGGGTGGGATCACCCGTCCAAGATTCAAGATGCTTAATTCGAGAGGAATCATTGTCATTCAAGATATTCCTCTGGGATTGTAGAGCCAGGTAGATATCATCTATTTTTTTATAGAAGAAATCCGAGATGTTATTACATAGCTCCTGCGAACCTACCACAGGGTCAGGTGTCTGAAGAGAGCAGAGGGAGTCCACGATATTAAAGAGCTCTTTGGATGAAGTAAGAGAACTGGTAAGGTTGGTAAAGTATTCCTGTTTCTCCTTAATAACTCTGCTTTTATATTCTCGCAACAGGCCCCTGTACACCTCCCGTTCTGTCGGATCCCATGATTTGCGCCAGCCTCTCTCCTTCCTTCTACATTTTTGTCTGAGGAGCCTCAGTGTTTCTGTAAACCAAGGGGCTGTGGGTTTCTGTCGTGCCACATATCTGAGTGAGGTAGGGGCTAACTCATCAGCTGCTTTAGTGATAGAGTCGGCGAGTTCCTGAGCCGCCTCATCCACTGCCCTCTGAGATGAAATACTGGTGGTTTGGATAAAGGGGGCCAGAGCCTCGTTGGTGATATTTCTGAGGTTTCTTTTAAAGCATTTATTGGTGGCAACCGAGTTACCCTCGATACGGGGAATGTTTAAGTCCAGAGGTACTGCTAGATGATCTGACCATACCAGTGGCATAGGCGTACCAACTGTTAGTCTCAAATCATTGGAAAACACCCCGTCCAAAGTATGGCCAGCCCTGTGAGTCGGGCAATGTACCATTTGGACGAAGTCACAGGCTTCCAATGCGTTAACCAGAGTGGATGTATCTTTGGCTTCCAGATCATCAAGATGAAAATTTAGGTCGCCAAGAATAGTAAAGTGAGATCTCCCAAAATAAGGCTCCAGGATACTAAATAGCTCAGGGCAGAATTTGGTTCTCGGTCCTGGGGGTCTATATAAAAGAATTCCAGTGAAGGAAATCGAGGAGGAACACACAATACAGAAATATAAGGCCTCAAAGGGATCCGAAGGGACCGATAGAGACTTCACCGTACAGGAGAGTGTGGCCTTAACAAGGATTGCCAATCCACCTCCTCTGCGTCGCACTCTATCCTGCCTATGCAGCACATATCCTTCAGGTATAGCCAAAAGAAGATCATGACCAGAGGACTCAGAGGCCCATGTCTCGGTCACAAAGACCCAGTCTGGATGCCTCATACTTACAAAATCGTAAAAAGCTACATTATGCTTAATAAGGGATCGCGCATTAATCAGGAAGCCCTTTCTGAGTAGAGAGGTCGTCTGACAATGGGGGGGAAGGATCAGGTTTAATAAAAAACTGAGTGGTGGAATTAAAAGAGGTTCTACAAGTAGGGCATACCTGAGCCTGCCGTAGGACTTCAGGAAAAAACCGATGGTGACAGGAGAGCACTGGGGGTCTAAGAGACAAAAGTTCCGATAATAAATATCCCCGGTGCAAGGAGAGAGATCCATAAAGAGCCCCAGGGTCCAGCCCGTCCTCAGCGCGGACGGGCGCAGACGGGCAGAACTCTGGCGTAACTCCCGCGTCATTCAGGCGTCCCCGCTGCGCGTAACCGCTGCGCGTTTGCATGACTCTCTTTTATACACGTCTAGCGTCCTTCTGACGACTAGAGCGTGTAAACTACATAATGGCGCCGAAAAACGGCACCGTCTACTCGCAAGATGGCGCAAGTGCGAGTGAATTACGCCGGGAAGCGGACCCGCCCAACAGCGGTGGTTTTCACCAATTTTAGAGTGCGAGTGGGGGCCAGGCAAATTAAAAGCAAGGAAAAATAAACAAAAATAAAAATAAAACACAAAACCAGGTAAGATTAAAAATTAACAGCAGCTCCGGCCACGAACCGCACAGAGCGCTGGTACGAGTCTGGTGACAGCTATCAAGGGGGAACGAATGGTCTCTATTTACACCTGCACTATTTACCTTGGGAGCTTATAATACTGTGTGGAGGAAGGCAAGCTATGTTTGCCTGAAGCTGTCTGCATCCGTAAATTCAAGCAGACCAGGAAGAAGTGAATATTTTCTGTTCATCTGCTGTATGCCTCCCATGCCTGCTTTCATAGCATCAAGTAGACAATATCAATTTCCTTGACTTATTCAGTCCTGAGGAGGCATTTTAATCATATTGGCCAAAATCATCAACTTTTCTTGGTGGAAGGAGTTACATGGAGTCAGACTTGCTTTAGATTAGAATAGCAATAGAAGGAACTTTAGGGTGTCTGACCCTTCACTCCTTGAGTGGAGGAAGACTACTTTCAGGTTGATTTAGTGTCAGAAAATCCTGGATCAATCAATCAATCAACAATCTTATAAAGCGCAACTACTCACCCGTGAGGGCCTCACGGTGCTGAGTGGGGGTGGGGTGGATCTGCAGTTCAGTCAAAGAGCCAGATCTTGAGGTCCTTCCTGAATTGTGCAGCAATGGTGATTGCCCGAGGTCCCATGTCTGCGTAGAGAGGTAGGAGAAGGATCTGCCTCCAGGTAAGGTCTTGTGGATCTGTGGGATGGCAGCCAGGGCTAGTTAGGCAGAGCACGTATGCCTGGTGGGGGTGTTGAAGGAGAGGCAGTGGTTGAGGCATGCAGGTCCGGCATTGTGGAGGGCTTTGTAGGCTTGTGTGAGGAGCTTGAAGGTGATACTTTTGTTGACAGGTAGCCAGTAAAGGTCTCACAGGTTGCCATAGTCTATCTGCTGCTGACAAATGCATGGCTGACCATTTTCCTGGACTCAGTGGGGTTCCACTTCAAGATCTTACAAAGTAGGTGGAATGTGTGGCAGCAGTAGGATGACAAAGCATTGATTTGATGGTTCATGGAGAGCGAAGAGTCCAGGATGATGCAGAGGTTTTTTGCGTGGTCTGTGGGTGTGTGGAGGTCCCAGCGCTGCGGGACACCAGGAGTCATCCATGGCGGAGGTGGAGGACCCAGGATAAGGACTTTGGTCTGGGAGCCAGTGTGTTGGCGCAGTCTGAGATCCAGCGGTGGAGGTTGCGTGCTGAGGAGTGGGGGCGTCCTTGGAGGTCAATGGTGGGGTCTTGCTGAGAGAGGTGGTGATCTGGTCTTCGGGGACCTTGTTCCAGCTTCTGTGAGGATGTGGGTGGGTGTGGTGGCATAAGGTAGGTTTGGTGAAGGAGAAGTGGACGCAGTGGTGGTCGGTCTGGTGTGGCTCGAAGGAGTGGTTGACAGATGTTGCTGCCGGTGGAGAAGATGGGGTTGATCTTGTGTCAGTTGTTTGAGTCCGATGGTGGTGAGGTTCTCCAGTAGGGATGAGGTGTTGTGGTCTTTGAGGTTGTCCAGGTGGAAATTGAGGTCGCAGAGGAGGATGTAGTCAGTTGAGGCAAGAGCGTGGTGAGCAATGAAGTCAGTTATGGCTTCGCTTAAGGGGGGTGAGGTCTGGGGGTCTGTAGATGAGGGTGCTGGGGAGGGTGGCTTTTGAGTTGGTCTTGATCTGAAAATAGAGATGTTTCATGATGGGTGTGTGTAGGAGAGTAGGATTTGCTTATTGCTCACTTTTTGCTGTGTTTCACTGGTTTATCGACTTTAGTCTGGCTGTGGCCCTGCTAACCAGGACCCCAGCCTAGCTGTTCTATCTCTAAATTGATTGCATGTACATTAGGTACACTCCAGATTGAGCCCCTCTGCAGCTTTCGGAATCCCTTCCTTATAGCTGTTCTATGATATAGGCAAACCATATACTTTTAAGTGCATTATAATCCTTGCGGTTAATGCTAACTTTAGAATGGCTTTATCAAAACATGTCGTGTTTGGTGTCAAACACTTTGGAATACTACCCCCCACCAGTTCTGGCGCTGGGGGTAGCATTCCACTCTTCTAGACGGATGTTCCGATGCCGACCGGCCCAACACCGCAGGAGTGAAGAACGTCCCAATCCTCTACCTTCACCGTGACCCCCAACACCCGCAATCAAAACGGATGGTGGAGAACACGACACCGGGAGAAGGTGGGTAACAAAACAAGGGAACCCAAAGTCTTGGGGAACACAACTCGTCTCCTCTGGCTTCCTGGCAGCTGACAGCTTGACACAGACGAGACCGCTAAAATGAAAGAAGGAGACAAGATTAAACACACCCCTACTACTATTACCAGTGCCAAGTACACACACGAACCACCGACCTCCCTGCTTACCCCAGATAACAAACGGGAGTGGCTTGATACGAAACAGGAATTCTTCCACTGCAATCGTATTGTTTGTTTCTTGCGTAACCCCAGACCAACCACGCCCCCTCGGGGAACACCGAGAATGACTAAGGGGGTGGAATTCACAATTCTTAGGACAAAAAAGGACAGGGGAAAAATAGTATCAAAGGGAATACGAAAGACACCCAAAAAAAACCTGGAATCTAAAAAAGAACACAAAGGTAGCACAAAAACGGCCGTTATTCAGCTCCTTTGTGAAACCACCCAAACACAGCGTATAACAAGATGGTTTGGATACAAAAAAGGGATAATAACGGGACGTTAAAACTCAAAGGAAACGCAGCCGCGAATCCCAGAACGTCACCGAAGATCAAAAACAGGTCCCCAATAAAGGGTTCTGAAATGCCCAAGGGAATAGGAAAACAAGGGAGCAGGGGAAAAAAGGGGATCAAAACCCAGCACTAGAAAAGACCGCTGGAAAGGAGATCGAAGGAAGGGAAACAAGGTAGAACCACAGGAACAGGAAACACACGGCAAGGGACCAATAAAGAAACCAAGCACCTGTTTCCTGTTGCAGCCCCCTTTTAAAGCGAGCTCTAGGGAGCGTCCATAAATTCGCATATGCACTTGGCACTTTTAAGAAAAACCGCTAACGGGGAACTAGACAGAAGGAACCAGGCCCCCTTGAATCCCAACAGTACCCCCTCCCGAAAGCCTCCCTATAGGCCTTGGCTTCCCAGGGTGCAGGCGATGAAACAGACGAACTAACCGGGCAGCATGAACCCTACTTGCCGGAACCCAAGAACGGTCCTCTGGGGGATAACCCTTCCAGTCAATTAGGTAATACAGCCGTCCCTTCATCCGCTTGGAATTCATAACAGTTTTAACCTCATACTCCACGTTATCATCTATTAAAACGGGAGGAGGAGGTGGCAACTCTTGAGAAGTGGTGACATATGGCTTCAACAAAGAGGTGTGAAATACAGGATGAATACCATACTCAGCCGGTTAAGTCAATCTGATCGCAACTGGATTCACCACCTTCTGAACAGGAAAGGGACCTACAAACCAAGGCTGTAATTTTCTTGGTCCTGGCAACTTCAGATTCTTCGTTGATAGCCAAACCCTATCCCGAACTGCATACAGAGGAGCTGGCCGTCTATGCCTATCTGCCTGTTCTTTCATGGCTTTCTTGGACTCAAATAAATGCTGTTGGGCTTTCTTCCAGATTTCAATCAAACCCCTACTCAGGGAATCCACTGCTGGTACCTTCTCAGATGGCTGAATAGGAATGGTCTTGGAATGGAACCCCATTGAACAATAAAACGGTGACATGCCTAAAGCTGAGTGCATGCTATTATTATATGCAAACTCAGCCACAGGAAGGGCTTGTACCCAACTGCCCGTCAGTGACGTTAGCAAACAGAGCAAATACTGCTCCATAGTTTGATTGGTACGTTCTGTTTGCCCGTCGCTTTGTGGATGGTAAGCTGTTGACAAACGTACTTCCATCTTTAATGATCGACACAGGGCAGTCCAAAAATGAGAAACAAACTGTGCCCCTCTATCTGAAACGAAGGCAGTAGGAACCCCATGCAGTCGGATCACTTGGGCCATAAACACATCAGCCAATTCTCTAGCTGTAGGTAACCCTGGCAAGGGAACGAAGTGAGCCATTTTTGTGAATAAATCCACAACAACTAAAATGGCCGTAAACCCTGAATCAAGCGGCAAATCATTCATTGTCACGCTGAGACAACACGCCCCCAACGGCTAGCTGGGACGCATCTGCCTCTACATAAAACGGAAGAGCAGGATCAGGATGCATCAACACAGGAGCAGATGTAAAAAGCCCAATCAATCTTTCCAAAGCCAACTGTGCCGCAGGCGTCCACTCAAACACCACTCCCTTCTTCAACAATGAAGTCATAGGCGAAACAATGTCAGAGAAATGACTGATAAAACGCCTGTAGAAGTTGGCGAAACCAAGTAGCACCTGTATATCCTTAACACATGCGGGTATGGGCCAGTTAACTATAGCTTCGATCTTCCGGGGATCCATCTTTATACCATCCGCAGATATCAGGAATCCCAAAAACTCAACATGTGTCGCACCGAAAAGGCATTTATCCAGCTTGACAAATAAACGGTGTTCCAACAACTTAGACACAACCTGCGAAACATGAGCATCATGTTCCTCAAAGGACGGGGAAAAAAACAAAATATCATCAATGTAAACAATCACACTGACATCCAAAAACTCACGCAAAACCTCATTTATAAAAAACTGAAAAGCGGCAGGGGCGTTACACAAACCAAAAGGCATAACACAATATTCAAACAAACCAAACTTAGTACAGAACGCCGTTTTCCATTCGTCGCCCTCGCGGACGCGAACGAGATGGCAAGCTTTGTGAACACCTTGGCATGTCGCAGCTTGTCTAACAACACCGGTATAAGAGGTAATGGGTACTTGTTCTTTATTGTGACCTTATTCAACGCTCTGTAGTCTACGCAAGCGCGAAGATCACCCTCCTTCTTCGGTATAAAAAATATGGAGGAAGACACAGGCGAAGAAGAAGGCCGAATAAACCCATTCTTTAACATCTGATCCAAATACTGCCGTAGATGTTTCTCCTCCGGCTCCGACAACGCATAAACCCTACTACAGGGCAATACGGCAATCAAAAGCCCTGTGTGGTGGCAATACACACGCCTGATCCTTATCAAACACCTCCTTATATGCCACAAACAAAGGAGGCAAACCGTTCTGATCGCAACCACTCGCTGCACAAGACAACGGAGACACCCTATCAGTCGCCTCACAATAACAGTGAAGAAGGCAATACTCCGAATCAAGCGTAACCAGCCTCTGCGCCCAATCGATTCTGGGATTATGGGCCTGTAGCCAGGGTACCCCGAGTACCACCCCAAATGCTGGTGCGGCAATCAGATCGAAACAGACCGTATCAGAATGCCCATTATCAAATGTCATCAACAAAGGTTCGGTTGTCGTACAATCGACCCAGAGGTTAGCTCCGTTCCGTCAATAGCCCTCACGGGTTCAGGTTGTTTCTTCATCACACAGGGAACCATCAATGACTCGGCCAACCCAATGTCCATAAAGTTCCCTGTGGCCCCACAATCCAATAATACCGACAAGGAAGCTCTACCACAAGATGAGTAAGCGAAGCAAGCCGATATCGTGAAATAATGTGGGACTCTTTGAACCGCCCCTTGTACGTCATATGGGTTACAAAAACCTCTTTCATGGACTAAAGGACTCTCGCAATCCCTTCCCACGAAAGCCACAGCCTTATTCTCTGGGATCCGAGACGGTTTCACTGGACACTCTCGAGCAAAGTGTCCACCCCTCCCACAATACAAACACAACTGCAACAAGCGCCTTCGCTCCTTTTCTTCCTTGGATAAAGGACCCCGCACCCCACCCAAAGGCATAGGTTCAGGATCTATTTTCATGCCCCCATTCTCAGATGTTTCTCTCTTGGTTAAAGTTGTCCTTGGGGGTTGAAACCTGATCTTTTCCCCTTTTCTTTCACTCATACGATGGTTGAGTTTGACAACCAAATCGATGAACTCAACACAATCTTCAGGGGGGTCTACAACCTGAGAGACTATATCTTTTAAGTCCTCGCACAAGCCCTGATAAAACAAAGAGGTTCTTTTTGCCATAGGCCATTGTTTCTCTGCTACTAGGCGATTGAAAGTAGCCACATAACCCAAAAGATCCTGCTTACCCTGCCGGATCTTTAACAATTCAACATCGCTTGCCTGCATAAAAGCATGCATCTGGTTCTTAAAGGCCGGGAAACTATTCAACACAACGTCATTGTTTTCCACTAAGGGGATCGCCCAACTAGCTGCAGTACCCGAAAGATATGAGATCACAAACGCTACTTTAGTAGTGTCGTCAGGAAAAGCGGTTGGTCGACACATAAAGTGCAGATGGCACTGGTTCATAAATATAGCATATCTGCTACTATCCCCGGAAAACCTCTCTGGAGCTGCTAGAGGCACCGGCACGTGAGTGTTCACTGTAACGGACAAAGTAGAAGGAGACCCACTCTGCCCCCACCTCCTCTCATATTGAACTGTGGCTGGTTGAATCAATGGGGGCTTAGCCTTAACTGAGGGATCCCTCCCTCTTCTTTTAGTGCTTTCCTTCACCTCACTCAGTGTCCCCCGTAACTCCTGGTTCTCCTGACGCAGGGAATGGACTTCACCCTGTATGTGCGCTAAAGCCTGCATGATTTCCTGCATCGAAGAAGCCCCCCCTGCTGCCTCCTCCACCATTCTCCACTTGGGCGGTGTGTTAATTCGTGGTCTTGGTTTTCTGTTCCGATGCCGACCGGCCCAACACCGCAGGAGTGAAGAACGCCCCAATCCTCTACCCTTACCGTGACCCCCAACACCCGCAATCAAAACGGATGGTGGAGAACACGACACGGGGAGAAGGTGGGTAACAAAACAAGGGAACCCAAGGTCTTGGGGAACACAACTCGTCTCCTCTGGCTTCCTGGCAGCTGACAGCTTGACACAGACGAGACCGCTAAAATGAAAGAAGGAGACAAGATTAAACACACCCCTACTACTATTACCAGTGCCAAGTACACACACGAACCACCGACCTCCCTGCTTACCCCAGATAACAAACGGGAGTGGCTTGATACGAAACAGGAATTCTTCCACTGCAATCGTATTGTTTGTTTCTTGCGTAACCCCAGACCAACCACGCCCCCTCAGGAAACACCGAGAATGACTAAGGGGGTGGAATTCACAATTCTTAGGACAAAAAAGGACAGGGGGAAAATGGTATCAAAGGGAATACGAAAGACACCCAAAAAACCCCTGGAATCTAAAAAAGAACACGAAGGTAGCACAAAAACGGCCGTTATTCAGCTCCTTCGTGAAACCACCCAAACACAGCGTATAACAAGATGGTTTGGATACAAAAAAGGGATAATAACGGGATGTTAAAACTCAAAGGAAACGCAGCCGCGAATCCCAGAACGTCACCGAAGATCAAAAACAGGTCCCCAATAAAGGGTTCTGAAATGCCCAAGGGAATAGAAAAACAAGGGAGCAGGGGAAAAAAGGGGATCAAAACCCAGCACTAGAAAAGACCGCTGGAAAGGAGATCGCAGGAAGGGAAACAAGGTAGAACCACAGGAACAGGAAACACACGGCAAGGGACCAATAAAGAAACCAAGCACCTGTTTCCTGTTGGCAGCCCCCTTTTAAAGCGAGCTCTAGGGAGCGTCCATAAATTCGCATATGCACTTGGCACTTTTAAGAAAAACCGCTAACGGGGAACTAGACAGAAGGAACCAGGCCCCC
Source organism: Lissotriton helveticus (assembly GCF_964261635.1). Lineage (NCBI taxonomy): Eukaryota > Metazoa > Chordata > Amphibia > Caudata > Salamandridae > Lissotriton > Lissotriton helveticus. The sequence goes on along the minus strand of NC_136061.1, from coordinate 381,814,831 downwards.
TTGAACCCCAACAACGGAGAAGACATGTACACACTTACTTTGCCGGTAATAGTTTAAAATAGCCCCAGCATCTCAAAATGGATGCTGCTGCCACAGACATGAGTGTGACCTCCTGCTGCTGGATGAAACTCCGGCAGGGGAGGCCTGGACAATAGGTTTCCTGTCCAGGGAGGTGCCAGCACCTCCCCAGACAGGCTTTAGTGTATTGGGGCAGGGTGGGTTGCATTCAGTGAATGCTTTTCAGACAGTGCCTGGGGCACACAAGGTGTCCCCGTGCATTTCCCAGTTCAAACCAGTTGCTGGGGCACTCAGCCCCAACTCTGGCACGAAACTGGACAAAGGGGAAGGGGTGTAACCACCCCCTACCCAGGTCCTCCCATAGGTGGGACCCTAGAGTTAGTACAACCCCTAAACTTGGTATACGCATAGGAACCCAGTCCCTAGGAATTTAGAACAGAAATCTTGTACCTTCGACATTCCATATCGACTGGAAGACGGAAGAAATCTCCCTTGGGGTCTGTAAGGCCCGGGTAATTTCTAGCCTTTCCCTAGACCAAAAGTGACTATAATCTACTATCATTTCAGTCTTAGATACCTTTTCATTTATTAATAGGGCTTAGCTATGCGCTTTGACAGGGTTTAGTGCCTTTTTACCGTTAGTTAGGCCTGTAGGCCCAAAACCAGAGAGCAGCCATTTTGGATGGCTGCCGCATCCATTTTAGATAGCTGCCTCGTCTGTGCGAGGTGCTTCCAGAGTAAGAATAATATTTAGAGCTAACTTGTTATTCGCTAGCGGGAAAACCGGTCGAGACCTGCCCTTATCAGAGGAATGTATTTTGTTCACTGGTGGAAGACGCAACACGCAGATGGCCACTGCCGACGGCGTGAGAAGCCAGAGACTGGTACAGGAATTTGGTGGGAGTCGGCCTACGGTTGGAAATTTCCATAGCGAATGAGAGAGAGATATTAGCAAAGAGCAAGGCGTAGATGGAGGGAGAGCAACGTGCGGAGCAGACCGATGAAGTTGGTCCGAGAGCTGGTGATTAATTGCTAGCTTTTACTGAAGAGGAGAATCCTGTAATGCCAACATGCAGGAGTGGTAGAAACAGAGTGAACCAGAAGAGGGTTCGAGTTTCGGAACCAAGGCAGCGTAGACGAGGCGTAGCGGTGCAGACGTGTATTTGTGAGCCATAGTGGGAGAGCAGAGTCCCGAGTGAGTGAAGACCCAAGACAGAGAGAGAGAGAGAGAGGGACCAGCCCCGCTGCTGAGATGGAAAGACGCACGTTTAAGGTGAGGCGTTCTAAGCTAGTGTAGCTGACTCATAATTAATAATCCATCTTTTCCATCTTTTCTCCTTTATTAAGTTGTAGATGATGGCTAATTGCAACTATAATTATCTTGCTAATTATGTATCTAATTGTATAAATAAATGATGTTATATCCGATCTATATGTTTGAGTGTTGTTTCCAAGACAGGACTAACCTTTCTTTTTAATCAGATACTGGCAGGTTAGCAGGTGAGTAGACCCTTCTAGCAGGTAACTGAGAAATGAGAGATTGTGTAGCCTATGGCTGGAAGGAACTCCCAAATGTTCTAATGAGATAGCTCTTCTAAATTGAGAATAGTAAATATCGTCGGTGCACCTTAGGTGTACCGCCGACCCCTATAGAATACGCCATTGGGGAATAAAAGGTTCACCCGTGGGAAGTATAGATGATATTGATCCCAAGAGTTAGGGAACCGTCTGGCGACGTTAAATCAAAAGTCTGACGACTCTAAATCGAAAGTCTGGCGACGTTAAATCAAAAGTCTGGTGACTATAAAGAGAATAAGCTGCCCTCCGACGCAAGAGGGGGTAGGTTGGTCCAGGTCAGCTTGCTGTGGGGCTATAAAGTAAGTATCATAGGATATAATATATGGAATTCCTTAGATGTTAGCTATATCTCTAATTGTATAGGCTTGTAAATAAGCCTCTTTTCACCTTCTCATGTGAGTCTTCTAAATATCTTGTAAATAGCGGCCTGAGAAGAGTGTGTTTGCGTGACGACTGGGTTAGCCGCGGCTGGTGGCTGCCTATCCTAAAAATCCGGTTGTTACACTTGGCGTCACGAACCGTTTTCGATCGATAAGTGCAGGAATGCCGTCGTGATTTCTTGAGAGGATCCGTGGGTTCTCGCCGTGTATGATTTTGTATATATCTGATTTATTGTACTGTTTTTTGTTCGATTCTATTTGCTGTATATATTTGTCAAAATGTTTTCGAAGAAAGTTAAACCTCCTTTCGTATTGCCTATTGACATACCTGGTTGGGATTCTACCGCATACGAAGCGCTTGCACATGAATGGGCTAATTCTACTGGGCTGAGTGAGAACTGGAGTTCCTGCTTGGGGGACGCTGGGCCAGCTCAGGTGGTTGAGTGCTTGCAGAAAGTCCCGGTCGTAAAGGGCAATGAGCTTCCCGTTTTGGAGGTTGGATGTTGTTGAATGCGTACAGGCTTGTGCATGAGAATATGACTCGATTGCTATCTGACAATAAGACTTTGGAGGAACAGTTTGTTCAAGTTCAGAATGATGTTACTCTTTTGCAATGTCAAAATAAACTGCTCGCTGACAAACTTGAAACATATCAGGCTGTATACAAATATAGACACCGACGTGGAAGGGTTAACACCAGAAAAGTACGTATGGCCGTTGCGAAAGCAGGGCTTGACTGGAATCCCGATGAATGGGATGGTGATATTTGGAATTCTTCTGATGCGTTTTCTTCATCTGAGGAGAATGTTGCGCGTGCGCCGTCTCCCGTTAAATGTCGTAATTCTTCTAAGGATCGTACTGACGTCTCTGCTCATCCGATATATCGACGTAAATTGCAAGGCAATCCTAATGCTCCTCGGGGTATTGCGCTTGACAGTCTGGAAGATTACACACAACAGGAATTGAATGATATTTTGGATTGCTTCCGACAAAAGTCGGGTGAGTCCTTACTGACTTGGATGGTCCGTCTTTTTGACACAGGTGCTTCTGGTATCTCGTTAGATCATGGTGATGCTGTGAAGTTTTGTACCTTGAGTTCTGATCCTACTGTTCAGGAAAGTTTCCGCCATTTTACTGGTAATAACCAAACTAATCTTTTGCAGCTGGCAGTGGATGGTTCAAATCGTAAATATCCGACTGAGTCTGATTGGCCTATGAATGACAAACAATGGTATACTTTGAGAGACGCTTCTCAGCGCTTGAAAGAGGAATGCATGAAGACCGCTATCTTTTTGGGTACGGCTCATCAGTTGATGGACTGCGTGCTTAATACATCTGTGAGGAATAGGTTAATTTGTACTTCCCCTCCTGCTTATAAACAAGTGATGATGACTATTGATTAATCAAACTGGTAATCCTTTGTCTGCTGTGCTTGAAGCTGTGCGTGAACTCAGTGACTTGGGTGATTGGTTTAAGCCGGAACGACAGTCTCGGCCTGAGGCTCGCACTGATGATTTCCGTTTCACTCGACGTGATATGTATATGGCTCTGCTTAAGGATGGAGTCCGTGAGAGTGAAATTCATGATCTTCCTAATAATGTACTGTGGAATATGTTCCGTAAGCGTGGTTTGGATAGGAAGGAAGGTGCTAGACGGGTCCGTAAACAAGACATTGATCACTACCACTTTGATGGCGATGAATATAGTTCAAGGGTGTCCCGTGAGCACGAGAGAGAGAGGGAGAGAGAGAGGGAGGGAGAGATAGAGAGAGAGAGAGAGAGAGAAAGAGAGGGAGACAGGACACGGAATGATTCATCTTGGCCCAGGAGTGGGAGAGACAGAGACAGAGACAGAGAGAGAGATGAGAGAAGAGACCATTCTGTACGAGAGAGAGAGAGAGAGGGTGGTCGATCCCCAGAGGTAAGAATGAGAGATAAAAGATCACGATCTCTTGAGAGACTATCGCAATACTATGTGAATGACAAAAATCCTTTTCTTGAGGATGAAGGATATGAACGGGATGCAACATTACCTAAACGGTATGAGAGTTTGTATCCTGATTTGTCCTGGGCGCAAGAACACGGTAAACGAGACTAGGAAGTAGGTCAAGCTCCAGTGCGAAATTGGTCTCGTAGAGACCATAGGCCTTATGTAGATATTGAAATATATTGGAGACATCGAAATATACAGAGGGCCCGAGCATTGGTGGATATTGGAGCGGAGGCCACTCTAATTTCTGGAAATCCTAAGAAGTTAAAGGACAAGGTTACACAATTACTGGATTAGGTGGTAAAGAGACCCCCGCCGTACAAACTAAACTTGAACTGAAAATTGGAAGAAAACCCCGAAAAGAGTATCATGTATTGGTGGTACCTCTTGATGAATATATAATTGGCATTGATATTTTAAAAGGTATGACGTTGCACTTGGATGATGGATGTTATAAATTTGGACATGATCATTATATATCATCTAAAATCGTGAGAGTGGGGCGTTTAATTATGCCTCCGATTAAGATTCCACAAGCCACGAAGGTGGTTTCAATGAAACAGTACCGTATTCCCGGTGGGCACGAGGAGATCAGTGCTACCATTCAAGATTTAATGGACGCAGGAGTAATAATTCCTGTTACTTCGGCTTGGAACAATCCTGTTTGGCCGGTCCGTAAGAGTGACAATTCTTGGCGCATGACAGTTGATTATCGAGAATTAAATAAACACACACCTTCTTTGACGGTTGCAGTCCCTGATGTTATTACTTTGATTGAGAGAATTCAGAAACACAGAAACATGGTATGCAACCATTGACATTGCTAATGCTTTCTTTTCCATCCCGATTGCACCTGAATGTCCGGAACAATTCAGTTTTACATGGAATGGCCGTCAAATGACGTTCAAAAGTCTTCCCCAGGGCTACGTGCATAGTCCGACTATCTGTCATCGGATAGTGGCAGAGCATTTAGACGAGGTGACCATTGATCCTAAAATTCAAGTATGTCATTATATTGATGACATACTAATTCAAGGTGATACACAAGATCAGGTGCGAACACAATTTGAACAAATCATTGCACACTTACAAAGCAAAGGCTGGGAGATTAATCCTGATAAATTACAGGGTCCAGCGCAACATGTAAAATTTGTAGGTATTCATTGGCATGAAGGAAATAGAGAAGTAATCCCTCAAGTGAAACAGAAAATTGCAGAATTCGCAGTCCCTAAAAATAGGAAAGAAGCTCAAAAATGTATTGGTCTATTTGGCTTCTGGCGCCAACATATTCCACATTTGAGTCAGATTCTGGCCCCTTTATACAAAGTCACACGTAAAAAGAATGCATTCCAATGGAACAAAGCACAGCAGGATGCATTTGATTTAGCAAAAGAAGCAATTCAGCATGCTTTGGATTTGTGGCCAGTGCGTGATGGTGATGTGGATCTGAATGTATCTGTACAAGAGATGTATGCAAATTGGAGTTTATGGCAGAAGCAGGGCAATACTAGAGTACCTCTAGGTTTTTGGACTAAAAAGCTACCAGACGCTGGTGAGCGTTATACACCTTTTGAGAAACAATTGCTTGCATGTTACTGGGCTTTAGTAGACACGGAGCAATTAACATTGGGACATGATGTGATTCTGAGACAAGAAATTCCTATTATGCAATGGGTTTTAAGTTCACCAAAAACCCATATAATTGGACATGCTCAGGAAATGAGCATAATTAAATGGAAGTGGTATATACAAGATCGGGCTTGCGTGGGTCCAAAAGGAGTGGCAATGTTGCATGAGAAAGTGGCGCAGGCGAAAGAGGGAGAAAATGAGCACTCCGTACCTGTAGTACAGGAATCACCTGTTAAATGGGGTATGCCATTCGATGATCTGTCCGTGGAGGATAGAAATCACGTTTGGTTTACGGATGGTTCTGCCAGGTACATAGGAGAGAAGAGGCATTGGAAAGCCGTCTCCTATAACCCCGTGACCCAAAAGTTATTGAGCACAACTGGTGAAGGGCAAAGTAGCCAGTTTGCAGAACTATATGCTGTGTACCAAGTTCTGAAACAAGAGTTACCTGGAAAATGTCATATTTTTACTGATTCATGCTCCACTGCAAATGGATTAGTGATGTGGTTACCCACGTGGAAGTTCCGTAATTGGTCGATTCATGGAAAAGAGATCTGGGGTAAAGAGCTGTGGCAGGAGATTTGGGAGTTCCTTCCTCAAAGCAATGTAACAGTTTTTCATGTTGATGCTCATATGCCCATTGACTCTTTAGATAAATTATTCAATAATATTGCAGATGAACATTCCAAAATCATTAAGGCAGTGGTGGACCAACAAGATTCTGATCTGGAGGGTTTGGCGAAATGGGCCCACCAAAAGGCAGGACATTATGGCGAGAAAATTACTAGCAGGTGGGCAGCTGAGAGAGGCATCTATATTCCTCTTGACTTGATTAAAACAGCCATACTCCACTGTCCTGTATGTCAGCATTCCCAACATAGACAAGTGCCTCGAATAGTGAAAGGCCAGTTGCATCGAGGTAAATCTCCTGCCCAGGTGTGGCAGATTGATTATATTGGTCCATTACCCATGAGCAAAAACTGCCAATATGTCTGTACAGTTGTCGATACTTTTAGTGGTTTTTTAATCGCTTTGAAAGACCAGTTACGTAAATTGTCAGACGGTACCTTAAAGAATTGGAGAGATCATTTATCTGATGCTTTACTGATCTTAAATAATCGTCCATATTTGTATTCAAATTCTCCTTTAATGCGTTTATTCCCTCCTGCAGCTGATGTTAAACCTAATACAATTAAGAGTACAGTGTCCTATTGGGAAATCACACCCGGAGCTTTGGCTCCATGTAGAGCTACCCCTGGATCTGCAGGCTTAGATCTGCATTCTTTAAAAAATACTGTATTGAGAATTAATACGATTACTGTAATTGAAACAGGAATTGGTGTCCAATTACCTACTGAACATTTCGGCTTGATTGCCCCAAGATCTGGTTTAGCTTTAAAAGGTATCCAGGTACTTGGTGGAGTAATTGACAGTGACTACCAAGGAGAAATTAAAGTCATCCTGTTAAACAGTGGCGATTCTGAAGTTACAGTTAACGAAAATGATAGAATGGCCCAATTGGTCATTATGCCTGTATTCAGTGGTGCGATTCAAATGGTGCAGCTCCAACTCTGTTAACAATGCGTGGTGCAGGTGGCTTTGGCTCCACCAATAATCCCGGAGCTAGAGTTTGGGTGCAGTTGCCAAATAATCCCCCTGAACAGGCCGAAATTATTGCAACAGGATCTGATAATACAGTACTAGTGATGAGGCCAGGGCAAGAAGGCTGGGATGTAGTCCCAGCTAACAAATGTTATTTGCGAGAATAAATGATACTTGTTATTTGAATTGCAGATCATTACATGGATTGCTGCTGCCGGATGTGTCGTCGTTGGACTCCCGTGGGTCTGCTGCGACGAGGGTCAAGAAAGTGTCCGGGACCGGATCGACCATGTGGACAGAAGACGTCGCTCCGTTGCAGCATGGGACGTTAATACTAACTTCTGGGTCAGCTTGGCCCATACGATTATTAATTCATCTCACTTTTGTTTAACTCCTATGAAGTCCATTAATGACCTCCTTACCACATTCCTTGTGGCAGTTCCAATATCCATGGCTTCCCTTCGACATTTCTTTAATGTTTCTGGAGTTCATTCCGAATTCATTTATCTGGATTTCACACCCTACAGTTACTGTGCCTCATGTACTGTCCTGATTGACCCAGAACCCCCACGAACTTTTAAAATTCTAACATTTAATATTACTGAGGGGGATACGTGCTACAGATTTATCTGTGACCCTAGATTGATAGGCAAATGTGCCCAATTAAGATTGGAACATGCGACATCGCTTTCTCCACATGAGACAATTCTGTGTCGAACTAGAACTGCAAACTCTTGCGTTTCCCTTGACAACGAAATGAGCTGTAAAGGCATAATAATAACTGCAAGTCATTATTATCATGTATCATTACCGACTGGATGGCTCTTTTCCTGTGGCAATGTATCCTGGTCCTATATACCAGCAAATATTTCTCGAGGCCCCTGTGCCCTAACAAGGTTGAGTCTTTTGTTATTCTCCCCTGATGGAGCAATTTCATCCCGCGTGACACGAGATGTCATGTTGTCCAGTGATTGTGATTCATCACTCCATCTTTATTCCAAATCTGAATACCTTAGTTTAGCTATTTCTATTGTTGGTGTTCCTGCTTTAGCTGTGCACAATGCTAAAACCATAAGTAAACTTGCTTGCTGGATGGTGAAATCCATTAATAGTACTTCTACAATTTTAACTGACCTGTTATTAGATAATCAAGGAGAACGCCGTGCCATCTTACAGAATAGGACCGCTATTGATTATTTATTGCTAAAACATGATCATGGCTGCTCAGATTTTGAGGGTATGTGTTGTTTCAACTTATCAGACCATTCCCAATCCATTAGATCCCATCTTAACAAGTTACATGAACTGACCCAAGAAGTGAGGGAACATCTGGACGGTGGGTGGTTTGACTGGCTTTTTAGTTGGCTACCTGATTTGCATTCTTTACGCCAAATTTTAGGTGGAATTGTTTCAATAATTTGCATCTTGATTGCCATCTGTTGCTGTATTCAATGTATACCATCATTTTTCCATTTATTCCGACCACATGTAATGGCTAGATCTTTTAGTATTGTTTCATATTATTCATCTACCGACATACATGCAGCTTGAAAAACAAAACGATCCCCTTAATTTAGTTGTTCTACTAATCCTTCAATGCTAGTACATATAGTCAGGAGTGGAGTGTAAGGCCCGGGTAATTTCTAGCCTTTCCCTAGACCAAAAGTGACTATAATCTACTATCATTTCAGTCTTAGATACCTTTTCGTTAATTAATAGGGCTTAGCTATGCGCTTTGACAGGGTTTAGTGCCTTTTTACCGTTAGTTAGGCCTGTAGGCCCAAAACCAGAGAGCAGCCATTTTGGATGGCTGCCGCATCCATTTTAGATAGCTGCCTCGTCTGTGCGAGGTGCTTCCAGAGTAAGAATAATATTTAGAGCTAACTTGTTATTCGCTAGCGGGAAAACCGGTCGAGACCGGCCCTTATCAGAGGAATGTATTTTCTTCACTGGTGGAAGACGCAACACGCAGATGGCCACTGCCGACGGCGTGAGAAGCCAGAGACTGGTACAGGAATTTGGTGGGAGTCGGCCTACGGTTGGAAATTTCCATAGCGAATGAGAAAGAGATATTAGCAAAGAGCAAGGCGTAGATAGAGGGAGAGCAACGTGCGGAGCAGACGGATGAAGTTGGTCCGAGAGCTGGTGAATAATTGCTAGCTTTTACTGAAGAGGAGAATCCTGTAATGCCAACATGCAGGAGTGGTAGAAACAGAGCGAGTCCAGAAGAGGGTTCGAGTTTTGGAACCAAGGCAGCGTAGACGAGGCGTAGCGGTGCAGACGTGTATTCGTGAGCCATAGTGGGAGAGCAGAGTCCCGAGCGAGTGAAGACCCAAGACAGAGAGAGAGAGAGAGAGGGACCAGCCCCGCTGCTGAGATGGAAAGACGCACGTTTAAGGTGAGGCGTTCTAAGCTAGAGTAGGTGACTCAAAATTAAAAATCCATCTTTTCCATCTTTTCTCCTTTATTAGGTTGTAGATGATGGCTAATTGCAACTATAATTATCTTGCTAATGATGTATCTAATTGTATAAATAAATGATGTTATATCCGATCTATATGTTTGAGTGTTGTTTCCAAGACAGGACTAACCTTTCTTTTTAACCAGATACTGGCAGGTTAGCAGGTGAGTAGACCCTTCTAGCAGGTAACTGAGAAATGAGAGATTGTGTAGCCTATGGCTGGAAGGAACTCCCAAATGTTCTAATGAGATAGCTCTTCTAAATTGAGAATAGTAAATATCGTCGGTGCACCTTAGGTGTACCGCCGACCCCTATAGAATACGCCATTGGGGAATAACAGGTTCACCCGTGGGAAGTATAGATGATATTGATCCCAAGAGTTAGGGAACCGTCTGGCGACGTTAAATCAAAAGTCTGGCGACTCTAAATCGAAAGTCTGGCGACGTTAAATCAAAAGTCTGGCGACTATAAAGAGAATAAGCTGCCCTCCGACGCAAGAGTGGGTAGGTTGGTCCAGGTCAGCTTGCCGTGGGGCTATAAAGTAAGAATCATAGGATATAATATATGGAATTCCTTAGATGTTAGCTATATCTCTAATTGTATAGGCTTGTAAATAAGCCTCTTTTCACCTTCTCAGGTGAGTCTTCTAAATATCTTGTAAATAGCGGCCTGAGAAGAGTGTGTTTGCGTGACGACTGGGTTAGCCGCGGCTGGAGGCTGCCTATCCTAAAAATCCGGTTGTTACAGGGTCAAGGAGTGATTCCCCTGTTCAAACAATCCTTTGTTTCTTGGGATTCTCTGGTTGCTCCAGATGTGCCCTGACTCCCCTCCAAAGGGTAAGTCCCTCAGACCTTGCTGGTCTACTCTGAAGCCAATCTTTTCATCCTGCGTGGGGTGCTGTTGCCAAGGCTTGTTGGGTCCAATCCGGATACCGATCCTGCAGCACTCGATATCCTTTGTGGGACAGCTCGATTCCAGCTCCTGGTCATAGTCAACGCCTCCTAATCCTCGTGGCTGAATAGTCAAGCTTCACCTGCATCACTTGAACGCACCCGACATCGGCTGGCATTTTCTCCTCGCCATCCTGGTCACTGGCTAGTGACCCAGACTCTGTCCCCTCTACTTTCAGGTTCTTCAGATCTCCAATCCACCCTTGGATCCATCCGGACACTTTTCTCCTAGTCGCCTGCAGCACTTCTTTGCAGCTCGCCATTTGAAATGACGACGAAACCCGACACGAAAAGATCCATCTGCACCCAGCTTCCTTGGGTGAGGTAACACGAGTACTTCGGTGCTCCCGTGAATCTGGACTCTCAAAGTGTTCAGTACTGAAGGGGTATTATCGTAGTCCACTCCTAAGTGTCCTTAAACTCTAAACTTGTAACTTTAATTTCCTCCATAGAAGCAAATGGTGATTCGAGGCTGTGTTTAGACACTGCATGTGTCCCCCGTGGGTCTCTTGCGTCCCTACCGTGGGTGGTTCCTGGTTACCCCAGTGGTTCTACAGGCCCTAGGCCTTGTCTCTATGCTTAGAGCGGTACTTCTATCACTTTCTTAGTGTATGGTTTGTGAGGCCCCTAGGGCAAAACGTATACTGGGCTTTTTACTGTGAGCTATTTAAATTATTTTTTGTACTTTTACTTTTAGCCTCATAAAGAGACCAAAGGGGTGTGTTTTAGAATAAATATATATATTTTATATATATCCTTGTGTGGTTCTCCTTTCATGTGTTTATTCAAGGGATTATAGACTGGTAAAACAAGCTGCTTTACATTCCTTCAAGACTTAGCCTGAAGGCTGCTCTCCACAGCTACCACTAGGCTAGCTTTCTATAAAGGTTGTCTTAAACCTACCATCAATAAGGGTCGTTTGGACTGGTGCAAGGTGCCCACTAGAATAGTGCACCTCATATGCCAGGCCAACTTCTCATAGTGAGTAGTCGTCGGAGCTAGTTGTGAGGCAGAGGGTATCTTTGTGTACAATGACGATGTCTCCTCCTGGCCGGTTGACGCCATATTGTGGATGATTTTGTAGCTGTCAGGGATGGTGGTTGCGATGTCTGGGGCTGAGGTGAAGTTCACCCAGGTTTCTGCATGGAAGGCAAAGTCGGAGGAGAGGGAGTCGTGCAGGTTCCAGATCTCCACATAATGTCTTTTGAGGGAGAGGGTGTTGAGTAGGATGCATCTGAGGAGGTCGGGTCTGGTTCTTGGGGGTCGTGAGGTCAGTGTGTGAAAGGTCAGCGAAGGTGTAGTTGCAGTTGTGGCAGGTGAACAGGCATTGGGTGTTCTTTGGCGACACAAGGTTGCAGGCGGTGTTGAGGGCATAGAGGGTGGTGGAGTCATAGCGGGAGATGGTCCAGGAAACCGGGTCTGTGGCGCTGGAAGCAGTCCAGGCACGGGCAGGTGCAGACGGACTTGACTTTGGAGCGCCTTAGACATGCCAGTGGCGCGCCAGCTAAACACACCAGCTACACGACTGCAATTAAACAGTGTTGGGGAGGGCTGAACAACTGGGAGGCAGGAAGCAGGTAGAGAAAGTGACAAGAAAGCAGTGATGGAAAAAAGAAAGATGAAAAAAAGAGAAGAAGCAGAAAAAGGCAAAAAGCAGAAGACAGAGGGCAGAGCAGGAGCAGAGCAGAGATGCACCCCACTGGACCACAAGGGATTAGACGCAGGCAAGTGCCTGTGGGTGGAGGAGGGCCTCGAACCTAGCACCTGGAAGGGTCAGGGGGCAACATCTGCTAGGCATAGCTGTACGGTGTGTGAAGCAACCTACTACCAGGTCAGAAAGTACACTCCTTCACTGCACAGTGGCCGACATCAACTAGTGTTGTGAAGGGCTCAACAGCTGGTGAGGTGGGAAGAGGGATCGGGAAAACGGTTCTAGAGTGGGTAGGCTGTTGGGGCGAGCTGCGGCAAGGGAAAGGGACAAAAGGTGCAAATGGGAGAAAACAGAGAAAGTGACAAGAAAGCAGTGATAGAAAAAAGGAGCAGAGGAGCGGAAGTAGGCAGAAAGCAGAAGACAGAGGGTAGAACAACAGCAGAGCAGAGACACTCCCCACTGGAACACGAGGGATGATGCCCAGGTGGGTGCCTGAGGGTCTAGAACTACGGACATGAAAGGATCAGGGGGCAACAGCTGCCAGGCAGAGCTGTGTGGCGAGGAAAGCAACCTACTGACCAGGCCAGTAAGAACGCTGCATAACCACCTTTGTTTCCAAAAAACAAATAGAGGCAACAAGGAATGGACTAATTTCATATGGTGGTACCCTTGAGACATAGTTGTTGAAAATATGCATAAAGATGAGCATGTCTTCTATGACTATTGCTTTGAATGATTAATGTTTGTTTTGGACAGTAGCCTGTACATATCCATGTAATTTATTGGTATAAACACAGAAGTGTAGGCAGTTTGCAATACATCTATGATTTAGATTAAAATAAATGTATGCTCAATGGTAATGCATTGCTTCACTGAATTGTGTTAAAAATGTGGTGTTTTCCCCCAGGTTATCCTTTGATACTTTCCTAAAAACCACATCAAAAACAGCAGAGCAAGCAACCCCCTGGCAGCCAAAGTCAGAGATCAACAAAGTAAATCATCTACTCAGGGGGTGCGAAGAGACTCCTCCAGGACAGCAGCGATTAAAGAGGATGAAAATACCTGCTTTCATGCTTTTTATGCAAACTTCTATTCTGGCTCACTAGTCCAGAGACATCAGTGCCAGCATTTCCGCATTTCTAGCAGAACTAAGGTACTATCAGTTACTCTCTGACTTCAAAATCAATCTGATGAAGTCTATGGGACTAAGCCTCACCACACCCACTTTCACGTTCCCAGAGATAAAAGCTAGATCCATGTTTGAATGAAAAATAACTGGAATACTTCCGTGTCTTGTCAGCTAAAAACTTACCAGAAACCCTATTGAGAAAAGTAGGAAGAACAGCACACGTTGCAAAGATGGGGACTCAATATCCTGCACACCAACAATTATTCTTGGGAGCTAATAAAGCACTCATACAGACGAAAATATTAACAAAAACACTCTACCTGATCCGTGTAGTTCCTCTAACAACAACAACAAGGGATATATAACAGTGCACAATTTATGCACAAATTACATCTGGCATGATAAGAAACCCAGTATGGGAATGGGTCAGAAAGGACACTTAACACCAAGTACGGGAGGTTTGGGTGTGCCACATATACTCAGGTACTTTCCGGAATCACACTTGCGATCTTTGTTGGAGTAGTCATATATGGAAAATCAAAAGAAGTGATGCTATATAGACCATACCATGGTGGACCAATCTTTGTGGTAGGTAGCATGGATACCACGCATAGAGATATAAGGCTGTATGCCTCCGCAGTGTTGAGGTCCACCCCAGAGACATGGGATACAGGGCATAGGAGGAAACCCCCGAGTTCATGCCTGGCACCATTTACCTCCCTACTACAAAACAGTGATTTTGCCCCAGGATGGGGTGATAAATCTAAAGGCTGAAAAAGCACCAAATGTGACACAATAGACGACTTGTTTCATAAGGGTCAGACTACGCCATTCCAGCAACTCAAGCAGAAATATGTGATAAAGAACGAAGAAAGGTATAGATATATGCAAGTAAAGTACTGGGAGCTGTAACCACTGATAAAGGGGGGTGGTTCAAGATCCCTTACACCCCTCGAAAAGCTAATCCAAACACACACTTGACAAAGACAAGCCATATCACTCACATACAAATTTCGGATTGGTAGGGAAGCTCATACACGTCACCCTTACCAGAGAGTATGAGGAAAGGAAAGTTAGACATAACATTAGATGATGAACGATGGGACACAATATTTCCGATGCAAAACAATTTCAAAAGACATGAGCATGTGAAGGAACTACTGTATAAACTTCTCTACAGATGGCACCTCACACCGCACAGAACAACTCAGGCAGCACAGGACCTGACACCTGCTGGGAGGAATGCAAGGAATGGGGCACTTTGCTGCACATATTAAGGAGCTGTCCAGGCATACAAAAATAGTGCAGATTTGGGCAGATGTCATCTAAAATATTATAGGGATACCCATCGCAGGAACTATATCAGCTATTTATTTATTTATTTATTCATGTGTCTTTATAAAGCGCACTATCACCTTGCAGGCATCCTGGCGCTGGTTGCTCAAAGAGGGCGGAAGTGTCAGACAGAACCGGACATGACGGGCAAGTTACACATACTAAGGAAACAGACAGGTTTTAACCTTTTTTCTGAACGGGAGAAGCTCCTTCATTTGCCTGATTTCGCACGGAAGCAGATTCCAGAGCTTGGCCGCGGCCACCTCAAAAGATCTACCCCCCGATCTGGTCTTCCTAAACCTAGGCACTCTCACCAACCTAGCCACTGAGGAACGAAGCAGCCTGGTTGGGGAATACCACGCAAATTTGGATTGCAGGGGTAGAGGGCCTATTCCATGTAAGGCCTTGAAAACGAGGCAGAGGGCCTTGAATTGTACCCTCTGTCGCATAGGGAGCCAGTGCAGCTTCGCCAAGGCTGCCTGCGCATGTGCTCTCCTAGGAAGCCCCAGAACCAGCCTAGCAGCGCTGATTGTAGTCTTTGGAGCCTGTCCAAAAGGAAGCCAGGGGACTCCAGTAGCAAGGCATTACAGTAGTCCAGCCTACTGAGGATCGTACACCTTGCCACCTGGGCGAGCGCCTTAGATGGTAATAATGGCATGATCTTCCGCAAAGACCGCAAAATAGCAAAACAGCAGGAGGTCGTCTTATTGACGTGTGTCTCCATGCTGAACTTCTGATCAAGCATGACCCCTAGGTTGCGAACTGATTCCACTGGCCGCACTTTAGTCTCTGTCTCAGAAGGCCAAAAGTTCTCTGGAAATGGCCGGGAGATCTTATTCCCGGTGCTAAAGAGCACCTCCGTCTTCCCAGCATTAAACTGGAGGGGTTCAAAAGTCACCTGCCCCCCCTCCTCTATTGGTCAAGTGCTTCAGCACCTCTTTGGCGTGCTTTTTCATGTGAGGGGTAACCCCCTCTTGCCTCTGGGCGCTTCATAGCAGCCCCAACCAGATTTTTGCATTTGTCACCCCGAGTGGGACGGGTATGCTCAGACGTGAGTCCCGTGCTCTCCATGCCATTGGAATCAAGCTATCCTGGCTGATGAAGGCTGATAGCCAGAAACCGATCCTAGGATGCTTAATTCCTGTCTAGGGAAGACATGGATTGGCAGTTCGGGCTGGACTGTTCCCATGAGGCACAGGGTCAAGACTGATTTGCATATGGCCATGTCTGAACTGGGGTGGCTTGGTGAGCAAAATAACAATGGATTAAACCCAGATATGTGACTGGTGGTGAATGTTTCACATTGTGCAACATTCCGTCCATCATCTTGTGTGTTTTGCTGTTCACCCAATGTGGGAAGGGTATGCCCAGACGTGGGTCCCGTGCTCACTAAGCCACTGGAGTCAAGCTATCCTGGCTGAAGACGGCTGGTTATATGTTCTTACAACGAATTCCGCTGCAACGCATGCCTTTACCACGCATGCGTTACAACGGAATGGTTTATCAACGCATAACTTTTTCCTCTAATTCATGCGTGGTGACGTGGTACGTCGTTAAGAAGAAACTGAAGTTTCTTTCCGTTTCCTCTTAAACGACGACGATTTCAGGTGAGGTTTTTATTTGGGGGGGAGACCCCCCCCAAACCCCCCATGTTTATTTTGAACCTTTGCCACATATGCCTTTACTACACACCTCGTAGTAAAGGTATGCGTGGTAAAGGCTTTCGTGTTAACCACACATGCGTTGTAATGCATGCGTGGTTAATGTATTCGTGGAAACGGCCGCGTTGTAATGGCCGTTTCCCAAGACGGCTGATAGCCAGAAACCAGTCCTAGGATGCTTGATTCCGGTCCAGGGAAGACATGGCTTGGCAGTTCGGGCTGGACTGTTCCCATGAGGCACAGGGTCAAGACTGATGAGCAAAATAACTATGGATTAAACCCAGATCTGTGACTGGGGGTGAATGTTTCCCATTGTGCAACATTCCGCCCATCATCTTGTGTGTTTTGCTGTTATCCCTAGATATAGGCATGCAGCAAGCTTGTCTTCACAAAAATTAGCAAGTGAAATCATCTGTGTGTAACCCATGCCTGCAGTGCTAAACAAGCAGAAAGGAGTTTCCCTGCTTTGCCCCTGTGCAGGAGTTGGCATCGCATTTGTTATTCACTTGAACTTACTAAAAAACTAAACAAACTAAGGTACAATGCGTAGGCAGTGTGGGTTTGCATATAATTTACTGGCTAGTAAATTATAAGAGATAACCCTCTTCGTAATTTGGGTCAGCTGCTGGACTATTTGAAGTTTCAGATTTCAACGGCTATTGCATTTAAATGGTATGTATTGTTCTATTGCATGTGCACTGCACTCGTACAGCTCAATAAACATACCCTGTGCACTTGTTGGCGTGTGAAATCAGTCTCCTATGCCATTGCGCAATGTCGGTGCATGACCCAACATGATACGTCAAGCTTGGTTGTGCTATGGTCACAGTTTACAGCAGTGACAGCATTAAGAAGGGAGAGTGAAGAACCTCCCTGTTAATCTATCGCCACCACAACTTAACTTTTTCTGACGTTGTGGTGGCGATAGGGGCTTTGCCTTATTCACGAGGCAGTGTGCTGGAAATGGTGGCCTCTTGGCAATGATTTGCACCTTTGTCCAAGTAGGGTCCCTTGCTTCTAGTCAGGGTAAGGGAGTAACGCCCTTAGACAACCCTTGTTCACCCCCTTGGTAGCTTGGCAGGTGCAGACAGGCTTATCACAGAGGCAGTGTGTAAAGCATTTGTGCACACATACAGTAATGCAGTGAAAACATTACAAATGGACACCACACCAGTTTATAACAATAAGTAATCTTTATCTAAACCAAACAAGACCAAAACAACAAAAAAACAACATACAATTATCAAGATATGAATTGTAAAATGTAAAAACAGTTCTATCCATAACCAACTATAGAGGCAATACTTTCAACACAAAGTACATTGGATGCATCAAAATCATAAGCAAAAAGAGCCGCAGGGAAGGTGGTATGTCGGTTCCTCACGCACAGGGAGGGTGATGCGTTGGTTCCTTGATCCAGGGGAAGTGATGGGTTGGTTCCTTACTGCCACATAGGGGAGCTGATGCGTCGCTTCCTTACTGTAGACTGGGCACCCTGTTGCGACGTATGGGGATTTGGGGAGGCATCAACTCTCGATGAAGCAACGGTACAGTGCCGATCTCTCTAGCCACGGTCCCACGATGCGTTGGTTCCTGCAACCACACAGCAGGGCCTGCATCATTCGGTGCGGTGATTTCGACGTGCATCGGTTTCTTCAGCGGCACGCCGGCGATGCTTGGGAATTTTTCCAGCATGGCGGTGTTGCATCAGAAACAGGTGCGGATGCATCACACTTCTTTAGTTGCTTCAAGTTCTCTCAGCTTCCAGCAGCAAGAACAAACTCCAGAGGCCCAACACGGGAACAGACCCCTCTTGGCAAGTCTGAACTCCAAGCTACTGAGTTCAGGGGAGCTGTGGGTTAAGTATTTGTGTTCCTGAGACTTCAGAACAGGAGGCACGCTCTACTTCAAACTCTTGGAGAACTTCTTCAAGCAGGATACATAGCGTGCAGCAAAGTCTTTGTCCTATTCTTGGCAGAAAGAGCCACTGCAGGCCCACCCCAGAGAGCACATATCAAAGGGGCAGTACTTCTCCTTCAGCTTTCCCAGCACTTCTTGGCAGAGGTTCCCCTTGATTCCAGAAGTATTCTAAAGTCCTTGCGTCAGGGCCCCAATATTTATACTAAATTTATCTTAGTTCTCTTGTGCCAGAGAGCCTCTGTGCTCAGTCTAAAGCAGATCTGTCCTCTCAGGCCCAGCTTCCCAGCAGGAGATGGAGACGGCATTGTTAAAGGCAGACCAGCCTATTCAGGTTCAGTGAAATCTCCCCCCACTACTCTAAATACAGCCTAGGTCTATTCGCCCAGCCCTGGCTCATTCTGGAAAGGCAGGACACACCTTAGCCCCACAGTGGCTGTCTGAGAGAATGCACATCCCCAGCCCGTCACTCCAAAGCCAGACAGTCAATCCACAAACCAGCAGAGGCAACCGGGATGGATAAGCAAGAAAATAAGATGTTTCAGGATGGATGTACAAGTAGGGGAGGAATTTCCTTATTTGGAAGCGGTGCCCTCAAACACCTGTGAAGGTGTCATGCTTCATCATTGGGCATTTTTGGTCCATGTGGGGGCACTGCAATTCCTCATGAGCCCTCCGAAAGGGCTCTTTACTGAGGATCTTTTAAAGTAAAAAACACCTTAATGGTGAGTGAAAATGTGTGGCGTTAATGAATAAGTGGGTTAAAAATACAACGGTGGTACCCAAGAAAAGAAGGTTTTCATTCTAGCGTCCACCAGGTATAAAGTTGAAACAGAAGCCAAACTCTTACTTTCCAATAACGAGGAAATGCAGTTTGGTCAAGAGTGAAGGTGAAGTTAATTGGGTCGACATATTTCACTCCCTATTGGTCCAGAAGTGATCGTTGGCAGTTCATCATGACAGTGTATAGTGCGAAAGGTAAAAAAGGGGAAATCTGTCCCTGCCCAGAATTCGGAGAGTGAGCATTAGGTAGTGGGTACCAATAGATTAGCCACCTCTGTCTTAGTCGGGGAGAGACTAGTATGTTAGGTACAAGAAAAAAGCAGTGATGATCAGTTACCTAATAAAGTATCCAACCTGAAAGAGAGGGGATAAAAATCCACCACAGGGAATGTACAGGGTCTGAATAGTAGCGGAACGTAATGGAAAAAATGTGCTGGAGGTGTAGCAGAGAGTCTATATCATTGCTGTGTGTCACTCATACAAAAAAAACAACTGTGAGTGACAAGTGATTACATGCCTGAAGAAACGTCTTAAATCATTAGCAGAACCACAAAGACTCACCCAACATAACACACACATAAATATATAAATAAGAATAAAGTATTGCTAAACATCCGAGTTTGGGAGTAATATATCTCTTATCCTCTTTAAGTAAAGAAAATAGCCTCTTAGGTAACAGAAGGCTCGCTGTGTGAGATCTGCAGGATAAGTTAACAGAAGGGGCTCAGACGTCAAAACAAAGGAGTCGGCCGTTTAATGAAAGCCCTTGCCACTCGCCAATGCATGCTTACAGTATATTCTTGTAGCACTCTGCATAATCACCTACCCACATCTGCCTAGCCGGAGGGAACCAGCCCCTCGGGACAGCAAAGTTAAAGTAGTGCAGAAGCTGTCCATCAGTGAACTGGCCCACGTCACATGTGACCCGGAAAGCCAGGCTTAACGTGGGGGAGGCGAGGGGTAAAAAGGTGGACAGGAACCTAATCCTGTGGCCGTCATCTTGCGGCCACCGAGATTTTCGCTTAGTGCCTAAAAACCAGAATGTTTCATCCTTGAATTACATTTGTCAAAATACCTTCTGACAGCACTTCCTTTTCCACTTCTGTAGTGGTTGCTTTAATTACTCGTGCTCATCGCGCGGTGTGTCGCGCGATGTGCACGCATCTTACATGTTATTATTTGACTATGGGTCCACGCGTGATGTGGTCGCATGCTATGTATTTGTTTAATGATGCATCCATGCGCGATGTGTCCGTTTGGTGGTTATTACTCTAACGTGTGGCCAGTCACCGTTGGGATTTTCCTCTGGATGGAAGCATCGCACATCGGGTGGAGTTTGTTATTTATTGGAAATAAACCTGACTTCAACTTTCCTCCGTTTCATCTGTGGATTATTCATCATAACAGTTGGCGACGATCGGGAATAAAACTCCACCATACTCACGCAAGAATTTTTCATCAATATTTGTTGTTAAATTAAGGACGTACCTTTGCCGTTTCCACTCTGTGAAGTACTTCGCAGAAACTTTCTGTACTCTTCACCGATGAATAAGCTACGTTGAAATATATTTTATGCGCGATTGGCTTACATTTCAAGCGTGAGGATTGGCCATTATAGACTGTTTTACCTCTCATGTACGAGGATTGTAGCTCATAAGGTTAGATCTGTCCCTTTGAGCGTTCATGCGGAATTAGACAAGTCTTTGAAAGATCTGTGTGAACAAAGTATTATTCAACCAGTTGATTCTTCACAGTGAGTGGCACCGATTGTGGTCGCTCGCAAAAAGACTGGCGAAATTAGGCTCTGTGCGGATTTACGCGGTTTAAACAAGAATATTATTGTGGATTGCCACCCTCTGCCAAAGATCCATGAGCTTCTCGCTAATCTTGGCGGGGCTAGGTGGTTTTCTCTGATCGACTTAAAGTCGGCTTATCATCAGGTAGCTTTATCAAAGGAGTCTCAGAAGTTAACCACTTTTATTACCCTGTTTGGCGCTTTTAATTTTTTACGCCTTCCCTTTGGCCTAGCTTCAGCTGGCAGTGTCTTCCAGAAGCTTATGGATTCTCTTTTCTGTGAGGTGCCTTGAGTTCAGGCTTACCTCGATGACATTTTGATTTTCGCTAAGTCTTTAGAGGAGCATAATACAATTTTGAGACGTGTCCTTACCATTTTGATGTCTAAAAAAATGACTGTCCGCGGTGAAAAGTGCAAATTCGCTGTTAAGGAGCTTGATTATTTGGGTCATACTGTTTCCCGTGAGGGGATTAAACCAAAGTTCTCTGTGATTAGAGCCATAGAAGATGCCAAACCTCCATCTGACAAGGATTCTCTCAGATCGTTTCTTGGTCTGGCAGAGTACTATGCCAGATTCGTCCCTGCTTATTCTGAGTTGGTTGAACCTCTACGCGGCTTATTGAGAAAAGGCTGCAGTTTTGCCTGGTCTCCTGAGTTAGACAAAGCTTTTAATGATGTTAAAAAATTGATTGTGTCTGCTAAAGCTCTTCACGCTTTCAGGGATGATTGTCTTTCTGTCATAACAGTGGATGCAAGTATCACTGGTTTGGGTGCAGTATTAACTCAGAAAGTAGGAGGAAATGAACAGACAGTTGCTTTTGCTTCACGTTCGCTGAAGTCATTTGAGACCAGATATAGCACAATTGAAAGGGAAACATTAGCTTGTGTGTGGGCAGTTCAGAAATTTAGAACATATATTTGGGGTCGGAAATTTGAGCTTGTTACCGACCATAAGCCTCTTGTCTATATTTTTGAGAAGGTCAATTCTTCATGTATGTCGGCTAGATTGATGAGGTTGGTTTCTAAATTACAGGAGTTCCATTTTGAGGTCAAACACATTAGTGGTGGTAAAAATTTTAGGGTCGACTGTCTTTCAAGACTTTCCATGGTTAAGGATGATGATGAGGATATCTCTTTTGAGGATATTGAATGTGTTACCATGGTGGATGCTGTTGATGAATTGACCCCTGTTTTATCTGAGAATGATTGGAAATCTGCAGGTGAAAGTAATTCAGTCCTTCAGAAGGTTATTCACTATTCGACCCGTAGATGGCCGGAGCCTAGGTGTCTGGAGGGTAAATTACGTCAATTTTCACAGGTCGCTGATGAGCTTTCAGTTGAGAATAATATTGTTTGCAGAGGAGACAGATTTATTCCTCCTTTCAAATTACGGCCTTTGATTATAGGTGAAGCTCACAAAGGTCATTTGTGAATTACTAAAACCATTATGAGGATTAAGGAACATTATTGGTGGCCCTCTTTGGATGTACAGGTCAGGACATTAATTGATTCTTGTCCAGAATGCTTGGTTTCTGATAAACATTGGCATACAATGAAAGTACCTTTATCTCCGACTGAATTTCCACATGCAGCATGGGAAAAAGTTGGTATTGATTTTTCAGGTCCTTATTCTATTTTGGACCAGGAATGCAAGTATGTTATCTTATTAGTTGATTATTATTCCAAGTGGATGTACCACGAATTTGTTAAATCACCCGATTCTGACTCTACTATTTCATTTTTGAAAAGAATTTTTGATGTGGAGGGGGCTCCTAGGGTGCTTGTCAGTGATAATGGCACACATTTTGTTTCCGATAAGATGAGGAAATTTCTTGGTGATCTAGATATTAAACAACTCAAAGTTGCTTTATATTCCCCATCTTCAGATGGTTTGGTGAAAAGAGGAAATACGGTGATTAAGGAGGGCATTCAGACGGCGTTGGCTTGTGGAATGAATGCAATTAGTTTCATTAGGGAGAAAGTTTGGCATTACAACACTTCTTCACACTGTACTACAGGAGTCTCTCCTTTTATGTTGTTGAGGAACAGAGGTTCGCATTCTAATTGGTTTCCTTCCTGGCTTCAGAAATTATCCGGGGATAAGGAAATTGACCTGGGTGCTATCCGAAAAAGAGTGGATGCCAAACAAATACTTATGAGGAAACATTTTGATTCTAAGTGTAATGCTACTCCTGTGGATATTTCTATGGATGACTGGGTTTTGATCAAAAAGCCTGTTAAAGGTAAAAAAGGAGAGTCCAAGTTTTTTCAACCTTTAAGGGTTCTTAAAGTCAGTAAGGGTGCTGCTTTCATTGATGGCAAAGGTTGGTGGAACAAGCGCCATCTTGTAAAAGTTTCTCATCAACAAGCCAACATCATTAGAAACATAAGGAATGAACCTGTTGAGGATTTGGATTGGTGTCATTGGTTAAATGACCCTGTTGATGTGAACGGATGTGTTAATATTCATGTTCAATCGGCCAATGGTTGTGTTAATTCCTCTGATACCAATTCTTCACAGTTTATTTCTTCTTATGGCAGAGTCATCAGAGCACCTAGAAAATTCAATGATTTTGTAAGGTATTGAAGTTTGATGATTTCTTCTGATGTTAATTTGTTTTCGTTTTTCTTTAGTTTCTATTTGTCATTATAAGGGGGAAGGTGGTGTAGTGGTTGCTTTAATTACTCGTGCTCATCGCGCAGTGTGTCGCGCGATGTGCACGCATCTTACATGTTATTATTTGACTATGGGTCCACGCGTGATGTGGTCGCATGCTATGTATTTGTTTAATGATGCATCCACGCGCGATGTGTCCATTTGGTGGTTATTACTCTAACGTGTGGCCAGTCACCGTTGGGGTTTGCCTCTGGATGGAAGCATCGCGCATCGGGTGGAGTTTGTTATCTATTGGAAATAAACCTGACTTCAACTTTCCTCCGTTTCATCTGTGGATTATTCATCATAACAACTTCACCCTCCCATGGAGGCATCCACAATCAGCTAATTAGGTCACTTTCACCTTTCTAAGATTGTGGTCACAGGATTAGGCTCCTGTCCACATTTTTCCCCTTGCTTCTTTCACATCAAGCCTGGCTTTCTGGGCCACGTGTGACACACAGCGAACGCCTACGCTTACTTAAGATGATATTTTCATTACTTATAGATGGTAAGCGAGATATCTCTCCCAAACTTTGATGTTTATCAATATGTTATACTTATTTATATATAAATGTGTGTGTTATGTTTGGTGAGTCTTTGTGGTCCTGCTAATGATTTAATACGTTTCTTCAGGCAGGTAAATAATTGTCACACACTTTATGTTTTTGTATGAGTGACACACAGCAATGATATAGACTCTCTACTACACCTCCAGCACGTTTGTTCCATTACGTGCCACTACTATTCAGCCACTGTACATTCCCTGTGGAGGATTTATTCCTACCTTATGTTTACTCCCCTCTCTTTCAGATAGGATCCATTTTTGGGTGGCTGATCGTCAATGCTTTTTTCTTGCTCCTAACGTTCTAGTCTCTCCCCGACTAAGATACAAGTGGGTAATCTATTGACACCCACTACCTAAATTTCTGGGAAAGGACAGACTTCCCTTTTTTTGTTTTACCTTTTGCACTATACTCGGTCCTGATGAAACACCCAGGATCCCTTCTGGACAATACTGCTTGAAACATGTTAACCCAATGCACTTCACCGGCAGTCTTGACCAACCTGCATTTTCTCATTATTGGAAAGTAAGTGTTTTTACTTTATCCGGTGGACCCTAGAATAAAAACCTTCTTTTATTGGGTACCACTTTGGTATTTTTAACCCACTTACTCATTAGTGCCACACACACTTGCAGTCATCATTACGGCGTATTTTACTTTGAAAGATCCCTGCTAAAGAGCCCTCTTGCTGGGCCCATTGGGTATTGCAGCTCCAACTCCATGAGGAGCAAAAACGCCCAATGATAAACCCTGACACCTTCATAGGTGTGAGGGCACCACTTCCAAAAAAGAGAACTGCCCCCCTACTTGGGTCATCAATCCTGAAATAACTCTCTCTCCACCCTCAACTTGGCTTGAGTCTTTTTAGGATTTTGGGGTCATTCCACTCCACCACCCATTGATTATGAAGCTGCCCCATATTTGCAAGGGTAGAGTAAATCTGGGCCGGCGCCAAAATTAAGACCAGGAAAACCTGGTTTTATGTGTGCAGCGTTGAGCAGCACATATAGAAACAGCAAACTACCATTGATTGTTTATGTGAAGGAAGGTGACCCTTCCTGCATATAAACAATCAATAGAAAATGATTAAGCAGCATTAAGCAGCACACATAGAAGTTTCATAGAAGTTTCAAAATGCTATTTCAGATTGTTTATGTGCAGGCATGCACCTTCCTGCACATAAACAATCTTCCCCTACAACACAGGCACCACTGCACTAATGTGCAAGAGTGTCTGCATTGGCGCAAGGCAGCTCATATTAACGCCATCAAAGGAGGAAACGCAGGGCTGCAACATATCCTTGTAAATATGGAAGTGGCGAAGTGCGGCGTTAAGCCAGGGTGGCTAACATCTCGCTCCCCCACTTCCTAGTATATATGCCCCATGATTTGATAACGTTGGATTATGCCATGGTCAGTGAGTGAAAGATGGCCAAAATATGTATAGGTAATCTTCATTATTCTCGATCATACTCATCCTTGACCCAGTCATTCATCTATGAGAGACATTCAATTTCCGGACAGGAAACAAAACAGAAATGAAATGAGGCCCACCCACCCTCGGCTGGGTACTATAAAGGAACAGAGTTCCCCCAGCACTTCCTGTCATCCAAAGCCTGTTTATCAAAGGTCTCTGAAAATAAGGGAGGGTGGGTTGTATATAATGATTGGGTTGAGGATGAATATGACTAAGAGAAATGAAGATTACCAGTAAGTAGTTGGAGCATTACTTGTAGGTCCCTCGTCCTCGACCAAGTCATTCACCTATGAGGTATACCAAAGCAAAGAGACAGGCCTTTGCTCAATATGAACATGTAAAGGAGTTCTAATTGAATGATATAATGCAACACTGCAGTGATTTATTGCTGATATCAGCATCAATACCATGAATATACAAATACTTACAGGAAAACAGATTGCAAAACATATTTACCAATGTTCCTATGAGCATTACCCATATCCCTCAAACTGTAATGGTTTACATAGGTATACACCAAAGCCCAAGTCCCTGATCTGCAGATCTTTTCCATCATAACACCTCACAGTTCTGCCCGCTACCCTTCTCACAGATCGATCCCATGCAACCCAGAGATGCTAGACAACGATCAGAGTTTGAGTACACAAGGGCAATAGTTTAATTCAGTGACTCAGAGTTATCTTGGAAGCTTTTGTATCTTGTCCTGGTAAACCAAATTGTTCATGAATTCACCGGATCTTTCAAGATAAATGGACAGACCAATAAATTCAATAACTGCTCTTCATCAGAAGAAGGTGAAGGAAAGAAAGTCGGAAAAATCCAGTTCCGGAGGAGAGAGAAACTTAGAATTGATTTTAGAGAGAAAGGAAGGATGTAATTGAAGTACAACATCATCCTCTCAGAAAGTCAAGCAAGGAGGATGACATTGTAAAGCAAACAGTTTCCCCAACCTTTTAGCAGAATTGGTAGCTATCAAGAAAATAACCTTGTTAGACAGAAATTTGAAATTCACGTTGGTTAAAGATTCAAAAGGAGGACTCTTCAGGTCACAAAGAACGAGAGGTAACTCCCAAGCATGAGCTAAAGAAGAAGGAACAGGCCTAGAAATAAAAAAACTTTCAAACATTCTGACCTCTAGAGATTCTGACTCCTTAATTACAAAATGAGTCTTGTGGGAAGCTTTAATTGCGTACCACTACTTTTTGGTCTCTTGGTGATGGGAGGTGACTTCAATGCGGTGGTAGACGGGGAACAAGATAGGCACCCGGGTAGAGCGTTGAGACTGGTGCAGATGTGGCTCCCCGACTTTCTAGACATGACAGGACTGATTACATTCTGGTACCGGCGGCCGAAGTCCGGGAGGTGCGATACCTGGGAGGGGGATTTCTGACCACTCTCCCACATGGCTTCAGCTAGAGATTGGCCAATCAGCAGTGGGTAGGGTGGCTCCTATTAATGCATGGCACCTGAAAGACCCAGACAACAAGAAAGAGATTGTTAAAGTCACGGAGAGATACTTTCAAGAAAACTCAGGCTCGGTGGAGTCACCAGAGACCCTATGTGAAGCTTATAAATCAGTTGTTCGAGGAGAGGTACTGTCCTTGATAGCTGGGAAGAAAAAGAAGCCCCTTGCAGATATGGAAAGGGCAGAGGTGATAAAGCTAGATGAGGAGGTAGCTAGGGCAGCAACCCCGGAGAGTATGCTCCTCCTAAGATTACGACAGGATGACTATAGAAGCCTTGCAAAAGACAGGGCCATGACTCAGGACACTGATACTCAGAGTAAGATATACGAACATGGGGACAAGGCCGGTAAATTGATAGCGTGACTTGAGAGGGGAGACCGGGCTTCGATGCTAGTGCCAGAGCTACAGGGAACAGATCCTGCGGTGATCACCGACCCACAGGCAGTTGCGGACGAGTTCTCAGAATATTATTGCGAGGTATATTCCTCAGTTGGCAGATACACAGAGGAAGACAATAGTGCAATGATTAGAGATATTCCGATGCCTGTGCTATTGGGTGAGCACCAAGAGTATTTAGATTCCCCCTCACTGATGACGAAGTAGCGCAGGCCATCAGCGGGGTACACTCCGGAAAGGCCACTGGCCCGAATGGAATCCCCATTGAATTGTACAAATTAAGTGCTAACAAACTCGCCCCATATGTCCGGTCCATGTACCTGGAGAGTAGAGAGAAGAGGTAGCTCCCAAATGACCAACGGGTGACTAACATTGTAGTCATCCACAAGGTGGATAAACCTAAGAGGCTCTGTTCCTCGTATAGACCAATCTCACTATTAAACGCCGAGCCCAAAATCCTGGCGAAGTTATTGGCGACCCGATTGGTCAAGGTGATTGCCACCTTTGTACACCCGGATCAATCCGGGTTCATGCCCCGCCGTAATACGGCCCTCAACTTGCGTAGACTCCACAGGATACTGGGTAGATCTTCAACGATACAGGAACCGGCTGTGTTGGTGTCCTTGGACGCCGCCATGGCTTTTGATAGAGTCAAGTGGCCCTACCTATTTGCAGTGTTGGGAAAAATGGGCTTCAGTTCGGAGTTTGTGGCCTGGGTGCATTTACTCTATTCTAATCCATTGGCTAGAGTTGTTGTTAACAATCGCAAGTCTGCCAATTTTCCCCTCGGTAGAGGCACAAGGCAGGGATTCGCCTTGTCCCCGCTGCTGTTTGCTCTCGCTCTTGAGCCCTTGGCGGCATTGGTCCGGTGGGACCGATCGATACGGGGTCTGCGGTGGACATTGGAGTGAGAGGATAAAATTTCATTATATGCAGACAATATCCTGCTTCACTTCACCAACCCTAGAGGATCACTGAGTTGTTTTCTGGATGTATTGGCTATATATGGGAGATATTCCGGTTTCGCTATAAATTGGGCTAAATCAGTGCTTTTTGTCCTTAGGGGCGATTCACCGGTAATACCACAGGACTGCCCAATACAAATTGAGCCGTTGGGGTTCAAGTACCTTGGTATCTATATCTCGCTCGATGCAAAATCAAGGTATGCTAATAACTTAGAACCCCCTTTGATCCGTTTTGGGAGAGATGTGGAGCGCTGGTAGACTCTTCCACTCTCCCTCTTAGGCAGAGCGGTACTCTTTAAGATGCTGGCTCTCCCTCGATTTTTATATGCACTCCAGAATACAATGGACCCGGTACCGGTCTCATATTTTAAGTAAGGCTCCCTGTTTTCCGTTTTAATGGTTTTTACAGATAAATAAACCCAGAAAACATTCATTTTCTTGTCTGTATTTATTTTTAAATGTGGATAAAAACGGAAATTGGGTTGCTTTTTGAGTAATTCTAAATACTGTCTGCCATGACTGCCAGGCCAATAGATGTATGGATTGATAGATAAATTGGTTAAAAAAGAAAGAAATTTTAGTAACAAGGCTTTAACAGCAGTAGATATGCACAAGGTTGATAGTGAAATTTGCATTTTTTTCATATAAGTGCACTGATTTATTTTCTGCAGGTACTCACAGCACTGAAACGTGGCAGACCTTCAAGCATGAGTGCATATTTATCGGTTAAATAAATGTGGAAATATGCTAATTTTAGCTTACATTTTCCACAAAACCCAAAATAAATATGGATAAATACAGATTAAATTAGCAAAAAGTAAATATGGATAAATACAGACGGAAACGGCCGAAAAATAAATACCACAAAACCGGGAGCCCTAATTTTAAGTCAATAGAGACCCTCCAGAGACGGCTTCTCTGGGAAGGTAGCCCACAAATAGCATTCGCTAAACTTACCCTTCCCTGGTATGATGGGTGGATGGGCTTGCCGGACATACGGAAATACTATTGGGCCTCCTAGCTGGCGGCGGTGAATTAAGTCATGTACGGGCCCCCTGGGGATCCGGGCTATGCTATGGATCGCTGGCAGGTGCCCGGGAATGACTTTACCAGGGCTCTATATGCCAGACCTCGCCGATTCCCCCTGTCGGGACCAACGGCACACGCCGTGAGCGTGTGGCATGCGGAAAACAGACAGATATGATGGGAGGGAAAACTCACACTTGCCACCCCCCTATGGAGCTCGAAGAAGCTGGGAAGTTTGTAGAAATCCAAGGGATTTGACAAATGGGATCTTATTGGGATTACGCAGATTAAAGACGCATGGGGGGAAAGACACGCTGCACACATTTGACTCTCTCAAGCAAATGTACAACCTTCATGAAAATGACCTCCAGGTTAGACACGCTCTGCTTACACATGTCCCTATAGGCGCAACGCTTTCCGATGCTTCCCCTCTTGAAGACCCTGTACTGGACAGGCGCCTCCCGGAGAAGACTATTTCTTTAATATTAATATGAACAATGTGGAGAACCCTTTGACGTCCCTTAGGGCCCATTGGAACGAAGAAGGGTTGGAGCTGGATGATGAGGGTTGGAGGGAGGTGGTCTCTTCTGCGAGAGTAGTAGCAATACAGGCAAGGCTCAAGCTAGTGCAGTTGAAGATCTTGCATAGGTCAAATGTCACGGGAACGCGTCTGGTTCGCATGGGCCGAGTGGAGAGCGGGGAGTGTCGGAGGGGTTGCGCGAAGCTTGGCACCTTTATGCATATCTTGTGGCACTGTGCGAGAGTGCGGGACTACTGGGTGAATATCCATGAGGTTCTGCAATATGTCCTGAGGGTGGAGATACGGCCGGAGGCCCGCAGGTGCATACTAAACGTTTGGGAGCCCACAGATTTGAATGTGTACACTGTGAGTGACACTGGCCTATATGGTTGCGAAGTGAAACATTGCACAGTTGTGGGGAGCCAATAAGCCACCCCTGGTTACGAAGTGGGCGGAAGACTGGGATTGGTGCATGTTCAGGGAGAGGTCAGGCTATGTTGCCAGAGGTTGTCCTAAGAAGTGGGGAAAGGTATGGGAGGCTTGGAAGCGATATCGCGGAATCCCTGTGACCTATTTTCTCTATACTGTATGTCACATTCTGTATGTATGGAAGTTATATTGATAAGTGTATATCTGCCAGAGTCACCTGATGTTTTTTCTTTGGTTATTTATGTTAATAAAAAGAAAGAAAATAGCGTACCACTGAGATTTTCAAGTGGATAAAGATAAATTTTTGTTAAAACCATCCCAAAACAATTGAAGCATAAAAGCAACAGAGCAGGATAAGAGGAACACTTATTATTAGCGGACCATTCATCAAAATTCTTCCAGTGTGTAGAAGCAGCAAAAAGCGTGGCAGCTCTCTTAGACTTTTGAGCTAACTGAATAACATTTGAAGGCAACCCCTCCGTCTCAAATCAGTGGGAACAAAGTTCTCCTGGGCCAACACATAACTACCACCACCACTTGAGTCTGCTCTTCAACAATTTTCCATAACAGCTTCTGCATCACAGGGAAAGGCAAACAGACGTTTTGTAGGTGATTTCAGGCTCCAAGCATTCACTTCGAAGGCTCCTTGCCTGGGAAAGCTGGAGCAAAATTGTAGGAGAAGAGCATTGATCCTGCAAGTGAACAGGTCAATGTAACATTCCCCAAACCTCCTGCATATTACACTGAAGGTTGACTTAGGCTAAGGTTCTGGGAAGATGGAAACATCCAGCTGAAGATTGGGGGAGAGGATATGGTCTGACGGCTAGAATGCCGACTTTGGAGCTGGGAAACCAAGGTTTGAACCTCGAGTCGCATCTACATCCTGTGATTCTGGGCAAATCACTTAATCTCCCCATGCCTACCAAAAAATTAATGTGTCCTTGTGTAACGTAACCAGTGCTCATGTAAAGCACTCCAATACTTTTGGGTCGAGTTCTCGCTATAGAAATCTGCAAAGATGTCTGCCTGCGCATTGTTGAGAACCTTGATATGGACAGCTGATGAAGACAGGAGGTGCTGTTCTGCCCACAGTGTCACAAAACAAGCTACCTTGTTCACAAACTGAGAATGAGTGATGCCTTGATGGTTGTTATATGCCACTGTAACAGTGTTGTCTCATTTTACCAACACTTTGGCCTAGTGTAGCTGTGGTTTGAAATGTTGAAGTGCATTGAACAGTGCTGGTAGCTCCCTTCAGTTTGAATATCTCAAATATTCCATCCAAGGCCAATGTTCTTGAACTGAGAGATTGTTCAGCTACGCACCCTAGACTTAGATGCTTGCATCCAGTACCAGAACAAATGCATGGATGCAGCAAACCCCCCTTGGGAGATTGTTAGAGTCCGGCCACCACTGAAGTTCTTTTTTGATGTCTGACGCTACTGGAATCATCAGCATCCGGCTCCTCGATGACAATGCCAAATACTTGTTCAAATCGAAAATCAGTGGTCTCAGGTGTAACTGTGCCCACTAAACAGTGAACACTGAAGCTGCCATGTGTCCTTGCAGATCCATCCATTTGAACATTATTGTCTCCTTTTTCTGAAGCAGAATAGCCAGGAGATTCTGGGGGCAAATTATTCTCTCCAATGGAAGAAGACTTTACCCTAAAGAGTGGTAACCCGTGCTCCGATAAACTCAAGATCTTGAGAGGGCTGTAGCTGAAACTTCTGTAGGTTAAGAAGAAATCCATATTGGTGTATTCATGGTCAATGACAATGGATGGTCCATTATTTGAAGAGAAGGGGTTTGGAGCAACGAATTGTCCAGGTCAGAAAAAAGAGAGAACCTCTGAGGCTAAAAATGGGTGACCAGAGGAGCTACCACCTTGATAAAGACCTTTGGTGATCACCTGAGACGAAACGGAAGGACCCTGTACTAGTGACCCAGAACACAAAACCTCAGGAATTTCTGGTGAGTTCTGAACATTGGCACATGGTGGGATGCATCCATTCAGAAGCAGCTTTTTCATCAAGGGTGTTGGGACTCCACCCCCATTACTTTCACATCATTGCCAAAAACAAAGCACTGGACCCAATTCACAAAGAACCTCTGCACTTGTGGCGAAGGCCAAGCAGTCATGACAGGACCTCCGTACTGCAGTTACTCATTGTAAGGCATCAGCCGTGTCTGCAGGGCCTCTGTCATGAGTGCGGAAGCCCTTTGTAAATCAGCCCCAAAGTGTTTTTATGTTAATTATCCTACACGCACATCACTAGTTTCTCTTGCTGGGGTTTGGGACAGCTGCACAATGCCAATCACTGTGTAATGACACTGCAGTAGTCTGCAGTAATGTTTGTGATGAGTGACTAAAGTCTACAGGATTTGCCAGACTGACGATCTCCCAGCCTTTAGACTGTGAGGCCATCAGCTCAGCAAAGCCTTGAGGACTAGTATCTGCCGCTTGATGACATGGGGGTAAAATGAGTCCTGGGCTTTTAAGACTGAAACCCTGTTGCTCTGGAGCTTCACATCAATTAGGAAGTGGAAGTCCTGGTCACCCTACCCTCTCCCAACTGAGTTAGGATAGGGTTGGGGTACAGGCTTTAGGCAGACAGGAAGCCGAGAAATTGAGTATGCGCAATTTGTCATCAGGACTTTTGAAAGCACACTGTGTGGACTCGAGGTGACTCTTTTTGGTGGCACTTTTTGAGGGATGCCATTTGAGATCCGGTGCGTTACACATGTGTGTTTCACAGCAGACATGATGTAACGCGAAGGAGGTGTATGCTGCAAGTGTGCATGTGTACTTTTGGTTTGGCATCGCTAGCTGCCTAGTTTGGGAACTCCACATTGGGAGGCAAGACAAATAGACCTTTCCAGTACATGTGTTTTGTTACTAAGGTTATTTATGCATACTTCTTTATACAACACGTTTTAGTAAAAGGACTGGTGCTTATAGTTAAATCATGAAACAATTTCTCATTAAAGTACACATTAACCATATATTGGGCAATCCAAAACCCTGTGCCCTATTTCTCTGCCAACATCTTACCCAGAATAGACCGTGTTTTATGTGCAGCAGTTTTTGCAATTCCAGTTTTGGGTTATAAGGGTATAGGTTAGTATTATTTCATTTTCTATAAAAGTTTCTTTCATTACGACTCTTTTTGAGACAATGTGGTTGCACGTCTCCCATCTGACAAACTCGGCTTTCCTCACTCTACCTCCCGCACGCATGCTTTGGTCCAGAGATTACAATACCCTTTGCTATCCTCGGAGAGAGAGCTCCGCTCCTCCCACACCAGCCCTCCTGCACAGTGATTTTTCTGCTAACAGGAAGTGTGGATGGAAGGCATGCCTGGGTGGAAGGCGGGCAAGCTCAGCCAGAGAGGCTGTAATGACCGGATTTTCTGACCAAGTTGTTAGCTCACCCAAACACCACAAACCCAGTCATCACGTAACTTCATCCCTTCCCAGACCCTATTTACAATAGTACCTGGGGTACTTACCTGGGAATGGAGAACCCACAATATATACAGGCTTACATAGCTAATATACCATTAAATCCTAGAGAGACTACGGAATTCCATCTTACATCCTATGATCTCACCTTATAGCCCCACAACAATCTGGCTCGGGCTAATCTACTCTCTCTTGTGTCGGAAAGCAGCGCTGGTGTTTAACGCTCTATCTTGAGCGATCTCTCTTTTAGAGTGTTCCCACTTGTAGTCCCACAACTATCCGGCCTGGACTACTCTACCCCCTCGCTCCTAGGGGAGCAGCTCTCTCAACTGTAACGCCCTATCTTGAGCGATCTCTTCCCACTGTCCTATTAATATCTTCTGTTCTCTATTGGGGAATTTCCTAAGTATCTACTATCTACTGGAAGTATCTATCTCACATGAGTTATTATTATCCTTTGTATGCTGGATAGGAGATCCAATCCTCACACACAAAAACGGTTGGGTCGTTACATTCAAGAATTATTCCCTGATACGACTTACACTCTTTCCTGTCATCAGTTACCTTCTCAGAAGGGGATGTCCCATCCTTATGTTCGTCAGCACCTGGCTAAAAATAAACATTGCATTCATAGTAGCGAGTTAATATATTTCCGCACTATAATAGCAGGACAGACTTCTCCTTATAATTACATAGTCCGGTTCTGGCTGTCGTCTGGGTCCCGCTCTCATCTGTGCCTTGGCTCATCTCAAACTCTGCTCTGCACTCACGGATACACGTCTGCACCGCTATGCACCTTCACTTCCGTCACCCCTCCAAAGCACTGGAACCCTTCTCTGGTCTTGGTCTCTGCCTCTCAGCTCTACACCATCCAATCTGCACTGACTTCTCCTCTCTCTCCCACGAACTGTCTTCACCTCCAAGCTTCACTCTGCTGGTATAGTTTTCACTATTCTGAGAACCATCCGTCGACTAACTTCTTCACTCTGATTATGCCAATGCTGGCCACAACCTAACTCCAACTGCTCTAACAGACCGATTGATATAACTTCGGCCTCTCCAAAGGATCATCTGCGTGGCTAAGAATCGTCTGCTTCGTTTCTCTTCAAAGATCGTCTGCCTGTCCAAAAATCATCTGTCTGCTCTACCTTGCTGCATTTCGATAATATAGAGAGCCCTTCGTTCGTGGAAATTTCCAGACAGTAACCTGCCGCCCACCAGACTTCTGTACCAGGCCCCGGGCTCTCGACGCTCCCACAGTGGCCACATGTTGTTGCATCTTAAATCCGAGCTCCGTTTACGTTCTTCCGATAAGGGCCAGCTCTGACCGGTTCTTCTCCAGCGAACAACAGCTCATAACTAAAATATTACTTTTGACCTACAAGCGCCTCGGGCAGCCGAGGCGGAAAGGAAAATGGAGTCTCTCTCGTTTGGGCCTTGCATGCCCGAAAAAGATGAAAGAGACGCATAGCTCTGTCAAAGTACATAGGCAAGCCCTACCAATAGGTAATATTGAATCAGGAATAAAGCATCTACCTCCTAATGTAAGTTTTCAGGCCCGAAAACGATGAAAGGGGCACTGAATTATGTCAAAGTCAATAGGCAAACCCTAAGAATAGGCTAAGAATAGGGATCTATCCACTATACTAAGATGGTAGTAGACCACAGTCACCATCACTCAGAAAATAGAACAAAATATCCGGTCACCACAGAGGCAGAGTGAGAAGGAGAGAATTTAGCCCATCAGGTGGTGGGGGCTTGTGCAAGAGCACACCAGAAAGTGGAGCACAATCAGTTGACTTTTCTTCCCCGACAGGAGTTAACTCAATGTAGAAGATACTTTTAGCGGAGCAGGCAGTCTGAGGATTGGAAGTAGGCATCCCAATCAAGGTTACCCCGTGGCTGGGCGGAGAGGAGAGCAGGGACTTGTGTTGTAGGTGACTGAATGGCCCTGATAGATGGTCCCAACAGATGGCGGCCATCGCCTTGTAGGGAGTTGTGGGATTTGAGGGAAAGGAATCCACACATACCTCTCACTGCCCATTAAGGCATCTTTGTCACTTTCACACTCAACTAATTAATAGCTGCCAAATGTCCCATTTTTTCTGGGACATTCCTGGAAAGTAGGAGATTGTCCTGGGTAATTCACTATCCCGGGACAGTCCCTGTAATTGCAACCCCAGACCTGCCAGCCGCTAAAACATGATTTGGTAAAAGCCGGAGTGGCAGGCAGCAAGCATTGCACCCTGCTCTTCA
The DNA here is from genome assembly GCF_964261635.1 of Lissotriton helveticus. Classification (NCBI taxonomy): domain Eukaryota; kingdom Metazoa; phylum Chordata; class Amphibia; order Caudata; family Salamandridae; genus Lissotriton; species Lissotriton helveticus. The sequence goes on along the minus strand of NC_136061.1, from coordinate 381,778,732 downwards.
GGGGACCTGGGGACTGGCTAAGCTCAATTGCAACAATGTTAATACTATGAATCAATCACTGTGTGGCATACTGGTCAGGAACGTGAGTCTCGCAGTTGTAGGCGGGTGTGCGGCGTGGCAGCTGACATTAATTTCTTTTTGCTGTAGTGTGTCCTGTGATGATGAGCACAGCTCGCCGTGGCAATGATAAATCTCGGAAAGACCAACACAGCCGGACAATGCAGGGCGACCGGCCATAACCCTTGCACTTGCCCCATACCTCCCCATCCGTGCATTTACAAATTTCCCCCATACTGCATTCCTCATTCTGTCAAAGAACCAACGTACACGTTTCTTTTTGGTGGTCATTTGTTGGCCGCAGTTTATTTTGGAATATAGTGACAACATGCATAAATTTGTAATTTTGCTGTGTCATTTTGCTGTCTAGTCTCTCTTGGCCCTTCCGAGTCATTTTTCTCTGGTCGGTTGGGTTTGGGCTCTCTTTGCGCAGGGGAGGGAGTAGCTTCTGTCCCGGAGTTAGGCCACGACTCGCTACCTTGTCCGATTCTTGTTGTCCCCTGCCATCCGGCGGGGGCCGGGCTGCGAGCGCCGTTTCCATTTGCTACCCCCTCTTTGGTAGGCCGCCTCGACCAGCCGTGAGGCATCTGAAGGTGAGTGGTCTTACCCGCTGCCCTTAGGCCAGCTCTCCCAGTCGTGAGGCATCCCAAGGTTAGTGGTACAATTATGGCACACCGCCCTCCGGTGTGCCACCTTACCAACCATTATCCGCGTAGTTTTCTGTTTGCTTGTCTCTGCTCCTCAGCACTGCGACATTGCTTTTCCTTAGGTGTGGGTGGGCAAAGATTCTGCCAGTGATGCTGCTCCCCTGCTCTGGATGTGAACGTGGAGCTCACCTGGGGGAGCAGGCCTTATATCCCCCACTTGCCTATTCCTCTTAGTTGCTGCCTTCTTCCCATTGGGGGGTTTGTATGTTGCTCTTGGGCCCCCATTCCCCGGGGGGGGGGGCACCCCCGGTACGGCTGCCACCGTGGGGGCGAGGCCAGTTTTCCACGCCTTTGCTTTTTGCGCTCAAAAGACTGCCCACGAGCTGGCTTGTCACGGGTGGGGGCAAGGCCTTTTGAGCCCCCTTCGTGTGCAGCCTCTGCAATTGCAGGCGGTGCTGAAACACAAGGCTTGCTCCGGCACAGTGGTGGTTAATGGTTTGCAGCTCAGCTGCCCAGAGCACTGCAGCTAGTAGCTGAGCTGAGTGAGAGTCAGCTGCAGTGGCCAGCCACCAGGCACAGAGACGACCCAGGTCGGCGGCAAAGGTACAGAAAAGGCAGCTGTTCTTGCAGGCTGCGCCCTCCCTCACTGCAAAAGTGTGCAGCGTTGTTTCATGCAAAATTAATAACACATGTAGTTCAGGTATATATTTTTTGGCACAGTACGCACTACTAGAGAATATATCAAAACAACATTTTAACAAGTCTTTTCACTTGCACAATGTATACACTTATTTACTTATTCGAATTGCTTTATATGATTGTTTAATAAAAAATACAGCTTGGCGTTCCTGTCGCCTAATATACATAATCCATGCGTCACAATAGAAATAATATTTTTTGTTTCAATTGATTGAAGCCCAATGTATTTCCAAATGTGGTAATTCCTTCTTCAGGTGAATTTTGAAATGACAGGATTAAGTTTTATTAAACATAATCGTAATGATTGTTATAATCTGTGTGGATGACCTCTCCCACCTGTAACCCTACACAGAGAGAGTGTATTCTGACCCAGTGGGTGTGCTCACCAGTCCATGTCAATAGTCTAATAGAAGGCTCTATACACAAATTCAACAATAACAAAACTATGTATAACAGTGCTGTCATGTGTAGTTCACTTCTTCCCACAAGTACTCAGTGGTTTATGTTATTAGGGATGTTAACCAAATGTGTGACACTCACATTGCGGCTGATAACATGAAATGCAACTAAACCATCGTAATTATTCTTCAAAAATAGAACGTTCCGTTCCTACCATATTAAAGGAACCAAAGCTAACCGTTGTCTGTCATTAAATCCAATCTAACTAAATGATTAATGTATAATCTACATCCAACACACCTCTATGTTACTGGATGATATATTTAACATTGGAGTGAGGCTATCCTGGTTTGTTCTGCTAGGAAGTCTACAAGTAATTAACACACTTTCAGGACTGATATGAAAGTCGTGCTGGCGACCATAACCTATGAAGATTCAAAAATCTTACATGGCTTGGCAGTTCGGGCTGGGCTATTCCCATGAGGCACAGGGTCAAGGCTGATTTGCATATGGCCATGTCTGAACTGGGGTGGTGTGGAGTGCAAAAAAACGATGGATTTAGGCCCTGATCTCTGTACTGGGGTGAATGTATGACATTGTTCTGCACTTTGTCCATCCACTGTTGTTTTTGCATAAAAACATATATATATACATATACATATATATATATATATATATATATACACACACACACATAAATGTGCATTTAGTTTATATATTATATTTGTTATAATTTACATTTGAATATATTTTAATTTTAGAAATTAATGTTAGTATTTAGCATATGTTTATTTTAATATTTTAAATTATATATCTTAAAAAATCGATAATTAATATAACTATATTTTTGTAAACTATATATATATATATATATATATTTTTGTACTTAACATTTATGTATAGCAAGTCGATAATTCCAAATCCCATATTTTTCCATCAATATTTTTTCCATCAATATTTTTGAGATTGATATTCTGATAGTGAATCGTTATAGATGTAGTAACATGAATCATGTGGAAAATTCAAAGTTATGTCCAGCATGAGACAAAATGGACATGAAGCAGCTCATTACGATTTTGGCCTGAAAGCCTCCGCCTGGCACGTACTCGGAATCTCTACCGACCACTTGTGGTCGGCGGTTCCAACTGCCGGATTACAATGCGACTGAACACTGTTTGGTCGGAGTCCCATTGTTCCCTATGAGAGCTCATGTTCCACCCGACAACCGGCTGTAACACAGGCTCCGATGGGGAAATGGGGTGTTTGCGCAAAACCCTGCACCCTGTCGCAGGCACCCCATGGTGCCTGCCACACAGAGTAGAGTTGTACAGGGGGGTCCTTTAGGTTCCCACTTGGCCAGTAACTGTAGGCCACGGGGCTAAGGAGGCCCTGCCGGGGGCCCCCAAGGTCACTTCCCGACAGCCTTTCCGTGTCAGACAGGCCAATGCGGAAAGGCTGTTGAAAATTGACATCGGAATACCGAGGGCAGAAACGCTGTCTATAGGGGTGTAACATGCGGTTCCGACCGAGACGAATACTGCGGGAGTCTCTCAGAACCGATTTGGAATGACTGCACAGTTTACATTCCGACCGCGAACATCGTAATTGAGCTGTCATAATGTAAAATGACTGAGTCGGCTCAGACGCAGTCAAGGAGATTCCGAAATGTAGAAAAAAAGGACATTTTGGTATGGTAGTCATTCCAGCAAAGGTCAACCATCCAAATTAAGGAGAGTTATGGTGCAGTGGCCAGAGTGTCTGACTCTGTAGCATGGGGCTTGAGATTTGATCCCCGGCTCTGGCGGCAGCTCAGCTAAGCATCATGTGACTCTGGGCAATAGCTCACTTAAGCTCCCCGACGGCCCCCATTGCCTTGAAACCTATAAGGGTGATATATTCTCGCTTTACAAATAAGAATTCATTCATTCAAAGTGGTCAGTTTGGTTATTGTAAATTTAATTTAATTTTAACTTCTCAAGGAATGTAAGTAGAAAGGGTGTTTTTTAGACTTTCATGTTGTCAAGTTGGAATTTGAGAAATATCTGTAAATGTGATGGCAGATTTAGATTCATCCTTTACCTTGATAGAAATAGATGATTAACATTGTTTTTTAAATGATAAGTTAAGGAATTCAAAAGTTAAGCCATTGGCATAAAGGGGGGAAACCTATAGAGGTGTTAGGTGACTTTGATCCAGAAGTGTCCTTTAAAGATAATAGCACGTCTGCCACGGTGTATGTTGCGTGGTATGTGTCATCATTATTGGGATGGTTGGAACAGAGAGATATTGGCTTTATTTTGGACCCTAACACTTCTGTAGAGGTGCTTCTTAAAAAGGAATGCATGAGGGTATGGACGTTGCAAGGATCAAAGTGGGAGGTAAGATTTCCTAAAGTGTTTACAGATGTGTTCGGAAAATTGAAGGGTTTCAAACACAACATGCAGTTGAAAATTGGGGTACAGCCAGTGGTGCTGAAATTGGTATATGTGTTGGCCATATTTGAGGGGAAAGGTATACATCGAGAGTGGAGAAATGCAAGTGTTGAGTGTTTAGGCCACAAATTATCTGAACGGGGTGTAGAGTCAAAAGAAAACTTGATGAAGGCCATTGTAGAAGCTCCTGTTCCAGAAAGTAAGAACCAGTCAAGGTCATTCATGGGGTTGATGGAATTTTATTTTAGGTTAATTCACATGTGCGCAGAGAAAACTTACTCACTACAAGGTTACTAAACATGTGTTTGGAATGAAAAATGCATGTGGGAGTTCAATACAATCAAAGCGTGCATTGCCAAAGCTGTATCTCTTACACCGTTTGATACCAGGGATTCTAGTATTATTGTGACAGATTCAGACCAGTATGAAGTGGGTGCAGTGTTGTTACAAAGAAGAGACAATAGAGAAGAAGTGGAGACCTTTGCAAGTCGCCGTCTTAGAGGTGCATAGTCTTCATACTCAGTGGTGGAGATGGAAGCTTTGGTGTCCTTGTGACGTATTAATAATTTTGACATTATTTATAGGGGTCAGAGTTTGGAATTCGTGTGAATCATAAACTTATTGGTTCATCTCTTTGCCCCCAAGGGAGCAGGTAAAGCTACTCTCAGAATACCAAAATGGCAATGTAGAGTACAAGAAGCTTGTTATTGTATGGAGTATATACCCGGAGTCAAGAACATAATGGCTGATTGCCTTTTAAGATTACCATCAAACTTTCATGAACAAATGAAAAGGGTTGAGAATGACTTGATAGTAGTAAATAAAATTTCTGATATTTCCAAGGGTGCCATTTCTAAACATATTGGGAAGGAAACCTATATATATATAATGGCTGGCCTAAATTTTGAATCGCAAATGCAAACGTGGATGTTTTCTGGCATGTAGCCCCAGAATTATCAGTAATACATGGTCTGTTGTTTCGTGACAATAATTTGGTGGTTCTGGATTTCATGAGGGCAAAAGTGGTGGATCTAGCTCATGAAGGGCATTTTGTAATGAGAGCCATGGAAATGAGAGTTAGAGATTTGTTCTGGTGGCCAGGTGTGGACAGAGCTGTGGAACAATTTGTAACAGAGTGTAGATTTTGTTTGGGCAGTGATTAGCTTCAAGTTACAGTGCCATGTCCAGTAAGTCCTGTGCCTGTGCCTGACAAAGCTTGGTCTAAACCTGCTATGGGTATTATTGGTCCTCTTAATATGGGAAATCAAGTCACGTATGGTTTCATCATTATTGATTATCATTCTAGATGGTCAGAGGTACTTTTCATGAATACTGTCATGTTGAGCAATGTGAAGGAGCTTTGAAAAATTTGTTTTTCCCCGGAAGGGTTACCAAATGAGAAGTTTATGGACAATGGGTCATAGTTTGTTTAATACAAATTTGAAATTTGTCTTAAAGAGCTAGGCATTAAACATGTCATCACTTTGTTGACCCATCCCAGGAGTACTGGTTTGGCTGAACGATGTAATCGGAGCATCAAAGAAAACTTGCAATTGTCAGTGGTCTGCGGATTGAATTGGATGCAGGAGGTAAAAAAATTGTTGTGGGCCATTCATACTATTCCCAATGCTGACACCAAAGTTTCTTCATTTGATCTGTTGAAAGGGAGGTTACCGTGTTCAGAGATGAAAAGATTATGGATGGATAAGAAGTTGCCATCTATGTCTGTTTTGACTGAGGTACCAGCGAGAAGAAGTGATACGCAAAAGAAGTACACTGAGAAGAAAAGTTGGTGTCTGAATGTAAAGGAGGTTGATGTGGTGATAGTCAAGAGACCTTGTAAATGTGCAACTGGATCTCGCTTTTCTGAGTGTATGAAGGTGATGAAGTTGTAAAAACATGGGGTCAGATTGGAAGATGCCAAATGTTGGAATAAATGTGAATTATCACTGATGCCGAATGATTTATTGCTAGGGTGGAGCAATTCAAAAGAGAAGGTGGAAGTGCGGTCATCGTCATTTTTTCCTTCATCCTCATCAGTTGGGGTGAGGAGTTTTTCTTGGAGAATTTCTGCTCCTCTTAAACTAAAAGATTGCATTACAGTGTTGTGTTGCAGTTTAAATTTTTATCATATTTTTGATAACAGTTATTTATTTTCATTATAAAGGGGGAAGATGTATTGGGTTTAGCTTGTATGGGTTTAGACTTGTGATGAAAGGTGTATTTAGAATATATATATATTCTGAGAATGTTTAGCTTCAAAATGGGAGTAGCAGTTGGAGTAGTCCTACGTGCCTGCCAGAAGATGGATGCTGAATATAAAGAAGACTATTTTACCTCTGGTGTACAAAGCATCTTTTCAGTGGAGTCTTTGTACTAGGTTGTGGTGGTGGACAGTGTCAAATGCAGCTGATACATCCTGAAGCAACTAGGAAGCTACTCCGTCTTTGTTTACCGTGAGTTTTCGAACATCCCAGATGGATGATTGCTGACTAGATCGCTGAATCTGTGCATCTACCTGGTCTGAAACTGGGCTGTGTGCCTGACAGTAAGCCATAGTGTTCGGTAAAAGAGAGTTGAGTAAACACTGCCTTCTGAAATAATTTTCCTAACTATGGTCCATTTGATATGGGCCTATGGTTTGCTTGGTCAAGTGGGTCAATGTTTTTATTTTTGAGGGGCTCTCTAATGTAGAGGATTTTCATCTTAGGTGGGAATGAACATAGTTCCAGGGACTGGTTGAGTAAGTATCTGGCTACATCCCAGCACAGGTCATGTGAAGGATCTCTTTAAAGATTTTTGGTTGTTGTTGGGTCCTGATGGTATGGTTGCAATGATAATATTGAAAATATATTTTTGTGAGGCTGTATTGAAAGTATGCATTGATGGATAATTATTGCTGTTTGTTTCTGTAGTGGTTCGGACAAGTGCTTTATTTAGTTATTTTAGTTATTTTTTTAGTTTTATATGATGCATACATGTAATATAGTCAAAATAATTGGCATACATGATAATAGTATATAAACGAGGCAGAGTAGAAGGGTTATCAGCAGTGTTTGTAGATAGTCTAAAGAAAAATAGGAAAAACAATGCACATAATAATAATAATAATATGTAAACGATGATGGAGTAGATATGTTATATAGTTCAGAGGTAGTGTTGGCAGTTTATTTCAAAAGTTTGGGGAATGCACTTTTAAATTCATAGGTAGAGTTGTTCAGGCTTTTTATTGGTTGGAGTGGGAAGATTGTCCATGAAGTCTGTTATATTGGGAGGATGCGTTAAAGTATTTGGAGAGCAGAAGTAATGTAAGTTTTTTCTGAAGTTTAGGAATGAATGATTGTCACAGAAATCCTGTATCAGAGCATTCTAAATTCTAGGCACATTTCCAGAGAGGTATCGAGTGAGTGATTTTTCTTTCTTAAATTTGGGCATAATCAGAAATAGAGGGGCCGATTTGGATGTCGGCGAGTCGACCGACATCCAAGGCTTGGGCAGGGGTGGCTGTCGGGCAGGGGGTACAACTCCAAGAATTGGCGGGCAGCAGTAAATGAAGAAACAGATTACTCAGAGGGTGAGGGATGGACTAGGTATTGCTGTAAAGCAAGGGGTCTTACAGAAGGGATTGCAAACTGGGAGGGGAACAGGTGTTGGAGTGGTTAAGTGTAGTGCTGACAGCTTGGTTGTTAACAGGCAGAGGAGTTCAGTTCTATGGATACACTCCACCCGCACCGAGCCTCTCCTTCAGTTGGTTAGGATCAATGACGTGAACCATGTCACCTAGTTAATAAAAAAACACCCATAGCCGCTGGAAAACTGGAGTGCACTGAGGCGTGCTGATCCCTCATCAATCAATGTCAGCTTGGAGGCTGAAGGGACAAAAGTTCAGAACTGTTGCCATGGTAATAAACATGGAGTGGGGCAAGGGTTGGTCTCACGAGTGCAGCCACTACATGGACAGTACAGAGAAAGAAAGTTGGACTGGTCGTAAAGTACGCTACGCTGCGGAATAAGCAAAGTTTCCGAACTCCACCGTTCAAGCGAAGCACGGAGAGGGCAAAACTCTGCAAACCCCACCAGCAGAATGAAGTTTACTATCCAGTCATAATTACAATGAAGGCTGTCGGATTTGAAACTGGCCGGTCAACCCGACTGGCTTCCGACTGGCTCAAAAAGCCTGTCAGCCAGTTGGAGGCCTCACATAATCCCCTATGGAAAGCATTTCCGTCATGGAGATTATTATGTGTTTCCAGCAGGCTATTTATGTCGGGCTTTCCGACATAAAAATCGTGTCGGAAAGTGACTTTGGGGTGCCCACTAGGGCCCCATGCCTCCGCAGCCTCAGATTGTAAGCTTGTGGGGCATCTATGGTACCCCCTGTAAATCCCTGCACTGCGTGGAAGGCACAATGAGGTGCCTGCCACATGGTGCAGGGATTTACACAAACTTCCATTTCTCTATGGGAGCTTGTGCTGCGCCCAGTTTCTGACTGTAAGACAAGCTCCATAGAGAAATGGGACTCTGAGACCGCACCATGTGCGGTTCCATCCAAATAATGCAGTCGGGACTGCTAGCCAGAGTTCGGTCAGTATCGGTTCCACAACGGTGTCATTGCCCCACATTATAGTCAGCCCCAGAGTGTTTAAGCTTTGCAGAGACCTCCTTATTTCAGCTTTCAATAATTTGTTTGTGAGGTGGACTGGTTTTTCAGCGTAAAGAGCTTTGTGGGTAATGCAGGCCATTTAGAATATACTTCTTGCTTTGATTGGTAGCCAATTGAGTTTCTTGAGAGTGGGAGTGAGTGATTGTAGAGGCTCTCTCCTGAGAGAAACCTACCCGCTGCACTGTCTGTGAGTTTCATAGGAATGAGGTGTGTTTTTTGGGATACCAGTGTTTGATGTCTTACCACAGTCCAGCCTAGAGACGACTAAGGTTTGTACTACAGTCTTTAAGTCTTCAGGGGGGATCAAGGGTTTGATTTCTTTTAGGTGTTTCAGCATGTAGAAGGCACTTTTTGCAGAAGCATTAATGTGATCTTTCATGTTCGGGTTTTTGTCAAGTGTAATTCCTAAAGTTTTGACAGAGTTGGAGAAGAAAAGTTTGCAGTTTAGTGAAGTTAAGTTGTGTATAGGATAGGACTTTTCTTTAGGTTAAATGGAGAAGAGTTCAGTTTTGTTGGGCTTGAGGTGGTTGTTGGTCAGCAACATTTGTACCATGACAAGACTGTTTAGGTACCGAAAGCCTTCGGAAGATGATATTTTATTGTACAGTTATGTGTCATTGCATATAGAAGGTAGGCAATATTGGCTTCTTTTGGGATGACTGTAAGCAGTTCCATAGAGAGGTTGAACAGGTCGGGGCATAGAATAGATCCTTGGGGAACTCCATGTGGGACTTATACTGTTGGTGAGGTGGATTTGTTCAGTCTGATTAATTGAGATCAATGGTTGCGGTATGTGGTAAACTACGGAAGAACTGTACATTTGATGAATGGATGCTATGAGAGGGTGCGTGGAAGAACGTTGTGGTTCATAGTATCGAAGGCCATGGACATATCAAAGAGGTTTAGCAGGCTTGATCTTAATAGCGAGATCTGTGTAAGTCATCAGTGATGTTCAAGATTGCAGTTTCTGTACAGCAGCCTTTCCTTACTCCAGATCAAAGGTTATGTGTAGGTCTAATTTTTCAATGTGGTTGTTGAGGTGTGAAAGCATACATTTCTTTATAGTTTAGGCAACGAGAGGGAGATTGTTTATGGTTTTATAGTTGTTAAGGACATTCTGATCAGCGTCTGGCTTTTTGGTGAGGGTTCTGACTTGGCCGTGTTTAAGCGGAGCCGGCATCAAGCCACTGGATATGGAGGAGTTAGTGATTTTGGTCCAGGTTAGGGAGATGACGTGTCTGAAGTTTTTGACTAGAGATGAGGTAAGGGGGTCAGACATGGTTAACATCGGCTTCATGAATATAAGAATTTTAGTGACTTCTTCTTCAGACATTTTCAAACTTGGTCCATGTTGCATTGTTTTTCAGCTGTATATGATTGTGGTTAGAGTTCAAGCACAGTGAGGAGGTGGATTGGGGCGTCATTGGGTGAAGGTGTAGCAGTGGTGGGATCATCATTGGAAGAGGGGGCATCAATGGAAATGGGTGGGGAGGTGAGGGTATCCAACGAGAATTCAATGTTTGTTATCTTTTCAGAAAAGAATTTGGAGAATTCATCACAGCAATTGACAGTCATCAGAAGAGGGTAGAAGAAAAAGGAATATTTACTGTTTAATGACGTTGAAGGGGTCCTTAGGTCTGTTTCTAGAATGATCAAGTGGGGCTCAGAAGATGGAGGATTTCTCTGAGTAGATATGTTTTTTGTATTTTAAGGGTTGGAGGGAGGCACTTGCGTCACCCTGTGAAGTGTCAATATAATCACGACTGCGTCTTATCCAGTTAAAAATGCTACATAGATAATACATTGCATGCACCACACTGGTCAAAATGGGCAAGAAAGGCTGGGTGCAAAAGTTTATGCGGTAGTATAGACACTTTTTTCCATGTGATCTGGGAATGTCCCTTGATCCAGGCATGCTGGGAAACAATAATCAAGTGTATGACAGGTGCGTGTGGCGGGACCATCCATCTATCCCTGAAACTGTGCCTTTTGAACATATGGGAGGCAACTGATATGAACTGGACTGAACAACTTTGGACTACTATGGGCATCATGATTGCAAAACGTAGTATTGCCCGGAGGTGAGGAGCAGCAGAGTCACCAACCTTGATGGATTAGGAGCGGGACATGAACTGGTGTATGGTCGCTGAGGCAGAGGTCTATAAAAACAGAGGGTGCCCTCAGAAAATGGGACAAGATTTGGGGCAAGTGGAACTCGTTCATTGGGAATATTTGTAGTCCTCACCATGCTCGGGTATTAATTTAGGGCTAGGCGTAGTTTGCAAAGTAGCGCTACGCGAAGCTAACCAAAGTGCACTTCGCAATACGCGAGCTACGCGTAGCACTACGCGAACTGCGTAGTACCCTGTTCGCACTATTCAAGATGCCGTTTTCAATGATTGAACAGTGCGGACAAGCATCCGGCACTGTGCAATCATTGATAACGGCATCTTGCACAGTGTGAGCTGTAGTTTTCTGCAGCTCGAGTAGATTTTCACTCGAGCGCCAGCTTTCTCAACGCGGAATGGTAGTTTCTCATCACGAGCGGTCGCGAGCATACGCGACCACTCGCACTGAGAAACCTGACCTCTCCGCATTGAGAATGTTGCCGGGAGGTTTATTTTCCACGCTGGTGATCTGCAACTTGATATTGCTGATCATGAACGAGGAAAAAGTCTTGCCGGGATGTCATTTTGCTTGCTCGCGATCGCCAACTTGACGTTGAGGACCGCGAGCAAGCAAAAAATGATCGCTGCACTGCGCAACGCGTGTTTGCACTGTGCTACGTGTAGTTTGCATAGTGTGAAGTAGCGCAAATTTCACAAACTACGCGAGCGTAGTGTAGTGCGTTGCCCAGGGTTAATTATTATCCATGAAACCAATGGTGGAGCGGGGACTCCAGATGAAGATAGTAGAGGGGATCTAAATGTATGTTTGTACAAGAAGTTTTGTGGCTGTAATCATCTGCTATGTCTAGTGAGACGTGTCAATGTAACGATGATGCAGTGTTTGGCTGTTATGTTCAATAAACAGACTATACAAAAAAAATGGTTATACTTTTTAATTTCAATTACAATTGTTTGCTGTTGTGATTGTGTAAAAATAGTCTGGCACTTTTACTAGTGTAGCTCTACTGTTGCACTGACTGGAGTTGGAATAGTACATTTTACGATACAAAAGGGGATGATGGACGGAGCGCTTGAGCAAATCAATCACTCACCCCCAGTCAACTGATCTGGGTTTAATCCATCACCATTCTTTAGCCCACTCAGCCACCCCATTTCAGACATGGCTATATGTAAATCAGTCTGACCCTGTGCCTCATGGGAAAAGTCCAGCCCGAACTGCCAAGCCAGGTCTTCCATGGACCGGAAACAAGCATCCTGGGACCGGTTTCGGATTCATAATCCTCATCAGCCAGGCTATCTTGAATCCAGTGGCCAAGTGAGCAAGGGACTCACGTCTGAGCATACCCTGCCACACTTGGGCCAACAAAGCGATACAAAAGGGGATGATGGACGGAGCGCTTGAGAAAATCAAACACTCACCCCCAGTCAACTGATCTGGGTTTAATCCATCACCATTCTTTAGCCCACTCAGCCACCCCATTTCAGACATGGCTATATGCAAATCAGTCTGACCCTGTGCCTCATGGGACCAGTCCAGCCCGAACTGCCAAGCCATGTCTTCCATGGACCGGAAACAAGCATCCTGGGACCGGTTTCGGATTCATAATCCTCATCAGCCAGGCTATCTTGAATCCAGTGACCAAGTGTGCAAGGGACTCACGTCTGAGCATACCCTGCCACACTTAGGGCGAACAAAGCGATACAAAAGGGGATGATGGACGGAGCGCTTGAGCAAATCAAACATTTACCCCCAGTCAACTGATCTGGGTTTAATCCATCACCATTCTTTAGCCCACTCAGCCACCCCATTTCAGACATGGCTATATGCAAATCAGTCTGACCCTGTGCCTCATGGAAACAGTCCAGCCCGAACTGCCAAGCCATGTCTTCCATGGACCGGAAACAAGCATCCTGGGACCGGTTTCGGATTCATAATCCTCATCAGCCAGGCTATCTTGAATCCAGTGGCCAAGTGAGCAAATGTTACCCCTACTCAGTCCACCGCTTTCCCTACTGTTGCACAGATTGTAGTGGGAACAGTACATTTTACCCCTTCTGAGTCCAACAATGTATCTGCAGTTGCACAGAATGAAGTGGGAATAGTTCATTTTATCCCTCCAGGGTCCAATGTTTTTCCACTGTTTCACCCACTAGCATTGGAATAGTCGATTTAACCCTTCCTGAGCTTAACACTTTCCCTATTGTTGCACATACTAGAGTGAAAAAAGTAAATGTAACCCCTACTGAGTCCAACACTTTCCCTACTATTGGGCAAAAATGGAGTGGGAATGTAAATAATTCCCCCCCCTGATTCCAACGCTTTTCTTACTGTTGCATGGACTGGAGTGAAAAGTTATTTATTGTATAGTTAATTAAAACCATCACAATGTTCCAATGCATAAAATCCAATTTCTCTGCCGGTTAAGACCATCACAATATTCCAATACAAAATATCTGATTTTTCTGTATGGTAAGAAAAAAAAAATACTCCAAAGTTAGAAAGTAAGATTGCTTTGTGCAATTCATTAAAATTGACATCATTGTCTCTTTTTACAGCTATATAACTCTAAAGAGGCTGAGAGGAACAGCTAAGCACTGTTTATGGCCTATGACATTGTTTGTTAAGTCCTCAAAATAGGTTAGAAATGTTAGCAGATTAATTGCGGTTCCTTTGAGTCCAGACTTCGTAGTATTGCTGATCTGCAGGTGCGGATATCTCTTTCATTAAACTGTCTCCTCAGCAAATAGCGCCGAACTGGAGTGGGAATAGCAAACTTAACTCCTCTGGAGTTAAGCGCTTTCTCTACTGTTGTATAAATTGAAGCAGGAATAGTATATTTACTATTTATATAGTTACATTTTTGTATTATATTATTATTATGTGTTTGTGTATTCAAATGTATATTTTTTACATATATGAATGTGTCATTTTAAAGATATTTTTAGTAACTATTAGTATACTTTTTTTATATAATTAAAATGAAAATATTTTTAATATGTTTGCAGTTTATTTGTTGCACTTTTAAATTTATATATATTTGGGGGCCCAGAAGTGTTACTAAAATCTCTAGTAAGTCCGACACAGTAGGATTCCTGAGAGCTGTTTGGAGACCTGCCCCTTTTCCCCACCACTCTGCAAACGCAACTGCTAGTTAAAAAAATATTGAAATTCACTTAAAAAACACTCTATTGAATCGTTCCCGCAGCTGGTGCCGGAGCCACGCCACGTTACGCCACGTTCTCGCACATACGTGCTCGTCCTCGGAGTTTCGGAGTTTGGAGCTGTGAGTCGCCTGAGATTGGCCCGTCCTGGGTGTCGGAGCCTGAGACAAAGAGTTAGAAGCCGCGGCGCGGCTCCCTGTAGGGTGCGGGCAACGGGGCTGACCCCAAAGTCCTCGAAGTCACCTCCCTCTCCTCCTTGACTTGTGTTGCCTGGGGTACTATTGGAAGAGTCTGGGGAGAAAGGCCGTGAGCCGAGTTCTGTTGAGAGCTACACAGGGCTCACAGGTGGAAGTCTGGATGCACCCAGCCCTAGGGAAGGAGCAACCCTGTAAAGGGCAACGTTCCGGAGATTGGCCCTCTAGTGGACACTGTAGTTTTTGAAGGGCACAAATTGAGGGCTATTAAGGCAAAAGAGACCATAATACCCAGATCTGGGCACTAAAGATATAACGTCTCAAAGTGAACTGTGTAGGAAGAAGCACGGCTCAGCAGCCAGCTAGGTGATTCAACAGAGGTAAGTGGTATAATCTATAAATTTAATGGTTTTAAGGTATGTTAAGACTTCAGAGTTCGATAACAGGGGCATGAGGTGCTAAAAATGGTCTATTGGGCAGAAGAGAGCGTGGACTAGCAGCTGTTAAGAAAAAGCGACCCGCATAACTGTTCTTGGATCTATTATCCAATCAGAAGCCCTTAAGGGGAAGGGGATGGTACCAAAAAGGCTTAAAGCCTCCAAGGAACCCCTGGCACTTGAGCACGTGTCAAAAGAATCTATTGCGGAGCACAGAGTAACAAGGGTGAGTGTTAACAGTCAGAAAGTAAGGGCCAGAAAAACTCTGGCGAGAAGTACAATAAAGAATCCTACAGGGGAGGATTCACAAGTTTCACAAGCTAAAAAAGGTGCAGTCGCCTCTAAATCGAGGTGGGTCTTACTCTATCTGATCTTACAAATTTAGATCAAAGTGAGCTAAGTCTTCATCCTCGACTCTCCTCGTCGCCACAAATTTTTTCAGAACAACAAGAGCACGTCTCCAACAGTGAGGAGCCAATTATGTCCTGGGATGAGGCTGCGTATATAAATTTAAGTACAAAAATGGATAAGAGCCAAGACAAGAGCCAAGTCAAGAGCCTAGATCATCCAGGCTCCCATTTAACTGAAAAACTAGAGGGACTTGGCCAAAACCTTACACTTGACTTTAATATCTCTGCAACTCCGGCGTCTTCAATGCTGGATATAATGGTGCTCCTTCAGAAAACCCTCCAAGGACTATTGGAAGTAACCATGCTAAATAATGATATTTTAAAATCACAAAAAAAACAACTCCAGAAGGTAGTGGGGGAATTGCAAAGCATTAGGGGACAAATGCCTGCAATGACAAGAACCATCTGCGAGAAACTCCCGATGGACTCTGCAGACGCTATGACACCTACTGATCAAACAAATGAATACATTTCTAAATGGCCGATGTTGACAAAAAGAAGGGGGCATTACTGGGGTAATAGCGCAAGGAACCGCGGGTGACATAAAATAAAGAAAGTTACAAAAAGGAGGAGGCAAAAACCTGTAACACCCATGGTTATTGACAATAGTAGAGACTCTATTCATTTGGAGCCGAGGCCCCCTATATTAGCAGCAGAGAAGGGGAAAAGAATGATCTCCAAAATTTAGGACAGCGCAGGATAGCGACTGGAGAAAGGTGAATAAGAGAGTTACCTGGGAAGTCATCTTTCCGATATGGCCCAAATATTATATTGCCGGGCAGAAACCCTGAAAAAGGGAATTGCCATAGTTTTCAGTCCCCAAGGGTAAAACAAGTGGGCTCTAGAATTGTTTGAGACAGGAGTCAACAAATGACAGATCAGGTGGGCCCCATAACCCCTAAGGTGGCAAAGGAGGCAGAGGGCAACAAGTGGTTATCCTTTGAACCCGTACAGCAATCACAGTGGGGGGAAATAATAAGAAAGGTAGTACCCCTGAATAGATCCTAACTTCT
The DNA here is from genome assembly GCF_964261635.1 of Lissotriton helveticus. NCBI lineage: Eukaryota > Metazoa > Chordata > Amphibia > Caudata > Salamandridae > Lissotriton > Lissotriton helveticus. The sequence continues at coordinate 381,762,490 of NC_136061.1, read as the reverse complement.
GTTCTCATTCTCGAAATGCCCGAGTCTGAGAGGAATTGGTTCTAAAGATCTCCGCCAAGTGGCTTTAGATTTAACCCGGAAGGGAAGGAAATTACCAGGGTTGTAGTGTATTATAATCTGGTAAAAATAGCAATAGAAAATGCTGCGGGCGAAATGTCAAAGGAAGGGATAAGATTAGTCCCGGAGGGAGATCTAGCAGGGTGCAGCAAATTGGGTGCAGGCTTCCTAAATTGCCACGCAGGTATTTCTGATATGTGGGGTAATTTGAGTCGAAAGAGTAGCCCTACAAGCCCCTTTCGACGCTACAGTGGGGAAATTGATAACTTATGTGATGTGGAGTAGGAAGCTGGGTTGTCGCATAGTCTTAGAATTGTATCAAGGAATGTAAATGGTCTTGGAGATTTGATAAAACAAGGGAGTATAAGTATCTTAACCCAGATGAATGATATTATTAGTCTCCAAGAAACATGGCTATGTGACAAAACCCCTACTTTTGATGATTATATTCAACTCCACCGCCCGGCGAGGAAAAAAAGCTTTGGTCGCCCAGCTGGAGGGTTGATGATACTGTTGTCTTCTAGTAAGGTGAAAGATGCAATACAACTAAGCGTCAAATGTAAATGGCTTTTAGCATGTAGAGTACTTCTGAGTTTAAAGAAAAAAAGTTTGAAAATGTGGTGCTTATATAAACGTGTATATGCAATGGGGGCCTTCAGATTAATACGGGGTAGAGCTAAGGTTTTTTTAAAGAAGATTTGGATCATTTGACCGAAAAGTATGGCTCTGATATTGTTCTTCTGATGGGGGATTTTAATCTCAAATTGAATCCCTCCAAGTCTGATCCAAAGCATTTTGAAATCTTGGAAGCTATGATATAAGCATGGCTACCTATCCAGATAGGGTTTCTTCATAGCAAGATCTAAGTCTGGTAAATTATCTAGCCACAAAGGGGCTATTTTGTTTAAATGGCAGGTCAGAAATGTACTGCCCTGTGAAGAAAACATTTGAGATAGGTGCCCAAAACTGCCGGATTGACTACGTTTTTACGCATGCCTGTAACTGTGCCTTAATGAAGGGTTTTATGGTTTCTCAAACGGACAATAGTGACCATAATTTACTGCAGTTGAGTTTCAGGATGCGGCGGCGATTAAGCGACAGACTGTAATTACTCAAAGTGTACAGTACCCGAGACGGGCTACCACTAGACTAATGGATGAGTATATCGAAAAAGTGTTAAAACTTCAACAGAGGTTAGTCTTGGAGAGCCCACGAGGGCATACACTGGATTGGTTTGAGAAAAAAATCGATCAGGTGGTGCAATGTCTCCAAGTCGAATTAAAAAAAGGCAAAGTAGGTGTAATAAACAGACAAAATCCGCAGATTAGGCAAATGAAATGGTTTTCAGCTGTATGTCTAGCAAAGAAGAGGGAAATAAGGAGAGAAGCACGTAACCTCAAAGACAACTATAATTTGGCTGGATCGTTAAACCTTATAAAACTGAAAAGGGAATATAAAAAGCTAATTACTGATTCAAAAAGACTATATAAAGAAAAATGTTGGGCTAATCTCCTGGATTCTATTGAATCAAAGAATAGTCGCCAGTTTTGGCAATTAATAAAAGGAGCGGCTGGGCATACGATGGGGGCAATGAACTGTGTAGTGGGAGAGGCAGTATGGGTTGAATATTTAAGGGAGTTATACAGTTCCAGAAGTGACGTGGTCATAGACAAGCCTTTAAATTGGATAGATCTGGTAGGGGACTTGAAAGCAGACTTTTAAGTAACAAAAGTTAGTAAAACAATAGGAAGTGTAAACCTGATCAGGGCGGCCGGCCCAGATAAACTGCCTGCAATAATATTGAAAACCCAACCATAATGGTGGGCAGAATTTCTATCTCATATGTTTTTACGGATTTTAGAGCTGGGAAAATTACAGAGAAACTGGAGGGAGGCTGTCATCCGACCGGTGCATAGGAAGGGTGACATGAATGCCCCTAAAAATTACAGATTGATTAATCTTCTAGATATCGAGGGAAGAAGTGTTCACGAAGATAATTTTAGATAGATTAAAAGAGTGGGTCGAGGAGTGTGCAATTGTGCCTATAGAGCAAGGTGGGTTCAAAGACGGCCATTCGACAATTGATCATTGTTTCGCATTGTGGGCCGTCGCACGGAAGTCACTCGAGAAAAATGGGAAGCTGTATTGCTGCTTTGTTGACTTCCGTGAGGCATTTGACCTAGTGGATCGGAAATGCCTGTGGGAAACCATTAGAAAGTATAATATCCCAGAAGTGCTCTTTGCTTTAATAAAAGAGCTACATACTGAGAATTGGGCACAGATTATTATGAATAAGAAAGGGTCCTTAACTCCTAAAATACAAATCAGAAATGGACTTAGACAAGGCTGTGTGTTGGCTACACTCTTGTTTGCCATTTTTCTTGCTAATCTACCAAAGGCCTAAGAGACCGATAGAAGTGCCAGCCCTAAAATGTCTGCTTTATGCAGGTGATTTGGTGATTTCTGATCAGACAGCGATGGGCCTTCAAAGGAAATTAAATGTCTTTCAAGAATACTGTTTGTTAAAGTCCTTAACCATAAATGTGGATAAAACTAAAATCTTATGTTTTGGAAAAAGAGATTTGGGCTTTAGTTGGTATCTAGGCCCATAAAATCGGAGGTAGTAAAAGAATATAGATACCTCGGGGTTGGGTTTGAAAATTCCTTTAAGTGGCAAGCTCATTTGACAGCCCAGAAAGCAAAGGCTTTTAATTCAGTGTGTGGGCTGAAAAAATGTAATAGTGAATATGGCAACATGTCACATCGACCTGTGCTACAGGCATTTAATGCAATGATCCCTCCTCAAGTCCTGTATAGTTCAGAAGTACTTTGTCTTTGTGGCAAAGATATCTGGGACTCTGAGGAGGGAAAATGCGTGAAAGTCCTACTTTCGCTTCCCAGCTCAGCAATGGTGCAGGCTATCAGATTACAGTTAGGTACAACATCATGGACCGTAGAGGCCCAAGAAAATGTATTAAGGCTGTGGAGACGACAGGACCCGGGAGGGGTCCAGAAGGTTTCCCTCTGGTGTAGGAAGGAGATCGAATCAAGTGATTTAAAATGGGCCAAAGAGATAAGAATAAAATTGATTAAGGTTGCAGAGAACTTAAAGGTGAGATTTTGCCAACAGTCACTCCAGGCTGAATTCACCAAGAAGGAGCTCAGGACACAAGGCCTTGAACTGTCTAGAACAATTGATCAAGGCTATTTGAGCTTGAAACCATCAGTTCAATTTATGACTTCAGCCTGGCTACACGAGTGAAGATAGGCATTAACCCCTGGCTGACAAATCAGAGGGAGAAGGTCAATAAGCTCCACCCGGATGGGAATTGTAAATGCTTGCTGGGCAATAAAGGTGACATGCTGCATATTTTGTTAGACTGTTTGGCGCTTATACCCCAGCGTAAATTGCATCTGAGACCTATTTTTGTAAAATATGAAATTAGGTCTCGTCCTCAGGCGGTTGACTTACTCACAGAAATGCCTAACCTCGACATTGCGATTGTAATCGGAATTTATATGAAGTCTGTAAAAAGCTCCTAGTGAAATATTGTAAAATGTTAGAAATATACTGGATTTTAGTGATTTTATTGATGAATATTTATATTTATCATTTATCTTAATATGAATAAAAATTTTCTTCCCGGGGACAAACGGGTAGAATTTTAATGAGTAATTATGTTTTTGCATTTAGTATTGCGAGCCCTAGACTGAATTTGGTCATTAAAAAGCACATCCAGGAATAAGAATGTATCGATGAATATGGTTTTATTTTTATTGTTTGTTAATGAATACATATTTATCTCTGTTTTAATGTTTTCTATTGTTGGGTATTGCAGTTTAAAGACTGACCCCAGATGCATCAAGCACCCATTTTGCGATTCCTTATTAGCGAAAAATAAGGATTCGCTAATAAGGAATAGCAAAATGCTATGCATTTATATCTCGCTTAAAAAATAGTGATTTCTTAAAATTCCTTAATCGCGACTCGCAATTAAGGAATACAACCCCATTCATTCCTATGGGCCTCTGGTAAGACAATCTCAATTTACGATTCTCAATTAGAGAATCGCAAATTGAGATTGCAATTTCAAGGGTGCCAGGGTGTCAAAAGGACACCCTGTTGCACCCCTGAAATCTGCATATGGGTACATCTTGTCTTGCACACACACATGCCCTAAGAGCATGTTTGTGTGTAAAATGGAACTTTGACAAATGCACTTTAGTGCATTTTTCAAAGTTTTTGCAAATTACCATTAAGTAATTTGCGCCCCCTATTAGCGAAGTCACTAATTTTTTAACTTTAATGCATTGCATTTAAGGAATCTCAATTTGAGATTCCTTAAATGCAATAGCAATAAAAGTAATCTCAAATTTGCGATTTCTTAAATTGCGATTTTTGCATTTGGGATGATGCATCCCAAATGCAAAAATACCGGTCGTAAAGGGGCAGATTCTGAGAATCTGCCCCTTTGCGAGCGGATTTTAGCTTGATGCTTCTGGGCCTAAGGTCTAAATAAACATTGCTTTTGACTGTCTTAAAAAACAAAGGTTACAGGGACGGTATAGTTACAAATTAGAATTTAAAAAACCTTAATTCTTTATTCACTTAAAAAACAAATGTTACTGGGTCTTTATAGATAGGAAATAGAATTAAAAACACTTTGCAATTCACAGAAAAAACAAAGGTTACAGGACGTTATAATTAGGCCCAGATTTCACACATACTAAACCTGTGAAATTCAGCATTTACAGTTACCTGAGGTAACTATAACTTACGCCCCGCAATGCCTTGCTCATGACTACACATACTACATCACTCATGACATGGCCAGTGACATCACTGATGATATTACTGATGACAATGCAAATTATATCACTCATGACATCATCCACAGAACCACTCACACCCCCATACAATATCATGAACACGCACCACATACCAGCACAACCACTCACATACCCTTTCACAGACCCATACAAATACTCACACATCCACTCACTCCTCCATAGAGGCTTTCACTCACCCACTCACTCACTCGTACAGCCACTCATATAACCATTCACTCACCCATACCCATACAGCCACTCATATAACTAGGCCTGAGCGGTAAATTCCGTTCCGCTTGCGAAATTTGGGTAATTTCACGTTCCGCGAAGAACGCAAAATTGCCCAAAATTCTGCATTCAGTGACTTCGTGAAATGTTTTGCTTGTTCGTGTTCTCAAATGCGTGTTCACGAGATATTTCCCCCAGAGCACGCAAACAGTGATTGCGAACAGTAAAAAAGCATTGCGAACAAGCAATTCCGCGTGTTCGTGGAATTTCTGCGTTTTCACAGAGATTTTTTACTGTTTTGCGGAGATTTGCGTAACACGATTACGCAAATTCCGCTCACCCCTACATATAACCCAGCATAAATACATTTTACAAATAGGTATGTAACACAAACCAGTTTTGCTAGTGTTGGCATTTGAAATTTAAATGGCTACAACTACCATGAGGCCCTGTTGCTTGAACACTTAACAGGAGGCACCAGTGTTGTTTGTCCATACTCACTTGTCAGCCAGGTCACCACTGATGTTCACATCAAATGCAGTTAGCTATTGGTCAAGTGTGCAATATGAGAGATTGAAATGACAACAACTACCATGAGGCACTGTACCTCTAACTTTGAACAAGAGTTACCAGTGTTGTTTGCCAATACTCACACATCAGCCATGTCTCCACTGATGTTCCCCTCACATGCAGTTTGCCATTGGTCAAGTGTGGGGTATGAGAGAATCAAATGACTTTAACTACCATATGGACCAGTACCTCTAACTCTGAACAAGAGGCACCAGTGTTGTTTGCCCATACTCACTTGTCAGCCATGTCACCACTGATTCCCCAGGTCAGATGGACTGAGAACTTTACAAACAATGCTCTGCTCAGGCACATTTCTGCCTACTCAATCTGAACTTCCGTTAGAGCAAGTGTGTACCAGAAATATATGTAACGCATGAAGGTCTCAAGGTGATTTGAAAAGTCTGGTGCCCATTGACATTACACAGCACACATGATTTACAATACTAAATATATTACCAGGTTGTATGTATGCCTGTATCGTACACACCAAAGACTTGTAATGGATTAATACACATGTAACTCCTACCCTGTGTTGGCTTCAGGTTATTTGAATGAATGAATGAATAATCTTTATTCGGATAAAAATATCCATAAAAGTACAGTTCATCACCACCAAAACAGATACAGTAAAATATTAAAACATATAAATATACAATACCATCCAATAGAAATACACAATACGGGGATAAAAACATGATAAAAAAAGGGGTTCGATGGGCCTAAAAACCAGCAGTATAGATGGCATTGTGCAAAATATGAGTCTAGAACAATGTGTGCAAATCAGCCAGGGAATTATAATAAAGTGCATTAAAGTGCGGTCAAACTTGACAGTGCAAATTATTTTAAGTAGATCTGTGCAACGTCAGCAATAATTTACATGGAAAATACATAGATGTTCAACAAAACAAAAATATCTTCCAAATGGGTCCCTAAAATTATTATACAATGAGACAACCTTCACTAACGATTAAAGATATATAAAAACAAGATAAGAGTGCATACCGCATTAGGATTCATTCATTGAAGGGCGAGAGCGTACTGCAGCTTGGAGGAATGTACTTACTCTAAAAATCAGATCCTTGTTTCCTAGTTTTAATATTTCAAAATATGCAAATTCAAAGTCCATGATAGCCCGAGCTTTGAAATATGGGGCGAGGTACCATTTGGTATATCTTACATAAAATGTACAAAAAAGTAAAAAGTGTAACAGAGTTTGTTTGCTACCAATGCCCGAAAGGACAGGTCAATTGCTCTAAATTTTTATTGAAAACTATTGGGAAGCAAAGTGAGTATTTGATGCTTCTGTCCCTGAGGCGATAGAGTAGGCTCCTTTGCCATCTCTCCATATCCTTTCTAAGGTATTGTTGTGGAATATGATGTTGAATACTAGGTATCTCCAAAAGGGGCATGTATCTAGCAACAGATGGTTTAAGATGCTCAGTATCTTGTCTTTCTTTGCGATACAGGTTGTAAAGTGCCCCCCTGACTGATCCTATATTTATTCCTTCCGCCTCTAAAGGACATTGAAAAATATGCTCCATGTCCACTCTAGCTAAACGTTTTTTTACTGCGGCAAACCAGGGTATACAGCCGCTTTTGTCGCACTTGAGGCAATCTGTAATTATTTCTCTAGTTAAGGTTGCCACTGGATTCTGCCATATGTTTGCCCAGAAAACAGCTGGGCGTGACCTAATGAAATCCTCCACATATTGTAAATTCAATTCCTTGTGGCATATATAATTAGGAGATGATATTAGCGCGCCAAGGATTTTCCTGCAGAATCTGTTCTCTTCGATTTGAATCCCATTACAATTTGCATGCCCCCAGACTTCGGCCCCATAGGTGGCAGTTGGCACACATTGCGATTTGTATATCTGAGTCAACGGTACCACAACCTCAGATTGTCTTGGTTGCCGAAGACTGATAATGGAATTTATTGCTTTAGTAAGTTTGCTTCTTGCATGGGCCGTGTGGGTTTTCCATGTGCCAGATTCTGAAAAGACTAAGCCCAGGTAGGGAAAAGTGCTGTTGCATGTCAACAGTTCATTGCCCACTGAGATTGATTTAATACAATATTTTTTCGGCCCGCAGCTCATTATATAGGATTTTATATTTTTTTTGTAGACAAATCGAGATCAGCCATAAATGACACGAATCCCTTGACTAAAGTGCGAAGTGCATTGGGCGTGCGACCCATAAAGACCGCATCATCTGCGTATAAAAGCACGAGCAGTAATTTACCGTTGATTTTTGGAACATCGCTAGACATTTTTGACAGGGAGTTATGCAATTCATTAATGTAAAGAATAAAAAGCAGAGGGGCCAGAACACAACCTTGTCTGACCCCTCGACCGATGGTGATGTCCCCAGAAACTTCCCTGTCGTTACTTATCCTCAACCGTGCCTTCAGATCCCTGTGCAAATAAGGCAAAAAACAAACAAACGCCTCATCCAACTCATAATTTAAAAGAATTTCCCATAAACGTGATCTGTTAACAAAATCGAATGCTGAGGATAAATCCATAAAACCTAAATAAAGTGGAACTTTTTGTGCAACCGTGTATTTCCCTAAATTAAGATTCAAATTTAAGCACTGTTCGACAGTTCCAACATTACTTCTAAAGCCCAGCTGGCAACAGTTTAAAATTTGGTTATCTTCCACCCAAAGCCTGATTCTGTTAAAAACGACCCTACCCAGGATCTTTAGGGTGTTGTCAATCAAAGAAATATGGCGGTAGCAGCTGGGGTTGGATCGGTCCCCTTTTTAAAAAATGGGCACGATAATGCTAGTCGACCAGGTGCTCGGGATGGTTGCATTAGTCAAGTTGTTAAAAACATTGCATAAAAGGGGAGCCCAAAATCTGGTTCTTGTTTAATAAGATCAATAGATAACCCATCCGGACCTGGTGCTTTATTCCCTAAGCTTTGATGTAAGGCCTCTTCAACTTTAGATATTGTTATAATGACTTGTAGGACTTGGGTACAAATATTATTGCTGGTAGTCATTGAGGAAGCGGTGTAAATTCCAGCAAAGTGCTCCTCCCATAGCTCACTAGATATATTACAGCTTATGGGGGTGCTATTTGTATCCATGGACTTCATGCTTTTAACTTCCTTCCAGAATCCGTTTGTGTCCTTTAGGGAGGCAGCCCTAGTTAGATTGTCCCAGCATGCTTTTAGTATCTCATCTGAGCGTATTTTAGTGGCTTTCTTGTAGCAGGCTCTTAATGATCTTACTAGACTTACATCCCTGGGTGACGCCGCTAATGATTCACGCAGATCTCTATTGGCACGCGAACAAGAACTATCAAACCACCTGGGAGTCTTGCTTATGTTAGTAATTGGTTTGGAGAATATGTGTTTAATACCAGTGCAAAGGCCACTGAAAGCCTCAATAATCTCCCCGCCTGTGGAGCTGCTTGACAAACATATATCTACAAGTGCGGGATACGTCGTTATCGTACGTTCAAGTAGGGCTTTATTGTCTATCCCCTTCCATATCAACCTGAGCATGTCCGTAGTTATCACCAGGTTTTTAGCCCCGATTTCCCTTTGAGTAATACATTTAGAGCAAAGTCTAATAGTAGTTAAAATAGGATTTTGGTCGCCTTGACTAGTGCATAAAACCTCAGCCTTCACCAGAAAGTTTTCCAATGAGGATGATATATAAACATAATCTATAATCGATGAGCATCCGCGTCCTCTATAGGTAGGCAACGATCCCTCAGTTGGATGTACACCAGCTTTTTCCATTACATTAATCATATTTCGGGGTGATAGAAAATTACAAAGTTCTTCCCCTCTTCTGCATGGGGTCACACCAACTGGGGTGATAGAAGTGTTCTCAATATCACTAGACATTCGGGCATTAAAGTCTCCAGCTAAGAGTATACCATCTATTTTGCCATACCTCTGTTCATCATTCAATCCATCAATAAATTCAAACAATTTCTGTTTGGTAGTGACATAAAATCATTATTATAAAAATTGATTAAACATATTGACGCCCCATGTGTAAATATTGGCTTGGAAATTTGCTTTGTTTGTCATTACAGATTTTATGCTGCCCTTTGCCGATATTTTTAACCATGTTGATAACCCCCCGCATGGTCAGCCTGATTTTGGTCTATCTACAATACAGTTATGACACACAAACCCTTCCAGGAACAATTAATTTGTGCACCACGTCTCCTGAAACATCAGGATGTCATAAGTACTAACCAAGTCAACCCACTCTATGCAATTCAACTTAGATCCTAATCCAGCTATATTCCAGCTTAAAACTTTTAGATTTAGATCTAGAGTTGTGGGTTTGCTAGGACCTATACATAATATTACAGGGTCTGCTGGCTCGGATATAGTAGGGAGTTGGTGGTTCGATAGTCAGTCCTGACTCTCTAAACTAGACAGCGCGGCAAACCGGATCTGTAGGTTCCATGTTGGTGTGAAAAGATTACGAGGGCCCTCTGAGTAAGGAAAACCAGTGAACCTATTCTGAGTGTTCCATGTGGGTATAGCGGGGAATACGTGGGCCTAATGGGGGTGGATGCATGACGTTACAACGCATGCTTTTCCCACGCATGCTGTTACATCGCAGTTTTTACAACGCAAACCTTTACAACGCATAGCGCTTTGGGGTGCTGGATAATGAATAGTTTAATTTACTATTCCAACTCCAGTCCCCTTGGACACTAGGGAAGGGGTTGGATAGAAAACTAAATCTATTCCCTATCCTAGAGCACCCCCCAGCGCAATGCGTTGTAATAGTTTTCGTTGTAAAACCTGCGTTGTAAAAGCACTGCGTTGTAAAAGTTTCGTTGTAAAGGATGTTTCCCAATGGGGATTTATAAAAAAAACAATGGTAAAGATTGTATGTGGGTTGGGACTGTGTTATAGTTGACTTGTGTTTGCAATAGCCATTTCACCATAAGGGGGCGTCTAAAATTTATGATTATGCAATCACCTAGAATATTCTTTTCAGAAGACCCCACGCAGCCTACACGTCCCACCATTAAGATATCATTTGCGTACTCCATCCCTAAGCCTTTGTATTTTGTAAGCCAATCACTGCTCTTATTTCTAAGTTGTTCCCAAGATTCTGATTGATCTCTCTTCAAGGGAGGGACGCCAGCTAGGATTACAACGTAAGGACTGGCTTCTGGAGGTAAGTTAAGAACATCTTTGGCCACAATGGGAATATCTTTTGGGGCAGTTCTTTCACCTATGGGCACACAAACAGGCACACAAACAGGTAATGCGGAAGAAGCTGACACCGGAATCTGTGGCTGACTGTTACTATTAATGCCTGACCCATCACCGACTGTTACTGCATTTGGAGTGGACATCATGGTTGGGCTAGATTTCGGGGGGTGACAATCCTTTAGATTGCTGCCCTTTACACAAGCAGCATTAACAATTGGGGCTGTACATATACCACTCGCCTGTGATATGCCCTGGTCGGATACTCCTGTCTGATTATTGCCCCCCACGATTTTTTTAGCAATAGTAACATTACTTCTGTTAATGTCTGGTTTTTTAACCAAATTTCCAATCTGTCCAGCCGTTTGAACAAAGCATTAAATTGTTTATCAATTAATGTTTTTAATCGGTCATAAACAGAGTCCGTTATGGAATCAATTGGAAAGCCCCCCGGCCTGCCATGTATGTAATCATATGGTCAGTTTGTGTATGGGCTGAATTGATACCATCTGCAACTGTCAAATCCACGGTATTATTCGATGTTAACTCCATTGTGCCCAATGTATTAGCAGTTGGTCCTTGCTTCCACATACTTTGCGGGGTAGGTTGTGTTTTTGAGCGAGCCGGCTGTTTCCTTTTACAAGTGGTAGGTTTGGTTACTCCTCTCTTCCTCTTGCCCCCCGCTGTTGTTGTAGCCCTGGACAAGTCCCCACTATTGGCATCGGTATTGGCCCCCAGTTGGCACGCTATGTTAACTGTATCAGCATCAGTAGTTTCAGTAATTTCAGGCTCAATCTCAGGGCCCCTGGAAAACATATCTCGCTGGCTAAGGGTGGTAATCAAAACTTCTGGGGACAGTGGGAAAGGGATAGATGTATTGGTCTGTTCTACTTCGCCCAATGAATGCCGATTGGGTGCAGGTAGGCTCATAGAAAGTCTTCTTTCAGTTAGCTCGATCTCAGTTGTGACCATATTAACTGCTTCAATGATGGGCACAGTTGGAGGCTTGGTACCAGTTAATACTGTACTTTCCCCATGGTATTACGATGACACTCACCTTCTGATAGGGTTTAGAGGGATGGCCCAGCTCAGCCTCATCCTGCCCCGGATGGCCACAGACGGCCCGCCCTTTGCCTGGGCCTAGCCTGGCGCCGCCCGCACGCGTCCCGCGGGACGGGAGGCGTTCCGCTGTAAAGTAGCACCTCTGGACGCAGGCTGTCGCAGCACCTGGGGGATGGAGTTCACTGCTGTTTCCCTCACAGCGCTTGTGAGTCGGGAGTTAGCTCCGCCGCCATTGCCCTCACGGCCGGAGTTTCCGCAAGTGCTTTTCGCTGGCTCTCTGCCCCCTGGAGCGCTCGGCGCTCCGGGGTAAAGTAGCGCCTCCGGGCGCAGGCTGTCGCGTCACCGGTGCGCCGGTGTTTGCTGGGGCACCTGGGAGATGGAGTTCACTGCCGTTTCCCTCACGGCGCTTGTGAGTCGGGAGTTAGCTCCGCCACCGTTGCCCTCACGGCCGGAGCTCCCGCAAGTGCTTTTCGCTGGCTCTCTGCCCCCCCAGGTTATTGGGAGATGACAAGGCCATCCCACATGTCAACATGAAGCACATCGGTTCAACAAATGATCAGGCCAATACTACTTTATGTAATGGATTTCTCCCAATGTCTTACAAACGAGTCAAACACAGCAGGGATAGTTCACAATGTTAACCTCAACCCATTTGTCCCTCCCAGGCCTGAATCCACTGTGTACCAAATGATGTAGATGTACATACCACACTTACAACAATACCAGTCTACTCTATGTCTGAACAGGTCAATCAGGCACAACATCTGACCAGAATGAAGACATCACCCAGACTCATCCTCCACCCCGGATCAAGCCTCCAGTGATGTATAATCACCTGGACACATGCACGTAGAGTACCAACCTGGCACATCTGGTCAGCCTGAGGAGATGGCAAAGGTGAGTCTCACTGTGCCTACAACCACACCTCTCAACCCAGCTGCAACATCTCTGCTGGCCTCTGCCCCATCAACTGGTGTACCTAGCATGGGCAGCAACAGATCCTTCATCCCAGTCCCACTTCCAGAGGTGAGGATCGACAACACTCTCACTGAGGATGAAGGAGCCTTGAGAGTGGGTAGGCTGTCCCAAGGACACAGGCCAGTGGGGGCAGGGGTAGGTTGGAGGGTAACTGTGGGCCTGCAAAGTGAAGCCACTGGTGCCACTGACACCAAGACCAAAATTGCTTGAGTCCTAGGAACCTGTGTGGATTACCTAGGAGTGATAGGCCAGGTACTTGTGTAACTCCTGGAGAGGAAGCAGTTGCAGAGGTTCATAGACCAGAGGCATAACACCGACAGTGACAAAATGTGCCAGCTCAAAGGGGTGCTGAGGGACATTAACGCCACACCCTGAAGGGGTTTTCCCTTGCCACTTACCCCTTCTACAGCTGCAGCAGCAACAGGAAGGGATAGCATGTCAAATGATGACTCCTTAGACATCCCTGACCCTGCAGCAGCAGACTCCCCCCTTTGTGGGCCAGGACATCCAAGAAAAAATCCAGTCAACAATGTGCAACTGAGTATCGCAACCATGTCACCCCAACAGAGACATACAGGTGTACAGTCTCAGGACATCTTTATTCCATAGTTCCAACCTTTAGGCTGACACAATGTCAAAAACAGAGCTAATTAATACTAAGCCTTGGTGGTAAACTCCGCTTCACTCGCAGAGTTTGTGGAATTCGGGCACCCCGTGCTCCAAGGAGGAGTGTAGAATCCATGAATTCCGCCATTTGGGTGCAAAGCAGAGGTTTTTTTCCATACACACGCTTGAGTTTCCTTTTGGCTAGCAACCGTGAATGTCAAGAGTCTCAGACCACTTGCTGCTAGCGAGCTCCCGTGAGACTTCACGCTAATTCACACGGCTTCTGGCCATGCCGGCACAAATGGAATGGTCGATCGGCTTTACTGCTTGAGAATGCAGCTGAGAGGCATTTGGAGGGGATTTTTAAAAACTTTGTTTTTTCAAACCAGAAGGATGCACTCCAGAGATTCCAACTTCCCTGTTCCTCTCCAGCAGGCTCCTCCCAATGCTTCGTCCCTCTCCTAGTCACTTTTCATTGGGGTTTCGAGCTGGAAAGATCACTCTCCTTGTCTTCTGCATATATTCCTTTGGAGTTAAGGACCTAGGGCCAGATGCACGACGTCAATTTGCATGCGGAAACTCGTTTACGAACCCGTTTGCGTATACATAATGACTGTTGGCCATATACAATTTCTAAATAGCGACTCACAATTTATTTGCAACTTGTTATTTTGGTATTGCGAGTCACAATTAGGAAGGGGTTTTCCCTTCTAATGGCGTCGCATAGCCTTTTCTTCATATTAGTCACCCCTATTGTAGGCCCAAGGGCAGGGTGCACTGGAGGTAAAAGGTAGGACATGCCCTGGTGTGTGTGGTATGCCCTAATAGTGAATTACAGCCATTTTCATTTTTAAAAATTGCAAGGCTACCTGTTCCCCATAGGCCAGAAGGGCAATTTGATTATAACATCTTATAATCCTAACTGACTCAGGGAACTAGGTAGTGAAGTTGGTTTTAAAATTCTGTGTTTGAAAATACAATTTTTAGAAAGTAGGTATTTTCTTGCCTATCTATCCAAGCCTGCCTCTGCTAGGTTGTGTATTCCTTGTCTGGAGTTTGAGGGACAGGGGCTGGGGGATTCCAGGAGACAGGGTGAGTCAGCACAGGGCTGAATAGAACTATCTGCATGTAGATGGGTGGGAGGAGTTGCACCTGGGACCTGAATATGGCTGTGCCTGCCATCCACAATGCTGGCTACACCTCCGGTGGTGCGTCTGATGTCCCTGGCCCACACTGTCAAAGGAAAAAAGGAGTCTTGTCAACAAAGTGCTACATGACTGCCCATAACTGGTTTGGACTAGGCACAGACACTCTCTGCCTTAATGGACAAATGATTTTGGTATATGAAAGGGGGGACCCAGACCCCGGTACTTTAGATCACTTTTGGGAAACAAGAAGAACCTTTGCTGAGGAGAGGAAACAGAGAAACTGAGGGGGAGACTATCCCTAGACTGAGTGCTGTTTGGGGGATTGGCCTGTAGTGGTTGCCTGACTGCCAAAGAAAGGGGAAAGGACTTTGTGCTACTTTAAAATCAACTTGTAAAGGATCTCCAAGGGCTTGAGATAGAGCATTCCTCCTGATGAAGTTTCAGGGGCAACATACTCCACCAACCAGCTCCCCTGCCTTCCCTTGCAGGGAATTGAAGGGCCTTCTGAGAGACTGTGTGTTGCTGGGAGCTGGAAGCGTGACTCAAGATGAAGAAGCGTGTCGCAGCCGCAACCGTTGTCATTGCATCACCGGAGAAGAGTGTCGCCGTCGCAGCAGACGGCCTCGCATCACTGGAGAAGCGTGCCGTAACTGCCGCTGTCGCCATCCCATCACCTGAAGCGCCTGGCATCTCCTGAGAAGAGTGTCGCTGTCGCAGCAGATGCCATTGCATCACTGGAGAAGTGTGTCGCAGGGCCTGTCATGGCTCAGAAGAATCATTGAGTTTCTACACGCCCGACGGGCGTGCACGCAGCATGCCGCATCAAGAAGAAGATGCCATTTTGTTTCATTGCACCGGATCTTCATCGCATCACGACGCTGCTGGTCGCATTGCCACGGAAGCGCAGTAAGAAACCGAGGCATCACCTCCCCACGTGGAGAAGAACCCCTACACAGCAGTAGGGACCTGATGCATCACCGTTCTTGCGTGTAAGGAACCAACGCATCACCATCCCTGCAACACTTTCGTTGTATAGCGTTATGCATCCAATGGTACATTGAACTCACAATGTCGCATTTTACATCTAAAGAGAACTAAGCTATTTCTACAATTTTTAAAGTACAGTGTTGTGGATTGTTGTTGTTAGTGGTCTTGTGTTAAGCCTATATAAAAATACTTATTTTTATACTACAACTTGTGTGGTGTCTATCTGTAGTGTTGTCACTGGGTTACTGTATGTGTTCACAAATGCTTTACACACTGCTTCTGAGATAAGCCTGTCTGCTCATGCCAAGCTACCAAGGGGGTGAGCAGGGGTTATTTTAAGAGTGTACACCCTTACCCTGGCTAGACGCAAGGGTCCCTACTTGGTCAAAGGTACCTACCTCTGCCAACATTTATACCCCAAAATCTAACAGTCCCGTTTTCTGTTACGGTGGCGCCCTAAGTAAGGAATACTCAACCAATCAGAACACAACATGCACACTACACACAGTGATCACGCACTCCCCATTTTGAACATCTGGACATGTACCAAATGACCCCACAATGTGTCCCCACAAGGTCAAGACCCACCTGCACTTCTTATCAAATGACCAGATTTTTGGCCGTATGACTGGTCCCAGATTCCCTTCTTCAGGTATTGTATAAAATGACGGCTGAAACCGATGTGCTTTGAGACAGAAGTCAGACCTAGACTCTGCTGCCTGTAATTAAACCAACTGTTCTTGTTTTGCCAAATGCCTCTTGGATTTAATTTTTAAGGTAAATTCACATTTGTGCAAGACCCTAGTAAATGGTACCCCTGGTACCTAGGGCATGGATACTAAAGAGGGTCCTGAAGGGTTGCAGCATGTATTATGCCACCCTAAGGGACCCCTCACCATACTCATACAAACTGCCTTTGCAGGCTGCATGACATGGTGCAGACAAAAGTGAAGACAAGACTAGGCACACTTCCTGTGTACCATGCCTACAGACACTGCATGCAATATATGTAAGTAATACCAACAGCAGGGCTTACAACCTAAGGCAGGATGCATTACAGTACATGTGTGGAGAGGCACAGACAGCGATGTCCGGTTTAAAGAAGCTGCTGTCCTCCGGATCCACCAAGCAGTAGCTGCCCACTATAAGGTCATATTCATGTTTCTGCCAAGACTAAAGAGGCCAGGACCTTCATGAGGCTTCCTTCACCAATACCCATGGTACAGAAACCTTGTTGCAATCAAAGCTTGTTGAAATTCCAGCCAAGGTTCCAACTACATCATCTATGACTAGCTAACGAAGGACATCAGCTACACAGAGCCAGCACCAAGAGTGTCCCAGCTATCCTGATGTTGTCCCCCTTACAGGGCATGACCAACAACAGTGAGCACCTCGAAGCACAAGAGCCAGCCAGCCACTAACGCTCTGCACCCGGGCCTAAGGAAACCAACTTCTCCCCATGCTCCCAGGGCCCTCACAACTGAGCCCTGCTTAGGGAGCTCCCAGACTTGTACCCAAGTCCCCTTTGCAACCTATTTCAAGTGGCCCCCTCCTTGCTCCCTCTGCATCCAGCTTCATCAAGGCAGATAAGATCGATCTGCTAGTGAACCTTTGGTCCTTGTCCCATTACCACCTGAAGGCTGAAAGGGGTCCCACAGTAAAGTATTGCAAGTATATGTATACAGTGAATGTTCTTTCTTCCGTATTAAAGCATTCAGCTTAAAAGCACACTGTTGTAAAAAGTCTAACACTCATTTCTGATAAGCCAACCACACCACCCTATATAGAGCACATGCAGGATTGCTAGAACAAGTCCCTGTTCAATCATAAGGTATTTCTGGATTTTTTACAGAGCATACTTTTTTTTGATTTACTATGTAAAGAGGCATCTTCATACATTGGTGGCAGCAGTGGAATACAAAACTTGACATTTGCTGTTAATGGGTGATTCTACTAAGGAATCCAAATTGTCTTAAGGTAAGAAAATATTTGTTCTCAAACTTTTTTTTCTAAATGGTTTGAAAATAATTGTTAGGGCCTTGTGTTATGCCCCCAGTCCAAAATGTTTAGAATTTAAAAAGCATACTAATAGTTAGGTTCAAAAGACAATTTCAGAATTTCTGTCATTTTTCTAAAAATGTCCCAGCTTTAGTGAACAATAAGCTCTATAGAAGACATGGCGCAGGAGTTCAACCTGGCCCCTTACCGGCTGCTTAACTATAAGCAATTAAGAACCTTCAGAGAAAGTTTTAAGTTAGAACTGGCTGACACCCTACCTCTACATCGCTTCAGAAGCTTTTGAGAGAGTATGAGTTGGTCCATCCAAGGGATGACACCACTCCTTCTGAGGGTCAGGGTGGAGATGGTGAGAGTGGAGATGAGCTTGACCCTACTCCACTAGAAAGGAAAGATGTGGTCCCTCTACCCAAACACAGAGTAAATGTGCCCAGAGTGCCTTCTTCTACTGACGATGGGTAAGGCCACTCAGGGTATAATGAAGGGCTCACTGAAGATGAGTTTCTTCTTGAAAGAGTAGAGCTTGGGACTCAGCACTGAAGACGAAAGGATTAAGTTCAGGGAGCCAGATCTGGGTAGATGTTATAGACTTTTCAGTCAAAACACTAGGTGGCTGGTTGAAAGGTAACCAGGTGCAAGACTATGATGAGCTTTATAATTTTACTATGAAAGAGCATCTATCAAGTAACTGTATTTCCGCAAAATTGCATAAGTATTTGGTAGACCTAGGTCAAACCTCTCCCCAAGAATTGGGAAAGACGGCTGATCATTGGGTCAAGACTAGGGTGTCCAAAACAGACAGATTTCAGTGGGTTAGAGTGGAAGCACTGAGGGATGCGGGTGCAAGTGTCATCATGGTGACTGAGAAACTGACATCCTCAGAGCAGTACTTGACTGGAAAAACCTAATCATCAATGCTGATAATCAAACGAAGGTCCATCCTATGGCAATTGTGTCCTTAGAATGGAAAGGGGTTAGTGGCCAAAAGAAGGTGATCGTTTGCTCTG
The DNA here is from genome assembly GCF_964261635.1 of Lissotriton helveticus. Taxonomy (NCBI): domain Eukaryota; kingdom Metazoa; phylum Chordata; class Amphibia; order Caudata; family Salamandridae; genus Lissotriton; species Lissotriton helveticus. The sequence continues at coordinate 381,743,802 of NC_136061.1, read as the reverse complement.
TAGCCTGTCTGCTAGGAAATGATCTGGAGTCTTCAGCTTGGGCTGAGGTACAACTTATCTCCCATACAGCTATGCTAGGAATACCTGAATTGGTGTGTGAGAAAACCAGAGCACAAAGCAAAGCCCAGGGTGAAAAAGAGAAGTTGGAGGATGAAATAATGGCCCAATCTTCCAAGAGAAAAGGCAAGAAGTCTCAGAAACCAACTTCAAAAGACCTGTCAGCCCCAGAGAGAATGAGTGCCAGGAACTTGGGCCTTATGCGGCAAAGCTCTTAGGCCCAGGGGGGCCCTCTAGGAAACATCTGTGCCAGGGGCAGAGGACCTGTCCCACTCTAGAGAGCCCGAAACAGCAAACTGCTGACCAGGAAAAGGGAGATGTCAGTGGTTCCCCCAGAACCTATTGGGAGGAGGTACTCCTGTACACTGAAGGCAGCAACCCCAAACCTTGAGCCACATGAAGAGTGGTAGTGCATCAATAGTGCAGAGAGTTCTTACTCTCTTTAGCTCATGACATGCACTTAGCTGGGCATCTTGGCTAGACCAAAACTTGGAGTAGGTTAGTTATCTACTCCTACAGGCCAGGCATGTCCCAGAAGGTGAAGCGGTTTTGTAACTCCTGTGTTACCTGTCAAGCCAGTGGCAAGACAGGTATACCCCCAAAAGCCTCCTTAATTCCATTTTAAGTGGTTAGGGTTCCCTTTGAAAGGGTAGGTGTTGATGTTGTTGCCCCCCTTGACCTTCCAACTGCAACAGTGAACAGATTTATACTGATCGTAGTAGATCATGCCACAGACACCCTGAAGATATTCCACTTAGGACTGGCAGTGCTCCTGCAGTTGCTAGGGCCCTCTTGAGTATCTTTACAAGAGTAGGTTTTGCTAAGGAGGAGGTATCAGGCAGAGGTATTAACTTCATATCTGGTTACCTAAAGGCCATGTAAAATGAGTGTGGTGTGATGTACAAATTCACTACCCTATATCATCCACAAACCAACAGTTTAGCAGAGAGATTAAAAAAAGTCATGACTTTATCACGGGGCTCTCTAAAAAACTCCAAAGGAGATGGGATGTCCTTTTGCCAGGCTTGCTTTTTGCCTACAGAGTAGTACCACAGAAGTGAGTCAGCTTTGGTCCCTTTCAACTTCTTTTTAATCATTCTTTGAGGGGATCATTATGTGTAGTAAAGGATGGCTGGGAAAGACCTCTCAAAGAGCCTAAGCTAGATATTGTGGACTATGTACTTAGCCTCCATTCAAGGATGGCTGAGTATATGGTCAAAGCATCCAAAAAACGTGAGGCCAGTCAAGAGCTCCAGAAGCTCTGGTATGGCCAAAAGGCTGCACTGGTGAAGTTCCAACAAGAGTACAAGGTGTGGGTTTTAGAGCCTGAGGCTTCCAGTGCATTTTAGGACATATGGAGGGTATACACCCGTTACAACACATTTTTTACAACGCACTACCATTACAACGGAACTTTTACAACGCAAATACTATTACAACGCATTTATTTACAACGCATATTTTTACAACGCAGGTACCTTTACAACGCATACCATTACAACGTAAGTATTGGTAAGTATATAATTATATTTAAAATGTTATATGTTAGGTTTTTTTTAAAGGGGTATTTTTAGGGTTCAGGGTCAGTTTTGGGTTTTTGGGTAAAGGGGTATTTTTAGGGTTCAGGGTCAGTTTTGGGTTTTTGGGTAAAGGGGTATTTTTAGGGTTCAGGGTTAGTTTTGGGTTTTTGGGTAAAGGGGTATTTTTAGGGTTCAGGGTCAGTTTTGGGTTTTTGGGTAAAGGGGTATTTTTAGGGTTCATGGTCAGTTTTGGGTTTTTGGGTAAAGGGGTATTTTTAGGGTTCAGGGTCAGTTTTGGGTTTTTGGGTAAAGGGGTATTTTTAGGGTTCAGGGTCAGTTTTGGGTTTTTGGGTAAAGGGGTATTTTTAGGGTTCAGGGTCAGTTTTGGGTTTTTGGGTAAAGGGGTATTTTTAGGGTTCAGGGTCAGTTTTGGGTTTTTGGGTAAAGGGGTATTTTTAGGGTTCAGGGTCAGTTTTGGGTTTTTGGGTAAAGGGGTATTTTTAGGGTTTAGGGTCAGTTTTCAGTTTTTGGGTAAAGGGGTATTTTTTGGGTTCAGGGTTAGTTTTGGGTTTTTGGGTAAAGGGGTATTTTTAGGGTTCAGGGTCAGTTTTCTGTTTTTGGGTAAAGGGGTATTTTTAGGGTTCAGGGTCAGTTTTGGTTTTTTGGGTAAAGGGGTATTTTTAGGGTTCAGGGTCAGTTTTCAGTTTTTGGGTAAAGGGGTATTTTTAGGGTTTAGGGTCAGTTTTCAGTTTTTGGGTAAAGGGGTATTTTTTGGGTCCAGGGTCAGTTTTGGGTTTTTGGGGTACAGGGGTACAGGGTAAAAATAAAATAAAATTAAATTTAAATTAAATTAATTAAATTAAATTAAATTAAATTAAATACAATTACATTAAATTATATTAATTTTAAATAATTTACAATTAAAAAAATTATATATACTTACCAAATACTTACGTTGTAATGGTATGCGTTGTAAAGGTACCTGCGTTGTAAAAAAATGCGTTGTAAATACATGCGTTGTAATAGTATTTGCGTTGTAAAAGTCTCGTTGTAACGGTATGCGTTGTAAAAGTATGCGTTTTAACGTCATACATCCAGAGTGCATGGCTACCAACCGATCCAGCATCTCTGCACCCAGACTCACCAGGGCAGATAAGACCAATCTGCTGGTGGAACTTTGGTTCTGGTCCCTCTACCACCTCACGACAGAAAGGGGTCCCACAGAAAAGTTTTGCAAGTATATGTATGCAGTGAATGTTCTTTCTCTCATAGGAAAGCATTACGCGTAAAAACGCACTGTTGGTTACATTGCTAAAATTGTAAAAAGTATATTTGCGAAAAAGAACTTAACTCTTTACGAAGTTCTTGGTTTTAAAATACATATAAAAATACCTGTTTAATTTTCTAAATTGGTGTGAACCTCCTTTTTGAGTGTGTGCATCATTTATTTACTCTGTGTGCGGAACAAATGTCTAACACTCCTCTCTGATAGGCTTAAGGCTGATCCACTACACTACCGTAGATAGAGCACCTTGGGATTGCTAGAGCAAGTCTCTCTCCACTCATAAGGTATACCTGGACTCTTTACACAGCATAACTCTTTTTGGTATAGTATATAAGGAGGCAGCTTCCTACAAACGCTAGTCCACGTTCCCAGCTGGAGTGCAGGAAAGATCATCCAATTGGGCCATTTTCAGAGCTTTTACACTCTGTTAAACATAAATGATGAGCGTAGGTGGATGCATTCAAATTATTTTAAAGCTTGAAAGGTCATCCAACCTTTAGTTATGTATCTTGGGGAAATGGCTTCAAGCAGTTTCCCACCCAATGTTTGCTAACCATCGAAAGCTCACCACCTCAGAGATGGAGATTCTTAAATATGACAGCTGGATAGATCATCACCCTTGAACCATTTGGCCTCAAAAACTGGGTCCACCCAGCACTGTTCTCAGCTGATACTGAGAAAATCAAGGGTGATCATGGACTTAAAATTATCCCTTACACCATAAGTGAATTAAGTGGTCAAAAGAATCTTTGACAGGATGACATATATCCAAAGAATGTTCCCATCCCTGGTAGTAGCACGAAAGGTGTAAGCTATGACTGACCTAATATTCACCCATCTCAACTACACCAAGGAACTCTCTATTTAGGAGCAATCCTATCAGTAATATAGGGACTGCAGAGAATTAAAAACTCTGCCACATCACAGCTCCTCAGCCTACCATTGCGGGCCCACTTCAACCTGGCCTTTTTCCATACAGCAGTTAGCAGTAGGTAGAAGGATCACCTTCAATGCAACATGTACATATCAATCCATGGGACTGTACCCGACAATTCTGTTTAATTTTATGAAAGTTTAGTGGAAGAAACCCATCGATTTTGACAGCCATTTACCAAATTATTATTTTTTTCTTTCAAAAACAAACTCCTAAAACATGAGTTTCTTCTTAAAATTAGTGACCCCCCAAACAATGGGAGCTTTGTCCCAGAACGTGGGGGTCATTAAAGTTTGTTTTCCTGTTTACGCGATCCTGTTATTTTCTGGTGGTGACAGACAGAAAAACAAGCATTTGCAATGCAATCAGTCTTGCCTCTGGGACGCTATATGTATTTAGCTATGCAGCAAATTATCCTGGGTGCTGAAAGGTCTACTGTTCTTCAACATGGAGGGAAAGTAAGCACCAAACTGAGAAACACGTGAGATATGGGAACACATGGAGAGAAATACTGTCTACGCTCTGTTTTAATATAAAATCAGCCCCTTCGGTGGTCATATCACTGAAAATACAAGATTTGAATAAAATATTATTGTCTATGGGTGCTCGTTGAATACAAGTTTTTACGGCCTGGAATCTATGGAATGCTAAAGGTATTCTGGTATTTTACTGACCTCTGCTGGTTGTTTTCTATCAAAAGAGTTAAATAGAGGCAGTTGCCAGTCAAATTAAAAAAGAAAGTCCCTAAGTAGAAAGCAAGTCCTAGGGCGGATCTGCAAATCCCACAAAGTACATAAAACAAATCAAGTGCGGTCTAGGCTCGACCTAAAAAACACCCACCCTAAACATTGAAGGCAATGTTGTCCTTCCTTCAGTGGTCACTACTATGTTAGGATGTCGGAAGAAGTATTCTACTAATTGAGCGAACAGGGGCTCCATTAACCGAATACTTTATGCGTGCCCGTCTCCAAATAAGGGGGGTAGACTGATGGTTTGGTGGGCTTAATACTGTGTTGCGTTTACAAAAGTGTACTTGCTTGCCAAACTCTAAATCAGGCTCTTGGGTCCTCCCATTACAAACGAATGACTTTGATTCTTACAAGTTGGTAAGTTGATATGTGCAACTGCGACTCCTTTCACAATCTCCACGATGTTTAGAGCATTTCTTCGAATCTCAGACACTTCATCCAACATCTTCTGCATAGGACAAATTGTATCGAAAATCCAGCCAACCACAAACCTCCAGAGTGACACCCATGAATAGATGAGAAGCAGACGTGTGTACCAATATGCAAATGCTCGAATACAACATTATACAATGTTCAGTTATGCCCTTTGTGATTAACAGAGTCACATTCCTTCATTAATCAGTCATGGACTCCTTGTTACCATATTTCTTGGATGAGACATTATTTACTTACTTGAATCCTAAAAACATAGTCTGCATCCAGATGTAGGAGAATACAAGCATCACAATCATGGTTGGAAATGCAAATCCGAACCAGGAGGCAAAGTTAATGACATTGTTATTGTCCGGGAACAGCCTGCATGAAAAAACATAAAACAATTATATCAAGAATCTGTCACACCACAGATATATCTTGAATTGCTATCTGAATAAGCCTTTAGATTTCACTGCACTGGCAGGGTGAGAGGATTGCTCCATCAATCTGTGACGCCATGATTCAAGTTCTTATCTTATGCACAGCATTAGTACAGGGGCGTAGCTAGAGCTTGTGGCGCCCGGGGCTATCCCTCAGATTGCCGCCCCTGGGGAGGGGGCTGGGGAAAAAGGACCGAGAGTCACGAAGTATCACCGCTAATAGTTACCTCGATCATGCAAGTTACATGCACATACATGACACAGTCCAAGGCTACACAGTTAAATACACCGGTGACCGGCAGTACAAAGGAGAACACACAGACTGCCACCATACTAACACTTACGTTTGTGACATTTAATTGCAGCTCTCTCCAGCACCTGCACCGCCACATATTCAGTGCAATTCTTAAATCAAATATTGTAGCGTGAAGAACAAACTGACGACTTAATGTTCACTATAAGACAACACATCTTTGCAAACATGGATTTGTATGACTTAGATGCATTTCTCAGAATATGTATCTACAAAATGCAAAATGCTCTGACATCATCCTGAACATTTCTTTGTAAACATGTATGTTTATTATTTGGAATCATTTCTCACATTTTTTTGTAAAAAAATAACTGTAGAGTACTTTAACGTCGTCTGTGTGTGATATAAATTTTCAAATAAAGAAATAAAAACGTAGAAATTACCAGCATTTGCAGGGTTCTATACTTTATGGAATGTTCTCCGACACCCCACTGTACAACCGGCGGCCATGTCTACGTTTCTGAAGTTGCAGAGCAATGCCTGCAATGTTCAGCTCATGGTTTGTGCACGTGGAGTGGCGCAGCTGGCACCGGAAGTACAGGTAACAACTGCAGGCCGGACATAATGTGAAGTGGGCCCCTAAGCACATCGAGGCCTAGTTGTTGAAGAGGCCTTAACATAACACAACTAGTGCAGTGACTTTAGGAGAAAAAAAAACATTAAAATGTGTCTTAAAATGGTCTGTTGCAAATTTGGAAAAATATGTAATGGATGGTATTAGTTTGTTGACAGACATTTTAAAGAAGTGTGGTATCTCTGACCACTTTACTAACTTCTCCAGGTTAAATGATTTCGGTTATACAAAAGCTATCAACCATAATGCTGGTCAGTAATCCAAATATAAAGCCCCACAGACAAGTATCCCAAGTTTAGGTTTGGTTTCTCAGGTGGAAAAAATTAGAACCAAATTGTTTGGACTTCTTAGGAGCTTATCTAGGACTATCTTTTATAGACATTAGAGGCACCGGTTAGTGAATGTATCAAGAGAACATTTATGATTGATGAAACACACGCATTTTGCTAGTTGGTGGCTCATGAGTAACAGTGGAGGTAATTTGGCTAATACAGAGTCATACTGAAAAAATATGTTATGGAACTGCATGGCTTATGTTCATGCAGCTCTGAACAAATAGTTATCTAAAGATGCAAACACGAATTTTGAGTTTGAAGCCACTTGAGGTGCGGAGCTTAAAACTAGATTCGGGCGGCATTAATAACATCTTACCCATTATCCTTTTGGGCTGAAGCCCTGTATCTGGTAATTATGTATGCATTAAAATGGAAAATGTCGTACTTTTCGATTGGGTAGATAATGATTAAAATAATGTTCTACATTCAGAACACGCATTGGCAATGCCGATGCATCTGGTTTGGCACGTGCTTGTAGTATGCCAAAGTGCCACAAAGTGGCGCTATTACTCCATGTAGAAGAGGAGCTACATTATGCAGCACCTTTACGAGATTTTAATGTGAAATCAAAAGTCTGTAGCCAAACGCTAAAAAACACACAGGGGCAAGTCTCATGACATAAAATTTCATTTTATTCCTTGTTGTGGAAACAGAAGGGATGCATTTTGCTAAACACATATTGGACCTACCGCAGGAATGCTGGATCAAAATGGCACTTTATTCTGACACCTTATTCTGGAACCAAACTAGCTTCAGTCCAGGCAAAGAAGCTCTCGACAATATCAATCATAACACTAATTGCTCCAAACGTTTTATAGTGAGAAAGCGGGGAAGATTTACGGCTGCTCCTGCTCCTGTCTATTATGGTACAGACTGTATAGAGGTGGGCGCGCCAACAAATTAGCGGGGAGAGCCAGCCAAAGGTCTGAATGGGATTTTAGAGCCCATGAACGAGCAGAGACCTGAAAATATCAGCTATGTAAATCACACAAGAAACCACGTAAAATAAGATACACTCATCAAAATAAAAAAAAGCGAATATCTTTACCAGGTGGAAGCTTTACCATTAAGAGCACATATTATAGCACTGCACAGAGAAGTACTTATTAACAGTGATAGTTTTGTACAACTGGAAGTCTGAAACACACATTTTAAAGTGTTATTATATGTGATAATGAAGAAAAAAGAGTTTTGGTGAAATAAAATATTTGCTAAGATCACATTTTATGCGGGGAAGCCGCGATTTATCCAGGTTTTATTTTGTGCAAATTAACCAGCAAATGGATACCTATTTGTCTTTCCTTATGTTAAGGCTTTGTTATTCCCCCCTAGTGCATTTTTCTGTAGTTTGTAAAAATAGCGCAAACTTGACCCAAAGGCCAACCACTTTACAGGAGCACCAGTTAAATTACATAAGGTCACATGCATTGTTTATATGCATGGGTTGATTATGTGATTTTGCTCAGAATCACAGTATGCTGAGCTGATGCAAAGACTTGAACCTGGTTCCTGATTTCTACAGTCGGCAGCTCTGACTTTACTCCACATCATAGGTGGAGGGAGGGAGGCAGGCCGATACCACATACAAGCTGGGCTAATTATTACCTCGAGGTTTCAACAGGACATTAAGCTGAGCCAGAGTCAGGCTTCCGGCTTGAGTCTGGCTGGGGCTTTCAGAGGCATGCGCACCTTTAGCTAATAGACAGTATTTTTGGAAAAAGTTAACATTGCTGAATATTGATTCCAATTTATAGTTTTTAATAATAACTACACTAACCCGCTTATGAGTTCAGCTCATCAAAAACGCTGGCCTGTCGCAAAAAAGAAAAAATAGCTTAAAATGGCCTGCAGCAAGACTTTATACTTATCACAAGTCTCCACAAAAGATCGCTTCTGTATTTAGGTCTCACCTACAGACAGCTTTAGCTGTTCATTTTGGAACGCCTGTAGTATGCAATGCAATATACAAAATTAGCTTATGACCAGCCCCTTGCTCAAAATCAGTAATTTTACTCCCTGTCCTCATGCATATTCCATCCCTGGAGCTTAGCCTCTTTATATCAGTTCTCATTGGAAGACTTGTATTTGTGTTGACTAATTTGTAGGTCTGTGTTGGACTTGTCCCTTTTTGGCCTCTGCACACTTTAGCACTGTGGCCCAGTGTAAAGTGCGCGTGGTGAGATTGGCCTGCCGTCCCATAGGAATGCATCGGGGATATGTGTGTCCATGGTAATTCCTGGTATGAGAGGAGTGCAGGGGTTAGTTTAGTATGTATGAACTCGTGAGGATAAATGCAGCGCAATGGTGTGCACAGATTTATGGTGACTGGTGGAGAAATGGCACTTTTAGCAGTTGGCATCTCTGTGTACTGTGTGTCTGCCTGCCTGATGTGAATTGCATGTCTGGCTTATGATTGACAGGAGCTGAGAGGTTTGGGTGGCTCCAGGAGCCATGGGAAGTCTGCCCAGTGGTGAATAGAGAGATCTGCATGCAGATGGGAGGGAGGAGTTGCACCTGGGACCTGAATAGGGCTGTGCCTTCCCTCCACAATGCTGACTCCGCCCCCTGTGGTGCGACTAATCACTGAGCCCCCACCTGACAGAGGAGAGAGGAGCTGAGCAAAACAAAGTGCTCCAAAGCTCCCCTAAACCAGTTCTGACTGGTATCCCCAAGCCTGTGCTGTGACACAATGGCATTTCTTAATATAAATATAGGGGCTGTGACCCCATGAAGTTGTTCAGTTCTTGTTTGCTGTTCCTGCTGGGGCGTGCTGCTGGGGGGGGGCTACCATGAGGGCTTGCCTCCCTGGGCCCTGCATTGCCCCATGATCTCTAGAGGAACTTTTTGCTTGGGCTTCTAGCGCCTTGCGAGTGCTTTATTTCAACTTATCCCAAGGAGAAAGAGCAAGGAGAGCGTGGGCTTCCCAGCGCAGCGCTGCAGCCCTTAGAGAGGGAATCCACATTGTAGGGATTCACCCGTGATACAGGCATCATTGTGGGTGCCCACGCCACGTTTGGATTTTTAATAGCCTGTCTGATGATAGCGGGTTTTTGCGGGTATTGTTCCTAAAGCGGGTGCCTACCACGCAGATGTGCGCATTAGAACGGGAGCCTACCCCGTATTACCGCACTGCAGAGATCGGTGGAGAAAGTCAGGCACCTGGGCCTGAGACGGGGGTAGGGCCTCACCCAAGATACCCGGAAGCAGGGAGTCCGGTGGGAGCCCACCCCGCCTTCCTGGATGCCCTGGGGGAGCGGCCGGAAAAGGAAAGTGGTGACGGAAGGAGAACGGGAGCCCACCCCGCCTCTGCAAGAAACTGCCATAGCCTTGCAGGCTCCAGATGAAGTCCCAGTGCTCAGATAGGGGACCAGGCGAAGCGAAGGAGAAGACCCGGGTCCCAGGAGGGGGCCCGAGTGAAGCTGAGGGAAGCTGCGGGAAGACGGGTACCCACCCCGCCTGCATGGAGGCTGCTGGATTGGAAGGCGGGGTTCTCGTGAAGAGAGAGAACCCCTCGTGTTGCTGCCCACCATAGGCTACTGTTAAAATCTAGATTGCGGCGTAAACATTATCGGTGCCATCTTGTCCCTTTTCAGGCTCATATGTGCGCGTAAGTAGCAGCCATTTTGAATGCCATGGCCTCTCTGCCCACTGCCGATAGCCAGCGCGTCTCTCTCTCTCCCTCTCTGACCTCGCAAGCATCCCCCGCGCACTGACAGCCCCCGCTCTCACATGCTTGGGCCATACACGACCCCTTCAGCGCGACCCTGCCTCGGAGCCACATCCCATACCCGGCTAACACCTCCCTCCGTCCCTTTCATGATCACACATCCTTTGATAAACCCCCTTCCTCTGTGCCCGATTGTCCAGCCCGATCCCAGGCCATCACCTGGCCCTGCGGATGCAGTTTATTGCCCCATACAGTAGGAAGCTGTCCCTCTTCAAAGGATCTATGACTGATCAAAGCCCCCACCCCATGAGATCTGATCAACCGCACACATTCCGGGAATCGGCGGAATATCCAGCTGCGCGACAATCATCACCTACTGAGATCGGGGTGGGGACTTCTACTGTAAATGTGTGTGGGAACGGGCTTGAAGCGGGGATTCCGAGGATGTCTTTCCGTACTTCAAAGTATTGACAAGAACGTGTTTCATACAATAAAACCATAAACCTGTGTATAAGAGGCCAGGCCTCAGAGATGCGGTTAGAGCACCACGAGAAGATACCCTGTTGTCTGATTTGATGTGTTCTGCTCCGTCGGAATAAACTTCTGTTTCCTGCCTTCCAGTCTCCAGCGCCTGCCTCTTTGTTTGATAATTTCGAGTGGTATGAGGGCGACTAACGCCGGGCAATACTTAAAAGTTATCGGTTGAAATCTGCCTACCCTTTTACAATTGGCGTCCCAAACGTGGGGCCCATCAGCGACACGTGGATCCAGTGGGAGAGGTCCTGACGACAGAGTGAACAACTGCAACGATCGGTAGTGCACCTGCCTGATAGACCCTCGTCTGGCAGCCGATCATCCGAACTTCACCGGTTCCGAGCAGACCTCTCTCGAGTGATCTACGGTCCTGACTGGGAACGAGAAACTGTCCATGCGGTCCGGGTAAGGTCGTGTAACACAACAAATTGCGAAACGATTGTTTGATTGTTTGAAAATACTAGTATTGCTCATTGATTGTTTTTGAGATATTCTCTGCCTGCAAACGGGGAAGAATAGAAATATTCTCTCTTCCTTTGCAGATAGTGAAGGATAGGTAGTGCGGACCTTTGTCCCCCTTTGTAATCTGTAGCGCCTATTTTTCTCCCCACTGATTGATTGATTGTCCAAACATTGATTGTTCGAAGTTGGTTCTTTTTGAGATATTCTCTGTTTGCAAATAACGTAGAATAGAAATATTCTGTCTAGTCGTTGCAAGTAGTGAAAGGATAGGTAGTGCAGACCTTTGTCCCCCTTTGTAATCTGTCATGCCTATCTTCTCCCCACTGATTGGTAGTTGGTTCAGCCCGGACCGCTTATTAGAGATGAACCATCCAGCTCCACTGGAAGGCACCCCTAATAAGGACATGTTCACTAAATATGGACTAGTCGCCATAGCCTATAGTAAGCTATGGCATAAATATACAAGAAAGGATCAGGAAAGTCAGTGGCCACTGATAGGATCCTTTGATGACGATAAAATAAACGTGCTGGAAACAGCCCTTCGTAACAATAAGACAACGCCCACTATGCTTGATAGTCTCGGCATGTGGCGCAAAGAAGCAGAGCAACGAAAAAAGAGAAACGAAGTTAGATTAGTGAAAGAGCTACGAAAAGCAGCTCACCTAGCTGCTAAAAAGTTAGAGGAAGAGATAAAGGAGAGAGAGGCCCAACAGAAGCAAGAGTCCGAAACATCGGGCCAGTGTCCCGTTAGAACACCCTCTACGCTCTACCCTGAGTTACCCTCGAAACAACGAGCGAACGATGATTTATTACTAGGTTCCCCCAATCATCTACATCTCCCCTTCATACGCCCCTTCCCAACCCTTAATACAACACCCGCAGCCCCCAAGTACAGGTGAGAATAGTACCAGGACCTCGGTCCTCACGGCCTCCGCGCGGCCGAGCCCCTTGTACTCAACGCAGCGCAAGCAGTAACACTAGATGACCCTGAAGCTAGAAGTAAAGATTCCACTAGAATGAACCGATTAAGCAAAGATGAACGAGTAGGGATCGATAAGATAGTGAAGACACTGGTGGAACGAAAAGAGAGTGAAGAATACGTAACGGATATGTACAATTCGTATGCCAATAGCCACAGACGACACTTTGTTGTGCGATTTTGTTATCACACCATCAATACCTATGTGGATCGATATCAAGACAAAGGTCCTGAGAGCCTAACGACTCTGTATAGGAAAGTTGACATTGGGGATGAAGGCGAGCGTGATGTGACGGACCTCTTCACGCGTACGCTTGAAGTTTTCCACCACCTCACTGAACAGAGGCCAGAAACTAACGCTACGACTCCTGTAGCGACCGAACCCCGAACAGAAAAAACTGACACAATGATGCCTATAAAGGAGGCCGCTCCCTACTGGGTTCCCCCACGAGGACAAGGAACGCATGATGACATTAACCACCAAGATGCGAGAGGGAGAGTAGTTTATAACTGGGTCTACCAACCATGGGATCGGCAAGACATCCTGACTTTCCGAAAATCCTTGCCTGATTTACGAAAGAACCTCACTGCCTTTTATACTGAATTAGGCACAGCCTTGGGTTCGACGATTATGACCCTAGCGGACATCGATTTGTTTTTCGGGCAATGTCTGCCAGCTGATGTGTGGAAGCAAATCCGGAAAGTCGACCACCTTGAGCTGTTCGGACATACCTGGTCACAACTCGATGGCATAGATAGACAACGAGAGCCTGGACAGAAACCTTTAAAATCCATTTTAGACCTCCCAGACAAGATCGTCCAGAAATTGAAAACCCTGATCCCAGAAAAGAAGGTGGACTGGTCGATAGTAACGGCCTGCCACCAGAAACCCCAGGAAGACGTATCAGAATACTTCTCCCGGTTTGAGACGGTGTTCTCCGATTACAGTGGCCAGGACATGACCACTGCAACCGGACATCATCTGTTTGTCCAGAATTATGTCAAAGGTCTATTGCAGGAAGTCTCGCAGAAACTACAGACTAGCGAGAGTAGTTGGGCGGCCTCCAAACCTGCGGCTATCCTTCAGATGGCCCAGTAGTATGAACATCAAAAGAATGAGAACGATAGGGCGACTGAGAAAAAGAAAAAGGACCTAAAAGAAAGGGTGATGATCGCACAGTCGCAAGGGGTGACAATAGGAAGGGAACAGTACAAAGGTAGTTACCAATAGAATGCTCCTAGAAATCCACCCCCTAGAGGCCGTACATCCGCACCCTACGCTGGACGTAAAGACATCGATGAGAACCAGTGTGCGTTTTGCAAAAGATTTGGTCATTGGAAGTCCCAGTGCCCGGTTCTGCAAGAAGCAAACAAAAATAGAGACACAAGAGACGTAGCGGGTGGGCCAAGAAATAGAGGACAGGGACGAGGGTACACGAACGACACCAACAACGACAGGCCAAGCAGACCGAACACGTTTGACAGTCCCCGACAGAACCAGTACCAACAGTCCGACTGCGACGACACCCACGACTTCGCATAGGACTGCCAAGGGCAAGGGAGGGATCCAGTCGAGCTCCATGTTGACCAGCAAGGTCCTTATGTCACCGCTAAGGTCCTGGGTACGAAGTCTCCATTTTTTGGTAGACACTGGCACAACACGTAGCGCGTTATCTAAATGACTGATTCCAAGGGCACACTTGTCTGGCTCACATGTGACATCAATAGGTTTTGATGGAACGCCCTCCACTAATCCCTTGTCCACACTGATCTCCTTTGACTTGGAAAATAACACCACTGACACAACGTTTTTGCTCTCATCCAACACCCCCGATTCCATTATGGGACTTGACTTATTGAAACATTTCCGAGCTACTATTAGGTGTTCACAAGACGGGGTTCGAGTCATTCTGTACGACAACCCGACTCTGCTCAGACCTTGTCCCACTCGACGCATGTTTTCCATCTCTGATGCTGACTTGTCCCTACTCGACACTCTACCTCTATACCTATGGGCCAAAACTGACTCGGACGTAGGACGCATGATGATTGACCCTGTGCATATAACTGTTCGGCAGGACGCAGTGCTCCCAAAACTTCCACAATATCGGATATCGCCCGAGGGCGAGAAGGCATTGGTAAAGATCATCCAGTCCCTGATAGATGCAGGAGTGGCAGAGGAAGTAGTTAGCAATGTTTGCAACAGCCCTATCCTACCCATTGTAAAGAAGCAGGGTGAGGGAGATGAGAAAGCGTACCGCTTCATCATCGACCTACGAGAGGTTAACAAAGTAGTTGTACCTCAGTACCCCATAGTCTCAGACATCACCACCATTCTGACTCTGATTCCTTCCACTGCCACCACCTTCACTGTAATCGACCTCAAGAACGCATTCTTCTCCATCCCCATCCACCCAGACAGCCGCTACCTTTTCGGCTTCACCTTAAAAGCCCGCTCATATAGATTTTGTAGAGCACCCCAAGGCTACACTGATAGTCCCAGCATCTATAGCCAGGCCCTCAAGAGGCAGCTGGGCGCAGTCCAGTTACCGGATGGAGTGGTGTTGATACAGTACGTCGATGATATCCTTTTAGCGGCCGACACCACTCCACTTGCAGTCACAGCCACCATCCAACTACTGCACTTCCTCGCGGAAAATGGCCACAAGGTCTCCAAGAAGAAGTTGCAATTCTGCCAACCCCAGGTCACTTACCTAGGCCATCTCTTGTCCAAAGATGGGAGGAAACTTACACCCGATCGAATACAGACCATCCTAGAAACCCCTGTCCCTAAGACCCAGAAACAAGTCCGCTCCCTGGTAGGCCTCACCTCCTTCTGTCGACAGGGGTTGCCAAAGTTCAGCCTCATTGTGAAACCTCTACTTTCCCTGCTGGCTAAAGATGTACCCTTCCCGCTCCCTTGGACCCCTGAATGCCAATCCTCCTTCAAAGAACTACGAGACGCCCTTTGTTCTGCACCAGTCCTAGGTACCCCTGATTACACAAAGCCCTTCTCCCTCTATACTCACGAAAGGGAGGGGTGCGCTTTGTCTGTCCTGACTCAGTCCATTGGCCCCAAGCAACACCCATGTGCCTACTTCTCTGCCACTCTTGACCCCGTAGCCAGAGCTTTGCCTGCCTGCCTTCGAGCTGTAGCTGCCGTTGCTATCTCTATCCGACAGAGTGAGGGGATCGTGCTCTCGAACTCCCTTACGGTGTTAGTGCCCCTTGAGGTCGACACCCTCCTAAACCAGACTAAGACGCAGCATCTGACTAGCGCACGACTGACTGGGTATGAACTGACTCTGCTTGTACCCCACATCACGCTGAAAAGATGCACCACGCTGAATCCAGCCACGCTGTTGCCCCTACCTGAGAACGACCCCAATGTGTCCCCTTTACATGGCTGTGTGACCCTCACGGACGAACAGACTAGGAGTAGGGTTGACCTCCAAGACACTGCTTTTCCAGATCCTGACGGAGAGCTATGGGTGGATGGTTCTTGTATCAAACTCCCCGATGGCACCACCTCAGCTGCTTATTCAGTTACCACAGCCAGAACCGTAGTTGAGACCGCCCGCATCACACAACGATCTGCACATGCAGCGGAACTGATTGCCCTCACACGAGCGTGTATCCTAGCAGCAGGGACGACAGCAAATATTTACACAGACAGCCAGTATGCCTTCGGGGTGGTTCATCATTTCGGGCTCTTGTGGAAGTAGAGGGGATTCCTGACCTCACACGGCACACCCATCCTACACGGAGATCTAGTCTTCGCTCTGACTGAAGCGGTGCTCCTTCCCAAGCAACTTGCTGTAATCAAATGCCAGGCACACAAAAAGGTGACGGACATCATTGGGAAGGGGAATGCACTGGCCGACATCACTGCCCGGACCACAGCCGAGAATAGGACAACGACAGGCATGTATGTGACCAGGTCACAAACAGAAAAATGGAAGGACGCTAGGGAAACTATTAGGGACATCCAGATGGCTAGCTCACCACACGAACTGACTGAATGGGCACGGGTGGGACTGAAAGACGATGAAGGCTGCTGGCGGACAAAAGACACGAACAAATGGTTGCTACCCAACTCATACCTGATCCCCATACTGACCATGGCACACTCCCCTGGACACATAGGATCTGCCCCTATGGCCGAACTTGTCTCCAAAGTTTGGCACAATGACAAGATCACAGACTCAGCCAAACGCCTAGTCCAACAATGTCTGATATGCCTGCAACACAACCCTGGGAAAGGAACTGTCGTACCCCGGGGAGGGTTTAGGGCCCCCAATCATCCATTTGAAGTCCTACAGATGGACTACATCCAACTAGAAAGATGCCAAGGTCTGAAGTATGTACTTGTTGTCGTGTGCGCATTTAGCAAGTGGGTGGAAGCCTATCCAACTCGCGACAACACTGCCATTGCTACCGCAAAGGTATTACTGAAGGAATTCTTCCCTCGCTACGGCCTTTGCCGAATTTTATGGAGCGACAATGGCCCCCACTTCGTAGCCGAAGTCATCCAACTCATCTTGAAGGGGTTGGGTGTCAAACAAAAATTTCACGCAGGCTTCCACCCCCAATCTGCTCGACTGGTTGAGCAACATAATGCCACGTTGAAGCTCAAACTAGCTAAGATAGTGGCTACCACAGGACTGAAATGGCCAGACGCTCTCCCACTGGCATTGCTATTAATGCGTTCCACCCCCACCAAACACTATTTGACCCCTTATGAGGTCGTTTTCGGCTGACCTATGAGCATTTGGTCTGCACCGAAACCGACATCCATTCATGACGTCCCGGACGTCCTAATGTCTGACTATTTGTACAATCTTACTAAGACACTGTCTGTTATCCATCAACAGGTGCTGCAGGCCATCCCCGATGCTTCCAGGGGTCCCGGACACGACCTCCAACCTGGAGACTACGTGTTAATCCGAAACTTCCAGAGTGCAAAGAGTCTGGAACCTCGCTGGATGGGCCCCTGGCAAGTCTTGATCACCACCCGAACAGCTCTTCGAGTGGAAGGGAAGAAACACTGGCTGCACGCACACCATTGTAAGAAAATCTCCTCCACCCTGACGACGACCGAAGACGTGGCCACCCAAGAAGAGCTCCTGAACAAAGACCGACCATCCCTGAGCTGTTACCCTGATACAGAGACACTTGAACTGGCTGAATTCCCCGATCCCACTGTGCCATCCAGAGAAGGGTATAACCTGCGACGAAAGGAGGGAGCTTCGGCTAAGTAGACCACTGACTAAGTTACAATTCTCAGAGCGGCGGCCTAACACTACTAAGGCTGCCAGGAGAGAAGCCAAACGAAGTTTGTGGTTCTGCCCGCTACCGAGCCCCTTGAAAATGATGGAAGCGCCCGACACAAAGATGATGAAAGCACCCGACACGAAGATGATGGAAGCAACCAGACATCGGAAGACCCACTACAGAAACCCAAAGACCGACAAAATACACAGCTCAAAGACTATTGCCCTCTTTATCGCCCTTCTCTTTTGCCTCCTTCTCATGACCACCCTCTGGATCGTGGAAGAGAGCGCACCAGCTCATAAGACATTTCTGACTACTGCACAGCCTACCACCATGAAAGAACACTACCTGGTCTCTCTTTCACCTCAACTCCGAGAAAGACGTAAGGCGTTCTGGAACAACTCCTTCGTGCAGTTGCTGCACCAACACAACCTTGCCACCAATGCCACAAATTGCTGGATCTGTGGGTTGATACCACATGCCACTGGACATTCCATCCCCTTCATCCCTTCACCTTTCTCTGTTCATGGTTCCTGCCTTGCTTGGCTGATCCTCTTGCAAGAGAGTTACAGGGATAATGCCACTTCCAGCAAAACTATGTCGCACTTTTATCATGGGGTCTGGCTGAACAAAACAGGAAGAACTGCTGCTCCCTTTTGCCCTCTGACATCCAATGCCTCTACACACATAGACATCCCTGCCAAAGAACAGGTTGAAATGCAGGTGTTCAACAACCCAGCCAGACCCACCTTCTCTTACCTCCAAAAAAGAGCAGCTGCCACCCTGACTGTGGCCCTATCTGTCGTCAACATCTCGGGCCTTGTATGCATCGAAGGCCTTGGGACACAGTTGATGGGCCACAGCACTTGCCGCATCACCAGAACTTTGGACTCAACTGATCCACCCTCTTTTGTCACCTCTCCGAACATGTACTTTGTCTGTGGTACAAAAGCCTACACTTGGCTCCCAAAGGGCTGGGGAGGTACCTGCTACATTGCCTTCATCCTTCCTCCAACCTATGTGGCCCCAGCAAACCACCACCGACAAAAGCGAGCGAGAGACATTGAGCAAGCCGACTCCACGGGAGCACAGTTCCTGGATGCAATGAAGGGACTTGTTCCACTCTGGGGTCCGATGGCGAACAGCCGTGCCATCTGACATTTGACCCAGGCAGTTGAAACGACGATGAACATTGCAGCTGGCATCCTCACAAACAATACAGCCGAGCTCCAGGCGGTCCGCCTGGTGGCACTTCAGAACCGTCTTGTCCTAGACATTGTTCTAGCGGATCGTGGAGGAGCATGCCGTATCATTGGGTCAAGCTGCTGCACCTACATACCAGGCAATTCGCCCTCAGTCTACAAAGCCATTGAACACCTCCACAGACTTTCCTCAGAAGTTCATCAGGAACAAGAAGAATGGTCGCTTGGGAGTTGGTTCTGGAGTGCTGTAAAGGACTGGGGGTGGAGGTTGTTTATGATCATATTGATACCGATTGTCGTAATATGTGGATTCTGCCTGGGTGTTCAATGCTTGCCACCCCTGTGCTCACTTTTTGCTAACTGTATCTGCCCTAAGACTCTGGACTTTGAAGCTGAACGCATGAAAGCTTTGTATGATGTAGAAATCCGTAATATGATGGGGATAGACATAGATTGACAAGCTGGCTAGATATGTTGAAAAGGGAGGACTGTTAAAACCTAGATTGCGGCGTAAACATTATCGGCGCCATCTTGTCCCTTTTCAGGCTCATATGTGCGCGTAAGTAGCAGCCATTTTGAATGCCATGGCCTCTCTGCCCACTGCCGATAGCCAGCGCGTCTCTCTCTCTCCCTCTCTGACCTCGCAAGCATCCCCCGCGCACTGACAGCCCCCGCTCTCACATGCTTGGGCCATAAACCACCCCTTCAGCGCGACCCTGCCTCGGAGCCACATCCCGTACCCGGCTAACACCTCCCTCCGTCCCTTTCGTGATCACGCATCCTTTGATAAACCCCCTTCCTCTGTGCCCGATTGTCCAGCCCGATCCCAGGCCATCACGTGGCCCTGCGGATGCAGTTTATTGCCCCATACAGTAGGAATCTGTCTTTCTTCAAAGGATCTACGACTGATCAAAGCCCCCACCCTATGAGATCCGATCAACCGCACACATTCCGGGAATTGGCGGAATATCCAGCTGCGCGACAGTCATCACCTACTGAGATCGGGGTGGGGACTTCTACTGTAAATGTGTGTGGGAAAGGGCTTGAAGCAGGGATTCCGAGGATGTCTTTCCGTACTTCAAAGTATTGACAAGAACGTGTTTCGTACAATAAAACCATAAACCTGTGTATAAGAGGCCAGGCCTCAGAGATGCGGTTAGAGCACCTCGAGAAGATACCCTGTTGTCTGATTTGATGTGTTCTGCTCCGTCGGAATAAACTTCTGTTTCCTGCCTTCCAGTCTCCAGCGCCTGCCTCTTTGTTTGATAATTTCGAGTGGTATGAGAGGCGACTAACGCCGGGAAATACTTAAAAGTTATCGGTTGAAATCTGCCTACCCTTTTACACTACGGCAAGAGAAGTCCCTACAACAGAACCGGGCGAAGGCAGAGATGGCCGGACTGGAGGAGTCTCCAGCAGAGAACCTGGTGAGTTAAGCGCCCCCGTTATCCCTGGTGTGTGCGAGGTACAGTGCCAGCATCATTTCTCTTAGCGGACCAGCCGTTGCGGGCCGCTCTAACGAGGGAGGCATGTTTTCAATGCCAGATGGGGGTCCAGAGGGCACAGAGGTGCCGGGCCCCCTCTATGAAGAGTGTCACAGCTGCTCCGCCATAGCGGGCAGCTGCAACAGAGGCACATTCATTTGTAGGGCCCCAGTGGGGGGTCCAGCGGCACAGCGGTGCCCGTGGACTGATGGCTGATCCCAGCTGCCCTGCGAGAGCACCGGCAGCTGCACTGATGAGGGGGGCCATTTATTTTGAGAGTCCCTGCGTTGGACAGGAAGCACAGTGGTGCCGGGGCCTTCACTGGATTTACAGCTGGGCAGCACTTAGTGCTAGCTGCTACGTTTAGGCCACCCTTTTTTGCGGACATGTTTTGAGAGATAGGAGTGAAATTCAGTCCTCTGCCCCAGCGCAATTGCGCATGTGCAAACTATGCTGCATTGGCATCAGTCCTGACATTCTGAATGCAGGGCATTTGAGCCCCTTTGAGAAGGCCAGTTGACCAAGGGGGTCAGTGATTTATGTGATGTAGGACATGTGATTCTCTACTGTGATTCATACCTCTAAATGTGTTTGGGGATGAGATTATGTGCATAATGTGTTAATCCTGGTGAGGTTATTTCCTACTGCGAGTATACCCCTAATGTGAGTGATGCTTAGGAGGTTAGACTGATGAGGTTGGCGTACATTGTATTTGGCGCCTAACGTGAGACTGTGCATAATGTGGTTTATGTAACAGGATGATGCTGAGTACAGTTGTTACCAGTGATTACTGGTTGTACGTTTATGATATGTCTAACTTTTACTAAGTTCACTTTGTGATGGTTCTGACAGTGGTCCATTGGGCCCTGTCAGGTGTATATAATCCCTTGTAGATATTACCTAGTGCACAGTGGCACAATTTTTATTATGTGATTACTATTCTAATGTGTTATGAGAATACAAAGGTTATTTTTGATATAACCTTGTGTGGAGTTCCTTTTGTGGTGTTGCTGGTATGTTGTTGCTGTGTGCGTGCGCAAACGCTTTACACATGGCCTCTGGGATAAGCTGACTGCTCATGCCAAGCTACCAAGAGGGTGAGCAGGGGTTATCTTCAGCGTGTAACTACTTTGCCCTGACTAAAGTGGGGGTTTCTGCCCCATTTCTAACATTGTGCTTTTACCACACATGCCTTTACAATGAATTTCATTGTAAAGGTATGTGTGATAAAAGCACATACCTTGTAAAAAAATATAGACGATCTACGTCATTGTGAGGAAACAGAGGCTCTTCCGTTTCCTGACAACAATGTGCACCGCCCTTCAGACAACCAGAGGGAAACCGGAACCACGAGGAGAGAGAGGAAACATGAAAGAGAGGTAAGGGGGATTGGGTCTTTGGTGGGGGTTACTTTTTCTAGGGTAAAAGAGGGTCAGGTGGGGGGGGGTGTTGTGCAGGGTACTGTTTTAGGGTTTAGGGTAAGGTTGGCGAGTCGTGCAGGATAGTGTTTTAGGGTAGGGAGAGAACTGAGTGTCGAGGAAGGGTAATGCAGGGCTAGTGTTGTAAGGTTTAGGATATGGTCAGGGGGTCGTGCAGGGTACTGTTTTAGTGTAAGGCTAGGACTGGGGGTCGGGGAGAGTCGATCAGGGGTAGTGTTGGAGGATTTAGGTTAGAGTCAGGGGGGTCGTGCATGGTAGTGTTTGAGGGTTTAGGGTAAGGTTGGGGGTCGTGCAGGATAGTGTTTTAGGATAGGGAGAGGACTGGGAGTCAGGGGTGTTGTGCACGGTGGTGTTTTAGGGTTTAGGGTAGGGTCGGGACTCAGGAGGTCATGCAGGGTAGTGTTTTAGTATAAGGAGAGGACTGGGGTCGGGAGGGGTTTTGCAGGGGTAGTGTTGTACGGTTTAGGGTTGGGTCGGGGAGTTGTGCAGGGTAGTGTTTTAGAGTAGGAAGAGGACTGGGGGTCAGTGGGAGTGGCGTACAAGGTACTGTTTTAGGGTTTATGGTAGGGTCAGGGGGTCGTGCAGGATAGTGTTTTAGGGTACGGAGAGGACAGGGGGTCGGGGAGGGCCATGCAGGGTAGTGTTTTAGGGTAAGAAGAGGACTGGGGGTCGAGGTTTCATGCAGGGTAGTGTTTTAGGGTTTACGGTAGGGTTGAGGGTTGGGGGGTTGTGCCGGGTAGTGTTTTAGTGTAAGGAGCGGACTGGCGAGGCGGAGGGTCGTACGGGGGTTGTGTTGTAGGGTAGGGAAAGGTTTGGGGGTTGGGGGTCGTGCAGGGGTAGTGATTTAGGGTAGGGAAAGGATTGGGGCTTGGGGGGGATGTGCAGGGGAACTAAGTTAGCGCTTAGGGTAGTGCAAGGTAGTGTAACTTACTCTAGATCAGCAGTCTTCAATCTGAGGACAATTGTAACGGGCTACTGGCATTGGCCACCGACGGAGTGCTTAGCAGACTCCAAGTAGTACAGAACACCGCTGCAAGGTTGGTTCTGAATGCTCCTCCCAGATCACCTTCAAAACCTCTCCTTGAAAATTTACATTGGCTCCCAATTCGCCAAAGGGTCAAGTTCAAGATCTGTTGCATGGTCCATAAGGGCCTACATGGCTTAGCCCCGTCATACCTGGCTGAAAAATTCCTTCCCTATACCCCCGCCCGTACCCTTAGGTCCAGCAACCAGCTTCTTCTCCAAGTGCCTACGGTGAAAAAGGCAAGACAGGGTGGTAAAGCCCTGTCTGTTGTTGGCCCAGCACTTTGGAATAAACTTCCCTTCTGGCTTAGGCCGGCTACTGACCATCTCACCTTCAGGAAAATGCTGAAAACTCTTTTATTCTAGCTTCAGCATTTTAATTAGATTGTTGCTCCCCTCCTCGATCTATCAATAGCATTCGGCGCAGAGATACTCCTTCGGGAGTCGATTCAAGCGCGTATAAACCGACAAATAAATAAATAAATAAATGAGGGGCGCGACCCTCAGGGGGGCTGTGGAGTCCTGCAAATGGGGTCACACATTTCCAGGTCCAACTTCTGCCTGGAATGCGAAATGTGCTTTTCCTTTTGGACAATGGCCCTGACCCTTCATTCCGATTGTTGAAATCCTTTAGCTGAAGTTGATTGACTCTAATGTGCTGTAAAACGAAGAGGCCTAGTAAAACAATCCTTCAAGTAAGTGTTCATGCCAGGGTGCCTGCTTGTCTGAATGACATGCAAATGTGCGCTAGGAGCTAATCTGCCTCAGAGTGGTTCTGGCTTTAACTGCTGGAATCACTCCAAGCATTGTGATGGCAAAGATGTGTTTTTTTTTGCATGGTGGTGTAAAGAGTTACGAAGTGGGATGTGAAGTGCATGCTTTTATTCATAACTTCATTTATACAGTGCTTGGTACCCCTGGGAACGTGTTGAAGGGACAGGTGTGCAAAAAAACATTACTTATGGTCTTATATTACTTAAATCTACATTTTGGGAGCTCCATTTTATTTTAAAACTATTTGCACAGTTTGTAGCAGTCTATATTATAATGTGTGTAATGCAAGTATAAAAAAAGACTTACACATTCACCGTGCTTTCTGTCACAGGCTGTGACCTCATAGCACTAAAAATGCACAAGTCACTATTCTCCACTGCGCCAACCAAATTTAATTCTGTGTCTCTCTGTTTACACACAGACCTCTGCAGTGCATTAAAAATTGAGTTTTCATAATGTACTACAGTGCTTTTCCCATTGAGTAAATGTATTTTTCATTTAAGCTGCCCATTATTTTATATGTAGTTACCTGATGGTGGCAGACCTAAAAAACGAACTAAATACTTTGGGGCTGATTTATGAGAAGCTTGCGCTGCCTAAGCATCACTTTTTTTTAAATGTTTTGGCTGCACAAGCATCTTAATCATATCTATGAGGCGACGCAAAGTCACCCTGCATGGCTTTGCATGGCCTCGTAGATATGGAGTAAGACAAAGCAGCCCAAGTCGCTGCGTTGCCTTACACTACATCAAGTAAGCGTTCCATAGGCATTGCAGTGAGTGTTCTCACGCAACATCCATTGATTTTGATGCTGCCCCAGATTTGTGAAACCATGTAAACCAGCAGTGCAGCAAGAAGACTTGCGGCACTGCCCTACGCCAATGCCTCATAATTAATGCTCTTTGTTTTAGTCATACCTCTGACCACACCTCCAAGCTCTCGCACTGACCTTTGGTTTGCTAAACACTGTTTAATTTATTTCGCCAATGTAAAAATGATTTGCTGCGGGAATTTGGGGCGTTTATGGTTGTCGATAGTTGGCAATGATGAGGATGACCAAGTACTAGAAATTTTTGTTAGGAGGAGTTCCTACGCTTAAACATTTTTGACAGGGGTATTACAGCATTAAAAAGTTTGAACACCTCTGCCTTAGATACTTTCACCAAGAGTATACCTTTACCACACATGCTTTTGCGTTGTAATGGCATGCGTGGTAAAGGCATATTCGTGGTAAAAGTTTGCATTGCAATGGTAGGTCGTGGTGAATGACTATGTATAGTAATACCCGCGTTGTAATGACACACGTGGTTTTAGTACGCGTAGTAATGTGTCATATTCGATACAGAATGGAACCTATAATTCTACCCAATTTCCTGTCAAAGGTTTGGCCTTGTGATTACAATACCTACATGCAGCATTTTCTTTCCAGCATTCTAGGGCCTAAATTAATCATACTGATCTATGGTATAATACATCCGTAGTAGTTACCACATATACTGTAGGTAAGCTATGGCAACAATGGCTAGAACTCTGTAGTCTTTCAGCTGTGAAAGAACACTTTTCCTCCATTAATGAAAACATTGACTTTCTGATTTTCTTCTCGGACCCTGTCCTAAAACGGATAAAAGATTCCTTGCCACAGGACTATATGCCATTCAGAATGAGCTGAATACCTTTCAGAGAAAGTAGCTGCAGAAAGAACTTCACAAATAGATCAGAAAAACATGCAAATAATCATTAAAGTTATTGACAATGGTATACACATACTTTCTAAAAGAGTGTACTCATTAAATCACATTTTTTCATCAACCCTAGACCTGGTAGTAGATCTGAATTTATTACAATATGGGCAGACACAATACTACAACTAGATTGGGCATTACAAACACTTAGATCAGGTTTCATGCCTTGGCAACTCCTCAATGAAACAGCCCGATTCGAACCATATATTTCCTTTTTCATACATCTGTTCAAATGAAAATGAAGATAACCCTGTGTGTATTAGTACAACAGATTGTAGAAATGCTCTTGGACACTCACTTCGGTGTGACACCATATCATTACGCGGAATGTGTAGTGCTTTGATGCCAGGGTTAAGCTGTGTTTTATCTTTTTTTATGTTATGTTCATTCTCACACATCATGAACTTGTGAACAACGCCTCGCATTTATTTCTACCAGATTCTACTTGTTGTGTGTTAAAAATACAGCCAGCCGTACCTGATAATGGTTTTGTAAACTATATACTGTTGTTCCAGCAGTTGAAGTTTATAATCTGCAGACAGCCAGGAATGTTTGAGTAATTCAAATGCTGTTACACATAGGGCACCCAACACATTTGCAGATATAGTACAAACAATATTTAATTTGTCTGTAACAACTGGTGTTGGATTTAGAGCAGTATTTGTAGTGATTCCATATTATTTTCATTCCCTGTTCTCCAGCCTTTCTGGAGGATTTCAAACCATCGTACTGCCGATTGGTTGTGGTATCATCATCTTTCTCCTGTTCCGATAAGGAAATCAACAACATGGAGTATACGTATCGAGCTGAGCAAATCTTCAGAGAGACTCTTGCTCACCTCATGGGACATGCTTGGCTGTCTGAACACAGGGAGCACTGGATGCTCATCTTTTGTAAAACAGATGTTACACAAGTAAAACCTCTGTTCTGGTGCATATAATGTCTGCCTGAAATCATCCTGGGCCTACATCTACGATGGCGAGCAATGCATCTGTCCCTCAAACAGGATGCTACCTATGGCAGAGCAATATCACCGGTAGCACTTTTTGACGCAGCTCTTGATGAATGGTTTTATTCGCTGTTATCTTTTGAGCCCCCTGGAGAGGAGCTGCAACTACCATCGAGTGCCCAAGATGAGCAACCAATTGCTGATCCGTCTACTACAACGACCATTGAATATGAACATTCTCTGTATGGTTTTCGTAAAGATCACATGTATGCTGCGTGTGCACCTAGCAGTATCAACATGTCCTCTGACGAAGAGTGAACTTAACAAGTAAGTTGTCCAACAACAAGAATTCAGCAAACATACCTCAAAAGCCTAGACAAACTATATTCTTTTAATAGGACTCTTTTTAATGTTTCTGTTTTTATAATTTTTCCCACCTATTTTTAATTTGGCCTATTCATATTATCACTTGCATGTTTTAATCGTCAACATGTATGTAACATTCCAGCTAGACTACAATGTATATATCATTTATTTCTAATCAATTTAAGGCTTGAAAACATTCATGCTTCGCAGTTATAATTGTTCTATGTATCACTTTGTCATTTTCACTTATATGATGTACTTATTGCCTTTTTTATGGTTCATTAAATGCTTCAAATTGAATATTTTTGTTATATTTTATATGCATAGTTAGGTGCACATTTTATGTGAGGTATTTTAGATCTCAATACATTGAGAGCATGGATTTTCCTAAATGTAAGATGAATCCCTTTTGCTTAAATAAGTCCCTATAAACTCATTCTGACGTACAAGTCGGGAATGACGTATATTCCCTAAAATCTGACTCCATTTTAGATAGGCTTCAACTCCATCTTGATAAATGGCCACCGCCATATCCTCTCTCAAACAATAGAAGCCGACATTTCTTCCGGAATCATGCAGAATCATTGTCATGTCTGCTATTTGCAGATGTTGCCTCACCACATCTAAGAACTGCAAAAGGGTACACTTGACAGGAGAGGTCCTTAGTTCAGAATATGATCTGAGATTTTGCCAAAGATGGTCTCACCTACTGATGGCACACTTTGCATTTCACAGAAGCTACATCTCACCTAAAGCAATAACGCTGAGTCCCGGAGGAAGACTGCCTGACTGCTACCACAGTGTGTGTTTGCCCTTCACAGGGAACACTATCTTTGAGCCTCCGCTGATAAAGGCAGACTTTACTATCAGCAAGGTATGCAGTGCATGTCTTTTCCCTAGGAACATCTAGACTGTAAGTTGCTCTGCCTTCCATGCTGTCTTTGTATGTTGCATAGTAGTAGAATTTAGGGTTTTAGGTTCTAGATGCTATTTTAATTACATTTTAACAGTGCTGGAAATGTTAATTTTATTCTCGTTATTCATAACATGCCTTCTTGCTGTTTTTATAATATTTTATGTGGTTGTTTTAGATGTACTGAGAAACAGATTGTTTCTGTAGTAATAAATAGTTTTAACTTAAAAGTGTTCATTCTTCTTTGTAAAGTGTGTGGGATACGGTGAATAAAAAAAAAGTCTGTTACTGTTTCTACTGTACCTCTGATCCTTTTATGGGATTGTTAGCAACCCAACAGCAATGCTTCGTTGTCAATTACAAATTGAATAGTGCTTTGCGGAGCTTCAATACTCTGTTTTTCACACTCATTGCTGGTATATTGAACCAAGTTCATCCGTGTCACTCGTGGGTGGGAAAGCACACATTGTAGGGTTACGCAAATTCAGAACTTACACAACAGAATATAAGACATCACATATCTGACTGTGTCCAGGATTGCATCAAGGCAGAGGTGATCAAATTGTTGGGCTTGGGGGTGATTGAGTATTTGCATAGCCCATGGACAAGCCCTGTAGTATTGGTGCTTAATTACTGCATCCTCATGGAAGTCACCAATACTGATGCAAATCCGATCCCCACTGCTGCTGAGCTGGTGGATCGCCTGAGTGCTGCAAAATACCTGAGCACTTATGATCTGACCAGCAGTTACTGGCAGAATGCATTAGCACTAAATGTCAAGGAGAAGACTAGGCCTGGCCGAATTGCGATTATGCTGGAGTAATCGTAGTAATTTCAGTCATTCTGCATTACTCTTTGACACACAATTACCCATAGTTACACAATTAGTTCTACTCACAAAATTGAGAGTAATTTGAGGGGATAAATCCTACTGCAAGAGCACATTTAGCGAGCGCCAGCAGTTGCTTGCACTCCCTATTCAAGCTCTCCTGGCTGCTGATAGCTGATGGCCAGAAATGGTCCTAGGATACTTGATTCCGGTCCAGGGAAGACATGGCTTGGCAGTTCGGGCTGGACTCTTCCTATGAGGCACAGGGTCAAGACTGATTTGCATATGGCCATGTCTGAACTGGGGTGGCGTGGGGAGAAAAATAACGATGGATGAAACCCAGATCTTTGACTAGGGGTGAATTTTGTGCCATTGTTCAACAACCCGTCTATCACCTTGTGTGTTTGGCTGTTAGCCCTATGGGGGAAGGGTTATTGCCCAGAAATGGTTCCCCTGCTCACTACGATCCCCTACCTTCCCCCCCCAGTGCCTTGAGACACTCACGGGTGAGTAGCGTGCCTCACCAACCCCTGATTGATTGATTGGTTTTATTCATTTTCTATACATTTAATTTCGTAGTGCAAAATGCATCTTCACGTCCACTTTTTTTTTTTTTTTGTAAGACTTTATTGACATCCGTGCAATTAACACAGCATTTGCCTACAACCCGGAGGCGGGCTGCTAGTAAGCTCGTAATAACATACATCAGTTAAGATCCATTCCGGTGGAAAAGTTGCAGTTTTAGGAGCAGTGTATTCACTCTTCTCAGAAACACAACAGTCTGTAGCAAAAGTTTCAGTGTACATCTTACTTTTATGGTTTTATAAACTTAAGTTAACTTGTGACTCGATAGATCAATAAGCAGTTCACAACATTGCATCTCACTTTTCACGACTGATATGAGTATGCTCAGTCCGGTACTTCTGTACATTCCATCGCTCTCGGTCCCCCTCGTAAATTTATTCTCCCACCATTCCTCCCATTCCTATTACCTCCCAACTGTTACCCCAACACTCAAATCTCAATCTACATCTCCCTCTTCCTCTGAATCGTCCGAGTCCTCTTCTGGTAATGGGTCACATATATCCCCCCGATACCTATTCCATGGAAGCCATACCTTGTTCCATTTTTGAGGATTAGCCCTTTGTTTATACACAGCCCTTCCTATCACCATGAGCATATCTACATTCCTACACCATTGTGCTCGGGTCGGGACCTCAATCGCCCCCCATTTCTGCGCTATGTCACGCTTGGCCACCATGAAACCTATAATAGCCCATTGTTGTCCCTGGCGTGTCAGATCATTAGGCCCCCACACATTTAGCAGGCACATGCGTGGATCAGGTGTAATTGATACCTCTAGAGTTTGTGAAATCGTGCGCAGTACCTGCCTCCAATAGTCTGCAATTAGTGGACATTCCCAGAGTGTGTGTAGTAGTGTCCCTTCCCCACCACATCCTCTGAGACAATATGGGTGATCCGCCCTCTGAATTTTGTGCAATGTGGCCCTCGTATAATACACCCGATGTAGTATTTTAAATTGCACAAGTCGAAAGCGCGCTGAGATGCCAGCTTCCCTCGGAGAGGCCATTGCCTCATTCCATTCCGTCTCATCCATTTCCGCTATCTCATTCTCCCATTTTCCTTTCAGGCTTTGTAATGGGTCTGGTAGATTATTTAATAATTTCCGATATGTGAGGGAGGTGGCGCTTGTCTGCATGTAGTCCGTCAACAGACGATCTTCTAGCGGGGATGACTCTGGGATATCCGTACCCGCTTCAATCGCTGTCAGCAGTGCGTGCCGTATTTGGATGTAGCGGTAAGTCTCATTGACTCCCAGGTCGTACTGCTGCCGCAGCTGGTCAAAGGGAATCACTCCATCTTTAGTCCACAGGTCTCCCACCGTGGAGATGCCTATATTATCCCACTGTGTGAACCCTTTACTGTGTCTTAAATGTCCCAAGGCCTTAGTGTCCCATAGAGGCGTAAGTCTAGTGATAACACCCCCCCACTTCAATTTCGCCTGTGCTTTGTGCCATATCGCCACCGTGTGCTTAGTAGGTCCCAGGAGCTTCATCAGAAGTCCCTTGTTGTATAACGGGGCCAAGAGAGTGTGCGTACCCAGCTGTGCTCTGTCTGCTA
Source organism: Lissotriton helveticus (assembly GCF_964261635.1). Lineage (NCBI taxonomy): Eukaryota > Metazoa > Chordata > Amphibia > Caudata > Salamandridae > Lissotriton > Lissotriton helveticus. The sequence goes on along the minus strand of NC_136061.1, from coordinate 381,713,402 downwards.
GGTAGGCAGGGTCGTCCTGCGGCGCATGAAGCCACTGGTTGACAATCTTAAGGTGAGCCGCCCAAAAGTATAGTTGTATATTCGGCAGGGCTATCCCACAGCTGTACCAGTCTCTGACCAGTTTCCCGTATGCCACTCGAGCCGGTCGGTCCCCCCATAATAGTCCAGTGACCACCGAAGTTACTTTACGAAAATATGCAGGTGGCACTAACATTGGCGTATTTTCTAATACATATATGAAACGAGGCAGCACTTTCATCTTAAATAAGGCCGCCCTTCCCAGTAACGTCATCGGGAGCGACTTCCAGTGTCTTACGTCTGCCTGAAGCCGCGTGAGCGGAGGCATCAGGTTTAGGTCGTAAAAGGATTTACTATCTTGAGTGATAATTATCCCCAAGTATTTGAATGTGTCGTTCGTCACCGTCAATGGGCAATCGGCTGGTAGGGTTGGGGCAGGGCCTCTAAGTACATACATGACCGATTTAGTCCAGTTGATCTTATATCCAGAGGTGTGTCCGTGTCGATCACACAGCGCCAGCAACATCGGGATCCCCCTCTCTGGATCCGACATGTAGATTAACATATCGTCTGCATATAATGAGATCCTGTCTTCCCAATTTTCCCCCCATTGTATCCCTTTCAGCAGCTGGGATGTTCTAAGGACTGCTGCCAATGGCTCCAGGACCAAAGCAAATAATAAGGGCGAGAGCGGGCATCCCTGCCGTGTCCCTCTTGCCAAGGAGATATCCCGGGAGATATGTCCATTCGCTGCCACATGCGCCACCGGGTCAGTGTAAAGCAATCGAATCCATGAAATAAATCTGGGGCCGAAGCCCATATGCTCCAGGACTGCAAAAAGGTAGTGCCACTCTACCATGTCAAATGCCATTCTGGCATCTAATGACAGGATAGCCGTTGGTTCCGTCAGCAACGGGGCCCTTGCCAGTGCTCCGTGTAATCTACGGAGGTTAAGCGCTGTACTCCGGTGAGGCATGAATCCCGACTGATCAGGGTGGATCAGTTGTGTGAGATAAGGTAGCAGTCTGGTAGCCAGCAGTTTTGCCAGTATTTTGGCTTCCGCGTTGAGGAGGGAAATAGGACGATAGGACGAGCTCTCCATTGGCGGTTTACCTGGTTTCGGGATTGCCACAATGGTTGCAACCCTCTGGTCCAGGGGCAAAATCCCCCTTTCCAGGCTCTCGGTATACATGTTTAACAAAGGCGTGCACACCTCTTCAGACATGGTCTTAAACCATTCTATTGGGATCCCATTGGGGCCCACGGCCTTACCCGAATTCAGTGCATTAATGGCCAGGTGAATCTCCTCTGTTGACAGGTCTGCGTCAAGCTCTCCCTTTGCCTCTTGTGACAGGGTCTGCGTTGGCACCTTGTGGAGCGCCATTGCCTCCTCCTCCCGTGTTATGGCCACCTCAGGGGTGTATACGTTTTGAAAGTGATCAGCCAGGGTTTCAATTATCACTGATGGGCTTGTATCCACCTCCCCACTAGATCCCTTCAATTGCAATATATGTTTGGTACCTCCCTTTTTCGTGTCCAACCAGGCCAGGAGTCTACTAGCCTTATCCCCAATATCATAGACTCTATGTGTCGTCGCTGCGATGTTCGCAACCGTCTGCCCACGCAGATGGTCATCGTGAAGCCGCTGACAGAGCTGTAATGTATGCAGTGTACTTGTGGTTGGGTCCTACATGTGTGCCAAATTCGCCTGCTCAAGCTCTAGTTCCAGTTTTGCCAGGTCTTCCCAATGGGCGCGCCTATGTCCTGTGATCGATGCTATTGCCCGCCCTCTCAGGACCGTCTTGTATGCCTCCCATAGGGTTGACGGTGAGGTCACCGAGGTCGTATTCTCCGCAAAATAATATCGAGTAGCCTTTTTCAGGTCTTTACGTATGGTCGGTATCCTAAGGTAACCAGGGAAGATCGGGTATAGTCGTTTTCTTGCTGTGTCTGGGCAGGATAAAATTAATGTCAGTGGCGAGTGGTCGGAGATGCCCCTGGGTCTAATTTGCACGTCACTCACGGTGAGGAGACCTCCTCCCAAAGCAAGAAAGTAATCGATACGGGACAGACTATCGTGAACAGCGGAGTAGTATGTGTATTGTTTATCATCAGGATGTAACTGTCTCCAGAGGTCCACCAGGCTCTTTGCTGCTAGGAAATCGCTAAATCGGGAGGGACCCGGGTTCGGCGTGCGAAGTGGAAACCTATCCTGCGCGTTGTGCACCACCGCATTTAAATCTCCTCCTATTAGAAGATCTCCTTCTGGGAGTTCCAGTAGGAATTTCCCCAAGTCTGGAAGCGCAACTTTGTGAAGTGCTGGCGGGATATATACTGATACCAGAGTCAGCGGCTTCCCCTCCCATTGTCCATGTGCCGCCGCGAAACGGCCTTGGTCGTCTGTTTTAGTGGATTGTAATATGAACCTGGATGACTTCTTTAGTAGTATGCCCGTTCCCCGTGATCCCGAAGTGAATTCTGAGTGTGCAATCATTTGGTACCCTCGCCTATCTAGTGCCCGGCTAGCCGCACCCACCAAATGTGTTTCTTGCAATAAAGCCACTGTGGGACCCAGCCTCCGGATGGCCTGCAGAACCAGCCCACGTTTAATCTTGTCACCCAATCCCCGCACATTCCAGGACATCAGTTGCAATGGTGGCACGGGGCCTCGCTCAGGTCCCCCGCCCACTAGATCACACCGTGCATCGTGCGCCATTGTCTTTCAGCAGCGTCAGGCCCTTCTGTGCCCTCAGCTTACCCTGTCGTGTCATTCGTGTAGCAGTCCGTATACTGTTGTGTATGTGCCATAGCAGATCTTTTCGAGTCAAACAGTGTAAACAGTTTACCAACATTGAGAACAACCCCCCCCAAAACCCCCCCTCCCTGCCCTCCAGCTACTCGGACACGAAACCGCCCGCCTCCCCAACTAAGCGGAATGCTCAACCCGTTCCCCACACAAATTATACTTGCTCGATGGGGCGAAGGACTCTCCGGAGATGGCAGCCCCTCTCACTCTCTCCAGGTGCCCCAGCCCGGTATCCAGTGGCAGTCCGTCTGGCCCATCGCTGAGTTCTTAGGTTGTACTTAATCACCGGTAGTTATTGTTCCTCGTTAACCTCTTCGTCCGCGCTATTTCTCACCTGCGATTGGTCTTCTGACTCATGTCTAGAATCTTGCGAGCTTCGATGTCCTCCTGTTTTCGGAGTCTTGTTTGTTCTGTTCGAACGGCGCGGATGAGTGGCCGGCCGCCAACCGTCAAGCCAATCTCGGGCTATTTCCGGATTGTCAAAAAACCAAGTCCTGTTGTCCGCCACTACACGCAGCCTGGCCGGGAACAGCATCGAGTATGGAATCTCACGCTGTCTGAGTTCTTTTTTCACATCCAGGAACGTCTTTCTACGGCGGGCCACCTCCGCCGTGTAGTCCGGAAAAAAGGCTAATGTTGAGTTCTGAATTTTGACCGGTGGTGAGACTCGCGCTGCTTGCAGGATGGCATCCCTGTACCGAAAATTGAACATTCTGGCTAGAATCGGGCGAGGGGCCGCACCCGGCTTAGGTTGTCCCCCTGGGACCCGGTGCGCCCTTTCAACGGAAAAGAAAGCGGACAGGCCCTTAGGTTGGAGTTCTTTCTTTATTAATTCTTCCACGTAGAGGTCCATCGCTCTGGTACCTTCCGATTCTGGAACCCCTAGGATCCTCACGTTGTTTCTCCTAGAGCGCCCTTCCTGATCGTCCAGCCTTTCACGCAGCACCCTATTCTCCGCCGACATCTTCTCCATCGCTGATTGAAGCTCCGAGACATCCTCGACCAGAGACTTCGCCACCACCTCCACAGAGCTCACCCCCTCCGACATTTTATGGAAGTCCGCCCTTATAAGTGGGATTTCGGTGGATATCGTGCCTATCGTCGCCTGGACTTGAGTCAGGGCTTTCATGACGTCATCTAGCGTTGCTTTCTTCCCGCTCATGCCATCTGTCGCTTTTCCCGTCTGTGTTTTCCCATCCGTCGGAGAGGACATGCTCTTATCGCAGGCAAACTTGTCGTTTCTGGTCTGCGTAGTGCCACCCTTTCCGCCCCTACCGGCCATGTTGATCAGCGCTGCGGTCGTTGGTGCGTCCGGCTCTACTCGCAGTGGCGTTGGTCGCGGTGAAGAGGCGCACTTGAGTGTATATGGACTGGTTAGATATATGGTCTACCGCGCTCACACTGCGATATTGTCATGTAGCACTGCTTGCACACTTGGCATACGATAGATGTCACCCAGGTGTCAGTCTGCAGTATCTCAGCATTCAATGAGAGGCGCTAGTTGAGTAAGCCAGTGGTTGTGGGCTAGTGTCCCAAGATCCTAGCGTCCGATTTGCCCTTGGTTGGTGAGCGATGTCACTCCGCGAGGCTGATGTAATTGTGGGCTTGCAGGCCGCACTGTTCATCGCCCAGCTTGGGGTCTGCGGCGCCGTTATCAAGGGTGCCGGTGTCCCGTGCCTCGTGCTTCACCCTGGTACTTATCTTCGCGGCCCAGTGGAGGGCCGTGTCCCCCCCGCGGGCGTCAGGACTTACTTGCATGAGGGTCCGTCTCGTCGCGCTCACAGTACTTGCGGTGCGCGTTGACGGCTCCAGCCGCCTGACCTGAACCTTCCCCCGGCTCCGGTCCGGACACCACTCCTCTATTATTATTTGCAGCGCTGCTGTTATAGACGGGTGTCTCTGCCGTCCGGTACTCGCTGTAGGCTGCCTCAGGAGTCGGGGCGAGTTGCACTGTTCCCAGATGGCGGTGCACTCTTGTACGCCGTCTCCACCACTGCTGGAGTCAGCCCGCCGCACAGCCCGTTATGCCGCTTGTGTCACCACTGCTGCGTTTCCATGGCAGCCGCCGGTTTCCCGCAGCTCTCCCCTACTCAGTACTGCAAAAAAAAAAATTTTAGCACCGTTGCGAGGTCCCACAAGATCGGGCGCTTCCGGTTTGGCGTGCCCAGGTCCGCCGCATTTCCGGTTGGGTCCGTTAACAGGAGAGCTCCTGGTCTGTATGTCCTTTCAAGGCCACGACTGTCTTTGGTGATAATTCGTTCCCACGGTGTCCGATTGAGTTCAGCGGCAGCATGTCAGGTACCGCCCGGTCCCGGGCATCGGGTCTCCCCTGCAGAGGTCTCGTTGTTGCCGGATAATTGCTCGGATATTAGGAGAGGCTGCTCTATCCACGGAGCTCTCCTTTCAGGCAGCCGCCATGTTCAGCCGCTAGCCACGCCCCCCCTCACGTCCACTTTTGACGCAAGGTTGCATTTTGGGATATGACAATAGCGTTCAGTGGAAGTAGTAAATTGGGGGGAATTATACCCCAAAAGCACATTTAGACAGTGCAAGTGGCCACTCAAACTTGCTAATCGTGTTCTGTTGCATTTAGCTCTATTTCTTAGCACAAAACGGATCCTCATGCCTATTTTGGATTTGAGGGGTCATTTTTGTGCTAAAATAGAGCTAAATGCAGAATTTGTCATCTTGTGTAATTCAAGCGTAATCTCACTGAATTCTTAAACAATCCCACATGATTACACTACACAGAATTATGCAAATTAATCCCATCCCTAGAGGAGACCACATTTTCAATGTCAAAGAGATTGTTTCAGTTATAGTAATGCTCTCTCGGTTAAAAAATGCCCCAGTCACATTCCAGTGCCTGTTGAACCATGTTCTCACAGGGTTAGATACGTTCTGTGTGGCCTACCCAGATGATATTGCCATGTTTAGCAATTCATGGGAGAACTACCTGAAACAGCGAGAATAGTGACCATCTACCAAGCGGGGTAGTTCAGTTCAGTCTACCTTAGGTATCTGGTGTAGTACAGGAAGATTTGTCTGCTGGGGACAAAAATACAATTTGATTTGAAGCGAGAAGTGCCTACTACTCTTATTGTGGAGAAAGGCTTTTTAGGGCTCAATAGTTACTACAGAAATTTTGTAGCTAGCTATCAGACCTATCCCTTTTACAGCAGTGGCATTCAAGAAGCAGCCTGGGAAGGTGATCTGAACTGAGGAGTGTTGAAAGGCATTTGAGGAACTGAAAGAAACTCTAGGCAGTGCACCAGTACTGAATGGGCTTGACTAGTATGAACTCTACATTGTACTGACTGATGCCTTATCTAAAGAATTTGGTTCCAGATGTACGACGTATTTTTGCATGCGCAAATGGGTTTTAAACCTGTTTGCGCATGCAAAAAAACTGTGGCCCATGTATTAACGCTATTTTGCGAGTCGCTAATTAAATAGCGACTCACAAAACAGGGTTAGCGACTCGCTATTAAGAAGGGGCGTTCCGAGGGTATTCCTTCCTGATAGCGAGTCTAGACCCTATGTAAAAATGTTTTGCGACTGCAATTGCGGTAGCAAAACACTTGCAGTTTATCACCCTCTTCCAGTAGGTGGTAAACCATTCGCAAATGGTAAGCGGTCCCCAGGGGACGCCTTCCCCTTTGTGGATGGGTGCGCAAACATTATTTCAGAGCAGGCAGTGGTCACAGGGTCCACTACCTGCCCTTAAAAAATTCAACAAAAACGTTTATTGTTGAATTTTTTAAATGCATCCTTTTTACAAAATGGAAATCACACCAAAAGGTTTCTTTCTTTAAGTTTATTAGTGATGCAACCCCCGAGACAACAGACACACATCTGCTGCTGTCTCAGGACTCCTCTCAGTGCCATTAAGAATGTTGCCACACTGAGAACTCCTTACAGAATGTAATACCAACATACACTAGATATATAATATTAAATGTAAACAATAACAAGACGTAACACATCCTCTTTCCTAAAAATAAACTAAAAAAACAAACAAAACAAAAAATAAACAATAAAAAGAAAGTAAAAGTAAAAATGAATACTATCAATAATACCTTAATAACACTTTATGGTGACAATTTTACAGTACAAAACATAATCCTTTAACTTGACTGGTTTAACAACAATCCGTCCAGATAACCTTCTGGAACCAGAATTATTTTGAACAGATACACTTGATGATGTTTTTGGCAAAACAATGAAAGGATTTGGATGAACATTTTTAGAAACATTAGATTTCCTTTCATTGTCCAACCAGATGTTACGTTCTAAATCATTGCACAACGTTATTTTGTTGAAATTCCATCTACGCCCATCATCCAATAACACACAATTTCCCATCACCTCTAAAATTTTCTTCGGTTGAGACCACCAGGAGAAACTTCCCTTTGATATTTCAACATGCAAAGTTCTCACCCAATCACCAACACTAACATCTTGCACACGCTTCTTAATTTTACTATTATGCCTGCGGATGTACTTTTCCTGATATACATTCATCCTATCTTGAAGAATTTGTTTGGAAACAGATTTAGAAGAGGTCTTGTGCATCCAGGCAGGAGTTACCTTACTACACGCAGAACGTCCCTTGAGAAGACTAAAAGGAGGCTCCAAAGTAGCTGAATGTGGGGTATTACGATAACTCCAAATCATTTCCTTAACAGCCACCTTGCAGTCCACACTTTCCACAATAGCCAACTGAATACATTCCTTCAATACACGGTTGAACCTTTCCACCATTCCATTCTCCATCGGACAATAAACTGAAGTAGTAATATATTTTACACCATGTGTCTTTAAATAATCCTGAAATTCTCCTGCCACAAATTGTGGACTTTTATCTGTGGTAATAGATTCTGGATAACCTTCTCTGTGAAATATTTCCTCACAAAAACAAATCACTTTAAAAGCCTTGATTTCCCTAACAAACGCAACCTCAGGCCATTTGCTATGATAATCCATTAAAACAATGGCAAACTTTCCAACGCTAAATGGACCACAAATATCCATAGCTAATTTCTGCCAAGGTTTCTCCGGAAATGCAACAGGAATGATGGCAGATTCTTGTGATACATGAGACTAGTCACTACATGTGCATGCCCAACAATTTCTAACACCTCTTTCGATATCCTTGTCCATGCCTGGCCACCAAAAATCGAATCTAGCTCTTCTTTTCATGCCTGACATGCCCAAATGTCCATCATGAATGAGCTCCAGTAATCTAGAACGTAAATTAGATGGTACAATAAGTTTGTCCACTCTCCTTACAATGCCAAGAACAGAATCATAAGATAACTCAGACCACACAGTTTTATACTCTGAAAGTACTTTGTGATTCCAAATACAACGATTGTTGTCCTGAGTTAACTGTGAAAGGACTTGTTGTAAATCCAGGTCATCCAGAACAGCTTGTTTCCAATCTTCCAAACAGATGGCACCATTACAAGCTCCGTTAACAGTGGCTACTGACCACTCCACATCTATGTCAACCTCCTCACAATTACTGTAGAATGTGTGCACTCATACATTATGGGTGCATCCCTGCCAATGGGCACAGCTTTTGTTCTTCACAGAAGACTCAGTTCAGGTAGGTTGATTATTTCTTTAATATTGTGATTCAATATTTTTACTTCATATCAAATGGAAGTCTCATGCAATCCATATGTTTAATACATATTCCATCATGTTTCTAACCGCTCCGATGCATTTCGGGCTCCATAGCCCTTTATCGAGGAGCTCTACAAACAAAAATTAAATATATAGCCCATCATTTCAACATTCATATACTAAGTAATAACAGTACATGCACAAGGATATCATGCTCATTTGTGGATGCACACACAAATCGACGGGTGATATGTGATACGTGATCAAGTGTTCGGTTCGGCGGGTGTATTATGCCAGATACCAGTATACCATGAAAACGCGTCGGGGTAAACCTACTACACTTACGTGAACAAATGTAGACGAATTCACCAACTGGAAGAAAGGTAACAAGCATCAGTTAGTGAGGTCTAGCCTTTCAGGGCACGAATTCGCTACATTACCTAGGTCAAACAAGGTGACAGCGGACAATAAGCCGACTTACATGAAAGGTTGGGGGGTGCTTGAAAAGTTCTCTGCGGGTATGTTACGGGAGCGAGTTCCAAACGCGTGTAGTTAGTTTGTTCCCAGGAAGTAGTAAACTTGCCGGGCTGCGGGATATTTAAACAACAAGTGCGGAAATGAAGAGTGAAGAGCCCTGATTGGCTCAAAAAACGCTCATGTGCGCAATAATAGTAAAAAACGGACTATGTGGGCGAGTTAATGATGGAGTGACCATGTTGGGTGTACGCCGGGGGTGTGTAAAATAGAAACGGTGCATCATTTAATGACATGGCATCCAACCCACAAATATATAAATCATGGTAAAGTCAATAGTATCATTGCAGGCAGCAAAAAGTATTATACATTAGATCTCCACCATCGTGGTGGTTTACAGAAAGCAACTAAATTCGGTCCTGTCATTCAGCCTGAATGGCTTCATAGCCTGAAGGCGATATATCCAAGCTATTTCACGTTGCAGTAGTGTCTTATTTTTGTCCTTACTCTCTTTTTTCTCAATGATCTCCAATACCAGAAACTTAAGTTGGGCAATACTGTGCTTATATTCCATGAAATGCATTGCAATGTTCGATTTGTCATTTTTAGTGCGGATATTAGATTTATGTTTGTTCAATCGTATTTTTATTTTCCTTTCAGTTTTCCAGTATAGATTTTTCCACATGGGCATTTGAGGAGGCAAATTAAGTTAGATGAATCACAAGTGGCGTTGACGTTCAATTTGATGTTATGACCCTTCATTGGATGACAGATGGTGTTGCCTTTCATCACATTATTACAACTGTTGCAGTTAAGGCATGGACGGGTTCCTTTGAATTCTGTTCGAATCATGGGTTCTTTAGAAAGGATCTCTTTGAGGTTGTTATTCCGTGAATAGGCAAATATGGGTGGTGTTTTAAACAAATTATTGAATTCAGGTTCAGATGTCAAAATTCGCCAGTGTCTCAAAATTATCTTTTTGTAGTTGGCACTTTGTGTGGAAAATTTCGATACTAATACCATCCTGGTATCTTTAGGTTTCATGGCTCTGGTTAATGCTTTTTCTCTAGGTATTTTAGATACACGATTTTCAGCCTCTTTTAAGGTTTCTTGCGGGTATCCTCTTTCAAGGAATCTAGAGCCCATCTCTTTCATTCGTTTTTCACATACATCGGTATTTGATGCTATGCGTTTAATGCGTAGCATCTGAGAGTATGGTAGGTGGCGTTTCAGTGAACCCTGATGAAAACTAGAGAAATGCAACGTGTTGTTGCGATCCGTTTCTTTCCGGAACAGGTCAGTCTCAAACCCAATGTTAGTTTTTGAAATCAAGACGTCTAGAAATGTGATAGTGTCTTCACTTATCTGCTAGGTGATTTGTATTCTGTTGTCTTTAGTATTCAACTCTATGAGTGCTTGTTCCAAGTTTTCCTTGGTATCCTTCCAAATAAAGAATAAGTCGTCAATGTATCCGACGAATAGTTTCAAGTTCTTTTTCCAGTTGGGGTTGTCATAAATATTGGTTACCTCAAATTCTTGCATATAAATGTTTGCATACGTGGGAGCTGCGCGGTTTCCCATGGACATTCCGGATAGCTGCAAATACCAATTATTTTCATATACAAAATAGCTATGGTACAGAGTGTACATCATGAGTTCCATAAGGAAAGTTTGCATTGTGTCCTCAATGCTGCTGTTCAGGATGGCCTTTTCAATAGCATCGATCCCGCCTCCATAGGGGATAGATGTGTATAGGCTTTTAACGTCTGCAGTGCAGAAGATTAAACTTTCCCCCTCTTGGGTGGTTACTTCAGATAGTTTGATTAGGAACTCTGTGGTGTCTTTCACATAACTCTTCATTTGTTTGACTAGAGGTTGGAGGTACCGATCCAGAAATTTCCCCACAGGTTCATGTAGGGAACCTCTGGTGGATACTATTGGTCTGAATGGAGGGTCTTCCAGGTTTTTGTGAATTTTTGGTGTCATATTGATGGTCGGGCTTTTCGGATGTTCTAGCAGTAGGAATTTTTTGGTTCTTTCATCAATTATGCCAGATTCCTGGGCTCTACCAAGTATTTCAATCAAGATAGCGTTAAATTGAGTAGTAGGATTGGCTTCAAGTTGCATGTATGTGTGCCGATCTGAGATGTGTTCGTGGATTTTTCTTTGATACATGCTGGAATTTACTATTACCAAGGCTCCGCCTTTATCCGCTTTTATACATCTTATGTCCTTGTTGCCGGCAATTTTTCTGAGCGTGTCTTTATCTTTTTGAGTGATGTTTTGTTTGATTTTCTTGTGGTAGTTTATTTTCGTTAAGTCTTGCTTGACTAAGGTTTCAAACATGTGGATGCGTTTGTGACTGCATGGAGCTAGATAACAACTTGGAGGGCGTAGGCCCATCAGTAGGTCGGGTTTCTTTTCAGTAGTGGGTGGCAAAACATTATCAAAAAAATGACGTAGTGGGAGTTTCCGTGTGAATTTGAATGTACTTACTTCTAATTCAAGTAAATTAGTAGAAGTGGTTGGAATGAAAGATGTACCCTTTTGTAGTAGTTTTATTTCATGTGGTGTTAAAGTAGTATCTGATATATTGATGACTAGGTATTCCTCTTTTTGTTGTTTTTTTTTGTTGAATTGTGCTCCTTGTGTTGGGATGGCCTTTTTCCTTTTCTTTCACCCCTCCGGAGTCTCCTATTTCGCTATGGCCTTCCACTAAAAAAAGCTCCGATGTGGATGGACTATCTTCTCTTGGGGTTGGTCTCTCACTGGTGTCTTTAATCCCACCTGATGTACTTTGAACTGTGCCTGTCTTTCTTGGTGGGCGATTAGATGATTCACTCCCAGACGAAGAGGTGTCTGTTTGCTGGCTATAAGGCTTATTTCGGCGTCTCTGAGCGTATACATCGGCCCAGGTGTAAACTTCACCAAGTTTATAGTCCAGGGTGTCGCGCCTGAACTTCCGGATTTTTCTTTCATTTATTTCTCTTGTGTGTTTTTCAAGTTGTGTGTTGATATCCTCCAGGGTTTTAGACCATTCTTCAGGTGAGATGGAATCCTCTAGTTATTTTTCAATATATTTTATTTCTCGCAATTGTTATTAATAGGAAGACGTGACAAACAATCAGCATTAACATTCTTAATGCCAGGTACGTACATAATCTGAAAGTCATACTCTTGTAATTTGTAGATCCATTTAGCAATTCTAGGAGTTGCTTTACCCGCACCTTTTGTTGAGAAAATATCCACAAGAGGTTTATGGTCCGTTCTTAGCTCAAAATTTGTGCTCCACACATAGGTCCTGAAATAATTAACTCCCCAAAAACAAGCCAACGCTTCTTTCTCTATGACAGAATACGATGACTCCGCCCCTCTCAGGGTACGGGAAGCGAACGCTATTGCCCATTCAAATTTGTCTTTTTTTGCATCAAAACAGCCCCTAACCCATAAGCAATTGCATCTACTACAATAATTGATTTCTTGTTAGGGTCAAACGGTTTAAGAGCCAGAGCATTGATGATATCTTTTTTATATTGTCAAGAACCAATTGGCACTCAGAAGTCCAAACTAGGGGGCCTATTTCCGCGGCGGACGGAAACACCGTCTGCCGCTTTTCCGGCCCAGTCACCTTGCGGCCGGGGCGGAATAGGGTTCATATGGCTGGCGGTGTCTTCCAAACACCGCCAGCCATATTAGGATGGCCTCCTGCAGATGTCTTTCCGTGGCGGCAATGCCGTTACGGAAAGGCATGCGGTCTTTACTTTGGGGGCCCCCTGCGGGCCCCCATAGTGAAGGCGAGAGGGGGAGTGGACAGAGGGGGTACCTTTGGTACCCCCTGCATTTGCATACACAAAGCGGCAGGCACCGCCTGCCTGCATGGGTGGTGCTTTCAGCACTGCCCGCCAAATGTAAAAAATGCATAATGCGCCCGCCAGTGTGGCGGGCGCATCATAATTGCCATGGCGGGACCACCGCTCACATCGCGGACGGTCCTGTTTCCACAGGGATGGCAGACGGGCAAAGTTCGTCGGCCATCCTAATTGGCCCCAAAATTCACTCCCTTTTTCATTAACAATCTTAAACAATATACTTTAGATGCAAAATGAGACACAAACTTGGAATAGTACTCTGCCAACCCCAGAAAAGAGCGTAATTGCTCCTTATCTGAGGGTGGAGGGGCATTCCTGATAGCATCCATCAAGTTTTTCTTGGGTTTGACACCATCAGCTGACAAGGTATGGCCAAGATATTCAATTTCAGTAGTATCGAACTTGCATTTCTCAGCAGCAACTGTTAAACCAGCCAATTGTAACTTAGTTAATACCTCATTCAATACACCATCATGATCAGCTTCACATTTACCCCAAACCAATACGTCATCTTGAAACACCAACATGTTAGAGATACCCTCGAGAATCTTGCACATGAGTCTTTGAAACACAGCTGAAGCTGAAGACAACCCAAAAGGGATCCTAAGGAATCGAAACACACCCTCTGGCGTTATGAAAGAGGTTAGGTGGCGAGACTCGGGGTGTAACTTTTTTGGGTGATAGGCATTGGATAGGTCTATAGATGAAAAATACTTAGCATCCTTGACTGAAGCTACCATCTCATTTATACTGGGTAGGGGATGGCGATCAGTCCAGATGTTTTTATTTAAATCTCTTCAATCTACACACATGCGCAATTTTCCATTGGGTTTTCGTGCCAAAACCACTGGACTAAGCCAATCCGATGCTTCGATGGGCTCAATAATGTTTTGTTCACATAACCTATCCAGTTCAACTTTTAATTGTGATCTTAACACAATTGGCACATTGCGGACTTTGTGAACAATAGGAGCACAATCCGGTTTGAGAATTATGCGGTGAATTAATTTTTTTAAACACCCTAATGTGGAACTAAATAGATCTGGAAACCTTTCACGCCATTTGGACACAACATCAGTTTGTGTTAAAAGAACCTGGTTAGGATGGTTTGGATCTAAAATTATTCCTAAACTTTTTTGTTCCTTCCATCCAAATAAGGCTCTACCTTTTTCAACCACATAAACCTTAGCCTGAGCAAACCTGTCTTTATACGTGATATTGCCTACAAAACATCCAATCACTGGCAGTTTGTTGCCACAATAACCAACAGGTATCACGTCCGATTGTGATAAATCACATTTATCAAAAGATTCCCACATTTTCTTGTCAATTATGGTAAATGGGGAACAAGAGTCCACCCATAAAACCATGTTACATCCATTGATTGTGATTTCACAGTTGGGTGGTTGATTACCACCGGATATCTCACCCACTTCGCTGGTCCAAATAGCCATGACTTCAATTTCACTGTCACTGCTATGATCAGTAACTTCAGTAACAACATTTACAGAACGTTTCAATGCATTAGGATTGCCAGTCCTCTCAATGCCGTTAAGAATGTTGCCACACTGAGAACTCCTTACAGAATGTAATACCAACATACACTAGAGATATAATATTAAATGTAAACAATAACAAGATGTAACAATTCTGTTTTCCTTTAGGGAAAATGGGCTGCATTTAATTTTTAAAAAACTGCTTTATTTAAAAGCAGTCCCAGACTTGGAGGTCTGCTGGACCCAAGAAGGCCAACATCCCTGGGAGTGCCAGCCATTGCCAATGGGGTTGCAAATTAAAAAGCGACTCACAAAATAGGGTTAGCGACTTGCTATCAGGAAGGGGCGTTCCGAGGGCATCCCTTCCTAAAAGTGAGTATGAACCCTATGTAAAAATATTTTGCGCCTGCAATTGCGGTTCCAAAACACTCGCAGTTTCCCACACTCTTCAAGAAGGTGGTAAACCATTCACAAACGGGAAGGGGTCCCGTCCTTCCCGTTTGTGAATGGGTGCGCAAACATTATTGGTCCCAGGAACCACTACCAGCCCTTAAAAAATTAAACAAAAACATGATATTTTTTTTTTAAATGCATCCTGTTTTCCTATAGGGAAAACAGGCCGCATTTTTTTTTTTAAACTGATTTATTTAAAAGCAGTCCCAGACATAGAGGTCTGCTGACCCCAGCAGGCCACCATCCCTGGCAGTGCCAGCCATTCCCAATGGGGTCCCAAATTGCGACAGACTTGTTAATATGCATGAGGCATGCAATTTGCATCCCCACTGGAGTCCCAAACAGTGCCTCAGACACTGTTGTACATTGGCAATTGCAACTCGCCATTTGGCGCAATTTGCGAGTCGCAATTGCCAATGGTCGTACATCTGGCCCTTGGAGCAGTACTGAATCTACTTGACTATAAAGGGACAAAGCATCCTCTGGTCTTTATTAGCTGTACATTATTACTAAGTCAGCAGAACAGGGCAGCATTTGAGAACATGTGTTTGCCATACTGTAGTCTTTGAAAAGGTTCTGCCCGTATTTTTGGTACATACAGATCTCAATCCACTCAAGTGGTTGATGGTTATGAAGGTGAAAATTCCAATATGCAGAGTTAGTTAATCTCACTGCAAGGCCTAGATTTCACAGTTGAGCTAAATCTTGGATCAAACCACAGGAATGCAGCTATACATTTCTGCCAGTTCTGAATATCAGACTTCTCCAATAGTGGAGAAAGGTTCTGGGTAGTTTGATCTGTGAGGGGCATGTTGTGGGATGGAACTGTACCCTGCACAGTGCATAGTCGTATTCACTGATCTCCAGACCTAAACTGCTTGTATCTATTTTCCTGGTTTTTGGGCACAGCCTTACAATGTGTGTTTGTAGGGTCTTTGGCCTAACTTTGACTTACAAGAGGTTCTGGATTTGTCCTAGACCTGAGAGGGTGCACCAAGAAAACCCCTCATAATGACAGCTGGAATACTATCTCTGTTATGGGTTTTCCAGGTCTAGCGCTATGGTTGCAGCACACCGTGTTTTATTGTGATTATAGTCTGACTGGGCCTTTTTTTCCTGTGTTGTGTGAGTGTGAGCACACTCACCCAAATGTAACACTGCTCACAATGGCCCAGAATCCTAGCACCAAGATCTTGTGCACTTGACCATATGTGTGTATGCTAAATATGGTGTTGTGCTGTCTGTGAATGTATGAGTGAACCTGAGTGACACAGGCCTGGAGGTTTCATTTTAGAAATGTGTGGCCCATGTATGAACAGAAGATGGAGGTGAGGTTGCTTTCCAAGAGAGTGGATATGTATTGATGACATTCCTGAGACTTGAGGCAGGAAACCTAGAGACTGAAATGGGGAAAGAAGAGATAGGCTTTTCCTTAGAAATGTGCTTATGTCCTTTCTGGTAAAGAGGGCTGCTGAACAGTCTTACTGGAACTGCCATTCAGTGGATGTCAGTAGTTAAGGGTGAGACTGTAGAATCTGTTGTCAGGCTGTGAATGGTCATTAGAAGTGGAGCAGCTTTGTTTCTCTTCCTGATCATTCACTGATGTAGTTGCTTACAGTAAAGGGTCAGCATTCTTACACCTCTTTGTGTCTCCATGGTGTGTGCCACCTAGAAACAACCCTGCTATGAGAAGCATCTCTCAGGACCATGTCCTGTGAAGGGCATATGAAAAAGGAACCGACCCAAGCCTGTTTTTAAAATGCAGACTTGAAATTCACATACCCTATCTGCCAACTCTGTACAAATGTTGGAACAATTGACCCACTTGTTGTTCTAGTTCAAATTTCTCCTCAAACATGGATTGATTACTCCGCAGGGTACTCAGAAGACTACTGCACAGCCAAGGGCTATTGTCTGCTAGACAGCCATTTTCCCAGAGGTGAAGGGTCACCACCACCTGAAGTCCAATCAGAAGGTAGAATTGCTGACTTACTGAGACTCAAGGAGCCCTACCTGAGTAAGAGGGAAAGAAAGCGCCAACCCTGCAGGAAGAGTGGATCATTGGAAAAGGTTGCCTCTGGTACAACATAGACTCGCAACCTGAGTGATTAACACAGTCAAGAGCACCAGTTGATTAAAGAAGGTTCCTCAGATTAACTGCAGCACTGCCACAGTGTACTATGTTCGTCGTCATAACCAAGGCACTGCAGTTTGTATGGTTGATTGACTGAAGCATGAATGCGTATCTGCATGGGCCACCAATTGGATACCGGGTTAACATGGACAGTGTGATCACAAAACTGCCAGTCCCAACTACCCCAAGGATGTAAAGACTGCAATCCAGAGTTGCCAATCTAGGGTATCCCTCCACAAGTAGAGAAGCCAGCACTGTCTCAGATGTGCCTGGAAGCAAGCCCTACTATGAAGATCTGAAGCCATCACCTCATGGCACTACATGCTAAAGATAGTGCCTGGCAGCCATGATTAAGCTACGCGGTACTCCACGAAGTGACAAAAACACTTCACGAGCGGTGGAGTGCATTAGGGTCATGCCGTTCTCAGTGATTTTGAGAGCCGGGTGTTTTTTACTCGCTGTAAAATCATGGCGAATGGCACCATGAGCAGCGCAAGAGGATGCAGCTTCCTTTCTGCTGTTCAAGTAGATTTTCTACTCGAGTTGCAGATTTTTCAACACAAACAGAAGGTTTCCCAACATGAGTGGTCGTGACCTGCCGCGACCACTTGCATTGAGAAATCCAACTCCCTGCATTGAGGAAATCTCGCCAGGTGGTTGATTTTACTCACTAGCACTTGCCAACAACACCTTGGCAAGTGCGAGCAAGGAAAAATCTCACCATGAGGTAGAGGAAAAAACCTCTGCTGAAACTCCCCGTACTCCCCGGAGTGAGGACACCTCTGCAAACACTGCGAAAAGAGCCCAGGGTTAACCATGTGGCAGAAACCCTCCACACCCAGCCGGGGTACAGGTACTGCCACCATGACTCATGACATTGCCTAGAAATGTGTTACCGGAGTCTCACACCTGGGAAAGAGGACTGCCAACTGCCTCCACCTGGAGAGGCTCCAGTGTGACTGACCAAAGGCTCTACAGGGAGAGACGGTACCTGACCTGCTAAATGCTTGAGGGCTGCCCACGAAGAGTTATGGTCGAGCCCAGAAAAAGGCACTATGCCAGAAGAACCCCTTCCTGTGGCAGCCAGTATGAGATTTGCTGAGGATTGCAGCTGCTTGCCTCCAGCAGGGCTGTCACATGCTATGAGGGAAGGTCCTGCCTCTGGTGAACACACTGCCTCACCACTACAGACTGGTGAGAGACTGAAACAAGCCTAGGGCAGTTGAAAGTATATGCTGAGAAAAGTGCAGATAGAGTGCAGCACCTATGCTAGAGGCTCACGGGAGAAATGGGACCGAGCTGCTGAATCCTCAAGGCCTGCAATTGTCAGTGCCCAGAAGAGGGCTTTCCACCAGATGCATACTTTTCTGCTGCAGCCTCTATGACAGTTGCTGTGTGGCTAGCATCTCCTTTCCTGCAGCTGGACTTTCATATGCAGTGTGGGGAGGCCTTGCACACCACTGGTGAAGTCTCTGCTGTTAGAAGGGCCAATGCGGCCCCTGAGCTGCCTAACAACAGATGATTAGAGACTGAAACAGACGTATAGCTTTTGAGACTGCATGCTGTGTGAAGTACACAAACAGTGCTTTATCAATGCTAGAGACTATGCCACATTAACCCTGGGAACCCTTAGATGGAGACACAGGGAGGAAGGGATGAGTAGAGTGCATAGCCGGGAGAAGGGAAATCCAACTTTGAAGCATGAGAGACTTATTTCAGCATTATTGCAATGTGTAGTATTTCAATTTTAAACTGGAGTGGCATGGGGAGCAAAAGAACGATGGGTGAATGTATGATTTATTCAGCATTTCGTCCATCATTTGTTTGCTTAGCACTTTTCACCCTAAGTGGGATGGGTATGCCCAGATGTGGGTCCCTTGCTCATTGTGCCACTGGATTCTCTCAATTTTGTTTATTTCAGAATTGGTAGGAGCGCCCTAAAGCCCACAAAACGACGGCACATCCGTTGACCGTCAGTTCCATGTAGGGAAACTCCTACATTCCCTAATACTAAGACACCCGTATCACCACGCCATTTATTAATACTAGCTTTTACATTGATTCATAGACTCTCTACCTTTGTCCTGACGAAGACCCCAACATGAGGCAACACTAACCCTTCAGCACACAAGGGGTCGAAACGTAGACTACGCCAATCATAAACACACCATAGGATCCAATGCAATGAATGTATCTCACCTATGTGTGATGTGTTTTGGGAACATTAATACTACCTTGATTGTAAAGGCGTACTTGATTTTATTGTGATGTTATCAATGTCACACCACCTTTACCCAGTCCCTCACAACCTCTTCACTTCCCTTCCCTTTCACACTGAGAGCACATGTTAATGTAATGAATTCACAATTACATTTAATGCTTGTCGATTATAACAAGACAAATTCCATGTTTGAAATCTAAGTGAGTGAACTTTTGCTGTGAATAAATGCAATTTGACTAAGAATATTGCATCAGTAACTATATTTCACTATACTCAATAATATGTGGTGTTTATTGGTATGAATTAATACTGAATAACTTTTGTACATAATTGACTGATAACTCGGACCACTTCTTCTTGTACTTACTTAAGGCCCCAGGTCCTGGAGTTTTCAGGGCAACCCCATTTATAACTCACACTACATTAGTAGATAGGCAAGTTATTTAGCTATATTGTTTCCTAAGATATATTATGTATATAGTATAGACACTATAGATGCTTCAACAATGACACCATCATACAGACAAACACTATAGTGTAGAAGATGAAACTCAATTAGTGGGAGACATTTTTGATGCAATCATGCCACGGGTAGGAGTCATAATAAATGGTGAAAAAGTCAGAAAGCTTTCATCAGTTGTCGACAAATTGCAACGAGCCCTTCTGGAGCGTTATTAGTTGCTAAAACACGATTAGTATCTAGTAGATCAAAGTTTTTGTAAAGTCGCTTAGCATTAGACATTTTGCTAACAGACAAAGTCTGCAAGATACTGAAAGTTCACCATTGCTGTCCGTATATCTCCGACAAAAGTAAGAAAATACAAATATTTGAAAAGAATATTTCTGATTTAAAAGCTGAATTAGAACCATTAGAGACACATTCGATTTTAGATAACTTTGGAAAGGGAAATAAAACAATTAGAAATTGGTTTACCCCTACAGGAAGAGGAATCCTGAAAGCTATTTTAATGCCAATATTAACCACATGAATGCTACAGCAATTCATCCTCTGTGCTGCAGATCCATTATTTCCATTGTTCATGACGAGCTCAGCTCATCATGAGCAACACCAGCACCCTGCTCGACAACCTCGCCAATCTGGGACTCAAGCAGCTGGTGTCCACCCCCACCCACCTCGCCGGACACACACTCGACGCCGTCTTCTCATCCAGCACAGACGTCGCCTTCAGCCACGCCACAGAGCTTCACTGGACGGACCACAGCTGCGTCCACTTCACCTTCAGGAGAACGACGACTCACCACCACCAGCGACAGGCCGCCCGCAGAAGCTGGAACAAGATCACAGCAGACCAGCTCGCCACCTCCCTGAGCCAGCACCCTCCTGCCAGCTCAGCGAACCCCAGCTAGGCCGCCGACAACCTCACGAAGTGGATCAGCATCTGCGCGGACGAGCTCGCCCCGCTGAGAACCCCGCCCAGCAGACCCGGCAGCAAGAAAGCCCCATGGTTCACCGACGAACTCAAGAGCTCCAAGAAGAACTGCCGAGCCCTCGAGAAAGTCTGGAGAAGGGAACCTACACCGGACAACAGGACCACCCTCAAACTGGCCACTCGGAAGCACCACCAGCTGATCCGCACCGCCAAGAAAACTGCATTCAAAGACCGGCTGGACAACAACGCGCACAACAGCAAGGAACTCTTCAACATCGTGAAAGAGCTATCCAACCCCAGCGCAGGAACCAACGACATCACCCCATCGCAAGACCTCTGCGACTCCCTCGCTTCCTACTTCCACAACAAGATCGCGGACATACACAACAGCTTCAACAAACAACCAACGCACACCATGACCGAACAACCTCCCCCCACCACCACCCTCCACGCCTGGACCCCGATCAGCACCGAAGACACCATCCGCACGATGAACTCCATCCACTCCGGATCACCGACCGACCCCTGCCCTCACCACGTCTTCAACAAGGCCGACGCGGTCATCGCACCCCACCTGCGAGACATCATCAACACATCCTTCAACACCGCCACCTTCCCTGAGAGCTGGAAGCACGCAGAACTCAGCGCTCTACTCAAGAAACCTACAGCGGACCCCACCGAACTCAAGAACTACCGTCCCATCTCGCTCCTCCCGTTCCCGGCCAAAGTCATCGAGAAGACCGTCAACAAGCAGCTGGCCGCCTTCCTCGAGACGAATGGATCCCTCGACCCCTCACAGTCCGGCTTCCGAGCCAATCACAGCACCGAGACCGCCCTCATCGCCGCCACCGATGACATCCGAGCCCTGATGGACAACGGAGAAACAGCGGCCCTCATCCTCCTAGACCTCTCCGCGGCATTCGACACGGTCTGCCACCGCACCCTAGTACAGCGCCTCAGCAACGTCGGAATCCAGGACAAGGCGCTGGAATGGATCATCTCCTTCCTCGACGGAAGAACACAGAGAGTCCGCCTACCACCGTACAAGTCAGAGGCCTCCGAAGTCATCTGCGGCGTCCCTCAAGGATCCTCTCTGAGCCCCACCCTCTTCAACGTCTACATGAGCCCCCTCGCGGCCATCGCACGCCAACACAACCTCAGCATAATCTCCTACGCCGACGACACCCAGCTGATCCTCTCCCTGACCAACGACCCCGCCACCGCCAGAGCCAACCTACACGAAGGGATGAAAGAGGTAGCCGAGTGGATGACGACCAGCCGCCTGAAACTGAACTCGGACAAGACGGAGGTCCTCATCCTGGGCTCTTCACCCTCCGCCTGGGACGACTCCTGGTGGCCTCCCGCCCTGGGCACCGCACCCAAACCGACAGACCATGCACGCAACCTGGGCTTCATCCTGGACTCCTCCCTCTCCATGACCAGGCAAGTCAACGCCGTCTCCTCAGCGTGCTTCAACATCCTACGCATGCTACGGAAGATCTTCTGGTGGATCCCCACCGAGACCAGGAAGACCGTCACCCAGGCCCTCGTCACTAGCCAACTGGACTACGGCAACGCCCTCTACGCCGGTACCACCGCCAAGCTTCAGAAGAGACTCCAGCGGATCCAGAACGCCTCAGCCAGACTCATCCTCGACATCCCACGACACAGCCACATCTCCGGACATCTGAGAGACCTTCACTGGCTCCCCGTCAACAAAAGAATCACCTTCCGCCTCCTCACCCACGCACACAAAGCCCTACACGACCAAGGCCCGGGCTACCTCAACAGCCGGATCAACTTCTACGCTCCCAAACGCCACCTCCGCTCAGCCAACCACGCCCTCGCCGCCGTCCCCCGCATCCGAAGAGCAACCACAGGAGGAAGGTCCTTCTCCTACCTGGCCGTCAAGACCTGGAACTCCCTCCCGACCGACCTGCGCCTGACCCAAGACCACCTCTCCTTCAGGAAGAAGCTGAAGACCTGGCTGTTCGAGCAGTAGCGGCACCCCCCCCCCCTCCCCTAAGCGCCTTGAGACCCTATGGGTATGTAGCGCGCTCTATAAGTGTCAGTGATTGATTGATTGATTGATTGAGTGTACTGCATGACGAGCTGAGCTCGTCATGAGCATGGAAGGGGTTAACAATACGGCTTTGCTTACTTTATTCAAAGATTGTAGATATTGCATTAACAAAAACAGGAGTAGGTAAATGAGTGAAAGAAAAGAGAGAGAAATAGCATTGAATTATCTTATTAATGAAGAGTACAGAAAATCAAAACAATGTACAAGTTTTAAAAGAAAGAGCAAAGACTTAATTGAAGATGAGAATGAGCTTTAACGGATTCACATGTGAAAGTGTTATGGTTAAGATGACCTTCAGATGGGCGATTGAAGGGGCGCTTTCAACAAACACAAAATAATATAGTTAGCGTACATGTACAATATTAGTTTACTTATTTAAATTAACAAAATGCATTTAAAAATGTGCACAATTGTAGTAGGTAGCTATAGTTACTCATACTAGGCCTCAAAATGAATAAAGCAGTATTGCTTAGCAAGTAGTTAGACAAGATGTGCTGGAGCACCCATAAAATGTTTAGTATCTTTACCTTTAAATGATCATATTTTTCAATTGAATAAATATTCCACAAAACACTGCAAAATGTTTCTACATACACAAAGTCTTGAAATGTTTGTGTAAATTCAAATTCAAATTCAAATATCTTTATTCGGCACTTAAAAAGATACCATTAAAGAACATGAAGACACATACATACAATGTTTAAAAGCATTTTCAAAAAAGACATATTAAGAACAATAAAAATAGATCTAAAAAGGGGCGAAACAAACAATAAATCATTGGGAATTTTGTACAGACATTCATTCAGACTATAAATTGATGTGAGCCGATTTTTCACCGCTAGGTATGGTTCCATTCCAGGCTGTGTTTTTAGTGAACTATGGGACACCACGGATATTTTCCCGGTTTCAACGTGGGCCCTTCTGGCGGTTGCCCGGGCAGTGAAAAGTTTCTTAACCAGAGTTTTATTCAGGTTGGTCATAGACTCCGGCTCAAAAAACAAATTCTTACAACCAATTCCTTCCATAGTATCTTTTACATATTTGAGCCACGGAATCTCTCCCCCTCTAACCCTGCTCAGGCGATCCTTAATAATCTGTCTGCTGAGGCCGGCCTCTGGATTAACCCAGATCTTGATCCAGGCCAAGACGGGTCGGACCATGATTCTATCCTGGATATATGGTTCACCCAAATCCATATGTGTTATATATGAAGGGGTACTCTGAGGAACCTTTAATAATCTTTTAAAAAATGTGTTTTCCTCAGCTTGTATCTGATGCACATAGTTTGCTTTGCAGCCCCAAACTTCTGCCCCGTATGATACCTTAGAGCAGGAAACCGCTCTATATAGGTTCAATATCTGTTCCGGGGACCATCTGCCTAGCCTCCTCCCATATGCCATTATGGCACCCGTTGAAGCCACCAGTTTGGCTACATGCTTTTCGGCCAAGTTTCTGAATTCCAGTTTCTCGTCGAAAAGTACACCTAGATAGGAGAAGGACTTAACTCTTCCTAGTCTGTGTGATCCTATGCTGTGTAAAAAGTCCTTTTTAGGGTTTGTACCTGTGGACATAACGAAGGACTTATCCAGGTTAGCTGAGAGATCCAATGAGTTCATAAAGTTGACAAAACCATCAATTAACTTTTGTAAACCTAGTGGGGTGCGGGCTAACAACACTGCGTCGTCCGCATACAAGAGAACGAGTACCGGACGCTGGCCTATTTGGGGCGAATCTACACCCAGTTTCATAAGTTCTCAGTCCAAGTTATTAATATACAATGAAAATAAAAAGGGAGGTAATATACAGTCCTGGCGGACACCGCTTGTACAAGGAAATGGCTCTGTCTTCATTCCTTCCTTGTTATAACGAACTGAAGCTGTGGTCTCCCAGTGCAATGCCTTCAATGTGTCCACTAACCCTTGATCCACCCCCAGGGAGATCATCAGGGCCCATAACTTCTGTCTGTTGACACGATCAAAGGCCGCTGAGAGGTCCATAAAGCCCATATGGATGGTCCCTTTGGCGGCAATGGTATATTTAGCAGTGAGGAGATACAAATTTAAACATTGATCTGTTGTAGATCTCCCTTCTCTGAACCCATATTGTACATCTGTTAAAATGTGATTGTCCTCTGCCCACATTTGTAAACGATTTAGAATCACCAGTCCCAAAACCTTAGCCGTTACATCTATTAAAGATATAGGACGGTAGCATTGGGGGTCGTCCCGGCTACCCTTTTTGTGAATTGGGACGATAATTGCAGAGGACCAAGAGCGAGGCAGTCCTGCCACTACTGCCTCGTTCAAGACCCTAGTGAGGATGGGTGCCCACAAGCCCACATTGCTCAAATAGAGGTCAGGCGGGATGCCATCAGGGCCTGGCGCTTTGTTTTTTGATAGCCCTTGGATTGCTGATTTTACTTCTCCCAATGAAAAGTCTAAACTTACAGGTACTGCTGTGTGAAATATTTGTGTAGAAAGTATTGTTTACTAGAATTATAAAGAATAACCACAAATAGAATGCAGCACATACACTAAACATGACCACGTTTAATATATTTATTTTCCTTCAAAGGGATAATATCTTGGAAATAATTTTGATCTCCTTACAGCAGCTATATATAAATGCTTACATAGCCCATTGTTAGCTTCTATACATATTGCTTTATTAGAAGGAAGAGGTGTAGTATCATTCATGGGAAAAGAAGTCCTGAATGTAAAAAGGTCTTGTGTGTAGTTTAGACTAATACAACACTTTAAGATAACTGTCTGTGAACCAATGTATTCATATGAGAAGAAGATGTGTAATCCTGCTTCCAGAAGTTGTCCTGAATGATGATTACAAGAGGAGGAGAAGGTGCAATGTGACCTGCAACATAATTTCTGACTGTTTATAATAATACTTGTTCCTAGAGTAGGTTAACGCACATTCACTTACAACTCATTCACTCGCCACAAGACTTTTTACCCAGTCATACTGCCCAGACCCCATTGCCGATTGTGGTTGATACAGCTACTGCACATTTATCCTGCCTTATTCCTTATTGCTTCGAGACTCTTCTGAGTTTTCAGGAACCTCTCTTTATGGGAGGTTCTGCTCTGATCGATAATTGACTTTTTTAATAAAGCTTAAACTTTATGCTTGATCTGACTCTCTTTTGAACTTGAGCTCTTTATAGGTTCTTTCTGACACCTTTTTACAGCATTCTTAAAACAGGGATTTCATCCTTTATGGAACACGCTTAATACGTTTGATCATATTTCGAATAAACCATTGTTTCATCAATTCATCAATTTCTGTAAATGATTGATTATTGAAATGATTCGGAATTGGAATAAAACATGACTTGAATAAAGAGGATTTACTAAACCTTGAACAATAAAATCCTAAAAACTTTAATTAACTCTCATTATTAACTGAACTTTTTTAGAAATTGTGTTCAGTATTTATGTGATGATTTGCTCCTTATCTTCTCAAATACAGCATCTAAGATCAACCCTAAGCAGTGACGAAGTATAGTGAGAATAGGCCTCAACATGCATTGCTGAAGTTGCATCGTGCTTGCGACATGCCTCCAGGCAATGTGTAACATTTGCACCAACATATGAGTCAGAATTTCTTACGAATTAGTCAATCCTTGCGCCATGGTGCCTCGTATTTAAATACGGTGCATCCAAGGTTGCGCAAGCGTTTCTCAGGCTGGACCAGGGAAACTGACGCATCTCTACAGATGCGTCAGTTTCTTGTAAATCTGCCCCCCTGTCTTTTGCCTATTTCACCTAAGCGCTGCTTTTCATCCTTTAAAGTAATCCTGATATCTGAGGTCTGTGTAAGGCAACTACAACTAGCACATTCAGATTTTGCTTCGTGATCTTATGTACCAGGAAAATCTTATTCACTTCACTGCAGTTTCAGTTTCAGGAATCTCCATTCTATCTTTTTTTATTTTAGCAATTATTCCAGAATCTCTCCATTAGCAACTTTTAGGCTATTCTCTGCTCAAATGTCTTCAAGTTTTTTATAACTAGTTGTTTATGTGCTTTATTTATATTAACGTCCTCCGCCTGTTCTGTGTGAGATGCAAGAACCCTCTTTACAGTAGAGACGCTGTACCGGCTGAGTGAGTAATCTTTCTCTGCTGCATATTTATTGTGACTATTTTTATACGTGTAGCGAGCACGATGCAACTTCAGCAATGCATGTTGAGGCCTATTCTCAATATACTTTGTCACTGCTTAATGTTCTACACATGGGTGAAGCTTGCGATGGTGCTCACTGTGTTATTCTTGCGGTCCATACATCTTCCATGACTATTGCTCCTGTCCCACTTAATCTGTGGGCGATGGAAGCCTTCGCTGCACATGGTATAGCTGTTGTGCTTGGGAGAAGCTTGCTCTGCCACCCTTAGATTGAATGCATTTCTATTAATGTAGTACAAGGTCTGTGCTTAGGGGAGGAAGCGTGCACTGCTGCTGTCTGGGCGACACCTGCAAATACGTTGCCATTTAAAAAGAGCTGATGTATCAGTTACCATCACGGGGCTCTAGATATCCATGTAGAATGTACCCACAGATCTGAATCATGCTGATAAATGTACATGGAAAAAGAGCAGGATATTTAAGTCTTGTTGCACAACTGAAGGATTAAAAGGGTAGAGGCGTGAGGTAAATGGGCGTGTAACTAAGGTGGAACTGCAATCTGAAAGGGGTGTCTAACGTCAAGCAAGAGCTTCGTGTGTTTTGGCATGCGGATCACCATGGTACTTAAACTAACTGCTGCTCTTACCGTTCAGATGTTTCAGACGAGTGCTAGTCAGACCATGGGCATATCAAGTCCCCATAATAATGCTCCAGTGCAGGTTTTTCTTTGAATCCCGGACAGGGCATCTGGGATGCAAAGTGCTAAAATCCACGGCAACAATATGGCCTAGAGCGCTGACTCATGGGCGAACCATTTGTAGCAAGCACAGTGAAAATAAAGACTCTGGGGCAGATTTACAAACCCAGTACTGCACATTTGCGCCGCCGTTGCGAAACTTTTGTGACTCGGTGGCGGTGCAAAGCCAGCGCCATGCTGCAGGGTATTTACAACGTGACGCATCTAGGGAGATGCATCATGCTGTAAAGCCCTGCGCCACATGTGGGCGTTCCAGCACCGGTGGGGCGTTCCGGCGCATGAACGCCTCAGAAAAGTGGCTGAGTGAAATCGACAAGAATTCACTCAGTCACTTTTAAGGCCATTCTGCATCAAAAACCTGTGCATGCTTGAAGCAGGCGTAAGGATTGACGCAGCATGTTGAATAGGGGGACCCCGAGCCTTGTTGGAGCTGCGTCGCGCTTGCTAAGCGGCACCAGCAATGCGCTGCCTTTCAGCCGGGGGATGCGGCACGCATCTGCCCATCCGTGCGCCACGGTACGCCGCATTGTAAATGCGGCGCATCAGTGGTGACGCACGGGTGGGCAGATGCGTCGCAACTCTACTGGCGCATCCCTGCTGATTAAAGGAGTGCGCCAGAAGTAGTACATTTGCCCCTCTATCTGCAATTTAGCATCACAATTAGTCAATATACTACATTGAAATGTGAAAACTTCCACTTTAGGCCGGTTTTTAAAAAATGAGCATTTATAAAATAATTTCAGAAAGCGTCAGTGAAGTTAAATGAGAAACAGCAGCTTCACTGAACCCTGTCTTCATTAGAGACTTGGAAAATAGCTGCAGTAACAAAACCTACATCCATATGTATCTAATCTCAGCAATCATTGCATAAACCAATTCAGCCAGCTTACAAAGATTTTATTCTGGGACCTGCATGTTTACAAACACGCGCACACACACAATACTTTGCGGAAAACATTAATACTGCAGCTTAACTGCAAGAATGTGGTAAAACGTTGCGAGTAAGCACAAGTGGGCGCATATACGTGTACTATGTGTGATAATGTTGCTGAAAATAAACAGTTGGAAGGTCAGACAGCACGCATTTCAACTTTCAAAATGCAAGGGCAGTACTATTCGGTATTTATCATTAAGTATTTTAGTTGGTTACAACATTTTGGGGTTGGTTGAACAATTTTTTTTACTTAAGGGGAGTTCGGCGTGAAAAGGTTTGAAGGCTACTGATCTAGATCTACATTGATCAAATGGGAAACAACCCCTTTACAAAGGTTAAAACGACTGAGGACAATCAGCTGGGCACCGAAATTCGAAAAGATTACAGCCTCCACCCCATATCCTTCATTACCCCTTACCCTCTAGAACCAGTTTTACCAGGCGACTCCATGTCATCAGGGACACAATTCCAGGCCTTGCCTTTCCTTTAACGGCCTATGCATTTTGGCAGTAGTAGTCCGAACTGAAAACAATGTTTGGTAAAAAGAAAGCCCAGGATCTCGAACTTACCCCCAGATGCATCAAAGTTATGTTTTGCGAGTCCTTAATAGCGAATTTTAAGGATTCGCTATTAAAGACTCGCCAAACGGGATGCATGTAGGAATCGCAATATTATTTGCGATTTCTACTGATTCCCTATTTGCGATTCGCTAATTGCTAATCGCAAATAAGGAATGGCTTTCCCATTCATTCCTATGGGCCTAGAGGCCCATTGGAATGAATGGGGAGTCATTCTTATTTGCGATTTGCAATTAGCGAATCGCAAATGTGCCGCAATTTCAAGGGTGCCTGGGTGTCCAAAGGACACCCTGTTGCACCCCTGAAATGGTAATGTTCACTGGTGTTGCGCACACACATGTCCCAAGGACATGTGTGTGTGTAACATACAACTTAGAAAAATGCACTAAAGTGCATATTTCTAAGTTTTTGCTATTTACCACGTAGTGTGACTTCGCGGTAAATAGCGGCCCCAGATTGCGAATTCGCAATCTTGGAATGGTTCATGCATTGCATTTAAGGAATCGCAAATTGCGATGCCTTAAATGCAATTGCAATTTGAGAACTCTCAATTATTTGCGAATTCTTAAATTGCGAGTGCTGAACCCTTGATGCATCTCAAATGCCATTTTTGCAGGCGCAAACGGACGACTTTTGCGATTCGCACCGTTTGCGCTCGCAAAAATGCTTGATGCATCTACCTGTTAGTGCATCTGATTTCACGGAGTCACCCGGTGACAGCTAGCTAGTCCCTACTGGACAATGGCATGGTTCTCAAATTTCCCAAGTTTAGGGATGCAATTTTTTTCTTGGTCATTTGTGAATTACAGTGCTAATTTTCTCTTATTTTTAAGAATCCATTTTTATTGGCTTTTTATATCATAGACCAGCAGAACAAAAGTGCACTAGTACAGTTAATCCAGAAGGCTAGTGACAAGCTATGAGGCTCAGAAAATGATGCATATTTTCAATCTCCTGGCATCATGGTTGTTAAAATCCTGTTGCCCTTATGCAATTCAATTATCCCACAGCTTATGATGTTTTTGAGGGAACTCTTTTGCTTTGTAGATAAGAAGTACTAGTAGTTTACATGCATATTTGCCAGCCTTAAGCTAGATGTTTCTGCCTGCCACCACTTTGTCCTATGCCTCTTTTTGCATGCACTAACCATAATCCCAACAAGCATTTGCAATGCAATAGGTCTGGCATTTATGAGAGTTTGAGCTATTTGCATTGTAAATGACAATGCCTTTAATTTATGTGTTGTTTTTAAAACAGAGAAAAAAAAGGCATAGTCAAATACAATTTCAATAGCTTAAATGTTCGCAAATGCGAGACCTATTACATTGCAAATGCGTCCTATAAAAATTAAAAAAAATCGTTAGGAGAGAGTGTGTCCTGCTTGCAAG
The DNA here is from genome assembly GCF_964261635.1 of Lissotriton helveticus. NCBI lineage: Eukaryota > Metazoa > Chordata > Amphibia > Caudata > Salamandridae > Lissotriton > Lissotriton helveticus. The sequence goes on along the minus strand of NC_136061.1, from coordinate 381,683,030 downwards.
AGAAGGCAGAACAAAACTATTTGAGAAAATTGCGCTTGAAGGCTGTAATTAAAGCCTACCGAGCAACAACACATGTAACAGTGGATTTTGCCACTGGAGATTACAAAATTGCACAAGGTGGTACTAAGGAGAGAATATTAATCCTTTTGACCAATGAACAGCCACAGTTTGTAGTGGACAATGACACAATCAAATGAAAAATGTGGGAGGAGCTTCAATCCCTACCTCAATACAGCATGCCTCGCAGAGCAGCGCTGCCGAGGCTCGACCTAAAAAGGCCCTATCATAGCAATTGAGATCCCCTTCCTCCTGCATTCAGCAATACTTTGTAGGAAGTGGGAGCAATGTGCTGGTTTACTTCTTCAGTTAGTTTCCCATCCACTGCCTTCTAGAATCTGTGAATGGGCCAACAGCTCCAGACTGTGGGTTGGAAGTCTCCTTCTTCACTGCACCATCTTAGACCAGTCAGAGCCTTTACCCAGCATGTGTCACAACCACTGCCTTGTGTAGTAGATTTCGTTCGATATCTACATTGAATAAGTCAATACCTTGCCAATACAGCAATCTCTCTTTAGCGATCTAAAAAAATATTTTCATTGTTCAAGCTAGAGCTGTTTTTTTTATTACTTTGCACATTTGTAAGGTGTAGCTCAGGCACAAGAAGATTATATGGGCTCCCTCCCTCCTTTGTTTTTGGTGGCGCCCAGTGCACCAATCATTTTTGGTGCCCACCCCGTGACATCATCCTCAGACTCCCTCACTACCACCGGGCAAATGTGCCCCCTCATCTTTCGTTAGCCCACTCTCAGATACATTTTCTTTGTTTTAAAGCACTGGTAAAGACTGACTCTACTAATAAGAATTTATATCTACCCAAACGAACCATTTTTAGCAACTTTAGGAATAGATAATGAAAGACTGTGGAAAAAAACATAATGTCCTCACCTTTGATGATATCAGTAGAAGGAAATGGTACCTCCCATCAAACTGAAAGTGGCAGTTATCCTGCCCTGGAAGTGACGTTATTTCAGTGGACGGGACTTCCTGGCTCCTGGGGGGCCCACCCTGGATGTTACGTCACATGACTGTGTGGGTCATGTGACCTGTGGGGTCGTTATTGTGGAGTGTGACATCCCCTTAATTGTGTGCCCTGTGGGGTGGTCATGGGGATGTGACATCACCTTAGTCACGGCCCTATGGGGTGGATAGATGGGGTGTCACTTCACCTTAGTCATGTGACATGTGGGGTGTGACCTCACCTTAGTCATGTGACCTGTGCATTGGTCACGTGTAGTAATGTTGGTGTAGGCAGAAAAAACTTGCTTTGAGGCCTTGAGCAACATTCAGCTCTGCAACACTATTAGGGTCCTTACAGGGTAAACCTCAGTGGTCTTCATTACAATCTTCCTGAGCAGGGGGTGCCACAAGCATGTTCTGCTCACAGCACATCCTGCTATTATGCAGTGTCTCAGTAGATGAGGTTTTTTCAGGCAGGAACGGACTGTTTTCTTTTTTAAAAAAACTTTTTGTAGTCGTCATACACCGTATTGGGCATTATTGAAGGGCTTCCTCCGCTCTTCTCATCTGGCTTACTCGTTCCGGACCATGTGTTAGGCCAGTAATGATAATGTGATGAGGTTCCCTCAAGTCAAAACTGTTTCCTTAGTCCACTCCTTTTCACCATAGCTCCCAAACCATATGTTACTTAGGAGAAAAAGAACCAACAGTACCCAGGTAAAATCATGGAACCACTGTACTTATTGCGCCAGGCCACCAGGGCCAACTATATCTTATCCAGACTTGTAGTGTCACTTGCAATGTCTGATTCAATAGTGAATATTATATGTGACAGGCACTCTGCAAAGGTCAGGGGGTTTGGAGATTTCCATGTTCTGCAAATCTCTCTTCTAGCTAAAATGACCACATAAAAATAAATTTGGATGCTGGATCTTTCAAGCAGTGGTCTGTAGTTAGGCCGAAAAAGATTGTCCTGGGGTTAATCTTCACCTGTTGTTGAAGAACATCTTCAACAAACCTTTTTACCTCAAGCCAATAGCTTATAATCTTTGGACAGTCTACACACATTTAGAGGTCATCGGCCGCCAAGTACTTGCATCTAGGGCAATGATATACTGACCCTAATGCCTTGGCTAGTTTCCCTGGGGTCCAATAAACCCTGTAGACCGTATAGAGATGATTTCTCGTGAGGGCGGCTGGTTTTACTACAGTCTGCAGCAAGGTAAAAGAGTCCCTCCAGAGGTCGTCTAGGTTATGCGTATCGAGGCCAAGGCTATTTCCCCGAAGACGCTGAATTTCAGATGCCACCAGACTTTCATCTTCCAACAAGGCCCAATACCAGAAAGAAATTTCTCGCTTCCAGCCTCCCTTTCTAGAAACGAAGTTAAACTTGACACTCGAATCTTCATAATCCCATGACTGGGTTGCCCACCACCCAGACAGTTGGTAATATTTCAATCTGGTAAGCGTGCCACCTGTAATGTTGGAGAGAGATTCCCAGCTCATCACCTGCGAATCCTTCTGAAGATCACCACAAAGCTGAATGCCTGCGGATTTTAAGAGGCTGAGAGAGATGATCCCTGAGACAAGCAGGAGTTCCTGGAGAGTCCCAGATGGGAGCCTGGGAAGTATAGTACGGTATTTTTAGACTCTTCCTGACATAGATCCAATTTTTAATGCAGTCCCCAGGACCTTCAGCCTGACCTTGTTGTAAAACTTAGGGTCCCCGAATTTAAAAAGAAAGAACTCCTGTCCTTGAGGGATATCGTGGAGTAGGGCCTGAAACAGTAAGCCCAAGGAGGACGGGACGTGTTTATTGGCTAATATTCTGAAGTTCTTAAAATGGACGTGTGGCAATAGGTAAGTAAATCAGGTAGGCCTAGACCTCCCATTTGTAAGTTCCTCCTGAGCTTTTTCCAGGAAATTCTGGGGATTTGGTGTTCCAGATAAAGGAGCCGATTTTCCCCTGCAATTTTGAGATATCCGCAACACAAAAAGATAATGGAATACAGTTGAATAAAAAAGTTAACTTGGGCAAAATAATCATTTTTATTAGATTTACTCTACCGAATATATTCAGCGGTAGACTTTTTTTTTTTTTTACTTTTTATTAAAGAAAAAGAAATTATACACAAGGCAATAAATTGTACAGTTGGACATGTGCTACAAAGGGGGGAAAACTGCAGTACAATATAATACAGAAATCATTGATGCAAGTGGGCCAGTGAGGAAACAAGAGCAGTAATCTCATAAGTTACACAAGACATGGAATGTCGGATCAGGGGGAAAGGGAAACCTCTAGAGTCTCAACGAATGGAGGCGTACATATGTTTCCACGGTAAGAGTTCCACTGGCTCCAAACTTTATTCCACTTCCTAGGTCTGCCCTAGCCACATACACCGTCTTCTCTCTAAACATGCACCAGTCCATGTTCTCCTTCCATACCGATACCGTGGGCGGCCGCTGGGAACCCCACAACTGTGCAATGTCTCTCTTAGCAATCATATTCCCAAGGGTCGCCCACTGCTTCTGTGCCACATCATAATCATTCGGCTCCCAGACATTCAACAGGCAGCGCCTGGCCTCGGGCAATAATGCCACTCCTGTGACCCTTTCCATTACAATATGGACACGATTCCAATACACCACTGCCTCCGGACACTCCCAAATTATATGAAGGAAGGTTCCGACCAGTCATCCACGCTTACATAACCCATCCAAAGAATAACCCATACGAATCAAGCGCGGGCCAGTGACATATACACGATGTAGGATTTTGAGCTGCACGAGTCGGAGACGGGCCGGAATCGCGACCTCCTTAGGCAAGGATAGCGCAGATTGCCAGTCCTCGTCGTCCAACTCCAAGCCATCACGGGTCCAAACCTCCCTGAGACGCACCAACAAATCCGACCGATCATTAATCAATTTCTTGTACATCAAAGAAATAGTGCTGTCGGGCACGTAGCCGTCAAGCACCCGATCTTCGAGTGGGGAAGATTTGGGGATGTTAGTGCCCCCAGGAAAAACCGAACTCAATGCGTGGTGAATCTGTGCATAACGAAAGAATTCCCTGTCACTCAACTAACACTCTGTCTTCAAAGCCCCGAAGGTCTTGATTTTACCCTTGACCCAAAGATCACTCACCCTACTGATACCAATCATATCCCACTTTTCAAATCCTTTCGTCTTAGAAAGGCATCCCAGTCTTTCAGATGCATACAACGGAGTCGCTCGGGTCAGTCGATCCCTCCATCCCATTGCTGCATTCGCGTCGTGCCACACTCGTACCGCAATCTTGGTGGGCCCCGACAGTTCCCTTCCCGCTGCTTTGGAATAAAGCACCCTATTGTAGTTCCCGCCCGGTAACAAATATTTATCCATCTCAAATGCAGGGTTAGAGGCCGGCGCGTACGTTCCATGGTTAATCGCTCCCAACTGAGAGGCCCAGTAATATCGCCTGATATCCGGAAGTGCTATACCCCCCTCATACCAGGGAAGTGTAAGTTTAGGAAGGGCAATACGCGTGCGTCCATCCCAGATCAATTGCCTCTGAAGACTCTCCACCTCTCGAAAGTAACTCGCCGGAATAATGTCAAATGTATTCTGGAGAGCGTATAAAAATCGCGGTAGGGACATCATCTTAAAAAGAGCTGCGCGCCCGAGTGGCGAAAGCGGTAGCTTGCGCCAACCCACAACGTCAAGTTTTAACCTCTGAAGAGGAGGGAGCAGATTACGTTCATAGCGCGCCACTGGATCCAAAGATATAAAAATCCCCAAGTACTTAAATCCGGTTTGCGAGACCTGGACGGGGCACCCGCGCGGCAGGAAGGGGGCACCACCCGAAAGCACATACACACAGGACTTGGCCCAATTGAACACTAGGCCAGAATTTCTACCAAACGAGGTGAGCACATCAATCAAAACATTCAACGATTTTCGAAGGGATGTGAGGTACAACAGAATATCATCTGCGTAGAGCGATATGCGATCTTCGAAGTCCGGGGTCCATTGAATACCCTTCATCGAAGGCTCCCATCGCAACCAGGCGGCCAGAGGTTCCAGGGCCAGGGCGAAAAGAAGTGGGGACATCGGACAGCCCTGCCGCGTGCCCCTCCCGAGGACAAAGGGTCCAGACACTCGACCATTCACTACCACCTGCGCCAATGGCTCCTCATACAAAAGTTTCACCCAGCCAATGAACCCGGGACCAAAGCCGAATTTCACAAGAGCGGCCCAGAGATATGGCCATTCCAGTGTATTGAAGGCCATCGTAGCGTCCAAGGAAGCCAAAATGGCCGGCTTGCGCAGAAACGCGGCCCTCGCGAGAACACCGTGCAGACGCCTCAGGTTGAGTGCAGTTTTGCGGTGTGGGATAAAACCAGACTGATCCGGGTGAATCAAGTCACTAATTACTTTTATCAAGCGGTTTGCCAACAACTTGGCAAGAATCTTTTGTTTGGCGTTTAAAAGCGAAATGGGCCTGTAGGACGCACAGCAATCCCTCGGCTTTCCCTCCTTATGGATCACCACGATGGTAGCGAGACGCTGATCACGAGGGAGGGAGCCGATGTCCCGCGCCTCCAGAAACATGTCGCGGAGGTACGGCGCCATTTTATCCGGACGCAACTTGTATAGCTCAATGGGCAGACCGTTAGGACCCATGTCTTTGCCCGAACGCACGGAGCGAATAGCAATGGCTACCTTCTCCGCTGAGAGTGCTGCGTCCATTAGGTCCCTGTCCGCTTCAGAGAGGCAATGCAATGTCACACAGCAACAGATGAGAGTCTTCCTCAAGTCTATCAGAAACTGGGGAGTATACAGTTTGGAAATGGTCCGCGAAACACTCAACAATCTCAGTTGGATCAGTCACACACACTCCATCAGCTTTCTCAATTACTGGAACGACACGACTCGCCCTCTCTTTTTTATCTAGCCAGGCAATCAATTTCCCTGCCTTATCTCCCACATCATACAGTCTGCCCTGTTGCTCTCTACTCATGACTTTCGCAGCATCCGTAACCAGGGCTTTGTAATCTAGTTGTTTGAGGCTGAGGGTATGAAGCTTATCACGAGTCACTCCCAGTTCCAATTCCCTTTCAAGCTCAGCTATTTCGGTCTCTAAACGGACCACCTCCTCATTTTTACTTTTCTTGGCACCAGCGATTAACGATAGTGCCTGTCCACGGATGACCGTCTTAAATGCCTCCCACAGTGATACAGAAGAGGACACTGACCCCTCATTCTCAGCAAAATACTGATCCAGGGACTTGATCAACTCGGCACGGGTTTTGGGATTGCGAAGATACCAGGGATTGATCGGAGCAACCCGACCTTCGTTACCCATACTAGTGTTCATCTGGAGCCACAGTGGGGAGGGATCTGATATGCCCCGGGCCAGGTGTCTAATCTCCCTGATAGAGGGGGCCTGTGCCGACGGCATCAAAACATAGTCAAGTCTAGAAAGACTGCCGTGGGCCCCAGAGCGGAAAGTGTATTGTATCTGGTCCAGGTGCATCAGCCTCCAGCAATCTACCAGCCCCAGTGTATCCAAGAACCCACTCAACCAGGATTGCGACCTAGTGAGATCTCTGTGGGGGTAGCGATCCAAGGTACCGGAAACAACTGAGTTGAAATCTCTGCCTATTATCAGGAAGCCCTCTGGAAGCCCCAACACCACCCGCCGAAGATCTGCAAAGGTTGAGGTCTGTAGACCGGCGGAACATATACAGAGATCAGCGAAACCGTCCTCCCCTCCCATCTCCCGGTTAGAGCGGCATAGCGCCCCCTATCATCAAGAATCACCTTATCTATTTCAAGGGGGAGAGATGTCTTGACTAGGATGCCCACGCCCCTAGAGCCAGAAGTGAACCCAGAGTGCACAGCGAGACGGTATCCTCGCCAATTCATGGCGTGACAAGTATTTCCAATCAAGTGCGTCTCCTGCAACAGCACAATATCAGGGGAGAGGTGTCGCAACAACTGTAGCACTACTCCACGCTTTATCCTATCCCCCAAACCATTGACATTCCAACACAATAGTTTCAACCCACTACTCCCCATCCCGGAAATAAATGCAGAATCCACCCCATCGCGAACACAGTGACCAGATCCAAGAAGTAAACAATACGTTGCCTTGAGAAAAGATAAAACACACCCAAAAACACTCCCCTCCACCCCCCAACTTGAACCTGTTACAACACCCCCCACCCTGCACCCCTGCGTTAGAGTCAAAAGCCACCCCAACTTGCAGTGTGCCTGTCGCCCTGACATTAAACTAGTCTACAAAAAGAAACTCGGAGGAGGAAAGAGTCCCACTCCCCCCGCCACCCACGGGTATGCAACAATAAATCAAATTAGTACGAAAGTCATCGAACCCAGCTGTACAGTATGTTAATTATTCGGAAATCAGGAACCATATTGTCATTCTTGGTCCAACACGCCACCCTCAGCTCCACCCGAGTGCTCCGTTCGGTCGCTCCGCCTTGTTAATGTATCTAGCCAGTCACTCACTTTCTCGGGACGATCAAAGAAAAACGTCCGGTTCTCATATTCGACACGAAGCCTAGTTGGAAATAGCATCGCATATTTTAAGTCCATGTCTCTCAACCTTCGCTTCACCCCCTGGAATCCCATCCTTTGCCTCTGAACAAACTGGGTGAAGTCCGGGAAAAAGCTCACCGTTGTGTTTTCGAACTTCACGGGCCGCCCACCCTCGATGCCTGCAGGATAGCGTCTCTATCTCGGAAGTTAAAAATTCTGGTGATGATCGGCCTCGGAGGGGCTCTCGGCTTCGGTTTCCCACCCGGCACTCGGTGCGCACGCTCCACAGCAAAGAATTTGCTCAGTCCCGTGGGGGCGAGATGATTTAGGATGAGGTCCTCCACAAGGAGATCTGCATTAGGATTTTCCGAGTTTTCAGGGACCCCGATTATACGTACGTTATTGCGTCGGGCCCTATTTTCAGACTCCTCCAGTCGACGAGCCATGAGATCATTGGAGGATCGCAGGTTGCTGACCTCCGTCTGCAAGTCGGACACATCGGTCGTGAGCCTGGAGGTCCTCAGATCTAACGATTTGACCTTCTCATTGGTCTTCGATAAGTCCGCTCTAATCAAAGTGACGTCAATGGCTACAGTGTCGAGTTTAAGGGCGAGAGCCTCATATTGCTGGCCAATGGAGGACTTCATATTGGCAATGGCGCCCATGACATCCTGTAGAGTCAAGTCGATCGGCACGGCCGGGTCTTCCTTGGCCTCTTCCAGGGTCCTACTCGTACCTCCGGGGGACCCCTTGGGATGGGTATATCGATCCATGACATTCGTTTGGACAGTTCCCCCCCGAAGAGGCGTCTTGGTTTTCCGCTTCTCGTTGTCGGTCCTGCCCATCATATTGGGCAGTGTGCCCCCGAGGGGCCCGTGAGACCTGGTGAAAATGGCCGTTCGCGGTCAACCCGCCAGAGCCTTCAAAAAACGGGTGCCAGTGGCAGTAGCGGCAGCGTAGCTCAGAACACAGACACTTGCGATCAGTGGCACGCGATGGACCTGCTGAGTTCAGCTAATCCTCGGGCAATCAGGTCAGTCTGGCCATCGAATGAGGCCAAAGACACACAAAGCGAAACCGAAAGTTAACTCCAAGGCGATGAGCAGAACCCCTTGGGCCGTTGTTGTTCAACTACTTCCCGGGCATCTCAGTGACTTGAGCCCCAGGTGTCGCCATAGGGTGGGCCTCAAAAGTTCAAATCGTCGTTGTGACGGTTCCCGAAGACCAAATCAATTTTTGAAAGCAACTATGATATCAGCTGAGTTTCATCTCCAATAACCCGTCTTCATAATCAGGATATCGTACAGGATATATGCGGAGGGCGGCGAGGGTCTCAGGAGCCCTGTGCTCACGCGGCCATCTCAGATGCGCGCGAAGCTCCTCTCAGCGGTAGACTTGACCACCGAAGAAGGAGACTGCAAACCTCTTTGGAGACCTTGCTCCAGTTGATCTTAGGGATATCCTCAATTTTCTGAGCTAATTGAATGCCCAGATACCTCATACGAAATGTGGCCCCTTGTGTCCCATTGGCCTGATTCCACTCAATGATCTCGATCTTATCGCTATTTATTCTGTACCCCAAGACTTCCCCAAATACCCCGGCCTGCTCTACCAATCGAGGTATAAACACTGCTGGATTGGTTGTAAACATAAGCAGGTCGTCTGCGTAAAGGGCAAATTTTAGGACCAGGTCCGAGATTTTAAAAGGTATCATTAACGGGTCAGTCCTAAGCCAACAAACAAAAGGTTCTATAAATAAATTAAACAGAAGGGTGATAGGGGACACTCCTGCCTGGTGCCTCGAGAGATATTAACCCAGTCCGAAAGAGCACCAGAATTTTAGCTCGGGGGGCAGAATAAAGAGATCTAACACTGGACATAAAATTGCTAGGGAAACCGAAAACATTTAACGCTTCCCAGAGATATGACCAGCTCACCTGATCAAAAGCCTTGGCGGCGTCGATGGCAACCAAAGTTAGCGGGAGTTGTTTATCTACTGCCACATCGATGGCGCCAATGGCTTGAAAAGTGAGTTTGTTCAGCTGTCTTCCGGGAATGAAGCCCCTTTGGTCTTGATGTATTAGAGATTTTATAGTTTTAGCGGTCCTAGTTGCTAATACCCCAGCAAAGATTTTATAGTATATGTTTAAAAGAGAAATGGGTCTATAAGACTCAGTTTTTAGTGGATCTTTATTCGCTTTCAGAATGAGGGTAACAGTTGCTTCTGACCAAGAACTTGGTATGGGCTCTCCAAGCATATATATTTTATTGAAAAGATTTTTTAGGACAGGCACAATCATATCAGTTAGAGCAAGGTATACCTCTGTGGGGAGGCCATCAGGACCGGGAGCCTTACCTCGGGCCATTTTCTTGAGCTGAGCTCTACCTCGCCCTCTGTGATACTAGAGTCTAAAAAAGCTTGATCTGCTTGGGACAACTGAGGAAGGTCAATCTGATTTAGCCAATCCTTTACTCCCTGGACACTAATATTTAGGTCTTCCTTATATAGGTCCTGCATAAATAGTCTAGCTTCCTCCCGGATCTCATCATCATCATGTAGGATGTTTCCTGTGTTTTTTTGAGATAGACTATTTATCTAGTTCCTTGCTCTATCCGCCCTAGCCTTCCAAGCTAGGAGGGACCCACATCTTTCCCCATATGCAAAGTTTTGGAGTTTACTGACGTCCCACCTGTCCTTTAAAATCGTATCCAGATTTGCCAGGAATTCTGCCCGAAGGCCCTCAAGCTAAGTTTGTAGACCTGGGACTTGGTTCTGAGCATTAGCCGAGGCCCACTGCAGCTCCTGTTCTTTACTTTTAATCTTACGGAGCCCATCCTCCTTCGCCTTTCTCTTGGATTTATTTTGTCTGATCATTAGCGAGGTAAAGACGCCTCTTAAAAAAGCCTTGAAGGCCTCCCATGCTATCTGATCATTAGTAGTCCCAAGATTGTGGCTAAAGTATTGTTGTGCTTGGGCTATTACTTCAGCTTTTACATCCTCTTTTGATAGTAGAGATCGATCTAGGGTCACCCTCAACTGGCGTTTTCCTTGCTTTAGATTCACTACCAGAGCCACAGCTGAGTGGTCAGAGAGAATAGCAGGAACATAGGAGATTGAGTCTACATCTGAAAAAATAATCTGATCTAACAAAAAATAATCTATTCTGGAGTGGTGTCTATATTTTTATAAAAGGAAAAATCTTTTTGGGAACCATTTTTCACTCTCCATATGTCTATAAGACTAAATTCCTTCATAAGAGTTTTCAGCTCAGAATATGATCTGCGAGGAACAGTGTATTTGGCTTTAGAAGTGCAATCCAGAAACTCATCGAAAACAAGATTAAAGTCTCCCTACAAAACAACAGGAGCAGAGGTGGCCAATAAACTCGTCTTTAGCTTAATCATAGCCCCTGGATTATCGTGGTTCGGCCCGTAATATACCGCACATACCAGGGGCGTGCCATGTATCGTGAGAATGGCCACCAGCCACCTTCCGGATTGGTCTGTTTCACACTTTTCAACCTTTATCCTACTATTGCCTCTAATAATAATTGCTACACCCCGAGAACTACCCCTTTGTTCTGAGTACAGGCCTTCCTGAATCCATCTATACTTACTAAACCCCGTCCTACACTCTTGAGCCTCTAGGTGGGTTTCTTCCAGGAGACATAAATGGGCTTTGGAGTTATACAGAAATTCGGCCACTCTAAATAATTTCCTCCTATCGCTCAGGCCATTTATGTTCCAACTTATTATTTTAATTCTTGTAGTACTAGCCATTTAATAGAGCTTCTAGAAAAGAAAAAAGAGAGAAAGAGACATGTTACATACCCAAGCTAGTGATGCACTTTCTTTTACTTTTGTTGCATCAGGACTCATTTTTTTGTTTTGCTTCCCTCCCCCAGCCCCCCACCCAACACCCTCCACCCCCTGAGGAACCCCCTCGTGTTTCCATACAGCGATCATTGTCGCCTATTCAGGACTACCCCTACACCAGCAACAGAACAGACCGCTAATAAGTATAAAACAACCCCTTTTCAACATTGACATTGACACTATGCTAGAGGCTGCTCCAAAAAAAGATTTTTATTATTATTATTTCTTTTTTCCTCTTTCCATTTGCCCCATCCTTTTTCTATTTGTTTTCTATTTTGTATTTTTAGGGTATATATAAGTATATATATATATATTTTTTCCCCCTTACTTCCCTTCCTTATTATTTAACCCTCTGCTGAAATAGGGAGGGGGGGATAAATATTGGTATGGGATTCGCTTCCAAAACACATGCTTAAGATGGACCAGGTGGAGAGCTCTCTTTCGTTAAAATCAGAAAAGTATCCACTTCTTGGGGGGAGCTCAGTTATGGAGCTTGTTCCTCCACATCCCTTCAAGTGCGCCGGGAACTTCATCGGGACGTTCGCCCCCAAGCTCCTAAGCTCGGGCATTCTTGAACCCAGCTCCCATTGTCTATGAGCAGTTCGTTTACCGACATCAGAGCGGATTTGATAGTTAACAGAGTTGAGTTGTAATGTTGTATCTGTTAATGCCCTTCCCAAAATCAGCTCCTTAACTGTATAAGTGTGGAAATTGACCAAGATCTTTCTGGGAGCCTTCTGTCTGGATGGGCCTGAAGGGATCTCTATGAGCCCTCTGAATTTCCTGTTCAAGGTTGATGTCAGGCCTATCCTTCAGTAGACCTTCTCTAAGTAATCTGCAAATGAAAGTTTTGACATCCCCACATTCTGCCCCCTCCAGAATTTTCAGGAACCTTAAATTATTCCTCCTTGCCTGCATTTCTAGTCTTTCAATGTCCATCTGGAGTGAGTTGTTCTGTGTCTTCAGATCTCAAATGTTTTTTGTGTTCCCCTGAACTACTTCAGTGAGTGCTTCTACTTCTAATTCTAAGGCCCCAGTGCGCCTTCATATGTTGTCTAATTTAGACTCCAGAGTTTCACTTTTCTCGTGTATGGCTTTTTGGTTGGCTTCTGAGCAGGGCCGTTTCTAGGTGTTTTGCCGCCCTAGGCGAGAATTGAAAAATGCCGCCCTCTCCCTTTTACTAAGATCACTTTCGCCCCCCCCATCATCCAGGATACGGTAATTCTTGGCTGCTGACCGCTGAATAGACTTCCTTTGCTGCCTGCAGTAGCTCCTGTGTTTCCTGACCTCCCGCCTCCCGCCGCCCGACCCTTTACACATCCCTGGGTGAGGCCGCCGAGTGGAGCGCGGTGGGGATAAAGACTACATCCCCCAAGAGCCTTCGCGACGCTACTCGCGTCAGTTGCGCGCCAGGAGGCGCATAAATCAACAGTCACCCCGGTCGAGTGGGTGACTCCTGACGCGGTAATTCTTGGCTGCTGACCGCTGAATAGACTTCCTTTGCTGCCTGCAGTAGCTCCTGTGTTTCCTGACCTCCCGCCTCCCGCCGCCCGACCCTTTACACATCCCTGGGTGAGGCCGCCGAGTGGAGCGCGGTGGGGATAAAGACTACATCCCCCAAGAGCCTTCGCGACGCTACTCGCGTCAGTTGCGCGCCAGGAGGCGCATAAATCAACAGTCACCCCGGTCGAGTGGGTGACTCCTGACGCGGTAATTCTTGGCTGCTGACCGCTGAATAGACTTCCTTTGCTGCCTGCAGTAGCTCCTGTGTTTCCTGACCTCCCGCCTCCCGCCGCCCGACCCTTTACACATCCCTGGGTGAGGCCGCCGAGTGGAGCGCGGTGGGGATAAAGACTACATCCCCCAAGAGCCTTCGCGACGCTACTCGCGTCAGTTGCGCGCCAGGAGGCGCATAAATCAACAGTCACCCCGGTCGAGTGGGTGACTCCTGACGCGGTAATTCTTGGCTGCTGACCGCTGAATAGACTTCCTTTGCTGCCTGCAGTAGCTCCTGTGTTTCCTGACCTCCCGCCTCCCGCCGCCCGACCCTTTACACATCCCTGGGTGAGGCCGCCGAGTGGAGCGCGGTGGGGATAAAGACTACATCCCCCAAGAGCCTTCGCGACGCTACTCGCGTCAGTTGCGCGCCAGGAGGCGCATAAATCAACAGTCACCCCGGTCGAGTGGGTGACTCCTGACGCGGTAATTCTTGGCTGCTGACCGCTGAATAGACTTCCTTTGCTGCCTGCAGTAGCTCCTGTGTTTCCTGACCTCCCGCCTCCCGCCGCCCGACCCTTTACACATCCCTGGGTGAGGCCGCCGAGTGGAGCGCGGTGGGGATAAAGACTACATCCCCCAAGAGCCTTCGCGACGCTACTCGCGTCAGTTGCGCGCCAGGAGGCGCATAAATCAACAGTCACCCCGGTCGAGTGGGTGACTCCTGACGCGGTAATTCTTGGCTGCTGACCGCTGAATAGACTTCCTTTGCTGCCTGCAGTAGCTCCTGTGTTTCCTGACCTCCCGCCTCCCGCCGCCCGACCCTTTACACATCCCTGGGTGAGGCCGCCGAGTGGAGCGCGGTGGGGATAAAGACTACATCCCCCAAGAGCCTTCGCGACGCTACTCGCGTCAGTTGCGCGCCAGGAGGCGCATAAATCAACAGTCACCCCCGTCTCGCGGGACGCGAGCGGGACGCCCGGAGCGAAGCCCGGGCAAAGGGCGGGCCCTCTGTGGCCCTCAGTGGCCGAGGTAGGCCGGGCTGGGCCCTGTTATTTTAGTTTCATATTTTACGTTGTTTGCGCTTCTCTGCTGCTTTGAAATTGCAGCAATTATTCTAACATAAGCATACGGATTATCTGCTGACAATCAACTCTGTTATCTGCTATAGTGAACTATTGGCTTCTTCCGGTATTCTAGTACTTTTATCTTATAAATTGTGTGTTGTGATTCTCTGACTGCTCATTAAGCATAAGGACTATCCCTTAAAGAAGTATTATGTCTACAAAGAAACTACGATCCGGGAAAGTGTTAAGAGATAAAGTAGATGTCATATCTGAATCTGCACGCCTGAGGAAAAAATCAGAAAGCAGTGTGTTAGTGAAAGGCCAGATGCAGCTGGAACATATCTGGGAAAAATCTGGAAATAAACTCGTAAGAGACCCAATAATTGTAAACTCTGGTCTATCGCCTCATTCACAACCACAAACCAAGTTAGTAACGGATTTAAACACTGTCGTGCTGACTGAACTAAATCAATCTTCTATCCCTCAAATGATGGAAATTAACTCCTCGGCTCATGATCATAATACTTTCATTGAAAGAGAAAAGGAAGGTGAAGACTTTGCTGCTACATCCATCTCCACTAGTATCGATCTCGAACTTTGTGGTCGATACCTGGATAAGAAACCCTTTGCCCAGGCTATGGACAGCAAAACTCCAATTAGAGCAACTCCATCTGGAATGCTTCTATATAGCAGCACTCCATCAAACAAATCTCAAGAGGATTTCTTAACGCACAGTGAATTGAAGTCTCCCCAATTAAACTTATCTGGGATTTGTTCCTTTGTTCAATCCAGCTACCCAAAAAATGAGAAACCAATCTCTGAATCTCTAATAGCGCTTGAACAAATACTGTCTTCTATATTGTTGCTCCTTGGTAAATTTGCTGTGAGTTCAGATTGTATTTTATCATCTGTGTCTGAGATATTGAAGGAAATGTTGACTAAAAAGGCTGCTAATGTTTCATTACCCCCCTCTGAACCTGTAGTTGAAAACATTATATTATCCCCTACCAAACCTGCAGTTCGGACTCCATCAAACTGTACTAATTCTGTGCAGGGCAATATTCCTATGAAGTTAAACGTTAAGGCAGACATCCACATACCCCTTAAGACCCCTGCCTTATCTGTCTCTGAACAGAGTAAATTGTCAAAGCTTACTGTCAAAGATGATAGCTTGGTAGAGGTGGTGCAAACGATCGAAAATGATCTTTTTCCTATCTTTACTCATGAAAAAAAGGGCAGGGATGGATTGCCGGCTCAGATTAAAACTAGAAAAGAAAAAACAAAAGGAAAAAATAGGAAGTTACTACGTAAATTTAAGAAGAAAAGGCCAAGGCAAAATATTTTTCAAAACATAAGTCTTGAAGCACGAGAGGAGTCAGGTAATGGGGAAAATCCACTGTTGAATGCCACCAATACTAAGGTGGTGAGCGATGCAATTAATGTCTCATTGAAGGATAATATGGTTAGGAGCAGTACAAAGGTGGTGATTTCACCTCATGTGCTACAAGCGCCAGAATCCTTACTTATGCCGGCTGAGGGTATGGGGATTCCGCTGCAAGTGGTAAAAGTACTAAATCCAACTGCATCCACTTTCCGGCCTCAACCAATCAGTGCTAGTAGCCTAGATATTCAACCAGTAAAAGGTGTAGTGCATTGTGTGGATACACTAATATTGGATTTCCTTCCGTTGTTTGACCAAGACGTAAAAATGAATAGGTCTTGGCTCCTTAATTGCTTCAAAGAGACTAATAATTTAAAATTGATTTTGTCAAACGATATTGACCTGGTTTTTCCAATAAAATCCAGTATTGGACAACGAACAAGAGTAATTTTCTATTCAAAAATAATTACTAATCTTGTTCTACAACAGGCGGAATTCTTCCAATGCAGAGGAATTGACGTATTGCCCTATTACAACAGGGCATTATCTATTGCCAATAGAGATAGTATAATTAATCCAGTAACTATACAGGATGATTATTACCTTGGTAATAAAGATCTAAAAATCTGGGTCTCAAAGGGCAAAAGAATGGTATCTCAGGCCCTGCCATTGCCTGAAAATACAGACGCTCCTCAATTAGAAGACAATCAGATGTGGAATTGGTTACCGGGGGCTTTATCTAGTAATTCCGCGAACACCCCACGACTTTTCCAACATCTTTAACAAGAATTTAAAAATTGTCTCCTGGAATGCTGCTGGTATGTTCAATTCCCCTGAGAAGTTTGACTTTCTAAATACTCTAAATGTTGATGTAATATGCCTGCAGGAAACGTGGTGTAAAAGTCTCCCCTATGTAGGGAAAGAGTCTTTTGTTTTAGAGGCGTCTGCAAAACCTTCAAAAAAAGGCCATGCGAAAGGTGGAATTGCTTGTTTGTTATCCACCTCTCTCCAATGGCAATATACACATTATTCTGATACTAGCAATCTCTTTCAATCTATAACCTTCACTAATCTGGGCAAAGTTGGAGCGCGGTCCTCGTTTGTTATTTTAAACGCATACATTCCCCCTGAGGAATGTTTTAATGTAGTTATGAAGCGAATGTTTTCCTATGTAGCAAAGCTATTGGATGTTGAACATCCCCCTTATATATTAATGGTTGGAGATCTAAATAGTAAACTATCTAACTCTACCCTAGTTAAGTTTAGAAATAAGTCTAAGGAAGAAATGTATAATATACCTCAAATGGCTTGGCCTCCTAAAATAAAATCTAATAAAAGAGGTAAGATTCTCTTGGAGGAACTAAGCCTCCTAGAAGGGCTTATTATTAATGGTAGAATGCCCTGGGATAGTCCTGCCCAGTATACACATGGCTCATACAGGGGTGAGTCTATTTTGGACTACGCCATTACGGATTTTGAGTCATTCCATTTGATTATGGATATGGTGATCACTCATTCTATTCTGAGTGATCACAAAATAATTAAATTGGCTCTTTCGCTAACCCCTTCTGAAAACAACTCTTGGTCCTTAAAGCATAAAGATCTCTCTATTGATTGTAGGTCGGGTAGATGCTTTTGGGGACCTACTACCATGAAGGATATACAAAGCCTCCTGGCCCATACTTTACTGGAACTTGAACAGTGGGAGGGTATAGAATTCTTACAATTTGAAAACCTTATTAAAAAAGTTATTGGATTCGCTAAGAAAAAGCGAATTGCTAATAGGCCACACTTCTCACCGAGTCCTCTATTTTTCCTGAATAGGGAGATAAATGCATTAATCAGGAAACAATATCTCAATAGAACAGAGGAAAATGAGTCTCTATTAGCATTATTAAAGCGTAGAAGAGCTAGATTGAGACTCAAATTGAAAAGAGAAAAGGAAGATCTACTGTGGATTAATTTGAGGGAAGCAATAACCTTTAATCGATCCAGAGAATTCTGGTCTATAATAAGGAAAGGTTGTGGTACTGTAGTAACACCCCGTCCTATTGCCATCAGTGAAAAAGTTTGGACACTATTTGTAACTGCGCTATATGCTCCAACTGAGGTAATGGAGGATATAGGTTTGGTGGAAATAAATGATATTCAAAATAGTAATCTCCCTACAGAAAAAACAATAGCTACGGTAATAAAGAGTATGCGCTCTACCGGAGCCATGGGTCCAGACGAACTCCCCATGACAATCATCAAACAGGATATCGCTACTTGGAGTAGGATTCTTCTCCCTATATTTCAGGCCTGCTTCATGACAAGAACTGTTCCTGAATCCTGGAGGGGTAGTATATTAATCCCCATATTTAAAAAGGGGGATCGGGAGTTGCCATCTAATTACCGTCTAATAGCTTTGCTAGATGCCATAGGAAAAATCTTCGCGAAATGTGTTTTAATGCTTATTGTGGAATGGGCAGAAACTAATAAGATTTTACCAATGGAACAAACTGGTTTCCGTGAAGAACATGGAACGCTCGATAATCTGACAATGTTGCAGGTGATCAGTGACAAGTATGTATGCATCCGTGATGGTGGCCTATATGCCGCATTTATTGACTTCTCCACGGCGTTTGACAAAGTGGATCGTCCATCGCTGTGGAGAAAATTGGCGGCATTGGGAATGCCAGGATACTTACTTGCATTGGTTCGTTCTCTACATACGAACACATGGTGTAAAGTGCTACAAGGTGGAGAAGAGGGTCTTACTTCATTAATTCCCTCCCAAAATGGCCTTAAACAAGGATGCATATTGGCACCAATATTATTTTCCTTGTATATGGCTGACCTCCCAATTTTTATTTCATCGTGTGAAGGAGTGGCACCGAAAATTGGAGGAGCTACTATATCTATTTTAATGTATGCAGACGATATTCTTGTTTTGGATTTGACCCCGAAGGGTTTATCTAATCGCCTGTCTGCATTGAATGAATTTGCTGTAGCACACCATATGAAAATTAACACATCAAAAAGTAAAATTATGTGTATTTTTGGTAAGAGAAAATGCAGATCGAGCAATTATAAGTGGTTAATAGGGGGGCAAAGACTCGATGTTGTTAAAACTTACCCTTTTTTAGGCAAAATAATATCAGCGAATCTTAGTGAGACTCCCCATATCGAACATAATTCCCGTAAAGCATTGTCTCATGGAATGGGGCTATGTTCGTTATATAATGCTACTGGGAAGAGACACTTCTCACTTTTTTTGGAAGTTTTTAAAGCCAAAGTCCCAGCTACTCTTTTATATGGAATAGAACTAGTGGGGCTGAAACATTGGGGATTCCTTCAAAAAATGGAAGGACGGGTCCTTCGAAAAATTACATCACTTAGTAATGCATGTTCTACCTCGTCATGCAGACTAGAATTTGGGCTCCGAAGCTGTTGGACACAGGGACTGGTGGCCCTAGTAAGATGGGTAGCATGCTTGGCTAGAGGAAAACCTGGTACTCTAAGAGAGCTTGTTAAAAAGGAGTTACTGGGTAATCTTAATGATTTTTCCTCTTTACTAAAAAATTTTAGGAAAGCTGTGGCCTTGCTGGAGTTGGATGAGAGTACCCTATTCTTACTCAATTCCTCTGAACTTAAAAATTTATTAAAAAGAGCTTCATGGGAGTTATGTTTTAAGCTGGATACTCTTGCGCAACCCAGATTATGTGCCAGGAAACCTCTCCTAGAAACATATACCCCCAAGCTGGCCCAGCAATATTTGAGCTGGAATATTCCTCATGGAGTACGTAGGTTATGGTATCTCCTACGTCATGACCTACTCCCACTTAATATACTTTTAGCAAAATGGCACGGGAGTCCCACGATATGTAACCTTTGTGATGTCGCTGTTCAAGATCGTAACCACGTTTTGTTTGTTTGCCCTGCTTTACGTTCTTTGCGAGTTAAGTGGATTAAACCTATTTGTCTACAATTGGGAATCTTAAATGCCAAATTGTTTATTCATGCACTTTACTGCCCTCCCAATGAATTATTTTGTTGTAGAATTTTTAAATTTTTTAAAGGATTCTTAAATATTTATTGAGATTACTGAAATGTCGCCATGATTCACTTTAAAGCTGATAACTGTAGTATTCTGTTTATTTATTGTTAATTATGTATGCTTATATATCTGCTTTCTTATTTGTTATTATAGTATTTTGGTATGTTTAATTTCTTTATGTGGCCCTCAGTGAGAGCCAAAACATAATAAATAAACTTTGACTTTGACTTTGACTAGAAGAATTAATGCATCAGATATAAAACAACTTGTATTAAACGATAAAACACATCAAATATTAAATATTAGAAAACACAGACTTTGAAACTAATTAAGCATAACAGATGTACTACCATGCTTCTCCTGGTTACGAATTTCTTTATGGCAGGGTTTTTAAAAAAAATTGTAAAATTAGTTTAGGCCCACATTTTGCTTTGGGAGTGTGCCACTTTTTCAGGACAACCGTAAAGCAAAATGTGTTGAACCAAATAATGTGCTTATTGCTTAATGCACTCATAATATATACCTAATAAAAACCAATGAGTGGGATCTTAACTTATCTGATGTTACTTCTTGTGATGTCACTTACTGTTATGCCACACATTGTGACATCATAGGCTATGTGGCCCAATAAGCACCAATTGTGGCTAGATTTTAGTACTCAACTGTAGGGGCAACAGGGCATTTTTTCTTTCAAGAAATAGGACCAAAGCCACCCTTAATCATGATGAACAGGCTCCAATTGAGGTTTATCCATAGTCTGAATTATCCTACATAATCCTCCTAAATCTTTTAATTTGTACCACAGAAGGGGTACGCGCGAACTCGAAATAGCGCACCGCACACAACGCGACATTGCGAATAGCACCCGTAAACGGAAAT
This sequence comes from Lissotriton helveticus, assembly GCF_964261635.1. Lineage (NCBI taxonomy): Eukaryota > Metazoa > Chordata > Amphibia > Caudata > Salamandridae > Lissotriton > Lissotriton helveticus. The sequence continues at coordinate 381,662,515 of NC_136061.1, read as the reverse complement.
ACGCAGCGCGCACAAGATGGCCGTGCCCATGTACGACCGCATGGGCAACCTTGCGGTCGGTGCGCTGCAAGCGGTCCGCGAATAAGCAAAAAAACGCGCGAACACGCAAAAAAAAAGAAATTCGCAAATTCGCACTAATTTGCGAATTCTGCGGATCAAGAACTCGTTTCGTGCGATTTCGCGGACCGCGAATTCGCAAATTTCACCCATACTTAATCACATCGTCCTTTGCTTTGGGACCGAGACTGCAACTGAGAAGACTCTGTCTGCTCCTGACCTTACCGTCCTGCAAACCCGCTGCACCATCAGTGTCCATGCTCCATACAGGTTCTGTCCTGGGCCTTTGGACATCTAAAGACTTCCAAAGGAATCTCCTTTGGAGTGAAGGAGTCACTCCCCTGCCCCCACAGACACCGCAACACAATCGACCGGTCTGCCGAACCCGGGCTCCAACAGACTCCAAAAGGCTCAGCAACAAAGGTGGTGGTTCTGCAATCCTTAGGGGCTTGAGTTGTTCTCTCATCTAGTTGAGGGCGGTATCACTTGTAGAACGCACTGTAACCGAACCCCTGTGCACTGTCTCACTGCATCGCTTCATCACACGGTAACCGCCATATCAGTTACCACTTCCAACTCGTGCCAATGGAGTCAAACGCATCGAAAGGTTCTGTTGATGATTCTGCCCCCGCTATTATTGACCCGTGCCAACACGGTTGGTTGGACGGACGGAATCTGTTGTCTTCCGCCTCATGGCGGCTCGGACAGAGCTACCAGTTCAGTGTACCCATAATGAAGCCTCTTTATCAACTGACCTGTTTCATTGAATCGCCTTCATCTTGCATTGCATGCCTCCTAGATGCTCCGGAATGGCACTGACTCTGTTCCCTCTCCTTTTAGGTACTTTTGAACACTAACCCACATCCGGGTTCCAACAGACTCTTTCATCCTTCCGCAACAGCTGGCTCATCCTGAAGTCCTCGATTGTGCTCAACAGTGGTTTTAGTTATCCTGATTCTGGGGATATCCACAGGTGGGGTGGCTCCTCAACCTTCTGTCCTCCACAGTGTGTCTTCAGGGTTCACTGGGAAGGGTTCTCTCTCTCCGAGACTGCAACTGTAACGTACCCTTTGAATAGTGCTGTGAACTTAGAGATGTTGCCAGTTAATCTGCCGGTGTCACAAAAGGCCTTAATTAATTCTTTTGAGGTCGTTCCTCAGCCAGAAATGATTTTGAACAAAGAACATGTGAATGTGCAGGGAGATAAACAGACCAGTCAATCAATCAATCAATCAATCAATCATTTGTAAAGAACACTACATACCCGCGAGGGTCTCAAGGCGCTGGGGGCACTACTGATCAAACGGCCAGGTCTTAAGTATCCCCCTGAAGGTAAGCAGGTCTTGGGTCTGTCATAGGCTCAGTGGGAGGGTGTTCCATGTCTTTGCTGCGAGGTGGGAGAAGGATCTCCCACGGGTGGTTGTTCTTTGAATGCGCGGGACGGTGGCGAGTGAGAGGTTGGCGGAGCATAGCTGGTGGTTGGGGATGTAGAAGGAGAGCCGTCTGTTGAGGTAGGCTGGGCCGGTCTTGTGGAGTGCCTTGTGTGCGTGGGTGAGGAGCTTGAAGGATATCCTCTTGTTGACAGGGAGCCAGTGCAGGTTTCTCAGGTGGGGGGTGATGTGGCCGTGGCGTGGTACATCGAGGATCAGTCGTGCCGAGATATTTTGGATGCGTTGTAGTCGTTTGATGAGCTTGGTCGGGGCTCCTGCATAGAGGGCATTTCCATAGTCGAGTCTGCTGCTGACGAGGGCCAGGGTGACTGTCTTTCTTGTATCTGTCGGGATCCATCTGTAGATCTTGCGAAGCATGCGGAGGGTGTTGAAGCAGGAGGAGGAGACGGCGTTTACTTGCTTGGTCATTGAGAGCGTTGAGTCGAGGTTGATTCCCAGGTTGCCTACGTGGTCGGTGGGTGTCAGGGCTGCCCCCAGTGTGATTGGCCACCAGGAGTCATTCCAGGCTGAAGGGTTGGAGCCGAGGATGAGGACCTCCGTCTTGTCCGAGTTCAGCTTCAGACAGCTGGTCTTAATCCAGTCAGCGACGACCTTCATTCCTTTGTTGAGGTTGGCTTTGGCGGTGATGGGGTCCTTGGTGAGGGAGAGGATTAGCTGAGTGTCATCAGCATAGGAGATTATGTTGAAGTCCTGCTACGTGTCCTAGCAGGGCCAAGTAAATGTTGAACAGCGTTGGCCTGAGGGAGGATCCCTGGGGTACGCCGCAGATGATCTCGGAGGCCTTGGAACCGAATGGGGGAGGCGGACGCCCTGGGTTCTGCTGGAGAGGAAGGAGGTGGTCCAATCCAGAGCCTTGTCTCGGATCCCTGCGGCGTGGAGGTGTGCGTGTAGTGTGCGGTGGCAGACGGCGTCTAAGGCGGCAGAGAGGTCTAGGAGGATGAGTGCTGCGGTCTGGCCGTTGTCCAACAGGGTCCTGATATCATCGGTGGCGGCGATGAGGGCAGTCTAGGTGTTGTGGTTGCTGTGGAACCCTGACTGGGAAGGGTCCATTCTGTTTTCTTCTAGGTTTTGGATTAGCTATGTGTTGACGGTTTTCTCGATGACCTTGGCCGGGAAGGGGAGCAGAGAGATGGGCTGGAAGTTCTTAAGGTCTCTTGGGTCTGCCTTAGGTTTTTTGAGTAGGGTGTTGATCTCAGTGCGTTTCCAGATCTCTGGGAAGGTCGCGGTCTCGAGGGAGAGATTGATGACGTTGGGCAGGTGGGGTGCGATGGAGCTGCTTGCTCTGTTGAAGATGTGGTACGGGAATGGGTCTGACGGAGAGCTGGAGTCTGTTAGAATTAGCAATCGCCAGTTGCAGGTATAAATCAGACATGACAGTGAATGATGAATCTTGCTCTACATAGAAAGACGCTGTCTTGAAAAAAGAAATGCAGCAATGTACTTTTGAATCTGCACAACAGACTGTGCAGTATGTTTTTTAAATGTGGTCAATTCAGAAAGGAGACAGTGAATCTGATGTGCCAGTTCAGGAGCAGTGAGCTATTTTTAGAATTTGTGAAACACAGGGAAAGAAAAGTATGCTTTTAACTTTGTGGACTGTAACATTTTCTGATGCTGGACAAATACAGACGCTTTTGTGCTTGGCGTATTGAAAGACACTGGGCAGAAGACAATAAGACATAATGAGATTTGTCAATGGGAGAAAGCAGCTGCTATTAAGTGGTATATACAGACAGAAACTGCAGTTTTGCATGAACAGTTTGTGCAGTTCCCAATAGAAAGTCCAGGCGTGGAGTTTGAGACACAGGATTCCCCAATGAAGTGGCAGATTTTACTGCAAAGCGCAGATACTGTGCATGACAGAACCTTCAATTCCGTTACAGACGAAAAGGCTAAAATCTTGGAGACAAAGGTGGTGACACACGATTCAGATTTGGTGTGCATGACTAAATGCGGGCACCTAGGAGAGAAAGACCATACAAACAGGTGGGCAGAGAACGAAGGGATGCATATCCCCCTAGATTTACCTGGAACTGTGATTCTTATGTGTCAGTATGCACCAGTCAGACCAGTCTCATAGAAGTTGAGGGGCGAGTTGAAGAAAGGAAAATTACCAGAGCCGACAGAGAAAATGGATTGCCTTGGGCTTCTGCCAATTGATAAAGGAGCAAGTATTCAGCAGTGAGTGGAAAAATAGTCAGGAAGGAGACTGCCCCAGCCCTTCCTACTGTGCAGGGAAAAAGAGAGTTTCATTCTAATACCAAGGATTCAGAGGATATAGCATGGGTAGAACTCTCAGATAATTCCCCAGAGCCAGCAGAGAACTGTGCAAACAGGAATGATAATATTGTGCCTTCAAACTCAAAACAGAGAAAGGAAAACGTGCGCTTTTTGAAAAATGATTTTTGTAAGAAGAGTGATGCTTGTTTCTTTTCCAGGTCATCATACTGTGACGTGTGTTGGTGTACCTGATGTCCCTGTCCATGTTTGTGTGCCCCGTTTTGGTGAGGGACCCCTCCCCTCCCCAACCCAGGAGTGATCACCGGATGGTGCTAACTGACATCCTGTGGCTGAACAAATCAGACAGACCTACCAAGTCAACAATCATGAACTGATTGCGTAAACATAAACACAGTTATCATTTTAAATGCAAGAAGGTTGTGTGTCTTTCACACAGAAGGACATTATTTATTCTGCAAATGCTAGTTACTTTGAAGAGAAAGAAAATTGTGCAATTGAACTTGCAGAAGATGGTTTTTCACTTTTGAGATGATGATGTTGCCTTTATTTTCAAGCACATAATATATACGTTTGGCTGCTTCATCAGTAGAAGTTCCAGTATTAGCCATTTGAGACATTAGGAGCATTACGGAGTTCATATGCATGATTCAATTTGTGCATTCATTTTGTGTATCCATCATACATTTATTCTTGCTGAGTATCCAGATAGTCATGAGCTACTTTTACATGCTTTGAAATTATTATTACATGCCTTTATGATTTCACTGTTTTAATGTGTGTTTAAGTTATACTTGTGCTTTCAGTTCAGCACATGAGAATATAATGTTACTGCTTTAACATGTGTTTCAATCATAGTTGTGTGGTTTCAGTTAGGAAATGCAGTTCTTAAATCATAGTTGTGCTTTCAGTTAAGAAGTTCCGTTTTTCACTCATAGTTGTGCTCTCAGTGATGAAGTTCAGTATTCAATCATAGTTGTGCTTTCAGTTAAGAAATTCAGTTTTTTTATATATGTATGTAATGATAGTCAAAGGCCATGGGGTGGAATGTAGTGCTAGAGGCACTCTTGTGGTCTGACACCCAGTGATGACCTTTGACTATCATTATTTTTACTGACTTTAGTGTGTTATTTTATCCTAGCCTGAATGTACAACAGTCCTGCATATGCAATGTTTCTCTTAAAAGTTTCTTTCTTGTAATCTTGCGGTCTTTCAGTGGGAGCAGTCACGCAGTAGAAGAGCCTTGCCAAGAACAGGTGTGGCATGTGCATTAGAAAGCAAGAGGTAGAGAGAGATGTGAAATGTACTTTTTGGTCTTGAAGTGCAGTGTTGTTGGCAGTGATGCACAGGTGTGCTCAGTGTTGTACATTGAGAGATAAAGTATGTGATGATCTAGGCCATTGAGAGATGAAGTATGTGAATCTATAAGCAGTTGTGCACAATTGTGCATTGTGTTGTACATTGATGAGAATTATGTAGTTCTTACTATTGGCTTTGACATGGCTTCATGTCATCCTTTTTGCTGACTCTTCCTTGCTTCAGCTTTTCTGCGTGCACAGCAGTGTTTGCAAGTTGTTTGAGTTATTCATGTTCAAGGATTGTTTTTTGTTTAATGTATCCTGAAGGCTTTGTGAGCTTCGTCGAGATAAAGACTGGATTATGCGAGATTTGGAGAAGGGGACATGAGAAAGCCTTCCTGCCATGGGAATGCTTGCTTGGAACATGGCCGGTTCTGGTAAGATTCCTCTGGCCTGGGTGGAGGTTTTCCCTAAGCTTCTAGTGTGTTTTGAGATCATAAATCTGTGGATTGTTGACTCAGAAACCGGGAGTTTTGAATCCGAGTGGGGACGGGCGCGTCTACCTTGGAGTGTGGGGCCCTGGTTGCTGAGGCTCTCAATCATGGATGTTTAACTTCCCCAGTCAGTATTGGGTGAGATACAGTGTTTGAAGTATTGAGTCTTGATTATTGCCATTGTGATGTTAGGCCAGTTGCTTTGATCATTTGATGTATTTTCTTTGTGCTGTGGGAGTGAGTTGAGGTGCACATCCAAAGTAATCATCTGGTGTGTATGTATATATATATATATATATATATTCACTGAAAAAACCATAGGTTATAGACCATATATAGTTAGGAATTAGCATTTACAAAACCTTGAAAATTCACTGAAAAAACCATAGGTTATAGACCATATATAGTTAGGAATTAGCATTTAAAAAACCTTATTTTACTCACACAAAACCATTGAAATTCCATATATAGTTAGTTGCACTAACTATATATTGCGCACCCGCAATCCACTGCTGATCATGTCACATATTACATCATTCATGACATGGTCAGTGACATCACTGATGACATCACTGATGACATCTCAAATGACATCACTGATGACATCACTGATGACAACATCCAGTGACTGTATGTTTCTATAAAGTTAAAATATGTCTTACATATTGAAGAATGAGTGGATGTATAAGTGTCTGGACGAAGGATTTAGTAGGTGCATGACTGAATGTATGAGTGAGTGATTAAATGTGTCTCACTGAGTGCATGGGTTAGTGACTAAACTGTCTTAATTTGTGCATCATTATGTCTGTTGTTCTGTAAACTGCTGCATGTGTTGATCAGTAGCTATATGAGTAACTATATGGGTTATTGATTGATTGCCCAAGTATTTGCATGGGAGACTGAGTGTGTGTGTGGCTGGATGGGAGGTGTGTGACTCTGTACAGATCAATGTGTACTTGTATCAATGATTGTATAAGAGAGTAAGTATGTGTTAGTATATGGTTGAAAACGTAAGGTGCTCTATGTTTAACTGTATAGAGTAGAAAATGGAAGTGTGATTGATTCTTTACAGGACTGACTAGGTGTGTGAGTAACTCCATGGATGAGTGGCAGAGTGTGAGTGTCTGTATAGGTGTATGAGTGCATATGATTGTGTTGTAAACATGAGTGATTGTATGTATGAATGATTGTATGGGTGAATGAGTGAATGTGTGTGTAGACGTAGGAATCAGTGAGTACGTATGTAGTAACTAGTATTGGTGTGTCAATGGTTTCAAAAATTATACTCTGTTTTTAACACTGGGTGAAACAGAGGTTATATTAAAATGTGAAGAGATGCATTGTATTGTCACATGAATGATATCATCAGTGATGTGGTCATTGATGTCAAATGAGATGTCATCAGTGATGTCATCAGTGATGTCATTTGAGATGTCATCAGTGATGTCATCAGTGATGTCACTGACCATGTCATGAATGATGTAATATGTGACATGATCAGCAGTGGATTGCGGGTGCGCAATATATAGTTAGTGCAACTAACTATATATGGAATTTCAATGGTTTTGTGTGAGTAAAATAAGGTTTTTTAAATGCTAATTCCTAACTATATATGGTCTATAACCTATGGTTTTTTCAGTGAATTTTCAAGGTTTTGTAAATGCTAATTCCTAACTATATATGGTCTATAACCTATGGTTTTTTCAGTGAATTTCAATGGTTTTTTAATAGCAAATATCATAAGCTGTCGAATGTCAAGTACGTGGTAAGTGAAAACATTTTCGTGTTTATGCACACTGATCTGCTTTGAATGGTACCCCCCCCCTCATTTCTATTAGGAGTACTCTCTCTTTGCAGATAGTGAAAGGTAGTTAACGCAGGCCTTTGCCCCCGTTGTAATCCGTCGTGCCTGCTTCTCTCTCCATTTGATTGATTGTTATCCAAGTATTTACTGTTTTAGAATTAGTTCTCTTTGGTTCATTCTCTATTTACAAACAAACACAGAGTCGCAATACTCTGTTTAGTCTTTGCAGATAACGAAAAATCGTGTAAAAAAAAGAAAAGGAATCGAGCAAAATCAGTAGGCCACTAATGGGATCTCTTTTTGACCTCGCTAAAATAGAAACATTAGGAACAACCCCTCATGACAAATACAAAACTAGTGAGATGAACTGAACTCCACACAATGATGGCTGCAAAACAGCTCGGCTCCGCCACCCACCCCGCCCAAAATAACGATAAAGAGCGGCTGCCATGATTGGTTGCGGAATGGCCACGACGGAGCTACGAAATGATGCTGCTCTCATGCTAACCCCAGCTTCAGTCTGAAACATCCAGAAACACTGTAGACTACCAATTCGATCAGTTCCGGTAGCGCCCCAATGTAACCCGGTAGAGAAGAACTAGCCCTCCCCTCTTTGACTGATGGTTCTTGTTGCCTGTCCCTTCTGTTCTCATTTAACAGAACTATTTAGCCTGCTGAAAGGGGTTGTGTTCCGACCGCTGGTTGGTGGAGACATTTTGACTATATTCTGGACCTGCGTTGTCGCGTAATGCGTCATATGACGCGCCGCGTTAGCACATCCGGAAGTCATCCGGGGCGCGCAGCGCGTAACGTAAGCATAACAAGTCATGTGACTTGTTAATAAAACTTTTCATTGGTTCATTTTACTTTTCTTATTGTAATGATGAAAGGCTTGGTCATATGACCTAAAAATTACGCTTTTCATTACTTCCGAACATTATTTTTTCTTAAATATATGTTATAATGTTCCAGACTAATGTACTTTCCCGGAAATTTTACAACTGTCCTGCAAGTAAAATATATTCTTTTTTCGAGAAAAAGAGCGTTTCTTCGTCCCATGATGGAGCCGTTGAGCAAAAGAGGGTCGACCTGCTGTCTTAGTCGCCGATACGCCTGAATATGAGATTCTTATCGATCACTTTATGTTGCAGGAATAGAAAACACAACAGCCCTTGACCATTTATCTTTACTGCGTTCCTTCGTATTATACCTTTTACCCTTCATGTAATTGGTCTTCTTTATTTCACTTGCCTTTTAATGATTCTAAAACAGTGACTATTATTACAAACTTTACCAATGTATATACTACTACCATGTTTTCTTTTAAAAACCTTTATTGTGAAAATTTCATTATACAAATACGAGCCTATAACCACGTGGGCCGGCCACGGAGCAAACTGTAATCGTATGTGATGAGTAGACATTTACACTGTAGAGGAACGTAACGGGCGGGCCATTAGGTTGCAAGAACTAAGGTGTCTAACAGTTACGGAATCGGTGGACGTACATTTTATAATTAAAATACGACAGGGCCAGTTACAATAAAATTATCTAGATATACATTTGCGGGCAAGTACCATGGGTGACGTTAATTCGAACTTTCAACAGTACAGTAATCAATAACACATCAGAACTTAATATCAATAGGGATGTCGAAATATTCAATCAATTCTCGTCCCCGCCCGCCATGTGCTTCAAAACTGCATACGTATCTCGTGATTTCAAGGTTCTGCAACCAGTACACAACAAGGAGTTACGAGTCCCATTTATTCCGGCGCCATTTTGGGCGAGGACGGGCAGGTCCAGGATATAGTCAAAATGTCTCTACCAACCATCGACTATGATGATGTTCATATGCTGTATTTATTAGAGTAACACTCATCTGTCCACATGAAATTAATTTGCCACAATCTAAACATGTCATTTTAATCTTTCCAAAGTTCTTCTAAAAATTTGGGACCGTTTCCCTTGCCTCTGAAGCTCTCAGTGCCACTTCTTTGATGAATGTACTAGCAGGTCAGGGGTTCTCCTCCAAATCTCTCTTTTATGCAGCACTATAATTAATTGGTGCCACCTCTCCATATGACGATGCATGGTATAGTTACCACAACTATATTTTTTTTCGGTTCCTCTGGAGAGTTCATCGTGGCAGATGAAGCGTGTAACGTACCGGGCATTTACCTTTTTTTGCATGTACAGGAAAGGAAAAAAAAAATCGAGCGTCCGAGTTCTAAGGTGTCCCAGGGCCATTTTAGTGGAGGACATGATACAGCGATAATGCCCTGGATAAGGACACTTCCTTCGGGCATCCCACGCCGTCTTTCGGCGCAGCATTGTAGGATGGCCACACCAGTGCGGCAACTTGCTAGACACCACCTCGGTGCCATCCGGATCTCGGCGCCCCACTGCAGATGAACTGCCTCCACATGGAGAAGCGGGAGAGGCTCGTTTGCGCCGCCTCCCCCCCCCCCTTCGGGCACCCCACGCCGACTTTCGGCGCAGCATTGTAGGATGGCCACACCAGTGCGGCAACTTGCTGGACACCACCTCGGTGCCAACCGAATCTCAGCGCCTTGTGTTGTCTTCCATTCCGAAAATATTGTTGGCAGCATTTTGAAAGGAAAGACAAACAGCCGTTTGTGGCCCTCACTACACCGTTCTCCTAGTGAGTCTCACATTGTTACATTTAGGAAGAATGTTGAAGAGTAGTATGTTGAAAATCTGAAGCCATTGTTATACAAACTCTCAACCAGCCTTGGATGGAAAAATCCTGAAGAATGTACAAACTGAAAACCAGTTTTTCTCTGTATAGCATCAGCAGCAACGCTTGAGTCAGCTTTGTGTGAAGCCGCCATTTTGATTCAATCAATAGCGCCCCCCTGCACACATTCAGGGACCTGGTCGTGTCTTCAGGTCAAACGGATTGTGGGACAAGATGCACAAAGGAAAAGGAAAAAAGTTCCGCCGGACCCCGGGAGGTGGCCGCCTATGTCATGGGCGATCTTAGGCCACACCAGGGCAATAGTGAAGCTGCAGCAGGTGCAAATAAGCTTCAGACAGTGTTACAAGCGCTGCTCAGAACTCTCAACTATGACACCACCTCGGTGCCATCCGGATCTTGGCGCCTTGTGCTGGTTCCGGCCTATTCACACATCGGTCCGCTACTGACGCCACCTCACAGGCCAACGGGGCACCCCACGCCGACTTTCGGCGCAGCATTTTAGGATGGCCACACCAGTGCGGCAAATTGCTGGACACCACCTCGGTGCCATCCAGATCTCGGCGCGTTGTGCTGCCTTTGGCCCCATTCGCACATCAGTCCGCTACTGACGCCATCTCACAGGCTAATGGGGCGCCCCACGCCGACTTTCAGCATTGTAGGATGACCACACCAGTACAGCAACTTGCTAGACATCACCTCGGTGCCATCCGGATCTCGGCGCCCCACTGCAGATGAAGTGCCTCTCAACTATGAAACCACCACTGTGACATCCGGATCTTGGCGCGTTGTGCTGCCTTCGGCCTATTCGCACATCGGTCCGCTACTGACGCCATCTCACAGGCTAATGGGGCGACCCACGCCGAGTTTCAGCATTGTAGGATGACCACACCAGTGCAGCAACTTGCTAGACATCACCTCGGTGCCATCCGGATCTCGGCGCCCCACTGCAGATGAAGTGCCTCTCAACTATGAAACCACCAGAAAACGCTTGAGTCAGCTTTGTGTGAAGCCGCCATTTTGATTCAATCAATAGCGTCCCCCTGCACACATTCAGGGACCTGGTCGTGTCTTCAGGTCAAACGAATTTGGGACAAGATGCAGAAAGGAAAAGGAAAAAAGTTCCGCCGGACCCCGGGAGGTGGCCGCCTATGTCATGGGCGATCTTAGGCCACACCAGGGCAATAGTGAAGCTGCAGCAGGTGCAAATAAGCTTCAGACAGTGTTACAAGCGCTGCTCAGAACTCTCAACTATGACACCACCTCGGTGCCATCCGGATCTTGGCGCCTTGTGCTGGTTCCGGCCTATTCACACATCGGTCCGCTACTGACGCCACCTCACAGGCCAACGGGGCACCCCACGCCGACTTTCGGCGCAGCATTGTAGGATGGCCACACCAGTGCGGCAAATTGCTGGACACCACCTCGGTGCCATCCAGATCTCGGCGCGTTGTGCTGCCTTCGGCCTATTCGCCACAAGTGCGCACGCAACTCAGCTGCATAGCGAGTGAAACACCAAGGGGCGCCCCACTGCAGCCGAGGAACCTCCATCTTGGGGGCGACGCACAGCATCACATTGCTTTCCAATGCAGTCAGATCCTCAAACAGCCCCCACTGACTGACGCGAACTCACAGGCCAACGGGGCGCCCCACGCCGACTTTCGGCGCAGCATTGTAGGATGGCCACACCAGTGCGGCAAGTTGCTGGACACCACCTCGGTGCCATCCGGATCTTGGCGCGTTGTGCTGCCTTTGGCCCCATTCGCACATCAGTCCGCTACTGACGCCATCTCACAGGCTAATGGGGCGCCCCACGCCGACTTTCAGCATTGTAGGATGACCACACCAGTACAGCAACTTGCTAGACATCACCTCGGTGCCATCCGGATCTCGGCGCCCCACTGCAGATGAAGTGCCTCTCAACTATGAAACCACCACTGTGACATCCGGATCTTGGCGCGTTGTGCTGCCTTCGGCCTATTCGCACATCGGTCCGCTACTGACGCCATCTCACAGGCTAATGGGGCGACCCACGCCGAGTTTCAGCATTGTAGGATGACCACACCAGTGCAGCAACTTGCTAGACATCACCTCGGTGCCATCCGAATCTTGGCATCTCAACGCCTAGTGGTATCTTCCATACAGAAAATATTGTTACGCTACCTTTGGCCCCATTCGCACATCAGTCCGCAACTTAGACATCACCTCGGTGCCATCCGGATCTTGGCATCTCAGCGCCTTGTGGTGTCAGTCAGAAAATATTGTTGCGCTGCCTTTGGCCCCATTCGCACATCAGTCCGCTACTGACACCATCTCACAGGCCAACAGGGCGCCCCACGCCGACTTTCAGCATTGTAGGATGGCCACACCAGTGCGGCAACTTACTAGACACCACCTCGGTGCCATCCGGATCTTGGCGCGTTGTGCTGCCTTCGGCCTATTCGCACATCGGTCCGCTACTGACGCAAACTCACAGGCCAACGGGGCGCCCCACGCCGACTTTCAACATTGTAGGATGGCCACACCAGTGCTGCAACTTGCTGGACACCACCTCGGTGCCATCCGGATCTTGGCGCGCTGTGTTGCCTTCGGCCTATTCGCACATCGGTCCGCTACTGACGCCGCCTCACGTGCCAACGTATTTTCTCCGCATTTTATACCCTATGCCGCATAACAGGTCATGTGACTTGTTTATAAAACTTTTCATTGGTTCATTTTACTTTTGGTTTCCTAATGATGGAAGGCTTGATCATATGACCTAAAAACAACACTTTTCATTGGATGAAAACTTTTTTTTTTCCAAACGATGAAAGCCCCACCTTGTTTCTGGATGTTTCAGACTGAAGCTGGCGTCAGCATGAGAGCACCACCATCTCGTAGCTCCGTCGTAGTCATTCCGCGAGCAATCATGGCAGCCGCTCCCCACCAGAAGCCTGCAGGAGTCGGGGCCCCCAAAACTTTTGATGAATTCTCAAGGCGGAGGGGACGCTTTCGAGAATGGGGTCCAAGACCTAGCAGACAAGCATCCGATTTCCAAGGTGTCCCAGGGCCATTTCAGTGGACCAGGCCCAAAAAGGAAAGAGCCTGCCGCCATTTTGAGAGTCCTGTGACAGCCGCCTATCGCTGCACCGCAAGAGTGGGCGCAACTCAGCTGAATTGCGGCTTTTGACACAGTGGACCAAAAACGGACGGAATGGCAACTGAAACGGTAAAGGGGCGCCCCACTACAACAGATGACACTCCACCTGGAGAGGCCCGTTCACGCCGCCTCCCCCGGGGCGCCCCACGCCGTTATTCGGAGCAGCATTGTAGGATACCAAAACCAGTGCGGCAACTTACTGGACATCACCTTGGTGCCATCGTTCTGCTGCCTTGGAACTATTCGCACAACAGTTTGCTACTGAAGACCCACCCCCCGCGACGCCCCACGCCGTTATTTGCTGGGTGGCAACTTACTAGACATCACTTTCGTGTCATCTAGATTTCAGCGCGTTCTGCTGCCTTGGAACTATTCGCACAACAGTTTGCTACTGATGACCCGCCCCACGCCGGAAATCTGGACGTTGTGCTGCGTTGGGACTATTCGCACAGCCGACCGCTACTTCGTTGTTTTTCCCTAAAAATGTTTATATGTTATTACTATTTTTGTTTTCTTGTATATATTTATAAATTAAAGTTTTATAATCTTACTACTTTGTCGGAGTGCTATATATTTTTAATGTGACACATAATTGTAAAAACTTTGATGTACAAAGAGTCATCCCTGGAATCTTCCGCTTCACGCTCGGTCCCCTCCCCAATCACAATACAGGATGGTTTTCAGATAATAGCAACGCTTCTGCTGTGACGGATCTCATCGAGTGTGGGCCTTGATCTACTATAACTCCTTTGAAGAGGGGTGAATCTTTACAGCTGTGGCCATAAACTACATCTGCAGGGCTAGCTGATACCCTAGGACCAGCCTGGACAATCGGACACAGAGGAAAAGGAGTGTCAGAGGGTGCAGTAGTGAATAGAGCGAAAGGGAGGTGTCGGGCGGGCACAGGGTGTGATTCTCAGGAAAGAGCAGCGCAGATGGGGGGAGGTTTATTACCCATGCATAAGACAGAGAGCGGGGGTGACCACTGCCTGGGGGAGATGCTTGCGAGGGTGGGGAGCCATGCTAAGGATCGACAGCGTGCACAGAGTGGGTCTGGTCAAGGCATCTAAAATGGCTGCCGTGCACGACAAAAGTGTGGCATTTGAAAAAAGACAAGATGGCGCAGACAATGTTTTTCAACACTTCCTGATTTCCTTCGAATCGAACGTTAACAGACGTTGGGGCATATTACCAAAGTTAAGCGATATTTATCCCTAACGATGCATTGCAAAGATTTTTTTACCGTCAGAAATTATCGCAGATAAACCTTGCTATTATCAAAGTTTATCGCAAATACGATAAAAACCGACCGCAATGCATTAATATCGCTGAAAACTCAGCGATATTCATGCATTACCGAGCTAATCCTCTTAGCCATGTTATCCACCTCCCATAGGATAACATGGCTAAGAACTGCTCAGGGCAGCTGTTACTTTTTGGAGATATTCGCGCTTATCTCGAATATTTCCAAAAGTTGATAATAGGAGATAGCGATGTTAGCGACTGTTTCCAGTCGCTAACATCTTGGCATGCCCACTTTGCATGTCATTAGTGATAAATATCACTCACATGCAAAGTGGGGCCCAAGATGGTCGCTATCTCCTACTAGCCGTCGCTAACTGGTGTTAGCAACAGCTAGGTAATACAGATATAATTTTATCTCCGCGAAGCGGAGCGCTGTTACAGATATATATCTTGTTTTTGAACGTTAATTTCTCAAAATGCACTGAAGCACATATATTGAGACCTAGCAAAGGCACATCGGGCTACCAGTCCCTAATATTTTACCAAGTTTCGTGCAAATCCATTCAGCCGTTCGATTATTATTATTATTTATTTTTTTTGCCCCGCGGGGCCCTTTTAAAACCTCCACATCAAACCTAGGGGATCAGCGAGGATCTACTATGCCCCCTTATGGTCATTTGCCCCTTCGCTTTAGCCTCCTCTTGTCTCTCGATCCTACCGAGAGACAAGATGGCGGCCGCTACGGACTGTTTGGAATGTTTACAGACACCGGAGAGCCAATCAGCTTCGCTTCGCAAAGCTCCGTAACGCGAAAAGTACGCGCAGCGGTGCGCTGTTACAGATATATATCTTTTTTTGAACGTTAATTTCTCAAAATCCACTGAAGCACATATATTGAGACCTAGCAAAGGCACATCGGGCTACCAGTCCCTACAATTTTGCCAAGTTTCGTGCAAATCCATTCAGCCGTAAGATTATTATTATAATTTTTTTTTTTTGCCCCGCGGGGCCCTTTTAAAACCTCCACATCAAACCTAGGGGGTCAGCGAGGATCTACTATTCCCCCTTATGGTCATTTGCCCCTTCGCTTTGGCCTCCTCTTGTCTCTCGATCCTACCGAGAGACAAGATGGCGGCCACTACGGACTGTTTGCGGCCACTACGGACTGTTTGGAATGTTGACAGACGCCGGAGAACCAATCAGCTTCGCTTCACAAAGCTCCGTTGCGCGAAAAGTACGCGTCCTAGGCCGCTGCCCGGTCCGCGCTTACAGATATATATCTTTTTTTAAACGTTAATTTCTCAAAATCCACTGGAGCACATATATTGAGACCTACAAAAGGCACATCGGGCTACCAGTCCCTACAATTTTGCCAAGTTTCGTGCAAATCCATTCAGCCGTTCGGGCTAAAAGTGAGGCCAACCGCCCTATGGAAATTAACATGGGAAAAACGCGTTTTGGGACCCCCCTTTTTTCTCGGCCCCCCCTTGACGAACCCCCCCCAAATTTTCAAAGGCTGCTCAGAAACAAAATGTGCCATTTTCCTGAAAATTTCAGCCAATTCCGTCCACAAACGGCAAAGTTATTAGACATAGAATTTTCAAAAATCCCATAGAGAAAAAATCCTAACTATATATACCTACTGGCGACCGCCAGTAGGTAATATATATATATATATATATATATATATATATATATATATATCCAACCATACCAGGGTCCTTGTTTAGTAATAACGCCTCACAAAGGTTAGTTTTCAAAGCCCGCTTTAATGGAATACAGCCCGCCAGCAGGCGCATTTTCAGAGTTCTCAATGTCCGTGTAACAAACGCCAGACGCGTTTCAGGTGAAGTACCTTTCTTCAGTGGCGTAGATAGGCAAATGCTGGCTGAGGGCGCTCACTGGGAAGCACTTCGTATTCATCCCCTGCTCAGGTAGGTGTGGCCTCATGCGAGGCATGCTGGGTGATGTAGTTCTTCCCTAGTATTACCACCGTGGGCGTGACCCCCACGCCAGCGCGATAAGCCTTAATAAACGGGAGTCTTCTTGCCCGCACCTGCCTTGCTTTGTTGGCTGCAAACCGGAGCAATGGAGCTGGAATCCCCTGTTGATTTCAGTCTCCCCACCTTCGCTCCCAAACGACAGCACCCACTGGACACCATCAGGGATCCGCTGTTGCGACAGGCGTATTACCGCGACCAGGAAGCCGCTATAAATCCAACCATACCAGGGTCCTTGTTTAGTAATAACGCCTCACAAAGGTTCGTTTTCAAAGCCCGCTTTAATGGAATACAGCCCGCCAGCAGGCGCAGTTTCAGAGTTATATATGTATTACACCACTTTTCCCCACAGTGATTCCGAACGCACTCGCGATTAAGGAGTAAACCAAACAGCAATTATCACCATTCCGATTTATTTCAGCATGCCAGAAACATCTCTATGCGTCTCTCCAAAGACCTTGCTCAGGCGAATAGCAGACCAACTGTGACTGCGCTTTTTTCATATTTTTTATACATCTAACACCAGTGATTACATCATTTCCAGCCAACAGCAGCTAAAAATTCTGGGTCATGTAGTGCAACTCTTCATGTTCGTCTTGGTAAACAGTGAAAACCATTGAAAAACCAATATGTGCAATTTGTGTAAATACTTAAGATCGATTTAGGATTAGATCCATAATTGGTAGAATACAATTATTTTGCTATTACTATTTGTTAGTACTGCGAGGCATTGTGAGTCAACAATAATTAATAACATTTATTGGAAAATATCACAATTATGCCTGCTATCGCGATCTGCAATTACAGCGCATAAACATCCAACTGCTCATATTACTCCTAAAGCAATTCCACATTTGACTCAACATGTTTGATCTTGCCCTCAAGTGGGCATAAACATTTGCCTCCTTCGCACTCCAGCCCTCTAGTGGGCCTTGGATTTCTATACTGTCAGGCAATCCTGCAGTTTATTTGCCAATGTGGAAAACAGGGTTCCGGACACTTACCCCCTACTTTTACAATTCACAATAATGTGTTTTATCACCTTAATTTGCCTCGTTTCCTTACTCCACAAACAATTTTAAATTGCTTATTTGTATTATTCTCCAAATCTCAAATCGTATTTACACGGGAACAATAGTGCCTACTTGATAGTGAAAAGAAAAAAATATATTTTGTGCTAAGCTAACCCCTTATCCACAAAAATCAATATTGAAAAACTTTCTAAAGTGTGATTAAAAATCCTGGGAGGACACTGTCTAATTTATACTGAGATCTTCTATAAGTTTGACCATGGAGCTACTCAAAGTCAGTTAACAAATGATAATGAGGCTCTTCGTCTTGGGTCAATCCATTCAGAATGAGAGTCTGAAAGTTCAAGATGTGTCGTGATTCTTTCTGCCTGAGAACTTTTTCTCTGTCTCCTCCTCTTGGGTGTATTCCCACCATTTCCATAGCATAAAATTTCAGGTCTTTCCATTTGCTCCTATGCTCCTTTTCCAAATGTTCGGCAACTGCATTGCTCCTGTCGGTATTGATTGTGGCATGTACATATCGTGCTGCCCACGTATTTCATGGAACATGGGCATTCAATTATGTATATTACAAATTGGCTTTTGCAGTTGATCAGCTGTTGACATTTCCAAACACGTTTGTTGGCCATCACTACCTCTTTTGCATTCCTGGCAATAGCACAGCCCTTACAATTGGTACACTTAAAGAAGCCTCTGAGTTTCAACCACGTCTTTTGGTTTTGAAAGTGACTGTGGACCAGTTGATCCCTTATGTTTTTTGCCCGTCTGAAAGTAATATTTGGATGGTCTCCCACTATTTTAGAGACTGTTGGGTCCTTATGCAATTGTGCCAATTCTTACGCATGGTTTTCATGAGTTGTTGACTTTCCGTGGAATATGTTGTTATAAGACGTATTTTCTGTTCATCATCATTCCCCTGAGCTTGTCTCTCTTTTAACAGATTAGTTCTGGTTACTATCATTGTTCGTTGTGGTGATGTATTAATGGCCTTGGAGTTATATTTTCGTTTTTTAAATCTTTCTGTTGCCAGACGATTATGTTTTTGCCATTCTTCCTCCTGGGAGCACATCCTTTTGATTCTGAGAAATTCCCCAGAGGGGATATTTTTGATTAAACTACTTTGGTGGAATCTCTCTGCATGCAGAACAGCCCTTGTTTTGCCGTGCTTTTTCGATGCAAGATTGTGTGTACTTCATTTTTTAGGATATAGATTTCAGTATCTAAAAATGCGACACGTTCATCACTGATGTCATATGTGAACTTCAAATTAAATTCCGAGTTGGTCAATATCTCAAAGTAATCGGCGAATTCTTCATTGTTTCCATCCCAAATTATTAGCAGGTCATCGATATACCTTAGCCATGCTATAGTTTTACTCACATGACTGTCATTTTCATTTTTCCAAGCCCAGATCTTTTCCCACCATCCCATGGTGAAGCAGGCATAACTGAGGCTGAAGGAAAAGCCAATCGCCGTACCTTTCACTTGGTGATAGACATCTTCCCTGAACATTAACGTGTTCTGTTCCAAGCACATATGGATCATTTCTAACAACATTTTATTGTGATCAGCCAACTGGATGTTTCTGTCTTGTAAGAAGTGTTCACACGCTTTTAAACCAATGTCATTTTAGATGTTCAAATATAATGATATCACATCCATCTATATCAATTTATATGTTGTTTGCCATGGAGTTTCCTGCAGGTGTCTCAGCAGGTCCCCTATGTCTTGCAAGTATGATGTCAAGTCTTTAATGTAAGGTAGTAGAAACACATCCAAAAAGTTGTCCATTGGCTCCAATAATGCTCCTTTCGCTGAGATTATTGGTATCCCTGGTGGTTTAGTGGGATTTTTATGAATTTTGGGGAGGAACTATATCGTCGCCATTTTCGTATGTTCCCTCCTCAGATATTTTACTTCATCCTCATCCAGTAAGTTTTGTTGCATCCAGGAACCAAGTTTGGCATCCAGCACCTCTTTTCACTTCATTGTCGGATTTGCTTTCAATTTTTCATAATACTCTCTGTTTCTCAGCTGTGAGTAAGCTTCCGGAATGTAGGCTTCTTTCTCTAGGATGATGGCATTTCCTCCCTTATCCGCCATTTTTATGTCGATTGTATAATAATTTTTTTAAGTTTTTTAGTGAAATACACTCATTTTGGGAAAGGTGTCTTTTTTCTTTGAATGATTTAAATGGTACAAGTCTTTTATTACACAGTCGTGAAACACATCGATTTTGTTGCCCTGCGTCAGCTGTGGGTAGAATTTGGATTGAGTTTTTTTTTACTGCATCCATCTCCCAATTGTGTGCAGTGTGCCCGCAGTTCTCTCCTTTCACATTCAGGGTTTTGATCCAATTCCATAAGGGTAACAAAGCTTTCTGCATCCTTTGCCATAAGTTCCATGTCCGGAGCTGTAATCCTTTTACTGTACTGTGCCATCTTTGGGTTTTCTATGAAGAGTTTAGCTAATTTGACTTTTCTAACATATTTATAAAGGTCTATCCTTGTTTCTGCTAGGTCAATATTGTTAGTAGGGCAAAAATGTAAGCCCCGTTTTAGATGTTTCAATTCCATTTCCGTCAGTGTTTTTTTTTAAAGGTTGATAACTTCCAGTGTGTTTGATTTGTTTGAGACACATCTAGCTCCATTTCTGCCGTATACTTGTGGTTTATGCGCTATAATTACAGATCGTGATAGCAGGCATTATTGTGATATTTTCCCAAAAATGTAATTGATTAGTGTTGACTCACAACGCCTCCTTGTACTGACAAATAGTACTACTGAGTGCCACAATGATAGTGTTCAGCAAGGGAAAGAAAGAAGCAGATCTGTAATTTCAGACAGTTAAGACATTTTTAACAGCCAAAAGGGAGGAACCATGCAAGCATCAGCAAAAAAAGAAATCATCACATACCAGGATTTTACATACATACCATGAAATCACCACTCACTGACAAAACCGTAAAGGCAGAGCTGCTAACTGGCCAACTGTGGCTCTGTGACTGAAAGAGAACTAGTGCCCACAGCTTGACTACAGGACCCAAAATGACCCATCTCCATGCCACAAAATGACCCACCCCCAACTCACACAATCTCCTACTGTAGAATGTGGCTATCTGGCGAAGGTCTGCTTCAGCACAACCTGCCTGTTACTTGGAGCGGGGTATGCCAATGTGCCTGCCTGTTTATAGTCTGAGTAGTTTTGACTAGTGTTGTTGATCCCATGTAACTGAACTATCAACCATTTGACACACTATTCACAGTAAAATTCTTTGCAGTGCCTGCCCATCTCCACCCCTCTCCCCTATAAAATGTAATTAGATTCTATATGGATTTCATCATGTGTTTAAAATACTCTGCTAGTCCTTGATGGATAAGCTCCAAGCTTCCTGGAACGTTGTTTTTAGATTAGTTGCATAAGAAGTTAAATATTTGCCCACAAAGTGGGTGGAGTTGAGAAAATTCATCCTTCTTGAAGACAGATGAAGTTTCATGAAGACAGATGAAGTTTCATGACTTTGCCTAGAGTGAGGTTTATCCTGGCTCATAGCTGCCAAGGTTTCAGATTGCTATGTGTGACATTTTCAAAATGTCAGTGTAATTATGAGTGACATTTCAACGACTAGGAGTGACACTTTCTCGCAAGCAAAATCAAGCAATAAAGATGCGGGAAACATGTAAATATCAGAAATGGCATCCTTTTGAGCAACAAGATACTGCATGAACATCTTAAAAGTGCTGCAAAGCATCAGAAATGGTCGCTGTCCACCACTGGCGTAACGAAAAGTGAGGGGTCCTCCCTGCACGGTACTTAGAGGGGCCCCCTCTGGGCTCAATCAGGAGCTGTCCCAGCCAGAGTTCAGTGCCGAGGGGGCCCCTTGGAGCTAGGGGCCCCCCCGCACTGCGTGGGCTGCGGGGACCTGTGTTGCGCCCCTGCTGTCCACATGGGACCTGGCCCAACAGGAAGCATGGATGTGTGAGGCACCAACATGAACAAGTTACCCACTGAGCCATCTCAGTTGCCTAAGTGTCACACTATCTCAGGTGACACGTGCACAGACAGACTGTCTAGCACCATTCTGCATTATCTTCACAGGCTGAGGCCGGTGCAATAATCTCCCATACAGCATAGATGTTAGTTTATGGCTGTCAGAAACCTGTTCTAAATTACCTCCGGCAGTTTTGAGAAATAAACTGCAAACCGAAAGCACAGAAACACACACTTGGTCACAGCTAATATCATTCTTTTAGCACTAACGTCACAGGGACAGTGGCAGTGCATACCATACTGCATACTGCATACATACTGTTTTGAACATGTCCAGTTTTTAACCCCTTCCATGCTGCCGTCGGCCATTGGCTGACGGCAACGCTACCTCGCTGGTGCTGCCGTCGGCCAATGGCCGACGCGGCCCCGCCCGTTTTGCGGAAGTGCCGCACGTCCGCACAATCGGCGGCGCAGCCAAGGTGTTAACATGCTGTAGAATACAGGCTGTTCATTAAGACATGACATTCACTGCAGACTATGCATGTATACATTTCTAAAAGGTGGAGGTAAAGGGATGAGAAGGAAGAAGAGAAAAAACTGAAGGAGGGAGAGTAGAGAGAGACAAGGAGTGAGACAATGGGAGTAGGGAGGGGGTGAGAGGGGAGGAGGTTAACAAAAGGAGGAGAGAGGGAAAGAGATAAAAAAAGAAGGGGCATAGGTGAGATTGGCGGAGAGAGAGGGATGGCCAAAAGCAGGAATGGAAGGGGAAATGCAAATGTGAGGCACTTGACATGGCTATTTCAGTAAGGAAATATAGCCAGACGTGTTCTGGCCAGCTCAGTTGAATTAGAGATAAGATCTCAGTTATGGAATGGAAAACTGATGTGCTCTTCTGTGAATTACGTTACTGTCACTTGGAAGCTGGAGAGCGCCCTGCACCTTTCGAGTAGAGTGATAAGTAGTGTTAGTGGGCCCCCAAACGTGAGTCATGCAACACGTGTTCCATCTCTTTCCTGAGGGTCCCCGTCTTTATGTGCCCCACAGGTTCCGCTGTGCATGCTGAACTAATACACGCATGCTAGGATAAACGAAATACTTCTGGATATTGAGGTTGCCAGGAATTGGTGAGCAGTAGTGGTTCAAGGGCGACAAGTAATCCTTTATATGTTTGCTTTGTGGTCTACATTTAAAGAGACAGTGGGCAGTCTGAGTTTCAGACGCTTCTCCTTCGAGTTGGTGTAAATTGCTCTCACACTGAGTCCTTTCCCAGCTTCTGAGAGACAAATTCAAGGTTACCAGACCACAGGAAGCCGATTCTTTCGAAAAGCAGGCTGCAATGCATGCATTAAAAAAAACTTGACAGTTCATGGGCAATTCAGCCTGGGGCACGAGGCGCCACTGATCGAGGGATGCTGAGGACCATGGTGTGTGATTATTCTTGCTCACAGGATCTTCATGCCTCACCTGCATACCTATATTTATATCCTCTTTCCCACGTAAAATGGTCCACTCTTTATGTGCTCTAAAGAGAGGCTTCGAGGTCGTCGTGTAGGTGCATTAATCATCTCTGCTATTTTTCCTTTCAGAACTCCTTCAGGCCACAGAAATCAGTCCTGCCCGCAAAATTCAGGTGACCATGAAATCTATATTATTTTAAGAGAGAGAGTGAAACGCCGTCGCCTACGTCACCACGCAAAGACCTTGGGCGGCAAAACCAAAATCCCCACCAGTAGCAAGCCACAAATTGGAGCGGGTTTCTCTTTGATGATTGTGTTCCGAGGTGTGGCAGAGGTTTACTGGTGGCCCCGCCGCCCCGGAGGTGAGGTAGCTGCTTGGCACGCGGCCCTCGCCTTCTACATCCAGGAGAGACAGGGATTATTCCAACATGCCAGCCCTTGCCAAGCAATCCTGATGCGGATAAATCAACAGAGGTCACACCCCAATCAAAAACAGAAACACCTCGATAATTTGCATGAAATCTGCATTTTGCCGAACCGTCTTTCATCTCCAATTCATCTTTTGTGTTATTGCTGTTATATTATGGAACAATCCCCGTGCACAGAGAGGATTTCACCAAATCAGGTGAGGATCGGTACTTGGCACATGTACATAAGTGTTTTGATAAGTGCTCAAATTATACGCATAATATCTAGTCCTACAAGAGGTAAACAAGCCTGCTAGAGCCTACTGAGATTTTTGACATGTCAGAGCTACTGAAAAGCTAGCAGGGCTGGTGAGGAATCAATTACATGTCAGACTCATCTGCTTGAATGTCTTGCAAGTATATGAAATTGCAAGACTTAATCTTTAATTGAAAACAGTGAATAAACATGGGTGACCGCTCACTGGTAACAGAAAAAAGCAGTCAGACAACGAGGCCGCCCTTTCAGGATTTACATCTCAGTTCCTTTTCTTGTTTCGTTCCTTAACAATGTCCACCTCTTGGACGGACACTCTACAGCTAAAAAACTTTTTTTTTAACTCTCTGCCACCTCCAGTCAGTAGGCCCTGTAAAAGGGAATGTTACTCATCAACCTTCCTGTTCTTCTTTCTCTAGGCCTGGCAGCCTTCTGTATGAAGTCGGGCGGGAGGACTCATTGGCAAGGCAGATTACGGGTCGCATTTTTCTGTTTTGATTGTTCATTCACTGCTAGTGCCTTAGTGGCAGGGCCGGTCAAGGTGGGTGGGTTTGTTGGCAGCACCTCTCCCCTGGTATCTGGTGTGGCTTTAAGATGGTGGTGCTCCTTTCCTATCGAGACATGTACCGGTTTATGTTGGCGGTGGCTACATCTGGATGTCCTGAGTCACCATGTGGCTCAACCTCCTTGTCTTTCTTTTTTTTTTTGTAGAGTTTTATATAGCGCGAACTAGACCCGAACCGAACCGAATCAGGTATCAGAGCGCTTTACATAGTACAAGTTACGTTTTTACATGAGGACACACACTTTCATTTTTAGGCACGGGGAGATTAAGTGATTTGCCCAGAATCACAGGAGGTTTTAGCGTCGTTACCGAGACTCGAACCCAGATCCCCAGGTCCGAGGTCGAGCGCCTTAGCCGTTAAGCCAACTCCTCTACCTTTCTTAGGTGAAGTGGCCAGGTTGGTTAGGGATGTGCTTGTCTAGTGCCGTAGGAGGCCTCTTTTGCTTCAGATGACATGGGGCTACTGGACTGGAGTGACCACTGTGCCCTCGGCCTGGTCACCCCCACACCTCCCGCCTGCTCCTCCTTACCTGCCTGAGCCTTGCAACCAGCGACGCCCCAGCCGCCACAGGACCACCCAGCGATGCCCCAGCCGCCACAGGGCCGCCGCCGAGCCCCCAGGCTTCCCGCCGGGTCCCACGAGACCCCGCCCCCCCGGCCGCCGATTGGTTCCCGCGCTCCCCGCCTCCCCGCAGACCCTCCCTACCGGATCCCCTCTTAAGGGGTCCCACACCGCTGCCCTGGAGTGACCACTGTGCCCTCGGCCTGGTCACCCCCACACCTCCCGCCTGCTCCTCCTTACCTGCCTGAGCCTCGCAACCAGCGACGCCCCAGCCGCCACAGGACCACCCAGCGACACCCCAGCCGCCACAGGGCCGCCGCCGAGCCCCCAGGCTTCCCGCCGGGTCCCACGAGACCCCGCCCCCCGGCCGCCGATTGGTTCCCGCGCTCCCCACCTCCCCGCAGGCCCTCCCTACCGGATCCCCTCTTATGACGCCCCCAGAGCGACCGCGCAGCGGACGCGCGCAGCGGGAGCACCGATTGAGCGCCGAAGGTGCGCCAAAGGTAAGCCCGTCTACGCCCGTCCGCGCCTGGACCGCGCCGAGCGCCAGGACCCCTGGCCCTCGCAGACCCCAGCCCACCCGCCGGACGTACGACGCCGCCACCCTCAATGCACTCAACGCCGGCCGAACCCCTGGGTGCTACCGAGCCACCCCGAGACGCACCCACGGACCCTTCACCTGCCAGTCCAGCAAAGTCTCCTGCATCCGGACCTGCACTGCACCAGCATCCACCAAGCCGAACACCAGCAGCAACCACCTGAAGTGCATCCTGCTCAACACCCGCTCCGTCCACAGACACGCCGTCCAACTTTGGAACCTCCTCGACACCACAGCTCCTGACGTTGCCTTCCTCACGGAAACCTGGATGAACGACTCCTCAGCGCCCGACATCGCCATCGCCATCCCAGAGGGCTACAAGATCATCAGGAGAGACCGCGACAAGCAGACTGGAGGAGGCATCGCCATCATCCACAGGAACAGCATCCGCATCTCGACCAACACCGACGACACCCTGACAACCGCCGAACACCTGCACTTTCAGATCCACACCGACCCCAAGACCACCCTCAGGGGCACCCTGATCTACCGACCCCCAGGACCACGCACTCAATTCAGCGAAGACATCGCTGACTTCATCAGCCCGCACGCCCTCCCCTCCTATGACTACATCCTCCTCTGGGACATCAACTTCCACCTGGAGAACAACAACGACCGCAACACCACCACCCTGCTTGACAACCTCGCCACCCTCGGACTCAAGCAGCTGGTGACCACCCCCACCCACCTCGCCGGACACACACTCGACGCCGTCTTCTCATCCAGCAAAGACATCGCCTTCAGCCACGCCACTGGACTCCACTGGACGGACCACAGCTGCATCCACTTCACCTTCAGAAGGACCACGGTCCACCACCACCAGCAACAGGCTGCACGAAGAAGCTGGAACAAGATCACAGCCGACCAACTCGCCGCATCCCTAAACCAGCACCCTCCCGCCAGCTCAGCGAACCCCAGCCAAGCCGCCGACAACCTCACAAAATGGATCTGCACCTGCGCGGACGAACTCGCCCCTCTGAGGACCCCGCCCAGCAGACCCGGAAGCAAGAAGGCCCCGTGGTTCACCGACGAACTCAAGAGCTCCAAGAAGAACTGCCGTGCCCTCGAGAAAGCCTGGAGAAAAGACCCTACACCGGACAACATGACGACCCTCAAGCTCGCCACCCGAAAGCACCACCAACTGATCCACGCCACCAAGAAAACAGCATTCAAGGACCGGCTGGACAACAACGCACACAACAGCAAGGAACTCTTCAACATCGTGAGAGAGCTCTCCAACCCCAACGCCGGAACCAACGACATCACCCCATCGCAAGACCTCTGAAACTCCCTCGCCTCCTACTTCCACAACAAGATCGCTGACATACACAACAGCTTCAACACACAAACAACGCTCCCCACGACCACACCAACGCCCCCCACCACCACCCTCAACGCCTGGACACCGATCAACCTCGAAGACACCATCAGCACGATGAACTCCATCCACTCCGGATCTCCAACCGACCCCTGCCCCCACCACGTCTTCAACAAGGCTGACGCTGTCATCGCACCCCACCTGCGGGACATCATCAACACCTCCTTCGACACCGCCACCTTCCCTGAGAGCTGGAAGCACGCCGAACTCAGCGCTCTACTAAAGAAACCAACGGCGGACCCCACCGAACTCAAGAACTACCGCCCCATCTCGCTCCTCCCGTTTCCAGCCAAAGTCATCGAGAAGACCGTCAACAAGCAACTGGCAGCCTTCCTCGAGACGACTGGATCCCTCGACCCATCTCAGTCAGGCTTCCGGGCCAACCACAGCACCGAGACCGCCCTCATCGCTGCCACTGACGACATCCGAACCCTGCTGGACAACGGAGAAACAGCGGCCCTCATCCTCCTGGACCTCTCCGCGGCATTCGACACTGTCTGCCACCGCACCCTAGTACAGCGCCTCGGCAACGTCGGAATCGAGGAGAAGGCACTGGAATGGATCATCTCCTTCCTTGCCGGAAGGACACAGAGAGTCCGCCTCCCCCCGTTCAGATCAGAAGCCACGGAAGTCATCTGCGGCGTCCCTCAGGGCTCCTCGCTCAGCCCCACCCTCTTCAATGTCTACATGAGCCCCCTTGCGGCCATCGCACGCCAACACAACCTGAACATCATCTCCTACGCCGATGACACCCAGCTGATCCTCTCCCTGACCAACGACCCCGCCGCCGCCAGAGCCAACCTACATGAAGGGATGAAAGACGTGGCCGACTGGATGACGACCAGCCGCCTGAAACTGAACACAGACAAGACGGAAGTCCTCATCCTGGGCTCCTCACCCTCCGCCTGGGACGACTCCTGGTGGCCCCCCGCCCTGGGCAACGCACCCAAACCGACAGACCACGCACGCAACCTGGGCTTCATCCTGGACTCCTCCCTCTCCATGACCAGACAAGTCAACGCCGTCTCCTCGTCCTGTTTCAACATCCTGCGCATGCTACGTAAGATCTTCCGGTGGATCCCCACCGAGACCAGGAAGACGGTCACCCAGGCCCTCGTCACCAGCCGTCTGGACTACGGCAACGCCCTCTATGCCGGAACCACCGCCAAGCTCCAGAAGAGACTCCAGCGTATCCAGAACGCCTCCGCACGACTCATCCTCGACGTCCCCAGACGAAGCCACATCTCCAGACACCTGAGAGACCTGCACTGGCTCCCGATCAACAAGAGAATCACCTTCCGGCTCCTCACCCACGCACACAAAGCCCTGCACAACCAAGGCCCGACTTACCTCAACAGCCGCCTCAACTTCTACGCTCCCAAACGCCATCTCCGCTCGACCAGTCACGCCCTCGCCGCCGTCCCCCGCATCCAAAGAGCGACAACAGGAGGAAGGTCCTTCTCCCACCTGGCCGCCAAGACCTGGAACTCCCTCCCGACCGACCTACGCTTGACCCAAGACCACCTCTCCTTCAGGAAGAAGCTCAAGACCTGGCTGTTCGAGCAGTAGCGGACCCCCCCCCCCCCCAGCGCCTTGAGACCCTCCGGGTGAGTAGTGCGCGGTATAAATGCCTATGATTGATTGATTGATTGACTCTCTGGTATATTCATTAGGATCTTTATGGCTGAAAACTTTTCTACAATGGTGGCTAAGAAACAGGCCAGTAGATTGGACTTTTTTAGTTATACTGTGCCTTTCACTTCCTTATGGCTATCCTCAGACTATGATCAGGACTTTCATGCCTGATCTGAGGGGATCATTTGGTAGACAATGAGGAGATGGCACTTGTACTAGGCCACATGAGAGATACTTTGGAACTGCCTTATACGTCCATAAAAGTGCAATTCATTATTATTTGCCCAATTTCAGGGTTTTGTCCCTAATTCTGTATTCTATCCAGATCGTTCCAAGACCAATTCTGTTGGAAGCAGTATTCACAGGTTCCTCGATTGATGTGGGGATTTGATGTAAGGTGCTTTGTGGTGGGATATAGTGTGGTCATTATACCAAGCCAAATTCTCTTCTCTGTCTTTCAATTCCAGGCCTCAATTGGCTCACTGGCTGGACGACTTAGACTAACAAGCAGCAGTCCATGGTGGAATTCAATTCAGGTTGGATAAGCAGGTAATCTCCCTGGTGTCCCTGGAAGAGTGGAGTGAAGGGGTTTCCTATCATGTTTTTTGGTGCCAGAGATCAGGGGGGATACCTGCTGATCATCACCTTGAAAGGGGTGTACAATTGTGTGCAGACTGTTCACTTTTAAGATGGCCACCCTACAGAAAATCATTGATCTGATCCTAGCAAGAGAAGATTTGTAAGTTATGGACATGAGGATGCTTCACATTTCTCATTATCAATGACTGATGTGGTTTTCTGTCCACCCTCTCAGTCTTATGCCCGTTTAGCTGCTTCTTTCCAAGGTGCTTCCCAGTGATGTCTCGCTTGCAGGTATTCACCTGTATCTGGACGATTAGTTGATCCATTCTCCATCGACAACAATGCAGTGGAGGATCTGGAGGTGGTGTTTTAGCTAAACACTGTGGGATTCCTAATCAATTTATGAGCAGTATTATATAGCTGGACAACACCCTGAGCAGCCCTTAACTCAAAGAACAGTTTTGTCCAAATAAACAAGAGATATGACGAATATATAATATAAAATGGTATAGTAAAAGGTCACAAGACATAATAATAAACTGTTATAATCATGTGATGGAGCAGTAAACTATAGAACATTCATTATATAGGGTAAAAGGAAAGAAGTCATGTCTTAAAAATGTGTCAAGGGGCCGATCGACAAGGGTTGTAGGAGTGCTCTCCTAATATTCGGAATTATGGACTTAGGATGACTATATCGGTTTAATGGATTACGGTAACATTGAAGAAGACTAATGGATATACTTACTTTTCCTTAGTACTGGTGAGCTCATGAAGCGGGAATATTTTTAACTTGGTTTGGTCTTTTTAGATAAGCTTCTGAATACAGTGTTTACTGACTTACAGATTATTGGAAGCTTTCTGTGTGAGACTGACTACGATTATACTGTTTGGGGCAGATGTACAAGAAACTGACGCATCTGTAGAGATGCGTCAGTTTCCCTGCGCCAACCTGCCTTACCTTTGTGCCACCATGGGTGCTTCGTATTTACAATACGGCGCACCGTGGCGCAAGGATTGACAGATGCGTCAAAAATTCATTTGCATCTGTTCGCCCAAAAGTCACGCATTGCTGGAGTCGGGTCTCCAGCACAACGCAACTCCAGCAATGCATGTGGAGACCTATACTTATTGTACCGTGTCATTCCTTACGCCTGCTTCAAGCCAGCGTGAGGTTTTGATGCAGTTGCATCCTAGAAGTCGTGCAGTGAAATCTTGTAAATTTCACTGCATCACTTTTACAAGGCTTTCCTGAGTGGGAACAACAGCACAAACGTGTTGCAGGGGGCTTGTAAATCTCCCCTTGCCACTTTAACAATGCGAAACAGGTGAGCTGCCCTGATAAAGTCAAATTGGTTTAATAACCAATGGCGAAACATGTTTTGGGTATAGAATAGGCTGTAAGATTGACTGGAATGTACACTGTATTCAATGAATGACTAATATCTCCTATGGAGAAGGAGGATTAAAGAAACAAAGAAAATGCAACGAAGGAGCAAGAACTCTTTATGTGTACCCACGTCTTTGATTGATTATTGTGTTGCTCAAGGTACTCATTATGTTGGAAATATACCCCAACACCGTATCCCCTGCTGGAGATATGATTCCACCCATTCCAGGGCCCCTCCGGGAGGCTCTCCATGCTCCTGGGACCGATCTGACAGAGCCTGACAGCAACCTATGGCTGCTGCCGACCAGAGACACGATTCTGCCATCCTGCTGATGGGTCAGACCCAAGCAGGGGAAGGTAGGAAAATAGGTTTCCTGTCACAGGGAGGTGTGACCACCTCCCGAACTGGACTTAGTGTACTGGGCTGGGGTGGGGGCACTTGCCAGCTACACATAGTGTGGGCACTCCTTGCATGCTCCAGTTCAAACCAGATCAGGGAGCCGTTGGCTCCCAGCTCTAGCGCGAAACTGGACAAAGGACATGGGAGTATCCTCCCCACTGGTCGACCCCTCCTCTGGGAGGAACCACTGAATCATCCCAACCCTCACCTTAGGGTACTTAAGGACTTACCTGTGGGTGGGTCCCTAGATTTGTCATGTGATTCGATTCAGATTTAATTCCACCTCTTCTTTGACCGTCTGGATATCCTGGCCGAGTCGTGCTGACCGCGCCGCACTGATTGCATCGTCCTCTGCTTTGAGACTGAGACTGCAAAGGAGAAGACTCTGTCGACTCCTGACCTTGTTGTCCTGCAAACCCCCTGCACCATCAGTGCCCATGCTCCATACATGTTCCGTCTGGGGAATGTGGACATCTAAAGACATCCAAAGGAATCTCCCTTGGAGTGAAAGAGTCACTCCCCTGCATCCGCAGTCACAGCAACATGATTGATTGGTTTGCCGAACCTGGGCTCCCATGTACTCCGCAAGGCTCTACAACAGAAGTGGTGGATCTGTGTTCCCTCGAGGCCTGAGCTGTCCCCTCGTTGCATTGAGGCCGACATCCTTTGTAGAAACACGCTGTAACCAAACCCCTGTGCACGATGTTGCTGCTCCCTTCAATCACCCAGTGACCGCAACGGTTACCATGACCGACTCGTGCCAACAGAGTCGGACACATCGAGAGGTTTTGTCGGCGAGTCTGTTCCCGCTATAACTGACCCGTCCCGACGTGGTTGGTTGGACAGATCGATTCTGTTGTCTTCAGCATCCTGGTGGCTCGGGCAGAGCTATTGATTCAGTGTACCCGTACGTGAAGCCTCTTCATCTAACCTGCATCATTGAACTCAAGTGGCCTGGATGCCAGGTGCAGCATGGACTATGTCCCAAATACGCACAAAACCCTAATAAGCAAAAGGGGAGGGAACAAGAGGCTACTGGGCAGTCAAGGTAAGCTGGCCTCCAAGTAACATGTATCACACAACAAGAAGTTACCCTGGCAAGATGTCTGATTTTTAAAGAAGGTAGAGGTACACTATGCCAATTACCAATGTGCCTTTGGGCATCTCAACAAGCCACCATCGGGGAAGCAACAAGGACAGAACGTAGGAGCATCACGAGGGATGCACCTTGAGGCAAGTACGACTACAGGGGTTCCTCAATTCCTCCCTTCCCATGGGACATCCCTAACCCGGGGTTTCTGAAGGTTCATAGTAGAGTTTGACAAAGGTCAACCTACTTAAGTGGATTCATCTTAGTCTCTTTGAGACTAGATAGGAGCCCATTCTTTCATGTCCTGGTGAATGCCATGGACACACCTGGCCACAGAGGCAGAAACATGTTGGCGACACTGATGGGATGGGACACTAATCCCCCAAGTCCCCTCTATTAGTTTTAATATTTAGCTAATTTTCCGCAGTTAAAATTTTCATGTAGTATTTGCATCGATTTTTAACATCACTCATTCACTTTCTTAGCATGGGTCCCCACTTAGTTGTAGAAGTGCCTCCCTGTCTCCACGTGTAGACCCGCTCTTTATCAAACGCGGTTTTTAAAGAGTGAGGACTGACGATAATGAAGCATGACACCTGGTGGTGTGTGAGGACTGTACTAAAATTTTTTTGAGATGCCCAACAGCACATAGGTAATTGGCAAAGTGTGTCTCTATCTTCTTTATGAATCAGACATCATGCCAGGGTAGAATCTTGTTGTGTGATACATAGACTTTGTCCCCTCTGCTTTGAGGTACTCTTCGACTCGAACTCACTTCTGGGTTCCAACCAAGTGTCTCGTCCTTCTGTGGTAAGACTGCAACTGCGATGTACCTGCTGATCAGTATTGAGTTCTCATGCGGCCGTCGCGGGGTTCCAAGACTCTCAGATGGGGATGTTCCTTGGGCCCCCAACTCTTCTTCGTCTCCTGGGTGCAGTCTCCACTTAGGTCGTTGTTTGTGTCCCACTATTTTGATATATGGTCTGGTCTTCCCCTTTGGACCACTGTTTACTGGTGCTGATTGCTGTTTTATATCCAAAGTATTGTGTGCATTGTGAATATCTCTGGGGAGGAGATATTGCAATGTGTTAGTGAGTAATTGTAATAAATATCTATTTTTATAAGTACACTGTGTAGTTCTTTTTCATTTAGCCTTTACTAAAATATTAGATACTGGTAAACTGAGCTGCTTTGCACTCCTCCTAGATTAAGCCTGAAGGCTGTTCTCCAATGCTACCACTTAGAGATTTTTGTATGGTTATCTAAACCCTTAAAATCACCATAAAGGTCGACCGCGTTAGTGCAGGGTTCAACACTTACATAAGGGAGCACTTTATACTGATCCGGCTTCTCACAGAAAAACACGGGATAATGAATGAAAGAAGAATTAAATAAGAGAAAAAATGACAAGAGAAAAAGAAAAGACAAATGGATAGCAAAAAAAGAAAAACTGAGAAGGAAACAAGAAACTGGAAAAGAAAGAAAGAGCAAGAAGTAAAAGAAAGGCAAACACGGGAAGCACTAAGACCAAAGGAAATGGGCTAAAAATAATAAACATGGGAGAACTATAAAGAAAGAATGAAACAGAACTAACTTAAAGAAAAAATATGGGAGGAGAAAATAACAAAAAGCAAGGTGTGACAGGAGAAAGAAGGAAGGTGAACAAAAAAGGCCAACAGTGAAAAGAATGGCTTTTTCACACAATTAGATGGTTGAAAAGATGAGTGTAGAAGGTAAGGTGACATAGAAGGAAGAGGATGAGAACAAACACTGAAACAAGGGAGTGATGAGAAGCATACACCAAAGAAGAATGAAAAGAACAGATGGTAAGAGCGAAGGAGAGAGCCAGATAAGAGAGGAAGGTATGCATTTAGGCTAAATAAAAACCTGGAAAATGGAGGTGAGGGAAACTGAGAAATTGAGGTAAGGAGATGAGAAAAGGGAAGTGAAGAAAAGGAAACCATGATACTGATGTGACAATGATGCCAGTAAATATTGTTGTGAGTAGGGGCATGGCCAAGCACGATGGCTGACAAGATGTGCCAGCACAGAGCTCTTTGATACCCAGGGCCAGACTGGCCATAGCGGGCACCGGGCAATCCTCCGGTGCGCTGCATAGGTGGGGGCCGGTTTTGGGCCCCTGGGGGCCGGTTTTTTACAGGGCCGTTTTGCAGCATAACTGCAAAATCGGCCCTGTACCAAAATCGGCCGAAAATCGGCCCTGGCAAAGAGGTCGTAAGTTATAAAGGGGTTAACCTTAAAACTCCTGGACCTGGGTCATTAAATTGGTACACGAAGGAGTGGTCCGAGTTATAAATCAATTTGGTAAGGACGTTATTTAGTTTTACTTCATACCGATAAACACAACATATTATTAAATACAATGAAGTAGAGTTAAAGATGCAATATTCAAAATCAAATTGCATTTATTTTTAGCAAAATTTACTCATGTAAATTTCCAACAAGGAATTTATCATAAATGGTCAACATTAATTCAATGTAATTGTGAAGTCATTACATTAAAAGTG
Organism: Lissotriton helveticus; assembly: GCF_964261635.1. Classification (NCBI taxonomy): domain Eukaryota; kingdom Metazoa; phylum Chordata; class Amphibia; order Caudata; family Salamandridae; genus Lissotriton; species Lissotriton helveticus. The sequence continues at coordinate 381,628,183 of NC_136061.1, read as the reverse complement.
CTCTCAGTGTGAGAAGGAAGGGAAGTGAAGAGGTTGTGAGGGACTGGGTAAAGGTGGTGTGACATTTATAACATCACATTGAAATCAAATACGCCTTTACAATCAAAGTAGTATTAATGTTCCCAAATCACATCATACATAGGTGAGATACATTCATTTCATTGGATCCTATGGTGTGTTAGGTTGGCGTAGTCTACGCTTCGACCCCCATGTACGCTGAAGGGTTATTATCGCCTCGTGTTGGGGTCTTCGTCAGGACAAAGATAGAGAGCCTATGGAACAATATAAAGGCTAACATTAGTAGTCTAAGTGGTGAATTGGCTGTATTTTAAGAAGGGATGTAGGAATTACCTACATGGAACTGACGGTCAGCAGCTGGGCCTTTGCGCGCTCCTACGAATTCTGAAATAAATGAAATGAAGGAAATTCTCAAAGGACAGCTATGGCTAGGGAGCCATATGACAGTGACTTGTGTGGGAGGGAGACTTACTTGGGCAGTGATCCTCATGAGTCAGCATAGAAAAACTTGTCAAATTTGTGGTTTCCGTAGTCACTTTATGATTTCCGTGCTCGTCTGGCACCGTTCTAAAAATCAATAAAGTGTGCGACATGAGACTAACAGGGGTTAAGAAGTGTATTGTTAATCAGAACTGGATTGCGTAGGAGTTAAAATGGAACCTCGTACTATTCATAAAGGACAGGGTTGGAAAACTGGCATGTGGGATGTGCATCGTTAACTTACAAATTCGTAGGTAAAGGATAGCAAACGGGTCGTGATGTTTATCAAAATTCAGTCTTAACATCGAGTCTAGAGTTCGAACTAACCCGGCGTGTTGGTGGGTACATTTCAAGCCGGAGAAGTAGAATACTACTGGGTTGGTGCTATTAGCGTAGTCTGGTAGTGCTTAAGGCCTGTGATGCTTCGTATATGTATTCGTACCTTCTCGGCGTCAGAATGCCGCCGTCCGCACAGCTCGCTACCTCGATGCATCTCACGATGCTCGCGGTGCCGCCGCTCAATGCTAAGTATTCAGGGGCTCGGCACTGCCGGGCCAATCACCGGGTCACTCCATGATACGCCGCGTCAGCGTGAGACTGGTAAGGGAGGGAGTATCTAAAAAGATGCATGTTGGTTGCAAGGGATACTAAAACTTAGGATCGGGTGTGTTCATTATTCTGAGGGAAGCGGTTTAGTATCGCAGTCACTAAAATGGCGCATACTGGTGGAGAAATATGTGTCTCCGATTCGGTCTAACTTGGAAATATATTATCAAAATTGCATGGTGTTCGGTATGGCAATCTGAAAATGACCTAGACATTCTTACAATGACATTTAGGAGAAAACATGTCAATCAATGAGATAAGCAGTGGGCCATGTTTTTATCATTCTACCGGTACTGTTGCATATAGTGTATGATAAACATGCAATTTGATAAATCTCAAGATCTGGTTGGTGATATATAACAGAGATCTGTAGACAGAATTATGCATATGTATCAACCATATAAAAGGAAATTGCAAATCATACAAATCATACGTAATTTGGAATTCAATGTACTCGAGTAAAACAGCAATCAAAGTTAATATTGGATTATAGAGGCCTCTTAACAATACTAGCATGTACTCTATCTACGGGTGGAGTTTATGAAAAGACAGTGGCTACCCCGCTACATTTATCCACATGATTGGTGTGTTAATGCAAACCTACAATACAGTGCGATTATTCGGGTTCAAGACCCGCCATTTGTGCAAAATTGGCATCTAGGGGCATATTACCAAGCAATAGCGATAATTATCGCTATTGCTTGGTGAGAGACAAAATTTTACCGCTGAGCTGCGGCGATCGCAGATAAACCTTGGTATTACCAAGGTTTATCGCAAATGCGATAAAAAACGGCCGCAATGCATGAATATCGCTGAAAAGTCAGCGATATTCATGCATTACCGAGCTAATGCTCTTAGCCATGTTATCCACCTCCCATTGGATAACATGGCTAAGAACTGCTCAGGGCAGGTGTTAGCTTTTGGAGATATTCGCGCTTAGCGCGAATATCTCCAAAAGTTGGTAATAGGAGATAGCGATGTTAGCGACTGTTTCCAGTCGCTAACATCTTGGCACGCCCACTTTGCATCTCATTAGTGATAAATATCACTGAAATGCAAAGTGGGGCCCAAGATGGTCGCTATCTCCTACTAGCTGTCGCTAACTGGTGTTAGCGACAGCTAGGTAATAGGGAGATAATTTTATCTCCGCTTTCTTGGCTTTTAAAGCCATAAAAGCGGAGATAAACCCCCTTGATAATATGCCCCCTAGTTCATTGAGACCACTGTTGATAGTCTTAAATTTGTGCATCCAGTTACACTCCCTGATGTTTAGGATGGAGTTCAAATTCCCACCTCTCGGTCCTAGGGTAATCTTATCGAGTACAACCCATCTCATCGATTCAGGGGCGTGTTTTTTGTCCATGAAATGTTCAACAAGTGGTGCTCCTGCTGTTTGGCAGCGGACCCTGCTGCAGTGTTGGAAAATTCGGTTTTTGAACTTTTGTTTGGTTTGCTCAATGTACATCAGTTCGCATGGGCAAAGAATAGCAAAAATTACTCCGCTGGTGTTGCAATTTGTAAAGGACATGAGGTCTATGGTCAAGTTGTTATGAGTTATTTGTTTAGTCTCCCAACATGTTGGGCATGCTTTGCACGTCGTGCATCTGAAGTGGCCTACTACCCCTGGTAGGTTCCACAGTCCTTGGATGGTCGGTGCCTGTGGTGTGTCTAGTAGAGATCGAACAATGTGGTCCCTTATACTTTTGGCCTTTTTGAAAGCATGCATTGGTGGCTCTGGGGTGTCTATGATGTCTGCCACCAGGCCCCAATGTTTGTTGATAATTCTCTTTATTTCATTGCTCTTGTTGCAAAATGTTGTGACGCAGATCATACGATCCTGAGACGACTGGCGTTCTTTTGGCATTAGAAGTGTGGATCTATCCTGAAACCATGCTCGTTTTCTAGATCTTTTGACGAGTCGCTTGGGGTAGCCCCTATCAATCAGGCGGGTGATTAGATCATCAGATTCTTTGAAGAAATCTTCCTTCAGAGAGCAATTTCTATGAATGCGAAGAAATTGGCCGAAAGGCAGGTTGTCCCGTAGGCCTCTTGTGTGATGGCTGGTGTATCTTAGAAGGGAATTTCTTTCAGCTGGTTTCCTATAGAGGGTGGTGTAGAGTTTGCCTTCCATATCTTTTATGCTGATGTCCAGAAAGTCGATGTATTCCTTATTCATGTGCATCGTAAACTTTATGTCCTCCGATTGGGTTTTCAACCACTCCATGAAGTCCTTCAGGTCGTGTTCTTCGCCAGTCCATATTGTCAGGACGTCGTCTATGTATCTATGTCAATTTGAAATCTTGTTGTGGTATGGATTGTGCTGTGATAGGATGCAATCTTGTTCATATTCAGACATGAATAGGATAGCCAGGTCTGGGGCGAAGGCAGCGCCCATAGCAACTCCTTTGCTTTGGATGTAGAACCTGTTCTGGAAAACAAAGAAGTTTTTTGTCATGGCGATTTCAAGCAGATCAATAATGAACTCTGTTGGGACCCCCGCTGGTTGCACCCGCTTTTGTAAAACTCTCCTCATACATTCCAAAGCCGGTCTCTGGGGAATACTGGTATATAGGGAGACGATGTCCATTGTCACCAGGATCTGGTTGTTTTTGTTGAATGGCATCTGGTCAACCAAGTTGATCACCTGCATCGTGTCCCTGAGATATGTAGGCGTCGCTTCCGCCAGTGGTTTCAAAAATGCATCCACATATTTGCAGAGGGGTTCTAGCAGGGAGCCGCAACCCGATATGATGGGCCGTCCTGGTGGTTTGACTGGATTTTTATGTACGTTAGGTAGTACATATATTGTGGGAACCCTCGGCTGTTCCACATTGAGATAATCAAACTCCTTCTTGGTCAAAAAGCCCATTTCCAGTGCTTTCTTGGTAATGGCTACGATCTCAGTCCTTATCTCCTTGGTAGTATCCGAAGCTACAGGTCTGTAGCTAACCCCATCCGTTAGTTGAGAATACATTTCAGCCTTATACTCTTCCACATCCAGCATCACTATGGATCCCCCTTCATCAGCTGGTTTGATCACAACTGATTTATTGTTCTTTAGTGTGTTCAACGCTGTCCGTTCTCCTGCAGTGATATTGTGTTTGACATAAGATCTTCTGTCACATGTCCTTAGAACGTCCCTTAATACCACGCTCTCATATGTCAAAATCCTATGTGATACTGATGCCATGGTAGGCATGAATGTTGATGGTGGACGTAGATTTGTGAAGGCCGTCATGGTTGGTAATGCTCGATTCTTAAAAAAGTTTCTTAATCGTATCTTCCTGAAGAATCTGGTGAGTTCCGTTTGGATACTGAATCTATTGACCTGGGATGTGGGTACAAAAGATAGCCCTTTGCAGAGTACACTTGTTTCCTCAGCCGTTAGTGTATGGCTTGATAGATTGATTATTGGGCTGACTCTAGTCGTGGTTCTGGGGGGCCCCCCAGTTACCATCTGTAAGTCTTCCTCCTGGTGCTTCTCTCCCCGTGATCCTCTGGTTGGAAATGCACCTGTTTCGAATTCTGGCCCTGTTGTCTCCCTCCGTCCCAGTTCTGTTGGTTCTGTCCCCGGGTGGGGCGGTTGTTCCATGAGCCTCCTCTGCCTCTGCCTCTCGGTGGTCTCCACTGAGTGTCTCCTAAAAAAGGCGGTTGTGCACCGCTCGTGAAGTACTGGGTTTTTCGCAACCCAGCGGTGCCAGGGAGAACACCCAAAGACTTCGAGTTCTTCCTGTTTCAGACTACAGAATACAGAAACACAGAGTCTTCTAGGTTAAGTCAAAGATCGAATTTATTGGCTGCAGCCAGTAACAGTGTATCCTAGAAGTACAACATGGTGTATATTTTCAGGAGACTGCTCAACCTTACAAAGCCAGTCTTCTCCTTTATACAAAATATTATGCTTTAGGCAAACATTCCTTACTTTACAGTTGATCATTCACATATTTTCACTACAAAGAAAAAGCAGAGTCATGATGACAAGCCCGTATTTCAGTTTGTCCAGCCCACAATTAATTACCCGGCAAGGCCCAGTATTTCCATCAGATATCGACGGACCCCCAATAAAAACGGGCACCTCCTCCTCGTAAAGCAAGTCATAAAGGAAGAAACAGGGGCAGGTGTGTGTAAGATTAGGCATGGTTCGTGTGCGATGAAAGGTTTATGATATGTTGTGCCTTGATACTAATCTCATTCGGCCAATGGGAGAGGAACTGCCCGAACGAGTTTGGCTTCAGGCAGTGGAGTCAGCTTGCCCAGGTCACAGAGAAGTCAGTAAAGGTGTACGTGTCCTTCGGACTCGTTTTCGGCTTCAGTTCACCGGCCTATGTGAGGGCAATCACAAAATGGCTGCCGTATACAAAATGGAACCCTAGGGTTCAGGACGGAATCTCTGTTTTCAGGGTGATCTCGTGACTCGAATACGACGGAAATACTCATGCATAGTATACTCGCCATTCTCGGTCTATTGATACTAAAATCGTCATGATACGACGATGTTTATGACACGGGTCAGAATTTTCAGTACCACAGACCCTTCTTTTGCCCTTACATAGGCAATTAACCTATACTCATGCTAATCTGAGTCCAGGTCTATATTCGTAAAGTCATTGAGATGTTGCTGTAGCATCATCCTATTACTTAGCTCGTCCCTCGATACAGGCTTCCTTACACACGATGTAGCACAGAGGCCACATATAGCAGGAGCACACTGTACGCACAGACAGAACAGGAAAAGAATGGCTAAGATCATCCCAATGACCATCAGAATCTTCCATCCCCAGGCGGATACCCAGAACCACCCCAGTAACGACCAATCTCCTTTATCCACGTGAATAGAGTGGGAGATCTTGTGTAGTTTGGAAATGGCCTGGTACACTGTTGGAGCGTTATCTGGAATGAAAACACAGCAACTCGATTAGATCACTTTACATACCCCACCTCGGTCTGCAAGTATGACATCTAACGCGACCCTGTTCTGAAGGGTCATAAGACGATCCGACTGGAGCTCAGCAGTCAAGTTACTAAGGGCACCGGCAGTTTCAACTACGGTGGATTCAACCACCCTTGTCAATTGTCTTATGTTCTTGCTGTTAACCATGGGTCCCCAAAACGGCAGAAAACCCTTCACGAAGTCTCCAAATTCTTGTCCAGTAGTGTCTTCTTTACTGAAGACACCTCTAACTATCCTTGTCTTATGGTAATCTGCCGTAGCTGTGTAGGTGGGAGGCAACAGGAACGAAACAAAACATGTGCCCGAAAAGTCAGGGGGCAACCATGTATAGGCTCTATCATGGCAGATGAAATAGGTACCCCTAGCTGCTAGGAACGAAGGGGAAGTCTGAGACGCAAAAACATACGTTTCAGGGCAGGTACTCTTCCCTAACTGAGCTCTGGGATTCTTGCCATTACCTTGCAGACATAGGTGACCCTGATGGGGTACAATCCAAATCGGGGAGGACCTCTTAGCTTGCTGTTTTTCATTCAGAGTAATGCCATATCCGGTCACGTTCCATCCAATGTATGCTAGTGTCTCATCTCTCGGGATAGTCTCATAGGAAGTATCTTCCCTAATCATATCTACTATACCCTTAACTAGAGCACTATTCTTAGGATTATCTTTCACAGAACGTAGGGGGTAGACTTCATGTGCATAAATGAACATTGTCCTGTATGCCCACACAGAACCATTATGGCTAAAAGGCAGGACCAGATAGGGGATACCTTTATCCGTTGTATGAGGCATAAGACCACACACCCAACAGTTAGTCGTGTTCATTACTATTTGGTGTTGGTGCATAAGCTGAATGAAAGAGTTATTAATAAACTCTAATCTCCTAACAGACTCATGTTCAGAAAAAGGGTGGAAAGAATGCGAGGACACAGTAGGAGGAGGTATGGGCTGTGTAGTGGGTGCAAATGTCACTCGAAAAGAATATAAAACATATCCTATTAAAAACATCATCACACTGAACAACATAAAAATGCACAATATCAGAAAACTTTTCTTGGTCATCATTCTGCAAATTTTAGCCTTAAAGTTCATCTGTTTGGCAGGTCTCTCCATCTCGAAAAACTCCATCCTCTCTAATTGCTGCTCACGGTGGTAGGGTGTTCTATGCTAAGGAATGCTTCTGTCAGTCCAGGGCAACTCCCTTAGACCAACCAGAACCGTCGACCTAACGTCTTCGGCTGCACCCCAAAGACTTGGGCAACAGCGACCCTACAGCTGAACCCGGATGGTGGTTCGAAAAACAGAAATAAAAAAGTTTCTCAGATGAGAGAGCTGCACTTTTCGAGAATAGCAAGGAAAAGAAGAAAAATATTTTATTAGTTCATAGGTCTCGGTCTCAAATTATAACGGCTTTTTCCAGGTATTGTCTGGTTTTGAAATAAAAGTTCAGGTTCGGTAGTGTCCAAGCGATTTGGCGGTGGCACAGCTTCTTGTAGAAGATTGTAACTTTCTTGTTCAGAAATTGTTCCTTTCACACGTGCATCGCTGAAAGGCAGAAAACGAGGCACAGTTTCGGTCTCTGAGTCAGCGACACCCTCCTGGACCCACCGGTAGTATGGCAGAGGCAAAGGGACCCTCTTGCAGTGTACGCCGTGGATCCAGTTCTTTTTCCCTTCCACTCGAATGGCTGATCTTGTTGAGAGAAGGACTAGATGGGGGCGGGTCCAGCGGGGCTGGTCATTCTTTGTTCGCTGGAAATTCTTGACCAGCACCCAAGATCCAGGATCGATCGGATGTCCTGGAGCTTCAGAGACCTGAGGCAGAGTATCGTGAACCTGTTGGTGTAAAACACGTAATTCAGCCGTCAATTCATACATTCGACTCATCACATCCCTTGCTGTTTCTTTTGCGACTTCGTCAGCAAATGCATTGCCACGACCAACATCATCAGTAACCTTCTTTTGTGCACTACATTTCACAATCGCAACTTGCAACGGCAAAGTAAGTGAGTCAAGGAGCTCATTCACCAACTGACCATGCTGTATCTTAGCTCCATGCGAAGTCAGAAAACCACGCTCTTTCCACAATCGTCCAAAACTGTGAACCACACCAAATGCATACTGGCTGTCGGTATATATGGTCACTTTCATTCCTTTCGACAACACACACGCTCTCGTAAGTGCAATCAACTCCGCTGCTTGAGCTGCATTATGTGGAATACGTGCAGCTTCAACAATCGTATGCAAAGTCGTGACAGCATATGCCGCAGGCGTATCACCATTCGGAAGCTTGAAGCATGAACCATCCACCCATAAGGTACCATCACACTTCACAAGAGGAGTGTCTTGAAGATCTACTCTCCCTTTCGTTTCTTCCTCTGTCCTTAGAAAACAATCATGCTGTTCAGAAGCATCTGTCTCTGCTACAATCGGCAACAACGTAGCTGGATTCAACGTGTTGCATCTCTTTATGTGCACATGACTCGCTAACAGTGTCAACTCGTACCCCGACAATCGAGCACTAGTTAAGTGCTGTGTTTTGGTCTTGTTTAACAACGTGTCTACTGCATGTGGAACCATCACAATCAATGTATTATTCATCACTAAACCAGCAGACTGTCGAATGGAAACTGCTGCTGCTGCTGTGGCTCTCAGGCAACTCGGCAATGCTTTAGCTACCGGATCCAAAGTCGACGAAAAATACGCGCACGGACGCTGCTTGTCTCCGAACAACTGTGTCAACACTGACAATGCACAACCCTCTTTCTCATGGACATACAATGTAAAGGGCTTACTGTAGTCGGGGGTACCCAACACAGGAGCCGAACACAATGCATCACGCAATTCTGAAAAACTTTTCTGACACTCTTCAGACCATGGAATGGGATTCGGTGTATCTTTACAAGTTAATGCCACCAAAGGTTTGGCCAACAAAGAAAAATTCGGTATCCATTGTCTGCAGTATGATGTAACACCTAGGAAAGCACGTACTTCTCTCTGTGTCCTTGGCACATTCAATTTCGCAATTGCCTGAATTCTTTCTGGGGTCAGTTTCCTTCACTCCTTCGATAAGAGATGACCTAAGTAGGTCACTTCTTGTCGACAATATTGCAATTTTGAAAGAGACACTTTGTGATGCAAATCAGACAAATGACGCAACAATGACAATGTGGCTTCTTTACAAATCTCCTCAGTATCTGCAGCAATCAGCAAATCGTCAACGTACTGAATAAGTGTAGCGCCATCAGGTAAAACAATCGTATCAAGCTGTGTTTTTAAAGCCTGACTATATATCGATGGACTTTCACATTAGCCCTGGGGAGCGCGTTTGAAGCGGAAACTTCGGCCTCCTAAACTGAATCCGAAAATGTCCCTACTCTCCTCGGCAATCGGGATGCTGAAGAAAGCATTCTTCAAGTCAATCACTGAAAACCAGGTGGCAGAAGCTGGAATCATAGTCAATTGTTAGGGGTGTTACAGGTCGTCTAGCTTAATGAGCTTAAATCTGGTTACATGGTTTAGACTGTGTTTTATTACAACTGAATGAATCTAATATAATGTATAAATTAAACTCTGAATATTAGTTTGAGTGTTAAGACTGTAATAAGATCCTTTGTAAATAGGAGTTGCTTTTAGCAATGCTTGTTGTTTGGTTCCTGTTAGTGAAAGGAGCCTTCATTAATATGTTTAAGATTGTGCGCTCCTTGAGAGTAAGGAATCCCTGTGGGTGGAGGCTCGTGTAGGCTCTCGTGGCAAGAGCTGAATCTATTTATACAGCTGCCTTCCAACGGTCGGCGCTTCGTCTCTTGTTGGGTTCGACGAGCGCTTCTGACCGTGCTAGCTGAACTGTGATTCCGTCATCTCTATCCTTTTAAAAACCCTTTTCCGAGTCCCCTTCCTTAAAAATAACAATCTCCCAACTCCTTGTCGTGTTATTTGGGAAATCGGTCCCTTTTAGAAAAAGCTTCGCGGAGAGCTTGAAGCACTGTGTCTTTTCTCAGTCAGGCGGCTGAGATCGCGTTTCATTTTCAGCGCGTCTGAAGGCGGATCGAGGCTGCAGTCAGACGGACGTCTTCAGAGGAGACAGTAGGTCATAAATTTCAATTATTCAACGGAGGAGCTTGTGCAGCGTCTGAACAGTCACCACTAATTTAATTTTTAAGTGAACTCGCTTCAGATTATCTAAGGGCTCTTGCTCAGCTAGGATTAAACAACCTTGGCAAAGACAAGATATTCAGTGGATAAAACATTTTGAGGTCACTTGAGATCTGCGAGGGATTAGGTTGCATGAGACTAAAAACCAACAAACCTTGGTAAAGACAAGGTTATTCTGAGTACTCAAAAAAGGAGACTAGTCTTGTTAAACAAACAAGCCTTGGCAGAGACAAGGATTCAAATGTTAAATAGGAAAGAACAATATCATATGTAAATAGGTAACTGTTGAATTCTGAGAAAAAGGGGTCTGATTTTTAATGCACTGCTGTAAATTTCTATAAGACAGTTGTAGTATAGAAGTAGGTTGTTGTATTCATCTTCTGTCACCCCCTTGCAGAGTTTTCTTTGATAGACGAGTTGCTGAAGTCTCCAGGTATGATTCTTGATGATTCCTGCATGTGTTAACCAGTTAAGTTCACTAACCTGATTAACAGCTATTGTTTTTTCAAAGAAAAGTCTATTTCTTCCCTGATTAACAATCTTTAATAATTTTCAAGGAATCCTGAGTAAGAGATTTGGCAATTCAGGATCATCAAAGTGTGAACAAAGGCCACTAGACTCAATGGTCAGTAACGAATTGTCTAGTCAATATTCTGGTATATGGTATAAGTTAAGAAGAGTAATTCATTGTCAACTTTTCAATTGTTGAATTGTGTAGAACTTGACGCGCAATCAGAAGAAGTCAAAGGCCTGGAACACTACCCAGAGAAACAACTACAGAAGTCAATATTTCTTTATGTGTTGTTAGTTTTCTCTGTCCACTTCCCCTTTCCCTTAGGGAAAAGTTAATTCAGTCAGAGTTACAATCCTGATTGTGTTGATTGATCCTTGGGGGAGTTGGGAGTTTGCAGCTTAAGAAGAAACGTCAGAAGAGTCTCGCAGGACTTCGCAACAGAAGACGAAGCCTCAAAAAATTGTTTCCTCTTAAGTCTGTAAATTCGCCCTCATGGATGTATCTCAGTTGTCGCAAATAGTGCAGAAAATGACTGTGGAAATGAATAATTTACGATTGGAGAATCAATCGCTTCGTCAAGAATTAGAAGAAACTAAAGCGGGTTTCTCAGTTTGGAGGGATCCTTCTAAGGAGAAAAAGCCAGTCCTAGCGCCAACTAGATTTGGTGCTGATATCCGTCAGTCACATTCCATGGGTGATCAGTTAGAAAGTCAACCTGTCCAGGTCACGGTTGTTACGCCTACACCTGTTCCCTTGGCAAATCCAGAAAGATTTTCTGGAGATAATTGTAGGTTTGCTACTTTCATTAGTCAATGTCAATTGCATTTTATGTGTAAACCTCAAATTTTTTCTTCTGACACTTCTAAGGTAGCTTTTATAATTTCTTATCTGGGAGGGGTGGCTGCAAATTGGGCAATGCCTTTGGTGGATAATAATGATCCATTGCTTCATAATTTACAAAATTTTAAGGTGGCCATGTCCAACTTATTTGCAAAACATACTCTAGTACAGGCATCTGATAATGAGTTATTGAATCTTCGTCAAGGAACTAAGGATCTCATTTCTTATATTACTTCTTTCAATAGACTTTTGACCGAGACTCATTGGCCTGAAGAGAAAAGAATTTCTTTGTTTTATAGAGGTCTAAAGGACGAATTAAAAGATTCCCTTGCACACATAGTTAACTTACCTGAAGATTTTAAAGAATTTCAAGATCTGGTGGTGAAGCTTGATCATAGGTTGGGTGAACGTAAAAATGAAAAATCTAGGGGTGAGTTTAAAAGTTCACAATTTAAAGTTGAGAAAAAAGAGTCAGAAGTCAAGGGTACCTCAGTAGAACCTGTCTTATCGGGTGGGTTTAAGGGTCCTTTAGCTCCTGAAGAAAAAGAACGAAGACGTAAGGGTAATTTATGTTTGCACTGTGGTAAACCTGGGCATTTTGCTAAGGATTGTACAGTTAAACCTACCAAAAAGAAAGTTTTAGTAATTGAAACCCCTGTGAAAAATCTGTCGGAAAACTAGAATTCTCGAGGGAAGCTGAGATCGTTCTCCCGAGTAAATCTTCATCTAAGGTCTCTCAATTTGTCACTAATGTAACTACTCTTATTCCAAGACATTTTACTATTCGAATGGTTTTATTTTAACTACCCTTCAGAGACATAGTATTCCTGTACTTTTGGACTCTGGGGCCACTGGAAATTTTTTCGATATTGGGTTTGCCCATAAATTGAATTTAAAATTCGTTGCCAAGAAGGAACCGGAGCCGGTGAGAGCTGTTGATGGTTCAGTTTTGTCTTCTGGGATGATCCGGTTTAGTACTGAACCATTAACTTTATTGGCAGACAATGGGCATACTGAGAGGGTGGTTTTTGATCTTATCGATGCACCAACCTTTGGAGTAATTTTGGGCATTCCTTGGTTAGAATTACATAATCCAAGAATTGATTGGATTAAAAGAACTGTTACATTGGAGTCTTCTTATTGTAAATTGCATTGCTACCAAGAAACCAGTGATCCGGTGATGCCTCTTTTTTGTGCTACTTCAAATACAGAAATTGATAGGCTCCCTGTAGAGTATAGAAATTTTTCTAAGGTTTTTGATCCAGTTGAAGCAACTAAACTACCACCTCATAGAGTTTATGATTGTAGAATTGACTTGGTTCCTGGAGCTGTTTTACCTTGCAGTAGAATTTACGCGTTAACGGAACCTGAAAATGATTATTTGAGGAAATATTTGGATGAACTTTTAGAATTAGGATTTATTCGGCACTCCACTTCTCCTGTCTCGTCTCCGCTTTTCTTCGTGGCAAAGAAAACGGGAGATTTGAGAGCTTGCATTGACTATTGAGCTGTCAACAAAGCAACAATTAAGAACAGATATCCATTACCTCTAATTCCTGTACTTTTAAATCAAATTAAAGGTTCAAGTGTTTACACCAAACTGGATCTTAGAGGAGCTTATCATCTGATTCGAGTTAAGGAAGGTGATGAGTGGAAAACTGCTTTTCGTACCAAGTTTGGTCTCTTTGAATATACTGTCATGCCGTTTGGTCTTTGTAACGCTCCGGCAGCTTTTCAGTATTTTATTAATGAAGTTTTGCATGATTTGCTGGATGTATGTTGCATAGTTTACATTGACGACATCCTAATTTATTCTAAAAATACAGAGGAGCATGTGCAACATGTTCAAGCTGTTTTACAAAGATTAAAAGATCATTCCTTGTTCGCTAAATTGGAAAAATGTGTATTCCATGCATCCAAGGTGGAGTTTCTTGGCTATTGCTTATCTCCTGAAGGGATTCATATGGATCCTAAAAAGGTAGAAGCAATTTTGACCTGGCCAATTCCAGTTTCAATTAAGGACACACAGAGAATTTTAGGTTTTGCTAATTTTTATAGGCGGTTCATTTCTAAATTTTCCGAAATTGTTTCGCCTATTACTCAGCTTTTGAAAAAAGGGAAAAAAAATTCTTGGACTGAAGAAGCAGATCAAGCCTTTTCTTTATTGAAAAGGGCTTTTACATCAGCTCCGATTTTAGTTCATCCTGATCCTGATAGGCCATTTTTTGTTGAAGCTGATGCTTCTCAGACTGCTATTGGTGGAGTGTTGCTTCAAAAGGATTCAAATTCTGGCAATTTACACCCTATTGCCTTCTTTTCAAGTAAACTTTTATTAGCTGAACAGAATTATACAGTTGCTGAACGGGAACTTCTTGCTATAAAAGATGTGTTTCAGGAATGGCGACATCATCTCTTGGGTGCTAAACATACTATCACTGTATTTTCCGATCATAAAAATTTACAATTTTATTCCACAGTAAAAGCTTTCACTCCCAGACAGATGAGATGGTTGCAGTTTTTTAGTGAATTTGATTTCCTAATCACATATCGGCCAGGTAATAAACAGTTATTATCTGATACACTTTCACGATTAGTTTGTGAGAAGGATTTGATTGCAGTTAATGAGCCACCAAGTATTTTATCTAAAGAAAAAATAGCTGCAGGGATTCATTCTGAAAACTTTTTGGAGTCTGTTAAAGAGGAATTAAAAACTTTTCACATTCAGGAGTGGTTATCTAAGAAAGGGAATTCTGTCAGAGAGGGTTTGTTTTTTCATGATAATAGGTTATTTATGCCTACTAAAAAATTACAAGATGAAGTTATGCATTGGAATCATGATTTGGCAATTGCTGCTCACCCTGGCGTTAATAAAATGTTGGATTTATGTCAACGCTATTTTTGGTGGGAAAAAATGATTCCTGCAATTCAGCAATTTGTAAAATCTTGTCCAGTATGTTCAAGACAAAAAGCCTTACATGCAGTTCCTATGGGTTTGCTTCAACCAATGACTATTCCTCCTCAACTTTGGCATACAATCAGTTTAGATTTTATTACAGATCTTCCTAAATCTAATGGATTTACTACTGTGTTGGTGGTGATTGATTTGCTATCAAAAATGGGACATTTTATTCCTTTGCACAAGATTCCCACAGCTGTAGAATTTAGTACTGTGTTTTTATCAAATATTGTTAAACTTCATGGTCTTCCATCTAAAATAATTTCTGACAGAGGCCCGCAATTTATATCGAAATTCTGGTCTCAATTGAGTAAACAACTGGGAATTGAATTGGCCTTGTCTTCTTCCTTTCACCCACAAACTGATGGTCAAACTGAAAGGGTTAATCAGCATGTTGAACAGGGTTTACGATGTTTATTAACTAATTCCTCTGGTCATTGGGATGAAGTTTTGCCTTGGGCTGAATTTTCTTATAACAGTACCACCCATTCAGCTTTGGGTTGTTCCCCTTTTTACTTTCTCACTGGTCTACATCCTAGATCTCTTCCTATTCTTTTACCTGAGGATCAGCAATTTATGCCAGCAGTTGCTGATAGATTGACTTCATTGATTGATATTCAGGAAAAAGCTAAGAAACAATGGATTAAAAGTAAGACTACTATGAAGAGAATTGCTGATTCTCATCGTAGATCTTCTCCTATTTACAAGGAAGGACAATGGGTTTGGCTGTCTACGAGAAACATTCAGTTGGAGGGTCCAAGGAAGTTGAAACCTAGGTATATTGGGCCTTTCCAAGTTGAGAAAATTCTGAATCCAGTATCCTTAAAGTTAATTTTGCCCGATGAATACACTATTCATCCTGTATTTCATGTATCTCTGTTGAAGCCTTTTGAACCGTCTACTCGACCTGATAATCCACCCCCACCTGTGGTTATTGGGGATCATGTTGAGTATGAGGTTAAATCTATTTTAGATTCAAAGAGAATTCGAGGTACCTTGTTTTATTTAGTCGATTGGAAGGGTTATGATCCTTCAGAACGATCTTCGGAACCAGAAAAAAATGTGCATGCTCCTAGACTTATTAGGTCTTTCCATGCTTTACATCCTGACAAACCTCGCCCTGTGAGACGACCTTTGGGGGGAGGAACTGTTAGGGGTGTTACAGGTCGTCTAGCTTAATGAGCTTAAATCTGGTTACATGGTTTAGACTGTGTTTTATTACAACTGAATGAATCTAATATAATGTATAAATTAAACTCTGAATATTAGTTTGAGTGTTAAGACTGTAATAAGATCCTGTGTAAATAGGAGTTGCTTTTAGCAATGCTTGTTGTTTGGTTCCTGTTAGTGAAAGGAGCCTTCATTAATATGTTTAAGATTGTGCGCTCCTTGAGAGTAAGGCTCGCGCTGGTCCTCGTGATTGGAATCCCTGTGGGTGGAGGCTCGTGCAGGCTCTCGTGGCAAGAGCTGAATCTATTTATACAGCTGCCTTCCAACGGTCGGCGCTTCGTCTCTTGTTGGGTTCGACGAGCGCTTCTGACCGTGCTAGCTGAACTGTGATTCCGACATCTCTATCCTTTTAAAAACCCTTTTCCGAGTCCCCTTCCTTAAAAATAACAATCTCCCAACTCCTTGTCGTGTTATTTGGGAAATCGGTCCCTTTTAGAAAAAGCTTTGCGGAGAGCTTGAAGCACTGTGTCTTTTCTCAGTCAGGCGGCTGAGATCGCGTTTCATTTTCAGCGCGTCTGAAGGCGGATCGAGGCTGCAGTCAGACGGACGTCTTCAGAGGAGACAGTAGGTCATAAATTTCAATTATTCAACGGAGGAGCTTGTGCAGCGTCTGAACAGTCACCACTAATTTAACTTTTAAGTGAACTCGCTTCAGATTATCTAAGGGCTCTTGCTCAGCTAGGATTAAACAACCTTGGCAAAGACAAGATATTCAGTGGATAAAACATTTTGAGGTCACTTGAGATCTGCGAGGGATTAGGTTGCATGAGACTAAAAACCAACAAACCTTGGTAAAGACAAGGTTATTCTGAGTACTCAAAAAAGGAGACTAGTCTTGTTAAACAAACAAGCCTTGGCAGAGACAAGGATTCAAATGTTAAATAGGAAAGAACAATATAATATGTAAATAGGTAACTGTTGAATTCTGAGAAAAAGGGGTCTGATTGTTAATGCACTGCTGTAAATTTCTATAAGACAGTTGTAGTATAGAAGTAGGTTGTTGTATTCTTCTTCTGTCACCCCCTTGCAGAGTTTTCTTTGATAGACGAGTTGCTGAAGTCTCCAGGTATGATTCTTGATGATTCCTGCATGTGTTAACCAGTTAAGTTCACTAACCTGATTAACAGCTATTGTTTTTTCAAAGAAAAGTCTATTTCTTCCCTGATTAACAATCTTTAATAATTTTCAAGGAATCCTGAGTAAGAGATTTGGCAATTCAGGATCATCAAAGTGTGAACAAAGGCCACTAGACTCAATGGTCAGTAACGAATTGTCTAGTCAATATTCTGGTATATGGTATAAGTTAAGAAGAGTAATTCATTGTCAACTTTTCAATTGTTGAATTGTGTAGAACTTGACGCGCAATCAGAAGAAGTCAAAGGCCTGGAACACTACCCAGAGAAACAACTACAGAAGTCAATATTTCTTTATGTGTTGTTAGTTTTCTCTGTCCACTTCCCCTTTCCCTTAGGGAAAAGTTAATTCAGTCAGAGTTACAATCCTGATTGTGTTGATTGATCCTTGGGGGAGTTGGGAGTTTGCAGCTTAAGAGGAAACGTCAGAAGAGTCTCGCAGGACTTCGCAACATCAATAGGGCAGTGATATCAGGAACGACTGGAAATTGTGGCACAACAATCTTATTCACCTCTCTAAGGTCAATCACAAACCTGTAAACAGGTGGCTGAGAGGGGTCAGTACGTTTCAGAACAGGCAGAACAGGACTATTGCAAACGTTACCTCTTGTTTCTTCAATTACATCTTTTTCAATTAAGTCGTAAATGATCGCTAGCAACGCTTTTTCACCTTCACTAGAAATCTTGTATTGGGGAATGCGCGGCATTTTAACATTGGCTTTCAAAGTCACAACATATGGCGGTATTTCGAAAAGACCCACATCATTAGGACCAGTAGCCCAAAGAATACCAGGAAGAAACGACAATTCTGTCGGCAGTTTATCCTTCGACAAATACATTGGAGAGACCACTTTCTTACCCAGTGTAAGTTGTACTCCTGAGGGAGAGCAATATAACGTCGCATACAATCTTTTCAACAGATCCAATCCCAACAGGTTTTCACCACAACCTGTTGTCAGAATAAGGGGTGCTTCGAATTCACAAGGTCCAACAGAAAGGGACATAGGACTAGAAATTGGGTTCCTAACCGGGGCGCCAGAAAAACCTACTGAAACATTCATTTTGCCAGACAAAGGTGCGCCAGGGAGTTTTGAGTGCATAATAGAACTCTTTGTAGCACCAGTATCCAACAGAAAAGGCTCTGACACACCTGATGTAATTACCTCAACATAAGGTCCACTCTGATCTACTGGAACTGAAACAACTCCCTCTCTTTGTCTATGGCTGTCCTAGCAATCCTTACCTTCCATATTCTCATCTTCTGCATAGTAGGCGTCAGCATAGTACTGAGCCGTCCTACCAGACGCGTTATTCTGTTGGTCAAAGCTGTTCATTGAATTTTGAGGCGGAAAGGGACGCGCGTTCTGAGGGAAATTACCACGTCCCCTACCTCTAGGAGCTTGTGAGACACCTCGACCTCTCACGCCAGAAACACCATTCATACGCTGTAACAGAATAGGACAACTGTACTTGAAATGACCCTCTTCTTTACAATATGAACACTGATTGGGACCTACAGGGACACGTGGTTGAGAGAACTTGACCCTTTGCGAGTTTCTCTGATACTGTTGAGGTTGCTGATAGTTATTCTGACCACCACGAGGCAGATACGCCTGTTGTAAAAGCACCTTTGTTTTTAACTCTTTCGTTTTCTTGTCTGCCCTATCCTTCTCATCTTTATCTCGATTTTCATAATATTGTGCAGTAGCCAATATCTGTGCTGAAGAGGAAACGGCCCAAGAACTTTCTGAATCCTTTAACTTCTTACACAACTCGGGAAGCAAATTGTGCACAAACTTGTCAACGAACAGCCGTTGACCACCTTCTGTACTCATATCTTGACCACTGTGGTCGATAAACGTCTCTTCAAACCTAGTGAAGAAATCAGACACTGTTTCATCTTTCTTCTGCTTACACGCAGACAATTTGTCCCAATTCACACACATTGCAGGCATTAAAGTCTTCATGTAATTAATAATCCTACCAGGAAGGTCTGTTGTTTAGCACCACCAACTTGTCTATCATTTGCAGCACTAATATTGGCCCATGAGTCACCTAACTCTTGATCATGATCCGCATGACGAACCTTTCCCCATAAAGGCTGTGGAACAACATTCCCAAACAACATGTCTATGTCTGCTAAATTCATAATGCAAGAGCCTGCGGTCTGTGACAATTCCTTGTAATACCCTGCAGGGTTTTTACGGGGATCAGGCAATGTCTGTTTAAGAGCCAAAACTTCAGCGCGCTTCCATGGAACATGTACCCAAACACGCTGAAAATGTGCTGGAATAGCTGGAGGATTGTTATTCGCACCAGCAGGTATTTCTTCCTTCCATACCGGAGGAACTTCTCTCATGGGATATTGTCTCACCTTCTTCTTAACAGAGGAATCAGGCTCAAACAACGACTGAGAAACACCCTCACTCCTAAACGACAATAATGTCGCAACTGCTTTCTCAACATCGGGACCCACAATTGTGCCTTTTGCAAACTCTAACCGGACACGACACAACTCAGGCGGATTGGATTCCAAATCATTTCCTCTAAATCCTCACAAAGAAAAACACAAATTGTCTCAAAAACGTATCTCTGTTTCGGTGCTTCCCATTAATGGAAGACATCCATAACAGATTCTAGTTCATATCTTATGGGGTCAGTAACCCATTTATGTGCCAAATAATCTAACGTTTCTTTCTCCCTAGAATCAGGCAGTTGGCTACGTAACTGTTTACGTTCTGAAAAAGGAGTTACACTTGCTGCTCCAAAGAGAGGATATAGAAGACTAGTAACAGTGCTAGTCACTCTCTGGCAAACAGAGGGAGAAATCGATGAAAGGACAGGTGGAAAAGCAGAGTGAGGCAAGGCAGACGCAGAGGCGGTGTCAGGAGGAGTACCAGGAATGGTAGTCGATATAGTGGTCAAAGTCGTAGGAAGTAAAGGCAGAGCAGATGTTAAAGTCGGTGGCCCTTGAGGAGGCTGCACCGGGGGAATAGGAACCAACTGAAGAGGAGCTGGTGATTGTGGAGGAGCAGGAGGCAACACAACCGGAGGTTGCACAACTAGAGGTTGCGGAGGTGCCGTAGCATTCTGCGCATAAGGGGGTGGCGAACTCAATAAATGAGACATTAAAGGATCTTTTTCAAGTTCTTTTGCTGCATCTTGCTGAAGAGGCTGCAAAACTGGAAAACATTTATCGATCACCATTTTACGTTGCCTGTGCAACTGCTCACTCGCCTGTTCTTCTTCTTTATCTTTAAACTGCATAGCAGCTTGCATTATCGAGATACCCCTTTCTCTCTTATTTTTCTTTGCTAATTTAATTTCCTTCTGTTTGGCTTCCTTTCGCGATAGGCGGAAAGAGTCAAACATCGCCGGCCGGGCTTTCTTCTTAAAAAGTTTAACCTCCAGATTATCTAAGATTTCCGTGTCAAAGCTACCATATTGGGGCCATTTTAAAACACCATCTTTTCTGGTGTATCGGATCCATACTTCATTGTATGTGATGGGGCCTACTCCATGTTTCACATACAATTCATAGGTTGGAGTTCCAATCGGAGGAACCGGACACGAGTCCTCCAACCGGGAATCCCTATTACAACCAAGACAAAACAAATTTCCAAATCTGCTAAAACCAGGCATCTTCGCTCTCTAGTCTAGCTTCAAACTTCAAAGGATTATCGAATATGATATTCTCGTGAATACACGAGTCCCTCGGCTTTGGTACTTGCAAGTTCCAAATCAAAGATCCCAAGGGGATACCCAAACTAAGAACCAAACTAAGGACTGGGAGTCGCTCCACTTATACTTAACTGAGGTAACGTCACCAGAAGACTCGTCTATCGGTCCGCTCTACCAATCATCAAGGGTCCAAAACAGGGCGATAGTCAGGGCAGCAGTCCTTCATAGCCGTCGGGAAGCGGGGAACCTCGCAGCAAAGACTTTCGGACCACGTCGACATGCAGGGGTCGATGAAGTGGCGGCCTTCCTCCAGAATTTTCACACGAAGCTCCTCACGAACCTCTGGCTTGGACCGGTACCGCTGAAATCGCCCCACGTTGGGCGCCAACTGAAGTACTGGGTTTTTCGGAACCCAGCGGTGCCAGGGAGAACACCCAAAGACTTTGAGTTCTTCCTGTTTCAGACTACAGAATACAGAAACACAGAGTCTTCTTGGTGAAGTCAAAGATCGAATTTATTGGCTGCAGCCAGTAACAGTGTATCCTAGAAGTACAACACGGTGTATATTCTCAGGAGACTGCTCAACCTTACAAAGCCAGTCTTCTCCTTTGTACAAAATATTATGCTTTAGGCAAACATTCCTTACTTTACAGTTGATCATTCACATATTTTCACTACAAAGAAAAAGCAGAGTCATGATGACAAGCCCGTATTTCAGTTTGTCCAGCCCACAATTAATTACCCGGCAAGGCCCAGTATTTCCATCAGATATCAACGGACCCCCAATAAAAACTGGCAACTCCTCCTCGTAAAGCAAGTCATAAAGGAAGAAACAGGGGCAGGTGTGTGTAAGATTAGGCATGGTTCGTGTGCGATGAAAGATTTATGATATGTTGTGCCTTGATACTAATCTCATTCAGCCACTGGGAGAGGAACTGCCCGAACGGGTTTGGCTTCAGGCAGTGGAGTCAGCTTGCCCAGGTCACAGAGAAGTCAGTAAAGGTGTACGTGTCCTTCGGACTCGTTTTCGGATTCAGTTCACCGGCCTATGTGAGGGCAATCACAAAATGGCTGCCGTATACAAAATGGAACCCTAGGGTTCAGGACGGAATCTCTGTTTTCAGGGTGATCTCGTGACTCGAATACGACGGAAATACTCGCCATTCTCGGTCTATTGATACTAAAATCGTCATGATACGACGATGTTTATGACATGGGTCAGAATTTTCAGTACCACAGACCCTTCTTTTGCCCTTACATAGGCAATTAACCTATACTCATGCTAATCTGAGTCCAGGTCTATATTCGTAAAGTCATTGAGATGTTGCTGTAGCATCATCCTATTACTTAGCTCGTCCCTCGATACAGGCTTCCTTACACACGATGTAGCACAGAGGCCACATATAGCAGGAGCACACTGTACGCACAGACAGAACAGGAAAAGAATTGCTAAGATCATCCCAATGACCATAAGAATCTTCCATCCCCAGGCGGATACCCAGAACCACCCCAGTAACGACCAATCTCCTTTATCCACGTGAATAGAGTCGGAGATCTTGTGTAGTTTGGAATTGGCCTGATACACTGTTGGAGCGTTATCTGGAATGAAAACACAGCAACTCGATTGGATCACTTTACATACCCCACCTCGGTCTGCAAGTATGACATCTAACGCGACCCTGTTCTGAAGGGTCATAAGACGATCCGACTGGAGCTCAGCAGTCAAGTTACTAAGGGCACCGGCAGTTTCAACTACGGTGGATTCAACCACCCTTGTCAATTGTCTTATGTTCTTACTGTTAACCATGGGTCCCCAAAACGGCAGAGAAACCCTTCACGAAGTCTCCAAATTCTTGTCCAGTAGTGTCTTCTTTACTGAAGACACCTCTAACTATCCTTGTCTTATGGTAATCTGCCGTAGCTGTGTAGGTGGGAGGCAACAGGAACGAAACAAAACATGTGCCCGAAAAGTCAGGGGGCAACCATGTATAGGCTCTATCATGGCAGATGAAATAGGTACCCTTAGCTGCTAGGAACGAAGGGGAAGTCTGAGACGCAAAAACATACGTTTCAGGGCAGGTACTCTTCCCTAACTGAGCTCTGGGATTCTTGCCATTACCTTGCAGACATAGGTGACCCTGATGGGGTACAATCCAAATCGGGGAGGACCTCTTAGCTTGCTGTTTTTCATTCAGAGTAACTCCATATCCGGTCACGTTCCATCCAATGTATGCTAGTGTCTCATCTCTCGGGATAGTCTCATAGGAAGTATCTTCCCTAATCATATCTACTATACCCTTAACTAGAGCACTATTCTTAGGATTATCTTTCACAGAACGTAGGGGGTAGACTTCATGTGCATAAATGAACATTGTCCTGTATGCCCACACAGAACCATTATGGCTAAAAGGCAGGACCAGATAGGGGATACCTTTATCCGTTGTATGAGGCATAAGACCACACACCCAACAGTTAGTCGTGTTCATTACTAATTGGTGTTGGTGCATAAGCTGAATGAAGGAGTTATTAATAAACTCCAATCTCCTAACAGACTCATGTTCAGAAAAAGGGTGGAAAGAATGCGAGGACACAGTAGGAGGAGGTATGGGCTGTGTAGTGGGTGCAAATGTCACTCGAAAAGAATATAAAACATATCCTATTAAAAACATCATCACACTGAACAACATAAACATGCACAATATCAGAAAACTTTTCTTGGTCATCATTCTGCAAATTTTAGCCTTAAAGTTCATCTGTTTGGCAGGTCTCTCCATCTCGAAAACTCCATCCTCTCTAATTGCTGCTCACGGTGGTAGGGTGTTCTATGCTAAGGAATGCTTCTGTCAGTCCAGGGCAACTCCCTTAGACCAACCAGAACCGTCGACCTAACGTCTTCGGCTGCACCCCAAAGACTTGGGCAACAGCGACCCTACAGCTGAACCCGGATGGTGGTTCGAAAAACAGAAATAAAAAAGTTTCTCAGATGAGAGAGCTGCACTTTTCGAGAATAGCAAGGAAAAGAAGGCGATTTTGCGGATTCGCAATTCGCGAATTTGCGGATTGCGAAAATACGCAAAATACGCGAATTCTCGCGGATTTTGCGGATTTTTTTGGGTGTGTGTTCGCACGGGTTTCTGCAAGTTCGCGAGGGTTTTGTACAATTTCGCAAATTGCGAACTTACTTGTCAGGTCGCCAGTTTTGCGAACTTGTTGTTTCTACGTTCCCAGCCTGTTTGCAAGGCTTTCTTCATCACTGCCACCCTCTGTCACCACTGGCACTCTCTTTGTTCACCCATGCCACCCTATGGCTCACCCATGTCACCCTCTGTGTCATCACAGCACCCTCTGGTTCACCAGTGTACATTATTGGGGCAAAGCAAAGCACTGCCATCCTCTGTCAACATTGGCACTCTGGTTCACCCATGCCACCCTCTGGCTGGCACACCCATGCCACCCTCGGTGTCATTACAGCACCCTCTGATTGACCAGTGAGTGTACATTATTGTGGCAAAGCAAAGCACACCTGCTAAGTGCTTTAAGTTTTGCAAACAACAACACCTGCCCTGCCCCAACTGACATTAATGAAGGCTGGCACCTGCTTGTCTGCTCCCTTTCCTTTTTGTTGCAATGTAAATTTTTTTTAACAGGATGCAATGGCATACTTCTAACTATTCTGTGACTGTCAGAGCAGGGTCACACAATAGTTGCAAGTAGGCAACCGGATTCTGGAGGGCCCCTTCAGGAAGCACTACAGGGAAATGGTTACAAATGATGAGCTCGAACTTTTGCACCTGCTCGTTGGTTTTGCTTTTGCAAAACTCGTTTTTCGGTAATTTTGCCCTATTCGCGAGGCGCGGCGTCGTGCGAAATCGACCGTGGAAGCCGCGAACTCGTGCGAGTTACCCCTAGGTTGAGTACGGGCTCCGCCATTTTGTTTCCGTGACGTATTTCCGTTTCCGCCCGCTATGTGTAATCTCGCGGAATGAGCGCCTTGCGAATGCAAGTTCGCACGAGTTCGCGAGAGAAATCGCGTGCGAACTTACTTACGCGCACGTGATCGGGCCGCCATCTTGTTTTTCATTCATTCCTATGTGTCTGGGCATGGTGTTTCTATCCTCTCTATATCTCTGCCATCCTTTGATTGTTTTAATATTTTTTTTATCTATTTAACTTTTTTCTATCCCTCTAGTTTTCTAGGTCTATATTTTTGTGTTTTAGTCTACTTTTGTTTACTTTTCAACTACTTTTTAAAACTTTTATTTTCTTCTTCCCTAGTCTTATTATTTTTCATTTTGCCTCCTTGTTGCTAACACCTGCCCAGACCATGGTGAAGACAGCTGTGAAGCTGCCCAAGACGGGCCCCGCAGCCCGTGCCCGGCTCCCGTGTGGCCGTTTGAGGGCGGAAATGGTGGTGCCCAGGGAGATCTTCAGCCCTGAGGAGGTGGGCGCACTCGTTTTCTATGTACAGCGCCGCCTCCCCAGGACCATCGCGGCAGGATCGCTGGTGGCTACACCAACCGCCAGGAGCGACGGAAGCGGTGGGAGCAGGTGTGCCGGGCCCTGTTTGACATCTCGGGGGTCCAGCGCACCTACAACCAGGTGACCCACCGCTGGACCGATATCCTGGACCGGGAGCGCGACCTGCTCGACCTGCTGGGAGTGGAGGTTCCCGGGCTTGGTGAGTAGTAGTAGCAATTTTTTCATCACTCACTACTCTGTTTTTTCTCCTGCTCTGTGTGTTATATTGCAAATGTTTGCTTTAACTTTTTTACAAAGAGCAATAATGCTGCCGATTACATTGATAGGAGAGGTAAATTAATATTTCAAAATCTTCTGTGCATTTCAGGTGCACTGCTCTCCTTCTCTGTGGCGGTGCCACTGCTTATTTGTTTTATATTGTGTGTTCATTTAATTGGGCTGAGTAATGTATGAGTGTACTTTACAGAACTGCGTAATGCTAGACACAAAGGGGTGGGGGGTGGCGGTCAGGCAGCTGTGCGCCTCGCAAAAGTGCCTGCGTGAAATCTACAAGATTTAACGCAGGCACTTCCGCGACGCTACTACGTCAATTCTTTATGCCTGCTTGCTTGAA
Source organism: Lissotriton helveticus (assembly GCF_964261635.1). Taxonomy (NCBI): domain Eukaryota; kingdom Metazoa; phylum Chordata; class Amphibia; order Caudata; family Salamandridae; genus Lissotriton; species Lissotriton helveticus. Next base: position 381,602,528 of record NC_136061.1, on the reverse strand, counting down.
GCAGGCGTAAGGACTGATGCGGAATGTTGAGTATTGTGCAGCCCTGAGCATTGCTAGAGTTGCATTGCGCCTGCGACGCGACTCTAGAGATGCGCCCCTCTTTCGTCACGAGATGCGTCACGCATCTGCCTACCCTTGCGCCAGGGTTTGCCGCATTGTAATTGCGGCGCATCTGCCGTGACGCAAGGTTAGTTTTGCGTTACACATTTGTTCTGGTGCACCTCTGGAGGTGTGCAGCCCAGAACTCGTAAGTATGCCCCTAAGTGTCAGATTAGCAATTACCTGCGCATCCCTGCAAAGTGTGCGGCACGCCAGCACCACCCATGGTGTGCCGTATTTACAATGCGGCACACCATGGTCCCAAAACGTCACCGAAGCGTTACGCATCGGTGCCGTAAAGGCGGCTCATTGATGGAGTTGCGTTGCAACGATGGCGCAGCTCCAGCAATGCTGCGTCAAGCCTTACGTCTGCTTCATGCAGGCGCAGGGTTTCAGTGACGCATCATTGCCCTAAATGACTGATTGAAATTTTATATATTCCCCATAGCCACTTTTAGCATGCGTTCCTGCGCAGGAACGCCCTCCCTTGCGCTGGAACGCTCCCTTATGGCGCAGGGCTTTAGAATGGGATGCATCTCCCATATGCGTCACGTTGTTAATATACGCCACACCATGGCGCCTCTCTTGTTGTGGCGCTGCGTCACAAAAGTGACGCAAGAACGGAGCAAAAGAGCTGCAAGGGGCTTGTAAATCTGCCCCTAGAGTAGAGGCTCAGGTGCAGTCCTTCCTTTGTAGCCCTCTTTTTGGCTGAAATAGTTGGTTCTTGTTCTTTCTAAATGTTTGATTTGGTTGACAAGGACATCGACAAGCAGCAATCATCAATGTTTTCTGTTCTTTCTTTCATGTTGTACGTCAGGTCCGCCCAGGGGCAAGCGGACGGAAAAGGAGGATGCTGTGGCTCCAAAGGAGGAGGATGCAGGCCAGGGCGGCGAGTGCTCCTTTGCTGGCCCCAGTAAGTTTTCATTTAAATATAGAGGACCTATTGTTGTCCAAGCGTTCCTAATTTAATTTTTTCGAAATAGTGTTTAGATAGGAGCAAAATCCATAATACTACTGTTGCAGGGACAATTCTCCACAAACCGAACTATGGACACCAAAGACCAGAGTAATAATATTTCAGAGTGGCGTGTTTGGCACACTGTATAAACCTGGTAGTGTCAGCGGCACGGACTCCTCCTTGCAAAAATTGCAAAACCTTTCGCTCAGTCACTCTAGTCTGGAGGACCAAAAACCACAGAGTCTATTCAAGTTTAAAAGCTTTATTAAAAGTAAAAGTAAACACATATATTAAAATAAAGTTAGCTGGAAATGGAAAAGTGCTTGGTGCTGAGTTGATGAGTAATGGAACACATTTCTTGTGGTCGAGCCGAGCTTTCACCTGGTTTGAAGTTGATGTTGCTCTTGTCCTTAGAAGTCCAGCTTCTGTCTGTTCAGAGAAAAATGGTGTGTGTTAAAATTAAGCAAGCATTCATCAATTGTGACAAAAAAGTGCAGCAAGACAACAGCCTTCCCTGGAAGGAGGGACATTTTTACTTTAGACTAGACAGTCAATTACTTTTTCTGTTGTTTTCACATTTCTTCATTCCTAGACCAAATACTAGTGATTGGTGTAATCTAACATTCTTAAATCTACTTTGTAGGTGGAACATCTGGTGGCGGGGCCAGCTCGGATGTGGTGGTGGTGATCGACTCCGAGTCCGAGGACAACTCTGGGGAGGAGGCAGCGCAAGAGGGCCAAGAATAGACTGTGAGGAAGCAGACAGTGGTGGTGGCGGGTACAGGTAAGCTGGATCATGGTACTATCTGACTCTTAGATAGCATATGATGTGTATCTACAGAGAGTAGACGGTCACTGGATGAACTACGAAAATACTATGAAATGTTTCCGGGGGGGGTGCAACATCATCACCATCTCCTGAGTCCTACTCCTGACATGATTGAGCACAAGTATTAAATAATTTTTTTTTAAATCTAACACGACATAGAGCTTAAATAAACAAAGAACCCCATAGGGGGAAGAGAAAAATCTTGTGCGGCACCACAGCAGACGACCTGGCAACTACATTAAAACAGAGGGAAAACAAAAAAATGCCAGAAAAAAACAATTCAATCTAAATCAGGAGGATGTGGTTATAGAGCATGGGTCCTCACAAACTTTCTCTCGGGGCCAAATTGACAGTGTGGTTTGTGGCCAAGGGCCGCACCGAAGGGGGCAGGGTCAGTGGGGGAGGGGGGTGGATCTAGAGCAACAAAAAAAACTATGACCATGAGGTTGAACTCATGCCCCTGCAGCGGATGCCTTCGTCCACTGAGCCACCAGACCTGGCATACACATTACACACATCTTTCTTTCTCTCTCTCCCTCCCTCTCTCTCTGTCTCCCTCCCTCTCTCTCTGTCTCCCTCCCTCTCTCTGTTTCCCTCTCTCTTTCTCTCTCTGTCTCCCTGTGTCTCCCTCTACCTCGCTGTCTCTCTCTCTCTGTCTCCCTCCCTCACCCTCCCTCTGTCACCCTCTGGCTCCCTCCCTCTCTCTCTCTCCTTCTGTCTTCCTCTCTCTCTGTCTCTGCCTCTATCTGTCTGTCGGTCCCAGCCTGCTGTAATTACCATATTGTAATTTGTCACTGGGCCAGCACTGGATGGACCTGCGATCCAAGGGGGGGCAAGCGCCCCTCCCTGCGGACGCCCATGATACTGGCCTGAATAGTTTTGTACTGCGCTGGCTAGTTGCTAGTTGTACTGTGACTCAACTTCCTGCTGAATCATTTTGTGTTAATCATATTCTTAAAGAGCATTGGTTACAGATTATGTCTTTCTTTCTTCATATAGTTGGTCATACTAAAACATCAAAACCAACAAGGAGTATGCAGGCTGTACTGGCCCGGCAACGGCTGGATGCTACTGTTGCCCAATATCGGCGGCTGGTGGAACTGGAGGGGGACGACACGCAGTCCAGTACATCGAATGGGACATCTGCATCCTCCTCCGTGACGTTCTGCCGGTCAGCGCAGTGCTCCGGTGAAACGGAGCCGTGCTGGCAGACGCCACCGCCGAGCAGCAAAGGCTGCCCCTCACAGTACTCTAAAGGCTCGCTTGCGCCGTGCAATCCACAGAGTGTCCGACCTGGAGGCGGAGGTCCGGAAATTGAAAAAATATCAAATTTTGTTGGAGGGCCTCCGCTTAGACCACGCCACCCTCCGGGAGCAGTACGATGCCCTGGCCCTAAGGCATGATGCCCTGGAGGCCAAAGTCAACACCATGCATCCCTAGAGTGTCCCTTGCCCCTTTTTTAGAGACTTTTGGGGGGTGGGAATTGGGAGTTGGGGTTTTTGGGGACTTTTGAAGGACTATTTATTTGTTGGGGTTAGGGAGGGTCTTGCGGGAGATTATTTTGTTAGGGATATAAAAATTTACTTTTTCAAACTTTATCTGGGCATACCTGTTTTTTACTACTTTTGAGCCTGGTGGGTGGTGGTTTTGCAGTAAGTTTGTTTTACTGAACACTGTCATCGTGTTGGTTCACGTGTAATTGGCCAAATGTTTTCCAAAGTAAATGCCTGTCACAGAGTTTGTTAATTCAAGAGTCCTAGGACTTTACTACTAGTACCACTGTCACTCTCTCGCCTCTCCTAATACTCCATGATTATACTACCTCCCATCCAAACGCTTATCTTACCTGTAATTTGTATTTGAGGGCTGGCTCCACCTGGAATTCACATTGTCCTAAAGCGTTCTGCAGCAGGGCCCCAACTGGAGTTTCCCGGCGTGGATTTTCTGCAAAACAAAAGCAATCAACATTAGAAATGTGGCAGCGGTGCTCACAGACCCCGAAAACCTAGAAGCCCCACAGACAGCACCCCTAAGACAGGCAAGCGAGCAATAATAACGCCTAAACGTTCACGTGTAATTGGCCAAATGTTTTCCAAAGTAAATGCCTAACCAATTTCATCCCTTAATAGACCTTGCCAGCAATGGCCCAGCCAAGACCTGTAAACCCAAGCGCAAACAAGTTTGACACCCCCCAAACAGCCAAAAAGCAACTCGGGGAAAAAAAGTCACACTTAGCAAAATGTATTTAAATGAGGACTCACTACTTCCAGTCCCTCTTTAGGGAACTCGTCAATGTAAGTTTCTTCATTGTGCAGAATCCAGGCATCAGCATTACGGGAAATGGATAGGGTGAGTCTGGAGGAGGAGGATAGACGACCAGGACTGAGTTCTTGTCAACTAACTGTTGTGAACCTGAGGAATGCTGCGGCATCAAAATCAAGACAGTTCTGCTGATGGGCTTGTTGTTTGATTGGGTGATTACAGTTTTGTTGTGAATGTGATGAAGCACTTGCTAAACAAAGAAAGACAGACACACAGGAATAAAAGTGAATAAGGACGAAAAATAAAGTTAATGAATAATTGACTCATTTTCAGAACTCGCTGTCAGGGAAGCAGAGCTCGTCCTCAAACTCTGCTAATTGAGTCGGTAGTACTTCTGGTAACTGAGGAGAACTTTCCTCCGGTAGGTCGTTGTCCTCTTCTTCCTGCGTGCATTCTCGTACTTTGTAATCTGGTGGTATGAAGTGCTGGTTCATCTTTATCATGGTGAGCCGCTCCACATTTGCGGGCAAGAGGCGGGACCTTTTGCAAGTCACAATGCCACCAGCAGAACTAAAAACACGTTCTGAAGACACGCTTGCGAGTGGGCAAGACAAGTAATTGATAGCCAGGTTGGTGAGCTCTCGCCATATGTTTCTTTTCCCATGCCAATACGCCAATGGGTCCTCAGTAATATTGACCGCTGTTGAGTCATCCAGATAGGCCTGCACCATTGAAAGAATGTCCTCCCGGATTCCTGTACTTTGCACTTCTGTGTCCTTTCTGGGACAAGGAAACCCTAGCTCACTTAGCCAATCCGCTTCAGACATATCGCCTGGGCCTGGTGCAGATGATACGGATGCTGGTGTGGTTAACGGCTCAGAGGAAAAGTCACTAACTTCTGCCACAGGCACAGATGCAGCAGTGTTTTTTGGGGACGCCTGATGGCCTGCTGATTCACTAGTTATGTTATGTTATGTTATGTTATACAGGTTTTTTGTATAGCGTGCGGCTACTCGAAAGAGTGTCCCGACGCTTTAAATTGCACACTAATCTCATAACACAACAGGGAAAATGAACAGAAACAGAAAAAAGAGGAAAACTAATAGGACCTGAAACTAAGAGGTGAAAAGCCAAGTTTTAAGCCCCTTCCTAAAGGCCAACAAGTTGGGAGTGCTGCGCAGGGACACAGGTAGTTTGTTCCACAGCTGAGGCGCTAATAATTTAAAGGAGCGACCACCGATGCGAGCTCTCTTCACGCGGGGCACTACAGCAAGAAAAAAGGCTTCAGACCTAAGCGACCTGGCAGGAAGGTAAAAGGACAGCCTTTTCTGAAGATATTTTGCTCCGGAGGTGTGCAAGGCTTTGTGTGCCAGGGTGAGAGTTTTAAAAACTATCCGCTTCCGGACAGGAAGCCAGTGCAGAGCCTCCAAGAGGCCCGAGGCTCTGGCACGGCGGGATAGTCCAAAGATAGCACGTGCTGCCGAATTCTGAACAACCTGTAATCGTTGAAGCAGGTATTCTGGCAGGCCGAGATAAAGGACGTTGGAATAGTCTATTCTCGAGCCTACAATCGCCTGCACCGTGATCTTCCTGTGTTCCTCCGATAACAAGGGAAGGAACTTGCGAAGCATCCGGAGTAAGCCAAAACAGGTGCCAGTGAGACCGATTATCTGCGAGCGAAGTGTGAGGCCATTGTCGATCTTAATCCCAAGGTTTTTAGCTACCTGGGACGAACTTGCTGGTGGAAACATGTTCTCAGGTCACCACTCTTGCCAATCCGGGTCCGAACTGCACCCAAAAAAGAGGACCTCGGATTTATCCGAGTTGCACTTGAGGCTGTTATGATGGAAACACTGAAACACAGCCTCAAGGCAACCCTGGATCCTACCTCCATCGAAGTCCGCACCCCTCTCACAGGTGAAGAGGAGCTGGGTGTCATCGGCGTAAGAAACGATCTGGGCCCCGAAGGACTCCGCCAGAGCCGCCAGAGGGGTCATGAAGATATTGAAAAGAGTTGGGCTCAGGACGGAGCCCTGAGGAACTCCGACACCCAATGGCGACATCTCGGCGGAGCAAGCAGAAGCCCAGACCGTTTGTCGCCGGCCTGCCAGGAAAGATCGAAACCACTGGAGCACCGTCCCTCGAAGACCGATCTCTGAGAGTCTGGCCAGCAGATCCTCATGAGGGACGGTGTCAAAGGCCGCCGACAGGTCTAACATCACCAGCATCACTCTCCCACCCGAATCCAGCACCTCCTTTATCGCCTCCGAGACTTCCAGGAGGGCTGTTTCGGTGCTAAGATTGGCGCGGAAACCCGACTGGGTAGGGTGCAGTAGGTCGTGGGACTCCAGGTAATCGGCAAGCACCTTATGCACGTGCTTTTCAATGACCTTTGCAAAAGCCGGCAGGAGCGAGATAGGTCTATAATTCGCTAACACCTCCACATCCAGACCAGGCTTTTTTAGCAGGGGAATAATCATTGCCTGCTTCCAGGACTGGGGAACCACACCCTGTGCAAGAGAGCAGTTCAACAGGGGGTTCACGAGTGGATTAATGACCGCTGCCATTTTAGCCAGAAATTTTGCGGGGCAAGCATCCCGAGGGGAACCTGACTTTAGTCCCGCCATCAGGTCACAAGAAGCTGACAGCGAGAGAGGAGGGAACGCTGCCAAGGCCACCCCGGCGTTCGGTCGGGTAACAACGGCATTCTCCGCCCGACCTGACACCTTAGGCTCCAGCACAAGGAAGGAGTCCTGGATGCGCTGGATCTTAGAGGTGAAAAAGTCCGCAATCGCCCTGACCCAAGGTGCAGGAGGGGGGGTCTGGGCAGGTGCTGCGCGAGAGGTTGTAAACTCCCGCACAATGGCGAAAAGCTCCTTACAGGAGTTGGACGCGGCTTCAATTTTTCTAGCGAAATAAGCCTTCTTCTCCGCGAGGATGTTCCGATGGTACGCTTTCGCCAGAGACCTGTAGGTGAGTTTCGCCGTCGCGTCGTATTTCACGCGCCATGCTCTTTCCGCTACCTTGCATTGCCGACGGGAGGCCGCCAATGCTTCCGTAAACCAAGGGGCAGAAGCACCTTTTCCGGGTTTGCGGAGCGGTCTCAGAGGAGCAAGATCATTAAGCCTCTCTGAGAGCCAGACCTGCAGACGCTCCACATCCTCCTCTAAATTCCCCGTTAAAGCACAGGGGTGATCGGTGCAGGACTGTGCCAACAATTCCGGAGTAATCCGGTGAAGTGCCCTGAAACCCACGGAGGTCTGCCGGGGGACACCGGAAGGCTTCCCAGCTACTGAGAAATAAAATTTCACCAGCCTGTGGTCAGACCAAAGCACCTGGGTGGGGGCCAACATCTCTATAGGAATCGTAGAGAAGGTCAAATCAAGGGTATGTCCCTTCTCATGGGTCGGCCCGACATGATAGGGAACCAGGCCCATAGGGGCTGTGACCTCCAACATTTTCATCGCATCGGCGTCCGTTTCCACGTCCATATGGACGTTGAAGTCCCCGGCGACAATGCAATGCTCTGATGTAAGTAACAAAGAAGAGGTCACCGACTGGAACTCTTCAAAAAACGAGCCCGTGGGCCCCGGCGGCCGATAGACTAGGAGACCCTTCATCGATTGGTGTGGTGACAAGACAATGGCGAAAGCAAGGGATTCACAATCCTTGATCGCGTCCGATGGGATGATGGTACAGGTGGCCATTTTGTTGACTATTAATGCCACCCCACCTCCACGCCCCTTCGGCCTATCCTGCCTGAAGATGTTGTACTCGGGCGGGATAGCAGAGGCAATATCTGGGTTGGACGCCTCGCCGAGCCACGTCTCGGTGAGCATTAGGAACAGGGGTTTTTCTGACTCTAGCAAATCAAAAATATCCAGGGCGTGCCGACCAAGAGATCTAGTGTTGAGCAGTAGGCCCAGATGTTTAGCGCTAGCCGCCGCCTTCTGTGGCGCATCGCCAAGATGTTTCTGCGGGCGCCAGCCACACTCCGGGCAGCAATGCTTGCCCTTGTGGCGAGCAGGAAAAACCGTCCGGCAGAGACCATTTATGTACTGCCAAGACAGAAGTTCCGAACCCGAGTAGTGTAACATGATGCTCACAAATACAGACTAACTCCAGCCGAAAGGCCGCGTCCTGCCCGTCGCCTCGAACGCCTCCGGGACGCTGACGGGCGCAGACGGGCAGGACTCTGGCACGACTCCGGCTAAGCGGAGGCGTCCTGCTGCGCGGTCCCGCTGCGCGGAAGAGGACGACTTTAAATAGGCGTCTCCCACATCCACTCGAGCGTCGGGACGCTCCAAGATGGCGCCCGCGCACACACACACTCAGCCCAACCAAAGATGGCGGCCGCAAAAGAAATCAGCCCCGGGACCCGGACCCACCAAATGGCGGTGTGTTTTCCTGATTTACAATGCAGGTAAGGGGACAGCAAGCCCGGTATAGCGCCAGTAAAAACAAGGGTTAACGAACCAAAATGAAACAAAGATAAGCGAAAGGGAGATTAAAATCACCAATAGTCCGAGCTAGGTGATAGCGCGACCAGCGCTCGTGTAACAATCAGCAGAGAGCCTGAAAAACGAGTCCGCCTTAAATAGGCGTCTCCCACATCCACTCGAGCGTCGGGACGCTCCAAGATGGCGCCCGCGCACACACACACTCAGCCCAACCAAAGATGGCGGCCGCAAAAGAAATCAGCCCCGGGACCCGGACCCACCAAATGGCGGTGTGTTTTCCTGATTTACAATGCAGGTAAGGGGACAGCAAGCCCGGTATAGCGCCAGTAAAAACAAGGGTTAACGAACCAAAATGAAACAAAGATAAGCGAAAGGGAGATTAAAATCACCAATAGTCCGAGCTAGGTGATAGCGCGACCAGCGCTCGTGTAACAATCAGCAGAGAGCCTGAAAAACGAGTCCGCCTTAAATAGGCGTCTCCCACATCCACTCGAGCGTCGGGACGCTCCAAGATGGCGCCCGCGCACACACACACTCAGCCCAACCAAAGATGGCGGCCGCAAAAGAAATCAGCCCCGGGACCCGGACCCACCAAATGGCGGTGTGTTTTCCTGATTTACAATGCAGGTAAGGGGACAGCAAGCCCGGTATAGCGCCAGTAAAAACAAGGGTTAACGAACCAAAATGAAACAAAGATAAGCGAAAGGGAGATTAAAATCACCAATAGTCCGAGCTAGGTGATAGCGCGACCAGCGCTCGTGTAACAATCAGCAGAGAGCCTGAAAAACGAGTCCGCCTTAAATAGGCGTCTCCCACATCCACTCGAGCGTCGGGACGCTCCAAGATGGCGCCCGCGCACACACACACTCAGCCCAACCAAAGATGGCGGCCGCAAAAGAAATCAGCCCCGGGACCCGGACCCACCAAATGGCGGTGTGTTTTCCTGATTTACAATGCAGGTAAGGGGACAGCAAGCCCGGTATAGCGCCAGTAAAAACAAGGGTTAACGAACCAAAATGAAACAAAGATAAGCGAAAGGGAGATTAAAATCACCAATAGTCCGAGCTAGGTGATAGCGCGACCAGCGCTCGTGTAACAATCAGCAGAGAGCCTGAAAAACGAGTCCGCCTTAAATAGGCGTCTCCCACATCCACTCGAGCGTCGGGACGCTCCAAGATGGCGCCCGCGCACACACACACTCAGCCCAACCAAAGATGGCGGCCGCAAAAGAAATCAGCCCCGGGACCCGGACCCACCAAATGGCGGTGTGTTTTCCTGATTTACAATGCAGGTAAGGGGACAGCAAGCCCGGTATAGCACCAGTAAAAACAAGGGTTAACGAACCAAAATGAAACAAAGATAAGCGAAAGGGAGATTAAAATCACCAATAGTCCGAGCTAGGTGATAGCGCGACCAGCGCTCGTGTAACAATCAGCAGAGAGCCTGAAAAACGAGTCCGCCTTAAATAGGCGTCTCCCACATCCACTCGAGCGTCGGGACGCTCCAAGATGGCGCCCGCGCACACACACACTCAGCCCAACCAAAGATGGCGGCCGCAAAAGAAATCAGCCCCGGGACCCGGACCCACCAAATGGCGGTGTGTTTTCCTGATTTACAATGCAGGTAAGGGGACAGCAAGCCCGGTATAGCGCCAGTAAAAACAAGGGTTAACGAACCAAAATGAAACAAAGATAAGCGAAAGGGAGATTAAAATCACCAATAGTCCGAGCTAGGTGATAGCGCGACCAGCGCTCGTGTAACAATCAGCAGAGAGCCTGAAAAACGAGTCCGCCTTAAATAGGCGTCTCCCACATCCACTCGAGCGTCGGGACGCTCCAAGATGGCGCCCGCGCACACACACACTCAGCCCAACCAAAGATGGCGGCCGCAAAAGAAATCAGCCCCGGGACCCGGACCCACCAAATGGCGGTGTGTTTTCCTGATTTACAATGCAGGTAAGGGGACAGCAAGCCCGGTATAGCGCCAGTAAAAACAAGGGTTAACGAACCAAAATGAAACAAAGATAAGCGAAAGGGAGATTAAAATCACCAATAGTCCGAGCTAGGTGATAGCGCGACCAGCGCTCGTGTAACAATCAGCAGAGAGCCTGAAAAACGAGTCCGCCTTAAATAGGCGTCTCCCACATCCACTTGAGCGTCGGGACGCTCCAAGATGGCGCCCGCGCACACACACACTCAGCCCAACCAAAGATGGCGGCCGCAAAAGAAATCAGCCCCGGGACCCGGACCCACCAAATGGCGGTGTGTTTTCCTGATTTACAATGCAGGTAAGGGGACAGCAAGCCCGGTATAGCGCCAGTAAAAACAAGGGTTAACGAACCAAAATGAAACAAAGATAAGCGAAAGGGAGATTAAAATCACCAATAGTCCGAGCTAGGTGATAGCGCGACCAGCGCTCGTGTAACAATCAGCAGAGAGCCTGAAAAACGAGTCCGCCTTAAATAGGCGTCTCCCACATCCACTCGAGCGTCGGGACGCTCCAAGATGGCGCCCGCGCACACACACACTCAGCCCAACCAAAGATGGCGGCCGCAAAAGAAATCAGCCCCGGGACCCGGACCCACCAAATGGCGGTGTGTTTTCCTGATTTACAATGCAGGTAAGGGGACAGCAAGCCCGGTATAGCGCCAGTAAAAACAAGGGTTAACGAACCAAAATGAAACAAAGATAAGCGAAAGGGAGATTAAAATCGCCAATAGTCCGAGCTAGGTGATAGCGCGACCAGCGCTCGTGTAACAATCAGCAGAGAGCCTGAAAAACGAGTCCGCCTTAAATAGGCGTCTCCCACATCCACTCGAGCGTCGGGACGCTCCAAGATGGCGCCCGCGCACACACACACTCAGCCCAACCAAAGATGGCGGCCGCAAAAGAAATCAGCCCCGGGACCCGGACCCACCAAATGGCGGTGTGTTTTCCTGATTTACAATGCAGGTAAGGGGACAGCAAGCCCGGTATAGCGCCAGTAAAAACAAGGGTTAACGAACCAAAATGAAACAAAGATAAGCGAAAGGGAGATTAAAATCACCAATAGTCCGAGCTAGGTGATAGCGCGACCAGCGCTCGTGTAACAATCAGCAGAGAGCCTGAAAAACGAGTCCGCCTTAAATAGGCGTCTCCCACATCCACTCGAGCGTCGGGACGCTCCAAGATGGCGCCCGCGCACACACACACTCAGCCCAACCAAAGATGGCGGCCGCAAAAGAAATCAGCCCCGGGACCCGGACCCACCAAATGGCGGTGTGTTTTCCTGATTTACAATGCAGGTAAGGGGACAGCAAGCCCGGTATAGCGCCAGTAAAAACAAGGGTTAACGAACCAAAATGAAACAAAGATAAGCGAAAGGGAGATTAAAATCACCAATAGTCCGAGCTAGGTGATAGCGCGACCAGCGCTCGTGTAACAATCAGCAGAGAGCCTGAAAAACGAGTCCGCCTTAAATAGGCGTCTCCCACATCCACTCGAGCGTCGGGACGCTCCAAGATGGCGCCCGCGCACACACACACTCAGCCCAACCAAAGATGGCGGCCGCAAAAGAAATCAGCCCCGGGACCCGGACCCACCAAATGGCGGTGTGTTTTCCTGATTTACAATGCAGGTAAGGGGACAGCAAGCCCGGTATAGCGCCAGTAAAAACAAGGGTTAACGAACCAAAATGAAACAAAGATAAGCGAAAGGGAGATTAAAATCACCAATAGTCCGAGCTAGGTGATAGCGCGACCAGCGCTCGTGTAACAATCAGCGTAGTAGTAGTACTGTCTTCTCCTACAGTTTCCTTCCGCTCTCTTTCAAAACGAATGGCTGACTGAGCTAGCCAACCTTTGTACTCTGTAACATCTGATGTTTCAAAAGGAATTATTACTTTGCCAAACAATGGCTTTTTGTAACGTGGATCCAGAATAGTAGCACAAATGTAGTGCTGTTGTTTCTTGATATTTACAAGCCGTTTATTGCTAACTAGGCGTTGTAATAATCTCTGCGCCAACTCATATGCTTCATTCTTTCCAGCATCTTTTAATTCTGAAGACACCACTTTGACTTGGTGCTCGAGCTTCAGCAACAATGGGATAGCTTTGCTCAAAGAACAGTCCTCCCTGCTGACGTCACGCGTGAAGACCTCAAAAGGACGAAGCATGTCTGTCAGGCTTTTAACTAGCTGCCATTGCTCCACCGCTAGCATCATTTCTGTCGTATCACCACCCAGGTTGTAGAAATACTCATTGACTACTGGAAACAGCTCATGCAGACGCTCAAGCATGTAGAAGGTTGAGTTCCAACGTGTTGCCACCTCCTGGATAAGTGCTTTCACTGGCATTCTACGTACATTTTGCTGGCGCCTCAGCTCCTTCCGGGCCTTAAAAGAAGTGTTGAAATGTGTGCATATTCTTCTGCAGATGGTCAGTATTTTGTCGACAGCAAGTTCTTTTTTCAAGAACTTTTGCACGACAAGGTTCATACAGTGCGCCAAACACGGCACTCTGAAATAGTAACCGTTCTCCATGGCCTTAACTACATTGCTGCCATTATCAGTAGAAACATAACCAACCTTGCAATTTCTTGGGGGCAGCCATTGCGAGACCTTTTTGTTAAAGTCATCCAAAATGTTGGCTGCAGTATGAGTTTTCTCCATGCCAAACATGGCTAATGTTGCATGTTTACGAGCACCCTTAAAAATCTCGACCAAGTCACCACCTGCATTTATCTGTTTTGCAACCCCTGAAAAAGAGACCCAGTGTGCAGTGATGCACATGTAATCAAGGGCTTGGCAACTGGTCCACATGTCTGTTGTCAGGTGTATAGTGTGAACAGCACTCTTCTGCAAAGCTGCTCCAACCAACTCAAGCACCTCTTTATGTAGTGCTGGAACAGCAACCCTGGCAAAATAGAACCGGCTAGGAACCTTCCATTTAGGGGCCAGTGTTGCCACGAGTTCAAGAAAACCCACACCTTCGACAAACGAAAAAGGGAGAAGGTCCACCGCTAGCATTTTAGCCAGCTTAGTGTTATACAGGCGTACAATTGGGTGGTTGCATTGAAATTGCGCATCTGAGGAGAACATGTTTGTAATGGTGCGCTGGACAAATTTACTGGATGATGCTGATGCCTTCTTCGACCCACTTCTGCTCAGTGTTGACATTTTCCGCATTGGTGTGTCTCCCAGACTTTCAGTGTGCCTCCTATGTGTTCCGGAGGGTGTGGTGCTGCCAGGGGTACTGGGTGCAACCGGACAAATGTCTGACGCTTCTTCTACCTCCCCGTCATTTTCAGATGAAACACCTAGTATGGGTATATTTTGGCCACTTGCCCTTTGGGATTGCTTTCCCTTGATGTTTGCTAGGTGCGCAAACCATACGACAGTGTGCCTTCTTTTAAGATGACCTATCTGGCCTCCGGTTCCATAGTTGGTACCAGTCTTACCACGGCTAACTCTAGTCTTACAAATGCAACAAATGGCTATGTTATCATACTTTGCATGGACACTAAAAAAGTTCCAAACTGGGGACTGGAAACTTCTGGTTTTGCCGCACGAGATTATACTGCCAATGCCAGATGAAGCAGTGGTGGATGAGCCTTGCAGACATCTACTGGGTTGTGCTATTATTGCAGCAACCCTACTTGAGGGAGTCGAGCTGGATGGAGTCCCCCTCTGGGGAGAAAATATGGGAGCTGTAGGTTTTGTTGAACTTGTTGTACTACTTGACTGCGTTGGTGGTGCTACCAGTGCCACGTCGCCAGGGTCACGCTCAGCATGACGTCGGGATAGGGTATAAATGTCTGTCTACTGCATGGCCGGTGTGGCTGGAATGACGTGTGTGATGACTAGGTCATTGCTGTCATCCTGTTCAACAACATCAGAATGCACCACTTCATCAAGTCCGACGTTCGGATCCATAAGTATGAGCTTTCCGGGGCCCTTCCTTTTAACATTTGATACCTTTCGCAGCTCATGGTGTGCCTCCCTCTCAGACGTCGGAGATGGTTGCCAATCTAGATCCAGATCATCTGATAGAGCAGGGCTTGAAGAGGAACTTCTACACACACTCCTTGATCTTTTCCTTGCTGGGGAGCTGGGAGAAAATGAATCATCAGGAGGAGTGCCTTCGTCTTCCTGACATGATACCCCGGCTCCAAAGTCAATTTCCTCCTGTGCCCCTACTTCTGGAAGAACAACCATTGTGGGCACTTGCACCGCTCCATGCGCCGCTACATGGGCCTCTTCACTGACCTCTACTTGCAACTCTCCATGGACCTCTCCTTCTCGGCCTTCTCCTTCTCGGCCTTCTCCTTCTCGGCCAGCTCCTTCTCGACCAGCTCCTTCTCGACCAGCTCCTTCTCGACCAGCTCCTTCTCGGACAGCTCCTTCTCGGACAGCTCCTTCTCGGACAGCTCCTTCTCGGCCAGCTCCTTGCGCATGTACTTGTGCTTGTACTAGTAGCCCATGCAGTTGTTGTTGCGGCTTTGCTTGTTGAATAGTACTTGTGAGATGAGTTACAACCTGTGTTGATGGTGTGCTGCTACTTTCTTGCGATGAGCCAACATCACTGGTCGTTGGTGATTGAACCACTAAACAGGCTACCTGTGCAGCACTCATGGTGGGCCTTTGTTTTTTCCACAAAAATTTAGTGGTCGAGCCACCAGTCTCCTTGGTAAGTGGTGCCACTTGCTTCTTCTTCTCCTTAGTAGAGACATCTTTCTTGCAAGAGGAGCTACGGGCACCTCTTTTTGGAGCCATCTTCTTCAGATGTCGGAACAGCAGGCCGCAGCAGGACTTCTTCCTGGCACTGATGCTCAACGATGATGCGGAGTTATTGACTTTGTGCACCTAAAAGCAAACGAAGACAGAGGAACATCAGTAAATATATGTTGCATATGTAGCGCTTCAATAAATAGTTTGCAAGTAGGCATTCATGAATACACACGTGCACACCACACAATATGGAAATTTCAAAATTAAGAATTGCTAAATTTTTGGGAAACAGGAATTTAACATTGATCCAAGAGAGCACACACAGAGAGGGTTATAGTTTCATGTACCACTGACTCCCCCTGGGCACAATGGGTGAAAGCAAGGCAAAATGGGTGCAGGCCTATAGCACAAAGCTCACTGCCTGCCTTCAAAATGGCCGCTTGACCCCCATCCACATGGCCAGGACCATGCCTCAAAATGGCCCCCACCAACATAGCCAGGCCCCAACCCCTACTCCAAAAAGTCAAAAAACACAACACCAATCATATCACCACAATCCAATGCCATCCATCAAGTTTCAGAAGGTTTATGCTGCCTGCTGGTGGTTTTCTGGTGCAGAATTGCAATTTTTGCAATTTCGCGAGTGCGAGATTGTTGCTTCACGACGCGAACGTGGCGAAAAACCAGCAAAATCCGCGAACAGACCGATTCTGGGCCCCCTGGGCACAGCACACTGGGTGCAGGCCTATGGCACAAAGCACACAAACTGGCTTAAAAATGGCCCCTAGACCCCCACCCACACGGGACCAGGCAATAAAATGGCCCCCACCCACATAGCAAGCCCCCAACACCACCCCAAAAAGTCGTAAAACACACAAAAATCACCACAATCCAATGCCATCCATGCCCTGGCCAGAATCATGTTAAAATTCAACAAAACAGTTGTATCATGCATGCACCCATAACTAAGCCTGGTAGTTTTCAATTCATGTGCAGAATTTTAATTTTTACAATTTCGCGAGTGCGAGATTGTTGCTGCGCGGGACGCGAGCAGTGCGAACACAGGCAAAACATTTTTTTAAAAATCCGATTTTCGGGTAATCCGCGGGAGTTCTAGGCCCCCTGGGCATAATGAAAGAAATCAGAGCTTGACCCCATCCACATGGCCAGGACCTGCAGGACCATGCCTCAAAATGGCCTCCCACCAACATAGCCAGCCCCCAACCCCATCCCAAAAAGTCGAACAACACACACAAAAATCACCACAAACAAACAACATCAACTTATCAACTTACTTGTGAAATCAAATTTCGAATCCAAAAGTAATCCAAAAGGCCTCAAAGCCAAATCTCCAGCAGCATCCACAAAAAGTAATCCTTCCCAGTCAAGATCGAATTCAAAGTGGCCAGGAAATGGACTAAGCAATGGGAGGAGCTTGCTGGACAGGAACAGGAAGTTGGAGACTGGGTCACTTCCTTCACCCCTCCCCAATTGTAATTTTTGTAATTTCGCGAGTGCGAGATTGTTGCTGCCCGCGCCACGGACCGTGAGCAGTGCGAACACAAGCAAAAAATCCGCTGCGCGCGGATTTGCGTATTTTCGCTACATCCGCGAGAGTTCGCGGATTGCGGATTTACCGAAAATCCGAAAACTCCGCGAGCGGAACGGATTTTATGCCCATGCTTAAAAAATATTTTATTAGTTCATAGGTCTCGGTCTCAAATTATAACGGCTTTTTCCAGGTATTGTCTGGTTTTGAAATAAAAGTTCAGGTTCGGTAGTGTCCAAGCGATTTGGCGGTGGCACAGCTTCTTGTAGAAGATTGTAACTTTCTTGTTCAGAAATTATTCCTTTCACACGTGCATCGCTGAAAGGCAGAAAACGAGGCACAGTTTCGGTCTCTGAGTCAGCGACACCCTCCTGGACCCACCGGTAGTATGGCAGAGGCAAAGGGACCCTCTTGCAGTGTACGCCGTGGATCCAGTTCTTTTTCCCTTCCACTCAAACGGCTGATCTTGTTGAGAGAAGGACTAGATGGGGGCCGGTCCAGCGGGGCTGGTCATTCTTTGTTCGCTGGAAATTCTTGACCAGCACCCAAGATCCAGGATCGATCGGATGTCCTGGAGCTTCAGAGACCTGAGGCAGAGTATCGTGAACCTGTTGGTGTAAAACACGTAATTCAGCCGTCAATTCATACATTCGACTCATCACATCCCTTGCTGTTTCTTTTGCGACTTCGTCAGCAAATGCATTGCCACGACCAACATCATCAGTAACCTTCTTGTGTGCACTACATTTCACAATCGCAACTTGCAACGGCAAAGTAAGTGAGTCAAGGAGCTCATTCACCAACTGACCATGCTGTATCTTAGCTCCACGCGAAGTCAGAAAACCACGCTCTTTCCACAATCGTCCAAAACTGTGAGCCACACCAAATGCATACTGGCTGTCGGTATATATGGGCACTTTCATTCCTTTCGACAACACACACGCTCTCGTAAGTGCAATCAACTCCGCTGCTTGAGCTGAATTATGTGGAATACGTGCAGCTTCAACAATCGTATGCAAAGTCGTGACAGCATATGCCGCAGTCGTATCACCATTCGGAAGCTTGAAGCATGAACCATCCACCCATAAGGTACCATCACACTTCACAAGAGGAGAGTCTTGAAGATCTACTCTCCCTTTCGTTTCTTCCTCTGTCCTTAGAAAACAATCATGCTGTTCAGAAGCATCTGTCTCTGCTACAATCGGCAACAACGTAGCTGGATTCAACGTGTTGCATCTCTTTATGTGCACATGACTCGCTAACACTGTCAACTCGTACCCCGACAATCCGGCACTAGTTAAGTGCTGTGTTTTGGTCCTGTTTAACAACGTGTCTACTGCATGTGGAACCATCACAATCAATGTATTATTCATCACTAAACCAGCAGACTGTCGAATGGAAACTGCTGCTGCTGCTGTGGCTCTCAGGCAACTCGGCAATGCTTTAGCTACCGGATCCAAAGTCGACGAAAAATACGTGCACGGACGCTGCTTGTCTCCGAACAACTGTGTCAACACTGACAATGCACAACCCTCTTTCTCATGGACATACAATGTAAAGGGCTTACTGTAGTCGGGGGTACCCAACACAGGAGCCGAACACAATGCATCACGCAGTTCGGAAAAACTTTTCTGACACTCTTCAGACCATGGAATGGGATTCGGTGTATCTTTACAAGTTAATGCCACCAAAGGTTTGGCCAACAAAGAAAAATTCGGTATCCATTGTCTGCAGTATGATGTAATACCTAGGAAAGCACGTACTTCTCTCTGTGTCCTTGGCACATTCAATTTCGCAATTGCCTGAATTCTTTCTGGGGTCAGTTTCCTTCACTCCTTCGATAAGAGATGACCTAAGTAGGTCACTTCTTGTCGACAATATTGCAATTTTGAAAGAGACACTTTGTGATGCAAATCAGACAAATGACGCAACAACGACAATGTGGCTTCTTTACAAATCTCCTCAGTATCTGCAGCAATCAGCAAATCATCAACGTACTGAATAAGTGTAGCGCCATCAGGTAAAACAATCGTATCAAGCTGTGTTTTTAAAGCCTGACTATATATCGATGGACTTTCACAGTAGCCCTGGGGAGCGCGTTTGAAGCGGAAACTTCGGCCTCCTAAACTGAATCCGAAAATGTCCCTACTCTCCCCGGCAATCGGGATGCTGAAGAAAGCATTCTTCAAGTCAATCACCGAAAACCAGGTGGCAGAAGCTGGAATCATAGTCAATAGGGCAGTGATATCAGGAACGACTGGAAATTATGGCACAACAATCTTATTCACCTCTCTACGGTCAATCACAAACCTGTAAACAGGTGGCTGAGAGGGGTCAGTACGTTTCAGAACAGGCAGAACAGGACTATTGCAAACGTTACCTCTTGTTTCTTCAATTACATCTTTTTCAATTAAGTCGTAAATGATCGCTAGCAACTCTTTTTCACCTTCACTAGAATCCTTGTATTGGGGAATGCGCGGCATTTGAACATTGGCTTTCAAAGTCACAATATATGGCGGTATTTCGAAAAGACCCACATCATTAGGACCAGTAGCCCAAAGAATACCAGGAAGAAACGACAATTCTGTCGGCAGTTTATCCTTCGACAAATACATTGGAGAGACCACTTTCTTACCCAGTGTAAGTTGTACTCCCGAGGGAGAGCAATATAACGTCGCATACAATCTTTTCAACAGATCCAATCCCAACAGGTTTTCACCACAACCTGTTGTCAGAATAAGGGGTGCTTCGAATTCACAAGGTCCAACAGAAAGGGACATAGGACTAGAAATTGGGTTCCTAACCGGGGCGCCAGAAAAACCTACTGAAACATTCATTTCGCCAGACAAAGGTGCGCCAGGGAGTTTTGAGTGCATAATAGAACTCTTTGTAGCACCAGTATCCAACAGAAAAGGCTCTGACACACCTGATGTAATTACCTCAACATAAGGTCCACTCTGATCTACTGGAACTGAAACAACTCCCTCTCTTTGTCTATGGCTGTCCTAGCAATCCTTACCTTCCATATTCTCATCTTCTGGATAGTAGTCGTCAGCATAGTACTGAGCCGTCCTACCAGACGCGGTATTCTGTTGGTCAAAAAAGCTGTTCATTGAATTTTGAGGCGGAAAGGGACGCGCGTTCTGGGGGAAATTACCACGTCCCCTACCTCTAGGAGCTTGTGAGACACCTCGACCTCTCACGCCAGAAACACTATTCATACGCTGTAACAGAATAGGACAACTGTACTTGAAATGACCCTCTTCTTTACAATATGAACACTGATTGGGACCTACAGGGACACGTGGTTGAGAGAACTTAACCCTTTGCGAGTTTCTCTGATACTGTTGAGGTTGCTGATAGTTATTCTGACCACCACGAGGCGGATACGCCTGTTGTCAGAAGTAGTACCTGAATTTCCTGATTCCGCGGGAGCGAGTGGCCTGGTCTTCTATGCAGAGTATTTCCCAATTCCCAAACACCCCTACACCCGGATTTCGCCGAGTCCAGGAATGGAGGGGAAAGGGGAAGTGGATAACGAACAACAAAGAGAGACTTCCACACTGGTGCCTTCCAGCGTCCTCAATGGATAATGGACTGGTACACCTGTAACAGTTAACAGATCATTACTACAGTTCTAACAACCCTTGCCTACCTATAGCTCACTCCCCAACATCCCTTGAAGTACCTGTGGTAGTGTGGACTGAGCAACTCTCTAAAAGGAGTACTGTATATGTTTTTTCCTCTGAAGGTGATACTCCTGTTGTCGTTTGAGTTTATGTGGTTGACAAATAAGGTGGTAAACTACAGTATATTATATGCATACAAAATACCCTAATTTACTTGTAGAGAATCTGCTCACTCTGTGGTTTCATAAAGTCTTTCTATAAGGGCATCAAGTCGAGATATAGAACTTCACTTGAAGAAAGTCTTTGCGCTGTCTGTGAGAAACCAGGCTCTGACTAAACCTTGAGTGGAACAGTACTGAATAGCGAAGCGGAACCAATGAGGTATGAACAGTCTATGGCAAGAATTCGACTTCCTTACCGCTCTCCAGAAGAATTAGCAGGCAGAACAGTTCAACAGAAAACCGCCTCTGAAGTCACCTCAGCAACGCAGGAATAGCGGAAAACAGCTGAATCTAGGCTGGGGGATGATAGCGGGAAAACAAGACTGAGGAATGGAGTGTAGTTGGTCCGCTACGACAGACTCCACAGGAATGCGGAAACCAGGGAATGGCGAGGTAAGCAGGCGGGGATTCGGAAACAGAATACCTGCAAACCCCTACCAAACTACTGGGAAATGCCCCGTGGGAACCTGACAGCAAACGGGACACAAACGGGAACAGAATAGTTGGAGCACGGAACGATGCAACCAACCGCCAGGAAATTTCAGTTGAAGTGCGCCAGATAGAACGCACTAGAGCATGAAATGGCGGACGGCTCAAACACTAGAATGCTGACCTAGAACTCAGCGCGGCGCAACCAGGAAGCATGCGCCTGAGTTTGAAGTGCGCGCCAGATTGGAATCTGCCTAGCAGGGGAACATCGCACCTTGTAAGTAGGTGCACTGGGTGGTCTAACTGACGTACTCGGCCAGATCCTGACAGTACCCCCCACCAAGGCCCCCTCCCAAGGTTTCGAAGGATGAATCTTATGAAATTCCGTGACCAATCGGGGAGCATGAACGTTGCAACTAGGTTCCCAAGACCTCTCCTCTGGACCATAACCCTTCCAGTCCACTAAATAGTAGACTTTTCCTCTTCTCAATTTGGAGTCCAAGATTCGCTTAACCTCAAACTCTTCAGAACTCTGCACAATGAGTGGAGCAGGTGGTTTAACTAGTCTAAGATTTGGGGGGTTTCTTTTTATCAATGAGACGTGAAAAGTTGGGTGAATCTTCAGTGACTTAGGAAGAGCTACCCTAACACTCACTGGATTCACCATCCGAATAACTGCATAGGGACCCACAAATCTCGGTTGAAACTTTCGATTTCCCTTCAACCGCATGTGTCGAGTGGAAATCCAAACTTTTTCCCCAGGCTCAAAAATGGGACTTTCTCTTCGCTTCTTATCAGCCTGAGTCTTGTAAGCCTCTTTAGCCTTATGGAGATTAGAGGTTGCCCTCAGTAAAGATTGGCGCAATTCTTGCACCACTTCCTCAGCTGCCGGAACCTCAACCTCCTCCCGTCCCACCAGCATGTTGGGATGGCGACCTGAATTCAAATAGAATGGGGAGAAACCAGTAGCTGAATGGACAGAATTGTTGTAGGAAAACTCAGCAGTACTCAACAATGTAGGCCATTCCCCTTCCTGATCCATCAGATACATCCGAAGATATTGTTCAAGGTCCTGGTTTACTCTCTCAGTCTGTCCATCCGTTTCTGGATGGTAACTGGTGGACAAACGAGAGTCAACCCCCAATCCTTTGAGGAAGGACTTCCAGAATCGAGAAACAAATTGTGGACCTCGATCAGAAATGACCACCTTGGGAATCCCATGCAACCTGACTATGTGCTCAACAAACAGAGTGGCCAACTGGGGAGCAGTAGGAAGGTTTTTTAAAGGAATAAAATGGCTCATCTTGGAGAATTGGTCCACTACCACCCAAATCACAGAATATCCTTGACTAGAGGGCAAGTCTACAATGAAATCCATGGATATGGTGTGCCAGGGAGATGGGGCTACAGGTAAAGGCATAAGGAGACCCTGTGGGGATTGTCTCAAACTTTTACCCTTAACACAGGGCTCACAAGTAGCGATGTACTGTCTCACCTGAGTGTCCATGCCCGGCCAAAGGAAGGTTCTCCGAATTAACTCCAGTGTCTTCTTGGGACCTTTATGACCTGCCAGCTGATGATCATGGAAGTGCTGAATAATTTCTCTTTGCAGTCTTTCACAGGGGACGAACATTTTTCCGAGTAAGAAGGGCTTCCCATCCTGAACTCTTCTATCTGGTCCGTCTACTTCCCAGGTTGCAAATTCAGTCTTGGCGAATTCCTCTCTAATCTGGTTCTCCAGTTTATCCTCAATCGTAATTGCCACAATCTTGTCTTCGGGAATGATGAATCCTTCCATCTTAGCTTGACTTTCTTCTCCTATACTCAGACGTGAAAGGGCGTCAGCCTTTCCATTCGCCGAACCAGGTTTGTAGGTCAGAACGAAGTCATAATCTGCAAAGAATAGTGACCACCGCAACTGTCTAGGAGTTAAGGTTCGTGCAGATTTCAAAAATTGCAGATTCCGATGATCCGTGAACACAGTGATGACATGCCTCGCTCCAAACAGATAATGCCTCCAGACCTTGAAAGCCTCTTTTACGGCCAGAAGTTCCTTGTCTGCAATTGAATAGTTTATCTCTGCAGGAGATAATTTGCGAGAATGATAAGCCACTGGGTGGAGTTGACCAGTGTCTTTCTGGCGTTGTGACAGAATTCCTCCAATTGCCAAATTCGAGGCATCGGCTTCAATAAAGAACGGTTCCTTCAAATTTGGGTGTTGCAGAACTGGAGCGGTGACAAATGCTTCTTTTAAAAGCTGAAAAGCCTCTTCCGATTCTCGTTCCCAACAGAATGGTACATTCTTCTTTAGCAGACGAGTAATAGGACTAACCTTTTCGGAAAAATTCTGAATGAATCGCCGATAAAAATTGGCGAATCCCAAAAAACTCTGAATCTCCTTCACAGATCGAGGAGCAGGCCAGGACTTAATTGCCTGAAGTTTGGAATCATCCATTGATACCCCCTCAGGAGACAGGATGAAACCCAAAAACTCCACACTTGCCGAATGAAAAACACACTTTTCCAGTTTTACATACAGATGATTCTCCAACAGTCGCTCCAAAATTACTCGTACATGGTTAACATGTTCCTCTAAGCTGTTTGAGAATATAAGGATATCATCTATGTAAACCACAGCTATGCGATCCAGAAACTCACGAAGAACATCATTCACGAAATGCTGAAAGGCTGCTGGGGCGTTACATAGCCCAAAGGGCATCACTTGGTATTCGAACAGCCCCAGCCTAGTACGGAAGGCAGTCTTCCACTCCTCACCCTCTGCCATGCGCACCAAATGATAGGCCCCCCGCAGATCCAATTTTGTATATACACAAGCATCCTTCACCTGATCAAGGAGTTCAGAGATGAGGGGAAGAGGATAACGATTCTTTTTTGTGACCAGATTTAAGGCTCTATAATCGATGCAGGTTCTCAAGGTCCCATCCTTTTTAGGAATGAAAAATAAAGGTGATGACACAGGAGATTTGGAAGGTCGGATGAATCCGCAAGCCAAACTTTGTTCGATATAGTCTTTCAAATGAAGATTCTCTGGTTCTGACAAAGCATAGATCCGACTACATGGTAAAGAAGCTCCCGGCTCCAGTTCGATCCGACAATCGTAGTCCCGATGAGGTGGCAATTTACATGCTTCTTTTTCGTTGAAAACTTCCTTCAAATCTTGATATTCATCTGGGATGACAGGTAGTTCCAGAGCACAAACCATTTGGATTTGATTGACCAAGTTTTGCGACATCGTGGAATCTGTGGTTTCTGGAATTGCCTGAAAACAGTGCTCGCCACAAAATTCTGAGTTCATCTTCACCGTGCGGCGAGACCAATCAATTTGTGGGTTATGATCGGTGAGCCAAGGCAAACCCAGGATGAGCTGAAACTGTGGTGCGTCGATTAAATTGAAGCGGATGAAACTCTGATGTTCACCTGGACCTACCACAGTTATCTCCTCAGTATCGAAAGCTATTGGCCCGGAAGACAAATTGGTGCCGTCCACTGCCCGAACTGGTTCTGGCCTTAACTTCTTTTCAAAATGAACACCAATAGATCTGGCAAATTGGATGTCACAAAAATTTCCGGTGGCCCCCGAATCCACCATCACAGAAACCTCTTCCACATGAGTCTTTCCAAATTGAATCTTACAAGACAAAATCAAATGCGGGGCTGCTGACTGCAGAGTATTGGCCAACGACTGTGATTTTGGAGTTGTCTTTTCCTTCGCTCCCACCAGTGCAACCCCGTCTACTGGTGGAGCCTGTCTTTTACCCACGAACTATTCTTTGATTTCTTCGGACAATCTTTGACAAAGTGACCTGCTTGGCCACAATACATACACAACTTGCCCAGACGCCTCTTTTCTCTTTCTTCCTGGGTAAGAGGTCCTCGAATTGTTCCCACCTGCATGGGTTCTTCGATCGAATGACTCTGACCCTCTTGACTCTTGACTAATTCTGACCTAGCACGGTCGAAACGCGGTGGAATAGTTCGAACATCTTTCCGACGTTCATTGCGTCTTTCCGCCTGCCTCTGATCTAACTGCAAAACTAGATCAATCAGTTCCGATACCTCCGTAGGCCTCCTTGGAATCTGGGCCAATCCATCCTTCAATTCATCCTTTAATCCTCGATAAAAGATTGCCGCTCTCTTAGCCTCGGGCCAACTAGTTTCTACGATCAATTTATTAAAGTGGGCCAGATAAGCCACTAGATCACGATTCCCCTGCTTTAACTCTAAAAGCTCATTGTCTGTGGTTTGAGAAATGGCTCTCCGATCAAAAATGCGCAGAAATTCAGCCTTGAACTCCTCGAATTTGTACAACACAGGATCGTTGCAGGCCACCAAAGGCAATGACCAGGCTGCAGCATCGCCACTCAGGTAGGACAGCACAAACGCCACCTTAGACTGGTCCTCTTTAAACAGGATGGGCTTGCATAGGAAGTGTAAGGAGCATTGGGTAAGAAAAATCTGTGCCTTATGGGGATCACCCTGAAATCTCTCAGGAGGGGCTAAAGGGATAGTGGGAGACATGGCGTGTACAACCTGTGTGGTGAATTCTGACGAAGATGAGGGGGAGGGAGTAAAGGCTGGAGACTTGATACTACTAAAATCAGGACGTGGGCTTTCAGATAACTCCTCCAATCTCTGACGTAAATAACTAGTCTCCCGATTTGACTTTCTCACCTCCTCCCTAGTCTCACTTAACTGTTTCTGTAACCCTTCGAGTACTGAGGCCAAAGCCTTTAAATCTAATCCTTCTGCCATCTCGCTCAGTCGGAAGGCAATATAAGGCACTTCAATCTGTCAGAAGTAGTACCTGAATTTCCTGATTCCGCGGGAGCGAGTGGCCTGGTCTTCTATGCAGAGTATTTCCCAATTCCCAAACACCCCTACACCCGGATTTCGCCGAGTCCAGGAATGGAGGGGAAAGGGGAAGTGGATAACGAACAACAAAGAGAGACTTCCACACTGGTGCCTTCCAGCGTCCTCAATGGATAATGGACTGGTACACCTGTAACAGTTAACAGATCATTACTACAGTTCTAACAACCCTTGCCTACCTATAGCTCACTCCCCAACATCCCTTGAAGTACCTGTGGTAGTGTGGACTGAGCAACTCTCTAAAAGGAGTACTGTATATGTTTTTTCCTCTGAAGGTGATACTCCTGTTGTCGTTTGAGTTTATGTGGTTGACAAATAAGGTGGTAAACTACAGTATATTATATGCATACAAAATACCCTAATTTACTTGTAGAGAATCTGCTCACTCTGTGGTTTCATAAAGTCTTTCTATAAGGGCATCAAGTCGAGATATAGAACTTCACTTGAAGAAAGTCTTTGCGCTGTCTGTGAGAAACCAGGCTCTGACTAAACCTTGAGTGGAACAGTACTGAATAGCGAAGCGGAACCAATGAGGTATGAACAGTCTATGGCAAGAATTCGACTTCCTTACCGCTCTCCAGAAGAATTAGCAGGCAGAACAGTTCAACAGAAAACCGCCTCTGAAGTCACCTCAGCAACGCAGGAATAGCGGAAAACAGCTGAATCTAGGCTGGGGGATGATAGCGGGAAAACAAGACTGAGGAATGGAGTGTAGTTGGTCCGCTACGACAGACTCCACAGGAATGCGGAAACCAGGGAATGGCGAGGTAAGCAGGCGGGGATTCGGAAACAGAATACCTGCAAACCCCTACCAAACTACTGGGAAATGCCCCGTGGGAACCTGACAGCAAACGGGACACAAACGGGAACAGAATAGTTGGAGCACGGAACGATGCAACCAACCGCCAGGAAATTTCAGTTGAAGTGCGCCAGATAGAACGCACTAGAGCATGAAATGGCGGACGGCTCAAACACTAGAATGCTGACCTAGAACTCAGCGCGGCGCAACCAGGAAGCATGCACCTGAGTTTGAAGTGCGCGCCAGATTGGAATCTGCCTAGCAGGGGAACATCGCACCTTGTAAGTAGGTGCACTGGGTGGTCTAACTGACGTACTCGGCCAGATCCTGACACCTGTTGTAAAAGGACCTTTGTCTTTAACTCTTTCGTTTTCTTGTCTGCCCTATCCTTCTCATCTTTATCTCGATTTTCATAATATTGTGCAGTAGCCAATATCTGTGCTGAAGAGGAAACGGCCCAAGAACTTTCTGAATCCTTTAACTTCTTACACAACTCGGGAAGCAAATTGTGCTCAAACTTGTCAACGAACAGCCGTGACCACCTTCTGTACTCATATCTTGACCACTGTGGTCGATAAACGTCTCTTCAAACCTAGTGAAGAAATCAGACACTGTTTCATCTTTCTTCTGCTTACACGCAGACAATTTGTCCCAATTCACACGCATTGCAGGCATTAAAGTCTTCATGTAATTAATAATCCTACCAGGAAGGTCTGCTACTAAAGGCTCGGGTTTAGCACCACCAACTTGTCTATCATTTGCAGCACTAATATTGGCCCATGAGTCACCTAACTCTTGATCATGATCCGCATGACGAACCTTTCCCCATAAAGGCTGTGGAACAACATTCCCAAACAACATGTCTATGTCTGCTAAATTCATAATGCAAGAGCCTGCGGTCTGTGACAATTCCTTGTAATACCCTGCAGGATTTTTACGGGGATCAGGCAATGTCTGTTTAAGAGCCAAAACTTCAGCGCGCTTCCATGGAACATGTACCCAAACACGCTGAAAATGTGCTGGAATAGCTGGAGGCTTGTTATTTGCACCAGCAGGTATTTCTTCCTTCCATACCGGAGGAACTTCTCTCATGGGATATTGTCTCACCTTCTTCTTAACAGAGGAATCAGGCTCAAACAACGACTGAGAAACACCCTCACTCCTAAACGACAATAATGTCGCAACGGCTTTCTCAACATCGGGACCCACAATTGTGCCTTTTGCAAACTCTAACCGGACACGACACAACTCAGGCGGATTGGATTCCAAATCATTTCCTCTAAATCCTCACAAAGAAAACCACACATTTTCTCAAAAACGTATCTCTGTTTCGGTGCTTCCCATTGATGGAAGACATCCATAACAGATTCTAGTTCATATCTTATGGGGTCAGTAACCCATTTATGTACCAAATAATCTAACGTTTCTTTCTCCCTAGAATCAGGCAGTTGGCTACGTAACTGTTTACGCTCTGAAAAAGGAGTTACACTTGCTGCGCCAAAGAGAGGATATAGAAGACTAGTAACAGTGCTAGTCACTCTCTGGCAAACAGAGGGAGAAATCGATGAAAGGACAGGTGGAAAAGCAGAGTGAGGCAAGGCAGACGCAGAGGCGGTGTCAGGAGGAGTACCAGGAATGGTAGTCGATATAGTGGTCAAAGTCGTAGGAAGTAAAGGCAGAGCAGATGTTAAAGTCGGTGGCCCTTGAGGAGGCTGCACCGGGGGAATAGGAACCAACTGAAGAGGAGCTGGTGATTGTGGAGGAGCAGGAGGCAACACAACCGGAGGTTGCACAACTAGAGGTTGCGGAGGTGCCGTAGCACTCTGCGCATAAGGGGGTGGCGAACTCAATAAATGAGACATTAAAGGATCTTTTTCAAGTTCTTTTGCTGCATCTTGCTGAAGAGGCTGCAAAACTGGAAAACATTTATCGATCACCATTTTACGTTGCCTGTGCAACTGCTCACTCGCCTGTTCTTCTTCATTATCTTTAAACTGCATAGCAGCTTGCATTATCGAGATACCCCTTTCTCTCTTATTTTTCTTTGCTAATTTAATTTCCTTCTGTTTGGCTTCCTTTCGCCATAGGCGGAAAGAGTCAAACATCGCCGGCCGGGCTTTCTTCTTAAAAAGTTTAACCTCCAGATTATCTAAGATTTCCGTGTCAAAGCTACCATATTGGGGCCATTTTAAAACACCATCTTTTCTGGTGTATCGGATCCATACTTCATTGTATGTGATGGGGCCTACTCCATGTTTTACATACAATTCATAGGTTGGAGTTCCAATCGGAGGAACCGGACACGAGTCCTCCAACCGGGAATTCCTATTACAACCAAGACAAAACAAATTTCCAAATCTGCTAAAACCAGGCATCTTCGCTCTCTAGTCTACCTTCAAACTTCAAAGGATTATCGAATATGATATTCTCGTGAATACACGAGTCCCTCGGCTTTGGTACTTGCAAGATCCAAATCAAAGATCCCAAGGGGATACCCAAACTAAGAACCAAACTAAGGACTGGGAGTCGCTCCACTTATACTTAACTGAGGTAACGTCACCAGAAGACTCGTCTATCGTTTCGCTCTACCAATCATCAAGGGTCCAAAACAGGGTGATAGTCAGGGCAGCAGTCCTTCATAGCCGTCGGGAAGCGGGGAACCTCGCAGCAAAGACTTTCGGACCATGTCGACATGCAGGGGTCGATGAAGTGGCGGCCTTCCTCCAGAATTTTCACACGAAGCTCCTCACGAACCTCTGGCTTGGACCGGTACCGCTGAAATCGCCCCACGTTGGGCGCCAACTGAAGTATTGGGTTTTTCGGAACCCAGCGGTGCCAGGGAGAACACCCAAAGACTTTGAGTTCTTCCTGTTTCAGACTACAGAATACAGAAACACAGAGTCTTCTTGGTGAAGTCAAAGATCGAATTTATTGGCTGCAGCCAGTAACAGTGTATCCTAGAAGTACAACACGGTGTATATTCTCAGGAGACTGCTCAACCTTACAAAGCCAGTCTTCTCCTTTATACAAAATATTATGCTTTAGGCAAACATTCCTTACTTTACAGTTGATCATTCACATATTTTCACTACAAAGAAAAAGCAGAGTCATGATGACAAGCCCGTATTTCAGTTTGTCCAGCCCACAATTAATTACCCGGCAAGGCCCAGTATTTCCATCAGATATCGACGGACCCCCAATAAAAACTGGCAACTCCTCCTCGTAAAGCAAGTCATAAAGGAAGAAACAGGGGCAGGCGTGTGTAAGATTAGGCATGGTTCGTGTGCGATGAAAGGTTTATGATATGTTGTGCCTTGATACTAATCTCATTCGGCCACTGGGAGAGGAACTGCCCGAACGGGTTTGGCTTCAGGCAGTGGAGTCAGCTTGCCCAGGTCACACAGAAGTCAGTAAAGGTGTACGTATCCTTCGGACTCGTTTTCGGCTTCAGTTCACCGGCCTATGTGAGGGCAATCACAAAATGGCTGCCGTATACAAAATGGAACCCTAGCGTTCAGGACGGAATCTCTGTTTTCAGGGTGATCTCGTGACTCGAATACGACGGAAATACTCGTGCATAGTATACTAGCCATTCTCGGTCTATTGATACTAAAATCGTCATGATACGACGATGTTTATGACACGGGTCAGAATTTTCAGTACCACACTCGTATATTCTTGAGGTGGCTGGTACCATTGGTCTTGGTGTGAGTAGTTTCCTGGTCCAGTTGGTTCGTTTTCACTCTCGCCACTGTATGAAGAATCAGAGAAGTTGGTAAACCTGCGTGTTCCTCTGCATCCACCTCTCCCTCTGTAAAAGAAGTGGCCCTGGGTGTCCTGCCTGTAGTAATCTGCTTATAGGTAGGGGTAGGTCTTCTTCTTGTCGTAGTACTGGATGTCTTTCGCTAACTTGTCCAATTTCTTCGATTGTGTCTCCACGTCAAAGTCTTTCAGTTTTTTTTTTAATCTATCCAGAGTTTCTTTGGCATCTGCAAAGGCAGAGTGGCTGGCATATATGGCAAAGAGGTCGGCGGCACCTCCAACACCCCCGAGTGGGGAGGGAGGGCCAGCCGAACACTTTGCCGGGGCCGGTTGTGGTTCCTAGTCCAGCCCTGTCGGTACCCCATCCTAATCCTCCACAATCCTGACAATTCCCCTCCTGTGAATGTACCCTACATTGTACACAAGTGGCTGCACTGATGCCTGAGGCTACAGACTGGCTAAGCCTTTGTAAAAACTATCTGGTCTGGATGCAGTGACGGAGGGGCTTGGCAGTACATGGTGTGCAAT
Source organism: Lissotriton helveticus (assembly GCF_964261635.1). NCBI lineage: Eukaryota > Metazoa > Chordata > Amphibia > Caudata > Salamandridae > Lissotriton > Lissotriton helveticus. The sequence continues at coordinate 381,571,408 of NC_136061.1, read as the reverse complement.
TTCAGAGTCATGCCGCCTGAGAGAAGGCTGGGCCTGGGCCGTGCTGATTGGTGCCTGCTGTGTAACACAGAGGAACCAAGCTGAGGTGGCTAGGCATGCGATGCTGTGACCCTGGATGAGCCAAAGGTGAGTCCCGGACTTGTGGGCTGCCGGTGCCAGTCGGAAGCGGCCTGTACCATGAGGGCCGCAGTACCAAGCTAGAAGCCCCAAGAGATGGCATGAGCTCCTCCTCCCCGTGGATGACCAGACAATGAGGCAAAAGTGGGGCTTCGCGTTACTCAGGAATGTAGGGGACCTCCGACGCTGCTGTTGGCACAGCCCGAGTATGGGGGAGATATTGGGCACCTGATTTTGCCAGTGCTTATGATATCTCCCCTGTGAGGCACAGCTGCGGATGCTGAAGGGTTGTGGTGCCTGCCGACATGGCAAAATGAGGCCAGCGTGAGTATCCGCACACAGCTGATGGAGTTGTCCGGTGGCACCTTATGACGGGAGAGGGAGTGTCCTTGCTTCCTTCGGGTGGAGGCGTGCAGCCTGCAGGACTGCATCCTTAGCAGTGCCCTAGGCATGGGACCTGGTACGACCCCAGCCGGTGAGGGGGGGCACTGGAACCACCATAACGACTGCTTGCATTATACTCTGCAGAGCTAAGTTACAGGATAGTGCGAGGTAAATCCTCCAGAGAGTCCCAGCAACCTAGGATGGACTACTTAACGGACACAAATAAAAACTGAATCAACACAGCCGAGTGTCTAGTCCATTACCCCAGGCTCAGGATGAGAGCCCTAGGGATCACAAATCCTTGCAGGCATCAAGGTCTCCAAGCAGGCACTGGAACCAAAAATGTACGAAATAGCCATTGAGGTCAACCTGCTGCAAGCCGATAGAAGAAGCGTATCAGAATGCCCAAGGTAACTGAGGGGAAGGTACTGACCCTGACCCAGGAGCTGAAGGACTTGACAGCCACTGTGGGCACCCTATTGGAGCAGGTACGTTGTTTGAGGAGCACCTGGAAGACACAGAAGGGAGGTCTAGGTGCTGCAACCTCTGGTTTGAGAGGTTCCCAGAGCAAGCAGAGGAGGACGCTGCAGAGTTGTTTCTGGAAAGATGGCTTGTGGGGCTGATGGGAAGGGAGGCCCTATCTGACTTCTTGTGCCAGTGAGAGCGCACTGGGAGCTAGCCAGATGTTCCCCCCCCGGTGCCCCCCCAAGGGTCATTATTGTAATGATCCTCAACTTCTGAGACCGGGACAGCATCCTACAGTGTGCCAGTAAAAACCAGAGATCTAAGGTTTAAGGAACACACCATACAAATGCTTCCAGACTACACACCCTGGGACCAGGCCCTATGAAAGTCGCTCATGGAAGTTAAGTAAAGACTCAGAACACTTAACCTTGACTACATGCTCCTGTATCCAGCCAAGCTGAGGGTGATGGAGGAGGGGCACTCTCATTTCTTTGGTGGTCCGGAGGAGGTCTGGGATTGGATGGACCAGAAGGACGAGCCCTCAAATGACCAAACCCTAAACTGGAGCTCACACAGAATGGGCTCCAGGAGCAGGCCCAATGGGTCTGCCAAGCGACGGAGAGGGCGATTGACCTATTTTGTGGAGGCGCAGCATGTAGAGGTGCAACTAGATGGCACACTGGAAGTGGCTGGTGGCCAAACTGGGGACGAAATATATGTAGGATAATCCCCTTTAGCCACCTTCAAAGGCTACCACCAACTGACAGCAATGTGTGAAAAGAGACATACCTGAGTGTTTGGGGAAGGGCCTGTTAAGCGCTGTTTGGGAGCGGCCCTGCACCGGACATGGTATTATCACCAGTGGGGAACCTGCAACGGATTTGTAAGTGGAACGGGTGCACACTGGGGTTGCCACATTGTGAGGACTTTGTAACTTGGACCCTTTAGGGACTGCTGGAGGGGCTGCCATTTTCCACTCAGGCTTGATCCCATTGGGGAGTCCTGGTGGAAGGGTGCTGGAACTCACCTGCATTTGTACCACCACGTCACAAAGAAAACAATTCCCCAACACTATCCAGCCATAGCATTGCAATGCGGACCTAAGGCAGCAAAGGGAGGAGGTGTGATTTGATCATTATGTACATAAGAGGAAAATATCACAGTGAAGTGTTTTGGTGTTTTCCCAGTGAGTGGATACTGGGTTAAGTTGGGATTGAGTTTTACTATGTTTCGTGGTAGTACTAGAGCTTCATGGCAATTTTATGATGGGGAACTACATGATTAAGTAGGAGCAGAAGGGGGATGGGTTCTCACTGCCTCTCCCTAGATGAGAAAGACCTGGGGTGACATGCACCATTACACACATGACAGGAACCGTAAAAGTCATTTCCTGGAACACAAGGGCCTACACACTTAACCAAATGGGATTAGCATTGTTACAGAAGACCAATTTGTTTAATGAGGAAACTAACAACCTAAAGCAAAATGGTGAGGTTTGGTATATTCCTCTACTACTTATTCAACATACACAAGAAATGTGTCTACATGGGGGACCCAGATGTGGAGAGGTGAAACATACTGATCTACGATCTTTCAGATGGAATGGAGGTGTGCATGCTTAACGTATATGCCCCAATAATGACGACAAGGGGTTCTTTAAGAAAACATGAGACTTGCTTGCCCCCTATGTGGCCATCCCCCTCATCGTGGCAAGGTTTTTTATTTGTGTCCTAAATGGTGACATGGACAAGACGCAGTGGTGACAGCCACCTATCTAAATTGGAGGGGTGGCGTGGGGATGGTGGGGACGGGGAGGGTTAGGCAAATAATAATACATTACAAATAAAGACTTACTGCCACTGACGCTGCCGGCTGCCTCGTTGCTCTGCCCCAGCTATCCTCCCAGCAGTCCATGGGCCACAGCACAGGCTCCCCACCCAATCCAGATGCTACTCTTCTGCTCTACCTAGCATGAGAGAAGCTCCTGGATTGGCCTCTGTGGCTGGTCTGACACTCGCTCACTCTCAGGGAGCCTGTGACTTTTCCCCAACCCAGCTGTGCAACACGGCTGGGTTGGAGAAATATAAGTGCACATGTTTGTTTGGCTGGCCGAAGACCGGCGGCCAAAGGGACATGCCCACTTATAAGCTACCACCACTCCTCCTCCCTGCCATGGCCTGACCTGGCCCCGCCCAAGACTCCATGGCTCAGGCTGCTCAGGTAGTGATAACTAAAATGATAAGATTGTTTTATTATAATTTTATATATTCATATGTTGGCTGTGGGGTGATACTCCTCTCGTTTAACGGTGGAGCCGCACCTGACAGGATGCCCCCACGTAGGCAGGTGAAGCCGGCACTGGCTTGTGCCCTGGCCTAGGATATATCGCAGGTAGACTGTATAGATGTGTAGAGAGATCACCTACTATTCGGCAGCACATCACATGCACAACAGGCTGAACAGGTTTCCAATTTCGCTAGATCTTAGTGTCCCCTTACAGACAATAGAGCACCAGGGCAGATTTTTGCCTGGATTCAATGCGTTTTCCTTGAGAGTCCAGAATCTGCACTCACTCAATTGTATTGATAGAAATGAAGTGTTAATCCAAACGTATTCAGAATTTCAATTTATTTTATTTGTTCTTGCTTCTTTTGTTATTTAATAATTGGTAATGTTACTGTCACATTACAACATCATAATGTTATATCTTAAGACATTTTCTTTAAATAGCAAGCGGGCTGGGCCCTTCGTCAGGGGATATCTCTTATTGTATAGTAATTTGTATTTATTTATTAACTGATCATTTAATTAAAATCATTACAGTAAAAAACGGTCAACATATAAAAGCTAAAAACCATACTACTAAAAGCAACTGTTTATCTTACATAAAATTGAGCACAGCACCCCTGTGCCAACATGATCGTCCCTCCCCGTAGGTTATAGTCAAAGCCATGGTCCCTTGCACTTTTACATGAAGTCCCCTTTTTAAGCCTCACCGGGTAAACAGCTGTACCGAATAAAGGACAACACCTCTTTCAATCCTTTTGAACCTTGCTGATGTTAACGCTGTCTTAGACTGGCGGGCTAAGGGTGTTTTGGGGCCGCTAAGCTTGCTTCCTTCAGATTTGCAGTACCCTTGACCAGAGTTTTGTAGTATTCGTTAGCTGCTTTTAGGGAGAACCTGATTTGATGAGTGAATTTTGCCAATCTTGCAAGTGTTGTTGTGTCAGTGATGGAAAAGCACAAGGCTGACGCTCCGCTGCAAGACTTTATTCCATTTACAATACAGATTGGACGCAAGAGTCACCAACGGTCGTTGTTGAAATTCGGGCAGCAGCATAGGAGATGCAGCCAAGATTCCCTCATATAGGGGCATAGGCTGCAGTTTGTAGATTCCCCCATGCTGGCCCATACGGGGTTGAAGTCGGCAATTCCTAGTATAGTTAGGCTCATATACAGTATGTTACTTTGGGCCAGTGGTGTGAGAGCCTCACTTAGGTAAGGTTGTGCTTTGCCTACTTTGTAGGAGCTCTTCCGAGGGTCTAGATCGGCGCTTGAACGGGGAGATTTGATATCCAGATCAAAGGAGGTTTTGCAGACTTGCTGGTTTATGAGTCTTTTCCAAGCATTGAGAGGGATATCCAGCCGTGGAATGCTGTCTTCATTGATCTTCAATGTTTAAGCACTTTTCCTAGGCTGGTGTGCAAGGCTGTGCCTGACCCTTTAAAGATTGTTCTCAGGTGGTGTTTCAAAGAGTGGATTGGGGCCCTTAGTATCCTTAAGTATAACTTTATAATCTCCCCTTGGCATGTCATGCCTGGCCTAGCTTAGCCTAGCTCCAGTCTTAGCCTTGCATTCCTATCTGACCTTGAAATGTGGAGCACAGCTTTGTATGCCTTTACTTGGACTGAATTTAGTGCGGCATTTAGTAGCACAGGGAAGGCCAGGTGGCCATAGCTGGTAGTAGTTTGGCTTTCAGGACAGTTAATATTGGGCCAGCGGACGGGCTAATCAAGTGGTGGCTTAATTGTTTTAATAGGTGTGTGACCTTGCTGGCCGCCTTTGAGCTCAATTGTTTCAGATGGGCCTTCTCCTTGGCCCGCTCTGTCAGCCAAACTTCTAAGTAATTGTATGAATCTACCGTGTTGATTTGTAGATTGCCCATTAGCCATTGTGAGTTCTTCTTCCGATGGTATGTCCCTAAAATGACCACCTTGGTCTTTCCTTGGTTGACAGTCAGGTTTTTGGTGTTGTTGAAGCTGTTTAAACCATTTAGGGCTCTCTGTAGGCCCACCCTTGTATGAACCAGTATGGCTGCATTTTTAGCATATTGTAGCACCGGCAACCTCACGCTTCCAAGTCTTGGATCTACTAGACTAGGTCCTTTTAGGGCCTCCCTCAGATCTGCTGTATAGAGGTTAAGAGGATGGGGGCCAGCACACATCTTTGCTTCAACCCATTCTCTGTATTTGTTTGGGGGGACACTGTGCGGCCGCTGATTTTAACCCACACCCAGGTATCATCATAGAGAGATCTGATTGCCTTCAACAAGTTTGGTGCAATGCCCCAGTTTTATAACTTCTACCATGGTCGTTTCCAGACCACTTTATAGAAGGCTGTACTATAATCCACAAAACAGCAGAAAAGCAGGGGTGATTCTTCAGGGTTGCCTAAGATGATAAGTAAGTCAATGCCAATACATTGTCCGAAATTGATGACTGTGACCTAAAACCGGTCTGGTAAAAGGGTATTATGCTTTTCTCTATGGCCGACTTCTCCAAGTCCTTCACTAGTAGGTGAGTAATGCCTTTACTTCCAGGTCAAGCAAGGCTATGAGCCTATAGTTTGATGGCTTGAGTCAATCCCCTTTTTTGAAAATCGGTACCAAAATTTAACCCTTCCAAGAATCAGGAATTATGGCTATCTAGAAGGTGTTGTTATAGAGCGGAGTTAGGATTTTTGCCCAGAAGTCGGAGGCCATTTTAAAGACCGGTGCTGGGATCCCGTTGGGCCCTGGTGCCCTCTCGCTCTTCATGTTCTTAATAGTCTTGATGACCATTTGCGGGTTTGTCCATTCGGCTCGAATGCCGTGCGCTGCTGCCTGGGAACCAATTTCCATTGGCGATTTACTTCGACTGGGGGTTGTGTCACCTGGGTTAGCACTTGCTGGCCTGGGTCGTCCTTCTCCGCTGCTGTATGTGTAGAGGACAAGCATTCTTCATGTTTTTGTTCCATCCATGTTTGGAGAGTATGCTCTGTCCTGTCCGACCATTTTATCCTCCTCAGGACGGCGTATCTTTCGTCCCCTAGTGATTCGCCGATAACTTGGAGGCTGATGGCTGACGGTACTTCCAACTGAAACACTGCTCTCAGTGGCCTGTGATCGCTATCCATTCGTTCTTCAACTACAAAGTCTTTCAATTTGGCCGCTAGCCCTTCACAGACCATGATGTAGTTGATCCTTGAGGATTTCGTGAAAGTTGACAAGGGACTTTTTTTCCATGTGTAAGTTGAGATCAGTTTGTGATTGTTGAGAAGGTCTTGGAGTGGTGCTGCCCTGCCTTGGCCCTGAGGAGAGGAGTCAGCTTTGTCAAGGTCCCTCAGATTGATGTCCTCACCTAGGATGACCTGATGTGATGGATGTTTGAATTGTAGGTCATCTATTTTCCGTGTTAATATCCCCAGCTGATGCTTCATAGTGGTCTGTATGGGACTGATATAACAGTTTATTATCAACAGGCGCGTTGGATGTGAATTATGGATCAGGCCTTCAATCTGCAGAGCTTGTAGCCCTGCTGAGTTCAGGTTAATATCTGTAGCTTCAAGGGCGCATTCTTAATTAATGAAAATTGAAAGTCCACCCGCCGGTCTGCCGAAGAGGTTCCGCTTTATAGCTGGTACAAAGTGCTGTTGGTACCCAGCCAGTCGTGTACTGGACAACACCCATGTCACTTGAAGGCAGAGTATGTCCTCGGTTTCCAGGAACTGCTTCAGGTTTTTGTTTCTGTTGATTTTGCTAATCCCTGCCAGATTCCAGGAAATTATGGTTAGTTGCTGCATGCTGGAAACTCCTTTCCCGACCTCTCCCCTGCAGGGCTGGCCTTCTCGGCTGTTAGAAGTATTGCGGCATCCTTCCTGTCAATCTAGTGCGGCCAGAGGTGGGGGGGGCAACACGAATGTCACGCTGTTTGTTTCTGCATAAAATCCTGATGCCTATTGGGTCCCTGGGGCCCAACTGACTGCCGCACTGGGAGCCTGCGCTGTTTGTCCCTTGCAGGACCGACCAGGGTGACTTTCCACGGTTAGTTGATGCTAGGACGTGTGGGTATTTTGGGTGCGGCACCCGCTAGAAATCTATGCCCCACTCGGCGAGTTGTGTGAAGTTATTCAAGATGGCTTGTTGAGTTTCTTTGTGTTTTAAGCCTACCACTGTTGAGTCCCGTGTGTGTCCCCCTTCATGCTCCGAAATTCCACCTATTCTAACTCCCCCGTTTGAGTCTTTTCTAAGTTGGCCAAATGTGTGAAGAGGCGTTAGATGTTATTCCTGGTTAGGATGTTGTGCTGACCCGTACTGAGAAATCTCGGAGTGAGGACTACCTCATGGGCCGCTGTTGTTGCGCCTGATGATTGGGCCACTTTTCCCCGTCCCGAGGCAGGCTCTGCCAAAGTTGTTCTTGTGCTCGTATTTGTTTGGCTGATTATGACTGATCCTGCTTGGGGCCGAGTGCTGTGTCCTTGCTTGTCCCTGCAGCCAGAGTGATGCCCGAGTTCTCGTTGTTGTGGGATTGTAACATCCGGCAACATTGTAGCTATTACTGGCTCTATTTGAGGGGATGTGTCAGGCAATGCCGAGCTTGTTCCTGCTATGGCATGGTTGTCTGTGGACATATTTGTCCTTGCAGGTGGCTTTGGTCCTGGCGCACTGAGGATTATTGCTGGTAGTGTGTGCGTTTACTGGTTTCCCGGAATCCCAAGCCCCTGGGGTTCTTTTATCCCCCAGTTTTTGGATGTAAAAATTGGGTATGGTGGAATAGCTTTGGAGACACCTTGTTGGAGTCGATGGTCGGTGTTCAGTAGCTGTAGATGTTTCCCTTTTGCCTTTGTCTTTTTCAATTGCTTTTTTAGCTTCTTTTTTGCTCTCCTTGGGAAGTCAGCTCTAAATGTGGCCGCTGTGCTTAAGGAGTGTTCCTGCAAGTCTATTGTGTGGGTGTCGCTGTCCCCTCTACCCCCTTTGTTCGGAGCTTTGTTTGTCTTTGGCTGATTTGGAGGTGCTGGTAAGGTTCTTAGTCGTGTGTACCGCGTCATTTCTATGCTCAATTGTTTAAATTTGTAAAAAAATTTCCATCAGTCCGATGGAGCCCCTGCTATCCGTCTTGTATCCGAAAGATGGCTGTTGAGCGCCGCCCTGACAGCTGTGTTGCTGGAAATTGATACCTCCCAGCGGCCTTTAGCGATCTCCATTATTTCTACTAGCACCTCGGTAAGGGAGGCCCATTTCTCCATTAGGGTAGAGCAGCAACATGAGCAGCCCCCAAGGTTGGAAGCCTGATACTGGGAGAGCCTGTTGTCTAGGACCTCTACCCTGGATCCTAGGTTGGCCAGGCGGCCCGCAATAGCCTATAGAAGATCAATTTGTACTTTCATCTTAGTTGACTGCCATAACAGGGCTTTATTGGTGTCTCTGTTTACCTCAATTGGAGGGTTTTTCTCTGGATCGGCATCGTCACTGATGTCAATGTCGTAATGGTCTACTTTTGAATTAGGCCCATGGGGGTGCTGACGCTGGAGTCCACAGGGGGTTCGGTGTTATTTCGAGGGTTCTTTTGATCTTTTGGCCTAAATTATAGAGGAACGAGGCTGTGAGCTCCCCCACCAAGGGGGGCATTAGGCCCAGGGTGGCTGAGTAGGACCGTGGACTTGTGGACTACAGGTCTGTTATCTCTTGTGAAGGCACGATGATCTCCTCTATCTGAGTGGCTAGGCCATGGGTGTCAGATTGATGGAGTTGTGCCACTGTCACTATTGTGGAGGCGTTTTTTGTTGTGGATGTGCCGCTAATCTTGCTAGCCAGGGAGCTATGCCCCTCGTTTATAGGTGGCTGACTGCGCAGCCCTTTGGGGCTGCTGTCCGGGGCCCATCTTGGGGCATCCAGAAGGGTGCTGTAGTCGGCCCTTAGTGAGTCATTTTTCCTAAAGAAGTGTCGTATAGACCCCCTTCACTCAGTGTCTTGCAGCCTTCCATTGGGGTAGTCCGTTAGTGATTTCCTCCTCGTTGACCTTGTTGCCCTTTTGTTAGGAAGGTGGGTTGTGGTGGTTTCCGCTGTAATCAGCTGTTGTCTGCCCCTTTTTTTGGGAGCCATTTGCTTTTGTGTGCAAGATTGGCACTGGGCTTAATCTGTCCTGGTGCTTCTCTTGGTCCCTTTAGGCCCTTCTGACCCTCGAGAGCCTGTGTGACATGATCCATGATTGTATATGTAGTATTGTACACGAAAAGGTGCAAATAGTAAATGCACATCATGTGTGTTTTCATATTAGAAGCGATGAGGTGTTCACGTTTGGCGCCACCTCTCAAGAAAAACACATTGAATCTAAATACTAATAACGCATTGAGCCCAGGAGATGATACCCATCAGCACCTAAACAATTGTTTATTTGATTAAAACACCAAAAACAATTGACAGTGTGCTTGTCTTATTATTTTCAGATTTTTGTCTGACCCTGAATCGGTGCTCCTGCCATATGCATGAGCCCACAGCCTACCAGCTGTTGCCACTTGGAAACTCTGAAGGATGTTACTTTTCATTCTGACATCAGTACGATGTTATTGGGCTATTTTGCTGAGAACTGGGGGACAGCATCAACTGGTGTGCTGGAATGGGATCTGCTCAAAGTGCAGCGGGAATGTCTCACTCTACTTTATACTGACCTCTTGGTGAGGGTCCAGTCTGGCGGTTATATATCAGAGGCCTGTTCTATAAAGTGGGGCACTAGGGAGGGTCGCCCGCCCTCACCGATTATGTTTTCCCTAGCTGTGGAACACTTAGCATTCGCCTACGGACCACGTTGCAGAAATAGGCAATCCGGGTGGGAGTGGTTGACCACGTGGTTTCTCTTTACATGGACAATGACCACATTTACCTGTAGTGGAAAGAGGTGTCAGTACTTCTCATCCTGCAGAAGCTACAGCAGTATGGCAATGCATCTGGCCTTTTGGTCAATCAAAGTAAATCCTTAATTTTTCCTCCAGCAAATCTAGAGGGCAGGCCTTTGGAGACCCTGCTGCATGTCGGGATAAGATGGGAACTGGAGGCATTCAGATATTTAAGACTACAACTGAGACACACACCAGAGAAGCACTTCTCTCTTAATATAGGCAGGGTATCGGCCAGTCTGTGTGATTCTTTGAAATTTGAGTAATATTGCAGCTGTCAGTGTAGGACAAAATTTCCCTGGCGAAGATGGTACTGTTCTTGAGATGCTTATATAAACTCCAGAATTCACAGTGTCTGATTCCTCAATGCAATTAGAAAGTTTGTTGGTGACATTAATATGGGTGGGCAACTGCAGCAGGGATGGACTGAAATGCCTTTAAGTGGACCCTTTGCAGAGGGGCTGGGGCTACCAGCCTTAGAGCTATACTATTTGGTTTCACAGCTACACCAGGGAGCTCAATGGTGTGCATACCAAGACAACTGGGAAAATGTCTCCTGGCAGGGGTCCCGGGTGTCAGGCACCTGCCGGCAATGCTGATGTCAGGATTTTAGCATGGTGGGCCCTGCACGTTCATAATTCAGAAGGTCATTAAGACATGGAATAGCATCACCAGAAGAGGGATATGCTCAATCACAGGAGTGGCCCATGCAGGTAAGAGCAGGGGGACCGGGTTGGGGGGGTTTTGACAGACGATGAGGAGGGAAAATGAATTATTTATTTACTTTTCTCTTTTGGTCGCCTGTCGAATCCCCTCCCAACCCAGCCCCACCACTGCTCTTACCTGCAAGGGCCGCTCCTGCTCAACACCATTCTCCAAAAACCTCTCGATAATGTGGCTACTCCATTCATGCATCTTGGACGCGAGTTACCCCCAACCGGGCAGAGGAAAAAAGCATGTGAGATGCTCAGAGACCTCCATCTTGCTGATAATTGCATCACCTTTGAGGATGCATGTGAAACATTTGAGGTGGGCTCTGGGCAGTACCTGCAGTTTGCTGCTCTGATTGGGGTGGCACAGACATTGTGGCTTTGGTTCCTGGTGACCCCTTGGGAACTTTGCCCCTTGGGCATACTACTAGACTTGGGATCATATAGACAATTAGGGATGTATTTACAAGAATTGCTGCCGAGCAGTTTTCATTCTTTTTAGCATCAATTTTTTACAGCTACCGATCGCCAAATCCTAACACTATGTTTTCAACCTATTTACAAAATGTCACTACATGGCATTAGGATTAGCTAGCGGACGGGAAAATGTCGGTAGTGTTAAGACAATAGAAAAATACAAGTTAGCGTGACAGATGGCTAATTAACAGCAAAAAAAATCACGTTAGTCAGTCCAATATCACATTTCAGTGTCTAGTGGCCGAAAGACTTTACAAATATGACTCTAAGGGAAAACTCCCCAAAAACATCAGAATGCAGAATGGAGCAGCCAGGACCAAGTTCAGCACAGGTCAGCAACCCTCCGCCCCAATCCCTCCAACAGCCAGGCAATGCAGATTCAGGGCATCATTTATGAAAAGTGGTGCATCGCTGAGGAAATGCAGTGATCCGTCACTCTTCTTTGCACCATCCTTGCAACACCATGGATGCACCATAATTACAACAATACGTTGAAGCCCTGTGTTTCCCCCTACGCTGGCACTAACTTCAGCTGCCTAGCGCCAATGCAGACACCCTTGCACAATAGTGCAAGGGTGCCTGCAGTAGGGGGAATGATTGTTTATGTACAGGAAGGTGTCCCTTCCTCATCTACAGTCCGCCCTGCCACTGCCTATCCTTTTCCGACACCATCGTAGACCGCATGGCACCCCAGGCTCTCACATTAACGGATTACATCTTACTCAGAGACCTCAATTTCCACCTGGACAACCCCACTGAATAGAACACCGCATCCCTACTGGAGAACCTTGCCAACATCGTACTCAAGAAGCTAGTCCTCTATGAAAGACTGGTTTAGATTTTTCCGCTCATAGCTGAAGGGGTAGTGTATTCCAGTTTTTGGCCGCTAGATCGCCAAAGGATCGAGTACCCATACTAGCTTTCCTTTTCCTGGGAATCTTGAGTAACTGTACTCCTGTAGCTGTTGACCAGGATTGTAAAGGGTGAGGAAGTTGTGCAGGTAGGTTAGGGCCTATCCCCTGTGGCTTTTATGACAGAAACACGTGGCTTTGAAAAGAATTCTCCTCTCAATTGGCAGCTAATGAATGGCGTCAAGAGCCTGTTTTGATTATGCTCAACTCGATAGATTAAGAGCAAGGCATGCCACTGTGTTTTGAATGCGCTGGGGTCGTTTCATGCAGACTTTAGATGCACCCAGATACAGGACTTTCCCATAGTCAAGTTGTGAGGTCACCGTGGTATGGACTATGGTTTTCCTGGCTGATATAGGGAGAAAGTCTAGTGTTTTTTTTAGCATCTCCCCGCCACCTTTCTAGTTTGGGACTCAAACAAGAGTTTAGGATCTAACCACACACCCAGGTTTTGTATTTCAATTTTGGGCTCTGGGATAGGCCCCAGCACCTGGGGCCACCAGGTTGTGTCCCAGATATAGGGTGATTTCCCAAAAATCATGACCTCTGTCTTGCTCCCATTCAATATAAGGCAGTGGTTTGACATCCATGCGGCTAGATCCTTGAGACAGGATGAGAACTGTAATGCTGACTCACCGAAGTCTTGTGCAAGGGTCAATACAAGCTGTATGTCATCTGCATACGACACCATGGCGATATTATAATTGTCCATAATCCTCACCAAAGGTCCAACATTTAAATTTAAGAGGGTGGGGCTCAGAGTGCATCCCTGTGGGACCCCTTGATAGAGTGGCAGGATTTTAGATTGGTGGTGTTGTTGTACAACCTGGAAACTACGTTCTTCCAAGAAAGACTGCATTCATTTTAATGCTACCTTGTCCAGTCCATACTCCTGTAAACATTGAAGGAGTAGCTTGTGGGATACTGTATCGAAGGCAGCACTTAGGTCTAACAAGACCAGGACCACCGTCTGACCCGCATCCACCTGTCTTCGTTTGGTTTCTGTTGCAAAGAGGAGAGCGGATTCAGTAGAAAAAGATGCTCTGAAACCAGATTGAGTTGGATGTAGAAGGTTTTGTGAAGTTATATGTTCCCAACCTTTTCAGCAAGTTTGGAGATGGGGCGCAGATTATCCTATAGCTCGGGGTTAGCTGATGGCTTTTTCTTAAGCGGTATGACCGTTGCATGTTTCCAAGCCCTAGGAAGCTCTCCGCCATTAAACGATGTGTCTATTAGTTGCTGGATTTTAGGTAATATCACATCAATGCCCTCTTTTATCATGTTTGGCGCCGCTGGATCAGCCGGGGACCCAGATTTAATTTTTAGAGCTATTTTATTGAGCTCCAATGTGGGGGGAGCAATAAACACACTTAGGGATGGTGAACTTGGTTCATTAGATACCTCTTTAGGTTCACAAAGGCAATTTCGATCTCCCTCAGGGAAAGTGTTGAATATCGTAGATAGTTTTTGTGGGAAAAAGTCAGCAATCGCATTACACCCCTCTTCAGAGCTGACTGGAGTTGCAAGTGTTCTTTTGAGAGACGAAATCTCTTTCAGTGTGGCATATAATTATTTAGAGGAGTTTTCTGCCCTATCAATCCTCTCTTTGTAGTATATAGAACTTGTCTTTGTTATGTGCTGTATTATAAGCTTCTTTCACTTCTATGGAGAAAGCTATTCTCCATTTGCGTTCTAAACGCTTACATCCCTATTTGGCTGCTCTGAGTTCTTCATTGAACCAGGGGGATGATTTAGACCCTCGCTTAGGGGTCTTGGAGGTCCAAGGGGTCGTTTCATCTAATGCTTCCGTCATCCACTCTGTAATCAACGTGTTAGCAAGATTAAAGTCACTCTTGAGTAATGGTGGGTTTTTATGAAGTGCCCTGGAAAAATGTTGGCAGTTGAACTTGGACCAGTTCCTGTGGGAACCATTAAAGTTAGTATTTTTTGTAGTGCCAGGTTTAGGTAGAGGTATATGAAATTCTATGAGGTGGTGGTCGGACCAAGGACCAGGAATGAGTTATTCCACCACCAAGCCGACGTAGTTCGAGAATATGGGGGTCTAATAGGTGGCCTGCACAATGTGTGGGTACTACAGATTTGAGTTTTAATTGTATGCTCGCAAGTTCCTTGCATACGGTTTGGGCCTACTTTTTGAGTTGATCCTCTAGGTGTAGTTTAAGATCACCCAAGACCAGAAGATTGGTGTGTTTAAGAGCCAATTGGGTGGCCAGGTTATTCAGATTAGCCGTAACATCATTTAGCGGCTCTGGTGGATGATAGACTAGGAGACCATTCATCATAGTCTTGTTTGCTCTCCTTAAACTAAACTGAGCTGCCTCTGAGCTCCCTACTAGGACTTTATATAGCGTACAGTTGAGGGATAGGTGGGAACTTATGGCTATTTCTCCTCCGTGTTTTAAAATGGGGTCTTGTATGACCATGCCATAGTTATTTGGAAGTGCTTCTAAAATGTCAGGGCTGAGAAGGAAATACCCTATGCTTGGGGGCATCCCTTCCGACTAATTTTTCGCTAGAACGGAGCTCTGCATCAACTCCGTTCACTACAAGAGACTTGTACCGTTCTGGGCATCACTCTGACCGAGGTAGACGCATCGCAGCAACGACCTGAGCGTTCAACTAGAGATGGATGGCACCGAGTGTCCCGGAGACGGACGTCGGGCACCGGTTCCAAACCTGATGCACACACCATCAAGTCGGAGATGACTAACGCCATTCTAGAAGTGGCCAAAGACACTGCGCTCACAGAATAACTTGCCTCCGGGGGGAGAACACATTGGCACTGTTCATATTGCAGGTCCGGGGGGGGAGGGGCGGGAGGCGATCGGGGTACGCAGTGGCTGGACGTCCACTCAGGTAACTCGCCAAAGACCTGCTCGGTAGGGGTAGGACTGGGACTATCATTCTTCGATAGGGGCACTAGGCCCGGGATGCACGGGGAGTGGGGAGTTGGGGGGTGGTTGGGGAGTTGGGGGGGGTCGAGAGGGTGGATGGGTTTGGTAGTTTTGAGGGGGGGGGCTGTTTTCTGGGGAGGATCCCTTTGTCCACCCTTTTTTTCTTTTTGTATCCTGCACTTTGGTGCAGGAAACTCTTTCTGGAGCCTTACACTATGCCCTAATTAATGCTGGACAATACACAAATGAAGGTGTAGGGTCCTACAACTGACCAGCCTGGACCTCAATAATCGAGAAACAGAAAAGAATGGCTGATCAGGGTAATTGGAAACAAAATATGTATAACCACACAACCAATGAGTGTCGTGCAGCCAAGGGTTTAAATATTCCCAACAACTTAGGTATTTTTGAAAAAACTTTATATTATTTCAATAAAAATGGCATCAAAATGGACACCCGTCACCACAGTTGATACAAAAACATACACGAATATATATACAAATATATACAACAAATATATATACATCACATTAAAGGCAACGTATACTTGAAAAAATGATGGAAAACAATATATTACAATTTGTTGTGATGACACCAACTGTAATCTACAATGTGAATTCAGACGCACATATTTGCAAATTAAACACCTCTTTACGATTCATTAAAGAAATAAACCAGTCCTTTGGTAACACAAAACATGTGAACAGGGCGGACACTGAGGTGAAATGGCCTGCCTGTCACACAACACCTGTGAATAGTAGTTTCTAAGAAATTGCAGGTAGGGCCCACAGAAGTGGTATGACTTTCTCCCTAGCTGCTGTTTTCCATCATTTTTTCAAGTATACGTTGCCTTTAATGTGATGTATATATATTTGTTGTATATATTTGTATATATATTCGTGTATGTTTTTGTATCAACTGTGGTGACGGGTGTCCATTTTGATGCCATTTTTATTGAAATAATATAAAGTTTTTTCAAAAATACCTAAGTTGTTGGGAATATTTAAACCCTTGGCTGCACGACACTCATTGGTTGTGTGGTTATACACATTTTGTTTCCAATTACCCTGATCAGCCATTCTTTTCTGTTTCCTAATTAATGCTGGCACACACTAGACTCAAGGTCCTCTCCCTTAATGTACGGGGGCTTAATAATCCAATCAAGCGTCGAGCGGTCCTGTCCCTGCTAGAACACTCCACAGCTGATATCTGCCTTCTCCAAGAGACACACCTCCTGCCCAAAGACCACCACAGGTTAAAATCACGGGCCTTTCCTACACAACTCTTCTCATCTGCCTCCAAAAAGATAGCTGGGGTGGCGATATTAGTATCCATGGCGTTTAAGGGCAAGGTGTTGCAGAAAGAAGCAGAGATGAAGGGGCGATTGCTAGTGTACCGCTTCCTAGTAGCAGGTATGACACTATTGATAGGCTCAATCTACTCACCCAATGAGAAACAGGAGGTATTCCTCCGAACGGCACTGGCGTCAACTACAGCTACCACTGAAAGGCACCTACTGATAGGGGGGGACCTCAACCTAGTCTTCCACAACACAGCAGACCGTTCATGCCAACGTACGGGGCAAGTTGGAGCCCTCTCCGAATCAGGCCACGCACACCTTCAGGAGCTTGGTTTCATCGACTTATGGAGACATTTCCACCCCCGCAGCACGGCCTATACCTATCACTCAGGGGCACACAAATCCTATGCAAGGCTCAATTACTTTCTTTGCGCGTCCCAGTTAGCTGCGCGAACGCGTGACATAGAGATACTACCGGCCTCACTCTCAGACCACTCACCGATAGTGGCCACTTTCTCTCTACCGACAACACCGGCCCCGCAGCGACACTGGCGCCTTCGGGAATCCCTTCTTCGTACCCCCACGACAATAGAGCGAATCAAGGGCGCCATTACGCAATTCTTGACCCACAACGATAATATAGATACCACGCGGGCGACGCAATGGTCGGCCCTCAAGGCGGTCCGACGAGGTGAATTCATCTCTGCCAACAGCAAAGATAGGGAACAGAAGAGAGCAGAGCTTATGCAGCGAGTGGCGGAACTAGAGCAAATGCACCAGCGCACTGGAGCCATGAGGGCCTGGCGCCAACTCTGTACAGAGAGGAAAATGCTGGCAGCTCTTGACCAAGATGCAGCAGAATATGCTGCTCTTCGCCTTCGGCAGGCATACTACACTGGAGGGGATCGCTGTGGTCGGCTGTTGGCGACCAAATTGAGGGAACAACGCGTGCAACAGGGAGTGCAAGCCCTGCGAACGGTCGGAGGGGAGCTAGTCACGGATGACTCGGAGTTAGCAGGGAACTTTGGGGCATTCTATCAGTCCCTTTATACGGGCGACGCCCTGGATACCCAGGCAGGTCGGGCATACTTACAGGACACGCAGCTGCCGTCCTTAAATATGGCCCAAGCCGACCTCCTGGACAAGCCCATAGCCCTAGAGGAGGTTGTGTCCGCAATCTCCCGCCTCAAACAAGGGAAATCTCCAGGACCTGATGGGTACCCTGCGATTTTTTATAAGACTTTCTGCCACGGGGTAGCCCCCCTACTCCGAGACCTTTTTAACTCCTTTGACCAACCAGGCGCGATGCCTGCTGACCTCCTGGAGGCCTCTATCTCGGTCATACCGAAACCCGGCAGAGATAGGACTAGCTGTGGCTCTTACCGGCCGATTTCGTTATTGAATATAGATTTGAAACTTTATACAGGTATTTTCGCAGCCCGGCTCGCACCCTACATGCAACAACTCATTGAAACAGACCAGACCGGGGTCATACCCCAGCGTCAAACTAGCGACAACACCAGGAGAGTTTTACATCTTATTGAGGCCGGGTCGCGCACACTGCATGCTTCTCACCATCGATGCGGAGAAAGCATTTGACAGGGTGCATTGGCCCTACTTAGAGCAGGTCCTGCGTCTTTTTGGTCTCGGGGACAAACTATGCACCCGCATCCTAAACTGTTATAGACTACCCAATGCCACGGTCACTGGTCACACCTCCCCTAGATTTCCGATCAGCAGCGGGACCGGACAAGGGTGCACCCTCTCCCCAATCCTATTTGCCTTATACATGGAACCACTGGCACAGAGGATTAGGCAACATGCCCTTATTAAAGGTATTACATTTGGGGGCGACGTTCACAAGATCAGCCTCTACACTGATGACATCCTGCTCTCTGTTACCGATCCGATACCCTGACTACGTGCACTCTTCGTGGGACTCCATAGCTTTGCGCTCGCCTCGGGGTTCAGGGTGAATGAGGACAAATCGATCGCCCTCAACATCTCGCTATCGCCTGAAACCCTGGCTGCTGTACGGGAGGAACACGATATACAATGGTCAGACACTACAGTCCCCTATCTGGGAGTCCTATTAGGTCCTACTGTCCCTGCCACGGTAGAAGCGAATTATGCCAGACTCCGCACACAGCTGCGGGAGGAGCTGAGGAGGTGGAAACGCCTTTCGCTTTCTTGGTTGGGGAGAATAGCGGCCACTAAAATGACACTACTGCCACAAATCCTCTATCTATTCCAGACCCTTCCCCTGCGCCCTGTATGTAAATGTAAATGTACTGCGACTTATATAGCGCACGTATCACCCGAAGGCATCAAGGCGCTTGCCTTGGGAACCCGTCCTGGCTTTTCCCTGTAAGATAACCCCTACTGGGTATCCCCAGGGTGAAAGCCAGGCATCCCGCAGCGGGTGGGACGCCGTAGTGGAGATTAAGCAACTATTGCCCAGAGTTGCAGCGTGGGACCCCATGAGTAGAATAGGCACCAAGGCGAGAATTATCGAGTCCGTGGACATTTTGGGCTCAGGACCCTGCCGCGTCGGGAATTGAACCCTGGTCCCGGGCCAGACCTCTGCATCAGGGTCTGCCGCTCTAATCAGTGAGCCACACTCCTCCACTTCGCACGCCATCGCGATCCTGCCACCTGCATGTGGCGGGGTGGGAGTCCCGGATCTCCAGCTCTATTTCTACGCGACGCAATTGCAGAGCCTTGTAGAATGGTACCAGTTGGAATCGAGCAAACCCTGGCTGTTCCAGGACTAGGCGGTTGCCGGTATGCCACTGCAGGGAATCCCCTTTCTACCGAGGCGTCACAGGCCGCCTAACCTTTACGCATCCCAGATCACCAGCACAGTCATGGAGGTGTGGGACCGGGTAGCTACCAAACATGAACTGACGACCTTTCCCTCCCCCTTGACGCCTCTTTTTGCTAACCCTGACTTCACCCCGGGCCTAGACCCGAAAGCGTTTGTAGACTGGCGACGCACTCCTTGCAAGGAACTGGGGCACCTTTTCACCTGGAGGGTATTCTGTCTTTTCAGCAAATGAAGGAAGCCTACGCTATCACAGAGGGAGATAGGCTAGGATACTTGCAGGTACGACACTGGGCCCTCCAACCTGCCGTTAAACCAGGAGCTCATCGCTACCTCACCCCCTATGAGAAATGGCTGGTAACCCACACTTCCGAGAAGAAACTGATTTCTGACCTATATCAACACCTCCTTCTTATGAACACATACAACGCAGGAAGATGTCGGTGGGAGAGGGAATTAGGTAGGGCCCTCACACACAAGAAATGGAACGGGATTTATCAGAGAGCAAGACATTCCGCATATCACTCTGGTCTCACTGAAACCCTCACCAAGGTAGCTACATACTTGTACTACACACCTGAGCGTCTACATCAGGCGAACCCTTCAGTTAGCGACCACTGTTGGAGGGGTTGTGGGGAACTGGGCACATTGGAACATCTACTCTGGAGCTGCAAGCACATACGGGAATACTGGGATACGATCATAGATGAGGTGGATTCTCATCTCGATACTCAGCTGCCCCAATTACCCACATACATCTTGTTGGGACTGCCCAACGCCCTGATGTACCCACTAAAATCTCGCAGGGGCCGTCTCATCGCCATTGCCCTAGGGGCAGCTACCCAAAACATAGTGGCACACTGGAGATCACCACACAGCCCCCCACACACGAGCTGGCTACACAGGTTGTGGATGGTGCTTGGGATGGAAAAGCTGTCGCTGATCCAGGCCGGGAGGGGGGAGGAATTCCTGGAGCAATGGCGCCCATTCTTGACACTGCTCACAGGTGAATTTCGTGAGTTAAGCTGCCCCAGATACCTACGTCTCCTAAAATTGGCAGATACGCCAATACCAGACCCAAAACCAATGAAGAAGGTACGAATACGAAGGCCCAAATGAATGAGTTTACTGCCTCCTCAAGCGGATTGTTCTGATCATGATTTTTTCTTTGGTGGACAGAGGGTGGTGGGCGGGGGGAGGGACAGTGTTCTTCAGTTTTAAGGCAACTCAACTGCTTTATGTCAATGCACAGACCCTGTGGGCATTCTGTTTGTTTTTTAATGACGCATGGACACTGAGCATGTCACGTATGCCTAACACCGCAATGCCTTCATGTTTTATTTCTGGTGAAAACTCAATAAAACAAATAAACCGTAAAATGTCGGGGCTGAGTCCTCACTGAGCCATGTTTCAGTGAGGAATAAGGCATCAGGCTGATGGTCAGCGAGGTAGCCATACATTTCCGTTTTGTGTTTGGCAAGGGATCTACAGTTCATGAGGGCAAACTTCAGGTGGTCCTGCTGGGATGTAGTGATGCAGGGTTTGAGCCTAAATGAGCAATTTGTACAGTTTGTAATCTCTTCTCCTATCTGTGTCGAGTGATAGCAGGCTCCGGCTAGAGACCTCTCCATAGTATGGAGAGCACTGCTAGAATACTGCAAGGTCTGTGCAGATTTTAAACTGGCATAGTGAGTGATCCCATGCCCGGATGGCCGCGGACGGGCGCAGACGGGCTTGCCTTTGGCTAGCCTTTGGCCTTCTGCTCACAATGTACTTAAAAATCAACCCAGTATCCTCATTCTGCTTCCACACGCTCCGCCTGCTTAGAAAGAAATTGAGATGGTTTCCCAGAGAGAATCCAGAAAGATGGGTACCCACACACTCATCCCCAGCAGACTTGACTATGACAATGCACTCTATGGCGGCTTTAACGAGAAACAGCTCAGGAACGCTCAAAATGCTGCAGTCAGACTGTCCTCGACATTCCCCACTGCAGCCAGATGACACAACACCTCCAACAACTCCACTGGCTTCCAATCAATAAGAGAATCACCTTCAAGTTCCTCATACATACCTACAAGGCTTTCCATGACGCAGGACCAACACATCTGTAGCACCACCTCGGTTTACACACACCCGCCGGACAATTCCACTCCATCCAACTCACTTTGGCCTTTGTCCCACAGACCCACAAGACCAGAATTGGAGGAAGATCCTTCTCCTATCACATCATCAAGACCTGGAGCACCCTGCCTATCCACATCAAGCAATCTGCATTGGAAGGACCTCAAGACCTGGCTCTTCGACAAAGCTCCACACCCAGACTGATCAGCATCCCCCCTCAGCACATGGAGACCCTCATGGGTGAGTAGCAGTGCTATATAAACCCCTGATTGATTGATTCCTGTACAAAATCAATCTACCCCGCAATGCAGGCACCCTTGTACTATAGTGCAAGGGTGCCTGTGTTGGCGCATGACAACCCATTGTGCGCCAGCACTGAGGAAAAGAGCATAAAGGCACCATATCTTATACATAGGGAGCATTCCTGCCTCTTTCTTTTGATGCAGGGCAGCACAGCAAGATTCCTTGTGGCGCTGCCCTGCTCTAAAACCTCATAAATGAGGCCCCTAATATACAAGTGTGTTAGTGTTAGAGACCAGGTAATTCCTATTGGTAATAATAGTTGCTGCTAACATGACTTAGAGGCAGTTTTTTTTTGCGCCGTACAAAGAAGTTCTTGTAAATATCGCGTGTGTATTTTGCTGGTTTTTTTTGCGGGAACTCCTACCTTGCATCTCATTTTCCGTAAGTCCCGCTAAACGTAATGGCACTGTGAAAAATTCCCATTAACGCTGAAAAAGGCCGCTAACTGGAGTTTGTGGCAACTTGCAAATTTGACGATAAAAAATGTATGCTACGGATGCTTAAGTCATTGTAAATATGCCTCTAGTCTCTACTTATATTGAGCCCTCAAATACGGCCGACTTCAGGTCACCTTCTCGGCACGGGGTAGATGCCTGGGAGGCAGACTCACTAAAGCCTATATCTGATGCATAGTACATTAAAACTTGGGCCTCATGCAGAAGGTGTTATACAAGGCATGTTTTAAGTTGTCCCATTCCTACATTCTTCAAAGAGCATAATTGGCTCCCATGAGTCTTAGTAGGATATATCCAAACCACACAGATGAATGCCTGAGATGCAGGGAATGCAGAGCGTTATTCATTTACATGATCTTTGGCTATGGTGAGTTTGGCAAGAGGTGGTTCTCTGCCTGCAACAAACAAGTAACATTTGCCTCAAAGTCACGGCTAAGCACTGCCTGCTTGGACATATCCCCAGTTCAAAGAATGAGAAGGTATGTTATAAATTTGCACAATTAGGGCTTCTGTTGTCCTAGAGTCGGATCGCCATCCGGTAGATGTCCGCCCGTGGACCCACAACAGCGGTGTGGCTCAGGACTGAATGGGCCTGAGCGGAACTGCGGCACATGAAGAAAGTCCCTATGTATTAATGACTGGAAGATGATTGTCAGGAATGGGAGAGCATTTTGAGAGGGGCGACAGAGGCACCCCATATAGTGCCAGCTTATGCAAGTCGGGACGGAGGAACTCAGGCCCCATGGTAGGATGGGAGAGGTGTATGAACCAGGGCCTGGGCTGCATGGCAAGACTTCAGTAAGTCCCATGAAATAACACCCGTCGGGCCAGATGTTGAGGGCACAGATATACATTTTTGGCTGAGCCTGGTGGATGAGATGAGGGGAGGCCGAGGAAAAGGGAACCCAAATGTCATGGTTCATACAGCCTCCTTGATGGGGGTTGGTTACAAAAAAGTACGTGTGCGCATCAAAAGTTACCATGTACTGTATGCTAAAAGCTCCAATGCAACTGCAAGTTCAACTTTGTTGTAATCGTGAGGGTAAGTTTTCCTTCTCATTTGTTGTGATGGTTTGTTTTTCTTTACAAAATGGAAAAAAACATATTTAAGTTAGGTTTGGTCTATAGGCAGCTTTAGCAGTCTCGCTAGCCATTTATATTACAAAAAAACATACCTAAAAAATATTTTCCTATATACATACATAGAGAAGTTTCGGGTCAGACGTATTCATCTGTTGATCTGGTCAATTATCATTCATGCTATGTTTCTGTCCACATTCTATAATTGTTCTACATACACCTACTCCCGCAGGAGCTCCAGGTTTCTGGGATTACCTTTTGGTAGATTTCCCTACATGAACCTCACCGACACCGGCCTGCCACCTGCCTACACTTCGGGTATTTACTGGGCAACACCACGGATGCACAACAAAGAAGGATGGGACGGCAACGCACCTGATCTGTTGGTCTGACCTCTGTGGCGGCCCTGACCTGCAGCCACTTGACCTGGTCAGTGCGGTTTGAAGACTTCTCATCACGGTGCACTGGGGTCTCTCAGCCGGATCCATCAGTGTTGGTGCGACGATTGATCTTGATGCGCTTCTTCGTGGAGTTTCATAGCAGGTGGTTCCTGTTATATCGGCTGATTGCTGCCAGGCAATAGGGTCAGCTTCGGACCGCAAAAATGGTGGCCGACAGTTTCTGTATCTGGCTCTCAACCCAAGCAGTTTTCTGAGAGCGGACCAGTGGACTGTCACCAGCTACCTAATTGAAGTGTCTGGTCTAGGACAATGATATTTTAAGGGAAAGGAAATTAGGGCGACTACATTGCAGTGTTAGAGTGAGGGAGTGCTTTGATAACGGGTTGTATATGCTGAAGAGCTGACACCCCTATCTCCTCTTCTTAACAGGTTCAATAATTGTTAGTTTAAATCTATCCCAACTGATGGGGGCTGGTTGGAGTGAGTGAGAGAGAGAGTAAAAAATATATATATATGAGGAGGCGCTAGGGGGGGCACAGCGGGATGGCTTGGTAAGACCACAGCTCCGCCGGACGACCATTAACGAAATGGCCTGCGCCCGCTCCGACGCCAAAAAACGCCGACAAAAAGTGTTCCCTGACATGTGATAGTATCAGGAACCAGTGGTCGGGAGAAACAGCGGTGAAAGTTCATGAGGGAGGATGATAACGGCGAAAATCGAAGACCGAACCGCAGCGGCAATTAAGATGGTGGCCGCCGCAGATACCAACGGAGGAGCTCATGTAACACGGCAGTGAGTAACGCAATGGTCTGCATCTCCACCAGCATTGAAAGCAGTGGTCGAATCGAGTAGGCGATGTGAGGCGCTATGTTAAATTGACTTTCTATGAGCCCGGATTTATCGCTAAGTGCATAAGTGGCTTGTCCGGGGCTGCGCTGACACAAGATGGCGGCGCCCAAGTAACCGAAGATCGGCGAGGGGATCTAATGTGTGCTGTGTCAATGTGGAGCTAGGAATACGGCTGACATAAGCGGTAAGCGTCTGCACCTGGAAACACTTGCGGAAGGGTCGTCATACACGTACTGAAAGTGTGGCTGTGCAACCGGAGATATAAAAACGTTAGGCGCAATTCAAAAGGGCGCGAAAGGTGCCGACCCGGGATCAAGAACTGAGAAGGGTCCCAGGCTACCGGATCCCTTAACGAGCTTCTGCTGAGGGCGCATGAACTGCGACGAACCGATGGGGGCTGCGGCGCTGTGTCTATGCAGAGTATCGGTGTCAATGCTGTGCTACGCAGAGTGCCCCCAGGCACGCGCAAATTTGTAATGCTCACAGGCTGTTCATTGCCAGGCATCGTGATAAGGAATGTGCAACTTGCGGGTCGTGGTCGCTGAATATTACCCACAACACAAAACGGCGAACGGCCTCACCCAGTAGGTGATCAATTCCAGCAGAAAGGAATTCAAGGCAGTTAGGACGACGATGCCGTTCTCTGGGACACAGCGCTTTCAGCCTAACGGCAGAGTCGAGAGCCAAGACGGCGACACCAATCAGGAAAACCAGGTCCGCACTTCAGGACGCAAAACCAAAAACAACACTGCCAGGTACAATGGTAAAGCTCGACAAACAACAACAGAATATCTCGTTTGAGGCCAAAAAAACACCCCAAAACTCGGAGACTATGGCAGAGTGCGACGTACCAGCTGAATTGCCGCCCAACAACAACATGGAGAAAATACTATTGGCTATACAAGCGAACCTGCAAGACATTAACGGCAAGCTGGATAATTTGACATGCAGGATGGATGGGATGACTGCCAAAATAGAAAAGCATGGCGAATGCCTGGAGACGGCTGAGGCACGAAAATCGGCAGTTGAGGATTTGTCGAACACTACATCCACCAAATGCACCGGCATGGAACATGTATTGGAGGTGATAAGAGCAAAGGAGGAGGAATTGGAAGCACGGTCCAGACGCAACAATATACGCGTCACGGGCCTACCTGAGACAACAAATACTAGGCGCATGGACCTATACATTGATAAGTTGTGTACGGATCTGTTCGGAGCAGATGCACTTTCGTCAATCTTCATTGTAGAAAGGGCGCATAGATCCCTTGCGCCTCGTCCACCACCAGGCGCCAATCCACGACAGGGATACCATCTTGAGGGTCGCACGTGAGAAAGGAAAAATCACCCATCAGGGAAATACTTTGGAGTTCTACCCAGATCACACCGTCGCAGTACAACAAGCGAGGAAGGAATTTGCATCCGTCAAAGCCAAGCTCAGGGAACTCAACATTAGTTATTCTATGCTATACCCAGCCCGGCTAAGGGTGTCATGGGTGGGTAAAGCAGTCCTGTTGGCGACTCCCAAAGCTGCGCAAGAGTTTGTTAAGAAAGTGTCGAAACAGTCTAAAGCCAAAGCACGTGAGGAGCAGAACCAGGAATCGGACTGAAGGTGACTATCAATAGGTACTCGATCAACTACGATCAGCGGTAAGGTTTTTCAAATATGACTTAGAAGCACTCATTTGGTCCCCAGATAGGGGGGGGGCTGAGAGAAGCAGGGCAGTCTCGACGAACAGTGAACTTGCTGCTGAGGGGAGCTATGCCCTCACTGGGTCTCAGGGATGCTGGGTCGGAATGAACACTGCATGATGCCAGTTGCTGTACACATCGCAATCAGCTACCCTGAGGGGAAGTAATGTACATATCTGTGCAGCACATACACCGAATTTGGATTGCAGCATGAGCAAAAGTGCACAGGTTGACCTATTCTCAGGGTTGATGAACTGTAATGAACACTTTCTGGCCCTTTATTGTTATGTACTGCACACAGAGTTTAGATGTCCTCGACATGCATGGTCCGAGAGGGGCCTTTATTTACAATGTGCAAGAGGCTGCCTCTTCTATCTTGGGGACACGATTGCAATAGCTGCATACCTGCTACATAAACTGAAATTGGCTTGCAGCAGGGGCATGAGTGCCCAGGAGCGACCACTCACTGGGTTGCTGTACTGTAATGAACGCTATCTGGCCCTTTATTGTCACGCACTGCACACAGATTAAGCTGCACTACACATGCATGCTCCGAAGGGGCTTTTATTGACAATGCGTGAGATGCCGTCTCTTACATCTCGAGGACATACTTGCAATAACTGTATTCCTGCTCTACAACGCTATTGGTTCCACATGACTTCACATTCCAATAATGTTTTAAATGTTTCTATTCACAGGATATGATCAGATATATGCTGGGCATCGGGGGCGGGGGGCGGCCAAATGAAAGGCGGTTGTGTAAAACAAGTGACAATTGAGTCGTCCACATCCAATTGAGTTGGATGCCGAGCTGCACCCCAAGCGGTCCTCCACAAGGGTGTTCCCCAATTCAGTTCTGTTCAGAGGGATATTGTAGAGAGTGAGCTCTGTCCCGATGGGATATGTTGGGGGGTTCACTAGGGTAAAGGGAAAAGTTCTTACGGGCAAATGGCTTCGGCAGGATTGGGTTGCTGGAGTGGGTGGGGGGGGAGTTGGGGTACTGTTAATGTTGAGAGACCACAACATCTAAGAATTGTTGAACTACTGTGTGTTGCGAGGCGGGCGGGTTCACGACCACATGCGAGCATGCACATTGGGATGCTCAATGGTCCTGTTCATGATTGGAGTTTGCTGATGGTTTATACACCTTTGCATTTTCAATGACTCTGGGAACCGGAGGTCCGGGTAGGACTCATGTTAATTTCCTAACGTGGAACATTAGGAGTTTCACACAGCCCAAGAATATACGACAAATATTTGCATACCTCAATAGATGGGAAATTGATGTGGCCTTATTGCAAGAAACACACATTGCACCTAACACACACCAGACCATAGGCAAGCGCTGGGCGGAATCGTCCTACACTGCCAATTACTCATCCTATTCGAGAGGGGTAGTGACGCTTATTCCAAAGGGAGTGCACTTCACAGCACAACAAGTAATACAAGACCCACATGGCAGATATGTTATTGTCAAGGGCACGCTGCGTGGGCAAAGGCTGACGCTACTTAATGTGTACGGTCCGAATGTGGACGCGCCCGAATTTTTTCAAGAGCTATGGGGGCATCTGCAGACGCTAACAGACACGCATGTCATATGTGGGGGTGACTGGAATGTAGCTTTAGCTGACAGTGCAGATCGCTCATCACACTCCACCGAACCGCACAGACAGGCAAGGATGAAACTCCTTCACATGTTGCAAGATTTGTCATTGACACAGATACTCTGACACACCAGGTGCCAGGTGCAACACACGTTTCTGCTTTACACAACAGCTGGACACGCCTCGATTACTGGCTGGGCTCAGACAACATTACGCTGTGGGCGCAAGGCTTACAGGTCCTTCCTAGAACACTCTCAGACCATAACCCAGTCCTGCAAAAACTCACAATCCCGCATTACTTATCGCCCCCGTTTCAATGGAGATTCAATTCCCGCGCACTGACTGACACAGTCTACGCGGACACCATTCACAAAGCAATCAAGGAATATTTTCAGATAAACACGTCGGTGGTGGAGGACCCAGGGCTCCTCTGGGAAGCCTTTAAGGCTACAATACGGGGTGTATGCATGGGTACAACAGCGGGCATACTGAGGGACATTAGGCGACAAATAAAGCACTGCGAAACACGCATGAAGGACTTGGAGTTGGCCTATGAGACCACTAATGACGTCACTCTTCTGGGGGAACTGCGGCAAATACACACGGAACATAAAACGTTTGTGGACGATGAGATACGATACTTAGACAGGAAACACACGGCGAGGTCTTACGGAGAGGGAGGCAGACCTGGTAGAGTATTGGCAACCAAAATATGCGAGGGCAGGGGACACACGGCCGTTCTAGGTATTAGAGAAGAGGATGGCACACTACAGAGACAAGCATCTGACATTTTAAACTGCTTTGTTGAAACCTATGAAGCACTGTACAGATCACAACCAATAGCGTCAGAGGAGGAGATCTTTGGTTACTTGGAAGATGTGGCAATAGCGTGGTTATCGGATGGCCAGAGGGAAGACCTAGCGTTACCCATTACAGTGGAGGAAGTCACGGATGTGATAAAATCCCTGCCGAATGGGAAGTCACCCGGGCCAGACGGGTTCACAAACGAATTTTATAAACAATACGCTTATATTCCTGCTCCACACATGGTCGAAATTTACGGTTCCGCGTTTGACCAGGCGGAATTGCCCCCGACACTAAGAGAAGCGGTAATAATCGCCCTTCTGAAGCCCTCTAAAAATCCAGAATTATGCGATTCCTACAGGCCTCTGTCGCTTATCAACGTTGATTCCAAAATCCTGGTGAAAATCTTGGCGGTTCGATTGACGTCGCTGATGACGAATCTAGTACTTCCTGACCAGGCAGGGTTTATACCGACGCGAGCCACGTCACATAACACCAGGACACTATTCGCCCTCTCCCACTATCTTAGACCTTCTACAAAGGCGGTGGCGGTGTTGCTGGATGCCGCCAAGGCATTCTATTCTATAGAATGGAGCTATCTGATTACCATTTTGCACAGGATGGGTTTTCCGAAGCGGTTTGTGCAGTGGGTGTCCCTGATCTACACCAATCTGTGTGCCAGGGTTAGGGTGAACGGGTACGTCTCTGACGTCTTTACTATTGAACGTGGTACCAGGCAGGGATGCCCACTATCGCCCCTGCTGTTCGCTCTGGCCCTGGAACCACTGGCTTGCCTGATCCGTCAGAAGTACAAATCGTCTGCCCTACAATTCCCATCGAGGGCTCTGCATATTTCACTATATGCAGACGATATGCTGCTATACGTCCGAGATCCCTCTGAAATTTTGTTCAGAATAGAAGAAAAAAAAAGTGTGTGCTAATATTTATCAGTTAAACAAAAGATTGGTTCTGTTGGGTAAGACAGATTATTTGAACAATGCTCATAGATGCAAATGAAAACAAGTTAGCTCTCTGATACAAGGGCTTACGTTTTTAGAGTCAAAGTCATAGGGTCTAAGCACTGCATTATATAAATTAACACAGGATTGTTTCCATATATATCTGAATTACTTCATTCATGGATAGATTTTAAATACATGGTAAGACCGTCATACAGGTGTGCAAATTTGTGACGTTTTGTGAAGAAGTGCTCAATGAATGTGATGGTATGTACAGTGTGGGGAAATAAATCTATATACATATATATACAAGTACAGTTCAAGTTTGGCTAGAAGTCGGTTTGATATCAACCAAGGATTCCTATGGTGTCTGTGGGGATCCTGGTGATTCTGAACCTATGGATGCGTCGATGTTTCGACCCTAATGCGCCCCTGTGGGTGGTCGCGGCGGGTCTTTCTAAAGACAGGAAAGAAAGTGCAGTTGCTGAGAGGGAGTCTCAACCTCTGTTCACGCTGAGAGGGAGTCTCCACCTCCGATCACGCCGATCTGCTAATATTAGAGATGCGACGGGCCATTGAGCCATACAAGATCAAACTGAAGATCCCCTGCTTTGATCTATAAACTGTCCTTTCTTTCCTGTCTTCAGAAAGACCCGCCGCGACCACCCACAGGGGCGCATTAGGGTCGAAACATCGCCGCATCCATAGGTTCAGAATCACCAGGATCCCCACAGAAACCATAGGAATCCTTGGTTGAGATCAAACCGACTTCTGGCCAAACTTGAACTGTACTTGTATATATATGTATATAGATTTATTTCCCCACACTGTATATACCATCACATTCTTTGAGCACTTCTTCACAAAAATTCACAAATTTGCACACCTGTATGACGGTCTTT
The DNA here is from genome assembly GCF_964261635.1 of Lissotriton helveticus. NCBI lineage: Eukaryota > Metazoa > Chordata > Amphibia > Caudata > Salamandridae > Lissotriton > Lissotriton helveticus. The sequence goes on along the minus strand of NC_136061.1, from coordinate 381,540,981 downwards.
CCATGTATTTAAAATCTATCCATGAATGAAGTAATTCGGATATATATGGAAACAATCCTGTGTTAATTTATATAATACAATGCTTTGACCCTATGACTTTGTTTTTTGTTTTTTTGAGCATTTATTTCTCCAAAAACGTAAGTCCTTGTATCAGAGAGCTAACTTGTTTTCATTTGCATCTATGTGCATTGTTCAAATAATCTGACTTACCCAACAGAACCAATCTTTTGTTTAACTACTAAATATCCAGGTTCTGAGGCACACTGGGTCACCCCTTTTTTGTAAATCATTGCTAATATTTATCATCACTATGGTTTTAAATTAAAAAATTGCTAGCATTTGTAAAGCGTACAGCTGCCTCCGGAGAGGTGTCCCGGTGCTCGGGGGCGTCGGAAAGATTAAGCAAGGTGTTGCCCACTGTGACATAGTGGTGGGCTAACGTGCCACTGGAGCTGAGAATCGAACTGTGAGCGCGTTTGTTCGAAGTCAGGTATCATAGCTGCTGCGTCACACTTTTTCCATACATATATTAATTAGTGGTAATTAAGTTTTAAACATTGTTAAATTATAACAGACTACTGTTACAGTTAGTTTTTCACTACAAAAAGTATGCACGTCTTTTTAATATGTACTTAAAAGCAATATAGGTTTCAGGGACATTGTAGTTAGAAATTAGCATTTAAAAAACCTTTGAAATTCACTGAAAAAACCATAGGTTTTACAGACGTTATAGTTAGAAATTAGCATTTAAAAAACCTTAGAAATTCCATGATAAAAATCATAGGTTTCAGGCACGTTATAGTTTGTTGGACATTTCACTCGTACAAAACCAGAGAAATTCCATCGTTAATGTTAGTTCAGCTAACTATAACCCACGCCCCCGCATTGCACTGCTGATGACGTCACATAATACATCATTCATGACATGGTCAGTGACATCACTGATGACATAACTGATGACATCACTGACAACATCATCCTGGTTAAAATCTGATGCACCTCCTCACACTCTAATATAACCTTTGATACACCCACTGTAAAATGCAGACTACCATTTTCTAAATCATTGACACACCAGTACCAGTTACTACAAAAGCACTCACTGGTTGATAGGTCTATACACATCCACTCATTCATCCACACAATCCCTCATACATGCAGTCACTCATCAATACAACACTATCATATACACTCATACACCTATACAGACAATCACACACCACCACTCATCCATGCAGTTACTCATACACCTACTCAGTCATGCTAAGAATATATCACACTCCCGTTTACTCACTTATACAATTATACACAAACCACCTAACTTATTCATACAGTTATTAATACATACTTGCTGTGTTATATAATCAGTGATACAAGTATACACTCAATTTTACAGCCAGTCTCGCAATCACTGACTCTCATGTAGAGTCCTTCATATACTTCAACTCTCACATACACTGCCTTTTACATATGTAGTTACTTGGACATGTACCACTGAGACATTCACTCACCAACAGAGCGATACACACATGAAGGAATATAAAATCGATATCACCTAATATTGTCCTAATGTATCCAATATATTAACACGCTACCTTAGGTAAACCCCTTGTAAATACACCCATACAATGTTTGCATTAAGAATCGGGCCTAGAATGAACAGACGCCATTTTGGTTTCATTTCCTGTTTTCTCTTTTGTTAGTGAAGAAAACACGTGACAAGCTACTGTGTAGAGAGCCTGAAAGGTCGGCCTGGGCTATGAACAGACCATTGATTCGAACTTAGGAAACTCAAGGTCGCATCTGTCTTTCTTGTGGGATGAACACATTCTTGTAGGTGCCATGCCTGTACTCCCGTGCCCCAGAACGAAAGGGAGGCACCTTTACTGACCTACCCCCGGAATAACTTGAGCTGAGTTTTGAATCAATCAGTTGTGCCTTATATGGGTTTTCCTGCTGGCTTCACAAGAAGTGGTACTTTTCCATGTACGGGGCTTTCATGAGGTATGCTGAAAATATATATGCACTGTTTTGCATGTAATCCAGCAGTCTCCTCTGCGCACCTTTGAGGGCTGTGTCGAGAGTGAGGCTCCCCTATATATTGCAAAATAAACGATTGAACCTTCTCCATTGCCGACTGACTTATTCTTGGTAATTCAGGTATATGGGCTATTGGTAAGTATAGCTCTATGGTATATGATTTTTGGTACTTCAGTTGGCGACTCCGCCGGGACTCCGCGATAGGGTTGTCCCCTTCTGTAAACAGGAGAAGAGGGACGGGGAGGGGTTCTAGTCGAGGGGGTGGATTGAAAAAGGATCCTAATTGAGAAACCAGTTTGTGGTAAAAAAGGAAATTCCACTTTCGAGCCCAGTGACCTTCCCAGCAGCTAAATAACCCTTAGCCGGAGTCCTTCGAACTTAACTCGGAACAGCTGACCGTGTTGGTCTATAAAGGAGTCGGCAGTGGAGAACGGGCAGTCAGACCTGAGTGCACCAGGTGAGTTAATTGTATTGTAAGTCCTATGTTGACTTTGGAACGAGGACTTTGGAGAAGTGGCTCAGAGAAACAGTTAACTGTGTATGGAATTTGGTGGTTAGTGAACCACAGGGAATCTGGGGGTCCGACGTGGCAGTGGAGTGACTGCATGGGTGGATGCCCCACAGACTTGTTTGGTGACTATTTGAGCCAGCATCGGACGCTTTAGTGTTGCACGGGGGGTGCTCACTCGGCCGAATCCTCTTCGGAAGAGCCCTAGGAGCAACTGGGTAAGCTTGGGTTCTGAAGCTACGCGCCCAGATGCTGGCCCAACCAGCACCGGACTATGGGATGGTCTGTAAGAGGGTTCGTCGTTCGCCTGTCTGGTGATCTCAGGACAGTCTTTGGACTGTCTCTTTTGTGAATCTTTGTTGGTCTGGAATCCGGCGTGATCGATTTCCCGAACAGGAGTCGACGGGCTCTGTTCGACTATAAGACATGTCATTTGGTATTTTGAATTTATGACCAAAGTATTTCTATCAATCGAAACTTATGCACTTTATGTATATTAGGTGAGCAGAATTATTTGAGTTAGGAGTGAAAGAGTATGTGGTGAGCAGACGCGTCCATGTGAGTAAGTCTGGCTGAAATGGTATGAGTTATTGAATTCATAAATATGTCGTGTTTTAGTAAATTGTGTTTTGGATGCTGCCGTCGGCGGAGTGGAAGGCTGAAAGAAAGACAGCCTGCTCCTCCGGAAGGCAGTCCCAGTTTTGATATGTACGTTAAACATGGTATTTCTCCCATTTTGTTTAATACACTATGGAACAAGTATACTAAATATAACTCAGAATTACAATGGCCTTCAACAGAGTCTTTTGATGAAAGAAAAATTAATTATTTACAGAACAAATTGTTTTTGAAGAGGAGCCGTCAAACTATGTTCGACTCCCTGAACCTATGGTTAAATGAGGCGAAACGACGGCGAATAAGAGAAGAAAAATTGGGAAAAATTAAAGCATGACAGACTGTTACTCAAAAGGCAGTGGCATATGAAAAGGAAAGGGTAGAAAAAAATATTGAACAAATGGATAGACAGTTTCGATTACAGACAGATAAGAGTTATGTGACACGGACTGAGGCAGAGGATGAAATAGAGGAATTATTAGAGACCCATCCGCCACCTCCATATGCTCCCCAAGGATTGTATCCAGCTGTCCCAGTGGATAGGACGGGGAAGGCTGGAGCCCATCTCCCGTAGCAGTGCCCTCAGTTGCTACCGCACCGGTAGCCGTGCACCCTCCGGCTCCATTGTCTGCTCCCCCTACCCTTCGTCAACTACCTCAGATTTGATTACTTTGTTACCTGGGCCGGTTGCTGCTTCTCCCTTGTCCCAGGTATTTTTAACGCCGTCAGCCAAAGGACCAGCGGTCACTCCTATGGGAATGACCACTGCCTCTTCAAATGTCCCGCCACTACGCCCCGTAAGAGGGTTGGAAGGTCGACGAGTTTTTACTCGATCGTCCTTAGGAACTGAAGAAAGACGGGCAAAAGTGATTCAGGCATCCCAATGGATGCGGAATCCGATTTATACTTTGGAAGACATTTGGAGTACTATGAAAGATTTTGAACCAGTTACGCAACAACTAGCATTAGAACACATGGCAATCCGATTGATTTCCTTGTGGGAGCAATTTTTTCAGGAAGGGCTGGCCCCTCAGATATTATGTGATATCAGGGACCTAACTTTTAAGTTCGAACTACGGGTTGAAGAAGTGTTTCAGAATGTTGAAACCTTGATACAATACCGGAACCAAATGAAAAGTAAATGTCCAGATTTTGGGGCACAGTATCCTATGAGAGAAGTGCACCCTCTTTTCCACCCAGAGATTCCCGAAGTAGTAGATGGAGGTGGCCAAGTGACCAGAAATCGTGTAGAGGCACGTTTCCAAGAGCAGTGGGTTTATACCCCTTGGAAGCGAAGTGAGGTTCTTACTCTAAAAGCCCAACTTCCTGACCCTCGTAAAAATCCTACGGCCTATTATAAAGAATTAACAGAAGCCGCAAACTCGTCCGTCATGACTTTAGCCGACATTGAGTTATTTTTCGGCCTTTTGATCCCAGTAGATATATGGAGACAGGTACATGATTCGGATCATGCTGCAGAACTTGGAGGGACCTGGGATCAGATTAAAACATGCGACAAAGATCGGAAACCGGGTGATAAGCCTAAAGATGAAATTTTAGCTATACCCGCTCCAATCCTCACGTATATGCAAACTCTTATTCCCCCGCAATAGGTGGATTGGGATAAATTAACGGCTTGTAAACAGAAAAAGGATGAAAGTGTATCTGATTTCTTCACTCGGTTTGAGAAAGTATTTATCGACTTTAGTGTGCAAGACCTGTCCACGGAGGGTGGAATACAATTATTTGTAAATAGGTTTGTCACTAACTTGTTGCCTGAAGTAATGGCCCAATTACAGGCTGCTGAAAGTACATGGACCACCTCGACCCCTTCAGTTATTCTTAGCATGGCCCAGTATCATGAACATCGAGAAAATGAGAGCAAAGACAGGTCTGATAAAAAGGTTAAGGAGTTAAAGACCCGAGTGCTGTTGCAACAGGTTAGTAGAGTGCAAAACGCTGGAGGTAGAGGAAGAGGTTCGTTCCGAAGAAGGGCTATGATGGGTCGAGGTGGAGGAATGGGTCTGACCCCAAGTATAGGGATAAATCAGTGTTTCAATTGTAGACAAGAGGGGCACTGGCGAGCTCAGTGTCCATTATTATGTGGACGCGGAACTTTTAATAGAGGAAGGGGACGAGGATGAGGCGGTACTGATTGGAATAGTATGAGACGCGGGGATAGTGACGAGACGGGAAGGAACTATTTTGATGATCCTCAAGGGAGACAATACTATAATGAGGATTATCGGGAAGATGGCTATGACGGAAATGGTTATGCATGAGACAGCCACGGACAGAGCAGGGGCCACATATCAGTACCAGTTGACCAACAGAGGCCTTATGTACAGGGGCAATTGATGGGGACATCTGAAAAGTTTTTGGTGGATACTGGAGCAATGAATAGTTCAGTTGCTCATTCACTGGTCCCGGGGGCGGCTCAGTCTGGGCAAAATAACGTATCAGTGGGTTTCTCAGGAATTCCCGTGGTATGCCCCATTTCTAAGCCACTTCCATTTACTATTGGCCCTGTTACTGTGGACTCACCATTCTTGCTTACTTCCAGTTGTGGCGAGAATTTGTTAGGATTGGATATATTAAAGAAATTGCATGCTCGTATTTATTGTTCTCCTGACAGTGTTTATCTAACCATGCAGCCTCCTTCTAAATGTACGTCTCAATGTTTGGTCAAAAATTAACCTCTCCCTCCTGAATTTTCTGAAATTCCCCAGACCCTTTGGGCTAGAGAGGACACAGATGTAGGATTGTTAAAAATACCCCCTGTATCAATTACATTAAAGCCAAATGCACATTTGCCACGCATTCCCCAATATCGAATTTCACCAGAAGGTGAACAGGCTTTATTGCATGTCATCCGTGACTTAATTAAGAAAGGAGTGGTAGAAGAAACAGCTGCTAATATTTGTAATAGCCCCATTTTACCGATTCTGAAAAAGGCACCACTAGATGGTGACCCTGATTATAAAGATACCTATTGTTTTGTAATTGACCTTAGAGAGGTTAAAAAATAGTGATTCCTCAATACCCTGTGGTTCCGGATATCACTGCAATCCTTACTATGATTCTCCCTACTGCACAGTATTTCTCAGTAATAGATTTGAAAAATGCTTTCTTTAGCATCCCAATCCATCCTGACAGCCGTCATATTTTTGGATTCTCATTATCTGGCCGCAGTTTTAGATTTTGTCGCGCACCTCAAGGCTATACTGAGAGTCCTAGTATTTATAGCCAAGCTCTAAAAGCAGTACTAGATGAATTAGTCCTACCTCATGGTAATGTTCTCGTCCAATATGTGGATAACATTCTAGAGGCGTCAGACACGGCGGAAGGTTGCAAAGAGGCCACTGTTAAATTATTGACCCATTTAGCAGCTAATGGTCATAAAGTATCTTTATCCAAATTTCAGTATTGTCGACAGGAAGTGACCTACCATGGTCATTTACTGTCGAAAGCGGGGAGACGATGAACTCCTGAACGGATTACTGTTATTACTAACATGTCTGTGCCACGTACTCAACGTGATGTTCGTGCTTTTCTTGGCATAACCTCTTAATGTCGCCAATGGATTCCTAATTTATCCCTTCTGGCTAAACCCTTGTTGCATTTGACTACCAAAGATGTGCATGAACCCTTGCCCTGGACGGATGAATGTCAGGATGCTTTTGATTCTCTGAAATCTGCTCTTTGCTCTGCACCTGTCTTAGGTACTCCAGACTACCGAAAACCTTTTGTACTTTATGTGCATGAGGTGGACGGTTGTTCACTTTCAGGGCTAACACAAGGTTTTGGCGGAAAGCAAAGACCTTGTGCATATTGTTCGGCAGTATTGTATAATTTTGCCAGAGCCCTTCCTAGCTGTTTAAGGGCTACTGCTGCTGTGGCGGTGGCCATTTGACAGTCGGAGGGGATTGTTTTGAATACTGACCTCACAGTGATGGTATCGCATGCTGTGGACATATTATTGAATCGTACAAAAACTCAGCACCTTACGAGTGCACGATTAACCAGTTATGAATTAACTCTATTTGCACCCCACACCACTATTAAACGATGTGCCACTCTGAATCCAGCCAGGTTACTACCCCTCCCTTCGAGTGATCAAAAGGACGATGTCCATGATTGTATATTCTGGACTGAAGAAGAAACGAAGGGACGAGTAGACCTCACTGACACCCCTTTATCTGAACCCCAAGGGGAGTTGTATGTGGATGTCTCATGTTTTAAGTTACCAGATGGCACGACAACAGCTGCTTATGCTATAACTACCCTTAGAACAGTAGTGGAGACCGCTCGGGTCTCCCAGCACTCAGCGCAAGCAGCTGAACTAATAGCATTATTAAGAGCATGTGAACTGAGCGAAGGTTTAAGAGTAAATATTTTTACAGACAGCCTGAACGCCTTTGGCGTGGCCCATAGTTTCGGGCAGCTGTGGAGGGAACGAGAATTCCTTACCTCCCATGGACAAAGAATACAACATGGCCCTTTGATTGAAAGACTGTTGAACGCATTACCCTTACCAGAGAAGGTGGCTATCATAAAGTGTAGTGCCCACAAGAATATCATTGATACTACAGGGGAGGGAAATGCCTTTACTGACCAAGTAGCAAAAGATACAGCGCAAACTAAAATATCTGCTATGTTCCCCAGTGTATCGGCCAGATGAGTGACAGAGACCACAGTGTTTGACAATACCATGGAAATTGTTAGAGAATTACAGAAAGAAGCTACTCCTGATGAAATGATAAAATGGGAACAGGAAATAGGGAAGTTAGATAGAAACAATTGCTGGATTGATCTTACTGAAAAACAGCGATGGCTTTTGCCCAATGCACTGGTAGACGCATTTGTGATGATGGCCTGTGATGTATTCCTATAGGTTCTGTATCGATCCCCCTATTCCTGACCCTGGTTTGGTTAATAATTAACTAGCAGCCATCCCACGGTGCAAAAACCGTTATCTGATTAAGCCACACCACGGCACAGAAACGTGTTATCTGATTAGGTCATAACGCATGCCATCTAATTAGGCAAGCACTATTCCTCCAGCCCCTGATAAGGCATACGGAGTTCTCAAAACAAATCAAACCTATGACAACCTGGGAAAATCCCTACAGCCATTGTTTTGATTTCACCGAGAACTTCAGTAAAGAATGTGCTAACGACCAGTTCGTATGACATCCTTATTGACGTATCTATGTCCATCCTTACGTCAATCTCGGCACCTTACAGGTATAAATATTACCGACATTGCCTTAAGCAAACACACGCGGTGGTGACGAGATCGGAGCAGCGAGACTTGCCGAAGAGCCCAGCACAGAGCGAAGCCCACTGGCGCTGCCCCGCCTTCCTGACGCGCTGAGAAGGAGACGCTGCCTTTCTCCTGCCGAGAAATCCAGCTCCGGCGCTTCCAAGCAGCCCTTGCAGGCAGCTGGAATATCAAGACCAAAGACGAGAGATACCAGCCCTCAACCATTCTAGATCTCAGGTACAGAACTGAATAACCCCTTGCAGAGAATTCTTGAGTCAGTCACTTGGCAAAACAAACTTAACTTAAACTGCTACTTATCTACTCCCGCCCACGTATTAGGCTTAGGTCAGGTACACCGGGGTAGGCGTGGTTAGAAGCACCAGTTGAGTAGGATTAGTCAAATGTATATATGTATGTATCTATTTTATCCATTTTAAATATCTTATGGCTTAGAAACCATATCAATGCTTTTACAGTATTATTTTATAATTCTGCTTTTACTGTATGCACTTTACTTAACCATAAGTATTGCAATAATATCGATTCATTTCTCTTGTACGAGAAAAGAGACTGATCAATAAATAACATCTTTTATTGAACACGCCCGTCTCTTCCTTTTCTCTACAATCTGGTGAAACTAAGAATGCACTGAACTGACTGAGTAAAATAAGTTGTCTTTTGTTTTCACACGACTCTAGAGATACACTCTTGATTAGGGGAGAGCAAAGTTGTCATGTTCTATGGTTGTCAGAAACTAAATCCCTTCTTGTCTATCCAGGGAGGTTAAACTCCTCCTTGCCTATTCGAGAAAGTTTCTAGTGAACTCTGAGCTAGCTGGCAAACCCAAAACTTTAAGTCTAATATCGTCAGTAAAAGACCTAGTTAACCTCGGCCCTAGGTCTATACTATTGAAGGTATTATTCCAATGCGCAGAGCCTATTGGGAAAATAGGAACTACACTACATGGCGCCCAACGTTTGGATAGGCGATAAAACTAACGCAAGACATGAAAGTAACTCAGTCGTGCTTTTTCACACAGAACCCCTTTTTTCCCATAATACTCCAAAGACGTCTGGAGTGGGTGAAAGGTCATATCCGCCAAACCTCGCAGGAGGAGACTCCTATGTATGGTTCTTGGTTTAGTCAACGTTGAAGGATACACTGTTCCAAAATATTGTGCATCTAATCTTTGTTTCCATAAGAAACCTGATCTGCAAACAAACGGAATAACCTTCCTGTCGGTAAAATGGTAGACAGTGAAGAAGAAAGAGAGACAGCTAGAGTAACAGCTGAACTCATAGCAGCTGATACTACTCTGCAGGAAAATGACCCGGATATAATACTCATCCCGGTCAACATAAGAAAATCTATAACTTTAAAACTTATAGAAAATGGACTGACACCGAGAGGTGGCACAGTCATATTCGTAATTGAGGCACACGAATATCGGCAGACAGAGGTATTCTATTCATGGATAAACTTTCCAGCAGCAAACGCTGTAACAAAGGACTTCCACTATTACAAAACAGAGGAACCTCCTAATGAGTACACTCCTTTCGAGGAGGTGGAAGTACCACTCAAATTCCAAGAGCACCTGCTCTTGTTTAATGGCGCCCTAAAACATAATAATCACATCACCAGGCTCGGTCCACTAGGTAGACCAGGAGCAACGTGGCCGGTCCTAGCCGGATACACACCACATCCAGACATTGAAGAAATGCCTGCACCAGAACTTTTAATACAGCTAAAACAACTAATCAAAATACATAGACAATTAGTCCAATATGTAATGCGGACTTCAACAGTCCAACCAGCAATTAAAATTCCACAGCTGACCCCTCATCAGGGGAACACAAATAAAATTACACCACAGAACATACAGTCCTGCCTAGGTAAAGTACCAGCTAAACAGGAACAAATTCCATTCTGGTTAGCACAAAAAATCACTCAAATAGAGGCGGTATTTCCAGACACCACTCCTCTTGAGAAACACAGGATTCTGACTATCTGTCTTCCAATGGGAATCGCACCACACGTGGAGGACTGTGACACTTGGGGTACAGTCTTTGCTTCCATTTACACAAAAACACATGGTGTACCATCCATGTCAGTAATAACAGATGTGCTAAAACAAATTGAAGATGAATACGGTCCAGAACCCGCTTTAACTCTTGGTATGAAATTACTGAAAGACTTCAAGCAGGTCTCGGCAATATTACTAGCCAACATAAAAGGAGAAGCAGCGAATGTGGCGATCCGCCAGAGGTTAAAAGAGACAAATATAGCAGACCAACCAGCTGAAATTGCCAGAATTATAGAAAAATCCTATGAGGAACTAGGTAGAGATAGTTTGGGTGGAATACCGGTAAAACCCCAACTAATTGAAAGTCCAGAAAAAGTATTTATTAAAAATAATTTAAACACTCAAAAAAAGAGCTGGGATGGAAACAAACAATCCAATCCTAAAGAAAAAAGATTCCAGTCCAGAGAAAGGTCTCCTCGGCGGAGAGAAAGATCTCCGAACCAAGGACGCAGGTCTCCCCAAAGTGAGCCCTCTGGGAAAAAATACAACCTTAGAAATAGGGATAATATAAAGAAACCTGATAGATATCAAGATAATGATACACGTCCCTCTCAATCTTTTCAGACTTCCTCGCAGAAATCGGAAAGAAGAGGACGATCAGAACACAGGGAAGAGCACGTCAAGTCCAAAGACAAGGAACCTGCTCATCCAAATAAAAAGTTACAATTTCCAAAAAAGAAGGTAGCCAGTATTAAAGTAATCAAAGATGCCGAGAATACTGAGGACACAGCTGAAAAACGGAGAATGGGCTCAGACAATGCTAGACAGCGCAGCAGAAGTGAGCATAGCTCGCAAAGTCCTTATGAATCAGCTGGAGACAGTGGACACGAATGAATATATTCAAGTGGAAACTGCAGACACCAGAGTTAGCAAACCTCACAAAATATATGAAATAACATTACGTATAGAGGGGGATAAGACTAGAAAAATAAGGGGTTTATTTTGGGATAATCTCTCCAAGGGCTATGACATCCTTCTAGCTGAGAAAGACTGGCCACCCGAGTTTGTCAGGGAGTGCCCTCATGGCGAAGAAATAATTATGCCTGCCTTCTCAAATCATATTCCAATTCATAAAAAATATACACTTGCTAGAAAGTGGGCAGTAGCTCAAGCTCCTGCTTTATATAAAAATCATGTAGGATGGGATGAGGACTCTCCTCCTCACAAAATCCAGTTAAAATCACAACCTACTGCACAGAGGCAGTATCCAATTAAGCAAGAAGCTAAAAAACAGGTAAAAGAGATCCTAGATCAACTTGAATACCAGGGGGTGATTGAAACTTGCACCTCACAAATGAACAATCCTTTGTTTCCTGTCTCCAAACCAGACAATTCATATTGTCTTGTTTTGGACTACAGACACCTTAACTCATGTTGCAAAACTTTTGCAGTGCAAAACTCGCATAGTGCTGCACTAATGAATAACATAGTGCGCAAAAAATACAAAACAACATTAGACATCTCTAATGGATTCTTTTGTCAGAATATAGCACCAGAGAGCAGATATTTGACCGTGTTCTCAATAAATGGCGCTCAAAAAAACTTCTGTCGGTTACCCCAGGGGTTCAAGAACAGCCCATGATGATTGTCAGCGAGAGTAACAGAGTTACTACAAACCTATGATGACGAGGCATTATCTTATGTCAACGACATTTACCTAACAGATGATGACTTGGATACTCACTTGAAGAGAGTGAACACCATAATACTTGGGTTCGCAGCAGAGGGTTACAAATTCAACTTTAAAAAGTCTAGAATTGCCCATCTAACAGTCCTGTTTTTAGGATATGAATTATCAAGTGAAGGCAAAAGCCTGGCTGACAATTTCCTAGAGAAATGTGCTGTAATCCAAGCACCTAGAACACTAAAAAACTTACAATCAATTCTAGGCTTCCTAAATTTCGGAAGAACTTACATTATAAATTACGCAGAAAGGGTCAAACCCCTTTATGATCTAATAAAACCAGATTTTAAAAGAATCAATTGGACTCAAAAACACACAGAGATTCTGAGATCCTTACAAACAAACATGTTAATTAATACAAAATTAGAAACACGTGATAACACACGCAATCTTGTGATTCGAGTCATCCCAGGAAGATGCGGATTCACATACCTGACCTCTAATGAGGGAGAAAAGGTACCAATTGCATACAAATCACACTTGTACACAGAAGCTGAAAAGAAGTTCAGTATTAAAGAAAACATTGTTCATGCAGTTCAAACGGCTATAGCAAGAGAAAAAGACAAAGCTGACGGTAGACGTATCACAGTCAGAACAGCAGAATCAGCCTTTGAGGCATTAACAACCCCATGTAATTTACCAACAACAGCGTTGAATCCAGAATGGATACAATGGGTGAATTCTATTACAACAGACAAAGTAAAATACTACTTTGATCCAGAATTAAAGGAATTAAAATATCTAGAATATGAAATGACATACCCTCTGCCAATCGACATTCTGCCCTTACGACAGTACGCCTGTGTAATCTATACAGACGGCCATGCTCAACCACCAGGGTGGGGAGAACAAGCGTACAACCCCACATGTGAAATTACAAAAGTAGTGTGGCACGGAGGGAAACTGAGACCTCTGCTAATAAAAACACACTCAGTAGAAACTAATTCAGAAGAACAAACTGAAATAATAGCATTGAAAATGGCGCTAGATAATGCAGATCGCGAATTCCAGACACTTATAGTGTCCGATTCATATTACTGCGTCAAATCATATAACAACGATTTGCAGAAATGGATTCAAAACGGTTACAAAGATGACACAGGTGCAACAATAAAGCAAAAAGTGCTTTGGAAACAAATAGTTCTTTTGCAGAAAGAACTACCAAAGACTCACTTGATACACTCACTGAGTCATCAGCGTGATGGCGTTCACGTTGCAGGGAATTCATTAGCAGAGAAAGCCACAACGGTAGCAACTGAATCGGCTTCCGTAGTTAGAAAAAAGCGTGCAGTAAAATAGATTGACGGTGAAACAGTGGTGGCGGTGAAAACGTCATCAAAAGGCGACTGCTCAGCGCTACCGATCAACTATCCACTCAATTATACATACATAATCGATGCAAACTCCGTCCCTTTTGCTCGAATCCCTGGAGTGGGGGATAGAGTAATTCCAAACATGGACAGGAGAGGCTTGTTAATAGCAGACGCACATATGGGTGAGGGTCTCAGACACCTCAAACTAAAAGATTCCCTGGAAGAATTACAATCAGTGTACTGGTGGCCAGGCATGAGCCTGCATCATCACATCTTTGTAAAGAACTGCCCAGACTGCAATAGAGATCGCAGTGGCGAGAGAAACGGTATATTACCATGGCGTTTCACTCCAAAATGGATCAACAATAAAAAATAATGCGTCCAATTAACATATAAAGACTAGTTTCCACTTGTAATGTAGACCCCAGCACTCGGCTGACGTCTGGACTGTTATAAAAAGATTTGCGAGTCTATAATGGCATATACGCTAGAAGCATGCTACGTTTGGCTAATGTTTTTTTCCTCTTGCTCTAAAGCGTGTGGAAAAACATGGCCAAATGAGCATAGCATAGCGGGACTCTTCTCACTTCCTACCTGAGGGATACGGGATGGTGTAAAGAAAAAACCAAAGGCATAGAGAAATCTATAACAACGAAGGTATTAGGTCCGGGAGCTGGGTGGGTCAAACATCTAATAAGTGTCCAACGTAGTCTAAACAACCTGCCAAGAAATTCTCTGAGGGGATTCAGTCCGTACGAATTATTGTTTGGGACTAGAATGATGATCTTAGATCTTGACAGTCAGACTTCAGTGGTTAAAGAAAAAAGCTTTGACATCAAAGATTGTTTGGCTATTTTGCAGGACTTAAACGAAACAAGGAAAGACCTGAGCAACATAAAGTTGAAACAACAGCCAATAACCACTGAAGAAAAACCACCTGTCCCAGCAAGACCTGTCTGGATTCCAAAAGTCGGGGATCTAGTCAGAGAAAAGATCGCGGTAAAGAAGGAATTTGGGCCTTCTTACAGAAAAGCAGTTCCTGTCTTGTCTATCAAAGGGACAAGATCAGTAGTACTACCGCCTCTTGCTGGTAAAAAGGAGAACAGAGTTGTATCCATCGACCTGGTAAAACCACAATCATGTGGCCGATAACAAACAGTAGGCCAAGTGGACTCCCGATAAGTAGTAGAACACCAAGGTTTGCTACAAATACAGAGGTTCAAACTAAGAGGCTAATCACATTCGAAATGCCTACAGAACATCAAGAAAGACTATGCAACAAAGCAATTGAACTTAAACCTCTAAAAACCCAAATAAAAACATTTAGTCGAGACACACCAACCTACAATGAAGTAACATATGACTATGCTGATGAAACAAAGGAAACTTCTAGAACAAAAAATAATCCAGAAGCAATTGGAACAATAGACAGAACAGCATCCGGCTACTTCATCAACTTCAATGATTAATCTGAAGATCTGAGTGAATCAAAGAAACAGACATCAACAAAAACTTTTAAAGATAGAGCTAAGGAACTTTTTCAACATCTGAAAGAAACCTATCTAATTTCTCCATGGATTGAATTTTGGGTGGCCTTAGGTGCATTTATCCTCATACTTTGGCTCATCATGGTACTATGTTTGGGACATTTAATTAAGGGAAAATATGCTAAAATGGACACAGCAAGCCAGAAAATCAACTTGGTCCTCAAACCACACACATCTTCACACGTCGAGAAAAGAGAACTTTCTTCAGTCAACTTCACAGCCAATCCTATACCCGGTGGGGTAGCATGGGACAATACTGATTATGAAATCTATGGTCCGGTTGAAATCCTGAAGTATCCACATCAAATTAAGATCTCATTGAGTGACTTTGTAAAACCAAGCTCATTTGCTGATGATTGGGACTTTGAAAGTATTAATGATATGATGTCTGACCTAGTGATGTCTGCTAAATTTACAAAACATGATTATTTGCAGGGTTCGTCTAATTATGATAAGATGTTCTGCTATAATCACTTTGGTAACCATTATCTGCATAAATCTGCACAACCTAGAAATGTTTTAAATTATAATCAATGGGAACACTGTGCAACCCCTCCAAAAGGTAGCTCAAGAACTTTTTATGACAAATATTCATATTTTTCAGGGTTCAACACAAGTAATGCAGAAACATTTTATTTCAAATTGTCAAACAGGACAGGTACGAAGACCATGCTTACAAACACTAAATTGATATATTCAGACTCATTTTTTGAACAAATGAATACATTTGGTTTTGATTACTGGGACAAAAATGTTGAAGTAAAAAGTGTTTGGGGTACAAAAGAATGGCAAGTACAAGGTATGGAATCATTGTTTAGAGCCTGCATGATCCCAGAACAAATTATATTTTTGAATGACACTATTCAACAAACTACCTGTCTTGGGCTAGCCAAAATCAAAGATTTAAACAAACCGTCTATTCCAAAGCCAACAATGAACAGTAATAGCTCTATAGATGAGGAGATAGACGTAAACCATGTATTAAGCCAAAACAGAACACATCCTGATTGGAAACAATGGTTGATCTGGCCCACAGATACTAATAACTGTCAAGACAGATTCCTGAACAAAATACAGGGGTTCACATTGACCAGGCCAGACCCTAGATATTCCCAAAGACAACACCCAGGGATAATTACCACGTACAGTGTGGGCAAGCTCTGCCTTCAATGGCTACAAACATCCACACTGGCAGAAATTAAGCAACACCTAACTTTACTTACTGATGGTGCTGACTTGCGTGATTTCATTATGGGGCCGCGCAAACAACGTCAAAAACGCTTCATAGCAGCCTCTATATATGCAGCTTATAACGAAGCCTGGAAAATAACTCAAATTGAGACAGCAGAGAGAATACGGGAAATTGACCGTATTAATTTGGAAAAATCACTTTCTGTAGTGGACAATGGGTTAATGACTCTGTCCTCCAGAATTTTTTCATTGGACAGCATTGTGTCTTCAGCAATCGACATAATATCGCAAGACTTACTGTTGTTACAACACGGTCAGTCCCAATTGCGTTCTATTATACAGCTTTGCTGGACGTTACAAAATCTGCGTTCAGGCTATGTGCCTTGGCGTTTAATCAACACAACGTCACTATTCAATATCTTTAACCTTACTGATAAACAAATCAGTATGGCACAGAAGGGTGCTGATTATACAATCCTGAGCATTGAGAAACTCGAGAGATTACCATTGACAATGTCAGAACGACCTGTCATTGAATGGATAATACATGGGATAATTAATATTCCAATATCTACTTTCAGGTTTCAATACTGCCAAAAATATATACAGGCTGGCATGTACGAAAAATTGTGAAAAGGGTACATTAAGTCAACATGGAACTTGCCCTATTCACATGCATGTGTCAGTAATAAAGGCCAGAAAGTGTTTCTTAGTGGCAATAATTGTGCGATGTCACTAAGCGGTACACTTCTGTGTAATGGTATTAGTTTACATGGAGCCTGTGAAGGGTCTTCAAATAACCTTTCATGTCACCAGCTAGGCACACCTGCAACGCAAATAGAACCATTCTTTAGGAGACTATCGAACGGGAGTTACATTCTAATAGTAGACCGCAGATGTTGTAGTTTGCTGCCCGGAATACCTTATCTCATAACTACGACTGCGAAGGTCATGTGCTGTGAACGGGTATTGTTCCCCAGCACCACGCCAGACAGGGAGACAAGGTTATGGCCCAAATTGAAAATTACTTCTATTCGAATTGATACTTTAAGCAGAATGAAGACAGTGCTCCTTCAGACGCCGACCAGGCTCACGTCATCAAAAGAGACGTATGATCTCCAAGTTGCAAGGACAACGGCAGAGATTCATTCATTGTTATCAACTAATTCCCCCATACATTTCGCAGAAATCCTGAACGAAATCTTAAATATTTCTGATACCAGTGGAGTCTCAAATGTATTTAAGACAGTGTTTTCGGGGGCTTTAACACCATTCAAAGCCATTCTGGGTATTTTTCCAGACTTCGTCCACTCCATCTTTGGCGGACTTCCTCTCCTTTTGGGACTAGTGGCAGGAATCCTATTTATGATCCTGTTATTTCGTTATGGCAAACCGTGTCACAGACAAAACACCTGCGACAAGGGAAGAAACAATCCTAGCCATTGGATACCGGGACCGGATATCTAAAATACTGGGACTATCCCGGCTTAGAGACCTAAACATGACTTGGTTTCTATCATTTCGACCAATGTGGCAACGATGTGTTTTACCTGTATTAAGGTGCATGCTGTGCGGAGAAGAATGCGTGTTGGACACCTGTCTGACACTACAATCGGATATGCCAATGGACGCAGAAACCTTGTTGGGTCCGGTAACGGCTCATGCATTGTGCTGTCCCCAGCGGCTACCAATCCTGATGACGGCATTCGTGGAGACTTCACCACTACGATTAAGGGGTAGTGAAGTTCAAGATGAAAGCAGCATCGATCAGGTACGACCTTCTGTCAGCAATGCTAATCAAAACATCAATGAAGGCAATCATGCTCATGAATGCATGGTGACATCCTTTTCCGAGTTAGTGGAACTTTCACAGGAAGCTGTTGACAGCTTTTTCGACAGTCTAAATGATATGATGTTCTCACCAGAGCAGAAATAATGACTTTTGAGCAAGCTAGCACACGGCGTTCCCAACACCCTGAATTTGGCCTTCAACTTTGATAATAAAGTATCATGAACAATTTTTCTCCAGTTTATGGACAGCGGAACACAATTTTTTCAGCGGCCCCAAAATATTTTTGCAATTTTTCGGGACACTTATCTTCTGCTTAAGGTTGAAACTATTCTTAGAGAACTAAATTTCTATTTTTAGGAAACTTGAAGACATTAGCTGCCCTCTGGCATGTTCATAAATATTTTATTTTGTGATGAAATGGTCTCGCACTTTTTCTTCTGTATTAAGAGCCATTTCATGTGTAATTCTCATATTTGATTAATAATAATGTATGGATATGCGTGAATAATTTAGCATTATTCTACTGCTTGAGTGCATATAGTACATATGATTATTTTTTTCTCGTATATTACATAATTTCAAAATGCATATGAATGTATTTTGGGGTGGTACGGTATACACATACACTACTGTATATTTACTATGCCTAGATTTGTAAATATGGACATAGTCTGCGTGGAGTGGGTGTGATGTATTCCTATAGGTTCTGTATCGATCCCCCTATTCCTGACCCTGGTTTGGTTAATAATTAACTAGCAGCCATCCCACGGTGCAAAAACCGTTATCTGATTAAGCCACACCACGGCACAGAAACGTGTTATCTGATTAGGTCATAACGCATGCCATCTAATTAGGCAAGCACTATTCCTCCAGCCCCTGATAAGGCATACGGAGTTCTCAAAACAAATCAAACCTATGACAACCTGGGAAAATCCCTACAGCCATTGTTTTGATTTCACCGAGAACTTCAGTAAAGAATGTGCTAACAACCAGTTCGTATGACATCCTTATTGACGTATCTATGTCCATCCTTACGTCAATCTCGGCACCTTACAGGTATAAATATTACCGACATTGCCTTAAGCAAACACACGCGGTGGTGACGAGATCGGAGCAGCGAGACTTGCCGAAGAGCCCAGCACAGAGCGAAGCCCACTGGCGCTGCCCCGCCTTCCTGACGCGCTGAGAAGGAGACGCTGCCTTTCTCCTGCCGAGAAATCCAGCTCCGGCGCTTCCAAGCAGCCCTTGCAGGCAGCTGGAATATCAAGACCAAAGACGAGAGATACCAGCCCTCAACCATTCTAGATCTCAGGTACAGAACTGAATAACCCCTTGCAGAGAATTCTTGAGTCAGTCACTTGGCAAAACAAACTTAACTTAAACTGCTACTTATCTACTCCCGCCCACGTATTAGGCTTAGGTCAGGTACACCGGGGTAGGCGTGGTTAGAAGCACCAGTTGAGTACGATTAGTCAAATGTATATATGTATGTATCTATTTTATCCATTTTAAATATCTTATGGCTTAGAAACCATATCAATGCTTTTACAGTATAATTTTATAATTCTGCTTTTACTGTATGCACTTTACTTAACCATACGTATTGCAATAATATCGATTCATTTCTCTTGTACGAGAAAAGTGACTGATCAATAAATAACATCTTTTATTGAACACGCCCATCTCTTCCTTTTCTCTACAATCTGGTGAAACTAAGAATGCACTGAACTGACTGAGTAAAATAAGTTGTCTTTTGTTTTCACACGACTCTAGAGATACACTCTTGATTAGGGGAGAGCAAAGTTGTCATGTTCTATGGTTGTCAGAAACTAAATCCCTTCTTGTCTATCCAGGGAGGTTAAACTCCTCCTTGCCTATTCGAGAAAGTTTCTAGTGAACTCTGAGCTAGCTGGCAAACCCAAAACTTTAAGTCTAATATCGTCAGTAGAAGACCTAGTTAACCTCGGCCCTAGGTCTATACTATTGAAGGTATTATTCCAATGTGCAGAGCCTATTGGGATAATAGGAACTACACTACAGGCCCATGGTACCGCTCACATTGGAGCAAAAGGTATTTGTGCATTATTGGACCCTGTGTGTAATAACTCGAATATCCCAAAGACTGCTGCCCATGTGGTTAAATATTGCACGGTCTGTTTACAGCATAACCCTGGAGGAAGAGAGACAGTTCTTAGTGGAAATTTTGTGCCTCCTTCCCTACCGTTTGAAGTAATACAAATGAATTATATTCAACTTGACAGGGTGAATAACCTTAAGTACGTGCTGGCGGTGGTATGTGCTTTTAGTAAATCGGTTGAAGCATACCCTACCAAAGATAACACCGCTATGGCAATTGCAAAAGCCCTGATCAAAGAGTTTGTGTCTCGATTTGGTTTGCCTCGAGTCATTTGGACAGACAACGGTGTACACTTTAATGCAGAAATTGTTGAACATATTTGTAATGGGTTACAGATGAAACAGAAATTTCATGTAGCACGACATCTGCAGTCTGCAGGACTGGTTGAAAAATATAATGGCATCCTGAAATTAAAGATGGCAAAGATTCAAGAGAGCACGGGTTTGAGCTGGCCTGATGCCCTACCCTTAGCATTAATGTCTATAAGAGTAACCCCCCATTCAAGGGCTGGACTGTCACCGTATGAGGTTGTTTTTGGTCGACCAGCCAATGTGTAGGGTGTCCCGAGACCTTTGTCCTTCCGAGATCTTGATTATCCTATGATGACAGATTATCTGTACGCTTTAACTAAAGATTTGCGTTCCATTCATCAACAGGTGTCAGCAGTACTGCAGGCGCTGCCGGAGGGTCCCGGATATCGCTTGGAGCTAGGACAGCGGGTCCTCGTTCGAAATTATCAACGGAAATCGAGTTTGGAACCCAGGTGGAGCCGTCCCTACCAGATTTTGTTGGCAACACGAACGGCAGTGAAAGTAGATAGGAAGAAGCACTGGATCCATGTTTCACATGTGAAGAAATTACCCCTACCGCTCCCTTTTGATCAGCTGAACCGAGACGAGGTTCTAACACAAGAGGGAGAGTGGAGGTTGAGTTTTGTGCCTTTCTCGGATGCCCTTGAAATCGGGCAAGAGGAAGGATTGTTGACACCGCAAGGGGACGAATCAGCCCCAGTTTCTGAATCTCGTGATAAGGTTGATTCCTCAGAGGCTCCTGAAAACCTTGTTGTACCGAATGTCCCTGCTGCTGTGTTGTTTCATGACCAGGAACAACCTGGCCATCTTCGCTACAATTTACGGCCCTGAAAACAACGTGGTACCCCAGTTTCGGATTTTAGGAGATAGGGAAAGACTTGAGCTGTAAGATTGGAGATAGCTCTTTACTGGGGTACTGAGCAAGACACTGGACTGAACCCGTTGAGAGCTTGGAACTATCACATTGCTCTGTTCAGAAAGAAAGACTGTGCTACAATAAGGGCCTAAATTGCAACGGTAAAATCAACGTGTGGGGTTGTTTCTTTTGGAGGAACAATAGGAGCCTGCCTGTGAGGCTCTAGATGGACACAGGGAGAAGAAACCCTCTTGCAGTTGGCTTGCACCTTTTTCCCGAGTTTAGTTTGGACTTTTAGTTAGGATGTATCTCTTTGCCCGATTTGCCCTTGAAGATGAGCGACCTCTTGCTCCCAGACCTTTTCTTGAAAATGTCCCCATGTTTTCCGGATGGGCTACCAGAGTGAAGATAGCCTTTGTAATAACTATTGCAGTAATCATGATAATATTAATGAGTGTGTTTATGTATTTAGAATTTCAATATCCGATGCATAAGGTATTAGGTACTACAGCAGACCAACCTGAGCATTTTTTTTATACTTTGCCTCCCCACACAGAGAGACATCGAGAAACATATGCTAAAAATGTGTTCATTGAAATGTTGCATGAAGCTCATAGCACTACAAACAAGACAAACTGTTGGGTATGTAGCCTTTTGCCCTCTGTAATGCATCAGCATGATTTATTCATTTCCTTGCCATTATCACACCTAGCAAGTTGTGAAGCCTGGTTTCAGCTGCTATATCTTATGTATCTACATTATGTAGCTGATCCAAAAAGATATACCGAAAAAGATTATGAAGCTGTTTTAAAGTATATAGAACAACATCAGGGATTTGATGCTCAGGGAAACCAAGGAGAGGGATCTTTGGATCCAGATGCCTGTATGAATATGTATACCACTTATGAAAATGCTACCTGGTTGAAAGAAGAAATGTTAGACTTTGAACACTTTAACTCCACGCAATATTTCCAGCATTTTCAAGATCGTAATGTTACTGATGACAAGGCAACGCCAGTTCCTATTTTGAATAGTACTGCTTCCTTTTGTATACAAGGAAAAGGTCATGTTAAGGTAGGAGATAGTAGATGTAACTACACCTACACTTTGCATATGGACAGCACTCCGCCCTTGATAACTCCACCTAATGTGTATTTTGTATGCGGTGAAAACGCCTACAATTGGCTTCCCCGAGGATGGGCAGGGCAGTGTTACCTGTCCTTCCTTTATCCTCCGGTATATATAGCCCCTTCTAATTACCATAAGAATCATCAGCTGACTAAGCGAAATTCAGATTTCTCCCGAGCCAGTAGATAGCACTAATCAGACTGACACCGCATCACAGCAGTTTGTAGACATAGCAAAGGGTCTCTTTCCTATATGGGGTCCTATTTTTACTAGCAGAGATGTTAGACGTCTCTCCAGAGTGGTGGAAAATGTAGTTCAAACCACTACTGGGATTTTGACTAACCTAACGGTAGAGCTTCAGGCTACGAGGTTTGTATCGCTTCAAAATCGGATGGTGCTTGACGTCATCCTAGCTGATCGAGGAGGAGCATGTCGCGTGATCGGCAGCTCCTGCTGTGTATATATTCCTGATTCTGCTCCAACCATACACTTGGCCATTCAGAAGTTACATCGCTTAGCTGCGGAAGTTCTTGCTGACACTGGTACTTGGTCCTTAACCGGGTGGTTCTGGAACCTCCTGTGCACCTGGGGTTGGAAAATCTTCATGATTCTTGCTGGAGCACTTGGGGTGGTATTTGTTTGTTGCCTGTGCCTTCATTGTGGGTCGGCATGCTGCTCTTATTGCGCTACCAAGCTCACTTGCTCATTGACCGTTTCATGACACGCTACCTTAGGTAAACCCCTTGTAAATACACTCATACCATGTTTGCATTAAGAATCGGGCCTAGAATGAACAGATGCCATTTTGGTTTCATTTCCTGGTGTCTCTTTCGTTAGTGAAGAAAACACTTGACATGCTACTGTGTAGAGATCCTGAAAGGTCGGCCTGGGCTATGAACAGACCATTGATTCTAACTTAGGAAACTCAAGGTCGCATCTGTCTTTCTTGTGGGATGAGAACATTCTTGTAGGCGCCATGCCTGTACTCCCGTGCCCCAGAACGTAAGGGAGGCACCTTTACTGACCTACCCCCGGAATAACTTGAGCTGAGTTTCGAATCAATCAGTTGTGCCTTATATGGGTTTTCCTGCTGGCTTCACAAGAAGTGGTACTTTTCCATGTACAGGGCTTTCATGAGGTATGCTGAAAGTATATATGATTCATAAAAGGGGGTGATGATGGACAGAGTATCTGAATTAAGCAGTACACTCCTACCCAGTCAAAAGATCAGGGCTTGATCCATCACCGTTTTTTAGCTCACTGCACCATCCCAGTTCAGAACCTGGCTACATGCAAATTAGTCTGGCCCTGGCCCAGTGCATCATGGGAACAGGGCAGACCAAACTACCAAGCCAATTCTTTACTGGAAAGGAAACAAGCTTCCGGGGACCGGTTTCTGGCATTGAAGCCGTCTTCGGCCCGGCTTGCTTCAATCCTGATGGTGCAGTGAGCAAGGGACTCACATCTGAGTATACCCTTCCACACTTGTGGTGGCCAAAGCGATTCATAAAAGGGGTGGTGATGGACAGAGTATCTGAATTAAGCAGAACACTCCTACCCAGTCAAAAGATCAGGGCTTGATCCATCACCGTTTTTTAGCTCACTGCACCATCCCAGTTCAGAATCTGGCTACATGCAAATTAGTCTGGCCCTGGCCCAGTGCATCATGGGAACAGGGCAGACCAAACTACCAAGCCAATTCTTTACTGGAAAGGAAACAAGCTTCCGGGGACCGGTTTCTGGCATTGCAGCCGTCTTCAGCCCGGCTTGCTTGAATCCTGATGGTGCAGTGAGCAAGGGACTCACATCTGAGTATACCCTTCCACACTTGTGGTGGCCATAACGATTCATAAAGGGGGTGGTGATGGACAGAGTATCTGAATTAAGCAGAACACTCCTACCCAGTCAAAAGATCAGGGCTTGATCCATCACCGTTTTTTAGCTCACTGCACCATCCCAGTTCAGAACCTGGCTACATGCAAATTAGTCTGGCCCTGGCCCAGTGCATCATGGGAACAGGGCAGACCAAACTACCAAGCCAATTCTTTACTGGAAAGGAAACAAGCTTCCGGGGACCGGTTTCTGGCATTGCAGCCGTCTTCGGCCTGGCTTGCTTGAATCCTGATGGTGCAGTGAGCAAGGGACTCACATCTGAGTATACCCTTCCACACTTGTGGTGGCCAAAACGATTCATAAAAGGGGGTGGTGATGGACAGAGTATCTGAATTAAGCAGAACACTCCTACCCAGTCAAAAGATCAGGGCTTGATCCATCACCGTTTTTTAGCTCACTGCACCATCCCAGTTCAGAACCTGGCTACATGCAAATTAGTCTGGCCCTGGCCCAGTGCATCATGGGAACAGGGCAGACCAAACTACCAAGCCAATTCTTTACTGGAAAGGAAACAAACTTCCGGGGACCGGTTTCTGGCATTGCAGCCGTCTTTGGCCCGGCTTGCTTGAATGCTGATGGTGCAGTGAGCAAGGGACTCACATCTGAGTATACCCTTCCACACTTGTGGTGGCCAAAACGATTCATAAAAGGGGGTGGTGATGGACAGAGTATCTGAATTAAGCAGAACACTCCTACCCAGTCAAAAGATCAGGGATTTATCCATCACCGTTTTTTAGCTCACTGCACCATCCCAGTTCAGAACCTGGCTACATGCAAATTAGTCTGGCCCTGGCCCAGTGCATCATGGGAACAGGGCAGACCAAACTACCATCAGGATTCAAGCAAGCCGGGACGAAGACGGCTTTAATGCCAGAAACCAGTCCCCGGAAGCTTGTTTCCTTTCCAGTGAAGAATTGGCTTGGTAGTTTGGTACTTTTTGAAAGTATATATGCACTGTTTTGTATGTAATCCAGCAGTCTCGTCTGCGCACCTTTGAGGGCTGTGTCGAGAGTGAGACTCCCCTATATAGGGCGCTTTTGCACAATAAACGATTGAACCATCTCCATTGCCAACTGACTTATTCTTGGTAATTCAGGTATATGGGCTATTGGTAAGTATAGCTCTATGGTATATGATTTTTGGTACTTCAACACAGTCACGCACCCCCACCCATACAGCTGTTTCCACAGGCACTCTTGAACCCATACACCCAGATAATCAACTGTTAAAATCTGGTTTGCGATGTCAACATTATCGGCGCCATCTTGTCCCCTTTCAGACTCACGCACACTTGCAGCAGCAGCCATTTTTTTTAAAACCATGGTCTCTCTGCCCACTGCCAATAGCCAGCGCGTCTCCCCCCCTCACTCCCCGGCCTCGCAAGCATCCCCCGCGCCCCGACAGCCCCCGGTCTCTCCTGCCTGGGCCATAAACGCACCTCCAGCGCGACCCTGCCTCCGAGCCACATCCCGTGCTGAACCCCCTCACTCTTTCATCTCATTCATAGAACAGGCCCTTTTGATAACCTCTTCCTCCCTGCCTGATTATCTGGCCTGATCCCAGGCCATCACCTAGCCCAACAGATGCAGTTTATTGCCCCCTACAGTAGGACCTCGCCTCACATCAAAGGAGCGGGGATTAATCAATGCCTTCACACCCCTAGATCCGACCGATGGCCCGCATTCCTGTTCCCAGCGGAATGTCCAGCTGCGCGATAGCCATCATGCTGAGATTTGGGTGGGGACCCCTACTGTAGATATGTGTGAGAACCGGCCTGAACCGGGGATTCCAAAGATGTCTTTTTCGTACTTCAAAGCAATACCACGGATGTCATAAATGTAATAAAGCCATAAACTTGTGTATAAGAGGCCAGGCCTCAGAGATGCGGTTAGAGCACCTCGAGAAGATACCCTGTTGTCTGATTTGACGTGTTCTGCTCCGTCAGAATAAACTCCTGTTTCTTGCCTTCCAGTCTCCAGCGCCTGCCTCTTCATTTGGTAACCTTGAGTTGGGTGAGAGGCGGCTATCGCCGGGCAAACCTTGAAAAGGGGTAATCGATCTGACCTGCTTGCCCTTTTTCCACAATTGGCGTCCCAAACGTGGGGCCCATCAGCGACACGTCGATCCAGTGGGAGAGGTCCCAACGACAGTGTGAACGACTGCAACGATCGGGAAAGAGCTCCTGCCCGATAGACCCTCGTCTGGCAGCCGATCATCCGAACTTCACCGGTTCCGAGTGGACCTCTCTCGAGTGATCTACGGTCCTGACTGGGAACCATCAGGAGTGCCACAGCAATTACGGAGAATAGAGGACGATCAGGCGCTGGAAGCGGAAGACGAGAAACTGTCCATGCGGTCCGGGTAAGGTCGTGTAACACGACGAATTGCGAATTGATTGTTTGATTGTCTTGGAAAATACTAGTATTACGCATTTGATTGTTTGGTTCTGAGAGATTCTCTGTCTACAAACGGGGAAGGATAGGAGTATTCTCCCTTTGCAGATAGTGAAGGGTAGGTAGCGCAGGCTTTTGCCCCCGTTGTAACCCGTCGCGCTTATTTTATTCCTCATTTGATTGATTGATTGTTTGTCCGAACATTGACTGTTTGGAATTAGTTCTCTCTTTGGGTATTCCCTATTTGCGAATACTGTAGAATAGAAATATTCTGCCTAGTCTTCGCAAAGTAGTGAACGATAGGTAGTGCAGACTTTTGTCCCCATTGTAACCCGTCATGCCTATCTTCTCCCCATTGTTCAGTAGTTGGTTCAGCCCGGACCGCTTATTAGAGGTGGGTCATCTGGCTCCTCTGGATATGTTTTTAAAGTATGGACTAGTCGCCGTAGCTTATAGTAAGTTATGGCATAAATATACTAAAAAGGATCTGGAAAGTCAGTGGCCACTGATAGGATCCTTCGATGATACTAAAATAAGCATGCTGGAAACAGCCCTTCGTAACCATAAAACAACGCCCACTATGCTTGATAGTTTTGGCATGTGGCGCAAAGAAACAGAACAGCGAAAGAAAAGAAATGAAGTCAGACTAGAAAAAGAATTACGAAAAGCAGCTCATTTAGCCACGAACAAGTTGAAAGAAGAAATGAAAGAAAGAGAGGAAGCTAAACTAAAACAAGAATCTGAAACATCAAGCCAATGTCCCGTTAGAACGCCCGCCACGCTTTACCCTGAGCTACCTTCGAAGCAGCGAGCGAACGATGATCTACTGCTAGGTCCCCCGATCATCTACATGCCCCCTCCATACGCCCCTTCCCAACCCCTAGTGCAACGCACGCAACCCCCAAGCACAGATGAGAGCGGTACCAGAGCCTCGGTCCTCACGGCCTCCGCGCTGGCCGAGCCCCTTGTACTCAGCGCAGCGCAAGCAGCAACAGTAGATGACCCCGACACTGAGAAGAAAGACTCCGCTAGATTAAATCGATTGAGTAAGAATGAACGAGCAGGGATTGATAAAATCGTAAAGACGCTAGTGGAACGGAAAGAAAGCGAAGATTACGTAACAGATATATGCAATTCGTATGCCAATAACCACAAACGACACTTTGTTACACGTTTCTGTTACCACACCCTTAATGCTTATGAAGATCGGTACCAAGCCAAAGGTCCTGAAAGCCTAACGACTCTGTATAGAAAAGTCGACATTGGAGACGAAGGTGAGTGTGATGTGACGGACCTCTTCATGCGCACGCTTGAAGTCTCCCGCCACCTCACTGAACAAAGATTAGAAGCTAGCACCACGACCCCTGTAGCGACTGTACCTCAAACCGAGGGAACTAACACCATGATGCCGATAAGAGAAGCAGCTCCTTATTGGGTCCCCTCACGAGGACAGGGAACACACGACGATATTAACCACCAAGATGCGAGGGGGAGGGTAATGTACAACTGGGTCTACCAACCCTGGGATCGGCAAGACATCCTGACTTTTCGAAAGTCCTTGCCTGATCTACGAAAGAACCCCACTGCCTTCTACACAGAATTAGGTACCGCCTTGGGGTCGACGATTATGACCCTAGCGGACATCGACTTGTTTTTCGGGCTATGTCTACCAGCTGATGTGTGGAAGCTAATCCGGAAAGTCGACCACCTTGAGCTGTTCGGACATACCTGGTTACAACTCGACGGCATAGACAAGCAACGAGAGCCCGGACAGAAACCTTTGAAATCAATTCTAGACCTGCCAGACAAAATCGTACAAAAACTCAAAACCATAGTCCCTTAAAAGAAGGTGGACTAGTCGATAGTAACGGCCTGCTGCCAGAAACCCCAGGAAGACGTATCAGAATACTTTTCCAGGTTCGAAATGGTGTTCTCCGATTACAGCGGCCAGGACATGACCTCTGCAACCGGACATCACTTATTCGTCCAGAATTACGTAAAGGGCCTGACTCCAGAAGTCTCGCAGAAACTGCAGACTAGTGAAAGTAGTTGGGCTGCCTCCAAACCCGCGGCTATCCTTCAGATGGCTCAATACTACGAACGACAAAAGAATGAGAACGACAAAGCGACTGAGAGAAAGAAAAAGGACTTGAAAGAACGAGTAATGATCGCTCAATTGCAAGGAGCGACGATAGGTAGGGAACCGTACAAAGGACACTACCAGTCGACTGCCCCTAGAAATCCACCCCCTAAAGACCGTACCCCTGCGTCCTATGCTGGACGGACAGACATTGACGACAACCAGTGTGCGTTCTGCAAGGGATTTGGGCATTGGAAGTCCCAGTGTCCGGTCCTGTTAGAAATGTACAAAAATAGAGACACAAAAGACGTAGCGGATGGGCCGAAAAATAGAGGACAGGGACGAGGGCACACAAACGACGCTAGCAATGACAGACCAGGCAGACCGAACACTTTTGACCGCCCCCGACAGAACCAATGCCAGCAGGCTGACTGTGACGATGCCCGCGACTTCGCATAGGACCGCCAATGGCAAGGGAGGGATCCAGTCGAGCTCTATGTTGACCAGCAAGGTCCTTATGTCACCGCTAAGGTCCTAGGCACGAAGTCTCCATTGCTGGTAGACACTGGCGCGACACGTAGTGCGTTATCTAAACGACTGATTCCAAGGGCACCCTTGTCTGGCTCACACATAACATCAATAGGTTTTGATGGAACGCCCTCCACTAATCCCTTGTCCGCGCCGATCTCCTTCGACTTGGACAGTAACCCCACTGACACAACGTTTCTGCTTTCCTCCAACACCCCCGTTGCAATTATGGGACTTGACTTACTGAAGCATTTCCGAGCTACTATTAGGTGTTCACAGGACGGAGTTTGAGTCATTCTGTACGATAACCCAACTCTGCTCAGACCTTATCCCTTACGACACATGTTCTCCATCTCTGACGCTGACTCATCCTTACTCGACTCTCTACCTCTGTATCTGTGGGCCAAAACTGACACTGACGTAGGACACATGATGATTGACCCTGTGCACATAACTGTTCGCCAAGATGCGATACTCCCAAAACTCCCACAGTATCGGATATCGCCCGAAGGTGAGAAGACATTGGTAAAGATAATTCAGTCCTTGGTAGAGGCAGGAGTGGTAGAGGAAGTAGTCAGCAATATTTGCAACAGCTCTATCCTACCCATTGTAAAGAAGCAGGGTGAGGGAGATGAGAAAGCGTACCGCTTCATCATCGACCTTCGAGAGGTCAACAAAGTGGTTGTACCTCAGTACCCCGTAGTCTCGGATATCACCACCATTCTGACCCTGATTCCTTCCACAGCCACCACCTTCACTGTAATCGATCTCAAGAATGCATTCTTCTCCATCCCCATCCACCCAGACAGCCGCTACCTTTTCGGCTTCACGTTAAAATCCCGCTCATATAGATTTTGTAGAGCTCCCCAAGGTTACACAGAAAGTCCCAGCATCTATAGCCAGGCCCTCAAGAGACAGCTGGATGCTGTTCAGCTGCCGGATGGAGTGGTGTTGATACAATACGTCGACGATATCCTTTTGGCGGCCGACACCACTCCACTTGCAGTCAGTACCGCTATCCAACTCCTGCACTTCCTTGCGGAAAATGCCCACAAGGTCTCCAAGAAGAAGTTGCAATTCTGCCAACCCCAGGTCACCTACCTAGGCCACCTCTTGTCCAAAGACGGGAGAAAGCTTACACCCGATCGAATTCAGGCCATTCTAGAAACCCCTGTCCCAAAGACCCAGAAACAAGTCCGCTCCCTGGTAGGCCTCACCTCCTTCTGCCGGCAGTGGTTGCCAAACTTCAGCCTCATTGTAAAGCCACTGCTTTCTCTACTAGCTAAAGATGTCCCCTTCCCGCTCCCTTGGACCCCCGAATGCCAATCCTCCTTCAAAGAACTTCGAGACGCCCTTTGTTCTGCACCAGTCCTAGGAACCCCTGATTATACCAAACCCTTCTCTCTCTACACTCACGAAAGGGAGGGATGCGCTTTGTCTGTCCTGACTCAAACCATCGGCCCCAAGCAACGACCATGTGCCTATTTCTCTGCCACTCTTGACCCCGTAGCGAGAGCCTTGCCTGCCTGCCTTCGAGCCGTAGCTGCCGCTGCTGTCTCTATCCGACAAAGTGAGGGGATCATACTCTCGAATTCCCTCACGGTATTAGTGCCCCATGCTGTTGACACCCTCCTGAACCAGACTAAGACGCAACACCTGACTAGCGCACGACTGACTGGATACGAACTGACTCTGCTTGCACCCCACATCACGCTGAAAAGATGCACCACGCTGAACCGAGCCACCTTGTTGCCTCTGCCCGAAAATGACCCAAATGTCCCCCCTATATATGACTGTGTGACCCTCACGGACGAACAGACTAGGAGTAGAGTTGACCTCCGAGACACTGCCTTCCCAAACCCTGACGGAGAGCTATGGGTAGACGGCTCTTGCATTAAACTCCCCGACGGCACCACCTCAGCTGCCTATGCAGTTACCACAGCCCGAACTGTAGTTGAAACCGCCCGCATCACGCAACGATCCGCACAGGCGGCAGAACTGATTGCCCTCACACGAGCATGTATCCTAGCAAAGGGGACGACAGCAAACATTTACACGGACAGCCAGTATGCCTTCGGGGTGGTTCATCATTTTGGGCTCTTATGGAAGGAGAGGGGATTTCTGACATCTCATGGCACACCCATCCTGCACGGAGATCTAGTCTCTGCTCTGACTGAAGCGGTTCTCCTCCCCAAACGACTTGCCGTAATCAAATGCCAAGCACACAAAAAGGTGACAGACATCATTGGACAGGGAAATGCACTGGCCGACATCACTGCCCGAACCACAGCTGAGAATAGGACGACGACTCACATGTACGTGACTAGGTCACAAGCAGAAAAATGGACGGACGCTGGGGAAACTATTAGGGACATCCAAATGGCCAGCTCACCACACGAATTGACTGAATGGGCACGGGTGGGATTAAAAGACGATGAAGGCTGCTGGCGGACAAAAGACACGAACAAATGGTTGCTACCCAACTCGTATCTGATCCCCATACTGACTATGGCTCATTCCCCTGCACACATAGGATCTGCCCCTATGACCGAACTTGTCTCCCGAGTTTGGCATAACGATAGAATTGCAGACTCAGCCAAATGATTAGTCCAGCAATGTCTAGTCTGCCTGCAACACAACCCTGGGAAAGGAACTGTCGTACCCCGGGGAGGGTTTGGGGTCCCCAACCATCCATTTGAAGTCCTTTAGATGGACTATATCCAGTTAGAGAGATGTCAAGGACTGAAGTATGTACTTGTTGTTGTATTCGCTTTTAGCAAATGGGTGGAAGCCTACCCGACGCGTGACAACACTGCCATTGCCACTGCAAAAGTACTACTGAAAGAGTTCTTCCCTCGCTACGGCCTTTGTCGTATTTTATGGAGTGACAATGGCCCCCATTTCGTAGCCGTGGTTATCCAGCTTATCCTGAAGGGGCTGGGGGTACGACAGAAATTCCACGCAGTTTTTCACCCCCAATCTGCTGGACTGGTCGAGCGACACAACGCCACATTGAAACTAAAACTGGCAAAAATAGTGGCTACCACAGGACTAAAATGGCCAGACGCTCTTCCCCTGGCATTGCTGTCAATGCGTTCCACCCCCACCAAACACCACTTGACCCCTTACGAGGTCGTTTTTGGCCGACCCATGAGTATCTGGTCTGCACCCAAACCGACATCTATTCACGACGTCCCGGACGTCCTAATGTCTGACTATCTGTATAACCTAACTAAAACGCTGTCTGTTATTCATCATCAGGTGCTGCAGGCCATCCCCGATGCTTCCAGGGGCCCCGGACATACCATCCAGCCTGGAGATTTCGTCCTAATTCGGAACTTCCAGCGGGAGAAGAGTCTGGAACCCCGCTGGACGGGCCCCTGGCATGTTTTGATCACCACCCGAACAGCTCTTCGAGTGGAGGGAAAGCGCAATTGGCTGCACGCACACCACTGCAAGAAGATCTCGTCGAATCTGACAACAACCAAAGGCGTGACCACGCAAGAAGAGCTCCTGAACAAAGATCGACCATCCCTGAGCTGCTAACCGGAAACAGACGCGCTTGAACTGGCAACATATCCCGACCCCACTGTGCCATCCAGAGAAGGGTACAACCTGCGACGAAAGGAGTGAGCTTCGGCTAAATAGACCACTGACTAAGTTTATATTCTCAGAGTGGTGGCCTAACGCTACTAAGGTCGCCAGGAGAGAAGCCAAACGAAGTTTGTGGTTCTGCCCACTACTGAGCCCCCTTGAAGATGATGGAAGCACCCGACTTGAAGATGATGGAAGCGACCGGATATCCAAAGACCCACTACAGAAACCCAAAGACTGACAAAATGCACAGTTCAAAGACTATTGCCTTCTTTGTTACCCTTCTCTTCTGCCTCCTCCTCATGACCACCCTCTGGATCTTGGAAGAAAGCTCACCAGCACATGAGACACTTCTAGCCACTGTACTACCTGTCACTGTGAAGGAACACCACCTGATCTCTCTCTCACCTCAACTCCGAGAAAGACGTAAGGAGTTCTGGAATAACTCCTTCGTACAACTTTTGCACCAGCACAACCTTGCCGCCAATGCCACCAACTGCTGGATCTGCGGGTTGCTTCCGCATGCCACTGGACATTCCATCCCTTTCATCCCCTCACCATTCTCTGTTCATGGTTCCTGCCTCGCCTGGTTGATTCTCCTGCAAGAGAGCTACAGAGATAAGACAATCTCCAGCGAAACCATGTCACACTTTTATCAAGGGGTCTGGCTGAACGAAACAAAAAAAGCGGCTGCACCCTTTTGCCCACTGACGTCCAACACCTCTGTTCACTTGGACATCCCAGCCAAAGAGCGTGTCGAAATGCAGGTGTTCAACAACCCGGCCAGACCTACCTTCTCCTACCTCCGGAAACGAACAGCAGCCACCCTGACTGTGGCCCTATCTGTTGTCAATGTCTCGGGCCTTGTATGCATCGAAGGCCTCGGGACACAATTTGTAGGTCACAGTGCCTGCAACATCACCAGAACCTTGGACACAACTGACCCACCCTCTTTTGTCACTTCTCCAAACATGTACTTTGTCTGCGGTACGAAAGCCTACACCTGGCTCCCAAAGGGCTGGGGAGGTACCTGCTACATTGCCTTCATCTTTCCTCCGACCTATGTGGCATCTGCAAACCACCACCGACACAAACGAGAGAGAGACATTGAACAAGCCGACTCTGCCGCAGCACAGTTCCTGGACACAATGAAGGGACTTGTTCCACTCTGGGGTCCAATGGCAAACAGCCGTGCCATCCGACATTTGACCCAGGCAGTTGAAACAACCATGAACATTACAGCTGGCATTCTCACAAATAACACGGCCGAGCTTCAAGCGGTCCGCTTGGTGGCTCTTCAGAACCGCTTTGTTCTAGATGTGGTTCTAGCAGATCGTGGAGGGGCATGCCGCATCATTGGGTCCAGCTGCTGCACCTATATACCGGACAATTCACCCTCAGTGTACAAAGCCATTGAACATCTCCACAGACTTTCCTCAGAAGTCCACCAGGAACAAGAAGAATGGTCGCTTGGCGGATGGTTCTGGAGTACTGTAAAGAACAGGGGGTGGAGGTTGTTTACAATTATACTGATACCCATTGTTGTGTTATGTGGGTTCTGCCTAGGAATTCAATGCCTGCCGCCTTTGTGCTCACTATGTGCAAACTGTATCTGCCCAAAGACTCTGGACTTTGAAAAGGAACGCATGAGAGCATTGTACGATGTCGAGGTTAAGGATTTAATGAAGATCGATATCGACTAGACAAAATGGCTAGATATGTTGAAAAGGGAGGACTGTTAAAATCTGGTTTGCGATGTCAACATTATCGGCGCCATCTTGTCCCCTTTCAGACTCACGCACACTTGCAGCAGTAGCCATTTTTTTGAAAACCATGGTCTCTCTGCCCACTGCCAATAGCCAGCGCGTCTCCCCCCCTCACTCCCCGGCCTCGCAAGCATCCCCCGCACCCCGACAGCCCCCGGTCTCTCCTGCCTGGGCCATAAACGCACCTCCAGCGCGACCCTGCCTCCGAGCCACATCCCGTGCTGAACCCCCTCACTCTTTCATCTCATTCATAGAACAGGCCCTTTTGATAACCTCTTCCTCCCTGCCCGATTATCTGGCCTGATCCCAGGCCATCACCTAGCCCAACAGATGCAGTTTATTGCCCCCTACTGTAGGACCTCGCCTCACATCAAAGGAGCGGGGATTAATCAATGCCTTCACACCCCTAGATCCGACCGATCGCCCGCATTCCTGTTCCCAGCGGAATGTCCAGCTGCGCGATAGCCATCATGCTGAGATTTGGGTGGGGACCCCTACTGTAGATATGTGTGAGAACGGGCCTGAACCGGGGATTCCAAAGATGTCTTTTTTGTACTTCAAAGCAATACCACGGATGTCATAAATGTAATAAAGCCATAAACTTGTGTATAAGAGGCCAGGCCTCAGAGATGCGGTTAGAGCACCTCGAGAAGATACCCTGTTGTCTGATTTGACGTGTTCTGCTCCGTCGGAATAAACTCCTGTTTCTTGCCTTCCAGTCTCCAGCGCCTGCCTCTTCATTTGGTAACCTTGAGTTGGGTGAGAGGCGGCTATCGCCGGGCAAACCTTGAAAAGGGGTAATCGATCTGACCTGCTTGCCCTTTTTCCACACAACCACTCACACATCTATGCACAGAGACACACACCTCCCACCTGCTGACACACACACTCGATCTCCCCCCAAAAATACTCAGACAACCAATAAAAAACCTATATAGACACTCTTGTAGCTACTGGCCAATCCATGTAGCAGCTTGCACATCAACAGACAACCTGATACAGACATTCACACAGTTTACTCACTAACCCATGCATTCAGTAGGACACATTTAATCACTCACTTATAAAGTCAGTCACTCACCTACTAAATCCTCCATCCAGACACTTATACACCCACTCATTCTTCAATACACCTTGGAATATTTATAAACATACTTAAAAATTACAGAAACACACAGTCACTGGATGATGTCATCAGTGATGTCATTTGAGATGTCATCTGTGATGTCATGAATGATGTAATATGTGACGTCATCAGTAGTGCATTGCGGTAGCGCGAGTTATAGTTAGCTGAAGTGACTATAACCGTGGAGGACACAACGGAGCACGGTAAGGCAGCTTTGATTATATCTGTAGCATGACTTGTTTTGGAAATTACCTTTATCAAATGCCAATGTTAAAATTGCTGTGGACTGCTTGAGTGTCCCGCCTCTCCTTCTGATGAAGTGAGCACACCTGACCACCCTATGCTCAGGCACCACCCATGCAGCTTGCGGTGGATAATGGCATCTCCCACAATGCAGCAAAATGTATAGCTGGGGCAGGTGATGCTTGTTGCCTGGATTTCTTTGCTCACAATGAGTGAGGGGCCGATTAGGAGTGAGGTCAAGGGTGTTTTGCAACCCAGATGTCAGGAAAACTGCCTCACTTGCCCCTACTTCCAGCCGCACTTTCCAACATCGGGCAAAAACCGGAGACAACGCCACAGTGTCCACGTCTCTCCATACATTGATGGACTGTTGCTGCCAGCAGTTTCACTTACCTCGTGGATCGGGTGGCGGTCCTCAGCTGCCGATCACTCGGATATACCAAAAAGTGTTGCCACTGTTGCCTGTGATGCTAAGGACGCTTAACAGAAGGGTCCCTCCTGCGTGTCATAGGCAAACACGCCACACATGAACAAAAATCTTCTCCTTTAATGAAAAGATGAGGGACACAGCGGAGCACACTAAGGCAGCTTTAATTATATCTGTGGCATGACACGTTTCGGAAAATACCTTTATCCGATGCCAATGTTAAAATTGCTGTGGACTGCTTGAGTGACTTTAAGTAGTCCTGCATCTCCTTCTGATTAAGTGAGCACACCTGACCAACATACGCTCTGGCACCGCCCATGCAGCTTACGGTGGAAAACTGCATCTCCCACAATGCAGCACAATGTTCGGCTGGGGTGGGTGATGCTTGTTTCCTGGATTTTGTTGCTCACAATGAGTGAGGGGCTGATTAGGAGCGAGGTCAGGGCATTGTTTTGCAATCCAGAATGTCAGGAAAACTGCCTCACTTGCTATATATCTCACCACTGGCAGTTACAGTTACAGTTAGATCTGCATTTCGATAGGAAATTACTTTTTGGGTTTGGTAATAATTTTGGCACCGTTTCACGAATTTACATGAAACTTTCAAAAAAAGTGCTCAGCTTTGCCTAGTCTCTTCATGGCAAGGTTTGGGGTGATCCATTAAGCGGGGGCTAAATAAAAGGGGGACCCTTACAGGATACAGGAGAAAAAAATCACAAGCAATTCTGAGTCCGTTGTATACTTCCCAGAATGCAAATGTGGCATCAAATACATGGTCAGTACTATCAACAAACTCAAACTCCGTATACTACAACATTTGAGAGCAATCACAAATAAGATCTATCAATATGCCATTGCGAAGCAGATATGGGAAAAACATGATGGGAAAACCGAAAACATGAAATATTATGGTATCAAAAATGTACAGAAGAAGCCACGAGGAGGCAATATCGAATTAGAGCATTGATGCAAGGAATGCAAAAATATTCTTCTGCTAGGCAAAGGGACTCCCAATGGGATAAATAGTGATGCTGAACTATACATTCACATCTAAAACAGTTTTGGGCAACATGGGGTCTCTTAGCATCTTTAGATCTCTACGTATAGCCCATACACTATTATACCTGGCAACATGGATACTTGAAGCATGATTATGTTAATGATGTATCTATGGGCTAACAATAGAGACTCATCACTTGTTCTTACACATGGGATCCTGAGAATTTTTAAGTGTGCTATCCTTAAATTATTGATGATATTTTTTAAAACGAGAAGGTGGCCGAGAGGCAGTTGACACCAAAAGGACTGTAATTGAAGTATGATAGCTGAGTATATGCAAATAGAACACTTAGAAGTTCAACTAAATCTGTAGCGTCTAGAACCTAATGGCTACTGCTGGCACTTTTTAACATTTGTTAGATCTAGGGTTGAAGAAAAAGCTTGTTATCAACTGTTTACAGCACTTAGCATTTTAGGATCTGGTATTATAGTGAGAATGTGGCCATTTATTTATGAACAGGACTACTGATTTTATGACTCATGTCTTCTTTTTATTGGAGAAGCATATATTGTGAGGAGGTCAACTATTGATACTGTGACTGACTTGCGATTATGTTTACAGCACATAGCACTTTAATATCATGCAAAGGCAGCGGTGCAACATTACCTCAAAACTATCCACTCAAATACTCATATATAATTGATGGAAACAACGTTCTGTTTGCTCCAATCCCTGGAGTGGGGGATAGGGTAATTCCAAATATGGAACATAGATTAGGATTAATCCTAGCAGCACATGAAGGGTTCGCCTCTGCACATGCAGGTGTTTCCGCCACAGTATCGTTATTAAAACAGAGATACTGGTGGCCACGCATGAGGAAACAGACCAGAAACTATGTCTTGGACTGTGAAATATGCCAAAAGATGAAAGTCTCGACTGTGAAACGTCCTGCGCAGATGCCCCTGTTAATTTCAGATAAACCATTAGCGTGTGTTTACCTGGACCACTGCGGTTCCTTACAAAGGGATGGTAACTATAAATATTTCATGGTCGCAGTGGGTTCGTGTTCAAGGTTCATTTGGATGTGGCCTCAGTGCTCGGCTGACGCTCGAACTGTTATAAAAGATTTGCGAGTCTTTATCGGCACATACGCAATCAGCACGCTACATTCTGACCAGGGTCCTGCATTTAGCTCTCGAGTTTACAAAGAAGCCATGGCCAGTTTGGGCTTGCATTGTGGTCTTCCAGTCCTTTCTATCCTGAGGGAAATTTGGTTGTGGCGAGACAAAACCAGGACATAAAGCAATCTATAACAGCTAAGCTATTATGTTCGGATGACGGGTGGGTCAAACATCTAATAAGTGTCCAACGTAGTCTTAATAACTTGCCAAGAAGTTCTCTAGGGGTTATCACGCCATATGAGGTCCTTTTTGGGACAAGAATGTTGGTCCCCAACCTTGATTGTCACACATCAGTGGTGGAACAAAAGCATTTTGATATCAAAGATCGAAAGCTTGGTGATCTAGTCAGAGAAAAGATCGCGGACAAGAAGGAATTTGGGCCTTCGAACAGAAAATCAGTACCTGTCTTAGCAATCCATGGATCAAGAACAGTTTTACTGCCGCCCCTTGCTGGTCAAAGGGAGAACAGGTTTGTGTCTATCGACCTGATCAAACCACACTATGTGGCCGATACTAAGCAATAGGCCAAGTAGACTCCGACCAAGTAGCAGACTCACTCCTTTAGCTACTATCCAAGAGGTTCAAACTGAGAGACTCATCACCATTGAAGAATCTGCAGTGAGAAAAGAAGGACTAAGCAATAAAGCTATGGAACTCGTTCCTCTTGAGACCCAAATAACAGTTCGTCAAGAAACACCTGTCTACAATGAAGTAACAATTGATCAAGTGGTTCCAGTGATTTCAACGAATCCTGATGCAATTCCTACAATTGACAGAACTGCCTCTGGCTATTTCATTAACTTTGATACGTTTCCTGAGGATCCCAGCGAACCTGAAACGACGCCAGCAAAAAGAACTGGTGATAACTCTGGGAATGCTGATAAATGGAAGATATGTCAAATGGACACAGCAAGTACGAACATCAACTTACTACTTTTGAAGAGAACTCAGATCTAGTTCTGAGTCTCTTCTTACTCCTCTCAGAATACAAACATCCAGAAATGGTGGTTGCTCCTTTTCTTACCTCGCCCCTGCCCTGCGGAATAAAATGCCCATCAATCTCTGTGCCATCTCTGAACACAGCTGCTTCCGTAAGAAGCTGAAGACCTGGCTTTTTTCCAACTAGGCCTCCCCCTTTCTCGTCAGAGCCGTCTGCAAGCGCCATGAGACTCTTTGGATGTGATATGTGCGCGATAAAAATGTCTTTGACTTGACTTGACTCAAACCACTCAAATCATCTCATCGTGAACAAAGAGACTTGTCAACAGTGAACATCACAGCTGTTTCTAGAAATGATGGTATAGCTTGGGACAGAACAGAATATTACATTTTTGGCCCATCGGAGCTGTTGAGGATTCCACACCAGTTCAAGATTTCATTAAGTGACTTTGTTTCACCTAGTACCTTTTCTGACTTCGTGACTGTTAATATTATGATGTCAGACCTAGAAATGTCTGCAATGTTCACTAATCATGAATATTTAGAAGGTTCTTCAGACTATGAACAAATATATTGTTATAATCACTATGATGATTATATCTTGCACAAATCAACAATGCCTAGAAATATATATATGTATAACCAATGGAAACATTGTCATACGCCACCAAAGGGTAGCTCAAAAACGTTTGCTAATAAGTTTCCATACTTTTTAGAGTTCAATGTATCCAATCCAGAATCATTTTATTTTAAAAATGTAAACAAGACAGGAATGAAAAGTATGTTGACCAATACAAAACAGATTTATTCTGCAGCCTTTTATGCCCAACTATCTAAACAAGGTTTAGACTTTTGGAAAGACAACATTTAGACAAAAACTGTCTGGGGTACGAAAGATTGGCAAGTGCAGAGGGTAGAAGCTATGTTTAGAGCATGTATCATCCTTGAGCAAATTATATTTTTGAATGACACTGTCCAACAAACGTCTTGCCTTGTGTTAGCCAAGATCTAAGACAACCCGTCCATACCTACACCTACACCTGATAGTGAAGATACTTCAGAGGGGGAGGTTGACATACATACAATTTTGCTTCACATCTGAACAGATCCAGATTGGAAAAAAATGGTTGATCTGGCCCACAGACACAAACAACTGTCAAGATAGATTCCTGAACAAAACACAAGGGGTTAAAAACAATAGGCCAGACCCAAGATATGTTCAAAGACAGCATCCTGAAATAGTAACAACATACAGTGTAGGGAAGCTCTGCCTTGATTGGTTACACATATCTACACTTAAGGATGTAAAACAACACTTATCTTTACTTAAAGATGGCGCAGATCTTAGGGAATTCTTGCTAGGTCCAAGAAAACTGCGTCAAAAACGTTTTATATAGGCCGGTATATATGCTGCATATAATGAAGCATGGAAGATTACACAAGCAGAGGCTGCAGAACGTATACGAGAAATTGATCTTATTCATTTAGAGAAAACTCTCTCTGTAGTTGACAATTGGTTAACGACTCTGTCATCCAGGATATATTCATTGGACAGCATAGTATGTTCTGCTATAGACATCATGGAACAGGACTTGGTCATGCTACAACATGGTCAGTCGCAACTACGTTCTATCATGCTATTAAGCTGGACGTTGCAAAACATTCATTCAGGCAATGTGCCTTGACGTTTAATCAATACCATGTCACTATTTTCAGAATTCAATCTCACTGATAAACAGATCAAATTAGCACAAAGGGGAGCAGACTATACGGTGCTGATAATTGAAAAACTGGAAAGATTGCTATTTATGTTAGCAGAAAAACCAGCTACTGAATGGATAATACATGGAACAATCACTCTGTCTGTTAACATTTTTAATTTACAGTATTGCCTAAAACACATACCAGCAGGCACATATGAAAGGTTGGGTAAAGAATACATCAAGATATCCTGGGAATTAACATACACACACAGATGTTGGAGTGGGGGACATGCCAGGGAGTCGTCTTTATGGCCTTCACTGAATATCTCTTCTATACAAATTGATACTCCAAGCAGAATGAAATCCATTCTTTTGCAAAAAAATGTGCCACTGACCTCGACCAAAGAAACCTATGATCTACAAGTCGCAAACACTTCTGCTGAGATACATGCCCTTTTGAATACAAACTGCCCTGTACATTTCTCAGAAATGTTAAGTTGTATCTTAAACATGTCTGATACGAGCGGTATTGTACATCTATTTAAGAACGTATGTTCCAGACTGTTAGCACCTTTTCAAGCAGTCCTCGGAATATTTCCAAAGTTTCTGCACACTGTGTTTGGCGGACTGCCCCTCCTTTTGGGACTTGTTGCGGGGGTACTATTTTTGCTCCTTCTGCTACAATATGGTAAGCCAAACCACCAGCGCCACTCCAAGCACCATAGAGTGAGATCTATTGGAGATGAAGTGTCGTGAGCGCATCGTCCACATTTTGAGATTAACTCGTCTACGAGAATTAAATACCACATGGTTTCTGTCATTCAGACCAATCTGGCAAGATTGCCTCTTACCTGTTCTACGCTGCCTGCTATGCAAAGAAGAATACGTGCTAGACATCTGTCTAACACTCCTATGAGTCATGCCAACGGATGTGATACTTTGCTTGAACCGGTAACGGCCCATGCTCTGTGTTGTCCTCAGCGGCTACCAATTCTGATGACTGCATTCATTGAGATCCACAGATGCAAAAATGCTGATGCTGAGGTACGAGAGGAAACTACAGGCACACAGGTAACATTCGATTTGAACATTGCTGATGCGACTAATGCTGAAGGCGATGCTTCACATCTATGTGCGGCTAATCTTCTAAACGAGGTAATGCAACTATCACCTACAATGATAGACA
This sequence comes from Lissotriton helveticus, assembly GCF_964261635.1. Lineage (NCBI taxonomy): Eukaryota > Metazoa > Chordata > Amphibia > Caudata > Salamandridae > Lissotriton > Lissotriton helveticus. Next base: position 381,498,451 of record NC_136061.1, on the reverse strand, counting down.
CATTTTTTACAGACAGAAGATTTCATGTTTTCTCCAAGCGCTAACACTGACTTTTGAATTTGGCACACAGTGTTCTGAAAGACTTTGAATTTGACCTTCTTTTTTTACAAAACAAAGAATATTTTCCTATGATTCATTTTTTTTCTTCCCAAAATTGTATTTTTCATTTTTTGGCACAAGTAATCTGCTTATATTAGAACTATTCATAGAGAACAAGAATTCTTTAAATACTTCCAGAGACAATATTAACTATGGGTGAATTTTGCGGATCTGCTTCCCGCAAACTCGCTGATTTTTTTGAGATTTGCACTCTACTCAACAGGAGTACTTTCTACTGGCTAATCAGTAAGTGCTACCTCGTTGGGTATATGTCTAGTGCTTTTCCTACACTGCAGCTGCGTAAAGGGCCAGAAGATTTGTCTCCACTGACCATGTGTGCCTGTAACTTTGCCACCGCACCAAAAGGCGCCGAGATCCCTTGAGTGAGCTGTCCATCATAATCGGGATTGGGAAAGGGCGGGAAGACGTTTGATACCGCTAGTGTGTGGTGCGGGGCCAAATGGATGGGGCTTCTATGCGTGTTCACATGCCTCTTGTGTATAAGATCAGAGAGCGAGCAGGGCAGCAGGTGAGTAGGAAGCAGCCTCCTGGTCGCAGGACCTACACGGGGGTTGCGCTCGAGAAACTCAGGGATTCAAAGACCTCGAGCATCACAGCTAATTTTCGACGGCAGATATGGGGTTAAAGCACACTTGCCCAGCCTCGACCGTGCTCACTAATGTTTTGGGCTGATTTAAACGTTACTGAATTTGAGCTTCAACTTGGGCACCTTCTTTATTTATATCTGTAAGTGCTTCCTGTTGAGGTTTAATTTTTGGCCCACAGAAAGCACTTACAGAGTTAAGGCAGGTGCCCGAGTTGAAGCTAACTTTGTAACCAAAGAGAATAGTTTCAACTTGCAAGTAAGCAACTTCAACTCTGGCAGCTTGCCGGCGCCATTCTAAAATGGTTACAAAGTTAGCTTCAACTCGAGCCCCTGCCTTAACTGTAGATGCTTCCTGTGGGCCAAAAAAAAATCCGCCCGTGAGCAGATTTGTGGATTTTTCAGCAATTTCGCGTGATTCGCGGATCGCGAAATGACCGAAAATCCGCAAATTCCGCGAGCATTACGGATTTTTGGCCCACAGTTAGACCTTGTCCACAAACAAACAGTTTTATGTAATCTGACATGAAAAGTTTTCGACCTTTTTTTCTTCTGTATTTACGAACCATTTCATAAATGTATATTTTTATGATTTATTCATGTTTGCATTTCAAATATCGAAAATATGCTATGAATGAATACTTGCTTTAATTTGTACAGCACCAATGCATTGTCTATGCTTACAACTAGTTTATGTATTTTGGAGGTGTAGATATGCTTTAGATATGTTTGGACATGTTTAGTCGCTCATACGAAAGTGGAGTGGGTGTTGTGTATCGATTTAGATTCTGTATGCATTTCCCATAGCCCAGGCTGCCCAAATACAGGCATGGCTATTTCTGTCCATGCATCTACATCACAAAGAGTTCGTGGAAAACCAGACTCTTAAGCCGTTAGCGACCTACCCTTGCTTGAATATTGATTTCTCCAGGAACACAGTTATTATGCATGAACATCTATTCCTTATGGGTTCATTCATAACGTTCATATGCCCGACTTTTACGTCAATACTGGCATTCTTAAACACCTTCAAGGTATAAATATACCTTCACTTGCTATGGCAAAGCACGGTGTGGTTCGGTGCAGTTCGACTACCTACTTGCACGATGCAGCTCGCTAAAGCAAATGCTGAAGGAAGCCAACTCCGCAGCTGACGCACTGACGAGAAGCTGTCATCCTCCTGCTGAGAATCCAGCTCCAGTGTTTCTGACTCCCCTTGCGGGGTGTTGGGAGATCGAGTCCAGGGAAAGAGATACCAACTGCTCTCATTCTAAGGTATGGAGCTGATTAGAACCTAGAGAAACCTTTTCCAATTCTTAGCATAACTAAACTATAACTAAAGACAGCACCTAATTCTTCCCTCGTAGTAGACCTAGGTTAGGTACACTGGGGTAGGCGCATTTTAGAAGCACCAGTTGAGTATTTTTAGCCTGTTTTCTTTATGTATGTATTTTTATGTATGTCATAGCAACAGACAATGCTATTACAGTATTATTGTATATTACTGTTTACGCTGTACGCATTATACTTTGCATTTTGTCTAATGATTGTAGCAGTTCATATTACCCTGGGCAAAGCACTACGCGTGTTTGCGAAGCTTGCGGTACTTCGCACTACGCGAATTGCACATAGCACAGTGCAAACATGCGTAGCGTAGTGCAGCCGTCATTTTTTGCTTGCTCGCTGTCCTCAATAGCAAGTTGGCGACCGCAAGCAAAATGACATCCCGGTGAGACTTTTTTCTCGTTCGCGATCAGCAACATCAAGTTGCTGATAGCGAGCAGGGAAAATAACCTATTTCTATGGTTTTGTACGAGTGAAATGTACAACTAACTATAACGCAGCTTAAACCTATGGTTTTTTCAGTGAATTTCTAAGGTTTTTTAAATGCTAATTTCTAACTATAACGTGCCTGAAACCTATGGATTTTTCAGTGAATTTCAAAGGTTTTTTTAAATGCTAATTTTGAACTATAACGTGCCTGAAACCTATGGTTTTTTAAGTGCATTTCTAAGGTTTTTTAAATGCTAGTTTCTAACTATGCCTACAGAGGTAGGACATGTGAATAAAGAAGAAAAAACACACAGAAAGATGCAAAATAAATGCAGAAAGAAGCAACAGAAGTCCCCAAAGACAAAGAAAAGTACAGGAAGAAGCAAGACGTGCAGAAAGAACAAACAGAGGAGCAGAAATCAGCCTTGTTGCAAAATCATCCTTTGCCCGCAACTTTTCCAGATGGGTACTGGTGGTAACCAACTCTGACTAACCAGGCCTAGAGCCAGTGCTATGATAAAAGACACTTGGAATATGGTGAAAACACCTACAGACACTAGGGAACACTATGCATTGGGGTACCCCTGTAATTAATATGACCTACTCTGTAAGGCCCTAGTACATAATAGGGCAGGGGGATTAAAACTACCTCTAAGTCAGAGGTGCAGAAATATGCTACTTTAACTAGTAGTCGCGTTTGCAGAGTGGTGGAGAAAGGGTGCTGGGCATCCAACCAACGCTCAGGAATTCCACTGCGTAGGACTTACAGGAGGTACCAGGAGGGATTCTTAGCCCCCAAACTCCCTCAGGACTAAATTGGACTTCATCCCCCATCCCGTAGTCTGCCACGGGACACGTTTGCAGAAAGGGGGCCATGGCCTCCAAATACGTCTTAGCAATCCCACTGTGTGGGACTTACTGGGGGTAACAAGAGGGGTAGTTGGCCCCTGAGGACATCCTTGGGGGCCAACTTCCCAAACTATTACCTCCAGTCACTCCCACACAGCAGCATTGGTAAGTACTCATACCAGGCCATGCCCACTTTGTCCACCACTCTACAAACACACTCCCTGGGACACTCTTGGATGGGGATTGAAGTCCCCTTCACTGCTGGGGGCCCTGTAGGGGCTAACTAGCCTACCTTTTACCTCCAGTAAGCCCCACGCAGTGGGATTGGTGAGAGGTAGACAAAGGCCATGCTCCCTTTCTCCACCACTCTGCAAACACACCCCCTGGAACATTGTAATTTGGGGGATTAAGTCCACTTGAATCCTGAGGGTCCCTGGGATCCAACTAGCGCACCAGGTACCTCCAGTAAGCGCCACAGAGCTGTGTTGCAGAGAGGTGTAAAAAGGGGAGTGGCGTGGACCACCTCTCTGCAACTCAGGCCTCTGGCACTTACTGGAGGTACCTGGTGGGCTTGTTGGCCCCCAGGGGCCCTAAGGATTGAAGGGGAATTAATTCCCTAACTTAAAAAGCGCCACAGGGCGTGTTTGCACACATGTCACCTCAGGCCCAACCCCTCCCTTCACCACTGTGCAATCGCGCCCTGTGGCGCATTTCACGTTGGGGCATTAAGTCCCCTTGAATCCTGATGGTCCCTGGGGTCCAACAAGCCCACCAAGTACCTCCAGTAAGCGCCACCGAGCTGCGTTGCAGAGAGGTGTAAAAAGGGGCGTGGCCTTGACCACTTCTCCGGAACGCAGGCCTCCTGCGCTTTTTGGAAGTACCTGATGGGCTAGTTGGCCCCCAGGGACCCTCAAGATTGAAGGGGATTTAATTTGCCAACTTAAAACGCGCCACAGGGCGTGTTTGCACACATGTCACCTCAAGCCCTGCCTCCTCCCTGCACCGCTATGCAAACACGCCCCGTGGCGCGTTTTAAGTTGGGGGATTAAGTCCCCTTGCATGTTGCGGGTCCAACTAGCCCACCAGGTACCTCCAGTAAGCGCCACAGAACTGCGTTGCAGAGAGGTATAAAAAGGGGCGTGGCCTGGACCTCCTCTATGCAACGGAGCCCTGTGGCACTTACTGGAGGTACCTGGTGGGCTAGTTGGCCCCCAGGGACCCCCAGTATTGAAGGGGAATTAATTCCCCATTGTAAAACGGGCCTCCTCCCGGGCTAATCCTAGCCCTGGGGACCCCATACCCCGGGACTGGGCCTCTCCGTTGGGGACCATGGGGGGAGCCCCAATGCCCCCACGCTCCCGCCGACTCCCCAAGTCCTGCGGGAGCTGGCATTGCTTTTCCACATGGGGAACTGCTGACTTGCAGCTCCCCGTGTGGAAAAGCAATCTGGTTTGGATTTTGGAATAGAGAGCCGGTTTCCTAAGCCGGTTTCCTACTCTCTCTTCCAAAATCCAAAACAAGTTTGCTATGACATGGCTGCTTCCGCACGGCTCTCGGCCTGTCATAGCAAACTGCAGTGTCCCAGGGTGGGAACCCAGGTACACTGCAGGTGCCGGCCCTGAGGGGTGGTGGTCCCCAGGGCCATCACAGACTCCAAGAGGGGGGCCGCGCAGCTCCCCTCCCAACATCTGCACAGCCCCTGGGGGTGGTGGTCCCCGGGCTCAGGAGTCCGTAACGGACTCCCGCATTTAAATAATTAGTGCCTCGGGGAGGTGGCAGTCTCCGGGGGAATTGGGGGGGGCTCGAGCCCCTCCACACAGGTTGTTTTTTATTTAAAAAATAGAAGCACAGGGGTGGTGGTCCCCGGAGTTGCGGGGGGCCATGTGTCCCCCCTTAGATTAAAAAAGAAGCCCCGGGGTGTGGCAGTCCCCGGGGCTGCGGGGGGCTGGGTCAACCACAACTCAATTATCTTGCCCCAGGGAGGTGGCGGTCCCTGGAGCTGTGTGAGGGGTATTGGGCTCGCCCCACACTTTTTTTCACTGCCCCGGGACCTGGCTCACCCAGGGGCTAAATATTAACTAAGCTCGGGAGCACGCGCTTCGTTTTTTTTATTTTAGCGGCAGGATCTGCGGATCCTCCACAAATTTTAGCTGATTTAAAAAAATGATTTTTTGGGCCCTGGGGGTTCTTGTGGGACCCCCTAAGCAGGCCTAGGGGGCCAGGGTGTTTCTATCCAGCCCCCTTTTCTTGTTTTACGCCTTTGTTTCCCTGTTTTCTTTTGTCTCGGTTACCGAGGCACAAGATGGCTGCCAACACTTCCTTTTTTGGAATGTTGAAAGCCAATTAGTATAAAGCTTGTGGTCGGGAGGGACCGCAGATCCACCACGCCTGTAGATATCAAAACTTTTATTTTTTTTATTTTCTCAGCAACTACTGAACGGATTTACACCATTTAAAAAACAGGGTCTCTTTCTGAATCAAGTGCTACCTTTGTGCCAAATTTGGTGTAATTCCGTTCAGCAGTTCGGGCTGTAGCCGTGTCTAAAGTTTCCTATGGGAATTAACATAGAGAAAACACGTTTTGGGACCCCCTTTATTCTCGACCCCCGCTTGTCAAATCACCAAGAAACTTTTGAGATAGGAGTTCACCGGCGCCCCACTAGTTCTGAATATTTCACGAAGATTCGTCAACCGGCACCAAAGTTATTGGGAAAAGAAAAAATGCTTTTTGAATAGAAACAAGGTCCTAACTATAACTACCTACTGGCAACCGCCAGTAGGTAATATATATATATATATAGATATATATAGATATATATATCTATATATATATCTATATATCTATATATATAGATATATATATATATATATATCTATATATATATATATAGATATATATATAGAGATATATATCTATATATATATATCTATATATATCTATATATATCTATATATATATATATATATATATATATATATATATATATATATATATAAATGCCACTGACATATAATATATATATATATATCAGTGGCATTTAACAACAACATCGTGTCTTGGCTGTGGTAAATCGAAGACGTCTTTTTAATTTGGCGAGGTGATGCGAAAAGTGCAAGGGTTTTTATTGATGAGATTAATAATAACGATCTCAACCTGGAATTTAACGGCAACATTAGTGCCACCTCTATTGATTTCTTGGACGTCAATCTGTATAGCGCCAATAGCACTCTGCACTCCAAACTCCATTGCAAGCTCACCGCAGGCAATTCCATGCTGCACGCCTCTACTTTTCACTCTAGACCCCTCCCCTCCCCAGTAGCACAAGTTAAAAATGTTGGTATACTGGTGGACGACTCTCTGTCCTTTAAGCCTCAGATCAATGCACTGTTCTCCTCTATGCACTACATCCTCAAAACAATCAGGAAAGTTTTTCCTTATCTGAAGAGGGAGCATAGGAAAACTGTCGTTACTGGTCTAGTCCTCTCACGCTTGGACTATTGTAACAGCCTGATGTTGAACGCCCAGCAGGGCTTACTTAACAAACTCCAGATCCTGCAGAACGCAGCCGCCCGCCTGATCACCGACACCCCTAAATTTGCCTCGGTAGCTCAGGACTTGGTGAAACTCCACTGGCTACCAGTCCGCAAAAGAATAGTTTTCAAAGCACTCTGCATGGTCTTCAAGGCCCTGCATGATATGGGCCCTAGGTGCATGAAACTGCTCTTCCACTGGCATAAACCAGCAAGAATCCTGAGATCTGGGGAGCTGGCGCTGGTAACAGTCCCCAGAGTTAAAAAAGCACACTGGGGAGGCAGGAGTTTTTCCCTCGGCGCGGCAGAGGCGTGGAACAGACTGCCACTCAATCTCAGACAATCTTCGGACCTGATGGCTTTCAGAAGAGCGCTTAAGACCTTGCTCTTTACTCATTAAGCTCTCAGACACCCACATACACTGGTATAATCACGTTAGCGCCAGGACACCTCCGGGTAACAGAGCGCTCTACAAATGTGAAAAATAAATAAATAAATAAAATAGCCAGCATTTCTTATGGGGAAATGTTACGGTTGGCTAGAATATGCAGCAACCAAAACGACCTCCTAGAATGCCAGGGTGGAGCAGAGGAAAGATTCAGGGCGCGTGGTTATTCAGCTGGGGCCATACGCAAAGCAAGAGAAAGATCCAATGCCGTCCCCCGAGATGAACTACTGATGGGGAAACCGGCCTCTGATCTATGATCAGTGCAGCTAACATACTGGCAGAGCCAAACAGCAAGGTTAACACTAGACTGATTATAACCCACTATGCAGAGGAAAGGGCCATCAGATCCACTATTAACAAATACTTGGGTATCATAAAATCAGACCCCACACTGGGACCGATAGTGGCAAATCTACCCGATATCACATACAGGGGGGCCTTTTCAATGCAAGACGCGCTAGACAGGAACAGTCCGGAAATCAAAAACACACAAAACTGGTTAGCAGACAGAAAGGATTTTGTAAAATGTCACAGTTGCAGGGCGTGCAAGTTCGGCAAAAATATCACGCAGTTAGACTCCGCCTTCAGGCATGCACCGCTCTTCATTAAATACAGGCTAACCTGTAGAACAGAGTTTGCTGTGTACGTTCTTGAGTGTAAATGTGGGTTACGCTACATTAATAGCACCAATCTACAAGCACACTAGCGAATCCTGCAACACCTTAGGGCGATCGTCAACAGTGACCCAACACACCCCATAGCCAAACATTTCAAAGAGGTGCACAATAACAACTTAGAGCACCTCCAATATTCAGTAATTGACTGCGTCCCACCACTAAGGCGTGGAGGTAACAGGGAGAGGCTATTGAGGCAGCTTGAGAGTAAGTACATTTTGCAGTTCAACACCAAAACGCCCGCTGGCCTCAACACTAGTGAGGATCTGCATCATTTCCTGTGAGCAGTACCCATAGCTGTACACAGATACATCATGCCAATTAGCTGTAAGACAGAGTTTTGGCTTTTTTCATCACTGTACATAGTCTGAGCACTCCACAGCATTATTACTACATCACACACATGAGTAGCATTCCTAACAACCATGACGTGTTATCCACATCTTTAAAGCATTGAACTAAAATGATTTTGAGCTTCTGTACCTGAGTTTGTTGACAAAATCTTGCATCATTTATATTTGTTATCTGTATGAGCTATATTTGCATCATGCTGCGGTTTCTGTTTGCAAGTTGTATATATTCCGATGATACGCATGATTTTGAATTTGGTTTTATCCTATTTATTATGCGTTGGTAATTATATTCATTTTGAATGCATCGGGTATATATTGTACGAACATGATATTTCTTAGCATTTATTCCGCATATTGTTTTATTGCATTATATGTCACTCATTTTCATGCCCTTGAGGAGGCACCACCACTGCACAGTACTTTCACTGTACATTTGTGCACTATCCACTCACGCCTGCCTTCATGTATATATCAACACCAATCCTCTAGCCTCACCCTCACTCACTCTCATTTGTTTATCAATCCAGTGGTGGTTAGCTGTGCATTCATGCAGTTTAGTCTCCAGTGGCATTTAGGATCTAACACAATATCACGCGCACAGATTGGGTTGTCACCAATGATGCCAAAACCTCCTACTAACTTGGTTAACTGCCGTCATGTCCACTGGTGAATATATTTGATCTTGGCCTACATCACACATGTGATTACACATTCTGTTATATTTTACATAGCGTTCGCGCTACTCAGCAAGGCATGCCCCAAGCCATCTAGCGGGGGGCGACGTATTAGCTTACATTTGCGGGTATCTAATTACGTGACTATTTTGTACACACAGGATGTGCCGCCAAGTAATGTAAACATTTTAAGTGCATTCACTTACTTTCACATGACACACGCAGAACTTAAGAAGCAGCCTCTAACTTTTCATTCCATTGTTTCGAATGTAGTCTGTTTACCATGGCTATGCATTATGTAGTAAACTATGACGTCAGTCTCCCTGTCAGCAGTAAAGCAATGTTTTACCATTAATCAGTTTGTGATGTAAAATGCCCAGTCACTTCTGTCAGGCCCACAACAGCACATGCGGTCATTCACCCTTTCGCATAGCCTCTCGCAACGCAGCACAATCAGGGGGATAGACACTTGTAGTTACTGGTCTGGACCGAAAGTCCCGAGCGACCCCGCCCCCTTTATTTATGCTCTCTGGCCACGCCTGGCCAGAGAGTGTAACATTGTTAGAGGTTGCTTCCGGGCTTCACCCGACTAGGGTGAACAACTAGACCGTTACATCCCATCCCAAATTGGTTCATCAAACAAAATTTCAAACCATGCATTTAACATACAAAATTAGCTAGTCTCTTGTTAGGCCGAGGATTCGGCCTGAGAAAGCACGGGTGCTGGCGGTCTTCTCGCTCTTGTCGGGGACTCCTTGCTTCAGATGATTCTACTGGATTTTGAGACGGAGTCTCATCTGAAACATTCTCCGCTGGGTTAAACTGTACCTCAGTGGATTCTGACTGATCTGAGACCTGCTGGGTTTCATCCGACACAGGAACACTCTTGAACCATGAGATGTTTCGTGTAATCACTTCTCCGTCCCGTTCCACCGCGACGGCTGCGCCGTTGCTCGATTTCATGGTCCACAGACCTGGTTCATAGGGGGTACGGAATTTTCCCCCGCTCCGTCAATTTCGTAACACTACCGAACACCCAGGGGTCACTATGTGGACTCGCGCCCTTCGGCGCTGACTTGCTTTGTCATTTGTTTGTCGTCTCCGCGCCTGGGTATCTGCCGGGTCAGTTGTCGGCCATGGACAGAAGGTCTCATTGACGTCCCGTCAGCATAAGCGACCAGGGGGACCGCAGTGTTGTGTGCTGCGGTATTCTCTAAGAAACTGTTACAGAGCGACTTCTGGGTCAGTGTGTTTGGCCATGGCTATGCGCAAGACTTTGTTGGTGGTGCGCATGAATCGTTCAGCTTCGCCATTAGCCTGCGGCCATTGGTGTGTGATTCGTCGATGTTTTATGCCCAGGCGTGTCAGGAAGTTTTTGAACTCACTGCCCTGGAATGAGGGCCCATTGTCCATCTTGATGACGTGTGGCAGGCCAAACAGGGCAAACGACTTCTCTAGCACGGGTTGCAAATTGGAGAATGCTGTCAACGGCAGGACTTCGACGATCCGATTTTTGGTATAACTGTCAATTAGAACGGCTGTGACTCTCCCATTGGGAAAACTCCCAAAATCAATGCTTACCCACGACCATGGCAATGGGGCCGGCTCTTCAGTGATCACTGGTGCCGGGGCTTCAGGGTTGCTTGTGAGCTGACAAGCTCTGCAGTTACGCACCCTGGTGTCTACGCATTCCTCTAAATTCAGGAACCATACCTTTTCTCTCATCCTTGACTTCATTCTCCCTACGCCTTGATGGCCTTTGTTGGCGAGGGCTGTTGCTCATTCTTGCAGGCTTTGTGGTATGATGATCCGTGAGCCTCTTAGGATGATTCCATTTTCTGCGGTGCTGAGTTTATCTCAAACTTTCCTAGGCGGGTCCTGTCAGGCTCACTCCATCCTTGGGTGTTTTTGAGAAATCCTTCCCATGAACTGTTTTTCAGTGCATCACCCACTCGTTTGAGGATTGTGTCCGTGTCTATGTGTGACTTTATCTCCTCTATCGAGAGTGCTCGCGGGCACGACCACTGTGATAGCATGTTGACAAGCTCTTCCGTTTGTGATTCTTGACCATCATATGTTTCTGTTGTGGATGGGGGGTGGCGTGACAAAAAGTCAGCGCGGTTTTTGGCACCTGGACAATACACCAGCTCCATCTGGTAGTGCTGCAGTTGGATTGCCCATCTTTCAATTCATCGAGGTGGATGAGGAGCAGTCCCTTTGAAGAGCGGGAGGAGAGGCTGGTGGTCGGTTACTACCCTGAAAGGGTGGCCACTCACATATAAATGAAAGTGATTGCATGCCCATTTGATAGCCAATGCTTCCCATTCAGTTTGTTAGTACCGGGTTTCCGTCGCTGTGAGTGCTTTACTCGCAAAGGCTAATGGAACCCAGGTCCCTGGTTCAGTTTCTTGGGTAAGTAGCGCCCCCAGGCCTAACGGGCTGGTGTCCACCAATAGTTCTGTTGAGCGAGTGGCATCAAAGAACGCCACGGTTGTGCTGGCTAGCAATGCTGACTGTACTTGTTTGAATGCCTTGTCCTCTTCTCCAGTCCACCGCCAAGAGGTTTCTTTCTTTGTTAGGTTTCGCAGTGGCTCTGCGATTGTGGCAAGGATTGGAATATAGCGTCCACAATATGTTGCCATCCCTAGGAAGCTTCTCACTTTGGAGGCGTTTGTCAGTGCGGGAGCAAGTGGTATAGCTTGTGACTTTCGGGGGTCTACCTTGATACCTTCTAAGCTGAAGACATACCCGAAGAAGTCGATTGTTTTGCGGAAGAACTGGAATTTTTCTTTGTGGAGGGTAACGTCGTGTTCTGCCAACCGTTGAAGAGTGGCTCGGAGTCGATAGTGATGTTCTTCGATTGTTGATGAATGGATGAGTATATCATCGCTTACGTGTAGGACTCCCTGAAGCCCTGATAGAATTTCCCTCACTGCATTTTGGAATATTTCTGCAGCTGAAGATATTCCAAAGTTTAATCGTTTGCAGCGACGAAGTCCAAGGTGCGTCGAAAATGTGGTAATATACCTGCTTTCTTCCGCAAGCGTCAACTGGTGATATCCAGCGTTTAGGTCTAATTTCGAGAACCATTGCGACCGTTTAGGTCGCCCAGGATGTCATCTACCGTTGGTGTTAAGTGTCTTTCTCTTTTTATGGCTTGGTTAGGTATCCTCATATCGAAACAGATCCGGATCTTCCCTGGTTGCTTTGGTTTTTCAGCAATTACCATGGGAGACCATGGGCGTTGGACCTGTGACCTTTTCTAAAACGCCCTGTTGTTCCAGCTTCAGGAGTTCTTGCTCTACTAGTGGCTGGAGATGAAAAGGGATTCGTCGGTGCCTTAGTGCAAGGGTTGTACTGCTTTATCGATGTGCAGCTTCACTGGTGGCCTCTTTATCTTCCCTAGTCCTTTGAATAATTGTGGGAACAAACCTAAAATGTCATCAGTTTGAATTAGTTTCACTGCGTTTGCAAATGCAATTAGGTTGAGGTCTTCTGCGGTATGGCTCCCAACTAATATGTCAGCTTCTTTATCAACAACATGGAACGCGGTTGTCACCGCTTGAGTTTCCGACTTTACTTGGACCTTCATCTTGCCTTTCAAGAGAAGTAGTTTCTCGCTTCCATACGTTAGGATTCTGATCTTGGACAGGGTGAGTGGCGACCTTGGGCACAGCTTTTTGTAGTGTTGAGATCCTATGACATTGACAGTTGCTCCAGTGTCGATCAGGCCGGTTATGGGGATCCATCAATTTCAATGTTGCACTTGGGTTGCGGCTGACGTCTCTTTTTAAGGTTGCTTGCAAATGACACAAAATAGCATTCATCATCGTCTTCCGTGGAAGAGTCGTCCAGGCGCTGGTTGTGGCGAGTATGGGTTCTTGTTGCTCGTGAAGTGTTGGGTTCTTCTAGCGATAGATGTCTTATGGGTCCTGTTAGAATCCTCCTCCCTGGGTTGCCTCTACCTCGCGAACCTCCCCGACACACATTTGCAAAGTGGTTGGGGATGCCATACTTGGTGCCCGTCTTTCCTTTCGCCGGACAACTGTCTGGAGGGTGCTCTTCTCTCCCGCAGTATCCAAACTGTGTTCGCCGCGTTGTCTTGCTGAGCCATCTTCCTCGCCCACCACGAGAAGGTGTGCGAATGGCATCGACTCGCTCTACCTTGACGTTGCTTGTTTGGTCAGTCTGTTGGTTGAGTGCAGTTTCCATTGCAGTCGCTCGGATGTCTGACAGTTCGTGTGATCGAGCGAGGATTAAGATTTCTTCCAGGGTTATGCGGGGTTGTCGAAGTATGAGTGTCCGCAGCGTCTTGTTGCGGCATCCCTGGATGAGTTGGGCCGTCACCTCTTTGGTCTGATCGTCCTCAGTGCATGTGCTTGCCAGTTCTCTGAGTCGTGCATGGTAAGCGTCCATTGACTCTCCTTATCTCGTTGTCTTGCTTGCCTAAGTTTGAACCGCTCGTAGTGAGGGTTAAGCTGGGGGTCAAAATGGGCATTAAAGGCTCTGACTGCAGCGTCATAGTCAGTTGGTGCACCAGTGTTTGGGAGATGCTCAAATAGCTTGCATATTTCGTCTTCAGCGAAATGGAGAAGTAATGATCTTTTGACTGCTCCGTCGGTCCCTCTGGTTGCTACAAAGTAATTGTCGAGGCGGCCAACCCACACCTTCCATTTTGGCAATGCGGTAGCTGGGTCAATCAGTTCGCTGAACGGAGGAAGGGCGGTGATTTGGGTGTGCACTGGGTGTTGCGGCGTAGGCGGGGCCACTGGCTGCTGTGGCTGTGCTTGTGCTGCCGGGTTTGACATCGTGCTTTCCCACTGGGTGATGGCACCTGCGTCTCACTGCGTGTTTTGGTGCTCTTAGTCTTGGCAGCTTGCGTGTTGTATGTTACTTTGGGCAGTGCTGTGTTGCTTTTGCCAGTGCTTGTTAATTCTCTTTGGCCTTGGGATAGCTATCTCTGCTGCTGAGTGGTCCTGTGGCACGTCTGTGCTATTCTTATTTGTTTTATTTATATATTTTTTTTCCTCTGCTGCTTTATATGTCACGATTCAGAAAAGGGAGTGGTGAATTAAGCAGACCACTCTTACCCAGTCCAAAGATCAGGGCTTGATCCATCACCGTTATTTAGCTCACTGCCCCATCCCAGCTCAGAACCTGGCTATATGCAAATTAGTCTGTCCCTGGCCCAGTGCATCATGGGAACAGGACAGACCAAACTACCAAGCCAATTCTTCACCAGAAAGGAGACAAGCTTCCGGGGACCGGTTTCTGGCATTTCAGCCGTCGTCGGCCCGGCTTGCTTGAATCCTGATGGAGCAGTGAGCAAGGGACTCATGTCTGAGTATACCCTGCCACACCTATAGTGGCCAAAAACGATTCAGAAAAGGGGGTGGTGATGAACAGAGTGTCTGAATTAAGCAGACCACTCTTACCCAGTCCAAAGATCAGGGCTTGATCCATCACCGTTATTTAGCTCACTGCCCCATCCCAGCTCAGAACCTGGCTATATGCAAATTAGTCTGTCCCTGGCCCAGTGCATCATGGGAACAGGGCAGACCAAACTACCAAGCCAATCCTTCACCAGAAAGGAGACAAGCTTCCGGGGACCGGTTTCTGGCATTTCAGCCAACGTCGGCCCGGCTTGCTTGAATCCTGATGGAGCAGTGAGCAAGGGACTCATGTCTGAGTATACCCTGCCACACCTATAGTGGCCAAAAACGATTCAGAAAAGGGGGTGGTGATGAACAGAGTGTCTGAATTAAGCAGAGCACTCTTACCCAGTCCAAAGATCAGGGCTTGATCCATCACCGTTATTTAGCTCACTGCCCCATCCCAGCTCAGAACCGGGCTATATGCAAATTAGTCTGTCCCTGGCCCAGTGCATCATGGGAACAGGGCAGACCAAACTACCAAGCCAATTCTTCACCAGAAAGGAGACAAGCTTCCGGGGACCGGTTTCTGGCATTTCAGCCGTCGTCGGCCCGGCTTGCTTGAATCCTGATGGAGCAGTGAGCAAGGGACTCATGTCTGACTATACCCTGCCACACCTATAGTGGCCAAAAACGATTCAGAAAAGGGGGTGGTGATGAACAGACTGTCTGAATTAAGCAGACCACTCTTACCCAGTCCAAAGATCAGGGCTTGATCCATCACCGTTATTAAGCTCACTGCCCCATCCCAGCTCAGAACCTGGCTATATGCAAATTAGTCTGTCCCTGGCCCAGTGCATCATGGGAGCAGGGCAGACCAAACTACCAAGCCAATTCTTCACCAGAAAGGAGACAAGCTTCCGGGGACCGGTTTCTGGCATTTCAGCCGTCGTCGGCCCGGCTTGCTTGAATCCTGATGGAGCAGTGAGCAAGGGACTCATGTCTGAGTATACCCTGCCACACCTATAGTGGCCAAAAACGATTCAGAAAAGGGGGTGGTCATGAACAGAGTGTCTGAATTAAGCAGACCACTCTTACCCAGTCCAAAGATCAGGGCTTGATCCATCACCGTTATTTAGCTCACTGCCCCATCCCAGCTCAGAACCTGGCTATATGCAAATTAGTCTGTCCCTGGCCCAGTGCATCATGGGAACAGGGCAGACCAAACTACCAACCCAATTCTTCACCAGAAAGGAGACAAGCTTCCGGGGACCGGTTTCTGGCATTTCAGCCGTCGTCGGCCCGGCTTGCTTGAATCCTGATGGAGCAGTGAGCAAGGGACTCATGTCTGAGTACACCCTGCCACACCTATAGTGGCCAAAAACGATTCAGAAAAAGGGGTGGTGATGAACAGAGTGTCTGAATTAAGCAGACCCCCCTTACCCAGTCCAAAGATCAGGGCTTGATCCATCACCGTTATTTAGCTCACTGCCCCATCCCAGCTCAGAACCTGGCTATATGCAAATTAGTCTGTCCCTGGCCCAGTGCATCATGGGAACAGGGCAGACCAAACTACCAAGCCAATTCTTCACCAGAAAGGAGACAAGCTTCCGGGGACCGGTTTCTGGCATTTCAGCCGTCGTCGGCCCGGCTTGCTTGAATCCTGATGGAGCAGTGAGCAAGGGACTCATGTCTGAGTATACCCTGCCACACCTATAGTGGCCAAAAACGATTCAGAAAAGGGGGTGGTGATGAACAGAGTGTCTGAATTAAGCAGACCACTCTTACCCAGTCCAAAGATCAGGGCTTGATCCATCACCGTTATTTAGCTCACTGCCCCATCCCAGCTCAGAACCTGGCTATATGCAAATTAGTCTGTCCCTGGCCCAGTGCATCATGGGAACAGGACAGACCAAACTACCAAGCCAATTCTTCACCAGAAAGGAGACAAGCTTCCGGGGACCGGTTTCTGGCATTTCAGCCGTCGTCGGCCCGGCTTGCTTGAATCCTGATGGAGCAGTGAGCAAGGGACTCATGTCTGAGTATACCCTGCCACACCTATAGTGGCCAAAAACGATTCAGAAAAGGGGGTGGTGATGAACAGAGTGTCTGAATTAAGCAGACCACTCTTACCCAGTCCAAAGATCAGGGCTTGATCCATCACCGTTATTTAGCTCACTGCCCCATCCCAGCTCAGAACCTGGCTATATGCAAATTAGTCTATCCCTGGCCCAGTGCATCATGGGAACAGGGCAGACCAAACTACCAAGCCAATTCTTCACCAGAAAGGAGACAAGCTTCCGGGGACCGGTTTCTGGCATTTCAGCCGTCGTCGGCCCGGCTTGCTTGAATCCTGATGGAGCAGTGAGCAAGGGACTCATGTCTGAGTATACCCTGCCACACCTATAATGGCCAAAAACGATTCAGAAAAGGGGGTGGTGATGAACAGAGAGTCTGAATTAAGCAGACCACTCTTACCCAGTCCAAAGATCAGGGCTTGATCCATCACTGTTATTTAGCTCACTGCCCCATCCCAGCTCAGAACCTGGCTATATGCAAATTAGTCTGTCCCTGGCCCAGTGCATCATGGGAACAGGGCAGACCAAACTACCAAGCCAATTCTTCACCAGAAAGGAGACAAGCTTCCGGGGACCGGTTTCTGGCATTTCAGCCGTCGGCGGCCCGGCTTGCTTGAATCCTGATGGAGCAGTGAGCAAGGGACTCATGTCTGAGTATACCCTGCCACACCTATAGTGGCCAAAAACGATTCAGAAAAGGGGGTGGTGATGAACAGAGTGTCTGAATTAAGCAGACCACTCTTACCCAGTCCAAAGGTCCCTTTGCTCATTGCACCATCAGGATTCAAGCAAGCCGGGCCGACGACGGCTGAAATGCCAGAAACCGGTCCCCGGAAGCTTGTTTCCTTCCCAGTGTAAGAATTGGCTTGGTAGTTTGGTTTGCCCTGTTCCCATCATGCACTGGGACAGAACAGACTAATTTGCATATAGCCAGGTTCTGAACTGGGATGGTGCAGTGAGCTAAAAAACGGTGTTGGATCTAGCCCTGATCTCTTGACTGGGTGAGAGTATTCTGCTTAATTCAGAAACTCTGTCCATCACCACCCCTTGTTGTTAAATATTTTGTCCACCCTAAGCGTGGAAGGGTATACTCAGATGTGAGTCCCTTGCTCATTGCACCATCAGGATTCAAGCAAGCCGGGCCGACGACGGCTGAAATGCCAGAAACCGGTCCCCGGAAGCATGTTTCCTTCCCAGTGTAAGAATTGGCTTGGTTGTTTGGTTTGCCCTGTTCCCATCATGCACTGGGACAGAACAGACTAATTTGCATATAGCCAGGTTCTGAACTGGGATGGTGCAGTGAGCTAAAAAACGGTGTTGGATCTAGCCCTGATCTCTTGACTGGGTGAGAGTATTCTGCTTAATTCAGAAACTCTGTCCATCACCACCCCTTCTTGTTAAATATTTTGTCCACCCTAAGCGTGGAAGGGTATACTCAGATGTGAGTCCCTTGCTCATTGCACCATCAGGATTCAAGCAAGCCGGGCCGACGACGGCTGAAATGCCAGAAACCGGTCCCCGGAAGCTTGTTTCCTTCCCAGTGTAAGAATTGGCTTGGTAGTTTGGTTTGCCCTGTTCCCATCATGCACTGGGACAGAACAGACTAATTTGCATATAGCCAGGTTCTGAACTGGGATGGTGCAGTGAGCTAAAAAACGGTGTTGGATCAAGCCCTGATCTCTTGACTGGGTGAGAGTATTCTGCTTAATTCAGAAACTCTGTCCATCACCACCCCTTGTTGTTAAATATTTTGTCCACCCTAAGCGTGGAAGGGTATACTCAGATGTGAGTCCCTTGCTCATTGCACCATCAGGATTCAAGCAAGCTGGGCCGACGACGGCTGAAATGCCAGAAACCAGTCCCCGGAAGCTTGTTTCCTTCCCAGTGTAAGAATTGCCTTGGTAGTTTGGTTTGCCCTGTTCCCATCATGCACTGGGACAGAACCGACTAATTTGCATATAGCCAGGTTCTGAACTGGGATGGTGCAGTGAGCTAAAAAACGGTGTTGGATCTAGCCCTGATCTCTTGACTGGGTGAGAGTATTCTGCTTAATTCAGAAACTCTGTCCATCACCACCCCTTGTTGTTAAATATTTTGTCCACCCTAAGCGTGGAAGGGTATACTCAGATGTGAGTCCCTTGCTCATTGCACCATCAGGATTCAAGCAAGCCGGGCCGACGACGGCTGAAATGCCAGAAACCGGTCCCCGGAAGCTTGTTTCCTTCCCAGTGTAAGAATTGGCTTGGTAGTTTGGTTTGCCCTGTTCCCATCATGCACTGGGACAGAACAGACTAATTTGCATATAGCCAGGTTCTGAACTGGGATGGTGCAGTGAGCTAAAAAATGGTGTTGGATCTAGCCCTGATCTCTTGACTGGGTGAGAGTATTCTGCTTAATTCAGAAACTCTGTCCATCACCACCCCTTGTTGTTAAATATTTTGTCCACCCTAAGCGTGGAAGGGTATACTCAGATGTGAGTCCCTTGCTCATTGCACCATCAGGATTCAAGCAAGCCGGGCCGACGACGGCTGAAATGCCAGAAGCCGGTCCCCGGAAGCTTGTTTCCTTCCCAGTGTAAGAATTGGCTTGGTAGTTTGGTTTGCCCTGTTCCCATCATGCACTGGGACAGAACAGACTAATTTGCATATAGCCAGGTTCTGAACTGGGATGGTGCAGTGAGCTAAAAAACGGTGTTGGATCTAGCCCTGATCTCTTGACTGGGTGAGAGTATTCTGCTTAATTCAGAAACTCTGTCCATCACCACCCCTTGTTGTTAAATATTTTGTCCACCCTAAGCGTGGAAGGGTATACTCAGATGTGAGTCCCTTGCTCATTGCACCATCAGGATTCAAGCAAGCCGGCCGACGACGGCTGAAATGCCAGAAACCGGTCCCCGGAAGCTTGTTTCCTTCCCAGTGTAAGAATTGGCTTGGTAGTTTGGTTTGCCCTGTTCCCATCATGCACTGGGACAGAACAGACTAATTTGCATATGGCCAGGTTCTGAACTGGGATGGTGCAGTGAGCTAAAAAACGGTGTTGGATCTAGCCCTGATCTCTTGACTGGGTGAGAGTATTCTGCTTAATTCAGAAACTCTGTCCATCACCACCCCTTGTTGTTAAATATTTTGTCCACCCTAAGCGTGGAAGGGTATACTCAGATGTGAGTCCCTTGCTCATTGCACCATCAGGATTCAAGCAAGCCGGGCCGACGACGGCTGGAATGCCAGAAACCGGTCCCCGGAAGCTTGTTTCCTTCCCAGTGTAAGAATTGGCTTGGTAGTTTGGTTTGCCCTGTTCCCATCATGCACTGGGACAGAACAGACTAATTTGCATATAGCCAGGTTCTGAACTGGGATGGTGCAGTGAGCTAAAAACGGTGTTGGATCTAGCCCTGATCTCTTGACTGGGTGAGAGTATTCTGCTTAATTCAGAAACTCTGTCCATCACCACCCCTTCTTGTTAAATATTTTGTCCACCCTAAGCGTGGAAGGGTATACTCAGATGTGAGTCCCTTGCTCATTGCACCATCAGGATTCAAGCAAGCCGGGCCGACGACGGCTGAAATGCCAGAAACCGGTCCCCGGAAGCTTGTTTCCTTCCCAGTGTAAGAATTGGCTTGGTAGTTTGGTTTGCCCTGTTCCCATCATGCACTGGGACAGAACAGACTAATTTGCATATAGCCAGGTTCTGAACTGGGATGGTGCAGTGAGCTAAAAAACGGTGTTGGATCTAGCCCTGATCTCTTGACTGGGTGAGAGTATTCTGCTTAATTCAGAAACTCTGTCCATCACCACCCCTTGTTGTTAAATATTTTGTCCACCCTAAGCGTGGAAGGGTATACTCAGATGTGAGTCCCTTGCTCATTGCACCATCAGGATTCAAGCAAGCCGGGCCGACGACGGCTGAAATGCCAGAAACCGGTCCCCGGAAGCTTGTTTCCTTCCCAGTGTAAGAATTGGCTTGGTAGTTTGGTTTGCCCTGTTCCCATCATGCACTGGGACAGAACAGACTAATTTGCATATAGCCAGGTTCTGAACTGGGATGGTGCAGTGAGCTAAAAAACGGTGTTGGATCTAGCCCTGATCTCTTGACTGGGTGAGAGTATTCTGCTTAATTCAGAAACTCTGTCCATCACCACCCCTTGTTGTTAAATATTTTGTCCACCCTAAGCGTGGAAGGGTATACTCAGATGTGAGTCCCTTGCTCATTGCACCATCAGGATTCAAGCAAGCCGGGCCGACGACGGCTGAAATGCCAGAAACCGGTCCCCGGAAGCTTGTTTCCTTCCCAGTGTAAGAATTGGCTTGGTAGTTTGGTTTGCCCTGTTCCCATCATGCACTGGGACAGAACAGACTATTTTGCATATAGCCAGGTTCTGAACTGGGATGGTGCAGTGAGCTAAAAAACGGTGTTGGATCTAGCCCTGATCTCTTGACTGGGTGAGAGTATTCTGCTTAATTCAGAAACTCTGTCCATCACCACCCCTTGTTGTTAAATAGCTTTATATGTCACAACTGGCGTTGCCTTTGCCAGTGCTCAATGGTTAGGCTCCCCTGACTGTGGTCGATATCGTAGCTGTGCTTCAAGCTACTCGTGCGGTGCTTGGTGTCTTGAAAGAGCTGCTTAGGCTCTCACTCACACTGCCCTCCGCCTTCGCACGTCTTCATTTGTGCTCGATCGGGTCTCGGCTATGATTCTGCTTTCTGTTGTGCATGCGCGCACTCCTGTAGGGATCTGGGCCTCTCGGGCAGCGTTGTGACGCTCCCGGTCACAGCGTTCAGGGTCGGTTGGTTTCTCTTAGCGGGGCTCCTCATAGCCGCTGCTCGCACCGCGCTCGGCTCACCTCGGGGCCTCCTGGTGACATCGGGCTGCTCTTCAAGCTTCTCTTCTGCCGGATGCTCGGCTGGGCCACACGCTCGTAGATTCAGGGTATGTGGGCATACTCTTCATGGATCCCACCCTCGTCGTCAGTGTCGGGGCCCACAACAGCACATGCGGTCATTTACACTTGCGCATAGCCTCTCGCAACGCAGCACAATCAAGGGGACAGACACTTGTAGCTACTGGTCTGGACCGGAAGTCCCGAGCGACCCCGGCCCCTTTATTTATGCTCTCTGGCCATGCCTGGCCAGAGAGTGTAACATTGTTAGAGGGTGCTTCCGGGCATCACCCGACTAGGGTGAACAACTATACCATTACAACTTCGATGAACATAGAAAAAACACCACCACTGCCATATGTATATAAATGCACCAGTCACTATCAGCGCGCTATGTGAACAAGGCCGCATGTCTGGCGGCCAAAACGCATTATTTGGACCCCTGATGTGTGAATAAACTACACTTTACTCTGAACATTGCCCACCGCGGAGTCTTGTGCTGCGCCGTTCTGATGGATGTGCAAAACTTTGGGATTTCGTTGTGAATATATATATATATATATATATATATATATATATATATATATATATATATATATATTACCTACTGGCGGTCGCCAGTAGGTAGTTATAGTTAGGACCTAGTTTCCATAGGAAATCCGCAACATTCTATTGGGAATAACTTTGGCGTTGACGGGCGGAATTGGCTGAATTTCTCCAAGAATATGGCCAGCTCCGCTCCGCTCCTTCCCTGAAAGTTTGGGGGGGATTCGTCAATCGGGGGCCGAGATAAAAGGGGGGTCCCAAAACGTGTTTTCCCCATGTTAATTTCCATAGGGCGGTTGGACTCACTTTTAGCCCGAAGGGCTGAATGGATTTCTATCAAACTTGGCAAAATTGTAGGGACTGGTAGCCCGATGTGCCTTTGCTATGTCTCAAGATATGTGCTCCAGTGGATTTTGAGTAATTTAGGTTCAAAAAAATATATATATCTATAAGCGCGCCCCGTTACGCGCACCGGGGCGCGCACCAGCGAGCTACGCGAGTACGCGAGCAGAAAGCTGATTGGCTCTCGGGTGTCTGTCAACATTCCAAACAGTCCGGAGCAGCCGCCATCTTGTGTCTTGGTAGGATCGAGACACAAGAGGTGGCAAAAACAAAGGGGGAAATGACCAAAAGGGGGCAGGGTAGACCCCCCCTGACCCCTAGGTTTGATGTGGGGGCCATAAAAGGGCCCCGCGGGGCCAAAATGTTTTTTTTTTCCGATTTTCGCGGGGGGAGCGCCCGGTACGCGCACCGGGGAGCGTACCGGGGAGCGTACCCTGGAGAAAAAAGAATGACAGAGTTTTTTAAAAATGTAGCATTTTTTTATAAATTGGAGGTAGTTCTAAAAAGAACTATTTTTTTATTCTTTTTGTTGTTTTATATTTTTTTTATTGTTTTTTTGAACATTTTTGACTTTTTTTGGCTTTTATGAACAATTTTATATTTTTTTTGTAATTTTTATGGGGACAAACAAAAAACAGGGAATTGTAAACGGCTCAACTGGAGCAAAAAAAATCAGGAAAAAATTAAGGTTTCTTTCTGCAGTTGTGGTTGTCTCCAGCACGGTTGATTAGTTTTATACTTTGCTCCCCATAGGAAATTGTAGTCCCTCAAAATATCCAAACTATTTTGTAATCTCCAAACTGGGGTTGGATATTTGGGACCATCTCCCTTGTCTCTGGACCCGATGGAGTGGGTTGTTTGCTTTTGGAGGTGGTGGGAGAAGATTGGGGAGGGTTTCTTATTAGTTCTCTGACCTCTGCCGCAGAATAGTTGTTTGGGTGCCGGCGTTGCATATGGCGCATCATTGTATGGTTCCCAAATGAATATTTTTTGTCAGGGTTTCCCCTGGAAAGTACAGTGCCACAGATGAGACATGTCACTTTGGGAGCATTGACTTTCTTGTGTCCCCTTGGGATTTTAAAAAACTCCCACACAAAGTGCTCCCGAGGTTTATAGGGGGTATTGTCTTCAGGCAGGAACCGCCTCTCCTCCTCCTCCTCCTCCTCCTCTTCTTCTTCTTCACCACCACTGTGGTGTTGTGGTGGTCCTTGTGGTGGTGGTGGTGGTGGTTGAGATGCTCCTGCTGCTGCTGCTACTGTAGCCATTTCTCAGGTCTGTAAACAGGTCTTCCTCAGTCAAAGTACAAAGTAAGAATGAGGAAAAAAGGTGGGGGCTTTCATCATTTGGAAAAAAAATTGCTCTGAACCAGTGAAAAGTGTTATTTTCAGGTCACATGACCCGACGCGCTTACGCTACGCGCCCCGGTGCGCGCCCGGGGGCGCTTACGTAGCGCGATCGTATGCGCTCAGGCGCTTCCGGGTGCGCTTACGCCGTGCGTCATAAGACGCATCTGGCGGCTCCGCGATACGTCACGATGATGTTTTCGTTCGCGGAAATAGCGCTAACGGGATGCTCACCGGTACGCGCACCGGGGCGCGCTGCAAGACTGCGCTTACCGGTGCACTCACCGGTACGCGCACCGGGAGCGCTCCCGGGCAAAAAAAAACATAAAAATAAATAAACATGAACAATATACATAAAAAATAGTATTACATAAATATACAATATAGGATTCATTATAAAAATTAAAAAAAATCATAGCTATAGAAAATTGCTATTAAAAAACCTTTGATATTCACTGAAAAAAACATAGGTTTGAGGACCTATATATAGTTAGGAATTAGCATTTACAAAACCTATGAAATTCACTGAAAAAACCATAGGTTTCACACCAGTTATAGTTAGGAATTAGCATTTAAAAAACCTATTAAATTCACTGAAAAAACCATAGGTTTGACACCAGTTATAGTTAGCTGGAAATTTTACTGACATAAAACCATTGAAATTCCCAGTTATAGTTAGTTGGACTCACTATAACTTGCGCGCCTGCAATGCACTGCTGATGACGTCACATATTACATCACTTATGACATGGTCAGTGACATCACTCATGACATCACTGATGACACCATCCTTGTGACAGAGTGACAGACCACTTTTCAGTGTAATGTAACCCTTGAAACACATATTCAAAAATAGAAACTAAAATTTACAAAAAAAATCAGTAATTCCACCATCTATATACACATCCACTCATTCACCAACAGTTCTATATAGTCACTCATACATATACTCACTCATCATATGTAGTGATACACCTATACATCCTGTTACACACCGACAGTCATCAAAAAGTTACTCACACATGCAAATAAACTATTGAACATCCATTTATTTGCATATACAGCTATACACACACTACCACCTTACTTCTAAGGAAACTTACACATACTTACTCTCTTAAACAATCACTTATAGAAACACAAACTTATTTAAACAGGAACTCTTACAATCTCTCACTCTCACATATACTCACTTATATACATCAATACTCACATATACTAGATTAAAATATATGTAGTTACTGATAAAGACACTAGTGAGACAGTCATTCACTCACTAACACACACATATACACACTCATCCACCCATACAGTCCTGCACATACGCTGTCTTCAAAACACATACAAACTGTGAGTCAGTCATTGATGCATCTATGTGCTAAGTAATACCCACCAAACCATACAGACCTTTACATATACATATATGAAACATATTTATTTTTCAAAAAGACACACATTCACTGGATGGTGTCATCAGTGATGTCATGAGTGATGTCACTGACCATGTCATGAGTGGTGTAATATGTGACGTCATCAGCAGTGCATTGCAGGCGCGCAAGTTATAGTGAGTCCAACTAACTATAACTGGGAATTTCAATGGTTTTATGTCAGTAAAATTTCCAGCTAACTATAACTGGTGTCAAACCTATGGTTTTTTCAGTGAATATATATATATATATATATATATATATATATATATATATATGAGAACAATTTTCTCGCAAAACGAGAGTAGAAAGAAGGCACTCACTCGACTTAATTTCTGTGATAGGCGGATTTATTAAACAGTTGCTGCCATGCCCTACGCGTTTCGGTCAGGTGACTCTGACCTTGTTCACGGGAATGCATACAGATATATATATCACGCTCTATAAGCCCAAATAATAAATAAATATATATATATATATATATATATATATATATATATATATATATATATATTCCAAGACAATCCGATATTGGCGTAGTTACAAATCCAAGCTGCAAATACGGACACGGACCCAAAAGTAAGTGCAAGTAATTTTATTCTTCGGTGTTTACAGTCTCCATGACGCGTTTCGCGCTTCCACGAGCACTTGATCACATGACATGGCTATCATAGGACATTGGTTTAAATACAATAGATTTTGAGTCACATGTTGTAGCCTACAACTACAATAGAAACAGAAGAAATTTGCAATTCACAGAAACTACAAATAAAATTGCTGATGTTTCTGTAAAGCAATATTGAATTAAATATGCCTGGAGTGGTTAAAAACATGTGCCATTAAACATTTTGTTAAATACTTAAAACCATATGATATATGATACACTGATCCTGCTCTTCCTCTCCACAATCCACTCCACTAGTATGGGAGGACAAACACAGGAGGATGGCACCAAAGAGCAAGGACACACTCTGATGTTCGTGATTTCTTTTCTTTTATTCGTTTCTCATTATTTTCAACAGCAAATTGCTTGTGCATACATGAAACAGACAATGTACGTGTTTTGGCCTGAGGCCTTCATCCGGGTCATACAGTCTAAAGTGCAGAGTGTCATATAAAGGGGACTTCCCTGGATGAGTATTTATCACTGCTCTATCACCTGTCGCTAGGCTGGTAGTTATTTTGGCTAACCGGGTCCATATCTCCTACTTATGTGGTTAGGACAAATAGAGCGTATTGTTACCCAGCACAATAGAATTTATATGAATACCGGTTTGGAATTTCTTTATGTCTTATCCTTTGTCCTCCCTACTTCTTTTTTAAAATATTTTTTTTTACTTTCTTTATATATTCGCTGGACAGAGTGGACAGATTGTCACCTCATACTGTATTTGATTTACAACCTAACGACAGTCATATAATTGTACATTGTCATAAAATGTATTGCAATATGTAATGCTCACCTGAGACGGGTGATATGTAATATGTATACAGGCTATTCTACTCTGTTTTGTCTCAAAGTTCTAAGAAATAAAACAAATTTAAACAAAAAATGGAGACTGCCCTAGTCCCTCCCTTCATGCATTAAAATACCTTTAAAGGAACACTACACATTTGACCTGACATATAGAATATAACAATTATAAATATGAATTGTATCAGAAGAAATATGTTGTCAGTGAGGTGAAGTACCTGTTTTCACTGTTTTCTCTGTTGGTTTCCTGTTAACACTGATACCAGTCTTTTTCTATTTTGATATACCTATCAATTAAGCCATCTTTTTTCTTAATCCAGAAAGAAATGACCTTCTTACCTGTTACATTCAAATTTATCCAAAATATTGTGATAAATATAAAGTACCACTGCCTCAAAAATAAATATCCAATGTATCAAAATAGTTTCAAAAGTGACAGTAAAGTGCCAATGCTAAGTGCTGTTCATCACTATATGTACAAACCACAAAGACAAATTGAACTCAGAGACATAGGGCTGGATTCCATGTTCAATGCTTACTGCCAAGTGACCTTAAACCTTTGCATGGTTCAGACGGCCCCTGGCCGTCCGAGGTCACGGGGGCATTTGCGGAGGATGGCCGGGGGCCGTCCGAATCCTGCCCGGGGGCCGTCCGAATCCCGCCCACTATTCAAATCACCCGCACAGCGCGAAAATTTGCTCCGCATGCAAAGGGTTAAAGTGCACATGCTAAGTGCTACTCATGGATGTGTGCAATCCCCGCAATATATATGGTGATGCTCACAGTGGATGAAACCAACTACCATAAATCTCACTCCCAAATCACTAAAGATTAATTTTTGTCGCTTCCTCCCACGAACAATGTCTTCATCATCATTTGCAAGCAATGTCCCATTGCATCTTAAAGTGCTAGTGCAAAACAAGATTCTTAGTTCTTGGGTATAAAACATGTCCTTGTCACGATAAAGTATCTCAAGGAAATTGCCCAGCCACATTTGTTCCATAACATGATTATAAACAGAACTAACACTACACAATCCTCCCTGGTCACAAATTACATATATTCAGGCTAATAAAAATTAATTAAGTTTCTAATATCAAGCTAGTCCTAAAAAATCTTCTCCATCAATTCATTCCTCCCTCACATTAGGTTTCTCAGTAAAGCTCACTACAGAGAAAGTTGTCAAAGAGGAAAGAGGTTAAAAAAACTAAGGGAACACATGAGAGAAGAGAGGTGAATGCACTAGGGAGGGGAGAGAAGAGAGACAGAGGAAACCGAGCGAGAAACATGAGATCGATGACGGCAGAAAGACAATGAGTCATTATCTAATTCACAAAAATATATGTACGTCAGCATCAGTGTTAAGACCCCACGGAACCTCATTTCCCACTATTATGATCCATTTGGCTTCTGCTTTTCTTAGGGCAAATTCACAATCCTCTCCTCTGTTTCTCCATGGGATATGTTCAATGCCAAAGAATGAAAATGACTTCAAATCACCCCCATGGTCTCTCCAAGTGTGTTTTGATAGGACATATTGTATGAAGCTGGCTCTGTATATATTACACCAAAGTGAGCACAAAGTCCAGTGGAATCCCAAAGTTAGGCAGGCAGCAGTAAAAGTAGATAGCACCTTACTCTCCAAATGTTGTAGAGTGGGTGAGCAGTAAGGCTTTATCAGAGGGTAGTGTTAAGCATTTGTTGTACACACTCAATCAGCAAATGATTGTTTGCATAAAAATATTCTTTTAGGTATTTTATTTCCTAGAACCAAGCAAGCCTGGTACAGGTAAGTGAGTGATACTTTGCAGTAAAAATACAGTTCGAATTGCAATTGTATATATACTTTGGTTTGGTTGCAAGAGAAGTACTGCTAATGCAATGCTTTAAAATATTGTACATATACTTTGTATTGGCTTTTAATAGAATGTCCAGTAGAATACTTTACAGATTAATTTTTGCACACAGTGTAGTATCCCTGGATACTACACTGGGACAGTTCCTGTAGACAGGTAAGTAAAAGAGTTTTTGTTAATTGGTTACAGTTTTAGAGACTTTTATAGATTTTCCAACTCCGAACTTAGAAATGTTTTTATAGAAAAACAGTCAATGTTATCGTATGGAGAAAATTATGTTATCGGTTCAGAGGTACGTACTTTGTTGTGGGAGTTGGGTTTCTGGGGTTAGACTCAGGGGCCCCCCAGGGTCAAGGATGCACTCTTGTTACACCCTCAGTGGCACTAGGGCTGCCGGGTACAGAGTGCTGAGGCCCAATGTTATGTAATGGGGTTAGGGGGCCTCTGGTTGGTGGCTGCTCACGAGCAGGCCACAAGGCTGTGGGAGCAAAAGCTCCTGGACTTAAGCTCAGGGAAAATGGGGGTTTAAGATGGCACCAAAGGGACACCCTCAGCGGCACTAGGGTGGCCGGGTGCAGACTGCTGGTTTGTCATCGACTGCCCTGTTATTTTCAATCTGTATTCTCCGGTTGGCAAACACACTGCAAGCTCGGGACGAAGGTCTTCTGGGTGCGACCACCACTTGGGATGCTGGGGGATGGCTAAACACTGTTGGCGGGCCACCCAAGGTCAAGATCATGGGGCATCGGGTACAGGGGTGTCTTTTAGGGTGGGATCTTCTTACCAGCTCCTGGCCGCGGTTGGGGGACCTTCTGGATTGAGGCCACAGGTGTCGACTGGAGGCTTGAGGCAGGTCAGGGATCACCGGATTTTGGGTCAGGATCGCTGGGCAGACCTCCTTGTGGTGTTGGGCCACTCGAACTCAGTCCGTGGGCGTCAGGTGCAGAGACGTGCAGACTGGCGGATTTCGCCAGAGCTGCAGTCTGTGGGTGAACAAATCTGGTGTTTACTGGAGACAAAGACTTTTCTTTGGAAGGCAGGGCAGGCTGTGTTCTTGAGATTGCTGGCTGCAGGACACACCAGAGTTTCGCTTCTGCAGGTTCGAGGTGGGGACAGGCCAGCAGGGCTGGGGTCATGTCAGTGGGCATCCTCCTCTTCTTAGCTGTGGCATGGCTGTTCAGTCTTTCTTCTTCTTTTGTTCTTGTGGTTTCTTTTCTGAGGAGTCAAGGTTCAGGGGTGCCCCTAAATACTAGCTTTAGGGATGTTACAGGCAAGTAAAACGTTGGGACCAAGGGGTCCCTTCCTTATTGTGGTTATTCCCCCTAATATGCCACACTCCAGTGAGAGGGGGGCATATGCCTAACTCTGGCTGGCTGGGACCCCCATCTGTAAGATGGTGGGGATAGAGAGTTGGGCTTCACCTCGCCTCCACTACCTGAGGGGTTGGCAAAGGTGGCACACTTCTTTTCCTCTCTTGTTTTTTCCTGCCAATTCTCACACCCAATGTGGGGGTCAGAACCAATGGTGGCCAGTTCCTGAAAGCAGCAACAGGCCTGGGGAAGCTCACAAAGGTGGAAAGCCTTTAAATCTTCCCATTCGTGACCCTGCCAATCCTGGGGAAGGAGGCTTGGCACCTCATCTCATGATGTGCATTGCTTCAGACCCCCAGAGTAGCAGGCTCTTGACCCAAGGGTCCAGAAACAAGTAATGTTATGTTATGATGTTATTTTATGGGTTTTATATAGCGCACAGCTGCCCATCAAATGAGTGTCCCAACGCTGAAAGCAGGAATTAGGAGGTTACTAGCAGAAAATCGGGCCTAGAGTGGAGGAAAAGGTGCGTTTTAATTGCCTTACGGAATTCCAGGTAGTTAATCATGCTGGGGATGTGTAGAGGAAGAGAGTTTAATGTGCTGAGATGTTAGATACCAAACTTCTCAGTTTTCAGGAAAGCCATGATGGTACTGGGGAGTTCGTAATGACAAACTCCCAGCACCATATACTCTTAATGGCATTACTGCACTTACAATGTCTAAGAATTGGCGTAGACACTGTATGGGTACAGGGCTTGTATAATGCACCCAGCTGGAGGGATGGCTGATCTAACAATCAATCAATCAATCAATCAATAAGTCATTTGTAGAGTGCGTCTACTCACCCGTAAGGGTCTCAAGGCGCTGGGGGTGGGGAGGGGTGCAGGTTCCAGGCCATCAAGGAGTGGGTCTGTCGAAGAGCCAGGTTTTGAGGTTGAGGAGAAGGAGAATGAGTGGCCTCCCTAACTAGTCTTTCTGGTGCGGCGGACCGCGGCCTAGGAGAGCTGGGCTGATCCTAGGGTCCTTTGGGTGCGTGGAATTTGAGTCAGCTGTTCAGGAATGCTTGTCCGGTGTCGTAGAGGGCCTTGTTTGCGTGGGTGAGCATATTGAAGGTGACTCTAGCCTCGATGGGGAGCCAGTGGAGTGTGCGCAGGTGCTAGAAAATGTGGCAGTGTCTTGGCAGGTTGAGGACCAGTCTTGCGGTTCTGTAGCTTGCGGGTGAGGTTTTTGTTTATTCCGGCATAGAGTGCTGATCTATGCCAGGGCAGTGGGTTGTGTGCCATGTCGACTCTTCACTTTGTTCTGCACGAAAACACGCAACCTGCAAAGGCAGTGTGTGAGTGTAAAGGCACTGGGCCTCTAAGGGTTGCACAATAAGTGCTGTAGCCCTTAGAGTCATTCCCTGGTCACAGTGCCCTGGGTACCTGTGGTACCATTTACCAGGGACTGCCCTGTGGATAGAGAGTGCCAATTGGGTTTGGTCTTCAATGCAGTTTTATGGAAAGAACATAGGCCCTGGGTAACTGATTGTCAGGAGCCCAGGGCACACTCACTCAAAGTACATCAGCAGTTCAGCAAAAAGTGGGGGCAACCATGCAGAAAGTGGGCACTTTTTCACACATATGTGAAATCCTTGTTCAATATTGCTCTTATATGTTGTAAAATGTGCAGCTTCAATTTATTCACAGTGCTGCCTATGTATTGTTTTCCACACTGGCATTCCAGAACATGTACCACATGTGTAGTCGCCCATAAGATCCTTCCTCAATCCTTCTCTTCTCACCACTAAAAGTCACAAGCTCTTGGCGGTTCTGCCCATACTTGCAGGCTTTACAGTTATAGCATTTAAAAAAGCCATTGGTTTTCAACCAATCCAATTTGCGATCACCTTGTCCAGACTTTGGGAAATAGCTCTGTGTTAATAAGTACCACAATTATGGTGCTATTCTGTATGTAATATTAAGATGTTCTGTTGTACAAGCGCTCAAGTCTTCATCTTTCCTGGGTACTCTCCAATGGTTTTGTAAGGTGTCTCTAATTGCTATATATATATATATGTGTGTGTGTATGTATATATATATATATATATATATATATATATATATATATATATATCATTCATACATATATATATCCGCAACATTCTATTTGCAATAACTTTTGTGCCGCTTGACGAATCTTCACAAAATTTTCAAAACTCGTGGGCCGCTCCGGTCCGCTCCTATCCTGAAAGTTTGGGGGTGGTTCGTAATGCGGGGCAGAGAAAAAAGGGGGGGTCCCAAAACGTTTTTTCTCCATGCAATTTTCCATACAAACCTTTAATCGCAGCTACAGCCCGAACTGCTGAACGGAATTACACTAAATTTGGCAAAGAGGTAGTCCTTCGTTCACACTCGTGCCTTTTAGTAAAATGGTGTAAATCTGTTCAGTAGTTTTTTAGATATTAAAGGAAAAATATACATATATATCTGGGCAGAGCCTAACAACACATTTCATCGTGAGATCTGATTGGCTGTCAGCACTTCATCCAAGAAGTGTTGGCAGCCATCTTGGGACCGATATACATGATAGCACCTCATTAAAAAGCATTGCAGTTAATAGGTTTTTTTATTTTTTTATTTCTGAAATTCTTTATTGTAAAAAATATATATTTACATGGACAAGGCTTATACATGAGTGGAGGAAGAAAGTAGGCGGAGGAAGAGAAAGGAAGAAGGAAGAGGGGGGGGGGAGGCTGTAGTCCGTACTCTTGAGGTTGTTCGAAATCTCGGTGTTTCAAAGTTCGGATTCCGTTCCATGGAGCTGCTTGACGTTTGACCTGTCTCTGTGTTCGCCCGAATCTTACCCCCGGCCCCGGTCCCGAAGGGAACAGTAAAGAGATATAGTAGGAGATGAGAGGTGTGCAGGGCATTTTTTGTTAACGCATAGGTTCAGCGTGTGCCCTCAGTTACATCTTGTTCAAAAGCCTATGGCGGTTTGTGTGATGATAGGTAGAGGTCTAAGGACCCCCACATGGTTGACTGCTTGTGCGTTTTCGGTGAGTGTTTCGCTGTGATGTTATCTGCCCCCCTTAGGAACGTGACCCAGTTGAGCCATGCTTGGGGTGCCGCTTTCGATGTGTCCTTCCAGTTAGTTAGGACTATTTTAACTGCGGCTGTCAGCAGGAGGTCTATGAGGTCACGATCCTCTGTCGTTGTGATGGCCTGGGATGTGAAACCTAGGGCTAGGCTTGCGAAGTCTATTTTTATGTCTATGCCTGTGATCTCGTGGATGAGTATTCTGATTCTTCCCCAAAAGTCCTTTACTTTTGGGCACTTGAGCAGGAGGTGTTCTAGGTCCCCCCTCTCCTTGTCGCAGTTCCAGCATACATCGCTGTCTCTGATGCACAGGGTGGCCAGTCAGGCCGGTGTCCAGTATGCCTTGTGTACTAGCCAAAGTTTCGTCTGGTTTAGTGTGGTCGTTATCTTTTTCCTAGTTGTGGATCTCCATAGTTCGGCTTTCTCCCCCTCACTTAGTTCTTTCCCTGCTGCCTCCCCCCAGAAGTTTGTGACCTTGTCATTAAGTTTGGTGTTTTTGGGGCGGAGGACCTTGTATAAATGTGCTACCTGGTGCCCTAGTGTGTTCAGGCTGGCAGCGAGCTGTATTATCGATGGTGTCTGGCTGTTAAGGTTTGCCTTCCTTATTGCGACTTTTATCTTCAGAAAGTTGTACAGTTCTATGCTGTGTAAGTTGTGGTTCCCCTTTAAGGTGTCGAACGTTATGTCCGCGCCTTTGTTCTGGAAGTCTTTGGCTATGGAGATACCTTGGCTGTACCATTCGTGCATGTCTAGAACCTTGCCCTTGTATTTGAGGGTGGGGTTGTGCCAGATGGATTCAAAAGGACCCCCCCTGATGCTCGTGTTTAATAGTTTGTCTACCTTCAGGAGGGCTCGTTTTGTGCTTCTCAGGACTGGGTTGTCTTTAATTGCTGGGTGTCGGGTGGCTGTGAGGAGGGTGATGGGCTTCATGCCTTTTAGTAGCCCTTGTTCAAGTGATAGCCATGCTGGGGTGTAGTCCTGTCTTGGGTCTAGCCAGTGCAGACCCTGTCTAGCTATGCACGCATCGTGAAAACGTTTGAAGTTTGTCATGTTTAGACCACCCTGCTCTTTTGATAGTCTGAGCTTGTGTAGGCTTATTCTGGGCTTTTTCCCTCTCCATAAGAAGTTGTTCAGTATTTTGTCCACCCTTTTGTGGAAGTCTTCTGTGTTGGTTAGTGGTAGCATGGTTAGCACATAGTTCACCATCGGTGTGAGCATCATTTTAATTGTTTCTACCCTTCCCCACCATGTTGTGAATTTGGGGGACCACCCGTCTACCTTGTCCTTAATCTTCTGGATTGTTGCTTGTTCATTGTGTTCTAGTGTTGTTCTTAGGTCTCTCTCAAACAGGATGCCTAGATACTTAATAGGTTTCTGCTGCCACGTTAGGCCAGACGTTCCTAGTACTGTGCTTGTTGTGTGTATGTTTAGAGGTTTGCACACTGATTTGTCCTTGTTGAGTTTGTACCCTGAGACCTGGGCGTACTTCTCGATAGTGTCTGTCAGTGCTTTGATGGATCTTTCTGGGTCTTCTGTCATTATTAAAACATCATCTGCATATGCTGCTAGCTTGAAGTTTTCCCCCCCTATCGGGACCCCTGCTATATCTGTGTTCGTTCTTATCATTGTTAGGAGCGGTTCTATTGCCAGTAGGAAGAGGCCAGGTGAGAGTGGACAGCCTTGTCTTGTACCTCTGCCTAAGTTTAGTATGTTTGAGGTGCCTCCGTTTACTACCACCCTTGCTTTGGGGCTGCTGTACAGC
Source organism: Lissotriton helveticus (assembly GCF_964261635.1). Classification (NCBI taxonomy): domain Eukaryota; kingdom Metazoa; phylum Chordata; class Amphibia; order Caudata; family Salamandridae; genus Lissotriton; species Lissotriton helveticus. The sequence goes on along the minus strand of NC_136061.1, from coordinate 381,463,978 downwards.
GCCATTACCATCCTCCTATAGTTTGGTCCTAGCCCGAACTTCCCCATGCAGCAATCTAAAAAGGGCCATGAGACTCTGTCAAAAGCCTTTTCGGCATCCAGAGCTATCATCACAGCCGTTTTGCTGCTGTTGGCTGAGTGGTTAATTATATGGCATAATAGTCTGGTGTTATCGTGAGACATTCGGTTTTTAAGATATCCAACCTGGGAGTTGTGTATGAGCTTGGGAAGATATGCATTGAGTCTATTGGCCAGTATTTCGCGTATATCTTGCAGTCTACATTTATGAGTGAGATCGGTCTGAAGTTCTTCGCCTCTGTTGTGTCCTTCCCTTCCTTTGGTATGACTAATATGTTTGCCTCAGCCATTGAGGGTGTCATGCGTCCTTTGAGGACGCAATCCTCAAATACCTGTTTCATTGTGGGTTGGAGCGTGTTGAGGTATTGCTTGTAAAAGCCTGCCGTGAATCCGTCTGGTCCTGGTGCTTTGTTGTCCTTAAGACCGGCTGTAGCTTTCTTTATCTCTTCTTCCGTTACAGTTAGTTCTAGGGTGTCTCGTTCTCGGTCTGTTAGTGTGGGTGTGGATATGTTACTCAGAAGTTCCTCGCCCCCGTCCTCTTTTAGCGCCTCGTCTCTTGTGTATAGGCCCTCGTAGAAGTCCCTGAAGACCTCCAGGATGTCCTTGTTGGCGGTTTGGGCCTTGTTGTGTTTGTCTTTGATTGCCCCTATTGTGTGCTGTTTTTGCTTTCCCCTTAGGTAGGTTGCTAGGTTTTTCCCCGCTTTGTTCGCAGTGCATAGGTTGACTGATTTGTATTTGTCAATCCAGGTCCCTGCCCTCTCGCTCAGTATTCTGTTGAGCTCATACTTCCGTCTTGTCAGGTTCATGAGTGTGTTGTTGTCTTCTAATCTAGCAATGTGGCTGTTCTCTAGTGCTTTAATCTCTTTCTCAAGTTCAGCTATTCTCTTGTTCCTTGTTTTGTTCATTTTGCCCTTGATCGACATGACTATGCCCCGTATAGTGGCTTTTAGAGCATCCCATAGTACCTCCCTGGGTGTCTCTGGTGTATCATTGGCTGACAGGTATTCTGTGATTGCCCTCTCTATCTCTGCCTTCGCTGATGTGTGCTGGAGAAGGCTGTCGTCGAATCGCCACCTGCGGGTTGGCTTTTCGTTGTGTCTGCCTGATAGGGATAGGCTTATGTGTGCATGATCTGATATTGTTCTGGGTCCTATTTCTGTATGGTCTATGAGGTGGGTGTGTGTTTCTGACATTAGTATGTAGTCTATTCGGCTGTAGGAGTTGTGGGGGTTGGAGTAGAACGTATATTCTCTAGCGTCTGGGTTGCTTAGGCGCCATGGGTCCTTCATTCTCAGTTTGGAGCATAGGTTCCTAAGGATGTTGGGGCTAGCTGTTGAGTGGCGTCTGCTGGGGTGCTTGTCAATCGCTGGGTCAAGAACTTGATTCATGTCCCCCGCGATGATCAGCAGGTCGTCCAATGGCAGGGTGTGTAACTGGGCTCCTACCCCCTCCCAAAAGTGTTTGTCCTCGCTGTTAGGGCCGTATATGTTCACCACGTGGTAGGTCTCCCCTGCTCTCCTAAGACTGGTTACCAATGTTCTGCCTTGGGTGTCCGCTTGGTAGTTAACCACTTCTAGGTTCGAGTTTTTGCTAATTATTGTTACTACCCCATTCTTCTTGTTCTGGGCTGGAGATCCCACCACCTCACCTATCCAGTTGGCTCTCAATCTTGTGATGTCTGCCTCTTCTAGCCTTGTTTCTTGGAGCACATATATGTCGCTTTTAAGTTTCTTGAGATGCTCGAGCACCTTCCGCCTTTTCACTGGGCTGTTGAGACCCTTGACGTTTAGGGACACTATTTTGATGTCTGACGCTATGCTATTCTGGCTATTGTACGTCATTAATGCTGCTTTGCGTTCGCTGTACCAATGGCTCTTCTCTAGGTGTTTTTGTTCTCAGCGTTGTGAGCCTTTTCGTGTCTTTATGCGTGCGTTTGCTCCTACCAGATGTGAGTGTAGTGAAAGGGAAGTGAAAGATGAAGATGAAGTAAAGAAAAAGATAGTCAGTAAGCCCATGTATAGAACCTCTCCCCCCCCTCTCCCCCCCGCCCCTCTCCCCCCCTCCCTCCCTCCCGCCCCCCTCCCTCCCTTACTTGCTAAATGGGTGTGCGACGACAAAGTTCCTCTGCTCGCATCATCCCTGAGGTAGAGTTTGTTTCTTTCCTTTGGCTGTTGGTACGCCTCTCTGCCTGGGTCTCTTGCTCGCCCGTCAGTCTATTTCTTGCAGGGGCTCTTCCTTCAATCTGGGCATTTGTGTGTAGAGGTAGATATGCTGTTCTGTGTTCCTTGCTGAAGTCCTTCGTGCGCCTTTTACTCCGATTTTTCGCTCAATCCTGGTGATGCGCTCCTCTTTGCTGCTCCTGGACTTTTGTTTTCCTCCATGTCCTCCACCGGTGGTCCTTGCAGATATCGTTTTAGCTCTCCTGGGCATTCAAAAAACATCGTCTTCCATGTGTCTGTTACTTTGAACTTTGTAGGGCTGACGAAGCTGAAGGTGGCCCCTCTTCTGCGTAGAGTGTCTCTTTGCGCTAAAAAACCTTTTCTTAACTCAACTGTCGGTTTTGAGTAGTCCTGGGTCAGTACTATCTTGCTTCCGGCCCACGTCAGATTCTGGTTTTTTCTGGCGAAGGAGAAGATGGCTTCTGTCTGATTTAATCTTAGTGGGTTGCATATTATTGCTCTCGGCCCTCTGCCTGTAGTATGTTTTCCTGATGGTACTCTGTATGCCTTTTGTACTTCGAAACCTCGCTCGAAAGTGATGCCTGTAAGTTTGGGGATCATCTCTTCCAGCATGGCTACACAGGAGCCTGCCTTATCTTCTGTCCCTTCCGGCACCCCCAGGATTCTTACATTGCCTCTCCTTGACCTGTCGTCCTTCTCCGCTAGCTGCTTTTGTATGGCACTTGTAGCTGTTCTCAGTTCTGATATGGCCTTGGTGTTCTTCCTTGTTTCGTCTTCCCCTGAGCTTATTCGGCTTTCTGCGGCTTCTATTCTTGTGTTCGTTTTGTGAAGGTCCGCTCTTATCGCCGCCATCTCTAGTTGCATGTTCTCCAGCTTGAGTTTCGTCTCTCTCCCCACCTCGTTACCTTCGTTTACTTTCCGCAGGATGGTTTCTAGAGTGACAGTTTCTCCTCTTGTTTTGGATGGGGACCCTTGGTTGTCTATTTTGGGGTTTTTCTGCTCGCCCATCTTCCCATCGCTGCCTGGCATTATTCCGATGCCCCTTCTTGATAGGATGTTGACCAGTCTTCCTCCCGCTTGGGCCACCTTTGGTACGCACGTCGCCTTTGGTGCTGGAGCTTGGGTGCCCTGTCTATATCTGCTTGGCTCTCTGATGTGTCTCGTTCTGGTCTTTGCCTTGGGCCCTGCCAGCGTGTATTTAGTCTTGTTACTGGCCTTGTAGGTCTCTGGCCCTTTAAATCTTCTCTTGACCCATCTTGAGAGTGAAGCACGAGGATTGTTTTGGCGTTTCTGGTGACGCTTGGCACTCGCCCTTTTCCCCGCACGACCCCTGTCTTGCGGTCTCCTTATCGCTTGCTTACTTGCAGTTGCGGGTAATATGGCCCCAGGGCTTAGGGGGAGGGCGAGGGCGCTTGCTCCCACTCTCTCCGACTATGCTGCCAGTTCTTTTCGCTCGTTTCCTGCTTCTTATTGCGCCTTTTTGGGGTCGTTATCTGCACCTCCTTGCCTCTGCTCTTTGTGCTGTGTGTCTATTTGGCCCCGTATATTCACTGCCCCGCTTGGGTACCTCCTGTGCCAAGTTGCCTCGCAGTCGTTGTGTCTGATCGTCTCTCTGCGCTGCTCTTAGGCGCTCTGGCCGCCTCGGTGCCGTTCCTTTTGCCTTCGAGCGTGTTCCGGTGCCCTCGGTGCCGCTTGCTAACCTCTCCTTCTTTCTCCCCCTCGCTGGTAGGCGTTGCGGGCGTTCGCGCTCCCCCGCCGTCCTGTTTACCGGCCCCACCTTCCGGCTGCCACCACTTCCGCTTCCGGGTCACGGGTAGCCTGCCTATTGCCTTCCGCCTGGCCTCAGGGAAGACTTCCGGTGATGGCGCCCATGTAGCCTCCTCACTTCCGGTTTGTCGTCGCTCTTTTTTTCCGGACTCCGGGTGTTGGCGATGTGGCTTTTTGGGCAGGTTAGGATCGCTGTCCTCTTCCACTTCTGCGCGGCGCTCTCCTTCTCTGTCCCTCTTTGTTTCAAGGTGGCCGTCAGCTCCCGGCTACCCTTCTCCTGCTGGCGCTTGTACTGGTGGCTTGGTGGTGTACCAGTCCACGTTGGGGGGGTACCTTCAGCAGGGTTTTCCAGGGTGTAGCCGCTGTGGCGGCGTGTTCTTGCTTATTTTCCTCCGTGAGCTTCCCTTCGATGGCTCCTTCTCCCCTCAGGCCGCCATCTTGGTCTTCGTGCTGTTGTTTGCCCACGGGTTCTCGGGCTCGTTACTCGTTCTTTGGCGGTGCACCTTCGCTCCTCACTCGTCGAATGGCAGCACCGATCTTTCCCCCACCTTGTCTTGTGCTTCCCGTATGTTTTTAGTTCGTCTGGCTAGTTGTTTTCCCCTCAGGGATGTGGAGCCGACGGACCTAGACGACCGTCTCCATTGCCGTGCAAGCCACGCCCCCGTTAATAGAAGGTTTTAAGACTTTAGTTACATTATAAATCATTTGTTGATGGTACCATACTCATTTGAGGAATTCTGGTGTGTTCTAAGGGTATTTTACCATGTGAAAAAGCCTTTTGCTGGGATATCATGAATCATGTTTGAGAGAAAACTATTTTCTCATGCTTTTCTCACAGAGGTTTGGGAGGTGATCTATAAGCTAAACTGAGAGCATATTTTCTGTAAATTCACTTTATTTTTCTCAGTTAAACATGTACATCCAACAAGGACAGAGACTGTCAGTTGATTCCTTTGTGTTCTACTACAGCCTCCTAGAGTGTTCTAAAGAACAACTAGAGCGCTAACAGTCCTACTTATTACAAAGGTATGGCACACCTGAAGCCATCTTGATTGGAATAAAGTGGTAACTCTTAAAACATTTAATTTAAAAAGCAACAAAAGAAAGGGTTCATTTGGCCATAGGAATTATGATTAGTGCTGCAGAAAGAAAAATTAGGGCACATTTTGAGTGACTTCTAAAATCCTCTTCAATTTCATTAAAAACAATTCTGACATGCAGACTGAAACAAGTACTTTCAACACCAGCAGCAGACTTCCCTGGTGAGCAGTAGCTTTACTACAGTGATATAATGAGCAACTAGAGTGCTAACACTCAGAATTAATGGCAAATGTGTGAGGAAATTAAGAAACAAATAATAACAAATAAGTCTCCCAAGATGGCCACCAGAGACAAACGAGCCCAAATGTAGCCCAAATATCACCTAGATGTAGCCCAAGGATAGCCCAATGACAGAATGTCCCAGAGTGTTCTAAAGAACAACTAGAGCGCTAACAGTCTTACTTATGACAAAAGTATGGAACACCTGAAGCCATCTTGATTGGAATAAAGTGTTAACACTTAAAACATTTAATTTGCAAAGGAACAAAATGAGGTGCTTCATTTTGCCATAAAAATTATGATTAGTGCTGCAGAAAGAAAAATTAGGGCACATTTTGACTTCTCAAATCCTCTTCTATTTCATTAAAAGATTCTAACATACAGAATGAAACATGCAGTTTGAATAACAGCAGCAGACTTCCCTGGTGAGCAGCAGCTTTACTACAGTGATCTAATGAGCAACTAGAGTGCTAACATTCAGAATTTATGGCAGATGTGTGACACATCTGAATGCCCTATGTATGGAACCAGAGTAAACAAGCATTGAAAATGCAATAGGCTTCACCCTCGTTTAAGTTAAAGCAATTCTGTTTGTAATTAGGTGGCTTTCTAGCTCGGATTTTATTCGTGTTTTTCAAACTTTCGTGTACATAACATGCATATGTTGTATATTGTCTTAGCTGCCCTTGTGGCCTCAGATACATAGGAAGCACTAAACATCAAGCTAAGATTCGTAACCTGGAACACCAAAGAGCGATACAGAACAATGATAGTAATTACCCAGTAGCGTGATACTTCTATATACATCATAACAGCAATCGCAAACTCCTGAGTTATTTCTGTCTTGACCATGTGGCTGTAGACTCCAGGGGAGGGGACCGAGAAAAACACCTCAAGAGATTGGAGTCTCGCTACATTATTGATCTGGCCACAAAAACACCTTTGGGTCTCAATATGGGAGAGGAGTTGAAGGTACACCTGTAAATACTGTATGGATTGTATATAATAACTGATATTTTCTGTTTATTTGCCTCACCTTGGGAACTTAGAGCTTTGGGGTTGAACTAAGAGTTATCTTCCCTCAAATCAATATTGAATTTTGCACATATTAGCTCATGTATATTTGTATATATCATCTTTTTGTCAGAGTATGATAGCACCAACTAGATTTTAGTGAGATAGTATTGTGTATGATAGCTTTTGCTTTGGAGATAGTGTTTTGATTGCCCATTGGAGGGCTTCAACAGTTTTCTATTTGCCACAACGGGATTTATCTATTACAAGCATTTGATTCATGTACTCTAACGATTGATTTTCATGCATTGTTTGGTTCCCGGTATTTTGGATTATATTATATTTCTCCATGCAACACAATCATCATTTATTGCAATTTTGATTATTTTCTGTAAATAATGTCTACTTTACTCTGCGAAGACTAAGTGCAATTGTCGGTATATGTTTAATCGTCTTTAGCCAGGGAAATTGCCTGATGTTAATATGGCGGCCTGGCGAGACCATTCCCGTGAGATCTGGTGAGACAATGTGTGTATATGTTGCAGCGTTGTGGCGGCCGCCTGTAACTGATGAAACGCGTCTTTTCTGTGTGCAATAAATCCGTTCTGGATTTAACCCCCGCGAGTGCAGTTTCTTTGTTCGAGTGCACATAATGTATGCATATATGTATATGTATATGTATGCATGGATGTATATTTGTATTTATATAGATATGCAGATTATATATATGTTTATACATGTATGTATATATACACATACATATATGTATAAATGCATATATATATGCATATATGTCATATGTGTGCGTGTAGAGAGAGGTAGGAAGGCTAGAGGTGTAGAGGTGTAGAGGTAGAGGTAGAGAGGTAGAGGTAGAGAGTAGTAGAGAGAGAGGTAGAGAGAAGAGAGTGAATAATAGAGAGTAGAGAGGAGTAGAGAGTGAGCAATAGAGTGTAGTAGAGAGAGTAGCAGAGAGTGAGTTGTAGAGTGAGTAGTAGAGAGTGAGTAGTAGAGAGTGAGTAGTAGAGAGTAGTAGAGAGTGAGTAATAGAGAGTGAGCAGTAGAGAGTAGCAGAGAGTGAGTAGTAGAATGAGTAGTAGAGAGTGAGTAGTGGAGAGTAGTGGAGAGTGAGTAGTAGAGAGTAGTAGAAAGTGAATAGTAGAGTGTGAGTAGTAGAGAGTAGCAGAGTGAGCAGTAGATAGTGAGTAATAGAGAGATAGTAGTAGAGAGAAGTAAAGAGTGAGTAGTAGAGTAATAGAGATTGAGTGGTAGAGAGTAGTAGAGAGTTGTAGAGTGAGTAGTAGAGAGTAGTAGAGAGTGAGTAGTAGAGAGAGTAGTAAAGAGTAGTAGAGTAGTAGAGAGTGAGTTTTAGAGAGAGTAGTAGAGAGAGAGTGTTAGAGAGTAAGTAGTGGAGAGTGTGTAGTAGAGAGTAGAAGAGAGCGGGTAGTAGAGAGTGAGTAGTAGAGAGTGAATAATAGAGAGTGAGTGATAGAGTTTAGTAGAGTGAGTAGTAGAGAGTGAGTAGTAGAGAGAGAGTAGTAGAGAGTAGTAGAATAGTTGAGAGTGAGTGATAGAGAGTAGTAGAGAGTAGTAGTGTGAGTAGTACAGAGTGAGTAGTAGAGAGTAGAGGTAGAGAGTAGTAGAGAGTGAGTAGTAGAGAGTGAGTAGTAGAGAGTAGTAGCGAGTGAGTAGTAGAAAGTTAGTAGCAGAGAGTGAGTAGTAGAGAGTGGATAGTAGAGAGTAGTAGAGAGTGAGTATTAGAGTGATAGTTGTAGAGAGTAGTAGTAGAGAGTGAGTAGTAGAGAGAGTAGTAGAGCGTTAGTAGTAGAGTAGAAGAAAGTAGTCAGTCAGTCAGTGTCAGTCAGTCAGGGTCAGTCAGTCAGTCAGTGTCAGTCAATCAGTGTCAGTCAATGTCAGTCAGTCAGTGTCAGTCAGTCAGTGTCAGTCAATCAGTGTCAGTCAGTGTCAATCAGTCAGTGTCAGTCAGTCGGTGTCAGCTAGAGCAGCTCTGCTGACCTGGTTCTCTGGCTCTAAAGAAGCTCTGCTGACCTGGTTCTCTGGCTCTAAAGCACCTCTGCTGACCTGGTTCTCTCCCTCTAAAGCAGCTCTGCTGACCTGGTTTCTGTGGCTCTACAACAGCTCTGCTTACCTGGTTCTCTGGCTCTAGAGCAGCTCTGCTGACCTAGTGCTTAGGCTCTAGAGCAGCTCTGCTGACCTGGTTCTCCAGCTCTACGACAGCTCTGTTGACCTGATTCTCTGGCTCTAAAGCAGCTCTGCTGACCCGGTTCTATGGCGCTAAAGCAGTTCTGCTGACCTGGTTCTCTGGCTCTAGAGCAGCTCTGCTGACCTGGTCCCTTGGCTCTGAAGCAGCTCTGCTGACCTAGGCCTCTACCTCTAAAGATGCTCTGCTGACCTGGTTCTCTCCCTCCAAAGCAGCTCTACTGACCTGGTTTCTGTGGCTCTGCAGCAGCTCTACGGACCTGGTCCTCTGGCTCTAGAGCAGCTCTGCTGACCTGGTTCTCTGGCTCTAAAGCAGCTCTGCTGACCTGGTTCTCTCCCTCTAAAGCAGATCTGCTGACCTGTTTATCTGGCTCTAGAGCAGCTCTGCTGACCTGGTTCTCTGGCTCTAAAGCAGCTCTGCTGACCTGATTCTCAGGCTCTAAAGCAGATCTGCTGACCTGGTTCTCTGCCTCTAGAGCAGCTCTGCTGACCTGGTTCTCTGGCTCTAAAGAAACTCTGCTGACCTGGTTCTATGGCACTAAAGCAGCTCTGCTGACCTGGTTCCAAGGCTCTAGAGCAGCTCTGCTGACCTGGTTTTCTGGCTCTAAAGCAGTTCTGCTGACCTGGTTCTCTCCCTCTAAAGCAGCTCTGCTGACCTGGTTTTTCTGGCTCTACAGCAACTCTGCTGACCTGGTTCTCGGCCTCTAGAGAAGCTCTGCTGACCTGGATCTCTTACTCTAGAGCAGCTCTGCTGACCTGGGTCTCTGGTTCTAGAGTAGCTCTGCTGACCTGGGTCTCTGGTTCTAGAGCAGCTTTGCTGGCCTGGCTCTCTTGCTTTAAAGCACCTCTGCTGACCTGGTTGTCTGGCTCTACAGCAGCTCTGCTGACCTGGTTCTCTGGCTCTAGAGCAGCTCTGCTGACCTAGTGCTTAGGCTCTAGAGCAGCTCTGCTGACCTGGTACTCTGGCTCTACGACAGCTCTGTTGACCTGATTCTCTGGCTCTAAAGCAGCTCCGCTGACCCGGTTCTATGGCTCTAAAGCAGTTCTGCTGACCTGGTTCTCTGGCTCTAGAGCAGCTCTGCTGACCTGGTTCTCTGGCTCTAAAGCAGCTCTGCTGACCTGGTCCTCTACCTCTAAAGAAGCTATGAAGACCTGGTTCTCTCCCTCCAAAACAGCTCTACTGACCTGGTTTCTGATGCTCTGCAGCAGCTCTACGGACCTGGTTCTCTGGCTCTAGAGCAGCTCTGCCGACCTGGTTTAACTGGCTGTAGAACAGCTCTGCTGACCTGGTTCTCTGGCTCTAAAGCAGCTCTGTTTCTCCATGGGATATGTTCAATGCCAAAGAATGAAAATGACTTCAAATCACCCCCATGGTCTCTCCAAATGTGTTTTGATAGGATATATTGTAGGAAGCTGGCTCTGTATATATTACACCAAAGTGAGCACAGAGTCCAGTGGAATCCCAAAGTTAGGCAAGCAGCAGTAAAAGTAGATAGCACCTTACTCTCCAAATGTTGTAGAGTGGGTGAGCAGTAAGGCTTTATCAGAGGGTAGTGTTAAGCATTTGTTGTACACACTCAATCAGCAAATGATTGTCACACAGTCAAAGACTGAACTTAGACCAATGTTGTTTGCATAAAAATATTCTTTTAGGTATTTTATTTCCTAGAACCAAGCAAGCCTGGTACAGGTAAGTGAGTGATACTTTGCAGTAAAAATACAGTTCGAATTGCAATTGTATATATACTTTGGTTTGGTTGCAGGAGAAGTACTGGTAATGCAATGCTTTAAAATATTTTACATATACTTTGTATTGGCTTTTTAATAGAATGTCCAGTAGAATACTTTACAGATTACTTTTTGTACACAGTGTAGTATCCCTGGATACTACACTGGGACAGTTCCTGTAGACAGGTAAGTAAAAGAGTTTTTGTTAATTGGTTACAGTTTTAGAGACTTTTATAGATTTTCCAACTCCGAACTTAGAAATGTTTTTATAGAAAAACAGTCAATGTTATCGTATGGAGAAAATTATGTTATCGGTTCAGAGGTACGTACTTTGTTGTGGGAGTTGGGTTTCTGGGGTTAGACTCAGGGGCCCCCCAGGGTCAAGGATGCACTCTTGTTACACCCTCAGTGGCACTAGGGCTGCCGGGTGCAGAGTGCTGAGGCCCAATGTTATGCAATGGGGTTAGGGGGCCTCTGGTTGGTGGCTGCTCACAAGCAGGCCACAAGGCTGTGGGAGCAAAAGCTCCTGGACTTAAGCTCAGGGAAAATGGGGGTACAAGATGGCACCAAAGGGACACCCTCAGCGGCACTAGGGTGTCCGGGTGCAGACTGCTGGTTTGTCATCGGCTGCCCTGTTATTTTTAATCTGTATTCTCCGGTTGGCAAACACACTGCAAGCTCGGGACGAAGGTCTTCTGGGTGCGACCACCACTTGGGATGCTGGGGGATGGCTAAACACTGTTGGCGGGCCACCCAAGGACAAGGTCATGGGGCATCGGGTACAGGGGTGTCTTTTAGGGTGGGATCTTCTTACCAGCTCCTGGCCGCGGTTGGGGGGACCTTCTGGATTGAGGCCACAGGTGTCGACTGGAGGCTTGAGGCAGGTCAGGGATCACCGGATTTTGGGTCAGGATCGCCGGGCAGACCTCCTTGTGGTGTTGGGCCACTCGAACTCAGTCCGTGGGCGTCAGGTGCAGAGACATGCAGACTGGCGGATTTCGCCAGAGCTGAAGTCTGTGTGTGAACAAATCTGGTGTTTACTGGAGACAAAGACTTTTCTTTGGAAGGCAGGGCAGGCTGTGTTCTTGAGATTGCTGGCTGCAGGACACACCAGAGTTTCGCTTCTGCAGGTTCGAGGTGGGGACAGGCCAGCAGGGCTGGGGTCATGTCAGTGGGCATCCTCCTCTTCTTAGCTGTGGCATGGCTGTTCAGTCTTTCTTCTTCTTTTCTTCTTGTGGTTTCCTTTCTGAGGAGTCAAGGTTCAGGGGTGCCCCTAAATACTAGCTTTAGGGATGTTACAGGCAAGTAAAAAGTTGGGACCAATGGGTCCCTTCCTTGGGGTGGTTATTCCCCCTAATATGCCACTCTCCAGTGAGAGGGGGCATATGCCTAACTCTGGCTGGCTGGGACCCCCATCTGTAAGATGGTGGGGATAGAGAGTTGTGCTTCACCTCGCCTCCACTACCTGAGGGGTTGGCAAAGGTGGCACACTTCTATACCTCTCTTGTTTTTTCCTGCCAATTCTCCCACCCAATGTGGGGGTCAGAACCAATGGTGGCCAGTTCCTGAAAGCAGCAACAGGCCTGGGGAAGCTCACAAAGGTGGAAAGCCTTTAAATCTTCCCATTCGTGACCCTGCCAATCCTGGGGAAGGAGGCTTGGCACCTCATCCCATGATGTGCATTGCTTCAGACCCCCAGAGCAGCAGGCTCTTGACCCAAGGGTCCAGAAACATGTCTGGTGGTGGAAGCTGGCGAGTAGCCACTCAGCCTGCACACCAGTGGTAGATCGCTTTTCAGGTGTTTTTCTGTGTGCATTTTTCATCATTTCCCACACTGGCATCAGTGTGGGATTAAGTTATATTATGATGTTATTTTATGGGTTTTATATAGCGCACAGCTGCCCATCAAATGAGTGTCCCAGCGCTGAAAGCAGGAATTAGGAGGGTACTAGCAGAAAACCGGGCCTAGAGTGGAGGAAAAGGTGCGTTTTAATTGCCTTACGGAATTCCAGGTAGTTATTCATGCTGGGGATGTGCAGAGGAAGAGAGTTTAATGTGCTGAGATGTTAGATACCAAACTTCTCAGTTTTCAGGAAAGCCATGATGGTACTGGGGAGTTCGTAATGACAAACTCCCAGCACCATATACTCTTAATGGCATTACTGCACTTACAATGTCTAAGAATTGGCATAGACACTGTATGGGTACAGGGCTTGTATAATGCACCCAGCTGGAGGGGTGGCTGATCTACCAATCAATCAATCAATCAATCAATAAGTCATTTGTAGAGTGCGTCTACTCACCCGTAAGGGTCTCAAGGCGCTGGGGGTGGGGAGGGGTGCAGGTTCCAGGCCATCAAGGAGTGGGTCTGTCGAAGAGCCAGGTTTTGAGGTTGAGGAGAAGGAGAATGAGTGACCTCCCTAACTAGTCTTTCTGGTTCGGGGGACCGCGGCCTAGGAGAGCTGGGCTGATCGTAGGGTCCTTTGGGGTGCGTGGAATTTGAGTCAGCAGTTCAGGAATGCTGGTCCGTTGTCGTAGAGGGCCTTGTTTGCGTGGGTGAGCATCTTGAAGGTGACTCTAGCCTCGATGGGGAGCCAGTGGAGTGTGCGCAGGTGCTAGAAAATGTGGCAGTGTCTTGGCAGGTTGAGGACCAGTCTTGCAGCGGCGTTCTGGATGTTCTGTAGCTTGCGGGTGAGGTTTTTGTTTATTCCGGCATAGAGTGCTGATCTATGCCAGGCCAGTGGGTTGTGTGCCATGTCGACTCTTCACTTTGTTCTGCACGAAAACACGCAACCTGCAAAGGCAGTGTGTGAGTGTAAAGGCACTGGGCCTCTAAGGGTTGCACAATAAGTGCTGCAGCCCTTAGAGTCATTCCCTGGTCACAGTGCCCTGGGTACCTGTGGTACCATTTACCAGGGACTGCCCTGTGGATAGAGAGTGCCAATTGGGTTTGGTCTTCAATGCAGTTTTATGGAAAGAACATTGGCCCTGGGTAACTGATTGTCAGGAGCCCAGGGCACACTCACTCAAAGTACATCAGCAGTTCAGCAAAAAGTGGGGGCAACCATGCAGAAAGTGGGCACTTTTTCACACATATGTGAAATCCTTGTTCAATATTGCTCTTATATGTTGTAAAATGTGCAGCTTCAATTTATTCACAGTGCTGCCTATGTATTGTTTTCCACACTGGCATTCCAGAACATGTACCACATGTGTAGTCGCCCATAAGATCCTTTCCTCAATCCTTCTCTTCTCACCACTAAAAGTCACAAGCTCTTGGCGGTTCTGCCCATACTTGCAGGCTTTACAGTTATAGCATTTAAAAAAGCCATTGGTTTTCAACCAATCCAATTTGCGATCACCTTGTCCAGACTTTGGGAAATAGCTCTGTGTTAATAAGTACCACAATTATGGTGCTATTCTGTATGTAATATTAAGATGTTCTGTTGTACAAGCGCTCACGTCTTCATCTTTCCTGGGTACTCTCCAATGGTTTTGTAAGGTGTCTCTAATTGCTATATATATATGTGTATGTGTATGTATACATATATATATATATATATATATATATATATATATATATATATATATATATATATATATATATATATCGTAGCAATTCCTGTTTCCTCGGCGATTCCACACCAAACAGAAAGAAGGACCACAAGCAGCAGGTAAGTTCTCAGTGGGAAGATTTATTTGCTCTCAAAAAATGGTATTCCAGGCATGACGCGTTTCGGTTAACCAGTAACCTTGATCACATAGCGACACTGCAGCTTGTTACATTCTTAAATACTCATTTTTTCAAACATTTCAGTCATGTGATGACAAACAGTGAAAAAATACTTCTGTTGACGCTATGTCCTTATATATCAATAGCGACCAGCTTAAACATTGGATAGGTTCTGGTTTATAACGTTGTATACATATTACTGCATAAATGCATTATATAACAACGTGCAACATTGCGCAATAAATAACTAAAATATATATATGCATGTATGTATAGAGACTTAATTCTCGTTTTCATTATCTTTGCATTATTGCATATAAATGATGATAACAGCATGAATGCCTAAAATTAGTATGTGCAATATGATGCATAGGTTATGTAAACATCTCATATTAAAAACTTTATGAAAATATTCAATATGGAGTTAAAACATATCGGCATGAATGCTTATAAAACCAATATGTGCAAAATTACGCTTTTTAGTGCAAATCATGTTTCTGTGCAAATGCAGCAACTAATTAAATTAGTAACTAACAAATCATTTTGATCAGAACCGTATTCTCCATGTAAACTGTAATAATCATTCCCTATGAGCTAAAATTGGGTTACATGGTATTAAAAATCCAAGCCTGGATATCCAAAAACCACCCCCCCTAAAAGCTCATAAGATATTAAAACTCATTGAGTCAACAGAAAGTGCATAATGCTGTGCAATTGAAAAAATAAGTGAATTAAAAAAAAAAATTTAAATTAGAGGCTGATTAATGACATTTTTTACACGATATTTTTAAAACGATTTCGGGTTAAGTCGTGATTCCTATTTTATTCGAGATCTACTACAGAAACGTATGCATGTCCTCGGTGGTATTTAATCCATTGGGAGACTTGCTGTTAAGGTTAAGTATGAATTTAGTCTCCAGCTGCCTTAACAAGTTCTCTCTATCCCCACCTCTTTTCGGGGTTGGTACTGCATCAATAACATAGTAAGATAGACACTTAATGTTTTTGTCATGTCTCGCCTTAAAGTGTCTAGCTACCGGGTAGGTGGGGTCGCTGTTGATAATTGCTCTAATATGTTTTAATATTCTCACGTGCACCGGCTTTATTTTGCTGCCCACGTACCTTAGGCCGCAGGTGCACGTGAGAATATACACAGCGAATTCTGTGCGGCAGTCATAGTTCCCCTTTATTTTTAACTCATTCTTACTAAAGGGTGTGCTGTATTTACTGGTATTTACACCAAAGGTACATGCTCGATATGTGGAGCATTTGAAGAATCCTTGTTTAACTGGCATCCAAGTGGGAGCAGCTGCCCCTGCCCCTATATATATTCATTCATACATATATGTATATCCGCAACATTCTATTTGCAATAACTTTTGCGCCGCTTGACGAATCTTCACAAAATTTTCAAAACTCGTGGGCCGCTCCGGTCCGCTCCTATCCTGAAAGTTTGGGGGTGGTTCATCAAGCGGGGCAGAGAAAAGAAGGGGGGTCCCAAAACGTGTTTTCTCCATGCAATTTTCCATACGAACCTTTAATCGCAGCTACAGCCCGAACTGCTGAACGGAATTACACTAAATTTGGCAAAGAGGTAGTCCTTGGTTCACACTCGGTCACACTAGTGCTTAGGCTCTAGAACAGCTCTGCTGACCTGGTTCTCTGGCTCTACGACAGCTCTGTTGACCTGATTCTCTGGCTCTAAAGCAGCTCTGCTGATCTGGTTCTCTGTCTCTAAAGCAGTTCTGCTGACCTGGTTCTCTCCCTCTAAAGCAGCTCTGCTGACCTGGTTTTTCTGGCTCTACAGCAACTCTGCTGACCTGGTTCTCGGCCTCTAGAGCAGCTCTGCTGACCTGGATCTCTTGCTCTGGAGCAGCTCTGCTGACCTGGGTCTCTGATTCTAGAGCAGCTCTGCTGACCTGGGTCTCTGGTTCTAGAGCAGCTCTGCTGGCTTGGCTCTCTTGCTTTAAAGCACCTCTGCTGACCTGGTTGTCTGGCTCTACAGCAGCTGTGCTGACCTGGTTCTCTGGCTCTAGAGCAGCTCTGCTGACCTAGTGCTTAGGCTCTGGAGCAGCTCTGCTGACCTAGTTCTCTGGCTCTACGACAGCTCTGTTGACCTGATTCTCTGGCTCTAAAGCAGCTCTGCTGACCCGGTTCTATGGCTCTAAAGCAGTTCTGCTGACCTGGTTCTCTGGCTCTAGAGCAGCTCTGCTGACCTGGTTCTCTGGCTCTAAAGCAGCTCTGCTGACCTGGTCCTCTACCTCTAAAGAAGCTATGATGACCTGGTTCTCTCCCTCCAAAACAGCTCTACTGACCTGGTTTCTGTGGCTCTGCAGCAGCTCTACGGACCTGGTTCTCTGGCTCTAGAGCAGCTCTGCTGACCTGGTTTATCTGGCTCTAGAACAGCTCTGCTGACCTGGTTCTCTGGCTCTAAAGCAGCTCTGCTGACCTGATTCTCTGGCTCTAAAGCAGCTCTGCTGACCTGGTTCTCTGCCTCTAGAGCAGCTCTGCTGACCTGGTTCTCTGGCTCTAAAGCAACTCAGCTGACCTGGTTCTATGGCACTAAAGCAGCTCTGCTGACCTGGTTCTCTGGCTCTAGAGCAGCTCTGCTGACCTGGTTCTCTGGCTCTAAAGCAACTCAGCTGACCTGGTTCTATGGCACTAAAGCAGCTCTGCTGACCTAGTTCTCTGTCTCTAAAGCAGCTCGGCTGATCTGGTTTTTCAGGCTCTACAGCAACTCTTCTAACCTGGTTCTCGGCCTCTAGAGCAGCTCTGCTGACCTGGAACTCTTGCTCTAGAGCAGCTCTGCTGACCTGTGTCTCTGGTTCTAGAGCAGCTCTGCTGACCAGCTTCTTAAGCTTAAGAGCAGCTCTGCTGACCTGGTTATCTGGCTCTACAACTGCTCTGCTGAGCTGGTTCTCTGGCTCTAAAGCAGCTCTGCTGACCTGGTTTCTCTGGCTTTACAGCGGCTCTGCTGACCTGATTCTATGGCTCTAAAGCAGCTTTGCTGACCGGGTCTCTGGCTCTAAAACGTCTCAGCTGACCTGGTTCTCTGGCTCTAAAGCAGCTCAGCTGACCTGTTCTATTGCTCTAAAGCAGCTCTGCCCACTCCTACAATCATCCTCATAGAAGCATGTCCATATCTCATCACTCTGCTGAAACATAAGCACTTATAAACTTAACCTATTCACTGTCTATGCACTTGCAGAATGACTCAGGCATTGAGGCCAGCAGTGGTGAGTCAAATGTGCACAATTTATACAGCCCCTTAACCCCTTGCATACTACTGAGTCAGTCCTGCAAAAGTCCAGGTGATAGTCATGCTTGTCTGGAATCACACTGTGAGTCTGTGTCCACTTCTACAATCATCCTGACAGAAGCATGTCCTTATCTAGGGCCCGATGTAGGTAAAACGCATTTACCGATTTTTAAATACCGAATCGTACCGAATCGGTATTTCCAAATCGGTAAATGATATGTAGATAAATAAATTCGGAATTTTACCGAATCGGTACAAATCGGTATCATGAGTCGATACGCACCGATTCGGCAAGTACCGATTCGGTATAGACAGAATCTGCCAATACCGAATCGGTAACTACTGAATCGGAAATAGCTATACACCCCATGGGCCAAAGGACCAGGAACGCGGCATAAATACCGAATCGGTAGTTTCCGAATCGGTAAAATCCGATTCAGCAATTACCGATTCGGTAAATGACGATTCGTCGATCAAGGAAACTGAAACTAATGACATCAGCCAATGAGGTGGAAGCACCCTCCCCCACAGGGTGTGGCAAGCCAGGTGCAACTCATCAGAACTTTCTGGAGAGGCAGCCTGAGCTGAGCAGCCACAGTGAGCAGCAGTATCCAGATCCCTGTGAAACATGGCAAGCAGCTCTGAGAGCCAGAAGGCTGAGCGCAAGCGGAAGAGCAAATTCAGCACCATGGAGCTGCAAGTGTTGGTGGAGGAGGTGGTGAGGGTACACAGGCAGCTGTATGGAAGGCTGTCCCTCACTGTTCCAGAGAGCACTAAGAGGAAGCTGTGGATAGAAATTGGGGAAAGAGTAAACGCTGTTGGTGTCACCCACAGGAGCCTGGACGACCTCAAAAAGAGGTTCTACGACATCCGCGGCGTCACAAAGAGGAAACTGGCCGAGCTGCACAAGCAGGCTGGACTAACTGGTGGAGGCAAGAACCGGGCGCCACCCCTCACTGACCTGGAGGAACTTGTGGCCACTACCATTGAGAGCGCGAGTGTTGTGGGAATTGGGGACCTGGATAGCTCATCCCGAGCTACAGCTACAGGTAAGAAGCATGCGCAACTTGACACACCATACGGGACACCTCCCCTTTAGACCCAATGCACAGCCAAACCCCAGCCCAGTACTGCTAGCAACAGACATGAGCAATGCATCATGCTAAATGTAGTCAGCAAAAGTACCCAAAAAATGCCACTGCAGAAGCATATTAAAAATAACTGTAATACTGCATCAAAGTATTTGTAATGAGATGTGCAATGCTTTAATGGTAGTGACTGTAATACATTAGCACTGAGTTGACAAATGCCTCTTTATACCTAGGGGCACCATCAGGCGGGGGAGCAGCAGCTACTCAAGCACCAGCTCCAGCACCATCAGCCAGTGCGGTGGCAGTGCCAAGCACCAGTGTACATACACAGGAGGAGGACAACAGCAGTGCCCTGGGCAATGAGGAAGACACTGGACATTCCCTCACATTTACACACTCCCCCCGACTGTCTCTGTTTCAGACGCCCCCATTGCAGTTTTCCCCGGAGAACTCACCACCACAGAGCCACCCTGCACCTGCCACATCTCCTGCCAGGAGGATAATTGTTGCTCCATTAAACATCATGGAGGGAGCAGCGGGTCAGGCTCCAGCACAAAACCCTGTAACACCTGTGTCACCCCAGCACACACAGCAGGGCAGCAGAAATCCCCGGAGGCCACGTGCATCCAGCAGTCCACTTCCAGCACAGGAGGGCCGCGTGTTCCTAGGGCTGGAGGGCAGTATGGTCAGAATCCAGAGAATGCAGGCAAAATCAATCTTGGCCTGCCATCGCCAGTTGCGGCAGCACAACCTGCAGATGGGGGAGATGGCACAGGGATTCAAAGCATTTGTTGATAGCAACAAGGACATTGCAACAGGTATTGGGCGAATGACCACTGCCATCACCCAGCTCTGCAATAAAATGGATGAACACGAACACTGTCGCCGCAGGGATGCCCGCATGCAGAATAGGTCTATGAACCGCCTTGCTGCTGCAACCGCCCAGCTATGCCAACGTGGGGCAAACATGGAGGCCAGCCTCACCCAGAACATGTCAGAGGTGACTAGGGGCATGGGCCGCATTACCACCGCCATGGAGACACTACTGATATCTAACACAGTTGTCAATCCCGCCCTGGGCCTGGGCGAGGCTGGGGACAGCAGCAGCCGCAGCAGCCCGGCCAGCGCAGTGTCTGAGCCGCGCCGGAGCAGCAGGCGCTCAGCTGAGGCTGCTGGTCATACAGAAGGGGGTGAGCCACATCCTAGTGGGGCTGCTAAGCGCAGCAAGAAATAAGACTGCCAGGGCGGGTGAGGCAACCTGGACAATTGACATTTAACCACATCTTGTTTACCTTTTGTTTTGTTGCACATCAGTGCAGTAACGTTGTTGCAACATTATTAAATTTCTTTTTTGAAAACATACATTGACCTGTTTGTGCATCTGTACTCACTCAGAAATAGTTGTCTGTTATCTCCTGACGCCTGTATCTGCCGTCACTTGGTGCAGAGACTCCAGCAGGTTGTGGTAGTGGCACAGCATTGTCATCGTCAGGGTCCTCGAAGTCGGACAACTCAACCTCAGTGCCTTTCCTGACTGCAAGGTTGTGCAACATTGCACAGACAGCAATAATCTTGCAGCAGGTGATGGGGGTATATTGCCTTGCACCTCCGCTCTTGTGCAGACATCTGAACCTGCTCTTCCAGATGCCAAAGGTCCTTTCCACTACATTCCTCGTGCTTTTGTGGGCACGGTTGTACCTCCTTTGGCTGGGTGTTGAGGGGTTGAGGTAGGGGGTGAGAATGAACGAGCGGAGGGCATATGCACTGTCGCCTAGAAGGAAAAGGGGTGACATTACTCACATGCATACATATACTTCACACTGCTATTTAGGTAATGGGGGTCTGACACTGTGTCTTACCTAGGAGGTATCCTTCACCAAATTCCCCTGCCATCAGCCGTGCATAAATTCCGCTATTCTGGAAGATATAGGAGTCGTGGGTACTCCCCGGAAACTTCGCAACCAGGTCAGTGATGACACACTTGGCATTGCAAATGACCTGGACATTTATGGTGTGCCGTGACTTCCGATTGCGGTATACGTATTCCGTGTCAGCAGGGGGGCAAATCGGAATGTGTGTGCCGTCTATGCAGCCAATGATGTGGGGGAATCCTGCCATCTGGTAGAAGTCTGCTTTAGTCTGTACCAGTTCTGCATGGTTTGCAGGGAAGGAAATGTACTGGTCCATCCTCTGGATCATGGTGTCAAGGAACTTGTGGAAGAACCTTGACAGGCTGCTCTGGGTCACCCCTCCTGCCACAGCAACTACACTTTGATAGCTGCCAGACGCCAGCAGGTGTAGGCAGCATAGCACCTGCACATGCACAGGGATTGCGTGTGCCCTTGGGGTGGGGTGCTGCAACAGGGGTTGGAGGTCCCTAATGAGGTCTCCGATGGTCTCTGGGTCCAGCCTGTCCCTCTGTAGGATCTCTGCATCTGTGAGCATGAACAGGGTGATCCGCTGTCTATACACCTGCTCCTGTCTCAGCCATTCCCTCTCTCCTTCCTGCTGTAGCCGTAGCCGTCTTGCTATGACATAGAAAGCTGCCATGTTGCAAGTAGAACTGCATTTTGGGTCCTTTTTTATAGGTTGCACCTGGTTACCACCTGATTCCAATCCATGGTAATTTCCGACTCTGAAATACCGAATTTGAGGCAAATTCAGTATTTCAGTGCTTACCTACATCTCATTCTTCAGCTTTTCACAACGAATCGGATTATCACCGATTCGGTAATTATACCGAATCGGTACGTTCACGATTCTGTAAAATCACCGAGTCGGTAGAATTCCGATTCCGAAAAAATAAGGAATCTGAAAAATCTCCGATTTGGTATTCTACCGATTCGGAGATTTTTCAGATTCCAACTTTTTTCCGATTCGGAATTCTACCGACTCGGTGACTTTCCGATTCGGTAAAATCACCGATTTTGCCGGATTTCGGCCTCCTACATCCCGATGTCTCAATTCCGATCGGTAACGGCCGAAAATACCGATTACCGACCGACCTACATCGGGCCCTAAATCTCTGTGCTAAAACATAAGTTCTTATCAACTTATCTTGCTGTCAACTACTAGCACTCAAGGAACTCAGTCACTATCTATGCACTTGCAGAATGACTCAGGCATTGAGACAAGCAGTGGTACAGTCAAATGTGCACAATGTATGCAGTCCCTTAACTCCTTGCAGACTACTGAATCAGTCCTGCAAAAGTCCAGGTAATAGTCAAGCTTGTCTGGAATCACACTGTGAGTCTGTGTCCACTCCTAAAATCATCCTGACAGAAGCATGTCCTTATCTAACCACTCTGTTGAAACATAGGCCCTTCTAAATTTATCCAGCTGTCAACTACTAGCACTCTAGGAACCCAGTCACTGTCTATGTACTTGGAGAATGACTCAGGCATTGAGACAAGCAGTGGTACAGTCAAATGTGCGCAATGTATGAGGTGCCTTAACCCCTTGCAGACAACTGAGTCAGTCCTGCAAAAGTCCAGGTAATAGTCATGCTTGCCTGGAATCACACTGTGAGTCTGTGTTCACTCCTACAATAATCCTGAAAGAAGCATGTCCTTATCTAATCACTCTGCTGAAACATAAGCGCTTATAAACGTATCCTGCTGTCAACTACTAGCACTCCGGGTACCCAGTCACTGTCTATGCACTTGCATAATGACTCAAGCATTGAGACAAGCAGTGGTACAGTCAAATGTGTACAATGTAAACGGTCCCTTAACCCCTTGCAGACTACTGAGTCAGGCTGTAAAAGTCCAGGTAATAGTCATGCTTGTCTGGAATTACACTGTGAGTCTGTGTCCACTCCTACAATCATCCTGACAGAAACATGTCCTTATTTAATCTCTCTGCTGAAAGATAAGTTCTAATACACTTAGCTTGCTGTCAACTACTTGCACTTTAGGAACCCAGTCACCGTCTATGCAGTTGCAGAATGACTAAGGCATTGAGACAAGCAGTGGTAAGTCAAATATGCATAATTTATGCAGTCCCTTAACACCTTGCAGACTACTGAGTCAGTCCTGCAAAAGTCAAGGTAATAGTCATGCTTGTCTGGAATCACACTGTGAGTCTGTGTCCACTCCTACAATCATCCTGACAGAAGCATGTCCTTATCTAATCTCTCTGCTAAAACATAAGTTCTTATCAACTTATGTTGCTGTCAACTACTAGCACTCTAGGTACTCAGTCACTATCTATGCACTTGCAGAATGACTCAGGCATTGACACAAGCAGTGGTACAGTCAAATGTGCACAATGTATGCAGTCTCTTAACTCCTTGCAGACTACTGAGTCAGTCCTGCAAAAGTCCAGGTAATAGTCAAGCTTGTTTGGAATCACACTGTGAGTCTGTGTCCACTCCTACAATCATCCTGACAGAAGCATGTCCTTATCTAACCACTCTGTTGAAACATAGGCCCTTCTAAACTTATCCAGCTGTCAACTACTAGCACTCTAGGAACCCAGTCACTGTCTATGTACTTGGAGAATGACTCAGGCATTGAGACAAGCAGTGGTACAGTCAAATGTGCGCAATGTATGAGGTGCCTTAACCCCTTGCAGACTACTGAGTCAGTCCTGCAAAAGTCCAGGTAATAGTCATGCTTGCCTAGAATCACACTGTGAGTCTGTGTCCACTCCTACAATAATCCTGAAAGAAGCATGTCCTTATCCAATCACTCTGCTGAAACAAAAGTCCTTATAAACTTATCCTGCTGTCAATTACTAGCACTCTAGGAACCTAGTTACTGTCTATGCACTTGCAGAATGACTCAGGCATTGAGACAAGCAGTGATACAGTCAAATGTACTCAATATATGTGGTCCCTTAACCCCTTGCAGACTATTGAGCCAGTCCTGAAAAACTCCAGGTAATAGTCATGCTTGTCTGGAATCACACTGTCAGTCTGTGTCCACTCCTACAATTATCGTGACATAAGTATGTCCTTATCTAATCACTCTGCTGAAACATACTTCCTTATAAACTTATCCTGCTGTCAACTACTAGCCTGCTAGGAACCTATTCACTGTCTATGCACTTGCAGAATGACTCAGGCATTGAAGCAAGCAGTGGTAAGTCAAATGTGCACAATGTATGCAGTCCCTTAACCCCTTGCAGTTTACTGAGTCAGTTCTGTAAAAGTCCAGGTAATAGTCATGCTTGTCTGGAATTACACTGTGAGTCTGTGTCCACTCCTACAATCATCCTGACAGAAACATGTCCTTATTTAATCTCTCTGCTGAAAGATAAGTTCTAATACACTTAGCTTGCTGTCAACTACTTGCACTTTAGGAACCCAGTCACCGTCTATGCAGTTGCAGAATGACTAAGGCATTGAGACAAGCAGTGGTAAGTCAAATATGCATAATTTATGCAGTCCCTTAACCCCTTGCAGACTACTGAGTCAGTCCTGCAAAAGTCAAGGTAATAGTCATGCTTGTCTGGAATCACACTGTGAGTCTGTGTCCACTCCTACAATCATCCTGACAGAAGCATGTCCTTATCTAATCTCTCTGCTAAAACATAAGTTCTTATCAACTTATGTTGCTGTCAACTACTAGCACTCTAGGAACTCAGTCACTATCTATGCACTTGCAGAATGACTCAGGCATTGACACAAGCAGTGGTACAGTCAAATGTGCACAATGTATGCAGTCTCTTAACTCCTTGCAGACTACTGAGTCAGTCCTGCAAAAGTCCAGGTAATAGTCAAGCTTGTTTGGAATCACACTGTGAGTCTGTGTCCACTCCTACAATCATCCTGACAGAAGCATGTCCTTATCTAACCACTCTGTTGAAACATAGGCCCTTCTAAACTTATCCAGCTGTCAACTACTAGCACTCTAGGAACCCAGTCACTGTCTATGTACTTGGAGAATGACTCAGGCATTGAGACAAGCAGTGGTACAGTCAAATGTGCGCAATGTATGAGGTGCCTTAACCCCTTGCAGACTACTGAGTCAGTCCTGCAAAAGTCCAGGTAATAGTCATGCTTGCCTGGAATCACACTGTGAGTCTGTGTCCACTCCTACAATAATCCTGAAAGAAGCATGTCCTTATCCAATCACTCTGCTGAAACAAAAGTCCTTATAAACTTATCCTGCTGTCAATTACTAGCACTCTAGGAACCTAGTTACTGTCTATGCACTTGCAGAATGACTCAGGCATTGAGACAAGCAGTGATACAGTCAAATGTACTCAATATATGTGGTCCCTTAACCCCTTGCAGACTATTGAGCCAGTCCTGAAAAACTCCAGGTAATAGTCATGCTTGTCTGGAATCACACTGTCAGTCTGTGTCCACTCCTACAATTATCGTGACATAAGTATGTCCTTATCTAATCACTCTGCTGAAACATACTTCCTTATAAACTTATCCTGCTGTCAACTACTAGCCTGCTAGGAACCTATTCACTGTCTATGCACTTGCAGAATGACTCAGGCATTGAAGCAAGCAGTGGTAAGTCAAATGTGCACAATGTATGCAGTCCCTTAACCCCTTGCAGTTTACTGAGTCAGTTCTGCAAAAGTCCAGGTAATAGTCATCCTTATCTGGAATCACACTGTGAGTCTGTGTCCACTCCTACAATCATCCTGACAGAAACATGTCCTTATCTAATCACTCTGCTGAAACATAAGCGCTTATAAATTTATCCTGCTGTCAACTACTAGCACTCTAGGAACCCAGTCACTGTCTATGTTCTTGGAGAATGACTCAGGCATTGAGATAAGCAGTGGTAAGTCAAATGTGCACAATGTATGCAATCCCTTAACCCCTTGCAGCCTACTGAGTCAGCCCTGCAAAAGTTTAGGTAATAGTCGTGCTTGTCTGGAATCACACTGTGAGTCTGGGTTCACTCCTACAATAATCCTGAAAGAAGCATGTCCTTATCTAATCACTCTGCTGAAATATAAGCGCTTATAAACTTATCCTGCTGTCAACTACTAGCTCTCTAGGAACCCAGTCACTGTCTACGCACTTGCAGAAGGACTCAGGCATTGAGACAATCAGTGGTACAGTCAAATGTGCACAATGTATGAGGTCCCTTAACCCCTTGCAGACTACTGAGTCAGTCCTGTAAAAGTCCAGGTAATAGGCATTCTTGTCTGGAATCACAATGTGAGTCTGTGTCCACCCCTACAATCATCCTGATAGAAGCATGTCCTTATCTAATCACTCTGCTGAAACATAAGCATGTATAAACTTATCCTGCTGTCAATTACTAGCACTCTAAGAACCGAGTCACTGTCTATGCACTTGCAGAATGTCTCAGGCATTGAGACAATACCTAAGCACTTATAAATTAACTGTGCACTCTGTTTACAGCACTGTCATCATTCTAGTTACTAGTGATGTTCTTATAGAATGACCTAGGTACCAACACAAGTACACGTACAATATTCTGTGCACAATCCCTACAACCCTCTATGCAGATTCATACCAATGATACACTCCACTAAATACTGAAGTAGTACTCATGCAGCCTAGGATACCTCTTTTCAGTCTCAGGCAGGTCGTCAATCAGCCATCCAGCACTATGTTCTCATTGTATCACTCTGCCAATACCTAAGCACTTATGGGACAGATTTACAAGCCCCCTGCGTCACCAGTACGCCAATTTCTGTAACGTAGTGATGGCGCTGGGGACTCCTCCATATTTTCAAAGAGATGAAAAGCCACCCTGCATGGCTTTTCCTCTCCTAGAAAATACAACCCATTCAAACGCAGCAGTTTGCATTGAAAGGGTGTTCCATGGGTGTTGCTGTGTCTGTTCCCACACAACACCCATGGAATAACACATCTCAAGACTTACGAGAAAGTGTAAATCTTTAGGTACGCGGGAATGGTGCACCACCCTAGAGGTGGTGTAGCGAGGCACAACAAAGAGAAATTTTTCATTTCTCCTTGTTTTTTCCCCTTTCAATGCATGCTGCATTCCACAGCACACATTGAAGGAGGAAAATGCCTTTAGTGATTGTTTTTGTGCAGAAAGTAGTCCCTTCCTGCACAAAAACAATCTCCCCACCACACAGATATCCTTGCACCATGGTGCAAGGGTGCCTGTGCCACTGCATGGCTGCAGTTTGTGTGCTAGTGCAGAGGGAGCACAGAATTGCGACATATTCATGTAAACATGTCACATCCCTGTGCTTCAGAAGTGCCGCAGCGCGGTACAGCTAAAGGGCTTGCAGTGTCACGCTGCAGCACTTCCTCATAGATCTGCCCCTATAAATTCACCATACAGTACTAATGCATTCTTTCAGTCAATCATACTCTACACAGACATTCAACCAAACTTTCAGGTATTACCATGCAAATATAGTTCTTTTTTTAAACCAGATAAGGTAGTTATAAACTTTCTTTTCTTCTGTTTTTTGTTTTCTATTTTTTTTGTAGTTTTTTTAACAATGTTGTACTTTTTTTGGTGTTTTTTAAAAATTGAACAAAAAAGGAACTAAGTAAACAGTTAGCATTTGGAATTCAACATCATTCCAAAAACAAAAAATAAAAAAAGTTTGCATTTGTGGTTCCATTGAGCTGCACAAATAGCGTCCACTGACTGTTCACCATAACAGATTATGGTTTTGCACTTCGTGCAGTGCTGCTACAGAAAAGCAAATTCTGGGCGAATGTCTACTGGTGGTGCTTAAGTGGACGCTCCGGAGGTGCTAGCAATGCCTGGTGGTGGATTTTTTGCTGCACACCTCATTTCTTCTCGCGCCAGATTCTTTGGGTGAATGGTCCGCAGATGTTTATTCATACTCGCTGTTCCACAGGAGTATTTCTAGTCACTGCCTCGCGACAGGACCCTTTCACACAGCACGCATGTGACTTTTCTTGCGTTGACCTTTTTTCTCCGGCAGGAAAGGTGGAAAATTTCCATACCACTGATTCAGGCCTCTGCTTGGGTGGACTTCCTCCAAGATATCTTCATCTGAAGAATGATGAGGAGCGTGCGAACCAGATGCAATTTCTCCAAAATATAATTAAAAATAATAAAAGTTCATTACAAGTAGAAATATATTATTTTTATGAATACCTTAGATAATCTTTTGCCCTAAATTGTACATTAAAGACACGTACATATCATTTTAGAACATAAAACATTTCACGGGAGTCGTGCACCCAGCGCGCCACAGCAAGTATATGACGTCACATGGGGCCCACCACCGCGCAAGCATTGCGTACCGTAGTACGCATGTGTCGCAAATTTACGGGAGCAGGAGTCGCGGACCGGTCGCATACCGGTCGCGCACACCACGTAACATTCTACGTATATGACGTAACTGGAAAAAACACGCACTCGTTGCTCACCACACGCGGGTCCTTCACGACTTTTCCAAAATGGCAGCTAGAATATGCGGACCCGCTGCAGTAGGTACGCTTTGGGTGCACAACTCCCCCAAAAAATTGAAAAAAAATTACAAAAGAAATTATATAAATATATTAAATACAAAAAAACGAAATAATTAAAAATATTTCAGTTTAAAATTTATTAAAACATTTTTTTGCAGTTTTCAGAAAAATATATAATGTTGTTTAGTAAATAAAATATTTATAAATAAACAGTTAAAAAAACTGTAGAAATTCAGTACAAAAAATAGGTATAACTACTGTTGCCCTTAAAAATGTGCATTTAAAAAAACCTTTGAAATTCACTCAAAAAACCATAGGTTTCAGAGACGTTAAAGTTGGAAATTACCATTAAAAAAACCTTTGAAATTCACTGAAAAAAACATACGTTTTATGAGTGTTATAGTTAGCTGGACATTTCACTCGTACAAAACCATAGAAATTCCTCCGTTATAGTTAGTTGTGCTAACTATAATCCGCGCGCCCGCAATGCACTGCTGATGATGTCACATATTACATCATTCATGACATGGTCAGTGACATTACTGATGACATCACTGATGACATTTCAAATTACATCACTGATGACATCATCCACGTGACAATCTGATACACCGCATCACACACTAGTATAACCTTTGATCACTCACTGTAAAATACAGAGTACCATATTTGAAAGCATGGACACACACATACCAGTTACTACATACGCACTCACTGATTCCTAAGTCTACACACACAACTGTCCATTCACCCACAGAATCACTTATACATGCAGTCACTGATCAATGGTAACACTAACAAATGTACTCATACACCTATATATAGACATTGACACATCAGCAGCCTTACTAGTCGGTTATGCAGTGATGCTACTCACTCATGAAAAGAATCAATCACACTTACATTTACTCACCTACACAGTTATACACACAACACCTAATTGATACATACACATAGTAAATCATAGTTACTATGTTAAGAAATCACTATTACAATTCATACTCATTCATACAGTTACTCTCACAATCACTGACTCTTACGTATACTTATTTATATACACCAACTCTCATATACAATGCCTTTTATTTTTCTACTTTATCAGAGATGTACCACTGACATATATTCACTTACCAACACACACATTAACACACTCATCACACCCTAACAACTGTTTCCATAAACACTCCTAAACCTATATGCCTAGACAATCAACCACTCACACATCTATGCATAGAGTTACAACTCCCCCACCCAATCACAGATACACTCAGTCTACCTTACAAATGCTCAGCCAACTAATCAATAACTAATATAGACACTCATGTAGATAGTGTCCAATTGATGCAGCAGGTTATACAACAACAGAGACAGTGATACACACATTCACATAGTTTGGTTACTAACCCATATACTTAGTGAGACACATTTAATTACTCACTTAAACAAACAGTCAAACAGCTACTAAATCCTTCATCCAGACAGTGATATATCCACTCAATCTTCATTATAGATTGGTATATATAATAGATATTTAAATTTCAAACAAAACCCAATTCACTGATGATGTCATCAGTGATGTCATCAGTGATGTCATTTGAGCTGTCATCAGTGATGTCACTGACCATGTCATGAATGATGTAATATGTGACATCATCAGCAGTGCATTGCGGGCGTGCGAGTTATAGTTAGCACGACTAACTATAACAGAGAAATTTCTATGGTTTTGTACAAGTGAAATGTCCAGCTAATTATAATACTCATGAAACCTCTGTTTTTTTCAGTGAAAATAAAAAATATATATACAAATAATTGGGTCCAAGGAGAAAGTTAGACCTATGAACCTCACTTGATGATTGTCAGAGATGCTGACTTTGGTACTGGGGCACCGGGTGCGAGTCCTGGCCTTGGTTCAAATTCCGGTGAGTCTGGCAAGCCAGTTAATCTCCACAGGCTTCATGTACAAAGTCAATTAACAGTCGCAGCACCTAGAAATCAGCAAATGTGAGGATTTGCGTTCGTTAAAACCTGTTTTCAAATGTAATAAATTCATTTAATAACCTGGAAACGATTTTCTGAATCATTCAATGGGTTTAGAAAACATTAAATAATGGTTATTTAGAGGAGGCATTTTATCGGCTTTCTGTCCAAATACCGATACCTTAAGGTATGTATTAAGGTTTTCCGAATTCAAATGTAAAACATTCATATTTTACCACCAACTCAAAAGAGGTAGTAACCCATTCAGAAATAGAAACCGGTTCCTAATGGGTCGATTCCTAATCTTGACAGAAGTGTGTAAACATTTAAATTTCTGTTTTTTAAACACATCCCATTTTCCTTAACAGAAAAAGCCTGCTTTCAAAAAAATATTGCTTTATTTAACCGCTTAAACGCGGCTGCAATTCCGCCGTGTTGGGCCACGTCGGCCAACGGACATCGCAGCACTACGGAGGTAGTGCTCCCGACGGCCGATGCCGACGAACGCACACAAGGGGTTAAAAGTAGTCAGAGGCAAGGTACCTGTAACTGTAGACAATAGTAGTGAGTCCCAATTTGCAACCCACCTCATTAATGTTTATGAGGTACGTCAAATTGAAATCCACTACGATTCTATATTTTGTGAATCGACCATATAGTATATAGGTTGATTCGCAAAATACGAATGCATTCCGTAAAATTGATGTGCAAATTGTAACCTCTATTACCTAATGCATTACCTAGTGCCTCATGTTAAAAACAATCTGACCTTCTGTAATGTAATCTGAACCTCAAGTACTATTCAGAGTGCAATCTGGGGCTCATGTAAAGCTCTTTATTGCCTATGGCCCAGGTTTGGACTATATATAGAACCAGAGAAGCTCAACCCTGAAAAACTGCAATGTAGACGGCAACAATGGCAACCCAATACATTGTTTTGGTAATAATGTAAGTGCTGATAATCAAACAGGATTTAACCCAGATCTCTTGACTTGCGGTGAATGTATGATTCATTCAGCATTCTGTCCATCGTTTGTTTGTGTTGCTTTTTTCGCCCTATGTGGGATGGGTATGCCCAGATGTGGGTCACTTGCTCACTGTGCCACTGGATTCAAGCTAGCCTGGCTGAAGAAGGGTGACATACCCTGAAACTAGTCCCAGGATGCTTGTTTCCGGTCCAGAGAGCACCTGGCTTGGCAGTTCGGTCTGGACTGTTCCCGTGAGGCACAGGGTCAAGAGTGATATGCATATGACTGGGTCTAAACTGGGGTGGCATGGTGAGCAAAAGAACGATGGATTTAACCCAGATCTCTTGACTGGGGGTGAATGTATGATTCATTCAGCATTCCGTCCATCATTTGTTTGCCTAGCACAATATACGAACAGGTGGCTTTCTAATAGTGGCTGCAAATTGCAGATTGACTTATTGCTGCCTGCACATGACATATGTACAGATAAGTCGCATTACAAAATATGTATTCGCATGGGGTTACAGAACACTCTGGACATGGATATTATTCAGCCAGCCTGCTATTTTAGCCTGCTTGTTATTGGCTAAGAACATGGATATAGTGGGATGAGAGGCACAGCAGACCACCATTGCTGCATTTGAACTCCAAATGAACATTTTCAAAACTAATATTAGGTCTGATGTTGGCTAAAAAAAAAAGAATTTACTGAAGGCAAAACAGTTTTTGGTTCTCAAAAGACCACACATTTTCATAATACTCCCTGACACTGAGAGGGAGGGAGGGAGGGAAGGAAGGAAGGAAGGAAGGAAGGAAGGAAGGGAGCGAGGGAGGGAGGAAGGAAGGAAGGAAGGAAGGAAGGAAGGAAGGAAGGAAGGAAGGAAGGAAGGAAGGAAGGAAGGAAGGAAGGAAGGAAGGAAGGAAGGAAGGAAGGAAGGAAGGAAGGAAGGAAGGAAGGAAGGAAGGAAGGAAGGAAGGAAGGAAGGAAGGAAGGAAGGAAGGAAGGAAGGAAGGAAGGAAGGAAGGTAGGTAGGTAGGTAGGTAGGTAGGTAGTTATAAATGCAGACGCTCAAAGTGAAGTTGACCAGTGGCTTAATTGGGCTGCCCATTACTATATGCTGTAAGGGGCAGAAGCAAAATGTGAATGACACAACAAAAGACCAATGGACGAAGAGGGGTGGTTGAAAGCTGCTATATGGAAGCATACATATTTGAGTAAAAGCCAGACCTAAAAAGGAAAGCTGCTCTCATTCCTAAAACAAATAGGTATTCCATTAAAAAAATAATGTTTCCCGTTTTGAAAGACATTGGGTGGAGCCTCGTGCCATTGTGTTCTGAGAAGGACCTTCCTTAGTGGCTACCTCTTTTCCCTTGGCCAGTGGACACAGACCGGGCTGAAAAAGACAACCAGCAAACCGCTGTTTCTGTGGACAACACACCTCCCATGGACGGTCGGTTTCTAGGGTCATCTGGGTGGCCAGAAAAACAGTTGGTCAGAGAGTCACCACAGGCTTAACCTTCCATTCCAGCACACCCGTTGAAGTACTCACAGAACCGGAATGGGCAGTACCAATTTCGTCGGTACATTGGGAATCTTCCAGCTGGAAATCTATCCCGGCCTCACCTATCCTGATTTCCCTACTTTAAAAAAAAAACACTTAACAAAGTGTCAGTTTCGTCATCAGCTGCCTGGGTGTGGACCGGCCTCCTCCCTGTGAGGCTGGTGCACAAAAGAAACAACAAAGCAGCCTTTAAACTCCGAAGGAGGGAGCCTGGCACAACGATCAGACAAAGGTGCCTTCTAGCTGTGGGAATCGCAGGCTTCCAAAGACGTGGGAGGAACACAGCACAGCTGAATATGCCCTGTAGAAACCAAAAAAGAAGCCAGAGCCAGTGTCTCTGCTCCCTTGGGACCCCTGAAAAATCGACTTAAGATGCCCACCGTGTGGGCTCTGTGCTTTCAAAAGCAGTGAATTGTATAAAGAACCACCAAACCAGACCAAGCAGAGGGTGGGGAGGGTAGTAGAGAGACTGCCTTTAATATTTACCAACTTGAAAGATGCGCATATGAAGCATCTGCTCATCATGGGGTTTCTGTCGTTTATAACATTACGAATAACCCCTCTGTTATTATAGGTCCTGCCCCGATCCTGGTGTTGTTATAACCGTCGGGTGTACTCCTTAGCTGTTCTTCTTAAGGAGAAAAATCCATCTTAAAGCATTTTTCTGTAGTTTCAGTCTTTCAAAGATGCTTTGTGCCCAGACACTGTGAATGCGTCTCCTGTCTTACTGATCCATTCTGCCCAGTACCCTCTTTCAGACTTTAAGGCTGGTATCTGTCAAGATCAGTTGTGCCCAGTGTCCAGACTCTGAGTCCCAGGGTGCTTCTCATAATTTACCGTAATCCACTGTGTGCTGTGCCCTTCTTAGAGACTGTTGGTGCTTCTCATGTCCCTCAGAGAACCATTGTTGTCATTGCCCCTCTTTCAGGCCTAATGGGTGGTTCTCATGTTGCTTAATGTTCCATAGAGCCCAGAGCCCATTTGTCAGATTTTGCGGGTGCTTAGTTCTCCTTCGTTTGAATGATCCTCTCAGTCTGCCGTCTTCCAGACTCGGCGGGAGCCCCTCATATCTGTCAATGATACATTATCCCAAGTGCCCCTTTTTTCAAACTTTGCAGGATTCCTTTGTGTATTTTAATGGCTGGTTGAGAAAAGTGTCTCACGCACTCTATGGTTGCTTCCTGTGTCTCTCAATAATCACCTGTGCCCGGCGCCCGTCTTTCAAGCTCTGAAGGAGCAATTTGTGTCTCTCATTGACTCGTTGCGTCCAGTGCCTCTCTTTGAGACTTTTTGGTTGTTTCTAGTGTCTCTCAATGTTCTGTTGTCTCTGATGCCTCCCTACCCTCTTTCAAAGGCTGCACGAGTCCCCTGTGTCTCTCAGTGGCTGGTTGAGTACAGTGCCTCAGTTACAGACTCTATGGTTGCTTCCAGTGTCTCTCAATGATCCATTGCCTCTGGTGGCCCCCTTTCAAACCCTGCAGGAGACTCTTGTGTCTCTCATTGATTCGTTGTGTCCAGTGACTCTTTCAGACTTTTTGGTTGTTTCCAGTGTCCTTCGATAGTCCCCGGTATCCCTTTTAAAAAACTCTGCAGGTGTCCCTTGTGTCTCTCAATGACAGGTTGAGTAAAGTGCCACTGTTTCCGACTCTATGGTTGCTTCCCGTATCTCTCAATGATCCATTGTGCTCGGCACCCCTCTTTCAAACTATGCAGGAGCCCCTTGTGTCTCTCAGTGACTGGTTGTGCCCAGTGACTCTCTTTCAGACTCTTTGATTGCTTCCCGTGTCTCCCAATGATCCACTGTCCCCGTCCCTCTCTTTCAGAGTTTGTCTCTCAATTGTCAGTTGTGCCCAGTGTCCTTCTCCCTAACTCTGCAGGCATTTCACTGTGTCCATAGCACCCAGTGCTACTTTTTGACACTCTGCATGTGCAGGGTGGATTAAACGTCATGCATATATTTTTCCTTCATTTGTTCAGTGTTGGGAGTTACATTTTGTGGCACAGGGGCTTACATCTCAAAGTAATCACCTTGAGTTCAGTACAGGCCAACAGTCATTCCCACCCTGTGTCTTTTCGGTGACCCTTGTAAAACGATTTGGTGACTGAGCCCTTCAACTAAATCGGATGACTTCCTGGCTGTGTCTCTGAGAGCCATCACAGGCTCTCATAGTCTCTCTGGTCTGTAAGGAAACGTCCACTATTTGTTGCAGCTTAGCCTGTTACTAGTGGTTGTCACCTCCCCCTCGTACATCTCTGTCATACAGAGAGGCGAGTAGTGATTAGTCTAAAATGTGACCATCAAACTGTGCCCAAAGAGACAGATCATGCAGATGAGAGAAGTGCCACCTGTGTCTTGCCAGGATGCACCGTTGAAGAGGTCTGTAGGAGCCACCTGTCTCTTGCCATGATGCACTCTTGAACAGGCCTGTAGGAGCCACCTATCTCTTGCCAGGATGCACCATTGAAGAGGCCTGTAGGAGCCACCTGTCTCTTGCCATGATACACTCTTGAACAGGCCTGTAGGAGCCACCTGTGTCTTGCCAGGATGCACCATTGAAGAGGCCTGTAGGAGCCACCTGTCTCTTGCCATGATACACTCTTGAACAGGCCTGTAGGAGCCACCTGTGTCTTGCCAGGATGCACCATTGAAGAGGCCTGTAGGAGCCACCTGTCTCTTGCCATGATGCACTCTTGAACAGGCCTGTAGGAGCCACCTGTGTCTTGCCAGAATGCACCATTGAATAGGCCTGTAGGAGCCACCTGTGTCTTGCCAGGATGCACCATTGAAGAGGCCTGTAGGAGCCACCTGTCTCTTGCCATGATACACTCTTGAACAGGCCTGTAGGAGCCACCTGTGTCTTGCCAGGATGCACCATTGAAGAGGCCTGTAGGAGCCACCTGTCTCTTGCCATGATGCACTCTTGAACAGGCCTGTAGGAGCCACCTGTGTCTTGCCAGGATGCACCATTGAAGAGGCCTGTAGGAGCCACCTGTCTCTTGCCATGATGCACTCTTGAACAGGCCTGTAGGAGCCACCTGTCTCTTGCCAGGAAGCACCCATCTCATCTCATCATCCTGCTTCAACACCCTACGCATTCTCCGGAAGGTCTTCCACTGGATCCCCACCGAAACCTGAAGAACAGTCACCCAGGCCCTCGTCACCAGCCGACTGGACTACGGGAACCCCCTCTACGCCGGAACAATCAACAAACTGCAAAACCGTCTCCAACGCATACAAAACGCCTCCGCACGACTCATCCTCAACATCCCCAGACGCGCCCACATCTCTACCCACCTGAGAAACCTCCACTGGCTCCCCGTCAGCAAGAGAATCACGTTCAGACTACTCACCCACGCACATAAAGCACTCCACAACATGGGCCCAGTATACCTCAACACCGACTCACGTTCTACGTCCCCACCCGCTGGCTCCGCTCCAACAACCTCGCCCTCGCCGTCGTCCCACGGATCCGCAAAACCACCGCAGGAGGAAGGCCATTCTCCTACCTTGCAGCAAAGACCTGGAACTCCCTCCCCACGCACCTACGACTGACCCAGGACCACCTCAGCTTAAGGAAACACCTCAAGACCTGGCTCTTTGAACAGTAGCAGCACCCTGTCCCCCAGCGCCTTAAGACCCTAACGGGTGAGTAGCGCGCTCTATAAATTCCACGAT
Source organism: Lissotriton helveticus (assembly GCF_964261635.1). Taxonomy (NCBI): domain Eukaryota; kingdom Metazoa; phylum Chordata; class Amphibia; order Caudata; family Salamandridae; genus Lissotriton; species Lissotriton helveticus. The sequence continues at coordinate 381,428,039 of NC_136061.1, read as the reverse complement.
TGATTGATTGATTGACCCATGAAGAGGCCTGTAGGAGTCACCTGTCTCTTGCCGGGATGCACCCATGAAGAGGCCTGTAGGAGCCATCTGTCTCTTGCCAGGATGCACCCATGAAGGGGCCTGTATGAGCCACCTTTCTCTTGCCAGGATGCACCCATGAGGAGGCCTGTAGGAGCCACCTGTCTCTTGCCAGGATGCACCCATGAAGAGGCCTGTAGGAGCCACCTGTCTCTTGCCAGGATGCACCCATGAAGAGGCCTGTAGGAGCCACCTGTCTCTTGCCAGGATGCACCCTTGAACAGGCCTGTAGGAGCCACCTGTGTCTTGCCAGAATGCACCCATGAAGAGGCCTGTAGGAGCCACCTGTCTCTTGCCAAGATGCACCCTTGAAGAGGCCTGTAGGAGCCACTTGTCTCTTGCCAAGATGCACCCTTGAACAGGCCTGTAGGAGCCACCTGTGTCTTGCCAGGATTCACCCATGAAGAGGTCTGTAGGAGCCACCTGTCTCTTGCCAAGATGCACCCTTGAAGAGGCCTGTAGGAGCCACCTGTCTCTTGCCAGGATGCACCCATGAAGAGGCCTGTAGGAGCCACCTGTCTTTTGCCAGGATGCATCCTTGAACAGGCCTGTAGGAGCCACCTCTCTCTTGCCAGGATGCACCCATGAACAGGTCTGTAGGAGGCACCTGTTTCTTGCAGAATGCACCCATGAAGAGGCCTGTAGGAGCCACCTCTCTCTTGCCAGGATGCACCCATGAACAGGTCTGTAGGAGGCACCTGTCTCTTGCCGGGATGCACCCATGTAGAGGCCTGTAGGAGGCACCTGTTTCTTGCAGAATGCACCCATGAAGAGGCCTGTAGGAGCCACCTGTCTCTTGCCAGGATGCACCCTTGAACAGGCCTGTAGGAGCCATCTGTCTCTTGCCAGGATGCACCCATGAACAGGTCTGTAGGAGCCATCTGTCTCTTGCCAGGATGCACCCATGAACAGGTCTGTAGGAGCCATCTGTCTCTTGCCAGGATTCACCCATGAACAGGTCTGTAGGAGGCACCTGTCTCTTTTCAGGATGCACCCATGAAGAGGCCTGTGGGAGCCACCTGTCTCTTGCCGGGATGCACCCATGTAGAGGCCTGTAGGAGGCACCTGTTTCGTGCAGAATGCACCCATGAAGAGGCCTGTAGGAGCCACCTGTCTCTTGCCAGGATGCACCCTTGAACAGACCTGTAGGAGCCATCTGTCTCTTGCCAGGATGCACCCATGAACAGGTCTGTAGGAGCCATCTGTCTCTTGCCAGGATGCACCCATGAACAGGTCTGTAGGAGGCACCTGTCTCTTGCCAGGATGCACCCATGAAGAGGCCTGTGGGAGCCACCTGTCTCTTGCCGGGATGCACCCATGAAGAGGCCTGTAGGAGGCACCTGTCTCTTGCAGAATGCACCCTTGAACAGGCTTGTAGGAGCCACCTGTCTCTTGCCAGGATGCACTAATGAACAGGCCTTAGGGGCAGCTTACTACAAAGGACGGCAAGATACAATTCAAAGCCTCTACACGTGGGGGCATGAGTGGAGCACGGCCGACGAGGGCATCTCTGCCAGTCTGTCTGGGCTGGTTGCCTCATCTCTGGAGGAGGGAGGCGGAGGACACAGGTATGCCTGGAGCATCCATCCTGGGTGTGCTCGGTGCCAGTATCCAGGGCACTTTTATTGCACGGGCGCGGCCAAGGGCAGGGCTCGTCTCATGAATGGTTTAAGGTGTAGCCCTGTGCACTGCTGTCTGAGAACTCAGACTGTAAAAAGATTTCCTCGTGTTCCTATTTTATATGTAAAGCCGGCGGAAAGTGATTCGTAACAGAACACGTTTCTCCAAGGGCGGCTCCCTGTCAGCTCTGCCTCTGATGGCACCAGAGTTTCACAACACACCACCAGCCTGCAGAATTAACCTGTCTGCGAGCACCACCTGTCCCGAGTAGTCTACTCGTGAGTACTTTCATCAGTGAACCAGAGTAAACTGAGGCACGGCTCGCTCGTTTCATCTAGAGTGCGCTAGCTTTCTCTCAGGTAGGAACTAAACGTACATTTCCCGTATCTTCAATAGACGTTAGCAAAATACTCATGAGCTACTTTCTATGTCCGAAAAAAGTATTTCTGAGAGAGAAGCTCCCGGTCCTAACTTACGCATCCTACCCAGCGACACTGGAGCTTTTTGCCGCCCAATACATTGTGAGATTTTACTGCCACCATACTTGGCTAGCGGCATTGGAGGTATGAGGTAAAGTTTGTACGTGATTCAGCTAAGGTGCTTCGACTTGTTACCTAGCCTCTTTGCGCTTCAATTTTTCAGGACAACCCCGGTGCTGTCACACTGCTCACACGAATGAGGCCCTGTGGGCAGACCTGTCTGCCAAGTGCCGCGCATGACGGCGCTGCTTGCCCGCCTTGCATGCGAAAGTGGCTTTTATTGATAGACTGAAGCAGAGGCTGTAGTCCATGCCTTCCAGTCCACGTTTAATCTTCAATAAAAGTTGGTCTTAAATGTGTCTGATATTTCAACGTCACTCACTGTGCAATATGTCTACAACTCAAATTTAGCTTGAGGCCTTTCGAACATAATAACCCTATCCCCATCTCCACATATACACTTGTCTTTTCATGACAGTTTGGGACCCACATGGAACACAGAGGGGCATATTACCAACAACTAGCGATAATTTTTGTCTCTAACTTGTTTAGAGACAAAAATTATCGCCGCACATCGGCGATTTTTATCGCAGATAAACCTTGCTATTAGCAAGGTTTATCGCAAATGCGATAAAAAACGGCCGCAATGCATGAATATCGCTGAAAAGTCAGCGATATTCATGCATTATCGAGCAAATGCTCTTAGCCATGTTATCCACCTCCCATTGGATAACACGGTGAAGAACTGCTCAGGGCAGGTGTTAGCTTTTGGAGATATTCGCGCTTAGCGCGAATATCTCCAAAAGTTGGTAATAGGAGATAGCGATGTTAGCGACTGTTTCCCGTCGCTAACATCTTGGCACGCCCACTTTGCATGTCATTAGTGATAAATATCACTGACATGCAAAGCGGGGCCCAAGATGGTCGCTATCTCCTATTAGCTGTCACTAACTGGTGTTAGCGACAGCTTGGTAATAGGGAGATAATTTTATCTCCGCTTTCTTGGCTTTTAAAGCCAAAAAAGCGGAGATAAACCCCCTTCATAATATGCCCCAGAGAGACTAAGGGGCATATTATCAAGGACCGGTGTTAAAATTATCGCTGTTTTATCGGCAGGAAACTGCCGATAAAACGGCGATAATGGGCTTGATAATACGCCCTTGTTAATTCCCATAGAAGCCCATGTTAACATCAGAAAATGGGCTTCTATGAGAATTAACAGGGGCGTATTATCAAGCCCATTATCGCCGTTTTATCTGCAGTTTCCTGCCGATAAAACGGCGATCATTTTAACACCGGTTCTTGATAATATGCCCTCCACCAGTGACAACTATTATTTCTAGTGACATTTTTGAAAACTATTTCTAAAAGGGTTTAGTTCCAATTTGGTTTTTTCGCTTCACTGTACTATCGTATGTGAATCACTCTCTGAAAAAAAACCTCTAAGTGTAGGCGTGGCCCTTTGGAACTTCCACAGAAACAGTCTTTTGTTTTAACATGTAATGGGTATGTTTCTTCTTAATGAGATGGGATGGTTGCACACCTTTGCCCCCAGACAGGCTGAGTAAGCAACAAACATGAGTTTAGGCTTTGCAGTGCGCCATCAAGGGAAAGCAAACAGGTGAGAAATTCGTAGCCCAGGAGGGCTTATTTTAGCCATTTTGGAATCAACAGATTGGTGACATGAGAAAAGGGAATAAAGAAACTTCAATTTGTGCTATTTGTAATAATTCTGCTGTTAAATGTGGGTGGCTGAAATAAAACGAACTACCACGAGGAGTCCCACTGTGTTAGAGTTGGCTATCTTCCCAGTGACCTTTTATTTCAAAGAAAACAGTGAATTGTCTTAGAATAATAATAGCCAAGAAAAATCATGATAGTTTAGGTAGGGTACTTAAAATATCTACTGATCCAGAACCCTGATTTCTCTGTAAAATGCCAGTTGTGAGATGTCAAAGCAAATCAAATTGAGCCTGATTATCTCATTGCAGCAAGAATTTACTAAGGGCTTAAAAAGGTTTTGTCAAAAACCCTTTCAGAGGGCCACAGAGCAAGCAGGGGTTACTATGGATTCTGAGGAACTGAGCCAAGTATCCGTTCTGCACTTGACTCTGATGGTATGCATGGTCCAAGCAGTCCAAGTCCCAAGGTGTGGATACCGGATAGTGAACACTGGCTCACAACTCAAAATGTGCCCTGCAGGGGCAATAAATTATTGTCCAGCTAAATGCCGACTTTTATGAAAAAAGGGAAGTATTTTATTTCTTCCAATAACTAACACAAAGGAAATATAAGACATTCACAAACAATCACAATTCTCCATGAGGTCCGGGGCTCTAGTATTACTTTGGCGATTGCCTGTCCCAATTCGTCCTTGCATTAGCAATAGTAGTTATTACCCATTACCTATTGGTAACATTCAGGGGTATACCCCACTACATTCCACTTTAACTTTGTCTCTAAGTTAAACACAAAAGTGTTCCAGAGCCGTAGAGCTATTAGCAGCAAGTTTCCCTGGAGCCAACAGACCTGAAACTGGCAGGCATGAAGCATGTAGAGTTCCTAATTGTGTCCTGTCCACAGGCACTCACAGCTGCAGCAGCTAAGTTTAGGTTAGTTGGCAACACGAAACCCAGGCACCTACACTCAGCGGGTGCAGAGTCTCCCACTCGAGGTCACACTCCCAAAATGACCGGAGGCTCTCTGCCAATCCTCCTGTAAGGTAAGTGTCCAGCCCCTGTACAGTGGTGGTCTGGTTGCAACAATCCTGTCTTGGGTCGTTCGTTTAGGTGATGTCACACAGGTACTCCCACAGCATTGTCACTTCTCTGGCAGGAGATGACAGGTCAAGTTGCAGTATTTGATGCTCACGGGGAACCCCTCTGTCATAAGTAGGCCAAATCTCACACTACATGGGCTCCTGCCCAATCGGCACAGTGAATTCCTTCCCTGCGGCCCCCGTGCATATGGGATGGCTGTCTGCTAATGCACCAGGCTATGACCCTTACCGCATAACAGTCCATTTTCCTGGTGCTTCTCCAGGCATATGGGTCAATACATACGAATGCACAATATTGTGACCCTTACCGCACAGTAGTCTTCTTCACAGCGGATTCTCTGGGCATACAGGTTCACTGACCTGGCACTACGCAGGGCTCCGGCCTGATTAGTGCAGCAAGACACACAGCTCACTTCACGGTGGCCCTCTCCTGACATATGGGGTTGTTGACCTTGTCCTGCCCATGGTCAAAAAGGAGATGGGTGCTGAAGTCATTTTCCTACACTTTGAATGTAGTCCACTCGATAGAGCAACCTACTGAACCTCACTCCCTCCAACATTCTCTTCCTCACAGGACACACTGGTGTTGGAAAGCAGGCAGGCACTGCTGCTTCAGGATCCAGGGCAGGTGATCTTGGATTCCTTGGGTGATGTCCCCTCACCCAGCAGAGCTTCCCCTTCTCACACAATCCATCTGGCTGCTTGGCAGTTGACAATTTGTGGCGTCTCAAACTCCCCTTCTTATAGTCCATTTCCAGACACTAGGGGGCCCATTACGATGTCGGGCGGATTGCCCCCGCCAGGCTGGCGGTAGCCACCGCCAGCCTGGCGGGGGCAATCCGCCCGACATCGTTGCACTAAAGACCCCCCGCCATATTAGGATGGCTGGGGGGACCTCGGCGGACGGAAAGACCGTCCGCCGCTTTTCCGCCCCGGTCGCCTTGCGGCCGGGGCGAAAAAGGGATAATATGGTGGCGGTGTCTATCAGACACCGCCAGCCATATTAGGATGCCCTTCCTGACATGCTTTTCCGTGGCGGCATGCGGAGACTCCCTGCGGGGGGCCCGTTACGGGCAACCTGGGAGTCCGGGGGGTGGGGGATGCACATGGGGGTTACCTATGGTACCCCCCGCATTTCAAAGTGCAACATGGCAGGCACCGCGCGGTGCCTGTCATGTTGTGCTTTGAAATGCACAACGTGCATTTTTACCATTGCGGCGGGCGGCGCTTTCTGCACCGCCCGCCGCAATGGTAAAAATACAGGATGCGCCCACCTGTGTGGCAGGCGCATGCTAATGCTCAAGGTGTGACTGCCGCTCCTATGGCGGGCAGTCCCGTTTTGCACGAGGATGGCGGGCGGGCAACGTCCGCCCGCCATCCTAATGACCCCCTAAATGTAATTTAGAGTCGAGGGGCCAGATGTAGGTAGCCAAATACCGGTCGGTAACGGCCGATTTCGGCCGTTACCGACCGGTATTTGGCTTTTGAGATGTAGGTGGGTCGGAATTTACAGAATCGGTATATTTACCAATTCGGTAAATTTACCACTTCGGTATTTTACCGAATCGGTAAACATACCGATTCTGTAAATCCATATGTAGATGACACTCCTGAGAGTGCCACAGGCCCTTAAGAGTCGGTATTTTACCACCCAATGCTATTGGGTGGTAAAATACCGAATTTAGGTGTGCATGCACATCTGTGCATGCACACCTGTGCAATGTGACACACAGACATGCCCTTAGGGCATGTATGTGTGCCACATGGCTCACAAGCCTGTAGTTGGGGTGCTAGAGGGTGTCAAAGTGACATCCCCTGCACCCTTGCAGGATTCGGTATTTACCGATTCTGTAAATACCGATTCGGTATTTCCCATTGATTCCTATGGGCTTCAAGGCCCATAGGAATCAATGTGAAATACAGATTCGGTATTTACAGAATCGGTAAATACCGATTCTTACAGAATCGGTAATTTTTTACCTACATCTGCCTCCTTCAAATTTACCGACTCTTAAATACCGATTCGGTATGGGTCGGTATTTAAGAGTCGGTAAATCGAAATTACCTACATCTGGCCCTAACTCTTTTAACATGTATTTTGGGGTTGTGCCTCTTTTGAAGTGTCCACTCCTCTGCTCCCTCTTCCTCCTGAAAAGCAGTCTGCATGACAGGAGTTTCTCCGAAGCTGATTGTCCAACAACACAGCAAAACACACAAGATGATGGACGGAATGCTGCACAATGGCAAAACATTCACCCCCGGTCACAGATCTGGGTTTAATCCATCGTTATTTTGCTCACCAAGCCACCCCAGTTCAGACATGGCCATATGCAAATCAGTCTTGACCCTATGCCTCATGGGAACAGTCCAGCCCGAACTGCCAAGCCATGTCTTCCCTGAACCAGAATCAAGCATCCTAGGACTGGTTTCTGGCTATCAGCCATCTTCAGCCAGGATAGCTTGACTCCAGTGGCTTAGTGAGCACAAGACCCACGTCTGGGCATACCCTTCCCACATAGGATGAACAGCAAAACACACAAGATGATGGATGGAATGTTGCACAATGGCAAAACATTCACCCCCAGTCACACATCTGGATTTATTCCATCGTTATTTTGCTCACCAAGCCACCCCAGTACAGACATGGCCATATGCAAATCAGTCTTGACCCTGTGCCTCATAGCAACAGTCCAGCCTGAACTGCCAAGCCATGTCTTCCCTGGACCGGAGTCAAGCATCCTAGGACCAGTTTCTGGCTACCAGGGGTCTTCAGCCAGGATAGCTTGACTCCAGTGCTTAGTGAGCACGAGACCCACATCTGGGCATACCCTTCCCACATAAGTTGAACAGCAAAACACACAAGATGATGAACGGAATGTTGCACAATGACAAAATATTCACCCCCAGTCACAGATCTGGGTTTGATCCATCGTTATTTTGCTCACCAAGCCACCCCAGCACAGACATGGCCATATGCAAATCAGTCTTGACCCCGTGCCTCATGGGAACAGTCCAGCCTGAACTGCCAAGCCATGTCTTCCCTGGACTGGATTCAAGCATCCTAGGACCAGTTTCTGGCTACCAGCCGTCTTCAGCCAGGATAGCTTGACTCCGGTGCTTAGTGAGCACGAGACCTACATCTGGGCATACACTTCCCACATAAGTTGAACAGCAAAACACACAAGCTGATGGACGGAATGTTGCACAATGGGAAAACACAGGCCATGGGAGTGACGAGAGTTCGCACCTGGATTGTTAAGATTTCCAAAATTGTGGGAAACGGGGTACCACTGGTCTCAGGAGGCTTCCTGAAATCAGTTGATTGCTGTGCCGACGTCTCGGGTGCTGATTCTGGTGCCTCTTCTGGGGATTTATCGATACACCATTTCCCACAATTTTGGAAATCTTAACACAAGGGGGTCCATTATGATGTCGGGTGGTTTTCCTCCACCAGGCTGGCAGTGGCCACCGCCAGCCTGGCGGAGGAAATCCGCCCGACATCTATTGCCCAATTCCCCCCCGCCATATTAGGATCGCAGAGGGGACCGTGGTGGTGTGAAACACGGCCCGCCTGTTTTCCGCCCCGGTCGCCTTGCGGCCGTGGCGGAGAATGATTAATATGGAGGCGGTGTCTTCGCCCCCCATATTACAATGGGCTTTTGCTGATGCTTTTCCGTGGCGGCATTCCATGCGGAGACTCCCTGCGGGGGCCCCTTGCGATCCCCCTGGGAGTCTGTGGCTTGGGGGGTGCACATGGGGTGTACCTATGGTACCCCCCGCATTTCTAAGTGCAACATGGCAGGCACCGCACGGTGCCTGTCATGTCGTGTTTAGAAAAGCACAACTTGCACTTTTACCATTGCGGCGGGCAGAGATCTCTGCTCCGCCCGCCGCAATGGTACATATACAGGATGCGCCCGCCTGTGTGGCGGGCGCATCCTAATGCCCTGATTGGAACCCCCGCCCTTATGGTGGGCGGTCCCGGGTCCCGGTATGATGGTGGGCGGACCAAGACCGCCCGTCATCATAATGACCCCCTAGGTGATTGGGAGACATTTTATTTCCATCACCTTATATTACGGTTCACATCGGGAGCACTTGATATATAGGACACATTTGATGTGATATTGAAGTTGGAATTCTTTTTTCAATTTGGGACAAAAATATAAGACTTTGTTGAAACTGTATTTTGCCCTGAAGAAGTCCATGGTGTTGGACAAAAAAGGCGTTGGCTGTTTGGCTGTTTTACTATCACATATTTTAAAGAAGTTTTTGAAACAGCACATGAAATAAAAAGAAAATCTACTTATAAATTGGAACCCTTGCCGCTTGAATTGTTTATTTATCTAGATATGACATTTGGTGCACTCAACTGTGTGTTTAGATTTGTTAGTCCTTTTCATTCGGACTACACCGTGACAGCAGGTGTTGTTAGAGAGTGCACATTCTGGCTACACATTTTGTAACCCTTTTCTTCCGATTTCGACTACTTGGGGATTACAGATAAGATGCGCTCTGTCTTAGGGGTCCGCTGTCATTCTTTTGTATTACACATATGTAGGAGAGTAGGTTCTGCTTCCTATGGTTACCCCCCTTTTTGCTGATGTTTCACTGTTTTTCGACTTTAGTCTGGCTGGGGCCCTGCTATCCAGGACCCCAGCCTAGCTGCTTCCTCTCTAAATTGATTCCATGTACTATAGGTACACTCCAGTTTGGTTACTGGGGTACACTTGTGAGTCCCTAGTATATGGTACACTATGTACTAAGGGCCGAGGCACCCCAGAGGCCTACCAGGGGCTGCAGCATGTATTATGCCACCCCTGGGAAGCCTTCCAAAATGGCACCACAGGACTTTACTGCAGCCTGGGTAAAGTGGTGCATGCATCCCTTACCAAGATATAGGTTACCTATATCTACCTTAACTCACTGCACCTAGAGACCTATAAGTCACCCTTATGACAGGCCTTATCAATCCTGAAGGCAGGGTGCTAGGTTTTGTGTGAGAGTGTGCCCATGCATGAGCAGGGCCCTTCGACAGCCTTTGGGACTTATTATCTGGGCTGTTCTGTGATGCAGCCAGACCATATACTCTTACGTACATTATAACCTCGCGGTATATGCTAACTTTGGAATAGCTGCATGGAAACATGTCGTGTTTGGTGTCAACACTTTGGAATCCTACCTCCCACCTGCCAGTTCTGGCGGCAGGGGTAGAATTTCACCCTTCTAGAGTGAGAGACATGTACACACCAGTTTAAAGAGCCCTGGCATCACAAAAAAGGATGCTGCAGCCACAGACACAAATCTGGCCTCCTGCTGCTGACCAAAACTCCGGCAGGGGAGGCCTGGACAATAGGTTTCCTGTTACTGGGAGGTGTAACCACCTCCCAGACATGCTTTAGTGGATTTGGGCTGTGCTTTGAAGTCTGCACTGGGGGCACATTTGGTGTCCCTGTGCATAGCCTAGTTCAAACCGGTTGCAGGAGCTACCAGCCCTGGTACACAGTCAAAATATCGAGTCAATGATGTCGAAATGCAGTAATATCAACACCTAAATATCACAGGTAAGATATATCGATGTTTTAAATATCAATGTATTAAATGTCGTTTTTTTATTAGTGTGTTTAATATCGAAGTAGGTAATGTCGAGATAAAAAATATCGAAATGTAAAAATATCGTTGTATTATGTTTTGTAAGTTGTAATATTTCATTTTTTATGTATTGTTATTTTTTTGTCAAAGATAAATGTATGGTCTTTTTTTTAAGAAGTATTTAAGAAATTTCAAATTTTATAAATTTTTTAGGAGCGGGATGTTGGGTTTATAGGGGATAAGGGTGGGGAGTGTTTTAATAATATATATTTTTTTATTAAAATGTAATTGAAATAGGAAATTAAAATTTAGAATTTCGAAATTTAATTTAAAGTTTAGGAGCGGGATGTTGGCTTTATGGGGATAAGGGTGGGGAGTGTTTTAAAAATATACATTTAAAAAAAAAATGTTGTAACTGAAATAGGAAATTAAAATTTAGAATTTTGAAATGTATTTTAAATTTTAGGAGCGGGATGTTGGGTTTATAGGGGATAAGGGTGGGGAGTGTTTTAAAAATATATATATTTATTTTAAAAAATGTAATTGAAATAGGAAATTAAAAATTTGAATATCGAAATTTAGTTTGAAATTTAGGAGCGGGATGCTGGGTTTATAGGGGATAAGGGTGGGGAGTGTTTTAAAAATATATATTAGTTTTTTTTTTTAAATTCATTGAAATATGAAAATAAAATGTAGAATTTCGAAATGTATTTACAATTTTAGGAGCGGGATGTTGGGTTCATAGGGGACAAGGGTGGGGAGTGTTTTAAAAAAATATATATATTTTTTAAATTGAATTGAAATAGGAAATTAAAATGTAGGGGTCCATTAAGATGTCGGGCGGTGTCACCACCGCTGTGTTTGTGGGGCGGAAAAACAGCTTCTTCCGCCCGCTAGCTGCGAAAGTCACGTCCGCCATATTAGGATAGGTAAACACAGGTCATTTCCCATCCGTCGCGAAGTGCCACGCACCGCCAACAAAGTGCGCCTGGCACAGCGGCGGTGAGAGCCAATCCAGACACACTGCCGTGCGGAATGACGTCCGCCCCGCTCCACATATTAGGATGGCCAAAACAAGTCGACGCACCGCAGCGGAGACCCCGCCTAGCCTGAGCAGGCGGAAACTGGATAGCGGAGCGTGACAGACGAGACCCGGACCTGAACGCCATGAACCCAGCCCACCATATGCATCCGGTGATGTTCCTCCTCCAACACTACCGCCAGATGGGCCGCCGCGGACGCCGCCGCAGGTAAGCTACTACATGACCATACAAACACAACACACAGGCATGCACAGGGTCCAATCACCACACAGACACCCTGCCGGGGGTCACAACATATCCACAAGGACACACACACACATCACCCACCTGACAACGTGGCACCCCTCATCTTCCGGACACAAATCCTCCGTCGACCAGCAGCAACGTCCCGTTCCCGGTCACATCACCGCCGCGGTCCACACATGCTCAATATGCAGAAGACAGGGCCACTCCAAGGCATGGGCAGGGCACACACACCACAGGGATACACCACCCCAAATCACACTGCAACACACCCCACCAAGTCACAGGCCATGTGCCCATTCCATGAACTCCCATGCACACCAACAAGCACTGCAACAACAAGCACAATACACACTCACTGCACCACACAACACACAACCAGGTAGACAGACACTGAAGCAGTGGCTGACAAGGATCAAAAATCATCAGTGCCACACACACAGAAGGCACACAATCCTAGCCAGCACATATACACACACACAAACACACACCCTGAGTGTAGCCACAAACACAACACACACACAGGATTGCCACCAAAAATGCATGCACAAAAACAACACACAAACACTGCAGTAACACATACTGAACTCCAACACAAACATACATACCCTGTCAGCCATACTGGGGAAAGGCAAAGGGAACCCTCACACAACATGAGCACAGAACATGAGCATTCAGAGACAAAACACACACACCAAAACACACATCACACAACCCACACTGCCATATCAAAGCAAACACAGAGGCACACTAAACACCAATCAACAAACACCACAGGACAACAGGAAATGCACATCAGGCAATGGCAAGGCCACATACATACAGCACTGCATGCACAACAAGCAGTGTGTGTATAACAAGCACAAAAGCTGCACACAGACATGATTAACACAACCACATCACACACCCCACAAACCTGCACAGCACAAATACCACAGGTACAATAGCCATCACAGATTACACCATCATCGGGTACAGTATGGACAGAAGACCCTGTCACCCCTGTGTAAAAATATGAGGCCTGCTAAGAGCTTGGCAATGTTGAAGTGAAACATAGAGCATGGTGCACAGCCAATCAAATGCCAACACCAAAAGTACTTAATTCAGCAATGACACCGACAAAACACACAACAGGAGTAACTGTATTTATTCACATATTACTCAGATGTAGCAGTACAACAATAGTAGTCAACAGCAAGGCACAAAATGATGATCAAATGCAAGATTACATGTACTGTTCAAATACAAACAGGAAGGCCAGTGTCCATTACACAGGTGAGACAGCAAGTAAATGAGAGGCTGCACAGGGGAGAGTACAGCACAGCACAGCAACAGGGCCAGTGTCCATGGCAGGTGAGACAGCAAGTACATGAGAGGCTGCACAGGGGAGAGTACAGCACAACAGAGCAACAGGGCCAGTGTCCATGGCACAGGGGAGAGGCCAACACAGCAGAGCAACAGGGCTAGTGTCCATGGCAGGTGAGACAGCAAGTGCATGAGAGGCTCCACAGGGGAGAGTACAGCACAGCAGAGCAACAGGGCCAGTGTCCATGGCACAGGGGAGAGGCCAACACAGCAGAGCAACAGGGCCAGTGTCCATGGCAGGTGAGACAGCAAGTACATGAGAGGCTGCACAGGGGAGAGTACAGCACAGCAGAGCAACAGGGCCAGTGTCCATGGCAGGTAAGACAGCAAGTACATGAGAGGCTGCACAGGGGAGAGGCCAACACAGCAGAGCAAAAGTTCCAGCAACACACCCAGGTCGCAAACAATGGTCTTGACTAGCACACCTGTGTGGGCACAGGCGTATGAGGGTGTTGACAACTCACTCCTGGCTGTCATGCGGACTGGGACCTGGCTGTGTTTTGGGGACAGCAGGCCCACTTGACTGGGGTGACAGAGGCCCATGTGATGTGGTAATAACAGAGGGCCTGCAAGGTGGAGGGCTGTACGGACCAGGTGGCATAGTGGCAAGTGGAGGTGGAGTCATGCACACCCCTGACACAGTGTGGGTGGGAGAGGTTGGAGGGGTGGCCTTCCACTTTTTGGGAACATGCAAGGGCTTCCCTGTCTTGGGGTTGATGGGAAGTGGTGGTGACACAACAGACACACACACCAACTGTCTCGCATCTGGGACAGACACTGGCACTCCCTCTGGTGATGTGCTGGATCCTGCAGAACGCTTTGTCTGGCTACGCCTCTGGACCACCTTACCCTCTCTGGAAGGTGTACCCCCTACAGTGCCCACCTTCCCACTTCCCCCAGGGGTGGTGTCTAAAGTTCCCTCCTGTCCCTTCTTGCCAGGAGTGGTCACAACACTGCCCTCCTTTTCCTGACTCACTGGGCTGGTCACAACAGGGACCTCCTTTGCCTTAATCACTGGGCTGGTCACAACACTGCCCTCCTTTGCCTTAATCACTGGGCTGGTCACAACACTGCCCTCCTTTGCCTTAATCACTGGGCTGGTCGCAACACTGCCCTCCTTTGCCTTAATCACTGGGCTGGTCACAACAGGGCTCTCCTCTGCCTCAATCACTGGGCTGGTTAAAACAGGGCTCTCCTCTGCCTCAATCACTGGGCTGGTCACAACAGGGCTCTCCTCTGCCTCAATCACTGGGCTGGTCGCAACAGGGCTCTCCTCCACCTGCCTCGCTGGACTTTGATTTGGGGTAGATGTGGTGGGTGGTTGTGTCCCTGTGCTCTCCCCAGGTGTACCCATGACATGCCACACATCCTCTGTGGGCATAGGAGAGTCAATTCCCTTGTCTGTGCATATTGGGGGGGCCCTGCTCTTCTTTGGGGATGGAGTCTGTGGACGGGATTGTTTGGTTTGGGTCTGACGTGTGCTCCTAGTGTTGTATCGTTTAGGTGATGTAGGTGCAAAGTAGTCACTGTCATCTGATGTGGCCACTGAATGGCTGGTCGTCACAGGCACCTGAGCTGCAATGGGTGCATGTGCCTGTTGGAGGGCTGACATGACTGTGGATGACAATGCCCGGACTGTACGGTGTAGCCCACCCACGTCAGAGTGCATGCCCTCCATGAATGCAATCACCTGGCCTAATTTGTTCTCGTGGGCACTGAAGGCATTGAGCAGGGCGGTCTGGCCCATGCAAAGTTGGCGCAGGAGCTCTACGCACTCTGCACTGAGGGCAGCAGGGGGGACAGGTGCAGGGGCAGCGGTGCCATGTGTGAATGTCACTCGTCCCCTCTTAGTAACACGGATATGGCCAGCACCAGAGGTAGTGGATGGGAGGCTGAGCAGTGGCCGCTGGGTGTCAGATGCTGCAGCAGACTCCCCATCCCCTGTGCCTGCTAACATGGATGCATCCCCACTGGCATCAGATGAAGTGGTACTCTGTGTCTCAGGCACGGATTCCTCCTGCATACTCGTGTCCCCCTCAGACGCGCTGGTGTGCTCAGTGTCACTTGGCTCAGTCTCACTTGCCTCCGCTGCCGCTGTCGTGCGGGTCTCGCCACCACTTGTTTCTGGATCATGTTCCGCCATGGTGTCTTGTGATTCTGCATTAGTGAGAGAAACAGGGTTGTGTAAGTGTCATCATCTGGTCACACGATTTCAGATCAATGCAGCACAGTAGAGGCCAAGAGCTACATGGTAACCACCACACCCTGCAATCACTGTGCAGCTACACACTATATAGACCACAACAGTGCCTGTCATGCAGACAAACTGCCAGAAGTGAGGCATGTTGATGCCACACAGCACTACACCCTGCCGTGGATGGAGTGCCCCCACCCCACATTGACCTGCCCTATGGACATGATGTGGCCACAACACTCATCACCACTGACAGCCCTACAGGGAACCAGAGGGGACCACACACACCTGTTTTGACTACACATGCCACAATGCCAACTAGTTGCTATAATACCGCTGCTGTTATCGTTGATTAATTTGTATAATTATTATCTATAGATTCCCCTGACGAAGGGCGTTCTGATAAGCCCGAAATGCATTAGGACTTTTAATCGCATGATGTTGCTCCAGTTCTGGATCTTGTGATAACTTAACAACTTCTTAAGAACACTCAATAAACACTTATTGAGCAACAATTGACGACTTCTACACCTGTGATATATTTTTTTGAATTGTTTAACATGATGTATACAGTTGTTTAATTTTGGTATTCATGAAAATTTTCTATATTGTATGAAGAGTAATAGACTATGGGCCATATGTATCAAGCCTTTTGTGATTCGCAAAGGCCGAAATTCGCAGAATTTCGGCCTTTGCGAATCGCAAACGGCCTTTTGCGGCCTTTTGCACATTCCCAAAATAAGGAATTGCAAAGTTGTGCGATTCCTTATTTTGCCATAGCATTTAGGGAATAGCAATTTTGCGATTCCTTAAATGCTATGTATGTAGCATTTTTGGCTAACAAATTTTGGTTAAGAATTGGCAAATTACCACCAACTTGTAGTTGATGGTAACTTGCGAATTCTTCATAAAATGCACAATTTGGCATTTTTGAAAGTGGCATGTGATGCACACACAGGCCCATAGGGCATGTATGTGCGCCATATGCACACACATGTACATTTCAGGGTTGCAGCAGGGTGTCTTTGAGACCCTGCACCCTTGAAATAATTCTCAAATTGCGATTAGCAAATTGCGAATGCGCAATTTGAGAATTATTTTGCAATCATTCCTGTGGGCCTTCTGGCCCATAGGAATGCATTGGAAATTATTCCTTAATTGCGAATTCGCAAAATGCGCATTCGCAAATAAGGAAGATTAAGGTATCGCTAAAAAATAGCAATTTTTTTCATACATACCATTTTGCAATTCCTAAATAGCGATTCCTTAAAAATCGCTATTTAGGAATTGCAAAATAGTTTCTTGATACATATGGCCCTATACTCTTTTGAGTAACTTGAGCAGTGCAGTAGGTTCCTGGGAAGTTTCCCGGCTGTCTATATTGCTTTCAGTTCAAAGGTCTAGCAGGGCCTTTTACCTTATGCACGCATTGTAAACATTTTGATTAAGTGAATTCACTTCGAGATTCTCCTTAAGTTTGACTATTGAGTGCACACGCTGCTGCGTCAACCCTCTACAATGCCAACTAGGCCATAGCAAGCACCATGTGCCAATCAGGGTTCACATTGTCGTCGGATGTGTGGGCCTCAACCATCATGGTGCATGCAAAGTAGACAGACATGGTGCCACACTCATTAAGTGGACACTGCAGTTCACCACAATATGGACTCCCCACACCATCCCAATGATGAGTGACCATGTGACCCCAATAAATCTGTCAAGGATTGAGAACTGCAGGCAGGAGCAGCACAGTAAGGCCATGGTGGCACAATGCCTCATACAGGCACACATCACAGTCGTCACTCACATCACATATCACAGCATGGCAACACACGCACATCACATGTGTCACCGCTGCCACCGGCCCTGTACACATGCATCCACTCCCAGACAAACTCTCCCTCCCCAGACACTCACCATCTTTGTCTTGCTGCTGATGCCCCTTCAGACGTGCATCCAGGTCTGGATTGGTCACTGCCAATATGCGTCCCATCAGCGGAGTCATGGTGCGCCGTGCCAAACGCCCTGTGCGTGGTAGCATTCCCAAGGTCATCTCTGCCACTTGCTTAGCCAGCCAGCTGATGGCGTCCCACCGCTTGTGACAGTGTGTGTGTCGTCTGTTTGATACCCCCAGGGCTTGCACCTTTGCTGCTATGGCCCTCCACACGGCCTTACGTTGGTGTACCTTGAGCTGCAGGTATGAGAAGGGCAAATAAACAGTTACACAATGTCAGATGTCAGCATCTATCAGTACAGCAGCCAGACACTGACTCAGGACTCATAGTAACGTCCCTCCCTCCAGAACTGGGGGTACCCTCACAAGGGCACTCTGCATGGAATAAACATTTGTGAATGCATGCACACATTGTGGTTCCTTGTCTCCATGATATTCACACAAATGCATGATGCCTCAACACAAATGCATCGACAGCAGTGTGTAAGTCTGAAATTGTACAGGGCACTGATGGGGCATATCTACTAGTCAGTGTGAAGGAACTGTAGCAGGAAGTCTGCTGATGTTCAACGTTTGGCTGTGCAGCCACTGAACCTACTCTGTGGGTCACACTGACTCTGACTACAGGGGCACACTGAAATGTCCTCACACGCATTTACTGTCCTGGCAGCTAAATGGCTAACAACCGTTGGGTCTGTATGCCTGACAATGTAACACACCCCACTCACACATAGGAGTACAGGCCTAGGAAAGAGTCACATTGCAACACACACACTCCCTCGACCTGGACACAGCTTGTCTGACAGTGTTTGTCATAATCCCACATCCCCAGGCATATACTGCAGCATCACGACTACACGTCTGACACCACCCTGCCCTACAGCTCCCTTCATGGTGACTTACCACAACATTGAGACCACCAAACAGCCGTGGGTACTGTGCCAGCACCTCATCCACAAGGACCTTCAGCTCTTCATTCGTGAATGGCCTGACATCCTTGACATCCCTGTGGATATGGAACACCTGTGGTGGAAGTGAGTGGTGAGGGGTCCCAGGCAGCAGGCTCCTTAGGCAGCAGCAGGAGAGGGTCCCAGGCAGCAGGCTCTTAAGGCAGCAGCAGGAGAGGGTCCCAGGCAGCAGGCTCTTGAGGCAGCAGCAGGAGAGGGTCCCAGGCCGCAGGCTCTTGAGGTAGCAGCAGGAGGGGGTCCCAGGCAGCAGGCTCCTGAGGCAGCAGCAGGAGAGGGTCCCAGGCAGCAGGCTCTGTGAGAAGTGGAAATGTGAGGCTCACTCCCACAGATTTATATCATGGAAAAGTCATGTTTCTTCAAACACATTTGCGTATGTACCAGCAACTGGCAGGCACATGTGACATGTGTTGTTCTGCTTGTGTGCATTCACATTGACCAATGTGTCGGTGGCACTTGTGTATTGTTAGTGGAGATGTGTGCTCACTGTGTGTATCATGAGGACACACATGTAACCTGATGTGCGATACAGCTTTCAGGCAGTGTTTGTTTTACCATTACATAGTTGTTGGCATGTGCTGTGGACATCTCATGATGGTTGACCCCGACTTTTTCTATGACATCTCGCAACTAGGAGAAGGCCAAATCTCCTACATCACCTGACAGTGCTGGAGGAGATGGAGAATGTTGCAATCATTCGCAAATTCCGCCTGGATCGACCAACACTGAAAGTCCTGTGTGATCTTTTGGAGCCCCACCTGCAGCCTCGATGTCACTATCCAACTGCTTTCACACCCACATACAAGGTGATGGCAGCCCTTCACTTTTTCGCAACTAGTTCCTTCCAGGAGACCGTGGCCAGCGCAGGAGGGATGTCGCAGCCCATGTTCAACCAGGTACTGAGGGATGTTCTTGCAGCCATGATGATCTATCGGAATCGTTATATGCATTTTCCATGGGGAGCAGAATTGGCCGGTGTGAAGGGTGACTTCTATCCCTTTGGCCGCATCCCACATGTTGTAGGTGCCATCGATTGCACGCATGTAGGTCTGGTGGCTCCACAGGCAACAGAGCACATATATATGAACATAAAACATTTGAATTCCATAAATGTTCAGGTGGTGTGCCTTGCGGACATGACCATTTCACATGTGTGTGCAAAATTTCATGGCTCTGCACATGACTCGTACGTCATGAGGAACAGCATTGTGCCCCGACTGATCGAAAATCTGCATCCCGAGTGTGCTGGAATTGTGGGTGAGTATGCCTACTGATTTGCGTGCTGTGTGTTACCTGCTGCACTATGGCTGTGCAACATTGCAATGTGTGTTTGTCATTCACAGGTGACTCAGCATATCCCAGTAGGCCATGGCTGTTGAGCCCGCTGAGGAATCCACAGAGCCCAGCTGACCACCGCTACAACGAGGCCCATGGCAGGACCCGACATGTGATTGAGCGGACTTTTGGGTTGCTGAAGTCAAGATTCCGCTGCCTTGACAGGACAGGAGATGCACTGGCATACTCGCCTGGGAAGGTCTGCAAGATCGTTGTGGCATGCTGTATGCTGCACAACCTGGCCATCCACAAGGGTGTCCCCCTGCTCCTGGATGATGGTGAGGAGCCAAGGCCTGCACCTGCAGAAGGACCTGCGTCCAGTGATGAGGACAGTGGAGAGGAGGAAGGAGTTGACCAGCGACAACAGCTCATCGCCCGCTACTTCACGTGAAGGTGGGTGACGACGTACAACGTGTACATTGTCTGGTGTGGTTGCTGTTTTTTTTTTTATCCTCATTTTGTGATTGTATGTATAAGGAGTTTCGGGAGTCTGTTGTTTCAATGTTCTGTGCCGTCACTGCCCCGTGTTTCTCGTACTTGGATGGGGAGTATCCCTTTACGTGTTGATTTTAAACAGGTTTCTTTATCCCTTATCATTGTCAATAATTCTGATTCTTACAAGGGGGGGAGCTAGCCATCCTGGCTACTTGTCAGAATTTATTCCACCTGAATTATTGTCATCGCTTTAATCATTGGATATGCTTAGCGGGTCTTTCAGAGGTATTAGTTAGCTGCTTGGAAGTACTGTTCCCATAGTTCCCAAAAATTTGATTTTTTGCTTATGTTCCCTTTCCTATCCAGTTTATTCGTTGTTAAAATAGAGTTTAGCCAATCTGCATGCAAAGGAGGTGCTGGTTTAATCCAGTTGGTACAAATCCCTCTCCTTGCCAATAATATTAATACGAACAGTAGCTTTTCTTGCTTTTTAGTAAGTTTACTTATCTCCATTTCATTTGTAAGAAGAATCCCAAAAATAAATAAAGTAATACTTACATCTATTTGATGAACAAGTATCATAGTTAGCTTCTTACCAACTTCATGCCAAAAAGCGGTGAGTAGTGGGCATTCCTGGAACATATGGATGTGTTCGCCTTCTCCAATCCACATTTGGGGCAGGACTTTATGTTTGCTCCTTTAAATTTCGATAGTCTTTTTGGGGTCCAGTATGTCCTATGGATTGTGAGCAAGTGGTTTCTTTTCAGAGCTGCTGCTTTCAGGCTGGACCAGCATTTTTCTAGAGATTTTTGCCTGAGAGTATGAAGGTCTAGATCCGGCATATCTTTCCTCCATGTTGTTTCGAGAACTGGGCAATCTTCCTCTCCGGCCTCTACAAGGGCCCAGTACCATTTTGATACTTCTTTTTTTATTGCTGAGGATTTTATCATTTCCTTCTCTAAGCCTTCGTTGCCCATTTTTTTTCTGTTAGAGAATTAGCCCAACTGGTCAACTGGTAGAACTTGAATTTAGATAAGTTTAAGTTAAGTGGCTGAGAAAATTTGGTCCCACGTGATTATGGAGTTGTCTATTAGGAGTTGCCCCCAAGTTTCAATTCCAGCTACTTTTAATGGTAGAGCCAGGGAATCTTTTAAACAATCTGGTGTACCAGGGGAATCCCATATCGGTGCCATGTTGCTGTAATATGGTATATTTACTGTATTTCGGATTTGTTACGAAATTTTTACCGCGTTATATAGGATCTTTAGTTCTATTTATTTTTTTTAATTTTGGGTGGCCGAATTTGAATAAAAAATGATCCACTTTGCCTGTCAAATTCTGTAGGAAGTTTGGGTAGGCTTGATATTTTCTAAGTAAGGGTCTCATGTTCTTAAAGTGGAAATCCCTGTAGTATTCAAAAAGATCTGGGCTGGCTATTCCTCCTTGCTCTTTCTCTGTCCTTAGTTTGCTCCATGCAATTCTTGTACATTTAGATGCCCAAATGAAGCTGGCTAGTTCACCCTGGATTTTCTTTAATGCATCTTTCTGGAATTCCAGGGGAATGGTGTTAAATAAGTATGTGAACTTAGGTAGGATTGACATTTTTATGATGTTAGATCTTCCCAGAAAGGTTAGGGGTAGCCCGTCCCACACTTTGAGTAGTCTTCTTGTTTCTGTGAGGACTCTATTCAAGTTTAGTTGGGGAATTTTTTCCAACTCATTGACCAGGTTAACCCCCAAATTGTTTATTTTATTTCTGGAGTATGTTGTATTGGGTTGTGTGTTCCAACTCATTACTTCAGTTTTTGCTTGATTTGTTAAATATTCTGATACGTTGCCAAACTTGGAAATCGTGTCCTCTATTGCGTTGGTGGAATTGTCATAGTTATCTGTGAATATCATCAAGTCATCCGCGTAGAGTGCCACTTTCTTTGACCACATGCGGTAAATGAAAGGGGATATTGAAGTGTGATTTCTCAGGGAGCATGCGAGTGGCTCGATATAAAGATTAAATATGAGGGGGGATAGTGGACACCCCTGTCTTGTCCCTCTTTGTATTTCAATATTGCTGGTGAGTGATCCATTGATTAATATTTTTGCTCTTGGTTTTTTGTAAATTTCTTTTATCGTACCGCCAAATCTTGTCCCTAGATTGTATTTTTTGATGACTTGGTTTAAAAAGGCCCAGTTTACTCTATCGAATGCTTTGGCTGCATCGAAGGTGATTATGGTTAAAGGCATTTTTTCACAGATGGCTATGTCAATTGTTGCAAATAGTTCATGTGTTATTTCGTGGAATTGTCTGCCTTTTGTAAATCCTTTTGGATCGGGATGGATTATTTTAGGTATCACTGTGGATAGCCTCTTTGCTATGACTTGCATGAATATTTTGTAGTCACAATTTAGCAATGAAATTGGCCTATAGGATTCACAGTGTTTCGGGTTTTTTCCTGTTTTTAAAATGACACTGATCGTAGCGTCATTCCAAGAATCAGGAATATTTTCCTGATCCATATAAACTTTATTTATTAAATCTTTTAGTTGGACTACCACTGAGTCCTTCAGTGCTGAGTAAAATTCATTTGGCAAAGCATCCGGGCCAGCAGCTTTTCCTCTTTTCAAGTTCTTTATCGCCGTTCTTACTTCTTCGACTTTGATCTCACTATTTAATTTATTCTCCTCCTCCTTCGTTAGTGATGGTAATGCAATGGTATCTAAATATTTTTCGATTTGGTCGTCGGTTGGGTTTATATCTTCTTCATACAGTTTGGAAAAAAACATTGCAAACTCCTGCTTTATCACGGAGTCCTCAGAACTCAGTGTCATTTGTTTATTCTGAATACAACATATTGTATTCCTTGTCTGGTCTGTCTTAGTTCTCCACGCCAGCATTTTTCCGCATCCTTCCCCATATTCGTGGTTTGACAATTTGCTTGCTTCCCATTTTTTTCTTACTATATTTTCCAGATAATCTGATAGATTCTCCCTGAGTTGCAGGGCCTTTTTTTCTAACCGTTCTTTCGGTTCTGAGGAGTTTCCTGACGTCATTTGCTCTTCCATTAGTTTAATTTCGTTTTCCATGTTTCTGATTTCTTGTTTCTTGTTTTTAGATTTCTAAGCTCCCAAACTTAGCAGCTTCCCCCTGACGACCGCTTTATATGTGTCCCAAGTAATTTGTTTTGTATGTTCCAATTTGATTATCCTCAAAGACATTTTCAGAGACCTTAATTAGTTCTTCAATGCTTTGTGGGTCAGGTAATATGGTCCGATCCACTGTCCACCTCGGTGGTTGATAGTTATTTATAATGTTCAGTGATAGTTGAACTACGGAGTGGTCAACCAGATGTTCTGGCATGTGTTCGATACTTCTGACGCTTTTTGATAGGCTCTTGTTTACCAGAAAAAAGTCAATCCTGGATCTATGGCCCAGTTTTTGTTATGGTATGTGAATGGCTGCTTGCTGTCCCCCTTTTGTTTCCAGATATCTATCAAGTCTAGGTCTTTTTTATAGATTCCTAGCCATTCCCTCATCTTGGGTAAGTTCACGTTTACTAGGAGGCGATCTGTCCGTTTTTGGATCCATTAATATATTGAAGTCCCCTCCTAGAATTATGGGGCCAGAGGTGGATAGAAGCTCCGAGTATAATTTTTGCAGTGGTAACGGGTCGTCTAAGTTAGGGCCATAGTACCGGCTATGGAGAAGGTGTTATTGTCTACTCTCACTTTAGTGATAGCCCATCTTCCGTTGCTGTCTACTGCTTCGTATTCAGTTTTTGCTTTAAGAGATTTTTTGATGAGGATTGCTACCCCTTTGATATTACAGTTCTGTTTAGTGCAGACACAGACATCCACCTAGTTTAGTTTTTTCACTATTTTGTCCCACTCCATGCTCAAGAGATGAATCTCTTGTAGTATCATTATTTCACTGTTGGTTTCTTTTAGGTATTCTAGGATTCTATTCCTCCTGTTAACAGTTCTAAGGCCGGTGACATTCCATGAGAGGATGTTAATTTTTTTCTGGTTTGTCGTCATTTGTTTATGTGATCTGAGTTGAGTTGAATTATGTAGTTCCCGATAACACCTTTTTAATTAGTTGAAGAGGAATTTTTTTTTTCTTTTTTTCCCCCTATTTTGCTCCCCACTCGTGTTCTAGTTTTACTTTGAAATAGTGATTTAGTTTCTCCCTCCCTGAGGAAGCCTCCCTTCTTCTTTTTGGGCGGTATTCTTCGCCCTTTTTGAGCTCCTGTTTCACCTGCAAAAGTTGTTACTTTTTCCTCTTTTTTCCCCTTTTTTATCTTTAGTTTCTCCTTTTCTCCTTTTATTTCTCTGTGCTTAGTTGATCCTTGATCTGTTCAATGAAGGTTTCTACCTCTCTGGGGTCCCTTATGTTGTGCATTTTGTTCCGCCACATAATTCGGAGAGCAGCAGGAAACTTCATTTGTACTGTGGCTCCGAGGGATTTTAGTTCCTGCATGAACTGCCCCAGTTCCCATTGTCTGTCCTGAGTGGCTTTGGACATATCGGAACGGATTCTAAAAGTCCAGTTGTCTTTTTTGAGTGTTCCATTTTTCAGCCCTTCACTTAGAATTTTTTCATTTTAATGTGTATGTCTTAAAGTTAATAAGGATTTTTCGTGGTGACCTTCTTTCTTTGCTCTTTCCGAAGGGTTCTCTGTGGACCCTTTGAATATCATCCCTCAAGTTAGTCTCCTTGGTCCAAGGAAAGGATTCTTCTAAAAGAGAGACAATGAAGTTTTTAATGTCCGACCCTTCCAGATTTTCCGGGACATTTAAGATTCTTAAATTATTTTTCTGGCTTGGTTCTCTAGCGATTCTAGTTTTTCTTTAATAATCCTTTCACTGTCTTTTAGCGATCTTATATCTTTATGGTTTATGTCAACCTTTTTGCTGAGAGACTCTACTGTAGATTCAATTGCAGTGACTCTTTCTCCTAGATCGTTTAGTTTTTGATCTAGGTTCTCACACATTTCGTGTATTTTATTCTGATTTGTTTCTGACACTGTGAATCACTCCTTTATTTCGCTCATCATTTTATCCATACATTTTTCCATCAGCTGTTCGGTCTGATTAAGTGTGAGATCAGATCCTGGTTCCTCTAAGGTCACTTCAAGCTGTTCTGTTATGTGAGGAGTGTTGGGGCTCAATGTTGATTCCACATGAGAAACTTCTTGTAAGGTTTCTCCCCTACTTACATCAGCGTTATCTTTTGCGTTTGCCATTTCCATTCCCTCAGCCATTAGGGGAGTCAGTTTCCCAGTTTTACTAATGTGTAGGCTCAGGAGATCATTTTTATCTTGTTGGACAGTGCCTCTACCCCTGACTTGAACCAGCTGTTGAACTTTAAAGAAAGATCTTAAGGAGGGGGTGACTTTAACCTTTTGCTCTAGTTGAGGTTTTCCTTGCTCTTTCGCTTTTGCTGCTCTGGTCTTTATATTTTGCAATAGGCTTTCGAGTTTGGGATGACCCTTTCTGTTTTTTTTTTTAGTTTTAGAGACTATAGTCTGTGTTGTTGGCGGGAAGTTTTGCTTTGAGAATTGTCTATTCCTGAGGCAGTAGAATGATTGTATTTTGCCGCTGCTCTCACTGTAGGGCTGCTCAACCTTATCCCCCTCTAGTTTTTCCACTTCCTGGGTGTTTGGTGTGATAACTATCTCTCTGTTTGTCTCGCTAATTCTCTCCTGTTCCTTGCGTCCCTCAGTAGAGTTACCATGCCCAGCCCCAGTCTCAGTCTCAGTCCTGGTCCTAGTACTAGTTAATACCCGTTGTGGTGTACTCTGAAACTCTTTTTGAAACTTTGCATGGTTATACTGTTTACACCCGGTGATTAAATCAGGAGCAGCTGATCTCCCACCTCCTCCCCCCCCCTGTACCTTAATCATGGGCATGTAGATCGTCCTCTCAGGCCTTTGTTGCAGTGTTTGATGATTTACTCTCCTGATCTGTGACCGAAAGAACCTCCTCTTATGTCGTCTTTGGTGTTTGGACTTGGACTTTGTCTCCTCCTTCCACTCTGAAATTTTAGATGAATTACGGCTCCACCCCGGATTGGGGTCTCTTGCTGCCACTGATTCTTCCTTTACTCTCTTCCCCGGATCTCCAGTCCCCCCGCCGCTGCTTTCTCTCAGGATGTTGGGGGGTTTATTATCAGACTGGGGGATTCTACTTTTTACCGCTCGATAATGAGGTGATCGCGCTCCCCCCGTATCCGCGCCGCTGCTCCTGCCTCCGCAGATACTGCCGATACCGCCGCTGCTCTGACTGCCCCGGAAGAGGATGGAGATTCTTCCCAGAACCCTCTGGCAGTTTCTACTGGCCTTCTGCGCTGCTGCCCAGGTCCCGGTGCGCGGAGTCTCGTCCGATTCGGGGTTGCTTCGGCGAAGGGAAAATTGCATCCCGGAGGTCCTCCGGTAAAAACACCAAAATCCAGGTATGCTCGATGGGATCAATATTATGCAGTGGTTGGCATTCAGTTTGCATGGGGAGAAAATGAGGGAAAAGGCATGTTTTTACTTCAAGTTCTGATAGGTGAGTTTGGAGCTCCCGACCGAGCGTCTTAGCCGGCCGCCATCTTCCTGTCTGGTGTGGTTGCTGTTGTTGTGTATGGCTATGCGCAGTTGTAACAGACAGGCACACGTACAGTCACCTGTGTGTGGTTGATGTGACATTAACGTTCCATATGGGGACGTATGCTGGCCTCTATTTGCTCACACCTGCAGCCCATTGTCTTGTATGCCAGTAGTGTCTTGTGTATGTTTAGTGTAGTGTACTGTCTGTGATGTCACAATGACACCAGTGACTTTGGTTCTGTCTCCCTAGGTACTTCAGAATTATGCTGCCCTACATACCGTACATCATTTGGACACATCATGGACTTTGTTTGGACTGTGACAGTTGCACTGAATAACGATACTGAACAAACTC
Organism: Lissotriton helveticus; assembly: GCF_964261635.1. Classification (NCBI taxonomy): domain Eukaryota; kingdom Metazoa; phylum Chordata; class Amphibia; order Caudata; family Salamandridae; genus Lissotriton; species Lissotriton helveticus. The sequence goes on along the minus strand of NC_136061.1, from coordinate 381,401,016 downwards.
TGGTGCGTCATGTATTTTATTATTGAAGTGGACATGTAATTGGTGCGGGAATATTTACAGAAAGGTGAGGAATGAGCAGTGAGTCGACAGTTATGGTACATGAGTTGCAAGAGTAGACACCACATCGATGTGGTGGCCCAGTCCAACAGACGAGTGCCATTTCAGAGGAAATGTGGGGATGGACAGTCCAAAGAGTCAATGCAGTGGTGTAGAGGGTTGTCATCAGGGCTGGCTCCGTGACTGGCGTGTGGCAGGTGCTTGTGCTCCGGGGACTCCCAGGGTCTTTTTGGATGCACCCTAGATCTTTTGGGCGGTTGGGGGTTTGCTGACTGGCTAGCGGCGTCAGGGGACTCGTCCCTCTCTGTTGGCGCAGGGGAGGATGGTGAACTGTCATCACTGTCATCCTGCCGCACAACAGGAGGGGGCTGTGTTGTTGGTTGTGACACAGACCTGTCCCTCTGCAACGCCACTTGCTGGCCCATGAGGTCCACCATCTGGCCAAGGCGGTTGTCGATGGACCTCTTCAGCAGAATGAGCTCCCTCAATAGATCATCCGACCGGCCACTTTCTCCCTGGACCTGTTGGTACGCCTCCACAACTCTGGTGAAGTGATCCAGGGATGGTGTCGACTCCTCCTGAGGTCTGGTGGTGACCCTGGCCCTCCCACCTGCCCTGCTGCCACGGTCCTCTTGCCTCGCCACTCTGGGTCCACGCACACTCTCCCTGCCCTCCACAGTTGATGTTGTGGCCTGGTTGTTTCCTGGGACAGGGGGTGTGCTGCCGGTGGTACTGATGGTACTGGTGGTGGTAGTGGTGGTGGTGATGGAGGCAGAGGACATGACTGCAGGGGTCTGCTGTACAGTTGTCGTTGCAGCAGACGTGTTGGTGGGGAGGATGGGTTCTTGGGACCTCTGGGTCTGTGGCACACGAGATGGCCGGCCAGGGGGTCATCGTCCAAACTGTCCGGGGAGTCCACATCTGAGAGTCCATGGACCGGGGATGAAGACTGGCTCTGCTGCTCGTTGTTGTGGTCATCAGCAGTGAGTTCTTCATCACCTGTGGATTAAATGGTGAATGATCAGTGTTGTGCACTGTGCAAGTATAGTTTCATCTGTATTTCATTGAGTGTCTATACACTACACAATTCTGGATTATCCACTAGTATTATTGATGGGAACACTGTGTGTGATTCAATTGTGCAGAGGTACAACATTTAGACATAAATGTCAGGTGTCGATGCATTGCATGAAATGGTTGTTTTGAATAAGGATGCAGGTCTCACACACACATCAGGAAGAGTTCGAATTGTCTGCCTACCTGTTACTCTGTTTGTTGAACTGTGCAATGGCTGCCACATGCTCCTGGGTGGGGGAAGCCTCCATGCTGCTGGGCTGTGGGGCAGGGGGCATGCTGGGAGTAGTGAAACAGGCATCCCACCTACAAACAGGACTCCATTACAGGATGGCTACCTACCTGTTAGGTGAGGGGGAACAGTACAATGGCTGCCACATGCTCCTGGGTGGGGGAGGCCTCCATGCTGCTGGGCTGTGGGCCAAGAGGCATGCTGGGAGTAGTGATACAATCCTCCCACCCACACACACTCCTCCATTACAGGATGGCTACCTACCTGTTAGGTGAGGGGGAACAATGCAATGGCTGCCACATGCTCCTGGGTGGGAGAGGCCTCCATGCTGCTGGGCTGTGGGGCAGGGGGCATGCTCGGAGTAGTGATACAATCCTCCCACCCACACACACTCCTCCATTACAGGATGGATACCTACCTGTTAGGTGAGGGGGAACAGTGCAATGGCTGCCACATGCTCCTGGGTGGGGGAGGCCTCCATGCTGCTGGGCTGTGGGGCAGGGGGCATGCTGGGAGTAGTGATACAATCCTCCAACCCACACACACTCCTCCATTACAGGATGGCTACCTACCTGTTAGGTGAGGGGGAACAGTGCAATGTCTGCCACATGCTCCTGGGTAGGAGAGGCCTCCATGCTGCTGGGCTGTGGGGCAGGGGGCATGCTGGTAGTAGTGAAACAGGCGTCCCACCCACAAACAGGAGTCCATTACAGGATGGCTACCTACCTGTTAGGTGAGGAGGAACAGTGCAATGCATGCCACATGCTACTGGGTGGGGGAGGCCTCCATGCTGCTGGGCTGTGGGCCAGGAGACATGCTGGGAGTAGTGATACAATCCTCCCACCCACACACACTCCTCCATTACAGGATGGCTAACTACCTGTTAGGTGAGGGGGAACAGTGCAATGGCTGCCACATGCTCCTGGGTGGGGGAGGCCTCCATGCTGCTGGGCTGTGGCCAGGGGGCATGCTGGGAGTAGTGAAACGGGCATCCCACCCACAAACAGGACTACATTACAGGATGGCTACCTACCTGTTAGGTGAGGGGGAACAATGCAATGGCTGCCACATGCTCCTGGGTGGGGGAGGCCTCCATGCTGCTGGGCTGTGGGGCAGGGGGCATGCTGGGAGTAGTGATACAATCCTCCCACCCGAACACACTCCTCCATTACAGGATGGCTACCTACCTGTTAGGTGAGGGGGAACAGTGCAATGGGTGGGGGAGGCCTCCATGCTGCTGGGCTGTGGTGCAGGGGGCATGCAGGGAGTAGTGAAACAGGCCTCCCACCCCCAAACAAGAATCCATTGCAAGATGGCTTGCTACCTGTTGGGTGAGGGTGGACAGTGTAATGGGGTTTGGGTTGTGCAAGGGAGTGATTCTCAGTGTGTTTTTTGGCATTTCTTCGTACTTACCAGCCTCCATTCCCCCGCCTACTCCTGTGAGACTCTCAGGATGCAGGATGGCAAGCACCTTCTCCTCCCATGGTGTGAATGTTTTCTGTGGGATGGGAGGGCCACTGCCAGTCTTCTCAGCCAGCGTCCAGTTCTTGCTCCTCTTCTCCTTGACAACCCTCTTGAGATCATTCCACCGCTTCATGATCTCCTTCTTGGCTCTTGGGGTGGTCCCTACTGCATTCACCCTTTGGACTATCCCACATTTGGGTCCTTCTGGCTAATGGTGTCTGTTGGACCAGGCTACCAAACAGTTGTGGCTCTACTCTCACTATCTCGTTGACCATGACTGTCAACTCACTCTCAGTGAATTTGGGCATTTTAGGTGAGGTCATGGTGTGTTGTGTTTGGATTGTTTGTGGGTGCTGGTGGGTGGGTGCTGGGTGTGATGTTGGTGTGTAAGGTGTGAGGTGTGCTGGGGGATTGTTGGTGCTGGTGTGATGGATGGCGTTTGTGTGTGTGTGCTGTGCTCTTTTGCCTCTCCTGTAAGATGTGGTGTATGGCCTTCTCTTCTGGAGTATTGCAAAGGATTGTGGTCAGTGAAGCTGGTGGTTTTATACTCAGCTGTATGGGTGTGGCCAAGTGGTATTTGGATGTCAGGTGTGTTGTGGGAGTAGCCCTGTGCTTGTATATTTTTCTTAGCTATGTTTATTGCTATTTGTATTTCTTTCATGGGGGGGGGGGCATGGCTACATTGATTTGTTCAATGTTTGTCATCACTGTGTGGTTTTGGATTCGTCCGCCATTTTTTACATGTTCATTCCACTGCGGTGGCTATGCTGCAGCTCTTCCACTATCTCTCCCATTCACTCCTGTGTGTGACCGCAATGGTCGGAAACAGCGGTTCCGACCGCGGGACACTCGGGGATATCCAAATTTCCCGTGCGGTGTCTCCGCTTTACCTGTGGCCGGTTTTGTCTTTTCAGCTGTTTTTCCGGCCGCCGCGGTCGGAGTTTTGGCATCACCGCACGCGTCGGGCGGTTTTATTTCAACCGCTACCGCCGCGGTCGGTCTTTAGTGGTGGTTGATCCTAATTTGACCGCCGGTTTATCCGCGATCCTGGCGGGCGGTTGTTTTCCACCTCTATGGCGGTCGGGGTGATTTTCCGCCCGCTATCCTAATGTACCCCTTAGAATTTAGAAATTTAGTTTAAAATTTAGGGGCGGGATGTTGGGTTTATAGGGGATAAGGGTGGGGAGTGTTTTAAAAATATATATAAATTTTTAAATTTTATTGAAATAGGAAATTAAAATTTAGAATATTGAAATTTAATTTTATAATTTTGTTGTGGGATGTTGTGTTTATAGGCTGTAAGGGTGGGGAGTGTTTGAAATATTTATATTTTAAAAGTTAAACATTTTGTGAAATAGCAAATAAAAAATATTGATTTTTTAAGAACATTTTAAATTTTAGGAGTGGAATGTTCGTTTACAGGGGATGAAGGTGGGGAGTGTTTTAAAAATATATATATTAATTCTTTAGAAATTTAATTGGAATAGGAAATTAAAATTTAGAATTTCGAAATTTATTTTAAATTTTAGGAGCGGGATGTTGGTTTTATAGGGGATAAGGGTGGAGAGTGTTATAAAAAAATATATTAGTTTTTTTAATTTATTGAAATATGAAAATAAAATTTAGAATTTCGAAATGTATTTACAATTTTAGGAGCGGGATGTTGGGTTCATAGGGGATAAGGGTGGGGAGTGTTTTAAAAATATATATATTATTTTTTTTTAAATGTAATTGAAATAGGAATTAAGAATTTAGAAATTTTGTTTAAAATTTATGAGCGGGATTTTGGGTTTATAGGGGATAAGGGTGGGGAGTTTTTTTAAAAAAAATATATTTTTTCAAATTTTATTGATATAGGAAATTAAAATTTAGAATATTGAAATTTAATTTTATAATTTTGTTGTGGGATGTTGTGGTTATAGGGTGTAAGGGTGGGGAGTGTTTGAAATATTTATATTTTAAAAGTTAAACATTTTGTGAAATAGCAAATAAAAAATATTGATTTTTTAAGAAAATTTTAAAATTTAGGAGTGAGATGTTCGTTTACAGGGGATGAAGGTGGGCAGTGTTTTAAACATTTCTATTTAATTATTATTAAAGTTTACAAAAAAATGAAATTAAAAAATATATATTTTTTTTAAATTTGAACATTTTATAAGTGTGGTGTTGAATTTATAGTGGATAAGGGTGGGCATTTTTAGAAACAAAATAATTTAAATATTGTAGATTATTTTTTTAATTTGGAAATATGATTTTTAAAATGCATTATTAAATTATATATTTTAGATTTGAGTGTGAATAGTAAGTTAATGTAGACTGGAGTAGGAACAGTAAATTAATTAGGTTCAGTGTCCACCACCTACCCCAACTAAATGCACACTGGAGTGGGAATAGTAAATTAATTAGGTTCAGTGTCCAGCACCTACCCCAATTAAATGTAGATTGGAGTGGGAATAGTAAATTCAATTTGTTTAATGTCCAATACCTACCCTAATTAAATGTAGACTGGAGTGGGAATAGTAAATGAATTAGGGTTAGTGTCCAGCACCTACCCCAATTTAATGTAGACTGGAGTGGGAATAGTACATTAATTAGATTCAGTGTCCAGCACCTACCCCAATTAAATGTAGACTGGAGTGCGAATAGTCAATTAAATTTGTTTAGTGTCCAGCACCTACCTTAAATAAATGTAGAGTGGAGTGGGAATAGTAAATTAATTAGGTTCAGTGTCCAGCACCTACCCTAATTAAATGTAGATTGGAGTGGGAATAGACCATTAATTAAGTTTATTGTCCAGCACCTACACTAATTAAATGTAGACTGGAGTGGCAATAGTAAATTAATTAGGTTCAGTGTCCAGCACCTACCCCAATTAAACCGTCCGTACGATTTGTATCCGGAGCCCTCTCCGTACAAATCGTACCCGTCCGTCCGAGTCGCGTAGTACGATCCGTATTCCGTGAATCCGTCCGAATCGCCGCGATCCGTACGTATTGCAAGGCTGAAACCGTGAACCGTATGACTCGTACACATGCCGTATGACTCGTACACATGCCATACGACCCGACGAGTACGGTCCAGACCGGGGTATGAGGACGCGATTCGTACGGTCCACGTCAGGTAAGGGCGAGTCGTACGGAAAAGCAAACAAACACATACACACCGTACGGTCCGTATCCCCCATGATCGCAGGGGTACGGTGCGTACCCCTGCGATCATGGGGTGTACGCACCGTACCTCATGTACGATGGGTGTACGCACCGTACCCCATGTACGATGGGTGTACCCATCGTACATGGGGTACGGTGCGTACACCCATCGTACATGCAGTACGGTGTGTACACCCATCGTACATGGGGTACGTGCGTACACCCCATGATCGCAGGGGTACGCACCGTACCCCTGCGATCATGGGCGGTACGCACCGTACCCGGGGAGGCCGTTCCGTACCTAATTAAATGTATACTGGAGTGGGAATAGGAAATTAATTAGGTTCAGTGTCCATCACCTACCTTAATTAAATGTATATTGGAGTGGGAATAGTAAATTAATTATGTTCAGTGTGCAGTATCTACTTCAATTAAATGTAGATTGGAGTGGGAATCCTAAATTTAGTATTTTTATTGTTTAGAATTTATTGTACAAGAAATTTAGATTATAGTGGGAGTCATGTTTTAGTTATGTTTAAAAAAAATTAATTGTTATATTTAATTGTGTGAAGTGTTTATTTTTTAATTAAAAAATGTTTCAAAATCATATTTAATATAATAATGTTAAAATGTTATATTTTAATATGTGTTAATATGCTTATTATTGTAAATATAGTTTTTATATGTTTATAAAATAATGCTGTTTTTTAAATTTAAAAATTTGTAATGTACATATATTTATAAATTTAAAAAGATACACATTTTTGTACAATTGTAGTAATAGTAATTTTTGAGCTATTAAAATAAATTACATATTTTTTTTCAACATTTTTAATATATAATTCAGAGAGTACATAAATCAAAGAAAATGTTTATTACAAATAATAGTAGAATGTTTAACAAATATATAAGTATTTGTATTTTTTTATTTTATACAAATTATTTTTCATTTGTATAGTTGTTGAGATAAGTAAATTTTAGGTGCATAGAAACAGTATAGTTAATGCCAATACATTTTACATTTATATATTTTTTTTTACATATAGTTGCATGCATTTTTATTTTAATTATCAAAATTTATATTACTATAAATTTATTATTACATTTTGCATATTATTTTTTTTATAGTTATGATATAAATGTCAATATACACTTGAAGAAAAATAATTAAATCATATAATGTAAATAATATATTATACAGTTTTTACATAATACAATTTTAGTACTTTAATATGTATTATATTTTTAAATATTATCAATATTAATATTGTTTTATTAATATTAATAATTTTTAAATGTTAGCAAATGTATTTTTGAAAATAAAGCAAATGTATATATTGTTTTTCATTTTTTTTTACCATATATATTTTTTAATTATAATATTAAATATTATAATATGATAATATTCAATTTACCATTTTTTATGTTTTTATAATTTTTATAATATTCTTTTCTGTTAAATAAATTATTTAATCATTTATTTAACAATTTTTGGATTGGTATTATTCTTTGGGTCTTTTATTTTGTAACCGCTCTTTGTCTTTTTTGGTCATTTGGGAAGATTCAAGCTCGCGGTTGAAAGCTGCTTCGCGTCTGAGAAGGTAAGAGGTATTTTCTTTATATTTTAACTATTTTAAGTGTGTTTGGAAGGTAGTAGTTTTATATTTAGGGTGTCTGGAGTTATGTTTTATAAGTTGTAATGTTTGTAGTCGTTTATTTAGTTGTAATTCTTATCGCCGTTTTTTGGATTTACGGCCTAGTTAGTATCATTGCGTTTGTATGTATTTACTAAGTTTTCGTGTTAATGATGCATGGTATGGTGTTTGAAAATGTGTAATTTTACATTTTATGTGGGTGGGAATGTTTGTTTTTCTATTCTAGGTTTTTGGAGAAAGCCTTTTCGTTTCTGGAAGTTTTGCGTTTTTTCTAAAAGGTAGTGTATTTTAGTTGTTTCAACTAATGTTATTTTTACACTTCCTTTATTATTCGGGTTTCCTGGAGCGGTTTTTATTCTTTTATTACGTTTTTGGGTTTTTGGTTTGTGGATTATCGATTTTTTATGGAATTTCGATGGATTTGGCACAGTTGTATTTTTTAATTTTGTTGGGGTTTATTTTAATTTGACATGGATTTATAACTCACTGGATTATTTTGGAGAAGTTGGATAGTCTATTTACATCCCTGCTAAAGGTAAGTCATTTTAAATATATTTTATTGTGGATGGGAAAATGTTTTATTTTTATAGTGTTGGTGTTTTTTTGTATAATTATTTTGTCTATATATTTCGAAAAAATGTTATATATATTAGACAAAATTATTATTTAATTTTTTTAAGTAAAAGAGTTTGTTCATATTTTAGAGATATTTTGGCTTGTTTTTAGTTTCTATAGTTTTAATTTTTAGATTAGTGTTTTGGCAATCATTTGTAAGTATTCTACTCCTTTTGTTGTTGGATAAAGTTGTACTTGTTGTTGTAAATATTGGTACATTTGGGTAGTTTGTCGTGATAGTTTAGGTTTTAATTGTAAGACAGATTGCTCCATTCTTAGTTCTTGAAAACTTTGTTCTTTTTGGATTGCTGATAGTAGTTTGTGTAGGGTAGGAGTTGTTCGGCCTGTTGAAGATAGGAGGGCATTATGCCAACCCTCAACTGCGTTGTTTGTTTTGGCTTCTTGGTTTAGGGTTGATCGATATACATTCCACCAAGGGATTTGGAATTTTGGTTGTCGTCTACAGCCTGATCTGTGTAGTCTCCCCACCAAGGTGTCCTCGAAATAGTCTAAAAGGGGCGCTAGTTTTTGTTAATTTTTGGTGTAGAATGGACTTTCTATTAACATGTTGTAGTGCTCAGCTACATCTGTGACTGGCACATATGCTAGGGCTATTAGGTGTTTTATTTGGTATGCGAATGTCATGTTGGTTGCATAATCAACACTAAGGGGCCGATTAGGATTGCGGTGAATCCGCATCCTCTGGGCCGGCTGAAGCCACCGCCAGCCTGGAGGATGCGGGTTCACCGCCTTGGTGAGGGAAAACACCAACCGGCACATTACGATGGTGTTGGGATCAGGGGCGGACGGCAAATCCGTCCGCCGGTGATCTGCGGTGGGTGTATGCAAATATTACGATGCAGGCGGAAACATGCTTTTCCACGACGGCTTTTCTGCTGTGGAAAAGCATGTGGTCTTTTGTTTTTGGGGGCCCGTTACGAGCCCCCAGGGTGTTGGGGGGTGGGGGTTGCACATGGGGGGTACCTATGGTACCCCCTGCATTTGCATGCACAATGCGGCAGGCACCGCGCGGTGCCTGCTGCTTTGTGCATGCAAATGCACAGCATGCATATTTGACTTTGCGGCGGGTGCTGCTTAAAGCAACATCCGCCGCAATGTCAAATATACGGGATCTGACCGCCAGGGTGGCGGTCACATCCTAATTCCAACGGAGGGACCACGGCTGCCCCTACTTATGGTCCCTCCACCTCGGGGGTGGCGGACGGACGCAGGTCCATCCGCCATCCTAATAGGCCTCTTAGGGGTCGATTCCGATCCGGTAAAAAGCGCTCCGAATTGCCGTTCGGAGCATTTTTCCCCGTACGATTCGTACCCGTAAGCATCCCCATACAAATCAGCAAGTACGATCCCAACCAAAAGCGTCACTCCATACGCCTTGTAAAAAACACCGTACAAATCGAAAGTGCATACGATTTGCAGTCGGCTGACGCTCCACGCCACGTCCGTACGTAAATAGACCGCGTCTTCTGAACCAGGAAGTACGATCCGTGTTGAACACACTCCGTACGGCTCTTTTGCTACGAGAGCTCAAAACTACCGTAAAACCAGAGTCCGGCACGAACCGCACCCCGGTACGCGACAAACAAGACATGAACGCCATCGTCCGTGTCATCCCAATCCTGTACGGCCACCACCTCGTACAAAGAAACCGACGACAGCGCAGACGGTGAGTACAACGAAGTCCAACATACCTGTACGTGGTGCCACACGCGCACATCTCCATTGCACGACTGTAATGTCTGGGTACGTTGCGCCACACACTCCCGCATATCACCAGTGTAATACGAAGACGTGCCGCACCTATGTCATCGACCTCAGAGTACGGTACGTCACCGCACATCAACAGTGTAATACGGAGTCGTGCCGCACCTACGTTAACGACCTCGTGGTACGGTGTATCACCGCACATCACCAGTGTAATACGGAAACGTGCCGCACCTACGTCATCGACCTCGGAGTACGGTACGTCACCGCACATCACCAGTGTAATACGGAGACGTGCCGCACCTACGTCACCGACCTCGGGGTACGGTACGCCACCGCACATCACCAGTGTAATACGGAGACATGCCGCACCTACGTCATCGACCTCGGGGTACGGTACGTCACCGCACATCCCCAGTGTAATAGGGAGACGTGCCGCACCTACGTCATCTACCTCGGGGTACGGTACATCACCAGTGTAATACGGAGACGTGCTGCACCTACGTCATCGACCTCGGGGTACGGTACGTCACCGCACATCCCCAGTGTAATACGGAGACATGCCGCACCTACGTCATTGACCTCGGGGTATGGTACGTCACCGCACATCCCCAGTGTAATAAGGAGGCGTGCCGCACCTATGTCATCGACCTCGGGGTACGGTACGTCACTGCACATCACCAGTGTAATACGGAGACGTGCCGCACCTACGTCATCGACCTTGGGGTACGGTACGTCACCGCACATCACCAGTGTAATACGGAGACGTGCCGCACCTACGTCATCGACCTCGGGGTACGGTATGTCACCGCACATCACCAGTGTAATACGTAGATGTGCCGCACCTACGTCATCGACCTTGGGGTACGGTACGTCACCGCACATCACCAGTGTAATACGGAGACGTGCCGCACCTACGTCATCGACCTCGGGGTACGGTGTCACCGCACATCACCAGTGTAATACGGAGACGTGCCGCACCTACGTCATCGACCTCGGGTACGGTACGCTACCGCATATCACCTGTGTAACAGTGAGACGTGTGGGACATACGTCTGCTATGTCAGTGTAAGTGTAAGAGGTGTGTAGAAAACACACCCAGCAGTGCCCAGCAGTGCCCAGCAGCATAGAGTGCGTGTGGCTAAGACCCCCACCAGTGCCCAGCATTAGATTGTGTGTGGCTAAGACCCCCACCAGTGCCCAGCAGTGCCCAGCATTAGAGTGTGTGTGGCTAAGACCCCCAACAGTGCCCAGCATTAGAGTGTGTGTGTGGCTAAGGCCCCCACCAGTGCCCAGCAGTGCCCAGCATTAGAGTGTGTGTGTGACTAAGACCCCCACCAGTGCCCAGCATTAGAGTGTGTGTGGCTATGACCCCCAGCAGTGCCCAGCAGTGCCCAGCATTAGAGTGTGTGTGTGGCTAAGACCCCCACCAGTGCCCAGCAGTGCCCAGCATTAGAGTGTGTGTGGCTAAGCCCCCCAGAAGTGCCCAGCATTAGAGTGTGTGTGTGGCTAAGACCCCCACCAGTGCACAGCAGTACCCAGCATTAGAGTGTGTGTGTAGCTAACACCCCCACCAGTGCCGAGCATCAGAGTGTGTGTGGCTAAGACCCCTAGCAGTGCCCAGCATTAGAGTGTGTGTGGCCAAGACCCCAACCAGTGCCCAGCAGTGCCCAGCATTAGAGTGTGTGTTGCTATGACCCCCAGCAGTGCCCAGCAGTGCCCAGCAGTTAAAGCAAAAATATACCATTGTTAACCTCATTACCATCAGGAAATAGACACATGTTACTATACCCAAATTTGAACATCACACCAGCTCCCAGGCACACAGCAGTCACAGACATTATCAGACAAACTAAAGTACAGAAACTGAAAAAAATAGCTTTATTCAGCTGGTCCAAAATTGAAAACGCAAATAAGAGTCCTCGCTCACATAAGGCCAATGGCCAGTCCAAACAAGTCAGATAAATAGTTTGTGCCTTCATGGATGTTCTCACACCCAAACTTGCCTGGACATGGAGTTCAATCCGCTGTGGAAACAGTGGGGGCATCATCTGTGGAATCCTCCGGCACCGCATGGACAGGAGAGGGAAGGACAGGTGGAGTGGGTGCAGGTGTTATGGATTCACCCACACTGGCCGGTGCATCGCAGAAAGTAGCAAGATAAACTTGGCTGCACACTTCAGCCAGTTCGGAAAAACTACCACCTGAACCCGGGGACACATTGGGGGTGGAGGTAGAGGGCTGTGAGTCTGTTGTCCTGGGTCTGTGGATGCGTGTGTGAGGTGTGTCTACATCCCCTTGAGATTGGGTGCGTGGAGATTTGAGCTTTTTCTGCCGTGTGGGTGTGCCTGGTGTTGTGTCTGACCTGTGGCGTCTGCATGTATGTTGGGTAGGTATGGGAGAGGCTGAGGTGGATGGGTCTGAAGGATGGGGCAGGGACAGATGCTGCTGGGTGTACAGAGCTGCCGTCTGTGTTGACTCTATGGCAGCCACACTCCGACGTAGATCAGACATGGCAGATGACATGCCCTCCATGAACGACAACAGCTGTGTAATGAGTCGTGTATGTCCATGGAGGACAGTCAACATGGATATCTGACCTACTACAATCTGCCGGAGTAGGTCCACAGATTCAGCACTGAGGGCAGCAGGGGACACAGGGGCAGGTGCTGCGGTGCCGGGAACAAAGGAGACACGGGGGCTAGCACGGACCCTAGGGACCCTAACAACTGGGAGGGTGGAGATGGTACTGGAGGAGGAGAGGCCAGCCAAAGAGGAAGAAGAGACCATTGCTGCATATTCCCCCTCCTCCTGAGACTCTGATTCCGAGCCGTCCGCATGATAGGATGTGTCAGTCACATGGGGTCCGGCCTGCAGACTCTCCTCACACTCTGTGCCACTGCCTCCCTCTGACTCCTCAAAGCAGGTGGCACTGTCGCTGGGTCCCTCTGCCTGGTCCGCGCCTGTGTCTCCTCCAGATTCTGGTGATGATGCTGTTGGCAAGGAGAATAAGAAAAACATATCAGTCACCTGTACACATCAGACATATCAGCTACAAATCATTTGGGCACATTTCTAAACATGGCATGCATCATGAGTCACATGCCACTGAACTCTGCACAATGCCAAGCCTAGTCTTGGGCAATTGTAAGAGACACAACGCTCAATGTATAGTAGGATACAAGTAACAGGCAAGGCAAAAACTTGTATGAGAGACACAATGATGAGCCACTGCCTGACAACAGGATAGCTGATGATGAATCAGAGTTCATTTGCCCACCCTGCCACCCAAATCCAGACCTGGTCATGTTTGATTTGCTTTGACCTTGTGCCACATGTGAAAAGTCCTGCCTGAACTGCCATGTGATGCCATCCTGGGACCTGAACCAAGTGTTCCATCACCTCACACTGGCATCACAGCTGTCTACACCCAAATTCACATTGTGTGGCTGACAATCAATATTATTTACAAACAACATGCAACATATTTTGAGTATATGCACACACGCACTGCCCAGTGTAAGTATGCACAAGCCAAAATTAGTGCACATGTACAGTGTGCACCTGTAGCTAACACATGACAATTAGAAAGTGTACCATGGACAAAGGCCACTGAGGCTGACTCGTGCAGAAAACACATGTTGAGACTCAAGATCAGTGCCAAAATATGAAGAAGGCCAGACACAGTGCACATGTGGTGCTACATATAAGGTACCAACAGGTGTCACAGAGCCCCCTCCAACATGATGATGTGCAAAGGAAGATGCATACTAAGACATTGCACCATAGGAGTACATGTGAAAAACAATCATTAGCCAAAGCGCTGGTCAGATGTGGAGTAGGGCAAGGCATGTAAAGAAGCATCTGCTGAAACTGGGCCATTCTTATGCCAATGCATAAAGGGCCTGTCTGACCACACCACTCCAACTATGGGAGTGTTACCATGCCTCGGAGCACTGCAGGTAGCATGTGACACACATGACAACAAACAGACATGTACCTACCCCCTTCTTGCTGCTGTCCCTCCTGCAACTGCCTATGGAGGTCTGGGAACACCACTTCCAGGACCCGGAGCATGTGGGGGGTGAGGTGGCGGGTGCCGCCATGCCGGCGTGGAGCTTCCAGCTTCAGCTGTACCCTGGCGATGCGGCGGGTCCAGCACCGGATGTCCTGCCACCTCTTCTTGATGTTTCTGAGCCTCCTGCGAGGCCCCCCCTCACTCCTGACAGCCCTGGCGATGTCCACCCAGATTTCACCCTTCTCATAGGCAGATACCTGTCACGAATGTAAAGTTAAAGAACATCAGTACACCTGGTCCATGTTCAAAAGACACACATATGTGCACAAAATACTTGAGGACAACAGGGCATTGGATGCTCCACACATTTGCATCATTGTCCAGGAGTATGTGGCCTGTGAGCAAACACAACTGCACTACATGCCATTTAAAGGCTACAGATGACATAAGGGGTGCAAACCACTCTTTGAGCATGGCACTCACTGAGCAATATATGCTACATCTGGGTGCACTGCAGCTCGTGACATGCTGTCACACACCCCACTACAACAAAGAACCCTCTTCACACAACACAACACTGTACACCCTGGCACTTACTCCCAACAACATAGCATCTATCCACTATACATACACAGTGGCTATAGTGTCACACACATAACAGGTGCACACTCCAAGGTAGTGCACACATCACTCACCTGCTCCTCTGGTCTCCCATACAGCTTGCTATAGTTAGGCAGGAGGGCATCCAGCAGGGCCTTGTTCTCACCATAAGTGAATGCAGGTGCCCTCTCCATGCTCAGCTAATCAGGGTCCAGAGGATACAGAGACCGCAGCTGTGTTTTTCACTCCAATGTTGTGCGGGCAAGTGCCCTCCCACAGCCACATGCTGCCTTATATTTGTGCTGCAGAGGGTCTGTGAGTCCAAGGAGTAGTGTGTGATAGGCCACCATAGTTTGCATCCTATGTTTCATCCAATCCCGTCACACATAAGGCCATGACACACATATGCATTATTTGAAAACTGAGCCAGAGCTGAACAACAACTTTTGCAACATTGTATACTTTTGCCCAACTGAATTTTCTAGAACACCTGTAGGAGGCTCAAAACTCTCTGTATCCATGACAACCTGGCTGCATTCTGATCATTTCACTGTTCCCCTAGATGTTCCCTATGTATTTATTTGATTACCCACACAAGTACGGTGCGATTGCCGTTCCAAATGCAACCCATTCAATGGTGAAACGAGGCGTACACACGCACGTACCATTGGGGTACGCTGTGAATGCAATAGGGAAACGAGGCGTACACACGCACGTACCATTGGGGTACGCTGTGCTCGCGTATGGCTACTATGCAACAGGGAAACGAGGCGCACACACGCACGTACCATTGGGGTACGCTGTGAATGCAATAGGGAAACAAGGCGTACACACGCATGTACCATTGGGGTACACTGTGCTCACGTATGGCTACTATGCAACAGGGAAACAAGGCGTACACACGCACGTACCATTGGGGTACGCTGTGAATGCAATAGGGAAACGAGGCGTACACACGCACGTACCATTGGGGTACCCTGTGCTCGCATATGGGTACTATGCAACAGGGAAACGAGGCGTACACACGCACGTACCATTGGGGTATAGTGCGTCAGACATTCTCAAGTGAACGCTTGTGTAGGCTGCGTTCCTGACCTCCTTCATGTCACCATTGGGAGAGTGACCCCAGGAAATCACATTGCAGGGATGTAGTCTAGACTCTTGTTGACCATGTGGATGCATACATCAGCATGGCATCCTTACATCAGCAGGCCCCAGGTGTGGCAGACATTGAAGAAGCACAGGGACTGTGACCTTGTGGCTCAGTTGATGTGTGAAGAGCTTTTGAGGCATGCCATTAGTCATTGTGCACATGTGTATCACATACATTCAACACTTCGCACCTGAGTAACGTCTGCAACATATTGTGATGCACATCAACACTGGAATGGCACACCATTCAGTACAGGGAACTGTCACATGATGACAGCAACATGCCTACTGTCAGAGATGTCGAATTGACGCACAGCATGACCCTGTGTGACCACGTCATGTGTGTGCCATGTGCGACATTTTGCATGCTGTTTGTATATGAAAGAAACAGGTCAGTATTATATTTCTCACCTTACAATATCCCCAAGTGTCAGACTAGATCTGCCAATTTCGGCTTAGCAGTACCCTTGTGTGTCGGTAGGCATCGTTTGCGGCTCGGCGTGTGTCGTTGGCGTTGTGTGCGCCATGATGACGTTGTCTGAGTACTCATACGTCGCCTCCGCGTGCTCATGTCAGGTCCTCTTTTTTCACACCAGCAGCGCAGTCCCCGTATAAGTGTAACCTTACTCATTTTGTTTCAAATCATAGTATGATCACTTCTGATCATTGAACTTGGATTGTCCGACTCAGGACGGTGCCAATAGGGATGGCCGTTTCCAAGCCTGTGAGGATTGCAACCGACTGATGTCGGTGTCTGACCCTCACCGTCGGTGTCTCCACTGTTCCGACGTCAAGCACGGCAACAAGTGCTGCTCTGACTGCCGGGCCAGACATATGAAGCTAGGTGGGAGTGGTCCCGCAAGCGGCTTGGACTCCAGCAGTTGGCTCAGCCTGCAATAGCTCATGGTCTGGACATGGGTCGAGTGCCCGGGCGTGGGGTTTGAGCCATCAGAGCCCCGGGATTTGACATCACTCCTCCAGGGCAAAGTCGTCAGGTAACCACAAGAAGTCAAAGAGACGTCATCGCACTTCAAACTCACCACAATGCACGTGCAATGCTGCACGGGATTTGGGTGACACCGCCCACGCAGCTCCGTCAGATTTGCAGCCGTAGTAGCCTGCACCACGACCTCTGGTCCCTGGCCAGCATGCGACGCAGGAGGAGTTAGTGCGCGTCCTCATGGCCATGATGTCCCTCACTCCACCAACGGGCTACGCCGCGGCTTAGGGCCCAGCGGACCCGTCTGGGGGCACTAGCGGGTCTGGTGCTATGGCCCCGACGCCGTCTCTTGATTTGGCCCTGACGCTGGCGGCGCCTTCATCCCGGCAACGCTGGGCCACACTGGATCCGATAGGTGATCCTGGTCCTCGCTGGTTCACCTCACGACCTCACCGGCAACAGTCACCGGCAACAGTCAGCGCCGTCCTCGGGTGGTGATGTCCCCGATACCACACACTATACGGCTCCAGTGTGGGAACGGCGCGGCAGAACAACGCTTTTAATGCTGCATGGGGAGTTTAACTTCAACGAGCCGGGCACATCTTTTGACAACCCTGATTATCAGGGAATGGGTGATGAGGAGTATTGGGAGGGTCCTGAAGACCCACTGACACGTGAGTGTCAGTCCCAAGATGAATGGACAGGTGGACTGGGGGATGCGAGTGGTCTGGACACCTCGCCAGACACTGGTAATGTCTCTAATCCAACCGTGTCTTTGGAGGAGCGGGCAACGTACAGTGTTGTGTGTACGTGGGCAGCCAAAGCCTTGCCCCTTCATCTCCCCGTTGCGCCCGTGAGGACCAACCTCCTCACTGAGGTCCTTAAACTGCAGTCAAGCTCGGCTGAGCCTCTGCAGCCGTTTCATGAGGCATTGACTGACGCTATTTTGGCCACTATGTCCAGGCCCGCTGCAGGTTTGGCTGTAGATAGGCACGTTGCCAGACGCCCACACCCGTCCCCGGACGACCCATGTTTTCTGTCCTCCCACCCCACCCTGAGAGCATGGGCATCCAGGCCTCCAAATCACAGACCGCATTCCCGTTTGCTCCGCTGGACAGGGTATCCAAGAGGTATGAGCAGTACGGAAAGATGGTATTATCCTCCCAGAGTCTGGGACTGAGGTCTTCCAACATCACATGCCTCTTTGTCCGATACACACACTCTCTGTGGGACACGTTTGTGGAACTGCTGCCAGAGTGCGCGTTGTAGGTACGGGCAATACTTGGCCAAGCCCTTGTAGAATGCCGATCTGCGGCACGGTATTCGATCCGGTGTGGGCTGGATAGTACCGACTCACTGGGCAGAGCGATGGCATCCACGGAGCCAATTGGTTGCAAAGCCTGGTATGTATTCCAAGGTAGGAATATGGTACTAAATACTGTTCCTTACAGATATTTCGTTACAAAAGGTAAGTAACTTGTTCATACTGTTCATAATATCTGCTGTAGGAGCATCTATGATGGTTCCTTGCCGTGATGACAGGGTTTCACATGTACGCACACCAAGCCACCTGTGCAAATGAACCGCTCATATGTGTGATGGCATCACGGACCATTTGTCACAAATCAAACATTTCTGCTGTCTGATGATGTCCATGTATTTGTTTTTGAAATATCACACCGCTATAGGAATATGTCAGATCTGTGCAAATGATGGCACATGTGATGTGGGTGTGTGTATTGCTGTCAGCTGTCTGGATGTGCAGACAACCTCCTAATGCAATTCACGTGACGTGTGTCACTAACGTGATACATTGTCATGCTCACTCAGACCTTGCCATCAGATCATTTGTATGCATGTAATATCCATTCCACAGGTCTTTTACTTTTCACGGAGGAGTGGCTAGCAGCTGGCACATGTTTCCTCAGTGTGTATCCCACGCCTAACTCAAAATTGTCTAGATTTGTTGAAGCAGTGTTGCTTCTGCCATGTACATTGTTATTGTCTTTGTCTGACAGTTGTACATATTGTCTACTAAATATGGTTTGCAGGGCACCCCCTCTGGAAAGGCCGTTGCCAGACTTGGAAGCCATGAGGGAATGTAATTGCATACAGCGTTACCGCTTCTCCAGACAGATGATCAAGGACCTGACGGACAGGCTGGAACATCACCTGCAACCACGACACAGGTATCCAACTGCGCTGACACCCAAGGTAAAGGTGATGGCTGCCCTACATTTCTTTGCCACAGGTAGGTTCCAATTTACCATAGCTGATGTGGGAGGGATGTCTCAGACAATGTTTAGCCGGGTATTGAGTGATGTATTGGCAGCTATATTGCTGCACATAGATGAATTCATTACATTCCCTACTCCTGAACAGTTGACACATGTCAAGGGGGAATTCTATGCCCTGGGACACATGCCACATGTAATTGGTGCAATTGATGGTACACATGTTACTCTGGTGCCACCACATGCTCAGGAGCAAGCGTACCGCAACAGGAAACACTACCACTCGATAAATGCCCTGGTGATGTGTCTTGCCAACATGCTTATCTCACATGTTTGTGCACGTTTTCCAGGATCGTGCCACGATGCATTCATAATGAGGCGTAGCAGGGTACCACAGATGATGCTGCAGCTGCACAACCATCGGGCATGTCTTGTTGGTGGGTAAACTCTGTCAGCCATGTATGTCAGTATGTCAAAACTGCATGGACTGCATCATATTACACACTCATTTCCATGATGTCAATTTGCAGGAGACGCAGGATATCCAAACATGCCATGGCTAATGACTCCGCTACGCAACCCCAGGACAGCTGCCGACCAGCGGTACAACAATGCTCATGGGAAGACCAGGCGGGGGATCAAGCGAACATTTGGACTCCTGAAGAGCCGGTTCAGGTGCCTGGACAAGACAGGCGGAGCCCTCCAATACACCCCACTCAAGGTGTGTGACATCTTCACCGTGTGCTGCATGCTACACAACATGGCAGTGGAGAAGGCCGTGCCACTCTACCTTGATCCTGATGAGCTGGAACATCCGCCCATTGAGGATGAAGGCCTTGCCCAGGATGCCAGTGACGAGGAGGATGAAGATGATATCCGGAGTCACCTCATCCGCAACTTCTTTTCATAATGGTGATACATAGGTGCATTTTGGTAAAACATGTACTATAGAGTTGCATGGTTAGCATGCTGTGTATGCAACTGACTGTATGCAATGTCACTTGGATGTTTGTTGTGCAGTGTCACACAGGTGCAGATGTAATGCAACACACATACGTGCTATGTGTGTACTTGGAATGTACAGGTGTACTACAACATCAGGCTATTCAACAGGACAATGTCAGAATGACATTATACGGAACTTGACCCCTTGTGTGCCTCTCATCCCCAGCTCGTCCTGCCTCTTGTCCGTTGGTGTCATCGTGGTCAGCCTGCTATTGCTCATTATGATTGCAACGTCAGCCGAATCAACGGAGCATGCATGGACATGTGGAAAAGTCAATTTGGGGAAGGACTCATATGAGGCTGTTTAGCGTTGGTATGGTTTCTATTGTGTGGTACATGTTCATGCGCATGTTGTTAGACCATGCATACATGCAACAACATCATGTTTCTTATTACATGTAGGCCCACTCCCATGACAGGATAGTCACCCCATCTGACAGTCATCTGTTGTAGTTTTAGACTCTGGTGAATGCATCAATGTGTGTAGACATTGACACTGCAACATTGCATATACCATGGTTTGACATTGTGTTAGAGGTCACAACCACGGACTCTGTGGGGGATTGCAGCCTCACTCTGTGCATTAGAATGTGTCTGGTTCCTCACCTCAACCTTGTGGGCCAGTCCAGTTTGTTTACCAAAAAACCATGGCGTGTAGGTGTGGCCCAGTGTATGTTCCACATGTTAAGACAACTGTCCTGTGATTCTGTTCGCATGGATGCATTGCCCCTTGTTGCAGTATGTCATGTCACTGTCATGTCGTTACCACAGTGCAGGTTGAGAATACTGCTACGCCAGCCTTCACAGTGAGTAGCAGTTCTGTTTTAATTCACATGATGCCATGTATGTTTAGCATTAGACATGACAATGGTGGGATGATGCATATGTGTATTATTGTGTTGAACCAGTGGAGTGCGGTCATTCACATGATTCTCTTGTCCCGTGCAGCATTTCTGTGTGACGGTAGGGTTCATTATGTGGCTTGGATCCACATCACTTGCTGTTGAGTTATTTTCAACCTGCTTGTCATGTTTAGCATAGTGATGCAAAGTTGGTAGAGCAAATGACTGGCTACAGAGTGCCTTCATTGCATGTAGGTCATTAGCTTCCTCATCATACGTGATTCTTACAGCTGTTGTGGGTGATGTCAAGTTTGCCTACATGGCCCTTACGGGTACACATAAACAAATACAGATATTACACTTTGCGTAAGTAACATTGCCATATATTTTAATTTGTTTGTAGGGTCCACATCATCAGACACTGTGAATTATTTTTTGTGCACACGGATCTCATTGCATAGTAGCTGACTTGTGAGCGTTACACAAGACTCAAATAGATGACAGACTGTCCTAGGTTTAATGTGTCCGTGTTACAGCATCGGATCTCATGTGATAGCATAATGAGTAATCTCAAATTGGCTACAGTGGTTACACTTCACAGGTGTGACTGGTACAGTGTATCTCATGAGGTATTTGTAGTGTCAGTGACATGAGAAAGTACTCCTAATAGTTATTTGCCTCTGTTTCAGGTCTCCCTCCCTGCAGTTCCCATCCTCTCCTTCCCTCGCCTGATCACCCTTTTGTGTCTGTCATTTGTACTCAGACCAAAGGGCTATTTGGAGGTGGAACCCTTTGAGCATCACAGCACTCTGATGAAGAAAGGTACGGCCAGTCCCTGGCAGGCTTGTAGCGAATCGTTCTGCTGCATTACAGGTGACATCATTCATAGCCTTTTTTTGTCTTCTTGCTAACGCCAATGACCATGTATGTTTGATAATGCTCCATGGGCTCACAAGGTAAATCATCATGTTGTGCATGACGTGTGATTTCAACTGAATATTGTGCCTCCTTGATGTCAACGCACATGTCCTTCTAATGTGCATGTATACTATATGGCATGAAGTAAGCTTATTCTTGGTATGTGTTTACGTGTACAGTGACTACATGCATGGTGTTGGTTAAGGCTAAAGTACTATATTGTGTGTGAGGTAGATGGCTGTGTAGCTGCTGTTTAGCCTGGAACCCATTAGCTGTAGTCTACACCTGCTGACGCTGTGTGTCCTGTGCTCCACTTGTCCCTAAGGGGCCTGATCCTGTGTGTGCCATTTTATTTGCAGTGACCCTGAGTGAAGCAGACACTCCTGCATTCACATACACATGTCACTTTGTGGCTTGCCAATGCCCTTGTAGTATGTGCTTTTTTTGCAAGTTGTCACACCCCTCCTGCCGTCATGTCTTCACTCATTCCTGCTGCTGCATACACAGCCACAATGCAGCGCACACTATCCAGGACCACACACGCCTACAGGATACCCCTCCTTCCATCCATTTGTAGAGCATGCTCCAGCCACCCTACACACAGAGAACACCAGACAATCATCCTCCTGGTATCACGAGTCCTCAAACTCACCCATTGCAGCTTCTATGCCTGTGTGTGCAACACATACTGGCAAGACTATGCTGAACCACATGACAGTGTGTCTACGTACCACCAGGTCATGTGCCTTGTACAGCACACACACACCTTCCATAGGCACAATATTGTACAGTGTTACCTTGTCAACACCACAGCAGCAAAAATCAGCTTCCTTACAGTCACGTGGCAGTACATGACCTGGTCACACCACTTCAACATAGCCGTCACAGTCAGTCAAGTAGCCACAGGGGACACACACCATGACCACGTCTCTTGGGTGTGGTGTGATTTGTCCGTTCTGGTGTAGATAATTGTCAGACCTGGCTAGTTGTTCTGGATGCATTGCACCCATCACAGGAGTTTAGTACTTGTAGCTCCATAGGGGGAGGTCACGTAATCATGTGAGCTTGGGTAGAGTGCTACAGCCCATTGCCCACAGTCTGTCCTGCCACCCTTGTCCTGTGCACCATTCATCACATCCACAGTACAGCAGCATGCTGATGATAGTTCACATACTTGAGGACACAGATGTAGGTACTCCCTACGTGGACAACTAGTTTTTTCACACTGATCTATACACCTCAAAGTGACTCTCCTGTGCCTGTCTGTAATTGCAGTTTTGTGATCCAAACCCCCCTCCAGCAATTACTATCCCTCACAGGTGTGTGTTTCCATCCATGTATCTAGTTGTTAGGAATTTGTGACCTATGTGTGTCCTCACCCGGACTTAGATCCTAGTGTGTGGATAGCTGCAGTTTGTTGAATACCCTTGCATTTCATACATTTGCACACACATATTCTTTTATACTGTGGGTACAAGATATCTCACCAAATGCGTATGATGTTTAGAATATTTATTGGGTGATCTTGTGCAGGAAACGTGAATATGTGCTGTACAGAAAGGGGGGGAATCCAAAGTTCACTGCTGGAGATGAGATGCCTTACAGTTTGAGTCAACAGAGTCCAGGCCACAGTGCTTAGCATCATTGAGCAGACTATGACCAGCAAGTCCATGTGGGGAAGTCTCATAGGTGATGCTGTTGCACCCAAGGGCAATATGCCAGGTCAGGTGTCCTGGGAGTTGTGCATGGACCACTGCCTCTCAGCGTTTTAGCTCTGGACGACCCTTCTTCCTTGGGGGACCCTCACGTGCAGGCATGGACGATGCATGGGACGCTACGTCAGACAGTTCCTCCTCCTCCTCCTCCCTCCCTGTGGCTGGTGTTGCACTTTGCCTTGATGTAGCTGGCCTGGTGACAAAGGGAGGGTGCTGCATGTTGGCAGCAATCTGACGTAGTGATTGGCTCATTTCCCGATGCACCGTCAAGAGCTCAGCCAGACGTGCCTCCACCCGTCTATAATGTTGGTCTTGCCTGGCATTTTGCTCAGCCTGCTGTTCTTTCACCTGGTTGAGGGCCTCCGCTAGCTGGCTTACCTCCCTGGTGTCCCGCAGGTATGCCTCCAGGATGTTAGTCAGTTCAGGCATACCGGGCCCTGCAGCTGACTGGCCAGAATCTCGCCTCCGCCTTGCGCCACTCCCACCACCCTGACCCACACGAGCACGGCCTGCGCTTGTGGGCACATCCGATCGACGGGCCCCCTGAGTGCTGGCAGGGTGGATGTTGTCTGCCACCTCAGGGGTGCCCGACAAAGGGTGCCCCTCATTTTCAGACAGGCTCTCTGGTGGATCATGGGCAGGGCTCTGACCTGTCTGCTGGGATGTGGTGGGAATGGTTCCGGTGATTGGCACAGATGTCGCTGGTACAGTTGCTGCGGGGGTTTGGGATCCAGAGGAGCCAGGTTGGTTGGGGTCATCCACAGTGCGTTGAGTGGCGTCGCTGTAGGTGGGGTCAGGGTCCTGCTGAACCTGGGACTGGGATCCTTCTCCCCCCTGGTTGGGGGGGGTCTCCACACATTGCCCTGTGTGTGGGAGAGACAGACACTGTTAATGCACTATCAAGTGACATATTAATTAGTTAGCCATTATCAGCATCACAGTTCCACAAGCTTTATATTGTTGTCATTGTTCAGTTGTGCATGTAGTGGTAGTAAATTGACATGTGCTCTGGGGTATTTTCCTTCTTCCATTCTGTTGACAATGACTGACACAGCCATTGCTGTGTCTTGTCTTGCCGGCATAACGCATATGCAGCAGTGCTCTGGTTCACGCAACATCCAGGATACAGTGTAAATCCTTATGCCAGCGTCAAGCATGCACAGAGTTTAGATGCAGCATGTTCATGTAAGAGACAGAGCATTATTTATTTTGATAAACTCTTCTACTTTGGATAGGTGTTGCTGTTCCGTGATGGCCAACCAATGCCAACACCCCAGCACCTGTACACCCACTTCTAGATCATGGCTTTAGAACGTGGCACTTCTCCAAGACACATCACCTTGTCAATACCCATGTCCATGTTGGTACTTAAGTGCATCCACAACGTTCATGAGATGGGGCACGTGCATTGTGTGAGAGGCACAATGGACTGGAGCATCTGTAATGTACATGTTAAAGTTGTATGCGTATTCATATGAGTGGGTGTTTAGTTGTGGTACATGACAATTGGGACAGTGTTGCATTCCATTGCCTGTCCCCAGGGGATGAGTTTCTGTAAGGGGGGTGTATGACAGGCCATGCTAGTAGTTTGCGTGTGATTTGCAAGCGTCCATCCTTCGTGATTTGGCTGTCCCCTCATGTAGCATGCTGGCATAATCGTGGTTGTGGGTTCCTGCACAGGATGTGTGACCTTGTCCTGGTGTTTGTGTTTGCAATGATCACAGGAGGGACTTGTGCTGCCTACACCTGGGCCCAATGTGTCCTACAAAGCTTTCCAAACTGTGTGTCCTGACACAGTACAGTGTCGCCTGCAAATGGTGGGTGTGTCGCAGGCACTTAGTACATGACTGCTGGTAATTAGGAGACATCCCTAGACACTCTGCTCTATGGTCTTTATAAGGCCTGTGCAGTGCTCGGGTGCAACTGTGTGTGTGCCCAAGAAGCTGGGGTGAGGTGACAGAGGGAGGAACACTGAGGGATGGATACAGAGGGAGGGAGGGAGACAGAGGGAGAGGGAGACAGATGGAGAGGGAGACAGAGGGAGAGGGACACAGAGGGAGAGGGAGACAGAGGGAGAGGGAGTCAGAGGGAGGGAGGGAGGGAGACAGAGGGAGGGAGACAGAGGGAGAGGGAGACAGGGATGGAGGGAGTCAGAGGGAGGGAGGGAAACAGAGGGAGAGAGACAGAGAGAGAGGGAGACAGGGATGGAGGGAGTCAGAGGGAGGGAGGGAGACAGAGGGAGGGAGACAGAGGGAGAGGGAGACAGGGATGGAGGGAGTCAGGGGGAGGGAGTGAGGTAGACAGAGGGAGGGAGACAGAGGAAGAGGGAGACAGGGATGGAGGGAGTCAGAGGGAGGGAGGGAGACAGAGGGAGGAAGACAGAGGGAGAGGGAGACAGGGATGGAGGGAGTCAGAGGGAGGGAGAGAGACAGAGGGAGGGAGACAGAGGGAGAGGGAGACAGGGATGGAGGGAGACAGAGGGAGGGAGGGAGACAGAGGGAGGGAGACAGAGGGAGAGGGAGACAGGGATGGAGGGAGACAGAGGGAGGGAGACAGAGGGAGAGGGAGACAGGGATGGAGGGAGTCAGAGGGAGGGAGGGAGACAGAGGGAGGCAGACAGAGGGAGAGGGAGACAGGGATGGAAGGAGACAGAGGGAGGGAGGGAGACAGAGGGAGGGAGACAGAGGGAGAGGGAGACAGGGATGGAGGGAGTCAGAGGGAGGGAGGGAGACAGACGGAGGGAGACAGAGGGAGAGGGAGACAGGGATGGACGGAGTCAGAGGGAGGGAGGGAGACAGAGGGAGGGAGACAGAGGGAGAGGGAGACAGGGATGGAAGGAGACTGAGGGAGGAGAGCAACATAGGGATGGAGACAGGTTGTTTGTGCTCGCTCGCTTGCTACACTGCCTTACTGTGTCACAAAATGATGCATCTCCGAAAGGTGTGTCAGCAACATGAAATTGTTTATAAGCTGTGGTCTACTATCTTGTGTGATATTTCCCTATCCCTGTGCATTGGGCATGGTGCTTGGGTGTGTCCCTGGGACATATGGGATGAGAGCAGCCTCCTACCCTACACCTTCCACCCTTTGTGCCTCCCCCTTGCAACTATTCCCATTCTGTTGTGTACTGCTGGGACTCATGGCCACCCACCCCATGCTGCTGGGCACTGTTGTAAATCCACCCATGTAACATGTGTTTTTTGTACACTCACCAGACTCAACGGCACCTTCAATTCCGTGCACTCCCACCGGTGGCAGCAGGGCCATGACTTTCTCCTCCCAGGGCTGGTATACAGGAGATCTGCGGGGACCACCACCTCCAGTGTAGTCCTGGTCCATTTTCTTCTTCACCATCCTCCGCAGATCATACCACCTGGCCTGGCATTCCTGCCTGGTGCGCCTGATGGGTGCAACAGCATTGACCTTGTCAGCGATCCTCTCCCACATGCGTGTTTTTTCAGCCATGCTGGTCTGTCTGACCAATGCGCCAAGCAGCTGTGGCTCGACTCTGATGACTTCATCAATTAGCAATACTACAACAGGGGTATAGGGCAAGAGAAATGACTGCACTACATCCACTATCTCCTGGTCTAGTTATGTCTACGGGTGCCAGAAACCTGAACCAACATACCCCTAGGCTTCCAAAGCTAATGCCCAAAGGCACTTTTGAAAAACACCACAGTGGATCAGCACACCATACAATATACAGTAACAGTATTGATCAAATTAATGATATCAGTAGGCCACAGAGTTTTCTTTTCTTGCTTTTATTCCCAAAAATCTTCACATACAAGTAGCCAACGCGTTTCGTCCGAAGGACTTCTTCAGGGTGAAAATTATCAATGAGTATGTTATGGATTAGTAATTCCAAGGCTTTATCTCGAAAAACAAACCAATACAAAAGGGGCCCCCTGAAGGAGATAAGGGTAGACGTCAGGGGAAAATTAACTACTAAGCGAGAAAAAGTCACCCAAAAGAATCAGACACTGGCCCATATAGAGTCCAATACTTTTAATACACAACATGGAACTCACCAAGGGGCGGCAAAAAGGTCACATGGTATACTAGATTTTCAAATATAAAAGTACAAAATCTTTATTTTCTTTTTATCATATTTTGTTTAGCACACTTTTTGTCCAGAATATTTAGTAACATAATAAATTAATTGATCAATTCATAAAATATATACTGGTACATATACATCAATAAATGCACAATACGAACACCCCACAACGCCTCAATACATACACACACATTCTGCTCTTTCAATCACACACACACAAATATACTAATAACCCAAACACTATATACACATTCATCAAAGTAGTCCTCAACGTAATCCCTAGAGTGACAACAAGAATCGGATCCTGCGGGGTCCTCCTAGCGAACTGCCAGAGTGTCCAAGTTGATAGGACAGGATCCAAGAAACACGTAGTGCCAACGCGCGTTTCGGTGCAGGGCCTAGATCTGAGGGCGCACCTTCATCAGGGCTCTCACGCTGAGGGAGTGGGGCGAACACAACACATAGAAATAACCCGTGACCAATCTCTGCCACTCGTTTCTGGATCAGGATATAGCCGCTGAGTTATTGACAGTTGATATCACAAGCCCGACGTGGGAAACGTACTAATCCAGTTGAAACCTGTGTTGGGGATTTCTTTCGACATGCATATCTAACAGATCTCATACAGGAATCAGCTTCATGTTTCAGGCAGCATCAAATATAGTTGCCGGCACAGAAAGTGCTCGCGCTATCCGGCGGTCGATTAAGAGAGGTGAGCTGAGTTTTCTGCAATTGATATTAGTCCCACCTGTTCTATTGTCCTAAAGTATCGATATCAACCTCTAGTCGGGATCGGGTCCTCATGAAGGTGCGCCCTCAGATCTAGGCCCTGCACCGAAACGCGCGTTGGCACTACGTGTTTCTTGGATCCTGTCTTATCAACTTGGACACTCTGGCAGTTCGCTAGGAGGACCCCGCAGGATCCGATTCTTGTTGTCCCTCTAGGGATTACATTGAGGACTACTTTGATTAATGTGTATATAGTGTTTGGGTTATTAGTATATTTGTGTGTGTGTGATCGAAAGAGTAGAATGTGTGTGTATGTATTGAGGCATTGTGGGGTGTTCGTATTGTGCATTTATTGATGTATATGTACCAGTATTTATTTTATGAATTGATCAATTAATTTTAATATTATGATACTAAATATTCTGGACAAAAAGTGTGCTAAACAAAATATGAAAAAAAGAAAATAAAGATTTTGTACTTTTATATTTGAAAATCTAGTATACCATGTGACCTTTTTGCCGCCCCTTGGTGAGTTCCATGTTGTGTATTAAAAGTATTGGACTCTATATGGGCCAGTATCTGATTCTTTTGGGTGACTGTTTCTCGCTTAGTAGTTTATCTCGAAGCACTCCTTCAAATATTAAGTGGCAAAGATAGCCTTATTTTAAAATGTACTAGTCAGTTCTCCTCTACAAGGTTTCAGTGGGTAGATATGAGATTAGAATGGTG
Source organism: Lissotriton helveticus (assembly GCF_964261635.1). NCBI lineage: Eukaryota > Metazoa > Chordata > Amphibia > Caudata > Salamandridae > Lissotriton > Lissotriton helveticus. Next base: position 381,372,100 of record NC_136061.1, on the reverse strand, counting down.
TCATTATTTGCATCCTATTCCAATGGTATGTGTAGTCACCTCGAGTCATCGCAGCGTCGCGTCTTCCCTCAGTCACGGCCTCAAGTAATAGTTCAGAACTATTACTCGAGGCCGTGACAGAGGGAAGACGCGACGCTGCGATGACTCGAGGTGACTACACATACCATTGGAATCTGATGACTTCATCTGTAAGTATCTCATTCTCCGGGTTAGTGAACTTTGGATTCTTGGGTGTGGTCATGGTTTGGGGTGTATGTGATTGAGGGGGTGATGGTGTGTATGGATGAGGGTGTGTGGGTCTGATTGTGAAGGGGGTGGTGTGGGTGTAGATAAGATAGGGTGTATGTGTGAAGGTGTGTGGCTGCAATTGTTGGTGAGATGTCTGTGTCTTTGCAAGAATGGGTATGTTGCGTGCGGGTGAGTTGTACGGGCCGTTGGCGGGTTCACGTAGGCTTGATAGGGGTGTGTGCGTCATGTACTTGTGCGTGCGGTTGACTTGTACAGGCCGTTGGCGGGTGGGGGGTTCTTGGTCGCTTGATGGGGGGGGTGCATTTCGTACTAGTGCATGCGGGTGAGTTGTACGGGCCGTTGGCGGGTGGGGGGGCTCTTGGTCGCCTGATGGGGGGGTGCGTGTCGTACTTGTGCGTGCGGTTGACTTGTACGGGCTGTTGGCGGATGGGGGGGGTTCTTGGTCGCTTAATGGGGGTGTGCGTGTCGTACTAGTGCGTGCGGGTGAGTTGTACGGGCCGTTGGCGGGTGGGGGGGTTCACGTAGGCTTGATGGTGTGCGTGTCGTACTTGTTCGTGAGGTTGACTTGTACGGGCCGTTGGCGGGTGGGGGGGGTTCTTGGTCGCTTGACGTGGGGTGTGCGTGTCATACTTGTGCGTGCGGGTGAGTTGTACGGGCCGTTGGTGTGTGGGGGGGTTCGCGTAGGATTGATGGGGATGTGTGCGTGTCGTACTTGTGCGTGCGGTTGTCTTGTACGGGCCGTTGTCGGGTGGGGGGGTTCACGTGGGCTTGATCGAGGGGGGTGTGCATGTCGTACTTGTGCGTGTGGGTGAGTTGTATGGGCCGTTGGCGGGTGGGGGGTACGCGTAGGCTTGATCGAGGGGTACACGTGTGGTATGTGTTGATGCCGCTTGCTGTGAGGTGAATAATCCCGTACGAATCATTCTTCATGCGCGAATACTTTGGGCCGTACTAGTGTGTTTGTACGGCATGTTTACAAATCGTACGGTAGGATTCCCGACTGTGGTTCGTATGGTTCGCTGATATTCGTACGGCAATCGACGGAAAAAGATCAGAATTCGCAGGTCGGACGGTAGTTTCCCATTCGTACGGATTCGGCTACGAATACGATTCGTACGGCGGATTATTTTACCGGATCGGAATCGACGTCATAGTGTTGATTTTTGTAAATGTCTCCATAGACATTGGTTGAAGTGGAAGTAACATCCCTGTATGGATGTGTGAGGATATATTTTAAGGATGGTATTTATCATGGCTTGTTCAAAGTCAATGATTATTTTTATGGGAAAGAATTCTGCTGTTTCTTCATTTATTTTGTTCAACATTTCTGTGTATGTTGACATTTGTTTGTTTGGTAACAAACAATAGATAAATGGAATGCAGGTGTTATGGTATTGTCCATGTATGGTATATAATTGGTAGAATGGTTTAGGGCATATACTAAAAGTGCCATCCATCCTCCATGTTTGGCTTTCTTTTAATTTTTTTATGTTATTTACTGTAGAAAATATTATTATTCCTTAATCTTTATTGTTGTTATCATAGAAGATAAAAGGTTCATCATTATGAGTTATTGCAAGGTCAGGGGGAATTGTTACCTCTTCAAAAGTTTTAGGTGTTGGTATTGTTGGTCTTGTAGCTTTTTTAGTTCTAGTTCTAGTTCTTTTAAAAAAAGCTATTGTTGGTAGTTGCCCTCTAGCTTCTCTAGGTGTTTTAGGAAGTACTTCTTTAAGTATTACACTTGTTGGTAGTTCTGAGGTGCTGCTTAATTCTTTAATATTTTCTAGAGTAGATCTAACCTTTATTTCTGAGAGATTAGGTGGATGGTTGTGTTAAGTTGTATTTATTACACTTGTTTCCCTGGTTGTTGCACGCCCATAACTTTTGTTAGAGTAATACTTTGAACATTTCCAGTTTACTTTAAGGTCTTTTTGTTTCTCTTGAGTATAAATATACCCCATGTAGCACAACAGAAATTTGCCTTTTTGAGATGTGATAAATTTTGCATCTTCAGTCATTGTGGATTGCTTAATTCTAGAAAATATGTATAAAACATTATAAGCAAATGTTTTTATATTTTAGACATTAGTAATAATATATGCATTTTTAATATATATACTTACCAATTATATTTTAGTAGATTTGGTATGTTGTTTTGTTCTTGTTTGGTTGATGCTGCTTTGTATTTCTGTGATCTGTGGACATAAAGTGAATTACATTTTAGTGCATGTTTAAATATTTTTTGGTGTTAGCGTTTTGTAGGATACAATGTTTTATGACCAGCACATTATCTTTAATACAAGTATATAAAAAATGGAATATTTGTTTTATTAAGTTACCCTTTAAAATTTTTAAAAATTAAGCATTATTAATAGTAAATGTGTTTTTTATTATATACTTACCAAGTGTTGTTTATTTTGTTTTCAATGTTGATGTTCTTTTAATATTTTGCTGCTTTTCTTTATTAAGTTGTCTTTGGAAAGAAAGTAAAGTGTATTTGATGCTATGAATTTATTTTTATATGCATTTTGCTTCTTTTAAAGACTAGGGGGTCAATTAGGATGTCGGGCGATGGCACCACCGCGGTGGTGGCGGGGCGGAAAAACAGCTTTTTCCGCCCACGAGCAGCAGAACTCACGTCCACCACATTAGGATAGGTAAGTATAGGTCATTTCCCATCCACCGCGGAGCGACGCACACCACCATCAAAGTGCGCCCACCACCACAGCGGCGGGAGCCAATCGAGACTCTCCGCCGGGCCGAATGACGTCCGCCCCGCTCGACAAAGTAGGATGGCCCAAACAAGCAGACGCACCGCAGTGGAGACACCGCCCAGCCTGAGCATGCGGAAACTCGACAGCGGAGCGCGAACGCCGAGACCCAGTCATGAACGCCATGAACCAAGCCCTCCATATGCATCCGGTGATGTCCCTCCTACAACACTCTCGTCAGAGGGTCCGCCGCGGACGATGCAGCAGGTACGCAACTACACAAATGCAACAAACAATACACATGCCGACACAGGGTCCAATCACTACACAGACACCCTGCTAGGGACACAACACATCCATACGGGCACCCACACATCACCCACCTCACAACAAGGCACCTCTCAGCATCCGGGACACACATCGACCGCCAACCAGCAGCAACGTCCCGGTCCTGGTCACGTCACCGCCGCGGTCAACACATGCGCACTATGCAGAAGGCAGGGCCACTCCAAGGCATGGGCAGGGCACAAACACCACAGGGATACACAGCCCCCAACCACACAGCAACACCCCCCAACAACCCACAGGCCAGGTGCCCATCCCATGCACCCCATGCACACCAACAAGCACTGCAACAACAAGCACAATACACACTCCCTGCACCACACAACACACAACCAGGGAGACAGCCACTGCAGGAGTGGCGGACAACGAACACACAACACCACTGCCACACACACTCAAAGCTCACAATCCTTGCCAGCACACACACACACACACAAACAAACACACACCCTGGGTGTAGCCACAAACACAACACACTCACAGGGATGCCACAACCGATGCCTGCACAAGAACAACACACAAACAATACAGGAACACATACTGAACTCCAACAGAAACACACATACCCTGTCAGCCAAACTTGGGAAAATCAATGGGAGAACAGACACAACAGGAGTACACAACAACATCACTCAGGAACAAAACACACACACCAAAACACAAAACACACAAGAAGTGCATCTGGACCAACACACACAGCCACATCAAACCCATCACAGATGCACATGAAACGTCAATCAACAAACACCACAAGACATCAGGGGATGCACATCAGGCAATGCCAAGGCCGCATACACACAGCACCGCATGCACAACAAGAATTGTCTGCCTAACAGGCATGATTGACACAACCGCATCACACACCACAAATCAGCACTGCACAAATACAACACCACACCCAAGAACTGATGCAATACCACACCCTACATCCACACATCCAACACAACAACTACACATGCACCACTCTGGGATACAAGAGCACAGCCACCTCCACCAGAACACTGGCCAGCACACACAGCTGAAGTCCACATGACCACTACAGAATGACCAATAGCACAAGGACAGCACACATAAACCATCGGGACAATGTCCAGAGTGGAACAACACCTATGGCCCAAGAACTGCACCACAAAGCACAAGCCCACATATGAAGTGATGGGGAGGCACACACACATGGAAACCCAGGGGAAAGCTGACATCTAAGTTAAACAGCCTGCATGTCAGTAGCAGACATGTAATGGGTGTACCACACACAAATAGAGGGACAGAACACCCACAATGGCCAAGCACAAGTGGCACACATAGGAAATAGCATAAAACCACACACACCATGCCATCCAGGAGTGGAAAAACCACCAAATGCCTGCAATGCATGACAAACACAAACACAATGCCAGTGTGGAGCAGCAGGGCCACACCGTTTACACAAGAACACCCAAGACACATTTAGGATCAATCAAACACAACACTGATGTGCAACTCACACACTTTGTACACTCCAAGTGACAAACAGGATGAGTCTCAAACAACACCATGGACACACCAACACACAGCACAGTGCACTACAAACAGTCCACACAAGTGCATACAATCCACTTCCCAGGGCAAGACAAAACAAACAACAGGCATACAACTCCTGGGTGACACATGTGTGTCTCACACAATACAGGGGCACACACACATCCACTACAAACTGACACCCTTCACACTGCACACCTCTGCTACACCCAACACCAAGCATCTCATGAAGGCCATGGCACCAGGACCAAGGGACAACACAAGATGACCATACACATACAAGGCTGGGCACACAGAAAGCAATCCACAAACATACTACATTACATATTCCAGCCAGCTTCGAAACATTTGCACAGCATCACACCCTGTGCTGGCAGTGTCCCCCAACCACACATGTGAACAGTGTAGGCAACAACAGCAAATCACTAACAAGATGACTGCATGCCAGGTAAAATAGCCATCACAGATCACACAATTTGCAGGCTCAGAATGGACTTAAGACCCTGTCACCCCTGCCCAAAATTATGAGGCTGCAAAGAGCCTTGCAATGTTGAAGTGATACATGGAGCATGGTGCACAGGCAATCAAATGCGAACAGAAACAGAACTTTAATCAGCAAGGGCACCGACAAAACACAAACCAAAAGTAACTGTACTTATTCACATATTGCACAGATGCAGCGGTACAACAATAGTAGATAACAGCAAGGCTCAAAATGATGCACAAATGCTTATACCAGGCCAGTGTCCATAGCACAGGGGAGAGCACGACACAGCAGAGCAACAGGGCCAGTGTCCAAGGCACAGGTGAGAGCAAGACACAGCAGAGCAACAGGGCCAATGTCCATGACAGGTGAGAGGCCAACACAGCAGAGCAACAGGGCCAGTGTCCATTGCAGGAGAGAGGCCAACACAGCAGAGCAACAGGGCCAGTGTCCAAGGCACAGGTGAGAGCACGACACAGCAGAGCAACAGGGCCAGTGTCCATGGCAGGGGAGAGGCCAACACAGCAGAGCAACAGGGCCAGTGTCCATGGCAGGGGAGAGGCCAACACAGCAGAGCAACAGGGCCAGTATCCAAGGCACAGGTGAGAGCACGACACAGCAGAGCAACAGGGCCAGTGTCCATGGCAGGGGAGAGGCCAACACAGCAGAGTAACAGGGCCAGTGTCCAAGTCACAGGTGAGAGCACGACACAGCAGAGCAACAGGGCCAGTGTCCATGGCAGGGGAGAGGCCAACACAGCAGAGCAACAGGGCCAGTGTCCATGGCAGGGGAGAGGTCAATGCAGGAGAGCAACAGGGCCAGTGTCCAAGGCACAGGTGAGAGCACGACACAGCAGAGCAACAGGGCCAGTGTCCATGGCAGGGGAGAGGGCAACACAGCAGAGCAACAGGGCCAGTGTCCATGGCAGGGGAGAGGCCAATACAGCAGAGCGACAGGGCCAGTGTCCAAGGCACAGGTAAGAGCACGACACAGCAGAGCAACAGGGCCAGTGTCCATGGCAGGGGAGAGGCCAATACAGCAGAGCAACAGGGCTAGTGTCCATGGCACAGGTGAGAGCACGACACAGCAGAGCAACAGGGCCAGTGTCCATGGCAGGGGAGAGGCCATCACAGCAGAGCAACAGGGCCAGTGTCCATGCTTGGAAACAATGGTCAGGACTAGCACACCTGTATGAGGCACAGGCGCATGAGGGGGATGTCAACTCACTCCTGGTACTCATGCAGACTTGGACCTGGCTGTGTGTCGGTGACAGCAGGCCCACTTAACTAGGGTGACAGAGCCCCAGGTGATGTGGGGCTAACAGTGGTTTGGCAAGCTGGAGGGCTGTGTGGATCAGGTGGCATAGTGGAGGTGGAGTCATGCAGACTTCTGACACAGTGTGGGTGGGAGAGGTTGGAGGGGTGCCCTTCCACTTTTTGGGAATATGAATTGGCTTCCCTGTCTTGGGGTTGTTGGGAAGTGTTGATGACCCAACAGGCACACACACCAACTGTCCCACATCAGGTGCGGACACTGGCACTACCTCTGGTGATGTGCTGGATCCTGCGGAACGCTTTGTCTGGCTATGCTTCAGGACCTCCTTCCCCTCTTTGCCTGGTGTACCCCCTACAGTGCCCTGCTTTGCCTTTTTTGCCAGGGGTGGTCCCCACAGTGCCCTGCTATGCCTTTGTGCCAGGGGTGGTGTCTACAGTACCCTGCTTTGCCTTTGTGCCAGGGGTGGTGTCTATAGTGCCCTGCTTTGCCCTTTTGCCAGGGGTGGTCTCCACAGTGCCCTGCTTTGCCTTTGTGCCAGAGGCGGTGTCTACAGTGCCCTGCTTTGCCTTTGTGCCAGGGGTGGTGTCTACAGTGCCCTGCTTTGCCTTTTTGCCAGGGGTGGTCTCCACAGTGCCCTCCTTCGCCTTCCTGCCAGGTGTTCCCCCTACAGTGCCCTCCTTTGACTTCTTGGCAGGGGTGGTCTCTACAGTGCCCTCCTCCACCTGCTTCAATGGACTCAGAATTGGGGTAGATGTGGTGGGTGGATGTGTCTCTGTGCTCTTCCTATGTGTACCCCTGATATGCAACACCTCCTCAGTGGACACAGACACTGCATGGGTAGGTTTGTGTGAAGGGGGGCGTGGCTAGCAGCCGATGAGGACGGTCGCAGCCTAACGAGGCTCCCGACCCTCTGCCCGAAATCCGCCGAAAATCCTGCAATTCTCCCGGGATCCCCGCGCACCTCGGGTAGATCCCGGGTACTATCACTGACCCTGCTCCGGAGCGAGTTGCGCGCCTGGGTGCTGCTTGCAAGCCCGGCAAGACGCTGTGCGGGGACGGAGCTCCAGGCTCCCAAGATGGAGACTCCCGGGCTCCCTGGCTGAGGTGAGCCGCGCATCCCGGAGGGCCCCTCACCAGCGCCCGCCCGTGCAGAGGAGGCCGTCGGGCTGTGGATCCGTGCCCTGGGAAGCCCCGGCGGGCGATCGTCTCCAGCCTCCGCCGCATCCTGACCGGAGCTTCGCCGCCGGGGGTCCGACGGGGCCCTGCCTCCCCGGACGTGCTAAACTTTACTCCCCGGCTTGGAGGCCTACAACTCTGGAGAGCACTTGCCCCTGCCCAGGACTCCTGGACCCTGCCTTGTGGAGCGCGGCTCCCCCGCCGCCTGGGAATGGCGAGCGCTGGCTGACCCCTGAAGCCTGACCGCCTGGTTATCCGCCCACTGGGGAGGGACTGCCCTGCTGTTCACGAGCCGGGGGCTCCCGACCGGAGGGGCCCCTCACCGGCGCTGCGGGGACCGGCACTGAGCGCCGCGCCCTGGGCCGACTTGGCGGGCGCCATCCCTGACCCTCGGGGTCTCGCCACCGGAGCGCCGGCGGAGCCCCGCCTCCTGGGGACGGACTGCCACTTTACTCCCCGGCGCAGAGGCCTTCACGCACGACGGGGATCCTCCCTCTCCCCCGGGCCCATGGATCCTGCCTGTCTGTAGGGGGATCCCCCGTGGAGTTCGTGGTGGCGCGGGCTGGCTGCCCCCAGTGCCCAGCTGGCCGGTCAGCGGCGAGAGACTGCGGATGTGCGGCGCTCCACCACTACAGGGCCGGCCCGGACCTGCCTGCGACCCCGCTCCATTGCCCTTGGGCCTACGACTTGCGGGCCACCACTGACCCCCGCCTCACAGGTGGCTGGAGGTGGAGTGCCCCCCCCGCGACGCGGCGCGTCACCCGGCACTACAACCCATCCCAGGACTAACCCCCGCTGCCCACGAGTGACCCCTGCCACCGGGGCCACTGGCTCGGCGACCTCCTGCAGAGCCCTCTGGAGGGACAGCTGGGAGGCCCTACCCCTTCTGCCGGATCCCGGCGGCGCTCTCGGCTGGCCCGCCGCCTGCCTGGCTGAGGACGCCCGGACGGTGAGCCTGCCGAAAAGGCGCCTGGTGTGCCGCTCGTTGCTGCTGTGGACTGCGGGGGGGGACTCTGCTGGCCCCATCACAGAGCCCGCGAAGCGCTGGAGGTGTGGACGACGGGACTAGCGGGAGCCCGGGCCCCTCGAACGTTGGAACGACGAACGGAGGAGCATCATGGGCAAGACAACGAGAGGCGCAAGGACGGAGGGGGCTCCCCCTTCGGAAGAGACCGAGGGCCCCGTGCACCCGGCGATGGGCCTCCAGCAGATGCAGGACAATATACTTGAAGCTATTGCAGCCACGAAAGAGTCGCTGCACAGCGACATCGCTCAGGTATCAGCAAGCTTGGGACTCCTGAGGGCCGACCATGCCAAGTTGGCGGACAGGGTCAAGATCGCGGAGGCCACCCTGCAGGAACTCACACCGGCGCAGAAGTCGATGGAGGGGAAGCTCACGGAGGCGTTGGACCGGATCAGCACCCTAGAAAGGCGGGCCGAAGATGCCGAAAATCGCAACCGCCGGAACAACGTGCGCCTCGTGGGCCTGCCGGAAAAAACGGAAGGGACGGACATGGTGGGGTACCTCGATGGCTGGTTGCGTTCGGTGGTGGCCCCGGAGGGACTCTCCCCATTCTTCACTCTGGAAAGAGCGCACAGGGTTCCGGCGAGGCCTCCGAAACCGGGCCTCCCGCCACGCCCGGTGGTCATGAAACTCCTGCACTACAAGGACCGGGACTGGTTGTTACAGCGCGCCAGGGACGCCGGCCCTTTTCAGGTGGACAACAGTAGGGTGACCCTGTTTCCGGACTATACATTTGAGACCCAAAAACAGCGCGCCTCCTTCCTCTCCATCAAGCGGGAACTCCGGGCGGAAGGAATCCAGTACTCGCTTCTGTTCCCGGCTAGACTCCGAGTTGTGGTGGATGAGAGCACGCTGTTCTTCCAAACATCTGATGCGGCCTGGGCCTGGTGGGACACCTACAAGGCTGGCACGGACGGGGCCCGTCGCAGGGAGGAGGAGGAACGCCAGGAACACCCCCTCAGACGATCGCGGCGTCACCGGGGTCGAGGCCGAGGCCCCAAGAGACCAACCAGCACCCAGACGGCGGACGAGCGCAGAGCAGCATTGCAGGCGGTTAAGGAGGTTTCGGGGCCTGCATTGACCCACTCAGAAGGGGGCTCGGAGGACCAGGGTTCGGGCTCGGATTCTGACCTGTCGGGCCCGGGTGGAGCCAAAGGCCCGAAAGTCACTCCACAGACGTCCGGCGAAATCATCGAGAGCTGAACCATTGACAAGGTACCAGGTGGGGAGGCGGGGAACTACCGCATCTGCTGTGAACTCTGGAGCAGGCAGCTGTGAGACTGTACTATTACGAACTGTGATGAGTCTTATAGGGCAGGGGCCTGAGGGCAGTACTCACGGGCTTTAGTGGCTAGTGCACACTCCCCAAGGCCCATAAGGCCACCGTAGCTCGCCTACGGAATAGAGGTTCTATGAGACGTTGCTCACTTGTTTGGATGGGAGTATCTCTGTTGCAGAGGGGTCCTATTCTGGGGGAGGGGGGGCCTGGAGCGGTTGGGGGTTCTCTGGGCGTAGCGTTGGGGGGGGAGTTGGGATGTGGGATTGGGGGGGGAATGTGTGTGTCAGTGCCTACGGTCTGGACGTTGCTAACTAGACCTTCATCATTCACTGTGTGGGATAATGGCTAATATGTGCCCGTTGAAATGTGTGACCTGGAATGTGCGGGGCCTAAACACTATGGCGAGGAGACACAAAATTCACTCCTATCTGGTGCGCCGCGGCGTGCACATCGCATTCCTGCAGGAAACGCACTTAACTAAGCAAGAGGGCATTGCACTACAGCGGAGATGGAGGGGCCACTTGTTCTACACTACCTACTCTGCATTCGCTAGGGGAGTGCTGATTTGGATAAGGGCGGGCACTCCACTACAGGTCACTAGACACACTGAGGACCCGGAGGGGAGGTATGTAGCTGTAGAGGGTCTGCTCATGGGCCGACGCATTGCGCTCTGCAACATTTATGCGCCGAACGTAGATCAGGCTACCTATTTCACCACACTCTCCAGGGTACTTGCCAGTTATATTTCAGGTCCTACGTTACTGGGTGGGGATTTCAACTCCATAGCGGATGTCGCGTTGGATAGATCACACCCCCCGCTGCGCACCTCCCCTGTGTATCGATTGGCGAAAAATAGAACCGAATGGCAGGATGCCTGGGCCCTATCTGACTGCTGGCGCGCGCAGCATCCCACCGTGCGAGATTACTCATTCTATTCCAGCCTACACGACCTGCACGTGCGCCTCGACTCCTTTCTGTGTTCCCCTGCGGTGCTCACCGCGGTGCTCCGCACGGAGTATCTAGCGCGCACATTGTCGGATCACAACCCGCTCCTCCTGTCCCTGGACTGGATGACCGTGCCCCCAAAGGTACCGACATGGCGGCTGCGTCCCGACACTCTGGATGACCCGCCCTTCCGTGCTGAACTGGAGGAGCGTATCGGGCAATACTTTGGGGAAAACGAGGGCACAGCCTCCTCCCGTGCAATGGAGTGGGATGCTTTTAAGGTAGTGGTGCGGGGCCACTGTATAGGGAAATTTGCGGGGGCACGTAGGTCACTGATAGAGGACCTGGAGAGATCTGAGAATGCACTGCGGGAAGCGGAGCTCTCCCGCCCCAATCGCCCGGAACTGCAGGAGACGGTGTGTAAGGCACGTGAGGCGGTGGCTGTGGAGGTGGAGCGCCTCCGCAGCTTTGATTACAGGACGTACCTCACGAAAACTTTTGCGGAGGGTGACAAGACGGGCTCCCTCCTGGCCTGGCTGGCAAATCCCGGTAGACACAGCCAACCGATTCTGGCCTTGCGGGGACCTGAAGGTCACGTCTCTGCCACGCAACCCGCAATAGCGGACTGCTTCAGATCGTACTACGAGAGGTTATACAAGTCTGGGTCGGGCGACCGCTCCGACATGCTGGACGCCTTCTTGGCCGACCTGCCGCTGCCACACCTAGAACAGGAGCAGGCTGAAGCGCTGGGGGGCCCCATTACACTGGCCGATATACGCAGTGCTGTGAAACGTATGGCGCGTAACAAGACGCCGGGGATGGATGGACTGCCCATCGAGTTTTATGGGAAATACTTGGATCTCTTGGCCCCGAGACTACTACTGGTCTATAATGAGGCGAAGGAAGCAGGCCGTCTCCCCCAGTCGATGAGCGAGGCCATAATGGTCCCTCTTCTGAAGCCCCGGAGAGAAAGCACTGATCCTGCTTCTTACAGACCGCTAGCTATGCTAACGACAGATTACAAAATTCTCAGTACGGTGTTGGCCACCAGACTGTTGTCCCATATGCAAGAACTGATCCACAGGGACCAGTCGGGTTTCATTCCCACGAGGAACACCTCGCATAACATTCGTCGACTACTGCGGTTGGTAGATGCCCCACCACTGGAGGCGGGTTCCCCCCTCATACTGGCTGTAGACATAGAAAAGGCCTTTGATAGCCTGGAATGGAACTATTTATACGAAGTGATGCGCCGCTTTGGCCTGGGCGAGGGTTACATACAATGGACTAGAGTGCTCTATTCCACTGCGAGAGCCAGGGTGAGGATTGGTCCGCTGGTCTCGGACCAATTCGAGGTGATGCGGGGGACCCGACAGGGATGCGCGTTGTCCCCGCTCCTGTTCGCGATAGCGATGGAGCCCCTCGCGGCTGCGGCCAGGAGCGGGGATTACTTTACGGGCCTGACCTTCAGAGGAGACCTCCATCATATCTCCTTATATGCTGATGACCTACTCCTCTTCCTGGACAACCCAGATGGGGCGTTAACGGGCGCTGAGAAACTCTTAGAATGCTTTGGCGATATATCGGGCCTGAGGGTTAATTGGACGAAGACATGTCTTTTCCCGCTCCGGAAAGGGGCGGAGTGCCCTGCACTCCGCTCACGCCTGCGGTGGGAACCCCGCTGTCTGAACTACCTGGGGGTCCACATTTATCACGACTCGGTTGACCTCCTAGACGGTAATATTGGCCGATGTATCCGTGCTCTGAAGGGTTGTATATCCTTCTGGGCCACCTTGCCCCTCTCGATGGCCGGCCGAGTGGCACTCCTGAAAATGATTGTCCTGCCGAGACTGCTCTACTACTTCCGAACCCTCCCCGTGTGGATACCAGGGTCGACCTTCAAACACCTGAAGACTATATTAGTGTCCTTCCTGTGGGGCACGGGTAGACGTAGGATCGCGCTGGCGACGCTGACCCGCCCTAGGGACGAGGGGGGACTAGCAGTCCCGGACTTTGAGTTGTACTACTTGGCGGGACAGCTGCAGTGCTTTACGCAGGAGGTGGCGAGAGTCTATCGGGGACCAGAGCAGGACAGGGACAGGGGCACCCCTCGCCATATACTGGCGTACATCACTCTACAACAGAAGTTGTTCTTGAGGGGACTCTCTCAGGAGGAGCGAACATTCCGACAATGCTGGAATCGTGCCCAGAGGCGGATCGGACCTGGTCACCCGTATGCCCCTGAAATCCCATTGGGCATGGTGACGGCCCTACCGCATGGCGGTGACTGGTCAGGATTACGCCTTTGGGAAGAAGCAGGGCTCCAGATGCTGGGCGACTTATACGAGGACGGAGTGCTTTCCTCATACCAGACTCTACAAGAGCGGTACGACCTCCCCAGGGGTGACTATCTCGTACACGCCGCAGTAGTAGGAGCCATGCAGAGGCACTGGGGAGGAGGTCTGTCGGAACCCACGACGTCACTAGCATGCCAGTACACGATGATGGCGGCGGGTACGTTTAAAGCTGTTACGTGCCTTTACCGCAGAATGCTTTCTGAGACACTGCTGCCTCTTAGGTCACTTAAGACTAAATGGGAGGAGGACCTGCAATTAGACATCCCGGACACGACATGGGCGCAGCTAGTGGGTAGAGCTCGCAAGAGCACTAGGAATGCGCGCTTTCAGCTCATACACCTGTACATCATTCACAGGGCCTACCTCACCCCGCAAAAAATCACTACATACTTTCATGTAGCTGACGCGGCTTGCCCCAGATGCAATCACATAGGTGCTGACTTAGTCCACATGCTGAGGGGATGTCCCGCGCTCCAAGACTACTGGACCACCATTGGGAGACCCTGAACGCGATCACAGACAGGGAGCTACTCTATGACAATGCTGTCACTATACTACACTGGTTCCCCCACACCAAAAAAAACAAGTTGTCCAGCAAGTTCATAGACATGGGTCTACTCCTCGCCAAAAGGGAATTGACAAAAGGCTGGAAATCAAGGGTGGGGCCGACTCACAGGAGATGGCTGCATGAATTCTTGAAGTGGGCCGCTGCGGAGAGCACAATCCGTTACCAATTGGCCCGCCGTCACTCAGATGATAAGGCGCGGGATGCGGCGATGGCCTGGGAAACACTAGTACAGGCCCTCAGGGATAGCACTGTAGAGGAGGAGGAGGTGGAGGGGGAGGGCATGGTTCGGCCCCAACCACAATGAAAGAGCCTACGTCACTACCAGGGGTTTCACACACGCAGTTAACCACGACTGATCCGGATTCCCAAATCGAGAATGCTTATAGTTGCACCACACGCAGGCGCTGGCACCGCAGAGGGTGGGGGGGATTGGGAGCTGTAGATTAGTGGGAGGTTACAATTACACATCACTACCTATCGCTACACTAGTTCGACAGGGCTACTTTACTCGCAGAGGATGTCAACATAATGAAAGCAGGCAACTAAGAACACTGATCGTTGTTGGAGATGTTCACGATACTGTACGTGGTAAATTTCTCTGAACACTCACGCCGCCCTGCCTCCGGGATGAGGGCTGAAATGGCTGTGTTTTCCCACATTTCCTCTACTGATTGGAACCCGGTAATCCTGTACCTTCTCACACTGTTAGTAACCTTGATGTGTGTATATGATACCCTGCAATAAAAATTGTTTGACAAAAAAAAAAATGGGTAGGTTTGTGTGAAGTTTCCGTGACAGGAGAGTCTTTTGCTGGTGATGCCTCTGCGGCATGTGAGCCTGATGTCTGCCTCATTGATCGCCTGGCCTTGATCTTCCCTGACTGGCTCTTGTCTGTGCATTGTGGGGAGGCCCTGCTCTTCAGTGGGGATGGTGTCTGTGGGCGGGAGTGCCTGGGTTGTGTCTGTTGTGTGCTCCTTGTGCTGTATCTTTTTGGTGACGCAGGCGAACCGTGGGCACTGTCACCTGATGTGGCCACTGACTGGGGGGCAGACAAAGGCACCAGAGCTGCAATGGGAGCATGTGCCTGTTGAAGGGCTGACGTCACTGTGGATGACAACGCCTGGACTGCACGGTGTAGCCCACCCACGTCAGAGTGTATTCCCTACATGTATGCAACCACCTGGCCTAATTTCTTGTCATGGTCACTGAAGGCATTGAGCATGCCGGCCTGGCCCACACAGAGCTGGTGCAGGAGCTCTACAGACTCAGCACTGAGGGCAGCAGGGGGGACAGGTGAAGGGGCAGCGGTGCCAGGTGTGAATGTGACTCGTCCCCTCTTAGTGACACGGATACGGGCAGCACCAGAAGAAGTGGTAGGAGGCTGGGCACTGGCCGCTGGGTGGTAGATGATGATGCAGACTCCCCATCCCCTGCTCTCCATGAAAGATCAAAGTTGTATTTGTTTGGATTAATATCCGTTCTTTCAAATCGTCATACAAAGGACAGAACTACTTCAGGTAGCAGTGTGACATCTTTATTATTTTATAATGAGACATGGACAGCCGACACGTGTTTCGCCCCCTATTGGCGAGTTGCGCCGGGGCTTTCTCAAGGCTATTTCCACATATACAGCATATATTATTACTGATTCCAAATTGACAAAATCAAAGAGACAGGAGTTTCAATACTCGAGGAGCAAAATTCTTCTGTTGGTTTTCAAAGCTGACGAGTACAGTTCGGTCCCTGCTCGTAGCTCTCGGTCTGTGGGTTGGTGTGTGGGTTGAATCCCAAATTTGGGATTCAACCCACCCACCAATCAGTAATAATATATGCTGTATATGTGGAAATAGCCTTGAGAAAGCCCCAACGCAACTCGCCAATAGGGGGCGAAACACGTGTCGGCTGTCCATGTCTCATTATAAAATAATAAAGATGTCACACTGCTACCTGAAGTAGTTCTGTCCTTTGTATGACGATTTGAAAGAACGGATATTAATCCAAACAAATACAACTTTGATCTTTCATGGAGAACACACTCTCTACTTTTCAAACTTGTTCTCCTTTATGAAGCTCAAGAGGTCCAGAGCTTCGAGTGTGTCTCCATCTACTTACAAAAACAGCTTATCAAAGCGTTGTTTAACCTTGGAATCCTTGGACCTTCCTTGTCTTGCTGGTAACTCCCCATCCCCTGTGCCTGCCAGCATGGATGCATCCCCGCTGGCATCATATGATGTGGTACTCTGTGTCTCAGCCACGGATTCCTCCTGCATACTTCTGTCCCCCTCAGATGCAATGGTGGGCTCTGTATCACTGGCCTCCGCTGCAGCTGTAGTGCTACTCTCACCACCACTGGGTTCGGGCTCATGTTCCTCCGTGGTCTCTTGCGAATCTGCCTGAGAGAGAGATACAGGGTTGTGTAAGTGTCATCATCTGGTCACACGAAATCAAGACAATGCACTACAGGAGAGGCCCAAATCTACATGGTAACCACCACCCCCTGCAATCACTGTGCAGCTACACACAACTTAGACCACAACAGTGCCTGCAACGCTGAATATCTGCCATGAGTGAGCCATGTTGATGCCACACAGCACTACACCCTGCCTGTAGATGAAGTGTACCACACACACACAACTTGGCCTGCCCACACCTTGTGACATGATGAGGGTACAACACTTGTTACCACCTAACAGACCTCCAGGGAACATGAGGGGACAACACACACACCTATTAGGTCATCACAGTCCCCAATGCCACGTAGGCCATAGCAAGAACCATGTGATAATCTGGAGCACATTATTTGCAGATGTTGGGGCACCAACGATCATGGTGCAGGCAACGTAGTCATACATGAATTCACACTCAGCAAGTGGACACGGCTGTTCACCCCATAATAGATCACCCACACCATCGCAACGCTGAATGACCATGTGGAGCCCAACACATCTGGCAATGGGAAAGTATAGCAGGGAGTATCTGCTCAGTAAGGGCAGGCTGGCACAATACCTGAAACAAACACACATCACAGCAGCCACTCACCTGACACAGCACAGCACAGCAACACGCGCACATCGCATGGGTCACCGCTGCCACAGGCCCTGTACACATGCATCCACTCCAAGCAAAAGTCACGTTCCCCAAATACTCACCAGCCCTGCCTTGCTTGCCATGCTCCTTCAGACGTGCATCCAGGTCTGGATGAGTCACTGCCAAGATGCGGCCCATCACTGGAGTCGTGCTGCGCCGTGCCAAACGCCCTGTGCGTGGTAGCATCCCCAATGTCATCTCAGCCACGGTTTTTGCAAGCCGACTGATGTCGTCCCACCTCTTGTGGCAGTGTGTGCGTCGGCGGTTGGATACCTCCACACGGCCTTACGCTGGTTTACCTTGAGCTGCATGTATGAGAGTAAAGAAGGGTTAATGACCAGTTCCACAATGTCAGGTACCAACATCTATCAGTACAGTAGCAAGACCCAGACTCAGGACCTATTGTGACCTCCCTCCATCCCAAACTGGGGGACCCCTCACAAGGGCACTTTGCATGGCCCACACAGATGTGATTGCATGCACACATTGGGGCGTAGAGGGTCCAGGATATTCTCGCAAATGCAAGATGCATCAACATAATATGCATCGACAGAAGTGTGTAAGTCTGCAATTACACAGGGCACAGATGTGGCATATCTATTATTCAGTGGGAAGGAACTGATGCAAGGAACATGTAAGTCTGGTGGTGTTTTTCGTTTGTGTGGGCAGCCACTGGTACGACTCCCTGGGTCACACTGAGTGAGACAACAGGGGCACACAGAAATACTCACACAAGCAAATAATGTCCTGGCACCTCCATGGAAAACATTCGGTGGCCCTGTATGGCTGACAATGTAACACTCCCCACTCACACATACAGGTGTAGGCATGGGAAAGAGTGACACACACACTCCCTCGCCATGGAGTCAGCTTGTCTGTCAGTGTTTGACACAACCCCACACCCTCAGGCAATATAGTGCAGCAGCACAACTACACGTCTGACACCCCTCTGCCCGACGGCTACCTTCATGGTGATTTACCACGACATTGGGACCACCAAACAGCCTTGGGTACTGTGCCAGCACCTCGTTCACAAGGACCTCTAGCTCCTCGCTGGTGAATGGACTGGCACGGATCTTCTCCGTCCTTGCCATCCCTGTGGACATGGAACACCTGTGGCAGAAGTGAGTGGTGAGGGGTCCCAGGCAGCAGGCTCTTCAGGCAGCAGCAGGAGAGGGTCCCAGGCAGCAGGCTCAGGAGGCAGCAGCAGGAGAGGGTCGCAGCAGGCTCAGGAGGCAGCAGCAGGAGAGGGTCCCAGGCAGCAGGCTCTTCAGGCAGCAGCAGGAGAGGGTCCCAGGCAGCAGGCTCAGGAGGCAGCAGCAGGAGAGGGTCCCAGGCAGCAGGCGCAGGAGGCAGCAGCAGGAGAGGGTCCCGGCAGCAGGCTCTGTGAGCAGTGGAAATGTGAGGCTCACTCTCACAAACTTATGGCCCCCTGGGGTCGTCTGTAAGCTGCAAAGCAGCACCAATTGGTTGTCCAGGTCTGTCTCTTTCAAAATCATCCAATGACCGTCTACGCGCTGGCGGAGCACACCTTCCGCCTTTTTCAAATCTGCATCATGCCACCGCAGACATCGCTCCCAATGGCTGTAGGCAATGCTCCATGGCGGTGATGCACCGCGGGTGCCCGGGATGCGCTACCGCGATGGTGCATCATTCAAAATCATCCAATGACCACCTACGCGCTGACGGAGCACACCTTCTGCCTTTTTCAAATCTGCATTATGCCACCGCAGACATCGCTCCCATTGGCTGTAGGCAATGCTCCATGGTGGTGATGCACCGCGGGTGCCCGGGGTGCGCTACCGCCATGGTGCATCATTCAAATGCATCCCATGACCACCTACGCGCTGGCGGAGCATGCCCACCGCCATGTACACATGTCCATATGCCAATGGCTTCCGCACTTGTGAAGGGGGTGGTGCTGGTGTCACACCGCCGGGGCCAGGCGGTAGGTACCGCGATGCATGCGGCAGAGCATGCCCACTGCCATGTACACATGTCCATATGCCAATGGCTTCCGTACTTGTGAAGGGGGTGGTGCTGGCGTCACACCACCGGGGCCAGGCGGTAGGTACCGCGATGCATGCGGCGGAGCATGCCCACCGCTATGTACACATGTCCATATGCCAATGGCTTCCGCACTTGTGAAGGGGGTGGTGCTGGTGTCACACCGCCGGGGCCAGGCGGTAGGTACCGCGATGCATGCGGTGGAGCATGCCCACCACCATGTACACCTGTCCATATGCCAATGGCTTCCGCACTTGTGAAGGGGGTGGTGCTGGTGTCACACCGCCGGGGCCAGGCGGTAGGTACCGCTATTTTCATAAACTTTCATGGCTATGTCACTCCTGAACACTGTATCAGTACACAGCAGCAACATGGAGAAGGGCACATCATTGTACACACAATGCCATACTTCCATGTCATCCACAGGTGGATGCACGTTCAGTGTGACACACTTTGGTCTGTGGTCCCTCCCCGTTACTTATGCATTTCATGGCTGATAATACTTGACACTCTTGAGCTGGTGTTCATGATGTGGTACTAATCAATTTGTTGTGGATCAGTGATGACCTTGACAAGGCTTGTGTCACGGCATTGTATCGTATCAGACTGGTGCATTCACAACAGCTCATGCACACAACTGAACGTTTTCCTGATACTGTGATCATTTTGTTGATGGATGTGTGCAGAGTTTACATGATGCATTGAGGTGTGACAGGTACAGCAGATGGGTATGATACAGACATGGTACTTTCCTTACTTACTTGGCAGATGTTGCAGCACCTTGCCTGCACATGTGAATTGTGTTCTCCAGTATGTGCGCATTCACACTCTCTGATGTGTTTGTGGCACTTGTGTATTGTCAGTGGAGAGGTGTGCCCTCTGTGTGTATCAAAAGGCCAGCCATGTAACCTTGTGTGCCATGCATCGGTCAGGCAGTCGATGTTTTTCCATGAGATCATTGATGGTATGTGCTGTGGCCATCTCATGATGGTTGTCACTGACATTTCAAATTTTACATCTCAACTAGGAGGAGGCCAAATCTCCTACGTCACCTGACAGTGCTGGAGGACATGGAGAATGAGGTAATAATATGGAAATTCCGCCTGGATAGACCAACACTGAAGATCCTGTGTGATCTATTGGAGCAGCACCTGCAGCCTCACCGCCACTATCCAACGGCATTCACACCCACATACAAGGTGATGGCAGCACTCCACTTCTTTGCGACAGGTTCCTTCCAGGGGACCGTGGCTAGCGCTGGAGGGATGTCGCAGCCCCTGTTCAGCATGGTGCTGAGGGATATTCTTGCTGCCATGATGCTGTATCGGAATTCGCTACATCCATTTCCCTTGGGGAGGAGAATTGGCTGCCGTGAAGGGGGACTTCTATCCCCTTGGGCGCATCCCACATGTTGTTGGTGCCATCGATTGCACCCATGTAGGTCTGGTGGCACCACAGGCGACGGAGCACATTTATAGGAACCGCAAACATTATCATTCCATCAATGTGCAGGTGGTGTGCCTTGCGGACATGACCATTTCTCATGTATGTGCGAAGTATCCAGGCTCGGCGCATGATTCGTACATCATGTGGAACAGCATGGTGCCACGGATGATAGAGAATCTGCATCCTGAGCGTGCTTGGATTGTGGGTGAGTATACCTACTGATATGGCGTGCTGTGTGTAACCTGATGCACTCTGGCTGTGCAACATTGCAATGGGTATTTGTCATTCACAGGTGACTCAGCATATCCCAGTCGGCCATAGCTGTTGAGCCCCCTCAAGAATCCCAGGACCCCGGCTGACATCCGCTACAATGAGGCCCATGGCAGGACCCGACGGGTGATCGAACTGACTTTTGGCCTGCTGAAGATTCCGCTGCCCTGACAGGACCGGAGGTGCACTGGCATACTCACCTGGGAAGGTGTGCAAGATCGTTGTGGCATGCTGTATGCTGCACAACCTGGCCATCCCCAAGAGGGTCCCCCTGCTCCTGGACGATGGTGAGGAACCAAGGCCACCACCTGCTCAAGGTCCTGAGTCCAGTGATGAGGACAGTGGAGAGGAGGAAGGAGTAGACCTGCGCCAGCAGGTCATCGACCGCTACTTCACTTGAAGGTGGGTGACGAGGTACAACGTGTACATTGTCTGGTGTGGTTGCTGTTGTTGTGAAGGGCTATGCGCGGATGTAACCGACAGGCACACGTTCAGTCACCTGTGTGTGGTAAATGTGACATTGACGTACCATATGGGGAGGTATGCTGGACCCTAATTGTTCACACCTGCAGCCCATTGTCTAGTATGCCTGTTGTGTCTTGTGTACGTTTTGTGTAGTGTTCTGCCTGTGATGCCACACTGAGAACAGTGACTGTTGTTCTGTTGTGTCTCCCTAGGTGGTACAGACCAATCATGCACTACAAACTGTACAGCATTTGGACACATCATGGACCTTGTCAACATTGTAAATATTGCACTAAAAATGATACTGCACAAAATCTGGTGCGTCAGGTATTTTTTTT
Source organism: Lissotriton helveticus (assembly GCF_964261635.1). NCBI lineage: Eukaryota > Metazoa > Chordata > Amphibia > Caudata > Salamandridae > Lissotriton > Lissotriton helveticus. Next base: position 381,350,556 of record NC_136061.1, on the reverse strand, counting down.
TTACAGTAGACATGTGATTTGTGCGGGAATATTTACATGACAGTGGGGAAAGAGCAGTGAGTTGACAGTCCTGTTCAATGAGATGCAAGAGTAGAGTCCACATGGATGTGGTGACCCAGTCCAAGAGACAGGTGCCATTGCCAAGGAAATGTGGGGAAAGACAGTCCAAACAGTCAATGCAGTAGGGAAGAGGGTTGTCATCACGGCTGGCTCCGTGACTGGCGTGTGGCAGGTGCTTTGCCTCCGGAGACTCCCAGGTTCTTCTTTGGACGCCCCCTAGATATTTTTGGCAGGGGGGCCCTGCTGAATGGCCAGTGGCTTGAGGGGACTCGCCCCTCTCTGTTGGCGCAGGGGAGGATGGTGCACTGTCATCCTGTGGCACAACAGGAGGGGACGGATGTGGTGGTTGGGACACAGGCCAGTCCCTCAGCAACGCCACTTGCTGGCCCATGAGGTCCACCATCTGTCCAAGGCGGTTGTCAATGGACCTCATCAGCAGGATGAGCTCCTTTAAAAGTTAATCCGACCGGCCACTTTGTCCCTGGACCTCTTGGTATGCCTCCACTACTCTGGTGAAGTGGTCCAGGGATGGTGTCCACTGCTCCCGAGGTCTGGTGGTGACCCTGGCCCTCCCACCTGCTCTGCTGCCATGGACCTCTTGCCTCGCCACTGTGGGTCCACGCACTCTCTCCCTGCCCTCAACAGTTGTTGCTGTGGCCTGGTCATCCCCTGGGATAGGGAGGGTGCTGCAGGTGGTACTGGTGGTAGTGGCGGTGGCGGTGGTGGTGGCTGCGGTGGAGGCAGAGGCCATGACAGCAGGGGTCTGCGGCGCTGTTGTTGCAGCAGACGTGGTGGTGGGGAGGATGGGGGCCTGGGACCTCTGGGTCAGTGGCACACCAGATGGGCAGGGCTGGAGCTCATCGTTCAAACTGTCCTGGGAGTCCACATCTAAGAGTCCATGTGCCAGGGGTGGAGACTGGCTCTGCTGGTCGTTGGTGTGGTCTTCAGCAGTGAGTTCTTCATCACTTGTGGATTAGATGGGTAATGGTCAGTGTTAGGCACTGTGCATGTATTGTGTCAGCTGGGTATAAACGACTGTCTGTTCACTACACACATATTAAGTAACCTGTAGTACAAATCATGACAACACTGTGTGTAATTTCATAGTGCAGAGGAACATCATTTACTCATACATGTTGGATCTCGATGCATTGCATGCAATTGTTGCTGCGTTTAGGAATGCAGGTCTACCACACACAAACACACATCAGGAAGAGTCAAGATAGCTACCTACCTGTTAGGTGAGGGTGAAGAGTGCAATGGCTGACACATGCTCCTGGGTGGGGGAGGCCTGTATCCTGCTCAGCTGTAGGACGGGGTCCATGGTGGGAGTGATAATGCAGGCCTCCCTCAAACAGACAGACATCACAAGCAAGCTAGCTACCTACCTGTTAGGTGAGGGTGTAGAGTGCAATGGCTGACACATGCTCCTGGGGGGGGGGAGGCCTCCATGCTACTGGAGTGTGGGCCAGGGGACATGTTGGGAGTAGTGATACAGGCCTCCCTCCCCCAAACAGCCTCCAAGTGAAGATGGCTACCTACCTGTAAGTTTGTTTGTTGAACAGTGCAATGGCTGACACATGCTCCTGGGTGGTGGAGGCCTCCATGCTGCTGGAGTGTGGGCCAAGGGACATGTTGGGAGTAGTGATACAGGCCTCCCTCCCCAAAACAGCCTCCAAGTGAAGATGGCTACCTACCTGTAAGTTTGTTTGTTGAACTGTGGAATGGCTGACACATGCTCCTGGGTGGGGGAGGCCTGTATCCTGCTCAGCTGTGCGACAGGAGGCATGGTGGGAGTGGTAGTGGAGGCCTCCCTCCCCATACAGGCCTCCTAAGCAAGATGGCTAGCTACATGTTGTACTTCTCAGTGAGTTGTTTGTCATTTGTTTGTACTTACCAGCCTCCGCTCCCCCGGCTACTCCTGTGAGACTCTCAGGAAGAGGTATGGCAATCACCTTCTCCTCCCATGGTGTGAATGTTTTCGGTGGGATGGGAGGGCCACTGCCAGTCACGTTCGCCAGCGTCCAGTTCTTACTCCTCCTCTCCTTGACAACCCTCTTGAGGTCATGCCACCGCTTCATGATCTCCTTCTTGGATCTTGGGGTGGTCCCTACTGCATTCACCCTTTGAACTATCCTTTCGCACATTTGTGTCCTTGTGGCTAATGGTGTCTGTTGGACCAGGCTACCAAACAGTTGTGGCTCTACTCTCACAATCTCATTGACCATGACTGTCAACTCACTCTCGGTGAATTTGGGCATTTTTTGTGTTGTCATGGTGTGTGGTGGTTGTGGTGTTTGTGGGTGCAAGGATGTGGGTGCAGGGGTATGGTGTTGAGGTGTGAGGTGTGTTGTGTGCTGGGGGATTGTTTGTGCTGGTGTAATGGTGGTAGTGATAGAGGTGGTGGATGTGTGTGTGTGCTGTGCTCTTTTGCCTCTCTCTGTCAGATGTGGTGTATGGCCTTCTCTTCTAGAGTGTTGCAAAGGATTGTGGTCAGTGAAGGGGGTGGATTTATACTCAGCTGTGTGGTTGTGTCCAAGTGGATTTTGGGTGTCAGGTGTGTTGTGGTAGTTGTTCTGGTTTATGTTTTTTTTTGGCTTTATTTGTTTTATTTGTATGTGTTTTATGTATTTGGGGGGCATGGCTAATTTTATTTGTGCACTGTTTGGCATCTCTGCGGTGTTTTGGCATCGACCGCCATGTTTGTCATGGCCCGTCCGCTGCGGTGTCTATGCTGCAGCTCTTCCGGTATTGTTCCCATTCATTCCTGTGTGCCACCGCAGCGGTAGGAAACAGCGGTCCCGACCGCGACACCCTCGGGGTTATCTTAATTTCCCGCGCGGTGTGTCCGCTGTCCTTGCGGCGGGTTGTTGCTTTTCCGCAGCTTTCCCGACTGCCGCAGTCGGTTTTTGGCCATCACCGCCCGCGTCGGACGGCTTTGCTTGGCCCGCTACCGCCGCGGTCGGTCTTAAGTGACGGTTGTTCCTAATGTGGCCGCCGGTGTATCCGTGGTGCAGGCGGGCGGTTGGTTTACGCCTCCATGGCGGTCGGGGTGGTTTTCCGCACCCTATCCTAATGACCCCCTAGGTTTATATTATCTGTGTTTAAAAAATGTGTTAACATTGTTAGAAAATATTAAAAGTCAGAATGGCATTTGTTTGACATTTGGAACATTTTAGCTGTTTAGTTGTCAGTTATCTAGGGGGTCATTAAGATGGTGGGCGGACTTTGTCCGCCCGCCATCCTCGTGCAAAACGGGACCGCCCGCCATAGGAGTGGCGGTCTCGCCTTGAGCATTAGGATGCGCCCGCCACCCAGGCGGGCGCATCCTGTATTTTTACCATTGCGGCGGGCGGAGTCAGCTCGTGCTCCAGGACCCTACTCAGCTCCACAAAAATACTGTCCCAGTATTTAGAGATCCCCGGGCACGTCCACGCAACATGCATGAAACCGGCAACCGGCTCGTGGCATCTTTCGCATTCCGCTGTCTGTCTAAGACCACATCTGTGTAACCTTTCTGGGGTGTAATACACTCTCTGAAGAAATGTAAAGTGAATCAGCCTGTGCCTGCCATTTAGAGATAGTTTTTTAGTGTTAACACAGCAATAGCGCCACATCTCATCATCTACAGTGGTTTGTAAGTCAATCTGTCAAGCTACTCTGGCTTTCATAAGCTGTTGTCCTCTATGAGATATGGCCTTCTTGTACAGGTCGATAGCAATGCACATGGGTTTGCCGTACAGATGGTATATGTAAGTTCTGGGACTTCGGGCAGTTCCGCCAAATCCGGTCCCAGTAGGCCCAGTAGGGCGCTACACACTCTGTGGAATTGAAACAGGTCTAGCAGTGTTATATCTTCGCGTTCCTTCGCTACTTGATCCCAGGTCTTAGCAATGCCCTCCAGAAATAAATCTCCCGCTGTATGAATGCCCAATTCGCCCAGCGCCTGAACAACTCCTTTCTCTCTAATAGGTGAAAGCCACAAAGTCCACTCCAGGCGCATGCTGGCTGAGTACAAGAGCGCACCGCCGCATGCCTGCAGAAGGGAGTTCCAGGCGTGATTCGTGGCATTAATGGAGTCCAAAATCCCAGTTCTGCGATCCATCGGTTTGAAAACCGTGGCTGGGAGAGCTATTGTGTCAGCAAACACCTTCTCCATGCATACATGGGGTATAAGGGCCTCTCCATGAATCCACGTGTGGAGATGCGAAGCCTGAGCAACTCTGTAGTAAAGCTCGAGATCGGGGGCACCCAGGCCGCCCAAGTCATGCGGCAACGTTAGTGTGGTCCACTTCACTCTGGGCTGCTTACCTGCCCATGCAAGCTTAACCAATATCTGATTTAATGTGCGGAAGAAGGCCTTCGATAAAACCATTGGGATGGCGCTAAACAGGAATAAGAATCTCGGGAGGACTATCATTTTCATGATGGCTATGCGTCCCATTAGGGAAAGCGGGAGTTTGCACCAAACCTCGACATCGTCCTCTAGTTTGCTGACAGCCACTCCTTAATTTTCTCGGAGCAAAGTCTCCGTGTCTGTGTGTATGTGGACTCCAAGGTATCTAATGGGGTCCGTAGACCATTGCAGTGGGAATTCCATGTCAAAACTTTTGGTGACCGGGGTAAGGGGGAAAACCAGTGATTTCGCCCAGTTGACCCTCAGTCCAGAAAGGGCCCCGAAGCGTATCACTTCTCTGAGCATGGACGACAGGTTGTTTTCAGGGTCACGGACATATAGCAAGGTGTCATCAGCGTATGTCAACACCACAATTCGGTATGACGGAAGCCTATGCCCTCGTTGCTATGATATTCCCTTAACGCGCAGGCTAGCGGCTCAGCAACCAATGCATACAGCAGCGGGGAGAGAGGACAGCCCTGCCGGGTGCCTCTACCTATCGCGAAAGGGTCCGTCACGATGTTACCCATGCGGAGCATGGCAGTCGGCGCATGGTACAGGGCACCTATCATTTCAATAAACGGCATGCCCAGCCCCAATCTCTGCAGCACTTGTCTCATGAAGGGCCACTCAACTGAATCGAAGGCCTTCTCCATATCAAGGAACACTGCAATGGCCTTTGAGTCTTGTTTAACGTGTTGGATGGTACCAAGAACTGTGCGGATGTTATAGGTCAGATTTCTATTAGGGATAAACCCCGCCTGCTCCGGAGCCACCAGCTTGGGGGCAAGGAGGGCAAGTCTTGTGGAGAGCATCTTAGCATAAATCTTTGCATCTACATTCAGCAGTGACAAAGGCCTGTAGGAGCTGCACTCGTCATGTGCTTTGCCAAGTTTGAGGATTGTGACCAACAGGGCCTCCCGCATGGAGCACGGCTTGCTTCCCTCGACACAGATATCATCAAAGAGCGTGGACAGGTGGGGGATCAACTTCTCTCGAAAAACCTTATAGAATCCCACTGTGAGCCCGTCAATACCTGGGGCGCTGCCAGAGCGCATGCTCGCCAGGGCATCCTCAATCTCGTCCTTCTCTATGGGCAGCATAAGAAACTCACGGTGTGTATTGGTTAGCGTGGGTAGCTCTATATGCTCCAAGTATTCCACTGTCTCTGCTGCGAGGTCTCCGCTTTTGGAGGAGTAAAGGTCAGAATAATAGCTCCGGAATCTGTTAGCTATCTCAGCCTCATCTGTGAGTGTCTGCCCATCCGTCGTCTTCAACTCTGCTATGCGAGATTTCCCCTATTGCCCTTCAATAGTCTGGCAAGGAGCGAGCTAGGTCTTCCCTGTCCGCTTCCTCGTTATAATCGGTAATTAGTGTTTGTATCTCGTCCCCCACAGTCGGGTCTGGGGTGCTCTGTTGCCGCCTCTCAAGTGCAGCTAGCTGTCCTTCAAGCAGCGACAGCCTCTGACGTATGGCTTTAAGGACACTCATGTGTTTAGACATAGCCACTCCCCTTATGTATACTTTAAAGGCCTCCCACACCGTTTGAAAACTGTCTACTGAGCCGATGTTTGCTTAGAAAAAGACATCTATCTCTTCGGCCAGCTCTCCTCGAAACAGCCGGGTCTAGTAACGAGTGTGGAGGAAAACGCCATGTAAACGGGGGTATCGACTTTGCCGGAGCCTCTAGAACCAGCAGTAGGGGGGAATGGTCGGATAATGTACGAGTCAGAACCGTGCAGTCCCAAACTGTCCCACGATGGACGAAGACGCTAGCTAGTAATCTATTCTGGTATGAATATCATGATATGCCGAATAGTGTGTGTAGCCACCCTGTGAGGCGTTCATATATCTCCACACATCCTCCAGATCGAAAACAGTGAGTTCCGTAAGAAGCGCCTGTGCGGCAGCTGAGGGTCTGCGCGGTGGGCCAGCTGACCTGTCCAAAGCTGGGTTCAAGACCAGATTAAAGTCTCCACCCCATATCATCTGTGCGTCAGCGTATGTGCTGGCAACGTTCGCAAGAGAGTGGTAGAAGTCAGGGGAGTAGTAATTAAGGCCATAGACATGAACTAAAACTAAATCCATCCCAGCCCCTTGCAAAACGATATCACAAAGCGTCCCTCAGGGTCCGCCCTCAGTAGTGTCATTGTAAGTTTTGATTTGGGGTTAACTCAGGTCAGTACCCCCCTGGAGTGCGTCGTGAAACCTGCTGCTGCAATATTGCCCTCCCGGCCTCAACTGTGAAGCATTCTGCTCGCTAGCGGAAGATGGGTCTCTTGAAGGAGTGCGACATCAACATGATGCCGCTGGAGGTAACTTAGTACTTTCCTTAGGATGCGATAGTCATTGAGGCCTCTGACGTTCCAGGTGAGGGCACGAATCGTTGTTAATGAATCCCGGTTACCCGGATCAGGTATGTTCGTCATTGGTCTCGGGTTGAAGCTGCGTATGCTGGAGTACTGCGTGTTCGCTCGCGGTTGGTCGTGTGTGCGAAATGTGTGGAACAATCCCCTCCCCTTCCAACTGTTTAAACAATCTGAAAAACATTGCCACCCACCACCCACAGCAGACCTCCCCCAACCGGGCCTTGACGAGTACATTGCCACCCCCCACCCCCCTCCCATCCCCGAACTTTATGACCTCCGAAGAGTCATACAGGTGCATTGTGCGCGGGGGCCGAGGTTGCCTAGCCTCCAGCAACAAGTGCAAACGTGCACAACGCTGAAGCTTCCCAGCGCTCCTCTCGTCGCATCACATGACATGCATCAGCCAAAACATTTTATAACGTTCTACTTATTGCTAGCAAAACATTCTATATATCCATGCTTGAGTGCCGGTGCGCCCCTCTTTCACGGGGCAGCTTAAGTAGTTCAGAAGGCCCAAATAGTAGCGCAATACCCCAGAGTCCTCATACTGAGGTGGGCAGCCACCAGGTCAGCCAGGCTGGCTCCTCCCTCATTCGTTTAGCAAAGTCATTACGTTCAACACAGTCACTGGTTTCAATTAAATCTGCACTCTCTGCTTACCTCAGTTTGTACACCTTACCGCCATACCGAGGTCAGGTTGGGGAGCTCATCACTCCTGTTCGTCCAGCTGATTACTGCCCCCGCCTCTCCTTACGGTGCGCTTGTGTCTCATCCATCCCTTCAAGGCCTGTTGCAGTGTTCGAGCAGCTGTGAACAGGTGTGAGTGTCCTTGCCTGTTAACACGCAGCTTTGCCGGGTATAACATTGCATAGTCCAGTCCAAGTTCTCGCAGCTGTCTCTTGTAGGGAGCAAAATGTTTACAGGCCTCTTGTACTTTTGCAGTAAAATCGGGGTATAGGGAGATCTCCGATCCCTCATATTGCAGTGATTTCTTGTCTCTAGCCTGATGTAGTGCTACGTCCCTGTCACTGTAGTTGAGCAGTTTGGCTATGATGGGACGTGGCGGGACTCCAGGGCGCGGAAGCGGGCCCAGGGAGCGATGGGCACGCTCTACAACGAACATCGGGGAGAAGGTTTCCTCACCCAGCAAGGTGAGCAACAGCTTTTCGATGAATCTTTCCATGTTCCCTGTTTGGGTCGTTTCCGGCAAACCCGTTATTCGGAGGTTGCAGCGACGAGACCGTGCCTGCAGGTCCTCCGTTTTGTCGTGTAGGGTCTGGATCATTTTCTCAATCTTCTTATGATCCGTCCCTAATTCTGTTTGCGCCTCTTCCACCTCCGTCAGCCTCCTCTCAGACATGTCCAATCTTTCTGCGTGCTTGTCGATCCGTTCTGCCATTCTGTCCATTCGGTATGTTAGTGCATCCAGTTTCGAACCTAGGGATGTCATGCTGTTCTGGAGACCCTTCTCCATGGCCAAAAGCAAGCGTTTAATGTCCGATTCCCCTGTGGCGTCCTCCTTATCGTGCATGGCGCCTCCTCCCTCGCCCGGTGGTTCCTGTGTCTTTGTGCGTCGTTGCTCAAATGTGAGCTTGGTTTGAGTTTTATCGCCTCTGCCCATCCTGAAGGGTCTCTCCAGGGTCTTCCAGGGTACTAGAGTCCTTAGTGCAATGACCTCCTGCCGCCACCCAGCCAGCTGGCAGCTTCTGCAGCTCCTTGCGATTTGCAGGTGTTACTTATGAGAAGGCATTTTGGTGATCGCCCCCTTACTGTGGATCAATCGCGGTCACCTCGCAGCACCCAGCTTTGCTCTCCGGAAAGCCCCTTCACCCGCTCTACCGCAGCCCCCGGCGCAATTGCGGACACGCTGCTGCGAAAGGGGGGGCTCGCGCTACCACTGCTAGGTCCTCACCAATAGGCAAGGGGATCCGACCACCCCCTGCTGTGTCCGGATCAAAGGGCCGCTATATTGTCCATGTGGGGGGTGCCCGTAGTACTCACTGTTGCCCGGGGACAACGCACCGGAGCTCTCCCGCAGTTGCTACACCCTGGGGTATCGCAGCCTAGACTCCGGCCCTCTCCAAGCGTCCGTGGCCCGGTGTGGCAATCCCGCCACGTAGGTGCAGCTCCTCTCTCCAGGAATCCCCCGATGTGCCCCAGGCCAGGGCGCCCCAAAGACACTCCGAGGGGGGGAGGGGAGGGAGGCCCCCTCAAGGCCCCACAGCGCGCAGAGGTCACAGTGTATAGATACCTCACACTGAGGCCCACCCGTTCTTGGGGCGTACCTTCCCCGCTGCCAGCAATGCTCCTTGAGGTCCAGTCGGCTCTGGGATCTCTAATGTGTGCTTCCTGGCGCTAGGGATCTCGCGCTTCGCTCAGCTCCCGCTCTGCTGTGTCCTGTTTCCAGGTATTCCCGGCAGCTATCTGGGAGCCGCTGTCAAGGGAGTCCAGCCAGTTTCCATGGGAGCGAAGAGGAATCCCCTATACCTCCAGGACACAGAAACAAGAATGTGATGGGAATCACAATCCTGAAAGCTGTCCCCTAAAAGTATGGGGGAAAAATCCAAGGAGTGTCCACCACTCTCCCCACACGTTGGGTAAGGACACAGGAAGGAGTACTTCTGGTGGGTGTGGTCCAGGCTAGGAAAAAACAGGACATGCACTTATATACTACACATAAGGAATAACAACTCAAAATATTGACATGCGTGGTTGTGTCGCCAAGGACTCTTACCCCAATGAAGTTCACGATGAAAGTAAAGATGAGTTCTTGCTGACAGCAGTTGACCTGTAAGCTAAGATACCAGGCTGTTAGGGGCAGAACTCAAGAATGTCTCACACACCACAGGCACACAAGAAAGGGGGCAGGATTAGAGGTGCACTGGCCGGCTCTCCAGGGGACAACAAGGGCGGAGCAGCTACACACTCTAGAGGAGAGACACCCGGCCCGAAATACAATCCGAGCGGAGCGCTCTCTCTCAACAGGAACGTACTTAAAAGGGGCAAGTTCCGTTCAAATGACCCAGGCACTCGGGATTCAAATCTCGAGTCGAACAGAACGCCCGCCTAATGCGTGGGTAATAGCACGGTGAAACGCGAGCACCCGACAGGTCCAACGAAGGACTCACCGGACTGACGGGTAGAGAAGGGAAGGGTACAATGCTCGTTGCCAAAGAGGAGGAAAGAGTACAACAAGCAGGGTATCAGGAGCCAAATGCCGAGAGCAGTCAGGAAAGATCAGCGAACCCCGAAGCAAAGCGCGTCTCTCAATCAGGAAGTAGGAAGGGGCATGGTACCGGAACAGTAAGCCAAGCAAAGGCTACGTTCCTACGCGCCTCTTTACCAGCGCCAGGGAGGGTCTGTAAAGTGTATCTGTTGTTTTAGGGATCGTGTGTAAGGGTAAAAGGGGGTTCTATGGACAAACATGCATGTCAAGGTTTTCTGTCACTCCCAAGTCTCCGATTCCTAACAGCCGCCCTCCGCAGCTTTAGTCCACCACTCTTTCACGCCCCGCCGAGTTTCGCTGTGGGGCCCAAAATTGCGTCTACTTTGGTGCGTTGTTTGGCAGGAGGGAGGGGGGGGTTGGCTCATACACCCGTCCGCTGCCCCAAGCAGGTCCAGGTGCCAAGAGCAGTGCGTCGCGTCAGGCCCTCTAGCGCGATGTCCTTCCCTTCACCGACGTGAAGGGTGCGCTCTGGCCGCACGTACTGTCACACAGCACGGCTTGTTCAATGCGCAAGGTCACGGCTGTATGGCCCGTCTCCCCTCTATCAGACTCAGTTCCCGGCGTCTAATCACATCGGCGGCGGCACCGCTGCAAGCTGCAGGTGTCACTCGGAGCAGGGGTCCTGCCGTGTGTAACTATATACACACGCTGATGCAGGATATTGAAGGATTCGTTAATTTGCGAGTCGGAGCTCAGAGGTTAGTCAGTCATCTTGGCTGCCAGCAAGCTCCGCCCCCCTTGGCTAGTTATATTTAAATGTGTTTCTATTGGTTAGTTTGAATTTTTTTCACTTTGTTAATTATTTTACCTGTATGTTAAATTTTAATGTCGACCTTTGCTGTGTTTTACTCATTTTATGAAGGGTATTTTGAAAGTATGTTGTTTTTTAAAAGGTATTATATTGTTTATAATTTTATTATATATTAAGTGTGTTTGTTTAAAATGTTTATTTTGATATGGTTAATTATTTTTATTTAGAATGTTTTGTTTTGGTTGTGTTTGCTATGTATGTAATATTTTTTATGAGTGTATATTTTAAATATTTTAATTATAGTGTGTAAACTAAGATTTTATTTGTATTTTATAGCTATCGATATTTGTGTATTGTCGTTAATATTGCTGTCTATATTTTTGTTTACGATATTTTTGATATGTGCTATGTTTATTTAAGATTGTAGATATTTTGGATTTCGAAATGTGTGCTAACGATTTTTTTACTCAATATTTATGTTGTTTGTTAGTTATATATAGGAAGTCGATTCATTTGTTATCGATATTTAGTGCTCGATAATTTTGAATGTCGATTTTTCTGGTTTTGATATGTTGTCATAGATTCACCAGCCCCTGCTCTGGTGCAAAACTGGATAAAGGAAATGGGTGTAGCCACCCCTCTTTCCAAACCCTCCCACGGGTGGGTCCACAGAGATAGTCCAACCCCTTTCTTAGGTATAAGTAAGGAACCCCTGGCAACAGGACTTTAGATATCCCTGGATGAAACTGTGCAACTGAATCTTGGACTTCAATGCTCTACTCAAGACTAGAGGACGGAATATATCTCCCTTGGGGTCAAGGTGTGACTCCCCTGCTTGGCAGGCACCAATGAAGCATTTGCAGGTCTGCATCTCCAAAGCTCCCGATGGACTCCAAAGTACCTGCAGCCCAGGAAGAGGATTTCCAGACTTCACAGAGGCTGACCCGAGTCCCCAGCAGAGCTGAGACCCACAGCCCTCGTGGGTGAAGTGGAACTGGAACTCCTGGACACCATGCACATTTGCAAGTGCATCAGCTTCTTGATGTTCTTGAAGGTCGTGCATTAGGTTACTTGTAGCCCATGCCCGAGCCCCTTTTTCACCAAAGATTGTGGGCCTACACTCCAATAGTGTTCGATGAGCCTGCTTCTTGCATTTCCGCTGGAGGCTGCTTCGCGAACCCTAGTCTGTTGACTGGTGGGTCCCTACGAAGGCAACTCTGATTTTCTTTGGGCTTCCATGGTTTCTCCAGATATGCCCTGACTCCCCACCGCATGGTGAGTCCCTCGGACCTTGCTGGTCTGCAACAAAGCATTTCTTTATTTCCTGCATGGGTTGCTGTTGCCAAGGCTTGTTGGGTCCAATCTGGGCACCAACACTGCAGCACTTGACATCCTTTGCGGGGCAGCTCGATTCCAGACCCTGGTTGTTGTCAACACCTCCAGGTCCTTGTGGCTGAAGAGTCAAGCTTCACCTCCTTCACCTGAAATCACCCGACATTGGTGAGCACCCGCCTACCGTGCTCCTGGTAACTGGCTAGTGACCCAGACTCTGTCCCCTCTGCTTTCAGGTTCATCTCATCTTCAATCCAGGTTTGGATCACAAACTGCCACTTTCCCCTTCGACGGCAGCAGCACTTTGCAGTAGATCCCCATTGAAATCAACGACGATTCCCGACACCAAAAGACATCTATGCACCCGGGTTCTCCAAGTGAGGTAACTCGAGTACTCTGGTGCTCCCGTAGGTGTTGGTCCTAGAACCCCTTAAGTTTAAGGGGTTTGCTCAAACTCCTTCTCCAAGTGTCCTTTATTTTTACATTTCCAACCGCGGCTTTCCCCATGGAAGCTAACGGCGTCCCGCGGCTGTGTTCTCACACTGCACGCATCCTCCGTGGGTCACTACCTTGGGTGGTTCCTTGTGGGTCCAGCGATTCTACAGGCTCTAGGCCTTGTGTCTAGTCAAGTCATGGTTCATATACCACTTTCTTAATATATGGTTTGGGACGCCCCTAGGGCTCAACATATATTGTGCTAATTTACTGTGTGTTATTAAGTGTAACTTATGTGTTTTGACCTCTAGCCTCATAAATACACCAGTAGGGTTTGTTTAGAATAAATACATATATTTTATATTTATACCTGGTGTGGTTCTCCTTTCATTTGGCCATTCACAAGATTTTTGACTGGTAAAACAAACTGCTTTACATTCCTTCAAGACTTAGCCTGAAGGCTTCTCTCCATAGCTACCACTAGGATAGCTTTCAATAAAGGTTGTCTTTAACCTATCCCCTCTAAGGGGCAGTTTGGACTGGTGCAAGGTGCCCACTAAAACTAGTGGACAACATATGCCAGGCCAACTTCTCAAAACATACACCAAGCACCTGCATTTAACAAGCACTGCTTCCTTCATGTACTGTACAACTCATAGGCACAATACATCCTGCATATGCATTTAACATGCATGAATTGCACCATTCCTGTATTGTACTACTCACATGTACACATACCCCGAGGGCCTACAGGGTGGACAGATTAGCCATAGGCAAGGGAGGGGCTAGATCAATACTGTATGCCAAACGACTAGCGAAGAACATACTACAATACACCAAAACAGTGGCATTGGCCTGGCGGGAGGCCTTGAAATACTTAGGGTGGGAGGGTAAGTTTACAGCAATTACCCCACTCTGAGACGTGCTTGGTTGGGAAAAGTGAGTAAACTAAAGGGGTTTGCGAAATGGGAGCTGTTGGGCATTGAGAGACTAGCTGATATTGGGGTCAAGCCTACATTACATTTGCAACCCTGCAAACGGAATTTGAGAAGGGAAAAGAGGAGTGGTTGCGGTACTTACAGCTAGGGCATGCTATACGCAATTATCTAAAGGAAGGGGAGACACTGGAAGAAGCCTCACCGTTTGAGGATAGAATACTGATGAGCCACTGCATGAAAAGATCATTTCACTGCTATGCAAGAAACAAACTAACAACACCCCTTAAATATTAAGTTCACTGAGAGCAACCTGGGAGGGGGACATTGGTCCACTTGAAGATGATGAATGGATGGAAGCATTACAAGGCCCAAGAGAGGAGGGGCGTGGCTAGCAGCCGAGCATGCCAGACGTGAGCTGAGTTAGCTCCGTTAGAAAACCCCTGTAATATTGTAAAATATCCTGAAACCTGGCATCAAACCCTTCATCCTGTACCTCCGTGACGAAGTACAATCGATTGCAGTGTCAGAGAGCCTCGGGAGACGCCAGGAAGCCCGACCAAACTGGTCGCACCGGAGCTGCGGTGAGGCCTAGAGTGCAGGGGAAAGCCGCGGCCCACAGTTGCAGCGCACCGGACCGGAAGTGGATCTCCGACGGGACAGGAGAGGGCACAGCTGAGTGCCGTCACTCCACTGTCGACTACTAGCACCGGAGCACAAAATATCTGCAGGCGTGCACCCCGATCCACATGAGAAGAGCTCTGTAAGCGTGGGCAGCCACCGATCCGTGGAGAACGAGCGGCAGATCAGCGGAGAGCAGCCGACGGATGCGGAGGAGACCCCGGGCCCACAAACTAGCGATAGACGAGCATGAGCGCGGGAAGTGCCGGTACCGGATCCAATGGCATTCGCGACCTCGCATTGCTGGCGGACTGATCCCCGGAGGCCTGAGGAGGAGAGAAGCGCCAAAGACAGGTCAGGCAGAGCACTGGAGAGGGGACACGGTGTGACGACCTCAGTGACGACCAGAGGTAACGGTGGGGAAGGCCTGTCCCAGAATCAGTGCAGTGCGAAGCGAAAGAGGACCGGCACTGGGGGTGTGGAGCGACGAGCCAGGGCACCCATAGCGGAAGGACATCGAAGGGGTCTACACCAGCCCACCGGCGCTCTGTACAGCGAAGAACGGCCGCCCAACACCGATAGACCGGGAGATCCATTGTTGGGAGCAGGAAAGGGAGGCAAATCAACGACGCATAACCCGGGAAGGACCAGGGTAAGTGACCCCAACCCCTGGTGGCGGTTGTGGAGGCACACCAGTGAAGATCTCACAGACCATCATGACCTGGAACCCGGAGACCTGGGGGTGCCGACCGATGCTGCCCCTTCACTTCGGCATGACGGCCATTTTCCTGTAAGCAAGGCACGGAAGGACACTGGTGCGAGGCGGTGAGGGAGAAGATCACAATACCAGGGGGCTAGGGCTGCCTCCAGGCGCACTGCATATCTGCACGCTCCACCATCTACGTCACAAAGCCCTAACAGTGCGAAGCTAGATCCATATTCCCCCCCCGCACCGAGGGACAACGTTCGGGGGTCTATACGCCACGGCATAGTGAAGGCGCTGGTCCCGCTTAGCGGGGCACGGAACAAAGTCGCTAATGGACCCATGGCCCCTGGCCGAGAGACATTGTTGGAGTGGTGTCGGGCGGACTGGGGCACGGCGTACTGAGCCACCAAGTTCATGGTAAGGCGATAGCCACAGTGCGGAGAACCAATTGGAGCTCGCTGGGGACTGGGGCGAAAGACCGGAGACAACATCGCCGAGGCGGAGTGAGAGTGGCGGCACGGCCACACTATCTCATGACTTACAGCTGCCCGGGGATACGACGGACGAGGGTCCGGAAGGCCTTCGCTAGGAGGGGAAGTACCATAGGAGCACGTACCACGCGCTTCTACCCACAAATGGAGGTTCAAAGGACCAGCGGGAGAGGCACTTGCCCGCAGGGGGGAAGGTGAACACATCACGGTAATAGTACCCAGTGAGCGGGCCAGGAGAATAAGATGGGGCGCCGCGGATTGCGTCAGCCAGACCCGGTTTCTCATAATACAGTGCGTTCCTCTGGTTCGGACGACCCATTGGCATCGTCCAATGAAGATATAATCCCCCCGACTGGTGTGACTGTCCAGGAGGCGAAGCTGGACCTCATCCTTACGGAAATCAGAGCCTCTCGAGAAGTGCTAAAAACAAGAATGGACACGATGTCGACGGGCCTCTCCCTGTTAAAGGATGACCATAAGACACTGGCGGAAAAAGTGGCTGAACACAAGATTGCACTAGCCGACCTCATTCCTCAGCAGACGGAACACTCCACACGCCTAGAGACCTTGGAGAAACAAATAAAAGGGCTGAGAGACAGAGTGGACAACGCGGAAGGGCGCTCACGCCGCAACAACATCCGCATTTTGGGCGTGCCGGAACGAAGCGAGGGGGCCAACACGACCCGATTTGTGGAAGACTGGTTAAAGACCATAGTGGTCCCAGCGGAACTCACCCAGATGTACAGCGTCGAAAGAGCGCACAGAGTGCCCTCGAGACCGCCTAGGCCAGGAGTGCCACCACGCCCCTTAATATCACGCCTTCTGCATTTCAAGGACGCGGTCTTAAAATCAGCAAGGGAGGCCTGGACTATAAAATATGACAATCAAACAATCTCCATATACCCGGACTTTACCCAAGCGGTACAGAAAGCCAGGGCATCCTTCTACGGGGTGAAACACGCCCTGAGAGACCGCAATATGAAATATGCGCTATTCTTCCCAGCGAGGCTAAAAATTATTCATGCTGGCAAGTCGTATTTCTTTGATAACCCTGAGGAAGCCTCTGAGTGGATGGAGGTCGCGCTTACACCACCCCCGTCGCAGGGCAGTCGCACAGACGCGCGGAACAAGGAGCAGTCCAGTAACCAGGAAACTACCCCGAACCAACGAAGAGCACAAGAAACAGGGGCTCCGCAAGATGGGCAGAGTGAGGCGTCGGACAGAAGGAACTCAACGGAAATAGCGTTGCTCTCGACGACCGCCCAGGCAGAGCATGACGCGAACGCTGAAACGGTGTCGAACAGCCAAGGCAGCTCAAATACGGTGGCATCGGACACGGACGCTAGCCTACACTTGTTCTCACGAATAACGGCGCAGATGGCATAAGAAATGTGAGGCTGAGGGGAGCGAAGGCGGAATGGTAATGTACCAGAGACACTGATAGACTACACGGAGGGAGGCACAGGGAACCAGGACACATGTTGTTGATAGGGTGTTCAGTAAAGGTGCCTTTTGGCAACTACATGAAGAGATTGCACGGCTGGGCTCACACCCCCCAGGCGTAGGCATGATTGCATTTCGTTCATACCCCAGTTGGGTATCATGGTTTGGTCCGGCACGGTTTTGGGGTGGGGACCTTAAAGTTGGGGAGTTACGCACACATGTGGCACTTACCATGCATAATCTAACAACATATTTGGAGGGAGTACGAGTAATATCCGCGGGGCAGGATGATGCATGTAATGTCATCCGCTAACCACTATCAGTTCTGCACCTGGAATGTGAGAGGTATGGCCTTGGTCCATAAAAGACATAGAGTAAGGGCGCAGCTGAATAGAAGGCAGATACATATAGCATACCTCCAAGAAACGCATCTGAATGGGACTGAGGGAGCGAAGCTGACACGGAAATGGAAGGGCCAACTATAAGCCACAGAATACTCAGCAATCTCGAGGGGGGCGGCTATCTGGATTAGGAACACAGTACCGTTTATTCTGGTGGAGAAAAGGGTGGATAGGGAGGGGCGATATGTGTTCCTACGAGGGACACTGGATGGTACATGCATATTACTGGGCAGTATGTTCGCCCCCAATTCGGAACAGTCGAGGTTTTTCGATATCATCAGTGAAGTGCTATCGGACCATTATCATTTCTATGTTGTCTGGATCCTCCTCGAGTCCCATGAGAATCACACTGGCCCTTACACTCCTATTCAGGGCCAGTCTGTGGTGTAGTGGTGGGCCCTACTGCATCTGTTAAACCTGCATCCTTGTCCGCCACTCAGAGTATCATCTGCATCCTGCTTTTGGGCCCCAGCAAGTTGGCCAAACTATCCTTCCTAAAAGGGGTGGCATCTCCTTCGCTCCAGGCACCTCACCTGGGGCCTCATTTATGAGGCCGTGCGTCACTTTTACGCTGCCGGTGCGTCACTTTTTGTGACGCACCAGCAGCGTAAATAATGTGCCTTGTTGCACCATATTTACAAAGTGATGCATCTAGGTAGATGCGTCACTTTGTAAACCCCTGCGCCACATTATACCTGCGCCGGGTATAATGTAGGCAAGGGGGGCGTATTGACGCAAGGAAGGGTCGTAGACGTGACGCAGTGAAATCTATGAGATTTCACTGCGTCACTTTTAGGACGCCGTTGCGTCAAAATCTTGCGCTTGCCTCACAGCAGGCATAAGACTGACGCAGGCCCTTTCACATGGGGCTTGCCCCATGTGAAAGGGAGCATTGCTGGAGTTGTGTCACTCTTGTGACACACTCCAGCAATGCGTCACTTTTGCGCTTACAGATACGTCAGAAATACTGACGTATCTGTAACTCCTTGCGACATGATGCGTCATACATTAAATATGACGCATCATTGGTGTCGCAAGGAGTGCGCAGTGAAAAGTGGCGCATCGCTGTTTTCACGCAGCAATGCGTCACTTTTCATAAATGAGGCCCCTGCTTCCTCTGTCACCCTAGCTGCACTGAGTGAGGAGGCTATTGCCTCCTCAGGAATATCTCTGTAGGCCAGACTACACTACTGAGTGACATCCAGGAGCTTGGCTGCCAATTGCAAAAAATGGTTGCCTACCTGGAAGCCATTCACAGTGCTATGTCTGGACTACAGAGGTCTTTTAAAGGTCTCACTGACCACAACCTTGTGCCCCACATCCCACCCCTTCCCCATATAAATTCACTATTCCTAGATATTTCCCAACAACACTCACACCTTAACATGCACAACTCACACAGCCATAAGCAGCACACCCACACACAAACATAAAATCACTGGAATGTATGCAAACAGATAGACACCACCCCCCACCACCAGCACTGGCAAAGACACCACCCCACCACACACACACACAGACACCACTCCCCCACCAGCACTGCCACAGACACCACCACCACACACACAAATACCACAGCCACACTCAGCACCTCCACAGCACACACCCAAACATACACACACAGCACCTCCACAGCATGCCCATACACACACACACCAAACACACACATGCCACAACCACACCTAGTACCTCCAGAGGGATCACTGACATAATATCGATTACACAAATATAGAACTACCTAAATATCGAGTAAAAAATATAGAATACAAAAATGTTGACTTCCTATCTCCAAACAGGTAAGTACAAAAATATCGAATCAAAAATATCGTTGCAAAAAATATAGATAGTCAAAATATCGATTTTTTTTAATGCTTTAAAGTAGTTAAAAATTAATGAAATAATAAATATAATTAACTTAAACATACTTAAAATACTTAAATAACATTAAAATTAATAAAAAATTAATGTAAGTAAAAAAAACATACAAATTGATTTATTAATACATATATATATATGTATATGAACGTAATATTATTAAAAAAGATAACATATTTGTACTGTAGCATAGCGGAAAGAGTAAGGTTTACTATTACCACCAGTGAGTGCAACAGTAGAGAAAGCGTTGGATAGCGTAGGGGTAAAAATGACTATTCCCACTCCAGTGAGTGCAACAGTAGGGAATGCGTTGGATAGGGGGAGGGTAAAAATTACTATTCCCACTCCAGCGAGTGCAACAGTAGGGAAAGCGTTGGATAGCGTAGGGGTAAAAATTACTATTCCCACTCCAGTGAGTGCAACAGTAGGGAAAGCGTTGGATAGCATAGGGGTAAAAATTACTATTCCCACTCCAGAGAGTTCAACAGTAGGGAAAGCGTTGGATAGGGTAGGCATAAAATGTACTATTCCCACTCCAGTGAGTGCAACAGTAGGGAAAGCATTGGATAGCGGGAGGGTAAAAATTACTATTCCCACTCCAGAGAGTGCAACAGTAGGGAAAGCGTTGGATAGCGTAGAGGTAAAAATTACTATTCCCACTCCAGTGAGTGCAACAGTAGGGAAAGCGTTGGATAGCGGGAGGGTAAAATTACTATTCCCACTCTAGAGAGTGCAACAGTAGGGAAAGCGTTGGATAGTGTAGAGGTAACAATTACTATTCCCACTCCAGTGAGTGCAACATTAGGGAAAGTGTTGGATAGCGTAGGGGTAAAAATTACTATTCCCACTCCAGCGAGTGCAACAGTAGGGAAAGCGTTAGATAGCATAGGGGTAAAAATTACTATTCCCACTCCAGAGAGTGCAACAGTAGGGAAAGCGTTGGATAAGGTAGGCATAACATTTACTATTCCCACTCCAGTGAGTGCAACAGTAGGGAAAGCATTGGGTAGCGGGAGGGTAAAAATTACTATTTCCACTATAGAGAGTGCAACAGTAGGGAAAGCGTTGGATAGCATAGAGGTAACAATTACTATTCCCACTCCAGTGAGTGCAATAGTAGGGAAAGCGTTGGATAGCGTAGGGGTAAAAATTACTATTCCCACTCCAGGGAGTGCAACAGTAGGGAAAGCGTTGGATAGCGTAAGCATAAAATGTACTATTCCCACTCAAGTGAGTGCAACAGTAGGGAAAGCATTGGATAGCGTAGGGGTAAAAATTACTATTCCCACTCCAGAGAGTGCAACAGTAGGGAAAGTAAATACTTCATATATGAATAAAAATAAATTAAATACTAATACCAATTACAAATTAATTAAAAGTAATTAACAATGTTATATAATATAATAATTAATCAATTAAAAATACAAATAAAAATTAATTATTGAAAAGTATTACCTATTAATCCAAATTATTTACCAATTACCAATTAATTAATTAACAATTAAAAAATATTAAAAAATTACAACACAAAACCAATAAATAAATTAAAATATTTAATTATTTATAATTAAATTACTTCCCACCCTATTCCCCTATAAACCAACAACCTGCTACAGAAAATAAATAAATTAATAAAATTAACATAATTATCAATTAATCAATTAATTAAAATTAATTACCAATTATATTTTAATTAATAACCAATTGATAATTAATTAACAATTCAAAATAAATACCAATAAATAAATTAACATATTTAATTAATTATAATTAAATTACTTCCCACCCTATTCCCCTATAAACCCAAAACCCGCTACAGAATTATAATACGCAAAAATTAAATACCATAAAATTAATTAATTAATTAATTATAAAATAAATATACACTTTTCACACATATACTAACATATAAAATACCTTGAAAAAATTGGATATTATTTAAAAATTGATATTAACTTACCTCAATTTCGATATTTTTGTTGTCTATATTCTGTCCATTCTATATTTTTGTTGTCTATATTCTGTCCATTCGATATTTTGTCCATTCTATATTTTGGATTCAATATTACCGCTATTCTCTTCGATATGTTTGTAGTCTATATTTTGTTCATTCGATATTGTGTCCATTCTACATTTTTAAATCGATATGAATGCAAATCGATACCCTCCAGAGCACACACACACACACCACCACACACAGACACCACAACTGCACCCAACACCTCAACAGCATGCCCACCAACCACCACATACACAGACACCGTGATCACACCCTGTATCTCCACAGTACACACAGACACCATGATCATACCCAGTAACTCTACAATACACACACACATCACCACAGACTCCAATACCACTCCAAGCACCTCCACAGCACACACATCCACAATCACACAGACACCACGACCACACTCACAAACACCCAAAAGACAGAAATGTCAACACTCACCCCTATAACACACAGCAACAATGCAAAAGATACCCAAACGTTCATGACATACACCCAATCTACAGACACTTGCACCCTTAAGAGACATTCACAACAGACACCTTTACTCCCTCTACCGCCCAATCCCAAATCCCTCGTGAACATTCTACCCATTTTCCCTTTGAGAGTTTTATGTTTGCCTTGCTCTGAGAGCTGCCAGAACCCCAACCCACCTCTCTGAAATGCACACCTATCCCTTCCACCACAACCCATACCTTCCACATCCCAAACCACCCCTTAAAAGACTACAATCATCCCTACTACCTCCCAAGTTACCCTATAAAAATATCAGGACCCCATATCAAACCCATGTCCACTCCTCCAAAACCCATAATAACCCATCCCATAAGCCAAGACCGCCAAGACCGCCCCTCCCAAACAAACTAGAACTCAGACCCCCCCCCCCAGTAATATATTTGAGGAGCTTGCTCTGCCAACCAGATGCCCCTTCCCGGGGAAGATACCCTGGTAGTGCAACTGGAGGCAACTGAGGTACACCCGTGCACAGGACACTATTTTGACTGGCATTTGCATTGTTCCAAACTAGTTGAGAGAGTTATCTCATTGTGAATAAATCACAAATGTTCTTTTCACCAAGTTTGTCTTGGTCAGACATTGCATGTGATTGCCTTCCAGGCAGGCCACCTGCTGCAGATGGCTGCCTTGCCCCAGGTTGGCATGCAGTAATGTAGTCTGACCTACAGAGATGTTTCTCGGGAAGTTAATAGCTTCCTCACTTTGCACAGCAGGTGAGACTGTGGCTGAGATGCCCGGAGCGAAGGAGACTGCTCCGCTCTTATGTGAGGGGGCCGGCCAACTAGTTAGAGAGAAACAGCGATTGTGGTGAAGGAACAGGGGGTTGGAGGAACAAGAATGAAATCAGAACAAATCCTGTGGGGTCTGCCAGCATAAGGGAGTGTTCATTGTAGGATGACAAATTCGAACCTGCCTCCTCAGTGGCACTACCCACACTCTCTCAGTCACTATATAGGCTTCAATCTTAGCATGAGCATATGCATGCATGCTACATTACATGGAAACAGTTGGTCACAGTGATGTCATAACCGCAGACAGCTCCAATACCATTAATGGACTTGTTTACAACCCATCCTTATGTCTATACTAAGATATTTGAGCACCTTATGTACATTGGCCCTTGTAGTATACCATAGTGAACTGATGTCACCAAAGAGGATGGCTACTTAATGTGCATTTCCACATTGTTCACTCAAGCCCCAGCTTTCAGCAAATGTTTATGTACATTAAACAACATCATGATGTCTTGTAGGTCAAGTTATACAGCAATGTAGCAGAAATAATGCCACCTGCAAATCCTTGTTTCAAACTAATGACACTTTTCACTTGAAACTTCATCATATGTCCACTTTCAAAAAACAGCAAATGAATGCTGTACTGAAGTTGTTTTGCTACATATTCCCCTTCATGTCCATTTGGATTCTTGTTATTCAGTTAACACACAACAAGCATTTGGAGACCAGCCGATGCACAATGCCTTCAGTAAGGGTGGGCGGACAACTCCGTTTCGCCCAAGGAATGTGCAGAATTTTGACTGTTCCACGTTCTGCGAAGTAGTCGGAGCTGGCAAATCTCCACACTTGCAGCGGAGCGGAGTTCGCCTCCCCTCCCCCTCCAACCCACGCTATTAAAAGTTTAAAAACATCTATTTTAAGACCCACAAAACTCCTTACCTTATCTTACGGCCCTCTTCGGATCTCGCAACTTCTTCATGAAAACAGCACATGCACGGGCACCCACGCATGGGCATTTCTCGCTAGGATCGAGGAATCCGCATGCGCCGTTTTCATGAAGAAGGCTGAAATGCCAGAAACCGGTCCCCGGTAGCTTGTCTCCTTTCTGGTGAAGAATTGGCTTGGTAGTTTGGTCTGCCCTGTTCCCATGATGCACTGGGCCAGGGACAGACTAATTTGCATATAGCCAGGTTCTGAGCTGGGATGGGGCAGTGAGCTAAATAACGGTGATGGATCAAGCCCTGATCTTTGGACTGGGTAAGAGTGGTCTGCTTAATTCAGACACTCTGTTCATCACCACCCCCTTTTCTGAATCACTTTCAAAAAACAGCAAATGAATGCTGTACTGAAGTTGTTTTGCTACATATTCCCCTTCATGTCCATTTGGATTCTTGTTCTTCAGTTAACACACAACAAGCATTTGGAGACCAGCCGATGCACAATGCCTTCAGTAAGGGTGGGCGGACAACTCCGTTTCGCCCAAGGAATGTGCAGAATTTTGACTGTTCCACGTTCTGCGAAGTAGTCGGAGCTGGCAAATCTCCACACTTGCAGCGGAGCGGAGTTCGCCTCCCCTCCCCCTCCAACCCTCGCTATTAAAAGTTTAAAAACATCTATTTTAAGACCCACAAAACTCCTTACCTTATCTTACGGCCCTCTTCGGATCTCGCAACTTCTTCATGAAAACAGCACATGCACGGGCACCCACGCATGGGCATTTATCGCGAGGATCGAGGAATCTGCATGCGCCGTTTTCATGAAGAAGGCACGATATGGAAAGAAGGCAGCCCTGGGACGCCGGAAGATAAGGTAAGGAGTTTTGCGGGCCTTTTTAAATAGATCTTTGTAAGCTTTTAATAGCATGGGTGGGAAGTGGGTAATATTTAGCGGAGCCATGCGGAGGGTGCAGAGGTTGGTTCCATTCTCCGCGGCACTCCGCGTAGCCCTGCTACGCCCAGCACTAGCTTGCAGTGTGTTGGTGCACTGCAGTATAGGATTTCCCTCACAGAAAAAGTCCAGCAGTGGGTTCTAGAACACCTTCCATTCCCCCTATCATCCCTCAAATATTGTGGCAGCATCTCCATGGCAAGCAGCAGCCATAGCCGACACACCGATGACACAATATCCAGAGGGTGCTCTTGTTAAGCATGGAAAAGTAGCTAGGAGATATTGTGGGCCAAAGTATTGAGAGATAGATACTCCAAATGCACACAGCATAAGCGTTCATATAGCCCTATGGACATCTCAAATCCTGCTTGGTATTCTTAGATTGCATTCCTACAAGCCAATACACATTTGAAGGTAGTTGTGTGTCAGTGAATATCTATGTCATGAAGAGGTGGAATGTCTTATGGAATGGCACATCACAGCACCATTTGGTACAGCAAACACAAATTGCCTTGTAAGACTGAGTGTAGACACTCCCATTTGATCTCTAAGTAAGTAAGTAAATGTTTATTGTTTAGTTAATTAAAACCATAACACTATAAACGCATTATGTTATACAAAACAGATTAAAAAGAATTAAACAATATATCCATTTTGTGGCTACTTGACACTCATAAAATTTCATTGTTAAAATTCAATAGCCATGGGTTTGTCCATTTTTCTTTTACCAGAATTCTGACCCTTTTAACAAAGCTTTGAAAGATTTTTGAGGAATTTGATCAGTCTACCGTTCAATTGTGGGTCTGAGGGATTTAGGCACGCAATTATAGCAGCTCTACAGGACATAATGCCTCTCACATTAAAACTTTTTTTGTTTTGAGCAGAATGGCTTGTTCTTTGTAAAGTTTATTGCAAGTGCAAATTACATGGATGAAGTCTTCTTTGCAGTGATCACAAAGCCGGCAGGATTTAACACCCGAGTGCACCCAGGTAGGCTGGTCTGCTATGGATGGTAATTTTCCAAAACGTAATGTCATTAGTTGTTTTTTAACGTCAATTGAAAATGTCAAATTCAAGTATGACACCGGTGCAAGAGACTTGTACTTGTTTATTACCATCCAAGCATGCAACCTTAACCTGAAGATGTTTTTGTCAGTTTGTGCTGAATGGGTTTTAGCTACTTTGTTTATAGCTTGTTTGAAAGACTGGTACGGCAGATTTTTGTTCCATAAGTCAGTTGTACAGGTTATTGAGAGAGATTTACACAGGTATTGATTAAAAGGAGAGTTTCTGTCCTTGTTTACTTCGGTCCATAGGGCCTCATTAATTTGTGATGTGGCTGCATTTTGTTTCAGCCGGTACCAGGTTTTTACTGTAGCATACATTCTCCCTATGTCTTCATTCATTAAGCCGAATTCAAGCCGGACCTGTGCCGGCGAGGCCGACCTTTGTATCTGAAATACTTTTTTATAAATGGATGCTTTTAGTTGGTTTAAAACCTCTCCATCTTCTCCAGGAAAAGCAGCACTGGCATACGTTATCGATGGAAGGATTTTCGCCGTCATTACTGCGAGAAATGGTTTGTATGAAGGACCCTTCAACTTTTTTGCCAGTTGACTGAAGGCGAATATGAGGGCACTGGGTCTCTGAATCATGCACTTCTTTTGTTCTATGTGATTTTTTGAGTTGTCAACATAAAATCCCAGGTATTTATATTTTTTAACTTCCTCAAGTTGGTTGCCGTTAAGCCAGATTGTCTGCTTACTTCTCCGCTGACTGCCAATCACCATAGTTTTGGTCTTTGATGTATTTATTTCAAGTTTGTTTGCTGAAATGTAATCTGATGTTTCATTTAAAACTCTTTGAAGACCGATCTTTGTTTGACTCATTAACACCACATCATTGGCATATGAAAGGTGAGTGAGTACCAGTTTACCAAGTTTCGATGGCTTAGAGTTAGTGCAGTCTAGCCTCTTTGATAGATCGGACATGAACAAGTTAAAAAGATGTGGGGCCAGAACACACCCTTGCTTGAGGCCTCTGTTCATTATCAGCTTCCTTGAGAGTCTGGACCCATCACCTATCTTAATTATCAACCAGGTGTTAGAGTAAAATAACAGTATACCTTTTAGTAGCCTTTCAGATATGTCCCATGCTCGCAACTTTTTCAACAGGAGGTGACGATCAACACTATCAAATGCTGCCTTTAGGTCTATAAAGCAGAGGTAAAGTTGTTGTTTCCTCTGCTTACATTTGTTAGCTATTAGAGATAGAGCTAAGATGTTTGTTATCGTCCCTATTCCTTGCCTGAAGCCTGTCTGGTTGACCAGGATAAGATTGAGGTTGTCAGACCAATCCTTCAGGTCTTCTAGAATGAGTCTGGCATAATATTTGGCTTCAATGTCCAGGAGTGCTATTAACATATAGTTTAATGGATTAGTTCTCTCTCCACCTTTAAAAATAGGTGTCAATATCGAGCCTTGCCAGTTCGATGGTATGTAATTTAGGAGCTCTATTTCTTCGTATAGGTTAAAAAGATGATTGCCCCAGAACGAGGTGTCATGCTTAAAAATTGCTTGAGAGATTCCATTAGGGCCAGGAGCACCGTCACTTCTGCCTTTCTTTATTATACTTATAACTCCTTCACTTGATATTGATGAATGGCTTGTCGCTGTTATCGAGGGATGAATGCATCTCACTCCCCGATGCATGTCACCAGTCAGTGAATGAATCTTGAAACAGTATTGCAGATGAAACAACAATAGAGAAACGTACACTGGGTAACATGTAGGCACTAATCCTGATGGGACCAATAATGTTCGCGCACTCATGCTACTGTTGTATCCCAACTTACCAAAGGGAAGTGTTGTCCTGTCACTGAATATAAAGTGCACTGAATGCCATGTCACATGTAATCGGTCTACCATCACATGAGATACAGTAGTGAGGGTGCATCACTCCTGATGCAATGAAGACAAGCGGACAGTTTGGTACAACTGTCACCCAGAACATCCAGGAGCATTATACTGTGCCCGGGTTAGGCCTAAGCAATGAAGCTGCACATTTTCTTACATTGCTATAGTTTGCACAGTAATAGTTCTGCTGACCTTTCGCACATAGTGGCAATTTTTGATTTGTTTATCTGAAACTACTTCTGTTTATACAAACCAGCTTCACATAACACTATCCCGATGCCTTGTACACCACGTACAAGGCCTTTTTACCCACAATGTACAAATGTTGTTCTATCTTCATCCATGTGGCGACAGGGCTATCTAAATGTCCAGAACATTGTTAATCTAAAATACATCACAAGGATGCTTTCTATTTATAAATATTAAGCATCCCAAAATATTAGCAGAGGAGGCACTTCAGCTGACACCGAGGGTCCCTGCATGCTGAGACTTCACCACGCAGCCATCTGAGATCTCGGTGAGGGGTGTCCAGTTCGTGACCTACATTTTCTCCTGCCAAGTAATGGGGTTGAATCTACAACTATACACACTTTAGGTACATGCAAAGTAGAGTTTGCATAGTAGGACCACACCTGGTTACTGCCTTCTATCATATGTCTTTATACATAAACTGTTTTAGCACCATGGTAGAACTGTATCTACTATTTACTCTTTTAGTTGTTGTAATAACTTCCATCTGCCTTTGGCTATTGTTTATTGCAGCACATGTATACAACGATAAAGTTGGTTCAATAAATATATTGAAACCATCTTGCTGTGTATTCTCTGGATATTTCTCTGAGAGCAAAGAGAAGTAGTCACTGAGCGAAATGTACTGATCTGTTTCCATGATCCCTGGGGGGTCAGGGTTGTCATTTTCAGTGGTAGCCAGAAACCATTTGCTTCCTGGTAAGGTTAGGGGGGCTTATGGTGGCACTGTGAGCTAACTGGTCTCTGGGCCAACATATCCTGCGCGGAGGCCCGGAATCAGTCTAGGCGACTCGCCCAAAATATATGTTGTCCAACAAACATGCAGATTGTACTAATTTGTAGGGGTTGTACAACATGGCGTCAATGTTGGTTGGGTACTTATTTAATGGTTACTCTGCATAGTTCAGTTGTGCATTTATCAGAGACCCCTACTCACCTCCAAATAGGAGACTTCTGTGGTGGGAAGGGATATCCACCTCGGCTGAGTAGGTATGTATTGGTTGTAGGTTATTTAAGCTTGTAGGATAAAAACATTCTCACATTGTGCCTATCCTATCTATATAAATTCATTTACTTAATTTCCTTATTCTTCAAAAGAATGTCCGTAAACAGAGATAACAATGGAGTCGAAGTTGTCACTCTAAATTTTACAGAAAATTGCAGACATGCACCTACTATCAAAATACTACAATTTGGTCTCCCAACAATGGGTGGAGATGTTGTGTTCATAGTTGCGGCACACTAAGCATTCAGAACAGAGCTCTTTTATTCTTGGGTTACATTCCTAGCTGCGGATGCTTACACAAAATTGTTTCACGCATACATTGAAGAGGAAACACCAGAGAAATATTTTCCATATGCGGACATAGAAATTCCATTAACTTACCAAGAGTGCATACATTTGTTTATACGGCCCTTCCACACTCCATATAAAATGTGAGACTCGGTCCACTCAGTAAAGAAGGAGTGACTTGTTCGGTCTTAGCTGCTTATACAGTGCATTCTAATATTGCTAATTTAGATGCAGCAGAACTAATAACACTATACTAAGACCTAGTAGAGATTTACAGAAATCTTACACAGATCATAACACTCACAATTAACCCTGCACAGATTGCTCAGGCTGCACAACTATTATTGGCTACTAAGGGTATGACAAACGCTGAATGCTGTAATGGGAAAGATTCTGACCAATCAGAAGCAAATTCTGTTCTGGATAATACAGAAAATAAGCCAGCTTCAGACAGTTTTCCCCATTTGGCTCTGCAAGAAAAAAACAGAATATTGACAATTTGCTTGCCAGTGTGGATGGCTCCCCCAGTAAAAAGATTGTGCCACTTGGAGTACAGTCTTTGCTACCGTTTACACCAGAACTCATACCCCATTCACCGGCTGTCTTACCTGATATATTGAAATAGCTTATGAATGAGTACAGGGCAGCATCTGCCTTGGACTAAGGGATGAAACTTATGGGCAATGTTTCTGCAGTATCCATTATTATATTGAGTGACATAATGGGGGAGGTAGCTGTGTTAGCTATAAGCCTATGCCTTAGGGAGTTCACTCCTGTCCAGCAGGAGTAGGAACTGCCTACAATTATCTAAGAAATCTGTGATATGTAGAGATAATTTGGGAGTCAAACCTGTGAAACCACAGGTTAAGAGTAATTCTGAGAAAGATAACTCTAAGCAAGCACCAGATTCTACCAAAAAGAAATTGAACAATAAACAAAAAATATAAACAAAAGAAGACACAATCATGAGGTATGTCTCCTCAACAGGAAACCACTGAGAAGAAGTATAATCTGAGAAACCCTGATAATATTAGAAAGCCTGACAGGTATCAGGATACTGATACACATCTCTCTCATTCCTTTCAATACACATTCAGAGAGAGGTGGAAGGTCGGAGTACAGATCGGAAGAGCGTATAAAAACAAAAAGGGAAGTGCATCACACTTCAGACTACATCCTTAAAAAAGAGGACAAACAAAGAAACTCCTAAACCTCAATTCAAAAAGAAGAAGGTAGCTGGAATAAAATACCACATGCCCAGGCTGCTGAGGACTTTGCTTCTGAATGGGGAACGGGCAGTGACGATGCTGGACTGCGCGGCAGAAGTCACAATAGCTTGCCGGAACCTGATGGATTATCTGGCGGTAGCACCGCTTAGTGAGCATATCACGGTTGAAACACCTGATACGATGATGGTCCCCACCCTATAAATAAAATAGCACTCCAAATGGTGGGGGGCATACCCAGGAACCTCAAGGCTCTCTTTTAGGAGAACCTGACATATGGATACAATATTCTTTTGGGTGAAAAGTATTGTCCACCTGAGTTCATAATGGATTGCTTAAAAGGTGGGAAATGGTAATTTTACCTGCTTTCTCTGACCTCATTCCAGAATCTTTTAAACATTCATACTCCAAGGAGTGGGCGTTAGCACTAACTCCTGCACCATACAGCAATCATGTTGCGTGGGATTATGAGTCACCTCATTACGAAATTCCAATAAAAACAACTCCTCAACCCCAAAGACAGAACATAATAAAACATGAAGCTAAAAAACAAGTTAGGGATATCCTAGAACAACTTGAAAAACAAGACGTAATAGAAAATTACAAAACCTCAATGAATAATCCCTTGTTTACGGTAATGAGACCAGACAATTCATATAGTTAGTTTTTGACTATTGACATGTAAACACATCCACTGGCACATTCACAGTACAAAATGCACACAGTGTCACACCGATAAATAACACCGTGCAGAAAAAATACAAATAAGCACTAGATATCGCAAATGGATTTTTCTGCCAGAATATATACGCCTCAAAGCAGATATTTTACAGGGTTTTCAGCGCTAGGTTCACAACGGCAATTTTGCTGTTTACCTCAAGGGTATACAAATAGCCCTGGGCTGTATTCAGCCAAGGTGACAGAGTTACTTCAAAGTTTTGATTAGGTGGCATTGTCCTATGTAGATGATATATATATATCTGATGGATAATGAACTAATGGAAAACATGGCCACAGAAGACTGCATAATTCTGAGGTTTGCTCACTTGGTCAACAAATGGAATTTAAAAAAATCTAAAATGTCCATCTCAATAACCCGTTTCTTGGAGACGAGTTGTCAAGTGAGGGCAAAAGCCTGGCAGGACATTTTTTAGAAAAATGCGCAATGGTCCAACCTCCAATTACAATGAAAAGACTACAATCCATTTTAGGATCTTTCACTTTTGGCATACAATACATTTTGGATTACGCAGCAAGAGTAGAACCGTTCTAACACCCGATTAGACCTGATTTTTCAATCTACCATTGGACATAGGAACATACAAA
This sequence comes from Lissotriton helveticus, assembly GCF_964261635.1. Lineage (NCBI taxonomy): Eukaryota > Metazoa > Chordata > Amphibia > Caudata > Salamandridae > Lissotriton > Lissotriton helveticus. Next base: position 381,319,357 of record NC_136061.1, on the reverse strand, counting down.
CATTTTATGTCCTGTACTAGCTGATATAATAGCTTTCAAAGTGAATGTTTTATTTTCAAAAGCATTACATCCACAATGGATACAATGGGCTAACTCTCTCACTGCAACAGATGCCGACTACAGATTTGACACAAAATTACAAACATAAGCATTCCTGCAGTACAAACAAGAATATAATTTTCTGAATTAAATATTGCCTCTATAAGGATACAATTACATAATTTACACTGATGGATCTGCTCAGCCTGCCATAGGGACAAGACACCAATATTCCACTGCATGCTTAATCATAAAGGGGGAAATGCATGACAGAAAGTTCCATCTGTAAAAAACCACACATGCAGTCCCTAGGGGACATTACAGCACATATGGCAGTACTCAAAGCCCCGATACTGGCACTGCAAAATTCAGATCATGGATTCCCCACACTTATAGTATGTGATTCATATTACTGTGTCCAGTCCCATAATGAATACCTTAACTATTGTGTCCAGATTTGATTTCAAGATACAAGGGTTGTACAATCAAGCACAAGATGTTTTGGGAACAGGTGGCAAAGCTGAAAGAATGATTGCCAAAAGCTAATGTTATCCATACATTGAGTCACCAACGTGCTGGCGTTCACACTGCAGGGAATATCATGGCTGATGAAGTCGCCAAGGCAACAGTTCGCACTACTGCTGTTGCTGCAACCACTCATTCTAGCACCAGATTAGACAGAGACATCATGGTGGCTGTCAATTCTGCTCGCAACTACACACATTTGTCGAAAGGGTTTTTACTTAACCCCTTCGATGCTCATGACGGAACGGTTCCGTCATGAGCGTGGTTGGCCTGTGCTCATGACGGAACCGTTCCGTCATGAGCCCGTTGGCTCATTAGAACGTTCAGCACAGCGCAGGAATCTGCGCCGCGCTGATGTGGTTAAGTGCTCCTACAGAATGCAAAAAAATTCCATATGCTCAGATTCCAAGAATGGGGAATACAGTAATACAAAACATTGATCCCAGATTGGGCTTAGTACTAGCTGCACATGAGAGTCTGGGATCAGCACACACAGGGGTTGCAGCTACAATTTCATATTTTTCATATTAAAGCAGTGCTACTGATGGCCAGGTCTAACAAAACAAACCAAGGGGTTTGTCCTCAAATGTGACATCTGCCAGTAGATGAATGGTCCATAGCATGTCCTCCACAAAAATCTCCATTAATTTCAGACAAGCCTCTGGCAGTTGTATATTTGAATCACTGTGGCCCCTTACACTCAGATGGGGCTTTCAAGTACATCTTTGTGGCAGTTGATTCATGTTCCAGATTCCTGTGGTTTGGCCATAGTGCTCACCTGATGCTCGAAGTGTTATAAAGGATTTTGAGTCTTCATGAGGACATACGCAATTGGCACACTACACTCTGACCAGGGCTGGTGTGTAGCTCTCGGGCTTACAAAGAAGCCATAAGAAATTTGGGTGTGTCCTTGCGGTACTCCTCCCCCTATCATCCAGATGGAAATTTGATAGTTGAGAGTAAAAACCATGATTTTAAGCAGTCCTTAGCAGCATGGCTATTAGGCTTGGGTCGCAGTTTGGTCAATCACTTATATGGAGTCCAAAGGATACTCAATTAAATACCAAGAAAGTCCCTGGGGGGGTCGTACTCCAAATGCAATCCTGTTTGGTGGGAGAATGTAGGTACCAGACCTCGATAATGTCAGCACAGTGGCGGCAGCAACATAGTTTGACATGAATGAACGTTTGGCTGTTTTACAGGAAATCAATGAATTCCAGGAGGCACAAAGCTACGTCCAAGTAAAACGCACCCCTACTGGAGAAGTGAAGGTTGTACTGGCAAGTCCCGGCTGGGTCCAGAAGATTGGAGACATGGACAGAGAAAAAATTGTGGACAAAAAATAATTTTGGCCTATACATTAGGAGTGGGCGGAATTTGCGTAGTCGCGTTACGCAAAGCTCTGCGAAACGGTTAAAAATCTCCGCGAGCACACAGGGTTCTGCGAACACACGGAATTGCTTGTTCCGCCCGTTTGCGATGCTTTTTTCCTGTTCGCGAATGCTGTTTGCGTGCACGGGGGAAATATCTCACGAACACGCATTTGGAAAGAGCGAACAAGCAAACAATTCGGCGAAGCCGCGGATCGCGGAATTTTGGGCAATTTTGCGTTCCTTGCGGAAAGCGAAATTCCCCAATTATGCAAATTACGCAAGCGGAACAGAATTTACCACCCAGGCTTACTATACATTTCCTGGCTATACAAGGTACCAGAACTGCCTGGCCGAGACAAAAGATTTGTCTTCATTGATCTGATCAAACCACATTATGTGGAGATTCTCAACAGTAGGCTTTGTGGGCTCCTGGGTAGCCGCTGCACTCCTCTCACTACCATTCAGGAAGTTCAGATGGAATATTTAATAACTACAAAAGAGTCCCCTCTCCAATGAGAAACTTTAAACAACAATGAAGTATTACTTCTTCCTGTTGAAACAATTACAACTGTACAGTCAATGAGTACTAAAACACAAATTTCTATTCGAAAAATTGACGATGTCTATGTGAATATGCCAAAGATCAAGTCATCTCCCGGTTCTACGAAACCTTTTGAGCTGCCAAAAATAGACTAGAAATCGTCCAGATACTTCGTGCATGACGACGACTCCTCATCGGATTAGAGTGAACCTGAGATACTACTGCCTCTTGCTTTTAAGCTACAAGTCCATGCTCTCTATCTTTGGCTGGATAAGACATCATTTGTTACTCCTTGGTTACACCTCTGGATTACAATTGGATTAGTATTCCTGGTCCTCTGAATTGTTTTGGTGACTGTCTTTTTCCTACTTCTGAATAGAGACTGTCTCCCAGAACGCTCTGCAGAATAACTTGTGAACTTGGTTCTGAGTTCACATGCATCATTGCATCGTGAACTAAGGGACCTGGCCCCAGTGAACATTACAGCAGTCCTAGTTCTGGAAGAAATAGTGTGGAACAGGTTATCATATGATGTCTATAGTTCTACTGAACTTTTACAAATACCATATTTGTTTAATACTTTCCTTAAATGATATCATCACATCTAGTACTTTCTGATTTAGACATTGAAACTGTGTATAATTTGCTTGCAGAGCTAGAGCATTCAGCTGTACTTTCTTCTGATGCATTGTATGATGGTACATCACATTTTGGTGACATGATTTGCTATCAACATTATGGTCACTATTTCTTACATAAAGCTAGTATCCCACATGTTGTCTATACATTCACCAAATGTGAATACTGCCCAACACCACCGAAAGGTGGTGAAAAAATAGTTGCACAAAAGTTTTCTTTTTATTTTTCTGGTTTTTACACATCAGACACAGCTTGCACCTACACCTGTAAAGAAAAATATGCTTACAAACACCAAGCTGATATACTCTGCTTCCTTTATTTCCTGACTGTCTGTACAGGGTTTTGACTTTTGGAAAGACACCATAGACACATATTCTGTCTGTGGGACAAAGGATTGACAGGTTCAGGGAATGGAGGCGTTGTTTAGAGCATGCCTCACACAACATTAAATGATTTTCCTGAAGAAAACTGGGCAACAAATTTCCTATCTTGGAATAGCCAAGATGAAGGGTTTGAACACACCTCATATTCTTGCATTATCATGCTTTGAGAACTGCGTGCATTTCACACAATACAGTAAGTATACGCTAGACACCATGATACGAAATGGATATTATAATTCATCGGACCCTAATTGGAAGGGATGGTTGGGTTGGCCCGTTGACACATATAAGGGTCAATCTAGATTCCTGGGAAACTCCGAAGGGTTTAGAATAATTTGGCCTTATCAGCAATATGTACAGTCAGAACACTCAAGGGTGGTGACATCATAATAGTGTTGGGAAGTTGTGCCTTGATTGCGTAAAAAACCTCAGCACTCGCTCAGGTGAAGAACACTTGTCCCTTCTTTCTGTTGACATAGATCTCAGGGATGTCTTGTTAGGTCCCCGGAACCCACGTCAAAAGCTCTTCTTGTATGCAATATACATTGCGCTGTGGAGAGTTTCTCAGCAGGAAGCTGCTGAGGAACTGTGCAAAACTGCTAGGGTTAATTTAGAAAAGGCTTTGGCTGTGGTTGACAATGGCATGGCAACATCATCACCCAGCATGTATTCACTGGGCAACAAAGTATCTTCTGCAAATGACATGATACAACAGGATTTATCTATTTTACAACATGGACAATCACAACTTCGGTACATTGTATTATTAAGTTGGACGTTGCAAACATTATGTTCTGGCCACATGCTGTGGTGTCATATCAAGAGCACAAGTTTGTTTTTGGCATAGGAACTGACTGAAAGACAGATATTAATGGCATGAAGAGATGTGAAATATACCATGTTTCACATTGAAAAGTTAAACCAATCACCTTCCACTGTGGCTGAGACACCATCCGCAGACTGGATAATCCATGGTTACATCACCCTACCGGTCACAACTTTCTAATTCCAATTTTGTCTACAATACAACCAAGTACTCAGATATGTAGCACCACGGGAAGGTTACGTGGGGGGGGGTGACTTGAGCGTCGATGTAAGCAGTAGCGGACCCCGGAGCTCCACCGCGACCGCCCTCTGATACAAGCGATCCTGAACTACCGTAAGGGGCCCTGACACCATAGACTGTTGCGGAACATCCAGCGTCCGTCTAGAAGAACTTTCAGGCTTTAGGATTGAAGATAGACAGAGGTAATCAGGATTTTCTTCCCTGCTGTAGCCCACCGGAACGTGAACTAAAATGGCGGCCTGGCCGGAGGAGTCGTTGCTTGCAGTTAGGGACGACAAGTGTCCCTGGAGCGCCCTTTTGAGCGGAAACGGGATGACCGATTGACGGCCGTGACCCGACTGGAGTCCCGCTCATGAGTCTCCTGGCCGCCCGCCCGAGGCTGCTTGACCTTAAAATGGCGGCATGAGGGAGGCTGTCTAAGCCGCGATGAGTATGGTAAATGTCATGCTGCACTCCTGCACAGTCTGAGACTGAAGCTGACCTTGAGTTACATCGCTCTGGCACAGAGGTGCAGTGCGGGATCCTGGGAATTGGCACGGCGGGAGGCTGTGAACACGAGGGAGTTGTGGCGCGAATGGAGCGCGCTACAGACCAGGAGATATGCACCGCCGTGGGAGGCTGAGTACACGGGGGAGCTGAGGCGCGAACAGAGCGCAGAGAGCGTGAAAGGCCAGGAGTACAGCGCGATGACCAGCAACTTGCCACAGGGCTTTGCGAAGGAGTGGTGCGGTGATTGCCTGTGGAAGCCCGCTAAGATGACAGCGCTGCTACCAACACGGATGTCCTGTGCTCAGGAGCACTGAAAGCAGGGCCTGTCTGCTGGGGGGGCATGAGGTACATCCCCCCTAGGAGCACTTGCACAACCTAGTACTGGAGCTGGGCGTAGTGTGCACCACTGCAACAGGCGAGGAGGGCTGAATACAGCACATGGGGAAGAAGAGCGCCTAAGAGAGAACGCAGCAGTCCAGCCTGATTCTTGATCCGTTGCGGGAGTGGAGTCCTTTGCTCCCGGAAGGTCCACCCTCCGCATACCTGAGGCATGTGGGGCAATTCTCTGGGGAAAACACGGGTTGGGACCATCTGACCTGCAGGCTTTTGAAAAAGTTTTGGCGGTACTGCATCTGCTGCAGAGTGGCTGCAACTCCAATTGACTGGTGAGAGTGGGGATCGCGGCACTACTTTACACATCTTACTACTACTGCCAGCGGATCGCAAGATGGGCAGAGTACCAGAAAAAAGGGATTTGAGGTCCTGCGGATGGACGAAGCGGAACAGCACACTGATGACGATGAAGCCGCCGCTGGGGGACGAGGGCCTGGGTGGCCCGGGGACCCCTCCTTGGGGGATATCATGCAGGCCATGATAACTTCGCGAGAGGCACTCGAGGGTGGGATGGACGCCATTGGGTCGGATCTCACCCTACTGAAAGATGACCACCGAAAACTGAAGGAGAGGGTAGCGACCAATGAAACTAACATGAAAGACATACCGGACACGGTCGCCACCCTACAAGACTCTCTGAAAAAAGTGATGAATAGGGTCAAGGTGCTGGAGATGAGGGCTGAGGACAGCGAAGGGCGCTCCAGATGGAATACCCTCTGCATCATGGGAGTTCCAGAGAGAGAGGAGGGAGCTGATGTGGTCCAGTACCTAGAAACCTGGCTGAAAATCAAGGTGGCACCGGAGGGTCTATCCCCCTTCTATGCGCCGGAACGTGCACACAGGCTACCGGCTCGCTCGCCTAATCCTGGTGCCCGGCCCGCCCGATGGTGGTGAGACTGCTGCACTATCAAGACTGCTATTTCATACTGCAGAGAGCCTGGGGGTAACATAATCTACAGATTGGGAACAGCAAGGTGATGATATTCCCAGACTATACCAGGGAAGTACAGTGCCAAAGAACCTCCTTCCTGGCTGTTAAATGGAAGTTGCGCCAGCTCCGTCTCCCCAATGCCACGCTGTTCTCGGCCCGCCTTAGGGTAACTGAAGATGCGGAGACGCACTTCTTTCTCACCCCGCAGGCTGCTTGGGACTGGTTGGAAACCCAAAGTAGCACTGGCACACGCTCGCTACAATCAGCCTCTCCCCGAGGTCGGCTGTCCACCACACCACCATTACAGAGGCCCTTCTCTCCAACTGATCGACGCCAGGAGAGAGACAGAGCAGTTCTAGCAGTGGCGGCCATTAGCCAAGGTGTAGTCAGTCCGACTAGCAACGACATGGACAACGAGGGAGCCGGAGCGGAGAGCTCAGGATCAAGTAGTGCCCAGGGGCTCTCCGAGACTGAACTTCCGGATGTTACCCCGCAGACAGCAAATGGGATGTTTGGATGATTGGGCTACAGAGGGTATGCGGAAAAGATGGTAGGATGCCTGCCGTGACTCCTGGCCTGGAGACCCAACTAATGCACTGTGGAAGGATGAAGGGAGATTCTACAAGGAATACGGGGCCCAGATGGATGACTCAGTTATAACAGGGGGGCTGGGAAGTGTTCTGGGGCCATCGGATGCGAGTCATACGCCACCTCCTTTCTACGTTTTTTTATATGAATAGCTTTGTTTGGATGGGGGCCTGTTCTTGTGTGCCTGTCCTGGGGATGGTGAGTTGGGTAAAGTTTGAAGTTGGGGGCGGATGGGGGGGTTCAGACATGTCGCTATGGGGTTCATCTGGGGTCAGGACCTAGAGTTGGTTGGAGCCATGGGTACCTCCGTAGGAATCACAGTTATGTCTTGGAATGTAAGGGGGATGCACACTATGGGCCGGCGACACAAAATTAATGGCTACCTAGTGCGGAGAGAGGTGCAAATTGCACTGCTGCAAGAGACCCACTTGATGAAGTCAGAAGGGGCGGTGTTACAACGTCGTTGGAGGAGGCAGGTGTTTCACACCACTTATTCGGCCTATGCAAGAGGAACCTTGGTGTGGGTGCGAGCAGGGGTGTCACTCCAATGTGATAGGCAGCTTGTCGATACCAAAGGCCGATTCACGTTAGTCAGAGGACGGCTTGATGGCCGGCACATTATGTTAGGAAGCATACGTGCCCCTAATATTGAACAGCCTGCTTTCTTCGTACAGTTATCACAGAAATTGGCGATGGTGTTGACAGGCCCTATACTCCTGGGGGGAGATTTCAATTGCATTACTGACATGGACCTGGACCGATCTCACCCACCGCTTCCTGACACCCCCATTTATAGGGTTGCAGAAGCCCGACGGGACTGGCAATGGCACTGGGGACTAACAAACACTTGGCGGGCCTATCACCGGGGGAACGGGTCAACTCTTATTTTACAACTATGCATGAGCTGAACGTCCGGTTAGATGCTATACTCTGCTCCCCTGATGTGCATTTGGTGGTCATGTTGAGTGAGTATTTAGCTAGGACGACCTCTGATCACAACCCGTTACTGGTGTCCTTGAATTGGGTTCGACTTAGACCCACGATCCCTAGCTGGCGTCTCCGCCCGGAAACACTGGAAGAACAGGTCTTCCGAACCACCATAGGTAATTCTATTGAGGAATACTTTCAACACAACACTAACAGAAGGGATGGCGACACAAGTAGAGAGGCTCAGGTTTTTCGATTACAGGGCATATGCAGCACGGGCGCATTCTGAGAGGGATAAATCTGGGGCACTCTTGGCTTGGTTGACAAACCCAGTGCGCAGAGGGACACCGATTTTAGAGCTGCATGGTGAGGGTGGTGCAGTATACTATGGACAGCAGGCTATCAACACACAGCTTCTGGAATACTACACTACTCTATCACAGTTGGCTAGATCCCAGGGTTCTGGAGGAGGGGGGATTTCTGGACATTGAACTGCCGCAGATTGAGACACAGGATGCAGAGAGGGATACCGTAGCGATATCACAGGTCCAGCGCCTCTGTTCCTCCCACCTATTTTGGCAATGGACGCAATGCCGCTTGTAGATCCTCAGGCTCTGCACCTTGCTGGCAATGCCCTTCCATATGTCCCGCTTCTGATGGGCATTGACCTATATGGATACTAGAGAGGAAAGACCAGAATGTAAATGAAACTCTTTGTATAGCAGTTGTGATGTGATACATTGGGAATACATCTAGCATACTCAAGCCAGGTCCAGAGCACACATAAGGAGTGTAAATTGTTGTGAAGTGTATCACATGTTCGAGCAAAAGAGAGATAAGATCGTTTTGTTACAAAGAGATTTATTCCTTATCACTCCTGTTGCTCCTATCAAAAGGAGAACAACCAGGCAAAGTTGCCAACCGACACGTGTTTCGTCACGGATAGTTAACCGTGACTCTTCAGGGCTGACCTCAAGTGAGACACAGCGGTATCAGAAGACCGGTGATACTTCCAACCCGGTCACAATCGGGTTTTCGTGTTTCCGAAGGAACCGATTCAAATGTTGGTTCTAGAGAAAATCATTACTCAAAAGTTAATACACAACTTGTGTAGTTTTCACATGCTGAGCACTAGTAATACATGGACTCACAGTTTTATCAATTTTCAAACTATCCTCATACCTGGTGATGTCCCATACTAATTAAGGCAGCTAACTAACATGATGAGGGCCTGGCTAATCATACATGTACTGTGATGTGAGGTACTACGAGACCAGAGAAAACAATTTGGCCTATGGAAGGCTGACCAACCTTTGCAGTTATATACTGACACCTTTACATCCAGGTCCATTGACTTGATGGGTACAATCCATAGATCCTGATACCTTATATCCTATGACTAAGGTCACAATGAAAGTGTGTCAGTGAGAGCCTGATCTCTGGGGATGTGGGTCATGTGTTCTCATAGATGGGATATCATACTACGTGTGAAGGAGTATGTGTGGCATGCAGTAGCATCAAAGAACACACCTTTTGCCGTATGTAGCACTTAGTCTAGGATTATATCATTGCATATCCTGTTGGACTGATTGAATGTAAAAAAAAGATGACAATTCACTTATACAATACCTGTTATAAAATAATCAACTATCTGCACTGTTAATGTGTCACATGAGAGATCGGGCTAACAGTGCAAGCAATAGTCATGGAACAGTGAAAACAGACCTGTGGAAGTAAGGGTCCTGTCATTAGGATATCATACACCTCAGAAATGTAGGTTAATGGACAGGAGTATCAGGTCAAGGGGTAACCACAATCACCATTCCAAATGTAGTCCATTTGATAACAATGTGGGGATAGCATTGTTTGTGACAACTCAATTTGTGAGCATCCAAGGACCTACAGGTCTTCAGGGATGTAACTTTGTGCATCAGTTGTATTCCCACAGAGACTCAACCCCAGCCTGGCACTTGGATCTGACTGTGCACAACTTATTGTAAGGCCTTGCTCTCTGCAGGCTGAACATACTGATGTCACATGACCAGGCAATTTACAACATTTCCAAATGAAAAAAGGTCAGCTTGTGGACGTCCAATAAATAACCTCAAGGTTGTGTGAATGGGTCTGTGAGGTATTACTAGCTCCCAGAAGCTATTTAGAGAGCCCTGAGTTTGGCTGAGTGAAATGTTGGACAATACACATAGCTAACAGCATCCTCATCTGTTCCACACAGAGTACATACACAACTCATGCTGAAAAGTCTATACAACTGTCTTCACATTTAGCATTATCAGCGATGTTTCAGCATCACAGATACCATGACATTCATGAATGTATAGATGGCTACATACACACCAGGTAAAATATAGGGCTTTTCCGCACACTACACACACCAATGGTGATATTATAATCACAATATTACTCAGCAATCCCTAACATGAGTGTCCCATATAGAGGCCAACAAATAATACAGTACTTAATAGACATAACTCTGGAACACAGGGGTACATTCTAGTCTGTGGAATTGTCAAAGAGGGAGCAACACAAAGTAATATATGTATTTCAGATAGTTACCTGTTCCTCTAGTAAGCCATAGAGCTGGCCACTCGGGGAAAGGGCCTATTCAGCCAGCTGCTCCAGCTCTTCTGCAGTGAAGGCACAGGTCCTCTCACCTGCTTGACCTGCCGTGATTTATCCTAGAGGTGGCAAACAATAGCTAAAGGGGAGGAGGTGTTGATACCAGCAGTGTCAGGAGGCAAGTGAGTTTTTTTTCAATCAGCGAAATGCATGTGCATGGTCATCAGTGGAGACGTACACAGCCATTGGCCTTCTACCATCACAATCACCAATGTTGGCCTATGGCTGTGTTCGTCATGGATTAAAATGCCCACCACACAGTCAACTTCCGCCGGCGGAGGCAGGTTCAGAATGTCTAATATGCCACTTCAAATGAAGGGTTACATGTCTACATATGGACTACTCTATTGCCATGTAATTTCCATTACTCAAGCATCAGTTTAGTGCACAACTGTGCTTAAATGCATATTAGCATAGTGCACTGTCGTTGACAGTATATTGAGAGGAAATATCAAAAAGAATATTGTTAAGGTGGCCATAATACATTTTTGGATGTGTAATGTGCATATATATGTTACAAACACACGTCAAGACCACAATAGGGATTATAGGTGGATGTTGGACAGTAGACAATTATATGAATAATATGTAATGCTTTTGTCACATGACTTTTGGGTTACTCTTCATAAATGTTACTGTGGACACTAGGACCAATGTTAAAAATAGTTTTCACTCCACACATAGATACCCTGGGAGAGGGAGGAGACAACAGCCTTCAGTGTACCCCCCATTTCCAAACCTTAAGACCATGGACGAAAGGGATATCATCAAGAAGTTTTTTTTTTATTGGCAAACCTTACTGGATTTATGTCATCAGTTGGAGCTGATCTCCTTCCTCAAAACACTAATCCCACATGTACCCCACCAATTGTGAAACTTATGGCAGCAGTGCATAATACACTGTGGCTATATCTGGTGGTATGTCACAACCAATGTTAACTGGTGTACTACATGATGTGCTTTCAGCAATTATGAGACACATTGACAGCTACATTTGGTTCCCAGAAGTGAGGATATAGTTACTGTGAAGGTTGACTTCTATCTATTTGGTCACCTCCCACATGTGGTTAGAGCCATTGATGGCAACCATATTGGCTTAGTACAACCGCAAGCCAGAGAACAAATTTACAGGAACAGCAAGCACTTCCATTCGGTCAACGTGCAAGTTGTCTGCTTACAGGATTTGTATTTCTGAAGTGTCTTTTCCCGGTTCCCAGGATCAGCCCATGATTCCTTCGTACTGCAGAACCGGACCATACCCAAGCTGATGTTGTGAGTAATACCGGAGATGGCATAAACAAGTAGATGATGGACCGAGCGCTGAAACTTTTCAGACACTCTCCCCCAGGCACATATCTGGGTTGAATCCATCATCATTCTTTAGCTCACTTCCCCACCTCAGTTCAGACCCAGCTATATGCAAGTGAGTCGTGAACCTGTGCCTCGTGGGAATAGTCCATTCCAAACTACTGGAGAGGACCTAGTTTGTTGGTAATTATGATCTGTCCTAAATTTGTGTCGGTATTTTCAGATAGTGGAATCAGAAAGTGTGTAACTTATTGTTGCACTTATGTCTTTCTTCCATCTGGAAGACTCAGCGTATCACAAATGCCCATGATTGTTGGCACCACGGAGGAATCCAACAACGCCAGGAGAAGTTTACTCAATGAGCCCAAGGGAAGGACACAGTGGCCAGTGGAGTGGGCTTTTGAGGTCCTGAAGGACAGATTTAGATGTATAGATAAGTCTGGGGGAGCCCTCCTCTACTCACCGGGGAAGGAGAGTCAACTCACTGTGGTCTACTGCTTGCTCCACAACATCACTCTGCGACGGAGCGTCACTTATATCCTAGCGGATGGAGACCTTGAATTGCCACCGGGTGAGGATCCTGAAATGCAAAAAGATGATGATAGTGGTGAGGAGGAAGTATTTTTGAAATGTCATGACTTTGACTGTGACATCAGCTCTTGTTGTTATGATGTGAAGAGTATTTTAACCCCTTCCCTGCTGGGCACATTCCCCTGCTGTGCGGGGGGGGGCGTGCGCAGCGCCCCGGTCATGCAGCACAGTGCTCGTGTGCTCATGATGAGCTGAGCTCGTCATGACCACACCCGTTTCTTTAGAATGCTCAGCACAGCTGGGGAATTAGCCCAGCATGCGAGCGTTCTAAAGGCCATGACGAGCTCAGCTCGTCATGTGCACCGGAGCACCATGGATCATGATGAGCTGAGCTCGTCATGAGCATGCAAGGGGTTAATGTAAAATATTAGAAAGATTAAGCTCTGGAAAATCCAGCTGAAAGGTGTTTGTTAAGGAAGGTCTTAGCACATGGCTAATTTGTTTGTGTTACTTTGTTTAGATTTCACGTTTTGTCATGGACTGTGTTCAACAGAAGTTGACTATGTGAATTGTCTTATGTGTATAGTTTGATAGCTAATGTCTTTGTTTTGGTCTGTTTTAGGTACCTTTACCAAGATCTTCATTTGAAAATTTAGGAGTAATGATATTTGAGGGGATACGATGCAGCTTGAACCTACGATGGGAAAAAATGGGTTCTTCCTGGGAATGACTGTCACAGATTTTTGGTCTACAAATCCTGTACAAAGACAGCTTGCACAGAGATAGGATGGAAGTTATGAGGAATCCACTGGACTTGTGCCTTCTCGTGAGGTGGTCTGAATTAAATAGGTGTGCCATCATGTGCTCCAAGAAAATTTTGTTGTGGGGTTGAATCATGCTATTTTCCCTTTACATTGGCAACATCCTTACTGTGTGTAAAGTATGTATAGCAATGATGTGTCTACTGATTGTATGGAAAAGTGCTTGTGGCACAACACTGACATTTGGTTGTGAAATTCCACCAGATGTGGCAACAATGGAGTGGATTGATTTGGTGATCAGAAAATGTAGTACTGCAATGTGTCTGTCTATTGGTGGTATTGATGTGGGATTCCTTGTAAGCTAGGCGATATAGGTCCAGATGACGGCATTGACCAATTTTATTTTGCCTATTCAATAGGAAATTGTCTGAAGTATGCCATCCTTCCATGTGGTTAAAGTCTGCAACTGAAAATGTGATCACTGGCAGAGAATATTTGAGTCATGTGTGATTTGCTATGTTTCTGACATAATGCCAGCCTATTGTTGAAGCAATGGAATATAGATGGTATATGAAAATACAATTGTATGTGTGTGTTGGTGAGACATAGTTGTGATCCTGAGCTAAACATTGTGTACATGCAACATATCAATGTTCACACAAGTTGATATTTTTTGCATTGTAGTTCAGATAGAAGTACATAGATTCATTGCTCTATGTGAGATATACCACAGCAGGCAATGAGTTTATGACTCGTGTTTTTATTGAAGTGAAGAAGGAGAAAATAAAAATTTTGCAAAACCAAAGAGGAAATACCAAAAGTGAAAAAGTCAGTCATGGTGAGTGAAACCATAGTTGTAGATGCCAAATTGTTTGCAGTCCAATGTCCAAAATACTACTCCCATGAGAAAGGTAAATGTGTCCCGATATAGTCCACAGAGTGAATCTGTTACACACACTGGAGGAAATTTGGTGTGAGGTTTCTTGCTGGTGGTGGTGGAGGTCTTTAAAAAATGTGTGAGTTTATTGTGCAAATACGTTTTATGATCAATTTAAGGAAAAAATAATGTTGGTTCAATATCAATTGTATGCTAGACTGAAATGTTTGATGCCTGCCATACGTGTGTCAACATGATTCGATGGGCCAAGAACTACTAGTACATTTTACTCATTCAGCACAACTATAGGAATTTATCATTTAATTTAATTCAATGTCAACATGTTTTTCAAAATCAAACCATTCATTCAATTTTTTAGGATTGTATCTTCAATAATTAAAAAGAAAAATCTTAATGCAATGTTCCTACTTTAATACAGAGACTGAACCTATTGCTATGCCATCCGCACCTCCTGGAACTTTGCGTAGACATCCCCGCTTGGCAGTATTGTATTGTATTGTATTGCATACTTATATAGCGCAAACTATCACCCAAAGGGTATCCTGGCGCTCTGACTCTTAGCAGACCATACGCGATGTTACACTGCTGCAATACTTACACAATCCTAGGAAAGAGAAACGTTTTTAATCCTTTTTTATAGGAAGAAAGGTCCCACAGGCTTCTCAAAGACAGAGGTAGGGAGTTCCACAATTTAGCTGCGGTAAATCTAAAAGAGCGTCCGCCCATCCAGGTCCTCAAGATCTTAGGGACTACCACCAGGCAGGCTGACGAGGAGCGAAGAGATCTGGCAGGCGTATACCAAGAAAACAGCTCCTGCAGAGGAGACGGACCCTGCCCATGAAGGGCCCTAAACACTAAACATAGTGCTTTGAAATCAATGCGTTGGGAGATTGGCAACCAATGAAGGTCCATAAGCGCCAAGGAAGATGAATCAGAGCGCCGACGAGAAAGAGACAGCTTGGCAGCCATGTTCTGTACTCGCTGCAGTTTACCCACCAGGGTGGATGGCGTACCCAGAAGTAGTGCGTTGCAGTAGTCAAGTATGCTTAAGATGATGCCACGCACTACCTCTGGTCGGGTATGGACTGGGAGCAGGGGAAGGATCTTCCGTAGTGTGCGGAGCAACATCATGCAGGTAGCCACTGTTTTATTCACAAATGTGTCTAACTGTAAGTTAGATCCAAACATCACACCCAGGTTCCGAACAAAGTCTGCTGCCAAAACTACACCCTGGGAAGAAGTAGGCCAAAAGTCCAACGGCAACGGCCGAGGGGTACGATCCAGCGAACAGTGCAGTACCTCCGTTTTAGAGCTGTTAAATTGCAGGGAGTTTTGACTCAACCAATCCACGGTAGCTGCCCCACTTTTTTTATGTCAGATCTGTAGGGCAGCAAGGCTACCACCTGGTGTCTATTACCAAGATAGGAGACCAGCCAGTCCAGAGCTAGGCCAGACACCCCAATTTCCTCCAGTCTCCTGACCAGAATGGCATGGCTGACCGTGTCGAACGTGGCCGACATATCGAGCAGCACTAAAAAGGCTGCCCGACCGAGATCGACTCGCGAACGAAGATCGTCCAAAACGGTCACCAATGCAGGGCCACATCCAGACAGGTGTTGGTCTCCATGAAACTGGACAGATGTTTGGTGGCCAGCTTCTCCAAGATCTTAATGGGAAAAGGAAGCAACGAGATGGGCCTGTAGTTCGCTGAACAGGTGGGATCCAGCGTTTCCTTCTTCAACAGCGGAGAGACCACGGCCAGTTTCCAGCAATCCGGAACTCGGGCGGTACTGAGAGACTGGCAGCAGATGGCATGAAGGGGGGGGGGAAAGCTCCTCTTGGAACACTTTCCAAATTTTATGTGGTAGCGGGTCCAGGGGAGAGCCTGAAGATACACTGTTGGCCAGCAGACAGAAATCCTCAAAGGAAGGAAGGGGAAAACTGTTCAGCTGTACCTGCCTTCCATCCACCTCCGAGGACCCTGAGATGGTTACTGGTGCAAGATCAAGTGTAGACTGGATACCTGGGATGGCCGTAGTGCCAAGATTGCTCAAAATAGTGGCAATCTTGTCTTCAAAGGCCTTTGCCAGAGTGTTGCATAAAGCTTGAGAGGCCGGAATGTCATTGGTAGCACAGGCAGGACGAGAGAGATCCTTAATGATCTTAAATAAGGTCTGAGTTTTATTCACTGCTTGTAGTAGTTTCTCCTCGAGAAACCTGGCTTTAGCACACTTAATCTGCGCTTTATAGTCCGTCATTGCCTGTTTAAAGAGGACTTTATCTGACTCAAGGTACTGTTTCCTCCAGGCACGCTCCGCCCACTTACACTGAAGTTTCATCTGAAGAAGATCTTTTGAAAACCAAGGCATGGCAGTTTTAGCCCTGTCCCTGGTTTTCCGCAGGGGGGCCAGCACATCCAGTGAAACTAAGATTTGCTGGCTGAGGGTCTCATAGCTCTCCTCCACACTGCCTCCTAAAGTGAAACCCTCTGCCAGCAGGGTTGGCAGGCACGACTGTTTCAGGAGCCTGGACCATTGCCTACCAAACTTAGTAGTAACTCCTGTGCTGCCACTCCTCGATGTATCGACAGGGAGTAGAAGAGAGAAGTGGACGAGAGCATGATCCGTCCAGCATTGAGGGACAATGTTCCGAATAATCACCTGGCTGGCCTCTGCAAAGATCAGGTCTAGGGTATGACCCTTTGAATGAATCTGGGAGAGCACCAACTGCTGCAGATGAATATTGCCACAGGCCTGGACCAGGTCTTTATAGGCTAAATCTGTAGGCCCGTCTGGCCACAAATTAAAATCTCCCAGAACCAAAGTCCTGGCATGGGTGTTAGAAAGATCGTAAATAAGATCTATCAGCTCAGGCACTGCAGACAAAGCACTGGTCGGGGATCAATAACACAGCAATCCTGAGTGCAGGACACCTCCCTGTCCTTTTAGGGAAAAACCCATTAGTTCACAACCCGGGATTTCCTTAATCTCAAGCTGGGAAATATCCAAAGCTTCCCTAAAAATAAAGCCTACACCACCTCCTCTGGTCCCTACACGAGGATTGTGCCTGATTTTGTAGCCTGGGGGGCAGGCTAGACCCAGTTCCACCGCACAATCCGCTCTGGTCCATGTCTCTGTCATGAAAAGCACATCTAGCTCATAAGACTCAATGAGTAGCGCAATTTCCACGTGGTGCTTGCTAAGGGATCTGACATTAAGCAAGCCACAGGACAGGGACTCCCGGCGCCTAACGGTGGTATGAGGCTGGCGGCTGAGTATAGAACAAGGGTCCATGTTTGTAAGCATGTCTCTAAAATAGATTAACCGGGTAGGAGATGGAGAGGCAGCGTTCCCGGCGCCCGTTGCGACCTGTGCGCAAACGGGCGCAAACGGGCTTACCTCTGGCGCACCTCCGGCGCACTTCTGCTGCACGCCGGCGCTGCGCGCTTGAGCACCAAGCATCTTAAATGGCCATAAGCGCGGGAGTCTGCGAGGGAACCACTAGACCGACAACAAAGATGGTGCCCCAGAATCAGCAAGACTTGATTCCCCCCCACCCAAGATGGCGGCCTTGAATCGCCGCGACGCGGGGAGTATCACACCTAAATGCCCTAAATCCCACAAAATGCGGGGTGACCAACGATTATTGTGCAATGTTAGGAGCTAGAAGAAATTATCACCAGTGTGGGGGGATCCACAGCTGTGGGGACAGGGGTGTCTGAATTTGTGTCTTCCTATGGTAGGGCTTCTCTTTCTGTGGCTGCCGTAGATGTTGATGGGCCTGATGTTGATGGGCCACAGGAAGACGTGGATGGTGTTGGAAAAGCTCTGCACAGGTGTGTGTAAATGTCCTGCTGCACCCCTATGAAGGAGCTCATTTTAGTGTTATGGGTCTGCATATCATGGTGCATCTCAAGGTGTATGTATCTCTGCAGCTGCTTCATCGCCTGGATTTTGGTTACCAACTGGCCCATCACTCCTTAGGGTTCCTGATTAGGTCCTTGGTGGCCTTGGTATGAGTGCCCCGAGTGGCCTCAATCAGCTGGCCCACAGTACACCTCTCACAACATCTATGCCCATGAGCCTGTGCTCTTGGCCCATGGAGCCCTCTCCCACTGGTTCTTGCTCCTCTCTAGATGGGCTGGGGATTGTCACCTCAGGATCCAGGACTGGGGTGCACTGATGGATGTACTTGTGCTAGGTATACAGGTTGGGGGCACTGAGGTTGGCTGTGGTGTTGCAGATGGGGTGGGATGAGTTGGTGTGGCAACAGTGAGACTCACTGTTGCCACCGGCCCAGGCTGTCCAAATGGACCAGCACAGTCATCTACGTCCAGATCTCCAGGAGTGATATCATCACTGAGGGCTTGATCCTGGGATGGAGTGGGAGTCTCTTCAGTGGCCAAGCTCTGGCAAGGTGCTCTTCCAGATTGACCTGTTGTGAAATATAGAACATTGCTATTGGTGGAAGTATAGTATCTACAACCAAATGTTTTGTGACACAGTAGGTAGAAACATAGGGGAAACAAAATAGGTAGAGACATTTATTGGGATATATTTCAGTGGTATTGAACTTATTAACAAGTCATTTGGAAGACCTGAGATGTTACATTTTAGATTAAAGGATAAACATGACATCTCCCAAACATTTATGGCAACACAACTGAGAGGTAATATATGTATTAGATCATTTTGAGGCCTAGGTGTGTACAAAATAGGTGTTCATATTTAGCATTAGTCATCATGTGAGCAGTGTATAGGCGACAGGCCACCTGCCACTTCTAATCAGCTGAGTTACCTTCATACCTGAGCTACACACTTGGGGGTCGATTAGGATGGCAGACGGAAGGACGAACGCCGTCCTGGAGTATGCGGAAAAAGCCTTTTTTACGTCCGCCTGCCGCGGACACTCCGTCTGCCATATTAGGATGGGAAACACTGTCAAATTTCCGTACGCGGCGGGAGAGCATGCACAGCCGCGGAACTACACCCGACCCCGCGGCGGACGTGACCAATCCAGACACACCGCCATATGGAATGACGTCTCCGACCGTCCTCCAAATCATGATGGCGAAAAACATACATAAATTCGCTGCGGAAAAACAACCTGCCTGAACACGGCGGAATCACCACAGCGGAGATACACACCACAAGCAGTTCGCCGTCATGGACCCAGCGCTACACGCATTTCCGATACTCTTCGTGCTCCACCACCAGCAAGTCATGGACCATCATCGACGACGACGCAGGTACGCCAACCCACCAATTGCTGTCGGAAGGGGAGTACCTGCCAGGGCTGTGACGTTGGAAGGGGGAGTGTCATGTCAGAGGAAATACATTGACGATCGCACCAAAATATACACAATTGAAGTACACAACCAGGAATGACAACGACAAACAACAACACATGGTTTATTAGCTTTATTCAACATAATAGGTGTATAATATCTGATTATTCAAGAGCATGGGCACTGGGTACAACAGATCATGTACATCACTGGCAGCACGTGAGAGGACAGAATGCAGTATCAGAACAGCAACAGGGCCTTGTGGACAACAGAGCAGGTACATCAGAGGCAGTAAATGAGAGGGGCTAAGTGCATCAGCAGTCCATTGCACAGAACAGGTACATCAGAGGCAGCATATGAGATGGGCTAAGTGCATCAGCAGTCCATTGCACAGAACAGGTACATCAGAGGCAGCATATGAGATGGGCTAAGTGCATCAGCACTCCGTTTCACAGAACAGGTACATCAGAGGCAGCATATGAGATGGGCTTAGTGCATCAACAGTCCATTGCACAGAACAGCTACATCATTGGCAGCACATGAGAGGGCAGAATGCAGTATCAGAACAGCAACAGGGCATTGTGGACAACAGAGCAGGTACATCAGAGGCAGTAAATGAGAGGGGCTAAGTACATCAACAGTCCATTGCACAGAACAGCTACATCATTGGCAGCACATGAGAGGGCAGAATGCAGTATCAGAACAGCAACAGGGCCTTGTGGACAACAGAGCAGGTACATCACTGGCTACTCAAGTACGTGTGTCAAGCGACCGTGACAAGGACAATAATAATGTCTGGGTGGGTACATTCGTCAATCTACACACAAAGTAAAATGACATGTGAGTGATGGCAACTAAACCTCACACCACAGAATCTGGTGGACTGCTTGAACTACTCGCCTCGGACACACCGCCAGCACCAGCAACAGGAGTGTGAGACACAGCCACCGATCTACTGACTGACACATGAGCCATAGACCCAGACACACCACCAGCACCAGAAACATGAGTGTGAGACACAGCCACCGATCTACTGACTGACACATGAGCCATAGAGCCAGACACACCGTCAGCACCAGAAACAGGAGTGTGAGACGCAGCCACAGCTGTAGTGACTGACACATGAGCCCTAGACCCAGACAGACCGCCAGCACCAGAAACAGGAGTGTGAGACACAGCCACAGATCTACTGACTGACACATGAGCCATAGACCCAGACACAGTGCCAGGACATGTCCCTGTACACTGACCAACAAATACCATGCCTGCATCTGACACATGAGAGTGGCGGACAGACACAGTGCCAGTACCTGCAACAGGAGAGGGCACAACTGACACAGTGCTACTACATGATAGCGTACAATAGACACCGTGCCACTATCTGACACATGAGAGTGAACTGCAGCTCACTCACTAGGACCACTGAAATGATGAGCCACAGGGCTGTATGGGCCAGGAGGCAGTGTGGCCCTGGGAGCTGGGGAAAGCTGTACTGGAGCGACTTCTGGGTGGTCATGTGTCACTGGTGTGTGCCTCCGTTTTTTTGTGAAATGTTGGGGCACCCCGGACCTGACTGGACTGGTAAGTGGAGTGGCATCATCAGACATCAAAGGTTTATCATGTGCTTGTGGTGGTCTGCTCTCTGGGGACGTGCTGGACCCTGCCTGCCGTTTGCTGTGGGCCTGCCTTCTGCCCTCTGCATCATGTGTAATGGGGGATGCAACAACAGTGTACTCCTTCCTCTGCTTCTGCGCGGCGTGGATGGGAGTAGAGGTATGGGGGGACTCCACCACTGACACATGTGCTGTACATTCCTTAAACATCATCCTCAGTGCAGCCAGGGGTGATATATGCCTGTCCTTGATGGTGCTCGTGTCCATGGGAGAACCCTTGGCCATGGGATGTACCTTGGACGTAGGAGGTTTCCTATCCCTGGAATGTTCCTGATCCCTTGCCGGTGCCCTGTCCCTGGGTGAAGACTTGTCCATTGCAGTGTCACTCTCCTTGGAAGTGTCCTTGCCCTTGGGAGTGTCCCTGCTCTTGGGAGGTGCCCTTTCCTTGGAAGTGTCCTTGTCCTTGGGAGTGTCCCTGCTCTTGGGAGGTGCCCTTTCCTTGGAAGTGTCCTTGTCCTTCGGAGTGTCCCTGCTCTTGGGAGGTGCCCTTTCCATGGAAGTGTCCTTGCCCTTGGGAGTGTCCCTGCTCTTGGGAGGTGCCCTTTCCTTGGAAGTGTCCTTGTCCTTGGGAGTGTCCCTGCTCTTGGGAGGTGCCCTTTCCTTGGAAGTGTCCTTGTCCTTGGGAGTATCCCTGCTCTTGGGAGGTGCCCTTTCCTTGGAAGTGTCCTTGTCCTTGGGAGTGTCCCTGCTCTTGGGAGGTGCCCTTTCCTTGGAAGTGTCCTTGTCCTTCGGAGTGTCCCTGCTCTTGGGAGGTGCCCTTTCCATGGAAGTGTCCTTGCCCTTGGGAGTGTCCCTGCTCTTGGGAGGTGCCCTTTCCTTGGAAGTGTCCTTGTCCTTGGGAGTGTCCCTGCTCTTGGGAGGTGCCCTTTCCTTGGAAGTGTCCTTGTCCTTGGGAGTATCCCTGCTCTTGGGAGGTGCCCTTTCCTTGGAAGTGTCCTTGTCCTTGGGAGTGTCCCTGCTCTTGGGAGGTGCCCTTTCCTTGGAAGTGTCCTTGTCCTTGGGAGTGTCCCTGCTCTTGGGAGGTGCCCCTGCTCTTGGGAGGTGCCCTTTCCTTGGAAGTGTCCTTGTCCTTGGGAGTGTCCCTGCTCTTGGGAGGTGCCCTTTCCTTGGAAGTGTTCTTGTCCTTGGGAGTGTCCCTGCTCTTGGGAGGTGCCCTTTCCTTGGAAGTGTCCTTGTCCTTCGGAGTGTCCCTGCTCTTGGGAGGTGCCCTTTCCATGGAAGTGTCCTTGCCCTTGGGAGTGTCCCTGCTCTTGGGAGGTGCCCCTTTCTTGGAAGTGTCCTTGTCCTTGGGAGTGTCCCTGCTCTTGGGAGGTGCCCTTTCCTTGGAAGTGTCCTTGTCCTTGGGAGTATCCCTGCTCTTGGGAGGTGCCCTTTCCTTGGAAGTGTCCTTGTCCTTGGGAGTGTCCCTGCTCTTGGGAGGTGCCCTTTCCTTGGAAGTGTCCTTGTCCTTGGGAGTGTCCCTGCTCTTGGGAGGTGCCCCTGCTCTTGGGAGGTGCCCTTTCCTTGGAAGTGTCCTTGTCCTTGGGAGTGTCCCTGCTCTTGGGAGGTGCCCTTTCCTTGGAAGTGTCCTTGTCCTTGGGAGTGTCCCTGCTCTTGGGAGGTGCCCTTTCCTTGGAAGTCCCTTTTGAGGAGGATGCCTGTGTAGCATGTGAATCCATTTCCCCCAACACCCCTTGATGATCCTGTGTGTCAACTCCAGTGTTGCTCATGTCGTCTTCGGAGAAAAATATCCCAGTCCTAGGGGATGGTGTCTGTCCCCTCCGTGCCCTGCCTTGCTGCCTGTGGCTGCTCCTAGTGCAATAACCTGAATATGAGGCCTGGTCTGATGACTCACTCTCCCCTGTAACATCAAGTGGTGTGGATGGTGGTACAGAAGTAGCACCCTGTCTATGCGACTCTACAATGGCTGAGGACACAGTGTTTGCCAATGACTGAACTGTTCTGTGGAGACCAGCAACATCGCCATGCATCCCCTCCATGAATGCCACCACCTGCCCCAACTTCCTATCGTGGTCTTGGAATGCATTGATCATGTTGGTCTGCCCTACACACATCTGTCACAGCAGATCAACAGCCTCAGCACAAAGTGCACTTTGTGTCACAGGGGCAGGCTCTGCGGTGCCTGCACCGAAGGCAACTCTGCTCCCCCTCCTCTGGCGAGCACGAGCAGTACATGTTACAATGGGTGGCAGTGTGGGCCCTGTGAGCTGTGTCCCGAATGAAGGTGTCGATTGCCCACTCCCTGTCTGTGACAACGGTTCTGACTCACCAACACTCTCTGAGGATGAGGACGATGGTGTCTCCACATGTGAGTCCTCAGGGACGGTTCTGTCCCCCTCTCCGTGGCTGCTCTCTTCAGTCTCAGTCTGCGTGTGTGTCATCTTGGATCCGGATGCATTGCTACCACTCATCTCCGTCGTCTGTGTCTCAGTGCCCTCGGCCAAAGCTGGAAGAGAGAGGGAAGAGATGTTAACCTAAGTGACACACTCACGTGCTGAAGGTTTCAAAGTCACACCGTTTCTTACAGTCGATTGACATGTAGCACCCATCCTGTACACGAACCACCCCTACCACACATCCTCACATCATAGATCCGTGGGTGTCTGTGAAACCTGTACATCATACAAACAGGGCAAGTGCATGCAGACCACCACACATGTCATGCCATGGGACACCAGACCTCAAGGGCATGTCCTGGAACCCTCAAATACAAATCGACTGGTATGTCCACCTGGCGGACATGGGTGTTACCGCTCACTCCGCTAATGACACCAACATGCGGGGGCGTGGCTTGGACGCGAGGCGGAATGGCTGCTTGAAACCGCAGCTCCGCCGACCGAGCCCATAAATCCGATATAAATCCGACAAACTGATGCGCTGACCCGACCGACTTTCCCCTACGGTGAACGGCAGCCTGCTGGAGAAGTTTGCTGGCGTACAAAATCTGCCCAAACGGAAAGCTCGCCATTAATCGGCGGCGGACTGGCTGTGGGCGGAGCCGCGGCCTGGAGGCGAGACAGACGCCGGGACCTCGCGTGAGTCCGGGCCCGGGAGAGGGCTGCGAGCCGCGTGGAAACAACAACGTGCTGGGCGCCGGAGGTCGGAGCGGGAGCTCTGAGTTCGCCGCCCGGAATAAGAGAGGAACGGAGGACCGGCGCTGGATGCTACGCTGCTGCCGTGAGGAGATTCGGAGCGGACTGGGGCGAAAGGAGTGCCGCATAGCGAAGGTGAGCGGCCGCGGAAGAGCCCCCGACAGCCCACTGAGCAGCCTGCTCGACGTGTCCCACTGCGGGACGGCCTGGGGGAGAATCGGGAGCCCACTGAGCCCATGGGACAGCGCTGTCTGTGCGACCTGAGTGCGAGGCCCGTCTCTCTGGCGACCGACATCACTGCCTGGCCCTCGCATTCTTAAAGACACTTTCACTGACCCTGTGGGGACGCGGATCGCCCGAGGCGGCGGATAACCCACAGGAACCACGACCTGGCCCTGAACGCTTCGTGCAGATTGGTGGGTCGGGCAACTGCGAAGTGGAGCAGGACGCCATTTTGAGCTACGAAGGCCCGGGCCTGGTGCCCCGTGATCCCTGCCTGCCCACGAGTGCTTCAACTTGGACCACTGCTACACCTCACTGCGAAAGGCACTGACGCCACCTGGAGGGGCCACCTTACGGCGAGGAGGACGACGGCTGGCCTGAAGTGGATCCCTGCCTACTGCCCTTCCGACGGTAGTGACCTGCACTAACACCTGCGCCTGCACCGTCGTGATTGCTAGACACGATGGGCAAGCCTGACACGCGGCAACCGAAGATAACCTTCGATAAGACAAAGCAGAAGGCGGCGAGCCAGGAGCAATCGGAAGAGGAGGCCGCGGGGGGCGATTCTGGAGCCGCGCAGGCGAGCGAAATAAAATCCATGTTTCAAGAACTTAAAACGAGTCTACAAGGGATCGACCAGAAGATGGATGACTTGGCGGCTCGCATGGACAGCCTCACCAGGCGGATGGACAAACAGGATGGTCGGGTGAATGTGCTTGAGACGCGAGTGACTGAAACTGAGGAGGGTCACACCGCCATGGACAAGAAACTGCGCGGCATGGACAAGATCCTATCGCTGATCCAGCAAAAGAACGAGGATTTGGAGGCCCGCTCCAGACGTAACAACGTCCGCATCACGGGAGTGGCGGAAACGACCAACGTTGGGAAAATGGAGGTGTATGTGGAGACCATGATGTCGGAACTTTTTGGGACGGGACTCTCTCAAATGTTCCTAGTAGAAAGAGCGCACAGGACACTGGGCCCCCAGCCCCAGCCGGGAGCCCCGCCAAGAGCAATAATAGCATGCATCCTGAACTACAGGGACCGGGATACTATTCTCCGCATGGCGAGAGAGGTAAAGGACCTTCAATATCAGGGCAATCACATTTCCATTTTCCCGGATTTCACCATGCAAGTTCAGGCTGCGCGGCGCGAATTTGTCCCGGCTAAGAAGATTTTCCAGCAAATTGGAACCAAATATTCACTCATCTACCCTGCCAAGCTGAGGGTTCAGGGCCCAGGCAAACCTTCCTTTTTCGTGGACGCTAAGGCAGCGCTGCAATATGCGAAGCAGTTATCTCGGGACCAGAAGAATCAGACACCGCCGGATGCCCCGGAGGTGCAAGCTGCGCTGAGTGACGTTGAATGATGGCGTGTCGAAATTGGTATGTACTGAGTAGTTCACATAGATGTGGCAGCCAGAGGGACTAGTTGCTGAACGGAGGCGCTGCTGCACCGCCCTACACAGTTAAGTTGACCTATGGGTTCGCAGCTGATGATCAGGGGGAGGCTCTGGGGGGGGGCATCGACGGGCTGGTGCTGGGTCGCCCTGGCAGCAGCGCAAGATTGGTGTGCATGCGACCTTGTTCCCCCGAGAGTGGATTCCCATTAGACCGGTTCCATTGAAATGCTTTCAGGGGCGTTTGGACATCGAACCGCCATTGATATCGCTTCACGAGGCGAGAGTTGGAAGGGCCTACCGGTAGCGTGGGTCGCTGCTACTTCTCCTGATTGAGATAACTTGGCCTTTTATTACCATGACTAGAAGGTGGGGGATAGTCCACACGGGAGCGCTGTCAGGCTGGCGCTCGTCGCCCTGGCAAAAGTACAGGGTTAGAGTGTGTGCGACCCGCGTTCCCCGAGGGATGATTCCCATGTTCTTCGAACTGTTGAGATGTTCTACGGGGTGTTTGATTGTTGGGCGGGAAGGGAGGGACAGAAAAGCACGACCTGATTGGGGGGTTGGAGCGGGTGGGGGTTGGGTGGGTTTGGGACTGCAAAGCACAGTTGCTTATTGTTTACTTGAGAGACCACTGTCACAGGCAATGTATACACACATGGCAGAACGAGATGGGCCCCAGGGTCCAACTGACATCCAAAGCTGCATAGTGACCACTCATGATAGGCTCTGCTATGCCCTGATGAGAACGCTGCAGCGGGGCACCACTACGCACTCACTAATTAGACCATGACACATATTAAACTGTTAACCTGGAATGTGCGTGGCTTGAATGATAGGCGCAAGGCCCGGCTGGTACAGGCCTACTTGCAGCGGAAAGATGTGGACATATGTTTTCTGCAGGAGACCCACCTAACCGCCAATGCCACTACACTGCTTTGCAGCCACAGATGGGGTGAAACTTTGCATGCTCAGTACTCTAACTACTCCCGGGGGTAGCAATACTCATTAGGAGGGGCCTTCACTGGACAACGTCAGAGGTGACCCTGGATACGGAGGGGAGGTACATAATAGTGGTGGGGAATCTGTGTGGAATGAGGTTGATTCTGGTGAATGTGTATGGTCCCAATGATGACAACCCTGAGTTCTATAATGACCTTTGGTACAAAGTGCAGGCTCGTGGGCAAGCAGCGATTTTATGGGGGGGTGATTACAATGTGGTGATCTCAGACACAATGGACAGGCAGGGTATGGCCAGAGAGCACCACCCCAAGGCGGCTGCCGCACTCGGAGATATCATAACTGAGGCTCGATTAATAGACTCCTGGAGGGTACTGCATCCGGGAGCCCGAGAAGGCACGTGTCTAACAATGCACAGGGCTGCATGGTCAAGGCTGGACTACTGGCTGCTGTCTGGGGATGTTCATACACTTGCGACTGACGTAACACACCTACCACGCTCACTATCTGACCATGCACCAGTCTGCCTTACACTGGCCACCCCGGCGCCATACATCCAGCCATTCAGCTGGAAGTTCCCTTCCAGGGCGCTCAGAGACCAGGTATTTAGCCAAGAACTGCGGGACAAACTGGGGGACTATTTTGAGCTAAACGAGGGGTCGGTCGATTCCCCGGGTACGCTGTGGGAGGCATGTAAGGCGGTGATAAGGGGATGCTGCATGTCACTGAAGACAGGGATACTCCGCTCCATCAGAGCCACCCTGCAGACGCTAGAAATTGAACTGGCAGCCCTTGAGACACAGCTTCGAGAAGCACCCACAGACAGTGCGAGGGCTGCTTTTCGTATGAAACTCACGCAATACCAGGAAGAGGCAGACAGGGAGGTGTCATTCCTTGCGAAAGACGGGCAGGCCCGACGATACGGGGAGGGGGACAGGGCGGGCAGGACACTGGCCAATATGATACGGGCTCCCAGAGCTGCGTCCTATGTACTGGAGATCAGAGACGAGGGGGGAGACGTGGTGAGGGACCCCAAGGTCATCCTCGAGGTCATGACTGACTACTACCGCACACTGTACACGTCAAGGATTACTCCGGACGACCAAACTATCACTGACTATCTGGACACGATAGCCCTGGCCTGGTTTAACAACGGGGCCAGACAGTACATGGATTTGCCTTTCTCGCAGGAAGACATACGGTCAATTATAATGAGCTTGCCGCCTGGCAAGGCACCGGGACCAGACGGTCTAACGTCTGAATTTTATAAGGAGTATTCGGACATTCTGGTACCCAAACTATACAGAGTCTTCGAGGAAGCGGTTGACTCAGGGATACTACCGCAGTCAATGCGAGAGGCGCTGATCGTCACACTGCTAAAACCCGGTAAAGACCCTCTAGAGCCTGAATCTTATCGCCCCCTCTCACTCATTAATATCGACGCTAAGATCTATGCGAAACTGCTGGCTGAGAGACTTAAATACATGCTACCGCAAATTGCCCTGTCAGACCAGTCGGGATTTGTCATGGAAAGGTCCACATCTCACAACCTGAGAGTTCTGTTCGGGTTACTCCACTATCTGGACCCCAAGTCGAAGGCTGCGGCCGCGCTCCTCGATGCGACCAAGGCGTTCGACTCCCTAGAGTGGAAATTTCTTCACTCACTCTTCAAGAGAATGGGTTTCAGCCCGCTGTTTGCCAAACGCATTGGCGTGCTGTATAACCACCCGACGGCAAGGGTACGAGTGAATGGGCAGACCTCGGACTCGATACAGATCACGAGAGGGACGAGGCAGGGATGCCCGCTCTCACCCTTGTTGTTTGCCATAGCCACAGAGCCGCTAGCCGCACGTATGCGACAACACCACACTCAGAGGAGCATTGGCTTCACGTCGCGCGGCCTGCTCATCTCCCTCTACGCGGACGACATTACGATCTACATGATGGACCCCGAATCCAATTTCGATCCGCTGATGCGCGAGATGATCAGATATAGCGGACTCACCGGGATCAATATCAATTGGGCAAAGTCGACCATGCTGCCACTAACGGATAGCACGGTGAAGTGTCACACTGAATATCAGATCGACTGGGCTGAGGAGGAAGTTAAGTACTTGGGCATTCGAGTGAGTCGCACAGTTCAGGACATCTGGCTCTCCAATTTTGGAGTGGCAATGGAATGGCTGGAGGGTAAAGTTAAGAAGTGGAAGTGGCTCCCGTTGTCACTGATGGGACGCATTGCCCTTGCAAAAATGGTGAGAGATGGAAGCACGCCGAACTCAGCGCTCTTCTCAAGAAACCCACAGCAGACCCCACCGACCTCAAGAACTACCGTCCCATCTCGCTCCTCCCGTTCCCGGCCAAAGTCATCGAGAAGACCGTCAACAAACAGCTGGCCGCCTTCCTCGAGACAAATGGATCCCTCGACCCCTCACAGTCGGGCTTCCGAGCGAACCACAGCACCGAGACCGCCCTCATCGCTGCCACCGATGACCTTCGAACTCTGATGGACAACGGAGAAACAGCGGCCCTCATCCTCCTGGACCTCTCCGCGGCTTTCGACACTGTCTGCCACCGCACCCTAGTACAGCGCCTCGGCAACATCGGAATCCAGGACAAGGCACTGGAATGGATCACCTCCTTCCTCGACGGAAGAACACAGAGAGTCCGCCTACCACCGTACAAGTCAGAGGCCACCAAAGTCATCTGCGGCGTCCCTCAAGGATCCTCACTGAGCCCCACCCTCTTCAACGTCTACATGAGCCCCCTCGCGGCCATCGCACGCCAACACAACCTCAACATAATCTCCTACGCCGACGACACCCAGCTGATCCTCTCCCTGACCAACGACCCCGCCACCGCCAGAGCCAACCTGCACGAAGGGATGAGAAATGTAGCCGAATGGATGACGACCAGCCGCCTGAAACTGAACTCGGACAAGACGGAGGTCCTCATCCTGGGCTCCTCGCCATCCGCCTGGGACGACTCCTGGTGGCCCCCCGCCCTGGGCACCGCACCCAAACCGACTGACCACGCACGCAACCTGGGCTTCATCCTGGACTCCTCCCTCTCCATGACCAGACAAGTAAACGCCGTCTCCTCGTCTTGCTTCAACATCCTGCGCATGCTACGTAAGATCTTCCGGTGGATCCCCACCGAGACGAGGCAGACGGTCACCCAGGCCCTCGTCACCAGCCGACTGGACTACGGCAACGCCCTCTACGCCGGAACCACCGCCAAGCTCCAGAAGAGACTCCAGCGGATCCAGAACGCCTCGGCCAGACTCATCCTCGACATCCCCCGACGCAGCCACATCTCCGGACACCTGAGAGATCTGCACTGGCTCCCGGTCAACAAGAGAATCACCTTCCGTCTCCTCACCCACGCGCACAAAGCCCTACACGACCAAGGCCCGAGCTACCTCAACAACCGGATCAACTTCTACACTCCCAAGCGCCTCCTCAGATCAACCAACCACGCCCTCGCCGCCGTCCCCCGCATCCGAAGAGCGACAACAGGAGGAAGGTCCTTCTCCTACCTGGCCGCCAAGACCTGGAACTCACTCCCGACCGACCTGCGCCTGACCCAAGACCACCTCTCCTTCAGGAAGAAGCTCAAGACCTGGCTGTTCGAGCAGTAACGGCACCCCCCCCCACCCAGCGCCTTGAGACCCTACGGGTGAGTAGTGCGCTCTATAAATGACCTGATTGATTGATTGATTGATTGTGGTGGTTCCCAAATTCCTGTATCTATTCATAAACGTACCTCTGCCGTTAACAAAAGCATTTTTTAGCAGGCTCAAATCTGCGGCAATTGAATTAGTCTGGGCGGGTCGGCAACCGAGAGTGACCTGGAACTTCCTCACTCTCCCGTTCCGACAGGGTGGACTGGCTGCGCCAGATTTTGAGCTATATGCGTACAGTGCACAAGCCCAATACCTCTACTACTGGCACCACCCGATCCCGTACCAACCTCACGTAGCTATAGAAATAGATGTTGCGTCCCCATGCCCCGTCAAGACGGCGGTATACAAAAAGTATAAGAGATCGCATGAGGACATTAACACGGTGGAGATGGTGCGCTGGGCGTGGGCGGGCATAGCCAAACGGGCGGGCGCGGGTGACATGTACGCCCCAAGCATGCCGCTGGACGGTAACCCTCTGCTGGAACCACTCATGGATGCTGCAGTGGTACGCAGAGCGAGCGAGAGAGGCCTGAAGACGGCCGGGGACCTGTACCCGGACGACAACTTTATAGAACTACAGGACATGACTAACTCTACGATCCCTACGGCCTCAGAGCTCTTATTGTATTACCAGCTGCGTGCAAGAGTAGATACCCGGGCTTCCCGGAGGCACCGCCGACACTAGCGGCATTGGAGGATGTTCTCTCGAATGCCTCCTCCCACAAATTAATTACGAGGATCTATCGAGCCACACAGAACTCGACTCCACTCCCACACACTGACTCGAGGATGGCCTGGGTGAGGGAGGCGGATATACAAATATCAGACAAACAATGGACGTTTTGTTGCACACAACTAGAACACCTTTCCCCGAATTACAGACTAAGGCTCATACACTTCAACTATCTCCACAGAACGTACCGTACACCCTTGCAGCTTGTGAGAATGGGGCTGGCGGCTGATGCCTCCTGCTGGAGGTGTGGCGAGAGGGAGGCTACTTTTTAACATTTGTCCTGGACGTGTGGTCCGGTGGGAGCATACTGGGAAAACGTATTTCGCACTATAGGTCTGATGATCAACACACACTTGAGTCCTGACCCACTGTTGGGCCTTCTGGGATTTGTGCTGCCGGTACCGAGCGCATCCAGAAAGCTGGTGGCGATGTTGCTCCTGCTCGCCAAGCGACAGATAGCACTAAAATGGAAACAAAAGGCCCCACCAACGACATCAGGTTGGCTAAAATCTGCTTTGTACTGCAAAGACCAGTTGACGACGTACTGGGAAATGATGCCGCTCCGCTCTCGGCCTGCCGACATTTGGCAACCGATGGTGGACTGGCTAGCCCGCTCGGGGGGGAGGAGAGTGACTGAGTGCAGCGTAGTGTTGGTCTACTGTGGGGGAGCGGGGAGGAAGAGGGAAACGGCTTCATGCAGACTATCAGGGACAGCTGGTGGCGAGCATCTTCTTCCAATTCTTGACATTGATTTAGTTAACCTGTGACATTCTATCAAGTGTGTTTCTGTTAGAAGTTCTATGTATATAATATACCATCTCACTGCACACTGTACACTTAATGCTACTTTGCTATGTGAAAGTCGAACATATGCTGCCTACCTCCGGGTTGTTGGCTAAATAGCGGTGTACAGATCATGAATACAAATAAAGGTTTTTGAAAAATCAAAAAAAAAAAAATAAAAAAAAATGACACCAACATGCAATATATGCAAAAGATACGCACCACGGATGTCACTACTGTGTCTGAGCACGGATACATGCATTCACTCACAAGTTACAGTCACATACAGTCTGCTTACCGCTAGTTTGCTGTTGTTCCCCTCTCAGCCGGGCGGACAGGTCAGGATGCGTCACAGCAATTATGCGGTGCATTAGAGGTGTCATGGTGCGTCGGGCAAGGCGGACTGTTCTCAGAATGATCCCCAGTGTCATCTCCGCAACGTTCTTGCTGAGCCTAGATATGTCGTCCCAGCGCTTGTGGCAGTGTGTGTGTGTCGTCTATTGCACACCCCCACTGCCCGTACATCACGTGCTATGGTCCTCCACACGGCCTTGCGAAGGTGCAGCTTCACCTACCAGGATGTGAGACAAGAGGGTAACTCAGTGGACTGTTTCACAATAATAAACATTGCAGAAACACGTATCTTCATGCAGCTATGCGCAGTACAACACATGTGAAGGTCCCG
The DNA here is from genome assembly GCF_964261635.1 of Lissotriton helveticus. Lineage (NCBI taxonomy): Eukaryota > Metazoa > Chordata > Amphibia > Caudata > Salamandridae > Lissotriton > Lissotriton helveticus. The sequence continues at coordinate 381,286,809 of NC_136061.1, read as the reverse complement.
CAGCACACCGCCAAGCTTGCAGAAGCAAGGAGACAGTGACCACCTCATGCCCACCAACATGTTACCCACTTCACTTACCACCTGTCCGGGGGCACCGTAGAGCCGTTCCTAGTGGCTGAGCACACCGTCCACAAGGACATCCAGCTCCTCTGCGGTGAAGGGACGAGACCGGATCTCTCGCACTCTTGACATGGCAAGGTCCAGGACTGTGACACTACAGAAGCAGTTGTTGGATAGCTCAGGAGCAGCAGGTGGAGGTGACGGTCGCAGGCAGCAGTTTTGGATAGCTCCGGAGCAGCAGGTGGAGGTGACGGTCGCAGGCAGCAGTTGTTGGATAGCGCCGGAGCAGCAGGTGGAGGTGACGGTCGCAGGCAGCAGTTGTTGGATAGCTCAGGAGCAGCAGGTGGAGGTGACGGTCGCAGGCAGCAGTTGTTGGTGAGCTCAGGAGCAGCAGGTGGAGGTGACGGTCGCAGGCAGCAGTGGCTGGAAGCAGTGAATGTGTGCAGGAAATCTTCACACATATATAGGGCCCTGAGCTCATATCAGTGGCACACGTCTGCATCAATTGGTTTTCCCTGGATGCTTCATTCAAAAAGAGCCAATGACTCACATTGTTGTGGCGGTGCACGTCTTCCGAAATTTTTGAATGCGCTTACGCGTAACGTGTAACCTGTTCCCATTGGCTACATGTGCACGGACCGTCACGTTCACACAAAGGGTACCTCATGTGCGCGCTACCGCGACGGTGCATCATTTGAAAATTATTCACTCACTGGCGCCGCTATGGCGGTGCATGCTTTCCGCGGGGGCGGTGCAGGCAAACACATACATTTGATGATGCAATCTGAAATGGCAGTTGAAACAACCCCATACAGTGTTATTGCCTCACCCACCGCCAGTCCAGCCCGGTCACCCTCTGCGAGTCCTGGCCGGTCACCCACCGCCAGTCCAGGCTGGTCACCCACTGCCAGTCCAGGCCGGTCACCCTCCGCCAGTCCAGGCCGGTCAACCACCGCCAGGCCTGGCACCGCCCAGTCCTGGCGGAGGGTGCCCTGCCTGGATTGGCGGTGGGTGACCGGCCTGGACTGGCGATGGGTGACCGGCCTGGACTGGCGGTGGGTGACCGGCCAGGACTGGCGGAGGGTGACCGGCCTGGACTGACGGTGGGTGACCGGCCTGGACTGGCGGTGGGTGACTGGCCTGGACTGGCGGTGGGTGACCAGCCTGAACTGGCGGTGGGTGACCGGCCTGGACTGGCAGTGGGTGATCGGCCTGGACTGGCGGTGGGTGACAGGCCTGGACTGGCGGTGGGTGACCGGCCTGGACTGGTGGTGGGTGACCCGCCAGGACTGGCAGAGGGTGACCGGCCTGGACTGACGGTGGGTGACCGGGCTGGACTGGCAGTGGGTGAGGCAATAACACTGTAAGGGGTTGTTTCAACTGCCATTTCAGATTGCATCATCAAATGTATGTGTTTGCCTGCCCTACCACCGCGGAAGGCGTGCACCGCCATAGCGGCACCAGTGACTGATTGATTTCAAATGATGCACCGTTGCGGTAGTGCACACATGCATTTAGCGGGGTGCAACCGGGATGGTCATTGACCATACAGCATATGTAATGCTTAATTGCTGTGTAATCGGTCATCTCCTGTGTTGGTGGAAGGAATCCCCAGATGGCGTATGTACACACACTGCATGTCTCCGTACACATGTAATCTTCTTAGTTGTACGTGTGTGTCAGGACATGTCCGGAATGCTGTAAGATTTTTTATGTATAGTCTATGGACCATGTCCACGTGCGACATTCATGTCCATTTGTTGCATGTGTGCTCAGACTGTAGACCTTGCCAGTGGTTAACAAAGGCTAGTGTTGTGGGCCAAAGTTGCGTCAGATGTGCATTGCGAAGTGTTGACGTATTGGTCTTGTGGACACAAGTGCTCATTTCTACACATCTACACAGTACCGCAAGGGTGTGTACACACATTCATTAGCTGTTGTGAGTGTGTGGTTTGTGTGTGCAAGTAATAATGATGTGTGTGTACATGCATTCTGTGTATGCGTGTCTGTTGTTGTGTGCCCATGCATGTCAGCTGAGGGGGCATTGTATGTGTGTTCATGGGTGCATGAACACAAGTAGGGTGTGTTCCAATTTCATGTTATTTGTGCACGTACATGTGTGTATGGGCCCTCAGTCATGTGTTGTTGCAAGATGTTTTAACATGTGTGCACGTTACATTGTACATGTTAGCCCACAGGATGTTATTTGTGGCTGTCCATTGTGTGTGTAGTCAGCTCTATTGCCTTATATATTGTTCCGGTCACACATATCATCACTGTCTGCAACATGTATTATTAGCATTGTGGTGCTCAAGATGTGATAGTGTTGCACAGCTATGCGTTGTTGGTCATTTGACATCTGCTGCCATCTACTCCCACACAGGAGGGCTCCAAATGTGCATCGACCATACACTGTGCTGGAGGACATGGTTGACGAGGAGGTGATCCGCAAATACCGGCTTGACCGACTGAGATTGCAGGAGCTTGTCACACAATTGTCACCTCATCTACAGCCACGCAGGACATATCCTGGAGCTTTCACACCCACAGTAAAGGTGATGGCGGCACTTCATTTCTTTGCGACTGGCACTTTCCAGTACACAGTTGGTCATGCGGGAGGGATGTCACAATCCATGTTCAGCATGGTTCTGCGGGATGTCCTGAATGACATGATGCTTTACAAGGATAATTACATCCATTTTCTACGTCAGGCACAGTTGGCAGCAGTCAAAGGGGACTTCTATGCCCTGGCCCAGTTACCACACGTAGTGAGTTCAATTGATGGGACACATATTGGTCTCATACCACCCCGGGCACGTGAAGCTGTATATAGGAATCGGAAGCACTACCATTCGATCAACGTGCAAGTGGTGTGCCTGGCTGACAACATCATCTCGCATGTGTGTGCCAGATTTCCCGGTTCCGCCCATGACTCCCACATCATGCGGAGCAGCATTGTCCCCCAACTGATGGCTAATCTGCGTCCAGAACGTGCGTGGCTTGTAGGTGAGTGTGCTGAAAGGACAATTGTGTTGTCAGTGTGTTGTGAGGACAATTGTGTTGTATGTGTGGCATGGTGTTTCCACAAATCCTGGTAATGAAATTTGTGGCTGTCATCACCCCACCTAGGCGACTCTGCGTACCCAAACAGGCCGTGGCTGCTGAGCCTCCTACGGAATCCTACTACCCCTGGTGAATTGCGTTATAATGATGCCCATGGGAGGACACGTCGAGTGATAGAACGTACTTTTGGACTGCTGAAGTCTAGGTTTCGCTGCCTTGACAAAACCAGAGGGGCCCTGCCATACTCACCAGGCAAAGTATGCAAAATCGTGATTGCTGCTGCATGCTCCACAACCTGGCCTTGCGCAATAACATTGAACTGATCATGGACCCTGAAGACCAACAGGTTGCTCGGCCTCCCATCCCACCCATGTCGACTGAAGAGGATAGTGGTGAGGAAGAAGGTGTGGACCAGAGGCGTCAGCTCATTGATCGATATTTACCTTGAATGTGAGTAACTACCGCTTGTACAGCCAGACAATGCGTGATGTATGTTTGGTGGTGGAGTGTGGATGTGGTGTGTCAATGCTGCCTGTTCTGGTATTGTCTGTTTACAAATGTGTGTGTTAGATGGAGTACATGCATGCTCCCTGGTGTGTGTCCTGTGATCCACTTACTTGGTGATGAGTGTGGTTTGTGGGATGTTGTAATACAGTGTGTTGTGATGGGTGTGAATCTCTTTCCTGACCTGTGTTTGTTGTTCTCTCATTATCCCTAGGTCACTCTCACAGAGGCATGATTCTCAACAACATTGATCCCTGCACCTGTTAACGTTACATTCTAAGACAATCATGTGATTAAAACATGGAGGCCACACATCATTGAGTGTTTACGTGATGTTTATTTACAGGTTGACGATTGATGTTGGTGCATATTTACAAAGAAGTGTTGGTGGGGGAGTGAGAGTTGAAGGTCATGGCAGATAAAAACACCGTGGGGACACCATAATGTGTGATGTCCAACTAGTCCAACAGACGTGTGGCAATGGTTGGCATTGTGGGACAGGATAGTTTTCAGGGTGAATGGCAGGCTCAGACAAGGGTGAAGTCATTGGCGCCCCCTCTTAGAGCGGGTAGATGGAGCAACACCACTGCTCTCACCTGCATCCAGCCTCGGACGCCCCCTCCATCTTGTAGCCAGAGCGGAGACAGCTGTGGGGGCAGGTTGGTCAGGGTCCACCTCCCTGTCCGTGGGCTCAGGTGTGGGTGGCGGTGGTGTTGGGGAGCGGTCCCGCTGGGTACTAGGGTGAGGGGGTGGTGGTGTGGCGCGGGATAGCCAGTCCCTCCACAGAGCAGTTGCTTGGCCCATGATGTCCACAATTTGGCCTATGCGGGTATCAATTGACCGCAACAGATGACTGCTCTCTTGTGAGTCTTGGTGGGCCCGATCAGACTGTTCCTGCGCCCGCTGATAGGAGGCATTGACTCTAGCGATGGCTTCCAGGGTTTCGGCGGCAGTATGGGGTGGGTGTCCTTCCCCACCTCGACGGACAACTGCACTCCTGGTTGTGTGCTGTGCCCTCACCTGTGTCCTCTCACGTCCACTCTCCCTGCTTGCCTGGGATGTTGATGGTCCATCATCGGCTGATGGATCAGGCAGGGTGGCACAGGCAGGAGTGGTGGTGGTGGTGGTGGTGGAGGTGGTGGTGGTGGCTGCACAGCTCACTATGGCAGGTGATGGTGTGGTGACACAGGCCGAGGTGGTGGAGGCATTGATGTCCTGGGAGCCTGATGGCCCTGGAAGTCTGCTTGGTCCCGCATCGTCCTCTGCGTCTGAGCTGGCAATGGGCTCGTCCCCAGAGAGTCCGTGCTGTGAGGGGGGCGACTGGTGCTGCCGGTTGCTGCTTTCGCCAGTCAAGTTGTGATCACCTGAGGGACAAGATTATTATGATCAATGCTGTGGACATGACATGTTTTTGGTAACAACATTACAAATCAATTACCTCTCTCACACACCCCACACACTCCCCCCACCCACTGCCATCCCTCCCTGTGGCCATGGGGGCCTTTTGGGAGTTGTAGTGCTGGTCTCTCACACACACCCCCCCCACCGCCACCCTCCCTGTGGCCATGGGGGCCTGTTGAGAGTTGTAGTGCTGGTCTCACACACCCCACACACCTCTCGCACTCCCCCCACCACCACCACCACCACTCTCCCTGTGGACATGGGGGCCTGTTGGGAGTTGTAGTGCTGGTCTCACACACCCAACACACCTCTCGCACTCCCCCCACCACCACCACCACCCTCCCTGTGGACATGGGGGCCTGTTGGGAGTTGTAGTGCTGGTCTCTCACACCCCCCACCCACCGCCACCCTCCCTGTGGACATGGGGGCCTGTTGGGAGTTGTGGTACTGGCTGCTTTGACAACATGCAAGCCTGGGAACGTAGGAGGCAACATTTGTGTTTGGTCATGGTGGGTGCATTTGTGGCCAGGACTTCACATTTGGGTGACTGTGTGGTCCACATGCATGGATTGGGGCCAGGGAGATGTGTGTTGGCAGTTGTGCATGGCAGACCATGGCAGTGTGATCGTGGTCATTTGTTTGTACTTACCAGCCTCTTCTCCCTCCTCGATTCCTTCCAGGCTCTCAGGGTGCAGTATGCCCAGCACCTTCTCCTCCCATTCAGCAAATGGTAAGGGCTCCGGGGGAGTGCTGCTGCCAGTGTGGGGTGCCCGCAGGTGGTTCTTCACCCTGATGCCTTTCACCCTTGCCTTGAGGTCATGCCACCACCTCTGGATGTCGTGTTTGGTGCATGGCACGGTCCCTGAAGCATTCACTCTGTTCACTATCCTGTCCCACATGTGGTTTTTGGTTGCCAAGGTTGTCTGCTGGACTAGGTTGCCGAAGAGCTGTAGTTCGACACGGATGATTTCATCCACCATGATCTTCAACTCAGTGTCAGTGAATTTTGGATTTTTCTTTGGTGCCATGGTGTGTGATGTGCAAGGTGTTGGTGTGGTGGGGTGGGATGTGCAGGTGTGTGGTGTGTAGGGATGGTGTTGTGTTGGTTTGTGTGGTGTGTGTGTTTGTCAGCAGGTTGTATGTGTGTTTGTGTGTGTCTGCTGCTCGTGGTAATGTGGCTCTTGCTTGCAGCTATGCTGTGATGCAAAGGACTGTGGTAGTGGGAACAATTCATTTTATACTCTGTGTGGTGGTGGTGTCCCAATGGTTGTTGGCAATCAGGTGTTCTGTGGGTGTGGTGATTTAGGTGCATTTTTCGGAGCTTGGGGGTTGTCATTGGGGCGTGTAGTTGCTGGGGGTGGGTGTTTCAGGTGGTTGGGTGTTCTGTTTAATGTATTTTTTATTTACTTCCGTCTGCCATTTTGTAATCGGTTTGACGGCAGGTATGGTGTTTGTGTGGTCCTTCCGCAGTCATGGTCCGTTTTCGGAGGTATTGTTTCCGCGGCAGTGGAGGACGGAGGTGAGTTCCGTTGGAATGGTGGCATTATCCTAATCGCGCGGACGGACCCTCCGCAGGTATAGCGGCGGTTGGGCCTGTTCCCATGGTCATGTCCGTCCGCGGCGGTAGGTGTTCTTTTGGTTCCGTCCTCCGCGGACGGTGTTAGATGTGTTCCGTCCGCCGCGGACGGTGTTTGATGTGATCCGTCCGCCGCGGTCGGAGAGTTTTTTACATGAATATCCTAATCGTAACCGCAGATTCTCCGCGGTGCGGGCGGGAGTGATTTTGCCGCGACCATGGCGGACGGTACCCGTTACCGTCCGCCATCCTAATGAGCCCTTTGGTTTGGTGTAACTCATGTCGTCAATAGTTTCAGTTTAGGAGACCAGGACAACATAAAGATAAGTAGGCAGACAAGTCAGCATTGTATGTAGTTTGCTCAGTCATTTACAATTGGACATCTGTTGCAATATGTAAGACAGGTGAAAATGGGCAAAATCACAACTTCTTCTTGTTTTGAGTTACAGAAACAGGGCCTCGTGGTAGTTGTAGTCATTTCAGTCTCTACTTGCCAACACATGCAAAATGGCTAGTGTTACATACCTGTTGCCAAACTGCAGTTGGGATGTACCATACATTTACATATTAACATATATCATACCTGGGATGATATTTTTAAAGTAATACACTTACACGCACCATTCTAACATGTGGCATGTAATGGAGATTGATACATCTGATCTTATATGCAACAATACACATTAACACAGATACTTTAAGGACTGCATGTTAGTAAACAAGGCACACACACAATGGGAAAAGCTGAGTTGAGAGCAAACAGGACATTAAGGAATTGTGACAGTTTGTGATGTGTAACTTACCAGACTCTACTCCCACATGTATTCCGGTCAAGCCTTCAGATGGTAGGATGGGCAAGACCTTCTCCTCCTTGTGAAACAGATGTATTGGAGTGCTAGGAGGACCACTGACAGTCTTCTGGGCCTCCAGATGTTGCTTGGAGACCTGGGAACGCACCTTCGCCCTCAGGTTGTTCCACTTCTTCCTGATTACCTCATGTGTGCGCAGGGTGGTACCTACACAGTGGCGGCTCCCCCATTGGAGCATGGGGGCGTCGCCCCAGTGCTTTCTTGCAGTGCGAGAAGGCAGAAACATAAATGGAAATTTATGTTTCTGCCTTCTCGCACTGCGAGAAAGCAGAAGAGCCTGGCTGGGGGCGGGAGGGTGGGCGGTCCAGCTCGAGAGCAGGGGGGGAGTGGCTGACCCACTGTTGGGGGTATTGACTGTTTGATCGGCGCTGGGGCCAACCAGTCAATACCCACAACAGTGGGCAAGCCACTCCCCCCCAGCCCTAGAGCAGGACCGCCCACTCTCCCTTTTTCTCAATGTGGAGAAAATGGCCCGCCTGTGGAGCGCTCTCCGATGCAGGTCACCAATCACAACGCTGCCAATGCAGCGTTGTGATTGGCGGAGGGGAGGGAGGCAGCCTTTCCTGATAACAAAGCTTCTGGAGTTCAAAAATACAGGACGGCGGGAGTCTGACCCGTCCAGAAGCTGCGGTGGCGCGGGAGTCTGACGGTAAGTTTTATTATTTTATTTTTTTAATGAACCCATCCACCCTCCCCCATCCCTCCTTCCGTCACCCCCAAGCCCCCACTACCCCATTTTCGCCTCAGTCATGCCTGCTGCGACTGAAACAGAGAACAGAGAGGGAAAGAGAAGCTGAGAGCGCTTTTTGCAAGGCAGTCCTCTGTTCAATTCCTCTGCCAACAGGTGTGCATTGAAACAGGTTATGAAATGGGCCCGTTGTGATCACCGTTAGACCTCCTCCCAGCCTACATTCCTTTCATAGCTGTCTGGCATGGCATCCCTCTTTCAAAAGCAACTTCTCCCCAAGGTCACTCTCAGGACGCATCCATGCCTGCAAACGGGATATTGGGCCAGCCCAAAATTGGTTCGAATTAATTACGAACTGTTCTGCACTATCCTAGTGTTCCTTCCTCGTGGCAAGATATCGGGTGACACCTCAGTTCGAGATATAGAATTGTTTACTGCTACTACCAAAAGAAGTGCAAGCTTTACAAATCTTTTCAGATTTGTGTTAGAAAGTTCTAAATGAACTCAGTTCATATAAATCTTTTATAACACAAATGTGAAAAGATTTGTAAAACGTGCACTTCTTTTGGTAGTAGTAGTAAACGCTTCTAGAACTTTCCAACAGCTATGGTCAAAAATAGACGGTGGCGTGACAAGGCTTGGCAGACTGATAAAGCGCTGCAAATAATTTTGCTAGGGCGCCTATGGTCGCCTTTTCAGTGTAAAGTAGAGCAGGGCTGATATAGGGGTGGGAGGTAGCATGGTGAGGATTGGTGAATTGGAAGTGGTTGATGAGACCCATGACCCTGGGCAGAGAGGACAGCAAAGCATGGGTGAGTGGAATCAAATGTATGTTTGTAAAGGCAGAGACTTGTGTGTCTGTTTGGATTCAGTTATTTCTCGGACATCTGTGGCCACCTCTAGGTGTGAATGGGTGTAAGGGCTGGGGTAGAATCAGCCACAGCCTGGCCTGCAAACTTCCTTCCTTCGTTGTTGTGATCTTTTCCCACACAAATTGTCCCATCCCAAACACTAGAGAAGCCCCATATAGATGTGTGCTTGCAGTTTGACTGATGGTGCCCCAGCCCTCTCGGCGATCGCTCTTTCAGATTCATCTGTTTGTGAGCCTTATAAGCGGCATGCTCCGCCCCAATGCTCCTTTCAGAAATATCAGCCTCCCTAACCTGACCACAGGCTGTCTTCCTCAGCCCGCGTTTCCTAGGAGACTGAAGGCATTTGTTGGAACCTGCATCTTTCCCTAGACCAGTGCCCAGTTGTATCAGCGGGGGAAGCTGCTTCAGCTATTTTACTGCAGCTCATAGGAGGGAGGCAGCTAACACCAGGCTCTCCAATTGCTGGAATTTTTTTTTTCTAGGGCTTCCTTTTCAGCGCTAAGAGGAGCGAGGCTGATATGACAGCGTGCAGTAAAAACACTATATAATTGTTTTACGGTATAATTAAGTGATCCTGGGTTTGTAGTTCCCTGCTTTTCTGGTCTTTGACACTACAGGTATTTGGTATGATAGGCACAGGCTAAGATGAATTATAATAGCATGTAGTGTAAGGAAGTATAAGTAATTCATTAAAAACTGCTGGGTTTCGAATGAAGTTGAGTATAGTGTTTGTTATTGATGCTTTTGCAGAAGAGATGCTGTCTGGCCTGGCTTATGTCATACCGAGCAGAAGGCTTTTAGGGATGCTGAGGAGAAAACGGGAAGGTGCTGGAACAATTTTCAGAGTGGGGGTGATGTCATCAATGTTGTGTGACTGACTGAAGTCATAGGGATTGTGAAAACCTTCTTGCTTTCTCAAATTTGTTTGAAAATGCACCCTTTGTCCATTCTTTTCTCAACATTTTCTCTAGGAGGGGGGGAGATCCCCCTCCTCCAAATCCTTATTATGCCGGTTGGGCTCGCTCACTAACCACAAGGCAATCATCGCAAACATTTATGCCTCACCACTTTCAAATGTCACCAGCCGCCACTGTACCTACAGAATTCACTCTGTTGACTTTTCTGGACCGTATTTCCCTTCTCTTACTGAGAGCAGCATGTTTGACTTGGGCTCCAAATATTTGTGGCTCTACTCTTATGATTTCATCCACCATGACTGACAACTCAGCCTCTGAAAAACATGTATTTTTTTGGCATAACATAACTCCAAGTTAAAGTAAGTGACAATGAAAAAAAGGGATGTGCAACAAGAGTGTGTGGATAGTGGTAAATCGGGTGGGTTAAAAAAGGCTGACTTATCTCACCAACAACTGGGCTCTGACTTGCTGTGTTGCAGTGGAGTGGCAAAGGATCATGTTCTGAAATGGGGTGTGTTTTATAGTTTGATTTGCAGCTGTATCCACTTGCCCAATGGACATCAGGTGTTTTGTATTCGTATCCATCCAATCGTCACTGTTATGGTGCTTTGCTGAGATCGTACCATGGAGGACTACCGCCGTTGGGGAACTGCAACAAGGGGATCGCCAGTGCAACTGTGTTTTCGTAATCAGCTTGGCGGGAACCCATAGCCTTGATGGCGCTGGAGTATACATTGCCAAAATTACAGTCCGCCACGGCACAGAGTTGACATACTCTGTCAACGCGGTCGGTGGTTCAGGCTGCATGCATCACAATTTGACTCCTCTGTCTTCTTGGGACCACCACTGAATGATGGTAAGACCGCCAAACACGCAATCGAGCTCTATGTCTAATTCCGTAGAAAAAGTGCTTTTAGTTTCAGCCTCTATGCATAGGTCATGCAGTCAGGGGTTCAAAATCTCATGGAATAGACTGTTTATTTAAAACAGAGCAACTCTTTCTCTGAGCCCCTATGATGTAAAGATCTAATTGGCTTACTCACTGATAGCGCCAGTCCTGATCAGCAGAGTGTGTTACCCTGATAACTCTGAAACAGATTGTTTTAAAAACCATTTTCCTGATGTGTGAGAGTCTATTACAGACATTATGCAGAGAAATGTTATGTTTCTATTTCATGCAACATCCATAAAAAGTTTCTTTTAGATTAAAACAGGACCTCATGTATGAGAAATGGAAGTCACAGAGATTATTTGCAGTAATATTAGTGAGCTACTGCTGTGTTACAATTTGAAAACATACATCACTATCCCTGAACATTAGATGTAAACACATTCAGAATCTGGAGACTTGGCCAAGGAGGGCATGAAAGAACTGAAATTGGATCATAAATTCAAAGCTGCTCCGAACGGGGTCCCCGTATATGTTTGACCCAGGGCCCCCAAACTCCTTAAGATGTCCCTGAACGAAGTAGAATGCATTCGCAATCCTGCCTGACATTGGTGCTAAAAGAAATCGCCCTAAGACCCTGAATGCCAAAGCATATAGAAGCACTTGTAGTTAACTTTCACGATTGAATATAGAATATATTTTCTTGTACATGTAAAGCTGACAACAAAGGTCCATGTTGCTGCACTGTGCTCAGGTTAGAGGAAGAACAGTTTGAGTATTTTGGTGTTCTTCTCACACTGCTCAAAAGGAAAAACGGATTTATTTTTAAAATCAGTCTATTTTATAATATATGTTCTTCCTCTAACTCGAGTGCAGTGCTAGGTTCGTAACTGAAACATCTGAATACTGCTCAGTGCGGCCTGCTCTGCGTGCCCAGCAGGTGACTTCCGTACATTTAAAATAATAATTTGCTACTCTTAAGTGATAGTTTTCAAAGGTCTATCGTGCTTATACATTAAAGAAACAGGATTAAATCATTTTTATTTTCTCATTTACGAAATGTAAGGCTATTTTTCTTAAGCCTCTCAAAATTCTCTTCGGTCGGACCACTCGCACAAAGACACAAGAGGTACACTGCAGGGGGCAGGAACACCATATATGTATAGGAGTCAAAATGAGGGAGGAAGGGAAAGAGAGAAAAGAAACATAAAAGTATTACATGGGCAGGGATAAGAGGCACTAATACAGGTGAGAGGAAAGAGAAAAAAAAATGAGCGAGACTGCTGAGAGTGCAAAGAGAGACATACATGAGAAAGGAAAGAAAGATGAAAAAAGAGAGAGAAGACTGAGGGGCCGATTCCGATCTCGTTTGGTCAGCTCTCCGAGACATGTCAGTAGCCCTTACCTTACGGCTGAACCGTACCAGGAGCGAGACCATCCGGGCGAGGAAGTGCGATGTGGAAAAGTGCCAAAATCCCGACCGATCCGCACACTCCGACTCCATCATCAATCTCCGACCGAGCCTGACCCGGAAACACTCGATTCGCGCCGCATGGCACCATAAACACAGCTACTTCCGTCCGGTCAAGTAAGATGCGCAGTCCCTACGTTCCGGACGGGTCGCTACGTACGGCATGTCACAGCACCCGGAAGAGCTGCATATCAACTCCGATTGGCGCCATTAACCCATTCCACGGATTTGAACCGGAGCACCTTGGAAATGATCGAGACGGAGCATGAACCCAATCGCGCAGGTCATACCAGTCCTGTACATCTATGACCGGATGAGGAACAGACGCGGACTTCCCAGACGGTAAGTCCGACACCCACCCCAAAAACAAATCCAGGAGGTCCAGACCTTGCCCACCATTACCACGCCTCCTTAGGGAACTCAAGGCCACCTCCACTGCCACCCCACCCATAGGGGCATGTTGCCTATCACTGATGTCACCCCACCCATATGTGTCATGTGCGCTATCACTGATGCCACCCCACCCATATGTGTAATGTTACCTATCCCTGATGCCACCCCACCCATATGTGTCATGTGCTCTATCACGGATGCCACGCTACCCATATGTGTTATGTGCTCTATCACTGATGCCACCCCACCCATATATGTTATGTTGCCTATCACTGATGCCACCCCACCCATATGTGTAATGTTACCTATCTCTGATGCCACTCCACCCATATGTGTAATGTTACCTATCCCTGATGCCACCCCACCCATATGTGTTATGTCAAGTCAAGTCAAGTCATAACATTTATATAGCGCACTACATACCCAGAGGGTTTCAAGGCGCTTAGGGAGGGGAGGTGGATTATTTGTCAAATATCCACGTTTTAAGCTGCTTTCTGAACGCTAGGTGATTCTGGGTGAGGCGGAGGTAAGCGGGGAGTGAGTTCCATGTTTTGGCAGCCAGGTATGAGAAGGATCTGCCTCCCATGGTGGACTTGTTGATGCGAGGTACAGTGGCGAGGGCTTGGCTGGAAGAGCGAAGTTGGCGGGAGGGGGTGTAGAAGGACAGTCGAGAGTTGAGGCAATCTGGTCCGATGTCGTAGAGTGATTTGTGTGCGTGGGTAAGCAGTCGGAAAGTGATCCTCTTATTGACGGGTAGCCAGTGGAGGTCTTTAAGGTGACCAGAGATGTGTTCGTTGCGTGGGATGTCTAATATGAGCCTGGCTGAGGCGTTTTGGATTCGTTGTAGTTTCTTCTGGAGTTTAGCGGTGGTACCTGCGTAGAGGGTGTTTCCGTAGTCCAGTCGGCTCGTGACTAGAGCGTGGGTGACTGTTTTCCTTCTTTCGGAGGGGATCCAGCGAAATGTTTTTCTGAGCATGCGAAGAATGTTGAAGCAGGAGGAGGATACGGCGCTGACTTGTCTGTTCATAGAGAGTGAAGAGTCCAGGATGACGCCAAGGTTCCGTGCGTGGTCTGTCGGGATGGGTGCATTTCCGAGGGCTTCCGGCCACCAGGAGTCGTCCCATGCAGAGGGGGATTTACCTAAGATGAGGACTTCTGTTTTGTCTGAATTCAGTTTCAGACGGCTTTGTTTCATCCATTCGGCGACTTCTTTCATTCCTTCGTGTAGGTTAGTTTTAGCGGTGCTGGGGTCCTTGGTGAGAGATAGGATCAGTTGAGTGTCATCCGCGTAAGAGATGATGTTGAGGTTGTGTTGGCGGGCGATGGCCGCGAGGGGGCTCATGTATACGTTGAAGAGGGTGGGACTGAGTGAGGATCCTTGTGGTACGCCGCAGATGATTTCAGAGGCCTCGGACTTGAATGGTGGGAGGCGGACTCTCTGGGTTCTTCCGGTGAGGAACGAGGTGATCCATTCCAGTGCCTTTCCTTGGATTCCGATGTTTCTGAGGCGTTGTAAAAGGGTGCTGTGGCAGACTGTGTCGAAGGCTGCAGAGAGGTCGAGGAGGATGAGGGCGACTGTGTCTCCATTGTCCAGTAGAGTTCGAATGTCGTCTGTTGCTGCGATGAGGGCGGTCTCAGTGCTGTGTTTGGCTCGGAAGCCAGATTGTGAGGGGTCGAGTGATTTGTTGGCTTCGAGGAAGGCGGCGAGCTGGTTGTTGACAGCTTTCTCGATGACTTTGGCCGGGAATGGAAGAAGCGAGATGGGGCGGTAGTTTTTGAGTTCGGTGGGGTCTGCTGTTGGTTTTTTCAGAAGGGCGGTGAGTTCAGCGTGTTTCCAATCTTCTGGGAAGGTAGCGGAGTTGAAGGAGCAGTTGATGACGTCTCGGAGGTGCGGAGCTATGACGGAGTCTGCTTTGTTGAAGATGTGGTGGGGGCATGGGTCTGTGGGGGATCCAGAGTGGATGGAATTCATCAGACGGATGGTGTTCTCAGTGGAGATTGGGTTCCAGGCGTTGAGGGTGTTGACGGGGGGAAGAAGGTCAGCTGATGGTAGGGTGGGTTGGCTTCCGGGTTGGTTGTCAAAGCTGTTGTGGATGTCAGCAATCTTGTTGTGGAAAAAAGAGGCTAGGGAATCGCAGAGGGTTTGAGAGGGGGTGATGTCGTTGGAGTTGGCCGAGGGGTTGGAAAATTCCTTGACGATGTTGAAAAGTTCCTTGCTGTTGTGGGCGTTGTTGTCAAGTCGATCTTTGAATGCTGTTTTCTTGGCTTTTCGGATCAGTTGGTGGTGAGTACGGATGGCGCTTTTGAAGGCGTCCTTGTTGCTGGTGGATGGGTCTTTTTTCCAGGCCTTTTCAAGGGAGCGGCACAGTTTCTTGGATTTCTTGAGGTCGTCGTTGAACCATGAAGCCTTTTTGATGCCAAGTTTGTGTTGACGTTTTTTCAGTGGTGCTAAGGTGTCGGCGGTGTTGGATAACCAAAGGGTGAGGTTGGAGGCGGCTTCGTTGGCGTTAGAAGAGGGGGCTGGGGAGGTTTGAAGGAGTGATGTGGAGATCTGCTCTGTGGTGATTTTGTTCCAGTTTCTTTGTAGAGTTGGTTGGAGGTGGATGATGGGTTTCGGCTTGTTGTAGGTGAAGTGAACGCAGCTGTGGTCAGTCCAGAGGAGATCTGTAGTGTGGCTGAAGGAGATATGGTTGCTGGAGGTGAGGATGGGGTCAAGAGTGTGACCTGCGATGTGGGTGGGGGAAGTGACCAGTTGTTTAAGTCCGAGGTTGGCGAGGTTGTCTAAGAGGGTGGCGGTGTTGCGGTCGTTGATCTTTTCAAGGTGGAAGTTGAGGTCTCCCAGAAGGATGTAGTCTTTGGAGGGGAGCGCGTGTGGGGTGATGAAGTCCGTGATGTCTTCACTGAATTTTGCGCGTGGCCCTGGTGGTCTGTAGAGGAGGGTGCCTCTGAGTGTGGTCTTGGGGTCGATGTGGATCTGGAAGTGAAGGTGTTCGGAGTTGGCGAGGTTGGCATCAGAGCTGGTTGAGATGCGGATTGTTTTCTTATGGACGATAGCGATTCCGCCTCCTGTATGGTCGGTGCGGTCCTTGCGTGTGATCTTATAGTCATCAGGGATAGCGATGGCGATGTCAGGGGCGGAGGAAGCGTTCATCCAAGTTTCCGTTAGGAAGGCGACGTCAGGAGAGATGGTGTCTAGTAGGTTCCAAAGGTCAATGGCGTGCCTGTGGACCGAGCGGGTGTTGAGAAGGATGCATTCTAGGTGGTTGGGGTCGGGAATCTGTGGTGTGGTCGTAGCGGAGATGTTGTCGGTGCCGATGAATTTGCAGGAGAAGCAGGAGAACGGTCCATGGGTGCGTCCAGGAGCGGCTTGGACGCAGTCGGGGGCGCGACCGGGGTTAAGGGCTAGGAGGGTGGCGGCATCATAGGTAACGCGGGGGGGCTGGGCAGCGCGAGGTGCAGGGGGTCTGGCGCTGGGCGCGGTCCAGGCGCGGACGGGCGTAGACGGGCTTACCTTTGGCGCACCTTCGGCGTGTCCGAAGCGCGTGGACGCTGCGCGTGGAGGCATTGGCCATAAATGGAGGGTGGAGGGGGCGGAGCGTGGGAGGGTCAGCAGCTGGGAGGCGGTGGCGGGAGGAGGGGCGGCAACAACAACAACAACACAAAATGGAGGGTCAAAGGCGAGAGCCTTACACGCACTAGCAGCTGAATATAATTTAAATGCAAAGTAACTGCCTCAGCGACGTCGCGTTAATAATTAAATAAAAGCGACAGTGCGGCGCTGATTAAATAAGTCAAATACACAGAGCAGCACATTTAATTAAATAATTAAGTAAATCCCAACAGTGCAGCGCTATGAAGCGATCGTGCAGCGCTATAAAATGAAAGGTTATCTGAGTCAATGCAGCGCTAGTATCTCGAGGTATGAGGTCAAACGATACCAGGCTGGAGCGTGGGGGAGCAACCGGGCTGAAGGAGGGTCCAGGCGGTCACCTGGACCGCCTGTTATGTGCTCTAGCACTGATGCCACCCCACCCACATGTATTATGTTGCCTATCACTGATGCCACCCACCCATATGTGTAATGTTACGTATCCTTGATGCCACCCAACCCATATGTGTTATGTTGCCTATCACTGATGCCACCCCACCCATATGTGTCATGTGCTCTATCACTGATGCCACCTCACCTATAATTATCATGTTGCCTATCACTGATGCCACCAAACCCATATGTGTTATGTTACCTATCACTGTTGCCACCCCACCCATATGTGTTATGTGCTCAATCACTGATGCCACCCCGCCCATATGTGTTATGTTGCCTATCACTAATGCCACCCCACCCATGTGTGTAATGTTACCAATCCCTGATGCCATCCCACTCATATGTGTCATGTGCTCAATCACTGATGCCACCTCACCTATAATTATCATGTTGCCTATCACTGATGCCACCCCACCCATATGTGTTATGTTACCTATCACTGATGCCACCCCACCCATATGTGTTATGTGCTCTATCACTGATGCCATACCACCCATATGTGTTATGTGCTCTATCACTGATGCCACCCCACCCATATGTGTTATGTTGCCTATCACTGATGCCACCCCACCCATATGTGTAATGTTACCTATCCCTGATGCCACCCTACCCATATGTGTTATGTTGCCTATCACTGATGCCACCCCACCTATAATTCTCATGTTGCCTATCCCTGATGCCACCCCACCGATATGTGTTGTGTTGCCTGTCACTGATGCCTCCCCACCCATATGTGTCATGTGCTCTATCACTGATGCCACCACACCTATAATTATCATGTTGCCTATCACTGATGCCACCCCAACCATATGTGTTATGTTGCCTATCACTGATGCCACCCCACCCATATGTGTAATGTTACCTATCCCTGATGCCACCCCACCCATATGTGTTGAGTGCTCTATCACAGATGCCACCCCACCTATAAATATCATGTTGCCTATCACTGATGCCACCCCACCCATATGTGTTGTGTTACCTATCCCTGATGCCACCCCACCCATATGTGTTATGTGCTCTATCACTGATGCCACCCCACTCATATGTGTTATGTTGCCTATCACTGATGCCACCCCACCCATATGTGTACTGTTACCTATCCCTGATGCCACCCCACCCATATGTGTCATGTGCTCTATCACTGATGCCACCCCACCTATAATTATCATGTTGCCTATCACTGATGCCACCCCAACCATATGTGTTATGTGCTCTATCACTGATGCCACCCCACCCATATGTATAATGTTGCCTATCACTGATGCCACCCCACCCATATGTGTAATGTTACCTATCCTTGATGCCACCCCACACATATGTGTCATGTGCTCTATCACTGATGCCACCCCACCCATATATGTTATGTGCTCTTTCACTGATGCCACCCCACCCATAGGTGTTATGTTGCCTATCACTGATGCCACCCCACCTATAATTATCATGTTGCCTATCACTGATGCCACCCCACCCATATGTGTTATGTTACCTATCACTGATGCCACCCCACCCATATGTGTTATATGCTCTATCACTGATGCCACCCCACCAATAAGTGCAATGTTACCTATCACTGATGCCACCCCAGCCATAGGGAGGATGATGTGACCCACATCCATCAAACATCAGCCACAGGCATGTCAGTCAAATACATTCCACAACAACATAATGCCAACAGTGTGTAGTGCCTGACAAATAGCCACAACAGTGATTATGATTCATGACACACAAAGTAACTAGCATCACATGTGTGAAGTAAACCAGAGTGTGGGCTATACAAGTCAAGCTTTGAAATAGCACTGGGTCAATGTGTGACAAAAAACCATCAGTGTGTCCATCCAATGTACAATGTGTGGACACAAACTGCAGCTAAAGTAGAGCATTGTGGAAAAGGGTCACAATCACCCATCATCACAGTGACCACAAGGTAGGTGGCATCATAGAAATAACAGCACTTGACAAACAGTATGTATGATTACTGTGCATGTCAGGACAACACCTGTACAGTCAAACTTCATCTACTACCCAATGTAGGCACAGGTGACATACGCATGGGTACGGTATTGCCCCGTAAGTCACCTGCACTTACACAATTCATATGTCTACCTAGTTGCACAGAGGACACAGTTGATTTTACACCAAGGATGTCCAGCACCTGCATGGACAGTGTAGATGCCATAACAGTCAGGGAAAGTGTCACATTGCACATTGTGAAGCACATCATATGTGCATGGGTTCAAGCCACAGATGTGGCCATGCCAAAGAAATGTTACCATCTCTGTGCCAAATTAGTCAATCATGACACCCCCACTCAGCTGCAAAGGATGACATGGATACCAACCTGACCATCAATCTCATCTTATGGCCCACATGGAGTACACCACATCAACACCTCAGTAACAGACATTTGTAAATCCTGCATCTTCACACCAAGGTCAGGGTAAACAACAGCCACAAAATCTACAGCTAAATCAAATGCACAAGGAGAACAAAGAATGCTTTATTCAGCAATCTGCCATCTGGAATGGAAAATAAATAACGTAATGTAGTCCAATGTCCATTTTAAAATCAAAAGTCCAATGATGGTGTGAGTGACACCTGTCACCCATTGCTTGCCTGCACTGATAAGGACTGGGGGACATCCACTCTGAGGGGCATACATTGGGCAGGCCAGGCACCACAGGGACAGGATCAGGGCTCAGAAGGATGTTGGGAAGGGGTGCTGGGTGCAGGAGAGTCAGTGGCAACTGCAGTGAAGGGGTCTGACATGGGATGTGCCGTCACAACTGTAGGGCACATGTTTGATTGGGTGGGTACTGGAACCACTGCAGTGGGCAAGTCAGGTGTAGTGGACATGGTCCCCACTGCAGTGCCCATGTCAGACTGGGTAGGCGTGGACTCCACTGCAGTGCCTAACACCATGGAAGTGGAAAGGGGTGCATGTGGGGTTGGCAGGACAGCTGGGGGTGACACGCTCCCACAGTAGTTGCAGCTACAGACAGACTGGTGGTGGTGTCAGTGGAAGATTAAGTGGCAGGGGGAGAGGGCCTGAGCATTTTGGGGCCGACATATCTATGGGTGGGGGAACCCGGGACATGGTTTGGCGGGGGAACCTCTGGTGTGCTGACCTGGGGGATGGAGGAAGGAGACTGTGCAGTGGAGCTGGGGGGTGGTGGTGGGGTCTTGCTCTTCTGGTTACGGGGTGACTTGTGGGTGGGGGCCTCAGTCTGCCTGCGCCTAGGGGAGGGTGTCCGGGTGTGAGGGGCACTCTTCTCTGTGTATGGGAACTTCCCCTTCCCCCTGTAGTCTGGATCTGCTGGATCTGAGGGGAAGAGGCCTAGGTCACACAGGAAGAGCTTCTTAGGAGATGGGATTGCAGGTGAGGTAAGGGAAGGGCTCTTGGAGGGAGAGGGATTGGAGGACTGCGGAGTGCTTGTGGATGCCTGTATGTGTGTCTGAGCCACATCCCCTGTGTGTGCGGTATCAGTCCCCTGACTTTGCTTGCGTGCACGTTTAGACTCATGTGTGGGTGATTGTGTGCTGTCTGTGTCTGTCTGTTTGGGTGACCGTGCAGGTCTGCGAGTGCTGAGGACAGGTAGGGTGCTAGGAGGAGTTGTTTGGGCTGAGGCTGAAGGGGTCAGGGACTGCTGTAGGAGGGATACTGCTGCCATCAGTGAGGAGGCCATGGACTGATTGGTCCTCTGTAGGGCAGACATGCCAGATGAGATGCCCTCCATGAACTACACAAGTTGTATCAACAGACCGGTGTGTGCATGGAGGACACTCAGCATTGATGTCTGCCCTACATGGATCTGTTTAAGTAGGTCCACAGACTCCACACTAAGGGCAGCAGGGGACACAGGGGCAGCAGGTGCGGTGCCTGGCAGGAAGGAGACATGTTCCCAAACACGGGAGCTGCCATGGACCTCTGGGATGGGAGTCGAAGGGAGGGTGGTAGTGGTGGTGGTGGTGGTGATGGTGGTGGCGGGGACAGCCTCACCCTATGTTGTTTCCTGGCTGCTGACACCCGCCCCCAAAAGGGAGTCATCCTCCGAGCTGCTGTGGTCCTCAGCTGAGGTGGATGGTGCTGAGGACTCCTCGTTTGGCTCCCCTCACCCTCCGTGCCACTGGGTCCCTCCGACTCCTCAGTTGCTGGTCTAGGCTGGTTCTGTGGCTCCTCCTGGTCCATGGCGCTGTCTCCTGTGTCTGTGGATGTATCTGCATATAAGTAGGAAAAGAAGGACCACATTAATTGCCTGCACTTTCATGCACACAACACTGTCAATAGACAACATTACTGGTCATGCACTGGCATCCTTAGCTGATATTTACTAACAAATTCACACACAAGGGTACATAGGTCAATACCCAGTCTGAACATCAACCATGGCACCCATATCCCTCCTGGACAGGTACCCATATGTCTGTTGCATGCTGGCTGTCAATACCCCAAAGTGCACACATGCACCACATACACAGTTGTTGTACATGCAAATGACCATGTAGAAGTACATCACCATTAACATACATCACATCAAATGCCAATCACTCAGTACAGGTGTCTCGATGAATGTATGCCCACACTCACATTTCACAATCGTGTGATGCCTAGCAGCACAACACACAATGATATCCTAATGTCATGGTACTAAATGACACAATGGGGTGCATGGAGCACCTCAGACTCCAATGTACCCACATGAATAGGTAGCTGAAAGTACTCAGTGCATATGCCTCATACTGCTGTGCACACTTCCATTACTTTTAGTCAGACAACTTGAATGAAATCATAGGCAGTTGACTGCACACTCACCTGCTCCCCTGGTGTCCCATAGAGCTTGCTGTACTCTGGGAGGACCCCATCCAGCAGGGCCTGGTTCTCCTCCTCAGTGAATGCTGGGACCCTCTCCAAAGTACGTGCCATTGCAGGATCCAGAGGAAGCACAGACAGCAGCAGCAGTGGATAGTGAAAGTGGTCCTCTAGCATGTAGTGCAGGCAAGTGAGGTCCCTGGGGGCCTGCCAGCCTTAAATCAGTGCTGCAGAGGCATATTCTGTGACATTGCCCCTCACTGATAGGCCAGACACGGTTGCATTCTGTGAATCTGTCCAATTCTTGGAAATGAAAGACTCCTACACGTCTTCCGCATCGTTCAAAACACTCACCTCCATGACCCTAGGATTGCAACATTGTGGTACGAATCCAACTGTATTTCTAGCACACGTGTCGAGCGTTTTTTAAACTTGCGTCTGTCTCCATGACAGCCCATTGAAAATGAGTGGGCACGGCTTGGAAAACGGACTATCCGACGCGTTTCTTTTTAAAAATACGCCTCCAGCTGGATACGAATCAATGGGCCATGCGTGCGCACAGCTCGGTCCATGACTGGACAACGCATCTGCTTATGATTCACCCCCGTCGGGTCAGATTGCATACGCGTCCAAAATGCATGAACTGAGCCATGCGCACGCATTGCCAATTGTCATCAATGTGATCCTATGCGGGTGACTGTAATGCATACGCATCGTGCAGTCAATGGACAAGGTGTGTGTAAAACTCAGTCCATGCATGTACCGCATGTCTGCATACAAGTCAGCCACGCAGGATCACATTGGTGTGACTTGCAGACGGTTTTGACACTGATTTAAGTGCCATGGCCACACCTTCAACACCACAGCTTGTCCCGCACTGCATTCCATGGCATGTAAGGCTGTATCACCTGTGTGTGTATGGAGTGGGGCAACATTACTATCCTTTAATGGCACTTAGGTCAAGCCACTCCCAGGCTGGGCATGAGTTCATGGGGACAAATTACTTTTGGTGTGCTGCACCTCACTAATGTGATGTAAAAGTTGTGGCTTATGGGCATGAGCCATGGGCACAGTACCAGTTTACAGGTGTGTATGACTTGTCACATACAACATGAGTAGAGGGTTGCATGTCATGTACGTCACAGACAGAGCCATGGCTACATTCATGATCTATCCACAAAGTCTGTGTGCATGTTGTGTCTCTGATGTTTGTGTTTCCATGGCCACAATGTGAGACAGGGTCCACCATGTGCCTTGTGCATGCTATTTCATGCTGTGTGTATAAGGGGCATCCATGTATGGCCTTCAGGGACAACAGGGCCCACTAACTGGGGAAGTCATTATTGTTTGTTGGATTTCCATGATACAACATGGCATTCCAGTGCACATGTGGCAATATACGGACCATGGCTATCTCCCTGACATGGAGTTGTGAGGCCTGTGAAACATCTGTCATCACTTGTCACTGTGTTGTGTGTTTGTAATGTGACAGCAGTCTATGGGTACTGTGCCACAGCCCAATGATTAGCCATAGCACCACAGGGAAGTCATGCACACATGTGTCAATGATATGTGAGATGATGGGCATGAAGGTGACATATGTGTCTATAACAAGAAAGCACACACCTTAGTTAATAGTGAATTGCTATGATGTATATTGTGATTTTTAGCAAGATGATTGCTACTTGTGTAGCTGAATGTATAATGTAACTTTATCCCATCTCTGTACTGCAGTGCGCCGGCAGTCCATAGACTGTTCCCAGACCTTGAGACCATGATGGAACACGACAGTATCCATCGGTACCGCTTCATCAGGAGCCTCATTGATGAGTTGGCAGAGGAGCAATCTGGCCGCACATACCAAAGATGACTGACACCAAAGGTGAAGGTGATGTCAGCCCTGCACTTCTTTGCCACCGGTACCTTCCAACACACTGTGGCAAGGGTTGGGGGTATGTCACAGACAATGTTCAGCCGTGTGCTGCGGGATGTGTTGGAGGGAATGTTGCACCACCTTGACTCATACATCATGTTTCCAACACCAGGTGAACTCGCAGGGATCAAGGATGCCTTCTATGGACTGGGGAGGATGCCTAATGTGATTGGCTCTATTGATGGCACACATGTGGCACTGGTACCACCACGGGCACATGAACAGACCTACCGCAACTGCAAACATTACCATTCAATGAATGCTCTGGTGGTATGTTTGGCAGACATGGTTATTTCACATTTGTGTGTACGGTTCCCTGGTTCGGCCCATGATGCCTCCATCTTGAGGAGGAGTCGCATCCCAGTGATGATGTCACAGATGCCAAACCAGCATGCCTGACTTGTTGGTGGGTACTGTTTACCATTGTATGTGTTTTGCTATGTTGTCTCAAACCCCCTTACAAAACTCAACTAATGTGTGATTCTTTGTATGTAGGTGACTCTGGATACCCCAACATGCCTTGGTTGCTGAAACCCCTGAGGAACCCTGTGACACCATCCGAGATGCAATACAATCGGGCACATGGCCGAACCAGGCGAGTCATCGAGCGTACCTTTGGACTCCTGAAGAGCCGCTTCCACTGCCTGGATAAGACCGGAGGGACCCTCCCATATGAGCCTGCAAAGGTGTGTAAAATAATCATCGTCTGCTGCATGCTCCACAACAAGACAATACGGAAGGAGATGCCTCTCATCCTGGACGATGACGACCAACAACCACCACCTGTGGAGGATCCTGGCCTGGGCCATGAGGCCAGTGATGATGAAGAGGCTGACGTCCACACGCAGCTCATCAACGACTTCTTCAGTTGAAGGTGAGTTGACAGCATTGTCATGTCAATGTCCTGAGTGAGCCTGTGATGTGTTACTACAGCTCAGTTGCTGCTTGTGTTTGTCCGTGTGGTACTTGACTGGAAGCGTGCTGTGATGTGTCTGGTCCGATGGTCTGTAGTCCACAATTGTGTGGAAATACTAAGATGTTACTGTGTAGGTTTCTTGTGACATGTTTATTGCATTTCCTATCCGTTACGGGATGCTTCTGACTATGTATCATTTCTGTCCTTCCCAGGGTTCTTTGCTAGTTGCTGGGGCAAGTCTGACACCAACAACCAGAATCCAACCCTACAGCACCATTTGACAACAGTTGTTGACCATATGCCCACTGTCGTGTGGATTTACCTTGAAACTGTTGTGTAATAAACTTGTTTCTGATTTGTAATGTACCTGTGCTTCACTTAGTAATGTGTGTTGTCTGTCTTCATACATCTGACTGACATTTTGTAACCTCACCTGTGGGCTTGTTGGCAGTGACTGTGTAAAGGTGTGGTGTCTGTGCATTCCACCGTATATCTGTGAACCATCTTTGTAGGCAATGTGTCACATGTCCATGGTAAGTATGTGTTGTGGAGCTCTATTGGTGTGTCTCCCTCATAGGTGTCACATCAACATGAGTCACATATCGGTAATGACATTGCTGTAGTAGTCGGCATGCACTGTGTGCTTCAGCATTTCATCATCTCCATGACACATAACAAGTTTAAATAACAACATAGGCAAGTGTAGAGTGATGGTGATTTTATTTACATACATGTGTGGAGATAGTGCTGTACATGAGGTTTAGAATCCACAGTTCACACATGATTTTGAAGTATTGGTAGATGAAATGTCCAGAGTGAAGTACACGTTCATCTTCTACATTGGTACAACATGGACCCACCATGTCATGATGGGGACCTGTGTCCTGTGCAACAAGGTGAACGCTTTGCACCCAAAGACCAACATCCAAAACAGGTTCTGGGTACCTGGGGGATGGGCGGGGACAACTGTGGCTCATTTGTCCTTCTTCGGACGACCCCTCCTCTTCTTCTGTGTGGGATCCTCAAGAGCAGGCGCTGACGGTGCATCGGAATCCTCACCAGATTCATCATCCCTCCCTGTGGCATTAGCAGATGTTGTTGCTTGAGATGTTGTAGGCACATAGGGAGGTGTGGACATATTTGTGCTTATCTGGCGGAGACAGGTCAATATGTCCATATGCACCACTGTGAGTTTGTCCCACTTGGCATCCATGGGGGCATGATGGGCAGCCTGCTCCTGCTGCATGTCCTTGAGGACCCCCACTACCTGGCTGAATCCTCCAGTGCTATCCCGGTACGCATCTATGATGCGTACCAGTTGGGTGTCATCAGGCAGTCCAGGCCGCTCTGCAGTCCGTGTCCTTGGCCTAACACCACTCCCACTAGCCCTAGACACACGGCCTGTACCTGTGGTAGCAGGCACAGTTGACCCGGGCCCCCTTGGCTGTTGCCACTGGTGTCATTGTTGGTATCATCCTGTGTGGTCGGGGCCCCTGTGCTGCTTGAACTTGGTCTCCTAGGTCAGTCCCTGTTGGCGGGGGTGTTAGGTCTGTCGGCAGATGGTGTTGACATGGCTGCAGGGGGTGCAGGTGCTTTTGATGGTAGGGCTGCCTGATGTCTCACACCGGAGGTGCCAGGGTGAGTGTCAAACATCCGAAATGGACAGGGCCAGATCTACACCAGAGAGCTCATCCTCCACCAGAGTCTGGGCCTGGGACTCATCTTAACTTGGTGCTGAATCTCCAGTGTCACCTGTGTTTGGAATAGGCAGACATTGTAAGTTATGTTACTACAGACATCAATGGTTGACCTATGTATATTGCAACAGGGAGGGGGAAGAGGTACTGAAATATTAATCTTGCAATCGGTAGTACTAACAATGAAGGAGAGGGCAGTGGATCACAAATCCTGTGCATCCATGATATGTACATGATTTCATTCCTTAGTAAATTCCCTCCTATACGTATACAGGAATGGGGCCGCTCTACTTGGATTCCCGCTTCAGTGTACTGTAGCTGCATTTACTTTGGTTCACCTTTACTGCAAATTTAATGTGCCTCCACCTGGAGGTAGACTGGCTGCATTCCCAGTAGTGTCCAGAGGAGATGTTAGGTTGAGGATCACATGGGGCTGCAACATGTTGACCAACAGTGACCAACCCTGGTGGTGTATGAGTAGATGGATCGACACACAACACCTTTGTTTGTAACTTCATACATCACAATGTTCAACATTTTTCCTTTACCTTTGGGTGTTGTATGTATTTTTGACTCACAGCCCTTGAGCACAAACACACACTTTCAGTTTTCTACTCTGGACACTAGTGGGGAACCAGCCAAGTTACCTCCAGCTGGAGGCACAGCATATTTGCAACAAGGGGGAGCCAATGATGCTGCTGCTACAGTACACTGATGCAGAAAAACATGATGTCACGCACTACGCATGTGTACATATGCGTGCTTTTCAATGGAGGCAACACAATCAGTTATGAACCAGGTTGCACAGGAGGAGTAGACCATTCACCCCTCCTTGAGGTTTTTAACAATGTTTTATATACATGACATTTGCAACTTGGCGTCAGGATGCATGACTGAACACTGCATTGTCTTCACTTGTCACAGACAGAGTCAGATGTTGTGGTAGCACATTGTCCTGCCAACATGGAGCCGTTCAATGTGCATGTTGATGTGCGCACATACCCAGCTCATGTATGGATTTCCATGTACATGGAATTTGTTACTCAAGAGCCATCAGGTGGCTGACACAGGAGTGTGATCCCTGTTCACATTTGACTCTGCTTCCCTATGAGGGGATGTGCCTGTGCTGACAAGATGGCTGACAGTGCATTCATGGTATCTGTTGGTGCACAGTTCCCAGCAGGACCTTGTGCTCCCCACAACAGGACCCAGTGTCAGACAACTTGTCAGTCCATTGTGAGTGACTGCAAGTCCCAGCATGCTCTGGGCTACAACACCCTTCCCAGCATGCCCTCACTTTCCTCCTTCTGACTCTGCTTCCTTGTGAGTGGTTGTGCCTGTGCTGACAAGATGGCTGAAAGTGGAGTTAAGTTGTTTGTTGGTAGCCAATTCCCAGCAGGGCCATGCGCTCCCCACAACAGAGTCCAGTCCCAGAGTACTTGCCAGCCCATTTCCATGTCCCTGTGAGGTGAGCATTGTTCAGAGAGGCGTTGATGGTGCAATTGTGAGGGGGTACATTATCTGTAACAACAATACCATCATGCTTTGGTATACACTCACTTCAGCAGCACACCCACTTTTCCTTCCTATCAGTCAGCTTCACTGTGAGATAGTGGTAGTGGTGGCAGGGATGTTTGACAGTGTTAACTCAGATTAGTGCCACTGCCTTGCCGTATTTGTTGGTAGGTTTGTACATGTCATGACACAGTTCCAATTCACTATGATGTGGCCATTGTTGTGTTTGTCTGACTGACATGGACTTCTTGTGCTGATTGACTTTTGATTCCTATGCCTTAGCTCTCAGTGCATGGTTTCACAGTCCCCTTAACGGTGCTGTGTGTGTATTGCGACACAATATTGGGCATATTGGTTGTCCCGCACCTTCTCCTCCCAGGACCTAAAGTAGACTGGTTTGGCAGGAGGGCCACTGCCAGTGACCTGGCTCAAGGCGTGTTCCTTCTGGAGGAGCTTCTTGACCCTCCTGCGCACGTCACACCACCTGTTCTGGATGTCGGTCTTTGTGCGATTCGCTGGTGCTTGTGCATTCACCTTGTCCACGATTCTGTCCCACATCTTGTTTTTCTGTGACATGGGGGTCCTTTGTACCAATGCGCCAAACAAATGTGGCTTCACTCTGAGGATCTCATCTACCAATATTTCTAGCTCAGTGTCTGTGAACAGTGGATTCTTCTTAGGGGGCATGGTGATGGATAGTGGTGAGGAGTGATGTGGGTGTGTGGGTGCAAGTGAGGGTGGGTGGGTGTCTGTTTTGTTAGGTGTATGTGTGAGAGCTTTTGGAGTAGTGCTGAGGTATATGGTTGAGTGATGGGTGAGTTGTGTGTGTGTGTCTGTGATTGGTGTCTCAAGATGTTCTGTGCTGGCTGCTCGGTTGTATTTGCAAAGGATCATGGTAGTGTACTTTTGCCTTTTTATGGGTGGAGTTGGGGGTGTGTCTCTGTTTTTTTTGGGTGTATTTATTGACTTTGTCATGGCTTGACTGTTTTTTTTTGTGTGTTTTTGGCATTGTTTTTGGTGGGCATGTAGGAGACGTTCTTCTGACCAAGTCGGACTCTCATGCTAGCTTATGCAGGCTGCTCCGTGTCTTTCACGCTGATTGTGTTCTGTGTTGCATGTGAGTCTATAGCCGTGGTCTCTCGCTTCAGGTACGTTTTCGATCCGGGAAGGTCATGCGGTTTTGGCTCCGTGCGATTCGGTCTGACTTTATGCCTTTGCCATCGTACTGTGCGGCTCGGACGTCACGGGTACATACCGGTCGGGTTTGTTACGGGTTCGATTCGGTCGGTGCGGCTCCTGTACATTTTCCGGCCGGATGGCTGAATTTTGTACGGCTCGGTTGGAAGGCTTGGTTTCCGTACGGCTCGGTTGTAAATCACAGGCTTTGCATCGTACTGAACGGGTCGTAGGGTGTCGGTCGGTGTCGGTCGGACTCCATTCCGGGTACGAGTCGGTCGGACCGATT
The DNA here is from genome assembly GCF_964261635.1 of Lissotriton helveticus. Classification (NCBI taxonomy): domain Eukaryota; kingdom Metazoa; phylum Chordata; class Amphibia; order Caudata; family Salamandridae; genus Lissotriton; species Lissotriton helveticus. Next base: position 381,257,728 of record NC_136061.1, on the reverse strand, counting down.
TCCGACCCGAATCAGAATCGGCCCCTCAGAGGAGAGTGATAGAGAAATGGAGGATTGAGGTTCTTTAATTTTGACTCCATCTTACATTTGTCGTCATTTTATGTTGCCTTTACACAGGCTGCATGATTCACGAAGTGTTTCTGCCCTTTGGACTGCAACGTGTTGAAAACCCCTTCTGTCCTTGTTCTGAAACCAATCTCAGACACCAGCTGGCCTAACTAATTCTTGTCTGGACTACCTAATCCTTGTATGAACTATCTGTTAGCCTTTAGTATTCTTCGCTTGTCTTATCTTATCATTTGGCCTTCGCTATTCTCTCCCTGTGTTTTCCTATTACACAACCTTTCTTTTGAAGCATACAGACATGTCCTGCCATTACTGATTGACCTATAGATGGTGTAATTGATTGACTTATCAGGTTGGGCAAAAGCACGACTCAAGGGGGATGTTCTGGTTACATGATGCCTTGTTTTGAATGTTTTCCTATTCGCTAATATTTGGCAGATCTTGTATGACCATATTAGGTATTTTGCATACTTGCAAAAGCTAGGATGCCCCTTTCTTTTATGCTGAGTTTGTAGCCCTAAGCATATAAAAGGCCTCTGTGTTCTGTATTCTTTAGACTGCCTCATTCAGTTGCTAAGGCTCCTGTGTGACGTAGTCTCACTTATTTAAGTTCAATAAAGATGTCTTTTCATATTTCAGCTTCTGTGCCAACTTCTTTATTATGAAGTACCCCTGAGAATGAAGATTTCGAGTTCTTCAGGATCGTGAGAAGCAAGGAGAGGGAGGTGAGAAGAGAGGAGAGAGGCTTTTTTATTCATTCGTGATTACCCCTATCGGTGACTCAGTCTGATCCGACCACCAGCCCATCTGAACTGCCACTCTCCTCCCCCAAAGAGAAAATAAAAATGGGAAAATACTAAATACTTCTCACAGACTGATTGTGCCTATTTATTGAAGTAATGTCTGTTCTGTGATGGAGATAATTCTGACTAACACTCGATCTAGAATGTCTTGATATGACCTGACATTTCAAAGCAGCAGGTAAAAGGTGCTGGGAAATTGAGCTTTGAAGCTTTCCTCCAATACTCTTCATGGCTAAAAGTCATAATTAATAACACTGTCAAATTTGTATTCTCAAAGACAGATTGGGAGATGTTCTTAAACTCTGTCAAGGCCAAATGGGTGAATAAAGGGTAGAGCAAAGACCAATAACATTTTTAGATTACGGTCATTTCGTTAATCTTTGTTTAGGTTTTTTTTGGGTTCAGGGATGGGTAGTGTTAAGGGGACAACAGCAATTTTCAGGGTTCAGGAATGGATTATATGACAGAATTTTTAGAACAACAATTCCGAATTACATGAATAGCCTGTCAATAATATATTGCCCGGAAAAATATTTTGTATACAATAATTTAGGGCGATTAAGATGGAGGTTGGAAATCCTCTGACCAAAAGTCTGAGGCTTTCTGACTCCCAATGTCGGTTTCCATTCTGACAGGCTGATTATGTATCAGCCGGTCGGAATTGAAACCATCCCGTCATTCAGGCTGGATTCCGATTGGCTCAAGGAGTCCGTCGGCCAGTAGGAACCATCTCGTAATCCCAAACGGCAGTCCTTTCCGCCCTTGGGATTACAATGCACAGTTTACGGCATGGATTCAATGCCGGCCTGTCCAACATGGAAACCATGTAACGAAGCGTGTTTGGAGGTCCCAAGCAGGGCCATCGTGTGTGTGCGGCCTCCAGTTGGGGGGCGAGAGGGCACCTATGGTGCCCCCACCGTTGATCCCTGCACCTCATAGAAGGGCACCTTAAGGTGCCTACCACAGGCTGTAGGGGTGAACAGCACCTCTCATTTTCCTATGGGAGCATGTATTGTGGCCGGTTTACAGCCGTAATACATGCTGCCATAGGGAAATGTAGGAATGTGAAAAATGGTTTTAATAATTAAGATTAAACATGATATATATTTTAAACATATTATATAAATATTATATAAACCATACTTTACTTTTTTTTTAATACATCAAGTTTTAATTTTTTTATTCCAAAAAGTACTCACAAAGACGGTAAAATGCGTTGTGCATCTTACTAAACTGGGTGATGTAGAAAAAGCCTTTGCCTTGACACAAGGCTTTTTCACAAGCCAAAATGGGTTATACAGCTTAATAAGCTGGGTGATGTACTGCATTGGAGTGCTGTTTTCCTGTGTTATTATATGGTGTTGGATTATTGTTGAACATCCATATAAAACACACCATTTAAAACAATTGAAACTCACCGGTTATAGTTATCTCATTTAACTTTAACTCGTCCCCTAAAGTAACTATGCCATGCGCCCCCACATGCGCAGCTTTATCAATGATGCAATTTCAGATGTTGGAGGGATGTTATCAATGGTGTCATAGAACATGTCAGAAGTGATGTTAAATGTGAGGTAATTAGCAGTACATGTTGAGGGCGCACGTTATAGTTATTTCAGGGCATGTGTTCTAGTTACCTGAAATAACTATCAACTGGTAAATTTCAGTGCTTTTGTTCATTTAAAATGGTACGTTTTAACTGTCATTTTCACCTAACTATAACGTCCTTTCAACCTTTGTTTTTTCAGTGAATTTTTGTGTTTTTTAATATAAAGTAAGATATTATTGCAATTCCTAATTATAACACAACGTTAACTTTTGGGTTTTTTGTGAATTTTTATGTTTATTTTAAATACAAAGTAAGATATCCATAGCCATGCACTGCGTGGGATTGAGGTCTGGGCCAGGCCTGTGGCCCGGCACTGTGCCAAGCCCTCCATGAGCGCCCAACCCTGCCACTTTTTTCTGTGCTACCACCTGGCAGGGGCAAAGTTGTGTTCCCTGCCCAGGAGAATGTGGAGAGGGGAGTGTCCCAGGTGATGGAGTTTGCCGGGACATTCCTTTGTTCCATCCATGGGAGATGATGTCCCGAGGTCCTCTGAATTGCTCAGGGAGGGGGCCTAATGCCCCTCCCTTGAAGTTCATTGGGATCCCTGAGGGGTGGGGTCCGCTGGCTCTCTATGAGGCTCGGGCCTCCTCCCCTCAATTTAAAAGTTGGCTACAGGGAATGGGATCCACAGGGCCTCTATTAGACTTTAGAAGATTGCATCACATACCTTCCTCCCTTATATTTAAAATTCAGTCCGGAGGATGGGGTCAGCGAAGCCTCCAGAAGGCTCAGAGAGGGAGGGGCACATGGTCCCCTGCCCTACATATCAATCTCAACCTTGAGGGATGGGGTGTCCGCAGCCTCCTGAAAGCTTTTGAGCTCGGCTGCATGCACCGTCCCCAGAAAAGAAGATTTATGTTGATCCCCCGGGCCTTGGCCACCTGAGTGGCTTATATTGTAAAAGGGCTGGAATCTGCACTTTTTTAACCGGAACATAGGTTGTTGGCCAATTAGTGTCCCTCTTGGACACCCTCTCAGCCTTAGGGAGGCAGGGTATCCAAACCCTGCCCCCCTATATTTATTGTATTCTTTTTATAGGACAGGGGATTGAGTCTTCAAGTCCTATAACAGCTGCTGCCACATCTCTGTTGATGTGGTGTCAATCAGATAATATCTTTAGATCTGATGGCACCACAGATCCTCTGTGGTGTGATACATGCATAGATTTTAATCCTTAATTTCTCAAAAACTACTGAACAGATTTACATCAAATTGCAAAATGTATGCTTTCAGGACCAAGATCTGAATTTGGTGTTGTTAGAAGGGGTGATATCAGGGGGGGACAGAGAGCGTTCTCCGGACCACCCCGGGACCCACCTTTCCCAGGAGTGCTGCCGAGCACAGGCGTGACCCCTCGCAGGAGGGGACTTCACCTACGAGATCGTACGCGCAGGACTTCTACTGCGTTATAAATGGACACCACACAATTGAGTACTGATAACGAGTTCTTTATCAAGCAGCAGTTATTACGTGCGTTGCTGGTTAAACGGTCATATATTTACATTCGGTTAGAAAGGCTCGTAAGTCCTTGATCATAGGGGGAGTGAAAAGCGGGACAGTCACAGTACGGGGGACCAGCACCAGCGTATCCGGCGCACAGCTCTCAATCCTCGAGGCGGGGGATACGGGTCTGCTGTCAATGTTGATGGTACTGGATGTTCCACTCACCCTCCTCGAGCCACGTTGTTTTGGTAGTGCCGTCGGTCCAGCCGGACCAGAGTAACCTCGAGCCGCGACCAGGTCAGCAGGGCTCGAGCAGTAATGAGCGGAGTGTCCTTTCGTTCGTGGGGAGCCGCGACCTCGTCAGCAGAGCTCCAGCAAAGATGGTTCAAGGAGCTGCGACCTCGTCAGCAGGGCTCAAGCAAAAGATGGTTCAAGGAGTCGCGACCTCGTCAGCAGGGCTCAAGCAAAGATGGTTCAAGGAGCCGCGACCTCGTCAGCAGGGCTCAAGCAAAGATGGTTCAAGGAGCCGTGACCTCGTTAGCAGGGCTCAAGCACAGGTTCCAAAGTTCGGGTAGCGTTCTTCTTTGAGCTGGTTGAGCCGCGACAAGGTCAACAGGGCTCTCGTCGTCCAGGATTCAACTGCCCGCTAGTTCTCGGGCGGCCCTTGTTATAGTCCTTTCTCCATTTGAAGTCCGGGCCCTCGCAGGCGGGTATCTGATGCCTCGGGGCTGATTGTCGGGGTTATCTGCCGGCCAGCCCTTTGATCCTTTGAAGATGAGTCTGGGGGTTTCCAGACACTCAGCAGGGCCTGGAGCCAGCTCTCGGGGAGGCCGGAGGTGCGATCGAAACCAGTCCTCAAGGGGAGGCCAGAGGTGTGAGGGAAACCAGTCTCCCAGGGGAGGCCGGAGGTGTGATAGAAAGTACCTGCCTTATCTCACTCAGAGGAGGCCGTCTACCCCCCAGCCGGGCATGGCGCGCCTGGAGCTTAGGTTTCTCTGGGGCCGGGGTCATGCAGGGGCCCATAGAGTCAGGGATCTGTAGGGAAGGGTAATGGCTACCGGAGGCCCTCTAGGGTGAGGCGGGTTCTGGGCGTCCGGTACCGGGAGGATAGATGGCGGGATGCGGGGGTGGTTGTCCGCTTGCTAGGGTCATGTAGGGCAGACCGGGGACGGGACGACCGGGGGTGTTCGCTGCGCAGGGGTAACTGTCGGGGCGCTGAGGGTCGGGGGGAACCACGCCACGAGGCCAGGTCCAACAGGTGTAATTCAACTCCACCATTTTAAAAATTGCATAGGGGAAAACACTCTTTAGGATCCCCTTTTATCTCGGCACTCCTTGGCGGCTCACCCCAAAGTTTTCCAGGGAGGAGCTGAGGTGGAGAGGCTTTTTCTGAAAGGTTTCATGAAATTCGTCAGAAATGGCACCATTATTTGCAAACCACAAATTCTATTTCCTATCGAAACATTAAAGATAGGTACACTCATCAGGATCATATAGGGCCCGATGTAGGTAATTCCTATTTACCACTTCTTAAATACCGAATTTTACCGATTCGGTATTTAAGAAGTGGTAAATATGAAGGGGGGAGATGTAGGTATTTCCAGATGTGTAAATACCGAATCTTTAAGATTCGGTATTTACCGAATCTGGAAATACCGAATCGGTATTTCCTATTGATTCCTATGGGCTGTGAAGCCCAAAGGGATCAATGGGCAATACCGATTCTGTAATTACAGAATCGGTAAATACCGATTTTAGCAAGGGTGCAGGGGGTGTCACTTTGACACCCTCTGGCACCCCCAAAACAGGCTCGGGTGCCATGTGGCAGGCATACATGCCCCAAGGGCAGGTCTGCCTGTCATATGGCATAGGTGTGCATGCACACATGTGCATGCACACCGGAATCTATATTTTACCATCAAATTGGATTTGATGGTAAAATACCGATTTTGTAAGGCTTGTGGGACTCAGAAGAGTCCCACCTACATCTCAAATTTACCAAATCAGTAAAAATACCGATTCGGTATTTTACAGAATCGGTAAATTTACCGATTCTGTAAAATTAAGGGCCCTACATACCATTTCTGAAATACCGGTCGGTAACGGCCGAAAATACCGATTTTCGGCCGTTACCGACCGACCTACATCTGGCCCATAGTTCTTATTGATACCAAATAATTGCTTTATTAAGCGCACACCACTTCTTTAAATGCTAACATATGCATTGTGAATTACCAATGGTCTTTCAAAATTATGAGGATCCTTTCCATTACTCACATATCTTAGAATCCAATTCACAACAAAAATATAAAGTTTCTATTCCATCAAGGTTAACTTTACCACAATACATTTAATTATTTACGTCTGTATCAATAGTACTACATAACCCTGGTACGGCTAGATAGACCCAAAGGCAGAGGTGGAGGAATAGCCATTGTTGTAAGGGAGGGCTTATGCTGCCTTCTGGAGCAGATTGATATTACAGATAGTGAGGCGGGCGCGTTCTCCATCCAAGTCAACGGGGGATACACTGTCAAGGGCCTCCTGATATATAGGCCACCGGGCCCTTCAACCAGATTTACAGAAAGTCTGATTGAAAGTGCTACAGAGGCAGCCTTACGCACAGATACGTTTTTGGTGCTGGGTGACCTCAATATACACTTGGATGATCCCACTGATAAGGGGGCAGGGGACCTTCGCAAGGAGCTGAGGGCCCTTCAGCTCGAGCTGGTAGGTGAATCCCCTACCCATCAACGGGGCCACTTGCTAGACCCTATTTTCGCCAACTGGGGGCAAGTGGAAGCTCTAGCCCCAGTACCTATCCCCTGGTCTGATCACCATTTGACGCCCTTTTCGATCTCTATCCCGGGAGCTAAAGTTTCCGAAAAGGTGGCACTTCATCGCCCTGGACGGAGATGGGCCAACTTTTCTCTTGTCAGGTTTAATGAAGCTCTTATGGTGGGGGATGAATTAGGGGGAACGGATGTGGAAACTGTTAACAATAGTCTCGACCAACGCATTTTAGACGCCCTGGACCAAGTAGCCCCGCTCGCCCAGATTAAGACAGGGGGACGCGCATTGAAAAATGCACCTTGGTTTAATGAAGAGGTTCGTATGGCCAAGTCTAAGTGCAAGCGGGCAGAAAGGCGCTGGAGAATAGATTTCGCCACACAAGCCAGATTGGATTACATTTCTAGTAGGCGAAATTACCATGGACTAATCAAAAAGGCTAAAAAAAATGTATTATGGCACCAGGATTGGGGAAGCAGAAAATTCCTCGAAAGAATTGTTTCTAATATACAAATCCCTTTCAGTGGGAAAGCCTGCAGCAGTCCCAGAGGAACTCTGCACAGTTGACCATTGCAACCGAGTAGCGGAGTTCTTTGCCAATAAAGTCGCTACCATATACTCAACCTTCCCCAGCAGGGCTGACATGGACCCCGAGGTGGTAGGGGTACCTAAGGCAAGAGGTGAACGACGGGTGCTAGCGACACTCGTAACCCCACCCACTGAAAAACTCGGCCAGATCTGTGGGTCGATTAAATCAGGCTCCCCCGCGATCCCACTACTCCTGGACGCCTGATGGGCAGTCTGCATGTCTTGGAGCCTTATATCCGCCGTCTTATGGATCTCTCGTTCGAGACTCACACTGTCCCGGATGCCTGGAAACGAGCGGTGGTTCTCCCCCTTCAAAAGAAGCCCAATGTTAGCTATGATAGGCTAGACAATCTTCGCCCTATCTCCCTCCTGCCATATATGGCAAAGATTGCCGAAAAAATTGTAAACCTCCAGCTGATGGGTTTTGTAGAGGAAGCTTCTCTACTCCATGACTCTCAATTTGGCTTCCGTCCCCGTCACTCGACGGAGTCAGCATTGCTCATGGCAGTGGAGGCCTTACGGCAGGGAGTGGATGAGGGCCAAACCATGGCCCTGATCCTCTTGGACCTAAGCGCAGCATTCGACACTGTAGCTCACTCCACCTTGCTACAGTGTCTGAATGATGGAGGGGTGTCAGGAGCTGCGCTTAGATGGATCCGGTCCTTCCTGACAGGCAGGTGTTTCCAAGTTCGCCAGGGAGAGTGTTACTCTAGGGAGATCGGGTTGGGCCAGGGCGTGCCGCAGGGCTCGTCCCTGAGTCCTACCCTGTTCAATCTCTATGTCTCCCCGCTGGCGACCATTGTTGAAGGCCACGGACTACGTCTTGTGTCCTATGCCGACGACACTCAGCTGGTGGTATCCCTCTCACGCGCACCTGGTCTAATGGCGGACAAGTTCAGAGCCTGCATGCAAGAACTGGCAGCCTGGATGTCCGCCAACTGCCTAAAACTTAATGGCAGCAAGACCGAGGTGCTCGTGGTGGGGGGGGGGGTCCACCTGTCTGGTCGTCGGCATGGTGGCCATCCTGCCTAGGAGAGGTACCTGTTCCATGTCACGAAGCAAAGAACCTGGGGGTGTGGCTATATGCTGATCTCGCTTTTGACTCCCAGGTCAGTCGAGTGGTGGGGACATGCTTCGGCATCTCGCCTGGACTACAGCAATTTGCTGTATCTGGGGGCAACGGAAAAGGTTTTAAACCGCCTCCAGGTGTTGCAGAATGCTACCGCTCGCCTTGTTTTGAGGCTTCCTAGAAGATCTCCCTCCAGGGCAGCGCTCCAGGAGCTGCACTGGCTTCCGGTTAGAAGCAGGGTGGAATTCAAGGCTCTTGCCACATGCCACCGTATTCTGAGAGGAAAAGCCCCCGCCCCATTACAAAGTCTGGTTACCTGGTATGAGCCCACCAGGAGCTTGCGCTCGTCCTGCACAGGTCTTCTGAAAATCCCCAAAATAAAGAAAACACGCATGGGGGGCAGATCATTCAGATACCTGGCCGCTAAGCGGTGGAATGATCTGCCGATAGAACTACGCATGGAGTTTTCGGAAACCCTGTTTAGGTGAAAACTTAAGACCCATCTCTTCAGACGCTAACTACTGTTGGGTTGTTACACTGTTACCCTACTTACCACAGCGCGGGGACACGCCTTGGGCGTAAACCAGGCGCTTTATAAAACTCCCTAACTAACTAACTAACTAATTACTTAGAAGACTTCTCTGACTTCAATGTTCACTTCCACTGAAGCTTTCCAATGCGAAACAGTCTCTAGTGTCTCGTAATAAGGATTTCAGACGATCTGGAAAAGATCCTTGCTGCAGCAACAATGTATTTCGATTCCTAACCAGGACGTTCAGAACTATCTGAAAACTTACACTTAATGGGCCATATTTACAATGAAAGTGACTTAGTGGGTGCCGCCAGACATTTGGCTGTGCAAAACTGAGTCACTTTCACACCACAGGGATGCAACATATATACAACAATATGTTGCATCCCTGTGCTTTTCCCTACTTTAGCGCACATCGGCTGCCATGCGCCAGCATATGCACCCTTGCACCACAGTGCAAGGATGCCTGCGTCATTGGGAGAGTGTTTTTGCGCACACCTTCCTCCACAAAAACAATCAATTAAGGTGATTGCCTCTTTCTATCGTGCTATAGAATGCAGCACGCCTTGAAAGAGTAAACGCCTCGGTACGCCGCATTCCGACGCATTTCCAGGTTTCCGATTTATTGTAAATCTAGATATGCATCAGAATACATGGGTGTTTCATGGGAACACCTGCAGCAACACCCATGTCATGCCACTTTACACGCAAAGTGTTGCGTGAGAAGGAGCGATATTTACAAGCACACGTAAAGCCACTCAGGGTGGCTTTACATGTCCCTGTAAATATCGGGCAGCAGGTTGAGCCGGGGTGCGTCACACAGCGTGACGTACCGGTGTCGCAAGGGGTTTGTTAATAAGCCCCTATATCTTTAAGATGACTGCTGACATTTCCAAACTTTGCGAGAGTTCTGTGGCCTCATAGAAAAATACAGTTTCCGAATGTACGTTCGGGCACGTATGCATACTGTATCCCTCAGAGACGTGGAGCCTTTTACCAAGTAGTGCCAACATTCAGAATGTGCATCAACCTTTCCTTTTGTGGAATGAGCCTACCATTTGAGAGTTCAGATTATTAATCTTAGCATGTGCACAAATCGGGAAAAGTGAATGTTCGCCACAGATAACGAAATCTATCCATGACCTATACTAAAAAATCCACTCTCTCACATCAATCAATTCACATCCACTAACCTGCTCACCTACATATACCTATTTACTCATTCAAACACCTCAGTTTACTCACATCCACAAATTTACTCACCTACGTCCACATATTTACTTACCTAGATGTACTCATATACTGACTAAACAACATGAAAAGATCCCTTTTCTCCTAAAACTTAAACCAATGAGAATTTCAATATATTCGGCAACTCGCTGTTCATTTGTTGTGGTTATATCATATAGCAAGTTTATTAATTGTTTCACTGAGGAATCCCATATTTCAATTATTACGTGCTGGCCACTCCTTTTGCCGCTTTGTAAAAATATTTTCCTTCATTGGTTTAAGTTTTAGGAGGAAAGGGATCTTTTCTGTTTCTGTTCTGTTTATACACTTACCCTGTCCCTTTTCAGTTATAAAGGGTAACTCCTTTGTGAGTTTGCACTAATTCCCTGACTTGCAGCCAACTTTTCTCATCATAAACTTGCTCGCTGATATGTAATAATTATGCACCTACATACACTGTCATTCACCTACGCCATCCAATTAATTTAACTATAGCAATAAATAACAGCACTTTTATTTAACAGTTCATTTACCAACATACTTCCACCACTTGCGAAGCAGCCAAAATGAATGATTTACCATGTTACAGCTACAGCCTATATATATAGCTCTTCCATTCCCCACGTGCTGCTGCTGCAGCTTATGTGCAAGCTGTCACATCTTTCTCCTGGCCCTGCTCTGCAGACAATAACTCTGTTTACATAGGTCTCATCATTCCCGTTTGTAGTGACAGCATAATGGGCAGCTAGACACCTGTACTGACAGTGATGGCTCATTACTGAGGTCTGTGTTTTAAAGTGTTGTTTGGAGCGAGACGGACATGAAGGGCTCTTCTTGCCTACATCACCACAGACTCAGAGGAACTGGTTTATCAAGTTGTGCTTCTTCTCGTGTCTTATATTAACTTCCTCTTCCTTCAAAAACATATGTACAAAACTGGAGGCGTTGTGTCCATGTATGCCACTGACCCCAAAACACCTAAAGGCGTTACTCCAAATTACACACAAGTTTTCACAAACATTCTGTGGCTAAATCATTCTGCATATCATTGGAAGAAAGGTTGCACAGTGTTTTACAGATTGAAATTAAACTCAGGGAAATTGAAATGCTGAGATTCTTCTAGTAAAAGTTAAATAATTGTGCACTTTTTTATGGGAGCAAATAATCATCTTTATCTATGTATTCTTTTCTCCCAAAACGCAGAAGTTGGCATTTTACCTGCACACATGCCATTGTTGTGCAAGAAGATTGTACAATGCTTCTGTAGTTCATCATAGCATCAAATTTAACCGGCAGAATGAGAGAAATATTTTGTTCAATAAATTTGAGCAACGTACATTATGGACCACTTTACTGCTTCATGCGGTCAAACACAATACTGTCTTCCACAGCTGCTAGTACTGTTCCACTGTGTAGTGTTTCTTGCTCTCTAGATCTTTCTGTTGAACATTACTGTCAGAGGAATGGAGCACGAAGAGCTGGAAAAAGGCATTCACTGGCAACTATTGTAGGTAAAACATTTCTGTTAAATGTCCGTTTTGTGCGTGCTTGCAGGTAAGTGTTTGTGTTAGAGAGACTGTTATATATGTGAGCCTGGGCCTGTTTGTGTGAGCATGTGGGTATAAGTGAAATGAGTGTTAGTCAGTGACAGGAAGTGAGTGAGAATGAGCCTGGTTAGCTAGCTGACAACATTGTACAGAGGTGTGCATTATATAGTAAGATAGTAAGACGTTGGCCCGGCGCAAATTATAACTTTAAGTTATAACTATACCTTCAGAATTTCTAAGGTTTGAGTAGTTTAAGTTTGTTTTGAATAGAAATACTAAACTAAGTTTTCCGAATTACAACTAATCTTAAACCTTTGGTTTTTTTTACAGAGTAACTACATCTATCTATCTATCTATCTAATCTATCTATCTATCTATCTATCTATCTATCTATCTATCTATCTATCTATCTATCTATCTATCTATCTATCTATCTATCTATCTATCTATCTATCTATCTATCTATCTATATATATATATACGTGTATATATATATATAGATATATATACATACATATATATAAATATATACACGTATTACCTACTGGCGGTCGCCAGTAGGTATATATAGTTAGGATTTTTTCTCTATGGGATTTTTGAAAATTCTATGTCTAATAACTTTGGCGTTTGTGGACGGAATTGGCTGAAATTTTCAGGAAAATGGCACATTTTGTTTCTGAGCAGCCCTTGAAAATTTGGGGGGGGTTTGTCAAGGGGGGGCCGAGAAAAAAGGGGGGTCCCAAAACGTGTTTTTAACATTGAGTTTTCCATAGGGCGGTTGGCCTCACTTTTAGCCCGAACGGCTGAATGGATTTGCACGAAACTTGGCAAAATTGTAGGGACTGGTAGCCCGATGTGCCTTTTGTAGGTCTCAATATATGTGCTACAGTGGATTTTGAGAAATTAACGTTTAAAAAAAGATATATATCTGTAACAGCGGACCGGGCAGCGCTCCAGTACGCGTGCTTTTCGCGCAACGGAGCTTTGTGAAGCGAAGCTGATTGGTTCTCCGGCGTCTGTAAACATTCCAAACAGTCCGTAGCGGCCGCCATCTTGTCTCTCGGTAGGATCGAGAGAGAAGAGGAGGCCAAAGCGAAGGGGCAAATGACCATAAGGGGGCATAGTAGATCCTCGCTGACCCCCTAGGTTTGATGTGGAGGTTTTAAAAGGGCCCCGCGGGGCAAAAAAAAAAAATAATAATAATAATCGAACGGCTGAATGGATTTGCACGAAACTTGGTAAAATATTAGGGACTGGTAGCCCGATGTGCCTTTGCTAGGTCTCAATATATGTGCTCCAGTGGATTTTGAGAAATTAACGTTCAAAAAAAGATATATATCTGTAACAGCGCTCCGCTTCGCGTAACGGAGGTTTGCGAAGCTGATTGGTCATTCTGTCACTGGGCTATAGTTGGGCTACATCTGGCTGATATTTGGGCTACATTTGTTTTTTTTGTCTCTGGCGGCCATCTTTGGGCTACATTGGGCTACATTGGGCTTCATTGGGCTTCATTGGGCTACATTGGGCTACATTTGGGCTCCAACATATATATAGGCCAATGTAGCCCAATATATATTTTTAAAAGTTAATTTTCGTAAAAACCACTGGAGCATATATCTTGAGACATAGCAAAGGCACATCGGGCTACCAGTCCCTACAATTTTGCCAAGTTTTGTGGAAATCCATTCAGCCGTTCGAGCTAAAAGTGAGTCCAACCGCCCTATGGAAATGAAGGAAATGAATGGGTAATTTGTAATTAGCAAATAGCTCATCGCAAACTAGGAATGGTAAAGAATCGCTATTTATTCCTTAAAGTTCGCTATTTAGGAAATGCAAAAAACTTTGATGATACATATGGCGGTTCATCTCTAACAAGATAAGAAGCATAGGGATAGATTTATGATGACTGGCGCATCACCAGGGATGTGTTAGTCATTCTGTGCCGCTGTTCCGTCACCTATGGTGTGCTGCATTTACAATGCGGCGCATCATGGGGCAAAAACAGCACAGATTCGTGATGTATCTGTGCCGTAAAGGTGGCGCATTGCTGGAGTTGTATCGCAAGTGTGATGAAGCTCCAGCAAGGGTCGGGGGTGCCCCTGTCGCAGGGTTTCTGTTCTCACACAGAACTGTGGACAGAGGATTGGAACCTCGGCGAATTAGGGTGTCCCAAAACTCACCTTAGTAATCAAAAACCCCTTAGCAAGCTAGGTACAGTGTCACATTGGATATAACAAACTCTCAATGTTTAGACAATCCAGAATATGAACTTATAGTACCTCAGGATACGTGGAACTCATGAACAGTCGGTCGTTATATATTTCTTAGAAACCAGAACATGGAGTTAAGAAGAACACATGTGTATTTGAAATGTTTATTTACTAATGCCGTCTTCTCAGGCGTAGTATCTTAGATAATACAAGTACACATATTATCAGTAGCAAAATTACCAGCATAGTTACTAGTACATAAAAAGCGAATGGTGACAGTATGTTAACATGCTGTAAATGAATAAGAGTTAGCAACACTTATAAGCAGCCGCGGGCCGTGGAGGGAGTTACGGTGGGGCAGGGAGGCGGGGAGGGGGAGGGGCAGGGTGGAGAGGGCTCCACCCTGCCCCTCCCCCTCCCCGCCTCCCTGCCCCACCGTAACTCCCTCCACGGCCCGCGGCTGCTTATATCTCACCCTCCCTAATACACATATTATATTATTTGCTAAGAAGGTCTCTTTGTGTTGGTTTAGGGCGTGCCCATACTTTAATGTCTTAGATTTGAAGGAATCACATCAGCATACACCAGCTCTCTCTTCATGTGAACCGCATCAACTGTTGTGTATGTGTGTTCGGCAAAGAAATATAAAACCCGCCTCATGCCCAGAATTGGCAGAAGTTGCACTTATGTTATGAGTATGAAGTCGTGGAGATCAGACCTCATAACAATTCTGTATTGTGTTGTTCTTGAAACTTCAGCACTCGCTGTACAGATATAGTTTAACAAGCAAAGCAGATAGTAGAGCAATAACATATTATTCTCATGTAAACCACGATGAACTACTAGGTTGAAAGCTAAAGCAACAACTAAGTGTCGTGTGCAGAAGTTGCAAAAAAGGAAAAATGGCGTTTAAACCGGTAATGAGCCCATGCTAACTTAACACGGTGTAAAGATATCCAGGACCTAGATGACACCTCCCCATGATCCGGAAACGAACTGAATAAGATAATAGAAGTGCCATCTCATGAGAGCAGATTGCAAGTTTATATGTGGACGGTCCGCAAGGTAAAGCATTAAAAACTAGGAAAATTTAATGCTAAAGAAAAATAAAACAGCCAAGTACTTTATCGAGTCTTAAGCCAATAGGCAAGCTAAATAATAAAAACTTGACAAATAAGTCAATGAATTGTCAATGAAATGCTAGTACTCAGCATATCAAACATGAAAAAGGTCTATGACATAACTGTGTATGCAAAATAAGCTGCAACAGCCTCCAATAGGAAGTCACCGTCTTCATCCGAAAAGAGTTCAGCCATCCAATTTAAAAGCGGAAAAGAACATACGTGCTCTCCCAGCACCGGATCCTCTATCACCATCAGAGGACAGCTCGGTGGGTTTTCAAGAAAGCTCTGTTCCAAGAAAGACTGTGTTGCCGCCAGTAAATTCCAGGGACCAATTAGTCCATGCATCAATGCCACAGCCATAATCCTTTCGCCAGGACAAACCAACTCGTGAGTAATGATAGGAGTCATCAGCTGATTAAAGTCGACGTCAGGAGAAACCGGTCCGCAGAGACACAAATCAATGGCCCAATCGAAATCACAGGTCAGGCAGTGAAATACAGGCTGGACACAGGTGAAGTAGGAGAATCGAAAAGATAATCCATATGCCGTGCTTAATATCGCCAACGGCATTGTGCCATAATATTCTAGCATGCGATTGCGGAACAGTGTCAGCAGCTGCAGGGCGGGAGCTTGCACAGGAGGGACATCCATATTTAAAAATGTAAAAAAGCACAAGAGCGTCCGCTGGTAATGCAAGTAAAAATGGGAATCCACAAAGCAGAGTGGAAAAAATAGAATGAAAGAAAGCAGGGATGACTCCAAAGATTTTCTCAAATGAAGTCACGAGACCACTGGTAACAACTTTAAAAAAGTGCGCCAGGGCCTTTGTGGAGGACGCGTTAAAGATAGTCCGAACCATCTTGCTGAAATGGAAAGGCAAATCTGTATTGAAAAGGGTCTGCACCTCTGTACGGGTGTTCGCTATGTGAAGCATGAAAGTTTCACGGGCCGAACTCAAGGCCACCTCTCTCTGAGACAAAAGAGCTCTTATTCTTGCCATGCCGTTGAAATCTGCTCCCAAGGTTGGTATTTGTGGCGAGATTGAAAACTCCCTATGTTCATGTGTGGGAGGAAATAGAACATTTCTGCAGCAAATAACCCGTTCACTTACTGTTACGATAAAAGGAACACTTTTAATTAACCCAGAACAATCTTCATTATTGAGCATCAAATAACTACCATTTTCCAACAACTTGAACGTGGGGATGATAGCAGGAACTGGCGTGCCTTGCAACACGCAAGCCATATTTGGTCGGTGTTTGTTGCATGAACCGTGTAACTGTATGTGCCTACACATTAGTGAATGATGTGGCGTCTCAGTGCATTCCTCTCCATTCAGATAAACTTCTTGATCATCTTTGAAATCTATGTCTAATAACTTTGGCGTTTGTGGACGGAATTGGCTGAAATTTTCAGGAAAATGGCACATTTTGTTTCTGAGCAGCCCTTGAAAATTTGGGGGGGGGGGTTCGTCAAGGGGGGGCCGAGAAAAAAGGGGGGTCCCAAAACGTGTTTTTAACATTGAGTTTTCCATAGGGCGGTTGGCCTCACTTTTAGCCCGAACGGCTGAATGGATTTGCACGAAACTTGGCAAAATTGTAGGGACTGGTAGCCCGATGTGCCTTTTGTAGGTCTCAATATATGTGCTACAGTGGATTTTGAGAAATTAACGTTTAAAAAAAGATATATATCTGTAACAGCGGACCGGGCAGCGCTCCAGTACGCGTACTTTTCGCGCAACGGAGCTTTGTGAAGCGAAGCTGATTGGTTCTCCGGCGTCTGTAAACATTCCAAACAGTCCGTAGCGGACGCCATCTTGTCTCTCGGTAGGATCGAGAGAGAAGAGGAGGCCAAAGCGAAGGGGCAAATGACCATAAGGGGGCATAGTAGATCCTCGCTGACCCCCTAGGTTTGATGTGGAGGTTTTAAAAGGGCCCCGCGGGGCAAAAAAAAAAAATAATAATAATAATCGAACGGCTGAATGGATTTGCACGAAACTTGGTAAAATATTAGGGACTGGTAGCCCGATGTGCCTTTGCTAGGTCTCAATATATGTGCTCCAGTGGATTTTGAGAAATTAACGTTCAAAAAAAGATATATATCTGTAACAGCGCTCCGCTTCGCGTAACGGAGGTTTGCGAAGCTGATTGGTCATTCTGTCACTGGGCTATAGTTGGGCTACATCTGGCTGATATTTGGGCTACATTTGTTTTTTTTGTCTCTGGCGGCCATCTTTGGGCTACATTGGGCTACATTGGGCTTCATTGGGCTTCATTGGGCTACATTGGGCTACATTTGGGCTCCAACATATATATAGGCCAATGTAGCCCAATATATATTTTTCAAAGTTAATTTTCGTAAAAACCACTGGAGCATATATCTTGAGACATAGCAAAGGCACATCGGGCTACCAGTCCCTACAATTTTGCCAAGTTTCGTGGAAATCCATTCAGCCGTTCGAGCTAAAAGTGAGTCCAACCGCCCTATGGAAATGAAGGAAATGAATGGGTAATTTGTAATTAGCAAATAGCTCATCGCAAACTAGGAATGGTAAAGAATCGCTATTTATTCCTTAAAGTTCGCTATTTAGGAAATGCAAAAAACGTTGATGATACATATGGCGGTTCATCTCTAACAAGATAAGAAGCATAGGGATAGATTTATGATGACTGGCGCATCACCAGGGATGTGTTAGTCATTCTGTGCCGCTGTTCCATCACCTATGGTGTGCTGCATTTACAATGCGGCGCATCATGGGGCAAAAACAGCACAGATGCGTGATGTATCTGTGCCGTAAAGGTGGCGCATTGCTGGAGTTGTATCGCAAGTGTGATGAAGCTCCAGCAAGGGTCGGGGGTGCCCCTGTCGCAGGGTTTCTGTTCTCACACAGAACTGTGGACAGAGGATTGGAACCTCGGCGAATTAGGGTGTCCCAAAACTCACCTTAGTAATCAAAAACCCCTTAGCAAGCTAGGTACAGTGTCACATTGGATATAACAAACTTTCAATGTTTAGACAATCCAGAATATGAACTTATAGTACCTCAGGATACGTGGAACTCATGAACAGTCGGTCGTTATATATTTCTTAGAAACCAGAACATGGAGTTAAGAAGAACACATGTGTATTTGAAATGTTTATTTACTAATGCCGTCTTCTCAGGCGTAGTATCTTAGATAATACAAGTACACATATTATCAGTAGCAAAATTACCAGCATAGTTACTAGTACATAAAAAGCGAATGGTGACAGTATGTTAACATGCTGTAAATGAATAAGAGTTAGCAACACTTATAAGCAGCTGCGGGCCGTGGAGGGAGTTACGGTGGGGCAGGGAGGCGGGGAGGGGGAGGGGCAGGGTGGAGAGGGCTCCACCCTGCCCCTCCCCCTCCCCGCCTCCCTGCCCCACCGTAACTCCCTCCACGGCCCGCGGCTGCTTATATCTCACCCTCCCTAATACACATATTATATTATTTGCTAAGAAGGTCTCTTTGTGTTGGTTTAGGGCATGCCCATACTTTAGTGTCTTAGATTTGAAGGAATCACATCAGCATACACCAGCTCTCTCTTCATGTGAACCGCATCAACTGTTGTGTATGTGTGTTCGGCAAAGCAATATAAAACCCGCCTCATGCCCAGAATTGGCAGAAGTTGCACTTATGTTATGAGTATGAAGTCGTGGAGATCAGACCTCATAACAATTCTGTATCGTGTTGTTCTTGAAACTTCAGCACTCGCTGTACAGATATAGTTTAACAAGCAAAGCAGATAGTAGAGAAATAACATATTATTCTCATGTAAACCACGATGAACTACTAGGTTGAAAGCTAAAGCAACAACTAAGTGTCTTGTGCAGAAGTTGCAAAAAAGGAAAAATGGCGTTTAAACCGGTAATGAGCCCATGCTAACTTAACACTGTGTAAAGATATCCAGGACCTAGATGACACCTCCCCATGATCCGGAAACGAACTGAATAAGATAATAGAAGTGCCATCTCATGAGAGCAGATTGCAAGTTTATATGTGGACGGTCCGCAAGGTAAAGCATTAAAAACTAGGAAAATTTAATGCTAAAGAAAAATAAAACAGCCAAGTACTTTATCGAGTCTTAAGCCAATAGGCAAGCTAAATAATAAAAACTTGACAAATAAGTCAATGAATTGTCAATGAAATGCTAGTACTCAGCATATCAAACATGAAAAAGGTCTATGACATAACTGTGTATGCAAAATAAGCTGCAACAGCC
This sequence comes from Lissotriton helveticus, assembly GCF_964261635.1. Classification (NCBI taxonomy): domain Eukaryota; kingdom Metazoa; phylum Chordata; class Amphibia; order Caudata; family Salamandridae; genus Lissotriton; species Lissotriton helveticus. The sequence continues at coordinate 381,238,472 of NC_136061.1, read as the reverse complement.
TCCAATAGGAAGTCACCGTCTTCATCCGAAAAGAGTTCAGCCATCCAATTTAAAAGCGGAAAAGAACATACGTGCTCTCCCAGCACCGGATCCTCTATCACCATCAGAGGACAGCTCGGTGGGTTTTCAAGAAAGCTCTGTTCCAAGAAAGACTGTGTTGCCGCCAGTAAATTCCAGGGACCAATTAGTCCATGCATCAATGCCACAGCCATAATCCTTTCGCCAGGACAAACCAACTCGTGAGTAATGATAGGAGTCATCAGCTGATTAAAGTCGACGTCAGGAGAAACCGGTCCGCAGAGACACAAATCAATGGCCCAATCGAAATCACAGGTCAGGCAGTGAAATACAGGCTGGACACAGGTGAAGTAGGAGAATCGAAAAGATAATCCATATGCCGTGCTTAATATCGCCAACGGCATTGTGCCATAATATTCTAGCATGCGATTGCGGAACAGTGTCAGCAGCTGCAGGGCGGGAGCTTGCACAGGAGGGACATCCATATTTAAAAATGTAAAAAAGCACAAGAGCGTCCGCTGGTAATGCAAGTAAAAATGGGAATCCACGAAGCAGAGTGGAAAAAATAGAATGAAAGAAAGCAGGGATGACTCCAAAGATTTTCTCAAATGAAGTCACGAGACCACTGGTAACAACTTTAAAAAAGTGCGCCAGGGCCTTTGTGGAGGACGCGTTAAAGATAGTCCGAACCATCTTGCTGAAATGGAAAGGCAAATCTGTATTGAAAAGGGTCTGCACCTCTGTACGGGTGTTCGCTATGTGAAGCACGAAAGTTTCACGGGCCGAACTCAAGGCCACCTCTCTCTGAGACAAAAGAGCTCTTATTCTTGCCATGCCGTTGAAATCTGCTCCCAAGGTTGGTATTTGTGGCGAGATTGAAAACTCCCTATGTTCATGTGTGGGAGGAAATAGAACATTTCTGCAGCAAATAACCCGTTCACTTACTGTTACGATAAAAGGAACACTTTTAATTAACCCAGAACAATCTTCATTATTGAGCATCAAATAACTACCATTTTCCAACAACTTGAACGTGGGGATGATAGCAGGAACTGGCGTGCCTTGCAACACGCAAGCCATATTTGGTCGGTGTTTGTTGCATGAACCGTGTAACTGTATGTGCCTACACATTAGTGAATGATGTGGCGTCTCAGTGCATTCCTCTCCATTCAGATAAACTTCTTGATCATCTTTGAAACATCTGTATGTGTATGGAAGCGACCAGACCTCATGAAGAAAAGCACTACCTAAAGGTTCATAACGACCTATTGGTATATATTTCATACAATTTGAAAACTTATATAAAGCAAAAGGCAGCGTTATTAAACCGTGGATAAGGCACGTTGCCAAAAAACCCGCAATCCTCTGCTGATGATGTCACTGAGCATGTCATGAATGATGTAATATGTGACATCATCAGCAGTGGATTACGGGTAATAGCATCTCTAGTTTACTCCCTTATAGCTGTCTTTCTTTTAACATAAGTGTCTGTTTCCTTCCCTTATACTTACTGTTCTTTTTTAAAAAAAACATTTTTGGTTCACTTCCGGTTCACGTACCGGCGAGCGAACTGGGAAGCGAACTACGAGAAATAGAGGTTGGCACAGTTCCAAATATTGTACCAATTTTTTAATAACGGGGAGGTAGTTCTGAAAAGAACTTTTTTTTTATTGTTTTTGTTGTTTTATATTTTTTTAATTATTTTTCTGAACATTTTTTTACTTTTTTTGAATTTTTCTGAACAGTTTTATATTTTTGGGGGTTTTTCTTGTAGGGGGCAATGAAAACGATTCATTGTAAAGGGCTCAACAGGAGCAACAAAACAAAAAAAAAGTATTTATTATTTTGGGCGTTTCGTACAAACTTGCATATGATAGTCAATAGCTCTGTTGATCAGAGTGATGCTTCTTTCTCCGTAGCAAATGAATCCACTGCAATGTACGCAGACGTGTTTTACTTCACCAAATCTCATTTGTATATTTGGCACCATCTCCCTGCCCTCTGGTCCCGTTACTTCCGGTACAACAGATCTTCTGGCCATAATAGGGAGATTATCTAGGTCGTTCCGAAACTGTGCAGCACTGTAGTTGTTAGGATGCCACCTAGTCATATGGCGATGCATTGTGTAGTTTCCGAAACTGTATTTTTTCTCGGTCCCTCTGGACAGTCTATCTTGACATATAAGGCAAGTTACGTATCTTGCATTTACTTTTTTCTGACCTTTGGGAATTTTAAAAAATTGCCAAATGAAGTTTTCTTTCCGGTGAGACGTCCTGGGCTCCTCAGGCAAAAACTGCCTCTCTTCGTGCTCGTCGTCCTGTTCCTCTTCTTCCTCTTCTTGTTGAATTATAACTTGAGCAGGTGGTCCACTCTTCCTTGGATGTGGTGGAGGTGGTGGGGAAGCACCAGCTGAAGCTACTAAAGAAGCCATTGCTCACTGGTAACAAAGGGTCTTTCTCTCACAATGATGAAAGTCAGAGTGAGGAAAGAAGGAGGGATTTTCATCATTTGGGAAAAACAAGAGTTCTCAACCAATGAAAAGTGTTCATTTTAGATTATATGACCTAGTCTTACATCATTAGGAAACCAAAAGTGAAATGAACCAATGAAAAGTGTTATTACCAAGTCACATGACCTGCTGTGTTTACGTTAAGCGCTTTGCAGGGCCTCCCGGTTTGCTTCCAGAAACCTGCGCTTTGCGACTCGCTTCGCGTACCAGTTCGCTAACGTAGCACGTCATATGACGTATCACGCGACAACGTGAAACGTCATGCGGACGGGAGGCGTCACGATGTTGTTTTCTAACGCGGCAGTTGCGATAAAGAAACGTTTACCGGCTCGCGGTCTATTTCGCGGCATCAAGGTCAGCTAACGGGAAGCTTCCCGATTCGCGAAGCGGGAACGAAGAAAAAAAAATATTTAAAAAAAAAATTATTCATAAACATATAAAATATATTTTTGGATTTAAAGAAGAATACATTTTACAGCTACAGATATTAGCTGTTAAAAAACCAATGAAATTCACTGAAAAAACCATAGGTTATAGACCATATATAGTTAGGAATTAGCATTTACAAAACCTTGAAAATTCACTGAAAAAACCATAGGTTATAGACCATATATAGTTAGGAATTAGCATTTACAAAACCTTATTTTACTCACACAAAACCATTGAAATTCCATATATAGTTAGTTGCACTAACTATATATCGCGCACCCGCAATCCACTGCTGATGATGTCACATATTACATCATTCATGACATGGTCAGTGACATCACTGATGACATCACTGATGGCATCTCAAATGACATCACTGATGACATCACTGATGACATCTCATTTGACATCAATGACCACATCACTGATGATATCATTCATGTGACAATACAATGCATCTCCTCACATTTTAATATAACCTCTGTTTCACCCAGTGTTAAATACAGAGTATATTTTTTGAAACCATTGACACACCAATACTAGTTACTACATACGCACTCACTGATTCCTATGTCTACACACACATTCACTCATTCACCCATACAATCATTCATACATACAATCACTCATCTTTACAACACTATCATATGCACTCATACACCTATACAGACACTCACAGTCTGCCACTCATCCATGGAGTTACTCACACACCTAGTCAGTCCTGTAAAGAATCAATGACACTTCCATTTTCTTGTCTATACAGTTAAACATAGAGCACCTTACATTTTCATACATATACTAACACATACTTACCTTCTTATATAATCATTGATACAAGTACACATTGATCTGCACAGAGTCACACACCTCCCAGCCAGCCACACACACACTCAGTCTCCCATACAAATACTTGGACAATCAATCAGTAACCCATATAGTTAATCATATAGCTACTGATCAACACATGCAGCAGTTTACAGAACAACAGACATAATGATGCACAAATTAAGACAGTTTAGTCACTAACCCATGCACTCAGTGAGACACATTTAATCACTCACTCATACATTCAGTCATGCACCTACTAAATCCTTTGTCCAGACACTTATACTTCCACTCATTCTTCAATATGTAAGACACATTTTAACTTTACAGAAACATACAGTCACTGGATGTTGTCATCAGTGATGTCATCAGTGATGTCATCTGTGATGTCATTTGAGATGTCATCAGTGATGTCATCAGTGATGTCACTGACCATGTCATGAATGATGTAATATGTGACATCATCAGCAGTGGATTGCGGGTGCGCGATATATAGTTAGTGCAACTAACTATATATGGAATTTCAATGGTTTTGTGTGAGTAAAATAAGGTTTTGTAAATGCTAATTCCTAACTATATATGGTCTATAACCTATGGTTTTTTCAGTGAATTTTCAAGGTTTTGTAAATGCTAATTCCTAACTATATATGGTCTATATATGGTCTATAACCTATGGTTTTTTCAGTGAATATTCTTCTGAGGTTTCAGGGACGTTATAGTTAGGGATCAGCATTTAAAAAACCTTTGAAATAATCTGAAAAAAACACAGGTTTCAGGGAAGTTATAGTTAGTCAGACATTTCACTCATACAAAACCACAGAAATTTGGCTGTTATAGTTAGCTGAGCTAACTATAACTCGCGCCCCACAGTGCACTGCTGATGACGTCACATATTGCATCACTCATGACATGGTCAGTAACATCACTGATGACATCTCAAATGACATCACTGATGTCATCACTGATGACATCATCTAGTGACTGAGTTTTTCTAAAAAGTTTAAGAATGTTATATGTATACACACCAAGGTTTATTGAAGAATAAGTGAGCGAAATGTCTGGCAGCAGCACTATATGGCGCAGCGATCTAGGGATATAAACAAGTGGATGAAATACAAAAGATGGAAAATAAATTCCTCCGCTCACTCCTATCGATTCCCCAATCATCACCCACATTTGCAACTCATCAGGAATTGGGGTTGGGGTACCTGAGTGATCAGATAGGTATGGCCCCTCTTGTCAACTGGCTAAAAACATGGCTGAACCCGGAATTGACTTTAAATCGACAGATTACAAAAAAAGATTGTCTTAGACTAGAAAAGGGGAATGAAATACAGGGGCTGTCTTATATAAAAATCATGTTTGCGAAACTTGGGCGTGTAGATATCTTTAAAAGCCTGAAGGTATAGTGAGAGGGGACATCAATTGGGTAAAAAAGCATTTCCTGTCCCAAAGGTCCAGGACCGGGAGGGAGAGAAATTAAAAAAACCTCTTGTGAGGGCCCATTTTTTATTGGTTACGTCACCTGCCATTGAGCCTTACTTAAAGTTAGTAACAAGGCCATACCATCGCTGGTTGCTAACAAAGTTTTGCTTTGATTCATTTTTTCCTGGGATCTTTTGAAGGATGGTGTAACCCTGAGGATAGTGCACCCTGCAACTGTGATAGTATGTTAATACAAGATACAATGCACTTTACGCTACTCTGCGACTACTACTGCGATATCAGAGCTAAATTTATTATTCCTCTATTAAAGGGGAAGTAGTTTCTACAGGCCAAACCTGCTTTATTGTACTTACAATTGTTGGATAAATCTTGGAATATTTTTAATATTGCAAGTTATTTTGTAGCAGCGGGTAGGCTGAAAAAACTAGGTCGCATACATTTGAATGTATGATATATCCCCGTTATTTTTAAACTGTCATTCAAAGGATTCAAACATTCTACAATTTCAAAACTTGTAATTCTTTTTTTAACTGTATTTATGAACTACGTGATGTAATGTGATTGTGTATCTTTTATGATTTTAATTAATCGATTAAAGTGGTCTTGACTTGACTTGAGTGTCTGAAGGGATGATTTAGTGGGTGCGTGACTGACTGTATAAGTGAGTGATTGAATTTATCTTAGTGAATGCATGGGCGATTAACTAATCTGCATGAATGTCTGTATCAGTCTATCAGTTGCTGTGTAATTGGCTGCATGGGTTGGTGAGTAGCTACATGAGTGTCTATATGGGTGAATGATTGGTTGTCTGATTACCTGGATGGGTGCCTTAGTGTCTGTGTGGGTGGGTGGGGGGTGTGACTCCCTGTATGGATGTGTGAGTGGGTGATTCAGTGTGTGTATGGGTTCATTAGTTTGCTGCGAGGGGCTGTATGGGTGAATGAGTGTGCGTACAGCTGTGTTGTTGTGTGAATGGATGTCTCAGTGGTATATGTGTAAGTAACTACATATGTGAAAGACAGTATATGTGAGTGTTGGAGTATAAAACTGACTAAATGTGAGAGTCAGTGATTGTGAGAGTGGCTGCACGGATGAGTTTACACTTGTGTCAGTGATTGTAGAAGAGAGTAAGTATATGGTACTATATGGAGGAGAGTAAGTATATGGTACTGTATGAATAAGTGAGGTGGTGTGTGTGTATAACTGTATAGGAGAGTAAATGGCAGTGTGATTGATTATTTGGGTGACTGACTAGGTGTTTGAGTAACTCTATTGGTGAGTGGTGGTGTGTGAGTGTCTGTATGGGTGTATGAGTGCATATATCAGTGACTGTATTAATGTGTGACTGCGTGTATGAGTGACTGTACGGGTTAGTGAGTGGATATGTGTGTAGACCTATGAATAAGTGAGCAGGTATGTACTAACTGCTATTGGTGTGTCTATGGTTTTGAAATTGGTAGTCTGAATTTTAGAGTGGGTGTATGAAAGGTTCTATTAGGGTGTGAGGAGGTGCATCATATGATCATGTGGAGGATGTCGTCAGTGATGTCACTGACTATGTCATGAATGATGTAATATGTAATATGTGATGTCCTCAGCAGTGCATTGCATGGCACGAGTTATAGTTAGCTCACCTGACTGACGACATCCGAGCCCTGCTCGACAACGGGGAAACAGCGGCCCTCATTCTCCTGGACCTCTCCGCAGTATTCGATACTGTCTGCCACCGCATCCTAGTGCAGCGCCTCAGCAACATCGGAAACCAAGAGAAGGCACTGGAGTGGATCATCTCGTTCCTCACCGGAAGAACCCAGAGAGTCCGCCTCCCCCCGTACAGATCCAAGGCCACCGAAGTCATCTGCGCGTACCACAAGGATCATCACTCAGCCCCACCCTCTTCAACGTCTACATGAGCCTCCTCACAGCCATCGCACGCCAACACAACCTCAACATCATCTCCTACGCCGACTATACCCAGCTGATCCTCTCCCTCACCAACGACCCAGCCACCGCCAAAACCAACCTACACGAAGGGATGAAAGAAGTAGCCGAGTGGATGAGGAACAGCCGCCTAAAACTGAACTCAGACAAGACGAACAGTCCTCATCCTGGGATCAGCACCCTCCGCCTGGGACGCCTCCAAACCAACGGACCACGCACGCAACCTGGGCTTCATCCTGGACTCCTCCCTCTTGATGACCAGACAAGTCAACGCCGTCCCATCATCATGCTTCAACATCCTACGCATGCTCCGAAAGATCTTCCGATGGCTCCCCACCGAAACCAGGAAGACGGTCACACAGGCACTCGTCACCAGCCGACTGGACTACGGAAACACCCTCTACACCGGAACCACAGCCAAACTCCAGAAAAGACTCCAACGCATCCAGAACGCCTCCGCACGACTCATCTTGGACATCCCTCGACACAACCACATCTTCGGACACCTGAGAGACCTTCACTGGCTCCCCGTCAGCAAGAGAATCACGTTCCGACTCCTCACCCACGCACACAAGGTCCTCCACGACCTGGGCCCCAGGTACCTCAACGACCGCCTGACCTTCTACACCCCCACCCGCCAGCTTTGATCGACCAGCCACGCCCTCGCCGCCATGCCACGCATCCGAAGATCCACCATGGGAGGAAGATCCTTCTCCTACCTGGCAGCCAAGACTTGGAACTCCCTCCCCATCCACCTCTGCCTGACCGAAGACCACCTCTCCTTCAAGAAGCAACTCAAGACCTGGCTGTTCGAGCAGTAGCGGACCCCCCTCCCCCAAGCGCCTTGAGACCCTCTGGGTGAGTAGCGCGCTATACAAATTCATGATTGATTGATTGACTATAACAGCTGAATTTGTCTTGTTTTGTACGAGTGAAATGTCAGCATTATTATAACATCCCTGAAACCTGTGGTTTTTTCAGTGAATTTTTAAGGTTTTTTAAATGCTAATCCCTAACCATAATGTCCCTGAAATGCTAAACCTTAAGTATAAAATGACTGTAAACTATGCAGAAAGAGGCCTATTTTGACTGTACCGTACCTTACCTTCCAACACACTCATACAAAGTAGTCTAATCACCAATCCTTCTCCCACGATGCCTTAAGCCTCACTTTTCTCTTGAAGGTTCACTATTCATCGACTGCTCAGAATGTTAGGCGTACCAAAAATAAAACAGCAATCTTAAGCATATCACTGTTGTAAGTCTTATCAAGTTTGTGAAGGTATGCATGTGTATGTCTCTGTTTTTACCTAGTGACATGTTCCATAAAAATAAACATACAAATGCTTCAATACCTGTGTTTCAAACAATTTACTCTGTAAATTTGTGAACAAAAAGATAGAAGAAAGAAGCAACAGAGGTGCAAATGCCTATGCCCCGTGACCAAGGTTGAGTTTTGAGTCCCAAAATTGTACAGCCTATACGCATGTCCCTTTCTAGTAGTGGTTTTGAGCTGGTGTTTCCGACAGTTTTCGTATGTCTGGGTGCCCGCAAGGCAAGATTTCATGCTATTGTAGAGGTCCATGGATCTGTGTCTCTAGCTGAGGTGGCGATCGACATCTGCCCTCCTCAAGGTTTTTTTCTGCACAGTCCATAAACCTCACCAGTGCACAGTTTAAGTGTGTGTTCCGTGGATCAAAGCAGGTCAATACTGCAGATCTACACAATCTAGCTTCCTTGTTGTTCCAGGCCCTCCGTAGGAAGGTTCTTCTTTCTTTCAGGAGCCTTGGACACAGGCAGAGAACGTGAATTTTGTCTTCCCTATGGTTGCCACAAAATCGACAAGGTTCTGGGGCTTGTTCTCTTTTCCATTTGGGAAGATGGCAGGACAAGTTGATCAACCCCAATCTTAGTTTTAAAAAACAGAGTTCGGTGCGTGCGTTGAAAGGACAAGTTAAGTAACTGTATTCAGATTGGACCATAGGTTTTCCGCTAGACTGCCCTCTTTTGATGTCTTCATCTTGCGGCAGCACATCAGAAAATTCATCATTCATCATTCTGCCCAGCGATTGTTTGCAAATACCCAGTTTCAGCCTGATTTGTGCCAGTGACGTGAAAGATGGTAGCTGGAAGACTGTTCTAAAGATTTTTGCTATGATTTTGTCTAATTGGCCACTATCCAGTCCTTTTAGTACCTCCCTTCCGTACTTTAAGGTTGGGATGATTTTTTTGCCTGTGCCACCTGAAAAGTTGAAGCGAGTGTTGGCCCAAGTAATTTCTAATGGATAGAACTGAGAGCAAATGCTAGCATTGTTCCTTTCTTTTATTGCTCTCCTAGATGGCTTTTATATCTTCCGTTGTTGTCAAAGAAGACTCGTAAGTACTTGTGGCATTTGGATTCTATGATGCTTTACGAATTTAAGACCCAAGCCAGCTTCTTAGGCCTTCACGGGCGAACCGGCAATATTTTAGTTTTCTTGTTATTTATCTGGAGCTCGTTCTTATTTGAGTAAGCGGCAGTTGCGTCCATAAGCCTTTGTACACCTATCTTTGTGTTACTTAGGAGGACCACGTCATCAGCGTATAATAGTTTTGACAGCTGTAAGCTACCTAGTTTGGGAGCATGAGAGTTGACTGTGTTTAGGGCTTCTGGGAGATCTGATAAAAATAGATTCAAAAGTGTAGGGGCCAAGACACATCCTTGTTGGAGTCTTTTCGTTGTAAAAATTGGTCTTGACAGTCTGGAACCGTCCCCAATCCTGATCCTGACCCCTGTGTCCTGGTGCAGTAACTGTAGGGCTCTTAGTAAACCGTTAGGGATGTTCAGTGCGGAGAGCTTCTGCCATAGCTTGGCCCTGTTAACCTTGTCGAACGCCAATCTATAGTCTATAAAACCCATGTAGAACTGTCTGGTGCTAATCTCCCCCTGGTCTATCAGACACAAGAGAGTCATAAGGTTAACTGCAGTGCCAGTTTCGCTTGTGAAACCAGTTTGGTTTGGAGGGATTATTGAATGTTCATCGGCCCATTCCCGCAATGAATTCAGCAGAATCCCTGCAAAGTACTTTGCTTCATTAGCAATAAGAGCGACTAACCAATAGTTTCCTGGGGATTTTTTGTCCTCTCCTTTAAAGATTGGAACAAGAATCGATCCTTGCCAAGAGGGTGGAATGGTGTTCTTTGCTAAGATGTAAGTGAAAAGTGGAGCTACCTTAGTAGCCCAGAAGGCCAGATCCTCCTTGAACAAGGCCGGAGTAATACCGCCTGGTTCTGTGGCCCGTCTCTCCGACCCTTTTTTATCTGCCTTTCAATTTGGTCCTTCGGGACTGTACTATGCTCAGTGCTGTTATCCTGATTTTGTCTCTTTATTTCCTTTTTGATTATTGGACTTTTGTGGAAAAGTTCTTCTATTGTTATTCCTTTGCAAAAGTGGTCTGGGGGTTTGTTCAACTCCATTGGAGCACTGCTGCCCTTTGTGCCGATGACCTGTTTCAGGGTGTGGTCTTGCCGGTTATTAAAATGACTGTGCAGAAAGAGATACCACATGGACTCCAGTATGTTTGACGAGGCAGCTTTCGGAACACAACCCCCAAGGCTATTTATGGTGCGCCAGAACCTCTCGGAGTTGTTGGACCTTATATCTTGATATAATTTAGCCCAAAAGGAATTCCAGTGAGCCCTTCGAAGTACTCTTTTTGCTTTCTTTAGATGGCAGTGAGCTTCTTTCAGTTTGGTTATAATTGATGTATCCATTGGCTTTATTTTTAATTCCCCCCTTAGCCGGTTCATGCTTCTTTTCGCCGATCGTATCACCGAATCCCAAGAGATAAACTGTTGGGACCCCGTCGCTTTTGCATGTGTTTATGGCTTTGCGTGTCTGGCTGTCAGCTTGCTTGCAAAACTTATCCAGTTTGCAATGTGATCTACAGTTGTCCTGCCGGTGTTCTCTATTATATGTTTTGCCTCCAATGATACATGCTGTAGATTATTGACCGAGCACTTGATGCGTTTTAAATTGATAGTAAAGCATTCAAAAGCTATTGCCCCCTCCTCAGCATGTTGCAGCAATCTGGTGCTGAGCAGAATTTCTTGAGGACTGTGATCGCTTTCTGGTCGATTGCCAAAACTGAAAGCGATTACTTGATTCAAAGTGAAAGGTTGACAAAGGTGTAATCAATTAAAGATGCACCAGTATTTGGTAAGAATGAGAGGCCAGCTGGTTTGTCAGGAGAAAAGCTCCCATTGAAGGCTCTGAGGCAGAGATGTTCCAGACTTCCTTGTAGGGTGCGGCCTTTTTGGTCCTCCTTCCACCATCCGGGACGATCCTGCGGTGGTATAGCCCAAATACTTTCCTGTGATTTAGTTACCTCATTTTTTTGTAGGCCTGACATTAGCCACATATTAAAGTCTCCAGATAGTATGATGTCTGCATTCAAGAATCCTGATCTCATTCTTAGCGCTGTCGCTAACAACTCGTCTGAGAGGGTTTGCCTGGACATGAGACTTGGACGAATGTACATATTCAAAAGGATTATGGTTCTTGGCTGGCCTTGATGGGTGCTGAAGGAGATTCCCACAGACTGGAGAAAATGGGAAGGGCTTGTGAGGTCCCATGAGGTAATTGCATTGTTTGTTGATATGTAGCTAGCTAGGCCTCTGCTACCTCATCCTGACGATTTCATTTTAATAGCTGGAGTGTGGTGGGTTTTGAACCCTTCCAAATGCTGCGGCTCCTCGAGTCATGTCTCTTGTAACAGTATGATCTCAAATGATCGTAAATAAGATATCGTGGCTTCGTCTCCCAGTTTGTTTGATAACCTATTGATGTTCCATGAACAGATCCTTAGTGGACAGGCTTCTTGTACCTTTTGAAAGTTGTTTTGTCAGCGTAGCAGCCGGGTTGAGTTTAATGCACCCGCCAACCATGACCATGTGCAGGTCTGTTCCAGTACCCTGTGTAATGTGTGCTGGCCATCTCTTGCTTTTGGTTCTTCCGAGTCGGGGGTAGACGTGTTATCCCGGGAACTCCTCAGAACCGAATAGACCTTCCTCTGACCTGCCCGCGGGCGCTCAATGCCTCGGGTTTTCATCAGAACATGAGGGTATCCTGGTTCGCTGCTAGGGAATATGATGATGCCCCACTAGTTGAAGGTTCCGAGTGGCTTAAGATCTTGTTCATTACCTCTCTCCCGAGCGCCAGGTAACCTATGTGGCTTCGTTTGACCCTGGCCTGGTGCTATGCATTCTATCGAGGTGATGTCTTGTGAAGTAACGACATTAGTCAGGCCAATGGCTTCTATCAATTTCATGATGTTCCCTCGATTTTGTATATGTCGCAACTGCCTTTGGACTTGTACTCTGGGTAGAAAAGCGTGAAGGTTGTAGCTCCTTGAGAAGGGGCCTTATCAGCCCCGGATAGTGACTCAGGTCTTAGCACACAGTGGGTTAAGACAGGTCCTGTCAAACGTCCAAGGGTTTCCTCCTTCATTGCTTTGTGCAAGGGTGTGAAAATCAACCTGTTCAATACTCTAGGGCTCTTTTGCGTTGCACCACGTCTGATTAGCGCTCTGCCTCCTTTGTCCTGCGCCGATATAGACAAGTTGCCCTGATGATCATTATGCGGGCTACTGGCTTGGGCCTGATTGAGTGATTTAATGCTACCAGGCAGCTCTATAAGCCTGGTACACCTTTGGCCCTCTCCCCTTTGCAAGGACGTGGGCTCTGGGAATGCCAATTAGATGTTATTAGTTTGCTCAGTTTTCTCCCCTTTTCTTAGGTGCGCCTGGTCTAACCCTACAAGGGATAAAGAGTCAGTCTGATGTTGTTTGACGCTGTCGGATAAAACTGTTGGGAACTCTTTTTCCTTGATTTTCTCATCTGTTCTTATTGGGTCGTTTTGCCTTGTTGAGCCTGTTCATTTTTTAGTGTTAAACAGTGGGTAGAGACTCAGATCTTGCCTGGCCCTGCGAGTCTTATTGCGGCCTTTTCTCTTCCTAAATCTTGTTCTGAATGAGATGGTGAGGTGGGCTCTGCTTTGCCTGCGGCTGAGGTTTTTTTTTGAACGAGTGTTGAACTGCCGGTGGCCGGATTTTTCAGAGATGGTGACGTGGCCCTGACTGTGGCCCCTCTTGCTCCTAAGCTTGCCACCACCTTGGCTGTGTTTGGTGGGCATATGACATCTTCTCTTTTGCTTGAGGGGGGAGGCTTTACATTTGTCATTTCTATTATGTCCTCCATCAATTTTGCCATCATCTCTGGGAGCGTACTTAGTTTCTCAATTATTGGTGAGCAGTTGCATCCTTGTCTCGGGGGGGTCAACATCCGCTTGGGCCCCTCTAATCAGGTTGTTTAGATTTGTGATTTTGTCATCTATATTAGCGACATACACTGCCAATGTGTTCAGAAGGCTGATTTGCTCGTCCGTTTTGTTTGCTTGGTAGGTCATAGCATCGGCTGACCGTTGCAAGATGTCCAAAGCTGTGGCCCATGCCGTCTCCTGTTTGAAATCCTCCTTCTTCCTCTCCATTGGGACCGGTGATGGTCTGGAGTGGTCGTGAGCGGCTTTACCATATGATGTAAGCATATATTCCCATTCTTTTGATTCTAAAAAGGAGAGATCTCTCTCCACAGCATGAGCATCTACCTCGCCTGGAAAAGGCATAGAGCAGCTCTGCCCGTGGTATGGGGAACTGGGCTAGGTCTCTTCTGCCCTCCTCCCAGTGTGGTGGATGATCTCGTGATTTCAACGGTGTAATAGCAGAAGAGTCCGCTCCCTGTTCCGTCACGTCGGTTGTACTGCCTTTTATGCCGGGCTTTATAGGTGGCTCGATGTGCTTGAGCGTGGGGTCTAGACTGACCTGGGGAGAAGATGTGTTTTTGACTACAGAGTCACTTGTTGTCTCTAGGTGAGTTGATAAAGCCGTTGTTTGCATGCTCCCTGCAGCCAAGACTGGGGGTTGGACCCCTAAACTGCTCAGCGTGGTTATATTAGGGTCTCCCCCCCTGTGATGGTTCTGCCTCATCAAACTTGCAGGTGTCTGTAGCTTGATAGATTTGTGGCTTACTTATCTCTGTGTTCTCGACTGAGCTGTCCTTGCCGATGTTCACTGTTGGACTCAGAGGAATAGGTTACCCCATAATTTTCATGTTACTTGAGAAGATAGCTGACCCTGCGTCTTTCAGAACGGCAAATTTTGTTGTTATTTTTGGCTGAGAACCAGATGGTTTGTAGCCAAAGGAGCCAGCTTCCTGTGAGTGTAAATGGGAAGCACTAACTGTTGTGCTTCCAGATGCGCTTGACGACAGGTCAAGTATCGGATCAATGGCAGCATTAGATGTCTCCAGCTTTTCTCTCCATTTCTTTTTGTTTTAGTGGGCTGCACTCCTCTGCTTCATTGATCGCATCCTTTGCTTGGTACGGTTTTATTGCAGAAAGCCAAGGTGATCCGTCTTGGGCCTACTAGATGACCTACTAGATGACCGTACAGGCAGCATAGGAATATCGTGTGAACCAGGCTCACTGGAATGAGGTAGGTATAAGGGTGACAGCAGGGTTCGCTACTAAGGAGTCCGTTCTCTCTTTTCTTTCTCCTGCTGTCTACTGGCTGCACCCTAGCAACTCCCTTTTGAGGGCTGTTCACTATCAGTCACTAGTTGTTACTGTCAGTTACTGCTGCTGCTGGGTGCTTTTCTTCCTTTTCCTGCAGATCTGCTCACATAGGCCTGCACCCTCCAAACTAGTTGCCACTTCAACTGATAGAAATGCAGCTAGCCTCTCACAATTTGGCCAAAAGCTCCAAATGGCTCAAAGTCCCATGTTCATAGCACATACGTGCTCGTACATGCGGATAGGTTGTGCTGTGATGTGCTGTGATGTATTATGCAGTCAGTCTCTGAATTGGTCCTCTTTGGCAAAAGCAAGCCTTTGTGGGGACCACATTACTGGTCTACCGAACTGGGCCTACCCCCAACCCCGTCCAGTTCGGATTAAAGCCTAGGGGTGCTCATTGATGAAGAGCTTTCATTAAGGCCTCAAGTAAACTCGTGGTGTCATCCTGTTTCTTTCAGCTTCGTAAAATTAAAAAGATTAGTTAGATGCTCACCCAGTCCGCCTTGACCCAGGTTGTGATGGCCTTGGTACTGTCACATTTAGATTACGCCAACGCCATCTACCTGGGCCTTCCTATTGCCCTTGGTAAACGCCTTCAGATGGCTCAAAACCAGGCAGCCAGGCTTATATATCGTATTCCGCGTTGGCAATCCCCAAGACCTCTGCTGAAGCATTGGCTTCCGATTACACAGCGTGTACTTTTTAAAACTGCCTGTATAACCTTCAAGGTTCTTCACGCACGTAGCCCTAAGTTCATCCAAATACTTTTGCCGAGGTACACTAACCCACGCAGCCTGCGTTCTGCTTCGCAAATCCTCCTGACTGTCCCCCGTTATAAATTCCAACGTAAGGGAGGACTTAGGTTTGCCACACTTGCCACTAAACTGTGGAACTCTCTCACTGTAGAGATCCGCTCTTGTACCACTCTTCTTCAGTTCAGGCGGTATCTTAAAACTTGGTTGTTTGCCCAGACCTTAGCTTAGCCCCCCGTCAGACCTCTGATGTGTAGTTTTCCAGTCTATGTTGGTTAGCGCCATGAAACCCTCGGGTGAACGTGCGCTGTATAAATTCTTGTTAAGATAAGATAAGATAAGCCTCTGTCAACATCAGCCGTTCACCTTGTCAACATCAGCCGCTCGCCCATTGGTGAGTTGAGTTTGACATTCCAACAATACAGAGCCTAAGGATTCTGGCGTCAATTTCTTCCAGTTCCTTTTAGACATATTATGAATTTCACCCTCAAGTTGTGGGGTTCCTCTCTTACATGAAAAAGGGACCAAGAAATGGTCTGCCCATACCATTTGTTGCGGGGGCTCAAAGACCAAGGACGGTATGTTTGACAAAACTAGATCCAAGATGTTGCAGGCACGATGGGTAGGGAAACTTACATGTAGAGTGAGATTAGCCCCCTCAAGTAACATCATCAGCTGAGATGCGTGAGTGCAGTCAGGGTCCAGAATATGTGAATTAAAGTCTCCTAGGACCGTGTAGTTTGCATAGTGTAAATACTTCTGCACAATAAAGTTGCAGAGATCTAGAGTGAGGCTGAGAGCGCATCCAGTGGGTCTGTAGATCAAAAGCCCTGCAAGAGAGGATGTGGGTCCCGTCTTGGGCAAAAATATAGTCCTTCAATTGAGCCCATATTTTATAATTCTGAAGAAGTGATCTCCCAGGCGTCTCTCACAATGATGGTTACCCCACTGCCACTTTTCTCTCCAGATCTATTTGCACAGCATACTTTAAAGCCTGGTGGGATAGCTAGAGCTAGGGCGAGTCTAGAATCCTCTTTTAGCCAAATTTCAGTCAGGAACATCATATTCCAATCATCATTAAATAAAGATATCCATATGTGTTCTGCATATTTAGGTAGAGGCCTGCAGTTAATAATGGTGGCTCTTATTCTTTCTCCTGGGATCATTAGCCTCATGTTTAGTGGAGTTGCTCTCCGGTTTCCGCGTGGTCCCTCAGTATTCCCTATGACAGAGTTACAGTTTTTGCAGAAATACGGGAGTTCAGCACTGACCAGATCGATAGCATGGCCATATAGGCACACTGTCTTCTTCAAACTCAGAAGGGAGTCTTGTGTCCAGGTAGTGGTGGTATTTTTATTGTGGAGGGCAGCATGGCTGGAACAGGCCACGTTCCTGACACAGACGGGCACAGGCAGGCTTGCCTTTGGTGCACCTTCGGCGCACCAGCGGCATGCCCGCGGCACGCGTTCACTACATGTCCGTGTACACATATGCCTTAAATGTGTCCCCACTTGAAATGAGGCAAGCCAAGGGGCAGGAGCTGCGTCCCTCTGCTGAAATGGCTGAAACAGCTGCATCGGACCGGGGACCAAGAGAAAGTGCAAGGTGCAGTGCAGAGTGTCTGGTAATGTAAACAATTTGGCAGAGTTATAGCAGTTTATTTAAAAGCGGCTAACATAATCAGGACGTAGTGCAAGATTCGTGTCAGCACAAGTTAAAAGAATTAGCCCCTCGCCCTGCTGGTATCCACCCAGAAAGAAGTAAGAGAACTGCAGAAAAAGGCAAGAGAACTGCAGAAAAAGGCAAGAAAGGTACAGAAGGAGGCAGGAGAGGTGCAGAAGGAGGCAGGAGAGGTGCGCAGAGGTAAGAGGGGCACAGAAAGAGGCAAGAGGGGTGAGGAAAGAAGCAATAGACGTACAGAAAGAAGCAACAGAGGTGCTAAAAGAGGCAAGAGGGGTGCAGAAAGAGGCAATAGAAGTGCAGAAAGAAGCAACAGAGGGGCAGAAAGAGGCAAGAGGTACAGAAACAGACAAGAAAGGTGCAGAAAGAGGGAACAGGGATGCAGAAAGAGGCAAGAGGGATAAAGCAATTTACAGGAGAGTTGCAGAAAGAAGCAAGATAAGTACAGAATGAAGCAACAGGGATGCAGAAAAGGCAAGAGAAGTGCAGAAAGAAGCAAGAGAGGTGGAGAAAGAGGGAAGAGGGGTGCAGAAACAGGCAAGAGGAATGCATACATTTGCAACATAGGTGCAGAAAGAAGCAAGAACAGGGCATAAAGAACAAACAGACGTGCAAAATGAGGCAAGAGGGGTGCAGAAAGGGATAGGAGAGGTGCACAAAGAGGCAAGAGGGGTACAGAAAGAGGCAGAAGGGGTGTAGAAAGAAGTAAGAGAAATGCAGAAAGAAGCATTAGAGGTGCTGAAAGAGGCACAAAGGGTGCAGAAAGAGGCATGAAAAGTGCAGAAAAAAGCAACTGACTACAAAAAGAGGCAAGAGAGGTACAGAAACAGACAGGGAAGGTACGAAAAGAGGGAAGAGGGTTGCAGAAAGAGGCAAGAGAGGTCCTGAAAGAGGGAAGAGGGGTGCAGAAAGAGGCAAGAGGGGTACAGAAAGAAGCAAGCGAGATGCAGAAAGAGGTAAGAGAGGTGCAGAAACAGACAAGAGAAGTGCAGAACGAGGCAAGAGAATTGCTGAAAGAAGCAGCAGAGATGTAGAAAGAAGCAAGAGAAGTACAGAAAGAGGCAAGTGAGGTGCGGTAAGAGGTAGGAGAGGTGCAGAAAGAAGCATGAGAAGTGCAGAAAAAAGAAAGAGAGGTGCATAAAGAGTCAAGAGGGGTGCAGAAAGAAGCAAGACAGGTGCAGGAAGAAGCAAGAGAAGTACAGAATGAAGCAAGAGGGATGCAGAAAAGGCAAGAGAAATGCAGAAAGAAGCAACAGAGGTGTAGGAGGAGGCAAGAGAACTGCACAAAGAGGAAATAGAGTTGCAGAAACAGGCAAAAGCGGTGCAGAAGAGGGAATAGTGGTGCAGACAGAGGTAAGAGCAGTGCAGAAAGAGGGAAGAAGGGTGCAGAAAGAGGCAAGAGGGGTACAGAAAAAAGCAAGTGAGGTGCAGAAAGAGGCAAGAGAGGTGCAGAAAGTGGAAGAGGTTAACACAAAGAGGCACAAGAAGTGCAGAAAAAGAAAGAAATATGCAGAAAGAAGCAACAGAAATGCAGAAAGAGGAAAGAGAGGTACAGAAAGAAGCAAGAGTGGTTTGCACACCATTAGTACCCACATTTAGCAATACGTAACAGGTGACCATTCAAGGTTTGCAAAGGGCCATCCACCACCCTGTAACACTTGTTGCTGCATTTTTGGTAACATTTGAGCAAAAACAAGTTTTTTTGGTTCAAATCTACAGATTATGCAGAAGATGATGGATTATGTGACAAATGTGGAAAACGTATAATTGTGCGAAAGTCCGTGCAGCCAAAAATTCACATAACTCCAATGGTCCTGCTCATACCTCAGACTAGGTCCAGAAGTGATCCTCAGTAGTTCCTTCTTTTTTGTCTCATTGAGTTTATAGTTGAACTTCTATGGAAATGAGGAAGACTAAACCTGAGGTTACGACTCCACAACAGACTGCCATACCACATAATTACACTCCATAATACATAATCCCACTCTAAATAATTCCTATACACTAAATACCACATACTTTCTATCCATATAATTTCACTACCCAAAATACCACATAAGTACACTACACACAACCTACATCCACTCCACTCCAAGAAACATTAGTAAAACACTTTTATATTTACAATACCAATAGCTCTAACTTTCACAAATGCGAAACCTATTACATTGCAAATGTTTCTTTAACTACTAGTCGCGATTGCAGAGAGATGGAGAAAGGGGGCTGGGCCTCTGACCAGCACTCAGGGATTCTGCTGCATAGGATTTACAGGAGTTACCAGGAGGGCTTCCTGGCACCCAAGGTCCCTCAGGAGAAAGGTGAACTTCATCCCAAAACCGTAGTGTCCCAGGAGGTGTGTTTGCTGAGTGGTGGAGAAAGAGGGGCATAGCCACTGAAGACCTCTTAGCAATCCCGCTGTGTGGGACTTACTGGAGGTAACAGGAGGGGTAGTTGGCCCCCAAAGGGCAACCTTGAAGGCTAACTAGCCCTCCTATTATGTCCAGTAAGTCCCATACAGTAGTATTGGTAAGTTCTCATAGCATGCCATGCCCCCTTTGCCCACCAGTCTGAAAAGGCACTCCCTGGTGCACTCTTTGAAGGGGCTTAAAGTCACCTTCGCTGCTGGGGGTTGTTACGGGCCAACTAGCATACATGTTAACTCCAGTAAGCCCCACACAGAGGGATTGCTGAGAGGTGGACACGGGCCATGCCCCCTTTGTCCACCGCTCTGCAAACGTGCCTCCTGGCACGCTCTTGGTTGGGGGATGAAGCCTCCTTCCCTCCTGAGGGTCCCTCGGGGCCAACTAGCCCTCCTGTAATCTGTAGTAATCCCACACAGCTGGATTGCTGAGAGGTGGTCCGAGGTCAAGTCCCCTTTTCACACCAGTCTGCAAACGCACCTCTTGGCACACTGCTGCTCGGGGGATGAAGTCCACTTTAGTCCTGCGGTCCTCAGGACACAAGAGGACCTCCTCACCACATCAGCAGTGCACCGAGAGGTGCATTTCCAGAGTGATGTAAAAAGGGGCGTGGCCTCGCACAACCTCTCAGCAATCCCACGGTGTGTGGCTTACTGGAGGTCCCTGGTGGCCTAGTTGACCCCCAGGGACCCTCAGTAGTGACAGGGACTTAATATCCCAACCCAGAATGCGCCAGGAGGCGCGTTTGAAGAGTGGTGCAGGAAGGGGCGGGCCTCCCCGGCGAGATGCTGGTTTCTCCTTTCTTATGGATTTCACCCTCACGTTGTTTTAGAAGGGGGGATGTGGCCCTCCTTCTTTTTCAGCCCCAGGAACCTCATCCCAAGGGGCACATTCACTTGTTTTTTTAAAATAAAAAAATCTATATTTAAAGGAGGGGGGCCACGCGGCACCCCTCCTGAGGTTTTTTTCTGCCCCCGGGACCTCATCCCCCAAGGCTTTGCCTCTTTTTTATTTTAATGTTACATATACGGGAGGGGTGCCATGTGGCCCCCCTTCCCTGGGCCACTTTTGGCCCCAGAGACCCTATCCCCTAGGGCTTGGTCAGGCTTTCTTTTTTTGTTTTTGGAGGGAGCCCCCTCCTGAGGGCAATTATGGCCTGGGGACCCCACAGGGCTTTGCCTCTTTTTATATTTATTTTTTTAATATTTTTTTACGGGACGGGGGCTTTGTGGCCCCCCTGACCTTGGCCACTTTTGGACCCGGGGACCCCATCCCCCGGGATCTGGTCTCATGTTGGGCTCGCCCCAATGCCCCCGTGGTCCCTTCCAGCTCCCCGCCTCCTGTGGGAGCAGGCATTGCTTTTGGGCAGAGGAAGCTGCTGAAGAGCTTGCTTCTACAAATGCCAGACTCAAGTACACGTAATTCAACAATATGCATTGCACATATCTCACCCCTAACAGACAGGCAAGAAAGTACCCTGGTACTCCAGACACCTGTCCTTGGTGCCAACGAACGAACACCACATTCTATCACCTGGTGTGGGAATGCTCACAATTACAACCACACTGGCAATCAGTAGCGGATGTACTCGTGGAGACCACAGACACGAGAATTACCCTGCAGGACCTACATTTTTTACTGGGCATCGCTCAACGCACTCTCGAACGGAAAGCTTTCCATAAATTCATAGATTTAGCATTGGCATTAGCCAAGCGGAGACTAGCTAAATCCTGGGAATCCCACATAGCCCCTCAGATTCAGCTGTGGCTTCTCCTGCACACGGACGTTACGCTATTGGAACCTGCTATTTAATTCTCTCTATCTCTTCCCAACCCCCTTCCCTTTGGAACCTCACGAGGACGAAGAGTGACTACTCACTTGCTGCCACGTCAGGTTCCATTGGGATCCTGGGGATAACGTCGCCCCATCAGAACAGCCTGGAGCTCAGGTGAGTGGCTCACAACATTGACGCTGATGCAGGAACAGAACCAGCACACCACATTTGGAAACAGTGCATCACTATTTGAAGTGATGCATCAGAACCACTGCATCTCTGTTAGCTGCAGAGAGACAATCGATGTATCTCCTCGTGGTGCATCAGTCTCAGACCCAACGCATCTAGAAACTGGTGCTTCATCTTTGGAACCGGCGCATTGTCATTGTTACATAAAGAAAATAAACGCATTACCTTGACTGCTGGATC
Organism: Lissotriton helveticus; assembly: GCF_964261635.1. Lineage (NCBI taxonomy): Eukaryota > Metazoa > Chordata > Amphibia > Caudata > Salamandridae > Lissotriton > Lissotriton helveticus. The sequence goes on along the minus strand of NC_136061.1, from coordinate 381,216,640 downwards.
GACGCATCGCTTGGCTGCACCCCACATCCCGCTGCTGCAACCAGGATCAAGGTACTTTTGTTCAGCAGGCCTTGCGTGGCTACTGTATCTGGCACACACTCCTTACTGGTTGGACTGAACTCTTGACTTTGCCTCGTCCAGAGTGAACAGATAACCACGTAGGCACTTATTGCTTCTAATCGCTATTTTTCACTTTTAATCTTTAAGAATTCATATCTTGACTTTTATTTTTTGGATTTTGCCATTTTGTTCTTGTTTTATTTAGAAAATTATAATCTATTTTTTCTAAACTTGTGTAAAGTGTTTTTATGATGTTTTCACTGTGTTACATTTTGAAGTGTTGCACAAATACTTTACACATTGCCCCTTAAGTTAATTTACAGTGTGTATCTGACCTACCCTGACTAGGATTGTGCTTCCTACTTGGATAGGGTGCATACCTGTGCAAACCAGAAACCACATTTCTAACATATTGCATGGCCCGTCATTCGATAGTATATTATTATGTAGTATGTATGGTATAGTTTGGTATGGCCTGTCATTGTATACTATGGATTGCTATGCTATTGTATGGCCTTCGATTCTATAGGGTGGTATGGCCTGTCATTATACTGTATATTAAAGTATGGTGTGGTATTTTAGGGTGTGGCCTGACATTGTATAGTATGGTATGGGATGGTATGGCCTGTCATGGTATGGTGTGGTATGGTATGGTATGGGATGGTATGGGATGGGAAGGTATAGTACGGCTGTCATTGTGTAGTATGCTAAGGCCTGTCATTGTATGGTTTGGTATGGTCTGTCATTTTACAGTGTGGTATGGTATAGTATGGTATGGTATGGCTTTTCATTGTCTAATAGTATATAGTATGGTATGGCTTTTCATTGTATGATATGGTATAGTATGGTATGGTATGACACAGTACCGTGTGGTATGGTATGGTATGCTTTGGTACAGTATGACTCTATCTCACTTGAAAGGGAGAGAGAGAATAAACTCCTATTCTTTCTCCCCCTAATTGAATATATAACAGAAAGAAAAAGAGTAGGGCTACCCTGTTATCTCCAATTTGCGACAGACATGCCCCAGGGAGTGAGAAGCCCACACCAACATAAAGCGGCATGATTTATCACTGGTCATTACCATACTCGAACTCATATGGGTTCAAGTGTAGTGACCACCACCGGTGGGAGAGAGGGTTTTTAAAATGTCTAAATCGCTAAATGCCAGAGAAACAAGTACAGTTAAAACTGTCTACAGTAACCCATCCTAATGATTTATTACTGGTAACTTTTATGGTTTTAAAACGTACGAGATAACAACAAATGGTGTTATGAGCGGTGGACGAGGACTGTTAGCACCGTACCATCTAAAGCGGTCCACTCCTGCATGTTTCAGCCATCTATCTAGAGCCTGGTGGGTGGTACGGGCTTCCTTCAAGACCAATGCTAGTCTCTGGCCTAATATCCAAAATGAGTTTTGTATAAAGTCTAAGTCGACCCGAGCATTCTCAAATGTCAGGCCTGCTGTTATAACAATCAGGTCACCTCATTAAATAGAGGAAATTCCTTATCGCCTACTTTCTGTGGAGAGAAAAAACAGAAGGGCACTCCAGCACCTTACAGTATTAGTATTAATAATGATTTGTGACGTGTCATCAATTAATCAAATTCTTAAAACGTAACGTAACGACTTTCGCCTCTTGTGGGGGCAGCCCCCCCGGGACTTAACTGAGCGTGGGCGTAAAATCCGTTCCGCTCGCGGATTTTGCGGATTTTCGGCAAATTTGCAATCCGCGAACTCTCGCGAATTTGCCGATTGTTTCGCTTGGTCGCACTTGCCAAATAGAATACTATACAATTTTGCGGCGCGCAGCGTTCACTTACCGTCATTCAGCGCTTGAAGAGTTGTTTTTCTCCATGTTTGCGTGTGCTCCGCCATTTTGGATCTTGCTGCGGGATCCCACGGGAGTTTGTCGACCGCGATTACGTCATCGCGGCTTGCCACCTTGCATAGCGAGAGTTTGGCAACGCGAGTACCTCATAAAGGCCTGTGATCACGCATCGCGGGAGTAAACACTTGCGAACACGTAGATGCGGCGGGCAGCGACAATCTCGCAATTGCCAGATTGCAAAATTTGCAATTTCGCACAAGAAATCCACCAGCAGGCAGCATAAACCTTGAAAATTATGATTTTTATCAGAATAACTCCTCAGGTTGACATTTGCCTGCACTTTTTTTTGGGGGGGGGGGGGTGGGAGGAAGGAAGTGCTCCACAGTCTCCAACTTCCTGTTCCTGTCCAGCAGGCTCCTCCCAGTGCTTTCTTCATGTGCTGGTCACTTTGATTTGGATCTTGACCTTGAAGGATTACTTTTTGTGGATGCTGCTGGATATTTGGATTTGAGGCCTTTTTGACTTTCTATGGATCACTTTTGGATTAGAAATTTCACAAGTAAGTTGATGTTGTTTGTTTGGGGCATTGCATTACAGTGCTGCAACTACAATTTTGGAACTTTTTCAGAACATTAAATAAAATATATTGTGGGTAGCCACAGTATCCAGTTGGACCGGGGTTAGTTATGGGTGCATGATGCAACTGTTTTGTTGAATTTCAACATAATTTAGGGCATGGATGGCATTGGATTGTGGTGATTTTGTGTGTTTTTTGATTTTTGGGGGTGTTGTTGGGGCCTTTTGCCCAGGGGTACTCACTCAGTGGTGCATGGGCCTAGTCTTTCTTTGGGGTGTCTTGAATGTAAACAACATGGAGGGCATGGATGGCATTGGATTGTGGTGATTTCTGTGTGTTTTTCGATTTGTTTGGCTGTTGGGGCCTTTTGCCCAGGGCTACTCACTCAGTGGTGCATGGGCCTAGTTTTTCTGTGGGGTGTCTTGAATGTAAACATCATGGAGGGCATGGATGGCATTGGATTGTGGTGATTTTTGTGTGTTTTTCGATTTTTCTGGCTGTTGGGGCCTTTTGCCCAGGGGTACTCACTCAGTGGTGCATGGGCCTAGTCTTTCTGTGGGGTGTCTTGAATGTAAACATCATGGAGGGCATGGATGGCATTGGATTGTGGTGATTTTTGTGTGTTTTTCGACTTTTTTGGCTGTTGGGGCCTTTTGCCCAGGGGTACTCACTCAGTGGTGCATGGGCCTAGTCTTTCTGTGGGGTGTCTTGAATGAAAACATCATGGAGGGCATGGATGGCATTGGATTGTGGTGATTTTTGTGTGTTTTCCGATTTTTTGGGCTGTTGGGGCCTTTTGCCCAGGGGTACTCACTCAGTGGTGCATGGGCCTAGTCTTTCTGTGGGGTGTCTTGAATGTAAACATCATGGAGGGCATGGATGGCATTGGATTGTGGTGATTTTTGTGTGTTTTTCGATTTTTGGGGGTGTTGATGGGGCATGGCCATGTGGATGGGGGCCATTTTGATGCCTGGTCCAGGGCCATGTGGTGGGGGTGAAGGGGCCATTTTGAATCCAGGCAGTGTGCTTTGTGCCATAGGCCTGCATCCAATGTGCCTTGCTTTCATCCATTATGCCCAGGGGTACTCACTCAGTGGTGCATGGGCCTAGTCTTTCTGTGTGGTTTCTTTAATGTAACCATCATGGAGGGCATGGATGGCATTGGATTGTGGTGATTTTTGAGTGTTTTTCGATTTTTGGGGGTGTTGTTGGGGCCTTTTGCCCAGGGGTACTCACTCAGTGGTGCATGGGCCTAGTCTTTCTGTGAGGTGTCTTGAATGTAAACATCATGGAGGGCATGGATGGCATTGGATTGTGGTGATTTTTTGTGTTTTTCGATTTTTGGGGGTGTTGATGGGGCATGGCCATGTGGGTGGGGGCCATTTTGAGGCCTGATCCAGGGCCATGTGGTGGGGGTGAAGGGGCCATTTTGAATCCAGGCAGTGTGCTTTGTGCCATAGGCCTGCATCCAATGTGCCTTGCTTTCATCCATTATGCCCAGGGGTACTCACTCAGTGGTGCATGGACCTAGTCTTTCTGTGGGGTGTCTTGAATGTAAACATCATGGAGGGCATGGATGGCATTGGATTGTGGTGATTTTTGTGTGTTTTTGGATTTTTTGTGGCTGTTGGGGCCCTTTGTCCAGGGGTACTCACTCAGTGGTGCATGGGCCTAGTCTTTCTGTGGGGTGTCTTGAATGTAAACATCATGGAGGGCATGGATGGCATTGGATTGTGGTGATTTTTGGGTGTTTTTTGATTTTTTTGGCTGTTGGGGCCCTTTGTCCAGGGGTACTCACTCAGTGGTGCATGGGCCTAGTCTTTCTGTGGGGTGTCTTGAATGTAAACATGGAGGGCATGAATGCCATTGGATTGTGGTGATTTTTGTGTGTTTTTCGATTTTTTGGGCTGTTGGGGCCTTTTGCCCAGGGGTACTCACTCAGTGGTGCATGGACCTAATCTTTCTGTGGGGTGTCTTGACTGTAAACATCATGGAGGGCATGGATGGCATTGGATTGTGGTGATTTTTGTGTGTTTTTGGATTTTTTGTGGCTGTTGGGGCCTTTTGCCCAGGGGTACTCACTCAGTGGTGCATGGGCCTAGTCTTTCTGTGGGGTGTATTGAATGTAAACATCATGGAGGGCATGGATGGCATTGGATTGTGGTGATTTTTGTGTGTTTTTTTATTTTTGGGGGTGTTGGGGCCTTTTGCCCAGGGGTACATACTCAGTGGTGCATGGGCCTAGTCTTTCTGTGGGGTGTCTTGAATTTAAACATCATGGAGGGCATGGATGGCATTGGATTGTGGTAATTTTTGTGTGTTTTTCGATTTTTGGGGGGTTTTGATGGGGCATGGCCATGTGGGTGGGGGCCATTTTGAGGCCTGGTCCAGGCAGGGCCTGGCCATGTGGGTGGGGGTCTAGGGGCAATTTTGAAGCCAGGCAGTGTGCTTTGTTGTGTCATAGGCCTGCACCCAGTCTGCCATGTTTTCATCCATTATGCCCAGGGGTACTCTGTCAGTGGTGCATTTTAGTGGTCTTTCCATTTTGGGGGTGGGTATAATAAAAATGCTTACTTGAAAACTATTAATTGAAGCGCTACATATGCAACATTTATTTAACTGATGTTCCTCTGGCTTTGTTTGCTTTTAGGTGCAGAAAGACGAATCATCAGCCTCATCGTTCCTCATCAGTACCTCATCAGTACCAGGAAGAAGTCCTGCTGCGTGTGTGCAGCACAACGTCACGTGTGGCCACAGACATCTCTGCAACTTGTGCAACTGCGGCCTGCTGTTCTGAAAACTGAAGAAGATGGCCCCAAAAAAAGTGTCCCGTAGCTCCTTTAGCAAGAAAGTTGCCAGTAAGGAGCACAAGAAGCAACTGGTGACACTTACCAAGGAGACTGGTGTGACGACCGCCACATTTTTTGGGGAAAAAAAAGTACGCCTGCAGCAGCAGCGGGGTCTGCTGGGGACCAAGCTGGGAGCAGCACCTCCGCTCCATTGGGCTCAGTGCCGCCACCACCACCATGCCAACTTAGGTCCAAGCCCTTAAGTGCTGTAGAGGCAGCCAGTATAGTTGTTCAATCACCATCGACCAGTGATGTTGGCTCATCGCAAGAAAGTAGCAGCATCCCTCAATCAACACAGGTTGTTGTAACTCATCTGACGAGTGTTCAACAACCACCGCCGCAACAACAATCACATGTGCAAGTACAAGCCCAAGTACATGTGGAATGAGAGGCGGCGCAAGGGGAGGAGCAAGCAGAGGTGCATGGAGCGGCACAAGTGCCCACAATAGTTGTTCCTCCCGAAGTAGGGGCACACCAGGAAATCGACATTCAAGCCGAGGTTAAACATGAGGAAGCCACTCCTCCTGATGATTCATTGTCTTCCAGATCTCCAGCAAGGAAAAGATCAAGGATGGTGTCTACTTCTTCTTCAAGCCCCCTTCCTTCTGATGATATGGATGAAACTTGGGAACCACCACGGCCGTCTGAGAGTGAGGCACACCATGATCTGACAAAGGTAGCTAAGCGTAAAAGGAAGGTCCCCGAAAGTCTCAGAGTTATGGAGTGTGATGATGACACTGAACAAGAAGGGGCGTATACTCCGGCTGATGAAGACTCTCACGACGACGACGCAGTCATCATAGGCGTCACTCCAGCCTCAGCGGGCATGCAGCACACAGACATTTTAACCCTAGCCCGAAATGCTGCTGAGCGTGATGATGATGATGGCGACATGGGAATGGGACCACCACGAATGCAGTTAACTAGTACACCAACACCACCACATCCAGCTTCCATATTTTCTCGCCAGAAGGGACCTCCATCCACCTCAACCTCCATTTCCTCAATTAGTGGTGCTGTAAGTGCACAACGTACTAAATTTCGGCAACACACATCCTCCAGTTCATTAGCAGCATTCCCAGTATCGCCTCCTCCGCCCCCCACAGACATTTGAAGACCGCAGTTTGGGACTTCTTTAGTGTTAGCCCAACAAGGGAAAACATAGCCATTTGTACCATTTGTAAGGTTCGAGTTAGTCGTGGTAAGCTTGGTACCAACTATGGTACCGGAGGCCAGAGAGGTCATCTTGAGAGACAGCACACTGTCAAATGGCATGCGCACCTAAGGGAGATCAAGGATGCCTGAATTGCAAGTCAACAAATTGTATCCGTTGATGTTTCATCTGCTGATGATGAGGAGGAAGAAGAAGCGTCAAACATTTCTTCAGTTACACCCAGAACCCCTGTCAGCAGCACACCCCCTGCAAGATATATGAGCAACACTAAGAGTGTGGGAGAGAGTGAGACACCAATGCGAAAAAGTTCATCACCGAGCGTAACTGGGTCGCAGAAGTCATCATCATCCCGTAAAATGGTCCAGCCCACCATTAGAAGCATGTTGTTTTTAGAAGCGCCATATGAACGCAGCCACCCAATGGCGCGTCTGTATAACACTAAGCTGGCTAAAATGCTAGCGCTGGACCTTCTCTCTTTTTCTTTTGTGGAAGGGGTGGGTTTTCTTGAAATAGTGGCAACGCTCTGCCCTAAATGGAAGGTTCCTAGCCAATTCTATTTTGCCAGAGTTGCGATTCCAGCACTACATGAAGATGTCCTGGAGGTGATTGGGGCAGCTTTGCAGAAGAGTGCTGTTCACACTACATCTGACAACAGACATGTGGACCAGTTGCGCAGCCACTGATTACATGTGCATCACTGCACACTGGGTCTCTTTTTCAGGGGTTAAAGCAAAGATAAACGCAGGTGTTGACAAAGACAAAGTTTATAAAGCGGCTCGGAAACATGCAACAATAGCCATGTTTGCCATGGAGAAAAGTCATACAGGAGAAAACATTTTGCATGAGTTTAACACAAAGGTCTTTGAATGGCTGTCCTCAAGAAAACGCATGATTGGTTATGTTTCCACGGATATTGGCGCCAATGTAGTTAAGGCCATGGATATGGGGAACTATTTCAGGCGCACTGTATAAACCTGGTTGTTAAAAAATTCTTGAGTGAAGAATGTCCAGTCTCCGAGTTACTGACCATCTGCCGAAGAATGTGCACACATTTCAACCATTCTTTTAAGGCCCGGAAGCAGCTGAGGTGCCTGCAACATGAACGTAAATTGCAAGTGAAAGCACTCATCCAGGAGGTGGCAACACGTTGGAACTCAACCTTCTACATGCTTGAGCGTCTGTATGAGCAGTATGCGGTAGTCGATCAGTATTTCTTTCAACAGGGTACACCTATGATGGACATGAGGATACAGGTGGAGCAATGGGACCTAGTTATAAGCCTAACAGACATGCTTCGTCCTTTTGAGGTCTTCACGTGTGCAGTCAGCAGGGAGGACTGTAATTTGTGAAAAGCTATCCCATTGTTGAGCATGCTAGAGCACCGACTGAAGGCGGTGTGTTCTAAGTTTGAAAAAGATGGAAAGGAAGAAGCATGTGAGTTGGCGGAGAAGTTATTACACCGCCTACTTGGCGATGATCGTCTTGAAATGAACAACATTTGTGCTAATATTCTGGATCCACGGTTCAAAAAGGCAGTGGCTGGCAGAGTATTCTTTCCTTTTGATGACGCAGATGTTACAAAGTACAAACATTGGCTAGCTGTGTCAGCCACTCGGTTTGAAAGAGAACGGCAGGAAATTGGAGGAAAAGGCAGTACATCAGCATCAGCAGGCCGTCCGCAGTCAAAAAAATCCACTTCTGCATTTGTGGCTGTGGCAGAAGTGAGTGATTTTCCCTCTCAGCCGTTAACGACACCAGCAACCGTATCATCGGCACCAGACACAACAGTAATATTGTGTGATGAAGAGGATTGGCTAACTCAGCTTGGGTTTGCTTCTGAAATGGTCCCAGAAAAAAGTAAGCAAAGTGGAGGAACCCTGGAGAACCTTGAGTCGATGGCGCAGGCCTATCTGAATGACTCAACAGAGGTCCATCTTTCTCATGACCCATTGGCGTATTGGCATGGGAAAACAGTTGTGTGGCCAGAGATCACCAACCTGGCTATAAATTACTTGTCTTGCCCACTCGCAAGTGTGTCTTCTGAACGTGTTTTCAGTGCTGCTGGTGGCATTGTAACTTCCAAAAGGACCCGCCTGTCGCCCAAAAATGTGGAGAGGTTAACAATGATCAAGATCAATCAGCACCTCATACCACCAGATTACAAAATACGAGAATGCACGCAGGAAGAAGACAAGTAGGACACCAACTTAGATGAGGGAAGTTCTTCTCTGTTAAGTGACCTACTCCCGTCTGAATTCACAGAGTTTGAGGACGAGCTCTTTTTCCCTGACACCGAGCCCTGAAAATGAGTCAATGAATCACTAACTTTCTTTTTCGTCCTTATTCACTTTTATTCCTGTGTTTCTGTCTTTCTTTGTTTTGCAAAATCTATATAAAAAAACTTTAATCACCTAATCACAAAAACAAGCCCATCAGCAGAACTGTCTTCACTTATTTGCTTATTGATTTGAAGGTGCCGCAGTCTGCATTCCTCAGGTTCACAAGTTCACAAGAACATGCTCCTCTATCCTCCTCCTCCTCCTATTTCCCTCAAAGCAGATGGCTGGATTACGCCCAATGAAGAAAGACGCTGCAATTGTGGGGGTGTTCTACTTCTTTGCGGGTGAGTTGACGGGTCTGGGGCCATTGCTGGGAAGGTCTAATACCGGATAAAAGTGGTTTGGACAAAATCGGAGGTGACATTTTTTTGTGTTTTTGCTGACTTGCTTGTCTTTGAGGTGCTGTTTGGGGGGGGTTCCGGGTGTTTGTGGGTGGGTTTTGGGGTCTGGGAGAACTACTGGCACAGTCTAATGTTAATTGCATTTGTTTTTCAGGAAATCCATGGTGGAAAAGGGGAGTTAGGGCCTAGCTGCAGAGCGCATTTGGACTGAATTCCAGGTAGTAGGCCCATTTTTGGTTTTTGCCTGTTTGGGGGTGTTCTGCTATTTTGCGGGTGGCTGCAGGGGTCTGGGGCCATTGCTGGGAATGTCTAATACCGGATAAAAGTGGTTTGGACAAAATCGGAGGTGAAGTTCTTTTTGCGTTTTTGCTGACTTGCTTGTCTTTGAGGTGTGTTTGTGGGGGTTCCGGGTGTTTGTGGGTGGGTTTTGGGGTCTGGGAGCACTGCTGGGTATGGATAGTTTCGATTGCAAGAGGTTTGAAGCAAATCCATGGTGGCAAAGGGGAGTTAGGGCCTAGCTGCAAAGCGCGCGTGGAGTGATTTTGGAAATTTGCCTGAAAATTTCTGTCCCCATTTTTGTAGTTTTGCTTTTTGGCTGTTTGGGGATCCTCTACTTCTTTCCGCCTGGGTTGACGGGTCTGGGGCCATTGCTGGGAAGGTCTAATACCGGATAAAAGTGGTTTGGACAAAATCGGAGCAGAAAAAGATGATGCGCTTTTGATCACTTGCCTGTCTTTGGGGTGCTGTTTGGGGGGGTTCCGGGTGTTTGTGGGTGGGTTTTGGGGTCTGGGAACACTGCTGGCACAGTCTAATGTTGATTGCATTTGTTTTTCAGGAAATCCATGGTGGAAAAGGGGAGTTAGGGCCTAGCTGCAGAGCGCATTTGGACTGAATTCCAGGTAGTAGGCCCATTTTTGCTTTTTGCCTGTTTAGGGGTGTTCTGCTTTTTTGCGGGTGGCTTCAGGGGTCTGGGGCCATTGCTGGGAATGTCTAATACCGGATAAAAGTGGTTTGGACAAAATCGGAGGTGAAATTTTGTTTGCGTTTTTGCTGACTTGCTTGTCTTTGAGGTGCTGTTTGGGGGGGTTCCGGGTGTTTGTGGGCGGGTTTTGGGGTCTGGGAGTACTGCTTGGTATGGATAGTTTTGATTGCAAGAGGTTTGAAGCAAATCCATGGTGGCAACGGGGAGTTAGGGCCTAGCTGCAAAGCGCGCGTGGAGTGATTTTGGAAATTTGCCTGAAAATTTCTAAGTCCCCATTTTTGTAGTTTTGCTTTTTGGCTGTTTGGGGACTTCTACTTCTTTCCGCCTGGGTTGACGGGTCTGGGCCCATGCTGGGAAGGTCTAATACCGGATAAAAGTGGTTTGGACAAAATCGGAGCAGAAAAAGATGTTGCGCTTTTGATCACTTGCCTGTCTTTGGGGTGCTGTTTGGGGGGGTTCCGGTGTTTGTGGGTGGGTTTTGGGGCCTGGGAGCACTGCTGGCACAGTCTAATGTTGATTGCATTTGTTTTTTAAGTGTGGCTTTTCTCAGGTTTTTCCTTTTGGCTTGTTGGGTGGGTTAAACTTGTTTTCGCCCAGGTTGACAGTTCTGGACCCATTGCTGGAAAGGTCTAATACCCGAAAGAAAGTGTTTTGGAGACAATCTCTGGGGAAAAAGTTTTTGCATGTTCTGAGATTTCGCTCACTCTACCGTTTTCGGGGGTCTGTTTGTGGGGGTTCCTGATGTTTGTGGGGGGGTTTGGGAGTCTTGGAGCAATGCTGGGTAAGGATACTTTTGCTTGCTTGCAAGTGGTTTGAATACAATCCATGGTGGGTAACGGGGGATTTGGGCCTACTTTACTTTCCAAGTACGTTTTGTCACCATTTTCTACTAGGCCTCGTTTTTGGAGATCTGATTGGGGTCTTCTACATTTTTGCGACTGGGTTTAGTAAGGGTCTGGGAGCACTGCTGTGAAGGTCTAATTTTGCTCTAAAACACAGCTTACAGTGCACATAGCTTGAGGGGAAGGATCCGCTAAATTAATTCGCCCATACTTATTTATCCTTCAAAAGGAGACTCAGACAGAGTAGGCACTTTCAAAAATATTGTACTGTCTATTAGGAAACTCAAAGTGTGACTTTTTGCACTACACAGCGTACATACCTTATATTTATTTATCAGTGGTGTTCTAATATCACTTCCTGTTTTTCCATCAATAATTACAGGCCGGGTTTCAGCCTGTGCAATGGGAAAAAAAGGATGAAGTCAGGCTTCACATTAGCGAGCCGCAATTCAGCATCCGCCAGGCAGGCAGTGGACAGGGTGTCTTCTGGTCACCAACATTGATGGACGGAGCGTCAGATGGAATGGAGGAGTCCCGCTAATAAGAGGAATGGTTGGATGCATGCAACTTAACAAATTCAACAGGACAACTACAAAAACATACAGATACAGTATCCGTTCTTTTCTAATTATCTTTTAAGTAATGTTATTGCTGTGAACTTCTATGAGTGTGACTCTGCATTTCTTTGATCTCTGCTTCTAAATTCATCCCTACAGCCATTCTATAGGTTTTACATCTGCTATTTTTAAACCTACTTTAATGTAAGCAGTGTTTCTCTGAGTGCAGAGATAGGCAAGTGAAAATGCATAATTATTACTGCAGCCCTGTACTGTCGCATTCTTTCATTCACGGTTGTCGAAAGTACTACTTACTTTTCAGTAACCATGCATGCAGTAGTGCATGCACTTCATTTATGTCACTTACAAGATTTATGGATAGCTTTGTACCCAAAGATTTGTTTATCTTCAATTATTGTTTGTCCATGCTGTGCTTTTTTTTCCTTCTCTCAACAAAACTTTCCCAAAAACCCCCATTCCCATCCATTTTCCAAACCCTAACCCTCTTCCCCCGGGCTGTGTGGTTTTGATTGATGTGTGACTAAATGACAGCAATAATTCCACACACTTGCTGGGGAGGATAAGGTCATAGCAACAGTCTGGTGAAGGAATCCGAGGATATATTCTTACTCAGCTAGATACTGAGTCACTATTGGCAAATGAAAGCAGATTTTCATGTGCGCCATCAACTTGATTGGTCATCAAGAACATCCTCCTCCTAGACGTGGCAAATTAATATTACGCTGCTGTGTCCTTCACCTTCAGTACTATTTCTTGTAGTAGTAGCCAATGTCAAAGAAATTCAACGCAAGTACTTTCAATACTTTACCATTTGTTCGGCTACATTGTGGCACTGTTCTAGTGTACTGCCACCTGCTATATTCTCTATCGTACCGTTCTAATGCTACGGTAAGGACAAACAAGGTTTCATTTTCTTTTTTTTCAGATGCTGCAACTGCCACTGTGTAACACCACAAGTACCACCGCAGTGATGACATTTCATCCGCCCAGGATTGCCAACCTTAATCGCCATTTCCCATGCAGCCAGCCCTGTGCCTAGCCCTATATCCAAACACAAATTACAGGTAAGATGAGCTTTTGGGGGGAGGTAGTATAATGGAGTATTAGGAGAGACAATAGACTGAAGGTCCTAGGACTATTGAATTCACTTACTCTGTGACAGGCACTTAGTTTTAAAAACATTTGGGCAATTACTAGTACTTACACAACTTGAATCAAGATGCCACTTAAGTTTCAGGAAAACAAACTTACTGTTAAACCCCCACCCACCAGCCTCAAAAGCAGTAAAAAACACATATGCTAAGATAAAGTTTAAAGTATATTTATATATCCCTAACATAAATAATCTCCTGCAAGACCCAACCCACCCCCCTCCCAAACCCCAACGAATGTCCGTGAAAACTAAGTCCAAAAAAATAGAAAACTCAACTCCCAATTCCCACCCCCCAGAAGTCTTTAAAAAAGGGGCAAGGGACAGTCTCCTCCTACTGATGGCTGCTGCTGTTGACTTTTCGGGCCAGGTCGGCATGCTCCATGCGGAGGGTCTCGAGCAGGGTTTTGGTGTTGAGGAGTTCCGGCTCGAGGTAGGACACCCTCAGTAAAAGGCGGTGTGCGCGTGCCTTGCACCTGCTGTGGGGGGCAGCTGATTTCTTTGCTGCTCGGCGGTGGCGGGTGGCTGCGGTACCCCGGCTCCGTACCGCTGGAGACCTGCTGTGCTGACTGGCTGACCCAGGGAGCGCGGAGGAGGATGCACGTGTCGCCGTGGATGTTGTCGACGTACTGTGCGTGTCCTCCTCCTCCTGGGCCACCAGCCGCCGATATTTGGCGACAGTAGCCTCCAGCCTCCGTTGCCGCGCCCTTTTAGCCAGCTCCTTCCGTGTTGGTTTGGAAGGAGCATCTATATGAAGAAAAAAAGACATTGTCTGTAACCAATGCTCTTTAAGATTAACACAAAATGATTCAGCAGAAAGTTGTGTCACAGTAGAACTAGCAACTTGCAAGCGCAGTACATAACTATTGTGGCCAGTATCTATCTAACCTCCCACTTCTTCATCCTTGCTCTAACATTAGTCATTAGTGGGAGTTTAAGGAATCAATTCTACGAGCACTATGGACTCACTCCATTAGAGTCGACTATGACAGTACACCAGTCTTATTCTTCTTCTTCTCTCTTGTTTAGCAAAATTGGTACGTTAACTTCTGCAAGCCGGCATAATGCCAGCACAGTCAACTTGCACCCGAGAAATACAGACGCCCGCCACGATGAGTGAGACAGACTTGCGTTACTGTACCAGTCCAGTACATGCAGGTGGTGATGCTCTAACTTTTATATTACGGGTGGCACTGAGAATACTCTGTTACAAGGGCTACTGCTTAATTAATTTAACTTTAACCTACAGTGCCAATGAATACTAGAAAAGGAAAATGAAGAAGATAAATAATCTGATTATATACACTGCACATGGTATGTATTTGCTTACATATGGGATGACGTTAGGGGCTTTGCTTTTAATTAAGTGAGCAGTGATACATCCACACATGAATGACCGAGTTCTACTAAACTTATTAACAGAGGTAGTGAGTGGCCATCGTAATAGCCGGATATATGCTGTGCTTGCAATACAAACTACTGCTACTATTCATGGTAGTATTCAGACAAAATTACAACTTCTTTTCCTTGCCTTTCCTACACTGGGACGGACTTGCGGGTGCGGTGTTACATGCTCTTCAAAGTAACACTTAGTTCATCCAGTGACCGTCTACTCTCTCTAGATACACATATGCTATCTAAGAGTCAGATAGTACCATGATCCAGGCATCCATCCATTCAAACTATATGTCAATCATTCTTCTTCATGTCTCTCATCTGGACAAACCTTACGTTTTGTCACGGGAAAACAACCTTTTCATTTTATTTGGGAAACCGCAAGCCATACATCCGTGCTTGACTTGCATTTGAATTTCAACCAAAGCATATATTGCGCACACATACAGTTTCTGTTTCACCCACCCAGGCTGTTCTCCTTCCACCCATCCTTGCTTCATCCTTCACCCAGCCATGCATCATATTCCTTCCCAGCCACCTCGGGCACCAATCAAACACGTATCATTCTTCTTTGTCAGTTATCATTACTTTTAACTTGCTCATCCTTCCACACTTACTTACACCCTTCTTTCGCTTTTTGTTCATCCCATCCATCAAGTTCATCTCAGATCGGATTTGGATTCTAAAAAAGAAATTCACCACTGAGTTGAAGTAAATTTAGAGGAGGCTACTACCTGGTTGATAAAAAACTTTGTTCTAAATTTGAAAGTCTGCTTAACAGTATAGTAACTTAACTGTAGAACATATATACTACACCCGTGCAGAGAGCACACTATGCAGTCAGCAATCTCAATAAGTAAGGAATATAAGAGCTTACCACTGCCCGCCACTACCGTGGCAACCCGCACAGCAGTTTCGTCCAGCACTTGCACCGCCTCCTCACCAGAACTGTCCTCCACCTCCGCGCTGGGCCCAGCACCAGATGTTCCACCTACAAAGTACATTTAAGAATGTTAGATGTCATAGACATACACCACTCACTAGTATTTTGTCTAGGAATGAAGAAATGTGAATACAGAAACCAATTTCATAATTTGTGACTGTCTACTCTAAAGTAAAAAATTCCCTTTTTCCAGGGAAGGGTGTTGTCTTGCTGCACTTTTTGGCACAACTGATGAATGCTTGCTTTTTAACACGCACCATTTTTCTCATAACAGACAGAAGCTTCACTTCTAAGAACAAATCATCATCACTAGGACGGAGTGACCAACGATTCAGCACCAAAAAGAAAAATTAAAGTTCAAACCAGGTGAGGGCTCGGCTCGCCCACAATAAATGTGTGAAATAAATCACTAAGCACTTTCCCATTTTTAATCAACCGTTTATGTTTTATGACAAGCTTGATTTTAATAAATATTTTTACTTTTAATAAAGCTTTAAAACTTAAATAGACTCTGTGGTTTTTGGTCAAGAGTGACTGAGCAAAAGGTTTTGCAATTTCCAAGCATGAGTCCGTGCCTCTGACACTTCTGGACTCTGACTCCGTACTCTTGCCCTGCGTTGGATAATCATCATTGGGGATCAATCATCGATGAATTCGGGAGCTAAATGACTCTGCCACACTAACTAGTCAGTAAGGAGATTGGGGGTTCTTCAAAGTCTGATATCACTGAGGTATGTGGAAGGTCTACCTGCGCCTATTATAATTGATAAACAATGCACTATTTAGTGTCCATAGTTCTGTTTGTGCAGATTTGTCCCTGCAACAATAGTAGTATGGATTGTCCTCCTATCCAAACCAAAAGTAAAGTAGTATCTTATTCTTTCTTGGTGGTCATTCACCTTTTTATTGTTGGTAATTGTCAAAGCATATACATTTAGAAGACTTGAAAAGACATTATGGACAATCCCAGAGGACTGCTCTCAGTGCATAGAGCTATTGCTGACTAGAATGGGAGTTTCGTTTAACACCTTTTGCCAACTGTGCAATCTTAGTTAGCTACACAGACAGACTAATAAGAATAATCTAGTAATACCACAGGGAGTCATAGTAGAGGCAGGATAAGAATTTAGATACAGTCTACAAGAAGATGAAAAACGATTTAGAAAAAAATCGAATGAGGAACGCTAGGAAAAAATAGGTACTCTATATTAAAATTAAAACTTACCGGGGCCAGCAAAGGAGCCCTCGCCTGACCGATCCTGGCCTTGAACAGCAGCAGCAGCCAATAACCCCTCCTCCTCTGTCCTCTTGCCCCTGGGGGGAGCTGATGTACAACATGAAAGAAAGAAAGACCCGAAAACATGGATGATTGTTGTCAACCAAATCAAACATTTCAAAAGAACAATAACAAAATTCCACGGGATATATTGACCTATCTCATGTGGTCTACTACGATATTAGTATTGCTTGATTTGCGGACCGTCGACTTGGAAAGTTATGTAACTCACTAAACAAACTACTAAAAAGGTTCGCCTAGGACTGGCAGGCAGCAGTCCGCAGCACGCGAAGTGACAGACAAACTCCATCGTGATTGCAGCTCAGCGGCAACACTAAAAAGTTTCCTACTACATTAACCAGTCATTAAAATACTTAAACTATCAATCCACCACCACTATTTCTTCTTATTGCCAGGTGTACAAAGGAAGGACTGGACTCGAGTCTGTAGGGGCAGATTTACAAGCCCCTTGCGGCTCTTTTGCTCCATTGTTGCGTGACTTTTGTGACGCAGCGGCAGAACAAAAGAGGCGCCATGGTGCGGCGTATATTAACAACGTGACGCATATGGGAGATGCATCACGTTGTAAAGCCCTGCGTCATCAGGGGCGTTCCGGCGCAAGGGAGGGCGTTCCTGCGCAGGAACGCATCCTAAAAGTGGCTGAGGGAAATCTACAAGATTTCAATCAGTCACTTTTAGGACAATGATGCGTGACTCAAACCCTGCGCCTGCTTGAAGCAGACGTACGGCTTCACGCAGCATTGGGGAGACAGGGCACCCCAGAGCATTGCTGGAGCTGCGCCATCGTTGCGACGCAACTCCAGCAATGCACCGCCTTTACGGCACAGATGCGTAACGCTTCGGTGACGTTTTGGGCCCATGGTGCACCGCATTGTAAATACGGCGCACCATGGGTGGTGGTGGCGTGGCGCACAATTACTGGCGCATCCCTGCTACTTTGCAGGGATGCGCCAGTAATTGAAAATCTGACCCTTAGTGTCTAGCATTACGCAGTTCTTTACACTACACTCATACATAATAATTTCTCAGGCCAATGAAATGAACACAAAATAGAAAACAAATAAGCATAGTAGCAACGCTACTGAGAAGGAGAGCAGTGCACCTGAAATGCACAGAAGATTTTGAAATATAATTTACCTACAATGTAATCGGCAGCATTATTGCTCTTGGTAAAAAACAAAAATTTGCAATATGATAACACACAGAGTGGGAGAAAACAGAGTAGTGATGAAATAGCTAGAAATAGCTACTACTACTCACCAAGCCCGGGGATCTCGATGCCGAGCACGTCCAGCAAGTCGTGTTCCTGGTCCAGGAGATCCGTCCAATGGTGGGTGGCCTGGTTGTAGGTGCGCCGTACCCCAGAGTGTTGAAACATGGCCCGGCACACCTTCTCCCACTGCTTCCGGCGCTCCTGGAGCCCTTAACCGCTAGCGATCTTGCCGCCTCCCATGATGGTCCTGGGGAGGCGGCGCTGGACATAAAAGACTAGTGCGGCCACCTCCTCCGCACTAAAAATCTCCCGAGCTATAACTTGCTCCCCCCTCAAATGCCTGCACGGGAGCCGGGCACGGGGTGCGGGACCCTTCCCCTTCTCGGGCTGCTTCCCGGCTCCCTTTACCATGGTCTGGGCAGAAAGGAAGGTAAATAATAAAGAAGAAATAGAATAGGGAAGAAGAAAAGAAAAGAGTTAAAAAAAGTAGTCTAAATTAACCAAAAGTAGCAGAAAACACAAAAATATAGAGCTAGAAAAATAGAGGGATAGATAATAAGTAAAATAGATTTAAAAAAACTTCAAACAAGCAAAGGATGGCAGAGATTGACAGAGGATACAGAAAGCATGCCCAGAACCATAGCATTGAATGAAAAACAAGATGGCCGCGCCCGTTCACGACCGCGTGGGTAAGTTCGTGCGAGATTTCCCCCGCGATCACACGCGAACATGTACTAGCGAGCCGCACACTTTGCGAGATTACACATAGCGCCCGGAAACGGAATTACGTCACGCAAACAAGATGGCCGCGCCCATGTAGGACTGCTAGGGTAACTTCGCAAACGTTGCGCTACAAGTGGCTTGCGAAAATGCAAAAAATCACGCGAACTAACACGCCGCAAAAAAAAACAAATCGTGTATTCGCACGAATTCGCGGCTTCCGAAATCGATCTCGCCCGAATTCGCGCCCCGCGAATCGTGCGAAATTGCAGAAAAACGATTTTTGCTAAACTGAAAGCACTCAGCAGGTACAAAAGTTCAATCTTATCATTAGTAACCATTCCCTCCAGTGCTTCCTGAGGGGCCCCTCCAGAGTTCAGTTGCCTACTTGCAACTATTCTATGACCCTGCTCTGACCCTCACAGCAGGCTTAGAGAATAGCTACAAGTATGCCACAAAGGTCCTGCTAAAAAAAATCAGACTGCAACAGAAAGCAATTACAGATAAGGAAGCAGGTGCCAGACTGGAAGTTCAAATTCAGTGACACATTAATCAATCAGCCCCTAATTCATTCATGTCAGTTGAGGCAGGGCAGGTGTGCTTTTCCCCCCATAATCTACAGTGATGAAACAGAGGGTGGCATGGGTGAGCCAGAGGGTGGCAGTGGTGAAACAGAGGGTGGCAGTGGTGAAAAAGAGGGTGCTGTGATGAACCAGACGTAGAAACAACATGGTCGCGACCGTTGCTACCCGACAAGTAAGTTTGCGTTTGCGAACTGTTAAAAAACCCTCGCGAAACGGCAGAAACACTTGCGAACCAAAAAAAAAATCCGCAAAATTCGCGGGAGTTCGTGAATTTTGCGGATTGCGAATCCGTAAATACGCAATTTTGCAGATTGCGAATCTGCAAAATTCACCCATACTTAGACTTAACCCACCCGGGGACCCATTCAAGAACGGCGGCGGAGCCCCATGCGCTTCGTCTTACTGGGAAGAGTAGGGAGTTACCCCCTTGTAGTCACACGCTTAAAAAGGAGAAAGGTAGAAGCTATACATAAAGAACATTCTTTTTTGTTTGATTTACCATTGATGATATTCCTTTTTATTAAAGGTCATCCACAACCTATTTTGAAATGAGAAAAAAGTTTTTTTTAAGAATTAATATAGATTAATTGGCAGTAAATATGTTCTTGTGACTAAATGTAAAATATGCAATAAATGTGGGACAGCGACATCAGCAAAGGCATGGTATGGTCTGCCATTGTACAGTACTGTATGGTGTGGTCTGTCATTGCTGGCCTGTCGTATGGTATGATATGGTCTGTGGTGGCTGGTGTAAATGTTAGGGCCAAATTTGACTTAGTGAGCGAGCCAAGGTTGGTGGACATTTGGGAGATTTGGGGTCGTTCTACCTCAGAAAACAAATACAAAGAATTTGGAGGAACTAGCACTCCACAAAGCTACAATTGCCACATTTGCACCCCCTCTAGTCTATACTGGACTAGCATACCTAAATGCCCCCTTAGTGCATTCTCTAGACGATCACATTAGAATGCCCTATGGCTTGTATTTTCAGGTCAGCATTGGGCATTCAACCATACAATGCCCCTCCCGTCTGCACTCTCTGGTCTGCACTCAAACATCACTCATGATGGAAGGCCCTCTGGTGTGTGGACTCTCAGGACGCCACTGGACCATCATCTTTGGAAGGCGGTCTGATACCTCCTCTTTGGTCTGCACTAAACCCTCACCCACAGTGGGCCTCTTTCTGTGCACTCTTAGGTCGCCACTTGACCATCTCTCATTAAATACCCCTCTGGGTTCCCTCCAGTACACAGCCCTTTGCTGTCAGTGGGGATAAGATAGAAAAGGGCTATATTTATAGAGAACCCTGAATCGGCCAAATGCAGAAATGTATACTCTCTCTTCTCTTTTTGAGGATAGAGTGAGGGGGTGTGTTTAGCTATCGAAGCAGAGCAGGCATTTTATTGTTGAACCGTTATTTGCATTGGAGCCTGAGTTTTGACCGTTAACTATGCACATTCTAGTAAAATAAGGTAGAAGGGTCATAAATATTAACTCAGTCCCTTGACATAACGAACGCTGAATTGTCTATTGGAGGGAATACGAGATAGTATTATTCATAAACCAAAAGTTGTGAATCAGCGGCATCTCCTCCAAAATACGAAATTCCTATATTTGGAGCGTTTCGAGCGCCTTGTGAAGGCCTTGCAGTAGAGGTTAACCATTGCAGTAACGATCATGATTCTTGTGGATTTGCAGACATGCGCTCCGAAGCAAAACAAGAAAGGTTACTTGGGCCTCATTTATGAGGCCTTGCGTCAGTTTTGCGCGTCCGATGCCTCACTTTTTGTGACGCATCGGCGGTGTAAAACATGCCTCCTGTTGCGCACTATTTACAAAGTGACGCATCTAAGCAGATGCGTCACTTTGTAAACCCCTGCGCTACATTATACCTGCGTCAGGTATAATGTATGCAGAGGGGGCGTTCCCCCGCAAAAAGCTCCGTAATAGTGACGCAGTGAAATCTATGAGATTTCACTGCGTCACTTTTAGGACGCTGTTGCGTCAAAATCTTGCGCCTGCCTCACAGCAGGTGTAAGACTGACGAAAGCCCTTTAACATGGGGCTTTCCCCATGTGAAAGGACGCATTGCTGGAGTTGCGTCACTTTTGTGACACACTCCAGCAATGCGTCACTTTTGCGCTTACAGATACGTCAGAAATACTGACGTATCTGTAACTCCTTGCGACATGATGCGTCATACATTAAATATGACGCATCAGGAATGCCGCAAGGAGTGCGCACCGAGAAGTGACGCATCGCTGCTTACACGCAGCGATGCGGTATTTCTCATAAATGAGGCCCCTTGAGCCTAACAATGCTAGGCCACAGCGTCATGTTTTCACAAGCAATGAACCACAGCGATTACATTTCATCTCGGCCAGGTTTTCACACTGGATCCCAATTTAAAAAGTAGTTTAATTACTCTGCAGTATCTGGGCATCCCGATATTTTTGGTGTTTAGCCTCTTCCCATAGACATAAGTGGAGAGGAAGTGGCCCGAGTTAAGACTTGAGATGATTGCATGGGTTCGAGGCCCGTAATCTCAATATCTTACAATTCTAGGCAAGTCATTGATTCCCCCCTGCCTAAAGAATACATCTGACCGTGTGTAATGAAACTGATAGTCATGATGTAAAGCTCTCCAACGCCCTTTCGGCCGCTTTCATGCTACAAAAACTGTTAAAAAAAAAAAAGAAAATTGGCATAACTGCCTTTTTCCTATTTTTGAAACTAAACTGACTTTGTCCTACCTCCTATTATGGCCCACCATGGTTTTTCGGGATGATATCCACCCGGCACCTCTGGGCATCCCACCCTGGAATCTGAGACCGCTTGTTTCGTGTAATATGTATCTACCTGTTTTCATCCCAAATGTATACAGCCTGGGATCTGAGAGCGCTTGTTTCTTGTAAAAAGTATCTATCTATTTTATCCCTAATGTACCCACCCCTCCTAAATTCTTTTGTATACCACTTGTCAATCCTGTAAAGCGCTCTGATACCCTTGGTCTAGTTTGCGCTCTATAAAAACCAAAATAAATAAATAAACAAACTAAATTTAGCTGGAAATTATTACAGCATAAACATCTTTCATTTAGCCCTAAACCCTCATGTTGGACATGTGGATGCATTCACCTGGAACGCTAAGGGAGAGACATGAAGAGAGAGTGCGCAGTGGAAAAAGCCCAATTACAAAATATTTAATGCACTTACCATGATTATTGGCTTTGTTAAGTTGACCATAGTCATTCACAGATGTGGTGAGGGCTAAAGTACAGGCGCAGATAGGAGACGAGCCACTGCAGTCATCCAACCCTCGTGCACAATGCTTCACTTGCACTGTGCATGAAGGGAAAAGGATCACCATTGTATCACCATTAAAGAAACACGACAATCAATGTGTGGCTTCAAAATAAAGACACATAGTGTTTGGTCATGTCTTTGTGTGATTGGTCATGACTTTAAGTGAGTCTCGCAGGGACAGAACAACCTCACCACAACCAGTCATGCGTGTATTACTTCAAACTCCATTAGAGCAACTCAAGGATTGGTTTGGACAATTGAGTCAAATGCTGTAATGGGGACCTACAGGGCTGTGCTTGGTCTCCCTCAAGTCCCTAATAGAGCATGGATTTGAGTGGCAAATAGTGTGCATGCCGCATTGGATGTAGCCAGAAACATGTCCAATCAGACATGCGCACTGGGCTTCGCCAGCTGCTATTCCAAAGCACCAAGACATGCCACACTCTGCCCCCCCTCCCAGTATACTCCCAATATACAAACTCAGCGGCAAGATCAAGCCCAATCATTTGGGGAGTCGGAAGTCAGGGAATATTTAGATTATACAGCTGTGGGGGCTCGCAGGTGGGGGGCAGTGCTCCTTTGCTCAAGAGGAGAAACCACCGCTGGATATAGTATGGTACGGTACGGTATGATATGGTACGGAATGGTATGGTGCTGACAGTCATTGTATGATATGGTATGGTCTGTCATTGTATTGGATGGTATGGTATGGCCTGTTACTGTATTTGGTATGGCCTATTATTATATATGGAATGAGCCAATATATAGTAGAGGATGGAATGAGTCATTGTAAAGTAAGATATGGTATTGTATGGTAGAGTATAGTATGGCATGTCATTATATAGTACGATATGCTGTAGTATGGCATGAACTGTCATTTTATAATATGAAATGGGTTGTCCTGTCATTGTACAGTATGATTGGATATTTATTTGTGAGTTTTATATAGCGCTGGCAGGACCTGAGGGTATCAGAGCGACAAATATCAGTCGATCACAGTACAATAAATAACAGTTATGGGTGTGTAGATACTAGTTATCAGTCAATCACAGTACAAAAGAAATACAATTTCGAGAGTCTAGTTTTTATCATTCAGTAATAGTGCATAATAACTGTGCAGCTGAACGTCGAGTCATTGTGTAGAACTTTGCAGGAGAGTTTCATATAACTAGGTGGAGTTTCAGTTAACAGTATTGATTTAGGAGGTAATATTTGTCTCTTGAAGGTAGTGAAGGAGAGGTTCGTTCTTATATGTACTGGGAGAGAGTTCCAGATTTTTGGCAGCATTGCCTGAAAAAGGCAATTTGAGGTCTTTTTGTTTTTTGTCTTTTAGGGAGGATGAGAAGAAGTGTGTTGGAACTTCTAAGATTTCTCGCTTGGCATTCTTTTGTGAGTTTGGCTGCAAGGTAATCTGGTTTGCCAGTGTGTAGTGCTTTGAAGGTGAGACAGGCAGTTTTAAAGCAGCAGCCTGCTTCGATTGGCTGCCACTTTAGATTTTGTAGTGTGGGGGAGAAGTGATCAGATTTCTTTGATCCGGTGACCATTCTTGCTGCTGCATTTAGGGTGGCTCTCATTAAGGCTTTGAGTGCTTTAGCTGTTCCTGAGAGTGTGGCATTTCCATAGTCTATTCTAGACAGAACCAGTGCTTGTGTTGCATTCTTAGGTTATTTAGAGGGAGGAAGGGCTTGATTTTGTTGAGTAGTTTAAAGCTATAGAAGGCGCCCTTTGCACTGGACCTTACGTGTGAGCTCATGTTTAATCTTGAGTCCCAAGAGATAACCAGAGATTTGGCGCAGTCCGCTACAGTGAGCTTGCAGTTGAGGGCGTTCAGGTTGTCTATCTATTCTTGAACCTGTGGTGAGTGGCTATGGTTGGAGAAGACCAGAATTTCAGTTTTTTCTTGGTTGAGTTTGAGGTGGTTGTGTCATAGCCAGTTTTGTACTTTATTAGTGTAGAGTTAAGCCAGCATATTTCGTTCATGTCTATGATTTGCGGTGAAGAGCTCCATGCAAACTTTGAAGAGTGTCGGGGTGAGGACTGAGCCTTGAGGGACAGCATGAGTGACGGGTGAAATTTCTGACGCAAAGTTGTTGATTTTTATAAGTTGGGATCAGTTATGCGGAAATAATGTGAACCATTGCAGAATAGTGCCATCTACTCCAATTCATTGTTGCAGGGCATTCAAGGGTAACTTGTGATCTACTGTGTTGAAGGCTGCTGACAGGTCTAGGAGGATGAGCAGGCAACCCCTGTTTGTGTCTAAGGATCTGTGAATGTCATCTGTTATATTTAGTATAGCTGTTTCAGTGTGGCATCTCTTTCTGAAACCTGACTGGTGTGAGTTGACTATGTTATTGGTATTCAGGTGTTGGTTGAGTTGGGAGACAGCACATTTATTGAGAATTTTTGCAAAGAAGGGACGGTTGGTGGTGGGTCTGAAAGTTTAGAGCTCTTTCGAGTATGCATCTGTCTTTTTTTAAAAGGGGGTTGATTTGGCCTTATTTGAGGCTGTTGGGCATCAGCCCTTTGCTCGGAGAGCTGTGTATACTCTTGGTCTATTGAGAAGTTAGGGCATGGGTGAGGATTTTTGGCGAGAAAGCAGGGAGTGAGATCGCATAGTGGGAGGAGGGCCTGGATTTGGCAATCATCATGGAGATGTCCTCCTCGGTGAGTGGGTTGAAAGCCTTCCAGTTCTTGTGTGTTGAGGAAGGCCTTGAGCATTTGTTGATACCAGTAGTCGCTGGGGAGTGGTCTCTGTTTTGGGGATCGAGGAGAGATCTTGGGTTAAGTTGTCCTCCTTTGTGGGGGATGATATTATAGTGTTAGTCCATCGGTGAGAGTCCAGGTAGAGCTCCATCTTTACGATTTTGTCATTGAAAAATACGGCCAAGTTGTTTCAGCATAGTGTAGAGGCAAGGGCTTTTTCTTTGGAAGGTTTGAATGTTTGTTGTTTGATGATGCAGGAGCAGGAGAGAAAGGCAGCGACATGTGGAGAGAGTGACAAGAGGGACATAGGGTAGGAGGAACAGTGCTGAGGTCCAGGAGGGTACCTATGAGCAATGTAAAAGAAGTTAAACTGCACTTTAACACATTGGAATGAAAGAGTTGGCCTGGGCAGATAAGTAGAGCTAAAGAAAAAACATAAACTTTGAACTCTTGTTTGTGAGCACTAAGTGTGAGCTTTAAAATAGATAGACCATGTCTCTGAAGTACAGTATGCTCTGCTCCAGCGGTGAGGGCTTAGCAGCAAAGCGCACAAGTTGAATATTAAATTATGGAAAAGACGTTCAATCAAAAATAGGAGCTCACCCCTCGTGATCTACCGCTCATTAACCACCCTAATACACAGAATAATCAGTCCTCAGGCAGTAGATTCAGTTCAAAAGATCTTCTTCTTTAGCGGGATTTATCGGGCCGCGCTGAGGGAGAACGCAATACACAGAGAATGTGACGCCCATCAACTAAATGAAGAATATGTGGGCAATTAATTAGTAAGAAATGGGCGGACATGGAATTTACAAAGGGAATACTTATAAGAAGATTAAGGATCAATGAACAGAATTCAGCTCACTTAAACAGGCATTACACTATAGCCTGATGATGTTCTTTGAGGACGAAACGCGTTGGCTGATTTAACATGTGGAGTCTGTTCTAAATTATGAAATACAGTTCAGGAATTGGAAATAAAGTCCAGCAAGCATGAAATTAATTGTTGTTGATATATATTAAAGAAGAAGAACTTTTGAACTGAATCTACTGCCTGAGGACTGATTATTAGAAGGTTTTCAATATTTGATTGGGACACAAACCTAAGCACTGCCGGTGCTCCTCCTCTTTATATAATTTTCCATGTCTCTAAAGTAGGTGTGCTCAAGGTTTTTCAACCACCAACTAGAACTTGCAGATATGGGAAGGATGATTAAGAGGTAAAACACATACAGGCAAAGCATACTGAGGAAATCCATGCTGCTGTGGCAGAAAGCTTTGGCGGTAGAAGTGCCAGGTGCTGTTTATCCATAGTATCATTCTGATCCACCGGTTCAGTCTATTATGTGTCTGTCCACCAATCAAAGAAGGGCAAGAGGCAATCAATGACCTTCTGAGAGGTAGACTGTAAGGTATCAATAGGGCATAGTTCAACTATGATCCCCTTACAGAGGCACAATCCATTTTTTTAGCACACATACTGTGCATGCCTCAGGCAGCACAGTATATCTGCTACAATGGGGCTGACTGACTGACTGAAATTTTTATTAAGCGCTCGAATGCTGCGGCGTCTTGGCGCTGTAGATTAGAAGGCGATGTGAGGCATATCAGGGTAGGGAAAACAGCCATGTTTTCAGGGATTTTCTGAACCTCAGTTTGGAGGCTTGTGAGCGAAGTTCAGCAGGCAGTAAGTTCCAAAGTTTGGAAGCCTGATTAGAAAAAGATTTTCCACCCCAACGCACTCTCCGAATTCTAGGTACACAGACCAGGTCTTGATTGGCCGATCTTAGAGTTTGGTTGGGCACATATCGCGGTAGGAGTTTGGCCAGGTCATCCGATCCATTTCCGTGAACTGCTTTGTGGGCCAGGCAGAGGGCCTTAAACTGAACTCTGCGCTTAATTGGCAGCCAGTGTAGCTCTCGAATGGCACGGGAGGTGGGGTGACGCCTTGGCAGGTTCAAAAGAACCCTGGCTGCCGCGTTCTTGATAGCCTGCAGCTTTATCAATTGCTTCTCTCCCGTACCAAGATAGAGAGAGTTGCAATAGTGAATCCGAAACATTACCAGGGCGGCAATAACAGTCTTTTTTAAGGTGGGATGGGATGTAGGGCAAGATCTTTCTAAGTACCTTCATCGTATGAAAACAGGCAGAGGTGGCTTGATTAACCTGTGCCTTGCAGGAGAGGCTTTTGTCCTATAGAAATCCAAGGTTTCTGACCTTCTCGGCTGGAGTTGGACAACAGCCGGCTTCCGGGGGCCACCATAGCTGACTCCATATCGAGGGCTTCTGACCGAATTCTATGACTTCAGTCTTCTCAGTATTTAATTTGAGAAAGTTTTGGCTCATCCAGTTTTTCACACTGAGAAGGCAAGTCAGGGCTGTCAGGGTACACATCAGTGCATCCCTAAGCCAATGAAAAGCAACAAAGTGCAGCAGTGGTAGGACCCCTGGCACTATCCCAGCTTCTTACAGGCCTACGTTTCTAGTCCTATTAATAGTGCCACTGGATATAAGTGGTTGTGCTGCTGCAGCGTTTTCCGCCTAATTATGATTTTGCCACCTTTGCCACATGATCCATCATCTGCTATATAATCTCCGGATTTTAAGAAACAAAAATTGTTTCTAGCTCAAACGGTTCAAAACTTACTAAAAGCCCAGTGATAAGTGTTGCTGTGTAGCAGAAGTTCATTTTCAATGGTTAATTGTCATCTTTCTACTACTTATTGCTATATTTAGGTGTCAAATTGGTACAACTGAGGTGCAGCCTTTGCCCAGAAAGTGTTAAGTATAAAAATGACAAGATAATGAAATTACACTATCACGAAATGAGCTTCATTACACCGCATAATGTGCCTTTTCTTCCCACATAATTTGGTCAACCCTGTGGCATAATTTTGGCCTCCCCTGACCCATAATTCAGTGGTTCTGCCTATCTAGAAGCTGAGAGAGGAAGTGAGGTGAGTTTTCCCCTTTTCAATCCTTCCCTTGCTGCTCCATCGTGGCTGGCTGGTGCCAATGCCAATCTAAGAGGTAAAACACATACAGGCAGAGCATACTGAGGAAATCCATGCTGCTGTGGCAGAAAGCTTTGGCGGTAGAAGTGCCAGGTGCTGTTTATCCATAGTATCATTCTGATCCACCGGTTCAGTCTATTATGTGTCTGTCCACCAATCAAAGAAGGGCAAGAGGCAAACAATGACCTTCTGAGAGGTAGACTGTAAGGTATCAATAGGGCATAGTTCAACTATGATCCCCTTACAGAGGCACAATCCATTTTTTTAGCACACATACTGTGCATGCCTCAGGCAGCACAGTATATCTGCTACAATGGGGCTGACTGACTGACTGAAGTTTTTATTAAGCGCTCGAATGCTGCGGCATCTTGGCGCTGTAGATTAGAAGGCGATGTGAGGCATATCAGGGTAGGGGAAACAGCCATGTTTTCAGGGATTTTCTGAACCTCAGTTTGGAGGCTTGTGAGCGAAGTTCAGCAGGCAGTAAGTTCCAAAGTTTGGAAGCCTGATTAGAAAAAGATTTTCCACCCCAACGCACTCTCCGAATTCTAGGTACACAGACCAGGTCTTGATTGGCCGATCTTAGAGTTTGGTTGGGCACATATCGCGGTAGGAGTTTGGCCAGGTCATCCGATCCATTTCCGTGAACGGCTTTGTGGGCCAGGCAGAGGGCCTTAAACTGAACTCTGCGCTTAATTGGCAGCCAGTGTAGCTCTCGAATTGCACGGGAGGTGGGGTGACGCCTTGGCAGGTTCAAAAGAACCCTGGCGGCCGCGTTCTGGATAGCCTGCAGCTTCATCAATTGCTTCTCTCCCGTACCAAGATAGAGAGAGTTGCAATAGTGAATCCGAAACATTACCAGGGCGGCAATAACAGTCTTTTTTAAGGTGGGATGGGATGTAGGGCAAGATCTTTCTAAGTACCTTCATCGTATGAAAACAGGCAGAGGTGGCTTGATTAACCTGTGCCGTGCAGGAGAGGCTTTTGTCCTATAGAAATCCAAGGTTTCTGACCTTCTCGGCTGGAGTTGGACAACAGCCGGCTTCCGGGGGCCACCATAGCTGACTCCATATCGAGGGCTTCTGACCGAATTCTATGACTTCAGTCTTCTCAGTATTTAATTTGAGAAAGTTTTGGCTCATCCAGTTTTTCACACTGAGAAGGCAAGTCAGGGCTGTTAGGGTACACATCAGTGCATCCCTAAGCCAATGAAAAGCAACAAAGTGCAGCAGTGGTAGGACCCCTGGCACTATCCCAGCTTCTTACAGGCCTACGTTTCCAGTCCTATTAATAGTGCCACTGGATATAAGTGGTTGTGCTGCTGCAGCGTTTTCCGCCTAATTATGATTTTGCCACCTTTGCCACATGATCCATCATCTGCTATATAATCTCCGGATTTTAAGAAACAAAAATTGTTTCTAGCTCAAACGGTTCAAAACTTACTAAAAGCCCAGTGATAAGTGTTGCTGTGTAGCAGAAGTTCATTTTCAATGGTAAATTGTCATCTTTCTACTACTTATTGCTATATTTAGGTGTCAAATTGGTACAACTGAGGTGCAGCCTTTGCCCAGAAAGTGTTAAGTATAAAAATGACAAGATAATGAAATTACACTATCACGAAATGAGCTTCATTACACCGCATAATGTGCCTTTTCTTCCCACATAATTTGGTCAACCCTGTGGCATAATTTTGGCCTCCCCTGACCCATAATTCAGTGGTTCTGCCTATCTAGAAGCTGAGAGAGGAATTGAGGTGAGTTTTCCCCTTTTCAATCCTTCCCTTGCTGCTCCATCGTGGCTGGCTGGTGCCAATGCCAATCTAAGAGGTAAAACACATACAGGCAGAGCATACTGAGGAAATCCATGCTGCTGTGGCAGAAAGCTTTGGCGGTAGAAGTGCCAGGTGCTGTTTATCCATAGTATCATTCTGATCCACCGGTTCAGTCTATTATGTGTCTGTCCACCAATCAAAGAAGGGCAAGAGGCAAACAATGACCTTCTGAGAGGTAGACTGTAAGGTATCAATAGGGCATAGTTCAACTATGATCCCCTTACAGAGGCACAATCCATTTTATTTAGCACACATACTGTGCATGCCTCAGGCAGCACAGTATATCTGCTGCAATGGGGCTGACTGACTGACTGAAATTTTTATTAAGCGCTCGAATGCCGCGGCGTCCTGGCGCTGTAGATTAGAAGGCGATGTGAGGCAAATCAGGGTAGGGAAAACAGCCATGTTTTCAGGGATTTTCTGAACCTCAGTTTGGAGGCTTGTGAGCTAAGTTCAGCAGGCAGTAAGTTCCAAAGTTTGGAAGCCTGATTAGAAAAAGATTTTCCACCCCAACGCACTCTCCGAATTCTAGGTACAAAGACCAGGTCTTGATTGGCCGATCTTAGAGTTCGGTTGGGCACATATCGCGGTAGGAGTTTGGCCAGGTCATCCGATCCATTTCCGTGAACGGCTTTGTGGGCCAGGCAGAGGGCCTTAAACTGAACTCTGCGCTTAATTGGCAGCCAGTGTAGCTCTCGAATGGCATGGGAGGTGGGGTGACGCCTTGGCAGGTTCACCGTATTATGGTGCTGCTGCCATGGAGCCTCTAAGTTGCCAGCTAAGTAAGCCAGGTAAGTAAAATAAATTGTATTCCTCTATGTGTTTGTCTATTTGTTTAAGAGTGTGTTCGTGAGTGATTGAGAGTGAATAGGATTGAATGAAAGTGTATGTGTTTGAGAGTGCCAATGAGAGTGAAAATCAGAATCAGAGTTTGGGAGTGTGCATGAATAGTTAAAAGTGAGTATGAGGGAGTGATTGAAGGAGTATGAGTGTGTTTGAACATGTTATTGATTGTAGCTTGTGAGAAGGATTGGAAGTGAATTCTGAGGGTAGCTATAAAAAAAGTACAGCAGGTGCAGTTGAACCAGGGCCCAAGGTACTGAGTGTGTGTGTGTTAGTAAGGGATAATTAGGAAGAATGTGTATGTTTGTGTGTGAGTAACAGTTAGTAGGAGGAAGTATGAGTGAGAGAAACAGAGATAAAGTGAGTGAAGGAAAGGAGACTAAGGCCCAGATTATCAAAACTTCCACACAACACAGCATAGCACCCAAAGTTGCTGCATTGCTTGAGACGGAGAGATAGGGGTGTAAGAAAGGCCCCCGCAGCGCGGGAAGACCCTGAGCTCCAGGGTGCCCCCTCAGCACAGTACCATGACCTGAGAGCTCTGAGGTAAGTCCGGAAAGGGGCCCCTCCATGCACTTTGCAGGGGGGCCCCATCAAATTTTGGTATGCCACTGGGGAGAGAGCAGGAAAGCACCATATATTCAAAGATATGGAACCATCTTGTTCTCTCTCCCTAGCGCTGGCACACAATTAGACTATAAAGTCCCAAACATACACCTTTTTGCAATAGTGCACAGGTGTTGGTGTGAGTCTAGCAGTACAAAATACTATGCTTTGACTAACTTTAAAACTTTTCCTACTTCGGATTTGGGCTCTACAGCCCAGGCTCTACAGCCCAGGACACATGCAAAGTGTGAAAAGGTAGAAGGAATAAAAGCATTTATCCTTTTTAATGCCTGCTTTCATGTTTTGTTCATTTTTTGATGCAATCCTCTGTTTACTATTGTTAGTAGATATGGTTTTGTGTAAAAAACCATGGGCGGTGGCATGGGAACGCTTGTGTGCGATCCATGGAATGCCCCCTTGACTCAGAGTAACACAAAGAAGCGGTTTGCACTCCTTTCATTACTTTCAGGTAACTTTATAGCACAAAACAGGTTGTGCACTGGAAAGTAACTTAAAAAACAAGAGTTTGTGCAGGTTTGCACCACTTTTGTGATGCAAGACCAGTGCCAAATGTTTCTTAATCTGGGTCTAAATGTAAGCGGAAATGAAAATGGATGAGGCAAATTTTGAAAAAAATGGAGTAAACTCCTAGGTGGTAGTACACCCCACCACTTTCAAAGATTTCCATTCGTCATTGACCCCAACACTAACTGAGCTACAGGGCCCCCCTCAGTACAGTACTTTGGTCTGAAAGCTCCTGATTAAATCTGGAGCGGGGGCCCCTCCAGGTACCTTGGAGGGGACCCCCTCAAATTTTGTTACGCCACTGCCTAACAGCCTGTGCTGTCAACTTTGGAACTGGGGAACGATGTTTGAATCCCAGTGTCAGTTCAACATCCTGTGATCCTGAACAAATCACCCAATCTCCCGGTGCCTAATAAAATGTAATCTGATTTTGTGTAACGCAATCTGGTGCTCCTGCCTCTGGTCCGGGTTTACTCTACATAAAACTGCACGGATCAAAAAAACAATGGGCAGCCAGGAACATTTTACCCAGAGGATCAAGACTGCTACCCATAGGCTCTCTTTGCTATCTAAACCCCACCCCTATTTTTCCAAAATCATTTTCCATGTTCTTATGTTTTAGTCAGTACTTTGAACTTTTAGAACCAAAACCACAAATTCCCCCTATTCCTCCTTGCTATTGACAGAAAAGTCTGGACTGCTGGATGGTCATTCCATTTAAAAAAAAAACTCTTTCTTTCCTTTTTAGCATTTATTTAGCACTTATTACATGAGTAGTATTCACTATATAAATGCAATTATTAATCAATATGGAATTTCAATTTTGTTTTCGTAGGGAGCACAGGAAGATGACAGAGATTGGCTTTAAAGTGCAGTTGTGCTCTCACATATCAGTGATAACGGGAAGCATTTTCTCTCTTTTAAACAGATGAGTAAAGCACACTGACACTGCTTTGCACAATTAGAACACACACTGTGGGTTTTTTATCCTAGATGTGATGAATGATGTGTGCCCCCCCCCCCCCACCATCACCTTCATCGAGGATGCTGCAAGCTACCAGATTAGCTTGTTGTCAAAGAAAAGAACATTTTATTCTATCACACTCTTCTCAAGCTGCACTTTGCCCAGGCTTTACCGGCTGGAGACACCCACACAGATGCAGCCCGGGCTACGGATCACGTAGGGGGCTTAAGCCCTTTCAGCCCAATGGTCTATACGTGCATGGCATGGTAAGGCTAGTCATTACATAGTATGTTGTGGCATGTTATGGCCTGTCATTGTATACTATGTTATGGTATGTCTTGCCATTCTATAGTATGGTAGAGTATGGTATGGTTAGGCATGGTATGGCCTGTCACTGTATTGTATAGTATGTAATGGCATTCTTTGTTACAAAGTACACATTAAGCTACGGCAGGAGGTACAATAGGAGTGGCCAAACAAGCAAAAAAGTGCTTTACAATATTTTCACTCCAGAATGTTCTATCTATCCTGTAATTGGGCAAACAAACCAATTTAAAATACACCCTGTTTTTTTTATAAAACTTTTAATCATGCCCAAGACATCCTATAGCTCATGAAACATGCTAACAGGTTTTCGCCTGATGGTGTTGTTATGCCGCACCAAAGAGTAGAAGGGGAGAAGAACATGAGGTTAAAGTAAGAGTGCTGTGCAAAATCAGGAGCTAGACAACCTAAAACACATACACTAAAATATGTAATGCAAGTAGAAGAAAAACATCGGCTGAGAAACAAAGAGGAAGACAAAGAGGAAGAAGTGGTAGGACACTCCCAAAAAAGAAATTAATACTTGGTCCATGCTCCAGGGACAGAAGAAACACACAAACAGAAAGTGAAGCTAAAGTGAAGTCATCACAGGATCCATCAAATAAGACTGACAATGAAGCTCATAAATGGTAACCAATGGGCAGGCTCTTAGCCACCTGTATGTAAATAAAATGCATTGCAAGTGACAGTTCATGCACTATCTCAGGCAAGACCTAAAAAGATGCAGCAAATGCAAACAGTGCAAACTATGAGAGTGACGTAGAAACCCCATCAACCACTATTGCCAATCAAAATGTAGTGCTTTGACTGGTACTTAAATTCTCACAGCTCATACTAAGCTGCAAATATCTGATATCTTCCATCTCGCTCTAGATTTTTTCAGCCTTTCCAGAATATTCTGTCTCTTCCACTCTCCTTTCCTCCAAGCCACCACTGGGCCAACTGCTACAGTCTCCTGGTCACGATCCCCGGAGAGCACTATCTCCAGAATTCCTGACAGGAAGTCATTTTTTTACATATGGGGGCACCCATAGCTCATTATGGAGATAGAAAAAAGCATTGGCAAAGTCAATGGGTCTGGCTGTAAGGGCATGATGTATGGTAATGTGAAGCATGACAAGGAAATAGCATGAGAATTGATATATTTTTGTGTGGAAGTAAAATTAAACATTGGGGTAGGGTAAAATGTCAGGTGACAGTTCCACTATCAAGCCAGACCTAAAACCTCATGTAGGTTAATGACTGCCCTCCAAACGTGTTGCTGCCGGTAAAAAACAACCAAAGTTATCTTAGACACTTATTGATAGAATTAAAATGCCATGCATGTGACTCTGAAAATTCAAGCTCAGACTTCTGGATAAACAAAATGATCACAGATCTATGGAGGGCAAGCAACTTTTTGGGGGAAGCACACAATTTCTGCCTAATCAAATTATGTACTCCTGACTACCAACAAGTGGGCTGAGCCAAAGCCCCTATCTTGTGATGTTCACATAACTGTCTGGCGACAGCTGCATTGTCAAGCTAGACCATACAAATGGGGTAATTTTAGAGCAATAGGTTTTATTGTGGTCGTAAACCAATTACCTGAATATTAAATGAGTGTCCTTTCAGACACTATTGCATTCTAGCAAATGTATGTGAAAACTGTGCTTTTATATGGACTGTTTCATTTTTTTAAAAACATTCTCTGGAGAGAACCCGAAACACCACAAGAAGAATTCTGTCTCACTCACAATTCTCGCTTGCTACAATTCAGAATACCTATGATGCTCCAACACTCATCAAAGATGATTTCATAATCGTAATATAGTTGGTATCTAAGATATTCATTTGTCTGTATTGCCTAGTTAAATTAATCTTGATGGACCTGATTCACAAAAGTAATCTGAGACAAAATCCTAACTTTACGACTTGAGGTATTCACAAATGGCATTTAGTAGTAATAAAGTTTAGGATTCCTAACTTTACTTCTACTAACCTGAGAAAAATCCTAACTTTACGACTTTTGGTATTCAAAAAAGGCATTTAGTAGTAGTATAGTTAGGAATCCAAACTTTACTACTATTAAATACTATTTGTGAATGCCGAAATTCATAAAGTTAGGATTTTGTCTCAGTTTAGTATAGTAAAGTTAGGAATCCTTTCTTTACTACTACTAAATGCCTTTTGTGAATACAGAAAGTTGTAAAATTAGGATGTTGTCTCAGATTACTTTTGTGAATCGGGCCCGATGTTATTATTGACCTTTAACCATGTCAAATATAGTCATTTTTCAGGGCTAAGGCCATGTGACATCACTACCTGGTAGGATTCAGGATCACCGATCATTGGTCACTTCTTTTGTTGTTAGTAAAGGTAAAGAGTATGTGATACCACTTGTGCTTCCTTGGTATTTTAGTGACTTCACACACATGCTCCTAATCCTACAGGAGGTCATGCTTGATCATCGCTTAGATTTAAATTACTAAATGAATAAAGTAGTGGGGCAAATTACTTTCAATCTTAGGGAGTAAGATTCTGTCACACCTTACAAATGACACACAATAAGTTGTGATAATTGCTGTTGGACTAGGCTACTGCAATGGACACCACATGGGATTAAGACAAAATTCCTGCGAAGGACTAAACGAGCTATGAAATTGTGCTGAGTTTAGAAAATAAACATCTATTCATTTGAGCATTAAAAGAGCTTTTATATCATACAAACGGCACAAGAAGCGACTATTACATTTTGCAATAACCACTTAGCTAATGTCAGGAGCTCAGGCAATCTGTGTCAACCCCACCGTACCTCCAACCTCAATCAGGAACCTCAATCAGGAACTTCAGACTCAGTGGCAGAGCACTATCCATTTCCTGGTTTGGAAGTGCCTTTAGTGCAGACATCAGAACAATTAAACTCTGCACCACGTCTAACCTGTAAAACATACGCTTTTTCGCTTTTTTCTCTCTTGCTTGACACAAATACCCTCTTAGTGGTCTACCGAAGCCCATGGCCACATGTTGCAAGCAATAAATAACATAACAAAAATGTCACAACTTGATTACCTCCTTTGGAGATACCTGTGCAAAGAAAGCATCTTTACCAGGCAGGCCTAGCTGGTTGAAGATGAACTACACTGGGCCACCCTTCCCAACTTAATAACTCGACTTTTGTCAGGTAGTGACCAAGGTCATATATGAGCTGAACAACATTGCCGACAAGGTGCTCACCTGAAGATGTGCGCTATGCCAGTGCCAAATGATAAGATTGATAGATACACTTTTGTAGCAATGACCTAACACTGTTCACTGATGCTTGCCAATGATGCCAATCTGTCAAAGAGCACCTGATGACTAATGAGATGCAAAATAACCACGCACAAGGGTAGTCCTGGTTACAGGTGTTGATTAATTCTTCACTGATGTTTAAAAGGCCTTTTGGCTTCCGGTGGGAAGATAATAAGTTGGTGACAACTGTTTCTAGTGCTTTTACCACAGAAGATATGCCATGCCAGAGATCGGACTGAAATTAGAAAGATTGTCAAGATAGGCAGAAGCATTCTTTAGGTTGCAAGTGACAATGCATGTGTGGTGTTCCTGCTTTTATCTCTTATTACATGTATTTTTGTAATATTTCTAATTACCTTGTCTTACAGTATATATGTGGAATCTGCACATTCACCTGAGCTTGTATTATATGCTTTGTTACTGCTGGAATGTATGAGGCAAGCATTAGAACTCCTTTTTGTCAGTTGTACTTGATTCCTTGAGCCCTTATTACCTTCTTACTTTATCTTCCTTACTTAATAATAAATATATTATTTAAAGTCACAAGAAGACTCTGAAGTTACTTAACAAATTTGGTGACAAGCATGGGATGCAGAACCTCGACCTGAGACTTCTCACTTCAGGCTGATTTTTTTCCCCTTGTTTAATCAGTTACATTTTTCTCATTCACCTCATCCAAGTGCAAGCTCCGCTCCTCTCATCACTATCAAGCTCCCTCGTCAACCCAAGGTATTGTGACTTTATTTTACTCTCCCGAGGGCTCAAGGATCTACTTTGCCGAGGGATGGGAGCCTTGCTCTCTTTTGGATTATTATTTGGTATCACAGAGGCACCATGTATTACTCCTGCTCTACGTCTGTGAATTACTTTAAACTTCGTACTTTGTACGTGTTTTTATCGACTCCTAGACTGTGGATTGGGATGCTACATGTTACTTCTCGCGCTGCCTGCATTTTTCAAGTTTCAAGTTTTCGCTCGAGCGGAACGCATTGCGCTGCCTTGCTTACCATTGCCATGGTTGCCTCTCTTATTCCAGTGCACATTTCTACGGAACATTTCTTCCGTGTATTGGCTGGTAAAGACGCTGGAACTTTTATCCTCGGGTTGGCTGATGCGGACGCAGCCTTCTCTCCACAGCACCTCCAGCCGAGTTGCTTCCCTTCACGCTTTTGTCGAGCACATTGCAAGTTTATCTTCAAGCCTTCGTCGAGCACTTGCAAGTTTCTCTTCAAGACTATCATCGAGCACGTTGCAAGTTTCTCCACAGTATCTTCAGTGGTGTATCAGTGTACTACTCAAATTCTGCACGTACCAATTTATTTCCTGCTCGTCCGTTTTAACAGCGATTAACGCGCTTTTATAAAATTTTCTTGGATTTGTGTTAACAGAGAGTAACACGTTTATATCAACAATTTCATCAAAATTGTACTATGTATTATTGTTATTGATATTTTCAAAGCATTTAGTTTTTTTTATAACAACCTCTAGTTCACATTTTGCATATTATTTTCTTTGCTTGTTTGCTCACCTCAATGTTTTTTTTCTTCTCTCCTTTCTATTCTTCTTTTCCATTTTTCTTCTTACTCAACATACAATCAGTCACACCTCCTTCCCCTTTTCTACAGGAACCGGGAGAACCACCTGTTAAGTGGTGCCTCTGGTACAGGTCTTTTAATGCTTATTTAGGAGCCATTAATGGTCTCAAGTTCAAACCCGACAGAAAACACAGCCTTTTGTATTATTATTTAGGCATTGAAGGCCAAAATGTTTTTGATCATTTGCCTGCTTATTTAGGTGATGACAGAGGCAATCTTGATGAACTTCAATTAGCTGTCAAAACTGTATCTATTTATTTTGAAGGAAAAGTTAATCTTGTTGTCCACAGGCATACGTTCTTAAGGTGTGTCCAAGATCCTAACGAATCTATTGACACATATGTCACTGCTTTAAAAGTTCTTGCTGGAGATTGTGATTTTGAAAACTTTACATCCCAGCTAATCAGAGATCAAATAGTATGTGGGTGTCATTCCCCAAAAATCCAATAAAAATTGTTGTCCTGTAAAAATCTATCCCTTGATGAGGTTATCGACTTAGCCAAAAGCATTGACTGCTCGCAGTTGGACGCTAAACAATTAGAGGTTGAATCGTCAACCACTAGTGTTATTAAATACTCGAACAAAGATTTCCTAGCCTTTGATTTGGCTTCCAGGAGATCCAAACTTCCCTCTAATACCAACATCAGGGATAGTAGAGGTATCGTTTCTGGTCATCCAAAATGTATATGCTACAGATGTGGCTCAACTTCTCATGTTTCCAGCTTTAAGAACTGTCCTGTTGCAACGCAGGAATGCTGGAAGTGCAAGAAAATTGGCTTTTTTGGCAATGTCTGTAGAGGAGGTAAATGCACTCCTGTTCGTTATGTGCAAGACGATTCTGTTGACAATGAACATGAGGTGATTGAAAAGAAACTTGAGGAACTACTTTTAGCTGTTGATTCTGTGAACATCAACAATATTAAAACTGGCAATAACATTAGTGATCCGTTAGTTCAAATTAAAATAGATGATATCAACATTCCTCTTTTAATAGATTCAGGAGCAAGGATCACCATAATCTCTATTGACAAATACAAATTGTTATGGGCACACAAAGCTTTATCGCCTCCCGATGTCATCACCGCTGCATTTGAAGGTAGAAAAATTGATTTGGCTGGGTATTTCACTGGCAACATTATCTTTGAAACAAAAACTATTTTTGGGAAAATGTATGTTGCACACAAAGGCATCAATGTCTTAGGAT
Organism: Lissotriton helveticus; assembly: GCF_964261635.1. Taxonomy (NCBI): domain Eukaryota; kingdom Metazoa; phylum Chordata; class Amphibia; order Caudata; family Salamandridae; genus Lissotriton; species Lissotriton helveticus. The sequence continues at coordinate 381,177,571 of NC_136061.1, read as the reverse complement.
GGTGGCATCAAGCAGAATTTGGCATGATTATTAAACCAGGTCACAAGCATGCTGTCTCTCTAACCAATTCAATTTCTGATCATACATTATGGAAAGAAAAATTCAAAGATGTTTTTACCCCCAAAATTGGCTTGATCAAAGATTTTTCACTCACCATCAAGGTCAAGGAAGGTGTCTTACCCATTAAGCCCAAACTATGCAATGTCCCTCACAGCATTAGATCAGAACTTTCATTTATGTTACAAAAAATGCAAAATGATAATATCATAGAAAAAGTCAATGCCAATTTGTGGCTTTCTCCCATAGTTCTTGCCAAAAAAGGAATGGCGAATTACGCTTATGTGTGGACTTACGCTCACTTAACCCCTTCGTTGGGGCGCACGTTCAGCGAACGTCGCTTGCACTACCTCCGGAGTGCTGCACACGTCCGCTGAACGTTCCGGCCCCGCTCGCACAATAGAACGTTCTGCACCAGCGTGGAACGTTCAGCGGAGGGGTTAATAATGCTATCTGGGTGGAGAACTTCCCTCTACCCCTCATTGATGGCCTCATTACAATGGTTGGTCAGTCCAAGAAGTTCTCTAAACTGGATTTACAGGGACAGCTTACCATGAGGTGAAAGTGGACAAGTCTTCCAGACACTTAATAGCTTTTGTTACACCTGATGGTACATTTCAGTTTAGGAGAATGCCATTTGGACTTGCATCAGCTGCCTCGGCTTTTCAAAAGGTTACGAGCAATATGTTCCAAGGTGTATCTAATGTTGTAGTATTTCAAGATGACATTTTAATTCACACTGCCACTTAGGAAGATCATTACGCTGTAATTGAACAAGTGTTGTTTATTTTGCTAAATAACAATGTCACTGTTAGGGATGACAAATGCATTTTTGCAGTCAACGAGGTTGAATATTTGGGACATATTCTTCCAGAAGACAGTGCGAAACCCAAACCAAGTATCATAGATGAAATTGTTAATGCTCCTCACCCTATGGACAAGGATCAACTTCATTCCTTTATTGGTTTGTGTGAGCTAAACTGTACATTTTTCAAAAATGTTGCCAGTCTCACTGAATGTTTGAGGAGCTTCCTAAAGAAAGGCCCAGATTTTGTGTGGACTTCATCATGTGAAGAACATTTTCAACTCATTAAGGAGAGTATTGTATCTGCACCTGCTCTTCAGGCCTATGTTGAAGTTTGTGATACCTTTATTACTGTGGATGCAGGTGCCTATGCCATGGGTGCTGTTCTTTCACAAGTGGTGGGCAGTGATGAGGTCACCATTGGCTTTGCTTCACACAGAATGAAAGATGTAAAGCTAAGATATTCTGTAATCGAGAAACAGATGTTTGCTTGTGTGTGGGGAGTGGAGAAATGTAGACCTTACCTCTGGGGGAGAAAATGTTGGCTCAGGACAGATCACAAACCGTTGTTAGATATTTTATTAGGCAACAAGATGAAAAAAGCTACAGCCAGATTAGCTATATTGGCCACTAAACTCTTGGGGTTTAATTTTTCTAGTCAACAAAATGCTGGAGGTAACAATATCAAAGATGATTTTTTGTCTAGACTTCCTGTTGGAAGTACTAGTTCCAGCACCAAAGATGAGGAAGATATTGAAGAATGTATCATCGTCACCGTTGATGATACTGTCATTTGTGCCAATATGGAGGAGTGGCGTAAAGCTTTGGAAAATTCTTATACAAGTCATGAATTTTGTCGTGGCAGGCTGGCCCAAAGTAAGGTCCATTGATCCTAATCTGCAACCTTTCTGAAAAGTTGCCAATGAGCCATCCATTGAAAATAATGTATTGGTTATAGAGGGAAAGTTGGTACCTCCTTCCTGCTTCAGGTTAAGAACATTAGAAACAGCTCATTCTGGTCACCTAGGCATGACTGCTACGGAAAGCAGGATTCTAAATGATTTTTGGTGTTGTAGTGTTGATCGTGAGGTTGAAGCAGTTGTGAACGATTGTATACAATGTTCGTACATTGACAAGCATTTATCCACATGTTCAAATCCCTCTAAACCTGTTTTATGCCTGAGTAAGGTTTGGCAAAGGGTTGCACTGGATTTTTTAGGACCATGCCAAGTACTACCCAATTGTATGGGATATTTTATTGTTCTCATCAATCATCTCTCCAGATGGGTAGAAGTTAGAGGTGTTTCTGAACCAAACAACAAGTCGGTCATTCGCTTTCTTCAAGATGTGTTCAGTATGGAAGGAATTCCTGAAGAATTATTGACTGACAATGGTGTTCATTTACCTCTGCCACCATGCAAGATTTCTTGGCCAAGGTAGAAGTCAAACACTTATGCACTCCACTATATTACCCTCAAGCCAATGGTAAGGTTGAAATATTCAACAGGGTTTTAGTTGAATGCATACAGAGTGCGATCAAGGCAAGAGTGAATTGTGAGACCGCTAATAGAGCTGTTGCCTGGGTTTAAAGAACTACCCCTCATTCTGTTTCTGGATTGACTCCTTTCGAATTGATGAGAGGAAGGAACGTTATTTTCACTCTCACTCCCTTTTGGAAGGTTGAAGTTTAAATGAAAAATGCACAGTGCTGGAATATGCTTCCAAAGGTAAATCTATGAGTGATAAGGCCAGTATTCGCAGGTATGATAGGTCCAAATTATCTGCTACCAAAAGGGTGATCACGTTTTCCATTGGGGATTGGGTTTGCGTCAAAGAACCTTTATTACTGCAAAAAGGTAAACCTAAATTTAGAGAGCGTGCACACATTGTTACTATTAGAGGTCTGGTTATGGAATTGGACAATGGCCAATGGTGGAATATTTCATGGCTGGCCAAAGTCAAGAACACTGTCAATCTCTCCAATGTGGAAAGGAGAAGTCATGAATCATTTGTTGTGAGGAGAAGTCCAAGGATCAGAAGAGTTCCTCCTAAATTTAACTGATTAAACATGTGCTGCTTTTTCTTCATTTTTGTAAAAGGGGGAGATATGTGGTGTTCATGCTTTTATCTCTTAATACATGTATTTTTATGTTGTTTCCAATTACATTATCTGACAGGATATATGTTGAATCTTCATATTCACTTGAGCCTGTACTATATGCTTTGTTAATGTTGGAATATATGAGGCAAGCATTGGACTCCTTTTTGTCAGTTGTACTTCATTCCTTGAGCCCTTATTACCTTCTTACTTTATCTACCTTACTTAATAATAAATATATTACTTGAAGTCACAAGAAGACTCTGAAGATACTTAACAGCATGTTTAAGGGCTTGGATGGATGGTATTGGTAAGGTTGATGAGCGGTGCACATGCTGGGACATCCCATGATGCACTGGCATTTGTGAAGGAAGCTAAGACTTTTCAAATTCAGGACTCATCGACCGGAGCAAACTCACCAAGTAGAAGTGCCCATGAGGAGCAAGAAGTTACTCAGTCTATGAGGAGGTATTGGATATAATCTCACTTAGCACGTCAATTTATTTGTTGACAAATGACAGCTTTTCACATATATCTTTTTGGGAGCTGGGAGACTTGATGCTGGGTTAGGGGACAATATCTAATTATACAAAACAGTTCTTTGGTCAAATTCTCTGCTGCAACACTGCAGATCTGGAGTCATCAGGCCTCATTTAGGAAAAGTGTTGCATCACTGGTGAAAAACAGCAATGCAACACTTTTCATTAAGCCATCCTTGCAACACCATAGATGCACTATATTTACACTGTGACCCTCCATGTCGCAAAGTATGCACAAAAACTTCAGGAATCCTGATTTACCTAGTGGCGCAGTAATGACACATTGCTGGAGTGTGCCGGTAACCTAACCCAACTCCAGCAATGTGTCATTACACGTGGGGCATGTCCCATGTAAAAGGCCTTTGTCACTCCTTAAGCCTGCTTGAAGCAGGTGTAAGGATTGTGATGGAGTCAAGTCGTAGGAGTGATGCAGTGAAATTGTGCCACTTCTACAAGGCTTTACACGTGTAAAAGCCAACCCTGCAAATATTATACCTGATGCAGTGATAATGTAGTGCGTGGCTTTACAAAGTGACGTATCTTCCTAGAATCATCAATTTGTAAATAGGGCATGGGGTGGCGCATTCTTTACGCCACCACAGCGTCACAAAAAAGTGACTCAACGGTGGCACAGGCCCCCATAAATAAGGGTCTTTGTTTTTTTTGCCCTCGCACACACCAATTTCCAGTCAGCCTCTGGAATGCACTCTTTTTTTTTTAAATGCAGCCTGTTTTCCATAAAGGAAAACGGGTTGCATTTAAAGAAGAAAGAAGAACTATACTACACTATTAGATCAGATGACTAAAGCATTAGGTAGCTTGAAGTGCCTTAAGCTGGCATGGTTTGGAAGAATTGCAGCAGTGAAGATGACAGTGTTACCACGTATCTTATGTAGCTGGAGCAAATATCTGGAGGAAGATTTGGCTCCCACGCAAACATTGGGCATGGGGACTGTATTTTTCCCTGGTTACCTCATTGGCACTAAAGATTTGGGATGCAGTAGCCTCCAGGAAGGGATTGACTACCTTCCCATCCCCTATTTCCCCAATAGTAGTTAACCAGGATTTCCCCTTGGGTCGTGACTCGGATGTATTCTAGAGATGGAGAGAGCAGGGGTGTTAAAGGGTTGGCTTCCTGTATGATCCGAATGGCATAATCCCATTCGAGCAACTGAGGCACTGGTATCTCACACCCGCCCACATATATGTCTGGAACAAAGATCAGCCTGACAAATGCAGGAGAGGACGTGGTTTAAAAGGCTCTCTAGTACATCTACTCTGGCACTGACCCAAACTGACACACTACTGGGAAGCCGACTTGAACGATATAGATAAGGCTTTTGACACCTCAATTCCCCGATTCACTTCATATACCATCCTGGGTCTATTGAATCCTTTGACCTTTCCCCTACGCTCTCTTAGGAGTAGACAGATAGTTTTGGCTCTCTTAGCAGTGCAGCTGGTGATCCTAGCCCAATGGAGTACGTCTAATGTCCCAGATCTTAGTGCTTGGCTACAGAGGCCTTGGCTCATCCTTGCTATGGAACGCATGTCATAAGTGGCAGATCATAAGGGAGAGACATACGCTGTATTATGGGTCTCGAATCACCAGATCCTATCTAAAGAATTGTGGGAGATCACATGCCCTAAATACTTACAAATCCTGCCATTATTCCCTGAAGAGGCATCAAAACCTGCGCCAACTCCACAGACACTCCTGAACAACTCCATGAATGTTAATTAGCCCACGTGCTATATGTGACCGGATAGGGGTTGACTGGTGCAGGATTTTTTTGGGGGGGTGGGGGGGGGAGGAAGGGGAAGGGTTTGTATTTTGATTATTATTTTTGTCTTTTTCTTCTCTTAAGAAGAATATAGTTTTGTTTTGTTATAAAACGATCCAACTTTCGCTGCCAGTCTCCAGGTAGTAGGCATGCAGTGGTTTAGCAACTTTTTGTACGCTGTGGCCATTAGTTGTAGACATCAAGCTATGTTCTTATCACTTTGGATTGCCCTGATAAAAGATTGGTTCCATACAAAAGAAAAATGAAAAGTTTGTTTTTCATTTTTGTAAGAGAAGGCAGTGGTCCGGCTACAGCTTTGCGTTATTCATGCTCGGATTCTGCAGCAATTACATTATCGCGTCGATTCCGATCCGGTAAAAAGCGCTCCGAATTGCTGTTCGGAGCGTTTTTCCCCATACGAATCGCACCTGTAGGCGTCCCCGTACGATTCAGCAAGTACGATCACAAATTAAAGCGTCACTCCGTACGACTCGTAAAAAAGACCGTACAAATCGAAAATCCATACGAATTGCAGTCGGCTGACGCACCACGCAGCGTCCGTACGTAAATAGACCGCGCCTTCCGAACCAGGAAGTACGATCCGTGTTGAACACACTCCGTAGGGCTCTTTTGCTACGAGAGCTCTAAACTACCGTAAACCCACACTCCAGCAAAACCGGCACCCGGTACACGACAAGCAGGACATGAACGCCATCGTCCGTCTCATCCCTATCCTGTACGCCCACCACCTCGTACTTAGAAACCGACGACGGCGCAGAAGGTGAGCACAACGAAGTCCAACATACCTGTACGTGTAGCCAGACGGCCACATCGCCATTGCACGATTGTAATGTCTGGGTATGTTGCGCCACACACTCCCGCACATCACTAGTGTAATACGGAGGGAGGCCGTATGTTCGTCATCGATCACGGGGTACGGTACGTCACCGCACAACAGTAGAGCAATACGGTGACATGGCGAACCTACGTCATCGACCACGGGGTACGGAACGTCACCGCACATCACTAGTGTAATACGGTGACAGGCCGCACCTACGTCATCGACCACGGGGTACGGAACGTCACCGCACATCAGTAGAGCAATACGGTGACATGGCGAACCTACGTCATCGACCACGGGGTACGGAACGTCACTGCACATCACTAGTGTAATACGGTGACAGGCCGCACCTACGTTATCGACCACGGGGTACGGAACGTCACCGCACATCAGTAGAGCAATACGGTGACATGGCGAACCTGCGTCATCGACCACGGGGTACGGAACGTCACCGCACATCACTAGTGTAATACGGTGACAGGCCGCACCTACGTCATCGACCACGGGGTACGGAACGTCACCGCACATCACTAGTGTAATACGGTGACAGGCCGCACCTATGTCATCGACCACGGGGTACGGAACGTCACCGCACATCAGTAGAGCAATACGGTGACATGGCGAACCTACGTCATCGACCACGGGGTACGGAACGTCACCGCACATCACTAGTGTAATACGGTGACAGGCCGCACCTACGTCATCGACCACGGGGTACGGAACGTCACCGCACATCAGTCGAGCAATACGGTGACATGGCGAACCTACGTCATCGACCACGGGGTACGGAACGTCACCGCACATCACTAGTGTAATACGGTGACAGGCCGCACCTACGTCATCGACCACGGGGTACGGAACGTCACCGCACATCAGTAGAGCAATACGGTGACATGGCGAACCTACATCATCGACCACGGGGTACGGAACGTCACCGCACATCACTAGTGTAATACGGTGACAGGCCGCACCTACGTCATCGACCACGGGGTACGGAACGTCACCGCACATCACTAGTGTAATACGGTGACAGGCCGCACCTACGTCATCGACCACGGGGTACGGAACGTCACCGCACATCAGTAGAGCAATACGGTGACATGGCGAACCTACGTCATCGACCACGGGGTACGGAACGTCACCGCACATCACCAGTGCAATAGACGTATGGGACATACGACTGCTATATCAACGTTTGTCTAACTGGTGTATAGTAAACACATCCACCACTTCCCACCACTGCCCAGCATCAGAGTGCCCACCACTTCCCACCACTGCCCAGCATCAGAGTGCCCACCACTTCCCAGCATCAGAGTGCCCACCACTGCCCAGCATCAGAGTGCCCACCACTTCCCAGCATCAGAGTGCCCACCACTGCCCAGCATCAGAGTGCCCACCACTTCCCAGCATCAGAGTGCCCACCACTGCCCAGCATCAGAGTGCCCACCACTGCCCAGCATCAGAGTGCCCACCACTTCCCACCACTGCCCAGCATCAGAGTGCCCACCACTTCCCACCACTGCCCAGCATCAGAGTGCCCACCACTTCCCACCACTGCCCAGCATCAGAGTGCCCACCACTGCCCAGCATCAGAGTGCCCACCACTTCCCAGCATCAGAGTGCCCACCACTGCCCAGCATCAGAGTGCCCACCACTTCCCAGCATCAGAGTGCCCACCACTGCCCAGCATCAGAGTGCCCACCACTTCCCAGCATCAGAGTGCCCACCACTGCCCAGCATCAGAGTGCCCACCACTGCCCAGCATCAGAGTGCCCACCATTTCCCACCACTGCCCAGCATCAGAGTGCCCACCACTTCCCACCACTGCCCAGCATCAGAGTGCCCACCACTGCCCAGCATCAGAGTGCCCACCACTTCCCAGCATCAGAGTGCCCACCACTGCCCAGCATCAGAGTGCCCACCACTTCCCACCACTGCCCAGCATCAGAGTGCCCACCACTTCCCAGCATCAGAGTGCCCACCACTGCCCAGCATCAGAGTGCCCACCACTGCCCAGCATCAGAGTGCCCACCACTTCCCAGCATCAGAGTGCCCACCACTGCCCAGCATCAGAGTGCCCACCACTTCCCACCACTGCCCAGCATCAGAGTGCCCACCACTTCCCAGCATCAGAGTGCCCACCACTGCCCAGCATCAGAGTGCCCACCACTGCCCAGCATCAGAGTGCCCACCACTTCCCAGCATCAGAGTGCCCACCACTGCCCAGCATCAGAGTGCCCACCACTGCCCAGCATCAGAGTGCCCACCACTTCCCAGCATCAGAGTGCCCACCACTGCCCAGCATCAGAGTGCCCACCACTGCCCAGCATCAGAGTGCCCACCACTTCCCACCACTGCCCAGCATCAGAGTGCCCACCACTGTCCAGCATCAGAGTGCCCACCACTTCCCAGCATCAGAGTGCCCACCACTGCCCAGCATCAGAGTGCCCACCACTTCCCACCACTGCCCAGCATCAGAGTGCCCACCACTTCCCACCACTGCCCAGCATCAGAGTGCCCACCACTGCCCAGCATCAGAGTGCCCACCACTTCCCAGCATCAGAGTGCCCACCACTGCCCAGCATCAGAGTGCCCACCACTGCCCAGCATCAGAGTGCCCACCACTTCCCACCACTGCCCAGCATCAGAGTGCCCACCACTTCCCAGCATCAGAGTGCCCACCACTGCCCAGCATCAGAGTGCCCACCACTTCCCACCACTGCCCAGCATCAGAGTGCCCACCACTTCCCAGCATCAGAGTGCCCACCACTGCCCAGCATCAGAGTGCCCACCACTGCCCAGCATCAGATTGCCCACCACTTCCCAGCATCAGAGTGCCCACCACTGCCCAGCTCGTACATCAAAAACATACCATTGTCAACCTCATTACCCTCAGGAGATAGACACATTTTAGCAGACCTAAATGTGAACATCACACCAGCTCCCAGGCACCCAGCAGTCACAGACATCATCACACAAACTACAAATCTGAAAAGGAAAAAATTAGCTTTATTCAGCGGAATCACAAAAGAAAAGCAAATGAGAGTCCTCGCTCATTAAAGGCCAATGGCCAGTCCAATAGAGTCTCTGCAACAGTTTGTGCCTCCATGGGTGTCATCTCACCCAAACCTGCCTGCACATGGCGTTTAATCAGCTGTGCTGACTATGGGGGCACCATCTGTGGAATCCTCCGGCACCGCATGGACAGGAGAGGGAAGGACAGGTGGAGTGGGTGCAGGTGTAGTGGATTCATCCACACTGGTTGGGGCATCGCCGAAAGTAGATTCAAAAGCCTGGCTGCACACCTCAGCCAGGGTGGAAAAACTACCACCTGAACCCGGGGACACATTGGGGGTGGAGGTACAGGGCTGTGAGTCTGTCCTACTGGGTGTGTGGATGCGTGTGTGAGGTGTCTCCCCTCTCCCTGTGGGTGTGCCTACTTGCCCTTGAGACTGTGTGCGTGGAGCTTTGAGCTTCTTATGCTGTGTGTGTGCGCTGGGTGTGTCTGACCTGTGGCGTGTGCGTGTATGCTGTGTAGGTATGTGAGAGGCAGAGGTGGATGGCTCTGAAGGAGGGGGGCAACAGATGCTGCTGGGTGTAGAGAGGTGCCGTCAGTGTTGATTCAATGGCAGCCACTCTCCGACGCAGATCAGACATGGCTGATGACATGCCCTCCATGAACGACACCACCTGTGTCATCAGTTGTGTATGTCCATGGAGGACAGACAGCATGGATGTCTGACCTACTGCAATCTGCCGGAGTAGGTCCACAGTCTCAGCACTGAGGGCAGCAGGGGACACAGGGGCAGGGGCTGCGGTGCCGGGAACAAAGGAGACACGGGGGCTAGCACGGACCCTAGGCACACCAAGGACTGGGAGGTTGGAGATGGGACTGGAGGAGGGGAGGGCAGCCAAAGATGAATGAGTGACCATTGCTGCATATTCCACCCCCTCCTGAGAGTCTGACTCGGAGTCGTCGGCATGGTAAGATGTGTCAGTCACATGTCGTCCGGCCTGCAGACTCTCCTCACACTCTGTGCCACTGCCTCCCTCTGACACCTCAAAGCAGGTTTGCACTGTCGGTGTGTCCCTCTGCCTGATCCGCGCCTGTGTCTCCTCCAGATTCAGATGATGATGCTGTGAGCAAGGAGAAGAATGAAAACATATCAGTCACCTGTACACATCAGACATATCAGCTGCAAATAATTTGGCCTCATTCCTCAACATGGCATGCATCATGAGTCACATGACACAGAACTCTGCATAATGACAAGTCTACTTGTGGACAAATGTCAGAGACACAACGCTCAATGTAAGGTAGGAGACAAGGTATAGGCAAGGAAAATACTTGTATGAGAGACACAATCATGATCCACTGCCTGACAACAGGATAGCTGATGATGCATAACAGTTCATTAGCCAACCCTGCCACCCAAATCAAGACCTGGTCATGTTTGATTCGCTTTGACTCTGTGCCACATTAGAAAAGTCCTGGGCGAACTGCCATGTGAGGCCATCCTGGGACCTGAAACAAGTGTTCCATCACCTCACACTGCCATCACAGCTTTGTACATCCAAAGTCACATTGTGTGGCAGACCATCAATACTATGTACAAAGAACATGCAACAGATGTTGAGAATATGCACACACGCACTGCCCAGTGTGAGTATGCAGAAGCCCAAAATATAGCACATGTACATTGTGCACCTGTAGCTAACACAAGATAATTAGAAAGTGTACCATGGACAAAGGCCACTGAGGCTGACTTGTGCATAAAACACTTGTTGAGACTCAAGAACAGTGCCACAATATGAAGAAGGGCAGACATAGTGCACATGTGGTGCTACATTTAAGGTACCAACAGGTGTCACATACCCCCCTACAACATGATGATGTGCAAAGGAAGATGCAATCTGAGACACTGCACCATAGGAGTACATGTCAAAAACAAGCATTAGCCAAAGCAAACCTCTAATGTGGAGTAGGGCAAGGCATGTAAAGAAGCAGCTGCTGACAGAGGGACAATCAAATGCCAATGCATGAACTGCCTGTCTGACCACACCACTCAAACTATGGGAGTGTGACCATGCCTTGGAGCTCTTCAGGTACCATTTCACACACACATGACTACAAACAGACATGTACCTACCCCCTTCGTGCTGCTGTCCCTCCTGCAACTGTCTATGGAGGTCTGGGAACACCACTTCCAGGACCCGGAGCATGTTGGGGGTGAGGTGGCGGCTGCCGCCATGCCGGCGTGGAGCTTCCAGCTTCAGCTGGACTCGGGCGATGCGGCGGCTCCAGCACCGGATGTCCTGCCACCTCTTCTTTATGTTTCGAAGCCTCCTGCGAGGCCCCCCCTCTCTCCGGACAGCCCTGGCGATGTCCACCCAGATTTCACCCTTCTCATAGGCAGATACCTGTCACAAATGTAAAGTTAAAGAACATCAGTATACCTGGTCCATGTTCCCAAGACACCCATATGTGCACAAAATACATGAGGACAACAGGGCATCGTATGCCACACACATTTGCATCATTGTCCAGGAGTATGTGGCCTGTGTGCAAACACAACTGCTTTGCATGACATTGAAATTCTACAGATGACATGAGGGCTGCAAAACACTCTTTGAGCATGGCACTCACTGAACAATATATGCTATATCTGGGTGCAATGCAGCACGTGACATGCTGTCACACACCACACTACAACAAATAACTCTCTTGTAACAACACTGTGCACCCTGGCACTCACTCACAACAACATTGCATCTATCCACTATTACTACACAGTGGCTATGATGTCACACACACACAACAGGTGCACACTCCAAGGTATTGCACACATCACTCACCTGATCCTCTGGTCTCCCATACAGCTTGCTGAAGTTTGGCAGGAGGGCATCCAGCAGGGCCTTGTTCTCACCATCAGTGAATGCAGGTGCCCTCTCCATGTTCAGCTAATCAGGGTCCAGAGGATTCAGAGACAGCAGCTGTGGTTACCACACCAATGTTGTGCAGACAAGTGCCCTCCCACAGCCACATGCTGCCTTATATCTGTGCTGCAGAGGGTCTGTGTGTCCAAGGAGTAGTGTGTGATAGGCCACCATAATTTGCATCCTATGTTCCATCCAATCACATCACACCTAAGCCCATGACACACATATGCATGGTTTGAAAATAGAGCCAGAGCTGAACAACAACTTTCGCAACATTGTATACTTTTTCCTAACTGATTCTTCCAGGACACCTGTAGGAGTTTAAAAAAACTCCGTATCCATGACAACCTGGTTGCATTTTGAACAGTACACTGTTCCCCTAGTTGTTCCCTATGCATTTTTAAAAATTCACACCCAAGTACGGTGACATTGCCATTGCCAATGCTACACATTGAATGGTGTAACGATGCGTACACACGCACGTACCATTGGGGTACACTTAGGTCGCGTAGAGCCGAAATGCGATAGGTAAACGAGGCCGACACATGCACGTACCATTGGGGTACGCTTAGCTCGCGTAGAGCCGAAATGCGATAGGGAAACGATGCGTACACAGGCACGTACCATTGGGGTACGCTTAGGTCGCGTAGAGCCGAAATGCGATAGGGAAACGAGGCCGACACATGCACGTACCATTGGGGTACGCTTAGCTCGCGTAGAGCCGAAATGCGATAGGGAAACGATGCGTACACACGCACGTACCATTGGGGTACGCTTAGGTCGCGTAGAGCCGAAATGCAATAGGGAAACGAGGCCGACACATGCACGTACCATTGGGGTACGCTTAGCTCGCGTAGAGCCGAAATGCGATAGGGAAACGATGCGTACACACGCACGTACCATTGGGGTACGCTTAGGTCGCGTAGAGCCGAAATGCGATAGGGAAACGAGGCCGACACATGCACGTACCATTGGGGTACGCTTAGCTCGCGTAGAGCCGAAATGCGATAGGGAAACGATGCGTACACACGCACGTACCATTGGGGTACGCTTAGGTCGCGTAGAGCCGAAATGCGATAGGGAAACGAGGCCGACACATGCACGTACCATTGGGGTAGGCTTAGCTTGCGTAGAGCTGAAATGCGATAGGGAAACGAGGCCGACACATGCACGTACCATTGGGGTACGCTTAGGTCGCCTAGAGCCGAAATGCGATAGGGAAACGATGCGTACACACGCACGTACCATTGGGGTACGCTTAGCTCACGTAGAGCCGAAATGCAATAGGGAAACGATGCGTACACACACACGTACCATTGGGGTACATTGCGTCAGACATGGTCAAGTGAACGATTGTGTAGGCTGCGTCCCTGTCCACCTTCATGTCACCATTGGGAGAGTTACACCAGGAAATCACACAGCAGGGATGTAGTCTACACTCATGTCAACGATGTGGATGCATACATCAGCATGGCACACATACATCAGGATGTGCCAGGTGTGGCAGACATTGAAGAAGCACAGGGATTGTGACCCTGTGCCTCAGTTGATGTGTGAATATGTTGCACAACATGTCATCAATCATGATGCACATGTGCATCACATGCATTCAACAATTTCCATCCGATTAACGTCAGCAACATGTTGCGAGGCACATGAACACTCGAATGGCCCACAATTCAGTACAGGGAACTGGCACATGATAACAGGAACATGCCCACTGTCACAGAGGTGTCATAGCCACACAGCATGACCCTGTGTGACCACGTCATGTGTGTGCCATGTGCGACATTGTGCATGCTGTTAGCATATGCGATGAACAGGTCAGTAACGTATTACTCACCTCAGAATATCCCCACATGTCATCCTGGACATGGCAATTTCCGTAATACCGTACACTTGTGTGTTGGTGTGTAAATCCTCTGGCTCTGCAAGTGTCCTTGGCGTTGTGTGTGCCCTGATGACGTTATCTGAGTAGTCATATGTCACCTCTGCGTGCACACGTCAGGTCCTCTGTTTGTTTCTCAACACCAGCGCAGGTCCGTCTAAGTTAAAGCTTACACATTGTGTACCCTAAATCATTGTACTAACACTTCTGAGCATTTACCATACTCAAGACCGTGCCAATAGGGATGTCACTTACAAAGCCTGTGAGGAATGAAAACGCCTCATGTTGGTGAGTGACCCTCACCGTCTGTGTCTCCACGGTTTTCACGTCAGGCACAACAACAAGAGCTGCTCCAATTGCGGGGACCAGACATATGAATCCAGGTGTGATTTGTCCCACAAGCCACTCAGACTCCAGCAGTTGGCACAGCACCACAATAGCTCATGGTTGGGATGTAGGACGAGTGCATGTGTGTGGGTGTGGAGACATGTGAGCCCCTTATTAGTACATCATACCCCAGGCCAAACTCGTCAGGTAAACAAAAGAAGTCAGAGATGTGTAATTGCATTAACAAATAACCACGATGCAAGTGCAATGCTGCATGGGAATAGGGTGACAGCGACCACACGGCTCCATCAGAATTGCAGCCGTCGTAGCCAGCACCACGACCTACGGTCCCAGCCCTGCATGTGACACAGGAGGAGTATGTGCACTTCCTCATGCCCATGATGTCCCTCACCCCGCCCACTGACTCAGCATCAGCTTCTGGCCCACCGTACCCGTCTGGGGGCAGTAGCGCCTCTGTTGATATGCCCCAGACGCCATCACTCGCTGAGTGACGGACGCAGGCGGTGCATACGTCCCAGAACCGCTGTGACAGACATGATCGGAATGTTCATCCTGGTCCCCGCTGGTTCAACTCACAACCTCACTGCCAGATCTTCCCCAGGTGTCAGCCGTGGCGCCATTCTGGGGTGGTGCTGGCCCCGATACCACACACTGTACGGCTCCGCTGTGGTAACTGTGTGGCAGAACACCGCTCTTAATGCTGCATGGGAATGTAAACATCAATGAGCTGGCCACACCTCATTACAATTGGCGCTAATGAGTATTGGGAGGGTCATGAAGACCCACTGGCACGTGAGTGTCAGTCCCAAGATCACAGGACAGGTGGACTGGGGGATGCGAGTGTTGTGGACACCTAGCCAGACACTGGTGATGTCTCAACTCAAAAGATGTATTTGGATGATTGGGTAACGTACAGTGTTGTGTTTATGTGGGCGGTTGGAACCATGGCCCTTCATCTCCCTGTTGCTGCGGTGAGGACCAACTTGTCACTGAGGTCCTTCAACTACACTAACGCTACGCTGAGCCTCTGCAGGCCTATCTTGATGAAAGTACTGTATGTATATTGGCAAGCATGTACAGCCACGCAGCATGTTTGTCTGTAGATAGGCACGTTGTCAGACCCCCACTGCCCTACCCGGACTGACCATGTTCCCTGTCCTACCACCCCATCCCAGGAAGCATCTGCATCCAGGCCTCAAAACCACAGAACACATTCCCGTTAGCTATGCTGTAGAGGGTATCCAAGAGGTACAGGCACTACGCAAAGATGTCATCATCCTCCCTGACTCTGGGAGTGATGTTTAGCTACTTGACATCCATCTTTGCCTGCTACCCACATTCTCTGTGGGATATGTTTGTGTAACAGCTGCCAGTGTATGCGTTGTAGGTACGGGCAAAACGTGGCCACGCCCTTGTCGGATGCCAATCTACAACACTGGTTTTGTTCCGGTGTGGCCTGGATAGCCACCACTCACTGGTCAGATTGATGGCACCCAGGGAGGCTAATTAGTCCTAAGCTATGTATGTATTGAAATGTGACACTTTGCTACTGCCTACTGTTCCTTACAGATATTGGTTTACAAAAGGTAAGTAACTAGTCCTTGAAAGTTCTGTGCATCTGCTGTAGGAGCATCTATGTTGTGTCCTTGCTGTGATGGCAGGGTGACTAATGTACACACACCATGCCACGTGTGTTAATGACCCGTTCACATGTGTGATGGCATCACAGACCATCAGTGACAAATGTAATTATCATGCTGTATGATGATGGTCATGTAATTGTAACTGAAAGTACACACCGCAACATGACTAAGGCTGAACAGTGCAAATGATGGCACATGTGGTGTGTGTGTGTATTGCAGTCAGCCGTCTGGATGTGCAGACAACCTCCTACTGACATTGACATGACGTGTCTCACTGACATGATACATTGTCATGCTCACTAAGACCTTTCCATCTGATTGTTTGTATGCATGTCACATCCATTCCACACACTACAGGTATTTTCCTTCTCCACGGAGGAGTGTGTGGGAGCTGGCATCAGTGTGTATCCCACGCCACACTCCAAATTGTCTACATTATTTGAAGCAGTGTTGCTTGTGCCATGTACATTGTTATAGTCTTAGTCAGACAGTCGAATACATTTCCTTACAATTGTGTCTTGCAGGGCACCCCCTCTGGAAAGGCCGTTGCCTGACTTGGAAGCCATGAGGGAGCGCAATTGCATCCGTCGATATCGGTTCGGCAGACAGTTGATCAAGGACCTGACGGACAAGCTTGAGGCTCACCTACAACCACGCCACAGGTATCCAACTGCACTGACACCCAAGGTAAAGGTGATGGCAGCCCTCCATTTCTTTGCCACAGGTACATTCCAATTTACTATAGCTGATGTGGGAGGGATGTCTCAGACCATGTTTAGCCGGGTATTGGGTGATGTTTTGGGAGCAATGTTGCTCCACCTTGATGAATTCATTACATTCCCTACTCCAGAAGAGTTGACAGATGTCAAGGGGGAATTATATGCCCTGGGCCGCATGCCACATGTAATTGGTGCAATTGATGGTACACATGTTACTCTTGTCCCACCACAGGCTCTGGAGCAAGCGTATCGCAACAGGAAACACTACCACTCGATAAATGCCCTGGTGGTGTGTCTTGCCAACATGATTATCTCACATGTTTGTGCACGTTATCCAGGATCGTGCCACGATGCTTTCATCATGAGGCGTAGCAGGGTACCACAGATGATGCTGCAGCTACACAACCACCGGGCATGTCTAGTTGGTGAGTATACACTGTGAGCTCTGTATGACAGTATGTCACAACTTCATGATCTGCATCATGTGATTCACTCTTGTACATGATGTCAATTTGCAGGAGACGCTGGATATCCAAACATGCCGTGGCTAATGACTCCGCTACGCAACCCCAGGACAGCTGCAGACCAGCGTTACAACAATGCTCATGTGAAGACCAGGCAGGTGATCGAACGGACCTTTGGACTCCTGAAGAGCCGGTTCAGGTGCCTGGACAAGACAGGCGGAGCCCTCCAATACAGCCCACGCTAGGTGTGTGACATCTTCACCGTGTGCTGCATGCTACACAACATGGCAGTGGAGAAGGCTGTGCCACTCTACCTGGATCCTGATGAGCTGGAACATCCGCCTGTTGAGGATGAAGGCCTTGGCCAGGATGCCAGTGACGAGGAGGGTGAAGATGATATCCGCGGTCACCTCATCCGCAACTTCATTTCATGATGGTGAGTCATTTCATCTCTTATGTAAAAGATGGACTATAGAGTTGCATGGGTAGCATGCTGTGTATGCAACAGACTGTAAGCAAGATCACTTGGATGTGTGTTGTGCTGTGTCACACGTTCAGTTGTAATGCTACACACATACGTGCTATGTGTGCACTTGGAATGTACAGGTGTCATACTACATCTGGCTATTCAACAGACATTGACAAAATGACATTATACAGAACTTGACCCCTTGTGTGCCACTCTCATCCACAGCTCGCCCTGCCTGTTGTCCGTTGGGGTACATCGTGGTCATCCTGCTACTGCTCATTATGATTGCAACGTCAGCCACATCAACGGAGCATGCTTGGACATGTGGAGAAGTCAATTTGGGTAAGGACTCATATGAGGCTGTTTAGCGTTGGTATGTGTAGAAACGTGTGGTACATGTTCATGTGCATGTAGTGTCACCTTGCATACATGCTACTCCATTATGTACTTTATGACATGTATGGCCACTCCCATGACAGGATAGTCACCCCTTCTGTCATCTGCTGTACTTTGATACTCTGGTGAATGCATCAATGTGTGTAGACATTGCCACAGCAACATTGCACATACCATGGCATGACATTGTGTCAGAGGTCACAACCACGGACTCTGTGGGGGATTGCAGCCTCACTGTGTGCATTAGAATGTGACTGGATCCTCACCTCCAGCTTGTGGGCCAGTCCAGTGTGATTACCATGAAACCATGTGGTGTCGGTGTTGCCCAGTGTATGTTCCACATCTTAAGACAACTGTCCTGTGAATCAGTTAACATAGATGCATTGCCCCTTGCAGCAGTATATCATGTCACTGTCATGTCGTTACCTCAGTGCAGGTTGAGAATACTGCTACGCCAGCCTTCACAGTGAGTAGCAGTGATGTTTAGATGCACATGATGCCATGTATGTTTAGCATGACTAAGTAAAAAGTGTGAAAGATGCATATGTGAATTTTTGTGGTGCACCAGTGGAGTGCGGTCATTCACATGAATCTCTGGTCGCCGGCACCATTACTGTGCTATGGTAGGGTCTGATTATGTAGCTTGGATGGACATCACTTGCACTTAATATTTATTGTACCTGCATATCATGTTTAGCATTGTGATGCATACTTGACACACCAAAAGACTGGCTACAGAGTGCCTTCATTGCATGTCGATCATTAGCTTCCTCATCATATGTGATACTAACAGCTGTTGTGGATTTGCTCAAGTTAGCCTACATGGCCCTTATGGCTAACCAATATGAGATACAGACTTTAGAGTTAGCGGTAGTTGGATTTCCATATGTTTCCATTTGTTACTGAGGTCCACCTCATCTGTGCCTGGGAATGTGTTTATACTACATAGATCTTTTTGCATGGGTGCTCACTTGTGAGCGTTACACATGACTCTAATGGATGACAGACTGTCCCAGTTTTTATGTGTCTGTGTCACAGCATCGTATCTCATGTGATGGCATGATTAATCATCATTATTTTTCACCAGTCAGTACACTTCACAGGTGTGACTGGTACAGTGTAGCTAATGAGGTTTTTGAAGTGTCTGTGACATGAGAATGTTGTCCTAATGCTTATTTGCCTCTGTTTCAGGTCTCCCTCCCAGCAGTTCCCATCCTCTCCTTCCCTCGCCTGATCACCCTTTTGTGTCTGTATGTGGTGTTGAGTTCAAATCAGGCCTACATACTCTGCTAAATTCTCGAACGCCTTAGTATAGAAGTTGGCACGGACACTGGAAAAGGTAAAAGACAAGTTTATTAAGACCCCATGGGGTGGTGATACATTCCTACAACACCCTTCGGCAATGTAAGAAGTAGCACACCGAACATTGGTGCGCGACCTCTTTTATACAGTTTAATAGTAATAAAAAGATAGGCGGTTACAAGTTACACATTTTAGGTACATATAAGGTCATTTTTGGAACACAGCCAACGTGTGGGAGGAGTTTCAACAGCACTGGTCAGTTAGTGTGAACATTCCTAAAGAGTGACCAATTGGTGCGTAATGCGCATGTGCGCTTGACCAGTACTAAAAATAGCCTGTTGCCGAGCAGACTAGTGACCATGGGTATCGAGAAAGGACGAAAGGGCACACTGACCACGAGGCAGCGTGTTCATAGGAAACGGAAGTCAGAGGGATTCAAAATGGCCCCCGTTCATTTTGGTCAAGTTAACAGAAAAGACCGTGTAGCTGTGCTAAACGCTAACTCAGGAGCTGCCAAAACACGACAGACGGCCCTTTTAGCGTTTAGTAAAAGCTACCTCATAGTGGACATAGTCAGAATGTTCATCCTCAATGTTAATAGCCATTATTTTCAATACTTCATCATTGATCAGTTTCTCTTGCTTAACAATAGCTCGTTTGGACGGAATACAGGCTGTGATACATACAGAACATAATGTAGGGCCACATTGAATACATAGACAAAGAAAAAATAGTACTCCAATAAAAACACAGAGAATCGTTAATAATTTCCAACCCCAAGTACTAAGCAGGGTCCAGAACCAACCAGAAAAGGTCCATGTTCCATTTTCTGGGTGGATCTCAGCAGCTATCTTATGTAATTTTGTAATTGAATCATATACAGAAGGTGAGTTATCTGGTACGTACACGCAACAACTACTTCCGATGACACGGCATGCTCCACCCCTATCAGCTAGTATCACATCTAGAACCATTCGATTCTGGAGCGCTACAATTCTGGTAATTTGTAATTCTTCAGTAATATTCCCTAAAGCAGAGGCAGTTTCATTAGCAACGGCCTCCACCACACGTGTAAGCCGCCTTATCTTCCTGCTATTCAATGCAGCTCCTACGAATGAAAATAACCCCAAATTGAAATCTACATATTGTTGTAAAGTGGTATCAGTCTGGTCTATTTCATCAAGATCTATTGTTCGTTTCACTCTATTCAATATGAAATCATGGTACAAAACATAATCATTGTGATACATGGGAGGAGCAATAAACACAGGTGGTAATACAAACGCTATATAACACGTTCCCAACCATCCCAATGGTAAACGATGGTATCCCTTATTTCCACAAATGAAATATGTGTTATGTGAAGCTACAAATGCAATTCCAGTCGGTGTATCAAAGGTAAGCGTAATATTACATTCACTGCGGCCTACAGGGATTGTACCTTTATTTCTAATACACAAATCTGCTTTTGTATCGATAACTGTTATTATATGCATGCTCGTCACATTTATAAGTCTTTGATTCGTATATACACGAGGTGTAGAAACATTGTCCGGACGATATTCTTCCCATTCGAATTTAGTTCCTTCAGCGTGTGGATAGCCATCTTTATCGTTATAGCATATTTTATTCAATCGAAAAAGTAGTCCACCTTTCGTTGGCCATCGCAGAGTAAAAAGAAGAGTGTACCAAGCATGACAAGAACCATTATGAGAAAACGGGAGAGGAATGAGTGGTGTTCCTCCTTTCTTCTGATGTCCGGGCAACATTCCACACACCCAACAATTGGACGTATTGGTCATATTATGAGTATGATGCAGAATCTTAATAAAGCTGTTGTTCAAATAAGTCTGCCTATGTCTCTCTTCGTGAAAAGGCAGAGTGAAATGAAAATGTTCAGACGGGCTTGGAGTGGTGGGCAGTAAATGTTCTCGTACAGGAAACAACAGTTCTATAGTCCAAGCTAATACTGCGATCACCACTACAGTCAAAAGAAACAAAACAGCACCAAGAATTCTCCTCTTTCGTGTCGAAGGAGAGGCCATAGTTCATAAAACAATACTTCTTCAAAAACAACACTACGCGGGAAAAATAAAACGATGGTTCTGAACTGAGGCTGCCGTTGATTTGTTCTCCGGGATTCAAGACGGGTGTCGCTACACTGGGCAGAACTGATCCCCCCCCCTTGATATTCCCGGCTTCCGTTTCACAAACCTCAGAGCGGTTACCAACCAGTTTCAAAAAGAGCACAAGAGAAATCTTATTTCCTGGGGCGTAGATTATATTTCACTTTATCAGAAACAACGTGGTCCGGGAAGGCTCCCTCCAAATCATCAGGCGTGACAGCTGGGCTCTTTTCTGTATCCAAAATCTTTCTGTAGTCAGATAGCACCACAGGGCTCACCAGATCCGGAGAGACACGTCGGCAGTGCGTTGAATGTATCCACCGTTTCTTATTGGTGACTCTCACGGCAGTTCGCGTAGCCAGCAGCACTTGCTCAGGGCCATGCCATCTCGGTTCCAAACTGCTGGATCGCTCAAAGACTTTGACCATCACGTGGTCCCCAGGGCGGAGATCGTGAGCCTCACCAGCAGAATTATCAGGGAGCGCCTCTCGAACCTGTTGATGAATAGAAAGCAAATCATTTGTTAATCGTGCCAGATAATCGTTCATCATTATACAAGGCATATCATGTATCAAACGAGGTTTTGGAACTCCCCAGATATTCATAGGCCTTCCAAACACCACTTCATAGGGTGTGAGGCCAGACCGAGAATGGGGCACTGATCGAATGGACAGCAATGCCAGAGGCAAAGCGTCCGGCCATTTCAGAGATGTCGATGCCACTATCTTTGCTAGCTTCAGCTTCAGAGTTGCATTGTATCTCTCTACTAAACCTGCTGATTGCGGATGAAAGACAGCATGGAATCTTTGTTTTATTCCCAATCCTTTCAGGACGTACTCCACCACTTTCCCAATGAAATGAGGGCCGTTATCACTCCACATAAGTTTACAAACACCGTATCGCGGGAAGTACTCCTTGAGTAGCACCTTAGCTGTTGTCAATGCTGTATTGTCTTTCGTAGGGTAAGCCTCAATCCATTTGCTGAAGGCACACACCACCACTAGGACATACTTGAGATTATTACAGCGTTCCAGCTGGATGTAATCCATTTGCAATACTTCGAATGGTGCAGTAGGTGGAACAAACCCACCTTTAGGAGTATGAGTCCCTTGTCCAGGATTGTGCTGCAAACATATCAGACAGGTCTGCACTACTCTCTTAGCCGTGCTAGCAATGTCAGCATTTTCCCAAACTCGTGTAAGCAATTTAGTAATTGCGAGAGCTCCAATGTGTGCCAGTCCATGTGTCATTTGCACCATTGTTTGTAAATAGGCCATGGGTAGTTTCCATCTCTCCATATCTTTACTACGCCAGCAACCCTCATCATCCAGTACTCCCTCGATGGCCCATTTCACAAGTTCTGCCTCTGATGCTGACTTCTGTATATCGAGTATTTCTTCTCTAGCATCATGCCACCGCTCAGCTTGTGACTTCACCACATACATGGGGAAATTATTTTTCAGCATAGCGGTCTCTCTCGCAATGCGGTTTGCAAAAGCATTGCCCTGTCCTATTTTGTCCGTCACCTTTTTATGTGCGCTGCACTTGACTATTGCAACTTTCTTTGGGCATAACAGTGCATTCAGGAGATCGCGTACTAATTCTCCATGCATGATGTGTACTCCGTGTGAAGTCAGGAATCCTCGTTCCTTCCAAAGTAGGCCAAAATCATGCACTACTCCAAAAGCGTAACGACTATCCGTGTAAATGTTCACACATAGTCCAGCACTTAACTCACATGCCTTCGTTAAGGCTATCAACTCAGCCGCTTGAGCCGATTTTTGGGGTATCCGTGCTGCTTCTATCACAGTCTTAAGTGTCGTGATCGCATAAGCTGCGGAAGTCGTACCATCTGGTAACCTCACACATGACCCATCAACCCACAGTTCCCCATCTACATCTGGAAATGGCGTATCCTGTAAATCGATACGACCCTTTGTCTGTTCCTCAGTCAGAAAAACACAATCATGTTGTTCTTCCTTCTGGGTCTCAGCAACAGGATCCGGCAATAAAGTAGCAGGATTTAATGTTGCACATCGTTTTAGTGTGATGTGCGGCGCCAACAACGTTAGCTCATATCCTGTCAGACGGGCACTAGTTAGATGCTGTGTTTTCGTTTGATTCAGTAACGCATCTACTGCATGGGGAACTAGCACCAACAATTTGTGTGACAAAACTATTCCCTCACTTTGTCGTATCGCTACTGCTGTTGCTGCAACTGCTCGAAAACATCCAGGCAATCCTCGAGCCACAGGGTCGAGTACCGCCGAGAAGTATGCACAAGGCCTCTGTTTGTCTCCGTGTGTCTGCACTAACATTGACAATGCGCACCCATCCTTCTCGTGTACATATAATGTAAAGATCTTCGTGTAATCAGGTGTACCCAACACTGGTGCAGAACAAAGAGCTTGTCTCAATTGCTCAAAAGCATTCTGACATTCATCCGTCCATTCAATGGAAATCAGTGTATCTTTAGACAACAATGCCAACAATGGCTTAACGATATGCGAAAAACCCAGTATCCATTGCCTACAAAAAGACGTCAAACCTATAAAGGCGCGAACATCTTTCTGAGTGCGAGGGACTGGAGTGTCTAGAATTGCTTGAATTCGATCTGGTGTCAATGCACGGCCCTCCTTAGACAAAAGATGACCGAGGTAGGTCACCTTTGGTCTACAATATTGTAGCTTTTTCTTCGAAACTTTATGATTATGTTTAGCCAGGAAGGAAAGCAAGGAAAAGGTACTCTTCTCACATTGTTCTGGCGTGTCTGCAGCAAGTAAGATATCGTCTACATATTGAATGAGAACCACTCCCTCTTGTAAGTCAAAGGAATCAAGCTGTCTTTTTAATGCTTGACTATAAATGCTAGGACTTTCAGTATAGCCTTGAGGAACTCGACAGAATCTGTACGATTTATTATTTAATGTAAAGCCGAATAGATATCGACCAGCAGGATGTACAGGGATCGAAAAGAAGGCATTCTTCAAATCAATGACTGTAAAAGTAGTTGCCGTCGGTGGAACCAACGTAAGCAATGTGGTGATGTCAGACACCACCGGGTACTGAGGCACTACTATCTTGTTTATTTCCCTCAAATCAATAATGAAACGGTAAACCTTAGCATCTGTATCTCTCTTAAGGATCGGTAAAATTGGACTATTGCAAACATTGTAAGGAACTTCCTCGACTACTCCTGCCAAAATCAAATCATTTACAATGTGTATTAAAGCAAGTTCACCTTCTCTAGAAATCTTATATTGCGGGACACGTGGCAGAGATACTCCCTCCTTTACAGTAATACGCACTGGAGGAATTATCATTCGCCCTACATCCGTGTCAGAAGTGGCCCACAACGTTTTCGGTAAGGAGGCCAATACTTCAGATTCATGGAGAAAACACACTCGCTCAAAGTCTGGGTAATTCTCATTCAACACAACTCGCACTCCTTCTGGGGCACAGCGAATAGTAGCTCGAAAGTGTTTTAACATATCGAGTCCAATAATATTATCTGGTGTATTTGGGGACAACAAAAAGGGACAAGGGGCAGCAAATTTATCGACATGAAATGCAACTGGTTGAGACAATGGGCTAGAAGTAGGTGTTCCATCGAACCCTATTGCTGTAATTACCTCGCCAGACAGGGGAGCCCTTGGGACCAAGTATTTGGACAAAGCGCTACGAGTAGCTCCTGTATCGACCAGAAATTGATCAGTGGAACCCAGAACATGTGCTTCTATGTATGGACCCCTCTGATCAACTGGTACCTCAACCGATTCCACACCCCATCCTACGCAATCCTATGCGTAATGCTCATCCCGTAGTTCAGCAGGACCACCCTCATTTATCTGATATTGATTGCGATTATCAAACGTATTATAATCTGACTGACCACGACCCCTCGCTCCATATCCCCCACGATCATTCGTGCCATAACCTCCTCTTGACCCTCCATAATAACTTCTAGACCTTCCACTTCCTCGTCCCCTCAAATTACGCTGCTCTCGAAACACCGGACAGTCTGCAATCCAATGCCCAAACTGTTTGCAGTATGCACATTGATTCACAGAAATATCAGAACGAGGGGGAGGAGCATTACTGTACGATCCTCGTCCCCCTCTAGTGTTCCCTCTCGTAGCCTGAACCTGAGCTAACATTACCTTCGTTTTCAATTCCTTCGCCTTCTTTTCACTACTGTCTTTCGCCTCCAATTCCTGTCTTTCATAATATTGAGCCATAGTCAATAAAGAAACTGGGGTCGCTGTGGTCCATGAACTTTCACTCGTTTTCAATCGTTTCGCAATCTCCGGTAGGAGATTAGCCACATACTTATCAACAAATAAATGCCTGCCAGTATCTTCTGTCAATAATTGACCACTGTAATCATGGAACGCTTCCTCGAAGCGAGAGAAAAAATCGGAAACTGATTCATCCGCTTTTTGCTTACAAGAGGCTAATATAGTCCAATCAATCTTTTTAGCGGGAGCAAGAGTCTTTAGTTTTGTTAGTATGGCCCCTGGAAGGTCTAATATTAATTGACACGGCTTACATGCTGGTTCTCTATCTAAATCAGCCTGAACAAGATCTTTCCAAGTGGCCCCGAGAGTCGTGAGGTCATCAAACCTACGAATCGCTCTCCACATGTCAGGGGGCAATATTAACCCAAAAAATAGATCAATATCAACTAACGTCATGATACACGAAGAAATTGCACTTTCAACATTTTCATAGAAAGCCGCAGGATTTTTACGGGGATCAGGTAACGCATTCTTCAGTGCCATAACATCTGCTCTATTCCAAGGCGTATAAACCCAGTTATATACAAAATACCCTTTCGCGTCTTTTGATCTCTTATCATCATCTGTGCCATCCCCTTTATGAGGGACATATAAAGGCGCAGCTTCTCGCATGGGTCTAACATTAATCGCAGCGATCTTATCTGTTTCAAAGATAGGGCATTCTTTGGATATTCCCGTCGCTCCAGACGTAGACGAATTCTTCGACTTTTCCAACTCCCGTAGTCGTGTCGCCTCATTACGCAGTTCAATCAAACGTTTGAAGAAGTCGTCCGCATCTGAAAGAACAAAAAGACCTTTACGAAAATTCTCACAACCCTTGGATATCTCCTTTGGTTCTAACTCGAGAGAATATTTTCTATACCTCTCAACAACTTCATTTCCAAAATGATCTAAAAAATACAGTCGTTCCTTATCAGGCCACTGTTCCATTTGTTCAGTAACGTCAGAAACAGTAACAGTATTAATATTTAATTTTCGTGCAAATGAACGTAATTCCGCAGCTCGTTCCGCATGTAACCTGGTACGCTGTGTTCGATCACTATCCTCGTCCGAGTCCTCGTTCGGAGCCGTAGGTACGACATACGGAGGCGGACACCGATCTAGTAATGAAAAATCATCCGTTTCATTAGTAAGGACTGGATAAAGAGGACGCCTGATAGGGAATTGACCATTAACCTGTAAATTGCGTTCTCGTCTCTCCCTCTCTTTCTTTTCCTGTAATTCCTTCTCCTGTAGCTGTAAAGCTTTGTCATGTGCAGCCTTCCGCTGCACTTTCTCCGCCAAGGCTTCCTCACGCTTCGCTCGTTCACGCACCTCTTTCTCCCACATACGCACACAATCAAACATATCTTGTCTAGACCTTCGCTGAAACAAACACTGTTCTACATACTGTACCTTTCGAAGGTCAAACGACCCATATAGTGGCCACTGTAATTCACGATCAGTTTTAGTATACTTATGCCATAATGTACTATACATTATTGGTGGAATACCGAATTTTACATACATGTCACGATTTGGAGTCCCCTCTGGGGGAGCCGGCTGTTTTGCACTTAATCGATAATTGGTACCGTTTTCAGAACAGCACATCCTACGGAGTGTGCTAAAAACAGGCATGTTTCAAAAAGTACCACAAAACGTGATACTACAAAATGTCACCTAACACGGTGCACTGTTCAAATCAAATAAATCAGAGAAATATCCCTACATGCCTGCCTATGTGAGGTGCACTTCACATATTCGAATTCAAATTCAAAGATTCAAAACGTTAGCTAACAAATTCAAATTCAAAGTTTCAAAAAGCCACAGTAAGTGTCAGTAGACTACCTCACCACTTAAAAGCTTACCAAATATTTTCAAACGTCCAAAGTCCAACTGCCAAGTTCTGTGGTCAAATCAGCCAAAACGGCACATCACGACAATCCAAGATCAGAATCTCAGTCGAGGACCGGCGCCACCTGGAAGGTCAGATCGGAAGGAAGGGAAAACACACCGTGGGTGCCGAGACTCGGGTCACTCAATGGCAGCGATCGCGTCCATGGCGAGTTTCCTAACCTTCGTCACGACCTCTCCTTCGGGCATCCGAGTCGCCGATGAGTCCCTTCGTGGTCGCCAATTGTGGTGTTGAGTTCAAATCAGGCCTACATACTCTGCTAAATTCTCGAACGCCTTAGTATAGAAGTTGGCACGGACACTGGAAAAGGTAAAAGACAAGTTTATTAAGACCCCATGGGGTGGTGATACATTCCTACAACACCCTTCGGCAATGTAAGAAGTAGCACACCGAACATTGGTGCGCGACCTCTTTTATACAGTTTAATAGTAATAAAAAGATAGGCGGTTACAAGTTACACATTTTAGGTACATATAAGGTCATTTTTGGAACACAGCCAACGTGTGGGAGGAGTTTCAACAGCACTGGTCAGTTAGTGTGAACATTCCTAAAGAGTGACCAATTGGTGCGTAATGCGCATGTGCGCTTGACCAGTACTAAAAATAGCCTGTTGCCGAGCAGACTAGTGACCATGGGTATCGAGAAAGGACGAAAGGGCACACTGACCACGAGGCAGCGTGTTCATAGGAAACGGAAGTCAGAGGGATTCAAAATGGCCCCCGTTCATTTTGGTCAAGTTAACAGAAAAGACCGTGTAGCTGTGCTAAACGCTAACTCAGGAGCTGCCAAAACACGACATGTAGTTTGTACTCAGACCAATGGGCTATTTGGAGGTGGAACCCTTAGAGCATCACACCACTCTGATGAAGAAAGGTACGGCCAGTCGTTGACAGCCTTGTAGGTATTCGTAATGCGAAATTACAGGTGACATCATGATTAGTGTAAATTGGACTTATTGACAATGCACATGTATGTTTGTGAAAGCTCCATGGGCTCACAATGTAAATTATCATGTTGTGCATGACGTCTGACTCCTACAGAATATAGTGCCTGCTTGGGGCTCAACACACATGTCCTTCTAATGTGCACATATACTATTTTGAACGTAGTTACCTCATGCTTGTTATGTGTGTAACTGTATATTGACCACACACATGGGGTGGGTGAAGGCTAGAATACTATGTTGTGTGTGAGGTAGATGTCTTTGTTGGTGCAGTTTGGATTTGAACACACTAGCTCTTGTATACACCTGCTGACGCTGTGTGTCTTGTGCCCCACTTGACCGTAAGGGCCCTGATCCAGTGACTGTGATCTGTGGTGATTACTGTGGCATTTTGTTGTCAGTGATCCTGAGTGAGGCAGACACTCCTGCCTTCACATCCACATGTCACTTTGTGCATTGCGGGTGCCCTTGTGTTATGTGTTTGTTTAGCAATTAGTCACACCCCTCCTGCCGTCATGTCTTCACTCATTGCTGCAGCTGCATACACAGCCACCATGCAGCGCACACTATCCAGGAACACAGACCCCTACAGGATGACCCTCCTTCCATCCATTAATAGAGCATGCTCCTGCCACCCTACACACAGACAACACCAGACATTCACCCTCGTGCTATAAAAATGCTTTGTACTCAGCCATAGCTGCTGCTATGCCTGTGTGTGCAACACATACTGGCACGACTATGCAGATTCACATGACATTGGGTCTACGTACCACCAGGTCATGTGCCGTGTCCAACACACACACACACCTTACATAGGCACAATATTGTACAGTGTTAGCTTGTCAGCACCACTAGATCAGAAAACTGTTCGCTTATAGTCACGTGCCAGAACACAACATGCTCACACCACTTCAACATTGCTGTCACAGTCAGTCAAGTTGGCACATGGGACACATACCATGACCCTGTCTCTTGGGTGTGGTGTGATTTGGCCGTTCTGGGGTAGGTATTTGTCTGATGTGTGTCGTTGTTCTGTATGCGTTGCTCCCATTACAGTAGTATAGTACTTGTAGCTCCATAGGGGTAGGTCACCTAATCAGGTGTGCTTGTCTAGAGTGCTCCAGCCCATTGCCCACAGTCTGTCCTGCCACCGTTATCCTGTGCGGCATTAATCACATACACAGTAATGCATCATGCTGATGGTAGCTCACATACCTGAGGACACAGTTGTAGGTACTCCCTACATGGACTACTACTTTTGTGACACTGACATGTACTCCTCAAAGTGACTCTCCTGGGCCTGCCTGTGCTAGCAGTTTTGGGATTCAATCCCCCCTCCAGCATTGACTGTCCCACACAGGTGTGTCTTACCATCCATGTATGTAGTTTGTGGAAATTTCTGACCAATGTGTGTCCTCACTCAGATTCTGATCCAAGTGTGTGGATGACTGCTGTTTGTTGTATACCTTGCATTTTTGACATTTGCAGACACATATACATGTATGCTGTTTCAAAGATTACTCACCAAATGCGTATGATGTTTAGATTATTTATTGGGTGATCTTGTGCATGAAACGTGAATAGGTGCTGTACAGAAAGGGGTGGAATCCAAAATTCACAGCTGGAGATGAGATGCCTTACAGTTTCAGTCAACAGAGTCCAGGCCACAGTGCCTGACATCATTGGGCAGACTGTGACCAGCAAGTCCATGTGGGAGAGTCTCATAGGGGATGCTGTTGCACCCAGGGGCAATATGCCAGGTCCAGTGTCCTGGGAGAAGTCCATGGGCCACAGGCCCTCAACGTCTTCGCCGTGGACGACCCACCTTCCTTGGGGGACCCTCATGTGCAGGCATGGACGGTGCATGGGACGCTAGGTCAGAGGGTTCCTCCTCCTCCTCCTCCCTCTCCTCCCTCCCTGTGGCTGGTGTTGCACTTTGCCGTGATGTTGCTGGCCTTGTGACACAGGGAGGGGGCTGCATGTTGGCAGCCATCTGACGTAGCACATGGAAAATGTCCCTATGCACCATCAAGAGCTGAGCCTGGTGTGCCTCCACCCGTCCATAATGCAGGTCTTGCCTTGCTATTTGCTCTGCCTGCTGTTCTCTGAGCTGGTTGAGGGTCTCCGCAAGCTGGCTTACCTCCCTGGTGTCCCGCCGGTATGCCTCAAGGATGTTAGTGAGTTCAGGCATACCGGGCCCTGCAGCTGACTGGCCAGATTCTCGCCTCCGCCTTGCGCCACTCCCACCACCCTGACCCACATGAGCACGGCCTGCGCTTGTGGGCACATCCGATCGACGGGCCCCCCGAGTGCTGGGAGGGTGGAGGTTGTCACCAACCTCAGGGGTGCCCGACAAAGGGTGTCCCTCATTTTCAGACTGGCTCTCTTGTGAATCATGGGCAGGGCTCTGACCTGTCTGCTGGGATGTGGTGGGAATAGGTCCGGTGGTTGGCAGAGATGTAGCTGGTACAGTTGCTGCAGGGGTTTGGGATCCAGAGGAGCCAGGTTGGTTGGGGTCATCCACAGTGCGTTGAGGGACGGCGCTGCCGGTGGGGTCTGGGTCCTGCTGAGCCTGGGACTGAGATCCTTGGCCCCCCTGGCAGGGGGGGAGATCCGCACGTTGCCCTGTGTGTGAGAGAGACAGACACTGTTAAGGCAAGATCAAGTGACATGTGGTTTGGTTATCCATTATCAGCATCACTGTTCCACAAGCTATACATTGTTGACATTGTACAGTTGTGTATTTAGTGGTAGAAAAAACAATTGTACGATGGGGTATTTACATTCTTCCAATCTCTTGACAATGACTGACACAGCCATTGCTGTGTCTTGTGTTGCCGGCACCACACGTGTAAAGCATTGGTAAGTTTCACGCAACATCCTGGATACGGTGAAAATTCTTATGTGTGCGTCAAGCATGCACAGAGTTTAGATGCAGCATGTTGATGTAAGAGACAGAGCATCATTATTTAGCATGTCAGCTACTACTTTGGATGTCTTTTGCTGTTCCATGCTGGCCAAACAATGCCAACACCGCTGGACCTGTACACCCACTTCTAGATCATGGCTTTAGAACTTGGCACTTCTCTAAGACGCATCACCTTGTCAATACCCATGTCCATGTTGGTACTTATGTGCATCCACAAAGGTAATGAGATGGGGCACGTGCTTTTTTAGAGAGGCACAATGGACTGGAGCTTCTGTTATGTGCATGTATGAGTTGTATGCATATTCATATGAGTACGTGTTTTGTTGTGGTACATGGCAATTGGGACAGTGTTGCAATCCAACGCCTGTCCCCCGGGGATGAGTTTCTGTAAGGGGTGTGTACAACAGGCCATGATATTACTTTGTTTGTGAATTGCAAGCGTCCATTGTTCATGATTTGGCTGTCCCCTCATGTGGCATGCTGCCATAATCGTGGATTTGTGTTGGTGCACAGGATGTGTGACCTTGTCCTGGTGTTTGTGTTTGCAATGAGCACAGGAGGGACTTGTGCTGCCTACACCTGTGCCCATTGTGTACTACAGAGCTTTCTGAGATGTGTGTCCTGACACAGTACAGTGTTGACAGCAAATGGTGGGTGTCTTACAGGCACATAGCAGATGTTTGCTGGTACTTGTGAGACATCCCTTAACATTCTGCTCTATGGAGTTTGTGAGGCCTGTGCAGTGCTTGTGTGCAACTGTGTGTGTGCCCCAGGGATGTGCGTTGAGGTGACAGAGGGACGAACACTGACTGATGGAGACAGAGGGAGAGGGAGAGGGAGACAGAGGGAGACAGAGACAGAGGGCGACAGAGGGAGAGGGAGACAGAGACAGAGGGAGACAGAGGGAGAGGGAGACAGAGGGAGAGGGAGACAGAGGGAGAGGGCGAGACAGGGATGGAGACAGGTAGATTGTGCTTGCTCTCTTGCTACACTGCCTTACTATGTCACAAAATGATGCATCTCTGTAAGGTGTGTCAGCAAATAGTAAATATTTAGAAGCTGTGGTCTAGTATCTTGTGTGATCTTTACCTATCCCTGTGCATTGGTCATTATGCTTGTGTGTGTCCCTGGGACATATGGCATGAGAGCAGCCTCTTACCCTACACATTGCACCCTATGTGCCTCCCCCTTGCAACTACCACCATTTGGTAGTGTACTGCTTGGACTCATGGCCACCCACCCCATGCTGCTGGGCACTGTTGTTAGTCTACCCATGTAACTTGTGTTTTTTGTACACTCACCAGACTCAATGGCTCCTTCTATTCCATGTACTCCCGCCGCTGGCAGTAGGAGCATGACCTTCTCCTCCCAGGGCTAGTATACAGGAGGTCTGCGGGGACCACCGCCTCCAGTGTGGTGTGCATTGGCGTAATCCTGTGCCATCTTCTTCTTCACCATCCTCCGCAGATCGTACCACCTGGCCTGGCATTCATCCCTGGTGCGCCTGATGGGTGCAACAGCATTGACCCGGTCTACGATCCTCTCCCACAGGCGTGTTCTTTCTGCCAGGCTGGTCTGTCTGACTAATGCGCCAAACAGCTGCGGCTCGACTCTGATGACTTCATCTGTAAGTATCTCCATCTCCGGGTTAGTGAATTTTGGATTCTTGTGTGTGGTCATGGTGTGTAGTGTATGTGATTGAGGGGTTGATGGTGAGTATGAATGAGGGTGTTTGGGTCAGAATATGAAGGGGGTGGTGTGTGTGTAGATGAGATAGGGTGTATGTGTGAAGGTATGTGTCTGCAATAGTTTGTGTGCTCTCAGTTTCCTCGCAAGAATGGGTATGTTGCAAAGGATGATGGGTTGTATGTGTGGTCCCTTATATTGGTCAAATGGTGGGTGTGGCTTAATTTGAATTGTTGGGGTGGGTGTTATATGGGGTGGGTGTTGGTGTTGTCCTCTGTTTGGCTGTTTGGCTGTGACCAGGACATTGATTGTCAAAGGTGTGTACACAGGAGACATGTTCAGTGTGGTAGTGCGACTCGTTAGCAAGGTCCTTGTGGTCGTTTTGGTGTTGGCGTTATGTGTGCGTGCGGTACTTGTGCGTGCGTTTGAGTAGTACGGGCCGTTGGCGGGTGGGGGTGTTCGCGTAGGCTTGTTGGGGGTGTGCGTGTCATACTTGTGCGTGCGAGTAAGTGGTACGGGCCGTTGGCGGGTGGAGGTGTTCGCGTAGGCTTGTTGGGAGGTGTGCGTGTCGTACTTGTGCGTGCGAGTGAGTAGTACGGGCCGTTGGCGGGGGGGGTTCACGTAGGCTTGGCCGAGGGGTATGCGTGTGGTACTTGTGCGTGCGTTTGAGTAGTACGGGCCGTTGGCGGGTGGGGGTGTTCACGTACGCTTGTTGGGGGGGGTGCGTGTTGTACTTGTGCGTGCGAGTGAGTGGTACGGGCCGGTGGCGGGTGGGAGGGTTCGCGTAGGCTTGTTGGGGGGGTGCGTGTCGTACTTGTGCGTGCGAGTGAGTGGTACGGGCCGTTGGCGGGTGGGGGTGTTCGCGTAGGCTTGTTGGGGGTGTGCGTGTCGTACTTGTGCGTGCGAGTGAGTGGTATGGACCGTTGGCGGGTGGGGGTGTTCGCGTAGGCTTGTTGGGGGGGGTGCGTGTCGTACTTGTGCGTGCGAGTGAGTGGTACGGGCCGTTGGCGGGTGGGGGTGTTCGCGTAGGCTTGTTGGGGGGTGTGCGTGTCATACTTGTGCGTGCGAGTGAGTGGTACGGTCCGTTGGTGGGTGGGGGTGTTCGCGTAGGCTTGTTGGGGGTGTGCGTGTCGTACTTGTGCGTGCGAGTGAGTAGTACGGGCCGTTGGCGGGTGGGTGGGTTCGCGTAGGCTTGTTGGGGGGGTGCGTGTCGTACTTGTGCGTGCGTGTGAGTGGTACGGGCCGTTGGCGGGTGGGGGGGTTCGCGTAGGCTTGGCCGAGGGGTGTGCGTGTGGTACTTGTGCGTGCGTTTGAGTAGTACGGGCCGTTGGCGGGTGGGGGTGTTCGCGTAGGCTTGTTGGGGGGTGTGCGTGTCGTGCTTGTGCGTGCATGTGAGTGGTACGGGCCGTTGGCGGGTGGGTGGGTTCGCGTAGGCTTGTTGGGGGGGGTGCGTGTCGTACTTGTGCGTGCGTGTGAGTGGTACGGGCCGTTGGCGGGTGGGGGGGTTCGCGTAGGCTTGTTGGGGGGGGTCGTACTTGTGCGTGCGAGTGAGTGGTACGGGCCGTTGGCGGGTGGGGGGGTT
Source organism: Lissotriton helveticus (assembly GCF_964261635.1). Classification (NCBI taxonomy): domain Eukaryota; kingdom Metazoa; phylum Chordata; class Amphibia; order Caudata; family Salamandridae; genus Lissotriton; species Lissotriton helveticus. The sequence continues at coordinate 381,142,817 of NC_136061.1, read as the reverse complement.
CGCGTAGGCTTGGCCGAGGGGTGTGCGTGTCTTACTTGTGCGTGCAAGTGAGTAGTACGGGCCGTTGGCGGGTGGGTGGGTTCGCGTAGGCTTGTTGGGGGGGTGCGTGTCGTACTTGTGCGTGCGTGTGAGTGGTACGGGCCGTTGGCGGGTGGGGGGGTTCGCGTAGGCTTAGCCGAGGGGTGTGCGTGTGGTACTTGTGCGTGCGTTTGAGTAGTACGGGCCGTTGGCGGGTGGGGGTGTTCGCGTAGGCTTGTTGGGGGGTGTGCGTGTCGTGCTTGTGCGTGCGTGTGAGTGGTACGGGCCGTTGGCGGGTGGGTGGGTTCGCGTAGGCTTGTTGGGGGGGTGCGTGTCGTACTTGTGCGTGCGTGCGTGTGAGTGGTACGGGCCGTTGGCGGGTGGGGGGGTTCGCGTAGGCTTGGCCGAGGGGTATGCGTGTAGTATGTATTGGTGGAGCTTGCAGTGAGGCGAATGTTCCGTACGAATCAATGTTGAAGCGTGAATACTTTGGCCCGTACGTATCTCGCTCAGGCCTTTCGTTCCGAATCGGAATAGTGAGTTTGTACGGCCTGATTACGAATCGTACGGTGGTCTGCACGAGGCTTATTCGTACGGGTAAACGAATGTCATTCGTACGGGTCGTAGAAAATCGTACGGAAACGCATCGGAATTCGCAGGTCGTACGGTAGTTTCCCATTCGTACGGAATCGGCTACGAATACGATTCGAACGGCGGATTATTTTACCGGATCAGAATCGACCCCTATGTGTGTCGGGTAGCAATAATGCGCATAGCTTCAAAGGGGGTTTTCGGGGTGTTACAACCACCTAATAAATGTCTTTTCCAATAAACACTTGGGTACAGGTGCCTTCAGTCGGTATAATGAGATGTCACCAGGAATTTTTACATACGCACAGACACAAATGCACACACACCCTCTCTCTTTCTGTTTTGAAAGTTCTAAAAAAATCGATTCTTTTAGAAAATGTTGTGTTGCCTCTCTATGTACTCCTATGAATCTACATTCTTTTCCCTTTTCACTGACCCTTATGCCCTTCTCAAGCACGCTTACACTTTAATGTATTTAAACATTATATGTCAACATGAGTGTTGGAATATATGAAGCTTACCCACCCCATACTTACTGACCAAGCTACGTCCCTGGTAGCAATCTACGCTATTGGCCTGGTGCTGTGAGTGCTCAGCAAATATGCTGTGTGACACAGACTGTAAGCTTCCTAATTGCTACTTGAGTTTAGACACATACATGTGAGAAACTTCGTACCCTTTAAAAGAGGCACAGATCTCCCAGAGGAGATGTAAACTTAGTAAAAGGGTCACAATTAGCAGCACTAAAACAACTTTGAGATATGCTTCCTTGTGTGAATAGTGGTTTGAGTGGAACAGAGATAGTTATGGACAGGAAAGGAGGTGGTCATGGAGAGGCCTGGGAAAGTGACAAAAAGAAGAAAAATCTAAAACATCCAGGATAGGAAGACCACAGTTCAGTACAATTATGTAAGTAGAATTACATGACAGAAACACAGTCCTATCAACATAAGAAACGTTAATGTTTAGTGGTGAAATCCTTGGCACAGAAAGCTGTGTGGTCCTCATTTCAACATTCTGACGTGACAAATGCGTTTTCCTGCACCGGTTACCCACATTAAAGTTCCCTGGCTGGCGCTCTACATGATATTGCTGTTGCCGCCTAGCAGACTTCTAGGCTATTCTGGACTGTATTTTACCATGGCTGACGGTAAAATGCTGACGTCTGCTCACATGCTCATGACATAACTAACAAGTAAGGCATGTAACTGATAGATGTGGGACAAACTCCGTTTACCCAGACCACAGGCTGGTGACATTGCTAACTGGTTCTGCCTGGTAAGTCCATATTTCGTGTTGGGACTGGACTTCCACGCTACCTCCTCAGTGTGAGATGAGTGTAAGAGACTTCCTTGTCAAAGAATAGTGGGGTGCAGAATTATGAGGATCACTGACAGAATATCGATGATCAAAATATCGAGCTGACAGGATATCGCTGACAAAAATATCGACTACCAGAATATCGAATTCCTATCTACAAACAGGTAAGTATAAAAATATCGAAACCTAAATATCGTTGTAAATAATATAGTTTGTTAAAATATCTACTTTTTTAAATCTCCAAAAAGTAATGTAAAATTAATGATATAATAACTATAATTAAGTAAAACATACTCAAAAATACTTCAATATATATCGGTTTCCGACCATGCACACGTGTAATTACTCCTCCACAAGCGCTTCTCCGATCCCAAGCGGCCTACGAGATGGCCATTTCCACCCCACATTCTTAGGGACCCGGTGGATAGGGAAGAACTCGAAGCTGCCATTCCATCCTATTTCAAAACTAACGATCTTCCAGAAACACCTCTCCCTGTTCTATGGGATGCGTTTAAAGCTATGATCCGCAGTGCCCTTACGTCTATTGCTATTGCTAGGTCGCGGGAAGCTCGCTTATACCAGACCAAACTTACACGTGAAATCAAAATGCTGGAGAAATTAGATCAGGAGCGCCCCTTGGCGATACACAAAAGGCGTTTGGCTGTCCTCAGAGACCTGCTTCGAGCGCATAGAACAAACAAGGCAGAGCGTTCTTTACTTGCGTTGCGACAGCGCTATTATGACAGAGGGGACAGGGTAGGTACTGTTTTAGCACATCGCCTGAGAACACGGGCAGCTAAAGCTTACATTGCGAAACTAAAGCTAGGGGACGCATCATGGGCCATCACAGAATCTGATAAACTTCATACGTTTCAAGATTACTATGCGTCTCTCTATGGTCGTGATCTGCCTGCCCCTGACCTGATATCGACAGCCTTAGACGCTTGTGACTCGGACCCTCTGAGCGATTACCACTCCAAGCTTTTGGAAGAACCCATCACTCTAGAGGAGCTAATTAGTGCCCTAAAAGAACTCCGATGGGCTCCAAGTCTTGTGTTATCGCATCTTCCTGCCGCAACTCCAAACATGTATGTTACGCCTTTTTAACTCTTTCACAGACGCTGTCGGGCTATCCCTGGACATGGCAATGGCGGAAATAGCCCTCATCCCGAAACTTGGGAAAGATCACATGCTCTGCTCTTCTTTCCGCCCCATTGCCCTGTTAAATACAGATCTCAAATTATACACCAAACTTTTTGCCAAACAACTTAGCGTGGACATACACACTTGCATCGAGCAGGATCAGGTAGGCTTTATTCAACAATGCCAAGGAGCAGACAATGTGCGCCGAGTCGCACACCTTGTAGGAAAAGCGCAGCACTGGAAAATCCCGGCCTGCCTGCTCTCACTGGATGCTGAAAAGGTGTTTGACCGGGTGGACTGGGTGTTTCTCCGTGCTGTTTTACAGAAAGTAGGCCTAGGCCAGTGAATGGTAGCGCGCATCATGGCTCCCTACATCTCACCCCTCACCAGGGTGCGTGTAAATGGCTAACTCACGCAGCCCATCTCCATCCTTAGGGGTACCAGGCAGGGCTGCCTCCTGTCACCCCTATTGTTCGCCTTTGTGATGGAGCCACTCGTTATTATGATACACCGGTCACCTGACATTTGTGGTATTACACTTGGGGGCATTGAACATAAGATTGCCCTTTTTACCCTGTCTGATCGCTTCCAGTAGTGCATACTCTGCTCCAGTCTTATGAGCAAGCCTCAGGGCTTAAAATCAACCATACGAAATCCTGGGCCCTTAACCTCACGATCCTGGTTGATGAGATTGCGACCTTGCAAGCCCTCGTTCCTTATCAATGGGCGACCAACTATGTAAGATATGTTGGCCTTAATTTAACACCAGACTTAGCTACCTGGTCCCAAGCTAATTGGCAAGAATACAAATTCTCTGTCATCGCCGATCTACGAGCATGGAAAGCCTTGCCACCTTCCTGGTAGGGACGCCTCAAAACAGTCAAAATGTTCATCCTACTGAAAATTCTTTACCTATTCCAAACTCTGCCGACGCCCATCCCAGAGTAACAGATCCAGGGGCTGCAACGCAAACTAACCACCTTTATATGGTGGGGAAACAAACCACGATTCTCCAGTAAAATTTTAATGCTCCCGCAGGATAAAGGGGGGCTCACCTGCCCTAATCTGATAGAATACTATTGGGCGTCCCACCTTTGTTTTATACCAGAGTGGATGGCGTGGGAGAGCGAGAAGGTGTGGTTCCACATGGACAGGGTGGTCACCTGTTGCCCTCTCCGGGATCAAGCATGGTTGCCTCGGGAAGCGAGTCACCGCAGCGCCTACATGGCGGTTCCTACTAAAACAGTGCTTGAGATCTGGGACAAAGTGGAGGTCCATAGGGGCCTCACTTCCTTCCCGTCCCCACATACCCCTATTGCTCGCAACCCGCAGTTCCCCCCTGTGTGTCGTTCACCCTATTTTGCAAATTGGAAAGATAAGGATTGCAGAATGATACGCAACTTATTCTCAGGGCAGGACATCAAAACATTCGCTCAATGTAAACAAGAATTTCGGCTAACAGAGATGGACAGGTTCCAATATATTCAGCTCCAACACTGGCTAAAGAGATCCTCTCCATCACAGGCCGCCACGCGCCCTTTCACACCATTTGAACGGCTAGCACGTACCTTTGGCTCCTCCAAGGGATTAATTTCTTGTATAGACCAGGTTCTCCAGCACTCACACCGCTCGGACCCTCACCCATACCAACTGCAGTGGCAGTCTTTCTCCGATGCCGACATTGCCCCTTCTCAGTGGACGCGCCTCTGGCTCGACATTCCAAAAACTCTCCATAGCATCCGCCAGCAGGAATGTGCATACAAGGTGATGACTCAGTGGTACTACACTCCCTCTCTGCTTTAAAAGATGTTTCCCAATGCATCTCCCCTGTGTTGGTGCTGTACTCAAGCAGTTGGGGATTTTATACATATTTGGTGGTCGTGCCCTCTCCTTGCTACCTATTGGAAAGAAGTCCTCAACCATATTAAACGGGTTCTAGGGTACCCACTGTCTAAAAGTCCACTTACTATCATTCTGGGCCTTATGCCGGTGAACATGCGAGCAATGACTCGCCGAGACCGGCATCTCAGTCTCCACATGCTGGGAGCCGCGAAACAGACTATTGCCCTATATTGGAAGAAAGCAGAAACGCCCTCCATAAACGTATGGTCCACCCGTCTATGGCACACAGTGGCAATGGAGTTGCTCACGGCACGCCTACAGCTTCGGGACGTCAAATTCACGAAGCTGTGGAAACCGCTGGTGGATCACCTGGGACGACTGGAAAATGCTAGACTGCAACCACCAAGACTCCGAGACCTACAGCTTTTTGATGACGCAGTCCATCCCAGAGAGTTTTTAGAATTCCACTGACTAATCACTCAGCACAGCACCCCCATGCCCTCTCCATGACTTAGACATCTTCCTTTCTGAATCACTGATTAATACTGACATCCTCGACCTTCCCTCGCATGCCATCAGAGACAGTTTCTGGTATGGCTAGAGCAGTGCTTTCCAGCGGTGTGAAATGATTTGGAAAATATAGCAAGACACCACAATGTCCCCCCCTCCACATTATCCCCTCCTCCCCCACTATCCTTTTCCCACCCTCCATCCCTACATATTGGTTGTTTCTTCTTATTCTTTTTGTTTTTCTCTTTCTCATTGTTCATGATCTACAGCTAATTTCTAATTTCTAATTTCTAATTTCTAATTTCTAATTTAAAACATTTATAAAGCGCGGCGTACACCGAACGGTTTCTTGGCGCTAGTGGAGGGTATTGGCTACAGAGACAAGGTAAGAACCAGTGGTAGAGCCGGGAAGGGAGGTTACACAGGGAAGGCCTGTGTAAAGAGAAACGTTTTTAGTTCCTTACGGAAGGATACATAATGGGTAGCCGCACGAAGGGTGGTCTGGGAGGGAGTTCCAGAAAGTGGGGGCCAAGGTAGAAAAGTTGGACCCACCCCACTTTTTACATCTGAAACGTGGGATTTGAAGGAGGGACTTGGAGGAGGAACGAAGTTCTCTGGAGGGAACGTATTCTTTTATTAATGAGGAAATAAAGGCGGGGCGGTGCCTTGACGGGCCTGGAAAACCATGCAGGCGGTTTTAAACAGGGAACGTTCCTTGACAGGGAGCCAATGGAGCTCCCTGAGGAGGGGTGTGGAATGGTGGTAACGAGGGAGACCAAAAACCAATCGGGCAGCTTGGTTTTGGACCATCTGAAGCCTCCTTAGACTGTATGCTGGTATGCCATTGTAGAGGGCATTGGCATAGTCCAGCCGTGATATCACTAGAGTGGCCATGATCATTTTGAGTGCCTGGGGGGAGAAGAACCGAGCGACAGTGCGGATAGTTCGGAGGGTGAGGAAGCAGGAGGAAACTACAGAGCTGATTTGAGAGTGAAGGGTAAGCTGATTATTCATTTTAACCCCCAGTGTTTTGACCGTGGTAGAAGGAGTGGGGGCGGGACCAAGGGTTGGGGGCCAGAACAGAGAGTTCCAGGGACTGGAAGAACCCCCGGTAAGAACCAACTCGGTTTTATCCGGGTTCAACTTGAGATGGTTATGGTTCATCCAGTCCCTGATGAATGTCATAGTGTACTGGAAGCTAGAGACAGAGAGGGGAGAAGAGGATAAGTCAAAGATGAGCTGGAGGTCATCCGCGTAATTGTACACGGTGACCTCCAACTGCTGAAGAGCGAAAATGAGGGGAAAGATGTAAAGATTGAAAAGTAGGGGAGACAAGGAAGAGCCCTGGGGGACACCACACGTGACGGGGAGTGGGGTGGTTGTGAAGTCTCCTAGCCGGACCGCCTGGGTGCGGTCCCTCAGGAAGGAGGAAAGCCACACCAGGGCTGATCCCTCAATTCCAGCCGCCTTGACACGGGACAGTAAGATGTTATGGTCTACCGTGTCAAATGCGGCGGAGAGATCGAGGAGTACCAGCGCCTGGTGTTTGTTGTGATCCATGCCCTTCCTGAGGTTGTCCAAGACTGATACCACGACTGATTCAGTTGAGTGCCTAGGTCGAAAGCCAGCCTGGCGGGAAGCCAATCCCCCATTAGCCTCTACGTGGGTGCTGAATACCGCGGTGACATAGCGCTCCAGCACCTTGCCCAGGTAGGGCAGCAGGGAAATGGGGCGGTAGTTGGCTGAGATGGATGGGTCGGCGCCAGGCTTCTTTAAAATGGGCACTATGGTGGCTGATTTGAGCACAGGGGTCACTACTCCCTGTGCTAGGGAGCTGTTAAGGAAGGTAGTGGGGGGTTCAGGACAAGAGGAGTAGATTTGTTGTAGGATCCGTGCCGGACAGATGTCTGCCGGAGAACCTGACTTTACTTTGGGGAGTATCTCCAGGAATACCTCTTCAGCGAGGGGAGGGATGAAGGTGAGAAGATTTTGAATAATAGGAGGAGAAGGATCAACAAAGGCAGACGAGGGGGGGGGGATGTTGGCCTTAATGGTAGCGATCTTATCGAAGAAATAAGTATTTAATTGGTTGCAAAGAGGCTGGGATGGGGGGATTTGAGGTGAAGCTCTGTCGGAGTAGGCCAGGTCCTGCACTATGCCGAAGATTTCCCTAGGTTTATTTACAGCAGACATTATTTTTGTTGAAAAATAAGAGGTTTTGGCGGCGAGGATTGCGGTCTGGTAGTCGGCGAGTGATGAGCGATAAAGGGTTTTGAGTGAAGGACAGTAATTTTTTCTCCAGTGCCTTTCTGCCTGTCGAACGGACAGTTTTAGATCTTTTAGGTGGTCATTGAACCACCTATTAGACTCCTTGGGTCGCCGGATGGAAATGCGACGCAGGGGAGCCACTGAGTCACAACCTTTAGCCAACCAAGCATTGATAGTGTTGGCTTGCGAGTCGGATGGAAGACCAGAGAGGGTCGGGGTAGAGTTCCGAAGGTGAGATGTCAGTGTGGGAAAATCAACTCTGTTCCAATTCCGCGCCCAGGTATTTTTGGCGTGGGGGACTTTGGATACCGGGTTGAGAGAGATGGAGAAAGAAATAAGGGCATGATCGGACCAAAGACAGGGGGAAACCATCACCGGGGAGACTGGGAGGTTGAGGGACCAGACCTGGTCGAGTATATGACCATGAGAGTGAGTGGGGACAGAGATGTGCGACACAAAATTCAGAGATGTAAGGGACTCCGTGAATTCTTTCGAGGCAGTAGACTCAGAAGGGTCCGAGGGCCAGTAATTGAAATCCCCTAGTACCAAGACCGATGCATAGTTGACCACCATGTTGGCCAGTAGGTCTTGGAATGCCGGCAAAAACAGAAGCGAAGACTGGGGAGGGCGGTACATTAGGAGACAGGTGATGGGGGGGGAGAAGGCGAGGGAACGGATTGTAAGGAATTCAGTGGAAGGAATAGGGGAAGAGGGGATGGTTTGAAAATTTAGTTCCGACCGAGCGATTATCGCCACACCACCGCCAACCCTGCCTGCCGGACGATCGGCGCGTAAGGCCACGTAGGAGGGGGGAAGGGTAGCCAAGAGAACGGGAAGAGAAGAATCACAGAACCAGGTTTCGGTCAGGAGCAGTAAGTCAGGCTTCTCAGAATCGAGCAGGACAAAGAGCTCATGATGGTGCTTGACCGCTGACCTGGTGTTAAGTAAGAGAAGAGATAATGACGGAGTCGGAGGAAGAGGGTCGGGTGGGGGAGGGCATTGTGGAGGAGAGGCGGGCAGAGAGGACGGCAGTGTAGGAGTGGAATAAGGGACAAGCCCTAGTGAGATAATGTGCCTGCGGACGGAATCTGAGAGTGGCCAATGGCCTTGGAGGGTGGTAAGCTCCTCAGAGGAGTATGAGATAGAATTGGCATGGAGTCGTGCCCCTAGCCCCGTCCGGCCGCGGACGGGCGCAGACGGGCTTGCCTTAGGCGCGCCTTCGGCGCGCAAACGGCGCGCCCGCTGCGCACGTCCGCTGCGCGTTCTATAGATGCACATTTGATATAGGAGGCCTCAGGGCGGGAAGGGGGCGTGGCCTAGCGGTGGGCTTGGCCAGCGGCGATGGACGCCGGTGAGAGGGGTCACGTGAGCGCTAGATCCGCTCCGTGATGCCCTAAAGTGCAAGAGTGCTTTTACAGGATTCAAAGTACAGTTTTAAAAAATCAGCAAAGCTCAATTAGGAAACAAACAGCGTCTACCCCCGGCTTTTCGCCTCAGGGGACAACCCAACCGAGCGCTTGCAGACCTGCGCTTATGAAGGGCGGGAAGGGGGCGTGGCCTAGCGGTGGGCGTGGCCAGCGGCGATGGACGCCGGTGAGAGGGGTCACGTGAGCGCTAGATCCGCTCCGTGATGCCCTAAAGTGCAAGCTAATGGGTATAATAATGATATCATAACACAGTACAGACATGTTTTATGGAGAAAGAGTGCTAAAACTTTGAAACGTGGCCTTGCACTGTAGATGCTTTGTTTTTACTGCTAGACAATTGGAACTTTATGATGCTAACACTAGAGACTTTTACAGCTGACACTGTCTTTTGCCAATGATATGATTGATAGCAATACGTAATGCGGTTTCATCTGATTTCCTAGGCCCTCTGTGCCAGCACTGCCTTGGAGAATATGTGGCCCATAGAATCTTGCTCTTATCCCCTCAATATTGCCTTGAGACGTCTGCATATTTTTGCACTAAGTACTATGTTGTGTTTTTCCTATTAATGCTAATAAAAACGTTTTGAAGCAAAAAAATACTTCAACAACCTTAGAATTAATAAATAATAAATGTAAGTAAAAAGAAAATAAACATGCATTTTTATTTTGTTTTACATATATATTAACCTAATAATATTAAAAAGAAATTAAAAGTTGTAATAATTAAATATTAAAAACATATATTTAAATATACATATATATATGTATATATATATAAGAAAGCTATAATATAAATAAGTTAAAACAATAAAAATAATTTTTAAAACATAATTATATTTTACACTACATTAAATATAACAATACAAAAAAATTGCATAGCGTAAAAGATAAAATGCATATTTCCACTCCAACAAGTGGTACAGCAGGAAAAATGTTGGATGGCGGGTAAATAAAAATAACTATTCCCACTCCAGCAAGTGAAACAGTAGGGAAAGCGTTGGATAGCGGGAGGGTAAACATTACTATTCCCACTCCAGGGAGTGCAACTGTAGGGAAAGCGTTGGATAGCAGGAGGGTAAAAATTACTATTCCCACTCCAGTGAGTGCAACAGTAAGAAAGCGTTGGACAGCGGAAGGGTAAAAATTACTATTTCCACTCCAGTGAGTACAACATTCAGGGAAGTGTTGGATAGCGTAGGGGAATCATTTAATATACACACTCCTGAAATATAATTAATATTAATTAACAATTAATTATTTTGTAAAAATTAATTTAACTCCCACCATTTTCCCCTATAAACATCACCTACAATATTGTAACATATTCATAAATAAACATAATTAATTAACAATTAATTAAATAATGAATTACAATTAACAATATAATTACTTAACATACTCACAAATTATTGTTAATGATTAATATCTAATTAATTACTAATTAATAAAATATACTACACAATTAACATAATTACCAATTAATTATTATTAATCAAGTAATAATTAATTGTTAATAAATTAATTAACTAAATTAATAATATAAATTATTACATTTTGATTAATAAATTCATTTATTTCAATTACATTACTTCCCGTCCTATTCCCCCATAAATCCACAACCCACTACAGAATTAAATTAAGCAAAAAATGTGTACATATAATTAATTAATTCCAAATAATGTTAAAAATATATATTATAATCAAATTACTTCCTACCCTATTGCTCTCTAAACCCACAACCCGCTACCGAATTAAATTACTCAAAAAATAATTAACATAAAATTCATTGCTATTTCAAAATTCAAACATACATCAAAAAAAATACATACTTTTAACACATATAGTAACACTTTAAACATTAACTTTTCTTTATATTACTAACTTCGATATTGTGGAATTCGATATTTTGTACCTGCATTTTGATATTCTGCACCACTATATTTTTGCAATTCGATATTCTGTCCATTCGATATAAAAAACTCTCTATTCTGTCCAGTTGATATATTTTTTTCTCGCTATTGTGACTAGTTAAGAGTTAGATGTCTCTCCCTTCCTAAATGACCACCTGGGATGTTCTTTCTTTCCTCTGCTCTTCTCTGGAATCACAATCACATTTATTTAGCAGGAAGATTTCTAAGCATTCACCTTACCTGGTCAGCCTGTCGCCTGAGAAAAAATAGCACTTGAACAAGGGCAAGAGCTGGTTCACCTTCACATATCTCAAGAAAGGAGATGGGGTGCCTGCCCTCGCCCCATATCTTATGTCCAGCTTAGGCAAGGGAAGCTGAGCTCAGAAAAAGTTAGTGATTGACTACTGGAGGGGCTGGACAGGTACGTAATCAAAGAGGAAATTATGCAATGCCTACCATTACTGTGCTACCAGTTTGACAATGCGCATTTGTAAATCTGGTTTTTGATGGAACTGACGTTTAACTACATGAAGATGTGCTTGTCAAAAATTAAATCCACCCAATATGTCAAGTCTGGTTTTGCATCTCCGTGACCTATTGTCACTGTTTCTGTATATAAGCTGATCCTAGGCACTTGGTGGAGCTTTGTACCCTAGCAGAGGGAAAAGAACTAGACCAGACACAGAAATGAGGGTGTGCCTGCTGTAGGAGCAGGGACCATTCTCTGGGACTGAGTTAAAATAGACTAATATTGTTGACATCCAAAGAAGATGAGAACGATTAACATTTGAGCTGCATACCTCTTGTTCAGGTAGCAGTTGCAGTACATTTTGCCAATCTTTGACACAGATGCTGCAACCCAATGCCGGAACAGGAAGAAATGCTGGAGAATGGAGTGGTGCTGTTGCTGTTCAACCGACCTCCAATGATCAGTGTTCCGAGATCTCTGCATCACTACCCTGTAAGAAAGAAATCTATGGTACAAGTAGCACCTCATTGATACGAGAGGTAAATTCAAAAAGCCTGGAGGGGCAAATCCAAATCTTCCCAAAATGCTCGGCTGCAAACACACCACTTCTCCATCTTTATACTTTAGCATCTTTCTGTGGTCCAGGGCAGTCTCCCCCTTGCCCCTGCCCATGATAATCAGACTGCTGATAAATAGTTGCTGCCACCCTTATTCATTGTGGCACCTGCTGGTTCCTGCTGACCTTAACTTGAATGTGGTATCTGCAGCTTTGTGACCCTCCCAGCTTCTCCTTTACCTCAAGCATGGGCCACCTGGCTCCAATGCAAATGCCACGATTTCTAATGTGTGGGAAAAAAGGTTAAAATACTTGATTGTAAGAACAAAGTGTCTCCCTAGCCACGCTGCTGTATCCTTATGCTGTCACGAAATGTAAACAAGTACAAAATACTTGCAGGGCCACTGACCTTTCTAGCCAATCCATACAGGTGTTTTCTGTGCCCCACCTGCTTAGCAATGTTTACTATTTCAAGAGAAAGTCAGTCTCCTCTGTATACTAGAATTTTATTAAATGCTGAACTTTTGAACCAAAACATGTACAGGCATTTTTTAATATATAGGTAATAGAACAGAGAGAAAATCCAATTTTATTGAGTACTATCTAAGTGTTCACTGCATTGTACCTAAACCTGACATTCAAAAGTAAGCCTTGACTGCAAACCTTATTGCCACCGATGTGGCTCTTACAACAGAGTTAGGACAAGATCCATTGGTTACTCCCTAATGGACAGTTTGGTGACAATGTGGAACAGCTGGGTAACCCAAGCACCTCGTAAGTGTCCTCTGGAAGCTCACATCCATGCTTTAATTTTGGGAATATAAGCAAGTCACTTTCTCTTTATCTCACAGCCAGATCTGAAGTATTGTGAGTACAGCAAATCTTGTGGTGACCAACTTGAGTTCAGAAAGTACACACCTAATGAACCTTAATAGGCAATGGAGAACTTGTTGGGTATCCTCCTACAAAATAACTTGCCATCTGATATCTCAAGAGCATCCACAGGCATTAGATTGTCAGCACAGGTGAGGTGCTTCCAAAGTTCAGATAATGCAAGGTGCTTTTCATAGGCAAGTCATCACCTTAAAGAACAAGGAGGAACACGTCTGTCTATAGCCACTGTCGAGCAAACAGGTATAACATGCACTGAAAAAAAAAAAAATTAAGAGCCCAAGCGGAAGATTGTATTCTCCATACAAGACAAGTATTATTCAAACCAGATAATCAGACTTTAAGGCGTTTCATACAATTGGCCCCACATGACACTAGTTACAAGAACTGAGGTAATCAACATGACAGTCAGAATGAGCAACAAAATATCTTTAGATAGCAGACTTTAATCAAGGGATGTTCTGTCTAATGCTTATCTGTATACAACAACAAACAATAGGATCAGTGCAGATGCAAACCATTGGCTTGCGTAGAAGGATAACCATTAGGGCAACTGCATAGTCAGGTATCTTTTTTTGTCATTTACTTGTATTGGGATTTGCAGCAGTTCATCAGAAGCACTACTTGGTAGAAGGGCAAATAGCTGTAAATCTGCTGTGATTGCAGATTTCTCACTCTTCTGATTCTCCTTTTCCCTTGAGATATAACACCACTAAACTGTGTAACTCCAGGTTGGTGTCAGTGTGTTCACAAGAGCGAGGTCAAACAATATTGTTATTGCCAAGAATAAAGTAAGTCCATGTGATACCCTCTAAGTAAAGGGTAAGTGAAACCTTAAAAATTCAATGAGCGTGCAGCAATATCTAAATCCACTCGTCCCTAGGACAATAAGTACATCTTTTCACAAAGACTGTCCTTTTATCCCTGTGCATAATTGGCCAAGGAGTACTTGCTCAACACTGCTTATTAGAAGCTATGAACCTGAAAAATAGTCTAGAACTGTTGATTCATTGAATGGCAGGGGAAATCTGTTAGTATCACTAACTGGTTAAGAGATAGTGTTGGAGGACATAGTGATAATTCATTGTAATAGCTTCTATGATATTTTTTTAACTTTAAAAAGAAAGGCAGATCCTCATTATGGGCCTCATTACTCATTTTGGGCCTCATTACCATGTTGTGTGGACTGGAACGCCCGACCATAGGTCGACGGTTCCATCCGCATAATTTGGATGCGATCGCCCTATGGGTGGTCGGAAAAATCCATTTTACAATGGCAGCTTGTGCAGTGGGTGGGAAAGGCCCGCCGTACAACTTACTGGTCAAGAAATAGTGTTGGAGGACATAGTGATAATTCATTGTAATAGCTTCTATGATATTTTTTTTAACTTTAGAAAGAAAAGCAGATCCTCATTATGGGCCTCATCACTCATTTTGGGCCTCATTACCATGTTGTGTGGACTGGAACGCACGACCATAGGTCGACAGTTCCATCCGCATAATTTGGATGCGATCTCTCTATTGGTGGTTGGAAAAATCAATTTTACAATGGCAGCTTGTGCAGTGGGTGGGAAAGGCCCGCAGTACAAGCTGCAATGTAAAATGGATGATTTGAAACATCCCTGCACTATGTGTCAGGCAACTCACGGTGTCTGCTGCATGGTGCAGCCATGTTTAGGGGGCCATAGGTCCCAGACCCCATAGTGGAGGGCCAGGGACAAAGAGGGCCCTGCTAGGGGCCTACAGAGTCACTTTCCGAAAGCCTTCCCATGTCTGAAAGGCGGACATGGAAAGGCTGTTGGAAAGCGCCATCATAACCTCAATGGCGGAGCCGAGCCTTGCTCTGCTGTCATTATGGGATTATGGTGGCTTCCAATACTCCGACTGGCTCCTTGAGCCAGTCAGAAGCACAGCGGAATCCCCCTGCAAGTTTCTGTCTGACCGCCATCATTGTAATACGGTGGTTGAAGTGAAACGAAAGATGTCAGTTGAAAAGCCTCACACAACTAGTCAGAGGCTTTCCACCCGTAATCGTGCCTATAGTTGTGTGGTTGAATCAGGATGGGTAAATTAATGAAAGATTGAATAGTTCCTCTTTGTGGTTTCATACCTCATAAATTTGCTCTGAGTGGTAAGCTTTTGAACATATTTGATCACTAAATGTCTTTTGTGAATTGTGCATCTGATCGGTTCAACCTGCTATTTTGAATTAGGCTAATAATCTGCTCGTAGTATGCTTCCACTCATTCAAGAGCCACCAACTGCCTAGCGTTAGAAAGACATGGCAACCTGGCAGAACCAATTTCACATGCAGCTATGATCATACTCCAACTACTGTCCAATCTCCCTGCTCCCCTACTTGGCTATGGTACTGCAGTCCCATGTGGCCAAATGCCTCTGTGCCTTTATGGAGCAGTCTGAATACCTCAACCCCCATCAAGTGGGGTTTCCCCCAGCCCACTCAACAGAGGCAGTGATTCTGACTGTGCTGGACACACTCCAGAAGGAAGCCAACAAAGGTTCTCCCCAGTCCCTGGTGCTGTTGGATCTCTCCGCTGCATTTGACACGGTCGACCATGGTATCTTGGTTGACCACGTCAGGGACGTGGGCATCCAAGGATCAGCTCTCAGCTGGATTAGATCATTCCTGGAGGACTGCTCCCAGTTGGTCCGCTTAGCCCAGTTTATGGCACCAAGAAGGAGAACAACATGTGGAGTATCTCAGGGCTCCGCATTATCACCGCATTTGTTCAACCTATACCTTCTCCCATTGATGTAGTGCATGCTTCAAAATTAAATTGATGTTACATGGAATTATGCTGGAAAGGAAGGTATGTATATTCAACTATGCAAACGATCTACATTTATTGTTACACACCTGACTCGGTATCCATATTCCAAGCTACCATGCTGCACATCAGCAATTCGATGAACAGCAACCATTTAAAACTTAATCCGGACAAGACTGAACTTATTCTGACAGGGGTTATGCATAACCCAATGAGGTCACACTTCTGGCCAGTTGAGCTGGGTTCTTCCCCATTTTATCCCCCTCCGCCAAGAGTCTTGTGGTGACAATCAATTGTGACCTTACGATAAAAACTCTAATTGGATCAGTAATCTCTACTTGCTTCTTTCAGATAAGGAAAATAAGGAAGATCAGCAGACTCCTCACTAGGAAAGGAATTATTCAGGTTGTTTTAGCCATGGTTATATCGCACATAGACTATACCAATTCCCTATACTTCGGCACACCACTGTATCTAACTAAAAGACTGCAACTGGTGCAGAACCAGGCTTCCTGATTGATCTTCCAACAGCCCTTATGGAAACACGTCTCCCCTCTCATGAGGAAGTTGCATTGGCTTCACATACCACAACGATGCCCCTCTTTAAAGGCATATAACTACCTGCAACCTGCGCTCAGCCAACATGAACCTTCTGGTCACTCCCTCCTACAAACTGTAGCAGCAGAGCGGATGCAGGTTTGCAGTGCTGGCACCTAGATTCTGGAACACCCTTCCACTGGACATCAGATCGCGCACTGACCTTTTGAGATTCAGATGACTTCTTAAGACATGGTTATTCACTCAGTCATACAAATAAATCAATGGGGCTCCGGCATTTCCTAGAACAGCGCCAAGAAGCCAATTGGTGTACGTGCTTTCTATAAGAAATTTTAACATAAAATAACATAACAAACAGTACCACGCACGGCAACAAACACTAATTTTGCTCAGCAGATATAGTCGTGAATAGTGACTACAAACATACCGACCTACAATATTGAAGTCAAAATAGAGGCAAACATTATATTGACAATCTAATACTTATAATTAAAATAACACAAATATCGAAAACCACAATATAGAGTAAACAATGGCTAAAATATAGAAAAATCAAATATATTACATTTAAATTTATTTAAAATTTTGAAAAATTCCAACACTTCAAAACTATTTTTAATATCATTACAATGTATTTATTTTGTGACTATTGTTTTGGTTAGTCATGTTGACCTTGTAAAAAAAATTACAAGTTCCTGAAAATGTTTTAAATGAAAAAATATGTATATAAAAGGTTTTTTCTCTGAACTACACAAATATCTCAAACAATAAAGATCTTCTACTAATCTTAACCATTCTTTCCGGTATCAGAAATTCTAAAGTGAAATTAATATAGAGATAAGTGTAAGGTAAGTTAAAAATGGGCCTTTATGGTAGCTTCAGAGCAGATGGTAAATTACTAATAGACCACTTTAGTGATATATGATAGTTTTTAAAAACATATAACAAAAAGTCAATCTAGTTTTCTATACTTTTTCATTATCATGTTTCCACAAATGCGTGCAATTTGTACCTTATCCATGGCAGCCACATCTTCGGTATCAATACTTGGTTGTCTAAGTGGGACAGCAGTCCTGGAAATAGAAGTATTATTAGACGATAGAGTATTGCGTTGAATGTTTGCATTAATATAGTTTCCTTCTTCTGTTTTCTGATTGAGCATTTGTTAGTATGTCTGAAATTCATAAAAATCGATACATCTTCATATCATTTGAATGGACCTTTACATTCTTCTACTTTGCACGTGGTTTTAAATAGTTGAAAAAGTGCTAAGTAGTAAAATTCTGGGCCCGATTCACAGAACTAACACCAAATCCTAAATGTACTACCATTTTGGTTTTCACAGAAGGCACTTACTCATTTTGGTATTCATAGAAGGCACTTACTCATTTGAGTAAGTGCACTTACTCATGTTGGTATTCACAGAAGGAATTTACTAATCAATGAATAAGTGCCTTCTGTGAATACCAAAATATGTAAGTGCCTTCTGTGAATACCAAAATGAGTAAATGGCAGTAAGTTTAGGATTTTGTCTTAAGACAGTTCTTTTCTCCTGTTTCATAACTTAGTTTACAACAATTAATAAGAGCAGGTTTAGTATGACGTATAGAACAACCATTGGTACCTTCTACATGAAATTTACTACTGTTGATATCTTCCAAGAAAGTGTTGGGTGATCCATCAAGTGAGGGCCGAGAAAAAGGCAGGGTACCCAAAACATATTTTCCCCATTTATTTTCCATAGAGAAATCCAACAGCGTTGCAGCAAAAACTGCTGAATGGATTTACACCAAACTGGGCAAAAAGCTATATCTTGCTGCAGAAAATGTAATTTCTGTGGTTTTGTGGAAATCTGTTCAGTATTTCCTGAACAATTCAAGCTCAAAAACATTGTATATTTCCTACCGCGGTGGCTCAGGAGAACAGACAGATCTCAAGCTGTGATCTGATTGGCTGCCACTAAATCAAGAAGGATGTTGTGCCAGCCAAGTCCTATAAAAAAAATAGAAGGGCATAGGGTAGGAATACCCTGCCCCCCTAGGCCTGATTGAGGGGACCTAGAGGAAGCTACCCTGTCCCCATTCATACCAGGGCCAAAAACATTTTTTTTGTAATATTTCAGCACATTCACAACATTGTTACCCTTGGGCACAGTGTTCCCACAACTGATGCTATTTGAGAAGTCATGATTCTTGTTATGAATGTTAAGATTTAACGGGGGCGTGGCTGAGCACGTAATGGTGGTGGACGTGCCGGGGTAGAGCTCCAGGAGAAGCTCCCCTACCGCGGGACATTTCTCCGCTTCCAGCGCCCCAAACCCGCTGATATTTTCGGCGAGGGCGCAGGAAGCTCATTTACTCGTGCTGGCGAAGTTTGAAACCGGCAGCTTGTTCCTAGCCGCTCCGCCAGACGCGGCTTCTGCGTGCCCCGCTGGCGGACTCCTCCGGTTGGCGCCTGTGGCCAATTGAGGCCGGGGACGCGTCAGGCCTACTAGGACCCGGGGCAGGAAGTTAATACACGCGCCATCGGATGCCCTGATACTGTCGCCGATCCCCCCTGGCTGCATCTGCAACGCCACCGGAGCGGAGATTGGACCCCTGGGCGGCGCGGAGCAACGAGACGGCTGGAGAGCTGTGTGCAGAGGGGTAACGTCGTACGCTGGCAGAGATCGCCTCCCCCCCCAGCCACGGTGAGCCATATAGACTTTGAGTGAGAGCAGATGGGCCCGACGGTGAACTGCCCTAGATGTCATGATTGAGCCCTCAGGCGATTAATCCAGAGCCTTTCTGTTCACTGGGACAGCTCTTCACTGGCGCGGCCTGTTGTGCCCCAGCTCCCCCCTCCCTGGGCTATTGCGCAATCGTTACCAACACTCTGGGCTGGTACTGACGGGGCCTGTGTGCCTTGGGACACGTGTGAGATTCCTACCCAACCTCGGCGCTGCCAAAGCGAAAGAGAGACGCGCCTACAGTTGCTGGCTGCACTAGATCGCCGACTACGGACGCCTGGGGTGAGGAGAGGGCCATACCCGTCTGCCTGACATCTGCCCTACCCTGCAATTCATGGAGGGGGTTACGCTAGCGGATGCGCCAGCTTAGGGAGCCCCTGCCGCTAAGATCAACTTTGGAAGCCCCTCTAGATCCACCAACTGACATTGGAGGGGGCCGGAGAGGATGCGGGCCGTGCAGATTTAACACTGTCCCTCAGTGAAGCCTCTTTTCCTACTGGGAGACTTTTCCGGGACCCCAGGGGGTGGATGACCTGCGTTCCCCCACATTCGCCTTGCGTAGCCCTGGAGCTACGCAGTCTTTGTCCGCTACTGTGGAGTGTCCCGCCCCATCACACTGTCTTTGGAACACTAGTGCGACTTTCATGTCTGGGGGGCCCAAGACGAGAGCTGGTGCAGGCGGCACTCTGGTGAAAGGGAGAATGGCGAAACAGACGGAACATGACCAGACTGCCTCCAAACTGGACACGATGTTAGCAGCGATGGAGAGGCTGGAGGAATCGCTGCAGCAGACCCGCACGTCCCTAGAGACTAAAATTGATAAAGTAGCAATTGATCTGACGCACCTCCGTGCTGACCATAAGAAACTATCGCATCGGACGGCGGATCTTGAACATACCGTGGCGGATATGAACAGAGTGGAATTTCTGGAGGACCGGGCAGAGGAGGCGCAGGGACTTGCCCGGAGAAACAACGTTCACATAGTGGGTCTGCCGGAACGATGGGAGGGGAGAGAACCGGCGGAACACATGGAATATTGGCTCAAGACCTTACTCCCGGAAGGTACCCTCCCACAACAATTTGTGGTGGAGCGCGCCCACCGTGTACCAACGCGCCCTCCTCCTGAAGGCTCCAATCCGAGGCCTATGCTTATTCGCATCTTGAACTACAGAGACCGAGATACCATACTGCGTGAGCCTCGGAAACTGTCTGACGTCAAAGTTGAAAACGGCAGAATCATTTTCTTTCTTGATTACACTGTACAAGTACAACGCCAGTGCCACTCTTTCTTGGCGGTAAAACAACGCCTTCGATGCCTGGCTCTGAAGTATTCTCTACTCTTCCCGGCTCGCTTGCGTGTGATGGCGCAAGAGAAGACGCACTTCTTCAATACTCCGGAAGCAGTTGAGGCTTGGCTTGACTCCAGTGTCGATACGGAACCTAGAGAAATGCCGCCGAAGCCACGATGCGAACGTGGCTCCCGAAGACGGAGCCGCAGAAGACCCTCCCCAATGCACTCGTCACACACGGAAGTGGGTCCCACACCTGAACGCATGCAGAGCGAGCAACAGGAAGCCCTTCGCATGGCGGGTGAAATCAGCGGCTCACGCACGGAGGATCCCGTCATGGAAGCTAGTCCTGAGGCCCTTGCGAGCGACGATGAATACATCTACGGCTTACCGGACTCCCAAGTATCGCTGGACCTCCCAGATGTCACACCGCAAACTGCAGATATGTTCCACTGATAATATCCTGGGATACTTGCTTCATTACTTGGTCGCTGAGAGACCCGCAGGGGCAATGCTTACACAGAGTCCGGACACAGAGATGGATCTTACTACCTGGCTCTGTCACACTAGGGGTGCCCCCCCCTGCTTGCCTTGGACACGTATACTGCACTCTGCACTCCTGTTGCGCCATGGGGGCGATCACTGTAGGTGAGGCGTGGGACTATGCCAAGGGGTGGACGACTCCCCTTGAGGTGAGTGCCTTGCAGCAGACTGAGTCGCGGTGCCTTTGAGCAGCGGGTCCTTGGACACGCTGGAAAACTTTCCACTGACTTTGCCAAGCTTTGCCGGAACTGAACTAGTAATCACTACCTGCCTGTAGTGGGGGACAGAGCTTTTGTCTTCCTCGCATGTATACTCTGTAAAGTAAAAAATCACAACTTAGTGACCCCCCTTGAACTTACGTACTTTTAATGCTCATTAGAGCGTTTGGACGACAACATGTTATGCTGTTGACTTTGTGGTATTATGTTGATTTTTTTTTTTCTTGTTTGCAAGACAGGTGGTGTTTCTTTTTCTTCCCTATTTCCTAAATGTGTGTTCGTGGGACGCCAGCCGGGGACCAATGATATTTCAGAATTGTTGTGGATATCTAACCTGTAATGTACCTAAACTGTGTGCTGGGGGGAGGTGGCCGAGAGGGGCTATGGATGAAGGGACACACGATGACCATGGTTAAATTCTGTACTTGGAACGTGCGTGGTATGCATACACCCTCACGTTTATTCATATCTTAAACGACACCAAATACACATCGCATTGTTGCAAGAGACCCATTTGACAGACCTAGATGTGGCCACACTGCGCCGCAGGTGGAGGGGACAAATTTATGCCACGGGATTCTTGGCATTTGCACGAGGAGCTTTAATTTGGATTCGCCCGGTGGTCCCCTTTGCACTAGCTCATAGCACAATAGATATTGAGGGCAGATATGTACTTTTGCAGGGCAAGCTAGGTGGACAGCAAGTGATTATGGTTTCCATTTACGCACCTAATTTGGAGCACGGGAGTTTTTTTTCTTGACTGTCGTCGGCGATGGCGCCATGGCCGGGTGTCCCGCTTCTAATCGGAGGCAATTTTAACTGTGTGCTAGATGTTGCGCTTGATCGCTCGTTCCCCCCCTTAGCCACTGCTCCGACGCATGGAGCGCAGAGGGCACTTACTAGCTGGGCATCACAGTGGGACCTGCATGATGTTTGGCGTTCCTGACACCCCAATGTGAGGATTTATTCGTATTACTCGGGTGCCCATGCCTTACATGTTAGACTAGACAGATTTATGCTCACAAGCGACTTACTCCCCCATGTTACTGGCACTGAATATTTGGGGCGCACTCACTCTGACCACAACCCGCACACACTAGACTTTGCCTGGGAGCGCCCCCATCCGCCGGCGCCCATGTGGCGTCTTCAACCGGATGTTTTATTAGATGCCGCATATAGGGAGGCGCTCTCACATTGCATTTTGCCCTACTTTGAGGACAATACTGACACTGCAACTACCCCGCAAATAGAGTGGAATGCATTCAAGGTAGTTACGAGAGGCGACTATTTAGGCATGCAAGCGAGTATGCGACGCCAGGTGGAAAGAGACTTGACGTGTGTACAATCTGCCTTACTAGATGGCGAATGAGAGGCAGCTGAGGGTGATAACACGAGATTAATGGTGGTCCGTGAGCAACATGTGCGCCTTTTGGACAGATTAAAAAACCTGAATTATGCAGCCCATTCGGCACGCACACATAATACTGGGGACAAACCGGGCAAATTATTATCTTGGTTAATACGACGGGACACTCAAACGGCGCCAGTTCTAGCGATTAGTACCACTCCCGACTCCACAGTCTACACAAAGAGAGCCATACACGAGGCATTCACGAACCACTACGAGGGCCTTTATCGCTCCGGGCTGCGGGTTGCTGAAGATGAAATATCGGAATACCTATCTCTGCTTCCCCTACCAATCGCCACCAATGCACAAAGAGAGGAACTGGGAGTGCCACTTGCGGCAGAAGAGCTCAGGGCGGTCATTTTTTTCCTTTCCAATGGCAAGACCCCAGGACCAGACGGGTTGCCTGCGGAGTTCTATAAGGCCTACTCCGCTATCCTTATACCCGAACTATTGCGGATGTATAAGGCAGCAATAGACAATTCTGCTCTTTCCCCAACGCTGAATGAGGCGCACGTAATATCCCTTTTGAAGCCTGGTAGAGATGGCCTCAATCTGGGGTCATACCGACCACTCGCGCTCCTTAACACAGATTACAAGATCCTGGCGGCTACCCTTGCTCAGAGGTTGGCTCCCTTAGTGCCTGACCTAGTACACCCTGACCAAAACGGTTTTGTGCCGACCCGGAGTACGTCCTATAAATTCAGACGCCTCTTTAGAATACAAAACCTAGCCAAGTCTAAGTGGCCTCGCTCGGGGTGTTTGGTTCTTGACCTGGAGAAAGCATTTGACTTCGTGGAATGGACGTACCTGATGCAAGTGATGCAAGTTCCAATACACAGAGGCACTAGACAGGGGTGCCCTCTTTCCCCCTTGATCTTTGCTCTGATGATGGAGCCCTTGGCGACATTGCTCCGCGACTCTGGTGCCGCTTGGGGCATCCCTTTGGCTGATGGGATACACTCGGTGTCGCTCTATGCGGATGATCTACTGATCTATGTCAGAGACCTGACTCGCTTCCCACGTGAACTCACCTCCATATTCCGCGACTTTGGAAGTATATCAGGCCTTCGGGTCAATTGGGCAAAATCAGGAGTGTATTTTTTTGCCGCAGACACGCCGGAGCGTGATATTATAGTAATGGGTGAAAAACTCGTCTGTTACCCGACCGTCTTTCGTTATTTGGGGATCCATATTTATCGAGACCCAGCTGACTTACTAGAGGGTAACCTCACGAGAGCCATTTTGTCGCTCACAGCGCAGGTGGCCTTTTTTACACCCTTCCGTTAACTGTCCGGGTCGGATTACCCTTGCCAAGATGATTATGCTGCCGAAACTCTTGTACTTTTATGCTAACTTGCCAGTGTATGTTCCGACTAAAACTTTCTGAGAACTGGAATCATTGACTAGGCGGCTGATCTGGAATACATGGCGCCCCAGAGTTGCGCTGAAAACGCTCTATGCGGCAACCGAGTCAGGGGGGGTTATCTGTCCCAAACCAGAAGCTCTACTACCTGGCAGCGCAGCTGCAGTGGGTCGTCTACTGGCTGAGCGGTAAGAACCTCTGCGATACGACTTCGGATGACACCGTCATGTCGGTGGCTCAGATACTTGCGTTATTTCACCCCCTGACTAAGAAACGCTGCCCAGACCAGTTGCACCTTGCGGTGGCGAGGAGGTGTTATGGGAGGAGCCTAAAACTTACGAGCTCGGTCACACCTTATGCCCCAATCTACCGTTGCTGGAAACACCTTGGGAGAGTGGCATGTTCACGGAGGCGGCACTAGGCAGTTGGACAAATGTTGACTTGGAAACTTTGGGAGACCTTTTTGCAGACGGCACTTTACTCCCGTTTACTTCCCTGACAGCCAACACGGGACTATCACCTGGACAATTTCTAACACACGCGGCACTGCTTCATCTACTGACTCAGGCTTGGGGCGACCTCGCAGTGGAACTACCTCCTCACTTACTGATTCAATACTTGTATGTGATAGGAAACGGCTCTCATATAGTACACTGGCTTGCCCAAGCACTGCACACACACACACAATTTTCGCCACAACGCTTACGAGACAAATGGGCTGCAGACAAAGGCCGTGCCTGGACCGACAAGGAATGGACAGTGATACTGGCTGGGGTGACTAATATTCCGCGTTTCAAATTATACAGTATTACATAGTGCACCGCGCGTATTTGTCCCCGGACAAAATCAATCGATACTTCGGCCTAGACTCATCAGCGTGCCCCAGATGCGGACTTGTAGACGCGCACCTACTCCACATGCTCTGGCCGTGCCCTCTCCTGCACAATCACTGGACACTGATTTCGACCTCTTTGGCGGTGGCGACTGGGGGTAATTTGTCCCTCACCTAGGAGGCTTGCTTGCTGGGCCTGTTCAAGAGAACGAAGCAGAACAAGGTGCAGGCTAGATTCTGGGATCTGGGGCTGATAACTGCGAAGCGCCTCATCATCAAGCGCTTCACAACCCACAAATTGGCGCACCTCATTTGATAACTGGGCGAGGGCAGAAAGCGTGGCACTACACAGGGAGGAGACGGCTGGACTGCGCAAGTTCCCCATGGCGCAAGACTGGGACAACATCCTGGCTGCTTATCACCAAGTGTACCTGCAGAAAGGCAATATCTAACTTCGGGTACGCAGCAGTCAACTCACCCAGTCACCCCTACCTTTCCCCCCACCCCTTCCCTCCAACTTCCCCCCTCTTCCCCTCCTCCACTCCCCTTCAACCCTCTCCCCCTCTCTTTCCCCTCTCCTACCCCTACACACCAGTCTCACACCTTTGCACGCTCCAGATTAGCTCCCTGATCAGCCCTCCTGCCTCCCCCCCTCCAGTTCATTGTTAAGCCCACTGCGTTTTGCATCCATTGGCCCTCTCTGCGGCCGTGGTACTACTCACACCCGTTCCTGACTGCCCTGATTGAATCACACATCCCTAGTTTACCTTTGCCTAGTCTTGCAAACCCCCCCCGATCCCAGGTTGTTGTTCATGGTTTCCAGTTTAAAGCAAAAGATTTGAATACCTACGACATGTATGCCACGACTACTAATACATGATACCACAGGAATTATATAGCTGATACCCCTACCTACTCATTCCATTGGTATAGAGTTGGGAATTGTTTGGCGTTTTCAGCACACTGCTGTTGTTGATTTGTGACTTACCAACTGTTCAGTGCACTATACGAGCTTATGGCCGAGTCGCGATATGTACATTGCTTTACTCTTCATATACCGTTTATTTTTACCTGTAACCTACATTGTATCAATACGATGGGTAAGATGTGCACTGATGATGCTATGCCAACAATATGTACCTCTTTCATATATGTGTACGAATTGAACGTCACCTAACAACATAACTAATAAAAGATATTCAAACAAAATGAATGTTAAGATTTAACATGCTATAAGTGATGTAACATGAAAGGAGATAAACAGTGCATGGAGAAGGTGCGACTTATAGTTAGCATAGTCCACACCTAGCGAGTTGACAACACTGTGTATGGAGGTGCACAAGTTAAAATAAGTTTGGGGTGGGGCGTATATTATAACTTTAAGTTATAAATATAGAGTTAGAACTATAACTTTTGGATGTCTATGGTTTGTGTAGTTTAAGTTGTTTTTCTATAGAAATAACAAATACAATGTTCTTAACTATAACTAAATGTAATACTTTGTTATTCCATTGAATTTGTATGTTTTTTTGTTTTTTAAGTTGCTTTTTATCATATAATGTTTTCTATGATATTAATTTTTTGTCTTTTGGTACTGTGGTCAAAGTTAATTATAAAGGTTAGTGTCATCTGCGTGATCATCTTGCTTTTCACTTGTGCATCCTCGAATGTGCCACAGTATCTCAGCACATTTTGATGCATCAATTCTGTTTATTAGGTTTAAACAGCCAAAAGAACACATTCATCTTACATAGATCTGTCACTTGCAACCAAAGGTCCAGCAACTCAATGGCATAGTATAACTGATAAATAAAGCTTAAACCATATCCCAAAAACTTCTCCCCACCTGACCCTCCCGGTCACTCGTTTTTAAAATTGAGCATACAAGCTGGTCACCACTAAGCCTGTTGATTGGCCCCTGCGCATGTCTGTGATATGCACTTAGCTTCAAGCTTCACCCAAGGATGTTACTGGCAAGTGTTAGTGGGTCCTGCCAGGTGTGGCAGCAGGTTCATCAACTTAAGGTATTTAGGACAGGTCAGTTTGTTGAATTCTGCAGATAGGATTTCTATAAATGGGGTAAAGAGTTTTCGGCAGGTGTCCTTTTTGAGCTTGGCTGAGAGCGTAAGTTTCTCCATAACTAGTATGACCCTTGCTCACTGCTCCATCAGGATTCAAGCAAGCCGGGCCGACGACGCCTGAAATGGCAAGAACCGGTCCCCGGAAGCTTGTCTCCTTTCTGGTGAAGAATTGGCTTGGTAGTTTGGTCTGCCCTGTTCCCATGATGCACTGGGCCAGGGACAGACTAATTTGCATATAGCCAGGTTCTGAGCTGGTATGGGGCAGTGAGCTAAATAACGGTGATGGATCAAGCCCTGATCTTTGGACTGGGTAAGAGTGGTCTGCTTAATTCAGACACTCTGTTCATCACCACCCCCTTTTCTGAATCATTTTGTCCACCATAAGCGTGGAAGGGTATACTCAGACATGAGTCCCTTGCTCACTGCTCCATCAGGATTCAAGCAAGCCGGGCCGACGACGCCTTAAAATTGCAGAAACCGGTCCCCGGAAGCTTGTCTCCTTTCTGGTGAAGAATTGGCTTGGTAGTTTGGTCTTCCCTGTTCCCATGATGCACTGGGCCAGGGACAGACTAATTTGCATATAGCCAGGTTCTGAGCTGGGATGGGGGAGTGAGCTAAATAACGGTGATGGATCAAGCCCTGATCTTTGGACTGGGTAAGAGTGGTCTGCTTAATTCAGCCACTCTGTTCATCACCACCCCCTTTTCTGAATCATTTTGTCCACCATAAGCGTGGAAGGGTATACTCAGACATGAGTCCCTTGCTCACTGCTCCATCAGGATTCAAGCAAGCCGGGCCGACGACGCCTGAAATGGCAAAAACCGGTCCCCGGAAGCTTGTCTCCTTTCTGGTGAAGAATTGGCTTGGTAGTTTGGTCTGCCCTGTTCCCATGATGCACTGGGCCAGGGACAGACTAATTTGCATATAGCCAGGTTCTGAGCTGGGATGGGGCAGTGAGCTAAATAACAGTGATGGATCAAGCCCTGATCTTTGGACTGGGTAAGAGTGGTCTGCTTAATTCAGCCACTCTGTTCATCACCACCCCCTTTTCTGAATCATTTTGTCCACCATAAGCGTGGAAGGGTATACTCAGACATGAGTCCCTTGCTCACTGCTCCATCAGGATTCAAGCAAGCCGGGCCGACGACGCCTGAAATGGCAGAAACTGGTCCCCGGAAGCTTGTCTCTTTTCTGGTGAAGAATTGGCTTGGTAGTTTGGTCTGCCCTGTTCCCATGATGCACTGGGCCAGGGACAGACTAATTTGCATATAGCCAGGTTCTGAGCTGGGATGGGGCAGTGAGCTAAATAACGGTGATGGATCAAGCCCTGATCTTTGGACTGGGTAAGAGTGGTCTGCTTAATTCAGACACTCTGTTCATCACCACCCCCTTTTCTGAATCATTTTGTCCACCATAAGCGTGGAATGGTATACTCAGACATGAGTCCCTTGCTCACTGCTCCATCAGGATTCAAGCAAGCCGGGCCGACAGCGCCTGAAATGGCAGAAACCGGTCCCCGTAAGCTTGTCTCCTTTCTGGTGAAGAATTGGCTTGGTAGTTTGGTCTGCCCTGTTCCCATGATGCACTGGGCCAGGGACAGACTAATTTGCATATAGCCAGGTTCTGAGCTGGGATGGGGCAGTGAGCTAAATAACGGTGATGGATCAAGCCCTGATCTTTGGACTGGGTAAGAGTGGTCTGCTTAATTCAGACACTCTGTTCATCACCACCCCCTTTTCTGAATCATTTTGTCCACCATATACGTGGAAGGGTATACTCAGACATGAGTCCCTTGCTCACTGCTCCATCAGGATTCAAGCAAGCCGGGCCGACGATGCCTGAAATGGCAGAAACAGGTCCCCGGAAGCTTGTCTCCTTTCTGGTGAAGAATTGGCTTGGTAGTTTGGTCTGCCCTGTTCCCATGATGCACTGGGCCAGGGACAGACTAATTTGCATATAGCCAGGTTCTGAGCTGGGATGGGGCAGTGAGCTAAATAACGGTGATGGATCAAGCCCTGATCTTTGGACTGGGTAAGAGTGGTCTGCTTAATTCAGACACTCTGTTCATCACCAACCCCCATAATTTATGTAGCCATGCTGTATAGTCTGGTACCCTATTGGTGCCCCTTGACTTCGTTCCACCCACTGTCCTTTATAGCTAGTATGTTGTCTTGATGTGTATTGGACCTCAGGCAGTGTTCCAGCATCCATCCACATCTATTGCTCCCTATATAAAACATACAGTTGAGATGCATCAGGACATATTCTGCCTTTCTAGAGCTTAAGTTGTCTACATGCTTAAGTTGGCTACATGCTTTGTCAACTCGTGCCAGACCTTGAGGGCACCAGTAGATGGTTTCTAATTCCTTTACTGTCCCCTCTAACTGTTTCTGTTTGTCTCTCCAGTCGGTTATTAGCTGCCGATAGGGCAATCAGTTGCCTGTGACCGAGTGTTGACATAGGTGTCTCCTCTGTGCCATTATTTTGGGGGTATGCAGAAATCATGGCGTCCAAAGCAGCTTTGTTTCTTGGGTTCTGGATGAGGCTGTCTCGCAGTCTTCACATTCTTGGGGCTGCTTGTGGTCTGTCCAATTTCAGCACTAGTGTGAGAGTTGCATGATCAGATAATGACGTAGGGTTGATGCACTCTTCTTTGACTAAGGCCTGTACAATTGGCGTGGCTAAGAAATAGTATATGCAAACATATGTTTTGTGTGCTGTAGAGGAGTGTATAGTCCTTAACATTAGGGTGAGACTACCTCCATATATCCTCTAGGCCACACTGGCAGCCAAGTAAGGCCTTTTGCCGAGAAGGCTCTGGACTGGGCAAACCACTGGCCCGAATGGTCAAGATCATTGCTCATAACAAGGTTTATGTCACCTCCCGTAAGATGGTAGCATCGGGGATTGTAAGACCAGAAACAGAGCCTCCTCAATAGCGTGTTCCTGCTGTAAATTAAGACAGTACAGTCAGGCCATTGTTCTATGAAGGTGCCCTATATGTAGGCGATATGCCAGCAGGTGACCTCTATGTTCATGTAGTTTTCAAAACCCCTCCCCCTGAAGCACAGAGACAAAATATAACCACCCGCCCTTATTCGCTGCTCCAGATGACTTTTGTTTGTGGGATAACCAATGGAACCTCATCCTGTGCTCCCCCTTATTAGCGAATGTGTCTCCTGGAGTACTCATATATCACTACTGCTACGCTCCAGGAGACACAAAATGGCGGCCCTTTTTGTCGGCTCATTCAGGCCACTGACATTGAGGTAGGTTATCTTAATGTTCATAGTGGTATCTTAATGTGGTGGTGATTGTGATGACTCTTAGGGATAGCGTTCTGAGGAGGGGCCTGCGTCATCTCTCTCTATGTGACTCATAGGCCCTAACATTAGTGTACTGTACAGTGTGAGTGACCGGAATAGCAAGAGTAAAATTCAAAAGTAATCCCGAAACATTAACCAAAACACCATTCAGGTGAGGGAATCTAGGCCTCACGATATCTTTGGACACTCCCAAACTGCAACTACAACCTCGACTGAATTGGATTTAGCAAACCATTACACTAAAGGCGCATGAAAATCAACCCGCTGACAGACACATCTTAAGCTTCAGGTATCTGTCACAAAAGACATCAGTAAAGATTCACTTGGAAAGTATGTGGGATTAGTCAGGATATTGAAGGAGACTGGGACATGAACAGGTGGTAGAATACTAGGCTAGGTATGCTTTCATAGGGATATTGCATAGGTAGAAGGCAGATAGTCAAGGTAGCAAAGATATATATGTGGTCACTTCACCAAAGGACTCAACCCCATTGGGCAGCACTCACCCGGATAATCAATTACTCCCTCAATCCACTAACCAGATTACTCTCTAAACCATAAAGAACTCTGCCAGCAGGGTCACCCTCAACCCCATCATACATAGACTCTGCACCCCAGAGAGCTTCACTGGCTTCCCAGGATGCTCTCTTCAAACTCCTGAGACACATATTTAATGTCTTACAGAACACTGACCCAGCATATCTATATGACTTGAGACGAAACACGTGTTGGCGGCTAGATTTGCTACGAAGAATGACATCATAATAAATTACAAGACAATCACCTCAGATTTCAGAAATCTTCTAGACATGTCTGCTAAGCCAAACTCATACTCATACACACACCCCATGCATATGTAGCACCAAAACAGGCAATAGTGCTGTCTACCTCGTTCCGAAAGCCTAGAATACCCTGCCCCTCCAGATCTAGGTCCCCTCTAAGATTCTTGGATTCTTCAAGAATCTGAAGTCTTGGATCTTCAACAAGGTGAGTCTATGGATCAAAAAAGCAAAATATATCCTGAGCTAGTAGCAATAATCAATCAGGTCCTTTAATAAATCACAATCAAGATAGTCTTTGTCTTGTAATTTATTATGATGTCATTCTTCGTAGCAAATCTAGCCGCCAACACGTGTTTCGTCTCAAGTCATATAGACCACAGACTTCTTCAGGACTAGAACATCATAATAATCACAATAAAAACATCATATCAACCAAGTTTGACAATTTTCATCAAAGTGAATTGAATACAAAAGTGGCTGAAAAAACCAAGGTAAGTAGGTAAGAATCTAAAGTCAAAAGCAAAAACCCAAAATTTTAAAAATCACAAAAGAAACACCAATCATTTCCTAGTGTTAGCGAAAACAAAAGGATCTATGTGATCAAAGTTTAGAGCAAACTGTAAAAACCAAGTCAACCAACACCACACCAACAAATACAGTGCTAAAGACAGGAAAAAAGTGCAGTGACTGGAGTCAACCTGGCATTAGTTGCCCAAAGTTATATATCACAAAAAGTGATACACTCTAATTTATATCAGAGAGAAAGAGGAAAAAGGAAAAGGTAGAAGGAAGATGTACCCAGAGCAAACACTCACCTATTGCTATTCTAACAAGTTGTCGTTGAGAGGAGAAATCTTATCAACCTCTAAATAATGTATTGTCACAATCTGTAAGGAATCCAACCAAAACAAATAGTGTAAGTATAACAACCAAGTTCTCAGTGTTGAAGTCACCTAGTATAATCATAATGTGATGTCACTCACTATAGGATCAGGAGACTCTTGAAAAGCAGATCACGAATCTGGTAAATCTTCACAGTCACAAAAGAGCCCCTACCTAATGTTCATAACGAGAGAAACAAAACTCTCCATGAGTTATTGTCCTATCTGACCCCATGGACAAAATATATCCAATATTCCGTATTCAACTTAGCCTTAAAAAGTGACATTAGTCAAAATCTCCGACCTCATAGATAATAGGGTTGTGATTCACCCGAAGGTTAAAATATACATAAAAGTCTTGACGTAGAGACCACTATCCTGTCCCAAATATGTTAACTGTGCTGATAATTCTAGTGAATGATACCATCTGGCGAGTTCGACAAATTTCTTAAACAGAGAATTAATTATGTTAGAATATTGGTGATCTCAGGCTTAAAATTCTACCGTAAAATGTCCCGATAGAGCAGCAGCCTCATATTACATCGGATCAAAAACCCAGACTCACCTCGGAGACGTTATAGTCCGTCACATCTATCAGCAAACGGCGGGTAGCGTGGGCGCCATGTGGAATTGCAATTTATAGTGTCATGATCAAAAACATCAAAATAGGACTGAGTAGCTACAAACCATCACATCTATCAGCCACAAGGACTGCCTAAAATCCACGCCATCTTTAAATGAGGAAATATTCAGCGGTCACACTTACGAAAATAGCCATATCGTTAACAGAGTATATTTTGTATAGAATTATAAAAAGAGACATATATATAAAGTCACGTCAGGTATACATCTATGAAAACCTCGTAGTCATTTAAATAGTATTAATTCAAAAGGGAAAACGTGTCAGCTGTGTGTTATGTTGTATAATTCATGTAATATCACTTTAACAATGTTCATTCCATATTCTAATCTTAGAGTTCTTACCTATGTAATTCTAATGTATTCAGTTGCTACTGACTGCTAACCTGTCTGGCTGTGTACCTGCTCTGTCTTGTATTAAACTCGGATTCAACCTAATTGAAGAGTCATTCATCAATGTAACAACTGGCGACGATGGGGATAATTTTTTATCGTTTTGAGAAACCTGGAAACCGCTTTACTTAATTTTTTTTTCAAAACGAACTGACATGGAGCAGAGACGACGTTAGTGGTGTTTGAACAGCGCGCTGAGGACTACATACATGACGTGCGACCTATTCTGGTGAGCGACACCTTGTCTCAAGAAAAATATTTAATTTTGGATAAATTATCAGCATATATCAACGCTAGAGACATTAACGCTCGAGCGCTTACCGTTGCATTCTTTAATGAGAAGATTGAATGCGCGCGTCTTCTTGTGACGTCCTCAAGCTTGAAGATTCCTTACTGAAGCATCGCTGCTATTCCACTGACGTCAGACGTTCATTGTGAACGTGGTGCATCACGTGATGCGTGGCAGCCATTTTGAATTGGGCAGGCCTACTCGTAGTTTCTGAAACAACACGAAGGACGTTTTAATACCGATTTTGACAACCAGAAGTCGGCTTTTCATAGCGGTTGCAGGTACTTTTCTTGAACGCTTTAAACTATGCTATTGGATTTATACAACTGACACTTTGAAGAATTTCGACATTTACATGGAAATTGGTGGTGAAGATTGGACAGTGTAGAAAAAAGATTGCTACTTCCTTCTTAGTGGCTCACTGAACAATTCCACCATAAACAGCTTTACTGTCAACTGTAGCTTATTTTACCTCAACAACATCATTATTAATTTTTATTTTTAAATTTTTTAAATTTTATAACTCAACATGAGTCAACAAACATTTTCATTAAGTAACCCTCAAGAATTCTGGTGTAAAGGTTCTGAACCAAATTTAAAATGGTTGGAGTGGAAAGACTATTTTTTAAATTACATCGAGACTGTAGATTCAGATGGTAAAATGTCTGCTGATCAAAAGAAACGTATTCTTTTACACTCTTTGGGTCCGCAAGGTCTCAAATGCTATAACCAGATGAACAAACCCATTGTTGGGGGAGGGGATAGTAATGTTTTCACAGTAGCTCTGTCTAATTTAGATAAGTACTTCTCCCCAAAGGTATGTATAGGCATTACGCGATACAAATTCTTCCAAAGAAAACAATCTAAAAGTGAATCTGTTGACGACTACGTTGGGGAATTAAAAAAAATGGGTAATGATTGCGCTTTTGGTGGGTTACTGGAAGATTTAGTTCGAGATCAGGTTGTAATGCATGCTAACAATCCTGCCATTCAGGAACGTCTTTGGATGAATGGCGATGCTTGTTTGGAAGACATTCTAGCATTAGTCCGTAAAGCTGAGTCATCTAGCAGATGTGCTAGTGCTTTGAAATCTGACAGTGTTAACAAAGATGTAGTAGCTAAAATAAATTCCAATTCAAGAAAGAACAGTAATTTTAAACAAAAGAAAGAAACATGGGCGAAGCCAAGGTCTAGCGACGAATCTCCCAAATGTTATAGGTGTGGGAGTTCCGAACATTTAGCTTTTGCCAAGTCATGTCCTGCTAAAAAGAGTAAATGTGGTGCCTGTGGACTGTACGGTCATTATACTAAAGCATGCAGAAGAAGGACAAAGACTGTTAAATGTATTCAAGAGGAGGTTGCCTCTGATGAGAACACTTCTAGTGGTGATGACCAAGCTTCAGAATGTGCTGTAGTTTTGAAGAAGAAACTTCTTCTCAACATCAGGGATGGTTGTTTACTTGTTGACAACAAACCTGAATGTTGGATACACATAGGAGGTGTGCGTGTTAGGGTATATGCTGATTCTGGTTCACCCTATACAATTGTAAATGAAGATATATGGCGTAATACTTTTGTTGACAAGGTAGGTCCAAAACTGTCTTCTCCTGATATTGACCCAGAGGGTTATAATGGCGGGAAGATTGATATTGTTGGTTTTCGTTGGCTGAAATTTGAGTTTAAGAATCGCAATTCATATGGCAAGTTGTACGTATCAAAAAAAGGTCCATCAGTATTGGGATGGAAAGACCAAGGGGATTTACATATAATTCTTGATCCCAATTCAGAGGAAAAAGTGTTAGTGATGGATGAAGGCACTAAGACTGGTGGAGAACTTTAAAAAAAATTCCCTGCTGTATTTAAAAAAAAAACAATTGGCAAATTAAAGGATTTTGAACATAAAATAATTTTAAAAGATTCAGCGGTACCAAAAATCCACAAGGTTAGAAGTATACCAATTGCTTTAAGAAAAGACGTTGCATCTGAACTTGAAAAATTGGTCTCCTCTGACATAATTGAACCAATTGAGGCATCAGCTTGGGTTTCTCCTTTAGTGGTAGTAAAACGTACCAACGGTAAATTGAGATTATGTGTTGATCTACGCCATTTAAATGATAATATAATAGTAGATCAATTTCCTCTACCAAAAATTAATGAAATGTTAGCCTTGCTTGATGGTGCTAAGTGGTTCACCACAATAGATCTATCTGCCGCTTACCACCAGATTCCTCTGTTTAAAGACAGCAAACAATACACTGCTTTCATAACCCCCCAAGGATGTTTTCAATTCAAGAGAATGCCTTTTGGCTTAGCTTCGGCTGCAGCTGTTTTCCAGCGTTTAATGCACAGATTGTTTTCCACAGTTAAGAACACAAAGTTTTTCCAGGATGACATTCTCATTTTTGGTAAGGAAAAGGCAGATCACGACAGTACCTTGAACGAAGTTTTAAGCATACTAAATGAGAAAGGTTTGACAGTTGAATATACCAAATGTACTTTTGCTAGTGATCATGTCACTTATTTAGGCCATGTCATAGATTGCAACGGTATTAGACCAAAAGCTAATTTAATTGATGCAATCAAATGTGCTCCTTCTCCCAAAGGGAAAGATGATGTTAGATCCTTTATTGGTCTAGCTGAATTTTGTTCTAAATACATTCCAAATTTTGCAACCAGAACATATAATATTAGACAGCTGTTAAAAAACAAAACAAAGTTTGTTTGGTCTATAGAATGTGAACAGGATTTTGAAGACATAAAAAGCTGCATCACTAATATTGCTTCTTTAAAAAGTTTTAATCCTGAAGCTCAAACTATCATCACCACAGATGCCAGCATTAAAGGTTTGGGTTCTGTCTTATCTCAGGTTAGTTTGAATGGTAAGGAACAAATTGTGGCATATGCTTCCAGGTCACTCTCGCCTACAGAGGAAAAATATTCTACCATTGAAAAGGAAACTTTGGCATGTGTATGGGCGGTTAATCACTTTAGAGCTTTTGTATGGGGTACAAAGTTTATTTAGCGCTGTGATCACAAGCCATTACTCAGAGTCCTAACCACTGAAGGTACTGTGAATACTTCTGCGAGAGTTGCCAGACTTGCTATCAAACTGCAAGATTTTTGTTATAAAATGCAATATGTGCCAGGCAAAGAAAATTGTATAGCTGATTTCCTTTCAAGAATGCCAAAACAACTTGAGGAATGTGAGGATGAATTATGGAATTCTTTCCAAGTAGCCTATGTTCAAGACATGGAAGGTGCAGGCATTCTGAAGGAGAAATGGGATGATGAATATCTAAAAGATGAAGAATTATCTTTAGTGAAATCTCATCTAGCTGGGTCCTGGCCAAAGAAGGTAGATAGCCGGCATCCTTTGAAATCTTTTTGGGAGGTTAGATTAGATTTAAGTGTCCGAGATGGAAGCATCTGGTTTGGTGAGAGAGTCATACCTCCAAAGACTTTGCGTTTGCACATCATGGCTTTATGCCATGAGGGTCATTTCGGCATTGTCCGTTCTAAACGCACAGTTAAAACCTCATTTTGGTGGCCCGGTATGGATGTAGACATTGATAAATTTGTAAGGAGTTGTAAATCTTGTAAAACAGCTGATAAATCTTTGATTATGTGTAAGCCTTCTATGGGTAACATGACTGCACCTACTTCTCCCTGGGAACACACAGCTATAGACATTATGGGTCCCATTGGTAATGAGCAAAAATATATTTTGGTATTAATGGATTTGTTTTCAAGGTGGCCTTTTGTAAAAATTGTAAGTAAGGCTGATACAGAAACTGTTTTACAATTTTTGGATAAATCCTTCACTTTGGAAGGCATTCCTTCTATGTTGTTAAGTGACAACGGTGTCCAGTTTACTTCAATTAAGGCAAAAGAGTACTTCAATAGATTAGGAATCAAGCATAAGACCACAGCTCTATACAACCCAAACAGCAATGGAATGGTTGAGCGTTTTAACCGTGTTATCAAAAGTACCATCCAAATGTCAGGAAAGAATAAAGATTGGGAAGCTCAAGTTTTGAAGATGGTTTGGTCTTACAGAACTTCGATTTGTGAGGCTACAGGTTTTCCTCCTTTTGTACTTATGCGTGGTAGAAATCCACGAACAAAGTTTACACCAGGGTGGTTGTTCAAATCTAATGTGGTGAATTGGTCTGAGAATTTTGTGAAAGAAAAAAGCCAAGGTTCACATCTCAAGAGCAAGATGTGGTATGATTCAAAACATAAGGTAAAGGATGTTGATATGGTTGTTGGCCAGTGGGTGAGAGTCAAAAAACCTGGGAAATCTCCAAAAGAGGAAAGTAGTTTTTATGAACCTATGCAAGTTGTAGAAGTTTTAAATAATTCTGTTCGCCTTTCTGACGGACGTGTTTGGAACCTCAAGAGGATCGCTAAATGTTCTCCTCCTCAAGTAAATTCTTCCTTTCAAATATCTTCAGAGAAATCTTCTGATTTATTTGATTTAGAGGATTTGTTAAATACTAATTCACCTGATGCCATTAGTCAAGATATAGTTTCTAATGCTCCCACTTTTCCTATCTCGGATGTCTCAGATTTGCATAATTATGGTAAATCTTCTTATTTGGGCGCATCTACTTCTTCAAATAGGGTCAATAAAGATGAAATGAATGTTTTTAGGAACCCTAGACGTGAAAAAAGGCCTCCTGTATGGTTAGCTGATTACATCTCTGAAAGTTTTCCCCTGTGAAGTTTTTTTTTTTTTCCCTTTTTTTCTCATTGTTTTGCAAAAGTGGGAGGTGGTATCGGTTACAAGTTATAGTTTTTTATATTATATTGCAAGGGGGATGTGTTATGTTGTATAATTCATGTAATATCACTTTAACAATGTTCATTCCATATTCTAATCTTAGAGTTCTTACCTATGTAATTCTAATGTATTCAGTTGCTACTGACTGCTAACCTGTCTGGCTGTGTACCTGCTCTGTCTTGTATTAAACTCGGATTCAACCTAATTGAAGAGTCATTCATCAATGTAACACTGTGCCTGATGATTAAACCAAAGAACAATCAAAATATCGAAAAGGAAAGAGCGCAACAGTCAGAACTCATGAAACTCCAAGTAATTGGGTCAGACAGTAATATTTGCTTCAAAGAGAAAATATAGTCCTGCAGGTGAGTTGTTAGTTAAAAATAAAAAGTGACAGAGAACAACAAGTGTGGTTTATACCATATTAGTATACCCCAAATCTAACCTATCTTAAACATGTAGATTTACATGGAGAAAATTGCAAATGAAGTACTGTGTTTAGTAACAAGGTCAACAGTAAAGATGTTATATCATAAACACTAACAAGTATGTCATGAATACAGTGATTATGAAAAAACGAACATAATCAAACATCAGTAGCATCACTCACTCATTCACGGTCATAATAAGACCACTCTAGATACATCCAGGTGTATATTTAATGTGCCAACAAGTCAAAACAGAATTTAGTCAATATCAGACTGGGAAATATGCCCACTTTAGGATTAACACGGTAGTCATAGGAAAAGGAAGAGAGTGCTGGCATTAATTTGGCTTGTCAAGAGATGTACTGGTGGCATAACCTAATGTCAAACTGCTTATTACTGTATAATCACATGTCCAAAAACAGACAATCAAAAAAACACAAGAACAACACAAAACAAACTATATCATACAGACTGCAGTGAAAACGAACGCCACCATGTCCATATAGTCAGAGTTATGTGAGCAATTATTTCTAACATGAACCATACAATCATTATCAGTTCTCAATCAGTCAAAGGTAGTCACAGTCATGAATCAAATAATACATGAGACAAAGCACATGTTTTAATGACCAAGAAAATATTGTAATTCATCATCGAAATTAAGACCCCTTTCTACCGCATGCACTTGCATAATCCATCGTGCTTCTTTTTGTCTTAGTTTTAATTCGCGGTTTCCACTCCTAACATCTGCGTCTATGGATCACCCCAGACTGCTCTTGCATTGACGGGAGGATACCCTCCCTGGTGATAGTGCATTTTACAAATACACATAACACTACCCAGAATCTGCACCCAAAACTACACATATGGGTCATATCTGAGGCCTGCTTGCCATGTTCATCCTCTGTCTGAACGTAGTAGATGTTCAGTCTGCCATATGACAACTTCAAGACAGTCACCGCAGTGGATATATTGGTGAACTTGACACACGCCATGTTGTCACTGATTACTTAGTGTAATTAAAACTAACATCCGTAGTAGTTTTGGAGGTTCTCTTTAGAAACTTAGAACAGTCTACCCAAGCATGTTTACAATAGTTTCTTGGATATGTCCCTCAGTTGGAGTGGAGAAATCTAGGCCATGCGGCATCCTCAGACATCCCCAACTCACATCCACAAACTGGAATGAGTACGATTTAGCACAGAAAGTGTGCTAAAGGCGCGTGAAAGGCATGTCTTCCTGAGTCTCATGTGGCTCTCAGGGAAGCCATTAATAAAGGTTTACTAAGCAAGAATTTGGTAACGTTCAGAACGTTGACAGAGGTAAATACTTGACAGGTAGTAAAACCTTAGTCAAAGTGTCAAAGTGTTTTTTTTTGTGAAGCTTGGTGAGGCACCAACCATCTACGTGTCTGGCCATATGTATGTAGAGGTTTGTTTGTGGTTTGCTTATATGCAAGTTGCTTGATGACTGAGTGAGAGGTGGTTTGGTTGGTGACTCTGTCCTATGGCGTATGACTGTTATAGGCCCTTAAATGGTGGTACTATGTTGATGTGAGGGCACTGCCTTGGTACATTTGGCCCTTGGCTGGCACTATGGAAGACTTATGTGTGGTGTGGGAATGCCATGTGAATGGCCCATAAAGTGGTTGGTGCCACGTCGAGGCTTTACGACTAACCCTTAATAGACTTAGAGGTAGATTTACAAACATTTTTGGCTGGGTTGTCTTCATAAAAGTTACACAAACCAGTGCAAAATATTTTTTTACTCATTTACTTTCAAGGGCAAAACTTGTTTTGCACTGGAATGAAGTCTGAAAGTAAGTGTAACCAGTGTAAAATGCTGCCTTAGGTGGTACATGGGTATTCACATGCAACCACCCATAGTTTTTGATGCAAAACCTTATCTACAAACAACAGTGGACAGGGTTCTGCGCCAAAAATTAACACCATTTGAAAGCAGGCATTAAAATGCGAAATTATTTCATTTCTCCTTTCTTTTCCGACTCTGCGTGTGTGCTGCACTGTACAGCACACAGACATACTAAGAAAGTTGTCTTGGCATGGTATTTTGTACTGGAAGGAAACCCTTCCAGTACAAAACCTTTGCTAGACTCATGCTCAAACCCTTGCACGATGACGCAAATGCATGTGCATGGCGCTCAGCAGCAAAATTATGCGCTGGCACTAGGGAGAGGGGCAGAGAGTGTCATAACTCTGTAAATATGGCACTCTCCTGCTCTCCCTGTTACGTAGCGCAGCA
Organism: Lissotriton helveticus; assembly: GCF_964261635.1. Classification (NCBI taxonomy): domain Eukaryota; kingdom Metazoa; phylum Chordata; class Amphibia; order Caudata; family Salamandridae; genus Lissotriton; species Lissotriton helveticus. The sequence continues at coordinate 381,102,278 of NC_136061.1, read as the reverse complement.
GTATTATAGTATGAAATATGATTTCAATATTCTGATACTATGATTAGCATTTGTTCTTTAAAGCTAGCACTTCTGGAGGTCCAAAACCAGCCTGCATGAACCGTAGTTTCATTTCGAAAGCTGAGTGCAGGGGTACCTATGGCCCCATGTCTGAGGGTCATGAGGTAAGGAGGGTCTGCCACGGGCCCCCAATGTCCCTTGCTGCCAGCCTTTTCATGGCGGGTAAACCGACGTAAAAAGCTGGTGGGTAAGGACATCAATATCCCGACAGCTGTGCCTGGCAGGCAACGTCACCATTGTAGGGATTGTGGCTCCCTCTTACACACCAAAGGTCCGTTGGATGTGTGACAGTCGGTCTTTCTGACCGCCATCCATCGCCTGCCATTGTAATATGACAAGAGGTAAACTGTGTTACTAAGAAGGGGTCTGTATTACGGTCTTAATAAGGCCCTGATTTACAAGCCCCTTGCGCCGCTGGTTCATCAATCTACATATATAGGAAAAAGTGATGCACCTGCGGCGTAAGGGGCTTGTAGGTAAGCCCCCTTTTACTTGGTAGAGATGCCCAACCTGATTCTTTTATCCTTGCACAGCACCCTCAGGTAATTGATCCTCAGTGTGGGCAGGGTGGCCCAAGTCAATTTCCCTGTTCTCCAAACTTTTTGTTACTTCACAAACATTTACCAATCTTTTTCAAACGTTTGCAACCTTTGGCAAAGTTTTCTAAACGTTGGTAAAAACAGAACTTGACAGACTTTAAAAACTTTTTCTTGGTGTGAACTTTGCAGATTTTTCAGTGGTTACAATTTTATTAATTGCCTGGTACTGCTAAACACAAGTTGTGGGTCCCACCGCTAGGCACCAATGTGAGGAGAGTGGTGCATTATATGGTGAGGTTGTGTGACCTCACCGTGTAATACTCTCACGATACCGGCTTGGGTTCAGTCAGGCATGCTTGTTAAGCCTTAGCTCTACCCTGGGCAGCTGTGGCATTAAGCAGTCATGCTTAACCACATAAACTAGTGTAAAGCATTTAGCAGTACCAAAATAAGAAAGTCACACAACACAAAAGAAATGCAACATCAATTTATAAAATTAGACCTTATTTTGTATTAACTTTTAAAGTTCCCACATGTCTCCTCATAACAAAAGTATCCTACTTGTGTAGGTGGGCCAAGAGGCAGAGACACTAAAGACCTTAAAGTGTTGGGTGCAGAGATCAGCGATAAAGGTACTATGCAGTATTTGGGGCCCGAGTTCGCCCACCACCTTTGACACCTACCAACAATAAAAAAAAATTTCAACTAGACACGCAGGGAGATCCAAGGTGGTGTACCTTGCGTGAATCCCACAAAGCTTTCTTACACACTATGCCCGGCAAACTTCAATTTTTGCCTAAAATTATGCATTTTCCATCCATGATGGAAACATTCAGAATCTTCAGGAATCCACAAAATTCCTACCACCCAGGGAAACCACACTTATCCCGATAAAAAACGCTCCCCCCCTTGTGTGTCTGGACCTAGTGCCTTCGACAGGAACGGATCAAGCCAAGGTAAATTTGAGTCCCGTGGGCAATTTGTAGACCCCCGCAGATTCCGGAACAATCCCCCCCAAAAATGTGAGGAAAATGTGTGTTTTTAGCCAAAGTTTGTGGTTTGCTGGGGCTTCCAGATAAGACAAACTCATCAGATCCATATAAGTCACACCATCCTGGAATTGCCTATGTGTCTAGTTTTCAGAAATGTGCAGTTTGGTAGGTTTTCCGGGCTGCTGTGTAAGCTAGGGCCCTAAAGCTACAGAGAACCGAATTACAAAAAAATGGTTGGTTTCCAGTGGAAAACTTTTGATGTGTCCTTGTTCCATTTTGTGCCATTTGCTATTTGAGGTGCTAAGCCCACCCACAAAAATTGGGTTCCACTTTTATTGGAAAACTAGGCGGAATGCTGTGTGGCAGGAAATGTGTGTGTCCCTGCAGATTTTAGAACTTTCCATTAAGAGAAATGAGAGGAAAATTTTCCATTTTTAGACAATCTTTGAGGTTTGCAAGGCCTTCTGGGAAATCACCTGGTGAAAGTCATGCAAGTAATGTCACCTTGGACTCTCCTGGGAGTATAGTTTTCAGAAATGTGCAGGTTGGTTTGTTTCCTTAGGTGCCAGCTAAGATAGTGCTAACCAAATTGCAAAACAATTGTGTTTCGAAAGAAAAAGTTGATGGGTATGTGTTGCATTTTGGGCCTTTTCCTGTTGTCTGGGCCCACATACACAAGTGAGGTAACATTTTTATCAGGAGACTTTAAGAAACGCTGGGTGCTTGGAAATGTGTGCCTTCCCACAGATACAATAACTTTCCATCACAGAAATGTGATTAAAACCTCTGTTTTAGCCAAAGTTTGAGATTTGCACAGGCTTCTGGGCAAATAACCTGGCGAAAGCCATGCAAGCCTCACCAGCCTCAACTCTCCTGAGTGTCTAGTTTTCTGAAAGGTGCAGATTTTGTAGGCTTCTAGGTGCCGGCTGAACTGGGACTCAAAATCCACAGCTAACCAAATTGTTATTATTATTATTATTAAGGGTAGCTTATAAAGCGCTTGGTTACGCAGATGCGTGTCCCCGCGCTACAACTGAAGAACTCTGTGCGAGGTTGGAGACCAGTGATCAGTTATCTAGAGAACAGGTATGTTTTTAGGTTCTTGCGGAAGCTGGCTTCGGATCCAGACGGAGATGGAGAGGGAGGGAATTCCAGCTCTTCGCTGCCAGATGACGGAAGGAGCGTCCGCCCATACGGGCCCTTTTGACCCTAGGAACCTGAAGTAGGCCCCCATAAGAGGAGCGCAAATCGCGTGCAGGTGTATACCTTGTCACTAAGTTCAGGAGTGGGATAGGTGATTTCTTCGCTAGGATGCGGTGGCATGTGCAGAGGGCTTTGAATTCTACTCTGCTTTTTACTGGCAACCAGTGGAGGGTTTTGAGAGCGGCTTTGGTGTCTGATCGTTTAGGAATTTTTAGGATGAGACGGGCTGCCGCGTTCTGTATTATCTGAAGGCGCCTCATAGATTTGCAGGTGGTACCCAGGTAGAGTAGATTGCCGTAGTCTAGGCGTGATGTCACAAGGGCGTGTACAAGTGTTTTCCGTGCTGACATAGGAAGGAGGTCAAGAACCTTCCTTATGATTTTTAGGACACCAAAACAGACACCTGCAACTCGGTCTATTTGGGGTCCAAAAGATAGGTCAGCGTCGAGCCATACGCCAAGGTTTTTTACTCCCTGGCGAGGTATGGGAGCTTCACCCAGGCATGGTGGCCACCACGCCGATGACCATGCAGATGGGTTCCTCCCCACAACGAGCACCTCGGTCTTGTTGCCGTTTAATTTAAGGCAGTTGGTGGACATCCAGGTTGCAAGTTCTTGCATGCAATCCCTGAAACTGTCCATCGCAAGGCCGGTTGCACGCGATAGGGAGATAGCCAGCTGCGTGTCATCGGCGTATGACACGATGCTCAATCCGTGACTCACGGCAATTGTGGCCACTGGAGAGACATAGAGATTAAACAAGGTTGGGCTCAGAGACGAACCCTGGGGAACGCCCTGTCCCAAACCTATGTCTCTCGAGTAGTGGTCACCCTGGCGAACCTGGAAGCTTCTTCCTGTCAGGAAGGATTGTAACCATTGGAGTGCAGCTTCGGATATTCCTCCGTTGTTCAGACACTGTAGCAAGTTGTCGTGCGCCACAGTGTCGAAAGCTGCACTCAGGTCCAATAGGATGAGGGCCATGGTATGTCCCTCATCCACCCCCTGACGTAGGGTCTCAACTGCAGTCAGCAGTGCGGACTCTGTAGAGTGGCGGGGGCGGAATCCGAATTGGGTGTCATGCAATAGGGCAGCCTTTTCCACGAAGTCCATTAGTTGTATATTGACCGTTTTTTCAGCCACCTTGGCCAGGTAGGGCAGGAGTGAGATAGGGCGGAGATTGTCAAGTTTCTCAAAACTGATGGTAGGTTTCTTCCTGAGGGGCAGAACAACCGCCTTTTTCCAATCCCTAGGTACTGTCCTGGTGCTAAAAGATACATCAAGTAAATGTCTGATGTATGGTTCTAGTACCCTTAGACTGTCCGTCAGGCGTTTGGGTGTGGTTGGGTCTCGAGGAGAGCCCGACTTCACCGACCTACAGATTTTTAGAAGATCTTCCGTGGGAGGGGTAACAAAGTAGGTAAGTCTTGGTTTATCTCCCCACTCCCTTGGGCTTTCAACAAAGTCTGCCCCGGTTTTAGGCTGCGTAGGGAATGCTGAGTAGATTTTTGTTATTTTTTCAGAGAAAAAATCAGCGATTTTGTCACACAATTCTGGCGAGCAGTCATCGGGGTCAGTAGCTGAGTTTCCGCTTGAAAGAGTTTTGTAGAGTGAAAACAGCTCTTTCGTCGAGTTACCAGCCTCACTGATCCTAGTCGTATAGTATGCTGTTTTCATCTTTCTGATTAGTCTATGGTAGGTTCGTCTCTCGGTTAGATAATTGGTTCTGGTTTCTTCAGAGAAAGTCTTGCGCCATTCTCTTTCAGTTCTTTTCAGTGCGGTTTTCTGAACTCTTAGTTCCGCGTTGAACCACGGGGCAGTTTTGTTTATGCGTCCCCCAGGTGTGGTTTTTCGCAAAGGGGCTGTGCAGTCCAGTGCCTGATTAATGCGTGTGTAGAGGTTAGCATTGGCCGTGTCAGCATCCTTCCCTCCTGGGCTTCCTCCTTTCGTTAGTTCTGCACAGAATTTAGACTGAGAGAATGTAGCCCATTTCCGTTTGAGATGGTACATGACTGGTGGCTGTGGGGGTCTGCTTCCAGGGATTCGTATGGAAAAAGGGACCAAATAGTGGTCCGACCAGGGAATGGGAATTGGGGTCATAGCTTCAGCTTCCCCCCAGTTGAAAAATATGTGGTCCAGCAAATGACCCAGTTGATGGGTAGGGCCTCTTACAATTTGGGTAAGTTGGAGGGCTTTCAGTGCCTGACCAAAATTCTTACTGACGTTGTCTGAGGGGTTATCGAGATGTAGATTGAGATCCCCGAGTACCAGAAACTTGTCATTGCACAGTGCGGTTTCTATGATTCCTTCAACCAGACTCTCCTCGAACCTGGCTATGGGGCCTGGGGGTCTGTAAATTAGTATGCCCTTTAGCGTGTAGTTATTGTTCACTTTGATAGTGAAGCTCCCTGCTTCACTGTCCAGGATGGGAGAGCTGTCTAGCTGGCATCGTAGATTTCCGCGGGCTATAATTGCGATTCCACCTCCTCTGCCTGTGGGTCTATCCTGTCTATGTATTGTGTACCCTCCTGGAATTGCCTCAAGGGCGTAGGGTGTAGACTCATTATCTAGCCATGTCGCTGTAAGAAACACAAGATCCCATTGGTTCTCAGTAAGTAGATCATATAGGTCTAGCCTGTGTTTTCTCAGTGAGCGTACATTAAGCAGTCCGCAGTGCAAGGTATAGCCCATATTGATTGTATTCTTACCATGGTCAAATGAGAAATGACAGTGTTCGCAGCCCATGTCGTTTTCCACGCATAAACTATGCTTGCAGGAATCGTTGATATTGTGGCATAAGTTCAGTAGATCCTGCTTGCTCCACCGTATGTGGCCATCTGGTGGAGCAGGGGTTGTGGCCCTGGACCGCGTACGACCGCGGACGGGCGCAGATGGGCTTGCCCTAGGCGCTCCCGCTGCGCTCGTCCGCTGCGCTCGTCCGCTGCGCTTGCGTAGGAAGCACATTTATGGAGAGGAAGGGTGGGCGTGGCCTAACGAGTGGGCGTGGACTCGCGCTAGCGATGGCGGCCGTGTAATCTGGTGCAAGGAGCAGCGCTCGATCCGCTGTAAGTGCTTACAGGAGTTTTTAAAACGCAGAGGAGATCTCTGAATGGGCACAAGTTTTAACAAATGAGAAATAATCACAGAAAAGCAATTTTAAAAACACGATTCACACCACCTCCGGCTTCCGCCTCAGAGGTCTTCTGTTTCTGTGGGCGCGCTTGTAATCAGCGCTTTTAATAGGCTGGGAGGGTGGGCGTGGCCTAACGAGTGGACGTGGCCTCGCGCTAGCGATGGCGGCCGTGTAATCTGGTGCAAGGAGCAGCGCTCGATCCGCTGTAAGTGCTTACAGGAGTTTTTAAAAAGCAGAGGAGATCTCTGAATGGGCACAAGTTTTAACAAATGAGAAATAATCACAGAAAAGCAATTTTAAAAACACGATTCACACCACCTCCGGCTTCCGCCTCAGAGGTCTTCTGTTTCTGTGGGCGCGCTTGTAATCAGCGCTTTTAATAGGCTTTGCAAAAAGGGATTGGTTTTGAGTAGAAAAAGTTGATTTGTCCATATTGCATTTTGGTCCCTTTCCTGTTGCAGGAGCTTAGCATCCTCACAAGTGTGGTACCATTTTCATTAGGAGACATGAGACTTGGGGGATGCTGGGTGGTAGGATATGTTTGTGTCTCCTTGCAGAGTCAAGAACTATTAGAGAAACATGAGGAAAATGTGTTTTTCGACCCGAAGTTTGATGTTTGCATGGGCTTCTGGGTAAAATAACCTGGTGAGACAAATGTAACTCATACCACCCTGGTGTGTCCTGGGTGTCTGGTTTTCAGTCATTTGCAGGTTTGATAGGTACCGGCTGAGCTATGGCCCAAAATCTGCATCTAACCAAATTGCAAACATTTGGTTGGCTTTCAATAGAAAAAGTTGATGTTGCAATGTTACATTGTGGTCCCTTTCCTGTTGAAGGCCCCCTACACAGGTGAGGTACCATGTTTATTGGGAGACTTGGAGGCTTCTGGGTTAAAACTCTTTGTTAGAATCACAAAAGTCTCATCAGCATGGACACCCCTGCATGTCCAGTTTTCAGTAATGTCTGGATAGTGTAGGTTTTCCTGGGTTGCGACTGAGGTAGGGCCCAAAGTTCATAGCTACCCTCATAAAAAAAGGATGGATACTGCTGGGTAAAATATGCTGCTTCCAGGTTATATTTTGAGGTCTACTGGGCCATATTGCTATGTTAAGTCACACAAGTGGGTTACCATGTTTGTTGAGAGAAGTCTGAGAACACGGAATAGTGGAACATTTGTTATTACCAATTAGATTTTGTTGCATTTCTGCTAGTATATAAGAAAGTTTTTTGTTTTTGTTTTTGTAAAATGCCCTCTCAGTTGCATGCTAGTATGGGTACCCACAAATCCAGAGTTGTCCAAATAACCACTGCTCCTAAACTCGGTATCTGGTGTACATTTCAGATATATACAGGTTTGCATTATACACATTTTCACATTTTATATTGTATCCTATGAATTGCTCTATACTTGATACACAATGAAAGCCATTGTAAGGTGGAGCTCATATGGTGGGTCTGGGTACCTAAGGTTCTTGGAAAATCTGCAAACTCTATATAGCCCCGGAAAGAAAAGAGTCTAGCAAGCATACTGTTGTATTGCTTTTTAAAATCAGTTATTGTGACAAGAAGTTACAGATGAAAGCATTGCAGATATACCTAGAGTCCTCACTAATAAAGGGGATAACCGAGGAATTCTATGGTATTTTTAGATTGTCTGGATCCCGTCTTTGTCCAGTAGTTTTATTCAAGACCTCCCTCCTTCTGCCAAGTCCCCGAGGAGGTTTACTCTGTCCTGGTGATACCACCTTACTAGGGTGGGGAGAGGATGCTGATGATGAAGCATGTCACTATTATGTGTGTGAGGTATCCTCTTAAATAAAGAATGGCTTTCCTACTCACTTAAACAGAAATCCTGACACATATATAAAATAAATCATATACAAATACTGTGAACTTTCCTGAAATTTAGCAACCGGTTTCCCTTGAAAATCTTTTGCGTTCTCTGATGTATGGTGACTCCCTGTACCTTTTAAAATACCGAATCGGTAAATTTACCGAATCGGTAAATCCAGATGTAGGTGGCACTTCAAACAGTGCCACAGGCCATTACCGATTTGTTATTTACCATGTAATTCAATTGCATGGTAAATAACAAATTCCTGTGTACATGCACATCTGTGCATGTACACCTGTTCCATGTGGCACACATACATGCCCTAAGGGGTGCAAGCCAAAATCAGGGGTGCAACAGGGTGTCAAAGTGACACCCTGTTCCCCTTGCAAAATCGGTAATTTTACCGAATCGGTATTTACCGATTCGGTAATTGACATTGATTCCTATGGGCCTGTAGGCCCATAGGAATCAATGGCAATTACCGAATCGGTAAATACCGATTAGGTAATTACCAAATCATACAGATTCGGTAAAAATTACCGATTTTTTACCTACATCTGATTTACTGAATCTAGAATACCGAATCGGTAAAATTCGGTATTCTAGAGTCGGTAAATCAGATTTACCTACATCTGGGCCTAAAACCCTTGCCTACTTTGGTAATCCTTGAGATTCCATATAACAAAGTACATATCTGTAGGTTTTAATACAGAGTAATAACAATCTAGCCTTAAATGCCTATTGACTAGAATTTAAGCATTTCAAAATCAATATGTCAGGCCTACTGCTTTTATCATAACTTTTCATTATAAACAATCATAACCTTTATCATTGGCTTACCCATACAAACTCAGACCTACAGTGTTTGTTCCTAAGCCATCCCAAAATGCAAAAATCAGGTATACTGTAATACAACTACAAATATGTTTAAAATAAAGTTATCAAAATGATTTTAAATCCCTCTACAGCCTAATAAGGATTACAATACTGTAAATCGTATTCCTATGGTTTGTTCAGGTGAGGCGCTAACACTCTTGCCTATCACAGAGAGATTCCATAGAAATATCTGCCCACCTTGAACAGTGTAATAACAATGCACCCTTAATAGCCTATTGCCTTTAGCACATCCTTTTCACAATAGGAAAGTAGTGCCTACTTGCTTTATCATAGTTTTTTCATTATAAATCAATGGCTTGATAGAACCCAGGCTGATCATGGTGCACATAAACTGGCAACCATCCGGCATACATTTATACAACTACTAATGTGTACAAAATTACAGTTGACAAAACAGCATACAACCTCTCTCATTGATACCTAACAAGAATCATCAGTCAATTTGTCTCCCAGGATTTGAGTGGGTGATCAACACCTTAGTCCTTGCCTACTATGGTAATCTGTGAGAGATTACATGTAATCAAATGCCTTTATACAGCCTGTAACATAACATGATAACCATCCACTGTTAGAGTCCTACTGGCAAATGTATGTACAAATGTATGTTACAAAAAACTCTACGTAGTTCCGCGAGTGGCGGAGTGCCATGGGAACTGCAGTTTGTGTTTGTATTCCTGCCGCTCGGGTAGAAATTCTACCAGAGCGGCAGGAATACAAGCACAAACTGCTCGTGATCGTGAACTTACCGTTCACGATCGCGAACTCACCGTTCGAACTCTCAAACTTACCATTCGCGATGGCGAGTGGGGAAAAAATTCTGCTGCACATCGCGAAGCTAGTGGAGTGCGGAGTGCAGAAAATTCTGCAAACTATTAGATCGGAGCGAAGTTCACATTTAATCTGTATTTTTGAATAAACAATTTATTTGTAAGTTGAACTGTATATGTTTAGTGTAGACTAATTTTTTCTTTTCCCTTTTCTTTTCGACTAGATTTTACTTTCCTTTTTTAAAGGTGAATCCCTCTCTCGCACAGCAATGGTGTCCCTACCTGTAATGCAATGGTGGTGGCTACCTTTCTATCTGCGATTGGCACTATGACTTTTTTCAACAGGAGCGTAATATAAATGGAATATGTATGTAGTTTGCTCTACATCATGAGTGAAAATTTCTGCAATAAGTAGATTGCTGGTCACCCGTTAGTGGCATATGTATGTTCGTATTGGGTCCAATCATATCAAAATGATAAGATGCTTCCTTATTTAAGAATCATGTTGCTTTGTATAGATACAAAGTGTCTTCTCTATGTATTTATAGATTCCCTGATAATTGCAAGTTTGAAGTGGTTATGTGGATAGGTCCTGAGGAAGGTGGTCTTAACATCTCAACCCCACCGAAACACGCGTCGACCCTGCGTGGAACCCCGTGCTGTGTACTGTGGTTCTAGTGGTGGCAGGGGTTCTCCTTGCCATACATTATAGTCAACTGTGTACAGATATTGTATGTATGTGGTTGGTGTGAAAGTGGATGAATTTGAATGATTGTAGTATGGTTGTATTTCTTAGTTTCCAACCAGGGATATTGTGTGTTTTTTTCTGAAAAATAATTTCTTTGGTGTGTCCTTTTATGTAATCTCTTGATCTGAAGACTTACCAATCAATAAGGATGGATTTATAATCATGTAAAACTAAGAAATAACTATGTATAATATGCTCTTATAAAGAATTTAAAAAAAGAAAGAAATATCTTATAAAAAGAGAAGAAAGGTCTGATAAAATAAAAATAACAATGAGATGGTCACATGTGTCACTGTTGTATTGTGATGTTTGTTTAAATCAATATGAACAATGTTCAAATGAAAATGAGGTATAGGCTATGAGGGAAATATCTAGTATTGTCAGCTGGGGTAACCAACATCAAAACCGTTGCCTACTAATGTAATCTATGAGAATATATGTAACAAAATCCATACCTGGAATAATATTCCACTTTTAACTACCTATTGACTTTAACATTTGCTTTTCACAATCAATATGCCTGGTCTTCTGCCTTTATTATTACTTTTAACAACAAATAATGAGGCATATTGCCTTTATCTTTGGCTTGTCATTATAACTAACTCAAGCTTACTGTAGTGAGTGTAAACTTTCCAAAAGGCAACTAGCCGGCATGAAGTCATAAAAGTACAAATGTATACAAAATTACAGTTAGCAAAGCAAAATAGTATCTTTCCTACGAGAGACTATGAAGGACTATCGTAGTGCATATGTATCTCCACAGTTTTTTGGTAGATGAGTACAAATCTGCCTACTTAAGTAATTTATGAAATTCCATGCAACAAAATACGTGCCTATAGGCTTTAGCAAAGTGTAATAAGAATCCATCCTTAAAAGACTACTGCTTTAATGCATGCTTTTCGCAATAAGTAGGCCAGCCTTACTGGCTTTGTCACAAAGTTTTATAACAAATATATCAAACCTATCTAATCCTCATGACTTCTCCTGATCAACCTATGAAGCCTTTAACCTTTAACATTGGCTTTACAGTTTACCCAACACTGGCCTATTCAAGTGTACATAAACTGACAACCATCATGCATACATTTTGAAAATTACAAATATATAGAAAAAATGCAGCTTGTAAAACATTACACACCCATCTCAATAATGCCGGACAAGAATCATCATAGAGAAAATTCCCAGCGTTTGTCAGAGTGGGTGACCAATGCCAAAACACTTGCCTACTACAGTAATCTTTGAGATTAAATGTAACAAAATCCCTGCCTCTAGCCTGTGTGATAGCAATCTACTGTTAAAGGCTTACTGTCTTAAACAAAAGCTTCTCACAATTATTAAGCTAGAGTCTAGACCAACTGCCTTTGTCAGAATGTTTAATAATAATCAGGCTAGACCTATGACACCAGACATAGCATTTCCAGTGCACCAAACATGCACGTAACTTGTCGCCATAACCAACTCAGCCCTACAGTTTTGAGTGTAAGCTTTTCCACAAGGCAACCATCAGATACAAAGTCATACAATTTGAAATATCTGCAAAATTAAAGTTGGCTAAACAAAATACTGTCTCTCCCAAAATGGCCCAACATGGATTCTCATGGAGAAAACCTTCTATATCGTTGCTTTGTCACAGCGGATGATCAACACCAAATCCATTGCCTACTACAGTGATCTATGAGATTCCATTTAACAACTACATAGCAGTAGTATCTATAGGCCTGGGCGTAGATCAGAGAGTTTTGCAACACAGAACTCCGCAGAGTTACAAAAAACCATGCAAGTGGCAGAATGCCATGCGAACTGCAGTTCGTGTTTGTATTCCTGCCGCTCGGGTAGAAATTCTACCCGAGCAGCAGGAACACAAGCACAAACTGCTTGTGATCGTGAACTTACTGTTCACGATCGCGCACTCACCGTTCGCACTCTCAAACTTACCATTCGTGATCGCGAGTGGGGTACAAACTCTGCTGCACATCGCGAAGCTGAGTCTTCTGCACTCCGCAAGCTCCACAGAGAGCAGAGTGCAGAAAGTTCTGCAAACTATTACATCGGAGCGAAGTTCACCTCCCAGGCCTAATCTAATATAGAGTAATATCAATCCTCACTTAAAGGCCTCTTGACTTTAACATGTATTTTTCACAATACATATGTCAGTGGAGCCTAAGCCCCTGTCTCAGTAGGAATCTAAAAGCTCTTTTTTGTTGACCACATATGGTCAATTGACAGTTTCACTGTCTAGCCATACCTAATCATCTATGTAGATATATGTAGCCCTGGGCTCTCAAACATAAAACTGCATTCCGAAGTTTAAAGTTAATGACTGCTCTCCTTCCCTCTATGCTGCTGACACTGAACAACCAACACTGTAAATTATCTAGTTATTTAATTCACTTTAAAAGATTTACAGTGTCATGTATGTGCCCTTGAAAGTTCAAGCGCGGGTTTACAGCTTGTGGCTCAGGCGGGTGTATAAATTAACAAAATGATCACATTTGTGTGGACGGCAAGCACTTTATTGTTGAACCACACAACCACTGCCCAATCAAAACATATACTCCTGACTACCAATATGTGGGTGGAGTCAAATAAAACCTCCGGGTAGTGTTCTTAAAGCTTGTTTTTTAGATTTAATCACATAATGTCTGGTGACAGGTCCACTGGCAAGCAGAACTAAAAACAGAACTTTTGAAACTTTTTTTTAAGGGGAAGGAAGCGCTCCAGAGTCTCCAACTTCCTGTTCCTGTCCAGCTGGCTCCTCCCAGTGCTTTGTACTAAGGGTGGGCATAGTGAGCTACGTGGAGCATCACGAAGTAGGGGGGGATCTACGCACACCCACAAACTTCGCGTAGCTCCTCTACGCCCCACCCGTCTCTCTCCCGCCCTCTTTTAAATGACCTTATAATCTCTAAAAGCATAATAAAAGTAATTAAAAAGACTTACCAGAGATGCGGCATCCCGGGGCTCCCTCTTCCTGCTTTATATCCAACTTCTTCCTGACAAATGCGCGGGCGTTCGCGCATGTGCATTTCTCTCAAGTCTTTTTAATTTCTTTTATTATGCTTTTAGAGATTATAGGGCATTTAAAAGAGGGCGGGCGGGAGGCGGGTGGCGGGCAACTTTGCTCCCCCACGGTGTGTGCGCAGCCTGCCTACTACGCCTACTTTGCAGATCGCGAAGTAGGCAACACTACGCACACTCCGTGGACGGAGCGGAGCACTGCGCCCACATTTACTTTGTACATATCCAGTTCACTTTTCATTTGGATTTGGAGCTGGAAGGATCACTCTTTGTGGCTGCTGCATCATATATAATTGGATTTGAGGACTTTTGAATCTGAGATTTCACAAGTAATGTTGGAAAATTGGTGTTGTTTGCTTGACTGGGGCATTGCACCCATATTTTTTTGTACTTTTTATTGTTTTATTAACATTTATTGTAGTGGGTGGCCTGTAGTTTAGTAGGATCCTAATTGTGTCTTTGTAAGTAATTTTTTTACCTTTTATAAAGGAAACATGATTCACAATTCACTTCATTTTCTCCAAATTTTGAAATTAATTAATCTGCAATATTTATTCAATTCACTAGCCCAGTAGTCTTTCATCCAGTAGTCCCATAGCTAATCATGGGTGCATCAAAAACTGTTTCTGTGGTGTCTGTTGAATTTACAACCAAAAAATCAGGGGAGGTAGAGGTTAAGGCTGGGGTTTACCCTCCTTAATGTATATAGTTTCACAAAATTCGAGTATATCGAAAAAACTAACCTAGGATTCAATGAAAGTTCGTTGTAATCACCTTACTAGAAAAAAGACTCTTTTTCTAGAGACCCCTCAGTGTGGAGTGAAAGTGTCACACTCAGTTCAGTTCAAAATCTTTATTCGATTTGTAAGACAAACCATATAAGCAGAACAAATGTACATATATAACATACATTTCTAAAATTACATCAAAATCACTAAGTCTAAAAACTATCTAAAAACCGTCATAGGCATAGTGTATATTATTCTAAAAACACAATTTGATCGGTAAAATTTAGGATTTGGACGATACACATTCTTTTACCCGATAAAAACAAAATTCATTTATAGTAAATACATATATACAGACAAATATACAGACAGGAAGCCAAAATTAAAACAGAGCACAGTCAGATGTATCAAATGACTATGGCTTTCCTGGCAGCTGTACATTTTAGTATAAATGATGCTACAAAAAAACAGGTATCCAAATCCTTTAAGGAGTATAATAGAGTGTCACACTCAATGCTAGTGAAAACACTCTTAATGAAAACTAGTGAGAAAAGACACCACGAGACAAACAACATGTAGCATACAATGACACGTACTTCTATTTAGGCAATACTATTGCCTCATGGTCAACAACAGGGGTAGAGAGGCTTGTAGTCACACCCTAGAATTAGAAATATGCCACCTATTTAGCCGTTTTGTTCTAGAGCTATAAAGATAAAAACCGGAGGATGGCAATTCCTCAACAGAGTACAGTAAGGCCCCCTTCTCTTTGTACTTACTTCATAAAAGCACGCCTCTCGGTCCGTTACCTACTTCTGTCCCTGAAGACCGCATACTAATTTGTGTGTCTGCCTGGTTGCTATTTGAAGCAGTCGGCGTGAAAGTGCCTTTTCATCCTGCTGAACTACTAGACCGTGTGCTATCAAACACATTTTTGAATTTAAACATCATTTAGGGCCTGGATGGCATTGTATTGAATGGGAAAAATGTGTTTTTTCGGGGTATTTCACTTTTTTCGGGTGTGTTTGTCAAGAGGACTGTACCTGAACTCTGATATTCTGTGGGGACGACTTGGAGAGGGTCTTCAGAAGATTATTTCCCAACTCCCCGTCACCCCTGCTCCCAGAGGACTCTGAGCTCAGGAATGAAAGGGGAAGTGGATAACAAACAAGAGAGACTGCCACACCCAGGTGCCTTCACGATTAGTTGCTGCTTTGAAGACCTGTAAGAATTAGCACATCATTAATACATTCCCACAAGAACTGGCGTTGCTTCACTAATTTTAAACCACTCAATGAATACCTGCATTGGGTATGGATTTAGCCTCTCTCTGTATAGCTGGTAATAAGCTATTTTGGTAATAGTTGAAACACAATTCCAGAGATGAAGTAACACTGCTGAAGTTCAATTTTCAAACCACCAATAATGAATAGAGATATAAACTATATGCGCATATATTATACCCCTAGACAATACAATAAAGGTCTGCCAGGCAATTGATAGAAGGAGGAACTGAACTTCAATTATATATCACTGGACTCTTGGTTTGCTGCATTCCAACTGATAGTTCTCACACAAGAATGTAGATACTGTAGACTGCGCTGCTCGCCTTCTCTTGAATTGTCCCTTGAAATGACTTGTGTGCTAAGAGTTCGTAATTTAAGGGAACAATGTCTTTAGTTCGAAAAGGACAATAGAGTCCCTCTGAAATTACTTCAAAATATCAGATAGCCTTTTAATTCTCCAAAGAGAGTTGTACCTTCAGACTCAGTTCGGACTCAGGAACCATAATGGATTTCTGCAACAAGTTCCCAAACTAAAATGTCTATTTTCGATAAGACATCTTAGCGAAGCAAATTCACAGTTCAAGCACTGATAAAGGATACACTCTGAAGACCTCTGCTGCAGCTGCTGAAAAGCTCGATAGGGAATTCGAGCTCAGGAACTTCTTACCTCGACTCCGGAAAGAAAACTAACACCGGAGGAGATTCACCACAATGCCGAAAATACCTCTCGCCGCTACCAGGACGCTGATACAGATTCGGAACTCTTCTTAAGACGAAAATGAAGAACCAAGCTGATACGGTTGACAGGAATTGAGACGTCTCAACGGAGACTCCCAGGAACAACCGCTATCTCCAAAATCGGCAGTTGAAGTGCGCAGCGCTCAGGAAGCGCGCGCACGAAATGGCCGCTGCAAACTCAAAAGACTAGAACGCCAACCTCCATGCTAGCGTGGAACAAATACTGAAGGTCTTTTCCTACATAGTTTATGCCAAAAACTTCTTTCTCAAAGGATGAGAACAGTGGAACCAGGGAAACTTCTTCAGTCTTATACCTGGTAGAGGGGCAAAAGGTGATGGCACCAGGGTGGACTTGACAGTACCCCCCACCAAAGCCCCCTCTCCAGGTTTCTGCGGGAAAGATTTGTGAAAAGCTGTCACTAGCCGGGGGGCATGAACATTACAACTAGGCTCCCAAGATCTCTCCTCAGGACCGTACCCCTTCCAGTCCACCAAATAGAACAATCTTCCTTTTTTAAACTTGGAATCTAAAATTCTTTTGACCTCAAACTCTTCTGAGGACTGAACTATAACAGGAGCAGGTGGGGCTTCCTGCCTTAGCTGAGGTGGACTCTTTCTCACCAAGGAAACATGAAAAGTAGGATGGATCTTCATAGAACTTGGAAGAGTGACTCTCACACTAACGGGATTCACCATCTTTTCAACAGGGAAAGGGCCCACAAACCTGGGTTGGAACTTTCTATTCCCACGCAATCTCATGTGTTTAGTGGAAATCCAAACCAACTCACCAGATTCAAACTGAGGACTTTCCTTTCTCTTTCGATCAGTTGACCTCTTATAACACGCCTTGGCCTTAGAAAGATTAGAAAAAGCCAACTGATAGGACTGCTGTAAACTGAAAAGAACCTCTTGAGCTGCCGGAACCTCTACCTCAATCTTACCCACCATCATATTTGGATGCCTTCCCGAATTTAAAAAGAAGGGGGAGAAACCAGTGGCTGAGTGAATGGAATTATTGTAAGCAAACTCCGCTGTACTAAGTAAGGATGGCCACTCGCCCTCCTGATCCATTAGATACAGACGGAGATATTGCTCCAGGTCCTGACTTACACGCTCAGTCTGACCATCCGTTTCCGGATGAAAACTGGTGGACAGACGAGAATCCATTCCCATCCCCTTCAAAAAGGATCTCCAAAAGCGAGACACAAATTGTGGACCGCGATCAGAGATCACAATCTTGGGAATACCATGAAGCTTAACCACATGCTGAACAAACAAGTCGGCAAGTTGAGGGGCAGTAGGAAGGGACTTTAAAGGAATAAAGTGGCTCATCTTTGTAAACTGATCCACCACCACCCAAATCACGGTGCTCCCCTGACTGGAGGGTAAGTCGACAATGAAATCCATTGAAATGGTATGCCAGGGAGATGGGGCCACTGGCAACGGTTGAAGTAACCCCTGTGGGAGCTGTCTAATGGTTTTTCCTTTGACACATTGCTCACAAGTGGCTATGTACTGCTTAACCTGAGCTTCCATGCCCGGCCAAATAAATTCTCTCTTTACCAACTCCAAGGTCTTTGCAACTCCCTTGTGACCAGCCAATAAATTATCATGAAACTGCTGTATAACTTTGACTCGGAGCTCTTCACTGGGAGCAAATATCTTTCCAGATTGATAAGGTTTTCCTTCCTTTATCAAACGATCAGGACCTTCCTTAACCCAATTTTCAAACTTCTGTTGAGCAAACTCCGTACAAATTCTGTTGCCCAAATCATCCTCCACAGAAATAGCTACAATCTTCTCTTCCCGGATGACATGACGTTCCACCTGGTGCTCAGCTTCACTTCCTAAATCCAACCGAGATAAGGCATCCGCCTTTGCATTAACTGCCCCTGGCTTATAAGTGAGAACAAAGTCATAGTCTGCAAAGAAAAGGGACCACCTTAGTTGACGAGGAGACAAAGTTCGAGCAGACTTCAGAAATTGCAGATTCCGATG
Source organism: Lissotriton helveticus (assembly GCF_964261635.1). Classification (NCBI taxonomy): domain Eukaryota; kingdom Metazoa; phylum Chordata; class Amphibia; order Caudata; family Salamandridae; genus Lissotriton; species Lissotriton helveticus. Next base: position 381,084,341 of record NC_136061.1, on the reverse strand, counting down.
ATCTGTGAAGACTGTAATTGTATGCCTGGCACCTAGCAAATAATGTCGCCAGACCTGAAAAGTATCCTTCACAGCCAATAATTCTTTATCAGCAATTGAGTAATTTATCTCTGCTGGAGTCAACTTTCGAGAATGATAGGCTACTGGATGCAACTGGCCAGTGTCCTTTTGTCTCTGTGACAAAATTCCTCCAATAGCTAAATTTGAAGCATCAGCCTCCACATAAAAGGGTTCATGCAAATCTGGATGTTGCAGGACTGGCGCAGTGGTGAACGCCTCTTTCAATGATTGAAAAGCTTCCTCCGTAACTGTTTCCCAAACAAATTTTTCATTCTTCCGAAGCAACCTGGTTATGGGACTCACTTTGCTTGAAAAATTATGAATGAACCGTCTGTAGAAATTGGCAAATCCTAAAAAACTTTGTATCTCTTTTACTGATCGGGGGGCTGGCCAATTCTTAATTGCTAGAAGTTTGGTGTCATCCATTGACACCCCATCTGGAGACAGAATAAAACCCAAAAACTCTACTTTGGAGGAATGAAATACACACTTTTCCAGCTTCACATATAACTGATGTTCAAGAAGTCTTTCTAGAATGATTCGCACATTGGTCACATGTTCTTCCCGACTGTTGGAAAAAATCAAAATATCGTCGATATACACAACTGCAAATCGATCCAAAAACTCGCGAAGAATATCATTCACAAAGTGCTGGAACGCAGCAGGGGCATTGCAGAGCCCAAAGGGCATCACTTGGTATTCAAATAATCCCAATCTGGTGCAAAAAGCTGTCTTCCATTCTTCTCCCTCAGCCATACGAACCAAATGATATGCTCCTCGGAGGTCTAATTTTGTATAGATATGAGCCTCCTTAACCTGGTCCAAAAGTTCTGAAATGAGTGGCAAAGGATAACGATTCTTTTTGGTGACCAGATTAAGCGCTCTATAATCAATACAAGTTCTTAGAGTTCCATCCTTCTTAGGGATAAAAAAGAGAGGAGATGAAACTGGGGACTTAGATGGGCGTATAAAACCGTTGGCTAAGTTCTGTTCAATGTACTCTTTTAAGTGCAGATTCTCCGGTTCAGATAATGCATAAATGCGACTGCAAGGAAGAGAGGCTCCAGGTTCCAATTCAATGCGACAGTCGTAAGCTCGATGAGGTGGCAATTTTCGAGCCTCCTGTTCGTTAAATACCTCTGCCAAGTCGTGATATTCTTCAGGGATCTCAGGAACTTCCAATGCGCAGATAATTTGAACTTGATCCGCTAAAGTAGACGACAATGTCTGATGAGGAATTTCCGAATGAGGATGAAAACAATGATCTTGACAAAACTTGGATGTCATGTCCAAGGTACGCTTGGCCCAGTCAATTTTCGGATTATGCTCCATTAGCCATGGTAATCCCAAAATCAATTGAAACTGGGGAGCATCAATTAAATTAAATCGAACAAAACTCTGATGATCTCCTGGGCCGTATATTGTAATTACTTCCGTGTCAGCCACTATTGGTCCAGAAGACAGATTCGTACCATCCACTGCCCGAACTGGCTCCGGTCTAGGCTTCCTTACAAACTGAATTCCCAAAGACTTAGCAAATTGGATATCACAAAAATTGCCTGTGGCTCCGGAATCAATCATGATGGAAATATTTTCATGAGTCGCCTCACCAAACTGAATTTTGCTGGACAAAATGAGATGAGGAGCCGAAGATTGCAAAGTATTTGCAAGAGACTGTGACTTTGGAGCTGACTCTTGTGCTGCTCCCACCAGAGCAACTCCGTCTACTGGTGGAGCCGATCTTTTACCCAAGCAGACTGCTTTGGCTTCTTTGGACATTCTCGAACAAAATGGCCCGATTGACCACAATACATACAAAGCTTGCCAGCTCGCCTTTTTTGTCTCTCCTCTTTGCTAAGTGGGCCCCGTACTGATCCTATCTGCATGGGTTCCTCGACTAGACTTCCCTCAATACTTTTACTTGCTTCTGGCCGAGCCCGATCCAATCTGGGTGGTATTACCCGATAATCCTTACGACGTTCACTCCGCCTTTCTGATTGTCGTTGATCAATGTGCAACACTAAATCAATTAGTTCAGACACATCAGTAGGTCTCTTCGGAATTTGAGCCAGCCCATCCTTAAGCTCGTCCTTCAACCCTCTATAGAAAATCGCTGCTCTCTTTGTCGTGGGCCAATTGGTTTTCACAATGAGTTTGTTAAACTGAGCAATATATGCCACCAGCTCTCGATTTCCCTGCTTTAAGTCTAACAACTCATTGTCTGTGGTTTGCGAAATTGTTCTTCTGTCAAATATTCGTAAAAATTCTGCTTTAAAGTCTTCAAATTTGTAGAGCACCGGATCATTAACTGATACCAAGGGTAAAGACCAAGCCGCTGCATCCCCACTCAGGTAAGACAGAACAAATGCCACTTTGGACTGATCCTCCTTAAACAAAATTGGTTTGCACAAAAAGTGCAAAGAGCACTGTGTCAGGAAAATTTGAGCCTTATGGGGATCTCCCTGAAATCTCTCAGGTGGGGCCAAAGGAATGGTGGGTGACATAGCATGCACCACTTGAGTTGTTAACTCTGTGGGGGACGAGGATGGTGCAAAACCCTGAAACTTGGATCTTTCAAAACTTGGATTGGGACTAATGGCTAACTCATCTAATCTCTGACGTAAATAACTAGTCTCCCTATTGGACTTCTTAATCTCTTCCTGAGTCTCACTCAGCTGTTTTTGCATGCCTTCAAGAATAGAGGTCAAGGCCTTGACATCCCAACCCTCCGCCATCTCGCCCAGACAGAAGGCACTTAGTAGGCACTTCAATCTGTCAAGAGGACTGTACCTGAACTCTGATATTCTGTGGGGACGACTTGGAGAGGGTCTTCAGAAGATTATTTCCCAACTCCCCGTCACCCCTGCTCCCAGAGGACTCTGAGCTCAGGAATGAAAGGGAAAGGGGAAGTGGATAACAAACAAGAGAGACTGCCACACCCAGGTGCCTTCACGATTAGTTGCTGCTTTGAAGACCTGTAAGAATTAGCACATCATTAATACATTCCCACAAGAACTGGCGTTGCTTCACTAATTTTAAACCACTCAATGAATACCTGCATTAGGTATGGATTTAGCCTCTCTCTGTATAGCTGGTAATAAGCTATTTTGGTAATAGTTGAAACACAATTCCAGAGATGAAGTAACACTGCTGAAGTTCAATTTTCAAACCACCAATAATGAATAGAGATATAAACTATATGCGCATATATTATACCCCTAGACAATACAATAAAGGTCTGCCAGGCAATTGATAGAAGGAGGAACTGAACTTCAATTATATATCACTGGACTCTTGGTTTGCTGCATTCCAACTGATAGTTCTCACACAAGAATGTAGATACTGTAGACTGCGCTGCTCGCCTTCTCTTGAATTGTCCCTTGAAATGACTCGTGTGCTAAGAGTTCGTAATTTAAGGGAACAATGTCTTTAGTTCGAAAAGGACAATAGAGTCCCTCTGAAATTACTTCAAAATATCAGATAGCCTTTTAATTCTCCAAAGAGAGTTGTACCTTCAGACTCAGTTCGGACTCAGGAACCATAATGGATTTCTGCAACAAGTTCCTAAACTAAAATGTCTATTTTCGATAAGACATCTTAGCGAAGCAAATTCACAGTTCAAGCACTGATAAAGGATACACTCTGAAGACCTCTGCTGCAGCTGCTGAAAAGCTCGATAGGGAATTCGAGCTCAGGAACTTCTTACCTCGACTCCGGAAAGAAAACTAACACCGGAGGAGATTCACCACAATGCCGAAAATACCTCTCGCCGCTACCAAGACGCTGATACAGATTCGGAACTCTTCTTAAGACGAAAATGAAGAACCAAGCTGATACGGTTGACAGGAATTGAGACGTCTCAACGGAGACTCCCAGGAACAACCCCTATCTCCAAAATCGGCAGTTGAAGTGCGCAGCGCTCAGGAAGCGCGCGCACGAAATGGCCGCTGCAAACTCGAAAGACTAGAACGCCAACCTCCATGCTAGCATGGAACAAATACTGAAGGTCTTTTCCTACATAGTTTATGCCAACAACTTCTTTCTCAAAGGATGAGAACAGTGGAACTAGGGAAACTTCTTCAGTCTTATACCTGGTAGAGGGGCAAAAGGTGATGGCACCAGGGTGGACTTGACAGTGTTCAATAAATGCCTTTGTTGGCTTTGTGTGGTGTGGTTGTTGTGTAACTTACAAACCTTTTTTAGCCCTTTTTAGTTTTTTTTGTTTTTCCATTGTTGCATTAAAGTTGTGTTGTTTAGCATGCCTCCTTTGTCTGGATATATGGGGCCTGCTTCTCATTGTTTTCCAGAACCCCTGATTGTTGTGACTGTGAGTGACCATGTGGCTGGTGGCCATTTTGTGGTGGTACTTAGTGTGCTGCTTTTTCCATAGCCCTGCATATCTTTCCTTTGTTCCTCTTGGCTTACTTCTTCTTGTTGTTATGGCTGGCCGTGTGGCTTGCGGCCATTTTGTGCAGGCAGCCAGTGTGCTTTGGCCATAGCACTGCATTGTCTGTCTTCCCTTTCTTGTTGTTGTGGCCTGGCCATGTGACTGGTGGCCATTTTGTGAAGGCAGCCAGTGTTCTTCTGCATTAGGCCTGCAAGCCTTCTTTCTGGTGCCCATGCCTTGTTGTTGTATTGCAAGCAATTTTTTCTTCTTTTACCCAGCAAAAATGCATCACAGTTCACTACACTTTCTAATACATTTGCAATATTATTGATTTGAATTGATTCACTATGTGACCAAGTCTGCCAACGAGTTTTCCAACCAATGGGCCAGAGCTCCTCATGGGCACATGAAGCAAATATTTCTGTGGTGTCTTTTGAAGGTAAACATAATTTAGGGCATGGATGGCACTGGAGTGAATTGCAAAATGTGTTTTTAAGAAGTATTTACATTTTTTCATGGGTGTTCAATAGATGCCTTTGTTGGATGTGTGTGGTGTGGTTGTTGTGTAACTTGAAAACCTTTTGAGGCCCTGTGCTTTTTTATTTTGTATTGTTGCATTAAAGCTGTGTTGTTTAGCATGCCTCCTTTGTCTGGCCATATGGGGCCTGCTTGAGTTCATTGTTTTCTAGGCCCCCTGCTTGTTGTAACTGTGACTGACCATGTGGCTGGTGGCCATTTTCTGGTGGTAGTACTAGTTAGTGTGCTGCTTTTGCAATAGGCCTGCATGTCTTTCCTTTGTTCCTTTTGGCTTACTGCTTCCATACTCATTGCCCGCTGCAGCTCCATGAATACTGCATCCCACGTGATGCATAATGCCAAACAGGTTCCATTACATTTGTGTTTTGTTTTGTTCTTCTTTCCTATCCTTCCTGACTGTACACAGTACACCATGGAAGCCCTTGTTGTCAAAGTCTCACAAATGGCTACACTGTTGTTATGTTTTGTTAATAACTAAACTGAGTTAATAAAATGTAATAATAATTAATAATAACACTAACAAGTGTGACAACACACTAAGTTATATATGTTTGTTTGTACTAGTAGGAATTGAACCACAACAACAAATGCCACGTGTCACTGGTGTTCTTCTGGCTTCTTTGCTTTTGGGTGCACAAATGACTGAGGAGGAGGTGTCATTATCACCTGTTGTCCTGCCAGACAGAAGTCCTGCTGTGCACAATGTCATGTGACGTGTGACCACAGACAGACATCTCTTCAACTTGTGCCACTGCGTGCTGCTGGCATCTGAAGAAGATGGGCCCAAAGAAAGGTACCAGGTCATCCTATACCAAGAAAGTTACCACTGAGAAGAAGGCACTGCCACTTACCAAGACTTGTGTGCCACCCAAGATGTTTTTGGCAAATAAAAAACTGTGCCTGAAGCAGCAGTGTCTGGGGAGCAAGCTGGGAGCAGCACTCCCGCATCAGTGGACCCATCCCTTAAACCTAGGCCGAAGCCCATGTCTGTCGCAGAGGCAGCCAGTCTAATCACCACAAAACACAGACGAGCAGTGATGTTGAAATTGACTTATTATCATCGCAAAGCAGTACCCAATCAATGCAGGAAACTCAGATAAGTGGACAACAACAGCTGCAACCATTGCCCACAATAGTAGTTGTTCCTCCTAAAGTAGGGGCAGTTCAGGAGATAGAGCTTCCTGCACAGGAAGAAGAGCAAGCCACTCTTTCAGAAGATCCATTGTCTTCTGGATCCACAGCAAGGAAAAGGAGGGTTAGTCCATCAGGTTCTTCTGCAATCCCCTTCTGATGGTCTGGATGCCAATTTGATGCAACCACCTCAGTCTGAGAGTGAGACACACCACAAGAGAAGGCTGGGGAAAATGAAGGTTCCAGAAAGTCTTAGAGTTATGGAGGTAGATGTAGATGAGGAGGATGATGATGAGCCAGTCATCATGGACATTAGTCCTACCACAGTGGAGACTGACAATAATACCCCATCCCAAATTGCTGTGAAGAATGTGGCATGGATACCACCAACACAGATAACACCAACACCACCTGCAGCCTCCTTATTTGCATTTGCAAAGGCCTTGCAGCAACCTACATCCAGCACAATTACCTCAGTAGAAGTAGATACAGCGTCTGCAGAGAATCAAACTCCACCATGCCCACCTTCCAGTTCATCCAGCATTGCAAGTGGCACCTCTAGCAGCATCAGAAAGTATACTTCCCCAGTTTGGGACTTCTTTGCGGTTATCAGTAAGGAGGAGAATGCTGCTATATGCTTCATTTGTGGATAAGGTGTTTGTCGGGGTAAGCTTGGTACAAACTATAGTAACGGAGGCCAAACAACCCATCTGAAAAAACACCATTTGATCCAGTGGGAGGCGTACCTTAAAGGCCAAAAAAACTACACACATTGCTGTTGGTGGTGATGAAGAAGTAGAAGAAGATACGATCGCGGTGGAAAGCGAACAAGAGGGAGACATTTTCTCTGGATCACAAAGTAGCCCTGTCCCTAGGAGTGCAGGGGTACTGCCCATATCCTCATCAACCTCAGCAACGTCTCATCATGCAGCGTTGAGCCTAACAACATCTGGCACCAAGAAGTCACCTGCATCATTGGCACCAGAAAAGAAAAAAATCCAGCCTACCATTCTCAGCATGTTTAGGTCAGGGGGGCAATACGAACTCAATGGAATGTTTTTACAATGCAAAGCTGGCTAAAATGCTACTGCTGGACCTCCTCCCTTTTTTGTGGAAGGAGTTGGTTTTCTTGAATTTGTCACAGCCATCTGCCCAAAATGGAAGGTTCCCATGCGGCCTATTTTGCCAGAGTTGCTGTTCCAGCACTACATCATGTTGTGCTGGAATTGCTTGGCCAAGCTTTGCAGCAGAGTGCTGTTCACACTATCTACCTGACAACAGATCAATGGACCAATTGCCAAGCCACTGATTACATGTGCATCACTGCACACTGGATCTCTTTTGTGGGTGTTAGAGTAAAGATATCCAAAGGTGTTGACACTGCTGATATTTCTAATGCCACTTGGAAACATGCAACTGTAGCCATGTTCGACATTGAGAAATCTCATACTGCTGCAAACATTTTAGAAGAGTTTAACGGAAAGTCTTTGATTGGCTGAACCCAAGAGGGCTTAACATTGGTTTTATTGCCACGGACAATGGGTATTTCAGGGTCCTCTGTTTGGTGCACTTCATTAACATTATTGTTCAAGACTATCTGAAAAAAGAAGACCGAGTCAGCAACTTACTGACCACCTGCAGAAGAATCTGTACACATTTCAGCTATTCTTGTAAAGCCCGGAAGCAGCTGAGGATCATTCAACCACTCATTCAGGAGGTGCCCACATGTTGGAACTCAACTTTACATGCTTGAACATCTGTTTGAGCAGAACAGACCAATCAATGAATATGTCATGCAAAGTGGGGATACTACTGTGAAAGGCATAACCATCAAGATGGACCAATGGGGCCTAGTTAAATGCCTGACGGAAATGCTACTTTCTTTTGAGCTGTTCATATGTGAAGTCAGCAAGGCAGACTGTGCTATGGGCAAAGCTATCCCATTGTTGCACATGCTACAGGAACAGCTGAAAGGGGTGTCTGCAATGTACGCAGACACTCCAGGTGTGGAGGAAAAAAAGAAGCATTTGAGTTGGTGGAGAGCTTAACCCTTCACATATCTGAAAATACAAGGGTGCAAAGAGAAATTGTGTCATCCAATCATTACATTTCTGCCACAATTCTGGATCCATGGTACAAATTAGTACTGAACACTGATTCCTTTCTCAGAAGTGGATGTTGCCAAGTAAAAAACTTGGATAGCTGTGGAAGCCATTCACTTAGAAAAAGAACGTCCCGCAATTAGAGGCTCGCTACTCCAGGCCACAGCAAGTACTGCAAGGCAGCCAGCATCAAGTTCAACTCAGAGCCTGAGGGCAGTGTGGTTGGCTCACAGCAGCCAAAACCACCAACAACACCAAAAACAACATCAACAATAACACAAACAGGAGCTTCGGCCCCACCAAAATCAGCCCAGGAATGGTTTCCGTAGCAAGGGCTTGTTACGTCCAGTGCTGAAGCTAAGGCAAAAGAGGCCAGGCAAAGCCGAGCACCCCTGAGCATTGAGCGGATAGCCCAGGCCTATCTGGATGACCCAACAGAGGTCTACATTGATCAATTCAATCTGGCCTGGCTGATGACGGCTGATTAGTTAGAAACCGGTCCCAGGATGCTTGTTTCCAGTCAAGGGAAGATTTGGCTTGGCAGTTTGGACTGGACTGTTCCCATGAGGCACAGGGTGAGACTGATTTGCATTAGGCCATGTCTGAAATGGGGTAGCGGGATGAGCTAAAGAATGATGATGGATTAAACCCAGATCAGTTGACTGGGGGTGAATGCTTGCAATGTTTAACACTCCGTCCATCATTCCCTTTGGTTCTACATTGATCAAAACCCATTGCTGTATTGGTATGGAAAAGGTGCCACTGGCCAGTGCTCAGCATGCTGGCAATACACTATCTGGCTTGCCCTGTCGCAACTGTCTCTTCTGAGCATGTTTTCAGTGCTGCTGGTGCCCTTATAACAGTGAAAAGGACCAGTCTTGAGCCCCAAAACTTGGAGAGGTTCATCATGATCAAAATGAATCAGCACTTTATACCACCGGATTATACCATACTTAAAGTTGCACAGCAGGATGATGATGGCGACTTAGGTCATGGAAGTAGTATGTTAGATGACCTACTTCTGGGTGAACCATACTTCTACAAAAAACTAGTGGACGACGTAGGGTGTACATGGGTGCACTAAAAGGGTTATTGTCAGTAAATATTTTAAGGTGCACTTCTACCAGCTACCAGCTACTAGGGTATCGTCCAACCCCCAAACTACCAAACTTCTTTGAGTATTCTGGGTGAACCACCAGAGTTTGAGGTCGAGCTCTACTTTCCTGACAGTGACAAGTAGGCTTTCATTTCAACTTGTGACTTTCTTCCTTATTTACTTTCATTATTTGTGTGTGTGTCTGTCTTTCTGGTTCCAATCACAATAAATCCATCACCACCATCTTACTCTTTTTATTGCCGTATTGGAGTTGCATCTGTGTGCATTTATTCAAGAAGTAAGTCCACTCCTCCAAGTCCTGCTTCATCCTGACTCACCCTAAATCCATTTCCCTCAAGCCTGACATTTGGATGGAGAATAGTACAAGAAATGTGTGCTTGCCTCGTCGAGTCCCTCCAAAGACCATGACTATAGCTATCCTCCTTTCCGAGATGAGAGGGACTACTCTATAAGAACAACAGGTAATGATGGATGGCATGCATTGGGCGCTGACACTGAGTGATTGGTGTTTGTGTTGTTTATGTTTTGCATGAAGTATAAAAGTATTATTTTATCTACACACAAAAGGTAACTCAAGTCATTGTTTCCCTTATTGTTGTTTAATAACAAAATTGCACTTCTGCTGCAGGCCGATCCATTGCATTTTTTAATTCGGAATGTATTCTGGACTCACTCTGTACACTACAGATTTGGACACCATGATGATGATGACGATACTATACTCATCGTAGTCAGTCAGTAGGATCGGAAATGATTGATGGAATAACTCAGGCGTTTCATAAAGTGGCCTAAAAGGTAAACAAGTCAACAGTCACAGCAGACCTACATGTCTGTGTAGTGGTGGAGGCGAATGAAGTGGTATGACTGACAGCAGTGCATTGATTTAGTTACTTAATTTGGAAAATGCTATTTTTCTGTATATGTGTGCTCTGTTTGGTTTGATACCTAAGCTAAGTTGAGGTTGGGTGGGCGCTGTAGGCCTGCTCTGTCCTGTTGTTGTTGTAGGTTAATGCTGGAAACATAGTAGTAGACATGATTTAACCAAGCCGCCTCTGAAAGTGTTCTTGTTGCACTCTTCCATAATTTATGCATTTTTTTACTCCTTGATTTTTCAATATCCCTTTGGTTTTTCTATCTACACTTACAGGCGGGCTTTTACCCTGTGCTATACTGGGAAAAACATCTCACACTACCTTACCAATCAGCATCCACCAGGCAGGCAGTGGCACCCCATAAATTGACACGGATGGAGCGTCCATGGAAGTGAGGACCAAGAGGAATGCTGAGATGCAACTCCCCAATTTGACCATGATAAAATACAGTAACTTAGTATCATTCATCATCTTTTAATTAATTTTATTCATTTTTCTCTTCAATCATTACGACTGCGTGTTGTTGTTTATTATGTTTGCTCTTGGTCTTTGCTTATAATTAGGGCTCCCGGTTTTATGGTATTTATTTTTTTGCCATTTCCGTCTGTATTTATCCATATTTATTTTTTGGGCATTTTTTCTGTATTTATCCACATTTATTTTTGCCACAAGCAAAAGACGCCGCTACAGCTAGTATTTTTCCGCATTTATTTAAATTGACAATGCACACCAGCGCCCGGTTGTTATTGGTCAAAACAATACATTCCTCTGAAAACTTTGCCATTGTACACATCTCTTCCGGAACTTTCCAAAGCTTCTGCCATAGTTGTCATCTGTACTTAGCAGAAGCAACACAATATTCCACACATACATCCCCATTCCCAGGCGGACTACCCAAATCACTCACACTGCGCTCGCACCAAGAGAGGGACGTCCCAGGCCCTCACTGCGGCTACGCATGCTATTTTAGCGCTGTGTGGCAGAGACACCGTTCCAGATAATGGAGCATGGCTACACTGTCTTTGAAATCTTCTGGGTGCCTCTCGAGTTTGTGTTTGTATCAGGCGGGCAGGCTCACCACGGCTGTGGTGATCCTCCAGCAGATGTCGCAGTGGCGGCTGCACTGGTGTCTAAGTAGCCCTTAATATTGATCGGATTCATGAAATGCCATTTATGACACCACACTCTGGACTCCCGACTTTTGGTTGTGCATGTCACTTCCTATCAATATGTCCCATCTTCCCCCGCGCTATTCCCAACTCCTAAAAAGGAAGGGACAGAGCAGGCCATTGTGAAGGGTTTGGCTACTGTCAAGGCTTTCAAATCATAGTTTGGGGAGCTTACACCCTCCTGAAATGGTTTCAAGAATTTGGCAGTGTTTAAAAAAATCCACAGCTTTGAATTAGTATGTATATAAGCAACTATAAAAGCATAGTTGTGCCAAGTGGTCACGGCCCATTTCAAAACCCTGGCATGTCATATCTCTCGGTTGTGAAACTGCTGTAAAGCAGAAGTTGTATTTTGTGTCCCCGAATGTGTTACAGACCTAGACTTGCTCGTAGTGCATCGGTCTGTTCCCGTGTCCTAGTTTTGTTTAAAACGTCAAATTAAGTTCGGAGTAATCTATTTGTCTAGTAAAACCTTTCCTCTTTTTTTAGTAAAAACATTGACATGGTTTTGGAAGCTCCATCGAAGGAGAAATGTTTTTTGGCGTGAGAAGTCTTGTGTTTTAGAAGTACTGTGACCCTTGAGTGACCCATAGCTTGGAAGAGTCCCTGTGGTCGGGAGACCTGCATCAAAGTCACACATGAACAGTTTTAACCTGTGAGGGAAAGCAGGAAACTTTTTTTCCACCCTAGGGGAATTCTGTTCACAAAACATTCTGTGTGAAGTTGGATCGCTTCAGCAACCCCCAATAAAAGAGAATTGTTTAAATGTGGTTCTATTAGGGGGCCGGTATGTGACACACTGCAGCATGAAAACTGCAATTACGTTCTAATCGCGCCATTCCCTGTTCACTTCAAAGAAGGGATCCATATTGTGTTGACTGTCACCCCAGCCGTCTTTTTGTTATGTGTGTGCAGAGAGCCACAGGGTGCCTTAGTTTATGGCGGTGGTGGAGGGAAAGGGCCCGCCGTCGCGCCATTCCACGATTGATGGCCTACTTAGCATTAACCTCATGCTAAGTAGGCCATCAATCGTGGAATGGCGCGACGGCGGGCCCTTTCCCTCCACCACCGCCATAAACTAAGGCACCCTGTGGCTCTCAGCACACACTGTAATTTCAAAATAAACAACAGCCCCCGCCTCCCCCTCACCCACATGATGACTGAACATGGATCCTCGGCTGTACTTCAAAGACCCTGTGCCAATTTGTCCACACGAGGGCGCCAAAAGACTGAATGGAAGGGATTAAAATGAATTCAGGCAGCGGCAGCGCGGCAACATTTGCCAGTGTTTTGCCGTTTCTATATATAAATACAGACAAAGGAAATATAGATTTCCGTCTGTATTTATATGTAAATATCCGTAAAAACGGAAAACCGGGAGCCCTACTTATAATGAATCCCTATAGCAATTTTTAATTTTCTTTGCTAGCTTTAAAAGGAAGCCCGGTACAACAGAACATGGCCATGTGGGTGGAGGTCTAGGGGCCATTTTGAAGCCAGGCTGTGTGCTTTGTTGTGCTGTAGCCCTGCACCCAGTCTGCCATGCTTTCATCCATTATGCCCAGGGGTACTCAGTGGTGCATGGACTGAGTCTTTCTGTCGGGTGTCTTGAATTTCAACATGATTGAGGGCATGGATGGCATTGGATTGTGGTGATTTTTGTGTGTTTTTCAATTTTTGGCTCTTGTTGGGCCTTTTGCCCAGGGGTACTCAGTGGTGCATGGATTGAGTCTTTCTGTCGGGTCTCTTTAATGTAAACATCATGGAGGGCATCGACGGCATTGGATTGTGGTGTTTGTTGTGTGTTTTTTGATTTTTTGTGGTGTTGATGGGGCATGGCCAAGTGGGTGGGGGCCATTTTGAGGACTGGTACAGGCAGGGCCTGGCCATGTGGTGGGGGGTCAAGGGGCCATTTTGAATCCAGGCAGTGTGCTTTGTGCCATAGGCCTGCATCCAATGTGCCTTGCTTTCACCCATTATGCCCAGGGGTACCCAGTGGTGCATGGGCCTAGTCTTTCTGTGGGGTCTCTTTAATGTAAACATCATGGAGGGCATGGAGGGCATTGGATTATGGTGATTTTTGTGTGGTTTTCGATATTTTGTGGTGTTGATGGGGCATGGCCATGTGGGTGGGGGACATTTTGAGGACTGGTACTGGCAGGGCCTGTCCATGTGGGTGGGGGATCTAGGGGCCATTTGGAAGCCAGGCAGTGTGCTTTGTTGTGCCATAAGCCTGCACCCAGTCTGCCATGCTTTCATCCATTATGCCCAGGGGTACTCAGTGGTGCATGTGCCTAGTTTTTCTGTGGGGTGTCTTGAATGTATACATCATTGAGGGCATGGATGGCATTGGATTGTGGTGATTTTGATGTGTTTTTCGATTTTTTGGCTGTTGTTGGAGCCTTTTGCCCAGGGGTACTCAGTGGTGCATGGACTGAGTCTTTCTGTGGGGTCTCTTTAATGTAAACATCATGAAGGGCATGGATGGCATTGGATTGTGGTGATTTGTGTGTGTTTTTTTGACTTTTTGGGGTGGTGTTGGGGCCTGTCCATGTGGGCGGGGGCCATTTTGAGGCCTGGTCCAGGCAGGGCCTAGCCATGTGGGTGGGGGTCTAGGGGCCATTTTGAAGCCAGGCAGTGTGCTTTGTTGTGCCATAGGCCTGCACCCAGTCTGCCATGCTTTCATCCATTATGCCCAGGGGTACTCAGTGGTGCATGGGCCGAGCCTTTCTGTGGGGTGTCTGGAATTTCAACATGATTGAGGGCATGGATGGCATTGGATTGTGGTGATTTTTGTGTGTTTTTCAATTTTTGGGCTGTTGTTGGGCCTTTTGCCAAGGGGTACTCAGTGGTGCATGGACTGAGTCTTTCTGTGGGGTCTCTTTAATGTAAACATCATGGAGGGCATGGATGGCATTGGATTGTGGTGATTTTTGTGTGTTTTTTGATTTTTTTCGTGGTGTTGATGGGGCATGGCCATGTGGGTGGGGGCCATTTTGAGGACTGATACAGGCAGGGCCTGGCCATGTGGTGGGGGTCAAGTGCCATTTTGAATCCAGGCAGTGTGCTTTGTTGGCCATAGGCCTGCACCCAGTCTGCCATGCTTTCATCCATTATGCCCAGGGGTACTCAGTGGTGCATGGACCGAGTCTTTCTGTGGGGTGTCTTGAATTTCAACGTGATTGAGGGCATGGATGGCATTGGATTGTGGTGATTTTTGTGTGTTTTTTTATTTTTGGGCTGTTGTTGGGGCCTTTTGCCCAGGGGTACTCAGTGGTGCATGGGCCTAGTCTTTCTGTGAGGTCTCTTGAATGTAAACATCATTGAGGGCATGGATGGCATTGGATTGTGGTGATTTTTGTGTGTTTTTCGATTTTTTTGTCTGTTGTTGGGCCTTTTGCCCAGGGGTACTCAGTGGTGCATGGACTGAGTCATTCTGTGGGGTCTCTTTAATGTACACATCATGGAGGGCATGGATGGCATTGGATTGTGGTGATTTTTGTGTGTTTTTCGACTTTTTGGGGTTGTGTTTGGGCCTGTCCATGTGGGTGGGGGCCATTTTGAGGCCTGGTCCATGCAGGGCCTGGCCATGTGGGTGGGGGTCTAGGGGCCATTTTGAAGCCAGGCAGTGTGCTTTGTTGTGCCATAGGCCTGCACCCAGTCTGCCATGCTTTCATCCATTATGCCCAGGGGTACTCAGTGGTGCATGGACTGAGTCTTTCTGTGGGGTGTCTTGAATTTCAACATGATTGAGGGCATGGATGGCATTGGATTGTGGTGATTTTTGTGTGTTTTTCAATTTTTGGCTCTTGTTGGGCCTTTTGCCCAGGGGTACTCAGTGGTGCATGGATTGAGTCTTTCTGTGGGGTCTCTTTAATGTAAACATCATGGAGGGCATCGACGGCATTGGATTGTGGTGTTTTTTGTGTGTTTTTTGATTTTTTGTGGTGTTGATGGGGCATGGCCAAGTGGGTGGGGGCCATTTTGAGGACTGGTACAGGCAGGGTCTGGCCATGTGGTGGGGGTCAAGGGGCCATTTTGAATCCAGGCAGTGTGCTTTGTGCCATAGGCCTGCATCCAATGTGCCTTGCTTTCATCCATTATGCCCAGGAGTACCCAGTGGTGCATGGGCCTAGTCTTTCTGTGGGGTCTCTTTAATGTAAACATCATGGAGGGCATGGATGGCATTGGATTCTGGTGATTTTTGTGTGTTTTTCGATATTTAGTGGTGTTGATGGGGCATGGCCATGTGGGTGGGGGCCATTTTGAGGACTGGTACAGGCAGGGCCTGGCCAATTGGGTGGGGGTCTAGGGGCCATTTTGAAGCCAGGCAGTGTGCTTTGTTGTGCCATAGGCCTGCACCCAGTCTGCCATGCTTTCATCCATTATGCCCAGGGGTACTCAGTGATGCATGGGCCTAGTCTTTCTGTGGGGTGTCTTGAATGTATACATCATTGAGGGCATGGATGGCATTGGATTGTGGGGATTTTTATGTGTTTTTTGATTTTTTGCCTGTTGTTGGGGCCTTTTGCCCAGGGGTACTCAGTGGTGCATGGACTGAGTCTTTCTGTGGGGGTCTCTTTAATGTAAACATCATGGAGGGCCGGGATGGCATTGGATTGTGATGATTTATGTGTGTTTTACGACTTTTTGGGGTGGTGTTGGGACCTGTCCATGTGGGTGGGGGCCATTTTGAGGCCTGGTCCAGGCAGGGCATGGCCATGTGGGAGGGGGTCTAGGGGCAATTTTGAAGCCAGGCAGTGTGCTTTGTTGTGCCATAGGCCTGCACCCAGTCTGCCATGCTTTCATCCATTATGCCCAGGGGTACTCTGTCAGCGGTGCATTTTATTGGTCTTTCCATTTTGGGGGGTGGGTATAATAAAAATGCTTACTTGCAAGCTATTAATTGAAGCGCTACATATGCAACATTTATTTAACTGATGTTCCTCTGGCTTCGTTTGCTTTTAGGAGCAGAAAGACGAATCATCAGCCTCATCGTTCCTCATCAGTGCCAGGAAGAAGTCCTGCTGCGGGGTGTGCAGCACAACGTCACGTGTGGCCACAGACAACTCTGCAACTTGTGCAACTGCGGCCTGCTGTTCTGACATCTGAAGAAGAGGGCCCCCAAAAAAGTTGCCCGTAGCTCCTCTAGCAAGAAAGTTGCCAGTAATGAGCAGATGAAGCAAGTGGCGCCACTTACCAAGGAGACTGGTGTGCCGACCGCCGCATTTTTTGGGGAAAAAAAGTACGCCTGCAGCAGCAGCGGGGTCTGCTGGGAACCAAGCTGGGAGCAGCATCTCCGCTCCATTGGGCTCAGTGCCGCCACCACCACGCCAACTTAGGTCCAAGCCCTTGAGTGCTGCAGAGGCAGCCAGAATAGTTGTTCAATCACCATCGAGCAGTGATGTTGGCTCATCGCAAGAAAGTAGCAGCATCCCTCAATCAACACAGGTTGTTGTAACTCATCTGACGAGTGTTCAACAACCACAGCCGCAACAACAACCACATGTGCAAGTACAAGCCCAAGTACATGTGGAAGGAGAGGCGGCGCAAGGAGAGGCGCAAGGAGAGGCGCATGGAGCGGCACAAGTGCCCACAATAGTTGTTCCTCCCGAAGTAGGGGCACATCAGGAAATCGACATTCAAGCCGAGGTATCATATGAGGAAGCCACTCCTACTGATGATTCATTGTCTTCCAGATCCCCAGCAAAGAAAAGATCAAGGATGGTGTCTACATCTTCTTCAAGCCCCCTTCCTTCTGATGATATGGATGAATATTGGGAACCACCAGTGCTGTCTGAGAGTGAGGCACACCATGATCTGGCAAAGGTAGCTAAGCGTAAAAGGAAGGTCCCCGAAAGTCTCAGAGTTATGGAGTGTGATGATGACGCTGAACAAGAAGTGGCGTATACTCCTGCTGAATGTGCTGATGAAGACTCACGACGACGACGCTGTCATCATAGATGTCACTCCAGCCTCAGCGGGCATGCAGCAAACAGACATTTTTACCCTATCCCGAAATGCTGCTGAGCGTGATGCTGGTGACGTGTCAATGGGACCACCACCAATGCAGTTAACTAGTACACCACCACCTACAGCTTCCATATTTTCTCGCCAGAAGGGACCTCCATCCACCTCGACCTCCATTTCCTCAATTAGTGGTGCTGTAAGTGCACAACGTACTAAATTTCGGCAACACACATCCTCCACTTCATCTGGCATTAGCAGCATTCCCAGTATCGCCTCCTCCGCCCCCCACAGACATTTGAAGTCCGCAGTTTGGGACTTCTTTAGTGTTAGCCCAACAAGGGAAAACATAGCCATTAGTACCATTTGTAAGGTTCGAGTTAGTCGTGGTAAGCTTGGTACCAACTATGGTACCGGAGGCCAGAGAGGTCATCTTGAGAGACAGCACACTGTCAAATGGCATGCGCACCTAAGGGAGATCAAGGCAGCTCGAATTGCAAGTCAACAAATTGTATCCGTTGATGTTTCATCTGCTGATGACCAGGAGGAAGAAGCGTCAAACATTTCTTCAGTTACACCCAGTACCCCTGTCAGCAGCACACCCGCTGGAAGATATATGAGCCAAACTAAGAGTGTGGGAGAGAGTGAGACACCAATGCGAAAAAGTTCATCATCACTGAGCGTAACTGGGTCGAAGAAGTCATCATCATCCCGTAAAATGGTCCAGCCTACCATTAGAAGCATGTTGTTTTCAGATGCGCCATTTGAACGCAACCACCCAATGGCGCGTCTGTATAACACTAAGCTGGCTAAAATGCTAGCGCTGGGCCTTCTCTCTTTTTCTTTTGTGGAAGGGGTGGGTTTTCTTGAAATGGTGGCAACGCTCTGCCCTAAATGGAAGGTTCCTAGCCGGTTCTATTTTGCCAGAGTTGCGGTTAAAGCACTACATGAAGATGTGCTGGAGGTGATTGGGGCAGCTTTGCAGAAGAGTGCTGTTCACACTATACATCTGACAACAGACATGTGGACCAGTTGCGCAGCCACTGATTACATGTGCTTCACTGCACACTGGGTCTCTTTTTCAGGGGTTAAATCAAAGCTAAACGCAGGTGTTGACACGGACAAAGTTTTTAAAGCTGCTCGGAAACATGCAACAATAGCCATGTTTGCCATGGAGAAAACTCATACAGGAGAAAACATTTAGCATGAGTTTAACACAAAGGTCTTTGAATGGCTGTCCCCAAGAAAACGCATGATTGGTTATGTTTCCACGGATAATGGCGCCAATGTAGTTAAGGCCATGGATAAGGGTAACTATTTCAGAGTGCCGTGTTTGGCGCACTGTATAAACCTGGTTGTTAAAAAATTCTTGAGTGAAGAAAGTCCAGTCTCCGAGTTACTGACCACCTGCCGAAGAATGTGCACACATTTCAACCATTCTTTTAAGGCCCGGAAGCAGCTGAGGTGCCTGCAACATGAACGTAAAGTGCCAGTGAAAGCACTCATCCAGGAGGTGGCAACACGTTGGAACTCAACCTTCTACATGCTTGAGCGTCTGTATGAGCAGTATGCGGTAGTCGATCAGTATTTCTTTAAACTGGGTATACCTATGATAGACATGAGGATACAGGTGGAGCAATGAGAGCTAGTTAAAAGCCTGACAGACATGCTTCGTCCTTTTGAGGTCTTCACGCGTGCAGTCAGCAGGGAGGACTGTCATTTGGGAAAAGCTATCCCATTGTTGCGCATGCTAGAGCACCAACTGAAGGCGGTGACTTCTAGGTTTGAAAAAGATGGAAAGGAAGAAGCATTTGAGTTGGCGGAAAAGTTATTACAGCGCCTACTTCGCGATGAACGTCTTGAAAAGATCCAGACAGAACAGCATAACATTTCTGCTACTATTCTGGATCCACGGGTCAAAAAGGCAGTGGCAGGTAGAGTATTCTTTCCTTTTGATGACGCAGATGTTACAAAGTACAAACATTGTCTAGCTGTGTCAGCCACTCGGTTTGAAAGAGAACGGCAGGAAATTGAAGGAGAAGGCAGTACATCAGCAGGCCATCCGCAGTCAAAAACATCCACTTTTGCATCTGTGGCTGTGGCAAAAGTGAGTGATTTTCCCTCTCAGCCGTTAACGACACCAGCAACCATATCATATGCACCAGACACAACAGTAATATTGTGTGAAGAAGAGGATTGGCTAACTGAGCTTGGGTTTGCTTCTCAAATGGTCTCAGAAAAAAGTAAGCAAAGTGGAGGAACCCTGGAGAACCTTGAGTCGATGGTGCAGGCCTATCTGAATGACTCAACAGAGGTCTATCTTTCTCATGACCCATTGGCGTATTGGCATGGGAAAACAGATGTGTGGCCAGAGATCACCAACCTGGCTATAAATTACTTGTCTTGCCCACTCGCAAGCGTGTCTTCTGAACGGGTTTTCAGTGCTGTGGGTGACATTGTAACTTCCAAAAGGACCCGCCTCTCGCCCAAAAATGTGGAGAGGTTAACAATGATCAAGATGAATCAGCACTTCATACCACCAGATTACAAAATACGAGAATGCACGCAGGAAGAAGACGAGGAGGACACCAACTTAGATGAGGGAAGTTCTTCCCTGTTAACTGACCTACTCCCGTCTGAATTAGCAGAGTTTGAGAACGAGCTCTTCTTCCCTGACACCGAGCCCTGAAAATGAGTCAATGAATCACTAACTTTCTTTTTCGTCCTTATTCACTTTTATTCCTTTGTGTCTGTCTTTCTTTGTTTTGCAAAATCTATCTAAAAAAAACTTTAATCACCTAATCACAAAAACAAGCCCATCAGCAGAACTGTCTTCACTTATTTGCTTATTGATTTGAAGGTGCCGCAGTCTGCATTCCTCAGGTTCACAAGTTCACAAGAACATGCTCCTCTATCCTCCTCCTCCAGACTCCTATTTCCCTCAAAGCAGATGGCTGGATTACGCCCAATGAAGAAAGACTCTGCACTTGTGGGGGGGTTCTACTTCTTTGCGGGTGAGTTGACGGGTCTGGGGCATTGCTATGAAGGTCTAATACCGGCTAAAAGTGGTTTGGAGAAAATCGGAGCAGAAAAAGTTTTTGCGCTTTTGATCACTTGCCTGTCTTTGGGGTGCTGTTTGGGTGGCTTTTAGGTTGTTGGGGGTGGGTTTTGGGGTCGGTGAGCACTGCTGGCACATTCTAATGTTGATTGCATTTGTTTTACAGGAAATCCATGGTGGAAAAGGGGAGTTAGGGCATAGCTGCAGAACTCATTTGGACTGCATTCAAGGTAGGCCCACAGTTTCCTAAGTGTGGCTTTTCCCGGTTTTGCTTTTCGGCTTTTTGGGGGGGGTGAAACTTGTTTTTGCCTGGGTTCACGGGTCTGGGGGCCTTGCTTGGAAGGTGTAATACCGGCCAAAAGTGGTTTGGAGAAAATCGGAGCAGAAAAAATGTTTGCGCTTTTGATCACTTGCCAGTCTTTGGGGTGCTGTTTGGGGGGCTTTTAGGTTGTTGGGGGTGGGTTTTGGGGTCTGTGAGCACTGCTGGCACATTCTAATGTTGATTGCATTTGTTTTACAGGAAATCCATGGTGGAAAAGGGGAGTTAGGGCCTAGCTGCAGAGCGCATTTGGCCTGAATTCCAGGTAGGCCCAAAGTTTTCTAAGTGTGGCTTTTCCCGGGTTTTGCCTTTTGGCTTGTTGGAGGTGTTAAACTTGTTTTCACCCGGGTTGACAGTTCTGGGGCTATTGCTGGGAAGGTCTAATACCCGAAAGAAAGTGTTTTGGAGACAATCCCTGAGGAAAAAAGTTTTTGCATTTTCTGAGATTTCGCTGACTCTACCGTTTTCGGGGGGCTGTTTGTGGGGGTTCCTGGTGTTTGTGGGGGGGGGTTAGCGAGTCTTGGAGCAATGCTGGGTATGGATACTTTTGCTTGCTTGCAAGTGGTTTGAATACAATCCATGGTGGGTAAGGGAGGATTTGGGCCTACTTTACTTTCAAAGTACGTTTGGTCACCATTTTCTACTAGGCCTCTGACAGGTAGCAGTATCGCACGTTTTTGAGATCTGATTGGGGGTCTTCTACATTTTTGCGACTGGGTTTAGTAAGGGTCTGGGAGCACTGCTGGGAAGGTCTAATTTTGTTCTTAAAGACAGTTTACAGTACACCTAGCTTGAGGGGAAAGATCCGCTAAATTAATTCACCCATACTTATTTATCCTTCAAAAGGAGACTCAGACAGAGTACACACTTTCAAAAATATTGTACTGTCTATTAGGAAACTCAAAGTGTGACTTTTTGCACTACACAGCGTACATACCTTATATTTATTTGTCAGTGGTGTTCTAATATCACTTCCTGTTTTTCCATCAATAATTACAGGCCGGGTTT
This sequence comes from Lissotriton helveticus, assembly GCF_964261635.1. Classification (NCBI taxonomy): domain Eukaryota; kingdom Metazoa; phylum Chordata; class Amphibia; order Caudata; family Salamandridae; genus Lissotriton; species Lissotriton helveticus. Next base: position 381,062,614 of record NC_136061.1, on the reverse strand, counting down.
CAGCCTGTGCAATGGGAAAAAAAGGATGAAGTCAGGCTTCACATTAGCGAGCCGCAATTCAGCATCTGCTAAGGCAGGCAGTGGACAGGGTGTCTTCTGGTCACCAACATTGATGGACGGAGCGTCAGATGGAATGGAGGAGTCCCGCTAATAAGAGGAATGATTGGATGCATGCAACTTACCAAATTCAACAGGACAACTACAACAACATACAGATACAGAATCCGTTCTTTTCTAATTATCTTTTAAGTAATGTTATTGCTGTGAACTTCTATGAGTGTGACTCTGCATTTCTTTGATCTCTGCTTCTAAATTCATCCCTACAGCCATTCTATAGGTTTTACTTCTGCTATTTTTTAAGCCTAATTTAATGTAAGAAGTGTTTCTCTGCGTGCAGAGATAGGCAAGTGAAAACGCATAATTATTACTGCAGCCCTGTACTGTCGCATTCTTTCATTCACGGTTGTCGAAAGTACTACTTACTTTTCAGTAACCATGCATGCAGTAGTGCATGCACTTCCTTTATGTCACTTAAAAGATTTATGGATAGCTTTGTACCCAAAGATTTGTTTATCTTCAATTATTGTTTGTCCATGCTGTGCTTTTTTTTCTTCTCTCAACAAAACTTTCCCAAAAAACCCCATTCCCATCCATCTTCCAAACCCTAACCCTCTTCCCCCGGGCTGTGTGGTTTTGATTGATGTGTGACTAAATGACAGCAATAATTCTACACACTTGCTGGGGAGGATAAGGTCATAGCAACAGGCTGGTGAAGGAATCCGAGGATATATTCTTACTCAGCTTGACACTGAGTCACTATTGGCAAATGGAAGCAGATTTTCATGTGCGCCATCAACTTGATTGGTCATCAAGAACATCCTCCTCCTAGACGTGGCAAATTATTATGCTGCTGTGTCCTTCACCTTCAGTACTATTTCTAGTAGTAGTAGCCAATGTCAAAGAAATTCAACGCAAGTACTAGTTATACTTTCAATACTTTACCATTTGTTAGGCTACATTGTGGCACTGTTCTAGTGTACTGTCACCTGCTATATTCTCTATCGTACCGTTCTAATGCTACGGTAAGGACAAACAAGGTTTCATTTTCTTTTTTTTCAGATGCTGCAACTGCCACTGTGTAACACCACAAGTACCACCGCAATGATGACATTTCATCCGCCCAGGATTGCCAACCTTAATCGCCATTTCCCGTGCAGCCAGTCCTGTGCCTAGCCCTATTTCCAAACACAAATTACAGGTAAGATAAGCGTTTGGGGGGAGGTAGTATAATGGAGTATTAGGAGAGACGAGAGACTGAAGGTCCTAGGACTATTGAATTCACTTACTCTGTGACAGGCACTTAGTTTTGAAAACATTTTGGCAATTACTAGTACTTACACTACTTCAATCAAGATGCCACTTAAGTTTCAGGAAAACAAACTTACTGTTAAACCCCCACCCACCAGCCTCAAAAGCAATAAAAAACATGTATGCTAAGATAAAGTATATTTATATATCCCTAACATAAATAATCTCCCGCAAGACCCAACCCACCCCCTCCCGAACCCCAACGAATGTCCGTGAAAACTAAGTCCAAAAAAGTAGAAAACCCAACTCCCAATTCCCACCCCCCCAGAAGTCTTTAAAAAAGGGGCAAGGGACAGTCTCCTCCTACTGCTGGCTGCTGTTGACTTTTCGGGCCAGGTCGGCATGCTCCTTGCGCAGGGTCTCGAGCAGGGATTTGGTGTTGAGGAGCTCCTGCTCGAGGTAGGACACCCTAAGTGAAAGGCGGTGCACACGTGCCTTGCACCTGCTGTGGGGGGCAGCTGATTTCTTTGCTGCTCGGCGGTGGCGGGTGGCTGCGGTACCCCGGCTCCGTACCGCTGGAAACCTGCTGCGCTGACTGGCTGACCCAGGGAGCGTGGAGGAGGATGCAGATGTCGCCGTGGATGTTGTCAACGTACTCTGCGTGTCCCCCTCCTCCTGGGCCACCAGCCGCCGATATTCGGCGACAGTGGCCTCCAGCCTCCGTTGCTGGGCATTTTTAGCCAGCTCCTTCCGTGTTGGTTTGGAAGGAGCATCTATATGAAGAAAGAAAGACATAGTCTGTAACCAATGCTCTTTAAGATCAACACAAAATGATTCAGCAGAAAGTTGTGTCACAGTAGAACTAGCAACTTGCAAGCGCAGTACATAACTATTGTGGCCAGTATCTGTCTAACCTCCCACTTCTTCATCCTTGCTCTAACATTAGTGGGAGTTTAAGGAATCAATTCTACGAGCACTATGGACTCACTCCATTAGAGTCGACTATGACAGTACACCAGTCTTATTCTTCTTCTTCTCTCTTGTTTAGCAAAATTGGTACGTTAACTTCTGCAAGCCGGCATAATGCCAGCGCAGTCAACTTGCACCCGAGAAAAACAGACGCCCGCCATGATGAGTGAGACAGACTTGCGTTACTGTACCAGTCCAGTACATGCAGATGGTGATGCTCTTACTTTTCTATTATGGGTGGCACTGAGAATACTCTGTTACAAGGGCTACTGCTTAATTAATTTAACTTTCACCCTACAGTGCCAATGAATACTAGAAAAGGAAAATGAAGAAGATAAATAATCTGATTATCTATCACTGCACATGGTATGTATTTGCTTACATATGGGATGACTTTAGGTGCTTTGCTTTTTATTGAGTCAACAGTGATACATCCACACATGAATGACCGAGTTCTACTAAACTTATTAAGAGAGGTAGTGAGTGGCCATCGTAATAGCCGGATATATGCTGTGCTTGCAATACAAACTACTGCTACTATTTATGGTAGTATTCAGACAAAATTACAACTTCTTTTCCTTGCCTTTCCTACACTTGAACGGACGTGCGGGTGCGGTGTTACATATTCTTCAAAGTAACACTTAGTTCATCCAGTGACCGTCTACTCTCTCTAGATACACATATGCTATCTAAGAGTCAGATAGTACCATGATCCAGGCATCCATCCATTCAAACTATATGTCAATCATTCTTCTTCATGTCTCTCATCTGGACAAACCTTACGTTTTCTCACGGGAAAACAACCTTTTCATTTTATTTGGGAAACTGCAAGCCATACATCTGTGCTTGACTTGCATTTGAATTTCAACCAAAGCATATATTGCGCACACATACAGTTTCTGTTTCACCCACCCAGGCTGTTCTCCTTTCACCCATCCTTGCTTCATCCTTCACCCAGCCATGCATCATATTCCTTCCCAGCCATCTCGGGCACCAATCAAACACGTATCATTCTTCTTAGTCAGTCATCATTATTTTTACCTTGCTCGTCCTTCCACACTTACTTACACCCTTATTCGCTTTTCGTTCATCCCATCCATCAAGTTCATCTCAGATCTGATTTGGATTCTTGGAAAAAAATTCACCGCTGAGTTGAAGTAAATTTAGAGGAGGCTACTACCTGGTTGATAAAAACTTTGTTCTAAATTTGAAAGTCTGCTTAACAGTATAGTAACTTAACTGTAGAACATATATACCACACCCGTGCAGAGAGCACACTATGCAGTCTGCAATCTCAATAAGTAAGGAATATAAGAGCTTACCACTGCCCGCCACTACCGTGGCAACCCGCACAGCAGTTTCGTCCGGCACTTGCACCGCCTCCTTCCCAGAAGTGTTCTCCTCCACCTCCGCGCTGGGCCCAGCACCAGATGTTCCACCTACAAAGTACATTTAAGAATGTTAGATGTCATAGACATACACCACTCACTAGTATTTTGTCTAGGAATGAAGAAATGTGAATACAGAAACCAATCTAATAATTTGTGACTGTCTACTCTAAAGTAAAAATGTCCCTTTTTCCAGGGAAGGGTGTTGTCTTGCTGCACTTTTTGGCACAACTGATGAATGCTTGCTTTTTAACACGCACCATTTTTCTCATAATAGACAGAAGCTTCACTTCTAAGAACAAATCATCATCACTAGGACGGAGTGAACAACGATTCAGCACCAAAAAGAAAAATTAAAGTTCAAACCAGGTGAGGGCTCGGCTCGCCCACAATAAATGTGTGAAATAAATCACTAAGCACTTTTCCATTTTTAATCAACCGTTTATGTTTTATGACAAGCTTGATTTTAATAAATATTTTTACTTTTAATAAAGCTTTAAAACTTAAATAGACTCTGTGGTTTTTGGTCAAGAGTGAATGAGCAAAAGGTTTTGCAATTTGCAAGCATGAGTCCGTGCCTCTGACACTTCTGGACTCTGACTCCGTACTCTTGTCCTGCGTTGAATATTCATCATTGGGGATCAATCATCGATGAATTCGGGAGCTAAATGACTCTGCCACACTATCTAGTCAGTAAGGAGATTGGGGGTTCTTCAAAGTCTGATAACACTGAGGTATGTGGAAAGTCTACCTGCGCCTATTGTAATTGATAAACAATGTACTATTTAGTGTCCATAGTTATGTTTGTGCAGATTTGTCCCTGCAACAGTAGTAGTATGGATTGTCCTCCTATCCAAACCAAAAGTAAAGTAGTATCTTATTCTTTCTTGGTGGTCATTCACCTTTTTATTGTTGGTAATTGTCAAAGCAAAAACATTTAGAAGACTTGAAAAGACATTATGGACAATCCCAGAGGACTGCACTCAGTGCATAGAGCTATTGCTGACTAGAATGGGAGTTTCGTTTAACACCTTTTGCCAAATGTTCAATCTTAGTTAGCTACACAGACAGACTAATAAGAAAAATCTAGTAATACACAGGGAGTCATAGTAGAGGCAGGATAAGAATTTAGATACAGTCTACAAGAAGATCAAAGACGATTTAGAAAAAATCGAATGAGGAACGCTAGGAAAAAATAGGTACTCTATATTAAAATTAAAACTTACCGGGGCCAGCAAAGGAGCCCTCGCCTGACCGATCCTGGCCTTGAACAGCAGCAGCAGCCGATAACCCCTCCTCCTCTGTCCTCTTGCCCCTGGGGGCAGCTGATGTACAACATGAAAGAAAGAAAGACCCGAAAACATGGATGATTGTTGTCAACCAAATCAAACATTTCAAAAGAACAATAACAAAATATTTTGGCGAAATAGCAAATAGACAACTATTCCACGGGGTATATTATTGACCTATCTCATGTGGTCTACTACGATATTAGTATTGCTTGATTTGCGGACCGTCGACTTGGAAAGTTATGTAACTCACTAAACAAACTACTAAAAAGGTTCGCCTAGGACTGGCAGGCAGCAGTCCGCAGCACGCGAAGTGACAGACAAACTCCATCGTGATTGCAGATCAGCGACAACACTAAAAAGTTTCCTACTACATTAAGCAGTCAATAAAATACTCAAACTATCAATCCACCACCACTATTTCTTCTTATTGTCAGGTGTACAAAGGAAGGACTGGACTTGAGTCTGTAGGGGTAGATTTACAAGCCCCTTGCGGCTCTTTTGCTCCATTGTTGAGTGACTTTTGTGACGCAACGGCAGAACAAAAGAGGCGCCATGGTGCGGCGTATATTAACAACGTGACGCATATGGGAGATGCATCACGTTGTAAAGCCCTGCGCCATCAGGGGGCGTTCCGGCGCAAGGGAGGGCGTTCCTGCACAGGAACGCATCCTAAAAGTGGCTGAGGGAAATCTACAAGATTTCAATCAGTCACTTTTAGGACAATGATGCGTCACTCAAACCCTGCGCCTGCTTGAAGCAGATGTACGGCTTGATGCAGCATTGGGGAGATAGGGCACCCCAGAGTATTGCTGGAGCTGCGCCATCGTTGCGACGCAACTCCAGCAATGCGCCGCCTTTACGGCACAGATGCGTAACGCTTCGGTGACGTTTTGGGCCCATGGTGCACCACATTGTAAATACGGCGCACCATGGGTGGTGGTGGCGTGGCGCACAATTACTGGCGCATCCCTGCTACTTTGCAGGGATGCGCCGGTAATTGAAAATCTGACCCTTAGTGTCTAGCATTACGCTGTTCTTTAAACTACACTCATACATCATTTCTCAGGCCAATGAAATGAACACAAAATCGAAAACAAATAAGCATAGAAGCAACGCTACTGAGAAGGAGAGCAGTGTACCTGAAATGCACAGAAGATTTTGAAATATAATTTACCTACAATGTAATCGGCAGCATTATTGCTCTTGGTAAAAAACAAAAATTTGCAATATAATAACACACAGAGCAGGAGAAAACAGAGTATTGATGAAATAGCTACTACTACTCACCAAGGCCGGGGATCTCGATGCCGAGCAGGTCGAGCAAGTCGCGTTCCCGGTCCAGGAGATCCGTCCAACGGTGGGTGGCCTGGTTGTAGGTGCGCCGGACCCGAGAGTGTTAATACATGGCCCGGCACACTTTCTCCCACCGCTTCCGGCGCTCCCAGAGCCTGTAGCCGCTAGCGATCTTGCCGCCTGCCATGATGGTCCTGGGGAGGCGGCGCTGGACATAATACACTAGTGCGGCCACCTCCTCTGCGCTAAAGATCTCCCGTGGCATCACTAGCTCCCCCCTCAAACGCCCGCACAGGAGCCGGGCACGGGGTGCGGGACCCTTCCCCTTCTCGGGCTGCTTCCCGGCTCCCTTTACCATGGTCTGGGCAGAAAGGAAGGTAAATAATAAATAAGAAATAGAATAGGGAAGAAGAAAAGAAAAGAGTTTAAAAAAGTAGTTTAAAATTAACCAAAAGTAGCAGAAAACACAAAAATATAGAGCTAGAAAAATAGAGGGATAGATAATAAGTAACTTAGATAAAAAAAACTTCAAACAAGCAAAGGATGGCAGAGATTGACAAAGGATACAGAAAGTATGCCCAGAATCATAGCAATGAATGAAAAACAAGATGGCCGCGCCCGTTCACGACCGCGTGGGTAAGTTCGCGCAAGATTTCCCTCGCAATCACACACGAACTTGTACTAGCGAGCCGCACACTTTGCGAGATTACACATAGCGCCCGGAAACGGAAATACATCACGCAAACAAGATGGCCGCGCCCATGTACGACCGCTAGGGTATCTTCACAACGTTGCGCTACAAGCGGCTTGCGAAAACGCAAAAATCACGCGAACTAACACGCCGCAAAAAGGACAAATCGTATATTCGCACGAATTCGCGGCTTCCGAATTAAATCTCGCGCGAATTCGCGCCCCGCGAATCGTGCGAAATTGCAGAAAAACGATTTTTGCAAAACTGAAAGCACTCAGCAGGTGCAAAAGTTCAATCTTATCATTAGTAACCATTCCCTGTAGTGCTTCCTGAGGGGCCCCTCCAGAGTTCAGTTGCCTACTTGTAACTATTCTATGACCCTGCACTGACCCTCACAGCAGGCTCAGAGAATAGCTACAAGTATGCCACAAAGGTCCTGTTAAAAAAAATTACACTGCAACAGAAAGCAATTACAGATAAGGAAGCAGGTGCCAGACTGGAAGTTCAAATTCAGTGACACTTTAATCAGCCCCTAATTCATTCATGTCAGTTGAGGCAGGGCAGGTGTGCTAACGAATTTTACAAAACTGAAAGCACTTAGCAGGTGCAAAAGTTCAAGCTCATCATTAATAGGAAGCACTTACAGCTAAGGAAGCAGGTGCCAGCTCAAATTCAGTGACACATTCATCAGCCCCAAATTAATTCATGTCAGTTGAGGCAGGGCAGGTGTGCTTTTCCCCCCATAATCTGCAGTGATGAACCAGAGGGTGGCATGGGTGAGCCAGAGGGTGGCAGTGGTGAAACAGAGGGTGGCAGTGGTGAAACAGAGGGTGCTGTGATGAACCAGACGTAGAAACAACATGGTCGCGACCGTTGCTACCCGACAAGTAAGTCCGCGTTTGCGAACTGGTAAAAAACCCTTGCGAAATGGCAGAAACACTTGCGAACACAAAAAAAATCCGCAAAATTCACGAGAATTGCGAATTTGCAAAATTCGCCCATACTTAATAATATACTGCTGCCCTGTACTGTCTACTAGTCTAGTTAGTACTACTTATCATTAACCTTCAAGTCATCATCATGCATGCATTTCCTTTTTCTCCTTTAACAGATTTATGAATATCATGGTCGTCTGCCACGATTGTGTGCTGTCCATGTGTAGTGTTTGTCTTTGTCAAACCTTTCCCTCAAATCCCCCTCCCCAACCATTCATCAAACCCTAACCCTCTTCCCCCGGGGTGTGTGATTTATATTGAGGTGTGATTAAATTAAATTTACACCAATAATTGATCACACACTTGCTGGGGTGGATGTGATGAAAGCAACATTAATTCAAGGTAGGGCGAGCATCTTCCTCTGCTCTAAGTATATATATATAAAATGTATATGTATAAAAGAGTGCTGGTGCAAAGGTGGTTTATTCAAATAAAGCCAGCGCTGCCACCATGACGCGTTTCGCCTTCGAAGAGGCTTGATCACATGACAATTATATATATCACCAAAAGACTCCTCCAATCAAAAAAAAATATATATATATGTCAAAGTTTGTTTTGACAGTGGAGCAAAAATATATATAAGCAAGATTAATGTGGTGCAGGTGGGCCAACCACCACTTGGAAAGGAGGAGCCAGCCAATATAAATTAGTAGGAGAAAAACGCGCTGCTTGAGAGATGCATATGATAAAGGCATCGCGCCGAAACCGGTCATGCAGCCTCAAAAATAAATCTACATCAAAGCCCTGCTGTGTCCTGTGGTTCTCTGTACACATATATATATGTGTCAAAGTTTGTTTTGACAGTGGAGCAAAAAAAAAAAAAAAAAAAAATTATATATGTATATATATATATATATATTATAGCTCCAGTCCTTTTAAACCTTTACCCAGCCGGGTCAGGAACAAAGACACAGCACTCCCGGGCTCAATTCAAACAGCGGAGGTATTTTATTCAGGCAAACGCGTTTCGGGACAGCGTTCCTTCGTCAGTGGTTCAACCATGAATCACGCAGTTACATCTTTTTAAATGAGACGCCAAAATTAGTAATAGACATTGAAAACGGACTATAGCGTCCATAATAATATGGCGCCATCTTAGACTGGTTTCAAACTGTGTTTTCTTCATGTTAAATCACAGTGTTTGCTAGTAATTACATTTTAACATTTTGCCGTGTATCGGCCTAAGCATGAGAAAAGCCCGATTTCATAATTCCATTCATGTATGGGAATTTACTTTCGCGGCAATGGTGTAAAGTATAAATTATTCAATAGTCTCAATGACAGTCAAGGCCCATCGACCTTGATACAGTTTCAACTGGAATTTACCTCAGACTAAATCTGGCCGTGTATCGGCAATGGCAGCCTTCTTGGCTGCATATACTTATACCATTATCCCGAGTCTTACCCAAACAATTATATCTAATCAAATTTGTTAAATGATAAAAGTCTCATTCTTGCATAATTCCCACCACCCACCCCAAATGTTCAATATATCATAAATATACAATCATTTCAAATTTTCTCAGTTCATATTTTCATTTCATCACAGTTTCTCAGTATTAGAAATTCCAGCTAACACAACCTTTACAGTCCATCACTCCCCTTTATCCAAGGTGAGTTGCCATCTCCTCTCCCATGTTCAGACCCCCTGGTGCCTTAGTTTCCAAATCAATAATGTAGCGCGATTCAAGCCTTCTAAGGATCTGCAGTCTGTTACCTCCCCTTATATTTTCCGGTACACAGTCTAAGCAGAAGAACCTAAGTAAATCTCTGTTACTATTGTGCTTGATCGCAAAATGTCTAGCGACAGGGTATGTAAAATCTTTGTTCATAATCGCTCTCATATGTTCTAAAATTCTTAATTTTACAGAATTGATTGCGCTGCCAATGTATTTCAGTAGGCAGGGGCACTGTAAACAATAAACTACATGATCCGTCTGACAGGTCATGAATTTGTTGATTTTCTTTTCACCTCGACAGCCTCTTACTTTATAGGTGAGTGTGCGTTTGCTGAAAGCACACGCTTTGCACTTCCCACATGGAAAGAAACCTTTAGCTTCCTTCAGCGTACCTTTGGTATTTCGTATAGGGTCTAGATGGCTGTGGACCATATGGTCCCTTAGGGATCTTGCCTTCCTAAAAGTGAATTGAGGGGTGGCAGGTATGTCCGACCCCACAATCTGATCTGTCTTTAGAATATGCCAATGTTTCGACATGATTGTCCTTAATTTAAAGGAGTTTTCTGAGTAAGTTGTTACCATGCGAAACTTCCCTTCCACTTTAGGCCTTTCTTTCTTTTGGAATAGTGTATCGCGTGGCAGGGCCTTTACACGATTGAGGGTGTCCTGTAAAAGTTTTGGTCTGTAACCCCTTTCCTCAAATCTGTCCATACTCTCTCTGACTGCTAGATCAAAATCCTCCTCATTGGTACAGTTTCGTTTCAATCTAAGAAACTCCCCATAGGGGATACTATTGATCAGTTTTCGGGGATGACTACTGGTGGCAAACAGCACACTGTTCCCGGCTGTTGGTTTCCGGTACAGGGAAGTTGATATTTTCCCACCCTTTATAGATACCTGTAAATCCAAGTAATTAACTTGTGATTCACTGATGTCTCCCGTGAACCTAAGGTTGCAGTCATTGTGGTTTAACGACCCAATATACTCTCGTGCTTCGTCTATGGACCCATCCCATACCAGGAACAGGTCGTCAATGTACCTGTGCCAGGTTACCACTTTGTTGTTCCATGTGGCCTTGCCCGGACCCCAGGCTTCCTGCTCCTCCCACCAGCCCACGAATAAATTCGCGTAGCTGGGGGCGAAGCAGGAACCCATCGCCGTGCCCGATCTCTGTCTATATAGAGTGTCCTGGAAAAGGAATATGTTGTTATTTAAACAAAAATCCACTAGTTCAAGTATCATCTTGTTATGCATAGCAAATTTCAGTGATCTCTTTCCCAAAAAATATGCGATGGCATTTATTCCCTGGCCATGCTCTATGCACGTGTACAGACTTGTTATGTCCAATGTTATCATTACATAGGAGGGTTGCCATGTCAGACTTTCAATCTTCTCAATGAAGTCTGTCGTATCTCGAATGTAAGACTTAAGTTCCAAAACAAATTCGAAGAGATAGAGGTTTAAAAACTTTGAAAGGTTTTCTGTTAAACCTCCTATGGAGGAAATAATGGGTCGTCCCGGTGGTTTATCCATACTTTTATGGACCTTGGGTAGGTGGTAAAAGGTTGGTATGGTGGGGTTAGTGGTCTTCAAGAATAGGTACTCTTCTAAGTCCAGCATTTGTTTGCCATGCCATTTTTTCAAAAGTTCATGGAGAGTTACAATGCTTGTTAGATATTCTTTTTTATCAATTTGACTGTAACATTTGATGTCTTGTAGCTGACGTGTTGCTTCCTCGATGTAGTCATTGCGTGACATGATGACAACATTCCCTCCTTTGTCGGAGGGTTTGCAAACTATAGTTTTGTCTTCCGCCAATGTCTTTATTGCTATTCTCTGGTCCTTCGTGATGTTAAATGTATTGGGTCCATTATTTATAGTTCTCATGGCCATCAGGTCCCTGATGACCGCCTCAGAGAATATGTCAATGGCATCCGTTGCAGTTTGAGGTACAAATTTCGACGATAGCTTAAATCCACTTGTCGGAGCCTTTTGGTCAATATCTACATTTATTAATCTCTGTGTGAGAGAGTTATCCGAAATGTTTTCATGTTCATTACCCTCTCGCAGATTTTCCAAGAGTTCACATGTGGTTAAGTCATTAACACTCAACAAATCAGTCCCCTTCTTGTTGCCCCGTAGGTACTTCATCTCTTTGGCTGTTGGTTTCACCTTAAAGTATTTGTGCAGCTTGATCTTCCTGACAAATTTGTAGAGGTCGATCCTCGTTTGTGTATATTCCATCTGCGTGTTCGGGCAGAAGGTCAATCCCAATTTTAAGACTGATTCCTCACTTGAGGATAGAGCTCTATTTGACAAGTTGACAATTGTTAGGGAATCCTTCTGTGTTACCATTTTTGGCCTCTCTTGCTTCTTGTTGGTCGCGAAGTTGTGTCGGCCTTTCCTCTGCCCCTTCCTCTTCCAGCCACCTCTTCTTGTTTGTCTGCCTCTTCCGGTGGCTTGTTTTTTCCACCCCTTAACCAGCTGTGTCGGATGACTTTGAATTCTTGGTGAAAAGGAGTTTTCTTTTGTGGAGTGGGTGAACTTATTGTTTCATCCCCAGAGGCTTCACTCAGATTAATATCTGATTCCGATGTTTCAACTCTAGATTCAGGTGGCTTTTGATCTTTCTTGGCCAATTCTTTTCGTGGCTGATCATATTTTTTAGCAAAGGTGAGTACTCTGCCCATGGCATAATCCCGCTCATCTCGATCAAATTTTTCCTGCTTTCTCATTTTGATTTTTAATTCATATTTTTGCAGTCTCTTTTTCATGGATGCTCGGAGTCGTTCTTGTTCATCCTTGTCGGTGTTTTTCTGTAGTTCTTCCTCCATTGCTTCAATCTCCTTGACCGTCCTATCCCGGTCACTCCATGCAAACTGCACAAGGATTTCAAGCATTCCTTTGCAGGATGAGGCGATGTGAGCAGCCCAAGCTTCCAGTAGGAGAGGGTCGGGATTTTCATAGGCAGGTATGGTAAATATTCGTAATCCCCTAGGTACACGTTGCACTTCAATATACCCTTGGAGTGATGTACCCTCCCACCACTTTCTCAGTTCTCTTTCGTAAAGTTTTTCTAACTTCTGGAACTGTGTGGCCAGGATGTTAGTGGCCACACAGTTCCAGAAGTTAGAAGGAATGCTTGAAATCCTTGTGCAGTTTGCATGGAGTGACCGGGATAGGACGGTCAAGGAGATTGAAGCAATGGAGGAAGAACTACAGAAAAACACCGACAAGGATGAACAAGAACGACTCCGAGCATCCATGAAAAAGAGACTGCAAAAATATGAATTAAAAATCAAAATGAGAAAGCAGGAAAAATTTGATCGAGATGAGCGGGATTATGCCATGGGCAGAGTACTCACCTTTGCTAAAAAATATGATCAGCCACGAAAAGAATTGGCCAAGAAAGATCAAAAGCCACCTGAATCTAGAGTTGAAACATCGGAATCAGATATTAATCTGAGTGAAGCCTCTGGGGATGAAACAATAAGTTCACCCACTCCACAAAAGAAAACTCCTTTTCACCAAGAATTCAAAGTCATCCGACACAGCTGGTTAAGGGGTGGAAAAAACAAGCCACCGGAAGAGGCAGACAAACAAGAAGAGGTGGCTGGAAGAGGAAGGGGCAGAGGAAAGGCCGACACAACTTCGCGACCAACAAGAAGCAAGAGAGGCCAAAAATGGTAACACAGAAGGATTCCCTAACAATTGTCAACTTGTCAAATAGAGCTCTATCCTCAAGTGAGGAATCAGTCTTAAAATTGGGATTGACCTTCTGCCCGAACACGCAGATGGAATATACACAAACGAGGATCGACCTCTACAAATTTGTCAGGAAGATCAAGCTGCACAAATACTTTAAGGTGAAACCAACAGCCAAAGAGATGAAGTACCTACGGGGCAACAAGAAGGGGACTGATTTGTTGAGTGTTAATGACTTAACCACATGTGAACTCTTGGAAAATCTGCGAGAGGGTAATGAACATGAAAACATTTCGGATAACTCTCTCACACAGAGATTAATAAATGTAGATATTGACCAAGAGGCTCCGACAAGTGGATTTAAGCTATCGTCGAAATTTGTACCTCAACCTGCAACGGATGCCATTGACATATTCTCTGAGGCGGTCATCAGGGACCTGATGGCCATGAGAACTATAAATAATGGACCCAATACATTTAACATCACGAAGGACCAGAGAATAGCAATAAAGACATTGGCGGAAGACAAAACTATAGTTTGCAAACCCTCCGACAAAGGAGGGAATGTTGTCATCATGTCACGCAATGACTACATCGAGGAAGCAACACGTCAGCTACAAGACATCAAATGTTACACTCAAATTGGTGGTATAAATCTTTATTCGGTAAAATTGATCACCATAAAAGACAACAATATACATTTTAAAATACATTTCATCAAGATATACTAGCAACAACAAGGGTTGACCATAATTAAAATACGACTGAACACTATCACAATAATAAGACCACGGACAAAAATACTCCGGGCACTCAGAGTAGGCGGCTTCAGATAGCTCCACTCTGGGTAGATAGTGTCCTTGCAATCATTCCCAAAGATCTTGATCTAGTAATCCAGGCACTACTTAAAAACGTTGCCACCCCGCATATCAATGAGGTAGATGATAAATCCGTTGTAATCACTCGTAGGGCCGAGCGATGGCACCTCATCCCCAGTCCTTTACAAACTGGTTTCAGCCAGTTTTTCCGAGCCACTTTATACGCGGGACAGGCAAAAAGAAGATGGGCCACAGACTCTTTAGGGGCCGCACAGCCGGGACAAGATCGTGAAGGGCCGTCCTGATTGGACCATTTTGAAGTAAATTTGTGTACCGGGAGGGTGCCGTACCTTAATTTTACATAGAGGGCCCTGTCTAGTGGCTTGGTTATCAAGTCAAGGAAGGGTTCAAGTTTCCTTACCCACTTACACTCAAGAAAAAACTCTGTAAGTGAGCCCCCTGTTATACTGCGTGATGCTTCGGCCTGTACCCACTCCCAATATAGTTTCTTGATCACCATTTTGGGCGGGGGCGCTTGGGACTCCCATATATCTCTCAAACCCAATTGGGAGACTAATAGCCTCAGATTTTTCAACCAGCCAATTTTGAACCCAGAATCTAGTAAAATTAGCTCGTCCAGACCTTCGGCGTATTTGGCTAGCTCCTTAGTCCTTCTCAGGCGGACCCAAAAGAGCAGTGGGCGCAGCCTCACTATATCCTTTAAGGCACGTCTACCAAGGTCTAACCGCAGGGGGATCAGCGGGGTGGAAACAGGCAGGGCCACCACATCTCTAAAAAACGTATTTTCTGCTAAGGTTAGCTCATTAACATTGTCGAACCCCCATAATTCGGAGCCGTACAATGCAGCCGGGAGTATCTGGCCATCATAGATGGCCATTACCGGAGACACTGGTTTACTAATTGATGCCCGGTACTCTCGTAAGGTCACCCCCGACACTCTTTTGTGGCCCAATAGCATTTTAGCCAAGTGATCCTTCCAGGTCATTCGGCTGTTTATCCGGACCCCTAAATAGTCGAATGCCTCGACCAACTCCAAGGGCGTCCCATTAAGCAGAAAATTATTTTTAACATTTTTGGCGGGCGAAAAGGCCATCAGTTTGGTTTTGGAGGTATTGATTGTTAAGCCTCTCTCTGTACAAAAAGAGGTGAATCGCTGCAGAAGTTTTTGCAGGCCTATCGGGGA
This sequence comes from Lissotriton helveticus, assembly GCF_964261635.1. Lineage (NCBI taxonomy): Eukaryota > Metazoa > Chordata > Amphibia > Caudata > Salamandridae > Lissotriton > Lissotriton helveticus. The sequence continues at coordinate 381,047,272 of NC_136061.1, read as the reverse complement.
TTTAGCTATCAGTAAGGTGTCGTCAGCAAAGAGCAGAGTCTGAATCTTTTCCCCCGCCAGGGTTGGGGCATCCGTCTCTTCTCCCCTCAGATGGTCCACCACTCCATTCACAAACAAGGAGAAGAGAGTCGGAGCCATGACACACCCTTGGCGGACTCCACTCCTCACAGGTACCCTGTCTGTCAGTTGGCCCTGTGTACCCCATCTGATCCTAGCGTATGTCCCCTCATGGAGTCTTACAATTAATCTCAAGAGTGAGCCAGGAAAGCCCATACTTTTCAGAACCTCCCACAGTTTAGCACGGGGGACCAGGTCAAAGGCCGTTTTGAGATCTATGAAGGCCATATATAGGCTGCCCTTCTTTTTTTTTTTTTTTTTTTTTTTTTTTTAAAACCTTTATTGAAAAAAGAAAGCTCACAAATACGGGCCTACAACCCCACGGGCTGGCCACAACAGAATGGGCAAAAAAAAACGCAGCACATGAGAAGAAGATCTGCACAGGATATGACATCAGGAGCACAGGTGAAGCAATAAAAGGCATCGAGCGTTCTGCAAGAACAGGATAATAAAGGTTAATTTTCTAATACGGGTTGGGGAACAAAGGAATAACGGGCCGTATATGAGACCACAAGGGAGGGACCGCGGCAAGCCGCCATTTTATAAACACAGCGTAAGGAAATGAGGCCATATAATCAAATCTGGCAAAGGACATTAACAGAATCAGACCATCAAGTAGCGACAGTGGCATCAGTCAACCGCGCCCACTCACCACCGCCCCTACCCGAACAGAGAAGACGAGGTCAAAAAGCCCCATCACAAAAGCAATACAATATGCACCCCAACGGAAGAAAGGGACCTCCATAAAGGAGGAAGGGGAAGAGGGAGAAAGGAACGACAAAAGGGACTCCCGCCAAATCATGCACCCCCAGGGGGAAAAACAGGACAATAAAACCGGCATGCGATGTAACAGAAACATGATACCAAAAGAAGCAGCGAGCCACAATCAGTCACACACCGGGAGAAAAACAGGAAACCCCCGGGGGAGATACGAGGTGACAGAGTCCCGAAAAAGTGAATATACAAGAGCCATAGAACAAAAAGGGAAATTAAGGGGGGAAAAGACCCCCCGACACAAACAGACCCCCCCCACCCTCCCCTAAGCCCACCCTGCACCCCTGCAGAAGGCTACGGCCTACCCCCCCGCAGCGTGCCTGTCGCCCTAATTAGAACCCGAAATATAGTGGAGCAAGAAAAGTCGGAATTAAAAGACAAAAAAAAAAAAAAAAAGGGGGGGGAGAAGGAAGGGAAGAAGGAAGGGATCAGAGACATACATACATACACACGGGGGAGGGCCGGAGACAGGAGTAAACGCACCCATCCACCCGCCTGGGTTAAAGGTCCAAGTCCTCGGGAAGCCAAAGAGTATCAGGCCAAAGCCCAGGAGCACAAACCAATTACACAGAACCATATCAGGACACAAAGATCATCCAACCATTCATGAACTACCGCATAGAAAAGTCAGTGTTTATCAGCCCTGTCCCTTTTTATCCAAAGCAGAAAAGGTCCGATCCGACGAGGACCCCGCCACAAAGAACAGAAGGCAGACAGCAGGAAAGTCCAATGGCAGTCCAAAAAGTTCACAGGAGGAAAAGCACGGAAGATCCAGGAAAGTCTCAGAATGTAGCAAACGATGCAGGCACAGTTCCGAGGATATATCCAAAGAAACCAACCCATCCGGGCCGGCACAGGAGACATCACCGGGCAGTGGTGATTGAGAGGGACCAGGAGAATCATGGAGGTCCGGCAAGACAAGATCCAGCTCCCGGGCCAGGGGCAGAGGAGGCGGCACAGAAGGAGAAGGTGCCATCAGGTTGCGCACCTCCGGGGTTGCAGCCGGGGCCGAGTCCGCCAGGAGAATTCCAGCCACACCCCGCGACATCAATGCCTCATCCGGCCGTGGGGGCCCGGGAGGCCCGCAGTGAGGAATCATCTCCAAAGCCATGAGAGGCGTGGCCACCGAGAGCCGCCAGGAGAGCAGGATGTTTAAGATCCCCTTAAGTGCAGGAAAACCTTTACAGTATCCGACACCCGGGCCTTGCGGCGGGCCCCCAGCGCTCGTCCAGGCCCGGCCCAGGCAAATGGGGTTGGCCGCCATCTTGAAAGCCCAAACAGGCCGCGCGGCTAACAGCCTCCGCCGGGGCGGCAGTCAAGCAAATGAAGTCCCGCCGACAGGCAGTAGAACACCCCGGACAGGAAGGGGGGCCACCAGAAGAAGGGGATTCGCCGGCCCCCCAATGTCGCCGGTCCCGTTCTCCGAGTCCGGGCGGTAAAAACAAAATGGCCGGACCGGGGAACAAAGGGGGGGCAAGCCGGACATACAAGGAACCCCTACAATGAAAGGCAGCGCCACCATCCAAGGCCGCCGCCACACAGGAGTCTCTCAGCCAGGAACCTCCGGCTCACACGAACAGCGGTCCTCCGATCACCTCCAGCGCGCCCCGAAGGGCAAGCCCGCGGGCTGCATCCGGCCCAGGAGCCGGGAAGAAGAACCAGGCCAGTCCGTTCTCGAGTCCCCGGAATGAGCGGGGGCACTGCACCGGATCCACAGCAGCCAGGACAACCGGAACAAGTGGTAAGTGCCTGCAGTGCGCCGTAGTAGTACCACACAGCAAGGAGGGCTTCCCGTGGCAGGATAAATGCAGGATAAATGTGAAAAACACAGGCGGGCGAACGGAGCCGAGCTAAAGCGCGGCCATCCCGGTCGCGAGCTAGGCTCCTCCCTAGGCTGCCCTTCTTGATGGTAACTGCCTTCCAGTAGATCCCAAACAGCCGAAAGACCTGGTCCATCGTGCCCACCCTCTGGCGAAATCCGGCCTGCAGATGAGAGAGAATACATTCCTCCTCCATCCAGTCACCCACCCTGGCGATAATGACCCTGCCAACCACTTTCTGGATTATGTCTATCAGACTAATCGGTCTGTAGTTGGCAGGGTCGTCTCTTGCCCCCTTCTTGTACACTGTAACCACCTCGGCACCCTTCCATGAATCTGGCACGGGGTGTCCCTTTACTAACAAATTCATTATGGTGGCTATTAGATTTGCCCAGGCTAGGGGTTCAGCGATCAAGAGGTCCCCAGGGATCCCATCCGGCCCAGCTGCCTTTTTAGGGGTCAAATGTTTAATTGCTGCCACTACTTCAGAGGCCACAAACAAGCACTCAGTCTCCCCGCCAGGATCCCTTCCCTCCCCACAAGTAACCAAGGGGCCAGTTGTATCTTCACTGCCGCCATACAGAGATGAGAAGTGATTGAACCATTGCAGGCTGGTTATATGGGTTGCTAAAGGCTGGGTTTTACCCTGCCTAGCTCTATTAATTAAATCCCAAAATAACGTCGAATCCCTCCTGCTGACAGCGTCTGTTATTTCCCTCCAGTGCTCCTCCTCCCAATTGCGCTTAGCCAGTGCAATTGCTCTCAAGTACTCCCTCCTGGCCGCTCTAACCAGAGTAGGATTCCTTGAGCAAGGCTACTGACAAACTTTTCCTCTTCCCCTTGCAGTCCGCTGAATACCATGGATTGCTGGAAATGGGGGGGGGTCCTATTTAGTCTAGGGGTTTTCCCTTTAGAGGTGAAATAAAGACTCACTTGGTCTATCGTGCCTTTGTATGCAGAATCGAGTTTTGAAGAAAGGCAAGGAGAGCTAGCAGCCACCCGATCCATTGCCTCCAAGTCCCTATACAGGTCTTCAATGGTAGATTTAATGGTCCCTAGTTGGTCTACATTTAACTGGGCCTTATCCCACTTCAATCTACGATTGTTTTCGTAAGGGATGATCTCTTTGGTTAATTTCAACGGCGCACTCATCCCTTTCTCTTTAATTTTGCCCCATTTAAAATTGCAACAAAGCGGGTTATGGTCGCTATCCTGGGTGGGTACCACCTCCATATCAATGAGGTCAAGCCACATACTAACACTCATTAAAATGTAATCAATTCTGGACGGGGCCGATAGCCTGTTAAAAGTCATTGCGCCTAATGTATCAGACCGGGTCCTGCCATTAAGGGCTCTTAATTTGTGCTCCCTGGTAAGGGCATTCAGTTGGACTGCCCTAGCAGACCATTTCCGAATGGGGGGTACCGTCAGGGGGGGGATAGACCACCTGGAGTCGTCCTCCTCAGAACCTAGTGGATCATCACCAAGAAGGGGTTCGAACGTACAATTAAAATCGCCACCCACCATAATTCTGGCTGAGGGAGGGCAATTAGCTAGAGCAGAATCAAGGCTCGATATGGTTGCTGAAGTGTTATCCCCCGCAGCCCCTCTAGCGTACACATTAAAAAGTTCAAGCCTAATCCCCTCGATGTGACCCCTAGAAGAAAGGTGCATTAAGTCATTACACTGAGTGTCATTTGAAACCATGTCCCAATCTAAGTCAATTCTTAACCAGACTAAAAGACCTCCTGCTGGTCTACCCTTTCCTCTACTTATCGCTGGGGAAAAAAAGGTAGTATAGCCAGATTTATCAATTGGTAACAGGCACCAAGTTTCCTGAAACAGGCAGACATCGAACTTCTCGATGAATGCATGCCATTCAGGAATGTCTAACTTCCTTTTTAGCCCAGCTACATTCCAGGAAATAAGGTTTATTACCCTAGGACCCTTGTGCACTAAAGAGGGCCCATCCGTGATCACCCCCCCCAGCTCCAAACCCGCACAACTAGATTGGTGGCTATTACTCACACAACAAGATTGCCTGTCAGGTTCAGAACAATCAACAGCAATAGACATACCCGGGGCAGCAAAAAGAGGCATATTCGAGTGGATGACATTAGAGACATCTGTGGTTACCTCCTGGGAATTGTCAGAAATAATTCTTCCTTGCTGGGGATCCACTCCGTGTCGACAGCATCCCTCCTCCTTAGGCTGTAAACATCAATCGCAGTCCTCCATGCCAGTAAGCTGCGAAAACCTATTGAAGGTATCTAAGGGGGTGAAGGGTCTAAGATGCTCCATTGCACTATTGTGACTTAGGTGATGTCTCTGCGGAATCGTGGACCAACCAGACTGACCATTAGGCTGAAACTGATGCTGACCAAGTACCTGATAAGTACTATTGTAACCAAAGTGCTTGGGCCATGGGGCATAAGACTCTTCCCAATGTTTGGGGGGGTAAGGAACCGGCCTCGGGTAAAAATAGGTTAAGGGCCTAGGTGTAATAGAGTTTCCTCCTCCTGCATATGGCCAGTTTAAAATGTAGTCTACTGCCCGAGGATCTCTAAAATTGACCACCACTAGATCCCCTTCAATATCTTTCCTTGTGTTACCCAACCAAGGGATCCGTCTGACATGTACAATATCTCCATCCACATTTGGGGCTATGGGCCTGAAGGTCCTCAACCAATGAATTATTTTATTTTTCAATTGGACGTAACCTTCCTTCTTATTGTCTGCTAATGGGGGAACCCCGGTCATGACTACTACATAGGGCACCGCCTGAGGTGGAATTTCCACCTGTGGTACCCTAGTTAAGGGGCCTCTGGTGCGCACCCCTTCCCCCTGTCTCTCACTTCTGTTAACTGGGGGAGCCTTTGTCGTTGGCCTTTGAGGGCCACCTTCTGTCCCAGATACAGAAATATTCGAGTTCTTTGTGGGGTTTTCTTTATGAATAGCAGGCACCACGTTTCCCTGATGCTGAGACGACTGTTTAGACAGCTGGAGAGGAGCAGAGGGGGTATCTACTGGGGATTTTACAATCTGGTTAGACGAAACCCCGGTGCAAGGTGTTGGTTGTATACCCCCACTCCCCTGGGCCTTGGTCACCGTGGCCATACTATTTATGGCAGCCTCTACTAAGGTCAATCTATTTTCGACTTTCCTGAGACTCTCAATCACGGGTAGCAGCAGAGACCTCAGTAAAAGTTCAAAATCCCCTACAGATGGAGAAGAGATCAATGTGTTTGTAGATAAGGGCCCATGACTGTTATCTAATACTGCTATATTGGGGACCTCAACAAGCGGAGTAACCACCAGTGGTGATGCCTCAGATGTTACTGTGGTTGCACCTACCATGGTAGCCCTTACATGGGGTGAGGGTAATTTAGGGCTTTTGCCAAAGTCTAGATGGGAAATTTTAACTTTGCCTTGTCCCGCCCTTGTTTTCCTCCTTTTTTTATTTGGAGGTGGCCCGTGTATCTGTGCAACCACTAGTTGCTTAGATTTATTTGTTTTAAGCTTCGGGGGAACAGCAGTGTGGCATGGAATCTGGGAAGGGGGGTCACTCACGATAGAATCAAGGGGCATACCAGGGGAAGAGGTGCAGTCACGCAGTAAAAGTGGGAAGCCTTCTTGGCTAACGGTTTCCCCCCCAAGGTCAATTAAGTCCCCCTCAGTGAACAAAGAAGCAGGCGCAGAGTCAATAAAGGATCTGGTTTTCAAACTTTCGATTGAACGCCGCCGTTCAGCCCTGCGTTCGGCCATGGTCAATTCCTTCTCCCCCTCGGACAGTACCTTGGGGAAATAATTGTCTAGTGACCCATTACGAAGTTTGGCCTTCTTCCCAGGTGACCCCCCATCCCGTAGGGTAGCCATTAACTAACCTGTGACACAAGCCCACGAAGTAAATTTTAGAGAATGGGCCCAGCCCGGCCTACTCTGGCCTACGAGGGCCTCAGAGGGCCCGCCCTTTGCCCGGGCTTCGCCCCGGGCGCTCCCGCGCAGCGTGAATCGATGGATTAAATGGGCCTAAGACTGGAATAAGCTGGGCGGGGCGGTCAGGGAGAGCGGGCCAGGTGACAGGCCGGAGGATTGCCGGGACTCCTGGGAAAGCGAGTCCCGGTTCCTTCGCTCGCAGCCCTGTCTCTCGCTCTCACGCCCAGCTGGCTCCTGTGACTCCTGGGCTCCGGTGGCGGCAACAGCGCAGCGGGACCCGCAAAGCGGGTTCCGCAAGTAGTAAAATAACCTCCCAGCGGCAACAGGAACAAAGTACAACAAACGACCCCAATGTCAATGGAGGGCGGGGATTTTTAAAAAGGTGAGCTGGGCGGGGCGGTCAGGGAGAGCGGGCCAGGTGACAGGCCGGAGGATTGCCGGGACTCCTGGTAAAGCGAGTCCCGGTTCCTTCGCTCGCAGCCCTGTCTCTCGCTCTCACGCCCAGCTGGCTCCTGTGACTCCTGGGCTCCGGTGGCGGCAACAGCGCAGCGGGACCCGCGAAGCGGGTTCCGCAAGTAGTAAAATAACCTCCCAGCGGCAACAGGAACAAAGTACAACAAACGACCCCAATGTCAATGGAGGGCGGGGATTTTTAAAAAGGTGAGCTGGGCGGGGCGGTCAGGGAGAGCGGGCCAGGTGACAGGCCGGAGGATTGCCGGGACTCCTGGGAAAGCGAGTCCCGGTTCCTTCGCTCGCAGCCCTGTCTCTCGCTCTCACGCCCAGCTGGCTCCTGTGACTCCTGGGCTCCGGTGGCGGCAACAGCGCAGCGGGACCCGCGAAGCGGGTTCCGCAAGTAGTAAAATAACCTCCAAGCGGCAACAGGAACAAAGTACAACAAACGACCCCAATGTCAATGGAGGGCGGGGATTTTTAAAAAGGTGAGCTGGGCGGGGCGGTCAGGGAGAGCGGGCCAGGTGACAGGCCGGAGGATTGCCGGGACTCCTGGGAAAGCGAGTCCCGGTTCCTTCGCTCGCAGCCCTGTCTCTCGCTCTCACGCCCAGCTGGCTCCTGTGACTCCTGGGCTCCGGTGGCGGCAACAGCGCAGCGGGACCCGCGAAGCGGGTTCCGCAAGTAGTAAAATAACCTCCCAGCGGCAACAGGAACAAAGTACAACAAACGACCACTCAAATTGATAAAAAAGAATATCTAACAAGCATTGTAACTCTCCATGAACTTTTGAAAAAATGGCGAAGCGGGTTCCGCAAGTAGTAAAATAACCTCCCAGCGGCAACAGGAACAAAGTACAACAAACGACCCCAATGTCAATGGAGGGCGGGGATTTTTAAAAAGGTGAGCTGGGCGGGGCGGTCAGGGAGAGCGGGCCAGGTGACAGGCCGGAGGATTGCCGGGACTCCTGGGAAAGCGAGTCCCGGTTCCTTCGCTCGCAGCCCTGTCTCTCGCTCTCACGCCCAGCTGGCTCCTGTGACTCCTGGGCTCCGGTGGCGGCAACAGCGCAGCGGGACCCGCGAAGCGGGTTCCGCAAGTAGTAAAATAACCTCCCAGCGGCAACAGGAACAAAGTACAACAAACGACCACTCAAATTGATAAAAAAGAATATCTAACAAGCATTGTAACTCTCCATGAACTTTTGAAAAAATGGCATGGCAAACAAATGCTGGACTTAGAAGAGTACCTATTCTTGAAGACCACTAACCCCACCATACCAACCTTTTACCACCTACCCAAGGTCCATAAAAGTATGGATAAACCACCGGGACGACCCATTATTTCCTCCATAGGAGGTTTAACCGCATGCGTGCGGGCGGAATTCCGCTCGTACGCTGAGATTTTCTAAAGCGCACTTTACGTGACGAGCTGGGCTCGTCATGAGCGTGCGAGGAGGCTACGCGTCATCAGTGTCGAAGGGGTTAACAGAAAACCTTTCAAAGTTTTTAAACCTCTATCTCTTCGAATTTGTTTTGGAACTTAAGTCTTACATTCGAGATACGACAGACTTCATTGAGAAGATTGAAAGTCTGACATGGCAACCCTCCTATGTAATGATAACATTGGACATAGCAAGTCTGTACACGTGCATAGAGCATGGCCAGGGAATAAATGCCATCGCATATTTTTTGGGAAAGAGATCACTGAAATTTGCTATGCATAACAAGATGATACTTGAACTAGTGGATTTTTGTTTAAATAACAACATATTCCTTTTCCAGGACACTCTATATAGACAGAGATCGGGCACGGCGATGGGTTCCTGCTTCGCTCCCAGCTACGCGAATTTATTCGTGGGCTGGTGGGAGGAGCAGGAAGCCTGGGGTCCGGGCAAGGCCACATGGAACAACAAAGTGGTAACCTGGCACAGGTACATTGACGACCTGTTCCTGGTATGGGATGGGTCCATAGACGAAGCACGAGAGTATATTGGGTCGTTAAACCACAATGACTGCAACCTTAGGTTCACGGGAGACATCAGTGAATCACAAGTTAATTACTTGGATTTACAGGTATCTATAAAGGGTGGGAAAATATCAACTTCCCTGTACCGGAAACCAACAGCCGGGAACAGTGTGCTGTTTGCCACCAGTAGTCATCCCCGAAAACTGATCAATAGTATCCCCTATGGGGAGTTTCTTATATTGAAACGAAACTGTACCCATGAGGAGGATTTTGATCTAGCAGTCAGAGAGAGTATGGACAGATTTGAGGAAAGGGGTGACAGACCAAAACTTTTACAGGACACCCTCAATCGTGTAAAGGCCCTGCCACGCGATACACTATTCCAAAAGAAAGAAAGGCCTAAAGTGGAAGGGAAGTTTCGCATGGTAACAACTTACTCAGAAAACTCCTTTAAATTAAGGACAATCATGTCGAAACATTGGCATATTCTAAAGACAGATCAGATTGTGGGGTCGGACATACCTGCCACCCCTCAATTCACTTTTAGGAAGGCAAGATCCCTAAGGGACCATATGGTCCACAGCCATCTAGACCCTATACGAAATACCAAAGGTACGCTGAAGGAAGCTAAAGGTTTCTTTCCATGTGGGAAGTGCAAAGCGTGTGCTTTCAGCAAACGCACACTCACCTATAAAGTAAGAGGCTGTCGAGGTGAAAAGAAAATCAACAAATTCATGACCTGTCAGATGGATCATGTAGTTTATTGTTTACAGTGCCCCTGCCTACTGAAATACATTGGCAGCACAATCAATTCTGTAAAATTAAGAATTTTAGAACATATGAGAGCGATTATGAACAAAGATTTTACATACCCTGTCGCTAGACATTTTGCGATCAAGCACAATAGTAACAGAGATTTACTTAGGTTCTTCTGCTTAGACTGTGTACCGGAAAATATAAGGGGAGGTAACAGACTGCAGATCCTTAGAAGGCTTGAATCGCGCTACATTATTGATTTGGAAACTAAGGCACCAGGGGGTCTGAACATGGGAGAGGAGATGGCAACTCACCTTGGATAAAGGGGAGTGATGGACTGTAAAGGTTGTGTTAACTGGAATTTCTAATACTGAGAAACTGTGATGAAATGAAAATATGAACTGAGAAAATTTGAAATGATTGTATATTTATGATATATTGAACATTTGGGGTGGGTGGTGGGAATTATGCAAGAATGAGACTTTTATCATTTAACAAATTTGATTAGATATAATTGTTTGGGTAAGACTCGGGATAATGGTATAAGTATATGCAGCCAAGAAGGCTGCCATTGCCGATACACGGCAAGATTTAGTCTGAGGTAAATTCCAGTTGAAACTGTATCAAGGTCGATGGGCCTTGACTGTCATTGAGACTATTGAATAATTTATACTTTACACCATTGCCGCGAAAGTAAATTCCCATACATGAATGGAATTATGAAATCGGGCTTTTCTCATGCTTAGGCCGATACACGGCAAAATGTTAAAATGTAATTACTAGCAAACACTGTGATTTAACATGAAGAAAACACAGTTTGAAACCAGTCTAAGATGGCGCCATATTATTATGGACGCTATAGTCCGTTTTCAATGTCTATTACTAATTTTGGCGTCTCATTTAAAAAGATGTAACTGCGTGATTCATGGTTGAACCACTGACGAAGGGACGCTGTCCCGAAACGCGTTTGCCTGAATAAAATACCTCCGCTGTTTGAATTGAGCCCGGGAGTGCTGTGTCTTTGTTCCTGACCCGGCTGGGTAAAGGTTTAAAAGGACTGGAGCTATAATTTTAAACGCGACGCACTGGCGCTTTTTTTCGGCACCCGACACAAAGAGTGACCCTCGCAACGGTGCAAACTGGAGCCAGAATATATATATATATATATATATATATATATATATATATTTATATATATACACCTAATCTGCATAAAACTGCATACATTTCAGAAATATGTTTATTTGAAAACAGCTTGTTACTTATAGCACTTTATGTGGATGTTTTTTAGGCATTACTAGTCTGTTTATCATATCTATGCTAAAATGGGAGGAGCATGTTACATGATGAAATGTATTTAATCACTTAAGCGGTCACGACATGTCATGTGATCAAGACCGGGTTTCCCGGTCGAAACGCGTCATGTCTGCTTAAGGAGGAATAAAGCACTGAATTATTTACTTCACCGTCTGTGGTCAGTTTCCTGATTGGTGCCTGTGGGAGAGAGAGGTGCTCCGCAGTCGGGAGCTGTATGTTCATGAAAATTCGGTGGTTGTCTGATGCAGCTATCATTTAACGGACCCCTCCTCGCAAATTGGCTGGCTCGAGTGCAGTGGATACTGCTTTGTGGTGAATAGACTAACTCAGAAGGAGTAAGAGTGAGCCAGCCCCCCGGATGATACGTGAAGCAGAGACAGCTGGAAGTGATGTTGTCAGTGTGAACCGCAGGAAGATAGTGCGGGAGCCAGGAAGGATCGGAGGATCAAACCGGGCAGCCGCCGTTGTTTCCGAGGTGAGCCGAGGCGTTATCACTGCTGACTGCTAAGTAAAACTTTGTTTTAACAATACCAGGAGAGGAGTCACGGAGGAATATAAGAACTAGAAACTAAGCTAGTAAAATTCGTGTGTGTGAGTGAAATACAAACATACTCGTCTTAAAGGTGCATATCAGTTTTCCTGCATTCCAAGACGCTGTAATGGCAGAAGCAGCTGACATACTTCGTGATGGTGAGGCAATTGCGGACGCATTGTTCTCTAACTTACCTGAAACTACAGCAAGCAAAGAAAGTGGCGATGCAGTTGCAATTGATAAGCAAGTAAACTTGAAAACTTTATTGAAAAAATTAGAAAAATTACAGAGAACAGAACTGACTAAATGGTGGGAAAATAAGTCCCTACAAAAATACAAAGAAGCCGAGAGAGTTCCCAGGGGACTTAGGGTGTTAATTGCTCCATCTTTTGAAAACCCCAACCCTTTAATGCTGCAGGAATGGGCCACCAAAAATTTGGATGCATCCATGAATATGGTATGCATCCTCATAAAATATGCTGAAATCGACAGAGCAGAGGTGGTAAAACAGATTGCCAAGGTTAACCAAGAATTAGACACCATGGAACCACAAGACAGTATTAAAAAATAAAAATAAAATATCAAAAAACGACTGGAGAAACATGAAAATACAATTAAGGAGCGTAAAGTGTTTAAATTCGCCAGGGATAAAAGAGATTATGAGACTGGGAGAATTTTTACATTTTCTAAAAAATTTGAAAGTGTAAAAAGGAAAGCTATGATGCCTAGAACAACGGCCATAACAACATCAACACATGATATCAGCAATCTGACTGACACGGAGGCAAGCTCTTCAGTCAGCAGTGTGGAATCAGATGATGGCAATTTGGCAAATGAAGGGACTGGCCAGTCCTCCAGCTTTACTCCATCCGAAGAATTGGGGTTTATGATCGAAGATCGGAGACAAACCCTAAGACCCAGGATACCAGGGAAAATCAAAGAACCAAACGTAATAACCGCCGTCACCAAAGGCGCAAACGCAAGAGGCAACTGGCAAGGGAAAAGAGGAAAAGGGAAATCCCAACCGGATCAGTAAATGCAGAAAGTAAAGCTGGAAACAATACTGTAATCAATTTGACCGACCTCGACCTTGATACGGCAGAAATCCAACTTTTGTCGCTAGGTCTCTCTTTTTGTCCAAAATCCGGCTTTAAGTATGTACAGTCAAAAATAGATGTTTTTAAATTCATACGTAAACTCAAATTGGTCAAATTTCACAAATTGAATAAAGCAAACAAAACAGCAATAGCAATTACAACTGATGATCGACCAAGGGTTAAATTTCAAGTATTGGATATGCCAACACTGAGAGAGGCACACTCATTAGCTGGTTTGACTGAGGATGATGAGGAAAACACACAACAAGAACTGGGTGGAATGGGTATTTCAAGCACTTGTGCGGCTACTAGTCCGTTCAGGCCTACATCCATCTTTTATTCCAGTCATGCCACGAGACGCTATTGACATTTTCAGTGATTGTATCATAGAGGATTTGAAAAAATTAAACAGAGTTGTTGCAAACAAGAAACATAATAGGAGATATAGAGAACAATAATATACTAAACTCATGAAAAAGATCAATGAGAAGGGTAACATCATTGTCAAGAGTGCTGATAAAGAGGGAAATATTGTTTTATGGCCCCAAGATGCCTACATGGAAGAAGCTTGTAGACATTTGAATGATGAATCATGTTACAAAAAGGTCTCATTCAATGAGTTACGTGTAGTTAAAGATCTGGTGTTCAAAGAACTTGCCCAGTGGAAAAGAGAGGGTCTGATCAACAAGGAAGAATTTAACTTTCTAAAGACTAATCATCCCATAACCCCTACCTTGTATTTTATACCTAAGGTTCATAAGCAGATCAACCCTGTACCTGGACGTCCAATTATATCTGCACAGGGAGGACTACTTGAACCTATGTCTAAATATGTGGATTTTTTCATCAGGGGATATGTGGAGACCCTCCCATCATATATTAAGGACACCGGCCATTTTTTTAGAAAAGCTCAGTACAATCACATGGAGTAAAAATTATTGTTTCATTGTTATGGACATATGTGCGTTATATACCAGCATTGATCATGAACAGGGTTTAGAAGCTACCAAATGGTATCTCTCATATAGGGATATCAAGTTTTACGAACATAATAAGATGCTGCTAAACATGATTAACATTTGTCTTAAAAACAACTATTTTTTATTCAACTCTATGGTATATCAACAACTCCGGGGCGTGGCGATGGGGGCATGTTTTTCCCCCAGTTTTGCATGTTTAGATATAGGTTGGTGGGAGGAGCATGTCCTTCGCCATGTCCTGGAGAAAGATTTTACTGATAATGTCATTGCATGGTGGCGTTTCATTGACGATGTCTGTGTGATTTGGCAGGGCTCTGTCGAATCAGCACGCAGATTTACTGACATCATCAATGATAACAATTTGAACCTGAAATTTACTTCAAACAATAATAAGGAGAAGGTCGAGTTTCTAGATGTAGAGATCTATATCCTCAATGATGTTATCAACACCAAACTACATAAAAAGGAAACCGCGGGGAACTCGATCCTCCATGCAAGCAGTACGCACCCTAGGCACCTTGTCAAGAGTATCCCTTATGGGGAATTCTTGCGTATTAAGAGAATTTGCAGCAATAGAGAGGATCTGACTATCTGTCTTGAGGAGGCGGTACAGATATTTCTAGCAAGGGGATACAGTATGGCAGACTTGAAGATGGCTTTATCCAAATTAGACAGCTCTGAAAACACGGAAATTACAAACGACAACCATGCACCTAGTTTGAGAGTACAGGGTGAAGTGACTGGAACTGATAAGGCACCTATCAGACTTATAACACCATATAATTGTCAACATAACAAGGTCAGACAAATTATAACTAAAAACTGGCCTATTTTAAAGTCTGATATAACAATGGCACCTAAAATTGAGGACTCTCCTAGTATAACTTTCAGGCGAGCGCACTCTATGAGGGATTCTCTAGATAGACCATGTCCTGAAGTTCGTAAGAGAGAGGATTGGTTGTCAAAGAGAACTGGTTTTGTAAAGTGTAGCTCTTGCAGAGCGTGTAAATTTGGTATCAACAAAAGGGAAATACAAGATGCATTTTCCTTAGAGCCTTTCAAATTAAAAGGCTTCTTTACATGCAAAACTGAGTTTGCCGTGTACATCCTGGAATGTACTTGCTAACTGAAATATATAGGCAGTACAAAATTACCAGTTTTTAATCGCATTTTACAACATCTCCGTGCGATTGTCAATTCTGACCCCAGCTACCCCGTAGCGTGGCATTTTAAATGTGTACATCAAAATAATCTTAAGGATTTAACTTATTTTGTGATTGATGCCGTACCCAAATCCATGAGAGGGGGTAATAGAGAAAAAAGATTACGTCAGCTGGAAAGTCAATATATAGTACAGTTTGACACAAAAATGCCGAATGGTCTTAATACAGGAGAAGACTTATATAACTTTTATGAATAATATTTTTTATCTAAGAAACCTATTTATGTATTTATGGTCATTCTTGAATCTTGTTTAGAGTTCTCTGTGCTGCTATTTACAAAAGAAAATTTAATAATAAATGAATTGTTTGCTGTTCAAATTATAAAGAATGATTTTTTGCTTGTGCGGAGAGTTTTATGTGGGCTTTTTTACCTTATGTATACTGGATTTTAACTGGTTTTACTGGTCCCTTGGTTTTTCTAGTTTTTATCTGGTGTCTATGGGTGGAGGGGCTGCATATTGCTGTTTGCACAAGTTCATTAAATCAAGATTTATATGTGTTATACATTAATTGGTACCGTTTTGAGTACTATGAATTGTTTACAGGTCTTATTGCACTTTTTTTCTGCACATGTCACTTTATAAGCACTTTAATGAATATGTACAATAATGATTGATTTGTGGTTATTCAAAACCATTTATTATTGATATATAGGAATTCATTTGATAATGCAGGTTGTGCTTTACAACCAATAGATGAATATAAGGTCATTTTTTTGTTTATTTTATTAATTGTTTTGCACAAATTGGGTTCAACACCATGAAAATTGAATGTAAGTTCATCATTGATAACATGCCATCAGCAATGAAATAGGAGACAGCAGACGTATAATGAGATCTAACTATATAACAGACCATAGGGGCACTTGCCCAGTATACCTAATCTGCATAAATTTCAGAAATATGTTTATTTGAAAACAGCTTGTTACTTATAGCACATTATGTGCATGTTTTTTAACTCATTACTAGTCTGTTTACCATATCTGTGCTAAAATGGGAGGAGCATGTTACATGATGAAATGTATTTAATCACTTAAGGGGTCACGACATGTCATGTGATCAAGACCGGGTTCCCCGGTCGAAACGCGTCATGTCTGCTTAAGGAGGAATAAAGCACTGAAGTATTTACTTCACTGTCTGTGGTCCATTTCCTGATTGGTGCCTGTGGGAGAGAGAGGTGCTGCGCAGTCGGGAGCTGTGTGTTCATATATATATATATATATATATATATATATATATATATTACCTACTGGCGGTCGCCAGTAGGTAGTTATAGTTAGGATTGGCTACCATAGGAAATCCGCAACATTCTATTGGGAATAACTCTGGCGCCGCTTGAGGAATTTGCGTGTAATTTTCAAACATTTTGGCCAGCTCCGCTCCACTCCTTCCCTAGACGTTTCGGGGGGATTCGTCATGCGGGGGCCGAGAAAAAAGGGGGGTCCCAAAACGGGTTTTCCCCATGTTAATTTCCATAGGACAGTCTGACGAGTCTACAGCCCGAACCGCTGAACGGAATTACGCCAAACTTGGCAAAATTGTAGGGACAGGTATGCAGATGTGCCTTTGCTATGTTTGCTGAAAATTGCTCCAGTGGTTTTTTGAAAATTAACTTAAAAAACACATATATATCTATAAGCGCTCTCCGAGCGATCACAGGTGCGCGTACCGGGGAGCGCACCGGGCGCACTACGGGAGTGCGCGAGCGGAAAGCTGATTGGCTGTCGGGTGTCTGTCAACATTCTAAACAGTCCAGAGAGTCCGCCATCTTGTGTCTCGGTAGAATCGAGACACAAGAGGTGAAAAAGAAAGGGGGAAATAATTAAAAGGGGGCAGGGTAGACATCCCCAGACCCCCTAGGTTTTCTGAGGGGGGCCTAGAAGGACCCTGAAGGGCAAAAAAATGTTTTGTTTTTACATTTTTGCGGGGTAAGCGCTGGGTGCGCTCTCCGGTACGCGCATCCTGAGCGCACCACGGGGAAAATAGTGTAAAAAAATAGAGTAAAAAAATAATGTAGAGTGTTTAGAGGTAAGTTAGCTCTGAAAAGAGCTGTTGTGTTAAGTGGGTGTTTTTTGTACCTACAAGTAGGTACCAATGCAGAGTCTTATATTCAAGAGGAAAACTCTATTCCCCTCATCTGTAAAATGCACACCATCTCTCCTATAGATGTCTTGCATGTTGTAACGCAAGTTGTTGTGGTAAATGGAACCCATACCATAGTCTCTGAGGTAAGCAGAAACAGATTTATTCACATGTTTCCTTGCTTTCTCAATCTGTGGACAAAATTGGTTAAACCAGTTCCATTTTTGCCTTTGGCATATATTAGAAAATACCAAGGCAGTTTTTGGAAAAATTGCCCAAAGATGTCCTTTAAAAGCATTTCCAGACCTACACCAGTCAAAGTGCCTAAGTCATTTCCACCACAGTGCACTATTAAAAGGTCAGGGTGTGGTAAATGCATAAAGGATTTTACCAATGGTATCAATTGGTAACTCCTCAATCCTCTCTGTCCAAACCATACAATGTCTACATTTGGCAAATCAAGATTGTAAATACCTCTGTTAGCTGCGTATTTTTGACTCCAGTGGACATAGCTTTGACCCACAAACCAGACTTTTGTCATTGTGAAGGTAGATGTGCTTCAAGTCAGATGAGTTGTGGAAATGAAATGGCAGTTTGATTATGAAAAAAGTGGTTGTGAATCAGTGCAGTTGAATAACCATAAATGATTGGAGCTTTGTAAAAAATCTCCACTGAAAATTAGGGTGCATGCTTTTTTTTTGTAAGAAGTCATTTCAATGGTTGAGAAAAAGTCATTTAAAGAAACATTGCATTTCATTAGCTAGTAGATTGAGCGGTCAAACAGCCTTGAAGGATTGTTTTGCAACATAGTATGATGAACTTGTGAACTGTGTGCTGGTTTAAGAGGGAGTTACCATGGTTACAGGGTAAATGAGAACTGGGGGGATGGGTGAATGTTATGTGAGTTTCAAAGGCTTGAAATGTACAACCAATTAAAATGTGCAGTTTGGTTTTGAATTTGTGTGGGAACAATTTTTATTGGCTATGTACAAGAATATGGGTCTGAAATGAAAAAGAATCTGTGCCATTATTGAAAGGCTCCAGTGAAGGTAGCATTATTCAGAGATTCTGCTTAAGAATATCTGTTGACTGTGACTGACACTGTTTTACATCTTCCAAAGCATTTTTAAAGGTGAGTAATGATTATTTTAAAAAAGATAGAGAGCTTAAAGATTTTTGACAAGTATCATAGTGAGTGTCTGTGTGAATTAAGGAATTATATTTTTACCTTTTTCCATAATGTTAGCTGTGTGTTTATAAGGTAGACTTCTTTATAAATTGTTTTTTATGCTTGGATTCAATGCTGGTTTAGAAATTGTGTTATGGTTTCATTGGACTTGTAAATATGCTCTTTTTTTGAAGCGCCTTCTGCAACCTTTAGCATGGGTGGAAGAAGTGAATGTATGGAGAGGGATAGGAATAGCAGATAGAAAACCATATGAAATGGTGTGGGAGATGCATAAAGTATTTCAGTAATGGTATCAATTGAGATGGAATTTAAGATAAAGAGGGGCATATTTACAAGACTTTTGCGCAAAGTTTCACATGGGTGCAAGCAGAAAATGCATGCAGAATAATAAAATTGGCACCCAGACAAGAATATGAAATGCCATGAGAGATGTTTAAAGGTTTCTTTTAATGGCATAAATTGAGATAGAATATACAAAAAAAAGACAAGCATATTTACAAGCTGCGTGCACAATCTTTGACATAGCTGTGTGTTTAAAAGGTAGTCTTCTTTATAAACAGTTTTTTATGCTTGGATTCAATGCTGGTTTAGAAATTGTGTTATGGTTTCATTGGACTTGTAAATATGCTCTTTTTTTTAAGCGCCTTCTGCAACCTTTAGCATGGGTGGAAGCAGTGAATGTATGGAGAAGGATAGGAATAGTAGATAGAAAACCATATGAAATGGTGTGGGAGATGCATAAAGTATTTCAGTAATGGTATCAATTGAGATGGAATATAAGATAAAGAGGGGCCTATTTACAAGACTTTTGCGCAAAGTTTCACATGGGTGCAAGCAGAAAATGCATGCAGAATAATAAAATTGTCACCCAGACAAGAATATGAAATGCCGTGAGAGATGTTTAAAGGTTTCTTTTAATGGCATAAATTGAGATAGAGTATACAAAAAAAGACAAGCATATTTACCAGCTGCGTGCGCAATCTTTGACATAGCTGTGTGTTTAAAAGGTAGACTTCTTTATAAATTGTTTATTATACTTGGATTCAATGCTGGTTTAGACATTGTGTAATGGTTTCATTGGACTTGTCAATATGCTCCTTTTTTTCAAGCGCCTTGTGTAACTTTTAGTATGGGTGGAAGCAGTGAATCTATGGAGAGGGATAGGAATAGCAGATAGAAAACCATATGAAATGGTGTGGGAGATGCATAAAGTATTTCAGTAATGGTATCAATTGAGATGGAATATAAGATAAAGAGGGTCATATTTACAAGACTCTTGCGCAATGTTTCACATGGGTGCAAGCAGAAAATGCATGCAGAATAATAAAATTGGCACCCAGACAAGAATATGAAATGCCGTGAGAGATGTTTAAAGGTTTCTTTTAATGGCATAAATTGAGATAGAATATACAAAAAAAGAGAAGCATATTTACAAGCTGCGTGCGCAATCTTTGACATAGCTGTGTGTTTATAAGGTAGACTTCTTTATAAATTGTTTTTTATGCTTGGATTCAATGCTGGTTTAGAAATTGTGCAATGGTTTTATTGGACTTGTAAATATGCTCCTTTTTTTGTAAAGCGCCTTCTGCAACCTTTAGCATGGGTGGAAGCAGTGAATGTATGGAGAGGGATAGGAATAGCAGATAGAAAACCATATGAAATGGTGTGGGAGATGCATAAAGTGTTTCAGTAATGGTATCAATTGAGATGGAATATAGGATAAAGAGGAGCATATTTACAAGACTCTTGTGCAATTTATAAAGAAGTCTACCTTATAAACACACAGCTATGTCAAAGATTGCGCACGCAGCTTGTAATGCTGGTTCAGAGATATGTTTAAAGGTTTCTTTTAATGGCAAATTTATAAATTAAAAAATTAAAAAAGATAAAAAATGCAATAGATCTCGCCCTCGGTGTCAGACATACTGTTGGCAGAGACAGACATGGTACATTATATCTAAAATCCTATTAATTCACCTAAGATCATACTGTAAATGAAGCTTGATTCACCCATCATTGTAATCTTAGGCAGAGTAACACATACTGTTGGCAGAGACACAAATGGTACATTATATCTAACATTCTGATCATGTGCCTAAGATCACACTGTGACTGAAGCTTGATTCACCCATCACTGTGATCTTAGGGAGAGTCACACATACTGTCGGCAGGGACAGATATGGTACATTATATCCAAAATCTTATTAATCTGCCTAAGATAACACTGTGAGTGCAGCTTGATATAATGAGCAACTAGAGTGCTAACATTCAGAATTTATGGCAAATGTGTGACACATCTGAATGCCTTGTTGATGCAACTAAAGTAAACAAGCATTGAAAATGCAATAGATCTCGCCCTCGGTGTCACACATATTGTTGGCAGAGACAGACATGGTACATTATATTTAATATTGCGCACACGGCTTGTATATATACTAATGAAACCATTACATTATCTTTGGACCAGCATTAATGTCAAAGATTGCGCACGCAGCTTGTAAATATGCCTGTCTTTTTTTTGTATATTCGATCTCAATTTATGCCATTAAAGAAAACCTTTAAACATCTCTCACGGCATTTCATATTCTTGTCTGGGTGCCAATTTTATTATTCTGCATGCATTTTCTGCTTGCACCTATGTGAAACATTGCATCAAGAAGGCATTCAGATGTGTCACACATATTTCTAAAATCCTATTAATCTGCCTAAGATCACACTGTGAGTGAAGCTTGATATAATGACCAACTAGAATGCTATCATTCAGAATTTTTGGCCTCCAAGCGGCAACAGGAACAAAGTACAACAAACGACCCCAATGTCAATGGAGGGCGGGGATTTTTAAAAAGGTGAGCTGGGCGGGGCGGTCAGGGAGAGCGGGCCAGGTGACAGGCCGGAGGATTGCCGGGACTCCTGGGAAAGCAAGTCCCGGTTCCTTCGCTCGCAGCCCTGTCTCTCGCTCTCACGCCCAGCTGGCTCCTGTGACTCCTGGGCTCCGGTGGCGGCAACAGCGCAGCGGGACCCGCGAAGCGGGTTCCGCAGGTAGTAAAATAACCTCCCAGCGGCAACAGGAACAAAGTACAACAAACGACCACTCAAATTGATAAAAAAGAATATCTAACCAGCATTCTAACTCTCCATGAACTTTTGAAAAAATGGCGAAGCGGGTTCCGCAAGTAGTAAAATAACCTCCCAGCGGCAACAGGAACAAAGTACAACAAACCACCCCAATGTCAATGGAGGGCGGGGATTTTTAAAAAGGTGAGCTGGGCGGGGCGGTCAGGGAGAGCGGGCCAGGTGACAGGCCGGAGGATTGCCGGGACTCCTGGGAAAGCGAGTCCCGGTTCCTTCGCTCGCAGCCCTGTCTCTCGCTCTCACGCCCAGCTGGCTCCTGTGACTCCTGGGCTCCGGTGGCGGCAACAGCGCAGCGGGACCCGCGAAGCGGGTTCCGCAAGTAGTAAAATAACCTCCCAGCGGCAACAGGAACAAAGTACAACAAACGACCACTCAAATTGATAAAAAAGAATATCTAACAAGCATTGTAACTCTCCATGAACTTTTGAAAAAATGGCATGGCAAACAAATGCTGGACTTAGAAGAGTACCTATTCTTGAAGACCACTAACCCCACCATACCAACCTTTTACCACCTACCCAAGGTCCATAAAAGTATGGATAAACCACCGGGACGACCCATTATTTCCTCCATAGGAGGTTTAACCGCATGCGTGCGGGCGGAATTCCGCTCGTACGCTGAGATTTTCTAAAGCGCACTTTACGTGACGAGCTGGGCTCGTCATGAGCGTGCGAGGAGGCTACGCGTCATCAGTGTCGAAGGGGTTAACAGAAAACCTTTCAAAGTTTTTAAACCTCTATCTCTTCGAATTTGTTTTGGAACTTAAGTCTTACATTCGAGATACGACAGACTTCATTGAGAAGATTGAAAGTCTGACATGGCAACCCTCCTATGTAATGATAACATTGGACATAGCAAGTCTGTACACGTGCATAGAGCATGGCCAGGGAATAAATGCCATCGCATATTTTTTGGGAAAGAGATCACTGAAATTTGCTATGCATAACAAGATGATACTTGAACTAGTGGATTTTTGTTTAAATAACAACATATTCCTTTTCCAGGACACTCTATATAGACAGAGATCGGGCACGGCGATGGGTTCCTGCTTCGCCCCCAGCTACGCAAATTTATTCGTGGGCTGGTGGGAGGAGCAGGAAGCCTGGGGTCCGGGCAAGGCCACATGGAACAACAAAGTGGTAACCTGGCACAGGTACATTGACGACCTGTTCCTGGTATGGGATGGGTCCATAGACGAAGCACGAGAGTATATTGGGTCGTTAAACCACAATGACTGCAACCTTAGGTTCACGGGAGACATCAGTGAATCACAAGTTAATTACTTGGATTTACAGGTATCTATAAAGGGTGGGAAAATATCAACTTCCCTGTACCGGAAACCAACAGCCGGGAACAGTGTGCTGTTTGCCACCAGTAGTCATCCCCGAAAACTGATCAATAGTATCCCCTATGGGGAGTTTCTTATATTGAAACGAAACTGTACCCATGAGGAGGATTTTGATCTAGCAGTCAGAGAGAGTATGGACAGATTTGAGGAAAGGGGTGACAGACCAAAACTTTTACAGGACACCCTCAATCGTGTAAAGGCCCTGCCACGCGATACACTATTCCAAAAGAAAGAAAGGCCTAAAGTGGAAGGGAAGTTTCGCATGGTAACAACTTACTCAGAAAACTACTTTAAATTAAGGACAATCATGTCGAAACATTGGCATATTCTAAAGACAGATCAGATTGTGGGGTCGGACATACCTGCCACCCCTCAATTCACTTTTAGGAAGGCAAGATCCCTAAGGGACCATATGGTCCACAGCCATCTAGACCCTATACGAAATACCAAAGGTACGCTGAAGGAAGCTAAAGGTTTCTTTCCATGTGGGAAGTGCAAAGCGTGTGCTTTCAGCAAACGCACACTCACCTATAAAGTAAGAGGCTGTCGAGGTGAAAAGAAAATCAACAAATTCATGACCTGTCAGATGGATCATGTAGTTTATTGTTTACAGTGCCCCTGCCTACTGAAATACATTGGCAGCACAATCAATTCTGTAAAATTAAGAATTTTAGAACATATGAGAGCGATTATGAACAAAGATTTTACATACCCTGTCGCTAGACATTTTGCGATCAAGCACAATAGTAACAGAGATTTACTTAGGTTCTTCTGCTTAGACTGTGTACCGGAAAATATAAGGGGAGGTAACAGACTGCAGATCCTTAGAAGGCTTGAATCGCGCTACATTATTGATTTGGAAACTAAGGCACCAGGGGGTCTGAACATGGGAGAGGAGATGGCAACTCACCTTGGATAAAGGGGAGTGATGGACTGTAAAGGTTGTGTTAACTGGAATTTCTAATACTGAGAAACTGTGATGAAATGAAAATATGAACTGAGAAAATTTGAAATGATTGTATATTTATGATATATTGAACATTTGGGGTGGGTGGTGGGAATTATGCAAGAATGAGACTTTTATCATTTAACAAATTTGATTAGATATAATTGTTTGGGTAAGACTCGGGATAATGGTATAAGTATATGCAGCCAAGAAGGCTGCCATTGCCGATACACGGCAAGATTTAGTCTGAGGTAAATTCCAGTTGAAACTGTATCAAGGTCGATGGGCCTTGACTGTCATTGAGACTATTGAATAATTTATACTTTACACCATTGCCGCGAAAGTAAATTCCCATACATGAATGGAATTATGAAATCGGGCTTTTCTCATGCTTAGGCCGATACACGGCAAAATGTTAAAATGTAATTACTAGCAAACACTGTGATTTAACATGAAGAAAACACAGTTTGAAACCAGTCTAAGATGGCGCCATATTATTATGGACGCTATAGTCCGTTTTCAATGTCTATTACTAATTTTGGCGTCTCATTTAAAAAGATGTAACTGCGTGATTCATGGTTGAACCACTGACGAAGGGACGCTGTCCCGAAACGCGTTTGCCTGAATAAAATACCTCCGCTGTTTGAATTGAGCCCGGGAGTGCTGTGTCTTTGTTCCTGACCCGGCTGGGTAAAGGTTTAAAAGGACTGGAGCTATAATTTTAAACGCGACGCACTGGCGCGTTTTTTCGGCACCCGACACAAAGAGTGACCCTCGCAACGGTGCAAACTGGAGCCAGAATATATATATATATATATATATATATATATATATTTATATATATACACCTAATCTGCATAAAACTGCATACATTTCAGAAATATGTTTATTTGAAAACAGCTTGTTACTTATAGCACTTTATGTGGATGTTTTTTAGGCATTACTAGTCTGTTTATCATATCTATGCTAAAATGGGAGGAGCATGTTACATGATGAAATGTATTTAATCACTTAAGCGGTCACGACATGTCATGTGATCAAGACCGGGTTTCCCGGTCGAAACGCGTCATGTCTGCTTAAGGAGGAATAAAGCACTGAATTATTTACTTCACCGTCTGTGGTCAGTTTCCTGATTGGTGCCTGTGGGAGAGAGAGGTGCTCCGCAGTCGGGAGCTGTGTGTTCATGAAAATTCGGTGGTTGTCTGATGCAGCTATCATTTAACGGACCCCTCCTCGCAAATTGGCTGGCTCGAGTGCAGTGGATACTGCTTTGCGGTGAATAGACTAACTCAGAAGGAGTAAGAGTGAGCCAGCCCCCCGGATGATACGTGAAGCAGAGACAGCTGGAAGTGATGTTGTCAGTGTGAACCGCAGGAAGATAGTGCGGGAGCCAGGAAGGATCGGAGGATCAAACCGGGCAGCCGCCGTTGTTTCCGAGGTGAGCCGAGGCGTTATCACTGCTGACTGCTAAGTAAAACTTTGTTTTAACAATACCAGGAGAGGAGTCACGGAGGAATATAAGAACTAGAAACTAAGCTAGTAAAATTCGTGTGTGTGAGTGAAATACAAACATACTCGTCTTAAAGGTGCATATCAGTTTTCCTGCATTCCAAGACGCTGTAATGGCAGAAGCAGCTGACATACTTCGTGATGGTGAGGCAATTGCGGACGCATTGTTCTCTAACTTACCTGAAACTACAGCAAGCAAAGAAAGTGGCGATGCAGTTGCAATTGATAAGCAAGTAAACTTGAAAACTTTATTGAAAAAATTAGAAAAATTACAGAGAACAGAACTGACTAAATGGTGGGAAAATAAGTCCCTACAAAAATACAAAGAAGCCGAGAGAGTTCCCAGGGGACTTAGGGTGTTAATTGCTCCATCTTTTGAAAACCCCAACCCTTTAATGCTGCAGGAATGGGCCACCAAAAATTTGGATGCATCCATGAATATGGTATGCATCCTCATAAAATATGCTGAAATCGACAGAGCAGAGGTGGTAAAACAGATTGCCAAGGTTAACCAAGAATTAGACACCATGGAACCACAAGACAGTATTAAAAAATAAAAATAAAATATCAAAAAACGACTGGAGAAACATGAAAATACAATTAAGGACCGTAAAGTGTTTAAATTCGCCAGGGATAAAAGAGATTATGAGACTGGGAGAATTTTTACATTTTCTAAAAAATTTGAAAGTGTAAAAAGGAAAGCTATGATGCCTAGAACAACGGCCATAACAACATCAACACATGATATCAGCAATCTGACTGACACGGAGGCAAGCTCTTCAGTCAGCAGTGTGGAATCAGATGATGGCAATTTGGCAAATGAAGGGACTGGCCAGTCCTCCAGCTTTACTCCATCCGAAGAATTGGGGTTTATGATCGAAGATCGGAGACAAACCCTAAGACCCAGGATACCAGGGAAAATCAAAGAACCAAACGTAATAACCGCCATCACCAAAGGCGCAAACGGAAGAGGCAACTGGCAAGGGAAAAGAGGAAAAGGGAAATCCCAACCGGATCAGTAAATGCAGAAAGTAAAGCTGGAAACAATACTGTAATCAATTTGACCGACCTCGACCTTGATACGGCAGAAATCCAACTTTTGTCGCTAGGTCTCTCTTTTTGTCCAAAATCCGGCTTTAAGTATGTACAGTCAAAAATAGATGTTTTTAAATTCATACGTAAACTCAAATTGGTCAAATTTCACAAATTGAATAAAGCAAACAAAACAGCAATAGCAATTACAACTGATGATCGACCAAGGGTTAAATTTCAAGTATTGGATATGCCAACACTGAGAGAGGCACACTCATTAGCTGGTTTGACTGAGGATGATGAGGAAAACACACAACAAGAACTGGGTGGAATGGGTATTTCAAGCACTTGTGCGGCTACTAGTCCGTTCAGGCCTACATCCATCTTTTATTCCAGTCATGCCACGAGACGCTATTGACATTTTCAGTGATTGTATCATAGAGGATTTGAAAAAATTAAACAGAGTTGTTGCAAACAAGAAACATAATAGGAGCTATAGAGAACAATAATATACTAAACTCATGAAAAAGATCAATGAGAAGGGTAACATCATTGTCAAGAGTGCTGATAAAGAGGGAAATATTGTTTTATGGCCCCAAGATGCCTACATGGAAGAAGCTTGTAGACATTTGAATGATGAATCATGTTACAAAAAGGTCTCATTCAATGAGTTACGTGTAGTTAAAGATCTGGTGTTCAAAGAACTTGCCCAGTGGAAAAGAGAGGGTCTGATCAACAAGGAAGAATTTAACTTTCTAAAGACTAATCATCCCATAACCCCTACCTTGTATTTTATACCTAAGGTTCATAAGCAGATCAACCCTGTACCTGGACGTCCAATTATATCTGCACAGGGAGGACTACTTGAACCTATGTCTAAATATGTGGATTTTTTCATCAGGGGATATGTGGAGACCCTCCCATCATATATTAAGGACACCGGCCATTTTTTTAGAAAAGCTCAGTACAATCACATGGAGTAAAAATTATTGTTTCATTGTTATGGACATATGTGCGTTATATACCAGCATTGATCATGAACAGGGTTTAGAAGCTACCAAATGGTATCTCTCATATAGGGATATCAAGTTTTACGAACATAATAAGATGCTGCTAAACATGATTAACATTTGTCTTAAAAACAACTATTTTTTATTCAACTCTATGGTATATCAACAACTCCGGGGCGTGGCGATGGGGGCATGTTTTTCCCCCAGTTTTGCATGTTTAGATATAGGTTGGTGGGAGGAGCATGTCCTTCGCCATGTCCTGGAGAAAGATTTTACTGATAATGTCATTGCATGGTGGCGTTTCATTGACGATGTCTGTGTGATTTGGCAGGGCTCTGTCGAATCAGCACGCAGATTTACTGACATCATCAATGATAACAATTTGAACCTGAAATTTACTTCAAACAATAATAAGGAGAAGGTCGAGTTTCTAGATGTAGAGATCTATATCCTCAATGATGTTATCAACACCAAACTACATAAAAAGGAAACCGCGGGGAACTCGATCCTCCATGCAAGCAGTACGCACCCTAGGCACCTTGTCAAGAGTATCCCTTATGGGGAATTCTTGCGTATTAAGAGAATTTGCAGCAATAGAGAGGATCTGACTATCTGTCTTGAGGAGGCGGTACAGATATTTCTAGCAAGGGGATACAGTATGGCAGACTTGAAGATGGCTTTATCCAAATTAGACAGCTCTGAAAACACGGAAATTACAAACGACAACCATGCACCTAGTTTGAGAGTACAGGGTGAAGTGACTGGAACTGATAAGGCACCTATCAGACTTATAACACCATATAATTGTCAACATAACAAGGTCAGACAAATTATAACTAAAAACTGGCCTATTTTAAAGTCTGATATAACAATGGCACCTAAAATTGAGGACTCTCCTAGTATAACTTTCAGGCGAGCGCACTCTATGAGGGATTCTCTAGATAGACCATGTCCTGAAGTTCGTAAGAGAGAGGATTGGTTGTCAAAGAGAACTGGTTTTGTAAAGTGTAGCTCTTGCAGAGCGTGTAAATTTGGTATCAACAAAAGGGAAATACAAGATGCATTTTCCTTAGAGCCTTTCAAATTAAAAGGCTTCTTTACATGCAAAACTGAGTTTGCCGTGTACATCCTGGAATGTACTTGCTAACTGAAATATATAGGCAGTACAAAATTACCAGTTTTTAATCGCATTTTACAACATCTCCGTGCGATTGTCAATTCTGACCCCAGCTACCCCGTAGCGTGGCATTTTAAATGTGTACATCAAAATAATCTTAAGGATTTAACTTATTTTGTGATTGATGCCGTACCCAAATCCATGAGAGGGGGTAATAGAGAAAAAAGATTACGTCAGCTGGAAAGTCAATATATAGTACAGTTTGACACAAAAACTTAATACAGGAGAAGACTTATATAACTTTTATGAATAATATTTTTTATCTAAGAAACCTATTTATGTATTTATGGTCATTCTTGAATCTTGTTTAGAGTTCTCTGTGCTGCTATTTACAAAAGAAAATTTAATAATAAATGAATTGTTTGCTGTTCAAATTATAAAGAATGATTTTTTGCTTGTGCGGAGAGTTTTATGTGGGCTTTTTTACCTTATGTATACTGGATTTTAACTGGTTTTACTGGTCCCTTGGTTTTTCTAGTTTTTATCTGGTGTCTATGGGTGGAGGGGCTGCATATTGCTGTTTGCACAAGTTCATTAAATCAAGATTTATATGTGTTATACATTAATTGGTACCGTTTTGAGTACTATGAATTGTTTACAGGTCTTATTGCACTTTTTTTCTGCACATGTCACTTTATAAGCACTTTAATGAATATGTACAATAATGATTGATTTGTGGTTATTCAAAACCATTTATTATTGATATATAGGAATTCATTTGATAATGCAGGTTGTGCTTTACAACCAATAGATGAATATAAGGTCATTTTTTTGTTTATTTTATTAATTGTTTTGCACAAATTGGGTTCAACACCATGAAAATTGAATGTAAGTTCATCATTGATAACATGCCATCAGCAATGAAATAGGAGACAGCAGACGTATAATGAGATCTAACTATATAACAGACCATAGGGGCACTTGCCCAGTATACCTAATCTGCATAAATTTCAGAAATATGTTTATTTGAAAACAGCTTGTTACTTATAGCACATTATGTGCATGTTTTTTAACTCATTACTAGTCTGTTTACCATATCTGTGCTAAAATGGGAGGAGCATGTTACATGATGAAATGTATTTAATCACTTAAGGGGTCACGACATGTCATGTGATCAAGACCGGGTTCCCCGGTCGAAACGCGTCATGTCTGCTTAAGGAGGAATAAAGCACTGAAGTATTTACTTCACTGTCTGTGGTCCATTTCCTGATTGGTGCCTGTGGGAGAGAGAGGTGCTGCGCAGTCGGGAGCTGTGTGTTCATATATATATATATATATATATATATATATATATTACCTACTGGCGGTCGCCAGTAGGTAGTTATAGTTAGGATTGGCTACCATAGGAAATCCGCAACATTCTATTGGGAATAACTCTGGCGCCGCTTGAGGAATTTGCGTGTAATTTTCAAACATTTTGGCCAGCTCCGCTCCACTCCTTTCCTAGACGTTTCGGGGGGATTCGTCATGCGGGGGCCGAGAAAAAAGGGGGGTCCCAAAACGGGTTTTCCCCATGTTAATTTCCATAGGACAGTCTGACGAGTCTACAGCCCGAACCGCTGAACGGAATTACGCCAAACTTGGCAAAATTGTAGGGACAGGTATGCAGATGTGCCTTTGCTATGTTTGCTGAAAATTGCTCCAGTGGTTTTTTGAAAATTAACTTAAAAAACACATATATATCTATAAGCGCTCTCCGAGCGATCACAGGTGCGCGTACCGGGGAGCGCACCGGGCGCACTACGGGAGTGCGCGAGCGGAAAGCTGATTGGCTGTCGGGTGTCTGTCAACATTCTAAACAGTCCAGAGAGTCCGCCATCTTGTGTCTCGGTAGAATCGAGACACAAGAGGTGAAAAAGAAAGGGGGAAATAATTAAAAGGGGGCAGGGTAGACATCCCCAGACCCCCTAGGTTTTCTGAGGGGGGCCTAGAAGGACCCTGAAGGGCAAAAAAATGTTTTGTTTTGTTTTTACATTTTTGCGGGGTAAGCGCTGGGTGCGCTCTCCGGTACGCGCATCCTGAGCGCACCACGGGGAAAATAGTGTAAAAAAATAGAGTAAAAAAATAATGTAGAGTGTTTAGAGGTAAGTTAGCTCTGAAAAGAGCTGTTGTGTTAAGTGGGTGTTTTTTGTACCTACAAGTAGGTACCAATGCAGAGTCTTATATTCAAGAGGAAAACTCTATTCCCCTCATCTGTAAAATGCACACCATCTCTCCTATAGATGTCTTGCATGTTGTAACGCAAGTTGTTGTGGTAAATGGAACCCATACCATAGTCTCTGAGGTAAGCAGAAACAGATTTATTCACATGTTTCCTTGCTTTCTCAATCTGTGGACAAAATTGGTTAAACCAGTTCCATTTTTGCCTTTGGCATATATTAGAAAATACCAAGGCAGTTTTTGGAAAAATTGCCCAAAGATGTCCTTTAAAAGCATTTCCAGGCCTACACCAGTCAAAGTGCCTAAGTCATTTCCACCACAGTGCACTATTAAAAGGTCAGGGTGTGGTAAATGCATAAAGGATTTTACCAATGGTATCAATTGGTAACTCCTCAATCCTCTCTGTCCAAACCATACAATGTCTACATTTGGCAAATCAAGATTGTAAATACCTCTGTTAGCTGCGTATTTTTGACTCCAGTGGACATAGCTTTGACCCACAAACCAGACTTTTGTCATTGTGAAGGTAGATGTGCTTCAAGTCAGATGAGTTGTGGAAATGAAATGGCAGTTTGATTATGAAAAAAGTGGTTGTGAATCAGTGCAGTTGAATAACCATAAATGATTGGAGCTTTGTAAAAAATCTCCACTGAAAATTAGGGTGCATGCTTTTTTTTTGTAAGAAGTCATTTCAATGGTTGAGAAAAAGTCATTTAAAGAAACATTGCATTTCATTAGCTAGTAGATTGAGCGGTCAAACAGCCTTGAAGGATT
Organism: Lissotriton helveticus; assembly: GCF_964261635.1. Classification (NCBI taxonomy): domain Eukaryota; kingdom Metazoa; phylum Chordata; class Amphibia; order Caudata; family Salamandridae; genus Lissotriton; species Lissotriton helveticus. The sequence goes on along the minus strand of NC_136061.1, from coordinate 381,015,950 downwards.
GTTTTGCAACATAGTATGATGAACTTGTGAACTGTGTGCTGGTTTAAGAGGGAGTTACCATGGTTACAGGGTAAATGAGAACTGGGGGGATGGGTGAATGTTATGTGAGTTTCAAAGGCTTGAAATGTACAACCAATTAAAATGTGCAGTTTGGTTTTGAATTTGTGTGGGAACAATTTTTATTGGCTATGTACAAGAATATGGGTCTGAAATGAAAAAGAATCTGTGCCATTATTGAAAGGCTCCAGTGAAGGTAGCATTATTCAGAGATTCTGCTTAAGAATATCTGTTGACTGTGACTGACACTGTTTTACATCTTCCAAAGCATTTTTAAAGGTGAGTAATGATTATTTAAAAAAAGATAGAGAGCTTAAAGATTTTTGACAAGTATCATAGTGAGTGTCTGTGTGAATTAAGGAATTATATTTTTACCTTTTTCCATAATGTTAGCTGTGTGTTTATAAGGTAGACTTCTTTATAAATTGTTTTTTATGCTTGGATTCAATGCTGGTTTAGAAATTGTGTTATGGTTTCATTGGACTTGTAAATATGCTCTTTTTTTGAAGCGCCTTCTGCAACCTTTAGCATGGGTGGAAGAAGTGAATGTATGGAGAGGGATAGGAATAGCAGATAGAAAACCATATGAAATGGTGTGGGAGATGCATAAAGTATTTCAGTAATGGTATCAATTGAGATGGAATTTAAGATAAAGAGGGGCATATTTACAAGACTTTTGCGCAAAGTTTCACATGGGTGCAAGCAGAAAATGCATGCAGAATAATAAAATTGGCACCCAGACAAGAATATGAAATGCCATGAGAGATGTTTAAAGGTTTCTTTTAATGGCATAAATTGAGATAGAATATACAAAAAAAGACAAGCATATTTACAAGCTGCGTGCACAATCTTTGACATAGCTGTGTGTTTAAAAGGTAGTCTTCTTTATAAACAGTTTTTTATGCTTGGATTCAATGCTGGTTTAGAAATTGTGTTATGGTTTCATTGGACTTGTAAATATGCTCTTTTTTTTAAGCGCCTTCTGCAACCTTTAGCATGGGTGGAAGCAGTGAATGTATGGAGAAGGATAGGAATAGTAGATAGAAAACCATATGAAATGGTGTGGGAGATGCATAAAGTATTTCAGTAATGGTATCAATTGAGATGGAATATAAGATAAAGAGGGGCCTATTTACAAGACTTTTGCGCAAAGTTTCACATGGGTGCAAGCAGAAAATGCATGCAGAATAATAAAATTGTCACCCAGACAAGAATATGAAATGCCGTGAGAGATGTTTAAAGGTTTCTTTTAATGGCATAAATTGAGATAGAATATACAAAAAAAGACAAGCATATTTACCAGCTGCGTGCGCAATCTTTGACATAGCTGTGTGTTTAAAAGGTAGACTTCTTTATAAATTGTTTATTATACTTGGATTCAATGCTGGTTTAGACATTGTGTAATGGTCTCATTGGACTTGTCAATATGCTCCTTTTTTTCAAGCGCCTTGTGTAACTTTTAGTATGGGTGGAAGCAGTGAATCTATGGAGAGGGATAGGAATAGCAGATAGAAAACCATATGAAATGGTGTGGGAGATGCATAAAGTATTTCAGTAATGGTATCAATTGAGATGGAATATAAGATAAAGAGGGTCATATTTACAAGACTCTTGCGCAATGTTTCACATGGGTGCAAGCAGAAAATGCATGCAGAATAATAAAATTGGCACCCAGACAAGAATATGAAATGCCGTGAGAGATGTTTAAAGGTTTCTTTTAATGGCATAAATTGAGATAGAATATACAAAAAAAGAGAAGCATATTTACAAGCTGCGTGCGCAATCTTTGACATAGCTGTGTGTTTATAAGGTAGACTTCTTTATAAATTGTTTTTTATGCTTGGATTCAATGCTGGTTTAGAAATTGTGCAATGGTTTTATTGGACTTGTAAATATGCTCCTTTTTTTGTAAAGCGCCTTCTGCAACCTTTAGCATGGGTGGAAGCAGTGAATGTATGGAGAGGGATAGGAATAGCAGATAGAAAACCATATGAAATGGTGTGGGAGATGCATAAAGTGTTTCAGTAATGGTATCAATTGAGATGGAATATAGGATAAAGAGGAGCATATTTACAAGACTCTTGTGCAATTTATAAAGAAGTCTACCTTATAAACACACAGCTATGTCAAAGATTGCGCACGCAGCTTGTAATGCTGGTTCAGAGATATGTTTAAAGGTTTCTTTTAATGGCAAATTTATAAATTAAAAAATTAAAAAAGATAAAAAATGCAATAGATCTCGCCCTCGGTGTCAGACATACTGTTGGCAGAGACAGACATGGTACATTATATCTAAAATCCTATTAATTCACCTAAGATCATACTGTAAATGAAGCTTGATTCACCCATCATTGTAATCTTAGGCAGAGTAACACATACTGTTGGCAGAGACACAAATGGTACATTATATCTAACATTCTGATCATGTGCCTAAGATCACACTGTGACTGAAGCTTGATTCACCCATCACTGTGATCTTAGGGAGAGTCACACATACTGTCGGCAGGGACAGATATGGTACATTATATCCAAAATCTTATTAATCTGCCTAAGATAACACTGTGAGTGCAGCTTGATATAATGAGCAACTAGAGTGCTAACATTCAGAATTTATGGCAAATGTGTGACACATCTGAATGCCTTGTTGATGCAACTAAAGTAAACAAGCATTGAAAATGCAATAGATCTCGCCCTCGGTGTCACACATATTGTTGGCAGAGACAGACATGGTACATTATATTTAATATTGCGCACACGGCTTGTATATATACTAATGAAACCATTACATTATCTTTGGACCAGCATTAATGTCAAAGATTGCGCACGCAGCTTGTAAATATGCCTGTCTTTTTTTTGTATATTCGATCTCAATTTATGCCATTAAAGAAAACCTTTAAACATCTCTCACGGCATTTCATATTCTTGTCTGGGTGCCAATTTTATTATTCTGCATGCATTTTCTGCTTGCACCTATGTGAAACATTGCATCAAGAAGGCATTCAGATGTGTCACACATATTTCTAAAATCCTATTAATCTGCCTAAGATCACACTGTGAGTGAAGCTTGATATAATGACCAACTAGAATGCTATCATTCAGAATTTTTGGCAAATGTGTGACATATCTGAATGCCTTCTTGATGGAACCAAAGTAAACAAGCATTGAAAATGCAATAGATCTCGCCCTTGGTGTGATACATACTGTTGGCAGAGACAGACATGGTACATTATATCTAAAATCCTACTAATCTGCCTAAGATCACACTGTAAGTGAAGCTTGCTTCACCCATCATTGTAATCTTAGGCAGAGTCACACATACTGTTGGCAGAGACACACATGGTAAATTATATTTAAAATCCTATTTATGTGCCTAAGATCACACTGTGACTGAAGCTTGATATAATGAGCAACTCGAGTGCTAACATTTAGATTTTATGGCAAATGTGTGACACATCTAAATGCCTTCTTGATGGAGCCAAAGTAAACAAGCATTGAAAATGCAATAGATTTGGTGTGATGTTAGGCACATGTCCACCATATTACATGTAATCTACCATCTCTTTCTCTGCAAGCAGTATGTGTGTCTCTGCTCATATTATTTATGTACAGGCCGAAAACAGACCACCTATATATAAACAAGATATAAAAATTAATTAGTTAATCGTTTTTTACAGAAAAGAAAGCACATGTAATGTAAATGAGCCTTTTGTTGTATACTAGTGTTCATATTGTTTACTTATTGTAACTGATGTGTAATATGTTTGTAGTGGTCTATAATATGTTATTTTTTTCTTTACTGCAGATTATAGTGATCTATACAGACAAACTAAAAGATGCCTTCTAAAGAAAGAAGAGAAAAAATTCATAAAAGAAAATGAAGGACTAAGGGGAAAGAAAATCAACAACCAACCAAAATAAAATCTTCAGAGAAAAAGAAAAATGCTCCTGGTAAGCAAACTAAACATTTTCTCAGGAAGTTATTGAAATGCCAAGAATTTTTTTTTTTAAGAAAGAACAATGAAATACCTGTAATTTCGAAGAAAACAGGATGTCCTTCTAAAAATGTTATATCTGTACAAGGACATGACATTTTGCATACCAAACGAAGTAGCAAGCAGTTTTCTGAAATACGTAGACGAATGTTTTATAACAGAATAGTAACAAATGTATTAAAAAATGTAAAAAGGTATAAAAAAGACTGCTTTTTATAAGGAAAAAAAAACATAGTTAAGATCGTGGATGAAGCATTTAAAGTGAAAAATAAATTGTTTTGTTTAGTAATGAATAGAGTTCGTACACTTGATAAGATAATCAATGTGTTCAAATCAAAATGTAAGTGAAGGAGAGTAATTAATCAAACTAATTTCTGTGATGTTTTTTCTGGAGAATGGAAGCATAGTTCAAGTTCTGAGCCATTTTTTAATGAAGAAAGTTACTTTCAAGATAATGATTTTGGTGCATGCAGTTGACACCAGTGGTCGAGCATATGAGGTGAAGGACGGTTGTCCGGTTGAAAAAGAAGAGATTGTGCCTAGAAATACAGAAGAGGTGTTAGCTAATGAAGTTTTAGGGCGATGTCTTAAGGCTCCAGTATATACATGGAATTGTAGTAGTATTTGTAGTGTCCGACAGGAATCAATTGATTTGTTTTGCAATTTCTTACGGACATATACTAAAAAAAGCGCGAAACAAAAAATGAAAATTTTACAAGAGTTAGATCCTTGTAGAGTGAGAGAAAAAACAGGTTTGCAAGGGCATTCACTGGCTTGTCTTTCAAGAAAAGTATGTCAGAGTGTTTTTCACCATTTTAGGATGTTAACAGTGCATCATAATAAAGTGAGGAAATTAGTGAGAAGGTTGTACTATGCAAAAAGTCCAGCACTTAAACTAAAACAGTTAAACCGTGCTCTTTTGCATGGAACTGAATTACATGTCAAAAACATTTGTGATGAAATTGAGTTTTGTTACTTTGGTGAAAAAGAGGTTAGTGCAGAAATTGATACAGTAATAGAAGGTAATGTAGAAGAGAATGTAGATAATTTAAGTACAGAAAATTTTGAAAATGAAATTATAAAGTTTAAGGTCAATTCAAGTGAAAGGCCTAATTTTTCTTGTGTTTGTTGTTGACGGACTCATTATAAGCATCAGACTAGATTAGTTGATTTATATGTAAAAAGCGAAAAGATAAATAATAATGAGTGGAAGGAATTTGCAACTTATTTGTTGGTTGAAAATTGTTTTTATCTGGGCTCTGATCAACGTATTTGTACATATTGCTATAATAAATTAATTGAAAACAGAATGCCTGCTAGAGCTGTTCATAATAATATGGAGTTGGTAGACATTCCTTCTGAATTTGATGGATTTAAATACCTATGAGTCCATTCTGATTCAATGTGTGCATCCTTTTCAGGCTATTGTTCGCATGGAGCCTAAAACAGGGAAATTGACTCCTTCAGATTTACAGAGAGGATTAAAGGGAAGAATTGTTTATTTGCCTCTAGATTTTAAGAAAAATATTGATACAATTGGTGTCGAAAAAGTAGAAGAGGAACCTCTGTTTATTCTAGTTAATGGTGTTCAGACAAAAAGTAAGAAAATCTGGCAAGAATTAGAAAATGTTAGGAAAGTCAAGAAGGCAACGTTGTATTTGGTAAAAAATAATCAGTACTATAGAAATGTGTATGTGGGAGATGAGGAAACAACTGCACAAGACGACACAGATGTTTCTGCTGGACAAATAGAAAACGTTGATGTCTCTAGAAGTGAAGAAATTTACGAACATTATAGTGTTCATCCATTGCATTCCAAAGAAGTAATGGGGAATGCTATTGACTTGTTTCAGATGAAAAAAGCCGAAGGAAGTCCCATTAGTGTATGGGAAGAAAGTGTAGAAGCTCGTTGTTTTCCACAGTTATTTCCAACAGGTGAAGGTGGACGATATGACGACCGATCTGTTTAAATTCCTGCATCCGAATACCGGACTTCAAGATTATATGCAGAAGATCCAAGGTTTCGTCAATGCATTCCATATTTGTTCCATCTACTGTTTGAGAGTGACTTGTCCGGACTTTCCTATGCAGTAAACCATATACTGAAAAGTGGAGCACATCTACAAAATGTTTCGGCAAGGGATTTTATGGATAAAGTCAAACTGCAAGACAGTGTTTTGGAATCTCAGCTAATTAATCTCATGGCATGTCAGCGTGGTACTAACGAGTATTGGTACCGTCGTCATGGGGAATTGAAATGTATGCTAAGACACTTAGGAACTCCTACATGGTTCCTCACTCTTAGCTGTGCTGAGTATGCTTGGGAAGACTTACTTGAATTTCTACGAGAGGCAAATAAAAACATTCAAAATATTGAATACAAGACACCTGGAGAACTGTGCTCTTTGGATCCAGTTAATGTATGCAGGTATTTCAATCATAGGTTTGAAGCTATGATGTCTTTTATTGCAAACAAACAAAATCCTCCGCTTGGAGAGGTGTTGGATTTCTTATGGAGAAAGGAGTATCAAGCAAGAGGTGCTCCTCATATACATATGCTGCTATGGATTAAAGATGCACCTAAATTTGGAACAGATTCAGATGAGAAAGTGATGAGTTTCATTGAGCAGTATTCTACATGTGCTGTTCTGAAAAGTACAGAAGAAAACAATTTAAGACACAAAGTTATACGCTTTCAAAGTCATCGTTGTGGGAAATACTGTCGTCGAAAATACAAATCCAAGGACAAGTTCTACACGAAATGTCGTTTTGCATTTCCACGTCCAGTAACATCGAAAGGAAGAGTCAACAATTTTATTTCTTCTCTGCAACATACTGTGACAAGAAAATCACCCAAAAATACATACAACCTAAGAAGAAATGAGGAATCCAAATTCATAAATTACTACAACCCAGTCCTTTTGTCCATGTGGAATGCTAACATGGATATTCAATATGTGGCTGACAACTCTATTGCTGTGGCTTGATATGTGACGTCTTACATCACAAAATCAGAAAAGACGGAACTGAAGGAAATGTGGGAGGAAATTCCACATGAAAAGAGTCTAAGCAAGAAATTATACAGTTACAGTCTGAAGATATTGTGGCATCGAGAAATTGGAGCGTATGAATGTTTCGATCGGTTGTCATCAGCAAGTCTATATGCCAAATCTAGAACCATCATTTGGGTGCGTCTAGGTCTTGCTGCAACACGAAACCGAGTTTTGAAATCTGTACAAGAAATAGAGTATTGGGCAGGGAAAGAACTAGACAGTACAGATATTTTGAAGACAAACATGTTGGATACATACTATCCAAATAGAAGTACTCACCTTGAGAACGCTTGTCTCAATGAAGTTCTGCAAACCTACATTTTTAAAAAGAACGTCACAGAAGACATCAATAAAGGTGTATATGCTGTAATTGGATGTGAAGGCTGTCTAGTAAAACAAAGAAAAGGCCATTTGAATAATCAACGAAAAATGAGTTGTGATTCTCCAGACAAAAGGGAATGTTATTACTTAGCTCTTTTGCAACTCTTTCAGCCTTGGCGTAGAGAAGAGGAACTACTTAGAGATTTTCTTTCTTATGAAGATTCGTTCAATGCAACCAAGGATACGATAGAATGTCCTGTTTTTTCAAATTATCTGCAAATGTTGAACGAGGAAATACAGCAAGAAGCTACAATTGCAGCAGAGATTGCTAGAGACAGTTCTCAAGACAGTCAGAGTTCTGCTTCATTGAGTCAGGATCCACTAGGAGGACCAATTATACAAAATGAAGCTGCCACTGCCATGGATGAAGTTGAAAGAGCCATGGAACAAGCTCAGGAGGATGGAGTTGACTTAGAAGATTTGGAAAAAGAGACAAATATATGACCAAGTCACAGAACAAATTGAGCATGGTTTATCTCATGAGAAAAAAGAGTGCTCATGTACATCATTTGTACCTATCCGAGTGAATGTGAGTGGAGAAGCAGGAACTGGGAAAAGTTTCCTGATTAAAGCGATTGCAACATATTTGCAGAAAACAACGGAGTCATCGCTTTCTTGTGTTGTTACTGCTCCAACTGGGTTGGCAGCACACAACATTAAAGGGATTACATTACATCGCTTATTGATGCTGCCAGTGGAGCATGATAACAAATTACAATACCACAAGCTATCTGGAAAAGCTTGTTGTGAAGTTTCAAGAGTCCTAAAGAAAATGAAAATTCTTATCATTGATGAAGTAAGCATGGTATCACATGTAATGCTTGCTTTTGTGCATTTAAGAATGCAAGAAATTCTTAAAACAGACTATGATGTGTTATTTGGAGGCAAACACATCATTGTTTTGGGAGATTTACTGCAATTAACTCCAGTAAAAGGACAGCCAGTGTTTAAAATGCTTACGCATGAAGATACCAGGAAGTGCTTAGGAAGCATTGGAAAAGTTAACATATGGCTAAATTTCAAATATGCAGAACTACTTCAAAATATGCGACAGGCAAAGGATGAAGATTATAAAAATATTCTACAAAATGTAAGAATTGGAAAACTAACTGAGCATGGCAAAGAAGCTTTACATGGACGAATAATTTCAAATTTGTTTCCAAAGGAAAATATTGTCCCAGAGAATATTTTTAAGAAAATTCCTGAAAACAAATCTGTCATATGCTTGATGCCAACTCTGCAAGAATGTTCAATCTTCAACACCAAAATGTTAAAGTTGGAAAATCAAGAGATTGTGAAACTGGAAGCTATTGATAAAATAGAACATGAAGGAGCCACTATTATTTTGTCAGAAAAGTTGAAAACAAAATTGGATTCTTTAGAGAAGACAATATCTAAAACTGCTGGTATGGAAAAGACTTTGTATGCATCTTTAAATTGTCGTATAATTTTACGACGTAATTTACATGTGGAAAGAGGTTTAGTAAATGGAGCAATGGGTCAAGTTGTGGGTTTTGTGAATTACCAAAATAGAGATGGAATTGAAATTATAAAAATTAAATTTGATGGTATTGAAGAAGTACAACAAATCAGTCGTTGTTCTGCTCGCTTTTTGCTAGTGAAAGATGTATATGTCCACAGAAAACAGTTTCCTGTTTCTTTGGCATATGCAGTAACTATTCATAAATCTTAAGGATTAAGTGTTGATAGTGCGTTGGTGAATATTGGAAATTCTGTGTTCAAGGAGGGCATGGCATATGTTGCTTTATCTCGAGTCAGAACTTTATCTGGATTGTACATGATTGATTTTGATGAGACAAAGATTAATGCAGATCTAAATTGTGTAAAAGAATATAATAGGTTAAGAAGAGAGTATGCTCCAAATTTACCTCAATATCCTCTGTTTGAAAAGCGTGTGGTAGACCGAAAAAGATGAAATGAGAAAAATTGTAGTGAAGTTGTAGCAAAAAGAAAAAAAGTAGATGAAACAGTAATTGTAAGCAGAAAGGAAATGGATTCAGTTAAAGATGTTGTTGGATTTCAGTTTGAAAATAGTTCTGGTGTCAACTGCTATGCTAATGTAGTGGTTAATGTTTTTTTTTTCTCCAAACTGTAAAAACAGATTGCTGAAAATCGTGATCAAACACTTTGTTGTTTATTAAATTCTGTATTAGAGAAATGTAGCAGTGATAGAACAAAAATACAAAGTGTTTCTGAAATTCGGAAGGTTTTAGACATATGTTCTGGTCTAAATCAATTTTCACAGAATATTCAGCAAGATTGTCAGGAATTTCTAATGTATATGCTTGTTGTTTTGCAAGATGAAGGAGTAGATTTAGAAAATCTTTTTGACCTTTCTTATAAATGGCAACATGACTGTGACAATTGCTCCTTTTCAAGTAGTACTACAGTAGACACTGAAAGATTTATATATTTGACTTTACCAGACTGCAAATCAGTGTCTTTTAATAATCTAGTTAGAGCAGCAAATCAAAATATGGTCTGTAGTCAATGTAAATCTGAAATGCTATCAACTTTATTTTTAATAAGATATGGACAGTGTGTTATTTTAATGTTCCAACGATGTAGACCTGATGGAACTAAATTGACAACATTAATTAAAAATCTTGTGGCTTCTCAATTATCAATTTCAGGAAGAACCTTTACAACTGCAGCAATTATTTACCATGATGGTCCTTCAACAACATCAGGACATTACACATGTTATTTAAAATGTCAAAAAGGTTGGAAGCTCTGTAATGATACTCAATTGACTTTCAAACAACGTTTGCCTTCTGACTTACTAAATTCTTACCTAGTGTTCTTACAACCAAAATTTTAGGGAAGGTAATTGGCCTCTGAAGATTGCAGCAGTTAATATAACTTAGTTTGCTCTTCAAAATTACTTTCTGAATGAGAGTGATGAAGGTGATATAAATACATGTAGTTCTCATAGAGATAGTATATGTTTATCATATAGTGTGTGCTGTGAGTATTATAGAAATTATTTATAAAAAGTAAGCTAGAGGTGGAAGTAAAAGTCTTGTTTCATAATGTAAAAGATGTTGGAGCTTTTCTTTCAGAAAGTCGGGTAAATGAGACATTAAGAATACTCTGGACTAATTTCCATAGAAAAGGACTTTCCATATACTATTTGGCCTCGTGGAAAAATGGATGGATCAAAAGTGAGTTTTGATATGGTTTTTAAAACTTTACATTATTTAAGAAATTATTCAATGGGTTTTTTAAACACAATCATTTTGATTGTGTTTTTTTTTGCCCGCTGTTATATGATGAGTACTATTGAAGTCACTGTTTTAAGTAACATTCAATATATTCTGAGAACAGCAAAAATAAACCATTTAACATGTTGTTGAAATTATTTGGTATTTTCTATTATTAAATATATATTATTCTCCCATTCTCTTATGCTCACTTACCTATTTCCACCCTCTATCACTCCTCTTAACTCACCCTCACTGGTCTTTTTTCACTCTCCCTCACCTCCCTTCCCTTATTCCATTTTCCTCACTTATTCTCATTAACCACTCCTTCACGACCCTTTCTCTCTCTCCCATCCACCACTTTCCAGCTGTCAGTCACTCTACTTCACTCCCCTTCCCCTTGTTTCCTTTCTTTGTTCCCTCAATAATTCCCCCTCTCTCACTCACCTTATTACACTTCACTCACTCTTTCTCTCACTTCCTCTGTCCTCTCACATCCTCACTCCCTTTCCCTCACACCCTGTCTCTTAGCTTCAGTCTCTGGATCCTCTCACTGTCTCACTCCTCTTCCATCATGCTTACTCCCTAAAACTCACCCACACTCCCTAACTTACCTTTCTTTGCTCTCTTACTCAGTTCCTTTCTGTCACTCTTTCCTCCACTACCTCTATATTCTCACCTCTTCACTTCCTTTGTCTCAAGCTCACTTGCTTTTATCCTCTCTTTATTTTCCCTTTTTCCTCAACCTCCCTGCCCTTCACTCACCCTCCCTCACCCTTGTTAATCTCCTACTTTGTCTCTTGTATTGTAAAATATATAATATAAATATTGTAACTTATTTTGTTTTGTCTTTAACAGATATAAATTTAAACGCAAATATAAAACTAAGTTGACATTACTTATAAGGTAAGTTTGATGTACAATATTTATTGTCTCTATACTGTTTTCCATAACCTCACTACTCTTCTTTGATATTCCCACACCTCTGTTCCCTTATTGCGCTTGCCTCACTTATTCTGAATCCCCACATTTACTCTCTTTTTTCACACTCTTCTTTGTTTTATTTTTTCCCTTCCTTTACTCTCCTTACTCCACTTCATGAACTCTTTCTCTTAGTCCCTCTGTCCTCTTACTTCTACACTCCCCTTCCCTCAATCTCTTTCTGTTAGCTTTATTCTCTCCATCCCCTTAGTCTCTCAATGCTCTTCTCTCACGCTCACTGCCAATAACTCAGCCATACTCCCACACTCACCTTCTTTCAGACCTTCTTCTTTAGTTTGCTTCTTCAATCTTTCCTTCCTTACCTCCTTCACTCTTTTGTCTTCCCTTACTTTCTTATTCCACTGTACTAACTCCTTCTCTTACTCCTTCTGTCCTCTTAATTGTACACTCCCCTACCTCATTCTCTCTCTGTTAGCATCATTCTCTCTGTCCTCTTATTCTCACTCCTTTTCTATCATGCTCACTCCCTATAATTCAGCCATACTCCTACACTCACCTTGTTTCAGATCTTTCCTTTACTTTCCTTCCTCTGTCTTTCCATCATTCGCTCCTTCACTGTTTTCCCTTCCCTTACTCTCCTTACTCCACTTCACTAATTCCTTGTATTTCTCCCCCTGTCCTCTTCCTTCTACACTCCTCTTACCTCATTCTCTCTCTGTTAGCCTCATTCTCTCCGTCTCTTTAGTCTCTCACTCCTCTTCTGTCACGCTCACTCCCTATAACTCAGCCATACTCCCACACTCACCTTTTTTGAAACCTTCTCCTTTACTTACCTTCCTCTCTCTTCCCATCCTTTGCTCTTCCATTCTTTTGCTTTCCCTTACTCTTCTTACTCCACTTCACTAACTCCTTCTCTCAAACCCTCTGTCCTCTAATTTACTCCTGTTTTCTCACTCTTTCTCTATTACCCACAAATAATTTCCAGCGATGCATCCTTTCACATGGGGCAAATCCCATGTGAAAGGGCCTGCATCAGTCTTACGCCTGCTGTGAGGCAGACGCAAGATTTTGACGCAACGGTGTCCTAAAAGTGACGCAGTGAAATCTCATAGATTTCACTGCGTCACTTCTACGACCTTTCCTTGCGTCAATACGCCCCCTTTGCATACATTATACGTGGCACAGGTATAATGTGGCACAGGGGTTTACAAAGTGACGCATCTACCTAGATGTGTCACTTTTTAAATATGACTCAACAAGGTGCAATTTTTACACCACTGGTGCGTCACAAAACGTGACGCACTGGCGGCGTAAAAATGACGCATGGCCTCATAAATGAGGCCCTGAAGCGCACCACAGAGAAAAACAGTGTGAAAAATTATAGTAAAAAAATAATTTCTAGCAATGCATCCTTTCACATGGGGTAAGCCCCATGTGAAAGGGCCTGCGTCAGTCTTAGGCCTGCTGTGAGGCAGGCGCAAGATTTTGACACAACGGCATCCTGAAAGTGACGCAGTGAAATCTCCTCACTCCTCTTCACTCCTTTACTCACCTTGTCTCACACTCAATTGTCTTTATCCAGTCTGTATCTCCACTCTTTCCTAAACATCACTGCTCTTTTCTTACCCTTCCACACCACCGTTCTTTTACTACATTTTCTTCACTTATCCACATTCCCCATGTTCACTCTCCTTCTCCTCACTCTCCTTCCCCACGCTCACCTTCTTTCAGTCCCCCTACTTCACTTTCCTTCCCCTCTCGTCCCTTTCTTTGCTTTCTCACTCATTTTCCTCTCCTCTCTCACTGCACTCCTCCTCAGTTACTCTTTTTCATTTTTTTGAGAATACAGCTCTTTGATGAGAATTGGAGGTAGTTCCGAAAAGAACTTTTTTTTGTTTCTTATTTTTTTCCTTTTTTTGAACAAAAACAGGGAATGGGAAACTGCGCAACAGGAGCAAAAAAAATAATCAAAATTAGGACTGGGGACGGCAGCAGTGGTTCTCTATTGCTCGAACCATGAGCATAACACTTTGTTCCCCATAACAAAGTAGCTGATCACATTGTCTGCATTTAATTACGGCTTCATTAAAAGCAGGCTGAATATTAGGGATCAGCTCTTCTGGTCGCCCCCTCACCGATGTAGTTTGTCCTCCGGTTGAAGTAGAGGCACCATCCCTGGGAGCCTCTCGTGCCAGAGCCCTGACACTCTCCCGGGCACAGTTCTGGGGATGCCTTCTCTGCACGTGGCGAATCATGGTAGAATTACCAAAGCTGTACTTCTTTGTGGGGTCTCCTCTAACCCTGGGCGGGCGGCTACGTTCCGTGCACGGAGTGTGCGTAGTGCAGGCTTCTACGCATTTTGCGTAGCAGGCGTAGAATCCGGCACTATGCACGCTCCGCAGACGGAGCGTAGCTGGCCGCCGCCCTCCCTAAATACTTTAAATTAAAAGTGTAAAAGAATTAAAAGGCACTTACCTTGCCCGCCGCTGCCCGCCGCGTCCCCGGGGCTCGCTATCTTCATGGCTTCCGTCTTGTGTATCTAATGCGCATGCGCGAGCGGCCGCGCATGCGCATTTCTCACGAGAAATGCGCATGCGCGGTCGCCCGCGCATGCGCATTAGATACACAAGACGGAAGCCATGAAGATAGCGAGCCCCGGGGACGCGGCGGGCAGCGGCGGGCAAGGTAAGTGCCTTTTAATTCTTTTACACTTTTAATTTAAAGTATTTAGGGAGGGCGGGAGGGAGGCCTGCGGTGCGTAGTGGGGCTACGCGGAGTGCGGAGGTGGGCGTAGTTTCTCGCCCACTTCACGTAGCTCCACGAAGCCCCACTACGCCCACTACGCCCAGGGTTAGTCTCCTCTGGAAAGCACAGTATGGCAGATCTTACATTCCACCTTTGAAACATTTACTTTCTTACGTCCCTCAGGTACATCAAAAAATTTCCAGATAAAATGCTCCTTAACTCTAGGCTGAGGAACCTCTTCATCTATAAATCCCTCTGTGTCATCACTGCTGCTGGATGCTCTGGCAGCCATGATAATCCAACAAAGATTCAAGAGCAAAAAGACAGGTCTTGCAGTCACAAAAGTGAAAGAAGAAGTGAAGGAAATGGGTGGGGATTTCATTCTTTGTAAAAAAAAACTTAGCAACCAATGAAAAGTGTTATTTTAAGGTCACATGACTTGACGCACTTACGCTGCGCGCACCGGAGCGCTTCCGGGGGCGCTTACGCGGCGCGAACGTAGGCGCTTCCGGGGACATTTTGGTAGCTTAACGGAAATGCAAAATCATTTTCATTTCGTAAATCAAAAATATTGCTTTTATAAGTATGGTACTGAATGTCTTGAATTATTATTTACTTTTCATACATATTTTTTTTTACGAACGCACAAATAGCGCTCTCGCTGCGCTCTCGGGAGAGCTTACCGGTGCGCGCACCAGGAAAAAATGTTAAAAAAAATATATACATTGAACAAATAATTTTTTATTAAAAAAAATATAATTAATACTTATAAAAAACAGCTAATAAAAAAAAATCGTAGGTTACAAAGTCGATATACAAAGGAATTTGCTTTTTAAAAAACAATGAAATTCACTGCAAAAACATAGGTTTCACAATCATTATAGTTAGGAATTAGCTTTTAAAAAACCTTTGAAATTCACTAAAAAAACCATAGGCTTCACACTCGTTATAGTTAGGAATTAGCATTTAAAAAACCTTTCAAATTCACTGAAAAAACCATAGGTTTCACACCAGTTATAGTTAGCTGAACATTTTACTCATACAAAACCATTGAAATTCCCACGCTATAGTTAGTTGGACTCACTATAACTCGCGCGCCCGCAATCCACTGCTGATGATGTCACATATTACATCATTCATGACATGGTCAGTGACATCACTGATGACATCACTGATGACATCTCAAATGACATCACTGATGACATCACTGATGACATCATCCATGTAATAATACGATGCACCTCCTCACACTCTAATCTAACCTTTGATACACCCAGCGTAAAATACAAACTACCATTCCTGAAATTATTGACACACCAATACCCGTAACTACATACGCACTCACTGATTCCTAGGTCTACACACACACATCCACTCATTCACCCATTCAGTCACTCATACATACAGTCACTCATCAATAGAACACTATTATATCCACTCATACACCTATACAAACACTCACACGCTGACACTCATCCACAGAGTTACTAACACACCTAGTCAGTAATGCAATGAATCAATCACACTCCCATTTCCTCAACTACACAGTTTTACACACTAAACCTTACTTATTCAAACATATACTAACACATACTTACTCTCTTTTACAATCACTGATACAAGTACACATTGATCCATACAGTCACTTACGCAATCACAGGCTCTCATGTATAGTTATTTATATATGCCTACTCTCACATGCACTGTGTTTTACATATGTACTTACTTGGACATGGAGCACTGAGATCGCCATTCACTCACCAACACACCCATGCACACAGTTAACCACCCATACAGCTCTTTACACATGCACTCTTGAACCCATATACCAAGTGAATCAACTGCTCACACATATATGCACAGAGTCACACACCTCCCAGCCGCCCACACACACACTCACCCTCATATACAAATATTTGTACAAACAATCAATAACACATATAACCACTCATATAGTTACTGATCAACACATGCAGCAGCTTACACAACAACAGACATACTGATGCACACATTCAGACAGTTTAGTTACTAACCAATGCATTCAGTAAGACACATTTAATCACTCACTCATACAGTCAGTCACGCATCTACTAAATTCTTCATCCAGACACTCATACATACACTCATTCTTCAATATATAAAACATATTTTTACTTTTCAGAAACACACATTCACTGGATGATGTCACCAGTGATGTCATCAGTGATATCATTTGAGATGTCATCAGTGATGTCATCAGTGATGTCATTTGAGATGTCATCAGTGATGTCATCAGTGATGTCACTGACCATGTCATGAATGATGTAATATGTGACATCATCAGCAGTGGATTGCGGGCGCGCGAGTTATAGTGAGTCCAACTAACTATAACATGGGAATTTCAATGGTTTTGTATGAATAAAATGTTCAGCTAACTATAACTGGTGTGAAACCTATGGGTTTTTCAGTGAATTTGAAAGGTTTTTTAAATGCTAATTCCTAACTATAACGCGTGTGAAACCTATGATTTTTTCAGTGAATATATATATATTGCTTCAGAGAGGATTCTGCTCATATATATATATATATATATATATATATATATATATATATATTTTTTTTTTTTTTTTTCACCTGAATTCCCCTTCCTGGGGAGGTTCAACAGAGCACACTCGCAGAAAAGTTTTTCAAAAATTAGTTCAGCCTGTATTAAACACGGGCAATTCATCACAGCACAATAACCAACACGTTTCAATCTCCCTGAGACCTTGGTCACGGTTAGGTTTCGGCAATTCACCCGACTTACTTATTTTTAAAATTTTAGTCACATTACTTCCTGTTACTAAAACCCCTGGGCATTCTGGTACATGTAGTTTGGTCAGCAACAAACGGATTAACTCATCCAAAATTAAGACACTAAAGGTAGCAATTCCGCCACCATGAGTTACACATAAAATGACTTCAATATTCAATTAACTATGTTCCAGTACGTTAATTATTTTCAGCAAAACACACTTTTATATCTATGTATTTTCAAGACTTTTTTAGACTTTTCATGTTGGAAGATACACCTTATGGAAATAACACACAATCTACCCTTCCAGTGAAGTTATGACCTCATATCATGATTAGAGGCTAACATTTTCCCTTTGCTCTGTCCCTTCTTTCCCGATGGTTTTTTAATCAAAAGTAAAACCTTACTATTTTTTCTTATTCTGATTAGTAGTAAATCTGCATCTCTCCTTTTTCCTCTACAAATTATTAGTTGCTGACTTTACCAGTATTACCAGTACAAAAACAATAATAAAATTAAATTTCAAAACTTTACATTAAAAACTGATAAAACAGATAAATTGGGAAGCTTTTGAATGGATTATATTTTTCATAAATGTACATACAGTTCTTTATCCTGATAGAGGCAGTATGGGGTATGAGTTCGTAATGCCAGTATCTGCCTTGATTCTCTCTTTCACTTTTTTGTTCTTGGTTCCCTTCTCTTTCCTGTTCCACTGTTTCAATGCCTTAGAATTTCAACTGTTTCCAATCACTGCTATGCTCCAGTTCCATGTGTTTGGCCACACCATTGTTCCGATCTTTAACTATGGTAGCTCTTACATGTTCGAGAATTATTTTCTTCAATTCACAGATTGTGCTTCCGATGTACTTCAGGGTGCATGGGCACTCTATAACATATACTACAAACTGCGTTTTACAGGTTATTAGCTTCTGAATTTTCCACACCTTTTTGTTTGCCCATGTAACTTCCTTGGTATTCCGTGTAATTTGGCAAATCTTGCAGCTATGGCATTTTACAAATCCTGTTTTCTGTAGCCATTGAGATGTTCTATTTCTTCATTGCCAAAAATGGCTTTGGACTAGAGTGTCCTTCAAGTCTTTTGCCCTTCTGTTTTAAAAAAAAAATCTTTATTAAAGCATTTTCATCATTGTATCCCCTCCATAGTTTTACAAAATAATAAAATAATAAAAAACAACAAAAAAAAACGATCCACATAACAAAATTAGACCTATTATTAATAACCGCAACCCCCCTCACCTCAAGCTTGAGTATATACATAAGCAAGATAACAATAAGAACACGGTACATGGGACCTGACTGTTTTTATGTTCAAATTATAGTAAACATTATATGCATTTTCTGGATATATGATGGCAAACAAACTAAATTAAATAATTATCCACCCGGATTCTGTATCCAACATGTCAGTGGGTCCCACATTTTCAGCCCCATCTTTTGTTTCTTTCTGCCTTTCTTTTGATATATAGCCTTTTCTAGATTATATGTGGCTAAGAGTCTGGTCCGCTATTGTTCAAAACCCGGAGGGTTATGGTCTAAGCCGAAGCCAAACATAATCTGAATACAGCCGCAGAAATAAAGATAAGCCCTTGAGTTTCCTTTGGCCGGGTATCTCCATCTATACCAAGTATTAACTCTGTGGTCGTTATTTCAATTTGTAGGTTAAAGATTTTGGAGAGAAAAGTGGATATTTCCCTGTGTATTGTGCCCAGTGCGACACATGTTGCAAATATGTGTACGATATCTGCCTTGTGCTGCTTACATTGAGGGCATCCTGTACCTCTGCCCGATCCCCATTTGGCGATCTTGTTCAGGGTATAATATGACTGGAAAAAAGTTTTATAATATTGGACTTGTCGGTTGGCCGACATTAGCCATAATTGAGATGCATTAATTGATTTCTCGGAGGTGTCTTGTATCACGTCTAATTTTTCATGCCAATTTGATATATATTTTGCCATGTCATCTGGTAGAGCAGTTATAAGGTTATTATATATACCATGTATTCTTATTGTGTGGGTACCAATTATTGTGCCTATTGAGTGAATTTTTCTAAATTGTGCCGGGCCTCCCCCTTTCTTCATTAAGAAATCTCTCATTTGTAGAAATTTTAAAAAATCGGTTGGCTTAGTCCAAATTCAGATTTCAGTGCATCAAATGATTGGAATCCAGTGTTGGAATAAAGATTACCACACTGGGTGATCCCAGCCCTTTGCCACCTTTTCATGCACGCGTCATTAAATGTATCTGGTAGATTGGTATTTCCCTCTAGCTCTGTGTAGTATGAAAATCTACCAATCCCATATAGCTTTCGAACATTGTTCCAGGCTGAGTATACACCCCTTAGGGATTTAAATCATACTTTTTTGTAGTTGCAATTGTAAGTTAATCGCCAGAGATGTGCTTTTGTTTCATTACCTAATATTAAACCCTGTGGTGTCGAAATCGTTCCTTCGCATTCTACGTGGTTGTTCGAGGTCAGCAGTATTTTGCTATACTGCATGATTGTCGCCTACCAATATATTTTAAAGTTCGGTAGTGAGAGCCCGCCCCTGTCTTTCGGGAGTATAATATATTTGAGTGCCCTACGTGGTTTTTTATAATTCCATATAAACTGTGAAAATAAGTTATCTATGTCCTGGAATATTTGTATGGTGAAATCTAGACAAATGGTCCAGAAAAAATATAGAAATTTTGGGAGATATATCATTTTGATGGCATAACATCTTCCCACTAAGGTCAGATGAAGATTATGAATTCTCCGGAGGTTTTTGCTTGTTTGATTTATGAGGGGTTCCAGGTTACTTTTGACCAGATTGTCTAGGTCTGATGTTATATTTACTCCTAGATATATGGCGTTGGTGACTACCCGATCATCCAGAAATGTAATCTTATTATTGACGACTATCTGGGTTTTTCCCTGATTAAGTTTGTATCCTGAGACCTCCCCGAATTGTTTGGCATCCTCTTCCATTGCTTTCACTGCTGTGCTAGGGTATCCGGTAACTATTGCTATGTCGTCCGCATAGGCTAGCGTCTTAGTATTGCCGTTAGTTGTTTTGATTGCTGGTATTGCCAAATTGGATTCTAGTTTCAGAATTAAAGGATTAATGAAGATAGCAAACAATAAGGGAGAGCACAGAAAAACCTGTTTTGTCCCTCTGGTGATTCGGTCATCTCTCCGTTAATTGTGCTAACCGCTTCGGGGTTTGTGTATAACATACGGGTAGCTTGGATGAATCGGTTACCGATATCGCACTTCGACATTGCTGTCCACAGATATTGCCAGGAGACCCTATCGAAGGCCTTCTCAGCATCTAACAGTATTAGGGCCATAGGGTCTCCTGCCACTTCTGTAATGTCGAAGAGTGTGATGACCCTCTGAACGTGATCAATGGTTGATCGGCCCGGAATGAAGCTGTGTTGTCGTGGGGAGGTGATTTTGTGTATATATTGTGCCAGTCTTGTTGCAAGTAGTTTCGAGTATATTTTAGAGTCGCAGTTAATTAATGTGATTTTGGCGATAAGATCCCAATTGTGCAGGATCTTTTTTCTTTTTTGGGAAAACTACAATTTTAGCCTTGGCCCATGAGTTTGGTGTTTGCCCCCCGTTAAAAATATGCGTCTTTAAAGTTGTTATAATTTCCTTCATAGGTTTATAAAAATTAGCATAGAATTCGACGGGGATCCCATCCAGGCCAGCTGCTTTTCCCAGGGGTAGGCTAATAATTGATAGTAAAATTTCGACCCATTCAGGGCTTTTCGCCAAACTTTCTTGGTCTTCCATAGATAGTCGTGGGTTATTAGATTGTTCTAGATATCGTTCAATTTTATCTTGATTTTTATCAGTTTCTTTGTACAGATCCTGATAGTAATCGTGAAATGCATTTCTTATTTCTAGTTGATTTTGTGTAAGACCGTTTTTAGGATCATTAATTTCTTTGATTGTGTTTGCCATAGTTTCTTGTCTAATTCGCATCATCAGATGATGTCCTACTTTTTCGCTCAGTTCGTATATGCGTTCTTTATTCGCCATAGCTTTTTCTATGGCTTTTTTGGTAAAAATATCTGCCACTTTATTTTTAGCGATAGCTACCTTAGCCATGTTTCTTCTATTTTGTGACCCGCTTGTACTGCTCTCATCAGATCTTCCTCTGTATTGACTAATTTATCCTGTTGCATTTTCATATGTCTTTTTGCTTCCCGGAGAATCTTAGCGTCTCGCCCCTTATTCCTGCTTTCAGGGTGTCCCATACTATTTCGACTGGGGCGGTCCCCATATTGTGCTCTAGGAACTCTGGGATCCACTTGTTTAGACAATGACAATATTCCTCATTCGAAAGTAAAGCCCGCTCAAAAGTCCATTGATTCTGGCTATGGCCCGACCCTTCTATATCTAAATTGAGAATGAGGGGATTGTGATCAGATAATACTCAGGGGAGTTTCTCTATTGAGCATTTAGATGAGATTGTATTGGAGATCAGCATATAATCTAACCTTGTCAATTTATTGTGTGGGAGGGAGAAGAATGTATAGCCCGGATCTGTGGGGTGTTTCGCTTGCCAGCAATCCCCTAACCCGTGTGTGGTGCATATTACTTGTAATGTACTGCATACCCCTGGCTTCTTTCCTTTATATTTGAAGTCTGGCCTTGATTGCTAGTCCGGGGGTAGATTCAGGTTAAAATCGCCACATATGATGAGGGGTGGTGACCAGTGTGCTAGTTCATTTAAAATGAATATCCATAATTCTGGGTCATCTGATAATGTCCCATATATATAACAAATTGTGGCTTTCTTCCCTTGACCATAAAGGCATTCTGTTATTGCCCAACGCCCTAATTTATCGGCTCTAGACCTAGTGAACTCAATCCCCCCACCGGTTGCAAGGATCGCTAGCCCCCTTGTCTTTGTTGCCTGCGATGTTGAAATAATCAATCTGTAGCCCATGTTTTTCAATAGTTGTTGCTGAGACCCTTCCACATGTGTCTCCTGCATGCATATGATATTAGGACCTATTGCCTTGAGCCAGATTGCCACCCTTTGTCTTTTTTTACATCATTGAGACCGCAGATATTGATAGTTAAAATCCTTAATTTGGCCTTGTTTTTTGTGGTTTCTGGGTCAACCTTGTACTAGTATTTGTCTTGTTATCTTCATTTGTGTTTGCAATTTTATAGTGTTGATGTGTCATTATTTATTTTTCCCCTTTTCCCTATTTTTGGATCCTGGTTTACCTGTAATTACCCGTGTTTTATTTGCTTGTGTGCTCTTCCTGCCCTCCCTCCCCCTCCCTTCCTGCCCCCCCTAACCACCCCTTGAGGCTTCCTGAATCCGGAGGGATCCAGGTGTGGGCGTCGGTCTGGTCAGAGTGCCCCTGTCCGCCCCGCCTCCCGAACCCTGATGTGCTGGACAAAAAAAATACAATTTACATGTGCCAAAATAAAGTTCCTTGAAATATTAGCGGATATCCTTATATTACATCATTTGCCTTCCGAGTCTTGTCTAGCCGCTGGTTTTTGTTGTCTTTCTGTTTTGGAGTTGCTTGAGAGAGAAATTTATTTGAGGTACGCCTGAGCCTGATTTTCGCTCGTGAAGCTTCGCGAGGACCCGTTCATAATAATTTTTAGTCTGGCTGGTTCTTGTAAGAAGACGGTGGCTCCTATTTGCTCAAATGGTGTAATCAATTGCCGCAGCCTCCACCTCCGTTCCACTGTGACATGAGGGTAGTCAGGACGAGCAAAGAACTTAAACCCCTTATATTCTTTCTTTCTGTGGGGCCGTGCTAGATCATATATGGCTTCACGAAGCAGAAAATTCCCAAAGTATATCAGAACTGCTCTTGGGTATTGTGAGTGGTTGTTGACTCGCTTGTAAAGAGTTAGTGGAAAGCGGTGCACACGCTGTATGTCCCTCTCCATTTCCCACGACTGGAGTTCAGGGATAGATGTGTTAAGAAGGGAGATCATGAAGGCCCTTATGTCTTTTCCTTCTACACATTCGGGAATTCCTAGGAAACGGAGGATGTTTCGTCTCGCTCGGTTTACATGATCTTCAACCTTTTGCATTAGATCTTGTATAATACCATCTTGATCTTTGCCTTGCGTTTGGAGGTTAGCAACGTCTATTTCCAAGTTTTCAGTACGCGTTTCCACAGAGACCTTTTTGTTGTCTGTTTTCACTTCTTCATGCAAGCTTTTGATTGAGCTGAGTATTTCGCTTTGACAAAGTTATGTTTGTTTGCCCGTCTGCCTTGTGTGTCCCTGTTGGTTATGTCCACTCCCTGTAGTCTCATTCGTGGTTGTTTGGTGGCCGTCTGATTCTAATGAATATTTGGGAATTGGGCAATTTTCGTGTATTTTGGTTGTTCTGTATTACTCCCTGGGTCTGCAGTTTCTTCATATATTACTTTGTGGTGTCTTTTTTGTCTATCTCTCTTTTTCCCCAGTTTTTTTCTTATTATATTGTCAAAACCGGATTCGTTCACTTTCTTGAACTTTGCGCCAGCGATATCTGATAATTCTGAAAGATATGGGCTTGAAGGATCAAGGCTGTGATTATCGCTGGAGTGACTAATTTCACTAGACGTCGAGGCCCCGGTTTCATAAATATCTAAATCAGAATCATCACTAGCCACTTGAGTTTCAGAATGTTGTGCTATAGTTTTTGTTTTTGTTGGGGGAGAAGGGTAATTAGGAATTTGGCTTAGTATTTGACCTTTTAGGCCTGTTATCCAGACAATCAAGATGAATCTTGGCATTATTTCCCATTTTGTTTCCCGGAGCGTTGTCAGGTATTAGAGATCCAGAATCGGACATTAGACTTGTGACGTGGTTCCTTATTTTACCACCTTCAGCTTCTGCTCCAGGAGCTGCAATATCCTCCCTATTATGCCCATTGGTCTCACTGACTTGACCCTCAAGGTCCCCGAGTCGGACTCTTGGATTTGCTCTTGTATTTTGCTGGATTGGGTGAGTCGCTTATCCTATCTTTGGGTAGCGGGGCAAAAAAGTTTGAGATCTTTGGTTGAACCGCGAATGGCTGACCAGTGATTTTAGCAGAAGCTTTCAAATTCTTGATTGCTTGTAGTCGTTTTGCCTTTTTTGCCAATAGTTCCAGATTGTCATGGTCGCTACCTTCTGCATCCTTAACTTTATCCTTCCCTTCAGATGACCCTTTCCCCTTTTCTTTTACTTGCTTTCCTTGTTTTGTAGGCTCCTTTCAGAGTTTTTCTCACTGTATGTGTCTTTCTTATCTTTGTTCTTTTCTTTATCCTTGTCCTTCTCTTTATGGTTGTCCTTAGCTTTATCTTTTTCTTTATCTTTGTCTTTATCTTGATTTTTATTCTCTTTTGTTTTGGCCCCTCTAGTTTCGGGTCTTCTATGAGCTTCCGTAGATCCCAGAGAGCTTCCCGAGTTCTGGATGGTTTGGGCAACCTCTGTCTGATTCTTGAGCGTCTTGCATGTCTTGCATGAGTGCTCCTTCTGTATCTTCATACGGGGGTTGTTCAGCTTGATCAGCTTGATCTGACTTCCTCGAGCAGTGTTCGGACTCTATCTCCCCAATTTCAATCATTCTGCTCTTTCTTAAGTTTTTAGGTTTCTTAATTTCCTGTGGACTAAGCTTGAATCCACTGGCGTAGAGATATTTATTTTCCAGGGCTCTGTTGATTGATCTTGATCGCGGGTGCCACTGTTCTCCGGGAGCTCTGGGGGGTTTTGGAGCTTTTGGTACTTTTGGTAGCTAAATAAATATGGCTTTAGCCTGCTTTTTTTATTTCTCAGGGGCATCTTTTCGCTTCCCCACGCTAGAGACACCTGGAGGTACACAGGTACTTCCATTACAGCCCCCCCTGTCTCCCTTAAGTCAGCTTTTGCCAGGTTCCCTGCTCTCGTTAATCAGATCAGGTCAGATCAGGTCAGATCAGATGTCTGTCTAGAGCTTTGGGCCTTAGCCAGACCCTTAAGCCCTGGTGCCCTTAACTCTCAAGCCCTCAAGCCCTGAAGCCCTGATGCCCTGATGCCCTGATGCCCTCGTGCATTGATGCTTTTTTGTGCCGGCTCTCATTTGCAGACCTCCGTTCCTGCACTGTATCCCCGGGTCTCCTTGACGGCGGCCTGTCTGAATCAATTACCAATTTTGCTACGGGACCACGAGGGGATGCAGAAGCTGTCAGAGTAGGACGGAGCAGGTCGAAGGAAGATCGAGCAGCTCAGCAGCTCAGTGAGTGGTTCTGCGGCACAGCAGGAGAGCAGTGACTGAACGGGTCAGGATATTCGGGAGACTCACAGGAGACTCTCGGCGGAGACTCTTGGCAGATTTAATAGTGATTAATCAACTGTCGGCTAGCAGCGGTCAGGTTGGGTCAGGCCCGACAAGTCATTGAATCATGTTAGTGCCTTGTCAGACTGTGAGACCGTGATATTTACCGGCCGTTCCCCCTTAATGCTCCCTTAGCACCGCAAACTATAAATTGCGAGACAAAAAGCTGCGTGAGACTGTATCTTAGGCTGTACTTGCAAAAAGAAGCTCTGCTGTCACGATCGAGCAACAACCGGAACGCCGAACAACAAGTATTTGAGGTATTTCAGGTATTCAAGTTAATTACTGGGTCGATTGTCGCTCTCCTTCCCTTCCTTTATCTTCAGTCGGCACATCCCTCCTCTGTCAGTGCATTATATAACTATATATATATATATATATATATATATATATATATATATATATATATATATATATATATACATATATATATATAACGCCATTCACCCGTACTTGTAGTTTTTTGACTAGTGTCTTTGTGTCTTTGTGTCTTTGTCTTATCTTTATCTAGTCTTTGTCTTGAGTCAGATTAAGTTGTGTCAATTACAGCCAGCTTGATCACTGAAACCACTCCGATTGATTGATTGACTGACAATTTTTTTTTTAAATCTATTTTTCGAGCTACTGCGAGCTGTCGTGTTATCAAAGGAAGGTCTCCTTGACAGTCAAATTATGCTTTAGCTGTCCACACTACCACTTCTGCGTACAACTCTACTCACAGTGACGCCGATCACAGCATGCTCAGTTCCACTCAGTTTGTCCCGTCTCCGTTCTTTTTTTCCAGCTGCTACCTCACAGCGTTTCGCGGCATCTGTGCGTCACTCCTGCCTTTCTCAGTTTTCACTTTCACCTCCCAGTATATGGTTCAACGCCACAAAACCAGCATAATCCTCCGAGGATAGATAGGATGTGGTTAACCCATAACGGCACACTGGAATTGGCATTGGCGGCGTCTACCAGCACTTTAGGTGCGGGCTGGCGGGGGTGTTTTGCCCTTCTGAAGGTTATGATTGCCGATAAGTGTTGCTACTGTCGGATCCAAGCGTAGGATTTTCCAGTTCTTTTTCAGAATATTTTTAATTTGTTTAACTTCCTGCAAGTACAATGTTATCAGTTGGATCGTGTCAGGTTTCTCCACCGGTGTTTTTTCCTTGATGATTTCCTTTCTCTCCTTTGTTTCAGCTCTAGCGCAACATTTCTTTAATAGTTCCTTCAGTGTATCCTCTACATTTGAATCTTTGAGTTGTCTAATTTTGATGTTTACGCCACTCTTCCTTTTCTGAGCAAATTCTTTTAATTCTTAAGAATTCCCCATATGGGATGTTCTGAATCAATGAGTTCTGATGGAAACTATTGGCATGCAGTACTGCATTTGTTGCCGTCTTTTTCCTATGCAGAGTTGTTTGTATGCTTCCTTTTTTCACATATATCTCTGTCTCTAGGAAGGTTACTTTTTGCCCAGCTGATTTTATATGTGAACCTTAAATTTGCTTCAGTTTTGTTCAAAGTTTCAAAGTAACTTTGAAATTCACTCCCCGTACAATCCCAGATTATTAGAAGACTGTCAATAAATCTGAACCAGCTAGCAGTTTTGTTGACATATTGATCGTTGTTTGGGTGCCAGGCAAGGTGCTGGTCCCACCAGCATATTGTCAGGCACGTGTAGCTGGGACTTAATGAAAAACCTTTTCCAGTGCCTTTTGTTTGTATATATACATTTCCTCTCCAAATAGAAATACATTCTTTGTTAGACAATTTTTAATCATTTGTAACAACATCCAATTATGTTGGTAATATTGGATATTCCGTTTCCTCAAAAAGTACTCACATGTTGCCATTCAATTTGATTTTCAATAATGGTGTAGAATGAGACCACACCTATTGTGATCAATTCATAAAAATCCTGCCATGGTGTATTTTACAGAGGTTTTATTCCTAATCTTCTTCACCCTTGGCTTTGGTACTTTGGCATGGTTTAATTTTCTTTTACATTCTCTTCATCCAGTCTGACTCTGTTTTTACCTACTATATGATACCATCCAGGCATCCATCTATCCAAAAATGGCTATCATATACCGGCTTTCACCAACAACATATATTTTTCATAGATATAACCAACTACCACCTATGCCATGCGTCCTTGCTTGCCTTAGAGATTGACCCCTCAATCCCCCCAGAGGATTCCTTTCACACATACAGTTTCACCCACCCAGACAGGCATCCTTTCTGCTTTCTCTTTCACCTTCCACCCTTCAACTACCCATGCATCCTATTCCTATCATCTTCATCCGCCTCCTATGCATCCCGGGGCCCGTTCCTTTACCCACGCATCCTTCTCTGCTAGTCATACATGTCATCTGACTGTTTGTCTTCGTTATAAAACTGTCTTTGAAGATAGAATATGACATTATGACCCCGCCGCTAATGCTAATGTTTAAGTAAAGGGTGTCTTCTTCAACTGTTCAGTGTTCACAACAACTTAGCCTCAGCAGAAGTACAGTATACTAGTACTGAGTGTACACCCTTGCAGCATGCATATGTATTCATCATTCTCAATAAGTAAGGAATATGGCTTACCATCACCCGCCAATTCTGCTGGCTTACCCCCTGTGGCTGCTGCATCCATTCCCTCCAGAGTGGCATGGTGCCCTCAACACTGGCCCCAGCATTGGTGATCGGTACGCAGGGGAAAAAGAATAATTTTTTTTAGATGGCATATACGCATCCCCTATTTATTTTTTTCATTAGCAAGATTGAAAATACTTCATTAATAATACATATACACCACATACATCACTATCTACAATTTTGGTACTAGAGTACAGTAGACAGTATGTCCTATCAAAAATAACTAAATAATATTTGGTTGGGCATTTTGTTGGTGGCAATTTTTGAGAAGCCTCTCAAGAAGAGGACAACCGAGAGGACTGGACTCAGTGACTAGAGGTATTGGTGCATTTCTTTTTTTTTTTAAAGAAGAAAGAGTGGCCAACTGGGCGGACATAAGGTCTCTCTTAGTTGGAAAATAATGGTGCGGACCTACTACTCCTCATACTTCCTTCCAGCCATGGTGAATGGTAACCGTTGTTCAGTGTTCACCATCAATTGCTGCTACTATAAAAAGTACTAGGCCTGGATTAGAAAAAGTAAAATACACCCCTTTGGGGTGTCCTGTCCAACGTGAGTGACCACCATTACTGATTGAGCATGATGAGACAGTAAAATAAACTAAAGCCTTCTCATCTCACAATTCACAAACCTATGGATATCCCTTACTTGGGCATGTAATCTGCACAGCACATTAGTGCTACTGGTAGTAGTAAGGAGTCCTTACTAGTACCATTAGTAGCCTAGGACCATAGGTTCTCTGTCTTACAGTACCACTTCTAGTAAATCCACATAAGGGGAGAGAGAAAGCTCAGTGAAACCCAGAAGAAAGCAAGCTAAAGGCAGGCTGTCTAATATAGAATCAGAGCAGAGGTTAGTCAGATGCAATTTGATTTGTTGTTAAAAAAAAAACCAGATACTAGAAAAAACAATGTAAGTAGTAATACTAGAACGTAGTAGTAGTTAATGGAGCAAAAATAAGCATTTACAAACAGATAAAGGCTTTTGGAAAAATTAGAATTAGGAAATGGAAATAATAGAGCGGTAAACGTTGGGGAAATATTAATATATTACAACACCAGGAGGACTTACTGGGACCAGCAGCAAAACCATCTGCGCCTGAGGCCACTTTCTGCTGCTCCTGGGAGGCCCCTCCAGCTACCGCACCCGCTGCACTGCCAGCTGACCCAGTCTTCTTCTTGCCTCTGGATGCTGATCATCTAAAGAGACAAAAAATGATTTGTGTTAAATATATCCATATAATTGCTCTAAAAATATTTTTAGACAGGAAACGGCAATTGCAATAACATTGACCTATGCTAAATCAATGAGATCAAATTATTCGACTAGTAGTAGTCGACTAGTATGTATCGCAGTCGAGTACCATCAGCAGAGAACGAACTATATAGTAAACTACTTGCTTGGAAGAGTATGGGTTTAATCAATCAAGATGAACTTAATTTGACTACCCAATATTACCTGTGATATATTTTATCCCAAATATGCACAAGGATATTTTACGACCACCAGGCAGACCCATTATTTCTGCAAAATCAAAGCCTGAATGAAAATGTTTCTATATACATCGATTCGATTTTACAAGAACACGTAAAGTCTCTCCCATCATATATACAGGACCCCACAGATTTTTTAAAACAGATGAATGGCGTTCAGTCGCAAAGTGACTATTTGTTAATATCAATGGATGTTTGCAATTTGTATACATCAATCCATCATCATGATGGCACTTGAACATTTTCTAGGCATGAGACCGACAGAATTCCACTCCCATAACAAAATGTTGATAGATCTAACGAAATTTGTCTTGAATAATAATTATTTTTTATTACAGCAACAGATTTATCACCATCTGGCACATGCATCAAGGTAGGCTTTGCGATTCCTTAATTGCGATTATTAAGGAATCCCAATTAAGGAATCGCAAAAGCCTATGCATGTAGGAATCACTATAAAAATAGCGATTCCTAAACATTCCTTAATTGTGACTCGCAAATTGCGAGTCGCAATTAAGGAATGCCTTCCCATTAATTCCTATAGGCCTACAGACCCATAGGAGTGAATGGGAGGTGGCATGCGCTATTTGAGAGTACCAGTAGGTACTCGCAAATTACTCATGCAATTTCAAGGGTGTCAAAATGACAACCTGTTGCACCCCTGAAATTGTGATGTGCACCCATGTTGCGCCCCAAGGGCATGTGTGTGTAACCTAAAACTTAAAAAAAATGCATTTTAGTGCATTTTTCAAAGTTTTTGCAAATTACAGACAAGTTTGATTTGTCTGTAATTTGAAGTCCCATATAGCAAAATTGCTATTTGAAAGTGCTTCTAGCATTGCATTTAAGGAATCGCAAATTGTGAATCCTTAAATGCAATTGCAATTTAGGAATTCGCAAATAATTGCGAATTCTTAAATTGCGCATAGGAAACACTTTCATGCATCTCCAAAGGCCAATTTCCGATCATAAACGGCCGATTTTTGCAAATCGCACCAATTGTGATCGCAAAAACCTTTAATGCATGTACCCCCAAGTGATAGGCGTAGCTATGGGTGCAAGTTTTTCACCCTGGTACGTCTGTCTCCACATGGGGTGGTGGGAGGAGAAGGTCATAAAATCAAAATATGCAGATATATTGGCAAAAAATGTAGTAAAGTGGGTTCGTTACATAGATGACCTGTTTGTGATATGGCATGTGACAAACTGAGTGCAGAGGAGTTTATCATTATGCTGAATAACAATGACATCCATCTGCTACCTAGAAGTAGAGGTTTATGCACTTAACAACAAAATTGAAATAAGACTGCACCGAAAAATCACAGTTGGCAATACCATCCTACATTCATCAGTTTTCACCCTAAATATACAATCCATAGCATACCATATGGCAAAATGGTGAGGATACAGCATATCTGTAGTAGGGAGACAGAATTAGTAAAAGCACACGAAGAATGTAAATCTCGCTTCTTGTCCAGGGGTTACTCAGAACGAACGGTAAATGAGGCTATCCGCCAAACCATAGCCCGACTGCGTGATGACCTTTTGTCCAAACCATCAGCAAGCAAAATAAAGAAAACATCATCCATAGCAACAACTGAAAGTAGCCCCTGATTAATTCTCACATACAAAAAGCAAAGAGACAGCCTACGAAAAATAGTAAAAAAGAATTGGCATCTAGTGCAAAGTGACCCCGTTATTGGGATGAGAATGCCATCAACCCCTTCAATAACATATAGGAAGGCTCTGAGCACAGGGGATTGCTTAGTAAGTAGCAGCTCAGAAGTGAAAAAGAATGCCAATTGGTTGTCTGACTGCAAATATGGGAAAAGCAAGACTTCTTATCTAACATCGTTCAATGATAGCCCTACTTTTATTGAAAAAATGTTAACATGCAAAACAGAGTTTGCCGTGTATGTGCTGGAGGGCTCTTGTGGACTGGGTATGTGGGAAGCACTAAACTGCAGGTCCACAAGAGACTACTACAGCACATACGGGCCATAACGAACAATGATACTACGTATCCAGTGGCCCAACATTTTAGAGAGGCCCATGCAAAGAACTTAGACCATCTGAAATATTATGTAATAAATGTGTGTTCCCCCGTTGAGACGAGGAGGGAACAGAGATGCTGTACACCAAGGCGACTAGAAACTCTGCTTATCATTGAATTGGTTAATAAGAGCCCACATGGGTTAAACACCACAGAAGATTTGAATACTTGGCTCTATCAGCAGTTTTTTAATCACCCTGATTCTATACAAAAAAACTGAAAAACAGAGAAAAATACCATAAGGTTTTAATATTCTGAGCCTCTCACCCTTGTGAAAACTCTTTTCCCCTTTTTTGTCTGTTTTATGACATGGGCTTATGTCACAATAAATATTTTTTGGCTGGCACATTATTGAAGTGTTCACACTCTGGGAGTATGAGTAACACAGAATATTATCTTATTTGCACTGTCTTGTATTATTATTTGCACTGTATAAATAACAAAAAATATAGCTATATTTACATCAACAATCAATTTTGAATGTTGTCTAATATTGTCTAGGGTTGATTAGGTTTGGTTGGGTTGATGCAAGTGATAAAACCATGTCAGGAAATAACCGAGACATGATATTAAGAAATGCCTTTCTTTATGTGTAATTTAATTAAATGTATTTATACAGCCATATAAGAATTGCGTATTTTGCACATAACTTAAGTGTCGTGATTTAAATTTTATAAATTTTATAATTTTATATGGACATGTAATAGTAATAAACTTTATTCGGATTATTACAATCCATAAAAGCAGTACAATTTAAAAAATCTTCAAAGAGATCTAGTTATCAGTTACTTAAAAGGATCGCAAAAAAGGAATTTCATTAATATATACAGTACAAATATATTTTCTTAAAGGTTTTTCCTATGTCTGCATATACATTTCAGAAAATTAAGGACATGGTAACATGTGGCTTCGGTATCCAAAAGCTGCAGGCTCAACATGGCTACTCTGCATTGTCTGAGACCCCACGATTTTAAGAGGGTCAGTAGCCAGAGTTTGCGGTGTTCCTGATAAAATTTACAGAACAGAACTGTATGAAGCGTGGATTGACCTGATATCCCATCACATGGGCATGGAGGTGAATTTAGGTCCCAAACGTTTGGTGTTGGGAAAACCACCAGTTTGTGAAATAAGTTCAGTCTGAATCTTATCAGGAGGAATCGTTCAAAAGTACCAATGTCAAGATTTAAATAGGGCTGCATTGAAGGGGTAGATTGAACCAGCATGGCGTGCTGCGCCGACTGTTTCCCAGCCTCAGCCTGAAGTCTCAGTTTAGTCAAATGGTCCAACGCTCGCTTTTTTAGGTTCTCATTTGCGAGTTCTCCAATTTTTTCGGGATTAAGATAATATTTTTCCATTCCAAGCTCGCGAAGAAAGGTCCGAATGTAGGCCAGCCATTTAATTTTTAAAACATAGTCCAGAGACATTGCGTCCGCCACTATCGTTTTTGTGAGGGCATTTTTATCTGATGTCCAGATACGTCGCCAAAGTAAAAGTGGTTGTAACTTGGCAAGGTCTTCGATATATGGTGCCCCTAATTCCAAGTGGCAGGCGTAAGTGGAGGAAGTTTTGGGGGCAGATAGGATAAATCTGAAAAATTTATTTTCTGCGATTTGCAGAGAGGTGACGTCCGTATGTCCCCATAGTCCTGCTCCATATAAAGCTGTGGATTGGCACTTGGCTTTATATATAGTTATCAGTTCTCTGGGTGGGCGTTTTCCTAATTTTTGAGAGAACGATACCAAAGCGGCTAGTGCTCTTTTAAAACAATGGCTTCTGGCTTCTACTGCTGGTTTCCAGGAGAGTTTATTGTCTATCATGACCCCCAGATAAGAGTATTCTTTGGTTGAGTCAATTTTTTGACTGTCGAGGAAAATAGAGTTTTGCTGTTTTTTCCCAACCCCAGCATTCATTACAAAAGTTTTTTTCACATTTATGTGGAGGTCAAGAGTTCTCATAAACTGGGAATATCTATTAAGGGACCTTTGGAGTTCACGGGGAGTTTGTGCGAGAAGGACGGCGTCATCCGCATACAGCAGAGCGGGGATCGGGCGATGTTTTGCCAAGGGGAGATCACGGGCACCCTTTAGTAGCTCAACCTCCAAGTTGTTGGTATAGAGGGAGAAAAGGAAGGGTGCCAGGACACACCCTTGTCTGACCCCACGCTCTACTGCGAAGGACGCCGTCAATTCTCCCTTTATTCCGTAACGGACTCTTGCAGATGGGTTGGAATAGAGTTCCCTTAAAAAATTCAGGAGTGGAGGATCTACCCCCATCTGTGCCAAGAGGGACCACAATTTTGTATGGGCGACGCAGTCGAACGCCGCGGACAAATCTACATAAGTCATATAAAGTTTTGCTTTCTTTGCATGCACATATTTTCCGAAGATTAATGATAAATTTAGGGCTTGTTCCACGGTACCTAATCCTTTTCTGAATCCGAATTGAAGGTCGGATAAGATACCTCTTTCTTCTGCCCAGTCCTGAAGTCTTTCTAAAATCACTCTTCCTGCTATTTTTCCCAATGAGTCCAACAAGGAAATTGGGCGATAGCAGGCGGGGTCCATGCGATTACCTTTTTTAAAAATCGGCACCATAATGGACCTAGTCCAAGACTCCAAGATTCCTATTTTTGCTGTAGCGGTACAGACTCTTGTTAAAATTGGTGCCTAGAGATCTGTTTGATGTTTAAAAAGATCTGCCGGGACACCATCCGGCCCTGGAGCTTTCCCTTTTTTGGTGGAGTTCAATGCCGCAAGAATTTCAGGAATATCAAAGCTTATATCTATTGGGTATGGTGGGAGTGTTTTTTCCTCTTCTTCCAGGTCTTGGTCGTGGGTTGGTTTTCGGAAGATACTGGTGAAATGTGATACCCAAGTTACAGCGTCTATGGCAGCTTCGATTTTTGGGCAAATGTCGTCTGCCAAAAAGGGAGTTCTTATAATTTTCCAGAAGGCTTTAGAGTTTTTTTCCTGGGCGCTAATGTGGAGTTCATGCCACAGCTCTCGCTTCAGTTCCTCTTTCCTCCTTTTTCTTGTTTTTTGATATTCACTTCTAAGAGTGGCTATTGTACTGGGATCCCTTTCTTTTTTATTTAGGGCTAACTTTAGTTTTGTATGAGCCTTGGTGCACTCTTGATTGAACCAGCCATTAGGCTTAGATGAGCCAGGTTTTTGTTTTCTTGTTAGTAACACCTTAGTTTTTTCCATGATTTGGGCGAAGTTAGTTAGAAGATCCATATCATTGGTAGCTGTATCCAAACAAATTTCAATTTGGGGATGGACTAATCTTATTAACTCTTTAGTGAGTTCCTCTGGATTTATCCTCTCCCATTTTATAGTATACCCATTTACTTTATCCATGTTAATATCTTCCTGAGTCAGTGCGTTAGCTATTATTTCTGGAGAACATTTCTGGTGAGTTAATGAGACTTCCAGAGTTAGAATTGCATGGTCGCTTTGGGAATTTGGTATTACTTCAAAGTTCTTTACTCTTAGTTGTAAGGATGCTGATATAATTATAAAGTCTACCGTAGTTTGGTAGCCTCTTCCGATATAGGTGGGTGCAAGTGAGTTTTCCCCATAGT
Source organism: Lissotriton helveticus (assembly GCF_964261635.1). Taxonomy (NCBI): domain Eukaryota; kingdom Metazoa; phylum Chordata; class Amphibia; order Caudata; family Salamandridae; genus Lissotriton; species Lissotriton helveticus. The sequence continues at coordinate 380,980,684 of NC_136061.1, read as the reverse complement.
CCGAGGTGTTTACTATCTGGAGATCCAGATCGGATAGGAGATCATTCATTTGCCTTCCCATTTTGTTGTGGGAGAAATGGGTAAGTAAGAGGCCTTCTTCTGTCACCATGCCGGGGCATTTTCTTTTTGATTTGGTACAGGCGTGCAGATTGAAATCGCCTGCCCATAGTATGGTTACCGGGCCTCCTTCTCCTTGTTTCATTCTTAAATTAATTAGTTTTTCGTGGAGGTGGGCCAAGACTCTCTCGAAGTCCAATTCGTCCAGATTGTTATAAAAATTGATGATGATCATTGACTCTCTTTTCTGGAAGTAAAGACCAAGGATCTGCAAATTTTGTGCCAATTCGATAGCCTTTATTTTAACGTTTTGGATAGTGTTGGCTATAAAAATGCAGAGACCTCCCTTTGGTCTACCTGTGTGTCCCGACTGCGCGAGGGACGAGTACGTTTTGAACCCTTGCAGGTGATATTCTTGTAGGGACCATGTCTCCTGCAAGCATAGTACTTGATGGTTAAGCGTGTGATACAGGATTGTCCCATCCTCTATTTTTGTCCTTAATCCCGCAATGTTCCACGAGATCAAACTCAGGATTATTAAGCTGTCCCTTGAGCTTTTTGTTCTTTTTAATTCATTTAGGATCTCGGGAGCTGGTGGAGTCTCTAAGTCTGGGGAGACTGACGGGAATTCTATTTGAGGTTGGGAGTATTCCTGGGGTTGTGATTGTGGTAGTCAATCAACGCACTCCAGGGGACTGTATCTATTTACTAATTGGAGGCCATTCCAGCTATCCCAACGTGTGGAATCGTTGCACTTTATCCGATGGTCCTGGCCACTCCATTCGTCCCTATTTCTGCCATGATGATTTGGGCCTAGTGGGTTGAATGGGGGAAACCATCCTTGCCGCGGCTGTTGCCACGGGTGGATACTATAATGCATTGGTTGCTGAGGTTGCTGAGGTTGCCACCCTTGTTGGGTGGTGTGATATGGATATTGAGGTGGGTTGATGGGAGGTTGGGTGGCGTGGTGTGCAGATTGGGGAAATAAGGCAGGTGGTTGCCACTGAAAGGCTGATTGTTGTAAGTTTTGTGGGAAACAAGGCCTATCTGAATGGTGTTGGGGATGATATATGTTATTTTCAGGGGGATTCACAGGGCCGGGGTTTGGTGGGTATGCATAAAAGGGAAAATTTTGCCTTGAAGGTGAGGATAAAAAATAAGACAAAGGGAGGGGATTTATTTTTGTGGCAGGACCTCTGTTGGGCGAGTTACAGATATAATTTGATGCCCCTATCTCCCTGAATTTGATACTGATGACGTCCCCCGCTATTGCCTTCGAGGTTCTACCAACCCAGTCTCCTCTACGTACAGAGAAGATGTCACCCCTAATATGGGCGGGTAATGGTCTGTGGAGTTGGAGCCACTGGGCACATTTGTTCCTCAGCTCTGCAAAAGTTTCTCTTGTGCCCTCCTTCAGTGGGGGCACTGCTGTTAACACCACCACGAAGGGAGAGGCTTCCGGGGGTAAGTTAATTATTTTGGGCCGAGGTTGCTTTGTCTTCAGATCTGATGGTTTTTCCTGAGAGGGGGTCTCTGCTGGGATAGTGAAATTCCCTTTTGTTTGTCTATTATTTGTTTTTGATTGACCTGCTAAACCTGTTTGTGTGGCAGAAGGAAGAGCTACCACCTCCGGAGTATTTTGGGAGACTTCCAAATTGCTCCCTTTTTTTGCTAAAGGAAGTGTTTCTGCCGCTTTTTTGATTTGCGAAATGTTAGGATTATCTGTTTTACATGGACATGTGTATATCTATATGAATGCAAGGACCAATGTGCCGCAAATCCTTGCAGAAAGATTAATGGGACTACAATGCCCACAAGGCTATGTTGCAGACGCTTATTGGGGTGGGACCTTAATTTGAATAAATACTTGTTTACCGAACACGCCAGCTCCCTTCTTTCATTAAGCCAGTGATCAAGAGCATTTGGTGTGCTCGAAACGCGTTTGGCAGCCGATTTGCGGAACGTGATGGCATGCTGATATCTCTTCCGCCGCTGGTGTATGTGCACTTCTCCCCCCCCCTCCTCCCCCCCCCCCGAGAGTGGCGTCTTCAATGGGGCAACCTTGGTTTTGTGATTTATAGCGGCTTGTCCAGCCGCAAAGATGCCCCACTGCTATGGCGGGTCCTTGGTGCGTGGAACCACTCGCACCTGCTGGAACGTAGGGGCCGTGCCTGCGGTATATATTGGAGGGGAAGCAGCACAGACCTTCACGCTTCCTAAAAGTATGGACATTTTTTGAATACACTCACCCACTGTGGAGCAGAATATTTTTAATGAGGAGGCACAGGCATCCATTGGGGTTTCATTTGCGGCACATTGGTCCTTGCAGAAAGATTAATGGGACTACAATACCCACAAGGCTATGTTGCAGACTCCTATTGGGGCGGAACCTTAATTTGAATAAATACTTAGAAACCACTGCAATGGAGCGCACACCGCTAGCCCCTCCTCCGGATCGCCCCTCGGGACTCTGGTACTTGTAGTTCAATAGTGGATCACCCAGGTGGGTGCAAGTCGGTACTTGTTGGACTGATGAATCTCTAGACCCGATACATGTCCCGGGTTTTTGGGTATCACCCGAGACATGGCTCGGGTTTCGGGATAACTTCCCTCATCAGTAGAGAAATGGTTAGGGGTGGAGGAGAAGGCCGCCAAACAACCGTCAATGGCCTCGATGCCCGAACCGGCACGCAGGGCAGCATCCAGGAGCCTGTCGGCTCAAAGCTCAAGGGAGCCAATTAGTAGAAACCACTGCAATGGAGCGCACACCGCTAGCCCCTCCTCCGGATCGCCCCTCGGGACTCTGGTACTTGTAGTTCAATAGTGGATCACCCAGGTGGGTGCAAGTCGGTACTTGTTGGACTGATGAATCTCTAGACCCGATACATGTCCCGGGTTTTTGGGTATCGCCCGAGACATGGCTCGGGCGATACCCAAAAACCCGGGACATGTATCGGGTCTAGAGATTCATCAGTCCAACAAGTACCGACTTGCACCCACCTGGGTGATCCACTATTGAACTACAAGTGCCAGAGTCCCGAGGGGCGATCCGGAGGAGGGGCTAGCGGTGTGCGCTCCATTGCAGTGGTTTCTTTGAATAAATACTTGTTTGCCGAACACGCCATCTTCAAACTCATCACTGCCTGAAGGCAAACGCCGGCAGATACGCATAACTCACCGCTGCCCCGATGGCATAATAGCCTCGGCAAGCACCCAAACCTCAACACTAACAGAAGGTTCTAGACGGACAAAGACGAGACTCTCTGAGGAAACATGCTGACATATCTACGAACTCTACTGACCGCTACCAGCGGCCCATCACTTAGCTGACCATGTGATACAACCTCAACTGTGACAAAGCGTCACACACCAATAAGACAACCTAAACAGCGACTACAAAAATCTAAATGAATATGGAGTAATGAGGCTACTGCCTCGGTATCCAAAAACTCATCACTGTCAGAAGGTATCTGACAGGAGAAGACATGACTCAGACGCCATCTTCCTTCTTTCATTAAGCCACCTTAATTTGAATAAATACTTGTTTACCGAACACGCCAGCTCCCTTCTTTCATTAAGCCAGTGATCAAGAGCACGTGGTGTGCTCGGAACGCGTTTGGCAGCCGATTTGGGGAACGTGATGGCATGCTGATATCTCTTCCGCCCCTGGTGTATGTGCGCTTCTCCCCCCTGTGAGTGGCGTCTTCAATGGGGCAACCTTTGTTTTGTGATATATATATATATTTTTTTTAATTCTTTTTATTTAGTGTTTTCAAATAACATACAACCGCCTTCCATATTCATCTTACATTACAATATCGTATCGGTCCAAGTGCCCAATACAATGTCTCACAATGTAATAAGAACACAATACATGTGCAGGTCATCAACAATATCATATCAGTGGGATATCAGCGTAGCGGCTTCAACCCCCCATGCCCACTTCACAGTGTCCAAGCTCCACGAATCTTCTGGCATGTGAACGATCGAGCCTTCCAAGAGTTTATATATACACTTGCTAAACCACCAACCTCGAACAACAAAAACATGTCTGTGGCAATGTTACAGTATTCTTTGAATTCTGGAGGTCTAGAGCGCCACCACATACCCTCCATCTGTATCCAATGTTATACTCTCATGACCCCACATCTGCAGCGACCGAATCTCCGTTACCTAGGTCAGCTGTCTCCCTAGCAAGTAGATAGCACATGAGGGGGGTCCAGATATCATTCCGCCTAGAAGTCACCGTTAGTAATTCCGCATATGTGGCAAGCCTTTCTTGACAAGTAATTAGATCATCCATCCACATCTTAAATTTAGGCGCATGTCCCCTCCCCCATCTGCTGGCGACCCTTCGTTTGGCCATGAGAAGTGCCATAGCAACAAACCGTCTGTGTTCCGCCTTCACCGGAGTAAAAAACCCCAACAATGCCAATAAGGGGTCTGGTTCCAGTGTCGCGCCTATCATTTGCTGCAGTGCCTCAAAAACCCTATTGCAATAGTCCCTAACGCTTGGACAGTCCCATGCCAAGTGCAAAAAATCCGCACCAGGGGCACAACATCTGTCACACCTATCGTCCTCCCTCAGTTTAAATCTGTGCATCTTCGCAGGTGTGTAGTATAATCTATGGAGGAACTTGTAGTCTATAATGCGGAGTCTGCTGCTCGCTGAAACCCTCTCAGTGTGCAGGCTGCAGGTCTCCCATTGTGAATCTGTAAGAGGACGCCCTAATTCTACTTCCCATTTCACCCGCGCCTGAGACGTAGGTCTCTCTCTTTGTGCATGCACTGTGTTATAAATCAGTGATACTAGTCGTATGGGTTTGGTCCTATCAAGCATTGAATGCAACGGAGTCAGCCTTACTGGTTCTTCCGGAAACGTCAGGGTGATTGCTTTTACACTCTGCCTTAGTCGAATATACAGAAACACATCTAACGGCGTCTGCAGCTCTTCTGGACACATAGGTGCAAGGGCACGGAGCTTACTCTCATGGTACATATCTCCCCAAGTAGCCATGCCATATTTTCCCCTGAATCTCTGAAATACTTCCTCTTGAAGCAGTGGAATGTCCGGGTGATAAGTAAGGGGCATCAGCGGAGTATATGCCAATGGCACTCCTAACATCCCCATAATCTTGTGCCACTCTATGAGCGAACTGTAGAGTGCGTTCGGTTGTTGTTCTCTTTTCCCTATCTTGCTATATATTGCTCCTTCTAGTGGGACAGGGTGAGCTAGCCAATGCTCCGCCGCCACTTGTGGCATATAGCGAGGTTGTTTAATCCAATACCACACAAAGTGGGCCTGCGCCGCTATAAAATATAATTCAAAATCAGGGATCCCGAATCCTCCTTGGAATAAGGTCTAGTCAACACTTCCCATTGTAGTCGAGGCTGTTTACCTCCCCATACCAGTCGTATTAACTCCGATTTCAGGGCTTTAAAGAAGTAGGATCCCAGGTAGTACGGTATATTCGGAAATAAATATAACACATGTGGGAGTATCACCATTTTAATTAAGAAAGCCCGCCCCGCCATAGACAGGCGGCAGCTTGGACATGATAGTACCATAGTTTGCCCTCATCAGTTCCTCCCTATTCCTTGTAACTTTGGGGCATATTACCAACAACTAGCGATAATTATCGCTATGTTGGCTTAGCGGCAATAATTTTATCGCCGTGTTGTGGCGATTTTTATCGCTTAGGAGCCTTGATATTATCAAGGTTTATCTCCTAAGCGATAAAAATCGTCCGAAATGCATGAATATCGCAGTAAAGTCAGCGATATTCATGCATTACTGAGCTATTGCTCTTAGCCATGTTATCCACCTCCCATTGGATAATATGGCTAAGAACTGCTCAGGGCAGGTGTTAGCTTTTGGAGATATTTGCGCTTAGCGCGAATATCTCCAAAAGTTGGTAATAGGAGATAGCGATGTTAGCGACTGTTTCCAGTCGCTAACATCTTGGCACGCCCACTTTGCATGTCATTAGTGATAAATATCTCTGACATGCAAAGCGGGGCCCAAGATACTCGCTATCTCCTACTAGCTGTCGCTAACTGGTGTTAGCGACAGCTAGGTAATAGGGAGATAATTTTATCTCCGCTTTCTTGGCTTTTAAAGCCAAAAAAGCGGAGATAAATCCCTTGATAATATGCCCCTTTAACTCCTCAATATTTGAGCTCATCTGTACACCATTCTAAGGGTAATCCATCTCAAATCGTTCAACCGCCCCCGTGAGTGGAAAAAAGCTAGATTTGGCCCAGTTAATTTGTATACCGGACAGTCTCCCAAATACAATGAATTCCCGCAGTACCGGGTTCAGATTCTGTTGTGGGTCACGGATATATAAGGTAATGTCGTCCGCGTATAACAATATAAGTATCTGGTGCTGAAAGCACCGCAATGCCTTATCATTGTGACTTTGCCGCAGTTTTGCCGCAAGCGGTTCCACTGCCAGCGCGAATAGCAGCGGCGACAGAGGACACCCCTGTCTGGCTCCCCTCGTTATCTCAAACGTCCGGGAAGTGTGGCCATTGATCAAGACCTTGGCCACTGGTTTGGTATAGAGCAGTTCAATCCAAGCCAAGAACAAGGGTGGGAAGCCCATCCATTTCATCACCCCGAATAAATACCCCCATTTCAGCGAATCAAACGCCTTAGTAGCGTCAAAAAAGAAAGCAGCCATCGGGAGGTCTGGGGAGGTGGTGTGCAAGATCGCAAATAGCGTCCTCAAGTTATGAGAGGTCGCTCTGCCAGGCACAAACTCAGATTGGTCTGGCAGTATCAAATGTTCCAGCAAGAGAATCAATCTCGTCGCTATCAGCTTAGCTAGTATTTTTGCGTCGCAGTTAAACATCGATAGTGGCCTATAGGAGTTGCAGAGGTCAAGGGGCTTACCAGGCTTTGGCAATGACAGTATCAACGCTTCCCTCATCGACTGGGGCAAATGCCCCACTTCCAATGCGTCTTCTTAAACGTCCCTAAGTACCGGAGCCATGATCTCTATATATGTTTTATGAAATTCCACCGGGATACCTTCGGTGCCCGTGGCCTTGCCCGACTGCATGCTCATAATGGCATCCCACACCTCATCTAGCTCAAATAGCGCACACAAGAAGGTCCTCTGCGTATCGCTAAGCCACCCCAGTGCTACATCACCTAGGAAGTCATTCAGTCGCACATCCACGGTGCCTGTTGTGGTATACAATGAGCTGTAGTGTTCTAGGAACGCGCTAAGTATATAGTGTGTATCCTGGTTTATGACGCCTCCCGAGTCCTTTAATTCCGTAATGTAGTTGGCACATCGCGGTCTTTTCACCTTTTGGGCCAGCACTCTTCCAGGCCTGTCTCCCTCTCCGTAACTTCTGGCTACCCAATACTTGCTTTTGAATTTCGCTTCCCTCTGTGCTTCTTCCATGTACAGGGACAGTTTTTCCCGAAAGGCTATTTATGCTTCCGCACTTTGGGTCTCTGCAAGTTCAGCCCCAGTCTTTTAAGGTCCTTATCAAGAGCCCTGATCGCAGCCTGGATATCTTTAAGCACCTCGTTCCTTTACCTATACAATATCCACGTATTGTTACTTTAAAATCCTCCCAGATCAACTCCACGCTTGTCACAGTCTTTGTTTCGTTAATCTCCAAGGGCTACGCGGAACATTAAAGTCCGTGGATGAGAGCGCTAACAACACTCGGGCATGGTCAGAATAGGTTCTAGCAAGATGCCTCGTGTTTGTTATTGCGGGTGCGAGTCCTCTAGACACTAAAAAATAATCCAGTCTGGCCTATGAGTTTGCCTGCGCTGTAACGTGCGTGCCCTCCCTTTTCTGTGGGTGCCTATGCCTCCAAGCATCTATCAAATGGTAAGTCACCTTGATGTCCTTGACCACTGCCTGTACTTTATTGTAGTGGTGCGGTGCCGAGTGGGATCTGTCTGTGCCTGGATTGTACGTGACATTGAAATCGCCTCCCCAAACTATGTGTGTGGCCTCTATTTAAAAAATCTTGGCCCATAGACCTTCAAAATACCGGGGGTCGTCCACATTTGGTCTATCAAAACAGGCAAAAATGACAGACTGGGAACCCAATCTACCCAATGTCATACAGTATATCCCCTCTACATCGCATAAAGTGCCTGCCATTTGGAAAGGCACCTGTCTCTTGACCAGTATTGCAGTCTCACGGGCATAACTTGAATAGGAAGAAAAAAGTCTAGTCTCTGCCCATTTGCTTCCAAAGGTGATCGGCCTATTACGTTGGCAATGAGTTTCCTGTAACATAGCAATGTGTACATTATGTCTATCCAAATCAGATAATACCTGTCTCTTCTTTCGGGGATCCCCCATTCCTCTCACATTCCAAGTAAGTATATTAAGGTCAGAGCTAGGTGTCCCAGTCATCACCTCTACATAGCAACAGCGTAATCAATGGGAAACAGGATCGGCTCCACCACCCAGCCAGCATCCCACTGTTCAATCTCACAATACAATAGACCTCTTGAACCCGCTTGTACCACTGGACCTTCATGTGTTGTACCTCACAACTCGTAAACGTTAAACTCCCAAACAACACCCCCGTATTCCCCACCCCTTCCTCCCCCCACCCAGTGAAGCAACCCAAATTTGCCAGCACCCTTCACCCTCCCCCCCCTCCTCCCCAACCATCATGCCCATGCAAAGTCTAGTTCTATGGCAGCTTGACAGCCGCCAAACATTAGTGGGTTATACCCTCCGGGTGCCGACTCTAGAGGGCCTCACAATCTCTCCTCTCCCATTGAGGACCTCTTCGATGAACCTACAAGGTCCTCTGCTTTCGGGGGAGGTGGTCCGGAGTTCTATAGTATCTAACAACTGGTGCGTATCCGAAATTACTTCACAGTATCTATATACTTTGTCGACCTTATACTTGCCACCTGCGCATCTTCTATCTCGTTGTGTCCCCTGGATACTCAGTGTGGGTGACCATCTTCTCTGGCAGGAGAGGATCTCTGAGACCCATTGCGACTCTCTCGATCTCGGTTTTGCCTTTTCACCGACCTTAAGTAGTCTTCCACTTGACCAGGGTTAGTAAAGAATTTCTGTTTGCCCTGATGCGTCACTCGCAGACGAGCTGGATATAGCAGGGCGTAGTCGATCTGTGCTTCTCGTAGTTTTTTCTTGACATCTGTGAATTTTCTGCGCTCTTCTTGCACCATAGGCGTAAAATCAGGATAAATTGAAAAGTTATTTCCCTCGTAGGACAAAGTTTGCTTATTTCTGGCCGCTCGTAGAGCCACATCTCTATCACGATAGTTAAGTAGCCGTGCAATGTTGGGTCTGGGTGTCGCTCTAGGTCCAGGCCGCAGGCCTAGCGATCTATGTGCCCGCTCAACAATACATTGCGGGGAGAAGGCTTCCTTCCCCACTGCTGAAAGCAACATCTTCTCTACATATTCCTCCATTTTGCCAGTGTTTGTAGATTCCGGAAACCCCACCATGCGTATATTATTGCGCCGACTGCGCGCTTCCAAGTCCTCATTCTTGGCCGCTATAGTCCTCAGGATGTTATCCATTCATGCCAGTTGAGTCGAATGTCCTGCTGTGACGTTGTCATTGTCAGAGATGCGCCTTTCTACTTCCACGATACGTTCTTCATGCGCATCCAGCTTGTGCGCAATTGCATCCATTCTCGACGACATGCGGTCCACCTTTTCAACTACAGTCGCGAAACCTTGTCTCATTTCTTGCAATATGTGCCCCATATCTGCTCCCTGTTATCCAGCGGCACGCTCCTCCTCCATAGCTCCCGTCTCGGGCTGCTTACTTTTGGACCCCGATTTAGCGTTCTAAAAGGTGAGTTTCGGCTGTCTGGTGTCTGGCTTACCAATCGTTTCATTGGTCGTCGCACTTTGTGTGGAGTGGGAGCACTGTGCGGCTCTATCCTCCCCCTACTCGCTTCACCACACCACTATGCGCAGGGCCGTCGGTGAGTCCTGTCAGGATGCAGGATCTCCTTCGGGTTTGCCTCTTCTACCAGCTGGTTCTTGGGTCGAGGTACAGTCACCTAGACACTCCCACAAATCTATCCCGTGCCTGTTCTGTAGGGATAGCCCCCCTGTGTCACTCCCAGTCCTCTTCTCAAGCGTTTGAAGTGTCTGTGCCCCGCAGGGTGCCCCCAAAAGTCTATACCGTGGGACAGCTGCACCTCTGCAGTGTCCCCAATTGATAGTCCACCATTTTCGCCAGCACACAGCCCGCTTCTCACTTGGAGCTCGGCATACCACCTTGTTATCCAGAGCAGCAGGCGGGGGGGAGCTTCTGAACACTGGCACAGGTCGCAGCAGTCTACCTCAGGCACTAGTAGTCTCCCCCGCCAGTCGAGGTACAGAGGCGGCTCAGGTTTGCTGGACCAAACGTAGACGGAGGGGTTCCCGGTTCACAGCGTGGGGTATCGGGCATTCAGTCCCAGGGCAATCTATGCACAATCGCGGTCCGTTTCTCCCCGGGTCTACCCTCACATTTGGCCAGGCCTTTGTAGTTATTCCTGTTAGTAATGAGGCCTGCGCATACAGTCCCAAGCGCTATGGCGGCAGTCCTGGTACCGAGGCACCGGATCAATTCAGGCCGACTCAATGTGGTGCCGCGGCAGTCTAGTGCAGCTCCTCAGGCTTCCCCACCCCGCCGTGGATGGCGCAGTGAGCCCAAATGCCCCCCGGCGCACCAGGAGAGGCTTCCCTTTCACCGTGCGCCTGAGTCTCATCGCCTCGAGTTTTGCTGCACAGCGGTATCCACGTTGTCTTCCGTGTATGGCCTCAGCGTTGCCTCTTCCACTCCGGATCGCTGGTAGCCGGCAAAGCGCCTCGGTCCTCCCAGGATAACTGCCCCTCACGACACGATGCATTGCGGCTCCCGCATCACTCCACAACGGACCGGGCAGGCCGCAGCACCACAAAGGGTCCCCGCCGTCTCCGTGCTCACCTCACTACCTCGGGGCCTGACTTCCGCCTTCAAAGCCACGGGCTTTCCCAGTTTTTCCTGCCGTCAAGCTCTTCCGTCAGCTCTTACATCTGCACTCGGCCAAGTTTCAGTCGGCTCCCGTTGTCCCGTGCCTCACCCGTTCCGCACCAAACTTACTTTGGGTGCTCTTCAAGCAGCAAGGTACACCTCGCTTGTATTTTGAATGTCCGCACCAAGCCGTTAGCTGGATAAATATAGGATAATTATTACGGCCCTCAGGAGCCTCACGTGAGTGCAGTCATTTGTTGTGCGCCCTCTAGCGCCCCATATATATATATATAGGTGCACGTCAGGATTTTGCAGCATCTCCGAGCAATTGTGAATAACGACAATGCCTACCCGGTGGCGAGACATTTTAAAAATGTGCACAGTAACAACTTGGAATGTCTCAGCTACTATGTTCTTACCTCTGTACCCCGTCCCCGTAGAGGAGGAGACAGAGATAAGTTACTTCGCCAACTGGAATCTAGAATGATACTAGAGCTCGACACTAAGGTCCCGAATGGTCTGAATACCACTGAGGACCTATATCACTTTCTATAAGTCACTATATCATGTATATAGCAGCCTTGATCTGACATCTGTTCTGATTTGTACTAATATATGTCTATTGGTTTATAAATTCAGTCCGCCTCCCATCTTATGTCAACATACTGATTTACTTAGTAAATTTAATTTAGTTATTTCACACCCCCTTTTCTGTTCATTAGTAATAATTTTTTCTTTTCCCTCATTTTGCCCCATGTATATATTTCACGTTTTGAACTTTGAATTAAACCTACCATCATTCTTTTTAGATGAGCCAGGTTATATATATAAATATCACATTTAAAATGAAACATTATTTAACGAATTCGTTCGTCCATGTTTCATTTGTATAATTTACTCACTAGATGTTGGGCACACAATCCAATATTTTGGGAAGATGTACTATTAGACGTAGGAAATTTGTTCGGGAAACTAGGGGTTGCCATCGCATCTCAGATGTCCCCTCATTGAGTGCACCCAGGTGGGGTTGCCATCAATATATAAAGATGTCCCCACCAATATGCAAACAGGGTAAAAATTGATTTTTTGTATTTTTGTATATTTGTATAGTATTTATTGAGTATGAAGTTGGTATCTACTGAATATAGTATCTCCAACATACATGTACATGGTATATGATCTCCAGAACATATGTTCATAGTAATAATAGACAGTAACATTATGTATATACATGAGTGATATTTATATTTATGTATATATAATGACTATATTCTGTATTTATGTATTATTTAGAGTATGTTTAAAGTTCAGTATGTGACGATAACATAGCCTGTATATCACTCAATCAACTTATTCATCAAATATATGTACAGATGAAGATTATCATCATTCTTGCCCTTTTAACATTTGTAAATATGTGTCACTAAGCATTTATGCGGACAGATTTTTGCCACAAATTTACATGAATTTATTCAGCTATTTATTTGTGTCCGGGAAGCTTAAGTCACATTGTTATTATGTGTCTTTTTTTTCCCTCATCCCGAACTCATGCCATCATACACGTAATCAAAGTATGTTTTCAGTGTTTATAGGTGTCACATGGTATGCACAAGCAGTTTAAAAGTTCAGGTGTGAGGGGTTTACAATTGACTGTGATCAAGGGCATCCGCCCGAAACGCGTCAGTTTTCACTTTTTGTTAAGCGCTGCTTAATAAATAATCCTTTGCCTGATATTGGAATCGTGGAGTCTTCTGTTCTTCCTGGGGACCCGGGACGGCAGTGTGGCTTCCTCTTGTTTCTGAGATATATATATATATATATATATATATATATATATATATATATATATATATATATATATATCTTCGCTTCCCAATGTTGCCAGGTCGTGCACTCTTGCCACGGGTGCTTGTGCGCGGGTGACAACACCCCGCTATAATCCAGGCTTCCACTTTCTCACCTTCCAAGAAAGCACAGCACTCGCAGGAGGAGGGTGTAGATCTATTATTTCCCTCAGAGAACCAGACGCGTTTCGGCTACTGCCTTAGTCTTTGGTACAATAGCGCGCCATTTTTTTATTATTTAAATACCCTTCACGTGCATGTCATGGAGATAGACAAGGGACAAATCCATGGTCGCCATCTTATAATGGTTTGTTTGACATTTTTGACATATCAGTTTTGCCCTGAATGGACCTTCCCATTTTCCATATGCAATATATACAATACATTTTGGTTGTATATTCACAACACCACTTGACATTGGTTGATGATGTACATTACATTACGCCCTGGATGGGCCTTTTACGTTCGTCAAACATTTATTCACATTTTGCCCTGAATGGGCTATTGTTCCCTCCATCTATTATCTCCTTTCCCCAAAATACCATTATTCACATTTTCATCACCCACTGTGTGCCCCTCTATCATTTCCCTCTTCTATTTACAAAACTTAAAATTTCAACAGGTACTGTTATCAACATCGAACATTCTCACAGAGCAGGGAGCCCCCTACCCTAGATGTACTGTCATCTCTTCATGGCTATTCAACCCTCCAGGCACCTTTGTTCCAATGTCTATTATGTATCTGGATTCCAGCCTCCTTAATTTCTTCAGCCTATCCCCACCTCTGGGGCTCGCCGCAACATGATCCACACCAAAATATGTTATCAGGTCACTGTTATTTTTATGATACTGTTTAAAGTGCCTAGCCACTGGGTATGTGGGATCACAATTCGTTATCGCCCTTAGATGTTCCAGGATGCGTAATTTCATGGGGTTTACCGTACTGCCAATATAACGTAGTCCACACGGACATACCAGGCAGTATACTGCAAAGGGAGTAGAGCATGTAAGGAATACTTTTATTTTACGTTTCTGTCCCCTGACATCATAGAATAGTACTTTTTTACTTTGTTTGCACGCCTTGCACCTTCCACATGGAAAGAATCCCGGCTTATGTTCTCCAAATGGTCGGTCTACTATGCGTGCCCGATAACTCTGTGTCAGTGTATTCCGTAGTGCCATAGCCCTTCTATAGGTCACCATAGGTTGTTTGGGCATATCTGCACCAATGACTGGATCAGTAGTTAAAAGTGTCCAGTTCTTCCTCAAAATTTGTCTTAGGCTCCCAGCCCCCTCAGAGAAGGTGGTAATGAATCTAAACCTCCCCTCCTTTTCCGATTCTTTTGGTTTTATTTTCAACATCTCCTTTCGGGGCATTGCATCCACTTTTCTTTGGGCATTTTCTAGACATCTGTCATTGTATCCTCTTGTTTTAAACCTGTCTATGCTTGCTTGTGCATTTCTTTTGTAATCTTCCTCTAAGGTACAATTCCTTTTAATGCGAAGCAATTCTCCGTATGGGATACTGTAGATTAATTTGGGCGGGTGGCTGCTGCTGGAATGTAATATGGAATTTCCTGCCGTGGGTTTCCTGAATAGCTGTGTGTAAACTTTACCTTGTTCCTTTCTAATTTCTAAGTCAAGGAAATTTATTTGCTTATCACTTATTTCTGCCGTGAAGTGTAGATTATACTCATTCTGGTTCAACATGTCTATGTACTCTTCTGCTTTGCCTTTGGAACCCCGCCACACAAGTAGTAAATCATCTATGTACCGGTACCACACCAGTACATGTTGAGACCATTCTGTGTATTTCTCATGCCATGCCACATTTTCCTCCCACCACCCCACAAATATGTTAGCGAAACTGGGAGAATAACTCGTGCCCATGGCTACTCCAACTAATTGGCGATAGTACTGGTCTTCATACAAAAAAATATTGTTACTCAAGCTGAAATTTAGGAATTCCAATAGCATTGCATTATGATCTGCGAAATTCGCTTCTCTTGTAGACAACATTTCATTTATCGCAAGCATACCCTCCCCATGGCCTATGCTTGTGTACAGACTAGTAATGTCCATCACTATGAGCAAGTCTCCTTCTCTTAGTGTGATTTGTTCCAACTTTGTCAACAGATCTTTCGTGTCTTTGATATAACTACGTAAGTTCTTCACATGATCAATTAAAAAGTAATCAATGTACATAGATAAATGTTCTAACAGGCTTCCCTGTGCACTTACGATTGGTCGTCCTGGGGGTTTGGAACTGTTCTTATGTACCTTGGGAAGGTGGTAAAAACAAGGTGTCACCGGATTCAGATTTCTTAAGTAAAGATATTCCTCCGTTGCAATTATCCCCTTCGTATGCCATTTTTGCAACATCTCATGGCATTCCGTGATTCTTGGAAGGTGAGAAAGTGGAAGCCTGGATATATATATATATATATATATATATATATATATATATATATATATATATATATATATATATATATCCCACTCCCAGCATTCCCTCTAGACTTCCAATTCTGGTGTAAAAGAGAGAGCTGGGCCACAAGGTTCTGGCAGGAAGGTAATTTATTTAATCCTCCACTCTGCAACGCGTTTCGAGCACAGCCGTGCTCTTGATCACACACCTATATATATATATATATATATATATATATATTTATATATATATATATATATATATATATATCCTTTCAAAGATGCCCCAGGTCTTCGAAACGCCACTCCACCTGAAATGATTTTCACAAATCTTTATTCGCAGAGCCACGAACACAACCCCAGCTGGTGTCTGTCCCTACGTGTTTCGGTGCACCTGCACTTTATCCATGGGAGAGGGAGACAGGTAAAATCTGGATTGGAACAACACGCCATTTTCCCAAATGGCATTCACTCTCCAGTGAGTGGTATGCCGGGAAATGAAGTCTATAATTTATCCTTCCGGTAGGTTCCGTGATTTTTACCCCATTGCTTTAACTCCCGCTTTATTTACAGTGTTCCAAGCCCTCCAGTGGGCTTCAGGGCTGTCTTTATCAATGGTAAAAAAATTGAGTGTGTAACATTTTTTTCCTACTTAGGGATACATTTTGATCAGAACAATACCTGGCCAGCTGCAATATTAGCCCGGAAAACTATGTTTCTAAAAGCTACCGGGGCATTAGTCAGCATGTCAAGAAAATTGGGCTCTCGACCAGTCCCTGAATTGCTTGCAATTTATAAAACTAAATGTGTCTCTACAGCCACTTACGGCGCTGGGATATGGGGCTTTACCAACGCACAATGTATACAGAGCTGTGAAAATAATTTCTTGCGCTATCTATTAGCTGTGCCCATTTCAACTGCTACATATATATGTCATTCTGAGGTAGCCTTAAAGCACATTGTAGATATTATAAAGTCTGGCCCTTTACTATTATGGCACAAGATATGGAAACCCCCGAAGCAGTTTTTAACCGGGATGTCATCATCGACTGTTTAAAATTGGACAATGTATATTGCATTCCATGGTTACGACATATTAAGGATATTGCGGACGAAATTGGACATCCAGATTTATTTACAAATCCAGATTGTATGAATATTACCTCCAGGAAGCTATTAAAAAATGAATACTTGTCCTATCTGCAGGAAAAGCGATGGCTTGTGGAGAAAACGAAACATTCAGTTATGGAAAACCACACTATGCTGTCTTGCACTGGGATTCAGCCATATTTGTCATATGTGACGAGTCCCTTTGATCGGATGTTATTGACACGTTTTAGGCTGGGTATTGTGCACAGGGTCAGTACATTTCCTTGATGAATGATTGGTCACGTACTCTTACATTGTGTCCTTGCGATAGTAGCTCGACACAAACGACATTGCATGTAACTCTTTTTTGTAGGTTTTATACGTCACCGAGGAGGGTGTTTTTATTACCAATTTTAAAACAATACGGTCTAAGACATTGTAGAGCGTCATACTTAAAGTTACAATGTATGGAAGATTAATTGACAATGGATAGTATAATAAGATTATTTAAAATGTGTGATCAGATTAAGAAAGACAATTAGGTTGTAAAACTACTGTATTGCATTATTTATCTTCCTGGAAATGCTTTTTTATCTGTACTTTTATGTTTTTCAAATGAAATACGAATAAAGTAATTTGACTTGACTTAACTATATATATATATATATATATATATGCACGAATGCAGCTCTCTCACCAAACCAGCGCAGCAGCCGCCACAGCAATGATGGAAAAGAAAGCCACGCCACTCCAACGTCCGTTATGGGCTAAAAACGATTTATTAAGCGCTCAAGGCCACCAGATCTTACGCGTTTCGGGCGTCCGCCCTTGTTCACAGATCGTTAGTCAGTAAGTTCACAATGGCTTAAGTACAAAAAGTTTTTCCCGGGCATTTTTTTCTTCACAACCACGTGATAAATTGACATAAAAGACACACTACCTAGCTTAGGCTGAGGCAGTCTTTCCTCTAAATCAGTGCCATGATGGATATATACATAAGTAGAATAACAACATGAATGCGTTTTTTAAAATTACAATCAAAATACAATTCATTTTATAATTAGAAAAATAAATATATTGGAATCTATAAAAATATATATACATTTTTATAAAAAACATGTAATTTGAGACACTGTGCAAATATCGCAATTTTAGTAGTGGTAGCAATTGGTCACTGATACATAAATGGCATGTTATGTATAAAGAGAAAATAATGTCAAATCATTAAAATCTAATGCCAGTATGTGACCCCAATGCAGTCTCAAATCTATCTGACAATAGATTTGTTTTTCAAATGAAATACGAATAAAGTAATTTGACTTGACTTAACTATATATATATATATATATATATATATATATATATATATATATATATATATATATATATATATATATATACGTTTATATAGATATATATATCCAGGTTCCACTCTCCTCGCTACCACTCTCGCAGCGCTCGCCAGAAAATGAGAGAGACAGTCTCTTACTTTGTGCCGCAGCCGCTGGTATTTTTTATTGGTCAAATCTTCTGTGCATTGCTGTGGCAAAAAACCAAACGCGTTTCGGCGTACCCTGACGCCTTGTTCGCTGGTATTCCCAGATATATATATATATATATATATATATATATATATATATACACACACGAAATTTTAGCTGGTCCCTAGCCTCTGTTTCGGCGGGCTCACGGCAGGGGTAGCCACCCCCTTTAACATCTACACATTCAACCAGCGTGTTCCTCCCTGCGATCCCAGAAAAGAACAACACAGGAGCCGTGGCCTCTGTTCGTGGTGCAGTTTAATTCAGACACAACGTCCTACGCGTTTCGGAGTCAACTACTCCTTCATCACGGGCCTATATATATATATATACTTGTTGCCTTATTAACTGTACTTTATTCGTTTAAAAGTAAACATAAATTAGAAGCTCATTAGTCCGAGATGGTGGCCTTTGAATAGGTCTCGCATTTACAAGACTTTCAGCTATTGGCATTGTAAATGACAATGCCTTTTATTTAATGGTTAATTAACAAAACAGATAAATAAAAGGCATTGTCATTTAGAATGCTAATAGCTTAAACTCTTGCAAATGCGAGACCTATTGCATTGCAAATGCGTGTCATGCTAATGCTTTGTTTTTACCTCTTTGTGCAGTTTTCTGCAAGTTTTTATTTAGTGTGACCTCGACCTAGAGGTATTGAAGTGATTTACATGAACACCAGTTACATTACATAAGGTCACATTCATTTCTTTTGGCACTGGAAATGTACCCAGAATCTCAGGATGTTGAGCCATCTCTAAGATTTGAATCTAGCTTGTTCAGTTCCAACGTTGGAAGCTCTCGCAATAATGCCCTTCCTAGTTGAAATGAGTGTGGCAGGCAGAAGGTACATGAAAGCTCGGCTTGTATGGACTCAAACTTTCAAGATCACCTAAAACTGATCCACAGCCAGGGTTCAGGCACAAGCACTGATCAAGCTTTCAGTGGGTCTCCGATCTCTAGTTGGGAGAGTAGGGACAGAGGTTTACCTGCCAATGATGCAGCAGGTACAGTGACTCTGGGGTGACAGCCTATGAACAGCCTTCTGCACCTTCATCATGATCTGTGTAGGGGTTCTGAGAGTGTTTATGCATTTTAACTTGTGTAAGATGCATGCAGTAATATGCTACAGGTTGGGGCATGTATTATACCATTAGGATAGTAGCAGTGCATGCGTCAGTGTACGAGCAGCCACC
The DNA here is from genome assembly GCF_964261635.1 of Lissotriton helveticus. Taxonomy (NCBI): domain Eukaryota; kingdom Metazoa; phylum Chordata; class Amphibia; order Caudata; family Salamandridae; genus Lissotriton; species Lissotriton helveticus. The sequence goes on along the minus strand of NC_136061.1, from coordinate 380,961,551 downwards.
AGGGCGAGGCACTCATAAACATACCCCTAGAATGAATGTGAAATTACAATGCCTAATAGAGTAACGGCTTGATTCACAAAGGTAAACGTACACTTTTGTGTAAGTTTTCTATTTTTTTGTATTCACAAACTATGACTTTATTGTTACTAACAGAAATTTTCTGACTCTGGAGATTCAGCAGTTGGAATGGAGAGCTCCACACATAAAAAGATAGGACACACCTTCATTTTTATAGTAACTGCTACGAGTGGGGATCTCCACAGTAATAAAATGACTATTCTTTAAATTAAACTTGTAGTTTGTGAATTCCAAAAAATAGTGAAATTACCAAAATTTTTGTTTACCTTTTCAATCAGGCGCTAAGCGTGTCAGTCTGTTTTCTGCCAGACGCTACAGTGAAGTAAATAACTGTGTTATCTCAAGTAAGATATTGTGTTTGGCTGAATTTGTTCTCAACAGTATGGCAGTGTTACAAATTGAGAGCATTTCATATTCTGATATCTTGTTACAATACATTGCACATTCTCAAATTATAGTTAATGGCACTGGAATTATGTAATTTTATGGCTGTGGTGTTGTCTACACATTTATGAATTTGCCACACAATCTATCATCTGCTGTGTATGTTTTAGATTTAAAAGAAAATGTTCTTAGCTCAGAGATCAAAAGTCACTAAAATTCTGCAATACATGTGTGGCGCAAAGGTAGACTGTTCCCTTTTCAGTTGCTTATTGCTATACTTGGGTATTAAACTTGTATGAATGAGATGCAACCTAGGCCAAGACAGTGTATGTGTATGAAAATAGCAAAATAATGAAGTAATACTATCACAACTTGTCCCCACATTACGCCACATAATTTGCCTTTTCTTGTTGCATGCTTTAGTCAACTCTGTTGCATAATTTGTTGCTCCCTACCAGATAACTTCAGCGGCCCTGGTGACTGATCATAAATCATTTCAATAAAGGGCCACCATGGGCTATGCAATGTGGGAAGATATACACAAGGTGGCATTAATGCTATTATCTAGATGTACTCAGAACTAAATAACCCTCGCCAAGAACCTTCGTCTCATTTTTGACTGCAAACTCAACACCACAGCCCAAGTGAACACCATCAGTCCCTTATGAGCTACACTGGCTACCTGTACTCAAACAAGCACATTTCAAATCCTCACTCAAACTTTAAGGCACTCTGGTTCAGCGTACCACAACAATATAATCTACTTTCTAAACCTTTCATACACCTTAGTTCCGCAAGGCTCCAACTTGCTGACACCCCTCACATATAGAAAACCAGTTCCGGCAGTTGAAACTTCTCCTACATCTCTCCTAAAGCATGAAATGATGTGCCGTTACACATCCAAAGCCACTCATCATTTCTTGAATTCCACAAGAAGCTGAAGACCTCCCTTTTCGAGTAACCACATTAGGCCCCAGGTTTGGCTGATCTCACACCTGCTCAGCACCAGGACACCCCCCTGGTTGAGAATGCTCTTTACAAAACCGACATAACATGACATGACGCAAGAGAAGCAAATGCAGTGTATGGATCTTTCAGTTCAAACGGGTACAAAACTCAACCATGGCTGTAGTATTCTGTTAGTGTGGATGATTGCTTTTGTTTTCCATGTTGTGTGTCTGTTTGCCTTTGCGCCTACATCCTTAATATGGATGGGCTAAGAGACAAAACATTTCCCTAGTGTGCGTGGGTCACGCCCTATTCAAATGAGGGAACATCCTATGAATATAGCACTGACCATACATACGGGCCAGCGGTTTAGTATTTAGTATACGGAGGGACTGCACAAACATATGTGGCCCCTTCTGTAACCATGGCACTGTGGAATACGGCACCGAAGGTTACTTGTTTGACTGCAGTTAAAGGTTTTACACATCTCAGGCATGAAAACTGCTCTTAGTGGTCAACAATACTGCTTTCTTTTTTTCCAAATGTGTTGCTGTCTTTTTTTTCTTTTTTATCAATGAAAGTACACCACAAGAGAATGACATGAAAATAAACAATGACAAAGTTCATAGTATGCAAAGAAATAAGTGTTGGGAAAATTGCAAGGAGTCCGTGGCCAGGCTTCCTAATGTGATATGTCAAGGCTTAGGTGTGGTAACAGGGACCTCCTTTACCTTGAACTACTAGTACAATCTGTTTGGAATCGAGGTGCTTCTTTTGAAGCGTGACCTGCTGAAATTAGAAAGGGTTGGGGCTGTTGAATATAGACATCAGCTCTTATCAAATAACTCTCTAGATGTACTGTGCACTGTATGCCTGTTTGGAAGAAGATATAATGTAATCTTGGGTTTGTAGGCTACCTCCAGAATTGACAAAAACAGGGATCACATTGGCCCACCCCAACTTGTCCTTGGCCCATCCAGACAAAAATTCCTGAAACCCGAATTGAGGGGAAAAGTTACAAGGATTAAGGAAAAGTCAGACCTGGGAGATAAAGAAGCAGCTAAAGGCAAAGGCATAAGGACTGTGGACAGAAATAATATGTCTGATTATAAAACGATTAGAAGAGGAGGAGTGAGGAAGAAGACTCGAGTCTTGGCTCCACGCACCGTTAGTCCACAGCCCAGTGGTTTGGGTAGAGTACCAGCACTTACTTTTTCTCCATTTACAGCTCTGAGGATGGCTGTTTTAAATGGTCAAGTCTGAAAAGAACTGGAACTTCGCATGCTTAGAAAAAAAGAGATTATTTCTCCCGTACAAGGCGGCATCTGCGAGACTGCAGTCTCGTGATAATACTTGCAAGAGTCGAGAGCCTGGAGCTTAGATAGTTGTCCCCGGAAGCCACTGAGTACTTCTCTGCGCTATGAATCCATCTCCCGCTGACACTGTTATCATTTTGCATACCTGAAATATGCACTGCTCATAAATCATTCTGTCTGAGAATCAAACAGAAGTCGGTGACATCGATAGCGCAGAGCTCCACGAGACAGAAAGGGCGCGAGTACGTGTGAGGATCCTGGACACGTTCTGAGAGGGGGAGGGAGGATAGGGGGGGAGGAGGGTTGTGGCAAGAGGAGCCTGGAGGTAGAATTCTGAAGTCATTTGGATTAAGACGCTTCAGAAACTCCACATAAGAGAACACATCAGGTGCCTAACTGAAAGCAAAGCGGTGCTCCCAGAGCCTGAAGCCTCTTGGCAGTCTGGAGAAAGATAGTGTGACAAGCAACCCACTCATGTATAGGACCTCAAGACCACTGGAACGTAGCCCGTACATTCATTGCATAACCCTAACGGAGCTACCATTTTCTCAATAATTTAAAACTGGAATTTCTAAACTGCTTTACTTCAAGTCTCACTGACATGAAATTTTGCACAGAGAAGAGACTTCAAGACACACGGGCTATAATCCTATGATAGAACGTAAAAATGTTCAACGATATGAAGCTTGCAAAGCATATTTTATGATGTGAAATAGAAGTGAAACAACAGTCAGGTTCACTTAAAAACATACACACTCCGTCCCTCTCAGCGACATTATAAGGGTATCATGTCACCGTAGATCCAACGCGCGCTCTGAATCATTCAACAAAAATGGTTGCGGCCCGGGGCTGGTTTCATTTTTCTCACTGTCAAATATGGCGGAAGGTGCAACAATCATTTGAGTGACTATTTTGTGCTAATAATAACTATGTAAGAGATCTTAAGAATATCAAGCTAGAAGCAGACAACCGAAGACGTGTGTTGCTCCGGCACTGTCAGAATTCAGAGATTGTTTGAGAGTCAAAGACTTGAGCCAAACATGCCCGTGCAGGGACAGGCTGGGCTCCATGGTTCTGCCGCGGAGTCTATGGGGACAGGCTGGGGTTCATGGTCCTGCCACAGCTTATATGGGGACAGGCTGGGGTCCATGGTCCTGCCGCGGTGTCTATGGGGACAGGCTGGGGTCCATGGTCCTGACGCGGCGTCTATGGGAACAGGCCGGGGTTCAAGGCCCTGCCGCGGCTTCTATGGGGACAGGCTGGGGTCCATGGTCCTGCCACGGCGTCTATGGGGACAGGCCGGGGTTCAAGGCCCTGCCGCGGCGTGTATGGGGACAGGCTGGGGTTCATGGTCCTACTGCGGCGGCTATGGGGACAGGCTGGGGTTCATGGTCCTGCCACGGCATCTATGGGGACAGGCTGGGGTTCATGGCCCTGCCGCGGCGTCTATGGGGACAGGCTGAGATTCATGATCCTGCCGCGGCGTCTATGGGGACAGGCTGGGGTCCATGGTCCTGCCGCGGTGTCTATGGGGACAGGCCGGAGTTCAAGGCCCTGCCGCGTCATCTATGGGGACAGGCTGGGATCCATGGTCCTGCCGCGGCGTCTATGGGGACAGGCCGGGGTTCAAGGCCCTGCCGTGGCGTGTATGGGGGCAGGCTGAGATTCATGGTCCTGCCGCGGCATCTATGGGGACAGGCTGGGGTCCATGGTCCTGCCCCGGCGTCTATGGGGACAGGCCGGGGTTCAAGGCCCTGCCGCGTCATCTATGGGGACAGGCTGGGATCCATGGTCCTGCCGCGGCGTCAATGAGAACCCAGCTCCGCTTTGCTCAGATTTAGCAGAAATGCTTACCAGTCCATGTATAGTCTGGGAGCAAGGACCACGGTACCAACTGAACAAGTGCAAAAGATGTAGCCCATGACTGTCTGAGAAAGAAAGAGTTGTCAGATTGTTACAACATTTCTAACCACGGGTGAAGACAATTCGCCTTCTTGCTCATGTAGGAGGACAAAGCCAAGCAGCCAATAACGACTACTGGCTGGTAACTGGACATCTAATCACCCCAGAATGTTTACTTAGTTTAACAGGAATCTGATTCTGAGGGGAGATGGTTACTCTTTTGTCTTTCAAGTAACAATGTTTCTGTTTATTTTTTTAACCTTAATGGACCTACCAATCCTGACAGTCACTTTTGGTCTGGTATCACACAAAAACGTTTACAATATCCAGACTATCTTTTTATTTTTGCAGGAGACTGTAATCCGATTGTTGACGCGTTTATCGATAGAGTTTCTACTTCTACATATGTACCTCATAAATCTCAGAACATTTTCTTACAAGCAATTTCACAGTGCACTCTGATTAATGCTTGGAGACTTTCCAATCCAACTCTGCGGGAGAGCACTTTCTATTCTCCCACACACCGTTCTCAATCAAGGATCAATTATATATTTATGTCAAACTCCTGATCACAAATCTTACATTCCGCTGACCTAGGTTCCATTTTAATTTCAGATCACCCCCCCCAGATCAATTCACTTAGTTATTTTACCCAATACTAATAAAACTGACGCTATCGAACATTTTTCCTTCTATTGCACTCACTGGAGTGGGAATAGTATTTTAGTCCCTCTGATATCCAACACTTTTCCTACTGTTGCACTAGCTAGAGCCGGAATAGTAAGTTTCACTCCTCCGCTATCCAACACTTTCTCTACTGTTGCAGGAGTGGGAATAGTAATGTTTTACCTTCTGCTATCCAACACTTTCTCTACTGTTGCTACCACAGGAGTGGGAATCGTAATTTATTCCCATCTGTTATCCAACACTTTCCCTACTGTTGCACTCACTGGAGTGTGAATAGTAATTTTATCTCCTATGATATCTAACACTTTCCCTACTGTTGCACTCGCTGGAGTGGTGATAGTAATTTCATCCCCTCAGTTAAACAAAGCTTTCACTTCTGTTGCACTAGCTGGTGTGGGAAAAGTAATTTTTACTCCTCCGCTGTCCAACACCTTCCCTAATGTTGCACTTGTTGGAGCGGGAATAGTAAATGCTTTCCCTCCACTATCCAACACTTTCCCTACTATTATATTCACTGGAGTGGGATTATAATGTTTACCTCTCCGTTATCCTACACTTTCTCTACTGTTGCACTAGCTAGAGTTGGAATAGTAACTTTTACCCCTCCGGTATTCAACACTTTCCCTACTGCTGCATTTGCAGGAGTGGGAATAGTAATTTATCCCCCTTTGCTATCCAACACTTTCCCTACTGTTGCACTCACTGGAGTGAGATTAGTAATGTTTTCCCCTCTGCTATCCAACACTTTCTCTGCTGTTGCTCTTGCAGGAGTGGTAATAGTATTTTTTTCCCTTGTGCTATCCAACACTTTCCCTACTGTTGCACTCACTGGAGTGGGAATAGTTATTTTATCTATAAACAATATACAATGGAGGGAAGGTTCAAGGGACAGTTTAACGACCTGTGCACAGTTATTATCCCCCTAATAAGCTTACTACAAAACAACGGATAACTGTGGGTCTTACAACAAGAAACCAAACTATGTGTGTGGAGGCTGGCTATGTGTCTACTTCAGAATTTAATTAGAAGACAACCTATTGGACATATACCCACTATGAAAAAATGTCCATCAGTTACTCGTTCTGTGTCACCCAGTACATCATTTGGTCTACTTCACAGTAGGTAGTCCATTTTATTGTCTCCATAAGTAGAGGAGATAGTTCTTGAAAATAGATGTCTGGTGGGTGTTATTTACTAGTAACTGAAAGCAGTGCATGAGTGATTAGTGAGAAAAAGAAGGTAAAGGTGTTTTAATAAAATTGGATAATGCATACAATATAACTTTATTCTGGAGTCATGCACATCCAAGACTAAAAACATTAAAGTGCAAAAAAGTCAGCTGGTTCAAACAAATAACTTCTGACTGGGTAATCTGGTCGACATGTTTCTGCGGACTCTAGAGGTCAAAAATAGTACCTGCCGCTTCCTCAGGACCCATTAACTTAATTGCTACTGCTTGTGTATGAAAAAATTACTTATAACAAAAGAGTGTATATTACAAGAAAGGACATAAGTGAACAAAAATGCTAAATGTCACCTGTTCACATTCAGTTTTCCTCCTTCTTGGGTCAGGAAATCCAATTGTCAATTCGCCAGAATGTCCACACACAGATAGAGGGTTTAAAATATGACAACACCATCATTAGTACGGGTTATGATTAGACATTGCTAAACTGTTCTTAGCATATAAGGGTCCATTGACCTTAGTATGCACCCCATTGTTCAGGAAATAACAAGGGCTCACCTTATATTGTAAGGGGAAAGTGCCTCGCCTCACCTGGCAAACAGCTCAGGAAACTGAAGCACCGCTCTGTGGTACAGAAAATATTAAAAATTGTGACGAAACATATAACTACTGGACAGTGTATGACCTAATTCCTACATATACTCACTAGCTTAATAGGTGTGTTAAAAGGCACCTCATGCTGTCAGTTTATTCTGATGCAGGTTTATTTTTGGCCAACTAGTATTTTTTCTGTTCAAATTCAAGTTGCTAATCCTCATTTTACACGCTAAGCGCAGATGGAATATAGCTCAATAGCTTAGACATCCTCTAGTTCCTGCCCCATCATTAGTGTGCAAGGGACTCAGCTTATGCATATAGCCATGGCTGTGGACCTAGATTCTCGAACAACGAGAAAGGGTCCAATGTCAGTCAATTTCACTTTGTTTATTGGTTGATCTCACTCTGACCTCGTTAAGCATGGAGACCGGGTGCTTTGACTATTTTAAACTTCACCACACACATCGCTTGTGATTATTTATACAGCGCGCATGTATCAGTGGGTTGGTCTTAATACGCCCGTTAGTCAGTGTCACTTTAGTTACTGGTTGATCACACTTTGACCGCACTACGCACGGAGACCGGGCGCTTTAACTATTTATAAACTAGGACCCGACAGCGCGTCTCTCTGTTCAACAGACACATACAGCACGCTAGCATAAGTGGGTTAATCTCAGTACGCCCCCTTGACCAAGCACCCTTACCTGTCCGTCGGTACTCCTTGCAGCCTACCGGGCTGTTTGGGGAGGTGCCGCGGTGCAGGCAAACTGCTTCCTTATTGTTTCTTGTCTGTCCGTGATTGGACCGCAAGTTTTCAATAGAACTACCATGACTCATGGGAAGTGTAGTTCTGTGTTATCGCGCATAACTAGATGTCGATTCTCCTTTATTCTAGCTTGATCTACACCAGTATAGTCAATGTCGATAATATCATATATCTGCATTAATCACCGGTTAACAGCAAGTAAATGCCTTCTTGTTTATGATAAACTTCTCATGTAGTCATGGTGGAATAATTATCGATCTCATGCCGGATGTCAATTACAATATGCATAACGGACTCCTCGGTGTCCGGCTAGGGATAACCTGACGTATTCTGTGATGTGTAGTCCACAATTGAGTTTAGTTGACGTTCGAAACTGTCATATGTGTACTCCTAAATATTCTTTATATTAGTAAACATTAAACACATATTCTCTAATTTATATTGCTACCTCGTCAAGATACCAATAGATGGCCAAAGATTCCATTGTTACAACAGGACGCCCTGCTCAATTGTGAGTCTTTTTAAGGGGTTGTTCAGATGTTGTATAGTCATAAAGTGACCTACCTCATTATTCATACATGAGGCAACTTATGCTTGTGGGCGGATCTACAGTGCCATCCACGGAATGTCTTCGTTGAGCCCGGCTTTGTCACAGTTAAGTTTGTACACCCACTTTTGTTCTATTTTGAAAAGATATTTGGGCACATCAGTGATGTGTGCTGGGATGTTGGGTTGTTCTAGCACAGTCCATTCAAAATCCGTATGTTTATGGCCCACCTGAATGTAGTGGTTCGTTAGACGGGTCGCTTGTTTTTTGTATCTTATTGTGCTTTTGTGTTCGGAAATTCGTGTTCTTATTTTCCGGGTGGTCATTCCGACGTACCTTAGTGTGCACGGACAAGTGATAAGGTAGATCAAGTTGTTGCTGTTGCAATTCGTGAATCGTTTTTGTACCCAATGACGAGTAGTCCCAATGTCTATCGATGTCGTGTGTTTGGTCTGGCGGCATGCAGCACAGTTTCCGCACGGGTGATGCCCTGTTACTGGTGGCATATTCCATAGTGTGCCAACTTGGCGAATCTCTCTCGCTACAGGTCTGGTGTGAATCAGTTGGTCTCTTAAGCTAGTTGCTCGTTTGAAAGCAAATAGTGGTTGCTCCAGAGAATCATGCCCAGTATTCAGAATCTTCCAGTGCTTGCGAACTATGCGTTGGATCGCATTCGACCTCGTACTGAAAGTATTAACGCAAGTCAATCTTTTGGTTTTTTCTTTGGGGACCGGCGGTTCTAATAGGGCTTCCCGGTTGTTGTTCGCGGCTCTTTTCACTGAGCGCTTGATGAGCCTCTTGGGGTAACTCCTATCGCCTAGTTGTTGAGCTAGGTCCTCAGAATGTTTCTTGAAGTCCTCTTTGGACGAACAGTTACGTTGTACACGTAAAAACTGTCCGTATGGTAAATTGTCTCGTAGAGACTTCGGATGACAGCTGGTGTAATGTAGCAGTGAATTTCGGGCCATAGGCTTCCTGTACAGTTCTGTTTTAAGACCCTGGGGTGTAGCTGTAATCAGTAAGTCCAGAAAAGCCAAAGAATGTTTGTTGCTTTCTATAGTAAAACGCAAGAACTCATTTTGATTGTTCAGCCACATGTGGAAGGACTGGAGAGAGTCTTCGTCCCCACGCCAGATCACTAAAATATCATCAATATATCTCCTCCACGTACATATTGATGATATATAAGGATTGTCAATGTTAAGGACGTGATCCTGTTCGAATTTGTGCATGTATAGATTTGCCAGGCTCGGCGCAAAAACGCTCCCCATGCTCGTCCCTGATGTTTGTAGGTAGCACTGGCCTTCAAACTCGAAAAAGTTCTCTTTCATTGCTATTGTGGCTATATTCATAATCATAGAGACCGGTGTTATAGAGTCGTCGAGGTCACGTTCACCCAGTAGGGTTTCAATCACTTCCAGCGTTTCATTTTGGGGGATGGAGGTATATAGTGCCTCTACGTCAAAGGATACTAGAAGATCCGTTGCGGGATCGAATTCTATATCGGGCAGAATTCTAAGTAGATCCTTCGTGTCCTGAAGGTAGGTTGGCATCAGTTTGACCATTGGTCTCAGAAAAATGTCGACAAACGTTGATAGGGGTTCTAATATCGATCCGATCCCCGAAATGATCGGGCGACCGGGTGGGGGTCTCTGCGCCTTGTGAATCTTTGGCAGGACATAGAAGTATGGCCTTATGGGATGTGGAGTTGTCAGATAGGCTGCTTCCTTAGTTGTAATCCATCCTTCTGTCAAAGCCTCCTCTACAATATGTCCAATCGTTGTTACTAATCTAGGAGTAGGGTCCTCTGTCAGTAGTTGGTAAGAACGTGCATCTCCTAGTTGACGTAAACATTCCTCTCTGTAGGTTGATGTGTCCAAAAGTACCGTAGCTCCGCCCTTGTCGGCTGGTTTGATCGTAATTGAATCGTCCTTCATTAGCTCTTTCAAGGCCTCTTGTTCAGATTTCGGGATGTTAATGAATGGTTTATGTGTTTGTTTAAATAACTGCTGCACATCATGCTGTACGGCTTCTTCGAAAGTAAGAACCTTGGCTGGCACCGTGCCTGTTGGAGGACTGAAAGTGGATGGTTTTTTCAGTCCGGTGTTCTGGAAATTCGTCTCAGTTTGGTCATTTTTGGAGAAGAAAAACTGAAGTCTCACCTTCCGAAAAAATTTGGATATTTCGATCTGTGTTTGGAATGGATCACCTACATTAGTGCCCACGAAGCCCAGGCCTCTATTGAGTACCTTCTCTTCAAGTGGTGTCAAAATCCGTGAGCTTAAATTGACTATGAGGCTGGACCCACGCTCGTCCCTGCCTGTTCTTGTGGGATCTGTTTGCCGCTCCGGAGCCCCATCCCTTGCTGGGGGAGGTTCCATTGTACTTGCCCCTGTGTCCGGCGTCTTCCGCGCGATCTCCCTCTGCCAAACCCTAAAAAAGGCACATTGTGGTTCGGTAGATATGGTCCTGGTCCAAAAGGACCCGTGTTTTGAGGGAATTGTGGTGGGCCTTGCGTCCAAGGATTGGGTGGCCACCAGGGATTAAATTGCCCTTGATTATAATGCTGTAAACCTCTTTGTTTCCACTGGCCTCTCCCTCTTTTGGTAGTTGTTGAGTTGTTCTGATTGGAGGAGTCAGAGTCGGAGGAGTTGTCTTCAGAGGAAGAAGTCCCATAGGTAGAGCCCCCTGTCCTTCCATTGCGATTGAATGGCATTGGAACATAGTTGGCACTCGTATACGGGTAGATCTTCTCTTTAGAGAATTTTGCTAGATCTTTCTTGCATTTCTCTAATTTTGTAAACAGGATGTTATCTTTAAAATCCTTATTCGTTTTATTGTTTTCATCCTGTTGTTTCGTGAATAATTTGCCCGATATAGTGGCTTTTATTTGTCCTTCCAGTAGTTGGATCTCTTTCATGATTTTATCTGCAGCTTTCTTTGCAGTCTTTATGATTAAGACTAGCCAGTCTCTTGTACACTTCCAGGCAATGAGGTACCAGTCTCTTATGAAATCCGGATCATCCAAAAAGAGTCTCGGTGAATTAACGACAATTAATCAAGAGGGTGCACCATTCCCTCTGAGATATTCTGCCATACTGATTCCATGTATACACGTTCGGGAATGACTTTTCTTTAACATCAAAATCTTTGGCCACCCATCCTGACTAGTATCTTGAGGTTTGGGTAGGTTTTCTAACATGCTCGGATTGTCATCCAGTATTGACTGTATTTCCGCCTCGTCATAGGCTAAACCTAGATTGGAAGCCATCGAGGTACAGTGACAGAAAAATTTAAGGTTCTTTTGGTTAGAGGTCAGCTAACATGTGGTGTTTGAACAGATATGTGTGTATCGTTGTCTTATGGTTATAAGCACTGAGCAGCTATCAACATGAATCTACACAACCCTCAATCCACATATACCTTAAAGAGTGGACCGTGATAATGTACATTTACCACTTTTCTTAAAAATGAACCCGCAGCCTTAGCTGCTCTAGAACTATAAACAATATACAATGGAGGGAGGGTTCAAGGGACAGTTTAACGACCTGTGCACAGTTATTATCCCCCTAATAAGCTTACTACAAAACAACGGATAACTGTGGGTCTTACAACAAGAAACCAAACTATGTGTGTGGAGGCTGGCTATGTGTCTACTTCAGAATTTAATTAGAAGACAACCTATTGGACATATACCCACTATGAAAAAATGTCCATCAGTTACTCGTTCTGTGTCACCCAGTACATCATTTGGTCTACTTCACAGTAGGTAGTCCATTTCATTGTCTCCATAAGTAGAGGAGATAGTTCTTGAAAATAGATGTCTGGTGGGTGTTATTTACTAGTAACTGAAAGCAGTGCATGAGTGATTAGTGAGAAAAAGAAGGTAAAGGTGTTCATAAAATTGGATAATGCATACAATATAACTTTATTCTGGAGTCATGCACATCCAAGACTAAAAACATTAAAGTGCAAAAAGGTCAGCTGGTTCAAACAAATAACTTCTGACTGGGTAATCTGGTCGACATGTTTCTGCGGACTCTAGAGGTCAAAAATAGTACCTGCCGCTTCCTCAGGACCCATTAACTTAATTGCTACTGCTTGTGTATGAAAAAATTACTTATAACAAAAGAGTATATATTACAAGAAAGGACATAAGTGAACAAAAATGCTAAATGTCACCTGTTCACATTCAGTTTTCCTCCTTATTGGGTCAGGAAATCCAATTGTCAATTCACCAGAATGTCCACACACAGATAGAGGGTTTAAAATATGACAACACCATCATTAGTACGGGTTATGATTAGACATTGCTAAACTGTTCTTAGCATATAAGGGTCCATTGACCTTAGTATGCACCCCATTGTTCAGGAAATAACAGTCACAACTCTCCCTCTGTCAGTCCCAGTTAGGAGGGAAAAGTAAAAAGGGCAGAAAAAAACTTCTGGGCCATATGGGCAGTACTTGATTGACGATAAAGAGCTTTACTAAAGTTGTGAAGCAAGGCGCCAAAACTAGACTCAGAGTGTAGAAAGAGCCTATTGTAATCTGTCTGGAAGTAAAATGCAATGGAGAAAAACAGCTGCAAATAAAGGAGCAAAAATAAGGAATAAAGAATTCATAGTGTAGTATCATAATGGATAATGATGGGGCCCTTCTGCAGAATGTGATGAGGTCCTCATGAGTCTTCCACATCTCACAGGTATTCATTGGCCTTTAGCCAAAGGAGCTCCTTGAGGGGTTATGGCACACTGCATCATCCTGCGCACTAGCATACTCCTACTCCAAAATTCTCAGCCTGACAGTCTAGACCTTGCGCATGGCCACCAGCATGCCAACGCCCAGGCGGCAGGTTTGGCTAAGCAGACAGGGAAACCTTTGTGCACACCAAGCGTGCCAACTCCAAAGGGCTGCAAGTTTCTGTGGCAAACATTTAACTAAGGGCCACATGTACCAACATTTGTAATAGCGATTACCTAATTGTGATTTTCTGCAAATCACAATTAGGCAATCGTTATTACAAATATTTGAAACTCATAAAGTTTCATTTACCAATTCCTAGGGGGTCACAAATTAACATATCTCATTAATGTAATAAGGTAGATCGCAATTTGCGACCCCCTAGGGATCACTAAAATCACAGGGATAATGGCCTGCTAGGGTCAGTAGACCACCGTGTCCGTCATGGCTTTTCAATGAAGCAATATATTTTTTTTAAAAGCAGAACTTTTTCCTTAAAAGAAAACGGGTTGTGTTTAAAAGAAAAAAATGTAATGCTTTCTTTTCATTTTTTAAGTGCAGGCAGTGGTTCGTGTGACCACTGCCCACCATTCCCAGAGCGGAAGGGGTCCCATGGGGAACCCATCCCTTTTGCCAATGGTTTACCACTAACTTGAAGTAGGTGGTAAAATGCGAATGTTTTGCAACCACATTCATGGTCACAAAACATACCGCTCCTATTCGGTATTTGGAATGGACGCCCTCAACACGCCACTTAAAAATACCAAATTCCAAATCTATTTTGCGATTGGGTAACAGGCTACCAAATCACAAAATAGGGTCTGTGACATGGGAAAAGCCATTTTTGCGTTCAGCCTGTTTGTGAATGCAAAATAGCTACATACAGGTGGTTCTAAATGAGCCGGCATGTCAGCTTACAAAAGTATTTGATATTTTTGGCACCATTAACACTAAAATGTGTTTAAGCAGTATTTTTGTAAGAATAGATCGACTTGAATGCACCAGCAAATTGTTAACAGCTTCACCAAAACACAAAGAGCTACTTACCAGGTTTACAAGTTGTGACCTATGGGATGTCTGTAACAAACCACATTAACCCATAGTGACATATTAGATTTTGCATTTATATGTTTGTATTTATCAATGTATTTTAGATTTTCTATACTTTTATGATTTACAGTGTTTACATTGAATAAAGTAGTTTTTTGATTTCATTTGACCTATGGTATGTCTGTAACAAACCATATTAACCAACAGAGACATTATGCATTGAGTTAAAAAATTTAACAGATCAGTCGCACAGACTGTTTTGCTCTTGATTTCTTAACTTACATCTTTTCAGCATGTGTCCAAAGTTTAACAACACATGAGCTATGGTAATAATATTATACTACAAGCCTTGCACAATATATATAACTGTCTGGAGAAGGTGCCTTAACATTCCTGATATATCTTGAATGCAGTCTTTCTCAAATTAAATAAGTCAAGATAGCTTTGTTAAAGCATTTTCCTTTTTCATAAAATAAATGCATATGTACTGCCATGCCACGGCCTACAATGTCATTGACAGTCGTAACTTGCGTGTAGGCGGACCCTCAAATGCCTCAGGACAAGTGCTACTGGCCCTGCTGGTAGTGAGACAAAATATCGAAATTAAAATATCGATATACAATAATATCGATGTTTTAATTTCGATGGTATAGAATATCGATGTCCAAAATATCGACAGACAGAATATCGTTTTTTTAAGGTATGTATGTTACTAATATCGAAATGTACTAATATCGAAATTTTGTTTAGTGTTATGTATTTTATTATGTTGTTTATATGTTTGTTAAATATGTTTTGTAATGTATGTTTGAAAATTAGTAAATTTGTTTACATTTTGCGTTTTAGTATCAGAGCGGGTTGTGGGTTTATAGGGGAATAGGGTGGGAAGTAATTTAATAATAATTAATTAATTAATATATTTTTGTAAATATTTTAATTAATAATTATTGGTAATTAATTAATATTAATTAGTTAATTACATTAATTAGAGTTAATGTTTTAATATATATATATATATAAAAATTATTGTTAATTAATTAATAGGTAATTAAATAATATTAATTAGTAAATTAACTTAATTAGAGTTAATTTGCTAATATATTTAATTTTTTGTTATTGTTAATTAATAAGTAATTGGTAATTAAATAATATTAATTATTTAATTAAATTAATTAGAGTTAATGTGCTAATATATTTAATGTTTTTGTTATTGTTAATTAATAATTAATTGGTAATTAATAATTATTAAGTGATTAAATGATGTGATTTATTTATGTGTAGTGGGTTGTGTGTTTATAGGGGGATAGGGTGTGATATAATTAAATGTAATTAATTAAAGAGATTGTATTTATTTGTTGGTATTTATTGTTAATTAATTAGTAATTAATATGTTAATTAGCTCATTTATAATTACATCAATTTAGTAATATTAATTGTTATTAATTGATTAATAGAAATTTATAAAAATTGTTTTTTTTGTATGTGTAGTGTGTTGTGTGTTAAAGGGGGAGTAGTGTGGGAAGTAATTTTTACCCCCATGCTATCCAACGCTTTCCCTACTGTTGCACCCTCTGGAGTGGGAATAGTAAATTTTACCCCTACGCTATCCAACGCTTTCCCTACTGTTGCACCCTTTGGAGTGGGAATAGTAATTTTTACCCCTACGCTATCCAACGCTTTCCCTAGTGTTGCACCCTTTGGAGTGGGAATAGTAATTTTTACCCCTACGCTATCCAACGCTTTCCCTACTGTTGCACCCTCTGGAGTGGGAATAGTAACTTTTTACCGCTACGCTATCCTACGCTTTTCCTACTGTTGCACCCTCTGGAGTGGGAATAGTAATTTTTACCCCTACGCTATCCAACGCTTTCCCTACTGTTGCACTCTCTGGAGTGGGAATAGTAATTTTTACCCCTACGTTATCCAACGCTTTCCCTACTGTTGCACCCTCTGGAGTGGGAATAGTAATTTTTACCCCTACGCTATCCAACTCTTTCCCTACTGTTGCACCCTCTGGAGTGGGAATAGTAATTTTTACCCCTACGCTATCCAACGCTTTCCCTACTGTTGCACCCTCTGGAGTGGGAATAGTAATTTTTACCACTACGCTATCCAACGCTTTCCCTACTGTTGCACCCTCTGGAGTGGGAATAGTAATTTAAAGCCCTACGCTATCCAATGCTTTCCCTACTGTTGCACCCTCTGGAGTGGGAATAGTAATTTAAACCCCTACGCTATCCAACGCTTTCCCTACTGTTGCACCCTCTGGAGTGGGAATAGTAATTTTTACCACTACGCTATCCAACGCTTTCCCTACTGTTGCACCCTCTGGAGTGGGAATAGTAATTTAAACCCCTACGCTATCCAACGCTTTCCCTACTGTTGCACCCTCTGGAGTGGGAATAGTAATTTTTACCCCTACGCTATCCAACGCTTTCCCTACTGTTGCACCCTCTGGAGTGGGAATAGTAATTTTTACCACTACGCTATCCAACGCTTTCCCTACTGTTGCACCCTCTGGAGTGGGAATAGTAATTTAAACCCCTACGCTATCCAACGCTTTCCCTACTGTTGCACCCTCTGGAGTGGGAATAGTAATTTTTACCCCTACGCTATCCAACGCTTTTCCTACTGTTGCACCCTCTGGAGTGGGAATAGTAATTTTTACCCCTACGCTAACCAACGCTTTCCCTACTGTTACACCCTCTGGAGTGGGAATAGTAATTTAAACCCCTACGCTATCCAACGCTTTCCCTACTGTTGCACCCTCTGGAGTGGGAATAGTAATTTTTACCCCTACGCTATCCAACGCTTTCCCTACTGTTGCACCCTCTGGAGTGGGAATAGTAATTTTTACCCCTACGCTAACCAACGCTTTCCCTACTGTTGCACCCTCTGGAGTGGGAATAGTAATTTAAACCCCTACGCTATCCAACGCTTTCCCTACTGTTGCACCCTCTGGAGTGGGAATAGTAATTTTTACCCCTACGCTATCCAACGATTTTCCTACTGTTGCAATATGTGGAGTACGTATATCTATTAATTTATATGTAGAGTTTTTAATTTATTTTAAATGTATATGTATTAGTTATCATTTTTTAAATATGTTTTAATGTTTTTATTTAATATTTGTAAAATTATATGTATTTTTAAATTATTTTTACATTATTATTAATACATTTAAAAAAACGATATTTTTAATTTCGATATTTTTGTACTACGATATTCAATTTTCGATATTTTTGTACTTACCTTTATGAAGATATAACTCAGATATTTTTGACTCCGATATTTTTGTGTCGATATTATTGTATGTAGATATTCTGTCTGTCGATATTATGTCATAGATTCGTCCCTGCTGCATGTAATCTCAACTCTCCATCCTTTTGACAGAGAGCAGACCTTAAATTGACTAATAGTGCACTTTTCATTAACAACGCTTGGAGGCGGCAGGAAAGCAGCTTTGTGCTCTATATCAAAGGAAATATGTCATGATTAAAATGCTAAAGTGATCAAGAAATGAGGGCCCTAAAGTTAAAAAAATGGAGAGTCACTAACCAGTTTGCGACGCAAACAGGCCTTATTGGCCACATGTATAAAAATATCATTTTGTGATCAACAAAAGCGAACCATGGGGCAATGCTGTAGCCATCCCCTTCAGTATTTCAGGGGCATACGGGTGCGGCACTCCCACTCTACGCTGGCTCAGATTCCAGCATAATCTCAATGTTTTCTCTTCCAGAGAGAGATCTCTAAGGTCAAGCCTTTGTTGTAATATTATAAAGGATAGGATGTGTATCTGTATTCCTTTACCTCTCAAGTTCTCAGGGCCCCTAAATTCTATTGCGACTGCCTGCGTAAGGACCTGTAGTTGGGCTGCTATATAGTAAAGCTCCAGGTCAGGAACCGCTAGCCCGCCCTCAGCTTTCGGTCTCAACAACGTTTTTAGGGCCACTCTTCGCCTTCCAGATCCCCATAGGAATCCTAGTATCATGGAATTCAGCAACTTAAACATGGAACTCGGTATCCATATGGGTAATGTTCTAAACAAATACAGTAGCCTAGGAAGTGCCACCATCTTTATTAAGGCAATCCTTCCCGTCACTGACAACGGAAGCCTACTCCAGAATGCCATGCTACCCTTCAGTGCTCGTACACATCTCCCAATGTTCCCTTCCAGAATAGCACTGGCCTTGTGGTAAATATGCACACCAAGGTATGCTAGACAAGCCGGCTCCCAGCGTATATTCCGTGGTGTCGTAGGTGCCGCTCCCCTGGGTTTCACTGGAAACAGGGATGTCTTAGCCCAATTTACCCTTAATCCTGAGATGTCTCCAAATTCTGAGAGCAATCCTGTCGCCCCCTCCAGTGTTCTTTCAGCGTACGCCAGAAACATCAGTAAATCATCCGCATATTACGAGATATATTGCTGTTCCCCTCTGAACGTCAAACCCTCATATCTCTGTCCCAACCGAGCTCGTGCTGCCAGAGGTTCTATTGCCAAGCAAATAATAATGGGGAGAGTGGGCAGCCCTGTCTCGTCCCGCGTCTTACTTGATAGCGTGGGGAAATCATCGCTCCCACCTTACTCTAGCCACTGCAGAGGTATACAACACTTTCGTCCATCCTACGAATGCCTCTCCCAACCCAAAACATCCCATTGTTTAATACAGGTAGGGCCATTCTAGACTATCCAAGGCCTACTCTATGTCCACTGAAAGTACCGTGGCCATAGGCGAATCAAGGTGGTCCTCTCCCAAAACCCTCATCAATCTCCATATGTTTGTGGCTGTATTTCTAGTTGGGATAAACCCAGCCTGATCCCCATGAACCAATCCAGTCATATGCTGTTGCAGGCGCGACGCCAAGATCCGACTTAAGATCTTATAACCCGTCAACATCAATGACAATGGGCGACAAGCTACCTTGTCTGTACTCTCTCTCCCTGGCTTCAGCAATGGGATAATGAGTGCCTCTCGCATAGTCATAGGGAGATGGCCAAGTTCTCGCGCTTCCCTATAGACCTCCAGCAGCCTCGGGGCCAACAAATCTATATACTGCGAGTAAAACTCTATCAGCAATCCGTCTACTCCTGGAGTCTTATTGCGAGCCATGTGTTTAATTGCGCTCCTAATTTCTTCAATTGTTATATCTCGACCCAATTGCTTCACTTGCACCTCCTCTAGCTGCGGGAGAGGCACGTTCTCTAAAAAGGAGTCGATGTCTACCTCCCCCGCCACCAGTGTGCTCTCATAATACTCCAAGAACCAAGTCATAATCTCTCTTTGAGTATACATTGGACTACCATCCCGCACCTTCAGTGCCATGTGGCGAGGGTTTGTCCAACCACGCCAACAACGTCCCTGCTTTGTCTCCTTCCACGTGAGCCTTCACAACATATTTCTTATAATCGAAGCACTGTAGTCTCTTTAATTCTGTAGCTACTGCTTCCTCAGCCTCCACTACCTCTTTTTGTACTTCTGGGCGCTCAGGTCTCACTCGCTCGGCCGATCGTAACCTGCGTTCTGCTCTTTCGACATCCTGCAGTAATACTTCTTACCACCACCTTAAAGGCGTCCTACTCCATTGCCCTAATGGAAGCCGTCCGTGCATTTTCATTAAAATAATGCACTATCCCTTCTCCGACTTCTCTTTGGAATACCGGGCTGTCCAGCGTTTTAGGACGCAATCTCCAAGTAGGGATTTCGGGCTTTTCCAGCATCCAATGCATAGTAATCAACAACGGGTTGTGGTCGGACAATGTCCTAGCAAGAGTGGGTTATGGAAGGCACTATTGACGTTGAACATAATATTGCAACTAGTCAAACATGGAGTTCATGCAATGGGCCTTAATGCAACCATGGATGGTACCCTAGACCGCCACCCAGCGAAGACACATGCACCTGGCATATCTCGCCTTGGGGGCTTTATGGAGGCACTTGGGCTTACTGACGTGTGGAGATGGCACAACCCCACGACGCAACAATTTACCTTCCATTCTGGGACACACAACAGCTTATCCCGGAGAGATTACTTCCTAGCTTCATCGGATTGCCTAAAAAACATTGACAGTATAGAAATAAGGCCCAGAGGTATCTCCGACCATTCCCCAGTGCTATTGTTATATACATATCATGAGAAGACTAGGCGACGCACTTACCCCATTTATTCTGGCTATTTACAGATCCCAAAAATTAAAAAAGCCATTCTCGCGGCGACAAAACACTACTTTCAGGAGAATGTTACGTCAGTTGACTCCCCCACTACTCTGTGGGAGGCGTACAAAACGGTCCTCAGGGGGCAGGCCATTGTCTCTATCACGGGGCATAAACAGGAGAAGCAGCAGGACTTACATGATATAGAACTAGTATTACACGACACTGAGGCTCAACACTCCAGAGACCCAATGCCAAATACAACCCAGAAATTGCACCTTACATAGCAACAGCATAGGAAATATCTTGAAGACCTGACCAGGTCGCGTCTGACGGCCACCCGACACAAGATATACAAAACTGGGGATAAAGCGGGAAGCTTCTGGCATGGCTAGACAAACGGGAACAGAGTAATAAATGGATAGCGAGGATTCTGCGGCAGAAGGGAAAATTACAACGGACCCGCATACAATAGTACACACATTGGCACATAATTTTCAGCAGGTGTATGCGTCGTCCTCCAAGATGCCAGTAGAAGAGGCGCTATCCCACATTGAAGATATTGCCATGCCCGGGCTCACCCCGGACGCAGCTCTCACACTTGAGGCGGACCTCACGATAGAGGAGCGGCAAGTGGCTATCGGATAATTACAATAAGGCAAAGCGACGGGACCTAATGGCATCCCTGTTGAACTATATAAAAAGACAAATGCAAAAACAACAGTTGATGGACAGAATGCAGAACAATGTCATACATTCACCCCAGTACAGAGATCTGGGCCTAAATCCATCGTTTTTTTGCTCACCATGCCATTCCAGTTTGAACCCAGCCATATGCAAATCGGTCTTGACCCTATGCCCCATGGGAACAGTCCAGCCCGAACTGCCAAGCCAGGTCCTCCCTGGACTGGAAACCAGCACCCAAGGACCGGATTCAGGCTTTCAGCCCTCATCCGCCTGGATAGCTTGATTCCAGCGGCATGGAGAGCACGGGACTCACGTCTGAGCATACCCGTCCCACTCGGGGTGACAAATGCAATAACAACAGTTGATGAACAGAATGCAGAACAATGTCATACATTCACCCCAGTACAGAGATCTGGGCCTAAATCCATCTTTTTTTTGCTCACCATGCCATTCCAGTTTGAACCCAGCCATATGCAAATCAATCTTGACCCTGTGCCCCATGGGAACAGTCCAGCCCGAACTGCCAAGCCAGGTCCTCCCTGGACTGGAAACAAGCATCCAA
This sequence comes from Lissotriton helveticus, assembly GCF_964261635.1. NCBI lineage: Eukaryota > Metazoa > Chordata > Amphibia > Caudata > Salamandridae > Lissotriton > Lissotriton helveticus. The sequence continues at coordinate 380,939,946 of NC_136061.1, read as the reverse complement.
GGACCGGTTTCAGGCTTTCAGCCCTCATCAGCCTGGATAGCTTGATTCCAGTGGCATGGCGAGCAGGGGACTCACGTCTGAGCATACCCGTCCCACTCGGGGTGACAAATGCAAAAACAACAGTTGATGGACAGAATGCAGAACAATGTCATACATTCACTCCAGTACATAGATCTGGGCCTAAATCCATCGTTTTTTTGCTCACCATGCCATTCCAGTTTGAACCCAGCCATATGCAAATCAGTCTTGACCCTGTGCCCCATGGGAACAGTCCAGCCCGAACTGCCAAGCCAGGTCCTCCCTGGACTGGAAACAAGCATCCAAGGACCGGTTTCAGGCTTTCAGCCCTCATCAGCCTGGATAGCTTGATTCCAGCGGCATGGAGAGCACGGGACTCACGTCTGAGCATACCCGTCCCACTCTGGGTGACAAATGCAAAAAAAACAGTTGATGGACAGAATGCAGAACAATGTCATACATTCACCCCAGTAGAGAGATCTGGGCCTAAATCCATCGTTTTTTTGCTCACCATGCCATTCCAGTTTGAACCCAGCCATATGCAAATCAGTCTTGACCCTGTGCCCCATGGGAACAGTCCAGCCCGAACTGCCAAGCCAGGTCCTCCCTGGAATGGAAACAAGCATCCTAGGACCGGTTTCAGGCTTTCAGCCCTCATCAGCCTGGATAGCTTGATTCCAGCGGCATGGAGAGCACGGGACTCACGTCTGAGCATACCCGTCCCACTCAGGGTGACAAATGCAAAAACAACAGTGGATGGACAGAATGCACCCCAGTACAGAGATCTTGGCCTAAATCCATCATTTTTTTGCTCACCATGCCATTCCAGTTTGAACCCAGCCATATGAAAATCAGTCTTGACCCTGTGCCCCAAGGGAACAGTCCAGCCCGAACTGCCAAGCCAAGAATAGTGATGAATTAAACCCAGATCAGTTGACTGGGGGTGAGTGCTTGTATTGTCAACGCTCCGTCCATGACCACCTTTAGTTTTGCTCTATATAAAAAGACGGCGGGGACTATTGCCCCACACCTGCTGCACATGTATACCGAATGCTTACAGATAGGAGAGTTACCGCTGGATCAGAGAATAGCCACAATAGTGGCGATACCCAAACCAGGAAAGCCTGCCGTTGACTGTACCTCGTACCACCCAATTTCATTGATCAATGCGGAGGCTAAAATTCTTGCAAAACTGCTGGCGATCAGGCTGGCGCCGCCCCTTGCAACCTTGATACACCCGGATCAGTCCAGCTTTATGCCAGGCAGAAATACAGTGCTAAATTTGAGGCGCCTGCATGGAGTGATGGAGCATATCCCAGAGCGGTTATACTCTCCCTGGACGCTAGAATAGCATTTGATATGGTGGAGTGGCCATTCTTGTTTGCGGTGCTCCGTCACTTGGGTTTCGGCCCTAAATTCTGTGCATGGGTCCCCCTTTTATACACCAAACTGGTAGCCCACGTGACAGCTAATGGGCACATCTCCGATGACTTTCCTCTGGCGCAGGGCACCCGCCAAGGCTGTCCCCTGTCTCCGCTGCTTTTCGCATTGGTACTCGAGCCATTGGCGGCGTGGATTCGATGGGAACCAATGATACGGGGAATCAGATGGACGGAAGAGTGGGAAGACTGCATCTCTTTGTATGTGGACGATGTCCTATTATTTATGGCGTCTCCCAGGCGCTCCATACTGGTCCTCCTGAATATATGTGAACTCTTCGGGCGGGCATCGGGATATACTATAAATTGGTCCAAATCTATTTAATATGTACTACACGGCCCTCCACCGCAGCTTCCCAAAGACTGTCCACTCGTGATCACGGACGATACGTTCAAATATTTAGGGATCTATATCACAGCTAACTCAGATGACTTTTTCAAGAAAAACCAGTTGCCCCCCTGGGTCGCCTTAGACAGGACACAACACACTGGGGGATGTTACCAATCACACTGTTGGGAAGGGCAGTGCTTTTTAAAATGATGGCGCTTCCTCGTTTTTTGTATGTGCTGGAAAATATGCCATTCCTGGTGCCTCCAAGCTACTTTAAGGCGATAGCGGCCCAGGTTTCCAGCCTGTTGTGGGGACACAAGCCGGCGCACATAGTTCAGGCCAAGCTGGTTCGCAACTGGAACGATGGGGGGATAGCGCTCCAGAATATACAGTTATATTACTGGGCGGCGCAATTAAAAGTGATCAATCAGTGGATACATGCTCCTCAGGCAGACCCTGCGTTTAAGGCAGACAGGTTTTGTTTTGGTAACAGGAAGTATGTTGTCTCCTCTGTACAATAAGAAGCAAGCCAAAGCACTAATAGGATCCACGAAACAGACGGTTGCCATATGGCACGCTGCACAGGTTAAACTGGGCTGGCAAGGGATCATAACCCAACTCACTCCCCTTTGGGACATGAAACAGCTGGGACGGCTTAGAAATAGCAAGGGCTTTGCTCAGTGGGACGCAATTGGCATTTCCACGGTGGGGGATATGTGGCACAAGAGGGAGGTAGTAACATTTGAGCACCTCCAGCAACAGTACGAGTTAGCGCCCACAGAAATCTTTAGATACACACAGATAAAGAATGCTCTGGCGGCGGCCCCACCGCTAAGTACTGAGGTCCCAGAAGGTTCACCTCTCAAGGACAGGTTGCTGACAGACTGCATGCATGAGCCGGCCACGTCATTCACTTACGGGAAATTAATTAACAATCTTTCGGTCCCCACAACATTGCTTAGGGGAAAATGGTCTCGCGATGTAGGTGACATTGACGACACAGAATGGCAGGAGGCACTAGCCTCGCCAAAGGAGGTGGGAATACCCTCACGACTTAGGTTGGTGCAACTTAAAATTCTGCACTATAGTCCACTATACCAGACTCACCCTGCATACAATAGGTAAAACATACTATATGGCAATGCCCAAAAATTATGGAATGCTTGGCAAAAGTAATAAGAACGATATCGCAAGCAGAGAAGGTGTCGTTGATACCATAGCCCAAGAGATGCTTGTTAAATGTGTGGGAACTGAATGACCTTACTCATGCCTGGCAAGACTGGGCCACGCTGGGTATAATGGTTTCTAAGCGCAACATTGCGCAGAAATGGGGGGGCAGCAGAAGTACCTACACTCACCGCATGGTGTCACGACATGGACATGGCAATGATAACAGAGAGAACGGTGTTCGTTAATCGCGGGTGTCCCCGAAAATGGAGCAAGATCTGGGGGGCATGGAATACATTCAGGGGAAATATCTGTGAACCACCGCAGGAACACGCAGATGAAGGTTTGGAAGATGGACTTTAGAAAGGGTGGCATATGTGACAAGTGGGATACTGTTTGTGAACTTGATGTATTGCTTATCACATTAACAATGTACTGGAAATGTATTTTGCTGGTTTTTTAATGAGTATGTATACCATCTGGAAGAACTTTGCCTTGTTAATGCTGATTACAATAAAGAGTTTAAAAAATAAAAACATCCAAATTGGATATGCAAATTACCATAAACTGGAAGCAGGTGGAAACAAGGTGGAAGTTGTATCCCACACAAAGGGCTAATTAGCCCCTACCGACAGTCTGGCAGACATGACTGGGATGAAAGTGGGCCTGTGCACTTCAAGGGCCTGCTTTGAAGTCACCCCCACCTCAAGGACACATTTTGGTATAAGCACTGGGGCTCTGGCTCTAACAAGACAGAGACTACTAGATGTGTAACTCACTCTCTGCCAGAAGAACTACTGTGCTGCTTAAAGAACTCATCTGGACTGCTGATCTTCTCGCTCTCTGACTCTGCTAAAGAAAAGCTGGATTCTGCTTTCATTCCAAGTGATCTTCGAGGACTTGTTGACTTGCATCCTGTTGCTTGAGACTCAGAGATATTAAAGTCTCTGCACCTGTTCATGTGCCTGCCTCACTGGAAGAGGCCTAGATACTTGCAACATGGATTTCAATGCATCTCTTGTCTGCGTGTAGCAGACCTGGTGCAATGACACGGTTGCGGGAGAAAATTTGGCACATTGCCTTATTACCAGTGCTTTGACTGCAGAGATCGATTAAACGGACAACGTTTTGCCACCGCTGCAGCTTGGTGAGAGTGACGCATCCCCTCGACTGCGTGGCAGAATCTGGCACACTGCCCAACTCCTCTTGGCTCCGGCACACGTCTTCAGAACTGACTTATAACCTTCACTACATGGGGAAAATTGGCACATCCTGCACCTGCAGGCCTCGACATTAATGCATCTAGCTGTTTGCAACCAGTAAAAGTACTTTGTTCACCGGGGCCTGCGTGGGTCCTGTAGCCAGCCGGCGCTCCATCATGGTGGCCTGAACTTTAACTTTGCCCCGGTCCAGCACGACCTAAAGTAACCGTTTTAGCCCTACTTACTTTTAAGCGTTTTCCTGCATTTATTCCTTTAAAATTCCACATCTCATATTCTATACAGTGGAGTTTTGTCATTTGGGTCTTGTTTTGTTCAGAATATAATAATCTAGTTTTCTAAACCTGTGTGGAGTCTTTTTGTTGTGTATTCATTGTGTTACAGTGTGTTTTGCACAACTACTTTAGATAAGCCAGACTGTTCCATGCCAAGCTACAAGAGGGTCAGCACGGGTTTTCTTTTAGTGTGTATCTAACTTACCCTGACTAAAGTGGTGGTTCCTTCCTGACCTGGGTGCATATTTCAACCAACCAGGGATCCCATTTCTAACACATATCATTCATACCTATATCTGTATGTTTTGGTAAACAATGTGTATGCCATGCTCACACCATGTCTACATCCACAAACAAGGAGAACCACAACCACACAGCACACAGCCAGACAAGAGCAATCATTAAAGGAGCCTTTAGGTTTCTGTAACAATCTTTTGTGGGTTTTTATGTTGAAAAATTAAACACTTGAGGAGTAAAAACATGCGGATCATCACATTATACATTATTCCAGACAGTCATTATTAAACAGAGGTACTCTTGGTGGTGTGCAACGGACACCACATTTTGGAACTTTCCTCTTGTGTGGCCAATGTGCAGGGTCAGTCTTTTGGATCCCACCTGAGTTGGTCAATCTCCATGGTTGTAATCTGGAGCCCTGACAACTCTAGCAAACTTAATTCTAGGTCATGTATCTTGCACCATTTAACCCTTACTTTTTCGCATTCCCTTGGGCACTTCCAGCTCGTATAGATTTCTTTCTCAGTGATCATCTGCCAATCCATGTCTCTGGAGAACACACAGCCTTATATCTGTGCTGTAGAATCAGTTTGATGTGGCAAAAGAGATAGGTCAGAATCGTTCGCATTATCCAAAATTGCCCAATCCATGACATTGAATCGCATCGGACACGCCTTCTGCATCCTTCAGCTATTCACCATCATGACACCATTGACTTTGAAACATTGTTGCAGTGAGCCAACGGAATCTGTCTTCGCATGGGTGCGTACGTCTTGGTTCGAAAGTGTCCAACGCGTTTTTTGAATTGTCAACCGTGTCAGTCACCATTGCATTCAATGCCAATGCTTGCGTATGCTTGGGTTGAAAGTGTCCAAAGTGTCTTTTGAATTGTCAATCGCGTCAGTCATCATTACATTCAATAGCCAATGCGTGCGTATGTCTTGGTTCAAAAGTGTCTGACGCGTCTTTTGAATTGTCACCCGCGTCAGTCACCATTACATTCAATGGCCAATGAGTGCGTACTTCTTGGGCCCGGAGGGAGGACACGCTTGATACCGCACTCGGTTTTGAAAGAGTTTGGGCGTCCTCATTACTGATAAAGTCGCACTCGACTGGAGGCTCTAGAGTGTCTGAATATACACTCGTTGTTTTGGTTCCAATGCTTAACCAAGGAACCACTCGGACTGAAACATTGCAAAGTTACTGGAAGTATCTCCTCACGTCTATCACATATCGGGTGTGGAGACCAGTTTCTGATATTTTCCTCATTGATGGTCACGGGCACGGCTAGGTCGGAATTATCACCAGCTGTGCGACCTACTAGTATTTATACAGCCCTATTATCCCTTAGGATTCGCAAAAGCAATGAAACACGTGTCGGCTGGCTGTTTGACACAATAAAGGACTCCTACGGACAACTCTCCCTCTGGAGATTCCTAGAAACCTTCTGTTGCTTTGTGTTTTGTATAGATTCATGATTTGTTACTTAACAAATGTTTCACTGTTTTGAGTGCATTGGGTAACCCCGTTATTTCTGCAGTTGGTAGTTTTGACTACTCACTTTGAGTGGTCTCAAGGGCTCTCCACTCACCCTTTGCACCACCAGATACAAGCTTACTAAATATCAAGTGTGTTGATTGTTAGGCAGTGCACCTTTTCCTTTGACTACAAGCCCTTTGGTATTCTCACTACCAAGATGTGCCCTGTTACATGGTGACAAAAAGCATTGAGTGTGATGCACCTCACTACTGTGAGTGGGAACTTTGCTGATCAACATCCATGGCCTGGACACAGTTAGAGGGGCACATCGATTGACATGTTACAGACACCCTATATTGCACATGAAACATACTGTGTGTCACAGGGTGTTCCTGGGCCACCACTGTGGGGTACATCCCGACTATTTGCGTTTAGTGCTAGCACATGTATCTAATTGTATTTTGTTAATGTGAATCCCTTCCAACATCCATCTGATTTGGGCATGTGAGTTGCTGTTGTGTCTGAGTGTCACAGACATCCATGTATGCCCTGCAAACAAGGCTGTTAGCACATCATGTGTGTTTAATGTTTGTGTTGGTACGTGTACTTCAGACGTTACATAATGACTGTGTCCATGTGGCAATACATGATCCCTGTGTGTGCAACTTACAAACACCTGTCATTTTGCCAATACATCTATCCACACTAGTCACTGAGGTGTGTGTTTTGTATGTGACATTGGTTCAGATGTACTGTGACAGAGCCCATAGATTGTCGACAGCATAGCATAGCACTTGTTGTCTCACCATGTTTAGCTGAAATGTTAGTTGAAGGGCCCATAGCTGGCATATATGGCCATGCAGAATTGCACACACCTGACTCAATTGTGTCTTGATATGAAGTAGAATGTGCTATTTAGCATGGTCCTTGCCACATATTTAGGGGAACTGACAATCTTTCTTTGATTACCTAGATACTGCAGGAGGGCAAATGTCCACAGACCCTTCCCAGACCTTGCAAACATGGTTGAACGTGACTGCATCCGACGTTACCGCTTCACAAGACTGCTGATTGAGGATTTGGCGGAGCAGTTGGCCCCACATTTACAACCTGGACAGGCGTATCCTACTGCGCTGACCCCCAATGTGAAGATGATGGCAGCCCCACATTTCTTTGCCATGGGAACCTTCCAATACACTGTGGCTGGTGGGATGTCACAGACCATGTTCAGCCGTGTGTTACGTGATGTTTTGAAGGCAATGTTGTGTCATATGAACAGATACATCAAATTTCCAATTCCACAACAAATGCCTGGCATTAAGGGTGACTTCTATGCACTGGGAAGGATGTCAAATGTTATAGGCTCAATTGATGGTACACATGTTGCTTTCGTACCACCACAAGTACATGAGCAGACATACAGAAACAGAAAACATTACCACTCCATTAATGCCCTGGTGGTATGTCTTCCGGACATAAGAATATCACATGTCTGTTCCCGTTTTCCTAGTTCCGCACACAACGCCTACATCATGAGGAATACCAGGATCCCTGAGGTGATGTCACAGTTCCAGAACAATTGTGCCTGGCTTATTGGTGTGTTATTTCTGTTTACCTTGTGTGGTTTTAGTATCCTGGAATTTAACACTCTTTCCTGACCTATGACATGTTTGTTTATTTGTATGTAGGTAACTCCAGATACCCCAACATGCCGTGGTAGCTGACACCTCTTAGAAACCCAGTCCCACCAGTGCATCTACGTTTCAATGAGGCACATGGGCGGACCAGGCGAGTGATAGAGCAGACATTTAGACTCCTGAAAAGCATATTCTGCTGCCTGGACTGGACAGGAGCAACATGCCCCTGAAAAGGTGTGCAAGAAATGTATTGTGTTTTGCATGCTACACAACATGGCAGTGAGGAGAAGTTGCCTCTCATTGAAGATGATGACGACCATCAACCCCCAGCAGCGGAGGATCCAGACCTAGGTCATGTAGCGAGTGACGATGAGGGTGAGGGGGATGTCCGGACTCAACTCATCAACAACTTTTTCTCATAATTGTGACTATACAGTGATGAGTTGCCTACATTTTTGCTTTGCCTGAAATGTGTTTTTGTAGTGCAATTTGGGTGCATATGTGTGGCTGATTGTTACTTGACATGGTTGTTGTATTAATGTGTCCTTTGAGTTAGTATGTTCTCCCAAACAGTGTTGACATGATTCATAGGATGTTTTCACAACTCTTGGGGATTGTGTATGTAATGTGTATTGTAGATTTATGCAGTCATTTAGTAAGTTCAATACTGTTGTATGTCTGCCCTTCACATGGTTCTTTGGCTGTTGTCTGGTGACATGTGACCTCCAAAACACATAATCCAGTTACAGAGTGCAACCTTTCATGGAAGCCAGATGCATCATCCCACACACCCCAGTACTGGCATTTCTGATCCTCTAGGTCACTTTGTACTCACTGTCATGCGAGGATACCTTGCAAATGTTGTTTAGTTCACTAGTTGTGTATGTGTAATGAAGGTGTGCACCACTTTGTGAGGTGTTCCTCTGTATCCACACATCTGACATTCTTTAGCATACTGTACCTGTGGCATGATTACCACTGTCTTTGCATGAGTGTTGTGCATTTCTGTGTATTTTCAGTTCGCAATGTTGGGGTCAATGAGTATAATGGTCATAGTAAATTAGTGTTGTGTTGACCTAGTATTATGTATCTCTCATATGTGTCACATCAACATGACTCACATGACTGTGTTTACATTGCTGTAGTAGTTTCCATGCACAGTCTTTCTATAGCATATCATCATCACTGTGTGACAAACATAGTTTAATTTACAACAGAGTCAAGTCTTGTGTGATTATGAATTTATTTACATACATGTGTGAGAATAGTATACTTAATAGAAGGTGCTGTAAAGTGCAATATGAATACAAAATTCACAGAGGAGTTGGTAGTGTTGGTAGATGAAAATTCCTGAGTGAAGTCCACGGTCATTTGATTCATTGTTCCAACTTAGACCCTCCATCACATGTGGGAGAGTTCAGTGACAATCAACAAGGTGAACGGTTTGCACACAATGGAGGATATCAGGAGCAGGTGTTCACTTCCTGGGGAATGTGCATGGCCAGCTGGCTCTCACTTGTCCTTCTTTGGACGACTCCTCTTCTTCTTTGTAGGAGAACCCTCAGGTGCAGGCTGGGGTGGTTCGGTGGACTCTTCGCCAGAGTCCTCATCCCTCCCTGTGGCAGTTGCAGATGCTGTGACAACAGATGTAGTGGGCACACAGGGAGGTGTGGACATGTTGGTTGCAATCTGGCGGAGGGATGTGAGTATGTCCCTATGTACAGCCGTGAATTTGTCTAATTTGTCCATTTTGGACTTCATGCAGGACATGTGTGTCTCCACCCGGGACATGTGGGAGTCCAATCTGGCATGATGTTCAGCCTGCTGTTGTTTAATGTCCCTGAGGATCCCCACTACCTGGCCAAAGTCTCCGGTGCCTTCCTGGTAGGCTTGTATGATGCATCCCAACTGTGGGTCAGCTTGCAGTGAAGCGCCTTGTTCAGGCTATGGCCTTAGCCGGCCCCATTCCCACCAGCTGTACCCACACAAGTACGACATGCAGTTGCAGGCACAGATGACACTGGCCTTCCTTCTGTGTTGGCACTGGTGGCATTGTCTGCTACATCCAAGGTGCCCTGTGTTGCTGTTCCCTCAATGTTATGTTGACTGGTCTGTCTGTGTTGGTAGGGGTCATCCGGGTGTTCGCAAATGTAGCAGGAGTGGTGGCAGAGTGTGCTGTTGTTTCAACTGCTGGTGCTGCATGCTGATCCACACCGGAGGGGCCAGGTAATTTGTAGTCATCCGAGGAGGACTGAGAGGCAACCACACCAGGAAGTTCAGGGTCAACAAGAGTCTGAAACTGGGATTCTTCTTCTTCTGTACCTGCAGTTTCCCCAGCTGCCCCTGTAAGTGGAAGAGACACACAATGTATGTTGTGGTTGAGCACACATCAACGTATCACACACATTGAAGTTGCTACTGTGCTTCATTATTATTTATTATAATTAAGATTTGTATCGCGCAGCAAATCATCCCGGCGGGGATCTCTCGGCGCTTGTGGCAGGACAGTGCTAACGGCAAAAACAGGGTAACGACTTTAAAACAACAAGGTCTTTAACCGCTTCTTAAACTGTTCCAGACTGGAGCAGGTGCCCAGTTCTTCATGAAGACGGTTCCAATGAAGAAGGGCTAGATGAGAAAAAGCTTTTCCTCCCATTTTAACTTTCCTAATTTTACATGGGAGGAGGAGATTCCGGTTGCTAGGAAGCTTACAGGTGTATAAGCTATTATCTTCCTCCTTAGGTAGAGTGGGTCAGTCCCCTGCCGAGCTCTAAACACCATTACCAGAAGCCTAAACATTGCTCACTTCCTTATAGGTAGCCAATGCAGCTGTTGCAAGAGAGGGCACAAGGGGGTACGCACTGGTTTATTAAGAACCAGCCATGCCGCCATATTTTGCACTATTTGTAGCCTCGCCGCTAGGTCCTCCCTGATTCCTACTAGTAGCGCATTGCCATAATCTAGTCTACTGACGAGTAAGGCCTGTACTAATGTCTTTCTAGCCTCCACCGGGATCCAGGGAAAGATCTTCCACAGCATCCGCATGATGCAGAAGCATGTTCCTGATACTAATTTCACATGTTCTTCCAACGAGATCTTGTTGTCAATCAAGATACCCAAGTTCTGTGCTTGTGTGGTTGGATTTGGTGCCCCCCCTAGTTCCGATGGCCACCAATCAGAGGACCACATTTCGGTAGCCTTCCCAAATAGGAGGATCTCCGTTGTATTGGAGTTTAACTGCAGAAGTTCTCGCTCATCCAGGTAGCGATTTTCAACATACAGGCCTTGAACTTGGCTCTGGTTTCCTCTGGGTCCATCTCGATGGGGATTATCACCTGCATGTCATCCGCATACGAGAGTGTCTCAAAGTCACAAGATTTAATGATAGAGGCTAGCGGAGAACATAGATGTTGAATAAGGTGGGACTTAAGATGGAGCCCTGCTGGATCCCCTTATCCACTGCTGTGGTCTGAGAGACGAATGAGTTTAACTGGACCCACTGAGTTCTAATGTTAAGAAAGCTCTGCAGCCAGGTCAAGGGCTTGGCCTTTGACACCAATCTCCCACTGCCTATTTAACAAGACACGATGGGAGATGGTGTTGAAGGCTGCTGAGAGATCCAGAAGCACCAGCATAGTGGGAATCCCCCTATCTAGTGACATCCTGACAGTGTTCATGACTTCCACCAGTGCTGCTTCCGTGCCATGGAGTGCACAGAATCCTGATTGTAATGGCTCGAGTAGACCATGCTTTTCTAGGTATCCCGTTAGTTGATTGTTGACGACCAGAGTCTCCATGACCTTCGAGCTGCAACTCTGTCGGGTCTGCCTGCACCTTTTTAAGCAGAGGTTTTATATGTGCTTTTTCCATTTCCTTGGAAAAGTGGCCGTGGCCAAGGATATGTTGCATACCTCAGCTCTTGAGGGGCTAAGATCTGGGCTAGTTCAGTCATTATAAAAGGTACAGCGGGATCTGTGGGTGCTCGTGATTTTGTTTGTGCCACTAGAATTTCCACTTGTTCTATGGTGATGGGTGAGAAGGAGTCTAGTTTGGGTAGTGGGGGGTCTCTTCAACAGGGGCTGGCCGCTTCGAAGCTTCCCCTCTATCCAGGGAGCTATAGATCTTGTCAATCTTATCCTTGAAATGATTTGCTAGATCATTGCATAATGTTTGTGTCGGGATAGTGGGGGAGGTGTTTGCCTTGGGGTTTGTAAATTCCTTAAGTATTTTAAAGAGCTCCTTAGAAGAGTTCTTTGCTTCCCGTATTCGTGAGCCTAAATGATCTCGTTTCGTTGTATTGCAGTTTATTAAGTAAGCTTTATGTGACTCTGAAAAGGTCTGTTTATGCTCTGGCTGCTTGGTTTTCCTTCATGCTTGAGTCTATGTGCATTGCATTGTCCTCAATTGTCACAGGCAGATTTCAATGTTGGTTTAGAACATTGTCATGAAAACCTGATGAGGTTTTATGTGCACGTAGAGCTGTGTGCATGGATAGCTCATGTATTGATTAATTGATTTACATGTCCATTGCGACACAAGTGCACTCCCGTGCCTTACACAGGTGTGTAGTATGGTGGTGGTAGGAGTGGTATATGTGACAGGGCATGCTGGTGGATGTAGTCTGAGCTAGCACTCCTCCTCCCCCTTGGACCAGATAAGCCCCCATGGACCATGCTTCCATGACAGTGAGTCAAAGCTCATGTTCAAGTTGTCTGACACTGTTGTCTTGTTGTTTGTTGGAGCCCAAGTCCCAACAGGGCCTTGTGCTCCCCACAGCAGAGACCAGTGTCAGCCATTTTGGCAGTACTTTTCCACTCCCTGTGAGGTGAGCATGGTATATGGTGGTATTCCTGGGCCATGTAGGATGAGGACTATTGACTGTGACTTTGACTTCCATCATGCTTTTGGCTACACCCACCTTCCCAGCAAACCCAACCTTCCTTCCTGGGACTCTTCTTCCCTGTGAGTGAGTGATGCAGTGCTGGCAAGAAGGCTGACAGTGTTGTCCTGTTGTTTGTTGGAGCCCAAGTCCCAACAGAGTCTAGTGCTCTCCACAGCAGAGGCCAGTGCCAGCCATCTTGGCAGTACTTTTCCATTCCCGGTGAGATGGGCATAGTTTAAGGTATGCTTGATGGGCCATGTGGGTGGAGGATTGTTAGTTGTGACTACGACTCCCATCATGCTTTCGGCTACACACACCATCCCAGCATACCCAAACTTCCTTTCTGTGACTCAGCTTTCCTGGTAGTGAATGTGTGCAAAAAGATGGCTGCTGCATGTGACTGGTGTTTGGATCACATTGCCTTACTGTGAGTGTGTGATAAGTTTTGTGACATTTGTGAATGGTGAGCTTTCCTGTTACATTGCAGGTATGTTGTTAGTTACGATCTGAATTTGAACACATATCCCACCATGGATTGGTGTTCCTCACCCCAGGGCCCAGTGTCTGTCATCTTGGTAGTAGATTTACCATGAGTTTCAGGTTGTGCTTGGTCCCAGGTGTGGTGTTTGGTGTTGGTGGGAGGGGTGTGCATGTGACAGGGCCTGTTGGTATATGTGGTCTGAGCTAGCATTCCTCCTCTCCCACAGCCCAGATACGCCTTCACGTACCATGCTTCTATGACACTGAATCAAACTTCACATTCAAGGTGTCAGACAGTGGTGCCTGGTGTTTGTTTGAGCACTACTTCCAGCAGGGCCTTGTGCTCCCCACACCAGAGGCCAGTGTCAGCCATCTTGCCAGTACTTTTCTACTCCCTGTGAGGTGAGCATTGTGCATGGGGGTATTCCTGGACCATGGGGAGGAGGACTGTTGACTGTGACTACGACTCCCATCATGCTTTTGGCTACACCCACCTTCCCTTCAAACCCAGCCTTCCTTCCTGGGACTCTGCTTCCGTGGGAGTGGATGTAACTGTGCTAGCAAGATGGCTGACAGTGTTTGTAAGTGTTTGGAGCCAAATCCTTGCTTTATTTGTCAGTACGTTTGTACATGTATTGACATAGTTACACGTTTGTGAGACATCGCAGGTATTGTGTTTATCTAACTGCTATACACATCACAGGATATTTATGTTTGGTTGATGTGGCTTGATGACAGTGAATGGTTTCACTGACCCCCTGATATTAATGTCTGTGCGTGTGGATTGCTATTGCCTCACAATTTAGATTAGTTGTTTGTGTACTCACCAGGCTCTGGTATTCTGGATAATCCATGGCTGCCCACCAGTGGGAAGATGTCCCACACCTTCTCCTCCCAGGAGTGAAATGCGTAGGTTTGGCTGGAGGGCCACCGCCAGTACGCTGGCTCAGGACATGGTCTTTACCGATGAGCTTCTTGACCCTCCTGCATATGTCGTACCACCTGTTCCTGATGTCGTCCATTGTGCGCAGGCAAGCTGCCTTTGCATTCGCCTTGTTCACAATCCTCTCCCACATCTTTGTTTTCTGGGACGGGGGGGTGTCTGTTGGACCAATGTGCCAAACAACTGTGGCTCTACTCTGAGAATTTCATCGACCATCACTTCTAACTCATTATCTGTGAGCTTTAGATTCTTTTTTGGGGGCATGGTGATGGGTGGTGGTGGAGATTAATGTGTGTGTGAGGGTGGAAGTGAGGGCAAGTGGGTGTGAGTTTAGCTGGGTGTTGGTGTGTGTGGTTTTAGTGAGGTGCTAATGGTGTAAATGTTGTGTGTTATGTGAGTTGTGAGTGTGTCTGTTAGTGCAGTGTGTTGTGTTCCCTGCTGGCAGCTCTATGGAATTTGCAAAGGATCATGGTATGGATTTTAGCCCTTTATATAGGTGGGGTGGTGGGTGTGTCTTAGTTTGAAAAAAACATTCTATGGGCAATGCTTGTTTGTCTTTTTTCTATCTATTTTTGCTGATGTATTTTGAGCATGATGGAGACGTTCAGTTGCCGGAACAGACGCTTACAGCGTCAATTGTGGGGTGATAAGAGTCGGTCTCACAAACATTGTGCTATGTTGCAGCATTCGCCTACACATCGGGCGCAAAGGACTCTTTTCATAGCTATTCCCCATTTTCCGTACATTTCTGTTCTACGTCTTGTTCTCTGTGCGAGTCGGTTTCATTTCACACGCATTGCATCGTACTTCGCAAGCCGTACGGTGGATGTTCATGTCAGTCGGAACTATTCCCGGTACGTGTCAGTCATAAGGGTTCCGGGTCAGTTTACGAGCAAGCCAATGTTTTCCGTATATGTTTCAGTCAGACTGAATATACTCCCTGTGAGTCATTTGTATCTTTTACGAAACGCATCGTACTTCGCAGGTCATATGTCTCTTGTGTGCGTCGGTCAGAATTCTGTCCTGGTGCGTGTCGGTCGGTACGGTTTCTGGACCGGATCAGAATCGGCGCCCAAGAATTGAATAGGCTGTGTCCCATCTCCACACAAAGAGCTACATACCCCCTGTAGTTAGTCTGGAGCCATGAAGGCAGGGCATCTGTGCACTTCAGAGACCTGCCTCCAGAAGCTCCTACCCACTTCATAGGCATAGCTGGATATAAATACTGGACCTCAAACACCAAATCTTCAGTACACCTCTGGACCTCTGGATACTCTGCCAGGAAGAAGGACTGCATTGTTGCTGAATGGACTGCCACACTCCTGTATGCTGCTCTGAAGGACTGCTGCCTTGCCAAAGGGACACAACAGGTTTCCAACAACCTTGCACCTGCACCTGACCATCTGTGAGTCTACCCTGTCGATTGGTGCCCCCCCAATCCTGGACCCTTAGAAATTACAGCTACTGTGAATCCAGCAAAACTGATACATCTCTTCTGCTGCACTGTGCAACCCTGAGCAGAACCGATGCATCGCCAACGATGTATGGTTTGGACCCATCGTAAAGACACACATCGCCTCCGCAGCCTCATCAGAACCACTATGTGCAATGCATTCTCGGTGCAGGCCCTCGCAATACCTCAACAGCATTCTCAACAGTGACGCCAAACTCCACATTGCAGCTCCTTGGAACTGATGCAGTGTCCTGACTGTGTGCCACATCCCAGGTGCCAGAGTTCACATCCAGCGATCCATCTATGGGATCCTCGACTACGACATCGGTCCTTCACAGCACACTGCATCTGGAAAGTGATGCATCAATTCAATGTGGATCTTTGCAAAGCTCCGCAAACCAGGATTTAAGGTACTCTGTTCAGCAGGCCCAAAGGGTCATGGTAACCGGGCCGCACTCAATCGCGGTTGGCTGAACTTGTGACTTTGTCCCAGTTTGGAGCGACCAGATATCCACAGTTGACGCTTTGCGGTGCTATTTTCACTAAAATCTTCAAAACTGCATATCTCCAGTTCTTCTGATAGAATATTCGACATTTTGATCTTGCTTTATTTATTAAAGAAAGTCCTAGTTTTCGAACTTGGTGTGGGATCCTTTTTGTGTGGTGGTTTTCACTTAATTACTGTTTGAAGTGTATCGCAAATACTTTACACATTGCCTCAAAGTTAAGCCTGGCTACTCTGCGCCAAGTTACCAGAGGGTTGAGCACAGGTTAATCTAGAGTTGGCTTGTGCCTTACCCTCACAGTAATTGTGGTTGCTACTTGACCAGGCCTTACACCCCTGTCAACCAACAGACCATTTTTATACAGGGAACATTCCTCACACAGAGCAATGTATGGTATTATGTTGGTCATTGTTTGCCCTATGTACCTTGTACCTAGAAACATAATTTTGGTGCCCTACTACATCTGTATCTTTATAGCTTCAGTCAAATGTGGACCAATTTCATACCAGTATTTAGAGATGTTGTGGCATCCCAATCAAGTGTATAAGAAGGTTCCTTGTTTGTCACACTCCCTCAAACAGAGTCCTACTCTAAATTGGACCCTAGTGTGGTGTCCATTGTGGGGTACAGTGAAATATCTTAATCCCTATTAGAACATAGGAATGTTGGTAGCCCCATTTAAAACAATGGAGTGCTCCGGGTTTCTAATGGCTGGTAGAAGCCCGGAGCTCCAACATTGCAATGTTTGTTCAGACCTGTTGCTGTTAGCAAAAGGCTTCATGGAGCCCAAGGGAATTTTACTCCCCTCACGCTTCTTACAAATAAGAACGAACATTCTGCCTTCTAGGGATGGAATGTTCTAATAGCCTTAGAGCACTCCGTAGCGGGCTCTCCCAGCCATTATAGGGCAGCTCCCATGTTAAAGACCTCATCTCCCGCTCATGCCTTAATGCTGGATTGGTCCCCGCTGGACCTGAAACAAGCGTTTTGGGGTGTCATTACTACATGACTTGATTTTGCAAGACTCTGTTTGTGCCTTTCACATGAGAACAATCTGATTTCTGCGTTCTCTGCCTATTCCTGGAGTTTAGGCTGAAAATGGTGTACAATGTCCCTTGCTATTCTGTTCTGGTCAGTCCCTAGCACCCAGACAAAACATGCTAACACAGCTGCTACTACTGGAAACTCATGCTTTGATATTGTGGGGATGCATGTTGTTATAACACACCCTTGTAGAGGGACCTTTCCGGGGAGAAGAGCTATGCTGTTCCTATGATATAAAAATACCATCTAGGCACTAAGGTATGGGGTCTGCTTATAAAGCCCAGAGCTCTTCTTTTATATAATACTAGCAGCCTGTCCCGACGTTGTCCGGATATGAAATAGAATGTGTGCAAAGTGTGTATTTGGCAAGGGCAATTTATTTTAAAATCTCGCGGTAGACAACATTTTTTGTTTCATTTGAATCTGGACTGAGAATAAATTGGTTTTGAACGTTGCCGGACCTAGAGAGTGCGACATATAACTGTCCATGAGTGAGAACGTATAACAATTAGAATTGTGTGAGCCTTGAAAGTTTTTCCCCGCTCTTATTATTTGTTTAGGACCCACACCGACGGTCTTCGGCCCCAAGTATTTTTGATACGCACCCAGGGCACGTCCCACACTGCATTCGGGCCTTTCAGACGCACCCAGGCAAAGGCACCCACTACATTTGGCCCTTTGAGACGCACCCAGGCCAAGGCACACACTGCATTCGTCCCCAGTATGTGTGAGACAATGGGCAGTCCCCCAAGGGAGTTGAGCGAACGGTTACTTTCCACGCCTCCAGGTGAACGCAGACGCCCATTGAAGGCATACGACCAGGTGCGCAATTGGTATCCTATTTTTAGAATGTGTGGTGATTGGTGGCTGCCGATTGCTGCGCACATTGTGTACGCCCCTTGCACCCGTGCAATCCGCAATTGCCTTGCCCACTGTCGTTTGTGACGCCCATTGATGCGACACAATTACGTAATTGGCGCGCCTCCAGCTGAACCCAGACGCCCATTGAACGCTCTTGCTCCCGTGCATTTTTTGGTCGCTGTGTGTAAATTAATTTATGCACACAGTTGAGTGACAGCGCACCGGAGATGCTGCAGTAATTTTCCCCGCAGACACGCTCATTCGCGTGTGGTCTCGCTTGAGGTCCGGCGCAAGCTGCGAATGTGAGCCTTTGTATTATGTTTCCGATATGATTATTTTGTATGTTCGACCCACATGGCATGAAGGGCGGAACGTAGCACACGCCCCCAGCATTTGTCATGCCCCCAGCAGACGCCCAAAGCACACGATATGATTATTTTGTATGTACGACCCACATAGCATGAAGGGTGGAACGTAGCACACGCCCCCAGCGTTTGTCACGCCGCCAGCACACGCCCACAGCACAATGCAGACATGCCCACAAGGGACTACTTTGCTGGCACGGTTCTTTTACCTTTTAAATGTATATGGTGGGCGTCTGCATAGCCTATGTCCTTCTGCTGCAACGGCCCTTTCCAATGCTGTATTGGGTGTTGTGATTGGTGCTGTGGTTACTGAGATTACCCGCCTCAAAGGTTTGGGCTGTCTCTTTATAATATTAGTATGGAAACTTCTTCTAGCCAAGGGGAGGGTGGTTATAGTCCTTTATCCACTGCCTGTATACGAAGACATCCCCCTTTATAATCTATGGAATTGCAACAATTCTAACTGTTTTAGGTTTATGCGTTTTGCTGCTGGTAGTGGCTCATATACTGCGTAATAGAGCACTATAATTAAAATAAATATTTTGAACTATAACAGTGACTCTGTCAATTCTTATTGTGGACACGTACGAGTGAGTGAGCAAAAGGATATGTCTTGTTACCGCAATTCCTGAGAGAGTCTGGAGTGTTGTAATCTGGGTTGTCTAATCATGTGTAGCTTTGTGATTATGTAGGAGAGCGAATGAGAAACTATAGCTAGTTGGTTCTGGGATTTTGGTTACTGAGGTGGTAGAAAGGCTCAGCTCCTACACACTGAGGTTCTGTTTTCCTGCGCATAGTTCTGTGTATATGCAGAATCCCTGCAACAATCCTGGGACCGGTTTCGGGGTTTCTTCCCTCATCACCCAGGCTAGTGGTTTTTGTCAAATTAACATAAATAGTTGGAGGCTTAGTCCCTCCATCTAGTGCCTCTATACCCATTGCCATGCTTGTATGACTTCCCAGATATGGTGTGGGGTGTGGACTGTGCACTGTCCCTGGCCTGACCTCATGTGTCTCTACATCGAAACTCTGTGTAGACAGTTCTGTGTGGAGAGAGTTGTAATGGTCAGTGATGCCCTTTTTCAAATTGCATTTGACGTCATTATCTGTATACGTAAATACATTAACAATACAAATTACAAAATTGTCATGATTTAAAGGTCTAAACTTGAGTATGACTTGCAAGACGTCCAAGGCATTTAAATATAGTTTATGAAATATAGTCTATTTTGTTCTTTAATTTGACATTTGAATTAAAAGGATGGTTATGTCAGCACATTAAGTCCCATGATGTATTGTGTATTCCAGGTATATATGAAAATTTGAGATATAAGTTTCTATAAATGTGTGTATTCACAGGTGTGAGTTGTTTCACATATGCTTGAGTTTATTTGCTCTTCATACTTTATCCCCCATACTTGCCTACCTGTTTTGGTGGCCTCTAAGGTTGAAGTGTTATTGTTATTGATACCTGAGCTGAAATGTTCCAGTAATAATGTTTTCCTTTGGCGTGGGGGAGACTTCAGTTCTTGGGCCACATCCAGTGCCAGTAACCTCCACTCTTCTTGCTGCCAATCTTGAAACACATTCTAGTTTCTTCTATTGTGGATTTATTAATCCCACAGCATTATGGTAGTCACAAGTACCTTTTTAAATGTCAATTTATTTTTGGGTGGTTTTTGGGACATTGAATAGTGAGCTAAAGAGCTAGTCACTCTCAGGAACACACTCCTCCACCAGGATTTCCAAATCAGCATCACTGAACTTCCACTTTCATTTTTATGACCCATTCTCTTATGAGTCATGACTTGCCATATTTAAAGTTTTGTGCTGGCTCAATGACATTCTCAGAACTTCTGGTACTCTCCACTCTTCTCTAAAACAGTGTGACATTCACAATTTGCAACTTTTCTGAATCACTAAAGGTGATTCAGTATTTTTTTATTGAGAATAATCAGGTATTACAGTACATGCTACATATGTACATCTAAATTAAGGATTCCCATTTTGCACTTCACAAATTACGAATCGTTAACTTATACTTTGATACATTAGTGATAAATAGGGCTCTTCAGAGGAATGTTCTATTGGACATATGTTTTCCTGGAATCTTGATTGATTCACAGTAGAATTAAAATCCGATGGGATAGCCGTAAAATCAACTTCCTAAGACGAAAAACATTTCTGATGGAGAGATTTTGCACAGCCTGCATCTTTGCTACCAATTTATAAGAGAGGAACAGGTAGATTACAACACAATAAAATAACTTTGAAAATGCCACAAACTGAATCAATAGGCTCAAGGATGATGAATTCAGAATGGGGGCAATTTAAGACAGGTTACAGGACAGGAAATGTGCAGTTTTTTACAACAGCAAAAACCTGAGACTCAAAACGTATTTCGGAGCCAAATATAACCATAGATGTCTTGTAGACTGAAAAGCTAATGAGATGTTTCCAAAGATGATGGACAATCAAACTTTGATGAAGGGTATCTTTACTTAACCAGAAGATCTCCATATTTCCTGCATTTAGTTATAGATAGAAGTGATCCCGTTTTTCACTTCCTGCAGACAAGACATAACAGAGTAGCAGTCAAACATGGATTTACTAACATCCAACAAGATCAACAGCATATATTTGAAATTGCATACCACAAGCCACAATTAGTTGTGCTGGTGGGTTCATGTAGATATTAAATAGTAAAAGGGATTTTGCAGATCCCTGGGGGACGCCACAAGATACACAATAAGTGGGCTAAGAAAATATCTACCAGATCAACTCATTGAGTATGTGTCCCCTGAACCGGTGATTCCCAGCTGCTGAAAAGACCTTCTCAGGCAACACTGTTCGGCCACTCCTAAAATATTATCCAAATGAACACAGAGAAGGCGGTAGTCTACAGTATCAAATTACATCAAAAAACCTAAAAGAATAAGAGAGAGCTGCTGGACGTTTTTGACCACCCTGAGTTGATGAAGCTGTTCACATATGTCCAAAACAACTGCCTCACTGCTATTACAGTTCACAGAAGTGCTCAAACATAAACACACATACGGAGCAGCCCCATACATAGAATGACCTAATTATTAATGACTAGTGTAAGCTAAGATATATATGTATTAGCTGAACCTGTGTCATATGTACACCCTGAAGAGAAATTCTGCTGTATGAGCCTGCAAGACGTACACAAAAAAAGCATTCTCAATCTAATTACCTAGGATATGGAATCATATCCCAGCATACACAAGGAGCAAATCAGTCTCACCATTCAACTCTCAGTACATTTGAGTCAAGGGTATTGGCTGATTACTTATCCTCAACAGCGGGACATCCACTAAAAGCTACCCCATTTGTGGCATCAGGATCTGCTTTCTATTGGGCAGTTTAAAGAAATTGTCAGCACAATTACGTCTGGTTCTCTTCTAGCCCGATTCCTTCTAGGATTTGGAAAAAATCTTCTCAGAACTAGCTGAGCCTCTCTAAGTTTTGTGCAACAGTTTCTTAACTAATGCCCGGGTTCCTTAGAAATCAAAAAAAGACTTGATTCTTCCCATTGTTCAAGAAATTTAATGCTGATCCTTTCAAAATGTTGATGTTTGTGTTGCTTACCTTTAAAAATCCTTGAAAAGCATGGTAGTTTGATTTCTGCCTTTCTGGAGGTACCTCAGATTCAAGAGAGCAGACAGTGTGGCTTTTGACCAGCACAGAGTATGAAAACATCACTGGTGTCGGTTCTTGATGAGTAAGGATATTGGCAGATAAAGGAAATTCTGTATCCCTGGCGTTATTAGATCTATCTGCCACATTCAATATGGTATCATACTCTATTTTGCTTACCAGACTGGCAGAGGCTGGGATAAGTGGGTCTGTACTGCAATGGTGTGAACCTTAATTAAAGGGCAGATGTCAGGCAGTGCATTTGCCACCTTTCTAATTGGAATATAAGGTAATGAATCAGGGCATACCTCACGGATCGGCACTTAGCGGCACTCTTTTCAACACTGGCCAATTTCATTAAATCTATTAAGAATTAGCTGCATAAACTTTGCTGATGACACCCAACCCGATTAGAATTTTTTTTTCATCTCTCCTTTTCATCTGGATATCTGACCCTCGTCCTAGTCAAAATCCTAGTCAAAACCGCCTTGCCCAGCTGAAAGGTTTAAGGATGTTGGATTCCTTTTGGGTTGGAAATTTGTCTCTTGTGAAACAGGTAAACCAACTCTATTGCACGCTTCTTCTTACTCCAGGTGTTGAGGAACATTCTCCTACTTCTGCCATTCTCTGTGTGACATGTGGTGGTACAGACAACTATTCTGAGTCTCTCTACACTTTTGTAATGCATTTTATTTGAATCCCCCCTCTGGATTGCTGACAAGCCTCCAGCTGATTCAAAATGCGGCTGCAGAGATAGCCCTAGGTTTGCCATGCAACTCATCAATTTGCAGTGCCGGACGCCTTACTTTGGCTACCAGTGATTAACGGTAATAAGCTGTAAAGCCTTGTGTCTTATTTACAGAGTGTTTTATGGCACAGGGCCTAGCTGTCTTGAAAATAAATAATCTCAATATGCCCCTAGTAGTAATTTAATATCTTCCAATGTTTCTCAAGTAGTGGCCCCAAGATTTAAGTAGGCACGAAAAGCCCTTACAGTATTATTGCACCCGGGCAATGTCTAAGTATAATTGTGTAACAATACATTGTCATCATAAATACACATATCATCAGATCATTGAATCCAACTCAATATAAATAGAAATTATGATGACAACACATAGTATGTTGTAATAGGCAAACATGTTCTTCTCTGAACTGAGTAACACTACTTTCAGAAGAGACATCTGTTGTGGATGTGGATTCCAGGTAGATGGATGATAAGCAGACCAGAACTAATAAGCAGTTCTCATACTTGTGCCTTCAAGTAAATAGGTTACAAATACAGATGCTAAAAAAGAAAATGGATGAAGGAAAGGTTGTGTGCTTGTTAAAAGAAAATTGAGACCAAATATTAAAGAATAGCAAGTAAGTATGTGTGCCAATAACTACCTGCTCTCATGGAAAAAAGTAATCAGAATAAAGATATCTAATATTAAAAATAAAGAAAACTTTCTCGAGGAACATTTTTTAAATTCCCACTTTAAGTATGCAAAGAGAGAGATCAAGTATCCAAGAAATGTATTTGAACTTATGGGTCAAAACCAAAGCACCATGCAAGATATACTAATTTGGAAGGTGATCCGAACATCTTGTTTTAGTTTATTTGTAGGAACCTCAACAAATATAATATACAAACATAGGCAGGTGTGAGTCTGCAGTACTTCTGAGCATATGAATATATCTCAGACTTCAAGAAATCAGGAATATATTAGTACATGAATAATTGAAAAACATGTAGAATTCATTAATTTTTATAATGCTCTCTGTATTGTATAGTGTTTCTTAAAAAAACTCATTACTTTTATGTATTTTTGGTATAATAGGAACATATAAAAACAAATTCATCCAATTATAAGCCTGAGATGCTCTGAGATGCTCTCACACGATTAACTCTCAAATGGGACCCACCAGCAATAGATTTGCATAAAGAATAATAGGTACATACCATTATTCTATCAAAAGGCTTACACCGAATAACCATGGTTGACCTTATGAAAGTGCAGAATTTCACCCCTTGTTATCAAAACATGAACACGTTGCAGCAAATGTCCACTTCTTCTGCCTATCAACTTTGGGAAACCTTTTGAGAGAATTGATTCCCATCTCCCCGGAATGCTTTCACACTACCAACCCTAAAACTAGACTTTACTTTTCAATATTAGGTTAAAATAAAGAATAAAACATGTACACTGCTAATTCTGTAAAAGGACTTAAAGTGAAAAACCAAGATTGAACCTTCAAAGTGCCAGGGTGTATTAGATATGATCAAAACATGATTATATTATATCCAGTTTATTGTAATCATTTCCATGCAGCATGATAAAAGTGTCTTTATTGTAAACTGGCAGTGACTGCCTATATACATTGGTCTGAGCCCTGCTCTCACACCTGCCCAGGCCCCTTAAGGCCTTGCTGGGTGCACCCCAAATCATTCTCCTCCATCTTGTGAGTTGCAGCCTACATGTGCCCCAGATTGCAGTGAACAGAGTCCAGGAAGTGGTAAGGAGACAGAATAGTGCTGTCTCTTCCCAAGACAAACAGTTGTTTAAAAAACGATTTTCACTTTCTGTGTTTACTGTCTATGCCTGTGGTTGTTACAGTAAAAAATTGTAGTTTTAGTCGGCCTGTAATTGCACATTTTATCACCTGTGTTATGTTTTAAATTTGTGGTTTTCCCTGCCCATGATTGCCTTCATTTAGTGTGTTGAATTGTGGGATTTGCAGTCCAACCTTTGTAGTTTGTCCCTCTCATTCCTTGGTGACAAATCTGTTTTCCCTCCAAATTTCTCCTTTGCTCTGTGCTTAGGCCTGTGTGCTCAAACAGTGCACCCCCAGCCACCATTTTGTGTTCACAAGCCAGTGAGGCTAGCCCCCCTGCCTCCCCTCCCCCCCCAGCAACAGGGGTTTTCTACATCAGAGGGTGCTTCTGTGAGCTGTTTAAACTGTATTTACTGGGGCCTGTGCACTTCGTTTTTTGGCAGCAGGGGGAGCAAAGCTATGTAGCTAAAAGTATTGTTAGATTTCGAGTTAGTGAAGCCTTTACCTGCAGAAGTCCAAAGTTGTGGATTGAGCCTGTCTGTCTCCTAGGAGATTCTGAACAGGAGCACGCAGCTGCCCAGACCCCACCCCCAGGCTAGCAGACCATTGGCTATTCAGCTACCAGGAAAGTCTGAGCCCTCCTCTCACACCTGCCCAGGCCCCTTAAGGCCTTGCTGGGTGCAACCCAAATCATTCTCCTCCATCTTGTGAGTTGCAGCCTACATGGGCCCCAGATTGCAGTGAGCAGAGTCCAGGAAGTGGTAAGGAGACAGACTAGTGCTGTCTCTTCCCAAGACAAAAAGGTGTTTAAAAAATGATTTTCACTTTCTGTGTTTACTCTCTATGCCTGTGGTTGTTACAGTTAAAAATTGTAGTTTTAGCCTGCCTGTAATTGCATATTTTATCACCTGTGTTTTGTTTTAAATTTGTGGTTTTCCCTGCCCATGATTGCCTTCATTTAATGTGTTGAATTGTGGGATTTGCAGTCCAACCTCTGTAGTTGGTCCCTCTAATTCCTTGGTGACAAATCTGTTTTCCCTCCACATTTCACCTTTGCTCTGTGCTTAGGCCTGTGTGCTCAAACAGTGTACCCCCAGCCACCATTTTGTGTTCACAAGCCAGTGAGGCCAACCCCCTGCACCCCCCCCCCCCCCCAGCAACAGGGATTTTCTACATTAGAGGGTGCTTCTGTGAGCTGTTTAAACTGTATTTACTGGGGCCTGTGCACTTCGTTTTTTGGCCAGCAGGTGGAGTAAAGCTTTATTCAAACAGTATTGTTAGATTTCGAGTTAGTGAAGCCGTTACCTGCAGAAGTCCAAAGTTGTGGATTGAGCCTGTCTGTCTCCTAGGAGATTCTGAACAGGAGCAAGCAGCTGCCCAGACCCCACCCCCAGGCCAGGAGACCATTGGCTATTCAGCTACCAGGCAAGTCTGAGCCCTCCTCTCACACCTGCCCTGCCCCTTAAGGCCTTGCTGGGTGCACCCCAAATCATTCTCCTCCATCTTGTGAGTTGCAGCCTACATGTGCCCCAGATTGCAGTGAGCAGAGTCCCGGAAGTGGTAAGGAGACAGACTAGTGCTGTCTCTTCCCAAGACAAAAAGTTGTTTAAAAAACGATTTTCACTTTCTGTGTTTACTGTCTATGCCTGTGGTTGTTACAGTTAAAAATTGCAGTTTTAGCCTGCCTGTAATTGCATATTTTATCACCTGTGTTGTGTTTTAAATTTGTGGTTTTCCCTGCCCATGATTGCCTTCATTTAGTGTGTTGAATTGTGGGATTTGCAGTCCAGCCTCTGTAGTTTGTCCCTCTCATTCCTTGGTGACAAATCTGTTTTCCCTCCGAATTTCTCCTTTGCTCTGTGCTTAGGCCTGTGTGCTCAAACAGTGCACCCCCAGCCACCATTTCGTGTTCACAAGCCAGTGAGGCCAGCCCCCCTGCCTCCCCCCAGCAACAGGGATTTTCTACATCAGAGGGTGCTTCTGTGAGCTGTTTAAACTATATTTACTGGGGCCTGTGCACTTCGTTTTTTGGCCAGCAGTGGAGTAAAGCTTTATTCAAACAGTATTGTTAGATTTCGAGTTAGTGAAGCCTTTACCTGCAGCTTCCAACTCCCTGGCCAGCATACCCTGTCTGAGGTTGCTGGGACCTTATGTGGTGTGCTAGTGCTTGGCACATGTGTACACTGATTGGTGGTTGTATTTTGGTGTTTCTATTGGGTTAGGGTTAATGTCCTCATTGGTTGGGTATTTGAGGGTTCTGATTGGTTTCTCGGTCTGTGATTCAATCATTGCAGGTTTGGGCATAGGGCTAGGGTTAGGATTTCTATTGGAAGTAGGGACTAGGGCTTCCTATGTTATTGGTTGTTGGGAGTAGGGTGGGACTAGGGCTAGGGTTAGACCTTTAATTGGAAGTAGCTATTTAGGGCTTCTGGTGTGATTGGTTGTTGGACCAGTTGTGGGACTAATAGTAGGGTTAGGCTTTCTATTCGAAGTAGGGACTAGGGGTACCTGTACCATTGGCTGCTTGGACTTGGGTTGGGACTAGTGGTAGGGCTAAGGCCTTTATTGGACGTAGAGATCAGGGTTTTGTAACTGATTGGGTGCTTGGACTAGGGTTAAGATTGGCTGCAAGGTCCTGGTCTCCTATTGGTTCTAGATGTTAGGGCTAGTGTTGTGATTGGATAGTGTTAGGGCTAGGGTTCCCATTGGCTGAAGGGGTCACCTGATTACTAGGGCTACAAAAAAGGCCAGCCCGGGCGTCGAGGCGAAGGGCGAGAGGACAAGGGTAATTGCCTGTTTGAGCCTGTTAAGGGCAGAGAGGACAAGGGTAGTTGCCTGTTTGAGCCTGTTCGAGACTGGTCGGTACTAGGGCCAGAAATACTGCCCTTTTTCGCATTTAACAATACGCAGCCCACACCATCCACAACCACAAACAGAGCAACACACTCACACCAAATATACACCACGCACAACACTATGCACAGATTAATGTACCAGCATGCATCACCAACCCAACCAAACCACATCTACACACCCTACTATCCTAACTACCACACATATCCACCATTACCCACAAACAGTACACAACTCTATCCTATACCACTAACTAATACACTCATTACTAACACTCCAATCAACACCATACATAACTACATCCCACTCAGACACACTCTCCCTGTTGTATTTACACCTAACAGTCCACCTTTTATCACTAACAAATATATAATGATCCTTCCATCAGTTGTCCAACAAACACCCTCCTCTCCCTTCTACCATAATAACACTAACACACAACACACACACTGGACACCACCACACTTTGTAACTCTTGAAACAAACCAGTCTAAGATAAACACTCTCGCCTTTACTTCATTCCCTCCTACACACAACATACACTTTACACATAAACACATCACCACCCCCTCTACGTCACAACCTCCTCTCACAAACAATACTACACAACCAAATCAGGTGCATCAGCACCCCTTTTCAGCACACCACAAAAGCAAAACATATCACACACACCAGCCCAACAAGATCTTCAGAGCGCAACACCTCATAAATACTTACCATCACAAAATACATACATATACCCACCTTTCAAACCACACAAAGGAACAAACTCCAATGCCAAGCTTTCACTCTTCTACCACACCTAACACAGATACAGCAATACAGCACCTCTCTTCTAACCGCCTCTCATCCATTGGACAATTTAGAACATTACGACATGACCCACATGCTGCACCACCTTCCCTGACTCATACACCTTCCACCTTTAAAACACGCAAAAAATATAAGCAACATGCCACACCTCACAACTTTGCTTTCCCAAGTCTACCGCACAACAATGTTACACCACAAAAGCAACACAGCACTCCAACTCATTCTCAAACACCATCTCCAACACATAAACATGCAGACCCATCAAAATGTCTTCTTAGCATGCTGGAACACAATAAAGAACAGCTACACAATTGCTATCCTAATACAGCTAATACCAGCACTAAAAACACCCCTGCAACACACCCACACAATACTGATCACTCTTCTACAAAACAAAGTCCCACTATCACCAAAGGCCACTCTCTACACTGTCTACTAATAAATGCTCGATCCCTCTCTAAAAACAAGCATCACATCTACGACCTTCTCACCGATGCAAAACCAGACCAGAAATACTATTCATAACCGAATCATGGTTGGGAGAGGATATGGCTGCAGTCCTGCATGAAGCCATTCCTCTAGGCTATCAAATAATCACCCAAAATCGTATAGCCAAAAAAGGAGGTGGTCTAGCTGTTGTATTCAGGCAAACAATACATATCACTAAAGTTGACAACATCTCCATAAAGAATTGTGAGGCTCTTCTAACAAGATGCAATCCTACACCGTCTTCCACCTGTAACTTCCTGTTCCTTTACAGATCTCCACCTAGCAAGGCAACATTCCCAGATGCACTTCTAGACACAGTTTCAAACCTGATAACAATACACTCCAACCTATGCGTTCTGGGTGACCTTAAGATTTGGTTTGATAAAACCAATATGAGCCATCCGAAAACAATAATCACCGACCTAGACACATTGAACCTACATCAGATTGTCCCCAATCCGACACACATCGCTGGACATATCCTAGATGTCATTTTTGCTAATACTGAACTAGTTACCTTTCAAACTATAACTCCAGTCACATGGTCAGACCACCACTTGCTTGCTTTCCAACATAAAACAACACTAAGCGACTCACCTAAAACTACCTTACATCCTTCCACCTATCGGCCGTGGAACACTTGGGAACACTTGGGAACACAACTAACATCCAGTATAAATCTGGAAACCATAAATGTTCAGAATCTATATGAGTGGCTACAGAAAGCTTTTGACATCCTGATACCACTCAAAACCACACAACAGAACAGAAGAAAAAAAGCGCCTTGGAGAAACATAGAAATAAAATAAATAAAACAACAAATTAGAAAGCTGAAACGTACCTGGCTCAAAACAAACGCCAAACAAGACAAACTTCACCTACAAAAAATTTGCAGATTATATAAGTCGGTTATCAGAAAAGCTAAGAAAAGGTACTATTCAGACAGAATTCAAAACGCTAAATGTGCAAATAAAGAGTTCTATAAAATACTCAATGAATTTCGAAAACCAAATTGCCTAGAAGGAACTCATCCTGTTACTCAAGATTTCACAGAAAAACTGGCAAATCATTACACGAACAAAGCAGACACGCTGGACTCGTACTTACAACAGAAACAAAGTACCAGCACTAACCCTTGTACAAAACAACTATCCAAGAATGCTCTAATCAAGCCTCTCCGTTCCTTCCAACACAGCTCACACGATGAATTTATGGACCTGGTCAAAGCAAGCAGGCCTGCCGGCAGCCCTTCTGACCCCTGTCCGCCACAAAACTTCCAGACAATTCTTTTAACAACCTCTGCTGCCATTCCAGAAAGAAGAATCATCAACGATTCCTTAACTACTGGAATATTACCAGAAGAACTCAAAAAGTCATACATACGCCCTTTACTGAAGAAAACACACTTGGACCCGCTGAACCCCGACAACTACAGACCCATTACAAATGGACCTTTCCTGGGCAATCTGATAGAAAGAGCAGCGTTCGCCCAGATGTCACTATTCATTGAAGAGAATGACATACTTTCAGATTTCCAAACAGGATTCTGTCCGGGAAGAGGCACTGAATCTGCCCTCCTTGCCATCTGGGATGACCTAAAGAGTACAGTTCACCGCAACGGGGTTGCTGCGCTACTCCTCTTGGACCTCTCAGCTGCCTTTGACACGGTTGACCATGACACTCTGAAACAAAGACTTTATGAAGCCGGCATAGAGGGAACTGCTCTGGACTGGATCGCGTCCTACCTTCAAAACAGAACTAATGTCATCCACACCACACCTTTCTCGTCCAAACCGTACTCCACAAAAGCAGGGGTCCCTCAAGGTTCTATCATCTTGCCCATGCTCTTCAACATCTACATGAAGTCTTTACCAGTACTGATCAATAAATTTCACCTCACGTGCTACAACTATGCAGATGACACGCAAATACTCCTTCAAGTGGAATGCCCCAAAGACATTGGAAAATCACCAATTATCAGTTGTCTCAGAGCCGTGGATCAGTGGATGACTTGGAGCCATCTCAAATTGAATGCTTCAAAAACTGAAATACTCACGTGTGGCGATTGGAAAAATTACAACCCGCTTGCCGCATGGCCTGATGAACTGGGATCACTGCCTAAAGTATCGAAGGAAGTAAGAAACCTCGGAATGACCATGGACTCCAAGCTGTCGATGAATGTCCAAGTGAATAAACTAGCAGGATCAAGCTTTGCTACTATAAAAATGCTGCAACAAATTTTCCCTCATTTGGGACTTCCACACAAGGTCCAAGCAACCATCTCCCTTGTTCTATCCAAACTCGATTACGCCAATAGCCTCTACCATGGATCACCTTTAACGACCATGAAAAGACTACAACGGATTCAGAACTCGGCTGCCAGACTACTCTTGCATATCAAACCACGAGACCACATCTCCCCTGCCTTGAAAGCCCCGCATTGGTTACCGGTTGCCAGAAGATCCACGTTCAAGCCTCTTTGTATTACCCACAAAGCAATACATGGAATAGGACCACTCTTCATCAGGAATAAAATTACCAAACACATTCAACAAAGGAACCTCGCTCTAAAGGAGCATCTCGCCTCAAAATCCCACCATACAAGAAAAAAAACATAGGTGGCACATCCTTCTCTGTTCAAGCAGCCAAACTATGGAACTCTTTACCCCCAACATAAGATCCACCGACAACCACCTCATCTTCAGAAAACTACTCAAGATCTTCCCCACATAAGTTCCATACGGAAATAGAAATTTACAGCATATCCCTCTGTATATAAGCATTTGTTTTCACTATAGATATGTACCTATCTTTGTGTATTACTTTATAAAACATGTAAAACAATTATGTTGTTAAGAGAAGAAAAAAAAAATAATAATAATAATATTCATCAATAAATAAAAATCATCTTTGGTCTACATGTACATACTTCCATTGTACATCTATGCACCTTCTATGTACTTGGATCTGTGTGTCTGTTACTTTTCTCCTGAAAAAGCATATCCAATGCACTACCCTATTTCTCATCCTGTGCCTCTATCAATATATTTAGTCTAACTATACTTACTTCCTTTATGTATCTATATACTTTCAATGTACTTATGGATCTATATATTTATCACTTTCTTCTAATTTAGCATTTCCAATGCACTAGCCTATTTCTCAGCCTATACTTCGCTCAATATATCTTCTAGCCCAACTTCTGACTCATCTCAAACTTCTTTCTACTACTCCTTCTAATGCACTACCCTATCTCTCATCCTATAGATCTATCAATATATCCTCTACATCCACTCTCTCATTTATCCCAAACCCCATACCACTACTATGATCGCCAAAATAACCTTTTCTAGACTCTCTCCTGCTCTACCCCCTCCTTGCATCATCTAACACCTCTTTTTACTACACCGATCCCCTAAAACAAACATTTCTAAACTCTCCCTTCTGACTCCTTCCCTCCAAAACTCCTTTTTACTCATCCAAAAGCTTCTTCCTACTGCTAAGACTTAAAAAAAATTCCTTCACTCTTTTATCCCTCCACTATCCTTCTTCAATCAAAATTACCAGACCAACATGTCCACTTCTCAAATTCCATTTTCCATTTTTCAACTATACTAATATACTGCCCAAATAACTGAATAACATATCTACTACTCAAATTACTTCATATTTATACTATACTAATTTTCAACACTAATCCTTTATGGGTTCCGGAGTGGTGTGCTACTCGCCAGAAAAGCGCTTCAACACACATCAGGGGTAACAAGTGCTATATAAATGCAAATCTTTCTTCACCTTTTATCCATCCGCAATCCTTCTCACTCCAAGTAACAGACTAATATCCACCACTGAAATGACCTTATATTTCACCATATTAATTCACCACTAATCCTTTATAGGTTCCCTGAATAGCATGTGTCAACAAGCGAGCGATAAATAAATACAAACCTTTCTCCTACTCTATCCTTCTGCTATCATTCCAAATCCAAATAACTGACTAACCTATCCACCACTTAAAATGTACTTGCATGTTTCACTATACTAATTCAACACTAATCCTCTATGGGTCCCGGAGTAGCGTGTTACCCGCCGAAAAAGCGCTTTGATGCCTCGTCTGGGGTAGTAAGCGCTATATAAATGCAATTACAATACAATACAATACAATACTTCATGAGCAGTGCTGCATGTGTTTACACACTGTGGGCTTACAGACCACTCATTGCTTTCCATTTGTTATTCTGAGTGTCATTTGTAAATGTTTGCTTGTATGTGGTTATTCTCTTGGAAATGTCCCTCCTTATCATGTATTGTTCCGTCTCACAGAGATTGCCCAATTACTTGTAGTCTTACACCTTTTTGCTCGTAGGTTATTTTTGGGCACAACTTTTTTCTTTGCTTTCTGCAAGTGTTTCTTGAAGCTAGCCTTTGTTAGTGTCTAATTAGTAAAGCTTTAAAACCTCTTGCTGTTTTTTGCTGTTGGTCTGTCACTGCATGACTTGCTCGAGTGTCACCAGTAAAGCTTTAACATTTCTTGTTAATTTTTTTTTCTTTGCTTTGGTCGCACTACAAGGCTTGGGTGTGTGTTGTCTATAAAGTTTTACAACCTCGTGTCTATTAATTTGCTGTTAGTTTATCATCGGTAACCAATTCTCCCAGAATATTGGGACTTGTTCTAAACAATTTTTATTTGCTGGAGTTTATGTGTTTAACATCCATTTTCCTATGAGATAAGAAAATGTGCTTCCAATGCTGTCTTCAGTCGCAATGTTATGGGGAAATGTTGTTAATCTTTTTTAGCGGACTTTTGCAGGTTCCCGAATTCGAAGGCCCCTGATCTGCTGATAAGGAGGAGACCCACGTTGCTATGTGTTTTGTTATGTGCAGCGCTGTAGATGCAGGGATAACAAGAATTTAGAAACAGATAGTCTAGATCGAAGAAGATTTAGTAAAAATAGAATTAGGAAACCAAAATAACAGTTCGGAAAAAATAAGGTGCAGTAAAAGTTAGGTAAATATAATTATTAATATTAATCACTGGAGGGCTTAATTGGGCCAGCAGCAGTGCCCTCAGTAGAGGAGCGGTCATGGCCCTGGAAGGCATCTTGTTCTTGTCCCGCCAACTCTGACCCCATTCTTCTTGCCTCTGGGTGCTTATCATGTAAGATTTAATAAAGAAAGAGACAAACATTAATAATTGGTGTAAAACAAATAAAATATTTTTAAAAACTGTCAAAATACATTTTTGGGGACAACAATTGCAATGACCTATCTAATCGGATCGACTAGTAGTATTGTAAGATTCACAGACCGTCTAGTTATTATTTATGAACACTAATCCAGTGTATCATTCTGATTTCAGAATACTAACTAAGCCTAAGTACCACCTGACCTAGCCCACCTATTCCAGACGGGCCAATTGTTCACTAAGGGCCATATGTAGGTGGCCAAATACCGGTCGGTAAAGTCGAAATTCTGTAAATTTCGGCTTTACCAACCACTATTCAGCCCTGTGCGATGTACGTATTACCGAATGCCATTAGTAATAACGAATCGGTAAATAATTACCGATTCCTTATTTACCGATCGGTGAACACCAAAACAAACAATACCGAATCGGTAAAAATCCCAAAATGCGATGTAGCAAAAGTCGGTAATACCGATTTTGACCACATTCAGTATTGATGATTCAGTATTTACGACTGATCCTGAGCAGGTGGTAATCAGGTGCAGTGCTTAAAACCAGCCCCAAAATGCAACAGTATGAACACAATGGCGGGCCTCTACCTCATAGCAAGGCGGCTACATTTGAGAGCAGCAGGAGTGAGGATTTGGAGACGGGAATTGCGGGTGTACAGACTGCGCTTCACATTGTTCCAATTGACTGAACCAGAAATCCATGAGAGGTACAGGCTGCACCCACACACCATCCTTGACCTCATACGGGACCTGAAACCATATCTTGAGCATCAGACACCAAGGGCGCTCGCAATACCCACCCATGTACAGGTGCTCTATTGCCTGCACCTCCTGGCCTCAGGAAGTTACCAGGGTGTGATAGCCGCTGTAGGTGGTGTGTCACAGAGCTGCCTATCCAGATTTTTCAACACCTTCCTGGACGCCATGATGGACCGAATGCATCATTACATAACCTTCCCCAGTACAAAGGTGGAGCTGCAGAAGAACAAGCTGGATTTCTACCAAATGGCGCAGTTCACACACGTCATTGGCTGCGTCGATGGGACCCACATACCAATCTGCCCACCTGCAGCAACAGAATACATTTATCGCAACTGCAAATCCACTCACTCCATAAATGTGCAGGTGATATGGGATGCAAAATTCATCATAACTGACATTGTAGCAAAATTCCCTGGGAGTACCCACGGCTCGTGCATATTTAGGAACAGTGGGATCCATACACGTCTGGCTGCTGGTGAATTCGGAGAAGGATACCTAATAGGTAAATCAATGTGACACACCCTGATGTATTCTTTGGCTCGACCTATTGGTGACACAAATTAATGGCACTTTCATTTGCATTTAGGTGACAGCGTATATGCCCTCTGGTCTTACCTACTCACACCATACCTCAACCCAACCACACCAAGGGAGGGGAGATACAATGTGGCACATAAGAGCACATGGAACGTGATGGAGCGCACCTTTGGACTGTTTAAAAGCAGATTCTGTTGCCTCCACAAAAGTGGAGGTGCACGTCAGTACTGCCCCATCAAATGCTGCAAAATAATTGCAACATGTGTAATGCTCCATATTCTAGCCACAAAAAAAGGAATAGCAGTGGAACTCACTGACTCTGAGGACGAGGGCGAGGACAATCCCCAGCCAGAGCCCTGCGCAGCTGGTGTTGCAGTAGAACAGGATGGAAGACACAGACGGGCAGAGATAACGTCCAACTATTTCTGAGTGAGTAACGAGACAGAGCCAGTAACAGTTTTTGTGCAATGGTGTTTAATCAGCACACCACCAGGATTGAAAGCAGTGTCCAGAAAGACATGGGTTACATCACCCATCTAATGACTGCCAAATAGAAGTAGGACCTATTTTCTGCGCCCACGCGCTGCATGTCCACGTTCCCTGGCCACATTGTCTGTAGTGTCAGATTGTTCCTGGGCAGCGCTGTGGCGTTCGCTGCGCCTCCTGCCCTCGGTGGGAGAGGGCGTAATGCTACCATGGTTGGTAGCCTCCTCACTGTCCTCCCCCTTCCATTGTGGCCGTCTTCACGTTCTGCAGCAGTTCCAATGCAGAGGTCATCGAGACCATGCCCCTGGCCACGTCCCTGCTACAATGCGCCATCTCCTCCTGCATGGCGATAGACCTGCGACACATGAGGGAGGTAGCAGTGGCCGGCCGGTTCACTGCCTTGGTAT
Organism: Lissotriton helveticus; assembly: GCF_964261635.1. Taxonomy (NCBI): domain Eukaryota; kingdom Metazoa; phylum Chordata; class Amphibia; order Caudata; family Salamandridae; genus Lissotriton; species Lissotriton helveticus. The sequence continues at coordinate 380,903,868 of NC_136061.1, read as the reverse complement.
AGGCCTCGAGTCTCTGCCTCTCCCTGCGCCTACAATGACGGTCCTGCTCCAACTGGCTGCATAGGTTGTCTACAGAGTTTGCAATTCCCATCATTCCCTCACACATGTTGTCGCCCATTAAACGAATGCCCTTTTCAATCCTGCACATGTGTTTGTTCATGTGGGCCACCTCTCTGTTCAATGTTCGCATCTCCCTCCATTGCAGACGCTGGACCTTGAGCATGTTGCCTTCCAGTCCAGCAAAGACACTTTCTTTCTGTTCGAAGCCTTGAGGACTGGCTGGCCTTGCCCTGCGGCGTCTTGATGAAGTGTGGGTGCCCTCAGATGGAGTACCAGCCCTCACTATGTTGCCCTCCTCATGGACTGGAGACTGTTGGCCCCCTGTGCCCTCCTCCTCCGACTCCTCCATCTGCTGGAGGGTGGCCACGGCATGCCTCCTACCTGACTGTGGTGGTGGTGGTGATTGTTGCAGTGGTGATTGCGTATGAGGAGATGGTGGCGTTCCCTGGTGCTGTGGTGATGTCGGTGAAGGAGTAGTTGGTGGTGATGGTTGTTGTGCGGAGCTTGTGTGCCCTGCAGGCATACTCTATTCATCATGTTGCCTCCCCTCTGGCCTGGCTGTCTTTGTTCTGCTCCCCTCTGCAGCACTGCGAGATGTCTCGCCTGTAATGACAGAATGTACATGTACTCACTTATCTGGCTGCATTTGCATTGCATTAAACATCATGCCTAAAGATCTCAGTAACTGTCCTGAGCTTGCCAAATTCTTTCACATGCTATTGTTTTTGCTAGGCTGACTGTCCTATACATCTGTTACCTAGGACTTCATCTCACACAATGCATAGCAGGTAATGAGTAAGACATGAAGTGGAGTGGGAGCCCCTATGCCACTATGGGGATTGGGGTTGGGGAGGGGGTAGCACCGCATGCTGGGCAGGCATCTTACCTTGTTTCCTTGCAGCTCTGGCAGAGTTGTTTGCGTCTCCCATGCCACTCCCACTCTCCAAGCTGGAGGGTGGGCTCTACCATCAGTTCCAGTGGTGTTGGTGCAGGTGCTTTGTTCTTCCCTCCGCCAGTTTTTGCCAGCCTGCCTCGTCCTCTCAGCCATCCTTGCCTTCGCCGTCTTCCTGAGGTCGTACCACCTCTTTTTAGTGTCCTCAATGGAACGCTGGGTGACACCAATTGCATTTTTCTTGCTCTGTATCCCACTCCAGATCTGTCTCTTCTAAGACTCGGGCACATGGAGGGACTGCTTCTCAAAAAGCTTGTCATGGTCCTGACTGACATCCTGAATTAGAACCTCCAGCTCCTTCTCGCTGAACTTCATCTTCCTTTTCCTTTCAGTTGACTCCTTCTCTCCCTCCTGGCTTGCCATTTCAAAAGTTTTTGGGGATTTTTTTGTAGCTGTGAGGCTACGTAGCTCCTGGATCCTCAGCTCACCTTCCTGCCTCACAGTCAGCTCCAGGTTCAGTGCAGCTGCCTGGGTGTGGCCACTTCCTGTTTGGGAGGTAATTGGATGACACAGGATTGGCTGATTCATCAAATTACGAATTTTTGAATTACCGAATCGGTATTTACCGAATCGGTAATGGATTCGGTAATTCCGATTCGGTATTGCTGTTTCAGTTTTCACCGATTTTTACCGAATTTTAGCGAATCGGTAAATTTTACCGATTTTTTACGTACATCGCATTTTCCGATTCCTTAATACCGAATTGGTAATATTCGGTATTAAGGAATCGGTATTCATAGTTTACCTACTTATGGCCCTAAGTTTGCATTTCGATTATTAGCACTCACTAAGCAAACTACAAAAGGTTCTACTAAAGACTGTGGTAAGCAGCACTCAGCAGCACGTGACGTGACAGAGGATGCGTCACGCAGGCCACTTAAAAATGACCAACTAATACTAATAAGTAACTAAACCTATCAATCCACCACTATCTCTTCTTATTGGCAGGAGGACAAAGGAAGGACTAGAGTCTCTCTAGCATTACCTAACTGAAGTTTTCTAAAGTAAACTCTTACATAATCAGTTTAAATTAGTAGCGCCAAGCACCTCTGTCATAACAATCACAAAAGATTTTTCAACGTAATTTACCTGCAATGTAAGCAGCAGCATTCTTGCTGTTCAGAAAAAATATATATTTGCAATATAAAACACAGAGTAGAAGAACACAAAGTAGTAATATTAAATAGCTACTCACCAAGCCCCAGGACCTCCACTCCTAGCAGGTCCAGCAGGTCCTGCTCCCGGTTCAGGATATGGGACCACCGGTACGTCAGCTGGTTATTGGTGTGCTGGACACCAGAGCAGCTAAACACTGCCCGGCACACCTTTCCCCACCGCTGCCGATGCTCCCTGGGCCCGTACCCAGACCCAGGCCTGCTGCCTGCTACCAGGGTTAAGGGGAGGTGGCGCTGGACAAAAAAAGCAAGTGCGGCCACCTACGCCTCACTAAACTAGGCCCATGGCTGTACCCCATGTGGGTCGCGGCTGTGAGCAGTCTTGCCCTTGGCCATGGTTCTGGGACTCGCAGAAAAGAAAATGGAGAAATTCGAAAAGTAAGTAAAAGAAATGAAAAAAGCAAGTTATAGAAAAAGAGTGAAAAAGTACTAGATAAAGTCACATTAAGTGGGAAAAACTAAAAATCATGAAAATATAGAGTTGGATAATAAATTAAAAAGATTTTTTTAAAAGTGTATAGAAACAAAGATAGAGGGAGGATAGCAAAGCAGGCACAGAACCATAGCAATAGAGTGAAAAACAAGATGGCCGAGCCCATTGTGACCGCATGGGTAAGTTTGCACGATATTTCCCCCCCAAGCACGCAAAAAGCATCTCGAACACGTAATTCGATTTCCCAAACAGGAAATACTCATCGCCAACGGGGGCACGCAATATGCGACCTGGAACAGGAAATAAGCATTGCGAGCGGGCGGTACAAGTGAAAAACAAGATGGCGGCGCCCATTAGCGATATATTTCCCCATTAGCACGCAAAAACACATCGCAAATGGACGGGACAAGCAATTCCGCGTGTTCACGGAATTTCCGCGTGCTCGCTGAGATTTTTTACAGTTTTGCTGAATTTTGCGTAAAGCGACTACTCAAATTCCCCCTACCCCTAAACAATATAACAAATGAATTAAAGAACCATTGCATGAGAAGCAGGACCATCATAATGAGGAAGTAGATGAGTCAAATTTAGAAATGAATTGTGTAGTAATGATAGCTCTATTGTAAATAAAAAAAATAAGGATTGCGTTCTACGAGCAGCTTTGTAGGTATTGAATGTTTTGACCCAAATTGTGTTCCAGAATTGAGCAGAAAATTAGATCAGCTTCCCATAATAGCACAAGAGAGCTTTTTATTCTAAAAGTAGTAGGTGACATTAATATTTTTTTTAGCTATACGAGCAGCTTTAGAAATAGAATGATGTTGAACCATATCTAAAGGTGTGAAAGTATTGGTGTAATTGTGGAAGGATGAAATTGGTTATTTAAAAAAAAAAAGAATAGAGAGATGAGAAAATTAACTGACATTCCTTCAAAAGGGAATCAAGTAAGATATGTTGTAATTTTACGTGCGTAAAAGGAACAATAGAATTATCTTTCATAAGTTGGTGAAAAAACATGATACCCTACTAGTTCCAGCGTTTAAAATAAAAAGATTTATGACAACATTTAAGAAACGTATTGTATCAAATTGAATAAGACAAAAAACATTGTTGAAAATCAGGATTAGTTGAGGATAATGTACAGGGTAAACGATGGGGGTATTTTTAAATGGGATTTTTGGATATAAGTACAGTTGAAATATGAATGATTTAAGGGAAAAACATTCAGTAAGGATCATTCAAATGTAATCCATCTTGGAAGGGGTGAATCTCGTGAATTGTTAATGAGAGCATAAAATTATTGAATCAAAAAAGCAATCATCATATTAATGGTATCAAGTCTACCCCACCATGATAAAAGCAGAGGAAACCAGCATGAAATTACTGTTTGTAATTCGGATTTTAATGTAACAACGTTATGGCTAAGTGTGTTAGGTATGTTAGGGAAAAATCAAACACCAAGAGATTTAATTTTGGTGGAACACCCTGAGAAGTCATCTGCAGGCGACCTAAGAAGTCACCTGCAGGCTACTTAAGAAGGATACAGCTGAGCTTTGTCCTTATATTGATTACAGTGTATTAAATCAGATGGAAATCAAGGATAAGAATCTTTTGCCTCTAATCTCGGACATCCTGGAAGCTGTTAGATAAGCTAAGAGTTCTATGAAATTAGATCTCTAGGGTGGATATTATCTATTTGGAAAAAAGGGGATGAATGGAAGTCTGCTTTTAGGACACCATTGGGACACTTTTATATGCAGGACTGGTGCAGTGCTCCATCAGGTTTTCAGGGATTTATGGATACAACCTTTTTCTGATCTTCTCTAGAAGACCATGGGAATATATTTAGATGATATTTTGATATTCACAGAAAATCTCGAAACACATGAGAAATATATGAAGGAGGTTCTAAGGCACCTGAAAAAGAATCATCCTCAAGCTAAGACTTAGAAATGTGCATTTGATAAGACTCTGTGGTCTACCCTGGGTTTACCTTGTCTGCTAATGGTCTGGTTATGGAAGATATGAAGGTTCAAGCTATCCTCAAATGAAAGAAACCCACTTTGCCCAAGGACACCCACATTTTAATTTGAGTGGTAAATTATTTCTGAGGTTAGTTAAAGACTTTTAAAAGACTCTGCTCCGGGACGTGGCCGCGCCAGCGGCAAAGATGGCTGCCAGCAAGTGAAGCTCCAGATATTTGCCGGCCTCAAGAGCGATATCTCCTGAATAGCGCCCACATTCAGCCCTCCAACGCTGTGCACCAGGCGGCATAAACAATGCTGCATACGGCGTTCTGAGCGCCGGACGCCTGCACCCATCTTCAGCAGAGATCCATCCATCCAATTGTGATGTGGTTCTGGCCGAGTTTGGCGCTTCCGGGCACAGCGTGAAGCGTCTGCCCATCACTGCTGGTGATCTTCGCTGGACCACGACTCGTCAGGATGGGTGAGTCGGGCCCGCGATTGTAGCGCTTCTTCCCCCTCCTCTGCTGTCCCGGTCTGCTGCGGCAGCTGGGCTGGCTGCTCCGCCCCTACTGCCTCGTTCTCCTGATCCCGTGAGGGGGATAGGGCCCTCCGGACTCTCTCATTGGCGGTTGGGCACTGGCCTGGCACTGCGGCAGCCGTGGCAGGGACGGATGTGCGCCCCCACAGCCTCAAGGCTGCAGGGGCGCCTGGAGGAATAACGTGACCACCAGGGGCGCAATATATAATGGAACCACCCGCATTTCACATTTACTGCAGCTTGACCTGAAGTGCTGGAAGGAGATCCATTGCTCTGTGCAGCCCCACCATACACAAACCTATAGCTGGTCCACCCTCATTTCATGGTTACCGCAAATCTGCTTGAGGGAGGCTGGTAACTCTGTGTAACCCACCTATTTGCACCTGAGATTTGGTCATTCACACGCCACCTGCACTGGGACGCCTTCTTAATGTAGCTTTGACTTTCATATCACCAGGGTGTTCTGCCACCATATTCCCTTGTCCTGGCCTGCAGAACTTCGCTCTCCTCCAGTTTTTGCTTTGTCTGGATTCTGTTCCACTGCGCTCTATAGGACCTGCTGCCTGCACAAATAGACATATTTACCACCAGCTGTGTGCTACTCATCACTAGCAGGAACCCCCCCCTTTGTTCCTCCACTCTTCATCCCCGGAATGGGACGCAAGAACCCCAGACAGCTAACCCTGCCTTTCGAACCAGTGAGCGACAGCACGACATCGCACAGCACAAGCATGGCTGAGAAGGGTCCTGCCACGGCGCCTCCTGAGGCCTCATAGGCCTCCGTCGCCTCATTGCTGTTGGAAATGAAGGCGGGATTTAAGGCGCTAGACTCCCGCTTTGACTCCCTAGACCAGACAATTGCATCATTGGGCGCCAAAGTGCAGGGTCACAACAGACGACTAGACGTGGCGGAGGCCCGTGTCTCCGATTTGGAAGACAGGACAGCACCATCACTAAAGCGGTTGGAGAGGACGGAACGTCTACTCAAAGATGTGGCTATAAAGAATGAGGATTTGGAGGCACGCGGACGTCGCAACAACGTCCGCATAATTGGGGTTCTGGAGACGACGTTGACAGGCAGAATGGACCTCTTTTTCGAGAAATTTCTTACGGACTTGTTTGGGAGTGAAGCATTTACACCTGGCTTTTTTGTTGAGCTGGCTCATAGGTCATTGGGTCCTCGGCTGAATCCGGGCCTCTCCCCTAGATCCATCAAGCGCACCTATTGAATTTTAGGGATCGGGACACCGCGCTCCAACTGGCCGAGAACGCGGCACGACTGAATGGCAGGGGTCCAAACTGGCATTCTACCCAGACTTCACTCCAATGGTTCAGGAAGCGCAACGCAAATTCCTGGTAGTTAAGGCTATGTTGCCGAACATTGAACTCAAATACGGCATGCTGTACCCCGTGAGGCTGAAGGTGGATGTGGGTGGCAGATCGAGAATATTTGATACCCCTACGGAGGCCCAGGAATTTTGCCGCACTCACAAGACGCGGAACTCATAGAACTCGGCAGGAAGTGCGATGGCTTCCCCACATCATAGTGGCTCTGACGCTAGTGCGGACCTATTTTCGAACGCTGGTGCTGAATGAGGGTACCTTGCACAATTATATGTGATTTACATTGGCCACTTGAGAAACTGCGTTATTTGATTTGATGTTTCATACTGATACGGCATTAGGCCGGCTTGATTCTGGGCTTTCACCCCCCTCTGGCGTATCCACAAGGTTGGTTTCTTACCTTTTGTGGCCCACGTCTTGGACCAAATCAGTTGCCCGGCGATCGTTATGAATCTCGAGCATGTTATTTTGCTAGGAGTGGGCCACCTTAGGGCTGGTAGGTGGCTGGGTGGGGGGTTCTGGGTAAGTTTGCCGATCACAAATGTTCTAATCTACACTTTTATTTCACATTGATTGCTGAGTTTATGTCACATTACAGCCATGACAGGAATGTTTTCTCGCAGACTCTTGATGTCTCGATTGGGTAACGTGCAGGGGCCATCAGCCCTTACCCTTATGACCTGGAATGTCCGGGGCCTTAATAATACTCGTAAACGGCGCCAGGTGATTCACTACCTCCTCCGACATAAGATCAACATAATCTACTTACAGGAGACACACCTCCCCCCGGCTCAATTTGGCACCAGCTGGGGCACACACAGATACTTTGCCAATTATAGTAATTATGCTAGAGGCACGGCTATATTGATACACAAGAGTATCCCTTTTACTCGCATTGATGTGACCCGTGATTGATTGGGTAGATTTGTGATAGTCACGGGAGCCCTGTACGGTCATAAAGTTACTTTGGCTAATATATACGCTTCTAATATTGACGCGCCAGATTTATTTCACAACCTCAATGCCTGGATTGCGAAGCATGATCTTCAGGCATTGCTCCTGGTGGGGACCTAAATTTATTAATGGACTCAACTCTAGATAGTTCATCCAACGCACCAGACGCTAAACCGTGGGTGAGGTGGGCCCTTATGGCTCTCGGTGCACAATACTCACTGATTGACATTTGGCGACAGTTCAATGCCACTCTCACTAACTACACTCATTACTACGGCCCACACGGTACCTGGTCAAGGATAGATTACTGGCTCCACTCTGCCTGCGTTGTAGATTGGTACAGTTTTTTCGCCACATTCCCCAGCACATATTCGGGCCACTCCCCAGTGACCCTGCACTTACTGCTCCCGCGCCCAGAGGGGTATGAAAGACAATGGCGATTCCCCAGTAGGGCCCTACTGGATGAAGTGTTTAAAGCGGAGGTGCGTGAAACAATAGAGGATTATTTTTAAATAAACACTGGCTCGGTGGACACAGCGGCGGTACTGTGGGAGGGTTTCAAGGCAGTCATTAGGAGGGTTTGCATCTCCAAACAAGCTGGAGTACTCCGGGTTCTCCGTAACATGTTGGCCCGGATTGAACAAGATATTGCCAGACTAGATGCAAGTCTCTCTTCCCTCCCCGATCCTTCCGACAGGGTGGAAAGACTCGCCCTACTGACAGAATACAGAGATACGGCAGAAAGGGAGATACTATATATGGGGAAATACCAGGCAGCCCGCAGGTACGGCGAGGGCGAATGTCCTGGCAGAGTACTGGGACAAATGCTGAGACCACCCTACAGCAAATCCTACATTACTGAATTACACTCTGCCTCCGGTGCCACGCTGTCCACTACCTCGGCCATTAGAGATGAGTTCCTGGACCTCTACACCACACTATACTCCTCCGGGGCTGACTCTGATGGCACTGCCCAGGCTGCTTATCTAGATGAGATCGGGCTGGTGTTCGACTTTATGGCAGAGCCCATTTCAGTCACAGAAGTCACACTGGCCATAGACACCCTACAAAGTTCCTCTGCCCTCGGGCTTGACGGCTTCACTTGGGACTTTTATAAAGAATTTAAGGACTTATTGGCCCCTCAGTTAATCAAGGTTTACGCGGAGGCACTGGAGAAGCAAGTTCTCCCCCCACGCTATGGGAGGCCGTAATCATACTGCTTCCGAAACCCAGCAAAGACGACAAACAATGCGGTTCATATCGACCACTGTCCCTCCTAAACCTGGACTACAAAATCCCAGCCAAAGTACTAGCCAATAAACTTTCACAACTAATGGAATATATAATTTCCCCTATGCAGTCTGGTTTCATTCCCCGGCGTTCTACATCCCTGAATCTCCGCACGTTGTTCGCTGTTCTGCACAGAATACAGCCCGAGGTCCCTGCGGCTGCGGTGTTATTGGATGCCGAAAAGCCATTCGATTCTTTAGAATGGCCTTTCCTCGTAGAAGTGATGCAGCGCATGGGTCTGCCTTATGGATTCATCTCTATGGTCTCCTTGCTATATTGTCAGCCAACGGCCCGTCTCCGCCTGAACGGCACCCTGTCCAAGCCATTTCAGCTATATTGCGGGACCAGACAGGGCTGCCTCCTGTCCCTGCTCCTGTTTAACCTAGCCAAGGACCCACTGGTCAGACATCCCCAGGAACGCCATTTACATAGGGGGCTTCAGTTTAACACTGGCCTCTTACTCGCCTCTCTAAATGCCGACGATACCATCCTTTACGTCCGGGAGCCACACATCAACCTGTCCCCTCTTATCCGGGAAATCATCCATTTTGGGCGGTTTTCAGGACTTGGTATGAATTGGCACAAATCAATCATATTCCCACTTACAACAAGCACTGCCTGATGGGAATGCAAATTTCCTCCAGAATGGTGCCAGGATTCGGTAAAGTATGTTGGTATACATATTCATCTAGACACCACTCAAATAATTCGCTTGAACTATGGGCAGACTTTTCAAAAGTTGGAGGAACAGGTCGAACGATGGCTGCGTTTGCCACTGTCACTGGCTGGCCGGGTGGCCATTTTGAAAATGGTGGTGCTTCCCAAATTTGTATACCTCTTCAATAACATCCCGATCCCCCTCTCTGGTGGTCTCTTCCGCACCTTGCAGACACTCATGACCAGACTGGTGTGGGGTGGGAGGAGACTGTGTGTTCGCTGGACTACAATGACACTACCATACGACAGGGGCGGGTTCAATGTGCCGGACTTCCATTTCTATTATTTGGTAGCGCAATGTCACTACGCATTTGCTTGGTTCCACTCTGATGCACGCATACCCTTCCTATGGCCAGAGGTGGACCTGGTACTCCCTGACAAATTAAGCAAGGGGCTTCCCGGGGGCTTTCGGAGTGACAAACATGACATACAAACAGTGTCCACTACTGCCTGTGCATGGAGTAAGCTGAAAAAGCATACGGGCACCCCATACTTATATTCCTCTGCTCTGCCCTTACCCAATGCCAGATGGTTCCCAATCACAGGGGAGAGACTAGTGCAGAACACACTGACTATGCTGGATATTACAAAAATGGGTGATTTGTTTCCAGCGGGCCACGTGTTCACAATAGACGAGGACGCCCGGTTCACCGATTGCAATTTCATGACGAGATTCCTGCTGAGCCGCATGAAATCTTCGCTGCTCGCTGCCTTCCCCACATTCCCGGCTGAGCCTGATTCTTTCCCTCTACTCACACTGGTGTTTGAGACTCCCGGTGGAAAACACCTTATTTCTAAAATGTAGAGTGTCTGCGCTGGAATCCTACCGGCGGACAACTCCAGCCTTAGACGGGCCTGGGAGGCAGACATGGGGTGCACCATAACGGACGAGCAGTGGGACAAATGCTGCGAGGCCACCAAGGACATTTCACTTAATAGTCGCCATAAGCTGTTACAATTTAAATTTCTCCGCCGGGCTTACTTTACCCCAGCCTTGGCACACAGAATAGACGCTGAACGCCCACACACTTGTATGAAATGTAACACACCACAGGCTGATTTTATGCATTTGGCATGGTCATGCCCCCGCTTGAAATCCTATTAGTCTGAGGTGCACGTGACCCATGGGAAGATAATCGGACTTCCAGTCATCCCAATTCCCGAGATAGCCCTGTTAGGGTACACTATACAGATTCCCAAGAAAGTCAGGAAGCTTGCATCACTGTGGCTGTTGTTAGCTAAGTGGGAGATGGCCTTACACTGGGGCAGAAAGTCTACTCCTAAGCTGCAGGATTGTCTGGGAAGCCTGGCACACTGCAACACCAACACTGAAATATTCACAGGTCTTATGCCGGCCACATCGCGGCCACGTGACATTTTGGGGCCGCTAAGCTCATACTTTGAGAGTGCCAGGCAGGCCTCTGACACACAGGTGGATGCTGGATTGGTGCCTGATGGGGTGAGCTCAAGGTTTCTTTGTATTTGTGACAAGACTTCCCTTTCAGACTCAGAAGATTTGCTTATGCCGTCTTTCATTGCTGCATATGGGAAATGCCGCTAGTTGGGACCCTTATACCTGATACGGGTGGCGAGGGGTGGGTGGTGGGGCTGGACTAAACCGGCGCTGGTCTGGACCAGGATGTAGAACACTATAATGTTCATCACCGTGTATGCACCTGTCAGGCACAATTTTATTGATATGCAAGTAGACTGTTTGCAAAGCAATGTGACTACTATTTCTAAAACTGAAAAATAAAGTGTTAAAAAAAGACTCTGCTCCCTTTACCCGGCTTATTAAGGAAAGGTAAGCGTTTTGTTAGGAGCCCTGAGGCTGTCCATGTCTTTGTGGAAATCAAACAAAGACTGACTGAAGAACCGCTACTTCAAACTCAGGATACTAGTATACAATTCACAGTCAAAATATATGCCACAGATTTAGCATTAGAGGAAGCATTTATCCAAGCAATTAAAGACCAGGAAGAACATCCCTCTACCTACTACTCTTGTGTTAACTCATTTACAGTTTGATAACTCAGTCCTTGAAAAAGAATTATTGACCAAAAAACCAGCTTTTTAGGAGTGGAGAATTTCTTTACTCTGGGTGCAACATGCTGTGATTGTTCAGACTGATTGCGAAAACACAGGCGTTCTTCAGCATGCAGATAGTCAAAATTGCAGATAAACCTTAGGCCTCTTTCCAGCAGCAGCATTTCACCATCACTTACGTTGCAGATTCTCAAAATATTGTGACAGTATGTCTTTCAAGAATATAAGAGATGAAAAATTCCTGCAAACAAAGATATTATGACATAAAGAAGTTATATTGTCCTTATCAAAGTCAAAAGCATTCTTAGATCTTGTCTGACAGGTAATCTTAATCCATAACACTATAAGTGGTCACATAAAAAGAATGCTCAATCCAAAGTAGTTATTTTACAAGTGAATAACTGATTGTTTAAACCAACAAACGGTCTACAAATAATAATCTTACAGGCTAATCACAAATTTAAGGGTCATATTTATCATTTTCCCCGTTTGCAAATGGGCAGATTCTCAGAATCTGCCGTTTACGAATAGGAAAAAGCCTTTTGGGATGTATCATCCCGAATAGGCCATCGCAAAATAGAGAATCGCAAAATTTGTGATTCTCTATTTTGCAAATGCAATTAAGGAATTGCAAATTGCGATTCCTTAAATGCAATTCTGGAAGCAACAGTAATTTGCTATTTGGCCTTAAGGAATTGCAAATTACCACCAACTTCAAGTTGGTGGTAATTTGGTATTTTCTTTAAAAAAGCACTTTTTTGATTTTTTAAAAGTGCCATATGTCGCACATAGTGTGCAAAATGTGCACACATGCATATTTCAGGGCTGAAACAGGGTGTCCTTTTGGCACCCTTGCAACCTTGAAATTGCATTCTCAATTTGAGATTCTCTAATTGGTAATCGCAAATTGAGAATGTCTTCCCATTCATTCCTATGGGCCTCCTAGCCCATAGGATTGAATGGGAAGGTATTCCTTATTTGCGAATCTCAATTTGCGATTCGCAAATATGGAATATGTACGATTCGCAAGATTTTTAGCAAATCCTACATACATTACATTTTGCGATTCTCTAATTGCGATTCGCTAAAAATAACAATTTGAGAATTGCAAAACTCTTTTTTGATGCATATGGCCCCAAGTCCGCAGGATATCGAGGTCAGAAACTAACTGAATAATTTATCTCTGGGATATTTTAGTGGCCATCCCTTAAAAAAGCTATCAAAGAATTTGTTAATTTGTGTGAAGTCTGTGTCCAGTTAAATTAAACTACTGAGGCCAAGTCATACAACCAAATGAAATTTCTAGTCGTCCTTGGGAATTCATCTCTAAGAAACGTGTTTCTGATAGAGGAGTTCAGTTTGTCTACAAATTTTGGTCTCAGATGAACAAGGAGTTGGAGGTTCATCACACCTGAGACCGCTCAGGTTAGATCCTCACTCTCTCATTCACCTGAGGCGGAAGCCGGGTGTGGGCGAGTTTGAATACTATTGCGCTGATTACTAGCTGTTTTTAAACATTTGTATAACTTTTTTAATCGTGTATTGATTGGATAAAATGTACCTATTTTAAAAGCTGACTACTAGCTTTGTTCTTGTCTCTGCGGCTGGCATTTGCACTTTGCACATTGCACCTTCTACTCCTTCAGGCACCTGAGGCGTAAAGCCGGGTGGTCTTAGGCCCCTCTACACTTATTTCTCTTACCTTTCCTATCCTTGGGTGTGCCGCGCTGCTCTGCCTGAACTGCTCCTACCCTTCCAGCTGGCACATCGAGGTGCGGGGGGGATACTTGTCAGGCGCGCATTTCGGTGGTGGCCATCTTGGGGGTAGGTAGGCTCGAGGGCGGCAGTCTAGTGGTGCTGACTCTCACCGGACGGCCAGCGACGCCTTAAAACTAGGACCACTCCTCTCCGCGCTGCGGGCGCACGCTGCGGAAGCGCCTAAGGAGCGCCAAAGGAAAGTGCCCGTCAGCGTCCCGGAGGCGCACGGGTGCAGGGCAGGCTGGCTCTTAGACGCTGGGATGCCCAGGTATACCCATGGTGAGCTTCTCGATCTCAAAGACCTTAGAAGCAACTGCTGTACGGTCTTTCCCACACCTCCCAAGGGGAATAGACGCTGCCCAGGGTGTGGATGGTCACCTGGCAATAGAGGCATCTCACTCCCTAAACTCCCCTCCACCAAAAGTAACTGTCTGCTACTTAACTAGATCCCTGGGAAAGCATGCCCTGGACTTACACGACTTACTTTGTGACAAATCTCCCACATGTCTTTTCTTGACTGAAACATGGCTCGGAGATAGCTCTGGTCCAGATATTGCCACCGCGATTCCCGCCAGTCATGTGATCTACAGGAAAGACAGAGCTAGCGGGCGGGGGGGGTCGCGATGGTGGTCGATAAGCGAACGGATTGTTCTATCATACCCATAGATGACATTCAGGGTTGTGAAACCCTGGGCTTCTCGCTTACCCTAACACCTAATCAATCATGCACAGGGCTTTTAGTATATAGACCCCCTGGCCCCCTGGGTCTCTTCTTTGAAGAACTCCATTCGGTTATCTCCACACTCTGTCTTAGGTCCAATCATTGTCTACTACTAGGAGACTTCAATATCCATATGGATATTGAAGATGCTATAGATAGCATCAAGCTGCTGGAAATTACCTCCTCTCTCGGCCTCATCCCGTATCTTTCTCATTGTAAAGGTCATACACTTGACCAGGTATTCTCCACGACCCCGATAGAGCTATCTTCCCTCGAACCAGTTCTTTGGTCCGACCATTATCTAGTGGACTTTCAGATTACACACTCCAAGAAAGCGCCGCCTAGTGGGCCTGTCCGCCAAGCGCAGAGTTTTAGGGCCTTTCATAGGGTCTCCTCTGAAATGCTGGTGCAGGCCTTATGCTCTCACCCTTGCCAGTTGACAGGAACCCTCGAAACTGATTTGGAGCTTCTCCAGTCCTGGCTCGCCCAACAACTTGATGAACTTGCTCCTATCCGTGTCCCTAAGACCAATCAGTCTAGAGTGTCTGCACCTTGGTTTTCTTCAGCGTTGGCGGAGAAACGGCGGCAATGCAAAAAAGCTGAAAGAGCATGGCGTAAGCATTATGACGCCAACTCTAAAGAAACCTATAGAGCTCTGCTGAGGGTCTATCACCAGGACATTAACGCCAGTAAGAAATCCTACTATGCTTCAAGAATTGAAGCTGCTTCCAACTCTTGCAAAGAGATTTTTAGAATAGTCAAGGATTTTACCTCCCCCTCCTGGTGCACCCCCAGGAATACTCACTCTGAGCTTTGGATCACTGAGCTAGCTAACTTTTTTGTGAATAAAATCCAGTCTATTCAAGCCTCTTTCGTTGTAGCTGCCGCTCCGGCTATCAGCGATTTGCCGGTGTCTCCTCTCTCTCCTAACCAAATGAGCCCCTCTTTTAGGGTTTTTCCACCTATTACCCACCAAGCCTCTTTTAATTTAGTGTCCAACCTAAAATCTGGCTCCCCCCTAGATCCCTGTCCGGCAAAAGTGATGATTGCACGATTGGCACATGTGCTCAACCCCCTAATTAACCCTGTGCTTAACCTTTCCTTGAGCACAGGAACTGTACTTTGCGGCGGAAACAAGCCCTTATACTCCCTCTTTTAAAAAAAACTAATCTCGATCCTAAAGAACATGCAAATTACAGACCTATTTCGCTTCTGCCCGCCCTAGCGAAAGTTGTTGAGAAGCATGTGCTTCTCACTCTGGCCAATTTTCTTGAATCCAACAATATCCTGCATCCTTCACAGTCCGGGTTTCGATCCAACATGAGTACCGAGACTGCGTTGCTTGAAGTCACTGAGGTCATAAGAGAAACTCTGGATGCGGGGGGAAGAGCCATGTTGGTGATGCTTGACCTATCGGCGGCCTTCGACACCGTCCCCCACGACTGTCTCCTTCTTAGACTCTGGGAGATTGGTCTAAGGGGGTCGGTGTTCGGTTGGTTTAAATATTTCCTTGCCGATCGCCAACAAACGGTCTGGGCTCCCCCTTTCTCTGCCATGATGCCGCCTCTGGAAGTGGGAGTGCCTCAGGGCTCTATACTAAGCCCCATGCTTTTTAACATCTATATGTCCTCACTCGCGGCTCTGGCAGAGACCTTCGGAGCTCAGATTGTGTCGTACGCTGATGATACTCAGCTTCTTTTCACGTGCGACAAAGGCGCCGACTACATCAGAGATTGCCTTGAGGCAGTTTTCGTCTGGTTTCAGCTGAACTGCCTCAAGTGCAACTCCGCTAAGTCAGAAATACTTTTTTTTGGCAGCCCCCCTGATCCCAGCTGGAAGGCGTGGTGGCCTTCCGCCATGTTTCCTCCGGCGAGTGACTCGGTTGTCGCCAAAAATCTCGGGATTCATGTTGATAACTGCCTGTCGTTCAAACCCCATATATCGGGCTTGGTGGGCAAATGTTATGCCATCTTAAAGATGCTTCGGAAATTTTTGCCCCTTCTCTCAATCGACCATAGAAGAGTCATGATACAGGCACTGATCGGTGCTCGCCTTGACTATGCTAACGCACTTTATCTGGGTCTTCCGGACTTCCTTTTATCTCGCCTCCAAGTTGTTCAAAACTCGGCAGCACGTGCCATTTTTGGTCTGACAAGGAGGGCCTGTGCCAGTGCTCTTCTCACCACTCTTCACTGGCTTCCAATAAAAAAACGGATTATCTTTAAAGCAATGACGTTGGCTTTCAAGGCATTGCACGGCCTGGGAGCCTTCTATCTCCGGAAACGGGTGAACTTTTACCTGCCTTCCAGGTCACTTAGATCGGCCTCCCTAGCCCTGGCCTTGGTCCCTACCACAAGGCGGGCCAGGTGTTGCGGTCGCTCCTTCAAACTCCTCGCCCTGCAGATATGGAACACTCTTCTTGTGTTCCTCAGAACCACAGGTAGTCTACTCATTTTCAGGAAGTGTTTAAAGACCTGGTTGTTCACCCAATTAAGTTATCCGGCCCTCCCACACCGCTGTCTAGTGTTGGATCTTAAGCGCCGGGACACTCTTCGGAGTATCCGAGCGCTATAGAAAACCCCCCACATAACATAACATAACATAACACCTTTTGTTTAGGGTATCACCCCCAAACGAATGGAGAGACTGACTAAATATGATCTTGGAGGAATATCTGCGATGTTTTATCAACTCTGCTCAGTCACATTGTAATACTTTCTTACCATTCCAGTCATTTCTCTATTGGATTCAGTCCCTTTTGTGCAATTTCTGATTATAGTTTGCATATCTTTCTGTTTTCTCCTGACCCTGACACTTGACTTGCAGCATCAGAGAATTACCAAAATACTCTGGGGCACATGTACAAGGACTTAATGCCACAGTAGCGTAATATTTTTGTAGTTACGGCGGCTTTTTTTTATTGCCTTATTTACAAGTTGCCGCTAACCTCAGATAGCTGCAGTTCACTGTTGAAAACATTCATTTCAAAGATCATCACTTCTGTTAGCTGTACTTAACAAAAATGAGATGCAAGGTAGGCTTTCCCATGCAAAAACAGCTGTTAACTCAACTTCGCGATATTTACAATGATTTACCAGTCCGGCGAAACTTCCCAAAAACTGCCTCAAAGGCCTGTTAGCAGCTGATTTTTATGACCAAAACAAATCTGGTCTAAAAAATTGAGAAAAAAACACCTGCAGATAAGGGAGACCAACCCAGACCCTCATTTACTTAGCGAATGACATCATGGAGGTGCTACTCTTGCAGCTTGGAGCTCCAAGAAGACCACAACCACTGCCACCAGCACCACCATAAAGGAAGCGCCAAATAAAAGATTGGGTCTACCGCAAATGCATCACCCTGATAGACCTCATGCCAGAGGATGTGATAGCCCACTACAGGCTGAAAAGGACCTCCATCCTATGCATATTCACCGAGATAGCCCCCAGGCTATAGGCACCATCACAGAGGTACACAACATCCCGTGGAAGACAAAGCTACTTACAGTGCTGCACATGTTGGATGCTGGTATCTTCCAACCAACCGCTGCCAGAGTAGATTGAGTCTCGCAGTCAGCCCTCTCAAGGTTCCTCCCAAATGTCTTGGATGCCATCATCAGCTTGACGCCCTAGCACCTACGCTTCCCCAACACTGTGCAATAGCAAATTGACAGCAAGCAAGGCTTCTTTGACATTGCTGGCTTTCCACTTGTGTTGGGGCAATTGACTGCACCTATGTCCTACTTGTGCCACCTGTGGACACTGCACACATATACAGGAACAGGAAGCACACAAACTCAATGAATGTGCAGGCAATTGTGGACCACCTGGGCCTGTTCATCAATGTTGTTGCCAAGTTTCCTGGGAGTGTGCATGACTCCTACATCTTTTGACAATCCATCATCGACCAGAGGTTTGAAAATTGCACATATGGAAATGGTCTGCTAGTTGGTAAATACAAAATGAACACACCACACACCTCAAGAATACAAGCATGTAGCCCAAATACGTGAGAATGCACATGTAGCTAATGTAACATGACATACCTTGGAACTGGTACCAGCATCATACACAAGCACACAATTAAAAATAACCAAGGCATATGTCAGACAGCACAACAAGGAAGTAGCCTACTAAATCACACACAAATCAATATGGCACACATAGAATATAGATTTTGCCGTACACATCAGATGACTGGTGAAAAACAGCGCAGCACATGACAAAGAACATATGCTTCTGCTGTGGTACATACATGTTGAAACCAACACATGTGCCATATGTACAAGAAGATGACTGATCCCCTCGGCACACATGTGATGGGGCAGAGCTAGCTGTCATGCAAAAACATAGATAGCCATGCACCATGCAGCATGTGTCCCTGCATCCTGGGATTACAAGTAGTGCTGATTGAGGGTAGCAACAACTGAAAATAAATATTCCCAAAAATATATTAAACATCACTCTGTGTCGTTGCAGAATGGAGCATGCATCGGAATAGCATGTAAACAATACAAATCCCAATCTCACTACATGTTGTGCATGCAGATGACAATCCTGGTGAGGTGTAGCAATATGATGCTCTAAATCTTATATTTCAATGTGTACCGTTTGAAAAATGACACACACAGAAATATCTATGGGTATAACTCAAACAAGCATAGAGTCAAAGTCAACTCATGCACAAAGACATCAATGCATATGTACGTTGTCATCACATGTTCCAGTAAGTTGACTGCACCAGATAGCAGTGCCGCTATCACTGAAACACTGACACACCTTGGGGGCAAGGTGGATGTAATTAGCCCACAATCAGTTCAGAATTTAGCTGACAAGGAATCTCTCCCACAGCTGCCCTCAGCACAATCATTCCCAATGAGGTATCTAGATGATGTTCAAACATAGTAAACGTCATAAACTTAAGGTGGATGTGTCAGCAGGCACATGTGCAATGGTGCACCCGATAAAATATGTGCACATGAGAGGATCAGTATGTGCAATGGACCTGTAAAGAAACTGTAATCTCTTTCCTAGTGACACCTACATCCTCACAGTCACAACATGGAGGTAATACACTGGATCCAGACAATGACATTATAGTGTCGTGTAGCCTGTAAAGTATAGGCCATTCAATTTACACTGATGCTGGTCAATTGTCTGAAGCAACAAATGACAAAACCAAAAGACCAAATTTGCACAATGCACACACAGCAAAATGGACACTCTGCAAACATAGCAGGCACAAATACTAATGTACACATTTCCCCATTATCTGTTTCAGGTGATCAAGAATATGCACTATCGCCATGGCTGATGATGCCCATCAAAGTGACACGCACACAGGCACAGAAAGACTACA
The DNA here is from genome assembly GCF_964261635.1 of Lissotriton helveticus. Taxonomy (NCBI): domain Eukaryota; kingdom Metazoa; phylum Chordata; class Amphibia; order Caudata; family Salamandridae; genus Lissotriton; species Lissotriton helveticus. The sequence continues at coordinate 380,884,555 of NC_136061.1, read as the reverse complement.
ACGTTGCACTGGGACGCACAAGGGCCATTGTTGAACGGACATTTGGAGTCCTCAAATCCAGGTCCCGGTGCCTAGACATATCGGATGGCAGACTCCTGTACAGACCAGAATTGGTTTGCAAGATCATAATGGCATGTTGCATTCTGCACAATATTTGTGTACCCACAAACACGCCAATTGGATGAAGACCAGGAGGAGCAAGACAATCCAGAGTATGGCCAGGACGAAGAGGCAGATGTCAGACACACCACAGCATGCTGCTGGAACTACAAGAAGGGATCAAATAATCAGGAATTTTTTCACGTAATCACAATTATCAAAGATCGCATCACATGGATTTTGCACACCAAAAATTCACAGAATGCCACTATGTCCAATAAAATATATTTTTAAAATAGAACTATTGTATGTTTGGTTCATTTCCTCAGAAGTTCATATATCTGTCAATTCAAAGGTAAATAACAAACAGTGACACACAGCTCTCATGACTAAGAAGAACTCGTTTGTGCAGCAGCCTGATACTGCTTTCTAGCGCTGTATTGCTAGCACGTAGCGTCTTTTTAATATTCCCTTTTGGGGCTACTTTATTTTATTTACGTTCCCTTAGTCCCTGTTTTTAACTTGGATTACTGGCCCTTACCTGCACCTTAGAGGAAATTGCACCGCTCTTTTAGCGGGTCCGGGTCTGGGGGTGCATCTTCGTGCTTCGAGCGTGGGCGCCATTTTGGTAGGGGCTCTTGACGCTTTCTGGGCGCCATCTTGGGTGTCCTAGTGGTGGCGGCTCACGTGGGAGGGCCCTATTTAAACCCTCTCTAACCGCGCAGCGGTACGCGCAGTAGGTTCGCCTGACTCGCGCCTGTGTCGAGCCAGAGTCCTGCCCGTCTGCGCCCGTCAGCGTCCCGGAGGCTGTCGGGGTGGCGGGTGGGCTCTGGTACCAGGCATGAGTATTCCCGGGTTACCCATGCTGCGATATACTTCTGAGGAGCTTCGCTCTTTATACAATCTAAAGAGCGGCTGTTGCACTGTCTTTCCTGGCCGCTACAGAGGGAAGTCATGCTGCCCTTGCTGCGGCTGGCGCCCCAATCGCGCTTTATTATCATCTCCCAACAATAACATCATCTGTGCTGGATATCCCTGCATGCTGTTAAATACTAGATCTGCGTGCAGACACGCACAAGATATTTTCGAGCTTCTCGATACGGAGAAGCCACTATGTCTCATGCTCACTGAGACGTGGTGGGGAGAGTTCTCTAACCCGGACGTCACCATGGCTATTCCGCCTGATTATAATATCTTCAGGAAGGATAGAGCTAAGGGAAGGGGCGGTGGAGTGGCACTGGTGGTGAAGAAGGGCACAGCATGCGCTATTTTGCCAGTGGACGATATCAGCGGCTCTGAGACCCTTGCGTTTGCGATCACTCTGGCTCCGCACCAATCAGTTAAAGGACTACTAGTATATCGACCACCTGGCCCTTTTGGAACTTTTTTTGAGGACCTTGATTCGGTTCTGCTGGGACTGGCCCTGAAGGCAGAGCACTGCATAGTAGCCGGAGATTTCAACTTCCGGTTGGATGATTCGTCGGACCCGGCCGCTACTAAGTTATTAGAGGCTATGGCCCCGCTGGGCCTTATTCCTTACCTTCAGGGGCCCACGCATGATAAGGGACATACCCTTGACCAGGTCTTCTCAACATCCCCGCTTGAGGTGAAAGAGATTCTTCCGGTGCTATGGTCGGACCACTGGCTCGCTAAATTCTCGATTAGGGGCACAGCTAAATCATCTACTTTTGTGCCACTGCAGCGGGGCCGAGAGCCTAGGGCTTACCATCGAGTGACACCTGCGATGCTGGCCCAGGCCGCCCTGGATCATCCCTGCCCTCTCACAGGTGACCTGGAGAAGGATTTGGAGTCCCTGCAAGCATGGCTCTTAGACAGGCTTAACGATCTCGCTCCGGTGTTGGCCCCCCGCTTGACATCGAAACGGGTTTCGGCTCCTTGGTTCACCGCAGCACTGTGGGCTATGCGGCAGCAGTGTAAGGTGGCCGAAAGAGCCTGGCGGGCACAATACGACGATGCGGATAGGCTGACCTATAAGTCGGTGGTTAAGGCCTATCACCGGGACATTCGTCTTGGAAAAAGAGCCTACCTTGCAGGGAGGATAGAAGCCGCCTCCAACTCCTGTAAGGAGATTTTCACCATAGTGAGAGAATTCATGGCCCCTCGGTCCACTACATCTGAAGAGAGGCCCTCTGAATCCTGGGCTTCGGATCTTGCTGATTTTTTCACTAGCAAGATCAGACTTATACAAGACTCTTTTCCACCGGGAGCATCGGCGGGGCCGATCAACTCTGAGGATGCTATGTTCCCTCTGGCCCCCCCAGATGTGACGTTGGCTGTGTTTCCACCTATTTCAGCCCCTGCTTCCTTAGTGCTTATGGGCAATCTTAAATCTGGGTCGCCTTTGGACCCGTGCCCTGCCAAATTCTTGGCGAAAATTGCGGAAGTGATCAATCCGCTGGCGAACCCTCTCCTGAATCTCTCGTTGAGCCAGGGAGTGGTTCCGCCGGCCTGGAAGCAGGCAATGGTTATCCCTCTGCTTAAGAAGCCCGGTCTTGACCCGAAGGCCCCAGTTAACTTTAGGCCTATCTCTCTGTTGCCAGCCCTCACGAAGATTCTGGAGAAGCACGTCCAGACGGTGCTCTCCAGTTTTTTAGAGACACACGAGATTCTGCACGCTACCCAGTCTGGCTTTCGTCCAAATCTCAGCACAGAGACCGCACTCCTAGAGGTTTCAGAAACCATTAAAGGGGTTCTGGACACTGGGGGCAAAGCCATGCTGGTGATGTTGGACTTGTTGGCGGCTTTTGACACCGTCCCCCATGATGGCCTTCTCGCAAGACTCTATGAGATTGGCCTACGAGGGACGGTGCTCAGCTGGTTTTCTTCCTTTCTTGCCGGCCGTCGGCAAACGGTCTGGGCCTCCCCAGATTCCGCCGTGATGCCGCCTTTGGGAGTCGGGGTCCCACAGGGCTCTATATTGAGCCCGACCCTTTTCAACATCTTTATGGCCCCTTTGGCGGCGTTGGCGGAGTCATTTGGGGCCCAGATCGTATCCTATGCAGACGACACCCAGCTCCTCTTCTCTTGTAAGAGTGGAGGAGACTTTGATGGGGAGAGTATCCGGGACTGCCTTGGGGCTGTTTTTAACTGGTTCCATCTGAACAGCCTCAAGTGCAATTCCGATAAGTCCGAGGTACTCTTCTTTGGGTGTGATACGGAGCCAGACTGGCAGGCCTGGTGGCCCATTAATATGTTTCCCCCGTCTTGTTCCTCCCAAATTGCTAAGAACTTGGGGGTCAAGATAGACAAGGGGCTAACGTTGAAAGCCCAGATCCTCGGTGTGACGGGTACGTGCTTCGGCCTCCTAAAGATGCTGCGGAGGTTTCTGCCCTTTTTGTCAGAGGAGCACAGGAAGATGACTGTGCAGGCTTTGGTCGGCTCTAGGTTAGATTATTCTAACGTTCTTTACCTGGGCCTACCAGAGTACCTGCTACAGCGGCTCCAAGTCGTGCAGAACGCTGCCGCTAGGGCGATTTTTGGATTGAACAGACGAGTAAGTGCTGCGGGTTTGCTGCAGACATTGCACTGGCTTCCCATCCGCAAATGGATTGCCTTTAAGGCATTGACTTTGGCCTATAAAGCGCTCCATGCGGTGGGAGCGAAGTATCTCCAAAAGAGACTTGCCTTTTACCATCCGGCTCGTTCTCTGAGGTCAGAATCTTTGTTCCTGGCGGCTGTCCCGCATGTGAAGAGAGCCCGCCTGGGAGGCCGCTCCTTTGGATTGCTGGCACCACAGATGTGGAATTCATTGCCGCTCACACTCCGGGGGGCCACCAGTTTACTTGCCTTTAGGAAAGGCCTCAAAACCTGGCTGTTTACTCAGTAGGCCGTTCCGCTGTTTTCTCTTTCTGTGCTTTTTTTTCCTCTCCTTTTTTTTAATGTGGTATGTTATTGTGCTGCAGTTCTTCTTACTTAAAGCGCCGGGACACTCTTTTTGAGTAGCCGTGCGCTATACAAAAAAATAAATAACATAACATAACATAACATAACATGTATAGCAGTGGACAGAACATCAATCCAACAAAGTATAGGGATGGAACAACAGATCGGGCCTATGACCTGAGTAATGTGTATGGTCCCACAGTGAACAGAGAACAGACACACACATGAAGGAAGTGCTACAGGAAAACTAATTATCAGAGAGAAAATTTCCCAGAAACATGCTGACAACCATATCACGAGTGGACAATATTTTGGGTGAGAGGAACATGACGACAAACAGTACCACAATGACATTGTCAAAAATGTCTGTGTTTTTTCAATACAAGTCTACCAATGGCAATTGCATGATGTGTGTCATGAACTAATTAAACCCAACTTCACAAATATACACACACACCAGCAGTCACATTTGAACACATAGACAAACATACAAATAAAAAAATGTGGCAATGTCATATTTTGATGTATCACTCCAGGAATGTACAACAGATTCTCTAGAATACAAGGTTGGTCAAGATGGCCAGAAACCATAAATGGAATGTGTTGCAGTCCTGTGTGGGCTACCCCAAAGCCTATCTCCGGACAAAACCAAGGCAAATCTACTATACACACAAGAGAATCATAACATGTGACGATGAAAAACTGACACACATGGTTTTGTCCTGGATGACAACTTAAGAAAACAATTCACATGTGAGACATATCGCCTCTAAGTCATGGTTGTACAAGAAGTGTGAACATGTATCTGGTGATCATGCCATTGCTGTGGCTCATCTCCTCGACACAAAACCATCTCACAAACATGGACAACAACACAAGTCCTCCAAACACAATGCAGTTTAGTGATCAGTGAGTGAACAAACACAATTCTTGCTCAACCGGGAGTACGGAAGCTTGAGTACAGCTGGGCACTCTGAGTCTGCTGGTAGAAAACACATGTGCTGGGAATGCAAATATGCCCACAGAGTTGCACAGTCACCGATACCCTGACATAAAAGCTGTTCCAAAGTCATGTGCCTCCCCTTTACCAGCTAATGGTCGGCACAACAACAACATGCCTAAAACAACACATTAAAAACCTATCCTGGGCATTGTACATGAGGTATAAGTATGGCTCCATTCCGTCAGTGCATTTGACCAGACTATGGGCACTCACAATTTTTTTAGACCCTTCAACCTCTGCTCTTTGTTTTGTTTTCTGGGCTAAAAAGGCTCTCTTTACGATCACTTTATCCTGGGGTACAATTGTAGCCGGATCGACAAAGAGATTCTTATAGTCCAGCGTTTCTAGGGTGGCCTTTACATAGTTGAGTCATGGAATGCTCATACATTTATCTCTTCCTAGGCAGTCACTTAAAATTTCCCTACTTAGGGCCGCCTCAGAATTTGTGCAGATCTTCAACCAAGCCAAGATGGGTCTGAGCTTCACCATATCTTCAAGATATGGCCTCCCTAATTCCCTGTGTGCTATAACAGCGGGGATACTTTGTGGAATTTTGAAAATGGATCATAAATATTTATTTTCTTCCCGCTGAAGTTGCGTAATCTTAGCAAAGCCCCATACCTCTGCCCCATAGATGACTCTGGAGCAGCACATAGAGCCATAGAGGTTCATCACCTGTTCGGGGCACCATCTGCCTACCCTCCGCCCATAGCTTGCAATAGCGCCATTAGTGGCAGTCATTTTACAGCAACGCTCCTCCACCAGGGAATTAAATTGTAGAGACCCATCGAATAGTAGGCCTAGGTAAGAGAATGCTTTAACCTTTTCTATTTTATGGCTTCCCATCCTGAATGAGGCTTTGGTGCAAGGTTTATTGCCTGCCAAGAGCACGTAAGACTTACCTAGGTTGACGGACAGTTCTAAGGATTCCATAAATTTAACAAATCGTCAATTAAAATTTGTAGGCTCTTTGGCGTGCGCGCGAGCAGGACCGCGTCATCTGCGTAAAGTAACACGGGGATGTAACAAGACCCTACTCTTGGGCAGTCTGTCTTCAAATTTAACAAAAACTGCTCTAAACTATTTATATATAGAGAGAATAAAAAGGGGGCGAGAATACAGCCTTGCCGTACCCCGCTCCTACATGGAAAAGATTCTGTCAGCCCACCCTCCTTATTGTACCGGACTTTTGCTGAAGTGTCACTATGAATTTCCCTTAGGATGTTAATCAGGCCAACATCAATCCCCATAAGAGTCATCATGGCCCAGAGCTTGTCCCTATTCACATGGTTGAATGCAGCTGCCAAATCCATGAACCCCACATATATAACTTTCTTTGTTGCTGGCCTTGGTGTATTTGGCAGTCAGCATATAGAGGTTCAGGCATTGGTCGCTCGTGGACCTCCCAATCCTAAAGCCGTACTGAGTGTCCGAGATGATATTATTTTCCTCGGTCCACTCAGCTAGGAGATTAAGGATTTCTCGACCCAAAAGTTTCGCAGACACATCGATCAGTGAAATCGGGCGATAGCACTGGGGATTGTCCCTATTGCCCTTTTTAAAAATAGGGACAATTATGGCCGTTGACTATGAAGATGGCAATCCATAGCTAATAGTTGCATTTCTAATTCTAGTCATTATGGGGGCCCACAGTTCCACACAGCTCAAAAACAAATCAGGCGGGATCCCATCTGGGCCGGGGGCTTTATTTTTTTACCCTCAATTCCGGCAATAATTTCCTTCATGGAGAAAACTACAGGCTGACCCTGCTGACCCTGCTGCACCGTCCCTACCTTCTCTTCAATCGTTCCTGCTTTATAGTTGTACAGTCCCTTAAAATGTGTAACCCACTGTTCCAGTAAAATATTTGTCCCTATTTCTGGGGCATTTTCCTCCTGGAAGCTTGGTCTATTAATGATTCTCCAGAATTCAGACAAGTCCTTTTTTTCTCCAGCCTCTCTTAAATCAGCCCATGCTTCCCCCTGTAGGGCTAGTTTTCTCCTCTTAGTCTCACGCTTGTAATTTAATCTGCACATTGCTACTAGTTGACTGTTCCTGGGCCTAGTTTTAAGGCTACTTTTGAGCTCCCTTAGTGTGTGGGAACAATCACTGTCAAACCATCTTGGTTGACAGTTGTTCCTCATCGGCGCCCTTGTTTTTAGCAACCCATCTATTAAGCTAGCGATCTGACCAAATGCTGAGAGTAACACCAAACCTTCTACTGACATATCTAAACAGTCATCAACAGCGGGTTTCCCAGTGTCCATCAAGGATTTGTAAAAGGTTTCCCCGTCTATTTTAGACCACCTCAGCCGTCTACCCTGGTCCGTTACCTTCTCAATGATCATACCCGGCTGTCTGCACCTGGGCCGAGCCAAGTAGGAGAACTTCAGTACTAAAGGGTTATGATCACTAAAAGAGCTCCATTTTATCCCTACACTTAAAATTCTGTTTATTAAGGCTCTAGAAGCTAGGATGTAGTCAATGTATGAGGAACACCTTCTGCCCTTAAATGTCGGGGGTAAACTACCATCCCTCTCAGCAACCATCATATTAATGGTGTGCTCTATATCATGAATATGTAGGAGTTTACTAAAGGCTAAACCTTCTGGTGTGTGATCAAAATGTGGCCCGTCCTCCACGGGGCAATATGACCATTACGCATCTATAGGAACTAGGGCCGGGCATAAGTGGCAGTTAAAATCTCCCATAATGAGTATAGTAGGGGCATAAGCCCCTTCCCTGACTGTAGTTTCTTGTCTCAATGTATCATCCAGTTCCCTAATAAATGTGTTATGATCTCCACTAGCCCCATTATTATAAAAATTAAACATGGTCAACCTTAGACCTTTGCCCCTAAACCGTACTGCCTGTAGAGCATGCGACCACCAGTCCGTATTGGACCATGTGCCCTGGAGGTTCAGGTCTACATAGATAGAAAGTCCTCCCATCGCTCTACCTGATCGTGATTTCAGTGCCTGGATAAAAAAACATTTGTACCCCTGGATGTGAAAGGGGCTGTTGTCAACCACCCATGTCTCCTGGAGGCTGATTATCTGGTACCTGGTGATGTATTGTCGCCACTCAAAGTTGTTAAATTTAGATGCCAGGCCAGCTATATTCCAAGAGATAACTCTCACTACTTCCGCTGCTTCCCCTGTTCCGCTAATAGTCCATGTTCCATCAAAGGTTCCGGCATACCCTGGGACCGACCCTCTGTCCCCCATAGGTTGTTCAGTGATTCTGTTCTCTATCTCTATTATTTCTGGACCCCCCTTCCCAGTGGTGATTATTGGTTGTGCTGATGGAATTTGAAACCCTGTTTCTACTGGAGAACACACTCTATCTACATCAACTGGACACACCCTTCTCTGATTCTTAATGATATCATCCTTGAGTCAGTCATTTGTATCCAGTGAGCTCAATGCCTCATATCTGTTACTTAATGTAACTGGGTCAATATAGGTAGCTATTTGAGGACTGGGCTGTCCCTTAACAAAAACTCCGAAGTTATGGTGGGGGGGGGGTAAAAAAACCTCAATGGGACCACGTTTACATAGTCATGGTGAATTCTAGATGATCCTGCCTCAAGATATCATCCACCAATCTGGGGGAGCCAAAACTCATCACGACACAATCGCCTTCCATACTTTTATTGGACTTGCCCACCCATGGTACCCTTCTCACCATTTTAAAATTATTGTGCAAGTGTTCACCCAGCACAGTTTTGGTGGTCAGGAAATGAAGGGCTTTATTCTTTAATGTAGTCCAATGTTCTTCACGACCATCCTGGGTTTTCGGGACATTTGCCAAAATTACTGTGTATGGGGATGCCTCCCGGGGGAGGTGCAATGAAAACTCTTTTTTGGGAGGCTTTGTCAGTGGACTTAATCTCCCCACAGGGCCTCGAGGGCCATGTTTTACTCCCTCTCTAGCTCCTGAAGCAGGAGATAATGTAGTAGATACTACTGCTTGGGTTGTAACTTGAGGCAGAGGGATCATAGAGTCCACCAAATCATTTACTCTGGTAGTAATTGTACTCAAAGTATGAGCTACAGATGGATCATTCCCAGGTGTTGGACTTTTTGGAGCTCGGAAGTGTTTTTTGATGACACTTAATCTTGCGTCTATTAGCTCGAGTTTGGCCATAAGTTGAGAAATAAAGGACCTAAGCCGTTCGTCCATGAGCCTAATAAACTCAGACATACCACATCCCTCATTAGCCCCTACTTCTTGCACAGTCTGTTCAATTTTACCTGGCACTCTGCATTCAGTGGCCAAGGGTGGGACTTTATCTTGCTGACCACCCCGCCCAGATGAGGAATTTACATTCCTCGGTTGTTTAGCTTGTTGCCGGCTTCCTTTGGGAGCATTACAGGCCTTTCTTTTACCCAGTATAGTTTTAGCATTACTCACCGGCATTGCCCGATGTTGCCTAGTGCGTGTTGCCGGGGGTGACGGAGGTAAGCTGGTAACAGAAGAAGGAACCGAGCTGATAGACAAGCTGTCGTCTAGAACTGACCCGTTAGAAACCTGCGGGAGATTTATGGGACCAGATAAAACAATAGGACAATCCAACGACTCTGGCATTAAAATAGGGGGAACAATATGACATGATGGGTTCGAGGACCACCTCCTTTCTACAAGTTCAATTTCCTTGGCCACAGCAGATTCAGCCCGTTTAAGGAAGGCATCCAAAGTCCCAACAGTTCCCCCCCCGAGCACACTTTAGGGTTAGCTTTGGCCATGTCAATGCAATAGAGTACACCAGAACGTTGATAAACCAAAATCTTAACCCAGGTCTATCAGAGCTAAAGCCCTAGTGTACCACTATCTAACAGTGTCTCGCACCTTACTTGTTAATGTCACTATTATTAGTCAACCGTGGATGTAAGAGGTGTGGCCCGGCCCGGACTCCTTTGGCCCCGGATGGCCACAGATGGTCTCGCCCTTGTCCCGGGCTTCTCCCGGCGCGCACCCGCGCGCGTCCCGCGGGACAAGGGACCGAGGGAGCCTTTATGCGCCTCCTGGTGCTTGCATGTGACGTCCTGGCCACTGGTGGGGCTGCTGGGAGTAGTAGTCTCAGGGGATGCAAGGGGCCCGGCGGAGCCAAGACCGGCCGAAGGAACGGGCGGAGCGAGGCCCGGCCCACAGGTGCTGGCAGAGGAGAGCTCGGTGGAGCCAAGCCCGGCCGAAGGAACGAGCGGAGCAAGGCCCGGCCCTCAGGATCGAAGACAAGTAGCAGGTGAAGTTCCCACCGGACTCTGCACCGAGGGAGCCTTTATGCGCCTCCTGGCGCTTGCATGTGACGTCCTGGCCACTGGTGGGCTGCTGGGAGAAGTAGTCTCAGGGGGTACAAGGGGCCCGGTGGAGCCAAGCCCGGCCGAAGGAACGAGCGGAGCAAGGCCCGGCCCACAGGTGCTGCCACAGGAGAGCTCGGCGGACCCAAGCCCGGCCGAAGGAACGAGCGGAGCAAGGCCCGGCCCTCAGGAGTGAAGACAAGTAGCAGGTGAAGTTACCCCCGGACTCTGCACCGAGGGAGCCTTTATGCGCCTCCTGGCGCTTGCATGTGACGTCCTGGCCACTGGTGGGGCTGCTGGGAGTAGTAGTCTCAGGGGATGCAAGGGGCCCGGCGGAGCCAATGTCGTGTTTTGGCAGCTCCTGAGTTAGCGTTTAGCACAGCTACACGGTCTTTTCTGTTAACTTGACCAAAACGAACGGGGGCCATTTTTGAATCCCTCTGACTTCCGTTTCCTATGAACGTTGCCTCATGGTCAGTGTGCCCTTTCGTCCTTTCTCGATACCCATGGTCACTAGTCTGCTCGGCAACAGGCTATTTTTAGTACTGGTCAAGCGCACATGCGCACTACGCACCAATTGGTCACTCTTTAGGAATGTTCACACTAACTGACCAGTGCTGTTGAAACTCCTCCCACATATTGGCTGTGTTCCAAAAATGACCTTATATGTACCTAAAATGTGTAACTTGTACCCGCCTATCTTTTTATTGCTATTAAACTGTATAAAAGAGGTCGCGCATCGATGTTCGGTGTGCTACTTCTTACATTGCCGAAGGGTGCTGTAGGAATGTATCACCACCCCATGGGGTCTTAATAAACTTGTCTTTTACCTTTTCCAGTGTCCGTGCCAACTTCTATACTAAGGTGTTCGAGAGTTTAGCAGAGTATGTAGGCCTGATTTGAACCCTATTACCACAATTGGCGACCACGAAGGGACTCATCGGCGACTCGGATGCCCGAAGGAGAGGTCGTGACGAAGGTCAGGGAACTCGCCATGGACGCGTACGCTGCCACTGAGTGACCCGAGTCTCGGCACCCACGGTGTGTTTTCCCGTCCTTCCGATCTGACCTTCCAGGTGGCGCCGGTCTTCGACTGAGATTCTGATCTTGGATTGTCGTGATGTGCCGTTTTGGCTGATTTGACCACAGAACTTGGCAGTTGGACTTTGGACGTTTGAAAAGAAAATTGGTAAGCTTTTGATTGGTGAGGTAGTCTACTGACACTTACTGTGGCTTTTTGAAACTTTGAATTTGAATTTGAATTTGTTAGCTAACGTTTTGAATCTTTGAATTTGAATTTGAATATGTGAAGTGCACCTCACATAGGCAGGCATGTAGGGATATTTCTCTGATTTATTTGATTTGAACAGTGCACCGTGTTAGGTGGCATTTTTGTAGTATCGCGTTTTCGTGGTACTTTTTGAAACATGCCTGTTTTTAGCACACTCCGTAGGATGTGCTGTTCTGAAAATGGTACCAATTATCGATTAAGTGCAAAACAGCCGGCTCCCCCAGAGGGGACTCTAAATCGTGAAATGTATGTCAAATTCGGTATTCCACCAATAATGTATAGTACATTATGGCATAAGTATACTAAAACTGATCGTGAATTACAGTGGCCACTATATGGGTCGTTTGACCTTCGAAAGGTACAGTATGTAGAACAGTGTTTGTTTCAGCGAAGGTCTAGGCAAGATATGTTTGATTGTGTGCGTATGTGGGAGAAAGAGGTGCGTGAACGAGCGAAGCGTGAGGTAGCCTTGGCGGAGAAAGTGCAGCAGAAGGCTGCACATGACAAAGCTTTACAGCTGCAGGAGAAGGAATTACAGGAAAAGAAAGAGAGGGAGAGACGAGAACGAAATTTACAGGTTAATGGTCAATTCCCTATCAGGCGTCCTCTTTATCCGGTCCTTACTAATGAAATAGATGATTTTTCCTTACTAGATCGTTGTCCGCCTCCGTACGTCGTACCTACGGCTCCGAACGAGGACTCGGACGAGGATAGTGATCGAACACAGCGTACCAGGTTACATGCGGAACGAGCTGCGGAATTACGCTCATTTGCACGAAAGCTAAATATTAATACTGTTACTGTTTCTGATGTTACTAAACAAATGGAACAGTGGCCTGATAAGGAACGACTGTATTTTCTAGATCATTTTGGAGATGAAGTTGTTGAGCGGTATAGAAAATATTCTCTCGAGTTAGAACCAAAGGAGATATCCAAGAGTCGTGAGAATTTTCGTAAAGGTCTTTTTGTTCTTTCAGATGCGGACGACTTCTTCAAGCGTTTGATTGAACTACGTAATGAGGCGACACGACTACGGGAGGTGGCAAAGTCGAAGAATTCGTCTGCGTCCGGAGCGACGGGGATATCCAAAGAATGCCCTATCTTTGAAACAGATAAGATCGCTGCGATTAATGTTAGACCTATGCGAGAAGCTGCGCCTTTATATGTCCCTCATAAAGGGGATGGCACAGATGATGATAAAAGATCCAAAGACGCGAAAGGGTATTTTGTATATAATTGGGTTTATACGCCTTGGAATAGAGCAGATGTCATGGCGCTTAAGAATGCTTTACCTGATCCCCGTAAAAACCCTGCGGCTTTTTATGAAAATGTTGAAAGTGCAATTTCTTCGTGTATCATGACGTTAGTTGATATTGATCTATTTTTCGGGTTGATATTGCCCCCTGATATGTGGAGAGCGATTCGTAGGTTTGATGACCTCACGACTCTCGGGGCCACTTGGAAAGATCTTGTTCAGGCTGATTTAGATAGAGAACCAGCATGTAAGCCGTGTCAATTAATATTAGACCTTCCAGGGGCCATACTGACAAAACTAAAAACTCTTGCCCCCGCTAAAAAGATTGATTGGACTATATTAGCCTCTTGTAAGCAGAAAGCGGATGAATCAGTTTCCGATTTTTTCTCTCGCTTCGAGGAAGCGTTCCATGATTACAGTGGTCAATTATTGACAGAAGATACTGGCAGGCATCTATTCGTTGATAAGTATGTAGCTAATCTCATACCGGAGATTGTGAAACGATTAAAAGCGAGTGAAAGTTCATGGACCACAGCAACCCCTGCTTCTTTATTGACTATGGCTCAATATTATGAAAGACAGGAATTGGAGGCGAAAGAAAGTAGTGAAAAGAAGGCGAAGGAATTGAAAACGAAGGTAATGTTAGCTCAGGTTCAGGTTACGAGAGGGAACAATAGAGGGGGGCGAGGATCGTACAGTAATGCTCCTCCCCCTCGTTCTGACATTTCTGTGAATCAATGTGCATACTGCAAACAGTTTGGGCATTGGATTGCAGACTGTCCGGTGTTTCGAGAGCAGCGTAATTTGAGGGGACGAGGAAGTGGAAGGTCTAGAAGTTATTATGGAGGGTCAAGAGGAGGTTATGGCACGAATGATCGTGGGGGATATGGAGCAAGGGGTCGTGGTCAGTCAGATTATAATACGTTTGATAATAGCAATCAATATCAGATAAATGAGGGTGGTCCTGCTGAACTACGGGATGAGCATTACGCATAGGATTGCGTAGGATGGGGTGTGGAATCGGTTGAGGTACCAGTTGATCAAAGGGGTCCATACATAGAAGCACATGTTCTGGGTTCCACTGATCAATTTCTGGTCGATACAGGAGCTACTCGTAGCGCTTTGTCCAAATACTTGGTTCCAAGGGCTCCCCTGTCTGGCGAGGTAATTACAGCAATAGGGTTCGATGGAACACCTACTTCTAGCCCACTGTCTCAACCAGTTACATTTCATGTTGATAAATTTGCTGCCCCTTGTCCCTTTTTGTTGTCTCCAAATACACCAGATAATATTATTGGACTCGATATGTTAAAACACTTTCGAGCTACTATTCGCTGTGCCCCAGAAGGAGTGCGAGTTGTGTTGAATGAGAATTACCCAGAATTAGAGCGAGTGTGTTTTCTCCATGAATCTGAAGTTCTGGCCTCCTTACCGAAAACGTTGTGGGCCACTTCCGATACGGATGTAGGGCAGATGATAATTCCTCCAGTGCGTATTACTGTAAACGAGGGAGTATCTCTGCCACGTGTCCCACAATATAAGATTTCTAGAGAAGGTGAACTTGCTTTGATACACATTGTAGATGATTTAATTTCGGCAGGAGTAGTTGAGGAAGTCCCCTACAATGTTTGTAATAGCCCAATTTTACCAATCCTTAAAAGAGATACAGATGCTAAGGTTTACCGTTTCATTATTGATTTGAGGGAAATAAACAAGATAGTAGTGCCTCAGTATCCGGTGGCGTCTGACATCACCACATTGCTTACGTTGGTTCCACCGACGGCAACTACTTTTACAGTCATCGATTTGAAGAATGCCTTCTTTTCGATCCCTGTACATCCTGACAGTCGATATCTATTCGGCTTTACATTAAATAATAAATCGTACAGATTCTGTCGAGTTCCTCAAGGCTATACTGAAAGTCCTAGCATTTATAGTCAGGCATTAAAAAGACAGCTTGATTCCTTTGACTTACAGGAGGGAGTGGTTCTCATTCAATATGTAGATGATATCTTACTTGCTGCAGACACGCCAGAACAATGTGAGAAGAGTACCTTTTCCTTGCTTTCCTTCCTGGCCAAACATAATCATAAAGTTTCGAAGAAAAAGCTGCAATATTGTAGACCAAAGGTGACCTACCTCGGTCATCTTTTGTCTAAGGAGGGCCGTGCATTGACACCAGATCGAATTCAAGCAATTCTAGATACTCCAGTCCCTCGCACTCAGAAGGATGTTCGCGCCTTTATAGGTTTGACGTCTTTTTGTAGGCAATGGATATTGGGGTTTTCACATATTGTTAAACCATTGTTAGCATTGTTGTCTAAAGATACACCGATTCCAATTGAATGGACAGATGAATGTCACAATGCTTTTGAACAATTGAGACAAGCTCTTTGTTCTGCACCAGTGTTAGGTACACCTGATTACACGAAGGTTTTCACATTATATGTACACGAGAAGGATGGGTGCGCATTGTCAGTCTTAGTGCAGACACACGGAGACAAACAGAGGCCTTGTGCATACTTCTCGGCGGTACTCGACCCTGTGGCTCGAGGATTGCCTGGATGTTTTCGAGCAGTTGCAGCAACAGCAGTTGCGATACGACAAAGTGAGGGAATAGTTTTGACGCACAAATTGTTGGTGCTAGTTCCCCATGCGGTAGATGCGTTACTGAATCAAACGAAAACGCAGCATCTAACCAGTGCCCGTCTCACAGGATATGAGCTAACGTTGTTGGCGCCTCACATCACACTAAAACGATGTGCAACACTAAATCCTGCTACTTTATTGCCGGACCCTGTTGCTGAGACCCAGAAGGAAGAACAACATGATTGTGTTTTTCTGACTGAGGAACAGACAAAGGGTCGTATCGACTTACAGGATACGCCATTTCCAGATGTAGATGGGGAACTGTGGGTTGATGGATCGTGCGTGAGGTTACCAGATGGTACGACTTCCGCAGCTTATGCGATCACGACACTTAAGACTGTGGTAGAAGCAGCACGGATACCCCAAAAATCGGCTCAAGCAGCTGAGTTGATAGCCTTAACGAAGGCATGTGAGTTAAGTGCTGGACTATGTGTGAACATTTACACGGATAGTCGTTACGCTTTTGGAGTAGTGCATGATTTTGGCCTACTTTGGAAGGAACGAGGATTCCTGACTTCACACGGAGTACACATCATGCATGGAGAATTGGTACGCGATCTCCTTAATGCACTGTTATGCCCAGAGAAAGTTGCAATAGCAAGTGCAGTGCACACAAAAAGGTGACGGACAAAATAGGACAAGGCAATGCTTTTGCAGACCGTATTGCAAGAGAGACCGCTATGCTGCAAAATAATTTCCCCATGTATGTGGTGAAGTCACAAGCTGAACGGTGGCATGATGCTAGAGAAGAAATATTAGATATACAGAAGTCAGCATCAGAGGCAGAACTTGTGAAATGGGCCACTGAAGGAGTATTGGATGATGAGGGTTGCTGGCGTAGTAAAGATATGGAGAGATGGAAACTACCCATGGCCTATTTACAAACAATGGTGCAAATGACACACGGGCTGGCACACATTGGAGCTCTCGCAATTACTAAATTGCTTACACGAGTTTGGGAAAATGCTGACATTGCTAGCACGGCTAAGAGAGTAGTGCAGACCTGTCTGATATGTTTGCAGCACAATCCTGGACAAGGGACTCATACTCCTAAAGGTGGGTTTGTTCCACCTACTGCACCATTCGAAGTACTACAAATGGATTATATCCAGCTGGAGCGCTGTAATAATCTCAAGTATGTCCTAGTAGTGGTGTGTGCCTTCAGCAAATGGATTGAGGCTTACCCTACGAAAGACAATACAGCATTGACAACAGCTAAGGTGTTACTCAAGGAATACTTCCCGCGCTACGGAGTTTGTAAACTTATGTGGAGTGATAATGGCCCTCATTTCATTGGAAAAGTAGTGGAATATGTCCTGAAGGGATTGGGAATCAAGCAACGATTCCATGCTGTCTTTCATCCGCAATCAGCAGGTTTAGTAGAACGATACAATGCAACTCTGAAGCTGAAGTTAGCAAAGATAGTGGCATCGACATCTCTGAAATGGCCGGACGCTTTGCCTCTGGCATTGCTGTCCATTCGGTCAGTGCCACATTCTCGATCTGGCCTCACACCCTACGAAGTGGTGTTTGGAAGGCCTATGAATATTTGGGGGGTTCCAAAGCCTCGTTTGATACATGATATGCCTTGTATAATGATGAACGATTATCTGGCACGATTAACAAATGATTTGCTTTCTATTCATCAACAGGTTCGAGAGGCGCTCCCTGATAACTCCACTGGTGAGGCTCACGATCTCCGCCCTGGAGACCACGTGATGGTCAAAGTATTTGAGCGATCCAGCAGTTTGGAACCGAGATGGCATGGCCCTGAGCAAGTGCTGCTGGCTACGCGAACTGCTGTGAGAGTCACCAACAAGAAGCGGTGGATACATTCAACGCATTGCCGACGTGTCTCTCCGGATCTGGTGAGCCCTGTGGTGCTATCCGACTACAGAAAGATTTTGGATACAGAAAAGAGCCCAGCTGTCACGCCTGATGAATTGGAGGGAGCCTTCCCGGACCACGTTGTTTCAGATAAAGTGAAGTACAATCTACGCCCCAGGAAATAAGATTCCTTTTGTGTTTTTGAAACTGGTTGGTAACCGCTCTGAGGTTTGTGAAACGGAAGCCGGGAATATCAAGGGGGGGGGATCAGTTCTGCCCAGTGTAGCGACACCCGTCTTGAATCCCGGAGAACAAATCAACGGCAGCCTCGGTTCAGAACCATCGTTTTATTTTTTTTCGCTTAGTGTTGCTTGTGAAGAGTATTGTTTTGTGAACTATAGCATCTCCTTCGACACAAAAAGGAAGAATTCTTGGTGCTGTTTTGTTTGTCTTGACCGTAGTGGTGATCGCAGTATTAGCCTGGACTATAGAACTATTGTTTCCTGTACGAGAACATTTGCTGCCCACCACTCCAAGTCCATCTGAACATTTTCATTTCACTCTGCCTTTTCACGAAGAAAGACATAGGCAGACTTATTTGAACAACAGCTTTATTAAGATTTTGCATCATACTCATAATATGACCAACACGTCCAATTGTTGGGTATGTGGAATGTTGCCCGGACACCAGAAGAAGGGAGGAACACCACTCATTCCTCTCCCGTTTTCTCATAATGGTTCTTGTCATGCTTGGTACACTCTTCTTTTTACTCTGCGATGGCCAACGAAAGGTGGATTACTTTTTCGGTTGAATAAAATATGCTATAACGATAAAGATGGCTATCCACACGCTGAAGGAACTAAATTCGAATGGGCAGAATATCGTCCGGACAATGTTTCTACACCTCGTGTATATACGAATCAAAGACTTATAAATGTGACGAGCATGCATATAATAACCGTTATCGATACAAAAGCAGATTTGTGTATTAGAAATAAAGGTACAATCCCTGTAGGCCGCAGTGAATGTAATATTACACTTACCTTTGATACACCAACTGGAATTGCATTTGTAGCTTCACGTAACACATATTTCATTTGTGGAAATAAGGGATACCATCGTCTACCGTTGGGATGGTTAGGAACGTGTTATATAGCTTTTGTATTACCACCTGTATTTATTGCTCCTCCCATGTACCACAATGATTATGTTCTGTACCATGATTTCATACTGAACAGAGTAAAACGAACAATAGATCTTGATGAAATAGACCAGACTGATACCACATTACAACAATATGTAGATTTCAATTTGGGGTTATTTTCATTCGTAGGAGCTGCACTGAATAGCAGGAAGATAAGGCGGCTTACACGTGTGGTGGAAGTCGTCGCTAATGAAACTGCCTCTGCTTTAGGGAATATTACTGAGGAATTACAAATTACCAGAATTGTGGCGCTCCAGAATCGAATGGTTCTAGATGTGATACTAGCTGATAGGGGTGGAGCATGCCGCGTCATCGGAAGTAGTTGTTGCGTTTACGTACCAGATAACTCACCTTCTGTATATGATTCGATTACAAAATTACATAAGATAGCTGCTGAGATCCACCCAGAAAATGGAACATGGACCTTTTCTGGTTGGTTCTGGACCCTGCTTAGTACTTGGGGTTGGAAATTATTAACGATTCTCTGTGTTTTTATTGGAGTACTATTTTTCCTTTGTTTAGTATTCAATGTGGCCCTACATTATGTTCTGTATGTATCACAGCCTGTATTCCGTCCAAACGAGCTATTGTCAAGCAAGAGAAAATGATCAATGATGAAGTATTGAAAATAATGGCTATTGACATTGAGGATGAACATTCCGACTACGTTCACTATGAGGTAGCTTTTGCTAAACGCTAAAAGGGCCGTCTGTCGTGTTTTGGCAGCTCCTGAGTTAGCGTTTAGCACAGCTACACGGTCTTTTCTGTTAACTTGACCAAAACGAACGGGGGCCATTTTTGAATCCCTCTGACTTCCGTTTCCTATGAACGTTGCCTCATGGTCAGTGTGCCCTTTCGTCCTTTCTCGATACCCATGGTCACTAGTCTGCTCGGCAACAGGCTATTTTTAGTACTGGTCAAGCGCACATGCGCACTACGCACCAATTGGTCACTCTTTAGGAATGTTCACACTAACTGACCAGTGCTGTTGAAACTCCTCCCACATATTGGCTGTGTTCCAAAAATGACCTTATATGTACCTAAAATGTGTAACTTGTACCCGCCTATCTTTTTATTGCTATTAAACTGTATAAAAGAGGTCGCGCATCGATGTTCGGTGTGCTACTTCTTACATTGCCGAAGGGTGCTGTAGGAATGTATCACCACCCCATGGGGTCTTAATAAACTTGTCTTTTACCTTTTCCAGTGTCCGTGCCAACTTCTATACTAAGGTGTTCGAGAGTTTAGCAGAGTATGTAGGCCTGATTTGAACCCTATTACCACACCAAGCCCGGCCGAAGGAACGAGCGGAGCAAGGCCCGGCCCTCAGGAGCGAAGACAAGTAGCGGGTGAAGTAAATTGACAGTCACTTCTGTTGTCACACATAATATGTCAAACACAATGACAAGCACTGATGCATGCATGTATAATCACACATGAATCAATGTAGATAGGCTGCAATGTGTGATTCAAGGGCATGTAGACAGCTATGTATGACTGCAATATAGACATTGCAGATAGAGTTAAGTGACCTACCTAACGCAGATCACATCCCACAAATAGTGTCAGCAGTAATGCAATTCCATGAAATCCTGCTCATCGGAGGAACAACTTGTACTTAGCGTCCAAAAATCTGCTGCTTTAACACCAAAGCGATCATTTTTTCATTACCACCATAGAAATTAATCACAAAATACATGTAACAACACTGATTTTTACCCCTACAGCCAATGTGTTTGCATTATCTTACTACATAGTCAAAAAATGGGCCGCAAAGACACAGGAAATGATGTCCGCATGCATCCTGTGTACTGTAGGAGTACTGTACACGTTTCTTTTCTCTGTTGAGCACACTGTTAGTAAATGTGGAGAGTGTTGGAGGTGTTTGGAGTTGCGTGCTGGTGTTTTTGGTAATAGAGAGTATTGTTGTGTCCTGTGAACTGTCCCTAGTGTGTCTGTGAAGTCCTGTGTACTTGCACTTATGTGTTTTTCTGCTTATTGTACCAAACCTTGTTGGGTGTCTGTCCAAGGTGTAGTTTACCATTATTAATAGTTCCTGTGGTATATATTTGGGCTTACCATTATTACAAGTGGGTTTAGGTGTGTTTTGAAAGATGGTGTTTGCTGGTAGGGAGGGCAGGATTATATCAAAGAAGATGGACAAGGCTGTTTCTAGAAGAAAGGTTGTGTGCTGGTCACAAGAAGGAGGAAAGGTGGTGGTTAGTGTGTGTAAACCTACCACTGAGTATCCATTGTGTTGGAAATAATTGCCTCACACACCTTTGCAGCAGTGCTCCTCGTTGGGTAGGCGGTGCAACACCCAACTGGCACACCTCAAAGAGGGGCTCTTTATCGGAGATCTTTTAATCCAACTGCCTATGGGTGAAGTGCGGGTGTGGGGCTAGAAAGTTGTAGACAGCACTGTGAATTAAAATGGAGACAAGGGTACCTGAGACTACTTTATTCTGGTGGTCCCTTGCTTCAATTAAAAGTGAAGCTAGTCTGGGCTAACTGGAAATTAATGTTCCCTTGCTCTAGACTAGACTAGAAAGTGTTTAAAAATCGGTCAACATGTTTCTCGCATCGGTACATTGACATGCGATTCTTCAGGACCTCTATGGTGTAGTCTACAAATGAATATTCTATATTAGAATTATGCGCTCATTACCAGTTGGATTGGGCGTTGAACCTCTGTTGCTCTGTTCCTTGCCTGAGATGGGGAACAAAAGGGGCTTGTTATGAGCAAGTATGGCATATTATCTTCAACAATAGTGACCAGGTGTACACACAGTGACATGCTAGATTGTGGATTTAAGCTAGCATGCGTGAGGCTAATGGGTGGACCGGGTGGCATGCTCTCGTGCGGTCCAGCGCATGTATTAAGAGCACGCAGTGAAGAAATAAGTGCTTGTAAAAGTCTTAAAAACAAAGTAGCAGCATTCTGGTTGTTCCCAAAACCTTGGGAACCAAACTCACCTATTGGTCAAGAACTATGTACAACATCAATACCCGGCGGGTCGTATATCAGGGATGAGGCCTCTGTGTATAAGGCAAGGCATTTGGGAATTAAAAGACAAACAAGGAGTACATGGTAAAATATGATCTCCTCCAAACTGTTGTATGTCAGAGTCCCGCCTATAGTAAGATAGTTACATAGAGGGGTTAGGAAACATTGTTCCAGTAAGTGGAGCCAACTCACTAGGTGGCAGACATGTCTCCTATACGTGAGTGGGGGATTGTACACACATAAGAACCACAAGGAGTATGTGCCATGAGTAATCGGAAGACACAAAGGATCAGAGAGGGCCTCAGACCCGGTAGTAAACATGGCCTCGTGTTATATTCAGATAAGGTATAAATGTCGGAAGCCACCCGATCTCATTAGAACAACATGCCTAGCTCAAAGGTTGTGCTGCAGCCCTCTCTGAACAATATACAGTTTTACTGTGTGAATGATCGCCTTTTAGTTATTCATTTTTTTAAATGTAATAATAGTTCAGATGTGGATCACTCCCGCTCCCCTGCCGCTATCGCTTCTAAAACTGTCAGAGGGGGCGAATGGTGGAGGAAGCTAAACGCTTGGCTGAGTGGAAGTGTGGAGAGGAGGAGGCGCGGGTAGTGGTGCTCGCGGATGCTCAGAGCGGTAAAGACCATGTCTCGTCTCATCTAGTGGGGGATGGCTTACCTCGAATCTCCCGTGTAGTGGACGATCGTCCTACCCCTCTCCGCCGGGATCGGGTAGATGCGGATGATCGCGCCCGGCTGCCATTATAGTAAACCTAAGGCGTGGCCCAAGGGTGGGGAGGCAGTGATCTAGTGTGTCACATGGCTTTTGGTCGGGAACGTGGCGGCCATCTTAAAGTGGTGGTGCTCATCTTTGCAGTGTAAGACTACTGGGGTTGCAATGTTATTTAGTATCATGAAGCTGATGAAGTAGTCTGTAGGAATTGAGTATGTTGAACACAAATACCATTGGGACGCTCCAATACAATTGAGACGCTCGCCGATATTGCAATACGAACCCAGCAGGTATAGCTGAAATGAAGATTAAGGCATCGCTGTGTGAAAATGGCAAAGATCTACCTCTAGCAATAAGGTGATTGTGTACAGTATGGTGGTGGCTGTAGGAGGGGTTTTACCAAGTCGTCTAATGGTGACTCTCTCGTGGTATTAGTAGTGATCTAGAAGGTCACATGGTTAGGATAGTTCTCGGGGTGGCCATTTTGTGGTGTCTTAAAACGTTGAACATCAGAACCCCTGTACACAGTGGCAACAACTGAGTTCCAAGGTCTAGTACCCATGACCAGTACATGCAAGGTGGGTCTCCCTGGCAACATATCAGTGTTGGGTGCGAGAGTAAATGTACGGCCCTATTTACAGTGAACTCCAAGGAATATCTTCGTTTAGCCCCCCTCTGTCCGTGGCCAATCTGTGTATCCACCGTTGTTCCTTATGGAAGAGGTTCTGTTTCGAACAGTGTGGGCTAGCTTCCAATATTAGCCACTTCAATGAGTCAGCAGTGTGGTTATGTTCAATGAAGTGTCTACACATTTTGGTGTTGTTCTTTTTGCAGCGAAAGGTGCTGCGGTGTTCAGTAATGCGTGTTCTGATAGGACGTAAGGACATTCCAACATATTGGAGTTCACATGGGCATCTTATTAGATATATGCAGTGTGAAGTATTGAAATTGGTGTGTCCCCTCAGTTCCCACAGGAAAGACTCTGTTAACTGTATTGTCTTGTGTACAGAGGTGTATGGGCAAACACTGCAGAACCCACAAGGATAGTGTCCTTTCACCGGTGGTAGGTGCCATAGGGTAGACTGCGAGGTTTTCTTCTGTGTACTTGGTCTGGTCTTGATCAGTATATCCTTCACATTTTTTGATCTTTTGAAGGCAAACCATGGGACTTCGAGAGATAGATCACCAGTATTCAAGATCTGCCAATGGCGTTTAATGATGTTTTTGACTTTAGATGAGACTGGTGTGTAAGTGGTTACACAAGTCATTGGTTCATTCTCTTCGGGGATTTTCACCCTATGTTCAAGAAGGGCCTCTCTGTGATTGTTTTTGGCTCTTTTTTGTGCTTTAGCTATATCTCTACAAGGGTAACCTCTCTCAGCCAGGTTCCTCGATAAGATGGCAGATCGGTTCTTGTACTCAGGGAGGCTACTGCAATTACGCCTTACTCTCAGGAACTGTCCAAAAGGCAGATTTGTACGTAGGGCTTTAGGGTGGTGACTGGAGAAATGGAATAGGCTATTGTGGTCAGTAGGCTTTCTGAACATGGTGGTACTCAGCTGGCCTTCCGTTAGTAGGATTGTCAGGTCCAGGAAGGGAATCTGTGTTGCAGAAACTGTCATGGTAAACCGCAAGTAGGGGTTGAGAGTGTTCATCCAGTCAAAAAATGCTTTGTAAGAATCACTGGTGCCTGTCCAGAACACCAGGATATCGTCGATGAATCTCTTCCACAATTTGATGTTGTTGTGGTAAGGGTTCATCTGATGGTGTATGAATTTCTCTTCGAAATCCGCCATGTATAGACAGGCTAGCGAAGGGGCAAAAGTGCTGCCCATCGAGGTGCCCTGTGTCTGATGGTAAAATTTCCCCTTAAATTCGAAGTAATTCTCTGTTAAGGCTAGAGTAGCGCATTCCATTAAGAATGCAGGCGGTGCATTTGACCCCCAGATTTCGTTGTTGAGAATTTCTTCTATCACCCCTAGTGTGGCCCTCTGTGGGATGTTAGTGTAGAGGGCCTCCACGTCCAGGGTGATGAGGAAGTTGACCTGACTGCTTTCCTGAAAGGTGTCCAGAAGGCGTAGTACATCTGTGGTGTCCTGTAAGTAAAATGGTATGCGCTTGACCAAAGGTTGGAAGAAGTGGTCACAAAATTGTGAAAGAGGTTCGAGTATAGAGTCAATACCCAAAACAATTGGACGTCCGGGTCCTGGGGTGGTCTCCTTGTGGATCTTAGGGAGTACATAGAAGTAAGGGACCCAGGGGTTCTATTTAGCTAGGAACTCAGCTTCTTTTTTACTGATCCACTCCTCACATTCTGCCACCTCGATCAAGCCTGCGATAGTACATTTCAGGTGGTCAGTGGGATCGGTCAGGATGGGGGTATAATATCGCTCATCCCCTAAATGTCTGAGGCACTCTGCATCGTAATCTATGGTGTTCATGAGTACAGTTGCACCTCCCTTGTCAGCTTGTTTGATCGTGATCGTAGGGTCATTGGCAAGGGACTCTAATATCAGCATTTCGGTTTTCGAAATGTTACTGTGATTGTGCTGATAATTAATGGTCTTGATTTCTTTAGGGGATGAGCGATATTATACCCCCATCCCGACCGATCCCACTGACCGGATCAGTAAAAAAGAAGCTTACCGTTTACCTTCCTCCACCATTCGCCCCCTCTGACAGTTTTAGGAGCGATAGCGGCAGGGGAGCGGGAGTGATCCACATCTGAACTATTATTAAATGTTAAAAAATTAATAACTAAAAGGCAATCATTTACACAGTAAAACTGTATATTGTTCAGAGAGGGCTGCAGCACAACCTTTGAGCTAGGCATGTTGTTCTAATGAGATCGGGTGGCTTCCGGCATTTATACCTTATGTGATCATAACACGAGGCCATGTTTACTACCGGGTCTGAGGCCCCCTCTGATCCTTTGTGCCTTCCGATTACTCATGGCACATACTCCTTGTGGTCATTATGTATATACAATCCCCCCCTCACGTATAGGAGACATGTCTGCCACCTAGTGAGTTGGCTCCACTTACTGGAACAATGTTTCCTAACCCCTCTATGTAACTACCTTACTATAGGCGGGACTCTGACCTACAACAGTTTGGAGGAGATCATATTTTACCATGTACTCCTTGTTTGTCTTTTAATTCCCAAATGCCCAGCCTTATACACAGAGGCCTCATCCCTGATGTACGACCCGCCGGGTATTGATGTTGTATATAGTTCTTGACCAATAGGTGAGTTTGGTTCCCAAGGTTTTGGGAACAACCAGAATGCTGCTACTTTGTTTTTAAGACTTTTACAAGCACTTATTTCTTCACTGCGCGCTCTTAATACATGCGCTGGACCGCACAAGAGCATGCCACCCGGTCCACCCATTAGCCTCACGCATGCTAGTTTAAATCCACAATCTAGCATGTCACTGTGTGTACACCTGGTCACTATTGTTGAAGATAATATGCCATACTTGCTCATAACCAGCCCCTTTTGTTCCCCATCTCAGGCAAGGAATAGAGCAACAGAGGTTCAACGCCCAATCCAACTGGTAATGAGCGCATAATTCTAATATAGAATATTCGTTTGTAGACTACACCATAGAGGTCCTGAAGAATCGTGTGTCAATGTACCGATGCGAGAAACATGTTGACCGATTTTTAAACACTTTCTAGTCTAGTCTAGAGCAAGGGAACATTAATTTCCAGTTAGCCCAGACTAGCTTCACTTTTAATTGAAGCAAGGGACCACCAGAATAAAGTAGTCTCAGGTACCCTTGTCTCCATTTTAATTCACAGTTCTGTCTACAACTTTCTGGCCCCACACCCGCACTTCACCCATAGGCAGTTGGATTAAAAGATCTCCGATAAAGAGCCCCTCTTTGACGTATGCCCGTTGGGTGTTGCACCGCCTACCCAACGAGGAGCACTGCCTATGATGAAGCATGACACCTGCAAAGGTGTGTGAGGCAATTATTTCCAACACAATGGATACCCAGTGGTAGGTTTACACACACTAACCACCACCTTTCCTCCTTCTTGTGACCAGCACACAACCTTTCTTCTAGGAACAGCCTTGTCCATCTTCTTTGATATAAACTTGCGCAGGGCACGGACTGCGGCTGGACCTTCCACTCCCCGTTAGTGGTACTTTCGCCCTCTCTGATCCCACCGGATCACTCTCCCCCATTTTTGTTTACAGGGAGGGCAGGGTGCCAGAGGAGGCATTGGGGGGCTTCCTCTGACTGGTTAAATTCCACCCTCCCTTGATGTTTTAGAGTGGAGTAAGGATACTTCAGGGATATTCCATACATGTACGAAAGGTGAGGTGGGAGCATGTGTGCAGTCAAATGCTGAGGATCTGCGGGGTGGAATGGACTGTCCGACAATGGAAGCAGGATTGCATGGGCCTTGAGGGTGACATGTTGGACCACCTGGGAGTCATCATTCGCCTACAAGATGGTAAGTACAACCTCAAAAATTAATAAATGAACACTTTTGTAACCAAGTCAGAAATACAGTCTGGGAACACAATGTGAGAAGTGCTACAGGATGATGTCAGTCATTCATGTTGTATGAAGATGCCAGCTTCCACACAATTACACTTGTACCATTGTACAAGTGAGACAGAGATCATGATGAGGTATGATTATGTGCAGGAATGGGTACACTCTGAAACACATGAAATGAAGTGCTGTGTCAAGGTACAAGGTGGGCTGTGCAGTGCATTCTATGAAGAGAGTGTATGAGGAAATATGTGTGTGTACCATTAATGTGACTGAGTTGGCCATGTGATACATGACATAACACACTGCCTCATGTACAAACATGTCTGGCACCACTGTGCAAGGGTCCAATCTCATGTTGACACTTCACTGTCTCACAATCACAATTGCACCATCAGGTGGCTGAGTTTGTGTAATGTATGATGAGATTAGAAAAATTGTTTTTTACAAAATAACCCATCTCCGGAGTGTCAGTCTGCCACGTGCAAAAAGTGTGATCATACAACATCAATAGTTGTTACACACCCTTGTGAGATTGGCAGCAATGATATTGGCCACGGACCATGGAGAACATGATGTTGATGGGAGAAATGTGGCCTTGGGAACGTGTCACACAAGTAGTGTGTGTAAAAAGTGCAAAGTTGCTAGCTGGATTGTCTTGTGTTGCCAAACTCATCATTGGGCATGTCTTGTGGGAACAACAGGCAAAGTAGACAAAATAATGTATACAACCCAAACTGCAACAGTACAATTATATGGCATTGTCATTGACATTGATAAATCTGAGGATGAATAGGACATGTGTGAATTCACTTCTGATACCAACACACGCTTCTTTTCATTTCTCACAGCTGGACGACCATTGATCACTCAGGGGGACATCTACACCTTCAGGGACCCACACCCCACTGGCGAGTTCATTCATTAAATATTGTCATTGTGAGATGTGATGAATGTCTGGGTACAAACCTATATGTAGTAGTATGCAGGCTGGGTGTGCATATTGCCTCCAGTGTGATGATATTTTGAAAAAGGGCAAAGTGTGAAGAAATCAGTAAGTACAGATGGTGCAATGCATATGTCTTCCGGATGTAATTTTGCACATCCCCAGTCAGTGATACCCATGAAAGAAATATCAATGGGTTATGTCCCTCCAGCACATGCATGTGGATTACGCAACATACACACAGGATAGGAGACATGTAAAGTGATGTTGGTGATGACTATGACCAGACATGGAATGCGTGTACATCCTTGAATGAGATGACTGTCAATGATGTCCAAATCTTTGTTGTACCAGGTGTCATTCACAGAAACCAGTACAAAGATTAAGTCACATCCACAAAATGTAAGCTTGTGTCCTTGATTACAAATGTATATCTGCATGATCCAGAGTCACACATCCTTTGTATGTGTCAACATCTCTGTAATGTAAAGTTAGGTCACAACCTAGGATTTCTGCCAATATTGTTTGTCTTTCATCTGAAGTGTCATATCTTTGCCATGTTGGTGCATATCACATGCACACCATTTAATCATCAATGTTACATTGTACAGCATTGTGGGAGCATGATTGCCTTAGCCTGAGTCACAGTGCTGCGTTTAGCTGGCTGCCTGAGAATGAAGCACAATAGGGCTCAAAACCACCTTTTCGCATCATAGCTTGTGTGCCAAGTTTGGGAGCTGAATACATGCACAAACATAACTTTAGAGGTCTGGACACTTTCTCCAAGGCCAGCTAGAATGTGTTGGAGTGCGTAATGTGTGATAACCGTGGCTTTTTGTAACAGAATATGCACAGTGGTGAGTTTTTTTAATTGGTTCACAAACATGCTGATCGAATGTGTTCTGTGTTGTGCGGTACACATGGATACCTTTAATTGTTCAATTGCATGAAGGTACGCCTCACATCACATGAACAATCACTGCTGAGAATGTCATCATGTAACTTCAATATGAGCTGCATGAAGCAGCACACCTTGAATAGTCTGCAGATATTGTAAGGAATGGTCATTTGCAGGAAGGGGTACTCCGTGGCCCATTCTAATCTTCCACATTAACGCAGAGAAACTTGCAGCATTGTGCATGTGGGCCTGAATATGCCCATGGAGGCAGCATTTCTCAGGCATCTCGGGGTCAGACACAGGTCTGCACAGTACTATTGTAGGTATGCTGCAAACCAGATTGCAGGGTGTATCGTTAAGCCCAGGATACGAATGGCAAGCTACCCAGCCACCTTGCACAGATGGCCCTAAGTATTTCATTGCCATGTTTTGGCTCAACAATGGTGTTGTCAAACTGCCTCCTTGGGCTCATTCCCCTGGTAGACTCAGGGGCAAATGTTCAAGATCTTCTCGCAACCACAACGTTACCTGTTGTGAAGTTGTTGTGGTGAGAGGGGCTGTGCCTTATGTACAAGTCAGCGTTCAGCCACCTAACATTGTTTTTCCATGTGTGCTGCCTTGTGCAGCACACATTGAAGAAGCACAATTTTTAGTTTCTATACAGGAAGGTGTCCTTTCCAGTCCATGTATAAATGAAGAAAAAATGCTATTTAATCGCTTCCATGTGTGCTGCATGAAGCAGTACGCATGGCAGTGACAGAAGGCCATTTCTAGGATTGTTCATGTGCAGGAAGAGACACCTTCCTACACATAAACAATAATCCCCTACACGTGGACACCCTTGCACTCTCTTGCAAGGGTGCCAGCGTTGGCGCTGAGTTGATAAACTTAGCACCATTGCAGGGGGACACACAGGGCTGCACCACATTCTTGCACATATGGTGCAGCCTTGTGTTTTAGAAGTGGAGGAGCAAGGCATTACCCCCGAAAGGCTAATGCCTTTCTCCTCCACTTCCTTGTATGCATCCCCTTCAGTCAGGGCATGTGACAGCACCATCATTTGACGCTGACTATCTCATTGTGTTGTGAGACTACATGTCACATGCCATGCACTGTCATGTCAGTGTCACCATCATGTTGTAACTGATCTTTCATTCTACATTGCATTGTCCATGTCACTTTTGAACTTCACAATCTTTCGTTAGAGTATAGGGTCCCATGTTTTACTGCCCTTGTGTTTCTGAGTTAAATGAAGAACATTGCCAGAGTTATCTAGACTCACACATGGTCATTGCTCCTATTTTACATACGCATTCCAGGTCCGTAAAGAGCGATATTAGCACATACGCTGAGTGGCCAAGGTATATTGTACTATGGCCAGGTGGTACAGAGATGACCAGGCAGCTGGGAGATGGAAGTCTCCACCTGAAGTTGGGCTGCAAAGACTGGTGTGGGACCCGGGGCCATACATGGCCCTTCTAATGTCAGGCGTGGGTCCAGACATGCCCAAAAAATCTGCCCCTAAAAATCAGACACCACACAGCTAATATGCTGCTACAGGATCAGGCTCACAAGCAGGACTGCCACAATGCCATCTGCAGCACAGACACGTGAAGTAGGGTTCATAAACAGGGACTGTCGGTGCATGATGGACATGAATGTCCAACTGGCCCAAATAGCAAGGGAAATGTCGGAGCAGAGCACGCACCACCAGGACATCGCAGCTGCCCTGGGTCTCCCATATGGAGTTGGACAAGTTGTGACCCTTCCTCTTTTTCGCTAGTCCCCCAATGTTTAATTCTCTAAAGAATTTGTATTAGTGTAGGTTTTTAAGTGTTAGGTAGTGTAGTTGTAGTGTAGGAATAGTTAGTGTAATATTTGCTACATTTTTTTGATTTTTTATTCTCATATTTTAGTATTCTGGTCTAAGTTCCTTCTCCTTTGGGTGGGGGGTTGATGTATTTGTTGTCATATGAATATATATATATATATATATATATATATATATATATATATATATATATATATATATATATATATATATATATATATATATATATATATATGAGCACAAAAACTCCGGTTCTGAAAGAAGCCGTCTTACAGGGCGGTCCGTGATCAGGGCACCGGCTGCCCTGTAAATATCGTATCCCAACGCTTCCCCACTTCGGAAGAATCACCACGGACACCTCGCATGTATTGCAGGTAATTTATTCAAATATTCGACTGCACCGCAACGCGTTTCCCCTTTCGGCTTGATCACGCTAAAGAAGCATTACAGTTTACACATTTAAATACACGTCAGTGATAACATAAACAAAGGACTTAACCACAGTGAATGTAAAAAACAAATCTACGGAAGTTCCGCCATTTTGACCTAGTCAGTGATAACATAAACAAAGGACTTAACCACAGTGAATGTAAAAAACAAATCTACGGAAGTTCCGCCATTTTGACCTAGTCAATATCGTCTTTCAGTGCACATAAGAAAGTACCACAAGTTGCTCATTCCTGATATGCTTTTTGCAAAAAAGATTATTTCATTAAATTCGGCATTGTAATTCGAAAACAGCCTTAAAGTTACCCAAGTCGGACAAAAATCACATAATCAGAGGGGTGCCGCCCAAGTGGGCTATCCATCTCTAAAGCAGTGCATATACAAATTTATACAAATCAAAAAAGGGGTTATATGCACCAGTGGGCTGAATCCATACCACATTCTAATGCCTAAATGAGAGAAAAGGCAGGAAAGTCTTGCCCCAGTGGGCCGGAGCACTCAGAGTTATTTCATGTTAAGAAGGTACAAATATTTACAGATCAAGGAAGGTCCAATTAGCGTAATTCACCATCACCAATAATGTGCCATCACCTAAAGAATGAAAATAGAATGAAATAATCAAACATACACTAGAAATTCATAAAATTCATAACATTCAAACGGCCGCAAAAATAAAACACATCATCTATATTTACACAGGTACATCGCAACCACATTTCCACGATCCTTAGTTGTGCTAATATGGCTACCTCAAGATATCTAGGTTCCCAATTTTTAATGCAAGTGGATTGACAACTCTTCGCTCGAGTTAAGACCCAGCGGGATGATGGTTTCCATGTCAATAATATATTTAGACTCAAGCTTCCGAAGTGCCAGCTTGCGATTGCCTCCACGAATATTATTAGGGACTTCATCAATGACCACCATTCTCAATAATTTTTCATTTTGGAAATGTTGTTCAAAGAAGTGTCGGGCAACAGGGTACTGTCTATTGTTGTGTCGAATAGCTCTAACGTGTTCAAGGACCCGTTTTTTGGCACAGTGAATCGTACTGCCAATATAGGCCTTGTTGCAAGGACACAGTAAAGCATATACACAATACACGATGTTACAATTCAATTTCTTTTTGATGGTCAGTTTCTTTTCAGTACCTGCAATTGACAGAATTCTGCAATCAGAGCTGTTACTGCAAGCCTTGCATTTCCTGCACCTAGTGAAGCCTCCAAGTACTACACTGTCACTCTTTTGCTTAGTAGTAATTAAGCTAGGACTTAACTCATCTCTAAGAGAGTTGCATTTCTGAAATGTAATCTGTGGTTTCACACTTAGGTGCTTCTCTAGGTTAGCATCAGTTAGCAACACATGCCAATGTTTATGTAATATCTTGCGGAGTTGTGATGCCTGTCCTGAAAATTTAGTTATAAACCGCAAGGTATTTTTCTCTGGGGCCTCAATGTCAGGGTAAAGTAATTTCGTTCTGGTTACCATATCCACTTTAGCACAAGCCTCCAAGATGTTCTTGTTACTGTAACCTCTTTCCAGAAAGCGGCTAATCATAATTTGTTTCTCTGATTGGTAGTTTTCATCCGAGCTACAGTTGCGTCTGGCCCGTAATAGCTCACCCTAGGGGATGCTATGCACTAACTGTCTCGGATGAGAACTAGCGGCATTGAGAATACTATTGCCAGCTGTACTTTTGCGAAATAGTTTCGTCTGCATGGTACTGTCTACAATCTCCACCAGGACATCCAAAAATTCAATTTTGGTTTCGCTCATATGTTCTGTGAATCTAAGATTGTACTCATTCTCATTGAGTCGTTTTACGAAGTCCTGTGCAGATTCCATGTCTCCATCCCAAATCAAAAAAATTTCGTCTATGTACCTCAGCCACAGGACACAACGATCGTGATCTTTCAACTGGGCGGCCACCCGCTCCTCCCACCAGCCCATCACCAAATTGGCGTAGCTGGGGGCAAAGCAGGGGCCCATCGCCGTGCCCTGTGACTGGTGGTAGACAACCTCATCAAAAAGAAAGAAATTATTTTCCAAACAGAATTTCATCATACTTAGAATCCTTTTGGAGTGGGACAGAAAGGCAATCGGGCGTCTCCTCGGGAAGTGTTCCACCGCTTTCAAACCCAAATCGTGTCTTATGGACGTGTACAAACTACACTCGTCCAGTGTAACCATGATATAATTGGGTTCCCAGTGGATTCCTTCAATAATGGTAAGGAAGTGGGTGGTATCTTTAAGATAGGCGGGCAGGCTGACAACATAAGGCCTCAGATAATGATCTATAAATCTAGATGTCATTTCTAAGAGGGACCCAATGGATGACACAATGGGTCTCCCTGGTGGGTTCGTGGGGTCCTTGTGTACTTTAGGTAACAAATACAAGACAGGAATACGAAGATGTAAACATTTAAGATAATTGAGCTCCTCCCACTCTAGGAGCCCCTGTTCCTGCCATTCGCCTAACATTTCACCATAAACCTCTGATTATGTGATATTTGTCCGACTTGGGTAACTTTAAGGCTGTTTTCGAATTACAATGCCGAATTTAATGAAATAATCTTTTTCGCAAAAAGCATATCAGGAATGAGCAACTTGTGGTACTTTCTTATGTGCACTGAAAGATGATATTGACTAGGTCAAAATGGCGGAACTTCCGTAGATTTGTTTTTTACATTCACTGTGGTTAAGTCCTTTGTTTATGTTATCACTGACTAGGTCAAAATGGCGGAACTTCCGTAGATTTGTTTTTTACATTTACTGTGGTTAAGTCCTTTGTTTATGTTATCACTGACGTGTATTTAAATGTGTAAACTGTAATGCTTCTTTAGCTTGATCAAGCCGAAAGGTGAAACGCGTTACGGTGCAGTCGAATATTTGAATAAATTACCTGCAATACATGCGAGGTGTCCGTGGTAATTCTTCCGAAGTGGGGAAGCGTTGGGATACGATATTTACAGGGCAGCCGGTGCCCTGATCACGGACCGCCCTGTAAGACGGCTTCTTTCAGAACCGGAGTTTGTGTGCTCATGTAAATTGGAAAAGGAAGCTGACCGCGTAGTGCCCCTGTCATCGGCATCCGAAGGAGCAGGAAGTGTTCTCACTCCTTGATGGGACCGCTGGATGTGAATCAGCAAGCCAGCAGGATTACCGATTAGACATTGTAACGGATTGCCGGGACGCGAACCTTGTGGCGTGACTCGTGAGTACCTGGGATACCGCTGTACTCCCGTCCGTTTGGCGGAGGAACGCGGCGCTCCATTGTTGCTCTTGGGTTCGGGTACACTAGCTCGTGATACCGGCTGGGCACTAACGCGAAGGGACCCACTAGTGCATTCTGGACTACGTAGTCCGAGTGGTGGCATCGCATGGTATTAGCAGGGATTAAACCAAAGAATGGCTGCAGCTTTGGAAGCGAGAAGAAAAACGGCAGCAGACAAATTGTTTTTCGCACAAGTAGGTACTATCGCTGAAAACACCACGGCAGAAGGCACCAATAGAAATATCTCAGATGAGATCAAAATTCAGGAACTGTTTATGAAATTGGAGAAGCTTCATTGTAAGGAGTTGGCTAAATGGTGGGAAGCTGAATCCCTCCAACGCTACATTGAGGCATCACGAGTACCACGTGGGCTGAGAATCTTTACGATCCCGACATACGAGGGTCCAGACCCCGAAATGTTGGACGATTGGTCAAAAAACTCCAATGCGTGCTCAAAGACAATGATGAAGATTCTTGTGAAATTTGCCCTAAAAGATCGAAAGAAGTTATTGGCGGCCATCGACGAAGTAATTAATGAGCTGGAGAAAGTAACTACAAAAGAAGCGATTGACGGCTTTATGGTGACCTTATCTAAGCGTTTGGAGGCTCTTGAGGCTGAAATCACCGCGAAAAAGCAAACAAAATTCATGAGGGACTACAAGGATTATGAGTCCGGGCGCACACTCACATTCCACAAAAAATATGACCACCTCTTTGAGAAAAATGGAGGGGGGTTGAAGAAATCATTTGTGAAGGATAATAGCATCACTGTCTCTGAGAGTGATGTATCTGACGGAAATATCTCTGATGGTTCTGCAAAGTCAACACCTGTTACACTTAAACAGAAGAAGATGCCGAATTTTTTAGATCAGTTCCAGATGATCTATCAGGGAAGGACAGAACAACACTCTCAACAACAGGGTCAAAACTTTCAGAGGGGAGGTGGACGAGGAGGCAGAGGCAAAAGCAGAGGAACAAACAAGCCAAAACACGACGAAAGAAAAGATGCAACAACCCCAGTGGGAATCGTAACAAGGGGCAAGAAAGCTCAAGTATGACGGTGATGAATCTATCTAAGCGGGAGCTATCAGCGGAAGAGACTGAACTACTGGGACTAGGTTTGTCTTTTTGCCCTACCTCTAACTTTAATTTTACCCAAACTCGTATTGACTTGTTTTATTTTTCACGGAAATTGAAGTTAAAGAAATGGTTTGACACTAAGCATCATTCAAATGTGGTTAAAGAAATTGAAACACACAGTAACTTGAATAGAAATGATGTTGAATTGTTAAATGTACTGACATCGCAGGAGGATGCGAACAATGATTATGTTGATTTGTTGCAGTATAATTTAAGTGGTGATAAAAACCCTTGCAGTGGATTTAAACCTAAGTCAACATTCTTACCTTTAGTGGAATGTGATGCAATCGATGTCTTTGAAAGAGGAGTATTGAAAGATTTGAAAAGAATGAGATACTGTAGAACATCAGGGGGTGAGAAGAATCTTTCGCTAGGACAGTGGCAGGCTCTGGACAATTTGAAATCAGATACATCCATTGTGATACGTCCTTCTGATAAGGGAGGTAATGTTGTGGTCCTCGACAAAGATACCTATTTAAAGGAAGGGCTCAGGCAATTATCGGACACTACATGTTATACTATATCCGACAGATCTAGTATCATTCAATCTAATAAGATTTATGGTGAAATGTTAGGCGAATGGCAGGAACAGGGGCTCCTAGAGTGGTAGGAGCTCAATTATCTTAAATGTTTACATCCTCGTATTCCTGTCTTGTATTTGTTACGTAAAGTACACTAGGACCCCACGAACCCACCAGGGAGACCCATTGTGTCATCCATTGGGTCCCTCTTAGAAATGACATCTAGATTTATAGATCATTATCTGAGGCCTTATGTTGTCAGCCTGCCCGCCTATCTTAAAGATACCACCCACTTCCTTACCATTATTGAAGGAATCCACTGGGAACCCAATTATATCATGGTTACACTGGACGTGTGTAGTTTGTACACGTCCATAAGACACGATTTGGGTTTGAAAGCGGTGGAACACTTCCTGAGGAGACGCTCGATTGCCTTCCTGTCCCACTCCAAAAGGATTCTAAGTATGATGAAATTCTGTTTGGAAAATAATTTCTTTCTTTTTGATGAGGTTGTCTACCACCAGTCACAGGGCACGGCGATGGGCACCTGCTTTGCCCCCAGCTACGCCAATTTGGTGATGGGCTGGTGGGAGGAGCGGGTGGCCGCCCAGTTGAAAGATCACGATCGTTGTGTCCTGTGGCTGAGGTACATAGACGACATTTTTTTGATTTGGGATGGAGACATGGAATCTGCACAGGACTTCGTAAAACGACTCAATGAGAATGAGTATAATCTTAGATTCACAGAACATATGAGCGAAACCAAAATTGAATTTTTGGATGTCCTGGTGGAGATTGTAGACAGTACCATGCAGACGAAACTATTTCGCAAAAGTACAGCTGGCAATAGTATTCTCAATGCCGCTAGTTCTCATCCGAGACAGTTAGTGCATAGCATCCCCTATGGTGAGCTATTACGGGCCAGACGCAACTGTAGCTCGGATGAAAACTACCAATCAGAGAAACAAATTATGATTAGCCGCTTTCTGGAAAGAGGTTACAGTAACAAGAACATCTTGGAGGCTGGTGCTAAAGTGGATATGGTAACCAGAACGAAATTACTTTACCCTGACATTGAGGCCCCAGAGAAAAATACCTTGCGGTTTATAACTAAATTTTCAGGACAGGCATCACAACTCCGCAAGATATTACATAAACATTGGCATGTGTTGCTAACTGATGCTAACCTAGAGAAGCACCTAAGTGTGAAACCACAGATTACATTTCAGAAATGCAACTCTCTTAGAGATGAGTTAAGTCCTAGCTTAATTACTACTAAGCAAAAGAGTGACAGTGTAGTACTTGGAGGCTTCACTAGGTGCAGGAAATGCAAGGCTTGCAGTAACAGCTCTGATTGCACAATTCTGTCAATTGCAGGTACTGAAAAGAAACTGACCATCAAAAAGAAATTGAATTGTAACACCGTGTATTGTGTATATGCTTTACTGTGTCCTAGCAACAAGGCCTATATTGGCAGTACGATTCACTGTGCCAAAAAACGGGTCCTTGAACACGTTAGAGCTATTCGACACAACAATAGACAGTACCCTGTTGCCCGACACTTCTTTGAACAACATTTCCAAAATGAAAAATTATTGAGAATGGTGGTCATTGATGAAGTCCCTAATAATATTCGTGGAGGCAATCGCAAGCTGGCACTTCGGAAGCTTGAGTCTAAATATATTATTGACATGGAAACCATCATCCCGCTGGGTCTTAACTCGAGCGAAGAGTTGTCAATCCACTTGCATTAAAAATTGGGAACCTAGATATCTTGAGGTAGCCATATTAGCACAACTAAGGATCGTGGAAATGTGGTTGCGATGTACCTGTGTAAATATAGATGATGTCTTTTATTTTTGCGGCCGTTTGAACTTTATGAATTTTATGAATTTCTAGTGTATGTTTGATTATTTCATTCTATTTTCATTCTTTAGGTGATGGCACATTATTGGTGATGGTGAATTACGCTAATTGGACCTTCCTTGATCTGTAAATATTTGTACCTTCTTAACATGAAATAACTCTGAGTGCTCCGGCCCACTGGGGCAAGACTTTCCTGCCTTTTCTCTCATTTAGGCATTAGAATGTGGTATGGATTCAGCCCACTGGTGCATATAACCCCTTTTTTGATTTGTATAAATTTGTATATGCACTGCTTTAGAGATGGATAGCCCACTTGGGCGGCACCCCTCTGATTATGTGATATTTGTCCGACTTGGGTAACTTTAAGGCTGTTTTCGAATTACAATGCCGAATTTAATGAAATAATCTTTTTTGCAAAAAGAATATCAGGAATGAGCAACTTGTGGTACTTTCTTATGTGCACTGAAAGACGATATTGACTAGGTCAAAATGGCGGAACTTCCGTAGATTTGTTTTTTACATTCACTGTGGTTAAGTCCTTTGTTTATGTTATCACTGACTAGGTCAAAATGGCGGAACTTCCGTAGATTTGTTTTTTACATTCACTGTGGTTAAGTCCTTTGTTTATGTTATCACTGACGTGTATTTAAATGTGTAAACTGTAATGCTTCTTTAGCGTGATCAAGCCGAAAGGTGAAACGCGTTGCGGTGCAGTCGAATATTTGAATAAATTACCTGCAATACATGCGAGGTGTCCGTGGTAATTCTTCCGAAGTGGGGAAGCGTTGGGATACGATATATATATATATATATATATATATATTACCTACTGGCAGTCGCCAGTAGGTAGTTATAGTTAGGTAGTTAGGACCTAGTTTCCATAGGAAATCCGAAACATTCTATTTGGAATAACTTTGGCGCTTTGCGAAATTCTCCAAGAAGATGGTTTGCTCCGGTCCGCTCCTTCCCAGTTTGGAGGTGATTCGTGAAGCGGGGGCCGAGAAAAAAGGGGGGTCCCAAAACGTGTTTTCCCCATGCAATTTTCCATAAGGACCTTTAAGACGGGCTACAGCCCGAACTGCTGAACGGAATTACATCAAATTTGGCAGAGAGGTAGAGTTTGGTTCGCAGATGACGCTTTTTGTTAAGTGGTGTAAATCCGTGCAGTAGTTCCTGAGAAAATCAAAAGGAAAATCATAGATATATATATATATGGACGAAGTACTGTCCGAGGATGATACGCGTACCCTTACGAGCATGAGCTGCATGCTAATTGGCTTTCAATTGTTTGTCAACACTCCAAACCAGGCAGTGTTGGCACCCATCTTGTGTGTCGGAAAACTGAAATATAAGTGCGCAAAAGACACAAAGGGGGCAGGGTAGAAACACTCTGACCCCCTAGGCGTGTTCAGGGGGTCCCAAAAGGATCCCCAAGTCCCAAATAAAAGTATTTTTTATTTTTAAAAATTGCGAGATTATGAGTCGTGTATCTAGGGCGTGCACAACAGGGGTCCGCACTGAGCTTGGTGCACAACTTTTACTTTTTCCGTTAAATAATTAGCCCCTATCAGAAGTTTCTAATATTCCTGGGGATCATATCCTCTGGGTCTTATAAAATATGTTGGGGACTGTGAGGGGAGCCATTATGCCCCCAGGGTCCGGCTGGCTTCCCGCGTTCTTCGGGAGCCGGCATTGCTTTTACACATGGGGAGATGCTAACTTGCATGTGGAAATGCAATATTGTTTGGATTTTGAAAGTGAGAACAGATTTCACTGCTTTGTCTTTCAAAATGCAAACTAAGTTTGCTATGGGAGGGCGGGAGCTGCAAGACTTCTGCCTTCTCATAGCAAACAGCAGTGTCCCGGGAATAGGCACCCCGGGACACTGCAGGGACCGGCTCTAGGCGTGGCGGTCTCCAGGGCCCTTGAGGGCACCTGGTGGAGGGTCAAGCAGCCTGCCTCCCACAATACACAAATCTCCGGGGGATGGTCGTTCCCGTGGTTTGAGGGGCGTCATTGAAGCCCACACACTTTTAATTTTGTAGGGGGGTCTTGGACGCGAAAGTGGCGCAAGGGGGTTGTAAATCTGGTACACAGTGTTTTGTTTTAATTTGCTTTCCTTTCTGTCTTGTAGAGGATCCAGGGTAAATATAATGGTTTTTGAACAGCCAGTGCCTTTTAACTCTACCTTCAAATGGTTTTCTGCCTGTTACCATAGTACTTCAAATTATAAATATTATTTTTATTGGGGACAGCTACCCTCCCAAAAAATAAAGACGTATATAGTTTTTTTAATTAACTTTTATTAAAACAATAAATAACTGGAAACGTAACTTAAAGATAACAATAAAATAAAGAACTAGAAACATAACTTTAATAAAACAATATAATAAACAAAATGTGCTGTGGACTTCAATAGACGTATGGTAGGTAATCTGCAAAACAGAAAAGAAAATTAGTGTTTAAAATTAGATCGATGTGACTAAATGAGGTGAAACATTACAAGACAAGGTACCACTAGGATTTTACGAGTACAGTGAGTCTGGTATATTTTACTTGTGTTATAGGCCCGCGTTGAAGCGGTGTCTGTATGAAAGTGCCTACTGCGTTAGTGACGCAAAAGTGGCGCAACGGGTTTGAAAATAAGTTCTTTTATTTCTAATGCATTTAATTGGAGGCTTTGTATATCTAGGCCGCTCTGCTTACCTTGTGTAAACACTGTGACCAGCAGAATTTACCAATTGAATTCAGCTTTGGTTCTACACGGCAGAGTGGACAGCAGCGTCCATTATTTTAAAAGTGAAACTATGTGAGAGAGAGAGTGAGAAAGAGAAATGGAGAAAAAACGACATTAAAACGCTGGAGAGAGAAAGTTATAGATGGAGCAGTTAAAACTGGAGAAAATACTCATAGCTCACCTTTTGCCTCCGTTGTGTGTCCAAGCACGTGCTGCTTCAGAGTGCACCCTCCAGTTTAGTGATCTGAAAGATAGAATAAAGAGCTAGTAATAGGTGCATGTTTTTGTCTTTATTTTTTTGTACACTCAGGATACTATATTACAACAAGTTCCACTGTAAGGAGGTGTCTGTGCGCTGTTTTTCTTCCAAAGTAGTATATCCCATGCATTCCCACTGCATAGCGGCAAGTTCTCAATATTGCATACCTAGATTGTTGCACCCCATTGACTTGCAGAATCTGGAGGTGAGTGTTTTTCTTGAGAAGTCAATTGCAGATTTACAAGCTCCTTGCTCCACTTTTCCCATGTTAAAAGTGACACAAAAGTGGCGCATGAAGCTTGTAGATCTGTTCCTCAGACTGTTTTAACCTATCTATTCTCACTGCCCGGAGGTAATTGTATATTTCTGCGCAGTGAAGCTGCTGCGAACCAGGCGGGCAACTAGAGTCAAATTTTGGGGGGGCTGAAAAATATTTGGGGGGGGGCTAATTTTTCCAACCATAGACAGAGTGGCTGTAAGAAGGTGTGAACACACAACAAAAGCCTCGTTTACAAGTAAATAGTATTTTAAAGACCTGTTAAGTACGGCTGCAATTAGATGCTCGCCAGTCTGCGAAGCTGTCTCCGCCCGTGCTGACACACACGACGGGGGGGGGGGGGTCTGAAGCCGTGTGAGCACAATTAGTGTTGCGTGTCTGGTGCACAATACCCACTCTCTTCTTTCACAGATAACTTGTTGTTGTTTCGGAAACAAGCTTGTTTGTTCACCTTGTGCCATTGGCTTGATTCAAAAAGGGTGCACTACGTGTCGAAGCAGTCTTTTCAGACGTTGTTACAATGGCCACGCTTCATCGCAGAATACACGAACGTAGAGCTTTGTAGGTTTTTTTTGGGGAGGTGACACCAATTTGTGAAACACAACCTGTAAGATAAAAAGTAAGTTAACATTGTGTGTAAGTTTTTTAATCGAAGGAGAGAGGAAGTGAGAGATTGACTAAAAAGAATACTCACAGCTCAACTTTTTGTCACCAGTGTGTTTTACACTACATGTCGGGACATAATGCACCCTGAAGCTCTACATCTAAAAGATAGTAAAAGAAAGATGTTATGATTGGTAATTGTTACTATCTTAATGTGGAGTTGAATAACATCGCCCTTTCGCACACGTTCCTCCTCACATTCAAAATAACTAATTGTATAGTTTATATTCCGGACGTTTGAGCGATTATGAAAACGTCCCTGCTATTGAAAAAAATACATATACATGTAATTTGATACACTATATAGCACTACGTTCGACTAAATCGCTGCGTCGGTTTTATGTATTCAGTCTGGTACAGCCCTTCGACTCCCTCCGATGCGCACCCATTCCTCACTGCTCACCTTTTTGTCGACAGGACACCTTCTACATCATGTACTCCCGATCTGTCACCAAGAAATCTGACATATGGTGCCAAGTCTTGATGTCGGTATGGCTAATGACATACTCGTGCACCCATCATCGCAGGTTCTTCACCCGTTCAGTGCTTCAGGTACTACTAACTCAGTGACCAAAGAGGCCAGGTACATGGTAGTGGGCCCCCTTGTTCGGTAGCTTGGGCCTACATGAGACGTCCGAAAAACTAAGACGGAGCATCACAGTGGTGCGGATGGTAGCAACTCTAAAATGGCGTAGAGCACGTGCGCCCTGTCTTTTTTATAGGTAGGGTCATGTGTGTTGTGACGCATCTGCTGGATGGATGTGGTGTGGGTGTATACTAGCCATGAGGGAGTGTGTGTGCCGTTCTGACAACTAGACCTGGAACTAAGAAATCACTACAATGGAAATCTGGGCCACGTAGTGTTGTTGTGTCTTCCTGGTCTTCCTGGTAGCATAAGCGGAGTGGGCTGGCGTGACGTACACTAGTGCTGCGCAATGCTTTGAAGCATGATTCCGGAGTTATGGGCGTAGTCACGTTGTGAGCTATATGAGAAATCATGTGATTCGGGTGACATGACAT
The DNA here is from genome assembly GCF_964261635.1 of Lissotriton helveticus. Taxonomy (NCBI): domain Eukaryota; kingdom Metazoa; phylum Chordata; class Amphibia; order Caudata; family Salamandridae; genus Lissotriton; species Lissotriton helveticus. Next base: position 380,841,895 of record NC_136061.1, on the reverse strand, counting down.
ATTTCTGCGATTATGAATGTTTTTTGTACATTCAGTGGAGTGTTGTAGTTGTAGTAATATAGGGCTGTGAAAGGTTTAAGTTGTAGTTTTTGGCCCATGAAGGGCAGCTAATTTATATACGTATGTTCTCATTCAGGGACACTGTACAACTTGATTGTGGAAATGTTTGAGTGTCGGAGTTGCATGCACTTCCTGTTATTGTAGAGTAATCACTTAATGTATGCGTACCCCATTAAAAAGACCAAAAAAAAACGAAGCTCGCTTTATTGTTAATTATCCTCGGGGGGGCCAAATCCCGTGAGCAATGTAGTTATTTCTAATGGGGGGCTCAGAGGGGCACCAGGGGACCGCCACCCTCCGGGGCTTCTTTTTTTAATAATAATGGAGGGCGTAGAGGGACCCCCAGCCCCGGGGACTGCCACCCCCCGAGGCTTTGACATTATGTATGCAGCGGGGTCACCCCCCCCGCAAATCCGGGGACCACCACCCCCAGGGCACTAAATTTATAAATTGGGTAGTCCGTGACAGACCCCCCAGACCTGGGGACCACCACCCTTCGGGGCTTTTAAATATTGGGAGGGGGCCGTGTGACCCCCCTCTTGGAGGCTTGTGGTGGCCCTGGGAACCTCTGGTGAGCACGCGTTGGGTACACGTACCGTACCCTGTATGGTACTTGGTTTACAAGGCGTCCCATACGTGTACGCAAGCAACAAAGAGAAAAGTATTTTTCAGATATCTATCACGTTTATGTGTTTAGATGTTGGGTGGCTCTAAAAAGAGCCCTTGTGTTTATTGAGAGATTTTAGTACCTACAAGTAAGTACCGATGCAGAGTCTAAAGTTCAAGAGGAAGACTCTGTTCCCTTCATCTGTAAAATGTACACCATCTCTCTTATGGATGCCATGCATATTGAAACGCAGATTGTTGTGGTAATTGGACCCCATTCTATAGTCTCGTAGAAAAGTAGAAACAGATTTATTCACATGTTTTCTAAAAGGATTTAACCAATGGCAATAATTGCTGCCATTTTAACCCTCTCTGTCCAATCCATTAAATGTCTACATTTGGTAAACCTAGGTCTTTGTAAATTCCTTTCTGTTCTGCGTACCTTTGGCTCCGGAAAATATAGCGGTGTCCTACAATCCACACTCTAAGCATGTTAAAGAGAGGTCTGAATGCAGTCAGATGGTCTCTGAAAATGAAGTGGCAGTTTGAAAACTAAGAATTTTCTAAAATGTTGAATAAGATGCAGTTTTGAAAAAAGATAAGAAATTATTGGTTGTTTGAGAACATTCTACACTGAAAATTACGGTGCATGTTTCTGTTTTTTAAAAGCATGTTTCGTATTGGTTGGCGAAAACCTATTGAAAGGTACATTACATAAGATAAGCTGGTATGTTGAAAAGTCAAGCATACTTGCTGTTTTGATTAGTAACATAGTGTGATGAACTTTTGACCTGTGTGCTCAGTTAAGTGTTTTTATGGTAACAGTCAGAAGGCAGAATGGGGGTAGAGTTGAAAGTTATGTCAGTTGGTTAGGGTTAAAAATTAAACCAATAGAAATGTGTGTTTGCTTTTGAGTTAATGTGTGAAGAAATGTCATTTATTATTTACAAGTATATGTGAGTAGTATGAGAGGGAAATCTTGCCACTTTTTGGTTTTCTTAAGAACAGAGAAGTATAGAGATTTTGTATAAGAATATCTGCTGTGCGATTGACATTCTTCTTAATCTACAAATCATTTTGAAAGGCGAGTTGTTAACTTGTAAGGGGATGTATGTGGTGCATTTTCTTTTTAATAAGAGTAATGTGTTTATCGTTCTAAATTGCAAGTAGGAAGTTTAGTTGTGTTGAATGCCATTCTGTGTTTGTCTGCATTTCGATAACCATTGTGATAAAAGCATTTGGTATGTTAATGTGTTTGGTAAGTCACCTTTGTACAGTAAAGTGCAGTAGTAAAAAATGTAGAATGTGTGCAGTTACTTTTCTAGTTGAAGGGTCATTCAGCATTTTCTGGCTGGGTATTCACCCATGTGCTTTGTTGGGCATAGTGTTTCTAACTTACATGTGTCGTTCAGCACCCTGCATCTTCTGACTGAATCTGGTTTAAATGGTCTGGTTTGTTTTCTTTGGTGTAAGGTTTTTGTTAGTGTATAGGGTTACATTTCCTAAGTATTTTGGGATATGCACCCATGTGCTTTGATGGGTATAGTGTTTAACCGCTTCCGTGCAGCGCCGATTCCGACCCTGAGCTGGACATTCCAGAACAGGGTGTGGTCGTGACGGAACCGTTCCGTCATCAGCACAGCTCAGCCGTGACTGATGACGGAACGGTTCCGTCACAAGCATCGAAGGGGTTAATTGATGTTGTTACAGATCCGTAGTGTACTGGCCCGATTGGAGCCAGTGCTTGAGAATGATAGATGATGCTGGATACAGAAGTTTACAGATGACAGATGCAGCGTGGATGAATGATGGATGGATGGATGGATGGATTGATGAAAGGCTGGATGGATGAAGAATGTATGTAAGGATGGGAGGATGAAAGGGTGGATGAATGAAGGACGGATGGATCGAAGGTTGCAAGGATGTATGGATGTAGGATGATGGATGTGTGAAAGGGTGGGTGGATGAATGATGGATGAAAGAGTGGATAGATGAAGGATGGATGTATGGATGGAAGGATGAAAGGGTGTATGGATGAAGTATCGAAGTATGGATGGAAGGATGAAAGGGTGGATGGATGAAGGATGGATGGATGTGTGAAAGGGTGGGCGGATGAATGATAGATGGATGGATGAAAGGGTGGATGGATGAAGGATGTATAGATGGAAGGATGAAAGGGAGGATGGATGAAGGACATATGGATGGAAGGATGAAAGGGTGGATGGATGTGTGAAAGAGTGGGTGGATGAATGATAGATGGATGGATGGATGAAAGGGTGGATGGATGAAGAAAGTATGTATGGATTGAACGATGAAAGGGTGGATGGATGAAGGTTGGATGGAAGGATGCAAGGGTGGATGGATGCAGGATGGATGTATAGATGAGGCATTGGATGGATGTAGGGATTGCGCATTGGCTATCATAATGCGCATTCAAATATTTTCACTGTGCGGGATAAGTCCCTCTTTATCAGTTTATAAGAATAATTAAGTACTCATATAATCATATACACTGCGATCTTTTAGCTTTTCTGTGCCTATAGTGAAGACGTTGTTTCTGAGTTTTGAGTTCGGGTTTAGGGGGACGGACTTAGGGGGTGGGCTCGTGCTGGGTGTAGTGTGTGTTATTTCAGGGAAAAAATGAGATGTTAAAGTATGCGGGGTGTTTGTGTGCGTACTGGTTGTGTTTTGTATGCATTTTAATGGTGGAGCGAAGTAATGGGTTGCGTTGTGTCAGTGTGCTTTGTGAATGTGTGTGCGATGTAAAGACGGCGATGTGAATGTTTGCGATGAAAACGTACGTGGTGTAGTATTATAAATCCACAGTTTCTAGAGTAGTAAATGTGTTTTGGTAAAATGCAAGGTCTAATATTTTTTGTCTAGCATAACACTTAATCTGAGAGAAGCATTTTTGTATGTTTTGTGTTTGCAGCCATGCAACTGCTTAAAAATCTAACCTTTTTTCTAGTTTTCATAGAATTAGAAATTATTTACTGCTTTTGGATTTGGAAAATGACTCATGGTTGTACAGTAAAATGCAGTATTTATATTTCTGGAATGTGTGCAGTCATATTAGCCATGCAAGGGTAATTTTGTTGTTTGTCTAGAATGAGACTTGTGTTTCAAATCTACAATTCCCCAGTCAGTATACATACACTGCTGCAGACAGTCTGGGGCAGATTTACAAGCCCCTTGCGCCTCTTTGTGGTTGTATTGTGTCACTTTTTTGATGTAATATTGGTGGAAATAGTGCAACAAATTGCTTATGTATTTGCAAAATTAGTTAGGGTTGTACAGTAAAATACAGTAGTTAGATATATAGTAGGCCTTAGGGTATGGACTGCTTCAAATCCCTATGCACTATGTATGCAGTCTTGCATCTCCCTGCACACTTGTGTTTCACATCTTCAATTCTCCACTCTGTATCCTTACACTTTCTACAAACACTCTGTCACAGCTGTTGCACTATTGTAGTGACCCATTCAGCAGTATGTGCTTATCCATTCACTGTGTTAAAACTGAAGCACTTTTAAATTCAGTCAGGCACTCTCCTTGTAGAACTGTAATCATTCAGTCAGTACCCAAGTACTCATGCAGCAAAGTAGACCTTAGGGCATGGACTGGTTCAAATCTCTATGCGCTATGCATGCAGTGTTCTATCCACTTGCAAATTTGTCTTTTATACCTTCAATTCCCCAGTCTGTATCCTTACACTTTCACCAAATACTCTGTCACTGCTGTTGCACTATTGTAGAGACCCATTCAGCAGTATGTGCTTATCTATTCACTGTGCTAAAACTCAAGCATTTATAAATTTAGTCAGGCACTTTCCTTGCAGAAGTGTAATCATTCAGTCAGTATTCTAGTACTCATGCAGCAAAGTAGGCCTTAGGGCATAAAGCGCTTTAAATCCCTATGCACAATGCATGTAATTTTGTATGTACGCGTACACTTGTACTTTGACACTTCAATTCCCCAGTCTGTATCCTTACACTTCCAGTAAACATTCTGTCATTGCTCTTACACTGTTGTAGTGACCCATTTAGCGGTATGTACTGATTATTCAGTGCACTAGAACTCAAACATCTATAGTTTCACTCAGACACTCTCCTTACAGTACTGCAATTATTCATTCAGTACCCAAGTACTCTTGTAGCGAAGTAGGCCTCAGGACAAGGACTACTTCAAACCCGTATGCTGTATGCATGCACTCTTCTATCCACGTGCACATTTGTCTTTCATACCTTCAATTCCCCAGTTAGTTACCATGATGTTGCAGCAAATACTCTGTGTCTCACCTTGTACTGTTCTAGTGATGCATTAAGCACCGTGTACTAATCCATTCATTGTTCCAAAATCCAACCATTTATAAATTCATTCAGGTACCCTTCTTGCAGATGTAGTTCTTAAAACTCATATGCAGTATGTATGCACTTCTGTTATCAGTTACACATTTGTTTTTTATACTTAGTCATTGTAGATTGTATTTGTTTAGTAATAGAATAGTATATTTTATAGATTTATTTGTATAACATATATATTTTTATAACAGATTCTATTTATCAACTCTAAGAGAAATTCATCATGCCTAGAAAAAGTGAAAAGAGGAAAAAACGTAATAAAGCTTATTATTTCAAGAGAAGTCATCCACAAGATTTATCTGATCAACAGTCTGTGGTGAAAAAGAAAAAATCTCCTGGTAAGGATTTTTAAAAAACATTATCAAACACTAGGAGTAGTGTGCAGAATGTGAAAAATAAAAACACTGTATCTGCAACAAAAAAGAAAAACAAGACAAAACACAAAAATGATGGTAAATCATGTTCTAAAGAAACAATGAATACCAAAAGGAGAAAGAATCAATTTCAGGAAATTATAAAAAGAAGGTTTTACAATAGAGTTGTTTTAAACTTAATGAAGGATATGAAGAAATGTAAAAGAAAATCAGCATTTTACAAGAAGAAGAAATATATTGAAAGTATTGTTGAGAAGTCTTTTGAATTAAAGAAAAATGTATTTATTTTAGTAATCAATAGAATTCGATCACTAGATAAACCAATCCATTTAATGAAGTCCAAAAGTAAGTGGAGGAGACTAATTAACCGAATTAATTTCTCTGATGTTTTTTTGGGTGAATGGAAACACAGTTCAAGTTCTGAGCCTTTTTTTAATGAAGAGAGTTATCTTCAGAGTAATGATTTGTTGCATGCAGTTGACACCAGTGGTCGAGCTTATGAGATTAGAAATGGTTGTCCTATTGAGAAAGACAAAATTGTTCCCAGAAATGCAGAAGAGGTGTTAGCTGATGAAGTTTTAGGGAGACGTCCTAAAGCTCCAGTGTACACTTGGAATTGCAGTAGTATTGTTATTGTACGACAGAAATCTCATGATTTTTTACACAATATCTTACTTGACTATACTAAGAAAAGTGTTAAACAAAAGATTAAGATGTTGCAAGCACTAGACCCTTGCAGAGTGAGAGAAAATACTGGTTTGCAAGGTCATTCTCTGGCTTATCTTTTCTAAAAAAGTATGTTGAAGTGTTTTTCACCATTTCAGGATGTTAGCAGTACATCATACTCAAATGAGGAAATTAGTGAGGACATTGTATTATGCAAAAAGTCCAGCAGTAATCTTAAAAAAGTTGAACAGTGCTCTTTTGCGTGGATCCATATCAGATGTATTGAACGTTTGTGAAGAAATTGAGGGTAGTTACTTTGGTCCTGAGGAAGAAAGTGCAGAAACTGATACATTAATAGAAGGAAATGTGGAAGAGAATGTACAACATTCTCGTACAGAAAATTTTGAGCAAGAAATTACGAAGTTTAAAGTGATTTCAGGTGAAAGGCCAAATTATTCTTGTATTTGTTGTCGACGAACTCATTATAAAAATCAGACCAGGACTGTTGATCTGTATTTAAAAAGTGAAAGAGAAAATAATAATGAGTGGAAGGAATTTGGAACTTAGTTGTTGGTAAAGAATTGTTTTGATGTGGGTTCGGATCAACGTATTTGTAAATATTGTTATAACAAATTAGACAAGAACAAAATGCCTGCTAGGGCTGTGCATAATAATCTTGAGTTGGTAAATATTCCTTCTGAACTGATGGATTTATATACCTATGAGTCTATTCTTATTCAATGTGTGCATCCATTTCAGGCTAGTGTTCGTATGGAGCCTAAGACAGGAAAATTGCCTCCTTCAGATTTACAGAGAGGATTAAAGGGAAGAGTTGTATATTTGCCTCTAGATTTAAAGAAAAATATTGAAACAATTGGTGTAAAAAATGTAGAAGTTGAACCTCTAGTTATTCTTGTTAATGGCGTTCCTACTAGGAGTAAGAAAATCTGGCAAGAGTTAGTGGACGTCAGGAAAGTGAAAAAGGCAACGTTGTATCTGGTAAAAAATAATCAGTACTATAAAAATGTGCATGTGGGAGAAGAAGAAATAACTGTAGAAGAAGATACTGACTCGTCAACTGGACAAATTGAAAAAGTGGACATATCCAGAACTGAAGAAATGTATGAACATTACAGTGTTCATCCACTTCATTCCAAAGAAGTGATGGGGAATACTATTGAGTTGTTCCAAATGAAAGAAGCAAAGGGAAGTCCCATGAGTGTATGGGAAGAAAGCTTGGAAGCTCGTTTCCCTCAGTTGTTTTCAACAGGAAAAGGAGGACGATATGATGAACGACCTATGCAGGTTCCTGCATCTGAATACCAGATATCAATATTGTATGCAGAAGATCCAAGATTTCAACAATGTATTCCGTATTTGTTTCATCTTTTGTTTGAGAGTGAATTGTCTGGCCTTTCTTATGCAGTCAATCATATATTGAAAACAGATGTACATCTGCAAAATGTTTTGACAAAGGAATTTATGGATAAAGTACACCAGAAAGATAATGTTTTGGAATTTCAGCTGATTAATCTCATGACATGTCAGCGTGGTACTAATGAGTACTGGTACAATCGTCATGGAGAACTTAAATGTATGCTAAGGAACTTAGGAACTCCTACATGGTTCCTTACTCTAAGCTGTGCTGGATATGCTAGGGATGATTTACTTGAATTTCTTCGAGAGGCAAATCCAAATATAGTAAATATTGAATACAAGACACCTGGAGAATTGTGCTCTTTGGATCCAGTTAATGTATGCAGATATTTCAATCATAGATTTGAAGCTATGATGTCTTTTATCACCAATAAAAAAATCCTCCTCTTGAAGAGGTTGTGGATTTCTTTTGGCAAAAGGAATATCAAGCAAGAGGTGCTCCTCACATACATATGCTAATATGGATCAAAGATGCTCCCAAATTCGGAACAGATTAGGATGATACTGTGTTTGTCTTTTATTAAAGAATATGCTACATGTGCTATACCCAAAAGCACAGAAGAAAAGAACTTAAGACAACAAGTCTTACGATTCCAAAGCCATCGTTGTGGGAAATACTGTTGTCGAAAGTACAAGTTTAGGTTAGGTTAGGTTAATCGGAATTTATTTAGCGCACGGGCACCCAAGGGTTTCATGGCGCTGACAGTGAGGAAAAATTGATGACAGCTGATCTATCTGGAAACTTCCTTAAATAGCCAAGTCTTCAAGGCTCTCCGATATTCCATGAGATTAGTGCAACTCCTGATCGTCAGAGGTAGAGTATTCCAAACCTTCGGGGCGAGGTATGCAAATCGGCACCCACCCTGACGCTTCCGTTTGAAGGAGGGTAAGGTGAGAAGGGAGAGATGAGCTGAGCGAAGGTTGCAGGTAGGCTCATGCTTGACAATCAGGTTGTTTATGAACATGGGGCTTTTTCCGTGCAGGGCCTTAAAAGCCAAGCACCCTACTTTAACGATTACCCTTTGGGCCATAGGTAACCAATGGAGGGCGGCGAGCAATGGTCTAGCCAAACTCCCATTACGATGTTTAAAGATGAGTCTGGCCGCTTGATTCTGAACAATTTGTAGGCGTTTGGACAAAAATATGGGCAAGCCTAGGTAAATAGAGTTGGAAAAATCCAGTCGGGACAAAACCAAGGCGAGCACCACTTGTACAAGCGCAGAATGGGTGAGCAGATGAGCGATTTTTTTTATTTTACGCAATTGATGGAAACTGGAGGAGATTACCGCTCCCACCTGTCCTTTAAGGGAAAGATCAGAATTAATGGAGGCTTTTCACCGATAAAGAGGGAGAGGGAGGTGACCCCATAGTCAACGGCCAGAAGTGGGGACCCCAACTAGCCGCACTTTTGCCTGGGAGTAACAGCTCTGTCTTCCCTGGGTTAAGTTTTAGATGGTTCAACTCCATCCACCGCTGAATATGCAACATGGTGGCCTGGAATTCTGTGACAGAATCTGAGGAGTCCAGTGGGAATATTAACTGCAGATCATCGGCGTAATTAAAAATAGTGACCTTCCTGTTTTTTAGAGAGTGTAGTAGGGGTTTGAGATATAAGTTAAACAGGAGAGGAGACAATGACGATCCTTGCGGGACACCGCAGGTAGTAGCCAGTTTGGGCGCAGTGAAGTTCCCGAGCCTAACTGCCTGAGTACGATCGCTCAGAAAAGAGTTCAACCAGCTGAGAGCGGAACCCCGCAGGCCAGCCTGTTCGACACGGTGCAATAAGATGGTGTGATCCACCGTGTCGAACGCCGCCGATAAGTCCAGGAGCACCAGAGCCTGATGGATACTTCTGTCAGCGTTAAATCTCATGGTGTCAAGGACTGCAAGGATCACGGACTCAGTTGAGTGCGCTGGACGAAACCCGGCTTGATTAGGCTCCAGGTAGTCCAACGATTCGATGAAATTAGAGATGCATCTAGCCACATGAGCCTCTAGGATCTTTGCTCCAAAAGGAAGGAGGGATATAGGCCGATAATTAGAGAGATTGGAAGGCTCGGCCCCAGGTTTTTTTATGAGCAGAACCAGCGTCGCATTTTTAAAAGTGGTGGGAACCCTACCTTGTGCTAATGACTCATTAAGGAGGGGAAGTATGCAGAGTGGAAGTGCCGAGAAGACGTCCTTAAAGACGTGAGGGGGGGAACAATCGTTTGGTGAGCCAGATTTCACCGAGTCATCAATTCAGCTAGCTTAGGATAGTCAATCGGGGCGATAGCATCCAGTACGGAAGGGTTCCTAGGGGAATCTTCAGTAGAGACCATACTAGGTCTTTCCGGTACGCTTTCTTTTATGGTGACTATTTTATCCATAAAGAAGTCGTTATGCGAGTTGCAGAGCACTTGCGTTGGGACTTGGGGAGGAGATGTTCTTACATCGTTACTAAGGAAAGTCAAAGGAAAAGTTTTATACCAAATGTCATTTTGGTTTTCCACATCCTGTAATATCCAAAGGAAGAGTAAACAGTTTTATGTCAGCTATGAGACATACCATCAGAAGAAAGTCTCCAAAGAATATCTATAATTTCAGAAGAAGTGCAGAGTCAAAATATATAAATGATTATAATCCAGTTATACTGTCCATGTGGAATGCTAACATGGATATTCAATACATTGCAGACAATTCCATTGCTGTTGCTCGATATGTAACATCGTACATAACAAAATCAGAAAAGACGGAATTGAAGAAAATGTGGGAAGAGATTTCCCACGAGAAGAGTCTAAGTAAGAAATTATACAGTTACAGTTTGAAGATGTTATCTCATTTAGAAATCGGAGCGTATGAATGCTCAGATCGCTTATCATCTGCAAGGCTACACTCCAAATCTAAAATAATCATTTGGGTGAGTCTAGGTCTTGCTACAACACGAAATCGAGTACTTAAATCTGTACAATAAATTGAATACTTAGCTGAAAAAGATCCAGAAAGTACAGATATTGTGAAAACAAATATGTTGGATACATATTATCCAAATAGAAGTCATCATCTTGAGAACATTTGTCTGTATGAAGTGCTGCAAAACTATACTTTTAAACGGAATATTACAGAAAACATCAGTAATGGAATATATGCTGTGATTGGTTCTGAAGGATGTTTGGTGAAACAAAGAAAAGGACATTTGATTAATTATCGAAAACTGAGTTGCGATACTCCTGACAAAAGGGAATTTTACTATTTAGCTCTTTTGCAACTCTTTAAGCCGTGGCGTTCAGAATTGAAATTACTTGGAGATTTTCAGAACTACGAAGTTTCGTTCAACGCTACTAAAGATACTATAGAATGTCCAGTTTTTGCTAATTACGTGAAAATGTTGAATGATGAAATTGAGCAAGAAGCTACAATTGCAGCTGAGATTGCTAGAGACAGTCCTCAAGACAGTCAAACTTCTGCTCCGTTGAGTCAGGATCCACTAGGAGAACCCATTGTTCAAAATGAAGCAGCAATTGCCATGGATGAGGTGGAAACAGCAATGTATTAATCTCAAGAAGATGTAACAAATTTAGGAAACTTGGAAGAACAACTAAATGTTGAGCAAAAACAAATATATGAGCAAGTCAGAGAACAGACTGACCATGGATTACTTCATGAAAAGAAAGAGTGCTCATGCACGTCATTTCAACCTATCCGAATGTACGTGAGTGGACAAGCTGGAACAGGAAAACTTTTTTTAATTAAAGTAATTACAACTTTTCTACAGGAAAGAACTGAGTCTCATTTGTCTTGTGTTGTCACTGCTCCAACTGGGTTGGCAGCTCACAATATTAAAGGAATTACTTTACATCATTTACTAATGCTACCAGTAGAGCATGAAAACCAATTGGAATACCACAAGCTGTCTGGAGAAGCTTGTTGTGAAGTTTCAAGAGTCTTAAAGAAAATTAAACTTCTCATTATTGAAGAGGTAAGCATGGTATCAAACTTAATGCTTGCCTTTGTGCATTTAAGAATGCAGCAAATTCTTAAAACAGAGTAGGGCGTGTTATTTGGAGGAAAACACGTCATATTTTTGGGAGATCTACTACAACTTACTCCTGTAAAATGACAACCAGTATTTAAAACACTTGCACATGAAGATACGATAAAGTCTTTGGGTAGTATTGGAAATGTTAACATTTGGTCATATTATAGATATAAGAATTGGAAAACTGACTGAACATGGAAAACAAGCTTTACAGAGACGCTTACTTTCCAATTTATTTCCAAATGAAAATATTGTTCCTGAAAAAATATATATGAGAATTGCAGTAAACAAATCTGTAATCTGCTTAATGCCAACACTACGTGAATGTTCTATATTTATTGAAGACATTTTAAAGTTGGAAAATAAAGAAATTATAAAATTGGAAGCTATTGATAAAAATGAGCATGAAGGAATCACTATTATTTTGACAGAAAAGTTGAAGACAAAATTGGATTCTTTAGAGAAATCGATATGTAAATCTGCTGGTTTAGAAATGAATCTATATGCATGTATAAACTGTTGGGTAATTTTACAACGTAATTTGAATGTGGAAAAATGTTTAGTAAATGGAGCAATGGGTAAAGTTGTTGATTTCTTTAATATTCCAAATAGAGATGGTATTGAATTTTTGAAAATCAAATTTGATCAAATTGAAGAAGTACAACAATTCAGTCGTTGTTAAGCTCAGTTTTTGCTTGTAAAAGATTTATATGTTCACAGAAAAGAGTTTCCTGTTTCTTTGGCGTATGTAGTGACCATTCATAAATCTCAAGGTTTAAGTGTAGATAGTGCTTTGGTGAATATTGGAAGTACTGTGTTTAAAGAGGGTATGGCATATGTTGCTTTGTCTCGGGTCAGAACATTATCTGTATTGTACTTGATTGATTTTGATGAGAGAAAAATGAGTGCAGATGCAATTTGTGTGAAAGAGTATAATAGGTTAAGAAGAAAATATGCTTCCAATTTAGGCCAATATCCAGTATTTGAAAAGCGTGTGGTAGGTCAAAAAAGAAGATATGAGAATATCTGTTTTGAAGGTATAGAGAAACAAAAAAAACAAGATAAAGTTGTGATTGCAAGCAAAAAGAAAAAGGACACTGTTGAAGAGATTGTTGGTTATGAATTTGAAAATAGTTCTGGTGTCAACTGCTATGCTAATGTAGTTGTTAATGTTGGTTTTTTTCTTGAAAGTTTGCAACAGCAAATTGTTGAAAATCGGGAAAAAAGACGTTGTTTGTTGTTGTGTTCTGTTTATGAGAAAGGTAGTAGTGATAAAGTGAAATACAAACTATTTCTGATATTCGAAATCTATTGGACATATGTTCTGGCTGTACTCAATTTACACAGAATATTCAGCAAGATTGTCAGGACTTTTTTATATATATGCTTGTTGTATTAGAAAATGAAGGTATAGATATTGAAAATCTTTTTGGCCTTTCTTATAAATGGGAACATTATTGTGAAAATTGTTTGTTTACATGTAGCACTAACATAGACACTGAAAGATTAATGTATTTGACTTTACCAGACTGTGAATTAGTTTCTTTTAACAACCTAGTTAGAGGAGCAAGTCAAAACATGGAGTGTAGCCAATGTAAATCAGAAATATCATCAAGATTATTTATACAAAGATATGGACAGTATATCATTTTAATGATGCAATGTGTAAAGCTGAAGAAAATTGGAAACTTTAATTAAAAATGTTGTAGCTACTCAAGTATCAATATCAGGAAGAACTTGTGTAGCTGTAGCAATTATTTTTCATGATGGTCCTTCTACAACATTTGGACATTACACTGCTTGTTTAAAATGTGAGAAAGGTTGGATACATTGCAATGATAGTCAATTGGTTTTTAAACAACGTTTGCCTAAAGAATTACCAAATTCTTACCTAAAATTTTTAAAGCCAAAGTTTTAGGAACAAAATTTGGCCTTTCAGGATTACTGCTGTTAAGGTAGGCTGGTCTGGTATTGTGGAGTGCTTTGTGAGCGTGGGTGAGGAGCTTGAAGGTGATCCTCTTGTCGACATGGAGCCAGTGTAGGTCTCTCAGGTGGGGGCTAATGTGGCTGTGGCAGGGGACATCAGGCGGGCGGATGTGTTTTGGATTTGTTGTAGTCGTTGTAGGTGTTTGGCTGGGATTCCTGCAAAGAGTGTGTTGCCATAGTCCAGTCGGCTGCTGACGAGGGCCTGTGTCACTGTTCTTCTTCTTTCGGTCAGGATCCACTTGTAAATCCTGCGGGGCGTGCGGAGGGTGTTGTAGCAGTAGGAGGAGATGGCGTTGACTTGCTTACACATGGAGAGGGAGGAGTTGAGGATGAATCCTAGGTTGTGTGCATGGTCGGTGGGTGTTGGTACTGTTCCCAATGTAGTTGGCCACCAGGAGTTGTCCCAGGCTGAGGGGGACAACTTCTTGTCCGAGTTCAGCTTCAGACAGCTGCTCCTTATGCAGTCGGCGATGGCCTTCATTCCCTCATGGAGGTTGGTTTTGACGGTGTGTGGCTCCTTGGTGAGGGAGAGGATGAGCTGGGTATCGTCAGCGTAGGAGATGTTGTTGAGGTGGTGATGGTGGGCCACTTGTGTGAGGGTGGCCATGCAGATGTTGAATAGCGTCGAGCTGAAGGGGTGAGCCCTGGGGGACGCCGCAGATGATGTCGGTGGTTTCAGATCAGAAGGCTGGTTAGGTTGTTCTAACTGGTATTGGTATCTCCATAGTTTTGAAAATGTTAGTTTCTATTTTTCAATGTGTGTATCAAAGGTTATATTAGGGTGAGAGGAGGTCTGCCACTCTTTCACAAGGATGATGTCATCATTGATGTCATCAGTCAAGTAATTTGAGATGTCATCAGTGATGCCATGAGTGATGTCACTGACCATGTCATGAGTGATGTAATATGTGATGTCATCAGCAGTGGATTGCGGGCGCGCAAGTTAGTTAGCTGAACAAACTATAACGGACAAATTTCAATTGTTTTGTATGATTGAAATGTCCAGCTAACTATAACATATGTGAAACCTATGGTTTTTTCAGTGAATTTCTAAGGGTTTTTAAATGCTAATTCCTAACTATAACGTGGCTGAAACCTATGGTTTTTTCAGTGAATATATATATATATATGTTTAGCTAAGATGTATTTGTCCATCTTGGCTGATGTGCTTCAACGGTGGTAGGGTGGTTGATGTCTCAGATATGTTGTTGTGTGTTTACTATTAGTTAAGGTAGATAGTTTAGAGCAGCATTTAGTTAGTACCAGTTATTTAAGATTAGGCTAGTTATAGTGATTAGTGTTAGTTTAGGCTAGGTAATTTTGTGAGATATGAATAAATGGTTACTGGTTTGGAATTGTGGTTGCACTTATGTCAGACGTGAATTGGTGGAGTGGCGCTTTTTACCTAGTATGCAACTTTTTCAATCACAGAACAATCTTTTGAATGTGTACATGTGGTCATGAGATGTAATTTAGCTGGACGTATAGTCTCAGGATCCAGTTGATTTGTGCACAGGAAACTTGCATAGATTTCAGGATGGCAAGTAAGAGTTATGCCCCAGGCTATGGACACTCTTTTGTAAAGTTTGACATCTTATGTGTGACTCACAGAGCTGAAGACTAATTGTTGCCCGTATATGACACAATGTAGAAACATGCACTTAAGCAAACATTGACATTGCAATGCTTATCCATCATGAAAATGGATGTTTGCTCTGTGTTCCCAAGATAATGGCCCCACCATACATTTCACATGAGCCTGGTGCAGAGTACATCTGCCTTTGCACAGACGCAGGCACACTTGCTACATAGTGCAAGTGTGTCAGCAGTAGTGATACTGGATATTTATGTGCAGGGAGGCTCACCTTCTTACACATACAGAATGTTGTCATTTGGAGGATCAAATGTGCGCTGACCAAGGCAGGACTCAGGTCAACAGCATACAGGAGGGAAAATTAAGCATTTATACCTGTAGTGCCAGTGTTATATACCCACTTTTCCCAGCTATTTCTTTGGTATTGCCTCATGGTGATGCCACTCTTGAAATAGTGGTACATCATCTCACTCAATGCTAATTGCAATGCACTACACACAACTAGACAAATTGCCCTCCCCTTTCACAGTGAGCACAGCATGAGAGGGTTCCTTATTTTCAAGGCATTGTTAAGCCACGGTAAGTGGCTGACTGAGGACTTGCACTTTAGGAGAAGTCTCTATTGCCAACACAACTTCACTGAAACAGAGATTGTGGTTCCAATAGCAGCATGTAAGTATATGTCATTATGCGTCATCATCTATGAGAATATGGTGTTTGCTCTATCTTGAAATGTGACAAGCCATGTAACCCATCACAACAAGCCTTGTCCACCCCGAGTGTGAGTAGATCTGCTAAATAAGACTTGCCAGTCAGTCAAATCCACTTTATTCAGTTAATAAAAAAACATAAAAGTGCACAACATATACCATATACAACATCATCTAAAAAAGTCATGTTAAAATAATCTTAGGCACAGTAAAATTGAAATTAATTAGTTTAAATTTGAGTAAAAAATCTTTGTAAATTCTTACAAACAAAGGAGCAATCACAGAAAAGTGGAAGTTCTTCTTTACTCAATTCAGTAAAGATACATCTCAGTTAAAAATAGCAAACATTTAATCATCTTTCAACCTAATTCTAAAAGGACTGCTGCGTTACTGTGCCTGCTATTTCTTCTGTTCCTTTCCCTGACGACAGTGACTAATAACTAGCAGTATTACAAATTTCCCAAGTGTCATTCAACATCTGAAGTTACACTAATGCCTGCTGTACATGGGTAAAACCTTTTCCCTTTAAAATTGGCAGTAAAAACTTCCTACAGATTTCATGGAAATGATCACAGAACATAGAGTGCATAGTATCTTGGGTGGAAAAGTTGTCACAAGTGCAAGGACCTAGATCTTTCACCTTGCTCCAACCCTCTGGCTAGGCCAGTAAACAATCAAGAAAATGAAAACGAAATCTTGTTAAAAGATAGCGATGGTGTGGCTTTATTACTACTTTCAAGTAAAGTTCTGTTGATGGTGATATTTTTAACAAAAGGTAGGCTCGTACCATGGGTTTTATTATCTCATTGCCCTCTCTCTCCATGTACGTCATGTGCAAAAAACTTTTTGGGACCAACTGTAGATCCTCTTTCCTGACCTTATCTGGAGAGTCAAAGAGGTAGGACAACCTAGTTTTCTAGTCATCATCCTTACACACTGTAACCATGGGATGCAACCAATTCTGCCCAAGGATAAAAAATCCCGAGCAATCGCTCTGTTCATCAACAATTCAGTGTTAATCCAACATACAAGGGGGGCCAGCCCTATCAGATCGGATACAAAACCATGACCTAATTCCTGATGAATGATCCTCTGTGGCCTTCTCCATCATCCTCATCAATCGGGCATGCTGAAACTCCTTTAATAATAATAATAATAAAAACATTTATTAAGCGCCTGGTTACACAGAGGAACAGTGCGTCCCCGCGCTGTGGATGCATACCAAAACAGAAACTCCAGAACAGAAAGACCCGCCGCCCGGGGAAAGGGATAGAGGAAAAAGGTAACTAGGCCTTGGGAGATAAGTACGTTTTTAGTTTCAGCCTAAAGCGCGATTCTGAAGGTTCCACCCGAAATTCCAGCGGAAGTTCGTTCCAGTATTTGCTGGCAAGGAACCTAAAGGATCTCCCACCCATCCGCACACGACGGATGCGGGGGACCACCATCTGCATGCTCCCCATGGATCTCAGTAAGCGATTAGGACGGTATATGGACATCATCTTCTGTAAATAGATGGGGCCACGGCCATAAGCAATGCGATGGGTGAGGCACAAGATTTTAAACTGAATGCGCTCCCGCATGGGTAGCCAGTGCAAGATATGAAGTGCCCGCTTACCCGATGACCTCCTAGGTATTTTTAGAACTAGCCTGGCCGCCGCATTCTGGACGCATTGCAGTTGGCTAAGGTCCTTTCTGCTGAGACCACAGAGCAGGGAATTCCCATTATCGAGATGTGGGGTGACAAGGGCGTGTACTAGGGATTTCCTAGCTTTACACGGAAGAAGATCCAAGATCTTACGAATTACCTTGAGTGTGCCATAAGATTTCCCGACTACATTCCTCACATGTTGGGAATAAGAGAGGTTTGAGTCGAGAGTGACCCCCAGGTTTTTCACAGTGGCAGATGGAGAGGGCACAGCACCCAAGTCCGCCGGCCACCATGCTGAGGTCCAGACGGAAGGAGATGGGCCGATGATAAGGAGCTCCGTCTTATTGCCATTGAGGTGCAAACAATTACCCTTCATCCAACTAGTGAGTGCTACAAGACAAGAGGAAAAGTTCTCTGCAGCCCCAACTGGATTGTGAGATAACGTGATCACCAGTTGGGTATCATCTACATACGAGACAATATCCACCCCATAGGACTCCACTAGTCTTGCCAGGGGCTCCATATATAAATTAAACAACGTAGGGCTTAATATGGAGCCCTGCGGAACCCCCTGTCTAAGAGATCTTGGTCTGGATTTAAATGGGGGGCAATGAACTTGAAATTTCCTGTCCGCCATAAAGGAGCTCATCCAGTCGTGGGCTTGGCCCAGTACTCCCATCTCACTGAGGCGAGCGAGAAGACCCGAGTGCGACACGGTGTCAAAAGCCGCACTCAGGTCCAATAAGATTAACGCTGCAGTGTGACCATCATAAGCTTTGCGGCGGAGCAATTCGGTGGAAAAGAGGAGAGCAGTTTCCGTGGAATACTTCGCCCTAAAGCCGGATTGAGAGGGATGGAGAAGAGAATTATCCTCCACAAAGCTGACCAGCTGGTTATTCACTAATTTCTCAACTACCTTTTCACAAAAAGGCAGAAGGGATATGGGACGGAGGTTGTCCAACTGAATCATGCTCAGATGTATTTTCTTTTTAATCGGCACAACTTGGGCCAACTTCCATTCCTCAAGCACCCGGCTTTCGCAAAATGATAAAGCGGCCAGATTACCAATGTGGTCACACAGGAGCTGAAGATGATTTCTGAGAATCTTAGTGGGGGGCCACGTCTATTGGAGATCCAGATTGGATGTCTGAAATGATCTTCAACAATTCTTCCTGCGGGGGAACCCTGAATTCCTCAAGGGTGCAGCTCACCCTGGGTCCTTCCCAGACGGCCATAACTGGGGTATCGGATGGTATATTCTGTAGAAAGGACTCATATATTTTTTCCACCATGCATACAAAATAATCAGCTATATTTTCGCACGTCTCTGAGGTGGGGGAGTCTTGAGGCATAATCGCCGAGAGGGAGGTGAGCTCCTTGTATATACGAGAGAGCTCTCTGGATGAATTACCCGAGTTCTCAATCCGCTCTTTGATATGATTCCTCTTAGCCTTTCTGATCGATTTATGGTATGCTCTAAGGCCGTTCCTGTAAGATTCTTTATCAGCCAAGGTGTAGGTTTTTCGCCATTGGCGCTCAAGAGCCTTACAACTTGCCTTAGCAGCACACAGCTCCTCATTATACCATGGGCCGATCGGGACCCACGTACCGGAGCTTTTTGGGTCCAGGGTGCAACCTTGTCTAAGGCCCTCGTTATCCAATCCTCAAATTCTTTCCAGGCTTCCCTGAGAGTATGATTCAGAGGAAGTATTTCCTGATTAAGGGCCGCACCAAATGACTCCTGGTCAAATTTTCTCCAGTTCCTACGTATGGGAAACGGTAAACGTTTAGGTTTGTCCCCTCTGTGTAGGCCCAGCACACTAAACGGGACAAGATAATGGTCTGACCATATTATCTTAACTGGGGTATATACTTTAATATCATCCCAGTTCGCAAAGATGGGATCAAGCAAATGCCCAGCTTGGTGGGTAGGCCTTTCGTCCAATAACCTAAACGTCATAGCTTTTAAGGAGCTAATGACAGATTGTGCCTCAGTGCAGCCAAGATCCTCAAAGTGTAAATTAAGATCCCCTACTATGAGGAATCTATTATACCTAAGGGAAGGCTGCATCACCGCTTCGAGGAGACTCTCCACAAATTGTGAAGACCCCCCTGGAGGGCGGTAAATAAGGTAGCCTGTAATAGTACACTCCGGGGAGACTTTGATGGAGAAGAGGCCCGCCTCACAAGAGCTAATCGATACTTGCTGTAAGGAGCAATCCAGGTCGATTGTATACACGATCACTATGCCCCCACCTATCTGGAGACCTCTATCAATTCTGATGAGACCATATGATGGTGGAAGGGCCTCCCGGATATCAGGGGCAGAGGCCACATCAAGCCACGTTTCAGTAAGAAATAATACGTCAGGACGGTAATCGATTAAGAGATCATAGATATTCAGACAGTGTTTTTTGAGTGAGCGGCAATTCAATAGGTACATGGGCTGGATTTAAATGGGGGGCAATGAACTTGAAATTTCCTGTCCGCCAGAAAGGAGCTCATCCAGTCGTGGGCTTGGCCCAGTACTCCCATCTCACTGAGGCGAGCGAGAAGACCCGAGTGCGACACGGTGTCAAAAGCCGCACTCAGGTCCAATAAGATTAACGCTGCAGTGTGACCATCATAATCTTTGCGGCGGAGCAATTCGGTGGAAAAGAGGAGAGCAGTTTCCGTGGAATACTTCACCCTAAAGCCGGATTGAGAGGGATGGAGAAGAGAATTATCCTCCACAAAGCTGACCAGCTGGTTATTCACCAATTTCTCAACTACCTTTGCACAAAAAGGCAGAAGGGATATGGGACGGAGGTTGTCCAACTGAATCATGCTCAGATGTATTTTCTTTTTAATCGGCACAACCTGGGCCAACTTCCATTCCTCAAGCACCCGGCTTTCGCAAAATGATAAAGCGGCCAGATTACCAATGTGGTCACACAGGAGCTGAAGATGATTTCTGAGAATCTTAGTGGGGGCCACGTCTATTGGAGATCCAGATTGGATGTCTGAAATGATCTTTAAAAATTCTTCCTGCGGGGGAACCCTGAATTCCTCAAGGGTGCAGCTCACCCTGGGTCCTTCCCAGACGGCCATAACTGGGGTATCGGATGGTATATTCTGTAGAAGGGCTCATATATTTTTTCCACCTTGCATACAAAATAATCCTCTATATTTTTGCACGTCTCTGCGGTGGGGGGGTCTTGAGGCATAATCGCAGAGAGGGAGGTGAGCTCCTTGTATATACGAGAGAGCTCTCTGGATGAATTACCCGAGTTCTCAATCCGCTCTTTGATATGATTCCTCTTAGCCTTTCTGATCGATTTATGGTATGCTCTAAGGCCGTTCCTGTAAGATTCTTTATCAGCCAAGGTGTAGGTTTTTCGCCATTGGCGCTTGTAAGACCTGGCATCATTGGCATGAGTCTCTCCTCCATTTTTTCTGTTTGCCTCCTCTGTTTACGATGTTTTTGCTGGTAAATGCTTTGGGCACTGTGCCACTGCTGATCAGTGCCACAGTGCAAGTGCTCCCTATGTGAAATTGCTGTATTGATTGAATTCCATGTTTGGCTTATTTGGTTTACTGTCAGTCCCTAGTAGAGTGCACCAGGAGTGCCAGGGCTTGTAAATACAAATGCTGCTAGTGGGCCTGCAGCACGTGTTGTGCCACCCACAAGAGCGGCCTAGTAAAAGTATGTCTGAAGGTCTACCATTGCTAGACCACGTGCAGTCTGGTACTGTCACGCAGACTGCGCAAGTACACCTACTTGCCAGTCCCTAAACCTTCCCTTAACTTCATGTTAGTCACTCCTATGGTAGGCCCACGGGCAGGGTGCATTGTAAGCATAAGGTAGGACAAGCCTGACAAGGTTGGCATGTCCTAATAGTGAATTACAGCCATATTAGTTTTTCACTAGTGTAAGGTAACCTGCTCTCCATCAGTTAGAATGGGCTGCCAGGATTATTAATGCTATAATCCTAGCGGGCTCGGGGAGCATGGTGCAATGTCGAGTTTGGTATCCCTGACTCAGGGTTTAATAACGCATCCGTTTGGGTGGATGGTTTTTGGACTCTGTGTTTGAAAATAGCACTTTTAGAAAGTAGCTATTTTCTTGTCTAACTGTCTACCGGTCTCTGCTGGTTCTGGTGTGCGTGTGACAGGAGCTGGGTGGCTCCAGAGGTCTGAATGAGTCAGTGTGGGATGAGTGGGGCATTTGCATTGAGAGTAGGGGAAGAGTAGCTCCTGATAGCCTGCCCTGCCTGATACAATGCTGGCTTCGCCCCCCTGCCAGGCGACTGATGACTCTGTGCCTGCCTGGGACTTTCCTGGCCCACCTCCTGCCGGTCAACTGATGGCCCTGCCCCTGCCAGTGACAATGCTGGCTCCGCTCCTGCTGGGCGGCTGAAGACTCTGCCCTGCACAGTGAATAGGCCAGGTGCTTCGGCCTGGCAACACCCACAACAAACCCAAGATGGGGGGAAATTCCCCTGTATGGACAAAGGGATCAAAGCCAAAAAGGGGTATAAGAGAAGGACCCCTGAACCAAGAATTTAGATCACTTCTGACAAGGAAACCTGAACCAAGGACAAGAAGCCTGCTGATCTAAGGACTGCCTACCCCTTCTGCCAGAGTGCTGTTTGTTGGGGGAATCCTGCATTGCTTCTTTATTTTTGCCAAGGAACCAGGAGAGAGGAACTGTGTGTGTACTCTCAATCTTTGCTAAGAAAATCTCCAAGGGCTGGAAGAGTGCCAGTCTCCTGTTGAAGTCACAGGGCTAAAGGACTTCATCTGCTTAAAGTGCTGTTTGCTGGAACTTGTGAATCCAGCACCTCTGAAAGAATCCAGCAATCTCCACGCCGACGGACGCCGCCGAATCCAGCTCGACATCGTGAGTAACGGCTCCAGTGTCCCGCTTTCTCGACGCCGGCCGCCGGGCCCGATCGACGCCAGCAACAACGCCAGTGAGTAGTGAGTTCGGCTCCAGCTCCAAGTGACCTCGTGTCTGCACCGCTGCTGATCGCATCGACTTCGAGCCCTCTCGACGCCGTGAGCGCTGCTCACTCTTGCAACATCGACATCGACGACGCCGTATCCTGCTTCATCTCGTGAGCGCTGCTCCCGCCTGACTTCGGTCGACGCCGCTGCAGATCGCCCCGACTCCGAGGCCCGATCGACGCCGAAGACGCGACGCCGGACATCTCGACGCCGCTGATCATCGAGTGCTTCACTTTTCCAAGGTACTGTGTTGTTGGGGTGTGTGCGACTCCGGGCTCAACGTAGCGCTCCTCGCGGTCGACGCCGAACCTTTGGATTAACTTTGCCTCGACGTCGTGTGACTCCCGTGTGGGTTACATTGTTGCCAAGAACTGTGTTTTAGAGAAGAAGAGTTGCTTTTGATACTAAAGACTTTGTGCTAAGAAGAAACCGTGCTTGAATTATTATTTTTCCTTCCAAGAGTATTTTAAGATTGTGGTATATTTTTGTGGTTATTTGGTCTTGTGCTAAGCCTTATATAAAAATCCTTATTTTTATAATACTACTGTGTCGTGTCCATTTGTAGTGTATTCACTTTATTACTGTATGTGGTCATAAATGCTTAACGCACTGCCTCTGAGATAAGCCTGTCTGCTTTGCCAAGCTACCAAGGGGGTGAGCTGGGGTTATCTAAGTGTGTGATCCCCTTGCCCTGACTAGAAAAGGTGTGTCGCTATTTGTCAGAAGTGTATACCTCTGCCAACTAGAGACAGCCGCTTCTAACATTGGTGGGTCAGCAGTGAGGATTTGAACTTTGCATTTATGACCCATGTGCAGTGATTAGTGTGCGCTACATAGTGAAAGCAGACCATAGCGCAGCCACAATCTACTTGGTTGGATATTCTATTTTTGTTCTCCGCTTTCCTGGAACTTGATTTTTGAAACTGCCAGTTTTGACCATGAGTGATGCCGGAGTCACTACCCCTGCTGTTATTGTGGAGGAATTTGATTGGAGTAAGATCAACGACTATCAGTTAAAGGATCTGAAATCCTTTTGCAAGCAATTTAAAGTTCCTACCACAGGCTGCAAAAACAAACCAGAATATCTCAAAGCATTGCAGGTCTGGGTAGAGGCCAGAGATCCCTCTGATGCGGTGGTGGTACCGCCAGGGGAAGGGGAAGAGGAGGTGCCAGTGAATGGGCCCACATCCCCTCCCGGCAGCAGTGTTTCCTCCAAAGGCCTTTCTCCTGAAGAAAGGGAAGAAAGGGCGAAAGAGCGAGCTTACAACATGGAAATGGCAAAACTTAAGATAAATGGGCAGTTGGAGATAGAGAATGCAAGAGGCAGGAGAGAAGCTGATCTGGAGATCAAAAGGATGGAGTTTGAAAGGGAAAAGTTAGCTTTGGAGCATGATACCAAGTTGAGGGAGTTGGAGCTCAAAGCTAAAAAGTTAGAATTGAATCCCTCTGGTGGCAGCATCCCATCTGTGCCTGCAGAAAGTAGGTTTTATTTTCCTAAAGATGTGATCAAAGATTTTCAGAAGAATGAAGATATTGGTCAATGGTTTAAAGCATATGAGTTAGCATTGTTGGCCCACCGGGTCCCTGAGAAGGATTGGGGAGCGGGGTTGTGGGGTCGCTTTGTGAATGAGGGAAGAGATACCCTGTTAGACATGCCTGTTGAGGATAGGATGTCTTATGCTCATATGAAAGATGCTTTAATGTTAAGGTATGACCTAACCCCAGAAAAGTACAGACAGGCCTTTAGAGAATGTAAGAAATTGCCTGGTACGACGTGGGTGGAATATGTGTCATATTTTGCAGAGCCATGGATGGTTGGGTAAAGGGCAGCAAAGTGGAAAGTTATGATGCTCTTTATGATTTGTTTGCTTGGGAGCACTTGTCTAATAACTGTTTTCCAGAGCTGCGCCAGCACCTTATTGATAGCAAGATATCTAACCCTAGAAAACTTGCTGAAGAGGCGGACCGCTGGGTCAGTACCAGGGTCCACAAGGGTCCAGTGGGAGACTCAGCCAAGGGTGGGCAGGGTCCCCAGCAGAAGAGTGGGGGGGACAAGGGTAAACAGAGGGAGTTCCAGAAAGGGCCCCAAAGTAATCCCCAAGGGAACCAAGGGAAGGGTTCCCAGCCTCCCCCAGATAAGAAATCAGAGGCCCCGACAGGTAAACCTGTTCGTAGGGGCCCCATGACCTGCTTCGCTTGTAAGCAGGTGGGACACCGTTTTTATGATCCTCAGTGTCCCTTGAAGAACTCTAGTGCACCACCCAGTGCACCACCACGTGCCGTCCTCCGTCAGTTGGCGAGTGTAGCCCTGGGAGGGGAGGAGATGGTTGCCCATGGAGGGGAGGGTCCCGCAGAGATGTCCCTGGTCTCTCTAGGAGACATGGAATTGGTCCCTCCACCCCCTCTGCCTAGTAACACTAAGAAATATAGGCAGTGGGTGACCATTAATGGCCATAGAGTGGAAACTCTCAGAGACACCGGAGCGAGTGTGACAGCTGTCAAGTGTCACTTGGTGTCCAGAGAGCAGGTTGTTCCCCACGCATTCTACCCTGTGATGGCTGCTGACAACTCCCAGAGAGAGTGTGAGGTGGCTTAAGTTTCCTTTGAATGGGGGGGAGTTTCAGGTACTCTTCAAATTGCTGTAAGGCCCGCCATGCCTGTTGATTGTCTCCTGGGCAATGATTTGGAAGACTCCCCTTGGGCTAAGGTGGAGAGGGAGACACATTTGAAAATGTTGGGTGTGCCAGAGTGGGTGTGTGCAACCACTCGATCCATGACAGCAAGTAAGGGTGTTGATGGGGTTCTGGAGCCTGAAAGTATGGCCCAGGACCCAGCTGTGAAGAGAAGAGGCAGGGGGCGCGGGAAACCGTCCCCCGTAGTTCCCGTGGTCCAAGAGGAGGCAGACCTTGAGGGGTATGCCCTGGAACCCACAGGTGAACAAGTTGCTGAACTGGGAGACCTGCCCGAGCTGACCCATTGGCAGCAGGATGGTGGTCCCTCCAGGGAGGAATTCTGTGCAGAACAGAAAGTGTGCCCTTCTCTTGTGGGTATGAGGCAGCAGGCCTCCACCCAAACCTCAGGTGATCAGTCAGGGTCACATTTTGTTTACTGGGAGAACGACCTCCTGTATAGCGAGCCTAAGGCTGCTGAGCCTGGGTCAGCCCGTGTGCTGGTGGTACCCCAGCGCTTCAGAGCCTTCCTACTGGGTTTGGCTCATGACGTACCTTTAGCTGGACATCTGGGGCAGGACAAGACCTATGACAGGCTTGTCACCCATTTTTATTGGCCTCAGATGAGAAGGGATACAGATATCCATTGCAAGACCTGTCAAACTTGCCAGGCAAGTGGGAAAAGCGGGCGGAAGCAGAAGGCTCCCCTCCAACCTTTTCCCGTGGTCAGTACCCCCTTTGACCGGGTGGGGATTGACATTGTTGGGCCCCTGGACCCCAAGACAGCCCTGGGCAACAGGTTCATCCTGGTCTTGGTGGACCATGCCACACGGTACCCGGAAGCCATCCCTCTCAGAACAGTGACGGCCCCCGTGGTGGGACGGGCACTGATGGGTGTTTTCTCCCGAATGGGGTTCCCCAGAGAGGTGGTGTCAGACCGGGGCACCAACTTCATTTCCAACTATATGAAGTCTTTGTGGAAGGAGTGTGGGGTAACCTACAAGTTCACCACTCCTTACCACCCTCAAGGTAATGGGTTGGTTGAAAGATTCAACCGTACCCTTAAAGGCATGATTATGGGTCTTGAAGAACCAATGAGGCGTAAATGGGACGTCCTCTTGCCATGCCTGTTGTTTGCTTACCGTGAGGTGCCACAGAAGTCTCTAGGGTTCAGCCCCTTTGAGCTTTTGTATGGTCACCCGGTAAGAGGACCTTTGAGTCTGGTCAAAGAAGGCTGGGAGCAATCTCCCAGGAAACCTCCCCAGGATGTATACAGTTACCAGACTAGGCGCTTCAGAGATCTTGCTCAGGCAAATCTGGAGGCCAGCCAGGAGGAGATGAAGCGGTGGTACGACCAGAAGGCCACTCTGGTAGAGCTTCAGCCTGGACAAAAAGTTTGGGTCATGTCCCCTGTGGAACCTTGTGCGCTCAAGGACAGATGGACTGGACCATTTAAGGTTGTGGAGAAAAAGAGCGATGTCACCTACATGGTGGACTTGGAATCTCCCAGGAACCCCTTGCGGGTCCTGCATGTCAACCGTTTAAAGCCCCACTTAGAAAGGTCCGAAGTGGGCATGCTCCTAGCTACAGATGCTGGAATGGAGGAGGAGAGTGAGCCTCTTCCTGACCTCCTGTCTTCAAAAGAGCAAGATGGGTCAGTGGATGGTGTTGTCCTCTCTGACACCCTGACCCCTGAACAGCAGCAGGATTGTCGCCAATTGTTGGGACAATTCCCTGATCTGTTCTCCTTGATTCCTGGTGTCACTCAGTGGTGTGTCCATGATGTGGACACCGGGGACAGCACTCCTGTGAAGCACAAGGCTTACAGAGTGACTGACAAGGTCAGAGCATACATCAAGGAGGAGGTCTCCAAAATGTTTGCCTTAGGGGTGGTTGAGTCCTCTAGCAGTCCTTGGGCCAGCCCAGTGGTCTTGGTCCCAAAGGCCGCAGCGCCTGGTGCTTCACCGGAACTTCGGTTCTGTGTGGATTACCGAGGACTCAATTCAGTCACCAAGACTGACGCGCACCCCATCCCCAGAGCTGATGAGCTCATAGATCGGTTGGGGGCTGCCCGGTACCTTAGTACGTTTGATCTAACGTCTGGGTACTGGCAGATCGCCTTGACTGATGGGGCAAAAGAGAGGTCAGCATTCTCCACACCAGATGGGCACTACCAGTTCCGGGTTATGCCCTTTGGGATGAAGAATGCCCCTGCCACCTTCCAGAGGTTGGTCAACCAGGTCTTGGCTGGACTGGAGGATTTCAGTGCTGCCTACCTGGACGACATCGCAGTGTTCAGCGCCAGCTGGGAGGAACACTTGCGCCACCTCCAGGAAGTGTTGTTGGCCCTGCGCAGAGCAGGCCTCACAATCAAAGCCAGTAAGTGCCAGATTGGGCCGGGTTCAGTGGTGTACTTGGGGCACCAAGTAGGGAGCGGCAAGGTGGCCCCCCTGCAACCCAAGATTGATACCATCCTGGCATGGGCACCGCCCAAAACCCAGACTCAGGTGAGAGCCTTCTTGGGTCTCACGGGTTATTACTGGAGGTTTGTCAAGGATTATGGTAACATTGTGCACCCCTTGACTTCGCTGACTTCCAGGAAGCAGCCACGACTTGTGATCTGGACTGACGCCTGTCAGACGGCCTTTGACACCTTGAAAACTGCAATGTGCACAGCACCCATACTCCAGGCACCCGACTTTTCTAAAGAATTTGTTGTCCAGACGGACACTTCAGAGCATGGCGTGGGGGCTGTTCTAGCTCAGGTGAATGAAGAGGGCCGAGACTTACCTGTAGCCTTCATCAGTAGGAGGTTACTTCCCAGGGAACAGAGGTGGAGTGCGATAGAGAGAGAAGCATTTGCTGTGGTCTGGGCGCTGAAGAAGCTAAGACCCTACCTGTTTGGGACTCACTTCCGGGTTCAGACAGACCACAGGCCCCTCAGATGGTTGATGCAGATGAGGGGTGAGAATCCAAAGCTGTTGAGGTGGTCCATTTCCCTACAGGGGATGGACTTCACGGTGGAACACCGCCCTGGCACAGATCACGCCAATGCTGATGGTCTGTCCAGATTTTTCCGCCTTAGTGATGAGGACTCCCTAGGGTAAGGGTAGTTCTCCCCACATTTCAGCTGGAGGGGACACGTGTTAGACCTGGCACGATTGGCATGAGTCTCTCCTCCATTTTTTCTGTTTGCCTCCTCTGTTTACGATGTTTTTGCTGGTAAATGCTTTGGGCACTGTGCCACTGCTGATCAGTGCCACAGTGCAAGTGCTCCCTATGTGAAATTGCTGTATTGATTGAATTCCATGTTTGGCTTATTTGGTTTACTGTCAGTCCCTAGTAGAGTGCACCAGGAGTGCCAGGGCTTGTAAATACAAATGCTGCTAGTGGGCCTGCAGCACGTGTTGTGCCACCCACAAGAGCGGCCTAGTAAAAGTATGTCTGAAGGTCAACCATTGCTAGACCACGTGCAGTCTGGTACTGTCACGCAGACTGCGCAAGTACACCTACTTGCCAGTCCCTAAACCTTCCCTTAACTTCATGTTAGTCACCCCTATGGTAGGCCCACGGGCAGGGTGCATTGTAAGCATAAGGTAGGACAAGCCTGACAAGGTTGGCATGTCCTAATAGTGAATTACAGCCATATTCGTTTTTCACTAGTGTAAGGTAACCTGCTCTCCATCAGTTAGAATGGGCTGCCAGGATTATTAATGCTATAATCCTAGCGGGCTCGGGGAGCATGGTGCAATGTCGAGTTTGGTATCCCTGAACTCAGGGTTTAATAACGCATCCGTTTGGGTGGATGGTTTTTGGACTCTGTGTTTGAAAATAGCACTTTTAGAAAGTAGCTATTTTCTTGTCTAACTGTCTACCGGTCTCTGCTGGTTCTGGTGTGCGTGTGACAGGAGCTGGGTGGCTCCAGAGGTCTGAATGAGTCAGTGTGGGATGAGTGGGGCATTTGCACTGAGAGTAGGGGAAGAGTAGCTCCTGATAGCCTGCCCTGCCTGATACAATGCTGGCTCCGCCCCCCTGCCAGGCGACTGATGACTCTGTGCCTGCCTGGGACTTTCCTGGCCCACCTCCTGCCGGGCAACTGATGGCCCTGCCCCTGCCAGTGACAATGATGGCTCCGCTCCTGCTGGGCGGCTGAAGACTCTGCCCTGCACAGTGAATAGGCCAGGTGCTTCGGCCTGGCAACACCCACAACAAACCCAAGATGGGGGAAATTCCCCTGCATGGACAAAGGGATCAAAGCCAAAAAGGGGTATAAGAGAAGGAACCCTGAACCAAGAATTTAGATCACTTCTGACAAGGAAACCTGAACCAAGGACAAGAAGCCTGCTGATCTAAGGACTGCCTACCCCTTCTGCCAGAGTGCTGTTTGTTGGGGAATCCTGCATTGCTTCTTTATTTTTGCCAAGGAACCAGGAGAGAGGAACTGTGTGTGTACTCTCAATCTTTGCTAAGAAAATCTCCAAGGGCTGGAAGAGTGCCAGTCTTCTGTTGAAGTCACAGGGCTAAAGGACTTCATCTGCTTAAAGTGCTGTTTGCTGGAACTTGTGAATCCAGCACCTCTGAAAGAATCCAGCAATCTCGACGCCGACGGACGCCGCCGAATCCAGCTCGACATCGTGAGTAACGGCTCCAGTGTCCCGCTTTCTCGACGCCGGCCGCCGGGCCCGATCGACGCCAGCAACAACGCCAGTGAGTAGTGAGTTCGGCTCCAGCTCCAAGTGACCTCGTGTCTGCACCGCTGCTGATCGCATCGACTTCGAGCCCTCTCGACGCCGTGAGCGCTGCTCACTCTTGCAACATCGACATCGACGACGCCGTATCCTGCTTCATCTCGTGAGCGCTGCTCCCGCCTGACTTCGGTCGACGCCGCTGCAGATCGCCCCGACTCCGAGGCCCGATCGACGCCGAAGACGCGACGCCGGACATCTCGACGCCGCTGATCATCGAGTGCTTCACTTTTCCAAGGTACTGTGTTGTTGGGGTGTGTGCGACTCCAGGCTCGACGTAGCGCTCCTCGCGGTCGACGCCGAACCTTTGGATTAACTTTGCCTCGACGTCGTGTGACTCCCGTGTGGGTTACATTGTTGCCAAGAACTGTGTTTTAGAGAAGAAGAGTTGCTTTTGATACTAAACACTTTGTGCTAAGAAGAAACCATGCTTGAATTATTATTTTTCCTTCCAAGAGTATTTTAAGATTGTGGTATATTTTTGTGGTTATTTGGTCTTGTGCTAAGCCTTATATAAAAATCCTTATTTTTATAATACTACTGTGTCGTGTCCATTTGTAGTGTATTCACTTTATTACTGTATGTGGTCATAAATGCTTAACGCACTGCCTCTGAGATAAGCCTGTCTGCTTTGCCAAGCTACCAAGGGGGTGAGCAGGGGTTATCTAAGTGTGTGATCCCTTGCCCTGACTAGAAAAGGTGTGTCCCTATTTGTCAGAAGTGTATTCCTCTGCCAACTAGAGACAGCCGCTTCTAACAGCGCTCAAGAGCCTTACAACTTGCCTTAGCAGCACACAGCTCCTCATTATACCATGGGCCGATCGGGACCCACGTACAGGAGCTTTTTGGGTCCAGGGTGCAACCTTGTCTAAGGCCCTCGTTATCCAATCCTCAAATTCTTTCCAGGCTTCCCTGAGAATATGATTCAGAGGAAGTATTTCCTGATTAAGGGCCGCACCAAATGACTCCTGGTCAAATTTTCTCCAGTTCCTACGTATGGGAAACGGTAACCGTTTAGGTTTGTCCCCTCTGTGTAGGCCCAGCACACTAAACGGGACAAGATAATGGTCTGACCATATTATCTTAACTGGGGTATATACTTTAATATCATCCCAGTTCGCAAAGATGGGATCAAGCAAATGCCCAGCTTGGTGGGTAGGCCTTTCGTCCAATAACCTAAACGTCATAGCTTTTAAGGAGCTAATGACAGATTGTGCCTCAGTGCAGCCAAGATCCTCAAAGTGTAAATTAAGATCCCCTACTATGAGGAATCTATTATACCTAAGGGAAGGCTGCATCACCGCTTCGAGGAGACTCTCCACAAATTGTGAAGACCCCCCTGGAGGGCGGTAAATAAGGTAGCCTGTAATAGTACACTCCGGGGAGACTTTGATGGAGAAGAGGCCCGCCTCACAAGAGCTAATCGATACTTGCTGTAAGGAGCAATCCAGGTCGATTTTATACACGATCACTATGCCCCCACCTATCTGGAGACCTCTATCAATTCTGATGAGACCATATGATGGTGGAAGGGCCTCCCGGATATCAGGGGCAGAGGCCACATCAAGCCACGTTTCAGTAAGAAATAATACGTCAGGACGGTAATCGATTAAGAGATCATAGATATTCAGACAGTGTTTTTTGAGTGAGCGGCAATTCAATAGGTACATGGTCTGGATTTAAATGGGGGGCAATGAACTTGAAATTTCCTGTCCGCCAGAAAGGAGCTCATCCAGTCGTGGGCTTGGCCCAGTACTCCCATCTCACTGAGGCGAGCGAGAAGACCCGAGTGCGACACGGTGTCAAAAGCCGCACTCAGGTCCAATAAGATTAACGCTGCAGTGTGACCATCATAATCTTTGCGGCGGAGCAATTCGGTGGAAAAGAGGAGAGCAGTTTCCGTGGAATACTTCACCCTAAAGCCGGATTGAGAGGGATGGAGAAGAGAATTATCCTCCACAAAGCTGACCAGCTGGTTATTCACCAATTTCTCAACTACCTTTGCACAAAAAGGCAGAAGGGATATGGGACGGAGGTTGTCCAACTGAATCATGCTCAAATGTATTTTCTTTTTAATCGGCACAACCTGGGCCAACTTCCATTCCTCAAGCACCCGGCTTTCGCAAAATGATAAAGCGGCCAGGTTACCAATGTGGTCACACAGGAGATGAAGATGATTTCTGAGAATCTTAGTGGGGGCCACGTCTATTGGAGATCCAGATTGGATGTCTGAAATGATCTTCATCAATTCTTCCTGCGGGGAACCCTGAATTCCTCAAGGGTGCAGCTCACCCTGGGTCCTTCCCAGACGGCCATAACTGGGGTATCGGATGGTATATTCTGTAGAAAGGACTCATATATTTTTCCCACCTTGCATACAAAATAATCCGCTATATTTTCGCACGTCTCTGCGGTGGGAGGGTCTTGAGGCATAATCGCCGAGAGGGAGGTGAGCTCCTTGTATATACGAGAGAGCTCTCTGGATGAATTACCCGAGTTCTCAATCCGCTCTTTGATATGATTCCTCTTAGCCTTTCTGATCGATTTATGGTATGCTCTAAGGCCGTTCCTGTAAGATTCTTTATCAGCCAAGGCATAGGTTTTTCGCCATTGGCGCTCAAGAGCCTTACAACTTGCCTTAGCAGGGAGGCGCTAGGGGGCGCACAGCGGTATGGCTGTGTGATTCACAGCTCCGTCGGGCGATCACCAACGATGTGAGCTGTCCTCGCCATTACCCCCGCCAAGTTGCCCACCAAACGGCCCAATGTGCGTGGGAAGGTAGGGTGCGCCCACAGGTATAATACGGTGCACGTTCCCCTTGTAGCAGTGGAGATAATTTGCAGCGATCACGGAGTGACACGGCTCGCCTGACGAAATGGCGGACTGCCGGCTCACCGACCGACTGGAGACCGCAGCGACTGCCTGATCGGTGAACGGCATGCAGCGACTGGGCAGACTAAATGCGGGTAAGAAAAGTCCTTCCGGACCTCGGTCAACAAAATAAAGCGCATTTCAACGCTAGCCTTGCCACCCGCTTTAGACGCTGCTCCGGACCACAAGCCTGACCAAATGGCGGCGCCCATGACGACAGCGTTATTATCCGCACCCTTGCGCTCCTGAAAGCGGACCCGGATTGCCAGTGGCGTCCTGCCGGCCCCGCATGCCTCACTGAGAGACACCGCATCACAGGCACTGTAACCGCGACGGCTCGCAACCAAGCAGTCCTGTGCAGCACCACACAGACGCACGGGAGATAAGGCGGACTGGGGGAAAAACGGCAAAAACGGACTTCTGCAGAGCAACCCCTGTCAGAGACTGCAGAACGAGGAGGGCTGGGTATCGATGACCGGCGACAAATAGCGGACTGTGTACTTGTACCTTCTCGAGGCATGAGACCGGACCCCCTGTGACAGCGGACTACTACAGGAGGTGGGTGGATGCCGTTTCTGCGTTGACCGCCGAGGTGCGTTGCCTAGCTTGCACGATTGCAGCTGATAGCCTCCATGAACACACCGGAAGAGTGCCTGACAAGATGGCCGCCCGGGGAGCCGGAGTTGGGTTGTAGCTGACATCGCGCCTAAGTACACAGACTGCACGGGACTAGACTCTCTAACTGGTGGGTCAGTAAGCGTGCTGCTGCTGGGTAGTAAACGATTGCAGCTGAACTGGAACGGCCGGCGGTTGACTCCTGCGGAGATTAATTAGCGGAGATCCGCAGTGACAGAGCGTGTAGCGTGTCCAACGCAGGCGACGTGGGACTCCTGTTACCGGAAGGGGGGAACTGATTCATACAACAGGTACTGCCTGGCCGTGCTGCACAGCATTGCTGAAGAGTTGGCCTGCCCACGCATCCCCACTCACAACAAAGACTGGCATGAGGTCATCGCAGTCCTAATCCTTGCGATCTGTGGCAGAGGCGAGTGAGAAGATTGGGCACCCTGGGAGCTGCATCACGACGACGGCGGTACGAGTAACAAGGGCGTCTGTGCCCATTTGCAGGAAACCAGCGTCCCCATCCAACAACATGGGGAAACCAGATAGGCAGTAGCCTAAGATCTCCTTTGATAATAGGAAGACGGCAAAATCCACGGAGGACGTGGTAGAAAGTGGAGACGCGGCTGCGTCCGTCCCTAACAGCAACATGGAGAAGATCCTACTAGCGATTCAATCAAACTTGCAGGACATCAACGGCAAGCTTGACAACCTGACATGCAGGATGGACAGCATGGCCGCCCGGCAAGAAAAACATGGCGAAAGGTTGGATGAAGCCGAGACCAGGATTGCAGCCGTTGAGGATGAGGCGCGAGCCTCCACCTCCAAATGCGCAGGCATGGAAAAAATCCTGGAAGTGATCAGAGCGAAGGAGGAGGATTTGGAAGCGCGCTCAAGGCGCAACAACGTTCGGATCACAGGCGTGCCGGAGACGACCAACACGGGGCGGATGGAGACCTATATTGAAAACCTGTGTAAGGATCTTTTTGGGGCAGAGGCCCTATCGCCAATCTTCATAGTGGAGCGAGCTCACAGGTCGTTGGCCCCCAAACCACCACCCGGCGCCACACCTAGACCAATCGTGGCGAGGATCCTGAACTATCGAGACAGGGATACAATTCTCCGGCTGGCACGTGAGAAGGGTAAAATTCAACATCAAGGCAACTCTCTGGAGTTCTACCCAGACCACACGGTAGCAGTTCAGCAGGCCCGGAAGGAATATGCCACAGTGAAAGCTAAATTGCGTGATTTGAACGTGGTGTACTCAATGTTGTATCCGGCACGACTCCGAGTGGTGTGGAAGGAGAAGGCGATTGTACTGGCTACACCTAGGGCGGCTCAGGACTTCATCAAAAAGGTACAACGTGAGGCGCGAGAGGCTGCGCAGAATGAACAACAGAGGGACTCAGACTGAAGCCATTGTACATAGCCTCGTCAGCCGGCGGTGAGTGATATAATGCTGTTGACAAATGAGTACTGTCACGTAGCCGCTAACGGTTGCAATAGGCGAGCTTGCTGGGTGCGCAGATCCACAGGGCGAACAATGGTAATAATACTGCGCTAACTATCTCTTTGCAAGGCTACCTTTCACCGGGGTACACGGATTTACTAGACTTCTTTAAGATTGTGCGCTGACTGGGGCCTGTAGCTGAAGTTTGCGATTGGACTCACCTTGTGCTGTGATTACATTAGATAACAAGCAGCGTAGAGGTGCTTGTGGGGCACTTGGACAATTTGGTGTGATCCTGCCCCGAGTATTCACTGACACGTTAAGAACTTGTGCACGAAGGTAAGCAGCAGGTGGGCGGCCACATTGTACTGAGTGAGACACGGACATACGTAATGGACTGGGGCGATTCTATACCAGCTGCTAAATGTCTCAATTATAAGACCCACTGTCAGTTCACTGCCTGCGATTGGATACGCTCCGAACATTAAAAGTGGGGTGGATGGGCAAATACGGCTGCCGTATGATGTTGTGGAGGGGATATACGGGCCCTAAATAACTGCAGTTGCTTATGTCATATTAGGATGTACTTGGAGAGTGGAGGGGTGGGCGGTGGATGATCACGTATTTAACGCATTTAAACAATTTATGTAATGTCGCCTGCACCCTTAATATGGGTGTAGTAGTGTGCTCCTGGCGGACCTCCGTAAGGGTAATACCCACTGTGAGTCTTAATAGGGGCACTGAGTTGATGGTTTTTTATTGTTTGTGGGACTGGTGCTCTGAAGGGATATGGCTTCGGCAGGTTGGGGTTGCTGGAGTGGGCGGGAAGAGGGGAGGGGGGATGTTTGTATGTTTGCATAGACCGACAGCTCTGCATATGGATATGTTCCTAGTTTCTCCACCGAAACTGCATGACAAGTATCTGACTGTTCATTGTGCCATGGGCGGGCGCGCATCAATTGCAGCACGGGATTGTATGAACATGTTATGTCTTAAATTATCTACTGTTAATGGGTTCTAGAGATACGGACAGGCGAGGCTTGAACGTTCTTACCTGGAACATACGGGGCTTCTCGAGGCCTCAGAAAATCAGACAGATTTTTGCCAGTCTTACCAGATGGAATGTAGATATCGCGTTTCTGCAGGAAACACACATTGCACCACATACTCACGCATCACTGGGAGCGAAGTGGGCTGGATTTATATACAGGGCATCTTACTCCTCCTACTCCCGTGGGGTGATGATATTGATTAGGAAGGGGGTCAGCTTTGAGGCACAACAGGTCACACAGGATCCCTCTGGTAGGTACGTGCTGGTCACGGGCACACTGAGGGGCCAGCGAGTAACTCTCCTTAACGTATACGGACCGAACACAGATGCCCCAGACTTCTACAGGGAAGTGTGGGACCACTTGCAAAAACATGCTAACACGTACATATTGTGCGGGGGGGACTGGAATGTTACACTGCAGGACGGAGTAGACCGATCCGCTGGTTCATTAGAGCAACATAAGCAATCAAGACAAATGGTAGGCCACATGATGTCAGACTTGGCATTAGCGGATCTCTGGAGGATACAACACACTGACACGCCAGGCGCCACGCACATAACAGCATCTCACAATAGCTGGTCCAGGCTGGATTACTGGTTGGGTTCAAGGGACTGGGCCTTATGGGTGCATCATATACAGGTACTGCCCCGCACACTGTCGGACCACAATCCGGTGCTGTTAAGCGTGGCCGTTCCACACTACACCCCTCCCCCCTTCCAGTGGCGGTTTAATTCTCGGGCCCTATCGGACATAGTGTATGCAGATACCATTAAAACAGCGATAAAGGACTATTTTGATATCAACACACAGGCAACAGACGACCCGTGCCTACTGTGGGAGGCATTCAAAGCCACGATTAGGGGGGTCTGCATTGGCACCACCATAGGGGTACTCAAAGACATTAGAAACCAGATCCGCCGTTGTGAACAGCAGATGAGGGACCTAGAATTGCGATATGAGACCACGCAGGATGTTTCATTACTGTCTGGGCTACGTGAAGTGCATACTGAACATGCAGGCTTCCTGGAGTCTGAAATGAAATACCTAGATCGCCCACAGGTAGCTAGAACCTTTGGAGAGGGGGGAAGGCCGGGGGCACTACTGGCTCGGAAAATTTGTGAGGGGCGGGGTCGGGCAGAGATACTTAGAGTTAAAACAAAGGAGGGGGTGATACAGACACACCCTGAGGACATACTGAAATGCTTTGTAGACGCCTTTGGCTCCCTCTATCAATCACAACCCACAGCGCCAGCGGAGGACACATATGATTATCTGCATGATGTAGCGATTGGGTGGCTATCAGATGCCCAAAGGGAATATCTAGCTAGGCCAATTACGGTGGAAGAGGTTACTGAAGTGATCGGCTCTTTGCAAAATGGCAAAGCTCCGGGCCCGGACGGATTCACCACCGAATTCTATAAGCAGTTCACGGACAGTCTAGCTCCTCATCTAGTGGCAATGTATGGCGCCTCCTTTGAAAAAGCATTGCTTCCCCCTTCGCTACGAGAAGCAATGATTATAGCTCTTCTGAAACCATCCAAGAACCCAGAGGACTGCGACTCCTATCGACCCCTATCCCTGATAAATGTGGATTCGAAAATCCTCGCTAAACTCATGGCAGGACGACTATCCCCCTTGATGACCCGACTGGTCCTTCCGGATCAATCTGGGTTTGTGCCCACCAGGTCCACCGCCCATAATACTAGGTCCTTATTCGCGCTATCACATTACTTACAACCCTCGGTTAAAGCAGTGGCAGTCCTGCTGGACGCCGCTAAAGCATTTGATTCAATTGAATGGCGCTACATGATTACAGTCCTAAATAGAATGGGGTTTCCGAAACGGTATGTGCAATGGGTCTCTTTACTTTATACACAACCGCACGCAAGAGTCAAGATAAATGGCTATGTTTCAGATCAGTTTAATATTGAGCGTGGTACACGGCAGGGCTGTCCTCTGTCACCGCTACTGTTTGCGCTGGCACTGGAGCCACTAGCTTGCATAGTGCGACAGAACTATAAAGAATCGGCGCTGAAATTCGTGGCCAGACCTCTCCACATATCACTCTACGCGGACGATATGTTGCTCTACGTCCGCGATCCGGAAACCAACTTGAACCCGCTGCTTAGGGAATACATCAGATTCGGCGGGCATTCAGGGCTAGCGATTAATTGGGCTAAGTCCTCTATAATACCTCTCACTGACACTACATCGACCTTTGAAGTAGACTTCCCATTGGAATGGCAACGAGAACCGATTCGGTACCTAGGGGTCATGTATCATAGAGATCCGGATGAGGTCCTAAGAGCGAATTATGGTGTGGTACTCTCTACACTGGAGGACAAAATCCAACGGTGGATCCACTTGCCGTTGTCACTGGCTGATAGAATAGCTATCGTAAAAATGAACGTGTTACCCAAGTTGTTGTACTTGTTTAACAACATACCGATCACACCACCACAAGCCATATTCCGCCGTATTGGTTCCCTGGTGCGGACTTTGATATGGGGGGGAAAGCAGGCTCGTATTGATTTGCAGACACTTACGTTACCATTTGCACTTGGGGGGTTCGGTGTGCCTGATTTCCTCCTCTATTATCTTTGTGCGCAGGCGCAATATGCGGCGTATTGGTACCACGCGGTCCCGTATCTCACGCACACGGCCATTGAAGAGGATGATGCCTATCCTGTCCCCCTCTCCGCAATCGTCACGCACACACGACCACCACTACATGCACAGGATATCAACACGGTGGACACAACGGTTAAAGCGTGGCAAAGACTTGGGCAATTGGCCCACAAGACACCGCTGTATGCACCAGCCATGCCTTTGCTGCACCATCAGGCTTTATCCGTAACTAAGGAAAAGGTAGGCATGTCTTTGCTGAGCAGGGCTGGTATTGACAGACTGGGTGATGTGTTTCAGGGGGGCACGTTCATTGGCCTAGACCAATTAAGCTATATTCAAAATCAAACTCCCATGTTTAGATTCACATACTACAGATTGACCAGGGCGTTGAGGGAACACTACCCGACATTCCCAACAGAGCCAGAAGGCTTAGCGCCGCTGCAACTGCTGATTACCACTACGGATCTTTCACATCTGGTGTCCAGATTATATACAGCTGCGCAATCGGAACTGGCGGGACACACACAGAAGGCTAGGGGGAGGTGGGATGCGTTAATGGACACGCCACTGACAGATGAGGAGTGGAGTAGCACCTGCGCTCTGACACAGATACTGACACCCAACGGCAATTTAAGAATTATCCATTTTAAATTTCTTCACCAAGTCTACTATACACCGGCAAAAATGCTTAGGTTTGGATTGCAGGAAGAAGACAAGTGTAAGAGATGTGGTGGGGAGGGTGCGGACTTTGCGCATCTAGCCTGGAACTGCGCTAGGGTGGCGAGGTATTGGAAGGAGGTGACTGACACGTTAACGGTGATGTTGGAAGAGGAGGTGCAGTGCACACCCAAAATCTGTCTACTGGGTATAGTGCCACAATTCAGGGCATTAAAGCGCAGGCTCTGTGCCATTGCCTTGCTGTTAGCAAAGAGGCAGGTGGCACAATGTTGGCACAGCCGTAAAGTGCCGACGAAGGAAACATGGCTTCATGACATGAGCATCTGCCGAGACAAACTGCAAACATATGAGGAGCAACTGCCAGCAAAATCTAGACCGAAGGACATTTGGTGTTTCCTCACAGACTACCTTACCTCAATGCGGGAAAGTGAGGAGGAGTAGTTCATATTGTGCAGCTCTACCGAGGGTAATGTATGGTGCACAAGCCCGAGGCTGATGGTGGAGGCACTAGGCTGACACGGGTACTGTTGGCACAATTGATGTCTAGGCTGTGTGGGGGGAGCTGTGAGGTCTTAGTTGGGGTATGTTGAATTTCTGTTTTCCTTTCTATAAAATGTGAAAATGTAAGGCTCACGTCATTTTTTCGGTTAAGAGACCTACGAATGTTATACGAGGTGGCTCGAATCTAAAATACTGTGCTGTTCTTCATAACACGTTTGAATACTGCCAGAGGATGGTACCAACGTAGCGGGCCGGCCCCAGGGTTGTAGGCTCATGCTGTGTACATTGCTTGGTGTTAATAAAGGTCTTACAAAAAAAAAAAAAACTTGCCTTAGCAGCACACAGCTCCTCATTATACCATGGGCCGATCGGGACCCACGTACCGGAGCTTTTTGGGTCCAGGGTGCACCCTTGTCTAAGGCCCTCATTATCCATTCCTCAAATTCTTTCCAGGCTTCCCTGAGAGTATGATTCAGAGGAGGTATTTCCTGATTAAGGGCCGCACCAAATGACTCCTGGTTAAATTTTCTCCAGTTCCTACGTATGGGAAATGGTAAACGTTTAGGTTTGTCCCCTCTGTGTAGGCCCAGCACACTAAACGGGACAAGATAATGGTCTGACCATATTATCTTAACTGGGGTATATACTTTAATATCATCCCAGTTCGCAAAGATGGGATCAAGCAAATGCCCAGCTTGGTGGGTAGGCCTTTCGTCCAATAACCTAAACGTCATAGCTTTTAAGGAGCTAATGACAGATTGTGCCTCAGTGCAGCCAAGATCCTCAAAGTGTAAATTAAGATCCCCTACTATGAGGAATCTATTATACCTAAGGGAAGGCTGCATCACCGCTTCGAGGAGACTCTCCACAAATTGTGAAGACCCCCCTGGAGGGCGGTAAATAAGGTAGCCTGTAATAGTACACTCCGGGGAGACTTTGATGGAGAAGAGGCCCGCCTCACAAGAGCTAATCGATACTTGCTGTAAGGAGCAATCCAGGTCGATTTTATACACGATCACTATGCCCCCACCTATCTGGAGACCTCTATCAATTCTGATGAGACCATATGATGGTGGAAGGGCCTCCCGGATATCAGGGGCGGAGGCCACATCAAGCCACGTTTCAGTAAGAAATAATACGTCAGGACGGTAATCGATTAAGAGATCATAGATATTCAGACAGTGTTTTTTGAGTGAGCGGCAATTCAATAGGTACATGGTCTGGATTTAAATGGGGGGCAATGAACTTGAAACTTGGCCCAGTACTCCCATCTCACTGAGGCGAGCGAGAAGACCCGAGTGCGACACGGTGTCCTGCCTACAAACAGAAAGTCATCCAGGTAGTGCAGCAGTTGTTTTCACTTCAAAACCCATCACGGGAAATAGCTGATTGTTTCAAACACTGTACATGCAACTGAGCAGCCCATAGGTATTGCCATTCCCCCAAAGTAGTTCCACTGAAATTGTATTCCCAACAATGGAAAGTATTCCGTGTGCACAGGTAAAAGCCTCAAGGCTGGCTGTATTGCAGTTTTTCCAATTCCAGCTACAATCCCAACAACCTATCACTAAAGCTATGGCTTCATCAATGCCTATTCATATAGAGCACCCTCCTTCTACTATCTGGTAATTTACAGAGTACCCTCCGGCCAAAATGGGTGATGTATTAACCTTAATTCAACTTGCATTTTTAAATACCACCTCTTGTGGGTACGAACCCATAACAAATCCTTTTACGAACGGGAAGCTTACGAAAATGTCATTCCATCCTGTCTGCCCCAACTTCCTTTGACAACTTGCCTCATACCACTTTTCCTTTTACCATTTTCAAATTGTCATCCTAACATCTCAAACCCAGCACACTTCTTCAAACTCCTTCCTCAACTTCTCGGCCACCTCCCTGAGTTTGTAGCTACCAGTGCCTGCAATGTCATCAGCATGCTGGCTCTCCAAATTTCCCTTTGCTCCTACCCTACCCTTACCTCCAATATTACCTTGATGTCCTGGGAAACATTGTTCCAATGGGTGCTGACCTCCACAGTTGGAGCACTTGTGTAGAAACGGACAATGAGCTCTACAAAAGGTTCCCTTGCTGAAGTTCACTGCAACGTTTTTGGCATAATTACCACTGAAGCCATTGTCCATCTTTGCTTTTTGCTTTCTATTCTCCTAGCTGGCTGTACTCTTGTGCACTTCGTTTTTTGGCCAGCAGGGGGAGTAAAGCTTTGTTCAAACAGTATTGTTAGATTTCGAGTTAGTGAAGCCTTTACCTGCAGAAGTCCGAAGTTGTGGATTGAGCCTTTCTGTCTCCTATGAGATTCTGAACAGGAGCAAGCAGCTGCCCAGACCCCACCCCTAGGTCAGCAGACCATTGGCTATTCAGCTACCAGGCAAGTCTGAGCCCTCCTCTCACACCTGCCCAGGCACCTTAAGGCCTTGCTGGGTGCACCCCAAATCATTCTCCTCCATCTTGTGAGTTGTAGCCTACATGTGCCCCAGATTGCAGTGAGCAGAGTCCAGGAAGTGGTAAGGAGACAGACTAGTGCTGTCTCTTCCCAAGACAAAAAGTTGTTTAAAAAACGATTTTCACTTTCTGTGTTTACTGTCTATG
The DNA here is from genome assembly GCF_964261635.1 of Lissotriton helveticus. NCBI lineage: Eukaryota > Metazoa > Chordata > Amphibia > Caudata > Salamandridae > Lissotriton > Lissotriton helveticus. Next base: position 380,799,621 of record NC_136061.1, on the reverse strand, counting down.
CCTGTGGTTGTTACAGTTAAAAATTGTAGTTTTACCGTGCCTGTAATTGCATATTTTATCACCTGTGTTGTGTTTTAAATTTGTGGTTTTCCCTGCCCATGATTGCCTTCATTTAGTGTGTTGAATTGTGGGATTTGCAGTCCAACCTCTGTAGTTTGTCCCTCTCATTCCTTGGTGACAAATCTGTTTTCCCTCCAAATTTCTCATTTGCTCTGTGCTTAGGCCTGTGTGCTCAAAAAGTGCACCCCCAGCCACCGGGAAACATCCTTTACAACGAAACTTTTACAACGTAGTGCTATTACAACGCAGGTTTTACAACGAAAACCATTACAACGCATTGCACTGGGGGGCGCTCTAGGATAGGGAATAGATTTAATTTACTATCCAACACCTTCCCTACTATCCACGGGGACTGGAGTTGGAATAGTAAATTAAACTATTCACTATCCAGCACCCCAAAGAGCTATGCGTTGTAACAGCATGCGTTGTAAAAACTGCGTTGTAACAGCATGTGTGGTAAAAGCATGCGTTGTAGTGTCATACATCCCCAGCCACCATTTTGTGTTCACAAGCCAGTGAGGCCAGCCCCCCTGCCTTCCCCCCCCCAGCAACAGGGATGTTCTACATCAGAGGGTGCTTCTGTGAGCTATTTAAACTGTATTTACTGGGGCCTGTGCACTTCGTTTTTTGGCCAGCAGGGGGAGTAAAGCTTTATTCAAACAATATTGTTAGATTTCGAGTTAGTGAAGCCTTTCCCTGCAGAAGTCCAAAGTTGTGGATTGAGCCTGTCTGTCTCCTAGGAGATTCTGAACAGGAGCAAGCAGCTTCCAACTCCCTGGCCAGCAAACCCTGTGTGAGGTTGCTGGGACCTTATATGGTGTGCTAGTGGTTGGCACATGTGTACACTGATTGGTGGTTGTATCTGGTGTTTCTATTGGGTATGGGTTAATGACCTCATTGGTTGGGTATTTGAGGGTTCTGATTGGTTTCTCGGTCTGTGATTCAATCATTGCAGGACTAGGGCTAGGGTTAGGATTTCTATTGGAAGTAGGGACTAGGGCGTCCTATGTTATTGGTTGTTGGGAGTAGGGTGGGACTAGGGCTAGGGTTAGACCTTTAATTGGAAGTAGCTATTTAGGGCTTCTGGTGTGATTGGTTGTTGGACCAGTTGTGGGACTAAGAGAAGGGTTAGGCTTTCAATTCGAAGTAGGGACTAGGGCTACCTGTACCATTGGCTGCTTGGACTTGGGTTGGGACTAGTGGTAGGGCTAAGGCCTTTATTGGATGTAGAGATCAGGGTTTTTGAACTGATTGGGTGCTTGGACTATGGTTAAGATTGACTGCAAGGTCCTGGTCTCCTATTGGTTCTAGATGTTAGGGCTAGTGTTGTGATTGGATAGTGTTAGGGCTAGGGTTCCCATTGGCTGAAGGGGTCACCTGATTACTAGGGCTACAAAAAAGGCCAGGCATAGGGCGTCTCAGCCCGGGCATCGAGGCGAAGGGCGGAGAGGACAAGGGTAGTTGCCTGTTTGAGCCTGTTAAGGGCAGAGAGGACAAGTGTAGTTGCCTGTTTGAGCCTGTTAAGGGCGGAGAGGACAAGGGTAGTTGCCTGTTTGAGCCTGTTCGAGACTGGTTGGTACTAGGGCCAGAAATGCTGCCCTTTTTCTCATTTAACAATACCCAACTTACACCATCCACAACCACAAACAGAGCAACACACTCACACCAAATATACACCACGCACAACACTATGCACAGATTAACCCTTTAAGTGCTGCCGTCGGCCAACGGTCGTCACGGGCACTACCTCCCCAGTGCTGCGTGCGACCGCTGGACGTCCAGTTCAGCACTGGATAATGGACAGCGCAGCACTGGGGAGGTTTATTTACAAGCTCCTAAGGTGTTAATGTACCAGCATGCACCACCAACCCAACCAAACCACATCTACACACCCTACCATCCCAACTACCACACATATCCACCATCACCCACAAACAGTACACAACTCTATCCTATACCACTAACCAATACACTCATTACTAACACAACGCCAATCAACACCATACATAACTACATACCACTCAGAGACACTCTCCCTGCTGTAATTACACCTAACAGTCCACCTTTTATCACTAACAAATATATAATGATCCTTCCATCAGTTGTCCAACAAACACCCTCCTCTCCCTTCTACCATAATGACACTAACACACAACACACACACTGCACACCACCACACTTTGAAACTCTTGAAACAAACCAGTCTAAGATAAACACTCTCACCTCTACTTCATTCCCTCCTACACACAACATACACTTTACACATAAACACATCACCACCCCCTCTACGTCACAACCTCCTCTCACAAACAATACTACACAACCAAATCAGGTGCATGAAACATATACATTTCTAAACTCTCCCCTCTGGCTCCTTCCATCCAAAACTCCTTTTTACTCATCCAAAAGCCTCTTCCTACTGCTAAGACTTAAAAAAAAAAATCGTTCACTCTTTTATCCCTCCTCTATCCTTTTTCAATCAAAATTAACAGACTAACGTGTTCACTTCTCAAATTCCATATTCCATATTCAACTATACTAATATACTGCCCAAATAACTGAATAACATATCTACTACTCAAATTACTTCATATTTATACTATACTAATTTTCAACACTAATCCTTTATGGGTTCCGGAGTGGCTTGCTACTCGCCAGAAAAGCGCTTCAACACCCATCAGGGGTAACAAGTGCTATATGAATGCAAATCTCGCTTCCCCTTTTATCCATCCGCTATCCTTCTCACTCCAAGTAACAGACTAATATCTACCACTGAAATTACCTCATATTTCACCACTAATCCTTTATAGGCTCCCTGAATAGAATGCGTCAACAAGCAAGCGATAAATGAATACAAACCTTTGTCCTACTCTATCCTTCTGCTATCATTCCGAATCCAAATAACTGACTAACCTATCCACCACTTAAAATGTACTTGCATGTTTCACTATACTAATTCAACACTAATCCTCTATGGGTCCCGGAGTAGCGTGCTACCCACCGAAAAAGCGCTTCGACGCCTCGTCAGGGGTAGTAAGCGCTATATAAATGCAATTACAATCCAATCCCATCTGGTACACTGACAGATGTCTATCCTCCACACATTCTTCCCTTTTTAATCTGTCCTTGGAACTTGGATCTGTGCCACCAGCCTGTTAAAGGGCCTTGGTGTTGCCACTTTTCAAAAATGTTATCCTGGACCCATTTCCTTACTCCCTGCACTACAGAAAATATTGCAAACACTGGTTAACCTTTAGATCACCAGACACATCAAAAACTGTATTCTGTATCCGTCTCAATCTGGGTTTCGCACAGGATTCAGCACAGAATAAGCCCTTTTGGAGGGTATTGATTTTAGCATATATAATCTACTGTTTACTTCTTAATTTGTCCGCCACTTTTAGTACGGTGTCTCACAACATCATTTTGCAGTGATTGGAAAAAGTGAGCATATTGGACAAGGAATAGAATTGGTCAGAATCTTATTTCCTCAATAGGAAACACGCTTGTTTTTCGACCTCCCTATACTTCATGCCATAGAGAATTGAGTTGTAGTGTTCCGTAGGGGTATGCCGCAGCTGGCTATTATTGTACAACCATGGCGCTTCAATAGTGTGTCTCATACTGATGATTCACAGCTGATGCTTGCATTTTACTCACTGAATGATACAATGACTAGCAGTTATCAGGTCTGTCTGTTGACAGTGGCAAATTGGATGCACGGCAGTTGTCTGAAACTCAATTTGAATAAATCAGAAATATTAGTCTTTTGAGATTCCTCTCCTTAGGATACTAAGAGAATATGGCCAACTGAGTTGGGTGCCCCCTTCCCAACATCAGTTGCAAAAAAATCCTAGGGGTGAAAGTAGACACAGCCTGATCATTGAAACCACATGTGAAGCCCCATGCAGCCATTTGTTTTTCTCTTCTCAAATTGTTGAGAAAGACTATCAAACACCTCCCAGCAGTCACTCGGAAAGACATTATACATGATTTGATTACATCATGACTGGATTATGCCGATATCCTTTATGTGGGTGCAGCACTGGAATTGACTAACTGGTTGCAATGTATGCAGAATACAGCAGCTTGGCTGGTATCAAATATCCCTAAATGAAAGTCCCCTCAGCACGGGTTGAAACAACTGCACTTGCTGCCTATTGAGCAGAGAAAAAAGTTCAAAGTTCTTATCTCTCATAGGGCTGTCCAAATATTCAGGAAACTGTCAAAAATACACGCCCTTTAGAGCCTCCGCTCATCTAATCAATAATTTTTATGCATTCATAGGGAGCATAAAGTGAGAGGAGGAGAAAGATCTTTCTCCTTTTGGGCACCCAGTTTGAGGAATTCCCTGCCAGAACATCTTTGGGTAATCCCTCTGGAACCCGTTTTTAAGGCCGTTTCTCTGTTTAGCGAGGCGTAAATAGGCCCTGCTTACTATCTTCAGCCTAGCTTTGAGATTCTCTTGTGGGAGCAGCTGTCACGGTTCAGAAATTTGTGTTCATTTATTTATTCATTCAAGTGCATTTATGGCATCACAGAAATTATAGCAATAGGCTTTTTAAGCCTTTCTCTGCTGAGCTATGTGCACACCTGTGTACTGGAGCTCTTTTAAAAGAAAAACATGTGTATTAGGTTGTGTAAACATATGTACCTCTTTGGTGTTGGGACAGATGTGGTTGAATAGGGCCATGCTCCGGTGGGTCAAATCTTCTATGCTAGCCCTGTTGCCAGAATTAAATAAACAGTCAACTATCCTCCCAAACTGAATTAAGCAGCAGCATTACTCATATGTATGTAACAATTATCATCATGATCCAAATCAATTGTACCTACTAATTAGTGTATTGTGGTATGCATAGCATTAGTATTGTTTGAATGATATAGAGATGTTGTCTCATAAACTGACATTTTTAGGCATGTGATATTTTTACTTCTTGCTTGAAAACAGTGTCAATAAAAATTGTATGCATCAGATCATATATTACATTCGGTGATTTGTTTGTCACTTAATTATACATATAATATTTTGCTAGAGTTGTTGTGGTGACCTTTTTCTCTTAGATGATCTCAGTCGACATGTGTTTCGTCCTTAAAGAACTTTCTCTAGGCTGATGAATGTGGTATATAAAAACAATATTTAGAATATACACCTCAGACAGGACTGTCCCTTAAGGCCGATCTTGTCTGCTTACCCATGAACCTCTCGCCTGCATCCTTAGTGAGTTCTACCATACTCGTGGTATAAGGTTCGACTGCTAGTTAAGGACCCTGTAGTAAATATGAACCCAATAATTAGAGAAATTGTGGCATTTGGAAAATGATCTGGTCTATTGATAAATTGGTCCATATCTGGAAACTGACAACATACTGACAAAGAACTACAGTTCACAGCAAGCCGTGATCTCTAGCATATGTTGGAGACATGTTGGCCATCTAGGATACTGGGACATAACTTCCTTCGCAATCCATAGCATCTTTGATAGGTAATCGTGACATAATGTTATTGCATCTGGGACCTCACTATATGAAAATTGCATTTCTTTGTCAAGAACTAACTGATGCAACAAACTTTGAATTACTTTTTGAATATTTATATGAACTCTTCTAGGACTGAGGGTTGTTACATTTACTAAATATTACCTGTGATAGAAAAGAAAGGATTCTTAGACTGAGCAATATTTCTCATGCTTTGTACAAATGCTAATGTATTGAAAGGTTTTACAATTCTAATATGTTTATACAGCTTTCTGAATTAGGCAGTAGCAGAACCGTGGCTCAGATAACTTTGAATATGTCCAGAATGTTGCTAGATGTTTTTGAAAGTGCAGATGTTGAAGGCCTTAATGACCCTCTTGAGTTCAGTGCCTTCATTAAAGGAAGCTTGAGCTATACTGTATACTGTATACTCTGTGCTTTTCAGCTATATGTGTATTTTTAAATTTTCTTCGCAGTTTTATTATAGCTCGAGCTAGACTGAATGATATTAGAGCACTTTACAACAACTAAAACTTTACAACTAATTACACATATTTTTTGCTTTGTTTAGCCTTGGGGAGCTCAAGTGATCTGACCAGAACTTCAGGATGTTGAGCCAAGATTGGGATTTAAACTTGATTCCAAGGTCAGCAGGTCACATCTACTCCCATCCTAGAGTCACATAATTTCTGTAAACTAACTCATTGAGCACAAGGCTAGATTGATGATCATTGGTTTGTTTTGCTTCTTTTATAGTGCTCTTGACCAGAACTGTTGTGATTGTGTTGCAGCAATGCACCCTAGCTACAATTGATCTTTACACCTTAAATGGGGCACATTTTGACTAGTGAAACCACATTGTTCGATAATGGACTGGGCGCACCTGCCTTTACGTCAGTAACAACTGTGATGCTGGAGGCAAAGGTGACCAGCATTGTTGCCAGATTGGCCATCTTCCCTCACAGATGTTTATGTTTTTTGCCAGTTGCGCAACCAAAAAAACAACAGGTGGGCCCATTTTGCATGATTTTTCCTGGTGAGGCACTGCCTCTTCCGAATGCACTGATAAACAACTTCAAGACACTACTGCTAGGCAGTCAGCCTGGGGATCACTCATACTGAACATGTCGTGCATGGGCTAGTATTTATGTATTTATGCGTTTTTATATAGCGCAAACTTTACCCGAAGGTGTCAGATCGCTGTACAATAGAACCAGTTACATTCCATGAGGACTTCAGGGTACATGAATTACATAAACAATACAAAACATATAAACTCTAAACCCACGGGGGCTGGCCGTCAGGGGGGACCCAGGGAGAGCCAGGCGCGAGCTGGTCTTTCCCTGGGTGCGTTCGCACGAGCAATCTGGGAAGAGCAGGTGAGGTTGATTAGGGGAGTTTATAAGGGGCGGTTAGGCAGGCGGTTGGGAAGTGCGTAGCGGGAGGCAAGGGAAGGGAGGTTCTTTTTGCTAGCCTTGCTCTTGTTTACCTACTCGGTGGGCCATGGAGGAGGCGTTGGAGGTGCGAAGGGCTGTACAGTTGCTTTGCGCTGCCGGGCGCGAGGACCTTCTGAGGCCCGGCGTGCCGGTGGAGGCGTGGGTAGGGTTGGCCCGCCCCCCTCGCAAGGCTGCCGAGGGCGTGTCGCGGGCGGTGACTGCCTCCTTGTCACCCGACCCGGAAGAAGACGAGGACGGAGAGGCTGCCATGCCGGCGGTTTTGTTGCTGTCGGCTCCGGTTCCCTCAGCCTTGGGGCCCCCGCCGGTTGACCCGAGCGCCCACCAGCAGGTATGTTTATTACCATTGGGGAGTGCTGGCTTGCGTGGGGCGCCCGTGGGAGGCGGGGGCGCTCTGTGGGCCGGCAGGCCCAGCGCTTGGGCGGGCCCCCTCCGGGCAAGGCCAAGAAGTCTTCTGTGTGTCCTGGCGGCTAAGCGGGGGAGGAGCCTCGATCCTCAGTGCCCCCCCGGGCCCCTTTTACTGCCCCTGTGCACGGGGGTCCCCCCTCCTGTGCCTGTGTTGCCTGATGGGGCTTCGCCCTATTTATGGGTTAATGGGCAGTGTTACCTGCTGTCTCCTGCCACCCCTGTGCTGGGACACGCCCCCCCCTTTACCCAGTGATGTAGTTCAAGGCTGCCCAGATTTTGCCCCCCCCCCCCTGTTGCGTTGCCTGTTTTTTCCCTCTCGGGGGCCCCCTCGGCCACTGACTTTGACCGTTCAGGTGATGTGTCCTCCGCTCCACCCCCCCTGGCACCCGGGTCCACGGCTCCTGGGAACGTTGGCCTTCCTTCTGCTTCGCAGCAGCCCCAGGCTTCTGGTGGGTTGGGTTTGGACCTCAGGGGGCGCCCCCTGCTTCCGCCCAGGTGCTGTTCCCGGTTCCTCGTGGGATGCCCGGTGTTTCCCAGGGTGGCTTGGCGGAAGGGTCAGGTGGTGACTCTGGGTTTGCGCCTGTTGCTGGATCTTCGGTGGGTGTTTCCCTTGGCTCTGTGGGGGGGGGGCATTCTTGTTAGTTCTTCACAGCCTGGCTTGAGCGGCCGCAGTTTTCGTGTTGTTCCTCCAGCTGGGCGGCTGTTGACTGGTTCTACGGGATTGGGGACTGTCCCTACGGCTGTTTCCAGTGGTGGGATCGCGGGAGAGTAGTCTGGAGCGGATCTCTCTTCTGCAGCTTTGCGCGCGCGGCACTTTAATGACATTGATTGGCAGTTTTATGATGGGGGAATTGGCGATGGGGCTCTGCCAAGTGGCAGTGCACAAGTTTCATTTTCTGGAGATGCTTTACATTTGGATATACAAGATGATCATTTGGAAGAGGGGGAATTGAGGGAGAAGGATGTTGGGCTTTTGGCAGCACGGGCCCAGGGGGGTGGGCTGGGGCAACTCCCTGTTTCTCGTATCTTGCAGGAGTCATGTGCGGACCACGCAGCGGTACGTGAGGCAGCAAGGAGTAGACCACCTCGAGGGGATCATGTTGATTTTCAGCAGAAGTCGGCACAGTTGCCAAGAGGTAAGGATGGATGGTGGGCTGTGTGGAATCCAGGGGAGAGTCTCCCGGCTAAGCGTACCAGATCAATCGGTACGGGTAATGGGGTTATTGGTGAGCGAGTCGCTCTGGCTCCGAGGCTTGAGCGGCCGGTGAGTTTGAATGTTTCTAATGTGCAAAATACAGGGGAAGTTTCTACCATTGGGGCTGGGGTGGCTGCTACAAAACCTGTTACGGAGGATAGATACTGCCTAAAAAATTGCCTTATTCTGGGGTGGGGATGCCTTTGGGGTCACATTTGTCTGAGAAAACTAAAACTCACATCTGGAGTGGTGAATTTGTGGATGTGTTTCGGCTTCTCCATAGAGATGTCCAAGCTAAGGAAGGGTCGAAGGAGGAGGAAGTGGAATTGGCTCGGAGGCCTCGAGTCCCGAAGTCTATTGAGAACTGGACTTCGGCCTTTTTAATTTATGCCAGCGTTTATTGCCAGCGTCATCCGAGTAAGGCGGTCGACATGTTTAAATATGCTGATGTCATACGTAAAGCTCATAGTTATTTTGGAGGTTTTGCCTGGTTGTCGTACGACGAGGAGTTCCGGGCCCGTATGAGCGTTTTTCCAGAGCGTTCCTGGGGTGAGGTTGATGCGGAATTGTGGCTACAGTGGATGGCATCTGCTCACCCGCCCGCTACGACCCACACGGCTAGCGGACAACCGGTGCATTATCGGCCCTTTCCGTTTCGCCCCGCTCTTTCTGGGGCGGGGGTTTGGGGCAGAGGGCAGTCCTCCTCCTCTGGCGCGTGCTGGCATTTTAACAGGGGTTCGTGTAACCGTCCAGCATGCAGATATAAGCATGAGTGTGCGCAGTGCGGGGGGCGACATGCTCTCACCCAGTGTTTTCCCGGACAGCGTTTTGGAGACCAAGGGAGGGGTTCTGGGGGCAGGGGACAACCTGGGGTTTCAGAGTTGGTTTCAGGATTGGGTATCAGGGCCCCCGGTTGGGCAGGTGGTCTGACAATCTAAAGTCTGCGAAGGAGTGCCCCCAGGTTGTGCAGAAGAAGTTGGATGCTGAGCTTGCAGCGGGCAGGATTGCTGGTCCTTTTCTTAGCTGTCCTCTCCCTGATTTGATAGTCTCTCCGCTGGGTGTGGTACCAAAAAAGGCGGCTGGGGAGTTTCGCCTCCTTCATCATCTGTCTTGGCCTGAGGGTGCCTCCATCAACGATTTCATTGACCCGGCTGATTCTACAGTGACATATGCTTCCGTGGACGACGCCTTGCGGCTCGTTCGCGCAGCAGGTATTGGTGCCTTGCTGGCGAAGAGTGACATTCAGTCGGCTTTCCGGCTTCTGCCCATTCATCCTTGGGATTTTGGTCTCTTGGGTATGCATTTTGGTGGCTATTTTTATGTGGATAAGGTGTTGCCAATGGGCTGCTCGGTGTCATGTTCCCTCTTCGAAACCTTCAGTACATTTCTGCAGTGGCGCTTCACTTTCGTCAGCGGCCACGCCCTGGTCTGTCATTACCTTGATGACTTTCTTTTCATTGGTGAGGGTCAGTCTGGGCAGTGTCAGTTAGCTTTGGAAATCTTTCAGGCTATGTCCAAGGAGCTGGGCGTTTCTTTGGCGCCGGGTAAGACCGAGGGTCCGTGTACATCTCTGACGTTTCTGGGGATTGAAATCGATACCCTGGCTATGATGGCACGTCTGCCTGCTGATAAAGTGCGGGAGATGTCTGATTTCATCAGGTTGGTGTTGGGTGAACGCAAATTGGAACTGCGGAAGGTTCAGAAGCTTTTGGGGTATCTGAATTTTGCGTGTCGGGTTGTTCGGGCGGGTAGGACGTTTTGTAGACGTCTTGGCCTCTCGATGTCCGGCGCCAGCCTTCCTCATCATCGTGTGCGCATTACAACAGCTGTTCGTGCCGATTTGAGTATCTGGTTGCGTTTCCTGCAAGATTTCCACGGCGTGTCCTTGTTTTTTGCGGATGAGGACATTGTGTGGCAGGTGCAGCTTTTCACGGATGCATCAGGTGCTAATGGCTTCGGCATCTTTTGGGACGGCCGTTGGTGCGCGGCTGGCTGGCCAGTGCATTGGTGGGACCAGGGTCGCAGCATTGCGTTTTTGGAGCTCTTCCCGTTGTTGGTCGCTCTGTACATCTGGGGGGCGGAGTTTCAGAATCGTTCTGTATTGTTCCACGTGGACAATATGGCTGTAGTTAACCTCGTTAATAAACAGAGGGCCCGTGATTTGCGTGTATTGAAGCTCTTGCGCACTTTCATGTTGCGGTGTCTACAACTGAATATTGTCTTTAAAGCTCGGCATGTTCCAGGAGCCACTAATTGCATCGCTGATTCTTTATCTCGATTTCAGTGGTCAGAATTCCACAAATTGGCTCCCGGGCGGACCTAGAACCGACGGCGATCCCACAGTACGTATGGGCATTGGGGGATTGAGGGTACACCATTTGGTCGAGAATTCAGTGGCTGCCTCCACCCGTCGGAGTTATTTGAAGGCCTGGCATGAGTTTTTGCAGTTTGGTGAGGAGATGGCGGGTCCAGCACGGGCTGTGTTATCTGATGAACAATTCTTATTGCAGTTTGTTTTGCATTTGGCGGACAAAGGCCTCTCCCACACGACCATTTCGGGCAAATTGGCTGGGGTGTCTTTTTACGGGCTGCTTTGGTGGGGGAGGGATCCTGTTGGGGGGGTGTTGGTACGGAAAGTTTTAAAAGGTTTGGGTAGGCTTCAGGCTGGTGCGCAGAAGCTACGGCAGCCGGTGATCTTTGATTTGCTTCAGCTGCTTTTATCGCAATTGGAGGTGTGCTGTTATGATGCATTTGAGTGCCAGAAATTTCGTTTGTATTTTGTGTGGTTATTCTTTGGGGCGTTTTGTGCCTCTGAACTGCTGTGTTTGAGGGATAGAGTAGGTATGACCAGCAGTGAGGTAGTGGTGGAGCATGACAGGGTGCGTATGTGGTTGTGTATGTCCAAGACTGATCAGATGGGGAGGGGTAAGTGGGTGTTTTTGGGAAGGAGCGGTGTGTCTTCTTGCTGCCCTGTTGGGGAATGGGAGGTTTTTGTGTCATCCCCTCACTTTGCTCCGGGGGCAATTTTTTGTCATGCTGATGGCAGCCCCATTATTGTTTCTCAGTTGTTGGCTGTCCTTCGCAAGGTTTTGTTGGGTCTGGGGCGGGATCCTTCTCAATTTGGTACCCATTCCTTCAGGATTGGGGCAGCGACAGAGGCCGCCAGGTTGGGGTGGGATTGGTCCCAAATTCGGCGTATTGGGCGTTGGCGCTCGAGATGTTGTGAGAAGTATGTGAGAAAATAGATCGCCTTTGCTTTGCCTAACATTTCTTTTTCTCCTAGGTCCTTGGCCCTTGGTCGCTGGAGCAAAAAGGAGGGTGTGGATTCTTGGTCACTCTTTTGTTAAAAGGGCTGCTGTAGCCGCTGCACGTCAGCTTTGTGGTAGATCCCTTGGTTTGAGCAGTCTGACCCATGAAGTCTCCTGGCATGGCACAGGGGGCATGCGTTGGGGCGGACTCTTTCCCGCCTTGGCTTCTCTGGTCTCAGGGGGTTGGGGGGGTCCACCGGATCTCCTGGTGTTGCACCTTTGGGAAAATGACTTAGTTTCTCTATCAGGTTTGACTTTGCTAAAGTTAATGAAACAGGACCTCGAAGTCATCAAGACCACCTGGGTGAGCACCATGGTGATATGGACTGAGTTGGTGCCTCGACTGAGATGGAATGGGGCGAGGAGTTATTCAGCCATGGAGAAAGCCAGACGCAAAGTGAATCGAACCATGAGACTTTTTTGTAACCATTTATGTATATACAGTTTGGCTCATCATCATTTGCAAGTTTCAGAGACGCATTTATTCTGTGAGGACGGTGTCCACCTGTCCAAATTGGGCATTTCATTTTACCTTTTGGAGCTCCGGGACTTGATAGCTAAAGTTCTTCAGGTGCAGTTGTGGTGTGCTCCTTCCCTTCCTCCTTGTCTTTGAGTGGGGCAGGAAAACGCTAAAGGTTTTCCTGGGTGGCGGTTTTTGCTAGTGGGGTGGGCAGCCTGGAGCGGGTTGGCCATCCTGAAGGGTAGCTCATTGGGGAATCCAGGGGGTATTCGGCAAGAGTTAGTTTCGGGTTCAGTTAGGTAGGGATGTTTAGGCATACTGTGCAGATTGGAATTTTATGAAAGAAATAAATAATTAATGTGTTAAAGAAATGTATTATGCACCTGTCTTAAAATAAAGTGTCCTTTCTTGCTCCTAGAAGAAGTGTGGACAGTGATTTCTTGCGCGAGGGGGGACCCAGGGAGAGCCAGGCGCGAGCTGGTCTTTCCCTGGTTGCGTTCGCGCGAGCAATCTGGGAAGAGCAGGTGAGGTTGATTAGGGGAGTTTATAAGGGGCGGTTAGGCAGGCGGTTGGGAAGTGCGTAGCGGGAGGCAAGGGAAGGGAGGTTCTTTTTGCCCCGCCCACCCTCCCCCTTTTTCTATTAGTTAGGTTTTTTCCTCTGCGGTGCTCTAGGCGCTGCTCTGGTCTTCGGGCCTTGCCACTGTTAGGACAGGTGTCTTGGTTCTTTCAGGAGGCGGTTTTTGCTAGTGGGGTGGGCAGCCTGGAGCGGGTTGGCCATCCTGAAGGGTAGCTCATTGGGGAATCCAGGGGGTATTCGGCAAGAGTTAGTTTCGGGTTCAGTTAGGTAGGGATGTTTAGGCATACTGTGCAGATTGGAATTTTATGAAATAAATAAATAATTAATGTGTTAAAGAAATGTATTATGCACCTGTCTTAAAATAAAGTGGCCTTTCTTGCTCCTAGAAGAAGTGTGGACAGTGATTTCTTGCGCGATCCGAACATGGCGGATGCTTGCTGAAGGAGCTCCGGACCCGAGCCCACATAATCCTGAGAAAAACCGGGCATACGCCCCATGCAGGCGGCTATAGCTGCAGTGTACTAATACTGATGCGGTGGTGGATACTCGACACCGCTCTGCGCCGAACACCGACGTGTAGGCTCTGGGGAAACGGCTGAGGAGACCCTCCGGCGCCCACGAGGGAGAAAACCACAAACGGGCCTGTATTTGCAGGGAGCTTATTATCGCTATGAGAACAGGTGGCGAGTGACAAACGGGTGGTGGAAAAGCGCTGTGCCCCGATAACGTAATGTGACCCGGCGGAGGAGACAACCGCTGCATTAAGAGACGCGCTGCTGGTGGGGGAGGCCCGATGCAGCTGAAGCTGGGGAGAGATTCTACGCGAGCCCGGGGTCGCGAGGCCTATGAATGCGGAGGAGGTCTACCGCTGGCACAAAGGACGGCGGACTGCGAAGGGCCTAGCTGCCCCTGGCCACAAGTGAATGAGGTATAAGTACATTTCTGTGCTGCACGGTCACAGCTGGCTTGGGAGTCGGAGCTCGACCTGGGAACATAGCCGGAGGGCCCCCCATTGAGCAGAAGAATTGATGCCCCGACTGTGAGAAGTTGGCCTGGTATATGATGCTCACTAGTTCTAGTGATCACCTTGTACCATGCCAAGCAACCCTTATGGTGGAGGTTGTAAAGTCAACCTTATAGACAAGCTATCATAGGGGTAGCATGGACTAAGCAGTCTTAGGCTAAACTCTGTAAAGGCATGTGAAGCAAGCTGTTTTACCATACACAATCCCCTTGAATACCAAATGAAAGGACACCACACAGATATATATTGAAAATATATAGGGGAGGAGCTTCGCGCGATTCCAAGATGGACGCGTGAGCTAAGGGCTCCCGATACCCCTTCCGCCTCCCGCGACTATCCTGTGCAAGATCCTGACTTTGACGATGGGTGCTCTTTATTGAAGCCCTGCTGATGCCAGCATTCTTTTCAGAAATCGATTTGGCCGTCGGATACTGGACCTGCTGCGCTTTGAACTTTGAGGCCTATATCGTATGCCAGCCGGGGGCTTGAGTCCCCGAGGTACCCAGGTGGCAATCGAACAACAACGGCGGATAAGCCACGCCCGCTGCCCCTGGTGTACTTTCGGTTTCGTTTCTTCTCTTTGTTGTGAACGCTCGCTTCCAGATCCGAGTTCCGATTCTGCTACCGTTGCCAGCCTGCTGCTTATGCTGCGCCCTTCTCCACTCGCAGTTCAGAGCCTGCCACGACGGAGTTCGCTTTGCCTTGATTCTACAATTCCCGTTGGAGCTCCTTCCGCGACATGACGGGCAGAACAGTCGTTGAGAGGCGCGGCGATAGAGGCTCGTCCCGAGGGGGGGTCACCCAATCTCAGACCATTGATCGATTTACTCGACCACGGGGCTCCCCGGGCGGATTGAGTGGTGCCCTGGAAGAAGCTGGGGATGGTGCTCCTGATGACGAGGAGCCAACGTTGAAGGACGTTATGGGCGCTATTGCGAGTGTCCAATCCGCCATGGGTCAGCAATATGAAACTCTAGCAGCTAAGATTGATACGGTGGCGATTGATGTCACCCTCATCAGAGCGGACCTTGGGAAAACGAATGAGCGTCTCAAATCTCTCGATCTCAAGACTGCTAGTTTGACCACGGATGTCTCGGACCTTCAGACCACGGTCCGCCATCTTAGGACTACTTGTGACCTGTTTGCCAATCGGTTGGAAGATTTCGAGGGCCGGGCCAGGCGCAATAACGTCCGCATTGTGGGTGTCCCGGAGACTTCTGCCGACATGCCTGTTGATATCCTGGTGGAGGACCTCGTGTTGCAGCATCTGGTGCCGAAAGGCCTCAGTAAATTCTTCGCTGTGGAGCGCGCCCACCGTGTTCCGGGTGGCAAGCCAAAGTCGGGAGCCGCTCCGCGGCCCATAATTGCTAGACTTTTCAACTTTCGTGATAGGGACGCTATCCTGCAAGTTTCGCGCACCAATGGGCCCACTAAATTTGAGAACGTTTCAATTAGTTTTTACCCTGACTTTACTCAGGCAGTTCAGAAACAGAGGTTGGGCTTTACGGGTGTGAAAAGACGACTCAGGGACCTGGGACTGAAATATGCTATGCTCTTCCCGGCCCGCCTGAGAATTGAACATGCTGATCGTGCATTCTTCTTTGACCGCCCTGAGGTGGTTAGTGAATGGTTGGGCACTTTGTCGACGCATCATGAGGGCCCGGAGGACTCGGGAGGCGCTGAGGGAGGCGTGGAGGGCCAGGAGCAGTGAGTCTACATCGGCGAGCCATCATCCGCTGCAGTGGCTTAGAGACTTTGTTTCAAGCATTGTGTGAATGCCCGGGGGTGGGGGGGGTTCGGGGATCTTCCTCCTCTGGGGACTTTTTCTCTCTTTCTGTAGGTTAGTTCAATGGGGCGACAGGCACACTGCAAGTTGGGGTGGCTATTAGGTCTACAGCAGGGGTGCAGGGAGGGGGGTTTGAATTTGATGGGTTCCTTGGGGGTGGTGGTGGGGTTATTTTCTCTTTGTTGGTTTCGAGGCTGTGCTTTGCTTTACAATTGCTTTCATGTGTCTGTTTCGGGATGGGGGGGGGGCGGTCGGTCTTCTTCCGGGATGGGGGGTAGGGGACTCAGGGTGTTGAGCTGGAATGTTAACGGTCTTGGGGACAGGATAAAACGTGGGATTGTGCTACAATATTTGAAGAGACACACCCCAGATGTGGTCTTGCTTCAGGAGACCCACTTGGTGGGCAATACATGTCATGCATTGGACAGAAGAGGCAATCGTTTAGTGGCACATTCCGGCTTTACTTCGGGATCAAGAGGGGTTGGTATCCTGGTCAGGAATTCCCTTCCCCTGGAGATAGATAGCACGGTGCTGGATGACAGGGGCCGCTATGCTGGCATTACGGGGAGATGGGAGGGGAAACTGATTTCCATACTGTCTATTTATGTCCCGCCTGGGCTGCAATCTACCACATTCACCGACTTGGGTGAGGTTGTCCTTGGTTTGCCCGAAGGCTTACTGGTGTTGGGTGGGGACTTTAACTCTGTGGCGAATGGAGAGTGATTGTAGCCCCCCAGGCTCCTCCCTGCCTCGCAGTTGTGGTTGGGGAAATTCTTGGATGCCTTTGGTTTGGCCGACTGCTGGAGGCAGCTGCACCCTGGCCGGCTTCAGTACACTTTCCACTCGGGGGCTCATGGCAGTCTCTCGAGAATTGACTATTTCCTCGTGCCGGTGGTGCAGTTGCTCTCTGTGCGTGAAATTAAACACTTGGCTAGAGGGATCTCAGACCACTCCCCGATATGGATCCACTTGGATATCTGTTTGGGGAATGGGGGCCGAATTGCCCCGATAAATCCATGGCATTTTCAGGACCCTAAGCTCAGAGCAGAGGTGGTCAAATGCATGAATTTTTATTTTGCTGAAAATGAGGGATCGGTGTCTCCCCAGTCTCCTTATGGGAGGCCTATAAAACTGTTATCCGTGGTCAGACTTTATCCCTAATTGCTGACAAGAAGCGGTGCACACAAGAAGAGGTGGTGCGATTGGAGTCTGAGATTATTGTGTTGGAGGAGCGGTTGGAAGCTGAGGTTACGCCTGAGACGCTGCATGTTTTGGCTCTTAAGCAATCTGATTACAGAGCCTTGGTTACCACCTCGGCTGAGGCACTGCATCGTATGCAACAGGGGCGTCTGTACGACGTGGGTGACAAAGCAGGGAAGTTGATCGCATGGCTGGATAAGCGAGACAGACTGAATCGTGTGGTGCCTGTGGTTGAGAGAATTGATGGAGTGCGAGTCGTGGACCCGGTTGAGATAGTTGAGGTGTTTGCCCAGCACTTTCGGGTTGTGTATGCGCCGGTTTCGGGCTTGCCGGAGGAGGACTCGCGCTTGCTACTTCACGATCTTGAGCTGCCCAGTCTCTCGGAATCGGACGGGGTTTTAATGGAGGCTGATTTCTCCATCGATGAGGTCGCGCTCGCTATTCGCTCACTTCATTCAGGAAAGGCTTCGGGCCCTAACGGCATACCGGTCGAGCTGTATAAGCTATGCCTGGATAAAATGGCGCCGTATCTGCTGTGTATGTTTGCGGCGTCGCGTGACCTCGGCTGTCTTCCTAGAGACCAGAGGCTGGCCTCTATTGTGGTCATTCATAAAGACGGCAAACCCCGTGAGTGCTGTTCCTCGTATCGCCCGATTTCGCTTTTGAACGCGGAACCCAAGATATTGGCGAAACTACTGGCAAACCGACTAGCCACGGTGATTGGCGGACTGGTTCACCCTGATCAGTCCGGTTTTATCCCCCAGCGTAATACTGCACTCAATCTTCGTCGACTGCATGGCGTCATAGCGAGGGCGGGATCTCTTGGTGAGCCGGCCATCTTGGTTTCTCTTGATGCTTCGATGGCTTTTGATACGGTTGAGTGGCCATACTTGTGGGCTACTCTCGCCAAGTTTGGTTTTGGCCCGAAATTTATTGCATGGGTTAAACTCCTGTATGAGCAACCGTTGGCGCAGGTGGTGGTAAATGGTAGAGCTTCAAGGCCCTTCACTCTTGGGCGCGGCACGAGGCAGGGATGTCCTTTGTCACCGCTGTTCTTCGCCCTCGCGCTCGAGCCGCTGGCCGCCTGGCTCCGGTGGGAACCCTCCTTGAAGGGTATTCGGTGGTCCCCTGATTTTGAAGACCGTGTTTCATTATATGCCGACGACATTTTGTTGTATTTGACGTCCCCCCGTAAGTCATTGGGAGTCCTCTTTGATGTCCTGCGTTCCTTTGGACGTAACTCCGGGTTGGTTATTAATTGGTCCAAATCCTGTATTTTCCCGCTTACCGGTGACCCTCTCTCTTTGCCCCGAGTGTGCCCGATCCCGGTCCGCACCGAGGGTTTTAAGTATTTGGGTATTTATATTTCACTTGACCCTGTGTTGCGCTATGATCGGAATCTGTTGCCTCCACTCGCCCGACTTCGGTCGGACGTCGCGGCTTGGTGTAATCTGCCCTTATCCCCCCTGGGACGGGCGGCCCTGTTTAAAATGATGTCTCTTCCCCGGTTCTTATATGCTGTGCAAAATACACTTGACCTAGTGCCAGCTAGCTATTTCCGCGAAATTGAGGGCCTCCAAAGGAAGCTGGTATGGGCTGGCCGGCCTCGTATTGCGTTGGCTAAGCTCACGTTACCCTGGTACGATGGGGGCATTGCGTTACCTGATATACGACGGTATTATTGGGCATCTCAACTGAGTGCTGTGAATCATGCTATGTATGGTCCAGTTCCGAACCCTGCTTACGAAATGGACCGGTGGCTCTTGCCCGGGGGAAATCATTACAGGGCGTTCTATTCTCGGGGTGCTAGGAAGAACTTGACGGGACCCACTGGAGTGGCGGTGCGGGTATGGGGCAGCGCGACCGCGGCTACCGGATGGACAGATAGGCTGACCAGAGCGACCCCTCTATTTGCCGCGGAGAGGCTGGGTGAGTTGTGGACCTCAAAAGGGTTTGATAGATGGGACCTCATCGGGATCAGTAAGTTGGATGACCTCTGGGTTAAGGACAGGGTCAAGTCCTTTGCTGAATTGCAACAGGAATATGGTTTGACTGATTCTGAGTTTTTCCGGTACCTTCAGGTTCGTCATGCCATTGGGTCGGTTTTTCCGGCTGGGTCTGCCATCCCGGAGAGCTCCCCCCTGGAAGACAGGGTGCTGGACGGACATGTGCCGGACAGCACTATCCCTCTTATATATAAGAAGCTTATTAATACTCGGTCGGATTTGATCTTCATCTGCGTACTTCCTGGACTGATGACGGACTGGAGCTGGATGATGAGGATTGGCAGGCCGCGATATCCTCTCCTAAGGAGGTTGCGATTCTGGCGCGTCTGTGACTCGTTCAGCTGAAAATTCTACACCGGGTCTATGTCACGGGTCCCAGACTGATGCATATGGGTTTTTCTGAGGATGGATTGTGTCGGCGGGGCTGTGGTATGCTTGCTACCTTTCTCCATATTATATGGGAGTGTCCGGAGGTTGTATCTTTTTGGAATGGAGTGTATGCAGTGATGAGTGAAGTTACGCATGTTCAGTTGCTGCCTGAAGCCCGGCGTTGTCTTTTGAATGTATGGGAGCCGACTGACTGTAATGTTGCTCAGACTCAATGGGTGACGCTGGGGAACATGGTTGCATAGAGGGACATTGCACAATTGTGGGGATCCCGGAGGGCTCCATCAGTCTCCGGGTGGGAAGATAGTATGGACTGGTGCATGTTCAAGGAAAAGATTGTGTATGTCTCCCGTGGCAGGCCCAAAAAATGGGGTAGGATATGGGGCCAATGGAACTCGTTCCGTGGGGATGTCTGCGACCCCCCTTTCACTGATCCCCCTGATATTCCTTGTTCCCCTTAGCTATGTGTTTCGGCTCTTTCCCGTGCTGTATTTTTGTTAGACCACTGGCGCTGGGTCCCCCCTGTCCCCCCTCCCTTTTTCTTTTATCCTCTGAAAATTCTCCTGTCTTTCCCTATTGTTCTAGGTCTGACTCGCCCCGCATCTCACGAAACGGACGTAACAACTCAGGCATAGCCTTGTCTTTTTCTTCTTCGTTTGTTTAGATGTTTTAAAAATGAAACCTTTTTATATCCTGTCGTTTTGTGATTGATCGATGTCATGCACCATGGCTGCCGGACCCCTGGTTGTCGGCTGATGAGCTGTGTACCTTAACGTTGTTTTGAGATGCTGCACCGGCCGGCCCAGAGGGTTGTAAGCAAATCTTTGTTTCTATTTGTCTCTTGCAAATAAAGTTTTTTTTTAAAAAAAAAAAAAAAAAAAAAAAAAAAGAAAATATATATAGATTTATTTCTACAAATATCCCCTATACTCTTTATGAGCACAGAAGCAAATGCGTTAAAACAAAACACAGGTTAAATATACAAAAGTTGCACAAATATGGATGAGCCCTAGGGGCCACCTAAACCATATACTAAAATAGTGGTATAAGAACCACTATGGGGAAAGGGAAGAGGCCTAGGGCCTGGGGAATCGCTGGAGCTGTTCAGGACTAACAGTGATGAAGTCGGGAAAGGCCCACGGGACTCGGGTGCAGTGCTTACAGTGCACGCATACACCAATGCAATGTCAATGGTGCGTAAAAGTTACAAAGTTAGTGTTTAAGGAACCTTCCGATGGACCTACAAGGATAAAACTTTAGACACAGGCACTAGAGGTGTACACCAGTGTGGGAACACTGGCGTTGCTGAGTTACCACACCCACAGGAAGCGGGTGCACAGGTGCGAAGTAGTGTCGGGTTTCGTCACGCAGGTCGATGGTGCTTGGAGCTGAAGATGCTGCAGGCGGGTCGTCGTGAAGAGTTCCGGTGGATCCAAGGGTGGATCTGTAGAGGTGAAGACCTGAAAGCAGAGGGGACATTGTTCACGCGTGGCAAGTGACCGGGATGGCACGTCGAGTGGCAAAGTGCAAAAGGGCCCCACGCAGATCGTGGAGATGCTGGGGGGCTGATCTTCGGTGCAAATGCTGCTCGGTGGTATGGCTTCTCAAACCCCAAAGGACAGCATCGAGGGAGCCTCGGGTGCTGCGCAGTCAGCTCTTCGGGGGTCTTCGAAGATGTCCGGTCCCACGTCTCTCGGTGCCTCCACGGGTCTCTTCTTTTCAGGGACTGTGGATCGGGCTCTGAGATGTCTGGGAGTCTGGGTCTTGTCAGGCTCTGGGCTCGGGCTCAGGCGGGAGGCGGCGGCAAAGCAGACGTCGAGTTGCTGGTTGGTGCCTGTATTCACAGGGTGGTCACTCCTTGGCCACAAGGGAGATTCTCTTCAGTCTTCTGTGCAGCAGAATGTCGAAGTCCAGTCTTCTTCTTAGTTTCAAGTCGAGTTCAGGATGATCTGAAGTCTAAGGACACAGCTCCTACTCTTATTCCAAATCTGGGGGCCGGATCACCTACTAGGTCCCTCCTCTGGGTGGGACCAGGAAGGGGGGTGGTTACACCCCCTTTCCTTTGTCCAGCTTCGCGCCAAGACTGGGGCTGGAAAGCCCCAGCACCGGTTTGAACTGGCATATGCACAGGGACACCTTGTGTGCCCCAGGCATGTCTGATTCTATTCAGCCCTGTCCTACCCAATACACCAAATCCTGTCTGGGGTGGTGCTAGCACCTCCCAAGGCAGGAAACCCTTTGTCCAAGCTGCCCTCGCTGGAAGGCCTCCCAGCAGCAGGAGGTCAGACTTGTGTCTGTGGTGGCAGCATCCATTTTGTGATGCTGAGGCTCTATTTAACTTTAACCGGGGTTCAGGCTAGGTACATGTCGTGTCCCTCTAGAAGGGTGGAATGCTACCCCCGTCGCCAGAACTGGCGAGGGGGTAGTATTCCAATTTGTATGACACCTTACTCAACATGTTTTGATAAAGCCAAACCAAAGATAGCATTTGACCGCGAGGTTCATAATGCACTTAAGAGTATATGGTATGGCAGTATCATGAAACAGCGCAAAGGACATGGTTCCGAAAGCTGCAGACAGGCTCAGCTCATGCCAGAGCACCATCTCACATATTTCCAAGCACTCTGCCTCCAGGATTGATGAGGCCTTCCATAGGAGTGGCTGATAGGAACATAGGTGTCCATTTTAGGTTAGGCATAGGCATACTACACCTAAGTAAGGGGTGGTTACACCGACTTACCCCAGCTGAGTGATCAGCCAGTTGTGTCAAATATGGAGGCCAGGCCAGGGGTGGCACAATACATGCTGCAGCCCCTGGTAGGCCTTGGAACCACCTATGCCCTGGGTACCTAGGGTACACTGTTACAGGGGCCAATAAGGTGAACCAGTTCCAATTGGTAATGTACCTAAGGTACATGGAGTCCATTTTAAGGAGAGAGCAATTAGCCTGAGGCCCTGAATAGCAGGATCCCAGGCCAACTAAGTCAAAAACCAGCTAAACACTAGGCAAAAAGTTTGGGGGTAACCATAGTCAGATATCCACCTTCCTACACCGACATTGACGCTGCTGAGCTGCGAAGCAGTGATAGGGTAACCAGTCTGCCCCCATGCTGTACGGAGATTCATCAATTATAACCGAGGCAACCCCAACAAGGACGTGGACCTCCCCCCCCAGGCATAGAAGAGTGGGGTGGCTCTACATCCTACGCGAAGCGCGAGGTGGGGCAGAGGCTGCATACAGCGTAACTTTGACGATACCTGCAGTGTCACGGATATAGGGTGGAAACCATGTGTAGGCGAAACCATTGCAACCCTCCCTCTCCTAGCCACGCAGAGACGGAACGTGGGGCAGCAAGCAGTAACCGGGAGGCGAGCAGTACAGGACCGTGTGCCTACCAATCTGCGACACGGGATTACGTTAGAATCAGCAGGAAGTGGACTATGCCAGTTAACAAAGAGTCAAGTTGTCCGCACCCCACCATACAGGTACCTTTACTGAACATGGTGAGATCTGCTAACCCGGCGCTTGCTCCTCCAATGCCCTGTGTGAGCGGCCTAGTGAGACTGCGTACTGCACAGACTGCATAAAATGGGGCACAACAGACCGAAGCAGCAGGGACAAACCGGAGTAGACCCCACGCACGATGAACAGGACAGTGCGGACAACACGCCAGTGACTAGTTGTGTCCCCCCCACAATGGCGCCTGCTCAAGACAACAAACTAGATCTTATCATGAAGGAAGTGCAAGACTCCAGGAAGGCGATTGAACAACAGATTGGAACCCTGACCACGGGCCTGAACCTGCTGAGGGCGGACCACGCGAAGACAGCGGACAAGGTGACAGACCAAGAGAAGACTCTAGCGTAGGTACTCCCACGGCACAAACAAACTGAAACTGATGTAAAACTACTACAAAAGCAGGTGACTACCTTAATGGACCGCGCGGAGGATGCGGAAGGGAGAGGGCGACGGAACAACATCCGGGTGATCGGCCTGCCAGAGAAAAGTGAAGGGCCCGACGCGTCTGGCTACATGGAGCAGTGGTTCATGGACCACGTCACGATGGAGGGACTCTCCTCACAATTTTGCATCGAACGGGCACACAGGATACCTACTGGTAGACCAAAGCCGGGTGCACCGCCGAGGCCCCGCATAGTGAAACTACTAAACTTCCGAGACAGGGCCACTTTATTGCAAAAAGCTCGAGAGGCAGCGCCAATAACGTTTGAGAATACGAGGGTCTCCCTATACCCAGACTATACGATGCTGGTCCAGCGACAACGATCCTCCTTTGTGATGGTAAAGAGACGCCTGCGACACCTGAACATACAGTATGCGCTATTGTTCCCGGAACGTCTAAAAATACTGCATGAACAGAAAACCTATGCCTTGCTTACTTTTGCTGAACTCACTGCGAGCACAGGCTTACCGGCCGGGCAGTTCTTACTGCATGCGTCGCTGATATGCACGCTGGCGGATGCCTGGGGGGACATGTCGGAGGAACCGCCGATGCACCACTTCATGCAGTACTTGCATGTCATGGGCAACGGCACCCACATAGTGCACTGGCTCACACAAGCCCTCTTGTTACATACACAGCCCTCCACCCTACAGCTGAAAGACAAATGGGCGGCGGACAGAGGGAGGGACTGGACGGACAAAGAATGGGCAATGGTGTTGAGCGGTCTGATCAATATCTCACGCAACCCCCGCTTCAAGATCATACAGTTCTATAACTTGCACCGCGCCTACCTGTCGCCGGATAAGATCAACCGGTACTTCATGGTCACCGACGCTGCCTGCCAGAGATGCTCCCTAGTGGGAGCAGACTTCCTACACATGCTCTGGCTGTGCCCCAGCATCCAGTCCTACTGGGACGCGATCACGACACTGCTAACGCAATGCACTGGCGAAAATGTACCGCATACATGGAAGGCCTGCATCCTGGGGCTCTATAAAAGGACCAAACTGAACAAGGTACCGACTAGGTTTTGGGACCTGGGACTCATAACAGCCAAACGCCTGCTCAACAAGCGCTGGAAGAGCAGCGAACCTCTACACATTCGACACTGGTATACTTCTTTTACTAACTGGGCACGGACGGAAGGCACCGTCCTATGCCGAGAGGAGACAGCGGGGCTCAGGAAGTTGCCCATCGCACAGCTTTGGGATGATACTCTGAAATCCTTCCAGCAAACAAGCCTGGATCACTTAAACTAGGACCCTCTTTCGACACAACCTGTGGACAAGTGTCACAAAGATGGCCGCATGCGCCCACCGTCCCCTTCCCTATCTGCACAAGGCACATGCCACAGCATACGCAGTCCTCATGAAGCACCAATGCGTGGATGTACACCACACCGTGCCTACCGTTCCGCATGCCCACGGGCGCTACCGCTTAGCTACATGCTACACGCAGTTACGCTGTCTTTTCACCTCTCCTATTTCCTGACACTAGGAGACCCCACCCCACCCCACCCCACCCTACCACGCGCTTTAAACATAGCCGGCGACTGTGCCGCAACCTGATGATATTACTCTAGCGTCTATACGCTGGCCCTCCTCGCGGCTCCTCCGCGCTCCCCCTCGCTCTCATCATGACTAGCCCTATCCTCAGTAGCAAAGCCCTCTCCTTATCTATACGCACACAGACATCCTAAACTGTTATTTGTCTTTCTCCCTATCTCTTCCCCCCTGATTTGTTTCGCATTCTTGTTCATATATCGGTTATGTTTATAAAACCAGAGTTCTTTCGCCGTTGACTCGACTCCACAAAATTTGCGTATATGATAATGGTAACTACACTTCGTCTGGTATTCTATAGTTCCTTTGCACTACCATGACACACGGTGTGCTGCAAGTAGACTGCGGAGAATGACCAGGGTACATGTTGCCCTGCACTGCGACGACACCCTATTACTGCTACCATAGACACGCTAACCCCCCTTGCAATCTCGTCAATATCGGGCGGCGACACACATACTAGGATACGAGGCACGCCGATAGCGGCTTCACCTGTCAGCTCACATGTTGGCACTGTCCACGACTACTCTCCTATCTTCACATCTATCACTGTTGCTCTATGCGGTCACTGTGTCGCATTTTAACTGCAAGTGATGTATGGTTTCTGTAATGTTGCATCCACCGCCTCTTGCTGACATATGTAACACGCATTACTACCTATGATGCCGAGATGCCAGTAGCATATATTCAACCCAAAAACAGCGAAAAAACATGAAAAACCATAGACCTGTAATTTATCTGATATGTAAACTATTTGATCAGTGCACGCTCTTCTCTATCACGCCGCCGGACCCCAGGGTTGTCGGCTGAACGGCTGTGTTCACCCACCATTGTTGAACAGAAACTGCACTCAACGCGGCCAGCCCCCTGAGGGTTGTAGGCTACTTGCTGTGTCACCTCAGAACTGTGCAATAAAGGTCTTATAAAAAAACAAAAACAAAAAAAAAGAACAGAAAACCTATTTCTTTGAGAGCCCCGGCGATGTGAAGGACTGGCTTGAGGTGATGGAATTAACCAGTGCTATGGAAAATGCGAGGTACATGGGCAGCAGGCTAGAATCCCAGGATAATGAAGCGACAATCCGCAGAGGAGACGGAGCGCGGCGACCTATTGCGAGTGGGCGAGTAAAATCACAGCAAATTAAGCAATCTAAGAAACAGGCGATCATCGCAACGGCAACTTTCACGAACGCCCTGCGAACGGAGGCTAAATCCTCTACTAACGATGAGGCGTCACAAGGATCGGACTCAGAGGGCAGCGTGGCCCTGTTCCCCTCTGCCACACCGCAGCTGATCACAGAACTGTTTGGCTGATGACATTGTGCAAGTATATCAAGTGTTTTTTTTGTTGTTTTTTTTGTTTCTTAACTGTAAGCTGTAGCATGCCTGCTTTCACCCTAGCTACCGCTACATATGTCATGAAAGGCACACAATGCATGGGTTCGGGTACCGTAGTAGCTCTAGTCTAAAGGACTGAAGTGTCACATATCCACCTGCGAAGTGCAGGTGCCGCCCCCCATATGGCGAAGGCCCTTGTTATGTTCTTTATGTTACATTTGATCCAATGTTATGTTATGGTCTGGTATGGTTCTGATTCCAGACCGTGTGTTGGGGAAGTTGGGGGGTGGGTTGGTCATTTTTTTAATGTACCTTTAGTCACATTGGCTTTCTTGCGACTCATGTTAGCACCCGTATGGCCTCAAAGAATGGACCGAGGCATGTGTTGGATAAATACACCGTAATTAACTGAAATATACGAGGTATGGGCACGATACATAAAAGGCATAGGATACACGCACACCTGTTACGCCGCAAAGCACAAATAGCCTATCTACAAGAAACACATATGGTGGAAAGTGAGGTGGTAAAACTTAAAAAGAAATGGAGGGGTCAAATTTTCTCTACCTCTTACTCGAACTACGCAAGGGGTTTCACGATTTGGGTGCGACATGGGGTTCCATTTGTAGCACATGAACAGAAAATTGATAAATGGGGCAGATATGTCTTTGTGCGAGGGGCCTTAGATGGGCAATTGGCAGTCTTGGGATCCATCTATGCCCCTAATGTTGACCAGGACAAATACTGGCACATGATAAGCGGAGCACTAGTGCGATGGAATACATGCCCATGGATCATTGGGGGGGACTGCAATGCGGTTATGGATGTGTCCTTAGACAGGTCACATCCACCACTACAAGGTGCGGGGGTGTTTAAACAGACTGAGGCATTGATAAGATGGACTGCAGGGTGGAGATTGTGTGATGTGTGGAGGATGCGACACCCCGGACACCGAGAATACTCATTCTACTCAGCAGTCCACGACCTGCACACTAGAATAGACAGAATCCTCTGCTCTGATAGCATAGCAATGCAGGTCCTCCAGTCTACATACCTACCCAAAACTTTCTCCGATCACAACCCACAAGAGATAAGCATTACATGGGGTAAAGTACCCACCCCGGTCCCGACATGGCGACTGTGGCCACTATTATTAGAAGACTCTGTGCTACGTAGTGACCTCTCACACACCATAGATTGCTATTCCGCGGAAAACAGTAACACAGCAACGAGTAGGCTAGTCGAGTGGGACGCCTTCAAGGCATGATTATGGGCAAGGCAATAAGTGTAACAGTGGGTGCCAGACAGGAACTCTATAGGTCCCTAATGGACACTGAAACTAAAATGGGCAGGCTAGAACAATTGGCCGCGACTGACGACACCCACAAAGGACCCCTTCAGGAGATAAGAATTAAGCACACTGAACTCCTAGAATCCCTTAGGGTGATAGATTACCAGGAATACACACGACGAACGCATGTGGAAGCGGACAGGGCTGGGACTCTGCTAGCTAGATTAATTTGCGACACCCCTCCCACAATAGTGATTCATGAAATCAGGACAGGGGGAGGAACAAAGGCCTCCACACAGGGCGATATTAATGAGGCATTCAGGACATACTACGCTTCACTATATAGCGCACCCATGGGAGTACCCACGGAGCAGACGGAAGCCTTCCTGTCTGCCTTGACATTCCCAGTGTTAGCGCCTTCGGCTCAAAAGGACCTGACAGGACCCATAACATCACAAGAAATAAAAATTGCTATAAAAGGGCTCACCCGTAATAAGACCCCCGGTATAAATGGCCTTCCCATCGAATTTTATGCTACATACGCGGAAACATTAGTGCCCAGATTAATGGACTTGTATAATGCAATATGGGAGGAGGGCTTTCTACCTCTTACCACTGCTCAAGCGATGGTAATATCATTGCCTAAGCCCGGTAGAGACCATACGGACATGGCCAATTACCGTCCACTGTCGCTGCTACCCACCGAGTACAAAATACTGAGTAAAGTACTGGCCAACAGGCTGCTGCCATTCCTGTCACGCTTGGTACATATGGACCAGACCGGATTCCTACCTGCGCGTAGTACTTCTCTAAACATCAGGAAATTGCACTATTTAATGACGGAAGCGCCCAAGCGGTTCCCCCACGCGGGCTGTCTCTCTTTAGACCTCAGGCAAGCGTTTGACTCGATCAATTGGGAGTATATGTTTCAGGCACTGCCGCACTTTGGGATACCGGAGGGTTACATGGCATGGCTACGGCTGCTGTACAAAACCCCAACAGCACGCACGAGAACAGGCAGACACATATCGGGTGAATATAAGATTCATAGAGGGACAAGGCAGGGTTGTCCGCTATCACCCCTGATCTTTATTCTGGCTCTAGAACCCCTGGCAATAGCAATGAGACAGAACCTCTTAGATCTGGGTATACCGGTAGGATGTACGACCCACCTCTTCTCAGCATATGCAGATGATATTATTATATATATCTGCGAGATCTTCGCCAACCCTTAAGACCACTCCATGAACTGTATGAGCGATTTGAAATTATATCCGGCCTCGCTGTAAACACCGCAAAATCGCATGCCTTTTTCTTCAGGGACCAAGCTGAGGACGCGAACATAAGCTTCGGGGACACACTACTCCAGGTAGCACCAACTACTTTTAAATACTTGGGTATCCAGATTTATAGAGCACATGCAGACATGCTGCAGGGTAAACTTGACAGAACAATACGATCTTTACGTTCCAGTGTTGTCTTTTGGACCTCATTGCCTTTGTCAGTTATGGGGAGAGCTGCAATAGCCAAAATGGTGCTCCTGCCACGCCTGTTATATTATTTCTCTAACCTGCCATTAATAGTGCCCTTATCCACCTTCAAAACACTGAATACCCTACTAATAGATCTTATCTGGGGTACGGGACGAAGACGCATCAGTTTGAAAAGGCTTCAAGTGGGCACCCATATGGGGGGACTGGGAGCCCCAGACGTTTGCGCGTATTATTTCGCCTGCCAGTTGCAATGGTTATCGTACTGGACGGCAGGTTGTAATCTCCAGGAAATAGGATACACTGATGCAGACATTAGCAATGGCACCCTACACGCCCTATTGTCACCAGGACACAAAACCCCGAGAGATCTGCCCCCATTGTTGAGTACTGCGATCGCGTGTTGGAAGGCGGCGTTGCGATACACAGGTGCGGCCTCCACATATGCTGGCAACATACCATTGCTGGGTATCCCGCTGACTGTTGGCATGCTCACCAAACGCACACTAATGCCCTGGACCGAGGTCAGTGTCACCACGGTCGCCGACCTCTTCGGACACGAGACGTTATTGGACCATGACACCTTTATTAACGAGATGGGTGCCCCAGCACACCTATATATAACACATGCTGCATTGGTACACTATATCAAAAAGCACTGGGCGGCACAAAGGCGCGAACCTGAACATAATGAATTGGTCAAGATGGTACACCATATGGGGAGGGGGAGACATTTGGTCCGCTGGATATATACTGGGCTCAGTACACACACTTGTGTTTCCCTAGACACGTTGAAAACTATTTGGATAGAAGAGATAGACAGAGACCTGTCGGAAAAGGAATGGGCGGTAATATTGGAGCATCCCAGGAAGGTGTCAAGGAACTCGAAATTTAAGTTAATCCAAACTATGATACTGCACCGGGCCTATTTGACTCCAGGTAGGCTGGACAAAATGTTCCCGCAAACACAACACTCATGCCCTAGATGCAAGGTGGAGGTGCATTACATATGCTGTGGTCATGCCTAATAATATTAGCATACTGGACCGCGGTTCGGGAGGTTACCGGTGAGGCAGCACATCATATGGTTCTAGACACAGTGGAAGAATGTCTGCTAGGTCTACATAAAAATAGGTCTAAACACAAGTTCAATACCGATTCATAGATCTGGCCATAATACTGGCTATCAGGAATATTACTATGCGATGGAAATCATGTAAACCTCCTAGGGTGTCCAGCTGGCTTGCGGAAATGTTGAGATGGGGCAGCGCAGAAGGCACAGCACTGCGCAGAGAGGAGGCGGGGGTCTGCGTAAGACGCCGATAGCAATGGAGTGGGAAGCTATGATGGAGGGGCTGAAGTCAGCGGAAATTAATCTAGATGTTTAAGTATGCCACATGTTTGACAGTGATATATGCTGCCTATGCCTTATCATCCAATGTACTGTACAGATACGGTGTATTACAACGCAAATACTTTGAATGAATCTCTGGTGCGCATGGTTCGATAATATTGATATGCAAAGGAAAAGTGACCAAGTTTGACGGGGAGGGGGGATTCATTTAAGGGAAGCTATTTGGTTTGTTGTTCTCTAAGATGGATAATATACTTCTCCATATACATATAATACATGTAACTGACGACTGTATATGTGGCACAGCGACGACTCTGCTGGTACCTTCGGACACACTTTCATGATGTAAGATATAGACCAATTATTATGTGTTCATGATGGCCTATGTTCATACATGTTTGCTGTTTTAATGGAATCATGATATGTAAGTAACATTGTGCGAATGTATATGGAACTTTGAAATTTGAAAATCAATATAAATATGTTTAAAAAAAAACTCTAAACCCACGTGAGAATGGGAATAATTACATATGCATACTATAGATACTAGTGGTTAGATTTACATATATACAATTTGCAAATTTCTCAAGATTACATTATAAGAAAGTTAAAGCGGTTATGGTTGGATAAAAATATATTACTTATTTACAGAGCATGATCTTCTCACAATTGCTGGGGTTCTTATGGTGCTTGTTCAGTCAGGCCTTCAGGGTGTTTTTGCGCTCAGGTGCAATAATCTTGGGCCTGGAGGGATCCCTGAGCCAGAGATAGCCAGATGTCCTCCATGCTAGTAATTCATTGGACCCACGCACTGAAGGGCTGTTAATCTGCATAGCATGCAAAAACAGTACACATGACGGCCCTGCTACATGCTGCTATCGGTCTGACCCTTGGTGACTAGACAATTGCTTTTAAATCATCTATTAGGAGCCAGACCTTTGTCTTATGAACAATGGAGTAGATAACATGACTTACAGCAGCTGCAGAGTGTCACAGATGAGGCCGCCCAGCCTCCATCACCCAACCACTGTCCAGACACACCAGAAGTTCTCGCGGTCAGGCTGGGCTCTCTGAGGAGATTCAAGTTCGGTATGGCAGGTCGACCGACCTTGCTTGCAGCAAAACCTGAGTCTTTGACTGCCAGCCCCACCCATCACCAACAATTGATCTTAAGTTTATAACTAAAATGGAGCACATTTTGGCTATTGGAACCAAACTGTTCGATGAAGGATTAGGCGCCCCCCATTACGTCAGTCAAAATTGTGATGCTGGAGGCAAAAACGACCCACATTGTTGCCAGATTGGACTTCCTCCTGCACAAATGGGAAATAGATTGGTGTAGTAGTGGGTAGGTATGACTTGTTCATTGTTCTCTTTAAATGGAACATTCTGAAGGTTTGGAATGTTAAAAGTGTTTCAGTATGTATTGGAATGTTATGAAATGTGGGGGAGGACTGGGAGAGAAGGTGCAGAACTGAGGAGCTGGTGTATATGTTTGTATGAAGAATGATACAATAAACATCTTCAAACTACTATGTTTGGTAGACATTGTTACTGTAGTTAGTTAACAGTGGGCCCATTTGTGCCCTGTGTTTGAATTTTTTTCTGGTGAGGCACTGCCCGCTCCACATGCACTGATAAGCAACTTCAAGGCACTATTTGCAAGCTTCATCACACATATGTTGCATAAAGACGCTCCAATTCCAGTCGCACAGCCAAAACACTGTTTGCGAAACTTTCTTTGGTCCATATTTATTCCATGTAATCAATGCTGCAACCAATTCTTTTCTTTATAATTCACTGTAAAGCTGATGAAAGTTCCAATTTTTCAAATGACACAATTATGCCCATCCGGGCCTTTTACAGCATCAAGCATCACGTGGGTACATGTTATTCACGATCAGAGACTCAGAATAGAATAATATCCCAATGCATTTCGGGCCTTCTTAGTGCCCTTCTTCAGGGGAGGCTGTCAAATTGAAATAACAAGCCGTTGTTAAGCCATATCTCAACCTATGGTATTTAAACATCCATACGTGCTGTGCACAAACCATGTATCCATACAATGAATCGTGAAAATAACCAAATTCCTTCAAACAATTTGCTTTTTTGTCCCTATATTTACCTTTGCGTCTCCTCAACCACCTTTAATAATAAATCCCCGTAAGGACTACGTGCAATGCAGTAACATCCCCTACGTCCATCCTTGATTTTATACCTGCCAGGCCCTACAACTGCTCACTACCTCTCCATACTGCCTACTTAAACTCATCCTGTGATGCATAGTCTGTTGTTAAGGTGGGATACAGGTAATGGGAATCAGGTGATTTGTGGCGGTTACATCACGGGATGAGTTTAAGTAGGCAGTATAGAGAGGTAGTGAGCAGTTGTACGGCCTCACAGCCACGTTGCAAGGAGTCATTGGAATCGTTATAAGTAAAGATGAAGGAGAAGCAGGTATATGGGGTTTCTGAGTGTGAAGTAGATCGTATAAATGAATGGGGAGCAAGAGTACAGTTTGGGAGGTTTAACATCAGGTGGAACATACAGTTTGGGTTTGTTTAATGGGAGGTGAATGAGCACAGTGGGTGGATAGGACTTTGTTTCGTAACGCGGTCGAAATTGGCAGGTATAAAATCGAGGATGGATGTAGGGGAGGTTACTGCATTGCACGTAATCCTTACAGGGATTTAATATTATTAAAGGCATTTGAAGTTATTCTGATTGTTCCTTTACATCCTGTCCTGCGACCAACGTGTCTCACGGTTATCCCTATAACTTTCCACCATTTCTATGTGGCAGTCACTGTAGTAATATGGATCCTCCCGGACCAGCTTATTCTAAATCCCCTTTTGTTGATTTTAGGAATTTCGCCCCTCATCCCAACCCTTGTCCTGAGTAAGACCCTCCTAGTAAGGTTGCATTACTACCTACCATGTCGTGGGGTCCAAACGTCGACAACCTTCCTGCCTACCATCTTCTACCCCAAGCATGATAACTACTATAGTTTAGAAGCATGGTACATGTACTTTGAACGTTGCATACATTTGTGTTTTGTGTCTCTGGCTCATTCCAGTAGCCAGAAGTGTAATTTGTCTAATGAGGTCGGTTTGACCTTTACTTTGTCACTTCCCTAAACCTTGCACTACTCCTTCCACTGACACCTTCCCTTCCTCTCCCTCTGGGGCACTCATGTTTATGATGTTTACATGCATTTTGTGTATAATGAATTTTGGACGACGTATTGTGATTAAATAACAATACGTCTTAGAAAATTTACTACATCTGTTTTTCATGTTTATCTATTTCTTGCATATAAACCAGTGTTCTGGGACCCCTCTCTCTTTTTGTACTGATATAACACCCAGGTCCCAGTGACTTTTCTTGGGTATACCCTTTTCCGTAACGTTTCTTGCTGCTTGCAGCATCCTCGAAGGAGGTGATAGGGGGTCACAGTTCATTCATAACATCTATTACAAACAAGTATTTGCAATGCAATAGGTTTTGCATTCACGCAAGTTTGAGCTATTGGCATTAAACTCTCACAAATGTAAGACCTATTGCATTGCAATAAAGGGCCTTCTTGACCACTTGTTAGATTGTAAATATCAGATGAAGAAACTGGCCTGCGATGTCTTCAAAGTAGTGAAAAATAGTGCAGTGAAGAAGAAGTGTAAGTGTTGTAAAACACACAGACACACAAAGCGTGAAGTGAGAGTTACATATGATCCGAGCTATAAACACTAACAAAGCGCTCCAACACCTTTCGCTCTGTGATTACACTGTCGCTGCTCAGGAGGAAGAGCGAGAGGGGGCTATTTCCTGCTATCTCTGTGATTAAGTGTGCAGTGTGGCATTGCGTAATGTCATTACTATCTTTCGCCTAATAAAAAACACTCCAGCTGTAGTAGGGCCCTGGCTTCACCTCCAGGTGCAGGGCGGGTTGTACTTTTTGGCAGGCATGGAGGGAGAGAGAGATGGTCTCGGCTACAGCTCTAGCTCCAGCCATGTACAGTGCCCCTGCTATTACTAGTGAGTGAGAGGCACTGAGGTGGTGGTATTGGTATTGGTGGTATTGATGGTGGTGGTGGTGGTATTGGTAGTGGTGATATTGGTGGTGCTGGTACTGGTGGTGCTGGTATTCGTGGTAATTGTGGTGGTGGTATTGGTGGTGCTGGTATTGGTGGTATTGGTGGTGGTGGTATTGGTGGTGGTATTAGTAGTGGTGAAGGTGGCATTAGTGGTGGTATTGGTGGCAGTATTGGGGGTATTGGTGGTATTGTTGGTATCGGTGGTGGAGGTTGTATTGGTGGTGGTATTGGTGGTGGTGGGGTATTAGGGTGGTGGTGGTGGTATTGCTGGTGGTGGTGTTGGTATTGGCGGTGGCATTGGTGGTGGTTGTAATTTTACTGGTTGTGGTGGTATTGGTAATGGTAGTATTGGTGGTGGTGGTATTGGTGGTGGTGGTATTGGTGGTGGTATTGGTGGTGGTGTTATTGGTGGTGGTGTTATTGGTGGTGGTGGTGTTGATGTTGGTGTTGGTGATGATCGTATTGGTGGTGGTGGTGGTATTGGTATTGGTGGTATTGGTGGTGGTGGTGGTATTGGTGGTGGTATTGGTGGTAGTGGTATTAGTTTTGGTGGTATTGGTGGTGGTGTTGATGTTAATAAAAAAGGCTTTTGAAAACAACCCATCAGGTGGCTTTAGTACAGATGCCATGTAACATAGATGTGCTCTTGTCAGCTTCAGCCCATTCACACAGGAATATGTGCTAGCTGGAATTCACATGACTTAATTCGCTAATCATTTCTAAATCCATTTTTCTTGGGTGGGGAGGGTTGATACAGATATGATATAATGCTGGGTTAAAGTGATTGAAAGCAGGCCCCACTGTTATGGGGGCGGCTGTGCTGCTTATAAAAACATAAGTGGCTTCAGCTAAAGCAGCGCATGTCCGGCCTGCAGGGAAACTCAATAAAGTAAATAGTGTTTACAGACTAAATACGGGGGCATGCGAGAAATATAAGTGAGCTGCCAAAGACAGAACAATCAAAAATATTTTGCTGACGGTATGGAAATTTCTGCTGGAGGTTAAGGTACATGCAGCGCACTCTTTTTAAAAAAAAAAAGCAAATATAATTGACAAGAATGATACCTTTCTCCCACAAAAAATAGGAACTGTCCATCGAATGTCGAGACAGGTGGTAACAAGCTGAGCAAATGCCCTGCGAAAAAAAGCATCAATAGTTGTTAGTTTAAGCATACGACGACAATCCAACACACTCCTATCATATCTCATAAAGTGGAGTTTATTTATTCATGTACGATCAAATAAAAACTATGCCTCCCATTTAATTATTAAATAAAAACAATTACATCTCTGTTGATGCTTTTCTCTAAATTCGCAATAGAAATGACATTGATGATCCTTCTGTAAAACCGGTTTCAGCACCACAATAAAGCTGATCAACAATAAAAATGTTGTCAAATTATCAGGACCCCCAAGGTGATATAAA
Source organism: Lissotriton helveticus (assembly GCF_964261635.1). Taxonomy (NCBI): domain Eukaryota; kingdom Metazoa; phylum Chordata; class Amphibia; order Caudata; family Salamandridae; genus Lissotriton; species Lissotriton helveticus. The sequence goes on along the minus strand of NC_136061.1, from coordinate 380,763,765 downwards.
TCTCTTCTGGCAGAAAATGAAAAGGTCTCCTTTCTGGGTGTGTGGGTGGAGTGAAATTGTGTGGTGTGGGTTGGAGGCAGGGGTGTCACAGGTGAATTTTAAGTTTTACATACCAAGGGAATAAAAAATAAAATCCTGAAACGCGTAAGGGGCAGAAGTCTACATGCAACGGAAGTGGGGGCTCCTTTGCTCAGAGACAGGCTGTGCCATGTGAAGGGGGTACCCACAGGCTTCCAGAACAGCTCTAATTTCTGAGAGGTTTTTGTTTCCACACCTCAGATTCCTACCTAAAGCTCTGTGTCAATCATTGGTCTGCCATTTGGGAAGCTGTGCCCGAAGATGATTGCTTTGTCCTCTACGCACACCGTTCCTATCCGTGAAATAAGGTAGCGCTCCACAAATGACACCATGTTCCCATGTTGCAGCTTCTCCGGCACTCTGAGGAGCGGAGAAAAGGAAAACCTTGCTCAGAGCCTCCTGCCTTCATGTTTCTGTCGCTTAACTAAATAATTATTTACAATGGCATAGGTCTCGCATTTAAATGCAAGACTTATGGCATTGCAAACTGACGGCAGCCATTGTCCCTGCTTTGAAAGTGACAGCGGGCATGGCGCGCTAAATGTAAGCTGAGTACGTTATCGTGGCTAATGTAGGAGAAGCTCAATAAAGAGAATAAAGTACTGTGTAACAACCAAGTAAAGGGGGCAGGAGCGATGAGTGGATTCAAATGACAATAAAAATAAACAAAAGAAGAGAGGTTGAAATATCAAAAAAGCCACATAGATGGAGCGAAACAACTAGTGGAACTCACACCCTATTTGGGTGGAGAAGAAAGCCCTCACACACCGACCTAGTCAGTGTCATGCTTCATCATTGGGCCCCACCAAAGAGGCCGAGTGCCTCTTTGGTGTGCTGCGACGCCAGAAGACTGCAGAGCTGGTTGTGTGAAGTGGGCATGTTGTGAGATTAACTAAAAGTAAAAAGTGTCTAAAGGGTATCTACAAAAAGTTTTAATGAATGATCCCTAGGACACGGATAAAAGGTTTAAGTGTCTGAATTTTATTGCCAAAGGTAATGGATGGGTAATTCAGAGTTAAGTATTAAGTCAGTCAACATGTTTCAGCCTTACGGGAGGTTTCAATTTACCTAGGCATTCGTCAGGACAGAAAATAAACCCCGGCGGTATGGACTCTCTAATCGTCCACCCTGACCTGGGGGCGTGAAAGTGAAAAATTAACAAAAAGTGATAAAGTGCATAAAAAAGTGGAAGAGCACAATGCTCATTCCAAAAATACTCCTAATTCTGGAGTGTATCTGCACCTGCGGAGCACAAAAACAAACAAACACATAAGACATACAAACAATTAGTTGTAACGCTGTGTCATCACGTTTTTTTGACCATGGTGCTCCATAGTAGTGGCATAGAATGTGTTTCCCAAGTAAACACTAGAATTAACACCATCCGCACACCCTATGGGGATGATACCTCTAGCTCTGGGAAGTGAGGTGAAAATGGTGTTTATATTAAAAGCCAAATGAAGGGTTAAAACACGATATGGGTGCTTCAAGGGATCAATGGACCAAAGGTCTGTGACCCCCAATGAAAGGTTGCATAAATACCAACATATCTCACTTTAAAATATGGCGCTAATTGCTCCATGGGTCTCAAGAGGGGGGTAGGAGCGTCCCTGGCACATCCTAAAAATAAAATGGAAAGGCTAGAAATGCACAGAATCGGAGTTAGACTTAGCTCGAAAAAGTAGTTCATGTCCGGTCATCCTGGTGAAGTTACTCACGCCCTCAGCGCTCGCTGCCCACTTGAACACCTAGTATTCCCTCAAACCGGACCCCGTCGATGGAGAGCGGGGCTGGTAAATGAGTTTAAATGCTTGTTTCTTCCCTTCGGCGCTCTTCCGGGTGGGCGTGGCCTCGCGGGAGCGAGGCCTGGGAGCGCGCCACTCCGGAAATGGGGCGGAGTGCATCTCCACAACGAGGCTTGGATATTATAGCCTATGGGAGAGCTAGCTTCTAAACTAGTAAACAGAAGTAAAGTCAAGCAGCGAAACGAAGCCTGCATTCAGAGATCGTTTAGAGATGTGAAAATCTCACAGCATGTGTGTTTCAAGTTAATTCAATACAGATGGTAGACAAAGTGGAGTTATTCACTCAAGTGAATATATGCTGCTACAAACCTTAACTATATATCATTCATGCTAGGAAGAATTACAGTATCCATCGGAGTTACTACTATCGAAAAGTAAAATTCAGAAGACAAAGTAATGTCGCATATTTTGCAAAAAGATTTGCAAAAAGATTTCCGGGTCACTAGGTGTAAGAGAGAAGTATAGGTGATACATAGGTGGGGACTATCAACACAGAACCGTATTCCATGGAATATCATCATTGAGCCCAATGATGTTGGTCCCCAAGCGATACACCCAGCGCTGCTCTTTTTCAAAAAGCCTGTTGGCGACATTTGTGGTACCAGTGATTATCTCAATTATTGTCCATTTCATAGCATTGGTGGTATGATTGGACTCCAAAAAATGCCTGCTTAGTTTAGTAGTTGCTTTTTTGCACCTTATGTTACTCCGGTGTTCGCCAATACGCTGTTTCACTTTGCGTGTGGTCATGCCAACATAACGAAGGGAACAGGGACAAGTGATTAGATATACTGCATTGGTGGAATTACAATTGGTATGCGCAGTCTGTGTCCAGGTTTTTCCTTGTTCCAGCGAGAGTGTTTTCTAGGCTTCCGTTAGGTGGCAGACGCTGCAGTCTGAACATGGGTAGTGCCCTATGATCGGAGGCAAACCCCACGTTGTAGTGACTGAAGAGATTTTTGGGGTTATTTTCTCTTTAGGGCGGATGTGAACTAACGCATCTTTTAGGCTATGACCCTTTTTGAAGGAAAAAAGAGGTTTTTCCCAATCCTTCTTTACTGACGTTATAATGCTCCAATGCTTATTTATTGTTTTCTTCATGTGGTTGGAGAGACCATTGAATGTAGTTACACAGGTGAGTGGTACACCCTCTTGATTGTTGGTTTTTTCTTTTAGCAGGGCTTCTCTCGGCTGGTTTCTTGCTCTCTTATAGCCTTTACTGAGGGTTGATGATGGATATCCCCTCTCTCTTAGTTTGTCAGTTAGGCCTGAGGCTTGTTCCTTGAAGTCGGTTATTGTACTACAGTTCCGTCTCAACCTCAGGTACTGTCCATAAGGGAGATTCTCCTTTAGGGGGCGGGGATGAAAACTGTTAAAGTCAAGTAGATTGTTTTTAGCTGTAGGTTTGTGGTGAGTTTTTGTGGTTAGGCATGTGTCCGTTACCGAAATTACTACATCCAGAAAAACGATATCTGTTTTGCTTGTGGTGTTAGTGAACCTCAGATTGTGGTCAAGGACGTTAATCCACAGCAAAAAGGAATTAAGGTCATCGTCACTGCCTGTCCATAGAAGCAGAATATCGTCGATGTAGCGCTTCCATAGAAGCATGGAAGATCTGAATTCCGCGGTTTGTGGCAGGATGTGTTGTTCTTCAAAATCAGCCACATAGAGCCCTGCCACACTCGGGGCAAAAGTATTGCCCATGGAAGTCCCCGAGCATTGGAGAAACATCTTGTTCTTAAAGGAGAAAAAATTCTCCTTGAGTGCTATTGTTGCACATTCGATAATGAACTCCTTCGGTGTTTGATATTGCCATTCAATGGAGTCTAGTGCCTTAACCAGGACTTCGATGGTATCGTTCTGGGGGATGCTTGTGTATAAACTTTCAACATCCAAAGTCACCAGAGTGACTGAGTTTGCTTCGAATGTGATGTCTGCGAGGAGACGTAATAGACTCTTCGTGTCTTTTAGATAAGAAGGGGTTGCTTGTACTAGTGGCTTTAGGAATTGGTCACAAAAGCGCTATAGGAGCTCCAAAAGGGAGCCTATCCCTGACACTATGGGACGTCCAGGTGGCGGCAAACGATTTTTATGCATTTTGGGCAATGTGTAAAAATATGGAACAATGTTACTGTTGGTGTTGAGAAATTCCGCTTCATTTTTGGAAAGATGTCCCCTTTCTTCGGCCTGCCTGACCAGGGTGGTGATCCTTTTGGTAAGGGCAGCAGAGGGATCAGTCATCAGAGGAGTGTAGTTCCTGTTGTCTTTTAGAAGATCTTCACAGGTTTTGTTCGTAATCAATGGTACTTTGTATGACAATACCTCCACCTTTGTCCGCTGGCTTGATGGTTATTGAGGTGTCATTCTGTAATAGTTGAAGTGCTTGATATTCAGCAGTGGTGAAATTGCCAAACGTTTTAGGATTTTGGCTGGACTCTAGGTCTTTGAACACTGCCTGTTCAAAGGCAGTGATAGCTGCTGGTACAGCATATGGAGGGGGAATGAATGTTGAGTTGGGTCTTAACCCAGTGTCACCCCTCCTAATAGATTCATTGGGGTCTGGTTTTCCTTCAAAGAAGGCTTTCAGTTTTAGCTTGCGGAAGAATCCGGCAAGTTCGCAATGTAGTCTAAACTTATCGGGTCGTGCCGTCGGGACAAAGCCGAGGCCTTTCTCTAAGACCTGGCACTCAATTGGTGACAAGACTCTTTCCGACAGGTTAGTGACCAGGCTCACACTCCGCTCGTTCCTGGCTGTTGAATGCTGCTGCGAGTGTGGTTCGCTACAGAGTCGTCCTCTGTCCAGGAGACCCTGCTGTTGCCTCTCCTCTTGCCCCGTCCTCTCCGGCCGCTCTCTAAAAAAGGCGGTCTGTATTGGTTGTGGAAGTGGACCGGGGGCACAAATCCTGGATTCCAACCCATGAAGGGGTACTGGGGTTGTTGGTAAGGGTAGGGAGGTGGGCCCATCTCCATTTGCGGTAGCTGCCATTGCGGGTGGTGATTCGAGTTGCCCGGTCTCCCTCTGTTGTTCCTATTGCCAAGATTACCTCTTCTCCTTGGTTTTTTAAAGGAACCATTACTTGATCCGCTGGTGTTGGAGGAGTCATCATCAGATTGGTCTGATTTACTCGCATTTCTAACTGGGGGGACAAAGTCTGCTGCGGAGTAAGGATATACTGTTTCAAAAGCAAATTTCTTTTGATCCTTTTGAAATTTAGTTGCTTTCGATTGCATTAGATTATCCTTATACTCATTCATTTCTTTATTGAGTTCGTCCAACCTTTTCTTATACCCAGTTATTGTGGCCTTAAAATGAGACTCAGTCTCTCTGATTTCAATCATCAGTGCCTCTGATAGTCTGAGTGCAGTTTTTATAATTAGAACGAGCCAATCTCGCGTGCAATGCCACGCGATCATGGCCCAGTCTTTTCTGAAAGTCGCATCATTGAGGAAGATGCGAAGGGCGTTAGTGACTAGTAGGCCCCTCGGTGCTGTGTTTGAAATGAGGTACTGTTTCAGGATGGTACGGTGTAGAATAGTGCGGATATGATCGCGCTTTTTTTCGGTGAGATTCTCCCACTCTGTCGTATTTGCTATTGCTTGGGATATATGAGGGTCAGCGAATAAAGTGGGATCAGACATAAGCGCCTCCACTTCAGATTCTGAGTAAGTCAAGCCTAGGTTCGCCATGGTGAGACCAAAAGGGAGATAACAGTAAAACAGGCAACGGTACGGAAAAGTTACCTTGCCTGAAGTAAAAACAAACTCTCACAGCTGTGCGCTGCTAAGGTACAAAAGTAACAATGGGAGAGACAGGGAAAATCAGGAACACTCTCTTGATCCCCGGTTTCATGCAAATAAACAAAAGAAGAGAGGTTGAAATATCAAAAAAGCCACATAGATGGAGCGAAACAACTAGTGGAACTCACACCCTATTTGGGTGGAGAAGAAAGCCCTCACACACCGACCTAGTCAGTGTCATGCTTCATCATTGGGCCCCACCAAAGAGGCCGAGTGCCTCTTTGGTGTGCTGCGACGCCAGAAGACTGCAGAGCTGGTTGTGTGAAGTGGGCGTGTTGTGAGATTAACTAAAAGTAAAAAGTGTCTAAAGGGTATCTACAAAAAGTTTTAATGAATGATCCCTAGGACACGGATAAAAGGTTTAAGTGTCTGAATTTTATTGCCAAAGGTAATGGATGGTTAATTCAGAGTTAAGTATTAAGTCAGTCAATATGTTTCAGCCTTACGGGAGGTTTCAATTTACCTAGTCATTCGTCAGGACAGAAAATAAACCCCGGCGGTATGGACTCTCTAATCGTCCACCCTGACCTGGGGGCGTGAAAGTGAAAAATTAACAAAAAGTGATAAAGTGCATAAAAAAATGGAAGAGCACAATGCACATTCCAAAAATACTCCTAATTCTGGAGTGTATCTGCACCTGCGGAGCAACAAAACAAACGAACACATAAGACATACAAACAATTAGTTGTAACGCTGTGTCATCACGTTTTTTTGACCATGGTGCTCCATAGTAGTGGCATAGAATGTGTTTCCCAAGTAAACGCTAGAATTAACACCATCCGCACACCCTATGGGGATGATACCTCTAGCTCTGGGAAGTGAGGTGAAAATGGTGTTTATATTAAAAGCCAAATGAAGGGTTAAAACACAATATGGGTGCTTCAAGGGATCAATGGACCAAAGGTCTGTGACCCCCAATGAAAGGTTGCATAAATACCAACATATCTCACTTTAAAATATGGCGCTAATTGCTCCATGGGTCTCAGGAGGGGGGTAGGAGCGTCCCTGGCACATCCTAAAAATAAAATGGAAAGGCTAGAAATGCACAGAATCGGAGTTAGACTTAGCTCGAAAAAGTAGTTCATGTCCGGTCATCCTGGTGAAGTTACTCACTCCCTCAGCGCTCGCTGCCCACTTGAACACCTAGTATTCCCTCAAACCGGACCCCGAAGATGGAGAGCGGGGCCGGTAAATGAGTTTAAATGCGCGTTTCTTCCCTTTGGCGCTCTTCCGGGTGGGCGTGGCCTCGCGGAAGCGAGGCCTGGGAGCGCGCCACTCCGGAAATGGGGCGGAGTGCATCTCCACAACGAGGCTTGGATACTATAGCCTATGGGGGAGCTAGCTTCTAAACTAGTAAACAGAAGTAAAGTCAAGCAGCGAAACGAAGCCTGCATTCAGAGATCGTTTAGAGATGTGAAAATCTCACAGCATGTGTGTTTCAAGTTAATTCAATACAGATGGTAGACAAAGTGGAGTTATTCACTCGAGTGAATATATGCTGCTACAAACCTTAACTATATATCATTCATGCTAGGAAGAATTACAGTATCCATCGGAGTTACTACTATCGAAAAGTAAAATTCAGAAGACAAAGTAATGTCGCATATTTTGCAAAAAGATTTGCAAAAAGATTTCCGGGTCACTAGGTGTAAGAGAGAAGTATAGGTGATACATAGGTGGGGACTATCAACACAGAACCGTATTCCATGGAATATCATCATTGAGCCCAATGATGTTGGTCCCCAAGCGATACACCCAGCGCTGCTCTTTTTCAAAAAGCCTGTTGGCGACATTTGTGGTACCAGTGATTATCTCAATTATTGTCCATTTCATAGCATTGGTGGTATGATTGGACTCCAAAAAATGCCTGCTTAGTTTAGTAGTTGCTTTTTTGCACCTTATGTTACTCCGGTGTTCGCCAATACGCTGTTTCACTTTGCGTGTGGTCATGCCAACATAACGAAGGGAACAGGGATAAGTGATTAGATATACTGCATTGGTGGAATTACAATTGGTATGCGCAGTCTGTGTCCAGGTTTTTCCTTGTTCCAGCGAGAGTGTTTTCGAGGCTTCCGTTAGGTGGCAGACGCTGCAGTCTGAACATGGGTAGTGCCCTATGATCGGAGGCAAACCCCACGTTGTAGTGACTGAAGAGATTTTTGGGGTTATTTTCTCTTTAGGGCGGATGTGAACTAACGCATCTTTTAGGCTATGACCCTTTTTGAAGGAAAAAAGAGGTTTTTCCCAATCCTTCTTTACTGACGTTATAATGCTCCAATGCTTATTTATTGTTTTCTTCATGTGGTTGGAGAGACCATTGAATGTAGTTACACAGGTGAGTGGTACACCCTCTTGATTGTTGGTTTTTTCTTTTAGCAGGGCTTCTCTCGGCTGGTTTCTTGCTCTCTTATAGCCTTTACTGAGGGTTGATGATGGATATCCCCTCACTCTTAGTTTGTCAGTTAGGCCTGAGGCTTGTTCCTTGAAGTCGGTTATTGTACTACAGTTCCGTCTCAACCTCAGGTACTGTCCATAAGGGAGATTCTCCTTTAGGGGGCGGGGATGAAAACTGTTAAAGTCAAGTAGATTGTTTTTAGCTGTAGGTTTGTGGTGAGGTTTTGTGGTTAGGCATGTGTCCGTTACCGAAATTACTACATCCAGAAAAACGATATCTGTTTTGCTTGTGGTGTTAGTGAACCTCAGATTGTGGTCAAGGACGTTAATCCACAGCAAAAAGGAATTAAGGTCATCGTCACTGCCTGTCCATAGAAGCAGAATATCGTCGATGTAGCGCTTCCATTAAGCATGGAAGATCTGAATTCCGCGGTTTGTGGCAGGATGTGTTGTTCTTCAAAATCAGCCACATAGAGCCCTGCCACACTCGGGGCAAAAGTATTGCCCATGGAAGTCCCCGAGCATTGGAGAAACATCTTGTTCTTAAAGGAGAAAAAATTCTCCTTGAGTGCTATTGTTGCACATTCGATAATGAACTCCTTCGGTGTTTGATATTGCCATTCAATGGAGTCTAGTGCCTTAACCAGGACTTCGATGGTATCGTTCTGGGGGATGCTTGTGTATAAACTTTCAACATCCAAAGTCACCAGAGTGACTGAGTTTGCTTCGAATGTGATGTCTGCGAGGAGACGTAATAGACTCTTCGTGTCTTTTAGATAAGAAGGGGTTGCTTGTACTAGTGGCTTTAGGAATTGGTCACAAAAGCGCTATAGGGGCTCCAAAAGGGAGCCTATCCCTGACACTATGGGACGTCCAGGTGGCGGCAAACGATTTTTATGCATTTTGGGCAATGTGTAAAAATATGGAACAATGTTACTGTTGGTGTTGAGAAATTCCGCTTCATTTTTGGAAAGATGTCCCCTTTCTTCGGCCTGCCTGACCAGGGTGGTGATCCTTTTGGTAAGGGCAGCAGAGGGATCAGTCATCAGAGGAGTGTAGTTCCTGTTGTCTTTTAGAAGATCTTCACAGGTTTTGTTCGTAATCAATGGTACTTTGTATGACAATACCTCCACCTTTGTCCGCTGGCTTGATGGTTATTGAGGTGTCATTCTGTAATAGTTGAAGTGCTTGATATTCAGCAGTGGTGAAATTGCCAAACGTTTTAGGATTTTGGCTGGACTCTAGGTCTTTGAACACTGCCTGTTCAAAGGCAGTGATAGCTGCTGGTACAGCATATGGAGGGGGAATGAATGTTGAGTTGGGTCTTAACCCAGTGTCACCCCTCCTAATAGATTCATTGGGGTCTGGTTTTCCTTCAAAGAAGGCTTTCAGTTTTAGCTTGCGGAAGAATCCGGCAAGTTCGCAATGTAGTCTAAACTTATCGGGTCGTGCCGTCGGGACAAAGCCGAGGCCTTACTCTAAGACCTGGCACTCAATTGGTGACAAGACTCTTTCCGACAGGTTAGTGACCAGGCTCACACTCCGCTCGTTCCTGGCTGTTGAATGCTGCTGCGAGTGTGGTTCGCTACAGAGTCGTCCTCTGTCCAGGAGACCCTGCTGTTGCCTCTCCTCTTGCCCCGTCCTCTCCGGCCGCTCTCTAAAAAAGGCGGTCTGTATTGGTTGTGGAAGTGGACCGGGGGCACAAATCCTGGATTCCAACCCATGAAGGGGTACTGGGGTTGTTGGTAAGGGTAGGGAGGTGGGCCCATCTCCATTTGCGGTAGCTGCCATTGCGGGTGGTGATTCGAGTTGCCCGGTCTCCCTCTGTTGTTCCTATTGCCAAGATTACCTCTTCTCCTTGGTTTTTTAAAGGAACCATTACTTGATCCGCTGGTGTTGGAGGAGTCATCATCAGATTGGTCTGATTTACTCGCATTTCTAACTGGGGGGACAAAGTCTGCTGCGGAGTAAGGATATACTGTTTCAAAAGCAAATTTCTTTTGATCCTTTTGAAATTTAGTTGCTTTCGATTGCATTAGATTATCCTTATACTCATTCATTTCTTTATTGAGTTCGTCCAACCTTTTCTTATACCCAGTTATTGTGGCCTTAAAATGAGACTCAGTCTCTCTGATTTCAATCATCAGTGCCTCTGATAGTCTGAGTGCAGTTTTTATAATTAGAACGAGCCAATCTCGCGTGCAATGCCACGCGATCATGGCCCAGTCTTTTCTGAAAGTCGCATCATTGAGGAAGATGCGAAGGGCGTTAGTGACTAGTAGGCCCCTCGGTGCTGTGTTTGAAATGAGGTACTGTTTCAGGATGGTACGGTGTAGAATAGTGCGGATATGATCGCGCTTTTTTTCGGTGAGATTCTCCCACTCTGTCGTATTTGCTATTGCTTGGGATATATGAGGGTCAGCGAATAAAGTGGGATCAGACATAAGCGCCTCCACTTCAGATTCTGAGTAAGTCAAGCCTAGGTTCGCCATGGTGAGACCAAAAGGGAGATAACAGTAAAACAGGCAACGGTACGGAAAAGTTACCTTGCCTGAAGTAAAAACAAACTCTCACAGCTGTGCGCTGCTAAGGTACAAAAGTAACAATGGGAGAGACAGGGAAAATCAGGAACACTCTCTTGATCCCCGGTTTCATGCAAATAAACAAAAGAAGAGAGGTTGAAATATCAAAAAAGCCACATAGATGGAGCGAAACAACTAGTGGAACTCACACCCTATTTGGGTGGAGAAGAAAGCCCTCACACACCGACCTAGTCAGTGTCATGCTTCATCATTGGGCCCCACCAAAGAGGCCGAGTGCCTCTTTGGTGTGCTGCGACGCCAGAAGACTGCAGAGCTGGTTGTGTGAAGTGGGCGTGTTGTGAGATTAACTAAAAGTAAAAAGTGTCTAAAGGGTATCTACAAAAAGTTTTAATGAATGATCCCTAGGACACGGATAAAAGGTTTAAGTGTCTGAATTTTATTGCCAAAGGTAATGGATGGTTAATTCAGAGTTAAGTATTAAGTCAGTCAATATGTTTCAGCCTTACGGGAGGTTTCAATTTACCTAGTCATTCGTCAGGACAGAAAATAAACCCCGGCGGTATGGACTCTCTAATCGTCCACCCTGACCTGGGGGCGTGAAAGTGAAAAATTAACAAAAAGTGATAAAGTGCATAAAAAAATGGAAGAGCACAATGCACATTCCAAAAATACTCCTAATTCTGGAGTGTATCTGCACCTGCGGAGCAACAAAACAAACGAACACATAAGACATACAAACAATTAGTTGTAACGCTGTGTCATCACGTTTTTTTGACCATGGTGCTCCATAGTAGTGGCATAGAATGTGTTTCCCAAGTAAACGCTAGAATTAACACCATCCGCACACCCTATGGGGATGATACCTCTAGCTCTGGGAAGTGAGGTGAAAATGGTGTTTATATTAAAAGCCAAATGAAGGGTTAAAACACAATATGGGTGCTTCAAGGGATCAATGGACCAAAGGTCTGTGACCCCCAATGAAAGGTTGCATAAATACCAACATATCTCACTTTAAAATATGGCGCTAATTGCTCCATGGGTCTCAGGAGGGGGGTAGGAGCGTCCCTGGCACATCCTAAAAATAAAATGGAAAGGCTAGAAATGCACAGAATCGGAGTTAGACTTAGCTCGAAAAAGTAGTTCATGTCCGGTCATCCTGGTGAAGTTACTCACTCCCTCAGCGCTCGCTGCCCACTTGAACACCTAGTATTCCCTCAAACCGGACCCCGAAGATGGAGAGCGGGGCCGGTAAATGAGTTTAAATGCGCGTTTCTTCCCTTTGGCGCTCTTCCGGGTGGGCGTGGCCTCGCGGAAGCGAGGCCTGGGAGCGCGCCACTCCGGAAATGGGGCGGAGTGCATCTCCACAACGAGGCTTGGATACTATAGCCTATGGGGGAGCTAGCTTCTAAACTAGTAAACAGAAGTAAAGTCAAGCAGCGAAACGAAGCCTGCATTCAGAGATCGTTTAGAGATGTGAAAATCTCACAGCATGTGTGTTTCAAGTTAATTCAATACAGATGGTAGACAAAGTGGAGTTATTCACTCGAGTGAATATATGCTGCTACAAACCTTAACTATATATCATTCATGCTAGGAAGAATTACAGTATCCATCGGAGTTACTACTATCGAAAAGTAAAATTCAGAAGACAAAGTAATGTCGCATATTTTGCAAAAAGATTTGCAAAAAGATTTCCGGGTCACTAGGTGTAAGAGAGAAGTATAGGTGATACATAGGTGGGGACTATCAACACAGAACCGTATTCCATGGAATATCATCATTGAGCCCAATGATCTTGGTCCCCAAGCGATACACCCAGCGCTGCTCTTTTTCAAAAAGCCTGTTGGCGACATTTGTGGTACCAGTGATTATCTCAATTATTGTCCATTTCATATCATTGGTGGTATGATTGGACTCCAAAAAATGCCTGCTTAGTTTAGTAGTTGCTTTTTTGCACCTTATGTTACTCCGGTGTTCGCCAATACGCTGTTTCACTTTGCGTGTGGTCATGCCAACATAACGAAGGGAACAGGGACAAGTGATTAGATATACTGCATTGGTGGAATTACAATTGGTATGCGCAGTCTGTGTCCAGGTTTTTCCTTGTTCCAGCGAGAGTGTTTTCGAGGCTTCCGTTAGGTGGCAGACGACATGGCCACACTAAGGAGGGACTAACAAGCCTATTAAGGAATTAAACGCCAGCATTTACGAAGGACAAAGACGCAAGCCAATGGAAAATATGGGTGGGGCTTCTCCTCTGTACTCTACCTACAACAGATTGCGTGAGCAGCACTTGCGCCTGGCTCAAGCTCGACCTAAAAACCCACAGTGGCTCTAATTATGCAAGGCAGTGTGCTGAACTCATCACCTTTGTTTTAAGAGAGACAATGCTTACCCATTAACGCTTGTATGAGAGACCACAGCTGCACTTTAAAGCCAATCTCTGCCATCTTCCTGTGCTTCCAAGCAAACAAAACTGAAATTCCAAATTGTCTTGATTAGTAATTGCATTTATATATTTTTACTACTCATGTGAGGGGTAATAAGCGCCAGTGCTTACTTTAATCCAGTGGTTTCCAGTGCCCAGCACTGGCCCTTAATCAGCAACACCAGAGCTTTTCATGAGAACCAGTTAAGGACACATATATTTATGGTAGGCATGGGAAGATTAAGGTATTTGCCCAGAATCACAGGATTTTGAACCAATGCTGAAACTCAAACCTGGTTCCCTAGCTCCAAAGTCAGCAGCTCTGGCCATTACGCCACACACCCTCCCCACTTTTATGTTTATTAGCTGGTTCTGTTTTAGGCGGAGCAAGCTGCCTTCTCACGAGAGTCCGTCACTTTTTCCTTACAAATTAACAACTGATTAGCGCTAAATAAATAATAATAAAAAGAGAAGAAATAGTTTTTTGTTTTTTAAACACACAGCAGTCCAGACTTTTCTGTCAATAGCAAGGGAGAATCGGCTGGCTTTAGTTCTAAAAGTTCCAAGTGCTGACTTAAACATAAGAACATGCAAAATGGGCTATAGATAGTAAAGAGGGTCCGTGGGTAGCAGTCCTGAACCTCTGGGTAAAACTTTCTTGGTTGCCTATCATTTTTTTCATCTGTGAAGTTCTGTGAAGTTTTATATAGACACGGGGAGATTATGAGATCTGCCCAGGAAGTTAAACTGACAGTGAGTTTCAAACTTTGTTCCCAGAAACAAAGTTGTGTGCTCAGGCCATTTGGGCAAATCTCATCAGTGAGTATTGGCGTCAGTGGCAGCTGGAGAACTTTGAGAGTGGTGGGTGCACTACCACCCAGGAGTTAAACCATTTTTTTTTAAAGTGCCTCAGACCCAGATTAACAACCATTTTGTGCTGGGTTTGCATCACAAAAGTGAAGCAAATCTGCTCAAAATTTTCTATTTAATTTACTTTCCAGTACAAAACCTGTTTTTCACTCAAAAGATATCTAAAAGTACCACAAAGCATTGCAAATTGCTCCTTTGTGTTACTCTGCATCAGGGAGGCATTCCATGGGTAGTACATGGTCATTCCCTTGCCACAACCGATGGTTTTTTACATATACCCATATCTACTGACAATAGTAGACAGTATTTTGCATCAAAAAATAAACAACACATGAAAGCAGGCACTAAAATAGAAAAACACGTTTATTTCTCCTAACGTTTCTCACTTTGCATGTATACTGAACTGCAGATCACAAATCCAAGGTAGGAAAAGTTTTAAAATTATTCAAAATATAGTATTTTGTACTGAATGGCACTCTTCAATACAATATCTATGCTAGACTCACTCAGACACCTTTGCCCAACTGCGCAAAGGTGTGTGTGGTGCTCGTTAGCCTAATATTGTGCCAGTGCTAGGGAGCCATATCTTTGTAGATATGGTGCTTTCCTGCTCTCTCCCTCTCATGCAACCCAGCATTTTGGAGTGCTGTGCTGCGTTGTGCGAATGTTTTTATAATCTGGGCCTTAGTCCCCTTTCCCTTGCTCACTGTAACTCTCATTCCATCACTTGTTCTTTCTCCCTCATACTCCCTCCTAATCACTTCTACGTAAACACAAATGTACACCTTCTCACTGATTCTCATTCTCACTTACTAAAACACTTACCCCAAGTCACAAACTTGGGCCCTGGTGTAACTGAATCCGCTGCACTATTGATAGCTACCCTCACAATTCACTTCCACTTCCTCTCACAAGCTACAATCAATAACATGTTTGAACTCACTCATATCCTTAAATTGCTCCCTTGTACTCCCTTTCACTTGTTAATGCACAATCTTAAACTCTGATTCTGACTTTCACTCTCATTGACACTCACAAACTCATACACTTTCACTCAATCCTATTCACATTCAATCACTCACAAACACATACATAAGCGCATAGATAAATAACATTTGCTTTTACGTACCTTGCTTATGTAGCTGTTAACTTTGGAGGCTCCATAACAGCAGCAGAGCAGCAATTCGGTTCTGGGCATTTGAACCAGTGAGCCATGATTCCCAATGAGCAGCCAAGAGGAGGAGCGAGTGCAGGATTGAAAAGGGGAAGACCCAAATCAATTCCCCTATCAGCTTCTTGATAGGCAGAGTTACTGGAAGAATGCATCAGGGTGAGGGCCAAACTATGCAACAGGGTTGAGTAAATCATGTGGCAAGAAAAGCCACATTAAGCAGGGTAATGCGGCACATTATGTGATAGTATAATTTCATAATGTTTACATTTTTACACTTAACACTTTCTTGGCATAGGTTGCATCTCATTTGTACTAATGTAACACCTAAATATAGCAACAAGTAGCATAAATAACCAGTTAAGCTTTGCAAATAGACTTCAGTTATGCAGCAACATGTTGTTGGTTTTTAATAATTTTTGAATTATTTGAGTTAAACAATTCTTTTGTTAAAATATGGAGATTATGCAGCAGATGATGGATTATGTGACCACGTCACACCACTAGACAGGTTATAAATTCACCCTGTCTTGGCTATTTTTTAATATTGGTGCTAGGAGTTATACCTCATTAAATTAGTTTTTGCTCCTTAAAACCAATTTTATTCACCCCCTTATACTTTTCCTGGTTTTTTCTTGCACTGCACACTACACTTTTGTCAACCCTGTCAGTCACTTTACCAACACATATGGTTTCAACCATAACAATAACACTTACTGACTAACAGGAAGATTTACCCCTTTCTGCTAGAACACCAAGATCTGGTATAGTGTTGGTCCTCGGAGCCCCAAATGATGAAGGGCGGTTCCGAATGGTGACTGATGGGAGCCAGAGACCAGATACTGATCTTGATCTGGCACATTTTATAACCCTTGCCCCTCAGTCATATGGCCAGTGGGAGCGCCGCACCTGTTCTGTCTTTGACAATTCAGCCTGTCTCACTCTTGTCCCTCTGATACTCTCTTGTGATTACAAAGGTAGCAAAACCACAATCATGCAAAAAATTCTGCAACCGCACAACCGCTTAATTTCAGTGGGCCTGTCGATAGGTCTTCAAGCATAGGCCTACATCAAGCTGAGATAGTGCTGGGGATCTTGCCTTGCTGCACTTCGTGGCTTTTCATTGGCCTCATGGATGTACTGATATGTGCTCTGACAGCCCCGAAGCAGCTATACTGTGCTGCATGATGCACGCACAGTATGTGTGCTAAATAAAATGTATTATTCCTGTATGAGGGGAGCATAGTTAAACTACGACCCTTAGATATCTCACAGTCCACCTCCCAGAAAGTCCTTGTGTGCTACTTGCCCTTTTTTCTTTGGTGGATAGACACATAAAAGACTGAATAGGTGGATCAGAATGATACTGTGGATAAACATCTGGCACTTCTACCACAAAAGCTTTCTGCCATAGCAGCATGATTTTTCCCAGATTGTTCTGCGCTCACGTGTTCTACCTCTCTTGATCATCCTTACCATCTCCACAAGTGGCAGTTGGTGGTTGAAAAACCTTGAGCCAAAGGGAAAATGGTTCCAGCTCCAAAACCAAGACACATTCACATTTTAAAGGATCCAAACCAATAAGGGTAGACCCATGGGTTAATACACCTACTTCAGAGACATGGTCCACCTGGCTCCCCTCTTTTCAGAGTCAACCTATTTTAAAGCTCACACTTGGTGCTCATAGACAAGACTTCAAAGTTTATGTTTTTTCTTTAACTTTGCAACTCTTTCCTTCCTATGTGTTATAGTGCAGTTTAATGTATATTACATTTCCCATAGGTTGCCACATGGACCTCAGCATTGTTCATCCTAACCTTTGTCCCTCTTGTCGCTCAACATGTCACTGCCATCTCTCTTGCTCCGTGTAATCCTTCCTTTTCATTTTTATCAACCTGCCCCTTTTCACCCCATAAATTCCTTTTTATTTTTTTATTTTTTTCATTTATCTCAAGGAGTAAACATATAAGCCATATATCAAGAGAATAAATTAATATCTGTACATTGAGTAAATAAACTTGTAAAGGGAAGCCAAGAAATAAAGAAAAAAGAAAGTACAAAAAAGAAAAAAAATATTTTTTAAAGGTACATTGATATCGGACATTTTTACAATTCTAATTTTAACATAGGCACCCAAGTTCGATGAAACTTCTTTCCAGAACATGCACTCCTGCTCTTAGTTATAGCCATCTCTCTTTCGAAGGTCTCCCCTAGCATTACCCAGCATTCCAGAGCCCTCGGTGGTATTTTAAATATCCAAGCACAGGCAACTGCATAGTCGTGCTGTTGTTATAGTAATCGATAGAAAGGATCTTAATCCTAGGACAGCATCTGATTTGTAGCCAAACATAAGCTCTTTTTCCATCAATTGTGTATTAATCTTCAAACGATCAGCTATTGTATGCAAAACATCTTTCCAAAAAACAGCCAGACCTGGACAGGTGACAAACATATGCAGACTATCTGCAGCAACCAATCCACATTTTGCCCATTTTCATTTATCATTCATATTTATATCATTAGAATCTATCCATCTAGCTATTCGTTTGGGAGTATAATAGAGCATACATACTGTTTTAAACTGTTGTAACTTTAGATTAACAGAATATACTGCAGCATCTAAAGTCTCTAAAGCCTGTCCAATATCTTCAGGACTAATATCCTGTCCCAATAGCACAATCCACTTTGATGCTAACTTTGAGCTATCATTCTCCCAAGATTGAGAGAATAGCTGCTATGCCATGCTAATAGTCAATTTTGCCTCTGAGTGTACATAAGTCAATAAGTCTGATCCCATTGATTGTCTTATATCTCTATGTCCTAATAAACAGTCTCTAAACTGAAGATATTTATAAAACATATTCCTTGTGATACCGGAAATCATCTGTAAATCTGAGAACGTACGAAACCCAGTGCCATTATATAAATGGACCAGTTGACTAACACCGTATCTGTCCCAAGATTTAGCTTACATATCATGAAAAATCGCCGGAAGTATAGGGTTGTACCATAACGCCATGCTAAGATGCATCAAAGGCAAAGAGCATTTATCATTAATCTCACGCCAAATACACACTATATCCTTAAGAGACTTGAACCCTACTCTTTTGAAATAGTTTGGATCATTAATCCTATATAAAAACATGGTATTTTCACTACAAGAGACTATAACAACAGTGCTGTCTACTAGGAGATAAAAGATCTCGAAAATGACCAACAAAGGCAGCCCAGAAATATAGTTTAAAATCAGGTAACTGAAATCCTCTATATCTGTATGGAAGTTTTAGATATCTTATTGCACATCTCGCTTGTTTATAACTACATAAAAACTGCTTATAGCTCCCTCAGGTTTTTGGAAGAAATAGTTCGGGACTTGCAGAGGTATTGCCCTAAATAAGTAAAGAAATGTCAGCAAAGCAATCATTTTTATAAAATTGAAGTGTCCCATAATACTAATAGGCAGTCCCTCATCTTCAAAATCATTGTTGAGGTAAAAGATCATAATTCAATTTTATAATCTGTCCCAGGTCTGCAGTAATCCATACACCTAGATAAGTAGCTGATGTACATGCGCCAGTTACCACACTATCAGCTTGAAAATTATGAATGGTCTGTGTCTTGTTGACATTCAATTTGTATCCCGAGAAATTCCCATATGTACTACCTTCAGTTTGGATAGCCTCTATAGCTCTGACTGGATCTGTAAAGAAAACAATTATATCATCGGCATAAGCCTTAATTTTCAGTTCTTCTGAGCCTATTAGTAGGGATGGAATGGATAAGTTAGCAAGCAGTGATCTAATAAATGGCTCTATATATAAAGCGAAGAATAAAGGTGATAGAGGACACCCTTGTCGGGTACCCCTTAGTACCATAAAGGATGCAGACTGGTAGATAAGGTAGACTAACTTTGCTCTTGGACACTGGTATAATGCTTTGATTGTTTTTTAAAAAGAAAACTATATTTGTCTTATCCCACGAGCTAGATACCATCCCACTCACACATATATGATTCACGATCCTGGACATAGGAGTGATTAAACTGTCCTTGGATATCTTACAGAATTCTGCCAGTATTGTATCCTCACCAGTTGCTTTTCCAGGAGTGAGAGTGCCAATCGCATCAGATATTTCATCTGCCGTAATATCTAGGTTAAGAGAGTGTGTCTGATCTGTTTCACATCTATGAATACTTACACAAAATTTGCACTTTTCTATATAGTGGATGAATTTTAAATACGGGCGAAATTTGCAAATTCGCTGTCCGCGAATTCATGTGAAATTGCAAAAAAAGTCAGCGAGTTCGTGAATTTTCCCGCGAACTTGCGGATTTTTGTGCCATTTGCACAAATATGTGACCACGTGTGCCTGTAACTTTGCGGGCGTGCCAAAAGGCGCCGAAGTCCCTTGAGTGAGCTGGCCATTATAGTGGGGACGGGCGGCAAGACGTTTCATACCGCTAATGTGTGGTGGATGGGGCCTAACGGGCGGGGCTTCTATGCGAGTTCACATGCATCTTGTTTATAAAGGGTCAGAGACTGAGCAGAGCAGCAGATGAGGAGAAAGCATCCTCCTGGTCACAGGAGCTACACGGGGATGGCGCTCGGGAAACTCATGGATGCAAAAATACGTTTGGCACAGGACCCCAGAATCCTTCAGATGTCCAAGATAGCTCTGCTGCGTGTGTTGGTACAAAGCCATTCTGATCCTGCTCAGTGGGTTCAGGCGCCTGCAGCTGCTGCTGTTGGACAATGTCCCATCTCATACTAAACTGCCCCGTACAGGCATATGCTGGGCAGTAGGGTGCAGTGGCATGCGGGTGCTCCACGCCTGGTACATGCGCATACCGGTGCCAGGGGAGACACGTGTTTATTGGTGCTGTGTAGCAAGTTATGACTTTACATTTTGACTGCACCAGACGGTGGTACCACCTACATGGATCAGGAGCAGCCAGGCACCAGACTTCATGGTGCAAGAGAATAATGGTGCTGTGCGGTACGGGTATATATGTCCTGGGGGCAGGGGGACACTTAGCACAATGTGTGCTCACACCGAGAGGGCTCCCAGGCAATTGAGCACAAATGATTTTCACACTGAGAGGGCTCTGGGGCAGTTCAGCAGCACAGGGGCTCACACCCACTGGGCGCTGGGGCAGTTCAGTAGCGCGTGGGCTCACAGTCCCTGGGCAGCTCAGCAGCGCAGGGGCTCACACCCACAGGGCTCCTGGGCAGTTTAGCAGCGCCACCCTCTGGTTCATTCCTGCCACACCTCTGGTCCATCACTGCCACCTTCTGGTTCACCACTGCCACCTTCTGGTTCATCACTGCCACCCTCTGGTTCACCACTGCCACCCTCTGGTTCACCACTGTCACCCTCTGGTTCATCACTGTCACCATCTGGTTCATCACTGCCACCCTATGGTTCATCACAGCACCCTCTGGTTCACCACTGCCACCCTCTGGTTCATCACTGTCACCCTTTGGTTCATCAATGCCACCCTCTGGTTCATCACAGCACCCTCTGGTTCACCACTGCCACCCCCTGGTTCATCACTGCCACCCTCTGGTTCATGACTGTCACCCTCTGGTTCATAACTGTAACCCTCTGGTTCATCACTGTCACCCTCTGGTTCATCACTGCCACCCTCTGGTTCACCACTGCCACCCTTTGGTTCATCACTGTCACCCTCTGGTTCATCACTGCCACCCTCTGGTTCTTCACAGTACCCTCTGGTTCACCACTGCCACCCTCTGGTTCATTACTGCCACCCTCTGGTTCACCACTGCCACCCTCTGGATGATCACTGCCACCCTCTGGTTCATCACTGCCACCCTCTGGTTTGCCACTGCCACCCTCTGGATCATCACTGTCACCCTCTGGTTCATCACTGCCACCCTTTGGTTCATCACAGCACCCTCTGGTTCACCCCTGCCACCCTCTGGTTCATCACTGCCACCCTCTGGTTCATCACAGCACCCTCTGTTTCACCACTGCCACCCTCTGGTTCACCACTGCCACCCTCTGGTTCATCACAGCACCCTCTGGTTCACAACTGCACCTTCTGGTTCATCACAGCACCCTCTGGTTCACCACTGTAGATTATGGGGAGAAAGCACACCTGCCTAGCCTCAACCGGGGGCTGGTTAATGTGTTACTGAATTTGAGCTTCAAGTCCGGCACCTGCTTCCTTATCTGTAAGTGCTTCCTGTTGTGGTTTAATTTTTGTGACAGCCTGTAGCATTGTGCCATACTTGTAACTATTCTCTGACCCTGCTTCGAGGGTCAGAGCAGGGTCAGAGAATAGTTGCAAGTAGGCAACCACTCTGGAGGCGCCTTGGAAGCACTTACAGGGTTACAGCAGGTGCCCAAGTTGAAGCTAATTTCTTTGTAACCATTTACAAAATGGTTACAAAGAAATTAACTTCAACTTCAAGTTAATTTCTTTGTAACCATTTTGTAAATGAATACAAAGAAATTATCTTCAACTTGGGCACCTGCTGTAACCCTGTAAGTGCTTCATGTACTTCAGTTTTTGAAAATCCGTCCCGAACGCGATTTTGCGGATTTTTCTGCAATTTCGCGAGATTCGCGGACCGCGAAATTGCAGAAAATCCGCAAATTCCGCGAACGGAACGGATTTTACGCCCATGCTTAATGAATTTATCTTTATCAAATTCATTAGGGTTACTATATAATGACTGATAAAAAACCAAAGATTTGTTCTACTATCTGTTCAGGCTGAGTATATAGTAGTACCCCACCCCTCTTATTCCCTTTTATTTCTCGCTCCGCTCCTTTGTCCGAAAGTTGATGAGCGAGGACTTTACCTACTTGCTCACTATACTCGTATTGAAGAGATCGATTTTTATTGGAACTAGCTGCCATCTTACCTTTTATGGACCGTCCTAATGCAGCGCGTTTCTCAACTAAAAGTAGATATGTTTGTGAATATATTGGGGTTGCCATCTGCTGAGTAATACCATTTCTAATTTCATTCACATGTGCTATTTCTAATTGTCGAACGTCTTCTGTAATAGCCTTACTTGCCAGATGTTTTATACGATTTAATCTAAAAAGATTGCTGTGTAGCTCCTCTTATGTCGGATTTAAATGAACCACAGATAGAAAAAAGAGAAGCGGAGCCTTCATTATCTAAAAGAAAATTACTAATACTCTTTTTCATAAAAACTTGAAACTCTATATCCATCAACAAATAACGAGGGAACGAGAGTTGGCGTCTTTCTTAATTTAGTGGATGTGCTAAACGCAAGTTCCTACAATAAGGGATTATGGTCTGCAACTATCTTTGGACACACTTCGCACTTAGCAATATTAAGAATAGCGTTATTAGCAAAAAACATATCAATCCATGAATATTGCCGGTGTGGTGCACTATAAAAGGTGTAACCAGGTTGAAGAGGATGTAATGACCGCCAAACATCTTTCAGGCTGTGTAATCGAACCATTTCTGTAATGGTGGCCGAAACTTTCCTCATTCTAACTGAAGCACCTGGGTTAGTTGAATCTACACATGAATTGATAGTACAATTGAAATCTCCCATGATGATTAAGTCTCCTTGCCAATCGAAAAGATCTAAGGATAAAGTATCAAAAATGCATGGCTCATCCAGATTCGGACAGTAAAGAGCACATAGTACACATTTATGACCTTCTATAAGTAACTGTATAATTATCCATCTGCCACAATTATCATGAGAGGCTCTGAGCAAAGTATAGTCAACCGTTTGTCTATTAAAATAGCCACCCCTCTAATTTAGACCATCTGGGAAGTACATGCAATTATCTTATAATCCAATTGTTTTAATAGGTGTCTGTCTTTGTATGCTAAATGTGTTTCCACCAGGGCCACAACATGAGGTTTATAGCTTTGGAGTACTGCTCGTACCATCTGACGTTTGCTTACAGAGTTTAATCCAGCAAAGTTCCAATTTCCTTTATTATATAATCCTAATCTGCACATATTGCTAAAATTAGCATGGCTCATATCAAAAATAAATCTTCTGTTTGCTTCTTTTGATATTTTTAATTTAACCCCCACCACCAAAACAACCCAAGGCCTCTCCCAGCCATTCCAAAACCCTCCCTGAGAAGAACCCACCGACCCCACCCTGTTTCCTAGAGAAGGAATCACCCCAACCAGGCTGTCAATGGACCTAACACCCACTAGAGAGTTTATGCATCCCCCAGATGCTATCCGCTCAGTGTTAACCCTTCATAACCTAAGTCATACATGTAAGAAATAAAGAAAAGAGAAGTGAGAGATAACAAGTGAAATATCCCCGTACACAAAATATGTCATCATATAGTCATAAGAACTGTCATAGGTGGAATTGAGCCTATATTGCACAAAAGGCAATGGAATTGAACCCACATATTTATAATGAACCGGGGAATATGGAAAATATTTCACAATTATGTGGGAAATACAGATTTTGTCTAGACCTGGGCAGTGAACTCTGCTCCGTTCGCAGAGTTTGTGAGTTTTCTGCACTCCGTGCTCCTTGGAGCTCGCAGAGTGCAAAAAACTCCACTTTGCATAGTGTAGCGGAGTTTTCTTCCGAGTGGTAAGTTTACGAGCTCATTCTGCCGCTTGGGCAGAATTCCTACCCAAGCAGCAGGAAGTCCACTGTGAACGGCAGTTCGCAATGCACTCCGCCAGTTGCAGAACTCCGCAGAGTTTTTTTGTAACTTTGCGGAGTTTCGCGTAGCAAAGACCCGCGAACTACGCACAGGTCTGATTTTGTCGCCACTGTGCAAAGGTTTTACATTGTCCAGGCTGCTAGAATTATGCAGCTTGGAGGTTCAAGGTAACCGAAACTATGTGACAAAAAATGCAAATTATGTGGCCTTTGTCAGACAGTATTATTTCCATTCGTCTTGGCTGGAAACAACACTATTGGTAAATTCTGCATATTTTGGAAATTATGTGACAAATTCAGTAAATCAATATTTAGCTGTACACTCTGCATCCACAGAGTCCCATAAATCCACTGATCGCACCATTGTCTATTGTTTTATCAAGGTTTTATTTGTGAAAGGTAAACAAAACTTCAACATTTTAATTCCAGTCAATGCCCATTGTTAGCTACGCTTTGAATAAAACAGCATGTCATATAAAAAATACATAGCAGGTACTTTGACATTGCCATCTCAGACGCCGGATGATATCACCACAACTCTTCAATGGTAATATTGGAACAGATTACACAGTTACGTATTATGCATGCTCTGCATGTACTTACCTTTAAATAATTGTGTATATACAAATAGATAAACCTCAACCTTAAACAAGAGACAGCTCATTTAGGTGCTGCCCATGTATAAAACATAACTACCAAAATAATTTGCATTTGGTCCACTCACTAGACAGCATGGGGAATGTGGCCTAATGCCTATGCTAAAACATCAACAGACCATGAGTGTTCACAAGGAGTGGTGAAATTGATTGTTTGAAGCTCTTTTGAAAGTTATATTACATCCACTAAGGGAGGAAATGTATAGCAGCTAAGATGTCGATCTGAGGATTTTGATTTCAATCCAGCCTGGCATTGACTGAAAATTGTGCAGTTCTTGAAAATCACTTAATCACAATCTGCCTAAAATGTAAGATGTGTTAGATACTAGTGTGAGTGTGTGTAACAAAAAGATATAAGCCACCACTTGATGAATAAAATCTTGCATCCTTTTCCATCACTTACCATAATGGGCAATGCTCTGTTGCTCTTGGATTAAGTCCATGCTATAGAAATACCAACACGTGCATGCTTTTACATTGAGAACAGGTACCTAGCTGTGGATACCCCTTCTGAGCCCACCTTATATTGTGACAACCAAATAGAAGATCCCAAGATTTTATTTATTCCAGTTTATTCTTCAAACCTCAAGTCTATTCCTCAAGGTCTGTGGGAGCACTTTATTTGACACATTGGGAGATTCCTCCAAACACATCTTTTTCCCTGGAAGTATGTTATCATTATGCAGTTCATGCTATGTTTTATCCAAAAAGACACTTTCCCAGTAAGCCATCAGTGCTTTTATTTCTGACATGCACAGGACTCGCTTGGTACTAACCATCTTGAAGACACCTGATGCTCGCAGGTCTGGTGGCCACTCTCAGAGCTCCAGCAGTGCTCTAAGCTTCAGGGGAATGCAATGGCAAAGACAAACGATCTGGCTATAATGTGCCTCTCTAATGAAAGAGTAGGCATGGAGATATGCCTTTTCCTTGGGTTAGCATACTAATCCCGGACCTATTGGCCTTTCAAGCGTGTTGTTTAATCCTCGTTTGGTACCCAGTGTGTGAAATGGTAGTCCCACCAACACTGTTTAGTGTTTGTCACCCCCTCGAAGTTTGGATCTAGTTTTGCCAATGGTTGCTACCTAATTTTATGGCAAGACCCAAGGCTCTTATTATGCTCTTCTTATCTTGCTTTCTTACCACAGCAGCCAAGATAAGTGAAAAAAACTACAGTTCCCAGGGGCCCAGGTAAACAAACTGGCCAATGGGAACACCTAAAACACGAAACCTTATAGCCAATCAGTGCATACTAGCCTAGATAACGTCACTACTGATTGCGGAGCTCCCTCTTTTCTTGCTGCTCGCAGTCAGATAAGTGACTTATCTTCGTTGCTCTATCGTTATATGCTTTTATGCCTATCATTGTTTGTTTATATAGTATATTTGCAACCATTTACACTGTTATTGTGGTTATGTGCTTAGGGCTTTGCCTTTCAGCGCTTTCTCCGCTGCCGCTTTCACACCCTCTGTGTTCCCCCCCCTTGCGGGCTCGACTCCGCTTGGACTCTTCCGTTGCGCAGTGTCTTTTCCTTCCCTTAGTGCTCCCTGTCTTTTGCCCGCTTATCAGAGCTCGCGTAGGCGTGTATGTCCCTTTGCTCACCTCTCACTGAACTGTGTTTTGTTCCACTAATTTCTACTGAGTTCTGCAGCACTCTCGTCCCTGCCTCCCAGCTGCTTGACGGAGCTCCTGTGTGCTCAGGGGTTTGTGGCACGCCCCTAAAGGGAGTGTTCTCCTCGTGTACCTTCCTCCAGTAGCACAGTTAACCCTTGGTTCCCTCTTTTCGCCTTCACTTTGCTGAAAAATGGAGATTGATAGTTCTCCTGACCCAGAACAGCTTCATGAGTAAGGCGAAGCCTTCAGGCATGATTTGAACAGGTTTATAAATCCTTCTGTGGAGAATGCTGTGGAGGTGTCCATGAAGTTAGCTGTACTTTGAATAAAACAGCATGTCCTATAAAAAATACATTACAGGTACTTTGACATTGCCATCTCAGATGCCGGATGATATCACCACAACCTCTCAATGGTAATATTGGAACAGATTACACAGTTACCTATTACGCATGCTCTGCATGTACTTACCTTTAAATAATTGAGTATATTCAAATAGATAAACCTCAACCTTAAACAAAAGACAGCTCATTTAGGTGCGACCCATGTATAAAACATAACTACCAAAATAATTTGCATTTGGTCTATTTACTAGACAGCATTTGAAAGGGGAAACTGGGGCTGAGTTTTCGAGTGGGCACCGAAAACAGATTTTCAGAGTATCAAGGTGTCCATGAAGCGCATGTCTAAAGGCATGGAAAATTCTATGTTGAGTCTCTTGTCCAAAGCACTGGCCCAGTCTGCGGGGGGATGGTTTCCTCTGCTTCTTTACATGCTTCCAATTCTGCGTCACTTCTGAATAGCGAGGTTTCCTCGCGCTTGATTGAGGACCAAGTGCTTCCCAGGCCTCCTTCGAAGGAGGGGTTATTAGGTTCCGAGGGCAATCACAAATCTAAGTCGAAGCATACAGAGGTTCCCAAAAAGTTGGTTATTTCCACCTTTATGGATACAGATGACGACATGGATGACGCAGATGAACTGTTTGATGTTCCTTACCCTCCCTCCCTCCCCTCCTTCAAAAAAATTCAAGTCTAATTGCTTTTCTTATGAGCCAGTCATGGATTCAGAAGGCATGCTTATGTTTGATCCTTCCTCCATTCGCCACCCTAATTCCACCGAATGGTTTCCTGCCTCTCATGTTGGTGATTGTATATCGGCCAGACTGCGCCTTCCCTCGGATTCTTCTGTCAGGTCGAGGTTGAAGTCCGAGTGTCCTCAACCCTCTCTGGCTGAGAAGGTTGCCATGGTCCCTACCGCTGATCAGCCCTTACTTAACTTTTTCTCTAAATTTGACAAATACCCACGTAAAGGGGTGGACAAGGCTTGATCCACCTGTCAAGATAAACTGCTTAATGTGGTGGGTCCTTTGGCACGTATTTTTGACTTGGCAGAATCTGCCCATCTGGATGGCTCTGAGTTGTCGGTGGAAGACATCTCGAAGTGGGTCCAATGAGCTTTTTGTCTACTTGAGAACGCCAACGCCGCCATCACACATGAGCGCCGCAAAGGGCTTCTCATCAAGCTAGACCTCAAGTTGGCTAATTTAGCCCCACAAGATCCAGGTATTAAGGCTAATGGACTTCTCTTTGGCGATTCTCTGGTCAAAGATCTCAGCAGGTTTGTGTCTACCTACGCCTCTTTTGATAAGTCACAACAATCTATGAAGAAAGTGTTTTCGCCCCGGGTTTTTGGACGGGCCGACAGAGGCAGGAGCCGCTCTTCCGGCCGTCCCTATCACAACCAAGGCTCCAGAGGGTCCTTCAACTCCAGCTCCCAGGACTACAAGCCTCAATTCTACCCACAAAGGGGGCAAGGATTCAGAGGTCGAAGCCAGAAGAACTATCCCAACAACAACCAACAAGGTATGTCTATCTCCCCCTTCCCCTGTGGGAGGACGTCTAAAACTGTTTCTTACAAAATGGCAAACTATCAATACAAATCCTTGGGTCCTAAATACCGTTCAAGGTCATCTTATAGAGCTTTATTTGCTGCCTTCTCAAACTGTGTTCCCTCCTCCTCTGTTTTTTTCAAAGGAAATGTCTCAACTGATCTCGTTGGAGGTCCAGAACCTTCTTCAAAAACAGGCCATCCAGATTGCTCCCTTCTATCCCACAGGGTTTCTATGTTCAATTTTCCTAGTTCAGAAAAAGAACAGAAAGATGCGTCCTGTGATAAATCTAAAATGGTTCAACCAGTTCGTAGTGTATCGCTACTTCAAGATGGAGACTATTCTTCACTTAAGATATACCCTTTGTCCAAACAATTGGATGATAAGATTGGATTTAAAGTACGCATACCTCACCGTTCCCATTCATCCTTCTCATTCCAAATTTCTTCAATTCCAGTGGTTGGGCGTAATGTATCGCTTCACCTCTCTTCCTTTCGGCCTGTCTTCAGCACCATGGTGCTTTACGAAACTCATGAAGCCAGTGGTGGCCTTTCTGCATTCCCTCAGGATCCGACTTATCATCTACTTGGACGACATTTTGATCATGAACACGGACAAACAGCTCCTTCTGTCCGATCTCAACACCACTCAATCCCTGCTTCTGGATCTAGGTTTCCTTCTCAATCTTGAGAAATCGATGCTTCTTCCTTCCCAGAGCATCGAGTTCTTGGGTTTCCTGGTGGATTCCTCCTTGGCTTCCCTGCTACTCCCTCAATCAAAGGTCTCGACCATCAAGTCAGAGATTTCTCTCGTCCTTTGGATCTCCCTCATTTCTCTCAGATCTATTGCAAGAATAGTCGGCCTGCTCTCCGCTTCCATTCAAGCCATCTTTCCAGGTCCCCTCCAATATCGGGCCCTTCAACGTCTAAAAATCAGACATTTGCGTCAAAGATTGTCCTATGCCGACCTTATCGCCTTAGATCAGGAATCTCGAGACAAACTTCAATGATGGATCGACCATTTAGATGCTTGGAACGGGCAAACTATCTTTGCTTCTGCCCCAGATCTTGTATTAGAATCAGTTGCAAGCCTGTTGGGTTGGGGCACCGTTGTGGACCAATATCAACTGGCGGTACATGGTCTTGCGAGGAGTCGAAATTGCACATCAATTGTTTAGAGATGCTTGCAGGCTACTTTGCGATTCAAAGCCTTTCAAAGAACAGAGTGCGGTGTTCCATTCTTCTGCGTATGGACAATGTTTCTGCGGTCCACTATATCAACCATTTCGGCGGTACCAAATCCAAACCCCTGGCAGAATTGGCAAAGAGCATCTCGGTGTATTGTCTGTCAAACAAAATATCCCTGACAGCGCAATATCTTCTGGGAGACCTCAATTCTATGGCAGATTGGCTATCGCTATCTTCGAGATACCAGCGACTGGAAGCTTCTTCCATCCGTCTTTCAATCCCTTTCTCAAAAATGGTGTCCTTTCTATATCGATGTCTTTGCCTCCTGTCTCAATGCTCAGTTGCCTCGATTCTTCAGTTGGCGCCCAGATCATTTGGCCATTGCAACGGATGCTTTCCTCCAAGACTGGTCCCTTTACCTCAACTATGCATTTCCTCCTTTTCTCATGATCAGCAGGGTGCTTTCTCAGGTTTGTCGTCAGTCGACGTCCCTGGTCATTGTGGCCCCCTTTTGGCAATCTCAAATTTGGTTTCCATCCCTGTTGGAAATGGTGATGGATTGTCCAGTGCTTCTCCCAGCACGCGAGGACTTACTTCTGAACCCACTAGGCCTTCCACACAGTCTCATCCTGAACAACTCCCTGGTCCTATCCGCTTGGAAAGTTTCCAGCCTGTCCCTCCTAACCTCCTCCTTTCGCAAGAGGCTTCTCTCTTCATCAGCAAGGCCTGTGCCCCCGGGACCTCAAAAGCTTACAAATCCGCTTGGTCTCTTTGAGCAAGCTGGTGTATGGAAAGGCATGTCGATCCCTTTTCAGCCCCTCTGAATTTTGTGGTCAACTTCTTGGCCTCTGAGGCTAGTGCAGGCAAGTCGTACAGGACAGTCAACTTGTACAGATCTGTCATTTCTCTTAACTACTCACCAATCGACAGCAAGCCAGTGGGCGTTCATCCTTTGATCTGCCGTCTTCTGAAAGGAGTTCGGTTTTCCAAACCTCCGTTGGCTAAGTATTCTAGTTTATGGGATGTTAATGTTGTTCTCAAATTGTTTTCTGATTGACCAGATAATTCTGCTCTTTCTCTAAAGATGTTGTCTGTTAAGCTTACCATGCTTTTGTGTCTGGTTTCTATTAAACGTGTTTCAGATGTTAAGGCTTTGGATATTTTTTCTTGTCAATTTTCTCCTACAGGTGTTTTGTTTCAAATTAATAGGCGAACTAAGACAAATTTGAATTCTGTGTTTTATCCTTATTTTCCCTCACATCCTAAATTATGTGTAGGCCAATGTTTGAAAATGTATGAACAAAGGACTTCTGATCTCAGGGCGCCCTCTCATTCCCAACTCCTTATTTCTTTCCGTAAACCGCACCTTCCTGTCTTTTCCGGTACCCTGGCCCATTGGGTTAATTGTGTTATGTACCTTGCGGGTATTGATGTCTCCGTTTTCGGACCTCATTCCACCAGTGGAGCCATGGCTTCTAAAGCCTTTTGGGCTGGCTCCCGCCTTGAGGACATTCTGAGATCAGCAGACTGGACTAATGACAATGTTTTTCGTATGTTTTACTGCAAACCTGTTGATACTGTGGCTTCGTTGGTGATTGATATGCTTTAAACAAGCATAATAGGAGCCTCCGGTCTTGCCATAAAATGTAGATTTTCCTAGTAGTTATGACGGAAAGTCTTAATTTTATTAAAGACAAGGAGGCGAGTATTATCCCACTGCTACACTACTAATCTGTGTTCTCCCTCCCTTCAGCGACTCTGGTTTTGCCGCCTGCATCTTTATGATGGTTCTGCTCAGCACCGGATATGGTCTTCTCCTCGTCAGATCATCTCGCCTTCCCATTTGGAGTCTTCTACGGCGAGTCCTGCTGTTGTTTTCTCCTGGATGGATTTTACTCAAGAAGTTTGTTCCTGGACATTAGCTCTTTCTATTGTTTTGGCGATTGTTCCACTGTTCTTTGACTGTATCTGAGCTGCTCGCCAGCGAAAAGAGGAAGCTCCGCAGTCAGTAGTGATGTTATCTTGGCTAGTATGCACTGATTAGCTATAAGGTTTCGTGTTTTAGGTGTTCCCATTGGCCAGTTTGTTTACCTGGGCCCCTGGGAAATGTAGTCTTTTACTTCTCGTTGCTGCTGTGATAATAAACCATGATAGAAAAAGCATAATACTCACCTCCGTGTCTTTAATAAAATGAAGACGTTCCGTCATAACTACTACAAAAATATACATTCTGCTCCATGATTATGGGATCAGTATCCATTCCAGAAAAAAAATATTGTCTGGAGATTTGATCTGACAAGCAGAGGCTCTGTATTAATGTCCAAATCAGTAAGTGTTTAAGTCTGAAATTAGTAAAACCTTTATTAAGATTACAGTACGGAACTGGCAATAAGGGGAGCGACCTGCACAGTAAACATATGTGTACCTGGTGAAAGATTTGATCTGGGAACATACCATCATATTTTGGATTGATTATTCTGATTAATCTAATTGTGGAACATCAGTCATGACTTGCACGTACAGAGACGATCAGTTGGAGACTTTGTATGGTGACGTCGGAGTGCAGTGGGCCTTATGGTTTGAAGTGGCTTGAGCATTGCAGTTAAAGGAAGGCAATGGTTTTCAAACGTTCCGGCGACCAGCCCTGGCTGCTGCAGGTAAGAGCGGTGGAGCTGGCTGGGGGGAGATATCAAGAGACGACCACGAGGGAAAATTAAATAAATATTTCATTTTCTCTCATGGTCGCCTCTCGAAATCCCCCCAGCCGGCCCCACCGTCCCACCGCTCTTACCTGCAGCGGCTGCCGGCAACTTCTGTTTGTGGAGCATGAGTTTACTTCCTTGTGTTACAGTCATGTAAGGTGAGTGCACTGCATCACGTTCTACATGACTTGATGCGTCCACCATATTGAGAAAGGCATATCCAAGTCAAGAGCTCTCAGAGTCTAATTGGGATCATTTTTACTTCCTTACACAAAAACTGAGGATTTCCAGATTTTTTAATTTTTTTTACCTATTGCTCTGTTAGATTTAAGGTACAGTTCCTTTTTGATATTTACCAATGGTTATTTTTACAGTTACATTCTGGAAGTTCTTGTCTCCAAGATATCTTTTAATACACTTTTTATAGTTGATATTAATGGGTTACATCTGGTTATGAGTGGCTAACTAGAAACTTCCTATATGGAAAAGAATGGACAGTGAACCAGTCGTTTTTCTTGGATGGGACAAGGACACTGAACTAATCCAATCGGTTATTCAATTATGGCTTCACAACGTTTCTCAATTTACCCATCTGAAGCATTCTGGCTAGCTTGCACAGATCTTTGTATGAAGTGGAGTTGAAAGTTTTGTTTTCACTTACTTTGATACTGTGGAGGAAGGGAATGTCATGTCTGCTGAACAGAGAAAAAAAACTTGCATCCCATTGGTCCTGTAGGTTTAAAGGTTTACAACACAAGGACTAAAGAGTGTCAGGATGGTGACAGCAATGTGTTTAACAAAGCTATTGCTGATTTTGATAATTACTTTGTGCCAACAGAATGCATGTTGATCACATGATACAAATTCTTTCACAGGAAACAAATAAAAGAAGAGTCAATTGATGAGTACATTTCATCTCTAACAGCCTTCATTGGATTGCAGATTTCGTAATCTACAGGAAAGGAAGAATTATTAAAAGATCAAGCTGGAATGCATACCTATGACCCCAGAATTCAGAAAAAGATTATGGAGAATTGGAGATTCACACTTAAAACACATTTTTAAATATTTTTAGAAAAGCTGTTTTGAAAGAATCAAGAACTAGCCTGAACTAGCGTGAATGACTCTGTAGTCACTGAGAAGGTGAAAGAGACAGAAAATGGCAAACACTTTAAACCTATAAAAAGTACAATGGCTGTGAGAATTAAATTAGGAACGATGTGAGGTGTTGCATACATGACTGTAGAAAATATCGTGCCTACTGCAAGATCCGTCCAGCTTTGAAACTGAAAAATGCACACGTTGTTTGGTGAGCCGGTTTACAAATATTCGTAGAAAGAAAGTTCAGTATTTAGAGCAGAAGAAGAGGGCAGAAGATAGAGGCAGTGTAGTAAGGGGTGAGACTAATGTTGAAAATAATACATTTGTTTTAATCTGTGTGGCAGGAAAAATAAGTACATTTGCAATATGAGCCTGGAAGTGTATGTTTATAAACCATGATAAATGAGGAAGTATGGAGAAATAAATTCATAAGGAACAATGGACAAATACTACATAAGCCACATATGCAGCCAGAAGTGTATAGTGGTGAAAAGATTGATATGTAAGGTTTCAGAACGTATATATTTAGGTTAAAAAATAGAAAGTCTGTAGCGAAGCTTAGTGTAGCTAAGAAAGGAACATCAATTTTAAGGGGAAATCGGAGCTAAAACTTCATATAGTTCTAGATCCTAGAGACGAAAAGGATTTTAAAAAGAATGTTAGAAAATGTTCCCAGAGATTTTAGTTCAGTGGTTAAATTGTCAGGTTTTGAACACCGTCATTTTAAAAGAGACTGCTGTGCCGAAAGTTCATAAACTTCAGAATGTTCCTTATCAGTTTGGAATTAATTTTCTAAAGAGCTAGAAAGATTAGTGGAGTCTAATATTATTAAAGCTGTGGAAACCTCCGATTGGATTCGTCCTTTCTGTAGTGGCTCACCAGAGTATTGAAAAAGTTAAGCTTTGCATAAATCTTCGCCATTTGAACAACAACGTTTTTGTGAACTAGTTTCCTCTTCCAAAACCTTCTGAGATTATAAATGTATCCAAGGTTGCCAAATAGTATTCAAAGATTGAGCTGTCTTCCATTTAGCACCAAATTACATTGGTGAGACTAAATTGTTTATTGCCTGATGCAAAATGTGAATCACACTTTCTATGAGCAATGCCTGAAGGTAGCTGACCTATTTAAACCAACGACATGAAAGGCGCTGACCTAGAGCACCTCTCTGGTATGTTTTTGGTGTTGATGTGAAAGCACTGTACTGTCATTGGGTCATGCCAGAAGGGCACGGAAGTAACATGGAGGGTCCCCCAAAGAGCAATACATTGTTGTGAAGTACTCCACCATCCTCTCAAGCACAAGATTATTGGATCTGAGGTGCTATACACATAATTGCGTCATTTTGATGGCTGGAGGGGTTTTCTTGTTGAACTGCAGTGCTGGGATGTAGAGTTGAGCAACAGGCAGATATTGAGTTATTGGCTGTTAAAGTTGCTGTGGAAACATGGGGGCATGACAACACTTAATGGGTATTTGATAATGTCTAGTGGAAATGTATTCAACAGGTTATTTGGCATACACTAAAAGGATCCTGCTGTGGGTTAGAGACGGGTTCCCTTTTAAGGCTAACACAGTGAAGGTAGATAATGAGGGGGATATCTCCTAGTGGAAGGCAAATTGGAAGGCATCCAATTGGTATTTTGTTCCATAGTTCCATATGTGCTTGGAATGTAGGCCAACACGAATTGTATGCACTACTTTCCAGACACTTCACAAAGTGAACAGATATTCTGTTGATGTTGGGTGGGCATCTTTAATAGTGTGTTTGACATACAGGTGGATTATCTCTACTCTCCACTTTGAAACACATCCATTAGTAAAACGTTTAGTGCATAGAAGAACTGGTTGACAGGTTTGTCCCTTATGGATGCTTGGCCCTGCAGGAAATTCTTTGGTAGAAAACAGGAATACTTCTTCTACTCAGCAGTCCAGACGTTAAATATATGATTGGACCAAACAGTGAGCTTCAAAGTGCTACTAGCAGCAGTATGCCACACAATATATTAAGGTAAAACATTCTGAAACTACAATCCACTATCACTAGGAATCTGGTTCCGTAGCTACATACCGTTGATCCCTTTGTAGAGATTGCAAAGTTATATGATGGAAGACCCACATTTCAAGGTACCTGTCAGAGGCATCAGAAACATACTTTCAATAGAACTCAGGGACAGATTACCCTCCATTGGTTGAATGAGAGACCTTCATGGTTGTGATTAGGGGGCATTTTATAAAAATAACAGGGGGTGTGTCGAAGGATTACTTCCTGGGTGTAAAACGTCCATGAAGAATGTTGGGCACGGTTGGAATGTGAAGAGATACAGCACTCTAATAAGAGGGAGAGATTAGTCGGCGCTATGAAGGAGCACACCATCCTAACGCAAAGGATACATTACCTAGGCTATAATACATAAAGGTATCACACAGGCATACTGAGGGGGATCGGGAAGGGAGACTACTTGCTTGGTTGATCAAATCTCATAACAATCATACTTCTAGTATGGAGATTAGAGATGAGCAGGGCAATACCTCGCACTTGCAGGAAGCATCAATAGAGCATTTTTGGAATACTATCTAACTATAACTCCACAATCTGATAATTGCCCTAATAAACATCACAAATTATTTCTCTAAGACAACGCTGCAAGGAAAATAAATGGTTTGGGACCAAGTTAGACAAATAAAGGAGTCCATTTTGGAGATGGCACTTGGTAAAATGGCAAGATTGGATGGCCATACTTCAAATATTTTGTGAAGCTTCATGTGCAACATTACGTTGCAGCTCGAGGCTGTTAATGCAGTTTTAGAAGTGAGCCAGTTGTTTCCCTACATTCAGAGGCACAGGTGTAGTTTTTGCTTAAGCTTTTGGTATTAGCTAGGAGACTTTTAGCATTACTGCTGGATTTGGTCCATTCTGACCAGAATAGTTTACACTAATCATAAAACCACTTTAAATATTAGGAGAATGTTTTGTGTAATAGAAAAGACTCCAGCAACATGTTCTGACTCTGTTTTAAAGCACTTCATCTAAAGCAAAGGTTATTGATTACCTGAGTTGTCAATATTTGCTCCAAGCCCTCGAGAAGTTTGGTCATGGAACAACTATGATCATATGGATCTCTATATTGCACATTAAGCTGATGGTTAGGGTTCTAGTGAGGAGGCTCATACCTGCAACATGAGACAGGGCTGGCTTTTGTCTTGGGTGTTATTCGCTATGGCAGTCGAATCCTTTGTGACAAACCATGAGCCAATGTGGACAGTGGGATATTACTTTACATGATGGAGTTCAACGCAATTTCGTAATACGCAAACAAAATATTTTATATTTGTAACAGATATAGGAACAGACTGAACAACTATTTCTGCAGCTATGTGTCATTTTGAGATCACTAAATTGAAAGATAGTTGGGCAAAATCCTGTATTTACCCCACCTGACAGGGTCTGTACCCAGGTATCTTTGGGCTACACTATCCACACTGTAAATGGGAACCATGCTTGTTTCTGTATCTGGTTGTCAGCTTTTTTGATTCAGACTTGGACATATGGGGTGGAATCTACCAGTTCTTTTGCCAATAACTACATTTAGGGAGCTAAATATGTTAGTGGGTGGCATGATATGGTGCTTGGATAGGCATAGAATGGTGATGTCCAATCTCAAGCTACTAGTGACACAGAGGGGACTCGGAGCCCTTGAACTCGAATTACAATTATAAAGGCATATCATAAGTCAATCTTCATGAAGTCATGAGGCACAATTAATTCATTAGAATCTCCAATACATTTAGGTCCTTCGCCGTTTACTGAGATAAACTCTGGGGTGTCAGAGATCATTCCATAGAACACAACAAGTGAAGCCCTACCTCCGAAAATGCCCCATAGATTGCTTCCTAGGCACAACAAGGGGTATCAACCATCACAACAACTAGGTAGCAGTGTAAATTAAAAAGTAGGTAACATGTTTGAGGGTGGTTCCATGATGAATTTTGAGTCTTTTATGACAGATTATAGGCTCCACGGAGGATCATTTATGGCTTATAGAGGAAATTCAAGGCATGTGGGTATTCAGAGACAATGAGCCTCAAAAACAAAGTGCATCTGTTGTAAGTGTTTAGGGACGGAAGGTGAATTGCTAAACTGGGCATTACTGGACATCTCTGTTACCTCCGTAGATAAATCCAAGGATTTATGGGAGACAGGCCTATGGAGAGAGTTCAAAGACATGTAATGGACCTGTGTACTGGAATATCACCAGTGTTCAGGAACACTAAATTAAATATATACAATTTAAAATAGTACACAGAGTCCTTATGCCACCATAGAAACTGAATAAAATATTCCCCACAGCGACCTCAGATTGTGCCCATTACGGTCAGTCACATGCGGGTTAATGGCACATCTTATAGGAGTGCTCAGTAATAGCTAGAGACTGGAGGGAGGTAACTGAAGGTCTGGCAAAATGGAAACAATCAGTTACGCAAAGAGCAGTTTCAGAGAGCCAAGCACTCTATAGGAAAGAAAATAGAGGTCTGAGTAAGTAAGTGATAGCACTATCAAGGGATGAACTGCTTGTAAAAGTTACAAGCGCAAATAGGAAAGAGGCTAGAATAGGGACCAATGTGATCGTAGAGCATTACAGCCCGAGTGCCCGCAAACGTCCCTCTGGCAAAGAGGATAAAAAGAGTTCAATGAAAGCCTCCTACCTGTAGAAGTTATTATGGTTCTCCTGTTCATCTTTTGGGGTTTTGTTGATAATAGTAACTTAAAATAGAGGCTACAAATTTGAGGTTAACTGTACACATAAAAAAAATCCCTGGCCGCAACCTGAGCAGGGAGTTGTGGCTGCCATTTTAGAAAATGGGACACGGTCCTGGGGATGAAAATTGTGGTTTAAGGGGGTCAGGGTATAGGTACCCTGATCTCATTTTCTATATATAGGGGTGTTAACGAGACAAGCTATGTGTCAAAAATGTTTTTTTTTCCACACACGATATTCGCAAAGTCGTCACAACCGTCAGTAAAGCCCCACATGTAATGGCACAACAAACTAGTGATATGGGTGTGTGAATGGGTTTGAGAATCGTAGTGTGGAATTTGGTGTGTGTGTACGAAAGATTGTATAGAGTGTGAGTGGGTTTGTCAAATATTCTATAGATGTCATCAGTGATGTCATTAGTGATATCATTTCAGATGTCATCAGTGATGTCACTGACCATGTCATGAGTGATGTAATGTGTGAGGTCATTAGCAGTGCATTGTGGAGGTGTGAGTTATAGTTAGCTCAGCTAACTATAACTGCTGAATTTCTCTGGTTTTGTACGGGTGAAATGCCAGGCTAACTATAACATCTCTGTAACCTTTGTTTTTTTCTGTACATTTCTAAGGTTTTTCAAAATATATTTCCTAACTCTAACATCCCAGTAACCTTTGTTTTTTTCAGTGAATTTCTGTGTTTTTTTTTTAATTTGCTAGCTGTAACCTTTGAGAGTGAGTGTGCACTGTAGTGGCAATGAACTAGGCACATTAACTGGAGTAGGACTGGAAATCCTAATGAAGGATACCTTTGCTGAATTGATCATGCTTTTCCCTTACACTGTCTTGGTGTACTTTAACATATGCCAAAGATTGAAATGGAAGTGGTCTAACCAATTTTGTCTAATGATTGACAAAGCCAGGACACATGTTAACAAAACTGTTTCTGCTTTCCTCTGAGATCATAATATTTACTCAATCTAAAATGAAAACCTGCGCTTTAACATGCATGTTAATCTAGAGAAGTGATGGAGTTCACTTTACAGACTATGGGAATAGGGCGTTTCTAAGCAACCTGAAACTCTGCACACAGTTTTATCTGTAGCTGTCTTAAACACACTCTCAAGACAAAGGCTCATGTCAGAGGCACCCAAAAGGCCAAAGGTTTGTTCATTTTGTTGTTAAAAAAGATAAGGGGGAAATTTTTTGAAATTCGTAATGATGTTGTGATGATCCGGACCACGTCTCAAAATCATAAGGAAAAAACAGACATTCAACGATCACCACCACATTTAAATATTTTAATTTAAAAAATCATTCTTAGTATTACAAAACACATTACTCACTACATTACTGCGCAAAAACATGCTTGTACACATATTCTTTTAGTACGTTTTTTGAAAAACTGTGTTTGAACCCAGCATTCCAGCTTCTCAATGACGTTGATAGTTATGATGCCTTCCGTAACTGCAACAATCGTGTCTTTTTAAGAGGTGTAAAACACATATATGCACACATTTTACTGAATTTTAGATACAATGGGTTTATTACTGTACTGTTTACAATCATATTTTTGTAGGTAGTTTGTATAAAAACAATCTTTGAAACCGATTTTTCTGTTTTTGCAATGATGCCGTCGCTTCGATGATATCGGTAGCCGTAATCATCCAATGCGAATACTTCACGAAATGGCAAAACAAAAGCTGACATTCAATAGCCGCCACCAAATACAAAACTTATAACAGCCAAAATGTATTATAACCAACACACTAAGCACATTACTTTCTAAAAGACTCTGTAATATCTCCATAACACAGCGTATAACTCTTTCAGTGGGATCTGTGACTGCATACTTCACTGTATCAATAGGTCTCTCATTCAATATATAGGTATTTCAGTGGATTTGTGAGATGGTGCATCAGTCTATCAATGTTTCCATAATGAACTGTGTGAGTGTTTCAGTTCATCTATGATGAGGTATCAGTGTCTCAATGGGTCAGTGATTGAGTGTATGTGTATCACAGTCAATCTGTGAGTAGGTACATGAGTGTGTTTGTGCATTTAAACTAAGTATACAACTGTCTAACTAGATCTGTGACTCAATACATGAGTGTCTAAGTGGGTGTCTGAGACGGTGAGTGAGTGGGTGCATGATTGGCCTGGGTGGTGATCTCTGCTCCTTCAGCTTGGTTTGTGCAGTTTTCTGCACTCCGTGGAGCTCGCGGAGTGCAGAAAACTCTGCTCTGTATAGTGAAGGGGAGTTTTTCCCCTACTCGCGCTCGCGAAAAGTAAGTTGGCGACCATGAGCTGCTGCTCCGGTAGAGTTTCTACCTGATAGGCAGGAAGATCTGTGCAAACTGCAGTTCGCACTGCACTCTGCCACTTGCTGAACTCCGTTGAGTTTTTTGTCACTTTGCAGAGTTCCGCATAGGGAAACTCCGTGAACTATGCCCAGGCCTGGTGCATGACTGTCTGAGTGGGTCTGTGAGTAAGTGCATGAATCTCTCAGTGGGTCAATGACTGGGAGCATGAGTGTCTAAGTGGTTCTGTGAATGGGTCCTTGGGTCTTTGAGTGGGACTGTGAGTGGGTGCATCAGTCTCTGAGTGTGCCAGTGAATGTGTGCATTTATCTCTGAGTAGGTCTGTGAGTGGGTGTATGAGTGTCTCAATGGGCCTGTAAGTGAGAGCATAAGTGAGTGAATGGGTGCATGCAGGAGTGTCTGAGTAGGTCTGTGACTGGGAGGGCGAGTGATGGGGTGGGTCTGTGAGCAGATGCATAAGTCTTGGAGAGGGTGAGTGGGTGCTTGTATATCTGAATGAGTCTGTGAGTGGGTATGTGAGTCAGAGTGTATGAGTGAGTGACTGAGTACAGAAGTCTTCCAGAGGGTCTATGACTAAGTATGTGAGTGACTGTATGGGTGTATGGGTGGATCTATGAGTGGGTGTATGAGTGTCTCAGTAGGTCTGTTAGTGGGTGTGAGTGTCTCAGTGGCTCTGTGAGTACATATGTGAGTGTGTGAGCGGGTCTGTGAGCGGGTCTGTAAGTGGGTATCTGAGTCTCTGACTGGGTCTGTACATGGGTGTGTGACTCTCTGACTGAGTCTGCAATTGGGTGCGTGAGTTTCTGAGTGGGTCTGTGAGTGGGTGCATGAGTGGCCAGATGGGTCTGTAAGTGGGTATAAGAGTGTCTAAGTATGTATGAGACTGTGCACATAAGTCTATGAGTGGGTCTCTAAGTAGGTGTGTGAGTCTCTTAGTGGTACATGGGTGCATCACTCTCCAAGTGAGTCTGTAGGCTGCATGAGCACCTGAATGGGTATGTGAGTGGGTCCACGAGTATCTAAGTAGGTATGTGACTGGATATATAAGTGTATGAATGGGTATGTGACTGGGTATATAAGTGTCAGAGTGAGTCTGTGGGTGCATACATGAGTCTGTGACAGTGACCGGCAAGTGTGTACAAATATATAGATATATTTGATATTTTTCACCAATATTCGCGATGATGTAGCGATATTCGCACTGCCCCTGCGATGCTACACAGGGGGGCTGTGTAGGTGGTCGTGACATTGGCGCTAATATCGTGTGTGATTGAAAAAATCTATTTTAGACACATAACTTGTGCCACTACCACCCCATTTCTTAAACATGAGGTGAGAGTACCTCCACCTTGACTCCTTATGTTAGCTATAATACAATAATTTTCAGCCCCAGGAACCATTCGTGAATGATAACGTGGCAACCACAGCCTACTGTTCAGGTTGAGTCAAGCCAATCACAATATTTCTGTTGGCACACACAATTTACCTTAATGTCTCCGCGAAATATCGACAATCATTGCGAAATATCCTTGGCCATAGATTTCACTATATGGTTCAGTTTTATTCTCAAATACTACTGAATGGATTTGCACCAAATAAGAAAAAGCACGATCTGCGTAACAACATCTACCTTTCTGTCAAATTTGGTGTAATTCCGTCCAACGGTTCAGGCTGTAGGTTCAACAACACCCTCCTACGGGAATTAACATTACAAATGCCCCCTTATTTCACACCCCTATTTCTCATTCCCCACTGCACAGAACACCCCCAAACTTTCCGCGACACACAGAACCTACTTTACTCTTTTGTGGGAACATTTCATTAAGATTGATCAAACTACGCCAAAGTTAAAGCCAAGTCAAAAAATGCTTTTCCTACAGAAACTAGGTCCTTCTGGTAAATGCTAGTAGGTAATATATATATATATTCACAGAGTTTGCTGCTTCGGCAGTTCCCTTCCTCTCAGAGTTGGCGCCACATGTGGTAACAGCAACCACCAAATATTCCAGCAGTTTCTTAATCCACAAACAAAATTCGGCCAAGAATGAAGAGATAGCACACCAGGAGATGGCACAATAGTTTATTGTGCACTCAAAATCCAAGGATGACGCGTTTCGGTGTTAGCCTTTGTCAAGTTGCTTCCTGATCCCCTAATTCCAATAGAAATAGACTACAATGTTGCCAAACATAGAAAAAATACTTCACGACTTCCGTGCACTGCAATTTCAACATTGCCTAAGCAGCAATAATAAATAACAAATAACCATATTTACAGTCATTGACATTATTATACAAAGAAATTACTTTGAATTGATTCACTGCAACCACAATCACTTTTGGCAATTAGCGCGCCACTATTGCGTGATGCGATGCCTGAATTATCTTGCTTGTATGCCATATTAGTTTACAGGTGAAACAGTCTGCTTCACAAAAGCCAAAAGTAAACTAGTTTACAATTTTATGGCATTGACAGAATTCCCAAACATATACGAGGAGGGGACCGTGAGAAACGTCTCAGGATTCTAGAATCAAGATTCATTATTGAAATGGACAGTAATGTCCCTAAAGGACTAAACAGTGGTGAGGAATTGGCTACACATATAGGCCGTTAATTTCCCCTTACTTGAATAGCTGTAACACAATTTTCCTCTTAAAAATGATGTGAATTTTTAATGAATTTAAATTTTTGTTAATGTCTCAAATGGGGATCACTAGTGATCCTGATTGCTATGATCATAGGCGTATAACTGTTCCCTAACAAGCACTATTGCATTCTGATCAAAATATGCACTATTGCACTTTTCTTGCACCACCTTCTCTGATAAAATCTCCTAAGGATGCGTTCCATTCCCCGCCTATTCCCTATTGATGTACAATGCCGATAATTAATATTTAGTACGCATTGCACTATGCGCATGAATCACAGCATGGATTTGCGTATTGCTGAAGGCCTTCTCTCTGTGCTGTGTCCATCATGGTATGATGCCGATATTAATTTGAATGTTTGGTATTGTCTGTAATAAATTCTTGATGGACTCATAGCAAGCGCCAAAATGCGGAGTCCTTGGATTTTGAGTGCACAATAAACTATTGTGCCGTCTCCTGGTGAGCCGCCTCTTCATGTGTGGCCGAATTTTGGTTGTGGATTAAGGAACTGTTGATATATATATATATATATATATATTTCTTGGATTCTTCTCACCTCGCTCCCGGCGATTGAAGTCACGGCACAGCAACAGGTAGATTTTTGAACAAAAGTATATTTATTTACACACCATGTGCAAAAGAACGTGCAACGATTAGGACGGCCTACGCGTTTCGGCTACTTCAAGCCTTCCACTGGACCATAGAGTCCTTGATGTCTAGACCCTTTTTAAAGTGCTATGTGCAGTACAAAAATTAAGTCCCCTTTTCCATTTCAATTAAACGTCTAGACTGTCAACCTTGTATTAACTTTTAGAAACAGAAATTGTCGCCATTTTGTAGATGGTTTGAAAGTGCATTGTACTAACGCTTTACAAATCAAATCAAACATTGCTGTGAAGTACTTGTTGTTAGATTGTTGCATTATATATATATTGCACTTGCATATTTACAATCTATATACAGTGTATAATTTTCTATTTATGGGGTGGTTGTTTTTTACGCAACATTTGGTTCTAATAACCAGTTGAGTGCTGTAACCCTTCCCTTTGTTAAAGTGCGAGAGACAAAACTAGGTGTAAAGTACACTTAAACTGTACATATTTCACATTATTTACAAGACGATTCAGTCATTTTTCATTACCAATTCCCTGATGTGTTCATTGCAATCTACCCTCTCAGATAAATATCACAGTTCAATATTTTACCTGGTATTTGTAATTTTAAATTTTGTGAAGTACATTTAAAGTTAAATCATAGTACGGGGTACTTTGGATTTTGAATTTCACTGAATTGTAATCTTTCTCTATGTACAGATTATAGTTTTGTCCAAAAAAATAGTATATAGATTGAACAAACTTAATCTAATATGGCGATCTTTCTTATTGAATAATTTCACAATATTGCAGATGTTAAAATCAAGATATAGAAGGGCTCTTGGATCAGCAAGGCATTTAGTGATTTCATACTTATTTCACAGATGTACGTGTAGTTCGGCATCCAAGTTGTGCCCAAAGGGATGTTCTGTGCCCATT
Organism: Lissotriton helveticus; assembly: GCF_964261635.1. NCBI lineage: Eukaryota > Metazoa > Chordata > Amphibia > Caudata > Salamandridae > Lissotriton > Lissotriton helveticus. The sequence goes on along the minus strand of NC_136061.1, from coordinate 380,719,614 downwards.
GCTAATATCATTCGTGACTCAAGTTTGCTTAACATTAGTGTTTGGTCTCCCCCTCCTTCAGATAATTTGCATAGTTTTATTCCAGCATATCTCAGCAAACTTGGATTAGATTGATGGCACTTAGCAAAATGTGTTTTGCCATAGGGTAACTCGTGTCCACATTCTTTATCGCTCTCAGGTGTTGCAAGACTCTGAGTTTAAGTTTGTTGATTGTACTCCCTATGTAGAGTTTTTCGCAAGGGCACGACAGTCTATATACCACACATTTAGATTCACATGTTATGTGGTCCCTTATTTTTTCAATCCGCCCGCACTGTAATCTGTATTCTGTTAAATTCGTGCCATGTTCACAGGCCTTGCATTTGGAACATTTCCAGAACCCCGGTGTTGTAAGCCATGCTGTTTTCTTGGGGATTTTTAGCTGTAGATGACTTTGAGTTAAGATGTCGCCTAGTGATGAGGTTTTCTGTAACAAATGCTGGGATAAGAGGTCAAATTTTCTTTCAATGTTTCATCAAGCATTAAGATGTTCCAGTTTCTTTTCAAAGCTTTTTTGAGTTCCTGACTCTGGTTGTTGTAGTCGACAATTATTCTTGTTACATTTTCCTTCTCCTTTCTGTCTGGGTTGTGCTTCTTGTCATTGTTTTTATTCTCCTTAGGTAGAAGAAGATCTTTTCTTTCCTTCAGGTTCATCCTTTCTTTTGCTGCTGTAATTACTTCTATAGGATAACCCCGTTCTTGGAATCGCTTGCTCAGTTCCTCAATTTCCTTTACCAGATCAACATCTTCTGAGCAATTCCTTTTGGCTCGAAGCATTTGGCCATAGGGAATGCTCCATTCGAGTTTACTTGGATGTCCACTGTTCGCATGCAACAAACTGTTGCAGGACGTTGGCTTTCTATGAATTTCTGTACATAAAGTTTAATTTCTGATAAAAACTTCAACGTCAAGGAAGATCAGAGTAGTTGCACTGATTGATGAAGTAAAGTGGATGTTAAGATCATTCCTCTCCAATGAATTTATGAACCTTTGCAAGTCATTGATGTTACCTTCCCAGATTATGAATAAGTCGTCTATGAAACGACACCAGAATTTGATTCTTGCTTTGTGCTTCTTCTCTTCTTCCAGCACTCCAGTCTCCCACATGGCCATCAGAAGGTTCGCATACGTGGGCGCAAATGATGTACCCATTGCGGTACCCTGTTTCTGTAGGTATAAATTGCCCAAAAATAGAAATGCATTATGCGTTAAGCAATACGTAAGCATTTCTATCAGCATTGCCGAATGTTCCAAATGACTGATAGATCTTGTCTCCAGAACTTTCTTAATGGCCTTAATCCCGTCTACATGGCATATTGACGTGTACAGTGATGTTACATCTATACTCGCCATTAGGTAACTAGATTTCCAATTGATCCCTGCGATTTTATTGAGGAGGTCCATTGTGTCTCTTAAATAGGACGGTAACGTCATTACATAATTCATAAGAAAAATGTCAATAAACCTTGATGTCGTTTCGAGTAATGAACCAATCGAGCTCACAATCGGTCTACCTGGAGGTTTTATAAGTGCTTTATGTACTTTTGGTAGAAAGTAAATTGTGGCTGTGATGGGATTGTCCGTTTTTAGATAGGAATATTCATCAAAGTCAATTAGACCTTTTTCTTTCCATGCCAACAAAAGAGAGTGGTATTCATTCTTCCAAGTTTCTAATGGGTTATTCTTTAGTGGCTCATAGTGATCTTTATTTCCCAATTGTCTATTTGCTTCTGCAATGTAATCTGTTGTGTTTTGTACCACGATGTTTCCACCCTTGTTGAATGACTTTATTATGACTGTCGGGTCATTCTTCAATTCAGATATTGCACGATATTCCTCCGGTGTTATATTGTTCTTTTTGTTATTGTTCTTTTTCAAATTCAACGGTTTCCCTGAGATTTTTGTGATTTCCTCAATCATTACTTCGTGAAAAAGGTTGATTTTGTTCCCAGGTGGGAGTTGTGGACAACATCTGGATTGTCTCTTTAGGCCACTTTCTCCACCTCTGTTTGTGCTTGTGCCCATTTGTTTACAGAATTCAATGTCACTTGAGAGTGAGTTTGTGGTGTCTGTTTGATCCAGCGATGGTGTTTCTTCAATTGATGCTAATGTCATTATTGCTGGTAGATCCCTGTGTGTTATTGGGGATATTTCTTCCACACATTTAGTCGTCAAGGGTTATATATTCACTGAAAAAACCATAGGTTTCACACCAGTTATAGTTAGCTGGACATTTTACTCATACAAGACCATTGAAATTCCCCCGTTATAGTTAGTTGTACTCACTATAACTCGCGCGCCCGCAATCCACTGCTGATGATGTCACATATTACATCATTCATGACATGGTCAGTGACATCACTGATGACATCACTTATGACATCTCAAATTACATCACTGATGACATCATCCATGTAACAATCAAATACACCTCATCACACACTAGTATAATCTTTCATCACTCACTGTAAAATAGAAAGTACCATATTTGAAACCATTGACACACCAATAGAAATTTCTAAACACCCACTCAGTTATTCATAGAACTATACACACATCTAATCACTTACCTATAGATTCAGTGTTATATACAGTGAATAATCAACAGAACACTATCAAATATACTTATACGCCTATTTCAACATTACACACCAGCACACACTGTATTCACTTATACTTATGCAAACAATTGATTATACTTACATTTACTCACCTACACACTTATACAAACACCACTTCATCTATTTATATAGATAGTAACTCACACTTAGTGTGTTATAAAATCACTATTACAAGTATACAGTTATCCATATAGTGACTCATACAATCACTAAGTCATAGGCACACTTAATTAGATATAACTGTCACATACACTGCCTTTTTTTTCAAGTTTAATGGAGATGTACCATTGAGGAAAATATTTCATCACCACCACACCCATAAACATATACACTCACTGAAACAACTGTTATAACATGTAGTCTTAACCTCATATACCTACTGAATGAACTATTCACACATTTTTTGGCAATCACACACCCCCCACCAAACCACATAGACATTCATTTGCCCATACTAATACTAATACTCAGTTAAGAAACCAATAACAAATATATAGTCTTTAACATAGCAATTAAGACAAAGCAATAAAGACTTTCACACAGTTTAGTAACTATACATTATATATACTGAGACTCTACAAATTAGTCAAGGAAACAATCAATGACACTGTTACTAAATCCACCATCCACACATTTATATTTATATATCCACTCATTCTTCAATGCAAAGTAGTGTATTTATAATACATATTTAAATATCAAAGCAAACCACATTCACTGGATGAAGTGATCAGTGATGTCATCAGTGATGTCATGAATGATGTAATATTTGACATCATCAGCAGTGGATTGCGGGCGCGCGAGTTATAGTGAGTACAACTAACTATAACGAGGAATTTCATTGGTTTTGTATGAGTAAAATGTCCAGCTAACTATAACTGGTGGGAAACCTATGTTTTTTTCTGTGAATTTCAAAGGTTTTTTAAAAGCTAATTCCTAACTATAACGAGTGTGAAACCGATGGGGCCTTATTTACGAGCCCCTTGCGCCTCCGGACCGTCACTTTTTGTGATGTTCCGGTGGCGCAGAAGACTGAGTGATATTTATCAGGCAGGACAAAGCCACTTTTTGTGGCGTAATCCTGCCTGATAAATATCAGTCCCTTTTACGCAGTGTCCTGCGTTAAAGGGGCGTGTAATGGGTGTTGCTGGAGGCGTTCCCAGCAGCATCCATGGACTTGAGTAATTTATAGCATCCTCAAAGTCAGTCTTTCAAAAATTCCAAAGTATAGGACATGATAATGCAAATCCAAATGTTTCTCAAGAAAAGTCATAAACCGTGTCCGTGGGTCCTATCTGCCCAAACGCCGATATTCCGAACGATTGAAAATGACTTTTCTTGGAAAACATTTGGATTTAGATTATCATGTCCTATACTTTGGAATTTTTGAAAGACTGACTTTGAGGATGCTATAAATTACTCAAGTCTGCCCGAATTGTGTGGGTAAAATTGATACCTAGTCACTTTGAATAAGAATGTACTTACGACTCGTCTAACATTTGGAAGAAATATCTAGTTATATGACAACAGGATACCGACATAACTTGAAGCAAATAAGAACGCCCTGAAGAAGTTCTGTTGTACAGAACGAAACGCGTCGGCTGGCTGTGGTACATAAACGTAAGGAAAATAAAAGCATTTGAATATACACCAAGTTTCAGCGCTTCAATAAGGACTCTGAGTGACATGATTTGATTGGACTTGTTGTGCAAGTGGTGCTGTGCCAAACTTTGGAATATTCTCCACTATTCTCTACTACTCACTCTCTACTACTCCACTACTCTCTAATACTCACTCTCTACTACTCATTCTCTACTACTCTACTACTCTCTCTACTACTCATTCCCTACTACTCACTATCTACTACTCTTTACTACTCACTCTCTACTACTCTCTACTACTCACTCTCTACTACTCGCTCTCTACTACTCACTCTTTACTACTCACTCTCTACTACTATCTACTACTCACTCTCTACTTCTCACTCTCTACTACTCTCTACTACTCACTCTCTACTACTCACTCTCTACTACTCTCTACTACTCACTATCTACTACTCACTCTGCTACTCACTCTACTACTCACTCTCTACTACTCACTCTCTACTACTCTCTACTACTCACTCTCTACTACTCTCTCTCTACTACTCTCTACTACTCACTCTACTACTCACTCTCTACTACTCTCTACTATTCTCTCTCTCTGCTACTCACTCTCTACTACTCCCTCTCTACTACTCACTCTCTACTACTCACTCTCTACTACTCACTCTCTACTACTCACTCGCTACTACTCTCTACTACTCACTATTTACTACTCTCTACCACTCACTCTCTACTGCTCTCTACTACTCACTCTACTACTTACTCTCCACTACTCTCTACTACTCACTCTCTACTACTCACTCTCTACTACTCACTCTACTATTCACTCTACTACTCTCTACTACTCACTCTCTGCTACTCTCTCTACTGCTCTCTACTACTCTCTACTACAAACTCTCTACTCTCTATTACTCACTCTCTACGCTCTACCTCTCTCTACCTCTCTCTACTTCTCTCTGTACTAGTCTCTACCTCTCTACCACTACCTCTCTACCTCTACCTCTCTACCTCTACACCTCTACCTCTACACCTCTACCTCTCTACCTCTCTCTACACGCACACATATACCCATATATATATGCATATATATGCATATGCATTTATATATATGTATGTGTATATATATATATACATACATATATAAACATATATAATCTGCATATCTATATAAATACAAATATAAATGCATGCATACATATACATATCTGCATACATATGCATGTTATTTACATGAAAGTTTGAAAAACACTAATAAAAGCAAAGCTAAAAAGCCACCTCATTACAAACAGAATGGCTTTAACTTAAACGAGGGCGAGATCTATTGCATTATCAATGCTTGTTTACTTCAGTTCCATCAAGAAGGCATTCAGATATGTCACACATTTGCCATAAATTCTGAATGTTAGCACTCTAGTTGCTCATTAGATCACTGTAGTAAATCTATGCTCACCAGGGAAGTCTGCTGCTGGTATTCAAAGTGCATGTTTCAGTCTGCATGTCAGAATTTTTTTAATGAAATAGAAGAGGATTTGAGAAGTCAAAATGTGCCCTAATTTTTCTTTCTTCAGCACTAATCATAATTTTTATGGCAAAATTAACCCCCTCATTTTGTTCCTTTGCAAATTAAATGTTTTAAGTGTTACCACTTTATTCCAATCAAGGTGACTTCAGGTGTGCCATACTTTTGTCATAAGTAAGACTGTTAGCGCTCTAGTTGTTCTTTAGAACACTCTGGGACATTCTGTCATTGGGCTATACTTGGGCTACATCTGGGGGATATTTGTGCTACATTTGGGCTCTTTTGTCTCTGGTGGCCATCTTGGGAGACTTATTTGTTATGAAGTTTCCTAATTTCCTCATTTACTACAGTCTCCTCAGTAGGAAATACTTTCAGTTTTCTACTTTGATTCCATCAAGAAGGTATTCAGATGTGACACACATTTGCCAAAAATTCAGAATGTTAGCACGCTAGTTGCTTATTAGATCACTGTAGTAAAGCTACTGCTCACCAGGGAAGTCTGCTGATGGTATTGAAAGTGCATGTTTCAGTCTGCATGTCAGAATGTTTTAATGAAATAGAAGAGGATTTGAGAAGTCACTCAAAATGTGCCATAATGTTTCTTTCCGAAGCACTAATCATACTTTCTATGGCAAAATGAACCCCCTCATTTTGTTCCTTTTTAAATTAAATATTTTCAGACTCACCACTTTATTCCAATCAAGATGGCTTCTGGTGTGCCATACTTTTGTCATAAGTAAGACTGTTAGCGCTCTAGTTGTTCTTTAGACACACTCTGGGGCATTCTGTCATTGGGCTATACTTGGGCTACATCTGGGTGATATTTGGGCTACATTTCGGCTCTTTTGTCTCTGGAGGCCATCTTGGGAGACTGCATGTCAGAATTTTTTAATGAAATAGTAGAGGATTTGAGAAGTCACTCAAAGTGTGCCCTGATTTTTCTTTCTGCAGCACTAATCATATTTTTTTCTATGGAAAAATATACCCCCTCATTTTGTTCCTTTTTAAATTAAATGATTTAAGAGTTACCACTTTATTCCAATCAAGATGGCTTCAGGTGTGCCATACCTTTGTAATACGTAGGACTGTTAGTGCTCTAGTTGTTCTTTAGAACACTCTGGGAAGCTGCAGTAGAACACAAAGGAATCAACTGACAGTCTCTGTCCTTGTTGGATGTACATGTTTTACTGAGAATGTCAGACTTCATTCTCACATGACTGAGAAAGATAATGTGAATTTACAGAAAATATGCTTTCAGTTTAGCTTATAGATCCCCTTCCAAAGCACTGTGGGAAAAGCATGAGATAATAGTTTTCTTTCAAACATGATTCATGATATCCCAACAGAAGGCTTTTTCACATGGTAAAATCACCTTAGAACACACCACAATTCCTAAAATGAGTATGGTACCATCAACAAATGATTTATAATGTAACTAAAGTCCTAAAACCTTCTATTAACTGTAATGCTTTTTAATGAGGTGCTATCATGTATATTGGTCCCAAGATGGCTGCCAACACTTCTTGGATGAAGTTCTGACAGCCAATCAGATCTCACGATGAGATGTGTGGTTAGGCTCCGCCCAGATATATAATTTTTTTCACATTTGATTTTCTCAACAACTACTGGAGGGATTTACACCGTTTAAACAAAAGGGCGATCTGCGAATCAGACTCTACCATTTTGCCAAATTTCTTGGAATTCCGTTCAGCCGTTCGGGCTGTAGCAGTGTCTAATCGTCCTATGGAAATTAACATGGGGAAAACACGTTTTGGGACCCCCTTTTTCTCGGCCCCCGCTTGACGAATCTTCCCAAGACTTTCAGGGAAGGAGCGGAGTGGAGCGGGCCATCTTCTTTGAGAAATTTGTGAAGATTCAACAACCGGTGCCAAAGTTGTTCCCAATAGAATGATGCAGATTTCCTATGGAAACCAGGTTCTAACTATAACTACCTACTGGCGACCGCCAGTAGGTAATATATATATATATATAGATATATATATATATATATATATATACATATTCACTACACAACAGGAAACCCAATTCGAATGAAGCCACCACAGGAGTTTGCTGAATATGCTCGTCTCTTTATTTCATCTTGCTGGAAGGCCCCCGATCCAGAGCCCACACCCAAAGTTCATAAACGCCAGACGCGTTTCAGGAAATGAATCCCTTCATCAGCGGCGAATGTTCAGAGGAAACTGCAAGCGCCATCGGATTTGCACACCTTTATGTTGAACGCATCCGCCCCAGTGGGCGTGGCCATACCTGTTGGCTTCTGGGATGCGTAGTGTAAGTTCCTTTCCCCTCGTGGGTGCACTGCAATGTCCTCAATAAATGAAAAATTATAGTAAAATCCCCAGTGGGTTGATGTGAGATACTGGTAGGGTGCCCACCTTGCTTTATAGATGAAAATCGAGCGTCAGGCTGACACCCCCTGCAAGGCATCAGCTTGTCTCCCGTCGTTGTGCAAACACCGGGTGATGCCTGCACCGATCCGCCACAGCGGCGGGCTTCATTCACGACCCGGGGAGGCCGTCTTTAAATTCACTACACAACAGGAAACCCAATTCGAATGAAGCCACCACAGGAGTTTGCTGAATATGCTCGTCTCTTTATTTCATCTTGCTGGAAGGCCCCCGATCCAGAGCCCACACCCAAAGTTCATAAACGCCAGACGCGTTTCAGGAAATGAATCCCTTCATCAGCGGCGAATGTTCAGAGGAAACTGCAAGCGTCATCGGATTTGCACACCTTTATGTTGAACGCATCCGCCCCAGTGGGCGTGGCCATACCTGTTGGCTTCTGGGATGCGTAGTGTAAGTTCCTTTGCCCTCGTGGGTGCACTGCAATGTCCTCAATAAATGAAAAATTATAGTAAAATCCCCAGTGGGTTGATGTGAGATGCTGGTAGGGTGCCCACCTTGCTTTATAGATGAAAATAGAGCGTCAGGCTGACACCCCCTGCAAGGCATCAGCTTGTCTCCCGTCGTTGTGCAAACACCGGGTGATGCCTGCACCGATCCGCCACAGCGGCGGGCTTCATTCAAGGAACTTACACTACGCATCCCAGAAGCCAACAGGTATGGCCACGCCCACTGGGGCGGATGCGTTCAACATAAAGGTGTGCAAATCCGATGGCGCTTGCAGTTTCCTCTGAACATTCGCCGCTGATGAAGGGATTCATTTCCTGAAACGCGTCTGGCGTTTATGAACTTTGGGTGTGGGCTCTGGATCGGGGGCCTTCCAGCAAGATGAAATAAAGAGACGAGCATATTCAGCAAACTCCTGTGGTGGCTTCATTCGAATTGGGTTTCCTGTTGTGTAGTGAATATATATATATATATATATATATACATATGTTGATTAAATCAAATCAATCTGTTGCAATGCGCTTCCCTGAATTGAGCACAGAACGCTAACGATGCGCCACAAATTTTTATGGAATTTACATGATTGCCTTTAAGCGTTTTGCATCACATGAACATATATATTACCTACTGGCGATCACCAGTAGGTAGTTATAGTTAGGACCATGTTTCCCTAGGAAAAGGGATTTTGATTTGGCTATATCTTTGACGCTGTTTGACGAATCTTCACAAATGTTTCCGAAAAAAAGTGGCCTGGTGAACCGTGTTATGCATGGTAAGTTTTGGTTTGATCTCTCAAGCTGGGTTGGAAAAAAAGTGCATTTACAATGGTAATTCCCATAAGACCTTTAGTCGAAGCAGGAGCCCGAAGCACTGGATGGAATTACATCAAATTTGTCAGAAAGTAAGATTTGTTTACACATATCACGCTTGCAGCTATTTGGTGTGAATCCATTCAGTAGTTGTTGGGAAATTTAAGAAAATAAAGAGTGATATCTGTGGCCACGGCTAATTCGCAACTGCTTTGCGATTATTCACGAAGGCGCACGCCAACAGAAAAGCTGTGATTGGCTGGCCTCAATCAGACCAGAAAATTGCGGCCACCATTTTAGAAAACGGGACAGCTATGTGTCCCAAAAAATGTTTTTCCACACACAATATTCGCAAAGTCGTCACGACCGGTTGTGCAGCCCCCTGTGTAATAGCACAACAAATTCGCAAATATGGCTGAAAAGTTTTTGAAAATACATTCACAGACCCTTTCAGACAATAATACATTCATTCAAACAAGCACTCAGAGAGTCATGCACCCAGTCAGAGACCCACTCAGAGACTCATGCACCTACTCACAGACCGACTAAAAGACACATGCACCCTCACACAGAAGCACACGACTCATGTACTTATTCACAAACCTACACAGAGGCTCCTGCCCCTCTTACAGACCCACTCAGACAGTCATGTAGTCACTCAAGACTCACTGATATTCACAAACACCCACTGACAGACCTACTGAGAGACTCATGTACCCACTCAGAGTCCCCCTCAGAGACTCATGCACCCAATCACAGACTCATTCTGAGGCTCATGTACCCACTCCCAGACCCACTGAGAGACTCATGCACCCATTCACAGATACATTCAAGCCCTCATTTACCCACTCACAGACCCACTGAGAGACTCACATATATACTCACAGAACTACTTAGAGACTCACAAACCCACTCACTGACCCACACTGAGACACACTGAGAGTCACACATCCACTCACAGTCTCACTCAGACAATCACATCCCCACTCACAGATTTACTCAGACACTCATGCACCCATTTGCTGATCCACACAGAGACTCCACTACCCACTCACAGTGTGGATGAGTCCCATTCAAACACTCATGTTCCCATTTATTGATCCACTCTAAGACTCAAAAAATCCACTCAAAGACCCACTCAGAGGCTCAAGCACCCAAGGCCTGACCCACACAGACTCAGTCATCCACTCACAGAACTACTCGGAAACTCACCCAACTAATCACAGACCCACTCAGAAAGTCACACACCTACTCACTCACCCACTCAGGTACTCATCCATCCACTCACAGACCTTCAAAGACACTCATGCACCCTGTCATGGACCCACTCAGATACTCATGTACCCACTCACAGACCCACTCAGATACTCATACACCGACTCACAGATCCACACAGGCACTCCAACACCCACTCACACATGCATGTACACACCCATACAGTCACTCACATACCCACTTAGAGACCCATGCAGTCACTCACACACCCACTCACCTACCTACACAGTCACTCACACACCCACTCTCAAAGGATACAGGTTACAGTTAGGAAATAAAAAAAATTGAAATTCACTGAAAAAACAAGTGTTACAGGGATATTACAGTTAGGAAATATATATATATATATATTTTAAATGTAGAAATTCACTGAAAAAATAAAGGTTTCACTGACATTATAGTTAGGAAATAGAATAAAAAAATCTTAGAAATCCACTTAGGCTGAGATGTCACGCACACAAAATCAGTGAAATTCAGCAATTTTAGTTTCCTGAGCTAACTATAACTTACGCTCCACAAATCACTGCTTATGTACTCACATATTACATACCTCATGACATAGTCAGTGACATCACTGATGATGACACTGATGACATCTCAAATGACATCACTGATGACAACATCCACAGAACTACTCACACATCCACTCAGACCCCTACATAACCTCTCATACACCCACTCATACAACCAAGCACATATCCATACATAGACCCATACCCCTACTCACACACGCTCACTCTCTCATACAAATGCAAAAAGAACAATTGATGGACAGAATGCAGAACAATGTCTTACATTCACCCCAGTACAGAGATCTGGGCCTAAATCCATCGCTTTTTGGCTCACCATGCCATTCCAGTTTGGACCCAGCCATATGCAAATCAGTCTTGACCCTGCACCCAATGGTAACAGTCCAGCCTGAACTTCAAGGCCCGGTCCTCCCTGGACTGGAAACAAGAATACTAGGACCGGTTTTGGCCTTTCAGCCCTCATCAGCCAGGAAAGCTCGATTCCGTTGGCATGGAGAGCACAAAACCCAAGTCTGGGCATACCCGTCCTACTTGGGGTCACACATACAAAAAGAACAATTGATGGACAGAATGCAGAACAGTGTCATACATTCACCCCAGTACAAAGATCTGGGCATAAATCCATTGTTTTTTTGCTCACCATGCCATTCCAGTTTGGACCCAGCCATATGCAAATCAGTCTTGACCCTGCGCCCAATGGGAACACTCCAGCTCGAACTGACAGGCCAGGTCCTCCCTGGACTGGAAACAAGCATCCTAGGAACGGTTTTAGGGTTTCACCCCTGTTAAGCCAGGATAGTTTGATTCCAGTGGCACAGTGCGCCCAGGACCCACATCTAGGCATATCTGGCACACTTAGAGCGAGAAAGCAAAAGACACACAATTGATGGACGGAATGCAGAACAAATCAAAACATTCTGCCTCAGTCAAGAGATCTGGGTTAAATCCATCATTCTTTTGCTTGACGGTACACCACAAAACTTTCAAGACAGCAGCTGAAATGAGCATCAACTAGCTTTGAAAATGTCGCTAAGATTCATCAAATGACACCAAAGCTATTGGCAAAGCAAAAAACGCTCTTCCTATGGAAACTATATCCTAACTATAACTACCTACTAGCCCCCACCAGTAGGTAATATATGGTGTTATTCGCCTCTTCTGCATTTGGTGATGAAAGAACAACATTTACATTTTAAAGAGTGATAACTGAGAGACAGTAGACATCAATGCTATTTTAAAAACAGCAATGAATTCAAGTTGGTGGATGTTTGTATGTTGCAAAATCAACCACAAAAATACTGTGATGCTAAAATATCATTGAATAAACACTCGCTACCTAACTATCAAACTTTCTTAAACACCAATGAAATTATCATTAATATTGACTACAAAAATATGGCACTCAAAAATGTAAAAACAGCAATACCTAGATCAAAAATATTAAAGCAACCAAAAAATGTATACTCAAATTACCAATGTCTAAACCATCATTTTAAATTACTAAAAGGTATTAAACATGGTGGTGCGGCTTAACTGCAAACATGGTGGACGAGCTTTAGGAGAGCTTCCGACAGTCACCAAATTATCCTTCCTAATCCTCTCCACACTCCCAGGGACAACCCAGGTGCATCTAGGGATCTGCCACAACTCGGAGACCACATCAATTATCCACGTAGCCACCTGCCGTAAGAGGATCACCTGGACCAATGAGACTGAGTGGTCGAGCCTCACTCAAAATTGCAGCACCACCCAAGAGAGTCGAGCATGGATCTGGGGTTCGACACCTACCCCCTACTCCCGGACATGTGCATCACTCAATAGACTGGCAGGAGAAGTGAGGGAAGGTGCCACCACCAGAACATTTGCCCCATCTGGATTCACGCCCAGAATGTGAGCTCAGGATCACTGTGGCAAGGAAGGCTCGAGAGTCCTGCCCGGCCTCTGGAGATTGCGGCGCATCACTGCATTCAAACCACGGCAGCGGGAATCAGTGCCCCAATCTAAAGGTATGAAAAGGCTTGTATAGGCATATAGCGATCATTGACTTCTCTGGGGGCCAAGCCAGATGGAGCATCGGTTCAGTGACAAAGGCTTAGAGCCATGCATGCATTTCAAGGGCCACACTCTCAAACTTGACTAATTCTCCATGCCCCACACTGGTCATTGCTGTGCTATGTGAGAAGATGGAAGGTTTGCTCCCCCCTCTTGCCCTACCCTCCCTCCTCTCAGGGGATCTCCAGCCAGCTGCGGGGAAGCTGACCTATGTTTACTATCGGGATAGTGGGAGACTGAGGAGGCTAGCAACAGTTCCTGGATATAAGTGCATTGGGGCATGCCATGCCTGGCCCTGGGGGTTCTTCATACGACAGTGGCATCTTGGGGCCCTCAGAGGGCTGTTGCAGTGCATAAACAAATAGGAGCGGGTGCCGATGGCCTTAACACACCCGCTTTTCATGTACTCTTTAACACGGACATGCCGCTTTCAGGGATGTCCCCCGCGTGCCTCCCTTAGGGATCCACACATACTGTGGGCGTCGATGCCGTGGAGGAAGACAGACTAGGTACTGGTCAGGTTTGTGATAAGGTGCCCAGTGTGATCTAGGGAGTTAACCCTGGCCCAACTGTTGTTTGCAATCCTACCCATCAGCACAGTCTGAGGCTCTACCACAAGCTGTCGACTGAATGTGCCACCTCTTACAACCTCCTGGGGAGTCTGGCGGGTTGAGCCGGGTGCCTGGCCAGAACATGAGCCTTGTAAATACCACAGCGACCATAGCTGAAAACAAACAACCAGTCGGTACGAAACAGAGCACCATGAATAAATGTACACAGCCTGGAGGCACTGCACAGTCCCCAAGTGTCAATGAAACATCAACTTCAACTCCAGGTAATACAACAGTCTTGGCAGCCATAAAACAATCACACAACATGTTCAATGCCAGAATTGGGGCAGTTGACTCAGACATTGCATTGCTCCGTCAAGATCTCAGGAAAGCAGTGCAGAACATAACGGAGGCCAAAACTAGTGTTTTGGGGTACAAGATTCGGTAACTACTCTCCAATAGAAGGTGACTAAACTTGAAGCAGTGACCAAAGAACTAGTTCTATGAGTCGAGGACGCTGAGGGAGGAGCCCACCGGAACAACCTATAAGATTTGTCGGCTTCCCTGAGGACTATACGGGCCAATCTATGGACACCTTCTTGACACAAAGGCTGAGCTCTGTGGTCCCTGCAGAGGCCCTCTTCTTTTGCTTCATGGTTCAGCACGCCCACAGAGCGCTGGTCAAGGAACCCCCTCCAGAGGTATGACCAATACCAGTGATTGCCAGAATCCTAAGTTACATGGAAAGGACACTTTAATTACATTTGCATGCCCACAAGATAAGATCACCTACCAAGTCTCTTCCATCATGATTTTTCCTGAATATACAAAGGTGGTACATCAGCAGCGCCAGTTCTTTGTTGCTGCCAAACAACGCCTTTGCAGACTTAAGTTGCAATACATGCTGCTGTACCCAGCCTGTCCAAGAGTGGTCTTAGATTAAGAGAGACTAAGCTCACAATAGCACTGTTGGGGCTCCAGTTGGCCAAGGCCTGGGGCACAAATGGGCTCCCAGGTGAATTTTTTAAAGCCTTTATGCCTAAACCTGGGAAACATTTTCTAGACGCGATTCACACCACCATGGATGCGGTGAAACTACCTTCAGGTTTGCGTCATGCCGAAATAGTGGTCTACCTCAAGCTGGGCTGGCCACCAGATGAATATTCCTCCTATTGCCCGATATCTCTCCTGATTGTGGACCTGAAGCTCCTCGCCAAAGCTCTGGCTAATAGACTGCTTCCTTATATCTCAGATTTGATCCACCCGTATTAAGAGGGCTTCATACCAGGCCGAGCCACACAACAAAATGTCCGGCTTCTCTCAAACACCCTTGCCGGACACCTGGGGAGGCCAGCAGTGGTGCTCCTAGAAGATATGGACAAGGTGTTTGATACCGTTAGTTAGGACTACCTGTTTGCCCTTCACTGGAGACTAAATATTGGTCCCAGTTTCCTTTCCTTTATCAAACTGTTATATATTGATTTGACGGCAACTGTGTGAGTAGCAGGTGACATGCCTGGTGTGCCCTCTCTTTAGTTGTTTGCATTGGTTGTCGTGCCCCTGGCAGTATGGGTCAGATTGAATTCCCAGGTGTGGGGTTCCAAGTGGAGCCCAGAGTGTTTAGACCAGATGGCCTTATATGCAGATTACATTCTGTTTTTTATGACAGATCCGGGGGCCTCGGGACCATGTCTACCCCAGATTATGCAAATCTTTGGTAAATGATCTGGCCTCTGGATGAACAATTTGAAATCTGTGATCTTTCCCCTGAATGGATATGCAGGACCTACCACCTGGGCATCAGACTTATAGGCAGTGATTGGAGGTATTAAATATCTGGGGGTATATCTATCACCGGGTGACGGAAGAGGTGAGAACATGGTCTTTTCTTCAGCTATCCCTAATGGACAGATTGGCCATAGTCAAAATGGTCTCCCTGCCAGACTATTGTACCAGCTACAAAATTATCTACATACCATCCCCCTATGCTGTTTCAGACAGCTCAACTACATCCTTTCTGGGTTCCTCTGGAATGGAGGTACCCTTCATATTGCACTTGCCGGATGTTTTCAATCTACCTATAGTGGGGGTATCACAACTGCGGACGTATACTTCTACTACTCTGCCTCACAATTAATCATAATCAACGAGTGGTGGTATGATTTCCATGGGGCCCTGTCATATGTGGTCGAAGAGTGGGCAATGGTTGCTACGCGCTTGTTGGACTACCTCTATGGGAAAGCGAAGGTTGATTCTTCCCCCCAACGAGACAAGTGATCCTAAAAGCATGCCACAGATCCCTGTGGCATATGGGGGTGTGGAGGAAGCTAAGTAGACGCCACTGGGGCACGAAACGGTGTTGCAGCAGGTGGCCTGATTGGAAGGTTTTGGGAAATGGGATGTTATAGCTATCTCAACCTTAGGTAATGTAATGAGCATTGAGGTTCTGAAATCATTTCAAGACCTGCAACTTGAATATCAATTACACCATAGCCAATTCCATTGCTGCTTATAGCTTCAACATGACATTTCCCCTTACATTAAACACCTTAAAACACTTTCAGAATTCAACCTGCTGGAAGGCACAAAATCACCGAGACATATTGCTCATTAGTGTTACACAACATGCACACACACTCTGCTGTTAGTTCATGGTAGATGGATATCAGCACTTTAGATGACAATGACTGGTCAATAGCTTTGAGATCATCCCGGGAGGCGGCTATATTGGCTCGTCTCTGCCTTATCCAACTCAACTACCTCTATAAGGCTTACTAACTAAGATATTGCGTATGGCACAGGGAGATGCTGAACTCTCCATTATGTCTACGTTGCCTGATGGGAGATGGCATGTTCCTACACATTTTGGAGCTGTACAATATTGAACCGCTTTTGGTCAGGAGTTGCCTCTTGCCTTGACGAGGTTCACTCCTGTACCATTCCACTAGACCTGAGACTGATTAACTTTGGCAAAGGGAGATATAGCTAAGGCATGGAAAGCAGACCATGTCCCTTCCCTGACCGTGTGGAAGCAGGGATTAGACCATTGCATGGGGCTGGATATTGTTGTGTACCAGGTGCGATATGCCCCAGAAACATCCCAAAATCTGGCAGAAGTGGGTAGGCTATAGGGTAAATTACTCTAGAGCTGGCCATCATCATTAACTCTTGTGATGAAGATGAGATTTTAACCTAGTAGGACAAAAGATGTGGACACAGGGAGCAAACATAAACTCTCTTTCACTGAGAATTCTGGGAATTACTGTTGAGTGGTGGGGTGGAATGGTCGGAGCTTTCTGTGCATGTTTTATGCTAATGTTTATGATTATTTGGTATGCTTTTTTTTCTTGCATTCATTGGTTTAAGGGGTTCTGTTTTCTCAGAAAACTCTAATAAAATCTTTATGAGAAGAAATGCATTACACACACATGAAATAATGTATTGAAACATTAAAAAACATACATCTCCCAAAAATGTGCTCTAGGGCATGGCCAGCCATGAATGGAGCCAGCCGCATGAGTCTGAGCTCCGGCACCAAGCCCCATGGAGGACTTCTCGGGGGGCCCCAGAGCTCCAAACAGAGACAGTGATCCACAGGGGGAGCCCCCAGCTACCCTGGCAAGCATCAGGGATAGGCTGGGTGGAGACCGGAGGCGTTCACTGCATTTACGGTGGCCCCATGGTGAACGCAGCCACAGCTCCAAAATGGCGGAGGCTCCAGTGGCCTGAGTAGAGAGGACCTGGCCTGGTATTTCAGGCTGGATTGTTGCCATGTGGAGCAGGATCAGGGCTGATTTGCATGATTGCTGATTTGCATGCAGCAGGGTCCAAACTGGAATGGTGTAGTGAGCAAAAAACAATGTATTTAGGCCCAGATCTCTGAGTGGGGGTGAGTGGTTGGCATTGTTCAGAATTGCGTCCATCGTTTGTTCTTATATTCTTTTTACATTTGTCACCCCCAAGTGGGATGAGTATGCCCAGACGTAGGTCCTGTGCTTACCATGCCACTGGCTTCAAGCTGTCCTGTCTGATAAGGGGTGATACCATGAAACCGGTCATATGATTTTTGTTCCCAGTCCAGGGAGGACCTGGCCTAGCAGTTCGGGCTGCACTGTTCCTATGGGGAGTAGGGTCAATATTGAGTTGCATATGGATGGGTCCATACTGGAATGGTGTGGTTCTTTTTGCTGAGTAGGGCCGACACCACAGGCAGCAGCCGGGCTGAAAACAGACCAGAGGGCTCTGAGCAGTGACTGAGGAGCCCCTCCTAAGGAAAGAAGGGCCAAACTGGCAAACAGATACACAGAGGTGGGAAGATAACTGCTGCATTGGCCGGGTGAGACTACCTGAACGAACAAGGGCACCTGCATGCCCCTAGTTGTGTACAAGAGGGGTCCCCCTCCCCACAGGTGACTGGAGACCTACAATTCTGGAAGATTGCGCCCAGTAAGCTGCCCTGGGGATTTGCGCTAGGGTGGCAGAATAATGGCACTGAAAGACAACTTGGGTAGAGATTAAAGGGCCCTATCGAAGCAGTGAGCTGGGTGCTTGTGCCTGTTTATGTCACCTATGCCTAGTCCACTCGACCTCTTGGGTCTTGCCTCTGGGTAGACCATCTGGTTGGCTATCAGAGGCCAGGGTAAGGGGGGCTGGTGTCCTCAGGGGCACAGCACCCAGTGTAAGGTGGCCATGAGCAAGGAGATAGCGTGGTGATTGGAAACCCTATTTATATGACGCAGGCAACAAGGGAGCCACAGGCATCGGAGAGACCATTGCAACCATTGTTAGGCGCAAATCACAGAAAATTGGAGTGATGATGGACAACCCTAGACCTGGGCAGGATTTGTGGGGCCATGCCTCGGCAGAGGAGTGCATGGGCTGGCGGCCCACACCATGGCAATACTGGAGGTGATCTGCAATAATAAAACAGCCGGGAACACAAAATCAATTTGGTGGCCCGTGACCTGGGGTCCTTCATGCTGACCATAAAAAACTCACAGAGCATTTGAATGAGACAGAATTCTCACTGGCCTGTTGACCATCTCTAGTCTCAAGAGTACCTTGAGAGAACTGTGGGCCTCATTACGAATTTGGCACAGTTGCGCCGGTTCTCTGCCGGCACCGCTGCACCAAAGCCACACAATGACTGCCTTATTATGAGTTGAACTTGTGTTCCCATAGCGGTGGCTGAAAAGCAGGCACTGCAACGGCAAAAAAGTTCCAGTACGGCATGGAGAGTGACATCCATGCCGTGCTAGGACTTTGGGGGAATAAACACAGGAGAGCACATGTGGTTCCCCCCTTAATGTATCTCCCATGGCAGTGGCAGAACTCGTAATATAAGAGAACTGTTTAAGGGAAGTTGGAGTATGAATATAGTAATTGAAGAGAAGTAAACACAATGTTCCCTGCATCAGACAGCTCTTCAGATAATGGCCGCCACCCTGATTTATCTCTGATACTTGAACAGGAACCTTTCTATGCAATCTTTTACCTTACCCATGCATGTGGCACCACATTGTGTGAAAATATTGGCAAACCTTTTACTGCATTACGTGGTAAATGTTTAAAAATAAAGAGGTTAGAAATAAATTACTGAAAAGGATAGTTGTTCACAGTGGTAGTGCAAGCTGCATGTACCGTTTACTTCTCATGATGTACTGTAAATAAAAAAATTTAAACCATGAATACATTTATGTTTATATATGAATTTACCACACTGGATAGTAGTTTTGGATTTATTTTTGTTTCTGGTTTTCTTGAACGTGCTTGCAGATGTTTATATATTTTATGAATCCTATACTGCACTTACTGGAGGTATTGGAAACCTCTGCACTTACATCCCATTGGCATGTGTCACATAATATTAAATCCATTTTGAAGCAAATTCTCCATCCAACATCTCTCCAAGTTTCTCTATTGCATTCTCTCCCACATCCAACCCCTCCTCATTTTTCCATCCATGCTGACTTTGACCTGGACCCCACTCTCTGCTCTTTAGAAGACGGTTAATAGCATTCACGTGTCATTCCTAACTCCATTCAACTCAGATAAGAGAGGAATAGAATTTCCTGTGCATTATGTTATGGAAAAGGTGGAGCTGGGTGAAATGTGATGGAATAAAAAAGATGTGGCCTTGTTATCCATATTGTATTGTATTGTAATTACATTTATATAGTGCTCACTACCCCTGGCACGGCTTCAAAGCGCTTGTTGGGCAGGTAGCACACTACTCGGGGACCCATTAAGGATTAGTAGTGAATTAGTATAGTGAAATATGAAAGTAATTTGAGTGGTGGATATGTTAATCAGTTATATGGATTGAGAAGGATAGTGGAGGGATAGAAGAGAGAACAGGTTTGCATTTATATAGCTCTTACCACCCCTGATGAGGTGTTGAAGCACTTTTTTGGTGGGTAGCTACTTTGGAACCCATAAAGGATTAGTGGTGAATTAGTATAGTAAATATGAAAGTAATTTGAGTGGTGGATATGTTAGTCTGTTATTTGGATTGAGAAGGATAGTGGTGGGATAGAAGAGGGAAATGGTTTGCATTTATTTAGCGATTGCTACCCATGATGAGGTGTTTAAGTGCTTTTCGGTGAGTAGCACACTACTCCGGAACCCAAAGAGGATTAGTTGGGATTAGTATAGGGAAATATGCCATTAATTTGAGTGGTGGACATATTAGTCTGGTATTTGGATTGAAAAGGAAATAGCAGAGAGAAGAAAAGACGGAAGGATATAGACTTTCATTGTTTTAGACCCATGACAATCTGTAAACTTGAATATCTAATTATAAATCCAATACTCCCCACAGCAACACACATATATATTATATATAAATATATTTAATAATGTAATTATATTAGTGATGTCATTGTGCCCTACAGCATGAAAGGGTTTTTAAACAAGTCACAGACTACTCGTTTCATTGAGGGCACATTTTGAGCTGATTTGCCTGTATGACATAGAGAAAAATCGGTCGCAAGCAAAAAAGGATTGGGGGACTTGATGAATAAAATCCTTTTCGGGCTATTTCAGACAGCCTGTCATTTGGTTCTCAAGAGTCAGTGAGGGTCGAAAAGAACATCTGTAGTAGTAGGCCTTGAAAAGCAGACATAAGAAAAAAATATCTAGCTTTGTCCACGGCCAGCAAAAAGTAGTGGAAGTGCTGCTCTCTCAGCGGCACCAAAGCCTCAAACTCCCAAAATTTATAAGAGCAAGTTCTGGGCAGGACACTTCAAACAAGGGTGGATCTAAAAGTGCTCTGAATTCAGTACATGACCCTTTTTGTAGGACTTCTTCCAAGTCAAGCTAGGAACCAAGGGGCATATTCACAACAAAAGTGGTGGAGCGTGGATTAACTCCAAAATAGCTAACTTTGCGCTCTGTCATTTTAGAACTGCAAGGATGCACTGTATTTACAAAAATACAGTGCACCCCTGATTTTCTCCCAACACTGGGGCTAAATTCAGCTTCTTAGCACCAACGCAGGCACCCTTGTACCATGGTGCAAGGGTGCCTGCACAGACGACACCCAACTAATCCTCTTCCTATCCAACGAACCGAACACCACCAGACACAACTTTCGAGAAGGCATCGAAGCCGTTGCCAAATGGATGAAAAACAGCTGCCTACAGTTAAACACAAACAAAATGGAAGTACTCATCATGGGCCCAAACCCAGATGCCTGGAATGACACCTGGTGGCCCCCTGCCCTCGGAAGCACGCCTACCCCCACGGACCACGCACGCAACCTGGGAATCATCCTGGACTCAGAGCTCAAAATGGACCGCCAGATCAACTCCATCTCGTCCTCATGCTTCCACAACCTGTGCCTCCTAAGTAAGACCTCCAAATGGATCCCCTCGAACACAGAAAGACCTTCACTCACGCCCTGGTCACCAGCAGGCTGGACTACGGCAACGCACTCTATGCCGGAATAAACAAAAACCTCACCCGCAAGCTACAGAACATTCAAAACGCCAACGCAAGACTGGTCCTCAACCTGCCAAGCAACAGCCACATCTCCCAGCACCTGCGCACACTCCACTGGCTCCCCATCAAAGCTACAGTCACCTTCAAGATGCTAACCCACGCTCAGAAGGCTCTTCAAGACACCGGACCAGCATACCTGAACAGCCGACTCAAATTTCAAGCACCACAAAGGACCCTACGATCAGCCCAGCTCTCCTACGCCATAGTCCCCCCAACCAGAAAGACCAGGTCGGCAGGCCGATCATTCTCATTCCGCACGGCCAGTGCCTGGAACGACCTTCCGCTCCCCCTCAGACAGATAACATCGCTACCCATCTTCACAAAAAACCTCAAAACCTGGATCTTCGACATACCCCCTTCTTGATGGACTAGAACCTGTGAAACCCCCCAGCCACTCTCAGTCCCTTGAGACCCTTACGGGTGAGTAGTCGCTCTTAACAAACACCTGATTTGATTTGATTGTTTATGTGCAGGAAGCTGTTCCTTTTTTGCACATAAACAATCCAGAATGGCAAATTGTAACTTCAATGTGTGCTGCTTTGTGCAGCACACATAAAAGTTGCATATCGTCATTTTTTTTAAATTAAGGGACACCTTCATGCACATAAACAATCATTCATGGTGTTTTGCTGTTTCTATGTGTGCTGCACAATGTAGCACACATAGAAACAGCAAAAACAAGGAGAAATAAAGCATTTCTCCACATTTCGCCATGTTAAGACCAGGTTTTCCCTGGTCTTAATTTTGATGCTGCCTCCTATTTATGCCAGGAACTTCCATAAAAGTGACGTTCCTCTGCGATAGAGGCTTGTAATTATGCCCCGTAACATGGGAGATTGTGCGCCTTTCTGGCCAAGGCATGACTCCCCTCGGAAGCTTCTGCATAGTTTGGCAGTCCTTTACTTTGCTGTGCTAGTATTTGCTGAGGTATTTCTGCAGGATGACACCAATGCACTAGGATAAATAGGCAGATTTACAACTATTACTAAGTCCACCTCTTGGGGGAAACACTTTGCACAAAGAATTACCATGCTACAATTGCATATGGATAATGAGCAACGAAAGACCAAGACGAAGAAAAGGCACAGAAAAACCTAACACTAAATCTCTCCCCAAACAGGTAAGGCCAAGAGCTGCCCCATTACCCAAGCCTGCCTGGGCGGGGCAGGCTGATTTCATCGCCTCATCACTCATCGAGGAGGAGTACTATTACAATGAGCCACCTTTTGTGCTTCACAGGGAGGGACGGCTCTGAGGTTCAGCAGACTACTAATTACATGATTCAGTCTTCCTTCGCATTAATTGCTTCTAAATTATTTAATCTAACGTTGGCTTGGAGATATTCCAGTTACATTCTGAACGATTTTTCCTATCATTAACTTGTTTATTTAATAGCATGCACAGTACATGACAAAAAGGGCACGTGACAAGAAAAAGCTGGAATAATATATGATTTTATTTTACTGCCTTATTGAACATTAACTTGTTTTATTATTAACGCACAATGTATGACTAAAACGGCACGTGACAAGAAGAAGCTGAAAAATAAAAATATTTTGTTACTTATTTATTGAACACTCTATAACACATGTAAACTCTCTTGCCAATGTGTGAGGTCTGAATACACCATTTGAGTAAATACATAAAAACTAAGAACATAATATTATGTTGTGTGTATTAATATAGCGCACAACTCACCTGGGAGGGTACCCTGGCGCTGCATTACGGAGAGAGAACCAGGGGACTCTAGCAACTGCATAAAGTAGCATCTTTATAACCGCTTTTCTAAAACATCGCATCTTAGTAACCAGTGGGTGTGGGTCCTGGCAGCACAACCTTGTTTGTCCAGCTAGAAGTAGGCCTTGATTAGAAATTCCCCAGAGGGCTTGAAGAAGATTACCGCAACCCATAAAATCCAGTACCCAGGAGTTCTATGTTTATCTGGCGTGATAATTATCGCCCATTGAAAGTCTAGCTTTTAAATATGCTAACTACACTAAAATTCCCATGTTCAGATATTTATCAGCCATTTAGCTAGTGTATTTGTAAAGAGCACTGTAACCTATAAGGCTATTCTGGTGCAGAGCAGGTGTGTGGGCCTAGTCCTGACTATGGTAGGTTGGTTAATTGAAAAGCAAGGGTTTCAGCTTCTTATAGAATTCAAGAAGAGAGGAGAAGGCTCTAATGTGGAGTGGGAGGCCATTCCATGCTTTAGGAGCAATGTAAAAGAATGCCTGACCGCCTGAACTGGTTCTCTGTATACACGCGGGATGTGTGCGAGTAGAACTCCTGCCGAGGAAAGGTGTTTGTTGGAGTGGTTGGTGGAAAGAGATGCACCTCTTCAAGTGGGTGAGGCCCAAGTTATGTAGTGCCTTGAATGTGTGAGTGAGGAGTTTGAAATGAAGGCATTTGTGTATGGGAGGCCAATGGAGCTCAAGGAGGTGTGGTGTGATGTGTGTGTTCTGTTTGGTTGGTTGAGAATGAGTCTGACTGCCAAACTCTGAATGGTTTGTGGTCTTCTAGTGAGTTGCTTGGTGATACTGGTATAGAGGGTGTTCCTGTATGTCAACTTGATGGTGATGAGGGCATAAGTAACAGTTCTACTTGTGTTGCTTGAGAGCCATTTGAAGATATTCCTAAGCTTCTTCAGGGTGTGGAGCAGGATGCATTGATGGCATTGCCTTATGTGGTTGTTTCCAGTTTGCTGTCGATGATTATTCCAAGGTTCTTGGTTTACTTGTTGGGTATGGGTGAGAGTTTAGCCAGCCACCAGTTAGTGTCTCATTGTGAGGTGTTCTCGCCGAAGATCACTACTTCTGTCTTGTTTGTTTTGATTTTGAGACAGTTGATGCTCATTCAGTTAGTGATTTAGTCATGCAGGCAGTGAACTTGTTTCTTGTGTTGGGGGTCTAACCTGAGAGGGAGAATACAAGTTGTGTGTCATTGACATAAGAATGGATGTTGATGTGTGCACAGATTGTGTTAGCCAGAGGGATCATGTATGCATGGGGGATGAGCGACGAACCATGAACCATTCCACAGATGAGTTTGCAGGCTTTGAGTAGGAAGGTGCCAGGCTAATAGACTGTGTTTTATCCGATCCGTTAAGAAGGAACAGATGCAGCATGGAGCAGGTCCTTAGAAGCCAATCTCATGCAGGCGCCTGATGAGGATGGGGTGTGAAACTGTGTCAAATGCCGTGAGGAGGTCCAGGAGAATGAGGGTTGCTGTATCTCTTCTGTCAAGGATCATGCAGATGTCATCTGTGGCAGCGATGAGTGCTGTGTCTGTACTGTAGTTGATTCCAAAACAATTGAGGAAGTGCAGAGGTATTGACAGAATCACCCTCCAAACTGATTTTCATAAACAAAGAGATTCTATCAATGTGTAGTGATATATTTGTATTATTTGTTTTTTGGTGATGAAATAAATAGTGAAAATACTCTCTCTTAGGGTGGTAAAGATGAGAGCGCAATGTGCTTTTTAAAATACCCCTCACACACTAAAAAAATCCAGTAGTGTCATGCTTCATCATTGGGGTCTTCCCGTCCCTCTACGGGGCGGGGCGTGCTACGACCTGACCGACTACGCGGGAGCACTAGTATGGTGACAGGACTATGTGATGGTGCAGGGTGGGTGGTGTCAGTGAAGTGTAGGGACCTAACGATGTGTGGGAATAAAAAAGTTAAAAATCCTCTGGCTAGTGGAAAAAAACAATGTATTCACTTCCCTAGCTGGGGACGTTAAGAAGGGGGTTTTGGGGTTGAGCAGATCGCTACAACCTGGTCTACATGTTTCGTAGGCAGTCCCCTACTGCCTACTCATCAGGACCTTCTAATGGTCCCTACTGGAACAAAGCTCAGTTGCTAAGTGTTGTCAGCCTGTCTTCCTAAAAACTAGCAGCAAAAATCCGCTGTTAGTTTATGCTTCAGGGCATGAGCTGGCCCCAGGGAAGCAAAAATATCAAAAATGATGACCTGAATGCGGTCTCTGTAAAGAAATAAAGAAAAATACAGATATTTACATTTATAGCTGTTGTTTTTTTCTTTTTTGCGCTTTCATCATTGTTTGCGCCACAATTCCACTCATCATATTCATTTACCCATTACATAAAGAATAAACTTAAGACTTTATGGACAGAATGATGGTCCAATCTGCCATCCCCTGGTTGTTCGTGAATATTGCCGAACATAGGAGAAAAACACAGGAGTTTGCATCGGTAGCTGTGGTTATTCTCAGCGCTTTCATTATTGTTTGCGCCACAATTCCACTCATCATGTTTCATTTGCCCATTGCATAAAGCCTAAACTCAAGACTTTATGGACAGAGTGATGGTTCAATCTGCCATCCCCTGACCGTTCGTGAAGAATCCCCGAACATAGTGGTGCCCCTTATAATTAGGACCGTGTCAATCTCCACACACACACACTCTCATAACTCAATGCATACAGCGACACTTCACAGGGTTAAAAACGAGGATCCCGATTTCTTATACTGGTCTTGGAACTTGTCATTGAATCAATAAAAATCCCCAAAACGGGGCACACCCCAACTTCTAAATGTTTGACAATACATACTGCTGTGGCAATCGTGATAAGCCCCATGAGCTGACAATCTGTAGGAAATCACCGCGGCGCTCTGAAAGAAAGAGAACCACGCCCTTAGCGTCATAAACAAACACACTCTGCGAGGAGTGAAACTCATATTTCAAAAACCCAATTGTTTTGAGACCTTGGTGAAAGTCTATGACTTACATTGTCCGCATAGTCCAAAAATCTTACTTCTACCCGTGTTGCCGCTCTGTAGAGTGCTCGCGTGTGGGGAGCGGTGGAATATTTAAGCTGCACTGCGCGCTGGTGAAATCTTTGCTGAAACACTAGCGCGCTAACCCAAAATGGCCGCCCGCAATGGAACGCGGGTGTACTGTTGTGGGAGTCTTGCTTCTGTGTCCATTATTGCTCACCATTGGCCCACACCTCAGGGATTAGATAGCATTTAAATATCAGTGAGTGTTTCAAAGGAAGAACGACAAGCGCTCCGTGAACTAAGTAATAACAAACAATTGGTCATTAAACCAGCGGACAAGGGGGGTGCAACTGTACTAATGAACAGAGAGCAATATGACAAGGAGTGTACCAGGCTGTTACAAGACAAAAGGAACTATGAAATACTTCCATCAGATCCAACTGAGAGAATTTCAATCAAAATCAAGACAATGGTAGAGGAGGCACTGTCGCACAACTGGATTACCAACAAAGAAGGGGATTTTCTGTGTCAAAAGAACCCAAGGACCCCTTACCTGTACATCCTACCCAAGATCCACAAGGACCTTGAGAATCCACCGGGCAGACCGATCGTATCGGGTATTGGGTCAGTCCTCGAACCAGTCTCTAGGTTTGCGGACGCATTCCTAAGGCCCATGGTACAAAGCACATCAACATACCTTAGAGACACAAAGGATGTGTTAAATCTACTAGAGGAGGTGTCATTTGATCCCAATACACAGCTACTAATCAGCTGTGATGTGGAAAGCTTATATACGAGCTTGCCTCACAACGAAACGCTGGCAATAATTGAAGATGTCCTCTTCGCAGACGATTGGGAGTACCAAACCCCACGAAATGTGGTGATGGAATGCTGTGCTTTGGCCCTCAAGGAGAATTTCTTTGAGTACAATGGCACTCTGTACCTCCAAAAACATGGGACCAGCATGGGAAGCACATTTGCTCCAAGCATAGCTGGTCTCTATGTTCACCACCTTGAGGCAACGAAGATACTGAGCACTAGCAACCCATTCCGGCAAAAGATCTTGACCTGGAAGAGGTACATTGATGACATCCTTATCATCTGGGATGGAGATGATAAGACCGCCCAACAGTTCCTGACATGGCTGAACTATCAGGATGAATTCCTTAAATTTACCAGTGTCACAACAAAAACCAATCTGGTATTTCTGGATCTGAACATCTTCCCCAAGAATGGCAGACTGATGACAACAACCCATTTTAAGAGCACCTCTAAGAATTGTCTCTTGATGTACCAGAGCTTTCATCCGAGACACCTGAGGGACAATCTACCCTACGGTCAGTTCTTGCGACTCCGTAGGAACTGCACGGAAGTTGTCAATTTCAAATCACAGTCAGACGATCTACGGAAAAAGTTGAAAATGAGGAATTACCCTCCAAAAATCATCGATCAAGCCTACAAGAGAGCAAGGAACAATTGTAGAGAGAGCCTCCTGGAAGAAAAGGTAAAAAAAGTGGAAGTGCAGAGACCAATATGTGTCACCACGTATAACACCAACTCTGATCAAGTGAGTAAAATCATTAACAAGAATTGGAAGATCCTAAATAGCGGGGGTCTGGAAATTCCAAAACCTATGTTTTCGCACAAAAGAGCACAGAGTGTCAGAGACATATTGGTACACACCAGACCCAAGGACAATAGAGTCAACAACCTAAGCAATCCAAACTTTGTACAAGGGCACTACCCGTGCGGCGGATGCAAGGTATGCTGTCTGACCAGAAAAAGTAAGAAACTGACCTTTAACAACGGGACCACATGGGAACAAAGAACATTCAGTAACTGTAACAGTTCCAATGTCGTGTATCTCATCACCTGCCCCTGCAAGCTCGAATATGTTGGTATGACGAGCAGGGCGGTAAAGTTGAGAATAGGCGAACACAAAAGCACAATCAAGTGTAAGAAGTCCAGCACTAAATTAACAAACCATTTCTTAGAGAGTGGCCACAAACCTGAAGACATATTGTGGACCATAATCGAACAGATTGACAACGAAAAACATCTCCTGGAAAAGGAACAGAGATGGGTTTTTCGTGTCCAGTCCAACAAACATGGGTTGAACGATGAAATCCCATGGGGTCAGTTATAGAATACCTGTACCTATCCCCCCCCCTCTCAAAGGCACCCCCACAGCCGTGGCTGATCTAAAGACATATGTCCCCAACACGATACTATAACTATCTGCCGGCGGAGACTACACCCCTCAAAACGAGTGTGACTGTGGTATAACTACTGGGACATAATTCTCCAAGTGGTCATACTCTAAAACCCCAACCAACTATGTCTACCGCAGCTCATGCTATTAGCTAACCCCCGCTGTCCATCCTAGATACCCAATACTGTTTTTTTCAACATACAGGAGTAAACCGGCAACATAAATAGGGCAGGGGTCCTAGTACTAGATATACTAGATATATTGTTCCCGGGATTTGGCCACCCAACCTAACGCAGTTCAGGCCCTTTTACATCAAAATGGCTTTTTCATCAGTCTAAGAATATAGGAATATTACTATCATTGTGGGCTCAACAAGTCATTTTATAGCGATCCCAGCACTGATAACCTAAGCTATCAAATGGCCCTTTCACAATTCTAAGGATATAGGATTATCATTATTATTGTTGGCTCCATCAGTCATTTTATAGCGATCTCATCACTGATATTTAAATGCTATCTAATCCCTGAGGTGCGGGCCAATGGTGAGCAATAATGGACACAGAAGCAAGACTCCCACAACAGTACACCCGCGTTCCATTGCGGGCGGCCATTTTGGGTTAGCGCGCTAGTGTTTCAGCAAAGATTTCACCAGCGCGCAGTGCAGCTTAAATATTCCACCGCTCCCCACACGCGAGCACTCTACAGAGCGGCAACACGGGTAGAAGTAAGATTTTTGGACTATGCGGACAATGTAAGTCATAGACTTTCACCAAGGTCTCAAAACAATTGGGTTTTTGAAATATGAGTTTCACTCCTCGCAGAGTGTGTTTGTTTATGACGCTAAGGGCGTGGTTCTCTTTCTTTCAGAGCGCCGCGGTGATTTCCTACCGATTGTCAGCTCATGGGGCTTATCACGATTGCCACAGCAGTATGTATTGTCAAACATTTAGAAGTTGGGGTGTGCCCCGTTTTGGGGATTTTTATTGATTCAATGACAAGTTCCAAGACCAGTATAAGAAATCGGGATCCTCGTTTTTAACCCTGTGAAGTGTCGCTGTATGCATTGAGTTATGAGAGTGTGTGTGTGTGGAGATTGACACGGTCCTAATTATAAGGGGCACCACTATGTTCGGGGATTCTTCACGAACGGTCAGGGGATGGCAGATTGAACCATCACTCTGTCCATAAAGTCTTGAGTTTAGGCTTTATGCAATGGGCAAATGAAACATGATGAGTGGAATTGTGGCGCAAACAATAATGAAAGCGCTGAGAATAACCACAGCTACCGATGCAAACTCCTGTGTTTTTCTCCTATGTTCGGAAATATTCACGAACAACCAGGGGATGGCAGATTGGACCATCATTCTGTCCATAAAGTCTTAAGTTTATTCTTTATGTAATGGGTAAATGAATATGATGAGTGGAATTGTGGCGCAAACAATGATGAAAGCGCAAAAAAGAAAAAAACAACAGCTATAAATGTAAATATCTGTATTTTTCTTTATTTCTTTACAGAGACCGCATTCAGGTCATCATTTTTGATATTTTTGCTTCCCTGGGGCCAGCTCATGCCCTGAAGCATAAACTAACAGCGGATTTTTGCTGCTAGTTTTTAGGAAGACAGGCTGACAACACTTAGCAACTGAGCTTTGTTCCAGTAGGGACCATTAGAAGGTCCTGATGAGTAGGCAGTAGGGGACTGCCTACGAAACATGTAGACCAGGTTGTAGCGATCTGCTCAACCCCAAAACCCCCTTCTTAACGTCCCCAGCTAGGGAAGTGAATAAATTGTTTTTTTCCACTAGCCAGAGGATTTTTAACTTTTTTATTCCCACACATCGTTAGGTCCCTACACTTCACTGACACCACCCACCCTGCACCATCACATAGTCCTGTCACCATACTAGTGCTCCCGCGTAGTCGGTCAGGTCGTAGCACGCCCCGCCCCGTAGAGGGACGGGAAGACCCGAATGATGAAGCATGACACTACTGGATTTTTTTAGTGTGTGAGGGGTATTTTAAAAAGCACATTGCGCTCTCATCTGTACTGTAGTTGAGCCTGAATACGGACTGCATGGCTTTCAAGGATTTGGTGGTTGCTGAGGTGGTCTGTAATGTTTTGGTTGATTAGTTTCTTTAAGACGTTTGCCAGCTACGGCAGGAGGGAGATGGATCTGTAATTGGAAAGTGTGGCTGGGTCAGCATATAGGGCCAGATGTGTTCTAGTATTATCACTCGAGAGTCTATTTTTGAGGAATCCCACTTGTGAAGGGTGTATCAGTCGGGGTAAGACTAGTTGGATCCTTTTTGCCAAAACCGCTGCGTAGATCTTACAGTCAAGGTTGATCAGAGATATGGGCCTATAATTCTTCGGGGCAGACGGGTCTTTCCCGTCTTTGGGTAGGACCGCAATAATGGCTTCTGCCGGCGTGCCAAGGACCTGACCACTGGTACTGAAGTGTTCATAGAAGTCCTTGAGTGGTTCCGTTAGAACATTCGAGAAATTCTTATAAAATGAAGCACTGAACCCGTCGGGGCCCGGAGCTTTCCCTGTATTGAGGGACCTAACGGCCTCTAAAATTTCTGGTTCGGATATGAGACGGTTGAGTGCAACTTGATCTTGAGCTGAGAGAGTTGGGAGTTTGCATTTATCAAGGTATGTCTTAACCTTGGAGCTGTCAATATCTTTGTTTTTGCTGTATAGATCTTTGTAGAATTCTTTAAACAATTCGGCTATTTTGTTGGGATCTGAGTGCGATGTGCCTAATTTGTCTACTATGCATTTGATATTTGATTGCTGTAGTTTAAATTTCAGATAGGCAGCAAGACTTTTATCCGCTTTATTAGTTTGGCACAACCTAAAATTTTTATGATGTTGAAGCCAGACACCTGCTCTCACTAATGATTTTATTATATTCATATTTTTTATTCATTAAGGCATTAAGGACTGAAGGCTCTTTGGATAATATATGTTTTTTATCCAGGGCAGTTATCTCTTCTTCTAGTCGTGACAGGTTGGAGTTTGCGTCTTTGTTCATGGCCGCACGAATTTTGATTATTACCCCTCTAATCGTTGATTTAAGCGCTTCCCACCTTGTGAGGTCTGAGGTGTCTCCTTTTTTGTTGTGGCTAAGGTAGTCAGTGATTGCTGCTTCTATGGCTGACCTGTTTGTTTCTTTTTTTAAAACCGCATCATTGAATCTCCACAAGGTCGTTTTCCTACCCGCTTTGTGCAATGTCAGAGTCATTGGAACGCATGAGTGATCGGAGATTACTCGCGCTTCTATAGATGTGTGTTCAATATCTCCCTTTGAGTGAGCTGATGTGAGCAGGTAATCTATACGTGAGTATGAGCCATGCGGTGGGGAGAAGAAGGTATAGTCTCTGCCTGTTGGGTTCCTCAGCCTCCAAGAATCTACTAGATTAAATCGGGTACAGAGATTGAGAAGTGCTTTATGTGAGTTGCTTGGTCTGAATTGACATTTTGAGTCTCTGTCTAGGAGGGGGGGTAACTGCAATGTTTAAGGGCGGGGCATAGAACTCCGCTACGCCAGAAGAGTGTGCAGAGATTTTCCTGCTCCGCGTTCCGCGGAGAACGTAGAGTATAGGGCAAAACTCCCACTCTGCAGTGGAACAGAGTTGGCCAGCCCTCGCCTCCACCCCCCAAAACAAATTTGTACAAATTAATGTCAAAAGAAATAAAACACACTTACCTGTACTGCAGCGTACCCGGGCTGCCATCCTCCATCTCACCATCTCTCTCCTACATCAGACTTACATCTTGCAAGAACTACGCAAAAACTAAGATATGGGGTAATATTTTTTTTAAGATTTTCAAATGGGCCTACGACCAGGTCTGATTTTTGGTAAATGTATTATGTATTAGGTTTCAAATTTTAGTAAGGCTCTTGCTGTATCTTTTTCGGCATGTAGCATATTATATGCTCACCTAATTGTATTGCCAAGTGAGATTGTATACGCACTTGTCAGAGACAATTCAGATTGAAGAGCCTGAACTGCAGTAGCCTGACTAGTATTCGATATTTTCCATAAAAGTTTCCCTTCACATTTATGCAAAAAATGCCATTTTGTTCCTGGAAAATATTCTAAAGCATATGTCCAGGTAGGTGGGATCTTTATTTGATAGATTTCTAAGAGGGCTGGGAAATGTCTCTTTCCTGAATAGGTGTACAATAAGTGTACACATTTTTTAAAGCACTTACATGGGATGTAGCTTTTGATTCTAAGTGGCAGGGATGAGAGTTATTTTCCAATCTCTGAGAAAATATTCTCCTTAAGTATACATACTCCTTTACCTTCTGTACTGGTTTACCACCTAGTTTCCAATTAAAGTGGATATTATGCTTCTTTCCCCTAAAAGGGATCACTTTTGTCTTTGAAATATTAATTTTCAAGAAGTTTTTTTCAGTGTAAGCGAAAAGAGCATCTAAATTATGTTGTAGAAAAGGTAGAAAATGACAATATCGTCTGCATACATTAAAGTATGTTTTTCATAAGAAACTATTTTAGGCAGGAAATTCTTTATACCTACTATGCATTTTGGTAAATCAATTACATACAGGGAAAAGAGTAAGGGGGCTAACAAACAGCCTTGCCTAAGACCGCTCAAGGTAAGGATCCTATCAACTAGGCACTTTTCTCCTCCCATCTATACTCTACACTACATAGCAGTATGTAGGGCCACAATTAATCTTAATAAGGCAAAAGGGATCCCTATTTTCACCAGCTTCCTCCTCTATTATGCTTCTTTGAGCTCGTTGCTCACATTTATTTTGCCTCTTCCTGCTCATTGCTGACTTTTATTTGGCCTCTCTCTGCTCATTGCTGACCTTTGTTCTGACTCTTTCTGCTCATTTCTGACATTTATTCTGTGTTTTTCTGCTCGTGTATGACCTTTAATTTTCCTCTTTTACATCTGGAAACATGGGAACCTTAAGGCCCCCATGGTCCCAGCTAGCTCCACACCTCGTGCAGAAACCAGCATTGCTCTCACAGACAGAGAGTTGCTAAACATGAAGCTCTGTGAGAGCAATCATTTCATCTATTTTCCTGGCCGCTTGTCAGCGGGCAGGGAAACAGATGGAAACTCTGCTCTCAGCAAGCAGGAGTGGTTTCACAGCTCTCACTTCGTGTGCATGAAGTTCGTGTTTGCTCTGACTCTGCTGGATCTGTCAAAGCTCACACCAAGTCAGAGCAAACAGGTTGGCACCCTGGGACATAGCAGGAGCCGGCCAAGGGTGGTGGCGGTCCCCAGGGCCATATATGGCTCCAGAAGAGAAGGCCGCTTGGTATTTCCTTTGCTCTGCAGGGCCGCCCCGAGGAGGTGGTGGTCTCTGGGGCCGTATAGGGCCTTGGAGATGGGCTGTGTGGCCCCCCTTCCAGTTTTAATTATATTATAGGCTCGGGAAGGTGTTGGACTCTAGGGACCAGGGTGTCCGTGCAGCCACACCCCCATTGTTTTAATTTAGCCTCCGGGAGCTGGTGGTCCCTGGGGCTTCAATCCATATGGCCTCCTTCCAAATTTAAAATAAAGCCCCAGGGAGGTGGTGGTCACCGGGGTTCAAAAGAGCCCATGGAGGGGAGTCTGCACTGCCCCTCTCCATTATACTATAAAATCCCTGGGAGGTGGTGGTCCCCAGGGCTTAAAAGAGCCTCAGGAGGGGGGCTGTGAGCCCCCCCCCCATTTGTTTTACTTGCATGCCCCTGGGTTCTGCCCACCCGGGGGCTAAACAGTGGAGAAGCACAAGAGCTTGCACTTCTTTTTGGGAGATTTTTCGGGGGGAGCTGTAGATCCAGCGTGACTCCCATTGAAAAACAAAGTCATGCTTTTTTGCCCTGCAGGGTCCCTTTGATGATTGCCAACACTTCCTGGTGGAAATGTTGGTAGCCAGTCAGATCTCAGCACGAGAGCAGAAGTTTAAAAAAAAAAATCTGTTTATTCACGTTATGAAGCAGTACAAAGTAGCAGTAGCAGTAAGGCAGGATAATATCTACATATTCCACAACACTTACACCTGTCAGGCTCACTTCATATGAGAAACTTGGTATCAGAATTTATGTTCATCACTGATTTCTTGTATTGACTTAACTTAGAACAGTAAGTACGGAGAATCCAGAGGAAAAGACAGTCTCTGAAAGGAAGACGTGAACAAAAAAGGGGGTGGAAGGGAGCTGCATCAAAGCATAAGTCATTCAGAGAGATCTACAAAGCTGAAAATCGTTCCACCTATCATCCGAAAGTCACGCATATTAGGGGGGGCTCCCCTACATCTCTCTCCAGCTAGTTATCACCTGTGCTCAGGGAAGAAGGGCTATTCATCTACCGCCCAGAAAGTGGACTGACTCCTGTCCTGCCCCCACAGTAGCAAGTAATCTTGGAGCAGGCCTGAATGTCTTTTGGGCTATCTGGTCTGCAGTAACTCCCAGTATGTCTCAAGCTGACCTTGGCAATATATCATTTATTTAAGCCAATCCTCCAGTCAGGGGTCCATGCGACGCGCTAGTACATCACCACCCGTTGCTTGCCAAGCAGTAATAATAATGAAATCAGCTTCCGTCTCTCCAGGGGGACCTCCTTAACATATCCCAACAGAGCAGTCGGGGAGACGCTCTAGCTGCAATTCCTCATCTCCTCTATCGCATTAAAAACAGACCTCCAATATTGTTATATATCAGGGCTCTCCCTGGACAGAAGCAAAAAACATATGCAAGGGGATTAGCATCGGATGCAGTGCCATTTTTCTATTGAGCCCACCTTTTCAGCATCTGGTACAATCTATGCAGGAATTGAAAATGTATCAGGCGAAGTCTGTAATTGGGTGATAGTGTCCATGCTGTATCTAGCAGCCTTCTTTACCTTTTCCAATAGTACAGGAATTAACGGGCGCGGATAGCGGTTTTTCACGGTGATGTTATTCAACGCTCTAAAGTCAATACAAGCTCTGAGCTCGCCATTCTTCTTTGGAATAAAAAATATTGGATAGGCAGCAGGGGATTTCGACAGTCTAATGAATACCGTTTCTAGGTGTTTGTCAAGATACAAGCGAAGGTGTTGGTTTTCAGGTTCCGTTAAAGCATAGATCCTCCCACACGGTACCACCGCTCCAGAAATCAAATCGATTTGACAATTGTATTGTCTGTGTGGAGGAAGAACTTCTGCTTGTACATCGTCAAACACCTCAGCATATTCCTGGTATTAAAGGGGTAGCTGCAAATCTTTTTCTGCTGTGGTGGCAATACATAGTCCTGAGGCAAGAGCTGCTGCAGATTTTTCTGGACACTTGATACAATGTGCCTGACAATATGACGATGTCAAGAAAACTTCTTTGGTAACCCAATTGATTTCGGGGTTATGCTTTTGCAACCACGGAAGTCCAAGTATGATACCATATTGAGGTGCCTGTATAATATTTTCTGTTGCGCAATCAGTCATGGTGTTCCGGTTGTTTCCTTCTTGAAGTTGTAAGGTCCCAATTCCCCCATGAACCAATTAGCCCAACAAGGAAGTGAACACTTGGTGGACCGGTTGATCCACAAGGGAAAGGGGAAGTGGAGAGAGAAACAAACAAACACTGTATCTTCATCTAAAGGAATACCTATGGTTTCTCTTGCTGAAGTGCTCTGGACCTTCCTTGATCAATCTATCGGCGAAGCAAATTTTGACCTATTGAAACAACACACACCAAATACAAACAGCATTGTAATGACTTCTCAGTTTTTTAAATACATTCTTTTGTTATTCCTCATTTCTCTATATCATACCTCATGTCTGAAGGCCCATGCTAACACTTCTACAGTTTTCTGGTGATTCGATAGACTTTACCACCTTAAATGACACAAAACAACTGTAGTCTCAGTAAACACTCTCAAGTACTGAACAGTTTAATAAAGGTTAGTCAGGAAAACGGTTTAACACCCACACTAATATTCATACCTTTCTAACTGTACGTAGAGTCCTCAAAAATGGGGTTCTGTGAACATAAATGTAGGGAAAGAGGAAAAAACAACAATACCCAAAAACAGATTCGGTAATTAAGCACACTCTGCTTTGGCTTATTATCCCAATCTCTATGAGCAGTTCCACGTGGTTGATATTTCTTTTAGCGTTTAAACTTCTATTAAATACATCACAATTACAATGATCACCAAGCTTTTCCTATACTGCAGCAATATCCAAGTGGCAACTATATTTAACAACACGATGTTTATAATAAGTATTATCCAATCACATTAAGGTCTCTGTGACTAAATACAACAAATGTTCGGTATTTCAACAAAGGTCAAAAGACTCTTCAAAGTCTGCTCATCAAAAGCATGGCGCACGTTATTTCAAAAACTTTTGAAAGTCTATTTAAAATCTGCCCATTAAAAGCATGGCATATTATCCTTGTTCTTAAAAGTCTTACCAGAGTGTTTGCACTTTGGTTTTAGTGTCCGGTTACCTGGTAACAAGAAATCTGTTTGTTTTCCTTTAGATCATGCAGGAAGTCGTCATGACCGCGATCGGAACAAGAAGAACCTGAAGGAAGTTCCGATTCTCCAGGAAATGAGAACCGGAGTCCGGAGTACCAGGAAAAAGGTAAGAGGGAGCCGGTGAAGGGAGGAGGGAAGGGGAGATACTCGCTGGTCTCAAGATAGTTGTTTTGCTGAAGGAACGGGTCTCACTGGTGGAGGTATAAAGCCGGCTGTCAGCTGGTTTCTCACCTCGGGACCGCAACGCTCGTGGTGATATGTATCAGAGAAAGTGAAGCGCCGTCAAGTTCCTAGGCACGCCTTTTATAGTCACAGTACGTCGTGCCCAGGAACATTTGCATGCGTCTCACGTGGGTTTTACTAAGCCGTTAGGCGGTATACTCACGTGAGGCAAGCAGTTGAATTCTCAAAGGGTAACAAGCACTGCTAACCACAAATAAGCATTGCTGACCATAAATATTCACAAGAAGGCAATAAGCATTTGTTTTGTTACAAGAATTCTTATGGCAACTTTAATGAATACAAATAAACCAAGCTGATGTCTAAGGAGAAAACCATAACACTGTCTATGAGGGGTCACACTTAGGTGATTGCGGCAAATAAACCCTTAACAATTCTCTGCCAGTGAGAGGGTCCGAGCATGATTTCTAGCCTCTCTGACAGGTATTCTAAGGGTCTGGTGTTGAGCTTTCTTCCATCTACGGCAAACACCTACTCTGGAGTGTCTTCATAACAGGAACCGGAACTCGCTCAAGCTGGAGTAGTAACTTAAATTCATCAAACAAGTGGCCCTGGTTCTGGGTATTTCCGTCGTTCAATGAAGGGATATAAGTCTGACTCCAAGAATCCCTTTTTCGATCCTTGAGTGAGTTAGTTTTCTGACTGTTTGTTAGTGTAAGTCTTCCCAAACTGGTTGGTTTTATGTTTCACTAGGCATTCTTTTGCAAAATGCCCTCTTTTACTGCAATAGAGACAGAGGCCTTAGTTCCAACAGGTCTCCTTTTCAGCGAGAGTTAGCGTGGCTCGTACTGTACCAATTTCCATGGCTTCAGGGGCGGGCATCTAGGGATGTGTTCTGAGGATTTGGGTTTGTCAACTCGATACCAATTTCTTTGTCTTCTTTTGTATGCTCCCTTTCATTCACTCAACCTGTGATCAAGTTTTAGCGCCAGGTTGATGAGACCTTCGCAAGAGGTAGGTTGTGGATCAATTTGCATGATCGCATCCTTTAGTTCTTCTCGGAGTCCCTGATGAAAGAGCGCAGCTTGCTTGGCTTCCGGCCATTTGGTCTCGGCATCCAGCTGCCGAAAGGAATTGAGGTACACCAGCAAATACTTGTTCCCCTGTCTCAACTCCAGGAGTTCTCGATCTGCAGTGAAGGATTCTGCCCGTCTATTAAACACTCTGAGAAATTCCTCCTTAAATGCATCCCAGTCATGAATCAGAGGGTCGTCTCTATTCACTAGAGGTATAGCCCATTGTGCAGCATCCCCAGTTAGGTATGATATGAGGAAAGCCACCCTAGCCTGGTTAGTGGGAAAAGATCTTTGCTTACAGGAAAAATGTAACAATATTTGCATCAGGAATACTTGTACTTTATCAGATTTCCCATGGCATTTCAACTACCACTGTGCTAGAAGGGACAACTGGCGTGCTACTTATGTCAAATGGATTTCTTTGGAGATGTTCTACACGCGCCCTTAAATCTGCGGTTTCCTGACGCGATGCCGCCAGTTCCGCCTGTACTCCTGCAAGGACTGTTATCACATCCTCAAGAGTGGCCATTCTCATACAATCCGACCGGGAGGATAGGTATTGGTGGGTAGGAAATTCTGTCACGGTTGTATATCCTCAGGATCGGCTTGCAGCTGAGAATGGTCCACCTCTTGATAGCCCCAAGCCAGAAGAGCCGTAAAGGCACTGGACAGCGAGGTGATCAAGCGATGGAAGGAAAAGAAGGGAACTGCGGGGAGGGAGACCTGAGGAGACAAGAACACACTTCAGCTTCCCAACCACGCTAAAAGATCCTTCCAACAATCTAGCGCTCAATATGTATATATATATATACAGCAAATTGATGCATTGATTAGTTCATATGTAACAATCATAGCGAGTGCACTGTCGCTCTTTTCTGTTCTTGGTATTTTGCAAATTGGATTATCCAATTAAATGTATGTGCAATTCCGAGTAACAGTTTATCGAATTTCAATATCATGTTTTCAAGAATTATGAAAAATTTCTGATGCCCAATGATAACGCACAAAGTCATTTTGATGAATTAATGATATTTTCATTGGATTAACCAGTGATTCACAACGTGTTAACAGTCTGTCTTCGATATCTTTCTTGAGGACTAAGTGGTGTCCAATCAGATGTTGTTGAATACTAGCACTAACACTTTAAATTTTGATCGCGCTCTCTGTATGTCATGTGACCAAGGCCTTTCGGAGGCCGAAACGTTATGTTTGACGAAGGTGCCAATTAAAATCTTCTCACCTGAACTTTGGGTCTCGTGTTCCCTGCTGCAGCGGCTTCCAGGAGTGTTTGGAAGTGCCCTCCAATTTTGAGCGTTTTTCGTAATTTTGTTAGCCGGTTGTGCGTTTCTCCGGCGTGAGAGACCCCTCCTCTCGAAGTGGCAGAACGGCAGGAAGCTGTGACCCCTGGTGACCCGGAGGTCGTTTGTTGCTCCCGCTGGGGAGAGACTGTTCGAGCCCCTGGACCCTCGAAGGAACGCTGAATACTGAAATCTGGCTGGGAGCGGTGGGACGGCTGTCCAAGACCGAGTCCGTTGCCCGTTGCAGTTCGGCGTGCTAAGGAAAGTCCGGACGAGGAGTGCTGTTCGTGTTTGGCGGTTCTTCCATTTGGTGCTTGTAACCGTCTCACAAGTGAGTACGCAAATACGCGTTTATATCTATTGAAGGCACCATGTCAACTGGCGCAAGGAGAGGGAGGGAGGTGACTGCCCTCGATGTATTTGACGATTCCCCGGCCGGGGGATCGACTGCAATTGCTTCTACAGAGCCGACTGTAAGCGCTGGTTCAACTGCTCGTGACAAGTTCAAATTACTGGAGAAACTCACAAAACGTGAGCAGTCCAAATGGTGGGAGCATCGCTCTTTGAGTCGATACTTGGAAGTTAACCGCATCCCACGAGGGCTGAGAATTATGCTGGCTCCCAGCTACGAACAACCAGACCCAGAAATGTTAAGGGAGTGGGCCGAATGTAACCTTGACTCATCTCGCAGACTTGTAGAAATTCTAATTTGCTATGCAGAATCTGACCGCAAAAAAATTCAAACGCTAATTGATGAACTTAATGAGGAGATAGACAATCTGGGGGCGGATCTATTAACGGAATGCACTAAACTTAGAGAGGAAATGTTGGTGCGGGTCCAGAAGGAGGAAGACATTATCATCAATAGGAAACAGTATAAGTTTCAAAGAGACAAAAATGACTATCTACAGGGGCGCATTTTCACGTGTGCGCAAAAATACGATGCAATTAAGGCAGCTAAACCCACTGTGTCTCAAGTAACCTCCGATAACCATTTAACCCTATCCTCCAGGCTGTCTCAGAGCTCGTCAAATGCGGATTTAAGTTCAAACATAGACAGTGGTTCAGAATCAGAAGCTGGCGCAAATAGGTCTCAGTTGGGGTTTACCCGGCTTACCCTGGCACAGGAACTGGACTGTGTTCGACAGGACAGACGCGACACTCTACGTCCCAGGGTCAAGCCTCAACCAAAAACAAAAACCTCAACTACAAGCGCAGAGAGCGGAGGAAAGCCAACGCAAGACGCCAAACCAAAATGGAAAAAACAAAACAACAAAAAATGGAGCAACAAGAAGTAATGGGTGATGTACCAGCCTGGGATTGTGGTCTCTCAGTGTTAAATCTTACCCCTACAAAACTTTCAAATTCGGATTTACGCACTCTGTCAATGGGCCTATCATTCTGCCCACCAAGAGATTTCAACTATGCTTGGACACGTATAGATCTGTTCAAGTTTACACGTAAGTTGAAACTAAGGAAACATTTTTCCAGCAGTAAGTCACGTAAGGGGCAGGAGATACAAGACAGCACCACACTAAGAGTGGGATTAACCGTTAATGATGCACCTCTTTTGCAAGATTTGGAGGAATTGAGAGTTGAACAATCAATCTCACAAAGCACACAAGACTTGCCCATCACTAATTTGAACTGTCAATCTAAATTTAAACCACGGTCAACTTTTACACCTCTGATGACCTTTGACAATATTGACATTTTTCACGAGGCTACTACCAAGGAGATCAAAGATCCATATGTCAAAACACTCAAAACCAATAAGCACAAGAATAGGCAGAACCATATGTACTCTGATCTCGTAAAGAAAATCCAGAAAGATGGAAACATGATTGTCCGCCAATCAGACAAGGGCGGGAATGTGGTGTTGTGGCCAAGAAGTTTATATTTGGAGGAAGCCCTCCAGCAACTGAATGACAGCAACTGCTACAGACACTGTGACGTGGGAGTGGTCAGGAAAGCTCAATTTGAGTTCTATTCCATGCTAATGGACTGGCGATCATCAGGCCTTATTAGCATGGATGAGTTAAAATTCTTGAAAAATGACCACCCTGTTACCCCAGTCCTTTATCTCATCCCCAAAATCCACAAAGACGCTTTTAAGCCTCCGGGGAGACCCATTATATCAGCTTGCGGTAGATTGTTAGAAAAGACTACAATCTACGTGGACTCCTTTCTTCAGGAGTACGTCTGTGGGCTTCCATCATGTATTCAGGACTCGAGTGACTTCTTAAGAAAGATCAAAGAGGTGGAATGGAGTTCTGAATACTTGTTGGTAACATTAGATGTTACATCGCTATATACCAGCATAGTTCATGTGGATGGGATACGGGCGGTGCAATTTTATCTGGGGCAAAGGCCGATGGAACTGTTGGAACATAACAAGATGCTTATTTCTATGATTAGCTTCTGTCTTCATAACAATTACTTCATGTTCCACAAACAACATTACCAACAAGAGAGGGGTGTCGCCATGGGGGCCTGTTTTTCTCCCAGTTATGCCTGCCTGCACATGGGCTACTGGGAGAGACAGGTCCTCTTTGGCGAACACCATGAGATCTGCATGAAGAACATCATACGATGGTACAGATACATCGATGATGTTTTCCTAATATGGCAGGGAACTGAGACAGAAGCCAACCAGTTCATCGAGGCACTAAATTGTAACAAGTACAATCTATCATTTACCTCAGAAGTGAGTCACAATAAAGCACACTTTCTGGATGTAACTATCGAAGTGAATGAGGGTCAGTTAGAAACCACCATGTACAGGAAACCTACTGCGGGTAATACTGTCCTGCACGCAAGGAGTCATCATCCTCCCCACTTGATAAGGAGCATCCCCTATGGGGAAATGCTCCGAATCAGGCGTGTGTGCAGCACGGATAACCAATGCAAGCTGGTTCAAGAAGCCAGTAAGCAAAGGTTCCTGGCCAGAGGATATAGCGTTAACATTATAGATGCTGCTATGAACAAGGCGAACGCTATATCCAGAGATACTGCCCTCTTCCACAAGAAAACCCTGAAACCCATTAATGATACAAACGAACAACCCACCAGATTGATCTGGACCTACAACAGGCAGCATGGGGCTTTGAGAAAGATAATCAACAAACACTGGGATCTTGTGAGATTCGATCTGGTGATTGGAGAACGCATGCCCAGGGAACCTGTAATCACTTATAGGAAGGCACATTCCCTGCAGGACGCACTAGTAAATTCTAGTCCTGAAGTGATTGT
Organism: Lissotriton helveticus; assembly: GCF_964261635.1. Lineage (NCBI taxonomy): Eukaryota > Metazoa > Chordata > Amphibia > Caudata > Salamandridae > Lissotriton > Lissotriton helveticus. The sequence continues at coordinate 380,676,480 of NC_136061.1, read as the reverse complement.
GCCAAATAATTGGATGTCAGGTAGTAAGGGCTTCAGGAAATGCTCTAGCTGCAAAGCTTGCTTGCATGGAGTGAGCAAAACTGAATATACCACTCCGTTCTCAGTAACGCCCCGTAAAATCTTGAAGCAGCTAACCTGTAAAAGTGAGTACGTGGTATATGTGCTGGAGTGCCCTTGTGGACTGCGTTATGTTGGCAGTACCAAACTGCAGGTTCACAAGAGGGTGCTCCAGCACATCAGAGCTATCAATACGAATGATGCTGCGTACCCAGTTGCTAGGCACTTTAAGGAGTATCACAGTAACAACAGTGCACTCCTTAGGTACTTTGCAATTGACACAGTGGGTCCTCTCAGAAGAGGTGGCAATAGGGAGGGTATCCTCAGAGCATTGGAGACAAAGTACATCATTGAGTTGAATAGTAAATCCCCTTGGGGATTGAACTCCATAGAAGATCTGTATACATGTCTTTAAATATACCATGACATAACAAGATCAGTGATGTCTTTCTAACGTTCTAACTGTATAGTTCTTGGTGCCAGGTATTGGTCATGACACTATCCCCCGCTATATATCCATTACACTTGTAGCATATAAATGATTTATTTTGATAGGATTGGGGATTCTTATTGACCTTTGCTAACAACCGTCTCTGGAGGCAAATGCAAATCAATAACATCTAATCATAGGTTGGGATCAGCCTATGAAATAGGATTTAACTAATTTTAATTCACATACATACAATTTCTTTGTTTGTATGGGTTCTCACATTCACTGTTTTGCTATTTAAATTTTTACACAATCAATTGAACATTTCATATGTGACCTTTTGGGTATGTTTGCTCCTTTACTTTTGGAATACTTGATACATTTTTGACTTGCTTTACTGTATTTATACAGCAAATTGATGGATTGATTAGTTCATATGTAACAATCATAGCGAGTGCACTGTCGCTCTTTTCTGTTCTTGGTATTTTGCAAATTGGACTATCCAATTAAATGTATGTGCAATTCCGAGTAACAGTTTATCGAATTTCAATATCATGTTTTCAAGAATTATGAAAAATGTCTGATGCCAATGATAACGCACAAAGTAATTTTGATGAAATAATGATATTTTCATTGGATTAACCAGTGATTTACAACGTGTTAACAGTCTGTCTTCGATATCATTCTTGAAGACTAAGTGGTGTCCAATCAGATGTTGTTGAATACTAGCACTAGCACTTTAAATTTTGATCGCGCTCTCTGTGTGTCATGTGACCAAGGCCTTTCGGAGGCCGAAACGTTATGTTTGACGAAGGTGCCGATTAAAATCTTCTCACCTGAACTTTGGGTCTCGTGTTCCCTGCTGCAGCGGCGTCCAGGAGTGTTTGGAAGTGCCCTCCAGTTTTGAGCGTTTTTCGTAAATATATATATATATATATATTGACACATCTATATTCGTAAACATATATAATGTACCTGTAAAGCAAAATAATACAAAGCAAAGCGAGGTTCATAAGAAGGTCATTCAACTATGTTTTCTTATGAGTAGAGGGAGCGCTGAAACAAGCCACATGAAACCATCTGCATCATTAAACATACGCATTCATGATTACACCCACATTGCATTTTATGAAAATACATTCTATTCTACACCGTAACACACATATCCTTCTAATGACTCCTAACTGCTTCACAGGGAAACGAGGCTAGTCCATACCTCACACGTGAACCCCTGTTAATGAGAGTCAAAGAAAACAGCATACCAAAACATCAGAACAACATCATGTAGAGCAGAACATCAATAAAGTAACTAGCGCAGAACATTCGATTCATGGTCCTGTTTTTTCTCCAATTGATTATCTATACAGAGCGATATGTAAGTCTCCGCCGAGCCGGCAAGATGCTAAGATCCAAAGTAACAAGACCTTTAAAAGTCCCAATCATGAGCAAAGACAATACTATCCAATGGAAAGGAATACCAGGTCTCTGTTCTCCCTGGATGAGAGAACCGTTGCTGTAAAAAACAAAGACTAGAGCAAGAGCCCCTGCCAAGGGGGCAGACAAAGTCTATGAGTATGGTAGTCCTACCACATGGGCAAAACCAAGGCGGGAGTCTGGGGAAGAACACAGAGATAAAGCAGGGCAGGAAAAAACCCGGTGAGGGGTGCCAAGCACCCCTACCTCACCGGAGCTGGAATCACGGCATCCTCCTTCCGCAGCTTCACAAGAAAGAATGGCCGACGTGGTATCTTGGGCCGTCCTCTTTTTCTAGCCATCCCGGAAGCACGTCACGTTTAGGACTAGAGGCTCATGGGGGTTGTAGTTTTGGGTCCTGCCGTTGGCCTGCTATGCCGAAATACTTTCTGTATACGCTATTAATCCTATGGACATGAAGCGCACAAGTGGTTTTCAACAGTGGGAGGTGGAGGTGAAGATTTAGAAGAAGAGGGCCTCCACAAAAGTGAGCCAATGTAGCATGGGATTTTTTCAAAATCCGATCTGAGGAATCTAAAATTGCTACAAAACTAGTGCGATGCACAATCTGTGACAAGACACTCTCTAGAGGGACAAACAAACATTATTCATGTGGAATGACGTCCATGTTATACCACCTTAAAATCAATCATAGAAAACGTCTCCAACTGGCAATCAAGCAGAGGGTAGCTGAAGGACCATCTACATCAGTGGCAGCAGCAACAACTGCCATCCAGAAAGACTCTCAGAGGTGCAGACTACTAAAACAGATATCACTCCAGAGTTTTCAAGAATGGCTAACTACTGCATGTACTGTAGTATTGGTGTAAATGCTGGTGAGTAGTGTGTTACAGCTATTCGCAATGCTGCAAAACATCATACATGCTAAAAAAAATCCCCTTTTATATTTTTTGCACATTTTTCAGTGCACACTTTAGAATTCCTCCTGTTCCAAATGCCAATTTTGTTATTATAAAAATACTTTTTTTAAACTTTACAAAGTTGCTAAAAAAATCAAAAGCACAAAAAGTTTCCTGTTGGAATTGCCTTTTACAGTGTAAAAAAGATAAAATATGTATATATGTTGGAATGTGTGTATGACTGGTACATGGATGATTTACTAAGCGCAGCAGTGGTGCCTGAGTGGATTAGTGCATGGGTAGTGCTTGGGTAATTGGATGACTGCAAGGGTACTTCCTGGGTAATTGAGTGAGTGCATGGATAGTGATTAGATGAGTGCATGCATAGTGCCTGAGTGATTGGATGAGTGCATGGGTAGTGCCTGCAGGAATGGATGAGTGCAAGGGTAGTGCCTGAGTGAATGGATGAGTGCATGGATAATGGCTGGGTGAATGAATGAGTGCATGGGTAGCGCCTGGGTGATTGTATGAGTGCATGGGTACTGCTTGGATGAATAGATGAGTACATTGGTAGTGCCTGGGTGAATGGATGAGTGCATGGGTAGTGTGTGAGTGAATGGATGAGTGGAAGGATCATGCCTGGATCATTGGATGGGTGCATGGCTAGTGCCTGAGTGAATAGATGAGCATGTGTAAAGAGCCTGAGTGAATGGATGAGTGCAAGGGTAGTGCCTGGGTGATTGGATGTGTGCATGGGTAGTGCCTGGGTGCATGGATGAGTACATGGGTAGTACCTGGGTGAATGGATGAGTGCAAGGATGATGCCTGAGTGAAGGCATGAGTGCAAGGGTTGATCCTGTGTGATTGGATGTGTGCAAGGTAGTGCCTGGTTAATTGGATGAATGCAAGGGTAGTGCCTGGGTGGCTGGTGAGTACATGGATAGTGTCTAGGACATTGGGTTAATACATGGATAGTGCCTGTGTGAATGGATGAGTATATGGGTATGCCTGGGTTGTTGTATGAGTGCATAGATAGTCTCTGGGTGATTGAATGAGTCCATTGGTAGTGCCTCAGTGAATGGATGAGTGCAAGGATAGTGCTGGGGTGATTAGATGAGTGAATGGGTAGTGCCTGGGTGTTTGGGTGAGTGGGTGACTAGATGAGTGCATGGGTAGTGTATGGGTGATTTGATGAGTGTGAGACTAGCACCTGGGTGATTTGATGAGTGCATGGGTAGCACCCAATTGAATGGATGAGTGGAATGGTAGGGCCTGGGTGTTTAGATGAGTGTATTGGTAGTGTTGGGGTGATTAGATGAGTGCATGATTAGTGTGTGAGTGAATGGATTAGTGTAAGGGTAGTACCTGAGTGATTGGATGAGTGCATAGGTAGTGCATGAGTGAATGGATGAGTGCAAAGGTAGTGGCTGGGTGATTGGATGTGTGCATTGATAGTGCCTGGGCGAATGGATGAGTGCATGAGTAGTGCCTGAGTGAATGGATGAGTGCATGGTGAATGCCTGAGTGAATGGATGAGTGTGCAAAGGAGTGCCTGAGTGCATGGATAATAGCTGGGTGAATGAATGAGTGCATGGGTAGTACTTGATTGATTGGATGCTTGCATGGGGTTAGATTTGGGGCTCTCTAGTTGGCACAGGTAGGTACTTGTGACAAATAGGGACCCTTGGCTCTAGTCAGGGTAAGGGGGTACACTCCTAATATAACCCCTGCTCACCCCCTTGGTAGCTTGGCACGAGCAGACAGGCTTATCTCAGAGGCAGTGTGTAAAGCATTTGTGACCACATACAGTAATCAAGTGACAACACTACAGATGGACACCACACAGGCTTTATATAAAAAATAAGTATACTTTATATAGACTTATCACAAGACCACAACCGACAAAAAACCACAATACTGTACTTAAAATGGTAGTTTTGCGTTAGTTCTGTTTAGTTCTTAAATTGTGACACTGAGTCAATGTACCTTACAATGCGTTATGCTTCCACAACAAAAGTGTTGCAGTCATGGAAATGCGGCAAAGTTCCAGTGCAAAGAAATAAAGACTTGAAGATCTTCCAGATGTGGCACGCTTCTCCGATGATGCGAGAAGTCTCGATTTGATGCATCAGCTGCAGCGGGGACACCCTTGTTCTGCGATGCGACAACAACAGCTTCGGTTGAGACACTCTTGTCCGACGTTAAGAGACACTTCGGCACAATGCGACAACAGCAAGATGCGACGGCAGCAGCTCCGAAAGCGGTGCGCTTCTCCGTGGATGCGAGGCGCTTTTCTTGATGCTGTGCAATACGGCAGCTACAGCAGCGACATCCAAGATGCAAGGGCAGCAGCAGAGACGGCGACACGCTTTCCCTTTATTGCAAGACGCTTCTCTCGATGCGGTGCAATACGACAGCTACAGCTGTGACATCCAAGATGCGACGGCAGTGTCAGCGACTGTGACACACTTCCTCTTCATTGTGAGACGCTTCTCTCGATGCGGTGCAATACGACAGCTACAGTGGCGACATCCACGATGCGACGGCAGCAGCAGTGATGGTGACACGCTTCTTCCTCTTGAGTCACGCTTCCAGCTCCTTACAATGCACAGTCCCTCAGAAGGCCCAAAACAGCAACATGCACTTCCAAAGAACTCTGGGGAGCTGGGGGTTGAAGTCTGTTGTCCCTGAGACTTCAGCAAGAGGCAAGCTCTGTTCCAAACCCTTGGAGATCCTTACAAGTTGATGAAAGTACACAAAGTCCCTTTCTCCTCTCTTTGGCAGTCAGGCAACCACTGCAGGCCAATCCCCCAAGCAGTACTTCAGCTTAGGGATAGTCTCTCTTCAGTTTCTTCTGGTTCCACTCCTCAGCTAAGGTTTCTTCTTGTTTGTCCAAAAGTGATCTAATTTCTTGGGATCAGGGTCCCAATATTTATACCTCAAAATCATTTGTCCTCTCAGGGCAGATGGGCCTTTGCCTAGTCCAAACCAGTTCTGGAGCACTCTGTTTACATGACTCCTTTTTTCCTTTCACAGTGCAGAGCAGAAACATCAGACGCCCCGCAGGAGGTGGAGCCAGTATTGTGGAGGAAAGCCACAGTTCTGGAGCACTCTGTTGACATGATTCCTTCTTTCCTTTCACAGTGCAGGGCAGAGGCATCAGATGCACCACAGGGGGTGGAGCCAACACTGTGGGGGGCAGGCACAGTCCTATTCAGGTCCCAGGTGCAACTCCTCCCTCCCATCTACATGCAGATCTTTCTATTCACCACTGGGCAGACTCACCCTGTCTTCTGGAATCCCCCAGCCCTGTCACTCAAAGTCCAGGCAGGGAATACACAACCTAGCAGAGGCAGGCTTGAATAGTTAGACAAGAAAATTCCTCCTTTCTAAAAGTGGTATTTTCAAACACAGAATGTTAAAATCAACTTCACTAAAAGATGTATTTTATGATTCTGAGTTCAGGCATACTAAACTCGAATTTCTACCAAGTTCTCTGAGTCAGTTAGGATTATAAAATGTAATAATATAACTGCCCATTCTGGCCTATGAAAAATAGGTAGCCTTGCAATAGTGAAAAACGAAAATGACTGTAATTCTCTATTAGGACATGCCACACACACCAGGGCATGTCCTACCTTATACCTATAATGCACCCTGCTGTTGGGCCTACCATAGGGGTGTCTGATATGAAGAAAAGGGAAGGTTTAGGGACTGGCAAGTGGGTGCACTTGCCCAGTCAACATGGCAGTACCAGACTGCACATAGGCTCTCCAATGGCAGGCCTTAGGCACATTTTAAAAGGCTGCTTATGTGGGTGGCACAACCAGTGCTGCAAGACCACCAGCTGCATTTGAATTTACAAGCCCTGGACACACTCAGTGCACTGTACTAGGGTCTGACAAGGAAACCAAACAAGCCAATCATGGAATCACTAATCCATACATCAATTTCAATAGGGAGAGCATATGCACTTTAGCACTGATCAGCAGTGGTAAAGTGCCCAGAGTCATAAAACAGCCAGCAACAGGTCAGACAAAATAGAGGAGGAAGGCAAAAAGTTCAGGGATGACCCTGCAAAAAGGGCCAAGTCCAACACATAGGTACTTCTTGGGTGAATGTATAAATGCAAGTGTAGTGCCTGGGTGATTGGAGATGTGCATGAGTAGTGCCTGGGTGAATGGATGAGTGAATGGGTAGTGCCTGATTAAATTGATGAGTGCATGGGTAGTGCATGAGTAAATGAATGAGTGGAAGGGTCATGCTTGGGTCATTGGATGAGTGCAAGGGTAGTGCCTGAGTGAATGGATGAGCGTATGCATAGTGCCTCAGTGAATAGATGAGTGTAAAGGTAGCGCCTGGGTGATTGGATGTGTGTATGGGTAGTCCCTGGGTAAATGGATAACCGCAATTGTAGTGCCTGGGTGATTGCATGACTGCATGGGTACTGCCTGAGGAAATGCATGACTCCATGGGTACTACCTGGGTGATTGGAGACTGCAAGTGTAGTGCCTGGGTGAATGGATGAGTGCAAGTGGAGTGCCTGGATGAATGAAGGAGTGAAAGTATATTGCCTAGGTGATTCCCTAGCTGCATTAGTAGTGACTAAGTGAAGGGATGACTCCATGGTTACCGCCTGGGTGATTGGATGAGCACCTGAGTAGTGGCTGGTAGATTGGATGAATGGAAGCACAGTACCTAAGTGATTGGATGACTGCCTAGGTAGGGGATGATTGGATTAGTGGAACTGTAGTGCTTGGGAGATGGGATGAATATATGAGTAGTTACTAGATAAATCCAACAATACATTAGTGATTTGACACACGTAATATATCCCAACCTGCAACCCAACCTGCAATGTATGAAGCATCATCATTTAACAGTAGAAAAAAAAAACAATCAATGGATTGTAAAAAAATAAAAACTAATGTGCACAGTACATCGTTACAACTATGACATACTGTTCACTGCCCTCACTATAAGTTTTTTTAATATTGGCTTGATGATAGATGAATACCTTAATGAAAGCAACTATATGTTAAAAGTGTTTCTGATATTTTTATATCTGGTACAAAATGTCCAACAATTATGAAGCAGTCTTCATTTTTGGATATCCTTTTGTAAACATCATCCCTGTTAGGCTAAATGATATCTAAAATGTTCTAGGTCCATGTACGAAAATCATGTCCATTCCACTTTACCTTTTACCTCTTCAAAAACAAAATTCTGATCTGCATTCAATTGCTGTATTAATAGTTCTAGATCCACAGTTTCCTGCCTTACTTGCTGCATTGCATTCTCCACCTCACTCATAGCTATTGAAGCTTCCTTTTCTATGATTGGCTGTCCAAGCAGGTATTGACTTTGACTGCTATGAGAACTCTCTGTTGCTACCTCAGCAGCAATTGTTTCTTCTTGTTCAATCTCTACTTTCAAAATGTGAAGATACACTACAAACACAAAGCACTCAATGCTGTCTTTCATTAAATGACTCTTCATAACAGTCATATTCTCCAAGTAGCTCACTATCAGTTTGCCATGGCTTAAACAACTGCAACAAGGCTAAATCGAAACACCCTTTTTGTCAGCATTTGGCAACTTAGCTCTCAATGGCTGATTACGTTTCCTTTGTTCTCTAATGCTCTAATCTCTAATCTCAACTTAATCTCTAATGCTCAACTTACAATCATTGGCCCCATCGCATCAATTAGGGCATCTCCTGGACCCTGTTTTTGCTAATTGGGATGGTATTAAGGTCTACACTCCGATTAGAATCACTTGGTCTGACCATTACATTATTCCCTTTGTGGTAAATGGTACTCCTCAGGAAATCAGGAATACTAAGCCCAACTCCCACAAACGCAGAAATTGGAAAAACTTTAGCCTAGATTCTTTTAATCTTGCCCTGCTAAAGGAACCCCCTCCCCGTGGTGACACCCTTCTGGAAGCATGGCATAACTATGAGAGTCGGATTTCCAAAGCCCTGGATACAGTAGCGCCTTGGACACTGAAACCCCCCGTAAGAAATACTAAAACCGCTCCTTGGTTCTCCAATGAGCTCAAGGAGGTCAAAGCGAAATGTAAAAAGCTTGAACGCTCCTGGAGAAAAAACTATGATTCAGAAAGCAAGCTTAATTACAGAGCAGAACAACAAAAATATCATAAACTCTTGAGAGCTACTAAAGGCAATTATCTCAGGGAAAGAATAGAACTGGCAGACAACCCCACCAAAGAACTCTTCTCAGTATATAAAGAACTTACGGTACCCACTAGACTAGAGGCCCAGGACATCTACTCCAATGAGCTATGTGACTCTATTGCAGACTACTTTGTAAGCAAAGTTGAAAAAATACACACCACCTTTACGAGTGGCACTGAGACACCGTCTGATCACGGTGCGACAATGGATATTTCAGATAATAAACCTTGCCTGTCGTGTTTTAAAGTCCCTGACAGACAAGACCTGCTTAGCATCGCTAATAGCATTCAGTCCGGCTCACCCATGGACGTCATCCCTCCAAAACGTTGTAAGGGAATTTTAGAGAGCACTATTGATCATATTGGTCATATGATAACTCTATCCTTCCAAGAGTGCCATGTGCTGGATGCATGGAAAATGGCCCAAGTCATCCCATTAAAAAAGAAACCCAATGTGCAAATTTCCCAGTTTCAGAATCTCTGCCCTATCTCCCTCCTCCCCTTCTGTATGAAAGTGGTGGAGAAGATAGCCAACATTCAACTCATGAAACATCTTGAAGATGAGTCTCTCCTTCACTCCACACAGTCAGGGTTCAGAGCCTGTTACTCTACTGAGTCAGCCCTTCTCTTCTCTACAGAATGTCTGAGGCAAATGGCGGATGAGGGGCAGACAGCAGCGTTGGTACTTCTAGATCTTAGTGCAGCTTTTGACACCGTGCTGCACACAACGCTGCTGTCTCGCCTCTCGGATATGAGAGTGGTAGGATCTGCCTTTGAATGGATTAAATCTTTTCTTGAAAACAGGAGTTTTCAAATGCATTGTCCTCCATTCAAATCCTCCCCCAGGAAGCTGAGACATGGGGTTCCACAGGGCTCCAGTTTGAGCCCTACCTTGTTCAATCTCTATATGGAACCCCTGGCCCACATTGTGCAATCTTTCGGAGTGGATATTGTCACGTATGCTGACGATACCCAACTCATGATTGAACTCACGCACAATCAGGAAGATGCCACCAATTTCTCCAACTGCCTTCTGTCAGTAGCAGGTTGGATGAATAACAACTGCCTACGCCTTAATGGCGACAAGACGGAGCTTTTAGTCATCGGTAAATCCTTTTGTGACTGGTCACCTGAGTGGTGGCCAACTGAACTGGGCGCAATTCCTTCTCCATCGGAATCAGTCAGGAACCTCGGAGTTATGCTTGATGCTGATCTCTCTTTTAAACACCAGGTCAGCAAAGTCACGGGTAGATGCTACAGCATACTCAAAACTCTTTGCAAAATCCTCGACCTTCTTCCCATCAACGCTAGGAGAAGCCTCATCCACGCATTAGTCACACCTCATCTTGACTACGGTAATGCCCTGCTTTTAGGTTTAAGTAAGAAAGGCTTACACCAACTGCAGTGTGTACAAAACGCTGCTGCACGCCTGGTTCTCAATCTGCCCCGCAGAGCATCTGGGAAGTTGGCTCTGTCAAGACTTCACTGGCTCTCCATCAGGGAGCGTATTAAGTTCAAAGCGCTTTGCTTTGCCCACCGCATTGCCCAAGGAAAGGGCCCAAGATACCTGCAAAAGCTCCTTACCGTCCATCGCCCCATCCGGAACCTGAGATCGGCCGGAGCAATGCTGTTTAAACTCCCTCGCATTCGCAAGGCCAGGATGGGAGGCCGTTCCTTTAGGTTTTTGGCAAGTAAACACTGGAACGAACTGCCCATAGATCTTCATATGGAGCCCTCAGAAACAAGATTCCGTTCAAAACTTAAAACCCATCTTTTCCCTGCCAATTACAATTAGTGTTTCGAGCTTAATTTTCCCCCTCCCTCCGGTCTTCTGCCTTCTAGGGTCTTACAGCAATTTATAGCGCGGGGACACACTGTTTTAGTGTAACCAGGCGCTCTAGAAATGGCTATATTATTATTATTATTATTTTTGTTATGTCTCACCAAACATCCTTCATATCCAGCCACAGCAAATTTACATTCATCTATGTTTTCACTCACATTACTTCTGAAAGGTTAATGTTGAAGTATTTCATAGAGATACATCCTTTCCAGATGAGGAGTTCTTGGATAGTGTGTATCAAACATGTTACTCTTCAGAATATCTGTACTGTGTGGCTAAAATTATGCAAGATATTAAATTTCAGGAACCAAGACTTCAGTACTCTGTTACGATTATTAGCAAGCCTAAACTCACCCATGGAACTCCTCTAGATTTAGAAAACAAACTAGCTGTTCTTAACCGGTTTACACATTCATAGGAGCCTATCTCTCTGTGAGAAAGCATTTGCAAACTGAAACTGTACAATTTCTACGTACGACTCTTTTCTGCTAAAATGTCCTCCCATATCTCCTTCATCTCAATTTTTTCTGACTTTGTTTTATGAGATGTAACATACCAAGAATTAGCAATTGAGTTTTTGTGAGCCGCCTGTGGAACAATATATTTAATCTCACCTGCAGCCTCAGCTCACCGCCCGACTTGCAACCGGGGCCATAGTGCCGGTTTCAACGCTGCCACTGGTGCCCGGACGCCACAATCTTGCCACCATTGCCGGGGCCGCCGGAAAGGAACCACATCACCCAGTAGCCCACGCGGCAACCTCGTCGCCTATCGCAAGAGCACCAGGAGGTGCTCAAAAGGGTACCAGGGCTCCGGCAGCGCGGGAGTCGGTTTTTGCGAGCCGCCTGTGGAACAATATATTTAATCTCACCTGCAGCCTCAGCTCACAGCCCGACTTGCAACCGGGGCCATAGAGCCGGTTTCAACGCTGCCACTGGTGCCCGGACGCCACAATCTTGCCGCCATTGCCGGGGCTGCCGGAAAGGAACCACATCACCCAGCAGCCAACGCGGCAACCTCGCTGCCTATCACGAGAGCACCAGGAGGTGCTCAAAAGGGTTCCAGGGCTCCCGCAGCGCGGGAGTCCGTTTGTGCGAGCCGCCTGTGGAACAATATATTTAATCTCACCTGCAGTCTCAGCTCACCGCCCGACTTGCAACCGGGGCGATAGAGCTGGTTTCAACGCTGCCACTGGTGCCGGGACGCCACAATCTTGCCGCCATTGCCAGGGCCACCGGAAAGGAACCACATCACCCAGCAGCTCACGCGGCAACCTTGCCGCCTATCGCGAGAGCACCAGGAGGTGCTCAAAAGGGTTCCAGGGCTCCCGCAGCGGAGGCGTGACCGGGCAAAGCCCGGGCCAAGGGCGGGTCCATCCACACCCATCAGAGGCCGGAAGAGGCTGGGCTGGGACACCTCTCTAAGACTCTGGATTGAGTATGGTGTATACGCTTTGTGGTATTGTATATTTTTGCAACATTTGTTAGGTAGCTGTTATATCTCCTAATGGTTTAAGTATGAGTAAGGGCAATACTCTCAAAGGCAGGTCTGTGGCAGGGACCCTAGATGCCTTTTTGCTAAGAGCAGAATCTGCCCTTATCCATGAAATTCAGCTCACGGAGCGAAGACTGTCCCTTGAACCTTCCCACAGTAGACTCTCTTTGACCCCTATGATTTCGGCATCGAGTGTGATAGTTAACAATGAAGTCCCCTCTTCACTCACTGGTACTCCGGTACAAGTGGGATTAGATTCCCCCATGAACACTGTTTTATTATCATCATCAGGACATAACACTATAGGCTCACATGTAATAACTAGAGGACAAGAAGCAAAATGCAAACATAATCATATACATAATGAGGAACTTCCCTCAACCCCTTTTAAAGGGAAGTGTAAAAATAATACAAAACAGCGTAAAGCTGCTATTAATCCCACAGGGAGGAAAGGGAAAAGGGCTACAGGTGTAGGTAGTAGCTAGTAACATCGAGCAAAATAAATTAGGTACACCTGAAGAGGACGAGAATTTTTGGGTCAGACTTGAGTCACTGATGTCGACTCTTTTAGAACCTATTCACTTAAAAATGACTATTATTGAAGCCCGTCTAGCAAAAATGGAGGAGTTGGTGCATAACACTTGTCAAACTGCACCGACGGTTTCTACTAACACTCTAACAGATCTACCCCTTTGTAAAACGATAGACAATGCCAAGAGTTTGATCTCCAACCCTGCAAATGTTGGTCAATTGAAGAGCAGGGAGGCGAGTACTACAATAGAACACAATAACCCTGCCCGTATAATAAACGGATCCAGTAAAGCAAACTCAGGAGGTATGAACAGGGGAAGTAATGACGTAGGCGAATATGGTATAAACCATCAAGGCCTAAGGGATAATTCCTACAATCCTTCGTCAAACCTAAATCTACCTCTGGAAGCCACACCGTATACGGTTGTTTTGGCTAATGTTCCAGCTTCAGCCCCTAATGATTTCGAACACTGGTCAACGCTAAGTAACAAGTCACTTCATTTCCTTACTAAAAGGACAGGGTTTAAAAACTCTCTGTTCTCTGATTTTAAAATGGCCAGAAGGATTAGCTGGGTTGACACATCACCTAAATCTTTAAACGGAGATTGTGTTGTTTTAATTTTTAGGGCACCACACTTGGTCCGCACTATCATTGAGAGGGGCTTTAACGGGCCTGTCAATGCTGATTACAATAATATCCTACCTTTAGGCTTTTTCTATCACCTTTTGGAATCTGTAATGAATCCAGGACCCCAGCGTCTAGCGGAAAATTATTTGGGTTTCAGGCAATCCAGATATTGTATTCTCGCATTCAACCATTTTGAAGCCTTGAGCGGTTCGGAAAATAATGATTGACTGCACCGCGAGACGCGGGTAAATTCATCCTGTGAAATAGGTCGGCGTAATAATGTTTTTAACTACATCCAACCCATGGGCAGAGGAATACGTCCTACATCTAAACGTATTAAGCAATGTATAGGGCCATTGATTAGCGGGAATAGAACCCCCACAGCTGGTTACCAAGGAGAAGCCTAGAGGTCTCGCATCTGAGTGCCCCTTTTAAAGTTGTTCTAATAAGGCCTTGGGGGACCTTGGGAGTGAGAGGGTGGATGGATCCAGAACCGTTGGTACTAAGAGTCCAATTAATGAGCAGGCTGTCCCTGAGGTCTCTTTTTCGACAGTGCAACTTAATAGGACCTCATTGGAAGGTGTTAATACCCCTGTTCCTGCCCCAACCACATTATGGTGGGATTTTGTTCAAAACCAAGAGCTACTTTGTTTTCAGGAGACCTGGACCAAGGAAGCAGTCCACTTAAACGGGTATAGGACTCATCATACCCCTTCAGTTGAGGGTTTGAGTGGGAAAGCAAAGGGAGGGCTGTGTGTATACCTCTCAAATAACTTAAATCTAAAACTAATTACAGAGCCTGTCAAGGATATCTATTACCAACTTCTTGTGATTGATTTGGATTCTGTTTTTTCTATTGTTTTGGTCAATTTTTACAATAATATCCCGCTAGGAGCAGTATGTAATGTTATTAAGAATATGTCTCATGCACTGACCCACCTAGGTAAAAGCAAAAGGAAAGACATGATGATACTTTGGCAGGGGATTTTAATTGTACACTATGTGGAAATGCAGAAGATAACTTATGTGGAGCATTGTGGGAAGAGGGTACGTGTTCCTCTAATTTTAGTCATACTGTTTTGGGTGACCAATTAAATGAATGTATTAATAGTTTTGACCTTGGTTTTGTAAATGAAATATGTGCACTGCCATCTTCGCAACCTACAACATTCAATGGTAGAGGTTGCTCCTCTACCATGGATTATGATCTTGCTACTAGTAATCATGCCCATAGAATCTGTTCTTTCCATGTCTCTGATAACCCGCTAAGTGATCATTTTCCTCTCTGCCTGGCTGTCACACTGCCAACGAAGAAAAGTATAGGGATAAATAAAAGAGACCGAGTCTTAGAAAGCCTATCAATTGGTAGTGTTAATGGTTATTCCCTACGATGGGCCATGGTTGATCAATCGGAAATACTTATATTAGTAATTAGTAAATGTATGTTAGAGTTTGCAAATTGTCTGAGTGAAGATACCACCCCTGCAACTCTTTTAGCCTCTTTCTAAATAATTACAAACACAATAAGGAATTCCCTTATTAGGCAACATAAAAGTAATAGAGTTCAGAAAGGATGGTTTGACTCTAGATGCACTCAAGCTTACGCACTTTTAAAGAAAGAATTACACGAAAACCCTAGAAGTGTCTCTGAGGTGAGGAGAGTCAGGAACTTATATAAATTAGCGGGTCAGAGACAGGAAGAACACGATAAAGCAAGAGGCCTGGCAGGCCTTGCACTTAGCCTCAGTAACTAACGACAGTGCAGGCTTCTGGAAGATTATTAGAACTCCCTTTTTAGTCGAGGAAAGTGGTCCTAAAATTGAGATAGCTACCCCAGAAACTGACTGGATTAACCATTTTGTGCAGGTATATGAGGGAGATGAATCCTCAGCTGCTCCTTGCCCCATTAACTATCCTCTTAACTCAAGGGATCTTGCGTTTACCTTGGAGGAGGTTGAAAGGGCCCTTCATGCCAGTCAGGGTGGTAAGTCTCCTGGCCCAAATGGTGTCCCCATAGATATATTTAAGGCAAGTGTCCCCCTGTGGGGGCCTCTTCTGGTCCAGGTGCTTAATGCAAGCTGCAACACTGGTTTCTAATCCACCTGGGTAGAGTCCATTATCGTGCCTATCTTCAGAAAGGGGGATAGACATGATCCGGGATGCTACAGAGCGATTTCCTTGTTGGACTCTTTTACAAAGGTAGCTGGTAGGATTATTTTGGAACGTCTCCTGGAATGGGCTGACAAAAACTCCATTTTATCTGATTTGCAATATGGATTTAGGGCCGGTCTAGGAACAGTAGAAGAATGTTTAAATCTTTTATTGTTGGTGGGGAAATACATGAGGGCCAAGAAAGGAAACTTGTTTTTAGCTTTTGTGGACCTCTCGGCCGCATATGACTGTGTGGTCCACTCTAAACTATGGAAATTGCTGGGTGACTTAGGGGTTGATGAAAATATTATTTATTTTCTTAAGCGTTTTTATAGTGACTTCTCGATTCTGGTTCGTTATGGCATGAAGGGTGAACGCATGGCCGCAATCCCGATCAGGAGTGGTGTCAGGCAGGGATGCGTCCTGGCTCCATTCCTTTTTAATTTGTATATCAATGGGTTGGAGGCTGCTCTGTGTAGAGATAACTTAGATTCCCCTTATGTATCAGGCCGTTCAATTCCAGCTCTTTCATATGGAGACAATGCCGAGTTGATGTCACGTACTCAAGTGGGCCTACAACGCCTTGTGGATAGTTTTACCCTCTTCATGAAAGATCTTGGATTAAGGGTAAACTCCTCAAAAACTTTTATTATGCGCTGTGGCAGGGGTTTTAAGGTTAAGAGAGCTATTTTTATTGCAGGACAGAAGCTTGAGGCCACGAAGAAATTCTCTTATTTGGGCATACTGTTTGCAGAGAACGACCCCTGGGTTTAAGCTGTAGCAGCAAAGAAATTGGCGCTATTACGCTCTACATCCGCCTCACCATTTATGCCAAAAAACTGGGTAAAAGATCACCCGTAGAATTAATAAAAATATAAAAGGCAAAATGTGTATCTGCTGCCCTTTATGGGAGTGGGGTATGTGGGTTTGCTGACTCTACACATATCCAGTCAGTTGAAAATACCTTCTTATAATATATTTTAGCTGTCCCAAGTAGCACCTCTGGTTATATCTGCCATGCAGAATTAGGCCTTCCATTTATATCTGATTTAATTAAGCTTGAACCTGTGCTATCATGGCACAGGCTTTGGACAAAAGAGGAAACTAAACTGAATAGGGATATCACTCTCAGATATTTTGAAACTGGAAGGAGTAATGAGAATTCCCTGGTTGAGTTATGTGTATAAATTCTGTAAGGATCTCGGTAAACCAGAGTATTTTTTAAATCCTCTTACTATTTTGGCAGTATCCAGAAAGGACTTGAGGAAAGAGGGCTTGTTACTGTTGGATACTCTAAGAATGTCAACAGAGTTCATTAAGCCCACTGTCCTGCATCATCAAATGTTATTAATCACTTGTAATGTTCAACCTTACTTAACTTTTTTTGCCGGAAATTATGATAGATTTTTATTAACTCGTTTCAGGCTGGGGGTCTTTCATAGACTAGTCAGTTTTCCGGTTATTAATGATTGGTCGCGAGATCTCCAGCCTTGTCCCTGTGATAATGTGTCTCCACAAACTACGATACATGTTATTTTATTCTGTAAATGTTATGCTACTGTTAGACGATGGTTGCTGGTGCCTTTTCTAAAACAGTTGGGACTACGTCAATGTCGCCCAGCTTTATTATGTTTATAATTTTTGGACAACGAAAGAGGCGTTCTAATAATCACAGCCTTCTTGAAAAAAGTGGTATATTGGAGGAAATGTATGTTTACTTAATTGCACTTTTGTACAGTGATGATGATATTATGTAATATGGAATCAGTTAATAATGTAATATTGAATACGTTTTTATAATGTGTTCTCTTTTGTGATTTTAGAATATGAAATTAATTGTGGATATCTTAATTGTATGCTTTTATGATTGCTATTTAACAATCGAATAAAGCTATTTTTGATTGATTGATTGATTGAGTTGTCTGCAACAAACTGTACATCCATCTTTGCATTCCACATCTTCAGAATCACAAGTTTGTTGTCATTAATGTACTTGAATGCCTCTGTTCTTCTAAGGTTGTATGTATTTTACAGTGATTTTCTTTTAAATGTATGTCTGCCTGCAGACAAAAAGCTCTGGACTCTTCCTTGTGAGATGACAGGTTATAGGAATCCGAAACGACATCTTGTAAAATATTTCACTTTTGCTCTGTATGTTCGCTGACAGTATTTTCAGCATCTGTGATTTTGAAATCATAGAACTTGTTGTCTTAATATGTTGTCACCACTCTCCTTTGGGGTAGAGCAAGTTATATACTGCTCAATAAAAGACAACACAGACTCATCACTGTTTGTTCCAAACTTTGGGGCATCTTTTACCCACAACAGCATGTGAATATGGGGAGCACCTCCAGCTTGGTACTCTTTACATCAAAAGAAATCAATCACTTCATCAAGAGGAGGTTTTGTTTTGTTCAAGATGAAAGATATCACTGCTTGAAATACATGATTAAAATATCTGCAAATATTTTTAGGGTCTAGTGAGCAAAGTTCTACTAGCGTTTTCAAATGAATGCCTTTTATATTTGAATTTCCCTCTTGCAAGATTTCTAGCAGGTCATCCCATGCATATTCAGCACCATTCAGTTTCAGGAACCAAGTAGGTGCTCCAAGGTTCCTTAATGTGCACTTGAGTTCACCATGATGCCAATACCAATATTCATTAGTCCCATGCTGACATGCCATTAGGTTTGTTAAATTGCATTCCAAGTGTTCATCTTTTCTTTGAACTTTCTCCAAATGTTCTCTTGCTGATATATTCTGCAAATTAACTCCTGTTCCTAGAAAATGATTTACAGCATTTGAGAGACCAGACAAGTCACTTTCAAATAATGGGTGAAATATATATATATATGGAATACACTAATGAAATCCAGGGTCTTCTGAATTTAGTCTAGTATTTCTGTACTAAACTGCCGATATCTGTACAGGCCACTCGTAATACCTGCCACCTCAAGTAGGAAAATTATGTGGGGAAACACTGAGTTTCTAAACTTTTTTCCCACACACTTAATGGAGCTCCTTTTGCCTCCTTTATTTCAAACAGCTCAACGGCATCACCAATAACCTCTGTATAATGCAAAGGGTGGATGTTGTAATGTTCATAATATTCTTTTGTTCTGGACTGATCCCCTTTCTCATTCTGGCCTGTTGATGGAAATGTCTGATCCTCCATATGTTTGATATCTTGCAGGCTTTACACAATTCTATAGCAAAAATTGCTTTCTACCAACTCCTGCCACATCTTCTTTTTCTTGGTAGGCACACCGTTAACAAGAATTCCAGTCCTGCCTCTAATTCTCTATTAACCTCTACAGTTTTAATGTTTTTCTTGACTTCTGATGGCAAATATACCACTCTACCTTTTAGCTCTTCCTACAGCTCTGTTGGGGGTAACTTGCTTGTCTTTGTCTCCATATGTACTATAGCCTGACATGCATGTACAGCTCGCATTGAGAAACTGTCTTTTTGTGTTGCGAAAGCTGCAGCTCAAGCAAAAATCTACTCCAGCGGCAGAAAGGAAAAAGCGCCCACTCGCGCTGTGCATTGTGCCATTTGCGATGATTGCACAGTGCAGACAAGCATCTGACACTGAAAATCTCCATGAACGGCATTTATTTAACGCTCTCTGCTTGCGGAGCTCCGTGTAGGGCGGCGGAGTTGTTTTCGTGCTATGCATAGTTCTGCGTAGAGTAACTCCACAAACTCTGCCCAGGCTTAGTCACAGCGTTCTTCTACAAATAAGTACAGTGCACACTTTTACCAGTTACATATATCCACATATATTACAATATTTTACCCACTACAGGTTTCTTACTATATTCTCTAAAATCATGTTTTTCTAGAGAGGTTCTATAAAAATCATTCCTAAAACCTATTTTCTGTGTTCGGAGTGATGCCGGAAATTGCGATGACGTCAGTAATCACGATCCCCACGGATACATCATGAAAATACAAAGCAAAAGCAGGAATTGAATAGCCACCACCACATTCAACAATTATAACTATCTTTCTCATTCTAACCGTCAAACTAGATAAATCACTATCTAATTAACTCTATAAAAACAATTATCAATATCTCTATAACACTGTATTAATGATTCACTCGCTTATGTGACTGCATGCATAAGTCTCAGAGTGGGTCTGTCACTGCATATATAAGTCTTGGAGTGGACATCAGATTAGACTCATGAGACTTTCAGTAAGTGTGTCACTGACTGCATAAGTCTCTGAGTGCATCTTTCTACGAGTGAATGGATGAGTGGAAGTATAAGTCTCTCAGTGGCTCTATGAGTCAGTACATGATTGTCCGACTGGCTCTGTGACTGAGTGAATTAATGTCTCAGACTGTGTTTGTGGAATTATAAGTCTCTCAGTGGGTCTGTGAGTTGATGCATGAATGTCAGAGTGAGTATCTGACTGGGTAGGTGAGTGTCTGAGTGGGTTTCTGAGTGTGTGTCTGAGTTTCTGAATACATTTGTGAGTGGGTATGAGTCTCTGACAACAAATGTGAATGTGTACATGAGCCTACAAACTATCACTTAGTGTACTATTGTTTGTCTGCTTCGTACCTCCTATCGTCTTCCCTTTGTTTACTGTACTGCATTTGTGATGTATTTTTAGATTTGTCTTTTGCAAGCACATTCCCGCTTTTTCCAAGTTTTCAGATCCTAGTTAGTTCCAACTAGCTGCAGGCTTCAGCTTGTGTCCTTCCCTTCTCCTTCCAGGTTTTAGGTACTCCCTTGTATATGCTATAGCTCTCCGTCCAAATTCCCATAACCATGCAGAGAACAGTTATATACTTTCCGGGGTATTGTCCAGCAACAAGCTGGTGTACATATGCCAGAGTGGCAACCTGTAGCTGGTTTGTTTATTCAGGGGACTTGTACATATTCTTGCTATGTCTCCAGATACTTGGGCTTCTTTCCAATGCAGTAGAATATGTCTTAACCCTTCAATGAAACTGTCATCAAAGACTGGGCTGCTCCTAGTCCAGTCTAGTCTGCTGGGCTGTGATATTGCTGGCTCACAGAATGTTTTCCTCCAAATCACAAAAGTCTGCTTCAGAACCTATGGCTGAGTAACTAGTGTTGGCTTTGGGGAGAATGGTTAATGCATTGATGTCATGTTTTTCTGGCAGAGTCAGGAGGGCCTCAATAGGCAATATCGCCTTTGCCTTAACAAGGGTAGTGCCTAACTGGAAACAGTCCTCGTGGCCAGCTTTGTAGGCATTAGTGGGTGTCTGAGTCAGTGTTTAGTTGTCTCAACCTTTGTCTCTTGCGAGAATACACACCCAAAAATGGATCCCTATTAGACTCATCCCTCCACGAGGCACAGCTGGAGTTTGTGGTACTCAAGTGTGGACCGACAGCTGGATTGGGACTCACAGTGGTCGGTGCAGCTATTACGTTTGTGTTTTGGGCTAATCCACTAGTCTCAGGAATTTGGTGGAGATGCACATGCCTGTGTCTGAGCTGCTCTGGGACTTGAGGTTGAGGGAGTGGGGATATGGCTAACCTTCATTTTTGTGCTTAAGGTTTCTGGGAAGAAGTATAAGCTGACTAAGAAGGACAGCAAGTAGGAAAAACCTACAGCTAGATCTAAACAGAACTGTCAGACTTTAGTAACTTCTCAGCCTTTGCTAGGCTGAAGGATCAGTTAACAAATCTATCCACTTTAGGATTAACAACCCATTAAGTGGAACAGTGGGAGGAATGTTTGTAAGGGACCCAGTCTTAAGGACCTTGACCACCGATACCAGGAAAGCCTTGTTAGAGTCATGCATCTCTGCAGTATAAAATTATGCCAGCTATTGATACTACAGGTAATCGATCACCTGAAAAGGTGGCAAAGAGAAGATACTCTTTGTAGTGCCACAGTCTGATAATGAAAGGGGAGAGGTATGTGGGGGTAGTAACTTCGAAATACAGCAGCTTGAGAAGTAAAATCATCTTTAAAATAGCTGTGCGCTCAATAATGCGCTGTAGCAGGGATTCTGCTCATACACAGAACTGTGCATAGAGACTTGGAACCTCAGTGAATTAGGGTGTACCAAAACTCACCTTAGTAGCCAAAATCCCCTACCAGACTAGCAATCAGTGTCTCATTGGTTCTTCCATAACCCCAATAATTAGACAACCCAGAACATGGAACTTAGAATACCTCAGGCAATGTGGAACACATCAACACTCTTTCGTTATACTCTCATACCAGTCCAAAACAGGGAGTAAATGGAGACACAAACAAGTTTGAAATATTTATTTCTAATGCGGTGTTCTCATGCGCAGTATCTTAGCTAATACAAGAAAAAATATTATAAGCAACAAGATTATCAGCATAGTTACTATTCCATAAAATACAAAGGGAGAAAGCATATTACAATGCTAAATTGAAACGGGTTAGAATACACCTATATCTGACCCTCCCTTGCTAGTAGGTTATTTTATATCTATAGAATTTCTCTTGGGATTACAAGGGCGGCCCCATACCTTTGGTCCTAGCAAAAATGGATCACATCAGTTTCTGCCACTGCTCTCTGCATGCGAATGTTCTCCAAGTGTGTGTGATCATGCCTACGCAGTGCATTATTACACGCGCCAAATTCAGAGGTGGCCACAGCTGCATATAGGTTATGTCTAGAACGTGCGCTGATCAGTCCGAACAACAACTGTGTTGAAATAATCTTGAAGGCCTCGGCACTCACTGTTCAGACAAAGCTTACCAAGCAAGGCTGCTAATATAGAAAAACATATTATTCTCGTGTGAAGCAAAACACTCTGCTAAACTCTAAACATTTATAATAATGTGTGCCGTGTGCAAAGGCAGCAGAAAGGAAAAATGGCATTTAAACTTCTAATAAGCTCATGCCAACTTAACACAGTGTAAAAGCAAGGCTCCTCCCCATGACACCCTCCCTTGAATCGAGCACGGATAAGAAAAAGGGGGCAATTTTGGAAAGCAGAGTTCAAATACGATAGTCAGAACCAAGTTCAAATTGCCGCAGTGAAAAAAAATGGGAAGAAATTCCCAAAATTTTCAATTTTAGCAACTGAAATACGGAAGGCTGGGTGGAAAAAAGTGAAATCGAAAAAAACTTTTTACAAAAAAATATCCGAAGTCCAACATGTGACATCGGTCATGTGAGAGAGAGAGAAGCGATAAAACATCTCACTACAACAATGTATATGCAAAATATGCAGCAGCAGCCTCCAATAGGAAGTCACTGTCCTCATCTGAAAACAGTTCAGCCATCCAATTCAGAAAAAGGAAAAGAACAAACATGTTCCTTAATTACCGGAGCCTCTAGCACCATCAGAGGACAACTCAGTGTTTCTTCAATGAAGCTGCGTACCAAGAAATCTTGCGCCGCTGCGAAAACATTCCAACATCCCAGGACTCAATGCATCGCTGCAAAGGCCATAATCCCTCCGCCAGAACAAAGCAATTCATGAGCAACTAAGGAGCTCATAAGTTGATCATAATCCACATTGGGAGACACCGTATTGCAGAGACACAAATCCAGGGCCCAGTCGAAATCGCAACTCAGGCAATGAAAGACAGGCTGGACGCATCTGAAAAAGGAAAATCGAAACGATAATCCATAAGCCACACTCAAGGTAGCAAGAGGCAGCGCTCTATAATATTCAAGCATTCGGTTGCGGAGCAGCAACAGTCGTAACAGATCTTCTCGCAACACAGGACGTGCATCCATTTTGAAACAACAAAACAACAGAAGTACGCCTGTGCACCGAGCTAGCATTAAGGGAAATCCACCAAACAGGCCGGAAAAGATCGAATGAAAGAATGCCGGGAACACACCAAATATAGTTTGAAAAGAAGTCACAAGGCCACTGCTAACAACTTAAAAAAAGTGAGCCAGCCCTGTGGTGGAGGATGCATTAAAGATAGCGTGAATTAATTCACCAAAATGCAAGGGCAAATCCGTATTTAATAAAGCATGCACTTCGGTGCGGGTGTTTACCACGTGAAGGACAAATGTTTCACGAGCAGATAATAGGGCGACTTCTTTCTGGGACAATAGAGCTCTTATACGACTCATCTTGTTGAACTCTGCTTTCAAGGTCGGAATCAAGTTTCCCATGCGAAGGAGGAAACATTACATTTTTACAACAAACTACATGCTCACTGACCGTAACCACGTAAGAAATTCCGGCTACCATCCCACAACAATCTTCATTATTTAAAAGTAAATAACTCTCGTTTGCCAGTAATGTTAATTATGAGTATGATATCAGGTGCCGGTGTACCTTTCAAAATACAGGCTAAATTAGGCTTGTTCTGGTTACAAGAGCCATGTAATTGGATATTCCTACACATTAATGGGTGATCTGGCATTGTAGTGCAATCTTCACCATTCAAGTAAAACTTTTTTCCCTCCCTGAGGCACCTATAGGTAAATGGTAGTGACCAAGCTTCATGAAGATAAGCGGTGCCCAGAGATTCATATCTGCCTATTGTGTAGTACTTCATACAGGCCTCGAACTTGAAAAGGGGAAAAGGCAAAGTGATCAATTCATGGATAAGCCACATTGCAGAATTTGTTTTGGCCACAGTAAAAGGTAATGGATCTAACTTTTCAATGTGTAGCATAGAAAATGTTGCATCCTTCATTGACATAAAACGTTGCATGTCAGTCAAATTAAACGGGGCAAATAATGACGAAGTATTGCTGTAGTGCCATGGCACTTTCCCAGATTTTAAGGTCTGCAAGGTCCAGGCAAACTGCATAACAGAAGGCAATTGATTTTTACCATGGTACAAAACAGACACATCTTCTTGCAAAATATCAACAACAGATGAAACAATATTATCCAAGGTGTAAATGCGGGAAGAAAGCGTGTTAATTCTGTTATCTACAACTGCTAGCACTTTTTCTAAATTTGCTTGATCTATAGCTCTAATGCGGGAAGCCCCATCAATTTAGGACAGTTTCCAAACTTCGTTGTAAATAGCATATATCCATCTTTTAGATCTTCCGGAAGCCGGGCCCTTCACAAAATCATTCAGATCAACATCGTCAATCAATTTAGATAAATGCAGCTTAACTGACGCCAAAGTGGAATGTTTGAGCCAACTCTGACATAATTTGCCTACAGAATAGGTAGTCACAGAATGGCCACTTTCAAAACGGGGATCCACCCTGACCTATGTGTAGCTTGTAGCTAAACTCAGAAGACGATGCTGTCAAGAATCAGCACTTTTGTGCCAAAGCAACCAACCCTTAGGATCCAAACTGGATATGTTAAAGGTAGAATTCAGTAACAGAGTCTGTAATTCTCTGATGAAAAACCTGGTATTATTATTCCAACCCGTATATTCTTCTAACTCAGGAAAAGAAGGAGCATTTAATTTTTTAGTAGTAGCCAATCCAAAGCAAGTTGCTTGCGAAATTGTAGAATTAAAAAACAACATATGGTTCGGGATGAGGTATGCACGATGCAAAACCTCAGTGCCTTGAACTTGCCAAGTTTTAGAACCCCAAACAGATTTAAGATCAATAGTATCTTTCCACATCTCGTAGCCCCCACCCGCCAACTGTCTAAAAAGGACTTTGAATACAAACATTTTGTGTGGGTAAGTCTAACTTTGGAAGTGGATTTTTCGGTCATTGTAAAATAAAATGCATTGGGATTTGACTGATTAAAATCAGTAAAATTAGTGAACCTCTTTAAAAGTGATGTGGAACTGCCTTGTACAGGAGCGGGACAATGTTCCCATTGTGTATAATTAACCATATTCCTCCTGGTGTTAGCCTTATGCAAGTAGTGATTGCCAAAGTGTTGATAACAAAACAAATCATCATAATTTGCAGAATCCAGATACAAATCTTCAGCATCAAAGGCAGCATAATATTTCAAATCAGAAAACAAAGCTTCTACGGCCTGATAATCCCAATCATCAGAACGTATATTTTGTTTAATCACATCCCCCATAGAAACCCTTAGGATATTTGGGACATTAATAACCTCTGTGGGTCAGTGAATTTGAAATCTAATAGCATCCCACACAATCCCATCTAAGACGGGCCAAGCAGTCATATTAACAAAAGCCAGGTCCCTCTTGAATCTGTGTGATGAGGAATGAGGAGCCAATGTTTCATTAATATGTCTAATGCATGTTCTCTCTTCAACATAGTGTCCGTTGACAAGGCGGAAAAAATAGACCATAAATCCAATAGACATGAATAGGTAAATCAAAAAAAGCACCAACCAAATGTAGGTCCAAGGAGGAATCAAAAAATGTTTTTTAAACCATGCTGCAAAAATGGAGCTTTTTGAAGGGGTCTTCGATGTGTGAGAATCAGTGTCAAAGGAAAATCTGGACTCTGTAGCCAAACAGGTTTGCAAATCAGGCATCAATAAGTCAGTGGGGTAAGTATATTCGGTCTTATCAAGGTGAGCATCAGATGGAGAACTTAACAAAAGACTTGAAACTGCAGGCATCTCGAAGGCAACGTCAAAGCGATGGACATGAAACCGCAGGAGTCATACTAAGAAGAATCAGCCACTCTGTGTAGTTTGACATTGTCAATGGAGATGTACCTTTGTTCTTTACAACCTGGAAGTGGTGGTAAAATGACTGTTCTTGTGCCCTTCACTCCAAGCACAGGAACTGTAGCTCTATATGAGGGACCAAATTCTTTCTTGTTTTCGATCTTCTCTCGAACCAGTTCTCCAGCTTTGGGTAGCCAGCCAACTACCGGAATCTGCAACGCAGCATCAGATGTGGAGGGCAAGTGTTCCTTTGTAAGATTGTCTCTCGACTCTTGTAGATTGTGTACAACATGACAATGTTCATCTACGTCAAAGGGGGCAGCAACCGCCGCCTGCTCTAGACCATCAAGGTCCGGGACGAACATTTTGATACCAAAGAGCATTTCGTATGGGGTCCGCCCACCCAGAGGCCTTCTAGGGAGATTATTAAGGGCACGCTGCACACTATTGAGGTGGGCCAGAGAGTTCCTCCCAGTGCCTATAACCCTAGCTGTCAAAGACTGCTTTAAATCTCGGTTCATTCGTTCCACAACACTATTACCCTCAGGTCTGTATGGAGACGAAAATTTGACTTAGACCCCCAGCGAAGTCATGGCATCCTTATACGTCTAAGAGGCAAAAGCAGGACCCTGATCCGAATGGAAGGTGCCACAGGCAAATATCCCTACAAAGATACGCAAGTCAATCAATCAAAAAAGACTTTATTTGATTGTTGAATAGCAATCATAAAAGCATACAATTAAAATATCTAAATTTCATTTCATATTATAAAATCACAAAAGTATAGAGGAAACACATAAACAGTATTTCAGTATTTCATTATAAACTAGTTTCTGCTCAAATCATCATCACTATACAAAAAGTTCAACTAAGTGAACATGCTTTTTCTCCAGTATACCCGTTTTTCAAGAGAGCTGTAGTTATTAAAATATTGTAAACATAACAAAGTTGGGCGACATTGACGTAGTCCCATCTGTTTCAGAAAAGGCACCAGTATCCAACGCCTAATGGTAGCATAACATTTACAAAATAAAATAACATGAATCGTGGTTTGGGAAGACACATTATCACAGGGACAAGGCTGGAGATCACGCGACCAATCATTAATAACTGGAAAACTAACTAATCTATGAAAGATCCCCACCCTGAAACGAGTCAATGAAAATCTATCATAATTGTCTGGAACAAGAATCAAATAGAGTTGAATATTAAAAGTGGCTAATAACATTTGATGTTGCAGGACAGTTGGCTTTCCAATCTCTGTTGACATTCTTAAGGTATCCAACAATGTCAAGCCCTCTTTCCTCAGGTCCTTTCTGGTTACTGCCGAGATAGTAAGAGGATTTAGAAAGTACTCTGGTTTACCGAGATCCTTACAGAATTTATACACGTATCTCAACCAGGGAATCCTCATTATTCCTTCCAGCTTCAAGATATCTGAGAGGATAACCCTATTCAGCTTTGTTTCCTCTTTTGTCCATAGCCTGTGCCATAATAGCACAGGCTCAAGCTTAATTAGATCAGATATGAATGGAAGCCCTAATTCTGCATGGCAGATATATCCTGAGGTACTGCTTGGGACAGCTAAAATATACTTTAAAAAGGAGTTTTCGACTACCTGGATTGGTGTAGAGTCGGCAAACCCCCATACCCCACTCCCATAGGTAGCAGCAGATACACATTTTGCCTTGTATATTTTGATTAGCTCAACGGGTGGTCTTTTGCCCAATTTTTTGTCAAAAATGGAGAGGGCAGAAGTAGAGTGTAATATCGCCAAATTCTTCGCTGCTACAGCTTGGGCCCAAGAGTCATTCTGTGCAAACAGTATGCCTAAATAAGAAAATTGTTTGGTAGCCTCAAGCTTCTGTCCTGCAATAAAACAGCTCTATTAGCCTTAAAACCCCTGCCACAGCGTATAATGAATGTTTTGAAAGAGTTTACCCTTAATCCAAGATCTTTCATGAAAAGGGTAAAACTATCCACCACGCGTTGGAGGCCCAGTTGTGCACATGACATCGGCACGGCATTGTCAGCGTATAAAAGTGCTGGAATCGGACGGCTTGATAGATACGGGGAATCTAAATTATTTCTGCACAGGGCCGCCTCCAACCCATTTATGAATAATTTAAAAAGGAATGGACCCAGGACACACCCCTGCCTGACTCCACTCCTAATCGGAATTGTGGCCGTGCGTTCACCCTTCAGGCCATAGCGGACCCGAGCTGAAGCGTCACTATAAAAACGCTTAAGAAAATAAATAATATTTTCATCAACCCCTAAGTCTCCCAGCAAACTCCATAATTTAGAGTGGACCGCGCACTCAAATGAGGCCGAGAGGTCCACAAAAGCTAAAAACAGGTTTCCTTTCTTAGCCCTCGTGTATTTCCCCACCAGCATTAAAAGATTTAGGCCTTGCTCTACAGTTCCTAGACCGACCCGGAATCCATATTGTATATCAAATAAGATGGAATTTTTGTCGGCCCAATCCAGAAGGTGTTCCAAGATTATCCGCCTTTGTAAAACAAGGAGATCGGTCTATAGCATCCCGGATCATGTCTCAATTTTAGGACCAATCTCCTCGACTAGGAGGGGAGTTCTAATGGCCTTCCAGAAGCCTGCACTATCGTTATTTACTGAGGCTACGTGCAAGGCCTCCCAAGCCTCTTGTTTTATTGTGTTCTTGCTGTCTCTGACCGCTAGTTTATATAGATTCCTCAGTCTCCTCACCTCAGAAGTACTTTTTGGATTTTTTTGTAGTTCTTTCGTTAAGAGTGCATAAGCTTGGGTGCATCTAGAGTCAAACCATCCTCCTTGAACTCTATTATTTTTATGTTGCCTAATAAGGGAATTCCTTATTGTATTTGTAATTGATAAAAACGATGCTAGGAGAGTTACAGGGTCGGTATCTTCACTAAAACAAATTGCAAACTCTGACTTACATTTACCAATTACTAGTTTAAGTATTTCTGATTGCTCAACCTTGGCCCATCGTAAGGAATAACCATTAGTACTGCCAATAGATACATTCTCTAGAACTCGATCTCTTTTATTACTCCTTATAGTATTCTTCATTGGCAGTATGATGGCCAGGCGAAGTGGAAAATGATCACTGAGTGAATTATCAGAGACTTTGAAAGAACGGATTCTATGAGCATAATTACTAGTAGCAAGAACATAATCAATAGTAGAGCGACAACCCCTACCATTAAATGTTGGAGGGAGGGGGGATGACAGTGCACATAATTCATTTACAAAACCAAGATCAAAACTACTGAGTAATTCATTTAATTGTTCACCCAAGGCAGTATGACTAAAATGAGAGGGACACGTACTCTCTTCCCACAAAGCACCGCATCGGTTATCTTCAGCATTTCATCCATAATGTACAATTAAAACCACCTGCCAATAGAATCATCATATCTTTCCTCCTACTTTTAACAAGGCAGGACAATGCGTTAGACATATTATTAATAACATTCCATACTGCGCCCAAAGGGATATTATTATAAAAATTAACCAAGGCAATAGAGGAAACAGAGTCCAAATCAAGCACAAGAAGTTGATAATAGACATCTTTGACAGGCTCTGTAACCAGTTTTAAATTCAGGTTGTTAGAAAGATATACACACAGCCTCCCCTTTGCTCTCCCGCGCACACCCTCAACAGCTTGGGTATGAAACGTCCTATACCCATTTAAATGGACCACTTCCTTGGTCCAAGTTTCCTGAAAACAAAGCAACTCGTGATGTTGAATAAAATCCCACCATAGTGGATTATTAATTTTTGATTTGATTCCGGCAAGGTTCCAGAGACAATGTGGCATAATGAAGATTCAACAAAAGTTGAGGCATAAACAGGAGTATTAACGCCTTCCAATGATGTCCCATTACTTTGCACTGTCTGAGAAGCGGTATCAGAAACAGCCTGCTCAATATTTGTGCCCTCAATCGCAACGATCCTGGGCCCCTCCACCCTCTCACTCACTAAATCCCCCTGCTTGGGGTGCTTTTATGCTGACCTGTTTCACTAGGTAGCTTTACATACGACTCGAACTTCAGTCAGTCGTTCTTTTCCAGGCCACTCAAAACCTCAAAGTGGTTTGATGTCGGTATACGATATCTTAATTGTCTAGCTCCCAGATGATTTTTAGCTAGACGCTGAGGGCCTGGGTGCATTACAGGTTCCGAGGGGTGATAAAAAAAAAACTAAAGGTAGAATATTAATATCATGAGCATTGACAGGCCCGTTAAAACCCCTCTCAATGATGGTGCACACCAAATGTGGGGCCCTAAAGGTTAAAACAACACAATCTCCATTTAGGGATTTAGAGGATGTACCAACCCAGCTAATCCTTCTGGCCATTTTGAAATCAGAGAACAGAGAGTTTTTAAATCCTGTCCTAGTTAGGAAAGGAAGAGATTGGTTCCTTAATGTTGACCAGTGTTCGAAAACATTAGGAGGCAAAACTGGGACATTAGCCAAGACAACCGTGTACGGGGTGGCTTCTGGTGGTAAGTTTAGAATTAGTGAAGGGTTATGTGAGTTATCCCTTTGGCCTAGTTGGTTTCTGCCATTTTCACTTACATCGTTATCTCCCCTGTTTAACCCTCCTAAGTTTGCTTCACTGGTTCCGTTTATACGGGCAGGATTATTATGTTCTAATGTAGTATTAACCTCCATGCTCTTTCGTTGACCGGCATTAGCAGGATCAGAGATCAGCCTCTTGGGATTTTCTGTCATTTTACAGGGGGTTGGGTGTGCTAGTGCCTTAGTAGGAGCCGTCTGGGCAGATTGACAGATGTTATGCATCATCTCCTCCATTTTAGCTTACCGGACTTCAATAGTAGTAGTGCATAGGCTCTAAAAGAGTCAACATCAATGTCTCCATTCTGCCCCAGAAGTTCTCATCCTCTTCAGGTTTACCTGAATTATTTCGCTCTGAGTTGCTAGCTACTTGCCCCTTAGGTTCGCCTGCATTTATGGTCCTTTTCCCTTTCCTTCCTGGGGGACTGGCAGCAGCTTTGCGTTGTTTTGTGTTATTAAGAGGTGTTGCGGGGAGTTCCTCAATATGTGTGATTGCGTTTACATTTTGCATTTTGTCCTCTAGTTATTACATGCAGACTCCCAGTGTTATGCCCGGATGATGATACTAAAACAGTACTCGAAGAGGAATCTAATCCAACATGTTCTGGAGAACAAGTAATTAAAGAGAGGGTCTCATCAATGCCCTTCACATTTGATGCCAATATCGTGGGGGTCAGAGAGAGTCTACTGGGAGGGAGGGGGGGTTCAAGGGACAGTCTTCGGTCAGTGAGCTGGATTTCGTAGATAAGGACAGATTCTGCCCTTAGCAGAAAAGCATCTAAGGTCCGTGCCACGGACCTGCCTTTAATAGTATTGCCCTTGTTCATACTTTAACCAGTAGAGTACAAAACAACAACCAGTAAATTATACAATACCATGAAACGTGTACAGAGTACTGAGTCCAGCTTGTTAGAGGGATGGCCCAGTCCAGCCTCTTCCGGCCTATGACGGGCACGGACAGGCCCGCCCTTGGCCCGGGCAAAGCGCCCGCACGCGTCACGCGCAGCGGGAGCCCGAGCGTCCTTTTGTGCACCGCCTGGCGCTGTGTGGTGCTGTCAGCAGCGAGCACGGCGCAGGGGATGCTGGGAGGTGTAGTTCTCCTCCCCTCCGGCGTCTGTCTGCATGGAAAATGACCCCTGGTGTCTCTCAGCGGTGGCGGCTGTTTGCCCGCAATGCCCCCAAGTTCAAAGA
Source organism: Lissotriton helveticus (assembly GCF_964261635.1). Lineage (NCBI taxonomy): Eukaryota > Metazoa > Chordata > Amphibia > Caudata > Salamandridae > Lissotriton > Lissotriton helveticus. The sequence goes on along the minus strand of NC_136061.1, from coordinate 380,644,526 downwards.
ACAGGTAACTGACTCTTGTTGGTGGTGGCAAATCCTTAACAAGCTCCTGCACCGTGGGAGTCCGAGCATCCTTTTGTGCGCTTCATGGCGCTGTATGGTGCCATCAGAGGCGTGTGTGGCACAGTGGACGCTGGGAGGTGTAGTTCTCCTCCCCTACGGCATCCGTCTGCGCAGAAAATGAACCCCGGTGACTCTCGTCCGCGGCGGCTGTTTGCCCGCAATGCCCCCAAGTTCAAAGAACAGGTAACTGACTCTTGGCGGTGGCGGCAAATCTTTAAAGAGTTCCTGTGCCTTGGGAGCCCGAGTGTCCTTTCGTGCGCCTCCTGGCACTGTGTGGTGCCGTCAGCGGCGTCCGCGGCACAGGGGACGCTGGGAGGTGTAGTTCTCCTCCCCTACGGCGTCCGTCTGCGCGGAAAATGACCCACGGTGACTCTCGGCAGTGGCAACAGTTTGCCCGCAATGCCTCCAAGTTCAAAGAACAGGTAACTAACTCTTGGCGGTGGTGGCAAATCCTTAACAAGCTCCCGCGCCACGGGAGCCCGAGTGTCCTTTTGTGCCCCTCCTGGCACAAAAGGACACTCGGGACCCCGTCAGCGGGGTGCGCGGCTCAGGGGACACTGGGAGGTGTAGTTCTCCTCCCATCTAGCGTCCGTCTGCGCGGAAAATGACCACTGGTGACTCTCGGGGGTGGCGGCTGTTTGCCCGCAATGCCCCCAAGATCAAAGAACAAGTAACTGACTCTTGGCGGTGGCGGCAAATCTTTAATGACGCAAATCTCTTATGACAGTTCGCGAATCAGCGCTGCAGTGTGGCCACACCTACATAAAGCGTGTGCATGAATCAACTGCAACTATACGCAGTATCAGAGAAAAAAGGACCGCAGTGATCTAAGTAAACACAACCAAGTGGTCTATTAGAAATATACAACTGTGTCTGGGACGGGCGCGCAGCAGTTGAAGGCTTAATCTGCTAGCAAATGTCACATTGAAGGACATAATCACGCGTCTGTTTGTACAGTCCCCGCCACCAGAAACTCTGTTGCAACTGAGATACAGTAGTTGAAACGTCCGCATGCGCAGACGCAACACCTTCGTGGGCAGCGGTAATCAGTGTGGACCTGCGGTCCGTGTTGGGAATCAGTCTTTCACCAACGTCCGGTATTTTCACATAAGGAACTTTATCAGGACTTAAGTGATATGAATACTTCGAAGGGAAACCCTTAGGATATTTACTTCCCTTCTCAGTAGCGGCTAAAGCCGCCAAGATGTCATCATCAATCTTACTTTTGGAACGTGTAACTGCTGCAACCAAATATGTAGATACTGCTGTTTTTGCGGGCTCATCGGCCAAACTATTGCCGACAGCTTGAACTCCCACGCGCTGATGACCGAGAGTGTGAATTACATACACAAGTGCCAACTGCTCTTTAAGCTCAGCCACTCGAATCCAGGTCATTTTATGTTTTATCATGCTACCTTTGGAATCACAAAAATCATTCTGAACCCAAAAGAACAGGTTTTCATTGTAAGACTGGACACAGTAGTAAGAATCCCTCACAATAAGAGTCACACTAGGATCAGCGTACTCTAATGCAAGCATCAGAGCACAGAGCTCTGCCAATTGTGCGGTACAGTCCCCTAATGTCTGTGTATGCACGACATCGGACTTGAATTCATCATTCACCATGGTACCTACCACAATGGCACAAGCTGAGACGTATGCGTGTTTAGACCCATGCACAACTTGCGCTGAACCATCAGTGTAAATGGTACAATAGAAATCCTCCAAAGGCCGCATAGTCAATGGCGCTGGATGAACAAACTCATACTGCAAAAACTCTTGCGACTGTAAGGAGGCATCAAAAATAAACGTGACATCCGCAGATGTCAATGATGCTGCCCATTGTATCCACCGTGGGTGCAAAACTTTAGAATTCGGTACACTGGCTTTCGTCACTGCCTCTAGGGCAGGATACGGCGTAACAACCAACATGCGTTTTCCCTGCGACAGTGCACGCTCCTTAAGAATTGCCATTTGTACTGCTGTCAAAACTTTATCCACAGTGGAAAACTGCATTTCAGCGGAAGTGTACAAGTATGACTTGTAAGCGATAGGTACTGTGTCACCTTCGTTAAAAGTAAGGTAAGTGAAACCCACCGCCCCAGGGATGATTCTAATCACCAGGTCAGTGTGGTTATCACGAGTCAGTAAGAATTTAGATTCTAGAAGATCAGCCTGCAAAGATTGCAAAATGGCTGAATGTTCAGGCAGCCAGCATGATTTGGTAAAAGTAGGTTGTATCAAAGCATACAAAGGCTTGATACCCTGGGCATATTCGGGAATATAGGTACGCCCGAAAGTTGTAGGAGCACGCAGCTGTGTGCATTTCTCCAAGAAGTGAGGAGCCAACCCTCGACCTTCATTGTTGAGCTTGTAGCCCAGGAACAACACTGTGTACTCGGCAATGTGATACTTTGCAAAGTTGAATTTGTAACCGAAGTCCGCAAAATTACAAATTATGCGGTCAACGCGATTCAGATGCGCCCAAATTTTGTCGTCTGTGAGATAAATGTCATCCACATACGAACACGCATCTGGGTCTACTCTCTCCAAGAGAGAGACAATGCGGGCAGCAAACACACCTGGATTATTCTTATAGCCTATGGCGAGGCGTTTAATTTGGCGTTCTTTGCCGCCACTGGTAAAACTGGTCCATTGGGAACTTAGACCAGACAGATTGTGGGCAAAAAAAACGTTGGATATGTCAAGTGTGGTTTTAAACCTTTTTTGCACAAGACCATCCACTAAAGCAGAGCCGTGGGTATTTTGTACTGCACAAGTACGGCAAAGCAAGTTTAAATGCCGATAGTCCAATACCAAACGGTACGAACCGTCTGGCTTGGTCACAGTAAAAAGTGGGTTATTCATCGGTGACCCGCAAGTTTCAATCACTCCTTGATATTCCAATTGTTCAAGGATTTCGCAACGGAAGCCTTAGCCTCACGCCGGATGGGATATTGAGGTTGAGGCTGTGGCATAGACCGTAAGGGAATCTCGTGGTGCGGGGAAAATTTATCCCAACCACAGTGCGCACAGTACAGAGCCGGCGCAAGGGCCTTAGCCCACTCTTCTGCAAAATTAAGCACATGCTCCTTAGACACTGTGTGCGTGAAACTAGGGAGGATCACCTCCTCCCCTTTTGGAGCTGCGAGAACAAAAGGTGGGGTCAGTCAGCCTCCACTAACAAAATGTCATAGGTAGTTGTAAGATTTTTCCAAAATACCCCTTTTATTGTACTTTGTATGTCACCTTCAATTAAAAGGACTATTTCATAAAGTCTATTAGGCAGGAGCTACTCTGGTATCAGCTGTCTCTACAACAACATATTGGTCAGTCGCTGTCACTTTCAGTAGTGATTGCAGGGCCTCTCGCACAGTGATAATCTCCGCCGCGCTGTCCAACAACGTCAGCGCCCATGTCTGATTCCGAAGCTGCCTTCTCACTATCGGTGGCATATCTCGCTGTTAAAGCGGCAACTTTCTTTTTCTGAAACTGGGGTCTTTTCTGTGAAGAATCATCCTGTTTGCCTTTGCCGTTTTTCGGGCGTGGCTGGTCGCGACTCTGCGGGCCACCCCAACCTCTGCCACCGCCTCCACCACCGGATGATGAGGCCGATGTGTCCTGTAAAGAACGAGGAGAGCATTGATCAGGAACCTGAAAGTGATCAGGCGACTTAATCGTAGTGCGGTCGCGCAATTCATAAACGCGTTCAGTAGACGCAGGCACTGGTGATGGGGGACGGGACTCCTGTTTCTGTTGCTGTTTCCCCCATTTTTTATTTCTGTTCCAATTTTTCTTTGGAGCTGTGGGTTGAACGTCCGATTCAGACTTTGAACCTTGAGCTTGTTTTTTATCTTTAGCAGAAAGAGCTTGACACCTAAACTATTGCGGCCAATGGTTTTATAAGCGCCGTAATCGGGGACATCGGGTAAGGCATTAGCCACTTGAAAGTTCACCGCATCTCCCTTAACATTAGAAAGGACGAGATCGGTGACTACGTCAAATGTGCCAACGAGTCTCATTCCCAATTCAACCGCAGCCTCAGGTCCGTGTTCATCCTGAACACGTTTAATGACCATCGGAAGGACAGCCATTGATGGAGTGCTGCAAAAATTCTCCCCCATGACTCGCAGTCACCGGCTTCTGGTACCAAGTCCTTGGGTAAACTAATTGTAAGAATCCTGTGTTTTTCTACGGGAGTCGAATTAGGAAACACTGCTTCCAGCTGGTCAAACTTCTCGGCAAGCCAAAAAGGCATATCATCCTTATCTTGGGGACGCTTGCCCATTACCGCATTGACCATCGCGGGAATAAGCTACATTTTGCTCGGTCCAGCTGGAAGGGCCGCAACACCAGGGGCCCGCCCTGGAAATTGCAGGTAATATATTGAACTAGGGCCCGAATAACACTAATAGAAGAGACATATAGGGTCCGTAACTCAGCAACGGGGACTTGCCGCGCACGAGGATGCGGGGTGAATCCAGCCAAAACCGGCCAAGAAGCACCTGGAATGGACAAAGGACCCAATCTAATCACCGTTACACAGAGGGGAAGGGCGCCATCAAACCAAACACGGTGCTGCCATGCAGAAATCGGAATCTCCTGTGTCCTATAAGGGACGTATTCCCCGGGCACGGCTGTGTGAGTGTAAGTGTGAAAAACCTGCATAGCCGCATCCACTGCAGGAAACGTCACCCAAGAGTAGAAAATCTCAAACGGGTAAGCAATCTCAGCACTCACTACCAAAATCACTGCCATTCCCTCCAAACCAACATTATAAGCTTGCAAATGATTGTGAACCGCAATGCGACTATGTTGCAGTATAACAATGTTAGCCATAGTGACACAGAGAGGAAAAGGTACAATGTAAAACAAAGTAGCACAACTGGGTAGCAATTTAAAAGGAAACCGTTTTGAAAGATTCAAGCTTGAAAAGACCTATGTAACTGTAGGTAGGTTTGTCCAACACCACTGTTATCTGGAAACAATAGTGAAGGTGCAAAGGACTGAATGAAGTACTACTCAAGCGTCATGTAATAAGACCACCAGCGTTGGGCGCCATGTAGCAGGGATTCTGCTCATACACAGAACTGTGCATAGAGACTTGGAACCTCAGTGAATTAGGGTGTACCAAAACTCACCTTAGTAGCCAAAATCCTCTATGAGACTAGCAATCAGTGTCTCATTAGTTCTTTCATAACCCCAATGATTAGACAATCCAGAACATCTAACTTAGAATACCTCAGGCAATGTGGAACACATGAACACTCTTTCGTTATACTCTCATACCAGTCCAAAACAGGGAATAAATGGAGACACGAACAAGTTTGAAATATTTATTTCTAATTCCGTGTTCTCATGCGCAGTATCTTAGCTAATACAAGCAAACATATTATAAGCAACACGATTATCAGCATAGTTACTATTCCATAAAATACTAAGGGAGAAAGCATATTACAATCCTAAATGGAAACGGGTTAGAATGCACCTACATCTCACCCTCCCTTGCTAGTAGGTTATTTTATATCTACAGAAGGTCTCTTGGGATAACAAGGGAGGCCCCATACCTCTGGTCCTAGCAGAAATGGATCACATCAGTTTCTGCCACTGCTCTCTGCATGCGAATGTTCTCCACGTGTGTGTGATCATGCCTACGCAGTGCATCATTAAACGCGCCAAATTCAGAGTTGGCCACAGCTGCATATATGTTATGTCTAGAATGTGCGCTGATCAGTTCGAACAAAAAACACTGTGTTGAAATAACCTTGTAGGCCTCGGCACTCACTGTTCAGACAAAGCTTAGCAAGCAAGGCTACTAATATAGAAAAACATATTATTCTTGTGTGAAGCAAAACACTCTGCTAAACTCTAAACATTTATAATAATGTGTGCCGTGTGCAACGACAGCAGAAAGGAAAAATGGCGTTTAAACTTCTAATAAGCTCATGCCAACTTAACACAGTGTAAAAGCAAGGCTCATTCCCATGACAGCGCAACAAAAGAGGGTTCTATTGAGCCAAGTTGTGTCTCATCACATATAGCATCAGGATAATAATGCCTAAGTGCCTGGGCCTTCCAATGTAGGTCCATAGCCGAGCCTTAGAGACACATCGCTGTAGCGGGAACACTACAGACATTGACCAGTAAAGTAGTAGCTAAGAATCCACAAGGAAAGAATTGACGAGCCACATAACTTGGCCATTGTGGTCAGGGTGACGAGAAAATAATACAAGGTTAACTGTGTAGTGTAAGGCCAGGTCCTCAAGGCCATGGGCCCAATTGAACTCCTGGACTGTCCTATCTACAGGAAAATGTGATGTGAGTGGCTTGATTGCCAGTTCAAACAATAAAGTTATATATATTATATAGTAGGCTTGCATAATGGATAATGCGAGACTCTAGACCCTTCTTCCTCAGGAGTCCAAGCCTACTAAATTGAAGGCCTTCTCAAAATTGACCTTGAGAATCACTAGAGGGCCTTTTTTTATTTTTTTTTGTCAAATGCTAATGCACTGTGGAAAACTGAATATTGTGGCATGTAAAACTGCAGTCCACTTTGTTCCATTAACAAGATACTGCACAACAGTCTTCAGCTGGTTGGCCAAGGCTTTTGTCTGTATTTGAATCTCAATGTTAAGGGCTATAAAAATAGCACTGATCGGTGCATACGTTATATATGAGGAGAATTGTGTGATTATCATTTTGCTGAAATCTAATGCAAGGATTGCATCTTCCAAGGGACTCAAGACCATCTTATGTACATTTTGGGTTAGGTGCAAGGCAAAACCTTTGAATAACTCAGCTGGAAACCCATTATGACGAGGGGCTTTCTGTGCCCCAATCTGGGCCATGGCCTGCCTCAACTCATCAACCAAGATTTAATTCTCCAGCTGGGCACTTACTAGGGGAGATAACTGTTGAACCCTAGTAGTGTTTAGGAAAGCACACAATGTCTCTAGGTATAGATGCTGACATTCGCAGTATAGAGAATACTATTGAACAAAAACCTTAACCAGTGTAAAACAATCAGTGACAAGTTCCCCACACTTAGTTTAGATCCCCCCTTACCCTAGATGTACCTTTTATGACTTGCTCTACTGCCCAACCAACGAAGCTGCCTATTTTCTTCAACCCTACCTTTGTGTAACTTGATTTTAGAGGTCTCTCCTGGTTTCCTAGATTCGCCAATCAGAAGATGTTCCAGAGTACCGGAGGGCACCCTAAAGCGCACAGTACTGGCTGATCCCTAGAAACATGTAGACGTAGCAAGGAAATCAGCCAAATTTGCCTCCAGATGGGCACATGACAATTCTGCCAAAATATTGAATTAAAAATACTGCAAAGAAATGGGGTTTCCATTATAATCTGATGTCAAAATATTGTTGACTTTAATATCGCAGGTAAGAATATTGCTTTTAAAGGTTTTTTTAAATATTGTTATAAATAATATGAGTGTTAAAAATGTTACTGCGCTTAATAGTGTTTTACGCTATGTTTTTTATGTATACATGAAGAAAAGAACTCAAACGTATTTTCTATTCTCCGGCATTACATCACTTTGAAATGTATTAGACTTGAAACAGTCCTTGATGGATTATCCCAATAAATCTAGACCATAGTAAAAACCATTGTAAAAAAGTATTTATTGTTTCATTTGGCTTTTACTCTATTTAATATCAACATATCAGCCCAGCCAACGCATTTCATACATGTAAGGACTGCATCAGGACAGTAAGAAAATACATACGCAAATAATATAAATGCTCATATTTACTATTAAAAAGAAAACAGAAAGAAACAAATCATCAATTCTCAAACTTTCAAAAAAGTGGATAACAAAACATCTATATTTTTGCATGTTATTCATTAAGTTACAAAATCCTATTTGCCACGTCACTATTGATCCACATTGTACACATGATTATCATCAAACATATTTGTACTGCACAATAATACACAATTCAACAGAGAACCCCATCTCAACATATATATTTGTCCATGGAAATTGCCAAGCTACCTAATCCCATTCGTCGCAACATACCTGTTGCACATTACATAAATGATTACCATGGAACCTAATGTATCACAACATCATATACAACTCTACGGAGGATCCCATCATTTGATATATATTGAAACATTTAAATATTCTCTTGTTTGAAAATGTTCATGTTGGAACATAAAAGCTACATAAAACCATTATTTAACAGTGCAATTTAAATTAACCTACACTAAAGTACCATTTAGAACTGTTCAGTTCAAATCATATTTTGAATACTATAAGCAAATTGAAAAGATTTAAATAGGAATTGTGTGTGGGTTGGTTTAAATTGGGCTGTTCCACTATGGATAGTGTCAATCGAGAGATAATTATAATTTTCAAATAAAGAGATGTGTATGATTTTGTACTACATTAATTGTGGAGGGGAGTGGGTCTTCCTGACAGGATGGCTGGTGGAAGGACTGAGACCCTGCCATTGATTGCACTTCAGAGACAACTAACCTGGGGGCTGTACCCATCACTTCCTGAGTTGAAAAGAAGTCTACACTTTCACTTGCAAGATCAGTTCACACCTGGGTACGCCTGCCCTTTGTTTCACTAGCGAGGCTGGAGCTAAAGCCAAGGGAAAAGGAAGAACTGACCAGAACCAGTTTAGGTTTAGACAAACATGGTGCCCCCGCCCACATGTTGTCACTGGGCATAAAATTGGCATTCCCGGAATCTGTGGTCAAAGCACTCCTGGACCTATGGAGATCAGAAGAACTGCCCTGAAGAAGACTGGACCTGCTTGCCTTGAAACCAGGACCGCAGAAGTGACTCCAAGGATCAGTTGGCTCACCACCTGTTTGAGCTATAGGGACAGAACAAGCTTACTGTCAGGTCTGTTCAATGTGAAACACCACTGACCTGCGTAGTCGTCTATTGGGGATGATAGAAGGCTGTGATTTCCCTAATTCCCCTATCCGCTGTCACATAGGGAGTGCAGCAAGATCGCTGCCCTGTGTATAAGCACACCGGGGAGAATAGGAAAGGGGAGAAAACAACAAATGCTGCCAAATGAGGAAGCAGCACACATCGAGAGACCTTCCGGATTACATGGATCACCAATGATTGGTAGGGGAACCTCAGCCTCATGGGAAAAAGCCTGCATACAAGAAAGGAGGCAAGTTAATATAAGTGTTCACACACATGCACCCTATCTCAGGAACACCCCTTAGTTCTGGTACTCACATTCCATAGCATGCAGTACACAGTGATTAGTAAATCAGGCACACCGTTGAGCCCCAATTTGTCCTTGTCCACATGAACCTGTGCCGAGACGCACCTCAGGGATATCCCACTGCAGTTGCAAAGTCACTTCTCTCTCCCACCAGAGTCCACAACAAAGGTCAAGGGAGGGATCCCAAGTAATACAGGAGAATGTTCCAAAGAAAAGAACAGAATAAACCAAAGAAGCTTTTCCCACTTATCTGGGTTTCAGACTTGTTACTTCACAGGAGCCGCTGATGCGTGTTCATAGCTCTCAAAATGCTAGCTGCACAGGTGTACGCACCCTGCACTGCCCACGACCTCCTTCGGCAGACAGGAGGGATTTTGTTGTGAAGCAGGAGACGATGGTGAACACTGCTCCCCTCACGGTCCAGAGACACAGAGCGCAACACAAGCTGCCGGTAATAGCAGCATGGCACCAATGCTTCTGTCCAACATTCAGTCCATCAATTGTTTCTTTTGCATATATTTTGTATTGCAGCAGGATGCAGTCAGCAGCCCCCAGCACAATACAAACAAACATTGGCATAGCCAATAGGTCTCGCCTTTGGGACCTTATAAGTGTTTAGCCATGCAACAGTTGTTGTTGCACCAAGGATATTGCACTGCATAACTAAATACTTATAAGGTCCCAAAAGCGAGACCTATTAGCTATGCCAATGCATGTTCTTCAAAGAATCTTGCCCTGATAACCTTGAATATTTCTCCTCAAACTGATTGTTTTAAATACTGTTTCCCTTTAATTTATTTTTAATGTGAGTGGTGTTGGGAGTCTATCACAGACATTTTGCAGAGAAATGTTGTGTTTATGTTTCAAGCAACATCCATAAAAAAGTTTATTTTCCATTAAATAGGACCTCACATATGAGAAGTGGGAGGGTGTCACCGTGATTATTTGCTGTGATATTAGTGATGTGCTGCTGTGTTACAAAGTTGAAAGAAACTAATTATCCCTGAATATTAGATGCAAACACATTAAGATTTGGATGAGTGCACCTGTGCACTGTCAGTGACCTGTACAAAGAGGGCATGAAAGAGCTGACATTGGATCATAAAAGCTGTTCTGTACAGGGGCCCCCCAAAATACGTTCCGTCCTGGGCCTCGAAAATCCTTATGATGTCCCTGCATCCTTCAAGGGTCAGGATCGTATGCTTCCTGTTCCTTCACTCACTCAGTGGCAGCCAGGTTGTTCAAAGTGGGGAGACATTTATTTCTCTGGCTACTTCTATGGCATAATATCATCTGAAGAGAGGGAGCGATGAACATGTACCACATGATCCCAAAACTCAGAATCAATTAGTCATGGCATACATATGTAACAAGGGTACGCCACCCACAATGTCACAAATAGAATTTGTGGGGTTTCGCGGATCCAGCACATAGTTTATTCTAGAATAAACAGTTTCCTCTGGGTTCACACCTAATGACGTAATAATGAATCATTTTTTTCCCAAAGATAGCTGAAATATGTTCTTAATATATTGTGCATGACACTAATGATGTTCCGTTTTGTACTGGCGTTGGAGTGAAATAAAACCATACTTCCTAAAAGTTGGGCAATTTCACACGTTGCAAAGAAATGCTTAGCCCCCGAGTTTTCACAGATGCATAGTTTAATTCTCCCAACACCCTGCCCTCCAGACAGATGTCCTCCCCAATATAATATGACATCTAGCTACAGGTATTTGCATTTCCTTGCTGTCATTGGGGCTGCACTTGCTCGGAGTGGCAGAAGATTTTAGGGCAACACAATGTCCTCTGATTGGCAGGTGTGACACGTGCTTTCCCAACTGCAGGATGTCCGGGAGCAGAGAAAGGAGTAAGGAAATGGAGCCACTTAGTTTATTCAACGACAGACGGCTGCGAGTAGCGTCCATTAACTGTGCGCATTCGAAGGAACATTCCCTTCACAGAGACCCTACCGTTTTTCTGCCCCAATTCATTTACAGTTTTGCCAGTTTCGCGCTTTACGACCGTGGTGATTTTTTTTTTTAGAACAAATAGCGCCCTTTCAAGAACTAGCAGTTTCCTGTTCCGCAAGCGCGCTTCTATGCTTATTTAACATACCTATTATACATATAAACTAATTAAGAATAGTGCTACTGTCCAAGTCCAATTTATCTCATCTCACCATTTTGGTCTTACTCGTTCGAGAAAAAAGAAAAATAACCGAAGCCACACACCTTAATGCTCTAGGGCAGAGGTCTTCAAACTTTTGTTGGCTGAGCCCCCCCCATCTAAACCTTTTTACACATCGAGCCCCCCCCCCCCCCCCAACCCCACCACCACCTGACAAAAATGTTCTGGAAGCTGGTACTTTGCATCATTGATGGCCATTCCCTCCTGCGGAGCCCAGGTCATAAGGTCAAATAATATTAAATAAATAGCTCCGCTTCCAATCTTGAGCAGTACCTGGAAACTGGAGGGCTCACAAAATGTAGTAATATATTTTTTGCAGTTTTATATAGAGCGAACATGACCCAAAGGTATTGAAGCACTTTACAGGAGCTTCTTTTACATTACACAAGCATACATTCAACATCTGCATGGCAATTTGAAATCATGGCCATCCCTCAGTGAGATGGGAAAGCGCAGCCCCATGCATCTATCTTACTAGTATTTCCAGGGAACACCACAAATTCCACTCAGTTTAATGATTAGGTTACAGACATATTGTTATGAACGCTTTCATTGGCAATGCAGGTTGCCCCAGGTGAATCCTAGAATGTCTCCCATCTTTTGGTCTCCTTGCAATTTATGCTCTCAGTATTCTGAGACCATCCCCTTCATTCCAGGTATTCTGCTTGGAGTTTGGTTCTTGGAGTGTGTGATATACTGGTTCTTTGGATCAATCAAGGTGGCGCGGGGTAGCTGTCATACACAGGAAGCCGTGCACTATCTGGCCTCTACCAGTGAATGCCTGATTTCTGCCTACAATTAGACATAATTCCAGACTGTTAGTGCATCATTTTGCCGAAATTCTAGGGCATTAAACTACTTGATGTAATTATCTTGTGAAATGAAATTCTCTGAAAGTCTTTGATGTCAACAGGTGTTATGTTTACTTCCAAGGTAGGGCTGGAGCTTGTTGCAATAGGTCCAACAACCATGGAACGAGGTAGAAAAGATGTATACGTTAGCCCCTCCTTTGCGAGAGTGGATTTTGCAAGTGTTTGTAGCGAAGTGTGCGCCAGTAGTAATAAAAGGAACATTTTGAGCCTTTAGAGTAGTCTTTTGGGAGTGATGCGCATGTCCCTCTTATGCTTAAACCAAAGTCCAGGGATGGTCCAAGCAATTAAAGCCATGGCAGTAATTCAGTAAGGCAGCAAGTTATCGTGCATTTTAAATGACTTGGATTCTATCTGTTCCAGGTCCTGTACAGTGCCTTTCAATTGAGTCACTAGTGCATCTACGTCTTTGCTTCCTGATTGTTTGAATGGTTATGTAAAGGTCTCTGGCCTGTCTGAATTCTAGACAAATGGCAGACCTGTGTAATCTGTAGAAATGTGCAATTGTATTTTCAGAAGCTGGGGAATAATTACAAAGGCCAACATTTGTGTAATTTCAAACTAAGGTTTTTACACCCATCATTGTTTCTCCTCCCATATGTTTTATTATTTTCCCCTATCTCTTTCGTCTTTCCCTTCTGCCTCCTACTTTTCGCTCACCCTATCTTCTCTTCTACAGTCTATCCCTTTTGTTCTTTTGCTGTTTCTTTCTCACTTTCTCACACTCTTTTGGGCTCCCTCCATAGTCTTAATATCTTGTTACTGCCTTAACCCTCTCTCCGTCTTACAATTTACACATATTCACCTCACTCCCTTTGTGCCCTCTACCGCTCTTTTTTCCAATCCATTTAACCTCCCTTAATGTTTCAATGCTTCACCTCCTAACTCACTGTCACCCTCTTACCTTCTCTCTCCCCTTCCTCTTATTCTTTTACTGCCCTTGTTAGACCTGTCTGCCTCTGTGAGTTCCCTTACCATTATTATTTATTTTGTCTCCCTTAGCCCCTAGTGTTATCAGTTTTTTTTTCTGTAATGTCCACCTGGATTTTGCTAGTGTTGTCTGGGGGCTAGGTGTTCCTTGACGCTATTCCTCCATTTTCTCTTTTTGAGGCCTAGCCTACCTCCTGGAAATTGAGGGAAACCAAAGGACCGAAAATGGTGGCCAGCAACTGCCATAACGGTTTACTTAGGGAGGCTGACCCATTGGACCAAGTGAGGAAAGTTCTGGAACCCTCTGGCATGTTCTAGTAGTCAGGGGCTAGCCTATAAAAGGCCAAGTCCAGGGCGGCCATTTGGTAGTACACACTGACCAGAGGAGAGTGTAGTGGTCAAGGACAGGAGGGAGGCAACTAAATGAGGAGGACAGCGCTTCAATAGGGAAAGATCGTCCTGTGGGCCGGCTATCACCCTATACTGATGCTGACTCTCTTGGTTTGACTGAACCCTGACCTGAAGGACCTATAACTAACTTTTAAGCAGGTCCAATAACTCTACCTCACCAAGGTGCTGGAGCGTGAAACTGCCCTAGAGACTGCCAGAAAGTGAGAGTTACGCTTCAAAAGGTGGTTGCCAACTTAAGAGAACTGGAACCTCTCACCGCTTTGCTGTGGGAGTGAGTATCCCCTCTGCGGGAGTGACGTTTTGTGCGAGACATCAGCTGTCAGCCCTGGGTCCGAACCCGACCGCTGTGGTGGAGGCGGGGCTCAGCAGAGGCCGGCTGACAGGAGGAGGAGATCCGCGGTGACACTGCGAGAGAGGCGGCGTCCGGAACCAGGAAGCCCCCTCTGGCGTCGGAGGAGGTGCGCCTGAAGCGAAGGAGGCTGGTCGGAAGAGGCGGAGCCTGTGTCGGAGGGATCGCGGAAGGAGGAACAAGCGCCGCTACGGTCCTGCCGGAGGAGCAACACGAACTGACAGACCATTCTGCAGGGCATGGTGTCTGTTCTGTGGTGCTTGGTTTTCTGCAGGTGGCTGCAGGGGACATCGCCTTCCGAACCAGGTATTGAATATACTGCTAGAGTAAGTATACATAGGGTCTGTCTGGGTTTGAAATAATTGCTTGCATTGCATACAGTGGGGTGATGGTGGTGTGGTCAAATTGAAATCACTTGTAATGGGAAGTGCTTAAATGTCGCACTGCTTGACAGACACTCATAAAGGGGTCCCAAAAAGCATTGGGCTTGCTTTTTGCAGTGAGACAAGTATCTGTGCCACCTCTTAAAAAGCTAAATGTCTCTCTCTCTCTCTCTCTCTCTCTCTCTCTATATATATATATATATATATATATATATATATATATATATATATATATATATATATATATATATGCAAAGCTCCGAAAATAAGACAGGCACTCGTGGGGGGTTAAATCCGGGTTGGATTTATTTGGCACAAGAAATCAAACGTACAAACGCGTTTCGGCGGGACGCCTTCGTCAGTGTAAGGCGGCCGCCATGATGCAGCTCATTTAAATACAAACACAAAGCATTGTTGATAAGATCACGTGGGAGATGGTTACCACTAGGCGCCATGTTGATGTCAGGCATGGCGCAAATTCAAAGCGAAATTAAATATAATAAATAAATCAAAAGTGCAATTCATAAGCCAAGCTCTACAATTCAAATCACAGTGATTATTGAGATATTCTGAACTTAAAAATTGATCAAAGTACAAATAACAATAGATCTGTGAATCATGTCAATCCAAGTCGCACTTATTTGCATAATTAATACTCGTGTTAATCCATTTTCGAGAATTTAAAAAAAAGTCTGTTAATCAACCAAAAAGGCATGCATTGTCACGTTATTACATGTTCATCATTCACGATATTGCTCTGAATAGGCCTCTTAAGTTAAATCCGATGCAGCCTATATTGGCTGGACAAAACACTCAATACGGCCCTGAATGGGAATTGTTAATTCAAAAAATGGAAAAAAACTCCTATTTACAATAAATCAAGTGCGAAAAACATAGAAAAATAATGATCAATGAGTTGTAAAGGTTGGCAATAATGGTTTGGCTAGTGACCTCCAATCTAGAAAGATGTGAAAACAAATGACTAAACAGAAATATATACAGACAATGTTTACAGGTGTACCCTGAGTTCTACCCCCATGTTCAGTCCCAAGGGTGTTTTGGTGGTCAGATCTATAATGTACCGAGATTCGAGTCTCCTTAAACGTTTTTCTCTATCCCCGTCTCGCGGGTCTCGGGCCACATGATCTAAGCAAAAATACCTTAGGAGTTCGCGATTGCTGTCATGATGCAATTGGAAATGACGTGCTATGGGATAATTGCTATAGTTGTTCTGAAAAGCCCTCTGATGTTCTAATACACGCATTTTGGCTGGATGAATCGTGCTGCCCACATACCTAAGCCCACAGGGCAGCTTTGGCAGGTAAGGTGTGTGGCAATTCATATATTTCTTAATTTTGATCGGAACTTCTTGCCCTGGTATTGAGTAAGTCAAAGTTTTCTTACTATCAGCACAGGCTTTGCATTTACTGCAAGGATGGAAACATGTGAGTCCCTGTATGCCTTTGTTTATGGGTGGTAGGTGGCTTTGGACTAGGTGATCTGTAAGAGACCTAGTTCTGCAGAAGGTCATGGATGGGTGGTTGGGAATGTCTTGGCCAATAATGGGGTCAGATTTCAAAATGCTCCAATTTGAGTACATGATTTTCTTTAGACTCTTGGCTGCATTAGAAAAATTAGTGATGAGTCTAAGATTAGTGTACTATTCTTCTTCGGGACATTCTTGATGAGTTCCGATCTGTTGATTGTTTCTGATTTTTTCCATGCCTCCTTCAAAACCCTCTCTTTGTAGGCACGATCCCTGAATTTGTTGAGACATTCTGCGCCAGCCTCTACAAAATCTTCTGGTCTAGAGCTGTTACGTTTTAAGCGCAGAAGTTCCCTGTACGGGATGCTGTTTTACAGATTACTCGGGTGGCTACTGAGTGCATGAAGCACTGAATTACCCACTGTGGGTTTTCTGAATAATGATGTCTGCATACTACCATCTGTTACAAAAACCCTGACATCCAGGTAAGTGACTTCCCTCGCACTGATCTCGCCAGAAAACCTCAGATCCAAAGTATTGCTATTCAGGTGTTTGATATATTCAGTGACAGATTCCTCACTGCCTCACCAGACAAGACAGAGATCGTCTATGTACCGCCTCCAAATAATGGTTTTCTCAACCCAGTGGTCACAGGAGTCTGACCAGGCCGTCCGCTTCTCCCACCAGCCAACAAACAAGTTTGTGTAGCTGGGGGCGAAGCAGGCTCCCATGGCAGTCCCCCGTTTTTGCCTGTATATCTGTTCCCGAAAAATAAAGATGTTGTTAAACAGCCAAAAACACAAAAAATCAATCAACATCTCACTGTGGTTGGCAAATTACGACGGTCGCTGTTTCAAGATTTGTTGAATAGCATCAATGCCTTGCTCATGTGAAATGCTAGTGTATAGACTGGCTATGTCCAAAGTAACCATGAGGAAGTCAGACTCCCATGAGCTTCCTTCAATGTAGCGCAAGAAGTCTTTAGTGTCTCTGGTATAGAAAGGCAAATCCTCAACAAATGGGAAAAGGAAAGTGTCAATGAATCGTGACATATTTTCAAGTAACCCACCGATCGAAGAGATTATCTGACGCCCTGGTGGTTTCACTGCATCCTTATGCACCTTGGGTAGATCATAAAAGGTGGGTGATCTTGGATGAGAGACCTCAAGAAATCTGTACTCTTCCACTGAGAGCATTCCACTCTCATGCCATTTGAGGATCAATGCCTCATATTCGGTAATGCATCTCCAAGTATGCTTTCATGGTTATGGGCACATAATTATCCCGATTGCTAAGTTCGGCAAGTGCTTCATTACAGTAGTTTGTCCGTGTCTGTAAAACTACGTTGCCGCCCTTGT
This sequence comes from Lissotriton helveticus, assembly GCF_964261635.1. Taxonomy (NCBI): domain Eukaryota; kingdom Metazoa; phylum Chordata; class Amphibia; order Caudata; family Salamandridae; genus Lissotriton; species Lissotriton helveticus. The sequence continues at coordinate 380,627,269 of NC_136061.1, read as the reverse complement.
CGGAAGGTTTAACTATTATGCTCTTGTCTGATTCAAGTTTTTTCACGGCTTGTCTTTGTTCATATGAGAGATTCCATCCTGGTTTAATGTTCCCTCTCTCATTTTCTCTCATTTGACGAACATCCAGTATAATTTTTTCATGGGATACATCTATCATGTCTACAGGTGTCTGTGGAATAAACTTGGACACTGGTCTGAAGGGACTTGCTTCTCTAGTTTGTAGGCTTTGGGAGCTGCTTTCGATCATTGTTGTTCCTGGAACATTTATTAGTGTTATAGAACCTTCCACATTCAGATCCTCTAACGTAACCAGGAGCTCTAGTTCCTCATCATTCATTATATATATATATATATACGCGTCAGCCTGAGACGCCATCGCAGAGTACCCCGCCTCACCTTGGGTTTGGACATTACAGGCTTGTGCTGTTTTCATCTCTTCGTCGTGCCAGAGGAATTTGGAAGGTCCTTCACCCGCCCCTGAGCGCAGGAAGAAAACCGGCAGTGGCGAGGTTAACTTAACCTCGTTGTGGGATGCAGGCACTGTCCTTGTCGCCCCTGCTTAATGGACTCCTGCAACCGCAGGCTGAGGCGTCATAGGGGAGCTGAGGAGGCTATATTGTGGACAAGCAAGCTGCTAAACAGAGCATGACATTTTGTTTTGTTTACACGGATTCTCTCTGCTCCACCCCGCACTGACGCACTAGGATATTCACGTTTTTCCATCCTCCCAGCACCAACTTCCTAGGTCCACTCACAAGGGACTCTGGGACCTGTAGTCTTTCCTACCACGCGGGATGCTACACAGGTGTGCTGCCATTCACGTAACTGGGGAAGATGCGGACTCGATACATCGGGTTCAAAGGAGAGGCGGAACATGCAGCTCAGTGACATTTTCCTGTGGAGGCTTTGGGCGCTGAAGAAGGCACAACACCAGTCAGAAATGCATCCGCCATTATCCGCAATAAAAAAGCCTCCAAAAGTTTCCCCTGGGTCTCTGTTTTCTCTTTTCTTGGAGGGAGTTTATGCCGTATATATATATATATATATATATATATATATATATTCACAAATCCTGTATTTACCCGATGATAAACAGGCGCTGACACCGTGGGATCTCGTTCAGGAACACGTTTTATTTAGTCAAATGAAAAGTTGACGCGTTTCGACAGACAGGCCGTCTTGTTCACAACAAAGAATTGAAGTAAGTGAGTGCTTTTAAACTTTTCACAGTGCTGTCACTGACCATGTCATGAGTGATGTAATATGTGACGTCATCAGCAGTGCATTGCACGCGCAAGTTATAGTGAGTCCAACTAACTATAACGTGGGAATTTCAATGGTTTTATGCGAGTAAAATTTGCAGCTAACTATAACTGGTGTAAAACCTATGGTTTTTTCAGTGAATTTAATAGGTTTTTTAAATGATAATTCCTAACTGTAACTGGTGTGAAACCTATGGTTTTTTCAGTGAATGTCATAGGTTTTTTAAATGCTAATTCCTAACTATAACTGGTGTGAAACTTATGGTTTTTTCAGTGAATTTCATAGGTTTTGTAAATGCTAATTCCTAACTATATATAGGGCCTCAAACCTAAGTTTTTTTCAGTGAATTTCATATGTTTTTAATAGCTAATTTCTATAGCTATGAAATATAATATTTTTTATAATAAATACTATATTGTATATTTATATAATACTTTTTTTTATGTAAATGTTTCCCTTTTTTTTCTTTTTTTTTGCCTTGGTGCGCTCCCGGTGCGCGTACCGGTGAACGCACGGGTAAGCGCAGTGTTGCGACGCGCCCGGGTGCGCGTACCGGTGAGCGTCCCGTTAGCGCTATTGGCGCGAACGAAACCAACATCGTGACGTATCGCGTAGCCGCGTGATGCGTCTTATGACGCACGGCGTAAGCGCACCCGGAAGCGCCCGAGCGCATACGATCGCGCAACGTAAGCGCCGCCGGGCTCGCCCCCGGGCGCGCACCGGGGCGTGTAGCGTAAGCGCGTCGGGTCATGTGACCTGAAAATAACACTTTTCATTGGTTCAGAACAGTTTTGGTTTCCAAATGATGAAAGCCCGGATCATGTGACTTGAAAATAACACTTTTCATTGGTTCAGAACAGTTTTGTTTTCCAAATGATGAAAGCCCCTACCTTTTTTCCTCATTCTCACTTTGTTCTTTGAGTGAGGAAGACCTGCTTTTTTCTTAGAGATATGGCTACAGTACTGTCAGCAGCTGGCGCATCTGCCCCACCACCACCACCACCACCACCACAAGGACCACCAGAACATCACATTGGTGGTCAAGAAGAAGAGGAGGAGGAGGAGGAAGAGGAGGAAGAGAGAAGGCAGTTCCTGCTAGAAGACAATCCCCCATACAAACCTAGGGAGCACTTTATATGGGAGTTTTATAAAATCCCAAGGGGTTCCAAAAAAGTAAACGCTGCAAAGGTGACCTGTCTCATCTGTGGCGCTGTACTATCCAGGGGGAACCCTGCCAAAAAATATTCATTTGGCAATCACTCAATGATTCACCACATGCAACGATTGCATCTCAATAACTATTCTGCAGCAGAGGTGAGAGAACTGTGCAGAAACCTTCCCCAATCGTCTTCCAGAACCTCAACAACCAAAGAACCCACTCCATCGGGTCCAGAGGCAAGGGAGATGGTGCCAAACATACAAACCAAGTTTGGTGGGTACAAAATCGTTTGCATTGTTTGTGGAAAAACAATTACCTATGGTGAGCAAAGTATTAATCTCATCAACCTTGCTGGTGACAACCACCAATGCCGAAAGAAGCCTTAATTTGTTCCTGTTTTTTTTTTGCTCCAGTTGAGCCGCTTACAATTCCCTATTTTTTGTTTGTCCCCATAAAAAATACAAAAAAAATATAAAATTGTTCATAAAAGCCAAAAAAAGTAAAAAATGTTCAAAAAAACAATAAAAAAATATAAAACAACAAAAAGAATAAAAAGAACAGTTCTTTTTAGAACTACCTCCAATTTATAAAAAAAATGCAAAATTAAAAAAAACTCTGTCATTCTTTTTTTTCCATGGTACGCTCCCCGGTACGCTCCCCGGTGCGCGTACCGGGTGCTCCCCCCGCGAAAATTTTATTTTTTGCCCCACGGGGCCCTTTTATGGCCCCCACATCAAACCTAGGGGGTCAGGGGGGGTCTACCCTACCCCCTTTTAGTCATTTCCCCCTTCGTTTTTGCCACCTCTTGTGTCTCGATCCTACCGAGACACAAGATGGCGGCCGCTCCGGACTCTTTGGAATGTTGACAGACACCCGAGAGCCAATCAGCTTTCCGCTCGCGAACACGCATAGCATGCTGGTACGCGTCCCCGGTGCGCGTACCGGAGCGCGCTTATAGATATATATACTTTTGTGAACCTAAATTACTCAAAATCCACTGGAGCACATATCTTGAGACATAGCAAAGGCACATCGGGCTACCAGTCCCTACAATTTTGCCAAGTTTGGTGGAAATCCATTCAGCCGTTCGGGCTAAAAGTGAGTCCAACCGCCCTATGGAAATTAACATGGGGAAAACACGTTTTGGGACCCCCCTTTTATCTCGGCCCCCATTTGACAAATCCCCCCCAAACTTTCAGGGAAGGAGCAGAGCGGAGCGGGCCATCTTCTTTGAGAAATTCGCGAAGATTCGTCCACCGGCGCCAAAGTTATTCCCAATAGAATGTTGCGGATTTCCTATGGAAAACAATCCTAACTATAACTACCTACTGGCGACCGCCAGTAGGTAATATATATATATGTCCTAATTCTGCACAATTTGAACAATGGTGTTTAAATAAACTAATTTGAAACTCACTTTGCTGCTGTGGTGCTGTGACTTTGTGTGGTCCACTCTAAGATATTTGGAAATGTGTGCTAGTATAGGAGGTCAACATTTATCTAATGATGGCAATTCTTCAGGACCAAACAACGCGATCTACCTACACTTTTTGATGGTGGTCAGGACCTCATTGAAGTATAAGTATGACCACCCGTACAGCACCCTAAAAAGTGGCACTGGTAGATCTAACCCCAACCTGCAAGAAAAAACATAATATGACAACAGTTAGATATCATAAACATTAGATTGTTGTCTGTGATGAGCACCATCCAAAGTACATAGTGCAAAACACAGGAGAGCTGTGGCATACGTCATCTGTGACCCGTGTATATTCTATTTCACATGGACAATAATAAAAACAATTTAAAAAGCAGAAAAGGTAGCGTCACTTGTAATTTCTGGGGTCATAGCAGTAATAATTCTCAGGCAAACTCACCCTAGTCGAGTCAGGAGTGTGTGTCATCCTGTGCTGGTAGAGGCAGACACTAATTTGCAGTGTCCTATTAGATGGAGATAAAGTGAACAACATGACATCACAAGACTGAGAGGCTAGAAATCTCAAGATGGTACTGAGGTGGTATCCATGATCGACATCGTACCCACTGTTGGCACCCGGGGACTCCCCGGGTACAGTGACACCATAGGAGGCGGGGGAGGGCGCTGTCATAAATTAAATAAATACAATTATTACTGGTGCCCTTCCGGGACCCCTGGGGACACTGTTGAGTTGGAGAGCAGGCAAAAACTGAATAAAATAATATATTTATTGCTGGTGCCCCACCAGAACCCATAGGGACCATTTAGGAGTTAGGGGGCAGACAGCAAAAACCAAATAAATCAATATAATTATTGCTGCTGGCCCTCAGGGCCCATAAGGAAGCTATGTGAGATGGGGGCAGGCAAAGATTTAATAAATGTATACAATTATTGATGCTTGTCATCCAGGGCCCATGGGGAACCTATAGCTTGAGATCAAAAATGTAATAAATGAATACAAGTATTGCTGGTGGCGATCAAGGATCCAAGAGATCCAATGGGAAGCAGGGCAGGTAAAATTGAATAAATTAATAAAATAGTTGCTGATGGCCTTCTGCGGTTCATCAGGGACCTTTGGTGGGGGGGGTGGAGGCAGGCAAAATGAAATAAATGATTCAAAAACAACAACTTTGTACTACAGTCAGCCGCAAGCACAACTAAATATATCAGGAAAAAGCAAACAAATGAACAAAAATGCAATGCGCTATTTCTATAACTGTTCCTAGAAAATAGCTTTTAAAGGTAGAATAAAAGGATTGAAGCACAGACTGGCTGCACAAAATATGGTAGCTAGCACATCCACCACATAACAAGTGAAGGGGCAGGCATAGAAATAAAGACAACATTTATTTCCCATACATACAAACTCTCTAGCTATTCTGCCTGGAGCACCTTCCACCAAACCCCCAAAAATGTTTTAGTGTTGCAGGGAAAGGACCGTGCATACATACCCAAAATTTTTCAGGCCCGGGTAGGCTTCACCATCCGTTTGAGTTGGAGGAAAATGGCGACTGACTGACATCGCCACGAGGAGGCTCTGCTGAACCTTCCCCTAAAGTCGAACCCCGTGCTGACTGGAGGAACGGAAGCACCGAACTCACAATCTCCTGAAAGTAAAATGTGTTTCCCAAGCAATACAAATCCAAAAATCTAAGAAGATCAAACATTGTGGCGGGATGCGGTGGAGTGCGTTGAGTGCGCAGAGCCCGCTGATTCTTCTCATCACCGCAATTGCTCCCGGCCGCGAGGACGCAGCATCTCCTGTTCGAAGCTCCTGGATGGGGCTCGACCTGCGTGGCTCTTCCCCAGCGTGTGGGTGTAGCAGAGATCCTTTGTGCGAGCCGGACGCTCTTTGTGTGGCCCGCAGGAGAGTAGCCCGAAATCAGTATGGCACCCGACCATGGATGAGAGACAGCACCCGATCCGGGCTCAGAGACACTAGCAACGCAGAGGGCTGGATCAGGACAAGGATAAGGACAACGATACTCTGCTGTATCCAGTGTATCCAGTGCACCTCCCAAAGTAAGATGACCAGCAAGTGGGTGAGAGGGGGCAAGGGCATAGCTGCTGCCCAACCCATTCAGCCAGGCACGGCCAAGCCAAACACGCTTCCAGGACCTACACACCTAGGTAAGAAGCTGGAGAACACAAATGTGGGATTAAAAGGCAAAGGAGGGGGCAAGAAAGCGGAAAGTATGGGCATAAATATGCCGGAAAAAGACAAAGAAGTATCTATGGTGAAAAAACACTATTACCAGGCTAACCAAAGAAACTGATAATTTGCAGCCATTAATCTCTAGCAGGTTTGCACTGGCTGGTCCCCCTGGGAGCAGTAAACAAAATATTGATAGCATACTGAGGGCAGACACTCCTGCAGACGCCCTCGCAAGAAAAGGCTCAGTGGAGGCAAGTTTGATAACTACAGGGGAAACTGATGGCCTCACCGATAATATTATAAGTAGCCTTCCCTTACAAACAAATTCCACGACCTCCACAACCTCTATCCAGGGCGCTATCGGAGGCACACCTCTCCCCCCTACAGGGGTGCACAATGCCAATTCAGCTTTAGATTGGAGCCAGATGACGCTAGATAATCAAGACAAGTTCTTTTCATTAAACGAAGAATCGGAAATACCTGACAGTAGCATTTCATTGTCAAACGGGGAAGAAGGCAAGAAATTGTTTAGCAGCCCTAACAATGGCAGCCATAGATCAAGATCCGGGACCAAAAAATGTCACTAAAAACGAAACAGTGACCGGACGCAAAGGGTCAATGACAATGACAATGAAGGGTCCGAGGAGGAAAGCACCAGTGATCTCAAATGGGACTTCAACAAAATCCCTCTTACACTGTTCCCATCCCCCTCTCTGACCTCAGGGGCTGCTCCAGCACCCAGCGGAGTGACTACAGTGAGCAGTGGTAATGGCGGAACGAGAACAGAAGAACAATCCGCTTTATCAGTTGTTCTCAAATCAATAAAAGTTTCCAAGAGGAGGTCAAGGCAGACAGCCGACGATCTCGCATGGCTGCCAAAAAACTGCAATGGGCCATCAGAAAGGTGGGAAAAACCTGTGCAGATATAGCTGAGCGAAAGTCCTTGGTGGAGGGCAGGACGGAACAACTTGAAAAGGATGTATCAACACTTCAGACGCAGCATGATGAACGCAAATGGTTAGTAAAAGACTTGATGTGGAAAATGGAGGAGCAAGAAAACTGCCAGAGACGCAATAACCTCCGCTTTCTAGGGATCCCGGAGGGGGCAGAACAGGATGATCCCAGGAAATTCATGATTAACTTACTAAAAGGTGCATTCCCAGAGCTTCTATCATGGGACCTGGACAGGGAGGTTCAAAGAGCCCATAAATTTACACTGGTCCCTGGCAAGCATGTATCCGCATCACAGCATCCTCGAGCCATGCTGCTATTCTTTGGAAACTTTATCCTCCGTCAAGCCCTGTTTGACCTGGCCAGACCAACAAAGAAACAGACATTTGAGGGAATAACCATTTTCACCAGACCAGATTTCGCACATGCTACAGTAGAGCGAAGGTGGAGGCTGCAACAGCTATATGACACATTCCAGAAACTTGGAGCTGAAGTGTATTTGCAGAATCCGGCCAGGCTAAAAATAGTCTTTAAAGGGGTTGTACGCAGTTTTGTTTCTGAAATACAAGCACAAAAATTTCTCGAGGAACTGTCTGGGCAAAAGAAACAATAAGCTTACTAAAGCTATTTTCTTTTACCCTGTGTTGAAAATGCTATTTGAATTCTAGATGGCTCCTATCCAGATATGGGGCGCTGCTCTTCTCACTTTCCAGGAGCATCTGTCACTTTGCCTGGTTACCCTTTTTGTTTTTGCTGTGTGCTTTGGGACTTCTTTTTTTTTCTTCTAGTTCACAGAGTGATACTTGCCACTTGCAGAGATTGTGCTGCTATAATATAATTGTGTGATGTAGGGATAAGGTTATGTGTAGGGGAGGGCCCAGCAGGCTCGCGGGGCTCTGCACGTCAGATGTCACAACCCTGGCTTTGCCAGGTAACCTCTAGAAGTGGTGGGGCTGGGTGGTGGGAAGGGACAGACAAGAAGGGTCACAGAACAGGGGGGAAAATGGGAAAAAAGAGTATAATTGGGAGAGCGGGGATAAAAGAAGAAACAGAAGGAATAAGAAATAAGGGGAGGCGAATTCATTATTTTTTGTATGGAACATTCTAAGAGAATAAGATGGGTCTTGTAAGAATACTATCGATGAACATCTGTGGTTTAAATGATGTCAAGAAAAGACAAACGGCATTGGCAGCACTATAGGCCAGGGGGACTAATATTGTGTATTTTGCAGGAATGTCATATTGAAGGGTCTCAAAGGGATATTCTGAATACTCTAGGATATCGGTTGATATGTGCCACATCTCAAGGAGTGAGGGTAAGGGGGTAGCTATTCTAGCAAAAGGAAAGGGGTTAATTTTTAATCATTCTAAAGCTGACAAATTTGTCCGCTGGGCCATGACAGAATGCCAACTTGAGAAAACGCAGAAGTTGACCCTATGTGCTGTTTCTGAAAGCAACCATGATGAGGCCTCTGTTATTGAAGAGATTTCGAATGAATTAATGCATCAGCCTTTGCCGCCAGTGATTTGCGGGGATTTGAATATTAATCTGTCTCATAATTGGTCTTTAAGCGAGGAGTGGCAATACACAGGGCAGAAACCTAAGGTTTTTAAAGCATTAAAACAGCTGTGCTGGAGTCATGGTCTGGTCGACGGTTGGCAGACCTCTAATCCTGGTGATCCGCGATTTACATATTTTTCTAACCCACATCTTACCCATGCAAGATTAGACTACTTTCTAACATCTAATTCAATTAAAACCAAATACCAGATAGCGAAGCTTCCCCGGATCCTTGCGTATCATAATACTCTTATCTGTTCTCTTGAGGTGGGCACTAGTAATAACACACCCAATACATGGACTTTCGAGAAATCTCTACTCTTAGACGAGGAGTATTGTAACCACATGAGGGAATGGATCCCAAGATTTCTAGCAGAGAATGAGGGTAGTGCCTCAATCGAAGTCATCTGGGATACGCTAAATGCTGGGATCCGAGGAGAGACTATACAATATTCTCTAAAGTCTAATAAACAAGGTCGGATAGCTATGCAGGGGCTGCAAGACAATCTGAAGAGGGCCGAGGAAGAACTAATAAGTGGCCCAATTGATAGAGGCTTAATCAGGACAGAAATAGTTGCAGAATTGCAGAATCAGGTTACAATTGCGAAAGCCCGAGTATTTAATGTTTTTACTGAAAAAGCAATAAAGAAAGATTTAGCCCAAAAAGCAGGGATTTATGAAGTGCATGAGCAAATAGGACATCAGTTAGCAGTACGTATGAGACATCAGGCCACCTCGAACCTGATACGTGTAATTCAAGATCCACAAGGGCTTAATGTGGAGGATCCCAAACTTATAAGAGAGGCCTTCTGGCAATTCTATTAAAATGTATATACTGGGAATGGGGAGGCTGAGTTAGCAAGCATCGAAGACTACCTGGATAACTCCAGGATTACTAAATTTGATCAAGAGGATGCAAAACACCTAGAGGAGCATCCTTCGGAGGAGGAAATTTTAGGGGTGATAAAGAATTTACCGGGAGGGAAAGCCAATGAGTTTTAGATGGCATCCCATCTAAATTCTATGCTCTATTTCTAACTCAGGTGAAAAAAGCCCTGGTGGACTTGATTACACATATTTTTAAAGGTGGCACTCCACCAAATTTGTGGTCCCGGGCTAAAATAATCATCTTTCTCAAAAAAAAGAAACCCCCTGAACAGCTTGGTTCATACCGCCCCATCACCCTCATCAACTCAGATTCTAAAATCTATTCAAAATTCCTAGCCAATAGAATTGCCCTGTTGATCCACAAAGTGATTTCGCCAAGCCAGCACGGTTTCATTCCCGGCATTTCTACCATAAACCATGTTTACCGGGTAGTCACGTTATTTGATGGTATTGAGGTGGCAGGGGACCCTATGGAGCTGATGTGGAAAAAGTGTTCGATAGGGTCTCCTGGCACTTCCTCCGGGCTGCAATGGCTAGACTAGGGATACAAAGAGGATTTATTCAGGCTATCCAAAAACTGTATGTAAACCTAGGGCTGTAGTGATGGTAAACGGTAACCTAACTGAAGCATTCATAATAGCTCGTGGAACACGCCAAGGCTGCCCGTGTTCCCCATTGCTGTTTGCAATTTATATTGATTCATTCATCAGGCGACTAGAAGAGAATAGAGCAATTAGACCAGTAATCTTAAAATGTTTCCCTACTAAAGTACTAACCTATGCGGATGATATCGCAATGGTAACAGTCGACCCAACCATGGCCATGCCCGCGATAGAGGAAGAGGCAATTCTGTTCGGACAACTGTCGGGGTATGCACTCAATGATGGGGAAAACCCAGATCATGTTAAATAAAAACTGTGGGATGAGGGATGATCGGGTGGTGGAACAAGCAAGGTATCTAGGCATTTGCATTACATCCAATGTTGATATCTTGGTCAATGTCAATTTAAAACCAACTACCACTGTAATACGAAAAGAACTTAAACGCCTGGATAATCTACACCTCTCCATTATAGGTAGAGTAAATGCGATCAAGATGGTTTTCTTCCCAAAAATTATGTACCTACTGAGAGCCATCTGTTTAGAATTTTCTGCGTCCTGGCTGAAAGCCATTGATCGGACGTTTTCCAATTTTGTCTGGGCCTATTCACAACCACGGCGTGCCCAGAAGCTCCTTACCCTTCAGAAAGATCGTGACTGGCTTGGTCTCCCGAATTTACAGGCTTACTATTGGGCTACCGTTCTGCGATACAGTACAGAACTACTGGGGAACAACCGGGAAAATGGGGAAGCGGAGGCCCACACACCATCTATTTTCCAATTACTGCTAGGGAGTGAGTGCGCTGGATACTGGTGGAGACATACACATGACAACTACCACAAAAAAGTTAAATTTAAAACATTACTTAGTGGACTCAAAGTTTGGAAATCCATGAGGAAACTGCTGGGGATAGGGAAATTCTCATTTTACACACCTATAAAAAACAACCCTGATCTGCTGACAATTTTTAATGGCAATTATATGCTTACATGGCACGAAGCAGGGATCACGCAAATAGGCTGTCTCTTCTCCCCCCCCCCCCCCCTGGGATATACTCCTTTGAAGAACTAAAAAAAAATGTTGGTTTAGAGTGGCACAACTTTTTTAAATACCTTCAAATCAGAGATTTCCTGTCACGAAGGACGGATGGGAGGAGGGCATGAGTAAGATAAATTTAATAGACACACTAGTATCCGACGCAGGGAATAAGATTGGGGGCATTTATCTATATATTATGGCAATGTTTCCTGATGATTTGAAAAAAAGTATCGCTGAAATGGCTAGAGAAAGCGGACATTTCAAATAATGAGTTTAACTATGCCTATGAAATGTCCCAAACAGTCTTGATGTCCACCAAACTCCAGGCACAATTTTATAAAACATGCTTCTTTTTATATTATATGCCGGATAGAATAGCGAAATTGGGGACCGGCCCGAATACTTGCTGCCCTAGGTGTAAACTGTATAGTCCTGATTGCATACATATTTTCTCTTCTTGTGAGGAATTAAAAGCAATTAAACAAGAAATAGAAAAATTCCTTTCTAAAATTTTAAACAATACAATTACACTATCTAACGGGAACATATTACTTGGGGCTGCAGATCCAGAAAGCCTTAATAACGGCCACAAACTCATTTTTTTTTAAATGGCAGTTTTCAGGCTTTGTATTGCCTCTTCATGGCGAGACAACAATGCTCCATCATTTCAACAATGGTTAGCAAGATTTCTTGCTATCGCCAATGTTGAAATTGCCATCTATAAACGCAAGGGAAAGATGCGACGGAGAAAAGGTCTAAACATTTGGTCTCCCTTGATAACTTGGCCCCAAAACCTTGGTCTCTCAGAGTGAACCACACCTATAAGAATAACTAAATAATTAGATCTGTGTATCCCAAGGCAGGATTAGGTGACCCTTGGTATTCTTATCTTCATTTTTTATTTTTACTTTTTTTTTTTTATTCCTATGTTTTATTGAAGCTTTTATGTTATGTCGAAACTACATAATGTATATCCCATGCTTTACATTTCTGTAAAAATTTCTGGTTGTGTGATATATATATTCCGCTTTTTCTATTGTATTCCCTGTGTTATAATGTTACATGTATCTGTCTGTCCTGGCGGGTGGAGGGTGGAGGGTGGGGGGAGCTTTGGGGTGTAATGCAGTGGCTGGAAAACTGAATAAAGATATTTAAAAAAATAATAATAATTTGTTCAGGCCCACACACAGGACGTCCCTTTTTCCCACCACTGTTAAATCAGCAGTATTAGAAAAGAAAAATAAATAATTAAATAAGACGAAGGCAACATTAATTGCCCCTCCAAAATACTTTTTAAAGTTGAAAAGAAAGAAAAAACACAATATCATTGATGTCACGCATACACACATCCACAAAAAATAGTGGGAAAACAAATTGATAAGAAGGTAGCTGAGAGCCAATGAACTTGCATGGCTACATGGGCCTGAACTCCAGGAGAAATCTCAGCTATATTCCCCAAAATGCACATGCAGACAAAACATAACCTACATTTTGCATTTCATACAAGTCCATCCACAATTCACTAAAATGATTAAAAGAACCCTACAGCACAGCAGCAGGGAGAATATGATAAAAACATTAAACGAATACATCAAGGGCCTGCTGTATCGCAAATTGGGCCCCAAAGAGTATATAACAGCCCTGTAAAATTATTAACACATTTGCACAATATTAACACAAAAACACAAGTGAATGTAAAAAGAAATATTCATAACCAATGGGCTCACATCCCAAAAATGTGCACAAATCGGGCCTTAAACATCAATAAACAACCAAAAAGATGGTGCCTTCCGTCAAAAAACAAACATTTTGTAAATTACTGCATTCAGCCTACTTGTTTTTTCCAACAAAGTAAACATTGTAAGGGTATGGATGCAGCAGGGATTGCAGAGAAATAGAGAATAATGCTCTCCCTTCAAAATCCAAATCTAAAATTACCAAAGTTTGGCTGGAAAAAGCAAAGGCATGAGCCTTCAGGTCAGGAAGAGGGCGTTGCTACTGTATTCGCAGTAGCTTCTCCATCGCTATGGCACTTTCTTCCTGTTTGAAAAAAATTAAAAATAGATTTCATATTCAAAAAAGTGCACAAAAAGTCTATTTGAGTAGAAATTCCTCTTGGAAATGAAACAGTGAGTTGATTTCCCAGTTGTCTTGCATTGGAAGAACTGACGTTTGCAATGGGTTTGTAGTTTGCCACTCAAAAATTACCTGAATGATATGCTTGGGGAAAAAAACCTACATGAAATGTTTGTTGACCTCCTCCGTTAAAGAAAGTGCCACTTACATTGGGAAAATGCCGCTCACATGGAGCAGGCGCTGCTCGCGTTTGTGATGATTGCATTGTTTCCCTGTATCTCGCATTACTATTTCTCCCTGAACAGGAGTAGTGTTACACAATGTGACATAATGGTTTAATCCCAGTAATTATGTGTAAATTGCATAACACAAAATCACTAAAATGATGCCTCTGTAATAAAATATTTGCCCATGCCTACCTAAGAGACAGGGCATCAATGCTTGGTGAAGGCAGGCCACATGCTTGACCTAATTTTCTCTAACATCGACAAGGCCATCACAGACCCGCCGCTACCATTGATATGGTCAGACCACTCCCTGATCCCATTTCAACTAAAATTAGCGACGGACAAACCTGGGAAAAGTAAACGCTCTTTTATGAAAAGACAGTGGAAGAAACTAACCCCTGCCTCTATGGGTCCAGTCCTAGCCCAGAATACGCCCACCCTCAACTGCAATGCCGACTTGGATGCCCGGATGCTCAATGACTGGGTTGGGAATATGGTGTCCTCAATCGCACCGGCTGCACTAGCCATATCTAAACGTAGCTCGCCCTCGGCTCCCTGGTTCTCGCAGGACCTTAGAGCTCAGAAATCCGAATGCAAAAGGCTGGAGAGGCTTTGGAGGTTAAACTACGATCCTCTAAATAAAGCCAGATATAAGGAAGCCAACAAAAAGTTGCACAAAGCGATCAGAAAAGCAAAAAAGCTGTTCTACGCGGACTCGATTCTGAAAGCAGAACATTCAAGTAAAGAAACATTTTAAATAGTACAATCCTTCCTCAAACCCCGCTGTATCGAGAGGGAGATTCAACCGTCAACCGTGATGTGTAACAGGATCTCAGACTTTTTTGACTCAAAAATCAAATTAGTCCATGAGTCCTTTGGGCCTGATAAGAAAACTCAAAAAACTGATCGAGCTGAATCAGTATCAGACTGCAGGACCTTGTCACAATTTCAGCCCTTAACCCTGGACACGGTCTTGCAAGAATTAAACCGTTGTAAATCAGGCTCACCGGATGATCCATGCCCGCCAAAAATATGGAGCACTATAGCTGTCTTTGTAGCCCCCACAATCCAGCAAATATGGAACACGTCCAGCTCCTCCGGGATCTTCCCGAATGTCTGGAAACATGCCACTCTTTTCCCACTAAAGAAAAAACCTAACGGGGACCCCCTGGACTTGAGCAATCTGCGCCCAATTTCTTTATTGGCTGCTCCAGGAAAAATGCTTGAGAAAGCAATCCAACGCCAACTTAACAACTTTATTGAAGAGAATAAAATTCTGCATGAGACACAATCGGGCTTTAGGCCCGGTTTTAGTACAGAGGTGGCAGAGTCGGTGAGGTGGTCGATGGATTCAGGTAACTCAGCAATGCTGGTGCTCCTGGATCTCTCAGCCGCCTTCGACAAGGTCGACCACGATAGATTGCTGTTACGCCTGGCTGAGATAGGCATCCAGGGTCGGGCTTTGAGCTGGCTTCAATCATATCTGACCCAGAGAACACAGAAGGTAGCACTGGGGACATCCTCCTCAACACCGAAGCCCCTTAGTTGTGGCATTCCTCAGGGGTCGTCTCTCAGCCCTTTGCTATTTAATTTATATCTTGCCCCTCTATTTACGCTGATTGCCAACTGGGGAGTCAAAGCAATGTCTTATGCTGATGACATCCAGTTGGTGTTCCCGTACTCAGAGGTGTCGGAAGCATCCTTTTTGCGCTTTAAAGGTTGCTTCCAAGATATAGCCTACTGGATGAACACAAACAAACTGAAACTTAACGCCAATAAGACAGAAGTAATCTTTTTTGGCAATGGCCCACCCCCTCCTTCTGATCTTTGGTGGCCGACGGAGATGGGAGAAGCTCCCTCACCCAGCCAGGCGGCAAAAAACCTGGGAATACGGTGGGATGATAAGCTATCCTTTACATCCCACCTCCAGCAAACAGCTGGCAATTGCCTATGTAAGCTGAGGATCTACGTAAGATTCTGAGACTCTTACCGGTAAATTGCCGAAAAACTGTAATCCATGCCACAGTAACATCTAGATTGGATAACGCCAACGGCTTGTACCTGGGCCTTCCCAAATGCCAGGTACAGCGATTACAACTGGTCCAAAATGCGGCTGCGAGACTGTTAATGCGAATCCCTTTCAAGCAATCAGTCTCTCCGCATCTCCAACTACTTCACTGGCTACCGGTAGCTAGCCGAATTAAGTTCAAGGCACTCACACTGGCATACAGATCGTTGTATGGCACATGTCCAAACTATTTGAAAACACGTTTACTGAGATACAGTCAAGCCCGTTCCCTCCGATCCAACAGTCGTGCTCAGATTGCTGTTCCTCGAGCAAAAAGAGCTCGGCTAGGAGGTCGGTCGTTCTCAGCTAACGTGGCAAAACTTTGGAACTCCCTGCCCCCAGCCCTCCAGCAGGCCCCCTCTGAGCCTTGCTTTAAACGTATGCTGAAAACATGGCTCTTCACCCAACCACGCTAGTCACTTACCCTGCTTAGTCCTCACGGTCAAAATGTGCTCTGTAGCGCCGGGACACCTCCTGGTTGAGGTAGCTGTTCGCGCTTTAGAAAATTCTATATTATTATTATTATTATTATTATTATTATTGTTATAAGGTGTGGATGGATGCCCATGTAGCTGCAGTATTCAGCACCTTTGGCAAGGCCATAGTGGCAGCCTTCCTCTGGTATAATGAGCCCGAAGCCTTCAGGAACGCTCATTTGTGACCAAAGTACAGCATATTTTTAGTCACAGAATGAGCCATCTGGACAGGGTCAGTTTCAGTACTGCTTTTCCCTTCTAAGCATTCCTAGCACCAGAGAATCCCCCAAAAATGTTTGTAATCCGCTCAGTGTTCCTTATTCTAGTCAATATAAAAGCTAAGAACTCTCTTGGGATCCAGCAGTACAGTCTTTCATTCTCCTTAGAGAGATGAGGTGAAAGGGGAGAAAGCATGGAACATGGTCCCACTTGAAGAGATAAAGTATACAAACAAGCATTTGCAATGCAACAGGTCTCGCATCAGTAAAAGTTTGAGATTTTGGCATATTTTGCTGGATTTGTTTGTTTTTGTGTACGGAATGTGTTTGCCAGCTGAAGATTTGCATGTATCTGTGGAGTAAGTTTGTGTATTATACCTTTAGTGGTATTAGTGTTGGTGGCAATAAGTGTATGTAGCAGTAGTGTGCAGGATTGAGTATTGCATTGAATATTTGCTGGTGTATAATAGAATATATAGCATTAGCTATGGTAGCAATAATGTGTTTTAATCAAATGAACAAGGAATATTCACAGACACCACCCTCATGGAGCCCCATCCATCCCTATGGACAAACCAACAACTGCAAAGGAGCTCTAGAGCAAAGGCAGAAATAACTATTAAACATGCTATACGAAAAAACTAACAATACAAAATGAACAAATGAGGTCCATGAGATTAGCAGCCATACTGTTGCTCTAGACGCAAACTATTTTGTAACACCACCATTCTGTGCCCACAACTCGCCACAGGAACTGTCCTTAGCTAAAGGAAAGGCCAACCAAACCTGACAGATATTTTTATTCACAGACCCACTCACCGACAGCTCGTTAAGAAAAGACATTCACTGATATTTTAAAAGCTGCGGCTTGGCAAAACGTTTACTGCGGTATTACATTTATTGTGCTTTCCATACCAGTTTGCACCGAGCCAGGTATTGTTGAACTTCTCTGACCCCTGCTTCTCGTGTTATGGACGAAGCTGCAGTCAGGACCCTATTTTAGTTGTTTTAACAATAAAAGACACAATAAAACTTAGATGTTTAGTCTGCTTGCGCCAAAAAGGTTAAATCTCAGTATCAGTGTGCAGAGCAGACAGTGAACAGCACAGAAGGAGAAGGGGCGCTGTGTGCGAGGAGGCAGTACATTTCAAATTTTCAAAATTACTTTATTAGGTTTTTGACAAAACAGAACCATAAAAGTTCACAATTCAATAAAAATAGCAATTCCAAGCTACTGTTAAAAAGCTTATAAATAAAATACATTATACAGGGAACCCTTAATTCATTACATACAGTGTTCTACTCTTGCACTAGTAAACAAAGCAATAGGTGAATTAACTCTAAAAGATTCTTACAGATCCAAACATTTCCTATACTTCATAGTACATTTTAAAAAGCCCGCCACATGGGGTATGTTTTCTGGATTCAGCATTAATAAATGATATAGTGCAGGCCGGGCTTGTACATGGTTCATCCTTTTTAAAATAGGTTTTAAATAGATATTTCTGGGGAATTCATAGTATTTACAAAAAAACATAGAGTGAAGCATATCCTGTGGAGACTGAAGGTCGCAGCCACAGGGTGCTAACACCATTCCCTTGTGGCAACCCCTAGGGACTGCCAATAAAAGATGAAACAGGTTAAACCTGAACCTGATTAAAAGAAAACGATCATATGCCGGTATAGGCCAGAGAAGGTATGGCTCCTCCTCAGGCGACGTTTTAAGCATAAGGTGGAGGCGCACACTGGGCTTCAGTAACTCCGTACCCTCTCTATCCATCTTTTTGTGGGTGATAAATGACTCTTTTATCAGTATAGACTCTTTAGCTGTTATACTTTCCGGATTTAAGAAAAGGTCTAATCTGCCCTCTTTACAAAAAGTATCTTTGAGATAGCTCAGCCAAGGGATTTTAGACATGTTGTCTAGGCTAAGAGATTCTGTTAGCAAGCTATGTGTTAGTCCTAGGTGTCTGTTAAGCCAACACTGCATCCAGAACAAAAGAGGACGCAAGGATAGAGTATCACCTAAAAAAGGCATGCCAGTTTCTTCATGTATGGTTAGGTTAGGGGTTCCCTGTGGGACACATAGTAATTTAAAAAAATAATAATTTTCCGCTATTTGTAAGCACCCATGATTGCTATAGCCCCAGAGTTCACTCCCATAGGAAGCTATAGCAATGCTCTTAGACCTATACACTTTCAGCATGGCTGCCACTGGTCTATTACCCATTCTGGCTGCAAAGTCGAAGAGCGCGGCATTAGCCCTAGCTACTTCACCCCTTTTCCTGTTCATACTGGCAACCCAGTTCAGTTTTTGATCTAAAAGTACCCCAAGATGGGAGAATGAGGTGCATGTTGGTACCCTGTTACAGTTGACCTTAAATAAGTGTTGTTTTCTAGCTGCCTTCCCTACCTGCAATACATAGGATTTAGTGTTATTTATGTGCAGGTCTCGTGTTAACATAAATTCATAAAAGGCATCCAGTAATGTTTGAAGCCCTTGGGGGTACGAGCTAACAAAACGTCGTCGTCTGCATATAGTAAGACGGGTAGGCCCGTCGACCCACATATGGATAATCGGCCCCCGTCTTAACCAGGTGATCTTCTAGGTCGTTGATATAGAGGTTAAAAAGAAAGGGGGCAAGGATGCACCCTAGCCTTACCCCCCGACTAATGCTAAAACTTTGTGTGACCTTAAAGGTCCCTGGAGTATCTGACATTAGCCTTGGTGTCCCTGTGTAGGTCCCTTAGGAAGTTCACAAGATGTTGCTCTACCCCCATGGCCTCCATGGACCGCCACAGGCTTCCCCTGTTAACACAGTCAAAGGCTGAGGAGAGGTCCATGAAGGCCATGTAGACTGTACCTGTACGTGCGATGGTATATTTTCCCAGGAGAAGGTAGAGGTTAAGGCACTGAGCCATGGTGGAATGCCCTCTACGAAACCCGTATTGGATGTCAGAGATGATCTTTTTCTCTTCAGCCCATACGGAGAGCCTCTTCAGGATAATGCCCCCTAGGACCTTTACGAGGGAATCTATCAGGGAGATAGGCCTATAATTCAGCGTGCTGTTTCTGTCTCCCTTTTTGAATACAGGGACTATTGTTGAGAGGCCCCATGAAGCTGGGCAGGCTTTTTCTGCGGCAGCATTTCCCACAGCTGTGAGAATAGGGGCCCAAAATGTGGGGTCAGATTTATAAAGATCGGGAGGGATACCATCTGGGCCAGGCGCCTTTTTGTTAGAAAGATTATTTATTCCCTCCAGTAGTTCGCTTACTGAGAAGGCCAATACCTCCTGCCCTTGCTTCTCATAAGGAGTAACTGATTGCTCCTTATTATCCTGAAAGATTGCAACAAAATAGTTCACCCATTCGCCCTCAGTAATGTTTGTCCCCACTACACTAGCCCCTGCCGGTTCTAGAGGTGATTGATTAATTATGTTCCAGAACCTGGAGCTATTGGAGAGAGTCAGAGGGTTTAAAAGTTCCTCCCATAATGCATTTTTCAGCTCAGACTTTCTTTTTGTTAACACCTTTTTATAGGTTATTCGCAGTGAGCTAATCAGGGCTTTATCTCGAGGAGTTATTTTGAGGGCTTTTTTCAGGTCTTTTGCAGCTTTGGAGCAATTTGCACAAAACCACTCGGGGTTATCCGAGGTGGGTTCCCCCCCCCCCCGTGCCTTCAACATTTTTTCTATGTTTTGGGCGATATTATCAAAGGCTGTTAGGACACCTTCCCTCTCAGGGGTGGGGTTTAGGCAGATATTAAAGTCCTTTACACAGGACTTTTTCAATTTCTCAAGAAAATTGGTCGGTACCACCTTATTCCATTTTAAGCGCCTCCCTCCGTTGGTAGGTTGTAGCGCGGTGTCTCTCAACGTATTACTATTATTTATTTTTTTCTTCATGAGGTTTCCACCTAGTAGGGCGCAAACGGGGTTGTGATCACTATAAACGCTACTGGTTATTTGAAAACCTAATAAAAATGTCAATAGATTTCTATCGACCAGGATAAAATCAATAAAAGTTCCATGACTCCCTCCTTTAAAAGTAGGTTCTTTTTGGGTGACCATGGGTGGAGCGATATTCATGGAAAACAGGAGATCTTCCTCCTCTAGTAGGTAATTCAGGTCGTTACCCTCTGGGGAATGTTCAAAATGAAGTCCTGATGACAGGTGGCATCCCATATCTGATAGGGTGTGTAACATGGGGTCACCACATAAATGAACGTTAAAGTCCCCGGCTAACAACACATTCCTTCTAAAGGGACCCCGGCATTGGATAATAAAATTATGTAAATCATTAATCCTACAGCCCTCCCCTTGACAAGTAGCATTGTAAAAGTTAATCACGCACATACTGTTCTCATCTTTCCCCAGCAGGATGGCCTGGAAATTTTTGTTGCCTGAGATAAGAACCTTTACGCTGCATCTTAATGCTAGGGAAAAATAAATGGCTAAGCCCCCACAAGCACGCCCACTTCTAGAGCGTGTTGCTGGGACAAGAAATGATTTAAAGCCCTCCATAGCGAGATTACAATCAATTGCCCAGGTCTCCTGGAGACAGATGATAGAGTAGTTTTTTACAAACTGGGTCCATACAGGGTCTGAGATCTTGCTTATTAACCCCGCTACATTCCAGGAGATTATATTATAAACTAGATTACCCTCTGGATTTTCCCCTATGTTTTCCACAGATCGAACGGTCTGTGCAGTGCTAGTGATGGGTTCCTCCCGTTCTGTGTCTATGTTTGATACACGGACTGAACCCACTTCTTCCATTGCGGAGCCGGCGCGCAACGCCCAACTACAGCAGGGTATTGCGGGACAGTCGGGGTTAGGGTCGGAACCATCAGTTATTGGGGAATGTACGGTGGTTACACTTAGTCAGTCACAATCATTTAGGCCCAATAGGATATTATATCTGTTTGTTACCTCCAGGTATGATAGGGTTTCCATGCCACCCCATTTTTCACCCCTAAATGACCTGACCGGAATTGTGTTCCACCCTTCTGGCCCATTACTACTCATGATGGGATACCTACTAATCCTGTTGTTGTTAACACGTATTTCCCCCGGTCTGTAGAAAAACCCCAGGGGAAGTATATCTATATCATGTCCTCTCGAAACAGTCCCAGTCTCTGCCTCCCTCATAATTCTTTCAACTGGTAGAGTGCTGTTAAAATTAACTACTATGCAGTCACCGTCTCCGCATTTCCTAGTGCGGCCCAACTATGAGACTCGACGTACCATTATAATATTGTACCCTATGTTTTGGCCGCTATGAGTGTTATTTGCTAGCCAGTGGGTGACTTTGTTTTTAAGCTGTGCAAAGTCCTCCCTCCCCCCCTGTGGCAGAGGTGGAACGTTCCCTAGAACTATTACTAGTGGGGCGCTCTGGGGAGGTAGGTCGACGATGGGTCTATTTCCTGAACCTTGAGTTGTTTGAAAGGGCTGTGTAGGTCCTAGGGGTTGTGTATGTGAGTGTGGGACCTCTGCTGGAGCTGGTCTAGGCCCCACACACGCGTTGCTGGTATCATCGTGGGTGTTAGCGCTACCCTTACTTCCTGCAAGATTACTGTACCTCGTGTCCACCTTTTTGGGTAATATTGCTATTGGAGGTTGGCTGGTGGGTGGACTGGCTAGTTTGTTAATACCATTCCTTGAGCTTGAATGGAGCACTTCTCCTGTCGCCCTCTTGTTGCCCGCCAGTTCTTGTAGCAAATGATAGTTATCTGTGGTAGTTTGCTGTAGCTTGTCTAGGCCTACACTAACCACTCTTAGTCTCTCTAACAGTGGGAGAGTAAAAGTCCTCAACAGGTGTTCTACCTGTGCGATCAAGCTAACCCCTCCCTGGGCAATCGGAAGAGAGCTTTTTGGTGCGGGATTATCCCTGATGTTAACTAGAGCTGGGGAAGTAATCTGCGGGGTAGGGACTTGTTTTTCTACCACTGGTTCCCAGGGAATTAACATTTTTGGCCGAGATCTTAGGAATTTTGGCCCTCCTGCATTTCTGTACCCCCCCACACCGTTTTCTTTTCCCCAGTTGGTTGCTTCGGGCTGACGTTGTTTCCACAATGGGGTTTGCTTTGATCTTATCTGGGGAGTTGTTACCCCGTGTTTTATTGACTTTACCAGTTAAACTATCTTGGGTACTATTCCCCAAAGTGATAATGCTATGCTCTTCTGAGACGGTACTTGTTTCTGGTAATCCCAGGTCAATGAGGCGTTGGCTAATTCGCCTCTCGGGGGTTACACTGTTCAAAATACTGCCCAGCGATGAACTTTTAGCATTTAGGAATTCAGTTGATAATCTTTCATCCATGAAGGCAATTTCTCTCTCTAGGACGGCTACCGCCCTGGTGAAGTAACCGTCTAGTGTACCAGCAAAGCTTACCCCACTAGGCTTTGGTGGAAGTGATCCCCCATTATCATTTGTCAAAGCCATCTAGTTTAGGCAGCAATAATGAGTGCTAGTTGTAATGGGCAAAAACAGCAAACAACCGTGTCATACAGGCAATCCGAGATTAAACGATTAATTACAGGGGGTATGTCAAAGTCACCTGGTCAATCGATTTTACAGGATCCGTGTTGTTAAGGGGGTGGCCAAGCCCAGCCTCCTCCGGCCTCCTCCGGCCACAGAGGGCCCGCCCTTTGCCCGGGCTTCGCCCGGCTCGTCCCGCGCGCATCCCGCGATGCGCGTCTCTGGTGCTGATTTAAAGCACCTGGTCGTTTCTGGGCTGGGCATTGCCGAAGGTGTGCAGGGTGCCGCTCTGCTTTGTGGGAAATGTAGTCAGCTGGCAAATGACTACTCGATGCCCCCTGATGCGAGCGTTTCCGCGAAGCAGGAAACGTGAGTAGTAGCGTTGTAGCACTTGACAGGGGGTTTGTAGTTCAGCCCCAGTCCTTAGGTCCCGCAGCTGCTGCTCTCAAACTTCACCACGCACAAGAAAAGAAAGGTCTCCCACAGTGTCTTTCTCTGGTGCTGTTTTAAAGCAGCTTGTCGTCTCTGGGCTGGGCGATGCCGAAGGTGTGCAGGGTGCTGCTCTGCCTTGTGGGAAATGTAGTCAGCTGGCAAATGACTACTCGATGCCCCCTGATGCGAGCGTTTCCCGCGAAGAGGGAAACGCAAGTAGTAGCGTTGTAGCGCTTGACAGGGGGTTTGTAGTTCAGCCCCAGTCCTTAGGTCCCGCTGCTGCTGCTCTCTAACTTCACCACGCACAAGAAAAGAAAGGTCTCCCACGAGGAGGCAGTAACAATGCACACAGTGTGTGATGGACTGGTTCAGAGGTCACTCCTGGGTCTAACAAAAAATATATTAGCAAACAGGTAAACTCAAAAACCGATGTTCTTATTCCCGAGGGCATGGAGAGGTGCTGCGTGTGTGGGGGTTATGGACTGGGACTTCTGGTTTCTCCTGCGTGCACATTTATGCAAATGTTTCCTTTGCTGCTAAACTAAAATCCGGGATTCAAATGTAGTGTGTGGTGTTAGTCCACCTGTTTGAAGTGGTAAGACCTGCATTTAACTTTGACACGCAGCAACTTTAAATATGTAAAATTATTCCGGCATGCTCTAAAGTAAAGTGTTTAGCCACACAACACCGAGATACATGTTATTGTCCAAAAAATGCACACAACGAACGCCGAGAATGTTTTCTCATAAGCGCGAGTGCATCTGAGCAAAATATCCATTCAGGGTGGGCGCAGCCTAAGGGAGACAGGGCGGACACCAACCCCGCTTCCAAAGAAGTCCGAAACAAAACCAACGATAATAGATCTCGCCAAGGTAAAGCAGCACATGCGCTACAATGCAGGCGAGACCTAAAAAGTGATGGAAAGAATGCTTGAATTAATTTCAGCCACTGGTAATTACTCTGGCTGCATCCCAATCCATTGTTCTGTTGCACAGTATGTCACCTCAGTTTGGACCCATCTATATGCAAATCAGTCTTGACCTGGCTCCATTCGGTGCAGTCCAGCCCACAATGCTAACCCAGGTCCTCTCTGAACTGGAGCGCAAGCAAGCTAGGACAGAGTTAGCCCTAGGTATGGGTCCGTCAGTCGGGTACAGCTTGGTTCCAGTAACATAGTGTGCACGAAACCCAAGACAGGGCATACCCCTCCCACTTAGGATGACACACTAAAGTATACAAAAAAGTGATGGATGGAATGTTTGATTTAATCTCAGATACTGATAATTACTCAGGCTGTATTCCAATTTTGAACACCATGTCACCTCAGTTTGGACCCTGCTCTCTGCAAATCAGTCTTGACCCTGCTCCAGTCGGAACAGTCCAGCCCGAACTGCCAAAACAGTCCTCCCTGAACTGGAACACAAGAAACCCAGGGCCGGTTTCACTCTAGTTATGGGCTCATCAGCCAGGTACAGCTTGAGGTGATATGGTGTGCAAAATACCAATGTATTGGGTTGTGGCCCCAAGTATTTACCAGTGGCTGAGATTGGTTCACGCATTCTATCCATCACTTTTTTATCCATTTGAAAAGATGACACCACCTTTAGTTGAAATTATGCCAGAGTCGAAGTATCAGCCTATCCTGTAAGAAGGTGGCATATGGTGGTTGCACAGACAGTGTACACTGTTCACTCTGGAGCTAATCACAATGAGGAAAATAGTTTTCAGGGTCAATAGCCTCATGGAGCAATTGTGCATTGGCTCAAAAGTTGTGCGCATCAAGAAGGATAGAACCAAATTAAGTTCACACTGCAGCATAACAAAAGGTACAGGAAAAAACATATCACAACCTTTGACTTAACCAATGAGGGCTGACCAGGCAAATGAGGTAGATTAGCCTCGGTGTCTACTGTTGGCAACTGCAGATCTAATGCTTCTGCTACCATGTGTACCACCACAGCAAATGAGGCACTTTTTCAGTTGGTGCCAAAAGGGCAGTCCAGATCTATCTCCGGCAAGGTATCAAGCTCACTGGCATTTTACAGGCCTAAGTATACTCCATTGAATAGTGAAAGGGCAACATATTATATGCCTCCTCATTATCATCTAGATCATGTGAAACATCCTGAAGGTCTTTAAAGGCATCCGAGCCGAATGAGGTCTCATGTTTTCAAATCTGCTGGTGTCAAAGCAAAGTTATCAAAAGGGGGAGGTTACGTCCATCTACAGGACCTGGTAGGACGTGATAAAGTTACGAAAAAAGGGGATGACCAGGCCGTCAATTTCTAAAGCTGCTATTTATTTCAGCAGACTAGGGGGCAGTGCAATTTGTCACTGTCTCCTGCTAGACAAATTAGCCTTATTCAAAGACAGTTATATAATATTTTTTACAGTTTTTAAATATGCCATACAAAGGGTACGCAACTCATAAAACAGTGCAATGTCACAAAACCAAAATCGTGATCATTAGAATTGAAACAGTGACAAGAAAAAAACTTAAAACATAATTGATAGTCATTTAAAGCAATTACACCAGTATGCAATATTTTTCTGAAACTGTCTCACAATGCCCTATATTTGGCTTCTTAAAGACCAGCTACCCTTGGGGAAAAAAAGAATCATATGCGTCTCTGTGGGGCTGTATCTGTATGTGTACCATCCTGTACAGAGTCCAAACAAAATAAGTTTCCCTCATGGGTGATAAAAGGAAGGGCCGACGCGTTTCCAACCCCCTGTTAGCTCTGGGGATTTTCACCGGGGCTTACACCACGATGTAATCTGTGTATCGGTACAGGTGGAATCTGTGGGCTGCTTGACGTGGGCTGGGTATTTCTGGGCTGCGACTTGTGTTTTAGAGCATGTCCCAATTTCTATTTTGTTTATCAGTCATGGGTACGTTTGAGTTCAGATTGTTGTTTTATAACGGTGTGGGCCGCTGGACGCTTTTTTGTACGACAACAGCCGAGCTTTCTGTTCAGGTAGGTGACAACCAGAAGTTTCATTTGAAAGTAGGAAAGCCTTTATTGCAATTTCTTTCGAGAGTCTGTGCTCCTCCACACCTGCCTTAGCAACCGTCACTCCAGAATGACCGGATAACCTGGAACAAACTAGAGTTCCAAGGATGACCCGTGAACCTCGCGTGGCAGGCCACAGACGAAAGAGAGAGAACCATCATGACATATCTTCTTTTCTTACAGAAAACAAAAAGAAACAAATAGTGATATAGTAAAAAATATTGCAATAATCAAAACTTGCCAAAAGAGAACATACGAAATATGAAAAATAAAGAAAAACAAATAGTGATATATATAGTACATAAATATTGCCATAATCAAAACTTGCCAAAAGAGAACAAAGCATCATACGAAATATGAAAAATAAAGAAATATATCAATGAAACAACATAAGTGAAATATAGAAAAAACAGTAATGATAAATTTATCATAAATTTAAGAAGCATCTTCTTTTCTAAATAACAAGAAAAAGGCAAAATCGATACCTAATAAAGTTATCATATCTCTTTGGAAAACGAATCTCTTGTATTGGTTTTGCTTGTTTGACCTCATACATTTTTTTACAAGAAGTAGATTGTTGCAAAAGAGGCCCTTCATTACAAGTACCAGAATCTTTCTTGGAATACAGAGCAATCCTTCTAAAATTCAAACATTGACCGTTTTCTAAAACAACATGCCATCTGTGAACCTCTTTAACTCTAAGAGGATATGAAAATATATTTAACCCAAACTCTCTTCTGCCTAATTTGACCTTGACAAGATGCAGCCAATGAGGAATTAACTTGGTTTTTGCCACTCTACCTCGCATTTTCTCAAAAGGAACAACATTGGTCACGCTATGGACAGTGGTATTATATGACCACAACATGTCCTCTACAGCTCTTTGAATGTCACGTCCACCCTGAACCGCTAATTGAATAGTACCTTTCACCATTCTATTTATGCGCTCCACTATGCCATTGCCTTGTGGATTAAACAATGAAGCACACATATGCCTTATTCCATGATTTGAAAGGAAATTACGCATGGCCAATGAAGTTAATTGGGTGTCATTATCTGTAACTAGCACACAGGGAAAACTCTCTTTTAAAAATATAGACCTGGGGGCGGAGCTAGCCAGCGACCGCGATGGCCGCCTAAACCGAGAGCTCCTCCGTCTCATCGTACTATCCTTCATTGATCCTTGGGAGTTGCGTCCTGCAGCCTCGGTAGTGTGGCGTTTTAGAGTACGGTGCTGCTGGGGACCCGTTATCTCGCCTCTTTCCCCTGGTAGTTAGCTCTACGGGAGGCGTGGAGAGAGCAGTTGCCTGGAGGAGCGGCGGCCTCAAGTGGAAGGTGCCTCATGGCCGGCGGCTGGATTTCTTCTGCCTGCGGCCCTCGGAGGCGCATTGGACGACTGAACTGCCCCGGCGGAAAGACGCTGTACCGGAGGTGAGCGCCGGAGGCCTCTTGGGGGTGTGCGGTATTGCAGCGGTGGGGGCTTTGTCTTTGGGGACCCCCTCTCCCCCCCCACCCAAAGGGACGAGTTTGGCGTTCCTGGCCCCCTGGGGTGTACACAGCCTAGGTGCACCCAGGGAGTGGCGTGGTGATGATGAGTTTGGTCCCGCGTTAGTGCTGCATGACAGGGAGCGGCTCCTGGAGCGTTGAAGTGCCTGCATGCCCCAGCCATTAAGGCCAGGAGAGGGGGGGGACCGGTTCCTCTTGATTACATGGGGCGCTGCGCCTAGGTGCCTGGACCACTGCGGCTGTGCTGGTGACGACGTGTGAAGCTGCGGGCGCGGGAGCCGCCATTTTTCCCCATCTCCCACTAACTGCTTTGGCTTGAGCTGCCGCACAACTCCACGGTGTGCTCTTTTGGGTGTTCTAACACACACCCCCACGCTTGGACTCCCCCAAGTTGGCAGGCCTGGTGCAGCGCACACGGGCAGAGTTGGAGTGGCCTGGCATTGCTGGGGAAGGAACAGGGCTGCAGCTTGGTCCCGGGCTCTGGGGGCGCTCTTTGAGACACGACCTATCTAGGCGCTGCTTCATCTGGCCCCTTGGATGATATCGCCCCCCCTTAAGTGGCCAGACAGACGATAGCGGCTGAGGGGGACCGATTCTGTTGGGATCGCTCTGTTAGGGACAGCCTGGGTGCGCCTTCTACAATCCACCCACAGGGAGCTTCTCCTGACCGACTACCTTCTGTGGCTTTGCGACATAGGAAGGCCGCGTGGCTCTGCGGTGTGCGGCGCTAGCGCCATCATCGCTTGGTTGCACACGAGGTGCTACGCCAGCTCTTGATACATCAGTGTAGTGGATTGGTCGTTGGCTGCTGACGACCCCTGAGCTGATTCCCGCCTAGTGGGTGTAGCCCTACTGTCGGAATCGTGCGCACGGACGGATCACAGCCTAAGCTCTCCTTTGGCCCCAAGGGGCCCAGGCCTGGAGACGACGCGGGAAGTAATGGCAATGGGGAGCGCGACGCGATGGAGGATGCCCAACAGCAGGACTTGCGAGGCTTGCTCATAGCCATGGAAAAGAACCTCCAGGGGGGAATGACCGCACTGGGAACGAAACTGGACACGCTCACGTACCGCATGGATCATATGGCGGAAAGGCTGGACAAACACGCATGGCGGATTGACATGTCGGAGCGCCGACTTACTGAGGTGGAGAAAGCGCAGACCTCTTTGGATGCTGAGAATAAACAGTTCAGCAGAGCCCCTACTTAACAAGACACGCTCTCGGCGATGCAACCGCCGCATTACGGGCCTGCCCGAGAACACTCAGACTGGGAATATGGAGCTCTTTGTTGAGAACCTCTTGAAGAAACTGCTAGGAGACACAGCTTTCTCTGCCATGTTTGTGGTTGAGAGAGCCTATCGCTCGCTGGGCCCGCGACCTAGGCCAGGGGCTCCCCTCAGGCCCATAATCGCCAAACTGCTTTACTATAGGGACCGCGATGTGGCTTTGAAGATGGCGAGGGATAAACAACCATTGCACTTTGAGGGCTCGGTGCTCTCCTTATATCCGGATTTCACTGCTAGGGTGCAGGAAGCCAGGAAACAGTTTGCGCCAATAAAACGGCAGTTGCGTGAATTGGGGGCCGATTACACGATGCTCTACCCAGCGAAACTGAGGATCAACAGGCAATGGAAATCTTTGATTTTCACTGACCCTAAGGCACTCCAGAGAGCCCTCAGGCACTGGCAGAGGGAGAACCGATCGCCCAGGAACGAGGAGGCTGGTGCTGTGGGTGAATCCTTGGATGAGCAAGAGTGAATGGACCTTGAACAGATAAGCGGCACGATTTATACTACATATTCGTCAGATGGGTGAGGGGGAGGGAATGTTGATGTGAGGATGACCATGCACGATTTTTGGGGGGTATATGGTTTTATGTGGCAGCAGCGACCCATAGAGTAGAGGGACAACATATGGTGATGCAAGGTAACTGTGGCTGCCTGAATGTCTATGCTACTGAGTGACATGATGCCACTTCTTCCTACCCAACAGGAATCCACTGTGATTCCGGCCAAGGCTTCTGGATCGGATATTTTATCTTGTTTCTGTTTTTTGTTGCAGCGCAGGACTACTGCGGACTATTGTCTCTTCATTGTGGGGCACAGGGTTTGAACTGATAGCTGCACAACTCCTAACTTCTTTTTGAGACAGGGGTGGCGGGGGGCAACGTAATGTATTCTTTCTGGTTGATTGCAGATCGTTTTTGCCTCAAGTCATGGGCGCCGCTTGTGACGGATAACACAGGGAGGTTCACGATCACTAGTTGCCACAGTAAGGGCTTGGACATGTGCATAGTGAATACTTATGGCCCCAATTACGACCACCCGGATTTTTATACAGACCTAGCAGCTAAGATTGTACCGCACGCGGGGGAGGTTGGTCTGCTGGGGAGGTGACTTTAACATGACAAGACATTCAGGTCTTGATAGGTCTGACGGCACGGCCCCACATGTGCACCATCGGCCTCTGCCAGGACACTAACTGCGCAACTGACTAACCTGGATTTGCTCGACGTCTGGAGACACAGGCACCCAACATTAGGAGGGTACACGCACTACTCGGCGCCACACAATATACATACCAGAATAAATTATTGGTTTGCTTCATCTCAATTAGCTACTGACATCCAGTCCTGCACTGTTCGTCCGCGCACTTATTCGGACCACTCACCAATCTTATTGCCACTAACCGCGCCGGCACGGCGTATTCCTCCATTCACGTGGCGCTTCCCCCCGTTCTCCTTGATGGATGCCCTCTTTAAAGAAGAGCTTGCGACGTTTATTGAAACCTTTTTTGAGGCTAGTGTGGGTTCTGTCGACTCCTTTCAGTCAGTCTGGGAGGCATTCAAGTTATATGTCAGGGGTGTTACTATTTCTAAACACGCTGGAGTGCTGTAATCGATATGGGGCAGACTTCAAACCTTAGAATCCAAACTCAAGGATTTGGAGCACCAGCGACTCCAGGCTGACAGTGAGGCTCTGACTCAAGCAATAGTAGGGGTATTGCCGGAGTATAATGAGGAGGCAGATGCTGAGGTTAAGCACCTGGGCAAATACGCCACGGCTCGGTCGTACTGTGAGGGAGAGCGCCCGGGCTCAGTTCTCACGCGACTCGCTCAACGGGGCAAGGTTAGGACGAGAATCCCGGTGCTGAGGTCCGAGACGACAGAGGAACCTCTTTCAAATGCACAGGTTGCGGAACGCTTTCGTGAATATTACACAGCGCTTTATGCGTCTCGCGGCCCAGCCCCGGAGGAAAGTATTGTCGATTATCTCTCGCATATTGAGCTCCCGTGGCTCTCTAACTTACACCGTGAATTCCTGGTCCAGCCGTTTGAACGCGATGAAATAGTTCTTGCGCTCTCCACTATAAAGGGAGGGAGCGCGCCTGGTAGTGATGGCCTCACGGTGGCCTTCTACAAGGCATTTTCGGACCTCCTGTTACCACACCTGCTCCCCTTATTAGATGACATGGCCAATACGGGAACTATGCCGCCCTCCATAAAAGAGGCGATTATTGTCACGATCCTTAAGCCTGGCAAGGACACGGGAGACTGCGCATCGTATCGCCCCTTGTCTCTTATGAACGTGGACGCGAAGATTTTCGCTAAACTCCTCTCCAACCGTCTTCAACCGTTGGTCACCACCCTGGTGGCACCGGAGCAGGCCGGTTTTGTTCCCACTCGTAATCTTACGTACAATCTTAGAACGGTTTTTGAGGCCTTTCAACATACGCGCCCGGAGGTGTCAGCAGTGGCTGTTTTCTTGGACATGGAAAAGGCCTTCGCCTTCGACTCAGTTGAGTGGCCTTTCCTTCGGCATGTCCTGGGTCGGATGGGAGTTGGACAATTGTTTTTACAACTCCTGACGGTGTTATATTCTTCCCCCATGGTCCGTATACGTATTGGCTCGTTAATTACTGACCCCCATCAGGATTGGTAGGGGGACAAGGCAAGGCTGTCCCTCTCCCCGATCCTATATGCATTAGCGGCCGAGCCTCTCGCCTGTGCTTTACGGGAATATCACAGCGATAGGGGCATTCGCTTCCCTACATATAATCTGATCGTCTCCACTTACGCGGACGATTGTATGTTCGCGATCCTGTGACACACCAATCTGCGGTCCTCCGTGAAGTGGTATTGTTTAGCTCCCTCTCTGGCATTCATGTTAATTGGAACAAATCCATTATGTTCGCACTGACGCCCGCTACGAAGAAATTTGACCCGGAGAACCCACTACAGTGGACTACAGACGCTGTGCGTTATTTGAGGATTCGCCTTCATACTGATTCGGAGGTCGTTATACGGGAGAATTATGGCACATCTATCTCAAAGTTAGAGGACGATGTTGAGAAATGGCTCACTCTTCCGCTCTCACTCCTGGGGCGTATTTCACTTATGAAAATGATTGTCCTACCACGTTTCTTGTTCTTGTTTAGTAACATTCCTATGGTTCTATCGACCCACTTCTTCCGGCAGTTAAAGGCGCTTATGGTCCGACTTCCATGGGCAGGGAAGCAGCCAAGGGTGGCGTGGAACATTTTAATCCGTCCGTATGCTGCGGGTAGGCTTAACGCCCCGGATTTGGAACTATATTACCATGCGGCACCATGTTCCCACGCCTATTACTGGATACATGGCCCACTAGATATCCCTCACGTGTGCATCGAAACGATTGTCGCAGACCCGACCCCTTGCCTGCGCTGTTATCGAAGCCTCGGGACCGACGTACGGGTATTCTGGACTCATTGAACTTGGTCACGCAGGCTTGGCACCACATGATGGATATCCAGGTGTGCACCCTGATGTATGCCTTGAAGGCGGCAATAGAATGGTGCGCCTGGCTGACCCCGTGTAGGGAGAAGGGAGTGATATCGGCAATGCGTATGTTGAATGTACACAATATGGGGGACCTGTTTGAGGGGGGAACAGTGCAAACATGGGATGGGATTGCATCTGGGGATGCTCCATTCCCGTTACTTGCACGTTTTCAGTTTCATAGGGTACGACACGCTTTGAGAGAGCTTTTGGGTGATGATATGGAGGAACCACCGGCATATGACTATGTAGTTAACTCCAAGTCCCCCGTTAAATTGATAACTAATCGGTATCGCATTGCCGTCTCTGAGAGAACGACGGAGTATGCGAAACCAAGACTGGCATGGCAACTCGATTTACAAATTAAGCTGCAGGAGGAGATGTGGCAGTATTGCTGTACTAGCGCTAGAAAGGTGTCTCTGAATCGACGTCACAGACTTCTACACTTTAAGTACCTGAACAGATCATATTACATTCCTGACAGGTTATACAGGTTCAAGTTGCGGGATAACCCGAATTGTGAAAGGTGTGGTGCTCAGATCGCCGATTTCCTCCATGTTGTGGCCTGGTCCTGTTCGGTCGTCCTCTCCTTTTGGCACGCGGTGTATGGGGAGGTCAACAGAATTACGCACTTGCCGCTGACCCCGGACCCGCTCTTAGCTCTATTGGGCTACTCGAAGCCCTTGCGCCCAGTACACAGGCGATTAATTGACATGGCTTTCCTTATAGCTAAATGGTGCATTGCGCGCACCTGGATGAGAGGCCCTCCCCCCACACTTAAGTCCAGGTCGAGGGAATTGACATACTGCTGCAAGCAATCTGAGCTTTATAGTGTCTTGATGCCACCGCGCAACAGGCCCAAGAATTTTTGGTCCTTGGTTTTGGACGGAATGCTTAATCGGGATGCCATGGTGAGGGAGAGTGCGTCTGACTAGGGGACGGGGGCTGACTCGGATGGGAGTGCAGAGTCGCCTCAGGAGACGTCCTGTACTGTGCCTCTATATGACCCTAAGTGACATACCTCGGGAGGGTGGAGACACTGACACTGGTCCATGGGAGGAATTGTACTTGTCTGCACTTTAGAGAGACACTCTTAGCATGCAGTTGCCTGGTGTTGTGGGCCTTGGATGTTTGCAGGGGCTTTGTACAGTCCCATTTCCCTATGCTGATTTGATTTATGCCTGATGTGCAACTTACCAATGTGCATGTGCTTTTCTTTTCTTATGACTACTGCCATAGTTTATTGCCAATTATGATGTTAAATTTCCTTGGTTTGTTTTCTCTTCTTTGAAATGCCAATAAAATAAATGATAAAAAAAATATATAGACCTAAGATGAATAATAACATTGTCAGAAGTAATATTTCTCAAAAACTCTACAAACACCCAACGTGAACATACATCCACTAAAACCATGGCAAATTGATACTCAGAAGAGAGAAAGTCCATCGGACCAATGAAGTCCAAACAAACCTTTTCCCAAGGCAAATCCGCACGAAAAGAGATAGATAGATAGAACCAGGAGTTTGAGAATTAATCTTCAACCTCTTTTCGCTTTCCTTATACAAAGAAAAATCCTCAACCCAACCACGAACATCGTCATCAATCCCTGGCCACCAAAAATTTGCCTTTAGACATTTGATGGTCATAGTTTGTCCAAGATGACCCTCATGGGCCAAAAGAAAAAGTTTCTTCTTGAGAGACTTAGGTGGAACAAATTTTTCATCTCTCATAACCAAATCATCAGATCTTCCGACACTCAGCTCATCTTGTAATTTGACAAAGCTACGCAGAGAAGGCTTTAAATCACCCTCACGTATAGCATTAATTAATTCAACAAAATCAGAATCTTCACTAACTGCTTGATGCCACTCTTCTCCAAGTATGGGCGAATTTTGCAGATCTGCGGTCCGCGAATTTAAGCGAAATCGCAAAAAAGTCCGCAAATTCGAGGATTTTCCCGCGAACTCGTGGCTTTTCCTACACTGCAGCTGCATAAAGGGCCAGAAGATTTGTCTCCACTGACCATGTGTGCCTGTAACTTTGCCACCGTGCCAAAAGGCGCCGAGGTCCCTTGAGTGAGCTGTCCATCATAGTTGGGAAAGGGCGGGAAGACGTTTGATACCGCTAGTGTGTGGTGAGGGGCTTCTTTGCATGTCATCAACATGCCTCTTGTGCATAAAGAGTCAGAGAGCGAGCAGGGCAGCAGGTGAGGAGAAAGCAGCCTCCTGTATTACCCGAGGGAGGTCTTTGCATCCCTGAGTTTCTCAAGCACAATCCCCGTGTAGTTCCTGTGACCAGGAGGCTGCTGCTCTGCTTTCTCTCTGACCCTTTATACACAAGAGGCATAGAGGGTATTGCAGCTAATTTTCGACTGCAGAAATGGAGTTAAAGCACACTTGCCCAGCCTCGACCGTGCTCACTAATGTTTTGGGCTGATTAAAAGGTTACTGAATTTGAGCTTCAACTCAGGCACCTGCTATATCTGTAAGTGCTTCCTGTTGAGGTTGTGACAGGAGCCTCGTGCCTGAATGAATCCTGCACCGGAGCCACACCGTAAGGCAAACCGGTGGCCGGGTCCTCAGCCGACCGATTAACTTGATAGAGATTGACTCTCCGAATATCCCAACACTCGGTAATCCAAAGTGACAACCTAAAGAAACTACAGCCAATGCAATATCTAGGACAGCTAAAGCCCTAAACAGTCCACAAGAAGAGTGAGCCGCACAGCACCATCCTCCATGTGAGTACCCGGCCGGGTCCTCACGTGAGTTCACAATTCCTTTTCTTAACCACTGACTGGACACTTCACAATCACCTACACTGCGCTCTATTGTAGAACCAGAAATCCCCACATCAACAGTCCTGAGGAGACCCAACACCCAGTAGAGGGTCGAAACGTCGTCAACAAAACTTACAGAAAGGAACATCTAATAACCAGTGGCATCATACACTTTGGCTTGTCGCAATGTATAATTGAATGGTCGCTTTTTGTATATATGGAAACCTTCTTTTGTAATAATCACTCACTGTATATAATCACTTTTGGTTCCATGCTTCACCTGGGGATACACTGCACCAAGAATATTGCTTTTTTGAATGTTGAAGAAAAGTGATTTATACCCTTTCTTTGCGAGTACTATTTACATTATATATATAGATAAAAGGTCTGATAAACTAACTGTGTAGAGAGTTCTCCTTGTTCACATACATTTCTTGGTCCCTTACAAACGTATAGCCATTGTGCATGTGTATTATATATATTGTTGCTCTATTTTTCCACTGGAGCCATTGTTTCTTTGTATAAATGTATTACCCTGGTTCCTTGTGAGTAGGGTTCCCCTGTAGCAAAAGTGTCATGCTCAATAACAGCATAGTTTCGCTCTGAACTACTAAGCGTTCTTGTGAAAGGATAGTACAAATCCCATGAGCACTTGCATCAACTGTAATGTAAGTGTCTCTACCAGGTTCTAAAGTAGTGAGGATACCTGCATTAACAATTTCATTTTTTATGTTATCAAAAGCTTCAGTTTGTTGAGCTTTCCAAGCAAACTGTACTCCTTTTCTAAGCAATAAGAGTGAAGCTTCAGTTTTATGAGCAAAGTTAGAAACAAATTTAGAATAGTATTCAACTAACCCCAAAAATGATTTTAGTTGATCCATGTTAGAAGGAGTAGGTGCAAGTATTATGGCTTTTAATAAATCTTCCTTTGGTTTGACTCCAGATTGAGAAATGGAATATACAAGATAATCTATTTCAGTCAATAGAAATTTACATTTATACTTTCTCAAGGTAAGACCAGCATTAAGTAAAATGTGTAATACTTTAGCTAAATTAGAATTATGCTCTAATTCATCATCACCAGTTATGATAATATCATCTTGGAAATAATGTACATGTTTCAAACCCTTCAATAAAGACTGCATCATATGTTGGAAAAGGCTGGCTGCAGAAGCCAGACTGAAAGGAAGTCTTTTAAATTGAAATACACCTTCAATTGTTAAAAATGCAGTTAACTTCCTAGAATCAGGATGTAGTATTACTTGATGATAGGCTGATCTAAGATCGAGTTTGCTGAAACATTTAGCCTTATCCATCAAGAGTACCATCTCCAAGATATTAGGAAGAGGGAATTTATCAACGATGATGCTCTGATTAAGAGACCTGAGGTCCACACAAAAACGTAGCTTACCATCTTTTTTTGGGTAACCACACCGGAGAAAGCCACTCTGAGGCCTCAACCGGTTGTATGATGTCTTGCTTCTGCATGTCCTCAAGCATTTCCCTAAATTCCTTTCGTATAGCAATAGGAATTCTCCTAAGGGTTTGTTTAACTGGTTGTGCATTGTCCTTAAGTTTGATTTCATGAACATACCCCAAAAGTTTACCCAGATCAGGGCGAAAAACAGCATTATATTTTGTCAAAACAGAATCCATATTGGGAAAATCTTCAACAACCAAAACTTTGTCAACAGATCTTGGATCTAAAATAATGTGCAGGTCATGTTGTTGAACCCAACCTAGAATTGCTGGACCATCTTCAGAAATGTAAACCTTTTCAAAAGCAGACCTTCCCTTTAATTCAAAAGTAGTTTCCATGACACCCTTAATATTAATCACTTCACCCCTATACCCTTTGGGTGTGATATCGCTATTCAAGAGTGAAAAATCAGACCAACAATTTTTAAAAATGCGAAAAGGAATAATAGTGAACATTGAACCTGGATCAACTAAGAATGTCACTGAAACACCATTCAAGACAAAGGAAGCTTTAGGTCTTTGTAAAACACCAGGACAATCATCTTTAATGCAAAGAGTAATGTCAGGGGAAACAAAGTCTTCATCAACAAAGGCAACCCTATTCATAGATGGATTTCTACACACTTTGCTGATGTGGCCTCTCTTCCCACATTTCTTACATAATTAATCTCGAGCAAAGCATCCATAAAAATCTGCAGCATGAGTCAAACTCCCACAATGATAACAACCAACAAATGTGTTTTTGTTGTCAGAGAAAGTTCCTTTAGACTTTGTTTTAGAAATAGAAATTTTAGGTTTAACATCAGTAGGCTTTGTATCAATGTCTAAAGAAGTGTCTTCATAATTTTTGTTGACACCATTTACTGTGTCTTCTTTCTTTGACTCAAGAGCGTGCATCTCTTTCATGCATTTATCTGATTCCTCAACGACTTTAGCGACAGCAATCGCCTCCATTAATGAAGGATTCTTAGCTGTCCAGAGCTTCTCTTGCATCCTCTTATTCTTACATTGTACTATCAATTGGTCTCTGATAAGTTGCTCAGCCATCGGACCAAAATCACACTTAACAGATAGTTCTCGTAAACGGGTTACCATTTGATCAACAGTTTCTTTATCCTTTTGAGGAACGGTATAACATTTGTGTCTTTGCATAACAATGTTGACTTGTTTTCCAAAGTACTTTGAAAGTCTCTGTTTTGCCTCATTACATGGATTGTCAATTGGTTGACCATCTGCCCCTATAATTTCTGGCAAAAACTTAAAGACGTGTTGACCAGCTTTTCCAAGTGAATTCAAAAGAATGGCTCTTTTCCTCGAAGCTTGAAATCTGAGACCATCAATAGGCTCCAGGTTATTTTCGAAGATACCAATCCACTCCTCCCATTCAATTGAAGGAGTGTCACCTTCAATAAGGAAAGCTGAAGGAGGAGCTATCGTTTGATTGGCAGCCATGAAAAATCAGTACACCACTGGAAGAAAGAACATGCAAAGCAATGGAGGTAAGGCAGGAGTAAAATAAATAAAAAATTATAAAGAAATATTAGATATTCTGTACAGTTCTGCTGGTTGGCAACAATAACTAAGAAAAAGTCCTCCAAAATAAATGATATCAAATGTAGTTTGTGGTTGGAAAGATGACTGTTGTATGAAAAACAAAAATTCTATTATACTTAATCTTGAGTCACCATTTCAATTTAAATCTGTTAACCAATGATGCTACTGTAAATATTCAACAAACAAGAAAGATAAAAGAACACGGGAATATCGTATAATCAAAAAAGTATATTTTCTTATTGTAGATCATATAAAAAAGGGTACATACATAATGAAAGATAACTCTCATATAGACATTTAAGCAAGGCAATTCATTGTGGAAACCTATGCTTCAAATGTCAAAAAACAACCAATGCTAAAAATATATATATTAAGTGCTGTGTTGCAAAAGTCAATCTACAAATACACTTAAAATATCTCTTGAGAACAAGGATTAGGAAGATAGAGTTGACGTTTAGATCTTCTTGGTGTAAATCCTTCAGACCATCCTCAGGACTATGAGACAATGTAACATAAGACCCCTATGGAGAAAATACAAATAAACCAAAATGTAATTCTCTATAAATGCCAATCAATTACAAGAAATAACAATGATAACCAGTGTTGTTAGATAACCTCACTTTTGGTCAATCCGACATATTCAATGATTAAAGTCAGTGACATTTGTCAATACAAATTTATTTCCAGAGAAAGATGTTATGCTAACCATCTTAAGGCTAAAAGTTTTTTAATGGTTCTTACTTGTGCTGGAAAATTCTTAGAAAATATGCTTCAATCAGATTCCAAGATAGGGAGCATATTGCTCCTTGAACCATCAGCAGGGCAATAAGTCATATTTCTGAAAATAAAATGAGTACCATTGATCTCATTTGCTCATTTAAGTTTACTTTGTCAAAGGATTTAAAATAGATGTCCATCAAATACCTGGTGGTCTCCAGATGGGACCACTATTGAGAGATCTTCAATTAACGCTCTTCACTATAGACAGGTCGAGTTGACAATATTCAGAATATAATCTGTATCACAATTCAGAATTTGTTTCACCTGAAAATGTCATATCTGTGACTCAATATTAAATATAGATATATTCTAAAGGAGTCTGAGCTTATTGACGATAGATTATTATCAGTCTCAAAAAAAGGGGGGGAAATTAACTGGCGTCATCAACTGACACAAAATGCAGTGGGCTGTTATTGTAAAAAATCACCTTTAGTGTGCGCGTTCACTAACCAGCCACATTGACTTCACACTAACTTAGAAACTGTGAACTTGATCTGGCGGCACTTGACATCCACCTACTCAACTCCGGAGCCACCCACATCAGGGGTCACCTACTGGACCCGGTGTTCACCAGCTCCCCCGCGATGCAAGCGAAGGAGGCCCTTCCCCTCCCCTGGACAGACCACTTCCTAGTCCTCTTCCAATTACCTGATACTCTCAGGAAACCCCAAAAACTCCCCACTTATAGCAAGGACAGGACCTGGTCCAGACTTTCCACGGAAAAATGGGCCAATATCCTCGAAAGGACTACCCCTACTTATACAGAAGACCCGGCCATCGCAGACAAAAAGTTCAGGGACTGGATTACTTCCTCCCTGGACCTAGTACTCCCACTCAGAACTAGGGAAAACAAAAATGGCAAACCTGGGTCAGCCCCATGGTTCACCGCGGACCTCCGCATACTACGCAAAAACTGCAAAAAAGCCGAGCGGCTCTGGAGGAGAAACTGGCAGCATGCCGACAAAAAAGTCTATCAGACCACAGTTAGACTCTACAAAGAGGCCATCAGACAAGCTAAAACCTCGCATTACGACACGCGGATACAGGAATCTGCTAACTCAGCCAGAGAATCCTTTTTAATTGTAAAGGAGCTGCTTAAAGTCCCCATCACACCCTCTCCCACTACCCCTATAGTCGACAGAAGTAATGAGCTAGCGAATTACTTTAATGACAAAATCACTCGTATCCTAACATCCCTCCCCCCCTCTGGTTCCACCAGTCACATGGAAAGCCGCCTACCCCTAGACCAGGCAGAAAGTAACCCTCGACCCATACTATCAACTTTCCGGCCAGTAACCAGCCTAGAAGTTGAACAAACCTTCACGAAAATAAAAAGCGGATCACCTCTGGACCCAGCACCACTCAGGTTCCTTAAAACCGTAACCTCAGTCATCATACCCACTGTCACGGAACTCATCAACAGCTCGCTCGCCCACGGATCTGTCCCTGACAACTGGAAGAAAGCTGTGGTAAAAGCACTTCTAAAAAAACCTCAGCTGGACCCAGCGGATATGTCCAACTACCGTCCAATATCCTTACTCCCGGGTATTAGCAAAATAACAGAGAAGCTGGTAAACACACAATTATCCCAGTTCCTTGAAACCAACAATCTGCTCAGACAATCCCAAACCGGTTTCCGCCCGGGCCATGGTACAGATACCGCACTTCTCGCCGTCATTGAAGAAACAAGGCGCATATTGGACTCAGGAGGATCAGTGGCAGTGATCCTCCTGGACCTAAGCGCAGCCTTCGACACGGTTAACCACCGTGTCCTTCTCAACAGACTGGCGGATGCAGGGCTCACCGGGATGGCACTCAGTTGGATTAAGTCCTTCCTTACAGGGCGCACATTCCAAGTGTGGGATGAAAACCACCACTCATCCATCCTTCCACTCACAAGCGGTGTCCCTCAGGGCTCCTCCCTGAGCCCGACGCTTTTCAATGTATACATGGCCCCTCTTGAGGATGTGGTAACACCATTCAACATAAAAATGGTAAACTATGCCGACGACACCCAGCTGGTCGTCTCTTTATCCCAACTGATCGACCACCCAGAAAACCTGACCAACTGTCTTACAGGAATCCATAACTGGATGAACCACTCATCCTTAAAACTAAATGGGTCAAAAACGGAGGTGATGCTCCTAGGAAAACAATGGACGACTATCCCTCCAGCACTTTGGCCAGACGTGTTTGGGGAAATCCCTCCCCCGAAACGTGAAATTAAGACACTTGGTGTGTGGCTCGAGCCAGAACTTACTATGATAACTCAAGCAACCAAAACCTCGGGTACCTGCTTCGGGCTGATGCGCACGACCCGCAAGATTCTCCCCCTACTGCCACCTACCTCCAGGAAACTACTTATCCAGGGACTGGTATTGTCCCGCCTGGACTATAGCAACCTGGTCTACCTGGGAGCCCCTGAGGCCACACTGACGAAGCTCCAGCGGACACAGAACGCGGCGGCGCGCCTGCTCACCAATACCCCCTCCAGAATGTCCGCCAAGCCGGCCCTCAAGGCCCTGCACTGGCTCCCTGTGCGCCAAAGGGTGCAATTTAAAGCAATGTGTACTACACATAAGCTGATCAACGGATCTGGTCCTGCGATCCTCAGTAAAATGATCACTCCCTATACAGCAGCCAGACCCTTACGATCCCAGAATGAAAACATGGCTCGCGTTCCTAGATTCAAACGATCTCGGACAGGACAACGACAATTTTCCGTCCAAGCAGCCGCTGGATGGAACGCTCTTCCCCGCTCCCTGAGACTGGAACCCAACTACCTGCCATTTCGCAAGAAATTGAAGGCACATCTATTCCCTAAATAGAATCCCCCCTTAAATATCTCTCCCCTCGCCCTCCCCCTCATCAGGATCACAACCCTCACAGCGCGGGGATGCCCTTGGGTCACCAGGCGCTTTAGAAATCGCTAAATAAATAATAAATAAACTTATTTAGACTCCATAACCAGTGACCTATTCATAGTTGTACATCTTGCAGGTTGAAAGGTGGTGTAAAGCACGTGAAAAAAACGGCTCACAAATCGCTGAATGAGACTCACAAACAGTGTCTTATTCACTATTCAGCGAAATAGCGTGTAACATCGGGCACTAGTCAAACAAGCATTCAATACTGCTCACAGTCACAAAACTCTTCAGTAGTACGTGAGACAGCGTGCTAACATTAATTCAAGCAGTCCTTCTAACTTATTCTAATCAAATGGATGAGTGGCAGGAACCGGCAACAATCCTTCGTTCTGCTTGCATAAACAATGCGAGCAGCGACGGCGTTTTTAAAGGTCATGCCCCGGAAGTACTATTGCGCTTACGCGAAGCTGCAATATCTTATTTTAAACAAAACAAGGGCAGTCGTTGATGATTTACGATAATATTAAAAAAAGAACTTCACTTTTACTGCTGTTGTTGACTTAAATCCTTTTTAGTTAAAGAAAAAAGGAGCTTTAGAGGGTAAAGCTAGTCAATAGGTCGCCCTCCACTCAATATGCAACTACTACACAACGAGACCTAGACTATGGGGGCACATGTAGAAATTTCACCCTTATTTAGGAATTTTCGTTTGTTGCTCTTCGTTAGCAAACCTTACTCCCCTTCTTAAATATTAAATGGGGTAGCCGAAATACCTGAGGGTAGTGCTAAATTCAAACAATTGCCTGATTCTCATTCACCAATAAAATACAGTTGTGAGACCAATCGTACCACACTTAATCTTTCTCAAATTCTCATAGAAAATCGCAATTTGAGAATCGCAATTCCAAGGATGCAAAGGACACCTGTTGCACCCCTGGAATGTGCCTGTAAGTACAGATTCCTGTGCGCCACATGGCACTTTGAATTTTTTTTTTAAAAATGCATTTTTAAAGGAAATTGCAAAATACCATCTACTTGGAGTAGGTGGTATTTTGCGATTCCTTAAATACTTGAGCAAAATAAGGAATCGCAATATTTGCGATTCCTTATTTTCCTAATATGCACCTACATATCAAAACGTCATTTGGGATTCGCAAATGCCAAAATTCGCCGAATTTCGGCGTTTGCGAATCGCAAATGGCTACCTACATATGCCCCTTTGTTCTCATAACACTCATAGTTCTAATTTACTATGAATATCAATATTCCAATATCCATGACATAACATATCGGAAGATTGATATTCAGAGGAAATTAGAACTATGAGTGTTGTGTTTTTAATATTATCGTAAATCATCAACGACTGCCCTTGTTCTGTTTAAAATAAGATATTGCAGCTTTGTGTAAGCGCAATAGTACTTCTGGGGCATGACCTTTAAAAACGCCGTCGCTGCTCGCATTGTTTATGCAAGCAGAACGAAGGATTGTTGCCAGTTCCTGCCACTCATCCGTTTGATTAGAAGTAAGTTAAAAGGACTGCTTGAATTAATGTTAGCACGCTGTCTCACGTACTACTGAAGAGTTTCGTGACTGTGAGCAGTATTGAATGCTTGTTTGACTAGTGCCCGATATTACACGCTTTTTCGCTACGTAGTGAATAAGACACTGTTTGTGAGTCTCATTTAGCATTTTGTGAGCCGTTTTTTTCACG
The DNA here is from genome assembly GCF_964261635.1 of Lissotriton helveticus. NCBI lineage: Eukaryota > Metazoa > Chordata > Amphibia > Caudata > Salamandridae > Lissotriton > Lissotriton helveticus. Next base: position 380,583,690 of record NC_136061.1, on the reverse strand, counting down.
TGCTTTACACCGCATGTCAATTTATAATCTTTTAGAATTAAACCATGCGGTTAGTCAGCCAGCAAGATGTACAACTATGAATAGGTAATTGATTACGGAGTCTAAATAAGTTCACAGTTTCTAAGTTAGTGTGAAGTCAATGTGGCTGGTTAGTGAACACGCACACTAAAGGTCGTTTTTTACAATAACAGCCCACTGCATTTTGTGTCAGTTGATGACACCAGTTAATTTCCCCCCCTTTTTTTGAGACTGATAATCATCTATTGTCAATAAACTCAGACTCCCTTAGAATATATCTATATTTAATATTGAGTCACAGATATGACATTTTCAGGTAAAACTAACTCTAAATCATGTTACAGATTATATTCTGAATATTGTCAACTCGACCTGTCCATAGTGAAGAGCGTTAATTGAAGATCTCTCAATAGCGGTCCCGTCTGGAGACCACCAGGTATTTGATAGACATCTATTTTAAATCCTTTGACAAAGTAGACTGAAATGAGCAAATGAGATCAATGGTACTCATTTTATTTTCAGAAATTTGACTTATTGCCCTGCTGATGATTCAAGGAGCAACGTGCTCCCTATCTTGGAATCTGACTGAAGCGTATTTTCCAAGAATTTTCCAGCACAAATAAGAACCATCAAAAAACTTGGAGCTTTAAGATGGTTAGCATAACATCTTTCTCTAGAAATAAATTTGTATTGACAAATGTCACTTACTTTAATTGTATTGTATTGTATTGTATTGTGATTTGTAAAGCGCGATTGCTGCCCAATGGGCGTCCAAGCGCTAAAGCATGGAGAGCAGAGCTGAGGGTGGCGGAGACTGAGATTTAAGTGGGCCTTGCAAACAGAAAGGTTTTCAGTTGTTTGCGGAATGAGAGTAGGTTAGGGTTGGACCGGATTTGTAGTGGGAGTGAGTTCCACATTTTAGCGGCCTTTAAGGAAAACATCCTTCCTCCGGTCCTAGCTCTCCGTACTCTTGGGACTACGGAGAGAAAGGCCTCCGTGGACCGAAGGGGTCTATTAGGGTGGTATTGAGTGACCAGTTTGTTAATGATCGCTGGACCCGACTTCCAGAAAGCTCGGTGGGCAATACATAGTGCCTTGAAAGCCACTCTCTGTCTCACTGGGAGCCAGTGTAGGCTGCTCAATGCGGGTTTAGCAGACTGCGTCCTTGGAATCTGTAGCAGGGCGCGGGCTGCGCAGTTCTGGACCACCTGTAGCTTTCGCATGGACGTCTCAGGGGCTCCCACATACAGGGCGTTGTTTGAATCCAGCCAGGACTGAATCAGGCCCTGAACTGCCACTTGTTTGGCTTCCATTGGGAGGAGGGGGAGGACTTTCTTTAGAGTTCTAAGTAAGCCAAAACAGATGGCGGATAGTTTAGTGGCCTGGGTGGAGAAGGAGAGGTTTTTGTCCAGCCATACTCCTAAGCTTTTTACGCTTTCTTTGGGAGTGGGAGGGGTGCCCAGACACCCAGACCACATGGAGGGAAGTGACGTGGGTGATGCAGGGCCTAAGAGCATGAGCTCGGTTTTGTCTCCATTAAGTTTCAAAGAGGAGCATGTCATCCACTTTTTAATGTCTTCTAGGCAGTTCATCAGACTTCCTGAGGTGTGACCGGCGCCTTCCTGAGTCATTGAAACCACTAATCATTGAATATGTCGGATTGACTAAAAGTGAGGTTATCGAACGACACGGATTATCGTTGTTATTTCTTGTAATTGATTGGCATTTATAGAGAATTTCATTTTGATTTATATGTATTTTCTCCATAGGAGTCTTATGTTACATTATCTCATAGTCCTGAAGATGGTCTGAAGGATTTACACCAAGAAGACTGAAACGTCGACTGTATCGTCCTAATCCTTGTTCTCAAGAGATATATTAACTGTATTTGTAGAATGACTTTGGCAACACAGCACTTAATACATATATTTTTAGGATTGGTTGTTTTTTGACATTTGAAGTATAGGTTTCCACAATGAATTGCCTTGTTTAAATGTTTATATGAGATTTATCTTTCATTATGTATGTACCCTTTTTTATATGATCTACAATAAGAAAATACACTTTTTTGATTATACGATATTCCCGTGTTCGTTTATCTTTCTTGTTTGTTGAATATCTACAGTAGGATGATTGGTTAACAGCTTTAAATTGAAATGGAAACTCAAGATTAACTATAATTGAATTTTTGTTGATCAACAGTCAAAAATAACTAGTGAAGTGAAATCCCTTGTGGCACACATTGCCTGCTAATATCATTTTTTGCCCAAGCCCTCAAGGGTGTATTAGGATCCCCACCTTACCGTGTCATCTTGCATGAAAAAGGCACTCGTGGTTGGCAAGACGTGGTTGGCAATAAATGAACCAAAGTGCAGACAAAATGGCTGCATGTTACGTTCTTTGCGTTGTTGTGAAATAAAGAGTCACACTTGGTTGGCAATACGCGGTTGGTAGGAAAAACCAAAGCGCATACAAATGGCGGCATGTCACTTCTTTACGTCCTACATTGTTGAGAAGTACAGAGTCACTGTTGTTGCATAGCAACACACCGTGAGGGATGTGTGCGCAACCAATTTCCACAATGTCAGTTTGAATGAACGAGAAACCGTGGTTGCCCAGCAACATGCGAAAGTGGATGCGCACGTAACCAGTCTCGGGCTGACAAAATCAGGCAAATCGGATATAATAAAAATAATGGACAATACCTCAGGAGAGTAGACTCGAGGTACGGTTAGCATCACGCTGAGCCTGCTAGAAAATCAACCATGAGATGGACGATGTGCTGAATCCGAGGTGATATAAGTCGTCGAAGTCACCTGAAGATCGTCGCCAAAATGTTCAGGTAGGTGACAACCAGAAGTTTCATTTGAAAGTAGGTAAGGCTTTATTGTAATTTCTTTCGAGAGTATGTGCTCCTGCACTCCTGCCTCAGCAACCGCCACTCCAGAATGACTGGAGAACCTGGAACAAACTAGAGTTCCAAGGATGACCCGTCAATCTCGCACGGCAGGCCACAGAGGAAAGAGAGAGAACCATCATAACACTTTCATCTGGTGGAGCTAGGGCCTCCCGCGCTGATATCTTAGCACATTTTTCTAGCTAATGATTCATGCCCCAACAGGGGATTTTTACTTAATCCGCTTCTTTCGGTGCAGTTTTCTTTCTTTCTGTAACTGGCATACACGGGAGGTCCTCTCGTCGGTTATACTTGAGCAAAGGCACTGCCAAAGAGTCTTCTAAAACAGTAACTCTGCTTTTTCCTTGTCTCCTATCTATCTATTTGTTTCCATTTTGCGCTCTTTCGTTCTTTGTCTACTTCCCTTGCTCCTATCCCCTCTCACCTGAATCTTTCCCCTTGCCCGCTACACCGCCTAACCCCCTGTCCTTTTGTCCCCTTTGACTAAGTATTCCTTCTCCCCTTTTTGGGGAAAGATCCAATATATATACTCTGGAGTCTCAGCGAACCCACTTAGAGAGTCTTCAGCGCCAAGGGAGCCACTCACATTTGAGGTATGGTATGGCACCCCTTGCCAAAGCACTCCCTCTCCCCTTTTTGGGGAAGGATCCAGTATGTAAGCCTTGGAGTCTCAGAGACCACTCTGAGAGAGTCCACCGTGTTTAGGGAGCCTCTCGGAACAGAGATGGGGAAATTATACCACTTCCCCTGGGATCACAGCTTACTGGACTTTGAACGCAGCTTTGACTCTAGCGGTTTGTGTCCCCGTCACCCTCCCTCTCCTCTTTCCATGCTGTGTCTCTCACCCTCCCCTCCTCTTTCCCTCCTCCATTCTCTGTCTATTTCCCCTGCTCTTACCCCCCTCCACTGAATATCTCCCCTTGCCTGCTTTTTCCCTCACGTATATGTCTTTTTTATTTGTCTCGATCTTACTTGTAACTATGTTGCCAGGCTCTAATAACCGTGTAACCTTTGTAATGATGTAACCTGCAATTATGGTCTGATACTCATGTAAAGCGCTCTGATACTTCCAGGTCTAGCCAGCACTATATAAAACCTTTTAATTAAAAGTTAGCTGAGCCCTAGTAATCTCATAGTAAGACACTGGTGGAGATCAAGCCGAACTCAGTTCTCGCTTACAAATCCACATTTGGGTCAGATCTGTGGCTGGTACTGGGAGAAGTGTGGCTCACCGGTTAGAAGCGGCAGACCTTGAAGCAGAGGTCGGCCCTGGACCAGGATTCAATTCCCGACGCGGCAGGGTCTTGGGTCAATGTCCGCGGACTCGATAATTCTCGCTTAGGTGCCTACGCTAACCATGGGTCCCACTCTGCAACTCTGGGCAATAGCTTGCTTAATCTCCACAAAGGCCCCAGCAACGCCGGGGATGCCTGGCTTCACCTTGGGGTGCCCTCTCACAGGGAAAGCCAGGACGGGTTCCCCAGCGGTATACAGCGCCAGGACGCCACGTAACGAGGTAACAGTGCGCTTTACAAGTATACATACATTACATTACCACTGGAACCAGGGCCAGTGCTAGCCCCGCCAGAACCAGCATAACCTCTAGCAAAGAATTGAGGGTGCAATCGAGAACCAGTGAGTGGCGAATTAGACGTTTACCCGGGTCAGGCGGAGCTGTGGCAGGATCTGCCGGTAAACGTTCGACCGGTAGCCCTAAGGATCCATGGAATCTGAACTCAGAATGGAAACATGCAATGGTCCTTCCCTTGCTGAAGAAGGCCATTGCTGACCCTGCCCAGCCCTCTAATTACCGGGCAATTTCACTACTCCCGGCTTTCTCCAAAATTCTAGAAAAAGACATCAATGGACAGCTATCTCATTTTGTTGAAACGCAAAATTTCCTACACTCTTCTCAATCTGACTTTAGAGCCAGTTTCTAGACTGAACCACCCTTCTGGGAGTCACAGAAATGTTACGACACCGCTTGGACACTGGACATACAGTTGCGCTTATTCTACTGGACTCGAGTGCAGCTTTCGAAATGGTGTCTCACACCGTGTTACTGAAAGCTCTACATTCTTTGGGTGTCGCTGGCCCTGCACTCAACTGGCTTACTTCTTTTCTCACTGACCATACATCCCAGGTTTTTTCCCCTACGGCCAGTTCCAAAACTCATTCCTCTCCCTATGGGGTACCTCAGGGCTCGATCATTAGTCCTCTGTTGTTTAATATTTACGTTTAATATTTACGTTGGACCCCTTGCAAAGAGGCTGGGTTGTCCCTGTTTTCCTACATAGACAACACCCAGATTATTTTCTCTCTTTCCTCTGTTCTCCGGCTGGGGTTGCATAAAATTCCATTGCGGATGCAAACCAATTTTCTTAAACTTAATTGTGAAAAAAGAGAGGTTCTGATTTTGGGGAAAACCAAAGATCTCTGGGGCCCCCATCACTGGCCTGCGGAAATGGGTGCTCTGCCTCAGCCCTCTCACCAAGTCCGCAATCTTGGCTTTAATAGTGATGACCAATTATCAATGCATCAACAAGCCGTGAAGGTAGCAACGACCTGTTTTACCATCTTGAAATGGCTTAAGTAAATTGTCTGGATGTTGCCTAGTTCTACCCAAAAAACCATAATCCAGGCTCTTGTTACCTCTAGACTGGACTACTGCAAAATTCTTTACATTGGGCTAACAAGGATGTGATACGTAAGCTACAGGTGGTGCAGAACTCTGCTGCTAGACTGCTCTGTCAAATCCCCAGAGCCGACTCATTTCTGGCTCCCTGGGGGACCTTCATTGACTCAGGGCTGAGAACCGGATCAAATTCAAAGCTTTGATTTATGTTTAAGATCAAATCGGGAATGGCCCCTCAGTATCTGCAAGCCTTAGCACATCCTTACCGGCCATCACGCACTTTCTGATCCACTACTCAGGCAAAAGTTTTGGTGCCAAGGATCATACTATCTCGCATGGGGGTTCGTTCTTTTGTCTGTTTAGGCCCTTCTTTGTGGAATTCGCTTCCCATGCCACTCTGAACCTGCTTATGGGAATTTCCGTAAATCCGTAAAAACATGGGTGTTAGATCAATAACCTTTACTTGCTTTGTTCATCTCAGGCTGGCGCCGGGAAACCTTTTTTGGGTAGCTGTTGCGCCTTACAAATCTAAAATAACAAAACATAACATTACCTTCTCTTCCAAACTCCTAATCAGCCTCATAATATTTTCTTTGCAGTGATTGTCAGCAGTGGTGGCACATCTGCTATGGCAGAGGATTGTCACCCAACCACTTTTGTGCAGTGCAGAGCAAAGGAAATATAAAATGCCCAAACCAGTCATGCGCACTTTCCCCGCTTTCCATGCAGGTTGCATTGCAGCCTGCAAGATGGGGGAGGCCTACGCCCCAAAAAGATGCCTCCCCTCCCTGATCCCCCCAGCTTTGCCCCTGGTGGTTAGGGGCAAAGCTTGTGCCTTTCCTGGGTGTGACTGGGAACGGCGTTGAATCTGAGGGGCATGTGTAACTATCAGTTGAGACAGCCTTGAAGCTGCAGAGAGTACCCTATCGTGAATTGGCATACATCGAATTTTAAAAGTTGTACCGTCTCTAGTTGGATTATTTTATTAAAAAAAGTAATTATTTTAGAACCCAATACAAAGATATGTTTGCAACTCACAGAAAATAATCACAATTTCTCTCCATACTGCCTTAGAATAACCATTAATATTAATAATTACATATTTAACATATTTACATTGCAAAATTAATATTTGTACTTCAATATTGACAGAAAGTCATTACTGGCGTATTATTTATCAAAGTCCCATGACAAACAATAGGACACAACAGACACAAACGCACACTCTAATCACGGAATTCATTCAAACAGTAATACATTATTACTTATTTCACCCAACATGCTCACTTTTTTAATTACCTTTTTACTTTTTCTGCAAGAAAAGACATCTACAAAATAGATTTTTTTAATGCAGGCATACCATCTGTTTTCTATTCTTTTAAAATGTGCTTTTTGAGCACAACTACATATCAAATAACTTACAATTTCTTAAGTAAACCTGCTTCCAACACTAACTTTTATAACTTTTAACTTTTAACTTTTATATTGTTTTTTTAAATTAACTATCGTTTTTTATATACCAATGTATTTGTATAGCATACTTTTATGATTTTAATATAATCTAATAAAGTGATTTTGACTGACTGACTGACTGATTTAACAGTGACAAGGGTGGCCAACCAATTTTTGCAAAAAGAAGAAGGTCCAATAAGATTTATTACCTCATAACTGACAGACTATACTTTCTGAGAGGCTCAATAGAATATGTGTGAAAGTCCCAAGGTAGGAATCTAGTTGGATTCTGATATTCTGTGTGCGATGCATTATACGTGGGTCATATGGTATTTCGGAAATAGTTGTAAAGCAAATGAAATTCTAATTTGAGTCTCTTAGCAGAGGCAAGTAGCACTTTAAACTGGGAAAAAAATTGTCCACTTAAAATTATTAATTGTATATTAACAGAGTACTTTTATATAGTGTGAATGCAACTCCACATATCAATAACAAATTAAGAAAATAGATTGCAGGTAGTTAGTCCAAAAGAATTATGGGCATGATTTAAAGTTTGGCGGAGAGGTTATTCCATAGTAACAGTGACAAAAGTACCCTATCTGTCAACCAGAAGTTTTGCCCACCTTTTTGACGGAACCTTAGTATATCAGTGATGGAGACTACTTTGTCTCCATCCCTGATCATACTCCTTCGACAGCCTGATAGAAGCAGGGCTATCAGAGGTTTGGTCATTTGGTTATCTGCCCTATTTAGAGTGGGCAGACAAATGTCACATTTTTACCTTCACACATCCAAAACTTGACGGTAAGCAAAAGTAAAAACATTTTAATGACCCCACACCTTAGGAGAAAATTCCCATGGCGAGGGGGGTCCTTGGTTTTTTTTATTTTCAAAAGAAAAATCCCACTTTAGGATATCATGTTTGAAAATAAAAAACAACATTGAAAGTGCGCCTTACGACATCGTCATGTTGACGATGCCATACACGTTCAATGCATTGACATGAATTATTGTGTCTGCGGTTTCTGCCAATGTAAGAGATGTCTCTGGTTTGCAGGAGAGTCGTGACACCAAGGCCAGTCTAGGATTTGTACATTTACCTACACCTTCTTCAGTTTTTTCCTCCTTTTATGCATGTCTGTTATTTGATTATATTGTCTAATTCATGGAAATGGTTAAATGAAGACAAGAGGTTTAATAAGGCTGGTGAGAAAGCCCATTATTTATTTTCACATTTATTTATTTAGTTATGTATTTAATGCAGTGTGGTGGAGACCTCGATGAGTCAACACAACAAACATTTGAGAATAATCTAGAATTCCTACAGGTTTTATATAGATATAAAACAGATAGCATGGAGTTGTTGAGTTATGAGATTAAACCCACAAAAGAGCTAAATTCTGTTATTGGAAGATAATTCTTGATGTGTAGGAAAGTGACACTTTTCTTACATGGTCACCTTCACTTTTTGCTCACTGGTACTGATGTTGGTACTGCTAATCAGGACCCAGTACTGGTGCTTTTTCCCTAAAAACAAGACAAATGCTTATATAAAGAGTTAACACACTTGTAAGCCCCTTTTAAATAGTACCTTTGGTACTCAGGGCATGGGAACTAAAGAGGGTCCCTAAATTATGACACCCAAAGCGACCCTCTGCCCATTACCTGTGTAAAATGCATAGTCCACTGCTGTAAACTCCAATCTCTTCAATTTATTTATTAACTGTACAATTCATTAAAATCATTACAGTAAAAGTGCTCATCTAGAACAAATAATTAAAAACTGTTATTTGTAACAGGGGGTTAAAATATGTTTCGATAAAAAAGTTTGGCTCCCCTCCCCAATTCCACCAAAGTCAAGCTTCCACAGAGTTTTGTGTTTATGGAGGTGTGGCTTTGGTGGCAGTTTGGAATCCCATGTTGTTCTTTGGGTGGCATTATAAGGCTATGATTCATTCCCCTTGGCCTCTGGACCATTAACAATGAAAGAGGCTTTCATGGAGGGGATGCTGGAAGTGCAGACACGCATCAATGCACGGACTAGGCCACCTCAACACCCTTACGCTGGTTTTGTAGTATTCTTCTCCAGGGTTTTATTACGTTCATTTGTCAGTTTTAAGGCAGTCCTGATATGATGGATACATTTCCCCTGTCTAGCTAGGATCATCATGCTAGGCTTGGAAAAACACTTGGCTGACACTGCGCCACATAATTTAGTTCTGTTGGTGGAGCAAATCTGACACAGTAATCGCTTTCCTTCCTTGATAAGATAGGGACAACAACATAGAAGGTGGAGCCACTATTCCCTCTTGTATGGGCAGAGTCTGCATTTAGTGGCTTCCCCTCTACGAGCCCACACAGGATTAAAATCCGTGATTCCTAAAGTGATTAGTTTCATGGACTCAAGCTGAAGGTGTAATAGCTTCATTAGATAAGCCTGGGCATTACCTGCTGTGTAAGAACTATTCAGCGGGTCTAAGAGTGGACTTGAATGTACGGATTTACTGTTCAGGTCAAATGAGATTTCGCACACTTGCTTGTTTATCACTTTTTTCCATGTGGTCAGGGGGATCTCCGGCCTCAATATGCTTTCTTCCACTATATTCAATTTCTCGATCACTTTATCGAGTGCAGAGTGCCAGGGCGTGCAAGGCTCTTCAAAGATTGATCTTAGTTGGTGTTTTAAGGAGTTAGCTGGAGCCCTTAAAATCCTGAGATAGAGTTTTATGATGTCACCCTGGCACATCAAGTCCGGCCTTGCCATTCCCAGCTCCATTCTTAGCCTTGCGTTCCTTGCTGCCCTTGGGTTTTGAAGCAATGTTTTATAGGCTTTAGATTGCGCTATATTTAGGCAGGCATACTGTGACCCAGGGAAAGCCTGGTGGTCATAGCTGATTGCTGGTAGCAGTTTCGCTTTCATAACTTTCAATATTGGGCGGCAGTTGGACTAATTAGATGATGGTTTAGTTGTTTGAGTAGATATATAACCCTGTTGGTCTTTGTTCTCTGCTGTTTCAAATGTGCAGTTGCCTTAGCCAGATCCGTCAGCCAGACCCCTAGGTAATTGTATGACTCCGCCGTCTTAATTTGCACATTGCCCAAATGCCATTGTGCTTTCTTTTTCTGATGGTAGGTCCCAAAGATGACAACCTTGGTCTTTCCTTTGTGTACTGTCAGATTATTGATATTATTAAATTGATGTAATGCAGTTAAGGCTCTTTGAAGACCCACCTTTGTGTAATCCATTGTGGCGGTATCATCAGCGTATTGAAGCACCGGCAGCCTCGTATTTCCAAGTCTTGGTGTTACTAGGCTGGCTCCTTTTAGGGCGTCCCCCAGATCCGCCGTATATAGATTGAAAAGAATGGGAACCAACACGCAACCTTGTTTTAACCCGTTCTCCGTGTTCATTTTCGTGGACACAGTGCTAGCACTGGTTTTGACTCTTACCCAGGTGTCTTCATAGAACGATCTTATTGCCTTCAGTAGGTTCGGTGGAATGCCCCAGTTTTCTAGCTTCCACCATAGTCTTCTGCGCACCACTTTGTCGAAGGCTGTGCTGTAATCCACGAAGCAGCAGAAGAGTGGGGGGATGGTTCTTCGTGGTAGCCTGGGTTGATAAGTAGGCCAATGCCAGTACATTATCCATGGTCGATGCCTGTGACCTGAAGCCGGTTTGATAAGATGGTATAATACTATTCTCTTCTGCCCACCCCTCCAAGTCCTTTAGTAGAAGGTGAGCGTAAGCCTTGGCTTCAAGGTCAAGCTGGGCAATAAGCCTATAATTTGATGGTTTCAAGCGGTCTCCTTTTTTGAAAATAGGGACCAAAATGGAGCCCCTCCAGGAATCGGGGGTAGTTTCTGACTGGAATGTATGGGTATATAAAGGAGTTAGCAAACCTGCCCAAAAGTCGGGGACCTTTTTAAAGACCGGTACTGGAATTTCATTTGGTCCGGGGCCCCATCGTTCTTCATGTTCTTAATGATCTTACTGACCGTAAGGGGATTTAGCTTGGCTGGTGTTTCATCATATGTTTCCGCTGCCGTTCTATTACCCTCAGGCCAGTTATCTCAGCTGACTTTCATGTCACCAGGAGCGATGTTTATTTGCCGGTCTGGGCCCTCTTTGCCGCTGGCCCCTTCTAGACTGTCTTTATGGGCAGCAGTAATTGTATAAAGCTGATTGACATAAATCAGCCAGTCCTCCGTTCTCTCTTGAGATTCCTCTGCTGCTTAGTTGATGTATATGTCTCCACAGGTGGGCTGGGTTCTTCTGTTTTATCAGGGCGAAGACTTTTAGCCATTCCCTTTCCGTGAGGGCGTTTTTGTGTTCCCAAATTTTCTTTCTTAGTGCTGTCCTCAGTAATGCAAACGACGGGCCCTCCAAAAATCTGCCCCCTCTTTTCTTTTTTACTCGGGCCTTACGCAGGAGGCGTTTACAGACTTGTATGTCTTTGTTTAGTCCTACACTGCCCACTCTTGGTTGTCCTTTGGGCCTGATGTATTTTGTCTGGGTGTTCTCAAACTTTTCTTACAGGTCTTCCATGAGATCTTCCCAGGCCTTTATGGGTGATATCGGCGTAGACAGGTTGCCTTCCTGTTTTTCTTCCAGCCATGTTTGTAACATGTTGCCAATCTTGACCAACCATTTGATCCTGCTCAGGACACTGTGTTTTTCATCCCCTCTCGATGCTCCAATGGTTTGGTAGTGTAGAGCTGTCCGAACTGTCGTCTGGAAGACCGCTCTCAGTGGCCTGTGGTCGCTTTCCGACCTATCTTCCACTTCAAAGTCATTCAAGCTGGCCGCCAGTGCTTCGCTGATTATGAGGTAATCAATTCTTGAGATGTCTCTGAAGGTAGGAGAAGGGTCCCATGTGTTCGAGTGGGCTTTTTTCATTGCATGAGTTAAGGTCAGCTTGTGGTTGCTGATGAAGTTGATTAAGGGTGCAGCCCTGCCAGAAATCAGGGGAGGGGATTTGTTAATGTCAAGGTCCCTCAAATTTATATCCCCCGCTAGGATAACCTGGTGAGATTTATATTTACACAGAAGGTCTTCTAATTTCCCCAGCAGCCCCTCCAACTTCTCTTTTATAATGAGCTGGGCTGGATTGAGGTAACAGTTAATTATTAGAAGAGGCATAGGATATGAGTTAATATTCAGGCCTTTGTTTTGATGAGCGTGCAATCCTGTTGTTTTCAAGTTGATGGTTTTAGCTTCGAGAGCACTGTCGTGCTTTATGAAAACTGATAGACCGCCGGCCAGTCGGCCAAATAGTGGTGTGTGATGTGATGTGATGTGAGGAAAATGTATATAGCGCACGAATGCCCAAGGGCATTTAGGCACTCCGGCAGAAAGAGGCCTGAATACCTGGATTGGATCATTTAGATTGAGTAAGTTAGTTTGAGAAAAGTCATGTCTTTAACAGCTTTCTGAAACCGAGTAATGTTGGACTGCTCTTGATGTTTATTGGAAGTGAGTTCCATAGCTTTGCTATGCCAAAGACAAAGGATCTTCCACCCCAGTTGTCTTTCCTGTATTTTGGGGTCTGGAGAAGTTTGCTCTGGGCTGAGCGAAGGTGTCTTGAGGGGTGCTACCAGGTAAGATGTTGTTTCAGGAAGGCTGTCCCTGACCATGCAGTGCCTTATATGCTAAGCAGAGATCCTTAAAATCTATTTTCATGGGGAGCCAATTAAGTTTTTTTAGGCATTCTGAGATGGACTGAAATTTAGGGATGTTCAGTATTACTCTGGCAGCTGCGTTTTGAGTCCGCTGGAGCTTGGCCAAGTGCTGTTTCTGAATGCCCAAATACAGGGCATTTCCGTAGTCCAGTCTAGCCAGGGCTAGAACTGTGACTAGCGTCTTCACTGTATCAGGGGGAATGAAGGTACGTATTTTTTGTATGGATTTTAATGTCAGTAATGTTGCTGGTACAGCTTTGTTGACCTGATGTTGAAAGGACAATTTGTCGTCAAAGATGACACCCAGGTTCCTTACTTTTGTAACTGGGGTGGGGAGCGCACACATGTTGTGGGGCCACCAGTTCTAAGGCCAAAAAGAAGTTACTGATCCAAATAACAGAACCTCTGTTTTAGAGCTGTTTAGCTTAAGACAATTCGACCCCATCCATAGGTTTATGTGGTGCATACATTGTCTAAAGTTATCTGCTGTATCTTCTGGGTTGCTTGAGATTGATACCACAATTTGGGTATCATCGGCATAAGATATTAATCTAAATCCACATTTCCTAATGATGTTAGCCAGAGGAGTTTCGTAAAGGTTAAACAGCGTAGGGATCAACGCGGAACCCTGCAGCACTCCACATGGGAGCGTAAATTCCTCTGAACGGGAGCTGTCAACCTGGACATATTGGTATCTTTTGTTCAAATAGGATTTGACCAATTTTAAGGCAGATTTCTTAACTCCTGCTTCTTCGATCCGTTTGATTAGTATATCATGGTTCACGGTGTCAAAAGCCGCCTACAAATCCAATAGGATTAAGGCGTCTCTGGCACAACTGTCCAGAATTGCCCAGATTTCCTCTGCTGCCGTGACCAGTGCAGTTTCTGTGCTGTGCCCTTGTCGGAAACCATACTGGGAGGAGTCCAGTATGTCTGCCGAGGAGATGAAGGCTGTTAGTTAAGAGTTGTGCATTTTTTCCAATACTTTGGCAGGAAAAGGAATTCTGGCTATGGGCCTATAGTTGCTGGGATCATAGGGATTTGAGTTGGCTTTTTTTTAGTAAAGGCAGGATTGATACCATTTTCCATGCATCAGGGAAGATGCCAGAAGTTATTACTTTTTTATAAAGTGGGTTAAGTTGTTCACTAAAAATACCTGGTGCCATGTGAAATATCATGGGTGGACATGGGTCCGATGGTGCTCCAGATTTAATGGATTTGATAGTTTGGGTTGTTAATTCAATGCTTGGTGGATCGAAGGAGTCTAGGATGCTATTGGGAGATGGGGTTTTTGAGGTGGAGGTGGTTATCATGGTGTCATCCGCGTTTGAAAGAGTCTTGAAGATGGTGAGCACCTTGTCCTTAAAATATACAGCAAGTTGATTGCGGAAAACTACGCTGGTGTCTTTTTTTGTGGTTCTGGGAGTTTGACAAGTTCCTTTAGTGTTGAGAATAGTTCTTTACTGGAATTGCCTGCTTGTCGATTCTTTTTTATAGCTGGAATGAAGTGTCGGTAGGGCCCTGCCAATGAGGTGCTGGCCAGGGCTCAGGTCTCTTGGAGGCAGAGTATGTCGGCAGTTTCCAGAAATTGCTTCAAATTTTCATTGCCACTGATTTGGCTTATTCCTGTTATTTTCCAGGAGATTATTGTTAATTTCTCTTTGTGGATTGCTCTTCGCCTTGTCCCTTCCCTTGCCGGCCTGAGTTCTCTAATGTTAGGAGTGCTGGTTCCCCCAATGTATCCTTCCTGGTTGATTAAGGACAGAGGGGCTGCACTGATGACCCGGTGGTTATTTTGGCAGGAAATCCTGATCCCCGTTGGGACCTCGGGGGCTGTCTGAGATTTTCCCAAAGCGCCCAAGCTATTTGTCCTGTGCAAGATTGACCACGGTGCCTTTGCTCTGTTATCCGGTGCCATGACATGAGGATATTTTGGATGCGGTACCGCCTGAACATCAATACCCCATTCGGCGAGTTGAATGGCGTTGTTTGCAATGGCTTGTTTTGTTTTTATATGCTTTAGAACCACCACTGTTGAATCACCGTGTGTGTCCCCCTTTGTACTCAGGAATTTCACCCATTCTATGATACCCGTTTGTATTTGATCTAGGGTTGCCAGATGTCTAAAAAGGCGGAGTAAATTGCTCCTGTTCAAGATGTCGTGCTGACCCGTGCTTTGATACCTAGGGGTGAGGATTATCTCTTGAACTATTGTTGGTGAGCCCGGGATTGGAGCCACTGTTCCCCTATATGGGGAGGGTTTTACCTGACCCAGTCCTGAGTTTTGGTTTCCTTGTTTACTCGATGAGTGTCCTGCTTGGGACCAATTGATGTATCCTTGATTGGCCCCAGCTTTGACCTCTTGTCCGAGTTCTGCTTCAAATGAGGGCAGGTCCGACAGTTACGGCCCTGTTGTGGCTGTCGTTGTCTGGGGCTTGCTTCATGTGGTGCCTGGCTTGTTGTATCTGTTGACACGTGTCTGGTTAGGTTGTCTGGCTTTACGGCAGATTCTGTGCTTGCTAAAGGTTTATGGTCCATCATAGCTGTGGTGCTCGGGGATCTTAATTGGCTTTGTGCTTCTGCCCGGGGATGAGTACCATGGCCCACCTTTTTGCCCCATTTTTTAGCAATAAAGATAGGATAGGGGGAGGATTGATGTTCCCTTTCAGGGGCTGGGGAACGCTCCTCATCAACTGCTATTGCCTCCCTCTTGTCTTTGTTTTTTTTCCGTTGTTTCCTTAGTTTCTTTTTTGCTCGCCTTGATAGAGTGGAGTCTTGTGCGTTGGTTGTACTGAGGGTGTGTTCCTGCAGGTCAACAACCAGGGTGTTGTACCCCCCACACTGCCCCTGGATTGTACTTGATGGGTCTTTGGCCTTTTAGGGCTGCCCATTTTGTCTTGAGACACTGAGTCTGGGCCCACTTGGGATCCTGGTGGCTTTTTTGCCTCCAGGTGTTTGCAGTTTATCAACTCTGAGTCATCAGTGATGGATGTAATTGATGTCTCCCAGCGTCCTTTGGCTATTTCAACTATGTCCGTTAGGATCTCGGGGAGCGAGGCCCATTTCTCCATAAGTGTTGAGCAGCAGTAGGTACAATCCCCCGATTGGTGGTTGAGAACAGATAAACCCTGTTGTTCAATTCATCCACCCTGGTGCTTATATTGACTAAACGGGCTGCAATAGCTTGTAGGAGGTCTATTTGGACTTGCATTTTGGATTACTGACACAGAAGGGCTTTATTGGTGGAAGAGTGTATCTTGGTTGGGGGAGATCTCTCCAAATCCACAAATGTGCTGACGTTCCTAAGGTTGTGGTCGGCTTTTGAATTAGTGTCCCATGAAGATGTTGATGGCAGCAGCAAATTAGAGGTTAATTCAAGGGTTCTTTCGATCTTCTGACCCAGATTATGGAGGAATGAGGCTGTTAGGTCTCCTCCCGCTGGGGAATTTAGCCCCTCTGTAACTGAGTGTGACCACGTGGTTGCGCAATTTAGTTCAGGGTCTGTGCTCTGGAAATCAAGATCATGGTCACTGACTTGATGAATTTTTGCATTTATCATAAACGTTGGTGCATCCATGGTTAGAGCCAGTTCGTTTGGCTTAGTGGGTGTGGCATCTTGCCCCATGACAGGGCTTTGGTGGGGAGATGGACATATAATTGTGCCTTTAGACTGCGTTGAGTCCGGTTGGAAGCCGGCTGTGCCCTCCTTTCTCTTCTGTTCCTTGGACTCCTTGCTCGGGAGTTGACCCTCCTTGTGTTTTCGGGTGTACTCCGGAATTGCTCTACCCGGCCTCTTGATACTGGGACTGCTGACTAGTGGCACTCTCAGGCCATGAGGTAGATCGCCAAGGGATGTCTCATGGTTTATTTCCTGGTCAGGGTTCAGAGTGTCCTTTTTCCTAAGGAAATACATTATCAAGCCCCTTGTGCTGTATCTTGCAGTATTTCCTTTCTGTTATCTGTGAGAGATTTACTCCTTGTGACCCTTGTAGTCCCCTTTTTTTGAGGAGTGGGCTTTGAGAGTTTCCTCTGGGGTCGTGTGTACTTGCCCTTTTCGTTTGGGGCCCATTGCCTGTTGAAGCACTGAGGGGGCTCCTCCTGTGGTTTTCTCCAGATACCTCTCCTACAGATCTCGCAACGCCCCCGTTGGCAGTGAGGGGCGGGTACTCCTTTCGTCTGTGCTGAGGCAAATGGAGAAGAATGCCAAGTGGGCTAAGACCGTTGAAGGGTCTTAACGTCTTGTTGTGTCTATTGATCCGCACTGTAGTCCCCCCGTGAACAGATGTCTGCAATATGCAAGAGAGTAGATGGGCACAGGTGGGCTCAGTAGGGGGGCACAGCAGTTAAGTAGTTAGGGAGCTGAAATGGTGCTGTAGGGCAGGAGAATATGGGAGCAGGCAGTGGCCGCAAATTGAATCGAGGATCCCCCGGCCCCGCAGCCTCCCCTGGAACACTTCCTCACCAAGCCTAATGCTGCCCTCGCCGGATGTAGCCCCTTTTGCTTACCTGTGCCCTTCTGCGCCAACTACTGGGGAGGTTAAGAAGGCAGGTGGCACTGTCTACCTGGAATTCCTGCTCTCCACGGTGCCTCCTCCGTGCCTCTATGCCTCTCCCAGCTGCTGCTGCTGCTGTAGTGATGCTCCGGGTTCATCCTGACTATTTGGTGGGCTATGCCAGGCCTTGAAGAGATGCTGGAGGGTACTAAATGCTGAGAAATGCGGTGGGGGGGCAGGCAGACTGCCTCAGGCCAGAAGTATCACAGAGGTATCCTGGGCATGGGAGGTGCAGAAGCGAGGAAGCAAGTCGGCCAACTGGCGTGTGGGGCTTTCCGGTCTGCTGTGCTATGCGACGTGCGGCACTCTGAGCAGTGAACAATGATGAGCGGGTAAGCGGGGTGCAGGGCATGCGAAGACCAAGGTAGGACCAAAGCCGCAAACAGATTCTCGGCATTCCCCGCTCTGCTCGCGTCCTCAGTGCTGTACTATATGTAAGCCACCCCTACAGCAGGCCATAGAGCCCAAAGGCAGAGTGCATTATATTACATGTGAGGGCACATCTGCAGGAGCCGATCTGCCCCTGTGATGTCTAGTTCCTTTGCTGGACATTGCAAGTGATCAGGAAGCCATTTTAAAGATATGTACTAGGCACTGGTCATTACATGTTACTCAGTTATATAATGGCTTTAATGAAAATACTGATGTTTGGTATCAAAGATCTCTTCATAAGAAATTTGTACTTACAGCAGTATTGGATTTATGAAGACATGCACCCTGCTAGTTACTTAGTATGTTGGTTGACTGGTACCTTCCAACTTGCCACTATAAATGAGTTTCTTCCCCCATGCCAGGGAGAGACTGTGTCTCAGAGGTAAGAAACAATGCCTGCTCGGCAGAAGGTGTTGTCACCTTCTCCAGCAGGATGGCTAATGAATTAGCATCTCAAGGCGTGATGTTTCAGAGCCTCTGCTGCCAGTGAAACACAACCCCTGCTTCGCCTCAGACTTGGAGAACACTAGCTCCTGCCCATAGGCCCATTTGGCATCAGAGCAGGCGGGATATTAGATATTCAGGAGGCGTGTTTCAGACTAGTCTCATCCCTAAGGTGGGCTACCTGAATTGGACAGTCAGAGGAGGGTTTCACCATCTAGGATTTTGGTGAAAATAGAGCATTCAGGATCAGGGTTATGCTGAAGTGGTCATATAGGGGTGCAGTCACCCTAGTGGTAGGTAGCCCATCAGCTACTGCTGTATACTCGCCCAAATGCCCCTAAATTGAGTATTGAGGGGTTCCTTGACAATTGCAAAGACATGACTCAACCAAAATCTGTGCATTTTCCTCAACACTTGGAGGACTGCCCAGCAGTATTAAAACAATCTAGCATCTCACTTAGGGTGGAGGAGCCAGCCCTCTGCATCCGCAGGCACAGAACGCACTTTTTCTCAACATTGACTGCAAGTATATATTTGCTATGTATTTATTTCCTCCCGTACCATACCATTACCACATTCAAGGCTCATACCTCAAAAAACATTATTCAGGACTTTTTACTGGTTTCTTATAAAATCAATAACTCAGAAAGTGCTTTGTTATTTTTGTAAATTGGTCTTGGATTCCTCCTTGAGTGTGTGTCTCATGTATTGACTCTGTACAATGTACAACAAATGCTTAGCACTCCTGTCTGGTAAGCCTAAGCTGCTCGACCACACTACTACAAATAGAGCATTTGGAATTATTAAAGTAAGCCTATCAACAGAGAGGACAGTCTCAGAATACTTCCTAGTCTTGGGACGTCCCATATAATAGCAAGGCACCCAAGAACCACTTCATATATGTGAGAGTAAAAAAACAACATCCTGGACCTATTGTCAAGTACAAAAGGAACTCTTTGGTGAACTGACAAGAGTAATACATCACCCAATCGCAAGCAGCCAAGGAAGTCTGTATTCATTTACTAAACTCAGAGAAAAAGAGAAAAACAACACAGACATACCTTGAATCCTTACATTGGTGTATTCCTGTGTACTAATCTGAAAACCCTCAAAACAAAGGAAATGTTCTACACTTTTACTTATAGATTTTAAACTACTTGTACAGTACTGCAGAAACTTCTAAAGTGATTCTTCTTAATAAAAGCACCCACGTTGTATGCTTAGGACCATGCTCTCATGTTATAGGAGCAACAGGAAAATCTAAAACTGCTAATTAACAGGGGTTCTTATCTATAAAACAACATTTCCTTCAAAACATTTTTGCTAAGGATCACATGGGCATCTTTCCTGCGTTCTACTTTTCATGATCCAAACTATGCAACATCAGCTCTAATAAGGACTGTCAGTTTATTTGCACGAACTAGCTAATAAAAAATTAGCAATGCCCTTGCAAAACTATTTAGCATGAGAATAACATACAAAAATGGTGTTATCACCTTAAGACTTGTAGAAAAAAAACTACCCACATCTAGTTCCCCTTAATGATCAAAAGAAGGGATAAACTATCTGGACTAATCATCCTGTCAATCATTTCATCAAATAGGATGGGTAACATAACATATATATTTATTCATTTTATTAATGCTAACAGTATTACTGAATAGCCAATTAAATGTCTCATTGCTATTTCACAGACAACTTAGAGAGGCTAAACAAAATTGAGATAAAGAGAGAGCAACATACATTTTAACTTGCCTTAATTTGTAGAGGAGATAGCCTCCTTCCCCCATTTTGACAGTAGGAAACCTGAAACAGGTTTCATTTCTGTCAACACTATCAATCCCTATTTGTAGCAACTGGGCATAAACAAAGTTATAGGAGGTACATAGCACTTTTGAGAGGGCTAAAAAAACATGACTACCCAAACCCCAATCCTTTTAGCAAATGCACAAGTGAAACATGAGGGCACATGTAGTCAAACTAAATTTCATTGCCTCAGCTTGTGTACAGTAATCCTCAGACTAAAAGCATTAGTGCTGTATGAAAATGACAAAGCTTATCTGTTAATCAAAGTTCACATATACCATTATATAGTTTTCTATCATATGAGTACATAAAGTGCATGCTTTTGCCAAAAAAAAGTAAAACTGACATTTAACCCTTCTCAGCTGTCCTATTCTGTATTCAAGGGTTCCCATGCGGCTGTCCCAATTCAAAGTCACCCTTGAGACAGAGCTGGAAAGCACTCATCCCCCTGTTTGTCAATGTAGAGTTAAGAGAATAACTTCTGCCGGTTTTATATATATTTTCAATTGTAAGCAGTGTGCAGTAGACTTGTCCAACAATATAGAAGTCAGCGGTTTGTATTATACCTAAATGTATTGATTTACTGAAGCCCAAGGCAGTTTAAAAGCTGCTCAGAATGGCAGAATTTGTTTTTAAATTAGTGAATTTTACCCAATTTCGACTTTGATATTTGGGGCACTTAAAAATGAATAGCCTATATTTTTTTGCATAATAGGAATCCCCAGAGTGTTCTCTAGATAGCCCAGGAATGGAAAATTAGAAATATATCATATAGACCCTTATAAAAATGAGTTTATTACGCCTGCGCAGAATGATATTTCAAATGCAAATTTCCTCATTATGTGGTACAACACAACCTAAATTAAATTTTGATGCTAGGAGGTCACAGTATGAGTATTAAGCTTTATACATATTAAAAAACTAATTTAAAAGGACTTATTATTTTAATAAATTTTGTCATATAATTTTGATTTTTAAATAAAACCAATCATTTTGATAATTCCACATATGAAAAGCAAGCTGCATCTCTTGCCTATCATATTTAAACGTATTCACTCATAAGCCTAAGCACAGAAGCCTAACTTGAAACATGAAAAGTTTTGCGCCACTTTTTAAAAGGACAATCAGTATTTAACATCAGAACCACAAATGTGCTTATGTAAAAGGGGTTTAAGAAAGGAAATCCTTACTTTAAATGTTTTCATGTTATCCAAAATAATTAACCTGATTTTTGTAACTTTTTAAAACAGCAGTCTGAAATGCAGGGTTTTTCACCATGTTTGCACTGAAAAAATCCCAGCTGAGTCAACATTCCTGTCTCTCCGTGGCCTACAATCAAAACGACAGCTGTTGCTCAGCAGCAGTAGAAACACAGCTGTTGGCTAGCTTTTTTTTAGTGTTGAAATGTAAGCACAGTGACAGTCTATTTAACACTGAGGCATTTCAAGTTATATAATGTGCGTTTACTTCAGCAGCATCCAATTTACTCAGATGATGTGTTTGCCTGTTAATATCTAATACAATGTATCTAAGGAAAATGTTGTAACATTTTATAATTGTTTATTTATGGCAAAACACACAATTTCGTTTTGAGGCCTATTTTATTCCTATTCAATGTGAATTCTAATTTTATCTTTTAATCATTGTGGCCATTTGTACATGTGCATATTTGAAACCACGAACCACATAGACATTTAAACACACATTTAACCCACAGATCAACAGTTAAGACAGAAACTAAGGACAGCCCACAGACTGTACTTAAACCAAACCATTTGTAAATACTGAGTTGTAAGTCATATTTACAAGAAGAACTTCTCAATAGTATTCCATAAGACTGCAAAAAACAGCCCAACAGACTGTTTTATTTTCAAGAAGCCAAAATACACTCAATTCGCTAACTTTGGCTGGCAGAACACCAAAAAATCCCTCTGCATATCTCCATTCATAAAAGTGTGCAGAAAAGGATCCTTGTTTATATTATTGTCATATTTTAATTCCATGGGGATACAGAATCACCAAGGAAGAAATATGTTTTTATACCTAAACCTATTTAGGTATTCCCTGAGGGGAGCCGGCTAATATAATTCACATCTCACTATGGTACCTCCAAAAAGCAACACATTCTTCGATGTGTGCTTGAAACAGGCATGCCAGAAATAGTGCAGAATATGCAGTATTATAACCAAAGTAGCACTTAAGGTACTCTTGTACTGTGTGCCGTTCAAATCAATTCAAAACAGAGGAATGCCTCCTCATTACATGCCTACATAAATTGCAATTTATATATTACAAATTACAAATACAAATATTGGCCAATCATACAAATCCAAAGCCACAGTAAGCGTTACTAAACTACCTTACCAATCCCAGGCATCAAAAACCAACAGCAAGTGTTGCATCAAAACAACCCTTACCAATCACTTGGTGTCCAAATTCTAACTGTCAAGTTCTGAATGACCTAACGGTTGTTTTTAGAATACTCACGCCAAAAAGGTTCTCAGTCAGGAGTGGTAAACATCATGTGGAGAATCAAAATCAGGAACATCAGAAATATACTGGGCTGCAGAGACAGAGAATCCCCAGAATCACCGTGCACAGAGCATCTCCTTAGTAGAGTCCTGTCCTGTCCTCCTCAGTAGATTTATGTCTCCTGACAAGACCACTCCCACAGATAGCCACTTCTCTGATGAGCCCCCCGTGGGCACCATTTGTAGAAAATAGAAACCTTCTCAGGGGTCACACTGATACTTGGTCCTTTTAAACTAACAAGGAAGAAATTGGCACAGAAGCTGTAATATAAAAGTAACATCTTTAATAACCTCAAATGAGGGAGACTAAGTCACACAGAAGCCTTAGCCACTGAATGAGGCAGTCTAAGGAGTACAGAAAACAGAAGCCTTATATATGCTTAGGGTTACATAGTCAGCATAAGACCAAGGGGAAGTCCTGGCACATGTAAGCATGCTAAATGACAAATATAGGCATACAAGATCTGCTTGCTCAACAAAGTGGGAGGAGAGTTACTTCTCCATACAGCAGCAAAAATAGTCTGACAGTTCCATACTAGGAGCAGGTGCATTCTACTAGTTTGGCCTCTCTGAGCATGTGCAAGGCTCTGAAGAAGGAAACAGCACATGGCGAGCACATGGCTACCTAAAATGGCTGCTAAAATACAAAATGGCTTTCAGCTCATGCTAACAAACCCCTGCAATCTTTAACACCTGGTGATCTGTTTGACCTGAGTCCTCAAATATGATGCATTCACACCAATCTCCTTTCAAATGCCATTGCTGCTGCTGGAGCAATTCCCAGCTCCTGGAGAGGACCCAAAATAATTCCTATTTACAAGAAGGTTGAGGCTGGCAATACATCAAATTATAGGCCCATTAGCTTAATAGACAACCTTGAAGAAGGTTCTTGCAGGGAGGTCCCTGATAAGTTTCTAAATTGGGTAGATGAGCTGTGTAAACTGTCCCCAATTCAAGCAAGCTTTCACATAAAAATTAGTACTATCAACCTGGTGTTCAGATTTAAAATCTTGTAAGGAAATGTGTTGATAGAAAAACGCATAGATTTTATGTAGCTTTCATAGATCTACGAGCTGAATTCGATCTTGTTCCAGATAGAAAATTATGGAGGGTCCTAGGTGAGATGAGTGTCCCTGAAAATATGATTCATATTATTGCACAACTTCATGACAGGAACTATGCGCAGGTGCGATTGGGAGACAAGGGAGAACTACAAAGCGAATCCCCACACTATGTGGTGTTTGTCAAGGTGTATTTTAGCGCCAACCCTATTCACTTTGTATATAAACGACGTATTAAATCATTTATTAGCCTAATTGAAAGGCTCCTTAGTTTAAAACAGGAATAGAATTCTATTTTTACTCTTTGCCAGTGATTCACTACTTAATTTTAAGACACCTGTGGACCTCCAAAACATAATTGATAAGCTCATAGTAAACGGTGTTCGGGGCCAGACCGGTTCGAAATTATATTGCTGGGGCTGTAATGAAATCTTGGAATGGGTTAAAAGTTTTTAATATTTGGGGCTAACATGATCTGACAAGTATGAGTGGGCCCCCAAATCAACAAGAGCTCTTTATTAGTCCAGCATGGATCTTAAGCAATTATATGGAGGCAAAACGGAACCTATGCCCATTCTACATATCATGCCTTGAAGTCTATCATGCCAAGGCAAAAAGTGCTCCCCTTTATGGCGCAGAAATATGGGGTTCTATTGATCTACAGAAATTAGCTATAGCATAGAACAATTTTCTAAAAACGCTTATCTCAGTTCCATAAAATACTCCCCTTGTTCTCTTTTATTTTTATTGGTATTAATAGAATTTCTGATGTGGCGAAATTGAAACCCTTGACTTACTGGGTACACTTATGGTCTACACCAGAGTTAATTGAGTACAGGCAGGGCCAGAATGGATACAGCAACCAGCCCTGGTGGGTTGCTGATGGACTGGCTCTGGGAGACTGGGAGGGAGCAAGAAGCACTGCTCCCACTTTTCTTACAGGGGGCTGATATTTCAGCACTGCTGCAAAACCAGCCTCCTGTAAGAAAAGCAGTCCCTGCAGCCACAAAACTGGCCCCCACTCCTTCTGCCCACTGGGGAAGTGCCCGGTGACCACTATGGCCAGTCGGCCCTGAATACAGGTAATCTTTAAAGGAACTGTTTGTCATACCCAATGCACTGAAAGTTCCCTGGCTCAAGTTTGTATTAGCAAAGAAAGAACAATAACTGATTTGCGGTCCTATTCTGGTCCCTCAGTGCTGCTCCAAAATAAATAACAGACAAACGGAGTCCATTGTCCATTCCATTGAGAACTTGTGTTATCAATCGCCCTAGACCCTAGAGCAGAAAACGGACCTATTTTATTGAAGCAATTCTTGTGGGCTCAACGGCAGTTCCAGTTTTGGTGCTATGATGGCCTAGTCGAAAGGCCAATCCAATGCGGGCATAAATAGCCCATTACCATTGCAACACCAGGAGTGATGCACTGGCAGCTTGCGCAGTCACCTTTCTTCTGTCCGCAGCCCGCCAAACATCCCCGCACTTGTGAGACAAGGAGCACCGAGCTGGAAGCCCAACCCTTGAAAGCCCCAACTTGAGGCATTTTTGGGGAGGGGGCAATAGAGTACTTTAATGGCAGCTGGTAAATATATCTCCTATTCTAATGACCCCCGAGGCGGCCCGCACCCCCCTTCCTATGCCCCTGGTTCTCTCTGTCCCTAGTCTTTATCTTCATCCTCTTCATGAGCCCACCCAGATGCCGAATAACATCACTTATATTCAGTTTTTAATTTGAGCCTGTGCCGGTGGCTTTCGGTGCTTGGCAGCTGCATCTTAATCTACAACACTGGAACTTCAAGTATTGGAGTGCTTTTCATGAGCACCAGTTAATGTATGCATTCAATTTTTGTAGGCACAGGGAGAGTAAGTGATTTGTCCAGAATCACAGAATGAGGATGTTGAGCCTAGGCTGAGACTTGAACCTCATTCCCCAGTTCCAAAGTCATCAGATCTTGCTGTTATGCCACATCCTCTCCCCACTTGTAAGGTTTCATGGTTAGTAGTTGGTTCTGTTATAGGTGGCACTAATAGCAGCAATGGGCTGGTTCAAGCTGCCTCCTGAGAAGAGCCCCAGCCCAGGACTTATTTTTTCATTAATGAACTACTGCCAACCCGTATGCTTTCACTAGCAGCTCCCCGGCCAAAGAATCATGAGAGCAAGGAAGGATGTGGGCCCGGAAGCCCAAAGATTACACGCAACGCCTCCTTTCCGCACTGTATTGGCATTGTACGTCACTTTTTGTGAGACCCAGCACCCCAAGTAACTATGTGAACCAAGACACAACGCCTTTGGTCTAAAACACCATTTTACTTCAAAATGCCTACTCACATTGGTCAGAGACAGATACTCTCTTTCATTGTCTCAATGAGCACCCTCCTAAATAGACTGATACACCTCCTGTCCCCTGTGAGACATCCACCTCACTCACTTGACTGATACTAGCCTGCCACTTCTCTTAAATGCCTACCTTAATATTGGTCAAAGACCTCTTCACTCAGCTGCACTCTTGTTTCACTGTTATCAGACTCCTTTCAGTTAGCCTAAGAGACCCTCAAATGACTGGGCCGAAACTTTCCCCTCACTGGACTGAGAGACCCTATACCACAATAGATTGATACCCTTCCTCACTTGACTGAAACTACCTTCCAATTGGACTGTAGCCCACACTGAACCGCTGGCATAATTGAATTGAATACCCCTCCTCACGGAGCTAAGACCGCTACCTGAGACCACCAAATAACTTAACTAAGACCTCCACCACGACTGTCAAAAATCCGATTTAACTTGATTGAGACCCCGATTACCTTGTTTTGAGAATTCCACCTCATTGGTCTTAGTCCTCCGTCTTAGTGGACTCTGTCACTGGACTCACTCACTGGACTCACTTTGTTTCACTCTCTGAGACTCCCATCCCATCAACTACAATATTAAGAGTAATCTGCTTATAGTACTTTTCCCTCACCTGGAATGACAAAAATTAAGCTGAAACCAATTGAATGGACCGATGGAGTAGAATATACTCTGGAGTAATTTCCATTTGTTAAAGTGAATTGAAGCATTCCAGTCTTCATACCAAAACATGTAACCAAGATCCGACTAGTGGTGGTACTAGCCTACTACTACTAGGAACGTCTTGGTTTCCTCCGCTACTTGCACTGATACCTGTACGATCTGTCTGGAACATTCAACACTTTGGACTAGTATGTCTTCTTGTGCAATCATGTACCAGTAGTCTGGGCATGGGGTGCAGCTCCCAAATGGTTTTTACCTTCCATTCCATAAGTAGCAATGGAGGAATTTGAGGTTGAGTTTATCTACTATTGTCCTTGTAGACTGCTGTATACCCCAGGGATTCACATCCCTGCCTCCTTTTAATATCTACCTAAACCACTGTTGGTTTTTGGTAATATTTTGGGAACTCTGTTGCCATTTCTTCATAGTAGAAGATATGATGTGTGTGTCATTGATGTACAGGACAGTTTTCGTGCAGTAATGGAGAACCTCACACTAAGTCATACAGCTAGAAACTCTCATCCCAAGCTAAATGAGCAACAAAGGTTCAGTACTTGCAGATGATTCCTGAGGCTGCGTTTTAGTGCGCACATCTTTTACTAAATTACAACCTTTTTATGGAAACAAGATTCTAGATATAGTGTAATGTGTCACACATTTGTTGTGCTGATGATGTCTTATGTTTTTTTGTGCTCCAGTGCGGTGCTTTATTGCAGTGTGATCTGTGTTACAGGGGGCAGGTTGGGGACCTCTGCAGCCTATGCCGTGCATGGGGCCCCATATTATCATTGGGCAAAATGCTCTAAGGCTTTATTAACCTTCTGTGTATGTCAATACCACTTATTAAAGGGTCGCCCTCTATCCCTTACAGGCCTGCGAGTTTGGCTTTTAACTCGGTTGGGGGGCCTTTAAAAGCAAGTATAGATGTTGATAGCAGGATACAATCTCTGGTGCAGGAGCAGCTTGGTTCCCTCGCAGGCAGAGGCAGGATGAGTAAATAGGGAACAGCCAGGCCTGAAAGGAAATGTTCCTCTCTTGGCAGCAGGGTCACAGTGGAGAGTTTAATTTGGTAGGTGAAGTTCTTCTGCTCTTGTTGCAGTGCAGTGCACCCTTCGCCCAGTGACACTGACACCCGCCCGAGGCATAGCTAATTTATTCCAAAATTGTGCTTTAAATGCACTTTTGATTTAATCTTTTTTGAAATTTTCACAGGGCAGGGTACCGCCTATCAAAACCTTACTATGAGGAAGGCTCCCTTGCTGAAATTCATTTTGGGTGATACATCTGACTTTTAGCAGTGCCAGTTGAGGATGTGGGTGGAGCTAATACAGAAAGGGGGTGGGGCCAGCGGGTGAAGTGGGTGGAGCCGGAGAAAAGTAGGAGTGGCCTCTGACAAACATTTGAGCACCTGCACT
Source organism: Lissotriton helveticus (assembly GCF_964261635.1). Taxonomy (NCBI): domain Eukaryota; kingdom Metazoa; phylum Chordata; class Amphibia; order Caudata; family Salamandridae; genus Lissotriton; species Lissotriton helveticus. Next base: position 380,555,734 of record NC_136061.1, on the reverse strand, counting down.
TCATATTTTTCAAATTAAGCACTGCTTTAGACTGGGGAATTTGCCGCTTAAAGCGCCTATAAATAGATTGAGAAAATGATGACAGACCTTAGGTTCATGTCCAGCACAGATCCTGAAACAGAGGAACGTATTCTGTTCTTCTGTCCGGTTTATCTTGGTGCGCATCGCAGGTGGATACGTCCTGTGTTTCTCTGGACCTGGGAGATAACCGTTATTTATTTTGCGTAGAGGATATTTAAAACTTATCCCTCCGGTCGTCACATAATATTTGCTGTGAACCGATTTTTGTTGGAATGTTTGGAACAAGCGTGGCAAGCTTTTGCCACAGTGATTGCAATCAATGGAATTCAAGAGCAATTAAAGTTTTCGTGGCTTGGCTTGCGTGTGTGCTGTAGTTCTTAGTCTGATCACCCAGGTATATATATATATTACTTTCCACTTTAAATTGCCCATGCATTTTATGAATCCGTAGATCTGTGATTGCTTGTCTATGTAGGTATTTATATATTTTCCCACTTTTTATTAAGGTCTTATTGATTTTTTTTCATTCGTACTGTCGATTAATTTGTCCGTTGATTATATGAAATACTTAAGTGGTTTATGCTGCCTGATGACAATTTTAATTTTTTTTTTTATATTTTATGAGTGGGTTTGCTCACCTGGAGGCTGGGATTAATGTGCCACTGTTACTCCGGAACTGTTACGCAATGTTCCTCGGAGAACATCTGCCTCTCAAGCCCTTCGCGATCTGCATTGGCTGAGAATAACGAATAACTTTAAGATAAAACAGGGCTACGCCCCGAGGTACCTACAGAACCTCATTCATGCTTATAAGCCCAGTCGCAGCTTGAGATCCTCAGGAAAAGGAGATTTTATTGTCCCTAGATTTAGGTTGGTGAAGATGGGCGGCCGCTCCTTTTCTCATCTAGGCACTAAATCCTGGAATACCCTGCCTGTGACCCTGAAGTTGGAGACAGATCTTCTTCGCTTCCGTAGGGGTTTAAAAACTTGGCTTTTTCAGCAGTAATTTGAGCAGTCTTCTTTAGTAGCTTCATTGACATAGGCTTGGTAGTTCATTCTTCTTCAGTCTATCCCTTGGCGCCGGGAAACCCACTGCGGGTAGCTGTGCGTCTTAGAAGTTTAAATAAATAAACTGGATACCATGTCCAGTTCATTGTAAAGAACGTCTATTCGTGTTGTCTGGCACCTTGGTTTTATGCGTATGTGGATTTAATTTTTGTCCTTGTACAATATGACTGGGGTTGGACACTCAATCGTTTTATTTTGTAAAAATCGATTATTGAAATTATGTGTTTATGTTGTAGTGTCTTCGAATTATACTTTGGCGGTTATGAAAACCAAATTAAGATAAATTGACCATGACTTGAAAAATGCACAGTTGCTAGCATATGTGTGTTTACAATTTTATGTTGATATAATGCAAAAAAATCCTTTCACCTTTGATGCTGTGAAAGCATCTGTTTTAGCAGGGGTAGCTTCAGTTGTGGCCAGTGAGACTGGTACACAGATACACAGATACAGAAAATAAATCAACTGCCCTTCGTATGTCTTTAGAAGATACCCTGCTTTCCAGAAATAACGTAGAAAAAAGGATGCATTGTTAGTTTCAGGAAAAGAAAAGGAGTAAACATCCTTCGTCATTCAGATCCAAAAGCAGCCTAAATCATCATGGCTGGTGCCATCATGGCAGCAAACATATTCGTTACGTATATCCAAGGCTAAAAGTGCATCAAATAAAGATTCACAGAAAGAAAGTCCTTCTCAAAAACAGTAGAAGTCCTGACTATGTCGAAGATGGCCTCAAGTTAGAGCTAGGAGGTCAAATTCAGGTTGGGAAGTGTGCAGAACAGATGGCAAGACTGACTTACGCAGGTGATCCTGTATAATTGCTAATGTCAACGGGGAATGTGTCACATGAATTTGATTGTTTTGGCCTATTACTGGGCGCTGCATATGAATATGATGTAAACAATAAAAAATGTTTAAAAAAAAAATAGGAGGAGGTCAAATTCAGCACTCCAAGGAAGATTGGGAGAATTCTGACCTGTGGGTGCGAGACATAATCAAGTTCACTTCTCTCCCTCCAGACTCAGGGGTCAAAGAAAACTCATTGGCTTCAACCTCAAGAAAAGTGGAAGGCATTCTGTCAAGTAATCTAAGACCTTTTAAAGTAAATGGTGATAACACTAATCCCATCCCTGCAGAGACGGAAGGGTGTATTTTCTATTACCTTCAGGATCCCAAAAGTGCTTGAAGGGTAAGGATGGTCATAAACCCAAAGAGGGTTTATAAGTAGGTGAAGGTGATACACTGCTGGCATTCCCTCCAGCATCAGCAAGGCTGTGGTTAAAGATCCATGGGCATATTTGTTCATTGCTTATTCATGGTTCCCTGGGCTCGGTTTCATGTTTGTCCTTGTTGAGATTTGTTTAAAATTATATATTCTAGTCTCTATAAACTGCAAGTATCTGCTTCCATCAGCTTCGGAGGACAAAGCATCTCTTTGATGGTATTTGGAGATGGCGAGTCCTATAAAAGGTCTTCTTCTACTTCTATATCCCCCCAAAGGCTTCGAAAACGGATGCCAGTTCCCTGCCCTGGGTAGCTAACTTAGTGAGTATATTAATAAAGGGTCGGCGATCAAACATTCTCAAACATTCTCATCACTCTTTGTTGCGAGTTGTATATACTTTCTATTTCATGTGAGTGCTTGTGGTAGTAGGCCACATCTATTTCTTTTATTTCCATGATTTTCTGTCTTGCCAATCTGTATATTGTGAGATCATCTGTAGAACATGCTTGCGTCATACTTAGAATTGTTTGATGTAATTTAGAATTGTGGGGGTTTGGTTGTTGGGGAGAAGACGGTTGGATCTGGAGGAGTTGGGATGTTGGTCTAGCTGTTCCTGTGGGTTTTGTGGTATATGAATTAAAATATACTTTTCTCAAACCTTTTCTACGCCTGATGCTCATCATTATATTGGCGACGAGGGAAACTTGAACAAGACCCACTGAACATGCCGGCTAATTGAAATTTCTGGACTTCGTTTTCTTCACGATCCAGAGATCAAGCCCAAAGACTTCTCCTCGATTTTTTTTAATTTATTCTAGCCTTCGGGCGAAATTTCTACTACAAACAAGGTATTTTTGCTGCAATTGTACCTGTTTTAAGCTTTCTGGCACTTTTGATCTGTCCGTTAATTCAACTGTGCCTCGGAGTTCCAGCGCGCTCTGCCAAGCCTGCTCTTCGTCATTGTGCGCTTCAACACTGCGCTCCAGTGACATCATCACACATCTACGTGGGGCGGCCATCTTATCTTCAATCACTTTCGTGCGTGTCAGCGCTGCGCTCCAGTGATTTCACCAAGCACGCTTCGTCGCTTCAGCCTTCATAGCGGTATTGTGTGTCAGCGTGTTTTCGCTACGCTTACTGGAACTGTGGTGAGATTCCTTTATGTATACTTGAGTACAGCGCTACATCAGTGACGCGCACACTTACTCCTTTCATTATTTCTTCAAGCCGTTTTGCGCAAACAAAAAATTTTTAACCGTCAGTGATGCGCACACTTTTACAATCCTTTTGATGACTGCAAGCGCATTTTCAGTGGTGCGCACACTTTAACCATTTCGTGGATAGCTCACCTCATCTTTACTATTCATAGACTATAATATTATTGCAGTTCTGTGTTACATATATAGCGCATTTTCAGTGGTGCGCACACTTTAAATTTGGTTGCATTTAAGACATTATTTTTCTTCTTGAGGTACATTTCCTTGTCCACGTGAGCTCATATTTAATTCTCTGTTTGGGAAGGTGATTTCAGATATTTTGAACTTGGCTCCTGATTGTTTTACAATTCCCTATTTGCGCATTTGCATTTATACCATATTCTATTAACTTTGTCAATATCTCCTTTGACTTTGTTTCATTTCTCCATTCATTCAGAATATGGCTAATGCGCAAATCTGTAATCAACCCACAATTTTTCTACAAATTCCAGGTAAGCCTAAATTGGAATGGAAGAAGTGGTTTGAAAGCTTTGAGAACTACATTGTAGCTATTGATGGTTCTAAATTTTCTCCAGAAAGACTTAAAGCCATCTTATTCAGTTATTTGGGCTCTGCTGCCATTGAAATTTTTAAAAACTTGATTCCCATTCCACCACCTACTGGCGGTGGTGAAGGATGGAACCCTTATAAAGAAGCCGTAGCCAGATTGGAGAAACAATTTCAAGATGAGCCTAATGTCCTTATTGAAAGACATGCTTTTCACAAAAGGAAGCAATTTCCTGATGAGACTATTGAAGAGTATGTCGCTGCTTTAAGAGTTCTAGCTGCTAATTGCGCCTATGGTGCTACTGTTGATTACTGTATTAGAGATCAGTTAATTTTTGAATGCGAATCCAAAAAGGTTCAGGAAAGACTTTTAGCGTGTCGCAATCCGACACTTAGTGAAGCTATTGATTTAGCCAAAGGTGTTGAGAGATCCATTTTGTCCTCTAAAGTCATATCTGCTGAAAGTTCCAAAACTATTTCACCTGTTTGTACTGTGCAATTTCCCAACAAAGGAAAGATGAGTTTGAAACAAGTTTCTAATAATAAGTTTTCTTGCTATAGGTGTGGTTCCAAAACACATTTAGCCAATAATGCCAACTGTCCTGCTATCAGAAAGAAATGTGTTACTTGTGGTAAAGTTGGCCATTTTTCTTCTGTTTGCCATGCACCCAAAAAAAATTCCAATTCTTCTAATTCAGTGGTTAGTAATATTGATGTTGTTGAAGAGGATTTGCAGAATATGATGTTAGCTATCTATGACAATATTTTTGAGTATTCTGTGAACAACATCAATCTACCGTTTAAGGCACCTTTAGGTATTGTGTTAATTGGTGACGTTTCGCTCCAAGCCATGGCTGATTCGGGTTCACCGATTACCATTTTATCTGATGTGTTTTTCAAGGAGAATTGGAAAAACATGAATCTCCATAAATCTGACATCAACCCCAAGGCTTTCGGCAACTTTGATATTACCATGTTAGGTTACTTTGAAAGTTCACTAGAATTTGAATCCAGGAAAATTTTTACTAAGATTTACGTTGCCATTGATGGTAAGAACATAGTTGGGTGGTTTGATTTAGGCAGACTAGGGGTAATTTTGTGTCCTGGTTCTGAACGTCCTCTGCAACTCAGAGATTTTGATGTTAACAATGTCTACATGGACAAGTATAGTCTTGATATTATTCTCAAAAGACATTCTAATGTTTTTAAAAATGTTGTTGGACAAGTCAAAGGCTACATGCATAAAATTAAGTTAAAGAAAAATGCAGTTCCTGTTCAACATAAGGTACGCATAGTTCCGCTTGGCATGCGTGAGAAATTGAAGGTCCACCTTGATACCTTATGTTCTGAAGGCATTATTGAGTCAACGGATAGTTCTGAATGGGTGTCAGCTATTGTTTTGGCACTCAAAAAGAACCAAGATTTGAGGCTGTGTGTTGATTTGAGGTCTCTCAATAAGAATATTATTGTTGACACACATCCTTTACCCCGCATTCAGGACATGTTGTCAGCTGTGAATGGTGCCAATTTTTTTTCTATTATAGACCTCAAATCTGCCTATCATCAGGTTCTCCTTGATGATTCTTCCAAGGATCTTACTACTTTTACTACACCCTTTGGTTTGTACAGATTTTTAAGGATGCCATTTGGTTTGGCATCCGCCGCTAGCGTATTCCAGAAGCTTATTGAGAATTTATTTCATGGCATTTCTGGTGTTCAATCATTCCAGGATGATATTTTGATTTTTGCAGAAACAGGTGATCAGCACAATGTTATTCTTAATAAGGTTCTTGGAATTCTTGGCTCTAAAGGTATGACTGTCAGCAAAGACAAGTGCAAATTTTTGGTTGAAGAGCTGAATTACTTAGGACATCGTATCACGGCTGATGGCATTTTTCCCAAAGAGGATTTAGTCAATACCTTGGATAAAATTAGCACTCCCAAAGACAAAGATACCTTACGTTCTTTCTTAGGTTTGGGAGAGTACTATTCTAGGTTTGTTAAAGGTTATGCGCTAGTGGTAGAACCCCTCAGACAGTTACTTAGAAAAGGTGTTCAATTTATTTGGAGCAAAGTTCATGATGAGGCTTTTGCCAGTGTCAAAAAACTCATTTCCAAAGCACCTGGTCTTAAGACTTTTGATCCCCAGGGCAAATCTTTCGTCACTGTGGATGCAAGCACAGTGGGCCTTGGTGCGGTGTTTACTCAAGTGGTGGATGGTAGAGAAAGAGTGATTTCTTTTATTTCAAGGGCTATTCGTGGTGCTGAGAAGCACTATAGTACTATTGAAAAGGAGGCCTTAGCTTGTGTTTGGGCTGTCGAAAAGTTCAAGAGTTTTTTGTGGGGCAGGCCTTTTATCCTTGTCACCGATCACAAACCCCTTGTTTTCATGATGGATGGTGTCAGGAGTGATAAGGCGTCATCCAGACTCGTCAGACTGATTGCTAGACTACAGGAGTACAACTTCGAGACACAACATATTCCTGGTGGTAAAAATGTTACTGCTGATTGTCTGTCAAGACTTCCTCCTTTTGAAGAAGACAATAATGACATTTTAGATCAGCATGAATGTGTTGTAGCTCTAGTTGATGCTGTGAGTTCCTTTGAATCTAGTGTTTCTGAGAAGGATTGGCTTGAAGCTATGGACAGGGATGTGCTGCTTAGTAAAGTCAAGAAATTTGTTAGTGAGGGTTGGCCACCCATTAGGAATTTGGAGGATAAGTTGAGGAGTTTTGCTCAGATTGCCGATGAGCTGAGCATTGAGGGTAATATTTTGTTACGTCAAGATCTGTTTATTCCTCCTGAAGATTTAAGAAACAAGCTTATCAAGCTTGCTCATGCTGGTCATCCCGGAATTTCTGGCACCAAGAGGATCCTCAAGAACTTTTACTGGTGGCCTGGCATGGATTCTGGTATTGAGAAGGTTATTGATGATTGTTCTGTTTGCATTAGAGCTGATAAACATTGGAAAGTTTCGACTCAACCTTTATCCCTCAGAGAGGGTGCTGTTGGTCCTTGGGATAAAATTTCCATTGACTTTTCTGGTCCCTTTGAATGTTTAGGTAGGGAGAAAAGGTTTTCTATTGTGGTCATAGATAATTTTTCAAAGTGGATTTATCTCACTTTTGTGGAACATCCCAATACTGATGCTGTCATTGACTTTTTGAGTTTTATTTTCAGTTTGGAAGGAGCTCCCAATCTCATCTTGTCTGATAATGGGGTGCAATTTGTTTCCAAGAAAATGAAAGATTTCTTGGAAAAGTTTGGTGTAAAATCTGAAACCACTCCTTTGTATTGTCCCAGGGCCAATGGTCAAGTTGAAAGGGCCAATAGGTTTGTTAAAGAGGGCATTCAGGCTGCTCTAGAGAGCAAATTGGATGTTCTACCATTTTTGAAAGAGAAACTGTGGAGTTACCATGTTACTCCTAATTCTTCTACGGGGTTTTCCCCTTATTTACTGATGAGAGGTAGACATGCTAAATCTGTTTTAAGACCTAACTTTGTCAAGGGTGTCAGGTCTGATGTCAATATGCGTAGCATCATTGGTGAGGTCAAACAGAACATTTGTGAGTCGCGTATGGCTGGCAAAATCTATCATGATGCCTCTCTCAAGTCTAAAGATAAGATTATCAAGGTTGGTGACTGGGTTCGTGTGGTGAAACCTTCTTTATCTAGTAAAGGTTCTTCTAAATTTTCCAACCCGTTTCAGGTGGAGAAAGTTACTGATTCTGCTGTTTTTCTTTCTGAGAAGGGTTGGTGGAGCAAGGGTTCAGTTATTCTTCTCAAACCTGGGCAAGAACGTTTTTTTGCTGTGGATGAGGATGGTGGTTGTGTGTGGAATGATCTTTTGCAAAGTAAGGTGTCTCGTGCTGCAGATGTATCTACTGATGGGTCTGCCCATGATGCTGGCTCTGATGCTGCTGTTTCTCCTGAAATTGTTGTTTCAGGAGAGGGTCCAGGAACTTCTTCTGTTCCTGTCTCTGTTTCTGTCCCTAACATGCAGGAGTCCTCAGGGTCCTCCTCTCTATTGGATTCCTCCTCTCATAAAAGGATTTCTAAAATTCCCAAGAAGTTTGATGATTATGTTTTGGATGTTTAATTTATTTTGTTGTTCTTTCGTTTGTAAAAAGATACATGTGGTAGTAGGCCACATCTATTTCTTTTATTTCCATGATTTTCTGTCTTGCCAATCTGTATATTGTGAGATCATCTGTAGAACATGCTTGCGTCATACTTAGAATTGTTTGATGTAATTTAGAATTGTGGGGGTTTGGTTGTTGGGGAGAAGACGGTTGGATCTGGAGGAGTTGGGATGTTGGTCTAGCTGTTCCTGTGGGTTTTGTGGTATATGAATTAAAATATACTTTTCTCAAACCTTTTCTACGCCTGATGCTCATCATTATAGTGCTTTGCCTGCCTGACAGTAGATAATGGTTAGAATGCTACAGATGTCATCATGGAATGTGGACGGCGTAAGCCTGTGTGAGGGGAGTCAGTTGGAAGCAATTGGAGGCTAAGCAGGGAAGTTATTCTGCTCCCAGTGGGGCAAACTTGATGGATTAAGTATTGCTTTTAAGTATATAGGTTATACAGGACACGCAGAGGCACCAAGTGTCAGTTGCTACATAACTAGATTTACACAAAACACCCGGGTAGGTTGAGTATAATTTGCCATGTAAGAGGTTTACATGAAACTCTCAGATGAGTTGAATGCCATTTACTACATTTTGTAGATTTGATTTGGATAACATTTGCCAGAGAAGTGATCTTGCTCGCTTGGGAAGGTGTCATGATCTTTCTAGAAGCAGTGAGTAGTATATTTTAATGGGCTGGTTTGCCAATCCAACCAGAATACATAATATGTACATTATTTCTTCTATATGAGCTCTGGTGTCGAACGTGTGGTTAGATAAATGTATTATGCTACAGTTTCAGTAGAATGGGGTTACCAATGTGCAACCTTTCGGTGACAGCATTGATCTTGTTGTTAACACTGTTTACTCTTTGTTGTTTTTCTATTAAAAGGGAGAAGTGCCTTGTGACTTGCATATGCATCCTATCTAACTTGTGTGCCCTGCCTGCCTGATTGTGTAGGCCTTTAAAAATCTAAAAATGATTAGCTAGCCACCAGGTTTAGTGATATGGATTTGCTACTCGATCTAAATATAATGAACTTGACTGATGACCTGGTTGCAAAATTTGTTTTAAAACATTAGCAGTTTAGCCATACCAAAAAAAACTGTATGCCACCATATTACTAGCAAACCTTAAACAGGAAATTGACTCTAATGTTCTTGCCTGAGAAATATACCCTCTGTTTCAGAAGCGTTGGCGATTTTCTGAAATATCAACATTTATAATCCACTATTATAACTAATATCACCCGTTTGCCAGAATTGTTCACACGCAGCCTGGGGCACAGTTGTTTTCTGTGGACCAACTTGATGAAGGCTACAGAATAATCTTTTAATTCAGCTCAAAAATGTAACTTTAGGCTATGAGAAGAAGTGTCAGGTGATACTTGGAGCTTGCAAGGATTGTTTGCTTTCCCTCCCTCTGAATTTGTGCGGCCGCTCTCCATTTCAGGCTGTAGACAATGATCACACTCATATTGCATCACATTGCTCGAATAGCTTTCGTCTTTGCATTTCGTGTCTTTTTAAAAGCATCAGGAAGCAAGAGGGCTAGCAGGATGCTTTGCCTGGCTCCTTTATCGACAGTCCAATAGGATCCATTAGTATTCCATCCATTCGTTTGTTGATCTTTTTATCTTTTTCTCTCCACACCAGCCATAGCGGCTGATTCCTGAAGGTGCAGAGCCTGCCTTTCAGGCACTAGCTCCTTCATTCAAAGTGCAGTTTTTTTTTGTGACAGCCTGTGTTCTCAGTGAAGAAGTGAAAGCCTGCAGTGTTTTTGTCCCAGTGGCACAGGCGCCCCAGTCCTATAATCGGAGAGTATCAGGCACTGGAAATACTGCTGCTAGCCATTTCTGTAGTAGTCTTCTGACTCCGGGGCACTAGTAACTCCTTAAGAGTTCTCACCCTGCCAAAAATTGGCTTCCCATAGCAAGCGGGTGAGTGGAATGTTCGAGGTCTGTTCCGCTACAGATGTCATCGTAGACTGTGGATGGTGTAAATTTGTGTGAGGAGAATCAGGTGGATGCTGATTAGGGTAGCTGTCCTGCTCCTGGTGGGGCTGATCTTTGTACATGTAGATCAATAAATCCTCGTTCCTGTGATCTGCTGTGTTCAGAGACAGATTGTTGCCTTCAACACTGCCTCTCTCCCTCCCTCTTTGGCTTCTTCGACCCCCAAGAATTCATACACACTAAATGAGAGAGAAGAGAAAGCATTGTGCCCCTGAGTTTGAGTATAGCCTAATCACTTGAGACCTTTTTAGATAGTGGCTTCCGTGCCCCTGTGTACCCGCAAAGTGTGGAGTGTAAGCCTTCCCGTCAACAGATGTTCACTGCTGCCTCTTACCTGTTATCCCTTTATCTGACATATCTGTACTAGATGTCTCCCTCTTTCTCTTTACAACACTCTTCCAACTGGAAATAAATTTCAGCAGTACTGAAATTATTGAATTACTTTTAGTATCATGGCTTGAGTCAATATGAAGGTGAGATCAGACAACATGGTGGCAATGGCATATATAAACCACTGAAACAGGCACAAGATCCTGGGCACGCTGATAGAATGGTTGGGGTACTCAGCAGAACATCATCTCTTATTTTTTAAAGCAGTCTACATAAGGAGAGTGGATCATTTTCAAGCAGATCTTCTGAGCAGGAAGTTTCCCCCATCTATAAATTTAGTTATTTCACCATCAATTTTCCAGGAGATCGACAGGTGGTTCAGGACCCCTTTCATAACTTTAAACACTGAAAGAATGCCCAAGTTCCACTGTTTTGTCCCAGACATCCAGTAGTGGGAGTCTGGCGGGCTCAACGTTTTACTGGTACAATGGGTTCAGCAGCTTCTTAATGCCTTCCCCTCCTTTCCATTGATTCCCAAGTAATTAACAGGATTCAGTGAAAAGAGAGGGATATGGTACTAGTAGCTTCATATTGACCTTAGAGTTCAATTGTCTCCCCTCCTGAAATTCATCGTCCTATGTCCTCCGTGGAGGCTCTCGGCCCTTGCATCCCCTTTTCTTTCCATGGGATTTCTAATTCCAGAGAGACGTTTCTGTCGGATTGGAAATTAAGATGAGGGGAATGCAGAGCAAAGAGATCCCTCGTCACTTAGTCAGAGCCATTCAGAATTGTAGAATGCTTTCTATCCGTAAAACCTATTCTCATCACTGGAAGACCTTTTAGAGATGGTGTAAGAGGCAGAATATCTTTCCATTAGAGAGTAGATTTTCTATGTTTCTTCAATACTTGTGGGATGGGTTTGACATCACCTCAACATCAACTCTAAGAGCACAACATGTGGCCATCAAAGCATTTACAGACTGTTGTACATCTCTGGTAGAAGGCTGATAAGATTCTGAAGAGTTTTGCCTGGTCTTGTCCATAAACTAGGCCTCTATTCCATCATTCGGATTTTGTTTTGCTTCTGAAAGCTCTTCAAGGGCATCTCTTTGAACTTGTCTACTTAGGATGTGAAGCTCTTCACCATGAAGACTGTTTTTGATGGAGCGTAAAAGTTGAATAACGGTTGCCTCTATCAATTCTCACCATAAAAAGAGATTTTGATGATTAATTTTTCATGGAATCGTGTAAAATGGTTGGGACGAAAAACATGAGATCTTATACTGCATCGTAAAAGCATGCAGAAGTGTTTAAACTATGGAAACGTGAAAAAGTAAACAAAGAGAGAAACAGATATTATTTACCTATGCATATAATCACGTGATTTGAAAAACTAAACTTAATTAACATTGAAAATGTGCTGACGATAACTATTAAGAGGTGTCAAAACGAAACAAGTTCTACATAACAAAGCACCGGAAATGATTAAAATGCTTAGCAATGACAAATAGTATGAAAGCTTGCAGCTTATTCTGGTACTGAGTGATAAAAACGTGTATTTTAGAATGGAAACGTAAATGTTTTGAAAATGATAAACATGCAAATAATTTTGGTAGTGCCAAATATTGACATGTAATTTCTAGAAGAAAATTGATGATTGAATTAACTAAGAAAATTGAAATACTTATATTAATATGTGATTTATAAATGTTCATAATGTGGTAATGATTCAGCGAATTTTCATGTAAGCCTCAGGTGCTTTTCTTTCCATGATCAAAAACCAGAATGTACCTGAAGTGTTCATTTTAACGCTGTGAGAACTTTTCATGAAGTTTCTTTCTTATGCTCAAAGACAAAGGACTCTCTCTTGCTTCAGCAACACTTATGACAGAAATGTATCGTTAAAATGCAAACCCAGAGACATCGTCTCGGAATGAACAGACAGTGAACAAAGTGAATCTTCTTACTTCCGAGGAAAGGATGGAAATATAAAATAATTGAATATGATGATTTTGCAAAAAGATTACTTAATGCTTCCTAATTTTCAGTGAGATATTGATCACACCACAAACAGCCCACTATGGATAACCAATGGAAATCATATGGGATGACAAGAACGGATACATTGTGGGTGTAAACTAAAACTTTTGGAAGTATAATTGCCCCTTGGAGGAGTAGTCGGGCTGGCTGCCATTATCCATTTTCCTGCGTGGCATGCTGTCAGGCTGAACTTTGATTTCTCTTTAATGCCAAACCCTTTTGAACTGAAATTTCCTGAACTGACTCGAACCTGAACCTCCCGGTGGGTAAAGTGTGCAGGAGGTAACCTTTCGGCTGAAGGGTTTACTGACTTTCCTGTGGGACGTTGAACTTTGACTCTGCATTATTTGGTTTGTATGATCTAAATGCTGAATCTCAATTTTCCCCATGTCTCTCTTTCATTTCCTTCCTAGGCAACCAGTAAATGTTATCCTTCTTTAAATCTGTATGACATTGTGTGGCTAATTTACTAATTGACTTTTATTAAATCTGATTACGAAATGCGATTTCATGTTTCCTGACCATTCGAATTGATGCTTTAGATAAATGATTTTCGTGAACAAATCTAAATGTATTTGAGTCAGTCTTGGAGTGAACCTCATGATTTTTTTTTTTTATTGGTGGTGACAAAGGTGAACTGGTACATGAAAATGTGCATGCATTTGGCATTTCTTATTCCAGGTTCTCATAAAGAATTGTCTCACGTTCTCTGAATATCCAAGTCCCTGTTAGCTCACATAAAAGATTCATCAGAGGACCAATGAAAGTAGTAGGCTATGTCATGGTCCCAGTGAGTTAAATGATCAATTTGGTAATTTAGTAGAAGAGAGAAACTTTTGCCCAGTCTAGACGTTGCATCACTTTCTTGATAGCTATCAAATCAACTAGGAAAATAGATGATTGGGGACATTTAGTGCTCTGCTTATTCACCCTCCCTTTAAATTCTTTCTAAAAGTAAAACTTGTGCTGTGACCTGATTCTTTGTTCTCGTAAAAAGTAGTTTATCATATGGATCAGGATGTTGTGCTACCAGTATTCTCTCAATCTCCATCTGCTCCCGAGGAAGAGCTCCTACTTACTCTTGATGTGAAGAGAGTGCTGCTTATTTATCTTGACAGGTCTCTCCTCTTCCGCCAAACTAAATATTTATTTGTGACATTAGGAGAAGGCTTCCTCCTTTGGGTCAACAATTGCTTTGGCTTACTCTATGGCGTGCATTCCTCTCCTGGATCGGGTTCAAGGCAGATCAACTAGAAGCCTGGCACCTTAATGGATTGACATTCTGGGGATTCCTGATGCACAAATTTGTAGGACTGCCACCTGGGTCTTGCCGTATACCTTTGCATGTGTTTACAGATCATAAGTGTTGGACAATGATGGCATAAGGGTAATTAGTTACACTTTGTCATAGCAGTCTTTAGCTTGTCTTGTTATAATTTCACTGGGTAGCATGAATTTCTTGTGGTGTGTGTTTCTTTGAAACAAAGTCCATTATTGCTTTGGTATTCCTCATGAATAATAACTGAGATGAGGTATGTGGAGCAGCTGCAGTCCGAGCAGGTAACAGCGGTGGGGCTGGGTAAGGGGGGATTTCGAGGACAATGCTGATGGAAAATTAAATAAATAATTAATTTTCCCTCTGCATCGTCCCTCGAAATCCCTCCTTACCGGGCCCCACTGCTGTTACCTGCATGGACCGCAGCTGATGTGGAGATAATGTTCCGATTACTTCCTGGTAGTCTTAATTATTCCTAAGCTTCCTCAGCCCAGGTATGGGATCGGGTCCACTGAGTATTTGCAGTATGTCATTCCCCATAGCTTGTTATGGCAAGAGATGGAGGGAAAGCTAGACCCTATATGTTACCCAGTAACGGGTGCAGGGCTTTCATTCTCAGCATTTACTGGAGTTTCCTTTCTTGTGGAGGTGAGTTCATCTCAGGAGTTATGACTGGTATAAACATGACTTGCAGTAATGAATACGACCCTGAAGTAATCAGGATATTAATTGGTATGGGACCCCTCGTTTAAGGAAATACTGAGGACGAGACAGATGGGAAGAGTCTGTACAGAGGTGGGGTGACGTGCTCATGACGTGCTCATTCATGGAAGAGTTTTAGTGGTGTTTAAGCTCTTAGAACAATGACTTGAATGTTGCTTCCGTGATATCCGGTTGTTCGCTTTACTGTTGCTAAGTGTGCGTACCGTGGTTTCCTCCTGAGCAGCCTGTTGAAAGCAGGACCGGAGCGCCCAGCCCCCCGACACATGTGTGCATTGTTAGGTCTTAGTTTGTCTCCAGTCACTTTTAAATTCCACTTCGGACCATTGTGGCAGTGCCAATAGAGGACGTGGGTTTTGCGACAAGGACTCAGGCGTAGTCTATATTTGGTGCTTTACTGAGAAACATGAGCGCGTGGCACGGTTAACTTTCCTCCTCCCCAAACAGACCAGAGTGCAGTTCTCTACGAAATTGGAAAGAAGAGCTTTTCTAATGAAATAATGCTGTAGTTCTTTATGATATTAAGAGTAAGGAGACGCGCGTGCAGCACCTGATTGAATACTTGTGCATATTTGAGATATTGCTGGGTCGCATTTGTGATTTTAAAACATTTGTTGCACTCGCCGATTTTTAAAACCAAACGCTGTGAGACTGCTGTGTCGCATTTGTGATTTTAAAACTTATGTTGCACTCGCCGTATTTTTAAAACCAAACTCACTCTCTCACCGTCACTTCCCCGGTCCACCGCTGACTCGGTAAGTTTGTTGTGGAGGGAAGCTGTACACAGGAGCACACCGGAAGTGATTAGACTTCCGCTGTGCATCCTGCTCCAGTTAGGGGCCTGACACTATTTAAGCAGCAGCAGCCCGCTCTCCCAGCTGATATTAAGAGTAAGGATACGCGCGTGCAGCACCTGATTGAATACTTGTGCATATTTGAGATACTGCTGGGTCGCATTTGTGATTTTAAAACATTTGTTGCACTCGCCAATTTTTAAAACCAAACGCTGTGAGACTGCTGTGTCGCATTTGTGATTTTAAAACTTATGTTGCACTCGCCGTATTTTTAAAACCAAACTCACTCTCTCACCGTCACTTCCCCGGTCCACCGCTGACTCGGTCAGTTTGTTGTGGAGGGAAGCTGTACACAGGAGACACCGGAAGTGTTTAGACTTCCGCTGTGCATCCTGCTCCAGTTAGACGGGCCCTGGGTCATTTAACCCGATGTCCACCTAGACGCGCAGCGGGCGCATGAAGGTCGCTCCGAAGACGCACCAAAGACTAGCCCGTCTGCGCCCATCCACGCCAGTACGTCGCCTCTCGCCAGGGACCCTGGTAGATTAATGGGGAATGGGCTTACTTACTCTAGGGAACATCTTCTAGACCTTAATAGCTCGAATACCCCCTGCGCCAGGACTGCACCTTAACAGCTGCGGGGTACACTAAAATGCATGTGTGGATATATTCTTCCGAAACCCACTATCCTCCCGTCTCTCGTGTCGGCCCACCCCCAACAACATATTCTGGTAGCACAGCTGAATGTAAGATCGCTCTCTCGACATCCTGTTCCTCACAGAGACATGGATGCAAGAGGATATGAATTCTATAGCCACCTGGCTACCCCTGCAGGCTACTCTATCCACTTATTAAATAGACATACCAGGGGAGGAGGCATTGCGGTAATGACCAAATCTCATTACGCTTGCCTGTTCACTAGACTCAATATTGAGGGAAGTGAATGTGCTCGCTACACTATTAAGATAAACCCCCATTTCTCGCTATCTGGAATTCTGATCTATTGACCTCCAGGGCCGGACAATAGCTTTGTTAGAGCTCTCTTGGAGACAGTTTGCTCCTTGGTAGTAGGGACCGCTAATTTTAACATCCTCGGAGATCTCAATATTCACTTTGACTTGATTACTGACAGTAAGATCAGCGGCCTGCTCGCCGACCTAGCCGCTTTCCAACTCTGCCAGCTAGTACAAGGCCCGACGCATAAAGGAGGACACGTTTTAGACCCCATCTTTACCAACTTAGAGGAAGCAACGGCAAAAGTGCCAATACCCAGGGGCGGTGGGTGACATTTGAAAGTGGTGAGGCGCAAAGTGATTTGCATACAGCACCGTAGCGAGCGAGCGCAGCGAGCGAGCCCGAACCCCAAAAGGAGGGTTTGGTGGGGTTACCCCCCCCCCCCAAGAACATATTGAAAAAAAAAACAAATTTGAGAAAGCAGGAAGGTTAATAAAGCAATTGTGAAAGTGCAGTTATTACATTAATAGATGGCATAACATAGGTAGCTGCTTATTCAGTATAACCACAGAGCTTCATACATTCACTGCCCATGGATGTGGCCTGCAGAGTGTCACGTGAAGTCCTGCGTACCCTCGTTCAAATGGAGTCCAATCTGCCCACCCCATGTCACTTGGTTCACAGCCTGCTTGACAAAGCATGCATCAGTCTTCTGATGCTCACTCTACTTGTTGGAATCTTCATGAGATTGTGTTGAGTCCAGTCAGTGGCGAAGACCAGATCCCCCATAGGGTTTTGACTCTTACACAGTGTTACCTCATATCCACGCCACAGAAATGAGACTCATGCAAGGTGTCCCCTCATGGCCACTCCTTGGGATGTCAATCAATCAATCAAAGATTTATAAAGCATGGTTCATACACTGCCACCTCATGCCCACTTCAAAGGGTGAGACTCCTACACAGTCTCAAGAGCGACAATCTGAGAGTCTCAGTGACCTCTCCATGGGATGTTACTCCTGCCCTGGACCACCCCATGTCCTCTCCTCAGATTGTCGCTCCTGCCCTGTACCACCCCATGTCCTCTCCTCAGAATGTCGCTCCTGCCCTGTACTAGCTCATGTCCACTCCTCACATTGTGACTTCAACCCTGTGCTATCTCATATCCACTCCCCAAGATGGGTTTCCTGCACCGCGAGACCTCATGACCCATCCTATGTGAAACTATTTTTTTATTTTTTTGCAGTTTTATATAGAACAAACTCGACTTGATGGTACTGGAGCAAAAGAAAAGAGAGCAGCTG
Organism: Lissotriton helveticus; assembly: GCF_964261635.1. NCBI lineage: Eukaryota > Metazoa > Chordata > Amphibia > Caudata > Salamandridae > Lissotriton > Lissotriton helveticus. Next base: position 380,538,092 of record NC_136061.1, on the reverse strand, counting down.
AAGCATCTGGCGCCATCTAGTAGCATAATTGTGTTGGTTGTGTCATCATTAATAAACAGACCAGACTTGCTCCAAAATTCATAAATACATTGTGCAGTATGGGCCCTGGAAAAGCATGGGGCCTGGGGAATAATGACCACCTGTACCCACCCCATGCCCCCTGTCCACCTTCCGACCACCCTGTCCTTTCATCTTTCTTCATAAAATATCAGAGGAGCATTGTACAGCCTTCATGGCTTGCCTCACATCTGTCTTCAATCTGCATTATTTATCTTTTTGGAGCAGTGGCCCCGGACACAATACTCTAGATGTTCTCTCCATTAGCAGACAATGTTCTTACTTACGGATTCAACCTGCAGGTGCGACCTCCACAACCAGGGCTGGATACACAGCATACAAGACTGGACATAAAAACATCATCCAATTCTACAGTTACAAGACTGCATGACTAAACTATTAAACCTGTTGGCAACATACTTGGTTAATTTTATAGTGGCTGGTTAACAATTTGGGAGCACAGGGACTTGCTGCATATTAAATGGGCACAGCTTCCATCCACTTGGCCAATGGCTAGACTGATAAACAGGGAACTAGTGACCTCCAAAAGGGGAGGATTTCTGGTCAAGGGCAACACCCATACAGCACTATCCTATATATTTAATGTTTATGCATCTTCCAGATTCCTCGACCCACAGCAGTGTGGCGTCTCCATCAGTAGCTGGGAGGTTAATCTTGCAAGCGACATCCTCCTCAGGGAGCATTAAAAGACTAAATACTTCGAATATAAACAAATAATTTTAAAACCATGTCAAATAATTACATGTGTACAAAATATTACTTATGAAAACAAAAGCCTCACTGACATGAAAGTCAACATCTGTTTCAAGAATAACGACCATGACCTCAGCTAAAATTGGTAGAGACTATTTGCGACCTGCCGAGAAATTCCGGACTCTCGTATCTTACTTTAATTGCTCTATGCTTAAGAATCACATTTTCTTGAGAAAATTCACTGCCATAAAAATGCATGTTCAAGTACTATTTGTGAAGGACATCAAACATCACTGTGCGACACAAGAGATTTCAACGTAGCTTCTGTCCAGTGTAGAACCCCAATTACTATGAGCGCCATTAGCGTTTTCAAAAACTGGAGGTGATGCACATCTTCAAAGTATTAACACTGGAGTTAAAAAGCAATCCGGGGAAAGATGTCAGAATACATCTCAAAATCCAAGCTGACATTAAACAAAGTAACATTCTAGAATGCCTATAGCTAGTAGGTATTAGCGTTGCAAGCCTAGATAAAGAGATCTGATTTTCTTCTCCACACTGGACTGGCCACTTTAAGTGTGTGTAGTTCACCATTCTGAAACTCATGGTGGAAGGACACAGCCAACTGGATACGGAGCACTTCAACAGAAACCCAGATACATTTAACACACCTTTATAATATAATAATTCCAGATGACAAACTTTTTGTAAAAGACTTAAAAATATAAACTGCCACAATATTGATCTTACATAAAAAACAACGTAACATTTTTTCGACTTTTATTTAATTCCCATTTCAGATAAACACACATCACAAAACTCATTAGGACATGGTTAACTTTTTCCTCTAATTCCAGCCTAGTCACACAATGCAGGACCCCAGTTAAATGCCACGTTTGCATCTTAACAGACAACACAGGGGTGACAAAGATGAAGAAAAAGCTTGGATGGGCTTAAGTATCTCACTACGGGAGGTAATTATTAATAAGAAAATTAATTATGGAGTGTTTTTGGTCCTTATCAATCTTAAGGTGGACTCACAAAAGTCACGTGCATATTAACCAATGGAATGTTCCTTGCTGGCCACCTAGTCATTTTGTAGTTAATGTACAAAATAAATACATAAATCTCACAACATACGCAGTTTCAACATAAACCACTTGCTACGAATTTCAAGCACTTGTGTGCTGAAGGACCTAGACGCTGCAACGCTTCTCTGCAGCCAGCGCCATGCGCTTTTTAATTGCCCGTTTTTGTATTTGTGTTTATTTTATTTTTTCTTAACCCTGATTTTACTAGGGTCTTTCCGCCCCTTACCTGCACCTTAAAAGCAATTACACCGCTGCTTAGCGGGTCCGGGTCTGTGGGATCTCCTTTTCATTACTAGCGCCGCCATCTTGGGTGTGCTTGCGCCGTTCTGGAGGCGCCTGTCGAGAGCTCTAGTGGTGCGGCTATCTCACGGCGGCCCTACTTAAGTCCAGTCCTCTAGGGGGTCAGCTAGGATACGAATTTCGAGCACTTGTGTGCTGAAGGGCCTACACGCTGCAACGCTTCTCTGCAGCCAGCGCCACGCGCTTTTTAATTGCCCGTTTTGGTATTTGTGTTTATTTTATTTTTTCTTAACCCTGATTTTACTAGGGTCTTTCCGCCCCTTACCTGCACCTTAAAAGCAATTACACCGCTGCTTAGTGGGTCCGGGTCTGTGGTATCTCCTTTTCATTACTAGCGCCACCATCTTGGGTGTGCTTGCGCCGTTCTGGAGGCGCCTGTCGAGCGCTCTAGTGGTGCGGCTATCTCACGGCCGCCCTACTTAAGTCCAGTCCTCTAGGGGGTCAGCTAGGATACGAATTTCGAGCACTTGTGTGCTGAAGGACCTACACGCTGCAACGCTTCTCTGGAGCCAGCGCCACGTGCTTTTTAATTGCCCGTTTTGGTATTTGTGTTTATTTTATTTTTTCTTAACCCTGATTTTACTAGGGTCTTTCCGCCCCTTACCTGCACCTTAAAAGCAATTACACCGCTGCTTAGCGGGTCCAGGGCTGTGGGATCTCCTTTTCATTACTAGCGCCGCCATCTTGGGTGTGCTTGCGCCGTTCTGGAGGCGCCTGTCGAGCGCTCTAGTGGTGCGGCTATCTCACGGCCGCCCTACTTAAACCTGCCCTCTAGTGCGCAGCGGTGACGCGCAGCGGTCGCGCCTTCACTGCGCCTGAGTCGCGCTAGAGTCCTGCTCGTCTGCGCTCATCCGCGCTAAGGAGGCGCAAGGGCAGGGCCCTATAGCTTGGCTTCGTGCTGTCTACTCCATCTTTATTTCAGGCAAGAATGTATTCTAGCGCCGAGCTACTTCACTTTCGCTACATCACTTTGCCCTGCTCCCAGGCTCCCCTACACCCTCTTTGTGGCCCCTTTCAATGCCCTGGCTGTGCTTTCCATCTTACTCCCCCGGCCCCTATTTTTACTCACAAGACAGTCTCCTTTGAATCTCCTAACACCACGGAGCCCCCTCAGGTGATATCTCAGGGATCTCTTGACCTTAAGATATGCCATCTTAATGTAAGATCTCTAGTCAAGCATCATCTGGATATCTATAACTATCTTACGGAGGAGACTCCTGACATTTTGTTCATGTCAGAAACATGGCTTCATGAAGAGGCTTTGGTTGCAGTCAATCTGGCACTTCCCTCCGAGTATTCGTTTTTTTCTCTCAACCGTAATTCGAGAGGTGGGGGCACTGCGGCTGCTGTTAAGACCTGCTATTCATGTATTTGGAAGGCAATAGATTTGGCTGGTAGCGAATGTGCCCATTTTTCTATCACCATTAGCCATCATTTAACTTTTTCCGGCATACTCATTTACCGGCCTCCGGGCCCGGATGCCGCCTTTAGGTCTGCTCTCCCTGATATAGTAGGTTCACTGGCTTTAAAATCTGCCAATTTTAGTGTGGTGGGTGATTTAAATCTTCATTTTGACTCTCCCTGCTCTCCTGCTGTCAGTGCTATTCTTGCAGACTTGGAGGCTCTCCAGCTATCTCAATTGGTCAATTGCCATACCCATGTGGGTGGTCATATTCTTGACCCTTTTTTCACCAATCTAATTTTGGCCAAAGTACTGCCTCCTAGGCCTATGGCCTGGACTGACCACCACTTAATTGAGGTAAATCTTGCTATTAACACCTCCCCTCTAAGAATCCCGTCTCCTGCCACTCTTAGACGTCCCTGGAAAAAGTTGAAACTGGCCGATTTCCATCAGCTGCTTGGTCTTCACCCTCTGGGCCCCTTTACAGATGTGGAATCTGGCTACGCTCTCCTTTGTAATTGGCTTACTAAAGCCTTAGATAGATTGATTCCTATTTCGGAGAGTAAACATCGTCGTACCGATTCTAGCCCCTGGTATGATGATTCACTTCGTCTTCTAAAAAAATCCTGTAAACAAGCTGAAAGAGTTTGGCGCAAGTCTTATCAGCTTGAGAAGAAAATGTGATATCTTACTAGGATTAAGCAATACCACAAAGCGATCTGTAAGGCCCGTGCTGCCTACTTTTCCCTTGAATTCAGTACCAGCTCCAATCCTACCAAACTTATATTTAAGGTGCTCAAGGATCTTACAGCCAGTAGAGCCCCAGCTGCTGAGATCTGCTCCCTCTCACACTGAGGATTTGGCCGCTTTTTTTGTTAAAAAGGTGAAGGACATCTATTGCTCTTTTCCTACCACCACTATGTTAACTAAGAATGAAGAATTGGTCCCAAAACTACTATGCGCCTGACACATTTTCCAGAACTTATGATGGAGGAGTTTAGCAAATTTGTGGTGAAAGTTAAAACTGGCTCCCCTATTGATCCTTTACGACCAACTCAATTTAGAGAGTCCGCTCCTTTCTGTCTGCCTCCACTGCGAGATCTTGTTAATCTATCTCTATCTTCAGGTATGGTCCCGGCTATTTGGAAACAGGCTCAGGTTATTCCCATCTTAAAAAAAACGGCTCTGGATCCTCTGAAACTGGAGAACTACCGCCCCATTTCCCTCCTTCCCTGGGCTGCTAAATTGACCGAGGTCCATGTCAATGCCATCTTATCTACCCATCTTCACTCTGCGAACATATTAGATCCTTCGCAGAACGGATTCCGGCCCGGTCATAGTACCGAGACAGCGCTGCTCTCTATGGTCGAACATCTTCGGACTGTGGTAGATACTGGTCAGACTGTGGCACTGGTGCTCCTTGATCTCAGTGCCGCGTTCGACACGGTCTCCCACGCTGTTTTATTACAGCGGTTGGTTGAGGCAGGTGTCGATAATGTGGCACTTGAATGGTTTCGATCTTTTCTATCTGGTCGTACCTTCGAGGTTATCACCCCACCATTTGAATCTAGACCCTACTCCATTGACCAGGGAGTGCCGCAAGGCTCGGCCCTCAGCCCCACTTTATTCAACCTTTATGTGCAGCCGCTGGGTGCTGTCGCTAAGCGCTGGAACCTTACCATGGTGTCCTACGCTGACGACACGCAGCTGGCGGTTGCAATAAGTGGGGCCTCTGACCTAGAACTTGCCAGGTTTTGTGAGGGATTCCTCTCAGTGGCACATTGGATGACGGACAACTACCTTCAATTGAACGCCAAAAAAAACGAGGTGCTCATTGTCGGTAAGCAGAGCCATCTTTGGGGTGATAAATGGTGGCCATCTGAGCTCGGCCGACCCCTATTCCTGTCACCGAGGTTAAAAACCTAGGGGTCTGGCTTGATCCCCAACTTAATTTTGTCATCCATACAAAAAAGTGGCTGCCACTTGTTTTGGCACTCTCCGCAGACTCAGATCTACCTTCCGATTCTTTGATGCTCCTACTAGACAGCTTATTGTACAAGCTACGATCCTGTCTAGATTGGATTATGCAAGCTCCCTTTTGCTTGGAGCTAATCAGGCTGAACTCTTAAGACTCCAACGCGTGCAGAATGCTGCCGCCAGGGCTCTGGTTGGCCTACCGAGATTTTGTTCAGCCAAAAAAACTATTCAGAAGCTCCACTGGCTGTCGGTAGCCCAGCGAATTAAGTTTAAATCCCTCTGCCTCTCGTTTAATATTCTTAAACACTCGTCTCCTCAGATTTTGGAGCACCTCATTTCCCCTTATGTTCCCACTCACTCTCTGAGGTCTTCTAGTCTTTATTTGGCTACAGTTCCACACTTTAAGAGGACCAGAACCGGCGGCCGCTCCTTTCGTGTGCTTGCTGCTAAGCTGTGGAACTCCCTTCCTGTGTATATCCGCGCTATTGATAGTCTTTTGGCTTTCAGGAGAGCTGTAAAAACCTTTCTTTTCCCACTGGATTTCTAAGGTTGTTGTGTTGTTTTTTTTGGTATTACCTGTGTTCCGGATTTCTGTTCTATCAGCGTCAGGACGCCCCTTTGCTGGGGCATCTGTGCGCTCTATAAATACGGATAACATAACATAACTGCTCAACTAGACTATTAACTAAAATTACTATCATAAATACTTGTCGCCAGCACTAGTAAAAACTCAAACTGAACAATTACAGATGGTTTCTACTGGACTCACTTTTTAGAACGAGAGTTTGGGACAACTAATACGCTGGCGCTGCTGCAAGTTTAGTTGCACATTTGAACTGATTTCTAATTATGGCTATTTGTTGCAACTGGATTTACATTTCCCAAGTTTTACCAGCCGGCCATTAAAAACGAATTTATAAAAGCCCAATTGCAACTGGCTGACTAGGATTTCCAGGGAACAGACTAGCATCAGCTCAATCTTTATGGCAAATGTATTTATTTATTTATTTATTAATACAATTTGTAAAGCGCATACGTTTGCCCGTGGGCGTCTTGGCGCTATGAATACCAAAAAGGATTTCTGAGGGTGGCAACATCTGAAAGTAGAACCCATTACTCATTAAACAACCAGGTCTTCACCAGTTTCCGGAATTGAAGGAGAGATTGAGCTGCTCGGATTGTCAGTGGGAGCGAGTTCCAGAGTCTGGCCGCAGATACCGTGAAACGCCTGTCTCCCCAAGTGACCGTCCTAGTCCGTGGTACCGCTAGTTGGTTCAGTGACGTCGATCTCAGTGGTCTACATGGACAGTAGGTAGAGAGCTGAGTTTGCAGAAACCTAGGACCCTGGTTATGAATGGCTTTGAACGCTAAGCAGAGTGACTTGAATTTGATTCGATTTTTAATTGATAGCCAATGATAGCTTTTTATTATATGACTGACTGAATTAAATTTTGGAGTTTTGGAGAGTAGTCTTGCTGCTGCATTTTGGATCATTTGTAACTTAGAGATTACCCGGGCTTGTGCGTTAACAAACAGACCATTGCAGTAATCAAGCGAGGAGAGCACCAATGTACTCACCACTGTTTCTCCCGCACTATCCGAAAGAAAGGGAATGATTTTCCGAATTAATCTGAGTTTGTGATAAGCATTCGCCACTGTTTGATTAGCGTGAGCTACAAAATTGAGCTTGTCATCAAAAACTATGCCCAGATTTCTGGCCCTAACGGAAGGAGTTGGTAAAGCTCCTAAAGAAGGAGGCCACCACACCGGTGACCATTGTGGGGCGATCTTCCCGAAAATGACTACCTCCGTTTTCTCGGAGTTCAGCCTTAAGCAATTGGCTTGCATCCAATCTTTAATAGCCAGCATGCCTTCTTGAAACATGTTCCCCATCATTATTGATAGCAAGCACCAGCTGGGTGTCGTCAGCATAGGAGGTTAGGCTCATCTGGTAGGTTTTAATAACTCTCGCTAAGTCCAACACGTAGATATTAAACAGTGTTGGACTTAGCGATGAGCCCTGGGGAACTCCACAAGGCAAGGCAAGCTACGGCGATTTAAAAGGTCCCAACGTGACTGCTTGTGATCTGCTAGAGAGAAAAGAGGTAAGCAGCTCCCTCGCGCTGGATCGGATGCCCAAACTTCCGACACCGTCAATCAAGATGGAATGATTGACCGTGTCGAAAGCCGCCGAAAGATCCAGCATTATGAGAATGGCTGTCCCACCTTGATCCCTGATGGTTCTAATATCATCTGCAGCTTTAATAAGGGCCGTCTCCGTGCCATGGAGCTTTCGAAAGCCAAACTGCGTATCATCCAGCAGATTGTTTTGCTCAATATAGTCCGCCAACTGGATGTTCATGGCCTTCTCGAGTACTTTGGATAGATATGGCAGACTGGCTATGGGCCTATAGTTTGTCAACTGCTCCTTATCTAAAGATGGCTTCTTAAGGAGCGGTTTTAACAGAGTGGTTTTTAACGGATCACTGAAATAATATCGACTGCCAAAATATCGACTACCCAAAATATCGAGGAAAAAATATCTACAGCCAAAATATCGAGTTTGTATGTACAAACAGGTAAGTACAAAAATATTGAGTAAAAAATATCGTTTACAAAAATATAGTTTTAAAAAATATCGACTTTAATAAAAACAATGTTTAATTACATTAATATAAAAAATTAATTACTAAAATATAATTAACAATACTTAAAATAACTTTTAATAATTAAATAATTAATGAAAGTAAAAAAATAATATTTTTTTTATCATATTTCTTAAAACATATATATATATAGTAACAAAATTTAATTAAATAATAGCCAATATTATTAACGTACAAATACAAAAGAGTAAAAATTACTATTCCCACTCCAGTGGGTGCAACAGTAGGGAAGGCGTTGGATAGCGTAGGGGTTAAAATTACTATTCCCACTGCAAAGAGTGCAACAGTGGATATATGACGTTACAACACAACTTTTACAACGCACTACCATTACAACGTAAGTATTGGTAAGTATATAATAATTTTTTTAATTTAAATTATTTAAAAATATTTTAATATAATTTAATTTAATTTAATTTCATTAAATTAAATTAATGTAAATTTAATTTTACTTTATTTTTACACTGTACCCCTTTACCCCAAAAACACAAAACTGACCCTGAACCCTAAAAATACCCCTTTACCCAAAAACTAAAAACTGACCCTGAACCCTAAAAATACCCCTTTACCCAAAAACCCAAAACTGACCCTGAACCCTAAAAATACCCCTTTACCCAAAAACTAAAAACTGACCCTGAACCCTAAAAATACCCCTTTACCCAAAAACTAAAAACTGACCCTGAACCCTAAAAATACCCCTTTACCCAAAAACCCAAAACTGACCCTGAACCCTAAAAAGACCCCTTTACCCAAAAACTAAAAACTGACCCTGAACCCTAAAAATACCCCTTTACCCAAAAACTAAAAACTGACCTTGAACCCTAAAAATACCCCTTTACCCAAAAACTAAAAACTAACCCTGAACCCTAAAAATACCCCTTTGCCCAAAAACTAAAAACTGACCCTGAACCCTAAAAATACCCCTTTAATTTAACATAATTAGCAATTAATCAATTAAATTAAATTAATTACCAATTACATTTTAAATAATTAACAAATATATTTCAATTAACAATTAAATAAATATTACTACCAATTAATACATCTACATATTTAATTAATTATAATTAAATTACTTCCCACCCTATTCCCCTATAAACCCACAACCCGCCTCAGGAAATAAATTATTTTAATTTACATAATTAGCAATTAATTAATTAAATTAAATTAATTACCAATTACATTTTAATTAATTAACAAAAAATGTTAAATTAACAATTAATTAAATATTACTACCAATTATTAAATTTACATATTTAATTAATTATAATTAAATTACTTCCCACCCTATTCCCCTATAAACCCACAACCCGCTACAGGAAATACATTATTTTAATTTACATAATTAGCACTTAATCAATTAAATTAAATTAATTACCAATTAAATTTTAAATAATTAACATATATTATTTAATTACCAATTAATTAATTATTACTACCAATTAATAAATTTACATATTTAATTAATTATAATTAAATTACTTCCCACCCTATTCCCCTATAAACCCACAACCCGCTACAGAATAAAATTACACAATAATTTAAAAAAAATCATTAATTAAAAATAATTATAACATAAAATGACACTTTTCACACATATTATAAAATAAAAACACTATAAATAATTAAATATTATTTAAAAAATGATATTTTTTACTATCTAGATTATATACTTGGATATTTTCACTTTCTATATTATTTACAGTCGATATTACTTCACTTACCTTAAAAACGATATTTTGGCTGTCGATATTCTGTCCTGTCGATATTTTGTCCAAACGATATTTAAAACTCGATATTCTGTCCAAACGATATTTTGGAGTCGATATTATGTCTGTGCACCGTTTTTAACATGTTCGGGTATATCCCAGACCCAAGAATCACGTTACAAACTTGCGTGATAGGCATGCTGATTGTGTCAAGAACCGGTAGATAAACTCTGGGAGGGCAGGGATCCAGAGCTGATCCTGATTTTATAGACACCATGAGGTCCCTGATTTGTTCCTCCTGCAGTGCCTCAAATTGATCTAGTGTACAAGTAGGGGGCGTGGTATGTATAACTGGAGATGCTATATCATTAGTGGAAAACTCAGAGTAGATGTCGTGGACTTTGGTGAAGAAGAAGTTAGCCAAGGAGTCACAGAGAGCCTGCGATGGAATGGGGGCAATATCTGTAGACTTCCCTGCCAGATGTTTTACTACTTCAAACAACTGTTTACTAGAATTTTTGGCAGAATCGATTTGATTTCCAAAATACTTTTTCTTGGTCTCTAAAATCATTTTTTTATAAGTTAGTTGTGTTTCCTTATAGCGTGTTTTGCTAACTAGATCATAGGACCTTCGCCAGTGTCTTTCCTCTCTACGACATTCTTGCTTTTGTCTCCTAAGTTCTTCTGTGAACCATGGGGAAGATGGTGCCTTTCTATTCCTAGAGATAGTCTTGAGGGGGACTAGTAAGTTCACAGCATTATCTATCCAGTCTACAAACTGTTTAGCGGCTACATTCGGATCCATGGATATGGTAGGGCGGGACTTGATCAATAAGTCAGTAAAGGTTACATTGTCTATGTCCCTCCAGACCCTGAAAGGCTCCTGAGTTAGATAGGCTGGTTTAGTTGGAGGCATAGTGAGAGTTGGGAGGGCACCGAGAATGACAGAGTGATCGGACCAAGTGACCGGTAAAATATCCAAGATGGTTACGCCTTGTATGTTAGTAAAAATGCCATCCAGCGTATGGCCGGCCTCATGAATTGGGGCGTTAACCAGTTGAACCAACCCCAAGCTTTCCAAATCTCCATTTAGTGCTTGGGAATCAGCATTGTCCTGTTTTTCTAAGTGGAAATTCAGGTATCCCAATACAATAAAAGAGTCCTCAGTCACCAAAGATTCGATGAGCGAATGAAGATTAGCCAGGAACATAGATCGAGAACCTGGCGGTCTATACATGAGCACTCCCTTAAGATTGTATGAGGGTGTAACCATGATGGAGAATTGAAATGCTTCCCAACATTTGGACAGAATTGGAAATAATCTAACGGGGAAGTGATTCCGCGTAACAACCGCTAAACCGCCTCCTTTTTTTCCCTGTCTGTCAAGTCGATGTGCCGTATATCCTGAAGGTATAGCAACCACCAGATCAGGGTCGGATTCAGCATCCATCCATGTTTCAGTTATAAATAACATATCTATGTTTTTATCTAGTATTAAATCATGAATTTCCTGTCTATGTTTACCCAGAGATCTAACATTAATAAGTGCAATGATTATTTTACTGGTGTTGTTATTATTACAGGAGATGGCGCGCACTTTGCCGTTAATAAACGGCAAAGAGGAGGCACAATTGGGGCAGGTGGAGATAACCGATTGGGCAATGTGCTCTGGATTATAGCGTGGGCAGCTGTTACATGGAACTGGCCTTAGATGTAAAAGATCCATACCAGAATAATATCTATGGTCAACGTTACCGTTTAGACCAGGGGTAATGGCCCTCGGCCCGGGCCCGGCGCGGACGGGCGCAGACGGGTGTGGTATATAAAAGAGGTTCTTGAGTCATAGAATATATTCATGTAGATTTATTCAAGGTAGTTACAGGTCCAGTTCTTATGATGGTAATTAACAGACCCCAAAAAACGGTAAGGAAAGGCAAGTTTAAATTCCATAGTTCACAAACTAGTCGGGTATTATTTCTAAATGGTTAGCTCATGCTTTTCATGTTGAATTTGCAGTGTAAAATAACGTGTGCTGCTTCAAACATATATTTTCAATTAATGTGGAAAAACATGTCCGGTCAAACTCTTTTAAACTCAGCAGCTCATGTCTTTCATGTTGACCTTGGAATGTAAAATAACGTGCGCTTCTTCAAACACATGTTTTCATTCAAAGTGCATAATCGTTTTCAATTAAAGTGAAAAGTTATGCACGGTCAAGTTCCTTTAAATTCAGCTGTTCATGTATTTCATACCAGAGTGTATCCATATTTCAGCAGTAATAAGACGACTTAACATGCTTGGCTGTCTATTAACTTAGTGTTCAACTGCAGTAATTATTTTAAATTGAACTTCGAGTTGGGAAATGTCACTCGGTTTCAGTAATGCTCTGTTATTCAAATAGCAGCTCAAACAGCAGTCCATAAATATGCTTTTCCTCTCAGTATTTTAACAATGACACCTTAGGGAACAGGCTGTCCGGATATTAACGGACACTGGTGGGGTCTGGCAGGGTGTTTCCATTGTTATAATAAATAAGATAATTGTCTATGAGAGGTTTAAATTGGAAATAAAACAGAGACTTACTTGATAGTTGTGAGGTTGTTTTCTTTTGTAGTCGAGGTTCCTATTCTTTATGAAGAATTGATTTCTGTATCCTGTAGGTTTCTTATTTATTTCTTATTTATCTTTGGTTCTTTAATTTTCTTTTGCACGCTGTAGGTTCTTTAATTTTCTTTTGCACGCTGTATGTAGGTTCTTTGAAAATCCCGTCCAGAAGTCGCCAAAATGTGGTATATAAAAGAGGTTCTTGAGTCATAGAATATATTCATGTAGATTTATTCAAGGTAGTTACAGGTCCAGTTCTTATGATGGTAATTAACAGACCCCACCAGGAGTGACTGCCCTGTCACTCAGCCTGCCTCCAACTGACAGTAGTCTCAGGTCTAACTACAACATTCTATGATGTCACTAGGAATTATTACATTGGCATCAACAGAGCAACAAGGAAATATATAGTTAAGAGAAAGGGACAAAGTCCCTGTACAACAACGGGCTTGCCTTTGGCGCGCCTTAGGCGCGCCGCCGGCGTGCCCGCTGCGGGGACGGGCTGACATCGTCCTAAAATCCAGTATGGAAGGAGGGTGGGATGTGGCCAGCAACTCGACCGCCACCCTTTCCCCCACTCAGTATGGCGGCTGTGATCACTTCTGGCCCCTGTGTCAGCACATAGTCTGCTGCGCAGTGGGTAGCGATGTCAGCGAGATAAAGTTAAAAGAAATGCCAATTAAATGAAAATGATTATGCCGCAAAGTAAATACAAATGCACACGTTATAAAAAGATTCAGCCTCCGGCTTCCTCCTCAGAGGTCAGCTAGATAGTATTCAACCAGCATGCTTGTGCCTAACGGCGTTTAAATACCTTGGGAGGGCGGGATGTGGCCAGCAACTCGACCACCACCCTTTCCCCCACCCAGTATGGCGGCTGTGATCACTTCTGGCCCCTGCGTCAGCACGTAGTCTGCTGCGCAGTGGGTAGCGATGTCAGCGAGATAAAGTTAAAAGAAATGCCAATTAAATGAAAATGATTATGCCGCAAAGTAAATACAAATGCACACGTTTTAAAAAGATTCAGCCTCCGGCTTCCGCCTCAGAGGTAAGCTAGATAGTATTCAACCAGCACGCTTGTGCCTAACAGCGTTTAATTACCTAGGGAGGGCAGGATGTGGCCAGCAACTCGACCGCTACCCTTTCCCCCACCCAGTATGGCGGCTGTGATCACTCCTGGCCCCTGCGTCAGCACGTAGTCTGCTGCGCAGTGGGTAGCGATGTCAGCGAGATAAAGTTAAAAGAAATGCCAATTAAATGAAAATGATTATGCCGCAAAGTAAATACAAATGCACACGTTTTAAAAAGATTCAGCCTCCGGCTTCCGCCTCAGAGGTAAGCTAGATAGTATTCAACCAGCACGCTTGTGCCTAACGGCGTTTAAATACCTTGGGAGGGCGGGATGTGGCCAGCAACTCAACCGCCACCCTTTCCCCCACCCAGTATGGCGGCTGTGATCACTTCTGGCCCCTGCCTCAGCACGTAGTCTGCTGCGCAGTGGATAGCGATGTCAGCGAGATAAAGTTAAAAGAAATGCCAATTAAATGAAAATGATTATGCCGCAAAGTAAATACAAATGCACACGTTTTAAAAAGATTCAGCCTCCGGCTTCCGCCTCAGAGGTAAGCTAGATAGTATTCAACTCAGCAAAGGCTGCATAAAATGAAACCCTATGCGGCAAAGTCTCAACCAGTAAAATTGTCATTCTATAATATTAAATACAGTTTACTCTGCCACAGTATTTTATCTCGCCAGATCACTTGTGTGCATTATAAAATACATTTGCTCATACAATGCAAGCCAAAACACTCGCACGGAGCACGGAGGGTGACTCCCAGAACCGGTGTCTTCCAGGGAGGAAGGCGAGTGTCAGGCTTGGCCATGCAGCAATGACAGCAGCAGCAGATATAGTCAGCCTGGCCAAGCTGCAATATTATATATATATACACCCCGCAGATGGACTGAAACACACTAGCACAACACACTTAAGAGACGCACGTGAGGTAACCGTACAGCCCAGTGACGTGTGCTGCTTATCAAAGGCGCATGCTGTGGAAACACCGTGCATTACAAAAAGTTCGGAACATACTCACCCAGTACCAGACAGACCACATCCAGCAGCACAAAGGGTAGCCTACTCTTGTCAAACATACTGTCAGCTCCTCCGGCGCACACAACGTACTGCCTTACATAACGATGCTAACGCATATAATGCACTGACTGTGGCCTTACCTGTACCGTGACGACGGTGAGGTGGGAGTCACACACACGGTCTGCTGCCTGCGCACGAGGCGAGCTCCAGCTCCAGGCTACACGTCACAACGGCGGGCGTCCCGAAATCACACAGTGATTGGCCTGCACTGGACCAGCCAATCCTGGCGCTGCATGCAGCGCCAGGATTGGCTAGGGGGGCAAATTTGCTGCTCGCCCTGTCACCCCTTGAAACCCGGGCTAAGGCAGGCTAAGAAGTACCCCTGGGTCCCCCTGGGGAACTTTCAGTGCGCATACTTGGGAAAGTTGGATCCCAACTTGCACTTGCACACTATGGTCTGTCTGCTGCAGCCTGAGTGTACTGTCACTCAAGCTGCAGCAGGCCACCCCCCTGCACATTCCGAAATCGCCGGGTGTGTCCCGGCGGCTGACTCGTAATGTTGTACACACTTCTGTGAGTAATTTTATTGTAAGAGGATTGCGGCCGCGATGTGGGTCCATGTGGCTGGTGGTGCTACGCCTCTACGCCCCAATGGACGCACCGCGGCTGCCAATACCTATGACCTGGACTGACCATATGCTGGTGATCATGTCCCTACCCACCCAGGACACACTTAACCCGAGTCTTGCACAAAGGGTGCGTAAACGTCCCTGGAGGAAGTTACGACTTGAAGATTTCTACACCCTACTCAAAAGCAACCCCCCCACGGACAGTGAAAACACCGACCAGGGCTATGAAAACTTCTGCAACTGGTTAAACCAAGCTCTGGACACGCTGATCCCAGCTGACTGGATTAGAGCACGCTCCCAGGAGTCCAGCCCGTGGTTTAATGAGGAGCTTTCTGCTCTTAAAAAAGAATGTAAAATCGCCGAGCGTAAATGGAGGAAGGACTATGCCCCAGAGTTTAAAATCCAATATGTCCACACTCAAAAAAACTACCATAGACAGATTTGTAGAACCCGTGCGGCATATTACGCCAGCGAGATTAACAATGGTCAGAATCCCGCTAAGATCATCTTTAAAATTCTCAAGGAGTTAAGTGCGAAAAAAGTGATGGTGAATACAACTACCTCCCACACACTTTGCGAGAATCTGGCCTCCTTTTTTATAGACAAAGTTAGTAAGATCTACAACTCATTCCCGGCTATACCCACTCTCACCCCTTCCAACAATAAGATTACTCATAAACTTATGTCCATACCCGAACTGGACAAAGAGGAATTTCTTAGACTCTGCCGAAAAATTAAATCTGGCTCCCCAGCAGACCCCCTAAAACCTGCACAATTCAGAAAAGCAGACACCTTGGTTCTTAACCCACTAAGAAACATCATGAACTCTTCATTTGTTACAGCTATAATACCCACTAGATGGAAGCAGGCGTGGATGTCCCCCATCATCAAAAAGCCGACTCTGGATCCCACCAAGCCGGAGAGCTTTAGACCAATCTCCCTACTACCCTGGCCAGCAAAGGTGGCAGAGTCTCATGTCAATACCATTCTGACTAAGCATCTCTGCTCTAACAATATCCTGGATGCCTCCCAGCACGGATTTCGTGCTGGCCATAGCACTGAAACTGCACTCCTTAGTGTGACTGAACATCTCCGGGCCATCCTGGACTCCGGGCAGACGGCAGCACTGATTCTGTTAGACCTCAGTGCTGCCTTCGATACGGTCTCACATGAAGTCTTGTTACACCGACTGGAGATGGCAGGGGTTGTAGGACAAGCCCTGGCGTGGTTTAAAGCATTTCTGACCGGCAGATCCTCCAGGGTTTCCACCCCTCCGTTCCTGTACAAAGAGCAAGTCATAGAGCAGGGTGTGCCCCAGGGTTCCGCGCTCAGCCCTACTCTTTTCAATCTATACGTTCAACCACTAGCTGAGGTCGGCAAACGAAGGGACCTGTCCATAGTCTCATACGCGGACGACACTCAGCTAGTGGTGTTGCTGAGTGACGAAACCGGGGCGAATGCGCACAAGTTCAAGCAAGGCCTCACTGCAGTAACTACATGGATGACAGCTAATTACCTCCAGCTTAATGCTGATAAGACGGAGGTGCTGTTAGTAGGCAAGGAAGCCTCGGCCTGGGGGGACGAATGGTGGCCGGATACTCTCGGCAATCCCCCGGAGCCTAAAAGCGAAGTTAAAAACCTTGGAGTCTGGTTTGACTCTTCGCTGAGCTTTGTCGCGCATATGAAGAAAGTTGCCGCCACGTGCTTTGGAATTTTGCGTAATCTTAAGCCAGTACTGAAATTCTTTGACCCCCCTACGCACCAGCTCGTGGTACAGTCTGCCATTCTTTTGCGGCTAGACTACGCGAGCTCTCTGTTCCTAGGGGCCAATCTGACAGAGAAGGGGCGTCTGCAACGTGTGCAGAATGCAGCTGCGCGGGCCCTTGACCAGGCTTCCCCGGTTTAAATCAGTGACCAGCACCCTCTTAAAGCTCCATTGGCTCCCTGTGGAGAAGAGAATTCATTTCAAGACTTTGTGACTTGCTTTTAAGATTTTGAAAAATGCCTCACCGCCCATGCTATGCCCCCTAATGACTATGTACACTCCCCGGAGATCCCTTAGATCAGAAGGTCAGAATCTAGCTACGGTTCCTCGAATAAAGCGCGCCCGGATGGGAGGACGCTCCTTCCGGTATTTTGCCGCAAAACTCTGGAATGCCTTACCATCGCAGATACATGGCTTAAATGATCTCCTGGCCTTCAGAAAGGCAATCAAGACTCATCTCTTCTGCTAGGGCCAATCATGTTATTCACTCATGCTCATTGGCTGCGCCTGCCCCTTTTTTTCTCTTGCCGGGACGCCCCTTTGCTGGGGCAGCCGCGCGCTATATAAAAACCTATAACATAACATAACATAACATAAAGACGACAAATTAGCTTCCACTTTCCCTGGGGAGGTGGGTTCCAAATAAAGAGTAGAAGGACGGTGAGAAAATGGGATCCCCTTTCCTTTTCACAAAGGCAGTTCAATTCATCTTATTCAGGCTGCTTTCTGACACACTTTCTTTTGCGGTATATAAAAGGGAGAGAAGATCATCACTGCAATACCAGACATTAACGCAATATTACATGTTGGGAGAGTAGGCGGCCTGATGCAAGAGTACTGAGAGATTGCTAATGAAGTAATGCATTAACTGTCCACAAAAGTGCCACCTCTCCTATCACTGGCTGGCCTTATTCTTGAATTGAACCCTGTCAAGAGCTCCACCGCCTTTGAGCTAGGCTTTTATTTGTGCAGTTTTTATAGGGCAGACATTACCCAAAGATCTCAGAGTGCTTTACAATAGTACTGCAGCATCACATAAGTCACATAGATAACACAGTCATAAATAATGAGTAGAAGAAAGAGCACAGGTGCAAGGCTGGGAAGGTGCCAAACAATGCGCATTGATTGCACAGTCCCCTCATAATAATTGAGTGTCAGACTGAAAGTATGTGAAGTGTTAGGAGGGAGCCCAATCAAATCAAGAGAGAGGGTTGATTAGAGTAGAATAGAAGGGATTTCAGGCGCGATTTAAAGAGTGCCAATGAGGTGGTAGTGCTAGACTCAGAGGTAGAGAATTCCAGACCCTGGTTGCATTCCCTGAAAAGGATTGGGCCATAAATTGTTTCTGTTTAAAGGCCGGGAGGGGAATTTCAACTTTCTGCGATGGTCTGGACCCATCATAAATCTTTAACGTGGCCACCAGGTACTGTGGAGCAGATGTGTTTTGAAGATAATATCTCCTGAGGCGGAAGCCGGGAGCTTAACTTAGCGAGCACTTGGTTTTTTTAACTTTTGAAAGTCACGATTGTAATGTGTTGTTTTTAAAAACTGAAAGTCACGATAGAAGTGGGTTGATCTCAAGAACTCACCGTCTTGAAACTCAGTCTCCCGATCACAGCCTCGCAGCGGATCATAGCGCTGCCGAGGTGAACTCCTACAGACAACTCTTGCCGCCATTCCCGGCGCACCCTAGGGCCACACCCCTTCGCAGAGGCCACGCCCCTCACCCTGACTACAAAAGACGCTAAAGTCCAGCGTCTGTCAGAAGATAATATCTCCTGAGGCGGAAGCCGGGAGCTTAACTTAGCGAGCACTTGGTTTTTTTAACTTTTGAAAGTCACGATTGTAATGTGTTGTTTTTAAAAACTGAAAGTCACGATAGAAGTGGGTTGATCTCAAGAACTCACCGTCTTGAAACTCAGTCTCCCGATCACAGCCTCGCAGCGGATCATAGCGCTGCCGAGGTGAACTCCTACAGACAACTCTTGCCGCCATTCCCGGCGCACCCTAGGGCCACGCCCCTTCGCAGAGGCCACACCCCTCACCCTGACTACAAAAGACGCTAAAGTCCAGCGTCTGTCAGAAGATAATATCTCCTGTGGCGGAAGCCGGGAGCTTAACTTAGCGAGCACTTGGTTTTTTAAACTTTTGAAAGTCACGATTGTAATGTGTTGTTTTTAAAAACTGAAAGTCACGATAGAAGTGGGTTGATCTCAAGAACTCACCGTCTTGAATCTCAGTCTCCCGATCACAGCCTCGCAGCGGATCATAGCGCTGCCGAGGTGAACTCCTACAGACAACTCTTGCCGCCATTCCCGGCGCACCCAAGGGCCACGCCCCTTCGCAGAGGCCACGCCCCTCCGTCCCGGCGCCTATTCCCTATAAAATATGTGTATCTTTCTAACGCGCAGCGGGCGAGCGCAGCGGGCGCGATGTTTGCGCGCCTAAGGCAAGCCCGTCTGCGCCCGTCTGCGCCCGTCCGCGCCAGCTCCGTGCCTAGGGCCAGCCATGCTGTTAATCCTCATCCGCAGAGACTTACATGGACCAGCTCCCAGCTTCTAGACATTGGTAAGAGGTCTTGCACTCCCGCCACCACATGCTACCTTCCTCCACCTAGTCCACCTCTATACAAATGTCATAACTGCCAGTTCACTCTGCGCCCCCACTGGACTTGCCCTCAGGGCTTTACAACTAGTCGACCCACTCCCATCAAAACTTACTCCATGGGATTGGTGAACTGTCGCTCCTTACCCTGTCACGCCAGTGATATCTGGTTACTACTATCCTCCACCTCCTGGGACGTATTATTCCTAACTGAGACTTGGATTAAAGACTCCGCCAACCCAGACATATCTCTCGCCGTACCTACTGGCTACCGCTTCACAGGATTATGCCGTGAAGGCTCCAAAACAGGAGGAGGAATTGCTGTAATCCTAAAGAACCACCTAAACATCACCTCTAGGAAAATTACGAATATCAAGCCCATTGAAGCATTATACTTCTCGGTCACGGACTCTACAACAGCCATCACCTCAGGGATCTTGGTTTACAACCCCCCGAACACCCCCCAATCTGCCATCTCTGAACTACTGGCAATCACCGCAGATCTCTCTATCAAACATCCCCACTTCATGGTACTAGGAGACTTCAACCTTCACGTTGATATAAGTAGCTGCAACCGCGCCTCCCATTACCTAGAATCCATGGAAAATCTAAATCTGATACAAAAAGTCAAGAGCCCCACTCACACTGCAGGTCACACCCTTGACCTTATCTTTTCGAACCATGAAAAACTAAAAACCCTTCAAACCCTGCCGTTGACATGGTCCGACCATTTTCTAATCCCATTTGAGGTATCCTCAAACCAAATGGTTAAAAAGGAGTCTGCCATCAGAACACAAAGCAGAAAATGGCACAAGATTTCATATTCGACCCTAGAACAACATTACCACAACAGACTAAATCCGCTCCCCAACGATCTCAACGAAGCAGTTCTCATTTTTAGCAATGATCTCACAACTGCTATTGAGAAATTAGCTCCGTTACAAACCCTCTCCACCCGCAGACAAAAACCGTCAGCCCCCTGGTTCACTCAGGAACTAAGAGAACACAGAAGTAAGTGCAAAAAGATAGAACGACAGTGGCGGCAGACCTATGACCCAGAAGCCAAAGCTCACTACAGACAAACCCTCAAGGAGTTTCGTAAACTTAAACGTAACTCCATGAGCACCTATTTCGCGGACACCATTGCAAACGCAAAAAACTCTTCCAAAGCCCTTTTTAAATATTTTTAAAGATTTTACCAATCCCAGTGCTATGTCCACCTCAGCCCCCCCGTCCCAAGCACTGTGTGAAAACTTATCAGACTTTTTTGTAAAAAAAAATATCCAACATCGCGGAAACTATTCTGCAGAACACTTCCAATCCCATCAAGGAACCGGTCATTATCAGTAAGCATGCATTTACCACTTTCCACCCTCTTACTAAGGAGCATGCCCTGAACCTATTTGTGAAATGTAAATCAGGCTCTCCTCTGGATCCAGCCCCGGCCTTAATCATGAACGAAATTGCACCTCTAATTATTGACCCCCTCCTTGAAATTTGGAACTCTTCCCTACTCTCAGGTGTGGTCCCTTCCGATTGGAAACACGCTATGCTTATCCCAATCCAAAAAAAAAACTGGCATCGACCCCTCCTGCTTAAGCAATTACCGGCCAATCTCACTCCTGCCCAAGCCCGCCAAAGTGCTTGAGAAAGCAGTCCAAGAACAAGTTTCCTACTACCTTGAATCCAACTCTTTGTTCCATGATTGCCAATCTGGATTTAGACCAGACTTTAGTACAGAGTCAGCTCTTCTTGAGGTATCCGAGCTGATTCGAGAATGCACGGATAGGGGAGAGGAGGCCATGCTGGTCCTCCTTGTCCTATCCGCAGCATTCGATACCATCTCCCATGACACACTATTGGCTCGTCTGCAAGAGGTAGGGGTGAGCGGAACTCCCCTAACCTGGATCAAATCCTTCCTCTCGAAGAGATTCCAACAGGTGATGCTGGGCCCTTTCCATTCTTCCAAGAAACCTCTGATCTGGGACGTTCCGCAAGGTTCTGCTCTCAGTCCGCTTTTATTCAATGTATATTTAAAACCCCTAGCAAAAGTGATTGAATCATGGGACGTCAAAGCAACCTTTTACGCCGACGACACCCAACTAGTGTTCTCCTTCAAAGACCACTCCGAAAAATCATTCCATAACTTTTGCCAATGCATGATGAACATTGCCTCTTGGATGTCGGCTAATAACTTAAAGCTTAATACGGACAAGCCTGAGGTCCTATTTTTTAATCAAAAATCCCCCACACCTTCCACCCTCTGGTGGCCGACGGAGCTTAACCCTCCCCCGGACCCAGTTCAAACTGCCCGTAACCTGGGCTTCCAGTTTGACACTGCCCTCTCTTGCAAGACGCAAATCAATAAAGTTACCTCAGCTTGCTTTGGAAAGCTTCGCATGATAAAAAAAAATCATCCCATACCTGCCAATAGACTCTCGTAAAACAGTTGTCCATTCCCTCATCACAGCTCACCTGGACTACGCAAATAGTCTATATGTAGAGGCCCCAGCGAACCTCATAAACCAACTACAGAGAGTCCAGAACGCAGCGGCCAGGCTGATCTGCAACATCCGTTACCGCCACTCTATCACCCCCCATCTGATCAAGCTTCATTGGCTCCCTGTGAGACTCCGCATTCAATTTAAAGCCTTAAACCTGGCTTTTAGAGCCTTGAATGATCGAGGCCCTCTTTACCTGCGCCATAGAATTAAACTCTCACAAGCCTCTCGAAACCTTAGATCCAACCATCTCCGCCTCATGACCTGCCCCCGCTTTCGACTGGCCCGCACGGGAGGTAGAGGCTTTGCAGTGTCCACCTCCAAACTATGGAACTAGCTTCCCACAGAGCTAAGATTCTTAACGTCAGAGCCTCTATTCCGAAAAAAACTTAAGACCTGGCTCTTCTCCCTCCTCTAAATTTCCAATCCCCACATCATTCCTCGGACCCCTCGAAAAGGTAATATCTTCAGCGCCGGGACACCTCCGTTGGAGGTAGCTGTGCGCTCTACAAACTACTAAATAAATAAATAAATAAATAAATGTGTGAAGGCCCTTGGGTGTGATGCCAGCTGTGGCTTCAGTCAGCAACTAGTAATGTGATAACAATAACAGTGCCATGTGACATTTCCTTTTTGCTCCAGAGACCAAGCATGTTGACACATGTGAAACTGCTTTTCGTGAAGTGTCATGAATTTTGGGCACGCCAGTTAAGATAATTACAGTGATAGGTTTTAGACATTGACTATCTGTATTAATAACTTGTTCGCACTATAGAAATAAGTCATGCATTCCTACCACGTTTAAGGGGTCCTTGTGGGATGGGCTGCTCTAGTCCAAGTGTTTTCTTTGAATTCTGGAACTTGTAGTCTTGTTTATGCCATTAAAACATAGGACCACAAATCCCAGAATTCAATGGAAAAAAAACCTGGACTGGAACAGCACACCAGGCATGGACCAGGGAAACTTGCCAGTTATGCACGTACATACAAACAAGGAATACTGACCCTCGAGGGGAAAAGCACAACAGTGCTATGCCAGCGGCACGTCCTGGCTGGAGCAAAAACTCACTGTTTTCTTCACCAAACCCAGTGTTCACGGTGACGTCTCTCTGGTCACCAGGATGAAAGCAGCCCCAGCCGGCTTCCACTTACTCTTAGCACTGAGGCCTACATACAAGTGAAAACTTGCAAAAAGACCACAGGCCATGAAAGAGTGAATGACATAGATACAAAGACGGGAGGGAAGTATAAAAAAAGACATTACGCGAAGATAAACAGCAAATAAAAAAAGAGGTGGGACCGAGACGAACAGAAATGAGTGCAGTGGGCGAGTCATCGCGTTGATCACCTGCAGGACCAGTGTCAGCTCCCAGCACGGGCTGGCTGCAGAACTGCTGTAAAACTTGCAGTTCATTATTACTAAACGCACATGTGCCCGGGGCTGGATAGCAGCTGATATCATAATTATTGTCTCACCCAGGCAGCTGCCTGCTTGCCTTCACCTGATTTAATCACAGGCATATTTCAACAGTTTCCCCCAGCAGCTTTCCCAGCACTCGGCTCTCCGCTGACAGGGCTCCTGACTCCGCCGCCGCCTGCGCCAGAGCACGCCGATGGGCTTCGGTGGCCAGGTAAGACGAAACTTTCTCTCCTACTGCGCTGCCTCTCTCGCAACTCAGGTGTGAAAGCCAAAAGCAAAAAAGGGAAAAAAAGACGACAAGACACTATGATCCCCGCCCCCACCCTCTATTTAACGCAGCTGGCGCACTGAGTTACAAGAGGCTGGTGGCAATGTGTGGGTGCAGCAAAGAGCTTACCTTTGACCTCTACCACGCCTGGCCCCTGCTCGCACACTAGAAGGCCGGAATCAGGGCGCTGTAGCGACAGGTACGTCCTTCCTAATTCTGAACAGTGTACATATGATCAAGAGGCGTGGCGATCAGTGGTGCAGCAGGTGCAGTGGCACCGGGTCTAAGAGGCCCCGAGAGGCGAGAACCCGTTGAATTCCAACGTTGCTGTATTTTACTACCTAACCACTGGTTAAACAGTAGAGAGAGGGGAGGGTTGTACTTAGAGTCTCTGACTATAAGAAGCGTGGCTAGGACCCTAGGGTACTTGGGCTGCGGCACATTCGTTTCAGAACACTTCTTGTCAGGGCCCAGCTTCTTGCCAGGGGGGACGGCGTCCACCCTATGAAAAGAGTGGGGAGGGACGCCGTGTACCTCCGTTTACCCCCGGCTCGAGCCCTGCTTGTACGCAAGTTTGCAGTTCCCAGCGCGAGAACTCCGCGAGCTCCGTGTTTTATTATGAGATCAGCGTGAAAAATAAAACTAAACACCTCGTTCACTCGCTTGAAATGCGCGTGTTTGAAAAGATTCACAGAAAAGGTAGAAATAAGCCCCTGAACATACTCGGTTCTAAGCACTTGGGATGTGTGAACAGGGCTGAGCGCAAGACGCCCTCCCCAGACACAAACACGCGCACGTGCAGTTATCATCCAGTACATACACAGGGCAGGGAGGGAATGTAACCTGGTTTACGCATGGTTCTGTTGCTGGCAGATACGGGTCTGTTGTGGTTCGCCCTCCATCCCACACAGCATAAAAGCTGAGGTGTGTAAACTCAGACGCCTGGCTCCACAGTCCGCACCTTTCCCGGTTGCCCACTTGTCCCCATTGCTCACACATATCCCCACAAGGGCAGTGATAAACTGAGAGAGTTCTAGACTACAGTATAGTCTAAAGCTGCTGTTTGAGGCACAAACTTGGTGAGGTGATTCACCGGGCCTTTTTTTGTGATCGTTTTGTATGCATTTATATATGTATCACATGTTACCTGTTGCATGTGTTTATCAATTTTCATATAGACGAGACCGTATATGTAAATATCTGTAGGTGTGTACGCATATATGTTTAGGTGCGTGAGGGTATATGGGCATATATGTCTAAACATGCACCCAAGTGCATGTTTAGGTATATTCACTTATATAGATGTGTGTACATTTATGTACGCATGCGTTGTGTGTTTGTATTTATTTATATTAGTGCGAAGATAAATTGTGATTGGAATTTTATGTGTACGGGTTGCTGCGCCGAAGACATTTTCTAAATGCTTTTTTTTGTCTACAATTATTTTGCTGCAGTGAACATCAAAACTTGTTTTCCACTGCCACATTGTATCAATGGTCCCTGTCGATTCACATCCATTGTAGTAATTTATTTCTTCTAATTGATGGGTTTGGGAGCCATACCCAAAATAAAAATGCCCCTGGGAAACTGGGAATAAGCAAAGATTTCCACCTTTGTGTTCCTCATGACATCCTAAACAACAGAGATTACCTGCTATTGCCAGTCATAAATACATTTGAAACTTTTGTGGCTTTCTGTGACACTGTCAGATCAGCGCTGGAAAGCAAGAAGCACAGCTTCTGGGGAGAGGGAAGGGAAGGCACAGAGAGTGATGGGGTGGGCGGCAGGAGGCCATGTATGCTCTTTTGTGTTTTAATTTGGGACTGGGAGGAGAGGCCATGTTATGTCTGATTTACCCATTACTTCGCTGCACCAGTGTAGCAGCTGAAAGCAGGGGTAAATAATTTTGGGGGTCATATACAAAACGCATTCTAGATGGGTAAAACGTGAACTACAGAGATGTTTTTCACCCTGTGGTTCTGATTGACATAATAGAGCTTCCCTCTCGTTGTCTCGAAACTCCTTGTTAAAAAAAAAAACCATCATCTTAATTCACTGTTAACCATCTATAGCTCTGTTTATCATTATAGATTCAAAGAAGAGGACCTGTGGAATATACTCTGATAGCTGCAGGCTAGTGCCTCAGCTGATGGGGAGGTGGTGACAGACAGGTATAGGGCACATGCTGTGCTTCAGTGCCCGTCTCTGTTAAAGCTGGGAGCACTGAGGAACAGCAGACCTGCCAGTGTTGAGCGCTACAAAAACTGAATTTTCTCCAGGCGCTAGGTCTGTCGCATATCAATAGCTCATCAATATACTTTTTGGACTAAATGGGAATATCCTGAGGTTCATGTAAAAAATAATGTAAATATGTATGTACAGACAAGGCATAGTTTGCACCCGGGTGAAGGTGGAGAATTGCAAAGGTACAAGTAATTAAGAGAAACAATAGACCTGGTGTCACTGCTTATTTCTGATCCACACACTTCTGAAAACAACCATACCGGCTTCCTGATATGCAGCGCTTATTAGCAAGGAGGTTTGCTTACAAAAATTGCCATGCACTCCAATAACGTGACAGGATAAGCAAGGAGAATGGTTTCTTCTTCAAGAAGGGAAACTGGTAGTTTGGCTTTCGTGGTGATGGGGTGCTATGTATTTCAGTTGAACTATGCTGTATAATGGAACCCAGCATGACAAACCATGTGACAGATTCCATGGCTAAGGGTTTAGCACAGCACATACAGTTCTGCATGCCACAAACAAATCTATCAAAGTGCAGAGCTTAATATACCACACAACATCAACTTGTACATGGCTCTAGCGCGTTGCCTAGTCATAGAAAGATGATCATACTACAGCACTTGATAAAGCTATTTGTGCTACAGCAAACAAGACTAGATGATCCACCATGCACAACTCCAACGCACATCACAAATTCAATAGTCCTCACATTCCAAAAGAATGTCTCACAACACTTTATCATACCAAGTTGTACAAATTAACAGCATCACCGTTTTAAGATATTACACCACAGTTCAATTAGAATAGCACAATGACACACTCCACCAAGTCCTTTCATATAACCATAGAACTTCTACCATACCTCACTCATGCCATGTAGGATTATTGTGCACTGCAAACACATCAATCACATCTTCCTAACTCACAACTGCTAAAAACGTCACCTCATACAACACCACATGCCCTACCTCACACAATGCTTTTCAAAACCACCTGCCCATAACATGCAGCACCAGCCACTGTTATGTTATGTTATGTTATGTTAACACATATTTATAAAGCGCGCGGCTACTCCCTGGAGTGTCCCGGCGCTAAAAACATCCAAATATCAAGTAACACAAACACAACCAAAGACTGCTAACAACTCATAGCTGAAAGTTCCACGTTTTAAGTAAGAAGGTCAGGACTCTGTCTGATCGCGAAAGGGAGACTGTTCCACAACCGAGATGCAGGTGCGTGTAAAGATCTACTCCCTATGCTGGCCAGAAACACCCTGGGAGTAGCGATCAAAAGTTGAGATGAGGATCTCAGGGAGCGCTGAGGAAGATAAGGCTGAAATCTTTCCCTAAGATAAGGAGCCCCGATCTTATGAAAGGCTTTAAAAACCAAGACTAATGCTTTAAACTGAATTCTCTTCTGGAGTAGAAGCCAATGAAGGGAAGACAGAAGCTGGGAGGTCTGCGTTCTAGAGCCCAATAGAAAAATGGCCCTGGCTGCTGAATTCTGGATCACTTGTAGTCGGCTCAAAAGATATTCAGGCAGGCAGAGATACAAGGAATTGACATAGTCCAATCTGGACATTATCAACGCCTGAACCACTGTCTTCCTGTATGGGATAGAAAGCAATGGGAGGAAATTTCGCAACATTTTCAACAACCCAAAGCATACCCGGGCCACTGAGTGTACTTGGGCCTTCATGGAAAGGGTGTAATCCATCTTGACTCCCAGATTTTTCACTGCAGAGACAGCCGTCACAGTGGGGGACATATCGTGGGGCCACCATTCCTGCCAGATGTCCGGCGGCCAAGGTCCAAAAAAGATAATCTCTGACTTTTCAGGTTGCCTTTTAAATGATTGCAACTTAACCAAGAGAAGACTTTAGAAAGACAAGTGTTAATTAAGTTGCCATCAAACAATGCTCCCATCTCACAGGTAAACAACAGCTGAGTGTCATCAGCGTATGAGACTATTTTAGCACCAAAACTCTCGACCAGAGGGGCCAGGGGGGCCATGTACAAATTAAAAAGGGTCGGGCTCAGAATAGAGACCTGAGGCTCCCCCACATTCAGAGGGGGAACTGCTGCTGAGAAGGGAGCAGCCCAGATGGTTTGAGAGCGATTAGCCAAATAAGATGCAGACCAACTCAACACCGTGCCTCCAATACCGCTATCACTGAGTCTTTCCAGTAGTCTGGTATGGGGCACGGTGTTGAAAGCTGCAGAGAGGTCCAGCAGCACCAAAACGGCGCTGCCTCCTCTATCCAATGCAGCTTTGATAGTTTCTGCAACTTCCAATAAAGCCGTCCCGGTACAATGGAGTCATTGGGGACAGTGGGGTTCATACAATACCCACACCTTTCCTTGAAATATCACACCACACGATACGCCAGCGCAATCATCAACATACCCCAGGAAACCATATTGTACCAAACATTATGCATCATAACACATCACTCAATATAGCTTCATGTCACAGTAGTCCAGAGCATATAGGCTCCATCACATGACCCAAAATACACCATGTATACTACTCACAAGATGCCACAAATACAAACGGGGGTACCTATGGATTATCCCACAAAGTAACCACTTGAAGCCCACATTCTTCTACAAAATCACTGTACTATCACATAGAAGTCAACACACGACAACCTATTTAATTTTTTTAATTTATTTTATTTTGGCAATTTTGTATAGCGCGAACAAGACCCTTACGGCTATCAGAGCGCTTTACAGATCAAATATAGGTAATGGCATATACACACATACACATATAAATACAGTGGATTATGTGAATACAGTACTGTGAACAATTAGAGATTAGCACATAACTACAGGAGTGTATAGGACAAGTTCAAGTGAATTTGGACATGAGAATTGATTTCACTTCTTTTTTGAAAAAGGCCGCAGTTTACCTCTATTTACTCATATTCCCAACTGACTACACCAGACTTCCACATTACTCTTTTCATTTTAAGACATCATATGATACAACTCAATTTATAACACTCATAACCACCACACAAATCTGTAAGTACGTCTAACACACTTTCTTGCATAACCAGATGATAGATCAAACCAGGACAGCACATCTTCTAAGACCACCCCCACACACTACAAAGCGCACACATCAACATGTCTCACAGATCTAAACCTAGGTTTAGATGAAAGGTTGCAGGGCTTAATCTCTCCCTTCTTTGCAACCCTAAAATGGAGCTAGGACAGCTTATACACTGGGACAAGACAATGATAAGCAAGTACATAGATACCATAATCATTGACAAACTTGTGTACACCCAAGTTTGGGGAAGGTCTTAAAACTCGCATAATCTGGAAGACCCTTTATTTCCCTCTACAGACAAGATGCACACAGACAGAAACACCGACATGCTGATCAGTGATGCTTTTTGAGCCTGCCTCTAAGCTAAGCTAAAAACTGCATTGGACTACTCCAAATAACAGCTCAACAGTGCCAAGAGGCTGATTAATTGGAGAGCTCTATACAAAAATGCATATCATGACATAACTTCAATGTTTTGCATGGTTTGTTTTCTCCACCGTGTACAAAAACTGCTCCACTCCTCACAGTATGCGGGCATGGCTGACAGCAAAAGACAGGATTTTAGACCTGCTGGGGTCCTTGGCATCTTGAACCAGCCAGGCGACAACCTGCATTACGCGCAGCATCAGTGAATCGGACTAGTTAATTAAAGAATGGCGAGAACTCTGACGACTAAAGACTCTACTGTTTGCTGAGAATGACTCTGGCGATTTGGGCACTGGTGCATAGCTCCTGCCAGAAAATCAAGGTTTGCCCTGTCTGGAGATAAAATAAATGATTCTGCGGCTTTTGATTAGCTCCCAGAATAAGTCTACAAGCCATTTGTTTCTCTAGCCTGACTGATAGTCAAGACAATCAAGTTGGAGGTCTCCCTGGGGCATCCATTGGATATGTCAATTTGGAATCAGCAGAGGGCATTTCTCTGGGGGATCTGCAACCTGAGCAAAGACCAGCATGTGAGATCAACAATCATAGAGGCAAAGCTCTGTTTGACTCGGGCATGCCACACTCTTTTGATTGTCTCTTCCTCTACACTGACAGGCATGCATACCCCAATATGATCTAAAAAAAAGAAACATATGCTAGGCTTGAATAGCGTGGCAGTCACTTTTTCAGATAGTAAAAAGGCCTCTTCTTCGTTTCTGTGAGATGAAGAAAATAAAAGCAGCACAGATAATGGGTTCTGATTTGGAAGTTCCAGAGACTTTCTTCCTCACAATTTGATAACTCTGATATGAACTTGGACATTGGGGGTATTGTAGGTGCAAACTCTCACTCTTTCTTTTATTTCTTAAATTTTTTTTATAGGGTTTTAAAAATTTAAATCATCAACAGTAGCAACACAGAGACAGTGTAAAGCGTCATGTAATGAGGTAAAATTATGAAGATTACACAGGTTCACCATGCAGCAAGCACATAGGTAACATTCTGCAATCAGTGTATTAGCCTACACCGCTACATGAGCGACATGTGTGAGTGCAGAGTCTTCACAAAGAATCAGAAGATGAGGCAGATGGAATATATTAGTTCCAGCAGGATCTATCTGCATATATTTTAAGAGATACAACTGTTCTCCCACAACCATCACCACACTTAAACCCTGTCTTGTGTATGGCCTTGGAAAACAAGGGTCAGCAGGAACATCTTTTACTCTTGCATTTATATATAACCTTCTCTAAATACACAGAGAGGAGTACAAAAAATGTTTGGCTGCACATAAGACTTTGCAATGTAAGACCCAGACTGCAAGCCATAAAATATCCAAGCAGGTCGCAATGCTGGGCTCCAGAAAAGCGGAGGCAGAGCAACTTATCTTATCTGGAAGACACAACATGGACTGTGGCACAGTGTGTTCAAGGACATGGCAAAGGAATCCTGGATTTCACCAGGAAAATGGAGGACTTGAAAAATACCATGCGTAAAAACAATTTCCATGTACTGGGCATCATGGTAAGCATGGAGGGAGATTATCCTCACAGATTCATATGATATAGCAGGTATTTTTACATCTCAGAGAATGGGACATCGAGTGCCAAATTCAGCTTGCTCACCGTTTCTCCTTTGTTAGCTTAGTAATGTGGACAATATAGTACACTATAGAGCCATACTTACAGATGTGGGTAATTTCCTTTTTCACTAGTTACTTTCTCAGGCTGCATACTTTAAAAACATGGAAAGGTAGGCAAATTATCTCAATTTTTTTTGCTCAGATTTTTTTGTCCTGCTACAGTTACACGATGATGAGAACTAGGCCAGCTCCCTACACCAATCCAAGATGTTGGTTTACAGGAAATTTCTTCAAGAACCTACAAAACTTAAAATTATTTTCAAGGGCCATGCCCATTTCTGCACTACTGAGACTCAAGTTCAGTTGCTGTTAGCCCTTCAGGTTAATTATATGCTGCCAGAAAATTATTAATAGAATTAGGGATAACTTATTGATTTTTCTTTTCTTTCTCCATGGTAGTTTTACTACAAACATAAAGGGGAAAAAAATTCTCAATTCAATTCAAAAGTGCTTTATTCGAGTATTACTCATAAAAGCAAACAAACAAACACATAATAAAAATACAATTAAATTACAAAATCGAATATGACTTAAGCACAATACATGTTAAAAAGACAATTAAAATTCATTTCATCCAGTATATATAATCCAAAAGTGCAAAGTTCATATAATAAAAAACAGATTAAAACAGATAAGACACCTCGCATGGGGAACAGAGAGTAGATAATCTAGCAATCACTGTTCAACTAAGCAGAGAGTAGTTACCCTACTAGCAATCTCTGCCTAATTACCCACGCCCACCCCATAAACTTTGCGGTCGCTATTGTAATCCAATTTAAGGAGGTAGATTTTACTATGCATAGAGCTACCATGCTACTTTTAGTACCCAGATTTCTACACATGGGAGCCAACCAAACGCGTCTGGGAACAGTATATGCATAACAAGAAAACAAAAAGTGACCCAACGTTTCATTTCCTTCCCCACAAACTGGGCATATAGCTGGACATCCATCTCTCCATTTTGCAGTTAAATTACGTAGAGGTAGAGAGCCAGCCCTCATTTGAAAAAACAGTTTCCTATCCATGGGTTTCGTTATTAAATCCCAATATATTTCATACATGGGAAAAAGCTTTGCTTCGAGGAAAGTAGCCGTCATAGACCCATGATTGTTACTAAGAAGACTCCTGTTTTCTACCTGTTCCCAGAAAAGATTTTTTATAAATGTCTTACATGGGAAGGACGACCCAGTTGGGTCGGACCACAATTCAGTTAACCCTAGTTCACATAATGCTGCTTTTAAAGATCTGAACCATCTAATTTTATGGAATCGGTCTGCTTTGATGACATCAGCAAACCCTGCTGCATATTGTGACAACTCAGGGGTGGTCCAGATTCTACGCCAATATAATATTGGACGAAGTTTGCACATTGCCGATATTTCTTTCCTGCCAAGATCATATCTAAGAGGCAAAAGGGGACTGCTCTGTGGGGTGCCTGTTAATTTCCGAAGGAAGTTATTTTCTGATACCTGTAACTCCTGAAGGTTTTCTTGCCCCCACATCTCAGCCCCATACAAAGCTGACCCTATGGCCTTAGCCTCATATATGATCAAAGGAGGTTTGATTGGTTTGGTCAGAGATTTAAAATGCTCCTTAATGATGGTACCAGCCAGTTGTTTATGTCTTAAAACTGCAATGTTTATATGTTGGTTCCATCTGTTGTCGTTTGAAATTTGAATCCCCAGGTAGGTAAAAGAATGTACTACTTCGAGGCAACGCCCACTCATGGTTATTTTAGATTTAAAATTTCTACAAGGATTAAAAACCATGAGTTTTGTTTTAGCTGCGTTTACCTCCAAGCCATGGTCGCTACAAAATTTATCAAAAATTACCAATGCCTTTTGCAGACCGCTAGGGGATTTCGATAAAATTAAGGTGTCGTCTGCAAACATTAAAATAGGAACTTTTGCACCTGCAAGAGAGGGAGCATCCACAGACTGGGATTGCATGCGGGCAACAATTCCGTTGATGAAAAGTGTGAAGAGTGTTGGTGCCATTGAGCAACCCTGTCGAACTCCTCTGGCGACTGGAAAATCAATGGTATCGTTGCCATAGCCACCCCATTGGATTTTAGCGTAAGTGCCCTCATGGAGTCTCATAATCAAGGTTAGAATAGTCATTGGGACCCCTAAAGCTGCAAGCACCTCCCACAATTTTGCCCTTGGCACCAGGTCGAATGCAGCCCGTAGGTCAACGAACGCTGCGTACAGACTGCAACCCCCCAAAACCACGGTCCTCCATTGTATCAATTGAAAACGGAAGACCTGGTCCACAGTGCTGGTTGCTCTGCGAAACCCAGCCTGAAAAGGAGATAAAAAATTCTAGTAGGCTTAAAAAATCATAAAGAGCACAATATGTTGGGATTAGGGTTAGTTTGGTGGGAATCTCTCCTTCGGTGAGATTCTTTATTCTTCACCACAACATCACTACACTTTCCATGGGTGTGAGAAGGGTTGGTCTGCAGGGGTATTTCACCCACACAGGTCTAATGGGAGAGGATCAAGGGGTTGGGGTTGAGATGTAGGGGAGATGAGGGTGAGGGTAGAGTTTGTGTGGGAAGTTAAAGTATTGGAATAGGCAGGTAAAAAAGGGGAAAAGAGAAAATTGGTTGAGAGTTGCTAATGGAGTTACTGTCTTTAACAAAAATTATTACTTCGATGCAAACTTTAAAGAGTTCAGTTGGACAGGGAATTAGCAGCTTCTTTTGGAATATCAATGGCCCTCACGCCCCAGTCAATGCCTCCCAGTTTAGAATTTTATTACTACATAAGGAAATAGAAATCTTCAGCTTTAAGCAGACTCATTTAATCAAAACAGAAATCCATAGATTGCAAACCCTAAGGTAGAACATTTTCTCATCATTGTATGCTCCTACTCAGTGGGTGGTCATCTTGAAATATAGTAGCGCTTGGGTCCGTGCAAAGTCCTGCTATGATAGGCTGGGGCAATGGGAAATTGCAAGATTTAGTAGAGGTGGCAGGTACCTTACAATTACCACAATATATAGCTCAAATGGTGATGATCCACTGCTATTTCAGAAGCTTCTTGTAAAGGTGGTAAGCTGGGAAAGTCAGTTCATTCTTTGCAGTGACTTTAACTTAACTCTTGACCCAATGATTAATTCTACTAACTCTGATAGTGGTCATCGGGTTCATTCTTCACGCAAGGCAGCTTTATATCTTATGAATTTATACAATTTAATAGACCGCTGACGTCATACTAGGCTTTGCTCTTCAGGATTTACTTACTACTCTGCTGCGCATTAACAGTATTCTAGGCGTTGTCTAATGTTTGTCTCTCAAGTATTAGCCCCACATGTCACAGTCACTGTTTTTGCTCATCTTATCTGATCATGACCATGTTGCTATATTTATAAAATATATCTCCTCGGAATATTATTGTATGTATGTTACTGACCATCACAGATGTATGTTTGATAGATCACTTTTTACAAGATCCTAATTATTGCATTTATATGCTTGTTATGCTTTGTTATGCTTTACTCATTTTTGGAGAAAATAATTAAATTGATGATGTTGTTATTGTCTATGATACAATGAAAGCTGTAGTATGTAAATCTACCCTCAGTTTTACCATACAGAGATGTCAAGAAGCCTCTATCAACTGGATTCATTACATAACAAACTTAGAATACTGGACATCCAATTTGGCCTAATATAAAATGTGCGTTGATGGCCCAAATCTTCTTGACATATCAAAAGCTATACTTGGTAAAAATGGAGCTTTAGAAAGTTGTAAGCTGCCCAAACTTTATGCCATACACATCTAATTAATTTTGAGTATAGTGAGAATACGGGATGGAATCTATCCTTCTGAGTTAAAGAAATGGAGAAGAAGAATTGCATACATTCTGTATATGACTTTCTAGGTGGCTGGAACTGCAAAAGTTACATAGATTTTTCATTCCTTTTATACTGCCTTTTACAGAGCGGATCTGATGGCCTCATTGGTAGAGATTAATCAGTTTCTTTGTCCCGTTGTCACCAATGTAGTTTCTGAAACTGACAACTGTATATTAGGCTAATCAATTACGCTACAAGAAGTTATCAATGCATTCAATGCATCTATGGCTGGTGGGATGCTAATAGGCCCAGATTCTACCCCTCTAAAGTTCTGTGGAACCTTTGTGGATATTCTTTAAACTTGCTTTCACTGCTCCAGGCAATGGATGGAGTTTTGAAGCACCCAAGTCTTGGTGGGAAACCTACAATAGTATTTTCCAAACGGGTAAGGGTCCAGAGCAATGCACATCATATGTCGCTATTTCATTGATCAATGGTGAAGTCAAGATTTATTAAACAATCTTGGCCAGTTGACTTGCACCAAGAATTGATAAGTGAGTTGACACAATGTAGTATGCATTTATCCCTCAGCTGGACACTGCAGCTCATATGAACCATGCATTCTTGGTTTTTGATGCAGTAGCAACAATTGATACTCTGGCTGAAGGGATCCTGTGGGATGACACAAAGCCATTTTCAGGGGCTATTGCCCATTCCTGTGGGAAGCATTTAGAACTATGCGCTTCAGTTCCCAACTTTGTTGCTGAATTCATAGGCTTTATTTAGGACTTTCTGCTAGGCTGATATCCTTGGGAGACATCTCAGACACGATCCCCTTCACAAGGGGAACTCACCATGGCTGTCCACTGTCTCTTTACCTTATATTTGAAGCCATTTATATGGCATCTCTGACTTCTGCCTCACTTTTCCCACCAAGATTCAACTTAACGACAATTAGTTTAGCTGCCTACTCTAATGACATTGACGTTTTCCATCTAGTCTGGCACAGGTTATCCTTATCGTCAAGAAAGAAGCACATAAGGTCTACATCAGGGTACAAATTAAATTGTATCTAAGACGCTAATCTTATCCAATCAAAGTCAAGCCTTTGGTGATAAAAAATTTGCTAACTCAGCTGCATACTTTGGCATTCAGCTATCACCAATGATTTTAGCGCTTATTAGTCTTGTCTTTGAGGCGCTGATCTATACGACTAGAATTAGCATGCAGACGTGGAACGATCTTCGTATAGGCGTAAATGGATAAATTGAGATGATTATACACCCTTGATTCTTATATCTCTTTAGAGTTATACAGATACTGGCTTTTTTGCAGTCGAAGGCATTTGGAATGACTTCATATGAGAGTATGAATGGCTGCGCCATGCTCTCACCCACAAACTGCTTCCGATAAGATAAGGGTGCATAGTCTCTTCTAAACTTAAAATTCTATTATTGGACTGCCTTTGTTGACTGCCTCCTTAAGGTCTTATCTATCGAGGGAATGTGGCACCTTCATTCTCTTCTCTTTAATCAGATACAATATCTTTGTTTGGGTACTGAGATCCATCTTACTTTAAGCATACTCAATTTTAGACATTGTTTACATATGCCCTTATTTAGAAAAATACAGCAAAAAATATTGGTAATTCGGGAGTTACTATATATGAGAAATTATGGGGCAATCAAGATTTTTCCAATGACTTTTTATCAACCGCATGGTATAAACCAAGATTGCAAACTGTAGAGCAGCTATATGAGGGGGCTGGCATGTGGTCTTTAATACATTTCCAGCTTTAGTGTATCTTGCATTCTGCTTAATGAACTACTTAGGAGTTGCAATACCAGGGATTTAAGTGCTGATATATGTATATTTTTTTATCATTTTTACTGAAAAAAACAAAGATTACAGGAACGTTACAGTTAGGGTCAGAGTTTACTCGTACAAAACCCGTTAAATTCTGCAGTTCTAGTTACCTGAGCTAACTATAACTGATGCACCCGCAATGCACTGCTTATGACCTCACATATAACATCACTCATGATATTGTCAGTGACATCACTCCTGACATCATCAATGACATCTCAAATGACATCACTGATTTCATCATCCTGTCAGTGTGTTTCATAAACGTTTCTGAAACTTAAAGATATATTCTAAGCTACAGCATAAGTTAACTTACTCTTCTTTCTGTATTAATATTTAGTCATACTATTTCTAACAAATCTCATCGTTGTGGCTGTGCGACTGTATCAGGGTGTGAGTGGATGTCTGAGTGGCTGTATGGGTGTGTGCGTGACTTTATGTATGTGTTATTGAGTATGTGAGTAGCAGCGCCTGGCAGGTTCCCATTTTGATGGTTTTGCATAACTTGCTATTTTGCCCAAATTTTGTGTATGAATCTGCTGCTGATTTCGCTAATCTGTTTTAATAAAAAAAAACTAATGATATCATATTTTTAACTTGTTTTTTTATGCTGTGATTTGTTGCTTTTGATTCTGAGTGTGTTAAACTCAGCTGACGGCACTCGATTGAGGCCGAATTCCAGCAGCGGCATCTTTTTGCCACACGTTTTTTGATTGCGCGCACTAGTGGTTGCACGCCGCCCGGCCTCATTTACTATTTAAATAGGCATTGAGTGGCCGCGCAGTGCCTGACAGGTTCTCATTTTGATGGTTTTGCATAACTTGCTATTTTGCACTAATTTCTTGTATGAATTTGCTGCTGAGTACGATAATCTAATCTGTTTTTAAAAAAAACCCTAATGATATTGTTTATTAACTTGTTGTTTATGCTGTGATTTGTTGCTTTTGATTCTGAGTGTGTTAAACTCAGCTGACTGCACTCGATAGAGGCCGAATTCCCACGGCGCCCATCTTTTAGCCACATGTTTTTTGATTGAGCGCACTAGTGGTTGCATGTCGCCCTGCCTCATTTACTATTTAAATTGGCTGTGAGCGGACGCACGCAGCGGGTGCACCGATGGTGCACCAAAGGCAAGCCCGACTGCGCCCATCCACGCCAGGTGGGACCAGAGGCCATGAACCCTGGCCAAATTTCAGAAAATTTTGAAAACCTAATATGTTATTTGTCAGAGCAGTTGTTGAGATATCAGAGTATTCACCAATCCGAGTGTAACCTACTTTACCCTTTGGACGGTGTTACTAGCTGCTCTCATTGTAATTTTACTTTCTGTATAGTGCCCTCTTGAGAGCAAAGCAATCCAACCTCTGATACTGCCAATCTCCCACAGGGTAACCATTTTTCCCAATGGAGCCACTCACCTAACAAGGTTATTACTTTCTGGAACATTAACTGTCGTTCCCTCCCTAAACTCAAGACGGACATTTTTTACCTCTAAAGTAGTGAACAGCCAGATGCCATCTTGACTGAAACATGGCTGCATACGAGTTCGGGGCCAGGTATGGCCTCCGCCTTACCGTCTTATTATGCCATAGCCAGGAAGGATAGAGAGCTTAGAAAAGGGGGAGGCATTGCTATACATTTTAATAAATCCTACTCATGCAAATTGGAAGAGCTGCCTTTTATGGGTTGTGAGGCGGCCGTATTCAAACTTGGCTTGACCCCTCAATTTACCTTTTTGGGTATTCTTATCTACCGCCCCCCTGGGTCATCTGGCCCCTGGGACTCCTCATTTCCAGACTTAATCACTCCTCACCTTCTTAAAGCGGCCACCTTTACCATTCTGTGTGCTCTTAATCTTCACCTTGATAACCCTGAATGTACAATCAGCAGTACGCTGATCTCAGATCTTGCAGCGATGAATTTGTTGCTTTGTAACACCCGCCCCACTCACACGGCAGGCCTTCTACTGGATCCCATCTTTTCCAGTTTACCTAACATTCAATGTCCATCTGCTCTTCATGTATGCTGGTCAGACCATTTTGCAGTCAAGTTTTATTGCACAATTCCGGTGAATCTCTCTACAGCTGTATCTGGAACTCAGGAAAAATTTAGGAATTGGGGCAAATTGGATATGGAACTTGTTGGGACGGGAAGTCTCCTGCATGTCTCTGGAGAGAGTGCTTCCCCTGCCTTATGCTAATCTCCAGGCAAGTCACTCAAAAGCTACGGTATAGTTTCTTGATCCCTACCTCAGTGAGCATGACAATCATACATGTCCACTGAGGGTCTCCCTGTTTACATGGATTGAGACCCTAGAGCTTGGCTCTGAAGTCGAGGGGGCATGCCTAGTGCACCCCTATTTTTCAGAGTGGCTACTGCCCTCTCTATTAAGGTTGTGGTAGACTGACAGTGGTGGCAGCAATAAATCTATAGTCAGGAGGGGTGATTCCCTAGGCACCCTCCTGACCAAGTCTGTGCAGTTTGCCATGCCTGTGGGCCTGTTGCCTTTGTCTGACTGATGTGTGTTTGAGAGCCCGTGGGTGTACAGGGGAAGAATGGTGATTTGAGCCAGTGTGAGGAATGCGAGCTGTTCTGCTGGACATCCCAGCTCCCCCCGTGCCCCTCCCTATTTCCTTAGAAAGGCCTGGTGGGCTGGGGTAGACACTCTGCTCTTATCTGGGTTTAGCTGCACTAACTTTGTGGAGAGAATCCTCCCCCACTGGTCAGGGCCTCCTGGGCTGGAGTTAATTAAAATTCCTCTCTAGAGGGTTGCACAGCCTGATACCAGA
Organism: Lissotriton helveticus; assembly: GCF_964261635.1. Taxonomy (NCBI): domain Eukaryota; kingdom Metazoa; phylum Chordata; class Amphibia; order Caudata; family Salamandridae; genus Lissotriton; species Lissotriton helveticus. Next base: position 380,498,463 of record NC_136061.1, on the reverse strand, counting down.
ACAGGACCTGCTACATGCTTTACCCATGCATTGAACACGCAGTGAATGGTCTGTGATTGGAGGTGTATTCAGAATGTAAAGAGTAGCAGACCCTCTGATTGGATGAGCCTATCAATCAGAGGTGATAAAAGTCTGGTCTAAGTGGTCAGCTGTTGTTCAAAGACTGGTCTATGACTGACGAGCGGCCACACCAAAGCCCTCGGACGGTAACCAGCCGCGACCCCGCGGTGTGAAGGCAGAAGATAAGACTCTGTTCACTGCGGTCTTTAAGGACCAGCTGTTTGTGAGGCTTGGAGGAGCGTTCGCTTTGGACCAAGGAAATTACAGACAGCTGCCCAAGGTGTGGGAAGGAAGCTTGCGGCACATCACCAAAGGTGTGGGAAGGAAGCTTACAGCACATCACAGAGGCTGGTGGAAAGAAGCTTGCAGCACATCACAGAGGCTGGTGGAAAGAAGCTTGCAGCACATGACGAGAGCCAGAGAGGTGGATACTTGATTCTAGTCTTTGAAGGTGAGATCAAATCCCCTCTAGGCTCCTCCCTTGCGCTGTGGGAGCCTGTACAAGCAGTAACTGGGAATTGAGGCCAGTGAAGCAGGCCCCCACCTTTCTTTTTGTGAACTCTGAGGGTATCAGGGTGAACTGGCACTCTGTCCAGCCACTACCCTTCTTCAGCTAGCCAGTGGCTACTGGACTAGTGGGACTCCAGTAAACTGTGCCAAGACATCCGGCACCTTTGATCAGATCCCTGAAACCACTAGAGCGGTGTCCTCACTCACAATGGGAGGGCACTTCTGTTGCTTTGGGTGGTGGGTTATGGGGCTGATCATGAACATTTGACTTCACATCATATGCTGAAACTATATCCTTTCAATACAAAGTTTGGTATCAAGGCTCTAGTGAATGAGAACAGCCCTGTGTAACATGATCTGTAATATGCAATGCTTACTGTGTGTTTTCATGTTAACTGTGTTTTTATAGTGCTTGGCGTCTAGGCGCTAAAATACTGTTTGGGGTCAGAACTCTGCCCCAGAGGGTTGTAGAGACTTCTGGTTTTCACTGTTTATCCTAGTTTTATGTGTAGAATAATTATCTTATGTGTAATAAAGTACTTTTCTTTTATAAAAAGTAAAGCACTGACTGGACATTGAGTTTATCAGCTGGTGGTACGGTTTACACTGTATTCTGAATGTCTACCCCCACCTCACCTCCTTGAGTAAGCCTTTGACTGCTCTGTCTCACTACCCTGAGAGAGTCAAGTGCTGGAGAGGAGTACTTGGTTATCCAGTTTTGGGTCCCTTAGTACTGAGGCCCCAGGACACCAGTGAGGGAACACTCCAGTTGATGCAATTGGAGCGCAGTTACCCCTGAACACCCTGGCGCCCAGGTAGCCGGGTCTAACAGAACTTTTCAATACACTCCTGTCTAATAGTGTCCCCACCCTTAATCAAATGTCGACCACCTCACAGGGCATAATCCACAATTGGATTCTTAAAGCAATTAATGACTGCCTTCCAGCCTCAGTTAAAAGGTCTTCTAATCATCACCCTGCTGCCCCTTGGTTCACAGAGAAACTAAATGTAAAGCTTTAGAAAGATGTTGAAGGAGGAACTATGCACCTGACTCCAAACTTAAATACAATAAAAGATTACCAAGCCCTTTGTAAATCAGCTCGCGTGAATTTTGTTTCATCTACCATTTCCAATGCGCAGAACTGTTCTTGTACCTTGTTTACAATGGTCAAAAAGTTGTCTAGTTCTGACACTCAGCCCATGCCCCCACGCCCCATCATAGATAGGCTGCAATCTGACAACCTTGCTTATTTTTTCCTGAACAAAGTGAAGCAAATACACTCTACATTACGCAATACTCTGTCAGTTTACTCTACTGAGCTAGCCTCCACCTCTGGGTTTACTTGTACGGTTGAACCCACTAATAAACTGGAATCTTAGTCGCTCCTAGACATTAATTCATTGAAGAAGATCCTAGATAGCATTAAATCAGGCTCTCCTTGCGATCTCCTGCCTACCTCGGTGCCACAGCAGCTTCAATTACCGTCTCTTATGTTAATCATGGAGCTACTCAATGCTTCCATAGTGGAGGCCATTGTTCCGCTTGAGTGGAAACAAGCTATGGTCCTTCCCCTCTTGAAGAAGGCTAACGCTGATCCTGCTCAGTCATCCAATTTCAGACCAATCTCTTTACTTCTGTTCTATTCCAAAATGTTGGAAAAGCACATACATTTACAATTAACCCAGTTTGTTGAATCCTCTAATTTCTTACACTCCTCTCAATCCGGTTTTAGAGCCAGTGTTTCGACCGAGATGTCTATTCTTGGAGTCACAGAAATGTTACGACATCATCTGGACTACGGGGACATGGTGGCCCTCATATTACTATATCTGAGCGCTGCTTTTGACGTAGTGTCTCACACCGTGTTAACAGAATCCCTTCAGTCCCTTGGCATCTCTGGTCCAGCTCTTGACTGGCTTACATCTTTTCTCTCCAACCAGACTTTTCAAGTCTTCTCATCTAGAGACACTTCCAAACCGTATTCCTCTCCTTATGGGGTACCCCAGGACTCTATTCTTAGCCCTTTACTCTTCAATGTTTATACCAGACCTTTGGTGACAATTGCTGAGGAGGCCGGGCTGCCCCTTTTCTCTTATGCAGACAATATCCAAATCATCTTCTCCCTTTCTGCCGAGAAGATGTCCGGACCATCAGCTCTTCAGACCGGTTTAAGGAAAATTGCATTTTGGATGCAAGTAATAAAGAACTTTGGGGCCCCCAGCACTGGTCTGCCGAAATGGGTCCCCTACCCCAGCCTACCCACCAAGTCCGCAATTTGGGATTCATTATTGATGGCCAATTATCAATGTGACAGCAAGCAGTGAAGTTGGCTGCTACCTGCTCTACTATTCTGAAATGGTTGAAAAAAATTATCTTGATGCTCCTCTGCTCCACTCAAAGGACCGTAGTCCAGGTGCTTGTGACTTCAAGACTGGACTAGTGTAACATCCTCTATTTGGGGGCAAACAAGGAAGTGTTACGGAGACTACAGGTGGTGCAGAATTCTGCTGCCAGATTACTTTGTCAGATCCCCAAAACTGCTTCCATTTCCCGCTCTTTGCAAGATCTTCATTGGCTCAAGGTCATAAATCATGTTAAATTTAAAGCCTTGAGCTACATGTTTAAGATTAAGTCTGGCACCGCCCCTCAATATCTGCAAGACTTAGTCCACCCTTACCGACCTCTACGTCTGTTACGCTCCACTACTCGGGAAATTCTTGGTTCCCAGGGTTAAACTCTCACGGATGTGTGGTCACTCATTTGCGTGTCTCGGTCGAACCATATGGAACTCTCTCCCCAAATCACTCTGGAATGAAACAATATATGTGAACTTCCGTAAATGTTTAAAAACTTGACTTTCCAACCAATATTTTCTGATTCTCTTGTTCCTTCAGGCTGGCGCTGGGAAATCTTTTTTTGTGTAGTATGCACCTTATAAAATCAATATAACATAATATAACTGTATGGGTGAGTAAGTTGCTGTATTAGTGAGTGGGTGTGTGAGTGACTGTATGGGTGAGCTAGTGGCTGTGTGAATTGCTGCATAGGCGTGTGAGTGGTTGTATGAATGACTGGGTGGCTGTGAGAGTGGCTGTATGGGTACCTACATGAGTGTGTGAGTCAGTCTGTGAGTAAGTCTCAGGGTGGGTCTGTGAGTGAGTACATGATTCTCTGGGTCAGTTGTGTAGCTAGACCATGTGCCGCCTGTCGTGGTACCTGCATTTCCTACCAGCGGCGGCATGTGAGTGGCCAGGGGTGCTGGTGGTTCCTGCGACGGCTGCAGGTTAAAGCAGGGTGGTGCTGGCAATTGCCTCAGGCATGGGGGAGGCTGCTGCCCCCGCCCCTTGCTACGTCAGCTGCTGGGTTTGTGAGTGGGTGTATGAGTTTCTCATTGGGTGTGTGAGTGGGTGTGTGTGTCTAAGTGCTCTTTTTAGCCCTCTTCTTATCTATTTTGCCTTTCCTGCTCATTTTTTTGCCCTCCGTTTTGCATTTTTTGCTCGTCTTTTCTGCCCTCTGATTTCACTCATGAGACCCCAGGCATCCCCACCTCCCTAGGGCTTTACTGATATTTGGGAGGCGGGCCACAGAGACTCTTCTCTGTTGAGCCCCAGAGACCATCATCTCCCTGGGGCTACCTTACAAATTATGTGGGGTGCCACGTGAACCCACCAGAGACCACCACCTCCCCAGAGCTAAATACTTTTTTTAAAGTGGGAAGGGGCCGAGTAGCCTCCCTCCCAATTTTCAACTGGTATTTTGGCCTCAGGGAGGTGGTGGGGCCCCGGTGGGTACGCACGGTCTCAATTACTAACAATTTAGCCCTGTGAGGTGAAGGTACCCTGGGCACGGGGATCCATAACCGATTTATTTCTATTTACACCCAGGGAGGTGGTGGTGCCGGGGGGGGGGGGCTCAGGTCAGCCCCAGCACAATTTAAAAAAACCCTGGGGAGGTGGTAGTCCCCGATGCCTGGGCGGAGTCCGTGCGGCCAAAGCATTATTTTAAAAAACTCAGAGGAGCTGTTGGTCCCCGGAGGTATAAAATTGCGCATGGAAGGGACCCATGTGCACCCCCTTTTTGAATTTAATAAAGCAGGCATGCCCCTTGGTCCTGGCCCACTCAAAGGGCTTAATTATTATTATTTTTTTATTTTGTGGTGAATTCACGGATCTCCCTGCGCTTTCACTGCAAAATTGAAAATGGTGACGTTTTTAAACCCCAGTGGTGTCTCTCTGGGACCCCACCACTACATCTAGGGGGCCAAGTATTCCTACTCTGCCCCCTTTTCTACAGTTTGAACCTTTTATGTGGGGCTCAGCTGAAGCCGAGTCCCAAGATGGATGGCAACACTGGTTGAAGTGTTGGCAAACAATCAGATGACAGCACGGGGACTGTCGAGTCCAAGCCCCTAGATATACAAATTTGGATTTCAGTTAATATCTCTTAAACTGCTAAACAGATTTACACCAAATCCATAAAAGGCACTTCTCTGGACCAAAATAAAAATTTCTGCCAAATTTGGAGTAATTCCGTCCAGCAGTTTGGGAAGTAGTTGTGTCTAAAATCCCTCTGGGAATTAACATTGGGAAAACGTGCTTTGGGACCCTCCCTTTTCTCTGTCCCCACTTGCCTAATCAGCCCGATCCTTTCAAGACGGCATCTGAAGTGACTGATCAATTAGTTTTTAAAATTTCAGAGGATTCATCAAACGGCAGCAAAGTTATTAACAAAACAAATCATGCTTTTCCTATGGAAACTAGGTCCTAACTATAATACTTACTAGCGACTGCCAGTAGGTAATATATAGGTGTGTGTGTGTGTGTGTGTGTGTCTGTGCGTGTGTATATATATATATATATATGTATGTTTTTTAAGAGGAAACAAATAACTTGTCCAATTCGTAGTGGTAAAAGATCTAATTATTTTTATCGACAAAATCAAAAAGTCCAATAGGCTCAATAATAAGTCGTCAAGACACACTACTAAGAAGTTAGCCAATATTTGTTTTGCACTCCTAAAAGATTGTTTAATTGGAGATGTCATCCTGGCTCAGATTGCTTTCAGTATGGGTCTCCTATGGCAAACACTATACTTAACTTTGACATATGCTCCCGCCTACACAATTTCTGGACACACGTATACAATTAAATCAACAAATTAAACTAACTTGGATATTAATTAATCCCCCTCATTATCGAATTATTTTAGGACTCTCAGATGTAATACTGTGTGAATTTATTGGCATTACATTATGATGATAACTGCTAGACTTTGATTGCTAGCCTGTCTGGATACAGACACTATCATGCTTTTCCAGATAAGGCACAGTTCTTGGCTATTTGTGGGCTTGAACCCTCTATTTTCAGCAACGCGGATCAAAAAACATTTCGAGAAATGTAGACCCCGATTCGCTTGTCTTGAATTGAAAGTTTTATATTTTTATTAATGTATATTTTAATGTATGAATCTCCTGATGTAATTTTATATATATATTTATTCCATTGCTTACTATTTGTACAATGGTTTTCTCTTTGAATTAAGTATAAAATAAAACAGTGTTAATCTTCATTGCTCCAAATATACTATGGTTTGAGAAGGAGCGGTTGTAAGTTTTTCTTTTTTTTTTACTTCGGTGGTTTCAATAAAAGGGAGTCTCCCGAGTTTTTTGGCCAAGTATACAGGAGTATTGTGATGGAGGGCCTTGTGTGTGACACATTCTCCATATTGCTGCGAAAAAACGTTATAATTACAATTCTGCAAAATATAAATGAAAAGGTTAATGGCCATCTGGGACATACCAGCTGTCAATACTCTGTACCAAACTCCAAGGTGGCATAATTCCCCACAATGACCTTTAACCGCATGCGTGCGGGCGGAATTCCGCCCGTACGCTGGGTTTTTTAATATCGCACTTTACGTGACGAGCTGGGCTCGTCATGAGCGTGCGAGGAGGCTACGACATGACGAGCCCAGCTCGTCATGAGCGTCGAAGGGGTTAAGGAGAAACAAAGCGAGCAGGGTTTGCCCAAGTGGCTGATTTGCAATTCTCCGGAATTGAAATTCCACATTCTTCTGTGTAGGATTCAGCCATGCCAGAGTGGATCTACCCTGAACGGATCTATGACAAAATATAGAAACCCAAAATATCGAGATACAAAAATATTGGAGCAATAATATCGATGTAAACAACATCGATATCCTATCTACAACAAGGTAAGTACTAAAATATCGAAAAAAATATATCGATGTCAAAAATATCGTTAAAAAAAAATATCGTTTTTTTATTAAAAAAATATGTAAAATTAATTAAAAAACACTTAAAAATATAATAAACATAGCTAAAATAATTTTATATTATTTGAAATTAATAAGTAATTTACATAATTTAATAAAAAAATAATTAAACATATACATATAATATATATATATACTTACTTGATAATTCGTTTTAATATTTATTGTAATGTATAAATAATAAAAAATATTATAAATTACAAATTCATCTACACACATAAAATTAATAACATAAATAAAAATAAATTAATTATTCAAAACATTTTTTATTAATTAAGTTACTTTCAATATTTTTAACATTAATTATATAATGCATTAACTAAAACAATACAAAAAATATTAAATAATAGAGGGAATAAAATAGTATTCCAACTCCAAAAAAACAACAGTAAGGAAAATGTTGGATAGCGTAGGGGTAAAAATAAGTATTCCCACTCCAAAGAGTGCAACAGTAGGGAAAGTGTTGGATAGCGTAAGGGTAAAAATTACTATTCCCACTCCAGAGAGTGCAACAGTAGGGAAAGTGTTGGATGGCGTAGGGGTAAAAATTACTATTCCCACTCCAGAGAGTGCAACAGTAGGGAAAGTGTTGGATAGCGTAGGGGTAAAAATTACTATTCCCACTCCAGAGAGTGCAACAGTAGGGAAAGTGTTGGATAGCGTAGGGGTAAAAATTACTATTCCCACTTCAGAGAGTGCAAAAGTAGGGAAGTGTTGGATAGCGTAGGGGTAACAATTACTATTCCCACTCCAGAGAGTGCAACAGTAGGGAAAGTGTTGGATAGCGTAGGGGTAACAATTACTATTCCCACTCCAGAGAGTGCTACAGTAGGGAAAGTGTTGGAGAGCGTAGGGGTAAAAAATACTATTCCCACTCCAGAGAGTGCAACAGTAGGGAAAGTGTTGGATAGCGTAGAAGTTACAAATAACATACTTATAATAAATCATTAATATTTTAATTTAAAAGATTTTATAATTCCTAAAAAATGAATAATTAATTTAGTATAATTAAATTACTTCCCACCCTATTCCCCTATAAACCCATAACTCGCTACAAACATAATTAACAATTAATCAATTAAAATAAATTACAAATTAATAAAAATTAATTACAAATTAATTTAAAAGATTTTATAATTCCTAAAAAATGAATAAATAATTTAATATAATTAAATTACTTCCCACCCTATTCCCCTATAAACCCATAACCCGCTACAAACATAATTAACAATTAATCAATTAATTAAAATAAATTACCAATTAATAAAAATTAATTACCAATTAATTTAAAAGATTTTATAATGCCTAAAAATTAATTTAGTATAATTAAATTACTTCCCACCCTACTCCCCTATAAACCCACAACCCGCTATGGTACTAAAATGCAAAAGTTACTTAAATTACATTAAAAAAATAATACATATTAAATACATAATAATATACATAAAAATAATATAAAAATCGATATTAGTAACATCGATATTAGTAACATCGATATTACTTACATCGATATTAACAAAATAGATATTACTTACCTCCGAAATTCTGTCCCTTCGATATTAAAAAATTCGATATTACTTACCTTCTATATTATGTCCCTTCGATATTTCAAACTCGATATTATGGTATATCGATATTAACACATCAATATTTTGTCTCCATACCACCCTGAACCACTCGTGGCAATACCATGTTTTGTGAAATATAGGGCAAGGAAATCAAATTCTTGATCTATCTCCTCAAGGTGGTAGTAGAAGCTTTATGACCATGATAAAAACACAAAAAATGACAAATTGTTATTGTCTAAATTTCAAAGTTCTTGGAAGCAGTAGTGGCTCGTTAAGTATGGGCAAATGGGATGTGTCACACCGGCCATTATTATACAGAGCAGCAGAGAGAAAAATGTTCCTGCTGCTACTTAATCACTGGGCATAATGTTTCTCTCTTTTTTTAAGTATTTTACACTCTTTGCTTAAGTTTAGTTCCACCAACAAACTGTTTTGTCTGCACATGTCAGAACGCTCCCTTTACCATACCCAACTCATTCAGGAAGATGTGTGATGCTCCATGGTAAAATGGGGAAGGGAAGCAGCCCAGCATAGCAGAGGCTCCATGGGTGCTTGGTCAAACAGCTGAGCAGCATATGGATAATGTCAAATATTATTGCCCCTGCTGAACTCAATAACATCAAATACATAAAGTCCCAGACAGAGAGAGAGTGCGCTCTCCCTGTTTTGTCCTTAATATTCTCTTACCACCATCTATTTTATAAGTGTTGCATCCTGTCTGTCACTAGAAAGGCTTTTGCTCTAAAATAACTTTAGATTAATTTTTAATGTAACTAAATTATCCCATTGTAGCTTCCATGTCACTGTAAGGGTAAAGACATATAGGAAACTCTCTAGATACAAACAGTGAACACACTGTGCTGCTTCTGCTTCCCACTCACACTCTCAACTCATGCCTCCAAACTAGATAGCTTGCAATGCTTCCTAGTTGAGATTATTTAATTAACACTTTTTCGTAAGATCAAGTCATTTAATTTTCTTAATCGTTTAATTTTTTCCCTTTCACTTTATATTGTTCAAATACACTTAAAAAACACATCTTCATGTTAATCGGACTACATGTTTGTGTGAGGCTCATTCCAGCCGCACTCACTAGCTACACATTACATTTCCAAAACAACTTATATTTGTTTATGTAAAAGTCAATATGCCCAAAACTATAGGTCAAAACATTCAACAATTTAAAATGTATATCCAACATGAACATAGATTCACTAATCCATATTACATTTATACCAGTCAAATGTTTTAATTGATAATGAGCACTGTTGTTAATCTTCTTTGTGACCCATTTTTTTTCAAGTACATTTAGAAGTGTTATATAACGCACATTGTTAGTGTTATTTTATGAGCATTTATTGAGCGCACATATGACCCCAAAGGGTCTCATGGCGCTGTTGCAGGGCCGATTGAGGAGGTGTTCAAGGCGGAAGAAGGTGGATTAAAATAGCCAGGTTTTCAGCTGCTTTGTAGGCTCCCAATATTGTTGTTTTCATTTTTTTCATGATAGTGCGCATGAAGTTGTCACAATGATTGCAAATAACTCCCATGAATGGTCGTCGACACGTTGAAACGTTTTTTTGGGGTTCCCATCAGGACCTGACTGGTTGATTCTGTAAAATAATGAATGAAGTAAATGTTGGATGCCTGTTACTCTAAATATAATGGAACTGTGGTAAATATTATTTGGAAATGCTTTTTACCTTACGGTCCCTGTTGGCTGTTTAAATCTGGTCAGTTCCACTAAAATCCCTTTCTTTGTGAGATCATTATTGTATGAATTCTACTTTGAGTCTGTAGAAATGGTAGACAATATTTTCATTAAAAATGACTTGTGTGTTCAAAGGTAACATGTTGACAACACTTTTGAAATCCGGCTTCACTCCTGTGTCTGGAGCATTTATAATGAATGGTTTCTCATTTTTCTGACTTTATTTCCACATTTAAATTAACTTCTCAATCTTAACTGCTTTCAAAATGCTCTGCTGTGTGATCAGTTCCTAACTTTGTCATAAGTCACTCTGACACATTCTCTAGTTAACTTTAAGGTCATGACTCAGTGCATTAAATTACTAATCTACTTAACTCTTCACATTACTCTGTGTGCACACATAGAGCTTTGTAGCTTCTACCTAAACATGAAATAAGACTTACTGAAAACGTTTTCTGCTGCTTGAAGAAATCTTTGGTGTCCTCCGGTGTGTCCAGCAGTTAAGAAATTCTGTTTGTTTGTCAGGTCTAAATGATTTTAGGCCTATTAGGTCAACCCATGGAATTCTGGTCTTCATAGTTATGGAAGTGTTATCACTCGGTTTAATGTTTCGTCTTTATTTTAAAAATGAAGTTTTGTTTATAAAATTGTGTCTTCCCAGTTAAATGTAGTTGCTTCTTAAAGTCCAGTGGCAATGTTTTTTTTAAAACCTGGCAGGCTGCAGATTTTTATGCATTCAAGGTGGGGCAAACTTTCTTTCGTGTCTTATTGATAGTGTACTGTCTCCAGTCTGGCACTCTATATATTTATAATTTATATATTTCTGTATTTCGTTAAGTCCTTTGGTCACTGTATTAAAGTGAAGTATCAAATGTGCTTCTTTCTGCATTAAAGAAGCTTGAAGGTCTCCTCCACGTGGGTTTGGTTGGGTAACCCATCATTTTGTCCACTGGAAATCTTTCAGTATGTCCAGTGGAACATTGCAAGCTTGTTTGATTTTATAGTGGCCCACCCCAGCTGATTCCAAAGCCCCAACCTCTTTCTACGATAATTCAAAGAGCAGGTAGGGCTTTGTGTACTAGGCAGAGTGCTTTAAAGTCAACCCGTAGTCTCACTGGGAGCCAGTGAAGTAGCTTTATGCTAGTGGATGTGGGCAACAAGACCTTCCCATAAGACTCCACTTGGTGGCCGCCCGAGCTTGGACCAACACCCACAGACCATGCAGGAAATCTAGGGCTCATTCAAGACCACATACTCAAAATTATGGCTAAAGTCAATGCAGTTTGCACCTCATGCTTCTACATCCAATGCATGCAGCGAAAGATCTTCAAATGGTTGCCTCAGAAAACCATATGGACCATCACACAAGCACTCTTCAGCAGAAGACTGGACAATGACAACACTCTCTCTATGTTGGAATCTCCAAACCACTCCTACGCAGACTCCAGACCATCTAGGAATCCGCAACACAACTCATACTTGACCTCCCACACAACACCCACATCGCTCTGCATATTAAGGAGGGTTCTCTAGCTCCCCATTCACAAGCGCAGCCAATTCAAAGTTCTCGCTCACACATACAAAGCCCTACATAACAGAGAGCCAGAATAGCTACATATACTTTCACTGACCTACCAGACACCTACTCTCTGCCTCACTCTCATACGCACATATTACCCACAACTGCAAAACTGGCGGTCACTTATTCTCCGACATCGCACCCAAAACATTGTATGACCTGCCTCAACATATCAGAGCCAGACCCTCATTTATTGAATTCCTCAAGAAGCTGAAGACTTGGTGCATCATATAAGCATCATGGGGACCACACATCTGCCGAAGAGCCTGATTACCCTCTCAGGTGATTAGTGCGCTATATAACACAACATTACCTTGACACCATTTTTTGATTATTATTTTTTGCAATGGTGAACAACAAACAGTTGTCAGGAGGGTGAGGTTTCCTGACACACCATGAAAGTATTGTAATATTTTGTTAATGTCTCTACAAAATCTCTGGATTTTTAAACGAATTTGTGTGGGGATAGTGCTGTAAAAAGTGCCATTTGTACCCATATTTTCAAAATGTTGTTGTGAACAAGACCCTCTTTCTACCTAACTAGTTGAGAGGAAGTTGGGCTTCTTGCTTCACTCACTTTGTCCAATTTGAGGCAGACATTAACACCTCACCACTATCAAAGTTCACCAGCCACCACTGCTTGAACGATAAATTTTGAATGCCCTTAAAACATCCAATATGTGTAATGATTCCTTCTCAGGAGTAAGGGGCACGGAGATAAAAATAACTTTTTTTTGCCCCTGATGAAACGAAGACATAACCTAGGGCAAAACTCCTGTTCCAATATATTAATTAAGTGATCAGAAAAGGTTCTTTAGTAAAGAAGTCTAATACAGAGAAATAATTATGTATCTAATCTTCGAGCAGATGTGTGGACACCAAAAAGAACATTTTCAAGGTTAGGTGTTTTTTTAATCCACATCAGAAAAGGGTTCCAATGTATGCCACTGAACAGCTTTGAGAACCAAAAAAAGGTCCCAAGAAGGAGTAGTTGATTTTAATCCAATATCTAATTGCCCAGTGCATGTCTGTCCGAATCACCCCTGGGAGACTTTATTGATGTCCGTTGAACCTTCAGTGTTGTGACCGCTACATTCTTCGCAAACTCTTCTTGTAGAAACTGATGTACACCTTTTGATTCACAACTAGAAGGGTTCAAACCTTTCCTAGTACACTAAAAAGGAAAATGTTGCCTAATGATTCTTTTAGGATTTTGTAGTGGATAACCACCTTGAATATTGCATCGATAATGCTGCTGGAAGTGAGGACTATGGCCTGAACTAGAGTATGGCAGTTTGGATGGTTCATGACAACAAGACAGTTATCCCGTATGTCTTATTACAAGTGCATTAAATCCTATTGCACTTGTAATAAGGCAGGCAGGATATACGTCACACTGTGACCGAGTAAATCATATGCCAAACTTTAAATCAGGTCCCTGGTTTCTTCAAACCCCTCACCTCAATAACCATGCCTTCAACCTCAAATTCTTGAACACTGGTAGTGGAAGAGGAGAACAAAGGAGGCATTGATCAAGCTGAAAAGTCTATTCTGGCAACGTGACCATTGTATACTGAACAATGGGAACAAATCCAACCTTGGTCAAAAGGGGAGGTACCAGCATAAGACCTACATTCTCCTTCCAAAGGCGCGCTAACAGTCTGGTGTTGGAGTGAAGGGAGGAGAGGCATACAGGAGAACAGGCGGCCATGGGCATACTTGTTTACACCTGTTCCCCCAACATCTGTTTTCCAGACACCTGGAATAAAAATTGGGTAACAGTATTTTCTAGACTGGCAAAGAGGTCCAAAACCTTTGACAAATTCCTCTATATACATGATTGGCTATATAAAAGTTGTTGGAAGAAAAACATCCTGCGTATTCTGTCAGCCACAAGATTGTCCTTCCAACGAATAGGTGCTGCAGACAAAAACAATCCGGTGATCCTCTGCCAAACTGATTATCTGAAAGATCAATGTTGCTATTGATTGAAAACTCTTTCTGACTGTTTGTGTAGGTAAAACTTTGTTACATTGTTGTCTGTCCTGACCAGTACTGCTTGATTCTGAATAAGACAAGAAAAGTGAGAGAAAAAATAAGAAACACTGTCCTCATGTCCTTCCAATTTGAAGGTTGAACTCTTCTGGGAGCCTTTTGCCTTGAACCGACCTTTGACCCAAATGTACCACCCCACCCCATCTTGCTGGAATCGGTAGTCAAAATTAATGACTGGGGCAAAATTAACATTATGCCTCTAGTCAGATTTACACGATTCAACCACCACTCTAGATTCCTTCAAAATTGTTTTTTTTACTAGTACCAAGTTCTGCAAGGCTGGCTCCCAATGGTTCACTTGCCCTCGATAGCACAAACACAATTAACACCTTATAATGGGAACCAAAGAGAACCTAGAGAATCATACATTTTTGAAACACCAACGCACCTACCAATGCCACTTCAGATCAAAGTACCTTTATTGTTTCATCCAAAATAGCCATACAATAAACATGAATTATTAATAAAGTGCAAAAATGATTGTGACAGTTGTTGCAATGAAAATAAAATGCACAAACTCCATAGAATATTGCATTCAAGGCAATTATAGAAGTACAATTCATGCAAAACATCTAATAAGAATCAATCTTAGAATGTGTTTCATGTTATAACCATAATGCGAATACAAACACTGATGTAATATAAATTACTCCGAATTTGGAAAGCTATAAAAGGTATGAATGTACACAAAGTCAGAAAAGATGCCGTAGGAAAAACGGTGTATACCCTTCAGCGTCCATGTAATACTGGCTTAGCTCTAATGAGATCTTGTTGCTGTCCATGCTGAGTAAATATATGATGCTACTGCAAGTTATATTTCACTCGAGTTCATCCTGTTTCAAAGTTCGAGGGCTTCCTTGCAACGCCGTTTGTTATATATTGGATAAACAAGGGACGTAAAAAGTGCCTACTGTGTTGCAAGGTGTTATTAGATAAAATCATGAAATGGGCTATTGTTTCTGAGCCTCCCAGGGCCCAATTACAGGTGTCTGATGATGTCCTCAGACTTCGAACATTTTTTAGTGAACAACAATGCCAGCAGAGTACCAAGCCTAAATGTAACTATATAGAGATCTTATTTCTACAGGACAGATCATATCAATGACAGATCATATCAATGTAAGGCTCAAAAGAAGGCACTGGTTTGCGATTTAGGTAAATATTGAATAGGAATTGTGTTTCTAACCACAGCCTTTAGCTTCACATGACCCTAAAATAGGTTTTTTCCCAATTTGTAGAGCATCCTTCTTCATCTGCTCAGGTTATTGCTGTAGAAGCTCACACCCAGTTTCGGTTAGAGTGTTCTTTATATGCGTCAAACCACGCCAAAGAGGCATATTTCCTGCTTCTTTGTAAATCCTGAAGGGCTTTCTGGAACACTGCCATTCCAGGGTTGGACCATGCACAGGTCACAAATTGAATGCGACCAAGGCTATGTCGTCTTCTAGTTTGGCCATGCCCAGTTCTGATGTCAATGCTGCCAGTGGCATTAGTAGGCCTATATAGAGCATACGTCGCAAGACCGAATTCTCAGTTGTTTATAAGGTCGTCCCATTCTTATAGCACCATATTTCTGCAACATATTAATACATTTTCTTACAAATGTCTTCTGCTTACATGCCTGCTGCCAATGCTTTTGCTTTGAATGCAGTAAATGGCGGCTTGACTAAACGATTGCCGGTGTTGCCTAAAAAACAAAGGACTGAGCCTCTTAATGACCATGGGTTGTTTTTTTCCGTATTTATTGTGAGTTTCTTATTGCAGCAAAAGTGCTCAAAGCCCCATAATAAACAATGAATTAAGTTTTCTGTAAATGCAAGGATTACCGCATCATCTGCGAAAAGTAGGATTGGCATGCAGTCATCCTCTATCTTTGGCACATGGAGAATGAGATCGATATGGGATTGACTTATTCCATTTATATAAATGTTAAATAATGTCGGTGGAAGAACGCAACCCTGTCTTACTCCACTGTGTATTTCAAATTCATCAGTACATTCTCCCTTAATTCCATACTTTACCCTCACTGTAGTGCCATTGTGCAGATCCATCAATATTGTCAGATATTTGGTTGTTAAAACCATGTTTTCCCAAGATATTTCACAATGTTCGTCTATCAATGCAATCAAAAGCAGCCTTTAGTTCAATAAAGAACATATACCGCAGACCTTCGCAGGACCACATACTAAGGACAAGTACTGCCTCGTCACCTGATCTGTTGTAATTTGCCCTTTGCTGAAACCTGCCTGTATAGGATATGATATGTTTGTCATCCATCCAACCCTCCAGGTGCTGAAAAAGTGATTTCCGAATATTTTTCCCACACCATCCAAGAGTGAAATGGGGCGATAGTCAGCCGGATCATCTTGCCTCCCTTTTTTATGGATTGGCACAAAACTATGGAGGTCTTCTATGAGTTGGGAACCATTTAGTGGCACCAGATTTCATTAAAGCGAGCTGTTATTACTTTTAGCCACTTATCTTGGTTATTCTTGAACACCTCAATGGGCATTCTATCTGGGCCTGTAGCTTTAGATGATTTTTGGGCAATGATAGATCCAGCTCCCTCTCTTTCCTGGAATTCTTCCAGAGTGTCATCAGGTGCTGTACCTCCTGAATTTGCGTGTTTTCTACCCTCCTCCGAATCATCCTGGTTCTCAGAGGTGGCTTAAATGTGTTTTGATACAAAGCAGAAAAGTGCGGGAGCCATATTCCTGGACTTGTATTTCTTCCACGGTTTTGGCCATGCCCTCCCTACCACAATGCCACTTAAAACTTAAACTCACTATATGGCCCTGGATTCTGCCCACTTGTTTGCTGAAGCTGCAGTCTGCTTCCCCAGGTTGTATTGCAAAGTTCGAATCCTGTCCCCTCTTACTTGCAGTAGACTCACCAACCCCATATGAATTGGAAATCAGTGACTAATTAATTCCAAGTCCTTAGTTGGAATAAGACCGGATGTTTCATTGTCGATAAGGAATTGTGATCCATTCAAATTTGACAAAATTCCTGTACAATGTTCCTCGATGATGAATGAATCAATGCACCAGGATCACTTTGCCAGAAAGAATGGCTTCAACTGGCACGAATACATTCATGAATCCCTTGGTGGAAACAGTGTATATAAACGGGAGTATTTGAAGCCGCTAATGATGGCATTGTACACACAATCTCAGGAAATTTTTTATGCGGAGGAAAAATCGGAACATGCA
This sequence comes from Lissotriton helveticus, assembly GCF_964261635.1. Classification (NCBI taxonomy): domain Eukaryota; kingdom Metazoa; phylum Chordata; class Amphibia; order Caudata; family Salamandridae; genus Lissotriton; species Lissotriton helveticus. The sequence goes on along the minus strand of NC_136061.1, from coordinate 380,481,473 downwards.
AGTATGGATCCTTGTGATCCAAAAAGTCATCCATTCCTTTGGGTTTATCTGAATAAATTCGTTGCTGTAATGTCTTTTTCTTGAACTTCGTCTTCTTCAAAAACAGGTTCATCTTCTTCCGCTTGCTTATTAGTCTGTAATCACCTGAAAAACATTGCACCAAAATTATAGTTAAATAGTGGCCTTGTTTTCCCTGAAACTTTGGTACTGGATAGGTCCCTTGGTCCCTTTTTTGTCAAAAAACTTCATTTTCTTCATTCAGTGCTAGCTAACTGTTTCAAAGAAACTAATACAATCATGGAATGCACCAGCCCTGAACTTGGCAGAGTATTCTGACACTCCAGAGAATATAACCTTTCTATTATTTTCAGCACCCAAGCGTCAAAGACAAGTCTTTACAATGTCTGGAGAAATAAAGACGGCCTCCAACTGGAGTATCGGCATAGTCCAGGCTACTTACTAGGTTTTTATGCAGGGGGAGGAGGTCTTAAATTTTGCCCTCTACATTACGACCACTTGAAAGTGAAGACCTAGCTGATGCATCTTCTTGGATGGTCTATCAGGAGGCTCCAGCTGGATCTATGAGGGTTTTTTGTTCTTTAAACTCATTTTTGTGTTTTTTTTCAACATCAAACATTGTAATCAGCAAGGGCAACGATGTATAAATGAAATTTCTGATAAGCGTTGATCACCTCCTTCCCCTTTATCGCCCTCCTGCCCTTCCAATTAGGTTTGGAGCTTGCAGCGACTCCTTACTAACGACCATGTTGTGGGCTTTCCAGCGGGTTGTCCTCTCCTGAGCCATCAGAGGTCTCTTAAAAACCGTAATATATATGCCATGGCCCCCAAACGGTATAAAAGTTCTTGGGGCCTCCATACACCTGGTCATCCATTCTTGCCACATGAGTTTTCTTGCCACATGAGTTTTCATCAGAAGTTGAGCCTGACCCCATTTTCTAGCCACATCACGTTTCGCTACTGTAGGAAGGTAGATCCCTGACTATGGTTGCCCCCAACTTTTTGCCTGGTGTTTTGCTGGTTTTCTGACTTAGTTGACCTGAGGCCCTGCTATTCAGGACCTCAGGCCTACTGCTCTCTCTGTAAAATGGATTCCATGTACCCTAGGTACATATCTAATTGGATACTGAGTCACCTTATCAGTCCCTGTACAGTGTACCTTAGGTACCCAGGGCATAGGTGTACCCAGGGCCTACCAGGGGCTGCAGCATGTATTATGCCACCCCTGGCTGGCCATCCAAATCTGACACAACTGGCTGCACGACAGCTGGGGCAAGGTGGTGTACTCACCCTTTGCTTTAGATATAGTATACCTATATCTAACCCTAAAATGGACACACAGATCTCCTATCAGTCACTCCTATGGCAGGCCTTAACAATCCTGAAGGCAGAGTGCGTGGAATCGTGTGAGATGGTGCTCTGGCATGAGCTGAGCCTGTCTGCGGCTTTCGGGATCCATCCCTTAGCCGTTTCCATGATATCGCATACCATATACTTTTAAGTGCATTATAACCCTCGCGGTTATATGCCAACTCTGGTATCGCTTTATCAAAACATGTCGAGTAAGGTGTCATACGAATTGGAATACTAACCCCTCGCCAATTCTGGCGACGGGGTTAGCATTCCACCCTTCTAGAGGGACACGACATGCATGTAACCTATAACCCGGTTAAAAGTCAGACAGAGCCTTAGCATCCACAAAATGGATGCTGCCACCGAGACACAAGTCTGCCCTCCTGCTGCTGGGAGTCCTCCCAGAGCAGGAGATAAGGACAAAGGGTTTCCTGCCAGGGGCGGTGCCAGCACCGTCCCAGACAGGGTTTTGTGTATTGTAGGTAGGCAGGGCTTTAGAGGAAGGTGACTGCACGTGGCACCCCGGTGCTCACTGTGCATAGGCTGGCTGGAACCAGTTCCAGGGTCACTCCAGACCCTGTGCTGGGGAAAAGCCCGCCAAGGAAGTGGGTGTAACCACCCCCCTCCTAGTCCCACCCCTAGGGCAGGACTTAGTCGCGTGCCAGCCCCTTTTTACAGGATAAAGGTAGGAACTGGCCCCCTTCCAAATCAGATCATCTTTGAATCCTGAAACTACTTTCCACGAAAGGAACTCAAGACTTCTTCCTAAGATTTCTCCCTTGTGACTAAGGAGTAGTCACCCTGCATCCGCAGGCACCATCTAAAGAACACTGCGGTCTGCTGCAAGTCTCTCCTCCGGATCAAGACTGCCCAGCTCGACGAGAACCGGCTTCCCTGGCACCTCTGACCTCTACCTACATCATCAGTCACGCTGAGATTCGTGGGTGTGACGAGACCTCGAGGGACCGGCCATCTTCAAGACTGCACGACTTCTGCACAGCAAACCCGCCGAGTAATTTCCTGGTGAGTGCTTTGGGGTCCGAGAAGCCCCCGCCCTGAGCAGCTCCAGCACCGAAGAGCAGCCCCCCAGCATCTCCACGATCGGCGTGGGGCCCTTCTGCTTTTTGCTGCTCACCCCGTTGTTTGGCTACTAGCCCGCTGGCTTGTGGCCTTCCGAACGACGCCCGACGACAACACTGCTGCTGGTCTGGTTGCTCCAGACTGGCCCTTGCTTCCCTCCATCGGAGAAGTACCCTGGACCCTCCTGGTCCGGCTAAGACGCCATTTTAGGTCCACCGCGTGGGCCTTGCATTTGCCAAGACTTGTTGCCCAATCCTGGGTCCAGCGACGTCGACAGCAAGAACCTTCGTGGGACAGCTCGCACCTCCATCCTGGTCGCCGACAACGCCTCCTGGTCCGAGAGACTGCAGAGCCCAGCAGCGCCCACTCACCTGACTGCGGTGACTTCGCCCGGTGCCATCCTGGTGCCCACTTAATCACTGGCTAGTGATTCAAGAACTTGGTCCCCTCTGCTTTCAGGTTTTCTTCTTCCTTGATCCAGGCTTGGATCCATCGAACTTTCCCTCACTGGTCGCCTGCCAGCAACTTCCTTCTTCCAGGCTCCTGGTCCGGCAACGAGATTCCCGACGTCTTTTCAGACCTATGCAGCTGCAGCCCCTGGGCTAGGTAACTTCGGCACTTCGGTGTCCCAGCATAGCCTCACTATCCAAGGGTCAGGATCCACTGTCGTTTTCTTCCTACCAGGTCGGGTTCGCCCGTAAACACTAACTTTGTGAAATCTAGCCTCCATAGACTTTGTCCCGCATCCCGCGTGAGAGTGCACACTCTGCACCCGAGTCCCCTAGGCCTCCTAGAAGTAATCTAACGATTCTATAGTCAAGTCCTAGCGATTCCAAAGCCTATTAGTACTGTACTTACCTGCTAGTAATTTCGCATTCCACTTTTAGAGTATATGGTTTTTCGTGCCCCTCGGGCATTTGTGTATAACGTGCTAACTTAAGTATTTTCATAAGAGTTTTGTTGTGTGCTTAGCACCCTGTCCTCATAAAGAGTACAGGGTTGTTGTGATTCTAATAAATACATTGTTTATTTTCATAACACTTGTGTGGTGTCCTTTCACTGGGTGTTCAAGGGGTAATGTGATGGTAAAACAGCTGGCTTAACACGCCCTCTAGAGTCTTAGCCTTAGACTGCTCGTATCCATGCTACTAGGATAGCTGGTCTATAAGGTTGACTTACAACCAATCATCAATAAGGGTTGTTTGGACTGATATATAGTGATCACTAGAATAGTGAACACTGCACATCAGGCCAACTTCTCACATTGGTGAGCAGCGGTTGGGATTTGAGCTTGCTGTTGTTTTACCACACATGCCCTAAGAATATCTTGTGAAAGATCACATAAGTACTAAAGGTACATATAACTTAGCTTAGAATACTCTGAGTTCTACTGAACCAGCTGTTGTAGCTCCTAGGGCCTAGCACACCCTAAACTACAACTCTAGCAAGGGATCAGTAGGCAAACACATAGTGTAGGTAAGTGCACCACTTACACCTCACTAGAAAAGCATGTCTACCCAGGGAGAATCTACTGAGACTCCCCTGGTCAGTGTTGACCCTCCACAGGTCACTTCAAGATATGCAGCTCTCAGTTTTCAGGAGATGAGACAAATCTGTGTCTCCAGAAAACTGAAGCAGGGGTCTAACCCCACCATTCCCTTTTTAATAGGTCTCTTAGAGACTTATGATGCGAGAAAGCTTTCTCAGCTAGATGGGAATATGCCAGCCTTAGAGGGAACCTCTGGGGATCCAGACCTCCCCAACACTGCTACTGCAGTTGAGGAGGAGGAGGATCAGGAGGAACTCTCTGGGGATGAGGTAGACAAAGGTCTTGAGGTAGTCAGAAGGCTAACCAGGACCAACTTAGACTTACTTGGGCTAGGATCTGGGGGACCCCCAGTACTAACCCGAAGTGGGCCTAACCTTGGAGTTAGGAGAGATAGATCTCTTTCTAGGGACTCCAATAGATCTCTGCACTCTAATGCCTCTTCTCAGGGGAGAAGGAATCCTCCACAGAGGAGATTTACTTCCCCTCAGAGAAGGGAGCATGAAGCTAGGATGAGACAAGCTGAACTGAGGATTGAAAGGGAAGAAATTGCCCTGGCCAAAGAGAAGCTGGCCCTGGCAAGAGAGCAGCAGATGAGTGGGTTAGCTCCCACTGGTGGCAGCAATCTCCCAAGAGATAGAGAGAAGGGTTTAGATACTAAACACCTGACTAAAATAGTGCCCCCCTTTAAGCAAGGGGATGACATCCAGAAATGGATGGCTGCTCTGGAGAGGGCCTGCACTGTGCAGTGCATTCCCCAGAGTCAGTGGGCAGCTATACTGTGGCTCTCCTTTGATGGCAAAGGTAGAGATAAGCTCCTCACTACTAGAGTTGAGGATGCTAACAATTACCAGGTCCTGAAAAATGCACTGGTTGATGGGTTTGGCTTAACCACTGAGCAGTACAGGTTGCTGTTCAGGGATACCCAGAAAACTCAGTCTCAGGACTGGTCTGACTTTGTTGATTGTGCCACTAAGGCTTTGGAAGGCTGGCTACTGGGTAGCAAGGTTACTGACTTCACAGGATTGTATAATCTTATTATGAGAGAGCAAGTCTTAAATAATTGTCAGAACCAGTTATTACACCAGCACCTGGTAGACTCTGATCTGACCTCTCCACAAGAATTGGGTAAGAGGGCAGACAAATGGGTCAGAACCAGGATTAGTCCCAAGAACCAAGGTGGTGACCAAAAAAAGGAATCAACCAAGCCTCAAGAGAAGGGTGGGAATAAATCTACAGATCAAACCACATCAGGGCCCCAAAAATCCTCTGAGGGGGGTGGGTCCCAGAATCCTTCCAACAACCAGAAGAAACCTTATTGTTATCCCTGTAAACAGGTGGGTCATTTAAAAACTGACAGCAGTTGCCCAAAGAATAACAATAAGGAAAACATACCCCCAAGTAACATTCCCAAACCTCCTGTTACTACTAGTAGTAATCCCCCAGGTGGTGGGAGTGCCCCCAAGAATTTGGGTGCATTTACTTTGGGAGTTCCTGGGGACTCTGGCCTAACCAGGTCCCCTGACTTAGATACTCTTGTCTGTGAGACTGGCATGGGGTTTGCCAACTTCACAACTTGTCCCAACACTTTGGGCAAGTACAGACAGGAGCCCCTCATCAATGGTATAAAAGTTGAGGCCTATAGAGATACAGGGGCTAGCATCACTATGGTGACTGAGAGTCTAGTCCCCTCAAGGCAACTTTTACCTGGTGCCACATACCAGGTGACCAATATTGATGGAGTACAGAGAGATCATCCCATGGCAGTGGTCAATCTCAGCTGGGGAGGTGTCACTGGCCACAAGAGAGTGGCAGTGTCACCAAACTTGCCTGTAGATTGCCTACTGGGGAATGATTTAGAGCTCTCAGCCTGGGCTGAAGTAGAGCAAGAAACCCATTCTAAAATGGTAAACATCCATGGTAAGGTTAGTGGGGCAGTGATAGCCACAGCCCCAGTCCAAGATGTCCTCCCTGAACAGGTCAGGAGGGTTGTGCCAGTCACAACCCAATCTCAGACAACTTCCTTCCCAGAACAGGTTGTCAAGGCTGTCATGGTAACAGCCCACACCCAAACTGAGCCCCCTCCTGAAAAGGTTGGGAGAGTTGTGATGGCCACAGCTCAAACTCAGACAGATGATAGTGTTGTGAAGCCTGAAACTATGGATCACTCCACTCAGACAGAGAGCATTGAGGAGAAAGAGAAATCTCCCTCCCACCAGACTTTAGGAAAAGATCAGCCGCCTCAGGGAACTGATCTGACCCCTTGTGAAGAAACTGCCACAGAGGTAGTCAGGCCTAGCCTGGCAGAACCCCTGATGTCAGTGGACCCTTCCAAGATGGGACCCAGTCTGGAGCAGGTAACCTGCCCCTCTCTACCCTGCCTCAGTCAGCCCAGGGCTGTAGAGGTCAGGGAGGCCAGTGGTGGACCCCAAAGGGCCCCCTGTCCAAAAGAATTCCCCAATCAGCAGATTAAGGGCACTGAAGCTAGTAGTCCTAGCCAAGTGAAAATAAAACCAACTCCTGAGGGATCCCCCTTAAATTTAGTTAGGGACCTCCCACAGATGGACACTGTTGGGCACAGCCAAACCTGGGACCTGAGGGCCCCAAACCTGACCTGTCCCTCCAGTAAGCTAAACAGAGGGACCCAACCTCCAGCTGTAGGTAGCCAGAGGTTGACCCTGAGAGCCCAAAACAACTCAGTCTTAGAAAGAAAGGCCTCTATGGTGGAAAATGATTGGAGGAAGCTGAGCCCAAAATTAGTGGAGCCTCACTTCAGTACTCCATTTCAGCACCAGCCTTTTCCTTTGCCAAAACACACCACAGGTAGAGATTCCCTATGGTGGAGACCCTCAGATACCCTTAGGGTGAGGGATTGCTTAGTGGACCATGAGATAGGGGGTAACCATGCCAGTGCTGGTACTTCCTTATATGGCCACTCAGGCAATATAGGCTTACCTGGCAAGGCTAGCCTTATCTCCTTTCGTTTGGGGGGGGGGGGGTTATGTAGGAAGGTAGATCCCTGACTATGGTTGCCCCCAACTTTTTGCCTGGTGTTTTGCTGGTTTTCTGACTTAGTTGACCTGAGGCCCTGCTATTCAGGACCTCAGGCCTACTGCTCTCTCTGTAAAATGGATTCCATGTACCCTAGGTACACATCTAATTGGATACTGAGTCACCTTATCAGTCCCTGTACAGTGTACCTTAGGTACCCAGGGCATAGGTGTACCCAGGGCCTACCAGGGGCTGCAGCATGTATTATGCCACCCCTGGCTGGCCATCCAAATCTGACACAACTGGCTGCACGACAGCTGGGGCAAGGTGGTGTACTCACCCTTTGCTTTAGATATAGTATACCTATATCTAACCCTAAAATGGACACACAGACCTCCTATCAGTCACTCCTATGGCAGGCCTTAACAATCCTGAAGGCAGAGTGCGTGGAATCGTGTGAGATGGTGCTCTGGCATGAGCTGAGCCTGTCTGCGGCTTTCGGGATCCATCCCTTAGCCGTTTCCATGATATCGCATACCATATACTTTTAAGTGCATTATAACCCTCGCGGTTATATGCCAACTCTGGTATCGCTTTATCAAAACATGTCGAGTAAGGTGTCATACGAATTGCAATACTAACCCCTCGTCAATTCTGGCGACGGGGTTAGCATTCCACCCTTCTAGAGGGACACGACATGCATGTAACCTATAACCCGGTTAAAAGTCAGACAGAGCCTTAGCATCCACAAAATGGATGCTGCCACCGAGACACAAGTCTGCCCTCCTGCTGCTGGGAGTCCTCCCAGAGCAGGAGATAAGGACAAAGGGTTTCCTGCCAGGGGCGGTGCCAGCACCGTCCCAGACAGGGTTTTGTGTATTGTAGGTAGGCAGGGCTTTAGAGGAAGGTGACTGCACGTGGCACCCCGGTGCTCACTGTGCATAGGCTGGCTGGAACCAGTTCCAGGGTCACTCCAGACCCTGTGCTGGGGAAAAGCCCACCAAGGAAGTGGGTGTAACCACCCCCCTCCTAGTCCCACCCCTAGGGCAGGACTTAGTCGCGTGCCAGCCCCTTTTTACAGGATAAAGGTAGGAACTGGCCCCCTTCCAAATCAGATCATCTTTGAATCCTGAAACTACTTTCCACGAAAGGAACTCAAGACTTCTTCCTAAGATTTCTCCCTTGTGACTAAGGAGTAGTCACCCTGCATCCGCAGGCACCATCTAAAGAACACTGCGGTCTGCTGCAAGTCTCTCCTCCGGATCAAGACTGCCGAGCTCGACGAGAACCGGCTTCCCTGGCACCTCTGACCTCTACCTACATCATCAGTCACGCTGAGATTCGTGGGTGTGACGAGACCTCGAGGGACCGGCCATCTTCAAGACTGCACGACTTCTGCACAGCAAACCCGCCGAGTAATTTCCTGGTGAGTGCTTTGGGGTCCGAGAAGCCCCCGCCCTGAGCAGCTCCAGCACCGAAGAGCAGCCCCCCAGCATCTCCACGATCGGCGTGGGGCCCTTCTGCTTTTTGCTGCTCACCGCGTTGTTTGGCTACTAGCCCGCTGGCTTGTGGCCTTCCGAACGACGCCCGACGACAACACTGCTGCTGGTCTGGTTGCTCCAGACTGGCCCTTGCTTCCCTCCATCGGAGAAGTACCCTGGACCCTCCTGGTCCGGCTAAGACGCCATTTTAGGTCCACCACGTGGGCTTTGCATTTGCCAAGACTTGTTGCCCAATCCTGGGTCCAGCGACGTCGACAGCAAGAACCTTCGTGGGACAGCTCGCACCTCCATCCTGGTCGCCGACAACGCCTCCTGGTCCGAGAGACTGCAGAGCCCAGCAGCGCCCACTCACCTGACTGCGGTGACTTCGCCCGGTGCCATCCTGGTGCCCACTTAATCACTGGCTAGTGATTCAAGAACTTGGTCCCCTCTGCTTTCAGGTTTTCTTCTTCCTTGATCCAGGCTTGGATCCATCGAACTTTCCCTCACTGGTCGCCTGCCAGCAACTTCCTTCTTCCAGGCTCCTGGTCCGGCAACGAGATTACCGACGTCTTTTCAGACCTATGCAGCTGCAGCCCCTGGGCTAGGTAACTTCGGCACTTCGGTGTCCCAGCATAGCCTCACTATCCAAGGGTCAGGATCCACTGTCGTTTTCTTCCTACCAGGTCGGGTTCGCCCGTAAACACTAACTTTGTGAAATCTAGCCTCCATAGACTTTGTCCCGCATCCCGCGTGAGAGTGCACACTCTGCACCCGAGTCCCCTAGGCCTCCTAGAAGTAATCTAACGATTCTATAGTCAAGTCCTAGCGATTCCAAAGCCTATTAGTACTGTACTTACCTGCTAGTAATTTCGCATTCCACTTTTAGAGTATATGGTTTTTCGTGCCCCTCGGGCATTTGTGTATAACGTGCTAACTTAAGTATTTTCATAAGAGTTTTGTTGTGTGCTTAGCACCCTGTCCTCATAAAGAGTACAGGGTTGTTGTGATTCTAATAAATACATTGTTTATTTTCATAACACTTGTGTGGTGTCCTTTCACTGGGTGTTCAAGGGGTAATGTGATGGTAAAACAGCTGGCTTAACACGCCCTCTAGAGTCTTAGCCTTAGACTGCTCGTATCCATGCTACTAGGATAGCTGGTCTATAAGGTTGACTTACAACCAATCATCAATAAGGGTTGTTTGGACTGATATATAGTGATCACTAGAATAGTGAACACTGCACATCAGGCCAACTTCTCACAGCTACTGTGAAGCCCAGCATGAAAATTAACATTGGTTTCCTCAGGAGGTATACGTTGTTTGTTTCCCATCCATCCCGGAGTCCCCTAAGGCTATCTGAGGTATTGCTGATTATCACCTGGTAAAGTTGTGAGATCAGTTTGGCCGTTATGGCTCCATCGAACACCGCGCCCTCCAGCGGACGGCGCTCGGGGATCTCTGTCCTCACCTAAAAGGTGTGGGCCAGGTGGAGGTTATGGTACTTTTATGATAGGGCATGACATACTCTCTCTGAAAGTCCTCAAATGGTTTAATGTAGTCTCCCACCAATAAGTCTCCCAGGGTTTCAATCCTGATCCTGTCCCACTGACAGATGCCTGCTAGTTTGCCTATTCCTTTAAATGTCACCACTTTACACTGGGTTGTAGCAAGAGTGAATGTGCCCTTCCAGCGCATCTCCTTTATGGTGTCCTCCCACACCCCCAGGGTCGCACATGTTGGCACGGGTAGATGTGCCCTGTTTTCCCCGATAAAGATAATGGAGGTATGTATTTGCCACCATCTCTTCTCTTTCTAGCTGAGTTTCTGGTTCATTTTGGGTAATAAAGCCCCATTCATTGATGGTTTGTAGCGGCGCTGCTCTGTAGTATGCCCTCACGTCTGGGACTACCAGGCCCCATTGTAAACTGAACGGTGCAACATTTTCAGGGCTGTTTTCGGGATGCCCTAGTTTCACAGGAGTCCTCAATATATTGTCCATCTTGTCAACTTATGTTTCTGGGATTGGGAAGGTTGCATTTTGCAACTCATACAGTCATTTTGGCAGCGTTATCTTAGAAATAGTGGCCCTGCTCATAAATGAAAGTGGGAGTGAGCCCCATCTCACCACATCTTTCCTGAATTCCCCCATCACTGTCTATATTCAATTCCAGAAACCATTTGTAACCCATCGTTATCTCTATATCAAGCTATCTGAACCTAGCCCTCATTGTTTTTAAAGCCTCCATTGGTATCTGTAGACCCTCCCAATCTCCTATCTGGTAAAGTATGTATTTATCGCAGTTGATTCTGTATCCAGAGTACAATTTGAAGTTGTGAAATATCAAGAGCACTGCTGTGATTGAGGTTTCCAGGCTTGAGAGGTACAATAGTGCATCATTTGTGTACAGAAAGCTCTTTTCTGGGCGTGCATCACCTTCAGGAACCCAACCACATCTGCATGTTTTCTCACCCAACATCCCAGTGGTTCCAGGCACAGCACGAATAACCGGGAGGAGGGGACATCCCTGTCTCGTTCCCTTTCGTAACTTGATTGAGGAGGTCACTCTATTTACTCTCACTGCCGCCGTTGGTTCCTAGTAAAGCTGTGGCACCCAGATGGAGAAGTTGGGCCCAAAGGCAAAGCTTTTTAGGATGCAAGGGACATAGAGCCAGTCTATGAAGTGGAATGCCTTTTGGGCATTTAGCAATAGTAGGGCCCTGGACTCCTGGTTAACTGTCATTTGTCCAGCTACAAATGAAAAGTTGTTGGAGGTTGAGTCCGGTCGCCCTTCCTGGAATGAGCTCAATCTGGTCCGAGTGTATAATGGAGGTTATCGCCTTGACCAGTTTTTGGAAGCTGTCTCTGTACATACTATACCAAAGTAAGGTATAGTGTGCACAGAGTCCAGTGGATCCCCAAAGGCTTACAGAGATAAAAGTTGATAAAACCTTACTCTCTATTTGTGGTAGTGTGGGCGAGCTGTAAGGCTTTATCAGAGGGTAGTGTCAAGCATTTATTGTACACACTCAGGCAAGAAATGATGTCACACTCAAAGACTGAACTCAGACCAATTGTTTGTCTTAAAAATGTTACTTTGTTGTATTTTATTTATAGAGTCCAGCAGGAGTTGGTACAGTTAAATATGTACTTTTCAAGACCGATTGTTCAAAATCAAGCTGGATGAATAATGACATTTCTTACAATACAATCAAAATGTGCAAATACAGTTGTAATTAATTTTAATTACTCCTTTGATTACTTTCAGAATTACTTTTTAAAACAGTTTTACTCAAAACATTTTCTTAGGTTTCCATACAAAACACCCTCAAAAAAGTAAATGCAATCCAATGGGGAACAACAGGGTTAACATTTTGCAGGTAAGTAAATGGTCTTGAGGGTTGAGTTTCTAGGGTTTGAACAAGGGTTTGCCCAGGGTCAAGCCAGCACTCAAAAAGCACCCTCAACGGCACTAGGGTGGCCGGGTGCAGAGTGCTGAGGCCCAATGTTAGCCTATGGGGCTAAGGGGGTAGTCGGTTGGGGGCTGCTTAAGAACAGGCCACAATGTTGAGGTAGCAAAGCTCCTAGAGGTGAGCTCAGAGCAAAGGGTGATCCAAAACAGCACACAAGGTGCATCCACAGTGGCACTGGGCCAGTCGGGTGCTGGATCGATGCCGTGAGACCTGTTGGTTTCAATGACGAAGCTCCGGTCAGAACAAACACTGCAGGCTTGGGCACGAAGATCTTCTGGAGGTGACCACCAGTTGGACAGGTAAGTTGGGATTTTGAGGGAATGCGGGACACAGTTTTAGGGAAAGAACACAGACCCTGGGTAACTTGTTGGCAGAACCCCAGTGAACGCTTAGTCAAAGTGCATCTTCATGATGCAAACAGTGGGGGAGAACCAAGCAAAAAGGGGCACTTTAATACACCAGTTTATTTGCCAATACTTTCAGCAGGATTTTGTTCTTAGTGTTGAGACAAGGTATTGGTCTATACGTGGAGCACCGGTCTGCTGCCTTGCCCTTCTTTGGGATAACTACAATGATTCTGTGGTTGATGTCCAGGGGGAGTGACCCCATGGCTATGGATGCATTGTATAAATTGAGCAAGTGTGGGTAGAGGAGTTGAGGCAATCCTTTGTACATTTGCACTGGAATGCCTTTGGCCCCCAGGATTTTTCCATTTGGCATGCTCCTCAGTGTATCTCAGACCTCTCCCAGGGATAGGTGGGCTTCCAGGGCTACGCAATCCACGTCTCCCAGGGCCTGGACCTGTACTTCTTCAAGAAGTGCAGCAATGCCTCCATCCCTACAGTCTGTGTCCATGAAATTAATCGAATCACTGTCGTCAAAATCACTCGATATGACCTCTCCAACCCGGGGTCATAAATACGTGGTAAGGCAGGCCCTGCAACCTAGGCCTGAGGCAACTAATTGACAGATCACACATGGGATGGCACGTAAACAGCAGAACAAATGGGTGAACAGAAAAAACCCAGATTAGTCCCACAGATGGGCAGTGACAACAATAAAACACACATGGCCGGAGGGATACGCGTTCCTAAAACATTAAAGTTAAATGTCACATGAAGTTAGGAACACTCAGCCAGTCAGGACACAACACATGCAGTGATCATGCACTCCCCATGCTGGACATCTTGGCACGTTGCCCACTGACCCTCATTGTGTCCACGCAAGGTTGAGACCCACCTACATTTGCCGTAAGGTGGGAGCAATTTATGGCTCCATGACTAGGCCATCCTCAGACCAGTTTTTGTATGCCGCAGTGTTTGGCAAAACAGGTACAATTGGTTTAATTAAACGCCTCTTTGCTTTGTCAAGGTAAATTCATATTTGAGCAACATTTTGGTGAGCCAGATAGAAGAGATTGGTGTTTCTAACCCGACTGCAGCCAAAGGAAAGGACACTGCTCTAATGGATACACATCTGCTCAGCAAGGAAGGTGAGCAGATGCCACAACTGACTGAAAGTTCTGCTCAATCCGCGGGATGGACGTCCATCCTGAAGCTGCCTCCGGAAAGTAAGAGACTACATCTGAACTTAGTCCCGCCATTTGGTGTATATCAAACTGGGAGAAAGTGCAAAAATGGAACCTGTGCACTCTGCCACTGACATAAATCTGATATATTGCCTTTTGTATGTGTCCGGACTGAGTAGTTGCAAAGTGGCCTTGGAAACAATTCAGCAGAGGTCATCTTTCTTCAATGGCCAGCACATTAGGAAAGGTGAAGGATGTTCGGTGCTTGGACTGCTCGACGTGATACAGGGTATGCTTGTCCCCTGTGTGTGATACACAGGTGAGGCCTCACCACTTGGATTGCTTGGCATTATACAGATGGGACACTTGTCCATGGCTGTGATACGGGGTTACCGCTTGGACCTCTGGGCATGATACAATGGTACCTGGGTGTGATATAGGGCGAGCATAGTGATCTTATTTTTAGTCTAGAAGGGTCTTCTTTGTGCTACCAGTTTCTTAACACTACTGGTATCTGAAAGAAGTGAAAGGTGTTATTTGCTTGGACCGCTGGGTGTGATACAGATGTTACGCATTACCCCTGGGTGGGATACAGAGTGCAATTCGGACATTAGGGAAAATTTGGACCTTGGAGATTAGGTGTAGTTTGTGCTTGGCCAAGGAGGGTCTGTGGTTGTTAATTTGTTCCTCATTACTGTGTAAATTGTTATCTTTGTCCCGGAACCAATATTGACAGACTATCAGGCTCACTTAGTTCAATGTACCGTGCAAAGATTGCCCTCCCCTCGTCATTGGGTAACAAGCGATAAGGAGCGAGCAAAGGTATTTTTGCCTCTTTATTTTGTGGAGAATGCAGTGAGAGAACAGCTAACTGCTTCACATGATATAGTCCAGTCCTGAGGCGTTTCGTGCTTGGGCAGCACTTTAACAAAGGAAAACTGACTTTGTGCAGGATATCTCCGGCATTCTTCGCGCACCTTATCAATGATTACTCTGCCTCCTTAAGTGCCATGAAAATCAAATAAAATGTGTTGAAAAAAGAAAAACAGCCAAAACACTGACCAGCCCTTCATGAACTGCCTTATTGTCCGATAGGCAATACCAACCCTGGTTGATACTGACATAGGTATCGGCACCTACAAAGATTGATCTGGAGATGGGGAATACCCCTTCGGAACAATCAAGGATGGAGAAAGCATCTGTCTTGGTGCTGGAGGCGAAGTCGTTGTCATTGCCGACATCTCAGTTGGAGCAAAGGGAATGGTGACAAGGGCAGGAAGACAGCAAAGGGAGCCAAGAGAAATGATACGCCCATAGAACCAGTGCAGCCCGATGGCATGATGGGTAGGACCAATGCCCGTGGAACACACAAAATATAGCGTTGCGGTACAACACAGGGTTTGCTTATGGAGTAGGGAACTCCAAGTGGAGCAGATCGCGCTGAAGCCTGAGTTTGGGAGTCACACACATCAATGGCCCTGGGAATGGCATGGGGTCCAAGGAGCTGCAAGTTCGCCTTCCTCTTGTGGGTATAGGGACCAGTTCTGGCTCTAATGAGGAGTCATTAGGCTTAGAGGATTGTCTCTGTGACTTACCTTTGGAAGCCCAACCCTGTTCAGTTTTGTTGTCATTTCTTTTTGTGTTTGGGTCAGGAGGACTTCCATAATGGCAACTTTTGTAACTTTGTCCTTGAGTGAACCTTCCTCCTGGCCAGTCAATCATCCTGGGCTTGCGCCATAAAAAATGTTAGCCTCCCTTTCTTTGATCGCACTAGTTAGCATTAGGGTGCATGCTCCTGCATGATGCACACAACCTCATGCTATGCTTCGACTCCAGGCACCAAAGACATATATTGTGAGGATCCGTGATGGACATTTTGCACTAAAGTCCCTCCAGGGTCTGCAGCCCAACGTTTGGGGGGGCAACATCCCTACAATGCACGGAAGATATGAGAGAATCTGAAGGAAAAAATGTATACAAATTCTGACTGCAATTGTGAGGAGAGCAAGCTCTGGAACTGCGTGGATGACATTGAAAAAAGGGATTTCACATCAGGGTTCCAGTGGGGGCACTTTACTCCTCCAAGGATGTCCCGGTGATGTGCCGAGGCAAAGAGCTATTGTAAAGATTCTGGATCCAGTCCGACGCATGAGATATTCAAAAGGTGAAGAATCTGTAGTTTGAAGTATCCATCAAAAACAAGAATACAAACAATAGGCTCACCAGTCTTAACAGCGGGTGTGACTCTAACGTTCATTAGGCAAACTGGAAACGACTGAGCACCTCAGGACACTGCTGACACCACACCAGTGAAGAGCAAATTGGGAGAAACAAGGCACAGCACAACAGACCAATAGACTAAGAAGAGGCATGGACTGGAAACACCAAGGGAACCGACCAGGCGGAAGATAAAGGTGAGCGAACAAAGCACGAGTGCAAACTAAGAATAAGTGACAAGTCAGTGGAACTAATGACTCGTTATGAGGCAAGGTAAACAAGTCCTTATACATCATATGTAGAGCTCTCTCACCAATAATCCAGAACAGCCCTCGGACCCTGTTTTTGTATGTAAGGGACTCTTCTACTAGCATATCTTTGATGTTCAACTTATGTTTTGCCTTTCCTCCCCTTTACTAAAACATTTGTTTTGTCACTATTTATTATTAAGTAATTTGCCTTGCCATTGTTCTTAAAAACTTTCAGCCACCTGGGTCACATCTAAAATAGCAAGGTCATCAGCATATAATAAACATGGTATATGATGACCGTCCATCCTTGTGGAAAAGAAGCGTGACATATTTGTACAAGCATTGGCAAAGCAATAGGTCTCTGCAATGCGCAAGTTATTGGCGTTGTCAATGGGAATGTCTTTTAGCCATGTTGTCTAGGAGCACATCTGCTGTTCAGCATGGCTGAAAGTCACATGAAAGCCCACAATCAAAGGATGTTGAGCTGATGCGGAGTCCCTTCCCCCCCCATGTTGTGTAAAAAATGCTATGAGGTGGCCTGCACTGGCCGCATCATAGAGCTTTTTTCAGTGTCTTTCAGCCATTCTGAACAGCAGATGTGCTTCTAGACAACATGGCTAAAAGGTATTCACATTGACAAGGCCAAAAGCTTGGGCATTGCCGAGATCTATTGCCTTGGCCAATGCGTGTTTGGTGTTGATGGGGTCTTGTTGAATAAATTTGTAAGTGATAGTGAGAAATATTTGAGGAGCTTTGAAGTGAAGCAAGAATGTGTCTTAATGACCAGAGCTGCCTACAGGGAAACTGCGGAACCAGGTTTGAATCTCTGGGTCGGCTGAACAGTTTGTGATTCTGCGCAAATGACTTACGTTTGCCTCTGTATATGACTATGAATGTGTCATTTTATAATGTGAATTATTATGTGCTTCTAAGCAAGCTTAGTTGCATCCCACTTTGGGCATTCCATTGTGGTGGTATCTGTTGAGATTTCCTAAAGTAAATGAATTCCAAAAATATTTGTCTCTTCACAAAAGATTATTTTATTCATTTGTTTTTCAATATTCTTTCATGATCAGTTTTTTTCATTTCATTATCGCCTCAATTAGTTTCAAAGACGCTTTATTTTTAAATTATAATCCTCCAATGCATTTCGAGTAGTTGTTGCTCTTCATCAGGGAGATCAATCTAAATTGTTAGTGCAAAGAAATATGATTATAAATACACTGTTCTCCACATGTATCATTTTCCATTGCAAACTTACTTCATTTGTCATACAGTGTTCAAGGGAAATAACGTGAAAACGATTCAAGATAAAATGAAATATGAAATACGATCTTAGATCATGCAGTGGCTAATGTTAGCCACTGCACGATCTAGGAACACTAAGATCCAAGATCCCTTGAGCACTGTATGACAAATGAAGTAAGTTTGCAATGGAAAATGATACATGTGGAGAACAGTGTATTTCTTTGCACTAACAATTTAGATTGATCTCCCTGTTGAAGAGCAACAACTGCTATTTGTCATTCACTAGTAACATATGGGACTAAATTATATTTTGTAGAAAAATTTTTGCTTCCCCCACAGAAGCGATTGTTGTTAAACACAAATGAGGCATGACCATGCATGCCAGGGGCAAATGATGACAAAGAATATGAGATAGCCTATGGAGCGAGCAAATGGGAAGCCTGTGGGCGGGCTGAAGCCCACAGATTAAACACGTCTCTTCAAGACAGCGCATGCACTGTCTAGCCGAGACCTAAAAAGCAGATAAATTGCCAAATATAGTGCCAACATGGGCACCAAATCACAACCCTGCCGAAGGCCATTATGTATTTGAATTTTTTTGTGAGAGGATCCTATTGGTATCCAGTTCCTCCCATGCTTAATTGTCATGAAGTAATTCTTTCAACATTGCAAGGAGACATGTGGAAATGCCCATCCCTATCAGTTTTGCCAAAGCATGTTCCGATTCACTAAATACTAATCTGAGCGAAAATGAACAAAATAGCTTACCTTTAGTTTCTAATGATATTTGGCACACATCCCAAAGGCTAAAACAATGGTATATATTGAAATGTGCACCCTTTAAACTCCCTTGTTCAATTGGAATTAAGCGGTTATCCTCAATTCAATCCTTCAAATAAAGGAGGATGTGTTTGGCAAATGTCTTGGCCTTTACATCGATTATACTAATTTGACAATTTTTGGGGCTAAATAAATCTTTTTTTATTAAACACTGGTTTATTTATAGTGCCTTTCCAACTCTCAGGAAATGTCCCCTCCTTCAGAAAACCAGTAGAGGTGATATGAAAAAAACTGGCCCACCTATCTGAGTTGGATTTAACTATAATTGGCGGATTGTTGTACGGACCGCATCTATAGTCAAATTTATACCTGTTATAGTATTTTTTTTATTGCATACAGGAGGTATAATATAAAAGATCTTTGTCTGGCTCAACCATATCTCTAATAGATACCTCTTTTTTGGCTGATGACAACTGCATCAAAAAATCAACCTAGGGTCCTTTCAAGATATTGAGACTCGGACCATTTTTACTTTTATTCCCTCCTTCCTTGACCAGTTCCTAAAATGTCTACATATCCTTTGTGATAGAATGCTGGCTGTAATATCTTCAATTTGCTTTGTGGGACTTCCTCTTCATTTCTTTAAATAATTTAGCATTTGCTGCTTTTGTTTTCTAAATAATTGCTTCCCTTTCTAGATTTCTTTGTACCCCAATATATTTCTTCAAATTTCCTATATATTTTTTCAGATCTCGTCTTTGCAAATCAAACCAGCCTATACTCTGCGTCTTATAGTCAGTGGGTCTTAAGTATAGTGATTTCCTCTTTAAAGAGACAACCAAGTATTCAGCCACCTTGGTTATGACCTTATTATACCAATCCAATATATCTTTACTTTCACATTAATATTTCCTGCATCAACAGCCAATTACAATTTACCTAATAGAGCTAGATGTGATTCATTTATATGAGTAGTTAACTTTCTTGGATATTCAATTCCTTGGGGCAACACTTGATCCCTATTCAAGATTCCAAATTGTAACCTTTTATATAAAGGCTAGTGCTCAATCCCTCCTACCTGCAAAATCTAAATATTATTGCAAAGATCATAAACCATATCGGAATAAAAATATAATCAATAGATTTTGACGAAATTCCTGTGGGGAAGGATTTACTGGCTGGATATCAGCTAAGGATCTACCATTTAAACAAATGAATTCCTTTTCCGATAAAAGTTGTTGCATCTTTGTGGCCACTCTCTGCAAAGGAAGCATTGGAAATTTGGCCCGTGGTATATTGTATGCCTCCAATAGACATTTAAATCCAGTCAGGAAAGAAACAGATCATGCAGATATGTTAAAGTCCCCCATTATCATGACCAAGACATGATTGCTATTCGCACATAAATGCCAGATATCTTCCCTGAACTGTGACACCTGCTCTTTGCTTGATTGCTTACTCACCCAGTCTACAAATAATTTTACTACCAATAAACAATCGTGTTTGATAGTATTAGTGTCAAGAAAGATCATTGTCGCGTGCAGCCATTCGCAATTTGTTTACAGTTGAAATTTTATTTTTTTATAGAAACAAAGGCTAATAGGTCCCCTGTTTGACGGCCTAGGCTCTTATGTTGTGTCTCACAGCTATTTTTCAAGGAACCCTTAAAAGGAGTGTTATCAGCTAGCCAGGTCTTCTGCAAGCAAATTACAATATTTTTTTGTAACATTTTGTTAAACTATAGTGAAAAGTTATATGCAATAACATTAGTAGTGTTTTAGCATTTTTTTGACAGATGTGTATCAATCTTTACCTTCATACGATGTATTTTTTCTTAAATATTTACAGCCTTGACAAAGATAATTTTCTAGAAGCCCCTGTTGGCTGTGGCTGTTAGAATAAAAAGAATCCCTAATGAAGAAATGTGTAAGAAAAGGATCTGGCCTATAGCTGATTTATGAATATGAACTAAACCATATCAGTTGGCATCATAAGAACTTTTTCTTTTATGATAATAACGAGTTGCTCTACCTCCAGTGAAACAGATTTACAATTACTAAAGCATCAGTGGGGACTGGTATTGCAGTAATCGGGGGCTATGCATCTCTATACCCAACTCTCTTGTGACACTGAAATACTTTGCTTTAACTCTTGAAGCGGGTACTTTGTAACATTCTTTAAAAACACTCCATATTCTTTACAGACATAACTTTAAAGAGAAATATGCAAATACTGTCAGTCTGGAACACAAAATATTTGTGTGCCATAACCTGTAACTCCTGAAGCAGAAGTTATTTCTACATTTGTTCTGTTCATTTTACAACACACTCAGTTTAATGTATGCACCCACGCTTGTACATACTTTTGTACATGTGTATATGCACTTACTTTTAAATTCATCACACACTTTACTGTACCCCTGTTACAAAATGTCCACCACACTGCCATTCCTTGGAGTACCTTTTTTTGTTCCTTTCTGGCTAAATGAAGTCCACTTTCACACTATTCGATGGCCGGTCAAATAGCGCATATTCGTTGCTATTTAACCGCAGCCAGATAAGCAGTGAAGTTTCAGATATTTAGCTGGCCTCTTGTCATATAGTTATGCTTTGCCTATATACTGCGTTAAGTTAGCATGAGCTTATTAGGAGTTTAAACGCCATTTTACCTTTCTGCTGCTTCTGCACACGACACATAACTATTATTGTAGCTTTGAGCCCAGTAGAGTGTTTTGATTCACACACGAATAATATGTTGTTACTCTGATATCCGCTTTGCTTAGTTAGCCGTGTCTGTACAGTGAGTGCTGAAACCTTCAAGGATATCTTGACACAGTTGTTGTGAGGTCTGATCTTCGCACCTTCCTAGACATAACATACATGCAGCTGTGGCCAAATTCAGGCTTTAGGCGCGTTTTATACTGCTTTGCAAAGAGCATACACACACACTTGACGGTGCTTCGCATGCAGAGTGCTGGTGGAAGATGATGTGATCCCTTACCACTAGGATCTGAGGTATGGGCCCGCCCTGCTAAAACCCAAAGAGACCTTCTTAGATATAATATAATATCCTAGCTAGGGAGGGTGAGAATTAGGTGTTGTTTAACCCTATTTATTTCAGCATTTTAGCATGCTGTCACCTTTTGCATTCTATGGACTAGTAACTATGCTGATTACTTTGCTTCTTATAATATGTTTGCTTGTATTACTGCGTTTGAGAACACTGCATTAGTAAATAAATATTTCAAATATGCACACGTCCTCATTTAGTCCTTGTTCTGGATTGAAATGATTGTATAACGAAAGAGTGTTCATGTGTTCCACGTTACGTGAGGTATTCTAAGTCCATGTTCTGGTTTGTCTAAGCATTGGGAGTTTGTAATGACCAATGGGACACTGTAGCTAGTCTGGTAGGGGATTTTGGGTACTAAGGTGAGTTTTGGTACACCCTAATTCACTGAGGTTCCAAGTCTCTATGCACAGTTCTGTAGGAGAACGGAATCCCTGCGACATGGCGCCCAACGTTTTGGTGGTTGTATTACATGACACTTGAGCAGTACATCATTCGGTCCTTAACCCCTTCACTATTGTTTCCGGATAACGGTGGTGTCGGACAAACCTACCTATTTTTTAAATAGGTCTTTTCAAGCTTGAATCTTTCTAAACGGTTACCTTGAATTACAACCCAGTTGTGCTACAAAGTTTCCTTTGTACCTCTTTCTTTCTGTGTCGATATGGCCGCAGTGAACATTCCGCAACATAGTCGTGTTGCGGTGCGCGATCATTTGCAGCAGTTTAATGTTCCCTTGGATGGCATGGCCGTGATTATGGTGGTGAGTGCACAGGTGGCTTACCCATACGAGATCTTTTACTCGTGGGTGACCTTCCCAGCTGGAAACGCAAATACTACTGTGTTCGACACATACACTGCCACAGCTGTGTCACTGGAATATACTCCATATAGGGCACAGGAGGTTCCTATTGATGCTTGGCAGCACCGCGTTTGGTTTGATGGCGCCCTCCCCCACTCTTTGACAGCTCCGAGGTTAGGTCCTTTGTCCAATCCAGGCGCAAATTGGCCTGTTTTGGCAGGATTTACACCTCATCTGTAGCACGGGGCATGTACCGTGGTTGAGTTACGACGACTACATGTAGTGGCGATTAGCGTGATTAGGTCGTTGTTGCAATACATTACGCGTAATCTCCCAGGCGGGGCCCCCGGAGGTGCGGCACTCCCAGCTGGACAGGGCGGTATGAAGCTCAGTCCCGTGATGGTCAACACTGTGATGGGCAAGCGCCCCCAAGATAGGCATGATTTTCCTTTCTGGCTTGCCCAGAAATTTGACCAGCTGGAAGCAGTATTTCCTAACACGACTGCTGGTGAGAAACACAGGATTCGGACAATTAGCATGCCGAAAGACTTGACCCCTGAAATCGGTGACTGTGAGACCTGGGGTAGAACATTTGCGGCGGTCTATGCGAGGTGTTACGGCACTCCGTCTATGACTGTTTTGCCAGCGGTCCTTAAGCGTGTTCAGGATGAGTACGGACCTGAGGCTGCTGTCGAATTGGGTATGCGCTTTGTGGCTCCTTTGATGTAGTTTACGATCTCATACTTGCTATTGTCAAGGGGGATGCGGTGAACTTTCAGGTTGCCAATGCTTTGCACGCAATTCCCGATGTCGAGAAACCCCAACAGTTAGCACGTATTATTGTGGCGGCATATAAAACAGTGGGCCGCAACAGTAGGGGTCTCAAGCCTTTTTCTACTAAAGAGAAAAAACAACCCCAAGGGCAGAAGTCAGAAACTGACGAACAGCCCAAGACCAAAAAACAAAATTGGCCGAAAAAACAAAAACAGGGTAAGCAACAACAACAGAGACAGGAGTCTCATCCTGAGTCTCCATTGCCTGCGCCTACAGAACGTGTTAATGACTTGCGCGACGATAAAATCACCTTGATCGATTTCAGGTTTCTGATTAACGCTCTCCTCGTTCTTTTCAGGAGTCATCTGTCTCAACGACCGGTGGTGGAGGAGGCGGCAGGGGTCGGGGTGGCCAGCAAGGACGCGACCAGCCCCGCCCAAAAGACGGTAAAGGAAAGCAGGACGATTCGACACTGAAGAGACCCCCAGTTTCAGAAAAAGAAAGTCACCGCTTTAACAGCGAGATATGCCACAGATAGTGAGAACGCAGCTTCGGAATCAGACATGGGCTTTGACCTTGCTGGACAGCGCGGCGGAGATTACCATAGTACGAGAGGTGCTCTGTCCACTACTGAAGGTGACAGCGACTGACCGTTATGTTGCTGTGGAAACAGCTGACACTAGAGTTGCTCCCCCTGACAGACTTTATGAAATAGTCCTGTTCATTGAAGGTGACATACAACGTACCATAAAAGGGGTGTTTTGGGAAAATCTTACAACTACCTATGACATTTTGTTGGCGGAGGCTGACTGGCCCCCACCTTTTGTTCTTGCAGCCCCGCGAGGAGGTTATCCTCCCCAGTTTCGCGCACATAGTCTCGAAGGAGCATGCGCTGAATTATGCAGAAGAGTGGGCTAAGGCTCTAGCGCCGGCTCTGTACTGTACCCACTGTGGTTGGGATAAATTTTCCCCTCACCACGAGATTCCTTTGCGGTCTCAGCCACAGCCTCAACCTCAATATCCCATTAGACGTGAAGCGAAGGCTTCCGTTGCAAGAAATCCTTGAACAATTGGAATATCAAGGAGTGATTGAAACATGTGTGTCACCAATGAATAACCCTCTTTTTACTGTGACCAAGCCTGACGGATCGTATCGTTTGGTATTGGATTACCGGCATTTAAACTCGCATTGCCGTACCTGTGCAGTACAGAATACTCACGGCTCTGCCTTAGTGGATAGTCTTGTGCGTAAGTGGTATAAGACCACGCTTGACATTTCCAACGGTTTTTATGCCCACCATTTGGATGGTCTAAGTTCCCAATGGACCTTCTTTACTTGCGGTGGTGTGCAAAAACAATTTCGATGTTTACCTATGGGCTATAAAATAGTCCTGGGGTATTTGCTGCCCGCATAGTCTCTCTCTTGGAGAGGGTCGACCCTGATGCATGCTCGTATGTGGATGACATTTATCTCACAGACGTCTAACTTTGGGAGCATCTGTGTCGAGTTGACCGCATCATCTGTAGCTTTGCGGACTTCGGTTACAAATTCAACTTTGCAAAGTCGCACATTGCAGAGTACACAGTGTTGTTCTTGGGCTATGAGTTCAACAATGAAGGTCGAGGATTGGCTCCTCACTTCTTGGAGAAATGGGCACAACTGCGCGCTCCGACAACTCTGAAAAAAGTACAGTCTTTGCTGGGATTTTTAAATTTCGGAAGGACATACATTCCGGAATATGCCCAGCGTATCAAGCCTTTGTATGCTGTGATACAACCTACTTTCACCAAATCATGCTGGCTGCCTGAGCACTCAGCTATACTGCAATCTTTGCAGGCTGAACTGCTTGCTTCTAAATACTTACTGACTCGTGATAACCACACCAACCTGGTGATAAGAATCGTCCATGGGGCGGTGGGTTTCACTTACCTTACTTTTAACGAAGGAGACACAGTACCTATTGCCTACAAGTCACACTTGTACACTTCGTCTGAAATGCGATTTTCTACTGTGGAGAAAGTTCTAACGGCTATGCAGATGGCGATTCTTAAGGAACGTGCTCTGTCACAGGGAAAACGCATGTTGGTTGTTACCCCGTGTCCTGCTTTGGAAGCAGTTACGAAAGCCAGTGTGCCTAATTCTAAAGCTTTGCACCCTCGGTGGATACAATGGGCAGTCTCATTGACGTCCCCGGATGTCACATTTATCTTTGATGCCTCCTTACGGTCGCAGGAGTTTTTGCAATATGAATTTGTACACCCTGCACCTTTGGCTATGAGGCCTTTGGAGGATTTCCATTGCATCATATACACTGATGGTTCGGCGCAGGTTGCGCATGGCTCTAAACACGCCTACGTTTCCGCATGCGCTATTGTGGTAGGAGCCATGGTGAACGATGGAGTTCAAATCCAGGGTCGTGCACACGCAGACTCTTGGGGACTGCACCGCACAATTGGCAGAGCTTCGTGCTCTGATGTTTGCATTGGAGTACGCTGATTCTACTGTGACAACTCTTATTGTGAGTGATACTTACTACTGTGTCCTGTCTTACAATGAAAACTTGTTCTTTTGGATTCAAAATGATTTTCGTGATTCCAAGGGTAGCACAATAAAACATAAAATGATCTGGGTCCGAGTGGCTGAGCTTAAAGAGCAGTTACCACTCGTGTTTGTAATTCATACTCTTGGTCATCAGCGCGTGGGAGTACACGCTGTTGGCAACTCGCTTGTTGATGAGGCAGCGAAATCAGCGATATCGACATATTTAGTTGCAGCAATTACACTGTCCAAGAGTAAGATTGATGATGATATCATGGCGGCTGTTGCTGCCACTGAGAAGGGAAATAAATATCCTAAAGGGTTCCCTTCGAAGTATACCTACCACTTAAGTCCTGATAAGGTTCCTTATGTGAAAATACCTGACGTTGGGGAGAGATTGATTCCCAACTCGGATCACAGACATGCATTGATCACAGCGGCACATGAAGGTGTTGCGTCCGCACATGCGGGCGCTTCTGCCACTGTGTCTCAATTGCAACAACGTTTTTGGTGGCGGGGACTGTACAAACAGACGCGCGATTATGTCATTCAATGTGACTTTTGCCAGCAGATTAAGCCTTCAACTGCTGCGCGTCCGCTCCAAACACAGTTGTTCATTTCTAATAAACCACTAGGTTGTGTTTATTTGGATCACTGTGGTCCTTTTTCTTCTGATACTGCATATAAGTATGTCTTAGTAGCAGTTGATTCATGCACACGCTTTGTATGGGTCTGGCCTCACCGCAGCGCTGATTCACGGACTGTCATAAGGGATTTGCGTGTCTTTGTAGGGATTTTTGCCTGTGGTACCTTCCATTCGGACCAGGGTCCTGCTTTCGCCTCTAAGGCGTATTAGGATGCCATGGCTTCGTTGGGGGTCCAAATCAAGTCTTTGTCTCCATATAACCCTGAGGGCAGCAGTGTAGTGGAACGAATGAACCGTGACTTAAAGCAATCATTGACAGCTCGAGTTATAGGCACTGGCAGGAACTGGCTGGCACATCTCAATGGCGTGCAGCGTGCTCCTAATAATCTCCCTAGAAGATCTCTGGGTGGGCGGACCCCATACGAAGTGCTCTTTGGTATCAAGATGTATGTACCGGACCTTGACGGTCTTGACTCGGTGGCTGACGCTACCTCCTTTGACGTAGATGAACATTGCAATGTTTTACAGACTCTACAAAAGACAAGAGACAGTCTTGCAAAGGAACATTTGCCCTCCACTTCGGATGATGTATTGCTGATCCCGGTAGTTGGCTGGCTACCCCAAGTTGGAGAACTGGTTCGGGAGAAGATCGAGAACAAAAATTAATTTGGTCCCTATTACCGAGCTCCGGTTCCTGTGCTTGGTGTGAAGGGCACAAGAACAGTCATTTTACCTCCACTTCCAGGTCGTAAAGAAAACAGGTATATCTCCATTGACAATGTCAAGATACACAGAGTGGCCGATTCTTCTTAGTATGACACTGGCAGTCTCCTGTCCTTCGATTGTGAGAAATTCTGTTTTGGCCACTACTTCAAATCCTGAGCCGGAGGTGGCCCTCGAGATGCCTGCAATTTCTAGTCCTTTATTGAGTACATTGCCTGGTACTCAACTTGATGAAATAGTCTACACTTACCCAACTGACTTGTCGATGCCTGATTTGCAAACTCGTTTGGCCACAGAATCCATATTTTCATTTGACACTGTATCACACACATCAGGAAAGCCCTCAAGGATTGCAGTCTATTCAAGTTTATTTAAAAAACATTTTTTGATTCCTCCTTGGACATATATTTGGCTGTTACTTTTTTCAATTTACCTTTTTATGTCAATTGGTTTTGTGTTTTATTTTTTCCGATTCGTCAATGGACACTATGTCGAAGAGAGAACATGCATTCGACATCTAAATGGAACATTGGCACCCCATTCCTCGTCACATACTGCACACAGATTGAAGAGAGACTTGGCGTTTGTTAACATCACTGCTTGGCCTGTCCTATATGGGATAGTATGGGATGCTGTTAAATTTCAAATTCATGGCCCCACTAAAGTCATTAATGTCCCTAATGTCCTTAGAGTTAACATGGGGGTTGTAGTTAAACAAAACATACGTTCTAATGATTGGGATGTTCAGGCCGTAGAGGCATTGTTTTCTGATTTGAAATATTATGCTGCCTTTGATGCTGAAGATTTGTATTTAGAATCTGCTAATTATGGTGATTTATTTTGTTTCCAACATTTTGGCAACCACTATCTACATAAAACTAATTCCAGAAGGAGTACTGTAAATTATACACAGTGGGAGCATTGCCCAGCTCCTTTACAAGGTAGTTCAAGTACGTTTTTGAAAAAGTACACTTATTTTACTGACTTCAATCAGTCCAATCCCGCTCGTTTTATTTTAAAATGACAGAAAAGTCCATGTCCAAGGTTAGACTTACCGATACTAAGTTATTGTACTCGAAGTCCTTTTTAGACCAGTTAGCTGTTGGAGGCTACGAGTTGTGGAAGGAAACAATTGACCTTAAATCTGTTTGGGGTTCTAAAAGTTGGCGTGTACAAGGCACTGAGGCTTTGCACCGTGCATGTCTCATCCCGAATCATATGTTGTTTTTGAACTCTACCATTTCTCAAACAACATGCTTTGGATTGGCTACTTCTAAAAAATTAAATACTCCTTTCGTCCCTCATTTAGAAGAATATTCAGGTTGGAATAATATTACAAAATTTTCCGTTAGGGAATTGCAAACTCTGTTGCAGAATTCGTCCTTTAACATATCAAGTTTGGATCCCAAGGGTTGGTTGATGTGGCACAGAAGTGCAGATTCGTGCCAACATCGTTTTCTGGGTTTAGCTGATGGTTTTACACAAGTCAGGGCCGATCCCCATTTTGAGAATGACCATTGTGTCACCACTTATTCAGTAGGCAAATTATGTCAGAATTGGCTCAAACATTCTACCTTGTCATCAGTTAAACTGCATCTATCTAAGCTGACTGTCGATGTTGATTTAAATGATTTCATCAAAGGCCCAGCTAGTGGTAGGTCAAAGAGATGGATATATGCGGTTTATAATGGAATCTGGAAAACGTCACAGATTGAGGCGGCTACACGCCTTAGAGCTATTGATCAAGCTAACTTAGAGAAAGTGCTTTCAGTTGTAGATAATAGCATTAACACGCTTTCTTCACGCATTTACGCATTGGATAATATTGTGTCATCTGTTGTTGATATTGTGCAAGATGAAGTGTCTGTATTATACCATGGTCAAAATCAATTGCGTTCCATTATGCAGTTTGCGTGGACCCTGCAGACGCTTAAGGCCGAAAGGTGCCTTGGAATTACATGAATGTCTCCTCTCTCTTTGCACCCTTTAATTTGACTGACAAGCAGCGTTTGCTTTCAATGAGAGATGCATCTTTTTCCATGTTACACATTGAACGATTGGAGTCTTTGCCATTCTCTGTGGTGGAGGCCACTGTTGCTACGTGGCTTATCCACGGGTTAATTACTTTACCATTTGCTCTATTTAAATTTACAAATTGTATGAAATATTTTGCCATTGGTAGATACAAGCCCCTGGGAAGTTCCTATCTCCATGAAGCCTGGTCGCTTTCTTTTACATACAGATGTCGTAGGGAAGGGAGGGAAGTTTATCTCAAAGGTGAGGAGTGCACAGAAACTCCAGATCACTCATTAATGTGTAGACATATCCAATTACACGGCTCTTGCAACCAAGAACAGCCTAATTTAGCCTGTGTTTTGAAAGGTACCCCGTTCCCGCAATCGTCCCTACATTCACATTACTGGCAAACGGCAGTTATTTACTTTTGAATAATGAAGATTGTTGTGGGTTAATAAAAGGCATTGCTTATGTGGTTACAGTCAGTGAACGTGTGGTTTGCTGTAAAAATGTTTTGTATCCACCCCGCATGAGAACTTGGATGTTTCCATCTGCCCGAGAATTCCAACCTTGAAGGCAGAGTTCAATGGAATGAGTAGAATAAGAGCCCTATTGTCACAAAAAGAAGTTGCCCTGACTTCAGCTCGTGAAACATTTGTCCTTCACGTAGCTAACACCCGCACAGAGGTGCAAGCTTTATTAAATACTGACCTACCATTGCATTTCAGTGAACTGATTCATACAATCTTTAACGGGTCCTCCACTTCGGGGCTGGCGCATTTTTTAAAAATAGTTAGCAGCAGTCTTGTGACTTCGTTTGAAAAGATATTTGTAGTCATTCCTGCTTTATTCCATTCAATCTTTTCCAGCCTCTTTGGTGGATTTCCCGTTTTTCTGGCACTGGCTGCAGGCGTTCTGGTGCTATTCTGTATTATTAAAAATGGATGCACGTCCTGTGTTCCAAGACGAGCAGTCGCGGCTGGCACTGTTTCGCAAGAGGATGCTTGAATACTGTGGCACGGTGCCGCTCACAACATTAAGCGCAGCGTATGGATTATCGTTTCGATTTTCCTATTTTACATGCGTCCAGTCTGTCTTTCCTTGCCTGAGCTGCAATTTTGACTGGGCCCTGGATTTGTGTCTCTGCAATATGGTGTCTCCTGACGTGGATTTTAATCACCTCATGAGTCCCTTAGTTGCTCATGAGTTGCTTTGTTCTGACAGAGGGATTATGGCCTTGGCAGCGATGCATGGAGTACTGGGTCGTTGGAATATATTCGCAGCGGCGCAAGATTTCTTGGCACACAGCTTCATTGAGAACCCACCGAGTTGTCCTCTGATGGTGCTAGAGGCTCCGGTAATTGAAGAGCATGAATGTTCTTTCCCGCTATTGAATGGGATGGCTGACTTGTTTTCGGATGACAACAGTGACTTCCTGTTGGAAGCTGTTGCTGCTTATTTTGCATATTCAGTCCTAGGCTGAGACCAATCGAGGTCTCTGTTGACTTTTAACTTTTGTGTTATTCTTTTTTAAAATTATGAAGAACTTTTTTGAGTCCCGGACCTATTGACTTTAATTAAAGTGAACACTAAATTGTCATGATGGTGAGATTTTGGTTTTTTGAGTGACGAAAATATTTTTTTCTCACTTACTCAAATTTGAACTGACTATCGTCCTTGAACTCTGCATTTCAAAACTGAGCCCCTTACCTTATCTTTTCTTTTCTTATCCGTGCTCGGATCATGGGGGGGGTGTCATATAGTTATGCTTTGCCTATATACTGCGTTAAGTTAGCATGAGCTTATTAGGAGTTTAAACGCCATTTTACCTTTCTGCTGCTTCTGCACAAGACACATAACTATTATTGTAGCTTTGAGCCTAGTAGAGTGTTTTGATTCACACACAAATAATATGTTGTTACTCTGATATCAGCTTTGCTTAGTTAGCCGTGTCTGTACAGTGAGTGCTGAAACCTTCAAGGATATCTTGACAGAGTTGTTGTGAGGTCTGATCTTCGCACCTTCCTAGACATAACATACATGCAGCTGCGGCCAAATTCAGGCTTTAGGCGCGTTTTATATTGCTTTGCAAAGAGCATACACACACACTTGACGGTGCTTTGCATGCAGAGAGCTGGTGGAAGATGATGTGATCCCTTACCACTAGGATCTGAGGTATGGGCCCGCCCTGCTAAAACCCAAAGAGACCTTCTTAGATAAAATATAATATCCTAGCTAGGGAGGGTGAGAATTAGGTGTTGTTTAACCCTATTCATTTCAGCATTTTAGCGTGCTGTCACCTTTTGCATTCTATGGACTAGTAACTATGCTGATTACTTTGCTTCTTATAATATGTTTGCTTGTATTAGCTAAGATACTGCGTTTGAGAACACTGCATTAGTAAATAAATATTTCAAATATGCACGCGTCCTCATTTACTCCTTGTTCTGGGTTGAAATGATTGTATAACGAAAGAGTGTTCATGTGTTCCACGTTACCTGAGGTATTCTAAGTCCATGTTCTGGTTTGTCTAAGCATTGGGAGTTTGTAATGACCAATGGGACACTGTAGCTAGTCTGGTAGGGGACTTTGGGTACTAAGGTGAGTTTTGGTACACCCTAATTCACTGAGGTTCCAGTCTCTATGCACAGTTCTGTAGGAGAACGGAATCCCTGCGTAACTCTAGCCAAATAACAGAGACTGTGTATTATTTTGCCCCCTGCTGGGAAAAAAGCAGAGATTATGTACTATTTGTCTGGTGGCCTGATAAATAGCCAACTGTATGAGCTCCTACATAAAGATACCTAGAGATTAGAATTTCTAGATTGCACAATCCCTACAAAGAAATTACCAGGTTGCCTTAAGCCCGTGTGTTCCAGTACATCTAAAATGCAATGCACAGGTCCCAGGAACCAGGTAGTTTTGAAATGAAAATTCCACCCTCTGACACTAGCAATTACACCGTATAGACCAATAAGCAGGGATTCATATTCCTAACCTCCATGGATCCAAGAGCCGACAGCATAGTTATCGGCGCACGCAGCGGGTGCGCCGAAGGCGCGCCTAAGGCAAGCCCGTCTGCGCCGTCCACACTCGGATCGCGCACAGCACCAGCCCCCTGGTCGTTTGACTCCAGGTGATACAAATGCTATAATTTATTCTAGCAGTCTGCTACATAGCTTGAATTATTCTAAGCCTACTTGCAACTGTATCCTTACTCAGCCAGATACTCTACCTTTAAATGATGACACATTTTGCCCTGGATGTAGTATTAAATTACCATACTTCATGTCCCAATACACTAACAATATACATAGTGCAAGTAGAGCTTTAAAAGGACAGGTAGATATAAACGGCTATAAATGTGTTCTTATTAATGCCAGGTCCTTGGTGAAACATAGCCTTGAATGCGCCCATTTAATTGAAGAAGAGGAAATTAGTATGGCATTCATTACTGAGCCCTGGACCGATGAAGCTTCCGGCCCTGACTTGGTTAAAGCTACACCGTCAGACTACCTTTGTTACACTGTTGACAGACCACTTAAGAGAGGAGATGGCCTAGCAGTTATATACCTAAACTCACTGAATGTATCTTTTAACTGTATATCTAATGCAGAATGTGAAGCATTGGATTTCGGTTTTTACCTCTCGCACCAGCTTACTTTCAGAGGTACCCTTATTTATAGGCCACCTGGCCCAGTAAGCCGATTTATTCAGCAAATAGGCAGTATGCTGGAAAGTGAGTTAAGTTCTCGTTCATATACGCTCTTGGGAGATTTTAACTTCCACTTGGAAGCCCATTCAGATTCAGACACCTCTAGCCTTCTTGACTTAATGAATAGCGTAGAATATATACAACATGTTACAGATGCGACTCACAAGGCAGGCCACACATTAGATGGCATTTTTTCGAATAATACTCAGTTGGTAGTCACTGACGTCCTCCCTGTGGTTTGGTTGGACCACAAGGCAGTTCTGTTTAAATTGACTAGACAAGACCATTGCTTTGGGAAGCCTGCCAATAAAATATCGATTAACAGAGCTTGGAATACAGTTAAAGCAGAGGAACTTCATGAACTATTAACTTCCCCTGCAATTATCCTACCAGATAATTTGGATGAGGCCACACTAGCCTACACTAGCTGGTTGGAAAGGGCAGGCAATAAACTAGCCCCGAATTTTTTTTTCCGCCATAACAGGACACGTCCTTCATCACTTTGGTATTCTCAGGAGCTTAGAGAGAAAAAACTAGCATGTAAACATTTTGAAAGAATTTGGAGGAAGGATTACACTATGATTGACAAAAATAACTACAAACATAGTTTAGGTTACTATAAGCAGCTACTTCTGAGGACAAAATGTGATTTTTTTACAAATAAAATCAATTCCGCAAGGAATTCAACTAAGGAACTCTTCAGAACAGTTACTGCTCTAGCATGTCCGACCCCACAGCCTATTCCAGCTAGTCAAGAGTTGTGTGACAATATAGCCAGATGCTTTTTTGATAAGGTTGAGGCTATTAGGTTCACCTACTAATACAGTCTTGACGAATATAGTAGATTTGAATCTGTCACAATGCTCTAGTCCTAAGATGGATATATTTTCTCCAGTCACTGATACAGAGGTTCATAAGCTTTTGATAGCAACTAAATCAGGGTCCCCAAATGATCCCTGTCCCCCTTCCATACTCAAACTTGCACCAGAACCCGTCACGCCTACTCTGACTTCTATTATTAATGTTTTGTTCAAGGAAGGGTACTTTCCCAAAATATGGAAAACCGTATCCATAGTGCCCCTCCTGAAAAAACTAAAACTTGATCCTAAAGATTCAAACAACTTTAGGCCTATCTCTAGACTCCCACTACCAGCTAGAATCACAGAAAAAATTATTAATTCTCAACTGAGTTTGTTTTTGGAAGAGGCCCAAGTACTGGACCCTACTCAGTATGGTTTCCGGGGGGGGGTCACAGTACTGAGTCTGCCTTATTGAAATCTACGGAGGAAATCAGGGACATATTAGATCAAGGAGGTAAAGCGACCGTGATCATGTTGGACCTATCAGCGGCCTTTTGATACGGTCCACCATGTTTTATTGTTGGACCGTTTACAAGAGATTGGAGTCAAAGACACTGCCTGGAAATTACTTAAATCCTTCTTATCGGATCGGGTACAGACAATGTCTCTTGGTGAGGTTACAGCTAAATCCTTCTCGCTTCCCTGTGGTGTTCCTCAGGGCTCATCTATTAGCCCAACACTCTTCAATATTTATGTTTCTAAGCTTGCTCCTTTAATTGAATCTTTTGGCTTTAATTTATTGTCGTACGCAGATGATACACAGATTGTGGTTTCTCTGCTACCAGATAGGGTACAAGGACTGGCATCTAGTTTCCATGATTGTATGACAGCAGTGGGCAGCTGGATGGTCCAAAACTGCCTTAAATTAAACTCCAACAAGACTGAGGTGGTTTTGGTTGGCAATGACCCAAACTTCTGGACCCCGGCCTGGTGGCCAGATACGCTGGGTCCTTTGCCAACTCCGATTAGGAAAGTTAAGAATCTTGGATTCTACATTTGATAACAAGCTTAGTTTCAAGGATCAAGTGAACTCGGTTATTTCTGCTACAACTTTTGTTCTCAGATCTTGCAAAAAAATCATGCCCCTACTACCTAAAGATAGTCAACGTATAGTTATCACTGCCTTAGCTATGTCCAGATTGGACTATGGTAATAGTCTGTATCTTAATATTCAGGAGGGCCTGATGAAGAAACTGCAGATTCTGCAGACTGCAGCGGCCAGATTACTTACTGGCCTACCCTAGCATGCTTCTATCTCGGCTGAGGTTAGAAAGCTTCATTGGGTGCCTGTAAAAAAACGTGTTACTTTCAAAGCCCTCTGTGTGATCCACAAATCCCTTCAAGGTATTGGACCCCTTCATCTTAAACTTCAATTTCAGCCCTACGTTCCAGGCAGACCACTGCGTTCCTCTACGGCCAAATTGATATCTGTGCACTCTGTAAAGAGGTCCAACTGGGGGGGCAGAAGCTTTGGACTGGGAGCATCTAAGGCATGGAATGATCTTCCTTGCAGCTAAGCTGACAAACCATCTGGACTTCAGGAAATCCCTTAAAACTTGGCTTTTTGCAAGTAAATAATGTTCCCTATGACCCCGGTCAGTAATCTCTTTAGGACATCATATGCAGCGCCAGGACACCTTCGGGTATTAGTTTGCGCTATAGAAATATCGATAACATTAACATTAACATCATAGGGCTAATATGCACTCTTTAACTGAGACAACATTTAATAGCCACCAAATGAAAAACACCTCAATTTCATGATGTGAGAATTACAGTTGTGCTGAGTATCTGTCTTTCAAACTACAAGCATTCAGTGTAGCAGAATGTGAAGATAGCTCAAGTGTAGTAACTGTATTGAGTCTTTATCTGTTCACACAGGAGGTAGAAGATGCACAGCGCGTGCTGTATAAAGATGGCTTCCAGAGGTCATAATTCCTTGTGAGATGATACAGCTGACACAGACATATGCATAACAATATCTACCGACTACTCTGCAGCAACATGGCCAAATTAGAGACAGGTAGGAACATGCAGCTTTCATTCCTTCAGCTTTAATGTATGAGCTCACCACATTTCTCTATAATGTCCATATGATAAAATATACACTGCACAGACTTGGTTATTCTTTAACGCTGTTCCATGCCAAACCCACCCAAGACCACAAACTCCATTATCTGCAGAAAGTCCCTAGAGACTATACAATTTTCATTTTGAAGCTCACGGGCCTGACACCATGAACCTTCGCCTGAAGGGTACACTTGCAAACCCTGGATGCAGTGCAAGGAAAGACCTACTGAGACCATGAAATGCAACATGTCTGGTACACAGCCCTGACGCTTGCAGTACAATTTAGGTGTGGTACACTCTCCTGAAAGTCTGCAGGGGGAAATGTGAGGTGCAAAGCCCCGAGCATATGGAATGTGGGTAATTAGATACACCTAACTGGGAGAATGTAACTGGGTGTATGGGGCACGCTCTATTGAGACTCTATAGTGAGATGTATGAGGTATTTTAGAGCATTCTATTGTGTGGCTTTTTTTTAAGTGCTTTCCATACCCATAATGAGGCTGAAAGTGCTTTGGATTGTTGAATAAATAGCTACAGCGTAAACATCAATTGTGGGCCTGCAGGCCCATAGGAATGAATGGCAATTACCGAATCGGTAAATACTGATTCGGTAATTACCGAATCATACCGATTCGGTAATTGAATCGGTAAAATTACCTACATCCCGATTGCCAGTTCTTAAATACCGAATCGGTATGATTCCGTATTTAAGAATCGGTAATCTGGGATTACCTACATCTGGCCCTTAATGATCTGCTGGTCGAGCTTGTGTGGTGGTGGTAGCCATAAATGTGGACTGAAAATACTGCTGCTCCCAGCGAGCTAGGGAGGGTGGTCCCGGTGCACTGGAGAAGGAACTACCTGTCGGTGGGTGGCCAGGTGGGTCTCAGAGGCGGCGGGAGCAGAATTACATTATGAAATAATGGGAGGGAAGGAACAAGGTCCCATTGGCTGCCTGCTAGATACAGTAAATATACCAGATTAACTCTGGTTAGAAGACACTGTATAGCCAGAATGCTAATACTCACTAAGACTATAACGCCAATTGCGCAACATACGTCTATTAGGAGGGCAACAGCCTTTACGACGCGGCTGTTACACCGCGTGCCGTTACAACGCGGTTTTTCCAACGCAAGTCGTTACCATGACTTGCGCTGGAGGGCGCTGCAGGACAAGGAACTTTTTAATTTAATATCCAACACCTTCCCTACTGTACGTAGGCTGGTGATAGAATAGTAAATTAAAAAATTCCGAAGTCCGCACCCCTCCAACGCAAGTCGTGGTAACGACTTGCGTTGAAAAAACCGCGTTGTAACGGCACGGGGTGTAAAAGCACGCGTTGTAAAGCCGTACAACCCTATTAGGACATTACAAGCTTTTCATACATTGATGTGCCACCTACAGACAAGTGCCTGGAGTGCAGCTGATATAACATCCATTGTAGGCCTGCTTGAAGGAGCAACGTTCTGCACATTTCAGGAACTTAAGCAATCATATAAAGTAAATGTGGGGAAATGTATGGCCTTTAATAATGTGCTTCATACAAAGTAGACTGTTGGTGGCTTAAGACTGGTCCCTCCGACCGCTCACATTGTATTGACAACAGTAAAAGGGCTGCGTATCTCACATAGGTCACTAACTCAAATATATGAAGTAAATAGGAATGACAAAAATAAAATTGGCTTCGTTAAGAGAAATGTGGGCAGAAGATCTGGTGGCAAACCCGCAGACTGTGGCACGAAATGCTAGGTTTAGGTTAGGTTATTGCAGTTTCATATTTTACACCGCACGTGCCTCACCCCTGGCTGACTCCATCCAATGTTTCCTACGGTATCTGATCAATTCCCTAGATGCAGAGAAAATGAAGCCGACCTCCTGTATATGTTCTGGTGTTGCCCGATGCTGTCTCCCTACTGGGATTGAAGACTGTTTAAAGCAAGTTACAGGTCTGCACATGCCTTCCTTCTGCGATGGTTACCCAGGTCAGGATCACGAAAGGAGACATGCCACTAAAGCATCTTGCTTTGCGACTGGCCAGATAGTAATGCGAGGACGAGTGTAGGGGCGCCATCGATGAAGGAATGGGAAAAAAGAACTGTGCAAGTGGGCGGAACTATGCAACAAAGGATCAGAGAGAGTGGGATGTTCTCTCGATTCATCATCGACGATGAAAGACTACCATGAAAATCTGTGATATTTACTTTGAAATGCGTAATGATTGTGGAAGCCAGAGATCTCCAAACAAGATGGTGGGTTTTAGAGTTTGCTCTGACGGCTGCACCTAATATCCATAAACTCCTTATTTTAAAGCAACCCATCTAACCATAATTGGATGATTTTCTAATAGTGCATGATCTGCAAAGCGAGAGGAAGCCCTTTCTGTGTCTGGTAGATATTGGGGGAGCAATTTCCTGGAGGAAGTTCTTACCTCTCTGTGGCTGAGTGCCATACTGGACCTAGTCCTGAGCGACAGAAGAAGAGTGAGCTTGCAGTGCTGAGTCACCGCACCCACCCCAAGAGCAATGCAGAGGATGAGGGGCCTGTTGCTGCCTTGGGATCGGAGTGGAGTGCTGGCGTTGAACTCCAGAAGGCGAAAACTGAGATTGCCGCTGCCTAACAGGGTGTTGGCCCTATCTACTCGGGCAGAGGAGTGGGCCCTGGAGGGCCCATCGACACCCAGCTAATGGTGAGTGTGGCACAGGAGGGGCATATGCAGATGGTGAAACCACAAGGCCAAAAGATGTTTTTAAACAGCTTGTTCAACACAAGATTCAGGCCCTGTAATGGGACTTTGGGAGCAGATGTGGTTTCCTTGGGTGAAATGTGCCCTGCACCTTGATACCTAATAAATGCATCAGAGAACATAACGACCACTGTTGGGTGGCATTGGGCTGATTAGACTCTGACTTTGCCTTCACAAAATGAAACTAAATGGGACTGGGTGGAAACTGGACGGGGACTGGATCATTTGACTTGGCAACAATGGGTGCCAGCCATTTCTGATTGGCTTTGTGTGTGTGAGCCTGACCTACTGTGCCTCTTATTCTCACACAGGGTGTGGGGTGACAATCAGTAGCCCTTAATATTTACTTGCATTAATAGATGGCTTTGTGTTGACACATAAAAAAGAGAAAGAATAACTCATTGGAGAATATCAAGTAAGTGTTAGTTGATTGATGTGATAACACTGAAACTGTAACATTGATTGCTTTGTGACTATTGACTACAGAACAATTTAAAAACACTAAAGAAGGGCAAAGGGGACCCCCCCAAACCTGACTTACATGCAAATCTCAGAGCGCTGCTAAATAGCCAAAGATGGAAAAAGCACAACAAAATGATAACCCAGAGTCAGTGGGAGCTGACTTCTGGAGGGCACCAGAGGTAAAAACATTACTTCTGGAGATGAAAACCATCCTCGTTGACTAGATGATATGAAACAGACTCGACAAACCGTATAACCTAATTGACAAGAGAGAGAGTAAAATCTCAGACATTGACTGTGACATTAGCATGCAGGCCAAGGAAGTTAAGGAAACGGTAAATGAGATATAAAAATATCAAGTTCAACAACAAAGACCTGGAGGCATGCTCAAAGAGATACAACTTCAGAATCACAGGAGTAGCTGAATCCACAGTGATAAAACACAGTGAGAACTTAGTTGAAAAAATTTTACTAATTATTTTTCGTGGTGACATACTCTCACGGATACTAAGAAGTGGAAAGAACGTTCCACTCCCTAGTGCCTATGCTGGTCTATAGGTATCTGCTCCACCATATCATTGCAAAACTTCTCAATGACCGTGACAATGAGAAGATTTTGTAACTCTTACTCAAAAGGAAGGTAATCCCATATGAAGGCATGTCTTTTTCCTATTATGTTTCAAACTGTGAAGGAAGTATTGTGAAAACCTGCTAGAGTAAAAAAAGAAATTACAGGAATGTGGCATTCAGTAGGTCCTGCTCTACCTTGCAAGGTGCATTTTTCATTTCAAAATAAAGATGCTTACCATTTTTTAATAGACACCCTATATCGTGCAGGAATTCTCCTGCTTCTGGCAGCCCAGCGGCGGAAGCTCTCCTCAGTGATGTGGAGTAAGTCTCCAGGAGAATTGTAGCCACACTCTAAGCATGGATCCAACAGTTATTAAAGCAAATAAAACTTTTAAATCATGGATCGATTAGACGTTGCTGGTAGACTTAAAAAACATGTCTGCAGAGAAACAGCAGGAGACTATGGACTCAGTAGGGACCGCTTGTCTAATTGTAATGATGGTTATCTCACTCAAGTTGTGCTAGTTATGTCACACATCAGGTCAATCATGATTTTTTTCCTTGCTACTCTATCCTTACTATGGTATATGCTAGTCTGGAATTTCATTCACTGAAAATGCTAGGTTTATTTTTGATCTGATGGTGTACTCTGTTAAAATTTTAGGGTGCTTTTCTTTTCTTCCAAACCGCTCAAACAATATAGCGTGCTACTGCTGGGCCCTCTGCTTTTTCTCATCGAATTCAACATATTCTATGGTGGTTGCTATTCTGTGGGTGTTATTTAGGCACCTTAGCACTCACATGATTGAGGAAGGTCTATATAGGATTGCATGGGGTATTCTGCACTAGACACATATTACAGTGCTAATTTGTTATGCCCATATGCAAGACTGTCCTGAATTATTTTATCAAATAATTGCAAAATGTATGTTTCGGAATACACAATTGATTATGTGGGGAGGTGATCACAATGTGATTCTCAACCTGGAAGTACCCCATGCATGGAGGGCACCAGGCAAGGGACACACTGCTTAATATTATGCAGCAACACAAACTACTTGACTTATGGAAAGTCAGGTACCCACGAGAGGGTGAATTTAAATTCCGTTCTACTGTCCATGGCTCATTATAATTAAATTATTTCTGGATAGGCACTATAAAATATAATGGAATGGGCCCAACCCTTTCTCACTCTCTCTAGGACATTATCAGACCACTCCTTG
Organism: Lissotriton helveticus; assembly: GCF_964261635.1. Lineage (NCBI taxonomy): Eukaryota > Metazoa > Chordata > Amphibia > Caudata > Salamandridae > Lissotriton > Lissotriton helveticus. Next base: position 380,441,293 of record NC_136061.1, on the reverse strand, counting down.
ATTGTCCTAAGCTTAGCTATTCGTAGTGAATGGCAACCACAGTTTGTCTAGCGACTTCAGCCTGCTTGCCTCTTGGACTCGGTGGTCAAGAAGGGACTTAGAGAATTGATTGAAAAATGTATTTTGAAATTAAGAGGATCTGTTCACTATTCTCCACTAATGTGGGAGACCTCTTAATACAGTAATATGAGGTGAATGCATCTACAATGGAAAAGGGAATCTCAAATCCATAATATCCTGACTTGCGTGACTAAGAGGAGAAATATGTGATCTAGAAAAGAAACTTGGCGACTTACCTAGCCACACCACACCAACCTGGGATCAATCTGCAGCAAGGTAGAGGAAGAGGAATTTAAAGATGAAGCATGCAGGGATATTGAATTAATGAGTAAGTGTAGCACAACCAGAAGCAATGGAGAGGGAGAATACGCAGGGCATATATTTTGCTTCGGTTTCCCTGGCATTAAACAATGTAGTGGAGATCACTTGCAGGGAAGGAGATATATAATATAAGTCCAGAGGTATACTGGACGTCTTCACTAATGTTTACACAACACCATACGTCTCCTGATCTGCTGGATAAGTGATAGAAGCACACACCTTCCTAGATAGGCTAAACTGATGTGGCTTGAGCTAGTTGAATTTGAACCATTATACCAACCAATCATATTTTAAGATATTATGGGCCCGATGTAGGTAAATCAGATTTACCGCTTCATAAATACCGAATTTTACCGATTCGGTATTCATGAATCGGTAAATCTGATGTAGGTATTCATTCGGTAAAAAATACCGAATCGGTATGATTCGGTATTTACCGATTTTGTAATTACAGAATCGGTATTTGCCATTGATTCCTATGGGCCTTGAAGCCCATAGGATTCAATAGCAAATACCGATTCGGTATTTACCGAATCGGTAAAAATACCGAATTGCAAAGGGGGACAGGGTGTCACTTTGATACCCTGTTGCACCCCTGTAACTGGCTTGTGCGCCATGTGGCACACAGACATGCCCTTAGGGATGTCTGTGTGCCACATGGCACAGGTGTACATGCACAGATGTGCATGTAGACAAGAATTCGTTATTTACCATGCAATTGTATTACATGGTAAATAACGAATTCTAAAGGCCATGTAGCACTGTTAGAAGTGCTACCTACATATGAAAATACAGATTCGGTAATTTTACCAATCGGTAAATTTACCGATTTGGTAAAATTACCGATTCGGTAAAATTACCGAATCTGTATGTTTTCAGTGCCCCTACATACCAATGTCAAAATACCGGTCGGAAACGGCCGAAAATCTGTATTTTCGGCCGATTCCGACCGGTATTTTGACACCTACATCTGGCCCTTTGTAATTAAATTTATGAAGAATGGTCACGCTGCTGGGGTGAAACCCTTCCTGTGGAATTTTATAAGGCATCCAATGAAGAGCTAGCCACTATTTTACTAGTAGTGAATGAGGTAGCCTAGCAGATGGGAAAGCTCCCATACTTGATGAGAGACGTAATTGTGATAACGTTGCTAAAACCAGACGAACCCTAAACTTTGTGACTCATACAGACCCCTATCACTCATCAAGGAAGGTCACGAAATGGCTCAAACAGTTGGAAACTGCAACTACGGATTCAATGACAACGTAGTTGACCACAATAACTACAACACTGAAAGAAACAAAAATATTCCTCTTCCCTGAACACACCTTTCAGTGCAAGGTGTCTCACCCCCCCAAGTCATCCTCTGCACGTCGAGGAGTCGTATGATTATGGTCCATTCAGGACAGTCCACAGCCGGTTAGAGCTCTGCATAATATCGATAGTTTAGTAGTCAGTCAAGACTAGGGACATTGGCCTGTCAATTTTCAGGTGCTGAGCATTAGCAAATAGAAGATCCAGGGTATGGCCTGCTAGATGAATTGGTCCACCAACCCTCAGTTGCAGCCCTAGCATTTCCAAATCAGAGAAGAGTTGGCATATATAAGGGTCTGATACATTTTCCCCTGTGATATTTAAAGTCGCACAGTAACAAAATTATCTGTTGCCAATGAATATGGAGCAAGGTGCTCAACTGGATCACTGACAGAATATCGACAGTCAAAATATCGACAGTCAAAATATTGAGGTAAAAATATAGAATGCCAGAATATCGACCTACTATCTACAAACAGGTAAGTACAAAAATATCGACTCCAAAATATCGATAGGAAAAAATATAGACAGTCAAAATATCGATTTTTTAAAATATCTTGAAAGTAATTTTAAAGTACTACAATAATAAATATAACTATTTTAAACATACTTAAAATACTTAAATTAACTTGAAATTGATAAATAATTATTGTAACTTAAAAAAAAAATTAAAACATATATATATATATATATATATATATATATATATATATTATTAACAAAACATATACAATATTTTTTCCGTAACATAGCGAGAGGTTTAAATTTACTATTCCAACTCCAGTGAGTGCAACAGTAGGGAAAGCGTTGGATAGCGTAGGGGTGAAAATTACTATTGCAACTCCAGCGAGTGCAACAGTAGGGAAAGCGTTGGATAGCGTAGAGGTAAAAATTACTATTCCCACTCCAAAGAGTGCAACAGTAGGAAAAGCGTTGGATAGCGTAGGGGTAAAAACTACTATTCCCACTCCAGCGAGTGCAACAGTAGGGAAAGCATTGGATAGCGTAGAGGTAAAAATTACTATTCCCACTCCAAAGAGTGCAACAGAAGGGAAAGCGTTGGATAGCGTAGGGGTAAAAATTACTATTCCAACTCCAGCGAGTGCAACAGTAGGGAAAGCGTTGGATAGCGTAGGGGTAAAAATTACTATTCCCACTCCAGCGTGTGCAACAGTAGGGAAGACATTGGATAGCGTAGGGGTAAAAAGTACTATTCCCACTCCAGAGAGTGCAACAGTAAGGAAAGCGTTGGATAGCATAGGGGTAAATTTTAATATCCCCACTCTAGTGAAAATAAATTAATCTAAGTCACATAATTATAAATTAATCAATTAATACATTTTAATTACCAATTAAGAATTAATTAATTACCAAATAAAAATTAATTAACAATTTATTTAAAATAAATACCAATTAATTATCATGTTTAATTAATTATATTAAATTACTTCCCACCCTATTCCCCTATAAACCCACAACCCGCTACTACAAATAAAATAATATTATTCACATAATTAATAATTAATCAATTAATTAAAATAAATTATCATTTAACAATTAATTAATTACCAATTAAAAATTCATTGACAATTTATTCAAACTAAATACCAATCAATTAATTAACATATTTAATTAAAATTAAATTGCTACCCACCCTATTCCCCTATAAACCCACAACCCACTACAGAAAATAAAATATTATTCACATAATTATCAATTAAACCATTAATTAAAATTAATTATCAATTAAGAATTAATTATTTATCAATTAAAACTTAATTAACAATTAATTCCAAATAAATACCAATTAATTAATTAACATATTTAATTAATTATAATTAAATTACTTCCCACCCTATTCCCCTATAAACCCACAACCCGCTACAGAATGATATTACACAAAAAGAAAAATTAATATTAACTTACCTAAAATTCGATATTTTTGTTGTCTATATTATGTCTAGTCGATATTATGTCCATTCTATATTTTTGATTCGATATTATGTCCATTTTATTCGATATTAAAGTTTTCTAGTCGATATTTTGGTAGTCTATATTATGTCTAGTCGATATTATGTCCATTCTATATTTTTTATTCGATATTATGTCTAGTCGATATTAAAAACTCGATATTTTGACTCTATACCGCTCAACTAACTTGTGACTAAAATCTCTCCTTGGGCTTGTTGAACGATAAACTAAGACCTCGCACCAAAAATCTTCAGTGGGAGTCTCTATCATGACTACACACATTTCTACCCAGTAAGCGAGACCTTCCGGGTATCAGAAGAGGCAATCACTACTCCCTCTCCCATTTTGTTCTCTTTATTTAGCCTGACCATCTTATATATGTCAGGAAAAGGAATGGGAATACTGGGTATGGCCTAGGGATGAAGGCCCGTTTCCATAATGAACCACATGTGTGGGTTAATGGAGGACAGAAGGGCCCATAATTCAAGTACGTGTTTGGGAATGGATCTGGTGTTACTGTATAAACTGCTGATTATGGGCCCATGTGGGTTTAGGCGAGACATACTGCTCCAATTCCTGCCTGTTTCCCGAACACGTATTCTCCCCAAGGCACACTCGTACTCGTTCACATACTAATTTACAACGCAATTCCCCTCTTCACTAATGGGACATACGTTAATACTGGACGAGGTCCAAACCTTCTCATAGGGAAACCTGCCTTCAACCAGATTTAATTCCTCCCCAGAATAGGGCTGCCAATGACTAGGTATATTATTGCTGGTAAAAGGTGCAGGGGTCCTGGTGACTGGTGACTTTTGGGCATGGATGGGTTTGCCTTTGGCACGCCCGCTGTGCACTTCCACCCGCTTTTTGAGCCCCACCGGCTTCTAATGGCCGTAGGAGCACTAGACCGCAACTAAATAAAGATGGAGGTCATTAATGGCAACTCGGAAGAGAAGGTGTAAACTCTTGCTCTCTTTGTGCAAATGGTAAAAACTGAAGCAGACCTGAGAGCGGAGCAGGGAGCCCAGGAGTACAAAGGATGTATAGTGATTCGATATTATGTCCATTTTATTCGATATTAAAGTTTTCTAGTCGATATTTTGGTAGTCTATATTATGTCTAGTCGATATTATGTCCATTCTATATTTTTTATTCGATATTATGTCTAGTCGATATTAAAAACTCGATATTTTGACTCTATACCGCTCAACTAACTTGTGACTAAAATCTCTCCTTGGGCTTGTTGAACGATAAACTAAGACCTTGCACCAAAAATCTTCAGTGGGAGTCTCTATCATGACTACACACATTTCTACCCAGTAAGCAAGACCTTCCGGGTATCAGAAGAGGCAATCACTACTCCCCCTCCCATTTTGTTCTCTTTATTTAGCCTGACCATCTTATATATGTCAGGAAAAGGAATGGGAATACTGGGTATGGCCTAGGGATGAAGGCCCGTTTCCATAATGAACCACATGTGTGGGTTAATGGAGGACAGAAGGGCCCATAATTCAAGTACGTGTTTGGGAATGGATCTTGTGTTACTGTATAAACTGCTGATTATGGGCCCATGTGGGTTTAGGCGAGACATACTGCTCCAGTTCCTGCCTGTTTCCCGAACACGTATTCTCCCCAAGGCACACTCGTACTCGTTCACATACTAATTTACAACGCAATTCCCCTCTTCACTAATGGGACATACGTTAATACTGGACGAGGTCCAAACCTTCTCATAGGGAAACCTGCCTTCAACCAGATTTAATTCCTCCCCAGAATAGGGCTGCCAATGACTAGGTATATTATTGCTGGTAAAAGGTGCAGGGGTCCTGGTGACTGGTGACTTTTGGGCATGGATGGGTTTGCCTTTGGCACGCCCGCTGTGCACTTCCACCCGCTTTTTGAACCCCACCGGCTTCTAATGGCCGTAGGAGCACTAGACCGCAACTAAATAAAGATGGAGGTCATTAATGGCAACTCGGAAGAGAAGGTGTAAACTCTTGCTCTCTTCGTGCAAATGGTAAAAACGGAAGCAGACCTGAAAGCGGAGCAGGGAGCCCAGGAGTACAAAGGATGTATAGTATCATCAAATTTGGTATTGTAACGCCTGATATTTACTTTGAGAATGAAACTACAGTATTGAGCAGTATTTAAACATGCAAAGGCAATAGGTTTGATTTCTGCATGATGCTTGAATGCAGACACACAACCTCTACACATGCAGTGACACAAATGAAATATGCATGCACATAGGCAGAAAGAGAAACACACCTATAGATATCTATACGCAAGCAGCCATCCAGACTTGCAAATATGCACCCATGCGCACAGCCCAATAGGGCTCTTATATGTTTATTCATAGGATATCCAATCAAATATTAACACAAACAACAAGACATATATTCTATTGTTTGCTTGTTACCTCTGTAGGGCAAGCATTAGACATGACCGGAGAATGAAAACGAAAGGACACGAGAGAGCAAATAATGAAAGACCTTTATGAAAGGAATGATTTTCCCCAAACCAGAGTAGCAACCAGCAGGGCCAGCATTAAGCATTTGTGGTGTCTGGTGCGACAATCTCTGCTGGCGCCACCCCCCCACAAACTATTTGTTTATGTTGAGTTGTATGGTTTCCCACTCACATATTAAATATACACAGTATAAATTGGCTGTATGCTTGTCTTTGACACTGAACAGTGCTCTGCTGACTTTTGGCTAGGTTTGTGCTGCACAAGTACGACATATGTACCACTGCTTTACAGACCCCTTACCAAAAGTGAACATAACGGCCCACTCCCTGCTTACATAGCAGTACAAGACTACATTCAAGTCCTAGCCCTAGACATACTGTGAGACACAAAACCAATAAAAAAATAGCTTGTGCAGAATGTTCTAGAGAAATAGAGGGAGAGGCAGTGCACCAATGATCCTAATCAGCCTCTTACCTGAAACCCTCTGGTGAGAGCAGAGCTCACTGCTGCCTTTTCACAGGTCTTAGTGGGCGGGACCTATGGGGAACGATGTGCAAATGATATTTAATTTTATTTAAAAAAAAATAGGGGCATATTAGCAAGAGGGAATTATCGCCGTTTTTTCGGCGATTTGCACCGAGAAAGCGGCGATACTTCTAGAGCCCTATCCACAAGAGCATTTTAACGCCTGGCTCAAGCCCACTTTGCATGTCGGCGACAAACATCGCTAATGACATGCAAAGTGGGCGTTCCCACGTCCAATCACATGTAAAATGTGGTTGGAGGTGGGAACACCCTGTTACCAAGGCAGGCGTTGGGAGAGGGAGACCTGCGATAAACTTGTTTATCGCAGGTCTCCCAACGCCTGCTCTGACCAGGTGTTAGGGCATTGATAACATGGGGGTGTGGATCATAAAGCTGAATCCACCCCCCCATATTATCAAGGAACACATTAGCAAGTGAAAACAACGTTTGTTTTCATGTGCTAATGTGCCATATCGCCGACTATCGCCGGATTTCATTTCGCCTACGTGTGTTTTCTAACGCACTTCTAGGTAATATGCCCCATAGTTCCTGTAGTTTATGTTAAAGAACTAGTATCCGTGGACAGTTGGTGCTGACCTAAAAATGCCTCGGACGGAAAGGGAAGGGAGGAATGTGTCCTGTGTTGTGAAGCCTTTAGAAGGACAGAGAGCTTCAGCAAAAAAATCAGAACAGAAGCTTCAGCGAGTCTTCTCGCCATGCTCCCTGCTACTTAAAGACATCTAAATGTGTGCAACTTGTTAATCAGCAAATCTAAAGACTGCTTGGACGCTACTTTAAGCCTTAACTTATGGAATCACTTGATGCTTCATGGTGATGGTGACAAATAATTGTTCTTTTTGAGAGGCAATGTAAGGGCATTATCATCTCAGTTCTGTAGTGTTTCCTTTTAATGAACACATCAGAAATATTTGCACTCGGTGCAGTCTGATTGTCAATTACTAAAATATATATTTTGGAAATACTTGTTTTTTCATAAACACTGAATATTTTTTAACAGTTTGCTGCGGTCTATCTTATGATGTATGTAACACAATTTTAAAATAATAACTTACATATTCACGGTGCTTTCTGTAACACATTATAAAAATAAATATGTGTCACTGTTCCCCAATGCGCCAACCAGGATTTAATTATGTGACACTTTGGTTACACACTCAGACTCTGTAGTGATCACATTAAACAACTGAGGTTTCAAAACGTAAAAGAGTGCATTTCCCACTGATTTGTTTAACTTGCATTTATTTTCCATTTAAGGTGCGTATATTATTTTATATGCAGTTACCTGAATACCACCAAAACAGTTACAGAATATTTTGTCTTTAGTTATGCCTTTGACCACTTCACCTGCACTCGCTGACTGCATAGCGATTGACCTCAGGATCAGGCCCTGGCCAGTCTGCATACTTTTAAAAATCATTTGAGCCCCTGCTTTATCACTTAGCTAAGTTAGCAACCTTGAACTTTACTCCTTTCCTTTACCCCTTTGCTATGTGTCACGAGCTCTATTGAAAAAAGGAAATGACCCCTTGGGTTATATATTTCAGCAATAGCCACAATGATCAGGGTTCGGTGGCCTCTGGGCCCCAGTGCTACTGTGCCTGCTTCACTAACTGAAGTTGTGTTCCTGTGTTCTGTTTATGAGGCCAAGTCACAAAGCAGGGGTAGAAGTGCATACAAAAGCATTGGACACTGGTTGATGCCCATCCTTCCTATTGTGTTCTTGGACAAGGGCGACGTTGTTTCTGGGGATTGCGCTCCCCACCCGTTTCTGACAATGGCACGCAATGTCCCTCCCTGCACAACACCTATGCCTCACACTCAATAGTTCGTCCTTCTATCTCTTTAGCATTGTTCAACTATACTCCTGTCCATATGACTTCGCTTCCTGACATGGTACTTCAATAGATCTTTTTATATAATTCTCTGTAATCGGTTTCAACATGACCTTGCCCTCTTTGCATACTTAAATTATCAGTCAGTATGGATTTTTTACAGGGCATCTGGAGGTCACTGATTGGGGTACTAGCCGTTTTTTGAATCCACAGAAGGACATGTGCACAGATCGGCTCAGAGAAGGGCAGGAGCATCGCCCCACCAACTAAAATGCCCCCAAACCCCCCAGAGATTCAAAATAAAATAGTAATAAAGTTAATTAAACACCATTTTATTTTTCATCAACGCATCCCAAACCCAGTGTTGGGACGGGGCGGGGCCTCCTGTGTAGCAGCAGCAGGAAAGTGTGGTGAGCTGTCTTGGCACTTAAGTTTAAATTGTGCATGCCCCTTTAGCCGGCTGCCTTGCAACAGCAGGCCAGACATGCGCACTTTAAACCTCTCCAACCCACCTATCTGAAGGCAGCTGGCTTGAGAGTAGGCACAGGCCTGCATTGTCCTCGGGAGTGCCAAGCGAGGCCGCTCCGTTGAATCCTGGTGCTGCTCTCATGGTGTTAACAAGAAGGAGAGCAGCACCAGGATTGATAAAGGGAGTTGGCTGGGGCCCGTGCTGAACATAGGACTGGAGCGAGGAGGAGGACGTCTCGTGCATGCAGCATGCAAGGCAAAGCTATTTGCGTAACCCCAGAAGCCTGCCCCATAAAGGGCTGTGGTCACTCCTTTCTCTTTGTAAATTTCTACCATCTCACTAATGGGTCGATTGCCTAGTTTTGAAGAAAATGTAAAAATCTCTTGGGATGCCCTACTAATTTTAGCACTAGTTTTTAAAACACAAATACAATACCCACATAACAAAACGAGTTCACTAAAACAATTGCGGTGTTGTCAATAAAAAACGATTTACAAGATCTATGCTTGGGACCACAAGCCATGGTAAATGTTTTAGATTTGTTAATTACCATTTTCTTTTGGGTCATAAAATCTGTGAAGGCATTCTTCAGTCTCTGGAGACCCACAGAAGTCTGTGCTAATAATACAGCGTCGTCGGCATATAACAATACAAGCAGTGGGCGACCAGTCGCCTGTGGCGCATTAGCCTGAATCGACTGTAAATGATTATCTACCCCATTAATAAAAAGAGAAAAAAGTATTGGTGCTAGCACACACCCTTGCCGAATGCCTCGCCCCACTTTAAATTTGTGTGAATATTCCCCCGGGGGCCAAACAGAATTTGGCTGATTAGATTCTCATAAAGACGGGAGAGAAACCCGATAATTGGCCTTGGAGCTCAAAGGGAGGTCAAAGTTGACCAAAGTACGTTATGGTCGACCAGGTCGAAAGTGCTACTTAAATCAGCATTGTATAGCATAGACAGTGTCTCAAGTGGTATCTTTTGGTAGGAAAATAATTAAAGTATACAATGAATTGCAGAGAACGGGCAAAGGGGCGGAGGGAAACAAAAGACTGTGAAGCGAAAAGATTTAAGGAAATGCTTTCCACATATATTTAATTTTACCGTTAAAACATAAATAAATAAACAACCATAAATGCACTGTGTTATATTTAATGTCATGTAACCTGTGATACTGTGCACAAGTGCTTGTGAGAGGGGAACGGCGCTGGTGACACGTGTAGGAATATGTACAGCGGGAAAAGAGGCACAGACAAGGTTATATATATAGTGTGGTCATCTATAATACCCGTACAGTTGGTACATGTATGGACAAGTTAATTCTTCTGGGAAATCACAGAGAAGGCACCGTGAATTACACTGTGGGGGTCAACAGCGTATTGGCCAAATTTACAATGTTAGGCCATCATCAGGACCAGGTTACAGATTTGGGATACAGTGTGGACAGAATCTAATGGTGAGCCACGGCATGTATCCGGAAAGGCTGCGAGGCGCTTATCCAATGTTCATCTAGGGAAGCAGGGAATGGTAACAATTTGCATATCCCATGAGGCCAATAGAAGCAGGAACGTGGATAGGAACTAATCGTGAGCCACTGAGTGTATCTGGACAGGTGGCAGGTTGCAGGAAAGGTGGCGAGGCGCTGTTCAGAGGATCGTTTGTGTATACAGCAGAATAAAGATACAGACTCGTGGTCAACAAATGGAAAATTAAGTTGCGTGATGAGATCAACTAGAATCCCGTGGGTGATCTCAGTGTTCAGGAGCTTGGTAGGGAGGGGCGTCCAAATAAGTCATGGTGATCGCCGTGACAGCCGGAGTCAATCAGCTGGGGACTGGAGCAGCCAGGTTCAATCTGCTTGAAACAAGGAACGGCAATGCAAAGCATAAGTAAAGTTTGCCTCCCTTGGCCCTAGTACATTTATCAATAAGTAGCTCTAGATTGGTACATTGTTCAATGGTTCCCAACTGTTTTCTGAACCCAAACTGCACCGGAATAAAATAGATTGCTCAAGCACCCATTCCTCCAATCCTCTTAGCAGGACTCTACTCATTACCTTCAGACAGGAGTCCAGGAGGGAAATAGGGTAGTCATGTTTGGGTCTGTTTTATCCCCTTTATTTTAAATATGGTTCCAATAGTTGATTCACCCCAGGAAGATGGTATAGTATCTGAATTAAAGACCCTAGTTAGAATAGGTCCCCACAATTTAGGGGCAGAATTAAAAACATCCACTTGCACCCCGTCGGGCCTGGGGCCCGACCCCTGGCACTGGCCTGAATAGCCAGGTGAACTTCTTCATTGGTAAAATTCAAGGGGAGGCGCCCCCCCGCCCTCACCCAATGGCACCCAGTCTTGCTCTATGGCATTCTCACTACTTTGTCTATAAATTGCTGAAAAATGTGTTACCTATTTATCGCAAGGGACAAAAGAGCAGAACTCAGGGATATAGTTGTTCTTTAGAAAGGGTGCATTCACTGGATCCCAAAAAAGTTTAGTGTTCCTAGTTTCTGTAGCAATGGTCAAGTTTTCCCATGCTTCAGCCTGGAGTGTCTTTATCCCAGCAGTTATAGCAAATTTGTACTTATTTCGAAGGGACTTAATAGCCAATGTATCTCGTGGGGAATTAGATAGGGCATGTTTAAGTGATTGTAATGCTTTTGTACACACACTATTGAACCATACCCTTCTATTGTTCTGTGTATTTAGGTACTGAGTTAAAAGTGATTAAATAGCAGCAACAATATAGCTAAAGTTTTCTAACATTATTTTTGGGGCAATATAGTCCTGGAGGGAATAGGTTATTTCCCTATGGTTAGACATAACTAATCTCTGGAGAATCGTACCAGGATCAATGCCCGTCCACTTGATCTATAATAGAAGACAAGTTTCGCCCAGTGAATGTTGGGACTAGTTCCCCATTAACACCACAGCCACTAAGTAGGTGAAGATCATATTTAGAGATGATTGAGTTTGGTGCTAACCCATACTCATTATGACAAACATTATCGTTACCCTCCTCATCCTGGTAAATATGACCACATGCCTGGGTGATAGATACTGCCCATGGCTGAATATTAAAGTCACCAGCCCATACTAGTACAAAACCTGTATGGATGGAAGCTAGAAAGGCTCTGAGGCCATGGTCAAGGGTTGTGGCCACAGTACTGGTATACAACGGTAACCACGCATTTTTTACAACGCGGTACCATTACCACGCTACTTTTACCACGCAAGTCGATACAACGACTTGCGCTGGGGGGCGCTCCAGGATAGTAAATATATTAATTTACTATCCAACTCCTTTCCCTAGAGTCCACGGGGACTGGAGTTGGAATAGTAAATTAAAAAATTTACTATCCAGCGCCCCTCCACGCAAGTCGTTGTAACGACTTGCGTGGTAAAAGTAGCGTTGGAACGGTACGCGTGGTACCGTCATATATCCCACAGTACTACATGTTGAACCGAACATATTGTTATAGAAATTTACAATTACAAGGTCTCTCCCTTCTTTTTTGTTCAGCCACACTAATTATGAATGGGGGCCCACTGATGCAATCTTTTTGACATTTACAGAACTTTTATTAGAGATAAGTATTTGTAGCCCCCCTTTAGCCCGGCCAGCTTGTGACTTTAGAGCTTCTAAAAAATATGAGGAATACCCTTCTAGTGTACTGCACTTGTGCACCAGGTTTCTTATATACATATGATGTCATAGCTAGATATGGCGATGATCCAGTCAGCATTGCCTATCTTATTAAGTAGCTAATTCACATTCCATTTTGCAAGCTTGAACCCTCACTCTCAGGGTTGACATACAGGATCCATATATGGAGCCTAAATGGGTATATTACAGGTGCAAGGGTGTGCATTAAAATTTGCCTTAATGGCCTTGGCTACAGCCAATCTACAGACTGGGGGTATCCCAGGAGTAGGTTTATGATCTTCGGGGGCAGCTAACTAAATTTAATTAGTATGCAGTCACCCCCCAAAAAATGTTCTAGTGGTCCGATCCACCCCACTGTCCTTGTGAACAGGATTTCATGTGCCCTGGTAGGTAGAAATGAACATTTGGAGCTAAGCCAGCGGACAACCTTGTTCTTCAAACATTCTGTAGTCTCCTTAGCCCCTTGCTTCAACAGGGGACACTAACCAGTACTGCCACACCAATGGACAATAGGAGGTGGCAGATTAATGGTGACTAGCTCCTATAAAGGCATGTTGATATTGGGAGGGTGTTTATTATTTTGACTCTGTAAAGATTGGCCCACAGCATGTATCATGGTAACGGGCTCCATAACATACCCCCTATTCGTCTCTTGCACATTGACATTCACATTACACATTAGAACTTGACTAGAATAAGCCTAGCCTTGGCAGGAATGGGCATGCCTGCTATTACATTATCCTGTCTCAAATCTGGTACTCATGCCCCTCGTTTGGTGGGGTAACACTTGAGGAAGTGGCCTTTTTCAATTTGTCCTACAACTGCCAAGTTTTTTCTAGAGAAGCATTCGTTGGTCTTTAACAACAGTTAGTAGCTTCTCCCAGAATGGGGCCCAAGCCGGTTTGCCATAGGGTTACCATTGTCAATCATCCCTTGCAAGAGAGGTATGTCCGAGAAGCTCGAGGTGACATAGATATCATTCCTGATCTTTCTTTTACATTTAGCTGCAGGTTGTCGGGCTGTGGTTGGGGCTTTTGCTATAGTAGCCTGGCATGGGGATATAGGAATTGATACTGATTCTGTCACATTGGGTATTTGGCAAGCTGTCATACTCGATCCCCTTAATGCACCCTGTATTCTGGCTGGCTTGATCGTTACTCAGACCAGACTGGTCCTTAGTAGATATTACACCCTCCAGTGGCATATTTTGCCCATTTGCACTCAGGGACATGCGCCGTTCAGCTAAGTCTATTTCTTGAGATAGAGCTCCCATGGCGTGGGCGAGAAAGCTGTCTATAGTGGATCGCTTAGGGGTAGTAGTTGAGTCAGTAGAAAATGTTATGCCCCCAACCTTTCATTTACCCATACTACTGGCTAATCAGCTGGTGGAAACACCACTGAAAAACAAGAGAGCATAAATGGAGGAAAGACTTACTTCATGCTGGGCCCCTCACAGACTTGTGGCTAGTGTCTCCGACTGACGAGTTCAAGCACATCCTCTCTAGAAATTGAAGCCCAACTATTTCCCACAAAGAACCCCTAACACCCACTAATACCCTATTAAACATATAGTACTACTAGCCATTTGCCAATAACTTTCTCAAAGCATATGTTCATAATTATGCTTATATTCTATCCAATATTAACTAATGATACTTGACCAAGGCACTTTGTTATACACCATGTATCGCAAACGTTGACAAACCCACATGGAAAATCCCTAACCCTTCTCAGTTTTCTTTAAATGTTGACCATTTTTTGACTGAGTTTCATAATGTGTTTCATATATGCCAATAAATGCTATAAAACATAAACACATTACACTGCAAAACTCTGTAATAGACTCTCACACATCACCCACATTAAAAATAAATCAAAATAAAATGGTATTCATAAAACATTTATGTAAGAATTCCGGGCACGACTCTCTGCATGACAGGACTGGCTCTATCAGGGGGCCCCTTGAAAGGCTGGGGCCCTGAGCCAGAGCCCGTTTTGTCCATGCCTTAAAACGTCTCTGTTGAACAGAGAAGGAAATGCTGCGAAGCTCTTATTTTATCAGGTTTTTCCAAGTCTCCTAGTATTACACTAATGAACGGTGACAAATATATGGTCGATTACATAAACTTCCTTAACCTCCATATATACCATGGTAAAAGTAGCAAGCACGAAGTGGCTTAACGCCCCAGCTAAGTCACAAAGCAGCGAGATCTGTCTCCTTCAGGAACACACCAACTACAACAGAATTGGGGGAACCTAAAGGGACTATCACAAAAATGAGCTCAGAGGGACGAGGAAGAACAGGGTTGCCCTCCACTCAAAAAAACGATTGATGATCACAATCGGTTTGTCTGTGACATTTCACTTTTTGGTTTTGGTTTGGACACACTTTTATTTTTCTTCTGAACTGAATGACGACCAGTGATGAGAAAGGGGCCCAGTCTGGTGAGTACTTGCCAGTTGCCCCGAGGGTGGTGTTCCCGTGAGGTGTCATTCTGTTCTCTACACATTTTTTTGCAGAAATCTGTCTGCTTTCAATCTTATGTGGTGGATGCTCTGTATGGATTCAGGTCTCAGACATCCTATGTTATTGTTCTAGGCGACTGTCAAGAGTTGTTGGCCAATATGCTTTCTTTTTAACTTTCGAAAGAATTTTGGACGTATTGCAGTAAATACCCCCGAAGAAAAAACAGTGGATAGGGGAGTGTAACAGAGATCATGAACATGTGACTGATCTGTTACTAGATATACCGACGTTATTTACGCCCAAAGGACAGCGTTTATTGATTGTTGATGGAACCTAAAGGGAGTCAGAAGGGGTGGCCCCATTCGTAGGTAATGCTGCGTTCACGCATCCGGTCCGTGACGGACCAGAAGTCTCTTCTGCGTTTTAATGCTGTGGCTGGCAAGTCTGGTCATGAAATACTTGCAATTTATGACTATGAAAGATGATGACGTCCGCAGTGCATGAGGGTAATAATATCCTCTTTTTCTTCGTGGAAATGAACTCCATGAGGATGTCGGGTAGTGAGAGGTGGAGCCCTCCCAGCACCTCCAGTCTGTGTTCTGGTGGGGGGGCGGCGGCGTGTCTTCCGGTTGTTTTTGTTGGTTGGCACGGGGAGATTAGGGGGTAGATGTATCAATGTTTGCATTAGCGATTTCTTATTTGCGATTTTTTGCGAGTCGCTAATAAGAAATCGCAATATGCGATGTATATAGATTTTAGCGAATTTTATGCGATTCCTTAAACATCGCAGAATATTCTGCGAATGTCTTGCGATTCCTTATTTTGCGATGCGATTACTTACATACATCGCAAATTTCTATTTTCTTGTCGCAAACGGTGAATTTTAGCGATTCGCAGCGTTTGCGACAAAAAAATAGCTTGATACATCTAGGCCTAAGTGATTTGCCCAGAATCACAGGATGTGAAGTCGACCCCGAGGCTCAAACCTTGGTTTCTTAGCTCCAGAGTCGGTAGTCTAGCCGTGAGACCACATCCTCTCTTGGTTTGTGAAGGTGTTAAGAGATGTTTCCCGTAAATGCTCTGTCCTCCGCGTGTCTATGGACACCCAGGGTTCTTTGCACCTTAGACTGTTTTCAACGTCTTCTTGTTTAAGCGCTAGATCGTCACTTTGTTACCCCAAGGACGGGGCTGTATTAATGTTTTTCTGGCCTCTTCCTAACCTTGTCTAGGCCATCCAATCTCTTTCCCAGTCCCCCACATCTTTCTGCAGCTCTCAGAGACCATACATAAGGTTGTTTCTGATTGTGTTCATCTCAGGAAGTGTTGGAGGAACTCTTACACAATTCCAATGTCGATGAGTCCTAGAGTTACAATGTCTGCACGTATCTCCCTTCCTTCTGTCAGTGCATGTGTCATCCCAGCATGCAGAGAGCCAGTTTAATAACCGATGGATTCTGCTGTGGGGTCTCAACTCATATTTCCTTCTCTAGGCCATGGCGGCTGCTTCTCAGGTCCCCGTCTCTAATGAGCTGTCCCTGCACAGACTACCACGAGGATGTGGCGCAGCAGGGGTGCAGAAGGAGTTCCCTGTGTAGCCGGGGTGGAAACATGTCTCAATCAAAAATGAAAAACCATTAACTCTAAAAGTCCATAAAGATAAATTACAAAGATCGTCCACATTAATCAGTGACAGTATAAAACCCCTCCCATGTCAGGCCTGTTCTATTCTTGCCTTGGGCCAGGTCCCTTCAGCTTTTCGGAATTACATTAGCATTTGGGGA
Source organism: Lissotriton helveticus (assembly GCF_964261635.1). Taxonomy (NCBI): domain Eukaryota; kingdom Metazoa; phylum Chordata; class Amphibia; order Caudata; family Salamandridae; genus Lissotriton; species Lissotriton helveticus. The sequence goes on along the minus strand of NC_136061.1, from coordinate 380,424,390 downwards.
GGGAATCTAACCGGGACGAGCGTTGTATCTCCCCGGGCGATGTTCACTTTTATACATTTGTCTGGCCTGGAATTTTATTTGAAATGATTCATTTTTGGAGGTGTTGTGTTATTCTTCGCGCTTGTCTTACTCGTGATCTCCTCGAGTGATATGACTAACGGGGAAATTAAACTCTGACAGAAAGCTGCATTCCAAGCCCTGACATACGATCGTAGGGGCCGCTGATAAATGAAGTAGCTGATCAGAGGTGTCACGCCCCTCGTCAAAGTCTTGCAGAATAATTACCCAGGAGAGGTCGGATTCACTCACTCACTCACTCAGGCTGGTGAGCGAGAACGTTGGCACCTGTCTTCACATCTCAAAAGGGACGGATTCGCACATCAACCTTACATGTGGCCCACGGCATGCACACGAGCTTCCTCTGAGTGGGCATATTCGGCCTAAAACTTACATGGGCAAGGTTTCATTGTGCTGCAGTCGGCCATTAACAGAAGTAACCTCCCTACCGCTCACATTTGACGTCACCAGGCCAACAAACATCTAGCCTCCTGCATTCAAGAAGTTGCAACACGCTCACCTCTACAGTGCACACACCTCCAGATTCACACAGATGTTGCTGCCACTTACTCTTGTAGTACTTCTAGCTACCCCCTGATATCCAGAACGAAGGCAGGACAATCAGAGTAAGTCCCACTTACAGAAAACCCAATTCATGAACACTTTTCTATGAGTATGTTTAAGAACATCTTGCAGGACATGGACGCGCACCTCATTATGGCCCACCTAACATCCTGCTTCCAAAATGCCATCTCTTAAAGGCGGGAATTGGAACCCAGGTGTGCCTTACATTCACCTCTGAGTAACTTATGATGGTCCGCCCACTGGTTCCTGAGGGCGAGTTCTCTGCAGCTCCCCAGAGACTGGACTTATCTTTCGAATCTAGACTGGCGGCATCCAAGGAGATCTCATGAGAAGGTGAATATGATTCAAGCTCTCACTGCTTTCACTTTGAGTCATGCTGGTTGTCCACGCATGTCTCTCAAGCACCCCTTCCACCCTCCAAGACATAGAGACACTAAAGTGATAATGTGAAGGTCAGGACCATGCATGCCTGGTTCACTCTGCTGCTCCTCTGAAATCTCCCTGCCAGCCACCAACATGCAGGAGTAAAACAGGGCGCCCATCTGGTCCATCAGAACGATTACTTCAGAAGGCCCTCACAGCGCCACAGGTAGTGACAGCAGAGCACTGGTCTCCCATCCTTTTACCCACCCAAGGTCAAAACCCCAAGCAGTAGCACAACCGTGAAACTGATGGACAAGTCTCAACCCTGGTCTCTGCCTTACAAAACCCCTCTTCATCTCTCTTGCAACCAGCCTGGCACAGATCATAGGAAATTACAGCAGAACAATATGTACATGACCACTTTTTAAAAAGATATTTGGAACTGTCACTTGCAGCTGACAACATTGGGTTGAGGTTGATTTTCAACTACCAATGAAAACATTATTTAGCCAGAATTTCAGATTTGTTCTTCAAATAGTGCTTCAAATCTGACGCTGTGCATATTTCAATATAGCGTACAAACCCTTCATCTTCAGCCGTGACAATGTACAGAAGGATGCTGGCTAGCTTGTTTCATAGACCTGGGAATGACCGCTCTTACTCTGCGATACTCATCTCATTGAACCTGTGACTCGCTGCAAGGTACAAGCCTCATTCTGTAGCGAAACCCTGCAAGAGCGAATATTACAGCAAAAATAGGAGTAGCCCAATTGTGAGGTCTGTAGTCCAAGTTGCCCACAGATTGGTGTTTGCAGGGGATTTGCAGCTGGGTGGGATACAGCCTGACAGCATAGCTCAACATAGTTGGATCTAGCATGACTGACAACACCAACGCAGAGGACCTAGGGTGGGTGTGGACCAACCATCAACTGACTACAGTCAGGCTGCAACAGAACTTCAACAAAAGAAGCTGCTCTTAATACTGTGTTTAGTCAGTTCCAGTAAGCCCTTGTTGATTGACTAGCAGAAGGTAAGTAAGACTTGCAGGACACGTTTCAAAAATAAGTCGAATTCCACAATCTGCTTTCTACTACTAACTGAAGAGGTAATTTGTGTCACAATGGCCTGCACAATCCAGCTAAGATAACCACAATAGATTGACCCCTTCTAGTCATCGTTAGACTTGCAAACTGTGCACGCTGGATCATCATGATGCCTTAATATCAGAACATTGTTATGACAAATCAGACTGCAGCCACAAATATGTACCAAAGATGGGAAACATCCTTTACAACGCAACTTTTACCACGCAGTGCTATTACAACGCAGGTTTTACAACGAAAACCATTACAACGCATTGCGCTGGGGGGCGCTCTAGGATAGGGAATAGATTTAATTTACTGTCCAACACCTTCCCTAGTGTCCACGGGGACTGGAGTTGGAATAGTAAATTAAACTATTCACTATCCAGCACCCCAAAGCGCTATGCGTTGTAATGGTATGCGTTGTAAAAACTGCGTTGTAACAGCATGCATGGTAAAAGCATGCGTTGTAATATCATACATCCACCAAAGATAATCACTGGCTCCTGGGAGTGAGCTAAGCTGACCTTCAGCCATTGTCTGCATTGCAATTCAAGATGAATGCTCTAGTTTAGTGGTTCTTAACCTGGGGTCCTCGACACCTACTCAGGAAATCTGGGATTAAATAATATAAGCAGATTAATGAAGTACAGATTCATAAAAAGCAAAACTCAAATGTTAAAATGCTCTCTAAATATGAAACTGGATGCTCAAAATTAAGTTGGTATCCTTATCGTGATTCATGGGAGCAGTTTAAGCAGAGTAAATTGAATGTGGGGTATTCCAGCAGAATATTGACAACGGAATATTGTGGGGCTAAAAGATTGTGCCAAAAATATTGAGAACCAAAATAATGTCAATCTAAGTTTTGATAGGTAAGCATAGGTTCACTGTACCTAACTCCACATCTATGTACCTTGATGATGTATCTTACTTCAAGGTGTGGAGATGTGGAGTTGAGAATAGTAAATCTGTACTTCTCTATATTCACCTACCTTCTTGATATTTTGGTCCTCGATATTCTGTCACACAATCGGAACTAGTATGGGCAGCTCATGGCCTTAATTGCAGCACTGGCATACACCGACAAAAAGCATGCATTAGGGCAAAAAATACAAAGTGGTGTGCCGAAGTGTATCACGTCATGTTTTAGAAATAAAACATCATTTTAAAAAGCCTTCTCATGAAAATTTAGATATTTGCACTTTTTATTATAAATTAAATATTTAATCATATGTGAATTTCTTAAATACTTTCTGTATTGTCTTTCGGTTCAAAGCACAGAAATTGCTTTTGTGGTGATCCCTGGCTCCCAGCAGTGATTCAGTGGGGGTCCACAGAAGTCAAAAGGTTACGGGCGTAGTCTCAATATTCTGAACTATTCCTTGAAAAAGGTGGGCCCCGTTTTCTAGCAAATCCTCTGCAGATCATTAGGGGCAGCCACTCTTTTCTTTGTTGGAGCACTGTCATTAGTAGCAGCTTGTATAATTAAGTTTTCCAATACTACAACGGACTTAAAATGATCATAACAACAATTAATAATGTATTACTGTAGCTGGAGATTGCACCAGAAAGCTTAATATGAGTATGTGGCATGCAGATGCTCAAAAATCCAAAGGAAGAGTTACAGATTGCATCTAATAGCATTCTTGAAGTTGTATTGATGCTATTGGATTTTTAAGCTTCCATTCGCACTTTTCCTCAAGAAAATCCTATTAAAAGCTCCTTTGGTGTACAAGAATATATACTACCCTGGAGAGGAACATTTTAATTCATTATCAACACATCACCAAATGGACTTTGACTTACAATAACTTTAAAAACCATGCTCCATGTACAAAGGATACAATTGTGAGTTTCAAGAAATCTTCAATTATAGATACTTACCCCTAGGTTCATCAAAGTCCCGTTTTGCGAGTCTGTAATAGCGGTTATTAAGGAATCGCTATTACAGACTCGCAAAACGGGATTCATGTCCAAATCGCAATTTATTTTGCGATTCATACAGCTTCCTTATTTGCGATTAGGTAATTGCCAATCGCAAATAAGGAATAACTCCCCATTCATTCCTATGGGCCTAAAGGCCCATAGGAATGAATGGGAAGACATATCAATGTGCGAATCGCTATTAGCGATTCGCATTTTGAGTTAGCGATTTCAAGGGTGCAGGGATGTCCAAAGGACACCCTGTTGCACCCCTGAAATGATATTGGACGCTGGTGTTACGCACACACATGTCCCAAGGACATGTGTGTGTGTAACATACAACTTAGAAAAATGCACTTAAGTGCATTTTTCTAAGTTTCCGCTATTTACCACGAGGTTTGACTTCGCGGTAAATAGCGGCCCAAAATTGCGAATTCGCAATTTTTTAATGTTTCATGAATTGCATTTAAGGAATTTCAAATAGAGATTCCTTAAATGCAATTCCTCGCAAAATTGCGAATTCTATAATAGCGATTTTTGCATTTGGGATGATGAATCCCAAATGCAAAAATTGCGCTCGCAAAGGACCAGATTCTCAGAATCTGGCCCTTTGCGAGCCGATTTTACGTTGATGAATCTGGCCGAGAGTCATTTTTTAAAAAAACATAATGCATCCACCTTTAATTCATTCTTACAATGGTTGCATCACAACAGTCCGGTTCTGAAATCCATTTGCAATACACTGTTAAACCTGGCATCCTTGGCGTCGGTTTCCCTAAACATTTTGGCTTTCAGACATTGTTTTGCTGACTTTAGGACTCTGTGCACTTTACTACTTCTAACCAGTGCTAAAGTGCTTGTGCTCTCTTCCTAAAACATGATAACATTGGCTTGTACCCAATTGGCATATTTAATTTACAGATAAGTCCCTAGTAAAGTGGCACTATGTGCCCAGGCACTGTATGTTAAATGCAGCTAGTGGACCTGCAGCACTGGTTGTCTCGCCCACTCAAGTAGCACGTAAAACATGGCTCAGGCCTGTCATTGCAGAGCCTGTTTGTGCGGTTTTAAACTGCCATGTCAACCTGGCAAAACAAACCTTTTGTCAGTCTAATCCCTCCTTTTTACTACAAATAAGTCATTTCTACGGTATGCCCTGGACAGCCCAGAAGGCAGGGTACAATGTTATTTAAAAAGTAGGACATATACTTTTAAGTTTTACAAGGCCTGGTAGTGACAAACATTTACATTCATTTTTTCCCTGCTGCAAGGCCTATCTCTCCAATAGGATCACATTGGAGTTGCCTTATTATATTTTATAAGTGTAATTCCAAATGGGATGAGATAACCATTCATGTTTGGTTTCTCTGGAATCACAATTTAAAAGACTAACTTATGGTGGAGTCTGATTTTAAATTGCAATTCTGAGGATGTCACTTTTAGAAAGTTGGCATCTTATTGACTTAGCCATTTGTTGCCTGCAGCCTGCGTCTGGGTCACATGACTAGGTGTGGGTGATAGTTGGGCATTGTGTGTTCCTCCTAGACAGCCACATACAATGTGAGCTTAGGTATGACTGGCTAGACCACCAATGGCAGGATGGGAGGGAGGAACTGGGCCCAACCCCACATACACCTGAATAGGTTGTGTCCTGCCTCAACACAAAGGGCTGCATACCTCCAGTAGTTAGTCTGAAGACAGGGCCAGTACAAAAACAACATTTGTATGTCTTTTGAAGACGGGGCCAGGACAGCATGACATCTGTGACCTTCAAAGGCATGCCTCTAAAAGTTTCTCCCCACTTCAAAGGCACAACTCTGTATACAAGACGGCCCTCAGAAACCACCCCTTCAGTACACTTCTGGACCTGTGGATACTCTGCCAGGAAGTAGGACTGCCGCGCTGCTACAAGGACTGCCATGCTGCTACAAGGACTGCCACTCTGCTGGACTGCTGCTGTAAAGGAACTGCTGCTCTTCTGTGCTGACCTGCTGCCCTCTTGCCTGGGGAAGAAGAACTGGACCTGCAACTTCATGTTGAACCCAGGACTCCTCCTGATATGAACCTCCAGGACATAAAAGGCTCCCCAGCCAGCTTATGAACCCATCTGCAGCTTGTTCCTGACCAACCAAGTGGTGTTTCTCTGATCCTGGACCCTTCCTGTGGCTCACAAGCTCTTGAAGTCAAACGTTTGGGCTGTTCACGATCGGGACTTTCAGCACAAAACTTGAGAAGGTAAACCGTCAGCTGGACTAATCTGGGACCGTTTTCAACATGCGCTCCATTGCGGGCGGCCTGATCTTTTGCCTTTGACCCCGTCTAGTGTGACCAGGTAGCCAAGGTCAGCGATTTACACTTTTAGACGCCATTTTACTGTTTTTTGTTTTTTTTTACTGATTTTCTACTGATTGGATAATTGTCATTTTGGTCTTGTTTTATTTATTAAATTAAGCTCTTAATTCCGTACCCTGAAATGAAAACAAAGTGGCAGAATGTGTCAGAGAAATCCTTGGCTCTGTTCCTCAGTTCCTGTCCTCCTACTCTGCAACTAGCAGAAGAACTGAACATTTTGTTGTTTGATAGCTGGATCTCTAATTTATTAGACCACTTTGCTACCTTAGAAAACTATGTGGCAAAAAGATTGAGGTTAGCCGCATCGTGGTTTACCTAGGACATAAGAGTGGAGGAAAGCCTCTGCAAAAAATTAAAACGCAATTGGAGGAAATCATGATTCCAATGCTAAAACCCTCTACAAAGCGGCCTTAGGAGCTTCTGCAAAAATACATGCAATGCCATGAAAGAATATTTTGCAGTTCATATCAACATGGCGGATAATTCTTCAAAGGAAGTATTTAAAATAGTGAATGCTTGTGTTTCTCCTCAGGGACAAAGACTGCTATCATCCCCTCTGCAGGAACTTTGTGAAAAACTGTCAGTCTTCGATGAGAAGATTTATCATTTATATTCTTCCTTCTCGGAGTCTTTGTTGGAGGCTGTAGTCACTACCAAAGCAGCCACGGGGAAGACAGAAACCATCGCCTGTGCTTTCTCCTGTCTCAAACCATTCCTCTAATGAATTTGCCCCATCTCTGCGCATAGCTCCTTGAACGAGATATTAAAATGCAAGTCCCGAACCCTGGATGTTGTCTGCCCATCTGCACATCTTCAGACTTATGGCACAGCTCTTCATTCTTCCATTCAATAAGACATGGAATGCCTCACTAACATCTGGAGTTTTTCCCTCTTGTTGGAAACAGACATCACTGCTGCTGCTTCTAAGAAAGCCAAATGCTGACACAGGCGTGTTGAGCAATTATATGCCCATATCTCTCTTCCCAGGACCTGCAAAAATTCTGGAGAAATTGGTTAATTAACAGCTGTCCACTTTTGTGGAGGCCCATTCCATTCTCCATGATTCACAGTCGGGCTTTAGGCTTTAGCATGGAGACGGATCTCCTGGTCCTGGCAGGGTTCGTCAGGGATAATGTAGATAAGAGGATACCTGGGATGGTGCTGCTTCTTGATCTGTGAGCAGCGTTCACACTGTATCACACTCCATCCTGTTGAACAGACTTGGCAATCTGGGCATTCAGGGTAACGCTCTTTTGTGGGCAAATCCATCCCAACTGGTGTATTTATTACACCTGCATTTTTCATCACCTAAACCACTTGCACTTAAGCCTTCCAAAAATGCATCTATGTGAGAAACCAACATCAAAATGATTGGGCATGTTCTAAAAAAATAAACAGTACACATCACATGCTTTAAGCATGAGTAGTCGTCCATGCATAGGTAGGCGAATGAATGCCCGAAAAGGAACTAGTAGGCAGTCCGAAATAGCAGGTCACTGCCTCCATGAAAAAGTATGAGAAGGCATTCTGGAATAGTTTCTCACAGCATTCATGAAAATATATAAGCAGGCACCCTATAATAGGCAAGATGCAGTCTGCGTGGGACTGCACTCTGCAAAAGATAGTCATCACATGTTTGAAAAGGTATCTGCAGCTGCCCTGGAATCTATATGCCATCATATGCATGTAAAGGCAAGTGCAGGCACCATTCAAAACAAAATCATCGCAATAATGAATTTGGATAGATAGGTTGCTGTCTCCCTAAAAAGCCCCAAGGAGGCACCCTTGCATTTCCAGTTACCACCCGTATCAAAAGGCATAACTATGCACTCACGCATAAAAAGGTCATCGCCTGCTTGAAAAGCTTTGAAAATACACTGCTTAATAGAGCAGGCATTACCTGTATTAACACACATAAGCAGGCACTTGGGCAAGCAGCCACTTGCCCTAAAGGCATAAATACTAAGTCCACAAACTTGGATGTCAAAAGCCAGGCACAGCAGAAGTGACCCTTTGACCACCGGGTGACGTCACAGGAACTTTGACTGTAATGTCATCACAGGAAGTTATGTCAAATGATGTTTGAATCCAGTGAGGTACTGAAGTAAAGTGTGAGGTTAATAAAATTATTCAAAGACACAAAAGCAGAGAAAAAGCTTATATTAGATTTTAATATTATATTTAGTAGGCCAATTCAAAATATACCCAGATGCAGGTTCAGCCTGTAATGCTGAGTCTCGCATGTCTAGTGGAGCTTCAGATGCTCAGTTATAACATCTTATGATCAATGCTTATTGCTACCTCATAAATACAGACTTAGCCTCCTATGTGGAGATATAGACTCAAAAGCTCAGTCCAGTCTTCATACGATCAAATGTAGCCCCATATCACGAGTGCAGCCTCAAAGATCTAGGCATATTCTTGAATGAACAGTTATAGGCTCATCTAAACTGCGCACCTCCAGAGAATAGATGAAAATGCCCAATGTTGATTTATATGCTCACTTATATATGCTCAGGTATAACCCACACGCTCAGCACTGCTTCATAAAAGCTGGTTTACCCATGCAGAATTAGATGGAGTCTGATATGGTAATAGTTTCAGGTATAGCCATGAATAGGAAGGTGTAGATTCTTATATGCATGTGGGGCCTCAAACGTTTTAGTGTATGATTTCATTCTGCGACATATTCACAGGTTGGCCTCCCATATTCGATGTTCTCTCAGAAGCATTAGAACAGAGTCACAAAAAAAGTACAGCCTCGTATGCCTGCTGCAAGCTCATGATTTCATGAGTAGCTACGCATGCCCATTGCAGTCTAGCGTGTGCATGTACAGCCTCGTATGCCTGATGCAGGCTCGTGATTTCATGAGTAGCTACGCATGCCCATTGCAGTCTAGCGTGTGCATGTACAGCCTCGTATGCCTGATGCAGGCTCGTGATTTCATGAGTAGCCTCGCATGCCCCTTGTAGTCTAGTGGGCACAGGTACAGCCTCGTATGCCTGGTGCAGGCACATGATTTTATGAGTAGCCTCGCATGTCCATTACAGTCCAGTGTGCACAGGTACAGCCTCCCATGCCTGGTACAAGCTCATGATTTCATGAGTAGCCTCGCATGCCCCTTGCAGTCTAGTGTGCGCGGGTACAGCCTCCTATGCCTGGTGCAGGCTCATGATTTCATGAGTAGCCTCGCATGCCCCTTGCAGTCTAGTGTGCGCGGGTACAGCCTCCTATGCCTGGTGCAGGCTCATGATTTCATGAGTAGCCTCGCATGCCCCTTGCAGTCTAGTGTGCGCGGGTACAGCCTCCTATGCCTGGTGCAGGCTCATGATTTCTCGAGTAGCCTCGCATGTCCATTGCAGTCCAGTGTGCACAGGTACAGCCTCCCATGCCTGGTACAAGCTCATGATTTCATGAGTAGCCTCGCATGCCCCTTGCAGTCTAGTGTGCGCGGGTACAGCCTCCTATGCCTGTGCAGGCTCATGATTTCACGAGTGGCCTCACATGTCCATTGCAGTCAATGCGTGTACAGGTACAGCCTCTTATGCCTGGTGCAGGCTCATGTCTTCATGAGTAGCATCACATAAACATGAGTAGCTTCACATGTCCGTGAGTAGACTCACATGTCCATTAAAGTCCAGTGTGTACAGGTACAGCCTCTTATGCCTGGTGCAGGCTCATGTTTTCATGAGTAGCATCACATAAACATGAGTAGCTTCACATGTCCGTGAGTAGACTCACATGTCCATTAAAGTCCAGTGTGTACATGTGCAGCCTCGTATGCCAGATGCAGGGTTATGTTTTCCCGAGTAGCCTCACAGGTCCATTGCAGTCTAGGCGTGTACAGGTACAGCCACTTATGCCCACTACAAAGGTACATTATCAAGTAGAACTGATTATGCTTCTTAGGCTCGATGTTAGCTTCATATGTTTACATGCTTAAGCCCCTCCTCCTCAGGTACAGCCTGTATTGCAGCACAACAAACTAAACGTAGGCTTATCCTCATATTAGTAAGTATAGAGTTGTGTGTAGCGTGCAGTCATATCATTCTTGCATGCTCTGCTATAGATTCCCATGCCCAGTGCAGCATCATGTATTCTAGTACGGCCTCACATGCTTAGGCACAGTCACAAGTGCACAGAGTGGGTATTGCCTCTTTTGTGCAGATATAGACACTTAAGCACAGTGCAGTCTTGTGTGTTTGCATAATGCTTATTATGCCCAGTGGTGCCCCATAATTACAGATATAGCTTCACTTGAGCAGATTTAGCCTTAAGTGCTCATTGTAGCCCAATAGGAACATTTACACTTTCATATGCCCATGTCTGGATGTGCATGTATGAGTAAACACTTAAATGACCAGTAAATCTTCATGTGATTAGGAATGTTGAGAATGGCCATATGCTGCAGCCATAGCCTCCTGGGTTCAGGAAACCTTGCTCCTGAGCACTGTAGCTTCTTTAATGTATGACATTACTGTGAACTGGGGTGTTGAAGGGAGCTAAAGAACGATAATGGATTCAACCCGATCTGTGACTGGGGTCAGTGTCTGAAAAGTTTCAGCGCTACATCCATCATCTTCTTGTGTTTGCTTTGTTTGCCCTTAGTTGACGTGGGTCCCTTGCTCACGTTGCCACTGGATTCAAGCTAGCCTAGCTGAGGGGTGTTTCCCCGAAGCCAGTCCCAGGATGCTTGTTTCCGGTCCAGGGACGAACTGGCTTGGCAGTTCGGGCTGGACTATTCCCACAAGGAACAGGGTGAAGGCTTATTTGCATATGGATGGGTCTGGACTGGGGTGGCAAAGTGAGCTAAAGAAAGATGATGAATTCAACCCAGATCTGTGACTGGGGGCAAGTGTCTGAAAAGTTTCAGCGCTCGGTGCCATATCGCCTTGTGTTTGCTGTGGAATTTTAATACACAAAAGACTCATGTTCTGGGGTTAATTAACTCCAGTTTATTCACAAGAGAAGAGGGTCCATTGTCAGCCACCAAAGTAGTACACAGGCTAACCACATGCATGTAGGTAAAGGTAAAAAATGAGTTCCTAGTCCCAAGAGCACGGTAAAAAACCTGGGAGTGTTATTAGATCAGACACTCACTTCTAAAGATCATGTAAACCAAGTGGCTGGTACCTGCTTTCGGGCAATTGGAATGCTAAGAAGAGTGTTCCCCTATTTGCCAGACTGCCACAGGAAAACACTTGTGCAGGCGTTAGTTACCAGCAGAGTGGATTACTGTAACGGTCTTCTTTTAGGAGCTAATGAAGGTCAACTTAAAAAGTTACAAGTAATCCAAAACACGGCCGCGAGGACTGTCCTGAATGTTCCCCCTAGGACTCCATCTCGCCCCCTGCTGACTAGACTCCACTGGTTACCAGTAAGGAAGCGAGTACAGTTTAAGATTCTGTGTACCATTCATAAAAGCGTGATAGGTGAAGGTCCAAAATATTTGGCTAAAATTTTTCAGCCATATGTTCCTGGGCGCTCCCTGCGATCCAGCGATATACAGCTATTGCAGATACCCAGAATAAAGAAATCCAGACAAGGAGGCCGAGCGCTGGCCCATGCAGGACCAGTGCTCTGGAACTCTTTACCTCTTGAGTTGAGATCACTCACTAGCCATCTGGTTTTTCGGAAGACCTTAAAAACATACCTATTCACTAGTAATTAGCGCTTCCATTGTAACATGTAATACTCCCCTCTGAACACGACTATCTGGAGTTATATTCTTACTGGCAAAAGCGCGGAGATACCCCTTCGGGGGTCTATTCAGGCGCTATACAAGAATATAAAATAAAAAATAAATAAAATAAATAAATATGCTCAGTGCAGCTTCATATTCTCAGATGTAGCCTTGCATTACCAATATATACCAACCTGCATTATAGGGTGCAGACAATTTGCAATATGAAGTCATATGATACAGGAGCGGTCCGTGCAACTAAGTGCAGTGGGGCGGGTTGAGGAGGGAGTTGATAGATGACGACGAGAGAAAATTGAATTTAAAAAACAGAAAATCGCTTACCTTGTGCTCACCGCATCGCCAATGCCAGGTGTCACCTCACATGGCAAAAGTAGACTTATTTGCACATGGTAGTCCAACGCCCTGCTTCCAACTTGCTCCTCACTGCCCTCCTCTGATCTTGCTGCCCAGGTGCCTGCTTGCACAACAGGGGACGTTAGAGTTCAAGCCCCTTGAGGTGGTGGCTAGCAGGAGCGCAAGCCATGTATATGCTCCTTGGAGCATTGCTTTCATGAGTAGCCTCACATGGCAATTGCAGTTTAGGCGTGTACAGGTGCAGCCTCATACGCCTGGAACAGGGTCATGTTTTCATGAGTAGCATCACATGTCCAAGAGTAGGCTCATATGTCCATTGCAGTCCAGTGTGTACAGGTACAGCCTCATATGCCTGGTGCTGCCCAGGTTCCTGCTTGCACAGCAGGGAGCGTTAGTGATCAGGCCCCTTGAGGCAGAGGCTGGCAGAAGCGCAAGCTATGTATAAGCTCCTTGGAGCATTTCTTTCACTGTCTACCCTCAGGCTACAGTGCCAGAGCCACCAGTCAGATGCCTACTACATCACAGTCGGAAGTAGGAAAAACTGCGCCCAGGTAAGAAAAAAACAGTTTTTTCTGCCTGTACAAAATCTGAGTTTCTGCCAAAGTGGAAGCTGATGTGGCCCATCCAGTGGTGAGTTGGCTCTCTCAAATTCTGTGCAGCAGCAGGGGCAGGCACCCATGATGACCTTTTCCTCCCTCTACATGTCTTGGTGGTGGGACAGAAGGATTCTTTTGTCGCTCCTCTACCACCCTCATGGACATTGGAGAATCCTGAGAGCCTAGAAGTAGGGACAAGGGATGGAACTACAGACAGTATACACAGCTATCTGTTTCTGTTCCAGGCACTGCACTTACACGCAGAGGGTGTGATAGTAGCATCATGGGTACAAAGGGGAAGCCTGGGGAACTCCTACTCCTCCCAGTTCAGATTCTCCCCCCCCCCCCCCCCCCCCAGGGATCAAGCACTGGTAGGTTTGGATGAAAAGGCATGAGCAGGCAGTTACTTATAGGTGAACAATTGCAAAAAGGAAAATGCATGAGCAGGCACTGATGAATAGACAAATCACTGTTTGAATTAAAAGTCATATATCTGCATCAAAAGGTATGAGGTCACAAGCATAGGTAGGTAACCTCGGTTGTAAACAAAAGTATGAACTGTTGCATAGGTAGGCCCCTGCATGAATGAAAAAGAAAGAGTAAGTGCATAGGCAGAACATGATGTGTATAAAAAAGCATGAGCAAGCACTCAAAGATGGGAAGATCACTACTGCTATTAAAAGTCATGCGCACCCATTCTGATCCCTGCAAGCCCTTGAATTATGTCTGTACCTTACATCTGTGGTTCTCAAACTTTTGACTTCTAGGGTTCCCCACTTAATCTTTATTAATTTGGAACCAAGGGACCTACAGTGAATCATTGTTGGAATTTGGGGCCTAAGCATTGTCGATGATTTGAGGGGCAAAACAATGCACACAAAATATGGAAAAAAGCATTCATCAAACAAATAGACAAATGACTACACATTTAATTACATATCAATAAAAAGAACAGTGAATGTTCATAGAAAGGTTGGAACTTTTCTAAATTCCATTGAGGCCACTCATCGTCCATACTATATTCTGTTTAATGCACTAGCACTGCTCCCACAAATCAATCTGAGGATACAAACCTAATTTTTAACCTCCAGTTTCAAATACCGTCAGTATGTTTTTAAAATGTTCAAGTGTATATTTAGCTTCTTTATTTATGTACACTTTATTAATCTGTTAATATAATTTAATTTTCAAAGTAGTTGCGGACCCCCTAAAGAGGCTTTGCGGCCCCCCACGGGTTTCTGCACCACAGTTTGGGAACCACTGGGTTGGATGGCAGTAGAGTATGGTAATCAGTTTTTGTAACTGGCAAAAAGATGGATGGAATCTTAGCCAACAGTATCCAAGTCCCACCTATAATACTACTATTGCTTACTGTCACTATCTAATATTAAATCTCTCCTCAGGGGCTAAATCGCTCAGGTTGTAACTAAGAAAAACTGAAAAGTACTGTAGAGCCAACTAAATAATTCCCTGGAGCTTAACTAAATATCACAAGTTCTGGACTTGCCCAATGAGAACGCATGTGCCGTCGGCTACCACCATCTGACAAATAATAGCTTAAGTAAATTTGTAGATCATAAAATTAGGTATTTTTTGCCTCTTTCCACCAGCTTACTTTAAGCCCGGAGTGCAATGATAGACCCTGCAGCATTTGTAAGAAATCTCTAGGAAATGGACGGCAGTGAGTTCACATAATGAGAAATGGGTTTTCATGAATTTTTTTCATGTTTAATAGTGTGTGGTTCTTCAGCACAAGATATTAAACTGCAGGCTGCTGTTTGTATAAACGTGAATCAGGCAATTTTCTGAAGTAAAGTTAATGTGTCCGAAACTCCAGTATGTTTTTTTTTTTTGTTTTTTTTTTTACAGATTCATTGACAGCCATCTCCTTACAGAGCACCTCGATGCACACTCATTAAGAGTGCAAGATCAACTATTGTTAACACCAACTGAAGACAAAGACATATGTGCAGTTAATACAGTTAAATACCTAGATCCCCTTTATGGGAAAGAACAGCCAATGCAATTCATACCAGCTCTGTTAGAATCGACAACAATTAATACTGTTACAGTGCACTTACACCAGCAAACACATGCAAATAAAGACATTCTCTCTAACACTTACCAAAGAGAAATAATGTTATGTTATCATGTATTTGTAGCGCGCTCCGTAGTGGATGCTGCTTTTAGATTTAAAGAGACACAACCTTAAAACCTAACAGAGACTTGAGAAAAAGTTTGGAAGATAAATATTTAAAAGCCATGTTTTCAGCTGGCATCTAAAAGGGAGTAGATTTGTTTCTGCCCACAAACTCAAGCAAGTTGCACAGTGTGGCTTGTGCTGTAGAAAAAGCATGGTCTCTGTAAGTGAGATTCTCGTCCGACTGGTGACATAACGGTGGCGGCTCCTCTGCTAAGGCGGAGGAATGTCGCCCCACTGCTCAAAAGGACAAATAAAATGAAAATAATATATCATTATTATCTTTTATTTTTCCTATTGCAGTCAGTGGTGGGGTGGGCTGGCCAGAGCAGGGGAGCAGTGGTGTGCACTCCCTAAGTGTGCATGACTGTTTGCCAAGCCCTCTTGAGCCAGTCAAACAGTCATACACACTTTACATGTTCCCCACCAGACTGTATTACACAGCCTGGTGAGGAACATGCACAGGCTCCCTGTCTCCATCTGAGTGTCGAACCACGGCATTCAGACCAATCACAACGCTGCCTGTGTTCACCGGTTCCTCCTGCTGCCTGGAGGGACTGGAGACAGGAATAAGGAAGAGGACTGAGGAGAGGCAGCGGCCAGCCATTCCAGGTAAGTTCTACTTTTTTTCATCCCGCGGTGCACCACCCCTGTCAGGTAGCAGCCGCCACTGGTGACAAACAAGAATTGGTTTACAGGTCTCCGGAAGCATGATGGTTGACAGAAGGAAAATATATTGGTCCGGAAAGAGAGTGGTCTGAGGTTTAGGTGATCTGAGGTGTAGCCAGTGCTGACACTGCAGTATTGGCAACTCATAAATATATGATCTTCTGGTTCTAGTTATTGTAAGCACATGTGCTGCAGCATTGTGAGAGAGTTCCAGTTTATAACATTTTCTCAGACGAGTCAATATAGACTGGACCATACCAGTGATACCCATGGTATCCAGGTGCTAAGAAAGCTGTGGTCAATGGTATCAAATGTCGCTGACCACTCTTAGGAAGACTAGTGTGTCAATGTGTCCAATCAGGGGCCAATAGGATCATCTGCTTCATGTTCTGGCCAGGACAAAAGCCCACCTGTAGCACATCCATTATGATGGTAGATTCCGCAAAGTCCTAAAGCTAACACAAGGACTCTTTTTCTAGGTGTTTGTCCATATAAGGGAGAGAGATGGGATAGATGCCTTTTGATGCCGTGCTAGAACAGGATCATTTAGGGAACAAGTGGTATGGCTATTAGCTATGGTCTGCACTAGTTCATCTTGAGTAAGAGTCTTGATGACATCCTGTCTACAAAACAGATTTAAAAGATGAAGTGGGCACAGGAAGTGAATGATAATCAATGGTGTCCTGGAACTAATAAGTCGCCATGATCTAGATGCAAAGAAACAAGATCGTATGGCATGCTAATGCACATAACAAACCAACTAGAGTGCACTGATTATACTGAAAAGACTCATCCATCCTGAGAGCTATTAAGGCATACTATGCACAATACAGATCTTGCTATAAAAATATCAAGATGAAATGGAAATGTTGGAAAAAAAGGTTACATATCTTCAGGAGTTGAACAGTGACGCGCATACAGGATCTATTGTGCTATTTGATGTGATTACCATTAAAGAAGCTCAAAGTTAGTAAAATGAAGAACCAAACAAAACAGATTGAGACACAGTCTAATATTTGTGGAATCTGATGTTAAAACATATTAGCACAGATACATCTGCTGGGCTTCAAGAGATATTGGTGCTGCAACTGCACATTAATTTAATTATTGAATTCAATTTATTGTCTGATCAACAATCCAACTAAACACGGGACCTGATTTAGAGTTTGACGGACAACTACTCAGTCGCACATATGACTGATACCCTGTGTGCTTTAGTACAAGCGCATTAGGATATCATGCACTTATAATAAGGTGGATGTGATTCTTCTGTGTTTATGATTAAGTAATCCTGCACCCAACTCTAAATCAGGCCCATGGTGCCACTTTGGTCATGTTCAAAAGCATTGGATGCTAGACAGAAATAATTCAAAAGAGCTAATAATTTGAAAAGAAATCTCCTGACCTTTAGATGATATAAGCTTTGGTGCAACGCCAAGCCCTGCCAGCTGCCAGTGACCTCCAGAAATGGTAACTGGCCTTTGAGAAATAGCAATAGAATGCTCCTATTATCCAGTGCCATGGGGTAGTGGATACAGTTATAGCTGTTCCTGCTTTAGTACACGGCCGTTGCCATGGAGGTGAGCTAGTCCAGGCTACTCTTTAATTTTATCTGGCTCCCCTAAAATTTAAGGTCACGTTAGTTATATATACTTGGCGGATGAGTGCCAGACACTGTCATTAGTCTCACTGCTTGCCGGAGGATTGAAGGACTTGTTCATGCTCTCTCTTTGACCTGGTACTAAAAAGACAGGGTGGGGTCCACAACATTAAGTTTGCATTGTTAAGCGAGGCATCTCCCAATATGAGTTTACTCAGAGTGCAGGGGCAGACTGTAGCCACAGAGCTAGTGCTTGCTTCGGGGCCCCAATTCCACCTCTCAGCCTCTGTCCGCTGGCTGCACTCCCAGAGCCCTGCTGGGCAGTCTTGGAGTGTGTTTTTATGGTCTGGCTTGACAGTAAAGCTGTCGCCAGACAATTATGAGAGGGCCTTTGGCTCCATTCACATGTTGGGACCCAAGAGTTCATGTCTTGATTGGGCACAAGTTGGGTGCTTCCACTAAAAAATGCTTGCCCTCCACATTGATCCTTTTGTTTATTTATCCAGCTGCCTGAGCTTGAATTTTCAGGGGCACACACATACCATTGTAACGCTATTAAAGTGTCTTAGATAACTACATAATTTATGGTGTTTTTCTTGGACAGCAGGACATATGGGAGGAGGTCAATCACTAAACTACATGGATATTTAGATCTTGCTTAGCACTGCAATCCTCACTGTGGACCTTTTAACCTGCGTCAATCTCATGCTACAGTTCTTAGTTCCACACAAACACATACCTATTCACATGCTATTTACTAATAATGATTCACATTATCATACAACATGTTCTCAAAGCCAACCTATTGGCATTGTCAATTCTTGTTATAGTCTGACAGTGCAAATTGCTGTGTGTGTCCTCCAGGCCCAGGAGGCAGGCCACTGCAGCAAACACGGGTAGGTCGGTACTGCTGCATGCATGTTCTCCACCAAAATTCAGCTCATACTGAATCTCCTTCCATCGGTTAATAATGTAACACCTTTCCGCGCAGCTCAGAGTAGAAACCCCAGAATAATGCCCCCCAAATTGAATTCTTTGCTCCACTCACTGAGGAACTCCTTCATCCTATCCTTAATATGATCAAGAGTGGTTCCCCTTTGGACCCCGCCCCATTTAATATTCTAAAGTCCGTCATGCCTATCATCATCACTCCCATTGTCAATCTAGTCAACGCCTCTCTAGAATCTGGTTTAGTCCCCCAGGACTGGAAGATTGCTATGGTGAAAGCTCTTTTGAAAAAACCCCATCTAGATCCCAGGGAGCTGGCCAATTACCGCCCCATTTCCCTTCTCCCTGGAATTAGTAGGGTTGCGGAAAAATATGTGAACCGCCAACTCTTTGCACATTTTGAAACCTTCAAACTACTCCATTGCTCCCAGACGGGATTTCGTCCTGGCCAGGGCACGGAGACTGCAATAATGGCGGTGGTGGATGAGTCCAGAAAGATCTTGGACACTGGAGGGTCCGTAGCCATCATCCTCCTAGACCTTAGTGCAGCCTTCGATACGGTGAATCACCGTACCTGTTACACCGGTTCAAAAACAGTGAGTGACCCGCAGGGCCCTTTCCTGGCTGGAATCGTTCCTTGAAGGAAGATACTTCCAGGTGTTTGAAGGTAGCACCCATTCACGACCACTACCTCTGCAGTGTGGGGATCCTCAGGGCTCTTCCCTGAGCCCCACACTTTTTAACGTGTATATGTCCCCATTGGCTGAGATAGTTGCACCTTTTGGAATTCAACTTATCAGCTATGAGGACGATACGCAGTTTATTGTGGCACTGAACCAGGCAAAGCAGGCTCCCTTAAACCTGAGCTCCTGCCTTAAAGAAGTCGCTAGCTGAATGAGCTTGTCCCACCTTAAACTCAATGGCGACAAGACGGAGCTCATGTTGCTGGGTAACCAAGCAATTTTCAACCCACATACTCTGTGGCCGTCGTATATGGGACCCACCCCAATTCCTAAAAAGGAAATAAAGAGCCTGGGTTTCTGGCTTGACCACGAGCTCACTTTTAGAGCCCAAGCCAGAAAAACAGCTGCCATCTGCTTCGGCATGTTGAGGTCAACACGCAAAATACTGCACCTCCTACCTTAGAGCTAAAAAAAAATCCTAATCCAAGAGCTCATTCTATCGAGGTGGGATTATGGAAACGCCCTTTATTTAGGAGCCCCCACCTCAGTTATCTACAAACTTCAGGTGGTCCAGAACTCGGCAGCAAGACTCCTTACAGGCACAAACAACCGCTCCTCAGCCAAACCGGCCCTAAAAACACTCCACTGGCTCCCGATGCAAGAGCGAATATACTTTAAAGCTCTTTGCACCGCACACAAAAATTCCTATTCTTCACAACCTTATCAAACCCTACAAAGCAACCAGAAGTCTTCGCTCTAATGAACTACATCTGGCCGAGGTCCCCAGAATCAGGAAGTCCCGCACAGGAGGACGCCTTTTCTCCTACAACGCATCCAGGCTTTGGAGCTCCTTGCCTCTTCCCATCCGTCAGAAAACGAACCACCTCTCATTCCGCAGATAACTGAAGACATGGCTTTTCCCATAATTCCCATCTGCTCCTTACCGCACCTTCGCTGCGCTGGGATGTCTCCGGGTAGCCATGCTCTATATAAGAGCATATTCAATTCAATTCAATGTGCATGTGTGTTTCTCTGAGTTATCTGGTGCTGGCTTTGCAGCACAGCAGACCCTGATGTGATGACAAGAGAGACTGAGGAATAGTACGAAGAAGAAAGCATGGACAGTGGCGAACATGATTGAGAGAGAAAGAGTAGAGTGCGTGGACGAATAAAGCGAGCAAAGTTCTGCCGGGCTGGGTTGCAATATGGCATACTCTTTAAGTACACTTCAGTGATGCACAGATGAAGCAGCACACACTTGGTACAGCTGGAAATGAAAGTAGGTCTCTCTTCCATAGTGCATCTATGCTGCAGTAGAGGATGGGTCACAATTTGTGCCAGCAATGCACATGTGCTGAACAGAAATCTGCTTGGGCAGCGTTAAGATACTTTGATGCATCCAAATGCAGTTCATACTTCTGGAGTGAATAGATGTTGAAGCAAGGGTTAAAGAGTGGATATCATTTTGCATTCAATTTACATTTGCGTTTGTGTTTAACCATTGTCATCCCTTATGAATAGGAGGCCAATTAATGTAAAGTACCCACTTATAAATAAATTGTCACTCTCAATATCACCTTTTCGCAAGCATTGTTTAACCAATCTGCCCGTCAGTCCTTTGTTTGCAAAGAGTTAGGTACCACTCTCTTTTGTAATTATATCAGGTACCCAACTTCCATTGCCAATAGACCATGGTAAGCAATTAAATCAACACTCCTGTTTCCCTCTCACACACAAGGTACGTGTACACATACTTTGAACTGCCCAAGAAAAGCAGAGTGGAGCTCTCCCGGACATCTTCAAGTGCTGTCCATCTCAATAGATCAGCTGTCACTCCTGCTCATTAAAACCAGAAGTCCAGACATGTTGAAGGCATGGAAAAAGAAGGCAATTGCCCAGGGCCCCCATCTTACAAGGGCCTCATTGTAAAGTACTTGGGATTGTCAAGTCTTGGAGGTGTGCATAAAAACACGCTCTTTAAAAAAAGAAATTTGAGAGCTGGGCGTGCACTCACATATTCTTTTAACTTGTGTTTCACCTTGCTTCACCTCACCTGGTCTCCCTCTTTTCTCTCTCTGTACCTAACCCTACATATCTCTGTGCCTACAACTCTCACTCTAGCTCAACTATCTCCTCCTCGCCTATTCTTACCACTCTTCTCTCAATACATCACTCTCTAGTCCCCTCACAAACTTACCTCTCAGGCACTCTGTGCAAACCTGCACACCTCTACCTCTCCACCCCTTCTCTCATCCTCAACTTTCTCTCAAACTCTTCCCGCGTTTTGCAATTCACTGCTCTGTTTACATCTCAATATCTTTCTCTCTCCTCCATCGCTCGCTTCATATAAATCACTTCTTCCTCATACATGTCTTTCTTTACCTAGCATTGGTACAGCTCTCCACCTGCCTCTCTCAACATCTCAGCACTTTCTCTAACTCATTCCTCTATCTCATTTCTCTTCCTCGACCTTACCTCTCAATGTCCCTCCTCATTCATTTATATAGCCTCTCCGCCTACCTTCTCACTCTGTGTACCCTGTTTAGCTGTCTCCTCTACCTCACCTCTCTCACTAGCTTACTTGTTTCTCACTAAATCTCTTGGTTCATGGTCTCTACCTATTTTTCTTTAACATTACTTCCTCTCTCTTTATCTACTTCCATAATTCTGCTCATAAGTCCTACATCACCTCTCTTTCTACTTCTCTATAAACCTCTCCCTTTCTAGTTTCTTCTTTTTTTGTACATGTTTTAAATTAGATGCATTAAGTGTTTTTATTGTGGGACTAACCCTTATTTTAAACGTGTTTTTTAAAAAATTGTGTAATAATGGTAATACGTATGAAATGTGTATAAATGTGTTATATTGTACGTTTTTATTAACTGAACAATACATTTTTCAATCATTTTTCATTTCATTTCATTTCTCCCTTTCTACATCTCTGTCTCACCCCTCTCTTCCTATCTCTTTACCTCACAACTCTCCCTCTCACCTTCACTCTTTACCTCTGTATTAACCTCACCTCTTTTTCTCCACCCGACATCTGTCGTTCAATTTCACCTCTTCAATCTACACATACGCTTTCCACTCATCATCACTTTCTCTCTACTTCAGTATTAATTTTACATGAACAGTCTACTTCAGTATTAATTTTACATGAACAGTCTTTCTATAACTCCCTTGTCATACTACCTCTCTCTATTGTAGCACTTTCTCTCTACCTTGCATTGCGTTATGCTTCTCTCACTACCCACCTGTCTACCTCAGACTTGAATGCATTTCTCTTTTTGACTACCTCATCCCATGTTGTATTCCAACCCTCTCCTTCTCCCTACAGTTCTTTCCCCCTACCTCTAGCTCTCAGTCAATACCACCTGCTCACTCAAAAATATTACCTATCTCCAGACCTCTTTTTCCTATACCTACCTGTCCTCTTTCTACCTTTTTGTGGCCTTCTTTTTGGACATTCCGCTGTTTTTTCTTTACCTTATCCAACTCCCTATCCCACCTATGTCGCTCAAACTCTTCTCCGTCTCTGCCTTTTGTTTTCCCTCTAATGTCCTCTTGCTATATACTATATTATTTCTCTTTTCTTTCTCTGTCTCCAGTACCCTCAATTTCTCGTACTAATCTAGCAAGAGAACAGGGCCAGCTTTAGGGCTGTGCGACTGGTGCAGTCGCACTGTGCGCTGATCTGGAAGAGTGGCACTGACCTCAAGGAGGGGTGATGTGTTTAGCAATAACTTGTGATTTAAAAGCACCTGCTGCAGAGTTCCTTGTGGGTCTCGCTTCCAGTCAGCAATAAAAATGTAAAGATAACTCTTGTGATTAATGTTCCTGCTAGAGAGTGAGTGGCAGTTTTGACTTGCCATAAAGTAGCGCAGAGGGTTATTATGCCTGCTGCAAAGAACAGATCTGCCTTTTATGTGAATAGCTGAGTGATTAGTAAATCCAGCCTTTACCAGCTCTTCAAAATAAATAAAATGCAGGGGTTGCAAAATAGGCACCCTAAAAAAATGGCTCACATTTGCGGATTGCGCCTTTTTGCTAAACCCTGCTTCAGTGTTTTAAGTATTATGAAAAGAAGGGGGAGGATTGCCTAAAAGAGGCATGTTTTCTTGAATTCACTGCAAATACTATTAGGTCTCTTTGTGCGCGGATTAGTTCACACTGGTGAACCGCACCTTAATATATGTGAGGCCACGTTTGCTCAGGCCCCCTGCCTCTGCCCTGCTCAATCTGCATACATTAATGGGCCAGCCCAGCGAGTGACTGGGAATCACACCTCTGCCCAGCAGGTAATAGAGGCCCTTCTACCACCAGTGAGGCCACTCGGCCCCCAGTGGGTTGCTGGTGGCACCCTAAAAGCCCAGACACAGCCGGAATTAGCCTCCATGTTGCTCAGAAAGCAGCCCACAGTGCACCTCATATACCGGCCGATTGATGGAGTGCCCACCGCATTTGTATGTGAGAGAGGGGCTATGGAGACATGAGGGGCACTTTTGCTGGGTGGTAATAAGGGAATCTGAGGAGGAGGTCATGGGATGGAGGCGCCCAAAAAAGATTGTTGCACCAGGCACCACCAGCACTAAAGCCTGCCATGACAGAGAAGCATACACAAACAAAGAGACTGATAAGGCGGTGGTGAAAAGCCATGGAGCAATGCTCCCATTTTCACTGCTGCTGCGAGAATGCGAGTTTATCAGGAGGTTTTATTTGGGATTACCAATGGTTAGCAACCAAACCTAAAATTTGAAGCTCTATGTGTACATGCCTTATTTGATTAATATGCACTTACACCAAAATACCTAAGAAGTCTCTATTACAGAGAGCAAAAATGAATTACTTTATTAAAGCTTGCTCAACTTTTTTCTTGATATATTTGGCTTAAATAGCCTTTCATGTGTGTGCTCGATTTTGAAAGTTTAAAATATAATTCAACATTGTTTGGCATCAAGATGGGATGTAGTAGCTGGAATATGCTTTGAGCATGGATCCCAAAATATGCCTGCCCTGGGACACAAACAATCTGTAAAACGGCCTTGGTGAAGCCAGTGGGTCCACCATAGTGGCAAGGAACCTCGTAATTACCATTCCCATTATTATGTATTGTTATTTTAATTTTATAAGACGCACAGATACCCAGAGGTTTCACGTTGCCATCAGACACGTGCAGAATGAAGGAAGACTATTGATTGAATAACCAGGTTTTCAGGCTTTTGCGAAAGTTCATATAGATGGCCTCATTCCGAAGAGACGTAGGGAGTGAGTTCCACAGAGAAGGCCCTAGGCAAGAGAAGGATTGGCCACCCCTGCGCGACAGTCTTGTCCTAGTAACTGAAAATTTGGCCTGGGTGGAAAAGCGAAGAAGGTGAGGTGGATGATAGGGATGGACTAAGATGTTTAGATACTGTGGCACTGTAACAGATTTGATGTTATGCATATAAATCAAGGCTTTGAATTTGATACAAATTTCTACCCTGAGCCAGTGAAGGTCGCGGAGTGAGCCTGAAAAGGCCCTTCTAGGGATCTGACAGAGTAACCTGGCCTCCGCATTCTGCACTACCTGTAGTTTACGAATCACCTCCTTATTGGCTCCTAAATACAGGATGTTGCCATAGTCCAACCTAAAAATAATAAGGGCCTGTACCACAGTTTTTTGCGTAGGACCAGGCAACATCGGTAGGCGTCTAGGGTAGGTGATGGCAGTACCTGCGCAATCCGCTCGTGTTTTGTGGCAGTCTGCGAGTTTGTATTAATTTACTGCTGATGACTTTATTGCTGCGCTGCTAATCCCTGTCTTAATGTACTTTTCAATGTTTTGAAAACAAACGTCCTGCTTTTTAACTCATTGCACTTTGTATTGCACTTTTCACTTTGTCCCCTCGTACCTGAGGAGGAGGTGTGCTACCCCTGCCCCGTTCCATCACGGCTTCCAGTGCGATTGATTGGAGGGCAGGGCGCCATCTTGGTGCGAGTCCGGGATCCCAGCGGAACTGTATGCAGTGGTTTAGCTGGGGAAGGGGTTTCGCTATAAATCGACAGGCTGTGTTGGGCGCGATGCGGTGAGGGTAGGTGGTGGCAGTACCTACGCAATCAGCTTGTGTTCTGTGGCAGTCTGCGAGTCTGTTTTCATTTACTGCTGATGACGTTATTGCTGCGCTGCTTATCCCCGTTTTAATGTACTTTTTAATGTTTTGAAAACAAACGTCCTGCTTTTTTACTCATTGCACTTTGCATTGCACTTTTCACTTTGTCCCCACGTACCTGAAGAGGAGGTAGGCTTTCCCTGCCCCGTTCCACCGCGGCTTCCAGTGCCGATTGAGTGGAGGGCAGGGCGCCATCTTGGTGCGAGTCCCGGATCCCGATGGGACTGTAGGCAGCGGTCTAGCTGGGGGAGGGGTTTCACTATAAATCGACAGGCTGTGTTGGACGCGATGCTGCGAGGGTAGGTGGTGGCAGTACCTACGCAATCTACTCGTGTTCTGTGGCAGTCGGCGAGTCTGTTTTCCTTTACTGATGATGACTTTATTGCTGCACTGCTAATACCCATTTTAATGTACTTTTTAAGGTTTTGAAAACAAACGTCCTGCTTTTTAACTCATTGCACTTTGCATTGCACTTTTCACTTTGTCCCCACGTACCTGAGGAGGAGGTGTGCTTCCCCTACCCCGTTCCACCACGGGTTCCAGTGCCAATTGAGTGGAGAGCAGGGCGCCAACTTGGTGCGAGTCCCGGATCCCGGCGGGAATGTAGGCAGCGGTCTAGCTGGGGGAGGGGTTTCACTATAAATCGACAGGCTGTGTTGTGCGTGATGCGGAGAGGGTAGGTGGTGGCAGTACCTACACAATCCGCTCATGTTCGGTGGCAGTCTGCGAGTCTGTTTTCATTTACTGCTGATGACTTTATTGATGCGCTGGTAATCCCCGTTTTAATGTACTTTTTAATGTTTTGAAAACAAACGTCCTGCTTTTTAACTCATTGCACTTTGCATTGCACTTTTCACTTTATCCCCACGTACCTGAGGAGGAGGTGTGATTCCCCTGCCCCGTTCCACCACGGCTTCCAGTGCCGATTGAGTGGAGGGCAGGGTGCATTTTGGTGCGAGTCCCGGATCCCGGCGGGACTGTAGGCAGCGGTCTAGCTGGGGCAGGGGTTTCACTATAAATTGACAGGCTGTGTTGGGCACGATGCGGCGAGGGTGGGTGGTGGCAGTACCTACACAATCCGCTTGTGTTCTGTGGCAGTCTGCGAGTCTGTTTTCATTTACTGCTGATGACTTTATTGCTGCGCTGCTAATCCCTGTTTTAATGTACTTTTTAATGTTTTGAAAACAAACGTCCTGCTTTTGAACTCATTGCACTTTGCATTGCACTTTTCACTTTGTCCCCACTTACCTGAGGAGGAGGTGTGCTTGCCCTACCCCGTTCCACCACGGGTTCCAGTGCCAATTGAGTGGAGGGCAGGGTGCCTTCTTGGTCCAGGTCCATTCCCCAGGAGAATTTAATCTATGCAAGTTACCTCTGCCCCGTGACTCAGACAGTGCGCTGGGATCTCGGCCGTTGTCGTGTCCCTCTACTAATCGGAAGATTTAGCAAGCATTGTCAGAATTGGGCCCCCGTTGTGTACGACTGTGTTCAACTTTAGGCACGCACGCCACGCCTGCCCTATTGACAACTGGGCTGCGTGGTTGTAATTTCTACATAGATGGGACCGGTGTCTGGACGAATATCCCCACGATGCCTCTAATTGGTTTTATTTCGATTTTACCTTCACCATTAGGCATGCTAATTCCTCCTTAAAAGTCCTTACTAACACGCTGGAGCAGGCCCCCAGAGGCCCATGCTCAACCTTATAAGCACATTACTGGGTAAACAATGACTCCATCATTACCTGTATGTGAGCGCCAATTCATTACCACCAGGGACTCACACTCGAGACATGACATAGGATGTTTTGATTGGAATTAAATGTTAGTTTATCCAGATGGTTATATCTAAACCTTTTTTCTATGCAGAAAGCGTACAATTGAGTTGCACAGCGGACTGACCCTGGATGGGCTTCCGACATCCTTCAAATTGAGCCAGAAATCGGCACCACACTCCCGCATAGATCCACGAGCGAGTAAGCCTAACAGTTGGATGGCATTAGGATGTGCTATTTATAGGATGTTTAAGTCTGAATTTTGGTCTGACAGGCTTCTTTC
The DNA here is from genome assembly GCF_964261635.1 of Lissotriton helveticus. NCBI lineage: Eukaryota > Metazoa > Chordata > Amphibia > Caudata > Salamandridae > Lissotriton > Lissotriton helveticus. Next base: position 380,397,064 of record NC_136061.1, on the reverse strand, counting down.
TTCTCCAGATAAGGTACATTCAACCAGGGTTTGGTTGCCCCCTACCTTCCCCACTAACCCCGTCTTGTGGAAGACTCGCAGGAAAGGCTTACACTTCCTACACGCCACAAGTCGAGTCGAAACGTCGACAACCATATATCCCTGTGCCTGGACCCATCCTCCCAATCCCTAGTACGTGCCACAGATGACTACAATCTGTGATTGTACTAAATCAATGTAAATAGACCAGGTAAAATAGCATTGGGACAGACACCTAGATTGATACATCTGATCAATCTCACCGAATTTCTTTACTCTTTTCTCCTCTCTGGGAATAATTCCCCCACCCACTTACCTTTGAGCACCCTTTCTATTGCACGTTCCCCTTTGGGAGCAACCACTAAAATGTACAGCGATTTAAATCTATTGATGTAAATAAATTTGTTTTGTTACATATGAAGCCCATACTCTGCACATCCTTTCATGCATATTGTGAACAGGTTTATATTGAAGTACTGTGACTTATAAGGAGCGTGAATTCATTTTTTGGTCAGAATTAGGAATTGGAGAGTAATTCTGATAACGTGAATGTTTGGTTTGAGGACCATTGTTCTTCTATATTGAATGTCACCCAGGTCCACAAACTTGTAATGGGTCACCCCTTACCTGTAATGGTTGCCTGACCTTTAAGGGGCGGTGGATAGCTTGATTGCTGGACTGGCCGGGGGGGTTAGCCCCTGTGCCAAACCAGCTTACTTGGAAAAACAGCACGCTCCTCCCTCTAAGCCTTGGTTCTCAAATGCTCTTAAGGACATGAAATTGGGGTGTAAAAAAATGGAGCGCTGTTGGTGCCAGGAGTATTGCCCTTCAGCTAAGTCTGCTCTTCGAATAGCGCAGAGGGATTACTATACTGCTATCAGGAAAGCTAAAAGAGGTTACTATGCTGGGCGGATTGCGACGGCAAATAACAACAGTAAGGAGATCTTTGCCATTGTTAAGAACTTGTTATCGCCCTGTGTGGAGCAAAGGATTATTCCTGTCTCACAACAATGGTGTGAGAAGCTTTCCTCCTTTTTTATCGAGAAGATAACGAAGATTCAGGACAGCTTAGGAATACATTCCCCAGAACAAAGGATTCCTCTTTTGGTGTCTCCCTTAATTCCCAGCGTACCCACCCCCCGGTTTACACTATTCATGCCTGCAGCTGAGCCCAACATTCTGGCCATCCTTAGATCTCTTAAGTCGGGCTCTCCCACAGATCCCTGCCCGGCCTGAGTATTAGCTGGGGTAGCTGAGTAGGTCTGTTCTGAGGTAGTGGTGATTGTTAATCTTTCTCTTTGGACAGACACGGTTCCCGTGCGCTGGAAACAGGCCAAACTGTTACCCCTTCTTAAGAAACCTTCTTTAGACCCTTCGGTTCCTACTAATTACTGGCTTATTTCTCTCCCACCAGCTCTGGCTAAGGTTTGCGAGAAAGTGGTTTTCTGGCAGCTCGAGGCCTTTGCTGAAGCATCGGGTGCCCTTCACCCTGACCAATCCGGGTTTAGAACGGCCTATAGTACGGAGACTGCGCTGGTGGAGATGTCGGAGGCGATCAGGGAGTGCCTGGATGGGGGCGGCAGGGCGGCTTTGATTTTACTGGTCCTCTCTGCCGCCTTCAATATGGTGCCCCACTAGTTACTCCTTGCCCGGCTGTCATCTATTGGTGTTGCCGGTCCGGCATGGGATTGGATAAAATCCTTCCTGGATGAACGCACTCAGCAGGTCTGGATGTCTCCTTTCTCATCCTTGGTCAGGAAACTCTCTACGGGGGTCCCTCAAGGCTCTACACTGAGCCCTCTGCTTTTCAATATATATCTGACCCCTTTGATTTTTCTGGCAGAGGAGCTGGGAGCAAAAATGATAGCGTATGCGGATGACATCCAGTTGCCATTCACCTGGAAGGGTTCTGACTTGGACACTAATATCGCCCAGACGTGCCTTGCGTCCGTATTTCGCTGGCTTGCACAGGCCCATTTGAAGTGCAATGAGGACAAGTCGGAGGTTCTCCTATATGGCCAGTTCCCCCCGGCCTTGAGAGAATCTCTGTGGCCTCCAGATTTGCCTTGTCCTAATTCTGAGGGAGGCCCGGCAAAGAACTTGGGGGTGTGGTTTAGTGAAGATCTCCGGTTCTCAGATCATGTTAAAAAAATCACCGGAGTCTGCTTTGGCACCCTTAAGGCCTTAAGAAGGTTTTTTCCCTGCCCCCAAGAGAGGCCAAAGATACGGCAGCTCGTGCCCTCATCCTTTCCCGCCTCGACTATGCCAATGCTTTGTTCATTGGCATTCCTGGGTATTTGTTGAATAAACTTCAAATTATACAGAATGCCGTAGCCAGATTCCTGTTCAACATCTCTAGGAGATCTAGTGTTCAGCAGCATTTGCGGGATCTGCACTGGCTGCCGGTGGCCCAGCGGTTGCCATTCAAAGCCCTTACCTTATCTCACAGGGCCCTCCACGGCCAAGGAACTGGGTATCTTAGGAGGCGCTTTGCTCTGTATCTGCCCAGTCGATCCCTGCGCTCTGCCTCTCAACGTCGGATGGTTATTCTGCGGTTTCGCAGATCACGCCTGGGGGGCAAGTCTCTTTCTGTCAAAACAGCAGCTACCTGGAATGCTCTCCACATGGATCTACAGAATACCGAAAAATTTCAACTTTTTAAAAAACGTTTAAAAACGCATCTGTTTAGTCAGCTCATTTAATTGTTTCTTGCTCGCTCCACCTCAGCTCACTTACGCACCAGGACACTCCAGAGTATTTGTGCGCGGTATAAGCTCTTTATAACATAACATAGCATCCAGAGGATTTTTTTTGGGCCACTTAAGGATGGTGAAACAGGTTGAGGCGACTTTGACTGCTTGCTGCTTCATTGACAGTTGGTCGTCAATGATAATGGCTAGATTGCGAACCTGTTGTGCATGTTGTGGGAGAGCACCCATTTGCAGAGGCCAGTGCTGGGGGCCCCAGAGATCTTTGTTTTTTCCAAATATTAATACTTACTTTTTTTTGCCGTTAAGTTTTAGCTAGTTGGCTTGCATCCAACCTGCTATATAGAGAAGATAGCTTAGATGCTTCTGTGGTGGAAAGGGAGAAGATTAGTTAGGTGTCATCGGCGTAGGAAAAAATAGACAACCCAGCATCTTCAACATTCATAGTCAGAGGCCTGGCGTAAACATTGAACAATAGTGGGCTGAGAATAGAGCCCTGCGGTACTCCATGAGGAGAGGCATGGGGCTTGGAGCTGGCTGATGGAGAAAAGACCTGAAAGTACGGTAGGTCAAAAAGTCAGTGAGCCATTTGAGTGCTGTCCCGATAACTCCCAGTGATTGTAAAGCTTCCCAAGTAGGGCGGTGTGAGACACAGTGTCGAAAGCAGCACTCAAATCAAGCAGTATGAGTGCCACAGTTTCACCCATATCCAGGTGGCGCAATGTTTCCGTAACTCCTAACAGAGTGGTTTCCATGGAGAAACTGGTTCTGAAGCCACACTGTGATGTGTGTAAAAGTTTTTGGGAGTTAACGGAATGCGTCAATTGTTGGTTGACGTGTTTTTCTAATATTTTAGAAAAAGCTGAAAGTAAAGAGATAGGGCGGAAATTATATGGTTACGCCGGATTCGCGTTGGTTTTTTTCAGGAGTGGGAGGACCATGGTGTGTTTCCATTCAGATGGAACAACTGCTGCCTGCAGGAATGCATTGAGTAGCTCCATGATTAGCATTAGTGATGATGACTCGAGTTTCTGAAGTATGGCAATGGGAAGAGGATCTCTAGGAGAGACGGATTTTAGGCAAGTTAAAATACGTTTAAAAGTGCTGGTACCCATAGGTAACCAATTTCCTAAAGTATTGGATGGTACGGGGGTCTGCTTATCCAGTGGAGCGAGGCTGACTGATGTAGGGGGAAAGTTCACAGTTTGCTGCCCCATATTAGAAGTCCCGACGTTCAGTGCTGAGTGGATTTTCTCTACTTTGTCAATGAAGAACTTGGCTAAGCCCTCACATTGGCCGTCGGTGAGCACAGGAAGGATGGGTTGGCAAGCTGCGCCCGAAAGGTCTTTAACTAGTTTAAACAGGGTCTTGGAGTTGTTTTGTGCCGACGTAACGGTGTTACTCACATATTCAGCTCGGACAGTGTTGCATAGGGAATGGTACTCCCTTTTTGCTAATTTGCAAGCAAGTTTAAGTTCTGGCGCATAATCCTTCCTCCAGCGCCTTTCTAGCACTTTACATTTGGATTTCTCTGTTTTTCGCCTTTCAGAAAACCATGGGGCAGGAGGTCGGTGATTGTTCACTTTTTTAATGGATAGTGGGAGGCACGCATCAGTGAATGTAGCAATCCAGGAATGGATGGCGTCAAAGTTTGCTAGATTGACAGAAGATATAGCAGGAATGTTATTAGATAGGTGCTGGTTAAAAGTATATATGTCTAGTTTCTTCCAGTTTCTAGACCTTGATTTGGTGGCTAAGATGGACGTGTTAGCATACTGCAGATCCTGCCTCATGCCATGATGAGCCCCCCGTGAGCCGTAAGGTGTAGACCTTGATTCCTGAAAGGCAGCCACAAAGCTGATCTCATTCTGACCAAAGTCTCACAGAAAAAGGCAACACTTAGTTTTAAAGAGCACAATTGAGTACTGCTAAGAAATAAAGAATGCAAAATTAACCCTAAGGTTAATTTAAAATGGGATTAACGAAACATAAAATGGTTTGCCTGGGTTGATGTGATTTGGTCAAGTGGAGAAGCATGTACTCACGGAATGTGTCCCGGACACCTTCTACTATACAGGTAAAATATGTAACCCCTTCCTGACTCACCGGCACGCATAAACGTTTCAGTGTATTTTTATTTCAAGGGTTAAATTAATTTATAGTGTTCATCGGGGCATTACTCCTAAAATAAGTAAGGTGTGGGGGTCCAATTAGCATAATGCCTGTTGTCATCCTGAGAAGTGAAGTCAAGGTCTCGACAACTGTGAATTGAAGGTCTGTGCTTATGCTGATGTTGTGGTGACATTCTCCGTGGAGCCACTACTGCCGTGAGTGGCATTGTGGAGGAGGCCGAAAAATGTGGGATGGTATTCGGCTCCAAATTGAATATCACTGAGACTCAACTATGGTCGAATCATGAGCGGCACCATCAAGAGTGCACACAGCTGTGTATTTGAGAGTTAAACTAAGCGCAAAGGTGGATACAATCGTTAAACTCAATTATGAGACGTTACTTCAGTCTGTTATTTTGAAATTGCATTCTTGGAATGGGCTACCTATTAGTGTTTTAGGTTGTTGAAACATTATAAAAATGAATTTCCTTTTTCACCATTTTCCGTTAAGGGTTCCAACTGCTTTTTAAAAGAAGTTAAAAGGTGCATTATGTCGTTTTATTTTGGGGGTACAGGAGCTCACTACGTTCAATAAGTCTTCTGAAGTTACCCTATAGGCAGTGGAGGTTACAGTTGCCAGACTTTAAATTATATTTTTGAGCAGCGTTTGCAGGGCGTTTATGCACTCTGCTCGTTCCAGTAACACCAAATATATCTGTTTTGGGGTACTATTTAGAGTTACAGTCCGACAGCAGGCTTTGTTCTATAGGAATCTCAGACCAAACTATTACAAGGGAGCTGATTATTCAGTCAAATTCAAATTGCCACAATTTAAGGCAGTCTGCATTCGGTATTGTATTCCAGAAAAACTGATGAGCTAGGGGGCGAACCTTTATTCAGATAAAACAAGTTGCCCCAAGTGCAGATGTCATGAAGCAGACATTTTGCACGTGTTGTATATGAATGTCCTGTTTTGAAGGCATTTTGGAAGAATGTTGGTAAACTCGCTACTGCAAGATTGGGTTTTGAACTTCAGTTAACATCCATGGAAAGAATGTTTGCCTATAGTTTGGAATTCGACATTGGGCTTAGATGAGTATTGTCCATACTTATACTATCAGCCAGACTTTGTATAGACAGATCATGGGTCTCAGCAGTCGCACCGTGGGCTGCAGGACGATAGCCAACCATTCGGTAAATATATTGACACTGAATTGGTGTTGGCTAGAGTACGGGGTGTTCGATCATTTCAGAGGTTGGATAGAATCTGGGCACAGTTTAATTAGGATCTGTAGATCAAGGCACAGGAATGCTTATGGACAGGTAGGATGTGTGTACAAAATGTTTCCATTTTTTACGTTGTTAAACTTTGCCCCTAGTATTGTACTGTAATCATGTTATTTCCACACCAGCCTATGTGATATGGCATTTAGTGTTAATTTGGTTTATTGTTGTGCTCCCATTGGATGTTATGGGGGTTGTGATCTGATCAAATCTGATTTTTAAAAAAATTTAAGTAAAATCAGAGGAAATTGCACCATAGCTCTATCACTCCCTTGTCTTTAATTATAGTGAGTTTTATATTTTGCTATCCTTTGTATTCATATAAACTACATGCTGTCAGGTCTCATAAATAGAAACAGGTCTGTAAATCTTACACATCTTTTTTTCCTAATCCAGCAGGGTGCTGCCAACGTACACCTGAGCATTACTCAGATACATACATTGGCCTTTTTAATTTCTACATCGCCTCAGTATGCAAAACAAACCATGGAAATGACATTACTTTCTTTGAGTCTCCATGCACAGCATGCATTGCCATGAAAACGTCCACAGAGTGATCTTTTGAACAAAAAATTGTTACAGGAGAATCCCAAAATCCTTTGCAAAGTTGTTTTTAAATGTGATTAATGTTACCAGTCAGATGTTCTTTAAATGACCACCTTGCGCGACCCACCCCCCCTTGCGTGACCCACCCCCCCTTGCCCGACCCACCCCCCCTTGTGCGACCCACCCCCCCTTGTGTGACCCACCCCCCTGCGTGACCCCCGTGTGACCCCCGCCCGACCCCTGCCCGACCCCCCACCCCCTGCGTGACCCCCGCACCCTGTGCGACCCCCCCACAACCCCTCACACGGCCCCCCACACACGACCCCCCGCGCAACCCCCCCATGCGACCCCCCCATGCGACCCCCCCATGAGACACCCCCCCGCGTGACCCCCCCTCGTGTGACCCCCCCCTTAACACCCCCTTCACAATCATTGCCATTAGTATTCAGATATTGGTCACAAAGAATACCACTAGTCTTCAAATAGTGGTCACAATCAATGAGACTACCCTTCATTTTGCTCTTGAAATAGCACAAGAGCTGCAAATAAACCCTAACAGAATACTACTAAGCTTCAAATACTATTAATCTAGAATACTACTAGTCTTCTTTTAGCATTCAATTGAAGTGTTCATTATGTATTTGAAGGGTAGTTGAGTAGAACTAGTATTCCTCATTTGCATATTTCGGCTTGTGGGCATACTACTTAGTCTTCGTGCATACTAAATAAATACTATATTTTAATTGTAAATGAATAGTACATGAATACCGCTGTAACCACTGGAATCACACTAAATGAAGATCTTCCATTTTGGTGAGGGATTGCCACAAAACTAGACAAAAGTTCCGAGAGGATTGAACCCTGAGAAAAAGTGTCTTAAACTTCGATCCAATTTAAATTACTGATACTTTATACAGCACTTGACACTCGTATTTCCAATAATTATAAAGGAGAACTCGAAATTATCAATTTTTCGTAGTTTTGACCACTGCTACTGACCCAATTTGTTTAAAGCCCCACATGCTTCACTCAAAAAATCAAACCTGGGGATAGATATCATCCAAAATACAAAAGAAAACAAAGTGCCTGCTTTAAGATCTCAGTGTATTGCATTCATTTTCCCAAAAACACTGAGAGTTCAACCTTGCCCCCCAAGCCTTACTCCCCATGAATATATTCTCCTGACTACGGGCCTGCTTTGGATGTTGTACATGGTTCCTATAATAAGGCACAACACATAGATAGTAATCTCACTCTCATTACTCCAATTTGTTGCAGCTGTTTTACCACTTTTCTGGAATGTGGTCCACATTTTTCAAATAAAGTTTGAATTTCCAAACTAAGTGGGACCCTACCCTTAGACTTTTGGGATATGCTCAAATCAATTTAATCGAAAACTGTTATAAAAAGTTAAAGGTGCTAATGATAAGTAAAGTTACCTACTGTTAATAAAGATTGTATAGCACTGTTATATAACTTTTGATATACTTTGTTTAATAATTTACCAGCACAAGGCCAAAATCGGAAAGCACTTCAATATAATAGGACTCTCAAACTCATTAGGAATTATGGCCAGATTTCAAGTTTGACGGGTGGAGTACAGTTCGTAAGGATGGCCAAGTGCTTTAGGTCTGACACCCTGATGGATTGCCATCCGCCAAATTTAGAGATTGCCACTATCATGGCAGTTTCCTTCATGGTACAAAATGTTGGATGGCCCCATCTGTTTGGACAGCCATTCACCAAATTTCACAAAGTTTTTTCTTTCAAAACAAAACTCGCAGGGAGTGGTTCCCTCTGTGTGGGGGTGATAATTAGTTTTTTTCTGTCCCTCAATTCCAGGTATTTCCTGACAGAAATAAGGATATTATACCTTCCACCCTAAATAAGGTATAATGGGCCAGATGTAGGTCGGTCGGTAACGGCCGAAAATCGGTATTTTCGTCCGTTACCGACCGGTAAATAAGATTTGGTATTTAGGGCCCAGAATTTTACAGATTCGGTAAATTTACCGATCGGTAAATTTACCGAATCTGTAAAATACCGAATCGGTATTCATACCTATTCGGTATTTTTGCTATGTAGGTGGGACACTTCTGAGTCCCACAACCCTTACCGATTCGGTATTTTACCATCCAATATATTTGATGGTAAAATACCGATTCAGGTGTGCATGCACATGTGTGCATGCACACCTGTGCCATATGACAGGCAGACCTGCCCTTAGGGCAGGTATGCCTGCCACATGGCCCCCGAATCTTTTTTGGGGGTGCTAGAGGGTGTCAAAGTGACACCCCCTGCACCCTTGTCAAAATCTGTATTTACCAATTCGGTAAATACCGACCGGTAATGCCCCATTCATTCCTATGGGGAATGAATGGGGCATTACCGGTCGGTATTTACCGAATCGGTAAATACAGATATTTACCGATTCGGTAAAAGGAACATCTGGATGTTCCTACATCTCCACCCCTTAGATTTACCGATTTTTTAATTACTGAATCGGTAATTAAAAATCGGTAAATCTATTTTACCTACATCGGGCCCAATGCTCTTTCTTCACAGCTCCCAATCATGTCCAATTGTAAGCACTAAGAAAATGCTACATGTTGCATAAAATCACATAAAAAAACACAACTGGATAACAGATACTCTTAGGGAATGCAAGATGAAGTAAAGTGTGAAATGTAAACATGGACTGCATCACAGACATTTATGGCCTAAATGAGTGGTTTTAGCACCTTTTTGTGCACTCTGTATGAGGCCAGTGACTGGATGCACTGCAAGAAGCTCCCACTGCCCCCATTCTTAATTTCAGAGTTCTCAGTTGCGCCCTGTAACCTGAATGTATTTATAGAGACACCTGGAGGTGACAAAGTTTAATTGTATGTGCTATTCAAGAATCACATGCTGCATTGAGAAAACTAGAAAAGCACATATGCTCTTTGGGTATGTAAGATGCAGTAACATGTGAAATGTAAACATAACTGCATTACCTCTCGTGAATTTCCTGTTTTGAGCTTTGAGAAAGAGATCGGGCCACTGGCGACGCTGCAGTCTGGTTACATCGGCCTGGCTGCTGCTTTAGTCTTAGATTAGCGGTCCAAGCAGAGCACAGAGTCCCATGGTCTCCTGCTGTGGGCTCCGTGCGCCACTTATGAAAGCTGTCAAGCAGGCTGCCCCTCCAGGGATAGTGGAATTCTGGGGAATTGAGTCCAGATCCCAGTAGTTTAGCTGAGCATCCTTCATTGCGGTCTTTGTGCGACACAGATAAATGCTTCCAAAAGGTCTTCTCCCCTCCAAGGACAGGGGGTGGTGGGAGATTGAGTCCAGGTCTTAGTAGTGCAGAATAGCGTCAAGTAGTCTTTCTCTCACCACGGTAAAGCCCTAAAGGCAGTCAACTGGCAGTGCCCAGCCCCTCTCCTGCTTCTGGCATGGAATGCCCATCTGCAGTTCCAATGCAGCCTTCTCCAGCTGCTGCCAGGTAGCGGCTGAAGAGAGATGGCCGGACCACTTGAGGGTGATCCCTCGGAGTTTGCAAATGAGGTACCTTAAGTTGCAGTGGCCCAGAGTGGGAGCATCTTGTCACACACACATTCTGGTCAGCTTTGTGGTGCCAGCTTCGCCCAGACCCTGCTTCTATCCTCTAGGCTCCTTGGTGGAAGTGGCTCAGACAAGGTCTTCGTGTCTTCGGGTCCAGCAGCACGTGCAAGCCTCATTCTTCCTAAATACATCTGCATTTGTATTTGGGTTGGGAGATAGGTGAGCACCAGAGGCTCGTTCAAGGTGCATGTGAACATCCCCCATGATGAGGAGAACTGCGATGGTGAGTGAGCTTTGTGGAGTGGGAGGAGGGGTCCTTAGTTGTAGAGGAGACTTGGGTGGAGGGGCGTGGAGCAGGATGAGGTCTGGGGTTGAACTGCTGTCAAGGATGGGTGTGAGTGTTGATGAGTGCGATCAGAAAGACGTGTCACCCCGGTGCTCCTAGAGTGGTTTCATTGGTGCCTCAAATTTTGCCAGGGAGAAGGATGGCTTAGTATGAGGGAAGGTGACAACAAATTAGTACAGCTTTTTTTTAAAGAAAGATACTATTTGACTGGTAAAGTGATAGAAACTGTTGATGCTTAATAAAAAAAGACGAGTAAAAGAAATGTGCAATGTATTTGAATGTGTTGAGGATGAATGGTGTTAAGAGAATCATGAGATGCAGCAGGCAAAGTCACACTCCTGCTTCCTTATCCTAACACCGATGGGTGCTCCGGGCTTGCGTTCCTGGCCATGACCCTTTCAATCTCTGTCCGATCTTTGCAATATTTGAAGCCGCAATCTTCTTTCTTCCACTTATGAATGGCAGTAAGTGCCCTCGAGCACGCAGGCAGTCCCCACCTCACGAGATCGAATATTAGCGAATGGACTGAGGAGCTGAGAGCGCTTTGTGCAGCGCAGACTCGACGCTATGCCTGCCCTCTCGGGGGTATGCGCAGGAGATAACTACCAATGCCGCTCTTTGAAGAGGACGTTGTGTTGCTACCTCCTGTGCGCTTCAAAACGAAAACAGGGAGTGTGTGTGCCTTATTGGACAGGAGGCGCTTCTCGGAAAGAAGGCGGCCCTGCTGAGATGTGCTGTGCTGGTGCTGTCGAACTGAACGCACAGTGGTCCTACTGAATGTACGTCATGCCCCATTAAAAACCCAAGCCCTCCCCTGTGAAGTGTTGACATTGTCCTTGAAAAGGTAAATAAGCTGTTGATTCTGAGGCCTGGATCGTACCTTCCTTCCATATAAAACAGAGGTGCTCGTGTCCCAACACAAAGACAAGCATTGTAATCATTCAATTGCTAAATCCGCCATTTTAACATTACCGATCCCGAAGAGCCGGGTGATCCTAACCACCGTGACCGAGCCACACCCGAAGAAATGCCAGGTGTCGGCTGAATAGGCCAGTGTGCCGAGCTGGCAATCCCCAGACCAACAGGACACACATCCCAGGTGCCGGGAAGGCCGGCGTGCCACGGCAGGCCACCTGCTGTCTTTTCACCCACGGGCAAATGGTGCTCAGCCAGAAATATCAAACGTCAGCGAGACAGCAGTCAGCACTGTACCCACGAAGCACCCTCCGGCCTTTCTGCAGCCGACACCAACATCTGAGCATTACGCGCCAGTGAGATAACAAGCATTGGCAAAGCCAATAGGTGTGATGTTAGTTACCAGCCTTTTGGATTTGCCAATGTTTATTTTGCTTCTTCATAGATTTCGTAAATCGTTATTGTTGTGGCGGGTCTTATGGGTCCTCCTCAATATATGTATAAATTAAAAAATTGTCTAAAAACACAAAAAGCTGCAAAAACACATTCTGGATTAGTCGCCTGTAGCATAAAAGGAAACTACTTTAAGTGTAAATAAGCTCTTTGTAAAAGAGCAAGATGCCGTGATTCAAAGTGAACCTGGCCAATGGCTTAAGTAGGGTGATCCACTGCCTCATGCTGTATGCTGTAGGGGGCAGAATAAAAATGTGAATTACACAACCACAGACCAATGGATGAAGAGGGCTGGCTGAAAGCCCCTGTTAGTACATTATACATATATTTTTGTTCAAATCACAAAGCAGCGACTAACACAATACATAAAATGCCCCCACATACAAACACAAACTCTGATCTTCGCAGTCTTCTGTGACTTGACAGTGTGAACAAAAGTCACCAGGTGAACTCAGTAATGCGGAACACAGATAAGTCCCTCCCCAGTTCTTCAAAGAGAGAGCCCAGCCTAATTCATCCTTGGTATCCACTTGCTATACAACTTCTACCATTCCCATCCTCAGCTAACAACCTAAAATGTAACACCCGCATCCCTACAAAGGTTTTACAACATTTCCTGATCACCTGTTTGTTATCTAGTTAATATTTTGTTAATGCACATCACTAACATGGATGGCAGCTAGAGCATATGTCAGTATGGACAGAATCAAACCAAGCCATTTAAGGGAAGGCCATCATTGACACTGATGCAAAAAGAACAGATGATGGATGGAATGCTGAATCATGTGAACATTCACCCCCAGTTACAGATCTTGGTTAAATTCATCGATTTTTTGCACGCCACACCATTCCAGTTGAGACCCATCCATATTTAAATCAGTCTTGACCCTGTTCCCCATGGGAACAGACCAGCCCGAACTGTAGGGACCAGGTCCTCCCTGGACCAGGCACAAGCATCGTAAGACCGGTTTTCTAGGTTTCACCCCTCATCAGCCAGGATAGCTTGAATCTGGTGGCATACCGAGCACAGGCCCCACGTCTGTGCATAACCTTCCCACTTAGGGCGACAAATGCAAAAAGAATAGATGATTGATTGATTCAACATTCTGTCCAGCATTCGCCTCTGTCACAGATCTGGGTTAAATCCATCTTTTTTTTCATGCCACGCCATTCCAGCTTAGACCCAGCCACATGTAAATCAGTCTTAACCCTGTTCCCCATGGGAACAGTCCAGCCCGAACTGCCAGACAGGGTCCTCCTTGGACCAGAGACAAGCATCCTAGGACCGGTTTTGGGGTTTCACCCCTCATCAGCCAGGATAGCTTGAATCTGGTTGCGTAGCGAGCACGGCACCCACGTATGGGCATACCCTTCCCACTTAGGGCACAAATGCAAAAAGAATAGATGATGGACAGAATGATGAATCAATCAAACATTCACCCCCAGTTGCAGACCTGGGTTAAATCCATCGATTTTTGCATGCCACGCCAGCGGCAAAGTGAGCAAAGGACTCACGTCTGGGCAACTTAGTTGACAGGGTATGCCCAGACAGGGGTCCCTTTCTCACTTCACGACTCTATTCAAGCTAGCCTGGATGATGAGGTTTTACCCCGAAACCTGTCCCAAGATGTTTTGTTTCCGGTACAAGGAAGATCTGGCTTGGCAGTTCGGGCTGGACTGTTCTCATGAGGAACAGGGTCAAGACTGATTTGCATATGGCTGGGTCTTAACTGGGGTGGCAAAGTGAGCCAAAGAATGCTGATAGATTCAACCCAGATATGTGACTGGGGGTGAGTGTCTAAAAGGTTTTAGCGCTCCGTCCATCATCTCCTTGGGTTTATCATTGACACTGACAGCACAGTCAGAGACATGGTAGACTGAATCTGCCCAGGTGACATGTTTGTGCTTAATATCATATGACGTTGTGGAACGATAGCAATCCCAGAATTCCTTGCAGCCATCAATCTAGTATTTACCGTTTCCAGCCACCTCTGTAAAGGATCCTTTGATTACTATATTATATTCATAATGTGTGTTGCAGGCTAAATACACAAAGGCTACTGAATTCTAGCTTTCAGATGGAACAGCAGCTGTTATTAATAGCACATTCAAATATATTAATTTTTCTACCTTGAAAAGCTGAACGGATGACGTGGTTTTCCAAGAATTCAAATCTGTGGTCTGTTATTTATTTTTCCCAGCATCTCTTTATTGGTTTTCAAACTCAGCCATAACAGTTTTATGCAGTTCGTGAAAGCACACAAGCATATTAACCAACATTATGGTTATACACACAGGGGGATAACAATTTCGCTCATATGTTAGCAACAATTGAGTTATGTGACGTCTCCCCATCCTATAGGGTGTACAGAAGTGTACACAGCTGTGCTCTTCTTCAATGAGGAGGTACAGGAAGGCCCTGAGGCCCGCATGAAAGACATAACCATGACAGAAAACCATTACAACTCTCACTCATCCGGGGAAAAAACTATAATGCCGGGTGTTAGTCACGGTCGCAATTTCGAGGATTACCCCTTGTTAGTGATTCTGGGCGCTGCCCTCGATAATCCTTGATCTGATAGGTACTAGTCTCTCATAATGTGTGAGCCCGTCCTGTGTTATCTCTTCAGTGAGTGTTTGCACTGCCCAAGGGGTATCCTTGGTGCGATTACAGTCTATGCCCATGGGTCCTCAATGTGGGTGGGGTGTGGTGCGCTCCAGGCCGTGGTTCGATATCCACCCAATCATGAAGATTCAAGTCCTTCTGTGCCCTTCATTCAGGGCGGTTTGGGATTTCAGCGCTGTCAGGTTATCGACCGATGTGTCTAGGGGAGGGCTCTAAGGTTCTATGAAAGTAGTTTATCCCACGTATCTGTCCCCGCCGCCCCTCATTTGAGGAGATTATTGAGCCACCATGGCCACTGTGGGTACCTGGGTGACTACCAGGCAATCGCGATACTCCACTTAGCCAAAGCTTATACTAGGGCTTACAAAATTTGCTGCGTGGTTAGGTTTTTTGGTATTGGGCATCAGCCCTAAGAGACATTGGTCTGGGGTCTGTGGAAGGGGTTTGCTCGTGATCCCAGTCATAGTCTACACCATGTCCTCCCAGTACCCGGCCACAACGGTATGGGACCAAACCATGTATTGGAAAGTTGCTGTCTGAGTGGCATCTAGGGCATTCAGGCTTTACTCCTGGCAACAAGCGGTTCAACCTTGCAGGTGGGTAGGGTGAAGGTAGTTGAGCTGGGTATACTTAATTCTCGGGTTCCTAGGCACTGTTTTTACCTGCCTCATCACCCTTTCCCATTGCCCGTCTGTCAGTTCCTGCCCTAGGATGGCTTCCCATTTACATCGCAAACCAGGATACTCTGAGGTTGAGCTAACAGACGTCTTTTATGAAGATCTGCTTGAGGGAAAGGGTCCCTGTGCAACATTAACCACCTGACTTAGAGGTGGGCATTACATTCGGTCCTGCTTACCCAGTGCCCTGTTATGAAGTAAGCAAATGGCAGACAAACTACTGAGAGACCCTCTTATGGACCATCATTTTGTTTGCCATAAAGTAGTAGCAATGCCACCTGCAATGGTGGTAAAGTGGGTGCTCAATCTAAGGTCACAATCTACAACCATTTTTGTAGTCAACGTCACCATGAAAGTCCACCATGGATTGATTTATCTGTTGTTCTAGTAAAGCACTCAAACCATAAGATATTGACTCCAGTTCTTGCAGGTCAGGGATAGTAATGTTTATCTTTCACCAATGAGTACATAGTCCCAACCGCACACTGGTAAAACACTCCAGCATCGTAGAGACACCTGTAATGTGGGCATTGCAAATATACACCGCCTTTGGGGGGGGTGGGGGGAGCATTCCTGATGTGCATATATGCTGGCGAGTTGAGCTTGTGTCTCTGTAGTGTGTTAACATAGATTGGAAATAGTATTTTAGCATAAATCAATCAATCATGAATCTTGTATTGGGCTAAAAATGGCTGGTTCTTAAGAAAACAAGGTATGAGGTATCCTTACATCAAAAGATCTGCAACATTCTATCTCTTATATTGAGTCTTAATACCGCTTGTCCTTGTTCCCTTTAAAAGGGGTTCCCAGGGCTTTGTCTTCAGCAGATCCCACTGCACCACAACCGAAAGCCAGGAACCCTCAGGCCATTTCTATGATGTGTACCTCAACATTAATACGCAAAGAAGTATATACCAAATTGAACTCCCCACATCTAGAAAATCATAAGCAATTTAAAATTGTTTTGGTTAGACGCTGATTACAAACTCAGAAGAGAGCAGGTTTGAATGTGAAAAGTGACTGCATATTCACGCAAGTTTCGTCCTGAAAATAGCATTTCCCTTCTGACATTTTCTTTTTTACATGCTTAAACATATCTTTATTGCTTTTAATAATACATATATCAAAAGCATTGGGGGAGATACAGTAGAATTCAAGCAAATATTATTATCACCTGATGAAACTATTATCCTAATGGGGGCAATCATCTTAATACAGTGACTTGGCTCAAAATGCTTACAGCTATTAATAGAAAATAATGTTTATACATCATATGGGTACATGGACCACATAAATAGGTGCCGTCTGCGGTGCGTGCCACAGGTTAGATACAGCTGCCCCAGAAGAATACTAATGTAAACCCCCTTACACCAGAGCTTTTTGGGTTGCTGCACATTGTGTGGGTCTAGTCGTGCTCATCTTGTAGCTGCTGCATTTTTTCCTCTCAAGTTCCAACAGTGCTCAAGATATTATACTGACAAGTTCTAAGGTTCAACCTGCCACCAAGTCCCAGACCAGCCTAATAATCTCAACTAGCCCTGTGGCTGTCACAGGACATCTGGGTCGAACCTGGACCCAAATATCTACAGGTGGCCCACTTTGCACAGGTCTCTGAGGTTTTCTTATTTAGAGTTTGGGTGGGCGTTTTTCTGTCTACAAACTCCCCAAAAACGTGACAGTGAAAATCTACCATATTATAATTAGGAGAGCTTTTTCCACCGAGATGTCTGAATCTACCATCAGAAAAGCCATTTACAAGAGAAACACTCTACTGGAACTTCAGCTGGTGCCTGTCACTGAATTCCACCACAAAATGTAAGCACTAGCCATGAAACCTCAAATGTAGGGGCTACAACCTTCACACTGCCCACATATTAGATTGTTCTAACACGCTGGGGTGTTTCCCAGCAGGTTAGGGACATTATACTAACATATCAATGTGGTCAGCCTTCCTTTCCATGGAGGCCTTGCAGGAAGCTACTTACGTTAGACATGGTAGTAAATCAACCATTCAAGATCGGGCAGATGATCTGCCAACATTTCTGTCAGAGTTACCTCCAAAACATTGGTGATGCTGAAGGAACTCTTATCTCAACAAGGACAGAAATGCTTCGGGTGCCACAGAGTGAACATGGATTGGTATTGCCTGAGACTCTCTGTTTCTGCCCTTCTCTAAATCAGTGCCTCTGCTTTGTACTAAACTTTCACCTGCATTGGTTCCAAATCCCTGAAGCTCCTTAGCAACGAAAAAGAAGGTGGAAGACAGTTTTGTTGGTGGCATGGAATATGTTTGCAAACATCAAACTGTGCAGAATACACTGTGAGCGCTAGGCTACCTAGCTCTGATTTGACTGGGTACCCAAGAGATGTTGGAGCAATAACTTTTTAAAATGAGGAATGCTAAGAAATTTGTTGCAAAAGTTACTTACCTGTAATTCTCCATCATATTCTTCGCTAATTTTCTATGAATACTGAACAGATTCACATGAAGTGCAGGCTACTGTGATACTTTATAACAGAAACATCTATCTTCTTTTTAAAATATATGCATATCTGAAGGTACATTTTTTTTAGATAGCTAATTATACCTGTAAAAGTGAAAGTGGAAAAGTAGTGGCTGCTAAAGGTAACTAATACATCTATTTTCAGCTGACGAATTAAAGAGCATATGCAGGAAAATGAAAAGGCCATACTACGCCATTGAGCCTCAAGACTGACCTGACTACACTGGTAGACTTTGACCGGCAGTTCAGTCTGAAGCTGGAATAAAATTGTGAGTAGCTATTGGAGGACTGTCCACTTACATTCACTTCCCTGGTCTTCTGGGAGGTTGTTTGGGTTGTTTATAGACCAAGGGAACATTCTCATGGCTGAGAATTGCCTTTTCCCCTGGAAGTCTATGGCTCCTAAAGGGATTTGCTTACCTTTGGGTAACAAATTATGAAGCAGCATCTTATCCAGCAGTTTTGGACTGGTTAAATGTTGTAATCCCCATATGAGTGAGCACATAATTGATAAACCGTTTCACTGACTTCTAATCTATTTCGAGCATGAGCGAGCATTGGGCTGGAGAGCAAAGTTGGTGTCAAAAGTAGGGAGTAATAAACTCCAATTTTCATGGAAATCTAAAATCACGATAGAGAGGAGAGTTAGATGAGTTCTTAGGCTAGTCTTGCTCCTAAAAAATATCATATTGTTGGAACATAGATGTTAGCTCTAACAAGCATTGAAGCAGAAGTGATGACAAGCAGGAAAGCGTCTTTCCAAGAAATATGTTGCAAAGTGATATTGCTCATAATGAAGGTCCATAGTTTTGACAAGGTCACCTTTAAAGCTCCCGGAAGGGTTTGCTTTCTCACAGCAGGGAAAACCTTTTCAAGACCATCTGAAAAATCTTTTGTCAGTGGATTGCCGAATAAAGGGCCCTGGCAGGACTTTTACTGCAAACAGTGATAGTAGCTGAGATAACTTTTATTTAAGAAAACGATATATGGTATTTTCTCAGACCTAAGCAGTAGAAAAGAACCATTTCTTCTTTTCATGGGGGTCAAGGCATTTCTCCTCCCACCAAATGCAAAATCTGTTTTACTTAATGCCTGTGCTGTTCTAGTGGAGAACTGTAAATATGTTATGTACAGAAGTATCTTGAAGATGTCTATTTTATTGTAGTAGCTGATAGTAGATAACATCTCCACCATTCCTATTAATAACCCCATCATAAATAGAGGTTGTCTTAAAGTGAAGATTCTATATATTAACTACAAGCCAATATCATACAAAGACCCCTTGTCTTCCATTCACATGTTCATGGATATGGGCATAAGGATTAAATCTTACTATTTAAGGGATTTATTGATAGGCCTCCAAATTCAATGGGTTTGCTTTGCCAGATGCAGCACCTCTGGGAACCACAACAGGTGTGGCAATTCTTAGACAAATGTGCTCCTTCTCTTCTTGACTGTTTCCGGTTGATGTTTCTGGTTGATTATCACTTTCAGGATCAGATTGTGACAAGGATACAGAAATATAATTGACCAGGTTATCAAAAGCACACTGGCTCCGCATCTGATGTTCTGATACCTGTATGCAAAGACAAAGCATTCTGCATTTTCATTCTGTCATGAAAAAAATCTGGTTGAGGCTTTCCTCAATGATAGTATTTGGCGGCAGATGGAATTTGAAATGACTAAGATTTGACTCCCTGTGATTGTCCTCCTGGAACTATAGGTTTGGTCATTCTGTGCCTCGAGCAGATCAACCACATGTCATTTGCTGCTAGTGTCATACTCCTGGCGATAGTTCAGCGCTGGAGAAGCTCCTCAATCTAATTTCCCACTGCTTAGGCAGGGAGTACCTTGTTGTTGTATTGTATTCATGTGTGTCCTTCCAGGCTTGGCAAACGGATTTTAAAGGCAGGTGAATGGTCCTCAGTTACAGCATGTTTGTATGACTGGCCCAAGATGTTCAGGGACCGCATGTGCTAAATGTGAAACTCTCTGAAGGTCTCTGTGTGCGGAGGCATCCCTCAGTACTGTCTCGGATGACAGTAGTTGGTGTAATTGAAGTCTACTTATCGTGTTCATGCTCTTCATATTCTTTGTCTGCCACATAAATAATTGCAAAGCTGCCACGGCAGCATCAACCTGCCTTTCCAGTCTCCTGAGTATTGGCCACAATGGTGCTCACTGCAATGTTCTGTGGTCCTATATAAAGGCCTCCCTTTGGGAAGGTATGAGTGTGGAAGAAGACATTGATTAGGTGAAAGATGCTAACAGTCAAGCCACTGAATGAGCGTTTTAGATGGACCTTAGCTTTTCTTGAATCATCTTTTCTCCTAATGATGCACTTTTATTTTTTTGTTTCTGTCAGTCGTCCCAGATCATTAACTTTTTTAATTCAGTAAGCTTGTAGCACATGTGTATAACAAGATCTTGCACGATTGTCACTTCTCTCTGGAAACCACAGTATTATGGTCTTGTAAGCTGGCATTTAGTAATCAGTAAATCAGCTATTGATAGACAGATTCTTTCTCTTCACAGAAAAGCTGTTACTAGCACCATGCATTTGGTGAGGACTCCCAGAGTAAATGTCTAGATTTTCTGGTATGGAAATATGCACCCTGAGGGCATGTACTACACATGCATTGCCCTCTTGAAGTTGCAGGAAAATATGATACTGTCCAAACAACCTGAAATATTTTCTACTTCCACTTTTTTCCTGCCATTAAGTGGCAGATACGCCTGCATTTTCTTTACTGGGCTGTTGTTTTAAATCTCAAGAAATCCATTTGTTCTTTAGCGATCCCAGTGTTAATTGTCTTTTAGCTTTATTGCAAGCTGACTTCTTTCTGTAGCTTGTTCCAGATGGAATTGGTTGATCCATGGGAGTAGTATATTTGTGAACCTCTGATGAAGCCACTGCTAGCAGCAGGCAGTACTCATGTGTCTCCTATTATTATTTGTCAGCTTTGCAGGTGACTGGAAATGCTTCCTCATATTGAGTGACAACCCTGACGGTGAAGTAAGGAAGTCATTACTGTCATGGTTTAGGGAGGTTATCTGCTCAGGCCAGTGGCTGTTTGGGACATCTCCCCTTTGAAGATCCATTCTGGTAAAGCTAAACCATTTCTTCCTGCACTTGTTGTGATCAATGCTGCCAATAAGGCTGATGGTGGCAGTGCCATTGAGACGTTTTGAAATGTTGTCTGAAATGCCTCTTCCTTCTCTCCAGCCTTCATGCTTTAGGGTGTCAACCTCTTCTTTCTCTCCAGCCCTCATGCTTTAAGGTGTCAACCTCGACCTTAATCATCTGTGTTGGATCCGAATAGTGTGTTACCTGTGAAAGGCAGATTCATGTTTTGTTGCTGTGTGTTTTGCTTCAATTCTGTGAGTCTGAGCATGACTGAAGCATGGAGATACACTGACAGTCAGTAAAGCAGATATGTTGGACACTGATCACCTGAATACAGAAAAGCATGTCTGCATTCAACGCCTTCTATAGTCTTGCCTTTTATGGTTGAACAGGTATTTTGCATACTACACCACAGTGTCTGACATGGCACAATCATACCTTTATAATAGGGCTATCAAGCTAGTTGCCTTCGTTATTGTGGCTGAGGTGCTGTAAATTTTACATCCCACTATGTCTGGTTTGCATCTCTCTTTGTCCAGAAGCACTGAGGATGATTTAGAGGAAGGAGCACATTAGTTTACTGCTGGAAATAGTATGCGTGTGACTTGAAAATGCTTGATTCTATTATTAGAGACCTACACATTTTAAGAAGCCAAAGTACCTCAGCCTTCGTGTCAATATTTTTCTCAAGAACACCAGGGCCCTGTGGAATCTGAAATCTTCCAATGCTTTGTTCTTTGTCTCAAAAATGACTGTGGATTTGGTTTGAGAATGGGATTTTTAGTTTTGTAATTCCTCTTTCCAGAGCCTCTTAGAAAGTTTGGATCTCGTTAGGTGTGAATAGCAGTGAAGGTGAGCTTGTAGGAGCCGCAAGAGAATAGGTCCTACGGGACGACTCGGTGATATCCTTTCCTGCCAGAGGTCACTGTTATTAGAGAACTCTTTTGTGGTAGTGAGATGTGCCTCTTGCTCTGATGTTCTTAGAGTGAGCTGTAGCTTTCCTCTTTGAACATTTCCTTGGGGCGAGCATGAAATCCTACTCCTCTGCTGTTAGTAATAATTTAGAAATATACTACATAGACCTATTTCTTTGCTGTAGGCCCCTACAAGTTTACAAGAAGACCAACTTGGCATTGATATCTCCAATACTATGTCCCTGGACTTCACGTGAGAGTAAATCTGCTGCCAAATGCAGGAAGGAGACATTACAGGGTGAGGACGCCCCACAAAAGTTTGTGTCCACCCACAAAGTTTCCATTTGTGAGCATAAAATCCTTTTCATGGCCATTACACCTTGGAAGTAGTGCAGAAATTAGTAGTACCATTTCAAGAGCAGAAGTGAGAAGGAAACAGCTGAAGTTGTTGCTGGTGTATGGGGCTAGACCTCTTTCCAGCTAAATATATTTTTGTTTTGCTGAAAAAAGAAAGCAATAGGAAGAGATTTTGCACTTGCTCAGATTTTCGCATGAACAAATATACATAGGTCAATTGTGCTTGTGAGAAAACTGAAATTACAAGAAATTCCATGAGTTTAGTCAAAGCATTCAAATAGTACCCCTGGAAACCTTTGTGAATTCGACAAAAGTTGGCAATTTACTCCAAACATAACAGAGTATCAGAAAGATGGTCAATTTCTAACTCGTGTCAATCAGGACTACAGTGATTTATTTCCTTTATGTAAAGCTGCCCTGCATACACAACAATTCTGTTTCATTTTTTGTTTTAAAAGGAGGTATTTAGGAGATTAATCACTACTGCCACTTCATAGTCAAAAAATCTACATTATTTATGCTTTTGTAAGAAAAAGAGACTCTGGATATGTGAGAAATCGGGTTACTGGTATAGTGGTTTGTAACCTCATGTCAATCAGCAACCACAATCCTTGTCAGGGTGAGACACAAGCCAACCCTGAATTGACTTCTGCTCAACCCTCCGGTAGCTTGGCACAGAGCAGTTAGGCTTAACTTAGAGGCAAGATGTAAAGTATTTGTGGAACACTTCAAACAATAATAGAGTAAAAAAAAAACACAAAAAGAATGCCACACCAATTTAGAAAAATAAAACTTACTTTACTGAATGGAACAAGACGAAACAAATCTCCAATCAGTAGAATTGTAAAAGCTTGAGTGATAGAGGCATTTTCATTGTAAACGTTTGCATGGTAAAAGCATCTATGGTAAAGACGAATGCACTTTAAAGCCGGCGTGGTAAAGGCATGCATGATTACAACAGCATATTACAGAATCTTTACCTGGAACGTCCGAGGGATGTCCACAGAGTCTAAACAATATAAAGTACATTTGTTTCTGCATTGTTGGGGGTTCCGAGTGGCCATTCTCCAGGAGACCCAACTGGATAATAAAGAAAGGTGTTGACTCCAATCTAGATGGCAGGGCAAGTGTTTTCAATGGCATACTCATCATATGCTTGGGGCGCTTATTTGGATTTGCCATTGGATCCCATTTGTAACAAGTTGATAGACTCTAATGGCAGATACGTCTTTTGCAGAGGGTAGGTTGATTGGTAGATCCCTTTTATTAGGAAGCATTTACACTCCAAACAAAAGGAAAGCAACATTCTACAATTCTCTCTTCCTATTGATCTTGGGATGGCCTGGCCATCCTACTACTATTGGTGGAGATTTTAATGGGATATTCGATGTATGCCTAGACAATTCACATCCCCTCTTCCCAACTCTTCAGTGTGCCTGACCGCAAGGTCACTCAGACATTACATGGTGCAATGGTTCCTTGGGGACCCATAGTGGAACCAGCACCATTGCATAAATATTCATTTCATTCTGTGGTTCACAAAGTCCAAGTATGTCTTGATTGAATAATATGCCAATATAACCTGTACTATGAGGTATATCCAACCGAATCTTTGATACCTACTATATCAGATCAAAACGCATGTATGCCCTATATTTCCTGGGGGAAGGGTTTAGTGCCTACACCCACGTCGAGGCTTCAGGTTAATTCCTTAAGATTCTGTATTGAAAAAATCCTTACGGCAATTCATAGGTCACTTCTTTGAGGAAAACGAGGGCTCTGCCAGTTACTATGCTAATATCTGGGAAGCTTTTACGGTGACACTCCTCGGCTACTGCTTGAGAACTACTATAGGTGTCCAGAGACTGGTTGATGGACAACTCACTGCTCTTTACACTCGGATACTTGAACTTGAGTGAAAGGTGGTCTTTAATTCTAAATAGTCTGCGACAGCCGACTATGGCTTACCTGGCACGGAATATTGGAGCTACACTTCCCTCAAGCACCGAGTAATGCATCCTCTAGTACTCCCCCACACAAGCAGACCCCTCACTCACTTCACTAAGTGGCTCCTCTCCCATCATGATGATAAACACATTCTTTCTGATATCTACACCCTCCTTAACATGCTCCCCAATGCTAATACATCCCCTGCCCGCTCACACTAGGAATCTGTGTGCGAATGTCAATTCTTCGATAAGGAATAGGTAGACATCTTACAATGGGCCCACGCCTCCACCTGCAGTGACTCTGGGAAAGTAACCCTCCTTAAAATCTCACATTCCTGGTACTATACACCAGAAAGAACTGCTGAGTGGAAGCGGGGTAGTGATGCCAGCCGTTGGCACCAATGTACCACATAGGCACATTGACTCACCTCTTATGGCATTGCCCTAATTTACACTGTTACTGGGCTGATGTCCTAGCGTACATTGATAAAATGTTTGATACCGAGCTCCTCCAATTTTCCCACTACATCCTACTGGATCTCCCCAAAGCTATGACCTACCCCTCGCAGTCGGCCAGGGGGAGTGCCATCACCCTGGCATTATGCGCAACCAAACAGATACTCTTATCGAAGTAAAATGGAGGCAGCTCCAACGCACACAGAGTGGCAATATAAGCCATGGGCCGCCTGAGTATTGAGAAACTGGCAACCTTCGTCCAGTATAAGCTCCCTCAATTTCAGAAAACTTGGGGTCCTTGCTTTCGGCTCTTGGCACAAAGCTTTCAGGAGCTAACCTGCCCTGCGTATCTGCGAGTCCTAAGCCTCACAGCGCAGAACCCCTGCCAGACTTAATCATCTCCCTGTTGCAGCCCCCCGCTTGGACTGTGCTGGGAGATGTCCATGCTTGCAACCATCTCGCCCTCCTTCCTCGTTCCCGGCCTGTCCCACTCTAGGACTCCTTTGGCTATTTGAACACCCCTCCCCTTTTTCTTTCTCATCCCACCTTCCCAGTAGTTGATCTTTTTGGTTCTTTTTCCACGCCGGCCAGTGGTTGTAGGTGAGTCAATATGTTCTTAGGTTTTGCTCATCCTTTACATGAAAGTCAGTGAAATCAATGTAATCTTAAACAGACTGCCACCTTAAGTGTGGCCAAGGAGGAACATGCTGTCCTGGTCGAGTAGAGACGCTCTATGGATCACGTGGCATACCTTTCCCACCAACACACAGAGGGAGACAAAATCTGGGAGGCTTATAGCATGGTTGACGTGAGGAGAAGGATGAAGGCCCTCCCTGATGAGCGGAAGGGACCTGACGGGGCCACTCCAGCGATCCCAATGAGCATAACAAAAAGCATTTCTAGAATACTATGAGCAATTATGCCACAACAGTGACGAACTTGTGGACTAAAGGATAGACCAGTTTCTACAAAGGATGCTGCTACCAAGATTGGCCCCTCAATGTAGGGTAGAACTGGGACTACCACTCTCCCTCCAGGAAGCCAAGGATACCATGGCCATGGCCAACGTGGGACGAGGTAAGGTTCGCAGTGCACATGGCTTTCCTCGTGAGCT
The DNA here is from genome assembly GCF_964261635.1 of Lissotriton helveticus. Classification (NCBI taxonomy): domain Eukaryota; kingdom Metazoa; phylum Chordata; class Amphibia; order Caudata; family Salamandridae; genus Lissotriton; species Lissotriton helveticus. Next base: position 380,371,416 of record NC_136061.1, on the reverse strand, counting down.
TTAAGCCACTCATACTGACCTCTTGGCATCAAAGTTTGTGCCCAATTTCTGAAATATCATAGAATCTAGAATACGCTTGTTAATGTTCTTCACCTGTACAATGTAGAAAAGCTCCTCAAAATATGACCCTGCAGTGAAGGATCCTGCATACGTTTGCCTCTGTGAGGACAAACGCTTAGTAAAAGTTAACCTAACTTGCAGAGGAGAAGTCTGAACGCATTTACCTCTTGGATGGGTTTGATTAGAGTAAACATTTTCAAAATGCAGTGAAAATTATTTCACAACCTGGAGAAAAACTGCACGAGCGAAAGCAAAGACACAGTAAGACATTTTGCAAAAGGAAAGTGGTGAGTTGTGAATTCGGTAAAACATCACAGTTAAAAAAAAGAAAATCGTTGTGTACCACTAATATGTGCCCTTGTGTGAACACTGCTCTGTTTCTATGATGAATAATGTCGCTGTCCAAACCAAGCGAAGACGGTCCTCAGCTGGCCAGGAAGGGCGATGAAAAACCGAGAGCGCCAAGAAACTCAGCACTAACTTGCTGCCTGACTAGTCGCTAAAGCCTCACGGCGAAAATGGCAATTTGTAAATCAGCACATCAGTAAAGTAGAAGAACTTTCCTTTGTTTAACCTGATTCCATTCAAGTCCAGCTAAGAGTGAAGAAGTCCTTTCAGGGAGGCCTCTTAGCCGCTGGGTGGAGGCATGACCAGCAGTCTTAGCTGAGCAGAACACTCTGGGACCCCTACAACCTCAAAGTTAACAAATGTTCGCAGCGCATCCCACTAAACTACCTCCAATCAGAGATGTGTTCCCTTCATTACAGAGAAACAGCACTCACACACGTATCTAACTTGATACCCACCGTACATGACAACCAGTTTTATTCCATCCTCGTGCTCTTAGAGGCACCGACTGCCTTTGCCACTGTGGATTATCTCATGCTACTCTCGCCTCAACTAACCAGGGGTCTCACTGGGATGGGACCATCGTTAACTGGGAGTAAAAACGTCACCTAGCCTCGCTCCCAGCGAGTGTCTCACACAGATCAGGTCTACGCCATATTTTCTTCTCATTAGACATCACCTCTGTCGGTGGCATTATTTATTTCTTCCTTTGTCTTCTCATAGCACCTCGACATAGATGACATTTAAATATTATTTTCCTTCTCAAATGTTACCTCCAGTCATGCATTTCTGTCGCAAGCATCCGCCAGTGGATGGGTCCAGGATTGTCAGTACTGAACCACAACCGAGGTCCTTTACTTTCCTGCCTCCATTACACCCTCCGCTCTCACCTCTTCCATATTATATTGGCCCCAGATTCACTGGATTTCACACCATCAGGTGAGAGCTCCAGTGCATCCATGAAGATGGAAGCCTTCATCATCAACACAACCGCAGCAGCATGCTTCAGCTGCTCAGGACTTGCTCGCTCTTACCACTTAGGGGAGCCTAAAGCGATATAACTCCCCGATTTGCAGCCCCCTGGATTACTGAACGCATTTTCCCATGCACTTTGAGGCATGGTCCTCACCTGCCAGACAGACTCTATTCAGCCTACACCGGTCCTCTTCACGTCAACACACCAACACCAAACGTCTCACTACCAAGTACAGAGCTCTCTATAAACCGCTAATATTGCTATTGCGATTAACAACCAATCCAGCATATAGCTACCGCTCTGCCACCTTATCACACAGTACGATAACTCGTAATCTCAGGTCCTCTAATCAAAATCTAAACGAAACCGCCTTTTATTATCTAAAACCCTTTAACCGGAAGCATTTTACTGCCTGAAATCCATGCCACCCGTTTTTAGGGCATGTTAGGCAAGTTTGTTTTAGCACATTAGAGTTGTACATAGGCACTATCAACGAGGTAGTAACTGCTGCCAGCACCTACTATGCAAACTACTCAACATACAGAAACTATATAGCACCATTAATGCTATGTTAACAATTTCTGATCGAAATGTTTCTGCTGCTTCTAAATAAATAAAAGTGCAGGTCGGTTTCTACTTGAAATGGATGCAGCTAGGCACAATGCCCACCTTCACACCCAAATGCAGCATACAGAGGATCAGTTTGTCTGCAGGGAGAAAGAGGAGCGATATCTAAGGAATGATGTTGATTTTGCTTACGGTTAGGAATAAGGATAACTTTGTGGGAGAGGTGAGGCAAAATAGAATGAAGCTTCACATAATGAAACACCAGGTCAAAATACGTTGCAACACCACGAGGAAGGGCTGGAGAGGGTACATTGGGCAAAGGGCGAATACTGCCTTTGTCACGACAAAAGAATGCCGATATCAATGAATATTGGTGCAGTGCACATTAGTGAAAACATCTCCATTTAATTATGTTTTGTTTATTATTGCCTCAGCGTATTGGAAGGAGGGGCACCGTCCCCTAAAAGGCCCCATACTGCCTCAGGAACACTTGAACAGATGACACCGCTTCACTCGTCGCCCACCAGGTAAAACTCAGTGCGCAGCAGCCGGACTCAGTACCTGTCCGTTGGTGCGCGTGGGAGGGGGCGGAGTCAGTTCTGTCTTCCATCCCCACCATGCATTGCTTTGCTGTTAGAAGCCGATTCAGGACCAGTTTTAGTCACTACTCTAGAATCTGTATGGTTCAAGGGCAATTAGGCAATCCTTCAACCAAGTATTGCCACTCTCCTCGGAAACCCAAAAGCCAAATACTAATGAAAGCTCAGAATATTGTCATGCACCTACTTGTTTGACCTTTACTTTCAAGGTGTAGCGAGGTCCAAAAATCAGACCTGCTCTTCAGCAGTAATGTGGGCAGGACCACTAGTTCAAGCAGCACATGGTCACAAGTAAATGAACATTATACACGTTTGTTAAAATTAAGTAAATCTATTTAGTACATTTAAGACATTTTATGCCAGATACACTTTGTGGTATTGTAAGGAATACGCTGTAACCTTCCTGTGCCCGACAAGAAGGGTAGCAGTGCACTGAAACCAAGGTTATAGTCACAGTTAAAGTGAACCCAGGGTAGGCAGGTGCAGACTGCTCAAGGAGCATGCAGTGTATGTATCTTGTTGTTCAATGTTCTCCAACATTAGCTCGGGATCTCTCAGTATGAGTACAGGCTGTAACAATGATGGCTGTGGTTCTGGGAGAAGCGGTTACATGTAGGCGGTGATGCTCTGTCAACCAGTAGGGCACATGAGCACCTGCCGATATCAGTGTCCACGTTCATGAGGTACAAGCTCTTCGGCTGCATATGTAGCTTGGGGTTGGATCCCCAGATTGCAACTACAGTGGGACTATGCTGATCTTGATGGGAATGGCCAGAATTCTGCAAAGATGTGATGTGTTTTTGCAGCTGGTGGTCCGTTTGAGGGGGTGCTAGCTCATACCTGCAGCTCAGGTTAGGTTTGCAGGGACTTCAAGCAGAGACGGTTAATTGCACTGGGTTGGTGCCACTCATAGGAACATATGCCGGCATCAAACGTGTGAGAAATGTAGTCGGGGAGCTTTCTTGCTCCAGGGGCTAGCATTTATAAGCCACCATACGGGATGCCACGGGCAGGGTAACAGTCATTCTCAGGCCTGCAGTGTTGCTTCAGCAAGCTGAATGCTTGGACTTTTGAGCAGGGCTGGCCAATAGAGGCTCCCGTACAATATAATCCGATTTAGCACGGCGAAGTACCTCACAGCAGCATAGGCACGATGGATCAGGACTGACCACCTACAGGCATTCTGAGGCATGCATATTGTCAGATTGTATGCAATCCTCCCTACACTTTAGTCACCATTGGCTGGACAGAAGTTCCAGCTCATCAGGAAAATGGCACTTGTCTTTGAGAAATAAGAAAAATGCTGACCAGACATCCATGCCACTCTGGCATGGCAGACTGGCCAACATTGCATTTTTTGCTGAAAATCCCTACTTGGATCTGGTGATTTGGTGGCCCACGTCCATGCCCCAGCGCTTTGGTAGCTGCCCACCGCATCATAAATGAGGCTGCTTGAGTCCTACTCCCACAGTTTGGTTCTCTCCCATTTCAAACTTTAGGACAATTCTGACATTACACGCACCTTACCCCCTCCTGAGGCGGAAGCCGGGAGGTCTCTTGTCTCTTCTTGAATTTTAATTGTGTTTTAACATTTGTGTTCGAAATCTTTTGTGGTCAAATCTGGTAATTTACTACACCTGATCTGATAGGTGTTTGGGACCCCTCAGCGCTCAGCAGCGCCTAGAAATCGCTTCTGCCCCTTCCCTACTGCTCCGGTCCCGCTCTCGGCCGAGTATTGACGCCGAGAGCGCTGGGCGCCGGTTTTGGCGGCCATCTTGGGTCGGGCTAGTTATCTGAGGCCATCGACAGCGCTATAAAAGGCGCCTGGGAATTGGCAGCGGGTAATTCTGACATTACACGCACCTTACCCCCTCCTGAGGCGGAAGCCGGGAGGTCTCTTGTCTCTTCTTGAATTTTAATTGTGTTTTAACATTTGTGTTCGAAATCTTTTGTGTTCAAATCTGGTAATTTACTACACCTGATCTGATAGGTGTTTGGGACCCCTCAGCGCTCAGCAGCGCCTAGAAATCGCTTCTGCCCCTTCCCTACTGCTCCGGTCCCGCTCTCGGCCGAGTATTGACGCCGAGAGCGCTGGGCGCCGGTTTTGGCGGCCATCTTGGGTCGGGCTAGTTATCTGAGGCCATCGACAGCGCTATAAAAACAGACGGTCATGACTCCGCGCAGCGGACGCGACCAGCGGACGCGCCGGACCTGTGCCGGAGTCGTGCCAGAGTCCTGCCCGTCTGCGCCCGTCCGCACTCGACCGGGCTCAGGGCTGAGGGACTCTGGCACTCGCACCTGCTACTCCTCAGCGGACCTTTTGGCTCTGAATTCTGACAGGTATACTCCATCTCTCACTATACGTACCATTCTCAAGGAAAATCATATATTGCACCCTCCTAGCGGTAAGAATTTAAATCGTTCAACCCCTTTAAAGCTAGCCACCCTCAATACCAGGTCACTACAGAAACATCATTTAGAAATGTTCACCCTCCTACAGGACGAGACTATCGATATTCTAACACTCACCGAAACGTGGTTGAGCGATGTCTCTCTCCCGGATATCATTGCCGCACTCCCCAGCGGGTATGATATGATCTGGCACAATCGACCTGAGGGGACCCGAGGTGGGGGTGTAGCTATGATTTTCAAAAAACTATTTATGGTAACCAAAATTTTAGCTGAGACTATAAACACCGTCGACCTACTAGGGGTAAAAGTTACCTCGAATAATTCCTGTCTCATTATCCTAACAGTATACTGTCCACCCCAAAGTACCTCCATGTTCAATGATCTTTTTATTCCCATTATTTCAGATTTAAGCACACGTTATAAAAACATCCTGGTAACGGGTGACTTTAATGTCCATTGGGACAAAAGCGATCAAATTCCGGCTGTCCAGACATTACAGACCACCATGACCGCCCTTGGACTGTTACAACTTGTGGAAGCTCCAACCCACATAAAAGGCCATATCTTAGATCTCATCTGGTCCTCGATACCAAAAGTAGTCATCACAAGTATCTCACCTTGTATTTGGTCGGATCACCACCTTATCTCGTACGATCTACCGCACAATATCTATCAGGCCAAACTACCGTTAAAAACAAAAAGGGTACGCCAATGGAAGAAAGTAAATTCCGAGACCTTAACCAAAGTCCTGCCCAAATACAAACAGAATTCCACTACCCTTGTTGATGGCACCAACTTGGACTCAAAGTATGATGCAATAATAACCACCCTTGGGCAATCAATCAATGAGCTAGCCCCTGAAAAAATACAAAAAGTCAAAGGTGCAGAGAAAGGAGCCCCCTGGTTCACCGAAGGCTTACGTGTACAAAAAAGGAAACTTCGCTATCTTGAAAGATGTTGGAGGAAATCCAAAATGGATACCGACAGGGAATCATACAGATTACTCTTTCAATCATATAAAAAGCTTATCATATCAGCCAAGAAGGATTATTATGAGACACGCATCAATAACGCTACCAACATCCAGAGAGAGACCTTCCAAATCCTGAAAGAGCTGAGTAAGAAGGAAGAAAAGGCAGATATCCTGATTGGGTGTGATACCTTTCAGGGTTATTTCCTTGAAAAAGTAGCGACTATCCTGTCTGATATTAAGAAGGATAACCCAGGCTCCTATACTGAACCATCGCTTCCTTCACGTCCTCCATCCCCTGTCCTCACCAGTTTCCCCGAAATTGATTCCACCATTCTGAGACAACTTGTATCATCCACCAAATCAGGCTCCCCCGCCGACCCCTGCCCACCTGACATCCTTCGGCTGGCAATACCGATCCTAGAAGACCAAATCTTAGACCTTTTAAACACCTCATTGGCCACTGGAACATTACCATCTACCTTCAAAGAGGCACGTGTCAGACCCCTGATAAAAAAGCCTGGAGCAGATCCAACTAACTTGAAGAACTACAGGCCAATTTCTCAGCTGCCATTTCTGTCAAAGGTACTTGAACAGCATGTACTAAAATCACTGTCATCCTTCCTGGAATCTCAACATCTTCTCCAGGAGCGGCAAGCTGGTTTTCGTGCCCACCATAGCACAGAACTCGTAATGCTGTCGGTACTAGATGAGCTAAGATGCATGGCTGACGGTAAAAAGCCAAGTGCCCTGATTTTATTAGATCTTTCAGCGGCATTTGATACCGTCAGCCATGCACTCCTCCTGGACAGACTGGCTGGGTTTGGGATAGGAGAGCAAGCCCTTAAATGGCTAACAGCTTTCTTGACAGGAAGGACGCAGAGGATCCAGTTGGCAGACCAGGTCTCAGAGGTGGGCATGTTGGCCTGTGGAGTCCCGCAGGGTTCGGCACTCTCCCCGCTTTTATTCAACATGTACCTACAACCATTGATTGAGTCCCTGGCAAATATGAACTGTAAAGTCTTCAACTATGCCGACGACACTCAGCTGTTGCTGAGTGTCGACAATACACCATCGGCTCAGTCCTTGGCCCAAAGCATTCTACGATTTACAGTGAATTGGATGTCGTCCAATCTGCTGAAAATCAATCCAGATAAGACGGAAGTGCTCGTAGTTTCAACTTCTACTTCCCCCTGGAATGATCTGTTTTGGCCACAAGAATTAGGTCCTACCCCTAAACCGTACCCTTGTGTAAAGAGTCTTGGCATGAAAATTGACCAGGAGCTCTCAATGGTCAACCAAGTATCCACCGTAGTTGGTTCCTGCAGCCACCTGATCAGGCAACTACGTAAACTTGCCCCCTTGCTCTCGAGAAACATGCTGCGAACCATCGTGTCAGCCACCATAGTGTCTAGAATAGACTACGGCAACGCTTTGTACCTCGGCCTTCCAAAGAATTCCATCACCCGTCTTCAGGTTATCCTGAACGATGCAGCACGCCTGATCTTTGGATTGCCGAGGAGGACTCATGCCTCCCCTCTGCTCTATAGGCTACACTGGCTGCCGATAGCGCAGAGACTTGAATTTAAGAGCATGTGTATCTGTCACAAAGCAGTCCACGGACAGGCGCCAGCCTATATAAAAGAAAGGCTCAAGTTATACGAACCAAAGCGCGCCCTGCGATCGTCCGGATCTTTTCTGTTATCCTGTCCACGCTTCAAGTTAACAACAAAAGGAGGCAGATCTTTTTCAGTTCAGGCCCCTGCCATCTGGAATAAGTTACCGGAGGCGCTTCGCAGAGAACCTAACCTCCTCCAGTTTAGGAAGTCCCTGAAAACCTTACTTTTCAGGGACGCTTTTCCATCCCAATAGTCGGCTACTAGATCAGACACTTTCATACTCTGATCCCATCTTTGTTGCTGTACTTGGTCAGTAGCGCTTTGAGACCTGTCGGTGAGTTGGCGCGATACAAAACACAGTTACAAATTACAAATTACAAATTACAAAGTTTGAACTGATGCAGGAAGGCTCTTCAGATTTGATTTTAAATATGGTATGCTTTAGATATGAGAGGAGGTAGGCTATTGTTATCTGTGTTTTTTTTATATCTTTTTATTAATTGTATTTATATGTGAAACAAATCAATTTGCTAAACGCCAACGTGTGTGGATTTTATCTTTGTTTTGAGGAATGTAACTGATTATGTAATCTATGTAATGTGTTGAAAAAGAGTTCTTAGTGTTATAATTAGGTGTGTGTACATTTGGAAGCGTTTTAGTTTCTGAAACAATAAATTACTTGTATTAATTCATTCAAATAAAATGCCCATATGGCACTCACTATGCGAGTAAGATCACAAAAAGTTTTAAAAATGAGGGGACCAAATACAAGAGTGACATCATAAATGCCAGTAAAAAAATCGTAGTTAAGGTTACAGGAGTGTGACCCATGGACCTCGTCGGGACTGGGTTAAGAAGGAACATAAATAAACAATATCCCAACAGGTAATAGTGAAAAAGCAAATACGCATGGTCGGGTATATACAGTTAAGGCAGCACTGTATAAAACAATTTCGATGACAGTGACAATAGTGCTAATAATATACAGTGAGTGGGTCAGGTACGGTGACAAGGTGACAGGTAATTTACAAGTTTTTATATTGAGCCACAGTAGAAGATGTGCATAGTATTGCGCTGTAGAGTCAATACTAGGCGCATCTTCTACCCTACATGAGCCACTCACTGTATATTATTAGCACTATTGTCACTGTGCGCCGTCCACGCTGTCACCCTATCACTTGCGTCACCACGTTCTCCACGTACACGTCCTTGAGCACCAAGTGCATTATGGTTGTCATATAAATTGTTTTATACAGTGCTGCCTAAACTGTATATACCCGACCATAAGAAACCTTTTCGAATTACAGAATGACTTACAATCTTAAATCAATTGTATAGTGGCCTCCTTATTTCTGTTTCTGTAATGCTTTTTGCATACATGCGTATTTGCTTTTCACTATTACCTGTTGGGACATTGTTTATTTATGTACCTAGTAAAAAAATTCGTAGCAAACACGCTAAAGAACCTAGATATGATATTAATGAGGTTTGTTTTCAAATCTTAAAAATCGTGCAAGATTTAACAGGATGCCCTAACAGTGAGATGAAAATATTCCAGAGGGTAGTGTCCTGGAAGGAGGTATTCGATACAATAAATTTGTAGTCTCTCACCCCCTCCAATCCTCCAGTAGACGAAGACTTTTTGGGAAGGAGTCCCAAAACTGAAGCAGCCAGACCCATGACTACATGACACTGTCCTCCTTGCCAGCTAGCCCAATCTTGGAAGGAAGGCATTTGCACCTCTCCTCTACAGTTCCAGAGTCACACACAGCCTGTGCCAGCAGTCCATCGCCTTCGGACTGTCATGGTTTCCTCCCTAAATAAAGTTGGAATCAACTTACTGGATTAGAAACAGCCAGTGCTTAAAATGGAAAAATAGCAGTGCAGGTACTGTGTACCAGAGTATCTGTTTGTTTCTGGGAAGTGCTGGTACATTCCTGTTAAAAGTATTACGTTTCTGTTGAGAAGTGCCGGTACTCTCCCTCTCAAATTAAAAGTGCTGGTACTCCGTACCGGACAGTACCGGCCCATTTCAAGCACTGGGGAGAACTGGATATAGAGCCTCTACCTGCTCTGCTCCTATAAGATCCAAGCGCAAGACTCGCCAACATTCTGTTGTTCCTCCTCTACTCAGACTTGATTCTGGACACCCCGAGTGCCAGTCTAACAGCCAAAAATACAGTTCTAGTGTCCTCAGGACCTGCTCCTCCCATGCCCTCGATGCAGCTCTCCGTGTCCCCAGTACTTAGGGTTTTAAGTGGGATTAAAAAACTGGGGTGTCTCAAAGGGGCATGGCCAATGTAATTAGGGCGTGGCTTAAAACACACACGTACATTAAAAATCTGTGCTTAGCATAGTGTGTCGTCTGACTGGTATTTTTGCTGCTTCCTTCACTGTTGTATCCTTGATTCATATGGGAGCCAATTTAGGGATATCAGCTCAGGCGTGATAATGATTGTTTCTTTTAGAACCGTTATGAGCCTTGCAGCGGAGTTGAGAGCAGCCCTAAGTGGAATCCTTTTCCATCTAGGAAGGCCGCACATGGTTGTGCTTCCAAAATCTAGCTTAGAGATCACTAGGCCTTGCACCGCAACCTTTAAGTCATTAGAGGGGAGCAAAGGTTTTATTTTCCTTAAGATGCTGAGTTGGAAGTTCTCTCCTTTGGTGAGTGCACTAATGTGCTTCTGAATGTTTAGACTCTTATCTAGCATTATTCCCATGGAGTTTGTGGAGTCAATAATGTGTGGCCTGCACTTAAGAGCTGTTAGTTGATTCATCTATTCATTGATGACTGGTGACTGTTTGGATGGGGCGATTAAGAGGAATTCGGTTTTAAGAGCGTTTCATTTTGGGTGGTTAAGTGTCAGCCAACTTTGTGTTTTCTGTAAAACTGAGTTGAGGGACCTAATGTCTTCAGGGGAGGAGACCTTCAAGTAGAGTTGGGTGTCGTCAGCATACATGTGATAGCAAATGCTGGATCATTTCATAATTTCTGTTAAAGGCTCCATGAACAAGTTGAAGAGAGTGGGTGAAAGCGTGGACCCCTATGGTACCCCCAAAGTGACAGGTGAAGGATGAGACAAAGACTGGTTCACCTTGAATCTTTGGATTCTATTGTGGAGAGAACCAGTTTAGTACTGCCCAGTCAGCCCCATCATGTGTTCCAATAGGTTGATTAGGTTCTTTTGCTTAACAGTATTAAAAGCTGACAATAGGTCGAGGAGGATCAAAAGGCAGGATTCGTTCTGATCAAGCATGCTTAGCGCATCGTCTAAATGTGAGTGAGAACGGATTCCGTGCTATGACCCTGATGGAAACCGGATTGGAATTGGTCCAGAAGTCGTAATTGATCAATGTGGTTCCAAAGCCGGACGTGTACACATTTCTCAGAGCTTTGCCAGCGTGGGATGTTGGAAATTCGGCTGAGGTTGTGTAGGTCAGAGTGATCTGCGGATGTTGTCTTTTAGAATAGGGGTCACCTGCCCAGAGTTTAGGAAATTGGAATAGCACCTTGCGCTAGTTAGGCATTGACTATAATTGTAATGAGTTATTGTCCCCTTGCTTCTAAATGCAGATGAAGGCTGTTGTGTTGTTCACATGGCCATGGCCACTCACACCTGACCCCTGAAAGGAAAGCTTTTAGGGTGAGAAAAAACACTTTCAGCCACTGCACATTTAGGTGGAGAGATTAATCATGTCTGTCAACGTATGCAAGACTGAAGAGATTCCTACCATAAGCTCCTGCAACCTCAAACTCTCATGAGCAATTTGCGACTGATTTGCGGCCCAGCAAGGAAGAAAGGGTACCCAACTAGAAGACTGAAAGTCCGCCCACCATCAGAGGGTTGGCTCTGGAAATGGAAGGACTAAGACAGGCTATGATTCACTGTACATCAACTGCTGTGCCAGGTGGAGCTGCAGTAGAGAGCGGATAGCTTTCCATGGATGACCACTCAGAGGCAAGATGCCAATTGCTTTGGAACTCTCTGAATCCACCAAGCAGACAGAGAAATACATCGCAGTAAGTGTTCCATTGCCTGACTAATGACTAATACCCTCTGAGTCTGAAGTAAGGCCTTTCTAAGCCCCGAGTCCTCAGTGTTGCCAATTCAACTGGGCGTTTTTGGGACCAGGGAGGATATTGCGTAGTTCTCTTACATCCTGATGGTTAGTGCCAGTCTGACACATGCTAGCTTCCTCTTCTCTGGTTGTATTAGGAAATAGCCAAGGAAGCAGTAGGACTTCTGAAGCAATAGAAAGTCAGCTTCCAAGGCCAGGATCTTGGTGCATATCAGGGCCTGTTTTAGATTTAAAAGCATCATCTTCCAGTGAGAGTGCTGTGTTCTGGCAGGATGGCTACATGGTAGGGAGCACCCAACAGGTTCACTGCACACTGAGGAAGGCTTGCACAGTGTTGTGTAAATTCGATCACATTTCACAAGCTCATCTCAATCTTGATTCGCTTCTGCTCTGTCAATTCAATCAATTAATTATTATTGTTGTTACATTACACATAGAGCCACTCATTCTGCACGCCACCATTATTAGCAGATAAGCTAAAACCCAACTATGCTTCTTCTATTCAATTTCACAAATCACTTGAATATCCCACAATATAAACATTTCATAATGGACAGTCACTCAGTTTTGGCTCGCACCCTAGAGTAGTCTATCCTGCTGCAGTTGGTCACTAGGCATTGTAGCTCTTTGTCCATATGGAGGAATGATGTCTTGCCCTTTAGGGAAGCTGACATCAGCACAATAGAGATGGGGATTTTCAGTGACGAAAAACGGGACTTTCCCCAGTTTTCAATATCTGGGGTCCAGACAGACTTTAGGATCACTGTGTTGAAGAGTGAGTTCCTCAATTATTCTAGAAGCTGCTTGAAGATCTGGGGCTTAATGCTAAGCACTGGCTTTGGTGAGATGACTATGGCTGCTATCAGCACTAAACAACCCTCATTTGTGGTGAGGGCACGTGCATCTAAACGGGCAGAGCCTCAAGGACTTAGGCTAGCACTGAGCAGTATACCCGATTGGGCTTAAATCCCAATGCTTACCAGAACTATTCTTGTGTCAGTATTCGGGTTGGTATCCTTGTCCCCCTAGCTTGTGGAGAGGAAGTCTGGAGGATGGCTTAACTTCAGCCATGTCTATTTCTCATGTCATTACTGGACTATTGGGTAGTGAACTGGGAATGGGTAATGGGACTGGTGTAGGTTGAAGAGAAAGGTGAGCTGGCATTGTGAAATTCTGACTCCCGGTGGCAGGAGCTGTACCAGGGGCTTGGAAGTAGCAGATCCTAAGGACACTAAACCATTTTCCTTGGCTATAATACTAGAATTCAGGATAACCAGGAGCACGTCCGAGCAAGGGAAGGATAACAGTATGTTGGGGGTCCTGAGCGTAGATCTTTGGGAAGCAGAGCAGGCAGAGTCGACTCATGATCCAGATGTGCATGATACAAGTTGGTGGTGCCACACTTGTACATCGTAAATTCCATACTCGCAAAGAGGGATCAAGCATGATAGTCTTGAGGTGAGGGACAGTAGCACTGGCTGTGGCTCCGTAAAGTCCAAAGCTGTGAACTACACTTGAGATTTTGGTACAAATACTGGTTGTTCCAAACAGAACTTTTATGCCCAAACAGGGCATGGGACTCGAGCCAACAGTCACCAAGGCTCTGGAGTCAGTCCTTAGCTCCAGGACATTTAGCAACATTGGACGTTGACAACAGAATCGAGCTGTAACAGATTACCACGTACCAGGAGAACAATGGCTGTGTGAACAGGTACTTGAAGTCTACCGGAGTTTCTTTGCACAACTTGATAGAAACACTGAGGGAGACATTAGCATTGGCGGGTGGAGTCCTTGGAGAGGCATCTTGCTTCAGTGACTGAATAGAGCTCAGTACTGCAACAGACTTTTAAGCCCATAATTCACTTCATGAATACTCTTTTAATCACGACGTCCCATATCTACGCTGGACATGTCCACCCAGGTTATTTTAAGCCTCTCCCCACTCCTCCTCCCCCCCTCCTTTAGCAGCTAGCATTCTGACTCCTTCCTTCCCACAAGTGGGCTTAGACTAGCGCATCGCAACGAGGACGGTGTGAATGTGTGTCCTGTAAGGCGGCCACTAACTGAACCGCATGTAGCAACTCCAAATATGAGTCCCGTTCAGGAGGCCGAGGCGGAAAGGACTCGGTTTCACTTCTGTCACTGAGCACGTTTCTGAGAGAGATGCCTTTCTTCCAGTGCCCCTGGGCGTTTTTATTTAAAAAATGAGCACAAAATTGGAGCCGTGTACGGGGGAAAAAGTGATCCGTGTTTGGACATACCACGGACTCAACTTTCTGTTGCCGAGCAGGCACGCACACGTTACAGGCTCAGTGCTGGAAGAAAAGCAGCGTATTTCAAGATCTAATCTAGCTGTCAAGTGTTTGACGCTGCGATCACGTGCGCAACTGCATGTCGATGGGGTGAAAGAGAAGTCACGCTGGCCAGCACTTGAGAGGCCGAAGCCTGCACCTCCGTCACATGCATGTCACATACATGCCACCATCTTCCAACTGGGATATTTTGCACAAAAAAGTGAGGGAATGCATTTTCGGCATAGGATTGTATTGAAATAAAGGCAATTTTTAGTCGGGAGACACCTACACCAAAACCAGTTTTGCTTCATAGATCGGGTCTATTCTCACCCATGCTATCAGTCACTAAAATGTGGGAAAGCAGAGAGCGCATCCCCTCACCACCATCACCCTTAGTTCCCAGGTACCCCCAGAGGCCCGTGGAGCGGGCGCGATGGGGAGCGCTCGAGCTCCGTGGAGCCCTCTTGCTTCTCTGACCCTCAAGCACCTTCCTTGCAGGGCTCTGAAGCCCTGGCAGAGTCTATCCTAACAAGGTGGCACAGGTGGTGCTGTATGTTTTATCTTGTGGTGCTCTGAAGGGTGGTGATGCTAATGGTGGTTGGTAAAACTGCCAATATGGGAGCACATTGAATCGATTATGATTTATTGTTTGTTGTAGCGTTTTACCTTAAACATCAACTGGGTTGTTGGAAAAAAAACGGTCGTGTCATAGCGGGGTATAACAAGTATTAAAGTGTCCAATGTCCCTGGTTCTTAAACACCATTTATGCGGTCTGGTATCAGGTCCTGGTGCCAGTGCTTAATTTGAGCCGGTGTTTGCAGGTGGGTCCCACGGACATTCTGTTCTTCATCAAACTTCGACCCAGAGCAAGATAGAAATAGAAATACATGGAGGAAAGGATTAGGAAGAGAAAGACGGAAAACCAGTGACAAAGGGAGAAAGCAGGGATGCAAAATAACCTGCAACAGAAAAATAAAGGGGCAGGGAGTGTACAGTGGTGAAAGACAGAGGCATGAGGTGGTACCCAAACATCGAAGAGTTGGTATTCGGTAATGCCGACATTCATCTGCACTAGCTGGGGGCTTCTAAACAAAACTTTGGGCACTGGCATTTATTATCAACTGCGACACCCCCACACCCACCACCAAGACCACCATCCCCGCGACCTCCACCCACACCAGTCGCCTGACCGCCTCGTCCAACGTCAGCGACGGAGACACCATCAAAAAAAACATGAACTCCATCCACTCCGGATCCCCATCCGACCCGTGCCCTCACCACGTTTTCAACATTGACAGCACAACCATCGCACCCCACATCCGGAAAACAATCAACATCTCCTTCGAGACACCAGCCTTCCCGGAAAGCTGGAAACATGCCGAGATCAACGCCCTCCTGAAGAAACCCAAGACGGACCCCAAAGACCTCAAGAACTTCAGGCCCATCTCTCTGCTTCCATTCCCAGCAAAAGTGACAGAGAAGATTGTCAACAAACAGCTAACCCGCTACCTCGAAGACAACAACATCCTGGACCCCTCCCAATCCGGCTTCCGCAGCACCCACAGCACCGAAACCGCCCTCATCGCCGCCACAGACGACATCAGGATCCTGATGGACAAAGGAGAAACAGCTGCCCTCATCCTCCTGGATCTGTCAGCTGCCTTCGACACAGTCTGCTACCGCACCCTATCAGCGTGCCTCCACGACGCCGGAATTCAAGAGAAGGCCCTGGCTTGGACCACATCCTTCCTCTCCGGTAGAACTCAGAACGTCCGCCTCCCACCCTTCTGCTCTAAAACCACCGAGATCATCTGTGGCGTCCCACAAGGATCCTCCCTTAGCCCAACGCTGTTCAACATCTAAATGGCACCTCTCGCCGCCAAAGCCAACCTTCACAGAGGTATGAAGGCCGTCGCCGACTGGATGAAAGATAGCAGACTGAAGCTGAATTCAGACAAGACGGAGGTCCTCATCCTCGGACTAACCCCATCAGCCTGGGACGACTCCTGGTGGCCCACATCGCTAGGCACAGCCCCGGAACCCACCGACCACGCACGAAACCTGGCGTTCATCCTCTATTTCACCCTCTCCATGACCAAGCAAGTCAACGCCGCGTCCTGCTTCAAGTTCACACCCTCCGGATGCTCGGCAGGATCTTCAAATGGATCCCTCCCGACACGAGAAAAAACGTCACCCAGGCCCTCATGACCGGCAGACTCGACTACGGGAACGCCCTCTACTCAGGAACAACAACCAAGCTCCTGAGACGACTACAACGAATCCAGAACGCCTCGGCACGACTGATCCTCCACATCCCCCAACGCAGCCACATCACACCCCACCTGAGAAGCCTTCACTGGCTCCCTGTCAACAAGAGAATCACCTTCAAACTCCTCACCCACGCACACAAAGCACTACCCAACACCGGACCAACATACCTCAACAACCGACTCAGCTTCCACACCCCCACCCGCAACCTCCGCTCTACCACCCTCGCCCTTGCCACAGTTCCTCGTATCCGGAAAACCACAGCCGGCGGCAGATCCTTCTCCTACCTCGCCGCCAAGACCTGGAACGCTCTCCCTACCAGCCTACGACAGACCCAGGACCTTCTGGCTTTCAGAAGACTTCTCAAGACCGGGCATGTAGCGCGCTTTACAAATGCATTGATTGATTGATTGATTGATTGATTGTACACATCTAGCAAAGCCTGACGTGTTATAAATTTAATATAAGTTCCCCTTTATTGTGCAAAATGTTGCTCAGACCTTTGATGCAGTAAATGATTGCATAAACCCTATACAAATAATATATCTACTTTCTTTGAAATGTTCTACTTTCTGGCTATCATCACGTATTTAGCAATGGCTAACATCTTAGGTCAAAGTTGACACAACATAAAAACCATACAATTAAAGCTGGCCAAAATATGACTTTTGCACAGTGCAACAGGTGGGGGTGGGGGAGGTGGTGATAGTGGGCTGTGTACATAGACGCATATTCACTATGGTGGCGTAACAAAACTTGAGAGGGGGGGCCCCCCTGCAAATTATATGGCAGGGGCTCCCCACTCTCTGGACCCAGTCAAAAGGTCTCAGACCCTACAATGCACAGTGCTGGAGGAGGCCCCCTGCAGCTCAGGGCCCCCCTCCGCACCACAGGGGTTGCTGGGGCTATTGTTACACCACTGATTCACTACAGCCAAGGTTTCAGGTTTGGAAAATGCTAAGCCAGGCCAATTAAATAAGTGCCAAGGTTGTGTATAAATTACTTCACTGGAACCTCTGCTGCGTACACTGTCAGAGCGTAATGCAGGCCGTTGTGGTGAATCACCCACATCCCCCACGCTTCAAAAGTCCCATTCTGCTTCAAGATTATGAATATCTGTAACCTATGCGGGTCCCTTAACCAGTGGTTCAAGAGGGCAGGATCTGAGGGGCGCTTTTTTGCCTTATTTTTTGAATCAAAGAAATACAGTTCTACTTTTTGTGAAAAGACAACCGTCCTGGTACAGTTAATTATGACAGTTGAAATGCTACAGCAGCAGTGTAAGGCAGGGAGTCTCCTGAGGTGTGAAATTGAGGGAGGGGCAGACAGCTAAACAAGCCATCTTGCCAGGGCCCCTGCTTGCCTGAAAGAAATGTAAATGTGCACAACTGATTAATCTGCAAATGTTAAGGGTGCTTGGAAGCTAGTATTGAATTTAAAAGCTTCGATGACACAGATTTATTATTTTTGAGTGTTATCGCAAAGGAGGTACAGCTGAGCTGTGAAGTATGTACTTTTTAAAGACAATCATAAAAGAAATTGCATTATGTCCAGTCAGTCCAGTCCACTTTTTATCTTAAACCTTCTTACACATTTTGTTGCAGCCTACTTTAAACTGTGTACAATGCAAGTTTTTAAATAATGACTTACATATTCACACTGCTTCCAATCACTGTCTGAGACCTCGTGCACAAAACATATACAAGACTCTATTCTCCACTGCACCAAGCAGGATTTAACTATGTGGCTCTCTAGTTACACAGTAAGGAAATCAAAAGGGGGAGTGAATAGGTGATGCCGGTGGGCACCGAGGTGGGCACGTCCTCCTCTTATCAGGGATATAAGTTAATCAAAAAGGGCCACCTCACAATGGGTGGGTCTATGTCCGGATGTCATTGGAATACACCTTCTTTGTTAAAATACCCCTCACACACCAAAAGGGCCCTTGGTGTCATGCTTCATCATCGGGGTCTTCCCGTCCCGCTGCGGGGCGGGGCAGTGCTGCGACAAGCGGATACGCTGGAGCACCTTTAGATGGAGGTGCTATGTGTTGGGAGTGAGTGTCAGTGGGGTCAGGAGTGATATAAGAGTGAGTCGTTAAAAAATACCTGGCCTAGTGGAAAAAAGAAATTTAATTAAACACTGGCTGGTATTATTAAAAGAAAAGTGAAGCGGAGAGATGGAGCTAATTAATGGGCTCTCTCTCCTATGTGGGTCAACATGTTTCGAGGCGCGGGGCCTCTTCGTCAGGACCTAGGGGAAGATCCCCCTGTCACTCACTAGTGTTTCTCCACAGAGGTAGAAAAAGTGTATATACAGTAAAAGTGAAAAAAAGGTTAAACTATGTGTGTAACTACAATTAATAATTACGACACATTTATGCTTCCACACTAATAATGTAGTATGCCTGCAAGATAAGAAAAACTAATTATAATTGCGCCGATCCCAATGTGCGCTTAACTCTAAGTCACCTGTAAGGGAGAAAGAGACACACAAACACATATACCAGTTTGGAATGTTGGGATCATGCGTAAGCGGTGAAGGATATCCAAGCACATCCTGAGAGAACACACAGTCACATACAGACAAGTTACACATAGGGGATGTTAATAGCCAGGGGTTTAGGTATTCAAATTCATACTTATCAATGGAGGAGTCAATGCCCCATGAGCCAGCTTGAGACAGAAGGGTAAGGTGGGGGTCCCAACTGCAGAGGGGAAGAAGAAGGGGACTGCATTGTAATTCTATACCCACAGATGTTGTCCAAATATCACCAGTTAGAGTGCTGGCTGGGATACAAGGTTCTTCCTCATGAGGCGGCTATGCCGTACTTACTAGGCCCCTCGCACGCTCGTGCTTCCTCCTTCGTCTGCGGCTTCCGTGGATATGTCGGAGGCTGCGGGCGGCGAGTATTTATGGAGGCTGTTAATTGTTTAATTGATCAATTAGGCTAGGAAAAGCCCGCCGAAATCACACAGGCCCAAAAGGTAAGTAATGCGGGCGGCCATATTAGAGTGGTAGGTAGACCCACCTCCTGTAGCTATAAATGCATTATCGATTGTAAGCCATTAGCCCCGGTGCTCGGAATATACCAGGCTTAGACTTAACCCTTGCGGAAGTTCAAGCTCCTTGTCCGGCCGATGCAGGTTCGGGTTGTGTCAGACCGCAACCGCGCTGAGAGGCAGTGTGTACTGCCAATGGACCGCGCATGCGCCGGATTACTAGCTCAACGCGCATGCGCGCAGACGTGATGCTGTACCCGGAACGCTTGCGCACATCTTCCCCGGTATTAGTATTGCAGGAAGACCAGCGTCTGTATGGCTAGAGGCCAGCATTGCTAGATATGGGATCATATTGTGGCTGGAAAGGTATTAGCAGTATAAATGCAGATTGCTGTGACACAAACATACATTTTAATTAATGAAGGTCTGGGAAAGGTAGGACTTTGAAAGAATACTGAAAAACAGGAGCCAGTTGCTTGCTGTTGATTATACACAAATGTACATTCCAGTTCAAGGGGGACTGGTAGAGGTAGACGCTAGCAAGATTAGCCCTGAAAAAACATTAAACTGAAAACTGGGAGTCAGTTACTTGGGATGTAAGTCACCCAGCAGGTCCTATGTGTTAAGTTGGGCCCACGGAATGTCATCATTCAGGCCTGTGCGGTGTGTTCCCAGACGGTACACCCAACGTTGTTCTTTCGATAGAAGATCTCTATCGTTTGGGAAAGCTTCGATGACAGTCCATTTCAGGTCATGGACACTGTGTCCTACGGTGGCAAAATGTGCTGACATTTTCGTTGTTGTCCTGTTGCAGCGTACATTGCTGCGGTGTTCACCCATTCGAATCTTCACGGGTCTGCTGGTCATGCCTACATACTCCTTGTTGCAGGGACACGTGATTAGGTACACCACATTGCGGCTATTGCAATTAGTGAAGGCTCGCTGTTCCCATGTAGACTGGTTAGAGAATGTGATACTTCTGCTCTTCTGCGTGTATTGACAGGACACACATGCACCACATGGGTGGTGTCCATTGACCCCTATGACTCTAGAGGGTTCAGTAAGACCAGTTGCTTTTGGTCTAGTATGGACCAGTAGATCCTTCAGGTTCATTCCTCTTCTATGTGAAAACATAGGTTTCGGAAAATTCAGTTTGCCACAGGATAACAATCTCCAATGTTTGTTTACGATCTTGGTGATCTGGTTGGAGTTTGTATTGTAAGTTGTTACGCAGATGGGGCGTGGATCAGGTTCCTTCAGTTCGGTGTCCTCCAAAAGCGCTTCCCTATTGTTGTTGCGGGCCCGTTTGAGGCCTTTACGGACAATGTTCGTAGGGTACTGCCTGTTCAAAAGTTTGCACTCCAAATCAGCCGCTTGTGTTTTAAAGTCACTAATGTTGCTACAGTTACGCTGTAGGCGGAGAAACTGTCCATACGGAAGGTTCTCACGTAGATGGCGTGGGTGGAAGCTACTGTACAGAAGCAGACTGTTCTTGGCTGTGGGTTTAAAGTGAGTGCAAGTTTCAAGTTTACCCTCTCTAGTTACACATACAGACCTCTGAAGCGTCTTAACTGACAGGGGATCTTTCCAAAAGCGAACCTGATGCCACATACCTTGATTGCTGGGGGCTCTGAGAGGCGGAACCTGCCGCCTCCTTGCTGGAATTCCCTCCGATTGCCGCAGCGCCTGCTCTCCCCCCGCCGCCGCACCTTTGCACCAGCTGACCGCGGCCGCAGTGTGGAGGGGGGACTATGGCGCAGAAACTACAACTCCCAGTCTGCAACGCGGCCGGAAGCCACATATTGGTAAATCGCGGCAGGAGGCGCTTAAATAACGCTGCTATTCCCCGCTACGCGGAAGCGTCCCGGGAGAAGCCCAGGCAAAGGGCGGGCCGTTTTGTGGCCGTTCGGTGGCTGGAGGAGGCTGGGCTGGGGCCATTCTCTTGCACCTGTTAAAGCCATCGTCCTCTTACATCCCTCGGCGAAAGTAAGGTCGTTGTGCATTTATATTGTTCATTCATTGCACCCTAATGGAATGTGTACACCTTCATCAAATACAGGATCTATCTCTCTACCGGCATAATTTACATAGACTATTTTATGCCGCTGCCAAATACAGTGATCGCCCCCCTTGTTGCACCTTTGAGTGAATTTACGAGCTGAGTGCTGCCGCTGTGGGGAGATTGCCTGGGGTTTTGGACTGCTACCATTGCATGCTGCTTGCGCTGGAGTAGATTAACCATAAAAACCATTACCAGCCCTGTTGTACAATTAGCTGATAATAACACCTGGCTGATCATTTCCCATGGATGCTACCCCTGAAACAACCACGCTGGCAAACGTAGGGGGAAATAGTAGAGGCACACTGGATAATTATTTTATAAAGGCTCCTTCTTATATGGAAAGGGAGTGCGTACTGGCCGAGCGCAGGGCTGAGCGACATCGCTCTATTGAATGTATTAAAAGTAGACCTCTCCTTCCACTACCTCAGATTAGCCCTTCTGGTACAGTTCTGGTCACAGAAAAGGAGGACTTGTTATCTACGCAGGGTATTCCCATACTTTTGAGAGATATACCTCTTACACCGGTTGCTCTTAACAGTATGGACAAAAATAACATATCCATCTCTAGTAACTCTAATATGGGGATAGAAGTTATACTCGACACCCCTCGAGTAGTAGCTGAGACTACCAAAAAGAAGGTTGGGAAATCAGATGTGCCCAAAGTTCATGGTCCGCCACCAAGTAAAAGGCGGAGGAGGGGTGGTGTTCCACAAAGAGGTAAGATCAGCCATTCTGACTTTGGCAAAGGCAGAATGGCTAGTGTAACACCTGCACCTACCATAAAGGCCAGTTAGTACCCGACCCAACCCAAATGGTCCCCCAAGAAACATCACCAACTTAAAAAAAAACCTACACTGATTGCACCTACATCTGGCCCAGCATCTCCCAGGAACTGCACGTCCAAGGATCAACCGCCTGCTGTCTCCCTCGATAGCATAGAACACCTACTTAGGGCAATTACATTACCCATACTAGAGAGGCTGAAGAGGGTAGAGCAATGGCTGGGGGACCTAGAAACGGCCATTACCAACAAAGCCAGCCTATCTAAAGATACTGTAAAGCCAGTCCCACCCCCCGCAGACGCAGTGCCGTCTTCTAACCACCAGGGGGTAAATCTATCTAAATCGGCCCACCAACCTGTCCCACACGTTCTCAATGAAACCTTAAAGGGGGTGAAAACATCCGCCACTGGAAACAAGCAGGAGGTAAGAGGGAGGGCATGCCCAGCTAGAGTAGAAAACCACAGGGGCCGCCAAGTTGAATTGCCTCCAGAAGCGATCCCTTATGTGGTTGTACTCACGGGTGTCCCCACATTAGAGGATGGCAGGAGGGAAGGCTTCACTCAGTTAAAAAACAAAACCATGCACTGGCTCAGCCAGAACAGACCGCTCCCTTGTAACATCAATGGCGAGATTGTGCATGTGCGGCGACTCTCCTGGCTGGGGAGCCGAGAGAAAGATATTAAGGGCGATCTAATAGTTATAAACTTCAGAGATCCTGGTGCGGTCAGACACATTTTAAATTGGATGCCAGGAAACGTTGGTAAAACCATCATTCCCTGTGATCTGTCCTATTTTTACCCAAGATCTCTGGTGACTCCTTTAATGCGTCCAGGGGTTCCTTCTGTCCCTCTGATTAATCCACCTATGACATTTAATAATCAGTATATGTTCCATGTGCCCAATCCTATGACTGCTAAAAATGCATCTGGCTGGGACACTGTACCTTACAGGGGACATAGTAATAGCTTTAGGGGGATGGACCACTTGCTTGGAATCAGGGGAATGGGCCACTTGTTGCCATTTACCCCGCTGGAAGTCACTAATAGATTTGAAGCCCTTTCAGGTTTTGACGACTGCGACTGATGCTCGGGGTCCCCTATTAACATGTCTCCGACTGGCAAGATCAAAGACGTAAAAGCAAACTTAAGCTCCGAAAACAAATCTTGGTTCCTGTACAAACTATTAGCATACAGGAACCTTATAACGTCATAGATCCTCAGCCTCAATCACAAGTACTAGGGGAAGAATTAACATCATTTCCCCAGCTGGCTAATACCCTGGGGACTAATCCTAGTGTTCCATTGGAGCTGGCTCCTGTAACAGCTATTGACCCAATACGGCTAATTAGCACTGAAACCCCCGGTAGCATAATTTCGTGGAATACAGCGGGTCTTGCCTCAAAAATCAACGACGCAGCCTGGCAATCAATAACCATGACTCACTCCATCATAGCTCTCCAGGAAACATGGGCCATCGAGCAATCCCATTTGTTAGGATATAAAACCTTTTTTACCCCGGCAGGTCCTAGCAAAATGGGTAGACATAAGGGAGGGCTGTCTATATATTTGTCGATTCATACCGGCCCTATTGTCCTTAAGAGCTTTTTGGACTGTGCATACTACCAAATACTAGTGGTAACATGGGGCTCTTTAAAAAATCTAGCTATAGTCAATTTCTATATTAATATCCCCATAGTCGACTTGGAAACCATCATTACGAAATTGTCAGGTACCCTTAAGAACATCGAGGATAGCTGCGTGGGGGATATGGCTATTATGTGGGTAGGAGATTTTAATTGTCCCTTATGTCCAATGAGCCTACAGGGTGTGTGTGGCTGGGAAGATGAAAATTTGGGGGTGTCTAGTCATTTTGCCCACACAAAACTCGGGGACATGCTTAATAAATTACTAGTGGATTACTCCATGGTATCTATTAATGAGGCTTGCTCCCAGCCTAAAACATTTACTCCCACCTTTAACGCAAGAGGGGCAAAATCAATAATTGATTTTACTTTATTTTCATCACGATATGCCCCACTGGTCACTAAATGCGAGACACTTATTAGCGGTATTAGTGATCATTACCCTATTTCAGTCACCTTTAAACTAAATCTGGAAGTACCATCCCATAATACTCACTGTAATTATGACCTTAATCCCACTCTTTGTCAGCAAAATGGATTTTGTATTAAATGGGAGAAGGTAATCCCAGCTAGTTTTCTAAAAAACCTAGTGATCAGTTCCCAAAAGGAAATTAATATGTGCCTGACCCTAGAAGAGGACGAAGACCTTGTTTTGGATTCTTTCAATAAAATTTGCTGCTCAATTAAAAAGCTCCTGACCAGAAACCCGCGTAATGTAGTCAAGAGAACCCCTGGGTGGTTTGACCCAAATTGCACTAGGGCATTGAGGGAACTTAAACAAGCATTACATGTTACCCCAATAGTTAGAGCACAGGTACAAATGGCAAGGCGTAACTATTGTGTCGCCCTGGCTAGAAGGAAGAAAGACATAAAGGCTGAAGCTTGGACAGCCCTTCACGCAGCCTCAGTACAAAAGGACACTGTTGTCTTTTGGAAGGCTGTGAATGCTCCCTTCTACCAAGATGACCAGAGGCCACGTTTAGATAATGCTATCACGGCTCAGGAATGGGTGGCTCACTTCCAAGCCCTCTATGGTATGCCAGTTCCACCTGTGGCTTCCCACCAAACAGCAATAACCACTGAGGGAGCAGATCCTTTGTTTCCCTTAGATATTCAGTTTGAACAGGAGGAGATCTATAAAGCCTTAAGGGAAAGCTCAGCTTCCAAAGCACCAGGACCCGACTGTGTCCCTATTGACGTGTTTAAAACGCATCCGGATCTGTGGGCCCCTTTACTCACTAGAGTCCTGAACTGCATAATTAAAAGAGGTTTTATCTCGACATGGAAGGAGGCAATCCTGGTCCCGATTCATAAAAAGGGGGACAGGAATGATCCTGCCTGCTATCGGCCCATCTCTTTGTTGGATGGCTTTATGAAGATGGCAGGTAGGGTCATTCTTGCCCGCATTCAGGACTGGCTGGAGGGCCAGGAAGTGTTATCGCCTTTCCAGTATGGGTTTAGGGGAGGGCGGGGGACAATTGAGCAGGGGCTAAATCTTTCCCTAATTGTCTCCAAATACATACATGTAAAGAAAACCAATCTATACGTGACATTTGTGGACCTCAGCTCCGCATTCGATTGCGTCCTGCATGATAATCTTTGGCAGACTCTAAGGGACATTGGTAATTGCTTATATCAGAGAACTTTATGCGGGGGCAGGTGCACGCGTAAGATACGGCCAGCGGGGGGAATGTACTGAGCTTTTTAAGATCAATAGAGGGGTAAGGCAGGGTTGCATACTAGCCCCCCTGCTATTTAACCTCTATATCAACGGGGTGGGTTCTTGCTTAACACAACAATATTATGATTATCCCGTAATCAAAGGCAAACCCATCCCCATTCTATTGTACGCTAACGATGCGGCTATCCTTTCGCAGACAATGGTGGGCCTTCAGAAAGCCGTACAGACCTTCTCAAATTTTATGAAGTCCAGGGGACTACGTGTAAATGTCTCCAAGACATTTACCATGTCATGCGGACCAAAAAAACAAAGAACACCATGTCCAATTATTTTAGATGAAAGGCGGGTGGAGTTAGCCGACATCTTTTGTTACTTGGGGGTTCATTTTGACAGGCAAGGCACGTGGAAGCCCGCTGTGAACGCAAGGGCCCTAGCATTTATTAGAGCAACTGGTGCTCTTATCAGATTCGCAAAAAAAATAGGGAATAGACCAGTCAGGGAGCGCCTCCAAATATTTAAAGCTAAATGTGTGGCCACTGGTACTTATGGGGCGGGTATTTGGGGCTGGCAGCAAGTGGAGGCAATACAGCAAATCAAGAACAGGTTCCTGCGATTCTTAATAGCTACATCGAAGAACACTGCTATATATGCCTTACACGCTGAAGTTACCCTCCTTCACATTACGGATATTATAAAACTAGCCCCTGTTTTACTTTGGCACAACGTCTGGACTAATACTGCTACAGAACTGAATAGAACCATTATAGAGGACTGCTTAAGCTGTGATGGGGCAAAAAACATTAAATGGTTTAGCTACATCAAGAACTTTGTTAGTGAGATTGGTCATCCTGAATATTTTACCGACCCGGCCTCACTTGAACAGCTCTCGCGATCCACGCTAAAAAAAGACTCTCCTAGAACATTTGGAACTGCAAAGATGGAAACGTGAAAGGACTAAAAAATCTGTCATGAGTCACGATGAGGTGACATCTCAAAGGGGTACTCAGCTGTATCTTGTAATAGATCAACCCCTGCACCATTGCAGGCTCCTGACATACTTTTGCCTGGAAACTTTTTATAGACTTGTTTCATTTCCGAATTGTAACGATTGGGCGAGAGAAAAAAGACGCTGTCCCTGTGATGAAAAATCATATCAATCAAATATACATTGCACTCTTTTCTGTACTTTATATAGCCACCCTAGACGACAAATCTTAAAACCTCTCTTGTTAGTTTGGGGTTTAAGAAAAGCTAGAGATGCCTATAATAAACTAAGGTCCTTAGACGACTGCCTTACCATTAGTACAGTGAGCCTCTACTTGAATACAATCTTAAGAGTGAGAAAGACTATAATCATGGGATAGCAATAGCCAACTAATTATAACTAATTAACATGTATCTCACCTGATTGCATTGTTTTTTATCTATTTTTTACTTCTTTTTAATAATTAAAAAAAAACTGCTTTTAGTAATGTTAAATCATGAGCGAATATGATGGAATTCTAATTTTGTTTTCATTTGTATACTTTTATGTATTGTAAATTCAATTCGAATAAAGTTTTTGAACTGAACTGACAGAGGTTTCATAATGTACGTTAGTGCATTTTCCACTGATTAACTTGATTTGCATTATTTTTCATTTAAATGTGCATTATTTTATATGAAATTATCAGAAGGTGAAAGATCTAAAAACATTACAGAATATTTTGTTTTGTGCTGGAGGTTTGCGGTGCACTATCTTATGCTGGAGTGCTGAGTACTCTATCCTGTACAAGAGTGCTGGGGTAATCGATACTAGTACCAGAGTTTCTGGTTCTTTATCCTCTGCTGGAATATTAGGATAGTCTATGCTGTGTCAAAGAAGGTGCATCCCAACGACAGAATGTCTGATATTTAATGTGCCAGTCCTTAACAGGTCTTTCCTATTTAGATCCTAGGGCATCAATATTGGATACAATTTTTAAAATCCACATTAGTACTCCCTCTACTGTCATCACCCTGTTTCAGTTCGCTCTGTGGTTTTCTACAGTTCATGTAGTACTTTTAGTAAGGGCTTCCTCTGCAGATCTAGAGCTTCCCGAGTACTGCTTCAGCACATCCCTGTGTTGGAGTGACTGTGGTTCAAAGAAATCCCTCTTCTTTGGGCCCTACAGTTTGCTGTCCTTCAAAGGCATGCTAATGGGAAAATAGTTTGCAGAAGGGAAGGCTGTCCAAGTTCACTCACTGGCAGGGTCTACTCTATATCTCATTCCACTCAAGAATCTGGGTCTGTCATCATCCCGCATAAAGCAGGGAATCCGACCTCTGCTCAATGGCTCCAGTCTAAGTCCTCCCAAGGCTTGTCTCAGAGGGGCTGGCCACTCACACTACCGCGCTTAGACTGTCAAAGCGAACTGGTCGATCCCAGTCTAATCATGAGTTCTCGAGCCATATACCCCCTCCCCCAGTTGTGTAGTTGCCTTTGTTAGAGCCGGAAAGCCTTGGTATCCAGGGGAGCGGTCTCTTCTCCGTCATGCTTCAGCACTGCCAGCATCTTGGAACCTGCTAAGAGTGGGCCTCACTCACTGAGCATAATTAGGTTTGACAAAATCCTGTAAGGTATCAAAGGCCTTCATCTGATAGACTACCTCCGCTTGCAACTTAATCTTGGACCAACATCCCCTAACTCCATCTGAGGCTGTTGAGAGCAGTCGACAAGGGAGCCCCACTGGAGGCAGGAAAATGTTGCCTTCCTACGCCCTCAGTTAGCTCTGCCCTATCTTCTCCATATTTTCTCGAACTCATAACACATTATTAAGCTTAGTTTATTTTTTTACAATAGAAGTATCGGGTTTTCCTGGGTTTGTGCTCCCCAAGGCTTAGCTGCAATTCTTCAATCCCCAAGGCTTAGCTGCAATTCTTAGTAAGAAATCATATTAAAGATTACATACCGATTGCTCTTTGGAAGATTTGTTATCAGAGTTGTTTTGACATCTGGCTCTATGTTAAGTGATCATTAGAATGTAGATAACAATTAAAATCGAAAAGATGAATGAAACACAGTAAAATTACAAAGAATGGCAAGCCCAGGACTCAAAAGGATGATAAGAACACAAAAGTGTGATTAGAGAATACAAAGTATAACTAGAACAGAGGTTGAAAGAACAGACTGTAGAATCCTCAAGTACAGAAGGCTTAGAGCAGAGTATTAATAGACTTCTGAATATTATTTTTTCAGCACATGTTCTTTATGAATGATTAAAAGGTATAGGTTGTAAAGATAGAAAACTTTAACAGGTTCACTTCTGTACCAACACGTAAGCATGATCCACCTGTCATAGCTCCTCCTCCTGCTTCAACACCCTCCGCATGCTCCACAAGATCTACAGAAGGATCCCGACAGATAAAAGAAAGACAATCACCCAGGCCCTCATCAGCAGCAGACTCGCCTACAGAAACGCCCTCTAAGCGGGAGCCCCGACCAAGCTCATCAAACGACTACAACGCATCTAAAACGCCTCGGCACGACTGATCCTCGACGTACCATGACACGGCCACATCACCCCCCACTTGAGAAATCTGCACTGCCCCGTCAACAAGAGGATATCCTTCAAGCTCCTCATCCACGCACACAAAGCACTCCACAAGACCGGCCCAGCCTACCTCAACAGACTGCTCTCCTCCGACATCCCCAACCGCCAGCTACACTCCGCCGACCTATCACTCGCCACTGTCCCGCGCATCCGAAGAACAACCATCGGCGGGAGATCCTTCTCCCACCTCGCCACCAAGACATGGAACACCCTCCCACTGAGCCTATTACAGACCCAAGACCTGCTGACCTTCAGGAGGATACTCAAGACCTGGCTGTTCGATCAGTAGCGCCCCCCCCCCTCCCCAGCACCTTAAGACCCTCGCAGGTATGTAGTGCGCTTTACAAATGATTGATTGATTGATAACATTTCTCATGTAGGCATCCTGTTTTCATTCCTTGAGTGTGATTAGTTTTTCCTTTATCTTTATTAGAAAGTCTAAAGTTCCTCAAGCACATGCATAAAATGCTGATATCATCATGGTGACGTGATTAGTTTATATTAATGGATGCAAGATGGCCCTTTGCAGTGTAAGCTAATTGTTTACAAAGATGGAGGCTCACTGTCAACATGTGTATGAACCGATTCATTTTTGTGCCATGTTAGGTTATTCTTAGAAATGCTCTACTGCCTCTAAACCCTGCTTTATTTTGTAAATATGAGATGCAATCAGTGATCAAATGGTACATAAACCCCAGGATTTGACCACTAATTAGAAGAGGTTTTCACACCAGAATTATCACCGGTCGCACCAGATTGCTGAACGCCTTACCCTCAGTCAGAAGTTGACTTCAGAAGCTGTGCAGAAGGTGTCCCCTGCTTTCGCTAGAAATAGCAGTAGTCAGCTATTGAAAGGTATGCTGTGCAATCCATCCATAGAAACTATAAAACTCAAAAGGCAGGTTTGTTATTGAATGCTTTAGCTAAAATTAAATCTTTAATCTGTGGGGTTTCCATTCATATTTTATGCACTAGACTGCAGATTTTACAATTAACATTTTAAACTACATGTCATTGTTTCTTAGTGCTATCTTTCATTGTGTTATTCATAAAGATTTAGATAGCCATTGTGTCCATCTCCTCTAGAGGGGCTAATAGTACAGAGGGTTTCTGTTAGGGCTGCAGTTCAACTGGCTTTCTAATTCAATGTTGGTACTTTGATCTTAGTTCATACATTCAGATGGTTAGAAATCTGCCCATTGCAATCCTGGCAACCCCCAGCTTTCGTTGTCATTCCAGATGGATCGTCAACCATGCCACAAGCACCACCAAAAAAATATTGTTAAAAAGGGTACCAACTAGTGCATGTTACAGCATAATACCTCTAACAGGATGCCTAAAAGCAATATGATTTAAAGACAGTCCAAATAAATACAAGACCATATGAAGGCTAGTGCAGAACCGCATAGAGAGTTTCAGCAATGTGTGGGGTCTCCAATAGTGTGCCTAGAGTAGCTGGAAGAACAGCTGGATTGGGTGAGGCACACACACAATTTGGGGATTATAGATGCGCTTCCAGCAGAAGAATCTGTGAAACCTAATGTAACAGTTGAATTCTTCCTGAGGTAAGAGGTTCCTCCATATATGGGTGGGGGCAGAGGGATAAGAAGGTGTCAAGAAGGTGCTGTAATTACTCACAAGAGGTGGAACATCTGACATGCAAAAAAAATCAGGGCTCATTTTAACCATTGTCAGAGAAGAGTCCAAAGTGGGGCCTACAGTTGACAGCTGATGCAACCTCTCCAGCTACAGATTCCATAAGCAATGGCTGCCCTAAGTTTCCCACCAATGTGAAGCTCCGACGGACTACTAGCTCATCGTGCCAACAAGAGTCTCCTTCATTTTAAGCCTATGACCAACACACAGATCTACATGCCAACAACAATCTCCTCGTGGCCTCCACCAATGTGAAACTAAGACTGAGGCTCCTTGTGGGCAACTGGACTGAGTTAGAAAGTACACTTTCCATCAAGATGAACCTGGTTCCTGCAACCTGACCCTTCTTATCTCACTTTTTACTTAAAAATTAAAAAATCCATGGGCCTCATTTATGAGGCCGTGTGTCACTTTTACGCTGGGTCACTTTTTGTGACGCACCAGCAGCGTAAAAAATGTGCCTTGTTGCACCATATTTACAAAGTGACGCATCTAGGTAGATGCGTCACTTTGTAAACCCCTGCGCCACATTATACCTGCGCCAGGTATAATGTATGCAGGGGGGGCGTTCTGACGCAAGAAAGGGTCATAGAAGTGACGCAGTGAAATCTATAAGATTTTACTGCGCCACTTCTAGGACACAAATGCGTCAATTTCTTACGCCTGCCTCACAGCAGGCGTAAGACTGACGCAGGTCCTTTCACATGGGGCTTGCCCCATGTGAAAGGACACATTGCTGGAGTTGCGTCACTTTTGTGACACACTCCAGCAATGAGTCACTTTTGCGCAATACAGATACGTCAGAAATACTGACGTATCTGTAACTTCTTGCGCCATGATGCGTCATACTGTAAATATGACGCATCATTGGTGTCGCAAAGGAGTGCGCAGTGAAAAGTGAAGCATCGCTGTTTTCACGCAGCGATGCGTCACTTTTCATAAATGAGGCCCCATATTTCTGGTTCCACCTATTGTATCTTTTTTGGAGTACCATTTTATGAAGTTTTCTAAATTGATTTAGTTTTTTTTTATTATGATGTGTTTTCACTTTACTACAGTTTGAGTGCTGCTTAAATATTTTACACATTGCCTCTAAAGTAAGCCTGATAGCTTTTTTGACAACCTACCGGAGGGTTAAGCACAGGTTTATTAATTCACTTTTGTAGTTCACTCTGACAAAGATTGTGTTTATTACTTGAGTGGAGCTGTGACCCTTCTGAACTCAATCTCTTACAGACACCTAACAAAAATTCTTTTGGGGCCAGTTGCAGGCTTACTCTGCTTCACATCAGACTCCTGAAGCCTAACTTCAGTTTTTTTCAGGAATTTTCACATTTAAAGAAAATGGGCAGCTGTCCTGAAGAATTCACCTTTAATGTGTTTTGCTAAGTAGTTCATTGATACACCAGCACAGCCCACTAGTTCCACAGTCAGTCCATGTCACGCAGCTGGAGGAGTGAAGCAATGGAAGTACCCGCCTTGGTGATGAAGTAGTGGGTATATCATCCCGGCAGAGAAGCAAGATGGTAGCCTCACACTTCATGCCCCACTGCACAGGCCAGATGCTTGTCCACTCATCACTGCCCGATTGGCGGAGAGGTGCGCCTCTTCACTTGCCTACTACTCCCAGCTACCTTTAGTGTGCCACATGGGTTGCTCTCACCCACCTCATCATCAACCTCTTCTATCATACATGCTTGGTGGGCACCTTCTTGCCTCAGCTCTGCCAGGTAGACTCTGAACTTCGGTCTCCTCTTTCTCAATAGTCCTCCTTCCAATCGTAATCACATAGTTTTGCTGGCTGCTGCTGACATGCCTAGGATCTAGATATCTTCCTATGAATGGAGGAGAGCCCAGAATAACAGGCCTTCATAATAAGAAACTGTTGCCGTAACCTTATCTTCTTTCTTTCGTACTTTCCTCTTTCTTCCTTTTCTTTCCTTTATCTTTCATTCTTGCCTTCCTCTTTTTTATGCTCTTTTCTTGCTTTCTTTTCTTCATTGTTTGTGATCTTATTTCTTTCTTTCTCTTTTGTTTCTCTTTTTCTTTCTTTCTTGCCTTCCCCTTTCTTTCATTCTCGCCTTCTCTCCCAATGGCAAAGAGGCTGGCAGCCAATGCCAGACCAACTGATCCGTGTTAGCCAAGACATTTTGATTTTACTAAAGTTATGCATATAACATAGTAACTATAGGGGTTTTCAGACAGACTTTGTCCCTTAATTTGCAGCTCTGTCATTCACATTTTTCTTCTACCCACTCCTCAAGCATTAAGGGGCAGGTTGTCAGCCCACTTCTGCCATTGGCTGACTTCATTGTGAGTTATGGCTTGCTGCTCTTTCACAAGAAGTACATCGACATTCAAAATTGTTCCCTACAGTGCCAGGAGTATCTATGGCAATGTGGGCTTTTTTGAGACCAAAACAACAATTTTGCTTTAGCAAATGTTTTTGATTAGATTGAGGGCACAACAGCTTCCTAAACAATAAAGTTTTGCAAAAATCATGACAAAACATAACAAGAATTACCAAAAGGCTGGCTGCCAATGCAAGACCTATTGGCTTTGCCAATGCTTGTTCTACATTTGTGTCTTGGCTCCCAGTGTTGTATCTTTTTACATGTCTGATTGTGCCATATTCAGAGTGCTGACATTTGCTTTCTTATGTCTTTGGTTTGCATGTTATGTTCCTCTGTTTGTGTTCAAATATGGGTGTTTCCTTGACCTTGTAGTGCTTCCCAGGTCTTTGTCCACATCCTTGGTACCTTTGTTTCACTTCTTGCAGGTTGCTGTTTCTGTCCTCTTGACACAGTTGGCCTTCCTTTTCTCCCCATTTTCTTTGTTTGCCATGGGTTATTATTCTCTTCCTAGTCCTTTTCTCCCCATTTTCCTTGTTTGCCATGGTATATTATCCTCTTCATTGTCCCAGTGTCAGTGAGTGTCTCTCTATTCATGTGTCGCACTCTAGCAGTTTATTGATGACAGATGTTTCCGTGTCTCAGTATCTTACTGTTACAGTGTTTTGTCTCCACATCCTGTCCCCTGTGCCTCCCCTGACCTCCATGTAGGCCATCCCAGTGTCTGCTCTCTGCTATAGTTTTCCTGCCCCTGTGCTACTGTTCCAATGCTCCCTTGTGCCACTGTTTTCATGAGCCTTTATCTACTTACCGTACTACCCGTATGTGCATCTTTCTTTGCCTTTGCAGGCGTCCATCACGTGTGACTGTCAAAGTCTCACTGTTCGCAATCTCTGTATCCCTGGTTCAGTCTCTTCCTCTCCCTCTTAGAAGAAACAAATGGGTTCCACAACAGAAATGTTGCTTTAGAATTTCGTAATAAGGTCTTCCGTCACCTGAAAATTACAAACAGAATGGCTAGAAGTCCTAGTTCTTGTCGGTATTCACCCCAAAAATGTCCTGTGAATGTGTCATGGAGAGTACACTGATAGGACCCTACACTAGCACAACTGCTTCACCCCACTCATGGCTCCTTCCCTCTGACATCTTAATATTACTCTCCGCCAGGAGTTAAAAAAAGAACGTGGGAATCCCCTGATGAAAAATATAATCCAGACCGAACACCAGTAGCAGCTCCTGGAGGGAGTGCTGCTGGGCGGTGACGCAGGGCGGGGAAGGGGCAGGACGGGGGCTAGTAAACTCCGTATTATGGCTGAACGGAGGTAAGTATATAAATAAAACAATAAAATGAATTTCATTGCTCGCGCTGCATCGCATTTGGCAATGCAGCGCACGCAACGAAATTCTTTGTATTTATTTATTTGTATACTTACCTCCGTTTGGCCATAATCCGGAGTTTACTACCCCCCACCCTGCCCCTCCGCCGGGTAGCACTCCCTCCAGGAGCCGCTACTTGCGAATTATGTTGGGTAATTACAAGTTCACTTCCAATCAATCTCCAGTATCCTAGAGAAAATTGTAGTTCAACAATTTCAAAAACATCTGGATATCAAAAACATCTTTAGTTTTTGCCTCTGGTAAATGGTAAGGTATATATTTATTGTACAGTTAATTAAAACCATTACAAAAAAGATATATGAACATCGTTTATAAGCAATAAAACATTAGTTTAAAATAAGCTTATGACCTTAATTAAAAAGCGCATATTAATGTCACGGAGCGGATCCCCTCCCCCAACCTTGATGACCCGTAGTGTTGTTTCTTCATTTTTATCAGTTGAGGTAAACAGCAGTTCATGAGGCCGTGATCAGTGCATGTTTGTAGTGCATAGTCCCGTCTCAACATTTATTGGTTTATACAGTGGTAAATACCCTTTTGATATTTTTCTTTGGAGCTTGTATGTGCAAAAAAAAATGCTTAAAAATGATATGCTTATGCTTACCTCTGGTAAATGGGCTTTAACATGATGTGTATTTATAAAGCGCACATTCACCCAGAAAGGGTATCGTGGCACTGAATAACAGATGTTTATTGTTACCCAACTCAATGGATTTAGATCCATGCATGGAACCAACATTCACTATTTGGTTCTTGGATTATATGCTTTTAAAATGAAGGCTTGGACTGCTACTGGAACATTCCTCTATCCTCGATAGATCAACTTCTGTAGTCCATGAGAAACCAGACTCACTGCAGTGGTATCAGTCCTTTTTACATTCCTGCGCAAAGAGCGTACCCATAAGGTTCCACAGGCCCCCGTCTGTCCTTGTGCTTTTTAACGTCTATGTAGTTCTTTTGTTTACTAGCTTGAATTATTTGAATGTAGGTGTGCAATTGTATACTGATTAAATCCAAAGGACATCCAAAGTACCTCAAGATAGTTACATTTTAACAAAGCTAATCGAATGGCTCTTTTAAGATTGGAAATGCATACAGAATAGCCCCTTGAGCTAAATTACTCCAAGATAAAGTTCATTGTGTTTTGCGATCAACAACTGCCTCAAGGTCACGTTTCTCCTTATCTCACAGGTTCTTGGCCAGGGCCTTCATGTGGACAAAACAGTAGAAAAAAAACCTGGACTTTTCTAAGATATTGGCATTATCCAGGGTCTTTTTGCGCTGGTAGGTGTGACGTGGTCCAAAAATTGTAAAGGTTTCTGCTATCAATTTTTCTTAGCACTCTGCCATATGAGTTGGTTGTGGCACATTCAGCTCTCACCACTGTTAGGCAGCTGTCTATCTTACTTAACTGTTTTCCAGAGGGTTTCTTTGATATTATCCATTAACCTGTTGTTGAATTGATGGATGGACTAGCAAAGGTTAAAAGAACGAATGAGTGGACCGGGGAGAAATATTGATAAAGAAAAACGATGAACTAGTGTATCTTTGCACTGCTCATCAGGAGAGGTATTTTGTTTCTATTTCATAATGGGGCTTGTTGCTATCTGCTGTTAGTGTTAGGGAGATGGGCCAATCTATAATTTAAAATATAGAGATGAATTAGACCGTTCAGTCTTGAATTTTTTCCAGGTAATGAAGGTTGGGCATCTGTCAGTAGTTGATTTGGTCTAGTGGGTCGAAGGTGAGTTTTTTACATCTTGCCTACAGATAGCTTTTAGCAGTCTGGTGTTGAAGACTTATTGTATATAATAACAATGTTTACTCTGGACTTTGGGTCAGCACATTGCTTACCGTTTGTAAGCTTTCTTGTCAATCTCATGTACTTGCTTCTCACTTGAATGGTTTGCCTTCTTTTCTTGTGTTTGTCCCCCCCTGCAGCATAAGTCTTTAGCATCCTTTTGATTGGATGACCTGCATTCTTCCATACCCCACACAGGGAACTACTTTTTCATTTACTTCGTGCCCTGCTCCAAGGGATTTTGTACTTGCTCTCTCCCCATATGCTGCTTCTCCCCTCACACCTAGACCCATATTCTCCATGTTGCTGCTTACCCCTCCCAGCTCATTCTTAAAGGCACAGCAACTTTATTTGGTTGTTTTTCCATTCGCTCCTGTGGAAGGCAGACATGTTACATGAAAATCCTGGGCTTGGCACAGAAATGCAGCCTTTATGGCGCTAAGAGAGGGGCAGGCTACTGCACTCATCCAGCCTGTACTTGAGGCAGAGGGTGTACTTGGAGTGACATGAAACGTCTCTTTTACTGGAGGCCAATATCTCTGCACCTCTACACTGCTGCAGAGCACCGAATAACAGGCCCACTTGTTCAGTTCTGAGTTATGTGCAAATTAATAGAAAGCATTTTCCTGTAAATGCTGACACTTCCTCAAAGAGCTTTAATGTTCTTCTAAGTGCCTGCAATGGATCATGTGCAACAGGCATTTTACATTTTGTTCACTTTCCTCTGTGAAATTTGAAAAATAAACCACGCCATGTATAAAGATTGTAAACGTTGACTTTAATATTCACTTTGTGATACCTAAAGATATGTTTGTTTCTTCTCCAGTATTTTAAAATCTTTTTTCTTTTACTTTTTTCCCCAATGCTTTACAAGTGTAGAGTGGCAAAGCCAACAACTTAGCAATTGCATTATCTACTGGTTTTGCAAATGCTTGTTTTTCCACATGATTTTATGTCTAATTGTGTGATACAGTCTCACTTTCCCATATGGTGACTATGATGAACTTAGCATTTCACATAGGGTTGGCTCTATTTGTTTAAAAAAAAATTTGAAATGCTTGAAATGACTCCTCTGAAATTCTTAAATTAATATGTTTTGGAACTGGAGTGTAGACATAGAGGTGATGAAGTGCAAGGGTTGTTTCGAAAGGTAACGGAGGTGGTTAAAAAGAAGGAAGGAACCAGGCCTATCCTGACCACGTGACACCCTCGTTCTTTCCTTCCTTCCTTTTCACTCTCCCTTCAACAGATCGAGGCAGGGTCTCTCTTATCTTTCAGCTCATGCTGGAAACATTTCTTGATCAATAAAGTAGCCCCTCCGATCCCCAGTAGTCCCATACATGCTGGAGGTAAGCTCTGTACTGCAATGTGGGCTCACATGCTTTGACTTGGTTGACCCACCCACAGATACCCTGCAGTTCCTTTGCATCTTCATCGAGATCAATCGGAAAGCACTCATGTGACCTCAGCTGTTGCATGGGGAGATAGGTAGTATAATACTTTCTCCATCTTCTTTCCTTTTCTGTGATGTAACAAAAAGTCACAACAAGCATGGGATCTTGGTTTCTTGTTAGATTCAGAACTCTCGTATGCACCATAGGTAAATACCTTGGATCATCCAGGAGATCACCAAAGCATTGGTGACAGCTAATTGAAGCTAATACAACATTTCTTTTACAGGCTTTTCCTAGCATCGGTTGTAAAAGTTGCATAAAACACATAATTCGGTGCCCAGAATTGGACTGATAAACCTCTGGCCAGCCCAACCTTCCCCAATCTGTGAGTAACTCCTTTTACTATACAATGAAATTAACACATTTGGCATCCATAGCATCAGTGCCATGAAAGGTCAATGGTGATCGATGGGAGCAAGATGGTGTCTGGGGTGCTGGCAACCACCTAAGCGCTAGAAGAGTATCTGTCAATATCATAACCCACTTAGTTATATGAGTTTCAAGCATTGCTTAATTAGTAAAACAATAAGAAT
The DNA here is from genome assembly GCF_964261635.1 of Lissotriton helveticus. Lineage (NCBI taxonomy): Eukaryota > Metazoa > Chordata > Amphibia > Caudata > Salamandridae > Lissotriton > Lissotriton helveticus. The sequence continues at coordinate 380,333,288 of NC_136061.1, read as the reverse complement.
GGGGGCGTAATATATATACATCAGAACGCCACTGCAGCGATTACCATCCACTGTCCCTGCCAGTGCTGGCAAATGCCAGTGCTACCTGCTACCCATCGCACTCTGAGAAATGCTGACATAAGTTCAGAGCTTGGGAAAAGCACAGTAAAGGTAAATCTTGGAGACCACCTGACCACACCACTGCTCCAGAGACAAAGTAAGATTACATCAGAACCCTTAACCTTTTCGACACTGATGACGGAACCGCTCCGTCAGCTGCGGTGGCGCTGTGCTGATGACGGAGCGGTTCCGTCATGGCCCGCCTAACGCGCCTGCGCGGCGCTGATTTCGCGCCTGCTCGGCGCGTTCTATTGAGCGGGCGGGACCATGACGGAACCGCTCCGTCATCAGCACAGCTCACCCGAGGCTGGTGACAGAGCGGTTCCATCACCAGCGTGTGAGCGCCACACGGCCCCCTCACCCCTTAGTTATTCAGCTGCAGCGAAGGTATTAAGGGGGGGGACGGTCCGTCCAGAAATCATGCCCTTTAGGCAGAGGATGAAGATGTAAGGGTCCACTTATGCGGGTAGATCATACTGATCTTCTACAATCATAGATGCAAATTACTGTAGTTCATATGTTTACATCAAGTACACCATATCTAACATGCCTAGATGCTGTGGGGAAATGTGGGATACATGGAGAGGCAAACAGTGTTTTTTTTTTTTTGTTGCAACTGTCGTGATTGACTATCATATAAACTAATTCTGCATATGGGTGAATAAGGAGTAATATGAGCATACCCAGAGAACCTTTGGTAATGATGCTGTGATTAAAGAAGCAGACCGACAATGTACAGGTGTATCATAGGAAAGAAGTTGCCTAGGAAAGAAGCTGTCTATCTCATAGTGCAGAATTGCCATTAGCTGGTTTAAAGCCTCCACACCAACACAAAAGACTGGCTATTGGATTGATCTAAATGCAATGAACCAGGGAAAACCTATTTCAGTATCAGTGTTGGTCAAGCAAGTCACAGGACCTCTGGGCCCCTCTTTCACCCAACCTATACAATAGTGGCAATTCATATTATATATCATATAATATGAGTGTGTGTAGATAAGCAAGGGGCAAGTGGCAGGAAGAGCAGGGGAGAAGTTATACCTTTTTCTTTTGGTTAATTGCCAGTAGATTCCCAAATATGGCTGAAGGGGGCATGTTATAAATGTGCAATAATATCTGCTGGCGAATGTAATGTGCAATAAATATAGTTTAAATAGATCTGTGAACTTAAATTCAAATGTGGCTAAACGTGGCCACAGTGAACTAACTCTAGAAGGCACTCAAGCCTTCTTTGAGCCTTACAAACAGCCATCTAATCTATAGAACAGCACTGACGATCCCACTAGACCATCTCCCTAAGAACCGAAATACCCAAAAGAGACATCAAATTGCACCTCCGCCACAATCGCATGTAGTGAGACACTAGTGTCCCTGTAATCAAAGTGACATACAGCAAATATATATCGTACAGTTCAACACGTCCCCTTTATACAATGCTTAATTATTACAGTGGTGATGAAGAAAGATAACAGGAGAGAGGAGGAGGCTTGCTTTTTTGAACCACCAAGGATTGCGGGGCTGATTTAGAATTTGGCAGACAGCTTACTCCATTGCAAACAGGATGAAGTGCCTTGGCCTCTGTCTGACAAACTCTTGCTCCACTCACTCCCTTTGGAGATAGGTGGAGCCTAAGCTTTCAGTCAAAGGAGCCTCCATTGTTCGAAACCATCTTCTGACAGCCAGATGAAGAAGGGTCAGTGGTTGAAAGGCATTACTCCATCCACCCTATTTAGGGTGGACAGTGGGATGTGCCTTTTTCTTAACACCTTCGACGCTGATGACGGAACCGCTCCGTCATCAGCCGCGGTGGCGCTGTGCTGATGACGGAGCGGTTCGGTCATGGCCGCCCGACGTGCCTGCGCGGCGTGTTCTATTGAGCGGGTGGGGCCATGACGGAACCGCTCCGTCATCAGCACAGCTCACCCGAGGCTGGTGACGGAGCGGTTCTGTCACCAGCGTGTGAGCGCCGTGCACCCCCCCGCCTCCTTAGCGCTGCGGCGGAATAGCCTCCGCAGCAAAGGTGTTAACCATCATCAGAAGGAAAAACGTGGCAGTGAGGCGCAGGAAGAACATGACCCCATACCCTGGGGGAACCTCCCAGGGTGTGGGTGAGTTATTAGTTTTAATGTTTTTCAAAAAGAATCTCTCATTTTGAGAGTTTGTTTTTGCACAACAAAACCTTTTTAAAATGTGATGGACAGCAGTTAAAAACAAGCATTGAAAATGCAATAGGTCTCGCCTTAGAGAGACTTGATAAAGTCGCAGTTCCACATAGGTTTGCAGTTTCCAATGTTTAAAAAACTGCAGATATCCCCAAACCTAAATTGCTCACCCTATTTGATGCTATCTCAATGTAAAACTGAGCGGAGGGACCCTTATTCACCCTATGATCATCTTTCTATCCTAGCCAGAAAAAGATGGAGAATCAGCAGTAACCAACAGACTGGACACTGTGCTATACGTTTACGGTATTAACAAAATTATTTGCCAGTCATCTTACTAAAGTCCTTCTAAAAATTGTTGATCTAAACAGAGTGAGAATAATCCCTGGCCAGTTGGCCAGTGATAAACTAGATTGTCCCATGGCTCCTTTTCATTCTAGCACTGGTCTGCTGTCACATGGGCCATCTGTCCGATCTGCAGGTCTTACCTGCCAGGTTGTGTTTACAGTGCATGGTTTGTGTCACGTGCTTCGTGTGAACGGAGAGCAAATGCTGCCGCCTTTGTATCTTGTGCTTTGTGTGAAACAGTGCAGTGTCTGCAGTGTGTGAGTCCACATAGCTAGCCACATGATACATACGTTTCTGTGTGTTTGTCTGTACATAAGTCTACATTAACGATGAAAGTATGTAAACACTGTACTATTTGTGTTATGTGCAAAGGCGGTCAATTAAACAGCCACTAAGCACTATGCTATTTATGTTATGTGCTTCGTGTGGACATAAATACAGACTGTTAACACTGTATTATTTATATCACGTGCTTAGCACTAAAAATGTGCGTTAAAACTGCTCTATTTGTATGTATCGTGTGTTTATTCCAGTCACACAGAATTTTAGCTACGTATTTTTGTATCAGGTTCTTAGTACATAAGCACAGACACCATGCTTAATATAGTTAGACACAGAGAATTTTAATGCCATATTGTTTGTATCATATACTTGGTACAGTAAACAAACAGCCTGTAAACACGGTTCTATTTGTATGAAGAGTTTAGCGTAGTAAGGTCCATACAATTATAAGACTGTATTATTTGTATAATATGCTTAGTACTGTAATAAACAGGAAGCATGTAAACAGTCCTATTTGTATTACGCCTTTAATACAGTAAGGCTTAATTGTAAGACTGTATTACTTCTATCATATGCTTAGTACAGTAAACAGGCAGCCTGTAAACACAGTTCTATTTGTATCACACTTTTAGCGTAGTAAGGTCCATAAAATTGTAAGACTGTATTACTTGTATCATATGGTTACTACAGTAAACAGGCAGCCTGTAAACACAGTTCTATTTGTATCACACCGTTAGTGCAATAAGAACCATTAAATTGTAACACTCTTATTTGTATTGCATGCTCATATACACACACACCGTAAACGCCTTTCTAGTTGTATTGTGCCTTTAGTGCAGTCAGAGAGATTTAGCACTGTTCTATCTGTGTAATGGGTTTATTGCAATAAAATACGTAGACTGCAAATGTTGCACTACTTTTATCGCATGCCTTTAATCGCCAGATTAACACAGTTAGCCAAGAAGTAGTGCTAAATCCCAGGGCGCCCTGATACCTGGAGTTACCTTTCAGGAATTCTAATCACAACACAAAGTGCCGTTTCTGCAGTTGCTTTCTTATTACCCTACCATCGGACTCCCTGAAAATGATACTAGAAGAGAAAATCAGAGGGAAGTGTATGATGAAGGTACTCGATGTAGACGTGAGAGTAAAGGCATGAAAGGCATGAAAGGGCAGCTGCAAAAAACGTCCCAAGAAAAGTAAGGCAGAAATAAAGGTTCAGGTGATGAATGGCTTAGGGAAGTGAAAGGAAAACCTTGTGGGCACAAGCAGGGTGGAGCATAAAACGCACAAACAAAATGCTAAATCAAGCCCAGTATATAATATTGTGTTTGAAGGAACACTAGGACCCTTACAACAAGTTTAAGAAAAAAAAAAAGTACACTGGGAGGGGGGAGGAGAAACACCAGAGACGGCCTGCGGCCGTCAAAGTGAAAGTACGGCCGGCGGACGGCATCGCTGTGAGGAGGGGGGAGGAGAAATGCGACACGGCGGGCAGGGGAGGGGGCGGAGTGGGGAGAGCGGCATGAGGGTGTGAAGCAGCAGGGGCCTTTGAAGTGAAGCTTAGCTTCACTTCAAAGGCTTGTTGGCACAGCGCACGCTGGGGGATGACTGTGGGAGGGGGGCTGGTGTCTGTGCACGCGCTTTTTATGGCAATGCACATGCGCATTGAGCGAGCTTTCACGGGCACTGCATGGAATCGCCCGATCTCGGTAAGCTCTGTTTAAGCCCCTTTATATCTCGCTCCGCTCAATGCGCATGCGCATTGATAGGTCGCGAGACCTAATGACGATGGCCATCACCTAACGTTTTATACCTTGAAGGGAACTTCTCTAATGGTGGCTTCTTTCAACTTGCAGAGATGGCCACTGCAAATCTGGTGCAATATAGTCTTTCAGATTAGAGGAGGTAATTATGACATACTGTACACCGCCCAACAAAGCCTAAATCAGTTCTTTAGTCAACCTACGTTCTTTTCACTAACATACAGTGCCTAAAGTGCAATTAAATACTAGGGTTAAAACCACATATTTTAATTTACATGTTAGAGGGATGGGGGGTGTGTCTGTATGTCTGTCTGTCAATAAAGTGGCCTCTCCACATTAGGAACACACTTCCCAGCGGGTGCTTGCATTGAGGCAGACCATCAACTCTCAGGAATGTTGAAAACAAAAGGTGTAGCACTCCAGGCACTACTACTATTAAACATTTTTAATTAGAAACTTAGGAACAGGATAAAAAGGCCAACGCGTTTTGACCTCAAGGGTCTTGATCATGATTATCAAGTCTCTTTTCTATGTCCACTTGTTAAATCATCCTCCCCATCCGACCTACAAGGAGGCGTTCTGGGAATTGTAGTGTCTTTAGTCCATTTCAATGTATTGAGCTCAATTTTACTAACTGTTCACAAATATATCATACTGTTTGTTCAGTCTTTAGTTCATTCTCATTGCTTTCCGATTATCCATTGTTTAATGTTCTCATTAGATATGGTGGTTGCTCAACACAATTTTTATATCCTGTGTGATTTTTCAAGGCAGTCAATGATATTCCAGAGTCATTCTTCTTGTTGGATACAGTCTGGTTCTTGGATTCTACAGACTTCTTGGCGTTTCTTTCTTTGTTTTATTGTTTACACTGTTATTTGTTATTTCCCCCTATTCAAAACCTCTTGCCAGCAATGATCCAATGTAATATGTTTCACATAAGGCAAGACATTTATTTACCAAATTCTTTTACACTGCTTAGTGCACTAAGGTTCTTGCGATTAGTGAGTAATACACCAACTGCTGCTGCTGCTAATATTTTAAGATGATTTTAATATTGTATACTGTTTGTGTATGTATAAGCACTTTCTGGCACTTGCACTTTATTAACATCTGCCTTGGTTTAACATCAACCAAATGATAGGAAATTATATAACAGCTTTTGTATTATAATTTATTTTTAACATTCACAATTGCTGAATCTGTTATTTATTTATTAATGTATCCTCTCTTCTTAAAACAAACTATGAGAATACTGATTGTCATTGGAAGAATATGGGTCCGATACGTAATTTAAAACTTTTTTATATACGTGTGGACAGTATAATTGGACAGTATAAACTTTTATCTTTTATGGTTTCTTAAACCGAATAAAGATTATTGATTTGAGTAATCCATTTTTTGTTTTTCTTTGATTTTTTTTTAATACGATAGGAATATTCCTCCAGTATAACATTGTCCTGAAACTGGACTTTCAACTTTTACATTTTCTTTGTTTTATGGCAGATTTTTGTATTCCCCAAAGTGCCTTCCTCTGTTCAATGAGTACTGATTCTGTATTATTTATATTCTTTTCTCCATTTCCTATTTCAAGGTTTTCTCCTGTTAAATGTAAACCTTCTTTGTGATCCACTTCATCCATTATAGATGCACAAGTAGTTCCTCATCATTTTTTAGGCCATATGGAGTGCGCATTTTGTATCTTATTATACCTTTGCATTTCAGTTGAGACAGCCTGTTCTACATCCCACTCTCATTTTTTGTAACCAGATCAATAGTAAAATATATAACTGATTGCCACCCTTTCCATGATGTTTCATGTAATGTTTATCAATGGAGTAGGATGTGTCTTTGTTCTGTCGCTCATATATCTTTTTTTTTTTTAAAGGTTTTAAACAAAGCTTTATTCAACCATATAGCATTTTACACAGCTTGTTGCCTGAACCCAGGGGCCGGCAGCGGACACATCAGTTGTATACCCCCATGGATCCGGTTGACACAGCCATTTAGCCGACAACCCGGAGGTCCGGCGGCACATGATCAGGAAAAAATGTATAAGAAAACAGAATTTTCTTTCAACCCATCCTCAGGGCATATGTTGAGGCTTGATGTACGTTGCGCTTCATGTTCTGGCTGCTCTCAGTACCAAATCTGTACTACATGAAAGGCCTACCCTGTGTGTCCCAAGCTAACTTCCCCGTTAACTAAACCCCCAACAGTCCCACTCCTCCCCCATGTCAAACCACCTCCCTACTCTGTAAACACCTGCTCTACTCTACATCTACCCGTGTGGCCCTGTGACCCCAGGGAGGTCCTCTGCTCTGTCGTAGTGGCTTAAGTCTCAGTTACCGCGTCGGCTACGTTTAGGTGCGCCTGGGCCTCAACCTCCTCCGTCCGAGCGTCCCCTTCCGCATCCCTCACTCTCAAATATTCCTGATATAGACCCCAAAAATTCTTAGCGGGGCTCACAGGTGGGAGAAGTTCGCTATAGCACTCTGTTTGCGTACATCAGTATAGCATGTCATGCGCCCCTCTTTTCATGGTAGGAAGTGGCCCTCTCATCCAACACATTGCAATCACTCGTCTGGCCATCAGCATGCCCATATCTGTCAACCGTCGCAGGACTTTCGGGAGGCCCCTGGAGTGGCCTAGAAGTGCCAAAGCCGGATCGGATGCTAGGTCCGTAGCTAAGACCAAGCTCATTTCGGCAAACACACTGTCCCAGAACTTGCGTATTCCGGGGCACCCCCAAGCAAGATGCATAAAATCCGCAAAAGGTTCGCGGCATCTATCGCAAGCAGCTGACTGTCTAAGGCCGTACCTATGCAGCCTCTCCGGATTTTAATACACTCGTTGGAGATATTTAGAATGAATCAGCCTATGTCTGCCGTTTAGTGATAGTTTCCTGGTGCTTGAACAGCAATATGACCACATACTATCATCTATTGTGATCTGAAGATCTCTCTGCCAGTCCAACCTTGCTTTCGAGATCGAGTGCACCCCTTGCTCTCTGTTCATGCTATATAGTTTTGCCACCAGTCTCCTGGGGGAAGACGTTTTAATAACATATGTAAGCTCCAGGATCTCCTGAGGCTCCGCCAAGTCCGGGCCCAAAAGGTCCAACATGGCTCTGCGGACTCTGTGATATTGAAAACGGAGTAGAAGCGAGGCCCCCTCCGGACTGGGCGTGGCTTGATCCCAGGTTTTCACTGCGCCCCCAAGAAACAAATCACCTGCAGTGTGGATGCCCATCGTTCGGAGTGCTTGTACTGTACTACTCCCCTCTCCGCTATAGGAGACAACCACAATGTCCACTCAATATGCATTAGGGGTGAATACAACAACGCTCCGTCGCGAGCACGCAGCAGCACATGCCATGCATGATTGGTGGTCGTGATCGAGTCTAATATGCCGATTCTGCGGTCCACCGGTTGGAAGACCATGGCAGGGAGCGGAATGGGGTCCACGAACAAGCGCTCCAATCGGACATGTGGTATCATCTCTTGCCCGTGTATCCACGTGTGCATGTGGGCAGCTTGAGCCACTCTATAGTATCGTTCCATGTCCTGGGCGCCAAGCCCCCCCAGTTCGTACGGGAGCATGAGAGTCATCTATTTCACCCTGGGCTGTTTGCCACCCCAGGCCAGTTTGATCAGAAGTTGCATCAGATTTTTGAAAAAAGCCTTCGAGAGCACTATGGGCAGTTTGTTAAATAGGAATAATAATCTAGGAAGTACTACCATTTTCATGATGGCCACTCGAACCCATCAAGGATATTGGCAGTTTACACCACACCTCCACTTCATCTTCCAACTTGCTGTATAAGGCACCATAATTTTCGTGTACGAGGGTTTCCGAGTCAGTATGCAGCATAACTCCGAGATATCTGACCGGTTCTGTCGTCCATTGCAGCGGGTACTCCATGTCGAACTGTGTCGTCTTCGGAGTCAGTGGGAACGCCACAGACTTTTCCCAATTTATCCTAAGACCGGAGAGAGCCTCGTAGCGCACCACCTCCCTCAGCACCGATGGGAGGTTCATGTCCGGGTCACGAACGTATAGCAATGTGTCATCCGCGTACGTTGATATGACAATTTTGTACGTAGGGAAGCTAATCCCTTCGTGACTATGATACTCCCTGAGGGCGCAAGCTAGTGGTTCAGCCACCAGCGCATATAATAGTGGGGATAGCGGGCAGCCCTGTCTGGTGCCTCTGCTAATGGAAAAGGAGTCTGACACTCGATCGCCTATGCGGAGTCTAGCCATGGGGTGGTGGTACAACGCCCCTATCATTTGTAAGAATGGCTCGCCCAGTCCCATCCTCCGCAAGACTCGTACCATGAAGGGCCATTCCACCAAGTCAAATGCTTTTTCCATGTCAAGGAAGATGGCAATTGCTTTTGTGTCCTGCCTGACATGCTGCATAGTGTCCAGTACCGTCCTGATGTTATAGGTGAGATTCCTGCCAGATACGAACCCTGCTTGTTCCGGAGCGATCAACTCTGGGGCCAGTAGTGCCAGTCGCGTCGCCAGCACCTTAGCATAAAGCTTGGCATCGACGTTGAAGGACAATGGCCTGTAAGAGCTGCATGAGGTCGAGGGTTTGCCAGGTTTGAGGATGGTTACAATCAGTGCTTCCCTCATGGATCGTGGCATACTGACTTCGACACACATGTCGTCAAACAACGTGGAAAAGTGGGGAAGTAGAATATCCTGAAATGCCTTATAAAAACTCACAGTGAGCCCGTCAGCCCCTGGGGCGCTGCCCGAACGCATGCTCGCCAGCACCTCCGCAATCTCATCCCTATGTATTGGTTGCATCAAGAATTCCCGGTCAAAATCCTTCAGAAAAGGCAGCTGTATATGGCCCATGTAGTCATCTATATCGTCCTCCATGTTCCCAGTTTTGGAAGTGTAAAGCCCCGAGTAGTATTTTTTGAACTTGTCCACTATCTCAGCTTCCTCCGTGAGGAGTAAACCGTCTGCCGTTTCCAGCTTGGTATCACCTGTGTGCGTCTGGAGTTTTTCAAAATCCGGGCCAGGAGGGAACTAGGGCGTTCCCCCTCGCCGTAGGACCGGGTGGTGGCGTACTTTCCCATGTGCCGCACCTCCCTGTCTGCCTCTTCGTTGTATTCCGCTATAAGGGACTTGTTGTCCTCCACCACGTTGGTGCTAACATTGCCCAGCTGTCGCTTTTCCAATTCTATTAGTTGCTTCTCTAAGTGTTGTAGTCTCTGGCGAATGGACTTGAGGACACTCGAATGTTTTGACATCACAATGCCCCGGATGTACACCTTGAATGCCTCCCAGACTGTATGGAAGCTATCAACCGACCCAATGTTAGTGTCAAAGTACCTCTCTATTTCTTCAGCCAGCTCCCCCCTAAATTGATAATCTAGTAAGGAGAACGGCGGAAAGCGCCAGGTGAAGGGTGGGATTCTTTTCGAACGGGTCTCCAGTGTCAAGAGAAGTGGCGAGTGGTCCGAAAGAGTTCGCGCCAGTACCGTGCAGGAGCTGACGCGTCTTGCTACTGGGGAAGAAGTCAGCCAGTAATCAATTCTGGTGTGGATGTTGTGGTAGGCGGAATAGTGGGTGAACCCCCCCCTTCCAATGTGTCTACTCCTCCACACGTCCACTAGGTCTAGTGTAATAGTTCCGCCTGAACTTTCAGTGCAGCGGCCGAAGCCTTACGTGGCGGGCCCAATGACCTGTCCAGTTCTGGGTCTAATACTAGGTTAAGGTCTCCCCCCCCATAGCATTTGTGCGTTAGTGTAAGCCCGGCAGTGTTGAGCCAAGGTATCGTAAAAGTCTGGGGAGTCATAATTAGGACCATAAACATTTACCACAATGAGATCGTATCCCTTCCCGGTGCATCTAGATATTAGATATCTGCCATCCAGTCTGCTCTCAGCAATGACAATGACAATTTAGATTTAGGGTTCACCCATGTCAGTACTCCTCTGGAATGTGTCATGAATCCTGCCACCGTGATGTTGCCCACAAGCCCCCTACTACAAAGCATTTTACTTGTGATCGGAAGGTGTGTTTCCTGGATGAGTGCCAGGTCCACGTCATGACGCTGTAAATAGTTCACTACCTTCCTAAGTTTGCGGTGGTCATTTAGACCCCTCACATCCCACGTCAATGCTCTGAATGACCCCACCTCCCTCTCCATAGTCACTTTGTGTGCTGTAGACATCTTAGCAGAGTGACTGATCTATATATGGAAACAGGAAGCACAAGACTAGCGCAGGCAGTGTGAGCAGACAAAAAACTCAACACTGTACCAAAAACATTCCCCAGCCCTAATCCCAACTTCCCACAGCAGACCCTCCCCAACTTGGCCTCGCCGATCCCCGACCCACCCATCCCAACCCATTGTCATACCACTAAACATGGCGGCTCGAACTTCAACAAAGCATTGCGCTCGGGGACCAAGGTTGCCTAACAGCTCATGTCCCTCAATATTCTCAGAGTGTTATGTCAGGCCCCCTCATCCCTCCGCCAAGCACTCCCTGCAGTATAGTCAGAGCTGCTGCATATTGCCACTAGTTGTCATACAGGGATGCCCTTTTCCCCCTTTCCCCCAAATCAGCAGCGTACTCCTCCCTTTTATGTCTCTATGAGGCATTATGTCTACAAGTCCGCCTCAGTCTTTTCACTTCTGGTCATCTACATATAGGTCCTTTACAATTCCCTTAATTCTTATCTTTACTTATCGGCAAGGAGTCTGTCAGTCTGTGGAGTGGGCCGATCAGTTATCTCCATCTCTTCAGCCAGACGGGGAATGTCAGCCATCGGCGATTGTCCGCATGTAGTCCAGTCTGCGGCAGAAGTCTGAGTCCTTGGTCACTCCTGCTCATCTAGATGGCTATTGTCCCCTTACCCCTGTACATCCGCAGTACCATTTCTCTTCTCTCTTGACCATCTCTTTAGTGCTTGCTGCAGTTCGTTAGGGCCCGTAAATATGTGCGAGCGGCCCTGTTTGTTGACATAAGTTTGGCAGGGTACAGCATCGCATAATCCAGTCCCAGGTCCCTGAGGCGTTTCTTGTGCGGGGCGAAGTGTTTACGTGCTTCCTGCACTCTGGCCGTGAAGTCTGGGAATATTGATATCGCCGACCCTTCATATTGTAGATCCGCCTTGGCCCTGGCCAGCCGGAGTGCCGTGTCCCTGTCTCTGTAGGTGAGCAATTTTGCTATGATTGGGGGGGGGGGCCAGAGACCGGTGCGCTCGTTCCACCTCGAACATCGTCGAGAACACCCCTTCGCCCAGGAGAGTAGTGAGAAGCTTCTCAACAAATAGTTCCATCTTGCCGGTCTGAGTGGACTCCGGCAGGCCCGTTATGCGGTGGTTACAGCGTCGCGAACGTGCCTCCAGGTCCTCCATCTTGTCTTGGAGGGATCTCATCAGGTTCTCCACTCGATTATGGGCCGTGTCCAGCTCTGTCTGCGCCTCCTCAACTTCCGTTATTCTCCTTTTCGCCATGTCATGTTTCTCTGCGTGTTTGTCTAGGCGTTCGGCCATGCGGTCCATCCTGTATGTCGTGGCGTCTATTTTGGTGCCCAACGCAGAGATGCTGGATTGCAGGCTCTACTCCATGGAGCAGAGCATGGACTTGATGTCGGAGTCCTCCGCTTGCTCCTCTTCCGGGTGTGTGACCTCTCCACGCTGCATAGGAGGACTCTGCACCTGCACTCGCAAAGGGGAGTCTGCTTTGCGTCTTGTCCCCTTTTCCCATCGTGATGGGCCGGTCGTTTCCCAAAGACCAGAACTTTGGAGCCGGCTTCACCGAAGAAACCAACGCCGCACCCAGACGTCACCCCCCGGATCAGGTCACTCCCGAGTTCAGCCCGGTGTCTGACGCAATCCACTTGATTTGGCGTTTCCAGCAACGTGCCCAAGTCCGACACTGGGTCGTCTCTGCGCATCCCGTTAGGATAGTCAAGGTCTTACCGTCTCACCGGGCCAGGCACCACGAATGCAATCAGCAGCCCTTCTAGCACGTTCCCAAGCACTCAGCGCTGCAGCTTGTGTGTGCGGTCCATCGTCGCCTCCACACGTCTGGGTTTGCACTGTTTACGGGTCGATAGCCAGGAGTCGTCGCCACAGTCACTCTATGGGCATCTCTAATTGGGCCACGGCTGGGGGAACCACCCTTAGGATATCCGTGCTTAGTGTGCGGCTCCCCGTATAATAAATGTCCCACCGCGTCAAGTTTATGTATTTTAGGTCACGCTATGTCCCCCAGGGGCTTCCAGATGCGTCCCCGGTCAAGCCTCTCAGACCCCAGCCCCGCCGATGCAGAGTCTCTCTCCTCGCTGGGCCTGCCTCCGATAACGGTGCTTCCCCACTGCGTTTTACATTCTCTGCCACCCGGGGCTCCTAGGGTGCCTACAGAGGTGATATCGTCCCTTACAGGACTGTGCTGTTTGCCTCCCACAGAGTGTCCCTGCTGGGCTGTTCAGAACCAAACAGCGTGAGGTCCGTCCTCAGGCCCCCGGGGCAGCCGCGTATCCCACAGCCGCATGTAGGGGCACGTCACCCGGATCAAAGTACTGCTGGGGGTCATGGCTTGCGGCCTACCGGCGCGCGACTCTCCACTGCTCCGTGTACTCGTCCCTCAGTGTCGGATCCACTCCGCTCTGGGTCCGCCGGAGTCCCGGTCGCTTCTGGAGAGGGAGGTGGGGGGTCCAAACCGCAGCTCTGTGCAAGGATATTTAAGGATGTTTGGCAGTTCCTGACGGAGCTTCGGGATTAGGCGGCCTTTGTAGCTGCCGGCAAGCTCCGCCCCCAGCTCATATATCTTTTAAAATTTGTATTCATAATAGACATGTAGTCCTTGCCACATATATAAGTTCACATTTACACTAAGACATATGCCACATACTGCGACACACAGATAATGTTTTTCTCAATAACAATTCTCTCATTATTTTTACCTTTGATGTCTTTGCACAGCAGGTAAAATTAGCAAAAACTCCATTGTCTGCATTTTATAAATTCCTTTTGGGATTCCTAAAGCTAATTTTGTTCCGATTTGTGCTCATAGTGACTTCTGATAACCTTATAATTCTAAAATGTTGCTTTGGGGAAAGTAATTGTGGGAGCATTGCCCAATCTATTGCTGATATCTGGATCTTCACATATTGAACTCCAATGTTTCTGGAAGAACTTTCTGGTCTGATTGCTTTGTTTACCAAAATCATGGCATCTGGAATTATGTGGCAGAGGTGCGTCAAATTAAGCAGCAGGGGTGAATAAATTATGCAACAAAAAAAGAAAAATTAGGAGGTACAATGTGGCACATTTTTAAATAGCATTACTTCATTATTTTTTCATTTTGACACATGGTAATTCTGTCTGGCCAAGTGTTTCACTTCATTAGTAACAGTTTAACAACAAACAACTGAAAGAGGACCAGTTAACCACTGTGAAGGGTCTTCCACTGCACGTGAAAACATGTCACCACGTTGTTAGTAACTTTTGATCCCTTTGATCTAAAAAACATTTTTTTTTTATTAAAATCTGCAGACTATGCAGCAGATAATGGATTATGTGTCAAATGTGGCAAATCCATAACTATGCGAAGAAAGTTTCAGAATCATATAATTTCAAGTGACCTGATGATAAATCAATATTAATCTGATCTCATTGATACCTGAATTCATTAGGCCTTTTCTTTCTTGTAATGAGATCTTCCATTCTTCATTTGTTTTTGATCTTTCTAGGCCATTTTGAAAAAATAATTTTTCGATATTCCCTTCTTTTGAACTGATGTTTGATCTCCTCACATTTCTCTTGGAGATTCTTTTCATTCAAACAATTTCCTTTCATCCTAAGGAATTCACCATATGGGATACTTTTCAGAAGAACTTTTGGATGAAAACATGTACCATTCAAGACTCTATTTGTGGATGTTTTCTTTCTAAATAATGTAGTTTCCATTCTGTCCTCAATTATGCAGATGCTCATATCCCCCCCAACAATTTTTTGTTTGTCATATGGTTGAACTTCAATCCATAGTCAATATTGTTCATGTTTTGTAAATATTGTTCAAACTCTTGCAGCAATCCATTCCAAACAATAAAAAGATCATCAAAATATTTCGTCCAGAACAATGTATACCAAACTGTGGGACAAAAGTCAACTTTTTAATAGCTCAGGAAAGCCCAAACAATAAATAAAGACGCCTTTAAATCATGTGTTTTATTTCTCACATTTGCCTGGTGCTTCAAACTGCTGCATATTCTTTTAATAGGGAATTGATGATTACTTTTCTCTCTCTGACTGAAAAGTGAGAGGAGTTGTTAAAGTGAATTATGCAATGATCTTGCTGGAGTACAGGGAAAGTGAAAAGAAACCCCCTCAGATGTTATTTTTTTCTGCACACAACAAAATGTAAATGAACTGTGTATATTCAGAACTTAGGAAAGCAAAATGATGCACTCTTTTGAAATTCAAGACACTTAACTTGTTGATCCACAAATGCAAACTAATCACAGAAACCCGATTGGTACACATTATCATTTGTATGCTATATATTTTGAGCAGCAAAACTGTATGCCTGTACAAAGTTAGTGCTTATTGCAATGTGCTGTCTGTAAATGACAATGTGATATCACACGGTGCTTTAGTTACATTCAAACTCGCCCTTGGTCATGTCCATTAAAGGTTGGTGGGTCACGAACGTTTAACGTTCTAGAAGGTCTGTTTTAGTTCTAAAATGGTTAGGAACCACTAGTCTAGAGAAATCCTGCCTATAAATGATGTTTATGCCTTTTTTCCGAGCTATTTCCTTATCCCACCAGTGAGAGTTGCGTATCTTGGAAAAAAAAAAATGCCCATGGCAATACCGAACCTTTATCTATATAGATCATTAAACAAGAATATGTTTTTTTAGACATTTCATTCATTTTAGCAACTTAGATTGAATAATCCATGAGCTATACCATGGTTGGCATATGTCCCCAACTCTCTTAAACGCCTTGGGTTAAGTACATTTTTCGAGGCCCCTGCAAATACCAACATTTGTGATAAAAAGCGATACTAAGAAGATTGTTTTTTGCACACAGGGAGATGGAGAATTGCATTATCTTTAAATATTGTCACCATCTCTCGATATGTCTAACTCTCCACTACCTTGGATATTAAGCCATATCTTAGTTGGATAGAGATCCCGGAGTTAAGATTTTACCTTACACGCTTGAGACCATGTACAGTACATTACCTAGTGGCCTTTCCTCAAACAAGATCTTGGTTTAAATCACACCAGTGTTTCCCATGGCATTTCGATTCAATCTACCTCACACTGTCTGCCTTTGTGCACACTATATTGCACTTTTAGAGCCCACTATTTATATATTTTTTAAGGAGCATGTATTTTAGAACATGTGAGGAAGGGTTGCAGTATATTCAGCGCCTACACCACCCTGCTTTTTGTAATGCGGTTTAAAACTTTCTTTTCTTTTGTCTGAAATTGAGGAAGATGTATTATAATCAATCGTGAATGAGGTTCACTCTTTGCACAAATGAGTTTTACAATAACAAACTTTCTTTTTTAATGGTACATAAATAGTTTTGCTGTCATTTGAGATTTTCTGATAACTTACCAAAGTTCCCCTGTATTTGTATGCTGTGGCCTTTTTTGCGAGACACCTTTCTAGTAATGGTCTCTAATGATTTAATTTTTAATTTGGTATTGATGACTAATTTCTGTCTGTTGTATGTATATTTTTTATGTGCTTTTGTAGTCATTCATTTGACCAAATAAAGAATTTTGACATGCCAATTATTTTATCAAAATTCTTAAATGTTCTAGTTTACCCACATTCTGCTGTTTCAAAATCTATTCACAGGCTGTTGAACCCATATCATATCTAAGTGATGTATACAATGACAGAACATTGATCGTTGCTAGAAGATATTCTTTCAGCTATTTTGTGTTTGACAAAATTCATAGATCACCAGTGTCTCGTATATGAGCTTAAGCTTTTAACTATTGGTGCCAGATAGTTGTCTACATAAGTACATGCTTTTTTAAACAAAGAGTCACATGCCAACACTATCGGTCTGCCTGGTGGATCAATCCAGCTTTTACTAATTTTGTGTAAAAAGAATATTGTAGGGATAGTTGGGCTGTCTGTTTTTTAAGTATCATATTCGTCTTCATTGATTAATTGCTTGATATGCCATTCTTCTAGTTGTTTTTCAAATTTCGCTTTTATTTTATTCATGGGGTTGTTTATTAGCTTCTCAAAATTCTCTTAATCTCATAAGTGTCAATTTGCTTCTCTAATATAATTTCTCTTTCAAGTACTGCAGTATTTCTGCCTTAATAACTGGCCCAATTATTTTCTCATTATTCTGCAGATTCTTAATTGTCCCTCTTTCTTTTTTTGACACATTTTCTTTCTCTCCTTTGTTTTTACAGTTCTTTAACATCTCAGTGTCTGCTACAACCAACTATGAATGTCAAACATATTCCCTGATAATTGGATCGATTTTTCTTTGAGATTACCTAATATACTGTATCCGTTGGTATCGGTTTCACACTCTTGGAACATCAGTTTGACTCAGGTTAGTTGATCATTTATATAGATTTATGAGATCTGGAGTTTGGTCTATTTTTTAATTTCATCTTTCACCGTGCAATTCTATATCTTGATTTTGGTGTAGCAAGTTTTAGCTTTCGGGCACATTTTTGTATGTTATCAATCTGTATTTTCACAAAAGCTAAATGGGTTTCCAGACAGATTACCAATTTCTCCATTTCTGTTAATGTATTGTTTGAGAGATTCACTACTAAGTTTTCTTTAACTATTTCTTTAATGTATTTTTTTCAAATTTCGGATATTATATACTTTAAGCCAAAAATGTTTTTTGAGTGAGCTGCTGAAAGACATGTGTTTTTTATTTTTTAGAACACTGACAACTATACATACAAACAAGGTTTAGGTCAAACCATCCCAATATTTCACAATGACATCAGACATATTTCCTTATTACAAGCACACCATGCATTCACACACAGATCTGTCAAAATATAAACTGCAAAGCATAATATTCACATTAAGTGTAAACACCTAAGCATAACAGTCACATTAAAGTAAAATGTAAGCACAGTGCAGCTGCAGCCTAAATCCACTACTATCAATTAATTTCCAAATACAGAAATCCTGGCCATGCTCCGCATAAGCATTCACACTGTTGTTGCAGGGATATGGAAACCAACAAAATAAGTATTTAACTTTAACCTTTCACATTTAGACTTCCTGTGTGCAAAGATCAGGTTTCAATTTCTTCTGCACAAAGCAGCTCCTGCGATTCTAAGACCAGTTTTTAGGTCTGTCTTGACAGAACAGTGGTCGAAAGACATATTGTGATTAACATAAAAAAAGCTTTTAAAAGCATTGGCAGGAGAGGGGTTTTAGCTTCGCCCACATGTTAGTAGGCTGAAGTCAGTCGCGTCCGCTGCAGGTAAGAGCGGTAGGGTGGTGAGGCCGACTGGGGGGGATTTTGAGAGATGGCCACGAGAGGGAATTAATTATTTATTTAATGTTCCCTTGTGGTCGTCTTTTGATATTTCCCCCGCCCCCCCAGTCCCCCCCCGCCGGCCACACCGCATTTACCTGCAGCGGCCGCGGCTGGCTGAAGTGCATGCTTTGATTGGGCAGAAATGATGTACTTCCATAAAGTGCTGGCTGTCCACACAGCTGTGAACATTGTGTTTATTTATCCAGCTGCAATATGTCTCAGCTTGAACTCTCAGTGGCACACACATGACAATTTAATGCTATTAAAGAGTCTTTTATAACTAGATAATTTACTGTGATTATTATTCTCTGGCAGCAGCACAGATGGGAAGAGGGAAGTCATTAATTTAAGACTTCAGAGTCTTGTATTGTGTTTGAGAGTCCAGGGCTTTAGTAACCTACATAGATTTTTATTCTGACTGAACACTGCAACTGTCACATTGCCTTATGTGATAAACAAAAAAAGCTTTCAGAGTCCTAGTGAAAGAGGGGGCTAGGCATCAATCATATTGAGCCTCCCATGAGTACAGAATTTGATTGGTCTGAATTTCTGTGCTTCCACTAAAAAGACTGATTGTATTACACTTTTAGGTTTTTGGCAAAGTTTATACTAGATACAGCAGGACTGAGCTGGTTATGGTGACAAAGAAAGTAATATAGACCCGTCTGTTCATTTTGAAATATTATTCTGTTACACTAAGAGAGATGAAAAGGTGGATGTGGACTTAATTACGTGGGGTTCAATGAGTGGAAGAAATGTGGAACCACCAGGTGGCAAAGCGCCCTGAAGTCAAGTGCAAAGCTTTGAGATCTGTGAATGGGAGGACCAAGAGGTGCCCTGGCTTGCAGGCTGATATTTAAAAGCAGTATTGAGTGCTCCACATTTTATAAATAAGATATGTATCTTGGTTTTTTTGCAGATCAGGAGCCATCGCGTATACTCAATTTATTTTTAATAAAAACACTACTAAAAAATATATGAAATGTTATGATAAAGTCACAAGGACTGACATATTTATTGGGAAAAGCATTTTTGTTAAATGTGTTAAATGTGTATTATTACTGGTCACCCAGTGTGTCAAACCGTGAATATGGTGGCAAGCCGTTTCCCAACCCCAGAGGCATGGCACGAGCCACCACGGCCCTAGGGCGGGGTCGTGGATGGATTAGCTATCCGAGGTGCAACCTTGGTAGCCTTTGAATGCCCTCCGGGTCATTGGAGTCACAGCGATGGCCATTTTCATAAAAGACGCTGTAAAACAGTGAGCGGGTCTCTTTTTCCTGCTCACCGCCTCAAAAGAAGGACACCAGCTGCAGAATTCTGCCCTTCCGGATCCCACACCAGTATGTTGTTTATTTTCTTTTTGTGTCTTTCTGCTATCCCTGGTATTGCTTTGCAGGCACAGCACGCTCCGCTGAAGACTCTTCACCACAGCCCCCAGCTGGTGCCTCTGGGAGGCACCCTAGGTGCCCTCTGCCCTGCCCTTACAGTCAGGGGCAGCTCCGTTAGCGTGCTAGGGCTGTGGAGGTGAAGTGACATGGGGGGGGGGGAAAGTTACTTAGAACATTGTTTCTAAGGGCAGAAAAGCTGCCAAATACTAGCCTGATCATATAGGGCCGGAAGACTGTGACTGTATTTTTACAGTTTTGTTGGAATTTGGTGTGTGCCCAGATGTACGTTATGAACATGAACAGGTGGGCAGGCATGTGCCGTTGGGTATAAAAAAAAATGTGGAAGGGGAGTTATGTTGACATTTGTGAGGTGATTGTGGATAGGCCCAAAAGGGAAGAAGGCAAGTGGTGCACAGAGTGATCCCATTCTAGGAATTGCAGTCATTGGCCTTGGAAAAAAAAGGCAGAGGAGACGTTAAGGAATTGGTTAAAATGATTCACTATTTCCAAATCTATCATAGTGGAGTACTTTCCGACCATGGGAGCACAACTGGCATGCTACCATAATAGAATAGGATGTGCGCATGATGAGTATGGTGGAATGGCCCGGAGGGACAACGATAAAGAACTTCATAGGATTAAGGCACCTAGGCCTTTGCTGGCATGGGATCAGATAGACATGAAAACCTGGTTATGTTTTATGAAGCCCCAGCACCTTGACACCATCCCTAGTCAGCCCTTTCCGGTGTGCACAGGTGCAAGCTGAAGCCTGGAGTGGGGACTCTTGTTGGGATTTCAATAACAGATCCTATACCAGACCCCCTGGGGACATGTACATTCAAACATAGCTGTTCGTTCAGTGGCTTGTCATCCAATTCGAAGACAAAATGTTTCAAAAGGTCTAAGGACAGAAACACAAAAAAGTAGAAATGCCAACTCCCTTCAAATCAAGCCTCCATCTCCGGTTAATTGTCAGGCAATGAAGGCATTATTTAATGCCTATAATAACCCCACGACAGCAAAGGCTCTGTATGAAGGTTTTAAGAAGGGTTTTAGGATCCCAGCAGCTAGTGTGTAGGGTTCTCATACTGAAAGAATCAATGGTCACTCCGGTCCATTCATAACGTTGCCAGGGCTATAGTTCCAAAAGAAAAGAACCTGGGGAGTGTAACAGGTCCCCACTTGAGAATTTTGTATGCTCCCCTGGGGGTAATCCCTAAGAAAAAGTAGTGAAGTACAGGTTGATACAATACCTTTCTGCACCCAAAGATCAGTCTGTGAATGAAGCTAATGATGAAGCCTTATGCTCAGTCAAGTATGCCTCCCTTGATGAGGCAGTCAGGATGCTGCTGGGGCCTGGGATGCTTCTAGCAAAGTCGGACAATGAATCTGCTTCCATGTTTCTTTCTGTGCACCCGGATGATTTCATCCGAATCAGTTTCCAGTTTAAGGGCTCATTTTATTTTGAAAAATGAAAGCCCATGAGTTGCTCAGTCTTGTGCATAATTGGAAAAGCTCAGCACACTTCTGGAATGGATTTTTAGACCGAGGACGGGACACAAATGGATGTTGCACTACTTGGATGACTTCTTGCTTTTGGGCCCTCCCAGTATGGTGGAGGGTTTGAGGGCTTTACAGTCCTTCCGCTGATGTGGATCTGTGGAATGCACCTGGTGGAGGGTAAGACCTATGGGCCTGCCACAACTATCCGATTCCTGGGGATTGGGGTCAGATTTCATATGTTGATCTGTTTCTTATTAAATGGTATGACAAAGCCAATATATCTGACCCACTTATTGTAAGAAGCATGCTTTAAAGATGAAAGGATTTACCGGTTGGATAATTATTACAAAGTGCTAAAGCCTGTAGGCAGCCATTTTCTTACATGGAATTTCACAGGTTTCTGTAGTAATCAGAGGATTAGGTGTTGGTGATCCACCCGCATTGACTGTGGAGATAAAAGATGTGCAACTAAAATAAGCTATTTTAGGAGCAATAGTGTATTGTTTTGCCAATCTGTAATTTTGTATAATTTGTATTTTATGACTGTGTGCTGGATTATTCCCATGTGGAATGCTTACATTCAGGACAATGAACTTGAGTTGATTATGGTGACAAGCCAATGATAGCATTTCCCTGCACACCAGTCAAGCCTTGAGCAATTATGCCCGATTCTATAGCTCCTTACTGTTTGTTATGAAAAGTTATTAAAAGGCAATAGATCTGACTTGTTTACATTAAAAAGTATATTGTAAAGCCAATGGGGACTTTAACAGTGGATTGTTATCACATTTCTATGTTACAGACCGTAGAAACGTATTTTGTTACTTGTATTACAATAGTAGCTGAGGATTTTGGTTTTGGTTTTGGTCGCCCACACTGACAAACCCTGGGAGTAAAAGTTCACTGTGATGAGTCTTATTAAGCCCTACTGAGATGGGCTGTATATTGTTTTGTCAACTGTAAATTTGTACTTATTTGTAAATTTATAAATATATGCCCCATGGTTGCCTGCTTATGCAAACTTCAGTAGGCCTGAGTTGTGTATATATTGTGAATTTATTGGGAAAGGCTAGCGACCTTAGTGGGTCACTGGGAAAAATGTCAAATTCCTTAGGTGTGATCTGTTTATAATGAAAAGTTATGAAAGGCACTACTTAAGGTGAAAATCAGTTGCGTAAAAGACAATAGCCATATAAGGGTGGATTGTTATTACACTGACCTAAAGTCTGTAGGCAGGCATTTTGTTAAATGAAATCTTGATTACTGTAATCAGAAAGAGTTTTGGTGCTGGTAACTCACATGAGCAAACTACGGGGATAGATGATTCGCACATCAGTAATTCCTATTAGGCTCTATTAGTAGGGATTTTATAATGTTTTGACAATTGTATTTTGTACATATTTGTGTAATTTTATTAATGTATAGCTGATGGGTGCCCCATGACTCAACACAGTAGGTCTGAGTTGGTTATGATGGCAAGTCACTGAAAAGGTTATAGCCCTAATTATTTTTAATAAAAGGTTACAGTAAAAGCAGTAGGCTTGGGAGATTGATATTGTTATTTCTCTGTATTAAAGCCTACAGATAGGTGTTTTGTTACATGAAATGTCTGAACACATTTGTAGGGAATGTCTTTGGTGTTGATTATTTCTTCCACCAAACCTTAGTAGGAAATGGGAAACAACCTTTACAACGCAGTCATTACATCTCACTACCTTTACATTGCAGTCATTACATCGCAACATCCTTTACATAGCATGTCATTACCACGCAGCCATTACATTGCTTGTCACTACACCGCATTTCATTACAATGCATGTCACAACAACGCAGGCATTACATCGCAAGTCATTACAGCGCATACCATTACCCCGCATAGTACCCTTACACTATCCAACACTTACCCTACTGCTGCACTCACCGGAGTTACAATAGTAATTATTACCCCTATACTATCCAACACTTACCTTAAATGCAATGTAATGGTATGCATTGTAATGGTATGAGTTGTAAAGGTACAATGCGATGTAATGGAATGCGTTGTAAAGGTAGTTTCTGAAAATGCAATGTAATGGCATGCTATGTAAAAGAATGCGTTGTAAAGGATGTTGCGATGCATTCCCAATGCTTGCTAGAAATGTAGTACTAATAGCAGGCACTTACACTCAAAAACCACGAGTAGGTCACTGAAGGATGACTGGAACCAAGAAGTATGAAGAAAACAAAGATTATGATTAAAACACTGGGGTCCTGATTTAGATCTAGGCGAACAGGTTACTCCATCACAACGTGAAGGATATCCCGTACCCGTACACCGAAATGTAAATCCCATAGGATATAATGGAATTTATATTTCGGTGGACGGCATAACCTCCGCAATTGTGACAGAGTAACCTGTCCACCTAGATCTAAATAAGGCCCCCGAGTGTGGTTATAATTAGAAGGTAGAAAATAATTAGAGTGGAGAGTGTGATTGAATATAGTATGATTAACATGCACCTTCCAACTTGAACCCTGACTGCATTTAAAATAATTAATATATTGTTACAAGGAAGTTCATGTTTAAAAGGCACTGTATTTGATACTTTTAAGCTGCAGCATTGGGTAAGTTTACAAACTAATGTCTACACTAATAATAGTACATTTAAAACACAGGATGTTTAGAACACTGACTATGTTTAGCATTTTGAGTACTTTAGGCTACAATGTGTATTTAGTACATAAGTGCGATTAGAATGTGAAATATCTTCCACACAATGCACAGTGCCTTAATCTTCTTATATTTAGTTTTGTTTCTTTTCTGGAGTGTTTAGAAAACGGACTATGCTTACAACTCTAATTCAGGAAAAATATATTTGTTTTGCTCCTTTTCATTAGTGATTCAGAAAAGGGGGTGGTGATGAACAGAGTGTCTGAATTAAGCAGACCACTCTTACCCAGTCCAAAGATCAGGGCTTGATCCATCACCGTTATTTAGCTCACTGTCCCATCCCAGCTCAGAACCTGGCTATATGCAAATTAGTCTGTCCCTGGCCCAGTGCATCATGGGAACAGGGCAGACCAAACTACCAAGCCAATTCTTCACCAGCCGGGCCGACGACGCCTGAAATGGCAGAAACCGGTCCCAGGAAGCTTGTTTCCTTCCCAGTACAAGAATTGGCTTGGTAGTTTGGTTTGCCCTGTTCCCATCATGCACTGGGACAGGAACAGACTAATTTGCATATAGCCAAGTTCTGAGCTGGGATGGTGCAGTGAGCTAAAAAACTGTGATGGATCAAGCCCTGATCTTTGGACTGGGTAAGAGTGGTCTGCTTAATTCAGGCACTCTGTTCATCACCACCCCCTTTTCTGAATCATTTTGTCCACCATAAGCGTGGAAGGGTATACTCAGATGTGAGTCCCTTGCTCATTGCACCATCAGGATTCAAGCAAGCCGGGCCGACGACGCCTGAAATGGCAGAAACCGGTCCCCGGAAGCTTGTTTCCTTCCCAGTACAAGAATTGGCTTGGTAGTTTGGTTTGCCCTGTTCCCATCATGCACTGGGACAGGAACAGACTAATTTGCATATAGCCAAGTTCTGAGCTGGGATGGTGCAGTGAGCTAAAAAACGGTGATGGATCAAGCCCTGATCTTTGGACTGGGTAAGAGTGGTCTGCTTAATTCAGGCACTCTGTTCATCACCACCCCCTTTTCTGAATCATTTTGTCCACCATAAGCGTGGAAGGGTATACTCAGATGTGAGTCCCTTGCTCATTGCACCATCAGGATTCAAGCAAGCCGGGCCGACGACGCCTGAAATGGCAGAAACCGGTCCCCGGAAGCTTGTTTCCTTCCCAGTACAAGAATTGGCTTGGTAGTTTGGTTTGCCCTGTTCCCATCATGCACTGGGACAGGAACAGACTAATTTGCATATAGCCAAGTTCTGAGCTGGGATGGTGCAGTGAGCTAAAAAACGGTGATGGATCAAGCCCTGATCTTTGGACTGGGTAAGAGTGGTCTGCTTAATTCAGGCACTCTGTTCATCACCACCCCCTTTTCTGAACCTTTTCATTAGTGACCAAAGGGCTCAGTGTAGTACTATTTGAATGGCCCACACTACACACACTGCGCCGTTATGAATGTTTCCTAATAATCCAATTAACGGATAAAAGGTGCGCTTTGGTTAAGAAAGAGGTGAACAGTGTCTTATTTTAGTATTTTAGACACATAATGGTTTTTTCAAAGTGTTATTCATTTATGTAATTTTAATTTGTGATTTTATATAGCGCGGACATGGCCCGTAGGCATCAGAGTGCTATATAAATAAGCAGAACGTATCAAGAGCAAATATAAAATATGAAATGTACATTAAAGGTGGAGAGAACACCAGGTTAGCCCTCCTAATATGTAGAGAGCTTCATACATATTCATTGTAAAACATAGCAATGACAAGCAGGTGGTACAGTACCACAAAATGTTCATCAATCATTTGTGCTGGTTGAGTTTGGTTTGCCCTTTGGCAACAGCATGAGGAGTTAGGAGCGGGTTAGGCCAAGTGACGCTCGAATAGAAAAGCTTTAAGGTGTTTTTTTAAGGTGATAATATGACGTGATCAGACAGAGACTCGGCAGAAGAGAGTTCCATGTTCTTGTGACGCTTTCAAAGAAGGATTGGTTCATGTATCTCTTGTGCTTGAAGGTTGTGGGCTTAAGAAGAAGCACCTTAGCGGTTTGTGAGTCTCGGGTGGCACCTGAGATTTTCAGTTTCTCATAGAGGTAGAAGGGTAAAGAGGAGTGAAAAGCTTTATGGGTGATGCAGACAGTTTCAACTTGAGCTCTCGCTTCAACTGGAAGCCACTGAAGGGGAGTGTAATATGGGGGAGATGTGATCACATTTCTTGTGTCATGGGTGCAGCATGTAGGTCTGCTCTGGGAGGACCTAGGTGAATTTGGGAGTGCCAGAAGGGAGTGTAAATCCATAGTTGAGTATTGAGAGGACAAGTGCCTGGGCAACAGATTTAAAGTTGTGTGCTGGGTGAGGTTCCAGATTCTACAAAGAAGCCTTAGCTGGAAACTGGCACTCTTAGCCATGGAGGAGATATGGTTCTGGAGGTTCAGACATCTGTTGAGGGTGAATCCAGGAGATCTGGCATTCTGAATGATGGAAGGGTGGCCATCAGTATCCAGGAAGAGATCCATCCAGACTTGGATTGGCGAGTTGACTGTGTATGCTTCTAACAAATAGCTGCACATTCCTTTTTACACAAGATTAATGCTTACTTTGCATTCTTTGACTTCAAAGTGAGAGGATTTTGAAAAGTGAACTATGTGACAATATTTCTTGCGTACAGGGAGTGTCAAAAGAAAGGCAGTAAGCTCTTATATTTTTCAACATAACAAAATTGAAATACCTGTAAATAGACTGTACAAATATTTAAAAATATTTTAGCAGCTAAGAAAGCACAAATTAAGCGCTTTTTTTGAAATTCTGAAGTGCGATGGAACAAACATTTTAGTCGGATCAAAACAAATCATGACACTTTCCTTAATGATGTGGATCAATAATTATTCCCAGAAAGCAGATTTCCGCACGTTGTTTGTGGGCTATGTAGTTTTATCAGTAAAACTGCATGTCTGTGCAAATTTAGTGGGCATTTCAATCAAAAATGAACTGTCTGTAAATAATAGTGCACTGCCACACCATGCTTTAGTAATATATTTGTGACAGTGTGTGTCCAAAATGTATTAAAGGCTAACAACACATTTATCCCTCTCCTAATGAATATGTGTGGCTCATTTGCTACACTTGTTATTTGTGTCGTGCTTGGATTTTTCACAATCCCAATGACTGTGATGATGTAGCCGTGATGGCAGCACCCCCACTATAAAACATTGTTCCTGCACGCCTGATGGGGCGGAAGTCAGGCCTAGGGTGTGACTGGAAAATTAATGATCCCAAATAGAAAGTCAACCATACCAAGAAATTATTGCAAATTATGTATTTAAACACTAGTAGCACACAAGAAAAACACTTTAATTAAAAGTGAGGCTTAGGCACTGGCAGCGTCCCTGATAACAACTATCATTAACACTGAACTTCTCTGACATAGGCAGAGGAAGAAAACTAAATTGCTAATAAAACTGAGAGCCCAAACAGTCAGCAGGCCAACAACAGGCTAGAGAAAAAAGTTAGCTGTGTAATTCTACTTTTCTATCATGGGTATTCTACCTTAAATCATAAATAATGTAATATATTAGAGCATGTGCAATATCTTAGCACAATTTCTGAAATGTAGGTACTTCAAAATTCTGAAAAGGGATCGGCCTGGGGGACTACACACAACTTGGGCAGGAAAGGAACTCGACACTAAGAGAAAGAAGGGGAGAGAAGTCAGAGGACTGTGTCCCCTGAGAAGGATGAGCACGTATGTGACTTGACAAAGGTGCAGGGAAAGGATGAGCCTCAAACAGAGGGCAAGTTAGATGGGGGGCATGTGAAAATAAGATTCAACTTCTTGTCTCAACACAGTGCTCAGTGCACCATGTTGGGTAATGGTGACGCAACAGAACTTTTTCACTGTGGTGGCCACGCAATCAGAGCACAAACGATTCTCGAAACCACAGCCAAATTTGTGAATCCTCAATGGACGAAGGGGAAAACAAGGGGTGCATTTTTTATTTTTGAATCGGATTTGCAAATCCTTCAAATTGGATCATTATAATTAATGTCCAAGATATCACTACAAAATGACCTCTTCATTCTCGGGCTAGAACATTTTTTACATAACAATTTCTCATAAAACTACTGAATAGATGTACACTAAACCAAGTGAAGAGACTATTGTCTCCAAGTTTGGTGAAATTCCGTTCAACCATTTTTTGGGAGGATCGTGGAACAAAGATTTATTAACAGGGAAAATGTATCTTTAAGGCCACTCCCTTTTTTGGCCTGTCTGTCAGATCTGCACAACTCTTGTCATGAAGAATCCAAAATGAATGAACCTTTAGTTTGCAACGCTGTGTGCACATTTGCTGAACAGTGTCAAAGTTATTAGCAAAACTGCTTAGGCGTTCAGCGCAAGCAGAAGACTGATGAAGCACAGCAGCAGGACCCGACTCAGTAGCCCACATTCTTTGAAATAAAGCCGGCACATGTTATTTAAGAGCCCTGCTTGACTTCTGCCCTTGTTTGTAACATGTTTAATCCTCCAATTGTAGTTCTTAGGTGTGGGGGTGGAGCAACCTGGCTCTACCTGTACAGAAAAGTTTACTCTAGGGCAAGGGACATGACTGTCAGGATCGAAGTGGTGTCAATGCAGAGGACCTACAGCTGGCTGCCTTTTCAGTTCATAGTATGTCTAGGGAATAAAACTTAGGCCCTCATTTACAAGAAACTTGTGCTGCTGGAGCTTCACTTTTTTATGATGCTCCAGTGGAGCAGGTCTTTCAATTATTTCTATGACATGATGCAAATCCACCCTGCATGGCTTTGCATGGCCTCATAGATATGGAGTAAGGCAAGGCAGCACTGCCTTGCCTTGCTATACATCAAGAGATGTTGCATGGGTGTTGTAGAGGGTTTTCCCATGCAACACCCATGGGTTTTGACACATTAGAAGATTTACAAGGATCTGTAAACCTGGGAATGTGTCAAAACTGTGTGCCTCCCCAGGGGAGGAGTAACAAGGAGAAATAACTTTATTTCTCCTAGCTTATTCTTCTTTCTATGTGTGCTGCATTCTGCAGCACATACAGAAAGAGGAAAATGCCTCCACTTGTGGTTTCTGTGCAAGAAAGTGTCCCATCCGGCATAAAAACAATCTTGCCAACAACACAAACATCCTTGCACCACCGTGCAAGAGTGTAGGGCTACTCACCATTTTGTCCCCCGGCAGAAAGGACAGTGATGCGCCATATTTTTAATATGGCACATTCCTGCCATTTCCTTTTGATGCACTGCAGGGCAGCAAGAAACCTTGTGGTGCTGCCCTGCGCCAAAAAGGTGTAAGCGAGACCCATAGTATCTCCCATTATAAACATAGGGAAACATGAAAATGTCGGAAAATGTGTTTTTTTCTTAGTCTCACTTTGTCAGGCTGTGGCATATGACTGCATCGAAGAATCATGCATGAACTGCTGTTCAGGTTAGCAGAGTGTTCTCACATCAGTCAGTGTGTTGACGAGTTCATAGTACTCGCCGAGTTCATAGTATGTGTAACTGTTCCTGTATACAATCTTCTCTTGTTAGTTTCATACTCACTTTTCCATATGAATAAAGTTCCATATGAAAAAGGTCAATATCAGACAAATCAGTGAACAATTGATTAAGAATTAGTGAACTCTACTCTCAGCGACTCCCATGCCCTTGAGAGACA
This sequence comes from Lissotriton helveticus, assembly GCF_964261635.1. Lineage (NCBI taxonomy): Eukaryota > Metazoa > Chordata > Amphibia > Caudata > Salamandridae > Lissotriton > Lissotriton helveticus. The sequence goes on along the minus strand of NC_136061.1, from coordinate 380,303,847 downwards.
AGCTCCCATGTTTCTTCTGCACCTTATCCGCAGAGACCATTCAAGCTCATTATGCAGGCTAGTGTGAAAGAGCCAGAAACCTAATTCTCCAGCAAAAAAAGAGGCTGAAAAAAGATGAGACCTGTATGGGGAGTGATCATCTCTGAGAAGGACCAACAGAGAAATACTGAAAGTAATATTGTATGTGAAAGAGTTGGTCTTCTCAACCCTTCCCTTCTTGGTATATTAATGTACATTTTCCTACATAGCTGAGAAATGAATCGGGAAACTATTTTGTCCTCCTCCATTTTCAGAATCGCTGTGCCTAACCTTGATAGTAACCTTGGTGTTGTATAGTATACAACATCAGCAGGAAATAGGTTCTGGGATTGACATGTCATGCTTCCTTCATTGTTGCGTGACAGCATAACAGACCAACTTCAGAATAATTACCTGTCAAACCCTGCAGAGAGCTACAAGGGATACTGGAAGGTTAGAGCCAAGTTTGACATCATGGGCCAACAGCTGATGAACTATTAATTCTGTGAGACTGAGAGACTCTGCCAAGAAGCTCCGAAGGAACAATACATCAGTTTGTGACTTTCTTGTAATGAACCATCCCCTTTAACTCGGCACCGGCACCATTGTGTCTGGTCCCGTTCATGGCTTTTTGACTAGACTTAATGTACTGCTCACACCACTTAGCCTGCTGCGATCGGGTTTCCCCAGTAGCAGGAAAGCGTTCATTGGAAGATAAACACACGGTAATCCATACTTCGTGATCTTACGTCATTCAGAGGAATACGCCAGCTTTGTCTCTAATACCCCACTTCACCAAATGATCCTTAACCGCATTCATCAACTTTTGCATTGATATACTTGATTAGGAAATATATTCTCCAGGGGCTGAAATGTGCAACCTGTCTTGACAGTCCTCATGTTTGTTCCATTCTATTGATTTGCACCTTTCTACCATGAATAGTGGCAAGGTACTGGGCCCCAAAGGACTCCGAAATAAATTCTTCAAGGGCCTGTCCTTGATTGTAACACAACATTTGTGGGCAGTGACAGAGGAGGTGACAAGCAAAGGTGACAAATATAAGGTGGGGGGGCACTGCTGGCTATCATCTCAGTTATCCCCAAACCATGCCACTCCACATAGGATTTCAGCTCTTACCCGTTTCCCATATTAAGAATAGAGCCAAGATCTTAGCCAAAGCCTTAGTTAGCTGCCGAGTTAGGGTAAGCTCCACCCTATTCACCCCGACCAAAGTGACTCCATGACTTCAGGATTGATTGGGAAGGTGCGCTTAGCCCTGGCCAATGCAGACATGATACCTGGGTGCTCAGCGATTATACTGATTGACTTTGAAAAGGCATTTGACTCCCAGAGCTGAAAAAACATGCTTTGCATTTTCAAATAAGCAAAGTCTAGGTCAAAATTCCCACCTATGTAAAATTTCTGTGTGAGTATGACTAAACAGGGTGATGTCTCCTTCTTTCAGCATAGAACGGGATACTGTTACATGTGTTGTGCATTTATATCATTTTTGGGGAAACAACCTTTACAATACAGTCATTACATCCCACTACACTTACAACGCAATCATTATATTGAAACATCCTTTACAACGCATGTCACACAACCCAGGCATTACAAGGCATACCATCACATCGCATGGCACTATATTGCATGTCAGTACAACGCAGGCATTACAACGCATACCATTACAACGCATAGCATTACAACGCACAGTACCCCTACACTATCCAACACTTACCCTACTGTTGCACCCTCTCCTCTAGAGTTAGAATAGTAATTTGTACCCCTATACTATCCAATACTTACCTTAAATGCAATGTAATGGTATGCGTTGTAATGGTATGCGTCATAAAGATAGTACGCGATGTAATGGAATGCGTTGTAAACGTAGTTTTTTAATACGCGATGTAGTGTCATGCGATGTAATGGAATGCATTGTAGGGGATGTTGCGATGTAAAAACTGTGTTGTAAGTGCATGTGTTGTAAATTTATGCATTGTAACGTCATAGATTCTAGTTTTTGTGGCTTCACTTTAAGAGCATTGTTATTTTTCCAACGTCATTGTTATGCCACTTTCTCTGCTGGATCTAGAAGGGGCACTGGGGAAGTTAACTGCCTGTACGGAAGGCTGGTACTGTGCTGTCTCTCCAAAAGATATTTTGTAAAATTCTCTCCTGGATTGCTGGATGTACTACAAAATTGGAGACGAACAAAACTGGTACCTTCTACTTATTGACAGCCCAGGAGTGGTGCCATTTTTGGTTTGGACCTTTCAAGAACTACGCATGCAGAATTGGATTGTACTGTATTTTAGTTGTGGCTGGCATGTCTCGCGGGTGGGGGGGTCGCACACCACTCCTCTCCTGCCCTGGCTGCTCACAGAGCAGCCCCGCCATTCGCCCTCCCGCCTGCAACCCAACATAAAATGGTAACTTAAAGTTATCACCGCTTCATGTTATTGCTTCTCGCACTGCGAGAAAGCATTGGGGCGACACTCCTCCGCCATAGTGGAGAAGCCCCCACTGCATTATTTGGCATTCTTTACCGGACTGTTTTCTACATTATTCACTATAACCATGCTTGCAGAAAGAAATCGGACTGATGTTCTACATTGTACGCTCTCAAAGCATGTGCAGCAAGGCTTTTAAGGCTGTTGGAGAAATAAATGGTTTGGTGCTGTACACGTGATAGCTGCTCTTTTTTAATGCTGCGCGTATTACTCACCGTCTCTTCTAGTGCTGGTTCAGCTTTCTGCCACATCACTCTAAAGTTCTGAAGAATTCTGTAGTTCTCTTACTCATGCTTCCCATCATTGTCAGGACACTAACGCTCTTCACTTCACCTGCACATTAACTGCCATCATTGTCCGGATGTACTTCATGTCTGGAACCCATCTTTGCTGCAACCTAGTAACCACGCCCTGGCATCTTTGTGTGTGTGCTGTTTCAGCACCAATGCTCACAGCTTATTTACTCAGTGGGTGTTCAACGCTGATGCGTACAGCCGGGAACAACTACATTTATACGAGTGATGAGTTCTTTTGAAGGTGAAGAGCGTGGGCTGTTCCCGCACCGACGAAGACTCATTTATTCCGTGTGTATTCAATGCTGATACACATGGCTGGGAAAAGGTACTTTAATACCAGTGTGTTTTAAGGCATAGCTAAACGTTCTTCATGGTTGGCGTGGTTGTAATATGTGCACAGTGGAGCTTTCCTGTTCATTGCTGCTGATGCACGCAGCAGGCTATTAACATTATGTTTGTCAGGCTGATAGGATTACATTCACTCTGTAAGGTCTTATGTATACTGTTCAGTACCTCATATTTGCAAGTTTTTATTGTACATTTGTAGTGGAAACATGCAGTTTGGACCCCCTCCAAAGATTTTACAGTGTAAAGGGGATCCTCCTTTACCTTGGGCAAGATGGAAGGATGAGTTCCTCACGTACATGAAACCTATTTATGGTGAAAGGATGGGTGTGGAGAGGAAGAATAACATACTGCTGCATTGTTTAGGGTCAGAAGGCTAGTTAGTTTTTAGAACTTTGCCACCAGTTCCTCCTCAAGGTGAAGGGGAATGTAATTTTTTTTGGGGAAGCCCTGCTACTGATGAAACTTAGGTTTAAGCCTTCCTCTAGTTTGGCATTGAACAGATTTAAATTTTATACCAGAGCTCAATGGGAAGGGGAGTCATTTGATGAGTTTCTGACCACGTTAACTGCGTTGCATGGTTTCGCTTTGCACTGCAGTTTTGGAGCCAATAGTGAGGAAATAAGGGATAAGATTATAGTGAATGTTATAAATAAAAACGTACAAGAACAGCTGTCGGTAATGGGGAACCCCAACTTACAGGACCCTGTCGCTACAGCTAAAGCTGGAGAACAGTCAGAAATGTGGATGAAGTCTGTGCAGGATAGTGCTGTTAAGAATGTCAAGTCTTTTGAGAGTGTGTTGTGATGGACAATGCGAACCGCAAGAATGTGTCACTAGGGAAGAAGTATGACAAAGGTCTTACTTGTTATAGATGTGGTAGCTCCAACCATATGTCTTTGTTGCCTCACTGCCCAGCGTGGGCAAAGAGTGTGGCAATTGTGGGCATAAAGGACACTTTTCATGCTTGTGTAGAAGTGAAAGGAAGAAAGGTGTGTGTCTGTTCAATAGTAAGGCTGGGACTACTAAGGAAGTGGCTTCAGTCAAGTGTATGTGTAGTTCGGACAAGGGTATTCTTTTATCTTTGAATAATCAGTAGCGGGTGGGAGAAGCTGTTAACCTCCCAAATGCAAAGTACAAGTGCTTAGTAGGGAATTGGAGCTTATGGCGAACTTGGGGTCTCCTTAGACTATAATTACCAAGGAGTATTTCTTACAGAAGTTTAGAGATATTAGAACTGTGAGAGACTGAAAGAATCTGACATAATGGCACAAAGCTTTGATGGGTCAACTATTGAACTGAGATGGTTTATGGGGGTGGATGTTATGTAAAAGGGTTGGATTATATTGTACTTTGTTAGAAAAGGTGTGAATATTTTGGGGTGGAAGGATCATTGGAAGCTAAGTATCATCCTAAATCCTCACAGTGAGGAATCTGTACTAGTGGTTGGTGCCCCGAAGGATTGTGCCTGGTACATTTCACAATTCCCTGATATCTTTTCAGGAAGGTTGGGCAAGTTACATGATAATTCTCATCGTAGTAAGCTCAAAAGTGGGGCCGTACCAGTGAAATAAAAATGAAGTGGGGTACCCATTAGCATGAAAGAGGAGCTTAGTAGTACTCTTAAAGGGATGTTCGATGGAGGAATTATCGAATAGGTAAAGTCTTCTGAATGGGTATCTCTGATAGTTTTGGCCTTCAAGGCGGATAAAACTTTGAGATTATGCATCAATCTTAGAGCATTAAATTCAAATATTCAGGTAGACTGCAATCCTCTACTCAACATCATTGAGGTGGGTAGTTTGCTGAAGGAAACAGCTGTTTTCTCTACGCTGGATTTGTGTTCAGCGTGCCACCAAATTGAGCACAGTGTAGACTTTAGGTCACTCACTACTTTCATTACTCCTCAAAGCTTATACCAGTTCAAGAGGATGCCGTTTAGCGTAGCGTCAGCGGGATCCATTTTCCAAAGAGTGATGTTTAAAATAATCAGGGGAATGGAATCTTTTGTCAATTGTTTTCAAGATGAAATTCTAAACTTTTCAAAAAACAATCAAGAAAATTTGGAGCATTTACATGTGTGCGGAGTTGAGTTTACAGGATTTGACCTTGAAGGAGGGCGAATACAAGTTGTTCAAAGAATGTGTAGAATATTAGGGACATACATTATCTAAGGAAGGGTTGGTATCAAAGTGGTCCTTGGTGGATGCCATGGTCAACACCCTGCAACTGATAACAAAGAAAAGTTACTCTTGTTTGCTGGACTCCGAGTACTAAAGCAAGTTTATTAATGATTTTGCAACAAAAAGGGATCCTCTAAGAACACTAACGCGGAGGAATGTGGAATTTACGTGGTCGGATAGACAACATCATGCATTTGATTTAGTGAAACCTGAAAATGTAGGAGCTCCTACTCTTAAGCCTTTCTGTATGAACAAAGAGTGCATAAATACTGTGGATGCCAGTCAATGTGGGGTAGGAAGTGTTCTGTCTCGGAAGTGTGGAGGTGAAGAGTGGAATTTGGCATTTGCTTCATGCACTCTTAGTGAGACAGAAAGGAGAAAAGCAGTGATAAAAATGGAGCTTCTGGCATGTGTGGGGGCAGTGGCATGCTGATGTCATGTCCAAGGATTGACGAGGAGATTTGTAAATTTGTAGTGGAAGAGGATCTGTTGTTGAAGGAAGTGTTGTTGTTTGTCAAAAAAGGTTGCCTAAGTGCTGGGAGATTAAGGCAGAGATGCATCCTTAATGGAGGGTATCTGAGGAGCTGTAAGTGGAAGGTGAAATGTTTTTCAAGGGTGTGAAGTGCATACCAATATAGTCAAAGTAACAGAGCATAGGCGTTTGCTTATGAAAAAAAAATGATGCTGAAAAGCCATTTTACAATACTATTCTGATTTCTAAACGCCGTCTCAGCCATGATCCCATTTTCCAACCTTCCTGCTGGCCCTAAAACCCCCTCCTCAAATTGTCTGTACTTTACGGACAGGTCTGGGCCCTCAAGAGGTCACCTCCTGCTGTCCCGATGCCTCTGCAAATAGACGTACTTGACTTCACACTTTTCTGTAGCAATGGTAACTTCCCCATATCAGCATGACACAGCGTGTGTGCGCTTCCTGATCTCTTCTCAGCATGCTGTGCTTTTAAGTGACGCAGAATGCATTCTTCTGTCGTGGCCCAAGGTCATGGCTCTTTTGTCGTGACCCAGGTACCCGAGTCATGGCACTGCAATTTTCTGTCGGAGCACACAGTTTGTCTTTTTCTGTCACACAAGAGAGCATGTTTAATTTCACTACATGATGGATGTCTCTTTGTTCTGTCAGGGCCATGCATGTCTTTCAGTCATGAGACAAAGCATATCTTATTTTCTTTCCCCCTCGACAAGTAGTACAGCTCTTCTTCTGTCACAATACACAGCATATTACCCTTTCTGTCACAACATACTGTCAACCCTTCTCCAGCCCACCACAGCAGACCCCAAGACAATAGCCTAAACTCGCATCTGCAGTTTACTTTTCTGCGTACAATCTGACACTGCATGATGCCCTTTATTTTGCCCAGTGCGATTCTAGCCGACGCTACACTGTGCTATGGCTGGGGTCTCAAACAATCGTGAAAGTTCTAATTTCACAATCGCTTATTTAATTTATTTGGAAAAAAACCTCTACTGAGAAAAAGAAAATGTGCACATGATTATGACAACCTGGTTGATCAGCAAGCAAGCCAATTATGCTTTTATGTATTTTTTAGTGTGAATGTTCTGTTTCTCAGTGTATTTTTTGGTACACTATATAGAGTACCGACATAGGCAGGGATGTGGTTTTGCTTGTGTTATGTTCACTCAGGTTCGTGACTGGGTGGTAGGATGGGGCGCGGCGCGGGTGAGGCACAGGAAAGCACTGCTGCCAGTTTCATGTCCAGCTCCGAAGCGCTAACCCTCCCTGCTTTCTTACTAATTTTAATTAATGGAATTGTATATTCTTTTATTAACCTTCTTGCTTTCTCAAATTTGCTTGAAAATGCACCATTTGCTGACTCATTTTTTCAAACTTTTCCTGGGAGGAGAGCCCCCAACCTCCCCTTATGACAGTCTGACCCGCCCGCTACACTTGCTTGCCACAGGGCAATTAGACAGAAATATATGTATTGCTGGAAATGAGGCAACACCTACCTTGACAGTGAGGACATTCAAATCAGTGACAGGTGTTTCGGAAAATGTAATACTTGTAATTTCTGCGCTTTGAGACTTAGATGCCTGAGCGCCACTAATGGGATTTTTTAGGAGTTAAAAAACAGAAGCCCCACGTGAGCCTAGGTCTTGTGGGACAGGCCACCTGAGAGAGGCCCTCACTCTCCCTTCACATGTATTCTTTCTTTCTGCCGCCCACGCATCTAAAGGTTCAGTCATCGGTGGTAAAAGTCACTTAGTGACAGCTCTCAAGACAACTCTTTCAGTGTCTCGAAAGCATAATCTGAACACTAATCCCCAACACTTTATATAAACAGCAAATCCCTAATACTCTCAGACACAGAGGGCAAAGTTACTTAAATGTGCTCAGTACTATATGAAGATATTCATCTTGCACAACAGTATGCAGAGAGTTGGTTGTTGCAAGGTGGACTACTGTGGATGTACAGATATTATGTTAATAACCCCTAAAAATAATGTACCCTGCCCTCGCCTGCTTCTACCCTCACCATTGCACAACCTACATTATCTCTAAAAACCCACTCTCCTCCACGTACAACCAATCCCTTCACAGCCCCAGACCAGTACTACTTCCTTCTGCAACTCTTTTTTTGTGGGTTTACTGATGACTTACTCATATGGCTGACCTCATGATGGACCACCACGGAAACATCCATCCCACAGCCGCAGAAGCATACCAGATAACTCACGCTCATTTGGTGGATGTACCTCCTTTTTCAATACTATCCACCCTCCACTTTGCAAACCTGAATCACTAAACAACATTTTTTTTTCTTCAGTTACTTCAACACGATCACCCTCTTAAACGTCTGCCCTCGTCTTCATTCGAGAGTCAAACGATGGGCAGCTATGCCGAAGGGGACAGTTACCTTATGATTTTCGACCTTATGCTACCTTGTGGTGAGCTTTTCTTGCATTCCAGAGAAAGCGAGAGAGAGAGAGAGACAGCAAGACAGAGAGAGAGAATTATCCCCTCCCCTTTCTTATGACTTTCCACAAGCCAATTAGTGTTTTGTGATTCTGAGCAATAGAAGAGAGGTAGGATATCTGGTGCTGGAACAGAGCCTACCAATTTGGAACAACAAATCCATATTTAAGGTTTATTTGAGGTGCTTTGATGTCTTCGATCTCTCCTCTTCCCAACATGTTGGTGGTGTAGCATCCTGCCCAGTATGGGTCCCCGCAAAGGGCTAAGCCACAGACGGAGCTTAGTAAGACACGTTTTTATTCGTCTATGTGTAACTACGAACTCAACATTCTAAACCAACCTTCAGTGCATTCTGCTCTGACACTTAAGTGACAGTTCTATGTAGTTCATGGGGAGCCAAAAGGGTTCCATCATTTCTAATTTAAAAGACACTATCAGCCTTATTCATCAACGGGCCGTTTTGCGAGCCCCTAATAGCGATTCATAGCGAATCACTATTAAGGACTCGCAAAAAGGTATTCATGTAGGAATTGCTAAATAAATAGCGATTCCTACACATTCCTTATTTGCGAGTAGCAAATTGCTAATCGCAAATAAGGAATACTCCCCATTCATTCCTATGGGCCAAAAGGCCCATAGGAATGAATGGGGAGTATTCCTTATTTGCGATTAGCAATTAGCTAATCGCAAATAAGATAGCGATTTAAAGGGTGCCAGGGGTGTCCAAAGGACACCCTGTAGCACCCCTCAAATGCAAATTGAAACAGGTGTTGCGCACACACATGTCCAAAGGACATGTGTGTGTGCAACATGCAACTTAGAAAAATGCTTTTAAAAGCATTTTTCTAAGTTTTTGCTATTTACCGGGAGGTCTGACCTCTCGGTAAATAGCGGCCCAAAATTGCATTTTCGCAATTTTAAAATGCTTCATGAATTGCATTTAAGGAATCTCAAATAGAGATTCCTTAAATTCAATTCTTCGCAAATGTGCGAATTCTTAAATAGCGAATTTTGCATTTAGGATGATGAATCCCAAATGCAAAAATTGCTTTTGCAAAAGGCAAGATTCTGAGAATCTTGCCCTTTGCGAGTGCAATTTAGCTTGATGAATCAGCTTCTGTTAAATAGAAAATTAATTTAAAAAAATTTACAAACTATTTACATAAATGGACATATACACTCAAATCTCTTCAATCCATCTCCTTGGCGCTTTAATTGTTTGACCTGATCTTGTTTTGGGAAAATAGGTGTCATAACTGATATCCAGGAATCTTTCATGGGCTACCTCAATTATTTTCTGTCACCAACTCTCCAGCATTAGGATTCTCGACTCTCATTATATAACTCCTTCCTGGGTTATGGACAGTTCATCCTTGACATTTTTGTATTTTTTAACATTCACCATCACTGGTGATCAGTTGAGTGTGTTGGTTCCATGACTGATGTGTAATTACATCCTTCAACTTTAACTTGTCACTGTCATGGCTTGTGACAGTGATAATGTGGACTAATGAAATGGCAGCTGGTGTGTTTGATTTTACAATGAAGTTGATATAAGCCTCATCCGTCTTGGACAGAGTATGAGCACTCTGGAAAAGTAGTCAGCAGAGTTCTGATCCTTCCCTGGATGATGCACAATGGTATAAATATACCCTTGTAACCGCGGTCCCCATTGTTCAATGCGAGGAGCCATTGCTTTGGCCTTTAGTGTTCCAAACATAGTCAGTAAAGCTAGATGATCAGTTACCATTTTAAAAGATTTCTGCACCCGAATACATGGAAACGTTCACAAGGCCATGCCACAGCTAAGCTTAATTTTTCAGGTTGTGAGCAAGCACGTTCTAGGGACAAATATTTACTTGCATGTGTCACAATATGCCTCTGAGCATTTGAGTGCCCACTGTGCTGTGCAAGGATAGCACCTAACCTGACTGGGATAGTTTCAACAACAACCTCTGTATGAAGCTTCGGATTGAAATATGCTGTTTCAGTAGCATTCTCAATTGCATGTTTGATTTTCTTAAAACGTTTCTCACATTCATATGACCAATGAAATTAAGTTTTTATTTTGTCGAATTTCTCAACGGAGCACTTACTGTGGCAAAGTCTTGTTTGTATCTGAAACAGTAACTGGCCATGCCAAGCAATGAACGCACCATGGAGACATCTTGCGGGGGATCAGCCTTTAACAGTGCTTATACTTTAGCAGTATTTGGTGTCATATCTCCATCAAAAAAGATATGACTAAAGAATTTTAGCTTTGTCTTACTGAACTCACACGTGTCTGCATTCACAGACACACCTGCTTTGGCAAGTTAACTACATACCTGTGTAAGAGCTTTTTGTCGTGTTCATTTTTGTGAAGCTCAGAAAACCTATATGTCATCGCTGTAATTGAACGCATTCATGACTGTATGACTTGTCAAATGACTTCTTGAAACAGTTCTGCAGCGGATGACACACCAAAACCTATTATTTTGTATCAAAATAGACCAACATGTGTAGAAGTGTCAGGACACACGCCGCAGGATCCAGATGTAGCAAGAATGTCCACCTCCTGACCTCACCAACACCCTGACATAACTAAATACAGGGTGTTCGAGCGATCGAGCGAGGGACGGGAAAGGAAGGGAACAGCAGGGAAGGGAAACCTGTAAAAGAAAACACACTATTATATATTCACTCAAATATACAACTACTCTCATACATTCTCACTAAGAAGAGTCCTATTCACCAGAGACCAATCTCTATGCTCCAATACCCCACATAGTCGTCAATGAACTCCTAATGTCTCCTCCCCTGTTAGACACAAAAACATATATTAATGATTGTAACAGAGTTGGACGATAAACACTATTGATGTGTGTGCACAGTGAACCTACCCTCTCTGCTCCCTTGTAAATTATAAAGAAATGGGAACTCTCCTAGTATTTGATGCTTTCTCAATATTTTTAGGCAGAGACCCAGTACAACGAAAAGAGAACTGAACAAATCTTTACAGCTTCCAGAGCCCAAGATAGCAATATCGATAGTTTCCTTTACCACGATTCCAAGCTAGTATCTGTATAGCTCCTTAAAACGATACAACATCCAAACACGGCAGAACGTAGTTCTTATCACCACTGTTCTCCGTTTTGGCAAATATAATCCCACGGGAGGATGTATGTCTGTAATCCAAAACACAATAAGCAAGATAACCATATTCGGAAAGACGTAGTAAGAATACCACTGTCCTCCGCTTTGGTATTTGTAATCCACAAGGTAAGGCAACAAGTCTCTGAATTCTCTATTCACCTACCACGGCAAAGTGTAGCATGAATACTACCGCTCTCCGCAATGGCAAACCTCCTGTCAATATCCTTTCATAATGGTAATGCGAGGAGCAAACGTCCGCATTCCGCTCTCGACAATTTCAAGCTAACGACTCCTCGCAGGTAACTGAAAGATACGGAGAAGCCTCTCTGCTTCTGAAACAGAAGATCAGCTAGCCAAGCCCCAACGGCCTTGAAACCGGAGCCGGTCCTCAATAGAACTAAATCGAGTGCTCTCGACGGAGAGCGCATTCACAGTACCTTATTCCTGAAACACTGGAATCCTCTGGAGCTCCAAGATTTAAAAACAAAACGCTTCGCAGGGCTGCCTCAGGCATAAGATCCACTCCAACAAACAAAATCACGCACAACGTTATTTAAACCCGCCCTCTATATATAGATTACAGCTGGCTGAGGCCTTCTGGGATTTGTAGTTTATATGTCAGGCAGGCGCGGCTGAGTCAATTCCTGACAAGAAGAGGTTGTAATGTACCGGCAATCTTCTCCAAGTTCTAACTGATGATAACCTTTATTCAAATGAAGGAAAAAGATCTTTGCACCATTTAATTGCGTTATCATGTCCTGGATGTCATTTTCATTCAAATGTCATGATAGCCTGGTGCATGTCAACGGATATGCGTACAGCTCATTCACTGTCCTTTTGAGCACTACTAATATGGGAGAAACACATGGCATTGGACCAGTTGATGGCTCAATAATATCATGCTTAAGTAGACATTCAAGTTCTTGCTTCTTGAAAATGAAAAGCAATTCATCTGTCTTTGAGCAACAGGACGGTTGTCCTCATTAATATGAAACTTCACTGGTTAGCATTCATGTTGTAATTCACAGAAATCAGTCCTATATCAGTGGCTGGCTGAAACTGAGTATATAGGCACTGAACGCTGTGCCATGAAACACATGAATGGGTGCTTATCCCTTAATTTTCTTATGTTTTATTGTCGCTAAAAATGAGCCATGACTTTTTAAAGGCTTTCATGCAGCCCATGTATGCACTTGGTGTTCGATGGCGTAAGTTGCAGTAATGGAGATAATTCATTGTATTTCTCCTCAGGCATAATGCTTATCTTTGTACCACTGTCTATAATGAAAGTGTTGGACTTTGGCCCTTAGGGCAGGTTCACCCCTAGACTTTTTGCGTGAAATGGTGAGCTGGCAATGGTGATTTTTGGGATTCTGCGCACTTTCACTGTGTCCCAGTGGAAAGTGCGTGCGCACTCTGAGTGCATGTGCTGAGCTCGGCCTGCCCGCCCATAGGAATGCATGGGGAATGTATGTGTCCCTGGTAGTTCCTGATGCGTGGGGTGTACAGGCTTGAGTCTGGTATGTGTGAACTCGTGAGAGTGAATGCTGCGAGATGGTGTATGCAGCATGTATGTGTCTAGTAGGGAAGCGCCATTTCTAGACATGGCTGTACGTGTGCAGTGAGGGTGCTGGAGCGTGATTGGCTGGAGCTGGCTGGCATGCCAGGCTCCAGGAAGTCTGGATGGGTCTGCCCGGTGGTGAGTTGGAGATTAGCATGAGTAATGTGTGGGAGGAGTGTACCTGTGTCCTGGATGGGCTGGGTTTTCCCCACACAATGCTGGCTCCGCCCCCCTGTGGTGTGTCTGATGACCCAAGCCCTGCCAGTGAATAGAATGGGTGGTTGGGCCATCAAGAGTGCTCCAGAACCAGCTGCAACTGGTTTTCCCCCCACCCTGCACCTTCAGACAAAGGGAAACGGTGTATAAAAATGGGGCTGTGTCCCCACAGAGGTTGTTCTCTTCCAGGATCCTGAGGGGGCTGTTGCTGCTGCTGGGCCAGAGGGCCGCCACTTGGGGTGTCTCCCTGCCTGGAGACCCAGTGTGCTGGCTCTGGGCCCAGCCTTGCCCCCCCCCCCCCTGCCTGCCTGAAGGACTTTTAACTGGACTTGTGCTCTCCTAAAGCACCTGGGAGCGCTTTAGTGTCCATAGCGCTTAGGAGCGCTTTATTTTGCATATAGCGCTTGGGGAGCGCTTTAATTGCCTTTTAGCGCTGGGAGCGCTTTATTTTCATTTGGGCCTTCGCTGAAACCCTAGACCAAGGGGAGCTTTATGGCCTGCTAGTGCTCGGAGTGCTTTTCTCACGCCTGCTTCTTTCCCCGGGATTTGCCTCAGCAGCGTGCCCAGAGCCAAGGAGGGAGGCTCGTCAGGGAGGCTGCTCTGCTATTGGCTGCCGAGTCAACCTATGCCCAGAGAGAGAGAGAGGGGCAGGAAGTCTCTCCCCACACAGCCCGGAGCCATAAGGAAGCCTACAAGCTGGTGAGTGGGGCCCCGGGGGCATTCCTTCTTTGAGCCCGGAGAGGCTCTGGCCTCATACTTGTTTTATAGCCCTGAGAGGGCTCTGGGGGCAGTTCCGGATTCCGAGTCCCAGAGAGGGGGACTCCAACGGCTGGGCACAAGTTTCACTCGAGCCCTGAGAGGCTCCCCACCCCATTTGGTGTTCGAGCCTAAGAGAGTCTCGAGGCACCCCCAGTGTTCCCGGGTCCCCCGTGAGGGACCCCAACAGCCCAATGAGGCTTCACCTTTCTGCTTTTGAGCCCTGAGAGGCTCGAGGTGGCAGATTGATGAGAGGCTCGGGGGCATTTTCTGTTTGCGAGCCCCGAGGCTCAAGGGGGCAATTATTTCACGAGCCCTGAGAGGCTCTGGAGGGCCACAGTCATTTCTTAGGGCCCGGAGAGAGGCTCCAGGCGCCAAAGTTGTGTTGAAAAGCCCAGAGAGGCTCAGGGGGACATTTTGTTGCTGCAGAGCCTGTGAGGCTTCCACATCGTGTTCGCCCCACCAGTGTTCTGAGAGCCCAGCAAGGTTCCCACATTGGCCCCATTGTTGTTCTTGAGCCCTGGCAGGCTCAAACATTGTTGCGCCAGTTGCCCAGCACTTTGTGAGCAACTGCTACGTTTAGGCTCCTGGACATTGGACACAGGGCGTCCTAGCCCCAACAAGGCCAGAGGGCCTAGGGACAGTCACAGGTGGTGACTTACGTGAGTTTGGCGCAATTGTACTTTCTATGCACCTCTGAATGTATTGTTTATGCGTCATGTGCCTTTACACCTCTGAATGAATGTCATGCATTGCATCATGTGTATGTTCTTACACCCCTACAGGTATTGTGATACATAGGTGGTTGTTTTCTCCCTAGTACAGGTGGTGCTAGTGAGGTCCTGTTACCAGTGATTACTGGTTGGGTGCTATTTTGTGCTATATTCTATGTACTAAGTGCTATTTCTGAAAGTGCTACTTCTGATTCCTGACAGTGGTTCTGGTGGCCCTGTCTTGTACATATCCCTTGTAAATTCTGCCCGTGCCTCTGGCACATTGTAAAGTGTGTGTTTTATCTAATGTTTTTGGTGTAATACAAAGGCTATTTTTATATAACCTTGTGTGGAGTTTCCTTTGTGGTGGGCCTTTGGTTGTTGTTGCTGGGGTGCGTGCGCAAATACTTAACTTACATCGCCTCCAAGTTTAGCCTTGCTGCTCGCGCCACGTTACCTAGAGGGTGAGTAGGGGTTATCTTGGCGTGTAACTCCCTTGCCCTGACTTGGGGGTGGTGGTCTCTGACTGACTTTGGCGAAAGCCCTGGCCAGCCGGGGATCCCATTTCCAACATTGGCGGCAAGCGGTGAGGATAAGGATTTGTGTTTGCCTTGTACCTTAGTAGCAGCTGGCTGCACCACAAAACTGCATTTTAGATGACCACATTTTAGGGGATTGTTTTTGAAATTCCATTGTTTCTTCTCCTGAAGAGTGTCATTTTATAATTGTGTTCAGTACATTTGTCCCCCGCCCTGCTTCCAGAGTTTGGTACCTGTGTCGCTTTTGGTCAGGTTGAGAAGTCAGGGGTGGTAGAAACTGCCTTACCGATCCGAGGGGAGGGTGTGTGTGGATGAATGGTGTTTTTTCCTGGACGCATGAGTATGAGTTCTCTCTGATAAGGAGATTGTTGAAGTTTTGGAATTGTGTACTCTTACTTCAGATTGTTAAGTCCCCTGTGTTGCACGTGTCTGTGAGCATCTTGCCAAGATGGAGTCTGCTTTTAATGTCTGGGGTCTGTTTTTGCATGAACTGAGAGAGTTTTGCGAAGAGAGAGACATTGCAGTGAATGAGTCAGACACCCAGTCCCAACTTAGGGGTAACCTAATCCAATGGCAGAAGGAGGACTGGGAGCGTGAGCACAGTGAGGAGAGGGCCCGGGTCTCACACCATGAGGGTGGTGGGTCAGAGGGGAGCCCTGAAGAGTCAGAAGAGGAGGAAGAAAATGATAGCACAGGGACGCCAGCAGATAGTGAGGACCCCATAGATAGGGAGTCCCTTGCTGGGTCCAGCGTAGGAGGCAGCGCCTCATCCCTTTACCTGTCCCCAGAGGAGCTGGAAGATAGGAGGAGAGAAAGGGAGCACCAGCTGGCTTTAGAGAGGCTCAGGTTGGAGCATGCCCAGGCTATGGCACAGCTGGGCGTTAGAAAGCAACAGCTGGATGTTAAGAAGCAACAGCTAGAGTCTGAGAGGGTCTTAGCGCAGGAAAGGATAGAGGAGGCTGAGAGGGCCTCCACCAGAGGCAAAGTAGCTCTGGAGGGTAGACTATCCCCTGCGCGCAGTGTTGAGTTTCTGGATTCTCCAGGGAGGGTTGAGTCCAGTGGTGGCAGCTATTTAGATTTCAGTGTAGGAAATCCCAGTCCCAGTTCCCCCAGTCTGGTACCTGTTTCCCAGGAAGAGGAGTATAGGTTGAAATTCAGGGGCAGTAGGAAGCTGCCTCACCAGTCGTGGGAGAAGTTTGAGGATGAATGTCATGGAGCACTGTGGGCTTGGGTAGAGGTTCACACTGACTCTGATTTTGAGAAACTGTTTGATATGATTGTCAAAGAGCAGGTGCTCAGTGGTTGTTGTCCAGAGTTGCGCCAACACCTGTTGGAATATGGGTCTCCTTGTTCAGAGCAGCTTGCTGCGGAAGCAGACCGCTGGGAGAGGGCCAGAGGTTCTTTAGAGTCCCTAGTGAGTAAGTCCAAAAGAAGTGGTTCAGGTATCTTCCAGCCCAGCGTGGTGGAAGAGGCTCAGTGTAGCCCAGCTAGGTCCCAGGATAGCGAGCAGGGTGTAGGGGCTCACTGTCTGGCTCAGTGGAGCAGGAGTGAGGGGGAGACAGAGGTTCCCCAGACGCCCGAAGCCCTGCCTCAGGACTTGGATGGTTTCTTGAGGGAACACCAGGTTGGGGACCTAGGCTGTCCTGTCAGTCCATTTGAGGAGGATCTCCTAGTGAGTAGAGGAACTGGAGCGTCTGTAAACAGAGCTCTTGTGGTTCTAGAGTCTGGCAGTACCGCTCCGGTAGGAGGGTACAGGAGTCCAGAGTGAGGAGTGATTGGGGGAGTTCCCCAGTGGAGGGACCAGTGGGTCAGGGACTACCCAGTTGGGCTAGGTTCCCGTGTAGTGACCCGGGTGGCGCCACTTCTGGTCTGGGGGATCGTCACGCACTGTCAGGTGGACAGAGGGCGGGAGATCTGCGCCAGACAGACAGTCACGCAACAGATGTGACATTTGTTAGCCTCAGGGAGATTGCGTGTGAATCCCCAGAAGTCCTGGAGTGCCAGGCAATTGTTCCACCGAAGGTTTTAGACCAGAGGTTGGAAGGCCAGGTTCAGGATCAGCCTGACCTGAAGGGTAGGATGACTGTAACCAGTGTCCTGACCGGTTCTTCTTCCAGAGGAACTTCTCCAGGTGGAAGAGGGCAGACCTCTGGAAGGGGGTGCAGAGGGTGGGAGAGCCCACCTCTGACCCCGGTGCAACCTGAGTGGATAAGCCCTGGGTTAGAATGGCGTTCTAGGTGTACCCCTCGTCGGAGGTGGAGGAACCCTAGGAGAAGAGGTAGGGGGAGGAGAGCCTTCCCCGAGACTCCTGGTCCGCCTGAGGTTGTAGGCCCTAGGCTGGAGTACCAGTGGCAGCCTAGTCCTGTCTTGCAGACAGGAAGAGTGGAGAATGGCTCCTATGTGCCAGGGGTTACTACCCCCCGCTCTGCGAATTGGCATGGACCAGTGGCACCTGGGTGGCCCAGGGCCTGGTCCTGGCCACAGACAGCTCGGGAGTACCAGTGGGGTAGCCCAGTTGGTCCGGATTGTGGTTCTAGAAGGAATCCCATGGGTTCACCGTGGCGTAGAACAGGAGGGTGTCCCTGCAGTTGCGGGCCCGCGTCCGTGTTCTATCGCCCCAAGCAGGGAAGTCCATCACGGTGGTGATTGGTCTCCCCTGCGTTTTGGCTGGAAGGGGGTTGTGTTGGACTTTGGCCCTTAGGGCAGGTTCACCCCTAGACTTTTTGCGTGAAATGGTGAGCTGGCAATGGTGATTTTTGGGATTCTGCGCACTTTCACTGTGTCCCAGTGGAAAGTGCGTGCCCACTCTGAGTGCATGTGCTGAGCTAGGCCTGCCCGCCCATAGGAATGCATGGGGAATGTATGTGTCCCTGGTAGTTCCTGATGCGTGGGGTGTACAGGCTTGAGTCTGGTATGTGTGAA
The DNA here is from genome assembly GCF_964261635.1 of Lissotriton helveticus. Taxonomy (NCBI): domain Eukaryota; kingdom Metazoa; phylum Chordata; class Amphibia; order Caudata; family Salamandridae; genus Lissotriton; species Lissotriton helveticus. The sequence continues at coordinate 380,285,694 of NC_136061.1, read as the reverse complement.
CTCGTGAGAGTGAATGCTGCGAGATGGTGTATGCAGCATGTATGTGTCTAGTAGGGAAGCGCCATTTCTAGACATGGCTGTACGTGTGCAGTGAGGGTGCTGGAGCGTGATTGGCTGGAGCTGGCTGGCATGCCAGGCTCCAGGAAGTCTGGATGGGTCTGCCCGGTGGTGAGTGGGAGATTAGCATGAGTAATGTGTGGGAGGAGTGTACCTGTGTCCTGGATGGGCTGGGTTTTCCCCACACAATGCTGGCTCCGCCCCCCTGTGGTGTGTCTGATGACCCAAGCCCTGCCAGTGAATAGAATGGGTGGTTGGGCCATCAAGAGTGCTCCAGAACCAGCTGCAACTGGTTTTCCCCCCACCCTGCACCTTCAGACAAAGGGAAACGGTGTATAAAAATGGGGCTGTGTCCCCACAGAGGTTGTTCTCTTCCAGGATCCTGAGGGGGCTGTTGCTGCTGCTGGGCCAGAGGACCACCACTTGGGGTGTCTCCCTGCCTGGAGACCCAGTGTGCTGGCTCTGGGCCCAGCCTTGCCCCCCCCCTGCCTGCCTGAAGGACTTTTAACTGGACTTGTGCTCTCCTAAAGCACCTGGGAGCGCTTTAGTGTCCATAGCGCTTAGGAGCGCTTTATTTTGCATATAGCGCTTGGGGAGTGCTTTAATTGCCTTTTAGCGCTGGGAGCGCTTTATTTTCATTTGGGCCTTCGCTGAAACCCTAGACCAAGGGGAGCTTTATGGCCTGCTAGTGCTCGGAGTGCTTTTCTCACCCCTGCTTCTTTCCCCGGGATTTGCCTCAGCAGTGTGCCCAGAGCCAAGGAGGGAGGCTCGTCAGGGAGGCTGCTCTGCTATTGGCTGCCGAGTCAACCTATGCCCAGAGAGAGAGAGAGGGGCAGGAAGTCTCTCCCCACACAGCCCGGAGCCGAGAAAGGAAGCCTACAAGCTGGTGAGTGGGGCCCCGGGGGCATTCCTTCTTTGAGCCCGGAGAGGCTCTGGCCTCATACTTGTTTTATAGCCCTGAGAGGGCTCTGGGGGCAGTTCCGGATTCCGAGTCCCAGAGAGGGGGACTCCAACGGCTGGGCACAAGTTTCACTCGAGCCCTGAGAGGCTCCCCACCCCATTTGGTGTTCGAGCCTAAGAGAGTCTCGAGGCACCCCCAGTGTTCCCGGGTCCCCTGTGAGGGACCCCAACAGCCCAGTGAGGCTGCACCTTTCTGCTTTTGAGCCCTGAGAGGCTCGAGGTGGCATATTGATGAGAGGCTCGGGGGCATTTTCTGTTTGCGAGCCCCGAGGCTCAAGGGGGCAATTATTTCACGAGCCCTGAGAGGCTCTGGAGGGCCACAGTCATTTCTTAGGGCCCGGAGAGAGGCTCCAGGCGCCAAAGTTGTGTTGAAAAGCCCAGAGAGGCTCAGGGGGACATTTTGTTGCTGCAGAGCCTGTGAGGCTCCCACATCGTGTTCGCCCCACCAGTGTTCTGAGAGCCCAGCAAGGTTCCCACATTGGCCCCATTGTTGTTCTTGAGCCCTGGCAGGCTCAAACATTGTTGCGCCAGTTGCCCAGCACTTTGTGGGCAACTGCTACGTTTAGGCTCCTGGACATTGGACACAGGGCGTCCTAGCCCCAATTAGGCCAGAGGGCCTAGGGACAGTCACAGGTGGTGACTTACGTGAGTTTGGCGCAATTGTACTTTCTATGCACCTCTGAATGTATTGTTTATGCGTCATGTGCCTTTACACCTCTGAATGAATGTCATGCATTGCATCATGTGTATGTTCTTACACCCCTACAGGTATTGTGATACATAGGTGGTTGTTTTCTCCCTAGTACAGGTGGTGCTAGTGAGGTCCTGTTACCAGTGATTACTGGTTGGGTGCTATTTTGTGCTATATTCTATGTACTAAGTGCTATTTCTGAAAGTGCTACTTCTGATTCCTGACAGTGGTCCTGGTGGCCCTGTCTTGTACATATCCCTTGTAAATTCTGCCCGTGCCTCTGGCACATTGTAAAGTGTGTGTTTTATCTAATGTTTTTGGTGTAATACAAAGGCTATTTTTATATAACCTTGTGTGGAGTTTCCTTTGTGGTGGGCCTTTGGTTGTTGTTGCTGGGGTGCGTGCACAAATACTTAACTTACATCGCCTCCAAGTTTAGCCTTGCTGCTCGCGCCACGTTACCTAGAGGGTGAGTAGGGGTTATCTTGGCGTGTAACTCCCTTGCCCTGACTTGGGGGTGGTGGTCTCTGACTGACTTTGGCGAAAGCCCTGGCCAGCCGGGGATCCCATTTCCAACATTGGCGGCAAGCGGTGAGGATAAGGATTTGTGTTTGCCTTGTACCTTAGTAGCAGCTGGCTGCACCACAAAACTGCATTTTAGATGACCACATTTTAGGGGATTGTTTTTGAAATTCCATTGTTTCTTCTCCTGAAGAGTGTCATTTTATAATTGTGTTCAGTACATTTGTCCCCCGCCCTGCTTCCAGAGTTTGGTACCTGTGTCGCTTTTGGTCAGGTTGAGAAGTCAGGGGTGGTAGAAACTGCCTTACCGATCCGAGGGGAGGGTGTGTGTGGATGAATGGTGTTTTTTCCTGGACGCATGAGTATGAGTTCTCTCTGATACGGAGATTGTTGAAGTTTTGGAATTGTGTACTCTTACTTCAGATTGTTAAGTCCCCTGTGTTGCACGTGTCTGTGAGCATCTTGCCAAGATGGAGTCTGCTTTTAATGTCTGGGGTCTGTTTTTGCATGAACTGAGAGAGTTTTGCGAAGAGAGAGACATTGCAGTGAATGAGTCAGACACCCAGTCCCAACTTAGGGGTAACCTAATCCAATGGCAGAAGGAGGACTGGGAGCGTGAGCACAGTGAGGAGAGGGCCCGGGTCTCACACCATGAGGGTGGTGGGTCAGAGGGGAGCCCTGAAGAGTCAGAAGAGGAGGAAGAAAATGATAGCACAGGGACGCCAGCAGATAGTGAGGACCCCATAGATAGGGAGTCCCTTGCTGGGTCCAGCGTAGGAGGCAGCGCCTCATCCCTTTACCTGTCCCCAGAGGAGCTGGAAGATAGGAGGAGAGAAAGAGAGCACCAGCTGGCTTTAGAGAGGCTCAGGTTGGAGCATGCCCAGGCTATGGCACAGCTGGGCGTTAGAAAGCAACAGCTGGATGTTAAGAAGCAACAGCTAGAGTCTGAGAGGGTCTTAGCGCAGGAAAGGATAGAGGAGGCTGAGAGGGCCTCCACCAGAGGCAAAGTAGCTCTGGAGGGTAGACTATCCCCTGCGCGCAGTGTTGAGTTTCTGGATTCTCCAGGGAGGGTTGAGTCCAGTGGTGGAAGCTATTTAGATTTCAGTGTAGGAAATCCCAGTCCCAGTTCCCCCAGTCTGGTACCTGTTTCCCAGGAAGAGGAGTATAGGTTGAAATTCAGGGGCAGTAGGAAGCTGCCTCACCAGTCGTGGGAGAAGTTTGAGGATGAATGTCATGGAGCACTGTGGGCTTGGGTAGAGGTTCACACTGACTCTGATTTTGAGAAACTGTTTGATATGATTGTCAAAGAGCAGGTGCTCAGTGGTTGTTGTCCAGAGTTGCGCCAACACCTGTTGGAATATGGGTCTCCTTGTTCAGAGCAGCTTGCTGCGGAAGCAGACCGCTGGGAGAGGGCCAGAGGTTCTTTAGAGTCCCTAGTGAGTAAGTCCAAAAGAAGTGGTTCAGGTATCTTCCAGCCCAGCGTGGTGGAAGAGGCTCAGTGTAGCCCAGCTAGGTCCCAGGATAGCGAGCAGGGTGTAGGGGCTCACTGTCTGGCTCAGTGGAGCAGGAGTGAGGGGGAGACAGAGGTTCCCCAGACGCCCGAAGCCCTGCCTCAGGACTTGGATGGTTTCTTGAGGGAACACCAGGTTGGGGACCTAGGCTGTCCTGTCAGTCCATTTGAGGAGGATCTCCTAGTGAGTAGAGGAACTGGAGCGTCTGTAAACAGAGCTCTTGTGGTTCTAGAGTCTGGCAGTACCGCTCCGGTAGGACGGTACAGGAGTCCAGAGTGAGGAGTGATTGGGGGAGTTCCCCAGTGGAGGGACCAGTGGGTCAGGGACTACCCAGTTGGGCTAGGTTCCCGTGTAGTGACCCGGGTGGCGCCACTTCTGGTCTGGGGGATCGTCACGCACTGTCAGGTGGACAGAGGGCGGGAGATCTGCGCCAGACAGACAGTCACGCAACAGATGTGACATTTGTTAGCCTCAGGGGGATTGCGTGTGAATCCCCAGAAGTCCTGGAGTGCCAGGCAATTGTTCCACCGAAGGTTTTAGACCAGAGGTTGGAAGGCCAGGTTCAGGATCAGCCTGACCTGAAGGGTAGGATGACTGTAACCAGTGTCCTGACCGGTTCTTCTTCCAGAGGAACTTCTCCAGGTGGAAGAGGGCAGACCTCTGGAAGGGGGTGCAGAGGGTGGGAGAGCCCACCTCTGAGCCCACCTCTGACCCCGGTGCAACCTGAGTGGATAAGCCCTGGGTTAGAATGGCGTTCTAGGTGTACCCCTCGTCGGAGGTGGAGGAACCCTAGGAGAAGAGGTAGGGGGAGGAGAGCCTTCCCCGAGACTCCTGGTCCGCCTGAGGTTGTAGGCCCTAGGCTGGAGTACCAGTGGCAGTCTAGTCCTGTCTTGCAGACAGGAAGAGTGGAGAATGGCTCCTATGTGCCAGGGGTTACTACCCCCCGCTCTGCGAATTGGCATGGACCAGTGGCACCTGGGTGGCCCAGGGCCTGGTCCTGGCCACAGACAGCTCGGGAGTACCAGTGGGGTAGCCCAGTTGGTCCGGATTGTGGTTCTAGAAGGAATCCCATGGGTTCACCGTGGCGTAGAACAGGAGGGTGTCCCTGCAGTTGCGGGCCCGCGTCCGTGTTCTATCGCCCCAAGCAGGGAAGTCCATCACGGTGGTGATTGGTCTCCCCTGCGTTTTGGCTGGAAGGGGGTTGTGTTGGACTTTGGCCCTTAGGGCAGGTTCACCCCTAGACTTTTTGCGTGAAATGGTGAGCTGGCAATGGTGATTTTTGGGATTCTGCGCACTTTCACTGTGTCCCAGTGGAAAGTGCGTGCGCACTCTGAGTGCATGTGCTGAGCTAGGCCTGCCCGCCCATAGGAATGCATGGGGAATGTATGTGTCCCTGGTAGTTCCTGATGCGTGGGGTGTACAGGCTTGAGTCTGGTATGTGTGAACTCGTGAGAGTGAATGCTGCGAGATGGTGTATGCAGCATGTATGTGTCTAGTAGGGAAGCGCCATTTCTAGACATGGCTGTACGTGTGCAGTGAGGGTGCTGGAGCGTGATTGGCTGGAGCTGGCTGGCATGCCAGGCTCCAGGAAGTCTGGATGGGTCTGCCCGGTGGTGAGTGGGAGATTAGCATGAGTAATGTGTGGGAGGAGTGTACCTGTGTCCTGGATGGGCTGGGTTTTCCCCACACAATGCTGGCTCCGCCCCCCTGTGGTGTGTCTGATGACCCAAGCCCTGCCAGTGAATAGAATGGGTGGTTGGGCCATCAAGAGTGCTCCAGAACCAGCTGCAACTGGTTTTCCCCCCACCCTGCACCTTCAGACAAAGGGAAACGGTGTATAAAAATGGGGCTGTGTCCCCACAGAGGTTGTTCTCTTCCAGGATCCTGAGGGGGCTGTTGCTGCTGCTGGGCCAGAGGACCGCCACTTGGGGTGTCTCCCTGCCTGGAGACCCAGTGTGCTGGCTCTGGGCCCAGCCTTGCCCCCCCCCCTGCCTGCCTGAAGGACTTTTAACTGGACTTGTGCTCTCCTAAAGCACCTGGGAGCGCTTTAGTGTCCATAGCGCTTAGGAGCGCTTTATTTTGCATATAGCGCTTGGGGAGCGCTTTAATTGCCTTTTAGCGCTGGGAGCGCTTTATTTTCATTTGGGCCTTCGCTGAAACCCTAGACCAAGGGGAGCTTTATGGCCTGCTAGTGCTCGGAGTGCTTTTCTCACCCCTGCTTCTTTCCCCGGGATTTGCCTCAGCAGTGTGCCCAGAGCCAAGGAGGGAGGCTCGTCAGGGAGGCTGCTCTGCTATTGGCTGCCGAGTCAACCTATGCCCAGAGAGAGAGAGAGGGGCAGGAAGTCTCTCCCCACACAGCCCGGAGCCGAGAAAGGAAGCCTACAAGCTGGTGAGTGGGGCCCCGGGGGCATTCCTTCTTTGAGCCCGGAGAGGCTCTGGCCTCATACTTGTTTTATAGCCCTGAGAGGGCTCTGGGGGCAGTTCCGGATTCCGAGTCCCAGAGAGGGGGACTCCAACGGCTGGGCACAAGTTTCACTCGAGCCCTGAGAGGCTCCCCACCCCATTTGGTGTTCGAGCCTAAGAGAGTCTCGAGGCACCCCCAGTGTTCCCGGGTCCCCCGTGAGGGACCCCAACAGCCCAGTGAGGCTGCACCTTTCTGCTTTTGAGCCCTGAGAGGCTCGAGGTGGCAGATTGATGAGAGGCTCGGGGGCATTTTCTGTTTGCGAGCCCCGAGGCTCAAGGGGGCAATTATTTCACGAGCCCTGAGAGGCTCTGGAGGGCCACAGTCATTTCTTAGGGCCCGGAGAGAGACTCCAGGCGCCAAAGTTGTGTTGAAAAGCCCAGAGAGGCTCAGGGGGACATTTCGTTGCTGCAGAGCCTGTGAGGCTCCCACAACGTGTTCGCCCCACCAGTGTTCTGAGAGCCCAGCAAGGTTCCCACATTGGCCCCATTGTTGTTCTTGAGCCCTGGCAGGCTCAAACATTGTTGCGCCAGTTGCCCAGCACTTTGTGGGCAACTGCTACGTTTAGGCTCCTGGACATTGGACACAGGGCGTCCTAGCCCCAACAAGGCCAGAGGGCCTAGGGACAGTCACAGGTGGTGACTTACGTGAGTTTGGCGCAATTGTACTTTCTATGCACCTCTGAATGTATTGTTTATGCGTCATGTGCCTTTACACCTCTGAATGAATGTCATGCATTGCATCATGTGTATGTTCTTACACCCCCACAGGTATTGTGATACATAGGTGGTTGTTTTCTCCCTAGTACAGGTGGTGCTAGTGAGGTCCTGTTACCAGTGATTACTGGTTGGGTGCTATTTTGTGCTATATTCTATGTACTAAGTGCTATTTCTGAAAGTGCTACTTCTGATTCCTGACAGTGGTCCTGGTGGCCCTGTCTTGTACATATCCCTTGTAAATTCTGCCCGTGCCTCTGGCACATTGTAAAGTGTGTGTTTTATCTAATGTGTTTTGGTGTAATACAAAGGCTATTTTTATATAACCTTGTGTGGAGTTTCCTTTGTGGTGGGCCTTTGGTTGTTGTTGCTGGGGTGCGTGCGCAAATACTTAACTTACATCGCCTCCAAGTTTAGCCTTGCTGCTCGCGCCACGTTACCTAGAGGGTGAGTAGGGGTTATCTTGGCGTGTAACTCCCTTGCCCTGACTTGGGGGTGGTGGTCTCTGACTGACTTTGGCGAAAGCCCTGGCCAGCCGGGGATCCCATTTCCAACAGAAAGGTATCAACCAACCATTTACTTTCAGTGTAATTTTAAGGCAATGTTTGAATGACGTTGGTGCTTTGGCATGTCGATCTTTCTTTGACTGACATTTTTCTTTACAATTGACCAGCCCAACATGTGCACACTTTTCTGAGGTAAACATCGACATGGCACAATAATTTTCTTCACTCTCACTTGACAATGATACAGAAGAACTGTTTGACGATGAATTGAATGATGATCAACGTTGTTCAGGGTCGAGTTGTCTTAACTGAAGTAGCGCTTGGCTTTATGGGTGCGTTTTGAATGTTGCTTCTGGAACATTACGATGGCCATTTTGTTTTCACGCCGTGATGCTCTTGCATTTCTCTTGGCTTTGTAAACTGTCACAAAATGATCCTCTTTCCCACAACCTTTACAGATCTGTCCAAACGTGTGACATTTACCTTCATGTGGAAACGAAGATCCATATCTAAAACAGAACTTCTTGTTATAGGAAGAAATTACCTTGTGTCCTTCAGTCTTTAGCTTTCGCTTACTTTTCACAAGCATGACTGATTCATTCTGGGCAACTCCAGCCTCCATGTCAGCCGCTTGCCTATCTGTATGTTTTTCAGGTCATTTATACTCATTCCAGACTAACAGATTTTCTCTCAGCATTTGCCTTCTGAATGAATCTGACAAGCATCCATCAATAACTCTCAGATGCATGACATCTCCATCATTAAATTCATTGAACTTACACAATGTCTGATGAATGTGTTGGATCTCTCCACAAATTCGTCAATGGTTTCACCAACTTTCTGGCATTCCTGGTTGTACCTGACTTTAGAGTTCATGCTCTGGATTATATACGGCTGTATTTTGATAGCAGCACAGTACCTCTACGTATGATCTGCCCAGCAGGTTCTTGGTCATCGATGCAAAGATTTCTTTGTACTGCTTTTGTAGTTTTTAACTTCTTTATGGTGGCTGGAGTTGCACTTTGAGTCCACGTGCTCAGCGTTGGTTGCTCAATTCGACTGAAACACATGTGGCATGCACAAGCAGTCTGCTTGAACCATGGCAAACTCTCTGGGAGAGCACTATTGATCTTCGGTTTACTTATTAACTAACTGGTCGCCAGTTGTAGGGTCCACCTCAGCCTGGGTATCCGCAAAGGACTTCGCCACAGACTGAGCTGAGCAATATACATCTTTATTAATCTATCTGTAACTGAGAAGTCAGACACTACAGGTAGGCTCCACCATAATATAAAAGGAGGCAGGAAGTAGGAGTAAGGTGTAATTTGCTAGCCAATTAAGTCATTGGCTAACAAACATTTTTCTTAAGATGTGTCAGCCAAACCGTAGATCACTTCATAAGGAAACATCAAGAGTATAAAGCTTGCAGAAGAATGTGGTGTGACCCCATAGCAGTTTCTCTGCAAGGCGCACACCTGGAAAATGCAAGAGAAGTTGCCTTAGTTTTGGTGCAAATGGAGAACAGCACAACACCCGATGGAAGGGATGCCCGCTACATGGAATGACAATGAGAAATAAAATAGTTAATAAATCAGGCAGTTGAGATTTTTTGAAGCAGTCTTACTTGTATTGATTCCACCATAAGTAACAAAAACCTTTTACCAAGAAGCAAGTTCCATGAATATGTGCAGATATTAAGGGCATGCTTAACATCAGGATTATGCAGCACCTCTTCAGACGAGGAGGTGTGAGGACACATTAGGAAGATTGAGAAATAGATCCTATTGGTTAAATTAAATCTAGTCATACATTTGGCAGTAAGGGTGAGTCTGTACACAACATTTCCCTTTATTGATGGAGTAAGGTTTGGGGGATTGTTGGTCTAGCAGCACTTTCATGAATCTTGTAGAAGTAATCACTTCCAATACAGCTATTTTACAATAAAGAACCTTTATGTTGCAGAAGGTTATCAGCTCAAAAGTGTAACATCCCAGTATGTGCCGGGCGCTAGGACCAGCACATACAATTAGAAAGTGGGAGGGGAGGAGAAAGGAAGAGGAGTGAGGGGCGTGAGTAGAAGAGCGGCAGTGCAGAGTAGGGAAGATAGGAGGAAGAAGTAAGAAAATAAAGATCCGTCAACATATCTCGTGGTGTCCAAGTTGTTTGTGCTAGGGCACCGATTTCACAACTGGCGAGGGCGGAGAGCTCCTGTGCGCTCTGTGCGCTGCATTCCTGCACTCCAGTGTGTGCTCCGCCGTCCCTGTGCCGTGCTGTGCTGCGAACCGGGTGCCAACCCCGGTCGCGCAGTCTCTGCCGAGTTTGGGATCTGCTCCGCTGCCTCGGAGCTGTGCTGTGTGCCCCACGCGCTGGGAGCTCAGCCCAGCTGCGCACATCCTGTGGAGCGAGTTGTGGCCACCGCGACCCGGGAGCCCACCCCAGGCGCGTGGAAGTGAGGGAGGTCACGCTGCTGTCGAGGAGCACCGGGAGCCCACTCCTGTGCGTCTGAGCTACTGCGGAGGTTTGCGGCTATTCCCCCATGTCGGCTGCCCACGTGTAATTGCTGCAACAGGTCAGGAATCGCCTGCTGCCAGTCTATGGCCGATGTTACCTTGTGACTGCCTGAACGTTGAAATCTCACTGCACACGAGATCTCGCCGGCGGCCATGTTTGAATCAGGCACCGTGACCAATCCCCTGCAAGTTAGGCCTGGCGGCCATTTTGGAGTCCGGCGTTTCCAGGAAAAGTCAACAAGCATTGGCAAAGTAAAGGAAAAAAAGTCAACAAGCATTAGCAAAGTACAGGAAAAAGTCAACAAGCATTGGTAAAGTAAAGGAAAAAGTCAATAAGCATTGGCAAAGTAAAGGAAAAAGTCAACAAGCATTGGCAAAGTACAGGAAAAATCAACAAGCATTGGTAAAGTACAGAAAAAGTCAACAAGCATTGGCAACATACACGGAGAAGCACCTAAATAATGCCTCATCGTCACAGAAGTCCACATCTAGGGCTGTCCATTCGCCTGGCTGTCTGCACGGTGTTTTTCTTTTTTTTTCTTGCTGGAGGTCCGTTGGTGACTGCAGTGTCTTGCGATGTCCGGATCGCCAACGTCTCGTCAGCGTCATGCCTCAGCCAGCGCATCCACCACGCAGGGGTCGCCCACATCCACAGAGCATGTGGGCGGACCTCGACTTAGACTGCTTGGGGTCTCCTTTTTACGCCCACCAGAGCCTCTGGTCCTCATTTCGGGAGGAGGTATGGGTCTTCGCTGGCAGGAATGGCTAAAAGATTTCAAAGATTTTATGAAAGGGTCTCACGTGAACGAAGAGGAACAACGACTGATTGCATTACGTAACCTGATTGGAAAGAATGTTGGTCAGATCATAAAGGAGCTCCCAGCTGACGCTGCCTCATCTAATGTCACCGTGCGGGAATGCGTTAAACAGGAAATTTCTTCACAAACGGAATGTCGACTATGAAAGATACACACTAAGGGGCCGATTAGGATGGCGGACGGACGAGTTGGAGGGACCGTCCGCATGGGCAGCGGCGGTCCCTCCATAGCAATTAGGATGTGACCGCCACCCTGGTGGTCACATCCTGTATGTTTTACATTGCGGCGGATGCTGCTTGAAGCAGCATCCGCCGCAATGCAAAAAACGAAAGGTGTGCATTTGCATGCACAAAGCGGCAGGCACCGCGCGGTGCCTGCCGCTTCGTGCACGCAAGGGCAGGGGGGTACCATAGGTACCCCCCATGTGCACCCCCCACGCAACCTTCACCCAGGGGGCCCGCAACGGGCCCCCAAAATGACTGTCCGTATGCTTTTCCACGGCGGAAAAGCCGCCGCGGAAAAGCATGACTCACCTTGCATCCTAATATGGCTGGCGCTGTCTGATAGACACCGCCAGCCATGTTATTGCTTTTCCGCCGTGGTCGCCTTCCGACCGCGGTGGAAAAGCGGCGGACGGATTGGGAGACCCACCAGCCATCCTGATTTGGCGGTGGGTTTTCAGGCCTCCTCGGCGGATTTCCGGCATACTCCGGGCCGGCGGTGGCTTCCGCCGGCCCGGAGTATGCGGGAAATCCGCCATCCTAATGACCCCCTTAATCTAGCTGCTCAAGAGAAAGATGAGCCCATGACTACTTTCATCACGCGACTGCGAAGTTTCGCCCGCTACTGTGAATTTGACTCGTTTTCAACAGAAGACGCCCTGCATCTAAGAATCATAGAAGGGTGTCAATCTGAGTTATTACGTAGACGCCTATTAAAGAAAAGCTACTCCCTGGATGAAATAGAAGAAATGACGCGAGTACATGATCAGGCAGAAGAACACGCCAAGAAGATCGAAGCTGGAAGAGGTGAAAAACGAGAACAAGCATTTCAGCTCCAAACACACAACAACAATAAGTCATTTTCTGCATGACAGCGATCATTCCGATCCAAAGTCTTGTCTCACCACGCGAGTCGATGACATCGCAACTCAAGCCACTCAGACAAAAGACAAGAGAGTCAACTCAAATGTTATCGCTGCGGATATGATTTCCCTCACACAGAGACATTCCCTGCAGTGGGTCAAAAATGCAGGAAGTGTGGCCGTGAGAACCATTTCGAGAATGTATGCGGAGCTTCGCGGACAGATACTCGCAAAGATAAGTACAGACCATCTTAGCAGTCCAACACTCGTTACCATGCCAACGCAGTGTGGGACTATAGAGATTCCTCAACCGGCTCATCACGGTCCAGCCAAAAATCTCGTGAGACGTATCAATCTCAAAGATCACAATCCAGTGATTCAAGGACGCTGTCACCAATATCTCAAGATAGCGATGAGTACGTATGCATGGTAGCAGATCCGGACCGGCTGAAGAAATACCCTCGACTAGATCTGAAAATGGACACTCACTGCGCCAAATTCGTCCTGGACAGCGGAGCATCTCTCAATTACATCTCAGTCGCAGAATACAAGAAGATGAAACCACCACCAAGATTACATAAAGCCAATATACAGGTGTACACATGGATGTCAAAGAAACCCCTTCCATGTCTGGGATATTTTCCAACCAACATCACATACAAAGATAGGACTATTCCAGCTCACATTCACGTCATTGATGGCCCTGAAGCAGACTGTCTCCTTAGTCTGCCCACAGCAGAAAGGCTTCGACTAGTAGACATCTTGTACAAAGTTGATGATGAACCAGACATTGTGCACAAATTTCCAAAATTATTCACAGGGCTCGGGAAACTGACTCACTGCAAGGTTCGATTACACATCAATGAACGAGTGACTCCGGTTGCCCAACACCACAGAAAAATTCAATTTCACCTGCAACAGGCTGTAGAAGAGGAATTGCAAGATCTTCTCCAGGCCGACATCATTGAAAGGACGTCAGGACCTACTCCCTGGGTCTCTCCGGTGGTCGTTGTACCCAAGAAAGGCTCAACCAACAAAGTGCGCCTCTGTGTGGACATGAGAGTGCTCAACACCGCCATTGAGAAAGACACCTGGGACCTCATATCAGTGATATGATTGCATCACTCAACAGAGCACAGATATTTTCCAAATTGGATCTCAACAAAGGATACCACCAACTGGAACTTCATGAAGAGTCGAGATATATCACCACTTTTTCAACCCATCAGGGCTTGTTCAGATACAAGAGATTCACTTTTGGGGTTTCCTCGGCCGCCGAGATATTTCAAGAGGCAGTTAGAAAAGTGATTAATCATGTGCCCAACACTCTAAATTACAGTGACAATATCTTAGTTTATGGAGCCTCCCTGCATTAACATGACACTGCACTAGATCGAGCATGTCACGCTTTATTGGAAGCCAACCTCACGCTAAATAAGGACAAGTGTGAATTCCACAAATCCATGCTGAAATTCTTCGGACACATCTTCTCAAGTGCCGGAATGAAGCCAGACCCAGAGAAAGTTGCCACACTAAATGACACACCGAGGCCTAGGGATGCGGGAGATGTGCGGTCCTTTCTGGGCATGGCAAGCTATTGTGCATGCTACATTAAAGATTATGCCACCATTAGCTACTCCCTCAGGAAACTGACTAAGCAAGGCCACCCAATTCAATGGACCACAAGATGTGATCAAGCCTTCCAAGCAATTAAAGGGGCAGTTGAATCTGCTAACAACCTGGCATACTTCAATCCGAAAAGAAAGACTGAAATCACAGTGGAAGCGAGTCCTGTTGGATTGGGAGCTATACTATCTCAGTACGACCATGACAGTGATCAAGGGCATATTGTCGCGTACAATACAGTACGGATACAGAGCAAGCTTATTCCCAACCGGAAAAAGAAAGCCTGGCGGTCGTCTGGGCTTGCAAACACTTTCACATATTCATATATGGGAAACATTTCACGCTGATAATGGATCACCAGGCGTTGAAACAATCTTTGGAAATCCCCGCGCCAAAATGCCACCCAGAATAGAGCGCTGGGGTATTCGCCTTCAGGAATACACCTACACAATCATTCATTAACCGGGAAAGGCTGCTAATTCTGTGGATTACATGTCCCGACATCCCAAAGCGACATGTGCATCCAATCCATCTTTGGCTGAGGAATACATTCACTTTTTTGTGGCTCAATCCAGACCACCGGCAGTCCTCATGGAAGCCATTCGGCAGGGAAAAAATAACGATACCACTCTACAACGCATCAAACATCTCCTCCAAACGAAAACCTTGAGACAATTGGACGAGCTCCGATCGGACGAGCAGAGTAATGACCATGAACTGTTGTCCTTTCGACATGTGAGAGATGAGTTGTCTTTCACCTCGGATGGTCTTATACTGAGGGACAAAAGGCTTGTCATCCCGAAGCAGCTGCATCAAGAGGTCATCAACTTGGCGCACGAAGGGCACAGAGGCATAGTAGCCACGAAGAGAGCCTTGCGGGAACGGGTCTGGTTCCTCATGTTGGATCAGATGGTGGAACTAACACTGAAGGACTGTGCATCGTGCCAGCTAGTCAGTCGAGAAAACCCACCGGCTCCACTTCAAATGTCTGAACTGCCGGAGGGCGTCTGGCAACATGTTGCAATGGACTTCTTTGGACCACTACAATCTGGCAAGTATGTCCTGGTGGTAATGGACGAATACTCTTGTTTTCCAATTGCACACCTCACAACGTCAACGAGAGCGTCCACAGTCATACCCATACTCGATGAGGTCTTCGCAGCATGGGGCATACCCAAGGTGGTGAAAACAGACAATGGGCCCCCATTTAATGGACAAGATTTTGCTGAGTTTACCAAACATGTCAACTTTAGACACCGGAAAATCACCCCCCTGTGGCCCCAGGCCAACGGAATGGTCGAAAGGTTCATGGCCACATTAAAGAAGACCATTTAGCAGGCTGAGCAGTCAAAGAGTGATGTGCAAGCAGCTCTAAATGAGGTGCTATGGGCCTATCGGACCACCCCACACAGTACCACTGGCAAATACCCGGCAACTCTGATGTTGGGCTGCACTGTACGCACCCGAATACCCGCATGGGAAGATGCAGCGAGTGATAGGTCTCAGGATTCCGAGCAAAAAGATCTAGTAGCCACAGACACACGGAAAAAGGAAAAGATGAAGGAATATGCTGACCGACAGAGGTAAGCTGTACAGCCCTCCATCCATGAAGGAGACTGGGTGTTAGTGCGACAGGAACAACAAAGAAAGTCAGATTGTCGATATCATGCATGGCCACTGCTAATGACGAAGCAAAAAGGGACCATTATCACAGCTGAAGCAGAAAATAAAAGGGTCACTAGAAATATGACACATTTTCAGAAGTGCACATCCAATGTCCGGGAATCATTGACGGCACCCCACCGAGTAGAGCCAGGAGATACACCTGAATCAATCAGTGGAGTTCGATCTCCCACGGCTCTTGAGACCAGAGAGCAGGCGCCTCCAGAGATCTTTCTCCGGCCGCAACAAACACTTCGAAGACCAGCTCGACTAATTCAAGAACTGTAACTATGATGCTTGGTTTGCTGTCAATTTTTCACGTCTGACATATGTATGTATGTATGTATGTATGTATAAACCATTTTATAGCGCGCTCCGTTACTTGAGAGTATCCTGGCGCGATAGGGGAAAAACAGAAAACAGAACAACAAGAGGGCGTTTTAAATTGTACTCATGAATAAGTGTGTTTTTAGATTTTTCTTAAATAGGGCCACAGTTTGCATAGAGCGCAAGTGGAGAGGGAGAGCGTTCCAGGCCCGAGCCAAGGTCACAGTATTCAACAGTTGAATTTGTTAAGGAAGGGGGAGATGTAACATCCCAGTATGTGCTGGGCGCTAAGAACAGCACATACAATTAGAAAGTGGGAGGGGAAAGGAAAGGAAAAGGAGGAGTGAGGGGCATGAGTAGAAGAGCGGCAGTGCAGAGTAGGGAAGATAGGAGGAAGAAGTAAGAAAATAAAGATCCGTCAACATACCTCGTGGTGTCCGAGTTGTTTGTACCAGGGCACCGATTTCACAAAAAGGTTTGAGAATCCATGTGAACTTTCTGTGATACTGACTAGGAACAACATCTGTATTTATTCCATAATATCTATGAAACATGACATATTACAATCAGAGTAATGGAGAATATTAGACAGGAATCGGAACGGTAGAAAGAAGAAAATTAGGTGCAAATTCACTCACCACCGACTGGAAATAAATTCTGGCCATCTTCGTACAGAGGGGAACAATGCTTAAGGTGAAAGACACTAGTGTTAATTGCAGAAGAGTAGTGATGGAAAAAATAAAAATTCTAGAGCAGCAGTTCTTAACTTTTTTACTTCTGTGGACCGCCAGTGAATCACTATTGGAAGCTGTGGATACCCCCAGAAGCAAATTCATTCAATTCAAAATAACACACGAAAATACAGCAACAGGTATATATTCCAAACAAATACAAAATATGTTATGAAATGTTTTATTTAAATCACAAAAAGAATAGGCAAAATTTCAATGGACAGGTTGGAACATTTCAAAAGTGTGTTTTATTTTTTAAAGATGACGTGATATTCTAGACTCTAGCATATCACTTTATTCTTCTTTTTTGCTCCTAAATAAAGCTTTGCTCTCTTTGTCAGCGCACACCAGTGCTTCATTTAAGGTCATCGACCATCCACCATAGATTCTGCTAGTCCTAATTGTGCTGCTACCATGAATCAATATCAGGATACCAACTATTTTTGGTCTCCCAATTTCAATTTTCGATCACATTACAAAGCGCTTTAAAACCTTTATTTTTCAATGTTGCCTTTTTATGTATGTATCCTTAATTAATCTGCTAATCTGCCTATTTAATTCTCAAAATGGTTGCAGGCCCACTGAGTTGGGGTCCCAGACCTCCAGGGTTCCCAAGACCACAGGTTAAGAGCTGCTGTTTTATAATATAGTTTCTAGGTATGTAAAACTAAATCTGGATCTAATGAACATGCTTTTTTCAATCACTAAGAGATTAGTAGCGAGTTAAGCAAGGGATGAGAATGAAACGAATCATGCACTTACAGCTCAGTTGTCACATAAATTGGTTAAGAATCCAGAGATTCTGAAGAGAAGGCACAAATTAGATTTTCCAATATTTTTGAGGTGTGCCAGATAAGCTTGTCTCCTCTAGACGTTTTGGAATTTATTCTGCATAAGAAAACTTTGAAAAATAGGTGGCAAAAAATTTGTATTTAAAGGCGGTACAATAAATATGGTTATTCAAGGTTACATACCCTATCATTTTTGAAAATGTATACAGCACAAATGGACATCATTGCATTTGTCCCTCCAGCTTCTTCCAAATAGATTTGCAGCCATATCTTATGGCTAAGGTTCTGTATGGAAGGGATAGAGTGAACAAATTGCGGGTTACCTAAATTGCAGAGTTGCAGGTCGTGGACAGCAGAGCAAGACAAAACATACCATCTCTCACAAAAATACTACTGTTCAATTTCAGAACGATGACAAGATAAGAAATAGAACTATTCAATGCTCAAACAGCAGTAGTGACACTATTTGAAAATCTTTATCACTGTAGAAGATATAAAGTCTCCAGATAAATGCTGGAAAAAAACACAGAAAGAAATGTCCACTGGTACAAAGGAACCAACATCAGCAATAATCTTCCTGAATTCAATATAAATTATTGCAAACATATTGAGTTTTATGTTGTAAAATGCAGTCATTTTGTCCAAAACATCAGCATGACATTCTGAAAATACAAAACTTCACCATGAGATTCAACATTTTCATTTTGCATGAACAATCTCAATTTCCCTAAACCTGTCATTTCTATGATTTGTTATTTTTGTCCAGAAATATATTTTTTAGGAACTAAAAACATTGTCTTCAAATTATTTTTTATCAACCACTTACATGCACCACTGTCAAAGCTGGACAGATTCTGCCTTTCATCCCCAATTACCATCATCAAATACCGATTCATGAAAAAAGGCAAAGGTTTACAACACCATTATGCCAGGGATAGCGAGAATTCTGTCACAAATGGACATCATAAGTAAAGGATAGGTCACTGTTAAGCCAATAAAACCAGGCAATGGGGCCTCGATCTTCATCTTTGGAAGCAGCACCTGGTGGTAGGAGAAATAAGTTGCAGGACCTGGACTAACCACATGGTACTATGTAGCTCTTAGGCTCAGCAGTTGGAATGCAGCACTGGGCAGATTTCGAGAGTCCCAATACCTGCATTGAGCAGGCAGGCCAGCACAGCTGACAGTATGGGGATGCAGCACAACAGACGAGGGCTGACAGAAGAGACTCGTTTCTGTCAGGCCAGCACTTCTGAAGACAAACTCTCCATCTGCAGTGGGGCATGTAAACACATCACAAGGAAGGTTGAGGTTGAGCACTTGGACTTCTCTTCTGACTTAAACTTATCCCAACCTGATCACAGGCTGTGTAGGCACAGATAAAGGATGTAAGAAATCGGGTTACTGGTTGAGGAAGGTGAAACCCTAATCAAGCAGCAACCAAAATTCAGGTCAGGGTGAAACAAAAGCAAACCCCAATTATTTTTTTTTGTGGGGGATTTATATTGCGCAACTTTGCCCAGAGGCATCAAGGCGCATCAGATGGAAACAGGTGAGTGAAAGGTGAGAACTGATGACGAGTTACAGGTAGGCTTCTGCGAAAAGCCAGGTTTTTAGACCTTTGCGGAAAAGGGCGGGGGACGCCTGGCCCTTAAGTTCAGCTGTAAGCATGTTCCAGAGTTTAGGGGCAAGGAAGAAAAAGGCCTTCCCTCCCCATTTGGCCTTGGCGGTTCGGGGGACAGACAGAAGGTTTTTGTTGGCCGAGCGCAGGGCCCTGCCGGGGGTGTAAAAGGACACTAGAGACCTAATGTCATCTGCACCAGTTCCGTGAAGAGCACGGTAGGTAAGAACAAGTACCCTGAAATTTATCCTGGCCTGCACAGGAAGCCAGTGAAGGTTTTTTCTGATCAAGGATCCTGAAGAACGTCTGGGGGCATCAACAACAAACCTTGCTGCTGCATTCTGGACAACTTGTAAACGATGGACCAGCTTTTTACTCATACCTAGATAAAGGGCGTTACAATAGTCCAGGCGAGGAGAGATGAGAGCCACCGAGACTTGTTTCCGGGCGTCCAGGGAAAGATAGTGAGTGAGTTTTCTCAGGATCCTCAGGACACCACAACAGGTAGAGACAGTTCTGTTTACTTGCTTGTCAAAGGCAAGTGTGGTGTTGAGAATAACACCCAGAATACGGGCGACTAGAGTGGGCTTGGGACATATTCCAAGGGTAGGGGGCCACCAGTCAGCCGACCAGACATCTTGTTTACCTCCAAAGATGAGGACCTCGGTCTTTTCCCAATTTAATTTGAGGTCATCCAGCCTGCCACCGCTTCCATGCAGTTCCTGAAGTTTGAGGCCGTGTTCTCCACAGATTGAGAGAGGGAGACCATAATCTGGGTGTCGTCAGCGTACGACAATACTTCCAGACTGAAGGATCTTACAAATCTAGCAAGTGGGGCCACATATATGTTGAAGAGTGTGGGGCTAACTTTATCCAGGAATGCGCTGAGATGGTGATTGAGGTGGGCCTCAAGCATCTTAGCGGGAGAAGGGAGTAGGGATATAGGGCGGAAGTTTTTTAAAATCCCTGGGTCCATGGTGGCCTTTTTAAGAAGGGGCTTAACAATGGCCATCTTCCAAGGCGCAGGGAAGACACCATTGGAGATTGCTAGGTTCATTACTTCCAGAAGAGGGGGAAGCAAGACCTCTCTGCAATTCTTGAGAATTTTTAGAGGGAAGGGGTCCAGTGGGGATCCAGACTTAAGTTTGTCGAGAAGCTCCTTAAGAACTTCGGAGGTAAGAAGAGGAAAGGTGGACAGTATTCCGCAAGGAGCCAGGATCGGCTCCTGCCTGGGGGAAAGAACAGGTGACGGGGCAGGCTTCTGAATAGGTTTGAGGGCTTCTAAGGCTGAGTAGATATCCACGATTTTGGTATGAAAAAACGTGGAGATCTGATCGCAGAGTTCTTGAGAAGCGACAATGGGATCGGGGTGTTGAACCAGAGATAGGGAGTCTATAACTTTAAATAGTTTACTGGGAGAACTAAGGGAGGTTGTCAAATTGGTGAAATAGGACTGTTTTTCCGCCAGGACTGCGGCCTTGTATCCTTTAGTAAGGTTTTTATGTTTAATCCTCTCGTCTGGGTCAGGATGGGCTTTCCAGAACCTTTCTTGCCTCCTACACTCCTGCCTAAGCAATTGGCATTTGTACAGTGCAACAACCATCTAGAGAGGCTTCTCGATACTAAGAGGCATCTGAGCACTAGAGGCATCTGGGTTTGGCACGAAAGCAGTCAGGTTTAACTTAGAGGCAATGTGTAAAGTATGTATGCAACACACAAATAAAGTGAAAACAAGTGCAAGAAAACCCCACACCAACTTAGAAAAATAGAATAAATGTTAACACATTTTTTTTAAACTAAATTAGTAGAACCGGAGATATGCAATTCTAAAGGTTTAGGTGAAAATAGGGCTTACAATCTCAAAGCACTAACTGTGGTTAGCTGGCTGCGCTGAACCAGGACAAAGTCAAAAGTTCAGGCCGATCACAATGGCATGTCGCCTGGGTACAGGGGCCAAGTTAGGCTGGCTGAACAAAGTACATTAAATCCTGGTTGTGGAGCATTGCAAAGTCCCGTGTTGAGAATGCATCATGAAACGGGGCTTACGAGGAGCTTCAGGGCTGTGATGCAAGGTCCTGTGTTGAGGATGCAACATGCAGCGGCAGTTCCAAGGAACTACAAGGCTGCCATGCGAGGTCTTACGTTAAAGATGCATCGCACAGCGGCGGTTAAAATGCCAAGCTGCGAGGCGATGCATCGCACAGCTTCAGTTCTGCTTGGACCACAGCTGGGCTTGGCACAGCACCTTCAGGCCCACATCAAAGGGTCCAGGACTGGGTTGGCACCACTTGTGTGGGTAGGACGCAAAGCAGACAGAGTACAGATGCTGGGTTCAAGGTGGTTGGAGCATTTTCTTTCTTTCCCTAGGCTCTGATCAGGAGGCCAACCAACTAGCCCTTGGAGATACTCTAGTAGTCCTGGATTCAAGATGCAGGTCTGGTCCTTCTCACTCAGGTCTGTTGTGTTGCTCTGCTGCAAGAAGGACTGCCACTCTGCTGTCTGGGTCTTTCACAGGTCCAGATGTGTACTGAGGAGTTTGGTCTGAGGGTCCAATATTTATACTTGTTGCCCACTTTGACGGAACAGAAAAGTCTGGAGTCATCCCCCTACAGAGGTGTCTGAAATTTCCTGCCTCCCTGCCACACTCCCAGATTGTCTAGGGCACAAAAGACTAGTGTGAAACCTGTTGGTAGTGTGCTAAGGCAGAGTCTTTGTGATGTGCAACTGTGATAGGTGACACCCTCCTCCCCCCCCATAAAATTAAAGATGACCCAGTCTGACAACAATTATTCCTCCTTTGTCTCTCTGTCTGGGAGTAATACAAAAAGACCAACTGCCAGCTACACCTAGTCATGTGGCCCATGAAACAGGTTGCAGGCACCAAATGGTTTGGGAAAGATAAGAAGTGTGATTTAAAATCCAACTTTAGCATTAAAGAGAGTTTTAAATTACAATTCTTTATAGGTCAAAGTCAACCTTCCTATCTGCTCCTAATTGAAAGATATCACTTATTAAATGTAATAAGGTAACCCAATGTTATCCGATGGAAGAGGCAGGCCTTGCAGTAGTGAAAACAAATTTAAGAGTTTTTCATTATCAGGACATGTAAAAGTTAAAAGTATATTTCCAACTTTTTAAATACACGTACACTGCAGCCTTCTGTATGGGCTGTTTATGGACTACCCTAGGGGTGAGTTATTTGTATTATACAGGAAGGTTCAGGCCCAGTAAAAGGTTTATTTTTCAAGGTCAAAATAGCAGTGTAAACTGTACACACAGGCTACAAGAGCAGGCCCGAGAAGCATTTAAAGGACTACATAAGTGGGTGGTACAATGAGTGCCACAGGCCCACTAGTAGCATTTAATTTACAGGCCCTGGTTACATGTAGGACCACTTTACTAGGGACTTATCAGTACATTAAAAGTGCTTATTGGGTGGAAGCAATTGTTACCATGTTTAGGGAGAGACAGCACAGGCACTTTAGCACTGTTCAGCAGTAGTAAAGTGTGTTGATCCTGAGGCCAGCAAAAACACAGTCCGCAAAAGCAGGAGTATTGAAGGCAAACGGCTGAGGGAAAACACTCCAAGGATACCCAGTCCATCAAAGGAAACCCCATTCCTTTTTTAAATGCACTGACATACACTTTACAAACACATGCATGGCTGATTTTAAGCCGGCAGAGAAGACTTTGGGTTGGTAGTGATGTTTGAACTTTAAATGTTGTCTTGTGATTGAAATGTTAAAGTATGAGTCTTACAGATATATGGAGAACAACCAATATCTCTGATGTAATTGTGGATTGATGTGATGCAGCACTAACCTTCTGAATTTCTTTCAGAATGTTGGCAATATTTATATTACAGAATGCGTCTGAATCCTTGTTTTGAACCTTTCTGTTGAACCTGAAAGTATCATAAATAGATGTCCTTGCCTGTTAATTGTAATGGTATTGGTTCTACTTCCTGGTTTTGCAAAAAAGTTCTGGATTCTGCTTGAAGATGGTCCTGATTGAATTTGTATGGTTCTGCAATGGAAAGGTAGATTGAGATGTCTTGTGTCCTAAACACAGGGACAGGGCCTTTTAAATCTCTTATGTTTATTTTATCATATACTTACCTGTAGACTCCTTTATCTAGACACATGCAGAAGTGTTATCATTATGTGAATGTTAATATGGACGGTTACAGTGGAGGCTAAAATCTCTAAATGTGAAGCGAGATGGCGCATTTATTGCCATAATTATTTTGTCTTGTTGGATCTGTAATGTCACCAAATTTATGAACATGCGATGAATTAGGCGACCAGATACTATAAAAATGTAGGTTCAGATTCTATACAAAATCAAGTATCTAATAATTTGAGAGACTTTGCAACTGAAATATCAGCCCAGAGGTCGTGCCATCTGCAACAAACTAGCCCCAGTCAGGGTTGTTCCATGGGTCCAAGAGCGGCATAGAGAAGTGGCCTTCAGCCCAGCACTGCTTACCACTCCTGGGCAAGGGCTGTGATAGAGAAAAGCTAAGCAGCAGTTTCTTAGAAAAAGGTATCCATATAAAGAAACACTATAGGCTTGCTATTTCTACTTATGCTAAAATTTAGCATAGCGCTTAAAAGTAGTGAAAGAGTATTAGGATGCTCGGGACTTGCAAACCAAATTAGGAAAGTTCATACTGTTTTCGATGGCCAAGTTACGGATTGCTGCATTTGATCTTTCAATAACGCCCGTGCTTGAATCACAATAGCAAGCAGTATAAGCAACTAACAATTAAAGGATAGAGGGAAGATGACTCACCTCATCAAATAAATGCTGTGAACAATGCTTGTTGCTTGTGGACTCCATGTTAAACATTAGTGCCTTATGTTCGTGGAGTCGTTCTTTAAGTAGGTGCCCAGCAGGAGTCAGTCACTGGGACTCCTTCAGAACAAATCTTGAGGAATGTGCTGTGACTCTGCCTGGTAGGTAGCAGTTGCCTTTACTGTGCAAAATTATAATTGCATCTGTACTTCATCGAAGCAATAACTTGTTTAGAGAAAGGCCCACCCTTATTGAGATATCCTAGACAAATAAAGAATTGATCTGACTGTCTGAGGTCCTTGCCATGTAGAATCTACCAAGCATCAATAACATCAATAACATTTATCCGTTCTTTGTACCATTGGAAAGATGTTATAACAACAGTCTGACAACAGGTTCTTTACTGAATTTCATTAAGGATTGCTTGATCTTAAACACTTGCAGCTTGCTGATTTTTCTGGCAGATCCTGGGGTAGAATCCGTGCTTAAGTTGTGAAAGAATAAGTGTTGGTCCCCAAAGTTTTGTTCAGAAGCTTGTGGCCTGTGCTATTGAAGGTCGTGGTGCCAAATACCAAACTGTGTTTTATTGATTCCACCTTAGGCGTCTTTCCTCCTCCACCAGACATTTCCTGCCTCTTTATTTCACTCTTTCAGGTTTTCATCTGTGCTTTCTCCCTCTGTAATTGTTTCCATCTTTCACTCCCCCATTCTTTCATACTTTTCTGTATTTCTGTCTTGCTCTAAATCAAGAGCTTGTTGAGCAAAATTGAGTGCCAGTGGGCCCCACCTGCTCACATTAAGCACTGCATTGCAGAGACAATGGCCTAATGAAATTTCTCCCACTGCACTAGGAGCAATCCATCTTAATTTGCTTACCGAACTGTTGTCTGAACATAACTACTCTTGGAAATTGAAAATTAAATGGTATTTTTAAGAGTACACTGTTTTCAAGTTGTTGGATCAAAAACAGTTGAGCACGTTTTCCTAACGCAACAGGCATAAAAAATGGGAATGAATGGATGACTCCCTATGTGTGGACTTACTTCACAGCTGCACCAATAATATGGCCATGCAGCTTAGTGCAAAGACAAAAGTCCATACCTCATGAATGAGTTACAATCAACCAATGAGTAATGAAAGTGGCAAATGCCATTTACAACAAACAGTAGCTGAGCTCAGTGCTAAGGGCACTTTCTATAAGAGCACCATGAAACAGTTAACGCTTTTTAAGCTCACTTTCTGCAATCACAGGAAATGTTCTTAGCGAGGCATCTGTTTAAATGTTTTTAAAGAGATGTTTTTCTTTAAAATGTCTTCCAGGATCAGGTTAAAGGCAGGAAGATCCCATAATAACGAAGCATATTTGGCTATCCAAAATTGCGTTGTGGAAGTTGGGTTAGATAGCTGGGTTTTTGTGAAGTAGCAGGGAGCACAAATGTTCTGTGAAATATCTTACAGCAGCCTACAGAAAAGGAGCTGCCAACTGGCTCTCTTAAGGCCCCAGTTCTTTCGATCTCCTGTCTATGATCTCTTGAATGTGCTTCCTCTCAGTGAACTCATGCATACATCTGCATTGATGATCTTCGCTCATTAACTGAAGGCATCTTACTTTTCTTAAGAAGCATCTCTTGCAATAACACCAAGGAAGCACTTTGTCCCATCAGCCAATCGAAAAGATCTCCATGCTTACATGGGTTATTTAACCCATTACCGTTAATAGAGAGTATCCTACAATCCCCCTCTACAGTCCAGCTTAGCATAGCAATATCTGAAATTCAAGGTCCTATAGCAACAGCCAATTCGCACTCCCCACTTGATTTGGCATTTCTCTGCCAGAAGCTCTTTTATCCCCATAAACACATTTGGCCCAATCCCCCTTCAAGGTTCTCAGTCTGCTCCTCACCCGTTACCCATATTCCTGTGCCAATCAAAAATTCCAACCATCTGCCTCACTCAAAGCCCATTACCCTCTGAAATAACTCCCACCCCCTTGCCATGACCTTGTCATTCTGTAATAAACTCACCACCTCCCACCTGGTGCATTACTTACTTGAGACCCTGAAAGTCAGGTCCCACCCAGCCCCTTGAAATC
This sequence comes from Lissotriton helveticus, assembly GCF_964261635.1. Taxonomy (NCBI): domain Eukaryota; kingdom Metazoa; phylum Chordata; class Amphibia; order Caudata; family Salamandridae; genus Lissotriton; species Lissotriton helveticus. The sequence goes on along the minus strand of NC_136061.1, from coordinate 380,260,211 downwards.
TCCCAAACCTTAAGCCTAGACACAAAAGATATGTAAAAAAACAAATCAATGAGAGTGGCACATCATTTCTCCATAGCATATGTCATTCATATGCAAGTAATTCTGGGCTGCCTGAACATCATTAAACACTCTAAATTCTCCTTTGTCCAAAGTTCTATGTCTGGCTGGTTGTAAACTTTTTGCATGACCGCCAGCTGCTTGGAATAAGGATTTCATTTTTTTAGATTACTTCAGTCGTTTTGAAATCTTTAATGACATTTATCAGGAAAAACCTGGATAACCTGTCCCTCTCTAAATGTAATACCTCTCTGTTTGATAACACACTTCAACACTTTCTGTCACGGGGTCTTCATAAATTGGAACATTCCTAAAATTGTACACGATGCTCTTGTGTTCTCATCAAGTACTCCGTGTTCCCTGATAGAAGATGAGTAAGAATCAAGTCAGCCATAAACTCTATTGCTGAGGGGCCCTTTCCCTCCTCCCTTTCTGGTATCCCAACAAACCTAAGATTACACCTTCCTGATCTCTTGATCCTCAAGTTGTTGGTTCATAGAGGCAAGTTCTTTTTGTAAAGTAAAGTTTGTTTTAGGAGTGCATGTTGGGTATCTTGTAAATGTAAATGTAGTTGAGCTTATATAGAGCACAGCTACCAGCAGTGGGTTTCCCGGCGCTTGCTTAGGGAACCCTTCCTGGTATTCCCCTGTGAGATAGCAGGGTATCCACAAGGTGAAAGTCAGGCATCCCGCCGCGAGGGGCCGTTGTGGAGATTAAGCAAGCTATTGCCCAGAGTCGCAGAGTGTGAACCCGTGAGTCGAGGAGGCACCGGGGCGAGAATTATCGAGTCCGTGGAATTTTTAGCCCAAGACCCCGCCAAGGCGGGGAATTGAACCCTGGTCCAGGACCGATCTCAGCTTCCGGGTCTGCTGCCTCTAACCCCTGAGCCACACTTCTCCACTGAAATTGTAGCAGTCACTCCTTTCAATGATATCCCCAAGGACTCACATTTTTTCCGTCTCCATTTTGCCCCAAGTGTATGTCCCAAAGAGATTTGAGAAGCTTTTACTTCCTGCAATTCTGCTAAAATCTTTAATAATAATGATTCATCTTAGCTTGAGCTAGACGATATTCTGTGACCTCGGTCACCAGTTGCGCAAAGGGTGAGAGATTTTTTAGAGGATGATAGGTATCCCAGCAGTTTCAATCTCCAAGGTGGCTCCTATGCTTAATTGGGAGGTTTGGTGGGCCTAAAACAGATTTGACTGGATGTTCTGTGTATTTTCAATCACTGAGGTACTGCTGCCTTCTTTTGTTGCTGGAGTATTTACAATATTGGAGGCTGAGAGAGAGGCTACAAAGAGCTTAACCCCTTTGCTAAAGAATGGGAAACGTTTTTCACCTCCAACAGAAAATTGTGTCAAGGGAGAAAGAGCAACGAATATCAGGGCCCCTGAATAAGCTGTACCCTCGTGTTCTCTTTTAAACTCCCCTGCATCCAGCAGATCTGTCACTTTTTTTTGCCCGCCCCCCCAGGGTTACTTTCAAGTTCCTGCCTCCAATACCTCTCATAGATAGTTCTTTTGAGGGGGGCCTCCCGAGTCATGTTGCTTGCCTGGGAGTAAGGGGTTAATGTTGCCCTACAAAGGACCTATTCATAACTGTCTCTGATACCCTGCTGCAGAGAACTATTGGTTAATAAGGGAGCCGTAGGTTTGGGGACCAAAGAAAGACTATCAGATATTTGGCCATTTCCTTTTCTGTTCTTGTTACACCCTTATTAGATACAATTTGCATTTCTGAAGCTACTAAAAGGGTGCGCTTTTCCCTGAAAGAGGTCTTCTTCTTAACATGGGGGTCCAAACTTGTCTGTGAGGCCCCCCTGAATTAAATGTGGACTTAAGTCTTGGCATATTCAAAAGGGCTTACAAACTAGAATGCTGATGCATGAGGCTAGTGTCCATATGGGAAACAGCAGTACCTGGGTACTGTATCTTACCTGAGTACACCAACGGCATTTCCCAACTCCTCAGGGGACAGCATCTGTTTCCGCAACGCAGATTAAGTAACACCAGGCAGCATCTCATCAGTTAGCGCTGCCTAATACAGAACCAACTACTAACCATGAAAGTGGGGAGATGATGTGGCGTAAAGGCCAGAGCTGCCAACTTCGGAGCTGGGGAACCAAATTTGAGTGTCTGCGTCAGCTTAACATTGTGTGATCCTGGGCAAATCCCTGTGCCTACCATAAATGCATGTAACCTTAACTGGTGCCCATGAAAAGTGCCGGTGCTGATGATTAAGTGCCGGTGCTGACCACTGGAAACCACCAGTTCAAATTAAGCACTACATGTGTCATTGCTTATTAATTTGTATTGTATGCTCCCTGAAAAGAACGGGTGTCGGAAGCTCTTCCTATTGTAAAGACATCATAGGACAGAAATTAAAGAGCAAATATTAAAAGAACAAATACAGCTCTAGGAAGCTAAAAAATCTAAAAAAAAAACTAAACTATTTAAGCATGCTTAATAAAAAGTACACTTATTGGGGCCTCGTGACAGAAACACCCCAACAATTTACACTGCCTTATCACATACATATCATGGGTGAAGCAAAAGGTAATTATTACCCACGCTGAATCCTATTAGGACACACTTCTCTAATCTGCAGGTATTAAACATTGATAGCCGGCAGAGAATATTCAAAGCATGCATGCCCAAAAAAAAAGGAAGCTGCATAAATGTGCAAATAGATTTGTTGACTTACTAATGAAGTTGACTTTGTCTTTTTAATTAAACGTTTTATTTACATAGCAAGAGCACTGTGTTTAGAACTGATTTCTTACTGTAGATCACAATCTTGGCCAAAAGTGAATTACAGAATTTGTTCTATCGTCAATAACCCTTAGTGTTCCCACAACGATGAGCAGGGTAATGCTTATTCTGTATAGGGATTCGTAATGCGCATAGCCACTTCAGTAGCATCCAACTTAGAGTAGAACAAAAGGTGAACAGACAATGTGAAATTATGCCAAGATCACACAAGGTCAGTGGGCAGGACAAGCAACTAAATACTGCTCGTTCCACTGTCTATGTGTTCCACTCCTTCCACCAATCCCCTAATCCACTCTAGGTCCTGCTGTTCAGTAACTGTACACCAGAAATATTTCTGATCATTCGAGGTTAGAGGAATTACCACGTTATCTTATTTCTACACTAGTTTCTTTTTTACTACACTTGAACTTTAAGAAGCTCAGACAAAGTCCTAGGGCCTTGTCGCCTGTGCAGGAATATCGGATGTGATGTCTGCAATAAGGATATTCACACTCAGAGAAATATGAAATACCAGCATTTGTAAGCGCACAGCTACCTCCGGAGAGGTGTCCCAGTGCTGGGGGCCATCAGGAAGATTAAACGAGCTATTGCCTAGAGTCGCATGGTGCTGGGCTAACCTATCACCGGTACCCGGGATCGAAGCGTGAACCTTGTGGTCCGGAGTCAGGTACCATGATCGCTGTGCCACTCCTCTTTCACAAAATATCTATCAGTCTGCCACAGAGTGCGGTTTCCGTTGTCTCTCCACAGGGTACACTGGCACCAGGACAGTGCTATAAAGCATAACTCAAACTAACGAGTTGCACAACTGCAGCAGGACTAAGCCACCAGCAGTTATTCTTCATTTGACATTCGCTTGACTCATTAACAATTAATAGCTTTGCCCGAATGATGCATCCTGCAATACTATAAAAAGAAAACTTTTATTCTGCAATAACTACCTACCACTCATACTTTTTTCTTAAAGTTAGCCATTTAAATTAAGTTTACAATACTGAGCACTGAGGCTTCTAAATCTCCCTAATGCTTATTTTTAAAACTAAAAGAAAGTGTGGAAGTGGGCATTCAAGCAAAACAGTTTTACACCGAAAAAATGAACTTCGCCCTTAAGGGCTAACTCAGACTGACACTACAATATCAGGGAGCACAGTTTTGGCATATGACTGACAGTTCATTTTGAAGCTTGAGAAAGCAATTTACATTTTAATTTAAGGGTGCCCATCAAAATCCAGTCTCCGGAGCACCCGGGGAGGAGAGTAGGTTGTTTATAACATGTCGTGAAGACTCATGTGTTGGAGAACTAGGATCACGAGAAAGAAACTGATAATAATTAACAATGGAAAAAACACCATCCCATTTCTGTGTAATAAATCTGCAAGCAGAAAATGAGTTGTCATTTAAACTAAACATATTTCGAAAAGACACTGCACCTAATTGAGAATCCTTTTTTAAAGTAGATGACTAAGCAACAATAGCCTGCAAATGTTACAAGCATTCGCAAAGCCACTCGATCTGACCTTTAACATAGCTACAGTATCTCAAGTATTTACCTTTTTTAATGCTGCAACACTCAACAACTTTACTAGATGTCCCTCTCAAGTGAGAAGAGAATACTTAACAAATCTGTTACAGAGCTGTAGTAAATCACATTTTTATTATATGTCTTTCCCGAATAAGATGCAACTGTTTGAAATGTCCTTCACAAAGTTGAGATGGTGTGGCTTCAACATAAAATGTACACATCTACTTTTGCTACCCAAATAAATTGTGCTGTGTTTCAATAGGATAAGTAAATATGCCAGAGCTGGTATATGCTAATGAGTCAATATCTCAACTTTCAGTAAATAATTTGTGAAGACAACCTGGTATATACAGGTACAAGCAGTCACTGGTTAAGTCAAGTGATTTCAACCGTATTTGTTGGGAAGCTGTTTTTTCAATGGCACTGTATTCATGTCACAGTAGAATGCCCGCTGCCTTACTTTTGGGCTGTGGTAGGAAGAAGCAAAATGCAAGCCAATAAATTAAGATGTTTAGTGAATGGTTCTTTCTATCTATCTATCTATCTATCTATCTATCTATCTATCTATCTATCTATCTATCTATCTATCTATCTATCTATCTATCTATCTATCTATCTATCTATCTATCTATCTATCTATCTATCTATCTATCTATCTATCTATCTATCTATCTATCTATCCATGTGCACATTCTTACATATATATGTGCACATAATTTACAAACCTGCAGGTCCTCAAGTTGATTGAATTTCTTACATGAAGCTGCATTTCCACTACTCGTTACTAGGTATCCCTATCCAGTCAGATGAAAAAGCATTGATAATCTTGCAAAAAACCACAGTTCCACTAGCTTATTCTCTGTGTCCTTCTCAAGTCAAAAAGAAAGGCAATTGAATTCTTATATGAAGCTGCAGTTCCACAAGTTGTTACTAGGCGTCCCTATGGAGTCACATTCAAAAGCCCTGAAATTCTTACATGAAGCTGCATTTTCCCTAGTTATTTCTAAGCGTCCCTCACAAGTCAGATGAAAAAGCATTGATATTCTTTCACAAAAGTGCAGTTTCACAAGGTGTTACTCGGTGTCAGTCAAATGCACAAACACTGAAGTTCTTTCATGAAGTCGCAGTTTCACTTGTTGTTATTAGGTGTCCCCCACAAGTCAAATGCAAAAGCACTAAAATTATTTCATGAAGCTGTATTTCTGCAAGTCATTACTAGCTGTTCGTCTGGAGTCAAATACAAAAGCACTGAAATTCTTTCAGGAAGCTGCAGTTCCACCAGTAGTTACTAGGTGGCCCTCGCAAGTCAGGTGTAAAAGCATTGATATTCTTAGATAAAGCAGCAGTTCCACTTGTTGCTAATTAGAGGTCCCACTCAAGTCAAATGCAACTGCTTCAAAACACCTGCACCAAGCTGATGGGGTGTGGCTTCAAACCTACAAATCTGCATATATACACTAGCAACTCTAATGACTTGTGTTCATTTTCTGTACAATAGATAAATACACGAAAACCAGTTTGTAGTGAGGAATCAACATTGTTTGATTGTAATGGAAATAATTGATAGTCCCTACGATACATAGGGATTATCAGTCATTGGGAACTGCAGTTTGACTGCCATTTCTACCTGGCAAAAGAAATCTTTTGTCCGGCCCAAACCTTCCTTTTGAAAACATACATGTCACACCTAGGGTAGACCCTGGACAACCCAGAAGGCAAGGTTAACTGTATTTGAAAAGTTGAACTTTTGAGTTTTACCTGTCCTGGTAGGGAAAAACTGATAAATTCATATTTTACTACCGCAAGGCCTATCTCTCCTATACAATAACATTGGGATTACTGTATTACATTTTATAAGTGCAATTTCCAAACGGGAAGAGAGAATCAGTTCACATTTTGTGTCTCTGGAATCCTAATTTATGGAAAATATGTATTTCAAATTAAAATTCTTAAAATGCTACTTGTAGAAAGTTGGCATTTTCTTGCCTTAGCCATTTAGGGCCAGATGTAGGACACCAAATACCGGTCGGTAACGGCCGATTTCGGCCATTACCGACCGGTAATTGGTTTTTGAGATGTAGGCGGCCCAAATTTTAACGATTCTGTAAATTTACAGATTCAGTAAATTTACAGATTCGGTAAAATACCGAATCGGTAAATTTACCGAATCGGTAAATCTAGATGTAGATGTAGGTGGCACTTAAAATAGTGCCACAGGCCCTTAAGAATTAGTTATTTACCATGAAATAGTATTTCATGGTAAATAACGAATTCCTGTGTATATGCACATCTGTGCATGTACACCTGTGCCATGTGGCATAAGGGCATGTATGTGTATCACATGGCACACAAGCCAGAATCAGGGGTGCAACAGGGTGTCAAAGTGACACCCTGTCCCCCTTGACAATTCGGTAATTTTACAGAATCGGTATTTACCGATTCGGTAATTGCCATTGATTCCTATGGGCCTCAAGGTCCATAGGAATCAATGGCAATTACCGAATCGGTAAATACCGATTCAGTAATTACCGAATCTTAACAATTCGGTAATTGTTACTGAACAATTACCTACATGGCATTTACCAATTTGTAAATACCGAATCGGTAAAATTCGGTATTTATGTATCGGTAAAGGCCATTTACCTACATCTGGCCCTTAGTGCCTGTAGACTATCTCTGATCACATGACTAGATGTGGGTGACAGTTGGGCTTTGTGCATTCCTCCGAGACAGCCATTTACACATTGTAGAGCTTAGGTGTGCCTAGTCGGGCCATCACTGGCTGGATGGGAGGGATGAGCTGAGCACAGTCGCACTTACACTTGAATAGGCTGTGTCCTGCCTTCACATAATGGACATAACAATCCTGATTTGTCGCCTCAACCAGCTTGGAGCCAGGGCAGGAGAGGCGGGAAATTTCATGTACTTCAAAGCTACTATCTAGAAGTTTCATCCATCTTCCTGAACCAGGGTATAAAAGAAGGACCTCCGATACCAACTTGTCAGTAAATTTCTGGACCTATATATATATTCTTGTAACAAGATTAATATGAAGTTCCTGAGGGGGGATAGTAGAGAAAGGAAGGGGAGCATGGGTGAGACGGACTAGACCTGCATGTCTTTTTTTTTTTTGTTTAATATTTTATTCCTCATATACCAGAAGTGGGTATTCTAGAAAGGGTATCTCCTCCTCTCCTCAGTGCGATGTTCCGTCCGACTGGGCCAAATCTCATTTGGCTCCAGATTGGGAGAGGAGGTAGGATACCCCGCCAGCCTCCACTGTGAGCTAGGTCCACTCCATACCCTATAGTCTATACAGCCCTCGGTTTGGTAGGATACCAAGCACCCACAGGACCCAGGTGAAATCACAGGAATATATCTCATCGGTTCCGCCAAGCCACCAGGGCCGCCCAAATTTTGTCAAGGCTAGAATTATCACATGCTATATCGGCTTCACTGATATATATAATATAACTTAAGAAATCTGCAAAGGTAGGAGAAATCTCCGACTTCCAAAGTTTACATATTTCTCATCTAGCTATAATCATTACATAAAATATAAATTTAGTCCTCATCTCATTAAGCTGAGATCCAAACTCTAACCCAAAAGAAATGGTCATTGGAGTGATTTTAAACCATATATTGCACACTTCTATTATAAATTCTTCTATTTTGGACCAAAAAAGAGATAGTTTAGGGCACTCAACGAACATATGTATATCGTCTGCCTTGGAAAACTTACAGCGCAAACAACAATATTCAGTATTTGTAAACTTGGATAGCTTCTTGGGTGAAAAATACGCTCTATATAATGTGAACAAGTGGTTTCGCGTTAAAGGGGCGGATTTAACAACCATATGCAACAATTTAAAAGAATTTCCCCAAAGACCTTGTAATTCGCCATGTTGTAGAGAAATTGCTTCTCCCCATAATTTATTAAGTTCAGGTTCCGTGACTTGATCTTTCTCATTTATTGCCTCGTACCAAAAGGAAACTTCTTTTTTCCAGCTCCTTTTTCTCTTTACTAGATCAAATTTAGGATTAGTTGTAAAATTCCAAGTTATAGTACTACACCAGCTGGATAACTGATAAAATTTGAATCTAGTAAGGGTTCCATTAGTTAATCTGGATAATGAGTCCCACTCCATTAGTCTTGAGTCTACGATGAGATCTTGCAACTGTCCAATGCCCGCTGTTCTAAGAGGAATCGATAATTGATCCCTGAGGCATTCGGGTGTTCCCGGCGAATCCCATATGGGGGCAAGGGGAGTGTAGTAAGGAATGTCCAATTTTTTCCTAACAAACACCCAATTTCTCAAACCTGTTCCCAAGACCTTTAATCTGACCTTCTTGTAGAACTTCGGGTCTCCGAACTTAAATAAAAAAAAGTCTTTACCTTGAGGAATGTTGTGTAACAAAGCTTGGAATAACTGACCCAAACAAGATGTGTCGGCTTTTTCGGCCATTGATCTAAAGTTTTTAAAATGAAAAGCTTGACAATAGTGGAGAATGTCTGGCAAAGCAAGTCCGCCTGTCTTAATCTTTCTTCTAAGTTTTTTCATAGAGATTCTGGGCGATTTGGAGTTCCAAATAAAGGACCCTATCCGTCTCTGTATTTTGGCAATATCCTTAGAGCTAAATGAAAGAGGTATCGAATTGAAAAGGAAGGTGATCTTTGGTAAGATAATCATCTTCAACAGATTCACTCTACCAAAGATGTTTAACGCCAGTCCCGACCAACGGTGTAAAAGTGTATTGATATCTTTAAGTACCCTCTCCAAATTAACTTTGGGTATTTCTGTAATGTTTTGTACAAGCTGGATGCCAAGATATCTCATACGGGTCTTTACACCAGGAAACCTAACCTCCTGATTCCATTGCATGACCTCAGTTTTTTCTTTGTTAACTTTGTACCCCGAGACTTCTCCAAATGCTTCTGCTTGATGAAATAATTGAGGGATTGACGTTTCGGGATTAGATGTAAACATTAAGAGATCATCAGCATATAGGGCAAATTTTAAATTTAGCTCATTCAGGCGAAAAGGTTCAATTAGAGCATCTAATCGTAATTTGATAACAAAAGGCTCCAAGTATAAATTAAATAATAGGGGGGATAGGGGACAACCCTGTCTAGTGCCACGTGTAATTTTAACCCAATCTGTAAGTAAGTTATTTACTAAGAATTTAGCTCTGGGCTGGCAATATAATGCTTTTATCGATGTTATAAAGTTAATCGGTATGCCAAACTTTGACAGAGCTTCCCACAAATACATCCAACTTACTTGATCAAAGGCCTTAGCGGCGTCTATGGCTACTATGCTTAATGGTACCACCCCCACTGAAGCAAAGTCAATTGCCGCAATGGCCTGAAAGGTCAATTCATTTAATTGTCTGCCCGGCATAAAGCCCCTCTGGTCCTCATGAACAATGGTCTTGATAACTTTGGCCAATCTCGCTGCCAAAACCCCTGCAAAGATTTTATAGTCCACGTTCAGCAGCGAGATTGGCCTATATGACTCAACCAATGAGGGGTCTTTATTAGGTTTCAAAACCAGGGTTACTGTGGCCCCTGACCAAGTCGGAGGTATAGGATCTCCTTCTAGATGTATTCCATTAAAAAGGGGCGTTAAAATGGGACCTAAAATTTCCGACCCTATTTGGTAAATTTCGACTGGGAGCCCATCTGGGCCTGCAGCCTTACCGGTGGCCATCCTCTTAAGTTGATCGTGTACTTCTCCCTCCTTAATTGGTGAGCTTAGGAATGAGCTATCCGTCTCTGTTAGGCGGGGTATACGTACTCCCTCTAGCCATTGAGCTACCTCTTCCAAAGTTGTTTTGTCGTTGCTCCCCATATATAGATTTTGCATATAAGTTTTAACTTCACTCAGAATCTCCCCGCTATCTGATGATATATCGCCAGAGCTCTGTATCTTCAGTACGGATATCTGGTTGCTAACACGATCTGCCCTAGCCTTCCAAGCTAGTATTCGCCCACATTTCTCCCCATAAGAAAAATTCTGAAGTCTAGTCGTATCCCACCTTAATTTGATAATTTTATCTAGGTTGGCCCGGTATTTAATTTTTAAGTTCTCTAACTCCTTTTGAATGGATGTCACATCCATACGTTGTTCTAAGGAAGCTTTCTGTAAATCTTGCTCTTTTTGCTTTATAAGAGATAAAGAGTCTTCATCATCCTTTTTTCTAATTTTATTTCTTCTTATCATTTCGGATGTAAGTATACCTCTTAAGAAAGGCTTGAAAGCATCCAATAATATTTGATCTGATACGGTGCTCTTATTTAATTGAAAATATTCTGTCATATGTTTCAACAGTTCAAGCTTTAGGTTCTCTTGTGATAATAAAGATCTATCTAAGGTCCATCTCCTAGCTTGTAAATTCTGTGGGAGTTTAAGCACTAGCTCCACTAAGGAGTGATCTGATAATATTGCCGGGATGTAAGCAGTGGAGAGGGTCTCGGAGAGAAGACTTTGATCAATAAGAAAAAAATCAATTCGTGAGTGGTGCCTATGTCTGTGGCTATAAAATGAATAGTCTCTGTTATTCCGATTTTTAGTCCTCCAGACATCTATCAAATTGAAATCTTTTATTATGTTTCCAAGCTCCCTTTTAGATCTAAGTAGTGGAGGTACAAGAGCCTTAGAAGTGCGATCCAATCTAGGAACGAATACCAAATTAAAATCGCCACCTAATATGATGGGGGCATTCAAATCGATAAGGCTAGTTTTCAGACTAATCAAGGCCTCTGGCGCATCTTGATTTGGGCCATAGTATACAGTACACGTTACCTTTATGTTTTTTACTACCAATGATGCGGTCAGCCATCTGCCTGTGTGATCTGTTTCATAGTTCTCAACCCTTATTCCACTATTAATTCTAATAATTATCATCACTCCTCTAGTATTATCGCTCTGCTGAGAACATAGAATGTCCTGTATCCATTTTTGGTTTTTAAAAGCCAATCTACACTCCTGTGAATTAAGATGGGTTTCTTCTAATAGAAGAATATGGGCGCCAGACTTATTTAAGAACTCACAAATTCTACCGAGTTTTCTGCTTTCCCTCAGTCCATTAACATTCCAGCTGATTATTTTTAATTTATTCTCCATATTCCTTGATTATCACCTAAGGGGAAGTGGCTCTTAGTTACATATTGACTCTTAGTGCTCTCGGAGTTTCTAGCTATATGAGGAAATTCTTTTTTTTTTTTGCTCCCTCCCTTCCCTCCCCTCCCTCCTCCCCCCATGAGGAACCTTCCCTTATTACCTTTGGCGAAGACATCGCCATTCGAGGCCCTTCCCCCTGACTGGAATTCTGGTCCTATCCATGCATACTATACAAATCATATGTACCTTCACCCATTTAATCCCAAAATAATGAAAATCTTTTTTTTTTTCCTTCTTTCCTGGGCTTTACATAAAGTTTTTTTTTTTTGTTTTTGTTTTTTTAGCTTCACTTTGTGGTTTATTTCTCCTTCATCTCCCCCTCATATACCGAAACAACAACTTTAATGTAACTATTTATATCTGTATCTTTACAAGGTGGTAATTCCATTAATATAATCCACTAAAGTCTCAAATTTAAACATTCCGTTATCTCAGACTTTCCGAGCCTCTTTCAGACTTATTACAAAGTCGTCTAATTCCTGCGGGGATGTGAAATTATAAGTCTTATTATTCCATACCACTCGTAGGGAAGCAGGAAATGTCATCATCACCTGAGCACCCAGACCTCTCAATTCATGCATCCTGGATCCCAGCTCCCACTGTCTTTGGGCCGTCGCTCTACCCACATCAGAACGAATTAAGTACTTTGAGGACCCTATCTGAAGTGAAGAGTCAATCAGAGCCCTGCCTAATATTAATTCTTTAACAGAATAAGATAGGAAGTTGACCAAAATTTTCCTTGGGGCATTTCTATCAGGATGTCTACGAAAGGGGTCTCTATGGGCTCTCTGTATTTCGCGCTCCAAGTCAATATCCGGTCTGTCTTTTAAGATACCTTCTCTCAGAAGCTTGCAAATCATGGTTTTAACATCGCCATTCTCGGACTCCTCCGGTATTCTCAAAATGTCAAATTATTGCGTCTTGCGTGGATTTCCAACCTTTCCATATCCTGCTGGAGGGTCTGATTCTTGGCTTTCACGCAGGGAGATGAGGAAGATGGCGGCCGGCTGACAGCGGTCGTGAGAGCTCCTTCCTGACTGGGAATGACTGGTCTCTCGGATTAATGTATCGTCGCCCTTCAGAGTCCATGCGGTAAGCGAGCGGGTTTTGCACTCTACCCTTCTTTTCTGAGTAGCTAACTAATAGGGGGTGATCTACTTTCTCTCCCTGAGGGACCTCCCCTGGGGCAACACGGCGATGCGGAGCCGGAGGCACTAGGACCCGGTCGGAGACTCCGAGACTGATGGGCGTGGACGTGGAGGTTGGAGGCGGATGGGGCGATTGTGCTCAGCGCGGACGAGGCGAGAGAGGCGAGAGAGGTGGTTTCTACGTGGCGAGCAGGTTTGGCTTTTGGAGGAAAATACGAGGGGCTGCTGCTAGGACTTATCCCAGAGGTCCCAGAGGTCACAGAATATTTGCGGTGAGCGGGTATTATGGTTGGGGAGCAGAGGAGAAGCTGGTTAATGATTGTGGCATATCCACATTAAAGGCACGGCAGAGTTTACGAGTGAAAGACTCTGGAGCACGAAGGGGGGAACTGGCTTGTTATACACTCATAGAGCTTAAGGGAATGGACTCGGCTACTGGTTTGAAGTCCAAGATCCCCTACAATACAGCGGAGAGAGCTTGTCTGCAGCAACAGGACTGCAACAAAATAAGTCCTAATCTAAATTCAAGTACAAGCGACCTTTTGCAAAGTGCTGCCCCTCCGGATATAAGGAGTAGGTACCTCCTCCGTTCTTTACCGGATAGAGAGTTCTCATACCCCCCCCTAAAACGAGATTGTGGGCCGATTCCTCTAACCACATTACGGAAAAAAGAGAAAAGAGAAAGGAATAAGAACGTAGAGGGGAAAAAGCAAAAAAAAAAGACATTCGCAGCTTCAAAACCAGCCCCCTCCTTAACGTCATACTTCAAAATCATGGAGAAAACAGTATCTAGCTCAGACCCCTCCACCACTGAGCGGGTTTCAACTCCTGTGGCCTCACAAAACTCGGTTGAAGTGACCTTGCAAAATAGGTATACACCTTTATTGACAGACCCAGAAATGGAGGTAATAGATGACGTCCCAAGCGTCCCAAGCGCTGATTTATGTAGGGATGACTCACAACCTGTGGTTTCCGTAGCTGGCAATACAACTCCTGAGGCAGCTGGTTCTCCGGCAGGAATTGGTTTAAGTGAGAATAAACAACATAAAGTAGGAGGTGAAAGTATGGAGCACTTGTTTAGATCTTTACAGGATGATCTTTTGGCAAAACTTTTACCCAAATTTGAAATCTCTGAAGGTAACCAAAGAGAAATCGCTCAGAAATGCACTATCTTGGAAGGAAAACTAGATGATGTATGTACGGCTGGCCTCCTGATCTGAAGCCTCAGGGACATAACAGGGTCTCCAACCACCTTGCGTCTGCACCTGGACTCTGCCATCTGCGAGTCTATCCTGCCAAGTAGTGCCATCCCAGTCCTGGACCCTTGGAAGTGGGCCTAGGGTGCTTGCCAGCCTCTGGGTATCTAGCGGAACAGGCGCATCTACTCTACTGCATGGTGCATCTTTGAGCAGACCCGAAGCATAATTGTCTACGCATGGACCAAACCGTTGCACAGACCCACTTCACTGCCACAGTTCTAAGAACTATTGCATCACCCCAGCTGCGCAATGCCTCTTTGGCGCAGCCCTCACATCTCTCATCGCCAGCAACCTCAGCAACAGACTGCACATCCCAGCCATGCAGCTCCTCTGAACTGGTGCGTCACCCTAACTGCGTGCCGCATCCTCGATCCCAGACTTTGCTTTGCAAGTCCCTGCTGAAGGGATCCTCGATGACAGTGCAGGACCTCACAGCGCAGCCTTGCTACATTACAGCACCGATGCATTGCTTTAGCTGCCTGACATATCTTTGACTCAGATCCTCGCAACACTTCAGAACTCGTATTTAAGGTACTTTGTTCGGTGGGCCTAACTGAGTCCCTGCAGCCGGCCCGCACTTCATCACATGTGCCTGAACTTGTGATTTTGTCCCAGTTTGGTGCAACCAGATATTCACAGTTGGCTCTTTACACCTTTTGGTGCTTTAAAATTTGATAACTCCGTTTCTACTAATTTGATTTGCTTTGTTTTGGTCTTATTTTATTGATTAAAAATCACTCTACTGTAAGTCTGTTGTGGTAGTCTTTTGGGGTGTGTTTTCAGTGTGTTGCTGTTTGAAGTATTGCACAAATATTTTATACATTGCCTCTAAGTTAAACCTGACTGCTCTGTGCAAAGCTATCAGGGAGTTGAGCACAGGTTAATTTGGGTTTTGCTTGTGCCTTACCCTGACAAGGATTGTGATTGCTGCTTGACCAGGGATTACACCCCAGTTAACCAGTAAAGCAAATTCTTACACTCCAAGTTAAAAAATGATCTCTGCCAGAGCTTGGCATCTGGCTCGAACGGGTTCCACTTACTTCTGTCTCGTGGGATCAGTCTTCTGCCAGCCAAAAGCCCAGTACTGCAAGAAACCAAAAGAGAGAGCAGCAGGAGCACTGTGAAGTGGCAGCTCCCTAACTCTTCCATTTAAAGCAGCTCTGTAACTCTTCCATTATAAAAACATTTGAATAGAACAGACAAGAAAACAAATGTGCTGGTCCTGGCGCTTACTGAAAGAGCAGCTTGAATCCTCCTACAACCCGATCCCTCTCCTGATGACCAGCAAACTGTTGCCACACACTGTCATTATTCCCATCGGCCTGTCCTAGACCCGGTCATTTAGAGGAATGAGTTCACCTTTAAATATGCACCTGAAAGGCAATCCTATTTATGCTTTTGTAACTCACAGACGTCCTTCATTATTACATCACTGTTGTAGTTTGTGCCTTCAGGTTGAGTAATCCCTTGCTCTGCTGGCACATGCATAGCAGCCTCATCCAATTCCACCCCCTCCCCAAACCAGGATAATACACAACCTATTTTATCACCGGACAATGAGTAACCGGGTAGGCATTTCTTTCAGCTTCTCAGTGCTTCTTTTGATCTACTTGGCTCTCCATCTATGGTGGCAGGGCGACGCCCATCATGCCCATTAACAGCAGCCGCTCGACTATTCCCCGAGATGAGAGAAGCTATTTAAATAATGGCAACCTATGGTCACATTTACGTTCCATACAACTATCCCTGCCACCGCTTGATTTATTGGGGCTTTGCGGGGGGTTTTGGGGCCTTGGGAGGGGGGGGGGGGGTTCTAGAGATGGCTGCACCGGAAGGGGTTGGTTTGCCTTTGCGCTTGTGGCGTGGGGTGGGCTGCTTTGGGCTCCTTTGGGCTTGTTTTGGGCTGGGGAGGGGATGTGTTCAGACATCTTGGGGACAGGGTCACCATTTTGTGTGAGAGTGACACTGCAGCCCGGGGGCCGTGGTGTTCGAGCTTTTCCCGCCCTCCCGACCTATGGGTAGGTAGTGGAGGGTGGGGTGGATAGATGTGGCTGGCAGGTGGTTCAGGAGGTTTCCTGGAGGGGTTTTGTTGGGAGCAGGTGCATTAGGGGAGCTGATTTTGTGAGGGTATTGTGTCGCTGGAACAGGTGCTGGTGTGATCGTTATCTAGGGGCGTTTATGCCTAGTATTGGGGGGTCATGTTAGGAGGTCTAAGATGTGTTTTGACAGAAGGTAGGGGGAAAGAATGCATATAACAAGTTATTTAGTCAGGCAGGCAGGCATTGTACAGTTGGGCAGTTGGGTTATGTTGTTATTTGGGGAACCATTTAGGGGAGGGGGTGGGGGGCTGTTAGGTTGCTCATATTTAGTGAGGTTTACTTTTGTACGGCACTGGCCAAGTGTTTTGGTGTTTTTGTAAGGTGCATATGCTTCCAATAAAGCGCCCTTTGTCACACCTCTTTGTGTCAGTGCTGTCTACCCCCCCACCCTCTCCCGATGGGCCCCAAAAGAGGGTGTAACTGATGCCACCCGAAAAGGAGAGTGAAGGGATGTGGCTTCATGAATGAAGAGGGATGACATGTACATCATACCCCACACTACTTTGTACAGAATGCTATGTAGGAAGTGAAGACCATAATGGGGTCTTTATAAATCGAAATCTTAGGAACACATAGGACTATCTTCCTGGAACTGTAACCAGTTGTTGTTGTGTAGGAAGCATGCAACTCTTGAATGAAATATCTTATGAATTAACTATGTGAATTATTTTTACTTTTAAGATGTTGGGTGCCAAAGTATTTCTTCAAAACACCGCCAAAGGCTAGGTATGTTTTATTATCACCACCACTGTTACAGAGTGGCTTAAAAAGAAGCACCCAAAGGCAGCTATTTACTTCAAAGTAAACTTACAGACTACAAAACATTGATTATACTTTCAGCCCATGTGTGTATTCTTCATTCTTCAGTGCGACCTGCAGCTCATGTTTTTACTAGGAACACAAGCTGTTTACAAAAACTGTCATGCACTTTGATTAGGTAAATCTGAGTTTGCAAGACCAAAATCTCTTCTGCTCTATAAAACAGGCCCAACATCACATGTTCTGAAATGGAGTTGCACGCTTTCCACCAAGATGGCTGCGAGCAATCACGACTGATATTAGCGGTTATCTATCTGGAGGTCATGAGTGGGAATCCCAGCAATATCATCTTTTGTACTTTATACAATCTAAGACACTTTTCTACGATCAACTTGCAATTTGAAGGGAACCGTCATGAAGCGTGTATTGGTTGCAAGCAAACTTCCCTTACTGTCAACAATCATTTCAGTTCATAGTTACTCAAGGACAGAAACTTTCTAGGTTTAAAAAAATAAATAAGGTGGACATAGGGCCCATGAAACAGACCAGGATAGGTGACAAAAGCATCCTTATTAAGCGAGTTGTGCTCTGGAGTGATAGCAGTGATAGACCTTACCCTCGTCTTAATACTGGTGGACCCTTTATGCAGTTCTTCGGAGCACAACAAGGTCTATATAAAGCTATTGTGATCATTTGCTTACGTCTAGGTTTCCTCTAAAGTCTTTCCGTTCCTGCAACACTTGCCTAAGGATTTCTATTTGCTATTGTGAAACTAGTCACTGCTTCTGTGGATACAACCACAAACAGCTAGGGAAGGAAGCTATTGCTCCTTAAAAACTAAGCTGCAGAGGTGCCTTTCGATTACCTACTGTAAAAGTAACAAGGGCCTCACATTTATAACCCTGAACCTCTGGCAGTAGAAGTAGTAAACATACAATGGTTCTTAGAGGTACAAAGGACACATACCTGCAATGCAATTAATGTAATAAACAATGAATATAAATTTTAGTCTTAGATACAATTATATACAGAACACAAAAGTTCAAACCCTTAAAGAGATGTATACAATTCCATTGCTCGCAACTGAAGAGGAGAATCAATTGTAATACATAGATCTCCAGAGGATCAAAATGATTAAATCAGACCCTAATTCATTTTAATCCTTCTGAAAATCCAAGTGTTCCAAAAGTCTCTATGTCCATTGCCTCACTCTTTATATACACATAGTTTGTTTATTTTAAACTCTATTCATGAGTGAATAATTGAGCACTAAGGACTTTTCCTTCTTATCTTTAATAGTGAGCAATAAAATTAATGACATTAATTGAATTTCAGATGCCTTTAAATAAATGAGACACAAATTTCTTTCTAAAAATTAAGATCACTGATGTAACTTCAATGAAATATGATTTTGAGTCAAGTGACAAAACTTTCTCGAAATGACTGGATTACATTGTGATAAATTGAATATGACTGAAAACACTTAACAAAAGAAGGAGAGAGAGGGGGGAACATAGGTGCTTGCTCCTCACCCCTGACCTTGAATTCAACAAAGAGAACAAGTTCAAAGCTAAGCCTTAACTAACCCAGTCATCAGGGTCATCAGGAAAAGTTTCCGTTGCAGGGAACCCATTTGGTTTATAGAAGAACCCTCTCCCACCAACCTACTTGGTGGCATGCTTCATCATAAGGTTCCCACCCAAGGGGCCGAGTGCCTCCTAGGTGTGCTACGACGCCTGGTTACAATGGAGCTGGTTTTTGATGTGTTTCTTTTTGGTGAGGAGTGAAGACCGTGAGAGTGAAAATTCAAGTTAACACTACCTCCAGGGTACCAAATTCTTTATTATGTCGTCCCTAGGGTAGGGCTAAAAGCCAGTTATTTGGACGTGAATGAGAGAGTGTAATCTCACACGTCTTTTATAGGATGTGAAATAATACCTAAAGTGAAATGGTCTACATGTTTCAGCCAATGTGTTTCAAATTTATTGGCTTTCTTCAGGACCTGTGGTTAATGGCTTTCTTCAGGACCTGTGGGTCAGAGTAGGATAGCCCTGAACCTACGTGAATTATGCCCACACGCTAAGGTGTGCATAGGTGTGAAAGGTGCATAACTTGCCAATTTCACCATCAGATTTTAGAATATCTGCAAGAGAAAAGGAGACACAACAATTACGAAAAATAAAAAGGTCCCCTATGGTCTGGACCTGTCATCCATGCATGTGCCCCCAGGCAGAGCCTTATACTCCACTGATAGGTGTGCCCATGAGTGTAGCGGTTGCATCATCTAGCATGCTGCACTAAATGCAGGATGTCTCTCAAAGGCCTATCTAATAGGAGGTAATCGGAAGTAATTCTGATTTTTGAGAAAATCAGAATTGCACCTCGTGTGCCATTGGACTGTCAGTTAGCCCGTTCTTACCATTTGAAAGTAAAACATCACAATATGCCAGCTCCTCAATTAATTAGGCAGGGTGAGTCAAGGAAGATGTGTCAGGATATTACAACAGACTGTCAGAATAAAATCTACCAAGTGTGAGCAAATAATTTGAAGTACCACCTACTTAATGCACAAATATTTTTTGTAATATAGATCCCGGTGGGAGGTGGTGCCTATTTGCACACTCTGTACATGGTGATAAGGGTAAAGAAAAAAGGAAAGAGAGTGGTATCAGCACAGTTGGCCTGTCATGCGGCTTCTTGAGCAAGCAGTATTCTGGTTTAATTACTCACCGCCAAGGTCAGCCGCCTGCTGAGTTATCTACTCATTTGTCTCTGCCGGAATCTCGGAGAAGCCATGTCCTCAGTCCAGGGAGGTTTAAAAGACTAAATATTCCTTCCTACATTGACGCCCAGTGCGTGTTGCAGTGGGGATGAGGCTCTCTGATTGGTTAGGGTGGGCGAGCCCTCTGGTGAATTAACCCTCACCTCTCATGGAGAGTGAAAAACCACAGGCCATTTGAAAGCATTTTTGGTATGTTTGGGGTATAGAACTGAAGCAGTTTGGGATAAATTAAAATTATAAAGTACACTGGGCATACAGTATCCAAGTGTTTATAATTTAAAAATGGATTCCAAATTCGTATAGGCACCTTTGTTAAAACAAGGGGACCATTACTAGTGAAAAAATTATTCTCTTTCCGTAATAGGCTGTACCATGTAATTACGAAAGATCTAGTTTATTTGGGGGGAAGTCCAGACTTTTTTCTTAAGATTCTCCTCTGTGAAACTAAAAGCGAGGGTATGCCATCATTTAGGCCCTGTTGGTGTGTGGAAAGGCTGTAAATCCATCTTTGTTCCTTTTCCAGGAGGACACTCTGACACCTTGATGTATATCTAGTTGTTCTATTATCACCCATTTCAGGTCGTTTATCATGCGGCAAGCTCTTCAGAAATTACCTGTCATTTTGGTTGTGTTGTGTTCACATCTGATATTACTTCAATGTTCCCAAACACTTATCTTGACCTCCCTACTTGTCATTTCTATGTAACACAGTCACAGGGGCATGTTAACATGTATACATGCCGTTGCTAGAATTACAATTGGTGTTTTTTTGAGGTGCCATGCATTATTCGGTTCCAAATCCAGAGTTTTTGTCCTGTAAGTGAGGTCACATATGCTGCAGTTGCCACAGGGATAGTGGGCCATTACGTCTGGTAACCCCCAAGCACTTTGTACTGTGTTCTCTCATGTAGGTTTTCTTGGGCGTGTAGAAACCAGGTGGTCTTTAAGGTTCTTGCTCTTTTTTTTTTATTTAAATTTGTTTTATTAATTTGTTGGTGCATCAAACACAGTACAATTTAGCAAACATGGTCTCTGAAGGCAACCCCACACGCAGTTGCTTTACCTCCCCCTGACAACAAATGGAGATCCGCGTATGCAACTGGATGGCATGATTTGTCCATGAGAGCAAGTTGGGGGTAGACCTCAACAAATTGCGCACCCAAGTTCCCCGTAAACAAACAAACCCCCCCCCAATTCCCACGCCCCTAACTTCCCTCCTCATCCCTTCCCCCCCTCCGGTGTGTCGCCTCTTCGTCCCATAGAGTCAAACAGACATCCTGCCTGCGTTGTCCCTAACAGGTGGAAGTGGCCCCCCTGGAGGATGCATCAGTAAGCCGCAGCAATCTAAGGTATCTCGGGCATGTGAGTTTGCTAAATTTCCCGGCCAGCAACATAAGGAAGGGTTGCCAAGTGGTGGTAAAGGAGGTTGTGGTCTGTGTGAGAGTTGCCTGAATCGGCTCCATACCCAGTATGTACCAGAGTCTGTGTAGCCATCCTGTGTGCGTAGGTCGTCTTGTGGTGCCTCAAAGCGAGAGGATATGGTGTGTCGCTGCCCCCACTGCCAACCCCATTTGTTTCCCCCGAATCGATTTTAGTGGAAAAGTGAGGGTGTTTGGGAGGCCTAGTAGTGTGTAGGAAGGTAAGCGGGGAACCTCTGTCTCGAAGTATGTGTTGATGTCATCTAGCACTACTTTCCAATAGTCCGTCACCTCTGCACATTTCCACAACAAGTGGATCAAGGTCCCTAACTTGCCACACCCCCTCCAGCATGTGGGGCTGCGGTTCGGATTACCTTGATGCAGCCGAACCGGTGTCGAGTACCAATAAGATGCAATCTTAACCGTCGTCTCTCTACTTGCCACGTTCCTGGCGGTGCGATGGGCCCTGTGGTAGATATCTTGCCACTCTTTATCTGTAAGGGCCCTCCCGAGCTCAGATTCCCAACGCTTCTGGCCAGCAGAGCGCGAGATGCAAAGGGGCGGACTTATCCTTTTATAGAGGTCTGTAATCGATTGCCTGTCCCTCTTTTTCATGATGAGCCATTTCTCAAATGTCGTGAGATGCCTGCCCACCAGAGGTTGCAGGTCCTTTTACGTTAGCCAATGTCGAATCTGGAAATATTGAAACCGATGCAGTGTTGTTAGGGTATACATCTCTCTCAAGGCATCAAGCTGGATAAAGCTGTCTAAGTCAAACATGTGACCTGCGGACCTGCATTCCGAGTCTCTCCACTGGCTGAACGCTTATGGCTCCATCCCAGGGGGAAACGCAGAGTTGTCGAACAGTGGCGTAATAGGCGATGGGAAAGTGGTGAGGCCCCTGCTAACTGCCACAGTGTCCCACACCTTGAGTATTGAGCGGGTGATAGACGACTTCTTAAGGTAAGGCGGTCTATTCGAACGTTTCAAAAAGGGGACCTTCCATAGCGGCATTTGGGCCATTGCTCTGTCCTGGAAAAGGCACCTCTTTTCTGACTCTGGGTGATTCATTCCAGGAGGTAGCGAAGCTGCGTCGCCTGGAAGTACCTAAAAAGATCGGGGATACCTAGACCACCTTCTAATGGAGCCCGTCGAGCCAAATCTCTACGGAGCCACTGGCGTTTCCCGGCCCATACTAACTGCAGTATTGCGCCCTGTATTTTCTGAAGCATCCCTATCGGAGGAGTGACCGGAATGGTTTGGAACACATAGAGGACCTTGGGTAGCAGGGACATTTTGACCGCCGCCACACGCCCCAACCAGGATAGTGGTTGTTGCCGCCAACTCTTCAAGTCCCCCTGAATTTGAGCAAACAAAGCCGTGTAATTCTGATCGGCCATCTGTGTTGTGCTTGGAGTCAGGGTGATCCTAAAGTATGGAAGCGACATGTGGAAGGAAAGTCCCCCAAACTGCTTGAGGCCGCCAGCGGACTTACGGGCGTTACGACCTAGTGGGAGGATCAAGGATTTCCCTATATTCATTTTGAACCCAGAGATCTTCCCAAAGGCTTCCATTTCAGTCAAAAAAGCTGGCACGGATCGTGTAGGGTTATCTACTGCCGCCAGTATGTCATCGATTTATTGGCTGATGGTATGTGGCTCACCTCCAAAAGTGATGCCAGTGATATCCGGGTTGTCCCGTATTTTTTGCACAAACGGCTCTATGTAGAGCGCAAACAATAGGGGCGAAAGTGGGCACCCTTGCCTGGTGCCCCGCCGGATCCCAAAGGGTCGCAAGCCAATGCCATTAACGCGGCTTGTTGCCAGGGTTGCGTCATAGCAACTGGCGACCCATGCTCAGAAACGCTCCCCAATACCAAAGCGCGCCAGAGTCTTGTCCAGGTAGCCCCAGTCCACCCTGTCGAATGCCTTCTCGGCGTCAACAGAGATGAGAGCCGCATCCGAATTGTTAAAGTGAGCTTTACCGATGACATGCAGAAGACGCATGGTAGTATCACTGCACTGCCTATTGGGAATGAAACCCGACTGGCCGGGCTCTATGATGCCCAGCAAGCATGGTCTGAGCCTCGCGGCCAGAATCCCTGTGAAGATTTTAAGATCCAGGTTTAGCAGGGAAATGGGCCGGTAGCGGCACACTGTGAGGCGTCCTTACCGGGCTTGGGCAGTACAATGATGCCTGCAGCAAGCATGTCAGGAGGGATTGGACCCTGTCCCTGGAAGGAGTTAAATAGCTTGGTGAGAAGGGGCGCCAGCAGTGGTCAGAAGGCCTTGTAGAAGCCGGCGGAGAAGCCGTCTGGCCCTGGTGCCTTCAGAGGCTTGAGGCGCGCTATAGCGGAGACCACTTCCTCCGTCCGTATTGGGGTGTCTAAAGAAAGCGCACCAGCCTTATTGAGTGCTGTGACCGCCACCTCGTTGAGGTAAGCTTCTCCCCCCTCTGGATCTAAAGCTGGGTCCGCAGCGTAAACCGAGGCATAAGATGCCCAAAACGCTTCCGCTATCTGCTCTTCCTCATGAAGCATTTGCCCCCCTTGACCCTGAATAGCGGAAATTTTAGATCTTTGGACCCGAGCCCTAAGCTTGCTCGCTAAGAGGCGCCCCGTTTTATCACCTTCCACTTAATATGTGTGCTGCAAGCATAAGCCTGCATATTCTGCGCAATCGAGATCTAGGTCTTCCAGCTGAGCCCTGGCTGCCTTTAGCCGTCGCCAGATCGTAGTGGCTACGGTGCAGCTGTGTACCCGTTCTAATTCCAACACCTGCGCTAAGAGTGCCTGCCTTCTGTCCTTGCATTCTTGGGCCTCGGCTGCCACTATTGCTATGAGGTCTCCACGCACCACGGCCTTGAGTGCCCCCGACACCGCCGTCACTGATACATCTGCACTGTCATTACGGTTAAGGTAATCCGTGATGCTTTTGTGTAATTGCTGCGTGACCCATTTGCATTGTAGCAAGGCCTCCCGTAAGCGCCATCGGCCTCTGTGAGGTTTCGTGCGAGGGATCGTCAACCTAAGTGTGACTGCATCATGGTCGGAAAGTGCAGCCAGGACTATGTCTGTGTCTGTTACTGAGGCAACCATGTCAGGAGACCCCAGGAAGTGATCCAACCTAGCGTATGTGTGGTGCACATGAGAGTAGAATGTGTACCCAGTGGAGTTAGGTTGCGCCTCCCGCCAAAGGTCTAAAAGGCCCCTGCTGGACAACCACTGCTTACCCTCCACAGAAATCACCCCGTGGCACCAAAGCGGCGGCCTGATCTGTCTCTGTCGTGGTCCATCACCAAATTAATATCGCGATATAAGATTCATATCGTGATTGAAAAGCAAGGACATCAGATAGGGCCCCTGTGAGAAAGCCTCCCGTCTGGAGTTGGGAGCATATACCGACCCGATAACCAAAGACGGGCCTCCCACGTGTACATTGTAAGCAAGGAGCCTGCCCTTAATTTCAGCGATCTTGTCGCCCACAAGGCCGGTAAAATGTCTGGCAAATAGAATAGCGACCCCAGCCTTCTTTTACAAAGTGGAGGAGTAATATCGATGAGGGAAAGCCCTGGAGCGCATTCGATGCCTGTCCCTGGGTGCGTTTCCTGTAGCAGGCAAATCGAAGCACACAAATTCTCCAGGAATTATATGACGGCCCTCAGCTTTATAGGATTATAAAGCCCTTTCACGTTCAGGGTGAGAACTTTCAAGGCATCATCAACCTTGTTTGTTTCTATTCTGGACTACGCGGATGTGCAGAGAAAGTGACCGTCCCCGCTGCCTTGCCTGAACCCCTCTGAAGTGCGACACACCGGAACCCTCCCTTCCCTTCATCCCCACCCCCCACCTTCCTCCCCCAACAAAGCTAACTGCCGGCCCCCTGACCCTGACCACCCACTCCCCCCCCTCTATGGCCAGAACTCCCAAACCCCAGGCCTCCACCCACCTCCCTAACCCTAACCCCAACACCAAAACCCCAACCTGTGAACATAGTCCCAGGCCTGATAGTGCATATCGCAGGCATGCGGAGAATTTACCTGTTGGAACGAGCAGCTGTGGCGACCTCTACGGCCCCCCGCCCACCCCCCCCGGACCTTGCAACGCATAAGTGCAAATGAGCCCCCCCTGTCTCCGACATATCAGTCTGTCGGTGAAGTATACCTGGAAACTTCCTGGATGGCTAGGGCCCTCTCTTGTGATATGGTGTGCGAGTCTGGCTTTAGATCCTTCGACGGAGAACGCCTGCGCGCAACCCTTTGCCAACCTCCCCTGGTATGTTGCTGGGACGGTCCTGGTGAGGAGGGCCCCTCCGGTGCTTAATCCCCAGCAAGCAACAAGTGTCCTGGAGAGACCGCAGTTGCTGCAAGGTGCCATTCCATTTGAATATCAGACGAAAGGGGTGACCCCAGGAGTATGGAATCCCTTTGTCGCATAAGAAGTTCGTAGCTACTTTGAATGCCTTCCTCTTCTGGAGCGTAATGGCTGATAAGGCCTGATATAAGGCCACTGGCTGTCCCTGATACTGAATGGGCTGTTTCCGCCGTGCTTCCTTTCTTTTAGTGGAAAATCTGGTAGAAAGGCTAGAATATCTGAATGGGGTGCTGGCGCCCGCCGCGCCAACCCCACCATGTGTGCTCTGTCGATTCAGATGTCGAAGTCCGCCGTTTCCCCTATAATGTCTCAAAACAAGTCCTGCAGATATCCAGCAACATTCATTCCTTCCCCCTTGAGAGGTATGCCCCGGACCCGTATGTTATTATGTCGGGATCTATTTTCTAAATCTTCCACGTGTGACTGCAGATCGACTTCCTGATCCTTCAGTCTGATGAGTTCTTGGTGGAGCTGTTCTACTTCTTCGCTTCTTGTTTGGTCCGCTTCTTCAATGGCCGCCACTCTCTCTCCTAGGCCGTCTACGTCTCGGCGCAGCTCTCGGACCTCCCCAGCTATCTCTCATTTTAGTGTTTGGAAGTCTTCGCGTAAGGAGTTGAACAAAGTCTCTAGAAAAGATTTTGTGATCGGCACCTCGCCATCGCCCAAGTCAGTGTGTTGCTTCGCTACCGCCGGGCAGGAAGGCCCCTTGTCCCCTCTAGTTTGGCATTTACCGAGCATCTCAGTGAGCGTGCGCTCCCCCTTCTTCCTCGAGCCGGCCATGCTTCACCGACCGTCGCTGCTCCTGTGACTCCTGCCGTGTCACTCTCCACGACCCTGCCACTGGATTGCCCCAGCCGGTCTTCCATGCTACAACTAACCACCCTCGCTGTCTCCGCTACTCTCCACTGCACTGCGGTCTGGGCACGCATGTCCTCAAGAACGATTGTGAGGCCCGCGCATGGCCTCCCCATGCCACCACTCCAAGTTCCTCCTTCTTCTGCTCTGGTAGGTCACTCCACAACGCCTCTGTCCATTTGGGGCTCTCTAGGGCCCCCCCACAGCGTACTCCGCTGTCCAGCGACTCTGTGGGTGGGCCTCAATCCAGGCCTCGAGCTCCAGGCAGCTCCGCTCCGCGTGATATGCACTGCGGGGGGGTCACTATGCCCGCTGCTAAGCCCGCTAGGGAGCTTGCCCCACAGTGCTATTATTTGTACCGGCCTCCCGGCCTCCCCCGGGGTCCATTCAGTGCACTCACAGCCCTTAGCTGTTTAGTCCCCCACTCCGCTCCTATGTCATCTTCAGGGAGGCCCACCAGGAATCCCCCTACCACCTCTTCCGTTGTTGGGGGCACACTCCAGCGATGTGGGACTTGCAGGCCTCCTCCTCCCCAGCCAGTCACTCTCCCGCTCTCACAAAATGGCGCTGAGAGTCGTCCCGGGGGGCCCGTCCTCTCCGCGCTGCAGCCCCCTGTCACCTCACCTCGGCTGCCAGCTGGTCTCCGTGCCCGTGCAGAGGGTTCCTCTCGTCCGGCAAAAGCCTCAGAGCGGGGGTGCTGGATACTTCTTTGGGTCACTGGGTGAGTCAGGGCCCCTCCAATCCAGGCAAGGCCCAGCAGCCCCGAGCTCAATTTTTGTAATGCCGGCACCCTTACCACACGGCGGCCTCCGGGCTGCTGCCCGCCGCTCTCTTCACCTTATGGGCTCCGCGACCTCTCCGATTTGGGCATAAGGGCAGTCAGTGTGTCTCCAGAAAGTTTGTGGGACCTCAGGAGCACTGGGCCGCTTCCACCAGCCCACAGCCCGCTCCAGGCAGCGTTCTCGTCACCAGGACGCCATTTCACAGCTAACGGCTGTGGGGCGCAAATCTCTATTACAGTGACACCCATGCCACCGACTGCTCTCCGCGGCGGCTCCAGGTGTATCACCGGTACTCCACCGCCCGCAATGCTCTGCAGGGGGGAAATTAAGTGGTGCTTAGCCCCCGGGGAGGGTTCAACATGGGGAGCCTGCAGGATCTGCTGCCTACTAGGTCGCCATCTTGGCCACGCCCCCCCTTCTTGCTCTTTTAAAGGAAAACCAGCTTTTCCCCATTTCAGGTAGCCATTTTGTAGGATCCTCCAGCGCTTATTTATGATCTTTTTAGCCTGGTAGGAAATACTACTGTATGTAGTTACACAAGTTAGTGGTGGTTCTGTTAAACTCCTGTCATCTTCCAGCAGTGCATATCTATTATGATTTGTAAGGTCTCTTGCTTGAATTTTGAAATCCTTGATTTTGCTACAGTTCCTTTGTTGTGTGACGTTTTAAGCTCCGCGTGAATTTTCCCGATTCATGCCCTTATATAGGTACAATTCACATTGCCCTTATATAGGCATAGAAATCAAACCCTTATTTAGACATAGCCCATGCTACCCAAATACAGGCATGGCTACTTCCACCCGTACCAAACGTCAAAACGTCTTCTTGGAAAACCAGCTTAAGCAGTCAGGGACTTCCCCTTGCTTGAATATTGATTTGTCCAAGAACTCAGTTACTTTACAAAGAACAACTATTCCTTAGGGGTTCGTTCCTGACGTTCATATGCCCGACTTTACGTCAAACTATGGCATTCCTAAACACCTTAAAGGTATAAATATACCTTCACTTGCTCTAGCAAGAGTCGGTGGTTTGGAGCAGTTCGAAGACCTACTTGCCCGATGCAGCTCGTTACAGAGGAAGCCGACTCTCCAGCTGACGCACTGATCAGGAAGCTGTCCTTCTCCTGCCGAGAATCCAGCTCCAGTGTTTCCGGCTCCCCTTGCAGGGTGTTGGGAAATCAAGTCCCGAGACAGAGATACCAGACCTCCTTCATTCTAACAAGGTATGGAGCTGATTAGAACCTAGAGACACCTTTGGTAGATTCTTGGCAAAAACGAAACCTATGCTACACAATACTTACTTCTTCCCTCACACAAGACTTAGGTTAGGGTCATTGGGGTAGGCGTATTTTAGAAGCACCAGTTGAGTATTTTAGTCAATGTTATTTATGTATGTATTTTTATATGGCTTAGAAACCATACAATGCTCTTACAGTATTTTCTCATATTACTGTTTACGCTGTACGCATTATACTTTTCAGTCTGCATAAAGATTGTAGCAGTTCACCTCTCTTGCATGAGAAAGAAGACTGTTCAAGAAACCCTTTTTATTGAAACGCCCATCTCACTATTTCTCTGCAACTCTGTAGAAACGAAGCATGCACGAGTGACTAAGTGAAATACTTATCTATTGTTTCCGCGACTCTGAGAGATATATTCTTATTCTTGGGAAATAAAGTTGTCATGTTTATGCTGTTGTCTGAAACTAATCCCTTCTTGTGTATTCGAGAAAGTTTCTAGTGACCTCTGAGTTAGCTGGCACACACACAATTAAGTGTAGTATATTCGATGGAGACCTAGTTGACCTCAGTCCTACGTCAAATCTATAGGAGATATTATTCCAATGTGCAGGGCCTACTGGGAATATAGAAACTACACTACACCTTCATAATCTTAAGAACTGGCCATAGGGTAAGTTTTCCCTCAGAGCCCTGGGGTGAAAACTTTCAAATTTCAGCAATTGGTTCTCCACTGTTGGTTTTTAATAGGTTTTTGTCTATAGACTGGCGTTCTCATTGAAAATGGAAGGCAATGTTGTCGGTATATACGGTGTAGGTAAATTTTAAGTTGGTGTCACAATTGTTCAGCCACCGATAAAATTCCAAGAAAGAGGTTTTTGGTCCTTCCCATATCATCAATATGTCGTTGATGTAACGTTTTCAGAATCATATTTCGACATAAAGGGATTAGTGGTGTTCAAGATTTATATCTTTTTAAAATTATGGACATAGATCCCTGCCCACTTGGCGCGAAGGTACACCCCATTGAAGTTCAATATGTCTGAAGAAACAGCATGTCTTCAAATTCAAAGAAGTTCTCATAAGGGCAATTCTGCACATTCATTTACAAATTCCTTTGGTGTCTTGGAATCCCATGTTGTCTCATCCAGGGTGTTCCTGATTACTTGAATGGTCTCATCCTGTGGTAGACTGTTGTAGAGGCTTTCGTTGTCCAGGCTAACGAGTAGGTCGAATCCAGGCCTAACATCCACTCCTCTCAATAACTACAATAGTTCTTTAGTGTCTTTTAGATAAGTGGTTGTCTTTTGAACCAATAGCGTGATAGGGGTTCCAATAGAGAATTGATCCCTGACACTATGGTGCCACCCGAGGGTGGTAATTTGTTATTATTGATTTTTGGCAGAATATAGAAATAGGGAATCCTGGCTTGTTAGGTACATAAAAAATCTGCTTCCCTCTTGGTGATATAACCATTCAATTCTGCTTCCTCCACCATGTATCCAATCTATTTCTGTAGGGACGGGGAAGGGTCCTTGGTGAGGAGTTTGTAGTTCTTTTTGTCATCCAACAACTGTTTGCATTTATTTTTGTAGGCTATTTTATTTAGCAGGACCACACCTCCTCCTATATCCGCTTGTTTGATCACAATGGTTTCATCTAACTGCAGCTGCTTAGCGCTAGTGATTCTTCATTTCTCATGTTGTGAAAACTGTCAGTAGGCTGTATCTTTTCAAT
Source organism: Lissotriton helveticus (assembly GCF_964261635.1). Taxonomy (NCBI): domain Eukaryota; kingdom Metazoa; phylum Chordata; class Amphibia; order Caudata; family Salamandridae; genus Lissotriton; species Lissotriton helveticus. The sequence continues at coordinate 380,230,226 of NC_136061.1, read as the reverse complement.
ATCATTCATCACTGCCTGTTCGAATGTTTGGAGTTCCACTGGTGACGTTGTCAGAGGGGGACAAAGGGTGGATATATTTCTGAAGTTAGTGGCCCCCATGATATCTGGGTTTTCCTTAGGTGTACTGTTATCAAAGAAGGCATTGAGTTTGAGCTTTCTGAACAATTCGGATGGTTCAGAGTTAAGATGGAATTTGTCTAAATTGGGTGTATTTACGAAACCCAATCCTTTATTAAGGGCTTTTATCTCTATTTCTGTGAGGGGCTGTGAAGATAGATTCATGATTATTCCCAACTTGTGCCTGAAAACAACGTCAATGAAGGAGATTAGGTACTACTTAACAAAGTCACAGTTATTTGAAACACTGTGAACCGAAAGACTGTTGAATATATTTTTAATAAAATATGAGATTAACGAAGGAAAGGGTAATAGTAAATTAGATCTTATCACAACAATACAGCTTTAATGTGCTATGCCATGGCAGCCTATAACCAAAAAACAGTTGTTTTAAGTCCCTTCTGAAGTCTTCATTCAATTAGACAAACGGGTATTAGGTCATGTATAATATATATAGAATGGTAAATACTATTCTCTGCTGACATAAACTTAGGGGCCTCTTCACAAACTGCATTTTGTAATCCTTCAATAGTACTACCCACATACTAAAAAATGGTATTCACAAACCTACATGCACATGTCTTTGCTTCCACCTTTTCTAACTTTTATGTATGTATATCTCTGCTAAAACTGCAGAGATCTCTGCACATTTACACCTTTGTTTCAGTAATAACATATGAAAAGGAGCATTCAATTCTATACAGGATTATCTGTTCCAGAATCACAATGGTTAAACTGTTCTCCAGTAATATATCAAGTAGTCATGATGTGAGGAATAAACGTTATTTAGGAGTCTTGCGAGTTGCTTTGAATCCAATTTTATTCAAAAAATGCCAATTTGACAGAAGCAATCCATTCGGACCAGCCAATGCGTTTCGTCCCAGTGGGACTTCATCAGGGCTTCATCAATATCCCAATGCTGTCATCCACCCAGTGTTGGCTCGGCTCCTGTTGTTGTCTGATAAATTCTCATGGATACAATTTTATACCACTAGATGGCGTGTTGTGCTCCCATCTTATCTTAATCCCTTCCGTTTCCTGGTTCGAATGTCCTATGAGTTAACACCTCTTTGTTTAGTAGTAATTGTGGGAGGGTTGAGGAAGTGGCTGAGTCCTTACTTCTAAATAGGAAGTTTTAGAAAGGAACAAAAAAGGTAAAGGGAGGACAAAGAAGCTTTTTTTGGGAGGGGCGTGCAGCCACCTACAAAACAGTGAGTTCATTTCTATTCACAAACTTAACTTCTACAGTTACTACAGCCAAAATAATAGTAAATGTACTCCATCTCAGGCCTAGATTAAATCCAGGACCACAAATGGCCAACCAGTGGTACACCCTACTAGAAGAAACAATGAAGACAGGGACTCAAAATAACACCCCATCTGAAATAATGTTAAATAAATACATTTGACTTGCCTTCTTGAAATATAGATAGATATATAGATATATATAGATATAAATAAAATTATTTTGTCTTCTTGAAATATATATTATTAAAGTGTTAATATATTCATAAATATTTATGTATATATTAACACATGAAATATTTTAATACACTTTTTAAATTTACAAATAAATGTAACTAATGTAACAAATAATAAAAATAATTACACCTGTACATACGTTTTAGTTATTCTTTTACTTTATATTAAGTAATGAATCATTTAATTTTAGGCATTTGGTTAAAATAAATATTTTTTTTATTAAACCTATTATATTTAAATTAATTACAAAATTAGGTTAATACATCTGTATCATTTTTGTTCTACATTTAAAATAAATATATAAAAAAAATTGCCAATACCTTTTAATATAAATATACTTTTAGTATTTTTTTTTAAGTGTACTAAACTATTTTACTTTTTCCGAATACTGTGCTAGAGGGAGATCTCTGCTCTGGTGGTGGAGATCTCTGCCTAGGAGTGAAAAGTTAATAGTAGTAACTAAAACTAATAATTTATGCTTCACCCCCTAAATTCTTGGGGTGGAGACCAGTAAGTCTCCACTTTGTAGTAAATTTACACTTGTGAATGATGAATAGCCAAGAGTAAATTTACCACAAAGTATAAGAGTACATTTTCAAGTGTCGATTTCCTCACATGTAGGTTTACCTCAGCGAATAAACCTAATACATTTTACCCTTTGATAATGTGCTATGCCAAACCTATGTATATATGTCACTGTGCAGGTTGTATTTACTCTTCAAGAGCACTACTAGACTTTATTTTCAAATAAATCGTGACATAATAAGTACTGAGTAAGACTTCCTTTCAAAACATTACACTGGCAGGTTAACAGGAAAAAGCTACAATTTCATTGTTCCTCAATTTCTGTATAGCACTGCAATTATCAAGATAATTCACTTTTATGCTGTAAATGTGTTTGGAGAGGAGGGTTGGTTTGGAAAGAGAAGAATGAGAATAAAATTCCCAATATGCTGGTGGAGAGTCAAACATATATGTACATATATATATGGTTGATATGTATTATATTATAATGAATGATGTACTGGATAATTAAAGATATATATATATATTTACATATTTATATATGTATATATATATATATAGGAACTGGTTGTTAACCTGAATTCGACTGTTGTGAATAATTCACAGATTTCTTATCTAAGTATTTCATCATTTGCATATTAGCCATAATTGAACATAGGGCATATTTGGCCTGCCAATTCTACTAAAGGATTACAAAATAAGGGTTTTTAGGGCTAAGTGGTGAAACAGATCTGGAATAGACACGATGGTGAGATATATTATGTTTGTGAAAATTACATATTAGACACAATTATCTTTAAAACAAGAATGCCCTCTAAAAATAGACATTAACTTGTCAGAGCGGTCATGGAAAACCAGGGAAACTTATTGAGCGTGGTACCCGTTGTTTAATAATGTTACTACTATTTTAGTACAATTTTGTTAGTAACACAATTAAATATTTAATTAACATCAATTATGGTCTTCACAGAAAAGGTGGTGTTTTCCTTAGTTAAGTTTCTGAGCGATATATTATAGTGTGATGTGGAAAAATGATCTGCTTACAAAAAAGGAGGAAGCTGCAAACTGCAGTAAAACCATTGTGATGAGTAGAGAGGAAAACTAAATATTTCAGTATATATTATCCAGGATTTGGAACTTAAAAATGCAGAATTTGACTCTGACAAGGAGAAGTGGAGAAGCAGGAATCTGAGTCCACAAAATATTTATATATTATATAAAAGTTTTTCTGAAAAGTGTCATGTTATGTCATTAATAATTTAAAAGGTAGCTCAGTTCATAAACAGAAAAATGTCAAGACAAAAAAATGGGTGAAAAACTGCTTGTAATTACTCTGAGTACATTCCATTTCATCGTTTAACATGTCTGGTGTTACTGGTGTCCATATTCAAGTGGTATTTAACTGGGCGTTTTAGGCTGGTCTGTGTGTTTTGGGGCAGGGCCAAAACGGATATACGTATTGTTGATTTTTGTTTGTAATAGCACGAGAGTTGGAAAGCACCAAACAGGAATGCCACTGGAGTAATCACATAAGGTTACGAGTGATTCAGTAATTTCCAAACACCACTTTTATGCAGTTTGAAAAATGGATTAAGTTTTGCAGAGAGCACAAGTGGTTTTAGTGAACAAGTGGTCAGCTGGAACTGGATCTCAAAATCGATGGCAGTGCACTGGAACATTTTCGTAAAATGTTAATATATAGCCTGTCAAGAGCTACATTTAAGTACTTACTTTTGGGCCAAGTAAAGCAAAAAACATGTTTTCACTCTTGGGTGTAGGATTTAATCACATTGTTCAAAATGGATTTAAAAAAGCATATGTTTAGGAATTAATGAGAAATACATCACTCATTTGGATTGGAAGATACATTGTGTTTGTTAGTATCCTCTAAAATTTAAATACACAGTGCCTGATTCACAAACTGCATTACTATAGTGATTCAACTTACCACTAAATGCAATTCACAAACCTGCTGTGGTAATCTCCAGCTCTACATTATCCTATATTTTCTATGTGGAGATCTTCACAGATGTAAGTTTACTACTTAGGGGCCATTTCCGATGTCGTTTGGAAACGGTTACGAACGTATCGGTCTCGGAATTGTTTCTGAACTAATCGTGTCCACCAAGTCCAGACGACCGATTACAATGCTTCCCAACATTGTTCGGTCGGACTCACATCGACTTTAATGGGAGTCTGTGTTCAGAACACGAACACAGGCGTGGAAAAACTGTGCACCCTGTGGCGGGCACCCAATGGTGCCTGCCACATTGTGCATGGTTGGGAAGAGGGGTCCCTTGGGTACCCCCATGGGCCCCATTTCGATGCCACTGGGTGATGGGGGACCGCAACAGGCCCCCTAAAGACAGATTCCCACAGCCGTCCTTCTATGCCTTTTCCTACTTCCTTAGATCTGAGTATTCTGCCTTTCTATCCTTGTTCCTCTATTTCCTAATTTTCAAATGGATTTGTTTGCTTGTGTACTGCCAAGTGTTCCATCTGTTTTTCCTTCTTTCTTGCTTAACACCACTCCTCTCTAGATCCTTGTCTCTGATGGGTGTGTATTTAGTTCTCCACCCTGTCTGATTCGTCCCTGTGTGTTCCTGTGTGATCGCCAGGATTTGTGGATGCAGTTGACAACCTAAGTGCTGTTTTCGTCCACTGTAAGTATAGACTTTCTATTACTTTTATAACATCTGCACAAACATCAGCTCCATAGACCCTGACTAACTGCTGATGTGTGTGAAAAACTTCTTGTTTGGTGCCCCCAAGTGTTTTAATATCACATCTCCTTTATTGTTAATGTTGTTACATGTATGTCTTGCACGCCATGGATGTTATTCTAAATGCAGTATTGCAGTATTGCCTTTTGAGTTCATTTTCCTTCTGATATTTGACTTTCATGTTATCTTGTTCAAAGATTCCTCATTGGTCCCTTTTCTCCTTTTACTCATTGTGTGATCTTGAGGAGATCTGTTATCAATATGCTCTTCACTTTGTCTACTATGCCCAGTCTGTAACTAGTCTTTGACAGAAACACTGACAGATTAAGAATCTTCTTTCTTCTCTGACAAATCCAGTAAATACTAGGGTTTAGAATATGTATTAATAACAATGTGGGAGAGAGAGAGAGAGAGAGAGAGAGAGAGACAACTATTTGTGCCTTTTCCCTAGGTCAGTTATTTTACCACTGGCTATCATGGGTGTAGCTATCAATGGTGCAGCTGGTACAGTAGCACCATTGCCCAGAGGAAAGAGTGGTCTCACTGCCTCAGCGGCTACTACTTTTTTAAATGCTTTAACAATTTCTCGCACAAATGATGCTGTGTTCCCCCTTTGGTTGCCGCCTGCCCAACATCTCGGGCAGCTCTGCACAGTAGCCCTGGAGTGATGAGCAATTCATTCCTGCTTGGCACCCTTTGCAGACTAGTCTGAGGAGGAAGGCAGGTGCGAACAGTGCAACGGCCTGATCGACTGCCATAACTGATAGGAATGCAAACTTGAAACCAGGTGGATCTCCATTCATTGCTGTCTGGTTGGTGCGCGCGTTTTCATTTTTGTTCTACATTTAAAATAAATATATAAAAAAAATTGCCAATACCTTTTAATATAAATATACTGTTAGTATTTTTTTTTAAGTGTACTAAACTATTTTACTTTTCCGAATACTGTGCTAGAGGGAGATCTCTGCTCTGGTGGTGGAGATCTCTGCCTAGGAGTGAAAAGTTAATATTAGTAACTAAAACTAATAATTTATGCTTCACCCCCTAAATTCTTGGGGTGGAGACCAGTAAGTCTCCACTTTGTAGTAAATTTACACTTGTGAATGATGAATAGCCAAGAGTAAATTTACCACAAAGTATAAGAGTACATTTTCAAGTGTCGATTTCCTCACATGTAGGTTTACCTCAGCGAATAAACCTAATACATTTTACCCTTTGATAATGTGCTATGCCAAACCTATGTATATATGTCACTGTGCAGGTTGTATTTACTCTTCAAGAGCACTACTAGACTTTATTTTCAAATAAATCGTGACATAATAAGTACTGAGTAAGACTTCCTTTCAAAACATTACACTGGCAGGTTAACAGGAAAAAGCTACAATTTCATTGTTCCTCAATTTCTGTATAGCACTGCAATTATCAAGATAATTCACTTTTATGCTGTAAATGTGTTTGGAGAGGAGGGTTGGTTTGGAAAGAGAAGAATGAGAATAAAATTCCCAATATGCTGGTGGAGAGTCAAACATATATGTACATATATATATGGTTGATATGTATTATATTATAATGAATGATGTACTGGATAATTAAAGATATATATATATATTTACATATTTATATATGTATATATATATATATATAGGAACTGGTTGTTAACCTGAATTCGACTGTTGTGAATAATTCACAGATTTCTTATCTAAGTATTTCATCATTTGCATATTAGCCATAATTGAACATAGGGCATATTTGGCCTGCCAATTCTACTAAAGGATTACAAAATAAGGGTTTTTAGGGCTAAGTGGTGAAACAGATCTGGAATAGACACGATGGTGAGATATATTATGTTTGTGAAAATAACATATTAGACACAATTATCTTTAAAACAAGAATGCCCTCTAAAAATAGACATTAACTTGTCAGAGCGGTCATGGAAAACCAGGGAAACTTATTGAGCGTGGTACCCGTTGTTTAATAATTTTACTACTATTTTAGTACAATTTTGTTAGTAACACAATTAAATATTTAATTAACATCAATTATGGTCTTCACAGAAAAGGTGGTGTTTTCCTTAGTTAAGTTTCTGAGCGATATATTATAGTGTGATGTGGAAAAATGATCTGCTTACAAAAAAGGAGGAAGCTGCAAACTGCAGTAAAACCATTGTGATGAGTAGAGAGGAAAACTAAATATTTCAGTATATATTATCCAGGATTTGGAACTTAAAAATGCAGAATTTGACTCTGACATGGAGAAGTGGAGAAGGAGGAATCTGAGTCCACAAAATATTTATATATTATATAAAACGTTTTTTTGAAAAGTGTCATGTTATGTCATTAATAATTTAAAAGGTAGCTCAGTTCATAAACAGAAAAATGTCAAGACAAAAAAATGGGTGAAAAACTGCTTGTAATTACTCTGAGTACATTCCATTTCATCGTTTAACATGTCTGGTGTTACTGGTGTCCATATTCAAGTGGTATTTAACTGGGCGTTTTAGGCTGGTCTGTGTGTTTTGGGGCAGGGCCAAAACGGATATACGTATTGTTGATTTTTGTTTGTAATAGCACGAGAGTTGGAAAGCACCAAACAGGAATGCCACTGGAGTAATCACATAAGGTTACGAGTGATTCAGTAATTTCCAAACACCACTTTTATGCAGTTTGAAAAATGGATTAAGTTTTGCAGAGAGCACAAGTGGTTTTAGTGAACAAGTGGTCAGCTGGAACTGGATCTCAAAATCGATGGCAGTGCACTGGAACATTTTCGTAAAATGTTAATATATAGCCTGTCAAGAGCTACATTTAAGTACTTACTTTTGGGCCAAGTAAAGCAAAAAACATGTTTTCACTCTTGGGTGTAGGATTTAATCACATTGTTCAAAATGGATTTAAAAAAGCATATGTTTAGGAATTAATGAGAAATACATCACTCATTTGGATTGGAAGATACATTGTGCTTGTTAGTATCCTCTAAAATTTAAATACACAGTGCCTGATTCACAAACTACATTACTATAGTGATTCAACTTACCACTAAATGCAATTCACAAACCTGCTGTGGTAATCTCCAGCTCTACATTATCCTATATTTTCTATGTGGAGATCTTCACAGATGTAAGTTTACTACTTAGGGGCCATTTCCGATGTCGTTTGGAAACGGTTACGAACGTATTGGTCTCGGAATTGTTTCTGAACTAATCGGGTCCACCAAGTCCAGACGACCGATTACAATGCTTCCCAACATTGTTCGGTCGGACTCACATCGACTTTAATGGGAGTCTGTGTTCAGAACACGAACACAGGCATGGAAAAACTGTTCACCCTGTGGCGGGCACCCAATGGTGCCTGCCACATTGTGCATGGTTGGGAAGAGGGGTCCCTTGGGTACCCCCATGGGCCCCATTTCGATGCCACTGGGTGATGGGGGACCGCAACAGGCCCCCTAAAGACAGATTCCCACAGCCGTTTTGTGTTGGGCAGGCTGAATCGGTATCGTAATCCCTCGTCCGTAAACCGTGTCTATAGAGCTGTACGAATCGGCTCTGAAAGACTTAGGCTGTCCGAATGCCTTTCACAACCGATTCGTACTGCTCGAACGGTTTAAGAGCATCATAATCCGTTGTTGGGAAATGTGTAAGATTCCTTCGGAAACCAGGGGTCCGCATCAGATTCTGCAAAACCGAATCGGAGTCTTTACGAGCAACATCGTAATCGGCCCATGGGTTTTGGCTGGAAAATGTGTTATGGAATGAATAAGGAGAGATGGATATGGGTGGTGCTGGGCATGAACAGACACCCATCCAGAAAAGAGTAAGTCTGTTGCTGCTCACAAACTACACTTAAATAATTTCTACATCTAAAGATGGACCGCAAACAGTAAAAAATGTACTCAACCGCAGACCTGGAGTAAGTCCTACACCACATATGACCAACCAAAGGTACTGCAACAGCCTACCATAGAACATATTGGACACACTGGCTAAAACTTAAATAATATTGAAATAAATAAGATGCTTTTAACTTTTTGTAAATAAATCATAATTTAATTTACCTTTAAAAAATATACATCAATAAAAAAGAAATATTATTCTGTTAAAATATTGCATAACCTTTTTCTGTTTAAAAATAAATGCAACTAATTTTGTTAAAAAAATCACATTAAAATTAATTCTATACATATAATTTTGTGCTATTTAATGCATAATACATTGATATAAACATCCCACCTGAGGTGCAATTGTTTTTAATAATACTTAGAAAAAATGAATATACTTGAATTAAATAAATATTTAATTCATAATTAACTAGCACTGTAGCATTTTTTTTTAGTTCTAAATGTAAAATATATGCAATTACTTTACATTTATATTTTACATTAAATATGTGTACTTTTCAATTCAAAATAACTTTGGGGGTCATTACGATGGCGAAGGCCCGCCACCGCCAGTGTGCGGTGGCGGGCCTTCCGCCATCGGAAAGCAATTTCCCCCCCCACATTACAGTCTGACCACGACTATGGCGGCGCACTATGATTGCCTGGCAGAGTGGTCTGCATACTTAAAATGGTGGTGGTGCCTGGCAGGCACTGTCCGCCAAATTACGATGCTGGATACAGCCAGTCTTTCCATGGTGGCAAAACCGCCATGGAAAGGCTAGCGGGGATTGGTTTTGGGGGGCTTTTGCTGGCCCCCCTTGTGTTGTGGGGAGGTGTAGGTGCACTGGGGGTACCCATGGTACCCCCTACATTTCACTGCATTAAGTGGCAGGTACTGTGTGGTGCCTGCCACATAGGGCAGTGAAATGCACATCCTGCTTTTTTGACATCGCTGCGAGTGTTGCAGTTAGCAGCACCCTCTGCAATGAAAAAATTGCAAGATGCAACCACCATGGTGGTGGTCGCATCATAATTGGGTGAGAAGGACTGCCGCATGCATGGCAGGCGGTCCTGATCCCCACCACAATGGCATCGTAATTATCCTGTTTATTCGGTTCCAAAGGCCATAAAAGTTTCGCACGCATACTTTCAGCGATAACATTTTCATATTGTATAGTTACATAGGCATAAATAAAATCAGTATGAAAAACGAGCAAGAGATGGCATTCATACAATTTTGATAGGGAATATATATAACGCCAAATGCCCACTGCAACAGTCTATAATGTCAACCATAATATTTCATAAATGAGGATAATTGTTATTAAAAGGTTACAAAAGTTCTGTTCATCTATATTGACCTATTGCGCTTTCTTATGGACATTGCAACTTTAATGTAATTAGACACTGCAGTGCAAATAGGTAAAGTAGACAAAAAATGAAAAAAATGAAAATCGTCACTATAGGTACATGGCCGGATTTCCCTCAAAAGTGGGACTAAGAATTTTCCCATTGGCTCATTATAAAGGGGACAGAACAATATAAAGTGTAAAGTGCTCTGAGCTGCCAAATTGTCACATGGACAAGGCTTTAGTCTATCAATCCATCCTGATTGTTTGGGAAATGCCACTAAAAAGTGCAAAGTGCTTAGATGAAATCTTATCAAAAAGAGTTGTGTTTGAGAATTGGTGGTAAAAGTTAGATAAAATTGCTGTTCTGCGGGGAACAAACATGATGGACCTGTGACTACCAGTTGTAAGCAGTGCATATTTGCCACAGAATAATGTGCCTCTTTTATAATGGCTTTCGCATTTGTATGGATACTTGCAGGATTGTCATAATAGTGCCCCAGGCCAAACGCATGAAATTTATTCTTCACGAAGGGGAGCCAAGGGATAGACAATAAGATATCTATATTGGTACAGTCCTTAATGACTTCCCTTGAGAATATTGATGTCCTTAGACAGATCTTTGCCCAAAGAAGCACTGGGGCAATATCTATTTGATCTTCAAGCCGCAGCTCACGATGACAAAAAAGTGTGGGGGCACTATTTGGGGTCAACAATAGCCTTTTTATAAATGTATTTTCCAAGACCTGCAAGTGTCAGCTTTTGTGGTAACCCCAAACTCCTGCCCCATAAGATGCCACAGGGTAACCAATTCTGTCACCGGCTTGTGGCCTAGCTTGCAGGCAAAGTAGAATAACCCCTCCACAACCCAACTAGCATGTGGGATCCTTGCAGTAATAAGGGAGTACCAATTTATAGTGTTATTAAAAATGCTCCCTAGATATTTAATGTTGGACAGCTTATCAATAATCCTACCCCCAGCGAATTTGCTTGTTTTAGTTGCTTTCGGTTCACACACCATAACATATGATTTAATAAAATTGACTTTTAGATCCGGTGCTGCCATAAAATCTGCAAAAGCATTAGGTGATTTTTGGAGGCTATTAGCTGTGAAAGTCATTAGCACTTTGTCATCCGCATAAGCTGGAAGTGGGACCAGATTGCCTCCAATTTTAGGAAAATCAAATTCCTTCTCAATTAAAAATGCCTCTAAGCCATTAGTATATAATAAAAAATGATCTAATATGCACCCCTGCTGAACACCTCCTGTAGAGACGATTAGCCCCGTACTTTCCTCCCAAGAGCTATATCATATGGCAACCGTAGTGGAAGTATGAAGCCTACTTAGAAGGGAGATGAGGGATTCTTAAATACCAATATTCCCCATCAGTCCCCACAATTTCTCCTGATTAATGGTGTCAAAGGCACTGGACAAGTCCATGAAAGCCAAGTGGATAGAGCCCCTCTTGGCCCTCATGTACTTGCCCATAATCGGAGACAAATTGAGGCACTGTTCTGTACTACCCATACCCCTTCTAAAACCGTTTTGCAATCTAGACATGATCCCGGTACTGTTCGCCCAGGTCTCAAGGCGCGCAAGAACGACCCTCCCCAATACCTTAGCAGTGGCGTCGATGAATAAAATTGGCCTATAACTGGCAGGGTCAATCCTGTTGCCCTTGTTATACACTGGGACCAAAAGGCCTACTACCAGGTTTTTGGGATGGGGCCAATCAGCACGGCTTTAAAAACATTAGTGAGCAAAGATGCCCACAGATTAGGGTTTTTGTACTTTTTTTTTTTTAAGTTTAATGAACTTTTCAAATTTTCCCTATACTTTACCCGATGGCGATCTTTTAACCCAGTGGTGGAGACCTCTTCCTAAAAGCGAAAAGTTACTTGTGGTAACTCTACACTTGTGAATTTGGCTCCACCCCATTTCAGAGAGTTGAAACATGTAAGTCTACATTTTTTTGTAAATTTACTGCTTTTGGCTATTCACCATTTCCAAATTTAAATTTACTACAAAGTGTAAGAGAAAATGTACACATGTTGATTCACTCAAATGTAATTAGCCTTTGTGAATAGGCCTAAAGGGTGCACAAAAGATTTAATCATCACTCCCTCCCTGCACTCTTGTGCCCACCACTAAGGGGCATCCCTGATGGACTTTCAAGTTTTTATTTAAGCTGCCTGGCAATATGCTATATCCGTATACTGACTACCAGCCTCTTGGACAATATTCTCAATTTTCCTTTCCTCCCAGTTCCATGCTGGGTTAGTGAATATTAGTTTGCTTTCCTGCCAAAGACTCATATTCCCAGAATTTCTTACTCACTGCTTCATCTGCACTCTTTCGGGCTAAATAAGGGTGGAGGAATCAGCACACCTGTGGCTGGCAGGTGCTCGCTTATTAAAACCTGAGCCATGTGATTAGTGCACTCTTTGTAGCCTCTGTTTTATTCAGTGCAGCACTAGTCATTGTGGCAGTCTTTCTGTCTGGCGGACCCTTTATGATTTTGTAGATTTCCATTTGTATTTTTTCTTAACTCACAATATCTTGTAGTGCATTCCTATTTCCAGAACTTCCACTCTTATGCAATGTCCTTGTTTCTTGAGTTCACACTATTTCAATACTTACTAAGTTCTTTAACTTTCACTACTTCTGTAGATTCTCTTTCACAGTCCTTCTATGCCTTTTCCTACTTCCTTAGATCTGAGTATTCTGCCTTTCTATCCTTGTTGCTCTATTTCCTAATTTTCAAATGGATTTGTTTGCTTGTGTACTGCCAAGTGTTCCATCTGTTTTTCCTTCTTTCTTGCTTAACACCACTCCTCTCTAGATCCTTGTCTCTGATGGGTGTGTATTTAGTTCTCCACCCTGTCTGATTCGTCCCTGTGTGTTCCTGTGTGATCGCCAGGATTTGTGGATGCAGTTGACAACCTAAGTGCTGTTTTCGTCCACTGTAAGTATAGACTTTCTATTACTTTTATAACATCTGCACAAACATCAGCTCCATAGACCCTGACTAACTGCTGATGTGTGTGAAAAACTTCTTGTCTGGTGCCCCCAAGTGTTTTAATATCACATCTCCTTTATTGTTAATGTTGTTACATGTATGTCTTGCACGCCATGGATGTTATTCTAAATGCAGTATTTCAGTATTGCATTTTGAGTTCATTTTCCTTCTGATATTTGACTTTCATGTTATCTTGTTCAAAGATTCCTCATTGGTCCCTTTTCTCCTTTTACTCATTGTGTGATCTTGAGGAGATCTGTTATCAATATGCTCTTCACTTTGTCTACTATGCCCAGTCTGTAACTAGTCTTTGACAGAAACACTGACAGATTAAGAATCTTCTTTCTTCTCTGACAAGTCCAGTAAATACTAGGGTTTAGAATATGTATTAATAACAATGTGGGAGAGAGAGAGAGAGAGAGAGAGAGAGAGAGAGACAACTATTTGTGCCTTTTCCCTAGGTCAGTTATTTTACCACTGGCTATCATGGGTGTAGCTATCAATGGTGCAGCTGGTGCAGTAGCACCATTGCCCAGAGGAAAGAGTGGTCTCACTGCCTCAGCGGCTACTACTTTTTTAAATGCTTTAACAATTTCTCGCACAAATGATGCTGTGTTCCCCCTTTGGTTGACGCCTGCCCAACATCTCGGGCAGCTCTGCACAGTAGCCCTGGAGTGATGAGCAATTCATTCCTGCTTGGCACCCTTTGCAGACTAGTCTGAGGAGGAAGACAGGTGCGAACAGTGCAACGGCCTGATCGACTGCCATAACTGATAGGAATGCAAACTTGAAACCAGGTGGATCTCCATTCATTGCTGTCTGGTTGGTGCGCGCGTTTTCAAGGGAAAGGAGCGCGCTGAGCACCCGCTGAAGCCTCTCCCAAACTAACTGGGCCTGAATTAGTCCCAAAACAGCAAAGCCAAAATCCTTGCAGTGCTGCACTCAGTCTTGCCAAACCTATGCTCAGTGCTGGAGCGGCTAGCAGTCTCTTCCCTCGTGACAAAAATACGCTTTCCCCAAAAAGCTGTGATTTATTTCTCTGTCTGAAATCTAGGACTGTATACCTGTACCAGTGTGTAGCATGTCATGGAAGGTTTTATTTACAGATCAGGAACAGCGGTGGATTCTTCTTCATTCCATTGACAATATACAATATACCTGGAAATGTTGGAAAATAGGTCCTGGTTAGTTGCTGTAAACCCATCAGAAGTATTGCCAGGAGGCACCGATGCTGGGGTCATTGAAGAATAGCAGGATGGAGGGCAAGAGGCCCTGCAGGTTTTACTTCTTTCCACTGCTGGAGACCATTGGATTCTGGAACATGTAGTCTCACTTCACATTGTCTTATAAGACTGGTAAAAATCCTAGCATGAGAAGTGGTCTTAGTTAAAAAGGCCGTGGCAACGAAAGGTGATGCACGGGGCCTGGAGCAGCTTGATAGCTATGTTCTTGAATACTTGCATACTTCAATAGGGTCCATTCTCTGCAAGCACCCCAGCAGGTACCGGCAGTCCTAGTAAGGCCAGATGGCTTTCTTATTGGGCCGAACAGCGGAACTTTCACAAACACTGTCAGTACTGTCACTACTATTAAAGTCCCAGACAGAATGGTTCATGAGATTTGTGACATTTTCAGTCGGTCCTAGTATTTTAGCCATCTATTATTTTCATCCTCTGACTTTTCTTTTCTTTTTATCAGTAGAAGTGTGAGCTTAAAACTGTAAGCATGCAGAGTGTTGTGGGTTATAAAGTTAAGACAGGTAGAGGGTGTCACACATGCCATAGGCCCAGCCAGTATTTTGATTATGGCAACTTGCAGGCAGCTGTTAATGGGAAGTTGTGATCCCACCCTCCAGATTGCAGATTTTGAGGACCGATGGCCCACTGTGACCCTCCATGCTTTCTGAATCCCATTAATGCCACCTTGAATATGTGTCTATGTTCTTATCTTAAAGCCCCCTGAATCAGGCCAGTGGTGGCGGCATCTTAGCACTATATAAAGCATTCGAACAAGAAAAACCATAGGCTGGCCAAATCAGCAAAACGACAGGCTTTCGAGGGTCATACAGCTGTCAGATTTCATTCATGTCAGGCATCGGTAGCTTCTCCAATCCTGGTTTTTACTTTACTATTGGTTTGTCTAGTCCTGCATTTATACTGAGCAAAGGAACACCAAAAATACAAGAATCAGAATGAAAAGCAAAACTCCGAGCTCAATAAAAAGATCACACCTAACACAGGGCTTCCTGAGAGTTTGTTTTGGGGTATGCAAAAAATCCCAGAAAGATGCATTCCAAAGGGGTGCTGGTGCGTCTGTATTCCTGGTCATTAAACTCTGAAATCTATATATGACACTTTGAGCCACCCTAGATATTTTATCAACAGTCCTTTATATGGTGGGACTTTAAATTAAAAAAAAGTTCAAATCCCAGAAAATAAAAGTGCCAAGAAATAAACACCAATGGCTGAATGCCTTACACGTGACTTTAAACCAATTTGCAGGTTGGCCTCTCCAAAGTGATAGCCTGTTATCTTTTTACAAAAGGATTTCCAGCAGAGTTGATTTGCTCTGAGCACATCGAGGATTTAGGTACAGTCTGTGAAGAAAATAATCTGGGGACCCCAGAGTGCAAATTAATTGCATCCTCATCATATCCTTGTCTGCACCTGAGTGGACCAACAACAACCATCAACTCCCTTTCATAGGTAGACCACAGCATCTAGAGACGGACTTGCCGTAAAGTATGCGTTAGGAATGGATTACTCACTCATTCGTTAAGAGATCTAATGTTGCCCCATGTTAGGTGTGAATGGCTGATCCTGTTTTGTTTTTCTTATGCATTCTGGGACTTGTATTTGCTTTATTCGTCATAGATCCAAGACTACCAATACTTCAATCAAAGGGAATAAAAGAACAGGAGTCAAACCTCTCCTACTATTTTGTTTTTTAAATATTTTTATAGTCCGTGGAATTGCCAAAATACAAACCAGTCCAGTAACATCAGTACTACATTACTACAATTTCATCTAATGCATATATTGATATCCTCTTAGCACCAAAACAATGGCAGTTAAAAATCTAAAGAGAGATGCTGGGGCAGATAAAAACTCTCAATAAAATGCAAAATAATAAGATAATATTTCATTACTTAGCTGATACAATTTTATCCACAGGAAAATACAAATCGGTTAATTCAGCGAACTATTCTCCATAAAGTTCAAAGGCATAAAATATTCTGAAATTATTGAATCTCTTCCCCATCCCCCACTCTACATATCCAAAACTGAAAGTGTCTCAAACAATTAAAATTATTAAGATCCTAAATGTTATTCATTGAGCAATCCATTTATATATTTAAAAACAATAGATTCACATTTTTCCATAACTATGTCCATACATTATTGAAAACACGAATAAGAAAAAACACATACATTCCAACTCCAAAACGTGTCTGCACTTTCATTTGTGAAAAATGGGCAAATTATAACGAAAATGGCTTAATTACTTCAATCCTAACATCCCCAAAATACCACAAACGTTTTACGGGCACCTACTCTAAATGTATAGATGCTTTCATTATTCTTTACTCTACAAATTTTAGCTAACCATTCACTAAATTAAGAAATATGTTGTGCCCTCCTATGTTGTTAACACTGATCTTCCCATTAACATGGTTAAATAGATTATTGGCTTTCGCAAGGCGAGAGATCAACTATAAAAGCGAAATAACCAAGCAGTGCAATCATATATATCAGAGAGAATGATAAATCTGTAATGCAATTTGGAGCTTATCCCCCATGCCTTTTAAAGTGTATATGACACTTTTTGATTTTATATTATGTAAAAACGTATGTAGGAATTCTAATGTTCAATAGATTGGTCATTTCGAGTAAAATGCAACCTTCTAAGATTAGGCCTGTACAATATCTGAAATTGCAATTCATTATTGTTTTCCAAGAAGTAAGTGTTTCCTTATGTCATTTATGAACTAATTTAATAAAACGAACAGCTTTTACCTCCTTCATTAGAACATTATGACATCGCTCCAAACTAAAACATGTTGTTTTACTCATTAAATTGTGTACTAACTCTTCTGCTGTATTAATAGATAACTGTAAAACCCGTATTCTTTCCAGATTTTTATTTCTTTATCTGGGACCAACAACTGCTACTAGATCTTGTAATTTAGTTCTTGAATGTTTTCAGGGAATAGCAAAGTATTTTGAAAACGATTCTTTCCCTTTTAAGCACCAGAGGAGCGTCTCGTACTTCACTTTATTGGGAAATCCGGAGATTTTCAAATTTGAAGTGATCACTTGGGAGATTTTTTTACTCCAAACAAATTTTGAAAACATACTTTCTGTTTGTTTAAAAAACTTTTCATACAGAATGCATATAGCTCCTGTGATGCACCATCAACATTTTAATAAGTGAAACTTGGCCTGTAATCATGGGGAAACTTACCAACGGTTTAGCAATGATTTTACTCTCTCCAGTGTAGGAAAGTAGTTTAAAGCCTAAGAATCTAACACATCAGAAGGGACCATAAAACCAAGGTAGCGCTTTGGTTATAGTTATGTCCTACGAATAATTTCTGGCAACATGTCAACAGAGGTATTCAAGATTATTGTTTCTATCTTTAAATAATTAATCTTCTAGCCTTCCAGATCTTAGAATAATTTAAATATATTTGAAGTTCTACCTAGTGTGTCTGAATCTGACTTTAAAAACAAAATAATGTAATCAGTGTATTAACTTTGACTGGTGAGGATTCTCTGGCGAAGTAGTGTGGACGTTTTCTCTGCAGCGCGAGATCCATGTCGGAATTCACCTGTTTTGTGCTGCGCCGGGGGACTGCAAGTTCCAGCAACACTCAGGGGGAAGAGGAGGCTGTCTGCTACATAGCGTGCACGTGTTCCCCAAAGGGCAGGACGCGCCAGGAAGCTGCACGGTTGAAGACCAGGCCAAGAGCATGCCCATCTGCGCTCATCAGTGCCAGGAGAATGCTAGGCTGGGCCTCCCCTCTATGGTGGTCATCTGGCAAACGAGAAGCTCTAACTTCCTCAAACATGAGAAAGAGCAAGACCATTGTACTTGGTAATAGTCGTAGCCTTCAGCAGAATTAAATCACAAATTTCTTCAAGGTACATGAATCAAATAGTCTAACATACATGTGGAGAGAACGATTCCTTACAGGGCTTCAGTACACCCTGTGACAAAGTAGGGATACAACATATTGGTTAACAGAATCCATCTTGCAACAGTGATGGCCCTTTGATGGCAATAGCAATAATGAAAGTCATTGAATCAACTCACATTTCACAATTCAAAATAAAACAATGAATCGATGTTATAGCATGAACAACACTGCGGCCCGCAGAGACGTAATCTCCAGCTCCATTTCGTCCGTTGGTAGTGAAGCACGAGTAAATCTCCCTATGCTTCGAATTTAGAATGAGTTTTTAATCGGAATTTGCCCACGTGTGTAAACAGTCAATTTTAACAACAGGCACTGTGTATCTTTACACTACTAACCTTAGAAGTTTTAACCTGGGTCCATACACTGATTGTCCCCTCCTCCCCTTTTTTCATTTTAGACTATTTGATTCATGTCCCTTGAAGAAATTTGTGATTTAATTCCACTATTTGACCAATGGTTTGGCCACGGCTTATCTAGCAGCATTGGCACTGCTTTGAGGAATTTGTATGGAATTAGTCCACTTTTTCTAAGTAAGTTGGAGTAGCTCTTGGACTGTCTTACGCGGTGACCTTTGTTATCACAAGGCCGTCTCTGACAGACACCCTATTTTTGCAGGTGTGTATCACTCTTGTCAACACCATTTGGAGCCTTTGATGACCCATCGTCCATGATGATCCATTGTGCCTATCAGGCCTTTTCTATACTCAGATACAGTAAATACAGTAATTTACACATGCATATTCTCTCTCGTCTTTAATTCAATTATTGAACCTGACATAGCCCCTATTCTACCCTTAAGTGCCCCGCTGCACTCACCTAAACTTCTGTCCTGAGTGAGACCCTTTCAGTAAGGACTAGAACCAACCCACATGGTTTCAGGGGTCGAAACGTCGACACACCATTGATGCCAGTATCACCAACAGCGCATTTTTGCACTGTGACCCTCTATTGTACATGGCTATAAAAATGAGTGTAATGTTTCTGCTATGAACTACAGTATGAATATGTGGCATTGAATAACATGCCCAACAATTTGATTGTGATACATTTTGTATAGTATTTGTCTCTTGCCTCACTACCTCACTTAAATCACTTCCCCTCTTCCCCCCACTCAGTTGGGCACACCAGTCTTATGTTTTAATGTCTTTTGTAAATTGTATTCAGACTAATGAGCATCAAGTGCTTGGTGTGATTGAATAACACTCTAGCACCTATCAATTATTTGTTTTATTTATTTTTCCTAATAATACCTTTACACTGTTTTGATCTAATAGTACTGGGACTACCATCTTCTCTACTGTATATTTAGGCTCTGCTGAATGTTCGTAGGATTAGCAGAGAGGCCCACAGAACTATGGTGATGAGTTTCTTCGAGGATGTTAGCTAAAGGGATGAACATAGGATTCCAGGAAGTTCCGGTTATCTCAAAAAGGAATCTATCTCAGGTTTACAACCCTATTTAGAATGGTTTATGTACAACCAAGAGAGGTTTTTATTGTGTAGTCTTAGATTAAATTTGATTCATAACATGGTTTTATTTACCACAAAAACAGACTGGTCACAAAGTCTTGTCAATTGTCCATGTGATGGGCTCTCATCACAAAGCACTGTGCACTTTACCCAGCTCTGTAATTTTCTTTATTGGGGCTTAGAAATTATAAGCCAGCACTTGCCTTGCTAGAGGCACAGGGATCTGAAAAAATTTGCATAACAGTTATTGTGAATTTTAAGCTGCTTTAACCCTTTACAAGGGTATTGGTCATTTTACTAATTTATGAAGAAACTGTACGGCTGAGTACGCTCTCTTAGCAATGTAACTGTAATTGAATCATACATTATTTTGACTATTTATTTCATATGTATTTTATTTTGTTCTTCTTTAATTGTTTGTGATATCTTTTATGATTGCCAAATAACGTTGAATTGAATTGAAATTATTTGACTTGTGTATTTATGTGAAGATTATAAATTGACCACATGAGATGGTACGGTAACCTAAAGTTTTCTAGGATTACCAATAGACTATTCCAACTGAAGAGGCTAAAAAACATTTCTGTATCAAGCCTCATGATGCAGATATCTTATTACAGGAAAATATGTCTGTGGCATCAATGGATAGCCACTAATCTCTCTGGCCTTTATAAATCAGTTGAATCAAATACTTGTTAAATCTAATTGGCTAATAATGTTATCACTGTTTTAAAATTTGTGTTGAGCAATGTTATTGGGTAATGGGAATTTGGATCCCGTGGACTATTTCTGGGACTCAACAAATTAACTATTGTACCTATATCACATTAATCTAGAACTGTATATCCTTTTAAAATTGCATCCGGTAATTTTTGTTCTGGTAACTGATTTTATGGATACATTTCGAATATATTTCAATGGGAAGACCATTATTTCTGTTAGCGTTTGCATTGGATAGACTCAATGTTACTTCATAAACTACATTTATTGTTAAAGTAATCAGCAATTTAGAGTCGCTGTCTGATGATAACTTAGCAAAGGGTTGCAAGTCCAATGGTAGTGAGTGTGTGTGTGTGTATATTTATCAATATATAAAAACGAAAGTATGTCCGTCTGTCTGTCTGTTTGTCCTTTATGCATTACTACACCATTCATCCGATCACCATGAAACTTTCGAATTGTACGCACCAGACGGAAAACAACAATACGTGTATACACAAGCACTCGAATAAATAAATAGAATTAAAACACCATTCATCCAATCGCCATGAAACTTTGGGAAGCTGTTGAGTACACTCCCGCAAAGGTTTCTGGCATAATTTGTTTTTAAATATCGGCCCCCCAGGGCCCTCATATTCTTTAGAATACTGATGTACGTACAAGACGGAAAAACAAAAAATCATGTATCCACAAGCACTCGAATAAATAAATAGAATTAAAACGACACTTTGAAATGTTTTCCGTATTAAAACGAATAAGTGTAAATAAAAATTACACAATGTAAATTAAATGTTATCATAACGGGTTTCCTTGAATTTCCTTTCTTCGGAGATCGCAGCAATGCGCGACGGGTAAGCTGGTATATATATAGGGATTTCTGTTCCAGATGCCTGATTTCACGCTGTAAAGAAATCGAATAAAGCAACCTTGGACCACAATTTTCGATTTATGGTGATGTTTGTTCTCGGAGCGGAGTGCATTGACGTGACTTCGTTACGTCCTGTGAATTTGGATAGTTAACAGGGAGACCTCTGACCCTGTGGGCACCGCAGTGAATGTGTCCCGGTGGTTCTTGGAGGACGTGAAACGTGAGATATATATATATATATATAAATATATATATATATATATATAAAAATATACACACACATAAATATATAAATATACACACACACACTACCACTGGACTTGTTACCCTTTGCTAAGTTATCATCAGACAGCGACTCTAAATTGCTAAACACTTTAACAATACATGTGGTTAATGAAGTAACATTGAGTTTATCCAATTTATTTATTTATTTATTTGTTTTGAAGCTTATAAAGCGTGCGGCTACCCCCAACGGGGGTGTCCCGGCGCTGCAGACGATCGATACCAAGGGGATTCAGTGAGCGCTAGATCATGGTGAAGAACCAGGTCTTGAGTTTACTCCGAAACAGAGACTCTGATGTAATAAATCTAAGATCCCACGGAAGGCGATTCCAAAGTCTGGATGTGGCCACAGCAAAGGCCCGACCCCCAGTTCGTGCAAGATGGAAGCGTGGGGCATGCATCAGGCGAAGATGGTTTGATCTGATGTCTCGTACTGAGTGAGTAACTTTAAGTCTATGCCTCAAATATGCAGGGCCTCGCCCATTGAGAGCCCTAAAGGCAAAGACAAGAGCCTTGAACTGAATGCGGTAGCTCACCGGCAACCAATGCAGTTTAGCCAAATACGGTGTGATGGAATGGCGATAAGGGATGTTACACATCAGTCTGGCCGCGGCGTTCTGCACTGTCTGGAGACGTTTAATGAGGTAAGCCGGGGCTCCCACATACAGACTGTTTGCATAGTCCAAATGGGACGTTATTAGGGCGTACACCACCGTCCTACGTGCCTCAAGTGGGAGGAAGGGCACAATGTTTTTGATCATACGGAGCTTACCGAAGCAGGCTGCCGAGACTTTGTTGATTTGGGTTTTGCAGGACAAAGCCGTATCAAATTGGAAGCCCAAATTACGGGCAGTTTGTACTGGCACAGGGGGGGATTGAGTTCTGCTGGCCACCAAGAGTGAGCTGCAACAGAAGTTTTTTGATTAAAGAATAAGACTTCCGTCTTATCTGTATTCAGTTTGAGATTATTGGTGGACATCCACGAGGCGATGTTCATCAGGCAGCGACGAAAATTAACCATGTAGTCATCAGAGTGATCTCTAAAAGAAAACACAAGCTGAGTATCATCAGCATAAGAGATGACTCCCAGGATTCCACCTCCTCCGCTAGCAGGGACAGATACACGTTGAAGAATAAAGGGCTAAGTGCAGAGCCCTGCGGGACCCCTCAAGTCAATGGTTTCTCAGTAGAGATGTACGGCCTGAGGAAGACCTGTTGCGATCAATCCTTCAAGAAGGATTTCACCCAGGCCAGCGGTGTCCCTCCAATGCCCACATCATGGAGACGATCCAACAAGATGTCATGTGACACCGTACCGAAAGCTGCGGATAGGTCGAGGAGGACCAACATGGCCTCCTCTCCCCTAACCACACACTCGCGAATCGACTCTGATACTTCTAGTAATGCAGACTCGGTGCTAAAGCCTGGCCTAAAGCCCGACTGGGAGTCATGAAGCAATTGATTTGATTCTAGGTATTCGGACAGTTGCTCCTGTACCACTTTCTCTAGGACTTTTGCAGGCTTGGGGAGAAGTGAGATAGGTCGATAGTTACTGAAACAAAGTGGATCAGCATCTGCCTTTTTCAAAATCGGTATCACCATCGCCTGTTTCCACATAGAGGGGAATAGGCCAGAACGCAGAGAGGCATTCCATATTTCCAGCAAAGGATTGATCAGTAGCAATTGATCCAATGCAAACGCTAACAGAAATAATGGTCTTCCCACTGAAATCTATTCGAAATGTATCCATAAAATCAGCAACTAGAACAAAAATTACCAGAGGCAATTTTAAAAAGATATACAGTTCTAGTTTAATGTGATATAGGTATATATATATATATATATATATATATATATATATATTATATACTGGCAGTCGCCAGTAGGTAGTTATAGTTTGGACCTATTTTCCATAGGAAATTCTCAACATTCTATTTGGAATAACTGTGGCATCGGATGACGAATCTTCGCGAAATTTTCAAAACTGGTGGCCCACTCCGGTCAGCTCATATCCTGAAAGTCTCGGGGTGATTTGTCAAGCTGGGGCCGAGAAAAAGGGGGTCCAAAAACGTGTTTTCCCCATGCAATTTCCCATAGGAATCTTTAATCGCAGCTACAGCCGGAACTGCTGAACGGAATTGCACCAAATTTGGCAAAGAAGTAGCCCTTGGTTTCAGAGTCGTGCCTTTTGCTTAAATAGTGTAAATCCCTTCAGTAGTTCCTGAGAAAATCAAAAGTAAAATAACATATATATCTATGGCCGCGGAGGATCCACACACCCTAAGCGCACCCTGCCGAGCATGTGCTGTATTCTAATTGGCTGTCAACACTCCAAATCTGGAAGTGTTGGCAGGCATCTTATGCCTCGGTAGAACCTAAGAAAAAAACTTGAAAAACATGAAAAGGGCCAGGGTAGAAACACCCTTACCCCCTAGGACTGCTCAGGGGGTCCCAAAAGGACCCCCAGGAACACCATTTTTTTTTTTTTAAATCGGCAAAATCCATGCAGGGTGCGCAGATCTTGCCGATTAAAAAGAAAACGAAGCGCGGTCTTCTGCACTTTGATGCTAATTAGCCCCCGGGGGCCAAGTCCCAGGGGCATGTGGAAAATAAAGTGTGGGGGGCCCAATCCCCCCCACACAGCCCCGGGGACCGCCTCCCCTGGGGCAAAGTATGAATAATTGCGGGGGGCACATGGCCCCCCCGCAGCCCAGAGGGCCGCCACCCCCAGGGCTCAACGTTATTGACATTGCAGGGGGTCACACAGCCCCCTCACACGCCCCGGAGACCGCCACCTCCCGGTGCTCTAAAGATTCAAATTGTGTGGTCCATGACAGACCCCCCAACCCCGGGGACCACCACTCCCCGGGGCTTTGTAAAATATAGGAGGGGGCCACGCCCCTCCTGGAGCCATTGATGGCCCTGGGGACCGCCACCCCCCAGGGCCGGCTCGTGCAGTGTCCCGGGGTGCCCACCCCAGGGCACGGTAGTTTGCAATGACAGGGTGGGAGCCTCGCTGCTCCCACCCTGTCATTGCAAACTGCTTTGCTTCATTGAAGCGAGAGCAGGAAAAACCTGCTCTCGGTTCAGTGAAGCAAAGCAGATTGCTTTTCCACATGAGGAGCAGCATTTCAGCTGCTCTCCATGTGGAAAAGCAATGCCGGCTCCCGCAGGACGCGGGGAGCCGGCTGGGACCGTGGGGGTATTGGGGACACCCCACGGTACCCAAAGGAGAGGGCCAGCCCCGTGGGATGGGGTCCCCGGGGCTACAAGTGGCCCGGGAGGTGGGCCACGTGGCCCTCCACCCAAAAAGTAAAAAAATAAAAAATAGAAAGGCCGGCCCAGAGGGATGGGGTCCCCGGGCCGATTAAGGCCTCAGGAGGGGGGCCACACGGCCCCCTCCCACATTTTTTTTAATAAAAAAAAATTAGGGGGAAGGCCTTGGGGGATGTGGTCCCCAGGGTCAAAAAAATTGAAAAAGAAGGGGGGGCTACACAGCCCCCCTTCTTAAAAAAATAAAAAGAGCGGCATTGTGCCGGAGTCCACGCCCCCTCCTTTCATCACTCTGCAAACACGCCCTCTGGCACGTTTGCAGAGGGGGGATGAATTCCCCTTGAATACTGAGGGTCCCTAGGGGGGCAAGTAGCCCACCAGGAACCTCCAGGATGGGCCAAGGGGCTGCATTGCAGAGAGGTGTTCTGAGGTTACGCCCCTTTTTACACCTCTCGATTCAAGGGGAGGTAATCCCCCAACTTAAAACGCGCCATGGGGTGCGTTTGCACAGTGGTGAAGGGAGGGGGCGGGGCCTGAGTTGCAAACAAGCCCTGTGGCGCATTTTAAGTTCAGGAATTAATTGCTCTTCAATCCCGAGGGTCCCTGTGGGCAACTAACCCACCAGGTACCTCCAGTAAGCGCCACAAAGCTACATTGCAGAGTGTTGTAAAAAGGGGCGTGGCCTCTAAACACCTCTCTGCAACGCAGCTCTCTGGCGCATACTGGAGATACCTGGTGGGCTAGTTGGCCCCTAGGGACCCTCGGGATTGAGGAGGAATTAATTATCCAACTTAAAACACGCCACAGGGTGTGTTTGCAGACATGTCACCTCAGACCCCGCCTCCTTCCATCACCATTGTGCAAATATTCCTCTAAAATCAGCCGAACTACGAATTCCGATTTACTCACCTGTTATCAGGAGAGACCTCAGTGCTGCATCTTTGAGCACAGTATTGATCCTGAAAAGTAATTCTAACCATACCAGTAACTTGAATTTCCTTCCTTAGGATATCATTGCCTGCTTTTTGCTGAAAAAGTTTCGAAGTGTCGATTTTTGAAACTTACAAATATTCCTCTTAAATCAGCAGAAATACGAATTCCGATGTACTCACCTGTTTTCAGGAGAGACCTCAGTGCTGCATCTCTGAGCCCAGTGTTGATCCTGAAAAGTAATTCTAACCGTACTTCCCAGTAACTTGAATTTCCTTCCATAGGATATCAATGCCTGCTTTTTGCTGAAAAAGTGTTGATTTATGAAACTTACAAATATTCTCTAAAAATCGTGCCAACGATTTAAACATAATTACTTGCCTGTTTCAGATAGAGGTCCCAGTGCTGAACCTAGGAGTCCAGCACTGGATTACAAAAGTAACGTGAACATACTTTAACTGCAAATTGAATTTACTTCTATAGGATAACATCGGTAATTCCAACTGTAGAAAAAATTAAGAAAATAATATAAATATATCAAAATAAAAATATATTTTTTAAAAATCTGTTTCAATATTTAAAAAAAAATTCTTTCCATTTATATTAAAAATGTATACTGTAATTTAAAAAATAAAATATATAAAATAAACAGTTAAAAAAACTGTACAAAATCAGTATAATCAGTAAAAAATACATATAAGTATTATTACATTTAAAAATTATCATTTAAAAAACCTTCGGAATTCACTGAAAAACCCATAGGTTTCAGACATGTTCTAGTTAGGAATTAGCATTTAAAAAACTTTAGAAATTCACTGAAAAAAACATAGGTTTCAGGGCTGTTATAGTTCGCTGGACATTTCACTTGTACAAAACCATTGAAATTCCTCCGCTATAGTTAGTTCTGCTAACTATAACTTGCGCGCCCGCAATCCACTGCTGATGATGTCACATATTACATCATTCATGACATGGTCAGTGACATCACTAATGACATCTCAAATGACATCACTGATGACATCATCCACATGACAATCAGATACACCTCATCATATAACCTTTCATCACTCACTGTAAAATACAGAGTACCATATTTGAATCCATTGACACACCAATACAAGTTTCTAAAAACCCACTCAGTGATTCATAGATCTACACACCCATCTAATCACTGACCTGTAGATTCACTCATACATGCTGTCAATGATCAATAAACACTATCAAATATACTTATACACCTATATCGACAGTACACACCAGCACACATCCCCATTCCTATTCACTTATGCAGTCCTCCTACTCACTTATGCCTAACAATGGATCATACTTACATTTACTCAGCTACACACTTATACAAACACCATTTAATTTAGGCATATAGATAGTAACTCATACTTAGTGTGTTATAAAATCACTATTACAAGTATACAGTCATCCTTACAGTCACTCATACAATCACTAAATCTTATGTCTACTTATTTATATACAACAACAATCACATACACTGCCTTTTATTTTTCTAGTTTGTTGGACATGTACCATTGAAAGATATATTTGCTCATCAACACACCCATAAATATATTCACTCACCCAAACAACTGTTATAACATGCAGTCTTATCCTCATATACCTACTGAATCAACTATTCACACATCTTTGGACAGTCATCCCCCCCCCCCACCGAACCACACACACATTCATTCTCCCATACAAATACTCAGTTAACTAATCAATAACTAATATAGACATTCACATAGATAGTAACCAACCGGTACAGCAGTTTACACAACAACTGACAAAGTGATACAGATATTCACACAGTTCAGTCACTATCCAATATATTTAGTGAGACACTATAAATTAGTCAAGTAAACAGTCAATCACATTGCTACTAAATCCTCCATCTAGATATTTATATTTATAAATCCACGCATTCTTCAATGCACATTGCTATATATATAATACATATTTAAATAACAAACCAAACCACATTCACTGGATGATGTCATCAGTGATGTCAACAATGATGTCATTTGAGATGTCATCAGTGATGTCATCTGTGATGTCACTGACCATGTCATGAATGATGTAATATGTGACAACATCAGCAGTGGATTGCGGGTGCTCAAGTTATAGTTCGCAGAACTAACTATAACGGAGGTATGTACGAGTGAAATGTCCAGCTAACTATAACAGCCCTGAAACCTATGGTTGTTTTTTTCAGTGAATACATATACACATTTCAGTTTTGAAAAGCACCTCGCTCTTGTTAATGCTGCTAAGGACCTATATACAGCGTTGTGCATTTCTGGTCAGTCATTCTTTCAAGTATTTAGCTAACTTGAAATTAAAACTTATATGTAAAACCCAGTCTATATATATAACCCAATGGCAGTCACTACTGGGTAGTTATACCTAGAACTAGGTTTCCATAAGAAAAGCATTTTGTGTTTACCTATAGCTTAGGTGCCAATTGACACATTTTCTATGCCATTTCCAAGTCATGGCACTGCTCTTTCTCTCTCGGTAGTCAGGCTGCAGCTTCACCACACTGACCCACAGACACATTTTATTCCCCGGCATCTCGGACGAGGCTGGGCCACTGCCCACTCCAGCAGCAAGCAGCAGCCATCGGAAGGCTCGGTGCAGCCAAGCTCCGCACTCGCCGCTCTGCATCATGCCCAGGTCTGCCGCAGATCCGGCTATCATGGCACCAACGAGCACTATAGAACCCACAACTCTGCAACACCACCCCCAGCACCTGTCGATTTCCAGGCAGATGGGGGGGCAAGGCTGGGGCAGATGGGTCAGGTGGAGTCTAGCAACAGCGGGCTGATGGCATGGGAGTTCTAGGCTAAGCGTAAGCGTCCATTGCTGCTGTTTCCACACACCCCCATTCAGCTTAAAACATTCGTGGGAAATCCGCCTTTAACAAGGGCAAATTTACGCATACTATATCGGACTTTAAAGAAGGGCATTTACAAGTAAATTCTGCATTACATGTTAATATAATATCAGCTTTTTAGAGAAATGCAATTGATATTGGAGTTGCCCTCCCTTTCTGTGATTGTGCTCATCAGAACGTCTTCAGTTTTCACTCATAACATTGGTTCCTACCTCTCATTAACAAAGAACTCTTACATTTATTGACAGGTTTTCAAAAGCCACTGAAGGTTTACATTCTCCAAGACCATTCCAATGAGGCTTCAGACTCTGTGGAGGAAGGCTGCCGCGCCAACCAACACCTGAACACGAACATGCAGATTCGAACAGACTCGGGCTCCCCAGGTTTACAAACAGTGAGTACACCCTGCCCATTGCGCCCCATGACACCTAAGAAAATTACAAAAACTGTGCACTCATAGGAATTCCCCAAGATGATATTTACTACGAGGCACTGTATTTCTTTTTCCTTTGCTCCACGATTTTTTTTTAACCAAAGTCATTCTTGAAACACTATCATTAACTTTATTTTCCATTTGCATTTTATACCTTAGTCTCTGACTCAAGATGCCCTCATCCTCCACCAGAATTCATTGCAGAGGTGTCATTTATACTCTCACAGCTGACTCCCAACAGGTCTGCTGTGACACTCTTTTCAATTTATAAAGCCACTTTGGGCACAAACTGATCAATTTGGGTCTGGAACGTTGTTAGAAATGGGGGTCTCTAGTTGGCAATGGTTTTCACCTTTGTCCAAGTAGGGATCTTTGCTTTCTGTCAGCGTAAGGGATGTACGCCCTAATACATCCCCTTCTCACCCCCTTGGTAGCTTGACATGAGCAGACAGGCTTATCTCAGAAGCAGTGTGTAGAGCATTTGTGCACACATACAGTAATATAGTAAAAACACTACAAAGGGACACAACACAAGTATAGAAAAATAGCAAATCTTTATCTACACCAAAAAAGACCTAAATGACAAAAATCCCCCAAGATATCATAAAAAATAGGTTCTTCACAAAAATAAAGCCAGTAGCAATAAATAGCTCCACCTGTGGCCATTACTAGGTCGTGACAGCTGAAAATCCCAAAGTACGGTGCAGATCGCAAGATGCATGGTGTCAGGCCCAGAATCAAATGAACCCCAAAGGACAGTACCTCGGTAAACGATAAACAAAGATGGTGCACAGCTTTGGGGAGGTGTTGCTTCATTGGTGCTCGGTGGCATTGATTCCTTAAGACCACAGGGGAGGTGAGGTGTCGGTTCCTTACTGTGATGCAGGAGAGGAGAGGCGTTGGTTCCTTACTGTTGCCATGGAGGTGACGTCGTGGTGGTGTTAAGGCATCAGCTCCTTACGACGATTCGGGGTCGATGGATTTGGGAGGTCACCCTCGTCAGGAATCGTCTCCGTGATGATAAAGCACCGGCATTGTTGAGGTCAGGTCTGCGGTGCAAGTCTGGGCGGAGTGTTTTGAGCGTCACAAGTGGTGCCCCCGGCTCTGGTGCGGGCAGCGGCCTCGGTGGCGGCATCAGAGTTGGTATGGTGCAGCGTCTGTAAGCGTTGGGCTACAGTGTAAGTCAAGGCGTTGCACCGTGAACCTAATGAGAGGTGCCAATGGCTTTGTTGCAGGTCACAGCATAGCTCGCCGGTGTCAGTATTGCTATTTCCCTGCGAGGCAGCAGACACAGCAGTTCCTGGAGCAGGAGGACAAAGGGAATGAAGTCTTTGTTTCCCTGAGAATTCAGAACAGGAGGCAAGCTTTACACCAATCCCTTGGTGATATTCTTCAGGCAGGATACACAGCACACAACAAAGTCTTGCTCCTCTACTTTACAGAACCATCCACCACAGGCCAGCCCCACACAGCACACAGCAGAGGGGCAGTACTTCTTCTTCAGCTTTCCTAGCTCTTCTCCTTGGCAGGAGTTCATCTTGAGTCCAGAAGAATTCTAAAGTTCTGGGGTCTGGGATCCAATATTCATACCCAATTTTATTTTGTTCTCTTGTGTCAGAGAGACTCTTTGCTCAGTCCAAACCAGTTCTGTCCTCTCTGGCTCAGCTTCCTGGCAGGAGGTGGAGACTGCATTGTCCAAGGCAGACTGGGCCCATTCAGGTGCTGGTAAATCCCCTTCCACTACTCTAAGTCCAGGTCTATTCAGCCAAACCCTGACTCATTCAGGAAAGGAAGGACACACCTCAACCCATCCAAGTGGCTATCTGAAGAGAATGCACATCTCTAGCCACTGTCACTCCAAAGCCAGACAGTCAATCCACAAACCAGCAGAGGCACACAGGATGGCTAAGCAAGAAAATTCCCACTTTCTAAATAGTTCATCATCATCATCAAAATTACTTTATTCGGTATACAACAATACCATACAAGTACAGCACGAATAGAAAATCACAAGGATTGGGGTCTAATACAAAGATGCCTATACAATCAGTGCAAAAATGTTAACAGATGTCTATACAATTCATCTCAAATTATAAGGGTAAAAAATTGGAGGATCTGGAACTCCTGAACAGGTTGCATTTGGGGTAAGCCGGGAATGGAACAAGGGAAGTATAAGACAGGCATGATGGGAGATGGACCCCCCTCCAACATAGTTCATTGTAAAAACCATCATGAGTACTAGTGCAAAAAAATTAACATCAAGTGCCATCATCCATCATCTTTAGTGTTTCTCAATCTTGCGGCCATCCTTAAAAAGTTAACAGTGCAGAAAAGTGTAAAAACCTCTGCGGACAATTTTAAAAACAACAGAGCCACCTTTGCCTGTTTGAACCTGTCATTCTTTAAAATACGTTTTAAAAATAGCTTCCTGTGGTAAGCATAGAAGAGGCACAACAAAACAAAGTGGAGCGTGTCCTGCGGAGACTTTTGGTCGCAGCCGCAGGGGCCCCTCAACTCAATAGATGCTATGTACCCAGAAAAATTCCCCAGTGTGTGGTGAAGTAAGTTCAACCTAAATAGAGTCATTAAAAATCTGTCCTGTGCATTATAAAAATAGGACAGGTACGGTTCCATACCTCTGCTGGATTTAGCCAGGAGGTGGGCTCTCACCGACGGTTTTGCCAGCTCCGTGTCTTCCCTAATGGAAGCCATTTTCTGTAGGAATGCTGACTTGATAATAGCTTTATCCCGGGCTAACAATTTTGTCGGATGATTAAAATAATCAGCATGGCCCTAACCTGAGAGGGTCTCCCTTACGTATTTAAGCCAGGGGATATTCCTGCCCGGGCTCCCGGGTGATACCATCTGTTATTATCTGCTGGCATAAAACCGCTTCAGGGTTGGTCCATATTTTAAGCCAACAAATAAGGGGTTTCAGTTGAATCCTATCTCTGATGTAAGTGAGACCCAGTTCTTCATGAATCGAATGGGAGGGTGTAATCTGGGGGACTCTGAGTAGCCGCCATAGGAATTTATTTTCTTCGATTTGGATCCTCGATGGGTCGATGAAACCCCAGACCTCACTGCCATATAATGTTTTGGCATAGCAGATGGAATTATACAAGTTCAGGATTTGCTCAGGTGACCAGCGACCCAACCTGTGTGCAAAGTTCATGATTGCCTCAGAAGAGCTGGTTAAAATTCTGCATTTCTCATCTGACAGTATTTTAAAACAAATGCGACTATCAAGTAAAATTCCCAGATTAGAAAATGCCTGCATTTTTTCAAAACAGTGGGTGCCGATCCTATAATTACATTTCCTGCATGACCTTTTTCCCATCTCCATAATATATGATTTGGAGAGATTGGCAGATAAATTCAGATTCTTTATAAAGTTGACAAAGCCATCTATGAGGTGCTGAAGGCCCCGCGCAGTGCGTGACAAAAGCACTGCGTCGTCCTCGTAAAGTAAGACAGGGATCCCTCTTCTTCCTATCCTCGGACAGTCCACCCCTAGTGCTCCCAGCACCTTATCTAAGCCATTAATGTATAAAGTAAATAAAAAAGGCGCCAGGATGCAACCCTGTCTCACACCGCTATAGCATGGAAAGGAATCGGAGGTATCTCCCTCATCGTTGTATCTAACCTGGGCTGAGGTGTACTGATGCAAAGTACTTAAAATGTTGACCAGGCCTGTGTTGACACCCAAGGCCCCCAGTAACTCCCACAGTTTCTTGCGGTTGACCCGATCGAAAGCTGCCATGAGGTCCATGAATGCCAGGTACAACGTCTCATCACTAGCGACGGTGTACTTGGCTACCAGGAGGTAGAGATTAAGACATTGGTCAGAGGTTAAACGACCCGGCCTAAAACCATACTGGGTGTCCGAAATAATATCATGTTCATCCGCACAATCCATAAGCTGATTAAGAATGGCCCTCCCCATGACTTTCACTGTTACATCGATGAGGGAAATAGCCTTTAACATTGTGGGTTGTCCCTATTGCCCTTTTTAAAAAATCGCCACGATTATCGCAGTAGACCAGGATGAAGGCATGCCTGACTCCACTGCTGTGTTTATCACTCTGGTTAAAATGGGTGCCCACATGTCTTCCTGAGTCAGTAGAATGTCTGGAGGGATCCCATCAGGGTCCGGGGCCTTGTTCCAGGTCAGGCCCTCAATTCCCGCTTTTATCTCTCCCAGGGAAAAGGAGTTTGGGCAACCCTTGTGTTTCCTATCTCTACTGGTGGCGCTAGATTGCTCATGCTATCATGATTATAGAGGCCTTGAAAGTGCTCCACCCAGGACTCTGGCAAGACAAGGCATGCAAGCTTGGATATATTCATGTCTTGGAAGCAAGGTTTGTTTATTATTTTCCAAAATGCGGTTGTATCCCTTGATTCGGCTGCTTCCCTCAAATTCTCCCATGCCTGATGCTGCAGTGAGATTTTGAGGTGTTTTAATGCCTGTTTGTACCGCCCCCTGCAGGTGGACACCATTGTCATGTCTTTGGGGACAGTCTTTAAAGCTACCTTCAGTTCCCTCAAGGCGCTGGAGCATTGCCGATCGAACCACCTAGGTATGTCCTGTTCCTCTCTTGGTAGTCTACACCTAAGCAGGCCGTCGATACATTGGGCGACACCTTCAAATGCTGTAATTAGGTGTGCCCCCTCTACTGTTGGGTCTAGACACTTCCAGACCTGCTGATCATTCTCCGTAAGTAGCACCCTATAACATTTTTCACACTTAGTGTTAGACCATCTCAGTCTCCTTCCTTGGTCGGTGGCTAAAATTGTACCCCCGATCTGCTTTCGGTGTGGATGCTTAATTGAGTCAGGGTCCCTTATGATTAACACCAGAGGGTTATGATCACTAAAAACACTAAATTCTACATTAAAACTTATGATCCGGCACTTTAAGGAGCTCAGAACAAAAATAAAATCAATAACAGGGGCCCCTCCCCTTGCCTTTGAAAGTTGGGTGAATCCGATGGTCCACACCCACTCGGATGAGGTCCATTGTTTGTGTGAGGGCATTTATGCCCAGGAGCTTGCTTAACTCGCTTCCCTCCCTAGTATGTTCCATATGCAGTCCCTCTTCCCTTGGGCAAGAGGACCATTCCCCCTCGCTACTAATCAAGTGGGGGCACAAATGGCACTTAAAATCCCCATGTCCTGCCGGTGGCCCCCCAGTCAGTCAGTCTAGATCGCTTAGAGCGGAAACACTTTGGAGTGGCGCATATCGATTGAAAGAAGAGGCTAACTGACCCTCCCAAGTTGGCCTGAGTGGATGTCGCCTCAAGTCTTCACGATTATTTAAATGCATCTAGTCCCTATAAAAGAAACTGAGTAGGAGCAATCTAATACTTGTGCCACCCCCTCCTGAAAGATCCCCTTCCGTTGGTTATTCAGAAGTTCTCTTGCCAACTCCGGGTACCTAAAATTTAAAATCACGCAATCTCCCGGAAAACCCTTCCTGTTGTTTCCGATCCAGGACACTCTTCTTGCCATGAGGATGTGTCTATGATTTCTGATATTGAAACCTACATTATTAACCAGCCAGTGGACTGCTCTATTGATCATGGAGCGCGCGGTTTCTCCCCTCTCATCGCTGCATGCCGGGATCCCTGTCAAAACCACAGTGTAGGGGCTTGAGGCCGGCGGGAGGTCGAGTACAGGGAGGCCCGGGTGTTTGGTGCCTGGTCCGCTATTAATTACCCTGTTTCATCAGGTATAGCGGATCTACCCTCAGGGGGTCTAGTTGCTATAAGGGTATTGGGTCTATGCTCTAACCTCTCCTCCCTTGTCTGCCCATTGACTTCCCTGTTGCTTGGTGGACCTGGGGCCTTTCCCTTGTTTGTTCCCTCTATTGGGCCCTTCTTTGCCGCCTCCTTCCTATCCATGGGCCGATCGTGTTCATTGTTTATCCCCCCCTGCGCTTTCTTTCATATGGGCTACCTTGGGCTGTGTGCGGATCTCGGCGTCCCCCGCCCGTTAGACCTTAGCCCCCTCATCAATGAGGACGGGATACTACCTTGTGCGAGTAGCCGGAAAAGTTGCCCCTCGATCACATTCAGTCTCTCATACAGAGGCCCCAACAGGGAGGTTAACATTATATCCAGCTTGGACCATAATTCTCTATCCCTTCCCTGAATAATCTCTGTCTCCCTACAGTTCTGACACTGGGTAGAGGTTGCAGGCACCCCTTCTTCAATGACCCCCTTCACTTTGGCTCCTCCCCTCTGTCTTGATTTTTTCAGTATGTGATGTTCCCCTCTCCTTGAACTATTGCCTGGGGCCTTGGCGTCAGCTAAAGTGGTGGCCGTAGTTAATATGCCCTTGGCCTGCAAGGCCTTTTTGGATCGGGCGATCACCTCGCCGCGGTCCCTTGGGGTGAGCCTTTTATCTGACTCATCTATAGGTGTCACGTCCTCCTCTTCCCCTGACCCTACTAGTTCAGGTGTCATGGAAATGCGGCCTGTAGGGCCCTCCATCTCTTGTATGATGTTCTGTGTCTGACTCAAATCGCCGTCAATGAACTCGATGGCTTGTGGCGATTGACCCACCCCCTGTGGTAATAAGGTGGCGTGAATTATAGCCTTTGTAGTGTTACTGATTACCATATTAGATTGGCCGGGGGGATCCCAGTGAGACGGGATGTACACATAGCTATAGGGCCCATGGAAGATCTCTTGTGTTCTATTAGCTTGTCCAGGGAGAGTCTCTTTTCTGTTAACTGGATTTCATGAGTTAAAAGGGACTCAGCCCTTGTTAAAAAAGCATCCAGGGTCCCCTTTACTCCCCCTCCCCAACCACCGAGCTTACGGCTTTACGTTTACTCATTTTGCGAATAGTAATTTTGTAACAGTCTCAATAAATAACAAGAATGGGGCCACTTTAGGATGACAGTGCTCAGCACCTTGTGGTAAGCAGAGAGTCTGGAGTGTCTCAGTCCTGTACGCCCACTCTTTGACCGCCTCCTATAACTTGGCGGTACAGTGCTGGGCCAATAGGTGATGATGTCAGGCCCAACCCCCGGTCTTCTTCCAGATATATTCTAGTCCCCAAGAATTCTATAGATCTGGGTAATTGAATAACTAAAAATTAAGGGGGGTGGCCCAGCCTGGCCTCTTCTGGCCCCTGATGGGCGCGGACGGGCCCGACCTTGGCCCGGGCACGCCCGCGCACGTCCCTTGCTGCGGGAGGGCTCCGCGTCCTTTGAGGGCCTTCGGCGCCCTCTGCTGACGCTTGTGACTAGCGCCAGCAGGGCACCCTGGGAGATGTGGTCCTTGTTGCGGCCGGCTCCCTTCTCGGCGGCGGGAGTCCAGCAAGCAGGGCAGAAGGCAGTGGGTTGATCCAAATGAAGCCATTTCCCTCACGGCAATAGCAAACTGGTAAGCAGAGAGTCTGGAGTGTCTCAGTCCTGTACGCCCACTCTTTGACCGCCTCCTATAACTTGGCGGTACAGTGCTGGGCCAATAGGTGATGATGTCAGGCCCAACCCCGGTCTTCTTCCAGATATATTCTAGTCCCCAAGAATTCTATAGATCTGGGTAATTGAATAACTAAAAATTAAGGGGGGTGCCCAGCCTGGCCTCTTCCGGCCCCTGATGGGCGCGGACGGGCCCGACCTTGGCCCGGGCACGCCCGCGCACGTCCCTTGCTGCGGGAGGGCTTCGCGTCCTTTGAGGGCCTTCGGCGCCCTCTGCAGATGCTTGTGACTAGCGACCAGCAGGGCACCCTGGGAGATGTGGTCCTTGTTGCGGCCGGCTCCCTTCTCGGCGGTGTGGGCGGCGGGAGTCCAGCAAGCAGGGCAGAAGGCAGTGGGTTGATTCGAATGAAGCTGTTTCCCTCACGGCAATAGCAAACTGGCCTTGCCCGTCCCCTAAATAGTTGAATTTTCAAACACACAATATTAAAATCATCTTTGCTAAAAGATGGATTTTAATATTTTGAGTTCAGTCATACTAAACTCCAGCTTTATACCTTGTCCCAATGAAAAGATATACTTATAAGATGTTATAAATATACTCCCACTCTATCCTATGAGACAGATAGCCTTTCCATAGTCAAAAACGAAATACACTGTATTTCACTATCAGGACATGTCACATACACCAGTACATGTCTTACCTTTCACATTCACATAACCCTGCCCACAGGGGTACCTTGGGTCTATCTTAGCGGTGACTCATATGTAATAAGAGGAAAGGTTAGGGCCTGGCAAGTAGGTGCACATGCCAGGTCGACATGGCAGTAGAGACTGCATGCAGACACTGAAGTGGCAGGTCTGAGACCCCTTTGGAAGGCAGCTTGTGTGGGTGGTACAATCAGGCCCACTAGCAGCATTTGACTTACAGGCCCTGGGCACACACAGTGCACTGTACTAGGGACTTACTACTAAGTCAAACAAGCCAATCATGGCCACACCAATCCATATGCACAATTTACATAGGGAACACCTACACTGTGGCATTGATTAGCAATGACAAAGTGCCCAAAGCATCTAGACCAGCAAAACGAAATCCAGCACACAGCAGAAAATAAAGGAGAATGAGGCAAAAAGACTGGGGAAAACCACGCCCAGGATGCCAGGTCTAACAAACGTGAAGACCTTATCAGCACAGTGGACGCATAAGAGGATAGTAAACCAGGAAATATTCTGGCCCAGGTCTGTTGTAAAGCTTTTGGGCGGGGGGCATCAGAGAGAGGTCAATGTGAGATGCTGGGATTCGCAAACACTGGCAGAACAATATTGTTTTTAAACACATTGCAAACTAGAGGAAGGAATGGGATAGTCTTTGGTCCACCTTACGAGTTAGCCCTGGGGATGGTATGTAGATAGGGGTGAGGGCAGGCAGGAGGGCAAATGTCCTTTAATTTCAGTTGGGGTAAGCTTTTTCGGCTCTGCCATGCTGTGGTTTGCAGGTGGGTTGGGGGACAGACAAAGCTGGTTTGCGAAACCCCCCGCAACTCTGCTGAGGCCCATGAAAAAATCCATCAAGAGGTATTACGTTTCCTTCATTAAAGTTATTGATAAGCAGGGAGGCCACAGCCAGATCAGGAGGAACAATCTATCAACTGACCAGAATACCATTTTAGTGTCTTACACCTAGCTATCATTCGTGAATGGGATGCACTCCTTTAAGTATTCCTTTTTCTCTTGTTCATCCTTAAATTTCGTGAAGCGTGCTGACTGGTTACGTGCCCAGCCCCTGTGGCACGCACAACAATAACTCGCGACATTGGGACACTATGTAGTGCCCCCAACCATAGCACAATTGCTACTGCATATGCAATATATAAACCAGTGTTCATCATTGTAAATCTTTTCAATCCATCTTTTTACATTTTCCATTGCTTTTAAGCGTTAACCATTTTCTTTCCACATGTAGGGTAATGCCAATTTTCTAAGTTTCAAGTATTCCTGATGGGCCATCCGAACCTCTTCATTCAAGAATATGCACTGAAGCAGATTTCATAAAATAGCAGTTTATTTGCAAACCCAATGCATTTCGGGCATCCGTGGGCCCTTCGTCAGGGGTAACTAGAAAATCAGTTAAATAAATGTTACAATACATCTCTCCACAGATTATATACATAGTACATGTTAATTCATTATGAACTGATCTACAGACGTCGTCAAACAGTTCACTGACTAATTATGATAAACAATCACCTCGTGCTGAATCTACTATTTTTAACTCACATTAATCACTAGACTCGTATCAGCTGAATATCTATTTAAACAAGATGTTCATGACATCGCCATTCGTTCCTCAAAGTGCTCTCACTATTATTAACCCTCCTTGAAACACGACATAGATCCGTGGGCTAAATGCCATAATTCTTGTAAATGAAACGCTTTCCCGTGGCTCACTCCTCTTCTACATGTTAACAACTCGGCTACCCGCCCCGAACAATTGCTGATCTTATCATTCACTTAGTAGCAATTGTGCTATGGTTGGGGGCACTACATAGTGTCCCAATGTCGCGAGTTACACTTAGCTATGACATGTTTATGATTCTTCAGAGGTCAACCAGACCACAGCCCAACTCATAAACAATACACACATTCCCCTTTCTTATATAATTGATAACATTTCAAATAATCAAGTTAGAAAAAATTGGAAATGGACAGATATGGAAATTCTAGTTCCAACTCAAGAAACAAAAATAAAATGAAACGGGAAAGGGAAATAATACAAGCAATGAAGATAAACCAAGAACCAATTAACTTTTAGGGTTACTACAGGAATCCTGTAGAAATAGTGAATGTTAACATGCATAATACAATTTTTAGACATTTGACTAATACTAATATCGGAATCCTGTAGAACTATATGTGGAACACATAGTTATAAATCCAGAACTTTTATGAACTGCAACATTGTCTACTGCTCCGTGATGAGTCAGTCTAACACACACACATGCACACACACACACACACACCGCCCCCCTTCCCAGGTAGTACAGCGGTGCTGTAACAGTTTTCTGAATGGAGGTGCTGCCATCATCTTACATGACTGAACTCATAGGGATTTTGAAAAATACAACTGTCATACAAAGAATGGATGTAACAAATGAGATACATCTGTTAATGTTAATGATGTAGGATGTATCTGGTGGTGCATTTTGGATCACATTGTCTTAAATATACTATAAACGGGGCCGAACTAGCCGTAGCGGGCATCAGGCATTTATTTGTGTGGTTGGAAGGGTGGGGGCCAGTTTTGCAGCTGTGTGGGGCCATTTTTGTTACTGGGGGCCTGTTTTGCAGCGGTGCTAAAATATTGGCCCCCTGTGACAAAAGCAACAGTGCTTCATTCTTGTAACCCCTGCCCTCCTCTATTGGGCTGGTCCACCAAAATTGCCAGGGCTGCTTTGAGTTCCCAGTCCGGCCCTCATTACAAAGCATCACTGTCATATACAGACAGCATATTC
Source organism: Lissotriton helveticus (assembly GCF_964261635.1). Classification (NCBI taxonomy): domain Eukaryota; kingdom Metazoa; phylum Chordata; class Amphibia; order Caudata; family Salamandridae; genus Lissotriton; species Lissotriton helveticus. The sequence goes on along the minus strand of NC_136061.1, from coordinate 380,190,109 downwards.
TCCATTGAAATGGCTCCTAAATTTGCGATGTACAGTTTTACTGATAAAACCATATTGCACATAAGCAATACGTGGAAATCAAGTTTCAGTGAATATTTATTGTTTGCGCATCACCAAGGAGATCATCAGAGTTCATTGAGCGGATTGTTAACCAATGGGATGGTCACAAGGAAGGAAGCAAAAGCCTCTTTGCTCCCACTTATGTGTGTGATTCACAATAAATTGCTCAGTTGATATATTATGATCCTGTTAAAATCTTTTTCATTCACACTTCAGAATTACAAATAAAATCTTCATTTGTGATTTGCTAACCACTAATATATTCATTTGTGATTGCTAACCACTAATATATTGCAAACAAAAAAAGCAGCAATTTGTCGGAAGACACAGCCCGACATTTGACCTCTGTCATTTAACACACAGCAAATATGCCCCTAACCCCCTACTTCCAGCTATCTGATATCATTGACAACCCTGCTAGCTGTGTTACGGCCTGCACATGGGAGCAATAGCCACCTATGTCAAAAGAATGTTCACTCCATGCACACCCCATCTAAAAGTCAAGTTGGTGTTAACAGTAGGCCTATGAAGTGAAGATCTTTGGAGGCAGATGATGGTAGATCATTTTCAGCTGGCCTCGTCTGTGCAGACAACCTTATAATTCAACATATAGTTTGGAATTGTGCACATCCTTAGTCTTTTCTAGGGTATTCCTGTGTAATGTATTCAAATTACAGAATAAAGGAACCCTTATGTCAGAGAACTAGGGCATCAGAAGAAAGTTGTAAGGACATCGCGTGGTTACAAAATGACTCTAGTTATAAAATGAGGGTGTATTCTCAGAAATGGCTTATTTTGATGTAATATTAGAAATGCATCATTTAAGCATTAAAATCAAAGCTTACTCATCCTCCTACTACTCACTTACAAGGAACTACCAAGGCAAGTGCTGATATTATGCTATGTACATAGGTTCAAAAGAGCGCGTCACGCTCATAGGTAGCAACGGAATTCAGTTTCAAAGAAGGGAATGGTCTCTTAACTAGTAAACCACTTTCAATAATCTGGGGAGGAAATCTTTTATGACAGCAGAATAAAGATAAACGCACCTTCATAGAAGAGAATTCCATTAGGGAAGACAGTGGCTACTATAAGACAAAAATCTACACCACAGAATGTGCCATAGACCAGGTAACAATGTGTTTTTAGAGAGCTGTTAAGACATTTAAGACCAAAAGCTGTTTCTTGAGTTCATCTATGCTCCAAATGAGAATACTGCAATCTTCTTGGCTAATGGCGAAGCTATTTATGATCCTCACAGAACTGCTTAAAGTAGGCGGTAAAATGCAAATGTTTTGCTACTGCATTTTGGTTACAAAACATTCACACATACTACTGCAATTCGGTATTAGGAAGGGATACCCTAAACACGACACTTCTTAATACCGAATAACGAATAGGGTTTTGTACATTGAAAATTCTTTTTTGTAGTAGCAAACAGCCCTATTCTGCGAATCGGGGTGTTTTTGACCTCATAAAAGATTTGTACATCTGGCCCATAGTGAGGTGCTCAAGTGGCCTCCACTTACCAGAATTCAAAATGTGGGTCTTGGAAATTTTTTCAACAAAAACTGCTCTGAGAACCGACAGGAGACCGAGACTTACATGCAAGCTGATCTGCTGCAGGTGCATCGCCGTTGGGATTTGAGATTAACTTTGCAGCAACTCCTGCAACATTCATCTCCGCAACAGAAAATGCTCTTCATTGGGGCCTCCTGTCGGCAGTATCTGGCCTCGTGCAGCCCTCTATGGCTTGACCCTGCAGCCTCATCCCATTGGGTGAATCTGAGTTCCAGAAAAACTTCTAAGTCCAAAGGTAGAAATCCTCATCAAACTTGACGACAACCACCACCCCATTGACGATGACCAACACCCCATAAACTACGACAATCTCCTCCGCCTGAAAACCCAGAACTTTTCCTGTCATCTTCGATGGCTTCAGGGAGACTTTGTCCAGTGGTTCCCTGTCATTGACAACGTATTCTCGGGTACAGCCCAATCTACCTTCTCCCAAATTTTTTCTAGGAATTCCTTCTAAATCTGCAGGTAAGCAGAGAATAGGCCCAATCCACTCTTTGTGTCTGACCCGTGCTATATCGTGGTTGGCTTTAACTTTGCTCCGCTGTTGATGCTTTGATCTTTTAGGCAATAGATTTCACTAAAGATTTTTTTTAAACATAATTCCGGTTCCACTGATTGGATAATTCATTTTGGTGATATTTGGTTTACTAAAATTTACTCTATTTTTTCTAAATTGGTTTGGGATCTTTTTTTGTTGTGTTTTTACGTTATTACTGCCTACGTGCTGCATTAATAAATACAGATTGCCTCTAAGTTAAACCTGGCTGTGGCGCGAAGTGCTGAGACCGGCCGGAGGTGAGGCAGAGTAGGGCTGTGGGCCTCCCTCGGCGACGGAGCGCGAAACCAGTGCTTCCCCCCCGCTCCCCCGCTTGGAGCTTGACCGGGGCCCGGGGTCCAGAGGACGGACTGCCGGAGAGGGGAAGGACACGTTGCTGGCGGCCGACTGGAGGGAGTTGGTGGAACCCTACAGGTGCCATTTCTGCTGTGAGGCGTGCACCCGCGGCGAGGACCTGGTGGCTGCGGCGGGGGAGGCTGGGGTCGGTGCCTTCCCCCGTGCTGGTTTCCGCCCGGATTGAGGCAGTGTGGAGAGGCGCTAAGGCCGGACTGGCGGCGCAGAGTGTGACCACGCCGAGGAGACTCCGAAACTCCCCCTTGGCGCCATTTTGAACGCACTGTGGATGGACAGTGCCTGGACTCCTGAAGCCTGGAGGTGAGGCGGTGTTACCGAGGGGACACAGCGTGAGCCCGGGGTGGCGGGACCTCTCGCCCGCCCCTGCATCTCTCTCTCCCCTCCCTGTCCCCCCCCCATTGACGGCTCTGAATGGCAGACGGGGAGTTATACATTGCTCCGGGAGGGGGCACGAGAACAGTAAGGTGCCTGGTGGCTACACCGTGGAGAGAGAGACCAAGGGTGACTGAGAAACGGTGGAGCACAGGAAGGAGTACTGGCTCCCTGATTTCGCCGGACGTATGGCAGGACGGTGCCTGGGGACTGCTGCGGATTAGATTGCTGCCCTCGACAGACCGCGGGGAAGTGGTCCCAGACAGGGAGGAGCCTCTGGATTGGGGAGCCTCCGAGGAGGGTCCGGACACCGGGCGCTCTGCTCTTGGATAGGCCTGGTGCGGGCGGTGCTGGTCCCCCCTGCCCCTACAATATAACGAGGCTGAATACCCTGGGGGACGAACCCCCCTACGCTGCCTGGGAAGTGGTACCCATCCTGCGGAAGCGGGACTGATGCTAAGACTACACCCTGAGGGGGGGCGACCCGGCTATCAGAAGACATGGTGCGTAGAGGACCGAAACCTGCGGAGGGTCAGGGGGACTCGGATGGGCCCCAGCAGAAGAATGGAGCAGGAGACGGCGGAGGCTGTCCGGGGGCGGCGGAGATGGCCCAACCGGGCGCACAACAAATGGACAAGCTTGACCTTATCCTTCAAGAAATTAGAGACTATAGAATAGCGATGGAACAACAAATGGGAAACCTCACCACCAATTTCTCCCTTCTAAAGGCAGACCACGCCAAACTAGCGGAGAAGGTCAAGGACCAAGGACTGGCGGTTGCGGACCTCACACCCACAGTGACGGAACACACAACCTCTATACAGGAGCTGCCGAACCAGGTCGCATCCTTGATGGATAGGGTGGAGGATGCAGAAGGGCGAAATCTCTGTAATAATATAAGGGTGATCGGACTGCCGGAAAGATGCGAGGGGCGAGTGCAGCGGAGTTTATGGAAATGTGGTTCTGAGACCAGATTGCGACTGAAGGAATATCCCCACACTTCTGCGTAGAATGTGTGCATAGGATCCCGTCCGGTCAGCCTAGACCGGGACGCCCACCGCACTCTTTGATAGTTCGTATCCTAAATTACCGGGATCGGGATGTCCTCCTTCGGAGAGCCAGAGAGAAGACCACTATTCACTTCGAGAACCAGAGAGTGTCCCTCTACCCAGACTATACGAACATTGTGCAAAAACGGCGGGCGTCGTACCTGGAGGTTAAAAAGAAACTTAGGAAGGCTCAGCTGAAATATGCCCTCCTTTTCCCCGCCTGCCTGAAGGTGATACATGGGCGGAAAACTCATTTCTTTGAAAGTCCCTCTGATGCTGATGAATGGCTGGAAGTGATGGGCATTGATGGCAGCCAGGAAAGCTCCCAGATGGTCGCTACTGGCAAATCAATGGACGACACGGACCGTGCCGACCGTGGATCCCTGGGGACCGGGAAGGAGGGAGACCGACGGGGCCCGTCCCGGACGCAACAGCAGAAGGACCAGCTCGAGGATCTGTCGATAGTTGGAAACTTTAGAGAAGATGCAGCGAGAATAAATACGGATTCGGAGGACGGTACACTGCCATCGGACTCGGAGAATAGCGTGATCCTGTTCCCCACGGTCACACCACAAGTTGCGGATGAGATAATGGATAATTGACTGGATGGCTAAGACGCCCTGGAACGGTCCCCTCGAATGCACTCCACTGTATCCTTTGCCTATATTACACCATGCAGACCCTGTAATGGTTTTGAGTAGTTATATGATTGTGGGGCGGGGGGTGGATGTGGACTCTGGTGACCCCACCTTATATAATGAGGCTGTATAGAGAGGACACTTCTATGGGGTGATGAGCGGGACCTGATAAGTGCCCCGCGGCGACCGTTTCGAATTGTGCCTTGATATTGTTTATGTGATTGACTCTCTGGCTGGACTACCGTCAAGCTGGCAGCGCCTGATGAGAACAACATCATGAACGTGTGTGTGCTTGGCCATCCCCCCAATGGCGAAAGCACAAGACTTCGGATTTTTATGTTACACTGTTTTGAGTTGGGCTCAGTTGGGTTGCACCGCTGTGCCGAGTTGGTTCTGTTTTTGTTAGATACTTTGGGGTATGAATACTCCTGGGCGCTTCTCTGTAGAGACCATTGTAAACGACTACTGACACTAATAGATCTGACTACGATTGATCATGGCTGAGAAGACTGGGGTGTACAAGCTCATTACCTGGAATGTGCGGGGTCTAGGGGCAGTGCAGAAACGACACAGAGTCCACTCCTTCCTCCTCAGACAGCAGACACATATAGCCTTCATACAAGAATCGCACCTCACTACTTCGGAAGTACTCAAGCTGAGGAAAAAATGGAGGGGCACTGTCTACTCCACGTCATACTCTGCTTTTTCTAGGGGTGCGACCATTTGGGTTCGCCACGGGACACCTTTAGTGGAACTGGACAGGAGGGTGGACGATCAGGGCAGGTATGTTCTGGTGAAGGGCACCTTAGATGGCACACTGATAATCCTGGGCAGTGTATATGCCCCGAATTATGACCAAGTTAAATTCTTACACCAGTTGGGGGTGGCACTATTGTGGAAGAGGTGTGGCGCCGCGGCCAGGGCGACTGACGCTGGAATCTGGGGACCACGGTTCGATCCCCGGCTCCGGCGGCAGGTCAGCCCAGCACCATGTGACTCTGGGCAATAGCTCGCTTAATCTTCCCGACGGCCCCCCAGCGCCTAGAGACCCTTACGGGTGATTGTGCGCTTTACAAATGTGGACTTTACTTTACTATCAGACTGGGCTGATATCCCCTGGGTACTCGGGGGGGACTGGAATGCTGTGTTGGATCTGGACCTGGACAGGTCACCCCCCCCCCTCCAGACGGGCGGTGCCACGAAGCTGACTGAGATATTCGATACATGGGTAGATGGCTGGGGACTGACTGATTGCTGGAGAACACTACACCCCTCCAATAAGGAATACTCCTTTTATTCCCCTGTACATGACTTTCACACTCGCATAGACCGTTTCCTGTGTTCCCGAACTCTGGTTACGTCGGTCGGCTCCTCGGAGTATCTGGCGAAAACCTTCTCGGACCATCGGCCCCTAACATTCACTCTTCACTGGGGTAGAGTGCCAACCCCGGTATCGACTTGGAGTCTTAATCCACATCTCCTAGAAGATGGACCGTTTCAGGCGACCTTATCGGACGCCCTGACACACTATTTAGAGGACAACTGGGATTCTGCTTCCTGTAAATTGGTGGTGTGGGATGCAATGAAAGCGGTGGTTAGCAGTGATAGGCCAATTAGTAGGGGCCAGGCAAGAAATACACAAGAAATTGTGCGAGTTGGAGGACCGACTGAAGAGACTAGAGCGAGAGGCGAGTGTAGATCCTGAACGGAAAAGGGAATTACAGGCGGCATACATCGATCACGCAGAAACGCTAGAGTCCCTGCGGAGCGTAGATTTTAAGGCATTCCTGCGGAGACAACACTCGGAGGCAGATCGCTCCGGGGCTCTCCTGGCACGCTTGGTTGGGGATAGACCGGACCCACCAACAATTACACAAATCCGTAACCCGATGGGCGCCCTAGTGCACACTCAATCCGACATTAACATGGCATTTCATGACCACCTGAAGGCGATTTATGCTCCTACAGGCCTAGAAGATTCTAGAGAGATAGCTGAGTTTATGCGCGATCTCCCCTTTCCAGCCCTAGCGGCGGACACACAAAAGGCAATTGAGGGGCCTATCACACAACATGAGATACGCGCCGCAATTAAACACCTAAATAGAAATAAGACGCCGGGCATGGACGGGCTCCCAGTGGAGTTTTACTCGACCTATGCTGACACGTTAGTGCCAGTCCTGGAAAATATCTATAGGACGGCGTTTGAGGAAGGACACTTGCCGAAGTCCACCATGCAGGCCCTGGTGATCTCCATACCTAAGCCAGATAGGGATGCACTGGAGCTGGTAAATTATAGACCTCTCTCCATGCTGTCTACAGAATATAAAATATTGAGCAAGGCTATTGCCCTGCGGATCCAACCGCACCTGCCTGCTCTAATACACCGGGACCAGTGTGGATTCCTCCCTGGGCGTAATACATCCCTGAATACGAGGCGCCTGCACGCACTGATGGCTGCATCACCGACGGAACTGAACCGAGTAGGGTGCATTGCACTGGACCTGAAGCAGGCCTTTGACCCCCTTTCCTGGCCCTTCATGTTCGAAGCTTTGAAATGCTTCGGTTTCCCTGCCTCTTTACTGCAATGGATTCGGTTGCTGTACACCGATCCCACCGCCCGGGCGAGAACGGGGCGATATGTCTCGGCGGAATACCTAGTACATAGGGGGACACGGCAGGGATGCCCCTTATCCCCAATGTTACTCGTTCTGGCACTCGAGCCCATGGCCATTGCCCTCCGCCTGCACACCGAACAATTGGGAATTCCGGTGGCAGGGACATCCCACCTACTTTCCGTATATGCGGATGACATGTTGCTTTACCTCCGGGATTTGGAGGCGGACCACACACAATTGTACGACACATTCCGCAGGTTTGAAATAGTGTCGGATTGGCCATAAACCCGGATAAATCTGTCGGCTTTTATTTCTGGGACGCACCGCACCCTCCTTCTATACCCTTCGATACGTACCAGATCCCAGTGGCACAGTCCACTTTTAGATACCTGGGGATCCGTATATATAGGGCACCAAAAGACCAGATAGACGGTAATATCTCCAAGGCCTTCACTGGTCTTCGCAGCAGCATTGGGTTCTGGACCTCATTACCTCTGTCCGTTATGGGACGCATTGCGATAGCCAAGATGGTCATGCTCCCTCGACTATTGTATTTTTTCGTCAATCTGCCGGTATGTCTCCCACAGCAGGTATTTAACACGATAAACACTCTACTGACCACTCTCATATGGGGGACGGGCAGGAGGCGAATAAGTCTCTGCAAACTCCAGCTCGGCACCAGGATAGGAGACCTGGGAGTTCCAGACTTCCGGGGGTACTACTACGCCAGCCAGCTACAGTGGCTATCCTTTTGGTTGGCAGGCAGAAATCTCCACGAGATTGGATTCACGACAGACCGCTTAAATCGGGGTGAACTACATAGCTTACTGTTGCCGAAAAGTAAGATACCGCAGACATGTCACCCGTTGCTTCGTACGGCCCTCAACTGCTGGAAGAAGGCACTAGCATACACAGCGCCAATAACACCCTATGCTGGTAATATACCCTTACTGGGCATCCCAACGCCACAGAGGAGACTCACAAAGCAGACACTGCGCCACTGGACAGAGAGCGGGGTTGAGGAGATAGGGAGCTTTTTCGGGGACGACATCCTTCTCGATCACGACACATTTGTACAAGTTACGGGGACCCCTGATGGACTGTATTTGTTGCATGCCACGGTATCCCACTATATCCGGACAACTTGGGCGCCACAACGAACCCAACCACCTAGACACGAGCTAGTACACCTGCTGCCCTACATGGGGACTGGAGGGCATTTGGTGTGGTGGTTATACACGGGGATCACAACACACGCAGCGATACCCCTCACCTCGTTGCGAGACACTTGGGCACAGGATACCGGAGAAGAACTACCAGATAACATATGGCGGACTGTGCTAGAACACCCTAAAAGAGTATCACGGAATGTGAAGTTTAACTTTATACAATCCATGGTACTCCATAGGGCGTATTTAACCCCGGAGAGGATCCATAGGATGTTCCCCGACTCTCCCCACTGTTGCCCTCGGTGTAGGGCGGATGAGGCGGGACTCCTTCACATGCTCTGGGCATGCCCATAACTGAGGGGTTACTGGGGGGGGTATGTCAGACACTAAGGGAGGTTACGAGTATGCGGATACAGGAGACTGCCTTGTACTGCCTAGTAGGAACCCGCCACCGCCCTAAGCCACTGAAAGCCAAACTGAGATTCGTGGATCAAGCGCTTCTCTTGGCAACTAGGGTGATTACCATGAGATGGAAATCCCCCAGAGCGCCCAGTATAGAGACATGGCAGGGGGACGTAGTTAAATGGGGCCAGATAGAGAGCGCCACCCTGAAGAGGGAGGAGGACACTGGGAGGCGGGAGAATCCCATAGCTATGGACTGGGAGGTCATGCTGTTGGAGTTAGACAGACAGGACCCGACACCATCCCAGGGAGAGCGACCACAGGATACACACTGAAGGAGGGAGTCTGGAGATAATGCTACCAAGGTCAGATTAGGAGCCTAGGATTCTGTATGAACACAGTGACACAGTAGTCGGCACTGATGACCGGAGAATCATACCAATGGGAGACTTTTGCAAGGGGGGTTGGGGGCGGGACAGTTGGGGTGGGTGTGGGAGGGGACGGGTCTTCTTCTTCAGACACGTGTATGGATGTAGACGTTCTATATCAACCTCCCCGTAGATAGGTGTGCATCGCCACGCGCCGAGGGGCCGAATTGAAGGTATAGATGTTGCATAACTTCGTGACTATTGAAGGGGATTACCACTGTCTTCACCTAATGTTGGGGAGAAAACAGAAAACCATGAATGTTAATAATAAGACGATTATAGGTATGTTGTTGCCTTGTATGCACATTCATGAATAAAGTTTTTGGAAAAAAAAAAAGTTAAACCTGGCTGTTTTTGTGCCAAGCTAGCAGAGGGTGAAGCATCGGTTAATTTAGCGCCTTTTGTGGTTCACCATGAAAAGTTGCCTGGGTGGGGCTCCCACTCCCTCAACCAATAAACCAATTTAATTCAGTGAAGTATTACCTATTACAATTGTTATCACTAACAGATCATTGAAAGACTATCCATTCATGAGCCCCAAAGAACCCTACCCACCTTGCCATTAAAATTAATGGGAGAGTGTAAAATATGGTATTGGACAATATCAAGCCTCTTGTTGAAAAGATGACGAACGACTTGGCACAATGGCCCTTACCACATCTATTACTATGTGGCATAGTTGAAACTGTTAAAAAGTGTCCTAGAACAAAGATTTAAGGCATTCTTTGGAATGCTATGTTTACAGATGCCTGAAACAGTGCTGCTAAATAGACAACCACACGTAAAAACTTATGATTGGGCAGGATGTAAGCAAAGACTTGAACGTTTGTACTTCTACGCTACTACTATTGTCAGTGGACTCCAGCTTCCTGGTATGAGAGTGTACTATAGGGCTCAACAGCTGTCACAACTGAAGTTAAATTTATTAAATCTGTGAACATATATTCCTGGTTTGTCAGTGAGGAACACTGGCAGGCAAATGTGTCAAAACTCACACTAATATGCTACAGGCACGGTAATCTTGATAACCACTAAGCAGTTACTCTGTTCTCTGTTTAACATCTTGAGTAATTCGCAACACATTTGATGGTCAACAGGTTCCTCTAAGGCAGAATCCGAGGCTCTGTACTGACCACTCCTTCGCCAGCCAGAAGTCGATCCCTATGGGAATTTCTAAGCTCAAAGATTTCATGTATAACTTGCTGTCTACATTCCACTTGGAAGACTCACAGTTGTGGAAGTAAATCCAGCAGAACTGGAACTCTTGAATCCATTTGTTTGGTCTTAGATGTATACAGAACGGATGTCTAGGGATCTGGCTCAGGGCGTGCTGGTGCACTCCAACATGCTAGGAGCCCTCCTAATGCAATAAGAAATGTGTGATACAATATAGCTTCAGTCACACCAAGAATATCTTTGACAATGAAAGCCTCCAGTGAGGCCGTGTTTAGCCTGCTGGATGGGGGGACTGAACAATTTTGTCTCCAGCATTTCTGCTTGCACTCAACACAGAAGCTTCCTGCGCGCAGAGAGATGGTGGGCGATGCAGTGGTAGCTGGTGAATGAATACTTTGCGTCTTGGTGCTCATCTGTTCCCAACATGGGCTTCTGCTACAGCAGCAAAATGCCATCACTCACACTGCCTGACACTCAAACACCCAATGACTAATCTGTGGGTTGCCCCCACATGTGAATGACACTAACCAAGCCAATGGCTGAAAGGAGACTAGCTCATTTTTCACTCCATGTAAGCCAATCGTAGGATAAGCCAAAATGTGACACTTCAAGCATCCATTTGAGGAAGGGTGTAGAGCCAAGGCCCCTTTAGGTATTGCTACTATTAATATGACTGTTATAATGTATTGAGTTTAAAAGTATTTCGGCTAATTGAAGTGGGTCTTTGGAAACTGTTGACTAAAATAGGCATGCTTTCTTTTATTGTTGTTTTCATTGGAAAAACGGTGTTTAAAAGGTGGTCGAGGTACCTCAAACATGTTTAGAGAGTTTATCCTGTTTAGGAATATCAAGAGAATTCCATGGAAAAGAAACTGTATTAAAAAAGCAGAGGTAAATCACAAGATGAATTGGAGTGTTTGCATATTCTCCACCTGACTCTTAACCTCAATGGAACTACCTGGTCTGCAGATGTACCTTTGCTTCTCTGGTTCAGTTGCTTCAACTTCAATATAAGCATCATTGCCAAATGTCAATTTTTATATCACTATAATTGTAAATATTTAATATATCGAATCGCAACAAACTGCTCATTTGCAGCGACCAAGCTGACCCCAAGTTCAAACATGCTTATTTCACTCTTCCAAGAATCCACCGTCTGATATGTCTACGTTATATGTTTGTTTATTCTTTCAGGATAAGACCAACTTCACCTGCCAGACCTACAGCTCTGAGTGTGAGACTCAAAGAAACATGTCGGAGAGCTCTCCAAGTTCAAGTCCCTCTCCTCCACCTCCTCCTCTTCCACAGGACCAAATGCAGGGGGCATTCCAATCTAACCAAGGCATCCTAGCCAGTGGCAAATTCAAGGTTTGTCATGGGGAAATACTGAGACGGTACAGCTGTGAAGAAACCACAGATGGACGCTATGAGCGATTCGGCAAGGATGGGCGGGATCAGTTTCACCCGTACAAGAGGCAGTTCAGCGAGGACGTTTTCCTGGAAGCTCACCAACCAATGGTCCTTGCACAGCACTCATTTAAAAATGAGGAAAGAGAAGCAAACTTTGAGATGATGGTCACAAAGGAAGCCAATGAGATGGAGCGGTTTGCTGCACGTGGCCCTGAGGGTTCTGAGCCAAACTGGTACCTTACGAACCATCACTGCAGTTCACAAGTCATGGTGAGCTATGATTCTTTACTTGCACCATTTTGGATGTCCTATTAAGTGAGTTTCAGACATTTCAGGAACACAATGTTTCGGTCTCCAGGTAGGTCTACTATAAATACACAGTTCAGTAGCAGACACATTGTCACTAATAGCTCCTAATTTACACAGATATACAAACCAACTCAGAGTCCCTAGATCGCCCCAAATGTACTTGCAGACTGTAGTTTTAAATGTGTTACACATGCTCAAAGTGGGCCATTTTGAAATATGGTTCAGGGCTAAGGAATAGCCATTGTCTCTGCATGACTTGCTTTATCATTAGGGTATTGCATATGTTCCTCGAAAAATCGCTTTGAGAATTGGGCTTCAGGTGAAGCCTGGCCCATTCATTGCCCCCCACAAGAGCCCAAAGGCATGGGGAGCAGGTAACGTTACCCCAGCCAGGCCACATCCCTTTTCTGGATAAGCTTCCACAGCCTCTTCACCCCGCCCTGCAATGTCCACACCCTAGCCTATTCAATACCTTCTCAGAGCAGACATTAAATGAGACCAATACTCCGCATGGAATAGGGAATATATTTCAACGCAAAAGGTACGCATTCCCCATTCCGTGAGTTAACTTCTAATGGATGGAATAGTTGTGGGGACACGGATTGGAATCGTAAATTCTATCTGCATGGTATCTCGACAACTAAATCCCTAACTATGGCATTTATATACAGGGTTCAGTGCGTTGTCCATGGATGCCACACTTTATACACAGAGGTTGGTGCTGTGTCCCTGACAGTACCCACTGGTAGGTCACCTTATATTGACTTGCTTCTGAAAGACCATCTTAAACAAAACCAAATCAGGCTTTGAAGGTAACAACCAGCACCATGTAGGCCTGAAGTTGAAAGCCACAAAAACTTAAGGAGTGGTGGATGTCGTTGTAGGAGGACAGAGGGAGCTGGGGGATTCAATCTGTTGGATAGGGCTACCTACTGCACATAAAGTAGGCCTTGGTCCTCCCAATTCTAAGAGTTTCTTAGGATACATAGGGGTAGTTAGGTGAGTGCCTGGGAAAGAAGGTCGAAAAAAGAAACGGGCGGAGGAAGTTCTTCTCCGAACAGAACATTGCACTAATGTATTTTTGCAATAATGCTACTGCAGGGTTCAGAAGTGAAGCTAACGGCAAGCCTCCTGGTGAGACCCCAGCAGGAAGCGCGGGCGGAGATGTACCGTTACCAGCCACCATCCCAGCAAATGTACTGCTCACCACCACCATTTCACCAGGTGAGATCAGTGTCTGTGCGCTTGGTACAACTGGTTGCGAGATTCCAGCTTCTCGCTATGCCTCTTTGACTGCCTCTCCTGGACCAGAATGCTGTTTCCCTTGTATATTCAACTGTTAATTTACTTCCACTCAATGTGTAAATCCTGCATCCTCCTCCTACCCTCGCCACTTACGTATGTGCGTCGTAAAGGTATGCGTAAAGGTATGCGTTGTAAAAGCATGCATTGTAACGACGTACATCCGTGTGGTACACTTCCAACTAAATCAAGATATACACTTCGTGACTCTCACTGCATCGAAGTGTGACCTCCGACATCAGAAAAGGCTATTTGTGCGTCTTGTGTCATATTGCGCCGTACTGTATCCATTCAGCAGTGTCTCTCAAGTGCATGGCTGCCTTATGTAGCATAAGTTATCCTTATGGTGACTTCAGTCCTCTTTGGTAGATCTGTTATATTTAAAATTATAATTTATATCACCTACTGATTATCAGGGCAGAACTGAAGATGTGTCTTGTACTCCCTATGACGTGTTCTTCCCATATAAAGTATTAATGTTTCACTACCAGAATTTGGTCAAAAAAATATTAACGAATCCCATTCAAATTCGGTATTTCAAATACCAAATCGTAAACAGAGATTGCAATTTCTGCTTTCAACATATGTAAAAGCATTTTTTGGTCAGAAACGGCCTGAACGGCCTGAGACTGCAAAAATGCTTTGTACATATGGCCTAATGCTACACCTAACTAAAGAGCCCTAACCAGGGAAAACCTGTCTTGGGTAGCTTTAGTTCGGGTTCAGGGAGGACCTGGGCTGGAAGTTCAGGATGAACTGTTCCTATTGGAGCAGGGTCAAATGGTTGGGTTCCAAATGCATTCCAAATGGTTGGGTTCAAATTGAGGTGGCATGGTGCACAAAATAACAATAGACTGGGATGGGGCTCCAAGTAATTACAAGTGACAGAGATTTATTTATTCAAGCATTCCACACATAGTGGTCCATTAGGATGGCGGACGGACAATGTAATCCTGTCGGGGCCCGGTACCGTCCGCCTCAAGGGCGGAGGAACCGTGCCCCCAATTAGGATGCATCCGCCACAGTGGCGGGTGCAGCCCGCATTTTTTACATTGCGGCAGACGGTGCTTGAAGCACCGGCCGCCGCAATGCAAAAAATAAACGTTGTACATTTCAATGCACAACATGACAGGCACCGCGCGGTGCCTGTCATGGTGTACATTGAAATGCTGGGGGGTACCATAGGTACCACCCATGTGCACCCCCCACGCCCCCATTCACCCTGGGGGCCTGCAACGGGCCCCCAAAGCAAAAACCGTATGCATTTCCGTGGCAGCATTGCCGCCACGGAAAGGCATTCCTCACCGGCCATCCTAATATGGCTGGCGGTGTCTGATAGACACCGCCACCATATCAGCCCTTTTCCGCCGCAGTCGCAAGCCAACCGCGGCGGAAAAGCGGCAGACGGTCTTCCCCTCAATCCATGTTACCCCCGCCAATGTAATATGGCTGGGGGAAGAAAGGTGGCGGACGGGCAGGGATGGCGGACGGATCAACCTTTTTTCACCTTCAGCTGTCAACCTACACCACTTTGGATGCCTCCCTGTTTATACATTTAGGGGCCCATTACGATGTCGGGCGGATTGCCTCCGCCAGGCTGGCAGTAGCCACCGCCAGCCTGGCGGAGGCAATCTGCCCGACAACCACACTAGTTCCCCCCTGCCATATTAGTATGGCGGGGGGACTTCGGCGGACCTTGCGGCCGGGGCGGAAAAGGAATAATATGGTGGTGGTGTCTATGAGACTCCGCCAGCCATATTATGATGGTTGTATTTAGGTGCCTTTCCGTGGCGGCATGCAGTCTTCACTCTAGGGGCCCACTGAAGGAGAAGGAGAGGTGGGGGGTGCACACGGGGGGTACCTGTGGTACCCCCCTTCATTTGCATTTACAAAGAAGCAGGCACCGTGCGGTGCCTGCCGCTTTGTAACTGCAAATGCTGAAATGCATTTTTAGCATTGTGGCGGGTGGTGCAGATAGCACCGCCCGCCACAATGCTAAAAATACAGGATGTGCCTGCCACTGTGGCGGGCACATCCTAATACCCCCCCATGGGACCCCCGCCCTTAGGGCGGTCCCTATTACCACGAGGATGGCGGGCGGGCAAAGTCCACCAGCCATCCTAATGACCCCCTTTGTGCGCTAGGTTTGTCAGCCTGGAAAGATGCTATGGACCTTTTCCGAACTAGCCCGCACCTTTCAGGCTTCCATGTTCTAGGTTAGGTGTAAAGATGGGACCTTTTGACTGCCTTCCACCTTATTCTCCCCATCCATGTAATCAGAGGACCCCAGACATTTGTTCTTCTTGACTCCTTACATTAGGTGTTCATTCTCAGACTATATATCACTGAATTTAGACACTCAGTCTTAGCGGGGGGAAACTTCAAAACCCTTTCCTACAAGTCTTCCTCCTCGCCACCACCCTTAAATAGAGCACCAGCTTACTGTCCCTTTTGCTCAATGTCGCGGATTCGCCCACTCTCCCAAAAATGTTGAATCCAAGATTTACCTTAGTATCAACTCGAAGCACCTGACTCATGCACTTACATCTTCACAATATTGCTGTGTCTCTGGGCACTCCATAAAAAGATGAATATATTCTGCCATTTCCAGACCACAGTTCATACAGCTCACTGGGCCCCTTTCCCCCAGTCTTAAAATCCTTTTCAGGGACCAAAAGTTTCTATGAAGGGAAAGGAGATGGTTGCTACTGAAATATCCTGGATGTGCTGTATCATAAAGTGTGCACATTGATGCGTGCCTTAGGTCTTGGATCTGTAGCTGTGGAAAGTGGCTTTCCCATAACTTCTCTGGAAGTACAGACTCTCCATCTACACTTTCCAGGATCAACCAGTACCAGGAAAATATCTCTCTTCTCTCTGTTTTCGCCCTTTGTAACTGTTCTTCAAGCTCATAAGAGTTCCCATTCTCCCCTCTCAAACCTCAGGACCAACTCCTTAATTGTAGCAACTTAAAAGCTGAAATTTTAACCTGAGCTGTCTTTTGTATGTCTTCCCACTGGAGAAGTTCACCACCCTGTAGTCTCTGCCCCCCATATTGTATTCCTGTCTCCCTAATAGAGGTTGCCAGGTGATCTCTCAGGAAATCTGGTGTGCCCAGGGACTGCCACATTGGTGCGAATCTGATGTAGTATGTTAATTTCATGGCACTTCTAATCTCTAACCATAGGGGTCAAACGGCAGCAGGTTCACTCACCGGACAGCACGCCAGCACGCAGCTCCTGCCCCTGGGTTGGGAACGCTGTAGGTCTCGCCGCCATCATCCATCCAGGAGCGGCCTGAGACTACAGCTCCCAGCGGGCTTTGCGTGTACTTCCTGTGTCCCGCTGTGTTCGCGCCCAGAGGCGCTACAAAGCCCAGCCTATCCCTCGGTGGAGCGGGGGTCAAACGGCAGCAGGTTCACTCACCGGACAGCACGCCAGCACGCAGCTCCTGCCCCTGGGTTGGGAACGCTGTAGGTCTCGCCGCCATCATCCATCCAGGAGCGGCCTGAGACTACAGCTCCCAGCGGGCTTTGCGAGTACTTCCTGTGTCCCGCTGTGTTCGCACCCAGAGGCGCTACAAAGCCCAGCCTATCCCTCCGTGTCGCGGGACGCGCGCGGGTGACACCGGGCGGAGCCCGGGCAGAGGGCGGGCCGTCTAAGGACGATCAGGGACGGGTCGGGCCACGTCCCTTTCATCATGGGTAAGCGCAAACTGGCTACAGCGGCGGCAGGTGAAGCAATCGCTAAGGTGCCTAAGTACACAACTAGCATTATTACGTACTTGACTACAAAGGTGGGGGAGCTATCGACGCAGATTGCAGAGTCAGAGCGCGAGTTGGGTCTTGCCACCAGCCCTGGGGCTGTTAACACATCCAATGCCACTGTTATAAATTGTATCCCGCTGGAGCCTAGGGTTATTATTGAGCCCTGTAGAACCACCCTGCCACAATCCTCCACAGCTCTTCCTTTCCCGGTGTTGCCTGAAACTGTGATACCATCATTCCCTATGACCCCGGGGGATGTAGGAAGGACTGCATCAAACCAGGAGGGGCCGCTACAGCCTATTTATGTTACTGAGGAGTGTATCTCGGCCCTGTTGGAAAAACTGTTTACAGATAGACTGGAAACCGCTTTAATCCAGATTGCCTCTGACATCACTGAGACACTGAGGGATTGTGTTAAGAATCTTATGGCAAAATGTGAGCGCATCAATGATGCCCTTAATACTCGGGCCACCTCTTCCCTTATACCTATGGCGCCATGTCCTACAGTTGAGCAGGTTTCTGCCCCTAAGGTTGGGGGTTCATCCACAATGAGGTCGGCTGTTAACTCTATAGTGATCACCGATAATCCTGTTCAAAATAAAGGGAAAGTGGACAATGGGATATATATTCCCACGACGATGGCTGCTCCCAGTGTCAATACCTCTGTAAGGTCTAGAGGTCAGCTGGGGGCTGTGGCAAGAAGAACACCTCCATTAAATCTACCCCCGGAGGCAACACCTTTTGTCGCAATCTTGGTTAACGTGCCTAAACTTGAAGATGGGGAGGTGGAACATCATGACACTCTTCTTAAGCACGTTAAAAAATGGTGTAATGCCAACTGCACGGGAGAAAGTAACATCGCAGATAATATTGTGACAAGCAGAAGGGTCAACTGGGTAGGCACAAGCAAGAAAGAGGTAGTGGGTGATTGTGTCATTGTCAATTTTAAATCTAGAAATGTTGCCACCCGCCTCTTCTGGGATGACTCCCCTGTGGACCCTGTAGGTAAGGGTGTTCGGGCGATGCCTCTTGGCTTTTTTTATCCCCGAGTCCATAGACCAGGTACTGCGGAGAATAACAAGTCACATTTTACTGAAAATACTTGGGCGGAGGACAAACTTATTTCACCTATGTTTGCTAATGATTGGGTGACAAAGCCTTGTAAGGGCAGTGGCTCAGTTAATTCTGTAAGGAATATTCCCCCAAATGATTTATTTCTGTCAAATAGGTACACGGCCCTAACCGATAGAATAGATACTGAATGACTAGAGCCTGAGTATGAAAACCTGACTGTCCCATGCCAAGGTTATGCAGAGGTTAACCCGTCAGAAGTCATGGTTAAAACTGCCATAAATGACCCATTAGAATCGAGCAGGGGGCATATCAGGTTATTATCATGGAACATTGCGGGTTTACGGGCAAAACAGGATGACCCGATTTGGCTACAACAATTGAAGGAACATGATATAGTTGCCCTATAAGAAACCTGGTCAAAAGATAAGGGTTTCTGGGTAGATGGTTATATTTCATTCTCTGTTAATGCCCAGAGCTCCACGGCGGGAAGGGATAGAGGGGGTCTGCTATTCCTTGTTTCAATCAAAATAGCAGGGACAGTTAAAGAAGTCCCTAGTTCCTCTCACTTCTTTCAGTTGGTGGAAATTAATTTGAAAGACAAGAACAAGTTTGTGTTTATAAATTGTTATAACTCCATGCAGGGGGGGGCCCCTAATTTTGTTTTAGAAGGTTTATCGGCCTTTTTAACAAATTATATGTCAAAACAAACCACTTTTGTTCAGCTAATTATGATAGATGATTTTAATGTTCACCTGTGTGAGTCTCACTGCCACATCATAGATGATACCGGCCCAGATTACACATCGTTGCCACATTTTGAACACAGCCCTAAGGGTGTGGCAATGGAAAACCTGTTATCATCTCATGATTTATATGAACCAGGATTCTCAGATCCAACAAATCGTGTGGTCACGTATAACGCAAGGGGGAGTGAATCGATTATCGATTACTTTTTCATGTCCCCGGGGCTTCTACGCTATGTATTGTTTTATAATGCAATTGTAAGCGGGTTCAGTGACCACAATCCGGTGTTGTTGGTTTTGGACGCCTACTCTGGCTTATGCAAAGGGGAATTGAGGCCCTCCTCTGCAAGGGATGTAAGGAGCAGAGATCAGGGAAGGCGCCTCAAATGGTGTAAAGTCTGCCCAGAGGACTTTCATGGTCTAATTGAGCAACATATGGCAGCCGAAATTGAGAAATGTAGGGATGGAGAGAGGAGGGGGGGGATGTTGTTAGTGCCTTCGAAGTGATTTGTGCCAGAGTAGAAAAAGAGCTCACAGCCAAGCCAAGGAGGGGCCCTGCACCAGTGTTTAGGTGGTTTGATCGCACTTGCTCGAAGTCACACTCGGCTCTTTTGAAAGCCCTTAGACAATCCCCTAGAGATAGGTCTTTGGTGGCACAGTTGAGAAAAGATTATGCAATGGCGATTAAATCACGAAAAAAGGCCATTAAAGATGAAGCTTGGGATTCTTTAATGGATCCTACAACTCTTAAACAAAGTTCCAAATTTTGGGCCATAATTAATAATCCTCTATTTGCTCAAATAAATAATATGGATCTTGAAATAAACATCCCTGAAGCAGACTGGATTAATCATTTTTCTAATATATGGCTCAAATGATATAGTCGAGTCGTTTGCAATACCCCACTCCCCAACCTCCCCTACTAAGTTAAATTTCAGTAAAGCAGAAGTAGAGCTGGCAATTGTAGGCTCTGCTACTAATAAAGCCCCGGGCCCAGATGGGGTACCTCTGGATTTTTATAAACTTAACCCTGAGTTGTGGGCTGAGTTTTTAGTCAATGTTTTTAACTGTGTGCATGAGGGGGGTTTGCCAAAAACCTGGGCATGTTCAATCATAGTACCCATTTTCAAAAAGGGCCAAAGAAGTGACCCCAAGTGCTTTCGACCAATTTCTTTATTGGATTCCTCCATGAAGATTTTGGGCAAAGTTCTGCTAGCCAGAATTAACAGTTGGTCCCTAGACAACAATATTCTAGCAGATGCCCAGTACGGGTTTCGCGCAGGCAGAGGAACAGAGGACCAATGCTTAAATCTTCATTTGATAATTTCGAAATACACTACTGTTAAAAAGGGGTCAATTTTTGTTGCTTTTATGGACCTGTCCACGGCCTTTGATTTGGTTAATAGAGCCCGGCTGTGGACCATGTTGTTAAAATTGGGACTTGATCCTCCCCTTGTATATTTCTTGGCTGAACTACACAAGGATTTAAAAGCTTCTATTAGAATGGACCAAGAAGGTAACTGCACAGCGTGGTTCAAATCAAGTAGGGGCGTCCGGCAGGGCTGCATTCTTGCGCCCATGCTGTTCACTCTTTATATAAATTCTTTAGAAAAGACTCTTTTAACTGCTACCTTGGATATTCCGCGTGCAGGGGATACTCGAATCCCTGTCCTTCTGTACGCGGATGACGCAGCTCTGATAGCTCGGACCCATTTAGGTTTGCAAAGACTTTTAAATGCTTTTAATGAGTTTATGTCTTCACTTGATCTAGTGATAAACAACTCCAAATCTCACGTCATGGCTTTTGGGGCTGTCAAAAATAACTCTAAACAGTTCTACTGCAATGGTGACGTGATCACTAATATCAAAATTTTTACTTACCTGGGTGTAATTTTTGACACCAAGGGCAGCTGGGCTCCCCAAATTATAGCTAAAACCAAAGCAGTTAGGAGCTCGGCTAATGCTATTTTAAGTTTTTCTAGGAGACTAGGTGGGAAACCAACTGGTGCTTTACTAAACTTGTATAGGGCAAAATCTGCGGCAATAGCCAGGTATGGTTCAGGTTTGTGGGGCTATGTGACTGCCGAATCCATTCAAAGGGAAGAAAATAAGTTTCTCCGATCGATTTTAGGGCTTCCCCAATCTGCAGCCACGTTTTCAGTTCACCAGGAACTGGGTCTAGGGTATATTTCCGATACCCTTTTAATGGCTCCTATTTTGTTATGGATAAGGACCTGGACCAATAACAATCTAGGTTTGAATCACAAAATACTGGTGGACTGTTTAAATTTGGATAATTCTAAAAAAATTGCTTGGCTCTCATACATTCATAAGTGTTCCTTGGACCTTGGTCGTCCCGATATTTTTTCGGTCCCTCATGGTCTAAGGAAATCTGATCTAGATTGGGTCAAGCTCAACTTTGTTAAATTGAAAAATGTGGAGAGGGAGGAACCCCAATTGACTAAACCCATGGTCAGAGCCCATTTTCTGACCCTTACCTGCCTTACTATACAACCGTATCTTACTATTGTGAACATCCCTTTTCATAGGTGGCTTCTGGTGAAACTTCGGTTTAATCAGATTTATACGGTCCTTTGTGATAATCAAGGATGGTATAAGGAGGAGGACGCCCCTGTTTGTAATTGCGATAATTTTTCTACGCAAGACAATATGCACTTTATGTTGTTCTGTCATTTTTTTACTGAGCCCAGACAGAAATACCTGGTTCCTTTACTGAAAGATAAAGCCTTTCATCAGGCAAAACCTGCCCTCCTGTATCTCCAATTATTGGATTCTGCTTTGGCTATGTTTAGTGTGGCCAATTATCTTGTTGCTGCGGTCCGGATCAGGAGGAGAAGACTTAAAATGTAACATAAGGGTTTTGCATGAAAGGATGAAATGGATAATGTTTTTCGTATTTTTACATTTTTTAGCCAAATATTTATTCCTTTTATTATTGAAAATTGTGAAGATACAAATTGCCTTTGATGCTCTTTTTAATTGTTTTTAAATTGTGATTATATTAATTGTTCTATTGATCTTTGTAATCTTCATGAATTTGTAATGCCCCTTTTTTTTTCTATTGTGATTGTAGAATGCTTTTATGATTTTTAACTAAATCGAATAAAGTGGTTTTTGACTTGACTTGACTTGACTTGACCTGACTCATGCACTTACATCTTCACAATATTGCTGTGTCTCTGGGCACTCCATAAAAAGATGAATATATTCTGCCATTTCCAGACCACAGTTCATACAGCTCACTGGGCCCCTTTCCCCCAGTCTTAAAATCCTTTTCAGGGACCAAAAGTTTCTATGAAGGGAAAGGAGATGGTTGCTACTGAAATATCCTGGATGTGCTGTATCATAAAGTGTGCACATTGATGCGTGCCTTAGGTCTTGGATCTGTAGCTGTGGAAAGTGGCTTTCCCATAACTTCTCTGGAAGTACAGACTCTCCATCTACACTTTCCAGGATCAACCAGTACCAGGAAAATATCTCTCTTCTCTCTGTTTTCGCCCTTTGTAACTGTTCTTCAAGCTCATAAGAGTTCCCATCCTCCCCTCTCAAACCTCAGGACCAACTCCTTAATTGTAGCAACTTAAAAGCTGAAATTTTAACCTGAGCTGTCTTTTGTATGTCTTCCCACTGGAGAAGTTCACCACCCTGTAGTCTCTGCCCCCCATATTGTATTCCTGTCTCCCTAATAGAGGTTGCCAGGTGATCTCTCAGGCAATCTGGTGTGCCCAGGGACTGCCACATTGGTGCGAATCTGATGTAGTATGTTAATTTCATGGCACTTCTAATCTCTAACCATAGATAAGCCATTGCCTGTAATGCGTTCAGTCTCACTTTTTTGTAGAATTGTACATCTCCGAACCTGTATAAAAAGTAAGATTCACCCCTTACACATCCTTCAACATGATTTTAAGTAAGCTTCCCTTGGCTAATTCATCTTTAAGTAAGTGCCTGAAGGTCTTCAACTGATAGGGCCACTCATAGATCAGAAAGTCTGGCAATGAGACCCTACCCTGCTCTTGTTTCCT
The DNA here is from genome assembly GCF_964261635.1 of Lissotriton helveticus. Lineage (NCBI taxonomy): Eukaryota > Metazoa > Chordata > Amphibia > Caudata > Salamandridae > Lissotriton > Lissotriton helveticus. The sequence continues at coordinate 380,167,059 of NC_136061.1, read as the reverse complement.
ACGTAGCTTCTTCCACGAAATTTGTGGGCCGTTTAACACCCAAATGAAGGAGTTAACAGTACCTTGCAGCCTCCACAACCACTCTTTTTTTAAATACATGGGGATAGAATTAAAGAGGAAGATGAATTTTGAGAGTATAGTCATTTTTATCAGGTTAACCCTCCTAAAAATAGTTAACAGTAAATGTGACAAGCTAGCTAGGAAACTGTTAGTATCTTGAAACACTTTTAAAGTTGAATTCTGCAGTCTTTCCTATATCCTGTGTAATTTTAATTCCTAGATGTTTCATCTCTCTTTTAATACCTTGATTTACCTCCCCCATTTTCCAAGCTATTGTTTCCATCTTTGAACAGTTTAATGCATATCCGGACACTCCTTCAAAATATGGTCACAGGTCCTCAATTACTGATAGGGAGGCCTGCAAGTCTAATGTATATATCATCAGATCGTCCGCACATAGAGTTATCTTTTTTTCCCATGTATCGTACTTAAAGTGTCTTACGTTTTTCCCTCCCCTCAACGTCATACACAGGTTCAATATATAAGTTGAACAGCAGTAGGGAGAGAAGACATCCCTGTTTCATCCCTCTCTTGATTTTAAACTCAGTTGTTAATCTACCATTAATAAGTATTTTAGTTGAGGGATTTGTGTATATTTATTGAATTACCCTCCGAAAGTTCTCATCCAGATGATTTCATCACAGCATTCAGTGCTCCCCACAACCCTACTCTTCTCTCTCCCCGTAGAACACTCTCATACTTTCTCATGGCCTATGAAAAAGCCTTTTTTTTAGTGCTCGCCATGGAATTTGGACTCAAGTAGAAAAAAAGAATAATAATTAATTGGGCAGATTGACTCCTGATGGGTTCTTTGCTTTCCATGTATGCTAACCCTCCTGTGATGCATACCCACTCTTCATCACCTCCAAGCACCAGATGCTCAATTTCATGCACTTACCAAAAGAATGCATATCCTTTTTCAGAATGCTGATGCCATTTTGGGAGAGGGTCAGATGATTTAATTACATGTACTCAAGAGCCAGGCAGTTACACCAAAAAATTGAGGATTGTGCCCATATATCCTGGACATAAATCCTGTAGATCTCCGGGCAATCTGAATCAATCTCATTTTGCACTGTTTCACTTTGAAGGTTGTCTTGGAAATAGGTTCCATCCATGGAAAGACCTGAAGCTGTTTCCCTGACCCGTTTATCCTTTCGACTTCTCCTTTCACGTTGACTTCTCGGAGTCGGTATGTGAGGTTTTGGCATTTTACAGTCTTTGTTGAAACCAACAAGCCGGTTAACCCCGGAGCTGAAGATGAATGAAGCACCTCATTTTTAAGATCCATTTGTGACCATTTTGCAGACACCTTCTTAGCTCTGCCTCCTTAGTGGTTTGCGGACGTAGTATATGAACCAATGTGATGATGATGATGATGATGATCCACAAAACGGTTGATCGCGTTATTGTTATGTTGTCTGTCTGATTTAACATTCACTCTGACATGAGGGATGGAAGGAAAATTACAGACCAAGGTGGCCTGCTTTGAGCTTTAAAGTGTTTAGGAGGTGAGACTGCTTACTTATACTATCTGATAATCCATGTGGGATCCCAACCCTTGTATCCCATGAGTTCGAGACATTGAACTGTGTTGAAAAAGAACTCCTGGTATCATGTTAGTTCTCTTCACAATAAGGCAACAGATTGTTTTGCAATCTGGTAAAGGATTATTCATTGCCTCAGGTTGGCAACTTCCGACTCAAATTGCCCTCATGCAGAGTCTGGCATTTGGCACTATGAAGTGTGCATAATGTCAGGTGAATCACTGTCCTGTGGTGATGAAATCTGGGGGCAGTGGATGATAGTCAGTCCCCGATGGATACATACTTACGAATCTTGCAGCAGGAAGCACATCAAAGCACTAGATTGATTTGACTGATGTCAACGTCAATTTGTTGTTTTTTACCTGCAGCCATGGATTGCGAAGGATATCTGTTGTATTTTGCAGCCTTGATCAACCACTCAAGTTATTGACGGATACAAATCCACGATAGACTGTAGTGTAGTTCTAATATATCCCTATAGGCTCTGCGCATTGGAATAATATCTTCAATAGTATAGACGTAGGACTGCGGTTAACTAAGTCTTCTACTGACGATATTAGACTTAAAGTTATGTGTGCCAGCTAGCTCAGAGTTCACTAGAAACTTTCTCGAATAGGCAAGGAGGAGTTTAACCTCCCTGGATAGACAAGAAGGGATTTAGTTTCTGACAACCATAGAACATGACAACTTTGCTCTCCCCTAATCAAGAGTATATCTCTAGAGTCGTGTGAAAACAAAAGACGACTATTTCACTCAGTCAGTACGTGCATTCTTAGTTTCACCAGTTTGTAGAGAAATAAGAGATGGGCGTGTTTCAATAAAAGATGTTATTTATTGATCAGTCTCTTTTCTCATACAAGAGAAATGAATCGCTATTATTGCAATACTTATAGTTAAGTAAAGTGCATACAGTAAAAACAGGATTATAAAATAATACTGTAAAAGCATTGATATGGTTTCTTAGCCATATGATACTTAAAATGGATAAAAGATATACATACATATATACATTTGACTAATCATACTCAACTGGTGCTTCTAACTACGCCTACCCCAGTGTACCTGACCTAAGCCTAATACGTGGGCGGGAGTAAATAAGTAGCAGTTTAAGTTAAGTTTGTTTTGCCAAGGATCTGACTCAAGAATTCTCTGCAAGGGTTTAGTCAGTTTAGTACCTGGGATTTAGAAGGCTGGAGGGTTGGTATCTCTGTCTCAGGACTCGATATCCCAGTTACCCGCGAGGGCGGCTGGAAACGCCGGAGGCTGGATTTCTCGGCAGGAGAAAAGGCAGCGTCTCTCTCAGCGCGTCAAAAGGGAGGGGCAACGTCCGTGGGCTTCTCTGCATCAGCTGGGCTCTCCGGCAAGTAGCGCTGCTTCAAGCTCGTCACCACCGTGTCCTTGCTTAGGGCAGCGTTGGTATATTTATACCTGAAAGGTGCCGAGTTTGACGTAAGGATGGACATAAGACGTCAGTAAGAATGTCATAAGGACTGGTCGTGCTTACATTCTTTTCAGGAGTTCTTGAGCGAAATCAAAACAATAGCTGCGGGGGATTTCCCAGGTCTGCTGGAGGTTTGATTTGTTTTGAGAACTCGGTGTGCTTTCTAGGGGGCTGGAGGGATAGTGCTTGCTTAATGTGACAGCATGCGCTATGACCTAATCTGAAAACGGGTTTCTGTGCCGTTGTATGGACATTAGTGAATTAATAACCGGACAAGGGTCAGAAATAGGAGTATCAATATAGGTACCTAGATAAACACACTACACCCACTCCACGATTTTATGTACATATTTACTAACCTAAGCAATAGTAAACATAACTAACAGTGCATGTGTATACCGAACCATCCCCAAAAACATTTTTTCTTTTTGTATTTGAAAAATGGCGTACGCGAAATGCACGAAATGAGTATAGGTACTGTATGCATTTAAGCAGTATAATCATTCAAAAAGGAGATGCATATTTGATATCAGCATGAATGATTGGCGAAATTACACATGAAATGGCTCTTGATACAGAAAAAAAATTGCGAGACCATCTCATCACATATAAACACAATTAATTGCATATAAACTAGAGGTTGAGGTAATGTAATGTCTCTAGTATGCCTAAAAATAGAAGTTCTGTTCTCTAAGAATAGTTTTACTTTAAGCAGAAGATAAGTGCCAAAAAAGGTAAATATTTTGGAATTGGGAAAAAAGTTTTTGTTTTTCAGGGGAGAAGAGAAAAAATAGTTCATAGTCACTTTGTTTTCAAAAACCGAAGGCCAAATTCAGAGTTCAGGGAACGCCGTGTGCAAGTTTGTTTTTAAATTCATTCTCTCTGTTCCGGTGAAAACATCATTTCAGACAGACTCTCGAAAAAACAGTCTACAGCTTCTGGTGAAAGTTCGACTAGGTTGGAAAATGTCGCTATCATGCAGTCATGCGCATGATTGCTTTCAATGATGGTTCGATCAGAACTGCTTACAGAAGGTCGTACCTGGTCGATGCTGCTTTCATCTTGTACTTCACTACCCTTCAATCGTAGTGGTGAAGTCTCCACGAATGCCGTCATCAGGATTGGTAGCCGCTGGGGACAGCACAATGCATGAGCCTTTACTGGACACAACAAAGTATCTGCATCCAATGGTACGTCCGATTGTAGTGTAAGACAGGTGTCCAACACGCAATCTTCGCCGCATAGCATGCACCTTAATACAGGCATCACACAATTCTGCCAGATGGGTCTGAATGAAAGAAACCAGGTCATATTTAGATCTCGTAGCCGGGCTAAGCCAAGGACTTTAGTTATGCGGTCCCGGTAGCGGATAGCTAGGATTGTTTCTTCCATTGTTGCTGGAGTCTTGTCTGTGACATGGCTTGCCATAACGAAGCAAGAGTAGCAAAAATAAAATGCCTGCTACGAGTCCCAACAGGAGTGGAAGTCCGCCAAAGATGGAATGGACGAAATTAGGAAAAATACCCAGGATCGCTTTGAATGGTGTTAAAGCTCCTGAAAAAACTCTCTTAAATACACTTGCGATACCACTTGTATCAGAAATATTTAAGATTTCGTTCAGCATTTCTGCGAAGTGTAGGGGGCAATTTGTTTATAACATTGAATGAATCTCTGCCGTTGTCCTTGCAACTTGGAGATCATACGTTTCTTTTGATGACGTCAACTGGGTTGGCGTCTGTAGGAGCACAGTCTTCATTCTGCTTAAAGTATCAATTCGAATAGAAGAGATTTTAAAACTGGGCCATAACCTTCCCTCCCTGTCTGGAGCATCATTCGGGAACAATACTCTTTCACAGCACATGACCCTGGAAGTCACGCTTACAAGATAAGGTTTTCCTGGCAGCAAGCCACAACATCTGTGATCTACAATTAGAATGGAACTCCCGTTCAAAAGTCTTCTAAAGAATGGTTCTATTTGTGTTGCAGGTGTGCCTAACTGGTGACAGGAAAGGTTATTTGAAGACCCTTCACAGGCCCCATGCAAACTTATACCCTGACACAGAAGTATGCCATTTAGTGATTTTTCGCAATTATTACCACTAAGAAATACACTCTGTCCTTTATTACTGACATGTGTGTGTATAGGGCAAGTTCCATGTTGACTTAATGTATCCTTTACCCAACCATTCATACTTGCCTGCCTGTATATATTTAGCAGTATTGAAACTGGAAAGTTGTTATCGGTATATTTATCATCCCTTGTATTATCCATTCAATGACAGGTCGTTCTGACATTGTCAATGGTAATCTCTCAAGTTTTTCAATGCTCAGAATTGTATAGTCAGCACCCTTTTGTGCCAAACTGATTTGTTTATCAGTAAGGTTAAAGATATTAAATAGTGACGTTGTGTTGATTAAACGCCAAGGCACATAGCCTGAACGCAGATTTTGTAACGTCCAGCCAAGCTGTACAATAGAACGTAATTGAGACTGACCGTGTTGCAACATCAGTAAGTCTTGCTCTATTATATCGATTGCAGAAGATACAATACTGTCCAGTGAATATATTCTGGAAGACAGAGTCATTAACCCATCGTCTACAACAGAAAGTGATTTTTCCAAATGAACACGGTCAATTTCCCGTATTTTTTCTGCTGTCTCAATTTGAGTTACTTTCCAAGCTTCGTTGTAAGCTGCATATATAGAGGCCGCTATGAAACGTTTTTGACGCTGTTTGCGTGGTCCCATGATGAAATCACGCAAGTCAGCACCTTCTTTAAGTAAAGTTAAGTGTTGCTTAATTTCTGACAGTGTGGATGTATGTAGCCATTGAAGGCAGAGTTTCCCCACACTGTAAGTAGTTACAATCCCTGGATATTGTCTCTGGAAGTATCTTGGGTCTGGCCTGGTCAATGTGAACCCCTGTATTTTGTTCAGGAATCTATCTTGACAGTTATTTGTGTCTGTGGGCCAGATCAACCATTGTTTCCAATCAGGATGTGTTCTGTTTTGGTTAAAAATATAGGATATGTCTATCTCAACATCCGTAGTGCTATTACTGTTAGGTGTTGGTTTTGGAATAGACGGTTTATTTAAGTCTTTGATTTTTGCTAGGCCAAGACAGGTAGTCTGTAGAATTGTGTCATTCAAAAATATAATTTGTTCTGGGATCATGCAGGCTCTAAATAATGATTCTATACCTTGCACTTGCCAATCTTTTGTGCCCCAGATCGTTTTCGTTTCAATGTTATTGTTCCAGAAGTCAAAACCGAATGTATTCATTTTTTCAGAAAATGAGTCCGAATATATCAATTTTGTGTTTGTAAGCATGGTTTTCACCCCTGTCTTATTTAACAATTTGAAATAAAATGATTCTGCATTACTTGTGTTAAACCCTGAAAAGTATGAATATTTATCAAAAAATGTCCTTGAACTGCCTTTTGGTGGAGTTGCACAATGTTCCCATTGGTTAAAATTTAAAACATTTCTAGGTTGAGAAGATTTATGCAGAAAATGATTACCATAATGGTTGTAACAAAACATTTGGTCGTAATTAGATGAACCTTGCAAATAATCATGTTCTGTAAATTTAGCTGACATTACTAGATCAGACATCATATCATTAATACTTTCAAAGTCCCAATCATCAGCGAATGTGCTTGGTTTTACAAAGTCACTCAATGAAATCTTAAATTGATGAGGATACTTCAGGAGCTCAACCGGACCATATATTTCGTAATCAGTTTTGTCCCATGCTACCCCACCGGGTATAGGATTGGCTGTGAAGTTTACAGAGGAAAGTTCTCTTTTCTCGATGTGTGAAGACTTGTGTGGTTTCAGGACCAAGTTGATATTCTAACTTGCTGTGTCCATTGTAGCATATTTTCCCTCAATGAAATGTCCCAAGCATAGTACCATGATGAGCCAAAGTATGAGGATGAATACTCCTAGTGCCACCCAAAGTTCAATCCATGGAGAAATCAGATAGGTTTCTTTTAGTTGATGAAAGAGTTCTTTTGCTTTGTCTTTAAGAGTTGTTGTTGTTGGCTGTTCCTCAGGTTCACTCAGATCCTCAGAAAAATCATCGAAGTTGATGAAGTAGCCTGATGCTGTTCTGTCAATAGTTTCAATTGCTTCTGGATTCCTTTTTGTTTTTGGAATTTTCTTTGTTTCATTAGCATAGTCTGTGGTTACATCATTGTAGACTGGTGTTTCTTGATTTAAGATTTTAATTTGGGTTTCTAGAGGTTTAAGTTCCATGGCTTTGTTGCATAGTCCTTTTTCTTTAACTGTAGGTTTATCGATTATGATTAGTCTTTCAGTTTGAACCTCTGTGTTTGCAGCAAACTTTGATGTTCTGCTACTTCTTGGGAGTCCACTTGGCCTACTACTTGTTATCGGCCACATGATTGTGGTTTAACCAGGTCGATGGATACAACTCGGTTCTCCTTTTTACCAGCAAGGGGCGGTAGTACTACTGATCTTGTCCCGTTGACAGACAAGACAGGAACTGCTTTTCTGTAAGAAGGCCCAAATTCCTTCTTCACCGCGATCTTCTCTCTGACCAGATCCCCGATTTTTGGAATCCAGACAGGCCTTGCTGGGACAGGTGGTTTCTCCTCAGTGGTTATTGGCTGCTGTTTCAACTTTATGTTGCTCAGGTCTTTTCTTGTTTCGTTTAAGTCCTGTAAAATAGCCAAACGATCTTTGATATCAAAGCATTTTTCTTTAACCACTGAAGTTTGACTGTCGAGGTCCTGGATTAACTTTCTAGTCCCAAACAATAGTTCGTACGGACTGAGACCTTTCAGATAATTTCTTGGTAGATTGTTAAGACTACGTTGGACACTTATTAAATGTTTGACCCACCCAGCTCCCGAACCTAATACCTTTGCTGTTATAGATTGCTTTATGTCACGGTTTTTTCTTTCTACAATTCCGTTTCCCTCAGGATGAAAGGGACAAGAGTACCGCAATGCAATGCCCATGCTGGTCATGGCCTCCTTATAAGCTCGAGAGCTAAAAGCAGGACCCTGGTCAGAATGTAGCTTGCCAATTGCGTATGTGCCGATAAAGACTCGCAAATCTTTTATAACAGTTCTGGCGTCAGCCGATCGCTGGGGCCACATCCATATGAATCTCGTGCATGAATCCACTGCGACCATGATATATTTATAGTTGCCGTCCCTTTGTAAGGGACCGCAGTGGTCCAGGTAGACACAGGCTAATGGTTTATCTGAGATTAGAAGGGGCGTCTGGGCTGGTCGTTTCACTGTTGATACCTTCATTCTTTGACATATTTCACATTCTAGAACATAGTTCCTAGTTTGTCTCCTCATTCGTGGCCACCAGTATCTCTGTTTTAATAATGATACTGTGGCTGAAACGCCAGCATGTACAGAAGCAAGCCCTTCGTGTGCCGCTATAATGAGTCCTAACCTATGTTCCATGTTCGGAATTGCCCTATCCCCCACTCCAGGGATTCGAGCAAATGGAACGTTATTAGCATCAGTTATGTATGAGTACTTTACTGGAAAGCCTTTCGGGAGTGTTTCTATCGCATCTTTTACCGTAGCACTGACAGCCTGTAATATTTCGCTGTCTATTTTTGTTTTTGACCGGGTGATGGCAGCTACGGAAGCCGTTTGCACAGCTGCCTTCGCGGCCTCATCAGCCAATGAATTCCCTGCAACGTGAACGCCATCACGCTGATGACTCAGTGTATGTATCACGTGAGTCTTTTGTAGTTCTTTTTGTAAAAGAACCACTTGTTCCCAAAGCATTTTATGCTTGATTGTGCCACCTTTTGCATCTTTAAAACCGTTCTGAACCCAGATTTGCAAGTATTCATTGTAAGACTGAACGCAATAGTATGAATCGCACACTATGAGTGTGGGGAATTCGCGATCTGTATTTTCAAGCGCCATTTTAAATGCCAGTAGTTCAGCTCGCTGAGCTGTACAGTCTCCTAGGGATTGCGTTTTAGTGACCACTGGTTTAAATTTTCCTTCGTGCCAGCGACCTTTAACAATCGCGCATGCAGCACTGTAAGCTTGTTTACCCCCAACTGCGGGTTGTGCTGATCCGTCCGTATATATTATACAGCCGTAATGTTCTAGAGGCAGAATTTCAGTTGGCAGAGGACATTCAAATTCATATTGGAGAAATTCCTGTGTTTTTAAATTAGGGTCAAATTCGTATACCACGTCTGTTGCAGCCAGGGAATTAGCCCACTGTATCCATCTCGGATGTAGTGCTTTAGCATTCGGAATGCTTGCCTTTGTTACCGCCTCCAGGGCTGGTATTGGTGTCACGATGATTATTCGTTTACCTTGTGCTAGGGCTCTTTCTTTCGCTACAGCAGTCTGTGCCGCGGTTAGAATTTTTTCCGTTGGGCTAAATTTCATTTCAGCTTTTGTGTACAAGTGTGATTTGTATGCTATTGGTACCGTTTCTCCCTCATTAGAGGTTAGGTATGTGAATCCGCATCTTCCTGGGATGACTCGGATTACAAGGTTGCGTGTGTTATCGCATGTTTGCAGTCTTGTTTTAACTAACATGTCTGTTTGTAAAGATCTCAAAATTTCTGTGTGTTTTTGAGTCCAATTGATTCTTTTAAAATCTGGTTTTATTAGATCATAGAGTGGTTTAACCCTCTCTGCATAATTTATAATGTAAGTTCTTCCGAAATTTAGGAAACCTAGAATTGATTGCAAGTTTTTCAGTGTTCTAGGTGCTTGGATTACAGCACATTTCTCTAGGAAATTGTCAGCCAGGCTTTTGCCTTCACTTGATAATTCATATCCTAAAAATAGGACAGTCAGATGGGCAATTCTTGACTTTTTGAAGTTGAATTTTTAACCCTCTGCTGCAAACCCAAGTATTATGGTGTTCACTCTTTTCAAGTGAGTATCCAAGTCATCATCTGTTAGATAGATGTCATCGACATAAGATAATGCCTCGTCATCATACATTTGTAGTAACTCTGTTACTCTCGCTGAGAATAATCCTGGGCTGTTCTTGAACCCCTGGGGCAAACGACAGAAATTTTTCTGCGAGCCATTTATTGAGAAAGCGGTCAAATATCTGCTTTCTGGTGCTATATTTTGACAAAAGAATCCATTAGAGATGTCTAATGTTGTTTTGTATTTTTTGCGCACTATGCTATTCATTAGTGCGGCACTGTGTGAGTTTTGTACCCCAAACGTTTTGCAGCATGAGTTAAGGTGTCTGTAGTCCAAAACTAGACGATATGTATCATCTGGTTTGGAGACAGGAAACAAAGGATTGTTCATTTGTGAGGTGCATGTTTCAATCACCCCCTGGTATTCAAGTTGATCTAAGATCTCCCTGACCTGTTTTTTAGCTTCTTGCTTAATTGGGTACTGCCTCTGTGAAGTTGGTTGAGATTTTAACTGGATCTTGTGAGGAGGAGAGTCCTCATCTCATCCCACATGATTTTTATATAATGCAGGAGCTTGGGCTACTGCCCACTTTCTTGCAAGTGTATATTTTTTATGTATTGGAATGTGATTTGAGAAGGCAGGCATAATCATTTCTTCGCCATGAGGGCACTTCCTGACAAACTCTGGTGGCCAGTCTTTTTCAGCTAGAAGGATGTCATAACCTTTGGAGAGATTATCCCAAAATAGACCCCTTATTTTCCTAGTCTTATCTCCCTCTATACGTAAAGGTATTTCATATATTTTATGAGGTTTGCTAACTCTGGTATCTGCAGTTTCCACCTGAATGTATTCATTCGTGTCCACTGTCTCCAGATGATTCATCAGGATCTTGCGAGCTATGCTCACTTCAGCTGCGCTGTCTAGCATTGTCTGAGCCCACTCTCCGTTTTTCAGCTGTGTCCTCAGGATCCTCGGCATGTTTGATTACTTTAATACTGGCTACCTTCTTCTTTGGAAATTGGAACTTTTTATTTTGATGAGCAGGTTCCTTGTATTTGGACTTGACGTGCTCTTCCCTGTGTTCTGACCGTCCTCTTCTTTCTGATTTCTGTGAGGAAGTCTGAAAAGATCGAGATGGACGTGTATCAATATCTTGATATCTATCAGGTTTTTTCAAATTATCCCTATTTCTAAGGTTGTATTTTTTCTCAGAGGGCTCCCTCTGGGGAGACTTGTGTCCTTGGTCTGGAGATCTTTCTCTCCGGCGAGGAGACCTTCCTCTGGACTGGAATTTCTTCTCTTTGGGGGTGGATTGTTTATTTCCATCCCAGTTCTTTTTTGGAGTGTTTAGATTATTTTTTAATAAATATCTTCTCAGGATTTTCAGTTAGTTGGGGTTTCACTGGTTTCCCACCCAAACTATCTCTTCCTAGTTCTTCATAGGATTTTTCTATGATTCTGGCGAGTTCAAAAGGTTGTTCTGCTATATCTGTTTCTTTCAATCTTTGGCGGATCGCCACAGTTGCTGCTTCCCCCTTTATGTTGGCTAGTAATATTGCCGAGACCTGCTTGAAGTCTTTCAGTAATTTCATACCCAGAGCAGGTTCTGGACCGTATTCATTTTGAAACTGTTTTAGCACCTCTGGTATTACCGCCATGGACGGAACACCATGTGTTTTTGTGTAAATTGAAGCAAAGACTGTACCCCAAGTGTCACAATCCTCCACATGTGGAGCGATCCCCATTGGAAGACAGATAGTCAGAATTCTGTGTTTCTCAGTAGGGGTAGTGTCCGGAAACACTGCCTCTATCTGAGTGATTTTTTGTGCTAACCAGAATGGAATTTGTTCCCTTTTAATGGGTACTTTACCTAGACAGGACTGTATGTTCTGTGGTGTGATTTTATTTGTGTTCCCCTGATGAGGGGTCAGCTGTGGAATTTTAATAGCTGTTTGGACTGTTAAAGTCCGCATTACATATTGGACTAATTGTCTGTGTATTTTAATCAGTTGTTTTAACTGTGCTAAAAGTTCTGGTATTGACATTTTTTCAATGTCTGGATGTGGTGTGTAGCTGGCTAGAACCGGCCACGTTGCTCCTGGTCTACCTAGTGGACCGAGCCTGGTGATGTGATCATTTTGTTTTAGGGCGCCTTTAAACCAGAGCAGGTGCTCTTGGTATTTGAGTGGTATTTCCACCTCCTCGAAAGGGGTGTACTCATCCGGAGGTTCCTCTATCTTGTAATAGTGGAACTCCTTTGTTACAGCGTTTGCTGCTGGAAAATTTATCCATGAATAGAATACCTCTGTCTGCCAATATTCGTGTGCCTCAATTACGAATATGACTGTACCACCTCTCGATGTTAGTCCATTTTCTATAAGTTTTAAAGTTATAGTTTTTCTTATGCTGACCGGGATGAGTATTGCATCCGGGTCTTGCTGTAGGAGACTTGTGTCATCCGCTAGGAGTTGAGCTGCTAATCTAGCTGTCTCCCTATCTCCTTCATTGTCTGACATTTTACTGACAGGAAGGTTTTTTGTTGCAGATCAGGTTTCCGCGGAAACAAAGATTAGATGCACAATATTATGGAACAGTGTATCCTTCAACGTTGAATAAACCAAAAACTATACATAGGAGTCTCCTCCTACTAAGTTTGGCGGATTTCACCTTTCACCCACTCCAGACGTCTTTGGAGGTTTATGGGAAAAAGGGGTCTGTGTGAAAAAGCACGACTGAGTTACTCTAATGTCTTGCGTTAGATTTATCGCCTATCCAAACCGTTGGGCACCATGTAGTGTAGTTCCTATATTCCCAATAGGCTCTGCGCATTGGAATAATATCTTCAATAGTATAGACGTAGGACTGCGGTTAACTAGGTCTTCTACTGACGATATTAGACTTAAAGTTATGTGTGCCAGCTAGCTCAGAGTTCACTAGAAACTTTCTTGAATAGGCAAGGAGGAGTTTAACCTCCCTGGATAGACAAGAAGGGATTTAGTTTCTGACAACCATAGAACATGACAACTTTGCTCTCCCCTAATCAAGAGTATATCTCTAGAGTCGTGTGAAAACAAAAGACGACTATTTCACTCAGTCAGTACGTGCATTCTTAGTTTCACCAGTTTGTAGAGAAATAAGAGATGGGCGTGTTTCAATAAAAGATGTTATTTATTGATCAGTCTCTTTTCTCATACAAGAGAAATGAATCGCTATTATTGTGCAATACTTATAGTTAAGTAAAGTGCATACAGTAAAAACAGGATTATAAAATAATACTGTAAAAGCATTGATATGGTTTCTTAGCTATATGATACTTAAAATGGATAAAAGATATACATACATATATACATTTGACTAATCGTACTCAACTGGTGCTTCTAACTACGCCTACCCCAGTGTACCTGACCTAAGCCTAATACGTGGGCGGGAGTAAATAAGTAGCAGTTTAAGTTAAGTTTGTTTTGCCAAGGATCTGACTCAAGAATTCTCTGCAAGGGTTTAGTCAGTTCAGTACCTGGGATTTAGAAGGCTGGAGGGTTGGTATCTCTGTCTCAGGACTCGATATCCCAGTTACCCGCGAGGGCGGCTGGAAACGCCGGAGGCTGGATTTCTCGGCAGGAGAAAAGGCAGCGTCTCTCTCAGCGCGTCAAAAGGGAGGGGCAGCGTCCGTGGGCTTCTCTGCATCAGCTGGGCTCTCCGGCAAGTAGCGCTGCTCCAAGCTCGTCACCACCGTGTCCTTGCTTAGGGCAGCGTTGGTATATTTATACCTGAAAGGTGCCGAGTTTGACGTAAGGATGGACATAAGACGTCAGTAAGAATGTCATAAGGACTGGTCGTTCTTACATTCTTCTCAGGAGTTCTTGAGCGAAATCAAAACAATAGCTGCGGAGGATTTCCCAGGTCTGCTGGAGGTTTGATTTGTTTTGAGAACTCGGTGTGCTTTCTAGGGGGCTGAAGGGATAGTGCTTGCTTAATGTGACAGCGTGCGCTATGACCTAATCTGAAAACGGGTTTCTGTGCCGTTGTATGGACATTAGTGAATTAATAACCGGACAAGGGTCAGAAATAGGGGTATCAATATAGGTACCTAGATAAACACACTACAAGACAAGTAGCAATTACTATAAAACTTGGAGAATGCCCTCTGAGTTGACTTCTGGCTGAGCCACAGCGCTTTGAATTGGAGAGGGCTACACCCCACTTTGGAGCCAAAACTTTTTCTGTGCTTTCGAATCCCTGGAAAATAAATATGCATACTGCAGATCTATGGCAACTATACAATTCTCCTAATGAAGCTGCAGGAAAATTAGTCGTAGTGCCAGCATCCTGAATTTTACTTCTGGTCAGTGCAGACAGTATGTGAGGTCAGTCGCCATTTTAGTACCTTTCTCTAACAGTGGCCTACATCTGACCAGAGCCTGTTGCTTGTCATTTATTATCTTCACAGTGGGAGCCCTTATTTCTCTTCTTCCTTCTAAGCGGCAGACTTCCTTGGAAAACATTCCCAATCCTATGCATCCAGATCCTTGGGAAATAGTCTGTGTAAAATATTCTGTTGTACTGATAGGATATTATTACCTACCAATCATATATCTTGGCCTCATTCTGGTCAGATTCTTCCACCATCCCCATGCCTTTTTCCTATCTCAGCCCTTGTTTATCTGAGTTATTAGTGTAATTAGTAATTAGCATCCATTATATCAGTAGGGGAGCGTTTTCATCAGTGGTCCTGAGAGGAGATAGCCCTCATTTGGTGAACACTCCTAGAACTCCCTAGAAATATCTGAATATTTTTTAAGCGCAAGGCAAACATGACTTGTGTACCCACTTAGATGTTCAATCGTTTCCATAGCAGTGGGTCCCTATCTATCTCTCAGTTCAGGCAGCCCAAGACAGATGCCTAATCCTTCCAAGTACTTTAAAGTCACCCATCCACTGAGGGTACTCACTGGTCGCCTTTCTCTGCTAAGCCACCTTTAGCTATGATTTAATTACATTCAGAGTGAGACTGGGAAGTTTAGTAGGCATCTTTCCATAATAAAGTGTGGGTAGATAGCCTTTGTCAACCAAAATATACTTGATAATTTTAAATGAAGGTCCATTTTGAGAAATGAATGACCAATCGTGACCAACTGGGACACAGAAAAGTGTTTGAGAATATGAGGAAGGGAAATTCCATCCTCAGATACAGTCTCATTAATGTGTCTAAGTATATCCTGGACACACCCTCATCCTAGAGCCTGGATATCAGGAGCAATAACCTTCTTGGACAAGTCATGCGGTATCGAAAAAGGTGTGTCCCGCATTATGTAGAGACATTTAGTCAGTGTGATGAGTTTGAACAGTGCCACCTTTCCATGTTAAGAGCGTGTCACTTTCCTTCAGTGCATTGTGACCTCCCTATAGTGATTCAATAGCGTGGCTAGATCACTATCATAACAATCGTCTTAATATTGTGTAATTATCACTCCTTAGCCTTTAAATCCTCTTATCAACATATAAAGAACAGGATAGCTCTATGCATTTGGCCTCCACCCATTTAGTAGGAACATCACAGATTTTTCACAGATGATTCTGAAATCATACTGGATACTTCAAACTCATATAATATCTTACTAAACACATCTTCAGGAGCAGTGATGTGTAAAAGAGCGACATCCACATAAAGTGAACTGAAATACTGTAATTCAAGTCTCTGTTAAAACTAAACATCGTAATCTATGGATCCGCCCAGATCAAACAGGCCAGTGGGGAAAGGGAGAGAGAACAAATAATCCCACCTGTTTCGCCACTTCAAATGAAAACTGCATCACAAGACACCATTTACCTTGATCAAGGTTAGTTGCAATGTAAAATATTTTTTTAATGTATTTTTGTTGTTTTTAGACATGAAATACCAAGAAGACAGGTTGACAGTTGTGCGCAACAAGCGGCCATTTCAGCGAATACATACTACAGATATGCAAGATCAATTCCATAGGGATAAGTGCCTTTATGAAGGCATAAAAGTAGACATAGCCAACACATGAAGGTATTACTAAGGCTATTTTGGATATCTAACCAACTTATCTCTAAAACCAGCCAGGTCCCACCATCCACTGCAACATAAAATGCATCAATACAGTCACCTACAGTATCCAATCCATAGTATGCCCTCCCCAGATCATAATGAATTTACAGGGGCAACCTCTACTCCGGTACATCACCTTCTCGGCCGCATATAGAGGTCCATTCTTCGTTGCCATTCCTGGAGGGAGGAAGTCTCCAGGGCGCCCCTGTACCTTGCTGTTTCTCTCTTCGCCAACATTAGGCCCAAAACACTAAACAGGAGTTTAAATTGTAGGAGGTCTACATCATTAGGGATTCTTAATAAAATGTATTTAGGGTCGAGTGGGAGCGGCGCATTCAGTATGTGTGAGAGGTCCCGGATGATCTTGTTCAAGTATGCCTGCATGTGAGGACAATCCCATATCATGTGCATAAAGGAGCCTATTGCTTATGACCATCTCAAAAATGCAAGTGTGGGAGCTCTACCCATCGATTGTAACTTTTGGCGATCTTGTATAGAACCTTAATTTGGATTATTCGTAGACGCATTTTGATCGCAACCTCCCGGGGATGCCTCAACTCTGCCTCCCAATCAATGCCCTACATTGTACCCAGATCCCGGGTCCATTTCTCCCTCAAGTGTTTCAACAAGTCGGTATGTTGTTGTTTATAGTTTTGTATGTCTGGGATATGGCGCCTCTGCCCAGTGCCTCCATCAAATTGCGCCCCTGAAGGTGGGCACATTCCGGGATGTCCTCCCCATCTAGCCGCTCTACCTGCCAAGCATGGTGCAGCTGTGCATACTTTAGAAATTGAGTATGCTGTAACTGGGATTCCCGCCTAATCAAGGAGAAGGACATGAACATGCCGTTCTCGAGTATGTGACCAATTCTAGAAATGCCTATTGTGTCCCACCTCTCAAAGTCTCGAAGCTTGGAGACCTCCCTCAACCACCTAGCCCTCCAGAACAGTGTTTTTCGGGTAATCTTGTTGGGACAGCCCAACGTTCTCATTGCCCTGTGCCACACCAGAAAGGACACCTGCGTTGCCTGTGCTAGGCTCTGAACACTGAATGCCTCCGCACCCATTTAGATAATATAAGTGTGTTCAATTCTCCAGCCCTGCACACTCCAGGCAAAATGTCGGGTGATCCTGGGAGGAGTATAACCAATCATTGATAGCAATTAAGTGCAGCACCCGTTAATAACCCTCAATATCAGGGAGTGCCAGGCCCCCGTTGTATTGGGACCATTGCTGGGTTCAGGGCAATATCTGGGGGTGACCTCAATCCCATAGCAGCGTCCTTAACCCTTTGTTGACCTTGGTGTACACCGATTGCTCCTCGGAGTACTCCGTATTTTGAAGCGCATAAAACAATTTAGATAGGGTGATCATTTTAAATAGGGCTGCACATCCCAACAATGAGAGGGGAGTATCCTCCCTTTGTCCACATCAGGAAATTTGTGAGTACTCTCCTAATATTACTTCTGGTGCAAAGCTCTTTATGTGTAATCATGAAGATCCCTTAATAAAGAAAGCCCTCCATGGATAATCAGAGACCCTGTGGTAAGAGAAGAGTGTCCGGGAGACTTGCAGCAGGTCTTGCTGCATAACACTGATTTGCTCAAGTTGATTATACCCTGAGTGGGCCCCATAGTTCTCCAGCACCTCAAAAAGGACCGGAATAGTAGTATCTGGATCTGCCACATGCCATCGGCGTAGAGAGACAGTCTCTCCACTGTTACGCCACTGGGCAAGATACGGAACCCATGTAGTGAACCCTCTAGTGTTGTTACACCTTGCAGGCCAGAGATTCCATTGGGAGAGCGAATAATAACGGAGGAGGGGTCCCTCTGTCTGGTCCCACTCCCTATAGGAAATTCCTCTGACGCATTCCCATTCACCCTGATTGTAGCCACAGGGATTTTATACAACACCGCTACTGAGTTCTGAACTTGTGGACCAAAGCCAAACTTCAGAAGTGTTTGCTCCAAAAAGTGCCAGTGGACAGCATCAAACGCTTTCTCGGCAGATAATGATAGAAATAAATGGAGAGGGCGATGAGCCTGTACCATTGTTAACCAGATATGTGTGCATTTTAGATTATAATGTGTTGATCTACCAGGCATAAACCACGATTGGTGGCAATGTACCAATGGAGTAATCACCTGCAAGAGGCGTGTCACCAGTATGGTGACCAACAATTTTGTCTCAACATCTAGTAGGGAGATTGAACGACATGATTTGCACCTGTCATTGGGTTTAAAGTCCTTGGGAAGGACTACTATCATCACTTTACGAAGGTCAAGCAGTAGTTCTCCTTTTTCCTTCCCTTCCCGAATGATATACAGCAGATATGGTCCTACTAAGTTCGCGTACCGTTTATAAAATTTGACTGGTATGCCATGGGGACCCAGTGTATTCCTTTTTCATAATTTGGCTATGGCATACTGTACCTCGCTTAATATGAGGTCAGCCTCCACAACCAGAATTGGTGTGGTAATAGAAGTCGGGCATGTTGCAATGGCCTGAGAGTTGCAGAGTGGCCGGGCGGCGTAAAATTGCTTGTAATACAGTGTAAATTCGACCACTATCAAGGTATTAGTTTGAAGACAGTCCCCTGACTGGTAAATTATGTCCTGTACTATACCTGGTGACCCAGCCATGCTAACAGTTTACCCGCCTATCACCTGTTAAGTACAAATGGTGTGAGGTGGCTATCATCTGCTGTTTGGCCTTCTCTTGCACCAGGTCTCGGTATTCTGCCTAGTATGACTCTATCTGCCTCAAAACCAGGGGAGTCAGTGGTCGAACCCAGGGACCTCTCAAGCTGCAAAATCTGGTCCTCCAGCCCTTTTAGCTACCAGGTTCTGAGCTATGTCTCTAAACAGTGCCTCAAAGGCCTCCCACAGCACAATTTTGGAATCCACAGAGTGTTTGTTTTCTGTGAAGTGCAATTCCGTATCTGCTCTAGGGCCCGTCACAACCTCCCTTTCCTTTAGGTCTGATGCATTAAGTTTCCATCCTTTAGCACTCCCACCCGAAGGCATCCCATTGTACCATAATTGCCAGAATGCCCACATCCATCTGGCTGAATCGATCACTGCCAGAAGGGCAGTCTCCGTGCTGTGGGAAGCTCTGAAACCCGATTGAGTTAAGTAAAAGTAGGTGCAGTGGGGTGGCTAGATCATTGGCCACCCGGTGGGGCCTCAGGGCCCCGGCGTTTGCCAGCCCTGTGGCCGCAGTGAAGAGCAGGGGTGGGTCTGGTGTGATTCCCACACTGCAAAGGCCGCTTATATGAGTGAGGGGGTGCGGGGAGACTGCGCCCCCAAGCTTGTGTTGCGCCGTGTGGTTTGCATCCCCCCCTTGCTACGCCACTGAGTAGGTGATTGTACTCCATGTATCTAGGCTCTCCAGGACCTTGCAAAGAAGCAAAATAGGCCGGTAGTTTGCAAGTTCATTGGGATCAGTGTTTATTGAAAAAAATTGGGATGACAAAGGCAGATTTCCTGTCCTGAGGCAATTTGGCTGAGTCAAGGGATAAATTGAAACGGTCTGAAATAGAAGGTGTGAGAAGTGATGACAGAGAGGAGTCTACCTATGTAGGGCAGAGATCAGATGGCAAACCCGATTTAATGGTGATTAGTATGTCTTGCAATTGTTCTGTGGAGATGGCAACAAACTTCTTCAGCAAAGCGGGTGCGTTCGTAGGAGGAAAGTTGAAATTCAGCGAGTCATTTGATCTCAATGTCAAAGTAAGAGAGCTCTGATATATCTTAGAGATGTTACCCTCTGAATAGTCGGCAAGTGAGTCGCATATCTCTTGTGATGCTGGAATAGCAAGCTTACAGGCTTGCTGAACTCATTAAGGACTTTGAATAATTATTTTGCAGAATTGCACTCTGTCAATAGTATGAAATCTATCTATCCTTTCTCAGCTCCACTGAATACCAAGGGCATGATGTCTGGTAGATATAGGGAGGCCTAGTTTGGGGGTAGCCACCGCATCAAAGGAATGAATGAGAGAATAGTGATAACCAGTTCAAGCATCATTTATTTCATCACATTTATGTAAGTCAGGGGTATGAAAGGCAGTTTGAAAAGTAAGGGGGTTGACCTGTTTCCCACAGTCTAATGTCCTACTGGCATCCCGACCTAGGCAGCTCAAAACTGATGGAGTAGGGGTCAGTCTAAACTAACGGCTTAGGGAAATCTATTTCCAGCTGCTTAGAGTTGGGAAATAATAAGTCCAAATTGTGCCCAGCTGTATGAGTGGTGGAAAAAACCTTCTGCATTAACTCTAGCATATCAAGATAAGTAAACAGTTAACAAGCATCAGTATCCAAAGCGTCTTCCCCATGGTTGTTAAAATCACCTAATAAAATAAACTTTTCCGACGCAAGCCAGTACAGCACGAAGCGCTCCGCCAACTTATGTCTAAAGTCTCTCTTGTTGCCCAGAGTGCAATAGACTAAGGCACCTTTCCAGAAATCCCCCAAGAGTCTCTGACTTAAAAATGCTCATCTCCATCCAGTCCCAGAGGACCGTGTGAATGATAACGACCTTCAGTGAGTCAGAGAAGGCTACTCTGTCTCCCACTTTATGTTCTCTATCCAATCTGAAGCCTGTATATTTCTCAGGAAAGGCCAGGGGAATACAGGGAAGGGCCAGCGGATGGAGCCATGTTTCCATAATGAAACAGGTGTTGGGTTTGGGGAGTGTAGGAGGTCCCATAGTTCATTAGCATGTTTAGGGATAAAGCTTGCATTGCATTAAGGAAATCTGATCATCTCGGATTTGTTAGAGCTTGTGGTTTGTAGCCCTGTAGATTCTGACAAAATGTTCTTCCTTCTTTGTGACCTCGATGATGATCTGGTGATAGCTTCTTTGGAATGCTTAGGCATAGATATGTATATGAATGTTGTGTCAGTGAATTTCCTGTGTCAAATAACTTGACTATGCTGTCCTGTGAATGTGTGGAACTAGTGCATTTTTGCTATGTTTACTGTGGAACAATTCTTCATTTGTTATATTTTCATATTGATGTTCTGCTTCGGGTTGTGCCTTGATCTTCTAATAGTGTTTGTTTTAAACTGTTGCCAGGCTGGATGGGCTCAGACATGTTTCTTTAGGAGCTTACAAATAGTTGGACAGATGATTTGCTGCAGCAGGTCTGAATAATAACATGACATTGGGCCTGGGTTACTATTCCCATTCCCAAACCAGGGATATGCAATTTGACTGGTTTGCAAATGGGAATGTACTTTCCTATGTAACTTATTTCTTAGTAGGTCGCATAAAAACTGTACATTCTCAGGGAGTTGCAAAATGACCTGTCTTTTAAATGTCAAATAGGCAGTTGACATTTTGCGAACATCTGCGATTGGCTGCAAATGCAGGGATGGGGCCTAAAAGGGATAAGCAGACCTCCCTCTCTGAATTTGCAATGCTTAAATAAAAATTAAAAAAATTTAAGTAGGCTTGGACAATTAAAGGGATCGGTGCTGCTTTTTAAAAAGAAAAAAATGTTTCCCATTCGGAACTCTGTCTGGGTAGCCTACCCCTTTTGAAGGCCACAATCAGGAATCTAATAGGGGAAGCCATGGACAGCTTCCCCTTTGCAAATCCAATACCACCCCTTTTGAGGTGTCAGTACCTGATCAATGGTTTGTGACAGTAATTGCAGTCATAATCCATTCGTGGATTTTCTCTGAACACCAGATAGGAGGTGGACACTCCTTTCACGTCCCCTCGTACTTGTGATACCAATTGGGCCTCAAAATGATTTTATGAGTCCAAAAGACTTCCAACCAATGAAATTGCTTTTGTAAAGAGCAAATATTTATTTTGGAGTCGTAAATCAACTGATTTACAAATCATAGCCCTAGCTACAACAAAATACCTTTTTACATCTAGCCTGTTCTTTTCTTAATAGCTGGTCCGCGTGCAAAGCCTGATCAGGTGCAGGCTTCCTGCATGCGTGGTAGAGTGATGCTTGCGCCGGATAAATGTTCGTCTGTGAGGGTGCGCTCATGTGGTTGTGCAGGCCTCTTCCGTGCGCCGCCTTCCAAGTTTTGTAGTGTGTGGTTTTAAAGTCAATTTACAGATAGCCTTAGCTGTCTACTTCACGTTTGGTTATCAATACTTTAAAAGTATATAGGGCTTATGCTCTGAGCCAGGGCCGCAGAGAAGTATTTCTCACTCATTTCAAGCTTTTGACTGTTGGGTGTATAGTTCTGTATGGTTCTGAGCAAGCATGGTTGGAGAAAGAAATGATGGGAAGATCTGCTGGGATGGACTTTGTTACTGTAATCTCATATTTGATTGTCATTGTGAGATTTAATAAGTGGTCATTGTATGAAGTTAGTTGAAAATTGCAGGGCTAGACTACATTACAGTCCTCTGCTGGGCCGGTAGAATATGGCAGGCCTCTGCAGTTACTCCATGCATGTACAGTTGCTGATGGATGTTGGACAAGACCTGTAGCATAGATTTTTCATGTGAGTGTAATTGGATTACGCAGTATATGGGAGTTACTTTGCAGCTTGTATGATCTGCAATTGGCTGCCTACTGCTGAGTGTTATGGTATTAGTATTAATGTGGGCCAGAAGGTCTATATATCAATAGATACTGCTGTATAATACCCCGGATAGTCCTAGATCAGCCCTCTTCACTAACCAGGATATAGAAAGTAGTGTGCTAGCTGAGCTGTTCCATATTTGTGGGCTGTAGACTGTACATTGTACTTGGAAGTGTCATTATCTTCGTAGGGTTTTGTCCCAGAGTTGTGGGATGAACTCATTTTGGTTATCAACATCTTTTTAACTGTCTTCTTAAATGAATATGCTCCTTAAAGCTTTGAATATTGGCTGATGATGAGCTCCGGAACTTGGTAGCTTGTACTGAGAAAGCACTGCTTCCTATGGATTTATTATTGTAAGGTGGTATGATGATTGTGGTGCATTCCAGGAGTGCAGTGACATATTTTGTTCATGTTGCATGAATTTAACTTGTAGGTATAGTGACTCTTCACTTTGGACATTTTATGGACAATAAAAAGTGCCTTTAATGTTGCTCCTATAGCTTTAGGGAGCCAGTGGACTGAGCGCAGAATTGGAGATATCCTCATCATGAATGAAGGTAGAGGACTCATGCAGCAGCATTTTGAATTAATGGCATTTTGCATATGATGAATGGTTGTGCTAAGTTATACATTCTTCGGATAGTCAAGCTTAGAGATCACGAGTGTAAGCATAACTTGTAGTTTTTGTTGGATCCCAAGGAATTAGAAGATGCAATGCAGTGTTTCCATTGTGTAGAAGGTATTATTTGCAACCTCTTTGACGTGTGGCATTAAGGATTAGCTTGAATTCATGATTATCTCTGGGTTTTGGACTTCTCTTGATTTTGCTGGATGAAGCTCAATCTCCTTGGGGCATTTAGGGGTAGGAGGGTAGTTTTGGCATTGCCCACAGGTCACGATCTCTGTCTATGCAGTGTTGAGCTTTAGGGGTGATTACTCCTCATCCATGTGTTTAAAGCAGAAAGCAAGTGTCAAGCTTTTGGTTGGAGAGGTCTTCCGGCCACCTATTTTTAGAACAACTTGTGTGTCATCTGCATAGATGTACCAGGTGAACTTGGATGATTTAATCAGGTCTGGTAAGGGGGTTAAGTAGATGTTTAAAGAAATAGGAGATATGATCGACCCCCACGGGATGGCACTGTGTTGGTTGAGAGGAGGAGATATGAAAGGTGGAAAGTATATTGCACTTTGTCTCTGAGGTAAGAAGCAATACATTTGAGAGCATTTTCAAATTATTTTAAGATTGTAGTGGAGTGTGGGGGACGACAGTGTCAAATGCTGATGATAGGTCCAGAGTCAAAAGGTCAGCCATTCCATTATTATCCAGTTTGAGTTTTGTCATCCCAGCCTTACATGAAGTAATTTCATCTGTAAATTTTGAAAATTGAGTAAACACTGTTTCAAATATTTTTCATAGAAATGGGCTATTTGATAATGGTCTGTTGTTGGATGGGTCTATTTTCTTTCTTTTTCAGGAGTCCTTTAAAGTAGGATACATTCAGCTTTGGATGGGAATCAGCCTACTTCAAGGGACTTGATGAGAAAGTTTCTAGATACCCTTGTCTGCACAGGTTGTGAAGTATCTTTTTGTAAAGGTTTTTGGAAGTGCCAGATCTGAAGATGATCCTGATGGTCCGCTTGCAATAATAATGTTGAGGAAATATTTTTCTCAGCGGTATTGAAAGTATTTAGTAATGGAAGATTGATTTTGTCTCTCTAGGGTGGTTGGGTTATGTGTTGGGTTGCTGCTGTCTGTATTCTCCTTAAGGTAATTTTCTGTCATTAAAGTTTTGAAAGTTGAGTAAACACTGCTGTTTCAAATATTTGTCCTTTGAATGAGCCATTTGATATTGGTCTGTCATTTGCTGGGTTGTTGGGTTTAGTTTTTTTCTTTTTCTGGAGTTCTCTAAAGTACCATATTTTCAGCTCAGGTGGAAATTAACCTAGTTCCTGGGACTTGATGAGTAAGCTTCGAGGTACTGCCTATGCACAGGTTGTTAAGGATATATTTTTAAAGGTTTTTGGAGGTGCCAGATCTGAAGGTAATCCTGATGTTCTGCTTGCGTTGATAATGCTGAGGAAATATCTTTCTTTGAGGGTATTGCAGTATCTTCAAAATAAATCCAAATTCTTGTAGTAATTGTAATTGTCTTTTTTTATTTTCAGCCCCAACATAGTACAAGCGTGGCATCATGTCCAGCAGCATCTGCCCTAACATTGTACTCCTAGCCCATATATGCACAGAACTTTAGAACACAAACAATAAAAGGATTCTACATGTTAATACATTCTGAATATTAACTATGTTTATACTATACAATCCCTTTTCTTTTTGAAAAAAGTTTCATAACAAGAAAAGCTAAAACAATGTGAACATAAATTATAGTAGGCAATATGAAAATAAGCATACCAACTGACCAAACAAAAAAAATCAATTGCAGAAGAATTAATTAAATCGCTTAGGTTTCTTACAAACTCTTCCACAAGCAGTTTTCACATTGGACGAACATTCAGGTTCATTCACCATGTTTTCTTCAGACTCATTGGCAACTACTGCCTTCGTATCACTCATAACTCCTTCCTTTTCCTTACCTACATCACCAACACAACTATGATCTCCATCATTCAACCACCAATAGTTACTGCAGGGTTTAACTCTCGCTTCATCACTCACAGTACTACTGCTTGCCAATGCTAAGTGACTCAAATGCCATACTTCATAATTTTCGAAAACGACTGAACTATTTCTCACCTATGATACTCTTTTAGGTTCACTGTACCTACGTTCTCGTTTTGCAAACTTTTTTGCACTTTTGACATGCACCCACTGACCCAAACTTACATTTACGATATTGCACCATGCTTAGCATCCTAGTACAGCTTGTTTCTATTTTGAGACTTTGTTAAAAAGGATTTGACTTCCTTAATATCACCTTCCACCATACCATTGCATTTCGTCCAAGCTGGATTAATTTTGGAGCAAGGAACTGTTCCCTCATTAAGGAAAAGGGACTTGTTCCCAGAGAACTATGAGATGTTACTCTATAAGCTCGTATCATTTTTCTCAACTCACCTTCCCAAGATACACCAGATTTGTTAGCAAGTTATATAATGCCCTTTGTCACTCTATTTATTCTCTCCACAATACCATTTCTACGTTGATGATATAGGGCAGTAAATCTTTGCTTAATTCCGGATACCCCAAGGTATTCTACCATCTCTTTAGATTTGAACTGTACTCCATTATCTATGAGAATGGATGCAGGAAAACCTTCACGTAAAAATACACTATCTAGAAATTGAATTATTGTTTTCCTGTCAATTTTATCCATCACACTCAATTCACACCATCTTGAAAACATTTCATTAATAACTAAGATATATTTACCGCTGCCATCCTCTTAAACAACTGGTCCCATTATATCTACAGCCAAATCCTCCCAAGGTAAATGTGGGGAATTCACAATACCTAAAGGGAGGTGAAACGTTTTTTTTAGATTGTCTGTAATTTCACAAGTTACACAAGATCCTACAATTTTTCTCAAAATTACTATCAACTCCAGGCCACCAGTAGAGATCTTTGACCTTCTTTTAGTACATGATATGCCTGAATAACTTTATGGCACAAATGTATACGTTTGTTTCTTAATAACCTGGGGAAATGATCCTTTCCGCCCTTAATAGTAAACCATCTGAAATGGTTAATTTATCTCTTACTTCCCAAAATTCTCTTAAATCATCTGGAATGCATTTCTTGTCTGAATTACTCCACTTTTTAATTACTTTGGATTTGACTTCTTTCAAAGTAGTTTCTTCTTTATCAGCATTTAACCATTCATCATGGGTTATGCTATCATGTAATTTATTAAATTGAAAAAAATGGCGACAGAAAAATAATTCCAGGAATTAATGTATATTTTTGTAAGAGGCAAAGCCAGTCTGCTAAGAAAATCTGCAGTAATATTCTTTGCTCCGAAAACATACTGGATGTCAAATAGGAAATACTGTAACCTCATTGAGAACCTGGCAATTCAAGCTGTTGCTCTGGTTAAACCATCGGTGGTTAATGGTTTGAGAGGTTTATTGTTAGTTCTTAAAACAAATTTCTTCCCCCAAAATAATTTCCCAAAATTTTCTAAAACCACACCACTGCTAATGCTTCTTTTTCAATAACCGAGTGTTACTCCATCGTAGGTGTAAGTGATCTGGAAGCAAAAGCAGTGATTACCTCTTGTTTGTCGTCATTTCACTGGCTAAGTACTGCACCTAAACGTTTGCAACTAGCATCAGTAGTAACCATGGTGTATGTATTGGGATCAAAACCCTGCAAATTAGGAGCTTTGCTCATAGCATTTTTAATATTGCTAAAGGCTTGCTGACACTTATCTAACCATTCAAAAGCTGACATTGTTCTGCTGAAAAAGGTTTTTTCTGAACATTTATCCACAAAGTTAAAATAATATTCAGCTAAATACAAGAATGACTTCATCCTTAGATTTGGGAGCTGGGGAATCAATTATTGCATTAACAAGTTTCTCTTTTCATTTGATTCCAGAGTCACTAACTTCGTGACCTAAATAAGTTGCATTTCTTACAGTCAATTTGCACTTTGAAATTACTGCAGGGAGACATTTTTGATCAAGAACATCGATACTTTCCTTAATCATTCATTATGGCCCGAGGAAGTGGATACAAATATGGGGTAAATGGAACAAGTACAGGGGAGTCATATGTATACCGTCCAGTTTTCCTCCGCAACCGTCCCCTGATGAGTCAGAGTCCTAGATCACAGAGACATTCCACCCAATTGAAGTATCAATCATCGAGAGTAAATCATATGTCCCAAACCAGGATTATTGTAAATCAGCCCATTTTCCTACTCACCGAAAGTTTGCTGCTGAAGGGTCCTGTATTTGCTGCTTACCTCGGGGACGACTACTTCTCCAGCATAATAATGGGACTCTGCTGCTGACCGGAGCAAGGCGCCTGGGGACCGCCATTGCCCGCCCACCTACAAACTACATTACCCAGCATTCCGTGCAGCACGCACGTCGGGCACCGCATCGCCGAGCGCTAGGAGCCGCTCAAAAGGGCTCCCGCAGAGGCTGGGCTGGGCCACCTTATGTTCATCTGCCCCTCAGACTATCCTTATAAGGTACTGTGCTGCTATACCTAACTTTCGGCAATGCCTCCCGTGGGTGCTGGTTTTAGCAAACGCAAGGTTGGGGTGGGTGGGGGTATGGTGGGAACGCGTGATGCCTTCCTTTCAAGAGCTGAAACCATATTGATTCACAAGATTCAGTTAACTGAGCACAGGCTTTCCTTAGAACCTTTGCTGCCTTCGCTCAGCGACTGCAGGGGTTCTATGCCCGCTCCAAGACACGCTGATATCCGCCCCAGCCCCTCTGCCCTCCCTTTCAAGTCAGCTTAGTCAGGGCCCTTGCACTCTATCACCAGGTATTTCAACTGGCCACGAGAATAGTTTATGTGCTTCGATGGTTACTACTAGGGGGAGTTCTGCCAAATATGCTGAGAAAGGGGAACCACCATCAAAGAAAAGGAAAGGCCGGGGACCCACCAAGGCTATCCCACAACCCACTCATGGGGCCAAACGGAAGGTAGTCGCAAGGGTTAGTGAAGGTAGCAGACAAACCATCACCGTACCAGTTGACGCTGCCAGCTCATCCATATCTACTGAGGAATTACTCCATACACGGATAGTGCAGGGATCTCTAATCTCCTAGACCCTTTGATGCACAAATTGTGCCAAATAGAGGAAAGACTCACAAAATTAGAGAAGGCTATGTCTCTCCCCACACCAATCTGTGCTGGAGCATGGTTGGATGTTGGGGCCAGCACCACCCATGCAGTAGGGGGGAGAATAGGGGGATATCACCAAGGCCTGGACTCCCACCAAACTAGCCCATATTGACAATCCCAGTGCAACCTCGACTCAGGGTAGCATTAGTACTCAGGGGATGCAGCGAGATATGAGAGAAACACACATACAAACACACTCCCCCAATCGATTGCACATGGAAGGGGCACAGAGTGTCCCTAACCATTTACATTTACCACCGGAAGCGGCCCCCTACACTGTAGTTTTAGGTAATGTTCCCGGGCTTGCCCCACAGGCAAATAAGGATTGGGCCACCCTGAGAAATAGGGCTCTCCATCTACTGAGTACAAGGACGGGGATCAAGGATCGATTATTCCATGAATTTAAAATAGCCCGCAGAATACCCTGGTTAGGGAAGTCCGCAAACTCACTCAGGGGTGACTGTGTGGTACTAAGCTTCCGGACACCTGGCTTAGTCCGTCAAATTTTGGAGAGAGCTGGGAATTTTGATGTTGGGGACAATATCTCTGTTCTCCCCTTGGGCTATTTTTATCGACCCCATAATGTTCCCTGTATGGTTGGAAGGAGTGGGTTTTCACATACATCTGGCCACCCTGTTTATCCTGTTTCCCTTAATAACTGTTTTGATGTTCTCACCTCCTTAGAAGACACTGATTGACTGACTAATTCCAACTGTTTGGCCCCAACTGGGTCCACCTTGCCCAGGGAGCCTGAGGCCGCTGGTAAGTGCACCCACACATGCCTGCCTCCGCACTCCCCAATAGGAATACGGGTTGATATGGCAGAGGAGGATGTCCCATGTAACAATTTAAGCCATCTCGGAGGAGGGTGCCTCCCGCAAGGGAAACATAGAACGTAAGGGTGGGATGACTTGGGCAACGTCCACTCAGCAGGTCTACCTGTTTCTAACTACCACTATGGTCCGGAAGTGTCAGTGGGTAACACATTTCCCCCCCCCCTCATCCACCTTGTGGTAGCTTGCACCAAGGATAGGCCATGTCTGTTATGACAGCAGGCTCCAGTAATATTTTGCAGGGCTCCGGCAGAAAACAGTATCCTGTGACTGGGCGGGGTTTATAGATCAGTTTGATCTTTTGGCCTTTCAGGAAACTTGGGCTACTGACCCGGTTTTTCACCGAGGTTTTTTGAATTTTTCCAAGACCCATAGGTGGCCTTACATGTTGGGTGAGACGGCAACAGGGGCGTAGGTATGAGATGGTGTTTATAGATAGTCCAGACATAATGGTATTACGGTTAGGCACGGATGATGACTGGGTCACATTGATAATGAACATTTATGCCAGAGGGCAACTTGGAGCGAGGTGTTCGGACACAGTTGCACTTTTAGATAGCTTCTTAGATAGCCAGAGGGGTGGGTGTTCTTTGATTATCTTGGGCGACTTTAACTGCACTTTCGAACCGCTTGACCAGGAGGGTCGGTAATCTAAGCTCCGATGAGGATTTGCAGTGGCATATCCGTCCCTAAATCTATGCCCTATTAAAAAATGGATGGAAGCTGCCCTGCAACTTAAGGGGTTATGCCTGGAAAGGGGGGTGCGAGCGGTTAACGGGAGGTCTCAATGTGATAGGGAAGGTGCCCACACATTTAACAATGGGCTGAGGAGTAGCCGTATTGATTTTATTATGCTTAACATCGAATCATGGCATTC
Source organism: Lissotriton helveticus (assembly GCF_964261635.1). NCBI lineage: Eukaryota > Metazoa > Chordata > Amphibia > Caudata > Salamandridae > Lissotriton > Lissotriton helveticus. Next base: position 380,136,944 of record NC_136061.1, on the reverse strand, counting down.
CCTTCTCGACTTGAAGGTCCAGAAACACACTGAAAGTGACCATGACCCCCTTATAATGACAATTAAGGCCCCAGGTGCGTTAAACATCCCTAACAAGACTGATGTAGACATACGATCTGAAATCCTGCTTTCTAATGATATGAGGCGGGTCAGATGGTCCTGGCTTATTGAGAAGGAAGGGGATCTGGGTGCTATGAAGGCTTTGGTAGCCCATTCAATAACGTGCCTCCAAAGCTGTTCTTCACAGGAAGATATAACTCAGATTATCCCCCAGGTTCACAATGATATGTTTACAAACCTCAAAACCTTTTTTTATCAAGTCTAGTAAAAAGAAGGCAATGGATGGGGTCCCAATGGCCTCTTGGTATAATAAAACTTGTAGAGAGGCGTACCGAGTATTGGCAAAGGCGATTAGGTTAAAGGACTTGGGGAATATTATAAACGCCAGGGCCAATTAGAAATCAACCCAAATGATAGCAAAAAAGGAGTGGGATAACAACCGCTGGCAAGACCAGCTTTTGGCAAGTAATGATAAAAAATATGGCTAATTTTGGCAGCTAGTGAAGCGGGGAAGTGGTGGGTCACCTAATTCACCCATAAATTGTGTCCGGCCGGATCAGTGAGCCCGATACCCACTCTAACATTCAAGGAAACAGAGGTAGCGACAGTCCTCTCTCTGGTCCCGAGTGGTAGGGCCCCGGGTCTTGACTGTGTTCCTGCGGATTTATTCGCCCATGATAAAGATAACTGGGTGACTTACATTACTTATCTAGCAAGTGCCATTGCTATTGGTGGGAGTCTTCCTTGCTCTTGGTCTAGTGCTGTTATAGTTCCAATATATAAGAAGGGGGACCGTGCATTACCTGGTAACTACAGGCCCATTAGCCTCATAGACTCTGTCCAGAAAATAGTTGCGAGGCTAGTACTGAGCTGAGTACAGCAGTGGATAGAGGAATTTAACATATTATCACCTATGCAGGCAGGGTTTCGACCCCATACCAGCACAATCGACCAAGTGCTTAGATTTGTAATGATATTCTGACGGGTTGTTCCCTTAGGTGGGGGTACGCTATAAGTGGCCTTCATCGACTTGAAGTCTGCATTCGACCTTGTCCCTCAGAACAAAATGTGGCGGGCTTTTTTGGAGGTGGGGATGCCGACGGAGCTGCTAGCTATGATAGTTAAATTGCATGATCATGACTATGCCCAGGTCCGATGGGGCACACAAGGAGAAGTTACAGATAGATTCCCGGTAACCAAGGGTGTGCGCCAGGGTTGTGTCCTTGCCCCTACCCTGTTCTCACTATTTATCGATAGGGTGGAACAGTATTACTCCACATGCCCCACTGATGCTCCAACTTTGGGGGGCCTGAAAACACCCCTGCTCATGTTCGCGGACGACAACCTGATTTTATCTACGACCCAATCTGGCTTACAGGTAGCTCTGGCTAGATTTTAGGAGTTTTGCAGCGACCATGAGTTGGCAGTCAATGTGGACGAGACAACGTTTTGGTGCTCCACTCCAAAAAGGTTATGAGGAGCAGGGTCCATATGAATAATGTTCTTTTAGAGCAGACTGAGATATTTACCTATCTGGGGGTAACTTTAAGCAGGAAACTGCACTTGAAGCTCCAAATCGATGTGCTCGCTCTGAAACATGTGCAGCTGGCAGGTGCTCTTTTAAAAGAGCATTGGTTTTCCTTCACTAAACCCCTAGCTCCCGCACTAAAAATATATAATTCCAAGGTTTCGATTGCAATCCTATATGGCACAGAATTGTCGGGCCAGGAAGACATTACACCTATAATCACAGCCCAAAACAAATTTATGTGGGCACTGACAGGCTTGCCGCAATCTACCCCCTTGGTGCCCCTGTTTTTGGATTTGGGATGTGTTACTATCGAGGATCTGGCCCGATTTAGGCCGATAGCACTATGGAGAAGGCTGTGGGCTACACCCGAGCTGTCCTTGTATGCTAACTCCCTATGGACTTTAGGGGAGTTGGGTGCCTAAGCAAGATTAAGTGGCTTAGCCATATAAAAAATACTTTGAACTTAAAGCAGCCTACATGGACATGGTGAAGTCCAAACTGTTTTCCTCTACTATTAGGCCTACCTCGATTAGGGATTTCTTGTCATTGAAACATGAGGCTGGCTTTGAACAGTATTGGGACACCATCTTAAAACCTTTGGATAGGAAGCTTTACCACCAGTTTAAGGTAGGTTCCCTTCCTGCCAGGGTTTTTTCTGGCAAATGGCTAAAAACCAATGTCCGATCTATGTCCGCTGTGTTTAGGCCACCCAGAATCTGTTGCCCATATTTTATTTGCATGTCCAGCCTACAAGCCACAGAGGTTGAAATGGCTTAAACCCATTTGTTCCAAATTAGGCACGAGAGGTTCTGCAGTTGCTCTAAGGATCCTACAGACCTGCACACAGGAACCCATCGTCATTGCTATGGCAAAATTTTGGAGCTGGGCCTGGGTGATACGGGGCAATAAAATTAAGGGTTTATTATCCTAACTTGTCCTTTCTGGAATAGATTTGTAGTGGGACATGTGACAGCCATGACTACCATGTTGCTGGGTACCGAGGGGGGTTTATTTTGGATATTGATAGTACCTGGGTAATCCCTCCCCCGGAGTTTAGGTGACTTGGTTTTCTTCTTCCCGCCCCCTCCATGAAATCATAAATGGGCTGAGATTCTATTCTATAACTTTTTAATTGATGTTTTAACAGTCATCAGTGCTGGAAATTAATGGTCTAATGCTTTTTTTAGGTAATTTATTGTGATTTAGCTCTGTGTAATTTTGATATTGTCAACATTTATGTTATCATAGTCTGTATTCGCTCATTCTTTTGATAGTATGTCTTGTATGGTTTTACAATCGAAATAAAGACTGATGAAACTGTAAATCAATGGCTTGAACTATGTGATGTTTATAACGTTATTTTGCTGTCATCAATAAAAAGATTTTATTTGTTTTAAAAATCATTCCTTTTGCTCCTGAACATTGCGGGCCATGACTAGGATATCATCCTGGAAAAATCACAATCCCCAGCATATCACCAAATAACAGCGACATGAGAATCTAAAAGACAGCAGCAGCGGAAGCTAATCCAAAAGGCATGCAGCAGAATTTAAAGCAACTAAATGAGGTGCAGAAGGCTGTCACACTTCAACTGGATGGATGCAAAGAAATCTGTCGATATGCCGAATAAAGGTCGATGGTGGAATATCATTTGGCTCCACGGGTCAATGACAATAATGAATCAATTCTTGGCAACTGGAATAGATCTACCACCATAGTGTCATTGAGACTTCCAAGATCTACAGATAGACACATTTTTCCATTAGCATGTCTTGCAATCACTAATGAAGAAATCCACTCAGATGCCTCAATGGGTTTCATAATTCCAGACTCTTGTAATTTAATTAGCTTCTTCTTCACCCTATCTTTTAATAATACAAACTTTGTGTATTTTTGGTACTATGTTGCTTTTAACTTTGATACAATGAGTAAAACCCTTTAATTTGCCTACTTTACCACTGAATACATTGAGGAATTCATCAAGGACCCAATTCTTAATATTCTCCCCCTCACACGCAACAAGAACCTGTTCTGGACAGTTAGGGTAAAGGATGATATGTAATGCCCTTTGATCTTTCCACCCTAAAACAGATGGACCATCCACAGCTACATATAATTTGCATGTGGCTCTGCAATTCCTGAACTCAAAAACAAGTAATATATAACCTAACATGTCTATTTTATCACCAGTAAAACTTTCTGGAAGAACATGGGGAGAGGATGTAGCCTTACGGCTAGAGCGGTCGACTTCGAAGCTGGGGAATGACGCTCAACATCCTGTGATTCTGGGCAAATCACTTAATCTCCCCTGTGCATAACAAAAATGAATGTATCTATCTGTAATGATGTGAAGCGCTCTGATACCCAATGTCTCGGGTCTAGTTCATGCTATATAAAACTCTTTAAAAAAAATCAGTTGGTTCAATATGTGAGCCAATAAAACACACACATTTACTTTCCCAAACATTACATGCCATAATTGTAAAAAGAGATCCAGAATCCGCAGCAACCTGTAAAGGAATTCCTCCAAAGTTAATTGTACACGTTGGTTTGTTACTGTCAGACCCTTTGATGTTGAGAACAACACTCAACTTTTATTCGTCATTATAAGGATGATCCTAAAGCAAATAATTTAAATTGTCAACAGAAGAATTAGAGTCAGTTTCAGTGAGGCAAGAAACCCTTATGTATTTCTTTTTTTTCTTTCTGCAAACTTTCACAAAGTGATTATTGTACCACATTCCAAGCATTTTGCTGACTTGGTTGGACATCTGTTAGACCTAGCATTGTGTGCTTTACTACCACAACGGTAACAAGAAAAGGTTGCATGATCAACTTGCTAGTCTCTAGTCATGGGTTTCATTACATTTTTTTTAGCTAGATTTGTTTCTTGCGTAAGTACTCCTTACTTTTCTTCCATCTGAAATGTTGTTAGCCGTAGGAGAATCATTCTGCAGAGAAATTGCTTTAGAGCTCCTCTCCGACAATTCTGCTTTTTATTTTACGAAGGCTATGATGTCTTTTAAACTAGAGTGACCCTCAATCTATAGTCTATCTTAATTCCTTTGTTTTTAGTACAAACAACCATTTGGTCACAAATTAAGTCATCGTGCAATACTTCAAATTTGCACATAGCGACTAGCGTTTTAACAGCAGAAACATACTCTTCAATTGATTCATGTTGTAGTGGCTTCCTTTTAAAGAAAAAGCGTCTTGTAACTGCAATGCATACAGTAGGTGACTAATGTTCATTTAAATCTAAAATGGCACACTTCAAAACATCAGCCCTATCTGGTTTTTGTATATGGTTATTCACTCTAAGGCCTTCAGGACTTAAGCAATGCAAAATAATATTTTTTTTCTTTCAGGAATTAACATACTACTATTATCTTCAAAAGTAGCAATATGGTTTAAAACATATTCTTTCCACTCCACCCATTTTTTGATGGGATTACCAGGGCTGGTTAAAAATTATTTGTTCTTTGGGCGTGTTTAAGGTAATGTCCACATTAGGATTTGCTAAGATTGTAGTGGGGGAACTAGTATTGGTATCCATGTTGTATATACTGGAGGAAGAAATGGCAGGGCAGAATCTGTAGCAGAAATAAATAAAAAGAAAGAATGAAGCATTTTAATGGGGAAACGAGATAAAAAGCAGTGCAGAGATATTACCACGTTGTGCTTTCTTGTTTTGTGTAAATTCAAAATGGGAGCATGTAAGGTCACGTTGTGTGACCCCGTAAGACTCAGTGCTCGCCCCTGGAGTGGAAGCCCATCTGGAGTTTTGATGCCGATTTGAATCTCATAGAGCGGGAGCGTGCAGAGTGCCACTTTTAGAGGTATGAGAGTTTTGAAAGTACGCAAAGCCATTAAGGGTGGATAAAACACGAACAGGCTTGAGAGCTTTAAACGAAAATGCCCACCAACCTCAGATGATGCAAGGGAAAACTTAGGCTTCCGATGAATCCGATATCCTCAGAATCATATGCGGAATTTTCAAATGAGCAAAATAAGTAGAAAAACAGCAACAAGCAGGAATGAGCTGCAATTAAATTCCATGAAAGGCATGCACACATGGGTTCAGGGGCTGATAACATCTTCTCGTTGCCAAATCGATGTAGTATTGTCTTCAGAATAAATCCAAATTCTTATTGTAACTGTGTTCTTTTATAATCAGTACCAACATAGTACTAGCGTTGCATCAGCTCCAGCAGCATCTGCTCTAATATTCTACTCTTAACCCTTATAAGCACAGAACTTTAGAACACAAACAATACAAGGATTCTACATGTTCATACATTCTGAATATTAATTACACATATACTACAGGTATTAAAAGTATTTAGTAGTGCGAGATTGCTTATTTCTCTTTAGGGTGGTTGGATTTTTTTGGGTTGCTGTCGGCTGTATTCGCGTTAATGTAATTTTCTATCATTTAAATTTCTGAGATTAGTTTTGTGGAGATTTTGTCACAGAAGATTACTGATTGTGGTGTTTCTGTGTTTTGACATGCTGGATTGTGGAATTCTGCTACAATCTTGTGCAATTCCTTAACAAGGTCATCATCTTCAGCTATTCTTGCATAGTAGTGTTCTCTATTTGTGGTTCTTATGGCTCTTCTGTAGGCTCTGCCATAATGGTGTAGTATGATTTTGTCTATTTTATCTCTTGAGTTTCTCCACTGCTGTCATAGTTTGTTTTTCAGTTCAAAAAGAATGTTATTAGTCATACAATAAGGCATCAATACATAGTACATGAAAAGAATTGGGGGAAATAAGGGGAAGGGGAAACAAAGAAAAAATAATCAGGATATACTTTACAAGGGATTAAGTGACAAAAACTGATCATGGGCAGCAAGATTAAATATAAGGGGTGCAATAGTTAAACATCAAAAGCAGAGGTGAATGAAAACATATCAGGTAGTAATGCATAAAGAAAAAAAAGGAAATGCAAAGGGTATCAGGGGGGGTTGGGGACCTCCTGCTGGGCAGGTTGTGAGCAAAATGAACGAGTCGTACAGTTATCTAAATACATCGTAACAGGAAGCCATAAGTCTGCATGTTTTGCTGCCATTTGGGCAGGGAAAACGAAAGCAGTGTCAAGCCTGTGATTATGACAAACATTGTACCATCACGCTATAAAAGAAATGTTAGATGAAGCCTTCCAATTGATGGTAATCTGTTGGAACGCAACAGCCAATAGCAAGTCAACAATACGAACATGTAGGTCAGTCCCCTCCCAACAAGGTGAAAGACTCCCTAGAAAGAGATGAGTGTGAGACAGGGGAATACAGGTGTGGAAAATTACATTAATTTGAGCCCAGACCTGCAACCAAAAATCATGTACATGCTTGCAAAGAAATAACATATGAAACAGGGTAGCGTGAGGTAAAAAGCAAGACCAACAAGCATCCGAAACAGTAGAGAACAGCTTGTTAAGGGTAAAAGGAGTATGGAGCAGTCAGTTGTAAATGAAAAACAAGGATTGTGTCAAGGACGCCGCTCTAGACGTTTTACGAACCTTTGTCCATATCTTGTCCCACAGAGATACTGGCCATTATGTAGCAAGGTCATGTTCCCACTGCTCTTCCACCCTAGACGTAGGCCTAATAGATGCATTGGCATGAAGGTGCTTGTAAATAACAGAGGCTTTAGGAGTAGTGTGTAGGAGAGAGTGAAGTCGGAGAGCAAGGTCAGGAGAAGTGGGGGGAGGTTGTGCTAGCAGGAGTCGAGTGTAGACTTCCATGACCGCTGCTTTTAGTAGAAGATATTTGGGAGCAAAGGAGGAGGGCAAATCAAAGGAGGAACAGAGTGTGAAAAGGCAGAAAAGTGGAACGTGAGAATAACTGCGAGATCCAAATCAATCCTCTGCTCCTCCAAGATCTCCAGTAAAAGGGTTTATCATGAAGTAAAAGATACTTGTTATGCCAAATGGCGGAGGAGAGAAAGTCAGCAGTGGTCGCAGGGGGGGCGGGGATTAGAGGATAAGAGGAGCTTGGCAGTAAATTTATGAATAGGAGTGGGAATCAAGGAGGGTTTGCGTGAGAAAGAGATTTATTCAGCAAAGGAGAATGGGGAGAGGAAAAGGCGCTCAACCTTAGCCCACAATGGACAGGGGGAAGTGGGGTCTTGCAGCCAAAAGGAAGCTTGGCGTAACAAAAAGGCCTTTTGATAGGCTGGAAAGTCCGGAAAATTAACCCCACCTTTAGAGGTAGGACGAATTAGTCTGGCAAGGGACATTCTGGGTTTTTTGTTATGCCACAGAAAAGAAGATAATATCGAGTTGACTTTCTGGAAAAATTTGGCTGGGATGGAAACAGGGATATTAGAGATTGTGTAGAGAATTATGGGGGATAACATCATCTTAATGGTGTCGAGACGACCCCACCAGGACAAATAGAGAGGATGCCATCTAGCCGTAAGATCAGATATTTTTTGAGAGCATTTAGTCAAACAGAGGGAAATGGTGTCTGAGATGGAAGGGGTGACGTGCAAACCTAAATATTTAATATGGGAGGGACTCCAGGTAAAGTTGGAAGCAGTGAAATCAGGTTTAAAAGTGAACTTCGTAAGGGGTAAAATCTCACATTTGTCGTTGTTGAGCTTGTAGCCAGAGATTAAGGAATAGTTCCGTACTTCCTCCAGGAAAGCGGGGATGGAGTCTGTGGGGTTAGAGATGAAGAGTAAAATATCATCTATAGGCAGCAAGTTTTATGGGAGACTCCGCGGTCTGAAAACCATGTATGTGGGGATTCTGACGAAGCTTGGACAGAAAGGGCTCTAAAGCTAGGTTGAAAAGGAAAGGTCAGAGGGGGCAGCCTTGGCGAACACCTCTACCAAGGTCAAAATAAGAGGAGATCTGACCATTCGCACAGACCGCAGCACGCGGGTGAGAGTACAACAATGAAACTAAGGAAATAAATTTGGGGCCAAAGCCAAACCATCCGAGAGTATGGAAAAGATATGGCCATTCGACCCTATCAAACGCCTTCTCGGCATCTAGGGCGATCGCTGCAAGGGAATGTTGGAGACGCGATGACTTCGATAATATATTAAATAAAAGTCTGGTGGTATCGGTGATGTATCGACCTTTAACAAAACCAGACTGCTCTTCGCCTAAGAGGTCAGGAAGTAAATGGTCCAGCCTTATCGCCAACGACTTAGCGAAGATTTTGTAGTCAATGTTGACAAGGGAAATAGGCCTGTAATTTTTGCAATGCTTCGCATCCTTTCCTTCTTTGGGTATTAAACAAATGTGTGCATCGGAGAAGGTCCCTGAGGAGTTGCCTAGAGCAGCAAAAGTGTTGAGGAGAGAATGGAGTTTTGGAATCAACAGCTTCGAAAAGTGAAGATAGAACTCAACAGTAAAACCGTCTGGCCCAGGGGCTTTGTTGAGTTTGAGATGGTGAAGCGCAGTAAGCAATTCCTTCTGCGAAATGTCAGTCTCCAAGAGGGAAAGATCAAGAGGGAAGTGTTCGGGTTTTTGAATAGTAGAGAAGAAGTGTGTGAGAGATTGGAGAGAGGGTTGGGTTTCAGAGGTGTAGAGAGTTTTGTAAAAACGAGAGAACTCAGTAAGGATGTCGGCGTCTTTGTGCTGTAGGTTAGAGTTAGTGTTGTAAATGGATTCAATGTTCAGCTTGTTGTGCTTGACCTTCAAATAATTGGCAAGAATTTTCCCCGCTTTGTTCCTATCACCATAAAACTTAGCACTTGACTTTAGCAAGTACAAGGAGGCCTCCTCTGTAGATTTCTCATTAAATTTCATCTTGGCAGCGACAAGAGCCGTCAGACTATCTTTTAAATGCGAAGTGAAATAGGCGTGTTCCAATCTCTTAATGCCACAGAGATGTTTAGTGAATTGACGTGCAATCCTACGCTTCTTTCCGACATAACTGATAATAAAGTCACGTGCTGCTGCCTTAAAAGCATCCCAAATGGTATCTTTCGGGATGGAAGGGGTATCATTAAACAAGAAAAAATCATCAAAAAAGGCAGTGAAGGAAGCGGTGAATTTGGGATCCAGGAGGAGGGTATTGTTAAAGCGCCACCTTTTGGGCCCAGCAATCTGAGGGAGCACGTCAAAGCTGATTACAACAGGAGCGTGATCCGAGAGTAAAATCGGACCAATTTCAGCAACAGTAAGTGTTTGAGCAAGATTATGAGAAACAAAAATATAGTCGATCCGCGACTGGGATCGGTGAGACGGAGAGTAAAAAGTAAACTCCCGCAAGGTAGGATTACAAAGTCACCAGGAGTCGACAAGCTTATGTTGGGAGATGGCTTGAGTAAAAAGTCTGTGTGATTTGTTGGGAACATAAGTGGCATCGGAATTCCTGTCAACAAAAGGATCTAGGGGTTGGTTACAATCCCCAGCGAGGAGACAATTTTCATCCATAAATTGGGTGATACGTTGAGAAAAATCAGCCCAAAAAATAGGTTCACCATTGGTGGGAGCATAGACATTAAGGAGAGAGATTGGAACACCTCTAAGAGAGAGTCTGACTTATGTCCATCTGCCATTAGCATCCGACTCTTGAGAAATGATTGTGAGAGGGAGAGATTGACAACATAAAATTGCTACACCGTTACGTTTACCATCACCTTGTGAATAAAAAAACCTCACCCACCCAACCTCTATTAAGATTTGCAGACTCTATGTCGGAAAGGTGGGTTTCCTGGATGAACGCCACATCAACATTCAATTTGGCTAGATGTGATAAAATGCGCTGACGCTTAATTGGAGAATTAATACCCTTAACATTCCACGACACTATGTTCAATGACATACTAGAGACAGTAATACATAGGAAACATAGTAGGTAAAATCAGGATAAAGACCCATGAATGAGGATGAAAAAAGAGAATATAAATACGTAGTAGAAATTAAGAAAAGAGAAAGAGAGAAGAGATTGATGAGAATGTAATAATGTGCAGGAAGAGAGGGCAAAGTGGAAAGTGGAGATAGGCTCAAGAGGGTCAAATTGATAAGAGAGAAAGCGTAAAGAGAGGTACAACCTGAAAAAAAGAAGTTATCGCATCTGCACAAACAAGGAAGCTGAGACATAAGAGGAAGGGTAAAAAACAAAAAAAAACGAGATAAGAGGAAGAAACAAAGGAAGAACATACCTACAAAAGGAGAATACGAGAAGGAGCTGAGGGGGGAAGGGACCACATAGGTAAGGCAACACATCCGAGGTCGGCTGGGCAGGAAGCCAGGGAGACATCATCAGATGGGGAAGGATTCCAGGATTCCTGTGGAAGCAAAGAGGGGAGAGACGAGAACGAATTACAAACAGAGGTCAAAAGAGAACAGAGAACATTCAACAACAATGCAGCTTAAGGGGAGCAACAGTCGAAAGAGCAAAACGTAATAGAAAGGCAAAACATGGCCAAAAGCAAGAGCAATATGAAAACAGCAAAAACTTCAGCTCAGCCAGGGCGAGAGGAGGAAGGCCCAGAGGAGTCCATGGCGGTAGTCTTATGTGCATTGATCAAGCTCTGTAGTCGCACTGGATCTTTATAGATAGTCGTCTTGTTGTTGTAGGTGACTTTAAACAAGCAGGGGTGATACAGGCCGTAACTAGCACCCATGGAACGAAGATCATCTCTCATGCCTAGGAAGGCCTTCCGACGACTGGCAGTCGCCTTTGAATAGTCCTGAGCGAAGAATAGAGAAGAGCCAGACCATGTTAATTTTGGAGAAGCCTTGGCAGCCGATAGAACCTTCAGAAGGTCAGTGTACTCCAGAAAGTAGAGAATGACGCCTCTTGGTCGTTGTGATAGGGAAGCAGACGTAGATGGGCGACCTAGTCGATGGGCACGCTGAATGTTAAGAGTCGTACCTTCTGGTAGACGTAGTAATTTTGGGAGAAAAGATTTGAAGAAAGCAAGTGAGTCCGAGCCCTCAAGACCTTCCGCCAAGCCATAAATGCGAAGGTTGTTCCGCCTGTTTCTATTTTCCAACTCCTCCACCTGCCTCTGGAGAGTGCCCACCTGTGAGGTTAGATGAGAGACTGTGGTGCTAGTTTCCTGAAATGATGCGACGGACTGTTCAACTGAAGAGACTCTCGTTTCAATTTGTGACCAATTGTCCGTAAGAGCTTGAAGCTTGATATTGGTTTCCTCCATAAAAGGACGCAAGGTCCCGATTTCCTCCAAAAAAGGGCGAAAAGATCTTATCTCTTCCAGCAAGAGTTCCATGGATACAGGCGAGGACTGTTTGAGTGACGAAGGGGGATCCTTTTTCAGTCTTTTGACGTTGGTTTTCCCCGGTATTGGCTGAGAGGGTTCCATGGCTATGTCCGAGCCAGACGAGACGAGAGAATCCTCTAGTTTAGAAAAAGCAGAAAATACTTTGGAGTTTTTCACAAAGGCCACCTTGGTTGATGCTTTGGAAGGTAGGCGCGACATAGATTTGAGTCGTCCCATAAAAAGCAAACTAGAATGGAACAGCTGCGCAACATGTGCTGTCTGCGCAATGGGATGGACGATGACACAGGAAGGAGTGAGAGAGCTGTGAAGAGAGCCCCTGAAGCGAGGAGGAAGGCAGTGTTATCGTAGAGGGGAATCACTCGTTGAAAATGCCAAGCACAGGATGCATATGGGCGACTGACAGGGTAGAAGCTGAGACTAAAAGGTGATAATTATGTCACCACGCTGAGCCAGAGAACGTCGTTGATGGGTGCATATCCAGAAGTACACATGCGTAATTAAACACAAAGAGCCACACAATGGAGAGAAATAACAGCTCTCAGGCAGAGATATGTGCAGTTCACCAGGGAGTTGAAGAAAAATAAGCAGTCCAAAAGGTACTCCTGGTATTAGGAAGTAAAATGCCCAAATAACATTCAAGATATGCAGAAAGGTACAGTGCCAGTCATTCGTACATCTGAGAGCAGCAAGTCTTATTGAACATATACGCCAAAGTAAAGGCTCACCACCATGCGCAGAGTCGAAGTCATCACTCATCACGACATCAGCAGAGTCAAAGACAGAGTAGGAGGATGTTGGAGGAGGCATAAAATGGCGAATAAAAATACCGTTGAGGCGGTGAGAGTTCGTCGTATTCCTGAAGCGGTAGACCAGACTACATCCAAAGGGCAAGGAAAAATATCTTGGTAGCTCCTCCCACCTCTATAGCCAGTGAGAGGAAGCTAGGTTAAGTAGCAGGGCAAAAGCGTGCTGTCGTGCTAAAGGACAGAGTGTTAATCACCCAGTCACTAGTAAGCTCATAGCCAATGCTCTGCAACAATGCATGAAGGAAAGGCAGTCGCCATTGATCGGAGGCACTCCTACGCCATACCAGTGAGCAATGCGAGAGAATACCAGAGGCCTCGCAAAATGCCGGTCGGGAAAGTGCAAAGACGTAGCAGCCAGTCACAGCGATTTTGAGGTGAGGGGAGAGCCTGTAAGCCACAAAAAGTAATATGAGGAGTTTCTAAGAAGCATAGATGTTCCAGTAGGAAAGTAAATTCGGTCAGAGAGAGAGCTCCATGAGGTGACAGGGAAGGCTGGAAATGCGCGGCGCCTCAAAATGGCGGCCGCGCCGGTACCTGAAACGGAGCAATCCATTATGCAAAAGTTCTCCGTCTCAGAGCCGTGCAGCATAGATTCAGTCGTCGCGCTGGCATCCAGGAATGGTCCGACGATGGAATATAGCCGCCAACCAGGAAAAAACGAGCTGCAGGCGGTACGTCTCCAGGAGCTTCAGCAGAGCCTCACACGGGCGCCACCATTACCGTTGGGCGCCAAGCCACGCCCCCCGCTGTCATAGTTTGTTGAGCTAGGTTTTAATTCCTTTGATGCTGTCATTAACTAATGTAGTGTTTTTTTTGTGGTAATCTTAGATGTGGTCTTTATCGATATCTGTTTATCTAATGCATTGGGGACCCAGGTATAGAAAGTGTGTATATCTTAACTTTGCATATTTATTGAGGTTCAGAAATATTTGTTAGAGGTTGGAGGCCTCAAACATTGTTGTGATAGTTGTGGTTTTAGTTAAATTCTTCTTGTCAAGCCATATCTTGAGTTCTCCTAGAATGTATAGTTTTGGGTAGTTCGGGCAGGTTTTGGTCTTTGCATCCAGTAAGACATCTCTACAGTGTACATTGCTGAGGCATAGCCTATATTTTCAGAGGAAGGAATAAGTAAGAGTTGGAGGGGGTTATATTTTATGAGAAAGGATTAGGTATAGTCCACAGTGAAGTTTTGGATCTGTGTGACTTTAGGTGATTTTTTTCTTTATGGCGACTAAATTCAGGTTGCATGCCTATGCAGCATATGGATGCAGAGTCTTCACCAAGCCCGGTCTTGTAGTTTTTTAGAGAGTCCATCAATATATTGTGTTGTTTTTGTTCAAGGATCTTGAAGAGTAGGTATTTAATTTTTGTCACTTTCCACTTGATGCAATGATGCTTTGAGGAAGAGGTGTGGTCTAGAATGGGATAAGCAACAGGGGAAAGGATGCTCTGGTTCCAGCTTGAGATAGAGTTGGAAAGAAGGTTGTTGGTTTAGAGAATTTTGAGATTTGAGAGCTAGGTCGGTGGACTTATTGTGGAAGGTAGTGATGCTGTAGCTACTGTGATGACTTGTGGTTTTAATAGGTGGTGGAGGGCTCTGGGCACAAGGTGTGATCAGGGAACCTAGTGATCTTTTGCGCCTTGCCTTGATTTTTAATTTGCTCCTGGCAAGTGACATTGTATTTGTCAGCTGTTTTGGCTGTGGTTTTATAGTTTAATGTGTTCCTGACCGGGTGTGCAGTCTCGGTGTGGTGACTGGTTTGGGTGTTGAATAGGAAATATAGATGGATGTGGATGGTTCAGAGGTAGTTCTGTTGTTGATGAGTATTCGGAATAGTCTTTAGTGATTAGTAATAGATCTAGATTGTGTAAAAGAGTGGTTGCTTTTCTGAAGGTTGAAGATGGAGATCTAGAGTTTCTGGCCCTAAGCTCTTTCCAGGTCCTAAGACGGCCAAACATGCAGCACTCTTAACCTGATACCCAGGATGAATGTCCTATAGCCTCTGTTTAAATAAGAGAGGAAACCCTAACTATCAGGTAACTTGAACAAAAAGGTACCTTATGCCCAAGAAACAATAGGAACCCCAAACCTTAAGGGCTAGAACCAATAGGAAACCTAAGCCCAGAAACTAATTAAAAACCCTGAATTGACAACCCACAGACATCCTAGCCCTAAGTCTAAGATCTAATAGAAGCTCGAAGACCAATAGCGAATACAAAAAAACACAGGAAAACAACAAAGAGAAATCCTTGTCATGAGCCCAACAACCAACTGAAGCACATTGAGCGCTGACCAGTTGAAACTCTCACCCTAAGCCCTAGGGAGAGGAGGAGAATCCCTGATTCAGGTAATCCTGTGGTCAGTCAATCACTTAGACTGCAGCTGGTGTGAGGAATGGGCAGAAGAGTCTGTTCTGCTCAGGTTTCCTTAGTTACTGAACTTCATTATACATTGGAGTGGGTTTCTCCACTCAGGTTTCCTTAGTTACAGACAACTCTTAAATACACTTGCTTTTCCAGGGCTGGACTGCAGGTAAGTCAAACTGACTACTAGCTTTTAATGCTATCATGTACTTTGAAGAACCTTCTCGTAAATACTAACACGCTGCTACGCAACGTCAGATTTAATCCAGGCAAACAAGTTATGTTATGTTATGTTATGTTACATACATTTGTATTGCGCATAGCTGCCCCAGCTAAGGGGCGTCCTAGCGCATGGCAGGTAATATGCAACACCTACAGGGAAACACAACAGATAAAAAACAAAGAGCTGGTTTATTAAAACAAAAAGGTTTTTAAAGTTTTACGAAAAGCTAAAAGGTCATCTAGTAACCGCAACTCTACCGGAAGAGAGTTCCAGAGCTCGGCTGCTCTGACCCGGAAGGATCGGCCACCAACCCGACACAACCTGTATCGAGGGATCACAGTAAGCGCTTGGCCCAAAGATCTCAAGGACCGGGTAGGCACATACCAGGACAGAAGGTCCGCAAGAATTTGAGGACCCCCTCCCCTCAAAATCTTGAACGCCAGGCACAGCACTTTAAACTGGATTCTTGCCCTGATAGGCAGCCAATGCAGTGATCTCAATGTGCCGGAGACGGAACTTGTTCGGGGTAAGCCAACAATGGCTCTAGCCGCGGCGTTCTGAACGCGTTGGAGGCGCGTTGGAGGCGGGTAACCTCAGCCAGATTGGAACCTACCAGGAGAGAGCTTGCATAGTCCAGGCGGGATAACACAGTAGCCTGGACTATCAGCTGCCTGGTACGATGGTCAAAGAACTTCAGGATGGGACGCAGCGACCGTAAGATGCCAAAGCAACAGGCCGCGGTTTTCTTCGAGTGGCCCACAAAACTGAGAGCAGGGTCCATCCATACTCCCAAGTTCTTTAATTCAGTGACCGGAAGGGGGGCCGGCCCCAGCTCAGCAGGCCACCACCTGTCCCCCCATAGTTCCGCCCTCCTACCGACGATCATGATCTCGGTTTTCTTAGCGTTGAGCTGGAGACAGTTGTTCTTCATCCAGCTTGCCACCGCCCTGAGTCCACTCTGAAACCTGGGGGCATCCCGGTCCGGATCCCCGCGGATCGTAACCGCTAGCTGAGTGTCGTCGGCATATGAGACCATGGTCTTGTCCCATTGCTTGACGACCTCAGCCAGCTGTCTCACGTATAGATTGAACAGCGTGGGACTCAGCGAGGAGCCTTGCGGCACCCCCTGTCTCAAAGGATGGAATTGGGACTGGAACGGTGGCACGGCAACGCTAAAGAAACGATCGCCAAGGAAGGACCGGAACCACTGGAGGGCAGGGCCGCCCAGCCCAATCTCCTCCAGGCGATGCAACAGGATGGGATGAGAGACAGTATCAAACTCGCTCAGATCTAATAAAACGAGCGCCGCAGTCTGCTATATGTAGGCTATAAACACTTCAAGTACACTCCTTGAACATTTTTTATCCGTTTTTCAACATCAAACCCATCTGACACACACACACAAATAGATGCACAACAAAATGCTGAAACTAGATGCAAAACAACGGCACTACGAAAAGTCACTTGCCCTCAACAACTTCCCTCTGGCCTTTCTTCTTGGGCGGCATCAGCCCTGTGTTCATGTTGTATTTAGCATAGAGCATGGTGCAATAGTTGTTCCTGGCATGCAATGTACATAGGGTGTGGTGCAAAGTCATAGCATACCTGTGTGTGGGTAGGGTGACATTGATCACTTATCCACTGTTTCCTTTTGCTTGTATTACTTTACTGCTATTGCTGGCTTGGATGCCATGCTGCTGTGTGCAAAGTGGTTAGTGACGGTTCTTTTGAGCTTGTAGTGTTATGTCCTTACTGTGTCCTGTTTGCTTTTTACAATTTTTGGGTAGAATGCTCTTGGTTATAGCCCACTGACTGAAATCACCACACACAGATAGGATGTCCTGTTGGTTGCATCTGTGAGGATTCATGTGAGTTGCTTTGCATTTTGTGGATTGGTCTGTGCACTGGTGTCCAAGGTTGCGTGTTGCTGATATGGTGATAACTAAGCAGAAGTCCTGTACATTGCACCCCATTTGGTCTCTTTTTTAATTTCTTTTCATTGTTGCTAGTGACTTTAAGAGTGCTGCAGTGACAAACTCACTGGTTAAAGTTTGTTTTGAACATCACTACTTCACACACAGAGCGAATCCTCACACTATCCTCCTGTGTATGCGATGCCACAGTTTGAGAGCTATTGCTGTCTGTAAAGCTGTGCATGGTGCTGGTATGATACTAGAATATTGTGGACTCCATTTTGTCTCACCAAAATAATGTGTTAAAAGTTATGCACAAAAATATCAGCCCTTTGGAATTAATAACAGAAAATCTACAGCCAGTGGCATGACATTTTTGTAAACCATATATATTTAGGACACAATATTTTTGTCAATAATATTAGAACATACAACCAAAATGCATGCCTTTGTCCTAGATAGGTTTATCCTAAATATGTGCAATATTTAGGATTCTGTAATGCCCACTGTGGCTTGGTGTGGTGCATGAGTTCTTTGTTGCCCTGTAATGTGTGGGTGGAAAGAATATCTTGACTTGCTCTTCTATTTAAGTGTGGCATGTGTGATGTCACGTAGTCAGTGTGATTTAATGTAGTGAGTGTTCTTTATGGGCCTGGAGCCATATCAAGCTCCTGGTGGGGTTCTTTTACCTGTAACCTACTTCATGGATCAGAGGATACCGAATTCACCTGTCTGCCTTTCGCTCCCCGTGTGTACTGTGCAATTTCATAGCTTCAGATACTGGACAGGTTGTTATCCCAATGCACTTAGCGAATCTTCTCCTTTGAAAAATGTTTCTACACTACTGGCACCTGTTAAACGTACGATCCCCATTGAAATACTTTGCTCTCAGACTTTTTCCCAGTGGTGATATATGCCTTGTCAATTCACAGAGGGATCCCTGCAACCTTCAGGCCTTCTGGCATTCTCAATGTGAGCAGGTGTGGTCCCTCCAAGAGAGAGTGCCGCGCCCAACCCACAAGAAGGCCTTGGCTGAGAGCCCACCCTTTGACGTTTTACATTTCCTTTTAATCCTGTAAATAAGGGGGAAAAGGCAGACGATTCTGCCCACTGACGTGGCTCTTGTGTCAGCTCAGTCCCAACCCATTGGCACATGCTTTTCCAGCAAATGAAAGACTCATGACTGCCGGGTGTGGCCATGCAGGTTGGGACAAGAGCAACCCTCTGTAGCCATCCATCCACATCCACCTGTAGGAGATACTGCAATGAGAACGCCAAAGCACGTTCCTGCACGACATGGACTGTTTAGTCCATGCCATGCAGGAACTGGGCATGCATGCACACAGTGGGGACCATTACATTGGCCCCTCTGCAAGCATCCCAGTGTACAGGGGCAACAGTGGGCCCTATAGAGCACCCCTTTCTTTCACCATTGCCAGCTTTTTCATTGCATGCTCACCTGTATGAAAAAGCTGGCAGTGGTGAAACTCAGAATATGCTTGGCGGTGCTACAGCAGCACCGCCAAGCATATTGCTGCCCGAGACTGTCGCGCCACCACTCCCTGGCGATTGCGGCAGTCCTAAAACGGTCCAACCTTTATACTTGTAATACAGCAGTCTTACCACTAGTGCGGCAATCCCCGACGGCCATTGCATCTCCACCACTAGTTCGGCAGCTTGCTGAATTCGTAATCAGGCCCTATGTCTGCTGATGCAGTCTGATTACCAAGGGGGCCTTACTCCGAGCTTCGATATTGTTGTAGCCCTGAATGATGCTTTATTTGTGGATTTTCTCTCTAGAATATTTAAGGGCAACTGATAGTCAACAGTCCATTACCAAACACATAAGCTAACTAAAAGTCAAATGTATTGGGTTACCCAGTGCATACTGTTTTGCCTGTTATTACTTTATGGTTTCCACCCTTTATAGTAACAACAGTTTCTTTAATTGTACAGTCCGAAGAGAGCTTCGAGGGGCTTCTTACATTATGAAGTTTCTTGAACTACTATTAATCTCTGACAACAAATTCTGCCATTTTTCTTTGGAACTTGTCTAAGACTATATCTGATATTTTAATACATGTAAAGTGAAGTAATTATATTGCAAACACTTGGCCAAAGATACTGATAATTTACATTAATAAGCAATCCCATTTTATTGACATATTTATTAAGCACATGGCTGTGTCTTTTTAATAGGTTACCTTCTTGCACCTACTCCCTTGTTGTTCCAGTGTTTTGTCAGCTAGAGCAGTGATATCAAGCCCTGTTTATGTCATCAAACATGTTTGCGCTTTTCCAGTGCTCTCAGTCATTCCATGTTCTTCACTGTTATGTCTGTGAGTGAGACTTAAAACTCACCGGGTTCAGTGGTACCTTTAGGATGCCCAGTAGGTCATGATGTCTACACCATGGAAGCATGTCCAGGGGTTATTGCTGCTGTTTACTTTACCTCATTCAAATTTTGTATAGTTGTAGGCACCACCAGAGAGAAACTCATTATTACTATTCATTATTTTAATCCAATGTCCCATCCTCTTTCTTTTGATAAGACTTTGTTTTCAAGTTCGATAGTATGACCCACTACCAGCATACCTCCTTGCAGTTTGTGCTTTTTGGGAAGCCTGACTGCACACTCCAGTAGTACAGCCTGTGACCCCACCTCCTGTACCGAAACAACCCTCTTTATTGGTGTGCTTGGCTGGGGTACTGCATAGATATAAGCCATGGAATTAACTCTTCCAGACCTAACAACAAGAAACAACAAGCATTGCCACAGCCATTATTTCTTGTCTATGAGAAAGCTATTGGTTTTATCAATGTTTTCTAGCCATGTTATACAGCTGCGTGGCTGCTGTACATCATGGTTAAACACTAGGAAAAGACGCGCTATGATGCTGGTAGTGTCATTGCTCTTTTCTGGCAGGAAGGGACGGAGTAGGAACAAGTAACATCTGGGGAGAGGACAGGACAGGGGTCGTATTTGCATACATGCCAATATACCCGATTTCAAACCAAAAATGGCTTTATTTTAACTGTCTCCCGCCTAAAATTGCATTTTCTACAATAGAAGTCAAAGGGGAATTTTCATTCTCCCGATTTTTTATTGTAAATCTCCCACGTCCCTGTCCTATAATGTTGGCATGTATGTATTTGTGTGCTGCATATTTGCACATACTGCATTATGGTTGCCTGAAATGTTAGTGCATGCGCATGGACTGATTACATGCGTGTGCTGTGTCAATGCTCCATATCTGTCTAGTAAACACCAGTTTGTAGCCGAGCTCTGCTGCATGTGAGGCTATGACTGTGCAAAATTCAGTTTTGTTTCTTTGCATGGCATAGTGGCCAATGATCAAATCGGAGGATGAAATATTGCCATGTGAGTGAGATCCCATGTGTTTATCTGGATCTAAGAATTCATGTATCCATACAAAATCACAGCTCGGCTCAGACACGTAGTGTGCTCTTGATGGCAAAAGAGCTTCTGAGAATCCATTCCCTCATCAGCACTCACCTCTGTAAAAGGAAAAGTGGAGGGTATTAGTCCATCTTTTTGGAATATAACTGATTAGAAATGAAGGCAAAGCTTCTGCCCATCAATCATCTGAACAGAAACTTGCAAACAACTGTTGTTATGGACGTGCCTGGTGGCTCACTGTTAACATTCTCAATGGGGATTTGGGGGGGAGGCCGACCAGCGGGAGGCTCCCCCCCCCCGGGGAAGTTTGGGGCACCTGGGGAAGGGGGGGGGGGGGGAGGGAGGAAGCTTGACTCCCTGGGCTCGCCGTAGCTGGCGATATTGGGCTGGTTGGGCGGTTTGGGCTTGCTTTGGGCTTGTCTTGGGCTGGCTGGGTATTTAGCCAGCCATTTTGTGTCAATGCACACTGTTCGTGGTGCAGTGACACAGCAGCCAGGGTGCTAGGTTTTTTCTTGGGCGTTTAGGCATTTTCTGGGTGCTTTGTGTTGTGTTCGCGCGTTTGCGGGAGCCTTGGAGCTTCGATAGCTCAGTTGGGAGAGCGTTCGACGGCGGAGTGGAGGACCCTGGTTCGAGCCCGTTTTCGGCGCAGTTGCAGCGTGTGCGGTGATAATTCCGGAGGCAGCGTCTTGGGACAAGATGGCGGAGGGCGATGATCCACGGGTGGCAGAGGCTTTGAGGCTCTTGAGTGAGGCGGGCCGCATGGACATCGTGCGGCCCGACCTCAAGGTAAGGCCACAGCGGCGCGCTGCCAGCGGCGTCGGTGCGGCTGTGGCGGCGTGTGAGCCGCCTCGGTCATGGCCGGCTCAGCGGGGTGGGAGAAGGGGCGGGGGGGCGGGGAGCGGAGGCCGGCGCATGGAGGCAGGGCCGCGGGGGAAGGCGCAGGGTGGCGCCAAGAAGGCTGGTCTGAAGGGGAAGAAGCGGGCATTGGAGTTTGTCGAGGAGGTCGGGGGGTGGGGGGGGAGCAGGGGCGGCCCGTGTGGCAGTGGTTGTGCCGGGAGGGCAGGGGGGGTGAGGGTTGGCGAGGGATCCCAGGTAGTGCTGCAGGGGGAGGGGGGGGCAGTGGGGAGGGGGGACAGGGGGCCGAGGGTGGTGAGGGGACTGTGGTGGTGGAGGGAGGTGGTGCAGGAGGGGGAGGGGGGCCGAGGGGCACAGAGCAAGGGGAGCAGAGGGGGGGAGGGGGGTTGGGAGGGGCGGTTTCCCCGCTTTTGATTGAGGAGACTGAGGTGGAGGAGGAAGTGGGGGGGGAGGACACGGAGCTAGACTGGAGTTCGTCGACATCGGAGGAGGTGGGGGCAATGGGGGGTTGGCGTTGCCGGGGCTGCAGGGGAGGGGTGGGGGGAGGGGCCAGGCGGAGGGGCGTGCCAGACCTGAGGCCTTGGGAGGAGTGCGTGGAGGCGGCGGGGCGGCAGGCGGGAGGGGTGGGTCGGTGGGGGGGAGGCAGGGGGAAGGGGGGGCAGGGGGAGTGGCGGGCACTGGGGGGGGTTGCGGTGAGGGGGAGGGGAGCGGCATGTGGGGGGCCTGGGGTGCTGGGCGTGGGGGAGGGCGGGCCGTGCTGGGGTTCCTGGGTGTGGGGAGGGCCTGGGGGCTGGGCCGGGGAGGGGGGGTGGGACCTGGGAGGCGGGGGAATCCCGTCGTGGCGCAGAGGTCATTCGGCAGGATGGGGGAGGGGAGCGGCTCCGGGATGGGGGAGTTGGGGGGGAGCGGCGCGTGGGGGGGAGAAGGGGGGTTGTACCACCCTGGCATGCTGGACTCCACCTTTTTTCCTTGGCAGGAGCTGTTTGCGAGGCGCTCGGGGGAGCAGCATGCGGCTCCCACCCACCGCGGGGATGGGCCGGCTCTGTCTGGTGCGGGCGGCCGAGCTCCAACGAGGGACCTAAATCGTGACCGCGGCGACTGGAGGCGGGATGCGTCTCCGACAGCCCCTCCCCGAAGGGTCTTTACGGCCCCCGGGGGTGGGGGAGTGATGATGGATGCGAATACTTCTGTTTTGACTGCGCGTGCGGAGGATGGAGGGGCGAGAGTGGAATTGAGAGAGTTGATGCGGGTGTGTCGTGAGAGAGCGAGTTTGAGCCGGCTGGAACCCCAAGTGGGGGGCCGGGGGGGTGTGGAGCCGGCTGATGGAGAGTCGGAGGAGGAGGGTGAGATTCGGGAGGACGGGGGGGGCTTGTAACGTTGTTGACAGTGTATTACAGGTGCCAGCAAGGCAGGTCGGGCCCAGAGTGACGGCCCCCTCAGTTCCACTGGTTAGGCGGCGGGATCCAGCAAGGACGCCGACCTTGACGCCAGGTAAGACGGATGACGGTGCGGGGAGTGGCAAGCGGCGTTGTGTGGAGGTTTCCGTGGGGACGGGGGGCGATGGGGGGAATGGGTGGCGGTTGGTGCGGGGAAGGTATGTACAGGATGCAGGAGTTGGCACGGACGGCGCGGCGCAGGGCGGTGACGGGTCGAGCGCGGGCGGCGGGGCAGCGGCGGCTGGTGAGACAGAGTCGGCGGGGGGAGGAAAGGAGAGTTGTGTGGTGCCGGTGCGTAAGTTACCGTACATGGGGCTGACCAAGCCGCTGGGGGCCCACCTTTCTGCTGCAACGAGGGAGAAGATCTGGAAAGGGGAGTATATTGACATCTTGAAGCTTCTCCACAGGGAGTTGAAGTCCAAGGAGGGGTCGAAGGAAGAGGAGCAGGAGTTAGCTAGGCGCCCAAAGGTGCCCCTGACGTTAGACAACTGGTCAGCGGCGTTCCTCATATATGCGAGCGTGTATTGCGAGAAGTTTCCAGACCGGTGCGTCGCGCTGTTTAAATACATGGATGTGGTGCGGTGGGCCCATGTGACTTACGGCGGATATGCGTGGACATACTATGACGAGGAATTCCGGGCGCGCATGGCGGCGGACCCGGAAGCGCAATGGGGGAGCTGGATTCGGATCTGTACCAGCAAACGATGGGAGGGGCCAAGTTTGGCCGCACCATTACACGGCGAGCGGTCTGCCGCTGGTGTCGCCCCCCTTTGCGGCTCGCCCCACCCGCGGGGGGTGGGGCAGGGAGACGCTGGCAGCCAGGCCTCGGTCGGGGCCTGCTGGGACTTTAATAGAGGAGCCTACGGGCGGACGGCATGCCGGTTCCGGCACGAGTGCTCGTCCTGCAGTCGAAGGCACCCGGTGCTGCGCTGTTGGGGGCTCGGGGGCCCGCCGGGGCAGCAACCTGGGCAGTGAGGTGCCCCAGCCAGAGGGGGACCGAGTGGGGGGAGGGGAGGAGGCAGAGGGGGAGGAGCGGGGCTCTGGGAAAAGGCTCGTACGCCGGTTAGGATTGAGCGGATGGAGCCCTGGTTGGCGGCGTATCCGCGGGCGGAGGACGCTGCCATGCTGCGTCGGGGTTTTCATGAGGGGTTCAGGCTGGGGTACGAGGGCCCTCGGATTGCTCGCTGGGCGGACAATCTGAAGTCGGTGAACGCACATAAGGGCATTGTGCGAGAGAAACTGTTCAAAGAGGTCAGGGAAGGTCGGATGGCGGGCCCCTTCACGGCGCCCCCGTTGCCGGGCTTGATCATTTCCCCCATCGGGGTGGCGCCCAGGGAAGGCCGGATGGCGGGCCCCTTCACGGCGCCCCCGTTGCCGGGCTTGATCATTTCCCCCATCGGGGTGGTGCCCAAGAAGGAGGAGGGGCAGTTCCGACTGATACAGCACTTGTCTTGGCCGGAGGGGGAGTCGGTCAATGCCTACATTTCGGCGGAGTTGGCGTCGGTGACTTACTCGTCGGTGGACGTCGCGCGGAGGCTCGTCGCGGCGGCGGGACGGGGGGCGTTGATGGCGAAATGCGATGTCAAGTCGGCGTTCCGATTGCTGCCGGTGCACCCAGCGGATCACCAGTTGCTGGGGATCCAGTTTCAAGGTCTCATCTTTGTGGACAAGGCGCTGCCGATGGGGTGCTCCATTTCCTGCGCGCTATTCGAGCGCTTCAGCTCATTCCTACAGTGGGTTTTTTCCAGGCGCACAGGCTCGGAGTCAGTGACGCACTATCTGGATGACTTTTTCCTGGTGGGCTGGCCCGGTGCGGAGGACTGTCAGCGGCAGCTAGATGGTTTGGCCGGGTTAATGGGGGACTTTGGGGTTCCCCTGGCGCCAGAGAAGACGTGCGGTCCCAGTACGGTGTTGTCCTTTCTCGGTATCGAGCTCGACTCGGTCGCCATGGAAGCGCGCCTACCGGAAGACAAGAGGTCAGCAATGATGGTTCTGGTGGATGGAATGTTGTCAAAGAGGAAGGTGACGGTGCGAGAGGTACAGGTGTTGTTGGGGCATTTGAATTTTGCTTGCCGAGTGGTGCGGACGGGCCGAACGTTTTGCCGGCGTTTGGGTTTGGCGTTGTCCGGTTTGACTTTGCCTCATCATCACGTGCGCCTCTCTGTGGGAATGAAGGAGGATCTGCGCATGTGGCGGGCGTTCTTGGAACGGTTCAATGGTGTACCCATGGCGCCGGCGGAGGACTGGGAGTGGGACGTCACCATGTACTCGGATGCGGCGGGCGGCGGCGGTTTCGGTCTGTACTGGGAGGGAAAATGGTGTGCGGAGCGGTGGCCGGAACATTGGCAGGCGGGCAGGAGGAGCATTGCGTTCTTGGAGTTGTTCCCTTTGGTGGTGGCGGTCACGGTGTGGGCGGGGGCTTTGGCTCACAAGCGCGTGCTGTTCCGTGTGGACAACATGGCTGTAGTGCAGGTGGTGAACAGACAGTCGGCTAGGGACCCGCAGGTTCTGAAGTTGATGAGGGTGTTTGTCTTGCGCTGCTTGGAGAATGACATACTGTTTCAGGCGCGCCACGTTCCGGGAGTGGACAATGACATTGCCGATGCCTTGTCTCGTTCACAGTGGGAGAGGTTCCATGGGCTAGCCACGGAGGCGGAGGAAGTCAGGACGCCAGTGCCGGAGGAACTGTGGTCAGTGGGCGAGGTCGGGTCTTTCAGTTGGTGAAGACGTCGGTGGCAGTGTCTACGTGGAAGGCGTACGAACTAGCGTGGGAGGAGTTCCTGCAGTCGGGTGCGGTGAGGCACGGGGACCGGTGGCGGCAGAGGAACAGGTGGTAAGGTTCATGCTGGCGCTCATGGATAGAGGGCTGACGCGGATGTCGATTGCGGGCAAGTTGTCGGCTGTGGCTTTCATGGGAAAGTTGTGGTGGGGCTACCCCCCGTCGGCAGGTGAGTTGGGGACCCGGCTGCTGGAGGGGTGGGCGAGAGAGAAGGGGACGGAGGTGCGGCTGCGCCGTCCCATCACGGTGGATTTGCTGGAAGGAGTAATTGCTGCGCTCCCGGAGGTGTGCAGGGACGAGGGCGAGGCAGTGCGGTTTTCTACCTTGATGTCATGGCTTTTCTTTGGAGCGTTTCGGGTGTCGGAGTTGCTGGGTGCGAAGGGGAGGCAGGGGGTGTTGTGGGGGGAGGTGGAGGTGCGAACGCAGGAGGTGGCGGTGCATCTGCGGTGCTCGAAGACGGACCAGCGTGGGGTCGGGACTTGGGTGGTACTGGGACCGGGCGGCCGGGAGGGGGTGTGCCCGGCGGCGTGGGGTAGGAGGTTGATGGCAGGCAGTGGTGAGAAGGAGGAGGAGGTTTTTGGTCGGGGTGGGGGTGACGGAGTGACGGCGTCTCAGACGTTGGGGGTTCTGCGGCGCGCCCTGCGGTTCATGGGTGAGTGAGGACCCCCTGGCTTTCGGGACGCACTCCTTTCGGATCGGGGCGGCAACGGAGGCGGCACGGAGGGGTTGGGGTAAGGAGGAGATACAGAGGCTGGGACGATGGAAGTCTGATTGTTACAGGACGTATGTGCGGTTGAGAGAGGCGGAAGGGGTGTTGTCACAGTGATTCCCGATTTTGATATGTGTGTCTTTGCAGGTGCTGTGGCGGGCTGGAAGCGGCTGTTCTGAATGTATATATTGTGGGACATTCCTTCGTCAAGAGGGCAGAACAGGCGGAGTGGGACAGGCATCGGACACTCAATTTGGGATTGGATGTGGGGCTGTATCGCTGTCATTGGAGGGGGAAAGGGGGTAGGCGTTGGCATGAGTTATTGCCTTTGTTGAACACAGTGGTGAGAGGGGGGGTGTGCCCTGATGTGGTGGTGATTCATCTGGGCGAGAACGATTTGGTGCAGTGCAAGGGGCTGGCGCTGCTCAAGCAGATGAAGAGGGACCTGAGGGAAATTAAGAAGCAATGGGCAGGCTGCCATATTATCTGGTCTGAGTTTATTCCCAGGCGGGTGTGGAGGGGGGCGGAGCGCCCTGGAGCCATAGACAGGGCTCGGAGGAAAATTAACCGTGAGATGCGGGAATTCTGTGCCAGGGAGGGGGTTGGGAGGATGGAGCATCCGGAGTTGCGCTATGGCGCGATATATTTTTCCCGGGAGGACGGGGTTCACCTGTCCAGGTATGGCATGGAGTTGTACTTAGTCCAGCTTCGGGAGGCTTTGGCTGGGGCTTTGGGGGTGCTCAGGTATCCCAGGTGGCAGGAGTCCTGGGGGGGGGGGGTCGAAAGGCTTAAGCGACTTTCGAGTGGCGCTTTCCTATGGAGATAGGGTGGTTTTGCGGGAGGCCTGGGAATGTATGGTAGGCGGGGTGAGGTCATGGAGGTCACTGTGGCATTCAGTAGAGGGGTAGGTTGCTGAGCGGATGTGTTGTATTTCAGTTGCGATGTTGGGGTTAACTTTAGGGGTGGGGGTGGGGGGACTGTCAGGCAGTTGTTATTTAGTGAGCTGTAGTTTTGTTCGACACAGGCCAGGTGGGATTGTGTTATAGGTGCACCTGATTCCAATAAAGCGGCCTTTTTCACACATTTTGGTTGTCTGTGTCAGTGCTTCTCCCCCCCCCCTCACCTACTGGTGTGCCCCAAATGTAAGAGAGAGCTACAATGGTGGCCCTCTTCTTTGGCTTTGCTGGGGAAAGAGCAAAGGATGTGGCATTACGGCCAGCGGCGGCTCCTTCGCTATAGGGTTGTCCTCCTCCTGCCAACAGGAAAAAAAAGTAAAATAAAACGATAATAAACCCTTGTTTATTATCATTTTATTTTTTGCTATCAGGGCTGAGGATTGCGGCCGGGGCTAGGGGATCGCAGGCGGTAGGGGGAGAGTTTTGCAGTGTTATCTGTGCACAAAACATTTTGGCCGTCTCAGGACAGCCAAACCTTCATGTGCACTAAAGCTCTCTCTAACCCCAGCTGCATTGCCAGGTTACAGAGAGCAGGCACAGGTTCCCAGTCTAACTGGGATTACAAATCTAGGGCGTTCAGGCCAATCCTGACCCTGCTCTCATGCTGCCAGAAACATGAAGGCAGAATCAGGGTTGGTAGCAGCGAACACTGGGAGCCTGTGCCTGCAGTGGAGAGTAGGGCAATGACGCGATGTGGCAGGTAAGTGTTTTTCTGTTTTTTTTTATTTATCTCGTCACACGTCCGTTCCTCCCCTTCCCCCGCCCATAGGGTGACCAGGCGCCCCGGATTTGCCCGGACGGTCCCCGTTTTTCACCAGCTGTCCCGGGAGATTTCATGAAATTTAGCTCATGTCCCGGTTTTTAGAGCGCGTCGGCTGATAACTGTATAGGTGCATTTTTAGGTTTTACAAAGAAAGTATAGTTAGCAATTGTTTCAATAAAGTAATTTAATTACCAGGCATGCTTCTGGGTTTAAAAATGGCATTTTATGTATTTTCTAACTGCCTGTTCTGTAATTCGCTGCTGAGTAGCGCTGTCATTATGTGCGCTGGCTTCAAGTAAAACTGTAGTCCTTCTTCTATTTTAGTGAAATGTCCCGGTTTTTGGCTTTAAAATTCTGGTCACCCTACCCGCCCAGCCAATCTATCGAGACACCGGCTGCTACTGGCTACGGCCATAGTTTCCAACTTTGTTGTATACGCTGCATTGCTCTGGTATCACTGCCCTTGGAAGTCAAAGAAAGCACTTGACAATTGGGTGGGGATGTATTACAGGGGGGACTGTAGTGGGAGGGACATGGGGGAAACAGGACAGTTTTTTTTATTTAAAAGCGCTATGAAGTGGCCAGCACTGGCTGCTTTATAGCATATTTTTTTACTTATGTCAGTGGTAGAGAGAGAAGAAACAGGAATAGTAGGGGATGGGGAAGAAACATGATGAGTTAGTGAAAAAGAAAACACGCTGTGATGCGGCAAGCATTGACCGCATCAGTGTTTGTTTTAGAAAAAAAAAAAATAGTACCTGAATTCACAGTAGAGCAACGGATGGACAGTTGAGTGACACTAATTATTAGAGTTAATTGGTATGTGCTCGGTCCATGCGCCACCAAAAGAAAAAGGAATTGATGCATGGCAAGTGCTGCCCAATTAAAATGCGCCAAAGACGAGTGGCAAAAATGCAGACAAAAGGGAAGCAATAGGCCGATTTCTAAACCCATTGCAGAAGCAGCCGCAACCACTGCAGGTAAGAGTGGTGGGGCAGCGGTGGTTGTTGGGGGGATTTCGAGAGACGACCACAAGGGAAAAGTAAATAAATAATGAATTTTCCCTTGTGGTCGTGTCTCGAAATCCCCCCCCAGCAAGTCCCACCCCCCATCCCCCACTGCTCTTACATGTGGCTGCCCAGGCTTTGTAGAACTCAAGAGTCTCGCTCAGAAGAGCTCATGCACTAGCACATTCTCATGTGTGCGAGACCTAAAAATGTACCACTCAAACAAGACAGTAGGAAAAATAAACATCACATTACAGAAAGCACTGTAGACCGGGTTGGATTAGGATTCAAAATCGGCCTAGGCACGCTAAAAATAAAGTGGCCCACATTTGCATTTTGCCTTTCCTCAAAACACTGCTTCGGAGAAATGTTATAAAAAAGGGGGAGGAGGGGGTTGATACAAAAAAATGCACCGATTAGTTTACACTGGTGACTGAAAACAAGGCCACTTCTGCTCAGGCCCCCAGCTACGCTAGGTACGCATACATTAATGGGCCAGTCCTGCGAGAGAATGAAAGTGACATCTCTGCCTGTTGCTAAATAGAAGGTAATGAGCGCCCATCTACCTCCAGAAAGGCCACTCAGGCACCCACTGGGCCGCTGGTTGTATCCGAACAACAGCGACACCGCCCAAATCAGCCCCCCAGACTGTTCCAAAAAACAGACAACAGTTGGAACTCGGCCCCGGCCCCTCGGGCATTGCCTGAGTTCCCCCGTTACCAATTATTATTATTATTATTATTTAGCTTATATAGCGCCTGGTTACTCCGACCGGAGTGTCCCCACGCTAGAACACCACCAGTCCCGGACCTCAACCAAGCCAGCAACATTAACATTCACGATACCCCAGACTGCCACTCAGCCTGAGGCACTACTTACCAATCCAACGCTGACTGTAGAACCTTCCACATGCAGCTGCGGCAAATACTGCTAAGGTTAAGGAAATAAAAGTAATCATTCCGTCCTAAAAAATCCTTCATTACTTACCGATCAAAATCCTGACACAAGTCAACTATATTCTCTAACAAAAAGCTACATTTAAAAAAAAACATTCAAAATCTACACAATTATGCAAACCACCACAAACCCTTGAGTCAATGAATGTATGCCAATAACATGATTTTGAGATTTAATACCTCTTTTTGCGATCCAAGATATGTTTTGAAAAATAACTCAACCCATTCTATTTCTTTTTCAGCACAATTACCAGTCTCCTGGAGTAATTCTCGTTATGTGCTTTGCTTAAAGTAAAACTTCGTCCTTCCACGCAAGGAATTTTCATCTCCAATACTCACTAAAATCCCTGTTTTTTTTTTTTTTTTTTAAATAGCCCAGAAGGTTGCCAACACCGCCATGTACGTGACAACACCCTTTTAATGCTCTTGTTTAATAGCAGTGGATGATTCATGTTACAGGAACTAATTCTCAGCCCTACAAAAATGGCAGACTGTCATCTCCCGCCCATTATAAACTGTCTGATTGTTACTTACTCATAGTATTTTGAAACCAAACCGTCTGGCATAGACAACTAATCTGTTACCAGCATGGGAGAAACTAGTGTAACCTGCTGAAGGATGCACATTTTTCCTCTCTCGATGGTGGTTCACTGCAGGAGCCCGGAAGGTGATACATGCTACACCTAGGATTGATTGGTGGTCACTCGCCAGAAGCGAGTTCAAGTTTCTGCCAGCATATAAGATGCTTCCTGATCAGCAGGCTGTCGCAAGACCGTGCTACACAGAACTTGCTCATGCACTCAGTGGTGTGCAGGACAAAATTTGTTTATTGGTAGTTAATAAAAACCATGTAATTATTAAGCATTCTACTAAATTAATAATTATCAAATCATAGAGTGTCTGGTCATTACTCCTTTTGGTCAGCAGGTTTATGTTCAGGCTTTAATTTGTGGAGCATGTAGCCTACTCAGTGCTAAATTCACATAAGTTATTTATAAAGATGTCCTCTGTGCTGTGAAATAAAACAAAACTACTACTTTACAGAATCAAAGACCTGATTTCTTAAAAGATGGTAACATAAGCAATTGACATTGCGATAAAAATGTTGGGCCACAAAATATAATGTGTGCTAGATATTCAAGTGATAATTGCAAAAGTAAAGGCTTGTATTAACGCTTTTCCGCTTCCATGGTTGCTCTAGTTCTCCTAGCTCACAGAGTCCAAAACATAGTTGGAGGTATTTAAGTCGAAGTGTACACGTTATAGATAGTGCAGGGTGAGTGAGGTTTATTTATTGTATACTTTGCCTTAGTTATACTAGAAAAACAACGATTGACGCATTTTTGAAGGTCTTTACCCCGAGACAACATATTAATGTGTTTCTTCAAGAGACATTTAAAGTTCCTTTATGAGCCTGCTTGTTCCCATGGTTGTGCCCTTTGTAGCTCTTTTAAGATCGCACTAATTGCAATATGTCAAGGGTTCGTACCTCATTATGCAGGGTTTTCAAATTCATTACAAAGATTGTCCTTAAATTAATCTGGATGAGCTTGTTTCCTTTTGAACCAGTGTCTTAGTAGTGCACCATTTGTTCCTATTTGTTTATCAGTCAGGTCGCATTCAAGTCAAATTTGAGCTTGTTTGAAGTTTAAAAATGGTTCTGAATAACTTACTTTGCTGTAAGTTTAACCAAGAATTCAATTTTTCAACAAAGGCTTCCAGGCCGTAGCTTAATAATATTAGATATTTAGC
This sequence comes from Lissotriton helveticus, assembly GCF_964261635.1. Lineage (NCBI taxonomy): Eukaryota > Metazoa > Chordata > Amphibia > Caudata > Salamandridae > Lissotriton > Lissotriton helveticus. The sequence goes on along the minus strand of NC_136061.1, from coordinate 380,105,202 downwards.
TGTTGTGACCTTGAGGAGCAGTGTTCATGATGGACCATCTAGATTGCTTGACAATTTTAGGAAAGCAAACTTATTATTGTCGTTTTAGTTTTGATTGTCCACATATGGGCTTAGTGATGGACTTTCTCATGTAAGGTGATATGTATAGCTATCGATGGTACCGATAGTTTGACGCTGCAATACTCCAAGTTGTACCCATATCCTTTTCTGTGCTAAATTTTAAGACCTTTCTTTTTTCATAGCTAATCTGAAATTCATTTTGCAGACAACAAAGATGCAACTTTTTTAACGTTTGTTATAAGCTGATTTCAGTGCTCTCTAATAGAACTGTATCCTCTGCAAACTGAGTTATGCTTACAGGCACCTATTAAGCGTTGGTGGATAAGCTATTGAGGGGCATATTATCAAGGGGGTTTATCTCCGCTTTTTTGGCTTTAAAAGCCAAGAAAGCGGAGATAAAATTATCTCCCTATTACCAAGCTGTCGCTAACACCAGTTAGTGACAGCTAATAGGAGATAGCGACCATCTTGGGCCCCGCTTTGCATGTCAGTGATATTTATCACTAATGACATGCAAAGTGGGCGTGCCAAGATGTTAGCGACTGGAAACAGTCGCTAACATCGCTATCTCCTATTACCAACTTTTGGAGATATTCGCGCTAAGCGCGAATATCTCCAAAAGCTAACACCTGCCCTGAGCAGTTCTTCACCATGTTATCCAATGGGAGGTGGATAACATGGCTAAGAGCATTTGCTCGATAATGCATGAATATCGCTGACTTTTCAGCGATATTCATGCATTGCGGCCGTTTTTTATCGCATTTGCGATAAACCTTGCTAATAGCAAGGTTTATCTGCGATAAAAATCGCCGATGTGCGGCGATAATTTTTGTCTCTAAACAAGTTAGAGACAAAAATTATCGCTAGTTGTTGGTAATATGCCCCTGAGTTATAGCCTTAATATCTGCAACATATGGATTCAAAAGAAGTGATGCTAGGGCACATTTCTGCATTAGCACTGTGTTTAAATACATTTTAATTGTCAATGAAATGTTGTCTCCAAGTTTGATCTGGATCCAATTATCGGAGCTTAAAATCATGATGGCATTGAGCTATTTATCCGTTATACCCCATTTCACAAGTTTTGTCCCGTTGATGGCGTCAAATGCTTTTTCAAAGTCAACAGAACAGACATATAGATGGATGTGTTTAAATAGTGTTTTATATGCCAGTAGACTGTTTGCCATGATATTAGCTAAAGTCCTGGAATTCGGTTAAAAGTCCTTCTGGAATCATGGAATTAAGTTCCTTTCTCCTACTCAGTTTTTCACATTGTCTCACGGCTGAGATGTAAAATATTTTGAGTCTATGTCCTACATAGCAATTAGTTGGCAGAATCTTGGTTGTCGTCTTTCTTGTAAACTGATGCAAGTATGAGGCTAGCCTGGAAAATGGGATGGTGGCCATGCTTTAGCATCTCTCAATGAGACTTTTCAAAGTTGCGAACCAGTATGCGGGGTTCGATTTCAAAACAGCCGCTGATATCCTATTTTGCCCCTGAGATGTATCTTTCTTACTACTGTTTGTTAGCTTTAGTATCCGAGCTATAGTTGCCCAATCTAACGTGGGAGGGTTCTTTGATGCTTGACTAATTTGATCATTAGATAAAGATATGGGTACTGTTGAATATATAGGTTTGGAGCAACTAAGAAAGTACTCATCATTTATTGTTAGTTATTTGCTTTCCTTATATATAATATATTGCAAACATGACCCAATGTGCTGTATTTGCACTGCCACTCCTTAGAGTTACATTTATGACTGATATTTTGATGACATGGTTCCAGAGTTCCCTAGGCATCCTGGATTGGCATGCTTTAGGGAAGACTTCTCTTGTATTGTTGTCAAAGAGATCTTCGTGTTAAAACAAGATTAAAACAAGATTTGTGTTGTTGTTTGCACAATTTATCATCCTGCTTGCTTTGCAAGTTTTGTCTTCTTGTTGTGGAGTTCCATTGTGTACCATAAATCATTTTCTTTTTAGACTTTGAAAGTTGTTTTACTATTATTTTTAAAATAGTTTTTTTTGTATTTTTTATGAATTTACTTCAAAATATGGGATTGTATGGTTCTTCATTCTGTGCCTTGGAATCGAGAGATAATGTGTATTCTGTTATTGATATCCATGTGCCCATTTTTATTTCTATGCTATTAATTTGTCTACTCCTGCGATGGTGCCTAGAGATTTTATGAATGGATTTACATAATTCCTCATGGCTAAAGACAGGGCTTGTGGCAAATAGTCACTTTCCAACCCATTTTCTATCATGAAACTGGTGAAACAGTTCACAATTTAAATTGTGGTGATATAGTACAGTCTGCTCTGCTTTTTTCTTGATTTTGCAATATGCGTAACTGATATTGGGTTCAAGCAAGACATAGGTCTTAAGAACTGGGTCCTACCTTTTGATTCCAGTGACATTCTTGCACCTATGGTGTCGCTTGGGCCTCATGGTACTTGTGCCTTAGTGAATGTATATGCTAGAGCCCAGAGTGAGGGACAAAGATCAGAACCCATCAACGCCCTGGGTGAATTGTTAGAAACCCTCCCAGGGAATTCTTGTGTTGTAGTTGTTGGTGACTTAAACACCACTTACGAACCTCTCGATAATGAAGATAATGACCTAGCAAGGAAAGAGGATGAAAACTGGGGGGTTCCAGCATTAGAACTAAACCTGATTAAACGATGGACCGAGGCCGCAACTCAACTAAAAGCACTGTGCCTGGAGCACAGCCTTAGGGCAGCCAATGGCCGGTCCATCTCGGATAGACAAGGTTTAGATACCTTCAATAATGGCTACCATTCCAGCCGTATTGACTACCTCTTAGTCAGCTTGAATTTATGGTACACTTTCGAGGATATGACCATACACGCACGCTTAGAGAGCGATCATGATCTGCTCTGATAACTGTTTAGATTTAATGATCTTATTGTACCGGAGGCACCGGCTACCTTATCCACAGTGAACGATCTTTTAGTCTCTAACAATATGCGCTGAGTTAAATGGCCTAAAATCCTAACATGTCCAGAAACATTAACCACTATAAGCAGTGAGCTCAAATTTACAACTAAACTGATAGAGACTCGCCACTTTAACCCTGAATCGGACATAAAATTCACAGGGCTGCACACTTATTTTTTTTCAAAGATACGTTGTCACTTTCAAAAACAGAGCAAGTTCAGGATGAAGCATAACCTCCCTAAACACCAATGGTACAACCACAAGTGCAGAAGTGCACATAAAAATCTTGATGAGGCAATTAAGCCGGGAGTGGGGATTGGGTGAGAACTGCTAGGTTAACATACAAGAAAGCTATTAACTGCGCCCAAATATCCTGGGATGAGGAACTAAAGTCCGCCAGCGATAGCATTTACTCTAAATGGTTTTGGAATGTGGTTAAATGGGACAGGTGAGGAGTAGCACAGTCACCGGATAACCACATTGACCCCGATGTGTGGATACATTTTTTTGCCACACAATATGCCGAGGAAGACGTTGATGATGTGGTACCATCCCTAATCCACCAGTTCCCCTCTGCTATAGTTTTTAAAGAGGTAGACATCAGTCGGGCACTCTGGGCCCTAACTGGTAGCAGGGCACTGGGCCTAGATTGCATTCCAGGTTTAAGAGGCCATGAGAGCTAGACATATTGAGGCTTAACATAGGCTATTAAACAACCAGCATCAATATTAGTATGTGGTTGGCCCAAAAATCATTTCTTATAGATCGAGATTACCTCTGCTATAGGATTGTTTATTAACTTTGTGTTTGAAAAGCCTGGTTTGGCTATCTGTGGAGTTTTGGATGGTTTACTAGATCTTATTCCGTTTTCTCCTTTGCTTAACCTACAGTTGAATGAAGTTCAGAATCAGTAGCATCCACTAGTTTAGGTTGCTCAAATCCAGGAATGCAATTGTGTGTGTGAGTAAAAGTTGTAATTTATGACTGGGGATATTTCTTGACAGGACTAGGATTTATATTTGGCTTTAGTGATGTCAATGTATAATTAATTATTTATTTGATTTTCCCTCATGGTTTTCTGTCAAATCCTCCCCCTCCCAACCTCCCCCGGCCCCACCATTCCTACCTGCACAGGCTGCGGCTGGAATACAGCCAGAGTTATTGGGATGCTTCCTTTGCTGCTGAATCTGCCCAAACAGTCCGAGATCCAAGACCACTACTTGAACTCCCCAGCCCTAACTCTATGCTGTACCATGGCAACCCAGGACTGGCTTTTCTCTAGTTAAGGCTTATAACCCAGGTAAAGCTTGGTTCCAATGACAGTGTGCACTGGACACACATCTGGGTATAACCATCTTGTTTAGGGCGAAAAACTAAAGTATCAAAAATGTCTTGGACCCCCCCAGCCCTACCTCCATGCTGTACCATGACAACAGCCGGCAAAGTATGCCAAAAAAGTATGGAGCAGAACGCTTAAATTAAAGTCAGCTACTGGTAATCACTCGGATCGCAACCCAGTCCATCATTATTTTACACACCAGGCCACCTCAGTTTGGGCCCACCCACATGCAAATCAGTCTTGCCCCTAATCCAATGGGAACAGTCCAGCCCAAATCACGAGGCCAGGCCCTCCCTGAAGCTTAGCACAAGCAACCCAGGACTGGCTTTGCTCTAGTTAGGGCTTCTGAGGCAGGTATAGCTTGGTTACAGTGACAGTGTGCACGGTACACAAGTCTGGGCATACACATCCCACTTAGAGCAATAAATTAAAGTATACAAAAAGTGATGGATAGAATGGTTGAAATAATTTCAGCCACTGTTAATCACTCGGACCGTATCCCAGTCCACCAATGCTTTGTACACCAGGCCACCTCAGTTTGGGCCCAGCCATATGCAAATCAGTTTTGAACCTACTCCAATGGGAATAGTCCAGCCCAAACTGCAAAACCGGGCCCTCACTGAATCAGAGCACAAGCAACCCAGGAATGGCTGTGCTTTAGGTAGGGCTTACCACCAGGTATATCTTGGTTCCAGTGACACTGTGATCGGAACACACGTCTGGGCATACCCATCTCATTCAGGGTGACAAACTAATGTATCAAAAAAGTGATGGCTGGAATGCTTGAATTAATCTCAGCCACTGGTAATCAGTCGGGCCGCATCCCAATCACTTTTCATTTTGCACACCATCCCACCTCAGTTTGAATCTATCCATTTGCAAATTAATCAATAGGAACAGTCCAGCCTAAACTGCCAGGACAGGTCCTCCCTGAACCGGAACATAAGCAAAACAGGGCTGATTTAGTCCTAGTTGGGCCTCATCAGCCGACCTGACCATAGAGCACGTGAGGAGGGCAGGGCACTGGACGCAAGAACTCCCAGCCACTTCTACAGCATGTTAAAGCAGCAGCAACATGGTGCATTTCACTCAATGTCACCTAATATGATTACGTAGGGACTTTTGAGACTTCAAAGGTACCTCTATCACATTCCCGTATGCATTAGATTTAAATGGTGCTTCACTTTGTGGTGCTTCTTGTGCCATAGCCTTTAGCCTCTTAAATGTTTATGACACCTCCCTACTGAAGATGTTGAGTATCTGGATGGATAGTGTGCTTTCAGTTGCAGCATACCATCGAAGTTCACATCTCTCTTTCTCCCCCTTGTAGCCTGTTTCCAAACTACAGATGCCGCCTGGGTAGACTTTTGCTATTAAAACCTCGACTGAAGGTCCATTCAGACCACCAAAGGGTGTAAGTCTATGCTGATGGAGATTATCAGGCTGAGTCTTGTCTAAATCAAAATCTTGCAGGGGTCTTCGCTTACGGTATACTTGATATTAAGAGTTTGTTATAGGCACTATTCCATGACTATGTGGGACTTAATATGTTGGTAAGCTATTAGACTTGTAAAGACCACCAGTGCCAACACATTTTCGCAAAGTCAAAAATACCATCTCTGAAATGAGAATTCACAATACTAGAAAATTAGATGAGACGATTGAAATAAAGATACCATAAAGGATCGTAACATTGCACATCTTAATAGAAACTGTTCACATATATATAACATGCAGGGCTGCCAAGTTTCCCCCTACATATGTGTCATTCTTCTGTGTTTGTAGTTAGCTAATGTGTGGCATTTTCCAGTCTCAGTTGTGACACTTTAAGGGAAGCTGCATTGCAAATGTAGTCAATGACCAAAGCAGTGATCTCCCATCCACTAGTGGTCGAATTCTCCCCTCAGCAGAGGTAACATATCATTGAAAGGTGCCTGCCACTATCAACTGCCTAGTAAAAACACACACCCAGTGTCTTTCCCCAAAGGACTCCACATTCTGAATTGCTTTGGTGTCAATGATTGTGGATTGTGAACATTGAAAAGTACCTTGAAATACAAATCATTCAACAGTAGCTACCATATTTCCTGTTGCTCCCTTTTTATATTGTGAATAAATCAGAATGTATTTTGAACCAAGAATGTTCAGTTAGAAAGTGCCCATTTATAATGTGTGGCACCACTTGCCAGTTCTGACTTTTCAATCCACAGTCATTACATTCTAGGCATTGTAGTTTTACTTTTCCAATGTGGAATTTGAATTTAAATAACCAAAGCACCAAGTGAAGCTAGTTAAAACTCTTTTTCGGGACTGGTTGAAGGTGCTGAACAAACCACAGTCACCTGACAACTATAATAAGTGAGTGACTCTACATAGGTTGCCTTAGTTCTTCTGATATTGAGGTACTTTTTGCACTGACCAGCCCCTGTGGCCAGCACTCCACCTCAGATTAACTGAGTCTACCAGCTGATCTCTCAGCCAGTGTATCATCTGTTTCAAAATTAACACGTCTGTTAACAAGCAAACAGGGAGAGGGGTGGGTGTTGGGGCCTGGCATGTTGAGTCAGGGAAAGCCTTCAGCATTTCTGCCCAGTAAATTAGTCTGCATCTGTCACGAGGCACAAGCGCCTACCTATATGAGGGCAGAGAGTCACTATCTGATTCCTAATCTTGGTGTGAGAGCCAATCAGGACTACTTAAGTAAGCTGTCCGATTTCTGTCAGAGACGCTCAAAGAAGGCTCATGGTACCGGAGCTGCTGCAGTTGTGGTGTACTATGTGCTCTGAGGCAAGGTTCTATTCCTTGGCAGGCACAGACAGCAATAGTCACAACACACAGCCCAGTGGGAGCAGCACCGTGCACAAGCCCAAAAAGGGAGCTGGGTCCACAATCCACTGCCCAAATGAAGAGGAAGATAATGTATTTGCAAGGGACAATAGAGAGGTTAAATGAACACTCTTTCAGCTGTCGGCTGGGATCACCTAAATTGGGTGACTTATGTCGATGTTTGCAGTAATGCGCAAAATATTCTCATGAGAGTTAATATAGCTTTACATGCATGGCACTTGGCAGAACTGTATATATGTGTGTGTGTGTGTGTGTGTGTGTGTATATAGGACGCCCTATAGTCAGTTCAGTGAATTTGCTCTTAGAAAATACCTCAAGGTACATAGGTCTCTTTCTAGCACCATAAGTAACAACCCTACCATCCTATTCATTTACGAGACTCCATGGACTTCTTAAACAAAATTCAAGATATGCCTTGGAAGGGCTTGTATTTCATGGCTACAACTGATGTAGTTTAAATATATACCTGCATAGGGACGCAATAAAAGTGGTTCAAAATGTCTTATGTGACGGCTCAGTCAACAATTTGAAGCACTCAAATTTACTGATTGATGTTCTGTCTGACACATTACACATTTTTTGTTGAATGAAAGCCATTATTTACAATGACAAGGTACAGCAACGGGGACCTCTTTCGCTCTGACATATGCAAATCTCTTCATGGGCTATTGGGAAACGGAAGTCATTCAGACAGAGAGCAACTTGGTGAAACTTGAAAAGGTAAAGCTATGGACGCGATTTATTGATAATCTTTTTATTATATGGGAGGGGGACAGCAAAGAATTGGAGTCTTTCATTTTGTTTTTAAATGAAAATGATCTCAACTTGTCTTTCACCCATACCATGATCTCTGAACAAATCACGTTCTTGGAAAATGAAATCCACATAAAAGATATGAATATTTGCACAAAAGTACACAGGAAAAAAACATCTTGTAACAGCATCCTCCATGGCAACGGTGGACATCCAACAAAGTTGAGCTGGAGTATCCCTTATGGGGAAATGCTAAAAGCTAAGAGGAACTGTTCGGAGGATGAAGATTTTAGAATCAAAATGAATGAAATAAAAAGCAGATTCCTTGCAAGGGGATACCCACCGGCAATATTACAAGAAGCCATGGAAATAACATTGAAGAAACCTAGAAGTGAACTTGTAATCACAAAGAAAGCCTACCTGGAAAGTGAAAAAGAGAAAATTCGATGTATTATGGGTTACAATACTCAACACAAGGAAACAAAACAAATAATTCAAAGAAATTGGAGGATATTACAATCTGATGAAACATGTAATAAAGTTGTGTTAGATCATCCAAACATCACCTCTGGAAAGTTGCTTCATTAGGGAACATTCTAACCCAAAGCCATTACTCCACTGAAACAGGGGGGTAAATGAATTGGCTCAGTCAAACAGGTTTCTGGAAGTGTTTTAAATGTAAAACCTGTGAACATGGCATTAACCAAAAGGAGTACAGATTACATAATGGAAGATTTGAGAAAATAAAAGAACACATATTTCATAGTGTATACTTTGATGTGCCCCTGCAAAAAATATTATGTAGGCAGTAGTATAAATAAGGTCAGAGTAAGCAGTTTACAACATCTTCGAGTAGTGAAAAATAGAGTTACTAGTATCCAATTGCAAAACACTTCTGGGAAGAACATCAAGGTCACATAAAACATTTGGAGTATTTTGGGATTAAGCATATAAAGAAAAATGAGAGGTGAAGACAGGCCATTATTGCTAAGATGACTGGAAACAAGATTGATAATTAAAATGGAAAACGAAGTACCTATGGGCCACAAATTGGATGCAGAATTGCGCTCACAACTTTAGTACTGTTCCCAACCATATCAACTTGAATACTGAACTCATGTTGATTTCCAGAATTTTATGCATAGGGTGTAATACAGAGAGTAATTGTGACATGCATTATCTAACGGGGGTGTTTAGCAAGACAAAAGTAGAGGGGTGTTTTCTTCGACCTTGAATGAATTAAAAAGGGAAAGGAGTAATATCCATGCCATAAAGTACTGTTGATGCACATGCACTTTAGGGGATGATTGGAGGTCGTCTAAAAATGAGTAGGAATTGTAAATTAAAATTAATTGTGTATACGGCAAAAATAATCTTCTGCACAATTGTTAATTTAGCTAATTTTCAGGGAACCGCAATAAGCAACCCATAGAAGCTGGTCATGTACATACACTTCTTGCACATTACTTCAAATGGGAAATTGCTGATCCTTTAAATGAAATTCTTCAACCTTTCTGAATGCATTTTAACATAACCATCCATATCCTTACCTCTAACATATTTTCCAACTTATTATCCTGGTCTCACTCACCTCATCTTTTGAGTCATATAAAAAATACTTTACTACAAATTACTAAATCGACATGGTAACAAACACAACAGGACTGTATGAGAAGTTTCTCTATCATCAACAGTACTTTACAGTAATTTGGAACTGAAACAAAGAGGAATGAGCTTGTGAAAAAGGAAAGAAAGGAAAATAAAATTTTGCTGCCAACTTTCTGCATGATATGTTAAAACTAAGTCAAGTAATACATTGTAATTTAATGTACTTTACATGAGATTTAAATGACAATTGGGATAAAATTACTTGACATGGAGAAAAGTAAATGATAATGCGTGGTCTAGGTATGTTTTTTTTTTTAATATAAAAATGGATGATGGGCTAAGGTCACGGGCACCTGTAAAAGGACAAGCTAGATGGCAGGAATCTATGGTCCTGTGGAACAGAAGTGCTGAAATGCGTTGTCCTTCCCTTGTGTAAAGCACTGGTGTAAAGCACTGGTGATTAAACAATAAAATCAAAGAATACCAACCCCGCAGGGCATTTTTGATTTCTGTCGATACCGCAAGTTGAAAAAATGGACTCATGAAAAAACACACATATATATATATATATATATAGATCTATATATAGATAGATTTTATTTTATATATACATATATATGTATATTCTTTATGAGTAGCGATACTTTACAAGTATTGAAATTTCCAATTGGATGAAAATAAGAGGATTAAAAGGGAGAAAACGTGTTCCCATATCCTATTTCATAAAAAACATGAGGAGGACAAGGTGAAACAAACAAGAAAAGATGATGGCTTGATTGGACTTGATGAAATGTAAAAAGGTTTACTAGAATTACATAAAATAATATACTATTTCAGCTCTTGTAAAGTAAAAGAGAATTGAAATGTATTAGCTTCCCCATCTGTGTAATACTGGATATTTCATCCCAAACTGATTTCGAAGTCAACAACATGGCACACATATACATGCAGGGACATTTTTTCTGCCCCACCAAACTCCCAGGTCTCTGCCTCATTTGGAGTTGCAGGAATGGGTGATTGCATGCCAGCAGAGCCTATGTCCACGCACAATTATTGGCCACAATGCATCTGCCACTTGGCTGTCTTCTCCAGTGCATTTAGTGTAATCTAGGGTGGTACTCCTGATGTAGATTTACCATGCAGCAGTGGCGGCTTCTGCATTATGGGTTTGAAGCTTCGCCCCTCGGATTTTCTGGCCTGTAAAATGTTTCCTAGAATCTTATGGTTAATAAGGGCACATCTGCCTTATCTATTCTCTGAAGATCATAGGGCAGCTAAGCAAGTATGGAAATTTCTCCCTTAGGGTATACAGTTTTACAGCCCATGATTATAATAACAAAGGTTCTGCAGGCAGTTCCAGATTGCAAAGTAGGCACCGGCCTATGGGCCCCACTCTTTTTAGGCGCCTTGCGGCAATGGATCAAAATAATATGGATTTGAACTTGAAAGGAAATTACAATCAAGCTTTCTTCTGATTTAATAAGCTTTATTGAGTAAATAACAACCACAGACAAAATGGGCCTGAAATTGACAAAATAACTGATATGTTAGATAGGGAAAAATTGGCAATAAAACAGAGTGGAAAGCTATTTTCATTTTACAATATATTGGGAAAGGGGAATAGAATATGAATCTACAATTGAAGATCATGTAACAATAATACAAAACGACTTGAGGAATAAACAAATAATTAGAAACATCTAAAATGCAATTCGATAGTGACGAAATAATGTAGAGGAGAAAACAGAGACAATAGTAGTTTATGGAGGCTGAACATTTTCAGAACTATTACATAATACACGAGTTGTAACGTTAGTTAAATAGTTTGTTAATGGTGACCAAAAAAAATCCCTGTTTACAAATGGTTTGACAGAGGAGGCAAACATGATATCCAGTCTGTGATAGTGACAAACATTGTTCCACCAGGACTTTACTGAAAGTTTAGTTGAACATTTCCAATTTAGTGAACTTTGCTTGAAGGCTAAAGCCAACATCAAATCAAATAAACCTTTTTCATGTAAAGATATTCCCAACAACTCTGATAAACTTCCTGTAAAAAGAATAGTATTTGCTAGAGGAGTATGCAAGTTAAAAAAGCTGAGATGTGCGACCAAATATTCTTCCAAAAGGAAGATACAGCATGAAATGAAGACAGGAGGTGAAGCAAATTAGCTAAAGGAAAATCACAGGACCAACAAGCCTTATCAGTGTGTGTAAAATTACCTATGGACAAAGGAGTAAAATATAATCTATAGTAAAGAAAGAACATGGATTGATTGGTGGAGGAAGATTCAGAGATCTTCATAGACCTACCCCATAACTTGTCCCAGAAATCGATGCCCCAAACACAGCCCAAATCTATCTCCCATGCAGTCTCTATCTTAGATTTAAGACGGTCAGCAATTGGTGTAAGAAGATGTTTATAGATCAGGGATGCTTTAGGAAGCACAGCTAATACTCTGAGGGCTCAAGCTCATTTGTAGGTAGAGTATAAAAGACATCTAGAATTATTCCCATAAGAGTTGAGAATTTGTGCGAAAATGAGCGCAGGCATTTAAACGTGTCCTGAAATTGAGGAAAAGAACACCAGCAAACATGTCCTGAACCCAAATAATTCCCCTAATTCTCCAGGATTTCCAATAAAGAGGTCTATTATTTATGATAATGAGACAATTGCACCAAAGAGGAGACTGCAGGAAGATATCCCTAGAGACAGTTTTCAGTTCACAGTGAGGTCTTAATAATGAACATGTGTCTTTGAACAGCGGAAGAGAAGTGACATTGACTTTTCTAGTAAAGGCAAGAACTTCCTTTACAGAAAAAGGCGCATGTAAGGACCATTCAACATTGACTCATAAAGGTGTAATAGGGGAGACTTCAGTAAGGAGCCATTTAGAAGCAAATCTAAGACAGAAAGCCTTGTGATTTGGGTATCACAGTGCTTTACATAGCGCCAGTTTCATTACATGAGGACACATTCATTTTTTGGGTTAGGCACAGGGAAACTAAGTGATTTGCCCAGAATCACAGGATGTTCGGCATCATTGCCGATACTCAAACCCAGTTCCCCAGATTCGAGGTCCCCCGCCCTAGCCGTTAGGCCAACTCCTCTCCCCGATAGTGTCGAAAATAGGGAAAATTCACTCTTCCCATAGATTTTGTATTATTCCATAAAAATTTAGAGAAGAGGGAATCAATTTAAAAAAAATAGACAGTTAAGATATGAATGGGAATCATAGAGAGAATATATAATAAAATAGGAGTATCATCATTTTAATAGATTCAAGACATCCCCACCAAGAGAGAAAAAGAGGGTTCCAGGAGGAGGGGAGTTTAGAAATACGATCTAGCACTTCCTTCATATTTATTTTCACTAAATCCAATATGGAGTTATTAAACCAGATGCCTAAGTATTTGATTTCAGAACAATTCCATCGGAACTCAGTAGCATCAAAATGTTGTTTGAAACAAAGTTTGGTGATGAGGAGAATTTCTGTCTTGTCAGAATTTATCTTATAACCTGAAACTAGGGAAAAATCTGAGATTTCTTGCAATAGAGGAGTGATAGAGGTTTTAGGATGAGATATGAAGAGTAAGATATTGTACGCATAAGCAGATAACTTCAAATGTTCATCACCACAGATAAATCCAGAGATAGAGGTATTCTGGCTGATATGAGATAAAAAGGGTTCAAGTGATAAAATAAATAGAAGGGAAGAAAGAAGGACAACCTTAACGTACACCTTGTTGCAGATGAAAGAATTGAGATATACGACCATTAACTACGACAGAAACTTTAGGGACCGAATACAAGAGAGAGATCAGAGAAATAAATTTAGGACCGAAACCATGCCAATGAAGAGCTTTAAATAAAAGTAGGGGGCGTGGCCAAGATGGCGGCCGGGTGAGACTTGTTTCAGAGTCTCTCTGGTGCCACTGACAAAAGTGATGATTAGCAACCCGGGGTCGAGTAGCTCCCCGAAAGAGAAGTGCACCAGACGTGTGGGGCTCCCTGCTGGCCCCCTTTCGCAGACCCGCTGACTCATGAGGACAAAGAACTGCTGCCGTTCGTAGAAAAGAAGGCTTGAGGCCGGGTTGCGCAGCGCCGGGTTGCGCAGCCCCTGGAAAGGAGCCGCCGGGAGAAATCATTGCGGGACTCCAGGGCCGCTGTTCTGGACCTGAGTTGAGGAGCTGAAGGCCTGACAAACAGAGGTGAGCCGTAGCTGGCAGACAGCGGGCGCAAGGGACTGTGAGCAGCGGCCCCTTCCCAGGGCCCGAGAGGAGGGAGAAGCCCAACGAGAGATCAAGGCCTTCCTCGTGCTGCGGCCCATGCACTTCGGGCAGCGGCTGCGGCGGAGAGATCTGGCCTAGGGGGAGGCCCTCTTGTCGGAGAGACATTAAACCCGGAAGACTGGGAAGATTATGCAGGAGGCCACAGGCGGAGGCTGTAGCGGCCAGGCCATTTTACTACATGGCCTGAGCGCATCACTCTGAAACCTGCCATAGACAGACTCGGCCCGCCGGCAAGGTAGGGCTGGGAGCCTCGTCTCTCTTTTGGATTATCCCTTGAAGGCACATGGAGTGGTCTGAGTGAGGCCACAATAGCAGACGAGAAGGGGGAAGGCACAAACAAAAGGTAAAGAGACACTTTAAGGCACTTGGGAGCTGTGAAGACATCCCCAGACCAACAGCGTATGTGCATCGAGAAAGGCCCTTAGATTGGCATACAAAATAGAGCAATATAAGAGAACCCCTGTGTCCCGGACGAGGCATACATAGCCTGGAAAAGGATGATCAACCAGCTTCACGCTCAGAATCCGCAACAAGGGGTGGTGGGAAGGGAGAAGAAAGGAGGTCCCCTTACAGTGAAAATACGCTACACTGTGGATATTGGGGGGGGGACGCTGACAGGGCAGCCCCCTGAATCGCACAAACACTTGCGCAATCACTACAGGTGAACAGGAAGGCACACCAGAGAGAGGATAATCATTCAGACCTCACGAATCCTAGGATCTGGAGGCAAAGACCAGGAAGCAGCAGGCCTGACCACCAGACAGACCTACTGTCCTGGAGGTTCTAAAGGAATACATAGAGTGAAGGCGGAGAAGGACTTACCTGCGGAGCTCTTCCCATTGCCGGGCGCACAACGACAGGACTATACAGTCATGCACCCCCAAAGATGACGGCCAGGGTCAAGAAGGATCGCTCTGTGAAAGAGACGCTAAGAAAGCAACTTTGACAGGTGCCCCCACGTGCAGCCCAGTGGGAGAAGAAGACCACAAAGATGTAGCGGATGTAGCCGATGCCCCGGCAACCAAGGTCTTTATGACCTTGCTTTTCACCTCTCAACACAAAGATCTCATGGCGATGCAAAAAAAAAAGACCTAGATGATGTGGGAGACCGGGTCGCAACGCTGGAAGTGAAAGACAGCAGCAGGGATGAAGAGCTGGAGATGATGCAGCAGGAGATACTGCGATTAAGGGAGCAACATATTGATCTACAGGCAGCCACTGAAGATTTAGAAAACCGCTCAAGGAGAAATAACATGCGCATCCGGGGAGTACCATCACAGGCCGAAGGAAAGATATCCAAGCATATGTCCTCACGCTCTTCAAACAGGTTCGGACATACAGATTGACAAAGCTCATTGAGTGGGTTTACCCAGAGGCAACAAAGCACCTCCACCAGACATTTTAGTGTGTGTGCACGATTTTCAGATCAAAGAGCCTATCATTCAAGAAGTACGGAAAGCACACCCAGTACAAATCAGGGGACATACACTGCTCTTTTTCCAAGACCTATCCTTTACCACACTGTTCAAGCCCAAGGAATTTCGACCAATCACTGCACACCTTAGAGGAAAAGGGATCTCGTACTCTTGGGGCCATCCCTTTCGCATCATATTCAGGCTAGATGACAGGCTATGGCAGATCAAATCCTTAAAAGAAGCATGTGAGGATCCTGGGAATCAGCACAGAAGCCGTACAAGAGAAATGTGGCAGATGTCCTCGGAGAGCCAATTCAAAGTACACATGCTGGCGCAAGGTGAGGGTCTTCCCACCAATCATAGACCTGACCTCTAGACAATAGCAAGCAAAAGGAAAGCAGTAATCAATGCTCTGGCCGGCTCGCCAGAATGTTCGGTATCCACATAAATATTCCATGATGGCCCAGGGAGATCTTGGTCAGGGTGGTGCCAGAGGACACCTCACAGACGAGGCAGCTCCTCTCCTCTTATCGGAGTCAACAATGCTATTTGAGACACCATCCCATCGTGCAGGTGGCGAAGAAGACACCTGCACACGACCCCTGCAATCAGTTAACTTTTGACGGACTGTCATCGTTTGTTGTGATAAGAATGTTTCTTAGTTTAAGTTGGGTTTTGTTTACTTGGGAAGTGTGGGATTTGGGATTTTTGTTAGGCTACATTCTCCTCTGTACCTAAGTCCAATTATAGATCATAGAGACCTTAAAAATCAGGGCGGCACCCCACCCCAATCAGTGTGAACAGCTCACAGGTTACTGTGGTGCCCATGACTTGTTCCCCCGCACATGATTAATGGGTAGGAATCTGAAGATCGTAAACCTCATCGTCCAAGGCCTCAATCACCTGGTGTCTCTGTGATCCTGTCCCTGTTAGAAAATTCATGCGGCGACACTTGCCTCCAACAAGAAACACACAGCATGCGCTCCCAGATTTCTCCACCAATTATGGTCCTCTAACACATCCCAAAAGACCAACAGAGTAGCCACCTTCTTTAGTACAAGATTAAATGGTAAAATAATTGCAACTGTCACAGAAATTAGGGGAGGTTTGTTGGCCATCAGGATACGATGGGATTCTATGCATTTCACACTTGCTACCATTTACACCCTGAATACCCAGCAGGAGACCTTTCTGTGTAAAACCTTAGGAGAGGTTTGAACATCCCCGGATGCCGCTATTTTAATAGGGGGGTACCTCAATTTGGTTATGGATAACACTTTAGAAAGATCAGTGCAGCGTCAGGCGCAGACAGGATCCTCTTCTGCAGATGTTATGTTATGTTAATGATGTTTTCTAAAGTTCTGCATGATATATGGCGCATTCACCACCCGGGCATAAAAGATTACTTATACTACTCAGCATCTCATAAAACTTATGCATGCATAAATCACTTTTTAGCCACACCAGCCTTGACTTCTAGGCTCTCTGATCCTAACAGAGAACTGCGCTCTCTCTCCGATCATGCCATGATCACAGTGTCACTGCATCAGACTGCACGCCCCTCTAATCATGCGAGATGGTGCCTGAGGGACAGCCTCTTACAATCTAAAGAAATAGTTAAGAGGAAACTCATCCTGGAATATTGGGTACTATTGATGTACGGTCAGCCTCCTTGACATCCGTTTGGGAAGCACTCAAGTTAGTGATTAGAGGGGAATGCGTTGCGATCTCTGTGGGTGAAAACAGATTCCGATGGGAAAAACGCATATAATAAGAAGTAGCAGAACTAGAAACGATACATAAGCGGATAGGAGCTCCTAGAGTGTGGAGAGTTTTGGAAAACAAGAAAATGCTTCTGAAACGTCTTAACTTGGACAGAGCAGAGTATGCCCTCCTGAGACAGCGTCATAAATTCTTCCTAAGCAGTGATAAATGGGGAAGATTTTAGCGCAGAGATTGAGAGCAAAGATGGTAGCTACGACAATAAACTCAATAAAAGATGCTACTGGTAGCATAGTGACTGCTGACCAGGACATAGCAAGAGTGTTCCAAGATTTCAACCACACACTGTACTCTGAATTGAACGCAGACCAGGTCTCGTCTGAGAGATATCTTCTAGATATCCCAGTGACTAAAATACCAGAGTCGCTCGCAGAACAATTAGATCAGGAAATCCGAATATAAGAAGTAATCAAAGCATTTGCACACCTTCAATTACAAAAATCACCAGGCACCGATGGGTTTACAGTAACCATGGGAGGTTAACTCCGCTCGTGGAGTTTGCGGAGTTTCCCGCACGCCGCGTTACGAGGAGCTCGTGGCGTTCCAAAAAACTCCGATTCACACAGCGGAGCAGAGTTTTTTTCCTCGCTGGCGTTCACCAACGTCAAGTTGGCGAGCGCCGAAAATCTATCTCCAGGTGAGATTTTTCCACGTTCACGATCACCAACATCAAGTTGGCGAGCACGAGCATGGAAAATAAACCCCCCCGGCGAGGTTTCTCAATGTGGGGGGGTCAGGTTTCTTATTGCGAGTGATCGCGTATGCTCATGACCGCTCGCGTTGAAATACTGCCCGTTCGCGTTGAGAAAGCTGCAACTCGAGTAGAAATCTACTCGAGCAGCAGAAAAAGTAAGCTAGCGCTGTGCATGGTGCTGTTCGCAATGATTGCACAGTGCGGACAAGCATCAGACACTGTGCAATCACTGTGAACGGCATTTTTCTACCGTACTCCGACGCTCTCGGAGCTCGGCTTAATGCAGTGGAATTTTTCTTGCACATCGCGCAGCTTCGCGTAATGCAACTCCGTGAACTCCGCCCAGGGTTAGTATACAGCACAATTTTATAAAATATTTTACCCAGAGATCGCACCCCTATTGACCTGTTTGTTTAATTGTTTTTCAACTACAGGCTCGTTAACTGATTGCATGCTGGAGGTAGCGTTATCAGTCTTCCCTAAACCATCAAAGGACCCCACAGAATGTGGTTGTATCGCCCTATCTCCTTATTAAATATCAACGCCAAGTTATTTGCAGAAATGTCTAAGGAATTCCGCACACCCAAAATATGTATCAAATCACAATTATTTGTACAAAAATTATTGAAGATGACATGAATAAATTTCCAGTCGTGTTTTCATTTCTTTTAAACACTATTCTTTATTGAAAAACGATGATAAAATCCAATTGCCGACGCGTTTCGTCCCGTGCGGGATGTCTTCAAGGCTCGGGTTTGATTTCGGAGTGCATGTCCACTCTTAACATGTTATGTCAACTGTGGGGTCTGGATACATATATTTTATCTAATACACGTTTGCTATTCAACGAGGCATGGTGGCCACGAGCATCAATCACAGTGTCTATTTCACAACCGGATCAGGCAGCATGGTTACAAAAACTATGACTAATTCTAGCCATGGAACGAATGTCCATGGTAGCAGACCCTAAAGAGGATAAATATGTGGAATTATGGTCCCTATTTATACAGGTTCTGTCGGCGGAATTGTGAGAGTTCACCGGCCCACAATACCTGCGAATCCTACGCCTTCTACCTCCTTAGAGACAGTCGCAATAATCCACCTTTGCCGTATATTTGGCTAACCCCCACAAATAGGTAGGGACATACTATTCTAGGTACCACCCAGGAAGTGGCATAGGGCTTGGGCTGAGGGAATGTGGGAGGGCTGGGAGGGGGTGATAAAAGTCAGATTTATTTTTGGTTGATCTTTTCTTTTGTTATTCTTGGTTATTTCTTCTGTTCTGAAAACAATCTCTTAATGCAGCCGGCCCCTGAGTTGTAGGCATACAGCTGTGTTTTGCACCACTACTGACCACTGCTGCCAGCCCCAGGGTTGTAGGCACAAAACTGTGTATGAGGTAAGGATTGATAAATAAACAGAATGGTTCCATAAATAAAAAGTACCAATTTACTCTATCAAAAGCTTTCTCTCCATCAATGGAGACTGCAGCTAGAGAGTAGGAAAGCGTTGGGGCCTTATTCAAAACATTAACTAGTGAACAGGAATCGTCAAAAGTTAGTCTGCCTTTAATGAAACCACACTGCTCTAGACCAATTAGTTTTGGTTTAAGAGGTTCAAGACACAAAGCAAATAATTTGGCAAAAATGTTATGATCAACTTTTACTTGGGAAAGAGTATGATAATTCTTACAACGTTTGAGATCACAACCATCTTTATGAATTAGACATATTGTAGCTTCTAAAAAGATGCCATCTGCCTTACCAGTAGTATGAAAGTATTGTAAGAGCTGTTAGAGTTTTGGAAGAAGTACGTTTGAGAAGGGTAAATATAATTCTACTGTAAATCCATCTGGGCCCTGAGTTTTATTTTTTTTTAATAAGACTTAAAGATTGAGATGGCTCTAGGTTGGACAGATCAGATTCTAGAGGTGCAAAGTCTAGGTATACATGAGAAGGGGGTGGAATGTGACTAATATAGCTGACAATGAAAGAGGCAGGTGTAGGGGACTCTGGAGTATATCGAGTTTCATAAATTTATCTAAAATGTCCTGATCTTTAAAAAGAAGTTTTCCATCCGATGAGTAAATATACTGTCCCAAAACACGTTCCTTCTGAGCTTTGAGATAGTTAGCCAGAAGTTTGCCAACTTTATTTCTCCCACCATAATACCGAGCGCTAGTATGAATTAGAATAGATGAAGCCTTATCCGTAGTTGTTTTGTTAAAGTTGAGCTTCACACGAACAAGCTCCTGTAAGGTAGAATCAGACAAACATGTGTCAAATTGGTGTTCTAGGCATTTGATATTAGCTAGCAAAATTTTATGCTGATTAAGTAAGATTTTATTTTTTCTGGAAATAAAGTATATAATAAAGCCACGTGCAGAAGCCTTAAAAGCATCCCATATCAATGAAGGTGAAGTATTTGGAGCTGCATCTAGAGAAAAGAATTCCTCCGCAAAAGGGAATGAAAGAGGAAGAAAAAAGTGGATCCTGCAAAAGAGAATTATTAAACTTCCACCTAGAGGACTTGGGATGTGAGCGGAGCAAATCGAAATCAGCAACAACCGGGGCATGATCTAAAACAACAATAGGTTCAATTGAGGAGGAAATGAGGTTCCGTGTCAAGGCTTTATGAAGGAGGATGTAATCTAATTGGGTCAGGGAGCCATGTGGGGAAGAGATAAAAGAAAATTCTGTAGTATCAGGGTTACAGAGTCTCCAAGCATCTACAAGATGTGTCTGAGATATTGTGCTTTGGAATTGTTTAAGTCATGTGAGGGATGAAATGAACTTGGGATTGTCATCAATGAAATGGTCAATAAAGTGGTTACAATCACCTCCTAGAGTAAACAAATTGTCATTATATTGAATACACTTTTTTGTAATATTAGGCCAGAAAGAATAATCCAGTTGAATTAGACCATAAACTTTGAACACTTTTAGAGATATATTGTTAATGAGCAACTTAACTAATAACCATCTACCTTCCAAATCAGTGTCCTGAGATATAACAGACCATTTCAAGCGTTTATGGCATTAAATAATTACCCCATTTTTCTTAGTGGTCATAGGAGACACTAAGACTACACCAACCCAATTCCGTTTGAGTTTCAGACCCTCTGTCTCTGTCAAGTGGGTCTCTTGCAACAAAACTAAGTCAGGATTGTATGAGGCTAAATGGGATAGTAATCTCTGCCTCTTTTTTCAGTTAATAAAACCTTTCACATTCTAAGATACAACTCAGACTGGAAAGAGAATGAATTAGGTATACAACCACATGATCAAAATTGATGGAAAGAGATAAAAAGAATAATGAAAAGAGAAGTATATAGAATGAAATATTCAGTAAAGTCAGTAAAAGAAAAGTTGGAAAAGAAGAGTAGGAGAGAAAGAAAAGGAGCAAGTGAGATAATAGGAGAATACAGTACAAGTCATACCAAAAATGTCAACTGGGATACGTACCTTCAAGGGGAAACAAGCAAACAATAAGGACTGGGGACAGACAGTAAAGACAGCACAACCAACAGGGGGAGACATATCTCATCGGGAGACCAAAAAAGGACGGGTTATAAATATGTTGGGATTCTGGATGATCTACAATGATAGTAAAAACAAAGAAAGACAAATAATGATGACTATAAAATAGATACAACAACCAAAATATAACCTATAAAGGAAGTACAAAATGAGGATTAGAGTGAAATCTACATGGAACTCTCAAAATTCTTAGAGACTGTCACATAAGAGTCAAGTTATAGGAGGAGGACCAGATGTAGCCATGGTGGCCGTGGAGGGTGAATGAAGAAATTTTCAAAGATCTGCAGAGTCTTCAAAAGTGGAGAGGTGAGGACCCAGCCTATGGCCACACTGAATATTCAGAGACACTGAAGCAGGGAAGAAAAGAGGTGAAAAAGGTCATAGGGTCATCTCCCTCGACACCCTCAGGAAGACCATACAAATTAAGGTTGTTGCGCCTATTTCTGTTTTCAAAATCCTCAGCAGATTTCCTCAAGAGTATCTCATCCTTCTCAAGAGATGAGATTTGTGTAGAGATATCTTGAAGGTCACTGATGTGCTGTTCGACTGTGGACACCGTGGAATTGAGTGTAGACCATTGAGTGTCCACAACTTGTAGATGTGTATTGGTTTTCCATCTTGCTTAAGTCTTTTGTTAGCAGAAGAGGGCGAATGCAAGTTTGATGGCGCAATGGACAAAGACACTGCCCTTCAAGTGTTAGAATGAGCCATATTGACAGAGTTATGCAAGTCATCCATAGGGGGAGCCATGGAGACCTACAACACAGGCAATTCAGTGGTAGACTTTTTACCAGAATGTAACAAATGTTTAGATCTGCCTATGTAATAAAACTGTTCCAATCAAGCATGCATGTAAAAATCAAGTCTCCCTTTAATGAAAAATAAAAAGTGAAAAGGCTAGTGGCGTCAGTTTTTATATTTTTTAAAATAGTTGGAGTAAGCCAAAATGTATTGAGAAAGCCAGACCCCAAAGCCAATATGTGAGTAAAGCTGAGAGGAATTGTTTCAACAAGGAGGAGAAACAAAATGGCGGCCGGAAGGCAGGAAATTATGTCCCTCACTGTTTTCCAGAAGCAGGAGGCAGGATTAAAATGACAGCCTCATGCTCAGGGGAAGTTCCCGGTGGATCCACCAAAATCAAAGATGCATCTCCCAATGCAGCACGGAGCTTTGAGCTCAGGTGGCAATCAAGCTTTCCTAAATATTGTTTCCAAAAGATGAAAAAAAAATCATCAACTCAAAGAAACAAAAACTTGACATCAAAGACTCTATAGAGAAAATACTGTATTAATGTAATGTACCCATTAACTACTTAAAGTACGTAAACCAGAGACATCAGATTCACATAACAGTGTGTCTCTTAAAAGCTTCTCTTCTGGTAGCTGTCAGTTTATAACAAACAACTGTGCATTGGGTATTAGGAGAGTATTTGTTGGCAGGGCGAAATTTTGACTGCCTAGGGGCCTCCACACGGTTTAATCCGGCAATGTCTGCCGCAGAAGTGATCCCCATCTGCCAATAAAATACTGTCTCAGGTTGTTGTAGCTCTAGCCCCGCGTCATCATGCAGTCATGCTGCACGTCAATTGTTCAGTCAGACACTAAATGCCCCAAGACCAGGTACTTTGTGCAGGGATTAAAACTTTCTCTAAATTGGTGCTTCATGCTTCTTGGGGACAAGTACCGTTTATCCTTTTTCAGTAGGTGATGTCAGTAGGACGTTGAATGACTAGATTTAGAGAGCCAGTGAAAGCTGAAAGACTTCTTTCAATTTTTTGTATTGCTATATTTTACAATACCATAGTTCTCTTGCCAGTTACGTAAAACCATGTTGCTGTTCTGAAGTAGTGCAATCAAACAGCGCCACCTTCTGGAATCTTGCAACCGATGCTTAACTGAATCAATATATAATGACATTACTGCATGTTTGTCATCAGAACTGCCTGAAATTGTTATGGAGTGAGATACAGTGCAGTGTTTCTGTTGCATTTACAGACCTAGTTGAGCAAGCAGAAGCTGCTCTATGCAAAGCCTGCACCGTTCCTACCCTGGACTAGGGACGGACTCCATTTCAGCACATATGTTCTCACAGGAGCACTTTTCTTTGGCGAAAACTACTCCCCTTCCTTTCCTGCAGATGAAGCTTGGTTGTAATAGTGGGTATGGGTTTCATTTGCTCACTCGCTGGATTTCACCTTGGTACTTTCTGCCATATAAAAATTTCACCGGCTGCTATCGCCATGCAGAGCTTGGCAGCCTGGGCAGTGAATATCAACAGTGGTCGCAATGCACAGAAAGAAAACGCCATATACATTAGTGTCCTTGTCTATTTAATTTTTTTATTTTAGTAACAAAATACACAATTTGGGTGTTTGTTTCTGAAATGGAAAGAAATGCTGAGCGAGCCTAACCACATGTTCTGAGTGCAGCTTTGATATACGTGAGATCTGAACACCAGGAGAGGGGTCTTGCCATCTTGGGAAAGGGTAAAATGGTGCATCCTGAGAATTCCAGATGCCACATTACACAGGAAGTGATCACGACGTGGTAGGCAACCTGGTAGCCCATTACCTGCCAACCGAATCCTACACAGAGAGCACATTCTGAGCATAAAGTGGGGACCCCAGGCACCCAGACCTCCGATCTTGACCAGCCTGGGAGAAGGACAGAAGTACTGCCCTGCTGCACTGAGGGATCAGCAAAGAGAGGATGCACCGACGAGGACTGCATCTGGTGGCTAGCGAAGAGAGAGACTGTGCCTACCAAGTTCTGCTCAAGGATATGCTGTCTCCAGAGCCCAGTCAAGCCATGAGAACTTGAAGGGCCAGCTGACTGGTCTCTTGTTTGCAGCACAGGGACACAACAGCTGAAGAAGCCTACTGGGGCCAGTTGGCAGCCCAAAGTCTTCAAGCCATTACAACTACCACGGTGCAGCACCGAGGACCAAGTTATGATGCACAGAGTTGCACCTGAGTCTGCTGAACCTCAGAGTGTTGTCAGAGAGTTGCTGGGACCCTCAGACGGTGAGTTATCAATTCAGAAAGAATTGACCTGTAACCGCAAAATAGGGCGACTAACAGTCCAGTGGTGACTGAACTTCGGCTAGACGGTAGAGGACTTCGTGGAACATCAATCCTGCAACCCCTCACCATCTTCGTAGACCGAGGAATCCCTGCAGTAAGATCCCCATCAGCTGGGTCGCAGCCACTGCAACCTTCAAGCATCTTCAGCATCCTTCATCCCTTGCATCATGACCACTCAATAGGAATTCATTCTAATACAGATAAAGGGCCAGGAACTGTTGAAAGACTGCTTATCCTGTGAAAGTACTCTTCTTGAGGATCTTGTTGGTCCCCTTGACTTTCTCCCTGCCAGAGTTGGTTACCCCAAGTAACTTACCGCATTGACACATACCGCATTGTCACCCTAAGTAACTTACCGCATTGACACATACCTATCTTTTCTTTGAAAAAGTTTTGTGTCCAATTCTTTCACTTTGCAAAGGCTTGTTTGCATTTGAGTGAAATTGAACTGATTTATTATTTCTTTTAAAATCTATATCTCCGGAACCCTCCGGTATATTTTATCATTCTATGTCCTATTTTCAGAAGCTGGTTTCAGATTTCTTGAGTATCATGTCGATTTCTTCTTTAATTGTTTTGGTGCTGTTTAAATGCTTAACAATTCTTCCTTTATGTAAGCCTTGATGCTCAGTGCTGCAGCTACTCAGGATTGAGCTGAAGGTTGACAGATGTAACCCAAGGGTCCTAAAGGGGTTGTTAAGTGTATTACAAGGTGAGGTTGCACTACCACACCATATAATACACCCCATTTCCTCACAGGCATATTCACCAATTACTTAGCCTCATAGCATTTATTTGCATAACAGCAGTGGGTCTATGGTTGTTGGAATGCCTGTGGAATGTCCCTCTGCAGGGTGCATCTAATGGCCAGCTCTGGCATGAGCAACTAAGTTTAGTGTGGGATGTGTTTTCTTGCAACTGTGCCCGATAAATGGTGAGGTAACTTGCAACTTGCCAGGCAAACCTGTGTGACGGTGATATAGGTTAGGGTTGTCCCTGTGGAGTGAATCGCAGTGAGTTTCAGAGCAAAAGGCTCTCCAGTACAACCTGACTCAGCTACTGTAGCATGGACTGCTTATTTTGGGATACAGGCATAATTCAGATGAACGGACATTGAGCTCTACTAAGCTATAGAGATTGTGTGCCAGTATAAGTGTGCTACTCTGTTTGAGGCTGAACGATTCTATACTTGACTGTCTTGTAGCTTGGCTGAACAGGCTTCAGTCGTGAGTGCTGATACTCGGGGGCTGTCCTTTTCCTTAAGTGAGTTCTTGTTATTTACATGAACTTGTAATTTGTAATAAGGTGAGGCTCCAATTCATAACACATACTGAACTCTGATGCAGCTTGTGGTCTGGTTTGGCAGACGAAAACGAAACCAAAAACAAATCCATACAATTGCTGCTGTTCTTGTCATTTGCTTCCTGTCGGAACATAAATCCCCTTGAAGCTATCTTGTCTCGCTAAGCTGCTTGGGACACAGTCAACAAGAAAATAAAAGATCTCACAGAATGTCTGGTATAGTCAGTGCCTAATTTGTAGAAGAATACGTTCTAGGGTCCAAAGTTTTGCTCTGCATCCTGCAGTTGACGCTATCGAAGTTCAAGGTGTTGAATACCGAGGCTGCATAGTCTGGATTCCACCTCATGCTTCTTTCATCCACTAACAGTCACTCCCTGCCTCACTCTTGCAGGTTCTTTTAAAACCATACCCTCAGTCATTGTTTGTCCATCTTCCCCTTTTTTCCTCTTTCTGTGTTTTTCTCTATCTTGCTTTGGATCAAAGTTTTGTTGAGAAAAAATAAGTGCTGGTCCCCAAAAATGAGTGCTGTCTGGCTCCACCTGGAATCACAAGCTCAAATTAAGCAATGTGTCCATTCATCCCTCCTTTGCCCACCCATTGTTACTACCAAACTGGAACACATCTCCTTCCAGGCCCCAGACAGTAAGCCCATATTGTTACCAAAGTGCTCTAAGGTCTTTCCTGTCATGGGTTGCTCTTAAGGGATACCTTATCGGATCAATCATACCATACTCTTTTGTTAAAATGATAGATCTTATAGAAAGATTTCTACCCCAGGCTTCAGTGTTTGTGGGGCTTGTTTATAGCAGCATGAATCAGCCCTGTGGATGATGTGGGCAATGCAAGCGCAGAATATCAAATCCCGATATTCATAAGAGAAGGATTTTCCGACTTGAAACCCTGCGATTCACAAAATCACTCAATTTATGTACAAAACCCATTTTAAGAGTCTGAAAAGTTTTTCTGACTCCTGCAATGAGTTGTGACACCCACGCAAAATTATAATTTGAATGGGATGTTCCTTCCAAACAGTATGGTATGTGCCAATGGTTTCCAAACCTCGATCCTGGTTGTGAACCTTTGTTCAGTTACTGACTCAGGTCACTAATAAGAAAATCGCGTTGACGGACTAAGGAAGAGCAGGCAGTGCTCCAGAGTGCCCCTGACTGCCCCTTCTGATATTTTCAATAACGTTTTTCTTTTTTTTTTAGAAGCACCAGTTCCTTTAAGTTATCGGCCTGCAGACCTCCCTGTGTTTGTGGCCTATCACAAGGGTCCGAATGATGATTTTGTAAACTTGCCTAATAGTCCATAGGTCTGTTCACAGAACGTCAGTGCACAATTCTGAGCTTTTTGCGAACAGACTCTTAGTAAATCTAGCCCTTAGTCTCCCAGTTAAGGTAAGTGAGCCAACCTTCCCGTCTCTTCCAGTAGGAAGAACATGGCTGCCATGCACGAGCAATATGGCTGAAATGGGAGCGGTGTGAAGGGTGTGCAGGAAGAATACAAGTTTGGGGAAAAAATAACAAGTACTTCTATTTTTTTCAGGATTGTTACCCCCTTCACTTCTCAGTCAAACTTGTATGTTTGCCTTCTTGAATGCAAGCTAATTAATTGTTTTTTGTTCTTTTCGTCAGTATTCTTCGGGAGGGAATTATCCTCTGACTTACATCACTTCTGCACACTACCCATACCAGAGGATCGCTCCTCAAGTCAGCTTGGAGCCTCAGCAACCCCTGTTTCCTAAGCCGATCTATTCCTACAGGTAAGCCTAGTCCTGGGAGGTACACATTGCAGAAACATTACCACGTTCAGGGTGTGGGAGCCTGTAGATAAGCAGCACATCGAGGTCATAAACTGACGCAAAGATTGTAGCTTGTGGGACGTCTTGAGTTTTTTTTTTCATTTAGAATAAACAATGATTGCAAAATACTATACGATCAGCTATGGGTTATCCATCATTTGTACATCATGAAAATGCGTAACGTGTCCCTGGCCAAAGTACCTAATTTCCTCGATGCCATTGTACGTTGTGCCTCTCTGAACGCGCTTTTTAGTATTACGAAAAGTTTATAATTACACGTATAAACCACGTTTGTATGTCAAAAGAATCAATGTGCTTCAAGTATAAACCAACTACCCATCACACTTGGCTCTCGTGTCCCAACTCCAGGAAGGATGAGAGCAGCAATGGAAATGGAAACACGTTTACCATTGGCTCCCATAGATCAAGTGTGGCAGAAAGAGGAATGTGTTGTAAGGGCAGAGCCAATAACAGTCAACCTATGTGTTACATTTGACAAACTCAGCCCTTAAAGTAATTGATAACTAGGAACAATATGATAGTGAAGCTGTTCTGGTGTACTTAGTTGGTCACACACAAACTACATTTTAAGGCAACTGAGGGACGTAAGCAGCTCTTTGTGTGGGCAGAAAAGGGAGTGGGGGGTTAAAAGGGCGTACAGTCTACAAAGAATAATTAAGAACTTCTTTAAAAGAGGTGTTACTAAGGACAAAGTCTTACATGTGGCTTAGTCATATTAACCTCCTCGTCCTTGTACTGCCCTTCTTTCTGAACGTTCTCCTGAACATCCTCCTCCTGACCCTCCTCCTCTTGACCCTCCTCCTCTTGACCCTCCTCCCAATCTTGGTGATTCTACTCCTCCTCCTTATCATACTCTTGGTGTCCCTCTTTCCTGTTCTTCTCTTTCTTCTGCTCCTCTCCTGCTCCTCTGTTTGGCTTTCTTCCTAATACTCCGCATGGTCCTGGGTGTGTGATGGTTCTTCTCCTTGGTTCCCTGTCATAATCTCGTTTACCACAACATCGCTGCAAAAAGCACCTTTAACATCTTTTTATTTAATTTCAATTTTTTGTATCACTGTTATGTTTCTATTAGTAGATCTATTTCGTGTCACAAACATACATACACTATCAATCTAAATTGCTACAGGTTTTTTTGTCTTTGGGTGAGTACACGTGTGCCATTCCCGTATGGTTGTGTGTGTGTTTTATATAAACAACAGGTAGCATTGGCACTGTCTCCAAACTGACACCCACAACACAGGCACAGTGAGGTGCGAGGTTTCTGCACCTGGCTGTCATCAGCCCAACTAAAGTAGTAATCAGAGACGGGTAAAAGGGCAGGCCTGACCTAGAAACGTACTCACATCATACAACAAAGTGCCGCCCCACCCTTTACCTCTATCATCAACTAAATGGCAGTGCTGAGGAAGACTAATCAGCAGCTCCTTGCTAACAAACTGCATTCTGGAATTTCAAAAGGTGACTCTGTCTCCATCATGATCACTTCGGTGTCAGGAATGCAAGCAATACGCTTTCACTGTCTGGGAGAACAATCCTCACTCTTTATCTTGTGCAATACTAGGCCTAGGGCATGCCCATAATGAGGGGATGCTTGATACAGGACACTAATACCCATGGGGTTGGGCAACAGAAAAAAGATGCTGACATCTCGTGTCATTGACTTTCCTGAAGTTAAATCAACTAAAGAAAAAGCTGAGAAGATATAGGGAACTGGAGGACCCAAGAGGCTTTGATCGGACACTACATTTTTCAACAGAGACTGATTCTGTGAGATCGTGTTAGTGTCTGAAATGTTTCCAGGAAATTAGGCTTTACGGCCAGTGGAATGAGACTTTAAGATATGAAATTATGGCATATAAAAGACTACAGGTGAATGACATGGGTCACTTACTTTTGAACGGAGGTTCCAGGCATTAAGAAATAATAACTCCACTGCACCAGCGCACTTTGGATTTGCACACGAGGCTCCCTGCTTCAGTTGCAGCTAACTCCTCGCTGCACCCGCTTCGCGGGTGCCGCTTCGTTGGAGGGACTCTGTGTCTGCAGCGTCGTGGGAGTACAGGCAAGGTCCCAGGCGGCAAGGCGGTAAGGGGCGCGAGGTACCAGCGGGGCTGCGAGCGTGCAGGGACTTCGTTTCCCAGAAGTCCCTGCGAGACCAAGGAAGAGCTTCCGGTCCGCTCTCCCCGCCGGCCCGCCCCCCCGCCCACCAAAGGATTTTAAAAGCGTCCCTGTAACCCCCTCTCTGTGGGTCACTTACTTTTGAACGGAGGTTCCAGGCATTAAGAAATAATAACTCCACTGCACCAGCGCACTTTGGATTTGCACACGAGGCTCCCTGCTTCAGTTGCAGCTAACTCCTCGCTGCACCCGCTTCGCGGGTGCCGCTTCGTTGGAGGGACTCTGTGTCTGCAGCGTCGTGGGAGTACAGGCAAGGTCCCAGGCGGCAAGGCGGTAAGGGGCGCGAGGTACCAGCGGGGCTGCGAGCGTGCAGGGACTTCGTTTCCCAGAAGTCCCTGCGAGACCAAGGAAGAGCTTCCGGTCCGCTCTCCCCGCCGGCCCGCACCCCGCCCCAATCACCAACTACATAACGCCATACCACTCCCGCAGCGCGGGACGCAGCCCGGGCGAAGACAGGGCAAAGACTGGGCCGTTTGAGGCCGTTCGAGGACGGCCGAGGACGGCCGAGGACTGGACTGGCCCATCCCCCCTGGCCCGTGCGCCCTGACTCGTCCCTTTTCCTTTTAAGTAAGTACATTGTTGGGATTGATACATAAATACATTATGAATACTCGGGGGAGTCGTAGTAAGACTGCTATGGGGCTTAGTAAGCCCAGCGGGACATTGGATGAATTCCTGGTAAAGACCAATCTAGCAATCGACGCAGAAATCTCCAAATTGCAGACCAGGGTGTCACTTGAGCTTGATGCTGCACGCCGGCTTTCACAGACCTTTGCCAATTCTAAAAAATCTTCCCTAGGGAATATCGCGTCGGCTGTATCCCCACAATATCCGCCTGGCCCTCGCCCACTGTTAATCCAAGCTGACATTCATCCAGTTCCCCCTTCTGATCACTTCCAGATAGAGCCAACACCCATCCCGGTCATTACATCCCCTGAAACTCCTGAGGGAATAGCGCCTATTGGCACTGGCACTGGGCCTGGAGCAGGAACGGTGACTAATTTCCCGGTCACCTTTAACCTTGCCAACTGTTTTGGCCATGTTGAAAATCTTAAACATCCAGCCGGTCCCATTCCAAAAAAGAAAAATAGCACAAGATCTGCCTATGTTCGCAAAAGAACTGCCTATGCCCGTAGAAAAGCTAAAATCGCAAGGCTCCAGTTTTTCAATAAAAGACGAACACTACCAACAGTGGGGGACACCACACAAGCGTCCAATCAGGATAACAACACGATTGGCGGGGCCGAGGTGCACATTGAACCAAATGTGCTCCCTGACCACACCAATGGCCTTTCCGACACCCATAGCGAGAGCCTAATAGAGGGAGTACAAACTAATACCGGAAAGGGAACTGGTAGGGGGGATGATGACGAGGATTTCCTTAAAAAAGTCTGGGCAACATTAAAGCAGCTATTATCACCCCTAGAACTGAGACTCTCGCGCATCGAGAATAATTTACTTGACATGGACAAGACCTTAGTCTCCCTGGCTACCCTCAGCCTAAAACACCTGGAATCAACTTATCCTGACATTACTGAGGGTATTAACCACGTTGATGATGATGGAATTCATCCGGTCCCTTCACCAAAATCGAGTTCCCTTCCCCCGCAAACAATACCCCCGGTCTTGCCCTTACCCCTACCTTTACCTCCACCAAAACCAAACCCAATACCCAAACCACGGTCAAAGTTAAATGTTCCTCCTCCTTTAATACCAAGGCACCCAAAACCATTGCCAAAATGCCCTGAAAATCAGACTTCATCTAAATCCATCACTAATGCGGTCTTTAAGCCTAATAAGACCATCATCCCCCCTACTGACCTTATAGCTAACCAGCATTATGGTCGCCAGAATTTCCGGGGGGGATACATTGACCTCCCTCCTGAAGCGGGCCCTTATGTCGCCATATTGGCGGGTGTACCACCACTTGAACCGCTTTCTGTGGAGACCCAATGGTCCCTAAAAAATAAGGTGATCCATTGGCTCAACACAAATAGGCAGCCCCCTAATCCCGGTAGGACAGGGGTTCTAATGGTCAGGAGAGTCCCATGGGTGGGCCGTACTAACAAGTCCATCCCGGGAGACTGCATAGTGGTTTCATTTGCAGACCCCCACACAGCTCAATATATTACAAGATGGGAAAACCAGGAAACTGATCATTCCATTGTCACCAGACCCCTAACCTTCTTTTACCCCCCAAAACAGACCATTGACCCGTTTAGTGCATGGTCAGTAGTCCACAACCGCAGAGGGAAAGGATATGGGGACGGCTGGCAACCAATTAATAACTGGTGGGAAGGAGCGCCTACTAGGAACAGGTTTGACTGTCTCGACCAGGTGGATTGACTGGGAACCAGGGCCGCTGTTCTTCAAACCAATGCTCTAAATCCCCTAGCGGAGACCATTCTGAGCGAAAACCCAAACCCCCCACATCACATTCCTAGCGACACGGGGGCAGACTTAAAATCGTCTAAACAGCACGCTCCCCCTGTAGAGGTTATCCGACAGGCAGACCCAATGCACTTGAAAGATTTGAAAGGTATAAGGGGGAATACAGGACAAAAGCCACACTCTCTGGAATCTGGAAAACCTTTGCACTCTCTCCTTTCCTGGAATGTGGCGGGCCTAGCAAGTAAGATCACCCACAAACCTTGGTTAGAAACTGTGCAGAATCATGGCATTATATGCCTACAAGAGACATGGCTCATGGAGGAACTACACATGCTAGGTTACCGAACCCTTCATTCACCAGCGGCGCCCTCAGCTCAGGGGCGCAACAAGGGGGGGCTGTGTACATATATCTCAAACATGGGGGATGTCAAACTTTGTATATTTATATCTAACCGATATTTTCAAATCATATCACTTATATGGGGTAATTCGCAAAAGGTGATCCTTGTGAATTTTTACAACAACTTGCCGCTCAATGAAGTGGAATCCACTTTGAACACTATGACCCTCCACATTCATAAAATGAGAGATCAAGCCTCCGGGGAACACATAATATTGTGGGTGGGCGATTTTAACTGTACCGTCTGTCCGTCATCTGGGTTAGGTTTGTGCGGCCTATCAGATGTAGGGGAAGACGGTCCCTTGCACTTCTCCCATTCCACTGTGGGGTCCCTTTTTAATAATGTTATTTTTACCTTTGATCTCAGTTTTATTAACCAGGTATGTTCCCCCCCGGTCCCCTTCGTCCCAACGTTTAATGGCAGAGGTTGTGGATCCACAATTGACTTTGCCCTCATATCACCTACCAATCCTGATTTTGTAACTTTTTGGGAAACAGGGGAAGACCCTTTGTCTGACCACTATCCAATTAGCTTTGGGGTAAATTTGATGTACGCCAAGGAAAAGGAATCCAGTGGGTCCCCATACCAAATTGAGATTGCCCTAACCAAAACCAATGGGTATGTAATCAAGTGGGAGAAAATGGATCCAGCATCCTTCCTCCAAAATCTTATATGCTCTTGCCCTATGGACATATTTGCCTGCTTGCGGGAAGATACTGATGCAGAGAGCATCATGGCTGCTTTCTCTAATATTCAACGCCACATAAAAAATGCTTTGACTAGAAATTGTAAATCCAATGGGACTCAGACTCGAGGGTGGTTTGATTCTGGATGTACCTCTATGCTGAAAAATCTAAAGAAAGCCTTGTCTGCTGAACCGAAAGATAGGGTACAAATTCGCCAAGCGAGACGCGACTACAAGCTGGCAATTAATCAGCGGAAGGCGATTCTGAAGCAAGAGGCATGGGAATCTTTAGGGGAGGCAGCTAGGTCTAAGGACAGTAATGCCTTCTGGAAAGTCATTAGATCTGTGTACAATTTAAAAGATAGGGATAACTCCGTAGAGGTGGCAATAACGGCTGAGCTCTGGGAAGAACATTATGGTAACCTCTATTCAAATAAGACACAGGTGAATCCCCTGAAACCGCCGAAGGGGATTTCCCTCACAGACAGTACAACCCAGGACTGCAAACCCACCTCCTCCCCAGTATCACCTTATCCCATTGAATTAGTATTTACTATATCAGAAGTGGAAGATGCTCTTAGAGAAAGCCCATTAGGTAAAGCCCCAGGCCCGGATTTAACACCAGTGGATGTTTATAAATCAGAACCAGATTTTTGGGTCCCCTTGTTAACCAATGTATTAAACATGGGAAATAAGTGTGGCTTTATTCCCACCTGGTCGGATGCGATCGTAGTCCCCATTTTTAAAAAGGGGAATAGGGACGACCCGGCTTGCTACCGTCCAATATCTTTATTGGACGGCCTCATGAAAATAGCTGGAAGGATAGTCCTTAAGAGAATCCAACACTGGGAAGAGGAGAAGAGGGTTATTTCGGACTGCCAATATGGGTTCCGAAGGGGTCTGGGGACATTGGAGCAATGTTTAAACTTGTCCCTACTGGTCTCCAAATACACGCAGGCCAAAGACGGGCACCTTTTTGTCACCTTTGTCGACCTCAGCTCCGCATTTGATTGCGTGGATCATGCGTTGCTGTGGTCGACACTGGAAGACATTGGGGTGGACCACACCATCCTCACATTTATTAAAGAATTATATAGAGAGGCAGGGGCCAGAGTAAGGTTTGGGACCCAGGGGCAATGCTCACAGAAATTCGCCATAAACAGAGGGGTCAGGCAGGGCTGCATACTTGCTCCCTTGCTTTTTACATTGTACATAAATTCTATCGCAGACACTTTAACAACTCTGTCAAGCGATTTCCCGACTGTCAATGGAAGGCCCATACCCATCCTTTTATACGCCGATGATGCGGCCATCATGTCTAGAACCAAAGTAGGTCTGCAGAAGGCTGTAAATGAATTCTCATCATTCATGGGTAAAAGAAATTTAAAGGTGAACATATCCAAAACCTTCTCCATGCCCTGCTCTCAAAAGAAAAATAGACCAGCATGTTCTATATACCTAGATCAGCAGAAGATTGCAATTACAGATTCCTTTTGCTACCTGGGTATCGTGTTTGACAGGTGGGGAAGGTGGAAAAATGCAGTGTCAGCCAGGAAACTTGCCTTTGTCCGTGCTATAGGCGCTTTAAGAACTTTTGCTGTTAAAATTGGGGGTAAACCAACTAGAGAAATGTTACAGATTTACCAGGCAAAATGCATATCTACGGCCACATATGGCGCAGGTATTTGGGGTGTCGAGAATGTCCTCTCAATGCAAACATGTGAGAACACCTTTATTTGTTACCTATTAGGTGTTCCAAAAACTATGTCGACATTTATGACCCACAACGAACTCGGGGTTAAATACCTAAGTGATATCATAAAAATAGCACCCTGTCTCCTCTGGCATAAGATCTGGACCACAGAATATTGCAATCTGAATAGAAACCTCATTAAAGACTGTATGGCCTTGGATGGGGTTTCGAAAGTCAAATGGTTGCGATATGTCCAAACGATGTTTTGCAACATTGGACATCCGGAATTTTATGACGACCCAGAGTCTACACAAACCCTGACTAGATCTGCCCTTAAAAAACTACTAGTGATCCACTTAGAGAGTGTAAGATGGGACACCAAGAAACAAAATGATAACATTCTGACCTATCAGCAAATTACCCCAACTGAAGGCCTGCAATTGTATCTAGGGATTGAAAATGCAACCTATGCTCGCATGCTTTTAACCAGGCTGCGTCTAGGGATTTTCTTTCGTTTGGTCACCTTGCCAAAACAGAATGACTGGGCCTCATCGAAGTTAATATGCCCATGTGATGACCACTCTATACAGAGTAACATACACATCATGTTCTTCTGTAAATTGTATATTACCCCGAGGAAATTATTCCTCTTACCCTTACTTAAACGCTTGGAAATAAGAACATGTAAAGCTGCTTTTTCAAAATTACTGCACCTAGAAGATGTGAATGTTATCTTTGTTGTCTCTCGTTTTTTAATGGCAGTGATGAAACTTAGAAATACCATGAGCTAACTGCCATGGGCCGCTTTTGCGATTAGGGTAAAATGATGTCATGCGTTTCAGTACTGAAATAGACTCTAATTCTTGGAGCACTGTTTCATTTATCTTTGAAATCCTGTAATTTGTCAACATCTTACATTTCCTTATGTAAAAATTGTATTTCCATGTTTTTATGATTCCTGGAAAAAACTCATTTCTGAAATTTTGTCAACATCTTACATTTTTTTTTTATGTAAAAATTGTATTCCCATGTTTTTATGATTCCTGGAAAAAACTCATTTCTGAAATTTTGTCAATATGAACATTCTTTTAAATTGTTTGTATAATTTTATTTGTATGCTTTTATGATTTTTCGAAAATCGAATAAAGCTTTTTGAAATGAAATGACATGAATCCCTGAGAAACAAGTAATATACTAATTGTTCTATCATGTTAATTTGCCGGACAATAGCACATGTTTTCATAAGACTACTTCTTGCATATTAGTCAAGTTAAAACCTTGCAATAGGGCAACAGGCGCATGTACCTGCCATCCGATGATGCTGTATTGTGAAAGGACATGGTACGTGTTCATTTTTCGGGGGTGGGGGGCTGCAGAAATAACTAAGTATTTCTGGAGACTATTTCTTTTCAAGCTTGATTACTGAAAGTAATTATTTAACATATTAAAAAATATAAAATGGGTCGAAGCAATGTAGGCTGGAAGTAAAGATCTGGAATGTCGAAGCACTGTGTAGCAAAGTAAAGAAGAGCATGGTGATTAAAGTGCTAGTGTGTCGTAGTCAGAAGTGATTCTACCCCAGGAATCTCATTTAGTAGTGAACAACTGCTAGCATGTGCAGGTTTTTCACCTGCGACTAGAAGAATAGCTGTTTGGTGAATAGACTCTCCCTCTGTTATCAAAACATGAATGGATGCTTAAGAATGCTAGGGGGTGGTGGCAGGAAACTGGGACTGTGAACAGTAGCTGATTGTGTCCTGGTATCTGCCTCCTAGCATTCATCAGGGTAGGCTTAAGAAGGAGGTTCCCCGATGTCTGAAGATGTGGAAGTGGTGTTTTTGGTGGTGTTTGGAAACTAGTGATTGACAATGTTAGGCACTGGATGACCTTCAGGTCAGGTTTCTAGAGGACAACTTGAAGGCTAAATGTGTTTATATACATGGGCATTATGTTATGTTATGTTATGGTATGTTATAAGCTCTTTTATAGTGCACGACTCACGCTGGGGCATCTCGGCGCTGCCTAGAAAAACCCAATAGCGAAAGGTCAGGTTGGCGGCTATTTTAAAACAGAAAGGCTTTTAGTTGTTTCCTAAAGGTGGTGTAAATTGGAATTTCCCGCAAGGCCATGGGCAGTCTATTCCAGTAGTTTGGAGCAAGATACGAAAAGGCTTTACCCCCAGTGCGGCTCAAGCGTATGCAAGGGATCTGTAGAAGTCCTAATGTACCAGATCTCATCTCAGATTTCTACCTGGTTCGTGTTTTACCAGTTTCTTTCGTAGATAGTAAGGTCCTCTACCATTTAGAGCATTATAAGTAAGGCAGCATATTTAAAAAAAGGATCTATTCCTTACTGGGAGCCAATGCAGTTCTCCTAGCAAAGGTTCAGAGGGGGAGCCGGCTGGCATGTTTAAAATCATTCTGGCAGCGGTATTCTGAATCACCTGTAATTTATTAAGCAGGGTCTCACCCACTTCAGCCAGCAGGGCATTGCCATAGTCTAAACGACTAATCACCATTGCTTGTACCAAGGTTCTGCAGTAATCAGTAGGCATGTATGGGAGAATTTTACGAAGTAGTCGTAGGCTATAATAGCAAGAGCTCGTCATGGCTGCTATATGATCTTTCATTGTTAGTGATTGATCCAGTTTTAGTCCAAGATTTTTAACACTTTGTTTGGGCACAGGGGCTACACCCAACTGTGAAGGCCACCATTCGTTTGACCGGACCGCCGAAGCTTTCCCTAGTAGCATAACTTCAGTTTTTCCAGGATTCAACTGGAGACAGTTATCAGTCATCCAGTTGGAAATTGCCAAAATACCCATGGAGAAACAGACTTTGTCAGCTTCTGGATTAGGGCCGATGGTGAACATAAGCTGGGTGTCGTCAGCGTAGGAAATAGTTTCGAAGCCCATCTGTTCTGCTACTTTTGCCAGAGGAGCCATATATATGTTAAAAAGGGTTGGGCTCAAGCAAGAGCCCTGAGGTACACCCTTATTCAGAGGCATTGTCCCTGATTGATAGGGCCCTAGGATAACGGTTTGGGTTTGGTTGGACATAAAGTGCTGCAGCCATTTCAGGGCTACTCCTTGAATGCCACAGGAGGATAGCCTCTCCGCGAGCTTTATATGTGAGATGGTGTCAGACATGCAAAGCTTCAGACTCAGAGACACACAATACTGTTGTAGAGCCTAAGGATCACACTGAAGACCAGACTCTTCTTTTGTCCCAGGCATAATGAGCCACAAATGTACAAATATTGAATTCCTTGCTTGGGGTGTATTATATAAGGCGCCACTGATAGTGCGGATGTGTGCCCGAGAGAAGAGGACAATAGATCGAGGCATTCAGACCTAAGGGAACTACAGAAGCTTGAAACAATTGATTACCTATTAAACATAACGAATTAAACTAATATCCGTTGTCAGGACAAGACGTGAACAGTTCAGCCCAAAACTCCATTGTAGGAAGTTTATAAGTGAGGTAAGAGAGTGAAAATCATTGCCCTGACAGTGGTGAATATACGGGTGAGCATGGCAAATATTAGAAAAGCACCAAAGGACTTGTTCTAGTTAGAGAAGAGAGTGAAAACATTCTTGAAATTGCAAAGATAAATAGCAGCGAGAAAAGAATTAAATCAGATTAAAATTTCGTTCATGAGGACTCATAGACATATATGAATCGTAATAAGGAGGGCAAACTACATGTCTGGTTATGCAAGAATGGTCCAAAAGACAGATGGATTTTGAAAATCATGACTAGTGATGTGATGGTGGTCAAAGTTGGTCATGAAATGGCCTGGGTATCTGCTGATTATTTCCGAGCCATCTATGATTCGAGGAATACTTGAAAGATTCGGGAAATGTTACAGTTTCTTGAGGGCCTCTCAATTTGAAGTCTAAATGAAAACAACAGTCAAAAATTTGGAACTCGTTTCCAGATGAATTACTTAAGAGTTAGCCAAGTCATATGTCACTGCGCCCACCAAGGCCGTCTAGGACATTAAACCTAATCCAGAAGAATGTTAAGACCATAGAGAGATGCTAGCCTTAAAGCCCCATCTCATTAACATTGAAACTAATGTCCTTACTAAATTATTAGCTAAAAACAGATCATGGGCGTAATGGAGGCTTTAATCCACACTGAACAAACTTGCTTCATTTCTGAAAAAGAAACTGGACTTAGCCTTGGAAGTCTGCACAACTTCCAAGACATGTCTAAGTTGGTGACTAAACCAATGGCGACTTTGCCTCTCGATGGTGAAAAGGCATTTGATTCTTTGGAATGGCCTTTATCGTCTCAAAACTGAATTAAAAGGGATTGGGGGCCGACAATGTTGGGTTGATTGAGCTGCTGCATAGATTGCAAGTGAGCAGAGTCAGGGTTAATTGTGTGCATTCAGGTTCCTTTGCGTTAAAGAAGGGCAAGGACATTGATACCCACTTTAACCCTGATTCCGAAACAATTGGTCTGCTGAGCCTGCATTAGTAAGGCAGCTTTCAGATGGCGTTAAGGATGAGAGCACAGAATGATGTCACAAAATATTTTACTCTATGTAACAAGTACAGATATGGTCTAATGACGTTAGGAAATATACAGCCTTTTTGGCCATTTCCCTGGTATTCGGATTTGTACCAACTAAATAAATGGTGATCAGCGGTGCAACCAGTCTCTCAGTTGAAGACTAAAGCAGAGGGATTTAAACATTTCTGAATGTATGTATTAAGAGATGAAATAAAAGATTCCAAAAACATAATCTGGAGACAGTTATCAACAGGTTTCGAAATGAGGTAGTTAAGTGGGGGAATTGTTCTCTTTTTTAGTGTGAAAGCTGTTTTTGGATAATGGTTGAGTGTCCCAGGTTTTTCTACGTATCAAAAACATTCCCTGCTTGATCCCAGGAACTGTTTTCATAGCACAAGCAGCAGGTCTTTGTGGCTTCCTATGGTTGACAGGTACGCTTAGAATGTCCTTAACCATACTATAAAGAGGGGAGTATGAGGGTAGGGTCTCTCTTACAGATTTGTGCGGTTTGATCCAGCAGCACATCTGGTTGTGGTTAAAGAATGGGTCTTTTTGGTACAGGGCATACCTTCATTGAGAAGAGGCAGGTACAGGATAGGAGGTCAGGCCTTGCATTGTTGCTAAGAGGGGACACATGCAGCACACTGACAGCAAGCATCTGACTGTTGCCAGGATGAGGTTTGACAGGCTAGCCCATTCTCCCTACTTCTCTTTGACAGGCTAATGGGAGACAGGGAGCGCACATAGGACTTGGGCTGGGTGCTGAACTGTCACGAGGGACCCACACAAGAGTAAAGGGTTGGCCCAGAGTGTTCTGCCTGGCTTCCCAAATGCATCATCCTGACACTTGGCTCACGAGCTGGCATATAACAAGAGTATGATGAATGTCAACTAGGTCATAGAAAGAAATAAAGTGGGGCGCAGCCCTAAACAAAGCAAATTGGACAGGCACGTTCAGCATGGCCCTCTTTATGGCTGCAATTCCTGGCACTGCATCCTCACTTGCAGCAAATTAATCTCTTTGACATCTTAAGCATGAACATGGGTTATCTTACAGGCGATTCAGGCATCACAAACACTAGTTGCAGCAAAGCTATGCAAGGTGATATTAGATGGGTGGTTACTTAGACATACAGTTGATAGTGTCAGGTAGTCCAAAGGGCATATTTCAGAACTTGAAGTCGCTGTGAAATAACAACACTCCTCTGCAGCCGCGGTCCGTGCAGGTAGAGCGATGGCGACGCAAGGGCTGTGTGTGTGTGTTGGGGGGTATTTTGATGGACAATGACCCGGGAAAATTAAATAAATAATTACTTTGTCCTGGTCATCATCTGTCAAAATCCCCCCTCACCCGGCCCCACAGATCTTACCTGTACGGGCCGCAGTTGCTCCTCTGTTACTGTGAAGATGATGTTGGGAGGCCTGGAAGAGGGAGAGGGAAAAACATACTATAGCTAGATGAAACAACCTGCATTTCTTTGTATTTTTGGAAGGAGTGTAGAGCTCCAATCATGAAGACATTCTTAAACAGTGGCTACACAAGTTTGTACCTAGCAAACATCTCATTCAATGACCCATTATAAGGTGCGTCCCTCTTTGCACAAAACAACCTCCTGGAGGTCCAACCTCACCCACTAATAGCTAAGATACTCTACTATAAGAACACGTTTCTTGCCGTGGATAACGTTCTTTCTGGTGGATAAACTATCTAATGACAGAGTCCTCATCTTATGAATATTTCCAGCACCACTGGATCCAGAGAATTTTATCAGCAATTCTCTACTGCTTTGGTAGGTGGCATCATGTGGCTCCACATCGGGACTGCCCCTCCCCAAATGCGACATCGGACCCCCTACATAGCTCTTACCTCTGCGCACTTTGGTCAGTTTCTTTCTGAAATCTGTCCACTCTGTCGGACACGCAGATTGTGCCAGTGTGCACATCTCTAGATTAGAATCTTATTAGTATGGACGAAATTAGTCCATTCCACAGAGCTGGAAGGTGGGTGGGTCAGTGAGGGATCTGCAGTTAGAGTATCCACCAGAAAGTGCGTTACTGAAGGTAAGTAACTTTTTCTTCTGACAGGTACTTTTCACCACCTATTCCTCACCTTGTTAATAGATACCACAGCAGTCCTTCCCCAGGTGGCGAGTCTGTAAAATGGCTCAAACAAGGAAAATTTACAGGACCAAACAGGCAAAGTGTCTCTCTCGCCAGGCTCAGTTATCCAGGCAGAAGTGTTTCGCAAAAGTGTGGAGTGATGCAAACGTAGAAGCATGTCAAATGTCAGATGTTGGCACATAATGCACTATCAGTGGTAGCAGCCGTTATTCTGGTGGAATTATCATGTCTGCCTCTGGAGGATGTATCTTGGTGACTCCATAACAGAACATGATACACAAGTAATACATCTAGAGAGGGTTCTTTTCTCAACAGCTGACCACTTTTTTTGTCTCAGAGAACCCTACAAAGAGCTGTTTGTCCACTCAATGTTGTTTGGTGCGGGCTGATGCAAAAGCTTAGTGTTATCTTTGGGTCAAGGTGATGAAGTATTTCTTCCTCTTGAAATGGGTTTGAAGTAGCAAAGAAGACTGACAGAGTGATAGACTGTCCAAAATGGAAGGGCATGACAACCTTCAGGAGAAATACTGCCCTCATTCTGAGGACTAGCTTGTCAGCAGATAAAGGTGTGTGCGGCTACTGGACAAAAAGTGCCTGAAATTCACTCAAGCAATGAGTTGAAGTAATCACAATGAGCAATGTTGTTTGAGTGTAAGGAGATGTAGGGAACAACTGTGAATCAGTGCAAATGGGGCACACACCTCGTCAGTAGCCTGCAGCTAGCGCTTGGCAACAGCGCTTGCAGTTGGGTGCTGTACTGAGGGCCAGCCGACAGGTCTCTCATAGGCTACCTCCTAACGCATGAGTTAACAATGTCATAATATTGCGTATTTCAATGGATTTTGAGGGCCGGGGACTGGTGCTACTAATTCAAGCAACCATCTAAGCTGGTGGTTAGCCACACACCCCTCCCTTTTCCTCCCCAATCGCAATATCGTTACTTCAAACCTGTCATCCACCTGCATGATGTCTTTGCGATGCTTCCATTATGGACTATAACTTGAAAGTGCTGCAGTCTATCTGTATTGCTGTCTGATTAAAAAATCCACATTAAATGTATTATAAAAAAAGTCTATATGATGATGACTAACAGGTGTCTATAGAGTATCCCAGAGAAGATAGTGGGAGGTAAATTACATTTAAAAAAAAAAAACACACTTACCTGCAGGCCAGCCGGCTGCCGCCTCGCGGCCGTCTTCTGCTCTTCGGTCGTCAGCAGGAACCAGGACACACACGTTCACACACGTTCACAGACTCCCCAATCACAATACGGCCTTACAGCAGTATTGTAGTTGGTCCGAGCACGGTGGTTTGGTGATCAGAGAGGGGCTGGGAGGCTGTACATGTTCTCCACCCTGGCTGTACATTAAAACTGGTGGAGCGCATGACTATTTGGCCAGTCCACTCCTCCACCTGACCCCTGCTCTGCTAGCCCAGTCCCGCCCAGACCCGCCCACCCCGCATCTAAGCAGGAACGGAAAATGAAAATCATAATGATAATAACATTGCTTATTCTCATTTTAGTTTTCCTTTTTAAACTGCTCGCAAAGCAGTTGGGTGATGTTTCTCTGCATTAGCAGAGGAACTGCTGCTGATAAGATGGATATATACTACCATGGACAGCCTTGCAAGGCAGTTATTAATGATGATCAATCGTTCACATGAAAATTAGAATTTAGGATGACTTGAGTAATCACACTAAGCG
Organism: Lissotriton helveticus; assembly: GCF_964261635.1. Lineage (NCBI taxonomy): Eukaryota > Metazoa > Chordata > Amphibia > Caudata > Salamandridae > Lissotriton > Lissotriton helveticus. Next base: position 380,062,003 of record NC_136061.1, on the reverse strand, counting down.
TCCGTCATTGCTGTTGTAAATCAAAGTGCAAGTGCAAGTTAGACCATTAGCAGCCAAATGTTCTAAACACAATAACAGGTAAACTAACTTAATTCCCTGATTTGCTGTAACTGTTACTCTCACCACACTGCCTTTTGACCGGTCATCTTTCCCTCCAAGCAGTGTATATTTAGGATGCTGTAACCTAATACATTTCTGGCCTGTCTGCTCTATAACAAAGTGTTAGGGTATCCTTACATTTCGTCGTTCCATATTTTAAAAAACTGGGGACAAAGATAAAACCTTTGGCTCCGGCCTTTAAAGCTGGAGAGGGCCTTTAATTGCCCGTATAGCTGTCTACGGTGGGCTACAAGGCTATAACAAACTGCTGGAATTCCGGCTTCTCAGGATGTTGTTACAATGAAGAATGATCCATAGTCTGTAGGTGTAGTCAGGATCATAACTTTATTTCTTCTTCAGATCCATGAGATAAGTAGAGATAGTCTAGAGATAGACAAGAGACAGTTCCACTGCTCAGCCCTTCATGTTAACTGACATCTTCTTACTGTTCAAGTCACCCAACATTCTAATGACATCATTAAGGGCCAAGCAGTGTAGCAGGGGAAAGCATAAGGATGATGAACAAGACATGTTACATTACAACACATCCCCCTTTTATCAAAATCAACAATTTGAATTATAAGCATATAAACAACAGAGTCGACAGAAGTGTTGTTTCCATAAATTAAACACTCCTTCATGTAATTTCATCACGCAGTTATCTTGCTCGAGCATCAAAACCCACATAAACTCAATGAGTGAATTTCTTTTTTAAAACAGTAGATGGCAGCAACATCCCTGGATTCACTAGTTTGATACACTATGCAGGCAAAATGAAAAGTGAAGCGATCTCTTACGTTGATTAGCCTGAAAACATCGTCTAACTTCCAAAACATAACACAGCCTGCATTTACTGTTGTTAAATCCCAGCATACATCGCTGCTCTCTTGTGATGTGTCGAGACATTCACTTGAAACCAGAACAAGTGACAGGTGACAGTTATTTAATTCAAAATAAAGAGCATGTAGGAGCAGAGATGCTCATCCAATACTGGTTACTGCAAAACATCTCAGACCAATTTTTTTTTTTAGAGAAAGAAACTGGCACTTACATGAATAGGGCGACCGATGACGTGGTCACTGGTGGGGTCTTTGTGGTGCCAGGTTTCTTTAAATTCAAATCCAAGTCCAAATTCTTTAGTTTCTTGAAAGTCCAAAGTCTAAATCCATATATGTAGCACGTAGGTTCTTTTACAACGTCACCAGTGTTACAATGAAGAATGATCCATAGTCTGTAGGTGTAGTCAGGATCATAACTTTATTTCTTCTTCAGATCCATGAGATAAGTAGAGATAGTCTAGAGATAGACAAGAGACCCCACCAGGAGCAGTTCCACTGCTCAGCCCTTCATGTTAACTGACATCTTCTTACTGTTCAAGTCACCCAACATTCTAATGACATCATTAAGGGCCAAGCAGTGTAGCAGGGGAAAGCATAAGGATGATGAACAAGACATGTTACATTACAGCAGATGTCCTTCAAGTTCTTCTGGAACTCTGAGGGCAGGAGTAGTCCACACTCATATCCACTGGCCTACTGGACGGAAGGCAATATGACCAGTAGAAGAGGTCATTCCCAGTTTTAATCTGCGTATTGCCATTGGAGATCCTGAGCCTAAGTATAGTATTTGCCTCAAGAAGGAGTTTTCCACCTTTGGAAGCACCTACACATTTGTGTGTCCCCAAATTTTAGCACCACAGCAACAAGCTGCCACCACTTAAATTTTGTAAGAAGTAAGGGCATGCTTTATTGGGTGATTTTTATATATGTTGGTGATTCTTCAAACATTCCAGACTGTTGGCACAAGATCACTGTCGACTTGGTTACTTTGGCACCCCAGTGGAGCTAGTTGTTGATCGAATCTCCAAGTAATTATAGGTTTTGACCTGCTGTATTGGTTTCCCGGAGATCCTAAAGTTTGGCTTTAGCTTGGCTTTAGGTTTCATTATCATAAACTTTGTTTTCTATATATTGATTGCTAATTTCCTTGTTTTGCAAAAAGGTTTGAAGCCTTCAAGCAGCCATCTGTGCGTGCTAGGATGACTGTGCCATCTGCAGACATTAGGATCGAAAGATGCTCATTCCCCAGCTAAGGTACGTCATGGGCAAGATCGCTAGGAGACTACCCTCTGCCATTGATAAAGATGTTAAATGTCTGGGGCTATAAAGCAACCCTGCCTGACCCCTGAACCTATACCAAAAATGGCCGTACATTTGCCATTGTGACCGAATTGTATTGGTGCTGCATTGCCAGTGAGGAAGTTCATTAGCAAATTCATTAAGTATTTGGGGACAACTAGTTCCTCCAGGATACGTCAAAGTGTAGACCTATCCACCCTGTCAAAACCTGCCTTTAGGTCTATGAAGTCTAAGAAATTTTGGAGAGCCACGTACTTGAAACAATCATGTATAATTGCAGAACTTGATCAATTGTGCTCTGCCCCTTGCGAAAACCAGCTTAGAGATGAGATATTATGTGGTTGTTCCCCATCCAGGACTCCAACCAAGTGAGCAGCAACTTGCCGGAATTATGCCCTCAGCATTCAATAACACCATTTGCGATAATTGGTTGGATCAGCTCTCCTCCCTTTTTTGGTGAATTGAAAATATTACAGAGGACCTCCCGAAGTCTAGCACCTCACCTTTTACCAATATTGCGCTGAATGCTGCTGTAAATGGACCCAACCACACTTCAACTGGCTCCTTATCTGGGCCTGAGGCTTTTCCCGTTTTTATTATTGAATGATCTGGGCCTTTTCCATCTTGCTAAATGTGATTTCTTCATGTTGGTAGCTGTGCAGGGGGGGCAAAAGCTACGGCTTGATTCTTTAGAGCTCCATGCAGGTTATTTTCTGATTCCCAAATCAGCATCCGAAGGTTCTTGTTAGACCTGGTTTTTTCAGCGCGTTTTCTCCAGACCTTTTGCTTTTGGGCCTCTTGTTTATGACCCTGTTTTGTTGGTTTTAGGACTCTGTGCACTTTACCACTGCTGGTCAGTGCTAAAGTGCATATGCTCTATGTGTAAATTGTTAATGTGGAGTGGAGTTTCCATGATTGGCTTGTTTGACTAACTACTAAGTCCCAGTACAGTGCACTGTGTGTGCCCAGGGCCTGTAAGTCAAATGCTGCTAGTGGGCCAGCAGCACTGATTGTGCCATCCACACAAGCAGCCTTTCAAAGAAGTCTCATACCTGCCACTGCAATGTCTGTGTGCAGTCTCTACTGCCATGTCGACCTGGTAAGTGCACCCATCTGCCAGGCTCTAACCTTCCCTTTTATTCCATGCGAGTCACCCTTAAAGTAGTCCCAAGGTACCCCAGTGGGCAGGGTGCTTTTGGAAGCACCTGCACATTTGTGTGTTCCCAAATTTCAGCTCCACAGCAACAAGCTGCCACCGCTTAAGTTTTATAAGAAGTGATGGCATGCTTTATTGGGTGATTTTTATATATGTTGGTGATTCTTCAAACATTCCAGACTGTTGGCACGAGATCACTGTCGACTTGGTTACTTGGGCACCCTAGTGGAGCTAGTTGTTGATCGAATCTCCAAGTAATTATAGGTTTTGACCTGCTGTATTGGTTTCCCGGAGATCCTAAAGGTTGGCTTTAGGTTGGCTTTAGGTTTCATCATCATAAACTTTGTTTTCTATATATTGATTGCTAATTTCCTTGTTTTGCAAAAAGGTTTGAAGCCTTCAAGCAGCCATCTGTGTGTGCTAGGATGACTGTGCCATCTGCAGACATTAGGATCGAAAGATGCTCATTCCCCAGCTAAGGTACGTCAAGGGCAAGATCGCTAGGAGACTACCCTGTGCCATTGATATAGAAGTTAAATGGCTGGGGCTATAAAGCAACCCTGCCTGACCCCTGAATCTATACCAAAAATGGCCGTGCATTTGCCTATGTGACCGAATTGTATTGGTGCTGCATTGCCAGTGTGGAAGTTCATTAGCAAATTCATTAAGTATTTGGGGACAGCTAGTTCCTCCAGGATACGCCAAAGTGTAGACCTATCCACCCTGTCAAAACCTGCCTTTAGGTCTATGAAGTCTAAGGAATTTCGGAGAGCTACATACTTGAAACAATCATGTATAATTGCAGAACTTGATCATTTGTGCTCTGCCCCTTGCGAAAACCAGCTTAGAGATGAGATATTATGTGGTTGTGCCCCATCCAGGACTCCAATCAAGTGAGCAGCAGTTTGCTGAAATTTTGCCTGCAGCATTCAATAACAACAATTGCGATAATTGGTTGGATCAGCTCTCCTCCCTTTTATGGTGAAAGTTAGGACATGTCCTGATGTGTGCAATATGTTCTGATAGTGAACTAAAGGGAATTTCGTTTTTCACTATTGAAAGGCTATCTGTCCGACAGGATAGAATGGGAGTTTATTTATAAGATCTTATAAATATAACTTCCTTTGGGACCAGATAGGAAGATAAAGTTTTTAGTATGCCTGAATTCAAAATATAAAGATGCATCTTTTAGTAAGGATGATTTTTAGATTCTGTGTTTGAAAATACCCCTTTTAGAAAGTAGGTATTTTCTTGCTTAGCCATTCTGAGTGCCTCTGGTAGTTTGTGGATTGACTGTCTGGATGTGAAGTGACAGGGGCTGGGGATGTGCATTCACTGTAGACAGCCACTGGGGTAGTTGAGGTGTGTCCTGCCTTTCCTGGATGAAGCAGGGCTGAGCTGAATAGACCTGGGCTGCATTTAGAGTAGGGGGAGGAGATTTTCTTGCACCTGAATGGGCCTGGTCTGCCTTACACAATGCTGTCTTCACCTCCTGCCAGGAAGCTGGGTCAGAGAAGACAGAAATGGTTTTGACTGAGCACAAAGCCTCTCTGCCACAAGAGAACAAAGAGAAATGCTGTATAAATATCGGGGCCCAGACCCCAGAACTTTGGATTACTTCTGCAGTCAAGAGGATATAGCGAGGCAAAGTGATTCACCCATCTTGAGGGCCCTATGTTGGCCTGTAGATTTCTGGCGGGTCCTGCGCAGCCCCAGTCTGTGATTTCCAAGAACTTTTTTGGGTCCTTCAGGTCGATTGTATCTTGTAAAGCTTTCACGGGCTTCATCCACTGGTTTTTCTTCTTGTGTCTTATGAAGAGATTATAGGCACTTCTGCCTTCCAGCAGCTGGATCTCACCACCACGTGGTATTAATTCTGTTTTAGGGTCTGTTCTAAGCTCGTTCTTCTTTACTCAGAAATCGTTGTCATACCAATCAAGTTAGAAGTCTTGCACAGTTAGTTCCCCACTTTTTCTATGGTCCATTAATACTTGATTGGTGGCTATATGATTCAGCTTAAAGGATTTGATGGTCTTGGGGCCTAAAGCCTTAGCCTCCATACTCAACGCTACATGAATTGCGTTCACTGCAAATTAGTGGAGAAATCAACTGAATACCAATTAATGAGAACTTGATCAATTGTGCTCTGCCCCTTGCGAAAACCAGCTTAGAGATGAGATATTATGTGGTTGTCCCCCATCCAGGACTCCAACCAAGTGAGCAGCAGCTTGCCGAAATTTTGCCTAGAGCATTCAATAACAAAATTTGCGATAATTGGTTGGATCAGCTCTCCTCCCTGTTATGGTGAAAGTTAGGACATGTCCTGATGTGTGCAATATGGATAACTTTTTCCTGTTTCTGTTCCAGCTCAGTTTGCAGGAGTGTACAGATTCTATCTGGTGTCATTTTTTAACAGAGTTTCTGGAAGAACAAGCATGAGATAGAGCGGATCAGGATCACTTTCTAGTCCCTCTTCAACCCAAATAACGGTTACCAGATTTCAAGCCTCCAAATTGATAAAAAATGTTAAACGCACAACTGCCGTAAATATTGAAAATAGTTTCCACACCACGGATTGTGCTTTCGGATCATGCCATGAATTGTGTTTCTTAACTATGAATTGGTTTCTTTCCCAATTATGTTCTGAACATCCTGGCAATCAATTTTTATGATGTGTTTTTATAATTGCATTCCTTTTTTGTATAAATGTCTAAATGTATTTGTAATGTATCTTTTAGGGTCTAGATGACCGAAATAAAGAATTTTTGGATTGGATTGGATAAAAAATGTAATCATTAGCATTAGCACGCAGATGTTTTTGAGCACCACGTTAGGGACGTTGCTATTTCCCAAATGACTGTGTGTCTCTTTTTCTTTTAATTTATCGTGCTGCCTCATTTCTCCGTAAGACTATTCCTGAGACATATAGTCTGGACTCATATGACCTTTGAGTAATATGGGGGCTGGAGCTTCACAGCGTAGAGGTTACTTGTGTTAACTTATGTGACTATTCCTTTTGTTTTGATATTGGTGAACTTATCTATTGTGTTTAATAGTCTGGGCACAAACACTGTGTTATAAGCACCTGATTTTAATTGTGTAGTTATAGTTCTCAGAAGGGTACCGTGACCTCTCACGCTTGTTAAGTAATGTGCGTGTTTCTATGAGACAAGAATCTCATAACATGCAAGATGTTTTATTATGCCTTGATCAGCCTGATACCCCACTCCCTTACTTGTCTGCCACTGTTTAGCAAAACTTTGGAGTCAGTTGCGTCCCGAGAAGTTTGATTCAACATCTTGGATATGAATCTCATTTTATCACATCTTTTTGATACTCATGGTCTTATCACAGAACCCGTAATACTGGCACTTTCTTGTTTATTGATCTGACTAAGGAAAAGATTACTACTTCACAAATATCACAGGGCTTTACCATGACACACTAAAGATCTGGACCTCTTTTCTTTGTCGGACGGGCAACCACAACATAGATCTGAACTTGCCTTGGGTGAATTCTCCGCTAGCAACTTTACAATATGTCTGAAATCTGAGTTTCAAATGTATAAGACAACTTGAACTGGGAGTATCACAAGTTGATAGATTGTATCTGCTGCCCAGCGAATAATTGACTTCAGTCCCCAATGCCCAGGACAGAACAAGAGAAGAGAGGATCTGAGGCATTAGTTTTGACAAAGGATAGTCAATAGTTCAAGATTTCTGAAGCCAAAATGAGAGCAATTTCTCAGGCTCCCATGACACTACAATACAAGCCTTGAGGAAGTCACGGTGGTGACGAAAGGCATGTTGGCTGTTTTCGTGCTACAACGACAAGGAACTGGATTTCTATTTACATTACAGAACCTATCCTTTATAAATGTCAAGACTGTTTGAAAAACAATTTATGTGTTTCTGAGGATATAAATCACTGTTATGTATGCATAATTCATGTGACAGAACGTTTCTCTCGTTATCCTTTGGTGCTTTTATTGTTGTAATAATTTATCTGCAAACTGCACACAAAATATTTAGAGTGCCGGGGCCCTGTTTCTTGTGTATTTTGAACAAGTCACTTTGTGTTTTGTTCCAACTGATACTCTGGAAAGTGGGGTATCTTACCCTGAGTGGCACCTACCATAATTGTTGAGATATGAAGTAAAATCACTAACTTGTACCTGTATCTGATTACATCTTCTTTGAAGTGAGACACTATATCCACCACTACCGTGTGTGGTTTCTAGCCTTAGCACGCTTTTCTATGCAAAAGGTTGCTTTTGGGGGATTGTTGGAAGTATTCCGGCTATTCAGTGGTCTCAGGCGCACATGTAGGATGATCTTGCCTAATTGTTTTGCTTATTTTGTTGATCTGTAGCTTTTAGACAAAGGAGATGGAAGCCTGCAGGACTGGGTGAAGGCTGGTATTCTGGCTCACACATAGAATTATTATTCTTGCTGGTTGTCAGGATGAGTGGGAGGTGGAGCTTTCCTGGCTTAGAGTAGACAGTAGTACATTCAGAGAATTTGAAATGATTGAGGTTTCGACCTTCCCACACAGTGGTAAATAGATGTTGATAAGATCTATCACTCATGAGCCTGTTTCCAACCTCCGGTGTTGGATATTTTTGTTTATGAAAGAAAATGTTAATTTAGCGTGATCATAGCAGGAGGCTTTGAACAAAATATGAAGGCCATCCTTTTCCTTTCCGCTTGGCTGGATTGTGGCAGGTGTGTTCAAGGAAAATAATCCTTCTAGGTCTATGTTCTCCGATGACCAGGTTTCTTGCAGGTAACAGATGTCTTGTAGCTTCACATATTCTGTCCAGTCCTTATCTTCCAGCTTTTTGCCTAATCCTACTATGTTCAAGCTTGTTATCTGCACTGGGTTGGTGCCTAGATAGAGAGATGTCTGCTTTCTCTATAAATGACTGCTTGATCACCCAGAAGTGGCAGTGGGATCCTACCCAAGCTGCTGTTGCAGTCTGTTGGGATTAGGAAAGGCTCTGGGCTGTCTGCCTGGAAGCATTCAAGATTCACTTCTGCTGTTTGCCTTGTTGCCACGTGGAACTTTAGTTTTTTTAGATTTTCTTTTGGTGGGATAGGATAAGAGGGACCAAATGCTCTGTTCAAGATTGACTAGTAGTCAGACTATTCTTTGATCACCAGTTTGAGGATGTTACCCTTTTTAAAATATTGTGGTTCCCCCTTGACTGGTACATCAGGTTGAAAAATAGAGCCACTCTGCCTCTGGACGCTTTGTTGATCTGAGTGGGGCAACTGGGCTCTCTATGGGAGTACATTGGGTGGGGCAGGATGTCATACGGGCCAGAACCAGCATCGCTGTATTGACTACCGCGTTTGTGATTGTAACGTCCTTAGCACAACATCAGTTATCTGGGGCTTCTAGAATTGGTCTCAAGGAGTCTACTGGGTTCATAGAGTTATTGGAAGCAGTATAGAAGAGGTCAACATTATCGTCTTTTGCCACCATTCTCGACTTGGTCAGATTTCAAAATTGTAGGTGAGCTGCGTTAGAGTTCACTAAATTAACATGGGTCGAGCCACAGAGACGATGTTGCTTTCCTACGCTAACACAACTCCTGCACCAATTTTCATGATGCGTTGATTAACTGGTTGTATGTCATCTTTTACTGATTCCTTCCCAGTATCTCTTTTCACATGCCCACTTCTTGCATTTCCTAGAACCATCTTCAAATGTGGGCGATCTAGTCCCACTCCAGGGCTTTGTGGTGGCAGTATATCTCCTGGGGCTCTCCCGAGGATCCCATGTGGGGATACCTTATTAAGCTGACAGTAGCACACCTGTAAGGTCTGTGCTTGCTTTGGGTGAAGGCAGAGCATGGTTCGGTGGTCAGACGGGGGCTGGGAACCTGGGCATGTTCTCCAGCCAGGCTTTATTGCAGCTTGGGTGGAGAACATGCTAAGTGCACATGAATGTTTGGGAGGCCCGGCTGCCAAACATTCATGCGCACTTAGGGAGTGAAAACCACTCCACCCCTCCCCTGCTGTCAGCAGAGCAGACCCGCCCTGCCTGGCATAGCTGCTGCGCCCATAACAGGGAAAAAATAAAATGTTAATAACATTGAGTTATCATTTTATTTTTCCTTACACACACTGCTGAAAAGCAGTGGGGAAATGCTCATACCTTGGCAGAGGAGCCACCCCCCTTTATACATGGCACAAATGTTTCCACCGCTAAGTACGGGGTTGTAAAAGCATTGCCAGGGCTCTTAATAAGCAAGCCAGGGGTCGCAGCTGCGCCCCTTAAATGACGTCCATGTTGTTACACCAAATACGAGCACCAATATTGCCAACCTATTTACCAGGGGGCTGTATTTTGCCTCGTCGCTAACTGAACTAAACAGTAAGTCGCAGGGCTACTTTGTTTTCCTGAATGAATCAATTATTTTTATTTTATAATCCAACAACACATATTTAAGAAAAATCACATCATATTTTAAACATTGCTTATATCATATCACATTGAGTCAAATTCCTAGGTTAACCCACATTTCATGCATTCAATCATCCATACACTACACACACATCAATACAAAATAGTTTCCTCAGTTCCTAGACAATGTTATTTACAAATATTATACAACATAACAGCATTGGGAAAAAATTTCAAACTTTTTTCTTTTTTTGTAATCAAAAAGTACTCCTAACGCTGTGAGAATCACGGTCTACGCGTTTCGAAATCCCTAAATTAGAGGGAAATCTCATCAGGACCACGTAGCTGGAAAACAAAAAAGGCACGCTTGTGACAGTCTGTTGTGCACAGCCTTCCCTGTATTCCTCCAACCACTTAAAGATAAACACCAACTACTCCTACCTCCATCAGGTGCTCATGTTCTTTGAATGTGGGCTCTGAAACAGACAATTTAACCTTATGTAAAAAACTTTTTGTACACCCTTGACAATCCATACACTGCTACCGACTTCCAATTTGTAATACTCACATTTCTCCCTTTCACACCGCAGTTATCCTTGTGTCAGGCAGGCGAGTGTAAATACTGCTAGACAAAAGAAAGGATACCCACTGTGAGATTCCATTGTGCTATTCGTGCGCTGACTGATTTGAAACCCAGGTACAACTCCTTACTTTAATGGTTCGCGTATCGCGCCTCCAGCCGTGTGTAGCCAATATACCAAGCTGTAAATCTGCGCAGGAGAGAGGGAGACACGAGTCAACCTGTTGGGTTTCCAACCATCCCTCGTCTTGTATGTAAACCCCCGCTTTGGGCTGATCTTACCTGCCGTTTTTTCTCCGGTGTCGGCAAATGTTCCGACCACTCGCACTGCCTGCCTTCTGGTGTGGGCTGGCGAAGACAACAATGCTTGCGCCGTGTCACATGACGTATCCCGTATGGCGTGGAGTAACAAATCACTTCCTGGTTTACGTGCCTCTGGGAAATGTAGTTCCACCTTCATGGCTGGCTGGATCATGTAGTTTAATGGGCGAGATATTGCGGTGGTTTCCGTTGGCTGGATGAGCATTATTAACCGAGGCTGAATTTGAATATTAATGGAGGGTTAAAGGGATGTATATATAAATCCCAAGCTCTTCGTGTATGGTGCCTGCCTGGTTTGTGGATGTCCATAAAATCAGAACAATCAAGAAATCAAAATCAAAAAATCAAAAAATCCCCCATTTGGGATTCTTATAATCTATGTATCTCTGACATTTCGTTCAGGCCGTCCAATGCTGAGTTGAATTTAATGATAAGCATGGCTTCATTGCGTGCAAGTTTATCGTCAAGGTCTCCACCTCTCAAGTCTCTATCAATTTTTGCAATTACTGTCCATCTAAGCTCTTCCACATTATGGTTAAGCGTACTCCAGTGATTTACTAGGGGTGCAGTGATCACATTATTTCTTATCCTGCACTTATGTTGAGTGATGCGGCACCTAACTTCCTGATTGGTTTTGCCAATGTTTAATTTGTCACACGGGCACTTAATTCCATAAATCACATTGCGTGACTTGCAATTTGTGAATTTCTCATGTTTCCAAGAGATTTGTTTATGCTGGAAAAGTGCTCCTTCTTCTGTACTGTTACAACATACACATGTGCCACACTTGTGGTGCCCTCGGACTGGTGGGAGACCCAACATGGAAGTTAATGTCGGATGTTCTTTCTTTAGTGATGCTCGTACTAAATGGTTTGCCACATTTTGATCTTTTTTAAAAGCAAACAGCGGTTTTTCTTTCAAGGCTCTGTCAACATTTTCCACCAGATGCCAGTTTTGTAGTATGATCTTTTTTAACTGGTTGGAATTCGGGCAGAATGTAGATACGCAAACCATTCTATTGAGTGCCGGTTTTTCTCTTTTCTCAAGAAGTGCATCTCTAGGGACCCACCATGCTCTCTTCATCGCCCTCTTCATAAGTTTTTTAGGGTATCCTCTGGCTGCAAGATTGTCCGTTAAGTTGTTGGCATGAAGGACATACTCATCTTTGAAGTGGCAGTTTCTTTTAATCCGGAGATACTGGCCAAATGGAAGATTTTCTCTCAAATTGCGTGGGTGATTACTCCTGAAATGGAGAGCTTTATTCCGGTCCGTGTTTTTCTTAAACAGGGTGGTCACTAACCCCTCCTCTGTTGGGTAAACTTCTACGTCCAAAAAAGCCATTTTTATCTTTGAATGATTCATCGTGAATTTAATCTCTTGAGTTCTAGAGTTTAACCAAACCACAAATTCTTTAATGGATTCCTCACTACCCTTCCAAGTTAGAAAAACGTCGTCTATGTAACGACTCCAGCTTGAGATTTGTTCTAGGAAGGGATTGTTCTGGTAGATAAAACGCTCCTCATAGAGGGACATATATAGAACCGCCAATTCTGGGGCAAAAGGGCAGCCCATAGCAACCCCGCTTATTTGGAAGTAAAATTCGCTGTTGAAATTGAAATAGTTTTTCTTTAACGCAAATGCTGCTAGCTCCATGATGAATTTGGTTGGAACTCTTGTCGGTCTTTCTCTTTCCTCAAGGAAAAAGAGAATTGCTTCCAGGCCACCACTTTGTGGGATCTGTGTGTACAACGCTGTCACGTCCAGAGTGACAAGATAATCCTCATTAGCCTCAAACTGGATGGACGGAAGTTTATTAATAAAGTCCGTCGTGTCTCTCAAGAAGGACTTGACTTTGGGAAGGAATGGTTTTAGGAAGAAATCGACAAATTTCGATATGGGTTCCAATAGGGACCCACAACCCGAGACTATGGGTCTCCCCGGTGGTGTGTTGGAGTCCTTATGAATTTTAGGAAGGACATAAAAAAGGGGGGTCCTTGGATTGTTGCATTTTAAAAATTCATACTCCTTTTTGCCAATTATTCCATCTTCAAAACCTTTGTCCAGAATCACATTCAGTTGTTGTTGTAATTCAATGGTGGGATCTTTCGAAATCTTTCTGTAACATCTGGCGTTGTTTAATTGGCCTAGGACTTCCGTGATGTATTTTAGTGTGTCCCATATCACGATTGAACCACCCTTGTCCGCCTGTTTTATAGTCACTGAGTTGTCTTTTTTGAGGTCCTCCAACGCGGCTCTTTCTGATTGAGATATGTTGAACTTTGTCCACTTTCTTTTTTTCTCCATTTTTGAAATTGCAGATAGAATGGTTTTTTCGAAGGTGAAAATTTCTTTTGCTACTTTATTAAACGGAGGTATGAATGTGGATTTGTTCCTAAAGCCAGTGGCTTCAATGGGGGAATTGTTTAATTTCAACTTTCTACAAAATTCCAGTGCTTCTGTCTTCATTCTGACAAAGTTGGTGTGTCTCACAGGGACAAAAGTCAGTCCTTTTTCCAAGATACTAATTTCCGCGGGCGTTAAGATTTTGTTCGAAAGGTTGAAGATCGGTGATTCTACCAGTTCTTGAAATTTTTTCCCAATGCTGTTATGTTGTATAATATTTGTAAATAACATTGTCTAGGAACTGAGGAAACTATTTTGTATTGATGTGTGTGTAGTGTATGGATGATTGAATGCATGAAATGTGGGTTAACCTAGGAATTTGACTCAATGTGATATGATATAAGCAATGTTTAAAATATGATGTGATTTTTCTTAAATATGTGTTGTTGGATTATAAAATAAAAATAATTGATTCATTCAGGAAAACAAAGTAGCCCTGCGACTTACTGTTTAGTTCAGTTAGCGACGAGGCAAAATACAGCCCCCTGGTAAATAGGTTGGCAATATTGGTGCTCTTTTTTGGTTGGATTGAATAGCGAGGCTTGTCCTTATTGCCTGTGAGCCCAGACCTAGTGTTGGTTTTTGTTACACCAAATACAGCAGCCTGCTTTGTGCTAGAAGTAGGCTGCTATTGCCTCTTTCATTGGTTTTACTGCTGAATTCCCGATAGTCTCACCTCTCTGCTGCATACCAGGGGCAGTGCTGTAAAAACACGGGTTGACCCAATAAGTTGCTGGGACCTGGGTGAATTAGTGATGCAAACAGAGTGGTCCCAGATACTAGAGCAATTAAACCAAGATTAAATAATCTCTCAACTAAATTCAGAAAAGATATCACAACATTGTTTTTAATCACAACGTGTACAAAGATATTCAATAAAACACTGTTCATAAAACACATCAATATTTGATCATAAGTAATGCCCCTAACAGGATGGAGAGGGAAGGGTGGTGATTGGAAAGTGAAGGAACTATACAAATAACAGTGGTCACTTAGACCTCAATGAAAAATTACTAATAATTAGTTAACACAGGCTAAAGATCACAATTCATAAATTAATCAAACAAACTCATGCCTTGCAAAATAGAATCACAAATGAAGGCTGAGGATGGAAAAAGTGTCGACGTTTCGACCCAAATTGATGCAGGTATGCGGTAGAACCTTGCTAGAGGGTCTTCATCAGGACAGGGATGCAGGGGGGGGGCAATAAATTGGAAATGGACATTCCAACTTCGATAAATAGGAAGGAAGTGGAAATTTGGGAGTAACTGTGTGTAAAGAATCAAACTTTCTCCGTACCTTTCCCTCATTTAAAGGCCACATTTTACCACCCTGTGGACATGCCTAGAAAATGGAGTAAAATGTAACAGGCCAAACACTTATTGTCCTTATATTTTCCCCCATGTGTACCCACAATTCAATCCAGTATAAATGAGGGTGTTAACCTCAAATCAAGTGCTGTGCATATTACTTTATATTATTATAAATGCAAGTTTCTTTAGATCAATAATTGAGATCTGAGAGCTTTAAATTGAAACTTAACAGTGATCTCCATGATACATTCGGTGCATTTAGGTCTAGTTTATTTAGGTCTAGTTTATTTTGGTAATCTTTTCACTGCACATCATAATGAGAGTTGCTATGAACCAGAAACTGGCTGCTGTGGCCCTCATATATCAAAATCTGCAATTATTTCAACTAAAGCCAAACACTTAGGTAGCAGGCAGCAACATAAAGTCTCCCACTGTGCTCAGCTGAGCAATCATGCAGGACCTGGCAGCACTGGCACAGGCACTGCAGCTCTACGTGCAGTGTCCAGACTAAAGACAATACATAATACAGAAAGAGACCTTACCTTCTACATGCCTCGTGATTTCACACCTCTTCTCTAGAGGGCTGGCAGTAAAAGAATGTCCTCCTTAAGGAGTGGAAAGACCCGGACCATATTACTTTGCCCAGGTTCATGTCTAAACTGTATCCCTTGCAGGATGCGGAGGTTGCCCTGCCTGATTCGGTGCAGGTGGATTCTGTGGTTGCTTCTCTGGTTGGCAGACCTTCCATGGCGGATGATAATATCCTGAAGGATGGCGTTGAAAAAAAGATTGACTCTGCTCTTAAGAAGTCTTATGCTGGCTCTCACCTGGCTCTGAGGTCTGGGGTGTATGGTGCGTGTGTTGCGCAGTCCTTGTTGGCGGACTTCAAGACTCTATTTTCTACTATTCAGGAGGGGGGCTCTTGTCCTGATTTACTGGAGTCTATGGAACGTCAAGCGGAGTTCCTTTCGGACATTGCGTTTGACTCCGTTAGGGCTTCGGCTCTTTCTTGTGGTTCCTCTGTTGCTGCCCGTCGGAACTTGCTGCTGAAGGGTTGGAAGACGGATGCTGCTCAGCGTTCTATGGCCTTGCGGTTGCCGTTTTCTGGTACTCATCTTTTTGGGGACGCCCTGGAGGGCAAGCTCCATAAGGTCTTCAAGCAGAGGAAGCATTCGTTGTCTTTCCGTCATACTCCTGCTCTTAAGGGGTCCTCATTCTCGAATGCCAGGTCTTTTCGCCAGCCTTCCAGGTTCCAGCAGTCGTCATTTCGAGGCCAGCGTGGTGCTCGAGGGTCCTTTTCTAGGCGGTTCCAGAAGAAGTCCCAGCCGGATGGTGGTTCGGGCGCTCCTCGTTCCTGACTACGCCGTTCCGGTGCCCGCTCTCGCTGGTGGTCGGCCTGCAGTTGGTGGGAGGCTGAGGTTGTTCCTCCCTGCTTGGCTGCTGACGACCTCCGACCAGTGGGTGCTGGATGTTGTGTCCAAGGGTTACCGGATGGAGTTCCTGTCTCCCCCGCCTCCCTCGGGTGTTGTGGTGACCCCCTTGCCTTCGGATCCTACTCGCCGTCTGGCGTTGCTGGAGGGTGTCCAGGTTCTGTTCAGCAAGCTGGCGATTGTGCCAGTCCCCCCGCGGGAACGTGGGCTGGGGACTTATTCCGTTGTATTTGTGGTCCCGAAGATCACGGGGGGTTTCCGTGTTGTCATCAATCTTCGGGCCCTGAACTTGTTTGTGCGCAAGATCACGTTCAAGATGGAGACTCTGCAGAAGGTGATCCCCTTGATTCAGGAGGGCTGGGTGTTCACCTCGCTGGATCTCCAGGATGCCTACCTCCATGTTCCAATGGCGTTGGAGGATCAGCGGTTCCTGCGCTTCTGTCTGGGGGGTCTTCACTGGCAGTTCTGCGTCCTTCCCTTTGGTCTCCGGTCCGCCCCCAGGGTGTTCACCAAGGTGGCGGCTCCCTTGGTGGCTCATCTTCATCTCCTGGGGGTGTCCGTTTTTCCGTACCTGGACGACTGGTTACTGCAGGCTCCTTCTCCGGAGGTCATGTCTCGCCACCTTTCCTTGACCATGCATACGCTAGGGGTTCATGGTTTCCTGGTCAATCTGCCGAAGAGTCACCTGGAGCCCGCCACTCGGAGGACCTTCATTGGGGCTGTGTTCGACTCTGTTCTGGGCAAAGTCTTTCTCCCGGAGTCGAGGATTCTGCGTCTTCAGTCTATGCTGAGGACTTTGCTGGCCCGGGATTCGGCTCCTCTCCTGCAGTGGCTGGTGGTTCAGGGACACATGTCTGCCACTGTGTTCACGGTGCCCTGGGCCAGGGTTCATCTTCGGCCTCTGTTGTGGCATGTTCAGCGTTGGGTGCCCTTTCCTGTCCAGGACTTCTCGATTCCTGTGCCGGTATCTCCGGAGTTGGTGGCTGCTCTGCAGTGGTGGCTGGATTCTTCCAATCTGTCGAAGGGTCTCTGGTTCCATCCCCCGCCCCCCTTGGTGTTGACGACGGATGCCAGCGCTTCCGGCTGGGGTGCGACTTTGGGTCCTTGGGCGGTGCAGGCGCGTTGGCTCCCCTCGGAGTCGCGCCGGTCTTCGAATTGGAGGGAGCTGTCTGCTGTGGAGAGGGCGCTTCGCCTTTTCAAGGGTCGTCTTCTGGGGTGCAATGTGTTGGTGAGGTCGGACAACACTGTGACCGTGGCCTACATCAACCACCAGGGCCGTACCCGCTGCCTCTCACTGAACTTGGTGGCGTGTGCGATTGCGAGTTGGGCCGAGCGTCATCTGGTGGCCATCTCTGCCTTGCACATTCGTGGTGAGGACAACGTGGTGGCAGATTCCTTGAGTCGGAGGTTCCCGTCCTCTCTCTCCCTGTGTCTGGCCCCGCGGATTTTCGGGATGCTCTGCCGGAGGTTCGGGACTCCGGAGCTGGACCTGTTTGCTTCCCGGACGGATGCCCTGCTTCCCCTGTTCTGCTTCCGGTCTCCGGAGTTGGGGGCTTGGGGGGTGGATGCCTTGTCTGTCCTTTGGCCCCCTTGGCTCCTCTATGCGTTCCCCCCCTTTCCTCTGATCCCTGCTTTCTTGCTGAAGGTTCAGCGGGTGGGGGCTCAAGTGGTGGCTGTTCTCCCTTACTGGCCTCGCCGCTCCTGGTTTCCTCTGCTGCTGAGTCTGGCGGTGGGCCCTCCGTGGATCCTGCCCCGCTGCCCGTCTCCTCTGGGTTCCCTGTCTCCCTCCCTGTTGGTTCCTCTCACCTTGGCGGTCTGGAGGTTGAACGGCTGTCTCTTGGAGTCCGGGGTCTGCCGGATCACCTCATCACTGTGATGCAGGCTTCTCGGGGCCTTTCGGGATCCGGCTTCTCTTCTTCCTTCGGACGGGTTGTTGGTTTCCCGTCTGTTTCGGAGTTTCTCTCTTTCTGCTCCTTCTGTCCGCTCTCCGGTTCCTCCTTGGGACCTGTCTTTGGTTCTGGGTGCCTTGCAGTCCCCTCCCTTTGAGCCTTTGGATTCCGTGGAGTTGAAATTCCTGTCTTTCAAAGTTGCATTTTTGGTGGCTGTTACGTCTGCTCGGAGGTTGGGTGAGCTTACGGCTTTGCGTTGTTCTCCCCCCTTTTTGAGGTTTCTTGACGACGCGGTGGTCCTTTCCTTGGACCCCGGTTTTATGCCTAAAATACGTTCACGTTTCCATTCCTCCCAGGAGTTGGTTCTTCCTTCTCTCTGTCCTTCTCCTTCCTCTCCTTCTGATGTCTTACTCCATTCTTTGGATGTGAGGAGGGCGTTGTCTGTTTATGTTGATCGTTCTGCTGGGTTTCGGTCTTCTGACTCCCTCTTCGTGACCTTTGGTTTGGCTGGTAGGGGTAAGGCTGCCTCTCGTCTTACTTTGGGTCGCTGGATTAAGGCTGTGATCTTGTTGGCGTACCAGGGCTCTGGTTTGCCTTGCCCATCTGGGGTTCAGGCTAGATCTACCAGGGGTGTGTCTGCTTCCTGGGCTGCTTTCCATGGGGTTCCCCTTGAGGAGATCTGTAGGGCGGGGACCTGGGCATCCGAGTCCACCTTTGTGCGACATTATCGCTTGAATTGTGCTCTGTCTAGCCGCCCTAATTTTGGTTCTGGTGTGTTGCAAGCTGTGGGGATCCCCCCTTCTGTTTGAATCTGTTTATTTCTGTTTGTTAATAAACTGTGTCTTGCTGCACTCCTTGGTATCTGTTCTGTTTCTGTTTGTGGTGTGCCAAAGGCCTTTGTGGGGTTGCTTTGGTATGCCTCATGAGTGATGACTGGGTCGAGGACGAGGGACGTAGAGGTAATGCTCTGATTACATAAGGTAATCCCCATTACTCTTAGTCTTACTCGTCCTTGACCCAGTCATACGACCCGCCCGCCCTCCCTTTCCAGGCCTTTGGTGCTTGGTACATCAGGATTTGCTTCTGGTGGTGAGGTGCGTTATAGCACCTGACAGGAGGGTGGGTGGAGTCTAAAAGCGTTTCCTGTTTTGTTTCTTGTCGTGTGGAATACCTCATGAGTGATGACTGGGTCGAGGACGAGTAGGACTAAGAGTAATGGGGATTACCTTATGTAATCAGAGCAAGTGAGGAAAGCCACTGAAAGTAACTCATCTACTTGTATATAACTCCTATAAAAGAGCCTTAAAGCTTGGTTGCTAGTTAACAGCTGGGGCTGGCTCATGGTCGATCTGAAACCATTCATAACAGTTTGGTGCTCCAGATAGCACAGCCTGAAGTAGTGGCAGTTCTTTAAAACTCTGTTTGGTAAAATGTCCTTTGCACCCCCCTCGTTGAAGTGAAAATGCGACTTAAATTAATAGGAACAACACATTGTGATAGTTATACCAATCTCCAAATAGTAAATAAAGCCCATCTATTTTCTTTTTTTGCCCAGTATTCTCATTTTCATGGCGCTGAGGAACAGTAAGAATGGGAGCCTGCCCGTCAGCGAGATTTACAACTTCATGACCGAGCACTTCCCCTACTTCAAGGTGAGTCTTGACAGCGACAAACTTTTTTTTAGGGCACACGTTTTCCTTTTTTCATGTTACATATTTTGACAGTTATCAGTTGATTTCTCTAGCAAAAAAACAGTTTTCTTCAATATTACAGAATTCATATACATTTCATTGGCATTCATTCAGACAACCATCCAACAAATAAAAACAGTGCTAAAGCCACCAGCTCGGTAAAATCACCTAGCGAGTTAGGCCTGATGACTCTTTGGGCAGATGGCAGATGGTTGGTGCAAATTGAGCATCAATTGTTTGCGACCTATCTAGCATTTTTCCATGCGACTGATATACTAATCAGTCAAATCTCAAAATGTATATTTGAAGAGGCCTGCTACATGGGCATGAGCTCATTTGCAAGTTGTGACACTCTAGGAACGGCTCTGAAAAATGAGTTCGAGGCCTACCACTCTAACCCTGCCTTAGCATTCTCAGCATGTCAACACCCGAATTCCGATTTGCAAAAGCATTTAAGAATGCCGGAAATAGTACTTCAGGTTTTCTCTTTCAAGTACTCTTACACGACTTTGTGAATAGGCTGTGAAACGTCCAACACCCTATCACGAAAAGTACAAAGCGGGCACCATCCTGTATGTTTGTAGTAATTGTATATTAATATTCCCTGAATATTCCGACTTTATTACCATTTTTTATGTTTTGGGGCTAATTAAAAAGGCATGTAAAAGTCCGTAAAATAGTACTACAGGATTGCTTCTTTACGTACTTTGAGAATCTGTTTTTAAAAACAGTCTGTGTTCCTTAAAGGGGCAGGTGTTCCTTTAAAAAAATGTTTACATTTGGGGGAGTATGCACTGCTCTCCTAGACAACTGTCTTTCCGCCCACAAAGCTTTTGTGAATAAGTTACCATCTAAACTCAATAGTTTGCAACAGCAATGGCTGGTAAACCAATTACATATCCCATTGCATCTCATATATAGGAGGAGGATTACTCTTTAGGCCCTCTAGTTTTTTGTGATTCAGAAGCGGTTGTGAAAACATGTTTCTGACTCCTAAAAAGACTTTTGTGCATTACAAAATGATGTTCTGCAATCGAAAACTCTGTGATTTTTTTCAATTGTGGTCTTTGAAACCCCAAACGATTTTTGTACATCAAGCCCATAATTTGTTTAAATAAGTACTTTAACTATAGATAGTGAAAAAGAAACTGGCAGTAACGTCCCTCTAGAGGGGGAAAGGCAGGAGTAGGAGAATAGGAACGTGTGAGGGAGAGAACTTTAAAAGGTGGAGTGCATTACTCCATTCATGTAAGGTTCCCAACTGGGCTGAGACTTCTGTCTTGAGTTTGGTAACTAGCACCACTCCTTCCTGTAGCCACAATGCCATCTACACAGAACATCCAGACCAGGGAAATAAGGTGCCATCGAGAACCTTGCAAGGGAGAATAAAACCCGAAGGGAAACCAGCTCCAGAGACAGATGGAAGATGTAGAAGTTTGGAGAACAATTCAGGACTTGATGTAAAAAAAATCCAGAATCCGGAGAATAGCAGACGAGACTTGTAGAATATTTTTGATTCAAAGGAAAATCCTGAGAAAACAAAGAGGCAAAAATACAGTGCAAGGGGCAAATAACGAAATGAAAAACAGTGTTGGCTGTATTGTGGAACACCCTCCCCTGAATTCAGAAGCCTTCTATTCTAAAATGCGCCATCGTGGATTGAAAAACAGCCAAAGGAATCCACTATATCCACCATCTTGGATTTGGACCAATAATATAGTCCAGCTCTGCCTCTTCCTGGAGAACCATGGGTCATGCTTAATTAAAAAAAACAGGAAGTGACATCACAGGAAGTACCAAAGATGTCCTGGATTACACCACTGCCACAAGAATCCACTAGACCCCCATCCTGGACTGGTAATGATTCTGTCATTCACCTCCGCCTCCACCTGTGGGAAACTAGAGGAAAGGTGAAGAAATGTCCTCCTGAAATAGATACGCTTTTACAAACTCTTTTTTTCTTACAAGATATTGCTTGCCTAGAGATATTCTTGAGGCACAACTATTCACTAAAGACGCCACACAGATAATTGGATTTTAAGGTCATAAGGAAAAGATCCTCAACATTATCATTATATAATATATCTATAATATTTGCCCTATGGTGTGTTTTTTTAAATAAATCATCTTATGATGTAAAATCACTTCTAAGCACTAGGATATTTACATGAACATATGCAAATACCGTCTTTAATTAATATGTTGTCATAAAATAGTCACCAGTCATAGAAGAACATACATAATTAGCGCAAAGAGCAAATGATGCAATCCTGCAAGCGAGAATTAATTTAAATATTCAGTTTATCTTGTAAACGTTAATATAGCTATAATTTTAAGCAATGTTATTTCACCTATATGGTAAGGGGGTTCATTTTGCAATTAGATTCAAAAGATTATTGAGGTTTTTCTACCCTCATTTTACGTTTTGTACCTGGTGCATTGAAGGTTCCATTCAGTATATGATTCTAGACAACTGGTGCAAATTATTTTGTAGGCCAATCACTCTTTGTTAACTATAGCAGAACACAATTGTGCAACATTTTCAGAAATTGGTGTTGGATCTTTCTTTGGGCCCTAGTGTAGCAAGTGTCAATTAGGAAATATCCTTGGTCATAACTATAAATTGTCACAAGTGTCCAAAAGCCTTTCGGCATCATTGCGTGAAAGAAAAATTGCGAAGACTCCCTTTTCATACTTGACTGTCAAAAGCTTGCAACTTTACTCTAGGACGTAATGTAGGTTTGGTCCCAGAAAGAGTATGAGAAAATAATAACACAAATAGAGCAATACCCAATCAGTTGTACTCCTTTTTTAAAGAAATAATGTATTTGTTATTAAAAAAATGAATACAACTTCATTTCCAATCTGAAACAACAAAACAATCTTAAAGATCTTAGCACCATGAAATGCTGAGATAATCTCCAAAATGTATATTTTCATTTAGTGGTCTTCATTAAAGTTTAAGAGGGAGTCAAGTTTGGATTGATGCTGCTCAGTTCGATGGTTGTCTTGAAATCTCTGCTTGCTAGTTTTTTTCCCAAATGCATGATTACCATGCTTCTATTCAATGACCGATACAATTAATCAGACTACCTAAACAGGACAAATAATCCCATTCATGAGTACACAATTTCAATAAAATACACAATAAGGGGAGACAGGGAGTCGCAGAGAGGTCCAGTACGCTTGCTCCTAAGAACAAATAAGCAAATAACAATAAGGTAACTGTTCCTAATAGAGTGTGTTTTAGGTGGACAATAAGTACTAGGGAGAGGCTCTTCCTATTTAAGAAGCGATGCATGTAATAGAACAAGTCTGTGGATGACCACTTTTCCTGCACTGTCAGCTATCCTGGTGGGCATTTTATTGAGGCTTCTGTTACAAGTGATTGTAATGCCATTGAGCTTGAAACTTTGACTGGTGGTTGAGGAATTGGCCTACGATGGAGAGATTTTCAAAGGATATCCTTTCTGGTGGACACTTCTTCCCACACATTTTTCACCTTATCAATATTTCAGGCACCAGATTGGATCCAAACATATTCTCCAAGCAGTGGTGCCAAGCAACTCCAGTTGCATCTACCATCCCCTTAGACAGGTAAAACTGGGCAATGTACAGTGTTTCCTATGAATAGATGTATGTTCTGATTTTCAGCACCTAAATTACTTGGCTATGGAGCTCCTCTTCGATTATTACCAAATCACTCCAATTGCTTTTCGACTTAGTCAGCAGACAGATATCAAATGTCGCCTCCTAAGGTTTCATGATTTCAACTTTGATGAAAATGTTGCAAGAAGAAATCTTTTTATAACCCCCCACAAAAGCCTGCAATGGACATTGAAAAGGAGTAACACCCCAAGTCGGTTCTACATTTTCAGGCAGTGAATACACATCTCCAGTCTGAGTCTGTGGGGCACTGCTTCATGCACCTTGTTTTCTCCTCAGTCAACGGAAATTAAGTTCTAGAGATCCAACCTCTCTAAAAACAACGAGAAGGGGAAGATATTACACCTAGAGAGAATAATTAAACTGAAGTTTGTCAGAGCAGCTCCCATGGGTCGACCCTGCTAATGTATCCCATTCAGCTGCAATGGAACTCCATTTACCTCGTGAATGTTTGGCAGGAGTCTCCAGCCTTCCACTAGATCAGAGATTGCATTGTGCCTGCATGAGGCTCCAAGTTCTCAGCGCTGCCCTTCATTTTTAGGGGTCAAGCAATCTTACTTTCCCCACCACCTATAGCTCTAGCCTTTTTGTTGATGGTCACCCAGCTCACAATCATAGTTTCCCACAGCTTCTCTCTTTTGGTATCCTTCATCACCAGACATCGAAAGGGTGTCGTAGGTGCGACGGTGGCTGGTGGGCGGGGGGCACCATCATGTTCTCCTGTCATGGCAAGAGGAGAAACAACACATATTTCTCAGGCCAAAAGTCGTGTATCCCAATCAGCAAATGAAGAGCGCCATTCAACACCAAATTGCCCATGTCACAGCAATCATATTTTGCAGCTATTTTCTTACACATGTGTTGCAACATGGCCTGAAGGTGAACTGACCACCCCAAAAAATCTATCAAATTAGGCCTTCTTGCTGGGCACGCCCCTCCACCATCCAACAGTTTAATAGAAGCAAGGTGGTAAAGTCCTTTTTATGCATCATGGTGGAAAGGTTAAACATAGACAAACAACATAAAAAATATAAACAAGTGTGATAAAAGCAATCATTAATGAACTATGGTGTATTGCTTGTGGAAGACTAATACTGACAAAATGCATCTTGCAAAACTATTTATCAAATGTGGTACAAATCTGCAGGAGACAATCCTGAGGTCCATGTTCACAAACCTCAGAGACTTTGGGTATCGTTCTATCCAAATAACAGACAGTGTATTAGTCAGTTTATATGTGGTAGTGTGGAAAGACTTAAGTGTAGAGAGTACAGACTACTGACGATCTAGTAACTTGACAATAAACAAGCATTAGTTTGACATTCACTCGTGTACTGCCAAAAACAAAAAGGAAAACATATATGTTGCAGTACAGAAAAAAAGTAAAAAGGGTTTCTTTGTGTATACAATGCTTAGACGGTACTAAAAAAAAAAAAAAAAGAGCAGATGCCCAAAATGTTTCTTAGGCGCCACCCACCTGCTTCCCCCACTGGCACCATTCACCGGTCCTAGCCATGGGCGGTATGGGCAGCTGCTCAGGGCCTCGCGCTCAGGGGGGCCCCGCCGCCGGCCCCGCAGTTGCAGGAATAAACAAGCATTTGCAATGCAATAGGTCTCGCATTATTAAAGTTTGAGCTATTGGTGTCTCATTATTACGCAATGCCAATAGCTCAAACTTTAATAATGCGAGACCTATTGCATTGCAAATGCTTGTTTTGCTAGGCACAGGGAGATTAAGTGATTTGCCCAGAATCGCTGGACGTTGATGCTCCCTGCTGAGCCTCGAATCGGGTTCCCCAGCTTCCTGGTCCACCGCTCTAGCCGTTACGCTACACCCGCTCCCGTAAATAAGGCTTTCATGACTGACTGTGTATTTTAAAACGTTTTGTAAGGGCAAGAAAGTACTCAACCAAGAACATTGAAACAGCAGGATGAGTTATTTAATGCACATAGGCACTTTAGCACAATGTCAGATTCTAATTGTATGCCCAGCCTTTACTCCCATGCAATATTCAGGCGGTCGAAATGTCTCCTATTGCAAATTCTTTTGTCTTCATCGCAGAAGAAACCTTCCTATTGTTTTGAGGTTTAAATAAGGTTTAATAGGTCTTCCAATTGACTGTGAAGTATTAGGTGTTGCTAATGATTAGCAACTATTTATATAATGCACAATGGCAATTTAGTTATGTAGGAATGCGATGTAAAGAACGGAAGGTCTGATTATGTCATGTTAAGGCCAGTCAGGATCATGTGCATTCAAAGTAATCTGTTCTGTCTGAGAAATGTAGTTGCGATCGGTTTTCTTTGCCACAAATGTTAAGGTTTTAAATAACTATGCAATAAACTTAAACTTGAAACTTGGATGCACACTATATAAAAAACACACGTGTGTGGTTTGATGGATAATGTTCGACGTATACCATCGGAGGCCATATATACAGACTGACATCTCTTGGTTCGCTCGTAGAATTAAAATGTTAATCTGAAAGTCTTTATCGGGGTTTTACAAGACTTTTGCTGTATATTTTACATGCATAAGCTTTTATGACTCGGCTCGTGTTTTGGCTTTTAGAGTCTAGCCAGACCCCTGGCTGGCCCTGCCTCTGGTCTCTCTGTGAACTTCCTGTCTTGTCCACTTTTATGTGTACTGAGAAAAGCTTGCACCGTGGACAGCTGCGCCTGCTCATGCCTGAGGGAAGCTTGCTTTGTGGATGAGCTAAGTTTGGAGTGATGCTGTCAGTGCCACAACTCGTCTGTTGTGGTTGCATTTGATGTTTGCACTAGGTCTACCTCTGCTGGGCTTATCTGCACGTAAAGCAAGCTCACTCCACTTCCTTCTGAAAAACCGTTTCCGAGGGTGGGAAGCTTGCACCTCTGCTGGCTTTGCTGTACCTGTTCTTTGAGCGCTGGTGAGGTTTGATAAAATCTTCTGAGTTCCGACTTTACAACAGTCCGAACTGTTAACTTTGTCAATGGTTGTTTAAATAGTAATTAATGTACATTCATTATAAGGAAGTGCCATTTCTAACTGATTCAAATGTTCGCAGACTACAAATCTAACCCGAGTTAGACAACACACCCAGGGCCTTCTGTGATAATCTTACAGAGCAGTCCTGAATCACACAGTGCACTCTAGTGTGAATGCCGTGATTTTAAATAGTTTAACACTTAATAATTGTATCCGCTTGCCTAAATCACACAGTCATATATTCATATTCATCGGATAGGCTAACGTTCACTTACCACAGAGTTGCTAGGTTTGCAGATTACTTGTGTGTGACACCTGTACTCGTACGGGTGTCACTGTACTCGCACGGGTGTCTCCGTAAACAGCGCATAACTTAAAGCTGTTTACGGGAATAATTAGTAAAGCAACAAACAATGGTGATTGGCCCATGCTGCCGTTTTTGCTGGGGTGCATGACGCACCGTGCAGTTAAAATGATAGCGTACCAGAGAGGGAGCATGTCTGAAAGGAGTACTGCCTCCTGATTGGATGTTTAAATAAATACGGAATAGAAACTAGTGGTGCGTGCGCACCAGAGGAGCGGGGGCAAGGGAGCGCGAAGACGCCGAGACGAGGTAGGGGATGTGTGTGTAAGCGCTGGGTGTTCTCTGTGTATGTGTGTGCGTGCGTGTGTGTATGCTGGGGGGGTCTGTATGTGTGTGTGTGTGTGTGGGGGGGGCTGTATGTGTGTTGTGCATGTGTTGTGAAGAGCCTGCCGGAATCGGAGCACGTGTTGACGCGCGCGACCTGATCCCGGCAGGCTGCTGCGTGTGTGCGCGTGCCAGTCTCTTGTCCTCTCCCTTTGAGTCCTTGAAAGCCAGAATGATCACAATAGTCTCGCTCTGCGACAGCAGGCCTTTGGCCTGCAATCGCAGGGCGAGACCTAATAAATGATGATGGGGAAAAGCGCTGCCAGTGCAGTGAGCACAGCACTCGCGCAGGGGCAGGCCCGCAGGCAGTAACTAACTAAGGCAGGGAAGGAGGCCTGGGAGAAGTCAATGTTCTGGTTATGAAGGCAGTGGGACCGGAGAACAGTGATCCGAGGTGCTAGGAGGCGTGTCCAGCTCTGGTATTAAAGATAGAGGCATAGAATGCGAGGCCCCTAGGGCAGGCTAGTCCAGTCTTTATGAACGATGGCTGGAGCTGAAGGTAGAGAGGGCCGGCTGCTTCAGCTCTGGTATCAAAGGTTCAGATTTATTTCTACATGAATACATTCTCAATAATATCGAGTGTGTTTATTTTGCAGTTACCAGGCCTCGTTCTCCACACTCTGTTGCACGTGGCCTGGAGACCCGGGTGTGCCTAGAATCGGCATTTCTGTGGTGTCTGTTGGCTGCAAAGAAAGTGCGAGAGGAGACTTCTAAGAGCTCTGTATTCATTCAGCCATTATTCATTAGGCATCACTGCCCCCTGGTCCCCCTCTTCTCTCTTACTTCACCTAGGATCTCTGCGTCCCATCTTTGAGCAGAGCCTGCTGCTACTTTTAAGTCAGCACCTCCTGCACAATACAGGGAACAACACTGTCTGGGCACGCACGCAAAGACGCCTGCACGCACCCCCCACCACCTAGCTTGGTTGGTGGTGGTGGTGGTGGTGCGTGCCCTGGTGGTGACGTGACGCCGGTGTCGCCGGCCTTGAATCTTCCTCATGCCTAGTCTAAGGCCTAAACACCAGCTATATCATTTGTAATGTCTAAGGCATGAGAAAGTTGGCATTAGACTAAAGAGTACAAATCTTCTGTATAGTGAGACAAGACAAATTCTACAGCTGCAGCAATAATGAAAATGAAATAATAACTTAGCTATTATAATTTTATTTTTACTTAAGTGATACTTCTTAAAATCAGTGGGGCGACCCTCCTCCGCCACTGGATGCCGGTTTTCTATGATGTCACTTCTTGTGATGTCACATGCAAATTAGAGGGGCCTCGCATCTTCCATTTCGCCCAGGGCCCCACAATTCCTAGGACCGGCCCTGATGCTGCATAGTGAATACCAAAGGTAAAAGGTCAAGGGGAGCTCCGTGGTTGATCCCCTCCCCCCTAAAAACTTGCATTGGTTGGTGCTTTCCATATTTCAAAAGCTACGTGCCCTCTGCAGAGAGGCCAAACATGTGATGAGCTTGTAGTAGGAATACCTTTATGACACAGTGACTGGCACTGTCAGAAGCTTGCACGGCCTTCAATCTCAATTCCAGAGCTCTCAGTTGTGCTGTCTTGAACACCCATCCTCTTCTTGAACACACCCCGGCACCTGAAGGTAACTATGTTTCACTGGAAGCACTGTATAAGATTCATATGTTATATGAAAAACAAAATTGCAGATACATAACATCAAAACAATCTCAGGAAATAGAGGCATGTATACCGTACAACAGGACGTAAAACATGAAACAAACGTAACAGCAAATGCATCACTGACGTGGACTCTTGTTCACATTGTTGATGAAACAATCATTGCGTCTGCCTGTAAAGTTAAGCATTTGAAAGACATGACTCAATAGGTGCCCGTTTCAAAGTCTGTTTTCAAATACTGTCGCTGTCGAGCATCCATCCCATATAAAGACCTAACTCACAAATCTATCTCGTTTTCTCTTTCACTTTATCTCTTTCTTTCTGTAGGTCTGCACTGACAGAAAGCCCATTAGTGTTGTTTAAAGAGGTAACATCGAGGTCGTGCTGCTTGCACATTAATGGACCGTCAGAAAGAGCCCCAGG
This sequence comes from Lissotriton helveticus, assembly GCF_964261635.1. Classification (NCBI taxonomy): domain Eukaryota; kingdom Metazoa; phylum Chordata; class Amphibia; order Caudata; family Salamandridae; genus Lissotriton; species Lissotriton helveticus. Next base: position 380,033,184 of record NC_136061.1, on the reverse strand, counting down.
CACTAAAATGAGTGTTGTGGGGTCCCACTGGCACCTACATCACGAATAATCTATTGTGCTTGGATGAGATAAACAGTTGACTGTTCGATAACACTGTACTTTCCATATGTAAAATAGTGCCTCACACACCCCAAGGGAGGTGATAAATAAATGTTCGATAATACTGTACTTTCCACATGTAAAATAGTGCCTCAAACTATCCAAGGAAGTTGGAAGGATATATCCAAACAGCCGAGGTGAGACTGACGGCCACATGCATCATCCCGGCCGTTTGCGAATTCCAAATTGCGAAAAATAGCGAATCGCAATTTGGAATTCGCAAAACGGGATGCATGAATTTTTTCTAATAATATTAGCGATTCGGTAAAATTCGCATTTTTTACCGATTCGCTAATATTATGCGAATCCTAATTTGCTAATTCGCATTTCCCATTGATTCCTATGGGCCAGCCCATAGGAATCAATGGGAATTGCGAATTTGCAAATTAGGATTCGCACAATGTTGATGCATTCCATGGGTGCAGGGGGGGGTCCAAAGGACCCCCCCCTGCACCCCTGAAATGTATTTTTAAATGGATGTTTCACACACACATGTCCTAAGGACATGTGTGTCTGTAACATGCAAGTTTTAAAAATGCTTTTTTTTGCTTTTTGAACAATTTTCGCAAATTAACACGAGGGTCAACAATTTGCACTTCCAATTTTCAAATTCGCTATTTTTAAAAAAATGATGCATTGCATTTAAGGAATCGCACAAATGCGATTCCTTAAATGGATTCGCAATTTTTAGAAATGCTAAAAATAGCGAATTATGCACAAAAGTTTGATGCATCCCAAAAACGGATTTTGCATTCGCAAACGGCCGATTTTTCCGATTCGCACCGTTTGCGAATGCCAAAAACGTTGATGCATGTGGGGGTAAAATACTGCAGGCTGGTCCAAGAAGTGATTCTCAATGTCTCAACCCAATTGCCAAGGTACCTGAGCCAAAGAAGCACATACCTTAAGGCGGCTCAATTGAAGCCTCTGAGTATGCATAGAACAAAATATGTTTGCCATCATTGCCGCAAGTGCAATTACATATCGATTATAAAAAGATGACTCCTACCTCTAATGAATAGGTGAAACTAATTTCACCTTAGGCCTTCATGCTGGATCCTTACAGAGCTACTTCCCTGTTCCTGAAATATTAGTAAAGGATACCTTGCAATGCACAGTCACTGCTTTCCTATTGACAAAACTAGAGAACAATTTAAAACGAGTTTTATATATAAGGATTGCCCTCAGGTAACAAACTAATCAAGGCCATATGTGCACAAACCATGAAAAGGCCTCTTGTAGCGCTATTCCTTAAAAACCTTATGGACCAACTAAAGGGTAACTAAAACAGACTTTTAATACTAAGGAGAGGGAGCACGGACGATATGAGCAGTTATTACACCTGTCCTCTTATTATTACTAGCTACCTGCATTAGAGCTCATTTTGCCACCTACATCAGCTAACACAACCCTAAATTAAATTTAACCCAATTCTTATCAGCAGTGGGTTGCCTTACCTCCTGTGTTGTCGCATGAAAAATGATTACTAAAATTGTGTTATGGTAGACCTATTAACTTTATTCCTGTCTCCCGTTTACATGATTAAGAGAAACAGAAAGGAGATCGGGGTAATAATATCCTCCACAGGGCCAACATGATTCTTGTATTATACACCATCTAGGGGCCAATGCATCTGTAAAGACTTCTCAAGAGTATGTCATATTTTTACCTTAGTAGTCTACCATCCAGTGGTATAGGCGGTGCTACTTTTGCTTTGCATAATGAGCTCAATGTGTTTTTAGGAAACAAATAACAAAGTTGTGCCGGTGGCCACACATGATATAATTGTGTTGCGGTTATTGCTAAGACCACTGCCACAAAATTTCACCCGTGTGGAAATACCACCCATGTTAGTGTATTTTCTCGCACATGTACAGTTTTTTTAAGTAACAAGCGTCTGGTGTCAGAGGCAATTTTGTAGGGTATTTATTTTTAGTGTATTTTTCATATTAGGTTTTTAAAGGGGGCACCTTTTAATCAGTGTACAACTCTGCAGTGTTGTCGTTCGGATAGTGATGCACAGACAGGTGCCCGGGCGCGAGGACAGGAGTTGCAGATTGTTTGTGCGCCACATAAAAAAATGTCTAATAAAACAATATTAAAATACCAACAATTGTACTGCATCTGTTAACATACAAACACCTCATGCCTACAACACACAAAAACATACACTACACTATATACTGCTATACACAAATACATAACTACTTGTTATACCACTACACAGTACTACAACTGGTACTCTAGGACAACTGTCATTCACATTATTACTATCCTTGCTAATGCTACATATGCTTTCACCAACCCAGCAACTATTCATTGCAATACTCAAGCACTGCACACTACTGCTACCTACTCATATTGCCACCATCACAAGCTGCAACATGTTATACATCCTCATACTTACTACACACACATACATACCACTACTTATCTGTGAAATACATTCACTACACTCCAAACAAATCCATTAAGCTAGATTGTAATTACAACGTCATTAACTCTAACTAATGCGAGACCTGTTGCATTGCAAATGCTTGTTTGTGCTCCCTTCATTTGTCCAAACCAAATGTAGATTGGACGATCTAGTCATAGGCAAAGTGGTGAGCGGGGTTCAACTACCAGTCTGCATGTGTCCTCGAGAGAGCGGCGTATGATAGACGTGCATTGATTATTCCATTTTACTTCTGCAGACCGCTCCAGATGGCTGGAAGAACTCGGTGCGCCACAATCTGTCTCTGAACAAGTGTTTTGAGAAAGTGGAGAACAAGTCTGGCAGTTCTTCTCGCAAGGGCTGCCTATGGGCCCTCAATCCGGCCAAAATCGATAAAATGCAGGAGGAACTTCAGAAGTGGAAACGGAAAGACCCCGTGGCAGTCAGGAAGAGCATGGCAAAGCCAGGTGAGAAAAGGATGATGCCTGTATTTCAGGGGGAAAAAAACTGCCCCTTTATTCTGTCCTTTGGAAATGACAAGGCTGTTAAATATAGGCGCACTGCATTCTCAGATGGAAATCACAGTCCAGCGTCTCAGACTAATATAACACTAGCACGCTCAGAGAGGGTGTTCGGATTTAATGGAAAGGCAGTGGATTAATCAGGTCCTTCGATGGGTGGGATGATGCTTGAGGGACTCTGCAAATGCACCATGTTGAGGACACTAATCTTGAAATACAGACCGGACGCGAATAGTGCTGTCGCCAGGAAAAATGATATAATCTATATAAATAAAAATGTAACTGTTTGTTTGTTCAAAATCTCAAATCTCCGAAAGTTCTTCACCGATTGCTTTGAAATTTTGACACAACTTTGCATTTGAATAAGCGCGTGTTTTTATATGCACAACGTTGGATTCCAATACCCGCGTGTCAAATACGTGCTTGTTTTTAATCTGAAGGACGAACAGACCCTGTTGATTGGGTTGCTGCGCAACAACTACAATAGATGCACAGAGACAATAGTCTACATATATTAGGATGGGCAGTTGGTGTCAGGATGGCAGACTGGGAAGTGGGTGGAGGGAGGGGGGAGGAGTTGGTTCACTTTGCAACATTAGCGCATGTTTATATATACACAACCTTGGTTTCGAATACGTGTGTGTCTAATACGCTCGTGTTTTTAATCGAAAGGCCGAACAGACCCTATTGATTGGGTTACTGCGCAACAACTACAATAGATGCATTAGAGACAATAGTCTACATATATTTTGATGGACAGTTGGTGTCAGGATGGCAGACCGGGAAGTGGGTGGAGGGAGGGGGGAGAATCTGGTTCACTTTGCAACCCAAACAGACCCTATCGATTTGGTTGCTGCGCAACAAATACAAGGGACGCATATAGACAATAGTCTACATATATTTGGATGGACAAAACATATTGTATACCCACACGCATTGTGAAATTAAACATATTAGAAACGTGCGCTTACTCTTTTCTTTCTCTTCCATTTAACCAAACTGAGCCACAGCAACGCGTGGCCGGGTACAGCTAGTACGAAATAAAATAAAATCTGCCTAAATTTCCTTACACTTTAGTTTTTGTTCAAAGAAATAAACGGTTGTCTAACACTTCCCAGCTACCAAAGTATTAGATGGGTGTGCTAAAACAGCGGCTATAGAAACACGCAAGACTGATGTGCACATTTATTACTCCTCATATTTTGAATTCAATTAATGATAATTACTTTGTTAGAAACAGTTATGTGCATCTTTTCAGAAGAGCTTGACAGGTTGATTGGAAACAAGATTGAGAAGATGAGAGCTTCAGTCAGCCCTTCAGTTACCCTGCAGATGTCCTTGGAGACACAGCCACTTTGTGAGACAACTTCTACTGATCCAGAATCTTCACAGCCCATGCTTGTGACTGGTGCCCAGAAGGATGACCAGCAGCTCAGGAGGCACCACTCGGTAGGTGACTAATATTCCTGCTTCACATTCTTGCAACATGCGTTTTAACTTATTTCGGTTACTACAATAAAACAATCTCCTGGCATTCCTCAGACCCACTTCCCAACTCCGGATCACCAAGATGACATCAGAATGCAGCACAACAGCCCTCGGGAATCCCCGATCCCTGCTCACTCCCCTCCCATACACAGAATGAAGATGTTACCAGACCTCTCTTCAGAACGGATAATGCAGGACACTTTAATGGAAGGAGAACTCAGCAACGACATTGATGCCCTTAACCCATCTCTCACAGACTTTGAACTAAATGGTAAGAATCTGAAATGGTTCAAAAGTCCTGTTTTTCAATGTAGGTGTTCAAACTCATTACTATATTATTTTTTTAACATGTGAGCACATACAAGTGGAGGCAGATTTTGTAATATTTCTGCAGTTTTAGAAATACTTTCTGCTAGTGTGCAAGGTCTGAGGATAGGCCTTGTAAAAAACGGTTGCTTTTGTCTGCCCTCAGACCAAAATACTTGGCTGTCTTGGTCTTTACCAGTGGCCAGGAGTTTACATCACAACTCCATAACGTGGGATATTTGTCAGACTTGCTATTAATCAACATTAGAAGTAATCTGACCTTACAAAAGTGGTCGCCTATAGAAAGGACTGAGGCACAACATTTGAGAAAAGCCAAGATGTTTTAAAAGTGGCAGTGCACAGTCACAAATTTAACATGAGAAGCTTACACACTGGTGGTGGAAATTGGGCAAACTTGCATATGGAGGTGTGTACTGGGGAAACTCACGTGCTGAAGTGGTAATGCAAGGTCAAATGTCAGTGTTTGAGTCACAACAAGAAAGAGCTAAAGGTTTACATGCCACACATCCTCTATTACATAACATATATATCACACAACTGATATGGAAGGAATTATCTCCCTGCATTTTATCAGGGATAAATGTACACAACTGCACTAAAGGATAGTTACCATGAGCATGAAGATATTGTTCGGAAAGGCCTCACCCACTGTTAACAAGATATCAATACAATGGTCTCGACCTCATTGGGGAGGGGGATCATCAGACCACTGTCCGGGTCATCAGTGGTGTCCAGTTAATCCTAAAACAGCCTAAGTGTAAACCTAAAGATTTCCTTTATTATAGAGTACATTTGATTAGATAAAAATGTGAGGGTACTACTGAGAGCTTATGTCTCAAGCATTGCATCAAACTATAATTGCCAACATGTTTCGGCCTCATTTGAATCACTCAAAGGAGGGTCTCAGGCTTTTGCCAGGTCATCCAGGTAGCCCTAAAGTCAGTCATTCATGCACCCTAGGTAAGAGTAGGTCTTACCTGTCAGACTACCGTCTTCACCACATATTGTTCGTGTTGTATGCCATGCAGATACATCGGGGGGAGCCTCTCCAGCAGTTACACATTCATCAGTAGACCGTGCCGTCCCGTACATCGGGGCTCTTCGTTAAGATACTTTTAGGTCTGCTTGTTTTTAAACTTTTAAACTTATCTGCTCTTTGACATTGTGGCTACTGGTGCTTCTGCCTTGAGTAGTGCTGCCTCCTCGTTCCGCTGCAAGCATTTCCTGCTCGATTGTTGCAGATGGAGGCAGACTCCAATATAGTACACACTTCCGGTTTACCGGGAAGGAGGGACCAGTGGGTAGGCAGCGGTCTAGTATTCCCACTAGCACCACTATTTAATTCACATGTGTACGCGGACGCGCAGGTAGATGGTGCCATCCGGTACATCGGGGCTCTTCATTAGGATACTTTTAGATCTGCTTGTTTTAAAAATTTTAAATTTATCTGCTCTTTGACATTGTGGCTACTGGTGCTACTGTCTTGAGTAGTGCTGCCTCCCTGTTCTGCTGCGAGCATTTCCTGCTCGATTGTTGCGGAGGGAGGCAGACTCCGCTATAGTACACACTTCCGGTTTACTGGGAAGGAGGGACCAGTGGGAAGGCAGCAGTCTAGTGTTCTCATTAGCACCGCTATTTAATTCACATGTGTACGCGGATGCGCAAGTAGATGGTGGTGTCCGGTACATGGGGGCTCTTTGTTAAGATGCTTTTAGGTCTGCTTGTTTTTAAACTTTGAAACTTATCTGCTCTTTGACATTGTGGCTACTGGTGCTTCTGCCTTGAGTAGTACTGCCTCCCCCTTCCGCTGCGAGCATTTCCTGCTCGATTGTTGCGGAGGGAGGCAGACTCCGCTATAGTACAACTTCCTGTTTGCCGGGAAGGAGGGACCAGTGGGCAGACAGCGGTCTAATGTTTGCACTAGCACCGCTATTTAATTCACATGTGTACGCGGACGCGCAGGTAGACGGTGCCATCCAGTACATCGGGGCTCTTCATTAGGATACTTTTAGATCTGCTTGTTTTAAAAATTTTAAACTTATCTGCTCTTTGACATTGTGGCTACTGGTGCTACTGCCTTGAGTAGTGCTGCCTCCCTGTTCTGCTGCGAGCATTTCCTGCTCGATTGTTGCGGAGGGAGGCAGACTCCGCTATAGTACACACTTCCGGTTTACTGGGAAGGAGGGACCAGTGGGAAGGCAGCAGTCTAGTGTTCTCATTAGCACCGCTATTTAATTCACATGTGTACGCGGATGCGCAAGTAGACGGTGGCGTCCGGTACATGGGGGCTCTTTGTTAAGATGCTTTTAGGTCTGCTTGTTTTTAAACTTTGAAACTTATCTGCTCTTTGACATTGTGGCGACTGGTGCTTCTGCCTTGAGTAGTACTGCCTCCCCCTTCCGCTGCGAGCATTTCCTGCTCAATTGTTGAGGAGGGAGGCAGACTCCGCTATAGTACAACTTCCTGTTTGCCGGGATAGAGGGACCAGTGGGCAGACAGCGGTCTAATGTTTGCACTAGCACCGCTATATTAATTCACATGTGTATGCAGACGCACTCAGCGGGCGCAACACTGGCGTGCCAAAGGCAAGTCCGTCTTTGCCCGTCCGTGTCCGGATGGCACCCGGCGCACAGGACTCTGGCTGTTTGAAGACAGATCAATCCAAAACTCTCTCCTACTCTACTGGAGCCTTATTAAAGATGAAAAACGGTGAATTATTGTTTAAGTGCTATCTTCCCCTCTGAGATTGGGAATGAATATTCACATTATACTTGCACTTCTTGTGGCTACTCTATGCCCCTTTGCTTAAATCTCTCTAGGACATCTAGGACATACAGAGCTGGCAAATTTAATAACCACCCGGCCACTTCTAGCACTGTAAAAATAGAAGGCATAGGTGTCTACTTCTAAATGCTCGCTCCCTTATTAAACATAAAGTGGAGTTTGCTATTTTTCTATCAGAGGTTGAACCCGATTGGGTCTTTATTACTGAAATGTGGGCTAATAAAGCCTCAGGACCCGGCCTAATTGATGCTATTCCGGATAACTACTCTATTCAGAGGGTAGACAGGGTGGGTCACATGGGGGGGGGGCTGGCGATTGTCTTCAAATCACAGTTTAAATGCCTGATAGATTCAGGACTTAACCCTCAATCCTGTGAAGCCACTCATTTTAAACATATTCTTTCAGCCACCTCCTCATTCGGGGGGCTGCTGATCTACAGATCCCCAGCTCCAAGACTGCACTTCCTTCAGGAACTTAAACAGCTTCTAGAGCCTTTTATAGTGGAGAACTGGCTAACCACTCTGGGCGACTTTAATTTTCACCTAGAAGAAATGGATAACCAAGATTCTAGCGCTCTACTAGAGATGTTCTCTAGTCTTGCTCTGCGTCAACTAGTAACTGCTCCAACTCACAAGGCGGGACACACGCTGGATGGAATCTTTACCAATGATATAAGAAATGCTTATCAAAAAACTATTCCTATCTGTTGAACCGACCATAGCGCAGTTTATTTTGATCCCTCCCTTCCATCTATAGTTAGTACGTTCAGAACTCCTCACCCTCTGGACAAATCTAGAAATTGGAAAGGGGTCTCGGCAGAGACCCTAGACAATACTCAAAATAGTATTCCCTGTATAATTCAAGAGGATCCTAATAATGGGGCAGAGGCATTTGCGACATGTCTGGAATCTGCAATTAATACACTGGCCCTTCTGAAGACACATACCCTCAAAAAGGGTCTCCCTACGGCTCCCTGGTTCAATGATAGACTCAGGTTGCTTAAACCTGGATGTCTGGTAACTTCTTGAAGCTTAATGGGGATAAGACTGAAGTTACGATATTCAGAACAGGGACATCAAAGTGGAATAGCAAGTGCTGGCCCAGTCCTCAGATGCTGTCCTGTCCCAGGCAAGAAGACTAAGAATCTTGGAATTCTGATGGACACTGAACTTAACTTTAATGTCCAAACGAATCGCACCATCTCCGCGTGTACCTGGTTTATAAGGATGCTCAATAAAATCTTCCCCTTCATCCAACGGCCAGCAAGTATACAGGTAGCTCTTGCCTTGGTAATGTGCAGACTTGACAACTGCAACTCGCTGTACCTGGACGCGAATAAGAACACGCAGAATAAACTCTGGGTGGTGCAGAATGCATTGGCTAGACTTATTCTGGACATTCCCAAAAGACAATCTACCGGGAAAGGATTAGAATCCCTGCACTGGCTCCCCATCAATAAACGCATTAGCTTTAAGTCACTCAGCATGATACACTAGTCACTTTATCTCCCTTACCCTTCAAGATTAAAAACGATGTTCAGGGGGGGCGTGGCTAGCAGCCGGGAATGGCGGACGCGTGAAGGGGGAGCTCCCTGAGGCAGCACGGCCTTATGTGAAATCCGTCCTATCTATCCTTAAAATCCCCCCCAGAAGGAGCGGTAACCGGGTCCGGTAAGATAGAGGCATTTTCCGGTCCTACCCCGGCACCTCTACGAGGCCGACAACTGGACTTTTGTGCCCCGGAGTTTCGAGGCCTGCGGCTGGAGTGGGACCCCGACCTCGAGTGCCTCCCCGACCCCGGCGGAAGTGAGGGCTGGTCGGATCAGACCCGGAGGTGTCCCCCGCCCCCCCCCCCCCCGCCTGGAGCATCGAGAGGGGTGACACGGCGCCACGCAATAGATCCTGCACTACCGCTGGCGGGTGGACCAGCGAAAAAGCCCGTCAACGCCTGGAGGCATCACCGGAGAGTCGTGGTGAGCGCAGAAGCAGGACAAACGAACAGACGGTGGGCCCTGCGGAAGCGGAGAACCCCCGGGGGAGGTGAGATCTACTAGGAGGCAGTGCGGCTACTGACCGGGCGGCACCCCATCGCCGTCGCGGTCGGTTGACCTGTACTCGGACACACGTGGAGCCAGACACCGGGGCCGCCAGCGAGTCCCCCTGGGGTCCCGCTTGGGGCGAAGTCGACAAAGTGCGCATAGGAGTGGCCGGGAGTGAAGGAGGCGATAGCGGGAGCAGTGGTGGGCCAGCCTGGCCAGGCAATAGCGAGATGCTTCCCGGGCGAGGGTAGCCTCGCTGAGACACCGATTTACCGCGCGGCCTACAACGAACAGCGCCAACTACGAGGGGCGGGGCACACACGTGAGTGACCGAGACCACTGGTGCAGCGAGCAGAGCTGTGGCCACATACCGGGACATACACCGCCTAAGCGCACCCTGTCACAGAGCGGCACAGCACAGTGCGCAGTCACGACCGAATACGCCATGAGCGCTCTGTGTGGTTGGTGATAGAGCGACGGGCAGCGAGACTAACGCAGCATACCACCTCCCACGGCATCCACCGGACCACGGAGGGCCAGAAGCCCCTGCGAGCAGCACGCACAGCTTTCATCTCGACCTGTGGCCGACCGGCCCTCCACAGGCACGCGAGGAACTAGAGGACTGAATTAGTGGCCATTTTGAACCCCTGATCCGCATCATTTCACCGACAGCTGCGCATCATGGCGGGCAGGGGTCCCAGGGGTGGCTCCACGCAAGCTAAACTGGACAAATTTGCTTATGGCTCGCAGGGTCAATCGTCAGGGCCTGGAAGAACCTCAACAGGCGCCACTCCAGAAGTAGAAGGTACAAAGAAAGTCACGCTGGAAGACATTATGAAAACTCTCTCCGAAGTGCGGACTACAGTGGGCTCTATCTCCTCCGAGGTCACTCTACTGCGTGCCGACTTCCAGAAAATGACAGAAAGAGTGTCACAGGTAGAAGTGGTCACGAAATCTCTTGTGGAGGACACTTCAGAGTTGCAAATAGCTATGGAGCGAATGGACAAGTTCACTCGACAACTGCAGGACAGGCTGGACGACCAGGAAGGGCGTTCCCGGAGAAATAATGTACGCATCCTTGGTCTTCCGGAGACGGAGGGGAAGAGAGCAATGGACCTCTACATAGAGGACCTCATCAAGAACAAACTCCAACCTAAAGTACTGTCACACTTTTTCTCCCTGGAGAGGGCGCACAGGGTGCCGGGAGGCGAACCCAAGCCGGGTGCAGCCCCGAGGCCGGTGCTGGCACGTTTGTTCAACTTTAGAGACAGAGATGCGATTTTACAGGCGGCGAGAGTCTCACCACTAGTCAAACTCCACAACTCCACCTTGGCATTTTTCCCTGACTACACAGCGGAAGTAGCCAGACGCCGGAAATCGTTTACAGGGGTGAAAAAGGCATTGCGGGACAAAGAACTGCAGTACTCAATGTTATTCCCTGCAAAATTACGAGTGGTGGCCGACGGGAAGACGTGGTCCTTCGACAAGCCGGAAGTGGCACAAGACTGGCTTGATGGCTGGAGACAGGTGGGCCAACCTCGACGGCCACACAGAGATCGACATAACCAACGGAACGGCGACCAAGCAGGAAGGCAGACCGACCATCCGAAACAGCGGGAGGCCTCAGTGAGGGCGGAATCTGAAACGGAGCAGACTCCAATGGACTCTGGCCAGCCGGGACCCATCTGAGATTTAACATTAGGGGAGGGGGGCAGGATGTGAGAAAAGGACCTGGGCCTGGTGCCGCGAAGTAAGGTGGGCAGAGCCGGTGCCTGTAGGGGATTCACCAACCCCACAAGCAAGTAAGATAGTTTGGGATGGGAAAGAGCACTCTGCACAGTTGGGGGAACGGGCGGGGGTTTGTCCGTGGCGCAGGGGAGCAGGGAGGGGGGATGGGAGGGGAGTTACACGGTTATTGTTTTGGTTAGTAGTCATCACACACACCACAGGGTACTCTGACGCACACTACATTGTAAGCTTCTCTAGCTCTGCCACGAAATGTTGCGCATACAGTGAACCCCCACAGGGACTGGTGAGCCTGGCGACTGTCCATGGCATGCCGCGATGCGTGGGTGCTATGGGCTCTATGCTACCTCTACGCCTTAAGATTGGGAACTACATACACACCAAGACCAGCCCTGTGACACGCGGGGTGCCACTCAAACGATCCCATGGCCCGACACTTACATACTACGCCCGCTGAGGGGGAGGGTGGGAACCTTGAGGTGCCCCCCCTGCGAATAATTACGTGGAACGTCAGGGGATTGGGAGATAAAATAAAGCGGGGATTAGTGTTGCAGGCACTCAAACGTCATGGCCCTGATCTGATTCTACTGCAAGAAACGCACCTCACGGGACCAGCATGCAGGGCACTTGACAGGCGTGGTTATGTCATGGCGGCGCATGCGGAATTCACGTCTGGCTCCCGAGGGGTTGGGATACTTAAGAAAAAGACGTCGCCCTTCGTGGTGGCACACTGCAAAACGGACGACCAGGGTCGTTTTGCGGCAGTACATGGGCAGTGGGAGGGGAGACCCCTCAACGTAGTGTCGGTCTACATCCCCCCGGCACTCCACTCTGTGGCTCTGCCTGCACTGGGCGGCTTCCTTTTAGACCTTCCAGAAGGTGACACAATCATAGGGGGGGATTTTAATGCAATTATGGACCCAACCCTAGACACATTTCCCACTAGAGACCGCCACAGAGGGACTCCGCTTCTCCCGGGATTCCTAGAGGCAATGGGCATTACGGATGTTTGGCGTCACTTACACCCCACAGAGGCGCAATGCACATACTACTCTGCAGTACATAATAGCTTAACACGCATTGATTACTTTCTGTTTATTGGGGCAGGAATGGAGAAGGTGGACAAAATTGACATCCTACCCAGGGGGATCTCCGATCATTCCCCGATGTCCCTGTCGCTCACCACGAAGGAAAAGAGACGTACGAGGATTTACCCAATATACCCGAACTACCTCACAATCCCGAAGATCAGGAAAGAACTCCAGTTAGTGACCACACGATACTTTGAGGAGAATACGGGCTCAGTGTCCTCCCCCTCGGTCCTTTGGGAAGCTTATAAAACGGTCCTGGGAGGGGGAGCTATGGCAGCGATAACGGGGCATAAGAGGGAGTGCAGGAGGGTCCTTACAGAGATAGAGCTGGCACTTCACGCCGCCAACAATGCTCACATGGCAGACCCCTCCCCAGAAACAGCGCACGCACTGCATTTGAGACAACAGCAACACCGGGCCCATCTTACGATGATAGTCCGAAATCACATCACAGACACAACCAACAGAGTATACGACGTAGGAGACAAGGCCGGGAAAATGCTGGCTTGGCTGGATGGGAAGGGGAATGGTAAAGGTATTCAGCAGTTATACTCACACGACGACCGAATACAGACACACCCGGAAGACATAGTATGTACATTGGCGGACCACTTCCGAGAAATATACACCCCTAAGCGTGAGGTTACTGCCCAAGAGGCGACACTCGCACTTACACACATTGACATCCCCAAGCTTGCACCAGAGGCAATACAGGACCTAGAATTAGACCCGACGGACGACGAAATTCAACTGGCAATTCAGGCACTGCACTCAGGTAAAGCGGTGGGTCCTAATGGAATACCTTTGGAATGGTATAAATCGCGGGCTGACACATTAAGTAAGCCTCTGCGAACAATGTATATGGAAAGTCTGGAAAAAGGGATCCTACCACTGGACCAACGCACAGCCACGATAGTGGTTATACCAAAGCCGGGCAAACCTCCATCTCGGTGCTCGTCGTACTGACCCATTTCACTGATCAATGCAGAGGCCAAGATACTGGCGAAACTGCTGGCCACTCGCCTGATACAACACCTGCAATCGCTGATACACCCTGACCAATCAGGCTTCATGCCTCACAGAAGTACGTCTCTGAATCTCAGACGGCTCCATGGGGAGATAGCACGAGCGCACCTTCTCCCCGAGAGAGCGGTTATTCTTTCCCTCGATGCTAAAATGGCATTTGATCTAGTGGAATGGGAGTATCTGTTTGCGGTGCTGAGAAGGATGGACTTTGGACCAAAATTCATAGCCTGGGTGAGATTACTGTACACGCAGCCGGTGGCGCAGGTCGTGGCGAATGGCCACATCTCACAGACATTCCCACTGGGCAGAGGGACTAGGCAGGGTTGCCCGCTGTCACCCTTACTCTTCGCCCTGGTGATTGAGCCGCTGGCAATCCTGCTCAGAACTACACCATTGATAAAGGGAATCACGTGGGAGGATGGATGGGAAGACAGAGTGTCCCTTTATGCGGACGACATGCTGATCTATATGGTGGAGCCCGAAAGCGGCATCCCAGCATTGCTAGACTTCTGTGACATGCATGGTAAAGCATCGGGGTACACTCTGAACTGGACTAAATCGGTGGTGTACACACTACATGGTTCAGACCCGGAGCTGCAGGAGAACTGCCCTTTACAGTTATCTACTGACTCCTTTAAGTACCTGGGCATTGTCGTTGCTAAGAACGCAACAACCTTCTTCAACAGAAACTTGCAGCCACCCATGGAACGCCTTCGGGCGGATGTTAAACATTGGGCGGCCTTGCCGTTGACTCTCCTAGGGCGCGCTGCGCTCTACAAAATGATGGCTCTTCCCAGGTTCCTTTATGTGCTGGAGAATACTCCTTATCTAGTGGAACCGAGATACTTCAAGCAAATTGCGGTGTTGGTTTCAAACCTGCTTTGGAACAACGGCCCGGCACGTATAGCATATGACAAACTCAGAAGGAGCTGGTATGATGGAGGCATAGCCTTGCCTAACATACAGCTGTATTACTGGGCGGCGCATCTAAAAACAATCAACCAGTGGATACATGCCCCACGGTCCGACCCAGCGTACAAAGCTGACTGGGCGCAACTAGGTGCAGATGGCATGCTTGCGGTACTGTATGACAAGCCACAGGTGCGGAAACTATGGGGCCCAACACACCACACTGCAACCATATGGCACATTGCACAAAAGCGACTGGGTTGGCAGGGTAGACTCACCAAACTGACACCGCTCTGGGACACAAAAGCATTGGGGGCCCTACGCTCCTGCAAGGGATTCACGCAGTGGGACCGTATAGGAATATCCACTGTCGGAGACCTCTGGGACAAAGGTACGGTGATAGGGTTTCCACGATTGCAACAACAATACGACCTGGGCCCGACTGAGACATTTCGCTATGTACAGATACGGCATGCATTACTAAGAGCAATCCCAGCGGGAACGGACCTACCAGAGTCTTCGCCACTAGAGGACAGACTCTTAACTGAATTCATGCCGCAAAGCGCCACATCACTCACATATAAAAAACTGATCAACAACCTAAGAGACCCAACAGAAAAACTGAGAGATAGATGGGTGGGAGATGTAGGAGAGGTTACTGAATCAGAGTGGAACGAGGCAATGGCGTCCCCACGAGAGGTCGGAATCTCAGCAAAATTCAGATTAGTGCAGCTGAAAATCTTGCACCGTATTTATTACACTAGGACACTACTTCACAGAATACATCGAGCGTCACATCCCTACTGTCTACGGGGGTGTGGGGAGGAGGGGTCGCTTTCCCATACAATCTGGGAATGCCCACAAATACGAGAATTCTGGAGACAGGTTATGCGTACCATCTCGCAAACACTTGGGGTTTCAATTTTACCTGAACCTAGAACATGCCTATTGAACATTTGGGACCCTAATGACCTGAATAGACATGGACAGATATGGGCCACCCTGGCCATGATGGTAGCCAAGCGAGATATTGCGCAGAAATGGGGAGCGCCAGATACGCCTACAGAATTTAGGTGGGGTACCAACATGGATAAACTAATGATTACCGAAAGAGCAGTATACGTGATGAGGGCCTGCCCTCGTAAGTGGAATAAGGTCTGGACGGCATGGAAAACTTATAGAGGTGACCTTTGTGAACCTTTACCGGAGGACGAAGACCTAGGGTCTGAGGGGGAGGAGGAATAGGGGGCGGGGGGGAGGTTTAGTATTGGCCCTAGTGGCCTTCATGCAGCTCTACAGCTGACTTTACTGAGATGTGGCGTGGAAATGTGGAATTACTGTAAACGAATGTAAGTGTTGCAGAATTACCTAAGGTGGATGACTCTTTTACTGTTTTAATGGTTACTATTGTTTTATTGATGATCGTTGTGGTGCTTACAATAGTAGGTGGGGGCCCCGATGACTAAAAGTACAGGTAGAAATGATGTTAGATAGACAACAGAATTCACACGCTCGAGCAACGATAGTACAGTTTTCTTGATGGACGTCGGGAACTTTTGTGGTATATTTCGGGAGGAATGTTATTTGATGGTCAAATGCCCTGAAAGTAACCTTGTGATTGTAATGTAAGCTGACAACTTCAATAAAAAGTGTTTAAAAAAACAAACAAAAAACGATGTTCAGTTGGCACTCCCCCAGCAGATCCCTCCGATCATCGTTCCAACTGTGGCTGGTGGTACCGAGAACTAAAAAAAGGAAAGGGGGCGACAGAGCATTCTCTGTGGCTGCAACAAACGCTGGAATTCCCTTCCCCTTGCCTTAAGGGCCATCTCCCTTCTTCTACCATTCAGAAAGGCTCTTAACGCATGGCTTTTTTCTATTTCCTTCCGGATGGCTGGTCTTCAGCGCCTTGGGTGATTGCTGCGCTTTACAAATTTCAAATAAAAAATCAAGGTTCAAGTTCCTGCTGACAACCCATGCCAGCTGCAATCATGTTGATAGAGTGACACGATGCAAAGGTATGGTTTTCCTGAGTAATCCATTTACCTCTATGGGACCGTCTAAGGAACAAGAGGCCTATTTTGCATTGTTTGCTTTGTCTAAGAGTACTCCAGTATGTGTAGGTGTGACCACTTTCTCCACATAATACAAATGTGTATTCCTCCTCAATAATTTGTTTACCCCACCGGATCTGTCCTAGCAGCCTGATAGACATTGTAGACTGTTTCGAAGTATTCTTTCACGTATTGCCTAAAGGATGCCTTTTCAAAGCTCCCAAGAATCCATGGTTTCTAGGGAACTTTAGTCTGATGACTTTTGTCCTGATGAAACCCAAAGACTAACTACAGATCAAATCATCGACCTCCCCTCCCTATGTTGCTTTCAATGTTATGGTTTAGCAGGAGATACCATATATAAAAAGACAGGATCTCTGCTTATGTGTGTTTATTGTGTTTAAAGTCATTTACAAGCTTGGAATCTGTTCACTGTCTTGTTCTATGTTTTTGTGTATATATTAGTTTACTGTCTGCACTTTATACAATTTCAAAGCAAGTGTAAGTGTTGGTGAATGAGTCCCACAGGACTTTTTTTTTGTTGAGTTTTATATAGCAGAAACTCAACTTGAAGGTATCAGATTGCTGTACATGAGCACCAGTTGTGTGACAGACACACACATTCATTTCTGTTAGGCACAGAGAGATTAAGTGATTTTTCCAGAATCACAGGATGTTAAGCATCACTGCCAAAACTAGAACCCAGTTCCCCAGCTTTGAGGTCGACCGCTCTAGCCGTTAGGCCACAATTGATTGGCTTATTACGCTTCGTCAGGTTCTCCTGTGCAATCAGGGTGGTCCTTGTGTTGTTTACATAAGTTGCCTGAAAAGCACTTCAAAAACTAGTCAAGAAGTTTTTGCCACACAGTGTACATCATGAAAACGTGGAATGTTCTGTCCACCATTATGAACAATAATGCACTTGTCAATCGGCGAACAGAACGACTACAACATTCTGACAGGGGATAAAGGTGTAGTCTATTTCACTTTACTTCACTTTTGTACGATACAACATGAATCAAATAGGAAAACACAGGGTTGGCTAAAAGGGGCACTGGGGGCAATAAACTGACTCTCCTGCCTCTTTCCTTGCTTAGAGCAGAATCTACGATTACGACAAGGTCAAGTCTTTTTAGGTATTCCAGGAATACGATCGGCAAAATGCTGATCCTGCAGCCTTGCCACATCCTCCAGAGCAAATTAAGTTGAGGCGGCTGCTTTTGTAGCAGTAAGACTTTCAATGACCGTCAACTGAAACTCAAGGAAAGACTTGAGCCTTCCCTGGTAGTCTTGCAATAAACAACATGCACATTGTATGTTGCCATCAAGATCAGGGGGGTAATCAGCTTTTTATAACAAGTGCGAGTTTTACAACTCGCATTGTATGGCTGAAGAACTTGGTTTTCTTATCCACTCTGCCAATGTACTTTTACTCAAGTATACAGGTGGGCTTGTGAACTTCAGCTATCTGAACCCAAACCGTACTGGGTGAGTGCTCTCATCATGAAGTGTAGTGAGCACATACACATCACGCCTATTCGAGAACTTCACTGCGAGCAGGTCATAGGCGCAGAGAACTTTGAGAGCAGGTGAGCTCCTTGTGAAATCTCAAATTGCTATCACCAAAGTCACTGTAATAATGCGTAAGAGCACCAAATTAAGAGAAAGGGTTGACTAAATTATTAAGCAAAACGCGGCATATTTATTTAATACTATTACTTTTACTATTATCTTTTTCATTTGTATACTTTTAAACATGATAACACTGCCTGGCCAAACATTTCCCCTCATTATTACACACTTGGCAATCTAAAGCAGAAATAAGCAACTAAAATACGACGACCCCATGTGCAGTCCCATTCACTGCATACACATATATACTGCATGTGCCACATAAATCTACGATCTGCTGCATAATCTGCATATGGTACACTTATATGGCATATGCAGTATATGTACATATATTTTTAGAAATGTGTGCTTCCTCCTGGGGAGCACTATCTACCTCTCAGGGGAAAACACAAATTTGGAGATAAATATATACTGGCCCCCAAAGGGGGTCGACCCATGTGCTGAGGGGTGACCCGCTACCTGCTTTTTTTGTTTTTTGTTTAAATGTGTAGTTCCCCTGGGCGATTCCACATCTCCACAGCTCTATTTTTAAAAAACAAGAACTTCTCTGGTGAGGATCCCTTGGAGCCAATGGCTGACACCCACACTGGGGAGTACATGCAGCTGTCAGCCACTGTCCGACGGCCGCACCGAAAGGGTTAATATAGCCCTGATGTATACTTGAGACATGGAGAGTGAAAGATTTAATAAGAGATGGTAGGTATCATCTTAACCAACCACCCGTTTTTTTCATCATTGGTGTTAACATGAGTAGAATGAGGAGCAAGGTACAATCAGAAGGTTACGCATACAATTCTTACTAACCTTTAGTGAATCTGCTGTGGCCCTTGAACAAGGATTTCCTTTGCAGTTCTATATCCATTACAAAAAACCTTCACATTACTGTCATTAGAGCAATTCTGATTACCATTCTAAATGTTCCCCCCTCACCCCTTTGAGATTTAGCTACCTCGACAAAAGACTCAACATATTACAATCCCCCCACCCTAGCATAGAAAAATACACATTACATCACACCTTGATAATGAGCACATATTATAAATAGTATAGCTAATACTGCCTAAGTCCAGATCTAGTCTTGAACCTCCGCCGCAATTAAGAAAGACAGGAAGGTGACACCTAAATAGGCATTCACCCCAGGTACAGTTGGACTACTTATTATCTCCCAGCACTACTTATCACCTTGCACCACCAGTCAGCTGGCAGGGGCTAATGAACAGTTCCCAAAACAAATCAAAATTGGCCATTTGATCATTAATAAAAAATTTCTTTTCACAGGCAGCTACTCCAGATCTTTCTGACAGGCATTCATCAGAAGTCAGTATCGTTGTTTTCCACAAGCTGCGTAGAAGAATACAGATTTTGGCTACCACCAACGACGTTACCAACCACTGTCATCTTTGATTAGAAGCAACTGTGCTTTCAGACATGTTAAGAAAGGAGTGTTAGGCAATCTGGTGGCTCTAACACAATGGCATTGACTATTGCCAGTTGCAAACGTCTTTCCAAAACTGTTGGAGAGCAATGTCAGAAGATATGTACTATGTCACAGTTTTACACTCTGCATCCCCAACATTTGGCACGGGGCAAGAGCCACACTCATGCAGGCGCAGATGTTTCCTGTACTAGCTGAGTAAAACCTCAAAGTATGAGAACTGTGAGCTTCGCTCAAAAGTCTGTTGTGAAGTTTGAGTGGGTAGTCTTCCATAATATATTTGTACTGGAGTACCGTTTGTTATTGCCTCTTAAGTGCCTCTTGCAGCGGTGTGGTGTAAAAGTTATTGATACAATACGAGGACACCCCTTTCACCTTCTAAAATTTCTCCAAATAGATTTTGCTTAGTGAAGATTGAAAGGGTAGCTTGTGACCTGGTAGGCAGCTTCTTAAGGAGTGTGTAGCTGTATACATTTCCACAGTTGATTTTGACCCACGCCAGAGTTCTCCCTTAGTATTTGAAACAGTATTAGCGTGTCCCCATTAGTCAGTTGATCTACTCTGGTGACCCTGGCCCTCTTCTCCCTTGCCCTAAATTGTTACTTCCGATTCTGTCCCTGAATATCCAGTTGCAAGTGGAGTTGCCACATTTTATTCATGACTGATAAACTGTGCCTATCCCTCTAATTGGTGAGGTGCACGCTAGGTTTCACTACTTGACAGGAGTCTCCAGAAAAAAAATGTAAACATGGGGTCAGACAATTACACACAAATACTTCATGAAAAGTGTATCACCAACTCACAATAGCACCCAAAATATGAAAAAAGTATCAAAAATATAGCATTAAAAAATGTCTTCATGTTTCTCCACCTACTATTCACAGAGTCATCAGGACAAACAGCAATAGGGGACCATTCAATGACATGTCCATAGGCTCATGAATGAGTGATCAACTTCACGGACACTGATATTGTCAAACCCGGTTTAGGAAGTCAAGGGGCAAGCAGTGGCTACGGGTCCAAAACCATGGGGGTTGGGGTAATTTAGCTCTGCTGTCTTGGGGCGTACCCTAGTATGTCTCTGAAAACTTGGCCAAGTACAACCCTTTCCACACTTGACTCTCAGTACTAGGAGGGAGAGCAGTCACAGAAGTCTCAGGGAGATTAGGGTCTGGGTTACACAAAAATCAAACCCCACCCCAGCAGCTACGTAATAAGATCAATGCCGAGCCCTGTGAACCTCCTTATAGAAACAAGTACTTTATTGCACAGAAAATATAGAATTCCACTGCGCAATCAATAATATTATTGCACAAAAGCCGACTAGCCCTCCACCTGCCGCCCATGGTTTCCCTGTCTCTGTGCTCCCCCTTGGTTTCAGTGCTCGAGGAAGAGTGGTTGGTGCAGCTTGTACTTCCCCCTACCACCACTTTGATCTAGTCTGAGCACTCAGTCTCTCAGGCCTAAGCCTGTTTAGACTCTCACAAAGTTCGTTGTAGCTGTGCTGGGCTGCATTCAGGCCTCATGCAGCAGCGGATCTTATCAGTAACAGGAGCCTCACGGTGGCATCCAGAAGTCTTCACAGGAGCTGTGCCACTCAGAAGGTTGCTGCAGGAGTGGTGGATTCTCACGAGGACCTTCATTGGGCAGCACGCTGTAAATCATGGCTCACTCCCATGCTCCTGTGGGTATTTAATTCATGACTTGACTCACTCCAACACTCCGGTGAGTGCTTGGCGCTTCTTCTTGAACGCCAAGGTCACATGCCCTCAGATGGCGATTCTTCTTTGTGTCAGATGCCAGACACTATTTTTGGCACACAGTGCCTTGAGGTCCTCAATACTTCATGAGGCGCAACAAGGGCACTTCTCAGGTCAATTAATCTTGTGGACTGACTCGGGCAATGGCAGTTGTCAGTGCCATGGTCATGCAGACTGCAGTCCACTTGTGGGGTACATGGGGCACCAGCAGGCGCTTATCCTGGGGACGGGGTTAAAAGACGAAAGTCTCGCTGTTTATTCCATCAGTACAACAAGTCCTTTGGCATAGCTGCTTAGTGAGTCTGTGTTAGTCAGACTCTACATGAGGGTTAATTACAGCAGTATTTTCTGCAATCCGCTCCTTCTGCAGGGTTGGTGCTTCCTTCCCTCACTTACAGGTAGGATATCTTGGTCCCTAGGACAGTCCACTAATTCCACCTTCAGATTGGACTCCAGGCACTATTCCTTCGCCTCTGAGGAGTTGGTTGTCAGTGCAACACCAACCCTTGGCTGCATGAGAGTCCCCAAGTACTCTGTGGAGTACCCCCTTGTCAGTAAAAGGGAAGACAACAACAAACAAAAATGGATCTTAAGCAAATATCTTTATACTGATTTCTAAGACTGAGGATATCTATTCCAGGTCTGTTTTCTTGGAACGAGTCTGCGTTGGTTCCCCTTCCATGTGTCCTGTCCAGGCCAGTTTCTAGGCCTGGCTTCTGATTGCAGGGACACCCCCGCGCCGCACGGCCACCAGCTGCTGCGTGTGCCCCTTGCCTCCCTGTGCCTCGCTGCTGCCTCGTTTACCGATTGCCGCCGCTGCGGTTGTTTTGCCCTTTGTTTTTACGTGAATTTGTGCCTGCTTGTCTTAACCTGATTTTTCCCTTGTTTTTTACGATTCTTTGTGCCTGTTTTGTTGAATCTCCTTTTCCCCGTGTTTTGCCTTCCTTCCTTTGTTGCCCGCCGCCCTCCGCCCTCCCTTCCCGCCAACGCCGCTTTTCCCCGCCCTTTTTGTATTCTGTACCCTCCCCGCTCCCGCCTCCCAGCTGCTCCGCCCACCCGCGCACTTGGCCTTAAATGGCGACCGTGCGACGCAGGTGAGTGTGACCCACTTGTGGGACACCCCCGCGCCGCACGGCCACCAGCTGCTGCGTGTGCCCCTTGCCTCCCTGTGCCTCGCTGCTGCCTCGTTTACCGATTGCCGCCGCTGCGGTTGTTTTGCCCTTTGTTTTTACGTGAATTTGTGCCTGCTTGTCTTAACCTGATTTTTCCCTTGTTTTTTACGATTCTTTGTGCCTGTTTTGTTGAATCTCCTTTTCCCCGTGTTTTGCCTTCCTTCCTTTGTTGCCCGCCGCCCTCCGCCCTCCCTTCCCGCCAACGCCGCTTTTCCCCGCCCTTTTTGTATTCTGTACCCTCCCCGCTCCCGCCTCCCAGCTGCTCCGCCCACCCGCGCACTTCGCCTTAAATGGCGACCGTGCGAACGCGCAGCGTTGACGCGCAGCGGGCGCGCCAATTGTGCGCCGAAGGCGCGCCAAAGGTAAGCCCGTCTGCGCCCGTCCGCGCCTGGACCGCGCCCAGGGCCAGGACCCCTGGCCCACGAAGACCCCGACCGACCCGCCTGACATACGCCGCCGCCTCCCTCACCGCTCTCAACACCGGCCGACTTCCAGACTGCCACCAAGCCACCCCACGACGTACCCACGGACCTTTCAGCTGCCACGCCTGCAAATTCACCTGCATCCGGACCTGCCTCGCACCAGCGCCCGCCAAGACGAACACCAGCAGCACCCACCTCAAGTGCATCCTGATCAACACCCGCTCCGTCCACAGACACGCCATCGAACTCTGGAACCTCCTAGACGCCACAGCCCCTGACGTTGCCTTCCTCACGGAGACCTGGATGAACGCATCCTCAGCTCCCGACATCGCCATCGCCATCCCAGAGGGCTACAAGATCGTCCGGAGGGACCGAAACGCCAACCAGATGGGAGGAGGCAGCGCCATCATCCACAGGAACACCATCCGTCTCACGACCAGCACCGACAACACCCTGACCAGCGCCGAACACCTGCATTTCCAGATCCACACCAACCCGAACACCACCCTCAGAGGCACACTGATCTACCGACCCCCCGGACCTCGCACACAATTCAGCGAGGACATCGCCGACTTCGTCAGCCCGCATGCCCTCCCCTCCGCTGACTACATCCTCCTGGGAGACCTCAACTTCCATCTGGAAAACAACAACGACCGCAACACCACCACCCTGCTCGACAACCTCGCCAACCTCGGACTCAAGCAACTGGTGTCCACCCCCACCCACCTCGCCGGACACACACTCGACGCAGTCTTCTCTTCCAGCACAGACATCGAGTTCAGCCACGCCACAGAGCTTCAATGGACGGACCACAGCTGCGTCCACTTCACCTTCAAGAGAACGACGACCCACCAACACCAGCAACAGGCCGCCCGCAGAAGCTGGAACAAGATCACAGCAGACCAGCTCGCCACCTCCCTGAGCCAGCACCCTCCTGCCAGCTCAGCGAACCCCAGCCAGGCCGCCGACAACCTCACGAAGTGGATCAGCAACTGCGCGGACGAACTCGCCCCTCTGAGGACCCCGCCTAGCAGACCCGGCAGCAAGAAGGCCCCATGGTTCACCAACGAACTCAAGAGCTCCAAGAAGAACTGCCGAGCCCTCGAGAAAGTCTGGAAAAGGGAACCGACACCGGACAACAGGACCTCCTACAAACTGGCCACCCGGAAACACCACCAGCTGATCCGCGCCGCCAAGAAAACAGCATTTAAGGACCGGCTGGACAACAACGCACACAACAGCAAGGAACTCTTTAACATCGTGAAAGAGCTTTCCAACCCCAGCGCAGGAAACAACGACGTCACCCCATCGCAAGACCTCTGCAACTCCCTCGCTTCATACTTTCACAACAAGATCAAGGACATACACAGCAGCTTCAACAACCAACCAACGCACACCGTGACCGAACAACCACCCCCCACCACCATCCTCCACGCCTGGACCCCGATCAACACCGAAGACACCATCCGCACAATGAACTCCATCCACTCCGGATCACCGACCGACCCCTGCCCTCACCACGTCTTCAACAAGGCCGACGCCGTCATCGCACCCCACCTGCGAGACATCATCAACACATCCTTCGACACCACCATCTTCCCGGAGAGCTGGAAACACGCCGAACTCAGCGCTCTACTCAAGAAACCAACAGCGGACCCCACCGACCTCAAGAATTACCGCCCCATCTCGCTTCTCCCGTTTCCAGCCAAAGTCATCGAGAAGACCGTCAACAAGCAGATGGCCGCCTTCCTCGAGACGAACGGATCCCTCGACCCCTCACAGTCCGGCTTCCGAGCCAACCACAGCACCGAGACCGCCCTCATCGCCGCCACCGATGACATCCGAGCCCTGATGGACAATGGAGAAACAGCGGCCCTCATCCTCCTGGACCTCTCCGCGGCATTCGACACTGTCTGCCACCGCACCCTAGTGCAGCGCCTCAGCAACGTCGGAATTCAGGAGAAGGCTCTGGAATGGATCGTCTCCTTCCTCGACGGAAGAACACAGAGAGTCCGCCTACCACCGTACAAGTCAGAGGCCTCCGAAGTCATCTGCGGCGTCCCCCAAGGATCATCTCTGAGCCCCACCCTCTTCAACGTCTACATGAGCCCCCTCGCGGCCATCGTACGCAAACACAACCTCAGCATAATCTCCTACGCCGACGACACCCAGCTGATCCTCTCCCTGACCAACGACCCCGCCGCCGCCAGAGCCAACCTGCACGAAGGGATAAAAGAGGTAGCCGAGTGGATGACGATCAGCCGCCTGAAACTGAACTCGGACAAGACGGAGATCCTCATCCTGGGCTCCTCACCCTCCGCCTGGGACGACTCCTGGTGGCCTCCCGCCCTGGGCACCGCACCCAAACCGACAGACCACGCACGCAACCTGGGCTTCATCCTGGACTCCTCCCTCTCCATGACCAGGCAAGTTAACAAAGTCTCCTCGACGTGCTTCAACATCCTACGCATGCTACGGAAGATCTTCTGGTGGATCCCCACCGAGACCAGGAAGACCGTCACCCAGGCCCTCGTCACCAGCCGTCTGGACTACGGCAACGCCCTCTACGCCGGTACCACCGCCAAGCTCCAGAAGAGACTCCAGCGGATCCAGAACGCCTCAGCCAGACTCATCCTCGACATCCCACGAACCAGCCACATCTCCGGACATCTGAGAGACCTTCACTGGCTCCCCGTCAACAAAAGAATCACCTTCCGCCTCCTCACCCACGCACACAAAGCCCTACACGACCGAGGCCCGAGTTACCTCAACAGCCGAGTCAACTTCTACGCTCCCAAACGCCACCTCCGTTCAGCCAACCACGCCCTCGCCGCCGTCCCCCGCATCCGAAGAGCGACCACAGGAGGAAGGTCCTTCTCCTACCTGGCCGCCAAGACCTGGAACTCCCTCCCGACCGACCTGCGCCTGACCCAAGACCACCTCTCCTTCAGGAAGAAGCTGAAGACCTGGCTGTTCGAGCAGTAGCGGCACCCCCAACCCCCCCCCCCCCCAGCGCCTTGAGACCCTACGGGTATGTAGCGCGCTCTACAAGTGTCAGTGATTGATTGATTGATTGATTATCTGCCTGCAGTACAGTCTTCAGATGGCATGCACACCACAAAAGTACAAAGAAGTGAGAGCAGGCTGCACTGAGCTATTAGCAACCTCTCCTCTCAGATATCAGGAAGAGAATCAAAAATCTGAGCCTCTTCAAAGAACGATTTTCCCTAAGAACAGATACTGCAGGCCTCACCCTGTACCACCAGCCATCTACATAACAGCAACTGCAGGCAGAGTCATCTATAGTCCAATGTATCAGGAAGGGCCTTGGCACTTCTAAGAAAGTCGGTTTCTTCTTTCCTCACCATAGAGTCTGGTGATCTCGCCTCCCATGTAGGAGATGCCAGCACTACACATGTGCTGCCTGCAGAAAGCAACCTCTCTTCAATCTTATACTTTTTTTTACCAGGCTGTGAGCTTCTAAAATGGAACCTGCTGGCCTGTATTACTTGTGCATGGCACACTATTACGCCTATTATATCTAGCACAGACACACATACAATGCACAGGATGTTGCATTTATGAATCCTGGTTCATTGTGAGCAGTAGAACTTAATATGAGTGGGCCTGTAAATACGCATTCATTTCTTACAATTAAAAAACCTGTCATTATAATTCCCCAACCATGGTACATGGCCACCACTGCGCTCCATGCATGAAACCTGCGACAGGTAGTCCTGTGTCACAATGAGCTTGTGCTTGATGCCCCCTCCCAGCCAGTTTAGGACCAGGTCTAGAACCTATCATTGTTAAAAGACCGGATCTAGGCCAATGCTCATACACTGAATTTGCATGGCAGAACCCCAAACAAAAAGTAGGATCACATGTCTGAAGTTTGGGCACGCAGGGAAGCGAACATGCCTGTACACCATGCAGAGGATATTCCTGTTCCAACGGTATGCTCTTATATATTACAAGGTTATAGGACTATTTTTCTCTTGAACCCTCATTACCATCCAACTATTACTGATAGTTACAGTATTCTATGTTTTACATGTATATAAGTGACTGCATTAATAAGTAAATCTTTTAACATAGCTATCTACAATTGATTCACTATAGAATTACAACAAAAAAAATTGTAAGTACAACAACACTTGAAAGCCGGAGTTTCTTTAATGCATCTTTAATCTACATATACTACCTTCCTTTCTGCATCTTTATACCTTCCATGTACTTATGGATCTATAAATTAATTACTTTTCTTCTGATTCAGCATAACCAATGTGATACCCTATAACTCACCCTATACTGCTCTCAATATATCCTCTACCTCAACTCTGACTCAAAGCAAACCTCTTTCTACTACTCTTTCCAATGCACTACCATATTTCTCACCCTACACCTCTATCAATATATCCTATACCTCCATTCTCTCATTCATCCCAAACCCCATACCACTACTATGATCCCCTAAATACCCATTTCTAAACTCTTCCCTACTCTACCCCTCCTTGCATCATCTCATTCCTCTTTTACTATTCTGATCCCCCAAAATCAGCTTTTCTAAACCCTTCCCTCTTACTCTTCCCTCTCCACCTTCCTTTTACTCACCCTAAGCCACCTCCTACTGCTATGAGCTCCAAAACAAACAAAACATCTAAATCCTTCCTTCTTCTATCCCTCTACTTTCCTTTTCAATCCAAATAACAGACTAACATTTTCACCACTCAAATTAATTTCATATTTCACTACACTAATTCAACACTAATCGTTTGGGGTTCCAGAGTAGTGTGCTACTCGCCGAAAAAGCACTTCAACACCTCATCAGTGGTAGCAAGCGCTATATAAATGCAAACCTTTATCCCTCTTCTATCCCTCCGCTGTCCTTCTCAATCCAAATAACTGACTAACATATCCACCAGTCAAAATGCGTTCATATTTCACTATACTAATTCACCACAAATCCTTTATGGGTTCCAGAGAAGTATGCTACTCGACGAAAAAGCGCATCAATGCCTCGTCATAGGTAGTAAGAGCTAAGTAATACAATTACAATATAATAAGTAAGGAACCGCATCCCTTCCTATTGGGAGTAAGGGTGACAAGATGGCAAAATAATCACCTGTATCAACATCTGAACAGGGGCTCAGTGCAAACGTCAAACTATTCTTTATAAGGTACTGTGAGTGTATATAGCATACCTAACATCAAGATGTGAAACTGAAACAAATAAAGGTAGACCATCTCATTAAATGTTAAGACAGAGAAAGAATGTTAAAATATTTGATCCCAACGAGAGCTATTTGAAATGGCACGTTATCTTCATTATCTCAAAACAGAGGATTTGTTCATGCTGGTCACAACTATTCGCAAGATTGAAACACACTCTTATCTGGATACTCATTATGCCCAACATGAGATAAACTGCTGGGTTGTTTTGTTTTAGTGCCTGCCTACTTAATCATACTCAATTTCATTTAGGATCATTGGCTTATAGCAGAGAATGACATGCCAGAAACGTCTCCATCTTAACCCCAAAAAATTAATTATTCCAGTTCCTGAAAATAAAGCAATGAAAAGTCTCACTGAGAAGATCACGAGCTCAAGATGTCTTAGGACACAAGCTGCATTTCCCTGATCTGACTAAGCTTGATTTTTGGTAGATACATCTGTTTACTAAGGCCTTATATGGCATGTAGGAAACCACCTTTTTTGTCAGGTCACCCAGGACTTTTTGCCTTAATCTAGATCATATTTAGCATGCTTCCCCTATCCCTTAAAACGGTACTGTAAATTTGGTGCGGTCAGCCTTCTTTTAGGCCAACGTATATGGTGCAGAAAATGCACTAGTGAAAGCCATATATGGGCTGCAGTGTATATATACACTGCATAGATGACAAAAATAAGGTTACAAGGAGGACAGCTGTTCTCTGAGTGGGCAGTAGAGTAAATATACTGCACTGATACAAGGGAAGGAAACATGCATTTGACATGTGGGCATACCCTTTAAAAAAAAAATTAACAATTCACCTCTAAAGCGTGCCCCGGCCCCATTCCACATGCTCAATACACACGGCTGAAAGTTAACAACCCTACTTCTAAGGGACAATGGCTTGGCCTCTGGGCACAGGAAGGCAAAGATGTTTTCAACACCTGGCCACCTAATAGGGCCATCAGGTAGAGTGATGGGAACAGTTGGCAGAACAAAGGACAACATACACATTTCCGCTATCGACTGTGAGATGCTAAGTATGGCTGGCAGAATTTGTTTACAATAATTCCCAGGAAGCTCCTAGACTTTCAACTCCAACCCCAGCAGGAGTCTGCGTCGATGTTTTCCCTTTTAAAGAGATCCATTCAGATGGTAAAGGGGCTAGACATTTGTAATTAGGGCTTCTGGGAATTTTTACACTAAAGTCAAGTAGAAGTGCTGCAAATAGAGATGGGCACAGAGCAAAAAAGTAGACAAGATTGGATGAGAAAATTCTTCAATCAATGACCAGTCCACAGGATACAACTAGCACCTCAACATCACCTCCACAGAGCACCAGTGGAACAAAGACAAGGACTCAAGACAAACAAGCATTTGCAATGCAATAGGTCTCGCATTCACACAATTTTGAGCTATTGGCATTGTAAATAACAATGCCTTATATTTATGTTTTGGGTTTTAAAACATAAATACAAGGCATTCTTAATTACAATACTAATAGCCTAAAAAATACAATGACCCTCACCATCTATACCAACAGAAAGGGCGCTTTAGATATATCAGGTCAAAGGGCAAACACTCTGACTTGCGCAGATGAAAGCACCTTAGAATACTGAACGAACAGCAACTTCACCTGAAAGCAGACATCGTTTGTTACAAAATGAAGGGACCCATGAACCGGCGGTATTTCATCTGAATGGAAGAAACAGGAGTTGTCAATAAAACGTACAAACAGCAGCTGCTCTTCACACAGTTGTGCTGGTGCTTTTATTGGCAGCGCTGGCAGGGGCAATAGGTGGTGCAATCTGCAGTGGTCTCCTGACGAGGACCCCAACACTTATTGTTTTTACAAATTAAGCACTGTGCACGCATATGAAGCATGAAAGTCGAGTCAGCCCTGTTGGATTTGAACAGTGAGCGACCTTCAAAGTTGCATTCGGCACCAAGGAAAGTGCTTCCTGCTCCATTATTATTTGTCAAACAACTATCCACTGACTTCACTGTCCGGGAAGACCCCGTTTGACGTCACAGCCAGGGCCGGACTGGGAACCACAACTGGCCCTGGCAAAGTGCTCGGCCGGCCCCCCTCCCCACTTGGGGGAACGGGGGGGGGGGGTTGGAGGTGCCGGCGAGCTTTTTGCCGGGGGCGATTTTCGGCCGATTTTGTTACAGGGCCGATAGCTGCAAAAACGGCCTTGTAACAAAAACGGCTCGGGGGGGGGGGGGGGGGGCACAAAACCGGCCCCACCCGTGCGGCGTACCGGGGAATTGCCCGGTGCCCACTATGGCCAGTCCGGCCCTGGTCACAGCTCTTAATCACATTACTAGGTGTTTTGAGAGCTAACAACACAATCTCATTCATTAGCTTTGGTCTACAGCAGTGTAGTTTCTGACGGAAATATGTCTGAATGACAAGACCGCTGACAAAACCACGCTAAAGGCCATAAAATCTGATCACAGTGCAGTAGATAATATTAAGTTTAATACCATTGAAAAGACACCTAATACTACGTCAGCAATTTACAATCCTGTTTACCGCCGCTGTATGAAAAGCTAGCTAAACGAGCAAAAAACGAGTCTGCAAAGACTAACTAAATCCAGAAAACGATTTGCTTTAGACAGAAGTAAAATCTAAAAAATAGCTGCCTGCTTTAAAGCAATTTGTTTATCTTTCTAAGAGTTTATTAGTTTTTGCTATATACACTTTAAATGATCGGAGCATTTTGTTAAAAATAAACAAACAATTATTAACATAACTGGGAGGTTCCCAATTAACCTCGTCGAAGTGTAAGCAGATGTGATACTCTGTTTTTTACCCCAATATATACACTTAGAACCTATTTAGAGTTGTTTCCTAAACATATAACAGAAACTAATAAGCCAAGGGCGCACATCTTTATTTAAACGCACCATAAGCGATACACCAACTGATCTCAGGACCCCGTACCTCATTACAATGCAAAATTAACAAACGACCACCTATCTACCTCGCCTTTACCCCGTGGATAGTTAGCGCACCCCCAAAATGATGATAATCTATGAATACAAAAATGATTCGTCATTAGCTACCATAAGTGAAACAATGTGACCACAATAGGACATCAGAAATTCATAGATCAACCCCCCCATTAGTTCAAATATATGCCGATAACCACCACTTGTCAGGATACGAGGATGAGATATAATTTATGCTCACCTGCAACAGCATTTGCGAAGAATACAGAACCACACACAAGAAACCCGCAAGGAAACGATACAAAACTCACTCCACGTTACCAGCACTCCAACGACAGAGAATCAAACTCCCGACCTGCACATTGGTATACAGATAATCTAGACCTCTCGGCTCAGCGAAAAAAAAAATCTCACCCGAAAGCATGCTATGGTATTAGGAGAGAATCCCTTCCATCAGCAAAACAACGAACACATATACTTCTTCTGACAGCATTCTATGAAATACAGCTACGACCACCTTTAACAACAAACATACAACAGAACCAGACAGACTGAACCCCCTTGCCCGCGCCACCCTAGAAAAACACAAGCACTAACGAACAGCCTGGAGTATATGTTCAGCCTAACTCCAAAAGACTGGGGGAGGGAAAAGGGTGTTACCTATTACATCCAAGTTCTTCTTTGCACATGCAATGCCACCAGTACTTGAATAGCTATGCCGCCAATGCCAACAAAAACATTAATTTAGTCCATTGCAGCTCTATTGAAAACGAGACCATTGCAAGCATTTGAATGTAAAGTGCCCACAACATTTAATCTATGTAATCTCGGAACAATGTCCTCCCACCAGCCCAGGAAGATCTAATGGAATTAGGGGGCTTCGAAACCCCCCACCAGGATTTCAGCTATTGTCTCCTGCAGCCATACGACCGGCGCAACCTTCTCCAAAAGCGCCATAGCCTTCTTCTTGTGCGTCACATTTGCCGTGCTCTTAGCGTTCCAAGCAGTTCGAATCAAAAAGCTACTATTGCCTGTCGGTTTTTATGCTATATACATACGCATCGCTTCTTGAGAAATCGATCAATCTGCGCTTTATTATCACTCGACAAACGAAAGACTCGCTCTTAAGATATGTACAAACGTTGTATCTCTACCGCAACCGCCACCAAACCAACGTTTATAGTAACACCAAGGCATTAGGAGAAAAAAGGCGGGAGAAAATGGCTGGCGTTGTTAATGCTCCGCAGACCTCATCTGCCACGTCGAAACAGAAAGAGGATGAAGTTTTAAACAGTATTTCACCGTACTAACAAAACCCGAAGCATTGTTTGGTACCTCTAGTTAAACGTTAGTGGGCTTGTAATTAAACGCTGAAGCACAAAGCAAAGGCCACATAACCAAAACTAATTTTAAGTTTATTACCTAATTTCGAATACATGGTTTTGTACATGAAAAGCCCTGCCTCCTTTTGGGCGGCCCATCCGGACTGGATCCTTTGCTTCACGTCTATATAACACACCTCCTTTAGATAACCAGTCCTAAAGTGCTTGTGCTCTCTCCTTTAAAGCATGGTAGAAAATTGGCTTATACCCAATTGCCATATTTACTTTACCTGTAAGTCTCTAGTAAAGTGGTACTACCTGTACTCAGGGCCTGTAATTTAAATGCTACTAGTGGGCGTGCAGCATTGATTGTGCTACTCACTTTAGCAGCCCATTAAACATGTCTCAGGTCAGCCAAAGCAACTTGTGTGTGCAGTTTTAAACTGCCATCTTCACCTGGCAAAATAAACCTTTTCCCAGACCTAAACCTTCCATTTTAATGCATAGAAGTCACCCCTAGGGTAGGCCATGAACAGTGCAATGTGCTTAAAAAGTCGGACATGTACTTTCAAGAGTCACATGTCCTGGTAGTGAAAAACTCCTAAAGTCACTTCTTGCTACTGCAAGGCCTACCTCTCCTCTCTTGAGTAACTGTAACTGTTTAATTAGCGGTAACTTACAATTAGGAGCAGGCAGAAAAGTTGAGTTTGCTGTCTAAAGAACTGTAATCAAAAGCCTTCTTTAATGAAAAAGTTGTATTTTTAATCCCAATTCTGAATATAACACTTTTAGAAAGTTGACATTTTCTTGTCCTAACCATTTGGTGCCTTGAGCCTGATCCTGGGTCACACGACCAGGTGTGGTTAGCAGTTGGCTATTGCGTATTACTTCTAGACAGTGAGACAAAGGGAAGATTGGTGAAGGCAGGATGGGCCACCCTGAGTTAACAATCGGGAGGAGTTGTCACCTACTACACTTATACATCACAAAGGCATTGCCTGAGCTCTCTCACAAAGCGATTGTCACTAGGCTATTGTGGCCCCTCGCCAGCTGGGGCTAGGACAGGGAGCAAGGGGATGCCTGACATCTCAGGGGGTGGAAACCTCTAGAATCTTTCTCTACTTCAAAGTGGACACCAGGTATAAATATTGGACCTCAGACCCCAACTCTTCGGTACACATCTAAAACTGTGGATTCTGCCAGGAAGGACTGTTGTGATGCTGAAATAACTGCCACTCTGCTGGACTGCTGCACTGAAAGATGTTAGTCCTGCTGTGCTGAACTGCTGCCTGCTGCTCTCTTGCCTGGGTGGGAAGGACTGGGCCTGCATCTGTTGAACCCAGGACCAAAGTGACTCTAAGGACTAGTAGGCAAGCCTCCTGACTACAGCCTCAGGAACAGAAAGCTCCAACAATCTTGAAACCAACACCTGGCCATTCATGAGTCCTACCCTGACAAGTGGTGGCATGCCAGGCCCTTGGAAGTTGGCCCAAACATGCTCTGCCAGCCATCTGTGGATCCAGCAGAACCGATGCATCTCCACTGCTGCATGGCGCAACCCGAGCAGAATGACACATCACCTCTGCTGGGTGGACTTTGACGACGCAAGGACTTCGCATCGCAGCCCCAAAAGAACCACCGCTAGATGAGGCATTCCCAATGCAGGCCCTTGCTTTGCAAGCCTCTCGTCGATGACGTCGCAGGATCTTACATCGCAGCCTCGCAGATCCTTGGAACTGAAGCCACACGACGCATCCTCAATGCAGGACTCCGCAACTCTTTCCAACCATGATTTATGGTACTCTTATTCAGCGTGTCCAGCTGTATCCCTGTGGCTGGCCTGCGCTCCATCTCGGTAGGCTTTAACAGTTGCCACTTAGTGCTTTTTGCCGCTATATTCCTTGCATTTCTAAATTGGTGTGGGATGTCTTGTGTTTTCACTTTATTACTGTTTGAAGTGCTGCATATATTCTTTACACATTGCTTCTAAGGTAAGTCTGACTGCTCTGTGATACGCTAACAGAGGGTTAAGTACAGGTTAATTTGGGGTTTCCTTGTGCATTCATCCTGAATTGTATTGCGTCTCCAGCGTGAATAGGGTTTCACACCCTTCAACAAATAACCCAATTTCTTACAGTCATTTTACACCTCTGGAAGATCTGGACAAGGTGCTGAGGCTTTCCCAGGCAGGGTGTACAATGGGCAACAAAGAAAACCAGGTGCATCCTCCATGCAACATTTTTCAGCACAGAAATCAGGATCTGAGGGACTTCGTAATAAAGGTATCTAGTCTTGTGAAGTGTTAACCACTTGTAGCTTGCACACTTACCCCCCGGGAGGATTTTGAGACCAAAAACAGACTAAGTCCGGAGGGAAAAACTTGGAAGGGTGCGGCAGCAATCTATCCATCAGTACTGCAACCGTGGTAGCTATAAAATTCAGCTTTGTTCACTAGGAGCTTTTAGGGCCAAAAGCAATGGCTTTGTCAGGAATTCAACAATAAATGACTTGCATCAACTTCAGTCTTTGACTTTGCCCCACTATAAGACTAATTTAGGGGCAGATGTATCAAGCGTTTTGCGACTCGCAAAGACCGAAATTCGCCGAATTTCGGCCTTTGCGAATCGCAAATGGTCTTTTTGCATGTTTTTGAATGTATCAAAAATTAGCAAATTAAGAAATCGCAAAGATTTGCGATTCCTTAATTTGCCATAGCATTTAAGGAATCGCAAATTTTGCGATTCCTTAAATGCTATGTAAGAAGCATTTTTTTTTGCGAATTTTGGTTAAGGAATCGCAAATTACCACCGACTTGTAGTTGATGGTAATTTGCGAAGTCCTCAACAAATGCACAAATTTGCATTTTTTAAGGTGGCATGTGACGCGCACACATGCCCATGGGGCATGTATGTGCGCCATATGCACACATATGTACATTTCAGGGGTGCAGCAGGGTGTCTTTCAGACGCCCCTGCACCCTTGAAATAATTCTCAAATTACGATTAGCAAATTGCGAATTGGCCTCCTGGCCCATAGGAATGCATGGGAAATTAATCCTTATTTGCGAATTCGCAAAATGCGAATTCGCAAATAAGGAAGTGTAAGGAATCGCAAAAAAATAGCGATTTTTTTCATACATTCCATTTTGCGATTTCTCAATAGCGATTCCTTAAAAATCGCTATTTAGGAATCGCAAAATGGAAGCTTGATACATCTGCCCCCAAGCTCTAAAAAAGTGGCCAAAACTCAAAAAAACTTTGAATGGTACAACTTGCTTGGTGTACCCAACCTCCACTCCATTAGGGTTGGCATACATTTGCACATAGATCCTGGTGTACTGTGACTTCATACTTTTCAAATGTGCTTTACTTTCTCATTGAAGTATTGGTCTTAAAAATCTTAAAATTCATACCTCTCGTTTCCTCTAACCAGATTGAATTGTTTTGGTGTCTGTTTGCTTATTACAATTTTCTCTATTTTGATTGATTGGTTTTGAAATTTTATTTTGTTTTCTTACTTTAAAAGTGTTAGTACTGTATGTACTCAAAAAGGAACTCTCAGAAGAATTGCTCCTGCTTGTGCCACAGGTATCAGAGGTTGAGCTTGGACTTGTGTTGAGACCTCACTGGGGTGTGTTTATCTGATAGAGACTTCTGGTCGCAGATTCCTGACCATAGGATTATCCTGAGGCGAAATGTAATAGCAGTATCCTCGCGCTGGTAGGCGGCTTCGTTCAGCCTACTGTCAGCAGCATCATTGGCGTTGTCCATGCCAGAAGTGATGGGCCCAATGCCTATTTAGGTGCCACCCCAGACCACCGACATCAGTTCTTTCTGCACCATTCAGTGCTGCTCTGGAAGAGCTAACTCAGTCACTTTTTGACAGAGCTTTTTTTGACGTTTTGTCGAACATTTTTGGGGAAATCCTTACTCCTAGAATGCGAGGGATATACCCCCCAAAAAATTGGATTTTAGACCAAGTGGTGTCTGTTATAGGCAGATGTCTGAGACAGACCCACACTTAAGTTTGTTTGTTACGGTGCTTAGAGCATGACCCCAACTCCAAGGCCTGTGAGGACTGCCATGCCATGATCCTGAAGCCGCTGAGGGAAAATTATCTGAAGCTTGCCTGATGACCCTGTCACGCTGTCGAACCCGGTCGTGCGGAAAGTTACGGGAACTCAAGCAGAGCCGCTCCCGAAAATCGTCATCCCAGTCTAAATCTTCAGGTAAGTCCCACAATTGCAAGAAGCCAAAATCATTGAAGCATTCTTCGACTTCTCTGAGCCGGAATGCGTCATTGGATGAGGCCCCGGAACAACAACACCACTCGAAGCCACACTCCTCCGCTGATCCTGTGCCTGGATGTGTTCCGTGCCTCTTATAATTTCCCACAATCAGACGGACCCTGGCCAACTCAAGGAGTTCTATGAGGTCATGCACTTCATATGTGGCCAGCTCAACCCCTCTGGAGCACCTTCGGCTCCATGGGTTCAGGAGGGTCATCTACTAGATTATCACAGGCACGTTCACCCTCAACACCTTTCGGGCCCTCATGGATCTGGTGCTTGAACCCAGAGCGACACCACTCACAAGACGCAACCTTTCACGGAGCCTGCTCCAGTGCTGTTGTTCCTGGTTCTGCCAAAGGCCCGCAGCAGCGCTGAGTCCATCATCATTCCCAACACCTATACGGGCCCGGATCAGTGTCACCTGACATCGACTTGAGCCAGTACCATGCCATCTAAGTCGGAGCCTTTTTCGTTTGATAGGCCTAGAGAAGGAGACAACTGAGAGGGGTCTGAAGACTCTTATGCACTGTATCATCCCCTAAATGAGCCAAAGGACAACTGGTACGAGGAACTGGTGGATGCCAGTGGGTTAGTCACCTCACCAGACACTGGATTGGTCTCTCCTGCTAGCATGGCTACCGAGGAGGGAGACTCCTTTGCAATGAGGGTGCAGAGAGCAGCTGAGGTCCTGGACCTTCACTTGCCTTAGGTGGCAGTTAAGACGAACCTATTTATGGAGATGCTTCTGCAGAGTGTAATCCCTTCAGAACCTCTCCTACCATTCAACGAAACTCACTGATGTCCTGTTTGGAGCCTGGTTCAAGCTATGCACAGGGGTTCCTGTGCACAGGATGTTTCCCCACCACCATCATCCTGCTCCTGGGGACCCCAGTTTTCTCACCCAGAACCTCACCCCAGAGAGCTTGGTGGTCCAAGCCACCCCCTCAAGAATCAATCCCAGCATGTTCCCTACTATTCCCCCAGTTAGGAAATCCAAAAGGCTGCATACCTTTGCCAAGTAATGTTCTCTTCTGCCACCCTAGCACTGCGCTTGATGAACACTGCATACCTCTTGGGCCAATACACCCACAATGTGTGCGAATCGGTTGCACAAGTCGTGCCTGTGGTATAGTTTCACGCCCATGCAATACTCACTCAAGCAGATGCTCACAGGCAAGATGCAGCAAACTTCACCATCAGATGTGTGCTGGAAAAGACTGACTAGCTAGCCAGAGTGAGTGTGTTGTCAGCGGCACTTAGAAATCACCGTGGTTGAGAACCACTAGCTTTCAGAGGATGTCCAAACTTACTCATGGACATGCCCTTTGATGGCTCTTGCCTTTTTGGTAAAAAGGCAGGCTCAGCGCTGGAGTGCTTTAAAGACTGGAGAGTAATGGCCTAGGTCTTAGAGCCTCTCCATAGCCCCTGTCAAACGCAGTCTGCCTTTAGTCCTAATATGGCTACATAAGGGGCTACCAACTGCATACTTTCCCACCCAGCCACCATGGCCAACATGCTTCCCAGCCTTTTCGTGGCCACGGAAGTGGTTCACACAAACTATGTGGGACCACTAGCCAGGCCAAGTTTACCAACCCCCCAGCAGCATATCCTCAAAACACCTTTAGTTTGCCCTTATGCCAGCACAAGCACTCAGTGTGAGTCGGGATCCGCCATCACCTGCCCCACTTTCAGTCCATAACATTGGACAAGTGGGTTTTATAAATCATCCAGAGAGGCTACTCTATCCCCTTTCTGGAAACCTCCCCACCCATGCCACCCATTATGACCGGCTGATGGAGGGCCATCTTTCCTTGCTCTGTCAGGAAATGTTGGCCATTTTGGCCAAAGGGCCACGAGAAGGTGCTGGAATCAGAAGTAGTTTGTGGTTGCTATTCCCACTACTTTCTGGTGCCAAAAAAGGATGGAGGTCTCCATCCTGTTATAGACATGCCCTTTCTCCATTTTTTCCTGAAGAAGACGTTCAAGATACTGACATTAGCTCAGGTCTTGTCTGCCCTGGAGACTGGATGGTAGCTTTGGACTTGAAGGACGCATATTTTGACATTCTCGTCTCTGCCTGTCCACAGACGTTACCTGCGGCTCACGATGGGACAAGAGCACTTTTGGGTCGCTGTACTTCCCCCATTGGCCTTACCAGAGCCCCTGAGGTGTTCACAAAGATGATGGCAGCAGTAGCAGCACATTTTTGGCAGTCAGGGGTAACCAGTCTCTACAACTTGGCTTTTCATGGTGGGCTCGCCCCAGGCAACCTCCTGCATTCACTGGTGTTCACTATAAACGTGCCTAAGTCACACCTGACTCCCTCTCAGATGCTCCCTTTCATCTGAGCTGTTCTGGACCTATCCTTCTGAAGGGCAAGTCCAGGATATTAGGGTTATGATTTTGAAGTTTCAACCTCTATTCTTGATTTCGGGGAGACTGACTGTGAGACTGTTGGGCCTCTAGCCTCCTACATCTTGCTAATCACATATGCCCGTTAGCATATGCAGGTCCTGCAGTGGTACCTGAAGTTCCAATGGTTGCAGCATCATGGAACTCTCTAGGATCTGGTCCAGATCTTGGAGGGAACTCCAAAAGACCTGCAGTGGTGACTGATGAACAGTGATTGGGACAGGGGCAGACTCCGCTCCGTCCTTTAACTGAAGCTGACTGCGGTGACAAGATGATTCACTCCTGGGCTGGGGCGGCCAACTGGGAGAAGCGGAGATTACAGGACTCTGGTGGAGTTTGAGCTTAACATTAACTTTTTTGAGCTTCGGGTCATCCGGTTGGAAATGCTTCCTTCAATCAAGAGAAGGCTAGTGCAGGTGTTCACGGACAATACCACTGCCATGTGGTATTGCAACAAACAGCGGGGAGGGGTTGTGGACCCTTTGTCAAGAGGCTCTGCATCTCTGGACATGGCTGGAACATTCAGGCATTTCCCTGGTGGCTTAACACCTGGCAGGCTCTCTGAATGCCAAAGCAGAAAAACTCAGATGTCGATACCTAGCAGACCAAAAATGGCGTCTCAGACCAGAGGTGGTGCAAAGTCTCTTTAAAGATCGGGGAGAGCCTTTGTTAGATCTGTTCACAATCACCAAGAATGCACAATGTCAGCAGTTCTGGAGATTCCAAGTTGGCTCTCACTCAGAGATGCTTTTCATCTTGAGTGGAGTTCCAGCCTCCCGTGCGCCTTTCTGCCAATACCACCAAACCACTCCTGCCCAGATTTCTTAAGAAGATCAGGAATGATCGGGCCAAGTCATTCGTGTGTTTCTGGATTGAGCAAGGAGAGTTTGGTATCCCAAAACACTGAGCATGAGCATCGTTCCTCTAATAAGGTTGCCCTTTCGGGGGGATATTTTGTTGTAGCAACCGTGCAGGGTTTTGCACCTGAACCTGCGCACCATCCACTGTCATGCACGGAAATTGAGCTGCAACTGTTGCGAGCTTTTGACTTTCCTTCCAAAGACTGTGATGTTATTCTGGCAGCCAGGCATCCCTCCACCAAGAATGTATACGCTTGCTTGTGACATGATTTGCACCCAAGAACACTTTCTTTCTGCACCCCTCTCTCAAATGTTATTGTTTGTTCATTCTCTGGTCCAACAGGGCTCTGCTCTGGGACTATTAAAGATTTTTTGTCTGCCATTTCGGCTTTCTTGTGCTTTCCGGACCAACCTTCTTTAATTCATCTGTTATAACTCGGATTCTTAAGCGACTTGAACATCTGTTTTCTCCAATACTATTCCTCATGTTCCAATAGGATCTCAATCTGGTCTTAACATTTCTCATGTATGCACCCTTGGAGCCCCTGCACAACTGCCCAATTTGCCTATTCACCATCAAAACAGCTTTTCTGGTGGCCATAACTTCGGCCAGGAGGATCAGTGAACTGCAAGCTCTTTTTGTGCACCTTTCTTACAAAACCTTCTATCCAGACAAACTGGTCCTGAGAACTCATGCCTCCTTCCTTCAGACGGTTTTGACACCTTTCTATGTAGCAGCACACAAAGATGATGGATGGAATGCTGAACATTGCCAAACTTACACCCCCAGTCACAGATCTGTGTTAAATCCATTGTTTTTTCCTCAACACGCCATCCAGTTTGCACCCAGCCATATGCAAATCAGTCTTGACCCTTCTCCCAATGGGAACAGTCCAGCACGAACTGCCAAGCAAAGCCATTCCTGGACCTGAAACAAGCATCCTGCCACTGATTTTGGGGTATCACCTTCTCATCAGCCTGGCTAACTGGGGGTGAATGTTTAATTTGTTCAGCATTTCATCCATCATTTCCATGTAGGCCAGGATATCAACTTGCCTATCTTCTTTGCTCTGCCTCACTCTTTTAAAGTAGAGGAGAAACTCCACCATCTGAATCCAAAAAAGG
Organism: Lissotriton helveticus; assembly: GCF_964261635.1. Taxonomy (NCBI): domain Eukaryota; kingdom Metazoa; phylum Chordata; class Amphibia; order Caudata; family Salamandridae; genus Lissotriton; species Lissotriton helveticus. Next base: position 379,992,066 of record NC_136061.1, on the reverse strand, counting down.
GTTTTTCTATCTCAATCGTACCAAAGAGTTCCAAGTCGACTATTAACAGTTCATTGGGCGTGTCTGGGCAAAGAAGGGAAATGCTGCGCAGAAACAAACCATCTCACAATGGATAATGCTCTGGATAAAAATCTGCTGCTCACTAGCCAAAAAGCAACCCCCTAAGGCCTTGAACACTCATTCAACCAGAACCAAGGCTATGACCACTGCGTTAGCTTGTGGAGTCCTATCCTAGACGTCTAATCTGTGCACAGACCTTCCTAGGGGGTATTGCTTGGGTATAAATTCTAAGGTAAGGAATATGAAGCTAGAAGTCTATCAGATGAACACGTTACTTCTCTTCGGTAATATCTTATGTAGTAGAGACTCCACCTAGCTATAGATTCCTTACTGACCCTCCTATCGTCCCCGCAAACTAATTTCTGTATAGCAATACACTTTTGAGGCATTTAGCACTGCATACCAGAGCATCAGCATTTTGCGTGGTTCCGCACTTCTGGTGTGGAAAGTTGTGAAAAGAAACTGAGATCAACACGCTGGGGTGGCACCGATATAGGCACCGCGCAAGTTACTTCCGGCCCAGACAACGCAAGAGGAGAGCTGATGGACGCTGGGGTACTGCTCAAAATTTTCTGGATCCAGTCCGACTCCTGGGGATAGTTATAAGGTAAAAAATCTGCGACTTTATTGAGTCTGTACAAGACAAGGCATTAGGGAAGGGAAGTAGCTTGTTCATTAAGTTCCAAAGAGTTCCTCATTTTCAAAGTCATAATCCACTGTATATTATTATTGTTCAACAGTGGCATAGTACTTTTTCTAACAGTTCTCATTCCTTTTTAACAGTTTGGTAAAAAAAAAAAATCATTGGGAAGGTATTTTTGATGAATTTTTTAGGTAGATCTTTATCCCGTTTGACCGTGACAGAGGGAAATGTCCCTCATCCAAGTAGGTGAGTGGCTAGGGATGAGCTAGCCTCCCTCTAGATGGATGAAAGTGTTAGCCATTTTGGATTTAGGGCTTCTGGAATTTATTTTTACAACTTGAAATACATTTCACCAGGAAAATATTTGCTCCTTGAGCCACAGCTACAATGGGTTAAGCAGACTTAAACTAATAATTACGCTGAGATTTAAGTAGGGTCTGTTTATTAAGCTTGTATGGTTCACCTATCAGTACTGGTTTCCCATGACACTTCATCTGTGTTCCTTACACAGGATATGCCCAAAACCCTTGTGTTAACTAGCTGAATCCAGAAGGTTGATGATCGATAGATACACCAATCATGAATGTCTCCCTGTGTGATTTACTAGATACCCACAACTCTGTGCAGCATAGCAAAATCAACTTCCCAATACTGACACTCTCTCTGAGAGGTTTAACGTAAACAAATCAGGTTTTATGTGCGCATGGGTGAGTCATTGGGCAGGTGTGAAAGCTCTCCCACTGTGCAAAAAAAACACCCTTCAATAGGTTTGTAAGGGCAGCATTCGGACACTCCACTTCCTTATTGGGTTCACCACACATACTTAAAAGATTCAGCACTATTTCCTGGTTAGTTGGAGCAGAAACTTCAATTCCATCAGGGACTGCCTTAAATCAGAAAAGTCTGCAACCAGGTCCATAACTGTAACAGGTCTGTGCGTCAGTGACCAAGGGTAGTCCTGCTTTACTATCTTGTCCATTATAGGTATGAGGTGACCCAAAACAAAGTCTGTAGGACCTGGGTAACATATGGTATAGAAAACAGTGGTCCTCAAACCAATAGTTTAAACAATAGATACTAATCAAATATTTCCACAGTAAAGAGCTAGAATCCAGTTAATGCTCTTTTCGGCCAAAAAGTCCATCCATATATCAATCATTGTTTTATACATACAAAAGTTATCAAAAACACTTTTTTGGTTTTATTATATATGAAGGAGTGGATGCGTAGAGACTTCAATTAAGTAAGTCAGCAACATGAATTTATTTTCATTCCAAACTTATTTGCACTTGTCATCAAATGGTAAACGTGGTTGCTCCAAGGGGAACGTGCAGGAGAAAGAAGTCCTTGAAAAGTTTGAGTGGGTAGGGAAGTATTCCCAACGTGAATTGTAGAGAAAAGTAGAAAGATTCAAAGTGAGATTGATCAAATGTATCAATCTAGGTGTCCTGACCCAGTGGTCTATTTTACATGGTCTATTTACAATAGTTTATACAATCACAGATTGAAATCATCCGTGGCACGTATTCGTTAGGGGTTCGGTGGGTCCAGGTACAAGGGGATGGGTTCGTCGACGTTTCGACTCGAATTGTGGCTTGTGGGAGGGTTAGACATTAGCCTGTGAGTCTTCTTCAGGACAGCATTTGGGGTGGGAAGGGGGGCAACCAACTCGTGGTTAGGTGAGTCGTGCTTTTGCTGAGTGGTGAAGAAAGCGGGCGTGGCCTCTGACAACTTCTCAGCAATCATGCTGTATGGGACTTACTGAAGGTAACAGGAGGGGTAGTTGGCCTCCAAGGACATCCTATGGGGCCAACTACCCCTACTGTTACCTCCATTAAGTCCCACACAGCGGGATTGTTAAGAGGTCTTTGAGGCGACACCCCCTTTCTCCACCACTCTGCAAATGCGACTCCTGGCACCCTACTAGTTGGGAGATGAAGTCCACTTTACTCCTGAGGGAATTTGGAGGGCAAGAAGTCCTCTAGGTACCTCCTGTAAGTCCTACACAGCGGGATTCCTGAGAGCTGGTCAGAGGCCCGCCCCCTTTCTCCACCACTCTGCAAACATTACTACTTAAAAAACCGCTCGCTAGTCGTCTCTGACCTGCCATTTCCAAAAGGACCCTTGACCTGCAATTAGTAGCTTGGGAGCCCGAGTGCTCGGCTGCTAAAATCACTGGGCAACGTTACTGGGAGAGCCTGTGCTGCTCACGCCGGGAGCGGGACTGCGAGGACCAGAGGTGCTTGCGCCAGGAGATCGCGCGCACCTGGTGCCTCTTCCCGCCCCCTCCTCCTATTAAGATCAGCCCCCTGACGCGAACGCGGGACGCGCGCGGACGGAAGCGCGGGCGAAGACCGGGCAAAGAGCGGGCCGTTTGAGGCCGTTCGAGAACGTGAGAGACTGGGCTGGGCTATTCCCTTTGTATTTTTATTTGTATTATTGTGTCCCCCATTAGTATAATTACTCTTTATAGTAGAAATGGTAGTAACTAGAGGAAATAAGATAAAGGCCCCGGGTAGTGTGGGGAAATTGCTTGGTCCGATGGACGATTTTATAACTAAGGCGAACACATTCATTGACCAAAGCATATCCTTGATGGAAGAACGGGTATCCTTAGATTTAGCCTTCGCCAAAAGATCCTCTCTGGGAAACCTGGCGGACGCCCGAACACCCAAAGCAGGGATCACAAATGAAGGGACGAGGGTGGGGCGTGAGAGATCTAGTTTGCCAAACACCGTGGACTTATCTGTGTCTCATCTGGAAGACACACAGTTAAGTTCTGATTTAGAAAGAACACCCGATTTAGCACCCCAATCCCCCTTACAAGTGACTTCCCTAGGAACAATTCAAGAAAGGGGAAGGAGGGAGGGTGCAATAAGTAAGAGACAGAACAAGCCAGAAAATCCCCTCCCTATTAATACAACCCATACTTCTGGCGCTCCTCAGGACAAAACTACTAGAGTAGAACAATTAGTAGTTTCTGCGCAATTCCATCATATTGAGAACGACTCCATCACCCTCATTAACTTGGATTCCTCGGTCCCTCCAGTTACTAATATGGGGCCATGCGAGGGCGAAAACACACAGTTGCTAAATCAGATTTCCAGTCTATTTAAACTTTCCTTGCGGCCATTAGAACAAAAGCTAGTACAGCTCGAGCTACAGATATCAAAGCTCGTAAAACCCCCGCAACATAACCAAATAGTAGGGGTTCAAAAAACAGGGATCAATACTAATAATACACAACCATCTAAAAAACGCACAAATACAGTCCCTAAACCACCAACTGCCCAAAAGAATGTTCCCCAGGTAGTGACTCCTACCTTGTCAATGCCTAAAAATATACCAACACCAACTACAAAGGCACCCTTTCCTCAGTTACAGGGGAATTTACAGACACCAACCACATCTGCACCAAAAACAGCGGCAACAAATAATAAGACTACAAATAAACCACCACCTAAAACATTGGTCCCTCAATCATCATTGGCCCCAAAAACCAATAGAAGCACCTGGAGAAACACCGGGGATGTTAGAATTCCACTTGAACTGCCACCCGAGGCTTCACCTTTTGTAGTGGTCATGACTGGCGTTCCAGAGTTAGAAGGTCATACTGTGGAACCTGGCTGGTCTCTGAAAAACAAGGCACAACATTGGCTACAGACCAATTGACCCATGCCTTCGACCTGGCATGGAAGCATTCGGTCAGTACGTAGAACATCATGGGTGGGCAAAACTAGAAAAACAATCCCAGGGGATTGCATCGTGATCACTCTTGAAGATCCCCGCATAGCAGACTATATCTGCTCGTGGGAAGACACGGATGCAAAAGGTGGAATTAGTGTTAAGCAACTCTCCTTCTTTTACCCCTACAGACAAGCAAATGGTTTCGCCCAGGATAACGATTTTCCTTGGTTCGCACCAGCTCCCCGACAGGTCGACGCTCGAAATAATAGATATTGTGGGGCCCCCAGATATTATGAGCAAGGAGATTTTTGGCAGCAAGTGGGACCACGCCACCAGGGTGGAGGCTGGGAAGAATGGAGGCCACATCTCCCAAGGATGGCACACCGAGAGCAACCCAGGTGGGATTCATGGTACAATATCCCGCTGTCCAATAGATTCAGTGGACTCGAAATGGTTGATTGACCATTAACGGGAACTGAACCTATAAGCCAGAATCCATCCGACCCCATTCCTAACATGAGCCATCCCCCGTCACCGAAAATAGGAGTAGCACCAAAAGATGAGAAACAACTTATCCCAATCCTATTCTGGAACGTAGCGGGTCTGCGTTCAAAGATAGAGGATGGGACGGCCCAAAACTTTTTAGAATCGTACAAAATAATCAGCCTCCAGGAGTCATGGCTAACAACTGAGCTTCATTTACCAGGTTACAAAACATATTTTATACCAGCGCTGAGTAGTAAAATAGGTAGGCCCAAAGGTGGGTTAATAACGTATATAGCAAATACCCTGAATAATCTAAAAGTATCGATCATTCACTCCGATCCTAATTATCAAATTCTCTCTCTTTCCTTTCCAAACAAAAACAAGGAGACTGTTCTTTTAATTAACTTTTATAATAATCTACAGGAAGATCAATTTATGATTCTTCTTAGAAATTTAAAAGAGAGATTAAGTCAATACCATGAACGGAAAGGTAGAAAAGGGGTAATTCATTTATTATGGGGAGGAGACTTCAATCTTCATCCTTGCCCACTGGTGAATTCACACTGTTGTGGGATAGTTGATGAAAATGAGGCGCCTTTAGTCCATTTTACGCATTCTAAGGCGGGGAACGCCCTTAACAACGTGCTCTCTGACTTGGATCTCCAAATTGCTAACCAACCAATGGCGGATTTAAATTCTCTTAATCCAACTTATGTGGGTAGAGGCCACCAAACTACAATTGACTTTATCTTACTGTCCCCTGGCTTATTGGATACAGCCAAAGATTTCCAGGTCATTGAAAACTTATTGAGCGATCATTCTGCGCTGAGAATCCACCTCTATTTACCTGGTCATAAGATACAAAACACAGTCATAGCTAATATACTTGCCCAGAATAATTTAGAGTTAGGAAAACAGAATGGCTATACCATTAAATGGGATAAAATAAATCCCAATGAAATCACAAAAAAATGGTTGAGTCTGCCTATACAAATATAATAAAATGTTTAGACCTTTCGGCAACTCACAAAGAAGTTTTAAATAATTTTAATCAAATCTTAGAGAAAATTAAAGAACTATTATCACCTAAAGTAAAGTCTAAAAAAGCAACAAAAAGAGGGTGGTTTAATCATAATTGCACTATAGCCCTCTCCCAATTAAAATCTGCCCTACAAAACAAACCTAGGAACACTGGGCAGATTCAACTTCTTAGACGTCAATACTCCGGGGAACGTAAGTTACGAGTTAAAGAATTGAAACAGAAACTCTGGGAAGATCTGCACAAGAGTGCTGTTTCAAAAAATAGTGAGGCTTTCTGGCGAACGGTCAGGGCTCCCTATCTTACCGATAACAACCTCCCCAAGATTGAAGTCGCTATTGATGAAAGTACATGGGTGGCTCACTTCTCGAAGATTTTTAAAAATAATTCAAAAGTCGTTGAATCTGAAAACATGCCCTCAATTGTTCAATACCCAATCTCTCTCCTTTTTGATATACCCGATCTGGTAGTGGCCCTAGAATCAAGCAAAATAGGGAAAGCCCCAGGGCCCGATGGAGTCCCTGTGGACTTCTTCAAACACAACTTAGATCTTTGGGCACCTATCATTACAAGAGTATGCATAGCTGTTGTAAACGAGGGAGTCTTGAACTCGTGGACCAAATCCATTATGGTCCCCATCTTTAAAAAGGGGGACCGCCAAGATGTGAAATGCTATCGCCCCATCTCACTGCTGGACTCGATCGGGAAAGTTGTGGGGAGAGTAATCTTGGATCGACTTCAGCAGTGGGGTGAGGAGAGAGGCATTATTTCCGAACTCCAATTTGGCTTCAGAGAGGGGTTCGGAACGGTTGAACAGGCCCTTAATCTCAGTTTAATAGTGGGTAAATACACGCAGGCCAAGGAGAATACGATATATATGGTTTATGTGGACCTGTCCGCAGCTTTTGACTGCGTTTCGCATTCAAAGCTATGGACGGTTCTACGCCAAATGGGAGTCGATCCCCCCCTCCTAGATTTCTTAAGAGAACTCTACACAGGAGCCTCGGCCAGGGTACGCTTTGGCCTAAATGGCGAGTTGACAGCACCGTTTGGAGTGGAGCGGGGAGTCAGGCAAGGATGTGTCCTGGCCCCCTTCCTCTTCTCGCTTTATACCAACGGATTGGAGGAGGGGTTGTTGAGGGGGGCTCAGGACCTCCCACGCATAAGACAGCGCCTGATTCCCGCTCTGCTCTACGCGGACGATGCTGTCCTCCTCGCGCGTACCCCGCGAGAGCTTCAGAACTCCCTAAACAGATATACCACCTTTATGGGTGGTCTTGACCTACAGGTAAACGTCAAGAAGACGTTTGTCATGATATCAGGTAATAGGAAAAAAAGAGCAAAAGATATTTACCTTGATAAACAAAAACTCGAGGTTACGGGTCAGTATCCGTACCTTGGTATCATGATAGACGATCAATTGTCATGGAAACCAGCTGTAGAGTCAAGATGCCATCTGTTTAAAAGATCAACAGCGGCCCTAACGAGTTTTTCCCAAAGACTGGGGAGAAGGGCCCCCGTGGAGTTACTGAAAATTTATAGCGCCAAATGTCAGGCCATAGCCTTGTACGGAGCAGGAGTCTGGGGACACACTGATATTAGCCCTATCCAGGTAGCAGAAAATACTTTTTTAAGATTTCGTTTAGCTACGCCAAAAGGCACTTCCTCTTATGCTTCACACCTGGAACTTGGAATCCCATATTTGGAGGACTTGATCCGGATTCAACCGTTGATGCTGTGGCGGCGCATCTGGACATCTGACAAAAACTTGTTGACCCAGTCTATTGTACTGGATACAATGACATTAGACAAGTCTTCCAAAGTAAGATGGCTTTCCTACATTAGAATTTTTTTTAAAGACATTGGGCTAATTAAATATTATCTCCACCCAGAGTCCATAATTGATATCCCGAAGAACGAATTAAAACAACAAGCCCTCCGCCACTTAGAGACTTTGAGATTGGCAACTGAATCCTCAAAACCCTCGGTCATACATGCTAACATGGTTCAAACAACATATGGCATCCACCCGTATTTAACACTTCAGATAACAACTTATGAAAGAATGTTGATGACCAGATTTAGGCTGAACACTTTCTTTAGATTAGTCACGTTTCCTTTGAATAATGCATGGGAGTCAAGTCTCCCCCCTTGCCCCTGCGATGAAATATCTAATCAGTCTAATCTACATGTGATCATGTTTTGCAAATTTCAACATTTACACAGAAAAATTTGGCTACTGCCAACAATGAGAAGCTGGGGTTTTAGACAATGCAGACCGGCATTTCTTAGACTTCAAATGCTTGAAACCGAAACTGTCTGCTATGTTGTTCTTAACTTTTTAAAATGCATCATGAAGCATAGACAAAATTTATAACTAACAACTGTGTAACCTCACTTCTGACGAAATGAAATGGTCCTTTGCTTTTGTATGAAATTCAGATTCAACGTTTTATATTGGTATTGTAGAGTTAAAATGTATGTTGTATTTTCTTTTAAAAATTGCTCTTTTATGGTTTTTCTTGTGAAAAAGCCGAATAAAGAAGTTTATATACTTAAAAAACCATAGAAATTCACTGAAAAAAAACAAAGGCTACTGCAGCGTTATACTTACAAATTAGCACATAAAAAAACCTTAGAATATCACTGGAAAAAACAGAGGTTACAGGGACGTTATACTTAGTCTCAGGTTTCACTCGTACACAACCAGTGAAATTCAGCCGTTATAGCTAGTGAACTAACTATTTCTCGCACTCCCGCAATGCACTGCTTATGACCTACCATATTGCATCACTCTTGACATGGTCAGTGACATCACTAATAATATCTCAAATGACATCACTGATTACATCATCCACAGAATCTCTAATGCACCCACTCACAGCCCCATATAACCTTTCATACACCCACTCCAACTTTCACACTACGATTCTCAAACCCATTTACACACAAATACCAGTACTTACACAGCCACTCACTGATTCATAGATCAACACACACATCCACTCACTCACCCACTCAGCCATTCACTCACTCACTCACTCACTAATACAGCAATTGACATATCCACTCATATACCTGTACAGCTACTCAGTCAGTCACCCATAGTCAATCACACAGCCACTTACTCATCCATACAATTACACACACACTCACTTACTCATATAGATACTAACACATACTCACTCACCTATACAGTCACTGATACAAGCGCACACTCACCCATACTCTCACATTCACTCACTCACCTAGTCACATACATACCCCTTAACTCACCTATGCTGCCTTTCACATACCCAGTTACTCACCCATATACCACTGACACGTGCACTTACTCACCCATGCAGCTCCTCAGACAAGCACTCCATACAGCCAACAACTCACCTACTCACTCATCCATACAGGCAGTCACACACACCCTCACCCACCCAAAATGATACTCACTCATCCATACAGAAACTCATCTACCCACCTACACACCCATACAGCTACTCAGACACCACCAGGCAGACAGAAACAGACATTCACACAACCAGTCACTCACCCATACATTCACTGAGACACCTAATCACTCACTTATACAGTCAGTCACTCACCCACTGAATCATCCAAACTGGCACTCATTCACCCACTGATTCACCAATACACCTTGGAACATATATTTAACACACACAAACTTTTTTTAAATGTTCAGTCACTGTATGATGTCACCAGTGATGCCATTTGAGGTTTGTCATCAGTGATATCATCAATGATGTCACTGACCATGTCATGAGTGATGTAACATGTGAGATCATAAGCAGTGTATTGCGGGCACGAGTTATAGTTGGCTTACTAACTATAACAGCTGAATTTAAATGGTTTGTACGAGTGAAACCTAAGCCTAACTATAACATCCCTGTAACCTTTAGTTTTTTTTAGTGAATATATATATATTTATATTCATTTTGTTTGCTGGGTAAGATCCCCTTAGATTGGAATATGCCTGCCTGCTCTCTGGAAGCTGGAGTATTTACATGTGAACATGAAAGTGGAGGTCGGAACATGCTGCTGTGCTGTCTGATTCAGTACTGTGATTTATTCAGCTGTTAACTAAAACTTCACAGGTCTAAATCTGAACAACTGAATTAGTCTTGCTAAGCAGGGATCGTTGGGAGTTGAAGTATAGATATTTTTAGTAAAGTCTATCTGATTTATTACGAGTGGCCTGGAGGAATTTGAAGTAAAAACTGCACCAGGTGAAATCCGATACCCGAAATTTATCAGGTGCAATAAGTACTTTTAACTCCTGTGCTCCCTATTAACAATTTAGACTAATGTGAAGTTCGTGCTTTTTGCAGCAAATTCTGCAAGTCTTGGAGTTTGACTGAACTTTTTCCCCAGATAATTTTCAGTCGTTTTGACCTAAAAGTGCTGTATTATTTATCATCTTAATCCCTAAGCAAACAGGTGTTTACAAGGGATTTGGAAATAACTGGGGCAGTTGTAAGAGCCTATTAGGTTTATTACTTTGTTGAAAAACAGAACATAAAGCGGACATCATCGAACAACAATTTACCTACTTTGTAGATTTTCAGTGTGTTCTTGGGATTTGGAGCACATTTCAGCCACTGAAGCAGAGGAAATGTCCAGGGCCATGGTGGTTGATTTTGCCACTGACGTATTTATGGGACATTGTCTAGACTCATCTGTGGAAGAAGCTTATAGTTTTAAAAGGTATTTGAACATTTCCTAGGAGCAAAGTGTTCTCCTGGGAGTTTATCATTGGCTCTTTCAATACGGCCTGTAAGAGGAACCGTTTCTCCTGATAATACAGAGCTATAGAATGTCTCACCTTCGCAATTCTTATCAATTTTGAAACAACTCTCCTGTAATCAAGATCTGTATAACTTGCTTATGGCAGAAATAAACAGAATATGATGTGATTGTTTTATCTTTATTATTACAGGAAATCTTTGGGAAGAACTGAAAGATGACAGCCTGTGCCTTGATCCTCTGATCCTTGCGCCACCTTCACAAGCCTCCTCACACTACCCTCCAAACTACATGAACTGCTTGAGCGGGACAACCATAGGGAATGTCAACGACATGAGCACACCAGTTAACAGAGCACTTCTGGGCTTACCAGACCTGCACCACAACAGCGTTTACTCATCCTTTATGGAGCTGGATGGAGTGTCACCAGCTTACCTGAACAATTCCGGATCCAAACCTGTTGCTTTAGTGTGATACACTTTGTCGTCATCCTTTCGGAAATGAATGTCTAGCTACTGCCTCAAGCCACTCTAAAGTTTAAATGACTGAACTGCGTGGTTCTAAAACACGTTTCTGGCGGGGGTGATTACAAATATATTGTGATTAACACTTTTAAACAGACCACAGAGTGTATGCTCAAAGGACACAAACAATCGGAGATAAAAGTGGCAAATCAAGTGTTACGCGTGGCAGTAAAGACATGATATGGCTGAATAAAGGTGAATATTTCCAGATCACTAATACCCGCTCCAAAAATGTACATCCTCAGCAATACTTCCATCTGGGTCCTCCACAACCATGTTTTACATGAACGGCCTACAGCATGGAGAAGAGTTCATGAATGAATCTGATATAAGCCACATAGTGCCTTTACCATTGAGGAACATGAAGCCTTTTCTTTGTTATCAAAGAACCGCATCATTTAAATTAAAATGTAGTTAGCTAGAGCTGTTATTTTATGAAACATCATTCAGATCTAGGTTTTCCTTTCATTTCACGAAAAAGAGTGAAGCTCTTAACATGTATTACACACCCTCTACACTCCAAGGGCTAGAGGAGCTAATCGTTTTTACAGTTACATTTTATGACTCAGTACATTTTTACCAACTTTCAAAAGTGGTTTGCAATATTACCAATTCACAATTTGGAAGGGGCGTGTTGTACAAGTCTCTACCAATTTGCAAGTCGGTATGTGTTGTATCATTGTTTTACGACTGTAATCCAGTCACAAAACATTGAAAAAATTACTGACTCCCTAGTTGGAGTCGTAAGTTACTTGCAAATATTACAAAAATGTTTGCTGGGAAGTAGGCAGTGGTCAAGAGGACCATTGACATCTCTTAAACAAACTTCTTTAAAAAAAATTGTAAGTGGGCTGCAGATTCAAAAAATGTTTTATTTATTTAAAAGCCATCACATAAATGGTGGTCTCTTGCATTTGCAGCCAGCTTTTTAAAACAAATTATTACAACATTAGTACATCCGGCCCCAAGATAGTAAATACCAAAGAATGCACGATACACAAAAGCTAAGGGGCCTTTTACTATTAATTTCTAATCAGCTTTGATTTCAATTGTGGTCGAAAAAGCATTATATTTGAAAACTCTTAAACATTTCAATGACAATGATCTGGTCAAAAGGATAGAAGGTCCTGTTAATGTATGCAAAATATCAAGAGGGAGTGATCTTGTCATTTGCAGAGCAGCCACATGGATTACAAGATTGTCAAACACTCATTTTGCAGAGTTGAAGTCCGCTCCTTATCATTATGAGTATCCCTGCATCACATTTCACTGGTTACGAGTTTACCCCCAAACTGGGGAATAACTGCTGGGACCCTGTCCTTTTCCAGGTAGTTTTCAACAGTGCCAGTGAAAAAAAACAGGCTGGTGCCTGTCTGAGGGGAGCATTGTTTGCTCCCTCTATACTGCTGCAGTGTTCAGGCCAAGGCAGGGCTGTGGTGTTGCTCACAGTCCCAGGCCCCATTACTCACATACCTCTGGACATATGTACAAGGCCCTAACGCCACTGGAGGGTCACTTTTTCTGACGCTCCAGTGGCGTTGCGCCATTCCCCATACTTACAAGGTGGTGGTAGGCCACTTAACGTGGCTTACCGTGACCATGTAAATATGCCTCTTACTGACGCAGTCTGCTGTGGCAAAGTGGTGGGCAATGGGTGATGCTAAGGGCGTTTCATCGCAACACCCCATTGCGTTTTTACACTGCCCCAGATTTACAAAGCTGGGGCAGCACCAAAACCTGAGGCCAGGTAATACCTCGTCTTAGAATGGTGATACAAGAAGAAATTATTAATTTCTCCTTGGTTTATGCTCTTTCTATGTGTGCTGCATTCTGAGCCACACATAGAAAGAGCAATTCACCATTATTGTTTAATGGTTTATGTGCAGGAGGTTTCCCATCCTGCACATAAACAATTACCCCTTCAGAGCAGACGCCCTTGTAACAAAGTGTATGGGTTCCTTGCACTGGGCGCTTAGCAGCTTTTTTAGCACCAGCCCTAGGGGAAACACAGGGCTGCACTGTATTTTTGTTAATGCAGCGCATCCCTGCATTTTGGAAATGGCGGAGTGTGGCATTGCCAAATTTGGCTTAACACTGCACTCTGGCATTTTCTTGTAAATATCCCCCCAGGTGTCGAAAAACCTGGAATTGCAATTCCGGGCCCACAGAGACTCAGAATTGCTAGATGCTGAATTTCACTTATAATTATCACTTCGGGTGAAATACCACAACTTATACTGAGGGTTTTAAGGCCATATTCGCACTTGCTGCATGCTAAAGCCTCTCTACCGAGTGCCTCATTAATTCTTCGATATTTATTGCACCAGTTAAAAAACAATACCTTAAGGATCATTATTTATCAGATCAGATAAAGAGAAAAAATTATTGAGTTTTCCTGCAATACTGGACAACATGCCGATTTTGATGATTGTCCACAAAAAATCCACACGTCCTGGTATTTTCCAAGCCTTCCTTGATAAATCTCAGCAGTTCTGCTGTGTTGATATTTACTATGGAAGAACTACAATCCATTTGTAATTGCGACGCTGTGCAAAGGAGGTTTTATGGGGTGCCATAATTTAACAAGGCACTCGCAATTGAGACAAATGACTATGATTACATGTTCAGCGTTGAATTTTGATACTTGTGCGAAAAGATGTGTGCGTACTGTCCAAATTCCGAAATATCTCATTGTTACTGTTTTCCGGGACATATTACGACAAATCTAGCCTCCTGAAATGTAAGCAGGGAAATGGCCAGAGAAAAAAGGCAAAAGATTTGGAGCTAGAAGTAGGTGGGCAAATACCGGTCGGTAACGGCCGAAAATTGGTAATTTTCCCGTTACCGACCGGTATTTAGCCCTTTGTGATGTAGGAGGCTGGATTTAAAGATTCGGTCATTAAATCCAACGACATCCTGGCCCTGAATATTAGATGGCCTAATGGCCAAGAGCTAGCCTTGTATAATCTCTATGCTAGAGGGGTGGGTACAGGTATTCCATCTGAGGTTTTCACAACATTAGAACAAGATTTTGAAATTCTTCCACCTATCTCCCATGTTGTTGTGGGTGGCGATTTCAATTCAACTTTCGAGCCCCTGGGAGAAGAGGATAGACGACTAACGGAGGAGGAAGATACCAGGTGGGGAATACCGCAATTAGAGATTCCCCCCATAAAAAGATGGAGTGCCACGGCTATCAGGATTAAGAGTCTCTGTCTCTTCAGAGGATTAAGAGCCACGAACGGGAGGACATACTCTGATTTAAATGGAAATTTTACCTTTGATAATGGTCGTGCAACTAGCAGGATCGATTATTTTTTAATCGATCTTAGAGCATGGTCCAAATTAATAGACATGGCAGTTGTACCACGCTTGGAGAGCGACCACCATCCTTTGCATATGTCATTTCACCCCTACTATGAAGCTAATGCACCCATAAACAACAAAGAGATGATAACACAAGATGTTGTGTGTTCTAATAACCAAAGACATCTGGAATGGGGTACGCTTCTAGAGAATGAGAGGAAATTAGAACAGTTGAAAAACTTAGTAAAGGATGAGGTTGGTGCTATCAAGCTGCTCCATGGGAATTCTAACTTCGTGGAATACATGATGGAGGCCCACAAAAATTTGTTTATTAAACTTCAAAGCTTTTTTCTTAAAACAGTAGACCCAACTGCCCCTAAAAAATCCCAACCCGTTAAAGGCTGGTATGATAAAAACTGCAGACTAGCAAGGCAAAATCTAAGTATAGAACTGAAAATAGGAAATCCTATGGCCGTTAGAAAGGCAAGAGATATCTACAGGCAGACACAAAAGCAAGCAAAGAGACGCTGGGACGAGGAGGGTTGGAGCGAGCTAAAACAGGCCTGCACTAACAAAGACTCAAAGCGGTTTTGGGCCTTAGTAAAATGGAACAGATGTGGGGAAGCAGCCCAATCACAAAACCACGTGTCCCAGGAAGGATGGAATGATTTTTTCCGACCTCAGTATGCCAGAAACCCGAGATATGCAGCCATATCTCTCCCAGAAACTGTCTTTTATAAAGTTCAAATATTTACTGAAAAGGAGGTTAGCCTGGCACTCGACTGCGTGTCATGCGGAAAAGCACCAGGCATGGATGGCATCCCAGCAGATGTTTTTTTATCCGATCGGCCATCATGGTGCACATATTTTAATTGGTTGGCCAATGCAATAGCCATGGGTGGAGAAGTTCCTCCCTCATGGAAAGGGGCTGAAACGCTCTTTTCAATTTATATAAACGGAATTGTGGAATTCTTAAATAAATCCCCAACTGACGCCCCATTGGTAGCAGGTTTACACGTCCCCGTACTAATGTTCGCGGACGATACGCTTTTGCTATCACGTACGCCCAGTGGTTTGCAGAAAGCGGTGGACGCTTTTGGGGACTTTTGTGACAGCCGTGGTTTGGAATTAAACACCAGTAAAACCAAATTCATGTGTCTAAGTTCCAAATCGGCTTTCAATGGGGTAATAAAATATAAGGGTGAACCACTGGAAAGGGTAGATGCCTTTACTTACCTAGGCATTATTCTCCAACATGACATGAAATGGAAATCACACACTGACATGGCATTATTGAAATTTAATCAGCTAGCAGGTGCGGTCTCCATCAAACATAATACATCTTTGACAAGACCCATTAACTGTGCGCTCGAAATTTATAGCATGAAGGTACTGAGTGCATGCTTATATGGGTCTGAGCTTTGGGGATTTTCGAACCTAGGTAATCTGGGGCGGGCGGAAAATAGATTTATGCGAGGGCTTGTTGGGGCCCCACAGAGTACCCCCATAATCCCATTAAAGATGGAATTAGGTAGGAGAAGCATTGAAGATATTGCTCGCCTACGTCCTCTGTTGTATTGGAGGCGCCTAATGGTAACCCCAGAGTTAAGCCACTATGTATCAGCTTTCCTTGATGTTGTGAAGTTTGACCGATTCCACTGCATTACTTGGCTAAAAGAGCTCCGGGGTACACAAGGGAAACTGGGCCTAGACCATTTGTGGGGTAACACGGATGTTGCCTTATTTCCAACAAAAAAGCAACTGAAGGACATATATTGGGATTCAGTGCATGCTACAATGTACCGTAAAGGCCTGCAATCCACCCTGTCATCTCGCTTCTTGGACTTTAAACAACTTCCATCATATGAAAAATATTGGGATTTAATAGAACGTCCGTTTGACAGGAAATCATATTTCCAATTTCGTGTGGGAACACTCCCAGTGAATGCTTTTAGACAAAACTGGTCCTCATCGCAGGATGCCTACTGCGATTATTGCAAAAATCAAATAGAAGACATTGCACACTTGTTTTTTGTCTGCCCCCTATATGTTACCCCCCGGCGAACATGGATTCGGTAATTTACAGATTCCTTATTTTAAGGAATCTGTAAAATACAGAATCCTTAAATCCTATGTAGGGAGCACTCAAGTGAGTGCATTTTTAGGTTAAGGATTCGTTATTTACCACCAACTACAAGTTGGTGGTAAATACAGAATACCTTTAAAAAAGCAATTTTGTGCTTTTTTAAAAGTGCCATGTGGCAGACATACATGCTAAACACCTCTTATTCTAATTAATAAACTTGGAACTAAAACATAATATGCCTATTCATTATTAATAACTCTAATCTCCACATAAACCATTTTTTTCCCTGGCCTTTTCCTCTGAATGAATTGCCATGCTGGAATCAATCAAGCGAAAACTAAATGGGTGTGATATTTATCAAACAATCTGTAATTCCAAATCCTGTGCAAGGTCCCCTTTGCATGCAGATCGGAATGTAGTCCTAAAATTGTAAATAGGGTCTAGGACCGCAGTCAATTGTGTTTAAAAAATACTGGTATTCAAATCAACTCTGTCTTTAAAACCAACGTAGGTCTCTGAGAAAAGGGCATCAGATCACTTTTTTTTTATAGCTGTTGGCGCAGCTAATATGTTGAAACGTTGTAAATATAAATGTTTTTGACGTTCAAATAATGGAACCAAAGTAGAACAGGGCACTTCAAAACTAACATTAACAAACAATGCACCTTTGTCCTTTAAAAGTGATTCACAACATAGAAAACACATTTGGGAGAATATGTTTCTTTCTGTTCTATTAACCATCAGCTAAAAGCTACCCGCTTCCTTGCCAAGTCACTTGCTTAATGCTTTTGTGTTTGCGTTCGGATGTTCCCCAGTAGGAAGGCTGGCTCTAAGCTTTGCTTAACCGCTAGATAATCACTTCCCTAACTGTAGGGTGTTCAGTTTTTATTTAATTTTTTTATAACAAGAGCAGATGAATTCTCAATATTTTTGTGTACAGGCACTATATAAAAAGAGAGCACATGTACAATTGCTGCACCTATATACTATGCTATTTACAATAAATGAAAAACATGGTGGAAAATGGAGAACTACTATGCAAATGTGTTTTGTGTGAAAAGGGAATGGTGGATCCTTCCCTTTAGCTTTTACAATAAATACCACTTTCCCATTGTCTCTGGTTTATATGGTAATTTCGTAAAGAAGCTGGCATTTTTCCTATTCAGCCTTGCTGACCCCACCGATTAGGTACACTATCAGAAAAACCGACCCAGACAGAGCACATCAACATATATAGTAGCAGAAAAACTGATTTGTAGATTAGTCTTCATCTTTCAGCTACCAAACTTCTTTAAATTGAAGGTAATGTGCAATGTGATATACGTAATGCTACGGTAAGTAACTTCATTTCAAGTTGGCATCTTTTTTTCAAACAAACCTTGTAACCCAACATTCCCTGGTCGATGTTGAAATGTTACTAATTATATATGTGACACTACGAAGTTGTAAAGCAAATTGCATGCATTTAATGACATTGTAGGTATACTAATCTGCCCCTTGCTCCCAACATCTTCCCATTTGACAGGTCATTAGAACTATTTCAGAATTATTATTCAGTAAGGGGTAGTTATTCACCTGTAGACAGAGTTCTGCATCATAGGTAACTTTGCTGAAGTCATAAAGATGAGAATCTGCCCAGAACACTTCCTCAATACATACATGCATTTACAAACATACCAATTGGGCAATAAATTGTATATTTAAAAGAATTCAAAGTACTCTACAGTCAGTAATTTAGTAAACAGCGGCCCAGACCCCGGATGGATCAGTAGCCCTGACCCCGGACCGATCAGAAAAAGGAACACATGGGGAGACTGAACAAAATCAAAATCAATGCAACTGGCTACCCAGCATATTGTATCAAACAACAAAGGAGCGACAGAAATACAGAAAATACCAAAAAAACAAAAAACCTTATAACCCACATCCAATTTAAAAAATGGGGAAACAAGGACAGTAGTGCGAAGAGCTGTGAGTTGGAAAAAGAACCCTCATACACCAAACAAGTAGGTGACCAATATCATCATTGGGTTCTTTTCCTCAAAGGGCCTATACAGTAATGCCCGAAAGTGGTAATGTGATTTAAAAGAAGACACAGCAGTTCCCTAGACCAATTTTAATAGAGGGATAGCCATCCTTCAATAAAACTACAGTGAAAAAATTTGAACCATAGAGTCCTAAATAAACAAACGTGGTCGACATGTTTCTGCTATCATGAGCACTTTCCACTCAGCATTCATCAGGACCAAAAATCTATCCCACTCAGGTGTACGCACCCTAAGGCATACCCGTACTGTGGCGATAGACAACAAAATTCTATCAAACTCACGGAACTCCGGCTTGACGGGCGAAGATGGCGGTCGCAGCGCAGTAGAGCTCCCGCCAGCCCAGACATAATCCGTTGCATTATCCTGGCCCCCGAGCCCGCTAACTGCCCTACCTGTGTGGCGAGTGTTCCTGGCGGCACCCGGATCTCTCCGGTGTGCCGAATCGCTCCTTCTGCTGCTCCGGTGAGCCGCGATCGTCTGCAGCGAGGTGCGGCCTGGAGCCTGTAGGCGGAGCGGGACCTCGATTTTCGGAGTCGGCGGCCGGTGGCCGGTGGTTGGGCCGGCCGGGCGATTCCCTGGCCAGGGACTGCGGCACCGGAGGTTGGAGGAGCCACTGTGGGGCCCTGTGGAGCGGCCTTGTGCATCGGAACGACCCCTGGACGACACAGAGGTGCTGTGGCCTATGCGGGCCCCGAGCAGCCGTGGCCTTGAGTTTCGCGACCCCGGGCTGGCCCGGGCCCGGATTGCGGTGAGTCACCGCGGATCGTCTCTGGTGTTGGTGGGGCAGTTGCAGTGCCCGCGGAGACAGCCATCCAAGTGCGGGGGGTGCCCGGAGGAGCAGCTCACGGTCGGGGCCCGACTGCCCCGTGGGCTGGACTACTATGGTGGCGTGAACCCAGGAGCGCGCTTCCATTGACTGGGCCCAGAGCTGCCTGGAACTAGTGGCGCGACAGGGGAGGTCCTTGCTTGATCCTGCTGTGGCGGTGGGGAGACTTCAGGCCCTAGGGACTTCGGAGGGGGACTGCGGCCTGCCTGGCCCTGGAGACGCCGGGGCCTCGAGTTTGGCGATCCCCGCCCAGCAACATCTTCATTGGCTCTCGGACAGGGGAGTGAACGCTGTGCTGGAGAGACACACCAGCTGCCCAGGTGTTGACCAGGAGCTGACCCGAAGATAGCACACGACGGATGGTAGTTGCCCCCCCCTCCCCCCTCACTCTAGTGTGCCTGCTTGTGCAACGTGGCGAAGTGACTTGTGGCCCGGGGGTGGTGGGGTGTCTGCGCCATTCGCCTGGAGGAGCCTGGAATCTGCCTCGCATATGCTGCACTGGGATCCGAGCGGGGCCCGGGGGAGCCTGGAGGACCGGTGTGGCTTGGTCTCCCAGTGATTCGGGGCCCTACTGTGCACGTCCTGGTCCACAGATCTTGCCGTGGGTCTGAACCTAAGCCTTCGAGACCCTGAGCAGGTGAGGAGACGGATCTATATTTGCACTCCTAGTTGGGGCGGACGTATTCTGCTAGAGGCCTGCCGCCCGGAACTTTGCAGTGGTGCCTGGTCTCTGGGGGTGCTCGTTGGGGACGGCCTCCAGGCCCTGACTGTGATTACCTTGGGCCCCCCGAGTGGACTCTATTGTTGGATTGCAGTGGGTGAAGGGCCTACCGTGGGCGCGGAGCGGTCCGCCCAATTCCTACTAACCATGACGAGAGGCGGGGGTGGCACTGGATCCGCCAAACAAGGACCGATTGACAAATTCACCGGACCCAGTGGGGGATCCGGGGCCTCCGGGGGCGGCCAGGGCACGGGTCCTGATAACGCGGCCCTGATGGCCGCCATTACACAATCCAGGGACATGCTTGATGCCAAGATAGGTGCAGTTGGAGCCGATGTCATGCTACTACGCCAGGACCTCCGCAATGCTGTTGCTCGCATCACAGAAACCGAAACCCGGATCACAGGAGTGGAGGATGATGTGGATACCCTGAAAAAGAAAGTGGCGGAAATGGACAGGATCCAAAAGGGATTGGCACTCCGCGTCGAGGATGCAGAAGGGCGAGCGCGCAGGAATAATCTGCGTTTCGTGGGCTTTCCAGAGGACTGCGAGAAGGGGCCCATGGATGCGTTCCTGACGTGCTGGCTGGAGAGCTGGCTTCCCCCGGACGTCCTGTCACGCTGCTTTGTGGTGGAGCGCGCCCATAGAGCCCTGATGCAGAAACCGCCGGTGGGAGAACGGCCACGTCCGGTCATCGCTAAAATCCTTAACTTCCACGACAGAGACACTATACTCCGCGAAGCAAGGGCCAAGGAGACTTTGCTGTTTGACAATCACAAGATTATGATTTTCCCAGACTATACTAAGCTGGTGCAGCAGCAACGCCATTCCTTCCAGGATGCGAAGGCCAAACTGCGTGGTCTGAAGATCCAATATTCGCTGCTGTACCCGGCTCGTCTTTGAGTTGTCTTTCAATCCAAGACTCACTTTTTTGATACCCCGGAGGCAGTGTTTGGCTGGACTGATGAGACGACCAGGCTCCGACCGAACGCCCAGCCGGGCTTGAACCCCGGATCATCGCGTGGGTCGTCGCAGGAGAGGGGCGAATCCTCCGTCAGGGGTAAAAGACACAGGAAATCTCGATCACGGCGGCGCTCCCGATCCGGGGGTGGCCCTCTGGATGGTGCACAGTCTGACACTGCTCAATCCGAGACTGGGAATTGAAGGCCGTGGGACCTCTTTCTTGCTTCCCTAGCAACTCGTCGTCACTGGACTTTGCAGGAGGCCCTGAGTGGTTGCCGCGTCGATTAAGTGTCTAGCACCTGGTGTGGTGAGATCTGGCGCATGGCTTGACACAGGAGGGGCGATATAGGCGTTGACAGACTGCCTCGCTCCATTCGAGCTGTGGGACAATTGTGGTTCAATGGGGCTCGGGGTACTGACCCATGGGCGGCCTAGTCCCCTCACGTTCGGGGGGTGGCCCTAAGGGGAGGTACTGTTAGTAGGGGGGAGTAGTGGGATCCATTGGTATGGGTGGCCTTGGGCGCTCTGTTTTGGGCCTGAAGCTCCCCATGCCGCGACAGATACTTCAGTGTTTCATGAGGTATAGGGGTGGGGGAGGGGGGATAGCCGGGTGTTGGGTAGTTGGGGGGGTTGTGTTAGTGGGCAGGAATGGGGGGGCAAGGGGTGTTTTGACGGGGATGCACGTGATTTTTGCTGCAGTGATATACATGGTACCAGGCGCCTGGGCTGGGTCCTGGGGTTTTCAGAGACCTTCCCATCGAGACTATGGGTGATTTCCCGGAGAAGGCGCTCGCTAGTGGCTCTATGCGAATCCTAAGTTGGAATGTCAGGGGGATGCTGGACAAAATTAAGCATGGGGCAGTGCTGCGCTGGGGTAAGAGGGACTCAGCGGATGTCATGCTGTTACAGGAGACACATATGTTGGGAACGAAGGTACTGAGTTTACAACGTTTTGGGTATACCCAGGTGTTTCATGCAGGTTTTTCCAGGGGCTCGAGGGGGGTGGCCATCCTCATTCATCGACGACTGTCCTATACCCACGAGCGTCATTGGCTCGATCCCCAAGGTCGATATGTGTTTGTTAAGGGTATGATTGGTGCGGAGCCCGTGGTGTTTGGCAGTGTGTATGCTCCCCCTCCTCTGCAGTGGTCCCTGGCAGAGCGCCTATTTGAATTGTGGGCCGAGATCCCAGATTCCTTGGCTGTGATAGGTGGCGACTGGAACGATGTGATGGATGTGTGCCTGGACAGACAGAGGCTGCGAGGGGCCGCGGTGACAACCTCCCCTACACGTCTGAAGGCAATGATTGATGGGTTGGGCTGGGTGGATGCCTGGAGACATTTGCATGTCAGAACGCGTGAGTACACATATGTTTCTGCTGTACATGGCTCCTTCTCCCGGCTGGACTGTGTGTTTGTACCAGGGGCCTTTCTCGACAGAGTGAAGCGGGCCGAGATTCAGCCTCGGGGGCTGTCTGACCACTCCCCGGTCGTAGTACGGATCGGACTGCGCAAGTCGCATCAGCCGTTCCGGTGGCGGATGTCCTCGTGGCATCTCCAGCAGGCAGATTATACGACGCACATGCGCGGAGCGATTGCCCAATACTGGCAGGAGAACCTGACAGAGGGAGTGGATGGTATGACGGTCTGGGAGGCCATGAAGCCCACATTGAGGGGCGTAGATATAGCCTGGTGTGCTGCTGCCCGTCAAAGTCGCCAGGAGGCCACAGTGGCAGCTGCGGCTAAGGTGGGAGTTTTGGAGAATCGGTGTCGGGAAGATGGTGGCGATGTAGCGCTAAGACTGCTCCTGCAGGCGCAGCAATCCTACGCCTCGGTCCTACTAGACGAGGCTCGACAAGCCTGGCTGGCCACACGGACCAGGGTTTACCAATGGGGCGACAAGTCCTGCCCCATGCTCCATCGGTTGTGTCAACAAACTCTACAGCCGCTTACTCTGCCGGGCCTCACGGACGGAGATGGGATTGCCATGACGGATCCGGCTGCCCTTGCGGCGAGCTTTGCGGGCTACTATGCGGTACAATATGCCCCTAGGGACAGTCTCCCACCGGAGGCGATTGACAAGTTCATAGCTGACCTTCCCCCCGCGCGATATCGGATGAAGCCAGAACGGCCCTAGACCTTCCCTTGACGGCGGAGGAACTGGGTGACGCACTGGGACAACTCAACACTGGAAAGGCGCCCGGACCGAGCGGATTTCCCAGCGAATTCTACAAGAAATTCCACTTGCAGCTGGGACCGCACTATCGGCGGGCTTTAGAAGCAGCGCGGGAGTGTGGTAGCTTACCGGTGGACTGGCGACAGGCTGAAATCGTAGTCTTCCAGAAACCGGGCAGGCCTCCCGACAGACACGAGTCGTATCGCCCAATATCCCTAATCAACTTTGAAGCCAAATTGTTGGCCAAAGCGTTGGCGAATCGTCTCCTCCCGTATATAGTGGACTTGGTCCACCCGGATCAAGCGGGGTTTATGCCGGGTAGAGCGACAAGGCACAATATCAGACGTGCGCAGGTGGCAGTGGACGCGATGGGGGCGACTGAGGAACAGGCGGCGCTCCTGCTAGCGGACATTGACAGGGCATTCGACTCTGTCAGCTGGACTTACCTCTTCGCTCTTTTGCCGCGCCTCAATCTGGGTCCGGTTTTTGTCTCGTACGTCAGGCTGTTGTTATACACGGACATCACCGCCTCGGTGCGTATTTCGGGAGCCCTATCGGAGAGATTTCCGGTTGCTAAGGGGACCCGACAGGGGTGCCCCCTGTCCCCTTACCTCTTTGCGTTGGTCATGGAACCACTGGCTGCGTGGGTGCGCATTGATGCGCAGCTTCGTGGCTTTGTGTGGGGAGCGGGACTTTCGGACAGGATCGCGCTGTACGCGGATGATGTCCTTTTCTTTTTGACCGATCTTAATCGCTCGGGCCCTCGAATCTTGGAAATGATGCGCATTTTTGGAGACGTGTCGGGACTCTTCCTCAACCCGCGTAAATCGACCCTTTGGGTGCTGGGGGGAAGGTCCGAGGCATTCCCTTGGGCCTCGGCTCTACAAGAGGCGATCGGCGGCCTAAAATATCTGGGAGTTTTCCTGTCGGAGTCTGCTGCGATTGCATGGGAGCGTAACATACAGCCGGTATGGGACAGGGTTCAATCAGACATCAAAACTTGGTCGCGCATGCCTCTTAATATTTATGGCAGATCTGCAATTTTCAAGATGGTCGCACTTCCTAGACTCTTGTACCAACTGCAAAACCATCCACACAGAGTCGACCCGCAGTGGTTCCGTCGTGTGAATTCACTGCTGGGTCGGTTTTTATGGGCTGGGGGTGCTTCCAGAGTGGCGCTGCGGACTTGTTTCTTGTCCACATACTGTGGAGGTCTCGCAACGTCGGACATTCTATCCTACTACCAAGCCTCCAATTTGTTGGTTCTAAACGAATGGTGGTACGGTGGACATGGCGATCCGGCATACACCCTAGAACATCTTCTGATGGGGGACGCCTCGCCCCATACACTATTGTATTCGGCCAGGCAGCGGAAAAAACTGCCGCAGGCTACTCAGGTAGTATTCTTGATTTGGAGACAGGCGCTGCGCCGCATGGGCTGGTGGGGTCGGCTGACGGCCGAGACTCCACTTTGGAACAACGGACAGCTCCCTGCGCTGGCCTCGTTGCGGGGGTTTGGTGTTGGGACTCCATAGGGATCTCGTCACTTGGCCATGTTCTTACCGGGACTACCCTCAAATCCTTTCAAGCTCTTAGCGCCGAATTTGACATGCCCAAGACCCAATTTTTTAAATACCTACAGCTTCGTCATGCTCTTGCACCGAGTCTGGTGGGGCTGGACCGACTTCCTGAATTTAGCCCCGTGGAAGCTAAGCTTTTCATGGGAGACCTGGGAGATAAAAAAGTCTCCAAAATTTACCAAACGCTAGTTACGCATTGCTCCTCTTCCCTTCTGTCGTTGAAGGCCTCCTGGGAGATAGATGTTGGTCCTTTGGATGAGGATGACTGGAGGGAGGCGCTGGAGTCCCCCCGTGGAGCGGCTATAGCTGTGAGACTCCGGTTTATACAGTACAAGTACCTGCATAGGGCCTATTACACCAGAGAGAGACTGTGGAAGGCTGGCCTTATTGCTACCCCAGAATGCCTGCGCTGCGGGTCTGAGAGAGGCACGCTGATTCATACTGTGTGGTCGTGTGTGGGCTTGACCCGGTTCTGGGATGGAGTGTGGAACTGCTTGTCGGAAGTGCTGGGGTGGGATCTTCCTCGTACGCCCAGACTGGGTCTTCTACATATCCTGGATCAAGTGGGTGGTAACATCTATAAGCGTCATCTCCTTCTGCTGGGCCTCGTTGTGGCCAAGCGGGATTTGGCAAGGGCGTGGAAGAGTGACCGTGCCCCCCCGCTTGGCACCTGGAGGGCGGGCTTGGATTTCCTCATGGGGTTGGAATTGCCAGTGTTTGAGGCCAGGGGCTGCCCCCGGAAACATTATAAGATCTGGAAGCGGTGGGCAGACTACAGGGACCTGACCTTGGAGCCTCCCGTTGACATGGATGATGGACTGCCTACCGATAGAGATCTCGGGGCCTAGGTGGCTCCAGGACGCCTGTTTTGCTCTAATCTGTATGCTGCAGCTGATAGTGATCACGTGCACCGGGCTAGGGTGGGATAAGGGGTGGGTAGTGGGGGATTTTGGGGTTGTTGGGCCGGGGTAGGGGTGCGGGAGGGGGGCAAGTTGAAAGTTTAGGCTATTCATGCATTCTGTTGTATGTTGACCGCTGACAGTGTTCTCCTGATTCTGGAGAACTGTACCTATGATCTGCTTAAACTTCTAATAAACACAGTTGTAAAAAAAAAAACTCACGGAACTCCCGTATAGAGTCTCCTTAGATTTGCTAAGGTTCTTGTATATTCTCTTTAAGATGGAATAAGCAACATGGGCTCGTGGCAGGGGCAACCTTCACGCCCGACGTTATTCTGCTGAACGACTACCCGCTTGGAACCTACGCGTTCACATCCACCGCCCGAACTATTCGGGCGGTGGATGTGAACGCGTAGGTTCCAAGCGGGTAGTCGTTCGGCAGAATAACGCCGGGCGTGAAGGTTGCCCCTGCCACGAGCCCATGTTGCTTGCCATGTGTCTTCTTTTAAATCACATTACCACTTTTGGGCATTACTGTTTAGGCCCTTTGAGGAAAAGAACCCAATGATGATATTGGTCACCTACTTGTTTGGTGTGTGAGGGTTCTTTTTCCAACTCACAGTTCTTCGCACTACTGTCTTTGTCTTCCCTCTCCTTGTTTCCCCATTTTTGAAATTGGATGTGAGTTATAAGGTTTTGGGTTTTTGGGTATTTTCTGTATTTCTGTTGCTCCTTTGTTGTTTGATACAGTTTATCTCAGGGGCTTAAGAGCGATCTTGTTTAGCATTTTCTCTCTCATTGTTTTGATTACCCAGTATATTGAACAACAAATGTGGTGTATGACATAAGAGAGCTATGGTTACCACCTCAGAAACAAATGCAATACACATGCTTGGTACACAGCTGGAGCCAGGCGATTACTTGACGAAGGCCTCCTACTGAAGGAGTGGGAAAATTGTGATATATTAGCCCTGCAGGAAACTTGGTCGCAGGAAGAGATTCCGATGGTGGGTTACACCCACTATACAGTAACTGCGGAAAAATGCAAGCATTATGGCAGCGCAGTAGGAGGACTGATTGTATATGTATTGACAGCTTTAAAAATATCAATGGAACAGTTGAAATCTCTGTATCCCTGTATACAAATTGTAAAATTCTCAGATCAACACTCAAGTACAGGTAAAATGAAGCTACTAATTAACTACTAAACACAACTGAAGGCTCAAATAAAAAAGGAGAAAAATGCCCTTTTAAACAATATCAAGATTATGATGCAGTGAGCCGACCTGGAATTGAATAGTAACAAGAGATTTTATTTCCAATTGGATATTTACGCCGGATGAAGATGAAATCTTAGCAGCAGACAACTCGTTTTGGTGTGTTCCACAGCAACATTGCACAGGGATCTATCGTACGGACCGCATTGGTCAGCAACTAGTTACAGATATTGAATTCCAAGGTATGCGGGTCCTTAACGGAAGAGCCGACAAATATCGCCCACCGGAAAAACCTTATTACGGTCCAAGAGCGCATTCAACGTTAGATTTCCCACTTATAACCACTGTTCCCTCAAAGCTGTGCAGCTGTGCACGCGCGCACCTCAGTGCCCGAGAGCGTGCAGTGCTGTGTGTGTGGCGCACACACACATACCAAGAGCATTCACGTCACCGCTGCAGCGCGTAAAACAGGCATTTCGAACTTGCCTAGGAAGAGGCATTTAGCAAGTGCTCCCTCCCGAGGAGGGAACACTTGCTAAATTTCTTTTGTTTTCTAGAGTGAGGCTCTGGGGCTCATTGTGTGCTTTTCTTTAAAGTATTCGTGTTAATTGCAGAGCGTGACGAGCTGCAATTAACAAGAATGCTTTAAAAAAAAAAGCACACAATCTGCCCTGCAACCACACTGTAGAAAACACAAGAAATGCAGCACCAAACACAGCGTGTGCTTTTAGAATCACCTAAAAGCACATGCTGTGTTTGTAGACCTGCTGCATTTCTTCTCTTAATAGTGCTGGGCTGCGGGGTGATGGTGTGCCTTTTTGTAAAGTTTTCATGTTAATTGCAGGTCATGAAGGGCACTGCCATTAACATGAAAACATTAAGAAAGGCGCACAATCACCATGCAGCTGTGCTCTAGTAAGGGAAGAAATACAGCAAGCTTTCAAACGCGGTATTTGCTTCCAGGGACCAGGTGACATATATGCAGACCAACGGCGCGGACAATGAACATATTAACAGAAATAAAGTGATTATTGTGAAACGTGTTAGGAGGAGGGTGACGTTGCAACTCATGTTTCCCAGACCACCCCTTTCGCCTCTTTAATGGACGTGTAACCAAGATCCACAATGTTATTTTATTAGTATAGGGATGTTTGCGCTTTTGTCATTGAGAATGTTTTCAGCCTGTTCCTCTGTTTGAAACAATTGACATAACCTTTAAAAAATAGATTAGCTTGAATGAGGACGGAGGGCTTGGGATTGGGAAGGGAGGAAGCGCCACTCTTCGCAGCAAGAAAAGTTGAAAATGACAGAGGCTCAGGATATTGTTTGACTCCTGCCCAGCACTGTTTCCAAGGCATCAATACAGGGGTAGGTATTCACCCATGTAGACATTTATACTGAGGAAGAACTGTGCCCATCGGCAAGGAGCATAATGGGAGAGGAATGTTCACACCATAAAGAACTCAATTTAGGAGAAAATGTGCACCGCTGTAAAATGCTAACACTGGATAAGAGGAGCAAGGTGTTTGCATGAGTATAGGGAGAGTGGTGAGTCTTTGTGAGGTCAATGAATTGTTGCAAGCGTTCTTGAAATGTATGATGAAAATGCACCATTTGAACCCATTTTTTCTCAATTTTTCTTGTGAAATAGTACCAAACTAATAATTAGTCTCATAGTAACCCAGTCTCCATGGTTGATTCAAGCTCAATCGCTGCGCTCTCTCGCGCTTTCTCGCACTTTAAATTCAACTCAACGTTTTCTGTCTCACCACTTTTTAAAAGCACCAGCCACCACTGCCTAAGCTTAAAAGTGGAAGCACAAATCATTTGTCTCCGAGCCATGGATTTTCTGTCATCAGCACTTGTCCTCCGTTTTTCAACAAATGTTTTCTATATAATTCTGGTTCTGCAATATTTACCTCTAATAAAAGAGAGAGGGACCCAAAACCAAAGGGATGGGGTGCCAAGAATAGACTTTATGTCAAAATAGAGTTCCCTTTGGGCACATTAGATATGAGGACATCAACTTCACTGTCACACAATCGGACAACAGATATACAAACATAAGAAAAAATTCAAGCACATAAACTAAGAGCAATGCATAAGCTACAAAATTATGAAATAACGGTAATTTCCAGATAGCACAGTTTATTTGTACATAAAATTAATAAAAACAAATTAAGATCACAGTAAAATTGGGAACACAGAAAATATAACAGGAATGAATCAAAACATCAGTTCATCTAATCAGATTCATACACCAAATCAGGGAAGTACACACAAATCCTAAATCAAATATCAGTAGTACTATTCCCTCAATTTCATTTCAACGCGTTTCGACGGACAGTTGGAATGTCGCCGTCTTCATCAGGAAATATAAACTGTATTCCCAAGAGATCTGAAATTACATAAAATATGTCTTAGTGAACTCCCTAGGACATAATTCAGAACTACCCTGTACATCAAGCATTCCGAAATATCAGTTTTTGTTCAGCCCAGATATTGCTCTTAACATCAAGACAATCTAACCACAGTTTTTACAATAAAATGAGTAACACCAGTGAGACATTAATTACTAAATCATAATGATGACAACATATCTACACATCATGAACACAAACATTAATCACCATCTTAATTTTCCGCTGTTTCATTGCTACATCAATACATCATATAGCCTCTTTCCGCGATTTCATATCTAAATGCCTTTTAATTCGAATGTATTCTTAGTTGTGGCATTATTACTTTGTTCAACATGGTTCATCTTGGATACTAACTGGTGATTTTAATTACCAGCATTCTATATTTTTTCCTTAGGACAGGGGTATATATCTCCCTCTCACCTCCACGTTCCACAGTATAACCACTAAATATACATGGTCACTAACCTCGTATTACGAGACAATCACCAGAGTAAGGAGGTTTGTAGCTCCTATCTGGAACAAGAATCCCACTTAGGGATGAATAACAGAGCAGCTACTCAGCCACTGCAGGAAAAGAGGGTATAAAGTTGTATAAATTAAGGCCCTCTGTATCTACCTATGTCAATACACACAAGTCCCTTGATATTAAATAGGACCATACAGTTTGTCTTAAACTAGTGATATATGCAGGAAAAACTTACATCAAGAATAAAAGATTTAAACACCACTCCAGGATAAGACGAATAGTTATTTGATAGGTAATCTGCCTGTAAGGTAAGTATATCGCTTTTATTAGTTCGATATATTGTTTTTAAGAATCCATAAACTAGCTGTGCTCGCTGAAAGATACTTACACAAAGTGTATTTCAAATCCAGAATACTCGCGGTAGGATCCCAGCTTAATAGCACATATCCATATATCTACGACGCGGTTGTAACAAACACTGACAAACGAAAGTTGTATAAATTTAAACAGTGTTTTATTTTAAGAATTTTAGCGTTTCTCACGGACTGTTTCTGAGCTAGCCGACATTACTTACATCAATATTATCTTTTCCTGTGCGTATGTCTAATCACTGCACACGTTTTCCGGGCCTTTTTTGGGATTTCAATAGATCCTCAAACCGCCTCTATGAAACAAGATAAAAATGCAACCGCACTTATTTTAACATATGCACGGTAGAGAGGGGAGGTGGGAATCCCTATTCCTAACGGTGCATTCACATACCGTAAAGTGTATTGCTGCTCGCGTACCGCGGGTAATCTGCTCGTCTCCGTATGTCTAACCACTGCACACGTTTTCCGGGCCTTTTTTGGGATTTCAATAGATCCTCAAACCGCCTCTATGAAACAAGATAAAAATGCAACCGCACTTTTTTAACATATGCACGGTAGAGAGGGGAGGTGGGAATCCCTATTCCTAACGGTGCATTCACATACCGTAAAGTGTGTTGCTGCTCGCGTCCCGCGGGTAATCTGCTCGTCTCCGAATGGAAGCTCCAAGTGACGCCACTAACCGGCTTATATTCCCGTTAGCGCGCCATTTCCAATTACGGGGCCTACTCCCTGAACATAGAAGAAGGACACCCAGTAGTCCAAATGAAAACCCGGACTACAGACTAAATAGACCTAAAAATAGGTCAACACTGAGACGTGCACACTGCCGAGTATCCAAAAGTGTGAACTTCGGCACCGTGCATTGGTTCCAATTATACAGGTAACCATTAACGGTCAGTTCTCAATACTAACGCGCGTGCTTATGGATGTAGATTTTTGTTTATATCCATAATTGAATATATATACACCTCTTGTAAGGATATTATTTACACACGTAGTGTAAACACACATACTGGTAAGAAGCGCATTGTGCCACATATATATCACTTTTCCAAAAACCCACCGGCACTTAGTAAAACTAGTGCCCTCCAAGCTAATATTAATGGTCAGAGTCCACGATATTTCTACCAGGTAATACACACAGTTTGTATCTATTATTTCCACATGGGGATAAAGAAGGGGCGGATTACAGAGGCAAACAACTACTTGCCACCAATAATCCTTTCCCATTCTTCCCGAGAATTAAGTCCATGTCTGACTGTGTTAAGGAAGGATATATACCACTGTTCTCTGTTTTTGCGGGCATTAACCAAGTTACCACCTCTTTTTCCTATTTTTACCCTCTCCAGTATGAACCACTTGAACTCATTTTCACCATGCTGTTTTTCCCAAAAATGGGAAACAATTGGGGCAGTAATCTTTTTTGTTTTTACCGCAGATCTATGTTCCTGGAGGCGAGTCCTTACTTCCCTGCCCGTTTCGCCAACATAGCAGAGCCCGCAAGGACACTCCAGTAAATAGATCACACTCTTACTTCTACAGTTATTGTGAGTCTTACATTTAACAGTTTTCTCATTACAGGTGATTTCGGCTGCCACAATACATTGTTCACAAATGTTACACATTCCACATTTCGTGGTACCCACTATCTTTGTGTTGTCTAGTGTTCTCTGAGTGTCCACTGATTCCTCTTTATAAGTGTGCACTAGCAAGTCTCGCAGGTTCTTATTCTTTTTGAATGCAAAAAGAGGTTTTTCTAGGGCATTCTCCTCTTCATGATTCAAAATATGGCAGTGTTTGTTTACCACATTCTTAATTTGGTTACTTATATTCGAAAATTTACTCACAAACACTACCTTTTTTAACGGGCTTTTTTCTTTCTTTGTATTCTGTATCAAGGCTTCCCGATCATAGAATCTCGCTCTCTTCAATGAGTGAGACAACAATTTTTTGGGGTATCCCCTCTCTCTGAACTTCTTTTTGAGAACTTCTGCATGTTTATGGTAATCATTAATATCAGAACAATTCCTCCGCAGACGCAGGAATTGACTAAAAGGTATGTTCTCTCTTTGCGATTTGGGGTGGAAACTCGAGAAATGGAGAAGAGTGTTTTTCGCCATTGGTTTAGTGTAGAGTTCCACTGATAGCACACCCTCGGAGTTCTTGATAGAAATGTCCAGAAAGTCCACTCTTGTGGTACTATATGTAGAAGTAAATTTGAGATTCGGGTCACCCAAGTTGATCCAGCACAGAAACTCATCCAACATCTCAGTGGTACCTTCCCAAATAAAAAAGATATCATCTATGTAGCGGTACCAGCCCGCTACATTTTCAAAGAAAGGAGCCATCTCGTTCTCAATGTGTTTGGACTCAAAGTTCCCTACATATAGGCAGGCCAGACTTGGGGCACAGGTGGCCCCCATGCTGGTCCCTTTCAGTTGCCTAAAGTATTCATTTTTGAAAAGGAAAACATTATTTGTCAGAATGAGACGTACACAGTCAACAATAAAGTCTATGTTGGCTCCATCAAGATCTTGGTTGGATAGAAGGTCATATATGACCTCAACCGTATCTGCCTGGGGGATGTTGGTGTAAAGAGACTCAATGTCCATAGTGACAAGACACTGAGTCTCTTCACAAAATGGCAGCCCTTCCACAAGGGAGATAATATGGGCTGAGTCTCTCACATATGACTTAAGATTACAAACCAAAGGCCTCAGAAAGTGATCTACATATTTACTTAAGGGCTCAAGTAGGGAGTCAATACTACTTACAATGGGCCTCATAGGGGGATTTTGCCTATGCTTATGAACTTTAGGGAGGCCATAGATGGCAGGGGTCTTTGGCTCTGTGTTGTTTAGGAATCTAAACTCCTCCTCACATATATAGCCATCATCCAGAGCATTAGTTAAAATATTCAAGCATTCATGGGATATCCTTACGAGACTAGTCGCATTCGTACGGGCATAATGTTCCTTGACATCTAGCTTCTGAAGCATCCTCTCTTCATAGTCTAGAGTATCAAACACTACAACGCCACCACCCTTGTCTGCGGGCTTAATTGTAATGGAGTTGTCATTCCTCAATGCCTCCAGCGCTATTTTCTCATTTTTGGAAATGTTGAAAGATCGGGGTTTCTTATCATTATCTATCAATCTATGTATCCCGCTCTCCACTGCCGTTTCAAAAGCCTCAATATTCTTGCCCACCATGCCTAGCGTAGGTGTAAACACAGATTTAGGTTTAAGTCCAGAGATGTTTTCATGGACCCTATTCTCTCTATTTTCAAAAAATCGCGTTAGTCTGATTTTTCTAAAAAATGACCTAAGGTCCTTTTCTAATTGAAATTTATCTAGGTTGGTAGAGGGAACAAAGCTAAAACCTCTACTGAGAATACTTATTTCCACACTGCTCAGCTCCTTACTAGAAAGATTAATTACTGGTAGTTGGCTGGTCTCCAGTATTGTTTGCTCCGAGTGTTCAGATATTCCTGCTGAGGAGGTGCTCGGTTGTACTGTTGTTGTCGACCCCGGTTGAACTGGCCACGTCCTTGGTTGCCATTGTACCTCTGAGCCCTTCTTGGGCGTGAATCTAAAAAATGACCTTGGTCATGGCCATTCCTACCAATTTCAATGTCAGTACAATCTTCTTCCTCACTCCCAGAACCTGATGTTTCAGAAAAGGTAACCTGTTTGTTGCCCCCTCTGGAATAGATTTGCCGGTTTGGAGGTCTATCCCAGTTACCGTCATTTCTACTCTGGTAATAGTTTTCTCTTAGATAGGGGTATACATTCTCTATAGAGAACCGTTCTATATCCTTTTTTAATTTGTTTGTTTTTTTATTAAACAGGTAGTCACTGTATCCTTCGACATCTTTATTGATATCTGCTAGTTTCTTTTTTGCCTCCTCAAGAGCAGGACAATCTTTGAGCTCTTTTTCAAGTTTTTCAATCTCCTCTTGCTCAAGTATGATCAATCCTTGCGCAGTCTCAATAATAAGGAGCATCCAGTCTCTACTGCATCTATTAGAAATAAGTGTCCATGTTTCCAGGAATTTCCTATTCTCTGTAAACAGACCGGGCTCATTCCGAACCTGCAGACCGATTGGAATAATACCTGATTTAACATATTCAGTTAGAAAGTCTGCATGAGCTTCTGTACGTATGAGCTTCTTTTTTAGGTTCAGTAATTTTCCCCAGTTTTCTCCTTTACCTGACACTACTGTGATTCTGTTTCCCTTTTTGGTATTGATAATACGGTGCAGTTGGTCATCACTAAACCCAAAGGTCTTAATCTGATCCATTGCATGTTACAGATATGTAATAATATATAAAACAAGCAAACTCTCCAGCCACGAAGGGCCGTGCAATAAATCTCTAATAAAAGAGAGAGGGACCCAAAACCAAAGGAATGGGGTGCCAAGAATAGACTTTATGTCAAAATAGAGTTCCCTTTGGGCACATTAGATATGAGGACATCAACTTCACTGTCACACAATCGGACAACAGATATACAAACATAAGAAAAAATTCAAGCACATAAACTAAGAGCAATGCATAAGCTACAAAATTATGAAATAACGGTAATTTCCAGATAGCACAGTTTATTTGTACATAAAATTAATAAAAACAAATTAAGATCACAGTAAAATTGGGAACACAGAAAATATAACAGGAATGAATCAAAACATCAGTTCATCTAATCAGATTCATACACCAAATCAGGGAAGTACACACAAATCCTAAATCAAATATCAGTAGTACTATTCCCTCAATTTCATTTCAACGCGTTTCGACGGACAGTTGGAATGTCGCCGTCTTCATCAGGAAATATAAACTGTATTCCCAAGAGATCTGAAATTACATAAAATATGTCTTAGTGAACTCCCTAGGACATAATTCAGAACTACCCTGTACATCAAGCATTCCGAAATATCAGTTTTTGTTCAGCCCAGCTATTGCTCTTAACATCATGACAATCTAACCACAGTTTTTACAATAAAATGAGTAACACCAGTGAGACATTAATTACTAAATCATAATGATGACAACATATCTACACATAATGAACACAAACATTAATCACCATCTTAATTTTCCGCTGTTTCATTGCTACATCAATACATCATATAGCCTCTTTCCGCGATTTCATATCTAAATGCCTTTTAATTCGAATGTATTCTTAGTTGTGGCATTATTACTTTGTTCAACATGGTTCATCTTGGATACTAACTGGTGATTTTAATTACCAGCATTCTATATTTTTTCCTTAGGACAGGGGTATATATCTCCCTCTCACCTCCACGTTCCACAGTATAACCACTAAATATACATGGTCACTAACCTCGTATTACGAGACAATCACCAGAGTAAGGAGGTTTGTAGCTCCTATCTGGAACAAGAATCCCACTTAGGGATGAATAACAGAGCAGCTACTCAGCCACTGCAGGAAAAGAGGGTATAAAGTTGTATAAATTAAGGCCCTCTGTATCTACCTATGTCAATACACACAAGTCCCTTGATATTAAATAGGACCATACAGTTTGTCTTAAACTAGTGATATATGCAGGAAAAACTTACATCAAGAATAAAAGATTTAAACACCACTCCAGGATTTATTGCACGGCCCTTCGTGGCTGGAGAGTTTGCTTGTTTTATATATTATTACATATCTGTAACGTGCAATGGATCAGATTAAGACCTTTGGGTTTAGTGATGACCAACTGCACCGTATTATCAATACCAAAAAGGGAAACAGAATCACAGTAGTGTCAGGTAAAGGAGAAAACTGGGGAAAATTACTGAACCTAAAAAAGAAGCTCATACGTACAGAAGCTCATGCAGACTTTCTAACTGAATATGTTAAATCAGGTATTATTCCAATCGGTCTGCAGGTTCGGAATGAGCCCGGTCTGTTTACAGAGAATAGGAAATTCCTGGAAACATGGACACTTATTTCTAATAGATGCAGTAGAGACTGGATGCTCCTTATTATTGAGACTGCGCAAGGATTGATCATACTTGAGCAAGAGGAGATTGAAAAACTTGAAAAAGAGCTCAAAGATTGTCCTGCTCTTGAGGAGGCAAAAAAGAAACTAGCAGATATCAATAAAGATGTCGAAGGATACAGTGACTACCTGTTTAATAAAAAAACAAACAAATTAAAAAAGGATATAGAACGGTTCTCTATAGAGAATGTATACCCCTATCTAAGAGAAAACTATTACCAGAGTAGAAATGACGGTAACTGGGATAGACCTCCAAACCGGCAAATCTATTCCAGAGGGGGCAACAAACAGGTTACCTTTTCTGAAACATCAGGTTCTGGGAGTGAGGAAGAAGATTGTACTGACATTGAAATTGGTAGGAATGGCCATGACCAAGGTCATTTTTTAGATTCACGCCCAAGAAGGGCTCAGAGGTACAATGGCAACCAAGGACGTGGCCAGTTCAACCGGGGTCGACAACAACAGTACAACCGAGCACCTCCTCAGCAGGAATATCTGAACACTCGGAGCAAACAATACTGGAGACCAGCCAACTACCAGTAATTAATCTTTCTAGTAAGGAGCTGAGCAGTGTGGAAATAAGTATTCTCAGTAGAGGTTTTAGCTTTGTTCCCTCTACCAACCTAGATAAATTTCAATTAGAAAAGGACCTTAGGTCATTTTTTAGAAAAATCAGACTAACGCGATTTTTTGAAAATAGAGAGAATAGGGTCCATGAAAACATCTCTGGACTTAAACCTAAATCTGTGTTTACACCTACGCTAGGCATGGTGGGCAAGAATATTGAGGCTTTTGAAACGGCAGTGGAGAGCGGGATACATAGATTGATAGATAATGATAAGAAACCCCGATCTTTCAACATTTCCAAAAATGAGAAAATAGCGCTGGAGGCATTGAGGAATGACAACTCCATTACAATTAAGCCCGCAGACAAGGGTGGTGGCGTTGTAGTGTTTGATACTCTAGACTATGAAGAGAGGATGCTTCAGATGCTAGATGTCAAGGAACATTATGCCCGTACGAATGCGACTAGTCTCGTAAGGATATCCCATGAATGCTTGAATCTTTTAACTAATGCTCTGGATGATGGCTATATATGTGAGGAGGAGTTTAGATTCCTAAACAACACAGAGCCAAAGACCCCTGCCATCTATGGCCTCCCTAAAGTTCATAAGCATAGGCAAAATCCCCCTATGAGGCCCATTGTAAGTAGTATTGACTCCCTACTTGAGCCCTTAAGTAAATATGTAGATCACTTTCTGAGGCCTTTGGTTTGTAATCTTAAGTCATATGTGAGAGACTCAGCCCATATTATCTCCCTTGTGGAAGGGCTGCCATTTTGTGAAGAGACTCAGTGTCTTGTCACTATGGACATTGAGTCTCTTTACACCAACATCCCCCAGGCAGATACGGTTGAGGTCATATATGACCTTCTATCCAACCAAGATCTTGATGGAGCCAACATAGACTTTATTGTTGACTGTGTACGTCTCATTCTGACAAATAATGTTTTCCTTTTCAAAAATGAATACTTTAGGCAACTGAAAGGGACCAGCATGGGGGCCACCTGTGCCCCAAGTCTGGCCTGCCTATATGTAGTGAACTTTGAGTCCAAACACATTGAGAACGAGATGGCTCCTTTCTTTGAAAATGTAGCGGGCTGGTACCGCTACATAGATGATATCTTTTTTATTTGGGAAGGTACCACTGAGATGTTGGATGAGTTTCTGTGCTGGATCAACTTGGGTGACCCGAATCTCAAATTTACTTCTACGTATAGTACCACAAGAGTGGACTTTCTGGACATTTCTATCAAGAACTCCGAGGGTGTGCTATCAGTGGAACTCTACACTAAACCAATGGCGAAAAACACTCTTCTCCATTTCTCGAGTTTCCACCCCAAATCGCAAAGAGAGAACATACCTTTTAGTCAATTCCTGCGTCTGCGGAGGAATTGTTCTGATATTAATGATTACCATAAACATGCAGAAGTTCTCAAAAAGAAGTTCAGAGAGAGGGGATACCCCAAAAAATTGTTGTCTCACTCATTGAAGAGAGCGAGATTCTATGATCGGGAAGCCTTGATACAGAATACAAAGAAAGAAAAAAGCCCGTTAAAAAAGGTAGTGTTTGTGAGTAAATTTTCGAATATAAGTAACCAAATTAAGAATGTGGTAAACAAACACTGGCATATTTTGAATCATGAAGAGGAGAATGCCCTAGAAAAACCTCTTTTTGCATTCAAAAAGAATAAGAACCTGCGAGACTTGCTAGTGCACACTTATAAAGAGGAATCAGTGGACACTCAGAGAACACTAGACAACACAAAGATAGTGGGTACCACGAAATGTGGAATGTGTAACATTTGTGAACAATGTATTGTGGCAGCCGAAATCACCTGTAATGAGAAAACTGTTAAATGTAAGACTCACAATAACTGTAGAAGTAAGAGTGTGATCTATTTACTGGAGTGTCCTTGCGGGCTCTGCTATGTTGGCGAAACGGGCAGGGAAGTAAGGACTCGCCTCCAGGAACATAGATCTGCGGTAAAAACAAAAAAGATTACTGCCCCAATTGTTTCCCATTTTTTGGAAAAACAGCATGGTGAAAATGAGTTCAAGTGGTTCATACTGGAGAGGGTAAAAATAGGAAAAAGAGGTGGTAACTTGGTTAATGCCCGCAAAAACAGAGAACAGTGGTATATATCCTTCCTTAACACAGTCAGACATGGACTTAATTCTCGGGAAGAATGGGAAAGGATTATTGGTGGCAAGTAGTTGTTTGCCTCTGTAATCCGCCCCTTCTTTATCCCCATGTGGAAATAATAGATAAAAACTGTGTGTATTACCTGGTAGAAATATCGTGGACTCTGACCATTAATATTAGCTTGGAGGGCACTAGTTTTACTAAGTGCCGGTGGGTTTTAGGAAAAGTGATATATATGTGGCACAATGCGCTTCTTACCAGTATGTGTGTTTACACTACGTGTGTAAATAATATCCTTACAAGAGGTGTATATATATTCAATTATGGATATAAACAAAAATCTACATCCATAAGCACGCGCGTTAGTATTGAGAACTGACCGTTAATGGTTACCTGTATAATTGGAACCAATGCACGGTGCCGAAGTTCACACTTTTGGATACTCGGCAGTGTGCACGTCTCAGTGTTGACCTATTTTTAGGTCTATTTAGTCTGTAGTCCGGGTTTTCATTTGGACTACTGGGTGTCCTTCTTCTATGTTCAGGGAGTAGGCCCCGTAATTGGAAATGGCGCGCTAACGGGAATATAAGCCGGTTAGTGGCGTCACTTGGAGCTTCCATTCGGAGACGAGCAGATTACCCGCGGGACGCGAGCAGCAACACACTTTACGGTATGTGAATGCACCGTTAGGAATAGGGATTCCCACCTCCCCTCTCTACCGTGCATATGTTAAAATAAGTGCGGTTGCATTTTTATCTTGTTTCATAGAGGCGGTTTGAGGATCTATTGAAATCCCAAAAAAGGCCCGGAAAACGTGTGCAGTGGTTAGACATACGGAGACGAGCAGATTACCCGCGATACGCGAGCAGCAATACACTTTACGGTATGTGAATGCACCGTTAGGAATAGGGATTCCCACCTCCCCTCTCTACCGTGCATATGTTAAAATAAGTGCGGTTGCATTTTTATCTTGTTTCATAGAGGCGGTTTGAGGATCTATTGAAATCCCAAAAAAGGCCCGGAAAACGTGTGCAGTGATTAGACATACGCACAGGAAAAGATAATATTGATGTAAGTAATGTCGGCTAGCTCAGAAACAGTCCGTGAGAAACGCTAAAATTCTTAAAATAAAACACTGTTTAAATGTATACAACTTTAGTTTTTCAGTGTTTGTTACAACCGCGTCGTAGATATATGGATATGTGCTATTAAGCTGGGATCCTACCGCGAGTATTCTGGATTTGAAATACACTTTGTGTAAGTATCTTTCAGCGAGCACAGCTAGTTTATGGATTCTTAAAAACAATATATCGAACTAATAAAAGCGATATACTTACCTTACAGGCAGATTACCTATCAAATAACTATTCGTCTTATCCTGGAGTGGTGTTTAAATCTTTTATTCTTGATGTAAGTTTTTCCTGCATATATCACTAGTTTAAGACAAACTGTATGGTCCTATTTAATATCAAGGGACTTGTGTGTATTGACATAGGTAGATACAGAGGGCCTTAATTTATACAACTTTATACCCTCTTTTCCTGCAGTGGCTGAGTAGCTGCTCTGTTATTCATCCCTAAGTGGGATTCTTGTTCCAGATAGGAGCTACAAACCTCCTTACTCTGGTGATTGTCTCGTAATACGAGGTTAGTGACCATGTATATTTAGTGGTTATACTGTGGAACGTGGAGGTGAGAGGGAGATATATACCCCTGTCCTAAGGAAAAAATATAGAATGCTGGTAATTAAAATCACCAGTTAGTATCCAAGATGAACCATGTTGAACAAAGTAATAATGCCACAACTAAGAATACATTCGAATTAAAAGGCATTTAGATATGAAATCGCGGAAAGAGGCTATATGATGTATTGATGTAGCAATGAAACAGCGGAAAATTAAGATGGTGATTAATGTTTGTGTTCATTATGTGTAGATATGTTGTCATCATTATGATTTAGTAATTAATGTCTCACTGGTGTTACTCATTTTATTGTAAAAACTGTGGTTAGATTGTCATGATGTTAAGAGCAATAGCTGGGCTGAACAAAAACTGATATTTCGGAATGCTTGATGTACAGGGTAGTTCTGAATTATGTCCTAGGGAGTTCACTAAGACATATTTTATGTAATTTCAGATCTCTTGGGAATACAGTTTATATTTCCTGATGAAGACGGCGACATTCCAACTGTCCGTCGAAACGCGTTGAAATGAAATTGAGGGAATAGTACTACTGATATTTGATTTAGGATTTGTGTGTACTTCCCTGATTTGGTGTATGAATCTGATTAGATGAACTGATGTTTTGATTCATTCCTGTTATATTTTCTGTGTTCCCAATTTTACTGTGATCTTAATTTGTTTTTATTAATTTTATGAAATTACCGTTATTTCATAATTTTGTAGCTTATGCATTGCTCTTAGTTTATGTGCTTGAATTTTTTCTTATGTTTGTATATCTGTTGTCCGATTGTGTGACAGTGAAGTTGATGTCCTCATATCTAATGTGCCCAAAGGGAACTCTAGTCTGCAATATTTACAGCATAATGCATCATCTGCTGCATAATGTGACAATTTTAACTAAAAAATTGTTTGTAGCTCAAACGGATCAAATGTTACTAAAAAATGTGACTAGTGTGTCTGCGAAGACGACGGCCCTTTGCAAAGGTTGACTGATCACGTTGTCACTGCTGGATTAGTATGTCACCGGTGTAGCTACCACCCACCGGTGTCTCCAAGTTTCGCAGCATGTGTGTGCTTCTGGTCACCAAAAGGGTGGTGTGTTTGTGGGAAAACAGCAGGCAAGACCCGCTCCATGGATCACCCACGTGATGGCTGGTACCCCCAGAGTTGACTCACAGGAAGGCTGATTGGTGCACAGCTAATTGATCTGTTAAATTCTGTCCTGCCTGCTCAGCGCTGTTCATGAATATTCTATCTCTGACGCATAGCGTTTTAAATTTGATGGCGCAGTTGCATGCTCATATATGTTAGACAATTTTAGCGTGCTGGTGCTGCCTCATTGGCAATGTGCCTCAATTGCAGTATTGTCAGAGGGGAGCTAGAATACATGACTAATGTTTTTAATGCTGTGATGCGGACACTAGCATTAAAATGCGTTAGTCGAAAGCCTGATGCGGCCCTACCCTAACCAAGCCCTGAAACTGCAAAAAGTAAACAGCGTTATTATAACTTTATTTTTCCTGCTCAAAGAGAGCATTTGTTAAAGTTTTTGTTAATCGCAGCACCCATCATGAGCTGAAATGAACATGAAAACTTGAACAAATGCACACAATCACCCCGTGGCCCAGCTCTATTTAGAAAAGAAATGCAGCAACATAGCTGCCAAGGTTTCAAATTGATATGCGGGATAGTTTCAAACCTGCCTTAACACCGTTCACGTGCATCTGTATGTGAGGAAATGCACTGTCGTTTCACTTTTTTAAGCTAAGGTTTGGAGTGATATTTGGCGTTGCACCCACACGCACGTGTGGTTACTGGCGCACATAGCCTTGGTTGCAGTGCACATAGACCTTACACTGCCGCACACAGACGAAAGAAATTAGAGGGAACATTGCTTATAACCCTTCCTTTGTTGCCAACATTAGCTCGCTTCTACATCGAGTATACCACCTTGAGTGATCACTCAGCACAGCACGTCATCTTTAACTTAAACACACCAAGGTATCATCTTACTAATGCCCCAGAGGGTGAAATTACCTCAATGAATTTAAAACATCTGAAATGGACAAATATAGACAAAACAGATTTGTCTTTAACAATAAAGAGACTCTTGGCAGAACAAACAACAGAACCCATTAATAGAATACAAGCTTGGTTGAAATTGTTAAATACATTATCAGAAACAATGAAAGACTCAGAAATTAGGATTAAAAGTTATGAACAGACAAACAATCTACCAAAAGATCTGCAAATGCTAAGGAAAGAACTAAGAAAAGCACAAAGGAAACTGCGATTGGATAAATCCAAGGGGTTATGCTGGAAAACATTTCAACAACAGAGAAAACACTTCAAAAAAAGAATATGGGAATTTTAAAAAGTGAAAGCCGAGAGTTTCTGGTCTAAACTAATCTATAATGTAAGACACTCAACTCTGAGTGAATTCTGGCAGACAATAAACAACCTATCAAGACCTCGAAAAGTCTTAACATCGTACATACAAGAGCAGGAATGGGTTAATTTCCTCAGGGATGAATTTAAAGAAAAACAACTCCAAGACATAGACACTTGCCAATTACCGACTGTGAAGCAGACTATTGGGAATGAATTGCAGTCATAGACCAAGCAATCGATCTACACAACAGAAGAAATAACAAACATAATAAAGAAAGGCAAAAGTGACGGAGCTCCTGGCCCAAACGGCATACCCAGGCTACTTTTAAATATGATTCGGAGTACTAGAGCTCGTTCCTAGGGAAACTTTATACTTATGTAGAAATTAACAATCAAATCCTAGAAAGTTGGCAGGGATCAATCATTACCCCATCTACAAAGGAGGTAACGGATCCAGTCCAAAAATGTATAGGTTATTCGCCTTACAGGACGTTGAAGCCAAATACTTTGCCTCACTAATCCTTAAAGACCTAGCTGACTGGTCAAGAGAATATAATCTAATACTAAAAAATCAAACAGGATTCAGGAAGGGCATCGGAACTATCACA
The DNA here is from genome assembly GCF_964261635.1 of Lissotriton helveticus. Classification (NCBI taxonomy): domain Eukaryota; kingdom Metazoa; phylum Chordata; class Amphibia; order Caudata; family Salamandridae; genus Lissotriton; species Lissotriton helveticus. The sequence continues at coordinate 379,948,397 of NC_136061.1, read as the reverse complement.
AATATTCTGTCCATTTCCCTGATTGCCGAAAGATGCATAAGCATAAAACAGGATCTACACCTGTGTTACATTGACTTAAAAGCTGCCTTCGACAGCGTAGACCGGAAACTCATGTGGTCTAAATTAAAATCCTGGGGTATACTGGATAGAATATTGAAGGGTCTACTGCTGTTTTATACAGATACCTGGGTATGCATGAAGCTTGGAAATGGAGCTAGACTATTCAGGAAAGTGTATACCAACACAGGACTGAAACAGGGGTGCGTACTGGCTCCGCAACCTAATTCATTTATTCATCTCAGACCTTTCGAGAAAATTAGACGGAATTATTTCACATTCACCAAAGTTGGGAAAACTACAATTGTCGCATCTTGCTTACGCAGATGACATCGTCCTTTTAAGCTTGACTAAGGTAGGTTTGACAAGACTACTAAATGAAGTCTCTGAATTTCTGACGATAAATAACCTGGAAGTAATTCTTTTAAAAAGCAAATCTAGGCTTATTACGAATCGAACAGCCTCCAATTACAACATTAGATTAAAAGGTAATCTACTGGAGAACGTATCATGCTACAAATATTTGGGATTTTATATCGATGATAAATTATCATTTCGAGAAGAGAAAAAATATATGACGCAGCGAGCAGGAGCCCTAACATTTACCCTTAAAACACTTGCAAAAAACTGGAGGGATCGTCTTTGAAACCATTATTAATGACAATTAATGCTAAAGCATTGGCAACACTATCATACGCAGTGCTGCAATGCGTAGGAAGGACTCAGAAACCCTAAACAAACTAATAACAAGCTTTTACAAAAAGGTTCTTCAGCTCCCGAAGACTGCCTCTCCGGCACAGTTGCACCTGGAGTTCGAGTTACTGAACGAAGTATTGGGCCGACTCTACGCATTAAAGTATGGTATCAGATAAAACAAAATGTAGAGGATAATAGTATAAACACATTTTTATGGCAAGAAATGGAACCGGATAAACACTCGCCAGCCTATAACATGCGTTTAAGGTTACCTGCACAACTGAGCTCTGGAACAAACATACGCCCAACCAAAAATTCAAATTAACACTAAATAAGGCTGAAACTTCCACTCGCTGCTGGTTGATAAAGGTATTTTGTCTACAAGAACTTATTCTTGGACAGTGATCAATACCTTTAAAACACTGAAACAAGCGGCCTATTTGGACTCTACTTTCTCTATCTACATAAAAAGAAAATTAATAACATTAAGGTTTGGACAGTTCCCTACTCTTGCGAATGCCCCTTATTGGATACATAAAGAAAACGAAAACTGCCGGCATTGTGGCTATAAAAAGGAAGATTTGGTAATTTTGTATGCCACTGTAAGATACTGCAACCAGCACGAACTACAATATTACAGCGAGCATTCCTGGACAGAGGCATACAGTTGTGTAGGACAGCTATAATAAGAGGACTGGATTCCACCGACCCCTAAATGAATTGGAAATTGATTATGTTTTTACGTGTTCATGAACAAGAACTGAAAGCTAAATCTGAGCATTGATAAAACATGAAGAATACTTTTACAATTATATATAATTGAAGACATTTTATAGAAATGCATCTTTTACGCAATTTGCTCTTTTTCTAAATAGTGTTTGTAATATTGTTATGGTTTTAATTAATTGAACAATAAATACATTATTATTATTATTATTATTATAATATTATAATAAACTGCAGTATATTCCAATGCTAATTTACCAAATTTCTAATGTTTTTCCACCTCATTTATCAAAACAACATGAAGACAATGAGAAAAAACCTACTTGAAGCACACAATCCTACTTTCTGCTGTATAATACATGAAAAAATACAGAAATTGAAGTCATTGCTGCTAGATGTGCAATAATTCTGAATACTTAAGTAATAAGGGAGACTGGCTCCTTAATAATCCAGCACCGTTCCCAATTCCATCATACCTACTACAGACATTGCTGGAGAACAACAATTATTTTGATAGAACTCAACTTTAAATTACTCCCCAAGACCCTGTGTGAGGTCAAAACGAGTCTTTTGTGTCTGCCTGAATAAGCACTGCTTGGAAATCTTAACCGGAGTGGCTCTTCATCCTACCTTAGTGGTGACATATTTTGTTGGTATGTCTATGTGTATATATCTTACTTATCAAAACATCGCCAGTTGAAGACGCATTTGAAAAGCAGATCAATTCCACTCATTCTTTATTTGAAAGGAAAACAGTGTTTTCATTCAGATGCATGTCATTGCTTTGGGAACTTAGTCCCAATGCACAAAATGGTGGCCACAACTTTCTTCTTAGGTTGCGGCCAGCCAATCACAGCATTGCTGTTGGAGTGTGGATCCACTAAGGATCTGCGTCTCTATATATACATAAATCTTTTTAATAACAATATTAGTTGGACGCATAAAATAATCCAAAATACAATTGTATAATTCACTCTCTTTATTTGAGATCTAGGTCTCTTGTTTTTAGACTATATGCCCTCATTAATGATAATCACATTAGTACCAAAAGGCAATGCTCACATTAGTATACCAACAGGGCAAACAAGTGACATCTTTCCAGGGATACAACATAAAGATTAGACAAAAGTATAACCAAACTAGTATTCAGTCTCTACTTGGTTGAGCCAGCTTGAAAGCTTGTTTCGCAGCAGACTGTGCCGCTTCTTTGTGGCTGAAAAGAGATAACAGTTATTTTCATTCTATAATTAAAATCATTAGTACTTCATGTACCAAAAGTTGGCTAAATCATACATATACATCAACTCCATCACATAAGTAATACGGGGCATTAGACATGTTATAGCTATTCTACCCAAATAACATAAACACTTACATATTAAACATACTTAACATTTTGATAGGTAAATTTATTTATAATAATTTAAGTTCAAATTGCATAAACTCAAGGGAAACTGTACTACAGTTGGCACGACTCCCTCAAATCTATCACTCTCTTTGGCCTATTACTTCACTTGCTTCACTCACTTAGTTTCTTGTGTTTGTATTGTTTCATGCAAAATGTATTCTCAATGAATAACAATTCTTAAATTAAGTGTGGATACATTGGATGTTCAAAGAGTTCCAAATGGTTGCCCTAGTTCTCTGTATCAACTAAGCACCAAAGTTCTAATTGAATACTAAACTGCAGCTGTGTCTGTTACAGAGTGCTGTAAGCTTAACACAGATTCCAAACCTTGCCTCTATCAAGGTTAGAGCAGATGAGCATGGATCAGGATTACTTTGTGGTACTTTCTCAAGATAAAACCAGAAAATTCAAACCAAATTGACCGTGCTACTTGATCTACATCAACAGAAAAAGTGTGAACAATGAAAGATTTACAATGTAACTGGATAGGCAGTTGGAAACAATCAATAAAGCGGCCTCAATCATCTCAATAATGACAATCAAAATATCCGAACAAAATGGAGTCTAAAAGCATATAGCAGGATCCCATGGTCCTAGGCTTGCTGGTGTGGTTGCAGTATACACAGAGCTAAATGGAAATACATTCTCCTGTCAAGATATCTAAAGACAATACCTTTCAGGCTGACAAGTTTCTAAGGAGACCGAGATAGGAATTAATACTCCTGCAATGGTAATCATGTTACTGGTAAAACCGGAATAGAGCCTTTCCAAAGAACAATAAAAATACTGGGAAAGGACCAGCGATGTTAATCTTAATATAGTGTTTGCCAAATCTACTGGTGTAAATGCTCCTTCCTGTCAACAGTGCCACTTTTAATCTCAACAGGACAGGTATTGGGATAAACAGAGATACATAATATGACTCTTTAAAGGATATTGTATGTATGTATGTATGTATTTATTTCTTATATAGCACAAACCTTTCACCCTACGGGTATCTTGGCTCTCAGATTGTCGCACAAAGCCCCCATTACAGTAACATGGTCAGAGAGAAAAAAGGGAACTGGACTTAGCTGCCTCTAGGAAACAGCCAGGTTTTTAAGCTTTTCCTAAACGAGGTCAACGTGTTAGACTGTCTAATCTGGAGTGGTAGCTCGTTCCAGAGTCGAGCTGCTGACACACTAAAAGCCCAGCCTCCCATCCTTGATCGCTTAAATCTGGACGTCGCCGCTAGGTTTAGCGAAGAGGAGCGAAGCGTCCTCTTAGGCTGGTACCAGTTAAACTTGTTAGAAAGCGGCCTTGGGCCTGAATTGTGTAGTCCATTAAACACTATACACATAGATTTAAAGCGAATTATTTCACAAATTGGCAGCCAGTGTAGCTCTTTCAGAGCCAACGAAGTAGAAGAGCGACGCTCCCAGTTCAGGGCTAATTTAGCCGCTGTAGACTGGACTCTTTGTAAACTCTGAATGATATACTGCGGGGCTCCCAAATACAGAGCATTACAATAGTCCAGTCTACTAAGTATCAGACTTCTGACCACCAGGGGGCGAGTCTCACTCGGGAGAAAAGGTAGCACCTATCGCAACATTCGTAGGAGGACCATACAGACACTGATTGTCTTGTTGGCTTGGGCCTCCATCTGAAAGTTATCCTCCACCATAACCCCTAAGTTCCGTACCACCTTAACCGGAGTCAGAGGTTCTTCTTCCGATGTAAGTCTGAACTCCAGTGGTAGGTGACAAGGTAGGGTGTTACCCAGGCAGAACATTACCTCCGTTTTACCACCATTAAATTGAAGGTAGTTTTTCCTAAGCCAAACGGAGGTATGACGCATACAGTCCTGAAGGGTACTCAACGACACCGCTTGCTCCCCCTCCAGGGAAAACACCAATTGGGTGTCGTCGGCATAGTTAACCAACTCAATCCCAAAAGATATAATCAGGGGGAGTAGAGGACGCAGATAAATATTGAAAAGGATAGGGCTAATGGACGAGCCCTGAGGCACTCCGTGGGGGACTGGTGACTTATTTGATGTAAATGGTGTTAAGGATACTGTCTGTTGTCTGCCCGACAGATAAGACTGTAACCATTGAAAAGCCATCCCGTTCAGCCCGGTCTCTGTTAGCCTCTCCAACAAGATACAGTGGTTCACCGTATCAAAAGCGGCTGACATATCCAATAATATCAATACAGTGGGCTCTCCATTGTCCGCACGCCTTCGAAGACTGTCCATGACCGTTAATAATGCTACTCCGTGCCATGTTTTGCACGGAAGCCAAACTGGTCCTCATCCAACAGGTAATTTTTCTCCAAGAAGTCCGAAAGATCCCTGCTTACTAATTTTTCCAAGACCTTTACTGGGAAGGGTAAAAGAGATATAGGTCTAAAATTAGCAGGGGCACTAGGGTCCAGCGATGGCTTTTTGAGCAGGGGGGTGACCATTGCATGTTTCCAAGCATCCGGCACCACCCCTGCCTCCAATGATTGGTTGCATAACTGATGTAGCCAGGGTAAGGTTGCTTGTCCCACTTCCTTCCATAACCTCGGGGGAAAGGGGTCAAGGGGGGAGCCAGAAGAAACCTTACATACTAGACTGCGAAACACTTCCTCCGTCAATCCGGTAAATTGGCTAAGGGAAGGTTTCAACCCCGGCTCTTCCTTATGCTCCAGTGGCACAGTCTCCACATTAACAGTAGTTGACTTTTGGAGGTTACCGATGATTGTAGCAATTTTCTCTTCAAAAAATGCCGCTATCTTATCGCAGAGCTTCTGCGAGGCAGTCACCTTATTACTCATGCATTTCGGATTAGAAAGTTTCTTAACAATGTCAAAGAGGGCCTTGGTGCAGTTAGAAGATTGTAGAATGGAGGCGGCATAAAACTCAGCTTTAGCCTTAGCAGTGCCTCTTTTATATTCCGCCTGTAGTAGTTTTAGGGTGGTTTTGTCTGTGTCGGAATAGAATTTCCTCCAGATCCGTTCCGCCCTCCTACATTTTAAATGAAGCGATATCAAATCCTCACTGTACTATGGAGCCGACGGCCTCTTCTTCACTTTGCGTTGTTTCACTGGTGCTAGAGAGTCTAATGTCTCGGTTACTAGATCATAGTATTGTTGGTAATTACTCTCTACCGAGGTGGAGGGATCGAAAAGATTTACCCTAGAAAATGTCTGGGTTATCGTATCTTGTTTTAATTTAGACCAGTCTCTGTCTTTCCGGCAAGTTGACTCCTGCCTCCCGATCATGCTAGATCTGGACACCACTCTGTGAAAAAGTATGAGTGAGTGGTCTGTCCAGTATTGTGGCAAAATATCTATCACTTTTGTTTCAGCCTGATTAGCATATAGGAGGTCAAGAATGTGACCCCCCTCATGAGTAGGGGATTGCACTAATTGTCTCAAATTGAGACTGTCTCTCAGATAGCCGGCCAGGCACCCATTGTCCCAGAGATTAAAATCTCCCAGGATCAGTACTCTAGAGTGGGAAAGGGTCAAATTTGTAATGGTATTTAACAGCTCATGGTACTGAGTGTCTGAGCCTGGGGGTCTATAACATAATAGGGCTGAAAAAAGAGTGCCTCTAGGCTCGTAAGCTGAGAAACCCAACAATTCAATTCCTGCCACATCCGCGACCTGCAGGTGGCGCAAATTCCAGTTATCTTTGTATATTACCCCAAGCCCACCTCCTCATCCATTGTTCCTGGGCTTCTGTATAATTTTGTATCCTTCTGGACATGCGAGGCCTATATATGCGGTGGAATGTACACTTGACCATGTCTCGGTCACAAAGAGAAAATCCAATTTCATATCATCCACCAAATTGGCCACATCTTGGTAATGCTTTACCATAGATCTACTATTAATCAGACCACACTTTGCATACTCAGTTACAGAGTTTTTTGTATAAAAAGTCTGCCCCGGAGTAGGGCAATGAACTGAATTCATGCCCTTACCGATCTCCCACAGTTGTTCCCTCGAGAAGACGCGTCTATTAGCCTCTGGGATTGAAACAGCAGCATGGGTGGCGCTGAGCGCAGTCGGTGCGCTGACGGGCGCAGACGGGCTTTCCTCTGGCGATCCTCCGGCGTGCCACCGGCGCGCTCGCTGCGCGTGAACGCTGCGTGCTTGCATACCACGATTTAAATAGGCAGTGCTGTCTGGCCACTAGAGCGTCCCTGAAGATGGCGCCCAATAGTGTCCCAACCTACCCCCAATATGGCGAACAAGGAGCAGATTGGCTCGCCCTAGTGCCTGCAAAGCCGCAGGGTGGAAAATGATTAAAGTGCGGGTAAGAGGACCACTACATACAATTTTTAAAACAAGTTTGACACTTCAACTAATTTTTCCTAATAACACAGTTAAACCAAATGTCAGCATGTGCAAATGCGCAACAATAGCAGCAGAGTTCTGGGTTGCTTCCAATCTGTCTAAACGCATGCAGTGCGTGGTGACAATATGCTAAATCTTTATTGTCCTCTCGCTTGCATACCGCGATTTAAATAGGCAGTGCTGTCTGGCCACTAGAGCGTCGCTGAAGATGGCGCCCAATAGTGTCCCAACCTACCCCCAATATGGCGAACAAGGAGCAGATTGGCTCGCCCTAGTGCCTGCAAAGCGGCAGGGTGGAAAACGATTAAAGTGCGGGTAAGATGAGTACTACATACAATTTTTAAAACAAGTTTGACACTTCACCTAATTTTTCCTAAAAACACCGTTAAAACAAATATCAGCATGTGCAATTGCGCAACAATAGCAGCAGAGTTCTGGATTGCTTCCAATCTGTCTAAACGCAAGCAGTGCGTGGTGACAATATGCTAAATCTTTATTGTCCGCGCGCTTGCATACCGCGATTTAAATAGGCAGTGCTGTCTGGCCACTAGAGCGTCCCTAAAGATGGCGCCCAATAGTGTCCCATCCTACCCCCAATATGGCGAACAAGGAGCAGATTGGCTCGCCCTAGTGCCTTCAAAGCCGCAGGGTGGAAAACGATTAAAGTGCGGGTGTGAGGACCACTACATACAATTTTTAAAACAAGTTTGACACTTCACCTAATTTTTCCTAAAAACACCGTTAAAACAAATGTCAGCATGTGCAAATGCGCAACAATAGCAGCAGAGTTCTGGATTGCTTCCAATCTGTCTAAACGCATGCAGTGCATGGTGACAATATGCTAAATCTTTATTGTCCGCCCGCTTGCATACCGCGATTTAAATAGGCAGTGCTGTCTGGCCACTAGAGCTCCCTGAAGATGGCGCCCAATAGTGTCCCAACCTACCCCCAATATTGCGAACAAGGAGCAGATTGGCTCGCCCTAGTGCCTGCAAAGCCGCAGGGTGGAAAACGATGAAAGTGCGGGTAAGAGGACCACTACATACAATTTTTAAAACAAGTTTGACACTTCACCTAATTTTTTCTAAAAAAAACACAGTTAAATCAAATGTTAGCATGTGCAAATGCGCAACAATAGCAGCAGAGTTCTGGATTGCTTCCAATCTGTCTAAACGCATGCAGTGCGTGGTGACAATATGCTAAATCTTTATTTAGCATATTCTGTAGTTGCATGTGAATTCTCTTGTTATTAGCTATCCCAAGCTAGAATCAAATACACTTCTCACCACATTGTTCTGAAGGAATCCTTATTCTAATTGAATTAATCCAGTAGCGGATGGTATCAGGGCTGAATGGCGGTGAGGCGGGTCCCGAACGACAACAACAAAAAACAAATAAAAAATATCTTACCTGCTGCATCACCTCCCTTCTGTGGACTGGGAGCCTCTGCCTGCTGCCTGCAACCTGGCAACGCAGCTCAGGTAGGAGACCGCTTCAGTGCACATGACGGTTTGGCCGGCTAAACCCACATGCGCACTGACAACAGTGCCCACCACTCCTCATCCGTGACACCCTCCGGGATGGCCCTGTCCCCAAAACCCATCCGGGAGAGAAAAATTAGATGATAATAACCCTGGTTTATTATCATTTTATTTTTAAATTTTTGCAGATGCTGGGGGGTGGGGGCGACGCTCCTCTGCCGTAGCAGAGGAACCGCCGAAGAATTCATCTCAAATATTCGTCCAGTTAGGTTACGTAAGATTTTAATGTCCAATGATGATTAGTAATTAATCTATTCAAAATGAGAATATATTGCAATTTTGAAAAACGTGATCGCAAGTTTTAATAAGTTAGAAAACTAGAGTAACACATCAGTGTTAAGATGCTCACCTGGACGATTGGAATCGCTTGTCACGCAAACGTGAAACAAACTGGCATGTAAGAAAAGGGGAGGGGGTTCTCTGCACACGAACAGAAGTAAATTAAAAAGAAAGTATGTGAAAGTTTCTACTATTCTAACTTTGCCCAGTTTATTGTGTCATTATTAGAGTTAAATTCTTACCTTTAATAAATATAGAGTCTTCTCCAGGCTGTCCATATTGATCCTCTGCTAAGGGAGACATTGAAGTTTTCCTCTATATATATTGGTAGCAATAAGTAATAACGAACAACACTTGATTTACATTTCAAATCTCAGGATTCAATGTAAGACCCACATTACAACGCTGATTCATTTTGCTTCTGAATAGCTCGTGTACAGGGTGAATAATAATTATAAAGTAATGAGAACACAACCCAAAAGGCTCCCTGGTAATAATCAAAAGGCAATTGTTGGCAAACAAAATTAAGAACAATTCAATAAGATTTCAAAATATTATTGTCACAATTACAAACCTAAAAATACATTTTTGTTAGGGACCGAACCTGCATTACATACTGTTAGGACCTTCCCACACTGTGATGTGCTGCCGTCACTGCGAGCATCTCCTATTTATAATTCAATGAAGTGACAACAACACACACACACACACGCACTAACACACACACACACACGTGACACAAGGAAAGAGTTTAAATAACATATTCCAGCAGAGTCATATGAGAAGTTCCTATGTACAGTTACTTGTGCATCAAAAGTACAACGTGAAATTAAAACTGTCAAAAAACAAAGAAAAAAAGAAATTTTAAATAAATAAAATTGCTGCTACTCTCACTCGCCGAAGGATAAGAAAAAGAAAAATACTGATATTAACTATCCAACTATAATAATTTAAAAGAATTGTTGCACCAGAATACACCAGGTACAAGTTACAAAAGAGGAGCAAAGAACAAAGGGCCCCACTAGGATGGCGGGCGGAAAACCACCCCAACTGCCATGGAGGGGGGAACCAACCGCCCGCCGGTACTGCGGGTAAACCGGCGGTCAAATTAGGATCAACTGCCAAAAAAGACCGACCGCAGCTGTAGCGGGCAAACCAAAACCGCCCGACGCGGGCGGTGATGTCCAAAAACAGACCGCTGCGGCCAGAAATGCTGCGGAAAAGCTACATCCCGCCGCAAGCAAAGCGGAGACACCGCATGGGAAGTTAGTATATCTCCGATGGTCCTGCGGTACGATCCGCTATTTCTGACCGCCGCAGTCGCGCACAGGAGTGAAAGGGAGAGACAGCGGAAGAGCTGCAGCATAGCCACCGCTACGGACGTGGCTAAAACACCGCACCAATGCCAACTTAGCACAAATCAAAGTAGCCATGCCCTCCAAATACACAAAACACATACCAATGAAAAAACAAATGCAAAAAAAAACATACAATTCCCAGGACAACCCCCACAACACACCTGACGGCAAAATCCCTTTTGGACACACCCACACAACTGAGTATAAAACCAGCCCCTTTACTGACCACAATCCTTTGCAACACTCCAGCAGAGAAGGGCATACACCAGATCTGACAGGAGAGGCAAAGGAACACAGCACACACTCACCACCACCACTACCACCATCACACCAGCACCAACTATCCCCCAGCAGACAGGACAAATCACACATCAACACCATACCCACCACACACACCCCTGCACCCACAAACACTCCAAACACCACGCACCATGGCAGCACAGAAAATGCCCAAATTCACAGAGAGTGAGTTGACAGTCATGCTATATGAGATAGTGAGAGTGGAACCACAACTGTTTGGTAGCCTGGTCCAACAGACCCCATTAGCCACAAGGACACAAGTATGGTAAAGGATAGTACAAAGGGTCAATGCAGTAGGGACCACCCCGCAATCCAATAAGGAGATCATGAAGCGGTGGCATGATCTCAAGAGGGTTGTCAGAGAGAGGAGGAGCAAGAAATGGGAGCTGGCTAACCGGACTGGCAGTGGTTCTCCCATCCCACAGAAAACATTCACACCATGGGAGGAGAAGGTGCTTGCCATACTGCATCCTGAGAGTCTCACAGGAGTATCCAGGGGAATGGAGGCTCGTAAGTACAAACAAATGTTAACCAACACACTGATGTGTACTTTCTTGCACAACCCAAACACCATTGCATTGTTCACCTTCACCTAACAGGTAGGTAGCCATCTTGCCTGGGAGGCCTGTTTGGGTGAGGGAGGCCTTTCTTACTACTCCCACCATGCCCCCGGTCCCACCCCTAAGCAGGATGTAGCACTCCACCCCACCCAGAAGCATGTGTCAGCCATTGCACTGTTCACCCTCACCTTCAGGAAGGGAAACATCATTTACAACGCAACTTTTACCACGCAGTGCCTTTACAACGCGGTATTTACAACGCAAACCATTACAACGCATTGCGCTGGGGGGTGCTCTAGGATAGGGAATAGATTTAATTTACTATCCAACACCTTCCCTACTATCCACGGGGACTGGAGTTGGAATAGTAAATTAAACTATTCACTATCCCGCATCCCAAAGCGCTATGCGTTGTAAAGGCATGCGTTGTAAATACCGCGTTGTAAAGGCATGCGTGGTAAAAGCATGCGTTGTAATGTCATACATCCCTACAGGAAGGTAGCCATCTTGCCTGGGATGCCTGTTTGGGGAAAAGAGGCCTGTACCACTACTCCCACCATGCCCCCTGTCCCACCCCTTAGCAGGATGTAGCACTCCACCCAACCCAGAAGCACTTGGGAGCCATTGCATCACCTTCATCAAACTTACAGGTAGGTAGCCATTTTCACAGGCAGGGTGTTTGTGGGTGGGAGACCTGTACTACTACTCCCACCATGCCCCCTGTCCCACACCCCAGCATCATGGAGCACTCCCCTCACCCAACTTGCACTGTTCACCAAACAAACTTACAGGTAGGTAGCCATCTTCACAGGCAGGGTGTTTGGGGGAGGGAGGCCTGCACTCCTAATCCCACCATGCCCCCTGTCCCACACCCCAGCAGCAAGGAGCCCTCCCCCACACCACCCAGAAGCACTTGGAAGCCATTGCAGTACACCATACAAACTTACTGGTAGGTAGCCATCTACACTGTGCTGGCTGTTTGTGGGTGGGAGACCTGCATCACTACACACTGCACCAATTGCATGCAATGCATCGATACCTGACATATATGAGTAATTGGTGTTCCTCTGCACCATGTAATTACGCCCAGTATTGCACTCAACAATAATAGTGAAGATCTCCCAATTGTGTAGTGTACAGTCAATGACACCCAGCTAACAGAATCCTTGCACAGTGCCCAACATTGGCCATTCCCCATCTAATCCACAGGTGATGAAGAACTCACTGCTGAGGACAACAATGACCAGCAGAGCCAGTCTCCACCCCCGGTACATGGACTCTTGGATGTTGACTCCCAGGATAGTTTGGACGATGAGCACCAGGCCGGCCCATCTGGTGTGCCAGGTACCAACAGCTCCCAGGCCCCCATCCTCCCCACCACCATGTCTGCTGCAACAACAACAGCACAGCAGATCCCTGCAGTCACGGCCTGTGCCTCCACCACTGCCACCTCCACCACCACCAGGACCACCAGTACCACCTGCAGCACCCTCCCTCTCCCAGGGGATGACCAGGAGACACCAACAACTGTGGAGGACAGGGAGAATGTGCGTGGACCCACAGTAGCGAGGCAACAGGTCCATGGCAGCAGGGCAAGTGGGAGGGCCAGGGTCACACCCAGACCTCAGAAGGTTGGCACACCATCCCTGGACCACTTCACCAGAGTCATCGGGGCATATGAACAGGTCCAGGGACAAAGTGGCCGGTCTGATGAACTATTACGTGAGCTCATCCTGCTGATGAGGTCCATCGACACACGTATTGGACAAATGGTGGACCTCATGGCCCAGCAAGTGGCATAACTGAGGGACAGGCCTGCGTCCCAAACAACCCTCTGTTGTGCTGCAGGATGACGGTGCACCATCCTCCCCTGCGACCACAGAAAGGGGTGAGTCCTCAGACGCCGCAGGCCATGCAGCAGGCCCCCCCCCGCCAAAGCGATCAAGGGGGCGTCCAAAGAAGAGCCTGGGAGTCTCTGGAGGCAAAGCACCAGCCACACCGCAGTCACAGAGCCAGCCCTGATGGCAACCCTCTTCCCCACTGCATTGACTGTTTGGACTGTCCTTCCCCACACTGCCTTCTGAATGGGACCTATCTGTTGGACTGGGTCACCACATCCATGTAATTGAGCTTATATAGCGCACAGCTACCCGCAGTGGGTTTCCCGGCACTTGCTTAGGGAACCCTTCCTGGTATTCCCCTGTGAGATAGCAGGGTATCCACAAGGTGAAAGTCAGGCATCCCGCCGAGAGGGGCCGTTGTGGAGATTAAGCAAGCTATTGCCCAGAGTCGCAGAGTGTGAACCCATGAGTCGAGGAGGCACCGGAGCGAGAATTATCGAGTCCGTGGAATTTTTAGCCCAAGACCCGCCGAGGCGGGGAATTGAACCCTGGTCCAGGACCGATCTCAGCTTCCGGGTCTGCTGCCTCTAACCCCTGAGCCACACTTCTCCATGTAGTGTCTGCTCTTGCAACTCATCTACCATGACTGTCAACTCACTGCTCCATCACCACATTTGTGTAAATATGCCCGCACCCCTCACATGTCAACTTTGTAAATAAAATACCTTACACACTTCAATTGGTGCAGCTTTGTCTTTAGTGTAATTTGTCGAGTGCATGATTACGATGCCTCGCTTTTAAAACCGTTGTTTTGAAAATAACTCTGCTACATTTGCACATTGTTTTGTTGGCTCCTATCTGTTAGAGGCTTGCCGCTCCTCGCATCTCGCTACTTCTGCCAGCGCCCCGGTCCACCACGGGTTTTCCCACTTCCTGTGGAGGGCGCAGGCAAACATTCAGAGTCTCTGCCCTCATTGGTCACGGAGGGTCACGCGCTGCTCTGCACTTACGCGCCACCCTATTTAGGCTTCATGTTCTGCCCAGTGCTTGTTTGCTGTAATTTGTCGAGTGCATGATTACGATGCCTCACTTTTAAAACTGTCATTTTTAAAATAACTCTGCTACATTTGCAGATTGTTTTGTTGGCTCCTACCTGTTAGAGGCTTGCCGCTCCTCGCATCTCGCTACTTCTGCTAGCGCCCCAGTCCACCACGGGTTTTCCCGCTTGCTGTGTAGGGCGCCGGCAAACATTCAGAGTCTCTGCCCTCATTGGTCACGGAGGGTCACGCGCTGCTCTGCACTTAGGGGCCACCCTATTTAGGGTTCATGTTCTCCTCCGTGCTGAGCGGACGCGTGCAGCGGGCGTGCGCCGAAGTCGCGCCTAAGTCTAGCCTGTCTGCGCCCGTCCGCGCTGAGTCTGCGCCAGGGGCCAGAGATAATGGCTCCCCCCTGTCCACTCTCAAGTAAGTGCCTATTACTCTACACAAACGCTTTTGGCTTTAAAACTCCTTAAAAAGCCCTGCCATCACACTCTTTGCCCTGAGGCATTCTTGGTTTCACCTAGTTGTAGATGCAAATATAGCCGCTCTAGAAAAGCGAATACCCTGAAGGTGCAGCCGTCCACTGGTCTGTCCAAGCCCCCTTCCACCCGGGTTATCGAAGGGGGCTTTCTTATTAATGCAAGATCTTTAATCAAAAACAATATTGCCTTCAGGGACTTTGTCTCATTGAGGAAACCCTCCTGGGTGTTCATTACTGAAACCTGGGCGTCGGAATCCTCAGGTCCTGACCTCGTAGATGTAATCCCTAATGGCTACGCCCTGACAAGGATGGGTAGAATTGGTCGAAGAGGAGGAGGGTTAGGAATACTATACAAAAACTCCTCTACCTGCCGCACTGAATGTCTCTCTACTCCTTCAGATTCATTTCAGGCCATGTATTTGTCCATTAATTCTACTCCCTCAGTTTCCTTCTCCGGCCTCCTATTCTATAGGCCGCCAGGTCCCAGATCTGCTTTTAGCCAAAACGTGATCAAGGTGCTAGAACCTTTTATTGATAGGCCCAATATCACCATTCTAGGTGATTTTAATTTCCATCTGGATAACATGAGCTCCAGGGACACCCTTTCTTTGGTGGAAACTCTGGACGCATGCAGCCTTACACAGCTTGTGGCTAGCCTTACCCATCTGGCGGGCCACACGCTTGACGGAGTCTTCTCCAATGACTCCAGACTGAAGGCAGGCACCCCTATTCCGCTTGCCTGGTCCGATCATATGGCTGTTCCTTTGGAGTTTAAATACCACCACACTGCTCCTTCCCTTCCGGATGCTAGGAAATGGGAACTTAGAATGAATTTTAAGGGGATTAATAACAAAGCACTCTCTCCATTCATGAATAGACTAAGTTCCACTAAAATGAGGGATACCAATTTAACTGCTCTTGAATTTTCAAACACCATCTCTGCGGGTTTGGACATCCTGGCCCCCGCTAAGCAGCACTACTCTGCTAGAAAAAGCCTCAGCCCCCTGGTTTTCAGATAGGCTTAGGCTGTTGAGGCAGGGATGCCAAAAACAGGAGAGGCTCTGGCGGGCTCGTCTCGATCCCGCGGAGAAGGAACAACATAAACTTCTCCTAAAAGAATACAAACTAGCCATTATTGAAGGAAAGAGGGCCCACTTTGCTAACTTGACTGCCTCCCTTAACTCCCCCAGAGACCTTTTAAAGATTATAGACTCCCTTTTTTCCATCCTAAAATTGTGGATATCTATGACACCCTTGAATCCCTTAACCTTGAGCTAGGTTCCCCTTCCTCCCCTGCCCTTCCTACAGTGGGGTGTCGGGCGGATGGACCCTCTACTAGCCTCCTGAATTTTCCTCTCCTCACCCCCGAACGGATCAATCAGCTTCTTGATAACACCAAATCTGGTTCCCCTCTGAACCCTTGTCCGCTTAAGGTCCTGAAGGCCTGTAGGGAAGTGGTTATTCCTACCCTTTTGGAGGTGATGAACTCTGCAATCATGGAGGGAATCTTCCCTCTCTCATGGAAGATGGCGGTCGTCAAACCCCTCCTGAAGAAGGCCACTCTTGACCCGGGGGTCTTGAAAAACTTCCGGCCAATCTCTCTTCTTCCTGCCCCTGCAAAGATACTTGAATCACATCTCAACCGCCACCTCAGCTCCTTTTTGGATGATTACACCCTCCTATATGCGTCACAACATGGCTTTAGAAGATCCCACAGTACCGAATCTGCCCTTACTATGGTCATTAACATTATACGCTCGAAGGTCGATAAGGGCTATACTACCCTCTTGGTCCTGCTTGACCTCACGGTGGCCTTCGATACCCGTCTCAGGGAGATAGGAGTCGGAGGTCCGGCTTTGAGCCTCTTGGCCTCCTTTCTCAACCAAAGAGAACAAAGGGTGAAGTTGGGCGAGTTCCTCTCTCCCTCAAAACCTGTGCAGTGTGGGGTCCCCCATGGCTCCTCGTTAAGTCCCACTCTCTTTAACATCTTTGAGGCCCCACTTGCCAGGGTAGTGAGATCTTTTGGGCTTGAGGTGTTTTCGTATGCCGACGACACCCACATCATGGTCTCTCTCACACAGTCTGTGAGTGATTCTGCCCTGCACTTCAGGAACTGTATGGAGGCAGTCTCACACTGGATGATCCAGAACTTCTTGAAGTTAAATGGGGAGAAGACAAAGGTCTTGATCTTCGGGGGCAATCAGGACATCTGGTCAAGTGACTGATGGCCAGCTTCCCTTGGGGACTATCCCCTTCCCTCTCAATTTGCTAGGAATCTGGGGGTATTGATAGACACCTCACTCTCTATTGACCATCAAGTCAGCAGGACTATTTCTACCTGCTGCGGTATCATCAGGATCCTTAGAAAGATCGCTCACTATCTCTCCACTGATGCCCGGAAGCAAGCCACCGTGGCACTCGTTTCCTCAAGACTGGACTACTGCAACGCACTTTATGTGGGTATCAATAAGAACCTTATCCATCGCCTGCAGATTGTTCAGAACGCGGCGGCTAAGATGGTCCTCAATCTCCCCAGGCTCTCCTCAGCATCATTGGCCAGAAGAGACCTGCACTGGCTGCCTATCCAGTCTAGGATTTATTTTAAGATCCTCTGTCTCTCTCATGGGGCTCTGTATGGTTCTGGCCCTGAAGGTATCAGATCCCTCCTCCACTCTTATTCCCCCAGTAGAGCTCTCCGCTCATCTAACAAAAATCTTCTCTCAGTTCCCAGATTTACAAAAGCAACATGGGGAGGTAGAGCCTTCTCTACTTTAGCACCTAGGCTATGGAATTTACCGCCACCCGAACTTGCAGGGCAACCTTCCCTTGTGCTTTTCCGTAAAGCATTAAAAACTTGTTTTTTTTGTTGAGGCATACCCGTAGTAGTGCACTAGAAGAATTACAGACTGGACCACCTGTTTGGCGCCTTGATGCCCTTGGGCTAAGTTGCGCTGTATAAATCTCCCTTCATTCATTCATAGTGCAATATTTACCGTTTGGAAAATGTCCATGATGTATCCAAAAGATGTACTGTATGTAGGCCTGGATAATTTTGAGGCACCTAGTGTCAGAACGTACCTTTTATCTTCAGACTTGCACAGGAACAGAAGACTAGAGCACGACCACCTCAGTTATAATGGCGGCCATCTTGGAATTCCGTTTTCCTACCAAATGAGTCCATTTATTACTCCTTGGGCAAAGCCAAAAAGTGAGCCATCTTAGTAAATGCATCCACTACCACCAGAATTGTGTTATAGCCCTGACTAGTAGGTAAGTCCACTATCAAATCTAGTGTGACTGTGTGCCATGGACCTGAAGGTGTGGGTAAGGGTCGTAATAACCCTTTTGGAGCCAAACGTTCCGATTTTCCCTGTGCGCAAACTTCACAAGATTTGACATAATTTTCGATGTCAGTAGTCATTCTGGGCCACCAGTATTGCCTCTTGATTAACTTTTCTGTTTTTGCCTTTCCTTTATGTCCTGCTAGAATACTGTCATGACATTCATACATCACTTGATACTGTAATTCAAGAGTTGGTACATACAAAGCTCCATGGTGATAAGGCAGATTACCTTGAATTTCTCTTTCTGGTTCTTCTTCTACCTAAGTGTGCATTTCTTCCGGACTCAATGCTTGAGTAATTAATTCCTCCAGTGCAACAGGTATAGTTGAACAGATTATCTTGGAAACTGGAATTATTGCTTGATCTTTCTCCAAAGATTTATAATTTTCAGTGCTCAATCGAGACAGAGCATCAGCCTTCCCATTCTGGGTTCCTGGCCTGTAGGTGATGACAAAATCATATTCAGTGAAGTACAACGACCATCTAAGTTGCCTTGGTGTTAAAGTTGTGGCTGACTTCAAAAACTTCAATTTCCTATGGTCAGTGAAAACTGTCACCTGATGTCTGGCTCCCATAAGATAATGACGCCACTCTTTGAAAGCATCTTTTATCGCTAACAATTCCTTTTCTGTTATAGTGTAATTCTTCTCGGCAGGGGTCAATTTTCGAGATCGATAGGCCACTTGGTGTAACTGCCCTGTCTCCTTATGTCGTTGGGATAGCACTCCTCCAATGGCTTGATCCGAAGCATCCGCCTCGACATAAAATGGCTCAGAAGTGTCGGCATGTAACAAAACTGGAGCCGAGGTAAAGCTCTTTTTTAGCAACTTGAAGGCTTCTTCCGTCTCATTAGTCCACTCAAAACGGACTCCTTTCCTTAGCAGTTTAGTGAGAGGGAGAATTGTCTGTGAAAATTTGCTAATAAACCTCCGGTAGAAGTTTGCAAATCCAATAAAACTCTGGACCTCTTTTACACTAGTTGGCGATTTCCAATTCATAACTGCTTGAATTTGACGTTCATCCATATTCATTCCAGCTGCAGACAGTATGAATCCCAAGAATTCCACCTCAGAGACATTGAAGGCACACTTCTCAAGCTTCACAAAAAGTCGGTTCTCTCTGAACTTTTGTAAGATTGCTCTAACTTGTTCTGGATGTTTATTCAGATCATTGGAATAGATTAGTGTTAGAATTCCTGAAGGATGACAGGACTCAGAAGATAGGAAAGATGCTTGTTTAATGACCATCCACTCTCCTCACTGGAGAGCACACCAACATTCCACGGGGAGCTTTAGGGTGGAAGAACCCAACAGGGGCAGAGGGGTAGGGGTGGACAGAATGTACCAACAAGACTAATTGTAACACATCTCCCTTTCTTATAATGAGGACCAAATAACTCCAAAGAACAGGATGTGAAAGTGGCTAACAGCCGGCTGGAAAATTGCCAGCAGGGAACAGCAGAAGTAGTCAGCAAATACATTATGGTTGTACATTTACAATGTTGTCAAAACTCCACCATTGACCATTTTCAAACTGGACAACATTTTTAAGCACTTTAACAATCTTGCTAGGAGAGTGAAATTTGCTGAGAGTGGTACCTATCTTGGTGTTCCTTCTAGCTTGCGCCATGTCTCCCACCTCCCACTTTCGAACCTTCACACCATGCTTTTGGTCGTACCACTGTTTGTATTTGGTTTGATGTTATCTGACCTTCTCTCCTGCCTCCTCCAAATCTACTTCCCTGACACATCCGCCATTTCCTCCTCAACCACTTCGTAGAGGAGGAGGAATTGCTGTTCTTTTTAAATCATCTTTTTCCTGCTCTACTAAACTGCTATCAAGGCCAGGAGATTGCTTTGAGGCACTCTATTTTTGTATATTGTGCGCTCCATCTGTCTCTTTTACTGGGATACTTATATACAGGCCACCTGGCCCTAGGGCGAATTTTTCTCTACATTTACTCGGAATCCTAGAACCTTATTTTGGAAAATCCTATCTTTCCATCTTGGGTGACTTTAATTTCCATCTCGATGATATCAGCTCAAAGGATACCTTGACACTAATTGAATCACTCGGAGCCTTTGACCTTGTTCAGTTGGTGAGTAGCCCAACCCACAAGGCTGGTCATATCCTTGATGGGATATTTTCTAGTGACTCCAGGCTATCTATCGGCTCGCCTTTGCCTTTGGTCTGGACAGATCATTTTGCTGTACCGTTTGAACTTGTTCTTTCCGCCCCCCCTTCAGCCAATTCTGTCACTACCTCTTTTACTCTTAGGAGAAACTTCAGAAATATCACCGATGATACTATTGCTTCTCATATTCGGACTTTAGAACCTTTTTCTTTGAAGGATGCGGATGAGGCTGCTCAAGAACTTACGGACTCCATTACTAATGCTGTGGAAAAGCTTGCCCCCGCCTCCCTTCGATATGTAGCCCGGCAGAAACCTACTGCACCCTGGTTCTCTGAACACCTGAGACTTTTAAGGCAGGGTTGTAGGAGCAGTGAGAGAAGATGGAGGAAATCCTGGGATCCGAAAGATCGAGAGGCCCATAAGTCCGTTTTACGGGACTATAAACAGAGAGTTATAGTGGAGAAGCAGGAGTATTTTACCAATCTTACAGGTTCCCTAACTTCAGCAAGGGAACTTTTCAAAATTGCTGATTCACTATGCTCTCTCCAACTCCCTGATCCCGTAGTCAATTCTCAGGATCTTTGCAATAACATCTCTGACTTGTTTCACAGTAAAATCTTGGACATCCACTTCGCTTTAGAAGCTCAAAGTCACTCCTTGGATAGGGATACTCCTTCTGTTATAGCTAGTTTGGACACCCTGGGTGAACGCCCTTCCAAACTATTTAGGCAATTTCCTCTATTGTCTTTGGAAGGACTGAATCTCCTACTTGATAGGACGAAATCTTCCTCCCCTACGGATCCTCTACCATTAAAAATACTGAAGGAGTGCAGAAATAGCATTCTCCCTCCCATGTTGGAAGTCATGAATAGGGCTATCATTCAGGGTTCCTTTCCACCTGTATGGAAGAAGGCTATTGTGAAGCCTCTCCTAAAGAAACCATCTTTGGATCCTGGCCTTCTCAAAAACTTTAGGCCAATCTCTCTGCTCCCGGCCCCTGCAAAAATATTGGAGGCACACCTCAACCATCATCTCTCCACTTTTCTTGAGACCAGCGAGTATTTGGATAACACACAGCACGGATTCAGAAAGCATCACAGTACTGAATCCGCACTCACTGTCGTAGTTAGTAACATCCGACGCAAAGTGGATAGTGGCCAAACCACGATACTTGTCCTATTAGATCTCACAGCCGCGTTCGATACCCTGTCTCCCGCCATTTTAACATCTCGGCTCAGGGAGGCAGGGGTTACTGGGCCGGCCTTGAATCTTCTCAACTCCTTTCTCCTTGGTAGAGAACAGAGAGTAAAGCTTGGAAATTTCCTCTCCCCTGCTAAGTCATTGCAATGTGGGGTGGCACAGGGGTCGGCCCTTAGTCCGACCTTGTTTAACATCTATGTGGCCCCCCTTGCTAGACTAGTAAGATCGCAGGGGATGGAGGTGGTGTCCTACGCCGATGACACCCAGATCATGGTGTCTCTGGCTCACTCCTCTGTTCATACATCTGCCATCAGCTTTAGGTCATGCATGCAGCATGTAGCAGACTGGATGATCATCAACTCCCTAAAGCTAAATGGTGATAAGACAGAGGTCCTGGTCTTTGGGAAGGACCAAGATGCTTGGTCGAGCGAGTGGTGGCCTCTATCTCTTGGCATCTGCCCCACTCCCTCCCAATCAGCCAGAAATCTCGGCGTGATCTTCGACACCTCACTCTCCATGAAGCTCCAAGTAAATAGGACTGTGGCCACGTGTTGGGGTGTTATTAGGATCCTAAACAGGATCCGTAACTATCTTTCTCTCCAGGCCCGTAAGCAGATTGTAGTCGCCCTTGTTGGCTCAAGGCTTGATTATTGCAATTCCTTGTATGCGGAGTCCAACAAGGGTCTTATCCATCGACTACAAATAGTGCAGAATGCAGCAGCGCGTTTTGTGCTGGCCCTTCCCTTGGCATCTTCAGCCACGACTGCTAGGAGAGAGCTTCATTGGCTCCCTGTCCAGCACAGAGTCTCTTTTAAGATTTTATGTCTTACATACAGAGCTCTCATGGCTGGTACGGATGATGCACTCGGGTCTCTGCTCTCTCGCTATGTAAATGTAAATGTAAATGTGCTGGATTTGTAAAGCGCACGGCTGCCCGTGAGCGTCCCGGCGCTTGCTTAGGGAACCCTTCCTGGTATTCCCCTGTGAGAAACCCCGGCAGGGTGTCCACAAGGTGAAAGCCAGGCATCCCGCCGCGAGGGGCCGTAGTGGAGATTAAGCAAGCTATTGCCCAGAGTCGCAGAGTGTGACCCCGTGATTTGAGTAGGCACCAGAGCGAGAATTGTCGCGTCCGTGGAATTTTTGAGCCCGAGACCCGCCGAGGCGGGGAATCGAACCCTGGTCCACGGTCGATCTCAGCTTCCGGGTCTGCCGCCTCTAACCACTGAGCCACGCTTCTCCCAACCAGATCTCTCCTATCTGCTGGGTTATTTCAACTGGTAGTGCCCCGTACACGGCTAGCCAGATGGGGAGCAAGAGCCTTTTCTGTTGTTGCTCCTAAGCTCTGGAACTCCCTTCCAATTGAGGTTAAATCTCTACCCTCAATTGATCTGTTTAAAAAAGCCCTGAAGACATGGTATTTTATTAAAGCCTATCAATGATGGACTGCTGAATTGATCTGCGAGCTGTACTATTTGTTTTAGGCGCCTTGACGCCCATTGGGCAAAGTTTGCGCATGACAAAACTCACATCATTCATTCAACGGGGATTAAACTTAGTACACGGTTCCCTCCCACGTAAGGACACGAAAGGAGAGACCCCAGTTACTCTATTGGGTGACGTATGATATGCCCACAGACATTACCTCAAGGAGTTTTCTATGTCATGTCCATTGATGGCAGCTAACTGGATATTTTCTTTAATGACCCTGTTTGCCCTCTCCACCAGACCATTGGCTTTCGGGCAATACAGGGCTGTGGTTTCATGCTTTATGTCCAAATTTGTCAGAAATTCCTGCATTTCCTCAGAGGTGATCTGTACCCCATTGTCAGTGATTAATGTGGAAGGTATACCTTCCTCATAGAACACCTCTTTTAGGAACTGAATCACCGATTTGGTGGTGATGCTATGCACAAACATTTGCTTGATTCAGTGTGAAGTATAATAAATCAGAACCAACATGAATCTCTTTTGCACACCCAGATTCTGCATCGGCCCAATGATGTCCATTGCCAACTTGTTCCAAGGCTTGTTCTGGACACTTACTGGAGACAACGGAGACTTGTGTATCACTTTAGACTTATCGCTTTTTGCACAAGCACCACACTCCTTTACAATTTCTTCGGCCATGGCATCCATTTTTGGGTACCAGAAGTTTGTTCTTACTCTTGCCTTGGTGGCACTACGCCCAAGGTGGCCTTCATGCGCCAAGTCAATGACTCTCTTCCGTAGTTCCTTAGGGGGTATCACCCTATTATTGCGATATACCTTCCCTCCAATGACACTTAGTTAATTTCTGATTTCCCAAAATTCATCAATTCCTGCTTCAACCTCTTTCTTCCTGTTCGGCCATCCTTTTCTAACGTGCTCTTTTAAGGTACTCAGTTCCTTATCCTTCTTCATGCCATCTTCCCACTCCTTTTCCGTGATGGAAGGAAAATCCATCATCATTATTGGACTGTCAAGAGTTTCCTCAGGGACGCCTACCTCTGGCAAAGGTGATCTTGAAAGGAAGTCTGCAATTTTATTTTCCTTGCCCGGCACATGCTCAATCTTGAAATTGAAATGTTCGAGTCCTAGAATCCATTTGCTGATGCGCGGGGTGCAATTCTCCAGGCCTTTCACAGAGAATATAAACGTGAGTGGCTTGTGCTCAGTCCGTATCGTGAACCTCAAACCCCATAGAAAAAACTTTAAATGCCTGACTGCCCAAAAACACGCCAAGGCTTCCCGTTTGATTACGGAATAGTTCTTCTCGGGTGGAGAAAGACTCCTGGACGCGTAGGCAATAATCTTCTCATCATTACCATTTTTCTGGACTAGGGTGGCACCCAACCCATAGTTTGAGGCGTCAGTTGCAAGAATGGTTTTCTTTGACGGGTCAAATGTTCCCAGGGCTGGGTAGTTGATTAAGTGCTCCTTTAAGGCATTCGCCACCACCTCCTGCTCTTCATTCCACACGAACTCTTTGTTTTTCTTTAAAATCTCTCTCATGGGTTCCACTTAGTAGCAAAGTTGTCCACATACTTGGACATATATTCCATAAGCCCCAAGAAAGACTTGAGCTCCTCTTTGTTTCTCGGATTGGGAGCTTCCTTTACCGCTCGGATCAAGCTGCTCTTTGGCCTAAATCCTTCTTCGGAGATCGAATGACCCAGGTATTCGACCTGTTGTACTTTTATTTTGCACTTTTCCTTCCTTACTGTAAGGCCAGCATCCATGAGTCTTTTAAAAACTTGTCTCAATGCACCATCGTGATCTTCTGAATTTTGGCCATAGACCAAGATATCATCTTGGAAGCACATGGTGCGTTCCACATCTTCCAAGATCTTCTGCATTGCTTTTTGGAAAATAGCCGCAGCCGACGCAAGGCCAAAAGGCATCCTTTTGATCATAAATGCTCCGAAAGGTGTAATGAATGCCGTGAGTGGCCTTGAATCCGGATGTAGCTCGATCTGGTGGTACGCCATGGATAGATCTATCACGCTGAAATACCTTGCGGAGCCCATGGTGCTAAGCATTTCATTGATTACTGGTAAGGGATGTCTTTCCACCCAGATACAGTCATTGAGACTGCGCAAGTCAACACAGAGGCGGATCCCTTCACCATTGGATTTGGCTGCGATAACTATCGGAGCCAACCACTCTGAACAGTCTATGGGTTGGATTATATCCAAGTCACATAACTTGCGCAGCTCATTTTCAAGAGGCTCTTTCAGTTTAAAAGGCACTGTGCGCAGACTGTGCACCACAGGTTTTGCATTGTGCTTTAACTTAATTCTATGTTGGAAATTGTGCAAGCATCCTAGATCCTCTTTGAAAAGCTGTTTGAATTCTTCACAAATCCTCTCCCCCTCCGGAAACTTCTCTGTGAGCAAGACTTGTTCAGCACTATTGGGGTCCAATATGATTCCCAGTTCCTTCTGGTGTAGGGGTGGACAGAATGTACCAACAAGACTAATTGTAACAATTAGTATATTATCAATATATACTATCGCACATTGATCGATGTAATCACAAAGGATGTCATTTATAAAGTGCTGAAAAGCATCCGGGCTTTACACAAACCATATGGCATGACTTGATACTCAAACAATCCAAATTTGGTTCTAAATGCCATCTTCCACTCATCCCCTTCTCTCATTCTCACCAAGTGATAAGCACCTCTTAGATCTAATTTGGTGTATATTTGCGCTCCTTTGACTGAAATGAGCGGAAGTGGATAACGGTTCTTCTTGGTTATCTTGTTGAGGGCGCAGTATAATCTATACACGTTCGCAAATCTCCCTCCTTCTTCGGTATAAAAAACAGAGGTGAAGATACTGGAGATTGCGACAGCCGAATAAACACATTTGCCAAATATTTATCCAAATATTCTCTCAAATGCTGATGTTCCTTTTCTGTGAGTGCATATACTCTGCTGCATTGTAAGTTGGCACCAGTTTCCAAGTCAATTTTGCAATCGTACGGACGATGCGGGGGCAACTTTTCAGCTTCTTTCTCATCAAAAACGTCAGGAAAATCCTGATATTCCAAAGGAATTTCTCTTGAATTTATAATACACACTGACGCATTCGCCGAACATAATGAATGTGCCGGATTAGCTACATAACTCTTATCAGTTTCTTCACAGCAATTTTCGCGGCAATACATTGAATCCATTGTTATTGTTCGAGTGCTCCAATCGATAGTAGGGTTATGCTCCGTTAACCACAGCAATCCCAGAATTAACTGAAACTGTGGTGCATCAATTAAATTGAACTGAATTATCTCTTGATGTCCATTATTCAGTACCATTAACAATGGTTCCGTGTGACTTACAATTGGTCCTGACTACAGGTTTGTTCCATCGACAGCTCTCACTGGTTCACTCCTTGTCTTTTGAATGGCCTTTACCCCAATCTTGGCAGCAAACCTTACATCACAAAAGTTTCCCGTGGCTCCAGAGTCCACCATCACTGAAACTTCAGCTAAAATCTTCTGTCTGAACTTAATCATCACTGATAAAATTAAATGAGGAGATGACGATTGCAATGTATTAGCTAATTGGTGCTCTTGGGGAGTTGATTCTTGAGTCGCATCCACTTGTCCAACTCCTCCTACAAGTGGTGCTGCAAGTTTTCCTTCGGCTTATATATTGTCTTCGGTTTCTTGGGACAATTTCTTACAAAATGGCCACTGGAACCACAATACATACATAAATTCCCTGTTCTTCTTTTCTCTTTTTCCTCTTTTGTTAAGGGGCCTCTAATTGTTCCAATTTGCATTGGTTCAGGTTTATTTGATCCATCTGTAGTTCGATTAATTTCTGTCCTTGCTCTGTCAAACCTTGGTATTGGAGTTTTAAAATCTCTTCTTCTCTCGCCTTTCCGCTCTCCTTGGCGAAAATGAATTTCCAACACTAAGTCTACTAATTCGGAGATTTCCGTGGGTCGGTTGGGTATTTGCACCAGAACATCCTCGAGTTCGTCACGTAACCTGCGATAGAAGACTGCAGCTCTATTGCTTTCAGGCCAGTTTATTTCAACCACCAATTTATTAAACTGGGCCAAGTATGCCACTAAATCTCGGTTGCCTTATTCTAACAGTTCATTATCTACTGCCTGTGAAATTCTTTGTCGGCCGAAGATCCGAAGGAATTCTTTTTTGAACTCGTCATAATTCTGTAATATGGGATCATCTCTTGTGACTAATGGCTTTGACCATGACGCAGCATCTCCGCTCAGATAAGATAGGGCAAACGCCACTCTAGATTACGCATCAGGGAAAATGGAAGGGCGACACATGAAATGAAGGGAACATTGTGTAAGGAAAATCTGTGCCTTTTGTGGATCCCCACTAAATCTTTCTGGAGGGGCTAAGGGAATAACTGGGGATAAAGAGTGAATTACTTGAGTTGTTAACCTATTCGAACCTTCAGTAAGCTGACTTGTACCTTCTCTACTAGAACCCACCGTAGGACCTATTCTCTGAGCTAATTCTGCAGTTTCTTTTCTGGCATTGGTCATTTCCTGTCTAAGGCTCCTATTATCTTCTCGAACTGCCACTAACTCCTTTTGCAATGCTTCCAACACTGCTCCTAAGTTTTGCAAGTTTAACCCTTCCGCCATTTTCTGTTCGGGTGCAAGAATATACTTGGGCACTTCACTCTGTCAGAACGTACCTTTTATCTTCAGACTTGCACAGGAACAGAAGATGATAGTTCCCAACTCCCTGCACAAGATTCTCCAGAGCCCGTTAGTAAACTTGACTCTAGGTAACCCTGCAGGGGGAAAGGGGAGTAGATAAAATAATAAAGGTACACAGAAGAGACTGCACTGGATCTGTTCTTACTGCTCCTCTTGTTAAATCTGCCTGCAGACCCAACTTCAGAGAAACCAAAATATTTCCAAAGGGAAGACAAGAATTATCGCATCACCTGTCTACTCTATTCTCTCTAATATCTCTTCATCTATTATTCTTACCTATCATTCCAGTAAACTTGCTCCTCTTCTATTTAGTGTAATGTGTCTTTACTTCTTTAACTGAAGAACACCCTAGAAACAGAACTAATTTTTAATACTGAGATATTACCTTCTATATCTTATCAATTTTAGCTTTTTGTTATCTTACCTATTTAGTTTCTTCAAACGCTGTAAATATTCCTCTTGTATTAGTCTCTTGACTTATTCTATTCTTACTACTAAATGTTCCTAACTACTCTACCTAAAGAGCTCTTAACTAGTATTATACCTTGAAACACTAACTTGATGCTTAACGCTTATTTCTCCTTTTCTCTTCTAGCGTGCTAACCCAAACCAACTGCTTCAGCTTCTGTGGATTTGTCTTCTACTAGTAAGTATATTCGCATAAAATTCGTTGTGCTGCTTTTAATTATTTACAAGAAAACATTCAGTCATAATATTGTAGTCTCTGGTTCACTTATCTCTCTGCTTCATTCTTTGCAGGAGGCTTGCCAATATTTGAAGTCGCGAAGCGTCTCTGCCGACGAAGAGTAAGTGTATACTGCAACGGCTGCCCAATTATTTGACCGCTTGGATATCGGGACTTCACTCGTGTCTTTATTCTTGGAAGCGGTGAAGTTTTTTCACTGAATTCTCCTCAGAATCTCTTTGACAAATACGAACATGCAAGAACTCAACTGACTCCGAAATCTTCTTCAGTGAAGTGCGCGGTTGATTGCGCTCGCGCACTTCACATAGTTTCCAGCACCTGCAGCTTGCTGGAAGACTAGAGCGCGACCACCTCAGTCATAATGGCGGCCATCTTGGAATTCCGTCTTCCTACCAAATTAGTCCATTTATTACTCCTTGGGCATTTTCCTTTACTGCACAAAGTCTTTTTGCTTAGAATGGCTGAAATTGTGTGTTTAGACATTGGAGGAGTCCTGACACCTAGGGAGACACAACAGAATAACAGTCACTGGCGTTAGTGTGGCATCACAGACATAACACAACACCAAACATCCACATAAGTCTACAGGCAGACAACACAATGTGCAGCAAGTGTCAACAAACAGAGTTCTGTATACGTTCACATGTGAAATGTCACTGCCACGTTTCCACACACAGGTGACTCTACATGTGCCTGTCTGTACCATCTGGGTATAGCCCTTCACAACAACAGCAATCACACCAGACAATGTACAAGTTGTACCTCGTCACCCACCTTCAAGTGAAGTGATGTCAACTCCTTCCTCCTCTCCACTGTCCTCATCACTGGACTCAGGGCCCTGAACAGGCAGTGGCCTTGGGTCCTCACCATTATCCAGGAGCAGGGGAATCCCCTTGTGAATGGCCATGTTGTGGAGCATACAGCATGCCACAATGATCTTGCAGACCTTCCCAGGCGAGTATGACAGTGCACCTCCAGTCCTGTCAAGGCAGCGGAATCTTGACTTGAGCAGGCCAAAAGACTGGTCAATGACACGTCGGGTCCTGCCATGGGCCTCATTGTACCTGACGGCGGCCAAGGTCCTGGGATTCCGTAGCGGGCTCAGCAGCCATGGACGGCTGGGATATGCCAGTCACCTGTGAATGACAAACACACATTACAATGTTGCACAGGCAGAGGGCAGCAGGTCACACACACAGCACGCCATATCACCAGGCATACTCACCCACAATCCAAGCACGCTCGGGAAGCAAATTTGCCATAATCCGGGCACCATGCTGTTCCTCAGGATGTACGAGTCATGGGCTGAGCCGGGGAATCTCGCACACACATGTGATGTGGTCATGTCCGCAAGGCACACCACCTGCACATTGATTGAATGATAATGTTTACGATTTCTAAAAATGTGCTCACTCGCCTGTGGTGGCAGCAGACCGACATGGGTGCAATCGATGGCACCAACAACATGGGGGATGTGCCCAAGGGAATAGAAGTCACCTTTCACAGCGGCCAATTCTGCTCCCCTGGGGAAATGTATGTATCGATCCTTATAGATCATCATGGTTGCAAGAACATCCTTACGCACCAGGCTGAACATGGGTTGCAAAAAAAAACCAAAAATGAGTGTAATCAATTGACAATTGATAACATCCCTTAAGGCACTCAAGGCTGGTGAAATCCTCCAAAATTATTTAAAAAATACACGATGTTGCTTTTCATGCATTTATTTTCATTTTGTTGAAGTATTTTTACTTTTGTCCATATAAAGTTTTCATTTCAACAAAGGTTCAATCCAAATCCGAAAGTATATTTAATTACATCTGGCTCCGATGCATTTCGGGCCGCAGCCCTTCGTCGGGGAGCATCTAAGGTAAAAACAATATATATTGTAACCAACAAATAAAATAACCGTGGTAGACAGATACTGTAGCCCAAAGGTGACAGGAGTCAAGCGGTTAAATGTAGTGGTAATTATCAGATAAGTGACACTAAGGTTAGGGAAAGTGACTTAGTTCAAAAAACGTCCGTATACTGGTGTGTCATGGTAATAAATGGGGTGAGAAAGTGATACGGGTGACGGACTTGGCATGGTGCTCACCAGGAAACGAATAAACGAACAAGTAAAACCAATTCATGCACTGTGAACAAACGTGACGGCACACAAAGTTGCAAAGCGGGAAAAGGTTTTGAGTACTTACAGTGTAAAGGTCAAAGGACCGATCTAGTATACGATCTACGGAGTTCAGTGGCTTGTTAAGATTACGATCGGCCAAAGTAACGCGGGCTTATTAGAAAGCGGCTGAGAGTTAGTAAGTCACGTGATAGTGAAACCGTTAGTAAAGAAAGAGGACTAGGTATGGGGAACGAAACGGTGATGAGTGCAACCAATAGGTAAGGAGTATGAATACAAACAAAGGGTATAATAAGTCACATTAGTTCAAAAAAACACAGAAAAAATATACAGAAAAAATATAAACCAACCAGATATACTGATAAACAATTAAATAAACATGAGTGAATAACCATTCACGGGTAGTACGTAAATTCAGAACAAGAATGCTCATAGAATGAGCTAACAGTCAAGTAGGATATCAGTCACAAATAACATGAAAACTCAATCCGTTCATTGAGTCCATGTGGCTTAATCGAGTTTAATCTATAGATCCAATGGTTCTCACGTTGCAATAACATTTTGTTGTTATTTATACCCTCAGCTTTTTAAATTATTTCCAAGGCCATGAATTTGAGCTGAGATATATTATGGTTCATCTCAATAAAATGAGTTGCCACTGACGATTTGAGGTTCTTAGTTCTGATATTAGACTTATGTTCATTAAGACGGGTTTTCAGTTTGCATTCCGTCTTTCCAATGTAAACCTTCCCGCATGGGCACTTGAGTAGATATATGAGATTGTTTGTATCACAAGTAGCTGTAACATTCAGATGTATGTTATATCCTTTCATAGGATGTGTCAACTTGTTCCCTGGAATGATATTGTGGCAATTGTTACAATTTTCGCATGGTATCGTGCCTTTAGAAATGGGAGAAAGTTCCTTAGGATGTTTTAAAATCTCGCCCAAGTTCTTTCCTCTGGTGTAGGCGAATAGAGGTCTTGGCTTGAACATATCCTTAAAATCTGATTCCAACTGTAGCATTGGCCAATGTTTAAGTATGATGTTTTTAAATATTGGACTCACGTTGGAATATTTTGATACTACGACCATCCGGTCTTCTTCGATTTTCTCTCTTGGTTGTTTTAACAGATTCGATTTGAATATTGCAGAAGCAGTCATTGGATGTGACCTCTGACCCTGCTCGCAGGCAGGTTGCTCCCCACACCACAACACGGCCACCAGCTGCCACGTACCTGCTACCTGCCGCCCGCCTGTTTTCCTGCCGTTTCCCGCTCCTTCCCGCCGCTACGTCCCTGCGGCCCTGTCCCCCTGCTCCCCATTGGCTACCCCGCTCCCGCCTCCCAGCTGCTCCTCCCTCCCTATCCCCATCCTTATGGAGGCCGCGCCGAAGGCAAGCCCATCTGCGCCCGTCCGTGCCTGGACTGCGCCCAGCGCCAGAACCCCAGGGCCCCGTGAACGCCACAACACCAGACTCCGCTACGACGCCAGCACCCTCTACGCACTCAACGCCAGCCAAAACCACACCTGCTTCCAAGCCGCCCCGAACCTATCTCACAGACCTTTCTCCTGCCACACCTGCAGCTTCACCTGCGACAGAGCCACCAAACCTCCAAGGACTGGACCCAACCACCTCCGCTGCATACTCCTCAACATCCGCTCCGCACGCAAACACGCCGTCGAGCTTGGGGATCTGCTCGACACCTCCGCCCCAGATGTGGCGTTCCTGACCGAGACCTGGTAGAAAGACTCCTCGGCGCTCGACATCGCCATAGCCATCCCGGATGGCTACAAGATCACCAGCAGGGACCACGCCAACGGAATCGGAGGAGGAATAGCCATCGTCCACAAGTCCACCCTCAAGGTCGCCACCCACGCAGATGACACCCTCAACACCGCCGAACACCTGCAGTTCCAGATCCACACCGATCCCAACACCACCCACAGAGGAACACTCATCTACAGACCACCCGGACCCCGAGCTAAATTCAGCGACTCCATCGCCGACCTCGCCAGCACCCACGCACTCACCTCCAAGGACTACATCCTCCTCCGGGACCTGAATTTCCACCTCGAGAACAACAACAACGCAAACTCCGCCACCCTGATCGACAACCTCGACAACCTCGGACTCAGACAACTCGTCACCGCACCTACCCATGCCGCTGGCCACACGCTGGACCCCGTCTTCTCCACAGGCACCCACGTCACCTTCGACCACACCACCGAAATCCACTGGACCGACCACCGATGCATCCATTTCACCTTCAATAAACCAACCACGTACCACTACACCCAACAGTTACCTCGCCACCGCTGGAGCAAAGTCACTGAAGACCAGCTAATCACCACTCTCATCCAAAACCCACCCACCGACCCCACCAACCGAGACACAGCAGCCTGCAACCTCAGACAGTGGATCGACGACTGCGCCTACACCCTCTCCCCACTCAAGAAACCGTCCAACAACCATGCCAGAAAGAGAGCCACCTGGTTCACCGACGAGCTGCAGACCTCCAAACAAGCATGCCGGAAACTGGAGAAGATATGGCTCCACGAACGCACTCCGGACAACCACGCAGCCCACAAGGACGCCTCCCGCAGACATCACCACCTTATCAGATTAGCCAAGAGATCCTCCTTTAAAGACCTCCTGGATAACAATGCACACGACCGCAAAGAGCTTTTCAGCATCGTAAAGGAACTCTCCAACCCCAGCGCCAACGCCAATGACATACCGCCCTCACAAGAACTGTGCAACTCACTGGCCATCTTCTTCCACCGCAAGATCGCTGACATCCATGACAGCTTCAACAGCATGACCCCACCTCTCCTGTGAACACCACCAGCGCCAACCGCCTGACCTCCTGGTCCAACGTCAACGACGACGAGACACGCAAGGTCATGAACTCTATCCACTCAGGATCTCCGTCAGACCCATGATCACACCACGTATTCAACAAAGCAGACGCCGCCATCGCACCCCAACTAGGGAAGGCCATCAACATCTCCTTCGAAACTGCGACATTCCCGGAAAGCTGGAAACTCGCCGAAATCAACTCCCTCCTCAAGAAGCCTTTAGCGGACCCCAAAGACCTAAAGAACTTCCGGCCCATCTCCCTGCTCCCGTTCCCAGCGAAGGTCATCGAGAAAATCGTCAACATGCAACTGGCCCACCACCTGGAAGACAACAACATCTTGGACCTGTCCCAGTCCGGGTTTCGACGAAACCACAGCACCGAGACAGCCCTCATCACCGACACAGACGACATCAGGCGCCCACTAGACAACGGCGAAACATCAGCCCTCATTCTTGACTGGAACACGTCCTTCCTCTCCGGCAGAAACCAAAGCGCCCGCCTCCCGCCCTTCCGATCCGAGGCCACTGACATCATCTGCGGCATCCCCCAGGGCTCATCCCTCAGCCGGACGCTGTTCAATATCTACTTGGCCCCCCTCGCACAAGTGGCCCACCAACACAACCTCAATATCATCTTCTACGCTGACGACACCCAGCTCATCTAGGGTGACCAACTGGCATTGGTGCAAATTCAGGACGGTGAGTGTAAAAATTCAGGACAAAGGGTCAAAATTCAGGACACAAATTCAGGACAGGAGGTCAAAATTCAGGACAAAACTTCAGGACAATAGGTACGTTTTACAGACACATCAGAGGTCGCGCAATAGTATATAAGTAAGCCCAGCCATTTCCAAACATATTCAACCATTTGCAAACCTATCCATCATGTATCCTTCCATCTATCATTTCACTCATCCATCCCTTCATCCATCCCCTCATCCATCCTTTCACTCTCCATTATCCATCCATCCATCCATCCACCCTTTCACCCTATCCATCTGTACACTTATCCATCCACTCTTCATCCCATCCATCCATTCACTCATCCATTCAGCCATTTACCCTTTCACCAATCCAGCCATCCTTTCACTTACTTATCCTTCCACCCATCCACTCTTTTAGTCATCCATCCATCCTCTCTTTCTCTCTCCATCGACCCTTTCACTTAGCCATCCTTCCTTCCATCCATCCATCCACCCACCCATCCATCCATCTACTCATCCACTCATGAATCCATCCATTGACCCTATCACTCATCCATCTATCATTTCACTCCTTCACATATCTATTCATCCTTTTGTCCATCTACCCTCCCTTTCACTCACTCATCCATCCTTACATCCACCCTTTCACTCATACGTCCATTCATTCACCCTTGCACTTATCAATCCATCAATCCATCCATCATTTCACTCATCCACCCACCCACCCATCATCTACCCAACCATCCACCCACCCACCATCCACCCACCCACTCATCCATCCTTTCACCCACCCACCATCCAATCCACTGATCCATCCTTTTACCCACCCACCCACCATCCACCCACCCACTCATCCATCCATCCATCCTTTCACCCACCCACTCATCATCCATCCATCCTTTCACCCACCCATCATCCATCCATCCATCCGTCCTTCCCCTCATCATCCATCCATCCATCCCCTCATCATCCATCCATCCTTTTCCCTCATCATCCATCCATCCTTTTCCCTCATCATCCATCCATCCATCCTTCTACCCACCCACTCATCATCCATCCATCCATCCTTCCCCTCATCATCCATCCATCCTTTCACCCACCCCCTCATCATCCATCCATTCCCTCACCATCAATCCATCCATCCATCCTTTCACCCACCCCCTCATCATCCATCCATCCACCCTTCCCTCATCATCCATCCATCCACCCTTCCCCTCATCATCCATCCATCCATCCATCCTTCCCCTCATCATCCATCCATCCATCCTTTCACCCACCCATCCATCCATCCTTCCCCTCCATCGATCCCCTCATCCATCCATCCATCCCCTCATCCATCCATCCTTTCCCTCATCCACCCATCCTTCCTTCCCCTCATCCATCCTTCCTTCCCCTCATCCATCCATCCTTCCCCTCATCCATCCATCCTTCCCCTCATCCATCCATCCTTCCCCTCATCCATCCTTCCTTTCGTCCATCATCCATCCTTCTCCTCACCCATCCATCCATCCCATCCATGTATCCTTCCCCTCATCAATCCATCCTTCCCCTCCATCCATCCATCCATCCCCTCCATCTATCCCCTCATCCATCCATCCCCTCATCCATCCATCCTTCCCCTCATCCATCCTTCCTTTCGTCCATCATCCATCCTTCTCCTCATCCATCCATCCATCCCATCCATGTATCCATCCCCTCATCCATCCATCCTTCCCCTTATCCATCCATCCTTCCCCTCCATCCATCCCCTCATCCATCCATCCCCTCATCCATCCATCCTTCCCCTTATCCATCCATCCTTCCCCTCATCCATCCATCCTTCCTTCCCCTCATCCATCCATCCCCTCATCCATCCATCCTTCCCCTCATCCATCCATCCTTCCCCTCATCCATCCATCCTTCCCCTCATCCATCCTTCCTTTCATCCATCATCCATCCTTCCCCTCACCCATCCATCCATCCCATCCATTTATCCTTCCCCTCATCCATCCATCCTTCCCCTCCATCCATCCCCTCATCCATCCATCCATCCCCTCATCCATCCATCCATCCCCTCATCCATCCATCCTTTCCCTCATCCATCCATCCTTCCCCTCATCCATCCATCCTTCCCCTCATCCATCCATCCTTCCCCTCATCCATCCTTCCTTTCATCCATCATCCATCCTTCCCCTCACCCATCCATCCATCCCATTCATGTATCCTTCCCCTCATCCATCCATCCTTCCCCTCCATCCATCCCCTCATCCATCCATCCATCCCCTCATCCATCCATCCCCTCATCCATCCATCCTTCCCCTCATCCATCCATCCTTCCTTCCTCTCATCCATCCATCCTTCCCCTCATCCATCCATCCTTCCCCTCATCCATCCTTCCCCTCATCCATCCTTCCTTTCATCCATCATCCATCCTTCCCCTCACCCATCCATCCATCCCATCCATTTATCCTTCCCCTCATCCATCCATCTATCCATCCATCCTTCTCCTCATCCATCATCCTTCCCCTCATCCATCATCCAGCTACCCTTCCACCCATACATCCTGCTATTTACATTTTCTCTCCATCCTTCCCCTCACTCATCAATCCATCTATCCTCTCTCATTATCCATTTATTCAATCTTTCATTCATCCATTCACCCTTTCACTAATTCATCCAGCCATTCACCCATCCCTTCACTTACTTACTCGCCACCTTTCCATATTCATTTTGAGCTGAGCCCTTTTGAGAAGAGGCCCATCAAGAACTTCACCCTCGCTGCAGGGGCCGTTCCAGGACTGGGACAGAAGCCACCCAGGGCGGAGACAGGATCCACCACAGGGGGGGGACAAGAGCCATCACAGGCAGGGGTTGACTGGAGCCACAACATGGGGGGACAGGAGCCATCACAGGCGGGGGGTGGACTGGAGCCACCACATGGGGGGGACAGGAGCCATCACTGAGGGGAGGGCAGGAGCCATCACAGGAGAGGGAACAGGATCCACCAGGGTGGGCACAGGGGTGGGCATGTAGTATTCTAGTATAATCTTGGGCTCCTCGCCCCCTCCTGCACAAGACAACGAGAAGACAGGCTCTCTGTCCAAAATGCCACCCCCCACTGTGATGTACAGTACTTAAAGGAGATACTCTAAGAGAACTGATTGAACTGATTGTCCTCCATACTTTGTTAATCAGTGTAGTTGCGATTGTGCCATTTCTTTATTGTATTACATTATAGAATGCATGTTTGAAGAACCGAGGTTTGCTTACAATTTAGTGACAGTAATTAGCCTCGGTGAAGAGAAGCACATGCTGCCTCAGTGTAATCAGGGATGTAAATTGGCCCAGTCTAGGATGTTTGGGGCCCTGGGTAGAAATGGAATGTGTGAGCCCCCCTCTAAATAGCAGAGACATGATGCATTCAGGGCTGTTTGCATGTGAATAGATGTCGCTGCTCCTGAACCTGCAGCCCCTCCCTCTCAGTCACCTTCGAAGCACCTCTTAACAGGTCATCAAGGGCTGGAGGTGTGAGGGTTGCCATCCCGCTGCGCCTCTCAATGCTGCTGAGTATCTGAGGAGCTTTGGTGCAGCATCGGAGTGAAGAAGGGAGGTGGGTGCAAGCTGTGCCGGCTTTAGGGTGGGGCAACCGGTGCCCTGTTAAAATGACGGACAAATGGCGTCCCTTAAAGAATCCTTCACGGACAACGGACAGACGGCCGAAATTACGGACTGTCCGTGAAATTTACGGACGGTTGGTCACTCTAAGCTCATTCTCTCCCTCACCAAGGACCCGCAAACCGCCTAAACCAACCTCCACGAGGAAATGAAGGCCGTCGCCGACTGGATGAGGAACAGACGACTGAAGCTGAACTCGGACAAGACAGAGGTACTCATCCTCGGACCCACCCCCTCAGCCTGGGAAGACTCCTGGTGGCCGACCACACTGGCAACAGCACCGACAGCCACCGACCATGCATGCAACCTAGGATTCATCCTCGACTCCTCCCTCTCCATGTCTAAACAGGTCAACACCGGCTCCTCCTCCTGCTACAACACCCTCTGCATGCTCCGCAGGATCTACAAGTGGATCCCGACCGAAACAAGAAGAACGGTGACACAAGCCCTCGTCAGCAGCATACTGGACTACGGCAATGCACTTTACGCAGGAATCCCAGCCAAACACCTATGACGACTACAACGCATCCAAAAAACCTCCACCTGACTGATCGTCAGCGTCTCCCCCCGCAGCCACATCACCCCCCACCTGAGAAACCTATACTGGCTCCCCGTCGACAAGAGGATCACCTTCAAGCTCCTGACCCACGCACACAAAGCACTTCACAATGCCGGACCAGCCTACCTGAACAGTAGACTCAGCTTCTACACCCCCACCCGCTAGCTCTGCTCCGCCTGCCTCACCCTGGCCGCTGTTCCCCGCATCCAACGAACAACCTCCGGTGGCAGATCCTTCTCCTACCTCGCCGCCAAGACCTGGAACACCCTCTCTACCCACCTACGGCGGACCCAAGACCTACTCGCCTTCAGAAGAATCCTCAAGCCCTGGCTCTTCGAGCAGTAGCGGAACCCCCTCCCCTCAGCACCTTGAGACCCTCACGGGTAAGTAGAGAGCTTTACAAGTACTCTTATTGATTGATTTGAATGAGGCAGACTTGGAAAACCAATTGTTGCAGCTTTGCACCTAAAAAACGACCTCAGGGGGCTATAAATCTGTGGGAGTGAGCCTCACATTTCCACTGCTCACAGAGCCTGCTGCCTGGGACCCTCTCCTGCTGCTGCCTCAAGTGCCTGCTGCCTGGGACCCTCTCCTGCTGCTGCCTCAAGTGCCTGCTGCCTGGGACCCTCTCCTGCTGCTGCCTCAAGTGCCTGCTGCCTGGGACCCTCTACTGCTGCTGCCTCAAGTGCCTGCTGCCTGGGACCCCTCACCACTCACTTCCACCACAGGTGTTCCATGTCCACAGGGATGGCAAGGACAGAGAACATCCATGCCAGTTCATTCACAAGCGAGGAGCTGGAGGTCCTAGTGGACGAGGTGCTGGCACAGTACCCAAGGCTGTATGGTGGCCGCAATGTAGTGGTAAGTCATCATTAAGGGAGCTGCAGGACAGGGGGTTATCAGACATGTAGTTGTACTGCTGCAATATATACCTGAGGGTGTGGGGTTGTGTCATACACTGACAAACAAGGTGTCTCCAGGGCGAGGGAGTGTGTGTGTCCCAATGTCACTGTTTTCCCTGCCTGCAGTTGTATGTGTGAGTGGAGTGTGTTACATTATTAGCCATACAGAGCCACAAGATGTTGGACATGTAGGTGCCAGGACAGTAATTGCTCGGGTGAATGTTTCTGTGTGCCACTGTTGTACGACTCAGTGTGAACCCAGAGACAAGGCCAAGTGCCTGCCCACCCAAACAAGAACACATTCCCGAACTTACATAGTCCTGCCTCCTATTCATTCACACTGAGTAGTAGATATGCACCATCTCAGCCCTGTATAATTGCACACAAACACACTTCTGTAGATGGCTATGTTGTTGGTGAGTCCATGTGCCCCGAGGCCATACACATTACAAACACATATGTTCACAGGACATGCTCATTGAATGCTGCCCAGTCATGCAAACAGTACTTCTACACACAAACACAGGTAGATATGTGATGTATGTAGTGGTCAGACATGCATGGGACTGGTGATGTCTGCAAGCCACTGAGGGGGTCAGTGCAGTCATCCTGCATATGTGTTAGATTATCAAGGGCCCTCTATGCCCTCATGTATGCATGCAATTACATCTGTTTGGGCCATGCTGAGTGCTCTTGTAAGGTGTCCCCTAGTTTGGGATGGAGGGAGAGTACAATAGGTCCTGAGTCTGTGTCTTGCTACTGTACTGATAGATGTTGGTACATGGCACTGTGCAACTGGTCATTTAACCTTCTTTTCTCCCATACCTGCAGCTCAAGGTACACCAGCGTAAGGCCGAGTGGAGGGCCATTGCAGCAAAAGTGCGAGCCCTGGGGGTATCCAACCGACGGCGCACCCACTGCCACATGAGATGGGATGACATCAGCCGGCTGGCAAAGAACGTGGCAGAGATGACATTGGGCTGCTACCGCGCACTGGGCGTTTGGCACGGCGCAACATAACACCACTGATGGGCCGCATATTGGCAGTGACTCATCCGGAGCTTGATGCACATCTGAAGGAGCATTGCCAGCAAGGCATGGGTGAGTATTTGGGGAGGGTGACTTTGGCTGGGAGCGGATGCGTGTGTACGGGGCCTGTGGCAGCGGTGGCCCATGCGATGTTCGTGTGGTGGTGCTGTGCTATGTCATGTGAGTGGCTGCTGGGATGTGTGCTAGTGTCAGGCATTGGGCCAAACTAGCCTTACAAAGCTGATCCTCCCTGCTGTGCATTCCCATAGACAGATGTAACAATAACAAAAGAAAACTCAGGGTATAAGGCAATAATGACTGCACCTATCAATAATCTAGTCTGGGTGCTAGGGTCCTGAAGCTCAATATCCCTAAGCTTCCAAGGGAATACTCCCACAATTTACAATAAAATCCAATGATCCAGCACTCCCCACAAAAAAGTGAATAACAAAAGAGTATTGCAAAATTTAGAAAATGTTCAGCAGGTCTTTTTTAAAAAATGTTCTTTATTCTTATTCTTCAAACGATCGTAGCCTAGACAGATGTGTTATGATCTACATGGTCATTCAGCATTGGGATAGTGTGAGGAATCTATTAGGGGGTGAACAGCAGGGTCCACTATCTGAGTGTGACAAGGTGTTCCAGAGTACCACATGCTGCTTGGTATGGCCTACTTGGCATTGTGGACTGTCATGTCCTAATAGGTGTGTGTGTTGTCCCCTCCTGTTCCATGAAGGTCTGTCAGTGGCAATGAGTGTTGTCCCCACATCATGTCCCAAGGTGTGGGCAGGGCAAGTTGGTACACTTCATCCACGGGCAGGGTGTTGTGCTGTGTGGCCTCAACATGGCTCAGTCATGGCAGATATTCAGGGTTACAGACACTGTTGTGGTCTATGTAGTGTGTTGCAGCAATGTGATTGCAGGGTGTGGTGGTCACCATGTTGATTTGGGCATCTCCTGTACTGCATTGATTGGATTGCTTTGTCCTGATGATGACACTAACACAGCCCTGCATCTGTCTCCCATGCAGAATCGCCAGTGAACACGGAGGGACGGGAGCCGGACACCAGTGGTGGCGAGAGTAGCACCACAGCTACACCGGAGGCCAGTGACACAGAGCTCACCTGCGCATCTGAGGGGGACCATAGTATGCAGGAGGAATCCGTGGCTGAGACACAGAGTACTACATCATCTGATGCCAGCGGTGATGCATCCATGTTGGAAGGCACAGGGGATGGGGAGTCTGCAACATCATCTACCACACAGCGGCCAGTACCCAACCTCCCATCCACTTCATCTGGTGCTGCCCGTGTCCGTGTCAGTAAGAGGGGACGAGTAACATTCACACCTGGCACCGCTGAGCCTGCACCTGTCCCCCCTCCTGCCCTCAGTATAGAGTCTGTAGAGCTCCTGCGCCAGCTTTGTGTGGCCAGACCGCCCTGCTCAATGCCTTCAGTGACCATGACAAGAAATTAGGCCAGGTGGTTGACTACATGGAGGGCATACACTCTGACGTGGGTGGGCTACACCGTACAGTCCAGGCTTTATCATCCACAGTGACGTCTGCCCTTCAACCGGCACATGCTCCCATTCCTGCTCAGGTGCCTTTGTCCACCCCCCAGTCAGTGGCCACATCAGATGACAGCGACCACGGTTCGCATGCGTCACAGACACGATACAGCACAAGGAGCACACAGCAGACACAACCCAAGCGGTCCAGCCCACAGACACCATCCCCACAGAAGAGCAGAGCCAACCCAGAATGCAAAGACAAGAGCCCGTCAGGGAAGAGCAAGGCCGAAAAAGCAATGAGGCTGACATCAGGCTCACATGCCTCAGAGGCATCACCAGCAAAGGACTCTCCTGTCCCTAAAACTTCACACAGAGCTAGGATTGTAGTGTCTGTGCCCACTGAGGAGGTGCTGTATGGCAAGGGTACACCTAGTACAGAGCCACATCCCCCCACAATATCAACTCCAATTCCAAGCCCAGTGAAGCAGGTGGAGGAGGGCACTGTAGGGGCCACCCCTGGCAAAGAGGCTAAGGAGGGCACTGTAAGTGGGACACCTGGCAAACAGGCAAAGGAGGGCACTGTAGGGGCCACCCATGCCAAAGAGGCAAAGGAGGGCACCGTAAGTGGGACCCTGGCAAGCAGGGGAAGGTGGTCCAGAGGCATAGCCAGACAAAGCGTTCCACAGGATCCAGCACATCACCAGAGGTAGTGCCAGTGTCTGCACCTGATGCGGGACAGTTGTTGTGTGTGCCTGTTGTGTCATCACCAGTTCCCATTAACCCCAAGACAGGGAAGCCATTTCGTATTCCCAAAAAGTGGAAAGGCACCCCTCAAACCTCTCCCACCCACACTGTGTCACAGGTCTGCATGACTCCACCTCCACGTGCCACTATTCCACCTGGTCCAAACAGGCCTCCAGCTTGCCAAACCACTGCTAGCCCAAAATCACCTTGGCCTCTATGTCCCCAGTCAAGTGTTCCTGCTGTCCCCGACGCACAGCCAGCTCCAAGTCGGCCTGATAGCCAAATATGAGTGGCAGTCCCCCTCATACACCTGTCTCTCATACAGGTGTGCTAGTCCTGCCCATTGTTTGCCAACTGGATGTGTTGCTGGACATGGAAGGGTACAGTCAAACACACTTACTGTGCAGCCTCTCATGTAGTTACTGTGCCACCTACCCTGAACACTGGCCCTGTTGCTCTGCTGTGTTGTACTCTCACCTGTGCCATGGACACTGGCCCTGTTGCTCTGCTGTGTTGTACTCTCACCTGTGTCATGGACACTGGCCATGTTGCTCTGCTGTGTTGTACTCTCACCTGTGCCATGGACACTGGCCCTGTTGCTCTGCTGTGTTGGAGTCTCCCCTGTGCAGCCTCTCATGTAGTTGCTGTGCCACCTGCCATGGACACTGGCCTTCCTGTTTGTACTTTGCTTGTGCAGATTATCTTGCATATGATCAGCATGTTGTGCCTTGCTCTTCTCTACTGTTGTTCTACTGTCACATTTGTGCAATATGTAAATAAAGACAGTTACTCCTGTTGTCTGTTTTGTCAGTGTCCTTGCTGATTAAAGTTCTTTTGGTGTGTGCGTTTGTTTGCCTGTGCCCCATGCTCTATGTGTCACTTCAACATTGCCAAGCTTGTTGGCCGCATCATATTTGTAAACGGGGGTGACAGGGTCTTCAGTCCATTCAGACACTGATACTAGTGTTATCTGTGATGGCTATTTTACCTGTGATGCAGTTCTCTTTTTAGTGGTTTGCTATTGTTGGCTACATTGTTGCCATGTCAGGTTGGGGGACACTGCCAGCACAGGGTGTGATGCTGTGCACAGGTTTGCATACAGGCTGGGCAATGTCATGATGTATGTGTGTTACTCCTGTATATGTGCCCAGATTTGTATGTGTATGATCATTTTGTGTTGGCCCTTAGTCCTGGTCCCCTGGCCTACATGAGATGTGTGCGCTTGGGTGGTGAAGAGGTGTGCAGTGTGAAGGGTGGGACTTTGTAGTGGGTGTGGATGTGTGTGTGCCCCTGGATTGTGATAGCCACACATGTGTCACCCAGGAGTTGTGTGCCTGTAGTTTGGATTGTCCTTCCCTGTGTAAATGATTGTATGCACTTCTGTGAGTTGTCTGTTGTGCACTGTGCAGTGTGTTGGTGTGTCCATGCAGTTCTGTGTGACTCCTCCTTGTTATTTTGGTCACTTATGAGTGTGCAAAGTGTGTGACTTGCACATCAGTTTTGTGTTTGTTTGATCATCGATGTGTCTTGAGTGTGTTTGTGTAGACTGTGTGGCCCTGAAACTCCTCACTGGCATTGTGTTTGTGTTTCTCATGCATTACAGGCACATGGTGCCTGTTCTCCTCAT
Source organism: Lissotriton helveticus (assembly GCF_964261635.1). Classification (NCBI taxonomy): domain Eukaryota; kingdom Metazoa; phylum Chordata; class Amphibia; order Caudata; family Salamandridae; genus Lissotriton; species Lissotriton helveticus. The sequence goes on along the minus strand of NC_136061.1, from coordinate 379,904,488 downwards.
GTATGGCATGGTGTGTGTGGCATGGTGTATGTGGTGTAATGCCATCCCCTATGTGTGCCACTTGTGTCTAGCCATTGTGGGTTTGCACCCCCTCTATTTGTGTATGGTGCACCCCTTACATGTCTACTACTGACATGCAAGTCAGTTGACTTTGATGTCAGCTGTCCTCTTGGTTTACATGTGTATGTGCCTCCCCATTACTTGTGGTGCAGTTCTTGGGCCAAGAGTGATGTTCCACTCTGGACATTGCTCCAATGGTTTATGTTTGATGTTCTTGTGCTATTTATCAGTCAGGATTGCTCATGTGCACATCAGCTGTGTGTGCTGCCCAGTGCTCTGGTGAATATGGTTCTGCTCTTGTATACCAGATGTGGTGCATCCTGTTGTTGTTGTGTTGGATGTATGTGTGTTGGCTGTGGTTTTGCTTCACTTCCTGGGTGTGCTGTTGTATTTGTGCTGTGCTGATTAGTGGTGTGTGTGTTGAGGATGTGTCAGTCATCTCTGTGTGTGGCTGTTGTGCTTGGTGTGCACACACTGCTTGTTGTGCATACAGTGCTGTGTGTATGTGGGCTTGACATTGCCTGATGTGCATCCCCTGATGTCCTGTGGTGTTTGTTGATATTTAATTTCATGTGCATCTGTGGTTGGTTTGATGTGGCAGTGTGGTTCTGTGCAGGTGCACTTCTTGTGTGATTTGTGGTATGTTGTGTGTGTGTTGTTCCTGAGTGTTGATGTTGTGCACTCATGTTGTGTTTGTGCTCCCATTGACTTTCCATTGTTTGGCTGACAGGGTATGTCTGTTTCTGATGGGGTTCTGTGTGTGTTCCTGTGGTGTTTGTGTGTTGTTTTTGGGCAGGCATCTGTTCAGGCTTCCCTGTGTGTGTGTTATGTTTGTACCTACACCCAGGGTGTGTGTTTGTTTGTAAGTGTATGTGCTGGCAAGGATTCTCAGCCTTCAGTGTATGTGGCACTGTTGTTGTGTGTTCCTTGTCAGCCACTCCTGCAGTGGCTGTCTCCCTGGTTGTTTGTTGTGTGGTGCAGGGTGTGTATTGTGCTTGCTTGTGAGCTGTGCTTGTTGCTTGTTGGTGTGCATGGGGGTGCACAGGATGGGCACCTGGCCTGTGACTTGATGGGGTTTGTTGATGTGTGGTTGGGGTGGTGTGTTCCTGTGGTCTTTGTGCCCTGCCCATGCCTTGGAGTGGCCCTGCCTTCTGCATTGTGCGCATGTGTTGACCGCGGCGGTGACGTGACCGGGAACGGGACGTTGCTGCTAGTTCGCGGTCAATATGTGTCCAGGATGCAGTGGGGTGACTTGGTGGCAGGTGGGTCATGTGTGGGTGCCCTTGTGGATGTGTTGTTACCCCCAGCAGGGTGTATGTGATGGAATTGCGTTTGTGTTGTGTGTTGTATTTGTGTAGTTGCATACCTGCAGCGTCGTCCGGCGTTCATGACCGGGTGGAGAAGACAGGGTCTCAGCTCTCGCGTTCCGCTGTCGAGTTCCCGCCTTCTCTGGTTGGGCGGTGTCTCGGCTGCAGTGCGTCTGCCTGTTTGGGCCATCCTAATTTGTGGACCAGGGCGGACGTCATTCCCCACGGCAGAGAGTCTCCATTGGCTCCCACCGCCCTGCAGGCGGAAAAAGGCGGTTTTCCGCCCTGCGACATCCTAATGGACCCCAAAGTTCGGATCTCAGATCCGGTCAGAGCGGGAAATCCGGAAACTTGGAAAGCAGCAGGAGGCGCAGGAGAAGAACAGTGCTGAGATGGGAATGCCAAAGTGCAGAGAAACGCCGTAACCTAACCAAAATGAAGGTGAGATGGGAGCCAGCATTAAGGTAACTGAGGTGAGGGGGTCAAGCGTAGAGGACTATTCCACTGCAGAGAGCAAGCCCGGGTCCCCTGCAGAAGCGGCCCGGCCAGGCTGTGCCCGGCTTGCGGAGACCGCGAGTGCTCCCGCTCGGACCCCCCCCAATCCTCTCCTCTATACTGAGAAGCCCAACCACTATGGTTGGGCTGCTCAGACTTTTTCAGCTGCTCTGAAAAAAAAAACACATCAGACATGAGCCCCCGGCTGAGTCACGGGGGGGAGGGGAGGCGACCGACACAGTAGGCGGGGTTGCAGAGGTGGGGAGCTGCAGGGGGAATGAAGGGGGCTCTGGCCTTTCACCCTGATGAGGGGCCAAAATCTAAGCCTGAGCCTGAGCTAAGGACCCAGTTGCAGCTTCACCTCCAGGACCAGCACCCCAACTCCACAGCACTCCACGGAACTCTAAGCAGCATAGAGTTTTACCTCCAGCCTCTAAGTCTGACAAGCCTTACAGCAGGAAGGCGGTTGCCCTAGTTCACAGCCCTGATCCTCAGCCCCCCAGGGCAGCCTCCTGGTCACCCTGGCTACGGTTGTATGTCAGCAGAACGCGGGCTATTACCACGTGTGCCTTTACAACGCTGTTTTTACAATGCAAGTCGTTACAACGACTTGCGCTGTAAGCGATGGATAGTGGAGTAGTTTCATTTTCTATTCCAACTCCAGCCCACGTTACTGTAGGGAAGGTGTTGGAATAGAAAATTAAACTATTCCTTGTCCAATAGCGCCCTCCAGCGCAAGTCATTGAAACGACTTGCGTTGTAAAAGCAGCGTATTAATGGCAGCGCGTGGTAATGCCCGTGTTGTACAGCGGTCCCAGAAATCAGAAGCCAGTTCAGGATGGAAGGAAACTGGGGCGGAGTTTAGGACATCAGCAGGACAACAGCAGTGATCTTACAGCCATAGCGGTCCCACATGACTGCACGTCAATTAAAGAATTCTCTCAACCCCAACTCCGCAAACCCACAAAAAGCCAGCTGGAGCTAAAAGACATGATATCACCAAGAGGCTCAACCCATTCAATTCAACCGAAAATGTATCCAAAATTCATCTTTCTAAAGGATGCTGGACCTGTTCTCTGCCCATGCAACGCCAACCTTAAAGGACTGCAGTCCCCCCCTGTTAGCCCTACAGATGCCTTCTTCAACCACACTGCCTCGAGAGGAGATTCGCCAGTGCGATAAGGACCGGAAGAGCCCACTAGTGCCTAGTATTTTTAGCCTGCCCAAATGAACCTCACAGGCACAAATTAGGCTATAGTTTGGTGTCCAGAAACAGCTCCTGGCAAGGAAGGGGGCATACATAACTATCTTGGATAAAGTGCGAAAATCCAAACAAGAATCTCTAAATGAATATCTATGGATGGAGTTAGAGCAACACCCTGCCTCACTAGTTGCCAAGTATCTTAAAAGTAGCCTGGTGAATACAGGCGTAAAGCAGTTTTGGGATACCCCCACAAATCATATAATGCTGAAAATCCTGGTAAAAAAAACAATCAAACATCTTTTTGTGGGTTGAAGATAAGGCAGCCTCACAAAAAGGTCTCATGGCTGGATGACCCTGAACTCTTATTCAACACAAGCACCACAGAGTTACCTTGGATTGGGTTATGCTAAAACTGCTAAAATGAAGTTTTTAAAGTACAGGCTGGGCTTGCTACCCTGCTCCGACATTTCCCACATTGGGTAAAAGACAAAGCGGGCTCCCTCTGCCGGCTATGTGGCTCAGTGCCAGAGAATATGCTGCATTTGTTATGCTCCTGTGACAAACTGTTGGATGAACGAAAACATCTGCTGAAACGCTACTTTAATCAGCGAGGGATATGCTCACGAAGACAAGCAGTTCTCGCCTGCTTTGCACCTCAGGATCCACAGTTGAACTGTAGTTTTGTGAAGTTTATGAAGGCGGTGGAAAAGAAAATGCCAACATTTGAATTCTAAATGTTTTACATAATATTATAATACAAAACTGTATCTATTTCCAAGGTCATCCAAAAAGGATGCATCTTTATTATTTAAAAATGAAATGAAAAATTGTGATTATGATATGCTGGTTTTATCAATGTATGTAGATTTACTTTTAAATTCTGATGGTTGTACTGCAATGGTTTTAATTAACTATGCAAATAAAATATTACCTTACCTTACCACTAGCACCTAGTAAGGTAATAGCAGAACAGCCTATTCCGAATCTTTGTCTCACGATCCAAGAGGCAAGCTGCTCCAGGAGATCTCCTTGCCCAACCTGCACCAAACAGCTGGGGAGTCCAGAGGACCTGGCTATTATCGCGGAAAAAATTCTGTTCCCAACCTAGCTACCAGGGCACCCAGGAACCCTTAGGTATCCTGAACAGCAACAACAACAAGCACGGCAACAAGCCCAAAACAAGCCTGGAGCTGAAACTAATTCAACCTTGGACCTAGCATCAGCACTTGCCTTCTCATCGGACATAGACGGAGGGCCTGCATGCCCGGCGCATGCCCCAAAAGCAAATAGCCCACGGGATCGCTCACTAGAGGACCCCACACAAGTGGAACTCAACCGCAAAAGTAACACACAGACCCCTCTGCCTGAGCTCGGTCCAGAGGCCAACTCTGCCTTGATAAAAGATGAGAGCACTGCCACAGGAGACACGGAAAGTGGATCGCAGGCAGATCAGATACCAGACACCACTTTCAGTCCAACTCCGATTTGAGCAAACAGAATGAGTAGCATCCCAGCATCAACACAGCGGCCGGAAATCTTAAACTTATCAACCCCAGTATCACTGCCAGCACAATCCAGGACACCATCCCACCCAGGCGAGCTCCTCGAAGGGTCATCTGACCCAATCCAGCAAGAGGACTGGAGGGCAATCCTCTGCTACTTGAATACACAAGAATGGGAGGACATGCTCGCCACCTACTCGCCACATCAGCAACAGAGGGTGCATCCGCCCAAGGAGCTACGTCAGATTCCGCAAAGCTTCAGCCAACCATTAAGGGATATGACAAAAAACGAGCCCAAGGGGGGCGTGACCCCAACAGAACAAGCCAAAAAACAATCCGGCAGCACCTGGGCTTCTCTCTTGAATACTATACAACTGACCGTCGAAGCACTCCAATATCTGTCTGAAAAGATGGACATTCAGCTATCTCTACTAAACACCTTGGCATTCTTCTCGGCAGGCATTGATGAGAAACTGGGGGACTTGAATGGCCTAATTAAGAGAGATCAATCCGACGTCCAACTTAGCCGCAGCTGTAGCCATATAGTTGATAAACTATCTACCCTTCCCTCAATGCTAAACAACATGTTAAAGGATATGAGGAACGCAACCACTGGATCCATAAGCAAGCTCCCTGGTAATTCCCATACCACACAGGGCAAGGCTGAAGGCCATCAAGCAAACCCGACCAATAGAGAGCCACCTCATCGGAATGCACAAGAGTACCCCACCATCACTATAACGTCTGGGAGGAAAGAAGCCTGCATTGAATCAATAGCAGAACCTTTAGAGGGAGCTCAAGACCCGAAGCTTAATTCCAAACAACGCCGCCAACAGGAAAGAAAAGGGCGCTACCAGAAAATTAACTCCAACCCAACAGTTTATTTTCCCATTTTCTCAGGACAACACACAAAATAGCACAACAAGCCACGCAAATTAAGCACACCAAACGAGGCCCGGCTCCCTCCCAATAGTCGCAACAACCCAACTGAACAAGGAAGCATTCCACCTACATTGAAAATCGAAGGGGCACACTTGGAAAGAGAAAAAGAAAATGGAAAGGGGTACTCAGTCAAGTCAATACTCAAAAAGGCCTCTCAGGGCACTCGCCAACAACCGTCGCAAAGCTTGGACCCAATTGAAGGGCCCCCGTCTATACGCTTAATCCCCGCCAGCCAGCTGCAACAGAGGAATACTCTCCGGAGCGAGAGCTGGCAGCTCCAATGGGAAAAGACCTAACCACAATCTCAAGCAAGGGGAGTGGTGGGGAACACTTAGACAACATAACAACGCCAAATTGTAACTCATCGCTCAATGAGGGAAACAAGACCCCACTAACTAACGACTTCTCCAGCGGGCAGCATGAAGTACAGAACACCATGCAAGCTCCAAAGAAGGCCTGTTCTGGGCTAATAACACCTGAGACAAAGCCATGGAACGCAATATCAAGAATTAAGGTAGCGGATACCCAGCCAATGGAAGCAATCAGCCTCACCCACCAACCTGGAATAACGGCATTTGTTATGGACCTATCACAGCCAAAACAACCATGAAGAACCATGCAGCAGGAAACATATGCCACGCTTCTCCATCCTATGTATAGTTCCAAAGGTCACCAGGACATTCTGAACAGAGGCAATATCAGAAGGCTATTACAGGCAATACCAACTCTTGTTGGCTTGACATCAACTGACTTACTCGCCATAGAGTTTATCTGCTCAGCAAACCCTTCAATACCAGAGGCCACTAAGGCCACATGGAAATAAACTGAAATCGTAGAGTAAATTCTAGCAGAACAGTGCACCTTTCAAGTTTGGGCATCAACATTATCCCATACCATAAACCGGGGTATCCGCTACCCCTTCTAGCATGCAATACAAGTCCTGCATCAACAAAACCGCACGGATGGGCAAACTCTGTCCTCAGAGGGGCTCTGGAAAGATCTCCACAACAGAGGGACAAAGCATGGGCAGACAGACAAGACAGACACTGGGCAGCATCAGCATCGCAGAGCAGTTCCTCATATATTGGGCCAATCGCCCGGACCATAAACACCTCCGCTGAGGTGTATTGATGTTTCACACAGAACGAAGATGGCACAAGAGCCAAGGCCACCCCACTCCGCATATGTTCGTGGAACATTAATGGTCTATCTTCAAAAGCTGAGAATCCGGACTTCCTGCAATATGTCAAGGCCTTCGACATATTCATGCTGCTGGAAATTTGGCTCACCGATCCGCATCACATGCATGGTTTCATGTGCTTCGCCACATTGGCCACGAGGGAGGGCAAATTCGGACATTACTCCGGGGGGCTGGAAACATATGTATCCATGCCAAGCATAACATTGGCAGCGCTTGTGGCCTCCACTTCGGCAGCTATCATAGTAGTTAAGGTCACCATCTACCTGTGGGCAAACAGAGGTGGTTTTAGTCAACGCATACATCCACCCAAAACAAAAAGCGAAAAATTCAAAAAAGCTAACTGAACAAATAACAAAGTACATAACTAAGATGGAAACTCCAAATTATATTCTGTCCGGGGACCTAAACCAATAGCTCTTTGGCACACCGAGGGGCAAGGAGGTTTGTATCCAATAGTCAAACTTTACCATTCGACCCAATGTGTACTAACAAACGGAATCAAGAGCTGTAAGAAAAGCAGTCTCCTGGAAGACTTAGTACACCTAAACCTCAATGGCAGATTCCCCGAAGACTCAACTCCAGTTTCATCATACTACTTCGCCACAACCAGTTCAATACTAGATTACACGTTTGTTAGCCTCTCAATGTTTCCACACATCTTGGGTTTCAGAATGGCGGACAAGGGAGAGAGCGATCACCGCCCACAAGAAACACTACTAACATCCACCACACCTAATTCCTTTCAGCAAGAACTAGGCCTGGGGCCCATCTACACCTAAAATATAATGAGGATCAAATGCGCAGCAATTGAACACTTCAAGGCTCAAGCAACAGGCGTAAACGACCAAATATCACAATGGGAACATTTCACCGACACACTACTAGAAAGGCCGCACCCTCAACTAACAGAGTCTATTCCCAGATGTCGAAACAGTATCCCAAAAGCACAGAGAAACCACATCAAGCTCCTCAAAAAATCAATACACAGCAATTTAAGACCGTTGAGAAGACACCCAAGGACCTCAAGTACCCGTTTACTTCTGAGGAATCAAAGGTCCTCACTCAAAAAACTGAAATGGGAAATCAATAAAGACCTATAAAATGCAACTTATGCAAAACTACTGTACAACATAAATCACAGCGCCAGCTTCTGGAAGACGGTGAACGATATAATCCACCCACACCACGAAGGAATTTTGTCACACATCTCAGAAGAAATCTGGGTTAATTTTATAACTAAGCATTTTAATTATCAAATGGATAGCGCATTTACCGGGGCTTGGATCTGGACCCTCCGCCTGAGGGGGCTACCCTCCCGACACTTGGATAAACTGGACTGTGGCACACATTGTAGCATGTCTCGATGGACATGGTGTGTCTGTATGTGGACAATATGTTGCATTTTGGGATTGGCAGCAGCGCATTGGGGGAGGGGTGGGGGGTATATGTTGGTTTTTGAAAATTGCTGAAGACATTGCCGATTCATTGATGGTGGCAGTAGACTCTGGACTACAGAGCTTTGCATAATATGTTTGTTCAGACAATAAAATCTGTTTTAAAAAAAAAATGGATAGCGCCTGCATATTGGACACCAACAGATGGCCAACAGAAGAAAGCTTGGGAGCGGGCCATACTGAGACGCCAGTGCTGAACACACCAGACACAGTCATCACACCGGCCGGTGAGGCCAGCGATCCCTTGCTTCTCTTAATAGGAAAACAGATCGCTAAAGGGAGAAAAGAAGGGGCTCCGGGTCTGAATAGCATCCCACGGCACTGTTCAAAGCTAAGCCAGCTGACTGGGCAGACATCTTGCAACCTCTTTTCCTGGAAATCAGGCTACTAAACAGAGTATAAGAATCATGGAAAGGCTCGACAATTGTTCCGATTCACAAGAAAGGCGAACAAGGCACATCCGAGCAACTACTGTCTGGTAGCACTGATTGACAATGAAGCAAAATACTTTGTGGGCACACTCTTAGAGGACCTCTAAGCCTGGGCAGAGGAAAATTAGATAATACTGTTAAACCATACCGGCTTTTGTAAAACGTCAGGCACCACAACAAATTTCCTCGCAATCTTCCTACTCATCGACGCAGCCAAGACTGCCAACCTCCCACTCCATCTATGCTTCATTGATTTTAGTGCTGCATTCGATAACGTAGAGAAGGGTAGACTGTGGGGGAAGCTGGTGCGCTGGGGAATCCCACAGGCCACTATAAACATCTTGTCACATCTCCACACAGACACCTGGGTTCAGGTGAAATTGGGCGGGGTGACACATCTTTCTTCAAAAGTCCCTACAACTAAAGGTCTGAAGCACGGTTGCGTGCTCGCACCAACCCTGTTCAACTTATTTATGGCGGATCTTCCTCAAGCACTTATCACCTGCAATTCACATGCACCCAAGTAAGGAGGCAAAAAATTGACTAATCTCATGTATGCATATGATGTAGTGCTGCTCAGCCACACCTTTATCGGCTGCCAACACTTATTGAAATGCAGAAGTACGCCACAGAGAAAAATATAAAAATCAACTTTAGTAAGACATAGACATTGTCAGTAAACAACAAAAGGAAACAGCAAAGGAAGTGGCACTTGGGAGGTACACAGCTTGGAGTTATCATCGACAAAGGAGGGACCATCGCCTGACAGAAAGAAGAAATCAGGAGAGGGCTGGTCATAGCAATATCAATGACAACTCTCGCAAATAAATTGATGGGGCCTACAATGAGCCCACTCCTTAAGGTAGCACAAGCCAAAATAATCCCTTCAATAACTTACGGCAGTGAAGCAATGCGGGGTCGAGACGCCAACTTACTTGACAGTACGCTAGTTAAAGCATACAGAACCATGTTTTGTCTCCAGTCCTACAACTCACTAGCTCAAATCAGGCTAGTATTCTGCTTATTAAAACAAACCCTAGCTAGGTATGGAACTTACATTATTTGCTGGAATAAGATTAGAACGCCCACCTCAAACACCTTAAATCAACTGCTATGGCAAGACCTCCAGCACAAGGAAACTTCCTGTGCAAGACGTTACCTACAGGAATCTCTGGAAACTGCCAGGCTCACCGAGCTCTGGAACACACAGCGTTAACTTTCAAAAATTGGTCTGGATGTGTGTAAAACAACTTTCACTGGTGGAGAACAAGGCAACATTTTCAGCCAAATCTCATGCCTGGATGACCCTAAATTCATACAAAGCACTAGCACCTCAAAGATATTTTAATCAGGGCTATCCAAAATCTATAAAAATAAAATTCCTAAGGCATTGATTGGGCATTCTTCCATGTACTCAGCACCTTCCACCCTGGCTGAGGGCATCGTCCCAAAGCACTTCGAGGCTGTGCGATATGGAACAAGGGACATTCTGCACTTAACCCCTTCACTGCTAGGCCTTTCCCCCCCACTGTGCTAAGCCATTTTGTGGCTATTTGGGCTAGTTCGCGCTTAGGCCCCTGTAACTTTTTGATCGCCAAAGGTATCCATGCCAAATGTGCGTCTTTTTTTCCAACATTATGGGCATTCTAAAGGTACCCAGGGTTTGTGGATTCCCCTGGAGGGGACCAATAAATTAGCCAAAATACAGGTAAATTTTAATTTTGGGGGGGGCACAATTGGAAACAAACATTGGCATAACCAATAGGTCTTGCCTTTGGAACCTTATAAGTGTTTAGCCATGCAACAGTTGATGTTGTTGCACCAAGGATATTGTGCTGCATACCTAAATACTTATAAGGTCTCAAAGGCGAGACCTATTGGCTATGTCAATTCTTGTTTATTTTGAAAGCATGACAAGTGTACCGCACAGATGAGCCGCACAGGGTATAATGTGTCTATGATTGCTGAACGTGATTGAGCGATGTTTGTGTGTGGGCTGCAAACTGTTGTTGAACCTGCCTTACGATTATGCCTCCACATTGAACCTGCTTGGCATCTGTGCACCTCAAATCTCAAATTCAGCCCTTTCTAAGTGTTGGAAAATAATTGCAAACATTACAAGCACTCGGTTTATCGACCTCAGAAGATTGAACAGCTGTGTCGGCCCAGTTCGGATATGAAATAACGACAGGTGCAAACAAAAGATGTTAGCAGTATTTTTCCTTTTGTTTTTTCCTGCAAATCGTTACGTCATTGTTTACCTTCACCAGCGACAATTGTCGTCACTTTCGAATGGGATTTCCGTTACTTCTACACCTCATTACGGGGTGGCAAGCGTTTGATGTTTGACAAGAACATGGCACATAACGGGTCTCTCAATTGCAGAAGGCATCAGCAGCGAGCCCTGCTCTGCCATCCTCACTGAATTTCTACGTCTGACAGGCCCTCTGAACTTCCAGCTCTCCTTACTTCTTGTACCATACTGTAACTAAAATGAGTGCACAGTACCGAGCACACAAAATGACAATTTTCCTCAGCAGAGACACACATAAAAGGCAGTAAGAACATCATTGAAATACAATTTTAAAAATCAGTAGCTTGCCTGGTAATTAAATAGCTTTCGTATAACAGCTGCTTACCAGTCATGCTTTGAAAAACATAAAAAGTCACCTCCAACCGTTTTCAGCCGACCCCTCTCTAAAAATCAAGACATGAGCTTAATATCCTGAAATCTCCTGGGACAGCTGGCAAAAACATGGGACAGTCCGGGCAAATCCGGGACGCGTGGTCACCCTAGGTCTCGGTCATGGCGCTTATGCGAGTTCCATTATCATGTCCGTTACATGCATGGGGCATTTCCGTCCCAAAAGTCACATTCCCATTTTGCAATTTACTAAACCCGTTATGCACGTTGATGAAGCTTGGTAAAAACATTGTCTCTATATAGACTATTCAAAAGTAAAAAAAACGACATTGTCAATGTTTATTTTTATGCATTATGTGCAAGAAGTGGTGCATTTCATCAAAGTAGTCGAACAGGCTTTATATTTGATTTTACATGTGGGTTAAGCAGCAACAGAATTGGAAAAGGACTTCGACACTTTGTAAAATAATAATACAGCTTCCGACTGTTCTTATGCTATGTGTGACTCCTTCAAGCCATCAACATTGCATGTTAGACTTTTCAGCCCATACTTACAATGCTAAAATAGACACTCCAAGTCCCAGAATGCAACATTGTGGAGCCTGAAAATCTAGGACTGGCTTAAGGTGGTGTGTGACAACGTCTCAACTCGTAAACAGTTTTTGATAATCAGGCTTATCTTTTGCTTCTTTGTTCATGTAAGCCGCACCTCCTCTTCCACACCTCCCCTCCCCACAATGAGAGCCACAAGGGGATGTTGGGTGTTATGTCAGAGCCACACCTGCAAACCCAGCCCCTCCTGTGATCGTGCTGTCTGGCAGCAGCTGGAGTAGGAACAAAACGCTCGTCTGAATTTAGAAGGTGAAAAGAAAGCCTCACTGCTGGGCCTGTTGTATTTCTATCTAGGACCCTAATTTGATATTCCCGATTTATGCCCTTATATGGCTATAACAAACAATATCCTTATAAAGGCATAAGAATCATATCCATATTTAGTAATAGCCCATGCAGTCCAAATACAGCAAGGCTACTCCCCTAGACTCCTAGAAAGTACAACGCGTTCTTTAAACAAACCAAACCTCCAGCAACCTCGGAATTCCCCTTGCTTTTGTTTTGATTTGTCCTAGAACTCCTGCGAGCACTGAAAGAACGGCCAGTTCTTAGTGACATCTTTATTGACGTCTTATGTCCAACCTTACGTCAAACCCGGCACCTTTCAGGTATAAAAGACCATTAAGATGTTAATGAGGCTTTGTTGAATTTCACCTCTTAAGCCCCTGCAGCTCCCCTCTGACAATACTGGAATCCCCCGGCCCCCACAGAGCAGAGTCTGAGTCCGCGCTGCTGCGGCTGTATTTGCGAACACTATTGATTTTTTTTTTTTTTACCACATGTGTCTGCAAGGTCCGCGGGCTGCCCAGGAAGGCTTGCCGGGCCGCCACCGGCCCGCGGGCCGTACTTTGAGTACCCCTGCCTTAAGCAAACACACGATGGTTTGGAGCAGAGCGGCTATCTACTTGCCCGAGAGCCCAGCTGATGCGAGAGCCCACGGACGCCGCCCCTCCCCTTTGAAGCACTGAGAAAGACGCTGTCTTTTTCTCCAGCCGAGAAAATCCAGCTCCGGTGTTTCCAGCCGCCCTTGCGGGTTTCTGGGATATCGAGTCCTGAGAGAGAGATACCAGACCTCCTGCTTTCTATTACCCAGGTACGGAGCTGACTAAACCCTTAAGATAATTCTTGATTCAGATTCCTTGGCAAAACCCAACTTAACTTAAACTGCTACTTACTTACTCCTTCCCACGTACTAGGCTTAGGTCAGGTACACCGGGGTAGGCGTAGATTAGAAGCACCAGTTGAGGACGTTAGTCAATGTTTTTATGTATGTATATATTTTATCCATTTTAAAGCATCATATGGCTAAGAAACCATATCAATGCTTTTACAGTATTATTTCATAATACTCAGTTCAGTTCAAGAAGTCTTTATTCGATTAGTTCATCATAAAAGACATAAAATACATTTAAACATATGAAACAGTTAAAACAAGTATTAAAGCATTAATGTACTAATCAGCTTCTTACATATATATACAATAATTACAGAGACGCATAAATGCAACAAAATACAGGACTCCATTTCAGGAGACACAACCTTAAGACCCCGTTAGATTACTTTTAATGAGCCTACTTCTAATCAGCCAGGCCCACCTCAAAAATTTGGCCACACCCACGACTATCAGAGGATCCAAATTGGTCATTAACAATCTATTTGCTTCCCCAGCCGATCTTGTGCCCAGATTTCTGCATACCGGCCTAAGCCATTTGGCTCTGGGGGCGGAATAAAGTGGGCACACATATAAAAAATGACTCAGGTTTTCCCCAATACCATGACACTTGGGACAGAACCCCGACCTTTCTGTACCCCACTTTTTGGTAAAATCCCCAAGAGGCAGCGAGCCGCATCTAAATTGGAAGAATAATTTGCGATCCGCGGGTTTTGTTATTAGATCCCAGTACCCTTCCAACTTGGGCTTATCCTTAAATACCATGAACAGACCTGTGAGGCTACTTGAACTCATTTTAGAGTACCTGTTATGTAGCACCCATTCCCAGTAACTATGTTTGAGAACCTTTTTTGGAGGGAATTTAGCTGTTTCCGGTGTGGACCACAGGTCACCATGCCCCAAAGCTGTTAGGGTAGCCTTAAGGTCTCTGAACCAGCTAATATTTGTGGCACCAGGGCTGTTTCTTACCTCCAGGCAAGCTTTAGCATAGTGATGGAGTTCCGGCGTTGTCCAGAGACGACGCCAGAATGTTAGGGGGCGAAGTCTTGCTAGGTCCTCTACCGGTTGGCACCCCAGATCGTAAAAAAGGGGAATTAATGGAGTTGACTGGGGCAGACCCGTTGTCATTCTTATGAATTTATTTTGAGCATGTCTTAGTGGGTCCAAGTTACTACCACCCCACAGTTCCGCTCCATATAAAACTGCTGATAGAATCTTGCCACCGTAGATCTTAAGGAGAGGGGACATTGGCCTTGTAAATGACCCTTTATGTTCCTTAATCAAAGCCCCACCCAGCTGCTGGTGCTTCAGGGTCATGAGCTCAATCTGATGTGTCCAGCTCAAAGTCTCACTAAAGGTGACTCCCAGGTAAGTGAAATGTTTTGTCTGCTCCAGGGGGATATCCCCCATGGAGACCCTGGCATTTATTTGTCTGTGCCCTCTTAAAACCATAAATTTGGTTTTGGAGACGTTCACCTCCAGCTCATGTTCGCTGCAGAAATCCTCGAATCTTAACAGAGCTTTCTGCAAACCCTGCCTTGTTCGTGAGATCAGGAGAGTATCATCAGCGAACATGAGCAGGGGGATTTTCGCTCCAGCCAAGCTTGGGGCATCCGTGGAAAAGTTGTCATAGTATTTAGTAACCCCGTTGATATATAGGGAAAACAAGGTGGGTGCCAAGACACAGCCTTGCCTGACACCTTTGGCCACTGGAAAGTTCTCCGTCACCTCACCCGGTTTTCCCCATCGCACATATGCAAAGGTCTGGGCATGAAGGTTCACGATGAGTCGTACCAAGATGGAGGGCATACCCATATCCAATAGAGATTTCCATAAGCCTGCCCTCGGGACCAGGTCAAACGCTGACCTTAGGTCCACGAAGGCCGCGTATAGGTTGCCTTTACCCAGGGTGACCGTCTTCCAATGCAGAAGCATGAATCGGAATGCCTGATCCAAGGTGCTCACGTGGGGTCTAAACCCGGCTTGAAGAGGGGTGAGGATATCATACTCCTCTATCCATGCCTGTATCCTAGTGAGCACAAGACGGGTTATGATCTTCTGTACCGCGTCTATTAGACTGATCGGCCGGTAGTTGGATGGAACCGACCGATCGCCCTTCTTAAAGATAGGCAATATTTCAGCGCCGGCCCAGGAATCGGGTACTCTGGCGTCCGTTGCCAATGCGTTTACCAAACGCACCAGGTATGGTACCCTGGGATCATGATCCTGCTGGAAAATATCCGCTGGGATACAGTCTGGACCAGGCGCTTTTCCCCTAGGGATGGCTTTCAGGACTGCTTCGACTTCATTCGCCGAAAACACAAGTGTGTCATGAGATAATGGCCAGCTGATAGAAATATGCGCTGTATTGCGACATCTAAATTGTTCCACAAAGTGGGTCACCCATTTTTGTGGTTCAACAGAAGCAGGGCTTGGGCGATCATCCTGTGAGCTCCCCCACCTAAGGAGGTGCCAGAACTGCTGTAAGTTCCTGGAGCCACAGGCCTCAGCGAGAGATGTCCAGCGCTCGTCATCCCAAGCAGCTTTGGCATGACGTTTGGCTTCATTAAAAGCCTTCCTACTTGCTTTAATTAGGGCAGGGTTCTTTGATTTTAAAGCCTTAAACAGATCTGCATGGGACTCTCTGCAGGCATCATTAAACCAATTTAATGGTTTCTTGCCCTTCCCTTTCCCTTTGTTTGCTACATACTTAACAAACAAAGATTTTAGGGACAGAAACAGGCTAGCATGAATGTCTGTGATATTTAAGTTCAGCAATTCCTGGTTATCACATTTTTCAATTTCTACCAGAGAGTTTGAGACCAAAGCTCTGATCTTTTTGCGTGCTTCCACGTCTACCGAAACCTTTGGCCAGCGCACCCTCCTCATATCGTTCGCAAGTACTACCGCCTCCTGAACAGGATTAGGCTGTCGTACAACCGTCCCTACAAAACTAAAATCCTTCAATTCTGCCACCAAGGGTTCATGGTCACTTTCTTGGCGTGGTTTAACCGTCATATCCAAAACCACAGGCCACATTTTAATATCAACTAAAATGTAGTCAATGCGACTACTGTGTCTACCATTGGAGAATGTATGTCTACCCATCCTGTCCGAGCTAACACGTCCATTAAGTGCACGAAGGCCCCAGTTCAAACAGAGACCTTTGATATATGTAGCTGCTTGGGACCATTTGTTAATCGGTGATAGGTCGAGTTGTGGAATCCCCCAAGTCAGATCCTCTGCTTCGCTTAATAACCCATCATCTTTACTTAATGGTTCAAAGCAGGTATTAAGGTCACCCATCACCACTACATGACCAGTAATTATGGTGGAACTTAAAAAATCATCTAAACAAGTAAGGGTGTGAGAAACTCTGCCACCCGTGGTTCCCCTAGCATATACATTAATCAACATTATATCCAGCCCACTGCATGTTCGAATACTAACTATTAATAAATCAGGACAATCAATAAAAATTTCTTTGACAGTTACACCTGCAGCTTGGCGAACCCATGTTGTGATGCCACCCATGGCCCGACCTCTTAAACCTTTGGTCGCAGGTTTATTAAAATTCAGGAAACCTTGGAGATACACTGGAAGGGTTGCCCAAGTCTCCTGAAAACACCAAATATCTCCTTGCGAGATAAACTCAACCCAATCAGGAATACATGTACGAGATTCGATACCTGCGATGTTCCAACATCCCATGACGGTACCCTTGTTGCACACTCGATCACACAGGTTAGTAATCTCAATAGGGTGGGAATCGTTAAACTGGGGAGGGGGTGCTTCGGGCACAAGGGCAGCTAAGATCGTACCAGGCATTATCGTACCTGCCTGAAAACTTGGCTTTGGGTTTGCACCCACTGTGGTGACGTTCATTGTAGGCATAGAGGATGATACTCTGTCCAGTGTGTCTGTCTCCACTGGGTAAACCGTGCCCCCCTCCGTACAATTACAAGGTTGTTTATCAAAACTTCCAGTAATGATTAGTGAATTAATCAAATCAACCCCCCCACCCATATAATCAGAATTAGATTCATCATCCTTTGTCGACAGTGCTGGTCAATCATTAGTCGATAACCCTGATAAGGGGTCATAAAGGTTTCTCAACGGGATGCTCCAGTGGTCTTTAGGGTTTAGGCTAGGTGGATAATGATATGCTGGGTAAAAGTTTGGAGGCTGTTGAAACTGTGGAAAAACAGGGTTGATAGGAACTATGGGGTACAGAGATTTATTAGGAACAGGATAGCTCACTAAAGCTGGGGGGCCAGGAGGTTGGGAATTAATTTTAGCCCAACCTGGTGTTTGAGGAGGACAGTTGTAGCTAGATTGGGTGTAGGAACGATACCGTTCCTCAGGGTTAATTTGGGGTCCATGAAAGCTAGATGTAAAGTTAGACCATTTGAGGAGACTTTTGGTGTTTTTAACATGGGGTTGTTCAGTTAGATTAATCAGGGTCTCAGGATAAAAATAGCTAAGGTTCCTAGTGGAAACCCCTCCCTTGTGTTTTCCTACAAACCAATCTGAGATATGGGATACTACTCTATTGTCCCTAAAGTTGATAATCACTATGTCTCTCTCTATATCCTTTGGGCGAACCCCCACCCATTGACATCTTCTGACCGAAACAATGTCCCCATTGAGATGTGCAGGAAGGGGTCTGTTTGTTTTTAGCCAGAAGATGACTTTGTTTTTTTAGGCTTTCATTGTTTTCCCGATCCCCTTCCGAGACTGGTGGCACACCCGTCATTACTATAACGTAATTCATGGAATCCGGTGGTAAGTCCACATTATGCCTCCGTGATGGGGGTTTGTGGGGTTTACTATTAGAGGTAGCAGATTTGCCCTCCCCTTTCTTTGGTTGTTGCACTGCTCCCTGTCGGGGAGGTTTGTTAACAACCACCCTGGGATTCGCATTGGCCGTACTAGCTGGTCTTGGGGGTTTAACAGCCAGAGCCGATACTTTGTTTGAGATATTGGCTACATTGGTTGTACTATTAGGATGTTGACTGGTAGTGGTGTTTATATTACCTGCCGTGTGTATGGTACTTTGTGGATTGGTGGATGGGCCCTTGCCCTTTACTGAGGTAGAGGGGTGTTTTAACTCCGAGGACACCAGTAGGCGATCCAATTTGTCACTCATAATCCTAACACGCTCCAGCAAAGGTAACATATATGATTTAATGAGCTTCTCTATAATGGTACAAGACACCTCATTAAGCCCTTCACTAGCTAAATCAGGAGTAGCCAAGTTTTGTAATTCTGGCGTCGGTAACTCTACATGGGGTGGGTTCAGTTGGTCAGGGATAACAATGGGTGGGGGTGATAATAATATCTGGCGATTTTGGCCTTTCCTTTTTACCCCGCCCTTTCTCTTTCTTTTTCTGGGTGGAGAACGCACCACCCTCTTTACATCATCAGACTTAGTAGCAACGTCACACACATTCCTCGAGGGTAGGTTCTCACCGGGTTCAATGCAAACCAGTGACGAGTTGGGCAACGTGGGACATGGATCAAGGTCCTTGAAATGGCTATCGGGGATGTTTGTATCAACAAAGCTCGAATGATCAATGGGAATGCAGACCAACTGGTCTCCACTAGTTGCACTAACACATGGCGGCGAGATAATGGGAAACCTAAATATACTAGGAATTTGGTTAATGTCAGTACCATCATCCTCAATAGAACTCAACCCTCGGGCATCCGTAACCTGAGTGAGGTTTGAGTCTGAGGAGGTGGGCAGTTGGATTTTCTTCAGGTGCTCAATTGAGCGTCGTCGCTCAGCTCTTCTCTCTGCAAGGAGGAGATCCCTATCTACTTCCTTGGTGGGTTTTTAAAAAAATTTATCGAGTGGGCCATGTGCAAAGATGCCCACACCTGGGGGGGCTGAGTGACTCATAACAAAAGAAGAAAAACAAAATATGTTATCTAACCCGTTATTAATACCTTAACACACTGCTAGCAGCAGCAAAGCAGTGGACAGCCAACAAGAGAATAAATAATTAAAAAACATCAGCATAAAAAGAGGAAATGTCAATACCCTGGCCCAGCCCGGCCTCCTACGGCCCCGGACGGCCACAGACGGTCCCGCCCTTGTCCCGGGCTTCTCCAGGCGCCCTCCCACGCGCTCCCGCGAAGCGGGGAGTATGTTCAATTATATTCACTGTCAATGCCTGTCATCGGTTGGTGGACAGGGGGGTGTGGCCAGCGGGGAGAGCAGCCCAGGTGTGTGAAATGGGCGCGCAGGGGCTCCTGGAGACTGGAGTCCCTGCCTGTGCTCGCAGCCCCGCCGGCTTTTCAACCTGCCCGCTCCTCGATACTGGCTCCCACTAAAGATGCTGCCTCAAAGACACGAGGCGCTGCAGGACCCGCGAAGCGGGTCCAGCGAGGTCGGCAAAGTCCTTGGTAGTCCTTGGTAGTTAGAGCTTCACAATTCCCTCTGGGGGGGTCGCTTCCATCCAGCGAGCACTTGGCGGCAAGGAAAGAGTTTAAAAGTGATCCGAGGGTTCCGTGCAAACAGCCGGCTTTACAGCAAGGAAGCGGGGGGCGTGGCCAGCGGGGAGAGCAGCCCAGGTGTGTGAAATGGGCGCGCAGGGGCTCCTGGAGACTGGAGTCCCTGCCTGTGCTCGCAGCCCCGCCGGCTTTTCAACCTGCCCGCTCCTCGATACTGGCTCCCACTAAAGATGCTGCCTCAAAGACACGAGGCGCTGCGGGACCCGCGAAGCGGGTCCGGCGAGGTCGGCAAAGTCCTTGGTAGTCCTTGGTAGTTAGAGCTTCACAATTCCCTCTGGGGGGGTCGCTTCCATCCAGTGAGCACTTGGCGGCAAGGAAAGAGTTTAAAAGTGATCCGAGGGTTCCGTGCAAACAGCCGGCTTTACAGCAAGGAAGCGGGGGGCGTGGCCAGCGGGGAGAGCAGCCCAGGTGTGTGAAATGGGCACGCAGGGGCTCCTGGAGACTGGAGTCCCTGCCTGTGCTCGCAGCCCCGCCGGCTTTTCAACCTGCCCGCTCCTCGATACTGGCTCCCACTAAAGATGCTGCCTCAAAGACACGAGGCGCTGCGGGACCCGCGAAGCGGGTCCGACGAGGTCGGCAAAGTCCTTGGTAGTCCTTGGTAGTTAGAGCTTCACAATTCCCTCTGGGGGGGTCGCTTCCATCCAGCGAGCACTTGGCGGCAAGGAAAGAGTTTAAAAGTGATCCCTTTTACTGTACGCACTTTACTTCATGTTAAGTATTGCAATTGTGGCAATTCATTTCTCTTGCATGAGAAAGAAGACTGCTCAATAAATAACACCTTTTATTGAAAACGCCTGTCTCTCTATTTCTCTGCACTCTGTGAAACTAAGTATGCACGATTGACTGAGTAAAATAGCTGTCTATTGTTTTCACACGACTCTAGAGATACACTCTTGTTCTGAGGGAGCAAAGTTGTCATGTTTTATGGTTGTCAGAAGCTAATCCCTTCTTGTCTATCCAGGGAAGTTAAACACCTCCTTGTTTATTCGAGAACGTTTCTAGTGACCTCTGAGCTAGCTGGCAAAACTAATTAAGTCTAATATAGTCAGTAGAGACCTAGTCGACCTCAGTCCTACGTCTACACTGCTGTTTATATTATTCCAATGCGTAGAGCCTATTGGGAATATAGGAACTACACTACAGGCCCTCTGTTGATGTGCAGAGCCAGGCTTTAGGGACGCGCGGCGGCCCTCGGCTGAAGTATTTCTGGGGCTCGTGCCCCGTGCCTACGGAGCTTGGTGCCCGTGCCGATGCAGCCTGTACTTTGATACAAATGAAACCTGAGATACAGAAACAATGCACGCTCTTTCGAAAGAATGACATGCTAAGCAACCTTCACCTAACTCCCTGCCCATAGGTAGCAATGACGCTTGGGTCCAACAGTGAAAGATTACAGTTTTCACTTATCACATTTGATTGCTGATGGTGAAACTTTTCAGTGCGTTGAGTGTCTAATGCTACTGTCTATCCGTTATTATGCAGGTCACTATTTCGAAACTTAGTGGGGCTGACTCAGCCTTTCATCTGTCTGAGGTTGATGCACTCATACTCTTAGGATAGCATAAAACAATGGCTATGGTCCAGAAGACATGCCGCTTAGTGATGGACACAATATGGACAGTACCATTAGTAATTGTTACCTGATGGGCAGGAGAGGAAGACTAGTATTTGCACTAAGTGAAAAGCATTCAAAGGTGCATCAATTAATAGGAAAGAAGCATAAATGGGCTCGGAAGCTCTTAGAGGAAAGTGGGATTGCTGCGGTGTGGCGGCGCCCAATAACAGAAACCTCATGGCTTATACTTGAAATTGTGTTTGTTACATAAGACCCAGTGGGGCTATCACAGGGCACCAAGGATTACTCGAGATTACAATAAATATATTGGTTCAGCATGAGCAATATTTGCGTGTGGTGGGGGGACGGGTGAGTGGTTGCGAGGGAAGAGGGGTCGCGTGGTTTTTTTTTAGTGCCAGTTCCCGGGGCACAAGCAGGCATCCACTTCTGTCAGGACAGCTGATCGCAGCAAAAAGACAGAAATGGAGAAATGGATGCCTGCTTGTGCCCTGGGGGGACTGACATTAAAAACAGGCATGCACGCGCCTCGCGCGGCAGGAGGGGGAGAGGGCCTGCACGATTCCCTTGCGGGAGCGACCAGCAAGGCGCGATTATTGTTAACATATGGCGCCAGCTGCTCGCTCCCGGAAGTGAATCGCCAGACGTGCACTCGCTGACATTGGAAGCAATGCAACGCGTGCACGTTTTTTGCCTCAAACCCGACTCAATGGCTAAAGGTCTTTTTCCTAAGCAGCGCATGCGCACTGCGTAGTCAAGACCTAAAAAGTGCTACAGATGAAAGTGTCTGTTTTTTTCCCCTGCAAATGGTATCAAAAAGGGATTGTGGTGCTGAAATCACCATCTTCCCAGCTTTAAGGGACTAGCAGACTTTTGTCAGAAAAGCAACATATTTTACACATTTTGGGCATTTTTCTGGGACATAGCCTATTTTTGCAATTTTTTGTGCTTACAATCTCCTTCCAGTTAATGGTAGAAATGGTTATTAAAGCAATAATGGATCCTGGAAAGATATACATTTCAGAAAAGTAGACAACATTCTGAATTATGCAATGGGTCATTTGTGTAGATCCTTCAAGTTTTCTTTATTGAAACTAACTGTTGAATATAGGAAAAATTAAACATTAGTTGAAAAAACAGCCATTTGCGTCAACGTTTTCACCGGTAACTTCTTCTAATTATTACAACTGTTTGAAAGCAATGCACCATTATATCCGCTAGCCCTTTCTGGTTGTGGGAATATATAGGACTTGTTTTTATTATGTACCGGGTATATAGCAATTTATTTGGGAAAATATATACATGGAAAAATCGGTATGAGAGACACCTATGTATTTCTGAAATTGGATTAAAATAAAAACAGTAGATATTTGGACATTTCTGAAATTGTGGGTACCCATACTAGCATAGGTAATTTTTCAAAATGACTTCTTTTTTACACATTGTCTTATATTTGGAAGGCAGAAATGCATCGATAGTCAACAGTTGCTCTACAATTCTGTGTTACTCTAAGTTTCCCGATAAAAATGGTACCTCACTGGTGTGGGTAGGCCTAGTGCCCGCGACAGGTAACGGCTCAAAATGCAACGTGGGAGAGGAGTTGGCCTAACGGCTAGGGTGCTCGACCTCGGACCTGGGGATTTGGGTTCGAGTCTCGGTAACAACGCCAACACCTCCTGTGATTCTGGGCAAATCACTTAATCTCCCGTGCCTAAAAATGAAAGTGTGTCCTCATGTAAAACGTAACTTGTGCTATGTAAAGCGCTCTGATACCTGATTCGGTTCGGGTCTAGTTCGCGCTATATAAAACTCTACAAAAAAAAAAAAACGTGGACACACCACATTTTTACAGTGAAAACTGACCCTTTTTTCGCAAAGTGCCTAACTATAGATTTTGAACCCTAGCTCTGCTGGATCCTTGGGAAACCTAGCAAACCTATACATTTTTTAAAACTAGACACCCAGGGAAATCCAGAATGGGGTGACATGACTGGCTCTCACCAGGTTCTATTACCCAGAATCCCTTGCAAACCTACAAATTTGTAAAAAAAAAAAAAGAATTTCCTCATATTTATGTGGTGGAAAGTTCTGGAATCTGTGTGGATCCACAAAATTCCACACACCCCGCGTTCCCCAAAGTCTTCCAAGAACAATGGTACCTTACTTGTGTCGGTGGGCTTAGTGCCCGTGACATGAAAGTGCCCAAAACGCAATATGGACACACCATATTTTTACAGGGTAAATGGATCCTTTTATTTGCAAAGTGCCTAGCTCTAGATTTTGAACCCTAACTCTGCCAGTACCTAAGGAAACCTAGCAAACCTATGCATTTTTGAAAAGTAGACACCCAGGCCAGGAAAATCCAGGATGGGGTGACTTGACTGGCTTTCACCAGGTTCTGTTACCCAGAATCCCTTGCAAACCTAAACAATTGTCCAAAAAACACATTTTCCTCACATTTCTGTGGTGGAAAGTTCAGGAATCTGTGTGGATCCACAAAATTGCACCAACCCCGCACTCCCCAAAGTTTTCTGAGAAAAATGGTACTCACTTGTGTGGGTAGGCCTAGTGCCCGCGACAGGTAGCGGCCCAAAACACAACGTGGACACAACACATTTTCACGGTGAAAACGGATCCTTTTTTTTCAAAGTGCCCAGCTGTAGATTTTGAACCTTAGCTCTACCGGCACCTAGGAAAACCTAGCAAACCTATATATTTTCAAAAACTATACACCCAGGGGAATCCAGAATGGGGTGATTTGACTGGCTCTCACTAGGTTCTGTTACCCAGAATCCCTTGCAAACCTGTAAATTTGTCCACAAAAACACATTTTCCTCACATTTCGTGGTGGAAAGTTCTGGAATCTGCGTAAATCCACAACATTCCACCCACCCCGCGTTACCCAAAGTCTTCCAAGAAAAATGGTACCTCACTTGTGTGGGTAGGCCTAGCGCTCGCAACAGGAAACGGCCCAAAACGCAACGAGGACACACCACATTTTCACAGAGAAAACTGACCCTTTTTTTTTAAAGTGCCTTGCTGTAGATTTTGAACCCTAGGTCAACCGGCACCTAGGGAAACCTAGCAAACTTATAAATTTTTTTAAACTAATCACCCGGGGGATTCCAGGGAGGTATGGCTTGTGTGGATCCCCCAATGTTTTCTTACCCAGAATTCCCTGCAAACCTCAAAGTTAGCTGAAAACCCCCCACTTTTTTCACATTTTTGTGTGGGAAAGTTGTGGCATCACCGGGCTGACACAAATTTCCTACCACCCAGCGTTTCCCCTGGTGTCCTGATACAGATCCTCCCCTTTCCAATGATACCTCTCCCATCCTTTTTGGTGCGCGGGGGGCTGAGAGACCCACAAGCACTGAAACTGAGAAACTGAAACTAAGTTTCAGTTTCAATTTCATTGCAATGATGAACGCGCGCCATGCGTGCGATCGTCATTGCAACGAAATACAAAAATATGTCTGGGGAGATTGGAGAACCTACCCAGGTAAAAGAAAAAAAGGGAAACCCCTGTGCTGTCTGCAGTAGAGGGATTTCCTGAGCATGAGCTCATGACGCAATGGTTCCGTCATGAGCACTCTAGAACTTGTGCTCATGACAGAACCATTCCGTCATGAGCATGGAGGGGTTTCTCTGTACATGCAAGGAATCACAGCTGCGAAAGGCCCCATTTAAGCAGAGAGGAATTTGGACTAGGAGCCAAGTGGTCCTGTCATGTTTTGACTCGGGGCCACACAACTTAACTGCAGAGCGGTAAAAATCCTCACGCTCGCCAAACAAAAAATGCCCAAATTGACAATCCAACTTCAGCAATGTTAGTAATAAGCTGTCTGTGTAGTCATCGGCTTGCAAGCCGGTCGCTTGTCACTGCATATCTGTGCCGAAAGTAGATAAAATCACCTTTTTTAATGTATAAAATCTTAGCTGGTGCCAAATATACTAGGTGTCATTGCCAAACATGTATGCACTGCACCGCACCTTACTATGCTTATTTCTGGTTAGTAATGCATTTTAAGGACTGCTCTGAACTCTATTGACCGCACTGCACTTTATTTTGCACATCTCTGATGCACTCTAACAGATTCATCCTCTATTTTATTCACAGTCAGGCACATAATGTATGGCATATTAGTATCAGCTATATTGATTTTAGTAATGCATTTTAACGACTGTTCTGCACTGAAATGACTGCAGTGCACTTTATTATGTGAATCTCTGACGCACTCTAACGGCTTCTCCGTCTATTTTTTTCACAGTCAGGCACATAATGTACCGCATTTTAGCATGTGCATCATTGGTTTTAACGGGGGACAACTCCAGTGGTATTGGCTACTTAAAATGTTGCAATGGTTTTTAGTAACTATGCAAATAAAAATAAACTTGAAACATGAAACATAAGTCTCAGACTTAATCTTTACTAGGATGAGAGCTAATATTTCAATAGATATCCAAGTTAGGTAGCATTCCGAAGTAACCTCATATTTCTAATTCGTACTTAAAGTGATATAGTCACTGAGCTTTTGTTGCTCAATATCATTATATCATATATAGGAGGATTATGTTCTCACATCAATATGTGGAGATGAAACAAACAGGGATAAAATTAACAATAAGCTATTCACAGTAGTGCATCACAAATCAATATAACTAGTTGTGTCTAGTGCAACCATAGATAATCAGTAATCCGTACCAAATATTAAGATTCACTTTTTTCATTTGGGATAGGTCTCTTACACTCAGAATTCCAGAAAGCATTGAAAACATACCAAATATTGATGAGAAAGATATGAAGATGTGTTGTTAAGATTCTAAGGAAAAGAGACCAAGTCTACTAATAGTGCCTAATGTTAACAGCAATATTTGGTCAGAATTGATAACGAAGGGTACAGTTCTCTATCAATATTAAGACTTCGGCTGATATGCATCTGTTCGATACCTATAACTCTGATAGTTGACATAGTAGGTCACCCCTTAGTAAACACTATGTAGAATTCCATTACAATTCTGACATGTTAACCATCAGCGTTATAGGTATCGAACAGATTTATGTCAACCGAAGAGGTGGAGAGAGGAGACTCAGATTACGCAGAAGAGAGGTATGGTGAGTAGACACACTATGCAGAAGGGGCTGGTCCCTGACAGGTGGAAGAGGGCGAGAATCCTCCCCTTATTAAAAAAGCTGTATCTGATCCAGAGACAGCCTCAAATTACAGACCAATTTCTCAGTTTCCCTTTTTTCCCAAGGCCCTAGAAAAAAAATTTGAATCTTGTTACCACCTCATTTGTTGAATCTAATCAAGTACTCCACCAAAGCCAGTCTGGATTCAGGGCAAATTTCGGCACTGAAACTGAGCTCTTGGAAGTTTCAGAGGCCATAAAGGATGCTTTGGACAAGGGAGGCATGGTCGTATTGATATTACTGGACTTATCTGCGGCCTTTGACACCGTCTCCCACAACCGACTCCTGTTGAGACTCCAGGAGTGCGGTTTTGGGGGTACAGTACTCAATTGGTTTGCCTCCTTTCTAAAGGATCGCAAGCAAACAGTTTTGTCCCCGCCTTTTGCCGCCCCTATCCCCCCTCTGGAGCTGAGAGTTCCTTACGGATCAATTCTGAGCCCAACACTTTTTAATATATATATGACCACCTTAGCGAATCTGGCAGAGGCCCATGGAGCAAAAATAGCATCGTATGCGGACGATACGCAGCTGCTCTTTACCTCCGACAAAGATGCTGATTTTAAAGGAGATGTGATAACCTCTGTAAAGACAGTTAAAAACTTAGGTGTGAAGCTGGATGATAATCTTTCCATGCAGACCCAGATTCAGTCAGTTGTTGGATCATGTTTTGGCATGTTGAAAATGCTAAAGCAGTACTGGCCCCTTCTGCCTGTTACACACAGGAAAACGGTGGTCCAGGCACTGATTGTCTCCAGGTTGGACTATGTAAATGTCTACTACCTAGGGCTACCGGAATATCAATTGGCTGGCTGCAGGTGGCTCAGAACGCAGCAGCCTGAGCAATACTTATGCTTGGCCTGAGATCACGGATGTCTCCCCATCTGAAATCCCTACATTGGCTGCCAGTCCGCAAGAGGATCCCCTTTAAAACACTGGTCCTGGCCTTTAAGTCTCTCCAGGGCACAGGTGCCACGTACATCAGGAAGAGAGTCCAGTTCTATTGCCCGCACCGTACACTGAGGTCCTCAACGCTACAGTTTGCACGCACTGTTAAATATCACCGAGCGCGGATAGGGGGACGCTCCTTCCAGGTGCAGGGGGCTCAACTCTGGAACACCCTGCCACTGGAACTGAGACTGATGCAGGACCTCCTTGCTTTCAGGAAGTCATTGAAAACCTGGTTATTTCAGCAATAGTAGTCGACCTGGTTCTGAAAGCACACGGCTAGCTCCGTCACATGGTTCTCTGTGCCGGGACACTCTATCGAGTAGCTGTGCGCTTTATAAATACTTACTTAACATAACATATGCACTGTAGATGTTGGCCTTAATATAGATAGAGAAGTTGTTCACTATTTTATAAAATCTGGCCAAATATCGCTGTTAACATGTGCATGGTGCCTTTGGTCCAATACATAGAAAATACGGATGCACTTGCGTCAGGTTAAAGATATTTTATTGAAAGGATAAATAAGTACAAATCACCAAAACTTTTCGACCATTACTGGTCTTGTTCACACTGACTGGTCTACGTTTTTGTGAATTTTTTTTATGTTCACTGCCCCATCATGTGATCATTAAGAAAACACGCTTATCTCTTTCCATGAGTTTTGGGAGATGTGGTACATCACTTCATTGTCAAAAGTGCATAAATAGCACTTTTGCTATTTAACATATTGCAAGATGGACATGTCGTATGTACACAGTGTTGCCAATTTGATGGGTATAAGTTATTTCGGAGACGAAACATTAATATATTCATATAACTGAAACAAAATTCAATTCTTCAGCATTTTCATTGCAATTTACGTCTACCATGTCCATTCCAAATGCCAGTAATTTATGTTTTAAAATTTTATTCTTCACAAATTCCATCAGGTACTATCCTTCTCACAAGTTTTGTCCTTTCATTTTGCCATCCTTTATGGAATTCCTGTCTTCTTCACTCTTATCCTGTTCATGTACGTTTTGGGGGTTGGTCAGATTTAATACTCTCTAAGTAGTTCTCCACATTCTTGCTCGTGCACTGTAGTGGGTTAATATATCTCGCTTGTGTGCGTTATTCAAATACCTCCTTACAAGATCCTCCGAAGATTTCATCCTAATAGAGACCATTGGTTTTACTGACTATTCTACTGTTCACTTATATCCCTGGTGATATCACATAGTCATTTTCACGCAAAGTTATTCCATTCTCAACTGTGATTAATTTAATTTTTTATAAGTCCCCTTGCAGTCTCATTTTCCTTTAGTGACATATTTCCTGATGGTAGGAATTTAATAACTTAAAACCATGTTTATACTGTCCACCTAAAGTGCTCTCAGAACCAACTACAGCAGATGTACATATAATCCTTGAGCCTGGTTCAAGCCTTTGGGGGTCATCATCCTCATATTCAAGATGTATCATGACTCCACTTTCCTTGGGCCAGTTCCCTGTTGTCACCTCTCACATGTCTCTTAATCATGTCAACTCCAAATATTTTTAATTTGCTTCAGTCACTTTCATATTTTGTTTCTAAATGCCTCGCTACTGGATACGTTTGTCTTTATCTCTCTTGTATGTTTC
The DNA here is from genome assembly GCF_964261635.1 of Lissotriton helveticus. Classification (NCBI taxonomy): domain Eukaryota; kingdom Metazoa; phylum Chordata; class Amphibia; order Caudata; family Salamandridae; genus Lissotriton; species Lissotriton helveticus. The sequence goes on along the minus strand of NC_136061.1, from coordinate 379,875,611 downwards.
AGCATTCTTTAACTCACAAGTGGTACTTCCTATGTATGCAATGTCACTTGGACATTTCAAGATATAGACTACATATCTACTTTTACATGTCAGTCTTTTATTGATCTTTCTGTTGCTTCCATTCCTCGTTTTAAATGTATTGGTATTGACAGCAATCTGACAAATGTTGCAGTGATTGGATTTGACAAAACCTGTTTGAGAATTCCACCAATCCTTTTCTTTAAACTCCTTGAAATGGCTGTGTACAAGCATATCTTTGATGCTCTTAGATTTACAACAAGTAATTACTGAAGTGTCTCCTAGAATTTTGTCTATTGTGGGGTTACTCTTTAGCACGCTCCAATCACTTCTCAATATGTTTGCTTTGTATTGATTCTTTTGTTAATGTTAAAATTATGCTAGTCTCATTTGTCTACTCATTATTTGGTATTACTCTCTCTCTCTCTCTCTCTCTCTTTGTGACCAAAAGATCTTGTCTGTTTCGTTCTGCTGTTCTTTCAGCACATTTGTTTGTAACACTGTTGGAGTATCCTCTGTTAAGGAATGTCACAATGTATTTGTTGCATTTCCTTTGCTGTAGAACAACTCCTTTTTATTCTCAAAACATTCCCATACGGAATACTGTTTTTCAGTCACTGTTGATGCAAGCTCTTGGAATGCAAAATGCTATTTGTTGACGATGTGGGGTGGTTTGAAGTGTCCCATTCTCAATAAAGATTTCTGTGTAATGAAATATACCTCTTTCACTACTTATTTCATGGTGAATTTTAAGTTCAAATCATTTGCATTCAATTTATCATGATACTGTTCGAATTTCTCTTGTGTACTTATCCCAAATGATCAATAAATCATCTATAAATCTCAGCCATATTATGATCTTACTCATTATGTCCTCACTTTCCCCCTAGCAATGGTTTGCTCCCACCAACCCATGGTGAGTCTTACAAAGCTCGGTGAGAAAGATACTCCCACTGATGTTCCACAATTTTGAGTATAGATTTCCCATTGAAAAAATTATTATGTTCAAGACAGTTCTCCATCTTCTTTTCTATCATCTATGTGTCTCAGAAAAATTGTATGTTTCTCTGATTCAGAAAGTAACAGCAAGCTTGAGACCTGTTTCATGTTTAATGCTGGTAGAAAGCAAAATCACATCCGTGGCTATCAGAGGATATGTTCAATTCAGTGTCAAACACCGCGGCAAGGCTGGTCCTAAATCTCCCCCCCCTCCGCTCTCCATCGGCTCCCAGGCTACAGACTCTCCACTGGCTCCCTATCAGAAAAAGGATTAATTTCAAGCTATGTTGCGTGGTACATAAAACACTCAACAATAAAGGACCCATCTATCTAGCAAAGAAACTGACCAAGTACCAGCCAGTTAGAACCCTTCGCTCTAACAGCAAGTACTTTCTAACCATCCCCAAGGTCCGCACTGAAGGAACGGTTGTAGGTTCTTCTTCAGAATCGCGCCTGAGCTATGGAACGCACTACCGGTACAGTTCCGCCTAGAATCCAACCACAAAACATTCCGTAAAGCCCTAAAAACGTGGTTATTCTAACGCTCTGCCCTGTCCTTCCTAGTTTTCTGCTTTTTCGGCTAGCACTATGAGACCTACGGGTGATAAATATCAATACATACATACAATGGTGTGACTTGCAGGTGTGTGATCAGATCTGTTGTATCTCTTACCTACGAATTTAAGTCTCCAGCCAGTGGGGCCATACATTGGTTAATATACACCCAAGCAAAGAGACTAGTTTAAATGACAATCCAAAACCACTCTGGGAAGAAAAGATTGATTATTGTTTAAAAGTTCTCTCTCCAAATGGAAAATCATGTAAGGCTCTTAATTGACCGGCTTGGATTTTACTAACGCTACAGAGTAATTCAGAACCAGACTTGAGCTAGACTGGGAGCTGATTACTGGAAGTTTATCTGAAGACTCAACCTATTCTACAGAGACATTGTAACAGGAGTGACTCACAGAGCACACTGTGCTTTGATCAGCCAATCATCCAGACATTGATATATGAGAATTTTTGTTCCAACAGGAAAGCTGCTACCACCAGCATACATTTGAAAAATGTTCTAAGAGCAGACTTCAAGCCAAATTGAAAGTCTCTGTGTTAGTAACATGAATTCCCTACCAGGAATGTCAGATATGTCCTATGCTTTCATGCCACTGGAATGTGAAAAAAGGCATTTAAAGTTCGACCACATCCAGTCTCCTACTTCTACATGGAGAAAAATTGGGAACCAGCAACCAAAATCTCTCTTTTCTTTTCCACGCCTGGAATCTAAAATTGGCTTGTAAACTTTTTGGGACCTTTCTTTTGAAGGGACAAATACCTATTTCAGAAGCCTTTATCTTTTTGACACATGGAGACCTGTATACAGCCCTCATCTGTAGTAGAATCTGTGTTTCCTTTTCATTAGGACATTAAGAAGTTCTTCAAAGATAAAGCTTCAGAGGTGATCGAAAAGCTTACTTCTTGATGTCACCACCTGAAAAAGTAAAAAAACAATATTAAAGGGGTGGGAAAAATAACAGGGAGGGATAATATCAGCCTCTGTGTCTTTAATAAAATCATGATTTTCTACCCACCGGACTGTGGAAAATCTGAATTTTATGGCAAGGCACGGAGGCCAATATTATGCATGTTTAAAGCCTTGCCATAATATTCGATACCGGACAGTCCAGAGGTTTGAAATAGAATTTCTTAAAAACAGAATCAGAAGACCAATCAGATGCAGATAAAATGGCTGATAAGCCACCTCCCAGAAAGAAGGCTTTGGAAGCCATAGCCCCTCTAGCAGAATGAGCACCAAACCTCGATAAATCTAGACATAACTTCTCTGACCCAACGAGCTAGAGTAGGAGGGGAAACAGCCTTATGAGGGTGTCTGAATGAAATAATCAGTTGTGACCAGCAATATATTTCTAGTTGAGAAGGATAGAGGACTGCGGCCAGTGATGAATTTAAAAAGAGCAGAACAAATGGGTGGCCTACCATCAGTGCAAAATGGAAGGAGTTCACCTTTTAAGGGATGTATTAAGAAAAGGGGATTGGCTGAAAATGTTCTTGGATAGGCAAACTTTAGCAGTTTTGCAGTGTCACTTTCAGACTTTCCTCTGCCCCTTGGTGATGCCCCTTGGTGTTTCACCAAGGCCCTGCGTCCTGCAGCGGGTTAGCTCTGGGCTAGGGGGGTTAGATTATTTATTTACCTGGATGATATTCTACCAACGGCTCAATCCAGAGAGGTGGTATCCTGTCATACAGATCTCACCGTAAACTTATTAGAGCACCTGAGTTTTGCCATAGACAAGAAAAAAGCTTGCCTAGTGCCAAGCCAGGAGATGCAGTTTCTGGGTTTTGTCATACACAGAATACAGGCAGAATTAAAATTACCAGACGAGAAGCTGAGGAAGCTATGCAAGGAAGTGAGGAAAATATTAGGGAAGTTAGAGTTACCATTGAGGTCTTAAGCAAGGATCCTGAGTCTTCTGCGTTCGACGATCCAGGCAATTTACCCGGTTCCCCTATACTACCAGGCACTCAAGAGGCTCAAAGCAAAAACCGTGAGAACAACCCAGTCCTATTCTCAAATGTTGTCTTTGGACCCAGATTCAAAGAAAGAACTATTATGGTCGCTCAGGAATGCCAAAGCATGGAATGACAGAGCCATTTTGGGGAAGCAGCTAGAGGATAGTAGAATCGGACGCGATTTTAGAAGGTTGGGGTGCAAGATGTGGCAATTTATCAGCAGGGGGATGCTAAGCACTTCAGGAGCAGTTGCACATAAACTGCTTCGGAATACTGGCAGGGTCAAGTGTTCTGTGATGTTACGTATGGACAATATATCTGCAGTCATGTATGTCAACAAGATGGGAGGTCCTCACTCCAAGGGACTTGCAGATCTAGCAAAGGTTTTTTGCTTACGCAAGGGAATTTGGGTATTGGTGTAACATATTCCTGGGCTAAGCAATGGTGTGGTGGATTGGTTTCCCTGGAATTTCAGAGATCTCACCAATTGGGAGAAGTACATGGACATTTTTCTCGGTATTAGATGAGACGGGGCACTTCAGTGTGGATCTCTTTGCAGATAGACTGAACACACAGCTGTCAAAATTTTTTAGCTGAAGGATAGACCCTCAGGCCTGGGGAGTGAATGTTTTCCTTCAGAATTGGAGGGGTTCAGCACCTTATGCTTTCCCTATGTTTGCCATGCTACCAGGACTACTAATACATGTACATAGGAATGGAGGGATCGGGGTAGTGATAAGACCTCTTTGGAGGTCACTGGCCTGGTTCCCAATCTTGCTAGAAATGAGCATTGACTTACTGAACTTCCTTCAGATTTTCAGAGAAATAACTATAGGTCCAGAAGGAGAGCCACCCTCTTGTAGGACAAGGACTACTGATGCTGATGGCCTGGAGGATTTTAGGAGACAGTGGCAAATCACAAGCCTTTGGGCAGATGTTTTCAAACTCACATGTGAGTCATGGGCACCTGGCACCAAGAAAGCATATAGACTGGCTTGGAAGAAATGGGTTTGTTGGAGTCTTCAACGGAATTACAATCCTATTTTAACTGATTTAGTAAATGTGGTTAATTACTTATCAGACGTGCTTGTCTTGACTCTCCTATAGAACAGTTAAAGTTTACAGATCAGATATAACAATGGGTCATTGTTTGGTCGTCAGAGTCTCTGTGGGTCAGAGCTTATAGAATAAGAAAATCATGTTGAGTAGGAGATGTTGAGTTTGATGGAGTAGGAGAGAAAGACAGAGTATGAGAGGAAATACAGAACAAATGTTAATATCCCATAGATGGAATCATAGAGCTGTTCTTAAGTCCAGCAAAGCATCTTGTCTTTTGCTTCCCATATCAGGGGTATTATTGTTGCTGGGGCTAAAACTCAATGCTTCTTCACAATAGAGACAATAACTGAGTCCAGTTTGGGGTCAGATCTTAAAAATATCAGATCCTGTGCAGGAGTCTTGAACTTTTTGAATAGCCTCGGAGTAACTTCAGATACTGCCGGAGACAAGAACCTTCTGTTCGCAATCGCTGCAAAGCCAGGTACCAGCGAAAGTAATTGCCTTAACTGAGCTCTGTATTCCAGCATTTTAACAATCACCATAACTCATCTCTGCAAGGTCTCCACAGGGATATTCAATTAAATAGTACCTCTTATCAATATCCTTTGGAATGTGGAAATATTGTCTACCGGCCAGATTCCATAGAGGGTAACAGGTGGCAATATTGAAGTGCAGGATGTTCAGTCTTGTGTCGAAAAAACTCTCACTGTGATGGAAGTGAATGCGTCGGAAATATCTTTCTCTTTCTTTTCTGAGAGTATCAGCATGTCTACAGGAGGCAGTGATCATAGAGTAGCCCCAACCAGAGAGCCTGGATCCCTTGGTGAAGAAGGATTCTGTTTGGAGTCCTTAGGCTTATCAGCATATTGTCTCAGCACAGCTGAATGTTTTAGAAGAATAATCGCTTTGAGTCACTGGAAGGAATAAAAGCTTCAGTGGAGTTTGCACCAGATCTTCCAGGGTAATTATGATGACTGGGTATCTCTGCCAAGGTTTTGAAGTAGACTGAATCTTCCTAGAGGCCTTTCCATTCAACATAGATTTGAGGGTCGGCTTAGAGTACCTCGATGATAAGTGCTTAGACATTGTAGAATTTCTTGAGGCTCTTAATCATGAATGACTCAACAATGAATGCCTCGAAGTGGAGTGTCTTCCCCTCAATGGTGTCCTCAACAGTGAATATGCAATCATCTATGGCATCAACTGTGAAAATATGTAACAACACCCAACTTCAACATCGGGATCTTTACATTCGATTGGGCCCAATGCTTATGTGTGAAGTGGCAATGCCTCTTATGCCTACTCCTTTCCCTGCACCTTCTCCTTGGGGAGTTCTTATGGACAGACAATTCAGGCACAGCAGAAAGAGCCTCTCCACTGGCTGTTTTACGGTGATCCTGTGCCTCTGATCTTCTGCCTCTTGAGGTTGTTCTCTAACTCACCTCTTAGGCGAATATCTTCACTGTCCTTGACGGTCATCTTGTGGCAAAAGGGTCATGCTTTTATGGTAGGGAGTTCAGGAGGCACACCAAAAACAGGGAATGTGGGTCAATTGCCATCTTCTACCTTCCACAGCTTGAGTATCTGCCAAAAACGGATTACTTTTTCTTGTCAAGAAATTAGAAGTGACACAACATATCTGTCTGGAAGAACTTAAAACATTTAATGATTATGAGTGGATCTTCACAGGATCATAAATAATGACTTTTCTGAAATAAAAGGAAGGTTTGAAAACCCCCTATAGCTCTCCAACATCCTCTCTGCACATTCCGGAAAAACAATATGCATGTCTACAAAAATGACCAGAACAAGGCATGATAGGATAGAGAAGGTTGCTAAATTCTTAAAGGGACAGAATATTTGTGCTGTACATCTTCAGGACCAATGCATTTTCATGCATTTCTGCACCTCTTTCAGCTATTGTACTGGAGCTGGTAGCGTTATGTTGCAAAGAGGTTATCGGTTTATTTCTGCATGTTTTCTCTCCTTATCCAAGACCTGGAACTCCCTCCCGACCGACCTGCGCCTGACCCAAGACCACCTTTCCTTCAGGAAGAAGCTGAAGACCTGGCTATTCGAGCAGTAACGGCACCCCCCCCCCAAGCGCCTTGAGACCCTACGGGTAAGTAGTGCGCTCTATAAATGCCTTTGATTGATTGATTGATTGATTATCCTAACTTTTTTTTTAATAGACAAAGTGAACAAATGTATGACATTTGGTAAACTGGCCTGGTATCAGCCCACCGTTTTCTACTGACTACACGGTCAGTGCTTTTAAATTCATAATTTCTTGCCTATTTGGCATATTTTAATATAAATGTACATTTAGGAAGTGATTCAGGATCCAGCTCGGGGTTTGGTACATTCCACTGTTTTTATTTTTTACTATCAACGAAGATCATAAATCACAAAAGTTCTGTTCCACACATAAACAAGGAGTATACAAATGGAAATGTATTTTATCTAAAATTAGAAAAACCATACTTTATGTTGTCAAGCTACTTCACTGAGTGTATAACCACATTTTACTGCTTAGATGCAGAGGACAAAATTACAGGGGTTCTGGCAACAATGGTCTCTCTTGGAGATCATTAAAATTCTACAAAGCTCAAACTGCTGCTTACAAAGTTAGCTAAACTTAAAAGAATGAGTTCAGACACAAGTAACAATGCCTATATATAGTTATGATAGCATAAAACTATGCATTTGGCACTTTATTTTCTGTCAGCACATTATCAAGATCAAATCAAGGGTGTTTAAAACATCACCATGTACATAGGGTTTACCCATCAAAATGACTACACATTACCACACAAACTGCAGCATTTGTTCTGCTAACTCAGGCTTTGTAAAAACAACAGAGTTCTATTTTCTAGTAGGACTTTAAGATATAAGATCAGCCAGTCATCAAGGTTACTGTAAATCCAATCTCTCCATCAAATTGTTCAGACAGACACTAAACGAGCCTCTTGAAGAAACATAACACCAAACAGAAATATGGAATAGACAACCTGATGAATCTTGTTCCTATGATCCTGTATTGTCAAACCTATTTTGCGAAACATTTAACCTAGAATAGGACTCACCAGGCTAACGAAACCAACCTGCTGAATGTTCTTCTTGGAAACATTTTTTTTTACCCAGGCTAATTTTCACCCTTACTACTATTCTGATATGTTTTCTTGACATCTCTTGAGAACACTGCCCAGGAACAAGTTTTCTAGAAACTATGATACTAAGGGATTAATCAATGTACCAACATGAGACACGGAACCCAGTGGACTGCAACCACCCAGCAACCCACTGAGCACTACTTAAGTGAGGTGCATTTTAGGTAATGATCATGCCTTTAAAGATTTACTGAAATAGTTAGTGGAACTGAAACATCTTTCATCATGACTAGGACACACTCAAAACCACTAGGGAGCAAGGAATATATTTTCAAAATGTATTATAATTGAAAACCTATCCTAGTTCACACAATATGAATAGGAAAAAATATAAACAAGATAGTGGTATTTACAGAAGGTTGAACAATAAAAAATATTTTAACATTTTTATGATTTAGAGTGTATTTACATCCATACAATCAACCCCTCCTTCCCTAGATTAACTTGGCACCGAAAGGGGCCTATTTTAGTTCCATGAATGGTTTACCTTTTACTGAGCAATAGACAGTATCTGCTCTTGTCTGTGCATCTCAGGTCTATGTCCGTGAACCAGCAGATAAGCCAAGAGAAGGACTCGATGTGTGTTACCCATAGAATTCATGAAGGAAACTTGTTCACAGCTACTGTTAGCAGACTCTCAGTCCCAAATCCAAGGTTCGAAGTCCTACCCTCCATAATAATGCCTTGTTTAAGTTTACGTACTCCATTTGTTCATCAGTTAATAGAAAATAACAAAGTCCCTCTAACTTTTCACCTACTTACAATCTGGAAAACATTGCTTTTATTTAAAAACAATAAATGAGTAATCAAGATATTCATTTCTATGAAACCTTGTTCATTTTTTAAAAAACAATAACTAGAAAACCAACTCAAGCCATGCTAAAATAAAACATGAATATGTCTGAGCAAGCTGACTTGTCACGTTGAACTGACACAACATTAGCATTTAGCGCATTTGCAATTAACATATACTTGAATAAATAAAAATGTATAATTCAAAAAGTAAGATAACTAAAATGGGAAATATATGAAGGTTATAACAACACCTCTTTTACGTGGGAGCTCAATCCTCATCCTGTTGCTGATGCCCAGGACATATTGTTTGGGGTCAAGGGCAACAAGTTTTCATGTGTATTTTGTCATTGGGACAAGTAGGCCTAAACACCCGCAGCACAAACCCTTGGGCAGCCAGTTTTCAGTGCCACATTATGGATCAGGGAAGGGCACTGTCTGCAGTTAAGGTAATATTTTGTCCATATGTTAATGCTGTTTAAACTTATATTCATGGTTCATTAATTGAAAGCCTTTATTATTTGGGTGAGCGCCCTAAGTAAATGTTGTAAGGTCTGACTGCACTACTGACAGTGGTTCAAGTATGAAAATGTGTACACACGTTTTCAAAAATTAGCCATATGAGACTATGTATAATGCTTCCAGAATGTTCTCTGATTTGATGTTAATATTTGCAAAAGCTTAAAAGCAAGATTCATGATTCTTTGCTTTCAAAATAAAATGTTCATAAAAAAATGAAAGCAGGAAAAAAAACATTTAGCTAAACCACTGTAAAATTGTAGGTACCATTTCTTTGCAGAATCATTTAGTAGCATGTTGATGCATACTAGTATTTCTCAAATATATTCATAATGGAAAATCAGTGTAACCAGTTTCAATAAGATTATGGGAAACAAAAATAAACAAGCACTGGCAAAGCCAGTAGGTCTGAAGTTGGTAGTCAGCTTTATAGTTTAGTCAATGTGTGACTTGTTTTGGCATGGTTTTTGTAAAACCTTATTGATGTGGGAGGTGTCGGGCCCTCACCATCATAACAAACATTGGCAAAAGCGAAAGTTGTTTTTGGTCTAAAAAAGCACGCACTGAACAAAACTACTTTGTGTGCAGATATGCTCCTTGTGAAAGTGCAGAATGCTGTCACTCACAGTGAAGCCAGACGAGAAAGAATTTTAATAAACTAAAAAGTAACAGTCAACTCCAGATCAAATTAGGGGCCCAATTATTCAGGAACATCTCAATATTTTTTTAAGGGAAGTATGGAGGATAAGGATCGTCAACAAAGATATAAACACGAGAACGAGGGGAGGAGATCTACAAAAACCAGAAGAGGGTGAGGAGGGAGGAACTACACCAGGAGAGAGGCGAGGCATGCAAACCAGATCCTGGAACAAACGGAAGTAAATGAGGGGTCTGGGATGGACGTAAAAGTTATCAATCTATCAAACAAAATATCAACAAATGAGATGATTTCTGTATTGAGTAAGGGCATGAGCTATTGTCCTGTCAAGATGTATGACACTGTTGATATTAAGGTAGATTTGTACAGATTTGTAAAACAGCTAAAATTAAAAAAATGTGTTGCATGCAAAGGTACGACTAGGCAGACCATTGAATGTGAAATGACCTCTAATATGAGCACGATTGCCAATATTAAAAATACAGCACTTTTATTGTCAATCTCAGGAAGACCCTCTAACTATTCATAAGCTACTACAGGAGTTAGAACCGAGTTATGATCTTAGCGAAGACAGTAGCCATAAAACAAGATCTAGGTGGACCCCACAACTACATACTGGCAATAGTATTTCATAAGGTGGTGTTACAGGATATTGACAAATAGGAGGACAGAAAGAGAAGAAATAAGAGAAATTTTGTGAAAGACAATCTAACCCCAAAAGAAAGAAGTGCCCTTAGAGAACTTACAAATGATCAGGATATCATTATCAGGGAAGCTGATAAGGGGTGCTGTATGGTGGTGATGGGGAGAGTAGTCTATGATAATGAAATTCTTACACAACTGAGTAGGATCGGAGGGTCAACAGAAAAACTTTTAGAATATGTGGACATTTACTTGCGACCGTTCATATTGAATCTACCTTCCAATATTAGGAACACAAAACATCTGCTTAACATGCTATGTGATGTGAAGTGGGAACCAGGTATGATTTTCGTGTCATTTGATGTAGTCTCACTCTACACCAATATCAAACATGTGGATGGTATACATGCTTTGGGATACTTTCTTGATAAGAGCAGATTGGATTTATAGCACACTCTGAAATGCTGATAGAAATGGCACACTTGATACTCAATAACAATGCTTTTTTCTTTAATGGTGATTGGTACAGACAACTCAGTGGAACTGCGATGGGATCCAGGTTTGCACCGTCTTTTGCCAACCTCTTAATGGGGTGGTTTGAGGCGGTGCATATGTGGGGACCTTGCGGCAGAGAGTGGATGGATGACATACACCATTGGGGACTATTTATCGACAATCGTATTATGATTTGGACCGGTTCCGCTCTTAGGCTGAATGAGTTTTTAGATTTTTTAAATGACAATGAGTTCACCATGGTTAGCACCAACACTGAACTGTTTTTTCTGGACTTAGAACTGTATGTTTCTGGAGACCAAATACACAGTAGAATGCATCGAAAACCTACGTCATGTAACTCCCTTTTACACGCAAATAGATCACACCCCAAGCACGCAGGAATTGCAGCCAGGAACACACATTTGAGAAGAATTTGACGGACATGAAGAAACGCTTTGTAACACGTGGCTATAGCGAGGAGGTGGTCAACACGGCTGACAATCGAGCACTTCAGCGCTCTTCTCAAGAAGCCATCAGCCGACCCCACCGACCTCAAAAACTACCGCCCCATCTCGCTGCTCCCGTTCCCTGCAAAAGTCATCGAGAAGACCGTCAACAAGCAGCTGGCCGCCTTCCTCGAGACGAACGGATCCCTCGACCTCTCGCAGTCTGGCTTCCGGGCCAACCACAGCACCGAGACCGCACTGATCGCAGCCACCGATGACATCCGAGCACTGCTCGACAACGGAGAAACTGCAGCCCTCATCCTCCTAGACCTCTCCGCGGCCTTCGACACTGTCTGCCACCGTACACTAGTACAGCGTCTCAGCAACGTCGGAATCCAGGAGAAGGCACTGGAGTGGATCACCTCCTTCCTCGCCGGAAGGACACAGAGAGTCCGCCTCCCACCGTTCAGATCTGAAGCCACCGAAGTCATCTGCGGTGTTCCCCAAGGCTCCTCGCTCAGCCCTACCCTCTTCAACGTCTACATGAGCCCCCTCGCAGCCATCGCACGCCAGCACAACCTCAACATCATCTCCTACGCCGATGACACCCAGCTGATCCTCTCCCTCACCAACGACCCCGCCACCGCCAGAGCCAACCTTCACGAAGGGATGAAAGAGGTAGCCGAATGGATGAAGAACAGTCGCCTGAAACTGAACTCGGACAAGACGGAAGTCCTCATCCTGGGATCCTCACCCTCCGCCTGGGACGACTCCTGGTGGCCCCCCGCCCTGGGCAGCGCACCCAAACCAACAGACCACGCACGCAACCTGGGATTCATCCTGGACTCCTCCCTCTCCATGACCAGACAAGTCAACACCGTCTCCTCGTCGTGCTTCAACACCCTGCGCATGCTACGTAAGATCTTCCGGTGGATCCCCACCGAGACCAGGAAGACGGTCACCCAGGCCCTCGTCACCAGCCGCCTGGACTACGGCAACTCCCTCTACGCCGGAACCACCGCCAAACTCCAGAAGAGACTCCAGCGGATCCAGAACGCCTCAGCACGACACATCCTGGACATCCCCCGTCGCAGCCACATATCCGGACACCTGAGAGACCTGCACTGGCTCCCGGTCAACAAGAGAATCACCTTCCGTCTCCTCACCCACGCACACAAAGCCCTACACAACCAAGGCCCAGGTTACCTCAACAGTCGCCTCAACTTCTACGCTCCCAATCGCCTGCTCTGATCGACCGGCCACGCCCTCGCTGCCGTCCCCCGCATTCGAAGAGCCACCACAGGGGGACGGTCCTTCTCCTACCTCGCTGCCAAGACATGGAACTCCCTCCCGACCCACCTCCGCCTGACCCAGGACCACCTCGCCTTCAGGAAGCAACTCAAAACCTGGCTGTTCGAGCAGTAGCGGACCCCCCTCCCCCAGCGCCTTGAGACCCTCTGGGTGAGTAGTGCGCCATATAAATGCTTTGATTGATTGATAAGCTTGACCGCTCTGATATTCTCAAGGATAAGAAGAGTGTGGACAGGAAGGCAAGAGGAGGCTCGATTAGACTGAGCACTAATTACCAACCCTACTCTCATGAATTGTACAATATACTTAATATACTCTGGGGGTTGCTGACAACTGATAGGGATCTACAAACGGTTGTGAGGGCTTGGCCAAGTATTACGTACAAGAAAGGTAATACAATATGAAGCATACTGAGTCCTAGCTACCCGATACTACGCACATGGTTACACACAAGAAGCTATGGTTTTATAAATGTGGTCAATGCACTATGTGCAAATTGGCTCTAGACAAAGTTAAAGAGTTTAGCTGTAGTGGATCACATACATTTCAAAGCAGGACACGTATGGACTGCACAACAAAATATGTAGTGTAGGCACTCATATGTGAGTGTGGCCAGATATATGTAGGGAGCACAATAAGACCAGTAGCAGAGAGGATTTTAGAACACTTCAGAGCAGTGAAACAGTGGGATACGAGGTATCCAATTGCCCAAAATATGACTGAATGCACGTCACAAGGTAGACATTTACAGTTTACATTTCATGGATTATAAATGGTGCCAAGTAAACGTAGAGGGTGCAACCGGGAACTCGTACTGAGACAATGCGAAGCCGTGTGGATAATGATCTTAAAAACTATGGATAAGGGGTTTAACATGGATCATGAGATGCAGTATTTTTTGTGTACATAGGCTGATGATGTCAATACAGCTAACTATGATCATTGGACTCCTATGTAAAGAATGTATATAGGCAGATTTTAACTGTTGTGGAACAACATGCACAAGATGAATTTGATTTACATGATGGTTGATGTACCAACACAGTTTGTAACAATATGATGACACCTCTTGGTGTAATTCTGGACATATCTTAATACTTTGATATAGAATGAATTGGATTCTCTAAATTTGACATCTGATACGTAAGGGAGATTCATAATTGGGCTCACACGTCACGGCAATTATGTACCCTTGCTAATGTCTTCTGTCCCACTGTATAAGGGGTCAGGAGGTATATGAGGTCTATGTTTAACAACATATGCAAATTTCCAGACAAATGCCTAGTGCAACATTGAGGATATGAGTTTGTTAAAATTACATCTAAAGTTATATTTAATATTACTGGAGGAGGACAGTAATGTAACATGATTAGATAGCGGTATTCCAAGTTGTGGTGGAATAAACTGTGACAAGAACAGTTTCTAAATTTCGTATACATATGTAACCGGGATGTGAATATGGAGTCGACATCTTAAGGTACCCGGGGAAGGCTCAGACGGCTATATCGGGCAGGGCTATGGACAAAAGGGAATATACAACATTTGTTTTGCTAAACATAATGTGTGATATAGTTGTATTACACGTAGCACAGACAGGTATTTAGCGCAGGATTGGGTCAGGAGAATGATAACTGTGGCTAATGCTTTAACGAAACTCCCGCCATTTTGGTATAACGGATATATATGTACAATGAAGTTAAGGCCGACATCTTGGGAAAGTAGGTAATGATATGTACTCTTGTGGCTTATCTATGTATGGGCGGACTAAGATACATGGTCGGAATAGTCTAAGATAAACATTTGGATATTGGTCTTGCGTACGCTGCGAAGATTGTCAGTGAGAGATGCCAAAAAGGCTGGTTGAGCCATAACTCGGGATACTATAAAAGGGAAGAAACAATATGGTGCCCGTTTACAACGCCGGGTTGGATAGTCTGAGGAGTACTCTCCGTAATACAGGTATGTGGGAGTTCTCCCTTGGCGACAGCTTTTGAGAGGAATTCTTATGTACGTTCTTGGAACCGCTGGGTTTGTGGGTGTTTAGGTTGATCACAACAGACTTATGGAATGTTGAGATTCCTCAAATAAGATAACTTTTGTCAAGATTGGCATTGAAATGTATGGTCTGGAAACTATTGTAGGGATGCCCGTAATTTTCGAATATATTCATGTTGGTTGCATGTGAACACGAACCAACATGGTAACTAGTGGATACTGATGAGGAGAAAATTGGAGTTTTTGGAGGTGAGATGTTGTGTATGTCCGCTCTGGGTCATATTTTGACTACATAAGTAAGAGAATGCTATATATTACACGGAACTCTAACAAGTGTTTTGCATTGATTAGATACGACATTTTAGAGGATTGTATGTGACGACACTCGGTAATGAGGTGAGCTTAAATATGAATTTCTTAGGCATAATGTCCATACTACACACATGGGCTATGAAGAGGGGTGTGTGTATATCACATACTACATACATGTATCACTACGCATGATGTCTATATTGCACACATGGGCTCTAAAGAAAGGTGTATATATCATACACTACATATGAAATACCTTTTGGGATTTTGATAGTGGCACTAATATAACACTATACCTGATGTGACAAAACAGTTATTGAGCTGTAACTGATGTATTTCCCTCCTTCGGATTGGAAAGCTAAAAAATCTGGTACTGAAATGTCTCTGCGCATGTCCCGTAAACCTGAGCACCAGGGTGTCTTAGCTGATGGGAACAATGCGATGAGATTTTATTTAAATTTCGATTTATGATACATATTTCATTTGTAACGGTGATGAAGTCAGTGATGTCTACACATCAATTTGACGAAACATGTGTTGGCTGTGGCTATTGAAGACTGTTGAAGGTTGGCTATTGAAGACTGTTGATGGTTGTGGATTGGAGAAATAAATCGACCTAAAAGCAAGAAGACTTGGATGCACTCTTATTCATATATTTGTTAGTTGTCTGTGACAATCTGTTCAAGTCTTAAAAGTGCACCCAAGGTATATGTCCTTGCATTAAGTGCAGCTATATGGCTTTAATGAATTCCCAAGAATTTACAGAAGTAGGTCAAGAAATAGTACTACTAGAAAATATTTGTGAACAGCATTTTAGCATGAGCAAATATGCATGTGTAGATATGCTCATGTGAAAATCTGCAAGTTAACTTTCCCTCCAACCACTTTTTTCCTAACTCTGGCAGTAGGTTTCGTCTGCCATTGTCAGGAGTAAATTCAAAAGGGCATTCTAACCCTGGAACTATTGCTTATCACTACCTTCAGACCAAGTATGTAGATCTACGGAAACGTGGTTACATAAGGGGATTTTAAGTATTCAACCACTACTATGGTATGAACCCTGGCATAATCAGAGATACTATATCAGAGTTCTTATATAATGAGATTGCTGCCATAATTTGTCGCCGCGCTTCATGGCACCAAAGGGAAAAGTGGATTTTGTTACAGGACAAGTAGATTTATGTAGCAACCTGCCCCATGGACAAGTAGATATTTTATTAAATTCCACACCCCTGTTGGATGAAGCCTACCCAAGTTAAATCCACTTCGTTTCTCTTATTTGCTTCCCATCCTTTTCCTCATGAGTGATGTGGCCCTCTCTCCTTCTCCCATCATCCTCCTATTTGCCTTAAGGAACTGCATGACTGATGTTGTAGAAAGGATAAATAACACCAACAAGGCAGAGATCCTTCTGTTTGGGCGGCTCACATTTTTGGACATCAGACTGGTGGTCTGAGGGCTTGGAAATCATCTCCCCACTATATAAGTAAGAAATTTAGGAGTGCTATTTGACATCAAGCTCTCCTTCAAAAAACAAATGCCTGCGGTAGCCACTTGCTTCTCCGTTCTCAAAAACATTAACAAAATATTCCAATACATACCACTGCAGTTAAGAAAAACAGCAGAACAGGCTTAAAATATTTCTAGAATCAATTACTGTAAGACACTTTATATAAGTGCCCCATATCATCTCTTGCTGTGACTCCAATTGGTACAAAATTCAGCTGATAAAAGTATTTTTGAACATCTCTAAATCAACAGCTGCCTCCTCTGTGTAATTTACTCCTACACTTTTTAGTAACTTTACCACAAGTGGTAAAGTTACACAAAAGTTTAAGTGTAAAGTTTCTCAGAGTGTAGACTTACACATGTCCACCCCTGAAGAAGAGGGTGGAGCTAAATTCCGGAGCCAATGAAAGAATACGTTTATTTGTGTCAAATAATTAAAATGGCAATAAAATACAATAAATTGCAGAAGGTCATAAAATTACAGAGCAAATAAAAGGACTTTATGATATTGGTGCTTTGACGGTGACCAACATAATCAGGTCCTACGCTCCTGGATGACAATGAAGATCTTGCCAAAGCGAGCCAGCTGCATAAGTACAGAAGTGATCATGCAAACTTCCAGCACCTCCTTGCAGAGTGGAGACCCAATTTGACCTGAACATCGGTTTTTAGTAAAGTACAACGTGCAGATAAAACTCTGGGCAGCAGCAAAATAAATGCAACATGGATTCTTTTTTGTACTCTCAGAATCTACAAGGCATTCTCCTACGGTGTATTGGCCCAGTCTAAATTAAATGAATTAATTGGAAGAATTGTGAGTCATGCTCTGAGGATGAAGTGCCTGGTTTCCTTTGTTAGTGCAGCTTTTAAAAATGGTTTAAATATGGTTGCAGTTTCATGTCCACGTATGATTTTAAAATAGGGGCATTATAGATGACTTATTTATTTATTTAGTGTATTTTGATATCGCGCACAGATACCCCAACGGGGTGTCTCGGCGCTCCTGTGTGATTACATGCTGGCTGAGATGATTATTAAGGAAAAGATGATCAGCAAAACAAGTAAGTTTTTAGGGCTCTACGGAAAGGTTGTTCATCCTGAATCAACCGGATGGCATTTGGTAGCTTATTTTAGAGAGCCGAAGTCAACACTGGGAAAGTTTTCCCGACTGAGCGAGTTTTCCTAAATCTGGGAACAGTAAGGAGATTTTTTGAGGAGGAGCGTAGAGTCCTAATGTTGTTATACGGAATCAAGCAAGTGGAGAGATAGGCAGAGCCCTTGCCTCTCAATGCCCGATGAGCCAATACCAGGGCCTTGAATTCTGCCCTTTTATGTATCGGCAGCCAGTGAAGGTCACGACGATGGGGAGAAATGTGCTCTCGTAAAGGAATACCACCAACCAGTCGGACCGCAGCATTCTGAACTGTCTGGAGGCGATAACAAAGACCCACAGACAGACCAGCATACATGCCGTTGGCGTAGTCCAGGTGCGAAGTGATTAACGCCTGGACTACGATCTTCCTGGTATAGCTGGGCAGAAGGTGGATGAACTTTTTTACCATTCTAATCTTGGCAAGACATGCTGCGGAGACTGTATTAACTTGATGGTGGAGTGTGAGGTTGGAGTCCCATCTAACCCCTAAATTTTTCACAGAATCTTTGGGCAGAGGGGGGGCACTCAGATCGAGAGGCCACCAGATGTTGGGGTCAAGTGGAGTCGGCTGATGGAAAAAGAGTACCTCCATTTTTCCTGCATTTAGCCTTAAAAAATTGTTGTCCATCCACTGGGCAATTGTGCGGAGGCAGTCTTTTAAGGGATCAAAGGTTTTGGGGGTGATACTGTTAAATGAAAACAAAAGCGTAAGAGGTGACCTTTATACCAGTTTGGGCGATGATATCAAAAAGGGGTGAGAAATAAACATTAAACAAAATGGGGCTCAGCGAGGAGCCCTGAGGGACTCCCCACCGAAGGGGGCGACTATCTGAGGTGAATGGGGGAGTGGACACTGCCTGGGTCCGGTTGGACAAAAAAGATGAAATCCATTTTAAGGCCGTGCCCTGGATTCCCTTAGATTGGAGGCGTTCAAGGAGGAGGGGGTGGGAGACGGTGTCAAATGCTGCTGACAAATCCAACAGCACCAACACCGCTCTTGATCCCTCGTCCATCCTCCATCGTACTGCATCCGACATCTCGATTAATGCAGACTCAGTACTATATCCTGGCCTAAAGCCGTGCTGAGAATCATGGTAAGCACCTGATGTTTCTAGGAAACCCGCTAATTGTTGTTGAGCGAGTCTTTCGAGCACTTTAGCGGGGGCTGGTAGCAAGGAAATTGTCCTGTAGTTGGCGGGTTCATTTGGGTCGGCACTAGCTTTCTTAATTATAGGGACTAGTCGCGCGTGCTTCCAGGAGTCTGGGAATACTCCCAACTGTAAGGATTCATTCCAGATCCCATTCAGAGTGTGGTTAAGAATGGGAGCTAAGGACTTGTATTGCTTAGCGGGCCATGGGTCAAGAGGGGACCCGGATTTGCTTTTAAGAAGTTCCATAAGAGATTGTTCCAAAGTAATCTCTGCAAAGTGGGAGAACGTGCACTCTGGGCCAGGGATAGGGGGGTTGATGGAGCTTTATTTATGTGAGTTTTACTAGGAAACGAATCATAAATAGTGGCTATTTTGTTCTAAAAAAAACAGAAAGGCTATCACAAAGTCTGTGACACCACTGGAGGGCGTTTTAAAGCTAAGGGATCCGTAAAAGATCTGACTGTTTCAAATATTTCCCTAGATGAGCCTTGTGAGCGATTCATTTTTTCTTCAAGAAAAGTTCTTTTATGTTCGACGATCTTCTTCCTGTAGTTTTTTAAGGCAGACTTATAAAGAGATTTGCGATCAGGTGAGAAGGTGATTCTCCAACGTCTCTCAAGGCGTTTACATTCCGATTTAAGCTTAGTGAACTTAGTGAACGGTTGCCAGGTCTGCTTTTCTCGAGGTGAGTGTAGCCTGTTTCCTCAAAATAGCTTTTATATAGGAGTAAGGAATATTTAAGGCTATCAACATTTCCAGATTGACGTCTAGCTCTGAAGCTGCCTTTGCAAGGTATGAAGACCATGGATTGAACAAGGTGATATAAATCACTTGGAGGACCTTTTTTAGGGAATCTGGTTTGGCTTGTTGCGTTGCATAGTAATACTTAAGCAAGGCAGCCTTACATTCAATATCTTGGCCGTGCATGCCAAAACACCAAGCAAAGTAGCGAGATTCAAGTATATTTTGGAAGATGAAACAACCTCCCAAAAGCTTGGCATTGTGCCTTGTCCAGTGTTGAGATAAATGCGACTGAGTAAGAAAGTATGATGACTGTACAAGAGGTTAGGTAACCTCCGCTGTTGGGGAGCATAGCTGGTGATATAATCTGAATAAGGCATATATGACTGAGTGGGCCTTTCTATTCATATGTTTGAAGTGGATAGTCAGTTTACCCGCATTCATTAACCAGACACCAAGGTAGTTGGTCCATTGGTTTGCCAAGCCCCCATCTTAGGTTCCTCTTATTTGTATTCAGTTGTACACGGAGCGCAGGTTCCAGTAATTCGTTTTGGTGATTGAAGGCACGTTTCTGGTAGCGGACGAGTTTACATTGCAAAGAAGGGGAGGAGTGAGTTTGAGCATATGGTTGGAAATGTGGTTATGAGGAAAGGAGGAGTGCTATCGGTCAGGAACTTACATGGAATAAGAGCAGACAAAGAAATGCATTGCGATCTCCCGATTGCCGATTGACGATCACGAGGAGCAGAGAAGGAGGAGGAGAAGGAGAACAGTCTGCGGGTGTGAGCGCGGAACGCGAAGCCGAGCGCTGGGAGAAGCAACACACCGCAGCAGCAAGGGAAGCCACCGCCGCCGCAGCAGCCGCCACAGTAGCCACAGTAGCCGGGGGAATCACTGTCGGAGAGCCACAGAGCAGTACCCTGATTAGCTGTGAGCTGCGTGCGGCTGTGAGTGCTTGAGTCTAGTCGCGCTGAGATAACAACACCGCCGCAGTAACAGCTTGGGGTAACCGCAGGCAAACTGCAAAACTGCAAGCTCGGTTCCCCGCCCGGCTCCCTCCTGAGCTACAGACTAACGAGCCGGCGCACGGCGCACGGCGCACGGCGCACGGCGCACGGCGCACGGAGCACAGAGCTGGTAGGTGGGCTGGCGGGCTGGAGGGCTGGTGGGTGATTCTCGGCCGGAGACAAAGCAAAGGCAGAGGCAGAGAGTCTGATCCCCAGGCCCCGAATGCCCCGAACCCCGAGCCCAAGCGCTGAGAGAGAGAGCGCTGAGTCTTGAGCCTGAGGGAGAGCCCAGAGAGAGCACAGAGAAAGCGTGTCATTTCGGTGGCCAGCACATGTTCCCGGCTCCCTGCTTTCGTCACACGTCACACTCACACTGCAGGACTGGAAGGACAGAGGTGAGACAGTCGCCAGACAGCAATTGTCCTTCCCCGCTCGGGTTGGTGTTGGTACTGCCGGTCCTCATCATCCTTCACTGACCCCAGTCGCAAGGTTCCACGAGTCAAAATAACCATAGCTACCAGCTACCAGCACTAGCTACCCAGCTCAACTTCTATCCGGCTATGGGGTCAGGAAATGTGAGAAGGTCAATTACAAAACCAGCAACAGACAAAGACTCCTGCAAAATAACAACAATCATCAAGGAAAAGGAAAACCCCAATAACACCAACATCGCCAAAGAAATCTGTGATGACAGGGGCTGCCTCTGGTTCACCGGCTTGGAAGCCACCAAAGATAACAACCCAGAAATTACAACGGGCCTAGTCAATGCAACAAAACTAAGTAATTCATTTAAAGGAACAAAAAGAAATAGAACTGAAGACCTTATAACTATAGACGGAGAACCAGCTAGGAAAACCTCATTCTCCTACCAACCAAAAATGTACACGAAATTTGCGTTCTTAAAACAACCAGGAGCAGCAATTTTCACAAAAAACGAAAACCTAGAAGGCTTACCAACTCCACTGGAGCCTGGGAAGATAGAATATCCTCCATTACAAGCACAAAAAAAAACGGGGAAGGAAAAAACACTAAAAGTTATCGTAGCAGACATCCATGCCGTTAACGATAACACGGCATCAATTGATAGCAGGCCAAAAATAAAAAATGAAGAAGATGGAGCAGAATGCACAACAACAGACTGGCCAGAGGAGCTCAGTAGCTTATCTGGCGCCGAACCAAAAAGCCCTCAAGGCACACAGTCTCCGCTCGGAAGGATATCAACAGAAAGCTCCCCAGACAAGGAATCCCTTAGGGGGTCAAGCACAGATAAAGCACTAGACGCATTAGATGCCTCCATCATCCTAGAACATCACGATCCACAGGCCTGGGGTGCGCAACTAACACGATCGCCGTGGCAAAAATCTCAGAGCGCACGGGACGAAAGGTCAGCAACATCTCGAACAAACAGTAGTCTTTCACTGCCGGAGAAGAGCGCACAAGACGGCCCCCCAAACAACCCCAAAAGAGCGTAGCGATAAGGGACGTATTAACACACCAAGAAATCAGCAAAAGACGAACACGTACACTATAGATGGTGACATGACCTTCCTTGCAACACAGGAATGGCAAGACCTAGTGGCGGTTTACAACCTAAAACCTACCACAACTCCCAGTACTAGCAAACCAGAGAGCGAGAGTAAAAGCTCGTTCATCACCTTCCGGGCAAACCTATTAAACACTATCAGCAACAGCCTTACAATATCAATCAGAGAAATTAGACATGCAGCTAACAGTACTGCAAACACTAGCCGAGTTCACTTCAGGGATCGAGAGGAAACTAGGAGACTTAAACGGTCTCATAAAAAGGGGTCAGGAAGCAGCAGAACTTTCTGTGCTAGCTAGAATAGAATGCGACTGCGCTCCAATAATAAACAAACTATCAACGTTACCAACAATGCTGGAGAATCTCCTAGATAATTTGAGACCAACTGCATCATCGGACTTGAAAGATACTGCCAATGAGGGAAACGTTACTAGGGATTCCCAAACATATGGAACCGCAAAAAAAGCAGAGAATAAACCGTCCCAAAACGAGAAGACCTGTACCCCTAAAGCCAGTCAATTGCCAAAAAACTCACTTCCAAACCTTTGCCTTCAAGAAAGAGCCAATACAGAGATCCCTACGTCGGAAACAAAAAAGGAAGGGCAGGAACAGGAAACTGACAGTCGCTGCCCATGTACAGGAGGGGCAGCTGACGGAACTACAACATCAAGCAGAACAAGTAGTGACGGTGGCACTTTCAAACCAGGTCGAGCAGCCCCCGCCCCTGGGTAAAAAATCGGCAACTACAAGGACCCCCAACAACTTTAAAATGTCAAGATCTAAGGAAGTACTAGAGTCAGAAATTGAATGTTCTGGGCATAAGGAGGTCACAAAGGCACAATGCCTTCAACAGCGGCTAAGATTCGAGCAAGTGACTGAGCTATGTAGCCCAGCAACGAGTCAGACCGACAGTGGGCCAAGGGCCACGCTACAAAACGTTAAACAGCCGACTCTGGACCAGGAATTGGAAAAACCTAAAACAAGGGCAACTTCAGCCACAATGGACAATAATAATGACCAACTCCCCGACTGGGCCAACTTTCTCGACCAAACCGCACCCCAAGTAACCAGAGCTATGCCATCAAACAAGACAGATATATTAACATTTGTTCCAGAGTATAAATCTAGAGGCAGAATGGACACCTTGAACAGAGGAAACATAATAAAACTGATTAAATCGATCAAGGGTTTGGAAGGCATCACTTCAACTGATTTACTTGAAATTGAATTCCAACCCGCACTCGAACAGAACAAACCTGAAACGACAAAGACAACATGGTCATCTAACGATCTGGTCGATCGGATCTTAGGAGAACTCAACAAATTCGCTCAGTGGGGAATAAAGCTGGAACCAGGTAGAAGGCCAGCCTACCCAACACCGTTTTTAGAGGAGAGATGTAAAAGAACACCTGCACAAAGCTACATCAATTTTAAAAGGAGCTCTCAGCCGGTCTCCAGGCCATCAAGGGAGGCCCTTACATACCAAAACGGTAACAACGAAACTATCAATTCTAAATCCGGACATAATACAGAGAACAATAACCAACAGAGGTGGGCAATGACAAGGGTCCCCTGTGCAGCCCTCAGCACATACAACATTGAATAACCTCAGAATATGCATCTGGAATATAAATGGCCTGACTGACAAATTGGACGATCATGAAACATTAAAATACTTAAGGTCATTTGACCTGATATTGTTACAAGAAACCTGGGAAGAAACCGAGATAGTCCTAGAAGGATACATGACGCAAATCGTCCCAGCTACCAGGACCTCACCCTTTGGCCACAGATCAGGAGGACTGATGATTCTTGCTTCAATCCTTACAATAGGATCAAAGAAGGAAATAAAGGCCAAAACCGTAGCCCCTAACGTCATACAGGCGACTGCCATAACAACTAACACTAGAAAGCAGGGCGACACCCTCATCATAATCAATTCCTACATACACCCGAAACACAGTCGGAAAGGTGCAAGAGAATTGGTAAAGGAGACAGCAAGAATCTTGGACGAGGGGGAAGCTGAGAATTTAATCCTGGCAGGCGACTTTAACCTCTTTCTTTTTGGAACCGCAACGGAAGACGAACTAGCACAAGACTTCAACAGAGCCTGGGGAATTCCAACCCAAGCACAAGCACTTCCAATTAAGCAAACTAAGTGCTCAAAACAATTGTTAAAAGAATTGGAGCAATTAAATCTAAGGGTGCTGAACGGCCGGTTTTTAGAAGACACCCCCCAGCATCAACCTACCACTCCTCAAAAAGCTCCTTCCACCTGGATTATACATTTGCAACCCTCCCACTATTTGACATCATTAAATCATTTAAAATGGGTGTCAGTGATCAAAGTGACCATCTGCCACAAGAAGTTGTTTTAAGGACAATCAGAAAGAATCCTATGGAAGTCAGGGCCACCGTTGGGTCCGAATATACAACAGACTTCAAACATATAAGATACAAACAAGACAAGATCGGAGAACTGTCTACAAACGCGAAGGAGCTATTTCATCAGGGCAACTTGGCTGCAAACCCAATAGAGGCCTGGGAGTGGTATACGAAGACCCTCGGGATCAAATACGCAACAAAACCCAGGGCGCTTAAAGGTAAACTTCCGAAGTCTAAACCAAGTAAGACAAGCTCATTAGAGATAAAAAGACTTAAACGCAACATAGAGCAGCTTTTGAACCAACTCCGCACACAGCCTAAAAAAGAGCCTCTGCAAGATGCCTTACGCGGTTTAAAAGCTAGATTAAAAAAGGCAATCTGGGAAATCAAAAGACACGCAAACGACGAACTCTGGTCAAAAATAAAGCATGACTCGAGATTAAAAATTAGTGCCACATTTTGGCAAACAGTCCACAGCTTACAACGAACAGGGCACCACGGAATAAGCTTATACATATCAGAGGCAGCTTGGGCTGACTACTTGCATAATCATTTTAACCAATCTGTCGAAGGTGTCCCCACAGACCAGACCACTCAGGATACAGAGAACAACAAGAAGGATAACGAAACAGGAAAAGAAGGAAAAGGTTCCAGAAATCCCACGAAAAGCACAATGGAAAAACACGACCAAAAGAAAACTGTTGGGGCAACGACCAATAGTAAAATAACAACAAGCAAGGAAAATAAAATCAACATAACAGTGGATCAGATAAAAACTCAAATAAAGAAAGGGAAAATAGAAGGAGCACCAGGCCCAAACGGGATACCACCGATAATATTTAAATACGACACCGATTTCTGGAGCAACACGTTAGTACCACTCTTTAGGTGCATACAGGAATCAGAAACCTGCCCGGAATCCTGGAATGGATCGATTATAAGCCCAATTTATAAGCAGTGAGACAGGAGCAACCCTTGCAATTACCGGCTGATCGCCTTACTAAATATAGAGGCAAAGTATTACGCCGGTATTCTATTGGATGAACTGACATCTTGGGCAGCCCGAAACCATATAATTCCGGCAAATCAAACAGGGTTCTCCAGAGGACAAAGAACCACCACCAACGTCATGGCCCTAACCTTGCTGACTGATGCGGCCAAAATAGGAAAGAACTCACTGGTTTTATGTTTCATAGATTACAGCTCAGCCTTCGACCATGTGGATCGGGGCAAACTATGGCGTAAGCTTGAAAAATGGGGGATCCCACAACCCCTCTTGAAACAGTTGATTCTACTCCACACCAACACCTGGGTCAAGATAAAGCTGGGCGACGGGACGCACCTCTCCAGGCGAATTAACACCTTTAAAGGCCTGGAACAGGGGTGCGTCCTAGCCCCCACCTTGTTTAATCTTTTCCTCGCAGACCTACCAGGAGAATTGGATAGCATCAAATCGCGCGCCCCGCGGCTAGGAGACATCACGCTGTCCAATCTCCTCTATGCCGATGACCTTGTCCTAATAAGCCGCACTCCAACTGGCCTCCAGCACCTTCTAAATACTACCAGCTCATTTTCACAGCGCAACGGACTAACTATTAACTTAAAGAAAACAAGAACCATGGCCGTGAACTACAAGAAGGCCAGTACCTGGACGGACACAAACTGGACCATGTAACGTGCTATAAGTACCTGGGGGTCTTATTAGACAGCAGAGGTTTGTTCAAACCTCAGTTAGAGTCGCTACATCGAAAAGGCACCATGAATTATCTTGCGATGAAGCCTCTGAAGAAAATACTGCCAGACTGTACGCTTGACCCGTTTCTACAAGTACTGAGAGCTCGCCTTCAACCGACGCTGACATATGGGAGCGAAACAACTCTTGGAAAAGACGCACTGACGCACTGACCCGTGACAAAGTGATCAGTAAAACCTACAGATCCATCTTTCACCTACCCAGCTATGTATCCCCTGCCCAAGTCCGCCTGGAGTTCGGGGTCCGAAACAGACTGTGGAAAGAAGGGGCAGCTACATAAAATGTTGGCATAAGATTAGAAATGCAGACCAAAGCACCTTAAATGCCCACCTTTGGATTGAGTTGCAACGTCGAGAACGATCACATGCAAGAAAGTATCTGATGGAATCGTTAGAAAGACTCGAACTGACTGACCTCGGGTACACCCCGGTAGATCATAAAAGTTTCAAAAAGCTAGTAACGAAAGTAACAAAAATAATATCATTACTAGAAGACAAGGAAACTCTATTAAAAAGGGCTCACGGATGGACAGTCCGAAACGACTACAAATCATTAAAGCCTCAAACGTACCTAGATCACTGATTTAAACAGAAGATCAAGGAAAAATTTCTAAAGCTGCGACTCGGCATACTACCAATTCTCCCGCATCTGGCCCCATGGAAAAGGAATCAGGAAGCTCAAATTTGCCGCCTCTGCGGAGCAGGATCTGAAGATCTAACCCATATAATATGTATCTGCCCAAGCTTAACAGACATAAGGAGATCCTTACTACGTGCAATGTGGAATCAGAAGGGCACTAGATCCTGCAGACAGGCAGTTAAACTATGTTTCAACCCGCAGGAGATCCAACTAAACTGCCGATTTACAAAATTCCTTGATGTAGTGATGGAGAGAATCAAGGAAATACAAAACAAAAAAACTGTGTAACAGAAAGACAGTGCCTATGAGCACATCTCGGGTCCGCAGCTCCAATGAACACTAACAAAAAGTAAATTGTTAACATGAACCTACAACATTTTTAACCTTCAATAATTAACATGAACTTACAAAATTTTAACCTCTAATAATTAACCTTTTTCCTTGACATATATCTCTTTTTAATGCTATGTATTTTAAATTGTGAGTTTTAATTAACTGTGCAATAAAATTTACCTTACCTTACCTCTTATTTGTATTCCTGCTGAAAATCATCACGTTAGTTTTATCTGGGTTCGCCACCAGTTTGTTCACTGTGTTGTAGGAATGAACCTTATTGAGAGCATGCTGCAGACCAATTTGTTTGTGATGTAGAGTAAGCAAGTTAGTCTGTATATTAAATCTTTGGGAGCCTAACAGAGGTGATCTTTGGTGGGACGGAGTTTGCCCTTACTAGTGAACAACCTATGTCTGTGGTGAAAAGTGTAAACAACATGGGAGCCAGAACGCAGCCTTGCTTTAGGTCCTGTATGGCTCAAATTTGCTGAGCTGTCGTGTCAGGCTTGACACAAATCCATTTGTCTGAGTACAATGTGATAATAGCTGTAAGCAGGCTGGCAGGTATGCCCCAGTCTGACAGCTTTGCCCGAAGAGGATTACGGTCAATACTTTTGAAAGCAGAGGAATAATCCACAAAGCATGCGAACAGCAGTTGACGTGAAGGAATAGAAGTGCTATATGCCAGGCAGGGCAACTATATTGTCGGTGGTTGAAGAATGGTGTCTTAAACCAGTTTAGTGGTATGATACTACTTCCGACCACCCATGTCTCAAGTTCATCGAGTAGAATTTTAGCATATGTTTTGGTCTCTACATCTTGCAACGCGCGTAAGTTCCTACAGATAAAAAGAAACAGAAGTATATCCAGCTCCATACATGGCCAACTGCTGGTAATGTGACACCCTCCAATACAAAATAATGGAGACAGAGACTTCAAATGTAACCCCATATGAAATAATGTTAAACTGAAATAAATTGTTTAAAATATAAATATAATTTAATGTTAAAAAATCTAAGAACAAATCCTATTTTTTAAATTAATTATAAAGTATTTTCATACATATGTATGTATATGTGTCTATATATAAATATATAAGAATTAGTATAGAATTATTTTAACCCCTTCGCCGCAGGCGGAATTCCCCCGCCGTGCCGGGGGCGGGGGGCGCGTACAGCACCCCCATGCTCATGACGAGGTCAGCACGTCATGAGCCACGGCGCACCGGTGCTCATTACGAGCTGAGCTCGTCATGACCGCGCCCGTTCCAATGGAACGATCAGCACAGCAGGGGAATCAGCCCAGCGTGCGAGCGTTCCACGGAACGGGAGCGGTCATGACGAGCTCAGCTCGTCATGAGCACCGGAGCGCCGTCGCTCATGACGAGCTGACCTCGTCATGAGCGTCCAAGAGGTTATTAAGAAATGTTACATCAATTTATAAATTTAAAAAGGGTTTTAAAAGAGATATAATTATATAATACATGTTTTTGTTATTTTCTTAAAATAAAAACATATTTTGTTATATTTATAACTACTGAATACTTTTATTTAACAATATTTCCTACGGTGTTTTGTTTTATGGCCTTAGCCCCATTACTTTTTATAGAAGGGCACTGCAGTAACACTGGTTTGCCTTGTGATGCGTTGGACTTACTCCAGCTCTGAGCTGGAGTAATTTACTACTGCTTTAGGTACCTTTTCAGCTGTAGTAAATGCAGAATTCAGTTTGTGCACAGCAATGAGCTTACTCTTTAGTGGTTGGGTGCATGCCCTCCCTAAATCCCTTCTCGCTCCTCCCCACATACCTACTGTTTAGTAATAAGTGCACCTCTTTTTCCAGACACCTCACCATGTCCCTCCCACATTTACTAATAAACAGTAAACGTGCACGTGAGGACCTCTCCATAGAAAAGATGAGAGGTGAAGGTAGAGCTCTACTCTCGTAGACTTGTGACTTGTAATTTTGAGTACTTTAGGAGTACTATTGTAGCACTAGTCAATGTACTACAAAATGCAGTTTGTGAATAGGCCCTTTGGTTGCTTACTCGCTAAGCTTTCCTGAATTTTCCAATGTCAGCAATGTACAAGATTTACTGCAGCGCAGAGACACCCCTGTGGCATTTGTGCACTCTATAAGTCCACTCATTTGTTCTATCCTTAAATTAAAATCAAGTGATGGCACAGAATAGTTGGCACATAGTCTGGCTTGGTTTTCAATATTAAATGATTTGCACTAGTATTACATTTCAATTGTAGTTTTGGGAATCAATGTAGGAAAGCAGTGGGCTCTATGGTGTAGAGTTACCGGTTGCACTCAGAAATAAATACATGTAATACCAAGCTCTGTGTGTGGCATAATTAATTTACATGCTACCGGACTGGGCAAGACGCTACAACTGGCAACAACATAGGGGATACAAAAATCTTGCAAACCGAAGTCGAGAGTGCTCTCCCCAAGAGTTTGCTGTAGTCCAGCCAGCAGCTTGTGTTTGCCACGTGCATCTCAGTCAAAGTGAAGAATTGAAGCCAGTAATAGACCTTTGAAGAAATTAAAGGCTCTATGGAAAGTTTCATTTATCGCTGGTCAGAAATGTGCAAATAAAACCGAGGTAAGAAGGGGAGCACCAAAACTTAACACAGAGCCGTCAGTCATACATTACAGGGACGCTAAATGCAGTGACAGCCACATACAGAAAGCGCAATAAGTGGCAACAGCCAGTTGCAATAGCATGCTGTGAGGGGAAACAGAGAAGAACAAAGAAGCGCTAAGAGGCAGAGATCAACCAGGTGTAAGAATGTGTGAAGAAACGCCATGGGTGGTATGCCTCATATACAAGAAATGAGCATCTACTTACCCAACATCTTGAGTAAAGAGAGTCATCCAACCTCAGCGCCAGGTACAGTGACCAAAGTGTAAGCATGGGGGCTGCTCTTACAAAGCCGTCAAATCCTGCCAAGCCGACAAAAGAGGCAGTGAGCAGCGGTCAGAATAGTGCAATTTTTCAGATGCTCCATAACTGCTGAAGAGAGCACCCTATATAGCGCTGCTGCCTTCCTAAAACCATCCGCCTGTGGGACTACCCAACTCTGAACTTCACATTCCTTGTTGACCCTAACAGAGATGAAATGGCAAGCAGATTCACTGTTTCATAGGCGAATCAAGCAGAGTTGGCGAATAGGTTTTCAGTTTCTGAGGCTAATCAAGCTGCCATTAAATCTTTGCGTGAGATTCTTGCCAAGAAGCTTGAAGAGGTTACTGCAAGGACGGAGGCAATCGAGGAGGATATTCCAAAGGTGAAGAGTGCGATTGAGTTCTCCTCTTTCCAGCTGGAGAAGTTAGTTATTCAAAATAAAGAGCTTAAAGATGACCTTGAAAGACTGGAAAACCACTCGCGTAAAAACAACCTGAAATTTCTAAATGTTCCGGAAGCGATTGAGGGGGAGGATATAAAGGGGGTTCTGATCTTATTATTGATAGGCACGGTTTCTGAGAATCTTCCCAATGTTGATTTAAATCATGAAATTCAGAGGGTGCATTGAGACCCCTTTAAAAGGAACCCGGGAAGGCAGAAACAGCGGAAAACTTTGGTTAACTTTCATATTCGGTTAAAGAACAGCTCCTGTCCGCAGCCCTAAAAGCTGGGGTTTTATCTTCACCCTTCACTGATCTGTCTCCCTTTACCTTCTCCATTAGATTTGACATTTCCCACATAATGGCTGAAAAACAGTGGGAGCTGGGAAAAAGACTGGCAGGATTAAATAGTTTAGGGGCAAAGGCCCAATTAGGGTTTCCAGCTACTTTGCGAGTCATGTGGAATAACCATATTCATATGATCCGGACTACAAACGAAGCAGATACACTCATAGCAAAGATCCAGTTTGAGAAACAGGGAGGGATGTAGGGCGCAGTGGTCATCTTGAGAGCTTGGTTTCCTGACGCCAGTCTATTTCAGTAGTTTTTATATATTTTCTTATAGCCTGGGAGGGGTTGGGTCTGAATAGGCGTTGACCTGTTGGAAGGTAGGGTTCCTCCGGGTTGTAAGGGCTCGGGGGTCACGGGAGTTTGGGGGGGTTGAGGGTGCTGTGTTAAGATAAAATGAAGGGGGATAGGAAAATTCAAGTTATTTCCTGGAACCTGAATGGTCTGAGATGTCCAAGGAGACAAAGACTGATTTTTGAATACTAAAGTTGTCTCCTGCTAATGTGTGTTTGCTGCAAGAAACTCATTTAGACAGGACAGAATCTGAATCTATCTTTTCAAAAATTCCTTGGATAAATGTTTCTGTTATTCCCAGCAGTTATCAAATATCCGTGGAGTGGCTATTTTGATAAAAAAAGGAATCACCTGCACAAAAAGATCAGTTCAGACAGACCAAACAGGCAGATGGATCATAGCTCTGCTTGATTTTAATGGGGTGAAGTTGATTTGTTCTTCTTATTACGGGCCCAATACAGATAATTCTTCTTTTCTGGTTAAACTTCAGGACAGGTTAATCATGGTTAATCCCCCTTATTATAGGTGGGGACTTTAATGTTCGGCTTGATCCAGTGAAGGATGGAACCAATGTGAGATATGTTGATGGAACCCCGAGATCTCGCAGGGTTATGAAAAATGTATCATCCAATATTAACTTAGTAGATCTGTGGGGAGCAAAGAAGGGGAGTCTGGAAGGGTTTACATTTTACAGTAAGAAAAATAATCATTCCTCAAGAATTGATTATGTTCTAGTGAATATAGAGAATATGGAGAATGTTGTTAGTATGTCTGTATTCCCAACTCATCTGTCTGACCATGCACCTCTAGTTTTTCTGTACTCCATGAATAATACTCCCCAACAATGTAGGTGGCCCCTGAACAGGACAATGTTATTGGATTTCGGAATTATAGAGGCAATAAAAAAGTTCTCTCAGGAGTTTTTCTCTTTTAATTTAGGTTCTACTTCAGTTGGGGTTGTTTGGGATGCCTATAAGGCAAATTTGAGAAAGATCTTATGTAGCCTAATAAGCTCGAGCAATAGGAATAACGCCGTAGAATTGCAGACTTGGGAGGGAAGAATTTCCTCACTAGCGGAAGAAAGGAGCTACATTGCTCATGAGAGTTTAAGGGAACTGGCTCAGATAGAGGAGAACTTGAGGAGGCCAGACGGGACCTGAGGTCCCTCGTGGATTAGAAATGTAAGGCTCAGTGGCAAGTTCGCAACATGGAGAATTTTGAATATGGGGAATGAGCCGGTGCCTTAATAGCCTGGAAAAAGGGGGAGTCAGGTCCTGGGACGTGTAGTCGGTTGGACCATAGGTTATAGTTATATGAAAAAGCAATTTACCAACTACACACTTCTTTAAGTCCTCTGTTTTGAGGAAAAAACCAAGTGATACTGCTGGGTTAATTGGGTATATTTCACTCGTACCCTTTTGTTTTATTATTTTCAAATTTTCGTTATTTCATGTATGAAAAGGACACTTTACGTTTTGCTTCATTTACAGTTTTGCCTCATTTACACAAAAACACAATACATTTCTACAACAAAGATACACCATTTATATATACACGAGTATTTTTTTGATATATACACAAACATTTGTTATCTTGGAAAGACAAGAGTCACGCTTTCGATTCAAAGGTTAAATAAACAACAAGTTAATGCAACCAATTTTTTGTTTTTTTTTTGTTTTTTTTAAACAAAATAAACCATAAATTAATTCCGTGGTCTATTAGGCAACTGATGTCCATTCTCTTTATGTGCCTTCTCTTTATGTGCCGACGCGTTTCGAACCCGATGTATTCAGTTGTCGGGTTCTCCTCAGGGCTCTGTCTTTTAAATTTGTCTAAAAGTGTATAAAACAAAAAAATATATTTTAACTTATTTTGTCTATATCCTATGTGCTTCCCTCCATACGGCACTAATGTCACTGTTATTACCTGTTTTCCAGCAATCGCCGGTCCGCAAGTACTATTTTGTATTCGACCGGGTTTCTTTGACTTTGAACCTAAAACAAGTGGGGACATGTTGTCATTCTCTATTTAGCCCTGACAGTGCGGTGATGTACATACTGTAGTTGGACATACCTCTGATTGTCGGTTTTAGTCTTTTTGTAATCTTCTGTTTATGTCCTGCTTTTAATGATAATATTTATCCTTGCCGATTGTTCACAGCCTAGAATTGATAAAACATTCATTTTAGTAGGTTTTTAGTATATTCATATTATCAGTTTGCGGGACACCAAGATATAAAATTCTCTATGGAACATAGTGATAGGAAAATGACATTCCTATATGTGGAAATCACATGTACAGAAGGACGGCTAATTTCTTCTCTATACAGAAAAAAGACTGATAAAAACACCATGTTGCATCACCAAAGTGCCCACCCAAGAAACCTGAAGGACAACTTACCATATGGCCAATTGCTCCGTATTAGGAGAAATTGTACGGAGCTGTCTGATTATGAAAGGCATGCTGACACATTCTGCGAGGAATTAAAAGACAGAGGGTATCCCAACAAATTGTTAAAGCATTCATTCAAGAGGGCGCGTTGCATACCTCGTGAATGTCTTTTGCAGACTAGAATAAAACCCGAATTAGACAGACTAGTCTGCGTAACCACATTCGGGCCCGACACTAGTTCAAGTTCAAGTTCATGCATTTGTAAAGCGCACTACTCACCCAGAGGGTCTCAAGGCGCTGGAGGGAGGGGTTTATTGTTTATCGAATAGCCATGTTTTCAGTTCTTTTCTGAAGGAGATGTGATTCTGAGTAAGGCGGAGGTGGGTGGGGAGTGAGTTCCAGGTCTTGGCAGCCAGGAAGGAGAAGGATCTGCCACCCATGGTGGTTTTTCGGATGCGCGGGACTGCGGCGAGGGCTTGGTTGGATGATCTTAGTCGGCGGGTGGGATAGTAGAAGGACAGTCGGGTGTTGAGGCATTCGGGTCCTAGATTATAAAGGGCCTTGTGTGCGTGGGTAAGAAGGCGGAAAGTAATTCTTTTGTTGACGGGAAGCCAGTGGAGGTTTTTTAAGTGACCGGTGATGTGCTCTTGGCGCGGGATGTCTAATATGAGTCTCGCTGATGCGTTTTGGATGCGCTGGAGCTTTTTCTGCAATTTTGTTGTAATTCCGGCATAGAGTGTGTTGCCATAGTCCAGTCGACTCGTGACCAGTGCATGGGTGACAGTCTTTCTTGTTTCGAGGGGGATCCAGCGGAAGATCTTTTTGAGAATGCGAAGGACGTTGAAGCAGGAGGACGATACGGCGTTGACTTGTCTGGACATAGAGAGGGATGAGTCTAGAATGAAGCCAAGGTTACGTGCATGGTCTGTGGGTGTGGGCGCAGATCCCAAAGCGGAAGGCCACCAGGAGTCGTCCCAAGCTGAGGGGGAGGATCCTAGGATGAGCACCTCCGTTTTGTCTGAGTTGAGTTTTAAGCGGCTCTGTTTCATCCATTCGGCTACTTCTTTCATACCTTCGTGAAGGTTGTTTTTGGCGGTGTTGGGGTCTTTGGTGAGGGAAAGGATTAGCTGGGTGTCGTCGGCGTAGGAGATGATGTTGAGGTTGTGTTGGCGTGCGATGGAGGCGAGGGGACTCATTTACACGTTGAAGAGGGTGGGACTGAGTGAGGAGCCTTGGGGTATGCCGCAGATGACTTCGGTGGGCTCTGAGTAGAAAGGGGGGAGTAGGACTCTCTGGGTTCTCCCGGCAAGGAACGAGATGATCCAGTCCAAGGCTTTTCCTTGTATGCCGATGTTGTTGAGGCGTTGTATGAGGGTGTTGTGACAGACAGTGTCGAAGGCGGCGGAGAGGTTGAGTAGGATGAGGGCCACTGTTTCACCGTTGTCCAGGAGTGCTCGGATGTCGTCGGTCGCCGCAATGAGGGCGGTTTCGGTGCTGTGTTTGGCTCGAAAGCCGTTCTGTGAGGGATCCAGGGAGTTGTTGGATTCAAGGAAGGCTGCGAGTTGGCTATTGACGGCTTTCTCGATGACCTTGGCCGGGAAAGGGAGGAGGGAAATGGGTCGGTAATTTTTCAGATCTGAGGGGTCTGCTGTTGGTTTTTTCAGAAGGGCGCTGAGTTCGGCGTGTTTCCATATTTCTGGAAAGGTGGCGGAGTTGAAGGAGCAGTTGATGACATCGCTGAGTTGGGGAGCGATGATGGAGTCAGCTTTGTTGAAGATGTAGTGGGGACAGGGGTCAGAAGGTGAGCCAGAGTGGATTGAGTTCATGAGGCGAATGGTGTCTTCAATGGTGATTGGGTTCCAGGAGTTGAGGTAGTTAGGTAGAGGGGTGGGATCTGAAGGGGATGGGGTGAGTTGGTCATTGGGAGTATTCTTGAAGCTGTTGTGGATGTCGGCAATTTTGTTGTAGAAGAAGGAGGATAGCGCATCGCAGAGGTCTTGGGAGTTAGTGATGTCGTTGGATGCTGCGGGAGGGTTGGTGAATTCTTTGACGATATTGAAGAGTTCCTTGCTGTTATGAGAATTGTTGTCGAGACGGTCCTTAAATGCTGATTTCTTGGCGGATCGAATCAGTTGGTGGTGTTTGCGGGTGGCTGTCTTGAGGGAGGCCATGTTGTCTGAGGTTGGTTCTTTTCTCCAATTCTTCTCCAGGGTGCGGCATGTCTTCTTGGATTTTTTAAGGTCATCATTGAACCAGGGAGCTTTTTTGCTGGATGATTTCGGCTGGTGTTTTTTCAGGGGTGCTAGTTCGTCCGCACTGTGGGTAATCCATTGTCTGAGGTTGGTGGCCGCTAGGTCTGGGTCCGTTGCTAGGGTGGGAGTGTTTTGGCTGAGTGATGTGAGGAGTTGGTCGGTGGTGATTTTGTTCCATTTTCTTCGGGGGATGGGTTGTGGGCGGTTGTGGGTCAGGGTTGTTTTGTAGCTGAAGTGAACACAGCTGTGATCCGTCCAGTGGAGAGCTGTAGTGTGATCGAAGGAGATGTGCTTGCTGGAGGTGAAGATAGGGTCGAGCGTGTGTCCGGCTATGTGAGTGGGGGTGTCAACAAGTTGTTTGAGTCCGAGATTGGACAGGTTGTCCAGAAGGGTGGTGGTGTTGTTGTCGAGAATGTTGTCAAGGTGGTAGTTGAGGTCTCCTAGAAGAATGTAGTTCTCGGAGGCGAGGGCGTGCGGGCTGACGAAGTCAGCGATGTCGTCGCTGAATTGAGATCGGGTGCCTGGGGGCCTGTAAATGAGGGTTCCTCTAAGTGTGGTCCTGGGGTCGGTGTGGATCTGAAAGTGGAGGTGTTCGGCGGTTGCAAGATTGACGTCAGAGCTGGTTGTAATTTTGATGGTGTTTCTATGGACGATGGCGATGCCTCCTCCAGTTTGATCGGTGCGGTCTTTTCGAATGATCTTGTAAGTGTCCGGTATGGCTATGGCGATGTCGGGGGCAGAGGATGCATTCATCCATGTTTCAGTAAGGAAGGCGATGTCAGGTGACGCAGTGTCAATTAGGTCCCAGAGTTCGGTTGCATGTCTGTGGACCGAGCGGGTGTTCAGTAGGATGCACTTCAAGTTGTTGGGTTCGGAGCGGTGTGTGGGGGAAGTGTGTTTGGTGAGGGTCCTGACGCAGTTGAACTTACAGGAGAGGCAGGAGAATGGGCCGTGGGTACGTCCACGGGTGGCTTCGCAGCATAGTGGGGTGCGTCCGGGGTTGAGGGCGAGGAGAGTAGCGGCATCGTATGTGAATCTAGAGGGTTGGGAGCGGCGGGGACCAGGGGGTCTGGCGCTGGGTGCGGTCCAGGCGCGGACGGGCGTAGACGGGCTTACCTTTGGCGCACCTTCGGCGCGGCCGTAGCGCGTGGACGCTGCGCGTTGGGACATCTGACATAAATGGAGAGTGGAGGGGGCGGAGCGTGGGAGGGTCAGCTGGGAGGCGGGATCTAGGTGCAGGGAGGGTCTGCAAGGGGTCCAACAAAATGGCTGCACAGTAAACAAACTAATCAGCAAAGCTCCGACAACAATCTCGAGGTGCACAACAATAAAAGCGCTAGCAGAAACAAATGCGAGGCAAGTAGCGTTATTGAGCGCTGCGTGAAATAATTAATTAAAGCAGTTGCAGAGGCACTAAAGCGCACAGGTCACGAGCGCTGCACAGAGTCAATTCTAAGAATAGTGCCTGGAGTACAAATGAGCACAGGACACGAGCGCTGCACAGACTCAATTAAAATTAAAGTGCCAGGAGTCCAAATGAGCACCGTTCTCGAGCGCTGCACAATATCAGTCAAGCATACGATACCAGCAGGAGGGGGAGGTGAGGGGAGCGGCCGCTTCTGCGAGGAGCAGGACGGTCACAGCTGTACACGAGGGCAAGCACAGGCTCTACCTCTGTGGGTGGGAGGGTCAGCTGGGAGGCGGGATCTAGGTGCAGGGAGGGTCTGCAAGGGGTCCAACAAAATGGCTGCACAGTAAACAAACTAATCAGCAAAGCTCCGACAACAATCTCGAGGTGCACAACAATAAAAGCGCTAGCAGAAACAAATGCGAGGCAAGTAGCGTTATTGAGCGCTGCATGAAATAATTAATTAAAGCAGTTGCAGAGGCACTAAAGCGCACAGGTCACGAGCGCTGCACAGAGTCAATTCTAAGAATAGTGCCTGGAGTACAAATGAGCACAGGACACGAGCGCTGCACAGACTCAATTAAAATTAAAGTGCCAGGAGTCCAAATGAGCACCGTTCTCGAGCGCTGCACAATATCAGTCAAGCATACGATACCAGCAGGAGGGGGAGGTGAGGGGAGCGGCCGCTTCTGCGAGGAGCAGGATGGTCACTAATAAATTGAGACAGGTGGTCCTAAAAAACTGGCACCTATTAGAAAATCTGGACTGCCCTTTTTCACGTCTGCTTTTTGCGTACCGGAAAAACAAAAGCATTGGGCAACAAATAGTACGGGCAGACATTGCCTTACCCAAACCTAAAAGCGACTTATTGTCCCAGTGGGGGATGAATCCCGTAGAGGGACATCATAAATGTGGCTCTTGTGCGGCATGCGGGAACACAATGGAAGGGAAGGAATTCCAACATGGACGTGTGAGATGGAAACACCTGCGTTTTTCCAATTGCAAAACACACAATGTCGTGTATGTAATTGTTTGTCCATGCTCAAAGATTTAAATTGGCAAGACAACACAGCAAGCCAATATACGCATAACCCAACATAAATCACGGTTAAAAAATACAATTTTAACCGCTCCCATGGTCGAACACTTTATAGAGAACAATCACACTGAAAATGATTTTAAGTGGTCAATCCTGTATGTTTTGCAACAATCAAGACCTATGGACCCTGACAAAATATTGTTACAAAAAGAGGCGTACTTGATACTAAAATTCAATCGTGCGCTTACTGGTCGAAATTCATTATCTGAAGTATCAAGGTTGTAACACTCAGAAATTACCTATACTTCAACCGAAAAAAAGAAAAAACACTGACCCCGGGATATGGTGGCACCAGTTAGAAAGCGAGTGACCGAAAACTAGGTGCATTGTGTAAATTTTAAAGGTATTAAATTTAAAACTGTAATTCATCTTCTCTTTGCAATAAATATAAATCATCCTCCCTTACTATAATACTAAGGTCCCGCAAACTGATAATATGAATATACTAAAAACCTACTAAAATATGGCCGCCACAGAATACGCGGGTCCTAACCACGCGCTTCTAGGTTTAAAATCTCCATCCAAAGATGGCCGACGCATCCACAGACTGACTCGGAAATCACCGGATCGCCGCGAAATAAAGTAGGTGCAATGCAGAATATTGGAATAGGTATCTTTTGCCCAAACCCTATGCCCAGATCCTAAAGTCATTTTATGCACACAGGAGAACGACTATTGGCCCAGAACGAGAATAGCTGATTGATATAATACGCAGAGCACACGCAGAGCGATTGCAGCCTATGTGGAAATTCGATACACGCCAGGTATGCCGGTTAGAGTAGCGAACGCTGTCTCTTTTAAACGATTGGCAGAGAGAATTACATGAATGTTTTATCAATTCTAGGCTGTGAACAATCGGCAAGGATAAACATAATTGCAACACAAAGAACGTGATCTATTTGATCATATGCCCCTGCAAATTGGGATATGTTGGAGAGACATCGCGGATGATTAAAACTAGACTAACTGAACACAGGTCAGCGATTAAAACACAACGAACAACAGCCCCGCTTGTAAACCACTTTATGGAGTACAAACATACACCAGAAGAGATTAGGTGGCGCATCTTGGAGAAAATCCATTTACAGGAAAACCAAGGAGGCAATGAAATACACAAGAAACGAGAGGTCTTCTGGATCTTCACCATTGGAACATTTGACCAGGGGCTGAACCAGGATCTACCCTGGGAGAACGCAATAATATGACTATGCTAGTGATTTACATTAAATGCGTTACCTGTGGTGTAATTCTGAACAAAAAATAGGCCATTCGTTATAGAAACAGGCAATACCCTTTTAAATCTTGGTACCGCCTCTTTTTCTGGATTTAAATAGAAGTGGAAGAAGGACTTCGTTTGATCCTTCGTTTTTAAATGAACCGCTGAAGGGAGCAGACGCGCCTCACACTACTGAACAAGAGAACGGTAAGAGTTCGAGAAACTCCGCGCTTAACTCCGCTGGCAACTTTGCCTGAAAACTGCTTAGGCTAATTTAGAGCTACACTTACGAAGTCCCGCCCTGAAACCGAAGAACTGTTAATTTTGGCCTTAAGTCTAAACTAGTTTACTTTCTTCATTATTCTTAGATTTTGCGGGCATTGTACCGTCTATCGGAGATCTCTTTCATATGGGGACACTTTGCTGAACAAGCAAACGAAAAGAAAAAGGCGCGGGGGAAAAAAAACGCTATTTAGCGGCTTCAACATTAGAAAGTGTGACCTTAAGGTAAATAAATACAAATGAGATTTGTAAAAATAAAGGTAACTGTGAAATCGACTAAACTATACCACGCTAAATATTTGTTAATTTTACCTCTTTAGGACCGCTATCAGATTTTAAATCATACTGATATACCTACACACCATCAGTTAAACCGGCGCGCCTCCATCTTTACAAGTACGGAAACAATCCTTCGGATCGTTCTTTTCTATCTATCTCCATCTCTGCCTAGTGAAAGTTATCTCTTACAGAGAGGTAAATAAAAATAATTGTAAGTGACTGTTGAACTATTATAACATAAATAGAACAAACATATATACCATCTGTTTATATAGGGAATCAGCCGTAAGAGTGACAAGGCAGCACCACAACATATTTAATTGGCGGGAAAGGATAGAGAAATTTCGCCGCACGCTTTGCTGAAGACTAGCGGAAAATAGACGAAGGTAGAAGTAAGAAGATAGCAGTGAAGGCTGTACTAACAGGTAAACACACTGTCTAGCAACAAGAAATGGAGTAGGAACAGAAATCAGATCTCCCTGGTAAATAACGTGTGAAAATAAGTTAAAAGATCATCATTTTTCTATCCATAAACAGATATCACATACCTACCTCGAAAAATAAAAGAAAGGTGCCTTACTCCCTTCATCTATTCCGCATAGTATCCAAGTTTTTACTGTGAATGGCTGCCATCAGATTTTGTTCGTAGGTAAGATTATAATTTTGGTAATACTCTGTGTGTTAATAGAACACACTAGTATAGTATTGAAATTGAAATAAACATGTGCAGTGAGGTACTAATATATCAAATAGATACAAGTTGGTATGTTGACTTTACCTTTGGATCCAATAAAGGTGAAAGGTAAGGAACGTACCAACAAAGCCTTACCAAAATTTAATAACAGGTACCTTTTTTAATAAAGTAAAAGTATTAGGGCCGTCTATGATTAGGAGTTGTAGGAATTTACAACCTCTCCTTGGTGTCAAGCATCCAAATGTTACGTCATTCCTCTACTAGTTATGTATCCTCTTCATCTTCGAAAATGTCTCTTTGTATGGTTTTACTTAAAAATGTAACCGGTATGACACACTATATATGACTGTCATTTCTAAGAAATGTACGCTTTCCAATTTTCTGCTACTCTTTATCGACCTACATATAGAAATACAAGTCTGGCTAAGAAAAATCTATCTTAAGAAAATGATATTTTATTTTTAAGAATCAATGAATCTATATGGTTAAGAAATAGGCAATAGACTGTTGTTGTTTGTTTGTTGTTTGTTAGCCAAAAAAGCAGTTTTATACAACTTAGAAAGAAGTGGCTATACATTCATCCAAAATTATGTTTTATTCTGTCTAGAAAAAGTGGCTGAACATTCATTTGTCCTGACGAAGACAAAAGATTTTGTCGAAACGCGTTGACACACACAGCCCAACCCTGCAAATATTCGGAGATGTTTTAAAGAAACCTTTTATTATCAATTCCTTTTTGGTTTTTATAATGTATTAAGGAAATGTTGCAAATAATTGATGTATTACATGTTCTATTGTACATATCCAATACATAGAGCTATATTTATTAATCTTTTTTTAAATATCAGAATTAAAAACTATTTTTTGATATCATATCAGTCTATTGCACTATTTACTGTTTATTCTCTGTTTGTTGTTGATAATATGTTTTTCTAAATAGCCAGTTCCTTGTAGCTGAAGTCTGCCTGGGCGTATACTTTTTCAAAAAACAATCGGCAAGGATAAACATTATCATTAAAAGCAGGACATAAACCGAAGATTACAAAAAGACTAAAACCGACAATCTGAGGTATGTCCAACTACAGTGTGTACATCACCGCACTGTCAGGGCTAAATAGAGAATGACAACATGTCCCCACTTGTTTTTAGGTTCAAAGTCAAAGAAACCCAGTCGAATACAAAATAGTACTTGCGGACCGGCGATTGCTGGAAAACAGGTAATAACAGTGACATTAGTGCTGTATGGAGGGAAGCACATAGGATATAGACAAAATAAGTTAAAATATATTTTTTTGTTTTATACACTTTTAGACAAATTTAAAAGACAGAGCCCTGAGGAGAACCCGACAATTGAATACATCGGGTTCGCAACGAGTCGGCACATAAAGAGAAGGCACATAAAGAGAATAGACATCAGTTGCCTAATAGACCACGGAATTAATTTATGGTTTATTTTGTTTTAAAAAAAAACATTGGTTGCATTAACTTGTTGTTTATTTAACCTTTGAGTCGAAAGCGTGACTCTTGTCTTTCCAAGATAACAAATGTTTGTGTATATATATCAAAAAAATACTCGTGTATATATAAATGGTGTATCTTTGTTGTAGAAATGTATTGTGTTTTTGTGTAAATGAAGCAAAACTGTAAATGAAGCAAAACGTTAAGTGTCCTTTTCATACATGAAATAACGAAAATTTGAAAATAATAAAACAAAAGGGTACGAGTGAAATCTACTCAATTAACCCAGGAGTATCACTTGGTTTTTTCCTCAAAATAGAGGACTTAAAGAAGTTTGTAGTTGGTAAATTGCTTTTTCATATAACTATAACCTATGGTCCAACCGACTACACGTCCCAGGACCTGACTCCCCCTTTTTCCAAATTATAGAGCGGGACACCCCCGCGAGAGTTCGAAGGGCACACGATTCAGTCAAGTTCCCATTCCGTGAATTTAAAAACAATACGAGGAGGGATATTTTATCCTTCCAAAGTAATGTCTGAGAAGGACACTCTATCGTTTAGTGAAGTTCATATACAAAGTCTAATTGCTTCCTCTGCATTTTCTAATGTCAGTCTGAGCTCTTCTGCCCAACAGCAGAATGAGTCAGATAAACTGATCAGATTGAGCAAAAAACATATCAGAATAGAACTCCATGGACACTTCTTGTTAAAACATCTGAGAGGAGGGACAATACCCTGGGGACTACAGG
This sequence comes from Lissotriton helveticus, assembly GCF_964261635.1. Classification (NCBI taxonomy): domain Eukaryota; kingdom Metazoa; phylum Chordata; class Amphibia; order Caudata; family Salamandridae; genus Lissotriton; species Lissotriton helveticus. The sequence goes on along the minus strand of NC_136061.1, from coordinate 379,832,626 downwards.
TGAAAAATGTCCCTGTAATCTTCACTGAGGACGCTGAGTAAAGAAAGGGATTCAGTTGTATTAACACAAAATGCAGCAGGGACCTTATGGTCCATACCATTGAAACTGCGCAGAGACTCAGTGCTAAGGAACTAGAAGAAATAGAAATACTAACCCAGGCTATCAAGGACAGTCCGACAGTATCCGATGCCAAAGCTCTACTAGAAAAGATAGAGTACATGTTGCATCACCAAAGTGCCCACCCAAGAAACCTGAAGGCCAACTTACCATATGGTGAATTGCTCCGTATTAGGAGAAATTGTACGGAGCTGTCTGATTATGAAAGACATGCTGACACATTCTGCGAGGAATTAAAAGACAGAGGGTATCCCAACAAATTGTTAAAGCATTCATTCAAGAGGGCGCGTTGCACACCTCGAGAATGTCTTTTGCAGACTAGAATAAAACCCGAATTAGACAGACTAGTCTGCGTAACCACATTCGGGCCCGACACTAATAAATTGAGACAGGTGGTCCTAAAAAACTGTCACCTATTAGAAAATCTGGACTGCCCTTTTCCACGTCCGCTTTTTGCATACCGGAAAAACAAAAGCATTGGGCAACAAATAGTACGGGCATACATTGCCTTACCCAAACCTAAAAGCGACTTATTGTCCCAGTGGGGGATGAAACCCGTAGAGGGACATCATAAATGTGGCTCTTGTGCGGCATGCGGGAACACAATGGAAGGGAAGGAATTCCAACATGGAAGTGTGAGATGGAAACACCTGCGTTTTTCCAATTGCAAAACACACAATGTCGTGTATGTAATTGTTTGTCCATGCTCAAAGATTTATATTGGCAAGACAACACAGCAAGCCAATATACGCATAACCCAACATAAATCACGGCTAAAAAATAAAATTGTAACCGCTCCCATGGTCGAACACTTTATAGAGAACAATCACACTGAAAATGATTTTAAGTGGTCAATCCTGTATGTTTTGCAACAATCAAAACCTATGGACCCTGACAAAATATTGTTACAAAAAGAGGCGTACTTGATACTAATATTCAATAGTGCGCTTACTGGTCTAAATTCATTTTCTGAAGTATCAAGGTTGTAACATTCAGAAATTACCTATACTTCAACCGAAAAAAAGAAAAAACACTGACCCCGGTATATGGTGGCACCAGTTAGAAAGCGAGTGACCGAAAACTAGGTGCATTGTGTAAATTTTAAAGGTATTAAATTTAAAACTGTAATTCATCTTCTCCTTGCAATAAATATAAATCATCCTCCCTTACTATAATACTAAGGTCCCGCAAACTGATAATATGAATATACTAAAAACCTACTAAAAGATGGCCGCCACAGAATACGCGGGTCCTAACCACGCGCTTCTAGGTTTAAAATCTCCATCCAAAGATGGCCGCCGCATCCACAGACTGACTCGGAAGTCACCGGATTGCCGCAAAATAAAGTAGGTGCAATGCAGAATATTGGAATAGGTATCTTTTGCCCAAACCCTATGCCCAGATCCTAAAGTCATTTTATGCACACAGGAGAACGACTGTTGGCCCAGAACGAGAATAGCTGATTGATATAATACGCAGAGCACACGCAGAGCGATTGCAGCCTATGTGGAAATTCGATACACGCCAGGTATGCCGGTTAGAGTAGCGAACGCTGTCTCTTTTAAATGATTGTCAGAGAGAATTACATGAATGTTTTATCAATTCTAGGCTGTGAACAATCGGCAAGGATAAACATTATCATTAAAAGCAGGACATAAACAGAAGATTAAAAAAAGACTAAAACCGACAATCTGAGGTATGTCCAACTACAGTATGTACATCACCGCACTGTCAGGGCTAAATAGAGAATGACAACATGTCCCCACTTGTTTTTAGGTTCAAAGTCAAAGAAACCCAGTCGAATACAAAATAGTACTTGCGGACCGGCGATTCCTGGAAAACAGGTAATAACAGTGACATTAGTGCCGTATGGAGGGAAGCACATAGGATATAGACAAAATAAGTTAAAATATATTTTTTTGTTTTATACACTTTTAGGCAAATTTAAAAGACAGAGCCCTGAGGAGAACCTGACAACTGAATACATCGGGTTCGAAATGCGTAAAGAGAAGGCACATAAAGAGAATAGACATCAGTTGCCTAATAGACCACAGAATTAATTTATGGTTTATTTTGTTAAAAAAAAAAAACATTGCTTGCATTAGCTTGTTGTTTATTTAACCTTTGAGTCGAAAGCGTGACTCTTGTCTTTCCAAGATAACAAATGTTTGTGTATATATAAAAAAAATACTCGTGTATATATAAATGGTGTATCTTTGTTGTAGAAATGTATTGTGTTTTTCTGTAAATGAAGCAAAACTGTAAATGAAGCAAAACGTTAAGTGTCCTTTTCATACATGAAATAACGAAAATTTGAAAATAATAAAACAAAAGGGTACGACTGAAATATACCCAATTAACCCAGGAGTATCACTTGGTTTTTTCGTCAAAATAGGGGACTTAAAGAAGTGTGTAGTTGGTAAATTGCTTTTTCATATAAATAATAGCCTGGAAGGCATGGATAGATAGGGCAAAAAACACCATCAACGAACTCATCATTGACAGTGCGGGAACTAAATCTAGCAAGCCTGCAGTAATGCAGAATTGCCTTTTGTCCCATTTCGCGAATCTCTATAAGGAGGATATTGATCCCTCAAAAAATTCAATAGGTTTGTGGCTTAGGGATAAGACCATTTCTGCCCTCACAGAATCAGTAAGGGATCTTTTAGATTCACCTATATCTATGGAAGAGATTGGATGAAATTTCCAAAAACCTGAATGAAATTAAAGATTACTTGGTCAAATTTAAGATCACGAAACTTAAGAAGGATTTAGACAGATTTACCTTGGAGAAAGTCTATCCCTATATAGCGAAAGATTATTAAGCGTCCATGAACAAAACTAAAGGTAAACTAAATAATAGAGGATGGCGAAAAGACACGGATGAATGGACTTCCAACTACGATGAATGGAGTGACTCCAATGATTCAGACTCCGAATATACAGCAGCTAACTCTGGGAGAAGAGGAAGGGGTAGAGGAAGAGGGACTTTACAAACATTTCCTCAACAGAATCCTTGGTGGCCACCACAACCTTGTCCTTATCCACCAAATCCGTTCAATTCTGGTCCAGCCTTTGGAGGTCCTATGTACCCGCCTCCTTTTTTTGGCCAAGCCAGAGGAAGAAGAGGTCGACAAAGAGGCAACAATGGGGGCAGAGTGATGGGCAGACCACAACCACAACAACAACAAGTGAGTTGGGACCCATCCATAGAACAGCGAGTGACCCGGAGCATGACAGCGTCCACAAGCGGCCAGAGTGTCTAGTTGTTAATCTTAGTTCTAAAATCCTTTCACCTTTTGAACAGGAGGTGTTATCCAAAGGACTGGGGTTTGTCCCTACTAAACTAGGGGATGATTTCATGATCCACAAATAACTGTTTGACTTTTTTCGGAAAGTCCGTCTACATTTCTTTTTTTCTAATCATAAGACGGATGATACCAATGTTGTTCCTAATACTGGTTTGAGAAATAAGTCCACTTTTCTGCCATCTTTGCAGCAAGTTCCTTCAGAGGTCAGTACGTTTGAAAAAGCAGTATGTAGGAGAGTAGGGTCTGCTTTCCTATGGTCACCCCAATTTTTTGCTTTTTGCTTCACTGGTTTTCGACTTAATGTGGCTGTGGGCCTGCTAATCAGACCCACAGCCCTGCTGTTCTCTCTCTAAATTCCACACCATGTACTTTAGGTACATCACCAATTGGATATTGGGTCACCTTACGAGCCCCAGTATAGTGTACTATAGGTACCCAGGGCATAGGTGCATCCAAGGCCTACCAGGGGCTGCAGCATATCTTTTGCCACCCCTGGCTGGCCATCCAAACTGATACAACTGGCTGATCACTCAGCTGGGGCAAGGTCGTGTAATCACCCCTTGCTTAGGTGTAGTATTCCTATACCTAACATTATATATAGACACATATGCACCTATAAGTCACTCCTATGGCAGGCCTTAACAATCCTGAAGGCAGAGTGCTTAATTGTATGTGAGATGGTGCTCTAGCATGAGCTGAGCCCGTCTGCAGCTTTCAGAACCATGTCCTTATAGCTGTTCTATGATATAGCCATACCATATACTCTTAAGTGCATTATGAACCTCGCGGTTAAATGCTAACTTTGGTTTGGCTTTATCAAAACATGTCATGTAAGGTGTCATACGCTTTGGAATACTACCCCCTCGCCAGTTCTGGCAAAGGGGGTAGCATTCCACCCTTCCAGAGGGAGAAGACATGTTGTTCCTACTAATCCCGGTTACAGTTAACCAGAGCCTCAGCATCACAAAATGGATGCTGCTGCCACAGACACAAGTCTGGCCTCCTGCTGCTGGGAGTCCTTCCAGCAAGGGAGGCTTGGACAATAGGTTTCCTGTCTTGGGAGGTGCTAGCACAACCCCAGACAGGCTATAGTGTATTAGGGCAGGGAGGGCTGAATGAAATGAGACACTGCCTGGGGCACACAAGGTGTCCAACGCATAGTCCAGTTCAAACCGGTGCTGGGGCACTCCAGCCCCAGCTCTGGCATGAAACTGGTCAAAAGGGAAAGGGGTGTAACCACCCCCTTCCTAGGTCCCAACCATAGGAGGGACCTAGCAGGTAATCCAGCCCCTAAATTAGATATATAGGTAGGAGCTGAGTCCCAAGACTTTAGATTTACCCTGACGGAAACTTTGAAACAAAACTCTGGACCTTCGACGATCTACTTTGCAAGAAGACAACTGAAGAATCTCCCTTGTGGTCAAGGAGGGACCACCCTGTGCAAGCAGGCACCATCAAGCGATCAACGGTTTGCTTTGTCAACGATCCCGCCGGAGCCCGAGCACAGAGCCTGACAAGACCCAGACTTCCAGACTTCCAACAGCCCGATCCACAGTCACAGCAGAGCTGAGACCCGTGGAGGCGACGAGAGACGTGGGACCGGCCATCTTGGAAAGCCAGCGAATTACTTTCCGTGCAATTTATGAGGCACCTTCGAAGTTGTGCATTGGAGATTGAGAAGCCCCAGCCCGAGCACCAACTGCACCTAAGATCAGCCCTCCACACTCCACGAGTTCTGCGTGGGGCCCTTCTGCATTTTCCTGCTCAACGCATCTGTCCGGTTACTTGCCCGTTGGCTAGTGGCCTCTGTGACGATGAACCTTTGAATTTACAATGCTGGTCTGGTTGCTCCAGACTGGCTCCTACTTCCCTGAAAAGGAAAAGCCCATCAGACCTTGCTGGTCTGATTAAGAAGCCATCTTCGATTCCTACGTGGGGTGCCTTTGCCAAGGCTTGTTGACTCCAATCCGGAAGCCAACACCACCGACAGCGAGAGCCTTTGTGGGACAGTCCGTATCCAGCTCCTGGTCGTCGTCGACACCTCCTGGTCCACGTGGCTGCAGAGACAAGCTTCACGACATCACCTGATTACTTCGCGACATCGCCTGGTTTCTTCCTGGTTCCTTCCTGGTCACTGGCTAGTGACCCAGACTCTGTCCCCTCTGCTTTCAGGTACTCTTTATCCTCGATCCGCCCTTTGATCCACCCAGACACTTCTCTCCTGGTCGCCTGCAGCATCTTTCTCCATGGCTCCATAGTAATCAGCGACGAAACCCGACACACTTTGACACCTATGCACCCGCTTCCTGTGGGTGAGGTAACGCGAGTATTTTGGTACTCCTGTGGGTATTGACTATCCTAGTGTACTAGTTTCAAGTAGCTTTTCCCTAGTCCATCCGGAAGTGTACTAAAAGAACTGGTTTCCAATTCTTTCGTTCCCATTCTAACTCTATGGTAACTTGTGTGCGTGTAAAGACACTGCACGCGCATCCTGTTGGCCTCCTGCTCCCTATCCTTTGGTAGTACAGCGTAGCCCCAGCGATTATCGAGGCCCTGGGTCTTTCCTTTGTTTGTGAAGTGGTACCACTATTTTAGTATATGGTTCGAAGTGCCCCTAGGGCATTACTATATTTTTTGCAACTTATTGTATTTTAATTAAGTATCTTGTTATGTGCTGGTGCCTCTGACCTCATAAAGAGTTCAGAGGATTGTGTTAGAAATAAATACATATATATTTTTATATACAACCTGTGTGGTGTCCTTTCACTTGGTATTAAAGGGGTTACATATGGTAAAACAGCTGGCTTCACATGCCCTCTTGAGTTTAGCCTAAGACTGCTTTGTCCATGCTACCACTAGGATAGCTGGTCTATAAGGTTGACTTTACAACCATCACCATAAGGGTTGTTTGGACTGGTGCAAGGTGCTCACTAGAATAGTGAACATCATATACCAGGCCAACTTCCCATACAGTACTTAAAGAATATGAATCTAGTATGGATACTCCTAAAAAGACATATTGTAATATCTCTAACAAAGAAAGAAAATGCATTGAAGAATTGGAGAATGATGTTGAAATTACAATCAAACCTGCAGATAAAGGCGGTGCCACCGTCGTTATGGATACCATGGTTTACCGTGGAGAATGTCTTCGACAATTGCATGATCCCAAATTCTATACTAGAATTTTACAGGATCCAACTACGAGATTGCAGACACAGACCAAATTCTTGGTGGATGAAGGCAGAGAGTCCAATTGGATCACTAAAAGTGAAGCTGAATTTTTGATTCAAAAACATCCGAAAGTGCCAGGATTTTATATCCTTCCTAAAATACATAAACAACAAAGACTGCCACCTGGACGACCTATAGTGTCGGGTATTTGTTCGGTTCTGGAGCCATTATCCAAGTTTGTTGATCATTTTCTTCGTCCAATTGTGGCTGAGATGCCATCATATCTACACGACACGAAACAGGTACTTACACTTCTGGATACGGTGTCTTTTGATCCTACTGTTAATATGATGGTGACCTATGACGTAGAATCGTTATATACAAACATCCCACAGGAGGACACGTTAAACATTATAGAACAGCTATTGGAGAGTCATTCGCGAGAAGATCAAACGCCCAATTCTTTTGTTATGCAATGTGCCAGATTGGCACTTAAGGAGAATTATTTCAGCTATGAAGGAGATTTGTTTTGGCAAACTACTGGAACTTCTATGGGCAGCACTTGTGCCCCGAGTATGGCTAATCTGTATATGTATGGCTTTGAAACCAGGTTTATTTTCACGGCTGGCCACCCCTTTGTACAACGCCTCAATTTGTGGAGACGATATATAAACGATATCCTGGTCATCTGGGAAGGTGACCAGGAGTCTCTTGATGATTTCTCACATTTAAGTTTTACTGGGGAATCTAGCAATATGAATGTTTCCTATCTAGACTTGAGACTCTACCCTAAGGACGGTAAAATTCAAACTGAGTATATCAGAAACCAATGGCAAGGAACTCTTAACTTAGCTACCACAGTTTTCACCCACGAGCCTTATTGAATAATCTTCCGATTGGTCAATTTTTAAGGCTACAGAGAAATTGTAGCGAAGTTGAGAGATACAAAATTGATGCACAGAATTTAAGTGAAGAACTCCTTGCAAGGAACTACCCCTCTAAGTTGGTGTATAGTGCTTGTAAGCAAGCCCGAAATAACAATAGAGAGGCACTTCTTGAAAATTATGAGAAAGTTACAAATAAGAGGCTAGTGTGTGTGACAACTTTTAGTAATCTGACTGAGAATATCAAGAGAACAGTCAATAGATCATGGCATATCTCGAACACAGGGTCTTTGACCTTGGACAAACCTCTTTTTTCACTGAAACGTAGTAGCAATCTTCGTGACATGCTAGTACACACTAGACCTAAGCCACAACAACAAGGGAACAGATAAACTGCGTTATGGGGAGACTCACCAGTTGTAGGACATTTCCCATATGGGGCATGTTCTGTTTACCAAACGAGTGACAGAATTGGACCTGGGCTTAAGTACATCATGGCGGTTGAATTCACACACGAATTGTAATACGAGTGGTGTAGTGTATATGATCTTGTGCCTGTGTTCACTCATTTACATTGGAATGACTACTAGGAAGGTGAGACAGAGGATGGTGGAACATCGAAGTGCTTTTCAATGTAAAAAGACCAATACCCGAATGACCAGACACTACGCTGATATGTCACACACTGAGGATGATTTTGTTTGGTTTATCATTGATAAACCTAAATGTGACATTAATATGAGGCCCCTAGATAAAGTACTCTTACTTAGAGAACAAAGATGGGTGTTCCGGTTAAAGAGTCATATCACGGGATTAAATGACGATATCCCTTGGAACTTGCTTTAGGTATCCCAAATATTGTTTTTCTGATATTGCCCAACATATAAAACAAAAATAGAGGTATTTTACATAATTATCTTACTGTCTGTACTCTCCTCCTTACATTTGTCTGTTTTGGATATTTTCCATAACATCGTGATTGGATTTTCTGTCATCACATGTTGCTTCTATGAGCATTAGTGACTGGCTTATGGCGTTGCTACATGGGTCTGACATTGACTTCTCTACTACGATTAAATATGGGTATGCGTTTTTGCTAGCGTGAGATAGAACTACGTATCCCATAATGCCTTGCACATTCGATCTACATGATTCCTTTATTTCATGTATTTTTATATTTTATTCCATTCCTACTTTATTTTCATTCTCTGATCAGAAAGCAAAGTGTGGCCTAAAATAATGTTAAGGACACTTTTATAAGAAGTTCTTTGGTGTCGATAAATATTCTGATGCGCCATTTGACCCGGAAGTCATATCCATTATTTCTGGGTCAATGGACGCGCGGTAGGGTGAAATGCGGCTTTCGCGATCACAGGGTCTTCCCTTCTGGCCTCTTTTTTAAGTGACACACATGTGGAAAGTTGGTGAGTGTTCCCTGTTTGTAGGGAGATGTTATGTTTTGCGTGGGTGTTATGTTTTACGTGGGTGACATGATGTGAGACCTAGAACGTCCCGCATGTGTAACAATAGGAATCATGGTGCAGATTATGTGTTCTAAAAGTATGGCGTTTTCTGAGACATAGTTGATTATTTCTTTTTACTCTCCTGAATAGTTTTCAGGAGGAGGAGGGCAAAAGAGACATACAATTAAAATGTAGGTAATGTGGCATAGGATGACTGTTGTTTAAAGGAACACAGTTAAGCCAAATAGAGTCTCAAGTGATTATAGTGTGAAGTAAATTGATTCACATTTTTAATCTTTGTTTTTCTAAAGATTCCTAGTGTTAGCTAAGAGGACCTAAATGAAGGTAGAAACAGAGATTTGATCCGCATATGGTGAGATTAATTAATTAATCTATGTTGGAGTGTGTGTCATGTCACTTGCACTTAGGCACCATTACATTTAATTGGTTGTGATTCTGAGATTATGTTTTTTGTTACAGAGGGGGGACCATACTGAAGCTGGTTTTGCAAGTATCCATACCAACAAATAAGTATGGTCTTTTTTTAGATTAATATTCACGTATCTTTGCAGAGTGACAAGACACTGGTCCTGAAGAATGCTACGAATTTATATCATTTAGCAGAAACATGTTGACCTAGTCAGATAGGGTACATCCATACCCCTACCGTTACACTGTTTTTAAGTCCATCCATTGGGGATATTGAATAAAGTAATTTTTCCCCATATTAGGTGGTTTTAATACACATATATTGTTTATCACTCTGCCCCTCACTCACACATTACATTGGCGTGGAAAACACCTCACGCTCCTCTTCTAAGGGAGAGTTGTAGCCCACACTGTGCACCTTGCGGACACTGTGTGTAAGAGGGGACCCAATGATGAAGCATGTCACCCTATGGGTGAGTGAGGATTCTCGTCTTTAATAAGCAAATGCCCTTTGTTCTGTTTTGTTTTATTTTAGGTCACTTGGTGAACTATTCATTTCCTTTGATATTACCATCCGATTACCTTTTGTGAGATAAATAAAAAAGTCCTCTCAGGAGTTTTTCTCTTTTAATTTAGGTTCTACTTCAGTTGAGGTTGTTTGGGATGCCTATAAGCAAATTTGAGAGGGATCTTACGTAGCCTAATAAGCTTGAGGAATAGGAAAAATGCCGTAGAATTGCAGACTTTGGAGGGAAGAATGTCCTCACTAGAGGAAGAAAGGAGCTACATTGCTCATGAGAGTTTAAGGGAACTGGCTCAGATAGAGGAGAACTTGAGGAGGCCAGATGGGACCTGAGGTCCCTCGTGGATCAGAAATGTAAGGCTCAGTGGCAAGTTCGCAACATGGAGAATTTTGAATACGGGGAAAGAGCCGGTGCCTTATTAGCCTGGAAAGCAAGGATAGATAGGGCAAAAAACACCATCAACGAACTTATCATTGACAGTGCGGGGACTAAATCTAGCAAGCCTGCAGTAATGCAGAATTTCCTTTTGACCCGTTTCGCGAATCTCTATAAGGAGGATATTGATCCCTCACAAGATTCAATAAGTTTGTGGCTTAGGGATAAGACCCTTTCTGCCCTCACAGAATCAGTAAGGGATCTCTTAGATTCACCTATATCTATGGAAGAGATTAGGGAGCAAATAAAAAGGGCAAAAAACAAGAAGGCAGCCGGCCTCGACGCTCTTCCAAACGAAATCTATAAAGTGTTGCTTGACGAACTTTTGCCTACGCTCCAAACCTTATTTAATATGGTCTATGGTCTTGCGGGGGAAATCCCCTGTTCGTGGAAGGAGGTTACGATAGTGTTAATATTGAAGCCCGGTAAGGATCCCTTGATGGCTGACTCTTATCGCCCAATCTCCCTGCTGAATGCTGATTACACGATCTTTATTGGCATTTTGGCAGGGAGATTGGGCAAACCGACCAGAAAGGCTTTATGGCTGGGAGAGTCCACCAGGAGCAAATCCAAAGTTAATTGGCAACATTGATCTTACTGAAATAAGGGGGGATCCATTGGCAGTAGTGGCATTAGATGCCGCTAAGTCGTTTGACCAAGTTTGTTGGAAATGTTTATGGGCGGTGTTGGAGGTCATGGTATGGGTTCAATTTTTGTCCAGACCTTAAAGAATTGTTACTCTGGAGCGTCGGCAAAGATCTTATTGAATGGCTCTCTAACTTCCAGCTTTGCAAGTCAGAGAGGGCCGAGACAGGGATGCCCCGTCTCCCCTCCTGTTTAGCATTTATATCAAGCCCCTGGTGCAGGCGATTAGGCTGGATAATATTATAAGCCCTTTTAAGTCAGGAAATTATCAGTCAAAAATCGCTCTGTACGCGGATGATGTTATAATCTATACTGCTGATCCGGAGATCTCTATTCCACGACTTGAATCTCTGTTGTTGGAGTTCGGTTCGATTTCAGGATACTTAGCCAACACGGATAAAACCAAGATAATGTGCTGGAACTCAATGTATAGTCATGGTCCTATAAGTAATGAGTTTAGGCACTTCGGTATAAAAATAGTCAAGGATCTGAATAAAATCCCCCGATTAACTTGAAAAAAATTGAAAAAGATATTGACTTCCTCTTTGCCAGGTGGAAACCTCCCTTTAATGATCTACGGGAGGGTCAACCTGGTGAAGATGTCGGTGTGACCTTTCTTTTTAGTGCGGTGCCTCTTATTTTCCCTCAGGATAACATCAGTAAGATTCAGGGTAAAATTGTCAGTTTTATATGGGGACAGAAAAGTGCCAGGTTATCCTGGAAGAAACTAAGGAGGAAACTTTTAAAAGGTGGCCTGGCACGTCCTGATATTAAGTTATATTTATTAGCTTTCCAATTTAAGGGCATAAGAATGCTTTTGTCTACTCCGGAGGAAACATCATGAGGGAGACTTTTGGGAAAATTGGCTTTAGTAGTGGGTGGTAGTGGGCAGGTGGGTTTTCTATATAAATTCGGGGCCCCTAGATTTTTTTTAATGGGTACGTCTTAAGGCTTTGAAAGCTGCCCTCCTGATATGGCACAAAGTAAGATGTACCTGGGGCATTGGTTATTTTCCCACCTTTGCACTAATCTGGGACTCTTCAGGGACCCCCCTCTGTTTGGGAGACAGTCTAGCGACTCCGATTAGAAGAGCAGGTTTGAAGAGGCGGTCAGATCTGTTGGACCCAGAAGAGGCTATCCCATGGGAGATATTGTTAGATAAGATTGGTCCCGCATTCTCTAGGTTTAAATACCTTCAGTTAAGGTCTTGGTATGAGGCGGAGGCCCGAGAGACAGTAGGGAATTGGGAACTTGAGCAGTTATTTCAAGACTCACGTCCAAGGAAAAAATAAGTATCTTTGTGGTATTCAAGCCTTTTAGAAGCTGAAGACCACGAGGCCCCCTCTCAGTCATCAGTATGGAATTCTACCCCACTCGCCCAAGATATCGAAAACTTTTTTGAAATTTCTTTTAAGTTATTGTATAAATATATTTAGCCTGCTAAGTTAAAGAAAAATCATTTTTTTGTTTTAAATAGGCTTTTTTACACTCCGGCCAAAATTGCCAAATTTGTACTCTCTCCTGCTCCAGTATGCCCGAGGTGTTCTATTAGTAAAGTGGACGACATTCATATGTTTTTTCAATGTGCAAAATTGGCCATATTCTGGAAAGACGTGGGGGATACTCTAACAGATATTTTTCAAATGTATCTAGAGATCAATCTCCATCTGGTATTTTCTGGGCTGAATAATCATGGTACAAGGTCACTTCTACAGTCCCATCTTGGTTTGCTTCTCTACCTTGTGATCTTGGCCAGTAGGGAGATATGCATTAGATGGAGGGATCCGGTTCCCCCCACTAGAGAAAGCTGGCTTAAAGCTGCTTTACGTATGGCTATCTTTGACCAAGTGGAACCCCCTGATAACATCTGGCTTCCTCTGTTAACTTGGGAGTGCTGCCTAAACCTGATAAACAGCTAACAAACTTGTATATCCTGATGAATCCAATGATTTCGCCAGTCCTCGGGATCAAGAGGAAGGCCGTGGTGGGCTAGACAAACGCAGTGAGTCGTGTGGCGCCCAGTTAAATGTAAACGACTTGTTAAAACTGCCGGAGTCTTTGGTGAGATGAGGATAAAAGAAAAAAAAGACTGATTATCAGTGGCCCAGGTGTTGGATCTTGGCAGGTACCGCTTGAAGAATGGTACGTTCCTGGTGATAGCATCATCACCTCTTTTGGCAGTTATCATTGTCCCTCAAGTGACACGGACTCTCCATGGAACAACTTCAAAAGGAAGGCAAAATTTGCTTCTGAGACGTCGACCTTTGACAAGTACAAAGTCCCCAACATGCAGGGGTTTCAGCCGGGCCCCCATTTTCATAGATGTTTTGTCATTTGATATCTTATGCTGACACAATGTCTTCGCCACATCAGTTCTGGGCGCTGAGGGCTCCAAATAGTGAGGAATTGTACCACCCATAGGTTTATTGATGCAGAGAGTACTGGGGCTCACCTTCGTCATAGCATTTGGCATGAGTTGGTATTCTTGTAGGAATGAGTACCGAGCACATTCCAGAATCTGGTTATCAACTAATGCTATCTAGATTATCTTATTGAGAGGTCACATGAAGCGTTCAGCCTCTCCATTGGCTTGGAGCTATGTAGGAGTGATAACTCGATGAGTGATATCTCTTAAAATTAAGGTACTCAGCAAATTCCTGGCTTGAGAACAGGGGCCCATTATCCATAAAGATTTCTTTCGGTAACCGATGGGTTGCCATGATCATCTCAAAACGGGCCACCTTCTTACTGGCAGTCATTGAGGCAATGATTTCAACCTAGGGATCTTTAGAAAATTCATCAATTACTACTAGCTTATAATTGCCATCCGGCTAACTCACTAAATCAGCACTGGCTCAGTGCCACAGCAAAGGAGGAATGTCTTCCGTGATGATAGGTGCTGACGGTTCTGGGGGGGCAGCGGCCCGACACAGTGGGCAATATTGCACTGTTTGTTCAACAAGTTTATCTAATCCAGGGATCCAGACCTTGCACCAGAGTCTGGACTTAGTTTTAACAATTCCTTGATGGGCTGCATGGGCCAGGTCCACAATGCGCTCTGTCAAATACCATGGTATCACCAAACAGAGCCCTCTTAATAGACAGCCTTCAGGGGAGATATCTAGCTCATGCCGGACATAGTGGAGCGATAGTAGGATCTGTCTTGCTCGGCAGTCTGATTGGACAAAGACTGTGGCAGTATTTCCAATTCCCCCTTGCTGCTGAAGAAAGAGAAAACTTGAGACACTCATCCGATTTTATGCATTTACAATAACATCTAGCGAGATAGGTAATAGTTGTGACCTTTCAACGTCTAACATTAAGTACTTCTCTACTTCCTCTGCCTCCGACTCTATCAGGCGGCAGCTGGCCTTCCATGCTGTGAAGATAATCCGCAGGATTCTGAATCCTCTGCCGGTATTCCACAGAAAATCTGTACTCCTGCAGTTAGAGAATACACTTCTCAATCCTTTGAGGTGGCTTGGAAGAGGAGCCTGTGAAAAGAAGAAGTGGTTTGTGGTCAGTGTGCACGACAAACGGATGCCCAGAAAGATATATGTGAAAATGTCTGCACCCCCAATGTATTGCAATGGCCTCCTTCCCAAAGTGTGACTATCCCTGCTCTGTGTCCGTTAATGCACGACTAGCATTGGCTATGGGGGGTCCACTCACCATTCTCCTGTTTCTGCAACTGAACAGCCCCCAGGCCAGTATAGCTCTGAATCCTTCCGTGGATTAAAATAGGCCAACGTATTGTCTTCTGAGACAGCCCTCATAGGCATAGATGCATCAAGGTAAAATCCGCTCGCTTGCAACCGGTATTTTTGCATTTGGGATGCATCATCCCAAATGCAAAAAGCGCAAATTAAGAAATCGCAAAATTGCGATTACTTGCATTTAAGGAATCTCAAATCGAGATTCCTTAAATGCAATGCATTAAAGTTGAAAAAATAGCGATTTTGCTAATAGGAATCGCAAATTACCATGAAGTTGAACTTCATGGTAATTTGCAAAAACTTTGAAAAATGCACTAAAGTGCATTTTTCAAAGTTTCATGTTGTGCACACACATGCCCTAAGGGCATGTGTCTGCGCAACATATGTGCACAGATCAATTTCAGGGGTGCAACAGGGTGTCCTTTGGACACCCCTGCACCCTTAAAATCGCATTCTCAATTTGCGATTCGCGAATTGCGATTCGCAAATTGAGAATGTCTTTCCATTCATTCCTATGGGCCTCTAGGCCCATAGGAATGAAGGAGGAGGTATTCCTTAATTGCGACTCGCAATTTGCGAGTCGCAATTAAGGAATTTTAAGAAATTGCTATTTTTTTGTGATTTCTTCATGCATTGCATTTTGCTATTCCTTAATAGCGAATCGTTATTTTTCGCTATTAAGGAATAGCAAAATGGGTTCTTGATGCATATGGGGGTTAGTGACTGCATTAGCTTTTGTCAATTCCTGGGGTGGGCTAGCGAGGGTGGTTAGATTTTGAATGAAACGGCTCCTGTATGTCCCCATCCCCAGGAAACTGCACACCCCGTTGACAGTGTTGGGAGCAGGGGCCGACTGAATGTCTCTGACTTTGCAGGGTATGGCGCGACCCCATTTTCAGAAAAATGGTAACCAAATTAACTGACTTTTATTCGGAGAAACACATTTCTCACGATGTAGAGTGAGTCTATTTCCAACAGTCGGCAGAATCGCCCTGAGCCTGCCTACGTGTTCTACGAGTGTAGAAGCGTGCACCGAGATATCATCACTAACACTGATGACACCCAGAAGTCCCGCTAGCACTCCCTGCGACCTCTGCCACAATGTCATCCACATTGGGTGTCAAATGTCTCTCACGACTGATCGCCAGGTTGGGCAAGCACATGTCTACTCAAATTCTCACCTCTCTAGGTTCCTTGGGTTTCCTGGCCACCACGGTAGGAGACACCAATGAGGTGGGGTCCTCTACTTTTTCAATATCTGCTTGCTCAAGTTTCATAGTTCTTCCTACACTTAAGGATGCAGGTAAAAAGCCATCTGCCAGTGACGCAGGACTGGCTGGATTGACTCATCAATGTGGAAGTATATCACTCAATTCTTGAGGCATCCAATGCATCAAACAGAGGGCCAAATTCCTCCAATAGGGCTTCAACATTGGTTGAGTGCACAATGAATGCACATTATACCAGCTTGGGGCGTTCTGTGGTCTGGCAACTAAGTAGCATCCCAGTAACTCCCTTTGTGACATACACTTTAGCTTGTGTTGCTCATGGCCCATTAGTTAAGCCAGTTATGAATACCCCTGCATGCGGGAGAGGTGATGCCGAGCTGAAGGCATCGACTGGTGTCGACGTGGGACAAAGGGTAGGTTTCTGAGGGAGAGTTTGGAATGCCGCTTGCGCCAGGCTGTTAATAAAAAGCTCCAGTGTTGATTAAAGTTGGAATTTGGTGGCCAGCAATGGTGACAATGCATTTCGGTGTGCATCTGCTATGAAGTTCTTCTGGATTTATGGCTTGTATTACGTGCACCACACCTTCCATTTCGTCATCGTTCATGTCTCCATTGTTTTCCTACATGGATGGAATGTCCGTGGCATTTATTTAGTTTGGCTTCTGCCCCCTCTTGGATGGTGTGGATTGACATACAGCGGCATAGTGGTTGAGCTTGTTGCTTGCAGAACATCTTTTCCTTTGTGCGGGACAGTCGCCTTTATAAGGGTACCGGCCTCCATACCAGTGGCAGGCTTGAGACTCGATGCAGGCTTGTGGTGAACCTTCATCTTCTCAGGGGGAGCTTTTGCTACAAGATTAACTGATTCCGTTTTGACGGACCGCTGGAGCGCTGCCTTCATTTGCTCAGCACTTGTTTTTGAGAATTCCTTCGACCAGCTATCCAGGTGTTTTGCCAAAGTAATTTCAGGGACTTGCTGGATGTACTCCCTTAGTTTTTCTGAAGAGCAGCCGTAAAGGAACTGGGCTTGGATCACATCATCAACGTCTACCAGTGTGCAGGTGCTGGCCAGGTCCTTTAACTGGGCGATGAAAGTATCTACTGACTCCACTGTTAGTTGCCGGGATTGGCTTAGGAGAAATCACTCGTAGTCAGGATTTGTGAGCAGTTCATATTGGGTTGTTAGATCTGTCTTCAAAGAGTTGTACGTGAATGGTGGACTTTCCTCGACGACTGTCTGTGTAATCTTGTGGATAGCAGCGCCCGCCAGATGCAAATTCATGGGGCTCTTCTTTCAATGTCCTATCCCACTGACGCATAGTAAGTTTCCAAATGCTCCACCTATGCCTTCCATTTGCCTGCCTGCAAGGACGGGGACCATCCATGATGAACGATTCGATGGCCGTGACTGATGCCTTGGAGCCCCCTGTCACAAGCACTGATTGTGCTTGGAGTTTGCCACAACTTGTTGCGGGCAAGTGGAAAAACAAAATGCTACTGACCAACCGGGGTGGCAGTACTGTGGCAGTTGGAGTAATATTACAAAAACCAGCTTGTATGGGGAAGAACAGGCAGGGCTGTGACAAAGGAAAAAGAGCAGTGTCCCCAAGGCCCTGTGCAAAAAAAGGGCAAACAGGCATATGCTGGGAATACTAAGTCCAGACTTAGGCGCATGTAGATAAAGTTCATGAGGTGGTAAACACAAAGATTGTAGCAGCGGACCCTACGATGCCGCACCTAGAACCCAGTTCCAAAAAGTTTATAAAGTTTATAAAGTTTTGTGCCGCAAACCCCAACGTCAGCTGCTAATTGGCGTCGCTGTGTTTTCCAGATCAAAAGTACTTTGTTTGGTTCTCTATGGGGGCGCACAAGAAAGAAGTCCAGAAAAGTTGTCACTGTGTATATAGAAAAGTTCTTTATTCGTTATTGTTTATTCTTTTAAAAGTAGTCACTGTGCACTTTATAAACAGATCAGCCAACGCGTTTCACTCCCTACCAGTGAGTTTCTTCAGGGCGACTAAAGTTTACACTGGTAGCGCACGCCCGGATCCTCCAAGTTCGTAAACTGCCGGCTCTCCATACAACTGCCAGATGAGTGACAACTGATGGTGAGCCTGGGCAGATGGCGACCAAGCAGCACAACTAATGTGACAGGCCACCCCTGGTGCAATGAAGAAGAAACACCCCAGCTCACGTGGCGTGTGGCGGCCAACCCTTTTAGGTGGAGCCCAGTGATTTCTGGGAGCAAGGCACGACGGCAGCACCTCCAAACGTAGGCCAGAATAGGGTGGGCCTCCCACAGCATCGGTTGGACTGTGGCGTGCTCCTGCCGGTAGCCGGTTGATACACAACAATGGAGATGGTCCGGGGGCAGCTGAGAGCATAAGAAGAGCTGCAGCCATCGACGGACTGCAGGGGCACGGCCAGAAACCCACAGCTGCCCAGTACGGTAGGCAGAGCTGGAGGAGAGCACCCGCAGCAATAGTAGGTCTGCCCAGGTACAGCGGGGTCGATTGGAAGTGGTATAGCGCAAAACTGCCCATTCTTTACTCATCACTGAAATTTAAATGCAAATGATACTAGGCACACAAAATGAACGTGCACTTTGCACATGAGTCCCATGTGTCATTATAATTCATACACACATTGCGTTTGACACTGTTATTGCAGGAAAATCTTTACTGTAGAATTTATAGTTCTCATATGGAATGCTTACTAATGTTAGAAATAAATATTTTTGAATGTTTAACTTAGGAATCGTCTTTATTTGATGAATAAAGTGACTAAAAAGCAATATTAAAACAAATATGCTTCATTGCAACTAAATGGATTCACAGTTTAATGTACACTACCCTGTAAAGATAGAAACTAGTAATATGTGATTGTTCCTAAAACCATCCTCTTTACTTCATTGCTGAAGTCTTACACCTGATTCATAAATGTGTGCTGTACTGTCTGTGTAAATGTTAGGGATATCATGTTTTGCTTTAGATGATCCTTATGGGCATAGGATTTTAGTATAGATCAAACAATGAAATGTATTCAATGTATGCATTAATGTTACATGTATATACTTTCAACGTAGTACGTGTATATACCTACCATTCAGCAGTTTGATTGCTTATTGTGTGTCCTATGGTATATGAACTAAAGTACTAAAGACTTATTATAATCACAGATGTTAAATGTGCACACGCATATTAAATGTACATTGTTGAATTGAATACTGTTTTAAGTTACCATTATTCTCAAAGGCCTGATCTTTGTATAATTCACTGTGCTCCCGTATTTTGCAGACTTTCTCTTTTTGCAAGTGTTCTCATGTATTGCTAGTTTGAATAGATACATTTCTTGTAACAGCAATAGTTACATGTCTGGGAAAGAAATTCAACGACGAGCACATGAGTAACCTGTGGCTGAATAAAAGACTATTGTGCTCTAATCTGAGTGTGTGACAAAGATGGTGTTCCCATGTCCAGTGTGAGATTTTTTTTTTTGATAATCAATTTTATTAAGCATTTTAAAACAGAAAAGTAATTTCATTAGCAGCAGCTCACGAATCAACAGGTACAATGAGTTAAAGTCAGCAGTACTTATGGGTAGGGTAAATCCATTCCAGTCCGACATTACCGTTTGCGTAATAGTAACAACAACTTTGAAGACAGTGTGTGTATCTGGGTTCAAGGCGGGATCATGTTTAACCACTTCCCCCATATTTTAGGGAACAGTTCCGGAGAGCCCCGAGATTCGAATAGGGTCTCTTCCTGGGCCCCGCACCAATCCACCCCCCACCTCCATCCCCCCACCGTGGGTGCCGCAGTTCGCGATCAGTGTCGTGCTATGTCTCTTTTGGCCACGGCCACCGCCATTCCCAACAGACGTTTATCCATTCTGGTGCCGTCCAGGCCATCAAAGGTCCCCAGCAGCATTTGCTGCGGGTCATGAGGGATCTCCCAGCCCAGGACCTGTGAAAGCTCCCGCTCCACTCCAAAACCGAGAAGGCTGTCTCTTCCAGTTCCACCCGGTACGCTGGGTCGGACCAGCCGTCCACATACCAGTCGTGGACCACAATCAGTTTAGTGGCAAGGTAATAGAGATAGAGGTGAGTCACCCCTAGGCCGCCTGTCAAAGGGGGGGATGCGGCTGTGGGCGAGGGAGATCCGTGGTCTACCGCTGCCCCAGAGGAACCTCGATAAGGTTCCGTCGAGCTCTCGGAACCAAGCACGGGAAAGGGGGATGGAGATGTTTTGTAAAGTGTAGAGGAAGCGGGGGAAGACCATCATTTTAAACAGTGCACTCCGTCCCAAGGGGTTGAGGGGGAGGGATTGCCATTTCTTCAGGTCCGATCGCATTCGGGCTACCAGGGGCGTGATGTTCAGTGCCCATTCCAATTCCGGCAGGAGAGTCACCCATATCCCCAGGTATTTAACCAAGTGGCGTCTAAGGGGGATGGATGACTGCCAGTCCCGGGAGGGGTGCAGCGGGACATGGGTAGATTTGGCCGCATTAAGTCGAAGGCCAGAGACTTTCTCAAAATCGAGAAGGATATGCAGAGATCTAGGGCCAGAGGTCGCCGGGTCCGCCAAGTACAGCAGCACGTCGTCGGCATAGAGGGCTATCTTGTCTATGTAACTTCCATTCCAGGCCCACCCTTGGACAAGGGGGTCTCGCCGGATGAGCGTCGCCAGGGGCTCCATCGCTAGCGCGAACAGGAGTGGGGATAGGGGACACCCCTGGCGCGTGCCTCTGCATATCGGAAATGCCTCCGACAGCGACCCATTGATCAGCACCCGGGCTCTAGGATTCCCGTAGAGAATCCCAATGTACTGGCAGAATCGTGGGCCAAACCCCATCTCCTCCAGCACATCCTGCAGATACGCCCAGCCCACCGTATCGAAGGCTTTTTCAAAATCGAGAAAGAGGAGAGCTAAGTATGGGGGCAGGCGAGCGCGATGGGCCAGGGCCAAGTGGAGGCGGCGGATACAGTGGCAGGTACCTCTGGCCGGCATGAAGCCACATTGGTCCGGGAGGACCAGATCTTGTAAAAGGGGTTCAAGCCTCTGGGCCAGAATCGTGGCGAAGAGATTGATCTCAGTGTTAATAAGGGAGATAGGACGGAAGTCTGCACAGTTCGCAGAGGGCGGGTGGGTCTTGGGGATGACCACTATCATGGCCAAGTCGGATTCGGGGGGAAAGGAGCCCTTATCCACCACGTGAAGGAAAAGACCCAGCAGCTGGGGGGCCAGGGTATCCCGGAAGGCCGCGTAGAACTCCTGCGGGAACCCGTCCGGACCGGGCGTCTTGCCGGGGTTCAGAAGGGGGATGGCCTCTAGGACTTCGTCTAGTGTGAAAGGCTTTTCCAAAGCCTCTTCATCTGCCGGGGTAAGAGCGGGGAGACGAACACCGGCTCCGTCCAAGAGGGTAGTTAGATGGGCATCTGCCGACCGCACCACATAGAGGCGGGTGTAAAATTCAGCAAAAGTGCCAGCAATGGCGTCGGAGTTTACTTGGAGGGTGCCATCTGGTGCGCGGATGTCCGGAATAATTCGGTGGATCTTGGCCAGTGTGAGATTTTTAAGTCGAGCCTAGAGTCAGCGAGCAAGCAGATTCTCTAGGGAAGATCTGGGGTGGTTCAGTATGGGAGAGAAGCACCACCCACTACCTCTCCCATATTTATCATTGGCTTTTGTCTTTGTCCTTTGTAAATGCTGGCTTTTGATTGATAATGAGGCTTGTTAGTCCCTCCTTAGTACGGCCATGTGGTCATTTGCCACCTACCATGGCTACTGGCCCCTCTACTTGGTTGGAACACCATATTTGTACTTTTTTTTCAGGTCGAGCCAGAGCCAGCAAGCTAACGCTGCTCTGTTTAGTGTCCTGTTCCCGCCCCCTCCCGTTCTCCACGTTCCTTTTGTTCCCGCCCACGGACCCTGACGAGGTAACCATGTCCTGCCCCCTCGCTTGCCCTACTCAGGTATCCCCAGAGCTCACAACAGCGCAGATCTAAGAGCAGGTGGCTGCATGTCTCTGCTGGAGTGCTTCCCTCGGCTGCCTCTGGTGGCTCCGGTGGGAGGGAGACCTCCGCCGGGCTGGTGTCCTCTTCTTGTGCTTATCCCGGGCGCCACGCTTTGCGAAAGCACGGTGCCTGCATTCGTAGGTATAACACATTATATGCTTCAGCGCAAAAGCTCGGTCCGTAGGGTGCCCTCCCTCCCACCATTTAGAACGGGCTGCCTAGTTAATGCACCCCCTTCCCCGCTGCCGGGTTAATGGGATAACATACTGGGACAATGATAATAAAAATAAGTAGTGGGATTGCAAATGGTGACTACAGATGCAAACTGCTTGCTAATGGAGGGTACTGGTGATCCAGAGGCACGTGCCTCGAAACCTGAGCTAGCACCTCTCCTTTCGTTGTCACCCAGCAAGGGAAATTTCCGTGAGCATCACATGCTGCTGATGCAGGCAAACGAGATATCTCCCCGCATGCACTGCACTCCCAAGTGAACACCACATAATACTGCACACTTTGCACACCAGGGAGCATTGCAGATACGCTGCTGGTTTTTGGGTTTGACTGACAGGGTGTAGGCTCAGCAGCTTAAGCTGCATACTGCACATCAGAGGCAGCACCCCCACGGATATGTGCAGCATTCAAGACCTGCGCCCTGCACTCTTTGCCGAGTCTTGCTTGGTTCTGTGCAGTGTAGTCATGACAGATACACCCCAATTATTATTGGTCTCGGGCCGGCCAAGTGTTAGCCAGGTCATGTGCAACACCTTCAGCATTTTCTGGCTCTTGAGAAAATAACCCTCTACCTGCAGCTTTATGCCGACCCGCAAACCTTAACGGGAAGAGAGAAATAGCTGATTGAAGAATTCAAACTTCTCTTGGATAAAAAGACCAGGTGACTAAAACGGAGTCCCAGAGATGTATGTCTGCTTCTATCCCCTTCCCTTGTCCAACAAGAGTTTCCTTACAAAACCTGTGACTTCTGAATGGCTTTTTTGCTGTAGTAAAGTGCATTAATATAACATTAATCATTTTCAGTCAGGATGTATGGAATGGAAATAAAGTATTAATGCCATTTCTCTTAAGTCTGTGTGGGGTAGAAAAGTGCTAGTGTTGTGGAAATAAAACAGCTGTGTTGCACTCGAATTTTGACTCTTAACAGTTAAACCATGGGAACAAATATTGTTAAACTTCACTGTGCACCCTCTGGGGCGGTACTACTTTTCCCATCACGTGTCACCATTATTCATATGAGCATCATGCTACTTTTGGTTAAAAGCACCTCCTTCACACTAGTCTTCTTTTTCTTGTTTTGCACTTTTTCGTTTAGATGCACGGGCAGTATGAACTGGAGTGTTGCACCCTTCAATTGTTTCTTCTAATATACCTCACTTGTAAGCAGGCTTGTTTTAAGTTCTTTTGTTTGCATTAGACTGTACTGTGATGTGATAATTATTGATTGAAGTTATCATCTGTTTATAGATTCCCCTGAGGAAGGGTGAACACAGCACCCGAAATGCATTTGGATTGCCCATTACTCATGATTGTCCTTTGTAAGGAACCTCGTTGTGAGAAAAAATTCAAGTGAGTAAATCAAGATACATGCAGCAATAAATTGATGAAACTTTGAACAAGTGTTGGATTATCAAGTTCAAGTTCAATTTTATTGCATGATTAATAAAAATCGTTACAATCTTTGTTCAGGTAAAAAAGTAAAAAAATACATACTATAGAAATATACATTCATTATTAAACACCCTATGTGATTTTAAAAACCGTTCTGAGTTTCACCCGATACAGTACACTTTTAAGTTCAAGTTCTTAGCAAAAGTTTAATGGAATTATATGTGCCTTAATGTTCTTCCCGCCGCAGCCAGACCCTTCTGCTCAGCGTTGACTACCTTTTTTCCTTTAAGTTACTTGGAGACGTTTCTTTACTCAGTCATGAATTTAAGTCCACGACAGGCCAGGATGGAAGAAGTACCTCCCAGACAACTTATTACTGCTTGTCGACATGAGTATATGTTCAGAGTAATAAAAATGTCTCGTAGGTATTGTCTTCTAGAAGCCATAAGTGCCGGACATACGCATAACAGGTGAATTAGAGTTTAATTGTGGTATCCACACAGTCTGCAGTGGGGACTTTCTTTTTGGTACTTCCAAGATGGTCTTAAATCCTTAGAATAGTGCTGACCCATTCTGTAGTCAATATAAATCTTTTTTAAATGTTGACTGAAGTGGGTGACTAAGTATTCCTGTGGTTTTTGTTGATTATAAGAGGAAATTACTGTCCGTGCATGTCATCGTTTAGTTAGTATATTTTTGTCCTCTAGCAATAATTTCCTTTTTGCTGTGCCGTTAGCGACTTTGCTAAAAGACTCTTGGTCTGTTTTTTTTTCTCCATTGTTCTAGTAGTTCCAGTTCGGACAGAGAAGTACTCAAATAACTTCCCCATGAATTTGTGGGAGGCTGGCTTTCCTGATGGTTTATTTCTATCCAACAGATGTTATCCATTGACTCCATTGGGGCTAAACGGAGTTTGTGACATAGTTTGACAAAACTTGTCATTGACCGAAATTTTGGGTTTTGAAGGCCAAATTCAAGGCAGACTTGTGCTGGAGAGGCTGATTGTGGCAGTTTAAAAACTGCTTTGTATATTTTGTTTCGTAATTTGTTTAGTACTTTCGCCTCCCTTCCAAGCCATGTAACTAGGCCGTGTGACAGAGTTGGTAGAATTTGAGCGGCCATTACTTTTAAGAGATGAGTGTAATTCGGGCCGGCCATTTTTAGTTGTAGTTGCCTATATGCATAAATTAAAGTTTGTGACTTAGCTTTTAATGTCAAGGTGTGCTCCTTGTTTGAGTGTCCGTATCTGAGAGTTACGCCTAGGTACTTGTAAGATTCCTGTTCTTCTAGGACTGACTTGTTGATTGCCCATTTTAATTTGATTTTCTTTTGCTCCACTAACCGTAGCACTTTTGTTTTCTCTTTGTTCAATTCCAGATTTTCTTGCGCTAGATAGGATAGTAGTTTGTTTGTCAGGCGTTGTAAGCATATTGGTGTTTTACTTAGTAGGACAATGTCGTCTGCGTACTGCAGAATTGGAATTGAAACGTTGCCCAGTTTCGTGGCATGACTCTCGTTTTTGTCTAAGTTTCTCCCTATGTCTGCCAGATATAGGTTGAATAGACTGGGGGCTAAAACACAACCTTGTTTTAGGCCGTCCTCGGTTTCGATTTTAGATGTTAAACTGGACCCTTGTCCTTGTTTTACCCTTGCCCACGTGTGACTGTACAGACCCATTATTGCATTTAACAGACTATGGGGCAGCCCCCACTCTTTTAATTTTCCCCACAGTCTGGACCTGCTCACTCGGTCGAAGGCTGCTTTTATGTCAACAAAGCACCCGTATAATCGTTGGTTCTTTTTTTCTGCCTTCTCCGTTAATAATGCCAGGATGGTCAGATTTGTTGTTGTCCATATCCCTGTCTGAATCCGATTTGAAATCTTGGAATTAAGTTGTTATTTTCTGCCCAATCTTGCACCTGCTTTAAGAGACATGAAGCGTAAAGTTTGGCTTCCACGTCTATTAAAGAGATCAAACTGTAGTTCCCCAGGTTTCTTCAATCTCCTTTTTCGTAAATAGGGTGGATGATGTTTCCTTTCCAAGATGCCGGCATTTGACCTTTTATAAAAACTTGGTTAAAAAGCGCTGTTAGTTGTTCAGCCCAAAAGTCCTCATTGAACTTGAATATTGCAGTCGGGAGACCATTTGGTCCTGGGGCGCCCTCTGCTTTGAGCTTTTGGATTAGTTTTTTTAGGTGGAAGTGACTAGTTAGGGTGAGTTGTTCGTTCACCCTTTTTTCGTTGTCCAAGTCTTTGGGCTTTTTTTCACTAACCTGGATAGCTTCTGGGTTACTTAGTTCTGTGTTATTTATTGTTCCTTGCTTCTTTTAGTTTGTCGATGGTTCCTTTCTTAAATAAAGGTTCCTCACGTGATATACCCAGACACTATCGCCAATTCCGGGGTCCTGTTGCAATGCTGCACCCTTGTTTAAGTTGTTAATAATGCTCCAAAAGTCCCAGGAATTTGGCTTTTTGCTCGCGAGTAAGTTTTACCCAGATGTATTCTTTGTACACGGCCTTAGCAGTCCACCGCTTTTTCTGATATTTTTTTCTTAAGCTCTTAATGATGTTATAGTTTGGTTTGATACACTGTTTTTTCTATTTCAATTGGGTCCGTAATTCAGGGGCAATATTTCTATTTTCGTGTCTTAGGTCGCTGTTGTACCAGATTTCTCTCTGCACTTTTGTGCCTCATTCGATTGATGGGGGTTCGGAGAGCTTTTGGATCAGGTCCTCTACCAGATTTTCCCAGTTTTTCACATGGTCCCTGGCTTTTTGGTGACCGAGTTTTTAAATGAAATTGCTTGCTGTGGCCTGGATGTCTATCGTTTGTCCTCACCGCCATCTTATTTTTCAGAGGTTAAATTTCTCAGGTTGTTGCATTATTGAAGATATTTTTTCGGCCCGAGTTACCGCGATGTTCATCTGTATAATTTGAGGTAAGTGGTCACTTTCTGTGCGCTGAGGTTTAATAGTGATTTTTAATACTTGGGCCCATCTCAGCCCCACGCCCTGTTCTTCTATTTACCAGTTCAATTTTTGTGACACGTACATTGATAGTCCTCCACGTGGATGCCCATAGTTGGACAATCTCTCTGCTAGTATATGATGGTCACTAAACCAAGGAATTGCGGGGTAAGTTAAGTTCCAGGTCTCTTGTAAGAGAATTATGTCTTGCATTTGGAAGAAAGTTTGAGTTTCATGGTCCTGATCCATGCCGCTGAATCCATGTACATTCCATGAACATATATTAATCTTTACCAGATGACTTTTTTCTGTGTATTGTTCGTGGTTACTTATCCTTGATGGTAACTTTGCGTTATTTCTAGGAACTCTTTTGGCTTAATGCCATTGGGATCCATGACCAGTCCTGATCAACTCGAAAAGGCCCCCCTTTGTTTGTCTGATTTTTTTGGTTGTGCATAGAATCCAGATTTTTTTTCCTGGGATGTTGCGCGAGCTCCACTGAGGAACGATATTTGCTTGTGGCTTGGTGGTTCTTCCCCCTTTAGAAGGGTAGACTGCTCAAAAGGGGATATGGTTATCTTGGGCGCATATGTTGCTTCAGGGTTATTCCCCAGTTCTCAAATGATTGTCTGTAAGCAAAGACTTTTGCTGCTAACTCTTTAGATGCCCAGGTAATCAGAGAATCTTCTGTGTCTGGATTGTGTTTGTTTTGAAGGAACTCCACTGCTATAATGTCTCGGGAGACAATTCCACTTTGTTCAGGTATTGCCTTAATTAATTTTATCAAGTTCCCTCTGTTTAAAATGTCCTGTCTGCCCTTTGTTACGTATTCAGGGATAAATGACAGTATTGGTTCGATGTCATCCAGGAAGTTTTTTTGACTTCCTGGAGGGACCTGTTGGAGGTCTTCTTTTCTGCTTACTGGGTTGTTTATATTTGTGACTGTTTGTTGACCCGTGTAGGCCTTCTTCCCTCATTTCCCTTATCCTAGCCTGTCCTGTTTGGGTACTTTGCTTGATTTGCACATGTTCTCGGGTTTTACTTTGTGCAATACATCTCCGGTCGTTTCCGTGTGTAATGATCTTATTTGGCGTCTGGTCTATCGCTGGCTGCACAGGTTTTTTTTCCCGTTTTAGCTTGCTTGTATCTATGTCCAAGGGCGAGTGGGCAGGCTTTCATGCTCTTTCTTTACCCCAATGTTTTATGATCTGACCGTCCTCTGTATTTGCACGTGTGTCACTTAGGGATGAAAATACTTCTTCAGGTTTTGTTTGTCGAGGACCTTCCACCGATGTTTTCGGAGTCGTTATTTGTTCTTTTGGCATCCTTGGATTAATAGAGCCTGAAGCTTGTTGTAGACCCTGGTTCAGTCCCTCGAGTGTTGACGATTATAGTTCTTCAATGTGTTGGATTATCGTTATTTTTTCATTTTATTTTTCAATATTTGTTATATAACCGGTGTGTAAGATAATGTGTAAATGCTTGAATTACTTTAAAAAAAGGTTAATTGGGGCGTGGCTTGCAGCCGAGAAAGATGGCCGCACATTAGACGAGCTGCGCTAGCAGTCATTTAGAAATCACCCGAAATCCGGCATCATCTGCTCAGATGAGGACACCAAACGTCTGCGGAAAACGTGAAGATGGAAAGGCAGGCAGCGGCAGGAGGGCTCCCCGTGAGGCAGCGATTCGCAGACACTGAACGTCCCGGGCCGGTCTGGCCGCGGGGACAAAATCGCGCCCGCCAGTGCAGAGCGCGAGGTTTGAGATCTCTCGGCCGCGGAGGAGCCACTGGCGCTGTGGTTAGCACCTGAGGTGAATCCGGAAAGTGAAGCGCGGCGGAGCTGTGTGCGGGGCGGACAGCGGAAAGTTGTGGCTGACCTCAGCTCTGGTAGCACGGGTCTGAGATCTGCTACGCCCAGGCAGGACACTGTGCTGGTGACGGCCAGGAGGCCGAAGGTGGTGAGAGACGCTGTGCGGCGAGCTGGGCTGAAGGCTCCGGAGGACAGGGGAGCTTGAGATCCCTGTCAGCAGAGACCGGGGGAGTCGGCGGGGGACTGCTGCAATGCAACTGGAGCCAGGGCGGCTAATTGCCCACGACACGCAGAGGCGTCGGCCTGGACAGTGAAAGGACCGGGGGATGCCTGATCCAGCTACGTAGGTGACACCATTAGGCCCGACGGACCTCAGAGACGCAGGTTTGCGCCGGAGCGGACTGTGTTGCAGTGAATGAGCCTGTGTGTCCTGTGCGGGGGAGATGGTGGGGCTGCGGCCTAACCTGAGGTACGGCACACATGTGTGGTGGGGCACCGGTGGGGGCACCACCCGGGAGGCCTAATCCCAGCAGAATAAGAGTCATCTGGCAGCACATCCAGGGCTTGATCTAGTTTGGAAAGAACCCCGGGAAGAGGATAAGAGAAGGCGCAGAGTCCAGCAGTGCATGGCCAGGGTGGGCGTCAGCAGCTGTGAGGACTGAGCTGAAGTGTGCCTGGCCAGCGGAGGTGGAACACGGGAGTCTCTTACGGACGGGCAACTCCTGCACTGGTGACTCTCCCCACGGGCCGCGTGATGAAACGCGACACCATGTCATGGGACGCAACAGATTACCGGGTCAAGGCCAGTCAAACCATATCAACAAGTATATAGTGACCATGGGTAGAGAAGACAGATGTAACGGAGGGAGCCACCAGGGCGACACGGGGGAGGTCGATCCTGATCACTCGCTTCGAGACATTATGTCAGCCATTAAAGAACTACGGGGAACTCTCGAGCCAAAGCTAGATTCAGAGACGGAAGAGGTCAGTTCGCTTCACGCCGACTTCCGGAAAATGTCTGACAAAGTGGCGGAGACGGGCATCGGCAGCCTAACCTCTTAGGGGACAAGCTCAGGCACTGATAGGCACCCAGAAGAAAGAGGAGGTATTACAAATTAGACAGTTAGAAAGCGAGATAGCCACTCTTGAGCGTGAGGCGGGTGGTGCGCCCTCGGTCAGACACAGTCATGAACTGGCCCTGAAACAAAAGGAACTACGAGCTCTGGCGGAGAATGAGGCGAGAGCATACTCCCTTGCTACGCAACACTGAATATACGATCTTGGTGACAAAAGCCTAAAGCTCATGGCATGGTTGGAATGCAGGGACAGGGAGCGCTCTTGGGTGGCCGAGGTATGGGATGGTGAGGGGAAGTCGCCTCAACTGGAACGGAAATAGCAGAGGCATTTGCGTCGCACTTTGAACAGGTCTACACTCCGGTGTGCACCAGATCGGGGCAAGACTGCGTGGAGTTCCTGCAAGACTTTGCACTACCCACACTGTCCCAGGAGCAGAGAGACCAGCTAGAGGCTGACCTTACGGGATTGGAGATTGGCGAAGCTCTCAAGACGCTTCAGTCGGGTAAGGTACAAATAAACAATGGTCCTAGACCTATTGATCAAAACACTTGACCCAATCAATCGTATTTCTTTAAATTTCACAGTCAAGAGCACTTCAATTGAATCTGCTCAAACATAACTAATAATGTTAAGAAAAAAAAGCACAATAGAAAAACAGAAGAATAGAAAAACAAAAAAAGCACAATAGAAAAACAACCACTACAACATAGACCGAGATACAATGTATTTAATTCATTTATTTATTTTTGAATTTTATAAAGCGCTTAGTTACGCTCACCGGCGTGTCCCTGTGCTAAGATTGCTTTAAAAAGGGCGGAGGAGTTAGGGCAGTGCTAGACAAAACAGGTGTGTTTTAAGGGCTCTGCGAAATTTGGCCTCAGAAGGTTCCAGGCGTAGTTCAATTGGCAGTAAGTTCCAGTTCTTGGCTGCAAGAAATCGGAACGATCTGCCACCCATGCGGGCTCTGCGGATTTTGGGGACTGTGACCAGGCCAGTATTGGAGGATCTGAGCATCCGCTCAGGTCTGTAGGGGGTGATAAGGCCGCTCAGAGGGGCGGGTGCTCTGCCTCTCAAGATGCGGTGGCATACGCAGAGGGCCTTATATTTAATCCTTTGACAGATTGGCAGCCAGTGAAGGGATTTTAAGGCCGCCTTGGAGGAGGTTCGCCTCGGGAGCCTAAGTACCAACCTGGCTGCTGCATTCTGCAATACCTGGAGACGGTTGATACTACTGACCGTACTACCCAGGTACAGGAGATTAGCATAGTCAAACCTTGATGTTACCAAGGCATGCACCAAGGTCTGTCTGTCTCCAACAGGGAGCATATCAAGGACCTTACGCAAGGTTTTAAGTACTCCAAAACACATTCCTACAACCCGATTGATCTGGGGTGTGAATGATAGTTCAGAGTCAAATAATACCCCTAGATTTTTGGCCTGTTGAGCCGGCACAGGTGTAGGACCCAGGCAGTCTGGCCACCATGCCGAGGACCAGACAGATGGACTCTTCCCCACCACGAGCACCTCAGTCTTGGAGCCATTCAACTTCAGGCAGTTGTTAGACATCCAGGAGGCTAGCTCCTGCATGCAGGCACTGAAGTTGGCGGCCGCGGTGCTGGGTACCCGTGATAGGGAGATGGCCAGCTGCGTGTCGTCAGCATAAGTTACCAGTTGAATATCATATCTCTCCACAATAGTGGCCACAGGGGAAGCATACAGGTTAAACAGGGTGGGGCTGAGGGCAGATCCCTGGGGAACCCCTTGGTCGAGATAGAACAGCTTGGAATAGTGTTCACCCTGTCTAACCTGGAAGCCTCTTTCCATCAAGAAGGATTGTAGCCATCTAAGTGCCTTCCCATTAATTCCTCCCTTATTAAGACACTGTAGCAAGGTGGAATGAGCTACAGTGTCAAAGGCGGCACTAAGGTCAAGTAAGATGAGTGCCATAGTTTGACCCTCATCAACTCCTTGCCTAATGGTCTCGGTGGCCAAAAGCAGCGCAGACTCCGTGGAGTGGCGAGGACGGAATCCAAACTGCGTAGGGTGGAGGAGATTGGATTCTTCCACAAAGGTCATGATTTGGGAGTTAACCACCTTTTCTGCCACCTTGGCCATATAAGGAAGGAGAGAAATGGGTCTCAAATTGTCCAACCTGTCCCAGCTAAGGTTAGATTTTTTTTGGAGCGGAAGTACAATTGCTTGCTTCCATTTTTTGGGTACAGAGCAGGTCTTAAAAGACATGTCAAGTACATCTCTAATATAGGATTCTAAAATTTTGATGCTTCCACCAAGAAGTTTCGGCGACGCAGGGTCACAGGTGGACCCGGATTTGATCGACCGGCAAATCCGCTGCAGCTCAGTAGGCGGAGGAATCGCAAATTTATCTAATCTGTTTGTGCCTGCGTCTACATTAGGGAGTTCCCTGAACTCAGTTGCCTTTTCCTTCCCCCCTGTGAAAGCAGAATAGATGTTAGCCACTTTGTCAGAGAAGTAAGTAGCAATACGATTGCAGGACTCGACTGAACTCAGTGAAGGATCGACAGAGGAGCTACACATGGAGATTTCTTTATAAATTTTAAATAGCTCCTTGGTGGAGTTCTGGGCTTCTCCAATCCTGTCTGAAAAGTACTTGGTTTTGGCGCGTCTGATTAGATTGTGATATTCCCTGCGGCTGCCTATGTATTTCAGTTTAGCTTGGTCCAGATACGCAACCCTCCATTGTCGTTCTAGTTGCTTGCATTCCGCTTTAACTAAGCGGAGTTCCTCACTAAACCAAGGGGCCGATTTCTGGGGCCTGCTATAGGGTTTTTTTTGACAGAGGGGGAGGGGTAGCGTCCAGGGCCATAATTATGCGCTCATCGAGTCTGTCAGATGCTGTGACAGTATCTTCCCCACCTAGTCTACCACCTTTAGTAAGGGCCGAGTCAAATTTTGTTTTAGAAAATGTAGTCCATTTCCGACTAAGGTATTTGGTGCAATGGGGTTTGTGGGTATTTGTAGCTGGAACGGTAAGTGTAAATGCAACTACAAAATGATCGGACCATACCACAGGGATAGGAGAATGAATATTTACACCATCCCAGTTGGCGAATATAGGATCCAGTAAGTGGCCCTGTGAATGGGTAGGGGCTTTAGAATCAGTGGATAGTTGAAGGGATAAAAGTTGCTGTTGAAAATCAGTAACTGCTTTATCAG
The DNA here is from genome assembly GCF_964261635.1 of Lissotriton helveticus. NCBI lineage: Eukaryota > Metazoa > Chordata > Amphibia > Caudata > Salamandridae > Lissotriton > Lissotriton helveticus. The sequence continues at coordinate 379,800,010 of NC_136061.1, read as the reverse complement.
CTAGGTTATCTAAATGGATGTTGAGATCGCCTAGAAGCAGGAACTTATCTCTGGGTAGGGCAGTTTCTGTGATACCATCAATCAAATGAGTGGTGAACTGGGTATAGGGGCCCGGGGGACGCTAGATTAATAAGCCGCTCACCATGTTCCCCGTGTTAGCCTTGATAGAGAAGGCTCCTATCTCGCCTTCAGCTATGGGGAAGGGCTCAAGTTGGCATGTCAATGGCTGTTTAAAAATTATAGCTATACCCCCACCTCTTCCTTCAATCCTGTCCAAATGAGCCATACGGTATTCCGCCGGGAGAGAAGCAACTATATCTGGACCAGAATTGGAATCCAACCAGGTTTTTGTGAGAAACAATAAGTCAAGTTTCCTGTCTAATAATAGATCATGTATATCCTGGCTGTGTTTCCTCATCGATCTGGTGTTGAGTAACCCACATATAAGTCTGGTTTGCTCTTCCCTGGGAGGGGGTCTAGTCAGCCACGTGTACTGACAGACTTTACAGCTATTGGGTTCCTCTACGTTGAGACTGTGAAAGCAGTCTTTAGCCAAGCCGGGACACAAGTCTCTTAATTGTTGAGAATTCCAGCATAATCTAGGGTTGGTTTGACCAGGGGGACTGGCCCCTGTCCCCGGCCGTGCGCGGACGGGTGCAGACGGGCTTGCCTTTGGCGCGCCCGCTGCGCCCGCCCATTCTTATTTGGAATTTATTTCGCATAACAATATCATATTGTCTTGACAGTAAAAACAGAGAGGTTGCCCAAACAGAGCGTGCAAAAGAAGTGATCCAAGTGTGAAGTGAATGAGGAAGAAAAGAAAGAAATTCACAGTAATATACAAAGACGTTTCACATTATTTTTCAGTCAATAACGGTATTGTATTCTATCCGTATTGAAAACCTGGCCAGACAAAAAATAATTTTTCAGAAACTTTAAACTCAAAATTTCAAAGAGACATTCATGTCCTCAGTATGCACTCTATAATGTCGAAATACTGGTCCAGGGTGGGGATAATGGCGTCGACGTTTCGACTCGACTTAAGGCCAGCCGGTAATTTGAACCTGGGGCATGCAAGTCTTCATCAGGACATATAGGATGGGGCAACCAAGGGGTATCGATGACCCTATAAAAATATAAAAGGGAACATTTACCCAGTTGTAGTGGCGGTAAGGGTTTGTTTAATAACCTAAAAGGGGGGGCCATGCGCTTACCCTGTGAAGGAGAACCAACGAAGTATGTGTCCTCGGACCGCAAGGAGTACTTGTACTCCTGTAAGACATAATTTTTACAGTATACATGGACCTGATCGACTTTAGTTAAGAATCATCTGTCCAAGATTCGTGTGTCACAATCATTAAGGGTAAATCATTTACCTTGATCCTAAAAGATTCAATCTCCAAATTTAAGGGTTGGGTATAATCTTCCAACTTGTGCCAATAATGACGTGATGGTACCTAAAAAAGTTACAGGCAACATCAGCACATCATGGTGCATCGATATCATTATATGGAAGCTATACAATAGCCCACACTTATTACCTTGATCGTTTCAATATTCTTTTTATATATCCAAAGCTCCTGTCACCAAAGTTCAGGCAGCTGTGTAATCAAAAAGAAAACGCTACGTTAAAAACAAAAACTGATTAAAAATCGGTCGAGACCGATACTGAAGAAGTCACTGTACTTCTAAAACTGGTGTGAACACCAGTGTTCATTGAAAAGGCAGGAAAATTACAGTTCGGGTAGCGTGTTCCCTCCATGAGACGAGAGCCGTGCTTGAATCCCAGTGGCAATCGACTCGCTACCGCGTCCGTGTTGGTTTTTTATTTGTTTCACCCATTAGTGATGGTCATAGAAAGGGGACTACAGTTCCAAATCGTGTTCCTAAAGGGCCTCGTAATTCAACTGAACCCGATATTTTTGGGGAATTATTTCAAAATGAAACCAACGGGCACAGAGGTGGGGATATCTATTGATGGTAAAGACCCCTCAAATCACTAATACTTATTTTTGCGATTATCGGCGAAAGGAGCTGCCATCTTCCTTTGGGATAAATGGTGGCAGTTAATCCTTGAGTTGACTTATCAATAATATATTGCTGATACTGCAAAATCATAAAGTACAATCGTCCAATATTCTTACTTACATTAACACACAATATGAAGTGTTTCCATTAATTCCTAGTTTCAACATTACATTTGTGATCATACATTCTGACAATTATACAGCATGAAAATACATAATTATAATACAATATGGCCAATTGCTGGAGAGGAAAAACAGAGCATGTGTTACGTATAATAAGTATAGTTTCATCGACCACAGTGTCACATAGGCGAGTTACATGCGGATAAAAACACATATACAGATGTATGTATTGAGTATATTTGAGCATGTAATAAAACAGTAGTCACATATTAACCATGCCTCAAAAGACACTCATCTCAACAGTGCTACCTGTTTGTTTATCTCCTCCATTTCATTAAGGCCCTTATGGACTGTATCTAAGGAATATATCCATTTGCACTCCCTTCTATTTAGAGTATTCTGCAAATCACCACCTCGGGGGTTCGCAGTAACTTTTTCAATGACCCACCATTGCAAACTGTTCTCGGTGTGTCCGAAAGTGGTAAAATGGTCCTCTAAAGGAGCTCCTGGAGTTCTACAGCGTATACGGCTCATATGCTGCAGGATCCAACACTTCACTCTCTGTGTAGTCTGACCCACATACAGAAACCCACATGGGCATAGGATGGCATAAATAACCCATGGGGTGTTGCAATTAGTGTGATCTTGAAGCTTATGTGTCTGATCATTGTGGCTGAACGTAGTACCTTCTATTGTCAGTGGGCAGGCTTTACAGGACCCACATTTCTTGTGTCCTGTTACTGCTGGTAGGCCCCACAATGTGGGTTGGCTTGGCAAACGTTGTGTAGGAAGGAGTGATTTTACCAAATGATCACGTATATTTCTACCCTTCCTAAACGCATGTAAGGGTGGTGGAATCCCCCCTAATTCATTGCTGATCAGATGCCAATGCCGGTTAATGCATTTCTTGATGGCATTGCTTTTTGTATTAAATGTCGTCACACAGACTAATCTTTCTTCCTTACTTTTGGTATTCACATTAATCAAATGCTCACGGTGGTTATGTCACGTCCGTTTACGGGCTTTTTTGAGTAGTCGCATGGGGTACCCTCGTTCACTCATTCTTGCCATCAAAAGGGAGGACTCATTAAAATAGTCCTCCTTCTTAGAGCAATTCCGTCGCAACCTCAGGAACTGACCAAAGGGCAAGTTGTCCCTGAGGTTGCGAGGATGATGGCTCGTATATCTAAGTAAGGTGTTTCTTTCACTGCTCTTTCTGTATAGAGTGGTGTATAAACTGCCCTCCTCTGCCTGACGGGTAAGGCGCAGGGGCCGAATGGGCTCCCAGTAGAGATATACAAGAAACAGGCAAATATTATCATTGACCCACTCCTGTAAATGTACTTGGAGGCACATGAGGTGGGGAGACTGCCGGCGGATCAAAGAGAGGCCACCATAGTCGTAATCCACAAAGCAGGGAAGCCGGATGATCAGTGCTCCTCCTACCGGCCGATCTCGCAAATAAATGTTGAGGCTAAAGTCCTAGCCAAGGCACTGGCGACGCGGCTGCTCTCGGTTCTGCCTGATTTGGTGCATGTGGATCAGTCCGGATTCATGCCACACAGGAGCACTCGTCATAATCTCAGACGCTTATATGGGGTCCTATATATGACGGAAAACATAGGTAACACTCAGACAGCATTGATCGCGCTGGACACCTCAATGGTCTTTGACAGCACTGAATGGCCATATTTGTTTATGGTTCTCCGTCGACTGGGCCTGGGACCGATATTCTGCAGCTGGGTGCAGCTACTGTACGAGAGGACGATGGCGAGAGTCAGAGTTAATGGTGTAGAGTCCCGGGTTTTTCCCCTGCATAGGGGAACCAGGCAGGGGGGTCCTCTGTCACCCCTTTTGTTCGCCTTAGCCCTTGAGCCACTGGGGCACTGAATCCAGAGGGACAGGTCGTTTTGGGGCCTGGCGGTGTCTGAGGAGTGGGAAGAGCGTATCTCCCTGTACGCAGACGATATTGTCCTGTATATGGCCAGACCGTACCATTCAATAGCGCAGGCGCCCCGCCCCCTCTTTTTGAATTATTCGGTAGCTACTCAGGCTACAAGATCAATTGGGCAAAGTCGCTGATCTTCCCTCTCTCGACCCCCCCCCTACGGATCCAGTCTAGATGTCCGTTCACCATTGTGGAGAGTGGATTTAAGTACCTGGGGATTTACATTACCACAGACTGAGCAGAGTTATTCACCAGGAATTTGGAACCCAACTGCTGCACTTGGAAACAGATGTGAGCCACTGGAGGTCGCTACCGCTGTCGCTTATGGGGCGGGCCGCAATGTTTAAAATTCTGGCATTGCCGCGGCTCTTGTATATATTGCAAAACACGCCTTATCCGGTTCCGGGCGGGGTATTTCAGTGGATTTCTCATGCAGTGCGGATATTGCTCTGGGAGGGGGGCAACCCATGGATTGCACTGTGCAAGTTAACAAGGGGAGTGTATGACGGGGAGCTGGCCATCCCAGACGTACAATTATACTACTGGCCGTCACAGCTGCAGGTGGTCAACGACTGGGTGTATGCCGCGGGTTCGGACCCGGCCTACAGGGTGAACAGATGGGTTATGCATGGGGGGAACTATGAGCCACTCCTGTATGCAAGGCGGCAGAGAAGGGACCTGCCATCGCACACCGGGGTAGTGATTCAGTGCTGGAGGGAGGCGAAACAGTTCCTGGGCTGGAAGGGCTCCCTAGCAGGTAGAAACCCCTTATGGTTTGGGATCAGCTACCGGAGGTGACCAGGTTGACCGGCTTCAGGGGGTGGAAGTTAATAGGCATCGAGTACTTGGGGATGTGTGGAAAAGAGACGCCCACGGCCCTTTGACTAGTTCCAAAAGGAATATGACCTACAAGACACACAGCACTATCACTACATACAGCTTACTCACGCCCTGCGCTCACATATGCGGGGGTTACATCGCTCCCGGACTACTCCCCCTTGTAGGACAGACTCCATAGCGGAAAAACCCACGTCCACAATTTATCGTAAACTAATCAACAACATGCCTGATTCCCTAGTGTCCTTGCTGGAAAAATGGGAGGGTGACAAAGGGGCCCTGGAGGACGACGACTGGCAGTATGCGCTGCAGTGTCCCCGCGAAATAGCCATTCGCGCTAGGTTCAGGCTGATACAGTTAAAAATTCTCCACCGGATTTATTACCCCCGAACGTACTTATATGCCTGGGGAAGGAGTCAATCGGCTCACTGTGCTAGGGGGTGCAGGGAAGAAGACACGTTCTATCACATCTTATGGGTTTGTCCTGAGATTGTACCATTCTGGACTACAGCAGTGGACACAATGACAGCGGTGGTGGGTACCCTGGTCTTGCTGGAGCCTAGGTGGTTTCCACTGATGATCAAAGGGGCCATGGACTGGTACAGATACAACGAGATCTGGCTAGCAATGGCAGCAGGTGTGGCAAAAAGGAACATAGCAAGTGGCTGGGGGGTGCAGGCGCCCCCGCAGTGGGATCAGTGCATGCGAGACCTGGACTGGTGCCAGCGGGCTGAAGAAACTATCTACAAATCCAGGGGATGTGTAAAGATATAGAAAAAGGTCTGGGGAGCATGGTTGAAATACAGGGCACTGAGATTAGACCCTGACTAATGAATATGAACAAACCTCCCTGTGTCTGAGTTGGCACTTCATTGTATTTGGTAATGTCCTCTTACCCCATGCTATGTGATTATTGTATTGATGTGAATGATAACATGAGCAATGTTACTAAAAAGAGTTTTTAAAAAAAAGTTAATTTAGGTGTGACGCTTGATCAAGCGCAAGAGTAGTGCTCACTCTGCCTGACTTTTCAGTCCTAGTAGTTTCATTGATTTCTCCTAAGTCGTCATTTTTTCATTATTCTTTCCAATGCCAGTCTCTCAAGTGCCTAGTTAACGCACCTCCCTCCCCCCTCCCCGTGCCGGATTAAGGAGACTGCAATTCGTCCTTTGCCAGGCTCATCCTCTCCCGGGATCACCTCTTCAGCTGCAAAAGTCACGGTGATCAGCAGCTGAGGCTGCCTCAGACCTGTCCACCCCCCCATCTCTCCTGCAGCTGCCCACAACATCAGAAAGAGTTGTTACTGACAGGAACTCTGTGCAGTAAGTATTGGATTCAGCCCATGCTGTCCTCGCAGTGATCTCAGAAATCTAGATTCTGGCAATTCGTGTTGATTGTAGTCATCTTGACATGGTGTGACATTGTTGGATTAGGAACGAATATAAATTTCTTTTTGGATGTATGACGTTAGAACGCATACATTGACAACGCGTACCTTTACAACGCGTTCGCAACAACGAAAGTTGTTACCACGCATTGCGCTGGGGGGCGCAAAATTGATTAATTTAATTTACTATTCCAACACCAGTCCCCGTGGATAGTAGGGAAGGTGTTGGGATAGTAAATTAAATCATTTACTATCCTTGAGCGCCCCCCAGTGCAATGTGTGGTAACAACTTTCGTTGTTACGCCGGCGTTGTAAAGGTATTCCGTGGTAATGCTTGCGTTCTAAATGCTGCATACCATTCTGTTTTGGCTCAAAAGTATTAGGTGAGTGTGTCTGTCTGTCTACTTTTAGAAGGGGCACATAGGCAATCAGCCAGCACCATAAGTGCACACTGAGGTTTGCTTACGTATTAATACTACTGCTTAAAACATATAACTTAAGAAATGGGTAATTAACCAGGGTTTCCTTTTCCAGAAGCAGCACATATACAATCAGCCAGCACCATAAGTGCACACTGAGGTATATTTACATACTAATACTGCTGCTTAAAATATATAACTTAAGAAATGGGTAATTAACCAGGGATACATTTCCACATGCCACTAGCTTTCAGAAGCGTGCTGAATACATCCTGTGTTGTGTCATTCCTTGAGGTGATTTACGACCAGATCTATAGCTCCCTTTTCAGAGTGATAACTAGATAAAGACAGACAGACACTCTGCAGACTGTGTTATTGGATTCTAGAAGGATGCAGGCTGCCATCAATCTTTGAAAGAGATGTCCTGGCCTCAGCAGTGTGTGCTAAGCATTTGGATCTGTTCAGCCTCACGGGTGACAAAAGAAAGATCAATTGTTCTCTCTGCTTGACAGGCTTACAGTGAAATGAACAATATGCAAAACACACGCATATACACTGGTTACTGTGAACTGAACAAAAAAAACCAGGCCCCTCATTCGACTGCCAGCACAAGCTGATCTAGGCCTCCTCACGGATGCACGTGTGTGTGTGTGTGTGCGCCTGTGCGTGTATGAAAGAGTATGTTCACATTTGTGTGTGCTTGTGCATGTCTGTGCGTGTGATGGTGTTGACATGTATTTGGATGTTTATTAATAGAGCATGTGATTCTATGTGTGCTTGTGTTTGTGCATGCAGATGTTTCTGTATGTGTGCTTATGTCTGTGCGTGTGATGATGTGTGCATGTATTTGAGTGTTTTTGTATTAGAGCATGGAATTGTATGTGTGCTTGTGCGTGTGGATGTTTCTGTATGTGCGCCCTCTGTTCGCGTATGAGAGTGTGTGCGCAAATTTGTTGTGTGTTTGTGCATGTCTGTGCGTGGGATGGTGTGTGTATGTGCATGTATTTGTGTGTGCGTCCTTGGGTATTTTTGTTCTGGAGCATGTGATTGTATGTGTGCTTGTGATAGTTTCTGTATGTGCCTTCGTGCGTGTCTGCGTGTATATGAGAGTGAGCGCATTTGTGTGTGCTCGTGCATGTGTGTGCATGTGACGGTGTTTGCGTGTGCATGTATTTGGGTGTTTTTGTATTAGAGCATGGGATTTTATGTGTGCTTGTGTTCTTGGATGTTTCTGACTATGTGCTTGTCTGTGTGCGTCAGTGCGCATATGAGAGTGTGTGCTCACATTGGTGTGTGCTTGTGCATGTCTGTGCGTGTGATGGTGTGTGCACGCTGGATTTGTCATTTTCTGGCGCCCGCTGTCCTGAATATTGACTTTAACTGCCTGATGCCTAACCTTAGGATGGCTTCCAGTATACCAGTGTACAGTACTGTCCCCTGCCTGACCCCAAGAGGGCTTCCATAGTGGTCCCCTACGCGTTGTTTTACTTCCCTGGGACAACAATTGGACAATGTCCAGACCTTGAACCTATCCCCTAACCTGCCTACACATCAGGACTTGGAACCTGCGGAACTTATTCCAGACTATGGAGACCTAGCGATTTGGCTGATGCCCGGTGGAGCTACCATATAGCTAAAGAGAAGATGGGTTGTAGACTCCCCCTCCCTGTCGTCACCTACCCAGCCGGACCTTGGGCAGATTTTCCCCTCGTCTCTATGTCCCCTCTTCCTCCTACCCCTTTACCCTATCCCCTTACCCTTCCTGCTCCATTCACCTTGTCCCCTATGTTCTTTAAATGCTTTTCTTGATACTTATGTAACTTTTAACTGATGTAATTTGCAACATTATTGTCCCTCATGTAAAGCGCTCTGATTTCATCGGGTCTAGCCAGCGCTATATAATAACTCATTAATTAAATGTGTTCCCATTTAGTACTCTTTCTCCCTTTGTCTACCTCCCTAGCTCCTATCCATTCTCCCCTGAATCTCTCACCTTGCCTGCTAGTCTGCCTAGCCCCTGTCCTTTGTGCCCTTTGACTAAGCAATCCTTCTCGCCTTGTTGGGGAAAGATCCAATATTTATACTCTGGACACTCTGGGGAGAGGTGTGGCGCCGCGGCCAGGGCGACTGATGCTGGAATCTGGGGATCAGGGTTCGATCCCCGGCTCCGGCGGCAGGTTAGCCCAGCACCATGTGACTCTGGGCAATAGCTCGCTTAATCTTCCCGACGGCCCCCAGCGCCTAGAGACCCTTACGGGTGATTGTGCGCTTTACAAATGTGGATTAATAATCAGCGTACCCGCTGAGTGAGTCCACTGCGCCAAGGGAGCCACTCACAGCTGAGGTATGGTATGGCACCCCTTGCCAAAGCACTCCCTCTCCCTTTTTTGGGGAAGGATCCAGTATGTAGGCCTTGGAGTCTCAGAGACCCCTCCGAGAGAGTCCACTGCGTAAAGGCAGAATCCCTCAACACAGATAGGGAGGTGATACCACTTCCCCTGGGATCACAGCTTACTGGACTTTGGACGTTGCTTTGACTCGTCTACCGGTTTGTGTCCCCGTCGCCCTTCCCCTCCTCTTTCCATGCGATGTCCTTCACCCTCCCCTCCTCTTTCCCGCCTTCATTACCTGTCTACTTCCCCAAATCCTTCCCCCCTCCCCTGAATCTTTCCTCTTGCCTGCTTTTACCCTTACGTATTTGTGCTTATTGTTTATCCTGACCTTACAAGTAACTATTTTGCCATGCTCTAATAACTGTGTAACCTTTGTAACAATGTAACCTGTAACTATGATCTGATACTCATGTAAAGTGCTCTGATACCTCCGGGTCTAGCCAGCGCTATATAAAACCTTTAAAATAAAAAAATAAATAAATAAAATAAATAAAAATAAAATAAAAATCCTTATATTACTCTCAGCTACTGGTAATTACTCTAAGCCACATCTCAGTCCACCAATTTTGCCAATTAGGCCACTCCAGACAGAGACCAACCATGTGGAAATCATACATGGTCCTACGGCTACCTTCCTTTTCTATTTATTTACTGTTGACCATTAGTGGCAAGCCATGCTTTAGCTTTAAGTATATGAAGTTCAAGCGTGGCGTGCCACAATTGCTACAAAAGTAAATAAATAGAAAACAAAGGCGGGAAGCCAGCTGCACATAATATGCTGCATGGCTGAAATACTTATAAAGCTCCAAAGGCGAAAACAATTTCATTGCAAATGCGTGTTTGCTAAAAGCGCCTCATACCACACTTTCACTTCAATAGCAGCCGCCGACCTTTCTTTAGACACGGCTCATCCAAAGAAAGGGGCGTGGCCTCTATTAATGTGAAAGAGTAGCATGGGGCGCTTGTAAACACAAGCATTTGCAGTGAAATAGGTCTTGCATTTGCGAGAGTTTAAGCTATTGGCATTGCAAATGACAATGCCTTCTATTTATGTTTTCTAAATAAACACATAAATAAAAGACAATGTCATTTACAATGCCAATAGCACGTAAATGTGAGACCTATTGCATTGCAAGTGCTTGTTCTTTACTGTTGCAGCCTGCAATGTATGGCTACTATGGACAATGGACTTCTGTTGATTATGCAACCAAAGGGGTGTGGCCTCACAAACTTGAGGACTATAATGTATCAATTACCTTTTTGGATATGGAGACTCATACTTTTTCTATTGGAGCTGCTGTCTCTTTAGAAGTGCCCTGAATACTGCAGATGACTTTGGACTTTCTGTGCTGAGCATTTTTGCATGTCCTATGCAGAGCATTTCTGCATGTCCTATGCAGAACCTTCCTTGGACTCCTACCTGAAGCATGCCCCAAATCCCTATTGAAAAAGAAATTTATAAATTAAATGAAAAAGAAATGTATAAAGCGAGAGACATTCACCAGAAGGTGTCAAGGCGCTAGCTCAGCAGACAAGATAAACCAGACAGTTTAAAACCTTTGAATGTACTCTTTAAAACATTCCTCGATGTCCCATGGTTTCCTTTGAATGTGTGGTTTAAACTGACACGTATTTCCGACTTATAGAAAACTCCTGATCGAGCTTCTAAAATGCTACTGCTAGTGTTGCTAATATTCTTTTGCCTTACCTCTATCATTTTCTGTAGAGCTATTTGATTCCTGAACTCTGGCTGTTTCTATGCTTTGGTCTCTGCTTGGGAGAATTATAATTGCTAATGCTTAGAAAATCAAAACAATATTGTTTTCTGAGCATCAGATTCTTATGTTATTGTTTTGTATTGCAGCAACAGAACTTCTCATGTGTGTAATTCTAGTTTGCCTCAATTTCTTAGCTTGGCCTCCCTGTTGCAATTTTATAATTATATAGCATTGTCTTGAGCAGAGCCGGCCTTTGCTGAGGAAGCGCCTGGGCATGGATGGATATAAATTTGGCTCTCTTGCCGATGGCAGTAAATTAAATGAGGCAAAAGGGGGTCCCTTTTGCGTTAACGGCTCAGTACTGGGATGAGCAGGGACTGGCCTCTGAACACAGAATTCCCCGGCCCTCCTCCAGCACACCTAAATCACAATTAGCTTAGCTGCCTCACGCAGATGGTAGTTTTTCTGCCGCTGGCCGCGCGACGCGAAGGGGAGCTAAGCGAGACAGCATCTTAGTCCCACATTCCGCGCGCACGCCAGTTCTGGCCCGCCCCCTTTCATGCCTGTCCAATGGGCGCGGGCAACCAGGTGTGAGGGGCGGCCCTTAAGGGGTTTAAGTCTAGCGCGGCAGCGAGGCTCGGCCTTTCCTGCCGTCGCGTTCCTGGCTGCTCTGCGCTGTTTCCTCCCTGGCCCAGACCCAGCGGCAGAGCGGCAGGCAGGCATGTTTTGAACTGTTAACGGTCTGTTTTTGTGTTGCAGGCGGAGTCACAGGGCGATCTGGAGGCAGATGGACAGTAGGGGTACCTCTGCGGCAGAAGGACACAGTCAATACCTCTGCCTGGCACAGTAGGGGTGCCTGAGCCAAGAACCTGGAGCCGAGGGGGTTCCAGCGAACAGCGTCGGCGCCCCGTTAGTCCTTCGGGCGGTCGGGGGGCCTGAACCGACCGGGGGTGTGCCTCATCGCTCCGCCCTGACAGGGGGGGCGGGAGTGAACGAAAGAAAGTGATAAGGGACTGCACCGTCAGAGCATCGACTCGCCGTGCAAGAATGGCTCATTAGGCATGCGGGACAGCGAGGGGCTGCCGCATTGGATCGCCCGTAAGATGACCCACCTTATTTCCACTTGTTGTGCAAAATAAACCTGCACCACTGCTTTCCCACCAATTTGTCTCATGAGTTTCCTTGGTATGTGAGTGTTATGGGGCGCAGAGTGGAGTAAGCGCTGGGAGTGTGGGCACTATGATGTGTGCATGTAGGGGTCAGAGGGTGAAGGGAGGGCAAGGTCGGGGGCTTAAGGAGTGTTAAAAACATTGCCTGCTGTGTGATAATGAAGGACTAAATCCACTTTCAACAAACAAATCATACAGAAATGAACAAGGCTGGAGCAAGATGAGAAGGGCGCTGCTGTTGGCATAATCTTAATGCACACAGTTCCATTCACCCCTCAGAAAATTGGCACTCTGGGCACAGCTCTCCCATGCTAAAGGCTGGCCCTGGACTCTTGAGGGTGACCTATTTGAATCTTATTACTAATTTGTAATAAACACCGTTGAACTTGGCTACCGATTCCTGGTCCACATTGTGTATCCAAATTGGTTGCACTGTTATATAAACTGAATATTGACCGGACAAGTGATGCTAACTCTCTTTCACCTTCGTGCAGAGTATAAAAGATCCATTGGATGACCAAGATAGACAGTAAGTAGGCGATTTAGTGATCCAGTAATCGAGTGGACCTAAACTCCCCCCTTGGTTCATCTAATAGGCCTAGAAACGCTTGATCAGGACACTAGTGGCCAGAGCGACTGTGGGAAAGGCAGCAGTCTCCTCTCTTGTTGCCAATTGTTGGGGTGTAAATGTGTGGCCTCAGCAAATGAGAGGCCTTTGTAATCATATCACTGAAATGAAGCACTTGGTAAACCTTGATTAGGTCACTGAACCTCCAAGTCTGGTCCTTACTTCCTTTTATTGACTATTTACACAGAACCCAAGCGCAAACCACCCAGTCATCTCTTGGGGGGAAATTTACAAAAATAACCCTCCCTCCTAAACATGTTGGGACTACCCAACTGCCATCGTCACTCAGTTCAGCAGAATCTGTTCTTATGTGGTGCTAGGCAGAGTTCCCAGACTTCTTTCCTGGGGTCGATGTAGAAGTAGGGACTATATGCAATTCATGCTGATAGTGGGGTTGAATGGTTGATTGAGGGGGTGGTGACAAAATTGTGATTCTTTTAATCTGTGTCTTTGCAGGCTAACATGAGCTGACCACCGGCTTCAGCCTGTATAATGTCTGCAGAATTCTCTGTGCACTCTGCACATTGCCACACTGACTTTCTGTTCTGTACATGTGGAATGTAGTACTTTAACTTGAATTGTATTCCGTCGTACCTTACAATTTGGAGACGACCACAGACAGCCCCAGGAGTTGTAGAGTTGCGCTCTAGTGGTTGACTGCTACTTCACCACGCAGCGCGAACGGCGGCCATTTCGGATCGCGCTGTGCAAGCACGATTTCGGCCGGAGCAACCGAAGACATAGCACGCCCGGCGCTCTCCTGCTCTGAAGTATTAAATATAATAAATACTTTGGCCCCATATCCCCTGTGTCCTGTCATCATTATCACAGGGGCAATAGCTTCACTACAGTGGCGACGAGGTCGGGATGAAAAAAAAACAAAAAAACGAAGGAAGAGAAAGGACCAGTACCACGTGACCAGAGACAGTCTCAAGAAGCATGCAGAAACACGGAGGAGCAAAGCAGAGGCACAGCAGGAGAGCGTGGCAGAGGCGCAAGAAGACGCACCTGAGCAGAGAACACGCCTAAACAACCAGGTACAAAGGGCACAGAGTCCCAAGGAAAGGGGAGACAGTAGAGGCCCCTAAGTGACCCCCATCAAGAGAAACAGGGACGCAGGACAAGTAGACAAGAACAGGCCCGCAACTAGCCCAGCAGAAAAGAGAAGGAAGAATACTGGGTGGAAATACGGAGGAAGTAACCAGGGAAGGAAGACACGAATCAGACAGAGGCCCTGGTGGAGTCAGCGAGAAGCGGAGCAAGGGGCGCAGAGATTCCCCAATTCCAACCAGAGCAGGGCGAGGAAACAAGTGCACCAGCCAGCCCGAGGAACCAAGAGATAGCACAGAAAAAGAGCGAAGACATGTGTGCGCAGGCGTCATCCAAGACGACACCGATCCCGTTTCCACCAAAACCGGGAGAGCCCCTGATGAAGTGGGAAGACTGGAGAGAGTACATCCTAAACTACATAGAAGCCCTAGAGGACGAGAATGAAGAAGCTTTCACGAGCAAGAGAAAGAAAAGAATACTCTTACACAACTTAGGCCCGGAAGGGATTAGAGTTTTTCAGAACCTGATACCCAGGCAAGCAGCAGATGATGACGTGTTCGCGCACGTGATAGAAGAACTAAATGAGCACTACCGGCCAGCAGTGTACACGTCTATAGACCGGTACAACTTCCAGCAGAGGAAGCAAGAGATAGGAGAGTCAATCGACGAATATGTAGCCGCACTGAAGAAGTTGGCGACGACGTGCAAGTTCGGCACGTTGCACGATGAGTACATAAAGGACCAGATTGTCATGCACACCACCAACAAAACCGTGCAAGACAAATTGTGGGCGAGTGGCGATGCCACGCTAAAGGAAGTGATCGCCATAGTGAAGAAGGCCGAATTGACAAAAAGGTGCACGGATGCAGCGAAGAGAGAAACAGTCCTGAGGCCCATGGTGAACAAGGTAGACGATGAAGAACCCACGGGAAGAAACAAGGGTGTGGTGACAAACAGTAGAGGACCCAACAGGTGGCCTGGAAAACCGGTGCAGCAAGGAAAGCAGAATAGAGGAGGTAGAAACACGTGCTATTGATGTGGCAGTCAGGCCCACGAGGCCTATGACAAGAGATGCCCGGCGTTCAGGGCGAATTGCTTGTTCTGTGGCATAACAGGACACTACGAAAAAGTGTGTCGCCGGAAGGCAGGCCGCAACACGGTGAAATATGTAGAACTAGACCCAGAAGAAGCAGAGGATAGAGAGCACAAAGAAGAGGACACCATACTGTGCGTGGAAGATCAAGTGCTAGGTGTAGACGTCCAAAGATCACGCAAACCACAATGTGACATGCTGATCGGAGGAGTACAGATCAGAATCGTAGTAGACTCTGGCTCACCATATATCATCGTCCAAAGAGCAGTGTGGAATGAGAGGTTCAAGCCCCACTTAGGACCCCGGTTGGAACCTCCGGATTTAAGACCTGTCACATACACGGGAGAACGAATCCCCATGGTAGGTTACAGAGCGCTAATCTTAGAATTCAATGGACGGAGCGCGGAGTGCAAATTGTACGTGGCGGAGAAGGGCCCATCGGTCCTAGGCTGGATGGATCAAGGAGACCTAGGCATACAACTAGATCCAGGAGACGTACAAGTGCAGATGACGGCACCGGAACAATGGCCGGACTTGAAAAAAATTAAGAGGGACTTCCCCAAGGTGTTTGGAGGGAAGGTCGGCAAACTAGAGAAGTTCACGCACCGGATAGAACTAAAGGAAAACTCCAAACCAGTATCTCACAAGGTGTGGAATGTCCCCATTGCAGTGAGAGAAGCGGTACAACAGGAGCTACGGAGATTGGAGGAGAATGAAATAATCGAGCCCATAAACTGTGCGGAGTGGTTGGCGCCCCTAGTGGTAGCGATGAAACCCAACGGAAAGGTCCGGCTATGTGTAGACCTGAGAGAACTGAACAAGTGCATCGTTGTGGAGAAGTTTCCCTTACCCCGAATCGAGGAAATATTGGCTAGGACCAAAGGAGTAAAATGGTTCTCCACCATCGATCTCACATGAGCATATCACCAAATAGCCTCACACCCTGAAAGCAGGAAGCTAACGTCGTAGTGATGAGATGGTGGCCTTGATGGAAGACCCGGAGAAGGTGATTAGCAACCAAGAGTGGACGGGAGCATATGGAGAAGACCAGGACAACCAAGAAGTGAAGGAATACATCGTCGGAGGATGTCCAGAAAAAAGACACCTGCGGACACCCCTCAAGAAATTTTACGAAGTACGAGACGAATTGTCCCTGGACGACAAAGGCACCTTCCTGTACAGAGGAGACAAAGTCGTCCCCCTGACATTGTTGATACCACGATTGTTGGCGATTCTACATGAAGGACACCTAGGGATCGTGAAAACCAAGATGAGGGCCAAGCAGGGATACTCGTGGCCAGAGATGGACATTCAAACAGAGAGACACATGAGAGAGTGTGACCAATGCCAGCGAGCTGACAAGACGATGACACCTCTGAGGCTAGCCTTAGGGAAATTCATCAACCAAAAGAATCCCTGGGAGGAGTTATCCATAGACATGCTGGGACCAATACTAGACGACCAAGGTACCCCAAAATACCTATGCGTCATAGTGGATAGATACTCGAAATGGCCTGAAGTTCACATACGAGAAGACATGGACACAGAAACGATATTTAGATTCCTCACTTCAACCTTTCTCGAGGAAGGCATACCGAAATCAGTTTTAAGTGACAATGGCCCCCAGTTTACCTCAGAGAAATGGCACAAATATATGGAGAGGAACGGCATCAAACCCAAACACACTTCCATATACCATCCTGCTGGAAACGGACAAGTGGAACGCTTCAACAGAGTACTCATGGGGTCCATCCAGGCGGCCATCACGATGGGCAAGGACTGGGAAAAAGAAGTCCAAACATGATATGGGCCTACCGCATCACCCCGACGAGCACGGGGTACAGCCCCTTCCAAATTTTAAGGGGTAGAGATCCCTTCACTAAAGATAACCTGGCGTGGAAGGAGAAGACCGTAACCAGCAAATGGTCCCCTGCATTGGTGCAGCACAATCAAGGAAAAGCCCAAACGATATATACTGAACATTACAACAGAAGAAAGAACGTGAAGGAAACATCCCTGGAGAAAGGAGAATGGGTCAGGGTCAAATTGGCGGTACTACAGAAAAAAGGTGACAGCAAATACAGTCGACCCTTACAGGTAAAGGAGGTGTATGACCGGGCTGCATTGCTTAGTGATGGGAACGTGTGGTCTCAAGATCGCATGTCCCGGTGTAACATGATCCTACAATGGTACCCTGAAGACAGAGAGCAAACAATGATGGACCTGAAGTCACAGGAGAATGACATTGTGAGCCCGGAAGGAGAAGGGAGCACCGTGGCGGAAGGACAGGAAGAAGAGCAAGGGGGCAGTGAAGTCCCAAGAGCGGAGGTATGCCCAAGAGAAGAGAGAGAGACTCCCAGGAGAGAAAGACTGAGTACACAAGAGGATATAGTGGTGGGTCCAGCAACGAACAGTCCCCGAGAAGTGACTGCCACCCCGGTAAGACGGACACGGTGGAGCAGAGCGATAGTGAGACCCACAAGATATCGAGACTATGAACTGGAAGAAGAAATGTAGTTCGATTTATGTAGAGACTGTTAGTTTCTTGGTTGGTATAAAAAGGGGGAGATATGTAGAGTTGCGCTCTCGTCGTTGACTGCTACGTCACCACGCAGGGCGAACGGCGGCCATTTTGGATCACGCTGTGCAAGCGCGATTTCGGCCGGAGCAACCGAAGACACAGCACGCCCGGCGCTCTCCTGCTCTGAAGTATTAAATATAATAAATACTTTGGCCCCATATCCCCTGTGTCCTGTCATCATTATCACAGGGGCAATAGCTTCACTACAGGAGTGTAGGGGTACCAAAGTTTTGTTGCTGACTCGCCAGTTTGTTTTGCTGATTTTTGTATGAACTTGCGCAGGGCTTTAAGTAGGATAAAAACTCAGGATTCTCTCAAAGGGGCGTGGGCTAAAACATTTATGCTAAAAATCTATGCTCAACATAATGTGCCGCCTGACTTGTAATTTGCTGCTTCTGTTATTGCCTCCACATGTATAATGCTTCAAGTAACATAACACCGACAACAAGCCAGGCCTATTGGCTTTGTCAACAGTTGTTAGTTGTATTTGATAAATATACTACATGCATACAACTATGACTTCGTTGTATATATTGTTGAAAATGATTAAGCTCCTGCACGAGAGGTTGTGACGTAATTGTCAGAGCTGCCAACTTTGGAGTTGAGGAAGCAGGTTTGAGTCTCATGCATCGTCGGCTCAACTTCCTGTGTTTACTGAGCAAATCACGTAATCGCCCGTGCCTACAAAAAAGATAAATGCATAGCTCCTTATTGGTGCTCATGTAAAGTACTTCGAGCGCTTTATAGAACTGCAAAAAATAAAAGTTACATCAAAAACAGTCAACTGCTGCAGAGTTACGATTTTGTCTTCCATTCTGAGAGTGAGGGCGAAAATAGAGAACCCAATAGGGACCCGTCTGAGCACCGGCAGGACTCGACACACTTAAAACCTTGACTTTACGAGAAGGAGGTGAAGAGGATTGGTGGCAAAATCAATGATAAGGGCTGCTCGAAAGACGTCGACATTATTCTTCACTGCTGTTGAGGATCGTCACATTGGGTCGTGGGAGGCAACAGGGCAATAAGGACATGTACAACATGGAGAACCCAACCTGCTTCACGGTGCAAAGTTCAGCAATGCAGTCTGCAGCGTGTCACTATGATGCAGCAAGTCCACGTCACTACACAGTAGCGAAGACGTATTGCATCATCACGGGACGGAGGTTACGCTAAATGACCGCGCACGCCCGTGGCCATCTTGCTCGCAACGATCTGCGCACCACGATTCTGTGTGGAGGATCCGATCGAGGTTCGCTGATGGATGCCAGGTTTTTATAGGAAGAATTTCATTACGTGCTGAAATCCAAACCAGAGGTGACAGACACACCATCAGTGTTTTCAATGGAACTGCACTTTTAATGCCAATTTGTTTTTTTTGCAAGTTTGATTTAAAATTATTGCTATTCATTTCTGGTACAAAACGGTAACATGGCAAACTTTCAACATTGTTCCAACAAATGTGTTGCTATTAATACTATCTTTCAGCACCCTCTCTCCACCATTTGTGTTTTACGAAGGTTCATCCTCACTCTACCTTAGGTGTTCTTTTCAGCGCTAGGTGAGTCTTACATGAAAGGGTCAGGGTGGAAGTTATTACATTATTTCTAGACGACTGAAGATGCTGATAGTGCACCAGACCAAAAGAAAAAAATGCTTTAAACTTTCTAGATCCTGCAGGTTTAATTAATGGCCAGACCAACAGGGAAAGGGACATTTCAGAAATGTCTTGGATAACATTTCACCTACCGTATGCATTAATGTCCATTTCATTTTTTCCCAAGGAAAATTTGCAGCGCTGAAACTATGGATAAAAAACTGACCATTACTTGCAAACTTGATAATTTGAATGCACTGGCAGCCCTCAGCATTTTGAACTGGTGCAGCACTGAGGACGGGATTGAACAGCGTCTGGAGTTTGGCACCTGTGTGTCTGTCTAGAACATTGTTACTTAGCCTGTGCTTCTCCAAATAATTATGACCTAGAAGGTAATGGCACTTCTCAAAACGTGGAAAACTAAAAACATCATCCGCAGGGCCTCTAAATTGATGTAGCCCAGTTGTCAGTCACTGTTTGTTTTTACCAGTGTAATTTTCAAAAATGATAATTCAACATTCAAACTGGTGATAAGGAACATACAATCACAGCAGGTTTCACGTTTATTTATGTATGCTCAGCTAATTAAAGCCATTGCAAATTGATGAAACATACAAAACAAACACAACTAAGTGTAGTGCCCGACCATAACATAGCATTCGTTCGATAAAACATTTTAATAGAGGTCACATATGAAATTACGTGATTGCAATAAAAAGAATATGTCAGACTCTGGCGTAGTACTAGTTGTGAGGCAATACAATATCAATTCATCATTAAAAAAGAAATTAATTCTGCATGCTGTCAACATATTGCCCAGGTCATCTTTATAATATTAATATGTGATGCTACTAGCTGGTTTCAGATCTTGAATCTAAAATTTGGGTTAGTCAAAAAGCGTGTTTGATTAAAATCTCAGTCTGCCATTGCACCCGTTGTGTGATTTTTAAGTGTCAAGGCTCCTAACCTTCAGCTGATAGTGTGCGCTTTTGGTGAGCGCTTGTGTTTACTAGTGTTTCCTGCATTTGTGCTTAATCAAGAGTGCAAGTGAAAGATGATAGTTTGCATGCAACGGCACTTATAAGTGAATTTGCAAGTGAGAAAGGGCACAGTGAGTAACAATTTATTTTCCAGGAGTAACTGGTAAAGTGAGGGCTCTTTACATTTTGTCAGCTTTACTCAAGAATTTGGCCAGGCCGCAAATAGCTTCAGGATGAGAATCGTTGAGCAGGAAATCATGTGTTGCTGGGATAGTTGGGACCCTTGTTTATGCTTGAAGGAGGAACTTCCTGAGGTCGTCTATTAGGGATGGGCAGATACAGAGAAGGTTAGATATGCTCTCTCAAGATTGACCACATAGCCGACACTCGTTGGACGCTGGTCGCGTTCACCATGGTGGTAAGAGATCCAGTGATGTGAAGTTTCCCATCCTGATGAGGCAATGCTTGATTTTGAAACGCATGGCAAAAGTGTCTGTGAGATATTTTTGAATCTCTTTTTTGTTGTAGCTTCTCGGTATAAGATGAGCATGCTTTCGGGCAACGAGGGTCTGGCGTATGTACACTCAAATCATTTTGAAGAGTTTGGCACCTGTGTGTCTGTCTAGAACTTTGTTACTTAGCCTGTGCTTCTCCAAATAATAATGACCTAGAAGGTAATGGCTACTTCTCAAAAAGTAGAAAACAAAAAACATCATCAGCAGGGCCTCTAAATTGATGTTGCCCAGTTGTCAGTCACAGTTTGTTTTTATTGGTGTAATTTTCAAAAATTATTATTCAACATTCAAACTGGTGATAAGGAACATAAAAACAATTGCAGGTTTTACGTTTATTTATTTATGCTCAGCTAATGATTCTTTTTGAATTGCTAAGTTTAACACCTTTTTAACATTTTGGTGTGAGACGTTTTTGATTCAGAGAGGAGTGGCTGTTTTAAGTTTCAGTGCCTCCTGAAAATGCAACAGTCCAAGGATTTTGAGAGACTGGATGGTTCATTTCGGATGCCTCATGCCAAATTAGATATTTTAGAACTATCAACAAAAGGCTTGCGACTACTCTAGTATCAGAAACCTACAGATGACCAGATAGAATTTTGAAACATTTCTAAGCTGCACCTTTATTTCACATTGATTCCAAACGTTTTTCCCAATTAAAAAAAACAACATTTCATCATGGCATAGAGAGACGCACCAAATTTTCGGTCTAACATAAACGCATAGCAAAACATAAATTACATACAAATCAAACAAGCTTAGAAAAAATGAGAAAACTTCAATGTCAAAATATGTACGACATAAACACCATTCATATTCTCATTGTCCTCCTAGAATTTAGAGGACACCAGTCCTTGTATAAAGCACAAAGAACAGGCTGACGTTGCACAGTTCAAAAGGTCCTGCCTGTATACTAGGCTGAAGACAACAACATAATCACATGGGTCATATCACTGATGGGCGTTAATTTCTTTGAACAATTCCCATATGTGCCCCAGAAAGCTAGATAGCTTCAGCCGTAATGCGTACGTATGTCGTACATATTTTGACATTGAAGTTTTCTCATATTTTCTCTGTGCTTTTTTGATTTGGATGTAATTTATGTTTTTGTATGCATTTATGTTCGACTGAAAATTTGGTGAGTCTCTCTATGCCATGATGAAATGTTTTTTCAAAAAGTTGTGACAAACGTTTGGAATCAATGTGAAATAAATCACATGTACTTAGAACTGATTGTCTAGGTGCAGCTTAGTAATTTTTCAAGATCCTATCAGGTCATCTGTATGTTTCTGAAATTAGATATTTCAGCGTTCCTGCTTTGGCAGCGCGCGTGGCATGTACACATTTGAGAATACAAGCCTTTTGTGCCAGGACTTGATCGCATAACATGAATTCCAATCTGATCTGGGCAGTGGCAGAAGTGTTTGGAAGTTTAGATAATGCTCTAAACACCTAACTCTGGGATTTTCTCAGAAAGGAACCCAGTTTCCCATGGAAGGCTTCCGAGCCATATGCCAGTGTGGGAGTTCGTTTGACTTTTACTATCTTCAGCAAAGGTTCTAACATGGGTTGCTTGATGTGTTTGAAAATGGTTTGAAATGCAAATTGTAACGATGCAGCCTTTGGTTTAAGAGAGTTCTCGTGGGTTCGGTGCCCTCCCTTATCGTCTAGCCAGCGTGGAAATTTACCTTTTTAAGGGGAGCACCGGTGCAGGGTTCACCTTACCAACAAAATAGAGATTGACACTGAAGCTGGAATTCAAAATAAAAAGTTTATTCACTCATGAGTGAGACAACGTCTATACAACACCCTCAAGTGTTCCAAAAAGTAGTGGCTTGAATACACAGACCATGGTGCTTATAAACCGAGTTTTCTGCACTGGTAAGCATATGGATACAAATAGAAGGTACAGGCCTACACAGGAATAGTTACCAACAAACATGGGCAGATGGGAAAACACTAGTCAGCAAAGTGGGATGGGGAGCAGGAGTGCTTATGGCAGCACTAAGAGATTGACAGTTGAGTCTGAGACCAGGTATTACGGCAGCTACACATTTTTTAGCAGGCATATTGCTTTTAGCTGAGTCAGGAAGTCAACTAAAATAGACAGCACAGGCAGGGAAAAAGACGAGCAGCAAAGGATGGGAGAATTACGTAGCTACCAAACTGGATGCTACAGACAAGATGGCTTTAGCTTATGCTAACAGAAATTATTTTTGATTTACACAGACGGCCCTTTTAGCATAAGCTAAGAACTTTTCTTATGTTTCTAAAGGGGTACGATAAATGTAATATATATCAATTAACATTATGTTACTGATTTCTTGATCTGTTGCTAAACGGGCATTTACATTTTGGACATTTGTTTTAGATGGTAGACAAGTAGGCTAGATGCCGTTCTTGAGATACGGAGTACTCTCCTTATCTCAAACTGATTCTATGTGCAGCTGGATCTTTTTGTATTTAACGAGTACACAAGCTTTATTGAAATTATTTGGTGCTGTTTGGCTGCACGACCTGCAACCCATTTAGGTATTCTCTGGTTTTTATGACAACTTCATGATTATTGAACTATAGACAACGTGAGTTTGATACTCTTCGTCATTTTTTGGTGTGTGCCCTGAGGAAGTCTTGGGTGAATGCCAACATAAGGCGAAACACGTGTTAGCTCGGTGTCGTTTGTGTTTTGGAAAAGACAAGGATAATAAGAATGAAAGCATTTAGTTAAAAAGATTGGACACGAATAAACAACAAGAAAAACACTGGAGAAGAACACTGTCTAGACTAAAATTCTTTGTCGCGTTAATATATGAGTTTTAGCTCAGGACATTGTGTTTGTTTTATGGTAGACAAGTAGTACAAGTGGAAATATAGAGGGAACAAAACATCTGTGTGATCGACTACAGAGACATCAATTGCACGTTTTCCCCTACTACCAGCATAATGGTTGAACAATTACAAATCTTGATGGTAGCATGGGGCAGCTAAAACACAGGTGGTAGAAGGAAGACTATGTAACAGGTACCAGACCAGCCTGGATGTAGTAAGTAGTATGCCTTAGTTCCACAAAAATAAGTGTGACGTAATGCAAGGAAGCTGCTTCGGCCTCTCACAGACATCTGCAACACTGCAGTACAGTTACTGTGGCCCACTGGTACATCGCCTGTTCTTTGTACACAAAGGGGGCCAGTGGTCATGGCAACATAGATAACAAGGGGTCCATTTCCTTTAGCCAGCCTAGAATTTGAATACACATAGTTTGTTGCTACACTTCTTTTACTATATTCTTCCATTTCTAAAGCAGTCCCTTTTGCTTGTGGGCCCCCATCTTTGTTGGGGTAACAGACTTTGTTCATTGGAGGGATATAAAGTTTGAACCAAGCTAGGCATGAGCCATTGTGAGAGAATGGCAGCGGTGACAACGGTTGAGGAGGAATCTTGCCACAAACCCAACAGTTAGTAGCATTGCTTAGCTGGTGTGTCTGATGCAACATTTGAAGAAATGAATTGTTTCTCAGATTTTGCCGGTATTCCTGTTCATGTTGCGGCAAATCAAAATGAGGATGCTCTTTTCCAGCAAGTGATGTAACAGTAATGTTAGGTAAGGAGGCTCCAGACAGTACTTCCTCCAACACCCACATTACAGTAGCGATGATGGCAACAGTCAAAGTTAGACCAAGAATGCAGATTGTACAGCAGATGCACATTGTTGCAGTGAACTCCTTCTTCTAAGGGGAGCTCTTTTTCATCGTCAAACAACAAAATAGATGGTGTGTTGGACAGGCCGCATGTTCGAGCTGTCCCCCCTCCCCGCAATGGGACCAGGACCCTGGCTCTCCCTGCATCCCCAGCCAGAGTCCACAAACGACCACCCGAAGTACCCTGCAATCCCTCCACTACAAGACACCAGCTCCGGACCCAGCTGGCCCGGGTCACCATCTACCCCACCACATCGACCCGGCCGCCATCTTGGGGCACTGCAGCACGAGGCCGCGTGGCCTCAACTCGACCCTAACCCCGGGCCCGGCCGGCCCCGACATCGAGGCCCCACCATCCTCCCAGGAGGCAGAGTGACCACTTGGCGAGTCAATGGGAGAAGGAATCGTCAACGGCTCTCCTCCGCCAGGTGTCGATCACCCCAGGCCGCCTGGGCGCTGGCTCCACCCCCCTGCTGGGTGTCTGGACTCCCTCATCCCGGACCTCCCGGCCCCCAGGCGCGAGGGTCCGGACATCAAAGGGGACCAGACCTATAACTGGGGCAGGGCCAGACCAGGAAGGCAGTTGTATCCTGGAGTCGAGAGACCCGAGAAGAACTCATCCGTGACTTGGCCTGCTGGCGCTGCCGCGGCCCTCTGCCTCGTGAAACCATCGTCTTGGCCTGCTGGCGCTGCCGCGGCCCTCTGCCTCGTGAAACCATCGTCTTGGCCTGCTGGCGCTGCCGCGGCCCTCTGCCTCGTGAAACCATCGTCTTGGCCTGCTGGCGCTGCCGCGGCCCTCTGCCTCGTGAAACCATCGTCTTGGCCTGCTGGCGCTGCCGCGGCCCTCTGCCTCGTGAAACCATCGTCTTGGCCTGCTGGCGCTGCCGCGGCCCTCTGCCTCGTGAAACCATCGACTTGGCCTGCTGGCGCTGCCGCGGCCCTCTGCTTTATGAGACTATCACCTTAGCCTGCTGGCGCTGCCGCGGCCCGATCCACAGACCCTCCAGCTCGAGGATTGTGAGCTCGCCTTTTACCACTACCTGTACCGATCCGGTACCAAGACTGTCCCGCTACCCCCTTTCCCTACAGAGACTAGAAGTGAGAGGACCCCCGGGTCCAAGTTATCCTGTATCGCTGATATCCTTGCCTTAAGAACCTTATATAAAGCCTTGAACTCGACTTGGTGTGGTGCCTGTTTGTGGGGAGGGAGGGTACTTGTCTGTACGATCGCCGGAGACGGTCCCCCTCGGGGATCTCTCCCTCGGTATCCGGCCGACCCTCAGGGTCCCCGTCTAACATTGGTGGCCAGCGGCGGGATCCGAACCTACGCATAATCGTACAGAAAGTCACTCGCCCCACCACACACAACAACCATGTCAATAGAGAGCGGAACAACGGAAAAATTTCAGATGGAAAAATTGGAAGACTACAACCACCGGGAACTGAAGCAATATTGCATAGAACTTGGACTTCCAACCACAGGTCTTAGCACAAAGGAAGACTTCAAACGAGCCCTAGAAGCTTGGGCAGAAACGGGTACGGCCGAAACGAGCCCCGCACCAACTAAAGAAAGAGCGGATCTCTCCCTGGAAGAGATCCGAGAAAGAGAAAAAACCAGACTCCACGAATTAGAACTTGCCCGACTTCGCTTGGATGGGGAACTCAAGCTGGCAGAACAAAAAATAACCCTGGAACACTTACGGCTCAGGGAAGAGCGGGAAGACAAGCAAAGACAGAGGGAGCTAGAGGAAAAGAGACTAGAGTACGAACATGAGCGCAATCTCAAAGCACTGGAGATTCAGAAACAGAATAAAGACCTCGGGCTCCCCGAACGACCGACCCCGTCTGCCTCGACCGAGCCCAAGGTTCACATCCCCAAAGATGTCATCCGGGAATACCACAAGAACGATGATATCCAGCAGTGGTTTAAAGCCTATGAGGTGGCAATGACCTCCCACCGGATTCCCCGAAGCGATTGGGGAGCCGGATTATGGGGGAGGTTTGTCAACGAAGGGCGGGACGCCCTGCTGCAACTCCCGGACCAGCTAATGACCTCCTACGACCACATGAAGGCCGCCCTCCTCACTCGATACGGGCTCACACCTGAGATGTACCGCCAACGGTTCCGCGACTGCAAACGGATTCCGGGTACAACTTGGGTGGAGTACGTGAACTTTTTTAGCCGAGCCTTCGAGGGGTGGATCAAGGGCAACAAAGTAACCACCTACGAACAACTCTTTGACCTTATCGTATGGGAACACCTGTCGAACAACTGCTTCGTGGAGCTCCGGCAACACCTCCTGGACAGCAAGCTAACCGATCCTCGACAACTCGCCGCCGAAGCCGACCGGTGGGAAAGCACCCGAGTTGGCCGGAGCGCACCCAGCGAAGTATCCAGATCGTATCGCCCCCGAGGGGGAGGAGGAAGTCAGGGTCGGGGGAGAGACCCCGGCCCCTCGTCACCCCCCAGAAACCCCTCGACCCCGGTTGGCCGGGGAAGCCCTGCCGTCCGGGCCGGTTTCCGGGCCAACATTACGTGCCACAGGTGCCAGCGACCCGGCCACTACGCCAGTGATCCCAACTGCCCAAAGAATCCGAACACGACTCCCCGCCAAGTTGCAGCGGCGGCCCTAGGGGAAGAAATAATCCCGGAAGACCAAGAGGAGTACGAGACCGATCCCTCGGAATGGGCACCCGCCGCCATGGCACTGGTCTGCTTAGGGGAGAGAGACATGATTCCGCGGGCCCCCCTTCCCGCCAACACACAGAAGTACGGTCAATGGGTTAACATCAATGGTCGCCGGGCGGAAGCCCTCCGCGACACCGGGGCCAGTGTAACGGCGGTCCGACGCCACCTCGTCACTCCAGACCAAATCTTGCCGAACATTCTTTGCCCTGTTCGATCAGCCGACAACTCCGAAAGCCTATGCCACATGGCCTGCGTCCCCTTCGAGTGGGGAGGAGTAACAGGGATGTTAAAAGTAACTGTCCGCGATGATGCCCCCGTGGACTGCCTCCTAGGAAACGACCTTGAAAGCTCTCCCTGGGCAGCTGTCGAACGGAGGGAGCACCTGGGGATGCTTGGCCTCCCCGAATGGGTCTGCGTCACGACCCGGTCCATGACCGCCCGCGCGGTCCCCAGCCCAGAAGAGCCCGAGTGGCCAGAACCTCCTCCCGCGCTCATCCCAGAGGAGGCCGCCCCGGAAGCCATTCCCTTGACCCAAACCGAAGAAGGACCCGACCAGCTTCGGGACGTCCCTGACCTGGCACAATGGCGGCAGGAGGGAGGCCCCACGCAGGAACAATTCCGGGCCGAACAGAAAACATGTCCCTCTCTCGAAGGACTCCGGCAGCAAGCCCTGGCCCAGAGCACCGGGGATACCTCGGGGACCCACTGGATCTACTGGGACCAAGACCTGCTCTACAGCGAGCAGAAAATTGCAGAACTAGGGGCCAGTCGGGTGCTGGTGGTGCCCCTTCGCTTCCGAGACT
Organism: Lissotriton helveticus; assembly: GCF_964261635.1. Taxonomy (NCBI): domain Eukaryota; kingdom Metazoa; phylum Chordata; class Amphibia; order Caudata; family Salamandridae; genus Lissotriton; species Lissotriton helveticus. The sequence continues at coordinate 379,772,361 of NC_136061.1, read as the reverse complement.
TCCTCCTGAACTTAGCCCACGATGTCCCCCTTGCCGGACACCTGGGGCAGGATAAAACCTACGACCGCCTGGTGACCCATTTTTTCTGGCCCCACATGAGGAAGGATGTCACCAACCACTGCAAGGCCTGCCCCACCTGCCAGGCCAGCGGAAAAAGTGGCCGAAAAATCAAAGCACCATTACAACCCTTTCCTGTCGTCACCACCCCGTTTGAACGAGTGGGAATAGACATTGTGGGGCCCCTCGACCCTCGAACAGCCCAAGGACACCGGTTCATCCTGGTCCTTGTAGACCACGCCACCCGCTATCCCGAGGCCATCCCTCTTCGGACTGTGACGGCCCCCGTGGTGGGCCGGGCCCTAATGGGGATCTTCTCCCGGGTGGGGTTCCCCCGGGAGGTCGTCAGTGACAGGGGCACGAACTTTATCTCCAGATATATGAAGTCCCTCTGGCAGCAATGCGGGGTCACCTACAAATTCACGACCCCCTATCACCCGCAAGGAAACGGACTGGTCGAGAGATTCAACCGCACCCTCAAGGGGATGATTATGGGTCTAGAAGAACCCCTTCGACGCCAGTGGGACGTACTGCTTCCATGCCTCCTGTTTGCCTATCGGGAGGTCCCGCAGAAGTCCCTCGGCTTCAGCCCCTTTGAACTACTGTACGGGCACCCCGTCCGGGGCCCCCTCAGCCTAGTCAAGGAAGGTTGGGAGCAGCCTCCCCAGAAAACTCCCCCGGACATCTACCGGTATCTCCTGGCTCTCCGCAACCAGACCCGGCGGTTCCGAGACACCGCCAAAGCCAACCTCGAGGCCAGTCAGGAGGACATGAAGAGGTGGTACGATCAGCACACGTCCTCCATTGAGTTCGAACCTGGACAACAGGTCTGGGTGATGTCCCCGGTTGAGCCCTGTGCCCTCCAAGACAGATGGTCCGGGCCCTTCAAGGTAATCGAACGCAAGGGGCCCGTCACCTATTTAATCGACATGGAGACTGCCCGGAACCCCCTACGGGTCCTCCATGCCAACAGGCTCAAACCCCATTTTGTGCGATCCGAACTCAGCCTCTTGATGGCTACCGATACTGGGACAGAAGAAGACTCCGAACCCCTTCCGGACTTACTGAGGGCCCTCGAGCAGGATGGCTCAGTGGAAGGGGTCCAGCTCTCCGAGGCCCTGTCCCCGGAGCAACGCCAAGACTGCCAAACGCTCCTGAGGCAGTTCGCCTCCCTGTTCTCCCTCACCCCCAGAGTCACCCCCTGGTGCCTCCACGATGTGGACACCGGGGACAGCCCTCCTATTCGACACCGAGCATACCGCGTACCAGACCGGGTACGAGCCTGCATCCAGACCGAGGTGTCCAAGATGCTGACCCTAGGAGTGATCGAACCCTCAGACAGTCCCTGGGCGAGCCCGGTCGTCCTGGTTCCCAAGGCAGCTGCCCCGGGCGTTGCCCCTGAGCTCCGGTTCTGCGTGGACTATCGAGGGCTGAATGCCGTTACCCGGACCGACGCTCATCCCATCCCCCGGGCAGACGAGCTAATTGACCGGATGGGGGCCGCCCGCTACCTGAGCATCTTCGACCTAACAGCGGGTTACTGGCAGATCGGCCTCACCCCTAGGGCCCAAGAACGATCCGCCTTCTCTACCCCAGACGGGCACTACCACTTTAAAGTCATGCCCTTCGGCATGAAAAACGCCCCGGCAACGTTCCAACGGCTGGTAAACCAGGTACTGGCGGGCCTGGAAGACTTCAGCGCCGCCTACCTGGACGACATTGCTGTGTACAGCCACCAGTGGACCGACCACCTCCGCCACCTGCGGGAGGTTCTACACGCCCTCCAGCAAGCCGGGCTCACCATCAAGGCCAGCAAGTGCCAAGTTGGCCAAGGGTCCGTGACCTACCTGGGACACCAAGTGGGAAGCGGGCTGGTGGCCCCTCTCCAACTCAAGATTGCTGCCATCCAGGCCTGGCAACCCCCTACGAGCCAAACGGAGGTCCGGGCCTTCCTGGGGCTCACCGGATACTACCGGCGGTTCGTGAAGGACTATGGCAGCATCGTGGGGCCCCTCACAGAGCTCACCTCCAAAAAGAGCCCCAAAACCGTCAACTGGACCCCGGACTGCCAATCAGCCTTCGAGAAGCTAAAGACCGCCATGTGCACGGCCCCCGTGCTCCAGGCTCCCGACTACAGCCGGGAATTCATTGTGCAGACGGACGCCTCCGATCATGGTGTGGGGGCCGTCCTCTCCCAACTCAACACCGAAGGGGTCGACCATCCGGTGGTCTTCATCAGCAGACGCCTCTTGCCCCGAGAACAGCGCTGGAGCACCATTGAGAGGGAGGCCTTCGCCGTAGTCTGGGCACTCAAGAAGCTCCGGCCATACCTCTTCGGCACCCACTTCCGGGTGCAAACAGACCACCGACCCCTGCAATGGCTGATGCAAATGCGGGGGGAGAACCCGAAGCTGTTGCGCTGGTCCATCTCCCTGCAGGGGATGGACTTCACGGTGGAACATCGTCCAGGCCAGGACCACGCCAACGCCGACGGCCTGTCACGCTTTTTCCGCCTCAGCGAGGAGAGTCCCCAAGAAGATGGCTGACTCTCCCCGCCTTCAGCTGGGGGGGACGCATGTTGGACAGGCCGCATGTTCGAGCTGTCCCCCCTCCCCGCAATGGGACCAGGACCCTGGCTCTCCCTGCATCCCCAGCCAGAGTCCACAAACGACCACCCGAAGTACCCTGCAATCCCTCCACTACAAGACACCAGCTCCGGACCCAGCTGGCCCGGGTCACCATCTACCCCACCACATCGACCCGGCCGCCATCTTGGGGCACTGCAGCACGAGGCCGCGTGGCCTCAACTCGACCCTAACCCCGGGCCCGGCCGGCCCCGACATCGAGGCCCCACCATCCTCCCAGGAGGCAGAGTGACCACTTGGCGAGTCAATGGGAGAAGGAATCGTCAACGGCTCTCCTCCGCCAGGTGTCGATCACCCCAGGCCGCCTGGGCGCTGGCTCCACCCCCCTGCTGGGTGTCTGGACTCCCTCATCCCGGACCTCCCGGCCCCCAGGCGCGAGGGTCCGGACATCAAAGGGGACCAGACCTATAACTGGGGCAGGGCCAGACCAGGAAGGCAGTTGTATCCTGGAGTCGAGAGACCCGAGAAGAACTCATCCGTGACTTGGCCTGCTGGCGCTGCCGCGGCCCTCTGCCTCGTGAAACCATCGTCTTGGCCTGCTGGCGCTGCCGCGGCCCTCTGCCTCGTGAAACCATCGTCTTGGCCTGCTGGCGCTGCCGCGGCCCTCTGCCTCGTGAAACCATCGTCTTGGCCTGCTGGCGCTGCCGCGGCCCTCTGCCTCGTGAAACCATCGTCTTGGCCTGCTGGCGCTGCCGCGGCCCTCTGCCTCGTGAAACCATCGTCTTGGCCTGCTGGCGCTGCCGCGGCCCTCTGCCTCGTGAAACCATCGTCTTGGCCTGCTGGCGCTGCCGCGGCCCTCTGCCTCGTGAAACCATCGACTTGGCCTGCTGGCGCTGCCGCGGCCCTCTGCTTTATGAGACTATCACCTTAGCCTGCTGGCGCTGCCGCGGCCCGATCCACAGACCCTCCAGCTCGAGGATTGTGAGCTCGCCTTTTACCACTACCTGTACCGATCCGGTACCAAGACTGTCCCGCTACCCCCTTTCCCTACAGAGACTAGAAGTGAGAGGACCCCCGGGTCCAAGTTATCCTGTATCGCTGATATCCTTGCCTTAAGAACCTTATATAAAGCCTTGAACTCGACTTGGTGTGGTGCCTGTTTGTGGGGAGGGAGGGTACTTGTCTGTACGATCGCCGGAGACGGTCCCCCTCGGGGATCTCTCCCTCGGTATCCGGCCGACCCTCAGGGTCCCCGTCTAACATGGTGCCATAAGGTCCTGGGCAGGCGTAGGTTTCTTCCCTAACATTGAGACGAGTAGTTACTAAAAGGTTACCCCCCCTTTGAAGTCAGTCTTTAACCACCCAGGACAGTGGCTCAGACAGTCTTTTTCATTAACTAAGTGTCTTTCTTCCAGGGTCGCAGCTGATATCGAGATGTACCAGGGATCGTGTGGTCCGGGAAGACTTCCTCAGGTCATTCAGGTGACACAGCTTGTCCTTTCTTTGTAGCCAGGATGTCGCGGTGATCTGCCAATGCAGCTGGGCTCACTAGGTCTTGCAACACCTTCCGGCAGTGTATCGCATGGACCTATTCTTCCGTTCGTCACTCAAACTGCAGTTCTGGTAGCCAGCATCACTTGCTCAGGGCCTCGCCATCTCGGTGCTAGGGAGTTGGTCCTCTGGAAGGACTTTGTGATGACTAAGTCACCAGGACGCAAGCAGTTGCCCTCACCTTGCGACCTGTCTGGAAGAGTCTCTCGAACATGTTGATAAATAGAAGACAAACTGTCAGTCAACTGGAACAAATAATCATTCATCAATACATAGGGTACATCATGTATAGGGCATGGCTTAGGAATCCCCCAAATATTCATTGGCCTTCCGAAAACCACCTCATACGGTGTGAGGCCAGATTGTGTATGTGGGATCGATCTAATAGATAGAAATGCTAAGGGCAATGCATCAGGCCATTTCAGCGCCGGGACACCCCCGTTGGGGGTAGCTGTATGCGCTTTACAAATGACTAAATAATAAAGATGTGGAAGCCTGTATTTTAGTCAGTTTTAAATTAAGGGTAGAGTTGTAACGTTCCACTAGTCCTGCTGATTGTGGGTGTGTAGGAGAGTAGGGTCTGCAATCCTATGATCACCCAGATTTTTGCTTTTTGCTGCACTGGTTTACGACTTTCCCTGGCTGTGGGCCTGCTAATCAGACCCACAGCCTAGCTGTTCTCTCTATCCAAATTGTACTCAGGTACTGAATTGGCACTGGGCCCTCTCCAAGTCCCTGTACCCAGGGCTGAGGTGCACCCAGAAGTCTCCCAGGGGCTGAAGCATGTATTATGCCACCCCTGGATTGACTAACTAAAACTGACACAACTGGCTGCACGACAGCTGGGGCAAGGTGGTGTACTCACCCTTTGCTTTAGATATAGTATACCTATATCTAACCCTAAAATGGACACACAGATCTCCTATCAGTCACTCCTATGGCAGGCCTTAACAATCCTGAAGGCAGAGTGCTTGGAATCGTGTGAGATGGTGCTCTGGCATGAGCTGAGCCTGTCTGCGGCTTTCGGGATCTATCCCTTAGCCGTTTCCATGATATCGCATACCATATACTCTTAAGTGCATTATAATCCTCGCGGTTAAATGCCAACTCTGGTATCGCTTTATCAAAACATGTCGAGTAAGGTGTCATACGACTTGGAATACTAACCCCTCGCCAATTCTGGCGACGGGGTTAGCATTCCACCCTTCTAGAGGGACACGACATGCATGTAACCTATAACCCGGTTAAAAGTCAGCCTTAGCATCCACAAAATGGATGCTGCCACCGAGACACAAGTCTGCCCTCCTGCTGCTGGGAGTCCTCCCAGAGCAGGAGATAAGGACAAAGGGTTTCCTGCCAGGGGCGGTGCCAGCACCGTCCCAGACAGGGTTTTGTGTATTGTAGGTAGGCAGGGCTTCAGAGGAAGGTGACTGCACGTAGCACCCCGGTGCTCACTGTGCATAGGCTGGCTTGAACCAGTTCCAGGGACACTCCAGACCCTGTGCTGGGGAAAAGCCCGCCAAGGAAGTGGGTGTAACCACCCCCCTCCTGGTCCCACCCATAGGGCAGGACCTAGTCGCGTGCCAGCCCCCTTTTCCCAGATAAAGGTAGGGACTGGCCCCCTTCCAAATCAGATCATCTTTGGAATCAAGACACGACTTTCTACGAAAGGACTTCACGATTTCTTCCTCAAGATTCTCCCTTGTGGCTAAGGAGTAGTCACCCTGCATCCGCAGGCACCATCCAAGAACACTGCGGTCTGTTGCACGTCCTTCCTCCGGAATCCGACTGCCCAGCTCGACGAGACCCGGCTTCCCTGGCACCTCTGACCTCTACCCACCTCTACAGCACAGCTGAGAACCGTGGGTGTGACGAGACCTCGAGGGACCGGCCATCGCCAAGACTGCACGACTTCTGCACAGCAAGCCCACCGAGTAATTTCCTGGTGAGTGCTTTGGGGTCCGAGAAGCCCCCACCCTGAGCAGCTCCAGCACCGAAGAGCAGCCCCCCAGCATCTCCACGATCGGCGTGGGGCCCTTCTGCTTTCTGCTGCTCACCGCGTTGTTTGGCTACTAGCCCGCTGGCTTGTGGCCTTCCGAACGACGCCCGACGACAACACTGCTGCTGGTCTGGTTGCTCCAGACTGGCCCTTGCTTCCCTCCATCGGAGAAGTACTCTGGACCCTCCTGGTCCGGCTAAGACGCCATTTTAGGTCCACCGCGTGGGCCTTGCATTTGCCAAGACTTGTTGCCCAATCCTGGGTCCAGCGACGTCGACAGCAAGAACCTTCGTGGGACAGCTCGCACCTCCATCCTGGTCGCCGACAACGCCTCCTGGTCCGAGAGACTGCAGAGCCCAGCAGCGCCCACTCACCTGACTGCGGTGACTTCGCCCGGTGCCATCCTGGTGCCCACTTAATCACTGGCTAGTGATTCAAGAACTTGGTCCCCTCTGCTTTCAGGTTTCCTTCTTCCTTGATCCAGGCTTGGATCCATCGAACTTTTCTTCACTGGTCGCCTGCCAGCAACTTCTTCCTTCCAGGCTCCTGGTCCGGCACGAGGATTCCCGACGTCTTTTCAGACCTATGCAGCTGCAGCCGCTGGGCTAGGTAACTTCGACACTTCGGTGTCCCAGCATAGCCTCACTATCCAAGGGTCAGGATCCACTGTCGTTTTCTCCCTACCAGGTCGGGTTCGCCCGTGAACACTAACTTTGTGAATTCTAGCTCCCATAGACTTTGTCCCGCATCCCGCGTGAGAGTGCACACTCTGCACCCGAGTCCCCTGGGCCTCCTAGTAGTAATCTAACGATTCCCTAGTCAAGTCCTAGCGATTCCAAAGCCTATTAGTACTGTTACTTACCTGCTAGCAATTCGCATTCCACTTTTAGAGTATATGGTTTTTCGTGCCCCTCGGGCATTTGTGTATAACGTGCTAACTTAAGTATTTTCATAAGAGTTTTGTTGTGTGCTTAGCACCCTGTCCTCATAAAGAGTACAGGGTTGTTGTGATTCTAATAAATACATTGTTTATTTTCATAACACTTGTGTGGTGTCCTTTCACTGGGTGTTCAAGGGGTAATGTGATGGTAAAACAGCTGGCTTAACACGCCCTCTAGAGTCTTAGCCTTAGACTGCTCGTATCCATGCTACTAGGATAGCTGGTCTATAAGGTTGACTTACAACCAATCATCAATAAGGGTTGTTTGGACTGATATATAGTGATCACTAGAATAGTGAACACTGCACATCAGGCCAACATCTCACATTGGTGAGCAGCGGTTGGGATTTGAGCTTGCTGTTGTTTTACCACACATGCCCTAAGAATATCTTGTGAAAGATCACATAAGTACTAAAGGTACATATAACTTAGCTTAGAATACTCTGAGTTCTACTGAACCAGCTGTTGTAGCTCCTAGGGCCTAGCACACCCTAAACTACAACTCTAGCAAGGGATCAGTAGGCAAACATATAGTGTAGGTAAGTGCACCACTTACACCTCACTAGAAAAGCATGTCTACCCAGGGAGAATCTACTGAGACTCCCCTGGTCAGTGTTGACCCTCCACAGGTCACTTCAAGATATGCAGCTCTCAGTTTCCAGGAGATGAGACAGATCTGTGTCTCCAGGAAACTGAAGCAGGGGTCTAACCCCACCATTCCCTTTCTGATAGGTCTCTTAGAGACATATGATGCCAGAAAGCTTTCTCAATTACATGAGAACATGCCAGCCTTAGAGGGAACCTCTGGGGATCCAGACCTCCCCAACACTGCTACTGCAGTTGAGGAGGAGGAGGATCAGGAGGAACTCTCTGGGGATGAGGTAGACAAAGGTCTTGAGGTAGTCAGAAGGCTAACCAGGGCCAACTTAGACTTACTTGGGCTAGGAACTGGGGGACCCCCAGTACTGACCCGAAGTGGGCCTAACCTTGGAGTTAGGAGAGATAGATCTCTTTCTAGGGACTCCAATAGATCTCTGCACTCTAATGCCTCTTCTCAGGGGAGAAGGAATCCTCCACAGAGGAGATTTACTTCCCCTCAGAGAAGGGAGCATGAAGCTAGGATGAGACAAGCTGAACTGAGGATTGAAAGGGAAGAACTTGCCCTGGCCAAAGAGAAGCTTGCCTTTGCTAGAGAGCAGCAGATGAGTGGGCTAGCTCCCACTGGTGGCAGCAATCTCCCAAGAGATAGAGAGAAGGGTTTAGATACTAAACACCTGACTAAAATAGTGCCCCCCTTTAAGCAAGGGGATGATATCCAGAAATGGATGGCTGCTCTGGAGAGGGCCTGCACTGTGCAGTGCATTCCCCAGAGTCAGTGGGCAGCTATACTGTGGCTCTCCTTTGATGGTAAAGGTAGAGATAAGCTCCTCACTACAAGAGTAGAGGATGCTAACAATTACCAGGTCCTGAAGAATACACTGGTTGATGGGTTTGGTTTAACCACTGAACAGTACAGGTTGCTGTTCAGAGACACCCAGAAAACTCAGTCTCAGGACTGGTCTGACTTTGTGGATTGTGCCACTAAGGCTTTGGAGGGCTGGTTGCTGGGTAGCAAGGTTACAGATTACACAGGATTGTATAATCTAATGATGAGAGAACAAATTTTAAACAATTGTCAGAACCAGTTGCTGCACCAGCACCTTGTTGATTCAGATCTGACCTCTCCCCAAGAATTGGGAAAGAAGGCAGACAAATGGGTCAGGACAAGGATCAAGCAGAACCAGAACCAGAACCAGGGTGGTCAGAAGAAAGCAGACCAGAAGGGTAATGTTAAGAATGAACAAAATGACCAGAAGTCTTCACCAGGTCCCCAACAAACCAAAGAGGGTGGGGGTCAGGCTTCCCAGAAGAAGAAGACTCAAGAAGGCCAGTCAAAAAGGTGGTGCCAGGGGGGTCGTGGCTAGCAGCCGAACATGGCGGCCGCTTGAAGTGAGAGCTCCCGAGGGCACTGCAGCCTTTAATCCATCCGGCACAAAAATCCGCTAACTAGCGCACCTGAAGCGGCGGCGTTCGGGTCCCGGACCTCAGCGGTGTCACCGGTCCGACTTTGGAACAGATCAGAGCACCGGAGCCCGAGTTACATCGAAAGGCAAGTTGGGGCCTGTAGCCAGAAGAGCAACACCGGCCTCTCGTGACATCCGAGCCCCGGCGGAAGCGCGGCCGAGCCGGCCGGAAGGAGTGAACGCACCCGGACGCCAGCCAGGCGGTCCCAAGCTAGCCTAACACTCCTGCAAACACCATCCGCTGGCGCACGGACTGCCGCCACCACCAACCGGGACTGCAGCGACACACAGGTTGGAGCCCTGGCCGCACGAAACGGCGCCCTCATCCTGGTAAGACCCCCCGCCCCCCCCACGAAATCCTAGCGGGCCGGGAACGCCTCGGCGGCCATCAGCGGCCCCCGCGCACCTGGGAGGTGACAGCGGACACTGCTACCGCTGCGGACTTACGGTCCAGAACGCCGGTACCCCGGGGGGACGACGCCGCTCCGGCCACCTGCGCGGGAGCACAGAGTAGATCTGCATTTTACCGGACACAACTAACAACGCCAACGCAGAGGCAATAACCCGGCGGCCTGTGAGGGGGGCGGCTGACAGAGCTCGGACCCCCAACCATCTGTGGTGGCCGTGCAGAGCGGAGCGACACTGTAAACGTAGGGAGAGGTCGCAGTAACCGCCCCAGCCCAGGAGAAAACCACCGGGGGCACCAAATCGGAACCAACAGGCACTTTCCCGACACCCACGCAAACGGCCACTGAGGCTCAGCAGTCAGCAGACAAGAACACTCAGTCCACCACCCACCCACCGAACTGCTGTTCCCGACTTTAACGGTACACTCCGGCGCACGGCGAAGCCTCAAACCTCGCAAATCTTAACACTATGGCGGGTAAAGGCCTCAGGAGTGGATCTACACAGGCCAAACTGGACAAATTCGCCTACGGCCACCAGAGTCAACAACAGACCACGGGGCGCCCATCTTCGGGACAAGCCCAGGAAGCAGAGAAACCTACCAAAATAACGCTGGAGGACATCATGAAAACACTCTCGGAGGTGAAAACCACGGTGGGCGCCATCTCCTCGGAAGTCTCCCTGTTGCGAGCTGACTTTCACAAAATGGCGGAGAGGGTGTCGCAGGTGGAAGTGGTCACTAAGTCACTGGTGGAAGACACTTCGGAGCTCCAGGTGGCCATGGAAAGGATGCAGAAAGTGACCAAGCTCCTGCACGACAAGCTGGACGACCAGGAAGGGCGTTCACGACGCAACAACGTACGTATCCTTGGGCTTCCAGAGACGGAGGGGAAAGGGGCAATGGACCTTTATATAGAAGACCTTATCAAAAGCAAACTCCAGCCCAAAGGTCTATCTCACTTCTTCTCGGTGGAGAGGGCGCATAGGGTGCCGGGAGGCCCTCCCAAGACGGGGGCAGCACCACGGCCAGTACTGGCCCGGCTCTTCAACTTCAGAGATAGAGACGCAATTTTACAGGCAGCAAGGAACTCGCCGCCAGTGCGGATTCAAAATGCAACCCTAGCCTTTTTCCCGGATTATACGGCGGAAGTGGCCAGACGACGTAAATCCTTCACGGAGGTTAAGAAAGCGCTACGTGACAGAGAACTGCCATACTCCATGATGTTCCCTGCTAAACTGCGGATAGTGGCGGAGGGAAAGACTTGGTTCTTCGACACACCAGAGGTAGCGCAGGAATGGCTGGAGGGCTGGAGACCTGCGGGACAGAGACACCGCTCACAGCGTGACCGACCGCGACATCGTCCTGAGAAATCGCCGCCCAGTCAGTCTTCCCAGCGGCCGCTACAGAGAGGCGAAGAGGAAATAGAATCAGACCTTGAGAGGGACCCTTTGGACTCTGGGCAATCGGCTCCGGTATGACACTGTACTACATTGCCTTCGAGACTGTATGGGCCGCGGATGCCGTGGCTCGGACAAAGCTGAGTAGGGTGGGCGCAGGCAGTGCCCGAAGGGGACTCACCAACCCCACAAGCAAGTAAGATGTATGGGGGAGGGCGAAAGCACTCTGCACAGTTGGGGAAGCGGGCGGGGAATTGTCCGTGGAGCAGGGTAGCAGGAAGGGGGGATGGGATCGAAGTTTTCAAGTTGAAATGTTTAATTTTGTTTGTAGTCATCGCTCACCACCTACAATGTGCTATTACCTCGACATCAGTATGTCTCCTCCACAGCACGACACACACCGGCGCATGGGCTCCGCCACAGCACACGTCGTGTGCAACACTCCCTCAACTCCTCAATGGCCAGGCCACTTAATCACACGCCCGCCGAGGGCTCCTCCACGGCCGGGAGGGTTCCCCCACTACGCATACTGACATGGAATGTCCGGGGCCTGGGGGACAAAATTAAGAGAGGTTTGGTCCTACAGGCCATAAAACGACAAAACCCAGATATAATACTCCTACAGGAAACCCACCTCACAGGGTCCACCTGCAAGGCCCTAGACAGGAGAGGCTACACAATGGCTGTGCATGCGGACTTCACATCTGGCTCCAGGGGAACGGGCATACTGATGAGAAAGTCATCCCCCTTTATAGTAACACGCCGGGTGGAGGATGACCAGGGTCGCTTTGCCGCGGTACATGGGCAGTGGGAGGGCAGAGCTCTAAATGTGGTATCAGTATATATTCCCCCAGCCCTACACTCTGTGGCCCTTCCGGCACTGGGCAAATTCCTTCTTGATCTCCCTGATGGTGCAACAATTGTTGGGGGGGACTTCAATGCAGTCATGGACCCGATAGTGGACACCTTTCCCTCTAGAACCCGGCCACGCGGTACGGCTCCACTGTCGGACTTTGCGGAAGCCCTGGGCCTTGTGGATCTCTGGCGACAACTGAACGCCGAGACCACTACATACACCTATTATTCAGCGGTACACAATAGCCTTTCTCGCATAGACTACTTCATGGCACTGGGACTGGGACTGGACATGGTGGACAGGGTGGACACACTACCCAGGGGAATCTCAGATCATTCTCCGATTGTCCTAACGCTCACCACTGGGGGTACACGGAAGGCCCGAATTTACCCTATCTACCCCAACTTTCTGAAAATCCCCAAGATTCGAAAGAGGCTTCAACTGGTAACCACACAGTACTTTGCTGAAAACACGGGCACAGTGGAATCACCCTCAACCCTATGGGAGGCGTACAAAACAGTCCTCAGGGGGGCGGCCATTGCAGCAATTACGGGACACAAACGAGACTCACGTAAGGACCTCCCGGACCTGGAGCTGGCGCTCGACTTGGCCAACCATGCACATATGTCGGACCCATCCCCATCCACGACGCACACCCTCAGGATTAGGCAACAACAACACCTGGCACACCTCAAAACGACCGAAAAGGGTTATATCGCGAACACTAGACATAGAATTTACGACGTAGGCGACAAAGCGGGCCGTATGCTTGCGTGGCTGGACAGGAGAGGGGCTGGGACTAGAGGCATTCAGAAGCTCAACACAGAGGAGGGGCGGACACTGGTACACCCAGAAGAAATAGTTTGCGAACTAGCACGACACTATCGGGCAGTGTACACACCAGAACGGAGAGTCACTAGACAAATGGCAACGGCAACACTCACAGACCTTACCATCCCCAGCATTACTCAGGAAGATAGGGACACCCTAGAACTGGACCCAACGGGAGAGGAAGTCCAGCTGGCAATCCAGGCGTTGCAATCCGGAAAAGCTCTGGGCCCTAACGGGATACCGGTGGAGTGGTACAAGTCCATGGCTCCAGACCTCAGTACCCCATTGCTGGCCATGTTCTTGGAAAGCAGGGACAAGCTAGAACTACCGCTAGATCAACGCACGGCCACGATCGTAACGATACCCAAGCCAGGGAAACCCCCGACAGAATGCAACGCATACCGCCCGATATCGTTACTGAACGTCGAAGCCAAGATACTGGCTAAACTGCTGGCTACCCGATTGCTACCCCACCTCAGTACCCTGATCCACCCTGACCAGTCGGGCTTTATGCCCCACCGGAGCACTGCGATGAATCTTAGAAGGGTCCATGGAGTGCTAGCCAGGGCGCACCTCCTTGCGGAACAGGCGGTGATTCTCTCTCTCGACGCCAAAATGGCATTCGATCTGGTGGAGTGGGAGTATCTCTTCGTGGTACTGGAACGTATGGGGTTTGGGCCGAAATACATACAATGGATACGGTTACTTTATGCGAAACCCGTGGCACAGGTGGTGGCCAACGGCCACATATCACCAAGCTTCCCACTGAGCAGGGGGACTAGACAGGGCTGCCCCCTGTCCCCCCTGCTCTTTGCTCTGGTGCTTGAGCCTCTAGCCATCCAGATCAGAACCACGTCACTGTTCGCAGGCATCACGTGGGAGGAGGGATGGGAGGACAAAGTCTCGCTATATGCAGACGACATGCTTATCTACATGTCCGCACCTGATACAGGCATCCCAGCCCTGCTTGACCTTTGTGATACGCATGGGCGCGCATCGGGATACACTCTCAACTGGTCGAAATCCACAATATTCACGTTGAAGGGCCCGGCTCCGACATTGCAGGCGAACTGTCCATTGCTGACGACGTCGGCCTCTTTCAAATACTTAGGAATTGTCATAACATATGGGGAAGCGGAGTTTTTTGTCAACAACCTGAAGCCACCCATAGATCGCCTGCGAGCCGATGTTAAATATTGGGCTACCCTGCCCCTGACCCTACTGGGCAGAGCGGCTCTCTACAAGATGATGGCCCTCCCACGACTCCTCTATGTCCTCGAAAATACTCCATATTTGGTACCGCCGCGATACTTTAAACAGATCGTGGCGCTGGTCACGGTCCTGCTATGGAATGCTGGCCCGGCGCGTATAGCATACGACAAACTAGTGAAAAGCTGGTACGAAGGGGGCATAGCGCTCCCCAACATCCAGCTATATTACTGGGCAGCCCAGCTCAAAATTGTAAACTACTGGATCCACGCCCCGAGAAACGACCCGGCCTATCGGGCGGACTGGTCCCAACTTGGGACGGAAGGTATGCTGTCCGTACTCTATAACAAATCGCAACTAAAAACACTGGTTGGCCCGACCAAACATACGGCGACATTGTGGCACATGGCACAGGCCCGTCTGGGGTGGACAGGTCGGATCACTAAAATGACGCCCTTATGGGACACAAAGGCATTGGGAAACCTGAGAAGCTGTAAAGGGTTTGAGCGATGGGACTCCATAGGCATATCTACAGTAGGAGACCTGTGGGATACTGACTCAGTGCTACCATTCACGCACCTACAACACCAATACAGTCTAGGACCCACTGAGACGTTTAGATATGTCCAAGTTAGACACGCATTACTACAAGCAATCCCTGCTGGCACCACCCTGCCGGATTCCTCCCCGCTGGAGGATAGGCTGCTGACAGAATACATGCTCCAGAGCGCCACCTCCCTTACCTATAAAAAACTGCTAAACAATCTCCAGGACCCGACACTCAAACTTAAAGAAAAATGGGAAGGGGAGCTAGGTAGCACTGACGAATTCGAATGGAATGAAGCGCTGGCCTCCCCGAAGGAGGTTGGGATCTCGAGTAAGCTCAGGCTAGTACAACTTAAAATCCTACACCGCGTCTACTACACCAGGCCGCTGCTGCACAAAATTGGGAGGGCACTACACCCCTTTTGTTTGAGAGGATGCGGGGAAGAAGGGACACTGATACACACACTATGGGAATGCCCGCACATTTGTGATTTCTGGAGGCAGGTACTCCGCTCACTCTCCCAGGCCCTTAAACTGTCCATATTACCGGAACCACGTAAATGCCTTCTGAACATCTGGGACCCCAATGATCTGGGCAGGTACGAACTGATTTGGGCATCGTTGGCTATGACAGTGGCTAAACGGGACATAGCGCAGAAGTGGGGGGCGCCAGAAGTACCCACCGCTAGTAGGTGGGCCAAAAACATGGACATTCTCATGGTGACAGAAAGAGCTGTATACGTGCTCCGAGCAGCGCCCCGGAAATGGAACAAAGTCTGGGCGGCGTGGAACAAGTACAGAGGGGACATCTGTGAACCCTTGCCGGAAGGGGAGGACTCAGATTCGGAGGGGGAGGAGGAGTAACTGAACGGTCACGGGATGCTGCCTCGTGAACAGGACAATGCTACTGTAGCGGCGCTGGCCCGGCCACGCGCCACAGTGCGTGGAGAGGCACTGACTACTATACCACGTGGGTGGGTGAAAAAGGTTGCGATGACACATGGTTAAGGGGGGTAAGTTGGGAAGTTTGTTCACACTGTTCAATGAAAAAAAGACTTCGCCATCACTGACACAGGAGGGAGGGGTTGTCAGGGAACTCTATCCTGCAGGGTGCAACTCACAAATGTTGTATGTAATGTACCTGAGCGATACAGGCAACGCAGTTCATGTTACGAAAAATCGCTCGTCACATATAGAAATGTTAAATTGAAATGCTATATGGGGATCGCCCAATGGAATGTATGTAACTGATAAACCACTATTCCTTCCTTCAATAAAGTTTAAAAAAAAAAAAAAGGTGGTGCCAGTACTGCAAAAGTAAATCTCACTGGTTTAGTGAGTGCACCAAAAGAGGAGGACAAACTCCTGCCACTACAGCCCCTAAGGCAACTGCACCCCCTAGTACAGTCAGTAGTGGTAGTGTACCTCCCAAGGCATTAGTTGGGTTAACCTTGGGTACTGAGGGGTCTGACAACTTAGTTGGCACACTCACTCAGGCTGTCCTTGTCTGTACAGGGGATATGGATATGTCCCCTGAAATAAGTCCCAATACTTTGGGCAAATACAGGCAGACACCTTTGATAAATGGCAAGATGGCTCAGGCCTATAGGGACACTTGTGCCAGTGTCACCATGGTGACACCTAACTTTGTGGACCCTGGACAGATCATGCCAGGTACTGATTTCCTGGTGACCAATGCCAGCAATGTCACTACTAGTCATAGTGTGGCAATTGTGGCTTTCTCCTGGGGTGGAGTGAAGGGACAAAAGAAAGTTGTAGTCAGTTCAGACCTCCCAGTTGATTGTTTGTTGGGCAATGATTTGGAGTCATCACAATGGTCAGAAGTGGAGCAGAGGACTCACATGGAGATGTTAGGCTTGCCAGCACATGTGCTTGCTGTGACTAGGTCACAGGCCAGAAGATGCCCCACTGAACAGGTACTGGATCCTGAAATTATGGACCAGACACCTTCCAAGAAGAAGAGCAGTAAGGGTAAGGCTTCGCCTTCCCCCTTGCCCCAGGTTGAGGATCAGGTCTCTGAGGAGGCTGATCTAGAAGAGCTGAGGGAAACTGAGCCTAAAGAGCTTGAACTTGATCAAGTTGAGTTTCTGGGCTCAGGGGGACCCTCCAGAGCAGACCTGGGGAAGGAACAGTTGAGCTGCCCTTCCCTTGAACCCCTCAGACAGCAGGCTGCTGCTGAGGCTGCAGGGAATGCCACCGGTGCCCACAGGGTATACTGGGAAGATGGACTCCTGTACTCTGAGTCAAGAGACCCCAAGCCTGGTGCAACCAGGAGGCTGGTCATCCCCTTGTCTCTGAGAGGTTTCCTTCTCACCTTGGCCCATGAGATTCCCCTTGCAGGTCATTTAGGTCAGACAAAGACTTGGGACAGGCTTGTCTCACACTTTCACTGGCCCCATATGAATGAGAATACCAAGGAGTTTTGTCGCTCCTGTGTCACTTGCCAAGCCAGTGGTAAGTCAGGTGGCACAACAAAGGCCCCCCTCATACCACTGCCTGTGGTGGGGGTTCCCTTTGAAAGAGTGGGGATTGACATTGTTGGTCCAATGGAACCCCAGACAGCATCAGGGCACAAGTTTATACTGGTGGTGGTGGACCATGCCACCAGGTATCCTGAAGCTATTCCCCTGAGGACCACCACAGCTCCTGTGGTGGCAAGAGCCCTAGTTGGAGTGTTCTCCAGAGTGGGTTTTCCAAAGGAGGTCGTTTCTGACAGAGGTACAAACTTCATGTCAGGATATCTGACTGCCATGTGGAAAGAGTGTGGTGTGAACTACAAGTTCACCACACCCTATCATCCACAATGCAATGGGCTTGTTGAGAGATTCAACAGGACCCTCAAAGGGATGATTCATGGACTACCTGAACCTCTTAGGAGAAGATGGGATGTCCTGATCCCCTGCCTCTTGTTTGCTTACAGAGAGGTCCCACAGAAGGGGGTTGGCTACAGCCCTTTTGAGCTTCTGTATGGGCATCCTGTAAGAGGACCCCTGTGTTTGGTGAAGGAAGGATGGGAGAGACCTCTCAAAAAGCCTGCAACCAACATAGTGGACTATGTGCTTGGTCTCCGCTCCAGGATGGCTGAGTATATGGAAAAGGCATCCAAAAACCTTGAGGCCAGCCAAGAACTTCAAAAAGCTTGGCATGACCAAAAGGCTGTTCTGACTGTGTACCAGCCAGGACAGAAGGTGTGGGTGCTGGAGCCAGTGGCCCCAGCAGCTCTGAAAGACAAATGGTCTGGGCCCCACACCATCATTGAGCAAAAGGGAGAGGTTACCTACTTGGTGGACCTTGGAACTCCCAGGAGCCCTCTCAGAGTGCTCCATGTTAACAGGCTCAAGGCATATGTTGACAGGAAGGACATGAGCTTGCTCATGGCCACAGATGAGGGACAGGAGGAAGAGAGTGACCCTCTCCCAGACCTGCTCACTCAGAATCCTGATGATGGATCAGTTGATGGTGTTGTCTTTTGTGGCAGCCTCACTGAACATCAGCAACAGGATTGCAGGCAAGTTCTGCAATCCGTCAGACATATGTTCTCTCTGACACCCAGCCAAACTGATTGGTGTACCCATGATGTTGACACTGGAGACAGTCTGCCTGTCAAGAGTAAAATCTACAGACAGCCTGATCATGTTAGAGACTGCATCAAAACTGAAGTGCAGAAAATGTTGGAGCTGGGAGTCATTGAGCCCTCAGATAGCCCTTGGGCTAGCCCAGTAGTTCTAGTGCCAAAGCCTCACACCCAGGGTGGTAAGAGAGAGATGAGGTTTTGCGTAGACTACAGAGGCCTCAATGCAGTCACTAAGACTGATGCCCACCCAATACCAAGAGCAGATGAACTTATAGATAGATTGGCTTCTGCCAACTTCTTAAGTACATTTGATTTGACAGCTGGGTATTGGCAAATCAGGTTAGCTGAGGAAGCCAAACCCAAGACAGCATTTTCTACCCCTGGAGGGCATTATCAATTTGTGGTAATGCCCTTTGGATTGAAAAATGCACCTGCCACCTTCCAAAGGCTGGTGAATCAAGTCCTCACTGGGCTGGATGACTTCTGTGCAGCATATCTGGACGATATTGCTGTCTTTAGCTCCACCTGGGAGGATCACCTGGTCCACCTGAGGAAAGTGTTAGAGGCTCTGCAAAAGGCAGGCCTCACTATCAAGGCCACAAAGTGCCAGATAGGGCAGACACAGGTTGTATACCTGGGCCACCTTGTAGGTGGAGGCCAGGTTCAGCCACTGGAGAGTAAGATACAGGCCATCAAGGACTGGACTCCTCCAATCACCCAGACTCAAGTTCGAGCTTTCTTGGGCCTGACTGGGTACTATAGGAAGTTTGTCAGAAATTATGGGTCCATAGTGACCCCTCTTAATGACCTGACAAGCAAGAAGATGCCAAAGAAAGTTCAGTGGACAGCAAGCTGTCAGAAAGCATTCAATGACCTAAAGCAGGCCATGTGCACAGCACCTATCCTAAAGAGTCCAGATTACTCCAAGCCATTCATTGTCCAAACAGATGCTTCTGAGTTGGGTGTGGGGGCTGTTCTGTCTCAACTGAATTTTGATGGTAATGATCAGCCTATTGCTTTCATTAGTAGAAGGTTGACACCCAGAGAGAAAAATTGGTCAGCTATTGAGAGGGAGGCCTTTGCTGTGGTCTGGGCCCTGAAGAAGCTGAGGGCCTACTTGTTTGGCACTCACTTCACCATTCAGACAGACCATAAGCCCCTCTTGTGGCTAAATCAGATGAAGGGTGAAAACCCCAAACTGCTTAGGTGGTCCATTTCCCTACAGGGGATGGATTTTACAGTGGAGCATAGACCTGGTACTGATCACAGCAATGCTGATGGGCTCTCCAGGTATTTCCACTTAGAGCAAGAAGACTCACCTGGTCAAGGTTAGTTTATTGTCCCAAAGTTTGGGGGGGGGTCATGTAGGAGAGTAGGGTCTGCAATCCTATGATCACCCAGATTTTTGCTTTTTGCTGCACTGGTTTACGACTTTCCCTGGCTGTGGGCCTGCTAATCAGACCCACAGCCTAGCTGTTCTCTCTATCCAAATTGTACTCAGGTACTGAATTGGCACTGGGCCCTCTCCAAGTCCCTGTACCCAGGGCTGAGGTGCACCCAGAAGTCTCCCAGGGGCTGAAGCATGTATTATGCCACCCCTGGATTGACTAACTAAAACTGACACAACTGGCTGCACGACAGCTGGGGCAAGGTGGTGTACTCACCCTTTGCTTTAGATATAGTATACCTATATCTAACCCTAAAATGGACACACAGATCTCCTATCAGTCACTCCTATGGCAGGCCTTAACAATCCTGAAGGCAGAGTGCTTGGAATCGTGTGAGATGGTGCTCTGGCATGAGCTGAGCCTGTCTGCGGCTTTCGGGATCTATCCCTTAGCCGTTTCCATGATATCGCATACCATATACTCTTAAGTGCATTATAATCCTCGCGGTTAAATGCCAACTCTGGTATCGCTTTATCAAAACATGTCGAGTAAGGTGTCATACGACTTGGAATACTAACCCCTCGCCAATTCTGGCGACGGGGTTAGCATTCCACCCTTCTAGAGGGACACGACATGCATGTAACCTATAACTGGTTAAAAGTCAGACAGAGCCTTAGCATCCACAAAATGGATGCTGCCACCGAGACACAAGTCTGCCCTCCTGCTGCTGGGAGTCCTCCCAGAGCAGGAGATAAGGACAAAGGGTTTCCTGCCAGGGGCGGTGCCAGCACCGTCCCAGACAGGGTTTTGTGTATTGTAGGTAGGCAGGGCTTCAGAGGAAGGTGACTGCACGTGGCACCCCGGTGCTCACTGTGCATAGGCTGGCTTGAACCAGTTCCAGGGACACTCCAGACCCTGTGCTGGGGAAAAGCCCGCCAAGGAAGTGGGTGTAACCACCCCCCTCCTGGTCCCACCCATAGGGCAGGACCTAGTCGCGTGCCAGCCCCCTTTTCCCAGGTAAAGGTAGGGACTGGCCCCCTTCCAAATCAGATCATCTTTGGAATCAAGACACGACTTTCTACGAAAGGACTTCACGATTTCTTCCTCAAGATTCTCCCTTGTGGCTAAGGAGTAGTCACCCTGCATCCGCAGGCACCATCCAAGAACACTGCGGTCTGTTGCACGTCCTTCCTCCGGAATCCGACTGCCCAGCTCGACGAGACCCGGCTTCCCTGGCACCTCTGACCTCTACCCACCTCTACAGCACAGCTGAGAACCGTGGGTGTGACAAGACCTCGAGGGACCGGCCATCGCCAAGACTGCACGACTTCTGCACAGCAAGCCCACCGAGTAATTTCCTGGTGAGTGCTTTGGGGTCCGAGAAGCCCCCACCCTGAGCAGCTCCAGCACCGAAGAGCAGCCCCCCAGCATCTCCACGATCGGCGTGGGGCCCTTCTGCTTTCTGCTGCTCACCGCGTTGTTTGGCTACTAGCCCGCTGGCTTGTGGCCTTCCGAACGACGCCCGACGACAACACTGCTGCTGGTCTGGTTGCTCCAGACTGGCCCTTGCTTCCCTCCATCGGAGAAGTACTCTGGACCCTCCTGGTCCGGCTAAGACGCCATTTTAGGTCCACCGCGTGGGCCTTGCATTTGCCAAGACTTGTTGCCCAATCCTGGGTCCAGCGACGTCGACAGCAAGAACCTTCGTGGGACAGCTCGCACCTCCATCCTGGTCGCCGACAACGCCTCCTGGTCCGAGAGACTGCAGAGCCCAGCAGCGCCCACTCACCTGACTGCGGTGACTTCGCCCGGTGCCATCCTGGTGCCCACTTAATCACTGGCTAGTGATTCAAGAACTTGGTCCCCTCTGCTTTCAGGTTTCCTTCTTCCTTGATCCAGGCTTGGATCCATCAAACTTTTCTTCACTGGTCGCCTGCCAGCAACTTCTTCCTTCCAGGCTCCTGGTCCGGCACGAGGATTCCCGACGTCTTTTCAGACCTATGCAGCTGCAGCCCCTGGGCTAGGTAACTTCGGCACTTCGGTGTCCCAGCATAGCCTCACTATCCAAGGGTCAGGATCCACTGTCGTTTTCTCCCTACCAGGTCGGGTTCGCCCGTGAACACTAACTTTGTGAATTCTAGCTCCCATAGACTTTGTCCCGCATCCCGCGTGAGAGTGCACACTCTGCACCCGAGTCCCCTGGGCCTCCTAGTAGTAATCTAACGATTCCCTAGTCAAGTCCTAGCGATTCCAAAGCCTATTAGTACTGTTACTTACCTGCTAGCAATTCGCATTCCACTTTTAGAGTATATGGTTTTTCGTGCCCCTCGGGCATTTGTGTATAACGTGCTAACTTAAGTATTTTCATAAGAGTTTTGTTGTGTGCTTAGCACCCTGTCCTCATAAAGAGTACAGGGTTGTTGTGATTCTAATAAATACATTGTTTATTTTCATAACACTTGTGTGGTGTCCTTTCACTGGGTGTTCAAGGGGTAATGTGATGGTAAAACAGCTGGCTTAACACGCCCTCTAGAGTCTTAGCCTTAGACTGCTCGTATCCATGCTACTAGGATAGCTGGTCTATAAGGTTGACTTACAACCAATCATCAATAAGGGTTGTTTGGACTGATATATAGTGATCACTAGAATAGTGAACACTGCACATCAGGCCAACTTCTCACAGGGTGGAAAGCAGCATGAAACTTCTGCTTAATTCCCAATCCTTTCATGAGATACTCAACAACTTGCCCAATAAAATGGGGTCGGTTATCACTCCATAAAACTCGGCAAACGCCGAATCGGGGAAAGAACTCCTTTAGGAGCATATTTTCTGTAGTAAGAGCTGTATTATCTTTTGGAGCATATGCCTCCCACCATTTACTAAAGGCACAAACCACTACCAAGACATACTTTAGATTGTTACAACGCTCAAGCTGATGTACAGAAAGAAGTAAGGCCAATAAATGCACAAACATCCTTCTGAGTACGGCGCACAGGCGTGTCCAAAATAGTTTGAATATGATCTGGTGTGAGTGCACGTCCCTCCTTAGACAGGAGGGGACCTAAGTAGGTAACCTGCTGTCTACAATATTCCAATGTCTTCCGAGAGATTTTGTGATGATGAGAGGCAAGAAATGATAATAAGGACAGTGTTCCTTCTTTACACTGTTCAGGGGTATCGGCAGCCAACAAGATAACATCGACATATTGAATAAGAGCCTCCCCTTTCGGTACAGGAAAAGAATCAAGCTGCCTTTTCAATACCTGACTATAAATGTTTGCACTCTCTGTATACCCTTGTGGAGCTCTACAGAATCTGTGATCTATTATTCAAAGTAAAGCCAAACAAATTACGGCTGTCAGGATGAATAGGTATTGAAAAAAATGCATTCTTTAACCACTTCGACGCTAATGACAAAGCCAGCTCGTCATGGGCGTTACCTGCCCTGCGCTCATGACGAGCTGGCTTTGTCACAAACAAGCCATTTACTACTTTTTCAGCGCACAGCAGGTAAACGCGGTAGCGCTGAAGCAGTTAAATCTATGACACCAAATGTAGTGGCAGTAGGAGGAACCATATAGTAAGAAGTGTTGGGATGTCAGAGACTACCAGGTATTGGCCACTACGATTTTGTTAACTTCTCGTAAATCAATAATAAATCTGAACATTTTCTTGTCAGTATCTTTTTTCAAATAAGGAAGAATAGGGCTATTACAAATGTTATAAGGGACTTCTTCCACAACCCCCACTCAGATCAAATCCTGAACAATGTGTATTAATGCTTCTTCGCCTTCCCGAGATATTTTATATTGGGGCAGTCGAGGCAATGAAGCACCTTCCTTTACTTGAATATGTACTGGTGGGATAACCATTTGTCCCACATCGGTATCTGATGTAGCCCATAAAGTGCTAGGTAAGGGTGGCTGAGCGATATCCTCCTATATGGGACAAGACCTCTAAACCATTGGATAGTTATCATTTAAAATAACATGAACACCTTCTGGGGAACAACATATTGTAGCACGAAAATATTTGAGCATATCGATACCCACAATATTATGCGGCGTGGTAGGGGAAAGTAAAAATGGACATTCTGCAGTGAATTTACCAAGACTAAATGCAAGCGGCTGTTACAGTGGGCTAAGTGTAGGTGTCCAATCTAATCCTATCGATGTTATCATTGTGCCAGGCAGGGAAGTCCTAGGAACCAATATTTTAGACAGAGCACTATGAGTAGCTCCTGTATCAACCAGAAACCGATCAGTAGTGCCCAAAACATTTGCATCAACTTAAGGACCTTTCTGATCTACTTGGACCTCAACCGGTTCCTTACCCCATCCTAGGCATTCCTATGCATAATTAGAATCCCCAAGACCATCAGCCAAATTATCTGACATTTGATATGGATTTAGTCTATTAAATGGTATTAGAATAATTTGGTCCATGTTCTACTGCCTCAAACCTGGGACGATTTCCTATTCCTCCCCTTTGTCCTGAATTCCCTGGGACTCCTCTCATGCTTCCTCTACCCCGCTGAAACGGCTGATCTCGCAAAAGGGGGCACTCAGAACGCCAATGTCCAATCTCTTTACAATAAGCACACTGATCAGAAGACAAAGTTGCTCGAGAGAAATGTGGTACACCAGTGGTATAAACTGCACGTCCGCCTCTACCACTACCTCTGAATGGTGGACCATATACTTGAGCCAACATAACTTTTGTCTTTAAATCCTTAGCCTTCTTATCCTCTTTGACTTTTGCTTCCAATTCCTGACGCTCATAATATTGGGTCATAGTCAAAAGGGAGACTGGGGAAGACGTAGTTCATGAACTCTCACTGGCCTTTAGGCAACTAGCTATTTCTGTTTGGAACAAATTTGTCACCTAACAGATGCTTACCTGTGTCATCTGTCAATGACTGCCAACTAAAATCATGGAATGTCTCATCAAATCATGTAAAGAAATCAGAAACTAACTAATCCGCTTACTGTTTACAAGACGCTAACGTTGTCCAATCTATTGTCTTAGGGGGCATGAGAGTTTTTAACTGAGTCACAATAGCTTTGGGAAGATCTAATATCTCCTGTTGTGGTTTTTGTGCAGGTTCCCTAGCTACATCTATTTTTTCTAAATCCACCCAAGTATCACCATATTTATTTTCCGAATTGTTCGCCACATATCAGGGGGGCAAAATAAGTCCAAAAAACATATCAATATCTGGCAGGGTCATAGAGCAGGAGCTAATAGCTCCTTCCACTTCTTCATAAAAAGCTGCCGGATTTTTCAGTAGATCAGGCAAAGCAGCTTTAAAAGCCATAACATCTGCTCTACTCCAAGGGGTATGGACCCAATTATAAATAAAATATTCCTTTGCATCATCTGAAGTTTTATCGTCATTTGTGCCCATACCCTTTGGGGAAACATACAGACGCGCAGCTTCACGCATCGGTTTTATCGTAACCACAGTATCACTAGGGTCATTGTCTGTCCCCAAAAAATCTTCTTTTTGCACAGGGGTCTGAACTGTTTGTACAGTATGAACTTTACCAGCTGATTTTTGGTCCGCTTTTCCACGTTGTGTATCATGTCTTAATTTAACTACTCGCCTAATTAGCTCAGGTATATTTGAAAAAAGGAAAGTTCCATCACTTAATTGTTTATAATCAAAATTGATATCCTTAGGCTCTAAGCTTTTATAAACATTTCTATACCCAAGTATTATCTCCCAGGTAAACTTCTCTGCAAAATATAACTGCTTTAAATCCTTCCACTGCTGAACCATTGCTACAAGATCTGGAGCAGAAGTAGTCCCATGAATTTCTTTGCGAGCAGTGTATCTGATATTGGCTTTTTCATCAACAGTCAAAATAGAGCGAGTGTGCCTCCCATCTTGCTTATCTGTGTCTTTCTCGTCTGAAGAAAGATGTTCTTCATCAGAAAGATCTTTCTCAGGGGCAGAGGGAAATTTATACGGGGGTGGAGGTCGATCTAATAAGATGGAATCATCCTGAGGTTTATTAAGTATGGGATAAATGGGTCGCCTAATAGGGTACTGGCCAGTTATCTGTAAACGACTCTCCCTTTCCTCTTCGT
Source organism: Lissotriton helveticus (assembly GCF_964261635.1). Taxonomy (NCBI): domain Eukaryota; kingdom Metazoa; phylum Chordata; class Amphibia; order Caudata; family Salamandridae; genus Lissotriton; species Lissotriton helveticus. The sequence goes on along the minus strand of NC_136061.1, from coordinate 379,746,844 downwards.
TTTTTATTTCCTTAATTTCCTTATATTTCAATTCCAATGCTTTTTGATATACGGTTTTACGCTGGGCTTTTTCTGCTATAGGTTCTTCTTTCCTCACTCTCTCTTGCACTTCTTTCTCCCACATTTGTACACAATCACTCATATCTTGTCGACTCTTACGTTTAAACAAACACTGCTCTACATACTGAATCTTTATAAAGTCGAATGACCCAGTCACAGGCCATCGTAAATCAGGATCCCTTTTCATATATTTGTTCCACAGTGTACTATACATTATGGAAGAAATACTGTATTTAATGTACAAATGCCTAGTAGGTGTCCCCCCACCGGAAAAAGCACTATGGCTACAAAGACAAGGGTCTCCTCGTGCAGGACGTCTCCTTAGCAACATTCCATTCTTCTGTCAAGACCACTCCAGCGGGCAGTCATATCTCCGATGAGGATCCACGTCGGGCGCCAACTGTGGAAATGTGCCTTTTTAAGGGGCACACCGGTGCAAGGTTCACCCTTAGCTTGTCCACGTGTCCTTAAACCAACAAAATAGAGATTGACACGGAAGCCGGACTACAAAATAACAAGTTTATTCACTCATGAGTGAGACCACGTCCATACAACACCCTCAAGTGTTCCAGGAGGTAGTGGCTTGAATACACAGACCATGGTGCTTATATACTGAGTTTTCTGCACTGGTAGGCATGTGGATACAAATAGAAGGTACAGGCCTAAACAGGAATAGTTACCAACAAACATGGGAAGATGGGAAATCACCAGGGGTCATATGTAGGTAATCTGCATTTACCGATTCTAAAATACAAAATTTTACCGATTCGGTATTTTAGAATCGTTAAATGCTGAGTAGGAAAAAAATCGCGAAATTTTTACCGAATCGGTAAAATTCGGTAATTACCGATCCAGTATTTACAGATTTGGTAATTCCCATTCATTCCTATGGGCCTGGAGGCCCCTAGAAAGGAATGAGAATTACCGATTCGGTAAATACCGAATCGGTCATAGGGGGAAGACTTACAAGGGTGGCAGGGTGTCACATTGACACCCTGTTGCACCCCTGAATAGTGCATGGGTGCACATGTGGCACACATACATGCCCTAAGGGCATGTATGTCTGTCACATGGCACTTTTGGAAAAGCACAAATTTCCTTTTTAAAAGATTTTCGATATCTACCACCAACTTGTAGTTGGTGGTAAATACTGAATCCTTAAATGAAAAATGCACTCACTTGAGTGCTCCATACCTTAGGGATTCGGTAATTTATTGCATCGGTATTTAAGAATTCGGTAATTTACAGATTCCTTAAATTACCGTTCAGTAAATTACCGAATCCTTAAACCTGCCTCCTACATCTCAAATGCCCAATACCGGTCGGTAACGGCCGAAATTCGGTAATTTCGGATGTTACCGACCGGTATTGGGCTACCTACATCTGGCCCTTAGTCAGCAAAGTGGGAGGGCGAGCAGGAGTGCTTATGGCAACACTAAGAGATTGACAGTTGAGTCTGAGACCAGGTGTTCTGGCAGCTACAAACTCTTTAGCATGCATATTGCTTTTAGCTGAGTCAGGAAGTTAACTGAGATAGACAGCACAGGCAGGGAAAAGATGAGCAGCAGAGGATGGGAGAATTACATAGCTAACAAAATGGATGCCACAGACAAGATGGCTTCAGGTTATGCTAACAGAAATTATTTTCTATTTCCACACCAGCATCCAAGGTACTTGTATGTGGAGGCTCTGGACAGTCGGTGTTTGATGAAAAAGTACCATGTTCCAAGTCTATTTTTTTGGCGTCAAAAGATCACCAAGTTAGTCTTCTCGAAATTTACTGTCATGCTGTTTGTGGTGCTGTGTGCAAATAAGACGTTTATCAGCCTTTGCAGGCCCGCTCGTATTTGCGAGCCAGATTTAATTAGGGCAAGCTATTTTTAGATCCTACTCGCCCTTTCTGATGAGTAGGAAGAGAAACTGACTTTTGACCTCTGTCTCTGAAAGCATAGCACATGTGACAAGATAGCAAGATTTAAAGGCATCTTTGTGGCTCACAAAGTGAATGAGCAATAAAAATGCCTTTAAATCTTGTTATCTTGTCACATTTGCTCACAGAGGTCAAGTTCATTACAGTTAGGTCGAGTATTTTTTTTAAGTTACTAGACCTGCAGGTCTATTCACAATTTTTAGATTTTTCGAGCCCTGCTTTGTAGCCCCCTTGCTGTTTGGCTCAAGAGGTTGACATCTTTAGCGTAAAGAAGGGAAGTGCTTTGACTGTGACCCAGTTTTGGCACGTTACTGATGACCGCGTCCAGGGCAGGTACGAAGTCGCTCATCAATAAGTTAAAGATGGCAGGCAGGAAAAGGCACCCTTGTTTGACTTCTTGCTCTATCCTGATCTCAGTGGAGACTGTTAAATTAATGTCAAATTTGACTCTGTTCCATGTTTTTGAGTAGAGCAATAGGATGCCTAGGAGCAGCGGTTCGGTAATACCCCTGTTTTTGAGTTTTGACCAGAGAAGATCCCATTGGACATGATCGAAGGCCTTTCTGTAATCTACAAAACAGCTGTAAAGAAGTTGTTTTTTCCATATCTCTTTTCACACTATCATGTTGATTGCTACCATGTTATCCGTGGTGCCCAACATGGGCCTAAATAGAGTTTAGTTAAGAGAGATCAGGTGTTTTCAGCACGTCCATGCTTATAGGTCTTCCAGTAATAGGGAAGCAAAGTATTTAGCTTCGACGTCCAGGTGAGCAATGAGACAATAGTTCTCAGTGTTCACTACTGGGCCTTTTTTCGCAGGATTGATCCTTGCCTAGAGGGATGGACAGTGTCTCTAATGAGGCAAGCTCTAAACAGTCTTTCCAACATGTGTGACCAGAATTCGTTATCCAGATTGTAAACTGAGGCGGGGATACTGTTTGGTCTGGGTGCACCATCAGCTCTGCTTTTTTCATTAAGATGGCCATCCGCTTAGCCTTGATGGTTAATGCTAGATGGTGTGTTTTATCTTTAACATTCTCCAAGATTCTTGGATTTTGGCCAATTATGAAGTGCAAGTCTTGAATGTTTGGGGGGGCTAAATGTAGTTTGGTACATGGTGCTAATATGGTGAGACCAACTGTCTGCAGTGACGTTATTTCCTTTGTGTCGAGGAGAAGCATTTTCATTGTTTGGTCGATTTATTATAATCCAGAAGGCTTTAGAATTTTTTGTTTGGCAAGCCAAGAATAATTCTAGTTGTAATGCTTTCTCAAGCGTCTTTTGTGCTTGCCAGATGGAACATTTGTATATCCCACAAAAGTTATTAATTTCTTCCAGAGAGAGTGTTTGATTCAGTTTTTTACAGTCTGATCTACTTTTGTAAAGCTCATTTCAAGATTTTGACGTCTTTTGTAAACCATGGTAGCGTTAAACTGGTATGGGGGCGAGGGTTTCCATAATGAATATTTCAAGGCAGTTTCCATCAACCATTTAATACGCTTCCAGTTCTGATGAAGGCTTCTTGAGCCGATTGTCTCTAAAGTCATGAGGGCCTCAGTCTGATGGTCTAAGAACAGCCGCTGGTGCATGTGTGTGCTTTCACAGCTTATTTAGATGGCAAAGGATTTTACATGGCTTATCAACAAAATTGAACAAAACGTGTAGTCTAGGACTGTCTGGATGTTATGTGGAAAATGGGTATAATGGGCTGGCTGGTCGTCCGGATAGCGACCATTTAAGGTACACAGATGCATGCCCTCCAAAACGGCTAGCAGAGCCTGTCCTGTGGAGTGAGTTCTTTGAGGTGGATTGATCTGCAGGGGTATTAGCCACTGTGAGTTCGCTAATGCAGTAAAAGGATTTCAGACAGGGTTATCCATTACATTTAGGTTAAAATTGCCAGTCAATAGTAGATGGTTGTTTGGATGAGTTAGTCTAATATCAGCGATTGGGAGCGCCAAACCTTTGATGATTTGCTTCTTTTCCCAGGCTGCCGAGGGATCTTGTACCCAATTTTTGATTAAGACACATAGAAAGTTGTGGTGGCTGGAGGCGTATGGGAGATGGGGGTCTCTTGTTCGAGCCTTGATTCCTGGATGCATTTGATATAGTGTGATGTTAAAAAAGATTTTGTATGTGGGTCTATTAGAGTGTTTTCAAGCCCCGTCATATTCCAGGACAATAGACTCATGGGTTTGGGCTCTTTCTTCTTATTCGAGGTTAAGGGTGCATGCATTTTGTGGTTAAGTCATTTTGTCAAGGGATCTGTCAAAGTGGCGGCCAACCAGCCTCAGTCTATATAATGATTTTCCAGTACCGGGGGGATAAATTTGCGGAGTCCTCATTCTTGTGTGTTTTAGAAATGATCAAACCTTGATTAAGGTTGGTCTCAGTTAAATGAAGGGGACCTACTGCGTTTTTAAGAAATGTTGAAGTGCGTGGCATTTGTTGCCACTCACTACGGTTATTATTATTTGCTGGTTGGCGAGCAGCCTGTTTTGAAAGGCGTTCTGGGTCTTGCTGAGAGAGAGAACAAGGATATTGGTCCTTCACAGGCAGTGTAGTCAGAATCCCCCATTCCTCTAGAAGAGTGTGATTTTCATATATGCTGTTGGTTGCTAAAAGAGTAGTCCAAGTCACAACAGTTGCTTCTTTTTGGGGGAGTGAGATTGAAGGAGTGAATTGGATACTCTCGATTTCTGTGGAGTTTAAGTGTCGAAGTTTAGGGTGAGAAGCTAGGAGTTTGACTATATTCCCCCTATTCAGAATGTGGTTTGGTCCTTGACAGATATATTCTGGTTGGAAGATTGTTGTTGGAGTGGCGGGTGGTGGTAATAAATTGATTTCGGTTTGGGCCACGGTTATATTGGACAAAGGTGTTATTGAGGTCAGCTGTTTCATGCTTGTTGTCCCTTTGTTCTGTTGTTTGCTTGAGTGTCGATGCCAGCTTTCGGGCAGTTTGGGTGATCCCGTTTAGAACTTGTCTAGACTGTATCCTACATGGCTAATCCCGTTTAGAGCGTGGCTAGATTTCCCAGGGTAGGGGCAGCCTGGACCTTGTTTAGTGAGTGATCATCAGTGCGTTGGGGCTCCTGGAGTGGAATGGGCTGTTGTGGAATGGTGGAAATTTGAGCTATGATCTCTGTGGTGTCCAAACCGTATCTTGAAATTAGGTTAATTTGGTGGGGTGCTAAATGATATTTTCAGTGCCCCTACCTAGCGAGATCTTACGTGTATCTGGAATTTGTTTGGACTCCCTACTTGGAGCGGAGAAAAAAGCTCTTTATCTTGGCCGCATAGTCTGCCGCCTTCTTAATTTTGTCTTGTTTTTAGGTCGAGCATAGCAGCAGCACGCATGCGCTGCTTGCTCTGCAAGGCATGCTGTATTAAGGTATGTTGAAGTGTCACCCACTCTCCGCCCATATTTGTCATTGGCTTTGTGTCATTGTCCTTCTTAAATGGTGGCTTCTGATTCGTAAATGGGCTTGTTAGTCCCGCCTTGGTGCCGCCTTGTCTCCATTTGTTTAGTTAATTAATTTATAGAGCACATGGTTACACCACTGGTGTGTCCCCGCACTGAGAGCTAACTCTGAGAGAACAGATTACAACGTACCAGGTCTGTAAAGGTGTGTGGCCATTTCAGGTCCTATCCTTGAATGGGTTGTGTAAACAGACAAGTCTTTAGCTGTTTACGAAAACTGTTTTCACATGGTTCAATTCTTAAGTTCATCGGAAGGCCAGCTCTGAGTCACACCAGACTCCGAGGCCTCCTTGATGGGTTTGAATTTCTACTTTTTGTATTAGGTTAAGTGTCAATAAGTTCCTGCATATTGTATTCACTTCTGGGTTATGTTTATTATCGAAATGTATATTAAGGTCTCCTTGTACCACAACATTTTTGTGTCGTAAATAGGTCTAAAAAAATCCACTCGAACGCTCGCATATGAGCTAAATTTAACGAGGTCGAGTAGCTTTTAGGTCCTACTCGCCCTTTCTGGCGAGTAGGAAGACAAATAAACGTTTGTCCTCTGTCTGTGAAAACGGAGCAAATGTGACAAGATAATAAGATTTAAAGGCATTTTTATTGCTCACAAAGGTAATGAGCAATAAAGATGCCTTTAAATCTTGTTATCTTGTCACATTTGCTCCGCTTTCGGAAACGGAGGTCAAGTAGGTTGGAGTTTGGTTGAGGAGATTTTTCAAGGTACTAGTCCTGCAGGACTAGTACAATGTTTTGGATTTTTTAAACCCTGGTAAAGCTGGGTGTACTATCTTCTCTTCTAGACTTCTAATGAATTGAGATGAAGGACCTGGCAGGCGCTAAATTAGCAGTCCCACTAAGGTGTTGTCGTCCGCTGCTGCTAGAGTGAATAGAAATGCTTTGCAGTTTTCAAGGTCTGCTACTTTTATCTCACACTTCAGTGTTGATTTATATATTATGGCGATACCGCCACCTTTTTTCCCTATACTGTCCTGCCTTAATAGTTTTTATTCATAGGGAATTGCATCCAGAACATCTGGAGTGAAGTTTTCGTTAAGCCACGTCTCGGTCAAGAAGAGAACATCCAGTGCCTGTTCCATAAGTAGGTCATGGATCCCATATTTTGCTTGGTTAGGGACCGACAGTGTAGTAGGGCTAGGTGCATCTTTTCATTGTTCTTACTCAGTCTAGGAGTTAGGGGTGTATCGCAGTGCTTGCATTTTGCTTCCATATTATCAACATTTATGGTATGTCTACGTAATGTGTCTGTAGGTTTGGCTAGCCTGCGTAACTCCTCTCCTGAGTCTCTAATCCTCCCCTGCCGCCCTGGAAGATCAGGGGTTCTGGCCCCTAGGCCTGTTCGGGCGCAAACGAGCTTGCCTTTGGCGCGCCGGCTGCGCACATCCGCTGCGCGGTCTCATACACATCGGCTTAATCTAGGGGATCGGGTGGGAAGTCCCCTGACCGGAAGTGCTGTGCAGAACGATTAGGCCACGCCCTCCATACAAGCGGCCCGGGGTGGGCGGCATTCAGGTAGTAGACTTGTGCAAATAGCAAACAGTGCAGCAAGACAAATAACACTTAAGAACACAACAATTCTAAAATGTATAAAAGTGATTTAAAAATGATCTCACGTGCACACACGCTGGCTCTCTCACCCGAGTCAAACTCAGCGCGGTCGCGAACACATCTGCTTAATCTAGGGAATCGGGCGGGAAGTCCCACCCCCGACCGGAAGTGCTGTGCTGAACGGGAATTAGAATGTCCTTTTCCAAAGCCCATATTCGCTTACAAAAAGAATCAGAGCATAGGCCAACAATTGGTTCGTGCAGATGTGCGAATACAAAAACCGAAAAGTGATCTACTGACCAAGTGGGGCCTCAAACCGATCATTGGTCACCACAGATGTGGAAACTGTGCATCATGTGACACTGCGATAGAAGGAAGTGAATTTATCCACAACAACATCAAATGGAATAATGTAGGTTTTTCGAATTGTCGGACACGAAATGTTGTGTATGCGATCATATGTCCTTGCGACAAAATTTATATTGGTAAGACCAACCAACAAGTAAATACTCGCATTACACAACACAGATCAAGACTAAAAAACAAGGTGGCTAATGCACCTATGGTGCAGCACTTCATAGAGACTGACCACCGAGAGACAGATTTCAAATGGACAGTACTATACAGCATCAATCAAACTAGGTGTCCGCCTGATACTGAGAAAGTGCTACTAACAAAAGAAGCGTATTTAATCTTAAAATTCAACAGCACCCAGAGTGGGTTAAATACACTATCAGAGGTCTCCCGGCTGTAAAATCATCAATTGCTGAAAAATCTTTTTTGCGAAATTTTAGTGGCTGCTGTTGGTATAGTGCCCTGTGCGAGTCGAAATCGAAGAGAGTCTCATTTAAATGACAAACATCTTTACAAAAACATCAGGCGGTAACCTGACCCGACAGAACTACGTATCCCAGCATTCCATGGTCACGTGACCAAAAACCATAACCAATGCCCACAGCAACATGGATGTTGTTGCCAAAACGCCAGTTGCAACGAGCCAGATAAAGCGTGCTGAGGACTCCTGAATCCAAATAAACTCCCGTTTTTCCAAAGGTAAGAACCAGTTGTTTTAAACAGATTACCAGACGTAGAGACATGCGAGTGCAGGACATTCACTAATGCACACTGTTTTCACTCACTAGAATGATGTGGAACCGTGCCGCCTTCTAAAGGGACCAGATCCCCGCCCATCGAGGGACGTTTCCCTCGTAAGGTACTTCGATCGAAACCGTTTTAAGTTACAACACAGGCTCATGATAAATAGACACACAAACGACTTTCTCCTTTCATACAGGGACAACAACGCACTGAAAACTAAAATCCAGTCAGCCACAGACCTAAAAGTTAAAAAGAAAAAAGAAAAGAGATTAGACGGAGACAGACGCCGAAAACAACGACGCTGCAAGCAGGTATGAAAGACACATATCGGACAACAGTGAAGGGACCTCACAAGGACCACCACTCCAATAGAGCATAATTTTTTTACAGAGTCCCCAGAGATACAGAAAATAAAATAAAAGGAAGCTGTTGAACCACTTGGATCCAGCTACACTAACGCTACAGGTACACTATTGCCACAGACTGAGGCTTAGGATGGCAAAATGGGTCAGAACAATAAAACTAAGATGTTGTTCTCCAATTTCTCTTTTTTTGCACAACATCTCTAGATATAGAAAAGAAAGAAGTGACAAGGCCCTGATGAGACCCCGTTTATTGATTTAACGGGTCGAAACGTGTCGGAAGTAAGAAGGCTACAAAACACACAGAATTTATTGTGATATTATATTGATTGATTTATATCCACTAGCCTTCTTGTAGACTCTTTGTCTTTCAAAGAACTATCATCATTTTCACCATTTGATATATGCTACAACTGCAAATAATGTGCAAAGTTCTTCTTTAATTTTTCTTCATGTTTGTTTTGTATGATTTAATGTCTTTTGAAAATAATGTGTTGTTATTTGTGAATTTTTACATTTGATTGAATTGTCATATGTCTCGTGTGTTTCTCATACATACAACAATCTTTTTACTTGAATGAATAATAAAGTAAAAGGCCAAATTAATTAAGCCCACATAATCAGAAACAGTCCTGATTATTGTTGTTCCAATAATAAGTTGAAAACAAAGGTGTGAGGGTCAATTTGTATGTTGATGGTGCTGAACGATTATGCCACGCCCTCCAAACAAGCGGCACTCAGCCGAGATGGACCGTGGCGGGCGGCAATCTGGTAGTAGACTTATACAAATAGCAAACAGTGCAGCAAGACAAATAACACTTAAGAACACAACAATTCTAAAATGTTCAAAAGTGATTTAAAAATAATCTTGCACGCACACACGCTGGCACTCTCACCCGAGTCAAACTCAGCACGGACACATCCGCTCCCCCCCCCCCCCCGACCAGAAGTGCTGTGCTGAACGATTAGGCCACATTTGTTGCGGCCTATAATGACTGGGCCTTTTACTTGATGGGTTACACGGCCCGCATTTTGAGGAATTTGCATAATGAACGCTGCGCTCGCTTTAGGGACACAGCGATCATTTTCAATTTTAATTGTATTAATTGTTCATGTTGAGCGCTGCGTCCACTTCTGGGACACCGCGCTCTGTTTCTCTTTTTTTTACTTTCAGAGTGAGCACGTTGCCCCCTTCTGGGACACCGCACTCGGTTTCTTTCTTAATTGTTTTACTTTAGAACTAAGCCCGCGCCGCTACAAGGATACTGCGCTCGGTTTCTTTCTTTATTTTTGAACTTTAACACTGCGCCCGGTGTTAAAGTTACTAAAAAAAACAAAAAGAAACGAAGCGCGGTGGCCTTGTAGTGGCGCTGGGCTCAGTTTTAAAGTTAAACAAACATTTGCAATGCAATAGGTCTCACATTTACACGAATTTAGGCTATTGGCATTGTCATGTACAATGTCAATAGCTTATTCTTGCGTAACTGCAAGACCTATTGCATTACAAAAGCTTGTTTATTTTGTTTTCTTAGGGTTTTCCCTTGTGCTTAGTAACTTTAACGGCGGGGGAACTGGAGGAGATTCTGGTTACATTTCCTGCCATGCTTGATGAATTGAGTACTGGAATTGCTTTTTGACTTACATCTGCGTTCGTATGGTGTTTTAGTATATCATCGCTAATTGGAGAGTTTGGGCACAAGGGTGCAGGATGGACTTCTACTTTAAGGTCTATCATGTTATTAAGGAGCCGCCTTGATTGCGGAAGCGGTGTTGGTATCAACGTTTGTGTCGATGGTGCTGGGCATAAATGATTTGTTAGTGTCGTAGGCAGTTTAGAACTAGGCTGAGCCACCTTATGCTTGTCAATCAGTTTAGATTCCTGGAGTAGATCTCTGAATATTGCTGGTAGGGAAACTAATTTGTCTAACAAGATTGCACAGTCACAGTCTTGAGAATTGTGTTTATTAATACTCAATGGTGTAGGGGTGCTAGACTTTCGAGTGTTAGACATCAAATTGCTAACCGTGGTGTTCAGTCACTCAAAGCTGTGGTGTACAGATGATGTATTCTGAGCTAGTGCCTTTAACAGGGAGATTTGAATGTCAAATTTATTTGATTTCTACTCCAAGTCTCTGACTGTAGCTTCTAAGGTGCTTAACAGTTGTTGTCAGGCCCTTATGTTGAAAGGTGAATTTAAACTGCCATTTTGGGTTGGCGATTCAACGCAAATCTGTTGATAAATGATTGTTCGTGCGAGAGAGAGACTAGAGAGGTGGAAAAGGGATCATTCTCAGGAGAAACTGATGACTCGATGACGGGCGGATTTAAGTTTACGAAACTTACTGCAGTTTGTTGTAAACAGAGTCTTTAAGATTGTGAGAAAAGGGGTTCAGATGATGAAGCGACCTCGCGGGTAACAAATTTAATGCAACTTTTTGGAGCTATGAGAGGTGTCGAGTTGGCACTTAATTTTAGGCGTGACTGTGCTACCTTAACAATTTGGTGAACATTTTGTGCTTGCGTTTGAGAAATTGGGGAGAATCTAGGCAGTTGCTGTTCTGTTAATTTGTTTGAGGTTGCTTGGCAGAAATGGGAAGAGGGTCGCAGATCTGTTACCTTTGGAATGTTTATCATATGATTTACACAATTCGAAGCACATGCACCTCAAATCAAATTACAGTATGATACATTATATCAAAGTATCATGACACAACACAAGGACGTCTGTATCTTCTCATGTGTTTTTGTATTCTATCTACTTCTTTTCGCCACTTCTTTTAGCCATCGCGTTACGTCGCAAATGGGTAATACCTCTACGGCTTCCTCAGGGCTTTCAATTTCAATGAGATTCAGCAATTAGTGCCTCCTAAAATCGAGATCAATTTTGGAGGTCAGTTTCAAACATCCTTTATGAAATAATTGTCTCAGTTTTGGCCATTGACTTCAAAGTATTTAACTCAATGTAATAAATTGTTTGTCTCACAATTTATAGCTTGTATACCCAAGCCGAGTTGCTCTATATTCAGGTCCCAAATCGAGGTTACCTGTTTCCGTGTTGCTGCTGGCGTTCGCCTTGCACCATTACCCGAATTACACTGCAACGCGAACGCCAGCAGCAACGCGGAAACAGGAGGCGGAAAGCAGGGAGTGGAGACACAGAGATATAAACAACAGCCTCCAGCGGCTCTGCAAACCTGTGGACTTCACATTAGCATCAGCATCAACTCTGATCCGGTTGCCTGGGATGCTCATTAGCTATAGCTCCGGCGCTCACTCCTCAGGCTCTCCTTCCCATGAGCTCGGACTCACGGCTCTGGTGTATGTACACTCAACTTATTTTGAAGAGTATGGCACCTGTGTGTTTGTCTATATCATTGTTATTTAGCCTGTGCTGCTTCATATAATAATGACCTAGAAGATAATGGCTACTTCTCAAAACATTGAAAACAAAAGACATCATCAGCAGGGCCTCTAAATTTATGTTGCTCAGTTACCAGTCACAGTTTGTTTTCACCAGTGTAATTTTCAAAAAGGATAATTCACCATACAAACTGGTGATATGGAACATATGAACACTGCAATCCTTGTGTGTTTGCCTCTGTGTGAGCGAGAGCGCGAAAGAGATTGCAATCCAATCACATCTTGGCCCCCAGTCAGTATGGGTTCAGAAAGGGGCTAGACACAATCGAAAAGTGCCTTAATCTTCACCTCATCTTGGCTAAATGTAAATATGTGAAGGACACCTCTACCCACCTGGCATTTATGGATCTGACCAGCGCGTTTGACTTTGTGTCACGCTCTAAGCTGTGGGATATTTTAATAAATATGGGAGTCGACGCGCGTCTGGTGTCCTTTTTGAGGCTTCTCCATCATGTTCGTTCTACTTCAGTGAGGGATGGCAATGTGGGAGAATGCTCAGAGTTGTTTAGCATTAAGCGCGGGGTGCTCCAAGGTTGCGTCCTTGCCCCAAACCTATTTCTCCTTTATAACAACAACTTGGAGAATACTTTAGTCACGGTTGGGGTTGACGTCCCGCAAGTTGAGGAAAAGGCTGTGCCAGCGCTACTCTATGCGGACGACGCAGTCCTTCTGGCAAGGACTGCGAGCGGCCTACAAAAACTCATTGCCAGCTATGTCAGCTATATGAAAGACCTGGGGCTGGAGCCAGATTGTTAAGAAAACATACGTAATGATTTGTGGCCCCAAAAATACCAACTCCTGCAGTCTGAAAATAGAGGGCAAAAAGTTGGATAGGGTTAGTTCCTTCTGTACTTAGGCCTGGAATTCGACGAAGGTTGTACGAGGCATACCTGCATAAAAAACAGAATAACATGATTTACGCGTGCTGTTGGTACTACTTTTTCCCTTGTTACATCCATAGGTAAAAAGCCCATAGCCCCAATCTTAGAGATTTATATTCGTAAATGTATACTGATTTTAACATATGGCGTGGGCATCTGGGGATTTAGGGACATACTTCCTATGCAATCAGAGGAGAATATATTTTGTTGCAGAGTTCTAGGAGTTCCCCCTTCCTCGCCGCACTTCTCCCTCTATCTGGAGCTGGCCTCGATTATGTTCAGGATACAAAAAATGCGCTTCCCTAGCCACCTGGAGTTCAATCTGGGCAAATGAAGAAGCTGATCTCAATCGGGCAATTATCAGAGACTCTCTAAGTTGTACTTGAGGCCCCTCTATCCCCTGGCTCCAATATTTCAAAACCTGCCTCATGGAACTTGGTTGTGCCTCATTGTTTGAGCACCCAGATTCTATTGTAAAGGGGATCGTCAGAGGGTTTTGGATAGTTTCCGAAAGCACAAAGGACTGTCCAGAGAATTGCTTGAAGTATCTAAATCCTCTGTTAGGAATTATCGTCTTATACAAGTACCTCCCTCGATTGCCCTGTATCTTTTATATGTAAACAATGTGCATGAAAGGAATTTGTAAACAAGATTTAGGTTGGGGTCATTCAGCTGGTTGATATGCTTGCCCCTAGGCCAGTATTCTTCTGAATCTTTTGTCATTTGTCCTTGTGATGAACACTCGTGCCAAACCATATTACATTTTGCATTTTTCTGTCAATTTTATCTTCCATTTATAAGGACATTTTTAATATCTATTTTACGCAGGCACAAATTTTCTAAGTGTAAAGCGACCCCGTTTTTCTCCAGCAACTCAATGATCGTTATGTTTGTTTTGCCTGTGTGAGCTTTCTACAGTGCACTCTAGCAAAGAGAAGGAGCATGCTGTTTTGATATCAATGCACTTTACTAGTTTCTGTATATAACGTATTTGTATTACTTCTAAAACGTTTACTGCTGCTGCTAACTCATTTTTATGACTGATTTCAACATTTAATGCCATTGGATAATATTTGCTGCTATTTTTGGATCTAGTCTATTTGCACCATCACCTTAGTTACGATCAAATTACTGTTTTTGTTTGTGGTCGCATTTATTTTAAATGGAAAATGTGATTGTAACTTTTTGAGATGTGTTTGATTTAAAAAAATGTTGTTATTATATGTATCTTTTATGACCTGTCTTCGTAAAGTGGAATAAAGAAAGAGTTGAATTGAATTGAAAGAGTTTGTGAGAAACGAGCTGAGAAAGAGAACGATATGAGTAAGAGAAGGCAGTGTGTGGGAGGTTAAGTATGTGAGATGGGCAAGTAGGTGAGATTTGAGAGTATTTGATAGAGGGAATAGAATGCGTTTGTGAGAGTAGAATTTCATTGAGAGGTGAAGTTAGAGAGTATGAGTGAATGTGGGTTTCTAAGAGGAATGTGTGGGAAAGGAAAGAGGGCACTTGAGAGACGGGCGTGAAAAGATTAGACTAGAAGATATATCAATGCAAGAGGACAGAATGAAGTGTATGAGAGACAATAGTGAAATGTCTGTCAGAAAGAGAAATGTGTATGCTAAGCTTGAGGAAAGTGATAATGATAGAGCGGGACTTCAAAGAATGTACTGAAATGGGTGCATGAATGAAAAGTGTGAGAGAGGACGGTGTGTGAGATAGAGAAAGTAAAAGGCTTGTGTATGTAAGAAAAGGTAACGGATGAATGAAAAAAAGAGTTCAAGAGAGTAATTGTGAGAAGAGAGGTTCAGAGTAACCAAGGGAAGGGAATTAGGGAGGGTACTGTGGGTGAGGAGATCTGGAACAGAGAGAACAACTTGTTATCACTAAGTTTCTGGATATACGTGAAACATCAATATGTACATATGTATATACATATTACCTACTGGCGGTCGCCAGTAGGTATATATAGTTAGGATTTTTTTCCTATGGGATTTTTGAAAATTCTATGTCGAATAACTTTGGCGTTTGAGGACGGAATTGGCTGAAATTTTCAGGAAAATGGAAAATTTTGTTTCTGAGCAGCCCCTGAAAATTTCGGGGGGTTTCGTCAAGGGGGGGGCCGAGAAAAAAGGGGGGTCCCAAAACGCGTTTTTCCCATGCAATTTTCCATAGGGCGGTTGGACTCCCTTTTAGCTCGAACGGCTGAATGGATTTCAACGAAACTTGGCAAAATTGTAGATATTGTTTGCCCGATGTGCCTTTGCTAGGTCTCAATATATGTGCTCCAGTGGATTTTGATAAATTAACGTTCAAAAAAATATATATATCTGTGACAGCGTCCCGGTTAGCGCCCCGGTTCGCGTACCTGACGCGTAACGGAACTTTGCGAGGAGAAGCGGATTGGCTCTCCGGTGACTGTCAACATTCTAAACAGTCCGGTGCGGCCGCCATCTTGTCTCTCGGTAGGATCGAGAGACAAGAGGTGGAAATAAACGAAGGGGGAAATGAATAAAAGGGGGCAAGGTGGACCCCTCCAGACCCCCTAGGATTGATGTGGGGCCTATTGAAGGGCCCCGCGGGGCATAAAAATTAAAAAAAAAAACGTTTTCGATTTTTCGCGGTAGGAGCGCTACCCGGTACGCGAACCGGGTAGCTTACCGGTAGCGTAACGGGAGTCCGCCATCTTGCGTTAAGGTCTAATTTGGACACAAGATGGATGCTAAACAATGCTGGGATTGTGTAAAAGGGGGCAAGGGAGACATATCCTGACCCCCTAGGTTTTGTGAGGGTGGATGAGGAGACCCATATATGTCCAAAAAAAAAATATTTTTTCAAATTTTCGCGCGGTTAGCGTCCGGTGCGCGAACCGGGTAGCGCTCCGGAAAGCGTAAATCATGAAAATTATTTTACAAAAAGTTACATTTAAAATTTGTTTAGAGTGATCATAGTTAGGGTAACTCTGAGAAGAGCTTTTGGGTCTGTGGTGAGTGTTTCGGAAATGATTCCCATTTGACTATGAAACAATGTTGCCTTTTGACTTAAAATATTCTTACTTTGTGTTTTCAGAAGAGAGAATTTAGGGTAGGTAACTGGCCTATAATGATTCTAGGAGTTGATATAATTTTATGTACTGTTTTAAATTGCTTTGTGATTAACAGTGATCAAGAGAATTAAATATTTGTAGTAGTCATAGAGGTAGTGTAAGTGTGCCTCATAGTAAGCAGTATCAGTGTCATAGGAAATGTGGAACATGAGTGAGCAAGAAGGGTGAGATATTACTAGTACAGGATTGTGAAAGTGATCTTGGACGTTTTCTTTCTGAAAGTTGTGGAAAAAGAAAATGACGGGATTTGCTTAGAAGAATTCCAAGAGTTATAAATGGCTCTTACACTATTTGGCCTTGAGGAGAAGTGCGGTAGAGAGCGAGAAGTAATTTATTGTATGTAACATATTTGTCAAAACGATGGAGCTTTTCTTTCAGAAAGTGGCGGGCAGAAAATAATAACAGCACAACAGAGTATAAGCTGTTCATTGGACATCCTTCGACGTCATGGAAAGTAAGTTACTTTTGAGGAGTTCTGATTTCTGATTGGTTATGTTATATGGGTTTTTTAAACACAATCATTTTGATTGTGTTTTTTTTCCCCGCTGTTATATGATGAATACCTTCAACTCACTGTTTTTAGTGAAATTTGATATATTCTGAGAACAGCAAAAAAAAACATTTATAATTAATTCTGTACTTTGTATTGTGAATTTTCATTTGTACTCGTCTTGTCTCATGCTCACTCGTCTTTTACTACCTTCTATTAATCCTCTTTACATACTCACATTGCCTTTTGTTTTATTCTCTTTCACCCTTGTTCTCTAACTCCACTTATCGTTCAACCTTTGTTTCCCTATTCCAACTCTGCTTTTTTCTTTTCTTCCTTGCACCATTTTCCAGCTTTTAGACCCTCTGCTTCGCTTGTCTTTTCCATCTTTCCTCCCTTTGTTTTCTAAATTAAATATTTTTGGGTTCTCCTTTTTTGGTGCAATCAGTTAGTATAACTCACCCTCACTCATTTATCTTTCTTTGTTGCCTCACTCAGTCTGTATCTGACACTCTTTCCTTCACTTCCTCTGTCTCCTCTCTCCCTCACTCTCTTTTCCTTATTCACCCTTTCCTTATATAGTTTACCTTACTCGCTTTCTTTTAGTAGCTTACACAACTTCAATTTAGTTTTCTCTTCTATCCTTCTTTTCTGTCACTGAAAGTATCTTCCTTTTTTTTCTCTTAGTAATTTACTCTATTACAATTTCTTTTTGTCTCTGTCTGTCTATCACCGTTTCTTTCTCGTTCTTTCTGCATGTTTATCTCTAACTTTATTTCTTTGTAAAATTGGATGATTTTCAATCTTTTCCCTTGTCTTTTCTAATTTTAAAATACATGTTTTAATATTTTTCAAATTTTTGTTCTTTCTTTCACAGATTGAAAGTATAAAAATAACAAGTGACTAAGTTAACGACAATTATAAGGTAAGTGTTTTGTACTCTTTCCGTTACATCTCTATCACATTTAACTTCTATTAGTTCCACTGCTTCATTTCTTTAACCATCAGTTTCCTGCCTTTGCTACTTCCCTCATTCCTTTTTCTATTACTTACTTACTCTACTCCTTCCACTCCTTTTCTCAGTCCCTCTGTTCTCATAGTTCCTCACTCCTGTTCACTCAGTCCGTCTCTATTACTCTCACTGTCTCTGACTCATCACTCTTTCACTACTTGTTCATTATGCTTTCTCCCTGTAGTTCAAGCACACTATGTTATTTACATTTCTTTGCTGTTTCAATTATTCCTTTTCTGTCACTTCTTGTTTTCTGCTTTCTGTTTTTTCTCTCTGTTATTCCACATGTTTTAACCTTAGTCACTGTCATACATCTTGTTTTATTCCTATTTACTTTCGCTCACTGTTTTCTTAACACTTTCCCTCAGGGTTGTTCTTTTAGTCCGGTTCTATCCCTACCTCTCATTCCACATCCTTTACTGTTTTTCTTCTTAATTTGAACATTCACTCACATTCTCCAAGAAACTCTTGTTTATTATTCTTCTACTCTCCTTTTTTTCTTTCACTTCCTTATCTATTTTGTTTTTCTCAATTATACCCTCTTACATCTTTTCTTTGGTAAATAGATCTATTAAACAGTATCTCTGTGTTACTCCCTCTAGCTGTCTTTCTTTTAACATTACTCTCTGTTTCCTTCCCTTATACTCACTCTTCCTTTTTAAAAAAAAAAAAAAATCTGTTTCGCTTCCGGTTCGCGTACGGGCGCGCGAACCGGGAAGGGAATCAAAAGAAATAGAGGTTGCCAGAGTGCTAAACATTCTAGCATTTTTTTATAAATGGGAGGTAGTTCTGAAAAGAACTTTTTTTTTATTGTTTTTGTTTTATATTTTTTTTATTATTTTTCTGAATTTTTTTTTACTTTTTTTGTATTTTTTTAACGGTTTTATATATTTTTAGTTTTTTTGGGGGGGGGAAATGAAAATCATTCATTATAAAGGGCTCAACAGGAGCAACAAAAAAAAAAGATAATTTACTTTCTGGGGCGTTTTGTACATTTATGATTTTCAAAAGCTCTGTTGATTAGATTTATCCTTCTCTCCCCATAGCAAATTAATTTGCCGCAAAAAATGCAGACATGCTTCAGGTCCCCGAAGTTCATCTGGATGTTTGGGACCGTCTCCCTCGCCTCTGGTCCCGTCACTGCCTGTTCGGTTGATGTACTGGCCACAGGAGGGGGGTTTTCCTGCAGGTCACGTACCTGCGCAGCACTATAATTTATAGGGTGCCACCTCTCCATGTGCCGATGCATGGTGTAATTTCCGAAGCTGTACTTTTTATTAGTCCCTCTGGACAGAACTTTGTCACAGATCAGACATGTGACGTAGCGGGCATTTACTTTTTTTTGGCCCCGGGGAAATGTGTAGAATTGCCAGATATAATTATCCTTCACATGGGACCTCCTTAGCTCTTCAGGCAAAAACTGCCTCCTCTCTTGCTCCTCTTCCTCTTCTTCCTCTTCTTCCTCCTCTTGATTAAGGATGACCTGAGGACCATGTCATGAATGATGTAATATGTGACATAATCAGCAGTGGATTGCGGGTGCGCGATATATAGTTAGTGCAACTAACTATATATGCGAATTTCAATGGTTTTGTGTGAGTAAAATAAGGTTTTGATAATGCTAATTCCTAACTATATATGGTCTATAACCTATGGTTTTTTCAGTGAATATATATATATATATATTTTTATATATATATATATATATATATATATATATATATACAAATACGCTGTTTACCTGTGGAAAGAAAGGGAAGGTTTCTATGATCAGCAAGGAACTGAGTTCCAGAGAAGATGCTTGACAATTCACTTAATGTATGTACACAGTAAGGATATCTCTCACAGCTTGCAGTGCACTCTATGGAACGCTCAATGCGCTTGAATGTGCCAAACTCAGGATTTCTGTTCATGCACCAATACTTCACAAAGTTCCAAATATGGAATATGCCCATAAACAAACTTAGTTCAAAGTTCCAAAAAGTTTTCTGTTTATCTGAGCTCTTATGAATCCAACACAAGGTTCAGTATGTCCAGAAGCAATAAACCATAGCATAAGTTTCAAAGTCAAGTTTGTTATTTAAAACCAACACGAGAGGCACACGCTGTTTGTTGGCAAGTATGGCGATAATACGGACGGAAGGATTGTCTTGCCTTATGCTAGTTTTACATAACATAAAAAATTATTGTCCTACCTGAAACTGCATGGTACACTGAATCTGGCCTAACGTGCTATCAGGAACCGATCTAGGAGCTGCCAGGACGAAGCAACCTCACTCTGCCTTGACGATCGAAAATCTGTGGTAAACAGTTGGGCGAGGCCACTTTTTATATGTGGCTGGTAACAAAAGACGGCAGCTGCGATGTGCCATATCTCATAAAGCCGTGAACAGTGGCTGCAAGTAACTAAAACTAAAAGAAAGGACATGTTAGTCCTAAATAAACAAAAAATGATAGTGTTGAATAAACTTTAAAAAACAAAAGGAAATAAACATCAATAACACGGTCTCCTCACAAGGCTTACAATGTCTATGTTTCATGTGTTTGTTTCTAACACGTATTTTCCTCACAAGGCTTACAAAGTTTTTGTGCTTGTGCTTTTAACACAGCAATACAAAAGGGGATGATGGACGGAGCGTTTGAGCAAATCAAACACTCACCCCCAGTCAACTGATCTGGGTTTAATCCATCAGTATTCTTTAGCCCACTCAGCCACCCCATTTCAGACATGGCTATATGCAAATCAGTCTGACCCTGTGCCTCATGGGAACAGTCCAGCCCGAACTGCCAAGCCATGTCTTCCATGGACCGGAAACAAGCATCCTGTGACCGGTTTCAGATTCTTAATCCTCATCAGCCAGGCTATCTTGAATCCAGTGGCCAAGTGAGCAAGGGACTCACGTCTGAGCATACCCTGCCACACTTAGGACGAACAAAGCGATACAAAAGGGGATGATGGACGGAGCGTTTGAGCAAATCAAACACTCACCCCCAGTCAACTGATCTGGGTTTAATCCATCACCATTCTTTAGCCCACTCAGCCACCCCATTTCAGACATGGCTATATGCAAATCAGTCTGACCCTGTGCCTCATGGGAACAGTCCAGCCCGAACTGCCAAGCCATGTCTTCCATGGACCGGAAACAAGCATCCTGGGACCGGTTTCGGATTCATAATCCTCATCAGCCAGGCTATCTTGAATCCAGTGGCCAAGTGAGCAAGGGACTCACGTCTGAGCATACCCTGCCACACTTAGGGCGAACAAAGCGATACAAAAGGGGATGATGGACGGAGCGTTTGAGCAAATCAAACACTCACCCCCAGTCAACTGATCTGGGTTTAATCCATCACAATTCTTTAGCCCACTCAGCCACCCCATTTCAGACATGGCTATATGCAAATCAGTCTGACCCTGTGCCTCATGGGAACAGTCCAGCCCGAACTGCCAAGCCATGTCTTCCATGGAAAGGAAACAAGCATCCTGGGACCGGTTTCGGATTCATAATCCTCATCAGCCAGGCTATCTTGAATCCAGTTGCCAAGTGAGCAAGGGACTCACGTCTGAGCATACCCTGCCACACTTAGGGCAAACAAAGCGATACAAAAGGGGATGATGGACGGAGTGTTTGAGCAAATCAAACACTCACCCCCAGTCAACTGATCTGGGTTTAATCCATCACCATTCTTTAGCCCACTCAGCCACCCCATTTCAGACATGGCTATATGCAAATTAGTCTGACCCCGTGCCTCATGGGAACAGTCCAGCCCGAACTGCCAAGCCATGTCTTCCATGGACCGGAAACAAGCATCCTGGGACCGGTTTCGGATTCATAATCCTCATCAGTCAGGCTATCTTGAATCCAGTGGCCAAGTGAGCAAGGGACTCACGTCTGAGCATACCCTGCCACACTTAGGGCGAACAAAGCGATACAAAAGGGGATGGTAGGATGGTAGTTCGGACTGGACTGTTCCCATGAGGCACAGGGTCAGAGCTGATTTGGATATAGCCAGTGTCTAACTCAGGGTGGTGTGGAGTGCAAAAAAACGATGGATTTAGGCCCAGATTCTTGTACTGGGGTGAATGTATGACATTGTTCTACATTCTGTCCATCAACTGTGTTTTTTGCAATTTCACCCCGAGTGGGCTGGGGATGCTCAGACGTGAGTCCCAGGCTCTCCACACCACTGGAGTCATGCTATCCAGGCTGATGAAGGCTGATAGCCAGAAACCGGTCCTTGGATGCTTGATTCCGGTCTGGGAAAGACATGGCTTGGTAGTTCGGACTGGACTGTTCCCATGAGGCACAGGGTCAGAGCTGATTTGCATATAGCCAGTGTCTAACCCAGGGTGGTGTGGAGTGCAAAAAAACGATGGATTTAGGCCCAGATCCTTGTACTGGGGTGAATGTATGACATTGTTCTACATTCTGTCCATCAACTGTGTTTTTTGCAATTTCACCCCGAGTGGGCTGGGGATGCTCAGACGTGAGTCCCAGGCTCTCCACACCACTGGAGTCATGCTGTCCAGGCTGATGAAGGCTGATAGCCAGAAACCGGTCCTTGGATGCTTGATTCCGGTCTGTTAAAGACATGGCTTGGTAGTTCGGACTGGACTGTTCCCATGAGGCACAGGGTCAGAGCTGATTTGCATATAGCCAGTGTCTAACCCAGGGTGGTGTGGAGTGCAAAAAAACGATGTATTTAGGCCCAGATCATTGTACTGGGGTGAATGTATGACATTGTTCTACATTCTGTCCATCAACTGTGTTTTTTGCAATTTCACCCCGAGTGGACTGGGGATGCTCAGACGTGAGTCCCAGGCTCTCCACACCACTGGAGTCATGCTATCCAGGCTGATGAAGGCTGATAGCCAGAAACCGGTCCTTGGATGCTTGATTCCGGTCTGTTAAAGACATGGCTTGGTAGTTCGGACTGGACTGTTCCCATGAGGCACAGGGTCAGAGCTGATTTGCATATAGCCAGTGTCTAACCCAGGGTGGTGTGGAGTGCAAAAAAACGATGTATTTAGGCCCAGATCCTTGTACTGGGGTGAATGTATGACATTGTTCTACATTCTGTCCATCAACTGTGTTTTTTGCAATTTCACCCCGAGTGGGCTGGGGATGCCCAGACGTGAGTCCCAGGCTCTCCACACCACTGGAGTCATGCTATCCAGGCTGATGAAGGCTGATAGCCAGAAACCGGTCCTTGGATGCTTGATTCCGGTCTGGGAAAGACATGGCTTGGTAGTTCGGACTGGACTGTTCCCATGAGGCACAGGGTCAGAGCTGATTTGCATATAGCCAGTGTCTAACCCAGGGTGGTGTGGAGTGCAAAAAAACGATGGATTTAGGCCCAGATCCTTGTACTGGGGTGAATGTATGACATTGTTCTACATTCTGTCCATCAACTGTGTTTTTTGCAATTTCACCCCGAGTGGGCTGAGGATGCCCAGACGTGAGTCCCAGGCTCTCCACACCACTGGAGTCATGCTATCCAGGCTGATGAAGGCTGATAGCCAGAAACCGGTCCTTGGATGCTTGATTCCGGTCTGGGAAAGACATGGCTTGGTAGTTCAGACTGGACTGTTCCCATGAGGCACAGGGTCAGAGCTGATTTGCATATAGCCAGTGTCTAACCCAGGTGGGTGTGGAGTGCAAACAAACGATGGATTTAGGCCCAGATCCTTGTACTGGGGTGAATGTATGACATTGTTCTACATTCTGTCCATCAACTGTGTTTTTTGTGCTTTAAACACAAGCAGCAGCTTGCAATTCAACGGTTCATGTTTGTGCATAGGTTTAATGTGACGCTTTACCTTCTGCAACACAGAGGAAAGCAATAGAGCAACACAGAGCAAAAGCAATGGACGTCATGACGCTTAAAAAGGACAAATAGGAGTGAGCGCCAAATTTGGAGGGTGGTCTCTTAGCAGAGGTCAGCTTAGGCCTGATGAGGAGGAGAGTGCTTGGAGGAAGGAGGCTCAGCGGGGATCCTGGCAAGTGCAGGCCTTGAGAAGTCTACTCGCTTACTTGCTATGGCGAGTCAGATTTATCAGGGCGAGCTATATTTAGTGCCTACTCCCCTGTTATGACAAGCTGACAAAGAACAGGTGTTCTGCTCTGAGTTGAGAGACAGAATTCAGAAGTTAGTTTACTTCTTCTTACAATTGATTTTCTTTCTCTGACTGCAGAGTTCCATGATTTTGTGAAGTGAACTGTCTGACGTGCTGTACAAAGAGCTTGAAAGGAAAGGTTGTAGGGTGCCATTTTATTTGTAATACACATTTAAATAGTTAATAAGTGAAATATACAAACATTTCAAAATATATTTCAGTAGTTAAGAAAGCCCATTTTTTGTAATTCTGTGTGATTAAAAAAATATTTTAATACGATGAACACACATCAGACCATTTTACTTGGTGATTTGCAAATGCTAAATATGTTTGCTGAAACACAATTGACAAGGATTATTGTTTACACTTTATAGATTTATCAGTAAAATGGCATGTCATTGATAAAGTTTTTGCCCATTTGAATGGGAAATGTACTGTTTGTACATGACAGTGCGCTACCACATCATGCTTTAGTAATATATTTATTAAAATTGAGTTTTTAAACATGAACTGAGAAGCACTTCTCACCCTGCCCTGTTGGCAATGTTGTTAGTAAACTTAGGGCCAGATGTACGACCATTTTTTGTGGTTGCAAAGGGAAATCAGCCTGTTTGCGACTGCAAAAAAGGGTTCTGGCATGTACAAAAGCTATTTTGTGAGTTGGTCACTCACAAAATAGTGTTGTGACTTACGCTATTAGGAAGGGGTGTCCTATCCTGATAGGGACTCACAATGGAATGTACCACTGTTTTGCGACCGAATTTGCGGCCCCAAAAAACTCGCAGGTTACCACCTACTTCAAGTAGGTGGTAAGCCACTCACAAACAGGAAGGAGTCCCCAAGGGCCCCGTTCCCCTTTGTGAATGAATGTGGCAATATTTTTTAAGAGCAGGCAGCATTCACAGGGACCACTGCCTTCCCTTAAAAAATTAAATAGAAATGTTTAATTTTTCTTTTTTTAATGCATCCCGTTTTCCTTGCAGGAAAACACGCTGCATTTAACTAGACAATAACAAGTGTAAACTAAACAAATGGTGGCTGAGGAAAAATATTAAAAAACGGTTTCAAAATAAAACAAAAATACACATTACAACAATTGTGTCCTCTTTCATTTAGGCCACGTTACAGGCGTCGATGACGTTTCGAATAAAGGGTACATAAAGGGTCATCATCAGGACAAAGGTATCATATGTAGGAGCGGCCACTGTTTTTCTTCATGAAAATGGAGAAGGAATCAACATTAGTTATGCATCAGGCACTTGAACTTGAAAATAGTGAAAACTGAATCCGTACATATATCTGAAGAATTCACAAGGAAATCCTCAATTTTAAAATTGTGAGGATATATGCCAAAAAATGACTGTCAAATCCAATTAGTATCCAATGGTCTGTGGTCCCGAACATCATGTGAATTCAGACGATCAAGGTCGGTACAAGCAATTAATGTTAGATCGTAACTTTACAATCCCCCACGTCCGACAGGCATGCCGGCTCCGAGAGACGTCACGTCAGATGCAAAAAGTTTATTTAAAAATCAGTCACTGATATGGTGGTCTGCCACCATCCCTGGGAGTGCTAGCCATTCCTAATGGGGTCACAAATTGCACCTGCCTCATGAATATGAATGAGGCATGCAATTTGCGACCCCATTAGGAATGGCAAACAGTATCTCCAATTTGGGGGTTGCAAAACGACGCAATTTGCTACTCTGAAATTAGTAGGGTCGTACGTATGGCCCTTAGAGGCAAGTCAGTGATCATGTGTACCCTATATGTGGATAGATTCTTATTATACATGGACCAAATGTTTAGTCTATTTAATCAATCTATTTAATCAAACAAGAGTTTTTTTTGTTCACCAGAACTGCTGACCTCACATATTTGAAGGTGAACTGCCCTGCCTATTCTAATCTAAACTTACGCACACCACTTACTTGCTCAGAAACTGCGACACCCCTCTGGAGGTAAAATGAGTTTTATTAGTATCATAGACAAGGGCAATAAGTCACTGAAGCTAGTAAGTTCTTAGGCACAGAGTGAAAGGCAATAAACAATGAATACACCACACTATATATATTGTAATAATACAAATATGAAACTGTGAATATAGTTATATAAACAGTTAATGTACTAAGCACCTCGCCAGATGCGTCTGCACCGGAGTCTTCAACATCCCTGGCCAAGCACCGAAAACTCCAAGTGGGGAACCCTGTAGAGACTGGGGCACAGGAAGTAATCTCTCCGGGCACCAATTTCGTCCTGCGAGTGCGTCCACTCCAAGACTGAGTTCCTGAGCTCCACCCCACAGACACCGCTTTTTATAGTTAAATCAACACGTTCGAGAAGCCTCTAATAGGCGTTCTCGCCCATCTATCCATCATAGGTGCTGGCCGCATCTCTGCGTCAGATCCACCCATACAGACCTGGCCAGATTCTGTTTGGGTGCGCCGAGGCAAAAGACATTCCTTTCCCTGTCTCTGGCCTTGGAGAGCCTTGCACAGCGCATCCTCCCTCTGTCCTAGAGATAAGCATAGAATGCACAAAAACAAGCTCAAGGTACAAAATAACCTCACAAGATATGTCTCGCACCAGCTCGTACTGGTTTACGTGAAAAACATGTTTATGTTACTGCTGAAGTGTAAATATAGGGCAAAGCAGCACAAAATGGAAGTGTGTTGCAACAAAATGGAAGATCAGAGTATCGCATGGAATCGAGGTCAACATGCAATTTAGCATGTGTAAAATGGCGAATGCAGTACATCCCACCCCTTGACCTTCGATTCACCCATCATACCCCTTTGGCCTAAATATCATGGATCTGGGACGAAGAAGGGAGAGAAGATTAGGAATGCATTGAATACAACAACATAATGAGATAAAAACACAAATAATCACTACAATAACCCCCAAGATATAATGAAGCTGTCCAAAATTAGGTAGCCACCCAAACAACCATTCCTACCATCCTTGATCAACGTCTTGGGTAACCCCTTTCACTAAATCTTTTAAGGCATTAATATCCGCATGGATAGATGTAGAATGATCAGATAAATTGAAACAACAGAGGCCAACAAAGTCCTCGCAATCGTGGTTGTGTTTTAACAACAAGTAGTCCACAGCTGCCCTATTCTGAAAAACAGCTTTTCTCGTTCCTTGATCATCTAATAACAATTCAGCTGAAGCGGCAGACGTATGATTGAGATTCTTCACAATTAAACAGGCAAGTTTAGCAATAGTTCTTGCATGATAAACAGACAGTCCTAGCACTCCTACAATGGAAATAGCTAAGCTGGTATACTCCGCTCTAGAAAGCAAGTCGATATTGGAGTCACAATCCTCGGGTAGTTGAACAGCGGCTCTAGAAGAGCGTAGATGTGTCACAGAATGCATGGGAAAAAGCATAAGACTTAATCGTGATAAGGCACAAGGTCCTCCAGTTATATTAGCTGATATGTAAGTGTATGGATTATTGCCACACGAGAACAACCATCCCTTAGGTAATTCCACATGTTTAACATGGCTAGCAGTTAATACTGTGTGATTACAGACCATATAATTGGTAACATTACTGCACAAACGGTCATGTCGTGACTGACATAATGTTTGTTGATCAGTGGTCAATTGTTTGCTTTTCTCTAGTTTCAATTGGCCACACTTGCCAATTTTGGCAGGGTCACAAGTTAGTTGATAGCAAACGTCTCCATCAGAGATGTTGTAGGTAACAATACCCGTCATGTTCCTCCCGAGGCCATCTATAACGTTCGGGCAAAAACGACAGTACTCATAAAGACTCAGATGTGTTCGAACAGCAATTTCCTCCACTACCCCATCAAAGTTAGTTTGGTTGAAGATGTGCAGAAGCACTTGTCCATGGGTAGGTACAGCGAGAAGACAAGTGGATATCATATCAGCCTTACTCTGAAGATTTCTTATACAGAAGTGGGAAGTGTTCAGCACAATCCCGGCCAAGTAGATCCAGATGTTATCCGGTTGCTGCAACAATGCTGTCATCCGACTCGGGCGGTTGATCCCCTTCGGCATCCCCGGGCCCTCCCGGACCCCTCCGGACACGCCCAAACACAGACCACACAGCGCAAGCTTCGCAGCGGCAAGCCATACTGTGATCTAGAAACCGAAAACAAACTGGTATAATCACTCTCGTAAATAACATTTTTCAGCAGGTACATTTTCCTATTTTTCCTGTCCGGGTCTCATGATGACTAGGATATTATCCTTTCCTTTAGCAATTATTTCTGCACGTTCAGGTGGTTTATTTGGGGACTCCACCCACAATTTCGCCCCTGGGTTCTTGTCAGTACATCCAAATCCGCCCTTTCCTCGCACAGTTAGAAGGGCTGGGGCCGTCCCCTTCATGACATTTCCTCCATAAACCGGCATGATGACCATTTGGGCAACTCGGTCACCGGGTTGCACAATCAGATCATTGTCTCCACTGTTTAATAGAATAACTTTGATCTCCCCCTGGTAATCTGCATCGACCACTCCTCCAAAAACCTGGATGCCTTTAAGGGCAAGTCCAGATCGAGGAGCGATCAGTCTGAAATGCTCTGGGGGAATTTGAACTCCAATTCCTGTCTCAATCAAGGTAATGTCTCGTGGTTGCAATGGATAGAGTTTCAAGGCATGTAAATCAAGAGCGGCAGCCTCTGGTGTGCCACAATATGGAGCTAGAGCTCCGGGAGCAGTCTCCCAATACAGAATCGTGCTTGTGGCCACATGGGGCTTAATCTGCAAAGCTGGAGTCAACATGCGCATCAAAGGAGTCTCTCCATTGGCAATGGGTCAATTGTTTAAGATGTGCAATGCATCAGGTAAGTGATCCCTCCACCCCTTTAATGACCCATCAGACAACTTTTTCAGCTGCTCTTTTAACAAACTGTTCATTCTCTCAATCAAACCCGCTGCCTGTGGGTAATAGGGTATGTGATAGATCCACTCAATGTTATGCTGCACACAGAAGTCTTGCACCATCTTTCCTTTAAAGTTTGACACATTGTCACTTTGGACCTGCAAAGGAATTCCGTAATACAAAATCAACAAATTCAAAGTTTTCAGAGTGTTAGACTGGGTTGCTCTCTTACATGGAAAGGTGATGAGATAGCCCGAATAGGACTCTGAGGAATTGTATCCTGTACATTCGTTCCGGAGGCTAGAGAGTAGGTGAATGGGCCACTAGTATCCTGTAATCAAATTGATGGGATACAATTCCTCCGAGTCCATGGGTCAAAGTTAGGTCCTGCAAAATATACCACGTGATTATTTTCTTATGTAGGTACTGGATGCATGCTTTATTCCCTTGCAGCATTGAATTGATTTATTTTCTATTTTTTCATTATTAGCTCATTTGGGCATTATTAGCCGTAGCGAACACAGGGCTGGTCCCTGTGTAGTCCTGAGGAAAAGCTTGGGGGACGCTCGAAACATGTTGTTGACAGATAGGAACTAATAGGTACACCTAAACTCATTGTTCTTTAGGCACCCTATTTATTCTACCCCGTTTTTAATTCTACCACCTAGGAGCAAGAATAAATCATTTATAGCTTACTAGGCAGGTATTTTAAATCACTTACACATATCCCACTCCATCACATCACAGTTCTCACACCACGCATAGTCTAATTTAAGTGCTCCTTCGTAGTTCGCAAGTCGTAGCACGCCCCAGCCCGTAGAGGACTGGGATGGCCCCCATGATGAAGCATGTCACCGTGGGGCAACCCTGGTGAGTGAGGGAACACTAAGAAAAAGAACAATTTTCCTTTTCTTCTACTATACACATTTATCTTAGGGTGAACCATAGTTTTTCATTCCCAGGCCAGTCTGACTCTGTGGGGTACCTGTGACCACACCCCTGCGTTGCTACCTGCAACAGGGTAGTTTGTTTATTACCGGTGAAAGTCCGAAAGTGTCCTTGCACAGTGGGATCAGTACTGAGAGTACAAAATTTGGCAGCATCCCCACCATCTAACATCACCCCAGAAGCGCCGTGATCATAGAGGCGCACCATCCAACTTAATAGCGCCTCTCCAGGCTTCTGTCTAAATCTCTCTAAAATATCACTGATTTCCTGCTGAGTGAAATCCTCCAAACTATTTAACATAACTCCATCCGGGTTCCCTGGAAGATTTGAAGTTTCCGTCTTAGAATGGGCTGCGCTTCCACTCTCGTAATATTCTTTCGCTCCTCCTCCTGTCTTTCTCTCTGTAAGGGCTGCTCTCCTTCTGAGGATGATTCCCAGATGTAGAATCCCAGGTGGACGGATCGAAATCTAAGCCTGCTGTGGCAATCCCTAAATGGACTTTTCTCTTGCTCACTCTCCCCCTCCTCTTCCTGTATCTGTATTTGGCGACACGGACTGCAGACCGTTCTGCTATAGTTTGATATGTTTGATATATTTCTAATTTGTCTTGTAATAGCTTATTCTGACTTATTCTGACAGGAAAGCATTGTAGAAATATTCTTAGCTTCAATAAGTTGTTTTTGTAAATTCAACTGCTCCCGCAGCAGAGCTAAACATTTGTCAAAAACTTGATAATATGCATGCAACAGAGCCCAACCTCTGCGGCTCACTGTACATAATTCTTTACCTTTCTCTACAGGAACCTTCTGTAAACAATTTAAAACATCTTCTGGCGTTGCTTCCCCCAAACAGTCAAACCAGCTCTCACTTAATCAGGAGCTTTTGGAGTACTCACGCGCCAGCGCGAAGTACGGCATTGCCTCCCTTCCAGGAATTTGCATGGGGGCAAAAGGGATTTCACTTGGTGCCAAAGAACCAAAATCCCCTTTCATCTTTTTAAACATGTTCCTGCCCGCCTAACTTACGTATCCTGCCGACTATGCCAAAATGTACTGCCCTGCCCACTTGGGTAATCTAAACTTACGCACACCACTTACTTACACAGAAACTCCGACATTCCTCTGGAGGTAAAATGAGTTTTATTAGTATCGTAGACAAGGGCAATAAGTCACTGAAGCTAGTAAGTTCTTAGGCACCGAGTGAAAGGCAATAAACTTTTAATACACCACACTATATATATTGTAATACATCCAAATATGAAACTGTGAATATAGATATATAAACAGTTAATGTACAAAGCACCTCACCAAATGCATCTGGACCGGAGTCTTCAACATCCCTGGTCAAGCACCGAAAACACCAAGTCGGGAACCCTATAGAGACTGGGGCACAGGAAGTAATCTCTCCGGGTACCAAATTCGTCCCGCGAGTGTGTCCACTCCAAGGCTGAGTTCCTGAGCTCCACCCCACAGACACCGCTTTTTATAGTTAAATCAACACGTTCCAGAAGCCTCTAGTAGGCGTTCTCGCCCATCTATCCATCATAGGTGCTGGCCGCATCCCTGCGTCAGATCCACCCATACAGACTTGGCCAGATTCTGCTTGGGTGCACCGAGGCAAAAGACATTCCTTTCCCTGTCTCCGGCCTTGGAGAGCCTTGCACAGCGCATCCTTCCTCTGTCCTAGAGATAAGCATAGAATGCACAAAAACAAGCTCAAGTTACAAAATAACCTCACGAGATATGTCTCGCACCAGCTCATATTGGTTTATGTGAAAAACATGTTTATGTTACTGCTGAAGTGTAACTACAGGGCAAAGCAGCACAAAATGGAAGTGTGATGCAACAAAATGGAAGATCAGAGCATCGCATGGAATCGAGGTCAACATGCAATTTAGTACGTGTAAAATGGCGAATGCGGAACAGAAGGTGCTCCCAGATGTGATAAGGAAGAAAAAGGCTGTTCTGTAAAATTACAATATTTACCGAGGATCACACAACTGGAGACCTGTTTATAGGTTATGTGCATTACAGTTAGGTTGAGTGGCTTATTAAAGTTACAAGACCTGCAGGTATAGTAACATTTTAATGATTTTTCAAGGCTTGGAGTGGATCCCATTGAACTAAGTATGAGACGACTGGTCCTATAAGAACCGCTGCAATAGTGTGGGTCGTTGCCTATATTTGTGTTCAAGTCATCCACACACTTGTTGCCAGGGATGGGGGCTACAGTGAAGTGCTGGATGTTGTTAATGGTTGTGTCGCCAGGTGACTGAGCCACTGTGAAAACAAGGCAGTTGCCAAGTGCAGGCCGATGTCCATGACATCCCGTGTGACCAGGAGCACCTTTGACTGATCGCCATAGGAGCTGGTCAAGAGCGTCAAACATCGTAGCTGTCGATCCGGAGACTAAGGAGGCCTTAAGCCTCATTGGGGATGAGACTATGAGCGGGCCTAAGCCAGGCTTGTGAGTCTGTTGGAGACTTGCACAAAGCTAGCTTTTAAATACTGCTAACGTTAACTCCTAAGGTGTAACATAAACTTTGTAGGACTAGTGTGGTCCGCCACAATAATCGAATGGAGAATAACCATTCCCACGAGCCGAACAGAGAGACTCTGGTATTCCGCTATTACACACTTTGGGTGTTGACATTTGTTAGATCTGGGGGTCTCTAGTTGGCAGAGGCAGGTACCAATGTCCAAATAGGGACCCTCGCTTCTAGTCAGGATAAGGGGAATACACTCTTTAGATAACCCCTTTTCACCCCCTTGGTCGCTTGGCACGAGCAGGCAGGCTTATCAAAGGCAATGTGTAAAGTATTTGTACCAACACTCACAGTAACACAGTGAAAACACCACAAATGGACTCCACACCAGTTTAGA
This sequence comes from Lissotriton helveticus, assembly GCF_964261635.1. Classification (NCBI taxonomy): domain Eukaryota; kingdom Metazoa; phylum Chordata; class Amphibia; order Caudata; family Salamandridae; genus Lissotriton; species Lissotriton helveticus. The sequence continues at coordinate 379,714,624 of NC_136061.1, read as the reverse complement.
AAAATAAAGTATCTTTCGCTAAACTACACAAAACCAAAACGGCAAAAATCCAACATACACAGTTCAAGAATATGATTTTCAAAGAGTTCTAGGGTTTGAGTCAAAAAAATCCACAGTTGCGTCACGTTTAGCCCAAAGTACCTGTAGATGCGACAAAAGTTCGAAATGGAAACTGCAGCGTTGAAAAACAAGCGATGTGTCACTCCTGAGACCCTGGGGAGGCGATGCGACAGCCCCACTAGATGCACCGGGCGTGTTACGAAAAATCCGGTCTGTATGGGGAGGGATGCGATACCTTGTTTGGATTCTGGTGCGCAGGTTCGATAGGAAGCGTCTTGCACAGGCACAATGCGACAATCTCAGGTGCGGGGACTATGCGCAGCGTCGATCTTCTCCTCTCGCGACCCCTCGATGCGATGGCTCTGCAACGATGTTCGCAGTGATGCGGTCCGCAAGCAAGCGGTGCGGCGATCTCACCCAGCGACAACAGGCTCTGCGACGATACTCGCAGCGACAGTAATCTTCCCGCACCGGTGCGAGGCATTCCGCAAGTGAACGCAGCGTCGGTTCTTGCAGCGGCAAACGGCGCTGCGACGATCTCGATTTTCACGGCGGTGGGAATTTCCTCGCACTGTCGGGGATGCGCTCCGCAAGCGAGCGATGTGTGAAAATTGCACATTGTCTTTGTTTCTCCTTGTCCAGCTCCCCAAACAGCAGGCACAACGTCCAGAGGCCCCACAATTGGATCAAGCACTCTAGAAAGGTCAGAACTCTCTCTGCAGAGTTCAGGGGGAAGCTGGGGGTGAAGTCCTTTTGTTCCTGGGACTTCTTAACAGGAGGCCAGCTCTCCTCAGGCCCTTGGAGATCTCTTCAATCGAGGGGACACAGCAAAGTCCTTCCTTGGCAGCAAAGCCACTGCAGGTCAGTCCACAAGCACACAGCAGGACAGTAGTCCTTCTTCAGTTTTCCAGCTTTCTCCTCGGCAGAGGTTCCTTCTTGATTCCAGGATGATCTAATGTTCTGTAGTCTGTGTAGCTAGCCCTTTTTATACCAGTCTTTCCTTTGTTCTCTGGAGGCAGAGAGGCCCTGGTTTGGTCAGAACCAGTTCAGGTCAGTTCCTGAGCACTCTGTTTTTCTGTCTTCTCCTTTCTTTTCAGATAGAGGGGTAGAGTCGTCAGCTGCCCAGCAGGAGGTGGAGCCCGCATTGTGGAAGACAGGCACAGCCCTATTCAGGCCCAGGTGCTATCCCCTCCCACCACTCAAGATGCTGATGCAGTCATTCAGCCTAGGGCTGACTCATCCAGTCTCCTGGGGGGCTCCCCAGCCCCTGTCACTCACAAACCAGACAGTCAATCCACAAACAGGCCAAGGCACACAGAAAGGTCAGACAAGAGAACAGCCACTTTCTAAAAGTGCTGTTCTCAAACACAGGATTTAAAAAACATCTTTCCTAAAAGATGTGTTATTAAATTCTGAGTGCAGGGATACCAGACTTTAATTTTCCAGCTTGCTCCTATGGGAAGATATGCAGGTAAACATCATACACAGCATTCCCCATTATAGCCTACGGGCAAGATAGCCCTCTCAATAGTGAAAAATGAAAATGGCTGTAATTCACTACCAGAGCATGTCACACACACTAGTACATGCTCTACCTTTCATATACACTGCACCCTGCCCAGGGGGGTACCGAGGGCCTTCAATAGGGGTGTCCAATATGTACAGAAAGGGAAATATTAGGCCTGGCCAGTGTGGACACTGGTCAGAGCAGCATGGCAGTTAGCAACTGCACCCAGGCACCGCTGTGGCAGGCCTGAGACACCATTTTAGGGCTACTCATGTGGGTGGCACAATCAGTGCTGCAGGCCCACTAGTTGCATTTGAATCACCTGCCCTGGCGCACTCAGTGCACATTACTAGGGACTTCCTGGTAACACAAATATGCCAATCATGGATAACCAATCACAATTACAATTTACTCAGGGGGTACTTGCACTTTGACACTGATCAGCAGTGTCAAAGGAGAAAGGCGCCCTCGCACCCTCACTAATTGTGCCCGAGAAGTTCGAGACCCGTCAGAATTGCACACCACTGAGGCAGAGTGCTCAGACTGGACTAGCATAATCTAAAATACTTTGACTCCGTTAAATGTTTTGCAAGCTCATAGACTGCATTGAACAGGAGCAAATACATTATTATACAAGTGCCAACAGCCAAATCATTCACTCTCCCTCATCCTGTCCCTGAAAGTAAATATGAAGCATGCCTGTATTCGAAGACCGGGCCTGGTAACTCTGAGCATTGACAATAATGTTGTGCAGTGGTAACATATCCCCCTCAAATCAATTTAATATTGAAGGGCTACATTCGAAGGGAGACATTACCCCAATAAAAGTTTATTTCTGTTGACCCATGAGATTAATGGCGTTTTGTATTTCGCATGGTATCAGCTCATGCCTTGCACACCTTATCTTGTCCTCCTGGGTTGGCGATAATACAGCGCTTGTCCTCCTGCGTTGGCGATAATACAGCGCTTACACATAAACGCTTTCAGCTTTAGTCATTTTAGTCATGCCTGTGCTTAGCTGATGTCCAAGGGTTCTCTTGTTGATAAATATCTGTAAACAAAAATAATTTCCTAAATTCTTTCCCATATTCTCTTTTGCACTGTTTGAATACTCTCTAGGTGTGTAATGTACATTTCTCTTCCAGGGGATACTCATTAATAGTCATAAGCACTGAATTATCTCCGCCCATGAGCGGGAACCCGGAACACATAAACAATATACATATATATGTGTAAATATACCAAAAAGTACATAGTACTACTAATTATACACATATACATGTATAAGACCCATAATATGCAGCCTAACATATATACATAGGCTAATAAAGCCAAACTTACACACGTTCTGTAGCATGAAAATATGCTATATATCAATGCAATAAACAGGCATGAGCCTAAAATGCATTTCATAACCATGAAAACCTTTTATTTTCATCAAAGAACCTGTTGTAAACAATTATTAGCCTAAAAGGCTGCATATGAAAAAATGTCTGTGTACAGAAAATCAGACTGGCACCCTGCCTTTAAGGCCCCAGAGAATCTGCACACTTTGCCTTTAAGGCCTCCAGGAGAACTCTGTTCCCATAATGCCCCACAGGTGACAGTTAGGCCAGCTCTTTTTTCCGGCTTGTTCTGTGAGGAACCTGGAACTTGAGCTCGGCTAATTGTTGGCGGTTTTTCTGTCAGAAGTTGTTTTTTTCTTGTCTTTTTTGACAATATACTACTCTAGTGGTGGTTTAATACCTTTTTCTGACTAAACTGTTGGTGTTTTTTAGTCAGAATGCCACCTTTATTTTACAAATGTCCTTCCTGTGGGAAGAAGATGTCAAAAACGGACCCACACTCTGTTTGTGTGGTTTGTCTTCCAGCTTCTCATAAGGTGGAAGAGTGTTATCACTGCCTCAACCTTTCTAATAGGACTTTAAGAGAAAGGGAGAAAATGAGGTTGCTGGGCCTTCTGGAGAGAGAAAGCCATGGTGAGAAGGGCTCCAAGAGCTTGGTGTCATCTGCTAAGCCATCTTCTTAACCCAAACGTCGAAGAACAGCTTCTCCTGAAGGTAGAACTAAGAAACATCGACTCCAGGGAGCGTCGCCGTCAAAAAAGGTGCGCTCAGCGTCGAGATCCAGATCACCGTCAGCCTTGTCGGGGTCGAAGAAGGCTCCATCGACGTCGAGGACATCGCCGGTGAGGCAAGGTTCAGCATCTAGACAGTCGCCCTCGAAATCCCTTTCGACGTCGCGACATCTGGTGTCGATTGCAGTAAGGACGACGTCGGGGTGCAAGGTTCGACGTCGAAGGATCGTAAGAGATCGACGTCGAGGGAAGAGAGGCGTCCGACTTCGAAGGATCGAGTGTCGACGTCGAAGGATCCAGTGTCGACGTCGAGAGAGAGTCATTGGTCGACGTCGAAGGGGAGACGACGATCGAGGTCGAGGGAGAGACGTAAGTCATCGGCGTCGAAGAGTTCGACGTCGAGACCTAAAAAGAACAGAAGGTCGAGGTCTTCATCGCGACGTAGGTCGACGTCGAAACATGCTTCGGGCTCGAAGCATGGAGTGTCAGAGTCTATGTCTCCCCCACCTGATGAAAGGTCGGTTTTGAGACTATCAAGACCAGCCTCTCGGACCTCACTTAGGTCTTTGTCGAGGTCAGAAATAAGCCCACAACCTTTAGTGGCGTCTACACCGCAGGGTCAGCAAAAAGACAGGTCTGCGGCGGGTCAAGAGGCAGCGCACCAGGACTCTTCTGTGGTGGCGCATTCTGGCTCAACCTCAGGGCACGTGTCAGATGACAGACAATTGGTGCCCAGACAACGGACTCCATCTGGCTCACCAAAATCTGAGCGGAGTGTAGTCTCCAGAGCCTCCAAGTCTTCAGCAGGGCTGCATATTGTGCAGGTTACACCTGAGGCTTCACCTGAGCGTGCAGAGCGGCATCTTAACATGTCACCGAGGTGGTTGGAAAGCCTGAGACATTGGAAGATGCATCCAGATGCAGGACTGATGGGGATGAGGGCTCCGGTCCCTCAGACGGAGCTGCATAGAAGATCACGCTCGAAATCCCTAGTGAGAGAGAGATCACGTTCGAGGTAGCGTAGGAGGCAGCGATCAGCAACTCCTCAGAGATGGCGTAGAACCCCTTCACCATCTTCTACGTCATCTTCGTCCTCTTCAAGGTCTTCATATAGAGACTATTCTCCCACTATATCATCTACTCCACCTTCCAGAGTGTCTCCCGTAGATAATTTGAGCACATTTAATGATTTACTATGTCGTGGGGAGAATAAGTTCAACATCAAGATGGCAGTTCCCCAAGTGACATCGTCAGTCATCTTTGAAACCCTGCATCACAAGACGTCTGGCAGGCCTCTTATGCCGTTAGTGCCCGGTTTGATAGAACCAGCAATGAGAACATTCTTGACTCCGGCCACGGTGGGTTCAGGTCCTTCTAGGATTGCAAAAAAGTACAAGGCTCCAGAAGAAGATCCACTTCTGGAGTATGGATTCTTTGGGGCGAAGAATGGCTAACACCTTGGGGTCGGTCATGAGAGTGGCCAGTGCGGCAGCCTTACTGGGCCGCTATGATCGTCTGCTATGGGACTTGCTGGCTCGTTTTGCGGATAAACTCCCTAAGGAAGATCAAAAGGATTTCCTGGAGATTGTGGAAGAAGGCGGACTGGTGGCTAACCAGAGCATTAGCGCGGCTGCTGATTCGGCGGATCTGGCAGCGCATGGCTATGCGCACGGTATTTGTGCTAGGCGTTCAGCTTGGCTGCGCCTTACTAGGCTAAAGCCTGAGGCCCAGAGGAAAATAGTGAATTTACCGTTCAATGGTTCGACTCTGTTTGGATCTCATGCTGACGATGAGATGTCCAAGATGAAAGTGGAGTTGGACACTCTTAAGGTCGTAGGTCTTGAAAAGAAGAAAGAATTTAAACGTCGGGGTAATTTTCATCCCTTTGACAAGAGAACTTTCCAGCAGAGGAGCCAACAGACGAATTGGTCCTCGCAAAACCAAGGCCAGAATCAACAGAGGTCGCAATTCCAACAGCGGCGAACTGGGCGAGGCAGACGGAATGGAAATAGGCAGCAGTCATCCGCTACCAAACAGCCTCAAAAACAATGAACGGAGGCTTCCTCCACAACCGTGTGCCACTCCGGTTGGAGGAAGTATTGTGTGGTGTCTGGACGAGTGGAAACAGATCACAAAGGGCAGATGGGTGATGGGTATCATTCAGAGCGGGTACCTTTAGAGATTCAAGAAGCCACCCCCTGTCATGCGTCCTCTAAAGATGTTACAGTGGAATGTAAAACGTTTACAACAGGAAGTGAACATCCTTCTGAAGAAGAAGGCCATAGAACTAGTTCCATCTCAGCAGAGATATCAAGGCCTGTACTCTCGATTTTTTTCTCGTAAAGAAAAAAGGTCCAGCTACTGAGTTCAGACCCATTCTGGATTTGAGACTGTTGAACAGATTCATTCGAAAGGAGAAGTTTCGAATGCTGGCTCTTCATCAGATCTTCCCCCAGTTACATCAGGGGGATTGGATGTGCTCCATCGATCTGAAGGATGCTTATTTTCATATTCCGGTATCCAGAAAACTTCGCAAGTTTCTCAGGTTTCAAGTAGCTGCTCATCACTATCAGTACGCAGTACTCCCATTTGGCCTGAGATCAGCTCCCAGAACCTTTTCCAAATGTATGGCGGTAGTTGCGGCTTGTCTTCGAAAGAGACAGATTTTCATATATCCGTACTTAGACGACTGGCTTCTGAAGAGTTTATCCCCATCTCTACTGGATGAACATCTATCAATATGCCTCCACCTCATGTGCAAGTTGGGTCTTCAAGTCAAATACAAGAAGTCCATAATGAACCCCACCCAGAAGATCCACTACCTGGGTGCTCAACTGGACACGGAAAAAGAAAACGTGTGTCCTTCGGAGGAGAGGTGGTTATCCATCAAGGCGAAGTGTATTCTTCTCCTTCAGTCTGCACATCCGACAGTTCGGCAAGTGTCCTCTCTCCTGGGGTCCTTGGCATCGTGCATCTTCATCGTTCCAAACGCACGTTTGCATATGCGTCCTCTACAACAGTGTCTGGAAGATCAGTGGAAGCAGAGGATGGGTTGCTGGGAGGATCGAATTCATCTCCAACAGTCTGCAAGAGATTCCATCCGGTGGTGGATGAAGAAGACACACTTGATGAAGGGAGTTCCTTTTCATCAGGACCCACCAACGCAGACTCTGATCACAGACGCCTCTCTCCAAGGTTGGGGGGCGCATATGGGCCCTCTGCAGGTACAAGGGCTATGGTGAGACTTCGAGAAAGGATATCACATCAATCTACTCGAACTCAGAGCGGTCCATCTTGCTCTCAAGTCCCTGGCTCCATCTCTACAGACTCGGTCCCTCCTGGTGCAAACAGACAATATAACCACAATGTATTACTTAAACAAGCAGGGAGGTACCAGGTCCAGAACTCTGTCCATAGAAGCCCAGACCATCTGGCATTGGTTGCTAGCACGAGACCTGTCAATAACAGCGGTTCATCTGCCAGGGAGTCTCAACTCACAGGCGGACGACCTCAGCAGAGACTTCGTCGAAGCGCACGACTGGGTTCTCAACGAGGACGTCGCGCACAGCATTTTCCAAGCTTGGGGAACACCAGACATCGTCCTGTTCGCAGACGCGGCAAACACAAAATGCCCCGTCTTCGCGTCCAGGTTCTCCCAGAGAGGGTCTCAAGGGAATGCCCTTTTGATAGACTGGTGTCAAAACTTGCTGTACGCTTTTCCACCGACTCCGTTGATACTGGCAGTGATCAACCGGATGTACAAGACCGACTCCAGAATGATACTGATTTGCCCAGAGTGGCCACGCCAGTGGTGGTTCCCAGATCTCCTCCAGTTGTCAGAAGTGCCACACAGGAGATTGCCTTGTCACCCGGATCTTCTGTCCAAACAGGAGGGGCGAGTGTTTCATCCCAATCTGCCCTCCCTGCGCTTGGCAGCATGGCTCCTGAAGTCATCCAGTACGGGCACTTGCAGCTGAATCCGGAGTGTATGAACATCCTTAAGGAGGCAAAGCGGCCTTCTACAAGACAATCCTACGGATTTAAGTGGAAAGGCTTTTACCTTTGGTGTCAGAGTAAGGGTCTTGACCCTATTTATGGTCAAGAACAGGTGATCTTACCTTATCTGCTTTACCTTGCTGAATCTGGTTTGCAGTTTAGTTCCATCAAAGTCCATCTTGCTGCAATAACTGCTTATAGAAAATCGCCAACACAGATATCTTTCTTTCGGATGCCTGTGGTGAAGGATTTTTTGGAAGGTTTAAGGAAGGTGTATCCTCCAGTCAGGTCTCCTTCTCCACCTTGGGAGCTTAATTTGGTGTTGACCAAGTTAATGGGTCCCCCCTTTGAACCCATACATAAAGCGTCTTTACAGCACTTATCTTGGAAAGTAGCGTTCCTGGTGGCCATCACTTCTGCTCGTAGGGTGAGCGAAATCCAGGCTCTGCGTTGCAAGGAACCATACACTATTTTTCATGGAAACAGAGTGGTGCTCAGAACTCATCCTGCTTTCCTGCCCAAGGTGGTGTCGGATTTTCATATTAATCAAACCATAACATTGCCTACTTTCTTTCCAAACCCTTCGAGTCCGGCTGAACGGGCTCTACATTCGTTAGATATGAAAAGGGTTTTGAAATTTTACTTAGACCGAACAAAGTCTTTGAGGCATACGGACCGTCTGTTTGTGAACTATGGTCCTACGAATACTGGTTTGGCAGCGTCCAAGAGGTCCATTTCTAGATGGATAGTGTCATGTATCCTACTGGCTTATCAGCTAGCCCACAAGCCTTTATCAGGTAGACCTAGGGCGCATTCTACGAGGGGGAAAGCTTCCACCACAGCTCTCCTTAGGAATGTGGCTATGTCAGAGATATGTAAAGCAGCTACTTGGCGTTCAGTGCATACGTTTACACACCATTACTGTTTAGATTCTGATGCGCAGGTTGATGCACAAGTGGGACAAGCATCCCTCAGAAATTTGTTTGCTAATTCTAGCTGAACACTGTGGTTTAAAAGTGTGGCTATGCACTTATCTGTTCGCCCGCTTCTGGTGGGTATGAGCTTGCTACTCTATTCAGTGCTTATGACTATTAATGAGTATCCCCTGGAAGAGAAGGATTAGTTACTTACCTGTAATCCTAGTTCTCTTCCAGGGGTATACTCATTAAAGTCATAAGCACCCTCCCGCCTCCCCGGGCGAGCAGTAGCATTGAGTTTTCGATAGGTTATTATTGTAAAGTTTTTAAAGTGCAGATTCCTGCTAAGTCTATGGTGCCGTACAAAAGAACTGGCCTAACTGTCACCTGTGGGGCATTATGGGAACAGAGTTCTCCTGGAGGCCTTAAAGGCAAAGTGTGCAGATTCTCTGGTGCCTTAAAGGCAGGGTGCCAGTCTGATTTTCTGTACACAGACATTTTTTCATATGCAGCCTTTAGGCTAATAATTGTTTACAACAGGTTCTTTGATGAAAATAAAAGGTTTTCATGGTTATGAAATGCATTTTAGGCTCATGCCTGTTTATTGCATTGATATATAGCATATTTTCATGCTACAGAACGTGTGCAAGTTTGGCTTTATTAGCCTATGTATATATGTTAGGCTGCATATTATGGGTCTTATACATGTATATGTGTATAATTAGTAGTATTATGTACTTTTTGGTATATTTATACATATATATGTATATTGTTTATGTGTTCCGGGTTCCCGCTCATAGGCGGAGATAATTCAGTGCTTATGACTTTAATGAGTATACCCCTGGAAGAGAACTAGGATTACAGGTAAGTAACTAATCCTTCTGCATCACTTATCAAAGCACTCCCATGTCACCTCACCTGGTGAATGTGTGGCTGTGTTTCAGTCTACCTTCTGGTGTGAGCCTCTGTGCAGCAAGAGAAATACAGGCTTCTCATGCATGCTAAACCCTCATCTTGGGGCCAGGAAGACATGTACTTAACTTTATTTCTTCTGCTGATGATAATGTGTCACTCCCAGTGCCAACAACTTGACAGCCACGCAAGTTTTGCATTTCTTGTCTGTTTCCAGTGGCAACAGTGTGCTGTTAATGTCCGTGATGGCACAGGTGTGTGTACCATTGCAGGTGAGGGGCAATAACTAAGCTTATGTTCTTCATGCCTCTGAAATTGGCAGAGCGTGAGGCAAGCATGAGAGACTCAGGGCAGAAGCACATGATAAGATGAGTTGCCTCTAGCTGCCGGGGCTTAGTGTACAGTCTCATCTCATCCAGGCATCTACTATGCAGGTGCACCAGCCCCAGGTCCAGCTCAGTACACACACCTTTACGGTTGTCTCAACTGCCACCTGCAAAAGCATATTCAAGACTCTGGCCTACCTTGCTGTTTGTTACAAATATAAGGTGTCATGTGGCCTGTAGGGACATTGTCATTTTCACTAACTTAGCATGAGCGCGTTGCAGCTTGCGTGCTGCTTTTGCGCACATTACTACACGTCTTTATTTTTGTAATACTTTCAATGATTGCTTTCACATGAGTACTCATCACTGTGTTCACTCTCTGCATGTTCCTGGGATGTTGACTGAACATTATGTGCAAGGTCGAACAACAATGCCCCTTGTTATTTTGTTCTGGCCAGACCTTAGCCCTTAGACAAAACATACTGATGCAGCTGTTGTTTGCGTAGCACTTTTCACCCTAAGTGGGATGGGTATGCCAAGACGTGGGTCCCTTGCTCACTGTGTCACTGGATTCAAGCTAGCCTGGCTGATGAAGGGTAATCCCCAGAAACCCGTCCCAGGATGCTTGTTTCTGGTCCAGCGAGGACCTGGCTTGGCAGTTCGGTCTAGACTGTTCCCATGAGGCACAGGGTCAAGACTAATTTGCATATGGATGGGTCTAAACAGGGGTGGCATAGTGAGCAAAAGAATAATGGATTTAACCCAGATCTCAACTGGGGGTGAATGTATGATTTATTCAGCATTCCGTCCATCATTTGTTTGCGTAGCGCTGTTGTTTGAACAGCAAACTTGGGTTTTTAGTGGGGTACACAAACAGGTAAGACACACTTGTAGAGGGACCTTTCCAGGGAGAAGAACGAGACAGCGCTTATGATGTAGATCTACCATCTATAGGCAAAGGTATGGGGTCTGTGGACAAAGGCCACAAAACTTCTACTCCTTTCATGACTAGCTGCTATGCTGACTATATTCGTATTATGCATTCTCCTACTTGTTGTGGCACGTATATTGCATGTTAGGGCACATTAGTTAAAATAAATATTTTAAACTATGCTGTGTCTCTGTCAGATCTTATTATGGACGATTACAAGAGTGCGAGCGAAAGGGTGTGTCTTGTTACCATGATTCCGAGAGATCTGGGAGTGTTGTGTTCTGGGGTGTCTAATCATTGGTATCTCTGTCAGTGAGTAGGAGAGCAAGTGAGACACTATAGCTAGTCTGTCCTGAGTTTGTGGGTACTAAGGTGGTAGGAAGACCCAGTCCCTATACATTAAAGCCCTATAATCCGGCGCATAGTGCTGTGTTTGTGCAGAATCCCTGCAGCAAAGGAGAGTGAAATTAAAGCCAACAGAAAGATGGCAAAGAGAAGCAAATCAAAAACAGTGAGTTCTCTCTGTGGGCGTAGGCAGCAGATGGCTTGAATCAGGTGATTTAGTCTTAGTGCATCCTGGCATAGTAGACCACCTTGCTTGTCTTCCACTTATCCTTCTATGTAAATTGTTCTTTCCTTAGTTTATGTGTTCCTACTATTATACCTCAGCTTAAAAAAGAAATATGCGTTCATATTGCCAGTACAAGTGCTCTAAAGTTGCCAGCACTTGAGGCACACACGTCACATGAACTAACCCGGGATGGTCAGTGACATTGGCTAAAGTTGCCCATTGTCAGCCATGAGTTGTTCATCTAGTCAAGGCTTTTCTTTGTTTTCTAGTATCTTTGGGGACCCTATTCACAAAAAACGTAGGCATAGTATAAGAGACTCCTACCTCAACATACTTTTTCTGATATTTGCTATTTATCAACAGATTTTCAGGTGTACTCCTGGGAAGGTTAGGTGACATTTGCTTTTGACTTTTGTCTCCTATTGCAACTATTAGTTCTCCATAATTGAGAACTTCACCTAGGGGGAAAGGATTCAGTTGTGGAAATTCATACTTTTTTCTCTTCTAGGCAAATATTTGTTCCCCATTGAGAAATCCCTTCCCCTCCAGACCAATTAAATGTGGGGTTGATTGATTCTGCTTTTCAACATGGAATGGGAGTTACTCCATCCCCATACTGGAGTAAATACATCTCTGACCATTTCCAGATGAAAAAGCATCAGATTGGATTAAGGAAATGCACAGAAATGTTCCCATAGTTACAAGGGAAACTGTGCTATAGATCAACCACTTGTTACCTGTTAAGTGGGACTGACAAAGAGAACATTGTCCGTGTAAATGGTTGCATGCATTACAGGAATCCGTTTGTTAATTCCTGTTAGGTGCGACAAAGGTAAATTCAATGGTATATGTATTTTTATGACTTTGTGAATAGGCATGCAGAGCTGTTAGTACCAGAAAGTAGCAGTGCATGCTGAAGAGATGAGCACTGTTGCTGCTTAACTATGTTTGCTAGCCAAGATGCCCTTAACATTCGGTTGAACTCTTAATCAATATCCTGATGATCCAAGCTTCCATTGTAAGAGATATAGATTCAAACTGCTGCCTGGAGTAAATGTTACAAAATGGTAGGAAGACCACTTTGCTTACTCCATGTCAGATGTGAGCAAGTTGGCCCGATATAGTTTGTATTCTTTTCATTCTGCTTTCCACAGTTTTCTTTTTCAATTATCAAAGCCTTATATTGGAAATGAATAGAGTATGACTGGTGGAGCATGCCTGCCATGTGAGCACTTGACATCTTGTGCTGGTGGTTGATAAGATAAGATGATGGAAATGTGTTCCTAATCAGTCTGTTCCCCTTAAAGTCTCATGCCATGAAAGACCATGGCAATCAAACTCTGCACTTGTTTACACCCTTTCATTGTCTATTGAGTTCCTTTAAAAGCACTTCAAATGATTGGAAATAGTGAGTTTGCATCTCTATCAGCACCACAGCTTCCCTACAGAAACAAGGCTAAACCTTCTAATCTAAGATAGCTTGATTCTAGCATTGACACCACAGCAGCTTGGCTGCTTAACTTTTAAATCTGTGTATTTTAGACATTTTATACTGCATTGCACTGTTGTTCCTTTGTGTCCGACCCCCCCCGTTTTTCTGACATCGGAGCCAGCATAGACACCCATAATACCCAGGACAGTCACACGATCCCTCCCTAGCATTTTGGGGTATTTCATTGCTTTGGGGGTGATTCAGATACCTGTGGCCGATTCTAGGGCCATTCATTCATTGTGCTCGGCCGAAATTGACGGCGGCCATCTTTGATAGGGCTACATTGACTCGGCGCTCTAGCCTCAGGTATAAAAGCCGAGGCAAAACGCTGCTCGCGAGATAGCTTGATTCTAGCATTGACACCACAGCAGCTTGGCTGCTTAACTTTTAAATCTGTGTATTTTAGACATTTTATACTGCATTGCACTGTTGTTCCTTTGTGTCCGACCCCCCCGTTTTTCTGACATCGGAGCCAGCATAGACACCCATAATACCCAGGACAGTCACACGATCCCTCCCTAGCATTTTGGGGTATTTCATTGCTTTGGGGGTGATTCAGATACCTGTGGCCGATTCTAGGGCCATTCATTCATTGTGCTCGGCCGAAATTGACGGCGGCCATCTTTGATAGGGCTACATTGACTCGGCGCTCTAGCCTCAGGTATAAAAACCGTTAGTCATGACTCCGTGCAGCGGACGCGCACAGCGGACGCGCCTGATTCCCGCCAGAGTCCAGCCCGTCTGCGCCCGTCCGCGTACGAACGGGTGCTGGGGCTGGGGCTCTTGGCTGCGGGCTTTCATACACACGGGATGCTTTATACCATCTACAGAGGGGAACCCAGTCCCTGGATCCAACTACGCTAGCCTTACTAGAAGAACTTTCTATTCGCCGTTCATGTAGCAGTAAGTCCACCTCCCATTCCCATACCCTGAATCTGGCTAGTTTAAACACCAGATCACTGCAATGCCATAGTCTTGAGATTTTCACCTTACTCCAAGCTGGAGAAATCGATGTTTTAACATTGACTGAGACCTGGCTCGGGGAAAACTCACTACCAGACATTATAGCAGCAGTTCCATCAGGTTATGACATTTACTGGCATAATCGCGCAGGGAACGCCCGTGGGGGAGGAGTAGCTATACTCTTTAAGAAAAACCTAGCTGCAATTAAAATCTCGGCAGAAACAGTGGACTTGGCCGACTTGCTGGCAGTGAAAGTTATGTTTGACAATTTGTGTTTAATCATCCTCACTGTCTATCGCCCGCCAAATTCCACCTCGGCCTTTAACGACTTAATTATGGCCAGCATATCGGATATATGCTCACGTTATAAGAACATAGTAGTCACGGGAGACTTTAATCTACACTGGGACAAGGAGAAAAAGGAGACAGCAGCTAGCTCTTTGGAGACAACAATGTGTTCGCTTGGCTTCAGGCAACTGGTAGACTCCCCTACGCACATAAAGGGCCATATCCTTGACCTGGTCTGGGTGTTGGATCCCAAGATCACCTCAGTAAAAGTTCTCCCTTGTATCTGGTCAGACCACCACCTGATATATTGCGAGGTCCCTATTGGCGCAAAACCCCCACAGCCCCCACCAAAAATTAAAAAGACTCGTCAATGGAAAAATGTTGATGCACAAACATTGACTCTGTCGCTCAGGGAATTCACTCAACCCACGGCGCCAGTCGCCGACATAGACCAAGAGTGTAGAGATCTAATGGGTGATCTAACAAGGGCAATTGATCAGATTGCACCAGTGAAATCCCAGAAAATGAATAGTGGTGGGAAGGGAGCTCCCTGGTTCACACCAGCTCTAAGAGAGCATAGGAAAACTCTGCGTAATGCTGAGAGAAACTGGAGGAGAAAAAAAGACCCCGAATCCTGTGAACAATACAGGCAGTTGCTTCGAGCCTATAAAAAACATATACAGGAATCTAAAGCGACATTCTACGAAAATCGTATTAATAAGGCAGATAATGTTCAGAAGGAAACTTTTAAAATCCTCACGGAACTAAGTAAAAGAACTCAATCTATAGAGACCACCCTCAATTGCGACACCTTTCAGAAATACTTTCTAGAAAAGGTTGAGGGTATTTTACAAGAAATAACAAGTACCAGAGTTGGTTCCACTGAACTACATCCTGCTAAAACTCCAGGTGGAATGTGCTTGTCTAGTTTTCCCCCCGATTGATTCATTGAACCTAGACACCTTAATGAGGAAAACAAAGTCAGGCTCTCCAGCCGACCCATGCCCCCCTAGTGTGTTTCGCCTAGCCCGCCTCAGCCTAGAAGAATGCATTCTGTCCATGCTAAATATGTCATTGAACACGGGACAGCTGCCAGCTCGCTTTAAAGAGGCCCGAGTGAAGCCCCTAATCAAGAAAGCTGGGGCCGATCCCAAAGTATTAAAAAACTATCGGCCCATCTCCCAGCTCCCATTTCTATCCAAGGTGCTTGAGCAGCATGTTTTGAAGTCCCTGGCTGCGTTCCTGGAGTCTAACCATCTGCTCCATGAGATGCAGGCAGGGTTCCGTGCCCACCATAGCACCGAGTTAGTCATGCTCTCGGTGCTGGACGACCTTAGAGGGTTGGCTGACCGAAAGAAACCAAGCGCCCTGATACTTTTAGACCTATCAGCGGCGTTTGATACCGTCAGCCATACCATACTCCTGGATAGGTTGGCCGGGTTTGGGTTTCGGGGCTCTGCTTACCTCTGGCTGGAATCTTTCTTGTCCGGGCGAACCCAGAGGATTCAGCTGGGAGAGGAGGTATCAGGAGCAGGAGACCTGACATGTGGGGTACCCCAAGGCTCTGCCTTGTCCCCCTTATTGTTCAACTTATACCTGCAACCACTAATAAGCACCTTGGTTGAGATGGGCTGTCGGGTGTTCAACTATGCAGACGACACCCAGTTGTTGCTGAGCATAGATGACACCGTAAGGGCCCAGTCGCTGGCACAGGAGATTCTTAGGTACACAGTCAACTGGATGTCCAGGAATCTCCTGAAGATTAACCCCGAGAAAACAGAGGTGTTAATTGTGTCATCCAACTGCTCCCCCTGGTGTGACCTCTACTGGCCCCAGGAATTAGGGCCCACCCCTAAGCCAGCAATCGTGGTCAAAAGTCTTGGCATTAGAATAGACGGCGCCCTCTCAATGACCAATCAAATCTCTGCGGTAGTAGGTACCTGTAACGGCATCATAAGACAACTGCGCAAACTTGTTCCACTTCTTTCCCAGTCCATGATCCGCACGATAGTTTCTGCCACCATACTGTCGAGGCTGGACTACGGAAATGCGCTCTACCTGGGCTTACCTAAAGCCTTAACAAATAGACTGCAGGTAGTCTTAAATGATGCGGCAAGATTAATCTTCAGACTTCCAAGGAGATCACATGCATCCCCGCTGTTGCTGAATCTTCACTGGTTACCAGTGACGCAAAGGTCGGCTTTCAAGAGCCTCTGCATAGCCCACAAGGCCATCCATGGGCAAGCCCCTTCCTATATCAAGGATAGACTAGTTATATACAGGCCCGAAAGAAGCCTAAGGTCCTCCGAGGCTCAGTTGCTGGTATGTCCTCGGTTCAGGCTAGCAACAAAAGGAGGGGGATCCTTTTCGGTCCTACTGCCCAAAATGTGGAATGAGCTGCCGGAAGCTCTTCGCAAGGAAGGAAATCTGCTTTGCTTTAGGAAAGCCCTGAAGACAACTCTATTTAGAACAGCGTTGAGCTCAGTATAGACCTAGCTCGCCTCCTGTTGCTGCCCGAGCTGTGATGTCATTGCGGTCAAAAGCGCCCTGAGACCTGTCGGTGACTTGGCGCTATATAAACCGACATAAACATAAACATAAACATAATCATGTGACAGATGTTTTCATATCACCAGTACACTAATTTTCCAGTGTGGACCTAAACCATAAAAGTATCATCGTTTAGTGTACCAGGCAAATTCCAGGCTGCCATATTATAAGATTTCTAAACCTAGAAATCACAAGGTAGCTGAATCTACCACTTTTGTAAAAAGCATGGATATAACTCCTTTTGAATTGACGTAGTGGCACATGAACCTGCCTATTTCCAGATCCACTGCACATAGGCAGAAATTAGAAATTATCCTCATACAAATTGTTACTGACTTGAAAATCTTGCTCCTGTATAAAAACATTAAGGGTCTCATTAAGATTTTGGAGGATGAGTTACTCCGTGAAAAAAGGACGATATCCCACTTACTGTATTGCAAGTGCATAAACCTATGGCATTTGTAATACAGTGGACCCGATATACTTGCAATATGGCTGAAAGTTATATTGGTCATATTTGTGACAAAATGTCCAGTCTACCAAACTCTAAGGCCCAAAGCATTCCTCCCTTTCACCCCACCAGGTGTATAAACAGAGCTAGGACTTGTGGCCCCGCTGTCCACAGAACTTGTTGACTGTGCCCCAGGACTGAACATTAGCAGTCAGTTCATAAGACATAAGAGTGCCACAGCAGATAACTGGCGTTCTGATGGTGTGACACTACGTATATAGTACTAATTCAGTGACTTAAGTCTCTCAAGATTAGGTGGCAATTTTTTTAAGTACTCCACGCTTGACTAGAGTTCTCTTCTAACTTGGATTTTGAATATTTTAGGTATTTTATATTTTAGGAGCAGCAGGACGATCGCACGCTGTTAGAATGAACCAGAGTCGGGGTGGTACCCAGAGGAGACGCCTCAATCTATACAGCCTGCTTGCCGTGGGCTCACACTTCTCACCCATGGCTTTGACCCGACATACGACTCTGCAATTTGCTTATTTAAAAACCCTCACTCTCTACTTTCCTCTGATTGGCAAATTCCATTTTATGATCCTCACCAGTGGTCAACATCCTTTTTGGCCCACCCCCTCCATTCTGGTAATTGTTAGAAAGAGAAGAGGGTGCTGTCCTCCTAGTCTGAATGCTACACTGAGTGAACTCCTCTCGGCTATTTCCAATTGAAAAATAGATGCAGGGATCAAGCTCCACAAACGGCAGCCATCTTGGATTGGGCAATTGAACCTCACTATTGAACATAATGATCCTGATCCTGATAAAAGAAAAAAGCAAGCTCCCGCAGAGGTGGCCATCCTAGATTGGCTGGTTATCCAACCTCTTTTCGCAGCCTAAATCACACCCCGCAACTCTAATTCACAAAAACAAACAGAAAACAAATGCCCTCCAACCAAACCAAGCTCCCACAGAGGTGGCCATCCTAGATTGGCTGGCTATCCAACCTCTTTGCTCAACCTAAATCACACAACAACTCTAATTCACAGAAACAACCAGAAAACACGCCCTCCAACCAAACTCCAGGATCAGCAACAATATTAACCCTTCTGTGCCCTAACCTATCCGTAACTCTAACAGGGAATCTTTGAGTTTGCTGCCTCCTCATCCTTAGTATTATCCCTGAAGAGTCTGAATTTCTCTCCCATTACTATTTGAATACTCCTTTTTAACTAATATTGTTTTACGGAACCACAAATAGTCATGCTCCCAGAACATCCACCACCTCTACAATGCCCAGCTACCTGAAACCCCATGGACCAAACGTCTCCATAACCTACACCTCTTAACTATCGGCCAATACCGCCAAAAACCTTAAACACAAATATTTGCCCCAACGACAACATGTTGTCACTGGTGTGTCATAATGCTTTCAAGATTAATTACCCCCCTAACCTATTGAAAAATGCTTCCAAGGATTTCAAACATAAACTACTAATACAGTACCCCGAAATGCTCATCTCTGATGTCTTCTCCTGTACTTAAAAAGGAGTTTTTGTGAATGACCTTATTTTCTTCACCAGCAGAGGAGCTCAGTGGATAAGAATCATGACTTCAGTGCTCTGGACTAAGGGACATATTACGACTACGGCAGTCTATTGGACCACCATAGTCACTGTGGCGGTCTGTGGACTGCCAGACTGGCGGTCCACCTGCCCTATTGTGGAGCAGATTAATTCTAATCTGCTAGTGCAGGGTCACCACTCTTGCCACGGGTTCTTATCAAGTAAGGAGGAATCGCCACTGGAGCAAAGTCAAACCATAGGTCATTTATTAATCATTCATGAATGGGTCTCCATCCAACGAGCACCATGGAATTACTCAAGGAGAGAGCCCGCTTGAACGATGGTTACATGGGTTTTTATAGGGAAGAACAAGGAACGCCCAGAGGTAACTAGAACTTTGGAAAGAACACACAAATGAGGCTAGGCAAGAATCAACAGCCTCTTTGTGTTGTGCAATTGCTACATCCTAAGGCTGAACAACAAGATATGCTATTCGGAGTAGACTTTACTTGAAGATCAACTATTGCCTGAAAACCTTCGAGCAAGCAGACTCTGCATGTCTCAACCTGCAATTCTTTACTCATGTTTATACAGATGCAGTGTGAAAAAGGGAGCCAGGCTGAAAGTAGGGCAGGGGGGAAAATGGATGAAGCACAGCTTAATCAAAAAATCAAAGAATCAGATTTTACATTTTAACACTATTACGACTTTAGCAGTTGGACCGCTGATAATGCCGGGGATCCACAATTTAGCGGCAGTAGCAGAGCAGTTCAAGGAATTAATATACTGGTGGTGCCGCTGTGGCATCGCCGAGCATATTACGAGTTTCCCCACTGCTCCCCTTTCCATGGCGATGAGCCCGTCATGAAAAGGATGACAGTGAGGAAACTGCCGCCTCTGTGCATGGGGGTGCATGCAGGGGGACACATGATGCGCCCCCTGTATTTCTGCACTCCCTGTTCCTGCACAGGAAGAAATTCACTACATGCTGCATTTCTTCCTGTGCTGGAATATGCTGCGGCGCTCCCACAGTGATGCCCTTCTAAGGCTCTCCTCAGAGCCTTAAAAAAGCACAGCCGTGGGAACGCCACAGCACGCACCGCCCACCAGGGTTCAACTCATAATGCAGTAGGTGGTCTGGCAACAAGTTTGGCAGTCTTCCTGCGGGGAGCTGGTGTGGCAGTCCGCAGGAAGACCACCAAACACGTTATCAGGCCCTAAGATAGCTAGGAAAACTCCGCACTGTTTTTGAATCTTCATAATACCTTCATCAAACTTCAAGGCCGAACTAACCATCTCCGTATACAACAGCGGGAACATCCTTATACAAGTATGGTACCGTAATCTACAACGGTTGATTAAATATTTTTAAAGATTATAAATACATTGTCTAACATTGTCCATTTTACCTCACCAAATCAAAGTCTGTCCTCCTGTGACTGAATCTGATGCTTCATCTACCACCTCTACCCCATCACCTCTGCCTCTGCACGACCTATCACCTTCCACCAACAATGGAATTGTCCCCAATTGACCCAAGCCTTGTATAATAAATGAGGACTCCTGTGCCTCCCTGAGAACCAAATGACATGACTTTCCTTCTCCCTCAGCCCGTTGTAGGTTGGGACATGATGCTCACTGCTCTAAAGCTATCAACAACAGCAACCTCGAGTAATACAGACCACTAATTGCCCTTCTTCTACAACACCTGTGTCTTAATGGGCGCCCCCCTCATCCACCGCATTCGGCAACCTACCGGGTGCAATTACCTGACAACTCAAGAAGCACATTGTTGAACCAAATTTGAAACTTCTTCCTACCCCTCTTCTATTCTCCGCTTCTAGTACACCATCTACTAGCCTGCATCTTCCTGTCTTCTCCCCAACTACTTCCCTCATCACCTAAGAGCAATCCACCCTGTTGACCACCCCTCCATCCTCTGAGGGGTCACACTCGATATCAATCCCTAGACCATTCATACGTACTTTAGACGCTAGGACAAGCTCGCTGACCTTATGCATGCTCCTCAACTAGTCAAAGCCTACCTTCAGAATATGCTTCACCTCACTGTGAAGATGAAGAAGCTTTGGACTCCCAACCTGACCTCTGAGACCAACAGAACAGAACCCCTGAGACAAAACAATTCAACCTTCTCACAAGGGATAGACACTACTGGCGTGAGACTTCGACCTTGAAGAACAAGATTCCACCGATCTTGCATTGGAGATCGCGACCCCACCTCAATCCCTACTCCAGATCCTAAAGGGTTACTGACCATCTGCCTGATGCCAACATTCACTCCCTTCTGCTATCATACAACTCCACTCATAATGGCTTATCACCTTTACCGATCAATAGCCAAACTATTCCCTCCAACCCATTTAGAGAACCCAGTTTCAATCTTAGAACTACGAACAAAGATCATTTGTTACTTGTCCCCACATCACACCAAGAAGCAGTAGTAACCAAACTGCATATCAAATCTATGCTTCTTAACTGCATGTCAGAGGTAAGACACACAGCTAAAATTGCCAACCTTATACTTAAGCAAGAAATTGACCTCCTGGTCTTAACTGAAACATGGTTCAACAACATCTCCTCACCCATTCTGGACATTTTAGTTTCTCCCAACTATGACAGCATCAGATTGGATAGACCTTATAAGATTGGTGGCAGCATAGCTTGCATCTTTCACTCCATGCTCACTTGAGACATGCACAAATTGCTCCTATGTCCTTATTTGAATAACTTGGCATCGAAATTTGGAACAATGACAAGATGGTGTGTAAACTCCACACTATCTACCACCCCCGGGACATAACCTCCTCTTCATTGAAGAAATAATGGAGACCATGGGGCCAGATGTAGGAGGCCATTTACCGACCGGTAACGGCCAATTTCGGCCGTTACCGACCGGTAAATGGGTTTTTGGTATGTAGGGGGCTACATTTAACGATTCGGTAAATTTACCGAATCGGTAAAATACCGAATCGGTAATTTTACCGATTCGGTAAATTCGGGATGTAGGTGGGACAGAATCGGTATTTTACCACCCAATCCAATTGGGTGGTAAAATACCGAATCCAGGTGTGCATGCACATGTGTGCATGCACACCTGTGCCATGTGGCAGACAAACATGCCCTTAGGGCATGTCTGTCTGCCACATGGCACACATGACAGTATATGGGGTGCTAGAGGGTGTCAAAGTGACACCCCCTGCACCCTTGCTGGAATCGGTATTTCGGTAAATACCGATTCTTACCGATTCGGTAAATTTAAAAAGAAATTTACCTACATCTCAGTACTTCTATTTTACCGATTCATAAATACCGAATCGGTAAAATTCGATATTTATGAATCGGTAAAATAGAATTACCTACATCTGGCCCCATATCCTCTAACCAACTCCTAATCAAATCTTCCTCTGGCATTTCAACTTACACTGGAAGAAAGCAAATGATCCCTTAATGAACACCTTCAAAGCCTTCTTCTCTGACCTAAACCAGTCTTGCAATGGACCTACCCATACTAAAGGCTCCAACCTCAATCTAATCATCGCTATGGATAATATTATACAACTTGAAGCCATAGCACCCTGTAACTGGTCAGATAACTACCTAATCTCTTGTCTAATTTTGGAAAAGGTGCTGATTAGACAAGGCTAACCTCATAAGACCAAACAATAGGCTAGAGATCAGAGAAATATTAACATAACTGATCTAACTGCCATTATCAACAACTTCATTTTCACCGTTCTCTAAAATGACAAATATGAATGAACTTACTGAACATTACATCCATTCCATGACAGATATACTTGTTGCAATTGCCCTGAAGCAACTAAAAAAAATTCCCAGCAAACATTCTAAACCCTGGTTCAATGGCTTCCTTATTGAGGACGGAAACTAAAGTTTGCTAAGAGAACATGGAGAAACTCTCCTTCCATAACACACCTTAAGCAGTTGAGGATGACAAAAAGCTCCTAAAACAAACTCATCCATAGCGTCAAAGCTGAACACTTTAGGTCGCAACTACACAACGCCAAAAACAGACTCCAAAAACTACTTGAAATCATCAAAGAACAAGCTAGCTACTCAATGAACTACCACTCTGCAAACAAGGATTCACTCCCTAGTGGTAATGAGTTTTCCACACATTTCATAGACAAGGAAGATTGAATTAGAATTGCACTCACCTCCCCAAATCCTCATACTCAGGCCCAGTCCAGTCCCTCCCCAGGGCTTTCCTTGGTGAGTTTCCCTCTGTCAGGCTCTATTAATTATACTATTAAAATGAATGCGACATGGAATACCTTTAAACTACCAGATGGTGCCGATCTACTCAACATAATAAAGTCAATAAAACCCTCTTAACAGATGTGCTGGATGGATCCAGAAAAGTGAAGCTGATTTTCAACACGCCCATGGTTGTAGCCATACGAGACATAGCCGCCAACTGAAAACGTCCTACTTCACCCAGCATATGTGTGCTACACAGGAAAAACCTATGTATGAAGCACAGGGATGTCCGAAGAAACATTGCAGGGTGTGGGGCAAGTGGTTGGGTGCTGTGGCTTAAATTTGTGTATCTTACTAAATGTCTGTATCATGTAAGACTCTATGGGGTCACGCGGAACAAGGTTAATCATTCAATCTGGTGGGAATTATTGATTCGATTGTACTGTGCTATATTGCTGGAGTCTGTTACCACATCTAAAATCAATCAAATTGTTTATTAAAAAAAAACCTCTTTTACCCGCCAAATTCTTCTTAGAGCTTCAATTCTCCTGCTCTTGCTTGAGATTTTAAGGGCCTTCATAGTTAAAGCTCTCTAAAAGTGGTTTGTTTGTTTTATGTTCATATATTTTGAGTCTGAGTTAAAACTCCTTTGCAGCTTTTTTTTTTTTTGTAAACAATTTTATTGATACAAAAAATAAACAATGAGCATTTTAAAAGGACATTCAGGGCATACAGTATTAGGGCAAATCAAAAGACGAGTAAAATCAAGTGTAGTGACACATTTTGGAGAACGCAGTACAGTTGTGGCATTACAACAGCCCCTCCACCTCGTTCCCTAAACCTCTCGTCTCCCTCCCCCTCTACTCGGAGTCAGTATCACTATCCAACTGTGGTGGTTCGCAAATGAACCCTCTATACTCATTCCACGCTCCCCAGATCTTGGCCCACTTCCACGGGCATTTCCGATTCAAATATACCGATTTTTCCACCACCATTACCGAATCCAGATCAGCACACCAGTCCCTGAGCGTCGGCACTAAAGGGGACCCCCAAACTTTGGCTACATTCCGTTTAGCATACATAATACCTAGGGTGGCTAAGTCTTGCATGGGGTGACTAAGGTCGTTAGGCTCCCAAATGTTCAGCAAGCAGCAGCGCGGTTCCGGAACCAGTGAGACCCCAGTTACTTGTGATATGGTCCACATAATCTTGACCCAGAAACCGGCAACTAAGGGACAGTCCCAAATGTTATGAAAGAAGGTTCCTTCCTCCCCGCAGCCCCGCAAACAATACTGATGTGCAATTCTCCCCATCTTGTGAAGAGTGACTCTAGTATAATAAACTCGATGTAAGATTTTCAGCTGTATCAATCGGAGCCTAGATGGCACTGCAACCTCCCGTGGGGAGGAAAGTGCGGCCTGCCAATCTGACTCGTCCATATCACCTACCTCCGCCGTCCAGGCTGTCTTTAGCTTCAGAGTGGGGTCGGGCAGATTATTGACAATCTTACGATAAACCAACGAGGTCGCTTTTTTGGGCATATGTTCCGTAAGCAGTCTGTCTTCTAGTGGGGTGGACTCAGGCAGCTCTTCACCAGAGGGAATCACGGAGCTGAGGGCATGGCTAACCTGCAAATACCGGAATTGCTCCATAGGCGCTAAATCGTATTGATCCATTAGTTGGTTAAATGTAAGGACAGCACCCCGCCTCCAGAGGTCTCCAACCGTTGAGATACCAATCAAGTCCCAGGCCTCAAATCCCCTACTGTGCGGAGTCGGCCGAGTCGACGCGACGACCAGAGTGGCGTCATCTGCGTGATCTTATCTTTACACTTAAGACGGGCCGAGGCCAAGTACCACAACTTCACCGTATGGGCCGTGGGGCCCAGTAAGGTCTTCGCACTTTTTATGTCATAGAGGTCTGCTAGCACCCCTCCGCCACCTAGGTCGTACCTGTTCGCTTTATACCCCGGTTCAGTCTGTGGAGCATGAAGCCAGTGGTTTATGGTCTTCAACTGGGCCGCCCAATAATATAATTGAATATCCGGAAGTGCTATGCCTCCATCGTACCAGCCCCTAACTAACTTATGTCGGGAAATGCGTGCAGGTTTGTCCCCCCAGACGAGACCAGAGACCAGTGCGTTTATAGACGTGAAATATTTTAGAGGCACACGATACGGAGTGTTCTCAAGCATATTCAATAGCCGTCATCATTTTGAATGACGCCGCTTTCCCCAAAAGGGTCAGTGGTAGGGTGTGCCAATGCTTCACATGCGTACGGAATCGGTCAAGCGGGGCGTCAAATTATGGCGAAAAAAGGCCTCCTGGCTAGGCGTCACCCAGACTCCCAGATATTTAAAGGGCCCATCAGTGATCACCAATTGGCAATCAGCCGGAAGCAGTGGTGGGGGTCCTTTAAGAATAAATAAAGCCGACTTGGACCAGTTGATAGTGTATCCTGAAGCCCTACCAAAAATCTCACAGATGTTAAGGAGTACTATAATTGACCGCCTGGGCAGGGTCAAATAGAGAAGAATGTCATCAGCATATAAAAATATGCGATCCTCCCACGTCTCTGTCCAGCTAAGTCCTTTGATCATGGGGTCCCACCTTATCCATGCCGCCAGAGGCTCCAGGATCAGTGCGAAGAGCAGGGGCGACAAAGGGCACCCCTGACGTGTTCCACGACCAAGCTGAAAGTCCCTGGAGATATGGCCATTAGCCACTACATGTGCAAGAGGCTTTGTATACAGTAACTTCACCCAAGCACAAAACTGGGGGCCGAAGCCCAAATGTCGAAGAACTGCGAAGAGATAGGTCCATTCGACCATGTTGAAAGCCATTCGGGCATCTAATGAAAGAATCACCACCGGTTCTGAAAGACTAGGAATCTGTGCCATTACCGCGTGGACCCGTCTCAAATTGAGCGCAGTATTGCTGTTTGGCATAAACCCGGATTGGTCCGGGTGGATGAGCGTCTTCAAGTGCGGAGTCAGTCGAATAGCTATCATTTTTGCCAATATTTTCGCTTGCGTGTTTAACAATGAAATCGGGTGGTAGGACGTGCATTCGTCCGGAGGTTTGCTGGGGTTTTGGTATAGCGATTATTGTAGCCGTCCGCTGGTCCCGCGGTAGTTCCCCCTTATTCAGGGTATCTATAAACATCTTCAAAAGATGCGGAGCCGCAAGGTCGGAGACGCGTTTGTAGAGTTCTATAGGGATTCCATTCGGTCCCAGTGCCTTACCCGATTGCAAGGAGTGTATCGCAGTCAAAACCTCATCCTTCGTGAAGTCAGATTCCAAGAGTGAGGCTTCAGTGTCTGATAGTGAAGGCATTCGTATATCTTTGATATAAGTCTGCGCCTCTTCTGTTGACATGTGGGCGGTGGGGGTGTAAACTGTCTCATAATAGTCAGCTAAGGTATCTACGATGTCCGCGGGGGCGGTGACTAAACCGCCGTGCGGAGTTGCGCTATTGTCCTTTGGGCCTGTTCCTTTCTTTCCAGCCAGGCCAGGAGTTTCCCCGCCTTATCCCCGACTTCATAGACAGTGTGCTGCGAGCGCATGAGCCGCTGTCGAACCTGGGTCCGCTGATATTCAGTGAATTCAGCCTGTTTGAGGCGCAATTGTTGCATAACCTCCTCAGTAGGGTTTCCCTCATTTCGGGACTGCAGCACAGCCAAGTCATCCTCGATCACCCGGAGGTCAGCGTTCACAGCTCGCTTGTGACCCGTTATGGAGGCTATCGCTTGGCCCCTTAGCACCATTTTATACGCCTCCCAGAGGACCCCGGGCGAGCGGACTGAATCCGTATTTTCTTGGAAATAATATTTCGTAACTGTGATCAGCTCTTTTCTAATTTGCGGGATCTGTAAATAGCCGGGGGAGATCGGGAAAATACGCCTCCGAGCTTTAAGATAGGAGGAATAGGTCGAGGAGACCGGGCAATGATCGGAGATACCTCTTGGGCCAATCTTTGCCTCCGTTAAATGGGGTAGACTATCAGATGAGAGGAAGAAATAGTCGATGCGTGAAAGACTATTGTGTACCCCTGAATAAAAGGTTTATCCGCGTTCCCTGGGGTGTTTAAACCTCCACCCATCCGTGAGGTCTAGTGCCTCTGTAAAACCAGCCAGCCGAGACTTACCCCACCCCGGTGTTCTATAGGGATGGCGGTCCAGCCCATCGTCTACGACCGCATTGAAATCCCCCCCTATTATGAGTTCACCCTCCGGCAGTGTCAATAAAAATGCAACAGCACCACATTGAACTTCCTCCCTTCCCACAAACAGGAGAGGACTGCAAATTGCCCCTGTGTATCCTTCCATACCTGCTGTACAATCAAAGGGAAGCGCTTGCGCACCAATATGCCCACCCCCCCTAGAGCCAGTGGAAAATTCAGAATGCACTACCATCGTGTATCCCCAAAGGTCTAAGGCCCTACAGGTCGACCCCACCAAGTGCGTCTCCTGAAGCAATACAAGTGCCGAGGCAGCACGGCGTACATATTGCAGCACTAATCCCCGCTTAATTTGGTCCCCCAACCCATGCACGTTCCAAGTAAGCAAGGTCATAGGAGGCACCGGGGTCAGAACCGGGGCGCCATCGCTCATTATCGTGTCACCCAATTCCTCGTCTGCCATCACAATCAAAACAGCCTTGGAAGCCCATCAGTGTATCATGCACCCTAACATATAAAACTGTAAGATGTAGCCCAGAACCAAAACCTAGAACAAAACACAACAAACCCTCCTCCGCCACCGAAAACGCAATGCGTACACTGTCACAGCAGTCAATACCTTCGATCTACCATACCCCGAAATCCCCCTTTAACTCCCCTCCACCCCCCACCTGCTCCCCTGCCTGTGGACCTCAAACTGGCCACCCCCCAACACGGCAGAGTGTCTGATGGGGGGTGCAGAGTGCCTGTATTCCTCCCAACCATGCTAAACGCGCAGAGGTAAAGCGAGCCCCTCAGCCCATGGCAATCAACATTGTCTACAATAAACTACAGCTTCCATTCGAAAACACAACCCTTAGAATAGTATGACATGTCTAGAGAAACACAAATCTGGCCTGTTACATATCCGGAATGTCGAACCCAAGCACCCCCGTAAGTCCACTCCCTCGTTGGTTACCCCCCGCACCTCTCCGCCCGTTACTTGCAAATGTCACCATGAACTGGTCCAATAAGAGGCCGCAAGTGCCGCTCATTCCTGCTTGCCAAGTCCACCTGCTCCCATCTTGGCCTCCGTCGTGGAGTGTTGGGCTCTCCACCTTTCCTTCGGTCTACCTTGTTGCGGCGGGTGCCATTCGCGTTGCTGACCTTTGCCCATCCCTCCAGCCACTCCCGAGTTGCATCCGGAGAGTCAAAAAAACATGTTTCACCATCCCACTCAACTCTCAATTTGGCAGGAAAAAGCATTGTATATTTGATTTCCCTGCTGCGGAGTTCCTGCTTAACGGCCTGGAAGGTGCGTCTCTGTGCCTTGACCCGCGCTGTAAAGTCAGGGAAAAAAGAGACCTCGTAGTTGTCTATCTTAAGCGGGGGGCCCGCCCTGGAGGCCTGCAAGATATTATCCCTGTCCCGGAAATTAAAAACTCTTGCAATCAGGGGTCGCGGCGGAGCCCCAGGCCTGGGTCGCCGGCCTGGCACCCTGTGAGCTCGTTCAATGGAAAAATAAGCGGAGAGCACCTTGGGCTTCAGATGTTTCGTGATCATCTCCTCCACATAGAGGTCCACAGTAGGCCCTTCCATTTTTTCCGGAACACAAAGGATTAGTATATTATTCCGGCGGGCCCTCCCTTCATAGTCATCCAACTGTTGCGCCATGCGAGTCTGTTTCTTTTCCAGGTCTGACACTTGACGCTGCAATGCAGAAGTGTCCTCTTGTAGCGCCGCCGTCACCACCTTTAGCTTCTTTACTTTTTCATTCATCTGCTTGAAGTCCGCACGAAGCAGGGAAACCTCAACCGTGACTGAGTCCATTGAGGTACGTATTCCCACTAGGGCCGCCAAGACGTCGTGCAGCGTAGGTTCCTTAGCCGGGGTAGACGATGTTTCTGTGCCTTCTTTGTCCGCTCTCGGCGAGTCACCTTTATCTCCGCCTTTGTTCCAGGCAAATTTAGACAGTTGCGCCTGAGGGTTACTCCTGGGACCCCTGCCTCCCGTCGCCATTTTTCTTGTTGTCATGGGAGGAAAGCTGGGGGTGCGCACATTGACAATAGCCTCGACCCCTCCGTATCTTCCACTAGTTCCAAAACCCCTTAGCGGGGCCGGTATGCACCCCCAGCAGGTCTCTAGCGAATTTGCCATCTAGCCCGCAGCACTCCTGAGCCGGACCGCGCCCACCAGAAGCCCAGGTTTAACGACCAACACTCCGTCCCTGGTTCAATAAGTGCTGAGGATGCCTGCAGGCAGCGCCACGTTTGAGAGATGAGGCCGGGAGCGCCCCTCCATAACCAAGTCTGTGATGGGGGGAAGTGGGGATATCAACTGGCCCCCAATCGTCTCACCGGGGCCCGTGGGCGCTAAGTCCAAGACCCATTCTCACCTCCAGCAATGATGGAGCCCAAAAATCAGCCCCGGTGATGAGCTGTGGGCCCGGGAGGGCGAATGCAGAAGTAGTGAAAGAGAGCACCTTGTCAGTGCTTCGAAGAATTATGGCGTCGCCTGAGGCTCCGCAGAAGTCGCGGGGGGACCCGTGCATCTGGGCCGCCACCACTCTGTATTAATCTCGGCCCCTTACTCTTGTGCCAGCCGCCCGAAGGGCCGCGTCTTCGCCGGCTTTGCAGTACTAGGCGCCAACCATCGCTAGGCCCTGAAACGGGGGCCTCAAGTAGTGCCGCATCCCAGGCCGGCACCTCGCACACCACAAAGTCTAGAATCAAATGGGGCCAGTCCCCGTCGTCCCTCGTCGTTGTACCTCCGATTCCAGGGGTCCGGGCGGCAAGGAGCCTTCAGCCGGGGGGGGAGGAGGGGTCCCATAGCGAGCCGGCCGCGCCTCCGTTCGGTGATCACTCCGGCGCCGCCATCTTGCGTAGCTCAACCCCGGAACCTTCCGAGTGCATGATCGTCGCTTCCTGGGGGCAACGGCCCTGTAAATCTCGCATCGGAGCCTCCCAAAGGGCGCCAGGTATCTTATCCCGGCCCCGCAGCTCGAGTTCCTCCGGGTCCGTAGGCTGTGTTAGGATGTTGGGCCACGGGTCGTGCAGAGCTCGCTCAAGCTGCGGCCATCACACTTGGCCGCTAGCCACGCCCCACCTTTGCAGCTTTTTTGTGTTGAAGGGGTTTCCCTTTGGCTTCAACTCTAATTTAGCTGTACCCACCATTGTCTGTTGGAGGGTTCTCCTCCTTTCTCAAGTGTCCCTACATTCTTTTGGCTGTGTCTGTTGTGGAGGGCAGGTGCTATAACCACCTTCTGAAAGTACTAGATAGAAAACGAAATTCTTGATTAATTGCTTTGTTGAAATGGAAATCATACACTCTATAGTTGCATTTAAGCTCTGTCAGCTTTTAAACTATGTCACTGGCTCAACTTGCTTTGAGATTCGTCATTTGCCACAGATTTTGACAAAAGTCCATTTGGGGGAATACTTCTAACCCTCTACCGATTTATATTTGAATTAACTTTTGGATTGATTCAAATACTTTATTAAGCATTATTTGTTACTAGTATTGCCCTGAAACTCTTTGGACTGCATAATACCATAATAATTTGGCTCCCGGTTTTATAGTATTTATTCTTTCAACATTTCCGTCTGTATTTATCCATCTTTATTTTTTGGCCATTTTATATTTATTTTTCCATATTTATTTTTATTTTTGTGTATAAATGAAGTTGAAAAACTGTACATTTCCATCTTTATTTAACTGATAGACGCGTACTCATAGTTTGATGTCTGTTGTGGTTTAGCTATTTAAGCTACCAAATATTACATACCAATACATCCACTGGTAAATACTAGCATTATACCATAAATGTATGTTGACATATGCCATTATTTAAAGAAATTCATCCTGTTTTTTAATTTCCCATGCTGTCCATATTCTCAGCTGCTGGCCTGTGATTCATCAAAGACAGCACAGAGAGTCACTTAAAAAGAGCACAATTTTCTGTATTTATATACTTTTAAAAATACATTCAGACAGAAAACACATTCTTTTCTGTCTGTATTTATCTGTAAAAATCGGTAAAAACAGAAAACAGGGAGCCTTTATAATAATCAAGCATCGGCAAAGCCAGTAGGTCTGGCATTGACCACCAGTTTTTTGGCAATTCTTCTTTTGATTTTCATGGATTTTGCAAAACTTTATTTTGCTGACACATTACCCCTTGATGCATGCTGGGTGCCATCATTTTACAGTCTTGTTCTGCCATATGGTTATGGAACTTTTCTGTGACTTGCAATATTCCTATACTGTACGGTAGGGTTTTCTTTATCCCTCATACCATGCATGGTCGGTTGCTAGACCAAAACTATAGGGAATTCTATCCGTATGTTACAATACCAAAACGTAAAAAAAAACTCTCAAAAAATATAATGTATATATATATGACCCGGATGAAGGCCTCAGGCTGATACACGTAGGTTGTTTGTTTCTTGTAGGCACAAGCACTTTCATATTTAGAATGAAGTAAAAAAAGAAAAGAAAAGTCACGAACATCGGATTATTTCCCTGCTGTCTGGTGCCGTCTTCCTGTGGTTTGCCTTTCGCATTTGTGGAGTGAATTGTGAAGTGAAAGAGCAGGATCCATGTATCATATATATATATATATAGACATAGATATGTTTTTATATATATATTTATATAATTATATATATATATATATATATATATGTTTATATATATAGATATGTATATATATATATATATATATATATATATATATATATACATATATTCACTGAAAAAACAAATGTTAAAGTAACGTAATAGTTAGGTGTGAAAAAATATAAGTTAGAGACCTATGGTTAGGTAAATATTTCAGTGACACGGTTACCATTTTGAACTCAAAAAGTCACAGAAATTTCCCAATTTTAGTTAGCAGAGATACTGTAACTTACACCCCTGTCATTCACTGCTTATTACCTCACATATTACATCACTGATGACATGTTCTATGGCATAATTTATGATATCACTGATGACATCTAAAATGACATCAGCCAATGAGTGTGTTAGTTTGTCTTATAGTTTCCATAGTGGCGGGTGACTACCATATTACTTTTCTTCCTAATTCTGTACAGCCTGTGTCCAGCTAATGGGTGTAAGTGTTTACAAAATGCATGTGCTCTTAATGCATCATAGGTGAGTAGAGGTATTAAAAACCTAATAACGTTTATTTTTCATAGTAACTCTGTGTGCGGGGAATGGTGATGACTTGTGTTGAGTATGTTCCACACAAGTTTATTGCTACTGCGAAAAAAGTTTACAACAGGGCAAAGATTCTACAGACTAATACTAAGGATTGCAAGCAGCCTTGATTTATTCAACCAAATCAGCTTAGCATGACAGTTTCTACATAACATATATGTGCTTGTTTTGATTTAGAAGATGGGCTATTGGTAAGATTTCCACCACATAACAATAGGTGCAGGTAGTATGATCTTCAGCACCTTCAATCTTCGGTCATTTTAAGTGAACAGTCTGGCATTGGAGGAATTTGTATAGAGTCTGCATTGTTCTTAGATACTTTTTAATACTATGTGGTGTATTTCTCATGAGAGTTTCATTTTCTTGCAACACTGCGGTATAGAGTAAACTGTCTCCATTTTTTTTGTTTGATCTGTTTATTACGTTTTCAAGATAGATCATGCATATTACAAGCTTACATGTTTCTTACAAAAGCATACGTTACATTCAAAAGGAAAACATATTAATCAAGGTGGTACACGTGCTTATTAACAGGTAATAAATGTGTAAATGTATGCCCGTACAGCATTAAGTCTTGCATAAAAAGGAGCACACACATAGAATATAACCTGTAGCAATACTGGAGCAATTTACATACATACATGAGGTGCCCACCTGCATATATACATATTTGAAGTGGACTATGCTATTGACTCCTTACGACTATGCTGTATTGCCAAGGTTAGTGATAAAATATCCATGTACATAATTCCAAAACTTGTAACAACAACTTATGGGGGAGAGGGAATGGGGCGGGCTAAAGTGAAAAGAGGCGGCGTGTGACCGCCGCCACATTTCAGCAGGTTAAGTTGGTTGGGCCTATTGACATGGTACTGCACTGAAGTCCAAGATGAGTAACATGTGCTGCGCACTCCAGACCACACTATATGATG
The DNA here is from genome assembly GCF_964261635.1 of Lissotriton helveticus. Classification (NCBI taxonomy): domain Eukaryota; kingdom Metazoa; phylum Chordata; class Amphibia; order Caudata; family Salamandridae; genus Lissotriton; species Lissotriton helveticus. The sequence continues at coordinate 379,681,469 of NC_136061.1, read as the reverse complement.
GCTTTAATGTTGGCCTGCATATGGGTCAGATCAGTCAGCGTTAAGGTTGTCAGTGGGATCCTCCGGATCTAATTCTAGTTGGAGAGTCGATAGGATTACTTTCCAGGCAGTTGAAATAGGGTATTTGCGGAGTCCAAGGGTATCCTCCCTTTGCAAGGAGGCACCCTCAGCTTTGGCCCAATTAAACATGGATTGAGACCAGGCTTTCAGTGGCGGTGGGTCTTCAGCTTTCCAGCGGCTTGTGATAAGCCTCTTGGCCACCACCAACCCCAGGTCTAAAAATCTGGAGGTAACTCTGTGCTTCTTACCCTTGGCAAATATCCCTGTAATACAGGCTTCCCAAGTGTTTGGGAGTGTCCTGCCGGTGCTTGTGGAGAAAAGCTGTATCACCCCTGTCCAATAATTGTGTAATTTGGGGCTTGACATTAGCATATGTAAATGTACGGCATCTGTCAGTTTACAATGTGCACAACATGCATCTTCTCTATTAAAATACCTGTTCATTTTGTCTGGGGATATGTATGCCCTGTGGACTATGTAGAAGTGGATCAAGAGGAACGTAGCATTCCTGGGATCTGTCTGGGGCTTTCTTGCATCATGGTCCATTCTTTAGGTATGTATTGATGGGTCATGTCCACTTCCCACCGTTTCTGCATTCGCCCCAGATCGGTTGCAGAGTGTTCACGAATGAATTCCGCAAGCCATTTTATAAGGTGTCGTCCCGTGCCCATTACATGTATATATTGCATCATTAAATTTGTTTGTTGTTCCTGTGAGATGTTGCCCCAGTGGCGCCCCAGTGGGGAAATATCCAAAAATTGTTACTAGACCTGCAGGTCGAGTAATTTCAAAAATCTACTCGACCTAACTGTAGTACACTTGACCTCTTTGAGCAAATGTGACAAGTTAACAAGATTTAAAGGCATTTTTGTTGCTCATTAACTTTGTAAGCAATAAAGATGCCTTTAAATCTTGCATATGTAAAGTAAGAATAACATCACAGGCGCCCTGCACAGCCCTTAGTACATTGTCAAGTAAATTATACCCCCATACAGATCAAGCAATAGATAAAAGTTACAATACCGACGTGTGCCACAGTGCAGTCATTTTGAACGATCGTAATGCGGGTGCAGTTCTATAACATTATATAATACCATCAGCAGTCTGTGGCGTTATGTTCGGCAACCGCAATGAAGCAATTTCCGACGGACCAGCCGTTGATGAGCCCTCATCTTCCGAAGTATGGTTTGGCGTTCCTTCTTGACTGACTGTCTCTAAAGCCACTGCTGTACACTCTGCCACCCAAACCGCCGGCTGTCGTTCTTGTCTGATCTGGTCTGGATCCGGTACCGCCGATAAGTTGAGGGATCCTCTCTTGCTTCGTTGGCTGTGGTTCCTAGGTCCTTTTTCTGCATTGATCCTGCTTCCTGGCATGCCTGACGGACGAGGACCTGAGAGCTGACCTGTAATTTCCAGTCAGTCACAGGTGTCTTGCGGCATATCAAAAGATCACCCTTTGATTTCGGAAATTACTCAGAGCATTGCTGGGTACAACAATGAGTAAGAAATGTCCAACTGTCGAAGCTTCTGCTTGACTGGTAGGAAAGATCCCCGTTGCACTCTTATTGTGTAGTCCGGAAAAAACAGGACCTTCGTATTCTCAAATTTGACCTCAGAAAGTTTCCTCGTTTCACGCAGGATCATATCTCTGTCATTAAAGTGCAGCATTTAAAAAAATGAGTGGATGTGCCCAGGCGCGGGTTTTCTAGCAGGGATGCGTTGTTCTCGCTCTATAGTAAAGAATGAAGACAATGTGGAGGAGGGCAAAATGTCTTTAAGCCTTGTTCCATAAAAGCAACTGCGTCTTGGCCCTCCACTCCTCCGGTAAGCCAATCAGGCGGAGATTGTTCCTTCTGGAGCAGCCCTCCGCATCCTCCACTTGGTACTCAAGGTAATGTATTCTGGCCTCATGCACAATTTGTTGTTTCTCTATGAAATTGGTGGCTGGTTTGAGATCTGTTATGTCTTGTTCCACAGTAGTGATACTGCCCCTCAACTTCCGATGATCTGCATGCAATAACGTTCGGTCCACTGCTACAATTTTGGATTCTAGTGACTCTCTAGACCTCTCTATGGCTTTTCGGATTGCGTCCAGCCTGTCTCCAGTGAGGTCCTGCTGTGGTGCAGACCGCGCGCTGTCCATGTCTACTGGGCCTCCGACTTGTTAGGAGGCCTGGGATCCAGTGCCTTTAGTGCGGCCCATCTCTCCAGCCAAGCAGTCCGAGTATTCTAGCTAATGCGTTACACCCAGACACTATGGCTGGGACCAACTGTGTAGATCAATGCAGCAAATTCTTTAACTTCGGGGCTGTAATTGCATCGGCTCCCCCAAAGGCTCAGGTCTCATCTTTCCCAACCGCGACTCTGGCACAGCTGGTCTTTCCATGCAATATTATTCGCTGGTCTTTTAGTATTAATTCCGCGAATAACCAGGTGAAGCTGATGTTGCCTGTGGTGCCAACGGAACAGCAATTATTGCTCAACTGGGAGGCACACCGCGTGTAAGGATCAACTCACCTCTGTAGTTCTCATCTGGCGGGCAGCAGTGTCAACGGCGTATTCTCAGCCCCTGTTGGGAGCTGACCCTCAGTGCCCAGAGTCTCAGTCAGCTGAGCAGCTCCATAAAGACTCCCTTTCCCATTCAGGGGGCTCCCAGCAATGCAGGAAATGCCAGAGCTCACAGCTCACAGGGTGGGGCCGTCACTCACCCAGCTGCGAGTAGCTATGCTCTGTTTTATGTGCCCGGTGGGGCCTGGCCTCCCTCCCGTGCAGACCCAGCTTCTGGCTACACCCGCCCAGTAGCAGCGCTCGCATCAGGCCTCACCCTTCCGACGATACACCACAGGACCTGTCGGCGCTCACTCTTTAGCATTCCCGTCACACCTTCATCGAAGGATACCGTCTCTTCGGCTCCAGCAGCTCGCCTCTTCAGCGACAGACACTTGCTGCGCACGTTATCTCCTCCGGCACCTTCTCACTCTCTTTCATGGCGGACGGTCACTCCTCTCGGGCTGCTGATCAAACCGGGCCTCTGTATGTAGAAACCTGCAAGTGATGGTCGCCGCTCTTCTGCTTGCATGTATTCAGGCTCCCAAGGGTGAGGAGGGCTCATTCCCACAATCCTCCAACTGCCGCAAAAACCTCTTTTGCTCCCGCAGTGTGGCGAGTGCAGTCTCCTGCAGGCGCAGACCTGGGCCTCACGTTGAATCAGCAGCGATGTCCGCCGCCCCGCTCGCCCCGGCATCCATCGGGACTACGCTTTCTTCCTCTCCGGACACACTGCCTGCCCCGTCGGCACTCTGGGGTGCAAGCTTCCCGGCTCCTACCAAAGACTCTGCAAGCAGCAATCTGCCCTGCTCACACGCCGCACAGCAGACGTCTCCCCTGCCCTACCTGCGGAGCCAAGACCTCTCAGGCTCAGGTGTACAGATGACAGAGCTCGGGGTTGCGTTGTCATCTTCCCGATCTCCTGGGGGTGAGAAGTCCTCCACAACGGAGTGTCATGCTTTGAGAATCCCCTACGCTGTCCCTTTAAGAAACCTGGTATGTAAGGAACCAGGAAACAGGGATCGACGCTTCACGTTCCTGCGTCAAGCTTCCCTTGTTTCCGGTTCCGTTCCTGTTTCCCAGTATTCGTAGTTCTTGGTTCTGTTTGCTGTTGTCCGCTGTTTCAGCGTGTAGCGTTCCCCTGCACCAACTATCAGTGGGCTCGCATACGCTCTGGGTTATACGGCGCCTTTCTGCCTTTGGCGTATTCTGTTGTGTGCCCCGCCCGGCGGCCGGGCTTTGCTCCGCCATCCGGCCGGGCATTGCTCTGTGCGCCTTGCTCTTGGCTCTCCTCTCCCCTACTCCTTGTGCCCCGCCCGGCGGCCGGGCTTCGCTCCGCCATCCGGCCGGGCACTGCTCCGTTCTCTGTTTTGCGGAGAACACGTTCACGGCTCATTTGTGAACTTCTGAGTATAGCGCTGACACTCAGTTCCACCCGGCGGCCGGGCTTTGCTCCGCCATCCGGTGGGACTAGTCTCCCTTTTTTTGCTTCCCAATATTTCTGTTTACGCCAGACAGCCGGGTTTGTGCTCCGCTGTCCGGTGTGGTGTTTTTCCCTTTTTTTCCTTTACATAGTTAGACAGTTAGGTTTCTCCTTGTTATTTTTCCTATCCCCGGTCTGTCCCCCCCTTACCTGCAAGGTCCCTGTTTCCAGGAGCTACCACCATCATTTTCCATTATTTACTGGAAACCTTGTCCTTGTATTTCGTGGCACTCTTGCGTGGATCTGGGTGGGTGCCTCTATTCCTCACTACAGGGAATCACGGTAAGAGCGTTCATGCGCTACCAATCTTTTGCCTTATTATTGCTACATGTGAATAGACTGTATAGATTCTGTTTGGTTCTCATAGATGGTGATAAATCATAAAGACATCTGCAGAAGAATTGAATGGAAGGTTCTTTGTGTACCAGACTGTAACGAAGGGGTCTTCAAAGGCAGTTCCAAGATAGTCGAAGTAAGAGAGGGGTTGATTAGAGTGCTAACGAACATACCACATCTAGATTTTAGTGCTCCTTTCAATAACTGTGTCATCCTTATTATAGCTCCAGACGCTGTACCTTACTTCCACCCTCATCTGCTTAATCAGAGTCATATTAAGAACCTGGGGTACGTGATATGTTTATGTACATGTATAATCAATATCCCGTTTAATTGGAGTAGAGCTAGAGTGTTTTGTTTCCTTTTGTCATTTCAGCCTTCCTGTTTTCCTGTTACCTTCATTGAAGTACCCCATATTCACTACTGGAGAATTCCATCAGCCATCATTGTCTCCCCCCTTCTTTCCTTGTTTTGTTTCCCTGTTTTCCCCTGGCGTGTCTCTCGTACTCTAGTGCTTGATAGAGTCGGAAGACCGTAGGGGAAGGCTGTGGACTACTCTTCGGATTCCTGACGCTCCTGTGGAACCAGCCTGCAATCCTTACAGAACGTGAAGACTAAGTGGTACGTTCTGCCCGAGCGTCATGGATCTCGAAGCAGTGACCCTAGCAGACCTAGCTGGAATGTTAGGTAATCTACAAGTAGAAACGCAAACCCTAATGGCAAGGATGGACACCCTCCAGAGACAGCAGCCCTCGGGAGCCTCTGGAGGGGGTACATCAGTAGTACAAGTGACTACCCCCCCTGTCATTCCTCTGGCACCACCTGAGAGGTTTACAGGAGACGCAAAACGATGCGCTGCCTTCCTTAGCCAGTGTCAATTACACTTTTCTTGCAAAGCAGCTTGTTTTCCCTCTGATCAGGCCAAGGTAGCCTTTGTGATTTCTTATCTTAGCGGGTCAGCTGCAGATTGGGCAATTCCATTAGTTGACAGGGATGATCCTTTGTTACACAGTTACCCGGCTTTTAGGCGAGAGTTCCGCAAATTATTCGACAGACACATGTACACACATTCTGCTGACACCGAGTTACTAGACCTCAAACAGGGTACTCAAGATTTGGTATCTTACATAACCAGGTTTCGTAGCTTGGTGGTCGAATCTGAATGGCCTGAAGCAAAACAGAGTACCATGTTTTATAGGGGTTTGCGAGAGGAATTAAAAGACGCTCTCTCTCAAATAGTAGACCTTCCCACTTCCTGTTCAGCTTTGATAGATTTGGTGGTAAAGATTGATCATCGCTGCCAAGAAAGAAGAAAAGAGAGAGGGAAACATGAATACCGAAACGCTAGCACTAAAGAGAAAAAGAGCACCCCTGAGAAGGCCGGAGAAGACTGCGAACCTATGCAGATAGGTGTAGTCAGAGGGCCTTTGACTGTAGAAGAGAGACAGAGGAGAAGAGCTCTTAGACTATGTCTTTATTGCGGTAAAGCAGGGCATTTTTTGCGGGAATGCCCGGTGAAACCCAAAGCCACACAATCCAAGGTACAGGGAAACTAGCAAGCCTGGGTTCTTGTGAGACAAGGAACCCAGGTAGGTCTGGTCTTACAGTCTCTTCTTCTGAGATTAACATCACTCCCACGAACCATCTATATATTGCAGTACATATGACTCAGGGGGCGCTTGGTCTACATGTATTGGTAATGATCGATTCGGGGGCGTCTGGAAATTACATGGATCAAGATTGGGCTAAAGAAAATCTGGTAGCCTATACTACAAGAGAGACACCCAGTACAGTTACCACAATAGACGGTAGTCCGCTTATTTCCGGCCCCGTAACCCAATGTACCAGTCCTATTCGCATGACTATCGATCCCGATCATCAGGAAGAAGTGGTGTTCGATTTAATTTGTTCACCACAGTTCCCAGTATTACTAGGTATCCCATGGTTGAGAACCCAAAACCCTGTAATTAATTGGGAAACGTCTACAGTCACCTTTCCTTCTGTCGTATCCTCACCCGTAGCAGGGGCAGTTGTAGAAGGCTTGAGTATGAACCACGACAGTCATGAGCCTAGTACTCCCTTACCACTATGTTACCGAGATCTACAAGCAGTCTTTGATGCTAAGGAAGCTGAGGTTCTTCCCCCACACAGAGTCTATGACTGCCGCATAGATTTAGAGGCAGGAGCTAGGATTCCTTGCAGCAGAGTTTACGCCCTTACGGAAAAGGAGAATGTGTATCTACGGGATTATCTGGATTCCATGCTTCAGAAAGGGTTCATTCGGCAATCACGGTCCCCGGCCTCTTCTTCTTTATTCTTCATTCCGAAACGTGAAGGGGGTCTGCGATGCTGCATAGATTATCGGAAGTTGAATGATGTCACAATCAAGAACCGTTACCCCCTGCCTCTCATCGCCTCCCTCCTTGACAAGATACGCAATGCCCAATATTTCACCAAGTTAGATCTACGTGGAGCTTACCATCTTGTGCGTGTCAAGGAGGGTGACGAATGGAAAACAGCCTTTTGCACCAAGTATGGTCTTTATGAATATCTCGTAATGCCCTTTGGGCTATGCAACGCCCCTGCGGCGTTTCAATTTTTTATCAACGAGGTGTTGAAGGACATGCTTGAGATCTATGTAATTGCCTACATAGATGATTTGTTGATCTTTTCCTGTAACCTGACAGATCACAAACAACATGTTCGCAATGTGTTGGAACGACTGTTTGACAACCGATTGTATTGCAAACTGGAAAAGTGTACCTTTCACACTAAAGAAGTACCCTTTTTGGGATATGTCGTATCCCCTAGAGGCCTTAGCATGGATATCTCCAAGGTAGAGGCAGTGTTGGCATGGCCAGCTCCTCGGTCAGTAAAGGAAATTCAAAGCTTTCTGGGCCTAGCGAACTTTTATCAACGGTTTATCCGTGACTTCTCCACCTTGATATCACCTGTCACTGCACTGTTGAGGAAGGGCGTTCCCTTTGTGTGGTCCGATGAAGCAGAAAGTTCTTTTCGTCTGCTGAAGAAGGCGTTTACAAGCGCTCCTGTCTTGCGTTATCCAGACCCTGCATTGCCCTTTGTAGTGGAAGTGGATGCTTCTCAAGTGGCGGTGGGTGGTGTACTGTCGCAAGCGGATGCGGTGACTGGCGAATGCCATCCGGTCGCTTTCTTCTCACATAAGTTCACCCCTGCTGAATACAATTATGCCATAGGAGATAAGGAATTGTTGGCCATTAAGAAAGCGTTTGAGGAGTGGAGACAGTATCTCTTGGGGGCTAGGTATCCTGCTGTAGTATATACAGACCACAGAAACCTCCAGTACCTCAAATCTGCTAAAGCCCTATCCATGAGACAGTTACGCTGGTCCCAATACTTTAGTGAATTTGACTTCACCGTCCAATACAGACCTGGGAGAAAAAACGGCAAGGCGGATGCCCTGTCTCGGTTGGGTTTTGATATTCCTTCAGACCCCATAGAGCAAGTCAACATCATTCCCCGAGCTAACATCATAGGACTTGTACAAAATGAGGATATGTTCCTATCACAGGTTAGAGCAAGTCAAGTAGCAGCAGACATGATGCAAGTGGTGGGAGCTCAGGAAATGTCGCTGCGAAAAGGACTGGTACGGGTACAAGGGGGAGTGGTGTTACCGTCGGGAGAGCTACAGGAACAGGTCCTGAAGTGGTATCATTCCCATCCAGTAGCAGGTCATCCCGGTATCAAGAGAACGATTGCAGTTGTGCGTGACTGTTTTTGGTGGCCTACAATGTTGAAAGACATCGAACAGTATGTGAAGACATGTTGTGTGTGTGCTCAGACTAAGGTGTCACGTCTCAATCCGGTGGGCCTTCTTATGCCCTTACCTTCACCTGCAGGCCCATGGCATACCGTGTCTCTTGATTTCATAGTAGAACTACCACTCACAAAACTGAAGAACAATACACTGTTAGTGGTAGTAGACCTGTTCACTAAGACGGCTCATTTTGTGCCTTTAAAGGGCCTGCCCACAGCTGTAGAGTTGGCATCCATATTCATGCAGCACATAGTCCGTTTACATGGTTTTCCCTCTGTCCTAGTGTCCGACAGAGGGGCACAATTTGTGTCACGATTCTGGAGAAGTCTATGTTCCCTTCTCCACATTGATGTCCGTTTGTCGTCCAGTCACCATCCGCAGTCAGACGGACAAACGGAGAGGGTTAACCAGTGTTTCGAGCAGTACATACGGAATCAGACGTTGCAAACCTTGGATGAATGGGATGAGTTGGTCTGGTTGGCTGAAATCTCTTACAACCAAAGCACACACTCCTCCACCAAATTCTCACCTTTCTTTTGTTCTTATGGTTATCACCCCAGGTTATTGCCCGCAGAAATCCCTACTGATTGTCCAACCCCGGCTGCCTCAGACAGGGTAGAACACCTACACGAAGTACAGAAGAGAGCACTAGAGAATCTAGAAATGGCAAAGGTGAGATACACAGAAGGGGCAAACTTACACAGGAGACTGGAACCCATTTATACACCAGGAGATGAGGTCTGGCTCTCCACTAAACATCTCTCTTTGGGGGGTCCACGCAAGTTTAGCCCTAAATACATAGGCCCTTACAAGGTGGAGAAGGTGATCAATCCTGTAGCCATCAAGATCATCCTGCCTCCCTCCTTTAAGATCCATCCGGTCTTCCATGTGTCGCTACTCAAACCGGTTGAACCGGGGACTAGGGTGCCTGTAAGACCTGCTCCTGTTATCCTGCATGATTCGGAGGAGTTTGAAGTTGGGGCTATCATCGATTCCCGGGTGGTTAGGAAAGCATTGCAATACCTGGTCCATTGGAAAGGGTATGGCATAGAGGAACGCACATGGGAACCTGCGGCCAATGTTCATGCCCCTCGATTATTGAGAGAGTTTCACTGGAGATACCCTGACAAGCCCAAACCGGGTGGGGAGCACTGTGGGGGGAGTGTACTGTCATGCTTTGAGAATCCCCTACGCTGTCCCTTTAAGAAACCTGGTATGTAAGGAACCAGGAAACAGGGATCGACGCTTCTAGTTCCTGCGTCAAGCTTCCCTTGTTTCCGGTTCCGTTCCTGTTTCCCAGTATTCGTAGTTCTTGGTTCTGTTTGCTGTTGTCCGCTGTTTCAGCGTGTAGCGTTCCCCTGCACCAACTATCAGTGGGCTCGCATACGCTCTGGGTTATACGGCGCCTTTCTGCCTTTGGCGTATTCTGTTGTGTGCCCCGCCCGGCGGCCGGGCTTTGCTCCGCCATCCGGCCGGGCATTGCTCTGTGCGCCTTGCTCTTGGCTCTCCTCTCCCCTACTCCTTGTGCCCCGCCCGGCGGCCGGGCTTCGCTCCGCCATCCGGCCGGGCACTGCTCCGTTCTCTGTTTTGCGGAGAACACGTTCACGGCTCATTTGTGAACTTCTGAGTATAGCGCTGACACTCAGTTCCACCCGGCGGCCGGGCTTTGCTCCGCCATCCGGTGGGACTAGTCTCCCTTTTTTTGCTTCCCAATATTTCTGTTTACGCCAGACAGCCGGGTTTGTGCTCCGCTGTCCGGTGTGGTGTTTTTCCCTTTTTTTCCTTTACAACCCTCTATCGGCGTAATAGAGGGTTACCGCCTTTTTTGCGGATTCTGAATCTTAATGTCAGGTCGATTCTTAGACATCAACAGAATGTGTATGACCTAATTGAAAATGAAGCCCCGGATATTATGACCTTAACCGAAACATGGCTTCAGGAAGCCGACACTGCCATTCCCAATCTAGTCTGCCCTCTCGGCTACTCCATGTATACTGCGAATAGGCTATCTAGAGGTGGGGGTATAGCTTTGATAGTAAGATCTAGCTTTTCCTGTGTGTGGACCATTCTTAAGATCGCTGGCTGCGAAAGCGCCTCGTTTAAAGTCTCTGTCAGCCCAGAATTTACATTCTCTGGGATGGTGGTGTATCGTCCGCCGGGCAGTGATGTAGCGTTCAGGAATGCTTTCCCGGACACTGTTGCCACCTTGGTCACTGCCTGTGCCAATTTTTCCATTCTGGGCGATTTAAATTTGCATTTTGATGCCCCATCCTGTCTGACAGCGCGTAGTATTCTTGCGGACTTAGAGGCCCTACAACTTTCACAGCTGGTCTCTCAGCCTACTCATTCCGGGGGACATATTCTTGACCCTTTTTTCACCAACTTGACCGAGGCTAAAGTCACGTTGGTGGCTCCTGTAGAGTGGTCTGACCATTCTTTGGTTTCCATCTACTGCCCTATGACTTCCAACATTTCCATCTCTCCAGCCAAGCAGGTACCCAGGAGACCCTGGAGTAAACTCAGGCTGGATGACTTTTACCATCTCCTGTCAATGGAACCTCTGGGTCCATTTAACAACGTAGAGGAGGGATATGATCTCTTCTGCTCTTGGCTCATTAGGGCTCTGGATGTTTTGATACCTGTTGTAACAACGAAGATTAACCCTCGTGTGTCAAGCCCCTGGTATGACGACGCTTTGCGCGCCCTGAAGGGAGCCTGTAGACGGGCGGAGAGGGCCTGGCGGAAGACATATGGGGCTGAGCAAAAAGCTACTTATGTCGCTTCCGTCAAGCTCTATCACCGGGCCATTTGTCGTGCCCGAGCGGCATTTTATGCCGAGGAATTCCGGAACAGCACTAACCCGTCGAAGGCTATCTTCAAGGCGGTGAAAGATCTTATGTCTAAGCGGCCCATTTCTACGACTGAGAGTTCTGTCACACATTGTGAGTCCCTTGCTTCCTATTTCTTAGGTAAAGTCCAGTCTATTTATCGGACTTTCCCGAGTACGGGTATAGCACTGGGTAGCCCAAAGGGGACACCCTACCAGCCCGCTCTTCTCACTCTTCCCCCTTTCACCATGGAAGGGTTTGATAAACTTGCTACGCAAGTTAAATCTGGTTCTCCGACTGATCCAGTGAGGCCTGCCCTCTTTCGAGATCAGACCTTTGTGGGACGTGTGGCTATTCGCTCTCTTGTTAATCTCTCCTTAGAGACTGGGGTCGTTCCTACCAGCTGGAAACAGGCGGTGGTGTCTCCGATTATTAAAAAGCCATCTCTTGACCCGTCTAAGCCGGAAAGCTACCGTCCCATCTCGCTGCTGCCCTGGCCAGCTAAGTTGACAGAGGCCCATGTCAATCTGGCCCTGTCCGAACACTTAGCCCGGTCCAATGCCCTCGATCCCACACAGAATGGGTTCCGTGCTGGCCACAGCACGGAGACTGCCCTTCTGGTGATGGTGGAACATCTCCGGGCAAGGTTGGATGCTGGACAGACGTCGGCGCTGATTTTGTTAGATCTCAGCGCCGCATTTGATACTGTATCGCACAGCATCCTCCTTGGGCGGCTCGAGGAGATTGGTATCGGCGGCTCGGCGCTGCAATGGTTCCGCTCCTTCCTAGACAACCGCTCCTTCTGTGTTGCCATCCCTCCGTTCAAGTCCGGGTTCCAGCCTCTGGCCATGGGGGTTCCACAGGGATCCTCGCTGAGTCCCACGTTGTTCAACCTCTACGTGAGACCGCTGGCTGATGTCGCTAGGCAGTGGGGCCTAACCATGGTCTCATATGCCGACGACACACAGCTGGCGGTTACTCTCAGCGGGGATGCGGAACAGGATGCCCCCAGGTTTCAGTCCGGTCTGAAGGCGGTGGCCAGCTGGCTGACAGGTAACTGTCTCCAGCTTAATGCCACAAAAACAGAGGTGATGGTTGTCGGGAAGGGAGTGGAGCTTTGGGGCGATCAGTGGTGGCCTTCGGAGCTTGGCCCCACTCCGACCCCAGTGCCGGAGGTGAAGAACCTTGGGGTCTGGCTAGACGCGGGTCTGACATTTATAGGGCACACCAAAAAAATCGCAGCCTGTTGCTTCGGTCTCCTTAGAGGGTTAAGGCCGGTGCTTAAGTTTTTTGATGCCCCGACTAGACAGCTTGTGGTCCAGGCAACCGTCATCTCTCGTCTGGACTACGCCAGCTCTCTGCTGGCGGGGGCTAACCAGGCTGAGTTAACACGCCTGCAGCGGGTGCAGAACGCCGCGGCGAGAGCCATTGTTGGACTTCCAAAGTTCTCCCCGGTGTCTCATGTCATCCGCTCCCTGCACTGGCTCCCGGTTAGGAAGCGTATCCTCTTTAAGGTCCTGTGTCTGACCTTTAAAATCCTTAGAGGCATAGGTCCCGAGATCTTGGCCAACTCGATCTCCTTCTATGTCCCTACCCGCAACCTTCGATCACAAGGTCAGGCCCTTGCTGTTGTTCCCAGATTTAGGCTCAGCCGGATGGGAGGCCGTTCCTTTAGGGTGAGAGCTGCGTCACTTTGGAACACCCTCCCGGTTGAAATTCGGCTGATAGAGGACTTGCTGTCGTTTCGTAGAGCCATAAAAACCTTCCTATTTTAGCCCTTCTGTTTTAGCACTTTTTTGTAGCATTCTGCCTTGTTGTGTTATGACTGCTCCGTGTCTCTGCGCCGGGATGCTCCTTTGCTGGAGTCGCTGTGCGCATAACAAATTGTTATAACATAACATAACATAACATAACATAGTTAGACAGTTAGGTTTCTCCTTGTTATTTTTCCTATCCCCGGTCTGTCCCCCCCTTACCTGCAAGGTCCCTGTTTCCAGGAGCTACCACCATCATTTTCCATTATTTACTGGAAACCTTGTCCTTGTATTTCGTGGCACTCTTGCGTGGATCTGGGTGGGTGCCTCTATTCCTCACTACAGGGAATCACGGTAAGAGCGTTCATGCGCTACCAATCTTTTGCCTTATTATTGCTACATGTGAATAGACTGTATAGATTCTGTTTGGTTCTCATAGATGGTGATAAATCATAAAGACATCTGCAGAAGAATTGAATGGAAGGTTCTTTGTGTACCAGACTGTAACGAAGGGGTCTTCAAAGGCAGTTCCAAGATAGTCGAAGTAAGAGAGGGGTTGATTAGAGTGCTAACGAACATACCACATCTAGATTTTAGTGCTCCTTTCAATAACTGTGTCATCCTTATTATAGCTCCAGACGCTGTACCTTACTTCCACCCTCATCTGCTTAATCAGAGTCATATTAAGAACCTGGGGTACGTGATATGTTTATGTACATGTATAATCAATATCCCGTTTAATTGGAGTAGAGCTAGAGTGTTTTGTTTCCTTTTGTCATTTCAGCCTTCCTGTTTTCCTGTTACCTTCATTGAAGTACCCCATATTCACTACTGGAGAATTCCATCAGCCATCATTGTCTCCCCCCTTCTTTCCTTGTTTTGTTTCCCTGTTTTCCCCTGGCGTGTCTCTCGTACTCTAGTGCTTGATAGAGTCGGAAGACCGTAGGGGAAGGCTGTGGACTACTCTTCGGATTCCTGACGCTCCTGTGGAACCAGCCTGCAATCCTTACACGGAGTCCCGCGTTCAAAGTCGTGGGTTAGTGTATAAATAGGCTTTCCTGTTTTCAGTTTCTATTTTTGGTAAATTCTGGTGGGGTTTTTTCCAGTGTTTTCAAGTGATTTCAATACCTTACAAAAACAGTGGTTGTCAGTGGTAAAACATTTTCACGCCATTAAAAACAACATAAACAGTGTTTTTCCGGTGTTTATGGAACGTTTTGCTTTTATTGCTTGCTTTCTGTACTGATAGCACATGGCATAGACAGTGTACGTATAGTGTATGGGGTCCAAATAAATGGATGCAAATTAATTATTATAGTACACCATACAATACTTCTTCAATGAGTCTTTGGTCTTGTGCGCTCGCTCTTTCCTTCTCATGTAAACTTTTTTCTGCGAACATTTGCACTTGAGACGGGCAACACCAAAAAAGCCAGTACTGAATGTGTTAACTCTTGCCATTGACATAGCTTTCCATTCCAATACTGGTGCACTTGAACATTGCAATTCTCAGGGCAGGTTCTGCAACATTTGTGTTGAATTGGGTGCGTAGGCCCTCAGAGTTATTGAAGCGGTCAAAAATGAAGCAGCACTTTTAAAAACTACTGAGGGAATTCCCCATTACGGAAGGGATCTAGAACTTGTACAGAGTACCAGAGTGACGTTTCATTGACTTCAAATGCCACAGTAGGTGAAGGGACATTTCTACGGATCATTGCACACCATTTCTCATACATTGTTAAATAAAAGTTCCTGTATTGCTCTTCTACATTGCTTTGCTAACCAAGTGACAACCACTCTAACGTGGAACATGTTGCAGTGCCAAAGTCACTAAAGGTGCCCCCAACCTACTCTCAAGGAAATGTTTCACATCAACACCAATTATGCTGAACACTTGGCAGACGGGTGTTTTCACACTGTAGTTTCTTTATTATGTCTGCTACAGCAGTTATGTTTTCATGTAAAAATCATCTACGAATGTAGTAGAGTGTACTTTTTTTCATCACTAACAATATGTCACCAAAGATCCTCACATGTCTTGCCTTTGGCAGCATCACTCAGCATAAATTCTGCGAACGGTTGCCACATGTATAGGGAGGGAGGTGGTGGCAGCGTCCCCCGACCCGCTGTTGTGCATGAAGGTAAAGACTTGCTTGCTGGTCCTGACTGCGAGGGCTGCGAGGAGTTGGGAAAGACAACATCACGCTAGATATTTTTAAGGGTGAATCAGGCAGACTAGCGGCGATTTTAAAGATTTTAAAGATTTGCTGGAATAGATTTTACATATATCCGCAATCATAACCTGTACTTGCCTAAAATTCTTGACACTCTCCCCCGCATTGTCTGGTTCAATATTGGAGCCTGTCCGCCCCGGTCCGACTTGGCAAATATTGCCGTAGAGCGGAGGGCGGCCAGGTAAGAACCAGGCAGCATAATTCACACTTCCGCTAGAGCGGAGGTCAGCGCTCTAGCGGTCACCGCCCTCAGGGCTATTTAGCAACGCCCCCCTACAAACGCGCAGCGGTTGCGCGCAGGGGGCGCCTACGAGCGCGCCTAAGAAGCGCCGAAGAAAAGCCCGTCTGCGCCCGTCCGCGACAGGACGGGACAAGGGGCATGGCGCAGATTCCTGGTTCACTTACAACTCAGGTCAGCTCTACTTTACGTTATTCCAAAGAAACCCTACTCTGTTTAAACAATATCTCCACTGAGACATGCATACGGGACACGTGGCCTAATTTTGAAGGTCCTTTTTCCTGCATTAACTGCCACTTTCAGACTACTATTATATGCCCAACTAGAGATCTCCCCACTAATGCGGACTCTACAACTGTGACTAAACTGCCTGCTCGGACTTCCTCCCCAACTGTAGCTGATAAGATAGACCATATCACTAATGCTACTAGGAAAGGGTCCCCAGTACTTAAATGCTTTCTATTGAACATACGTTCATTACCTAAACACCACCTTCAATTGTGGGACCTTATCAATTCTGAGCTGCCTGACATCTGTTTTCTCACTGAAACTTGGCTCAAACCTCATACCATTCCCACAATCATGTTAGCAATACCTTCCGGGTATAAGATTCTGCATTTAGACCGACTGATTAAAACTGGAGGTGGGGTAGCTGTTGTCTACAAAGACAATCTAAAGGTCTCAATACTTGACCAGAGTAGCAACAACCAGATGGAAATAATGATTTTTAGATTCTCCTCCTCCCACAAGTCACAGTGGAAAGGGGCACTATTATATCGCCCTCCTGGCTCCTGTCAGGATTTTTCTTTAAATCTTATGGAATTACTGGCTCCATACCTTAGAACCAATGAAGATCTTATTCTCCTCGGAGATTTCAACATTCATGTTGATGTTTCTAATAATCCCGATGCCAGATCCCTACTGGATGATTTATCCAGTTTAGGACTAAAAATTCAAAACAATGGCCCGACACACATAGGAGGCCACACATTAGACCTAATTTTAACTAACTGTCCTAGGTTAACTTGTAGCTCACCAACCTCTGTCTACTGGTCAGACCATTACCTATTACCCTTCCAATTATTTGGGTCACACCCTCGGCTCCAAAAACCTCTCCCACCCACATGGAAAAGAAAATGGCACAAAATAACTCCTGAGGCACTTCAACATATATGGAAAGAACCAAATTTTCTTGAAGAAGATAACATTGATAGTGGATTGGCCAAATTTAACAAATCACTATTAGAGGCCATTGACCAAATTGCACCACTAGAATTATATAAACAACGTATTAGACCAAAGTCAGAAATTTGGTACACTGAGGAATTGAGAGTCGAAAAACAGAGATGTAGGAACTTAGAGAAAAAATGGAGAAAAATCCACACTCCGATGAGTAAAACACTCTATTTAGAAGCCCACTCTAACTACCTTAAGAACATAAGGAAAGCTCGGAGGAATAAACTTGACTCTCAAATTATGGAGGCAGGAAATTCCACTCGGGAATTGTTTAGAGTCATACAATCCTTTGTCAAGCCTATGGCTTGTGAGAGCCCAGATGATTTTAACCAAAACTTATGTGATGACATCTCTATGTTTTTTGAGAAAAAGATAGACCTAATCTATAACAAAATCACCAAAACCTCTTATAACAATAGAGATGACATAGATAGTCTCAAAGATGAACCCACCCTAAATGGAATATGTGGGCTCATTCTGACCTCAATTCCAGAAATAAGTCATGCTGAAGTAGAAGTGCTCCTTAAATCAATTAAATCCGGATCACCGACTGACTTATTACCAGCTTCGGTGGCTGTGCCATTGGGCAGCATTCTTGCCCCAAGCCTTAGAGCACTGATCAATATCTCCCTTAGGGAAGGCAGAATTCCCCATGATTGGAAAATGGCGGTCGTGAACCCCATCCGTAAAAACACCACGTTACCTTGGTCAGACCTCAATAATCTGCGTCCCATATCCCTCCTACCCCACATCAGTAAGATGACTGAGAGACACGTTAACATCCATCTCTCTAAATTCATCGAGGCAGCGGACGGTCTGGACCCCTCTCAATCTGGTTTCAGACCAAATCATAGCACGGAATCAGCTCTCCTTTCAGTGACCAATACCATCCGAATGGCACAGGATAGGGGAGGCTCTATGATTCTGGTGCTATTAGATTTGTCCGCTGCCTTCGACACGGTGTCTCATGACACCTTGATCAGTCGTCTGAAGGGAGTAGGAGTGCAAGGAACTGCTCTATCTTGGTTGAAAAGCTTCATTTCCAACCGATCCCAAAATGTTCGCCTGGGCTCTCACTACTCCATCTTTAGAGAGCTCACTAAGGGGGTTCCACAGGGCTCATGTCTAAGCCCCACATTATTTAATGTGTATGTGGCCCCCCTGGCGAAGGTCGCAAGGAAATTTGGGTTTATACCAATATCCTATGCAGACGACACCCAGCTATTGTTCCCATTCCAAAACATGACCTCTACAGTAAGGAATTCCTTTGCTGCTGGAATGAGAGCCATTGCTGGATGGATGACCTCCAATTGCCTACAGTGTAATGTGGGCAAGACGGAGGTCATGCTTTTTGGGAATGCACCACTCCTTTGGACACCTGAGTGGTGGCCCCCAGAATTGGGTACAGCTCCTTGTCCTAAGGAAAGCGTGAAAAATCTGGGCGTTAAGTTAGATCAATCCCTGGTACTAAAAGACCACGCTACACAGGTCACAGGAACCTGCATGAGAGTCATTGGCCTACTCAGAAGGGTGTTCCCATACTTAGCTGACCATCACCGGAGAACACTCGTACAAACCCTAGTCATGAGTAGGGTAGACTACTGCAACGGATTACTTATTTCCGCTAATACAGAACAGTTGAAGAGATTGCAGGTTGTTCAGAATACTGCTGCTAGATTGATCCTCAATGCCCCTGCGAGATCTCCCTCACATCCTTTACTGAGCAAACTACATTGGCTCCCAATTCGCCAGAGAGTGCTATTCAAGATTTGTTGTACCATCCACAAATGCTTGTATGGTACTGGCCCTAGGTACCTAAATGAAATTTTCCAACTGTATCAGCCAGGTAGATCATTAAGATCTGAAAATCAAGCCATGCTGCAGATCCCTAGGATCAGAAGAGAAAGACAGGGAGGCCGAGCTTTAGCATTCAGAGGTCCTACCTTATGGAATTCACTACCCCTTTTCATAAGACAGAACTCCAATCTTCCTACCTTCAGAAAATATCTGAAAACGTATCTGTTTCCCACCCAGCAACCCTAGCTAAGTCACACAATCCTCCTGCTCTCACCTATCTTCAAAACAACACAGCGCGGAGATATCTCTTCGGAGATCGAATTCCTGCGCTTTACAAGAAAACAAATAAATAAATAAATAAATAAATATAGCATTCATAGCCCCTTGGACTGAGAACCATCATCTAACAGACACAGTTGGTATGACTCTTTCTTTGATGCCACACAAAGCCCAAAATTAGAAATATTTGCGTTTTAGTTCCTGTGCATAACAAAACAGTGCACCAGAATGGACTAAAAAGTCAATAGCATTCATCTTTAACTCTGAAGATTGTAAAGATGCTTTCAGCATACTATCTAACAAGTGGCAAGGATCTCTTAGAGGGAAGAACGTCAGCTCAGGTACAGATTTTGACAGGTCATCACACAACTTTTTCATAATTGTAGCTGAATCACTGCAAATTGTATTTTATTTTTTCTTTATTTATAAAGTTATGTATAGTGCGAATATGACCCTTATGGGTATCAGAGCGCTTCACAATTTTGGGTGAGAAGGATACAGTATTGGGAAGAAAAAACATTTGTTCATTACATAATTATACGAGAAGCGGGCAATAATCTAGTAGGTGTCCGAAACCTTCACAGAAGTTTAGGACAGATACAGTAATGGGTGATGAACATTCAAACATAATTAAGTACAATGCATGCTAAATAATGGTATTCTCGGCTATATAATCATGTCCAAAGACAATCAAGATGAGCAAATAGAGGGCAGCAATGTAGTCTACTAGTCAAGGCCAATCAGGCAGGTGCTTGAGCATTAGGATTTTGTTTACTTCTTTTTTGAAGTAATCAGTCGAGGAGGTTGTACGGATTTCTGGAGGAAGAGACTGATTAAAATGTTAAACAACAGTTTTGAAATAATGTAGGATCAGGACATGGGATTTTGACCTGTCAAAGATATATCCAGATGCAAAGTAAAAAGTTGGCATGTATGATTCTTATGCCATAGGATAGCCTAAGCATTTTTATCCCTTACAAAGTTATAGATAAAGGCGCTTAGCTTTTCTCTCTCTTTCCATTTTTTCAGATTGTTACTATTGGGCTATCTGACCCTCACTATACAAAACTTAATGAAATCGGAATGTCTCTTCATAAAATAAACGGTAGGCACTCTAAATACAAATAATACTTGCTGAATCAATAGTCATACAATATGTGAAATAGTAATAAGGCTTTAATTCCATTACTATAGAATAAATTTGTTTTAACCTGGAGCCTACTCTGGATGAAATTAAAGTCACCTGATTAAAAAATTGAGAAGAGCGCACTCCGACTGGTAAGCCAATTTTAAAGGTTTAAGCGGTGTAACTGTTTCCATGTAGATCCTTGATCCTACCTGTCTAGTGTTTCCAACTGTCCTACATTTGGGAAGTCAACTTTATAGGTCTATGCTGTTAAACTGTTCTCATATAGATTCTTGAATTTACCCGGTTATACCCCTAGTGATCCCTACTGTCAGTATGTATTATACATGGTATCTACCTACCCACAACTCCTAGAATTATGAGGTTGATAGGCCCACCACTTCCCAGACTATTTAGGTTATGAAATTAAGCAAGTAGCGGAGTCAGAATGCATAATGATGTGGTTTTGATATGTGTTTTTGATAACTTTGGAAATAGGTGTTCATATTGTGTAAATAGATGTTATTTAAGTAATTGAAATCAACAGGGTTTGGTATAAAACAACCTTACCAACTGCCAGAAGATTGAGGTTGTGGTTCTTTTTCACGTGTCATTAGCAATTGAGATGTGAAAGTCAATGTTTTGTATTACATTCCTTGTATATATTTTAATTTTGTGTATATGTGCATATATATTGTTTGTAGCCCTGAAGAAGTCCGTGGAGGACGAAACGCGTTGGCTACTGGATTGAAGAAATGAATAAAGATTAAAACTTCAAAAAACATCTGAGGACTCTGCTACTCAACTCATTGAATAATTTTTGACTTGTGTTGAATGATCATTTGTGCAACAGATTTCTAAAATACTGACGTGTGTGCTGGATCAATTGCTAAAAAAAGGTGCTTGAGCATTAGGATTTTGTTTACTTCTTTTTTGAAGTAATCAGTCGAGGAGGTTGTTCGGATTTCTGGAGGAAGAGAGTTCCAAATCTTTGGGGCAATGCCAGAGAAGGCTCTGTTACTCGATCTCTTTTTGTGGAAAAGCTGTGGTTTCAGGAGCAGTGTACTTGCACTTCGTGAGGCTCTGCAGCCCCCTGATAGTTCTAGTTTTAGAGCCAGATAGATGGGGGTCTTGAAGTGGAGGGCTTTGTGCGTCCTGCAGGCATTTTTTAGGTGAATTCTGGACTTGTATGGTAACCTGTTTAGGAACTTTAGGGCTGGGGAATTGTGTTCTTTTCTTTTTGTCCCAGTAATCAGTCTTGCTGTGCCATTTAGGGAAGACCTTAATGGGGCCAAGCTCAGTTTGGGGAGACCACACAGTGTGGAACTGCCATAGTCTAGTCTTGGCAAAACTAAAGCCTGTACCGCCAATCACGCCAATCTTTGTTTTACTTGGAAAGAAACTTTTTGCAGAGCATTCCAAGTGACACTGCGTTCCATGTTATCCAAAGGTCTGGTGCCATGTTTTCACCACTATCCCAGATGCTTGGTGATAGCACTCCTTTCACATACACTTGTCACTATACCTTTCATTAAATGGTTAAAGCCTGAGGTGTTGGCAATTCACCTACTATCAATACTGACTCACTAGAAACGGGGGGGCTGATGTATCAATGATTTGTAAGCATTCTCTGTGGGTGAATGTGATGATGTATATTAGGAATGGTTCCCAGCCTTTTTACCTATCAGTTAAAGAATCAAAACGCAGCCAAAATATCAAATATGATTTTGATATTTCCTGATTCTCTACAGTTTATAAAAACATTAAGCAAGACCTAAAACATGCTTCTAAACCCTGCATCTTTAGACCAAAGACCACAAAACTGAAAAAACCAAAAGGAAGAAGAAACAATATTTTAGTGGCATCAGTAAACAAACCTCAATCAGAATAATGTTAGCCCAGTCTTTCTTGCTGCTAGCTTGTATAACAAAGTTACATTGAATTGGCACCTTCAGGAAGAAAGAATGACTCTTTCACTTTCTTTTTTACTTCTTTGAATGGCATTTAGTTTGTGGTTGTGCAGGTGTTTTTTCAGTGTTTATATGTTTTACTGGTGATGGCTATTTCTCTTTCAGTGGGGTTATTATATGTTTAAACCTAAAACCGGACAGCCTATGCATAAATGTAACGGATTATGTGGATATGTGGCGGAGCGACCTTAAAATGCGTCCGCCAAATAGCCCCTGCTGGTCAGGCCTCATCCAGAGTAAACTGGCTCCATAGCATAAACACTGTTTATAGTGCCTATTTTTCTACTGATATCCACTTCAATTCTCACTCTACGGTTGGTGACTGTGAGGTGTTTGATGAAGGTAAAGCCTATCTTTAGTAGGGCAATAGTTATGTAACAGGGCTTGAGTATCTGTAGGAATTTGGTTTTCTCTGAACAGTTGTATACAGATTGAACACCATGTGCTGTGGAGGTTACCCTTTTATCTGTGGTTGTTAGTCAACATGAACTCGGCTACCCATGAAGTGTATAGTATAGGGTCACTGTTGCACCAAGCAGAATCTTAGCGGCTTGGGCTGGCTAAACAGTCATGCGCACTTAGAATGTTCTCCACCGAGCTGTATACACAGCCTAGGAGGAGAACATGCCCAGCCTCCCACTTGCAGTCTGAGCAGCGAACCACTGCACTCAGACCAATCACAATGCTGCATTGCAGCGAAGCAACGACGGAGGAAAGACAGAGGGGGCCGTGAGGAGGTAAGTGTTTAATATATATATATATATATATATATATATCCTGAATCAAAGAAGCTCCTTCCAGAGACCCCTCGCCTGATTCGGAGTGGTTCGCTGCCGGCGGAGCTGCTGGTAATTAATATGTCCAAAGATCGGGGTTCCGGCGAACACTCAGGTCACAAAATTACAAAGAGGGTCCAGTATCTTACGCCAAAGTATCGAGGTTTATTTCAGTCATAAACCAAAGGTTTATGACTGAAATAAACCTCGATACTTTGGCGTAAGATACTGGACCCTTTTTGTAATTTTGTGATCTTTGGACACACACACACACACACATATATATATATATATATATATATATATATATATATATATATATATATATATATATATATATATATATATAAACTATCCATTTGCTCAATTCACGGTCCAGGCGCTGCTTGAAGCCGTTACCCCGCGGTTGAGCATAAAACCGCAAAGACTTTTCAAACCTCTTCCTTTGTAGAAAGAAACGGGTCGCACTCCAGTAATTGTATTTCAAAGTTCCAAGTTGATTTATTCCATATGATTCCTAAACATCAAAACACACCAACGCGTTTCGATCTCAACTGAGATCTTGTTCACGGTAACGCCCCCATGTTTCCTACTACTTTTAACAAACATTATCTAATGATGTAATTTCCTGTAGCTACGGAAGCAGGGCATTATGGTTATTGTAGTGACTAAGTGAAATTTATATAAATTAAGACAACACATTGCGCTTTCATTTCATCATGATTCTAGAGCAAAAATTAATTAATAAGGCATTTCATGCCAGCCTTTCAATATGGTAAATAAATGTTTACCATTTACTCCCATTGTTTTGATTTTTTTGATTTATATGCCAAGTTCGGACTTTTGTCAATCCTTTTTGTAAACATTCTCTAATCTTAAATGCCTCAAGTGGCTCTATCTATTCACCGTTAATATAAGCAAATTATAATATGTGTACTTGTAGCCTCTGGTGGCCAAACATCATATTCATTGATTTATCTGTTAATGGCATTTTCCTACATTAACAATGTTGGACTTTATGATTTTTACTTATATGATTCCTAATGCGACCTAACAATGTGACAAATCAAGAATTAATAAATCAAAATTTGTGATTTAAAAACAAAATTAATCCGTGAATTTAAAAACTGAACTATACTACTGCATATTCGTTCTACAAAGAAGAGACTTGGTCATCTTTTATGACTTTCCCTCCCGATAGATTAAGTCCAATTTACAGATGCATATACATCTCTTTACTCTGATTGAGTCCGTGTGGAGTCATTGAACGTAAACTGAGAATGTATCGTGAATCTTTCATTTTCAGGGTTTTTTCTCTATCTCCACCTCTCATCTGCTTTTTCCCTGTGTCAATTCCGTAAAAGCTTAAACTTTTCCAGTTGATTTCATGAGTATAGTTGCCCTCACGTGTTCTGAGATCTGCTTCTTCAGTTCAAATTTTGTGCTGCCAACATATTTAAGTTGGCATGGACATTCGATTGAAGAGTTGTGTTTTCAATCTGGAAGCAGGTAAGCGCTTGTATGCATGTAAGCCAAAAGAGGAAAAAGAATGCATTTAACATTGCAGTGCACTCTATAATATGTCGGTTAGCACGTGAACTTTTGTGGCATTGGTGCTCTCTATAAATAAGCCACTGAATTGGATCTCAGAAATTGAAAAAGAAATATCAACATTGGACCTAACCCCAGACATGAAAAAGTTCAAATCTGAATTAGAAAAACAAATAGGATTGCACGAAGAATCGGTGCAAAACCGCAAACGCATCACATTTGAAACTAGACAAAACAGACTATAGTGAAGAGAGAATCTTCACTTATGCGAGGAAATTTGATCTCTAGAAATAACAAGAACATACTGGAAGCAATGCAAGTACCTCGGATAGCATGTCCTCACTTGCATTCACTGATCAGAGTGATGGAGAAAATACATCAAGGAAACAGTCTTTTTTAGGGGACATGCGGCTGGTCCTACAACAGCGCCAATGGGAACAGGCGAGGGGATTTCAGCCGCAAAACCAAATAAATCATGGAAGAGGCAGGGGAAAATTAAGATCAAACAGACAAGAAGAGGAAGAAGGGGCGACTGGTGGAGAAAGAGTGGGCACAATGGCCCGCAGTATGAGAATCAAAAAGACCTTTTATAAGATGCACAAGAACTGACGGTCATAGATTTATCATGTAGGCAAATCACAGAATCAGAAAACTCATTGTTGAAGAAAGGTCTAAACTTCTGTCCGAGCGCTCATATGGATATAGCGCAGACAAGGATTGATTTATATAAATACATCCGCAAAATCAAATTGGCAAAAGTGTTTAAAGAAAAGGAAAAAGAAATAAGAAATAAAAAAGAATCCACAATAAAGATTGCATCAAGCTCCTCCTTATTGGCAAAAGATTCAGAGAGCTACTTGACGTTAATGAATCTAGACGACGAACAAGAATCAGAACATATAACACTAGATGAAGCATGTACCCAGTTAGGGGCAGGAATGAGCCAAAATAAACCCAAATCACATTTTTATCCACAGATATCACCAGGAAATAAGATAGACACGTTTCATGAAGCAGTGATACAAGACATCTACAAAGTAAAAAAACAAAGGTATTTGGACAATTTAAAACCGGAAGAACGAAAGGATTTAACCACATTGAGTCAAGATGATACCATCGAAATAAAGATGGCCGATAAAGGTGCTAATATCATAATTTGGGATAAATTGGAATATTTTAATGTGGCTCATGAGCAGCTAAAGGATGAAGTATATTACAAGAAATTAACATCAGACCCTACGGCAGAAATGAAATTGGAACTGGACAAAAAATTGAAGGATTGGCTCCATCTAGGATTAATTGACCATGATGAACATAAATATTTAACAGTAGAACACCCTGTGACTGCAACTTGCCAAAAGTCCATAAAAACCGCACTAGACCACCGGGACGCCCAATTGTCTCCGCATAAGGATCTTTGTTTGAACCCATGGCTAATTATCTTGACTTTTTTCTACTACCTTATGTTTCAAAATTAAGTTCTTACATAAAAGACACTACATATATGTTGAAACATCTAAATGGAATTCCCTGGATGTCCACGTATAAGTTAATAACGATGGATGTTATATCGTTATACACGAA
Organism: Lissotriton helveticus; assembly: GCF_964261635.1. NCBI lineage: Eukaryota > Metazoa > Chordata > Amphibia > Caudata > Salamandridae > Lissotriton > Lissotriton helveticus. The sequence continues at coordinate 379,655,874 of NC_136061.1, read as the reverse complement.
TGTAGATCATGAAATCGGCATCTCAGCCTGTAACTTTTTTCTGCAGGAAAGAAAAATTCACTATTCCCCACACAACAACATGCTGGAAGAAATGATGAGAATGTGCCTAAATCAAAATATTTTTTACTTTGGTGAAGACATGTTTGCACAAATCAATGGAACCGCTATAGGTTTTTCTTTCAGCCCGAGTTTTGCCTGCCTCACCATGGAATGGTGGGAGCAGAAATGGGCTTGGCAAGCTGACAATGATTTTTTCTTGAACAAATGTATACTATGGTTGCGATTCATCGATGACCTCCTGTTAGTTTGGGATGGATCGGAAAATGAATTCAGGGAGTATTTTGAAATCTTAAATAAAACACCAGCAAACTTCAAATTCACATACGAATTGAGTGAAAAAAAGAGTCATTTTTCTCGATACAGAAATATACATTGAAGCCAACCAGATACATACCACTCTACACAGGAAGAAGACAGCAACGAATGCAACACTGCACGCCAGTAGTTTCCATCAGCAATGTCTATTCCAAAACATTCCTTATGGGAAATTTTTAAGACTCCGAAGAATATGTTCAGAAGACACACAATTGGTAGAACAAAGTGCATCTACTGCAAGAAGATTCGTGAGAAGAGGGTATTCAAAAAATCACATTAAAAAAGGATTGGAACGAGCGAACCAAAAAAGAAGGGATGACCTTTTACAACCAACCCAGGAGGACACCATTGAAAAATGTGAAAATTAACCAATAAGGTTCATAACAACCTTCTCAAAAGAATCAACACGAATCAGGAACATATTGAAGAAAAATTGGAAAAACTTGAAATTAGATGCACCCATTGGACCAATTGTGGGAAATGCACCGCAGGTAACTTATCGTCGAGCACCCAATCTGAAAGACCGACTAACACATAGTCATTTTCGTAAAGAAAAAAAGAAATCATAGCTGCAAAGTAAGGGTTTCAAAAAATGTTTTAACTGCAAAGTGTGCGTAATCGCCAAAAATGTACAAAATGTGATGCTGGCTAATGGAAAGATTTGGGATATACAGGAACTCATTACTTGCAAGACACAATATGTAACTTATGTAATCGAATGTCCATGCCAACTTAAATATGTTGGCAGCACGAAATGTAAACTGAAGAAGCGGATTTTAGAACACGTGAGGGCAACTATACATCAGGACAGGAGCAAAGCATTTGCCAAGCACATGGAAACACATCATGAAAGCAACTGGAAAAGTGTAAGCTTTTACGGAATTGACACAGTGAAAAAGCAGATGAGAGGTGGAGATAGAGAAAAAACCCTGAGAATGAAAGAGTCACAAAACATTCTCAGTTTACGTTCAATGACTCCACATGGACTCAATCAGAGTGAAATTGGACTTGATCTATCAGGAGGGAAAGTCATAAAAGATGACCAAGTCTCTTCTTTGTAGAATGAATATGCAGTAGTGTAGTTCAGTCTTTTAATTCACGGATTAATTTTGTTTTTAAATCACAAATTTTGATTTATTAATTCTTGATTTGTCACATTGTTAGGTCACATTAGGAATCATATAAGTAAAAATCATGAAGTCCAACATTGTTAAAGTAAGGAAATGTCAAGATGAATTGGGTTTTAATATGCCATTAACAGATAAATTAACGAGGCTACAAGTACACATATTATAAATTGCTTATATTAACAGTGAATAGATAGAGCCACTTGAGGCATTTAAGAATAGAGAATGTTTACAAAAAGGATTGACAAAAGTCTGAAATTGGCATATAAATCAAAACAATGGGAGTACATGGTAAAGATTTATTTACCATATTGAAAGGCTGGCATGAAATGCCCTATTAATTAATTTTTGCACTAGAATCATGATGAAATGAAAGCGCAATGTGTTGTCTTAATTTATATAAATTTCACTTAGTCACTACAATAACCATAATGCCCTGCTTCCGTACTTACAGGAAATGACATCATTAGATAATGTTTGTTAAAAGTAGTAGGAAACATGGGGGCGTTACCGTGAACAACATCTCAGTTGTGATCGAAACGCATTGGTGTGTTTTGATGTTTGGGAATCATATGGAATAAATCATCTTGGAACTTTGAAATACAATTACTGGAGTGCGACCCGTTCCTTTCTACAAAGGAAGAGGTTTGGGGAAAAAAAAAAAAAAAATATATATATATATATATATATATATATATATATTTATATATATAAATCCAAGAGTTCAGCAAAGGCCGAACGGCGCCATGACCCCTCCACTGTGCGACAGCGGTTCGTGCTGGATGGCGAGTCCTCTTATCAACTCAATTCACACCACGATTACCTTGAAATTCAAGGCAAGTATGAAAGCACAAACACAACTTGCATCAAAGTGATTTATTCGGCGATTTCCAACAGCAACAGAGTAACAACTCGACGCGTTTCGGGAAAGCCTTCTAATGTTGTGATTTGGTATTGGTTTAAATAAACATGTGTTTTTTACATACAAAAATGAACAACAAAATACTCTTGTTCGCGTTTAGTTTACGCTAACTGTGCGGGGATTATTTGTAAATTTTGCACATTTAAATTGTTAAGCCTAAAACAATTTATAGGAGACAAAAAGAATAAATCAATAAATAAGTCCCCAATCCGCATTTTTTTTTTTTTGGTTAAAAACTTTTATTGAGTAATCAAATAAGGGTCACAAGGATGGGCCTACAACCACACGGGCCGGCCGCTAAAATCAAGGCACAATGTAAAAAACATACGATCACTTCCGTGGTCAGGCATAAATCAGATACCAAATGTTACTCGAAAGATAGAACAGGACATAACCATTTTCTGTTATATACATACAAAAACCAACGAACTACAAAAAGGCGAATGCATACTAATCAAAGTCAGCCCAGAAGGCGGAGGGGAAACTCACTAATCAGAGAAACAAAATCACAATCGATGGGACTCGGCAAGGTGGGAGGGGGGGACAGCGGGGAGGATAGGCAAATCATAGAACAGCATGAGAAATTTCGGGAACACCAGCCTAGGGAGACAGGGTAACATCGGGTGTGTCAACCAGGGGAGGAGTACAAATATTCCCACGATATTCGTTCCACTGACCCCAAATCTTCGTCCACGCCCTGGGTCTGCCCCTAGCTACATAGACTGTCTTCTCGCGGAACATGGACCAGTCCATGTTGTCCTCCCATGCCGAGACATCAGGAGGTCTAGATGCGCCCCAGAGTTGCGCAATGTCCCGCTTTGCAACCATGTATCCCAAGGTCGCCCATCTGGTCTGGGCCACAGAATAGTCGGTGGGTTCCCACACATTCAACAGGCATCGTCGGACCTCAGGCAGTAGGGCAATCCCAGTCACAACAGTCATCACCGCAAGCACATCAGTCCAGTAGGCCGCCACCCCCGGGCACTCCCAAATAATATGCAGAAATGTAGCACTCATCCCACATCCGCGTTTGCATAGACCGTCCGGGGAAAAACTCATCACAACCAGACGCGGACCCGTAACATACACCCGGTGGAGGATCTTAAGCTGAACCAAACGGAGACGGGCAGGGATGGCGACCTCTTTCGGAGAAGAGAGTGCTGACTGCCAATCCTCGTCATCCAATTCCAGCCCGTCGCCGACCCAAACCTCCCGAAGTCGGACAAGTAAGTCGGCGCGATTATTAATCAGCTTCTTGTAAATCAGGGAGATAGTGCTATCGGGAAGGTGGCCATCCAGAATGCGATCCTCGAGGGGGGAGGACTCGGGGAGGGCCACACCAGGAGTCAGAACAGAGGCCAGGGCATGGCGAACCTGCAGATACCGAAAAAATTCCCTATCACTCAAGTCATATTCGGCCCGAAGGGCCTCGAAGGACTTCACTCTACCGTTCACACAGACATCTCCCACTCTACATATTCCAATCATATCCCAGCGGTCAAAGCCCTTAGTAGACCAGAGACATCCCAAACGCTCAGAAGCATAAAGCGGAGTCGCCAGTGTCAGCCGATTCTCCCATCCCAGACTCACATTCGCGGCGCGCCACACACTGACTGCAATCCTGGACGGGCCCGTAAGATGGCGCCCAGCCGTCTTGGAATAAAGCGCTCTATTAAAATCCCCTCCCGGTAGCTGGAGTCTATCCATTTCAAAGGCCGGATCCCGACCCGGGGAATACATTGCGTGGTTAATGGCAGACAGTTGGGTAGCCCAATAATATCTTTTGATATCAGGGAGCGCCATGCCCCCGTCATACCAAGGGATGGTAAGTTTCGCAAGGGCGATACGTGGACGCCCGTCCCAAATCAATTGCCTTTGGAGACTCTCAATCTCTCGGAAATAGGTAGCGGGAACGTCGTCATAGGAATTCTGAAGTGCGTACAGGAATCGTGGCAAAGACATCATTTTAAAAAGGGCAGCCCTGCCCAGAGGAGACAGGGGTAACTTACGCCAGCGGGTCACATCCAGTCGCAGTCTAAGAAGCGGGGGGAGGAGATTACATTCAAACCTTAGTGAGGAGTCCAGCGTAATAAAGATCCCCAAATATTTGAAGCCGGACTGACAACCTGGATAGGAAATCTATCCGGCAACGGGGGCAGAACACCCGAAAGAACATACACACAGGACTTAGCCCAATTAATAACCAGACCAGAGTTAGCGCCAAACGAAGTGAGAACGTCAAATAGGACATTTAAAGATTTGCGCGGGGAAGTAAGATAAAGAAGAATGTCATCCGCGTAAAGCGAGACGCGATCCTCAAAATCCGGTGACCAACGGATCCCCTTGAGTGAAGGTTCCCATCGAAGCCACGCAGCTAACGGCTCCAAAGCAAGAGCAAAAAGTAGAGGAGACAAGGGGCACCCCTGTCTGGTCCCCCTACCAAGGCCAAAGGGAACAGAAACTCGACCGTTAACCACAACCTGCGCCAAGGGTGCGGCGTATAACAACTTCACCCAACCAATAAACCCAGGACCGAAACCAAACTTCTCAAGAGCCGCCCAAAGATAGGGCCACTCCATCGTATCAAAGGCCATCGAGGCATCTAGCGAAGCCAAAATGGCCGGCTCCGTCAGAAGCCCCGCCCTCGCAATGGCTCAGTGGAGACTACGCAGATTAAGAGCCGTGTTACGATGCGGGATAAATCCGGATTGGTCTGGATGAATCAAACTGCTAATAACCGTCAGGAGGCGGGTAGCCAGGAGCTTAGCCAGAACCTTGGGCTCAACATTCAACAGGGAGATGGGCCTATAAGACGAACAAAGGTCCCGGGGTTTACCTTCTTTAGGAATAACAACGATCGTAGCCAGACGCTGATCATATGGGAGAATACCCCGCTCCCGGGACTCCAAAAACATGGTACGAAGATAGGGCGCTACCCTGTCAGGACTTAGCTTGTACAACTCAATCGGCAATCCATTCGGGCCCAAAGCCTTGCCCGAACGGAGTGAGCGAATGGCAGTCGCTATCTCGTCCGTGGAAAAAGGGGAGTCCAAAGAGACTCGGTCTAAATCGGAGACACAGGGCAGAGCTATATCACGCAACAAGAGGCGAGAGTCATCCACATCCCGGTCAGACACAGGGGAATAAACCACACGTAAATAGTCCGCAAAACAGTCCACTATTCCCACCGGGTCAGTCACTCTCACACCATTCAGGGTCTGAATCACCGGCACCACACGATTTGCCCTCTCCTTCTTGTCCAACCACGCCAGCAATTTACCCGCCTTGTCCCCCACATCATACAAACGACCCTGTTTCTCCCGAAACATCATTTTAGCCGCGTCCGTAACCAGAGACCTATACGCAAATTGTTTCAGACCCAAGGCGTGGAGTTTATCAGGAGTTACAGCCGATTCCAAGTCAGCTTCTATCCCAACAATTTCCCTCTCGAGTTCCACCACCTCCCGATTTCTCGCCTTTTTGGATTCAGCAATAAGGGAAAGGGCCTGCCCGCGGATCACTGTCTTAAAGGCCTCCCATAGGGACACCGCAGAGGAGACGGACCCCTCGTTGTCTAAAAAATAATTGTCCAACGACTTGATCAAGAGACCACGGGTCTCGGGGGAGGTCAGATACCATGGGTTGATGGGAGCCACCCGGCCCGCCGCCTCCACCCCCACCTCAAAACAAAGCCAAAGCGGAGAATGGTCGGAGATGCCCCGGGGGAGGTGTCTAATCTCCCGAACAGCAGACGACTGCGCCGCAGGCATCAGGAAATAATCCAGTCTAGACAGACTCCCATGGGCCCCGGAATGGAAAGTGTATTGAAGCTGAGTAGGGTGCATAAGTCTCCAACAATCCACTAAACCAAAAGTATCCAGGAACCCACCCAGCCATTGTTGGGCCGAAGGAGTGTCCCTAGGGGGGTGACGATCATGTAGACCGGAGAACACAGAGTTAAAATCACCTGCAATGAAAAGCGTACTATCTGGGAGGCTCAACAACACTCGGCCCAAATCGGAAAAGGTAGAGGTCTGTAGACCGGGGGGCACATAAACGGTAAACAGGGAAAGGGTCCGACCCTCATAGCGTCCCACGAGGACGGCGTAGCGCCCCCGATCATCAAGAATCACATCATCAATTGCCAGGGGGAGGGAAGCCCGGACAAGGATACCCACCCCCCTGGAACCCGTGGTAAACCCCGAATGTGCGATGAGGCAATAGCCCCACCTATTCATTGCACGACAAGTATTGCCCACTAGATGAGTCTCCTGCAGAAAGACAATATCAGGAGACAAACGTCGTAGACATCGCAACACCACACCCCGTTTTATACGATCCCCCAGACCATTGACATTCCACGAAATAAACCTCAACCCGCTACCCCCATCCCACACAGTGATGCCGAAACCCTCCCCCAATGAGCATGACATCGAAAACACCATTAGCAAGATAGAATCGCCTTGAAAAAACAAAACACAAACATCAAACTTCCCATCTACCCACCCCCTAACGACCAAGAAAACACCCCCCACCCTGCACCCCTGCAAGAAGCTAAAAAGCCACCCCAACATGCAGTGTGCCTGTCGCCCAAGAACCCCCATTCTACAAAAAGACCCCGGAGGAGGAAAGGCCCTGTCCCACCCGCCACCCCGATCAAGATAAAGAAGGAGGAAAACACACAGAAAATAGAGGCACTTAGGCATAAAATCCCTGAAGAAGTTACGTGGCACGGAGACCGGGGCATAGACAATAAGTTCAGCTCTCTATACCACCCTCGGCACCACCCAGGTGTTCGGCGGGCTCAGTCTCAGGAGGTCGGTCCGGCAGAGAGTCCAGCCAGTCATTCACGGAATCAGGCCGATCAAAGAAAAGGGTCCGTTCATTGTATTCAACTCGCAGCCTGGTTGGAAAAAGCATAGCGTAACGCAGTCCCAAGTCCCGGAGACGCTTCTTGACTCCACGGAAGCCCATACGCTGTTTCTGCACCAATTGAGAAAAGTCCGGGTAGAAATTCACCGTGGCATTCTCAAAGGCCACCGGGCCCTTCACTCGCGATGCCTGCAGGATAGCGTCCCGGTCTCTATAGTGAAAGAGTTTCGCAACAATAGGCCTCGGCGGGGCGCCCGGCTTGCCCTGGCCTCCCGGAACACGATGGGCACGTTCCACTGCGAAGAATTTACTCAACCCAGACGGAGAGAGGTAGTTCTGTATCAGGTCCTCGACCAGGAGATCGACAGAATGCGGGTCCGGATTTTCCGGAACGCCAACCACACGCACGTTACAACGACGTGCTCTGTTTTCAAAGTCCTCCAAGCGCCGGGTCATGAAATCGTTCACCCTTCGGAGATTGCCAATCTCCGTCTGTATCTCCGAGACGTCGGTCGTGAGGCTGGATGACTTGAGATCCAATGACTTCACCTTCTCATTGGTTTTAGATAGGTCGGCCCGAATCAAGTTCACATCAATGGCCACGGTGTCGATTTTGTGGGCCAAAGCTTCATACTGTTGGCCTATTGTTTCCTTCATGCCAGAAATGGCGCCCATGATGTCCTGCAAGGACGGCTCCGTCAACGCCTCCACAGTGTGGTCAACTGCACTCGAGCCAGGCAAGGCGGTTCCAGGGGACCCCTTCGAATGGGTGTACCGGTCCATGACGTTAGACTGGACCGGGCCCCCGCGAAGGGGCGTTTTGGTCTTCCGAGTCTCTCGGTCCCCTCTGCCCGCCATGTTGGAGACCGCGTCCCAGGGGACTCACTCGATCAGGTGAAAATGGCCACAGGGGAGGAAGGCGCTGTAGCCAGAAAGCAGCGGCGAGGGTACCTCTAGGCGTGAGCCAGCCCGGAAGGACAATAAGCAAGCCAAAGGCACAACAGCAGTCTCGTGCCGCTGGACCCAGCAAGGGCCAGACTCCTCTGCCAGACGTCGCAGTCCGAGGCAGAATCGAAACCGAAACTTAAGAGGGGGACCCACAAGTCGAATCCCCCAGCCGCTGTTGTTCAACTCAGACACGGCCACAGTGCCTCACCCAGACCCGGGCGCACCTCCAGGGCGGACCCCGAAAGTTCGAGTCGTCGTATCTTCGGTGCCCCTGGTCCGAATCAAAATCCAAAAACCATAGGAAGATCAGCCCAGTGTCCTCTACACAAATCCTCGTGAAGAATCAGGATATGTTCAGGATATTATGCCGGGAGTGGCGGGGGTCCGGAGAGCGCTGTGCTCACGCGGCCATCACGGATGCCCGCCAAGCTCCTCCCATAACCCCAATCCGCATTTTTAATCGCTCTAAGATGTTCCAAAATACTCAATTTGCCCTTTTTGATTGTGCTGCATATATATGTTTTTTTACACGGGCAGAACAATGCGTAAACCGCATAATCAGTGTTGCAGGATGTGTGTTCTTTAATTACAAATGGTTGGGCTAAAGTTGATAATTTAGCTACCTTCATGTTGTGGCTGTTCTTACAGGCTTTGCAGCTTCTGCAAGTGTAGAACCCTTGTATTCCTTGTATCTTGGTTGTTTTGGGTTCAACTGCCTTACATAGATGATCTTTTAGAGATCTTGCTCTCCTGAACGTAACTTGAGGTGTTATTCCCACACATTTAGAAATACCTGGGTCAGTCTGTAACATTGGCCAAAATTTGGTTAAACCTTTCTTCAACATGAATGCCTTACTGCTGTAAGTGGTGATAAAACGAGTTTTATCTTCTTCATCTACCTCAGTGTTTATGTTAGACTCATTTGTGAGGAGTGATGCTCTCGTTCTGCCTGCCACTACTTTCCGGGCATTCTCAATCGTTTTAACTGAGTAACCTCTACTCACAAACCTTTCAATCATTAGTTTTTCTTCCATCAGAAAATTATTCTCAGTGCTGCAATTACGCTTTGCTCACCCACTGGAATACTCTGGATGAGCGAATTAGGGTCACAGCTGCGTGCCAGCAGCAAACTATTCCCTGCTGTAGATTTTCTGAATAAAGCACTCTCCAGCTTGTTGTTCTCAACTTTAAGTTTCAGGTCTAGAAATTCCAAATTATCTTTTGACCAATGACTGGTAAAATGTAAATTGAATTCATTGTCATTGAGTGTCTCTACAAATTTTGTAGCTTCGTTTTCTGTCCCCTTCCACACCACAAAGATGTCGTCTATGTAACGCATCCACTTAATTGTGTGTTCCTTATACATAGATGACTTATACGTAACTCTTTCCTCCCAGTACCCTATGAAGAGACCCGCAGAGCAAGGAGCAAAACAGGTCCCCATGGAAGTACCGAGAGTCTGTCTAAAGATTTTATTATCAAACAGAAATAAATTTTCTTTGAGACATATACACATCATTTGAATTAACATTTGGGTGTGGTACAGGTACGAAATAGATCTTTTAGATAAAAAGTACATGCAAGCATCTAGGCCAAGTTCGTGCGGAATGCACGTATAAAGACTTGTTACATCGAGAGATAGAAGGGAGAAATTCTCATCCCACTCAATCATCTCAATTTGTTTTAGAAAGTCACTGGAGTCCCTCACATAGGAGGGGAGTTTCTGAACAAAATTCTGTAAGAAGTAATCCACGTATCTGGATGTATTTTCAAGGCAGCTGCCATTAGATGAAACAATTGGCCTGCCCGGTGGATTATCTCTGCTCTTATGTATCTTTGGTAAAGGATACAGAGCTGGCAGTTTGGGGAACTTACAATGTAAAAACTTAAATTCATCGCCTTAAATTGTACCCTTGTCCCTCCATTGTGTTAACTGTGTATGAAATGACTTCACTGAATTTTCATACTCCATACGGTTACTTCTACAGTAACTTGTGGTGTCAGATAGTTGTCTCAAACCCTCCTCAATGTAATTTTCTTTCGATTGGACAACTACATTCCCACCTTTGTCAGATTTTTTAATGACAATCGCGTGGTCGTTCTTAAGACTTTCTACCGCTTTTCTTTGTGCGTGCGTGATGTTATTCCAGCCTTTATACCTTTTATCACTGGCAATATGCTGTAGTTCTTTACACATACTTCTTTCAAACACATCAATGACATAATTTTTAATCTGTGGTAAAAATACAGACTTTGGTTTAAAGCCTGTCTTTGCACTTAATCCTTACGGGATGTTATCAGCCAGAAAACCTACATAGGGATCACTGTTCTCATCCACTTCCTGACTTAACACATTCAACGAGTGTATCAAATCAGCCTCAGCAATACTTAAATCATATGGTTTGTCACTCGATGGAATAGTCTTATTATCAACCTTTGTGGCATGCCATTTCCTTAATCGCAGTTTTCTGGTGAAAAAGAACAAGTCAACTCTGCTCTGAGTATAATTAAAAACATTTGACGGACAAAAAGTCAATCCCATAGAAAGTAAATATACCTCACATGCGGACAACTCTCTCTCGGATAGGTTGATCACCGTCTGTTTGTCAGTCATTTCCCCTTCAGTTGGCTCCTTGTACGTGTCCCCACGGGGCTTCCTAGACCTCCTAGAGCTGAAGTGTTTTTGCCTTTGCCGCCTCTGTTTCCTCTTCCTCGCATTTGATATCCTTGTTTGTTGTTTCCTTGCTTGTCCTTCATCACCATATTGAATTCTGCTAAAACACTGGTTTTTACCCCAGAAAATTGTGAGTCACTGGAAATGTCACTACCACTTATCAAGCTTGTCCCTGATTGTACATCATCCTCAGATTGATTTTCGGATGAAGTTTTTAACCCTCCAGACGGAGCTGTAGTTGTCGCTGTTGACTGCATTGTAGCACGTAAATTGTCGTAATTTTTGGCAAATGTTAATATTTGTCCTCGTTGGTAATCTATTAAGTCTCGTTGAAATTTCCTCTGTTTTCTGCTCTTAATGTCATCTTCAATTTTGTTTAACCTCATTTCAATTTTTTCCATTTCATTCTTAAATTCATCTTCGCTGCACATTTCTTTTAATTCCTTAGTGTATCCTTCAATTTCTTGATTTAATCTTTCCACATCTTTTGTGGCAAATTTTACTAACATGCGAAGCATATTAATCGGGCATTGATGATTGTTAGCAGCCCATTCAATTATCAATTCCGGGTCCGGATTTTGAAAGGTCGGTGTAACAAAAATCCTTAATCCCCTAGGGATTCTGGCAACGTCGATATATTTTTGCAAAGTGGTGGCTTCCCACCATTTATTCTGTTCCACTTTTAGTGCCTTCCACAACTTATCCCAAAGAATCCTTTTCGCTGACTTGTTTGTAACCGTAGCTTCACTTGTGTTAGTTACATCATTGTTGATTCTGTGGCATTGTTCAAACATTTAATCTGCCACTTGCGCCAGTCTGTCTCTTCTCGTTGCCGCCATTACGCCTCCTTTACATTCGCGCGCATAGAACGTACTGCGCTTTTGATGCTGTGTATTCTAGTTAACTCCTTTTAAACGAGAAAAACGAGAAAAACACAATTTAGATATATATATATATATATGGTCCCCCCCATTCCCCCGTTCACCACCCCAGTTCCCTGCCAGCCGCCACTGAACAGAAGCCTGCTTCACCTATAGGGATTGTATATATGATAGCATTAATGATGCTTTATATTATTCTGAGCTATTTTGCACTTACTTTCATAGCTTTAATGCCATATTTATTAATAGAGCAATATGTACAAATAAAGCTTGGATGATGCCACCAGCAAAGTCATCAGTGATGCCATTTTAGATGTCATTAGTGATGTAATTTGAGATATTTGAGATATCATCAGTGATGTCATAGATTATGTCATGGAACATGTCATGAGTTAAGTAATATGAGATAACATAAGCATGGAATGGCGGGGGTGCAAGTTATGGTTAGCTTTGCTGTGCACAGCAGGGTTGGCAACAGGCCTTGCTGCACACGGCCTTTCGTCGTCCGTGGCCCGGCCCTTCGTCCAGCTCTCTGCAGGCAGCCAACTCTATGCTGCGTATGGCCCTTGGTTGTAGGTAGTGTGGGGTTAAACACAGGTCCTGGCTTGCAGCCAGGCCCTGTGTCCAGGGGTTGGCCACAGGGTGTGGCCTGCCGCCAAGTTCTGTGTCCAAAGCCCTGGCAAGCAGCTAACCCCATGCTGAGGGCAGCCTTTGGTGTGCACTGTGTGGGATTTACCTTCAGTTCCCAGGGAACCCATCCCCTAGGGCCAAAACATGTATATTTTAAAGAGTGGTGGGCATGCTGCCCCTTCTATAACCCTTAATTAGTCCTAGGAAACCCATAGCCCCTGGGCCATATTGGCCCCAGCTGGCTCCGTAAATGGTCCAGAGGGAGCAGCTATTAATACTGGCTCCCTACAGGTAGGAACAATATCGGTTCTGTTTCCCTACCCGTATAGGTGTCGGCAGGGAAACAGAACACAAGTCTTCTCCCAGCCAGCGGGAGCATTTTAATATGTTAAGCCTTTTGGCCCTGGCCTCTAGTCACATTAAGCTATTAACATGAGAATGTGTCTTTTTAGTGTATATCACATTAGCTAAAAGGAAGCAGCATGCTACAGTCTCTTTGAGCAACTCAGACCTTTTCATGGTGCTTATTGGCAATGCATTATAGCAACTATTTTGTATACTTGACTCTTTAAAGGTAGCTTTGCCACATAATGGAGGTTAATTATAGTGACCTTAGAGATACGTGGTGGCTGTATATACTGGGGAAAATGTATGTTAATTTAATTACCAAACATCAGCACCTATTTTCAAATTTGCCTCAAAACCAATCGGTGGATAAGGTAACCTGGTTGGTTTCAAAAGTCAGGGTTCCTTTATTATCTCTAAAGTTCAACACTGCATTTTTTTGAATGACTGCTGTTAGAACTGGGGGTCTCTAGTTGGCAGAGGTAGGTACCACTGTCCAAATAGGGACCCTTGCTTCTAGTCAGGGCAAGGAGATAACCCTCTGAGATAACCCCTGCTCACCCTCTAGGTAGCTTGGCTCGAGCAGTCTAGGCTAACCAGAGGCAATGCGTAAAGTATTTGTACCAACACTCACAGTAACACAGTGAAAACACCACAAACTGACTCCACAACAGTTTGGAAAAATAAAGGTATTTTAATCTAAACTACACAAGACCAAAACGACAAAAATCCAACATACACAGTTCAAGAATATGGTTTCAAAAGAGGTATTAAGGTTGCGTTAAAGTTCTTTCCGTTGCGATAGAATAATCCACGGATGCGTGAAAAGTTCACAGTTGTGTCACGTTTACTCACAGTACCTTTTAGTTGCAACAATGTTCCAAAAGCAGAAGCTGGTGCGGTGGAAAACAAGCGATGCGTTGCTCTTGAGACCCTGGGGAGGCGATGCGACGGCCCTGCTGCAGCAGCGGGCGTTTTGCGACGAATCCGGTCTGTATGGGGAGGAAGGCCACTTGTATGGATTCCGGTGTGTAGGTTCCGTAGGAAGTTTGTTCTCGCAAAGGCACGATGCGACGATCTCGTAGGGGCTGCGACAATCTCCGGGGCGACGATGCGCGATCCAGCGGTGAATCTCTCTCTCGCAGCTCCTCGATGCGATGGCTCTGCGACGATGCTCGCAGCGACGTGATGCGGTCCGCAAGCAAGCGGTGCGGTGATCTCACCCAGCAACGACAGGCTCTACGATGTTCGACTTTCCCGCACCGGTCTGGTGCGTCCCGCAAACGAAGGATGCGACGGCTCTGGCAGCGGCGTCAGGCGCTGCGACAATATCGACCTTCGTAGCGGCGGGAAATTTCTCGCACTGTCGGGGATGCGCTCCGCAAGCGAGCGATGCAACACTTTTCAATTTCAAAAGTCTCTCAAGCTTAGTTTCAAGCTTCCCAGGACAGGTACAACTTCCAGAGGCCCCACAACTGGATCAAGCACTCTAGGAAGGACAGAACTCTCTCAGCAGAGTTCAGGGAAGCTGGGGGTGAAGTCCTTTTGTTCCTGGGACTTCAGAACAGGGAGCCAGCTTTACTCAGGGCCTTGGCGATTCCTTCAAGACAGGGGACACAGCTCAGCAGCAAAGTCCTTCCCCTCTCCTTGGCAGCAAAGCAACAGGTCAGTCCAGCAGAGCAACAGCAGGACAGTCTTCCTTCTTCAGTTTCAGCTTTCTCCTTGGCAGAGGTTCCTTCGTGATTCCAGGATGATCTAATTTTCTGTTGTCAGGGGTCCTGTACTTATACCCCTAAAGTCTTTGTTCTCTGTGCATGTGGGCCCTGAGCGCGGCCTGAACCAGTTCTGGGTGTTTCCTGAGTACTTTGTGTTGCTGTCTTCTTCTTTCCTTTCAGAGTGAGGGGCAGGGTCGTCAGCCGCCCAGCAGGGGGTGGAGTCAGCATTGTGGAAGGCAGGCACAGCCCTATTCAGGCCCAGGTGCTAACTCCTCCCACCACTCCAGTTGCAAATGCAGTCATTCAGCCTAGGGCTGACTCAGCCAGCCTCCTGGGGAATCCCCAGCCCCTGTCACTCTCAAACCAGACAGTCAATACACAAGCAGACCAAGGCACACAGAAGGGTCAGACAAGAGAACAGCAACTTTGTAAAAGTGCTGTTCTCAAACACACGATTTAAAAACAACCTTTCCTAAAAGATGTGTTATTAAATTCTGAGTCCAGGGATACTAGATACTTATGTCCTATCTTGTTCCTATGGGAAGAAATGCTGTTAACCACTGTAGCCAGCATCCCCCATGTTAATCTATGGAGCAAGATAGCCTTACAATAGTGAAAAACGAAAATGGCTGCCATTCACTACCAGAGCATGTCACCTGCACTAGTACATGCTCTACCTTTTACATACACTGCACCCTGTCCAGGGGGGTACCTTGGGCCTTCCATAAGGGTGACTGATGCGCACAAAAAGGGAAGAGTTAGGCCTGGTCAGTGGAGACACTGACCAGGAAGACATGGCAGTTTCTAAACTGCACACAGGCACTGCAGTGGCAGGCCTTAGACACTATTTTAGAGCTACTCCTGTGGGTGGCACAATCAGTGCTGCAGTTCCACTAGTAGCATTTGTCATCACCAGCCCTGGCACACCCAGTGCACTTTACTACGGACTTCATGGTGATACAAATATGCCAAACATGTATATCCAATCAGCATAACAATTTACATAGAGAGCATATGCACTTTAGCACTGATCAGCAGTGGTAAAGTGCGCAGAGTCCTATTGCCAACAGCCACGGGTCAGGAAAAATAAGGGAGGAAGAAGCAAAAAGTTTGAGGATGACCCTGCAAGAAGGGCCAGTTCCAACAACTGCTGTTTACTGTTTTTTTCTGTCAAAACCATCACTAACTTCCTTTGACATGCCATATAGTTGAGTGTCACTGTGCTCACAACAGTACTTCCCACCAAGGTATACCACACTCCACCCTACTACAACACATCTTAAGACAGAACTCTGAACGTACATGCAACACAGCTCAAACATCAATTTACTGGATAATGAATCACCCAACAGCAATTGCTACCAAAAGTTACTTGCCGCGCAAATGCATTAGCCGGACAGTGGTAACCGTACCAATTTGGGAAATGCAAAATTTGGTACAGCCCTCTAGCCTCACCCTCCAAGAAAACCTCACACTCATTAAAACTGACACACCCATCCAACTGACCATACTCCTCCACAAAACTGAATTCAATATGTAATGGAAACCTTTGAAAAGCATACCCCTCAAACTATGAAAGACTTAATAATCCGGGGTTATGCACTGTACAAGTGCCAGATATTAGTAAATGCAGAAACTAGTCAGCCAGTACCAACATCATTTTGCTGACAGTGATTTTGATGAAAAATGCACAAAAATGTACAGTAACAATGTTACTGCATGTTATTCCACTTTTTTCTTGTTCGGTAAATAGTGATGGGCTATTATTAATGATACTTGCTTTTTCTTCTAGACTTAACACAGCATTCTAAATGAAACTATTGGAGATGGTAGAGGTTTGAGTCCCGATATGAATGACTGGAAAGTGGTATCCTTATGAAAAACCTAGGACAACCACAACGATTTGGAAAGAAAACAAGAAGGTCCTAAACACTGTGGTGCCGAGTTGCAACCTTAAATACTTTTGTGGCTGTGATGCGCAATGATGCTGTACCCATTTTAACAGTGATTCTGTGAAATAATGTCATCAAATTGCCAGGGATTAAAAAGCCTTTGAGTTTTAGGTCCGGGTTTTTACCACAAAAATATATTTGCTTGTCTGCCCTCTGTTACAGTTATGATTCTTGGAAAGCACATAAAACCAGGATAACAGACCAGAACGAGACCCTCATGTTAGAGTAGTCTTAACTCCTGATCAAAAATCATGCCACCCAAAAAAAGACATCTAATTCAGATCTGTAACTGGGAGCTTTGGCTAACAAAAACATGGTGCTTGTTGAGGATTACAATCTAGAAGGTAAAATAGACCCAAGCTTGTTCACTTCTAGGTATCACTGGGTACCAATGTCGAGCATCATGGCCCCAAATGGCTTCCACCGTTTAGTAAATGTTAGGGATTAGGGGCCTAATTATTACATCAAATAGAGCTTTAGATTTGATGGTAGTAAATTAAAATGGTTCCTAGCTTTGGTTATTTAGATGGCAGCTTTTGAGCCAATGGCTCTAGGAATTAGAATGTTGGTTAAAAGAGAGATTGTTATTAAACATACATTGGAGGTAGTTTCATGGTTCAGTTGTATCTTTGGTTAGAAAATCAATATTAGCTTTCTTAGAGGTTTATTAAGTCAATTCTATAGCTGCTGTGTCTTATGTTTCAGACATTTGGAGTGTTGTGAATTGTGTGTTCTTGGATAATGCACGTAAGTCCATATGCAAACACCGCTCCAGTTAGAATAGTGGACTTCAATGATTGACCTTGTTGGAACATGGTACTTACCATTGGTAACAGTCTTTCTGGTGGGTGCTCTATCTGCCTGTAGTTCCTCACCTTTTGGATATCCCAGGTCCCAGACTGGATCCTGAAACTCGTGTATAGCTCTTTCGTCACTCAGTAGCAGAATCTATGCCATTATGATGCCACCGGAACCATAAAGTGGTCACCTCAGTGAGATAACATCAGTTTCCCATCAATGTTTTCCACGCCCTTTGAGACAAACAGAATGAAGGTGACATCATTTTGAGAAGGTACAGTACAACAATGCAGTTTAAAAAAAAAAAACTCCAAGGACTTAGACGAGCCTTTAGAACAGGGAGGAGTGCCAGATCGGTGAGGATGCTTCAGGTAGATAGAGAACCCACAAGAAAAATCATTACCGAAAATAAGTGACTTTGTCTTCCAATTTATACCTGCAGTTTCCCCACCTTTCAAATAGATTTCCACACAGCACCGAGTTTGGTGTAGGGTATGAAGAAATGGTCAAACAGGAAAATTGTGAAGACTGAGCGTGCAAAATGGCCATTCCTCCACACCCAACAATCCAAGCGTTAATGCTAATCGAGGGTGTGCCATTTTGCTGCCTTATAGATTTCAGCCACAGCAACACTCCCTGCCAAGACTACTGTTGAGGAACTTTCCCTTGTGGAACAGGCAGGTACTCCTTCTGGTGGTTCCTTGTGTGCAAGGGCATAAAACATTTTGATCCAAAAGCTGATCCATCATAATAGTGTTCTCTTCTGTACAGCTTTACTCTTTCTGTTTTCTGCTTACCCTATGAAGTGCTTGTTCCCAGTTCTAATCTCCTTATTGCAGTCAATGTAAAAGTTAACTACCATCCAGGTGTCCAGCATGTGAGGCTTCTCCTCCTCATTAGTTGTGGGAAGAGATAAAAAAGAAGGAAGGGTTATGGACTGACCCAAATGGAATAGGGGCATCACTTTTGGTAGAATAGCAGCTGCGGTTTTCCGGGATAGAAGCATGTAAGCAGGGATGGATGCTCAGTCCTGGTAACTCAATTGCTTGTCAATTGCTTGCAAGTGAATGCTACTGAAAAATAGTTTTCAAGATAAAAAACCTTAACTGGCAACTATGAAGTGACTCAAATGGAAAACCCATCAAAAAAGTGAATACCAAGTTGAGATGCCATTGCTGTATAACAAATAGATTAGGTTGAAATAATTGAGTCCGTCCCTTTATAAATCTAACAACAATGGGTGACTTAAACAGGGACGCTTATTTGGAAGGCAGAGAAATGGAAACAATGCTGCCAGGTATCACTTAACTGTACCTATGACACAAGCCTTTTGGGCTAGCAAGGGTACATACTTGAGGATTTCATGAGAGGCAAGCACACCAGGATCTATGTTGTTACTGGCACACCAAGCAGCAAATGTCTTCCCCTTTCCAGAATACATAGATTTAGTGGAATCACAGCAGGAATATAAGTTAGCATTAACTATCTCTGGTGGCAATTGAAATGAATCCCCTGCTCAGTCTCCAGGTATGAAGAAGGATAGTTTGGAGACAAGAGTGAAGCACCTGTCAGCCCCCCCCTTAACCCTCTACCCCAACACCATGACTGGAAAAAGAGGTCCACCATTAGAGAGGTTAACCCAGCCAGGCTCACAAGGAGGAGCAGAAGTTGTGCTTTCCATGCCTTTCTCTGGCAATTTGGGCAAGTAGGATTACTTTAGCCCAGACTTGGCACATTTTTAGGACGAATGCTGTGCTTTGGAACAGCCTTCCATTGACACTAAAAGATGCTTCCTCTTTACTCACATTCAGAAAAGCCTTAAAGACCTGGCTCTTCGCACAGGAGTAGAAGGTATTTGCGCACCTGCTTGATCTGTCACTGACATTGCTGCTGCCAACATCAGATTTCTATAGCGCCAAGACCCCCTCGGGCATGAGTTTGCGCTTTGTAAATCACATTTACATTACATTACATTACATTCTTTAGATCTCGTGTAATCAAGGATATGGAAGGAAATAGTTAATGCAGCTGAAAGTTCCACCTTAACCTAAACATGTCCCCCAAGCCTCCCTGCAATGGGTACTGGGTGGCCTAGATGTGTATAAAATGCACATTGGCAAGAGTAGCACATAGATCCACCTGAGGCATGCCTCTCAAGGCAAAATGTTTGCACCACCCCCAGGGAAGGTGGCACTCATGCAAGATGATGCTGACTCAAACAGTCATTCCTGCCAGATTCTATGCAGGTGTGCTTAGGTCAAAAATCTCAACACTTCTTGACAGATAAGATGATACCCAAGTGTTATAATGATAACACAGCAACCGTCACATAGTCCCATGATGTCACCGTACAGAACACTTTGCATGTCTATGACAAATGCAAGATTTCACAAGACCACACTCCATAGGACCACATTATAACACATTCCCTTTCATTCCAGATAACAAATATATAAATGTAAGCTATCTAACTAAACCCGTAGTCCCCCACCAGGCCGGAGGTCTGCTCAAATGATTTGAACACTAACCAGCGTCTCCACTTCTGCAACTTGAACTAGTGTCATCACATCTCTCACACACTGGTGGATTATATGAATCAATATCATCCATAAACAACCAACCAGAGCACGTCTCCACATTCCTAGATGGTTTGACTACACCTTTCCCATCATTCTGAAACACAGTACCCTCCTAAGGTTCCAGGTTTGTCCATTTTCCAACTTCACCCAATTTCCACCCACCTCCTTCACTTTATACGGACCACGAAATTTGAACCGACCTCCACTCATACCACCAGGTTTCACCTTCACCCAGTCATTGACTTCAATCAAGCGTTGACCTTTAAAGGTTTTCTTGATGGCTGCAACGAATTTCATCTCACTATCATGCAACTAAGATGGAACTACCTTAGACCCTGGTTGTCTGCCACACATCAAGTCAAATGGTGTCTTTCCACTAGTAGAATTAACAGTGGTGCGGTGTGCCCACAACATATTTTTGATTGCCTCCTGCACATCTAAACAAGCTTTATCAGGTAGCCCCATGGGGCCCTTCACCAAACTATTTAGTGTCTCAACCTGACCGTTGGGGGTTGCAAATTGAAGTACAGACATGTCTGATCACTAGTTTAGACAGAAACTGTTGCAACGTAACTGATGCAAGTTTAGTGCCATTTTCTGTGATTAATTTAAAAGGTATCCCTTCTTTTCTGAAAATCTCTCCTAGTACTGCAATAGTGGCTTTTGTGTTGATGCGTTTCAAGAACACAACCTCCAATTATCAGGACAACCTGTGTCTGTCACGGCCAGCCACCTACACAATGACTTCCACCAACCGCCACAGAATCCCATGATGTCACCTTATAGAATACTTTGCATCCCTATGACAACAGGATTCCACAAGCCCTTACTCTATAAGCCCACATTATAACACCCACTCCTCCAGGTTTCTTGACATACCATATTGAAGTCATATTGTTGGTCAAGGTCTGCACTGACTGATTGCGAATGGAAGGGAGGAAGGCATTTAGTAGTAGCTGAATCGCCCTTAGTTGATGAACCTGGTCTTGTAGAGACCATAGTCCTCTGCTCTTCAGTTACTCCTGGTATGCAGCCCACCCTAGCCTGGTGGCATCCTTAACTACAGCTGGAGGACGGTGAAAAGACATCCTACACAGTAGTTTTTCCTTCACCGACCTCTAAGCAAAATCCGCAGCAGTGTCCCAGGAGATCACAATGATGTCCGACAGATCTCTCATATTGTGGAACCACTGGCTTTAGAGGCACCAATGGAGAGCACTTGTGTGCTACCCTGCATGCATGACCAGGAGGGTGCAGGAAGTCAGCAGACCAAGTTAACATAAGACCATAATGAACGGAATCCGAGCCCCCGCTCAAAACTTTGGAACTTATCCTGATTGTCCCGAATCCTGTAAGCTGCCACCAATGCAGATGTGGGAAAACCAGGATTCCAGACTTCCTGAGATGAACTGTCATCACCTTTGTGAAGATTCAAGATAACACTGTCACTCCGAATAGGAAGACTGCAAACTGGTAGTGAGGAGATTATTCCACAAATTGCAGGAGCTCCTATGAGACCACTGGTATGAGGAAATATGGGTCTTGGAATTCTAGGGTCAGCATCCAGTCCCTCACTTGCAGAGCGAAAAGAACCTGAGCCAGGGGTGGCATCTTGAACTTTTCCTTGTTGTGGTAGAGGTTCAAGACCCTTAGATCTAGGAACGGATAAAGATAGCACTGCTTGTTTGAAACCAGGAAGTACCAATAGTAAAACCCTAGCCCAGTTTCCAACTCTGACACCAACTCTACTGCTTCTTTCTACAGCAGGACTACCCCTTCCAGTTGCAGGATGTGGAGCTGGTCTTCCCATTTAGCGTACTGCTGGGAAGGAATCTGTAATCTGGCCTATTGAAAGGGGGGGTAATACCTCCTTTCTGTCATCGGAAGAACCTACTGATCCAAAGTTATTGCCATTCAGGCCTGGGAAGGGGAAGACACTTGCCCTCCCAAAGGCTCTGACCAGGGCAATAATTTAACTCTTTTTATTTTTAATTTATTTTTATTTAAGGTTTAGACGAAGAAAACTGTGGTGACAGCGATGGATGTATGACGTTACAACGCATACTTTTACCACGCATACCTTTACAACGCGGTTTTTACCACGCATACCTTTACAACGCATAGCGCTTAGAGGTGCTGGATAGTGGTAAGTATAATTTTCTATTCCAACTCCAGTCCCCGTGGACACTAGGGAAGGTGTTGGATAGAAAATTAAACTTATTGCCTATCCTAGAGCGACCCCCAGCGCAATGCGTTGTAATGGTTTGCGTTGTAATGCCAGCGTTGTAATGGTATTGCGTGGTAAAAAATGCGTGGTAAAGGTTGTATACCGACAGCGATCATTCCAAGCCGTTATGTAAAGACAGCTGCATCCACTGACAGAGTCCTATCAGGATAGCAACATCTCAACATTTAACTATTGTATCAACAGTATACATATCAGCTGTAAGATCAATACCATCAGCATTACGAGACATCCTAATTAGTATCCACCAGGGGTGAAAAGACCTCCCCCCTCTAAGCATTCCACGTTCCCATATTTTAGTCCTTTTTTTGAATAACCCCTCCCCACAAATACCACCCTCTCAGCCAGCATGCATCAATCCATGTCTCTCTTCCAGTCCCCCAAACATGGGCTTAATTCGGATCCCCACATGCGAGCTATGTTTTGCTTGACCACCATCAGTCCCAATGTGAGCTAGAGCTGGTCCATACGATTGAGGTCTGTTTCAGACCTAACATTTAGGAGGCACCATTTTGCCCACAGTGCCAAATTACTTCCCATGTCATTATTAAGGCAAGCAAGCAGCCTCCCCCAGTAATGTTGGAGCTCTGACAACTCCACAGCATATGGAAAAACGTGCCCTCCTGACAATACTTCCTGGAACATTAAGGGTTATATATATATATACCACCCTCTCAGCCAGCATGCACCAATCCATGTCTCCCTTCCAGATCCCCAAGACTGGTAACTCCACAGCATATGGCAAAAAAGTGCCCTCCTGACCACACTTCCTTGGACAAAAAGCGTTAACTATTTTGCTCATTTTAACCAGGGTAGTACATTATTAATAGCTGTGGTGTAGAATTTTTAGCTGTACCAAGCGAAATCTGGAGTTCATGGCAACCTCCCTAGGTGAAGAAAAAGGTTCAGGCCACTCTCCTTCGTCCAAGTCCCCTATGTTTCGCTCCCGGCTCGTCCACTGCTTAGCCAGAGGATCAGGAGAGTTATTTATCAATTTACGATAAGTAAGCAAGATCGCCTGTCTCGGCATGTTTTCATCCAGTAACAAGTCCACAAGTGGGGAAGACTCAGGGAGGTCATTGCCCCTATGAATTGCCTTCCGGAGGGCCTATCAGATTTGTAGATATCGGGTGGCGTCAGTGGGTGCCAGCTTGTAATCTTTTTCTAACGCCGAGAAAGGAATCACATCCCCTTGCTTCCACAGACCACACACCCTTGAGAGACCAAACCTCTTTGTGTCGCTAGGGTGTCCAACTTTGTCGTATCCCACAAGGTGGTGATCCAGCCTGTGTGATTTTGCCCCTCTGCCCCATATCGTGAAGTGCAGTGTGCCAGAGAGCTAATGTAGTCTTGGTAGGGCTGGGAGAGGGCAAGGCCCTTGAACACCCATAAATGGCTCTAAGAAAACCCCTTGTCGCATGCTGTCCCTGTCCTTCCTATACGCCAGGTTCTCCTCCGGGAGATGGACCCAGTGTTTGTTAAATGTCAGTTGTTCCATCTTTTGTATGTCGGGAAGGGCTGATAAATCAATTCTCGCCCTTGCCTCTACCGCTACATTGTTTAAACAGTGGGTTGCTGAGGCTGAGTGACTTGCCTCTTGTTGTGAAAACTGGAGCCTCAGGAAAAAAAACAAATCTCCAGAAATGCCAATTGTGTTTTTGTGGAGACTGCAATCCATTTAAACAAGATGTAGCCCTGCTTGCCTTAAAGCATTTTACTGCTGAATCAGCCATGTCTTCGAATCAGCTTGGTTCTGTCAAATTGAAGGTACATCAGGGTAGCTTGGATATTACTGGAGAAGCCTCCGGACCGTAGCCAATTCATGACAGAAAAGGAATAAGGAATATAATGTTGCTCACGTGAATGAATTGCCCACATCAAGTCCACCCTGGATTATGTGCCTCGAGGCATCCTCTTCATCTTTCACCTTCTCTGAAAACAGTTTTTTCAAATGATCTGGAAGGTGACGAAGCACTATGTGAGCTATGTACCACAAGTGTGGGTCTGCCTCCCAAGAAGGCATGCCACAGTAAGGGACTTGAGCACCATGCTTCTGGCTGAGATTTGTTTGTCAGCAGGTGATGTGAGAAAGATCTCAGAAACTTGTTTTGAGCAACAAGAAGCCTAAGCTATCAAGCTCTCAGGTGACAGGTGAACCAAAAGAAATGGCGGGTACCCAGGGACTGTTTTATATCTTCTGGATACTATACTACGGACGCCTGGCACAGAGGTCGTGTTTTTTCCAGGCCTCCAAGACTGGGTTCAGAAGAGCAATGGCTCAGAAGATTGTCCCGCTGCCTTCACTACTTCTCTGAGGAGCATAGAGTTCGCCAACACGGTAGGAAATGGAGTTTCAAGGGCTTTGTCTGGTTTGCAGATGACAGTCACTTCAGAAGGAGGTCCACCAATAGGAAACTCCATCTCTGTTCTAGAGATTTGCTGTCCTTAAGGACAAATAATCTGCAGTATCTGATTGAAGAGAGGATAGCAAGCATGTAGCCTAACTGCCTTCATCCATGTCTTGAAGTACAATCTCAGGCATGTCAAGAGAATTTGAGACAGGCCCAGAGGTCACATGGTATGCCAGCATTGCTCCCTTGAGATTTTTGCCTCTCATTTCGCCAACAGAGGTTGGACTTCCTCTCCTGGAACTTTGAATTATTTCCTGGGACTTAGAAAGAGTTTGATCCCCTGATTACCTCAATTGAAACCAAGGCGCCAGGCCTGATACAGTTGAGCTGGAGGGGCGGGCATCATTTATAGCTTCAGAACTGGGGTTGGTTGTGGTATAAGTGGTGGTGCTGTATGTGGTTGCTCTGGTAAACATCCGGCATCTGCATGGTCGCGGGTGCAGTAGTATTAAGGCCAAAGGGAGCCAGGGATGAACCCACATGACATCTCAAAAGGTCCTGTGGGGCCGGAAGGTACTCCTGATGGCAATGCCTCCTGCCGGAACAGCTTGAACATTGCAGTAATGAATGAATGCCCGATCCGCAACCGGAGTAGGAAACTGGGAGTGGGTGACATGGTGAATTCGGGTGGAGCTGACAGGGGCATGGGGTAATTGGGTGAGAGGGAAACCAAAGGCCTGGTGTTAGCCCTGACTGTGCTACTGGTGTCATATCCTCTAAGGGGAGGATGACCAGTTCCAGTTTCATGGAAGATTCTCCCCAAGGAGGGCAGAGCTGCGAGGACTCACCTCTAATAAGACTGATGCTGCTTCTTCCTCTTCTTATGTTTGTGGCATTTCTACTTCAATTAAATGCACTCGGTTCTCGGTCTAGATCGGCATCTGGCCTGGCAGTCTTCACAGGCTCGGCCATGAACAGTTGGCCTCCCTTTCTTTTATTGCCTTTGAATGCATGGTGAGGCAGGAGTTTCATAATCTTGTGTCGTGGTTCAACCCTAAACACCATAAACAGATATTGTGGGGGTCTGTAATCGACATTTGTCAATCACAATCTCCACACTTTTTGAACCTTGAACATTTAGGAGGAGACATCCCTGAGCACTGCACCATTTTTTTCAAGAAAACCATTAGAAATAATCCCTCAGAAAAGAGCGCGGTCTCCACATCCATGTAGAGAGGTTCAGAAAAAATGGAACTGATGTCAGGTCATTGGGCTAGGAGCTTTATATACATGCAGTGGCATTAGAATACATTGTTTCTTGGGCCTCTGTGAAGCTAGCGTCCCCTAGTGGTAAAAAAGAGATGACATTGTTTCTTGGACCTCTGTGGAGCTAGCACCCCCTAGCGGTGAAGAAGAGCTATTGAAGACTTTCGAGATACAGTCTGGTCCCTGGGATATTCGAAAGGTGAGGAAACTGCAGCTAGTATTTATCTGTCAGAAGTATATTTTACCTTACATGTGTTTAAAGAGCCCCCCTGCAATGTGCCTATAGTTAACTTGCGGCCCTAGGCCATGTAAGTCATTACTCATCGAATTAGCTAATGCATTCATTTGTATGATCGTGGAATAATGTATACTAGATTTATGATGTGTTTTGGTAGCATGCTTCTAGTCCATATATTCATACATTTATTTGAATAGGTGGTGCCTTGAGAAAAGCATGTAACCCTAGGATTCAACGTAAGATTTAAAGTGAATTCCCACATTATTTGTGTCAACTGACAACATGATCAGCGGGTTTATCTTTATCAGTTGCTTTAGATAGTGTAAGTGAGCTTCTCACAGCGCTCTTTTTTTTACAGGCAGCGGGCTACCGATATTCCAAGATAACAGTGAGCAGAGTGGCTCCTCTCAGAGCTGCATCGAGGTCATCAGTGTCATTTGTACTATAACCATTCTACTGCAGACATATAATTGTGCCTCGTTTCGTTGACATGGCTACGGACTTGAAAAGGGATACACCTCAGGTACTCATGTGTGCCGACAGTTGACTACTAAATCCTTGTTATGGCAAAACCTTTGATGCAGTATCCAATATGTTGCTTTCTTTCATAATATTTACGTTCTCTATTTAGCTCTTTCTAGTATGCTATTGATTTAGCAATTATACTGTTTCATTTATTCTGCACTAACTTTGTCTTTAAATAAACCCTTAAAAATATTTGTGGATTTCTTGTGCGTGTGCACATGTGGTGAAAGGTTTCCAGAACTTATAACAATGACTCAAAATTCCTCACAGTCTTTGGAAGGTTATGTGCCCAAATGGAATTATCACTAGGTAAATTGAGGGAGTTGCGTGGGTAAAATCTTGTACATTCCTTCCACTCAAGTTGGGGAAGTTGGTAAAGTGGTTCATATCAGCACTTGTCAAAGTGCCAAAAAGATCTACTGGGACGTGTACACAACATGTTTGCGAAAACATAACAATGAGATTGGATTTAACCCTCTGTGAGGTCATCCAAATGGTAGTCCTTATTGTTGACTCTTTAACTCATGCTGATATTTTTCTAACTCATATTTTGGTGTCTTTATTATTCCTATGGACTTCCCTAATGGCTCTACATAGAGCATGAATTGAAGGTTTTCACATTGGACATATGTAGGACTTCCCCAGTTTATGAAATAAAGGGATGACCGTCCAACCATGCCAAGATATCTGTGCAATGAGTAGCCTTCCTCCACACGTTTGGTCGTACTATCAAGAGGCCAAGCCTAATGAGTATTATGAGTGGTTGCAATATTCCCACTGACTTTGCAAAAACTCTCAGCCACTGTAAAGTGCGAATGGGCAGGCTCGAGTGAGAAAAAGAATTTTAAGTTGATCCCTGAAGCACTTTTTTTTCTTAATTTAGCTCTATTATGCTAATGTTAGGAATAAGTGAGCACAACAACTGTTCATAATGATGGAATTCGGGTAGTTTAGTTAGCATATATATAGCATGTCTACTCTGGGGTTCTGCGTCCACCCTAGGTTATGCTATTGCACCAGAATTAGAGAAATTGCACATCTACATAAAGGCTTGATATTATGAAATTGATAGCAGTTCCTTCCAGTTTCTAATGGCTTGATTTGTATTTTTTATGACCAAAAAGGTTATATATGTGGTAGAGCTAAATTTTGTGAAGATATAATGAGCTGAGCACAAACTTTTCTTGTTTCTGTTTTTCCAGCAATATAATTTTTGACGATGACAATGATGATTCAGTAAGTAGTCTGTACATGTGGGTATCTGCACCAAAATCAAAGACCTCACATACTCACTACTGATTTACAATTGGCTACATATTCCCCAATTGAGAGACATACTACACACATAAACTATTATACAAATTGTTCATGGTCAGCAGATACTCACTACCAGAGATGCCCTCAGAATTCCAAGGTCTCTGAACAATCAGAATGTGCTCATCTGATAGTGACTTCAAGCTGCAGATACCTTACCATAGAATATTCCCCAGGTGTCAGAAAGTTTTGAGCAATCCCCTTGCATGCCGGTAGGTGGTGTCGGTCAGCTTTGTGTGGGGTCGCCGACGCTGGAAGTGACTTGTGCGGTGCTTAAATAAGTGCCACCCCAGAGCGCTGCCCTAACTTCCTTCTTTTCCGGCCATCAGTGCGGATCCAGGCGAGCTCACCTCAGTCACTTTTTGACTGACTTCTTTTGACATTTTGTTGATGACTAGTGTGTCATTTCCCCATTTTTTCAAGTATGTTCCTGAAGAAACCCACCAGCTTCAAGCCTTGTGCGGCCTGTCATCGACATATGCAGGTGACAGACCCCCACTTGGTGTGTCTTTGATGCCTGTAGAGGGATGACAACTTTACATCGTATGTGGAGTGCAGGACTATGAACCCCAAGGACATCTGCGAGCGGGCCATTAAGCTCTTGGTTGCTGACCATGCAACTCCGTGTCGCTCCAGGTCCCGCTCTCGTCGGAGGTCTTGGGGTCGCTCCTTGAGTTGCTTGAGTTGGTCCTTGTCGCATTCCCAGACTACAACAGACAAGTCCTATAAGAAGTCCAAGAAGTCGAGGTGCTCTTTGACTTCTCCACATAGCTCCCACTTTTCGGATGACGTGAGAGAACAAATACACACTTCTTGCCCCACTCCCAGGTAGTTCCTGTGCTGCCAGCGCTGGAAACTGACTTGAACTGGCTCCACGCTTTTCTGAAATTTCCTGGGGCTGAAGTGACCTCCACTGTGGTAATGAGCCTCATCTTTGGGTAGCTAAAACCCTCTGTAGCGCCCTGGGGCCCCATGGGTTTGAGAGGGTCTTCGACTGGGGTGACACCAGTGGGTGCATCGTCTGCACCAAGCGACCCCCTCAGTGCCCGTTGGTGGTTCTGGATCACGCCCGTCCATAGCTATACAACCTCCCACAGTGGCGCCGTTCTCAGCACCGCCAATGCCCTATGGGTGCACTGCACCCATCATGATTTGCAGCTCCAATAAGGAGCCAGACCTGCGTCATGCAACATCAGTTCGGGGTCCGACCAGCCTCTGTCGGCCTTGGAGAGATTCAAGGTCAGTAGGACCACAGCTAGAATAATGGTGCTCTGTGTGGTCCCATGACAGTCGCATTCCACCTTCTGCCCCTTCCGTAGTTACAGTAAGGGCTATCAGCCCCATCCATTTCTTCTTAACCACCACGGCCAACAAGCACAGTCCTTTCATGGCCGTGGATGCAGCGCTTCCACAAGCCTCATGAGGCCCAAAGCCAGAGGTCTGCCCAATCCACAGCCCTCCCCGGCAGCCACACAATCAAAGCCTTTTTTTTGTACCAAGTCTGTTTTATTGTCAAAGCCTTTTTAATATTCCCTCGATCCAGCATGGGCATCC
The DNA here is from genome assembly GCF_964261635.1 of Lissotriton helveticus. Classification (NCBI taxonomy): domain Eukaryota; kingdom Metazoa; phylum Chordata; class Amphibia; order Caudata; family Salamandridae; genus Lissotriton; species Lissotriton helveticus. Next base: position 379,626,563 of record NC_136061.1, on the reverse strand, counting down.
AGTTGGCGTCAAAATCCAGCACCATCTGCCCAATTGTAGGAGATCACTTCAGACAGATGTGTGCTCCAGATTGTCCAATGGGGTTATGCCCTCCACTTCCAACAGCCCGATGCCACTTCCCATATTCCCTTATTGGCTAACAGAGGACCACTTTCTGCTCTTGCGGCTCTTCTGGCCAAAAAAGCTATTTGTTAAGGTGCCAGCATCAGATGTAGCGGTACAAAAGGGGGTGGTGATGGATGGAGAATCTGAACTAATCAAACACTCACACCCAGTCAACAGATCTGGGTTTAATCCATCACCATTCTTTAGCCCACTCTGCCACCCAAGTTCAGACATGGCAATATGCAAATCAGTTTTACCATGTGCCTCATGGGAACAGTCCAGCACGAAATGCCAAGCCATGCCTTCCCTGGACCGGAAACAAGCTTCCTAGGACCGGTTTCTGGCATTTCAGCCGTCTTCAGCCAGGCTTGCTTGAATCCAGTGGCAAAGTGAGCAAGGGACTCACGTCTGAGCATACCCTGCCAACTTATGGCGAATAAAGCGGTACAACAGCAGCAGATGTAGGTCATGGTTGCTATTCCTGCTAGTTTCCGGTGCCAAAAAGGATGTAGCCTTCGTCCTATTATGGACCTGGCCCTCATCAATTACTTCATGAAAAATAAAAAAATTCAAGATGCTCACCATGGCTCAGGTCTTATCTGCCCTCGACACTGGAGAATGAATGGTAGTATTGGACCTGCAGTAAACCTCTGTCCACATTACCGCCCTGCCTGCCCACAGGCGTTACTTGTGGTTCACGGTGGGACACAAGCGTTATCAGTTGCGTGTGCTCCCTTGTGGCCTTACCAGCACCACTTGGTGTTCACCAAGGTGAAGGTCACAGCTTATCACAGCATGTATCAGTTCTGTTCCTATTGTGAAGCGCTCTGACACCTTCGGGTAAAGTCCGCGCTATATAAAAATGCATAAATAAATAAATAAATATCTGAGGAGGTCAGGGGTTCCAGTCTTTCCCTACCTTGGGAATTGGCTTTTGAAGGCAAACTCGCCCCAGGCAGTCACCTCCCACCTCCAAACTACCACGGACCTCCTGCACTCACTGAGGTTCTCTATCGATGTGCTGAAGTCTGACCTGACTCCTTCTCAGATTCTCCCTTTCATCGGAGCTATTCTGGATTCTGGATACAGTGAGGTTTCGGGGTTATCCTTTGGAAAACAGTGTCCAGAATATTGACTGCTACTGACTGAATTGTCAGGTTTTCTGGCCCTTCCTGAATCTTAGGAGATTGTATTATTTCTTAAGGGTTGAGGGAAGGGCATTCCAAAGCTTGACTGTGGTGGTGACAAAGCTCCTGCTGCTCCATCTCCCCTTTTTGAATCTGGGAACAACAAGGTTTACACTGGCAGCGGACCTGCGGGATCTTGGGAGGGTGTATGGTCTGAGATAGTTGGGTAGCTGAATAGGACCCTGGCCATGCAGGGACTTTAAAGCTATGCATAGGACCTACACTGAATTTGTTTTGTTATATTTAGCCGGTGTAGTCGTACCAGAGCTTGGGATGCCAACTTGTATCTAGAAATGCCCAAAAGTGGTCGGGCTGCGGAGTTCTGTAAAATCTGCAGTTTGTTTAGGCAACATTTCTGAGTGTTGGTAAAAAGTGCATTGCAGTAATCAAACCTCGAAGAAATGAGTGCGGTGACTACCGTTTTCTGGAGGTCCGAAGGGATGAAGGGGAGGACCTTCCTTAGGCTTTTATGTATGAAGAAGGAGGAGGAAGTGATGTATTGATCGGTCCCTCAAACAAAAGCCTGATGTCAATTATCACGCCTAGATTTTTTGCTTTTTCAGTTGGAGTAGGAGGGGGGCCAAGTTGGTGTGGCCACCAATCAGCCGCCCAAAAGAACGGGTTATTAGCAAATACCAATACCTTTGTTTTAGAAGAATTCAGTTTTAAACAGTTGTACAACATCCATTTGCCAATGTGAATCATACAGTCATGGTGTAGTGTAGTTCCTATATTCCCAATAGGCTCTGCGCATTGGAATAGTGTATCCTGTAGTTTAGACGTAGGACTGAAGTCGACTTGGTCTCTACCGAATATACTAAACTTAATTGTGTATGTGCCAGCTAGCTCTGAGGTCACTAGAAACTTTCTCGAATGAACAAGAAGGGATTAGTTTCTGACAACCGCTTAAAACATGACAACTTTGTTCCCCAAGTATAAGAAATATATCTCTAGAGTCGCAGAAACAATAGATAGTTATTTCACTCAGTCAATCATGCATGCTTCGTTTCACCAGAGGTGCAGAGAAATAGAGAGACGGGCGTTTTCAATAAAAAGGTATTTATTGAACAGTCTTCTTTCTCAAGCATAAGAAATGAACTGCTGCAATCGTAATACTTGCTGTAACATTCAAAGCGTACAATATGAAGAGTATTATAAAATAATACTGTAAAAGCATGATATGGTTTCTAAGCCATAAAATACCTACAATGCATAAAATACATACAGTGATAAATAATGACTAAAAGTACTCAACTCGTGCTTCTAAAATACGCCTACCCCGGTGTACCTAACCTAGGTCTAGTACAAGGGAAGAAGTAAGTGAGGTGTAGCCTAGTTTTAGTATTCTTTGCCAAGAATCTAATCCAAGAATTCTCTTAGGGTCTAATCAGCTCCGTACCTTGGTTTAGAATGAAGGAGGTCTTGTATCTCTCTCTCAGTACTCGATTTCCCAGCAACCCGCAAAGGTAGCCTGGAAACACTGGAGCTGGATTTCTCGGCAGGAGAAAGTACAGCGTCAGTTGGAGGGTCGGCTTCCTTCGGCACTTGCTGCAGCAGGGCGCGTCGGGCAAGTAGATAGTCGAACTGCTCCAAACCACCATGTGTTTGTTTGGAGAAGTGGGGGCATATTTATATCTTGAAGGTGCCGAGTTTGACGTAAGATTGGGCATAATAATGTCATTAGAGACTTAATTCTCTGAAAACTCCATGAGTTCTTGGATAAATTAATATTCATGCAGGGCGAAGTCCCTGACTACTGAAGGTGGGTTTTTCCAAGAAATCGTTGTAGATTTTCGGAACTAGTGGAAGTAGCCAAGCCGTATTAGGACAACTTGAGCTATGTCTTAATATGGTTGTGATTTCTATGCCTATATAAGGATACGATATTTTATACCTATATAAGGGCATGGATCGGGAAAATTACACTAGGATCCTACAACAATGGAACCTGACAGTTGTTGAATTTGGTTTGGCGGGATTCCGAAATTGTTTGCTGCCACCACAAACCACTGCCTGCAAGGAGGAGTGAGCCTCGCAGCCTCGCGCTAAAAGCGTGCCACAACACCCGCGGCGCGGGACCCGCACGGGCAAACCCCGAGCCAAGGGCGGGCCCGTCTGAGGCCGTCGGAGACCGGAGTAGGCCGGGCCGGGCCCCCCCTCTAAACCTGACGACTCCATAAGGTTAGTGCCATCAACTTGTATATCTCGCACCAACCTTTGGCATATAACTTACCTAGAGGTCATACTGCAATCCACCTAAAATGAGCAAGCAAGAAGGAAAGAGGACAGGCGCGCCTCAAGGAGGTAGCGTGGTGGGAACTCTTGACCAATTTATATTGAGAGCGACCTCAGTTCTGGAAAAATAAATAGCAATTACTGAGCGTCGCCGATCTCTTGATCCCTTATTATCAAAAAGATCCTCACTTGGTACTATGGCTACAGCCCGCACTCTCGAACACTGTTTATTAAATGCTTCTTTCGTTATCAACGATGAGGATGCAGGTGGCCAGACACACCTCCCCCCCCCCCCCCCCCCCAGCAGGGCTAAAGGTGGGACCGGCCAAATCCCCTGTAGCTGTAAGCGTGATTGCTACTAGTATGCCCCAACGATCTTCCGCTAGGTCCGCGGCTTCTACAAAGAATTGAATCAACCAAGCTACTCCTGAGCCTGCGTTAAAGAGGAAGAGGGGAGGCGGCCCACAGAGAGCAAAAACTGCAAAAGCCCCAAGGATAAACCAAACTGGAGGCGGTGCATTAACAGTTGCTGCAAATGACATAGAAATCCCAGCCCCTAGCAGTGCAGACTTAAACCTCATCTCTCTAGGTGAACCCTGCTCTAAGTCAATAACGAAATGTAGAGAAGACTTGAGAACTTAATGTCCACTCTATTAACTCCCATCACTTGTAGATTGGGCAGGATCGAGGAACGCCTTAACAATTTTGAAAAGCAGGCTAAATCTGACTTTTCTGCTCTTGAGGGCTTACTGGTACAAACCCTCAGCAGCGCATACCATGGGCAAACTGAGTATTAGTACCACTGTTTCGGACATAGTACAACCCCCCTAATGTAACTGCAAGGAAACCAAATGCTCCCAGGATGGCCATTGATGAAGCTGTCATCCAATACAAAAAAACAGCCCCATCTGATATAGGGAACATGTCTAGCGAATTCGCCCAATCGATCATGAGTACTCCAGGCGATAGAAGCACAACCCCAGTGACGATGGCAACTAAAAACGAGACAATGGGTAATATCCGCAAAAGCAGAGCCCCATTAAAAAGGGCCAGCCTCCCACAAGGAACACACGGACGTGGTGGTCTGGAACATAATGCATTTGCAACTGACTCTTGGTCCTTACACCTTGCCCCGGCCGCTGCTATATTAGTAGTAGTGCTGACTAATGTTCCAGCCCTACGGGAAGGTCAGACTGAAACCACCGAACAACTTTTATTTAAAATCTTCCATTGGTTCAACACTAAATTGAAGGGTGTCGGGATTTGGGAGGAGGGCATTACTAATTATATGATTATGGCTAGATGCTCACCGTGGATAGGCCCCTCTAGGAAGGAAGGGAAGGGTGATTGTGTTGTTGTAAATTTTAAAAATGAACATGCAACTAGATTTATATTGGATAACCTGGGTGAAAATGGATACAATCTCTGTATTACCACTTGGGTTCTTTTATAAACCTGGGTCCCATTTTAGCATTGAGCTAAGACGTACAAGGGGGGCAGGGCAACAGCGGGTATCTTTCAGACCAGCACAAAGATCTTCTGAGACCCAATTTTCCAATAGGTTTTCCCCACTATCAGACTTAGATCTATGTGATTGACCACTAGCACCCACCCCTAGTCTAATAACAAATACAGATAGTCATTTACCTTCCCCTCTAGCCCTTAACATAGTACCCCATCAAAAGGTGGCTAAACAACAGGCAAGCACCGAGATACAAATAACTTTGGCAAATCCAGATGGTCTATTGCCCTCCTCAATCACCTTGTTATCATGGAATATTTCTGGCCTACCCTCCAAAATAACATCATCTGATTGGTCAATTAATATTGAGGGGTTTGACTTTATTGCCTTTCAGGAGACATGGTCGGTGAATATGATATACCGCCCAGGTTATCTGGCGTTTGGTAAAGCGGCAATTGTAAACCACAACGGGAGACCCAGTGGGGGTTTGACCACCTGGGTTAGGCAACAGACGTCTTTCCAAATTGAAGAGATAACAACTGATAGCCCGGATATTCTGGCCCTAAAGGTTCGATCAGAGTGTCAGCCAGATTTCATACTACTTAATGTATATGCGAGAGGGCTAGCGGGCGGGAAAGCATCACCAACCATTGTCTTTTTGGAAGCTTTTATAAATGATTTGGAAGGCCCTCTATTGGTAATCGCGGGTGATCTAAATTGCACATTTGAGCCTCTTGGCCACGATGATTACAATCTCAGTGTGGAGGAGGATTTCATTTGAGGAGTACCATCTTTATTGCTGCCGCCTATTAATAAATGGACAGAGGCGGCGTTACAACTTATAAGTTTAACCCTCGGGAGGGGCCTCAGGGCAATCAATGGGAGATCGCCCTCGGACAGGGAAGGTACCAACACTATCATTAATGGGATAAGTAGTAGTAGAATTGATTATTTTGTCATTAGCTTAGAGCTGTGGCACGACTTTTGGATATGTTGGTCCATCATAGACCGGAGAGCGACCACGACCCATTGCTGCTAAGAGGGCTCCCCAGGAAGTGCTGAGCGGAGATGTAATTATCTCCAATAATTGCCGATGGCTGAAAAGGGTAGAGGTATTAGAAGATGAAACTACCCTAACCCAGATTAAGCTAACCACAGCAGAAACATTATCGATTCTTCCTTCTCTAGAGTCGCATGCTGACTCCTTCTCAAGCCTAATGAAGGTACCTGAGGACTTCTTTGCGATACTGAAAACCTTCTTTACAACTAGTAAGAGAGTACCAATGCCAATTATAAAAAATCAGCTAAAAGGTACGGCGATGCATGTGGGACTGCATTTAGGCAACTCTCTCAAGCGATTAAGTCAGGAGATCTACAGGAGGTGAAAAATGCAAGGGTGAGTTATAAAAAAGTCCAACATAGGGCCAAGAGGAATTTTGATGAGAAGAGATGGGCAGAACTAACTAATGCTAGCAATGGGAAGAATTGGCTCAAATTTTGGCAACTGATTGAATGGGTAAAGAGTCATAATATCGAGTCTTTTATTTCGACTGGACAGAATATCGAGTAAAAAATATAGAATGGACATAATATCGACTAGACATAATATAGACAACAAAAATATCGACTAGAGAAAATTAATATCGAATAGAATGGACATAATATCGAATCAAAAATATAGAATGGACATAATATCGACTAGACATAATATAGCCAACAAAAATATCGAATTTAAGGTAAGTTAATAATAATTTTTATTTTTTGTGTAATATAAGTCTGTAGCGGGTTGTGGGTTTATAGTGGAATAGGGTGGGAAGTAATTTAATTATAATTAATTAAATATGTTAATTTATTTATTGATATTTATTTAGATTAATTGGTAATTAATTAAAATATAATTGGTAATTAATTATAATTGATTAATTGATAAATATTTTTATTTTAGTAATTTATTTTCTGTAGCGGGTTGTGGGTTTATAGGGGAATAGGGTGGGAAGTAATTTAATTATAATTAATTAAATATGTTAATTTATTTATTGATATTTATTTAGAATTAATTGTTAATTAATTATTAATTGGTAATGAATTAAAATATAATTGGTAATTAATTATAATTGATTAATTGATAAATATTTTAATTTTAGTAATTTATTTTCTGTAGCGGGTTGTGGGTTTATAGGGGAATAGGGTGGGAAGTAATTTAATTATAATTAATTAAATATGTTAATTTCTTTATTGATATTTATTTAGAATTAATTGTTAATTAATTATTAATTGGTAATTAATAAAAATATATTTGGTAATTAATTATAATTGATTAATTGATAAATATTTTAATTTTAGTAATTTATTTTCTGTAGCGGGTTGTGGGTTTATAGGGGAATAGGGTGGGAAGTAATTTAATTATAATTAATTAAATATGTTAATTTATTTATTGATATTTATTTAGAATTAATTGTTAATTAATTATTAATTGGTAATGAATTAAAATATAATTGGTAATTAATTATAATTGATTAATTGATAAATATTTTAATTTTAGTAATTTATTTTCTGTAGCGGGTTGTGGGTTTATAGGGGAATAGGGTGGGAAGTAATTTAATTATAATTAATTAAATATGTTAATTTATTTATTGATATTTATTTAGAATTAATTGTTAATTAATTATTAATTGGTAATTAATTAAAATATATTTGGTAATTAATTATAATTGATTAATTGATAAATATTTTAATTTAAGAAATTTATTTTCTGTAGCGGGTTGTGGGTTTATAGGGGAATAGGGTGGGAAGTAATTTAATTATAATTAATTAAATATGTCATTTAAATTATTGGTATTTATTTTGAATTCATTGTTAATTAATTTTTAATAGGTAATTAATTAAAATATAATTGGTAATTAAAATAAATTTATTAACTTTGAAATTGTAAATTAATTTATTGTTAATAGGTAATTAATTAGTATGAGTAGGCAATTTTTATAATTGAATAATTTTATTTTGTATTTATTAATAAATATTTAATATTTTTTATACACAAGTAAAATTTTATTTATTTGTAATTGGTATTACTATTTATGTTATTTATATCTATTTGTGAAGTATTTACTTTCCCTATTATTGCACTCTCTGAAGTTGGAATAGTAATTTTAACCCCTACGCTATACAACACTTTCCCTACTGTTGCACCCACTGGAGTGGGTATGCAACGTTCACAACGCAACTTTTACTATGCACTACCATTACAACGAAACTTTTACAACGCAAAAACTTTTACAACGCACACATTTACAAAGCATGTTTTTACAACGCAGATACCTTTACAACGCATACCATTACAACGTAAGTATTGCTAAGTATATAATTATTTTTAAAATGTTATATGTTTGGGTTTTTGGGTAAAGGGGTATTTTTAGGGTTCAGGGTCAGTTTTCAGTTTTTGGGTAAAGGGGTATTTTTAGGGTTCAGGGTCAGTTTTCAGTTTTTGGGTAAAGGGGTATTTTTAGAGTTCATGGTCAGTTTTCAGTTTTTGGGTAAAGGGGTATTTTTAGGGTTCAGGGTCAGTTTTCAGTTTCTGGGGTAAAGGGGTATTTTTAGGGTTCAGGGTCAGTTTTCAGTTTTTGGGTAAAGGGGTATTTTTAGGGTTCAGGGTCAGTTTTCAGTTTTTGGGTAAAGGGGTATTTTTAGGGTTCTGGGTCAGTTTTCAGTTTTGGGGTAAAGGGGTATATTTAGGGTTCAGGGTCAGTTTTCAGTTTTTGGGTAAATGGGTATTTTTAGGGTTCAGGGTCAGTTTTCAGTTTCTGGGGTAAAGGGGTATATTTAGGGTTCAGGGTCAGTTTCCAGTTTTTGGGTAAAGGGGTATTTTTAGGGTTCAGGGTCAGTTTTCAGTTTCTGGGGTAAAGGGGTATTTTTAGGGTTCAGGGTCAGTTTTCAGTTTCTGGGGTAAAGGGGTATTTTTAGGGTTCAGGGTCAGTTTTCAGTTTTTGGGTAAAGGGGTATTTTTAGGGTTCAGGGTCAGTTTTCAGTTTTTGGGTAAAGGGGTATTTTTAGGGTTCAGGGTCAGTTTTCAGTTTTTGGGTAAAGGGGTATTTTTAGGGTTCAGGGTCAGTTTAGGGTTTTTGGGGTACAGGGGTACTTTGTAAAAATAAAGTAAAATTACATTTAAATTACATTAATTAAATACAATTAAATAAAATTAAATTATATTATAATATTTTAAATTAATTTATATTAAAAATAATATTATATACTTACCAATACTTATGTTGTAATGGTATGCGTTGTAAAGGTATATGCGTTGTAAAATCATGCAATGTAAATGTATGAGCTGTAAAAGTTTTTGTGTTGTAAAAGTTTTGATGTAATGGTAGGTGTTGTAAAAGTATGCGTTGTAACGTCATACATCCCTGGAGTGGGAATAGTAATTTTAACCCCTACGCTATCCAGCGCTTTCCCTACTGTTGCACCCACTGGAGTGGGAATAGTAAATTTTACCTCTACGCTATCCAACACTTTTGCTAATGTTGAACTCACTATAGTTGTTACAATAAATTTTAACCATTTTCTATGCTACGCTAAAAATGTTATATATGTTTATTTAATAATATGTTTTTATATATATATATGTATTATTTTTGGTGATATAATTTTTTTAATTATAGAAATTATTTATTAAAATTAAAATTTTAAAATAATTATTTCTAAGTTTATATTAAATATATATATTACTATATTAGTTTTAACTTAATTTTAAGACATTTAAAAAAATCGATATTTTGACAGTCTATATTTTTGTAAGTCGATATTTTGGAGTCGATATTTTGGTACTTACCTGTTTGTAGATAGGGAGTCGATATTTTGTCACTCGATATTTTTCACTCGATATTTGTGTATCTCGATATTTGTGACGTTGATATTATGTCAGTGATCCGATTGAATGGGGTAATGGGGAATCAGAGCCTATACCAGCTAATAATGTTCCACCTGACCTCTGGGTCTCACATTACCAGGCCCAATTTGCTACCTCGACACATGCCCTAACTGTTTACTGTGAGCCTACAACTGATGCCGTCCTATCCTTTGGCAATGGGCAGATAGAAAGAGCTTTTGATTGCGTTCCAGCAGGAAGGGCCCCCGGCCCGGACTGCATCCCGGCCGACATATACAAAAATGATAGGAAGAACTGGGTCAAATATATCCATATTATCATAAAAGCCTTGGCCAGAGGTGCTCCAATTCCTGAAACTTGGTGTGGGGCGGAAATTATCCCAATATATAAAAAAGGGGACCGGGCCAGTCCATGCAACTATAGGCCGATAAGCCTAATTGATACCCTGCAAAAAATCGTGGCTAGACTGGTGTTAGGTAGAGTAAATGAATGGATTACCGATCAAGAGGTACTGTCTACCTACCAAGCGGGTTTCCGACCACATGTCAGCACCATCGACCAAGTCTTTAGATTTATGATGATTTACTGGAGTACTGTGATCCTATCTGGGGGGACCCTTTACGCTGCGTTTGTTGATTTAAAATCAGCATTCGATTTAGCGCAACGTCATAAGCTGTGCGAGTCTCTAAAGGAGGCCGGGATGCCACCAGAACTCTTATGTTTTATTATCAAATTCCATAAAGCAAATTATGCACAGATAAGGTGGGGACAACAGGGCGAATTAACAGATCGCTTCCCAGGTAATAGGGGAGTGCGGCAAGGGTGTGTCCTCGCTCCAACCCTTTTTCCCTATTTATAAACAAGGTAATCTCCTATTACACCAATTTTAGCTGTGATTCTCCAACTCTTGCCGGTCCTAGGGTCCCACTTTTAATGTTTGCAGACAACACTCTAATTTTGTCTAAAACTCAATCTGGTCTGCAACGGGCCCTAGACAGATTTACAGTGTTTTGCAACGACCATGATCTGATAATTAATGTTGATAAGACAAAGTTCATGGTGCTACATAAATACAAAATAATCAAGGGCAGAGTTGTAATGAATAACGCATCTTTGGAACAAACAGATACCTTTACTTACTTAGGAGTGGATCACTGACATAATATCGAGGGACATAATATCGACTATCAAAAATATCGTTGACAAAATATCGAGAGACAGAATATTGACTTTGTATCTACAAACAGGTAAGTACAAAAATATTGAGTCAAAAATATCGTTTACAAAAATATAGTTTATAAAAATATCAACTTTATTAAAAACAATGTTAAATTAAATTAATATTAAAAATTAATTACTAAAATATACTTAAAAATACTTAAATTACCTTATAATAATTAAATATTTAATAAAAAAATAAAAAAATTACAATCATATTTGTTAACACATATATATATAGTAACATAATATAATTAAATAATATCCAATATTATTACCATAGGATAGCGCAAGTGTAAAAATTACTATTCCCACTCCAGAGAGTGCAACAGTAGGGAAAGCGTTGGATAGCGTAGGGGTACAAATTATTATTCCCACTCCAGAGAGTGCAACAGTAGGGAAATCGTTGGATAGCGTGGAGGTAAAAATTACTATTCCCACTCCAAAGAGTGCAACAGTAGGGAAAGCGTTGGATAGCGTAGGGGTAAAAATTACTATTCCCACTCCAGTGAGTGCAACAGTAGGGAAAGCGTTGGATAGCGTAGGGTTAAAATTACTATTCCCACTCCAGTGGGTGCAACAGTAGGGAAAGCGTTGGATAGCATAGGGATAAAAATTACTATTCCCACTCCGATGAGTGCAACAGTAGGGAAAGCGTTGGATAGCGTAGGGGTAAAAATTACTATTCCCACTCCAAAGATTGCAACAGTAGGGAAAGCGTTGGATAGCGTAGGGGTTAAAATTATTATTCCCACTCCAAAGAGTGCAACAGTAGGGAAAGCATTGGATAGCGTAGGGGTAAAAATAACTATTCCCACTCCAGAGGGTGCAACAGTAGGGAAAGCGTTGGATAGCGTAGGGGTAAAAATTAGTATTCCCACTCCAATGAGTACAACAGTATGGAAAGCGTTGGATAGCGAAGCGGTAAAAATTACTATTCCCACTCCAGTGAGTGCAACAGTAGGGAAAGCGTTGGATAGCGTAGGGGTAAAAATTACTATCCCCACTCCAAAGAGTGCAACAGTAGGGAAATCGTTGGATAACGTAGAGGTAAAAATTACTATTCCCACTGCAGTGGGTGCAACAGTAGGGAAAGCGTTGGATAGCGTAGGGGTAAAAATTACTATTCCCACTCCAGTCAGTGCAACAGTAGGGAAAGCGTTGGATAGCGTGGAGGTAACAATTACTATTCCCACTCCAAAGAGTGCAACAGTAGGGAAAGCATTGGATAGCGGAGGGGTAAGAATTACTATTCCCACTCCAGAGAGTGCAACAGTAGGGAAAGTAAATACTTCTTATATTATTTAAAAACAGTATAAATTAATATCTATAAAAAATTTATTAAAAGTAATTACCAATTTAATATAATATAATATTTAATCAATTAAAATTACAAATTACAAATAATTTTTACTATTAGTTACCTATTCAAATTAATTACAAATTAACAATTAATTAATTAACAATTAAAAATTAATTAACAATTAATTAGAATTAAAAACACTTAAATACATTGAATTATTTAATTAATTATGAATAAATTACTTCCCACCCTATTTCCCTATAAACTCACAACCCGCTACAGAAAATAAATTAGTAAAATTAACATAATTAGCAATTAATCAATTAAATAAAATTAATTGGCAATTCAAATTTTATTAATTACCCACAAAAAATTATTTAAGAATTAATTGTAAAAAAATATCAATAAATATTTTTACATATTTAATTAATTATAAATAAATTACTTCCCACCCAATTCCCCTATAAACTCACAACCCGCTACAGAAAATAAATTAGTTACATTAACACAATTAGCAATTAATCAATTAATTAAAATTAATTGCCTATTAAAACTTTATTAATTACCAAATATAAATTAATTAACAATTAATTAAAAAGGAATACCAATATATAAGTTTACATATTTAATTAATTATAATTAAATTACTTCCCACGCTATTCCCCTATAAACCCACAACCCGCTACAGAATTAAATTACGCAAAAATAAAAAAAACAAAATTGATTAATTAAAATTAATTATAACATAAATACACACTTTTCACACATATAATAACATAGCAAACACTATAAAAAATTCGATATTATTAAAAATTCGATAATTTTAATAACCTATATTATATACTTCGATATTTTAACTTTCTATATTTTTAACATTCGATATTACATTACTTACCTTCAAAATGATATTTTTGATGTCTATATTCTGTCCATTCGATATTTTGTCCAGCCTATATTTTGTACTCGATATTATGTCCATTCGATATTTTGTAGTCAATATTATGTCTGTTTACCCTTAGGAGTAACTATGGGTAGGAGGATGAACTGGAAACCCCAGCTAGACCTGCTAGTCCTAAGGCACTATCAGCTACAGGAGCTCTATTAAAAGAACACCGCCTCTCATACACTAAACCGGTGGGGCCGACACTAGCTATGTACAATGGGAAAATTTGAGGATCTATAATCTATGGTGCAGAGCTGTGGGGATTCGACAATCTATCTCCCCTAGTTACTGCACAAAACAAGTTCCTGTGATCACTAACAGCCCTGCCTCAATCCACTCCTATTAAGCCCCTATTACTTGATTTAGGCTGTACTCCGTTTGATCAGGATGCGGGATTTACACCCATATCCTAGTGGAGAAGGCTGTGGACGACACCAGAGTAAGCATCCTATGCCAATGCAGTAATACAATTAAGAAGGCAATTATGTCTTTGAAAATTGCATGGTTGCAAAAGATTAAGGGTAGCTTGTATGACATGGGGCTTGGCCACCTGTGGAATGGCCCAATAGGGAACTCGTTTCCTAACAAAAACGAGTTCAAAGCACTTTACTGGGACATGATCAATAGGAAAACCATGTCACTGGTGAATAGCAGCTCCCTAACCGGCAATTTTATGGAGCATAAGCTGGTCAAACCCAGCCATATGCAAATCAGTCTTGACCCTGTTCCTTATGGGAACAGTCCAGCCCGAACTGCCAAGCCAGGTCTTCCCTGGAATGTAAACAAGCATCCTGGGAGGTATTGTACCTTTACTACGCGGTCATTACTTTGTATTACCATTACTACACATATTATAGTTCGCAGATGCCATTACTTAACATGCATTTACTTAGCATGCATTTACTACGCATGTTCCATTACTTTGCATACACTTCCTATGCATTATGGAGTTACTGTGCAAATTAAAGTTTTGGGGTACAGGGGTATATTTAGGGGTCAGGGTGGGAAGATGGAACGGAAGCTCATTCCATGCCTGAGCGGCACATATGACAAAACGTCTACAGCCCCCAGCTAGCTTATTTTGCTAGGGGTATAACTACCCTCTTTATTGGGAATATACCATTTGAAACGCCGTTTCAGGTAGTCCCGGCCAATTCCGTGAATGGCCTTGAAGACCATACACAGGAATTTAAAATGTACCCGTTTTTTCACTGGGAGCCAGTGTAGTCTTTTTATTTCTTTTTTAACTGAAACAAACTTTGGTGTCCCAGTCAGCAGTCTGGCAGCTGTGTTTTTCACTAATTGAAGCTTGCTTAGGTGTTGAATTTGGATATTAAGGTAAAGTCTATTGCAGTAGTCTACCCGTCATATAATTATAGCTGATATCACTATCTTTTGACATTCCTCTGGTAGGAATGATTTTATTTTTCTTATCATTCTAAAGAGATGAAAACTAGCCGAGGTTACCATATTTACCTGGTCCTCCAAGGTGAGTTTATTGTCAACTATGACTCCCAGATTTTTTGCCTTCCTAGTTGGCTCTGGGAGAGACCCTAGTTGGTGCGTCCACCAGTCTGGAGTCCAGAAACTGGTGTTATTGCCAAAGATGAGGACTTCTATTTTGCTGGAATTTAAGTTCAAAGAGTTTGTCATTATCCATGACTTGATTGCTTTCATACAGTCATGGAGCCTTTTCTCTTGCTCTGCCTCCTGTCCGGGGCGTAGTGACACCACTATTTGGGTGTCGTCAGCGTATGTAGTCAGCTGAAATCCAAAGGATCTGATCACCGCCACCAGTGGAACCATATAAACATTAAAAAGGGTAGGACTAACGGATGAGCCCTGGCGTACCCCACAAGGTAGGGAGAAAGGTTTAGAGTGGGCTTTATCAAGGTCCACTGTTTGAATTCTGTCTATTAGGTAGGACTTCAAAAGGTTCGAAGAATTCCCTTGGACCCCACATGTTGACCAACAATCCATCAGAACGTCATGGTGGACCTTATCGAAGACCGCTGAGAGATCTAGCAATAATTAGAGCAGCCTTGCCTCCCTAGCTACATTTAGTTCGTCTGTAGCTTTTACCAGGGCTGACACAGCACTGTGTCTTGCCCTGAATCCATATTGGGTGGGGTCTAGTATGGTATTAGCTTGGAGGAATGCGCTGAGTTGTATCTGTCTACCAGTTTTACTGTCGGGGTAGACGAGAAATTGGTTGGTATTTATTTGGGTCCATAGGGTCAAGATTGGATTTTTATAGCAGCGGGAGAATAAATGCTGTTTTCCAACTTTTAGCGAACTGACCAGATTCAAACATAGCGTTAAATATGGGGGTCAATTCTGTATCTTTGATATCAGAAACAAGTTTAATCACTGAAACTGGGCAGGGATCATAGGGGGATCTCGATGTAGTGGAGGCAAGGAGATTCATCGTGTCAGGCTTCTCTAGTGGTGAAAAGAAGTCAAAAGCTGGTCGTGAATCAGTTATAATGGTTGCCAGTGAGGCTGGTTCACCTATGTCTCCAGTCTGGGGGAGGCTAAATGCAAAGAAGATAGCTTCCACCTTTTGTAAAAAGAAGGTTGCGATTTCCTCACAAAGTTCAGGACTACTCTGAGTTGGTGGGGTGCACAGGGAAGTCAGTTTAGTTACAGTCCGAAAAAGTTATTTGGAGGACAATTCTGCTTGTTAAATTTGATCTGTAAAAAAAGACTTTTTGGTGTTGAACAGTAGCTTTTTATAATGAACTAGCTTACCCGTTGCGCGTTGGTGCGATCTCAGAAGAAAGGAATGTTGCTGCTGCTCAGAAAGATAATTATCTCAGTTTCCTATGTTTTCTGGGATTGGTCTGTATCTACTGAATACCTCAGAATGGCCTTTTAAGGTGAATTTTTTACTTTTTTCTCTGGTTTGTGTACGCTTTCTAATGATACTTGTATCTCGAACTCGGTATTGGCCCCTGTGTCTTTCACCCTAGACTACTTCCCCCATCGCATTTGATATACTTTTGAACTCAAGTGCGAGAGCACAGCGCTTACACGCTCATATACCTTGCGCCCCCATCACAACTCGGGTTCATTCCGATCCCGCACCGTCTCGCCAACACTCCGTCTCTGCACAACGAAGACTGGTTCAACATGTTTGGGCAGCTTCTCCGGCCCCCTCAATGCGCGTAGCTGCGCTCGAGGAGGGCTGGGTTACATTAGAGGAATTCACCTTCGGTGTTATGCCAGAAACCTTTGCGGCAGTGTACTCATCAACTTCCCAAAGTTTCATGGTGATCGGATGAATGGTGTAGTAATGCATAAAGGACAAATAGACAGACAGACAGACAGACATACATTCGTTTTTATATATATATAGATAAGGCTCTGTTTGTATGACTCTTGATATACAAGGTTATAGCCTTTCCTCCAGCCGTGTTCTAAGCGCTTACAGGCATGCTTTTGCTTCCATAGTTCATCAGTAAACCAGGGGGCTGAAGGTTGAGAACGTTTAGGGGCCCAAAGTTTTACCGGGGCTAGGGTATGACATGCTATGTCCTCCCACTCTGTGTAGCGGGCTGTGGCATTGTCTACTGCGACAGGAAAGACGGGGCCATGGCCCTAAGGAGCGCTTCAAGTACTGGGCTCTTAATTTTCATCCAAGCTCTTGTTTCTACCTTTTTTGACTCCTTCCTTAACATAAACGGAATTGGGGTTGGCAGTTCAAATTGGATAGCAACATGATCTGACTAAGCAAGAGGCAACACCTCCGTACAAGACAGTTGTGGGTTGTTGGAAAAAATCTGGTGTGAGGTGTGCCCTGAAACATGAGTGGGGTGGTCTACGAGTTGTTTGAGACCATCAATATTTATCACCTCCCCCAGGCAAGCTGTTTCTGGGTCAGTAAGTGCTTCCAGATGGAAGTTGAAATCCCCAAGGATCGTGTAGGAATCTGCACAGAACCCATCCTCTAACAGGGTCCCAACTGCCGCTAAAAAGGCACTTCTGGGGCCAGGAGGACGATAAAGAAGGACCCACTTGAATGAAATGAGGTAACTAGTGTAGAAATTAAAGGAGAGTGATTCACAAGTCATATTGGACGCTTTTAAGAAGGAGGAGTGTAGGGAGTTGTGATATATAACTGCCAATCCCCACCCCCTCTCCTAAGGGGTTTGCAAGGCCTTGACTGGGAGACTTGTAAGAGTAAATTCACACGAGCACCAAGATATGCTGTAGGCAACTTGTGGGTCTATACCTGGGCCCACACAACTCTTCCCTTCTGAATAAGCCCCAGAAGGAAGTCCCTCGTGTACCCAAGAACAGTCTGTGAATTTAATGCGTCTAGATCCAAACCAGCAGGGCGGATGGCTCTGAGCGCAGTCCTGGCACGTACAAGTGCGGAGAAACTTGCCTTTGACGTAACAGCGCGCTCATGTGCTTGTAAGCCGACTTTGTAGGCTAGCATCTTGGGGAGGAGTTAGGGGTCGTGGCCACAGATGCTGCTAAGCGCGAGTGCTAAAAACAGTGAGGGCAAAGAAAAATTCAAACAGGGGTCCAGCTACCCCTCACAAGCTTCCTTGTGGGCCATAGCTGGAGAAGTGTGGCTCACTGGTTAGAGGAGGCAGACCTGGAAGCAGAGGTCAGCCCGGGACCAGGGTTCAATTCCCGGCTCGGCGGGGTCTTGAGTCCTAAAATGTCCATGGACTCGACAATTCTCGCTCCGGTGCCTACTCGATTCACGGGTTCACACTCTGCGACTCTGGGCAATAGCTTGCTTAATCTCCACAACGGCCCCTCGCGGCGGGATGCCTGGCTTTCACCTTGCGGATACCCTGCCGGGGTTATCTCACAGGGGAATACCAGGACGGGTTCCCTAAGCAAGCGCTTAGAAACCGCTTGGTGATTTGCGCTATATAAATTCCTGTACATTTACATTTACATAGCTACTGTGAAAGTAATTCATGTTAAAACAATCATGTGAAATTTAAAAAAGAGAAAAGAAAGCGAAATCCTCCCTTCCAAGGTGGTGGTTGCAGTTGGGAGCCAGGCACCTCCCCAGCACTCTACGGCTTACAAGAAATAATCGGTGAATGAGCAGGAGTCCACGCTACCTCGTGAAACTGATGACACTCAGCTCATTCTCTAGCTCACCAAAGACCTCTATACCACCAGAATCAACTTTTGCGACACCATGACCGATATAGCCAACTGGATGAGAGGCAACTGCCTTAAACTCAACTCCGACAAGACAGAAGTACTGATCTTTGGGAAAAACACAATCGTATGGGACCACAGCTGGTGGCTAGCAGAGCTCAGACAAACACCCTCACCTACAAACCATGCATGTAACATAGGCATTATCCCTGACAGCACACTAGCCATGAAATGACAAGTCAATACAGTCGCCTCCTCCTGCTTCCACACCCTTCAAATGCTCTGCAGAATCTTCAGATGGATGCCAGTCGACACCAGATAGACCGTTTCTCAGGCCCTCGTCACAAGCCACCTCAACTAAGGCAATGCTCTCTACACCAGCATCTCCACTCAGTTCCTCAAAAGACTCCAGACCATACAGAGTGCTGCAGCCAGACTCACCCTGGACCCCCCAAATGGACTAACATCACCCCCCACCTCAGAAACCTCCACTGGCTCCCTATGCAGAAGAGATACTAGTTCAAGATCCTCACGCATGCCTACAAAGGTCTACATGATTAAGGACTGGCCTATATCAACCAATGACTGAACTTCCACCTACCCACAAGACACCTGCGCTCCTTCTCATTAACCTGTGCGCACCCCCATCACAGCTGCAGCGGGGCCGCTCCTACTCCCACATCACTGCCAAGACATGGAACGACATAACCCTCCATCTTTGAACCTCCCCCTCCTGGAGGACTTCAAGAGAAACTCAAGATCTGGCTGTTTGATGGAGACATTACACCCACAGCTCCCAGATACCCCTAGGGGTGACAGTGCTGTGCTATACAAATGCTGATTGATTGACTCCAATGTTTCAGCCTCTCTCCTGGATTTAGGTGAGACTAACTCTGAGTGTGCTGGGCCTCATCACCTCCTGTATCCTGTTGGCAAAACATGCCCCTTGGCATATGTGACTCTGCAATGGGACTTGAAGACTAGGTATTGGAAGGAACTGCAAATATCCTGCAGTGGTAGCTCACGGACCCCAGTTGGGCCAATGGCAGACCTCTCTCTTCTGCACCCAGAGATTTCAGTGGTGACAGATGTGTCACTCCTGGGTTGTGGTGGCCACCTATGAAAGGTGGAGATCAGAGGACTTTGTCTTTGGCGGAGTCTCAGCTCCATGTCAACCTGTTTAAACTGAGAACGATCCAACTGGCATTAAATCCCTTTCTTCAATCAAGGGAAGTCTCATTCATTTGTTCACGGGCAACACCACCGCATCACTGCACATATTTGTCAAACACTACTGCCTCAACTGTCCAGTCCAGGAAGATGGGCATTTTGCCTGCTCGGTCCTCCCAGACTTCTTAGCCTAAACCATTACACAGACACACATCCGGGGATAGATTGCTTTGGTATTTATTCTAAGATAAAGAATCTGTGGCTAAAAGTCTCTATCATATAAATAAGTTAATTACCCTGGGTAGCACTTTATCTGGTAGAGACTCTTTCTAGCCGCAGATTCCTTATCTGTGTACTGTTTTACCACGTAAAGGAGATCTTTCAGGACTTCATATTGGCACACTAGTCAGTCCTCCTCAGCTTGGATCTGTGTGTCGGATGTGGAAAAACAGTCAAGAACTGAGGTCAGCGTCCTGGGATGGGACCTATATAGGTATTGTGCAAACAATGCCATGTGGAACCAATGGACACCACCTAGTGGTGCCCAAGGGAATTGCTAAAAAACATCCAGATTTAGTCTGATGCCTGGGGAATATTCTAAAGTGAGGATTCTCCGGCTAGATAGTCTCTATGAGGTAAGGCTTTACCGAAGGTAAGTAACTTGTTCTTCTCAAAGTGTGTACTATGTTCCATCTGACCTCTTGCACCCACATCCCAAGTAGCTGGCATAATCATCATAAAGGAATCTGTCTTTCCACTTCAGTCTGAAGAAATTAAGATCAATTTCCTGTCTCTTCCAAACATATTGAACATAGATCCACTTTTGTGACTTCCAGAAAGGGGAAAATCTACGTATATTAGCCAGGGGCGGCTCATGTCAGGGAGAAGAGGCTGGGAAGGGGGGAATGGTGAACCATGGAGACAAATGGAAAAACAATTAAAAAGAACTTACTTCCGCCCTCCATGATCTTGTCACGCTCTTCTGCTGACCTCTCCTTTCCACCCCCAGGTAGGCACAGGTTCCCAGCCTGCCCTGCGGCCAATCCTAAAGATGCTTTCATTTTGAGAGCAGATTCAGGATTGGCCTGAGCGCCGATGATTTGTGTTCCAGGACAGACTGGGAGCCTGTGCCTGCTCTCTCCATCCCCAGCAATGCAGCTGCGGATAGCGAGAGCGTCACTGCGCATGTGGGTTTGGCCAGCCTGAGATGGATGGCCAAACCCACATGCCCAGTGAAGCAGTGCCCAGCACTCCCAACCCAGCCTGTCTCCCCACTGGCCCCGCCCCCAAGCCTGAGCACAAGGAGAAATCAAATGATATTAAAAAGGTTTTTAACCCGTTTTATTTTTCACACTTTTAAAAGTGCTGGCTAGGGGAGGGCGATGCTCCTCCACTGATATTAGCTCAAGTTGTTCAGAGCTCATATGCAAATAAATAATGCTTTTACATTTAGAGTTTAAAATGTCTACTTCAAAAACTACAGGTATGTCTTTTTTTGGGTCGTTTTCATATGCTAAATTAGATTGACTCTTTCAAAGGCATGTGCTGTCTCTGTGATCGAAAAGTTAATGTATATTTTTAATTTTCTCTCCAGGATACCTTGCTTTGACGCAATTTCTTTTTAAAGTGCTTCGTGTAATGGGGATCCATATTTCATACCCGTTGGTCAACCAGCCTGTTGTTTTTGAAGATGAATCAGAAGAAGATGGTGAGCTTTTCCTTTTCAGCAAGCATATGAAATTAACGTTAGAGTTAGCTAACATGTGATTAGAGAACAGCGTAGTTCCAATTACACTGTAGTCCTACTCTTTGCCAATTAAATTCTGGTAACCCAGAAAAAATCTAGTCAAAAAGAATATTTTTTATTTTTAAAGAATTTGAAGCTCTCGATTTTCAGACAGTCCATCTACAAATGCGTTCCATTCCTCCACTGCTTATCCCCAACTGCCATACCTATTTCCTGTTTTCATGGTTGGGCCTGTAACAGCATGCGCTAGCGAATGTGTATCGCTTGGGTTAACAGAAAGGGCTTGGAGCCCGCCCGTTACTTACAATTTGTTGGCTTGCGTGGCCTCTTCTTTACAGCCTCATAACTGGTTTCTGTAGTCCTAGTATCATTTCTCCAGTATTTGGGGTGTCTTTCATAGATTCACATGCCTGAATCATTCCCCGTCGTCGGAGTAGGAGTCCCACGGTATATAAAAAAGCAGTAATAAGCTATTTGTACATAGCAAATAACAGTTATAATAAACCAGGAAGTGAGTAGCCTCAGCTACCAATGAAAAAACTTCCACATTAGTGACTATCCAAGTCATTATGTTAGACCAAACTGCAGCCAATCAGGCCACAGCTCCCACCTAGGTATTCTCCCCAGAGACCCAGGCTGTCAGATTTTTTACCGCACGTCGTGTGATAGGGAGTCTCTCTGAGCTCTGCTCAGTTTATTCTTCTACACTTCAAAGTTTGAAAGTTCTTTCTTTTCAACATGTCCACATCTAAGTCCCTTTTCAGGGCCTGTGACTCTTGTGGCAAGGCAAGGCTCTTCAAGGAAGACCCTCATTCTCTCTGCATTTACTGCTTGTATCCAGACCATCAGGCTAAGGAGTGCAAGATTTGTCGCACTTTTCCCACTAAAACCCTCAGGGACAGAGAGGGTCGCCTCCTACTATGGATACAACGGAATAAGGACAAGGACTTGCCACTCTCTGAGGTAGGAAGTTTGGCCTCTATGTCTTCTATGGGATCTAGAAAGAGGATGGCTGAGGGTAAAGTAACTACCCCTAAGGCTAAGGTGGTGAAACAGGCCCAGCACACGCTTGCTGCTGAGGAACCTTCTACTTCTACAGTGAAGAAAGCCTGTGAAAAATCTGTGAAGCCGCCTGTCATTAAAAAGACTGCCCCTTTATTGTCACCTCAGAGGCTTACAACCAAGGCAGCAGCTCCTCTGCCGGTTTCCTGTCGGACTGCCACTACAGTGACTTCCACTGTGACCTATTCCTCACCAAAACCCTCTTTGGTGGTGTCCTCAGTGTCCTCACCTACCTATGTTCATGTTCAAATTCGTCCCATCTCGCCGACGAAGAAAGTTTCACCTACCGTCGACGAGCCTCCGTCGACGAAGCCTTCCTCAGCGTCGAAAAAACCCTTCCCGTCGACGACGACACTACCGTCGACGAAGAAAGCCTTGCCGTCGACGGACTCATCGTCGACGAAGAAGACTCCGTCGACGATCCAACCGTCGACGAAGAAGACACCGTCGACGGCCCCGTCGACGAAGTCGTCGACGACGGCCTCGTCGACGAAGAAGATAACGCCGTCGACGGCCCCGTCGACGGCCCCGTCGACGAAGAAAAATGTTCCGTCGACGATGAAAGGTGTTCCGTCGACGACGACGACGACGTCGTCGACGTCGAAAAACGGATCGTCGACGACACCTCTCCAGCCACAGTCGTCGACGACGGCGAGTTCGTCCCTCACAGCAAAGTCAATGCCACAGGACTTCCCGGTGGCCCAAGGGAATCCAATGACACCGAAACTGTCAACTTGTACAGATCTTCAAGTCTGGTCTGCAAAGAGCAACCCCATATCGTTGCCTTCTCCAGCCACCACTGCGGCGCTTCTACAACGCCCATCACAGTCTGCATGTATGTCACCACTCACGATGCCAGACAGGCTGTTGGATTCAGACGAGGACTCAGGTGGAGATTTATTTCCAGCAGCTACGAGTCCATCTGACTTGCTCATACACGTTAAGGAACAGGAGGAAGAGGAGCAGGTGACGCAACAGACAAGGTTGGATCCTGCACCACCATCAGGGACACAAATGCCCATGGAATTATTTAGAAATTTAATGTCCATGTTGGATGATTACTATCAACGTTTTCCGCCCTCGGAATCGGGCGACTCACACCTCACTTCCCCCCCGCCTAGAGGAACTCCGCATTCAATCCCTCCTGCAATGGAAGAATCGGTACATGCCCCATCCATGCCGGTACCAGCTAATCAACCGGTAGATGAGAATTCTGAAGAGGAAGCTCAGGAAGAAGGAGAATTGGATGAATCGGATTCGTCGGAGTATGAGGATTATCAGGCTGACTCCCCTGCTCCAGATGAACAGCCGAAGGCTGAATCACCACCTGTGGATATTGCAAATTTCCACAGGATTATGGATAACGCTACCAAACGATTCCTCATTACCATGGAGACAAAACAGGATGATTGTTTCCTGTATGATTTCAAAAATCTGTCCCAAAGACAGAGTTGGTCGATACCGATCATAGAGTTTATTTGGAAAGAAGGTCTAAAGATCATGGCCACTCCAAACTCTTTACCTCCAGTTTTGCCACGAGTGGATAAAAAGTACAGAGCGCCTGCTTCTTCACCGGCTTGCCTGATTGGACAGGCCAAGACAGACTCGGTCATTGCACAAGCAGCTCAAAAAAGGGCTAAAAACCCATCATCTCAAATCTCCACGCCTACAGACAGAGACGGAAGACGACTCGATACCATTGGCAAAAAGGTTTCCACGATTGCAGCGACCACAGTAAGGGTTGCTAATTCTATGGCAATTCTGGGCCGATACGATAGGCAAATGTGGTCTGACATTTCGCCTTATATTAAGAAGCTGCCTGAACCGGACCGGTCTGAGGCTATCAAAATTCTACAAGAAGGGGAGTGTGCGTCGTCAGAGATCATTGACGCTGCAGTGGATGTAGCAGCTACAGGCTTCAGACAATTGGCAGGAGGCGCAGTCCTTCGGAGAGAGGGATGGTTAAAATCTACATCCTTTAGACATGAAGTACAGTCCAAGGTCTTAAATATGGCTTATGATGGCGAGTTCCTATTCGGCTCGCACGTGGATGAGGCTTTGCAGGCCATAAAGAAGGATACTGAAACTGCACGATCTTTGGGCACTCTGCAGTTTCGAAAATCTTCCTTTCGTGGCGCAAGAGGAAGAGGAAACTTCTCCAATAGAGGAGGATATTACCAACAGCGCAACTACACTACTTCTCAAAACACACAGAGGTACCAGCCATATAAGCAACAACCTTATGGCCAAAGACGAAACTCTTACGCACAGCCCCGAGGTAAAGCAACCTATCGGGGAAGAGATAACACCAACAAGAAGTGAGATTCACTTCCTGCCGCCAAAGTGTCCCCGCCAAAAACGAATTGGAGGAAGAATATCCCTGCATTACTCAAGATGGTCCAAGATTACTACAGACAAATGGGTGCTGGATGTGGTATCCAAGGGACACATTCTGGAATTTGTAAAAACCCCTCCAAATTCTCCTCCAAAAGGGCCGCCCCCAGCACATCTCAAGGAGCTCTTCATCCAAATCAATACCATGATTCGAAAAGGGGCAATCGAGAGAGTACCTCGACACCAGAGAGGGAAAGGTTTTTACTCTCGTTTTTTCTTGATACGCAAAAAATCAGGGGAATGGCGCCCAATCCTCGATTTGCGTGCCCTGAACAAATTCATCAAAAAATTGACGTTCAGAATGTTAACACTCCAAGAGATCCTCCAGTTTTTGGCAGAAGGGGACCACTTGGCAACACTCGACCTTCAGGATGCCTACTTCCACGTCCCTATCTTCCCCAGACACAGGAAGTTCCTAAGGTTCAGAGTGGCTGGCAGGGATTTCCAATTCAAGGTGCTTCCCTTTGGACTGCGTTCAGCCCCGAGGGTGTTCACGAAAATGCTAGCACCCGTAGCGGCGCACCTACGATTGCAGGGAATTCAAATATACCCTTATCTGGACGATTGCCTTATCAAGGCCAATTCCTACGCCACAGCAAACGACCATGTCCAAAAATGCCTTTGCCTGTTTCAGAGCCTGGGGTTTTCAGTGAACTTCGAGAAATCAGATCTAATTCCATCTCAAAGAAAGTCCTTCTTAGGAGCAACGCTGGATTCCAAGCTCGCCCAGGTCTTCATTTCAAACGAAAGGCAGACAACGATCAGAACGATGGCAACCACACTCCTCAGAAAAGAGTACGTTTCTGTTCGGAGATTCAAATCTTTCCTAGGGATGATCTCATCGTGCATCCCTCTCACTCCAAACTGTCGTCTGAGGATGAGACCATTACAAGAGGAACTCAGTCACCAATGGATGCAGATATCGGGGTCCTTCGAGGATATCATTACACTGACGCCTCGAATGAAGGACACAATCCTGTGGTGGAGCCAGAAACGCCACCTACAAATAGGCTGTGCTTTCCTCGCAGAAGTCCCAAGATTCATATTAACCACGGATGCCTCACTAGAAGGTTGGGGCGCTCACCTTCAAGGGATGATGATCAGCGGCAAATGGGACGCTCCACAAAAGAAATGGCACATCAATCTGCTGGAGTTACGAGCCATTTTCCTCGCCCTAAAATCCTTTCTGGCAATCCTACAAGGCTCCACAGTGTTGATTCGAACAGACAACACAACGAGCATGAATTACCTGAACAAGCAGGGGGGCACAAGATCAGCCCGGTTGTCTCTACAGGCTCAAGAGATCTGGACTTGGGCTCTGGATCACGACATCAACTTGTCAGCAGTGCATGTTCCGGGAGTAGCCAATGTACTGGCAGATTCGCTGAGCAGATCCAAAAACAGCACTCACGAATGGGAACTGCATCAGCCAGCGCTGGATCGGATCTTCCAGAGGTGGGGTCTCCCCGATCTGGACCTGTTTGCAACTTATCAGAACAAGAAATGTACTCACTTTGCGAGCTGGATTCCCCACAGGGACTCTTGCGGGGACGCTCTATCACTAAATTGGGAACGGATCTTTGCCTACGCCTTCCCGCCAATTCCGTTAATACCCAAAGTCCTCAAGAAAATGAGAAAGCAACCGTGTCGAATTATCCTGATTGCTCCACGGTGGCCACGACAATATTGGTTCACGCAGCTTCTCCTTCTATCAGAGCGCGAGCCGATCCAACTGCCCCGAATTCCACACCTTCTAACAATTCAAGAAGGCAAGGTGTTTCATCCAGACCCTCAATCTCTGAAATTATCGGCTTGGCTCCTCAACACCATGAGTTTGCGCACTTGAACATTCCACAAGACTGTCAGGAAGTCCTGGCCAATGCTAGGGCGCCTTCCACAAACAAGACTTACAAACTGAAGTGGAAACGTTTCTGTGTTTGGTGCCACACTATGAATTTGCATCCAATGACTGCGGAGCCAGAAGCGATATTGCCCTTCTTTTTGCAGCTCGCTAAATCAGGTTTGGCGCACTCAACACTTAAAGTGTTCTTAGCCGCCATATCACGATACCGTCAGGACGGAAAGACTTCTCTATACTCCTCAAGAATAATACAACAATTCTTTAAAGGCTTATTTCGTATGTTTCCACCTGTACGCCGGCCACCTCCATCTTGGCATTTGAATGTAGTCCTAGCACAGCTTCTTCGCCATCCCTTTGAGCCTATCCATAAGGTCGATCTCAAGTTCATCACTTGGAAGGTTGCATTACTGCTGGCACTAACATCAGCCAGACGAGTGAGTGACATGCAAGCATTCACCACTAAGCCACCATTCTTGCAATTCACACCTGACTCTGTGATACTACGCACCAACCCGAAGTACATGCCCAAAGTGCCATCGGATTTTCATCTCAATGAGCCAGTGATACTTAAGACATTTTTTCCCAATCCGCAGTCACCAGCTGAGCGGACTTTACACACATTAGACATTAAGAGATGCCTTAAATTTTATCTTTCAAGAACAGCTGCCATCAGGAAGACGGATCAGCTATTTGTGGCGCATGGCAGACCAAGACAAGGCTGTGCTGTTACTAAACAGACTATCGCCAGGTGGGTCTCATCCACGATAGGGCTCTGCCATCAACAAGCAGGTAAACCCTTACAGACCTTGCCTAGAGCCCATTCTACAAGAGCAGTCTCCTCTTCAACTGCGTTGTTTGCTGGTGTGCCTCTCCCGCATATTTGCAGAGCCGCAACATGGTCCAGCAGACACACATTCACGAGGCATTACTGTCTGGATTCTTCAAGCGACACCGATGCCTCGGTGGGGAGAGCAGTCCTGCGAAATCTGTTTCAGTAAGGTGAGCCTCTGGTGATCTCTCCCACCTCCTTTGCACTCTTTACGCTTTCTTATGATGTTGCATTGCTTTCTTTTATGCATGATAACTATGTTTTTGGCGTATAAGAGCGACATATTGTATTACTGCTAACTACTCGGATTCAGGCATGTGAATCTATGAAAGACACCCCAAATACTGGAGAAGAACAATAGTTACTTACCTGTAATCTGTGGTTCTCCAGTATTGGTGTCTTTCATAGATTCACATGCACCCACCCACCTCCCCTCAGAGTCTCACCCAGACTGTTATGATATAGCTGTATATACTCTGGTACACTCCAGTGCTACAAAAATCTGACAGCCTGGGTCTCTGGGGAGAATACCTAGGTGGGAGCTGTGGCCTGATTGGCTGCAGTTTGGTCTAACATAATGACTTGGATAGTCACTAATGTGGAAGTTTTTTCATTGGTAGCTGAGGCTACTCACTTCCTGGTTTATTATAACTGTTATTTGCTATGTACAAATAGCTTATTACTGCTTTTTTATATACCGTGGGACTCCTACTCCGACGACGGGGAATGATTCAGGCATGTGAATCTATGAAAGACACCAATACTGGAGAACCACAGATTACAGGTAAGTAACTATTGTTCTTCTGATTCTCTCTGTGGAACAGGGACTAAGCACTGATTGTTTCAGCTTAATCAGTGTCTGTCTGCTGCTCCTGATGTGATTGAGGTGCTAATTTGTTCTTTTTAGCTTCTAGTGCCCTGCAAATAGAAGGCGTGTGACTGACAAAATTGTGCTGAGCAGGACAAATAAAATTGCAAAGTTCTATTTTCTAGAGTTAACGTTCTTATAATTTGTAGGGTTGGGCCTGTGCATGCGCTACCACATGTGTATCTCTTGAGAGACACTGTTGTTAACCGCATGCGCGCTAGCGGTTTTCCCGCTGCGCGCTGCGATTTCAAAAATCCCGCGTTACGTGACAAGGTCAGCTCGTCATCCGCGTAGCGCAGGTTACGCCCATGACGAGCTGACCTTGTCATGAGCGCCGAAGGGGTTAACAAAAAGGGGTTGGAGCCTGTCCGTTAGTTACAATTTACTGGGTTGCGTGGCTCTCTTCTTTACAGCCTCGTAACTGATCACTCCAGGCCTAGAATCGTTTCTGTTCGTCTCTGTGGAGCAGATACCAAGCACTGATTTATTCAACTTTAATCAGTGCCCATCTGATGCCACTGACGTGATTGAGGTACTATTTTGTTCTTTTTAACTTCTAGTGTCCTGCAAACAGAAGGCGTGTGACTAGCAAAAACATGCTGAGCAGTACAAACAAATTTGCAAAGTTTTATTTTCTAGAGTAAACATTCTCCTATTTTGCCACATCTTCTTTTCTCACTTCACAATCATGTTTTGTTTTTGCTGTTCAGGCTGTTCTCAAACGATGAAGATTATCTTGTTCTATAAATTGCAAAGCAACATTGTTTCTTTCTTTTGTGTAATTTTCGAATTTATGCAGTGCAGTACACCCTAGTACCCACACTCCAATCTAAACCGCCCCACTCCAAACCACCCAACACCAATTCACCCAATCCAATTCACCCCACTCAATCCACTCCACCCCAGAACAATCCAGTCTACCCCACTCACCCCAATCCACTTCGATCCACCACACTCCATTGCTCTCAATACACCCCACTCTAATCTGCCCCACACCGGTCCAAAACAATCTGCCCCACTCCAGTCCAAAACAATTTGCCTCACTCCCATACAAAGCAACCTGCCCCACTTCCATATGCCCCATTCCAATCCAAAATAATCTGCCCGCTCCAATCCAAAATAATCTAACCCACTCCTAAACAATTTGCCCCACTCCAATCCCACAAAATCGGTTTTACTTCAATCTTAAACAATCTGCCACACTGCAATCTAAAAGAATCTGCCCCTCTCCATTCTGCCCCACTCCAATCCAAAACAATTTGCTCCACTCCAGTCTGCCCTACTCAATCCAAATCAATCTGCCCCACTTCAAACCAAACAATCTGTCCCAACCCAAAACAATCTGCCCCACTCCAATCCTCCTACTAAAAGCTGCCCCACTCCAATCTGCCCCACTCCTATATGCCCTACTCCAATCGAATCCACCCACACTAATCTAAGCTGGCCCAATCCAATCTACTCCACTCCTATCCAATCCACCTCACCCCACTCCAATCTTCCCTACCGCAACCCAAAACAATCTGCCCCACTCCAATCCTTAACAATCTGCCCTACTCAAATCTTCCCAACTCTCATCTAAAACAACCTACTGCACTCCAATCCAAAGCCTTATGCCCCATTCCATTCTGAACTTCAAGATAGTGCGCACATTCACTGTAAGTGCATCCCTGTGTGTGGGCACACCATAGGTTCTCAAACAAAGACTCCTTTGCGAGTTTGATGTACAATGTTCATTTTATTCATCACGGTAAACGTCTTAGTTAGATATTTGTATTCATATCCACTTTATCCTTTTTTTTCAAAAAAATCGTTTTACTTTTCATCAGTATTCATTTTTAACTTCATTATAACACGCTCCAATGCATTTCGGGCACCTAAGCCCTTTATCCAGGAGCACTATAACAAGATATCCCATATAACTTATACATTCAGAATTCATAAACAGGTATATATATATGCATGGGTTAGGTGTTTTCATGTGTGTGTGTGCCTCATGCAATTAGTGGCTATTACCGAACGACATGCGATGTAAAAAGGTGAACGCAAAAAAAGGTGAACGCAAAAAAAAAAGTGAAGCCGACGTGGCCCGTTTGAGTCGATCTTGTGGGAGTAATGTAGGCAGTAATACTTACAGGAACTCAGTTGCGGCGAGCTCTTGAGTCCTAGGGTGTAAGTGATAACGGAATGGTCAGGGCCAAATTCGTTTACTTAATACAGTAATGAAGATCGGGTTTACAAGGTAATCGTGCTCTTGGCATGATCACACTTACTTGAGGAACGCGACGCGTTTCTTCGCGGTTGATTGCTGAAGTTACCAGCAGTATCCGTAGAAGTCTATAGAAACTGGCGATGTTTTTTCGGCGTTCACGGAAGTGTTGGTATAAATCATGTGATGCCTGTCACGTGGGGGTCTATACGGAATCCTATACTGAGAACATAAAAAACGGGCTATCACTACTGGGCGCCATCTTGTGTGTGGGTGTATAGCCAAGTGTATATGTTATGTGCCAGAGGGTTATAACATAAAATAAATGTGCGCACATTCTACATCACAACATCTAGAATAAATATACGAGCAGTAAGCAGCAAAGGTACAATGAGTCAGTCTGCCATGTATATGGCTAAATAAAACAGCTGAATTCAGTCCGATCATTAAGCCCATAAGGCTTCATTGCTTTGGAGCCGATATATCCAAGCTGTCTCTCGTCGGAGTAGGGTCCTATTATTGTCTCTTCCCTCACGTTTCTCAATTATTTCCAAGACCAAAAATTGAAGTTGTGCAATATTGTGTTTTTCTTCCTGAAAATGTACTGCGATGTTGGATTTCATATTTTTGGTGCGTATATTTGATTTGTGCTCATTGAGACGTATTTTTATTTTCCTTTCCGTTTTCCCAACATAAATTTTCCCGCAGGGACATTTATGCAGATATATTAGGTTTGAAGAGTCACATGTGGCATTCACGTGAATTTTAATTGTCTGGCCTTTCATAGGGTATCAAAGTTCTCTACAGTTAGTTCCACATACAGGAAAATCATCATGCGACATTGGGCAATCCTTACATCTGAAATTGAATTCAACAACATTTTCAGCCAACCTCCGATCTTTGCGTATACACGAAGCAATAACATTAAAGAGATTCTATCTAAAGAAACCCTTGCCCATGAAAACACAAGAGGAACTGTCCCATGCATGAACTGCAGCAGTTGTAATAATGTTATTAAAGGGAATTCCATCTCACACCCTATGAAAGGCCAGACAATTATAAAATTATCCTAAATATCTAAGTAAGACGTTTACCGTGATGAATAAAAGGAACATTGTACATCAAACAAGCAAAGGAGTCTTTGTTTGAGAACCTATGGTGTGCCCACACACAGGGATGCGCTTACAGTGAATGTGCGCACTACCTTGAAGTTTACTAAGGACGCAGCAGGACGGCTTCGTCACCTGTTGGAGCACCCGACCTATATTTGAATACTTTGAACCCAACAAATAAGATAAATATAGATTTCTGAAATTTTCAGGTTGTGCACCTTACCCACATCAACAGACTTCCATTCCATTCTGAAGCCATCTGCTCTAAAACAACCTGCACCATTGCAGCCCAAAACAATCTGTCCCAATCCAATCAAAAACAATCTGCCCCACTTCAGTCTTCCTTACTTAAATCTAAAATAATCTGCTCACTCCAATCCAAAAGAATTCGCACCACTCCAATATGCCCCACTCCAATCCAAAACAACCAGCTCCACTCAAATCTGCCCCACTCCAATCCAGAACATTCAGCCACACTCCAATCTGCCCCACTCCAATCCAAAACAATCTGCACCACTTTAAAATGCCCCACTTCAATCCAAAACATTATTCCCCACTCCAATCTGTCCCAATCCAATCTGCTCCAATCCGGTCCAAAACAGTATGCCCCACTCCAATCTGCTCCACTCCAATCCAAAACAAGCTGCCCCACTCCAGTCCAAAACAATCTGCTCCAATCGAATCCAAAGCAATCTGCCCCACTCCAGTCCAAAATAATGTGCCCCACTCCAATCAAAAACAGTCTGCCCTTCTCCAATTTGTCCCACTCCAGTCCAAAACAATCCGCCTCATTCCAATCCAGAGCAATCTACCTTACTCCATTCCAAAGGAATCTGTTCCACTCAAATACCAAGCAATCTGCCCCACTCCAATCTGCCTCACTCCACTCCAAAATAATCTGCCCCACTCAATCCAAAACAATGTGCCCCACTCCAATATAAAACAGTCTTCCCCACAAGAATTCAAAACAATCTGCTCCAATCCAATGCAAAACAATCTGCCCCACTCCAGTCTAAAACAATCCACCCAAATACAATGCAAAACAATCTGCACCACTCCAATCTGGCCCACTCCACTCCAAAACAATTTGCCCCACTCCAATACAAAACAATCTGCCCCACTCCAATATAAAGCAGTCTTCCCCACACAAATTCAAAACAATCTGACCCACTCCAATCCAAAACTATCTACCCCACTCCAACCCAAAACTATCTGCCCTACTCCAAACTGCCCCACTCCAAACCTAAACAATCTGTCCCACCCCAATTTAAAACAATCTGCCCCACTCCAATCCATAACAATCTGCCCCACTCCAATCCAAAACATTATGCCCCACTCCAATCCACAACAATCTGCCCCACTTCAATCTAAAACAATCTGCCTCATTACAATCCGAAACAATTCACCCCACTCCAATCCTATCCACCTCACCCCAATCCAATCCATCTGATCCCAATCCAATCCACTCCATCCCAATCCACACTACTCCATCCCAATTCACCCCAGTCCAATCCACTACAATACGCCCCACTCCAATCCAATCCAGCCTAGTCCTATCTACCTCACCTAAATCCAATCCACCCCGACCCAATCCATTTACCCCAATCCACCTCACTCTAATCCAATCCACCCCTGTCCAGTCCACTCCAGTCCAACCTACCCCACTCCACTCCAACCCACTCCCCTCCAATCCACCCCATTCCCATCCAACCCACCCACCCACTCCATCCAATCCAACCCAGCTCACTCCAATACAATCTAAACCAATCCAGCCACTCAAATCCATTCCACCCTACTTTAAACCACCCTACCTCAGTCCAGTCCACTGCAACGCAGTCCACCCACCCCACTCTAATCCACCCCATGTCAAGCTGCCCCAATCCAAACCACCACAATCGAATCCACCCCACTCCAGACCACTCTAATCCATCCCACTCCAATGTAATCCATCTTAATCCAGTCCAGTCAACCTTATTCCACCCTACTCCAGTCCAAACCATCCCTCTCCAAACCACTTTAAATCACCCCACACCACTCCAATCCAAGCCACACCACTCCTCACCAATCCAGCCTACCCCAATCCAGTCCACTCCACTTCAGTCCAGTCCAACCCACTCCAGTCCTATCCACTGAAACCCAATCCACCCACCCCACTCTAATTTAATTCATTTTAATATACTCCAGTCTAATCCAGTCCAGACCACTTTAATCCACCCCACTCCAATCCAATCCACCTCACTCCAATCCAACCCACTCTAGTCCAATCCACCCTTATCCAATCCATCCCACTCCAGTCAACTCCACTTTCATCCACTCCAGTCAACCCTACCCCAATCCACTCCATTCCAGTCCACACCACACCAATCCAGCCCACTCAATCTAATCCACCTCACCTCACTCCACCCCAGCCCACCTCACTCCAGTCCTACCCACTCCAATCAACTTCATCTGATCCACCCCACCCACTCAAACCAATTCACCCCACTACAATCCTACCCACCCCACCTCAATGCAATCCACCCCACTCCAATCCAAACCACCCACCCCAATCTAATCCACTCCACTCCACTCCAATCCATCCCACTCTAATCTAATCCATTTTAAACCACCCAGTGCAATCCAGTCTAGTCCACTTTAATCCACCCCACTCCAGGCCAATCCACCATACTCCAAACTACTTTAATCCACCACACCCCACTCCAGTCCACACCACACCAATCCAATCCACCATCTCAAATTCAATCCACCCCACTCCAATCCACACCAATCCAATCCAGCCCACTCCAATCCCCACCTCTTCACACCAGTCCAGTCTACCCCACTACAATCCAACCCATTCCAGTCACACCCAACCCTCTCCAGTCAAATCCACCACAATCCAACCCACCCAACTTTAATAAATCCCACTCCTCTCCAGTCCACCCAACCCAAACAAATCCAGCCCAATCCACCCAAATCCAATTTACCCCACTCAATCCAATCCACCTCACTCCACTCCTGTCCACCTCACTCCAGTCCACCCCACTCCAATCCACCTCATTGAAATCCAATCCATCCCACCTCAATGCAGTCCACCCCACCTCAATGCAATCGACCCCACTCTAATCCACTCCACTCCAAACCATGCGCCTTAATCCAATCTACCCCAATCCAGTCCACCTCACCTCATCTAACTCCAGTCCACCCCACCCTATTTCAATCCACCCCTCTTCAATCCACCCCATCCTGTCCACTCCAGTCGAATCCACCCCACTCTGCTCTAATTCACCCCACTCTACTAAAATACACCGCACTCTATTCCAGTCCACCCTACCCCACTCGACTTCAGTCCACTCCAATCCATCCCACCCCAGTGCAGTCCACCCACCCAGTTCAGCCCACCCCACCCAGTTCAGCCACTCCAATCCTTCCAGCCCACCCCACTCCAGTCCAGTATACACCACTCTAGTCCAATCCAACTCATCCCACTCCAAACCATGCCACTCCAGTGCAATCCCCCTCCTCACTCTTATCATATCACTTCAATCCAATGCACCCATCTCAATACAATCTAATCCACCCGCTCCAATCCACCTCACCCCATTTCAATCCATTTCAACCCACTCCTGTCCACCACACTCTACTCCAATCCAATGCACTCCAACCCACTACACCTTATTCCACCCCACACCATTCCACTCTACACCACTGCACTCTATGTCACTCTCTGCCACTGAACCAGTGAACTCTACTGAAATCTACGACACTTTACTCCCCCTATGCCAGTCTATGATACTGTACAATCCACTCTACTACACTCTACTACCCCACTCCACTCTACGGCACGCTACTCCCCCGCTACACACCACCAACTTATAGCCATGCTGAACAGCAGTCACAGTGGTGTACAACATCCCAAAAACATATTACCAAAGCAAATAACTCTTGTATAGGCGAGACGTATTGGCTTTGCAATGCTTGTTTTCTCTTGTCAAGCAGGTCACATGAATCATTTGCTCCAGTGCTCCTTCTTTTGACACTGCCATTTTGGTATTTCACTATCTCCTTTTCACAAAAGAGGTGTATGTTTGATTACGTGTTCTATTCTGATTCTAAAAAATTGCCTCAGACTAATGCTATGTGAAGGATTTTTTGGGGACTCTAGCCAAAATATATTTTTGGTCCATTTGTCCAGAACAACTTTGAATTAGTGGTCAATTTTAATCTAATTAAAGCCGTGCTGTTGCCAAAAGCACGTTGAAATATATGATTACATTTTAGAGAGCTCCCACTTCCTGGTGTCCACCAGCCAAGTAGCATCAAACTAAAGCTTTGATAGAGTCATTTCATTTTTCACTTGGAAGTGAATTTTTGATTTGTTTTGCAACCACATTTCACCTGTAATACTGTTACTCCCTTTGTATGAAAGACACCAAAGAGTGAGTTTGTAGATATTTAAAGGATTAGTGCATAATATTAAAATGAGTCGAGACACATAACGTTTGAAACTGTAGCTTTAACTTCTGGATCTCCGTAATCACAAATAAACCAATTTCACAACTGTCTTTTTCCCTGCTACGGTTAAAACCAAAGCACTAATTTTCACCATTCCATCAGGGGAACTTTATACTTTGTTTCAGTAATTCTCTTTCCCTAACCTGTCCTTTCTCTTCTCATAGTTTGTGTGCAATTCCCTGGCTAAACCACGACTTTGAACTCTACTGAGTAAGATAAATAATAGCCGGGAGAGACAGGAGTATGGCAAATCAGTAAAGAAACTGGTATTGTGAGAACCATGAATTAGAGAAAAAGGGAGTTAGAGGTGAGGTAAATAGGTAGATGTGGCAGTGAGAAAGCAAAGTTGGACGGAGAAAAGCGAGATTAAGTGCAATTGATAGATGGAGAGAGTGGGTAAATAAAAGAGTGGCTTAGGGTGACTTGGAAAGAGCTAGAGATAGGGAGAAAGAAATGTAGAAAGAGGGGTGGGTTACACCATGGGGTGAGACGAAGAGAAAGTTAAAGGGAAAGAGAATTAAGTTAGCTAGAGGTAAAGACAAAAAAGGTAAAGGTAGGCATGTAAAGAGGAGAATAATTAGAAAAGTATAGGGACATTTCAGGCAGAAAAAGGATGGTGTGATAGGGGAGAAATTAGAAGTAGTATGGAAAGAATGGTTATGTTGGTGAATAGACTAGTGAGGCAGAAAAAAGTAGAGTGGTGTAAGGGTAGAAAGAGGTTGAGATGTAGAAAGAAACTAGGGAAAGTTTAGATATATTGATTAGGGCCAGAGAAATGAGGTCCAGAGAGACAGGGTCAAATAGAGAGTTGTTAGGTACAAAGAGGTGGAACAGTGGTAAGATAGAGATGTAATGAGAGAGAGAGGTGAAGTAGACGCCATGAGTTGAAGTAGAGAAGATGTGAAAGAGAGAATAGAAGAAGTATTGATAGGGAAAAATAGGCAGGGAGAAAGGGGTAAGGTTGTGAGTTTTGAGGTAATGGGAAAAAAGATGGAAAGCGAAAAGTGGTAAGGTAAAATGAATGGTGAGGTAAATTAAGAGGTAGGGTGTGAGAGAGGGATAGAGAAACATTGAAGATAGAGATGATGTATTGAGATGTGGTTACAAAGAAATAGTTTTTTAGGGATGTTAAGTGGAGAGTGTGGAGTCAGAGGGAGAGGGAGAGGGAGAGCTAAGCGGCACAGAGAGGTATAGTATTGTGAACTGGAGCCATTTAGAGAGGAGTCGCATAGCGACAGATGAGTTTGAAAGAGATTAAGTAGATGGAAAGAAGATACAGGGAGGTGTGATGGAAACAGAGCAGTGGGGTGTAGAGACAGTAACGAAGTAAGGAAAGAGACCGTAGATAGAAGCTTTTAAAAAATGTAATTGCCACAATTTGCGACTGTTAAGGTTAGGTTTGACCCGTTGTCAAATTAGAAAGGAATCTATTTTAAGCATGTTGGCCTTAGCGTGTGACTTCTGGCTGTCTCAGTTACTTTGGGGAGGGGGCGAGAGGGATTCCTTGGTAAGTGGGACTCTAGACAAATGCTCACTTTGCCCATGCTTGCCTGCTTCTGGCATACATGCTGGTAATGATAGACTTCTAGCAGTGTATTGTTCGCAGAAGGCAGGTCTTGGCGGCTGATCCCAATGAGTTTTTTGTCTCATATCTGTGGAAGCACCATCAGGTGAGATCATGCTTTTTATGTGCTGGAATTCAGCCACACTTGCTTATAAACCATCTTTTATCTATGTCTAATACCAAAGGTGACCTTGAACTTTTTAACAGGATAGAAGCTGTCACATTTAGGCAAGAGGAATTCGGTATCAGGTGGGGTCATCAATTTGACCGGCCATACTAGAAAAAGTAAGAAGATTTCCCTCCCCCGTTCTGGGGCCTTGCATCGCCCATTAAGGAGGAGAATGTACATGCTTGTTCTTCTAAGAGACGAGGAAAACCACTAAGCCACAGGACCAAAAGGCCTGCAGTACTAGATGACCCGTTCAACTGTCTACAATCTTGCCGAGAATGCTCCTGCTTCACAGATGCACCTAAAAACATAGCCTAATCCACCAAAGAGGTTGAAAGGGCTTTGGCCATATCTTTCGCTTTAGAGTTTCTTCTTGTCAGCCTCCAGGGTCCAGATCCAAGCACATCTGTACTCTAGGGGGTAACCTGGACCGTTGTTTCAATACCAAAACGTCATGCTAACCTACATTTCTGTAGTAGGGGATCTCTGTGTATAGTCATAATCTAGTGAATAGTCCCACCCATGTGCGTGGACCCAGGAGCAATCAAAAATAATCTCTTAAGGTGTCAAAAAATACAGAACTGCACAGACAATTAAGAGAGAATTTAAAGACAGATAATGCAGCCTATATCCACAGGCTACACTGTCAACTAGAAATTCCTCCAAAAATCCACAAACAGCAAAGCCTGTCCAGATTTCCCTTGCTTTAACAGCAAAAACCCTCTGGAATGATAGAGAGAAAGACCTGGACAGACAAGCCCCATAGGCTGCCATTATGTGGCTCAAAACAGGATACTGTGCCTTTAAGAGAACCTTCCAGAACTTCACAGTATCCCAGAATGCACTGCAGGTCCCTTTTACTTTCAGTTCTTTTTTCCGGGTCCTGCTGAGCAGGAACCTGGAGCATTGAGCTCTCCCTTTTGGGATTTGTTTTTGTGATTTCTCACTTTTTCAAGTGTTTTTTGGTACTTTGTTTAAAGTACTTTGGTTATTTCTTCTTTGGTGTGCTTTTGGGGCAGTCTTTTTGTCGAATATGCCTGCATTATTCGACAAATGCCCGGAATGCCCGGAGTGCTCCAGGAAGAAGGCCAAGACTGACCCACATGAAGTGTGTATCCTCTGCCTTCCCTCCTCTCATAACCCTGATGAGTGTGAGATTTGCCAGGGATTTACCACCAGGACCCTGAGAGACAGAAAGAAGATCAGGCTCCTAGGCATGGAGGAGAGAAGACTGCAAGCACAAGGTGGGCCTGGGCAGGTTCCATCTGCCAGTGCTGAGGCCTCTGGGGGGCTCCCCAGAGGCAGGAAGTCCAGCAAGCGTCCCCATTCTCTGTCGGCGTCGATTGCACCGACTACGGCGTCGAGAGGGATGATTACAGTCTGTTCCCCATCTCCCCAGGGCTCTGGGTCGAAGCGGCGTCGACGTTCAACGTCGAGGGATCTGAACAGACCGCCGTCAAGATCACCGGTGACGGTTTCGTCGTCGTCCTCGTCGGCGTCATCGTCGTCGTCGAGGACTCGACGTCGACGGGTGGCCCGGCGTCGGCGCTCGCCGTCGTGGCGACACCGCCGTTCGCCTTCGGCGAAAAGGAGAAGGTCGTCGTCGAGGGGATCCTCGGCGTCGAGGGGGCGATCGCCGTCGAGGCGCAAGAGATCGCCATCGAGGCACAAGACATCGCCGTCGAGGAAGAGATCGCCGTCGAGGCACAGGAAGCCGTCGAGGCGATGGAGGTCGCCGTCGAGGCAGAAGCGTTCGCCGTCGAGGGACAGGCGTTCGCCTTCGAGGACGCCCAGTTCGACGTCGAGGGGCCGACGCTCGCCGTCGGGTCGCCATTCTTCAACGCAGGAACGGCGCAGAAGGAGTTTGGGCGCCAGGAGTCAGTCTGGCAGGCGTCAAGTGCCTAGGAGAGACTCTCCCACATCCCAGCCTGATAAGGAGGGCGGGTCACCGGGCTCGGTGTACTCCCTTGTGTATACCCCTCCTAAGCCGGGGACAGTGACGCCTCCTCCTCCACCTCCTTTGCCGAGAGGACTTCCTCCGCGGGTCCCTACCCCGCCTCCTCTTCCACCTCTACCACCTCGGCCTCAGCCCCAGCCTCAGCCACAACCTCAGCTGCCGGTTGACAAGCCTCCACCGCTTCCTCCGAGGTCGGTTTCCCTGCCCAGGTACCCGACTCCTCCGAAGGGGACCCCTCGGCCGAGGGGACCACCCAAGCCACAGTCTCCTGTCCTGGTGGAACCGGCAGGGCGACCAAAACCACGGAAGTCGCGATCCCGCTCCGGACGGAGAGGGAGGTCGCGCAGTCGTCACAGATCCTCGACGAGTTCAAGACGGCGCCACAGGAGGCACGGATCACGGTCCCTCACAGGCTCTTCCAGGACAAGGTCCTACTCTCCGACCTTGTCAGACTCCCCGGGGACTAGGGTGTCTCCCGTGGATGACATCAGCACGTTCCAGGATGTTCTCCTGAGGGGTGCAGCGAAATTAGGAATCACGGTGACGGCTCCCACACCTACGACGTCCGTGATCTTTGAGACACTTCACAAGACATTTGTCTTGCCCTCTACTACCGCTCGTGCCAGCGGAGGAGCTGTTCCTTACGCCTGCAGTGACAAGAGCTGCTCCATCCCGTTTGCTGAAGAAGTATAGGGCTCCGGATTCCGACCCGGCTTTTCTAAGGTCTGACCCGGTTCCGGACTCCGTTATAGTGACGGCAGCCAGAAAACAACATTCTACCTCTCCGTCTTCTACCGTGCCTCCGGATAAGGAGAGCCGATGGATCGACTCTAATGGCAGGAAGGCTTGTGGGACGGCGGCTACGGCCATGAAGACCGCTAGCGATACGGCTCTGCTGGGACGGTATGATCGTTCCCTGTGGGAACTCCTGCCACGAGACAAGAGGGAGGATTTCCTAGAAATCCTGAAGGAAGGGATGCTGGTTTCGAACCAGGTTATCAGCGCGGCTGCGGATGGTTCCCTGTTGGCGGCCCATGGTTACTGTCATGGGATCAACCAGCGACGCCATGCTTGGCTCAGGCTCACATCACTCAAGCCGGAGGCCCCGCAGCGAGTGGCTAATCTGCCCTTCTCGGGGGAGACCCTGTTCGGAAAACATGCGGATGATGAGATGGCCCGCATGAAGGCGGAGGCAGAGACTCTGACGGCTGTGGGCTTGGAGAAGCCCAAAGAAAAGAAAGCCTACCGCCCGTTCCAGAGACGGTTCGGGGCGCAGGGCCGAGGGCGAGGACAGGCTTCGGGACAGCAGCAGCAACAACAGCAGCAGTTCCGGAGGTCCTTCCGGAAACGCCAGAAGGGTAGAGGA
Source organism: Lissotriton helveticus (assembly GCF_964261635.1). Taxonomy (NCBI): domain Eukaryota; kingdom Metazoa; phylum Chordata; class Amphibia; order Caudata; family Salamandridae; genus Lissotriton; species Lissotriton helveticus. The sequence continues at coordinate 379,585,290 of NC_136061.1, read as the reverse complement.
GGTCAGCAGTCCTCTACAGCGAACAAGGGTGCGGCAGGGTCTCGACCCTGAGCTGTTACTTCCCCTACATCCGTTACCCGCTCCGGTGGGGGGAAGCGTCCAATTTTTTCTGGCAGAGTGGAGAAAAATTACTCAGGACAAGTGGGTGCTGAATATTGTTTGCAATGGATACAGTCTTCGGTTCACCGGCCCGCCTCCATCGATTCCTCCGGTCAGCTCGCAGTTTCAGCTGCGCAAGCTCCAGGCGGAGGCCGATATCCTGTTGAGGAAAAGGGCGATAGAAGACGTACCTCTGTCTCAAAGAGGAAGAGGTCTGTACTCCCGGTTCTTTCTGGTCCGCAAGAAGGACAAGAACGAGTTCGGCCCATTCTGGATTTGCGACAAGCAAACAAGTGGATTCGCAGAGAAAAGTTTCGCATGCTGTTGTTGCATCAGATTTATCCTCAGCTGCAACAGGGAGACTGGCTGTGTGCCATAGATCTACAGGATGCATACTTCCATGTGCCCATTGCACACAAACACAGGAAGTTCCTGCGATTCCAAGTCGGCGACAATCATTATCAGTACACAGTACTGCCATTCGGATTGAAGTCTGCACCCAGGACATTCTCGAAGTGCATGGCAGTGGTAGCCGCACACCTAAGGAAGAACAAGGTGTTTGTCTACCCGTACCTGGACGATTGGTTGATCAAGGCCTCCTCCTTCTCGGAAGCTCAAGCGCACTTCCGGAAGACGTGCGTTCTCTTGAACAAGCTGGGGTTGCACATCAACATGTCCAAGTCTGTCCCGACTCCGGTCCAGTGCATACAGTACTTGGGAGCCTCCATCAATACGCTGTCAGCAAGCGTGTCTCCTTCGGAGGAGAGACAGTTATCACTCCTTCGGATGGCTCAGGCTCTTATGACCGCTCCATCTACAACAGTGAGGACGGTGTCTTCTCTACTGGGGTCGATGGCCTCTTGTATCTTCCTCACGCCACACGCACGGCTGCACATGAGACCATTGCAGGAGTGCTTGGAGGATCAGTGGGATCAGAGGAAAGGATCTTGGGACGACAAGATACGACTGTCTCTGCATGCTCTTCAGTCTGTGAGGTGTTCAGCGGAGAATCTCCTGAGAGGGGTTCCCTTCCACAAGGACATTCCCAGGCAGACTATTGTGACGGATGCGTCTCTCCACGGCTGGGGGGCGCACTCCGGAGACCTACAGATTCAAGGGACGTGGTCCCAGATGGAGTCCACGTACCACATCAATTTCCTGGAACTCAGAGCTGTTCACTTGGCACTGAAGGCCTTTCTTCCGTCCTTCCGGACCAACTCTTTGCTTGTTCAGACAGACAATACGACCACAATGTATTACCTCAACAAGCAGGGGGGGTCGAGATCGCGCACTCTGTCACAGTAGGCGCAGGCAATCTGGCACTGGCTTTTGGCCAGCAGACTGATCCAGGAAAACCACGAATGGGTCATAAACAATGAAGTACTAGGAGAAGTCTTCGCAAGGTGGGGGACTCCAGACGTAGATCTGTTCGCCACCGCCGAAAACAGCAAATGCCGAGACTTCGCCTCCAGGTACTACCAACCAGGGACGCTGGGGAATGCGCTATGGATCAACTGGTCGAACAGCTTTCTGTACGCTTCTCCACCCATTCCCCTGATTCCGGCGGTGCTCATCAAACTGTCCCAGTCCAGGGCACGGATGATCCTGATTGCTCCGGAATGGCCCAGACAGTGGTGGTTCACGGACCTACTTCACCGGTCGCTCCTTCCTCACATACGGCTGCCGTGCAGGCCGGACCTTCTCACGAAGTTCGGGGGGCAGATGTTGCAACCCAACCTCTCGTCTTTGAGTTTGGCGGCATGGATCCTGAGATAGTGCAATATGGCCATCTGAATCTATCAGAAGATTGCATGGACATAGTGAAGGAGGCTAAGCGACCTTCCACTAGGACTTCTTATGCTTACAAGTGGAAGAGGTTTTGCATCTGGTGCAAGTCAAAGAACTATCACCCAACAACTTGTAAGGAAGATGTCATCCTTCCATATCTTCTACATCTGGCGCAGTCTGGCCTTAATGTTCATTCCATTAAGGTTCATCTGGCTGCTTTGACTGCCTACAGGAAATGCCCTTCACAGACTTCCTTCATTCAGATCCCTGTGATCAAAGACTTTTTGGAAGGCTTGAAGAAAGTGTTCCCTCCTGTCCGGCTTCCTTCGCCTTCATGGGAATTGAATGTGGTGCTGTCCAGATTGATGAAGGAGCCTTTTGAACCTATTCATAAGGCTTCGTTGCAGCACCTATCCTGGAAGGCGGCGTTCCTCGTGGCCATTACATCGGCCCGCAGGGTGAGTGAAATTCAGGCGTTCTATTGCCAAGAACCTTATACTGTATTTCATGCTGCTAAGGTTGTTATGCGTACTCACCCTAAATTTCTTCCTAAAGTTATATCTGACTTTCATGTTAACCAGACCATAACTTTACCTACGTTTTTTCAGAATCCTTCCTCTCCAGCGGAAAGGTCCCTGCATTCCCTGGATGTCAGGAGGGTGTTGAAATTTTATCTGGATAAAACCAAGGATATTCGTAGGTCAGACCAATTGTTTATCAATTATGGATCAGTCAGGACAGGTCTTGCTACCTCTAAACAGTCCATTTCTAGGTGGATTGTGTCCTGTATACAGTTGTGTTACCAAAAAGCTGGTAAGACCTTAGGGGGTAAACCTAAGGCTCATTCCACAAGGGGCAAAGCTGCCACGACTGCTTTGCTCCGTAATGTTCCAATTGCAGAAATCTGCAAGGCGGCCACTTTGGAAGTCGGTCCATACCTTTGCTAAGCATTACTGCCTCGACACTGATGCCAGGGCAGCCGCTCAGGTTGGGCAGGCTTCGCTGCGAAATCTGTTCGCACAGTAGTGGTGTTATTTCTCTTTTCTCCATCGCCGCTTTGGTGTTGGGATGGGCTTGCCATTCTATTCACTAGATTATGGCTATACACAGAGATCCCCTACTACAGAAGGAGTAGTTTCTGTCCTATAACTCCAGTTCTGTAGTAGGGGTATCTCTGTTATAGTCATAAGCGCCCGCCCTCCTCCCCGGTGGAGAGAGATATTCATGTAAGGAATGCTACAGGTCTGGCGTGTTACGCCTTCAAAAAGAACTAAAAGTAAAAGGGACCTGCAGTGCATTCTGGCATATTGTGAAGTTCTGGAAGGTTCTCTTAAAGGCACAGTATCCTGTTTTGAGCCACATAATGGCAGCCTATGGGGCTTGTCTGTCCAGGTCTTTCTCTCTATCATTCCAGCGGGTTTTTTCTGTTAAAGCAAGGGAAATCTGGACAGGCTTTGCTGTTTGTGGATATTTGGTGGAATTTCTAGTTGAAGTACTGGACAGTGTAGCCTGTGGATATAGGCTGCATTATCTGTCTTTAAATTCTCTCTTAAGTATATTGCAGTTCTGCATTTTTTGACACCTTAAGAGATTATTTTTTATTGCTCCAGGGTCCACACACATGGGCGAGACTATTCACTAGATTATGACTATAACAGAGATACCCCTACTACAGAACTGGAGTTACAGGACAGAAACTACTCCTTACTTAATTTACATTTTAAAACAGCAGAGACCCAGCGCTTCCTGATCAAAATTAGCCCCTTAATTGGTACCAGCTTCTGCTTCCGATGTTTCTTCCTTCTCACCTTTGAAGAAAAACCCCAATAAAGACAAAAGGTAGAAACGAGATGTCGGTAATGCTGCCTTTAGGTCTCAAGTGGAGCCAGGACCTCCAGCTGAAATTAATTCACTGAGACATGAGGAATGTTTCACACCAGGAGGTAGTGGGGGGGATCTTGAAATCATATAGAAGTCTGCTACTAGAAACCCTGGAGAATGTCAGATATCTTATAGTCACCAAACGGCAATGAAATCTGCACAGAACTTTTAGACCCGTATCCTGTTCTCAGTGAAGAGGATGCAGTTGGAACTGCATACTGGGGTGATAAACCTGAAGATAGGCTTGGAACAAGGCAAATCTGTGATTTCTTTGCTTTATTTTTTAAAGTGAGCAATGAAAAAAGAGACATTGGAAAGAAAAGTTTGAAGGACATCAGGAAAATAGGGGCAACCACCTCCACGAAGGATTACTTGATCCAGAGCAACACTATCTACATAGTGACCCATGTGGTAACTAGCGGACTGTGCATCCTCCTACAAGAACGTTCAGAGGATTACATTTCCTTCTCTAACCTGAGAGCTATTTTTCACCACTACTCTTTAAACAGTTTTACAAGATGCTAAAAGTATTTGTTTGGTTACAGCAAAAGAAATTCATCAACTACAGGAGGAGCTGCGGTAGAGGTCCACTACTATAGTCTTATAACCCACTGCCGAGGGCTCTCCCGGTTTTAAAGACACTGAACCTGATAGGCCTGTGCCACAGACAAAGACTTATAACGAGGGAAAGGGTTCTTAACATTTGTTGTAGCCCAAGGCAGAAGGGCTTTTAGGCTGTTAGAACACTGCTTGTAGGGTAGAATGTTCTAAATTAAAAAGAGAGAAACACGGGAAAAGCCTTGGGACCCAATGGTATACCTGTAGAACTCTACAAGAAAGCAACAACTCAGCTCATACCACACCTGCTCTATATATACAAAGATAGTTTAGAGAAGGGGGAGTTGCCAAGGGATCAGCGCCTGGCGACAATAGTTGCAATACATAAGCCGGGCAAACCACCGCAGGAATGCATGTCTTACAGGCCGATTTCCTTGATAAATGCAGAAGCCAAAATACTCGCTAAAGCACTGGCCAATGGGCTCCAACCGTATCTCCCAAAACTGATCCACCCGGGCCAATCCGGATTTATGCCGAACTAAAACACAGCGCTTAATCCAAGGAGATTACATAGTGTCATGGCTCGCAGGACTACTATTGAGGTGGACACAGTTATTCTGTCCCTTGATGCCCGTATGGCTTTCGACTTTGTCGAGTGGCCATATCTCTTTGCGGTCCTTCGCCACTCGGGATTCAGCCCAAAGTTCTGCGCGTGGGTGCAGCTACTGTACACAAATCCCCTGGCGCAGGTTGTAGTGAATGGTTGCATCTCGGCAGACTTGCCTCTGGGCTGAGAGACTAGACAGGGTTGTCCCCTGTCACCGCTCCTCTTTGCGTTGGTACTGGAACCATTGGCGGCATGGATACGACAGGATCCGGTTATCTGTGGTTTGAAATGGACGGTGGGATGGGAAGACCGCATTTCGCTATATGCGGATGATATACTATTATATCTGGCATCCCCTGCACGCTCTATTAATAGCCTATTGGATATATGCGTGGCATATGTGTGGGTCTCAGGTTACACTATAAATTGGGCAAAATCGCTCCTCTATGTACTTCACGGTCCCCCGCCGAGGCTCCCGCGTAACTGCGAAATACAGATTACAGCCAATGGATTCAAGTATCTAGGCATATATATATAACGCATCAATACATGCAGTTTATCGCAGAAAACCTCACGCAGCTCCTGGCACGATTCCGCCGTGATGTCAAACACTGGCGATCACTACCGGTCACGCTACTGGGAAGGGCAGCCCTCTTTAAGATGAAGGCGCTTCACAGATTTCTATATGTCTTACAGGATATGCTGTTTCTGGTTTCCCCCGCATACTTTGCAGCAATAAATGACGACTTTATCAATCTGCTGTGGGACGGTAGGTCTGCCCGTATGGCCGTACATAAACTAGTGAGGGGATGCTATGACGGTTGCATTGCCCTCCCCAATATAAAAATATATCACTGGGCGTCGCAGCTCACTGTAATAAATCAATGGCTTCCTGCACCTCAAGACGAACCTGCGTTCTGCATGGATAGACAACTCCTAGAAGCCGAAGGGATTATGGGGGGCACTATACAATAAATCTAGGTGGATGGCTCTCACAAGTCCACCGGCCTACACCGTCCGAGTCTGGTTTGAGGCACAACGAACCATGGAATGGGAAGGGGTCATAACGCGGGCCATGCCACTATTGGAAACCCGTTGATTAGACAAACTGAGTAATACCATGGGATTCAGACAGTGGGATCTAATAGGCATCTCAAAGGTGGGAGATATATGGAAGAAAGGTGAGGTTTTCCCATTTGCCCAGTTACAGTTACAGACCACTTAAGGGCTGGCAAAGACGGAAACTTTCCGATGCATGCAGATTAGACATGCACTCATGGGAGTAATTCCACCCTCACACAACTACCAGAGGCCTCACAGCTAGACTACAGGCTTCTAACAGACCACTTGAGTAAAAAAGCCATTTTCCAAACCTACTGGAAAATAATAAAGAAACAGCCGCACCCCAGCGCCAGCCCTTAAAGTACGATGGGAGACTGAGATGGGAACACTGGGCGAAACAGACTGGCAGGAGGCAATCGTGTCCCCAAAAGAGGTAGCGATTCCTTCAAAACTAAAACTGATAAAATGGAAAAATTTGCACCGCACTTACTATACGCGAACACTTTTGCATAAATTAGGCACTACGGACACACAGCTCTGCCTCAGACAATGTGGCGCATCAGGCACATTCTGGCACAAGATCTGGCACTGCCTGAAAATCACACCTTATTAGGAGGCGGTTATGGATACAATTTCGAAGGTCACTGGAGGTATGGTACCGCCGGAACCAAAAAGTGTCTACTTAACATCTGGGAACCTACGGACCTCAATCATACGACTCAAGACTGGGCGACAATAGGTATGGCATTGGCAAAGAGGAATATAGCTCAGCACTGGGAATCGAGAAAGACTCCTAGCCATCGACAATGCTGTTGTGACATGGACAATGTAATGATAATAGAGAAATCAGTCTATGTCCACAGGGTATGCCCCAAGACATGGACTCGGGTATGGGGCAGGTGGCATGCTTTCTGAGGTAATATTTGTGAGCCAGAATAAAAATTGTGAGGGAGGGTCTAGGGGACAATATTTATAGACCGAATTTGCTCCACACCCCTAAACACAGACTTATCTAACTACGGGGAGGAAATTGGTCTGTTTGGTGAGACAAAGAAACCTCAAATGCTAAGGAATACCCAGTTCACCAGTCTTACATAGCTTGCCCAATGCTTGGCTTGAGAAAAGTCTCCTTCAGCCCACCCATTTGGTGGAACTTCGTCATCTGGAGAGCTAAGAGAGAAGGGTCAGATGTAGCCAATGTTGCTCCAAGGCTAACATACTCAGGTACTAGACCTCATACTCTCAGAGAATCTCAGCCGCTATGGTTGTTCAAGGTATGAGGAAACTGATGGAGTGCAGTGCAAGTGATGAACGTGTGTGAAATAAAAATGACTAGAAGGACAAAAAATATGTTTATTGAAGATTGTCCTAATGCCATGTGATAAAAGCCACCTGATAGTTTGGATAGTTTGGAATAAATTTACTATCTATTGGCAACAAGTGAGGTCGACATGTTTCAGCCGTACAGCTAACTAGCTCGGCTTTCTTCAGGACCTTATAGACATTATGTGCTACTGCTGAAAAAAAACCCTTGGTGAAAAATTGTGTAAATCATCCAATTTATTCATCAGAGAAAATAGATCAGTGGTATCTTACCACCCTACCAGACATGTATCCCATGTATATGTAGTTTGAGAGCTATTTCTTCATTCCTAAAAGAAAAGGAATCTATGTCAAAAAGCAAATAAAGCTTGTAATGGCGAACAAAACATATACTCAAAACATAGAGGTAAATCAAGTCACTTTCTGTGCGAGTAAGCCTCACCTCACCCGGCAACTGCTCGGTGTCTGAGGCCCTGCTCTATTTGTAAGAGAAAACAAGGGGACAAGGGGTGATCACATCATCCGTCTCCTGCACTTTTGTTATACTCTAAAATTAAATAAATAAAACCTAAATCGAAAATGATTATAGACCATGACATTCAACACCATTGGTGGGTGCAGATAGGCATCAAATGAAGTAGTTACTCAGTTTGTAGAACGTAAACAGAGTTTACTCTAATTTATTATTTGTAAATTATTATGTCCACTTATACGTATAGACTCAGTCAGGTTTGGGCGAATAGGCCTTTGTTGGTTTAACCTTTCACAGATGATTCAGTCAGCCCATATTGCACAATGAAGGGTCTGTCATGTTGTTATATATAACTTGTTGCTAGACCCATAGCTAGAGTTATTGTGCTATACCTGATTTAATAATTCTAGGCGCCGGCAGTAGAACCCAAAACTCGAGTTAATATACTGCACCCATGTTGGTAATTATGACCACCGCTACCATCATAGAAATGCCTCAAGGATAGGGCAATAAATGGAACCCAAACCAACAAAACAGAACATAACCAACCAGCCTGTCTAGACTCACCTATCCGTCGGTACCTCTTCGCAGTCTGCGAGCAGTGTGGGAGGTACCGAGGATGGTTTCTGATCCCTTCTTATAGCGGAGCTGATTGGCTTGATAAGACATAGTTAACTAATTACCCAAACAGGGACCGCGTTGGTAAGTTCTAAAACCGGCGTTCTTATCACACGTGCTATCATTGGAGCAAGCGCGGGCCTCGGGTCACATTCAAATACTATCTTGTGTTTGTGTTTACTTACAATGCGCATGTACCCGAATATCACGCCGCTCTTAGGGGAGTAACTTACTGCGTCCTACCCAGATGCTGTATATGCGCATATCGAGTCCTCGTCGACAGCGCGCATGCGTGTGTGTTGCAAGCCGTGGAATTGCCGCCCTAAGTGCGCTGGGGATGCCCAGACGTGGGTCCCAGGCACTCCACACCACTTGGAGTCAAGCTAGCCGGGCTGAAGAGAGGTGTTACCTCGAAACCGGTCCGGTCCTCGGATGCTTGATTCCGTTCTGGGAAGGACATGGCTTTTGTAGTTCGGACTGGACTGTTCCCATGGGGCAACAGGGTCAGAGCTGATTTGCATATCGCCATTGTCTAACCCAGGGTGGTGTGGAGTGCAAAAAAACGATGGATTTGGGCCCAGATCTTTTGACTGGGGGAGTGTGTGACATTGATCCACATTCAGTCCATCACTTGTTGTTTTTGCAATTGCCGCCCTAAGTGCGCTGGGGATGCCCAGACGTGGGTCCCAGGCACTCCACACCACTTGGAGTCAAGCTAGCCGGGCTGAAGAGAGGTGTTACCTCGAAACCGGTCCGGTCCTCGGATGCTTGATTCCGTTCTGGGAAGGACATGGCTTTTGTAGTTCGGACTGGACTGTTCCCATGGGGCAACAGGGTCAGAGCTGATTTGCATATCGCCATTGTCTAACCCAGGGTGGTGTGGAGTGCAAAAAAACGATGGATTTGGGCCCAGATCTTTTGACTGGGGGAGTGTGTGACATTGATCCACATTCAGTCCATCACTTGTTGTTTTTGCAATTGCCGCCCTAAGTGCGCTGGGGATGCCCAGACGTGGGTCCCAGGCACTCCACACCACTTGGAGTCAAGCTAGCCGGGCTGAAGAGAGGTGTTACCTCGAAACCGGTCCGGTCCTCGGATGCTTGATTCCGTTCTGGGAAGGACATGGCTTTTGTAGTTCGGACTGGACTGTTCCCATGGGGCAACAGGGTCAGAGCTGATTTGCATATCGCCATTGTCTAACCCAGGGTGGTGTGGAGTGCAAAAAAACGATGGATTTGGGCCCAGATCTTTTGACTGGGGGAGTGTGTGACATTGATCCACATTCAGTCCATCACTTGTTGTTTTTGCAAGCCGTGGAATGGCAGCGGCAATACAAGTCGCAAAATTTGTACGGAGTATATTAAAGATATTTACGAAGAGAACTCAGACTTGATGTATCTGTCTGCTGGCCCCTCTTCTCATGACAATAATCGTCAAATACCTATAACAGATAACAGACCTAGTATGTTTCATACCACATCTTCTCTGATTTAATGGATAAGAGTGCACTAATATAGTGTAAGGGTTGCGAAATTCTGTAAGTTCATGGTAACTTCTGTAAAAGCTCTAGGTTGTAGACACTTGATTAAGATTAAATATACGCGTGTATCTGAATTTATTTTATCTAGCAATCTCACCAAACCATATCTAACTGTGTAGTAAGGGAATGTCGCTAGAACTAGTTCGCTTCAATTAGCCACACTATCTACTCCGGTGTCTATCAGTGGAGGAAGCTGATGATGAATGTTAAGCCCATAATAGTGTCAAGTTATACATAAATGTTCCTTAATATGATGTTTGATAGGTGTTTGGTAGATTACAACGCTTATAGCATATTTTCTGCAGCCACAGGGATAGTGGCCACGTACCGTGCGGAACCCCCAGAGAGTGTTGGAATATTAGTTCGTAGAGCATGGAAGAGAGCTTCTAATATCAATCGAGATGCCTTACTTGACCACAATACGACCAAACCTGCAACCAACAGACTCACGTTTGTGAATACCTTTTGTACACTGTCTAACAAAGTTCAGAAGACAGTACGCAGACACTGGCGTATTTTAAACATTGCCACAGAGAATATTCCGTTACCGTTGTTTGCATTTAACAGAGGCCCAAGACTGCGAGACAGCCTTGTACACACTCGACCCAGGCCACAGTCAAAACAAGATTCCAACACTCTCTGGGGGCTCCCCCCCGGTACGTGGCTACTATCCCTGTGGCTCATGTAGCATCTGCCCACAGACTGTCAAAGCGGAATCTGTGGACATTGGGACTGACCGTCCATGAATTCTGCGAAATCACACAAATTGCAATACAGATCGCGTGATCTACATGATCACTTGCCCGTGTTCACTGAGGTACGTTTGCCACACTATTCGCAAAATTAAGCTACGAATCAGTGAGCACAAAAGTACCATACGCTGTAACAAGCAATCAACACGCATGACCAATCACTTTCTGAGTGTAAAACATCAAGCAGACGACATGAAGTGGGTGATCCTTGAACACCCTATGATTCCCAAACATGTGACTGACATGTCGAGATTCTTATTTGTCAGGGAACAAAAGTGTATTTTTAAACTCAGAACAGATACAGAAGGCCTGAACGACACCATTCCGTGGGTTCAGATCAGACCTACTTATGATATACGAAACAGTTGCCAGACCGGATGTCAGCTCTAGTTAAAATAATTTTGCACATTGATAACCACTGTTTACCCTACTGGTACGCCATTACGAACACACTTACAACCGCATCTCATCGGATGATATAGTGCGGGCATACAATAAAGATTTATACGAGGCGAGACTCTTCTAGGTCCAATTCAGCTGCAGAAAATATGCTATAAGCGTTGTAATCTACAAAACACCTATCAAACATCATATTAAGGAACATTTATGTATAACTTGACACTATTATGGACTTAACATTCATCATCAGCTTCCTCCACTGATAGACACCGGAGTTGATAGTGTGGCTACATGAAGCGAACTAGTTCTAGCGACATCCCCTTACTACACAGTTAGATATGGTTTGGTGAGATTGCTAGATACAATAAATTCAGATACACGCGTATATTTAATCTTAATCAAGTGTCTACAATCTAGAGCTTTTACAGAAGTTACCATGAACTTACAGAATTTCGCAACCCTTACACTATATTAGTGCACTCTTATCCATTAAATCAAAGAAGATGTGGTATGAAACATACTAGGTCTGTTATCTATTATAGGTATTTGACGATTATTGTCATGAGAAGAGGGGCCAGCAGACAGATACATCAAGTCTGAGTTCTCTTCGTAAATATCTTTAATATACTCCGTACAAATTTTGCGACTTGTACTGCCGCTGCCATTCCACAGCTTGCAACACACACGCATGCGCGCTACCCGATGAGGCCTCAAAACGCGCATGCGCGCAAATACAGCGTCTGGGTAGGACGCAGTAAGTTACTCCCCTAAGAGCGGCGTGATATTCGGACACATGCGCGTTGTAAGTTAACACAAACACAAGATAGTGTTTGAATGTGACGCGGGGCCCGCGCTTGCTCCAATGATAGCACGTGTGATAAGAACGCCGGTTTTGGAACATAACAACGCGTCCCTGTTTGGGTAATTAGTTAACTATGTCTTATCAAGCCAATCAGCTCCGCTATAAGAAGGGATCAGAAACCATCCTCAGTACCTCCCACACTGCTCGCAGACTGCGAAGAGGTACCAACGGGTAGGTGAGTCTAGACAGGCTGGTTGGTTCTGTTCTGTTTTGTTGGTTCGGGTTCCATTTATTGCCCTATCCTTGAGGCATTTTTATGATGGTAGCAGTGCTCATAATTACCAACATGTGTACAGTATATTTACTCGAGTTTTGGGTTCTACTGCCGGCGCCTAGAATTATTAAATCAGGTATAGCACAATTACTCTAGCTATGGGTCTAGCAACAAGTTATATATAACAACATGACAGACCCTTCATTGTGCAATATGGGCTGACTGAATCATCTGTGGAAGGTTAAACCAACAAAGGCCTATTCGCCCAAACCTGACTCAGTCTATACGTATAAGTGGACATAATAATTTACAAATAATAAATTAGAGTAAACTCTGTTTACGTTCTACAAACTGAGTAACTACTTCATTTGATGCCTATCTGCACCCGCCAATGGTGTTGAATGTCATGGTCCATGGTCATTTTCGATTTAGGTTTTATTTATTTGATTTTAGAGTATAACAAAAGTACAGGAGACGGATGATGTGATCACCCCTTGTCCCCCTGTTTTCTCTTACAAATAGAGCAGGGCCTCAGACACCGAGCAGTTGCCGGGTGAGGTGAGGCTTACTCGCACAGAAAGCTGGGTGAGTATTTACTAACTGTCAAACCAAAATTGCCCAATTTGAAATATGTGATGAATGGGCATAGTAGAATACGGTGTATTATTGACAAGTGACTTGATTTACCTCTATGCTTTGAGTATATGTTTTGTTCGCCATTACAAGCTTTATTTGCCGTTTGACATAGATTCCTTTTCTTTTAGGAATGAAGAAATAGCTCTCAAACTACATATACATGGGATACATGTCTGGTAGGGTGGTAAGATACCACTGATCTATTTTTTTTATGAATAATTTGGATGATTTACACAATTTTTCACCAAGGTTTTTTTTTCAGCAGTAGCACATAATGTCTATAAGGTCCTGAAGAAAGCCGAGCTAGTTAGCTGTACGGCTGAAACATGTTGACCTCACTTTTTGACAATAGATTGTAAATTTATTCCAAACTATCAGGCGGCTTTTATCACATGGCATTAGGACAATCTTCAATAAACATATTTTTTGTCCTTCTAGTCATTTTTATTTCACACACGTTCATCACTTGCACTGCACTCTATCAGTTTCCTCATACATTGAACAACCATAGCGGCTGAGATTCTCTGAGAGTATGAGGTCTAGTACCTGAGTATGTTAGCCTTGGAGCAACATTGGCTACATCTGACCCTTCTCTCTTAGCTCTCCAGATGACGAAGTTCCGCCAAATGGGTGGGCTGATGGAGACTTTTCTCAAGCCAAGCATTGGGCAAGCTATGTAAGACTGGTGAACTGGGTATTCCTTAGCATTTGAGGTTTCTTTGTCACACCAAACAGACCAATTTCCTCCCCGTAGTTAGATAAATATTTGTGAGCCCCCACAAGAGGAATCATTGTCAGATGTCAGTGACTTTCTTGGATTCCAGTCCCGGTTTTCGTGTGAGCACCAGAGAGAGCGCGGAGAGAGCAGCAGGCAGCGGAGGCGACGGAGGCAGCGGGGGAGACGCTTGCTGCAATCACCGCGATTGCCACAAGCCGCCAAATCGCCGCTTGTGTATAGAGCCAGCCAGCCAGCTTGGGTACAGAGCCGGTGTACCGCAGTTTATGAACCGAGCCCCGGCAAGAGAGCACAAAAGTGTGGGGGAGAGCGGGCAGTGAACTGCAGCTTGAGTATTTGACCTCCAGGCGCGAGAGGGCACAAGAGAACGGGAGAGCAGGCAGCAGAGGTGGAGGAGGCAGCGGGGAGCCGAGTGCCACAAGCCGCAAGCAGCAAGGAATCGCTGCCTGAGTATTGGAAGCCACTCGGAGAGGCGAATCGGAAGGAAAAGCTGCTTGATAGTACTTTGACAACCAGGCACTGCGGTTGCTGGGGGCGCCGCTGGAAGCTCAGCCGAAATGGGGCTGAGACCCGACCGCTCTCATACACCTCGAGTTTCACTTCCAAGGTGAGTGAGTCGAGGTGGGATTAAAGGCTACACTGTGGAGGGGTGCGAGGGATGTCTATTTAACCATCCAGCAGCCACAAGTAGCAAACTAAACAGGCAAAAGCTGCAAATGCGGCGAAGACTAATCCCCCAATAACACCAAAACGTCACCAAAGTGGGAGAAACAGGGACTACATAGTAGTACTAGCAGCAGTAGAAGCAAAAGCCATTAATTTCAATTTTTAAGCAGCAAGAGCTGTGAATAAAGGAGCAGTGAGTACCAGCAGGGACAGAAGAGTCTCCGGTTGAATAACGGGCAGGAGCCAACAAATCTCTTAGAGGCGAACAGGCACATTCTGTAACCAGGCAATTTATTTCTTATACATATATGCTAATCGCCGGCTGGTAGAGGCGGAAGTGCCAGCAGGCTGAACATACAGTCAGTGGAAATCAGGGGATTAGGGCTGCGTGGAATAGGAAGTTTTTTCCCCCTCTCTGATTAAAGCTGGGTTATAACTCCACGCAGAACAGATTATCCGCAAGTGAGAAAAATACTTAAAAAAAAAAAAAATCTAAATTGAAAGTAAAATGAGGTCTGGGAGATCCAGAAGACAATTGACACAAAAACCGGTAAAGCAAGGTGGAAAGAAAGCAAAGGAATGCGATGACTCACCTGAAAAAATTCAAGAAAAAACAAGCCCCTTAATTCCTTTACAATATTCAATATTCAGAAAACCGGCTACCAACTGAAAATTCATGTTTTTAAAAGATCCCACGACAGCCATTTTCTCAGAAACAGGCCAACTGGAGGGCCATCCGAACCCATTAACACCGCAAAAAAATCATATAAGATCCGAGAATAACCACTTGGAGAGCAAAGAAACACGGAATAATAGTCAGTTAGTTATCCAAGCTCAAGTTCACGCTACAGACTTCATTGACTACTCATATTCAACACCAAAATCAGCACTAAAGTTAACACCATTCAAACAAATGCCAGAAGAGATACATTTGGAAATTTCGGATACCCTCAAATCTGCAAGGATTACACAGAACAATTCATGGTTACACTCAATTTCATTAACAAACAATACGGATCTCCTGCAGGCTCTGGAAGTAGAAAATACAAATGTCCTAGAAAATAGAAAGAGTAAAGAAGCAATAGAAAAAAGGATAGCGCCCACGCATCCGATTATCGAAATATCAAGTACACTGAAGCATCCAATCCAATCTCAGAGTCTAATAAATCATAATACAAAAAAAGCTGTGCAAGAACAGTCGGTGCTGCTTCATCAAAGTACTAACACAACAATTCTGACACAGAATAACATCCTAACAGCAGATAAAGTTGTGGAACAAGGAAACAATTATGATAATAGTAGAGATACGCCCGCAGCGGAAATAAAAGGAGGGAATCAGCAATCAGCATACTCATCACTACTTAAAGTGCTGGAAACCACAATAACAGTCCTTAATATGCAATCGGATAAACTAGATACACAGATCGATCTAATGAATATTGTAGCCTCATATATCGTAGGAATTAACACGAAACTGGAAACACTAGCTGATCTAACAATGAAAGACCGAGAAATAAAAACGGTAACAAGCAAGGATTGTGTATGTGGCCCAATAATTGATAAGCTAAGCAACGTTCCAGCGATCTTTACAAGTATTCTAAATGATAGGAAAAAGATTAATGATGCGGAGGGAACAACAAACTGTCTAACAAAAATCTTAGAATCAAACCCACAAAGCTATATCACCGGTGACACAAAAGCACCGACCACGGCAGAAACTCCAATGATTTGTATTAATATCGAAAGTCCCAAATATAATAAGGGTAACTCTGGGAATGATACACCAAAGATGAGCAGCGATGGACTTCGGATCATAGCAGAAAATGCATTCCATGTAAACGGTGAACAGCCGCTACAAGAAGGCCAAGGCAAGATAGAGAAAGGCTGGCTAAACAAGAGACAGAGAAAAAGAGCAAGGAAATCCAGAAAGAATAATTCCAACGTAACACAAGAAATGAGCACCAGTAGGAAATGGTTCCCTATCTTTGAAACCAAAAAAGTCCACATAGATCCAGAGACGCAAGGTATACAAATAGATCAAAGAGCTATAGTAGAGGAAGAGTCTCAACAAGGAGATCTTACCCAATGGACATCATTAAGTCATAGTATACAAACAGATGAATCATGTAATATGATGCAGATAAATCAACATCAAATCTTATGTGTATCAAAACGAACCATCGCAAAGCGAACAACCACTAGCAGGAATAAGCGGGCTCAAACAACGGGTAGCTCTGAGATGGAGCAAAGATATCTCACACATGAGATGGAAAAAAAGGAAAATTATACAAACAGAATCAATAATCCAGTAGGGGATCTCTCAGGAAAGAAACAAAGAGAGACAGTAGAACAGACTCAAGAGAAACGACCTCTGGGTTGCAGGAGTAATGCCGTGGAAAGAAAAGGCATCATAGAACCGGAGCGAAGACATTTCCCAAAAAAAGAGGTGTTGAAGGAAAAATTGAGAATTAAAATCAACACACAAAATGGAGATAGATATCAAATAGTAACCAAAGGGAAGTATCAGGCCCAATGAATCAATCAACTGATGATCAGAATAACCCAGTGCAAATAAAGGGCATTACTGAGAAGGAGCACATAACACCTTCGGTAGAAGATGTACCCAAGGAAAATATTATAATTAAAATCAACAAGTGGGCAGGCGATAGACATGGAACCAGCCAAAGAGAGGTACTTCAACGCGCAGAACCAAGAGTCAAACATCCGAGCAATAATGGAGAAAATAGTTATAACAAACAGACCATATTGACCCCCCATTATATTTCTCAGGAGCAACAAGACCTCCTCAAAAGAGGGAATTTATTAAAACTAATAGCCGAAATCCCTACCTTAGAGCATTTGACCACCTCTGATCTGTTGTCAATTGAATTTCTCGAGAAAGAAGAGAATAGTAGTATGGAAAAAACATTTTCAACTTGGAAAAACGAAGACATTGTAGCGCTAATAATGAATGCCAGACAACAGTTTGAAAGTTGGGGTATCACAATGACAAGACCAATAAAGAGACGATATCCCTCACCCCTACTAACTGAGCCAAAGATTCAAAAAACAGAACAACAGAACATACCTGCATATTCAGTACTCCATAACGCAAGAGGAAAAACATACCCAGCCAAAGACGCCACAGAGAGTCCAATTATACAACAAGATGGTAACAAATGGAATTGGATGGCCACAGCCTTAAATGTTCAGAATAGGGAATGACTTGCCACAAACGGAAAAAGCACCTCCAATAGTACCATAACATTTTTATCGTGGAACATTGCCGGTGCCAAAAAGGAATTAGAGGAAGAGACAGCCCCAGCATATTGGGAGCAATATGACAGCATCACCCTGCAAGAAACATGTATGATGGAGTGTAAGGATGTTGCCAACTGTA
The DNA here is from genome assembly GCF_964261635.1 of Lissotriton helveticus. Classification (NCBI taxonomy): domain Eukaryota; kingdom Metazoa; phylum Chordata; class Amphibia; order Caudata; family Salamandridae; genus Lissotriton; species Lissotriton helveticus. The sequence goes on along the minus strand of NC_136061.1, from coordinate 379,567,677 downwards.
CACTCCACCAAGTAAAGGCAACCAGAACACATAATTATGGTAGGCCGAAGGGTGGCTTAGCAACTTGTATATCAACCGCGCTAAATATTCATACAGAACAATTACAGAGTACGACAACGGATCAACAAGTAATTAAAATGGTACAGGGGCATAAAAATCAGACAACAGTAATTTTAATTAATCTCTACATTCATCCAAATGTAAGGAAAAAAAGGCACAATTCAAAACACTAATGTCACTAGTCGCCTCAATAAGGTTTGACAACCCAGAATGGGAGATAATAATAACTGGTGATTTTAATTCATATCTAATCCATACATCAGATGATGACGATCAGCTGATAGCAGACAACGATCAATGGTCAGTTCCTCCACAAGCATCCACACTAATAAAGAGACAGGACTTAAAAGGGCAACAGGTGGTCCAAACACTAGAACATTTAGGCCTTTGAGTCCTAAATGGCAGAACAAAAGAGGACACTCCTCCGCGGTGGACCTATCAGGGCGTTCACGGGCAGTCAATTCTAGCTTATACAATAACAACGCTTCCTTTACTTGCGCGCGTGACGAAATATAAGATCAAATATTCCACGCGAAGTGATCATGCATATCAGGTATTTGATTTGGAAATAGGTTATCAAAATACCTTGCAGCGCACGCTGAGTTGGGACAGTTGGCCACAACAAACCTCAAAAGAATTTGATAGTCAGCAGAAACCCTACCTGAACTATCAACATTAGCAAAAGAAATAGTCGAAGCCCAGAATACAGAAGGCAAAAACATGGTAGAGTGCTGGTCTATCTTTGCGTAAACACTATTGCTTCAGGCTCCAAAAAATTAATTATGCACAGACTAGCAGGCTTCAGCCCAAAACAAATATGTCTAGGAAAGCCTATTTGTTAAGAAAACAACTGAGAAAGTTAGGGCCATATATATAATAGTTCCGTTTTGCGAATTCTAAATAGCGATTTTTAAGGAATCGCTATTTAGAAATCGCAAAATGGTATGTATGTAGGAAATCGCTTCTTTTTAGCAATTCCTTAACATTCCTAAATTGCGATTAGCAAATTGCTAGTCGCAAATTTCCCATTCATTTCTATGGGCCAGGAGGCCCATAGGAATGAAGGGGAAATTTGCGATTAGCAATTTGCTAATCGCAAATTGTGAATATTTTCAAGGGTGCAGGGATGTCTCAAGAACACCCTGCTGCACCCCTGAAAATGACATGTGGGGGCATATGGCGCACATACATGCCCTAAGGGCATGTATGAGCGTCATATGGCACCTTTGGTTTTTTTTTAAATTGCTTTTTTAAAAGAATTCGCAACTTACCACCAACTAGAAGTTGGTGGTAATTTGCGAATCCCTATGGGCATTTTTGAATAATTTTTTCTTTGATACATTGCATTTAAGGAATCGCAAAATTTTGCGATTTCTTAAGTGCAATCGCAAAATAAGGAATAGCAAATTTTGCGATTCCTTATTTTGCAGCAAAAATGTTTCATACATACCATTTAGCAAATTAGCATTCGCAAAGGCCGAAATTCTGCGAATTTCGGCCTTTGTGAATGCGAATTTGCTTGATACATATGGCCCATGGTGAGGAAAAACAATACACAGAAAATCCCAAAACATACATGGCAGGACATAAAGATCGCCAAGAGGCAGTATAAAATACAAATCAGGAAGGATCATAGAGTACAACAGGTAAGCCTCTGGACGAAATTACTTTTTAGTGCCAAACAAGCAAACAATAGGCTGTTCTGGGAATTAGTCAATAATTTGACAAGAGCAAAAAAAGTGATCAACAACGCCTCGGTATCAGAGAATGCATGGGCACTCCATCTAAGTAAAGTATTTGAAGATCATATAACAACCACAAATAAGTCAATTACTGTGAGCAGCAAGGCCTTAACGAAATTACTTACAGGGAAGAATCCTCCAGGATCGTTAGATCGTGGCATCACCATAGCCCAGGAATGTCAATGCCATGCATTAGAAGATATTGCAAGAATAATAAAAAAGGGTCGCAATGATGGCGCCCCAGGTCCAAATGGCATCCCTCAGGTCACATTCAGGACGGATCCAGACTACTGGGCAAAATCGCTGCAAGGTCTTTATAACGAAATCACCTTAACAAATTCCCTTCCTACAAGCTGGAAGGGGTCAATCATTAATCCGATCTACAAGGGAGGAGACAGGGCAGATCCGGCAAATTACCGATTAATTGCATTCATGGACGTGGAAGCGAAATATTTTGCCACCCTAATCCTGGAGGACCTGGTGGAATGGTCTAATACAAATGGCCTGATTCCAGTAAACCAAACTGGATTTCGTAAAGGTTGTGGCACCACAACAAATATTTTAGCCCTTGCTATAATAGCCGATAAAGGCAAACGCCAACGAAGACCACTACACGTGTGTTTTATAGACTTTAAATCGGCATTTGATCGAGTGAATCGCGGGCTACTTTGGACCAAACACCATAACCTGGGGCTTCCGGAAACAATATTACGTCCCATTATTCAACTCTACACGCATACTTGGGTCCGTGTAAAAATTGCAAATGGTATAAATTATCCCAAAAAATACCAACTGAGATTGGATTAAAACAAGGCTGTGTATTAGCCCCCCATTTATTCAACCTTTTTATGGCCGACCTCTCACCTCTATTGGATCAAGCAAATGCCCACCCGCCGCATCTGGGAAGTTTAGCCTTACCCGAGTGGGTCTACAAAGAGCACTTAATGAACTATTGATGCTTGCCAATACTAACGCACTGGAGATTAACGAGACTAAAACAAAAACTATGTAGTTCACGAACTGCACACGGCATCAGTATCATTTTAAATTAGGAGAAAAGTGCCTTGGAATCGTAAATACCTATAAGTACTTGGGGGTATACATCGACAAAAGTCTGAATTTTCAATCTCAGAAACAATATCTTGAAAAAAAAGGAAACGGAAATATCTATGCCTTCTGTGCCATCGCTAAGAAGCTATATGGCCCCTCATTCACGCCACTAATCTCTGTGATGGCCGCAAAGTTACTACCATCAATCACGTATGGAAGCATAGCATTAAACGGAAAAGATGGTAAAATCTTAGACTCATTACATAATAAAGGCCTATAAAAAAGTCTTTAGATTACCCCAGTCAGCAGCCCCGGCACAGGTACGACTTGAATTTGGCCTCATCAAGCAGGAAATTGGAAGAAAATATGCAGTAATCAAAACATGGTATAAATATATATATATATATATCCAACCAAAAAAAATTGCCTGCCAATGAGGTACCTCGCAAAAGGATATTGGTAAGCCAAGGTTTCTTTATTGGAGTGGTTCACAGCGAGGAAACAAAAGCTGTGTCACCACTCAATTAAGTTCTGTCTAACGCGTTTCGTGGTCACTCCACTTCGTCAGAGGCAAACAAACACAAGGGGCAGCAGCACAGCTGTTTATTTTTTTTTTAACGCTTTATTTAGGCTTTTCATACATTAAGACACATTACATTCACAGTATGGTAATGTCACATTGTCAATCTCGGAATACTCAAACCCTCAAACTCCCCCCCCATCCCCTCCCTCCCCAATAGCTGAAAGGAATAAACAGATACTCAATTAACATCTATCCGCATCTAATAGGGACATCATATCGGAAAATGATACCATCTTCAGAGGGTATTCGAGCCAGGCCAGGCATAACAGGTAAAGTCTAAGGAATACGGGCATGGTAGTAGTCCGGAACACAAGAGTGGTACCAGCACATCCAACACAGTTATAGCATGATATACATAGCAGTTGATAACTCAAGGCTCGTTGTAAATCCAGGCGCCATCCATTTGCTTCAGCTGAGAGCTCACCCTTCTGTCCCCCTCCCGGTCTCTTCCACCTCTTCTCCCCCCTGTCTTTGTCGGAGATACGCTAAGAAAGGGCCCCAAATGTCCTTAGGTCTGGAGTGCAAGGGCATTAGTTCTGCGTATGCATGTAAATTCTCTTGCCATAGTACCATATCTCGGAGCCACTCCTTGAACTTAGGCGCTCTTCCCCTCCCCCAGCGGCACGCCACCTGTCGTTTCGCTAACAGCAGACCCAGCAACAGTAACTTCTTGTGTGGGGTGACAATGTGTGTGATTAGGCCCAGGAGGGCCGTCGTTGGCGACGGCACTATATCTACCCCCAGCATGCCAGCTAGCCCTTTCAGCACTTCATCCCAATAGTCCGCCACTCCAGGGCAGCCCCAAGCCAGGTGTAGGAAATCTGCCTGGTCGCAATGACATCTCTGGCATCTATCGTCCTGCCTCAGCCCTAGCCTGTGTAAGCGCACCGGTGTGTGGTATAACCTGTGCAAGAATTTAAAATGAAGTATCCGGAGTCTAGTACTGCCGGAAATGCGTTCTGTCTGAATGCATGCATCCTCCCATTGCTCGTCTGTGAGGGGCTCAGGGAGGTCTCTGTCCCAGGCCACCCTAGCCCTGGCCGGTTCATGAGGGGGGACCAATCTACTTCTGGCATATAGTGTGGATGTAGCATGTTTCAGCGTCTCACCCTGCAGCATCAAATGTAGGGATTGAAATGTCTCCGGCTCCATGGGGAAGTCAGGGCAAATAGCCTTCATACTCTGTTTCAGCCTCGTATAGAGGAACAGGTCCATGAATGTAGGTGGATCCTCCCCGAAGAATTGGTCACTTGTACGGAATTTGCCATCCAGAAACAGATCCCCGCATGTGTGATAGCCTAGTCTCACAAGCATGTTTTGACAAATTCTCTCGCTTGTTATCTGCAACATCTGACTCGTCAGCAGTGGCAATTTGGGGGAATAGAGCCGCAGTTTACCTTCCGCCTTAGCCAGCCAGTACATTGCCTTGACAGTGCAGTCCACCGTAGTGGGGTCCCTGTTGCCTGGGTGATATGGGGCAAACACATACCCCGCTGGGGGGATGGGAGTTATATGTCCGTCCTCTACCGCCAAATGGGGCATGTAGGGCGGGGGTGAAACCAGTAACCCGCAAAATGCGCCTGCGCACTATGGTAATATTGCTCGAAATCTGGTACATCAAAACCTCCAAACCTATACGGCAGCATCATAGTATCCAACTTCAAGCGTGCCAGCTTCCCTCACCAGATCAGACGCACCAGTTGTGTCTTAAGAGTAGCAAAGAAATGCGCACCGGGGTGATATGGGATGTTCACAAACAGGTAGAGGAACTTAGGCACGATCACCATTTTGATGAGCGATATGCGCCCCGCCATTGACAAAGGGAGGCGAAGCCAGGAAGTGACGTTATCCGTGACTTTGGAAATGACCCTGCCATAGTTCAGTCTCAGAAGCGTGTCTTTGTCTCTGGATATGAATATCCCCAGGTAGCGGAAATCGGATTCCTCCCATTGCAGGGGGTAATCCAGGGGGTGTGGAACGGTGCGGTCAGTCAGCGGGAATACCGCGGATTTACTCCAATTCATCTGCACTCCCGCATACGCTCCAAACTTCGTAATTTCCCGCAGCACAGGATTCAGGTTTTCCTCAGGCTTGCAGATGTATAGGGTGATGTCATCCGCATAGAGGGAGACAAGTACATGTCTGGAAGGGTAGTTTAGGCCTCTATGATTATGATGCTGTCGCAGCTTAGCCGCTAGAGGCTCAACCGCGACAGCAAATAACACAGGCGATAGGGGGCACCCCTGTCTCGTCCCTCTGTGTATGTGGAAGGGCTCAGAGCGCGCTCCGTTAAGCAACACTCTAGCAAGTGGGGCTTCATACAGAAGCTTGATCCACCTCAGGAACTGTCCCGGCATCCCCATATAGGCCAGAGTCCCAAACATGTAATCCCATTCCAGGGAATCAAACGCGTTGGTAGCGTCCAGAAAGACGGCCACTGCCGTACAGTTAGGAGTAATGTCCTGGCTAATAGCAAGCAACGTACGCAAATTGTGCGAAGTAGCCCGGTTAGGCACAAAGCCCGCTTGGTCTGGTAAAACCAGTTTTTCAAGCAGGAGGTTCAACCTGGTGGCCAGAACTTGAGCTAGTATTTTCGTGTCACTGTTCAACAGGGACAGGGGCCTATAAGAATCGCAATGCACGGGATCTTTACCTGGCTTAAGTAAGGACAGTATGTGCGCTTCTCGCATAGTATCTGGGAGTACGCCCTCTTCCAGCGCCTCGTAGAATACTGCCTTAAGTATAGGAGCTAGTATGTGTACATAGGTCTAATAAAATTCGACAGGGATCCCGTCCGACCCTGGGCATTTGCCAGATGCCATTCCCATAATAGCGTCCTTAATTTCGTCCACCTCAAGGTCGGCTGCCAAGAATTTCTGCTGCCCAGGGCCCAACCATGCTAGAGCCACGTCTTCGAAGTAGCTCTCCAGTGATATTGCGGCACTGTGTTGTGATGAATAAAGTGTTTTATAAAACTCAGTTAGTATTTCTATTTGACCCGGTAAGGATCTGCACAGCCCCCCTTGACCGTCTTGGAGTTCTGTCACGAAGTTTTGGAATCGCGGTGGTCGGACAGCTCTAGCCAGAGACCTCCCCGGCCTGTCTCCCTCCCCATATTTCCCTGCCTCTCCCGGCTTCCCTCGAAACTTACTCTCGCGGTCAGCCTCCTCGGCATATTCCGACAGTTTTTCCCTGATGCGCGCTTGTGTAGAGGAGGGGTCAGCGGCGCTCCGTGCCTCTCGTTCCAATGCCTTCAGTTCAATCTCTAGTCTGTGTAGGGTACTACGCAGCGCTCTCAGTACGCCCCCTCCCTTAGCAATGCACCATCCCCTGACAGTCACTTTGAAGGCCTCCCATACGGTAGTAAGACTAGTCACCGAACCAGTGTTCCTAGGGAAGAAGTCAGTTATCTCAAGCTCCAGCTCTGTCCTAAAGGCAGCGTCCTGTAAGTGTGCGGGGTTCAGTCTCCAACCCAGATAGGGAGCTGTGTCAACTGGTAAGTGCATGGAGACGCACACGGGGGAATGGTCCGAAAATGTTCTAGCCATATGCGTCGCCTTGTGGACCCAGTTAGCCATCCCTCTCGCCACAAATATATAATCCAGCCTAGCCCAGGTATTATTAACATAGAAGTGATGTGTGCCTTCCCGCAACGATTGGTGTAGAAAGCACCATGTATCTATCAGTCCCTCCCCTGTGACTATATCATGTAAGGTACGTTGAGAGGTGGTGTAATGTGCCGGTGTAGCCTGCGTTCTATCCCGCGGTGGATCTACGACAGTGTTGAAATCTCCACCCCAAATGAGGTACCTACACCCTAGTGCTTTTACCTTACCATGTAGCAATTGCAGATAGTGAGGATCATCCACATTAGGCCCGTAATAATTCACAAGTGCAACGTCATGTGTCAGTAGTGACCCCCACAACAAACAGTATCTACCATCCGAATCCTCTTCCCTCCCACGTTCCACAAAATGCAGCCCATGTTTAATCAAGATGGCCACCCCTCTTGCGTAAGAAGAGTACGACACAAAACAGCCGTGTGAGGCCCACCTAGTTGCAAATTTAGGGACAGATCCCCGTGTCTGATGCGTTTCCTGTAGGAAAGCTATATTAACGTTGTGTCTATCTAGATAACCCAGTACTTGTCGTCGTTTCCGGGGATCATTAAGCCCTCTCACATACCATGTCATCACTCTGACGCCCGGAGCGTCATCTAACTGTTTGTCCTGCATTGTCTGTGAGAAGTATCAGCTGTTAGGCTACCACTGAAAATACTCTTCCTGCCACACCATTCAGCCATTTGAGTTACCGGTCCCCTATGTTTCGCAGCCCGACCCCCTCCTCCCATAAACTGCACATCTGAAAGAGACACGTTAGTATTAGATTCCTTACCTTAGAATATCCCCAGGCGTCAGACTGGATCCGGAAATTTTTGCGTAGCAGTACCCTTGCGCGTCGGTAGGCGTCGTCTGCGGCTCTGCGTCCGTCGTCGGCGTCGTGGGCGCCGTGATGACGTCGTCGGAGTACTTAGACGCCGCCTCCGCATGCTGACGTCAGTTCTTCTTTTTTCCGCGCCAGCAAGCGCAGATCTGGAAAAAGCAGTAACCCTAGTCTTTTTTGACTAACCTTTTTGATCCTTTTTGATCCTATTTCGAGTCTCTCGACTCCGACACGGTGCCTTTAGGGATGCCAGGCTTCAAACCTTGTGACGATTGCGACCGGCTGATGTCGGTCACGGATCCTCACCGCGTCTGTTTGTCGTGTTTGGGCGTCGACCACGACGACAAGGCCTGCTCCGACTGCCGGGCCCTCTCTTCGAAAGCCAGGCGGGAGCGGTCCCGTAGGCGCCTCGAACTCCGGCAGTCGGCCCCGCGCCGTGAGAGGTCCCGATCCCATGGGAGGTCGAGGGACAGGTCGCGGGCTCGGAGCCATCACAGCTCCGAGAGTAGGCCGCACTCCTCCGGGTCGAAGTCGTCGTCAGGTAAGAGGCACAAGAAGTCCAAGCGGCGTCATCGCTCCTCGGACTCCCCCCGACGCTCGCGCGATGCGGCCGGGGGTTCGGGTGACACCGCCCACGCGGCTCCGTCGGAGTCGCGGGCACCGCGTGCAGCTCCACACCCTCCGGTCCCTGGGCTGAACGCGACTCCGGAGGAGGTCGAGCGCTTCCTCATGGCCTTGAGGAAACTCTCTCCTCCAACGGGCTCCGCGGCGCCTTCGGGCCCAGCGGACCCGTCTGGGGGCCCTAGCGGGTCGGCGGCTCCGGCCCCGACACCGTCGGGTGCTTTGGCCCCGACGCCGCCGACGCCTTCGGGCCCGGCGCCGCAGGTCCCCGTTATCCCGACACCGCCGGTGCCTTCGGGCCCGGCGCCGAGGGGTCCAGTCGTTCCGACGCCGCCGGCGCCTTCGGGCCCGGCGCCGCAGGATGCTGCTGGGCCTCCTTCGGGATCTGGTTCGTCGCCGGTGGATCTGACGACCTCCCCGGCATCGGACCCTCAGGTGTCGCCTCCGGCGCCGGCCTCGGGCGGCGCCGTCCCCGGTTCCACCTTCGTTCCTGTTCCGGCGTCGGGACGGCCCCGATGGGCGCCGCTCCAGACGCCGGTTGGAGAGTTCTCTCTCTACGAGCAGGCCCCATTGGTTGAGAACCCTGAATTTCAGGAGATGGGTGATGAAGAGGACTGGGAGGGGTCGAGGACCCTCTGACCAGGGAGTGTCAGTCTCATGAGGACTGGACAGGAGACCTTGGGGAGGCCAGTGGCCTGGACACCTCTCCAGACACTGGTTTTGTCTCCCCTCCTTCCGTGGCATCGGAGGAGGGGGCAACTTATAGTGTGGTGCTGATGAGGGCTGCCAAGGCCTTGGGCCTTGAGCTCCCCGTCGCGGCCGTGAGGACTAACCTCCTCACTGAGGTCCTTAAACCGCAGTCAAGCTCGGCCGAGCCTCTGCTGCCTTTTAATGAGGCCTTGACCGACGTTCTGCTGGGCACTTGGTCCAAGCCCGCTACGGGTTCGCCCGTAGATAGGAACGTGACCAGACGCCACCGCCCAGCCCCGGGCGACCCATGTTTCCTGTCCTCCCACCCTACCCCCGAGAGCCTGGTCATCCAGGCCTCCAATTCCCAGACCGCATTCCCGTCCGCACCCCCGGACCGGGAATCCAAGAGGTATGACCAGTATGGGAAGAAGATCTTCTCATCTATTAGCCTCGGCCTGCGGTCTTCTAACACCGCCTGCCTCGTGGGACGTTACACCCACTCTGTGTGGGATAAGGTCGCGGAAGTGCTGCCAGAGTGTCCGTTGGAGGTACGGGCCAAACTCGGCCAAGCCCTTGTGGAGGGCCGGGATGCAGCCAAATATTCCATCCGGTGTGGGCTGGATACCACTGACTCGCTGGGTAGAGCGATGGCAACGACGGTGGCGGTCAGACGCCACGCCTGGCTGAGGTCCGCCAACTTCTCGGCAGATGTCCAGAGCACGCTTATGGACATGCCGTTCGATGGCCGTCGCCTCTTTGGCGACAAGGCAGACCATGCGCTTGAGCGTTTTAAGGACTCCAGGGCTACGGCCAAGTCCTTAGGCCTCTCGGGCCAGCGCCAGCAATCGGCTGCCTATCACTCCTTTCGTGGCCACGGAAGGGGTGGGCCCACACGTGCCGCCAGCCACGCACCGCAGGGCAATACCCAACGCGGTGGCGGCCGTGGGAACCGCCGTCCAGGTGGTCGGGGGCAGCGGCGAGGTCAGTCCACACCTTCCCCCGCAGCATCCGCCTCTAAACCCTCCTAGTCCGTGCTTTCAGGCCCATGTGACGCCAGTGGGAGGCAGGGTTCGCCATCACCACCTTCACTGGCGCACTGTCACGTCGGACAGGTGGGTGCTGCAAATCGTCCGAAGGGGCTACTCCCTCCCCTTCGAGGCGACTCCTCCAGCCATGCCACCGCAGAACCACCGTGTATCGGGGGATCACTTGCGACTTCTGCAGGAGGAAGTTATGGCCCTCTTGGCCAAAGGGGCCATCGAGCGCGTTCCTGGGCCAGAAGTAGGGTGTGGTTGCTACTCCCACTACTTTCTGGTACCCAAGAAGGGCAAAGGGGGCCTACGCCCTATCTTGGACCTACGGAACGTCAACGGCTTCCTCCGGAAGGAGAAGTTCAAGATGCTGACTCTGGCTCAGGTCCTGGCTGCCCTGGACCCAGGAGACTGGATGGTAGCGTTGGACTTGCAGGACGCCTATTTTCATATCCCCGTCCTGCCTGCCCACCGGCGCTACCTGCGGTTCATGGTGGGCCACGAGCACTTTCAGTTTACCGTGCTCCCCTTCGGCCTTACCAGCGCCCCACGGGTGTTCACGAAGGTGATGGCGGTGGTCGCAGCTCATCTGCGCAGGTTAGGGGTTTCAGTCTTCCCCTACCTCGACGACTGGTTGTTGAGGGCGGGCTCGCCCCAGACAGTCGTCAGCCACCTCCAGACGACGGCAGACCTCCTGCACCAGCTGGGGTTCTCCATCAATGTGCCGAAGTCACACCTGTGTCCCTCTCAGAAGCTCCTCTTCATCGGAGCGGTTCTGGGTTTATCCACCCGAACAGCGGGTCCGGGATATTCAGGCTCTGATTCCCATCTTTCAGCCGTTATCCCGGGTTTCGGTCAGGTTGACGCTGCGGCTTCTGGGGCTGATGGCCTCCTGCATCCTGCTGGTGCATCACGCCAGGTGGCGGATGCGGGCTCTGCAGTGGGACCTGAAGTTTCAGTGGGCCCAGCATCAGGGCAACCTCTCCGACCACGTCCTGATCTCGGAGGGCACTGCGAGACAGCTGCAGTGGTGGCTTACGGACCGCGATTGGGTCAGCGGCAGATCCCTCTCCCTTCCCAAACCGGAGCACGTAGTTGTGACGGACGCGTCCCTCCAGGGCTGGGGAGGCCACAGGGAGAGGCGGAGATCAGAGGCCTCTGGTCTCCGGCGGAGGCCCAGCTCCACATCACCTGTTGGAGCTACGGGCGATTCGTCTAGCACTGAAGGCATTCCTCCCCTCTGTCCGGGGGAGTGTAGTGCAGGTGTTCACGGACAACACCACCGCCATGTGGTACTGCAACAAACAAGGCGGGGTGGGGTCGTGGATCCTTTGTCAAGAGGCTCTTCGCCTTTGGCAATGGCTGGAACGCCAGGGCGTGACCCTGGTGGCTCAACACCTGGCAGGTTCTCTGAACGCCAGGGCGGACAAGCTCAGCCGTCGGTGCATGATGGATCACGAATGGCGTCTGAACTCGGACGTGGCGCAAGGCGTCTTTCAGCGATGGGGAGAGCCTTGGTTAGATCTATTCGCCACCGAAGAGAACGCGCAATGTCATCAGTTCTGCGCGTTGGAATTTCCAAGGCGGCACTCGCTCGGAGATGCTTTTCGTCGCGAGTGGAGTTGCGGTCTGTTGTACGCCTTTCCGCCTATACCACTTCTGCCCAGAGTGCTGAAGAAGATCAAGCGCGACCGGGCCCAAGTCATCCTTGTGGCTCCGGACTGGGCGAGAAGGTACTGGTATCCAGAGCTACTCAGTATGTCAGTCGATCCCCCGGTTCGTCTGCCTCTTCAGGAGGACCTTCTGTCGCAGCAGCAGGGGACGGTCCTCCACCCGAACCTGTCCAGTCTCCACCTCCATGCTTGGAGATTGAGCGGCGACAGTTGAGGCCATTTGACTTGCCTCCTGAAGTCTGTAACATCATTCTGTCAGCCAGGCGTCCCTCCACAAAGTCGGTATACGCCTGCAGGTGGAACAGATTTGTGGCATGGTGCACAGCAAAGGCTGTGGATCCACTTTCTGCCCCTCTTTCTGAGGTTCTTCTCTTCCTTCTTTCTCTTGCCCAGCAGGGCTCTGCTCTGGGCACTATCAAGGGCTACCTTTCTGCCCTTTCCGCCTTTCTCAGGCTACCTGATCAGCCTTCCTTGTTCAAGTCCCGTATTGTTAACAGATTTCTTAAGGGCATCACTCACACGTTTCCTCCTGTTCCGTTTGTGATGCCTCAGTGGGACTTGAACCTGGTTCTTACATTTCTGATGTGCGCTCCCTTTGAGCCACTTCACAACTGTCCTCTTCGCCTTCTGACTTTGAAGACTGCTTTCCTGGTTGCCATCACCTCTGCCAGGAGAGTGAGTGAGCTCCAGGCTCTTTCTTGTACTCCACCTTTCCTTTCTGTCCATCCGGACAAAGTGGTGCTTCGTACCAAACCTTCTTTCCTGCCCAAGGTTGTCACGGCCTTCCACATCGGGCAGTCCATCACCTTGCCTACCTTCTTCCCGCCACCGCATCCCTCTAAAGAGGAAGAGCGGCTCCACCGTCTGGACCCAAAACGTGCGCTCTCATTCTATTTGGATCGCACACGCCAGTTCCGGGTGGATGACCAACTCTTTGTTGGTTACGTGGGCGCTAAGAAGGGGAAAGCGGTGCACAAGAGGACCATCTCCCGGTGGATCATCATGTGTATCCAGGCATGCTACTCCTTGGCTAGGAAGGAGCCCCCGGTTGGACTGCGGGCTCATTCTACCCGAGCGACGGCGACCACCACTGCCCTGGGCAGGGGTGTGCCCTTACAAGACATCTGTCAGGCAGCTACGTGGGCATCGCTGCACACGTTTGCAAGACACTACTGCCTGGACAGTCAAGTCCGGAGGGATGGCTTCTTTGGCCGTTCCATCCTCCAGGACTTTCTGGTGTGATTATTGGTTCGCAGACCCACCACCGGGGTTGGTATTGCTGGGGTATCTATTCTAAGGTAAGGAATCTAATACTAACGTGTCTCTTTCAGATGCACAAGTTACTACTTGTGTAATGATATATCTGTAAGAGACATTAGTTAGTATTAGATTCCTTACCGACCCACCATCCTCCCCGTTCTGTGAACCAATATCTAGGGTTAGGGTTGTCCCCTTCAGGGCCCTAGTTTCAATGGCACCAGTGTTGGTTTTTAACATGGCTCTGCGTTTCTGGCGCGGAAAAGCTGTGTCTAAGAACTGATGTCAGCACGCGGAGGCGGCGTCTAAGTACTCCGACGACGTCATCACGGCGCCCACGACGCCGACGACGGACGCGGAGCCGCAGACGACGCCTACCGACGCGCAAGGGTACTGCTACGCAAAAATTTCCGGATCCAGTCTGACGCCTGGGGATATTCTAAGGTAAGGAGTCTAATACTAACTAATGTCTCTTACAGATATATCGTTACACAAGTAGTAACTTGTGCGTTCCGTAATGCCCCTACCTCCCGCTCTCCCCCTCTCCCCTGCCCTCCCACACCGGCTACCCCAACATGCCAGGAATCAACCTCCCTCCCCGCCCCCAGTACAGAAACAGATCTCCGGATGCCAACATGCACCCAGGTGGAACAGGGAACTAAGAAAAACACAGTAGTGTCAGTCAAACAAGGGGGAATGCCCTCAATGGGGACCGCTAGGAGCTTCCGCCAGTACCGCCACACCTCCCTTTCTCACCCATCTACAGCCCCCTGGGCCACAGGAGGCTGCATTGACGGGACCGGGGTGTGCGGCCAAGAGTCATATTGCGCCTTCAAAACAGTAACAGTGTCATACTTCACCCTCCAGAGTGTTCACGTGTCGTCGCCAAAGGGCTCCCCAGCCCATTCTACTAGCAATTCTGATGTCAAGTCTCATGAGGGTTCCGACAATGGCGAATTGGAGCGCGATCTCCGCCTTGCAGCCGTCTCTCTGGATGCCGATCGCCTGTCATGTTTCAAAAAGTCTTCTGCCTGCTGGGGTGTTGAAAAGATATGTTGACGTCCCCTGTGGTGGATCCGTAGGCGGGCCGGGTATAGCATCGCATATTTAATGCTACGGGATTGGAGTTGTTTTTTTACCGCCTGGAACTTTCTTCGTGCGTCCTGCACCATTTGGGTGAAGTCGGGGTAGAACGACAGGGTAGTGTTTTCGTGGCGCACCTCGCCCTTGTCTCGTGCCAGACGTAGTAGCGTGTCCCTATCCATGTAGTTCAGGAACTTCATGATGATCGGTCGTGGCGTGGCGCCCGGAGGGGGTTTTGGCGCCAGGGAACGGTGCGCTCTCTCAATTACTAGGTGCGCCGAAAAGGCGTCGCGCCCAAAAAGATCTATCAGCAGCCGTTCCATGTAGTCTTCCAACCGCCCCGTGTTGGTGGTCTCGGCCAGGCCCAGCACGCGTACGTTATTTCGTCTGGAGCGGGATTCTAAATCCTCATTGCGTTCTGCAATCACCTTCAGAAGTTTGTCCATATGAGCCATGTGCTGCCTGCTAGTTGTAGCCCCATCCTCAATATCCGACACTCTTTGCTCTACACTCTTGATGCGTTCCTCATGACCATCCAGTTTCGCCACCACGTTATCCAAGCGAAGGGTCATGGAGTCTATTTTCGAGTCTATGGACGTGAGGCTTTGCTGCATTCCGACCAGGATGGCTTTCCAACTGTCATCTCGTGGTTCAGGCGAGCCCGTGGTGCCTTGTGTGCTGGAGGTCGCTCCCGGCGTTCTTCGAGTGTCGAATGGGAGCTTGGACTGTCGTTGCTCCGGTTTGCCCATCCTGGCTAGCTTCTAGGCACCCCGCCGCAATTCGGGAGGCGCCGCAGGATCTGTGCCAGCCGGTGGCCCAAGCAACAATGGTGGATGGTAGCTGGCAAGCCGCCCCGCGCGCAGGGGCCCAGACGCTCTCTCAGTGCCTCACGCCCAATCTCCAGGTCAGCCTGTCCCCCCGGCGTAGCGCTGCAAGCTGCTCTCACCTTCAAGGAGCTCGGTGCAGTTCGCCAGGTGATGCAGTAGTGGGGCTGTGGGGCCCCGCCGTCTCCGCCGTCGTCAGGCGCCCAGCATTTCCTCCGTATTATGTGCACACCGCTTGTATGCGTCTAGGGGCCTGCTCACAGTTCCGGGCGGTCAGCGCACCGCAAATCCCCGGCCGCCGCGGCCCATCATCCACACAATGGTGGCCACGTCTCCCCTCTGCCGAGGTGCGTTCTGCTATCTTCGCCGCGCTCCTCCGTACAGCTCCTCACAGTGCAGGATGGTCTGCCGCTAGTCGCACCTCCCGCTTCTCCGCAGTGTCCGCTGGGGCCCAGAGGCTGCTCCCGCAAACGCTAGTGGCTCGCCGCACAGGGAGTGCTCTCCAGCAGTCGGCCCCTTCGACCGCGGGCTCGCGTAGTCTCGCGATCCGCTCACTCGCTCCGGCCCCACACGCCTCCGCGGCCCCGAATCTTCTGTCAGCCGATCACAGGAGCGCCGTTGGAGCTTCCGATTCAGGAATCATACCGCATCGGCAGCAGATCGTACGCCAAGCGTTTCTGTGGTTTAGGGTGATATCCTCGAAGGCAGGATGAGGATTATGTGCAGAGTTGCTCACGGCCTGGCGAGAGCTCTACACAATGTCGGCCATACCGGTCCAGCGCCACCTAGCGCCCCCAGCAGCACAGCTGTTTATGAGCACCACCATTGATGATAGACCTCCGCCCCGATGGGCATGGCCACTCCCGTTGCCTCATGATCTTTGTAGTGCTCAATCTTGCTCAAGTGAGAAGCCGTGCGTAAGCCCACCATTTTGTCGAAATAAGGCACCCTAGTGGGTGGTGGGACACAGCTAGAGTCCCCGCGTGCACTAATAATCCCCCAAAGTCCGGCTCATTTCCCAAAAGCAGTGGCGCTTCACCGTCGCTGCTGGAGTACGGTTGCCAGCACTGGGGCTCCTCCGCGGCTCAGGCAGGCCGCCGTAAATCCAACCAAACAAAGTTGCCTGTCAAGGAGGTACCTCGCAAAAGGGCATATATATATATATATTTGAATCGATTATCCATGGGAATGAGACGCCATATGGAAGTCGGCGGCTAAATCCAACAACATTACTGGATATCACATTCAGAGTTAAAATAGGGCAAGAAATCCAAGATTTTTTTCAACGCAATATAGGATCGGTGACACACATAGCCACTTTATGGGAGGACTTTAGAGTCACAGTAAGGGGACTGTGTGTATCCAAGGGGAGTGGTATTATAAAAGACATCCAGAATTCACTCAAATAAACTAGAGGATGACATAAAACACATAGAAGAAGAGACAGCATCTTCTAAACGCGGAGGTAAACAAGCAGGCAATAGAGACAAACTAACCAAGTACAGGATTTAGCAAGGTCAGGAGTAAACATAGAGTGCATAGCTCTGGGGAAGGAGAAAGACTGGATAAGGCCATTGCAGACTTCAGTCGGAAACCCTGATTCTCAAATTATGTAACCGAAATACGAGAACCCAATGACGCTATACATAGAAACACTACAGATCTCTTAAAAAACTTTCCAGTACACTACTCCACTTTACACACCAAACAATAAAAGCAACCCCTTGATCTCTCCCCATATTCAGGAAACATAGCACCAGGGTGATTGGGTAATGCACAGAGAGTCTTCCTAGCAGCAGCACTGAAGAAGACAAGATCCAAACTGCAATTATGCAGATGAAATCAGGACGTTCCCCTGGTCAGACAACCTCCCGATCAAATTTTACAAAACGGAATGCTATGTCCCCATATTAAAGAAAGAGTTTGAAGAGGCTAGTGAGGATGGAACCTTACCCCTATCCATCAAGGACGAAATAACCTCCCTATTCAAACCTGGCAAACCAGCAGAGCAGTGCGAGTCATATTGGCCTCATAAGCTGATTAACTGTGATACGAATATTTTAGCTAACATTTTTGCCCACAGACTCCATCTCTCAGTGAGGTCCCTCGTACAACCAGACCAACCAGGATTCATACCGGGCGTGCAACATCCCACAACCTCCGCACTATCTTTTCAGAAATGCAAGATATAGACCCTGACATAGCAGCAACAGCAATATTCCTAGGCGCCTAAAAAGCGTTTGATTCAGTGGAATGGGACTATCTCCTGGGCATACTTAGACACATGAGAATGCCCCCACGTTTTCTAAAATGGATTGAACTGCTGTATTGTCAACCTCAAGCCGCCGTTCTCCTCAACGGAGCATGTTCCCTAGCCTTCCTGATAACTCGAGGTACGAGACGAGGGTGCCCGTTATCTCCACTCCTCTTTGCACTTGCAATTGAGCCATTAGCAGCCAAATTGAGGCAACATCATAAAGAACAGGCTCTTTGATATTCCACCATGCATATTTCAATATCTCTTTATGCAGATGATGTTACACTATGGGGTCCATTAGGATGCAGGGCGGATCGCCACCGCCCGCATGGCGGTGGCTATCCGCCCTACATCCTTCCCTGCCCTCCACCCATTTACCCCCACCATATTAGCATGGCGGGGGTACCGCGGCGGACGGGAAGACCGCCTGCCGCTTTTTCGCCCGGTCGACAAGTCGACTGGGCGGAAAAGTGTTTAATATGGTGGCGGCTAGACACCGCCATCCATATTAGCATGGGGCCGGAACATGACGCCACGGAAAGGCATGATGATTTTACTTTAGGGGGCCCATTGCGGGCCCCAAGGGTATTGGGGGGGTGGGGGATGCACATGGGTGGTACCTATGGTACCCCCCTGCATTGTCATGGACATGGTGGCAGGCACCTCGCGGTTCATGACAATGCATTCCCAGCATTGCCACATAGGTGTGGGACCGGCGCACCACTGGCGGCCATACCCGGCACTGCTAGGGTGGCGGGCGGACGGAAGTCTGCCCGCCATCCTAATGATGCTCTATATCTGCGCAAATTTATCACACTCAGAGAATATTCCGGAAAGCACATCAACTGGAACAAATCTCACATATTCCCTCTCACTAACACTACTTCACCATTTACGTTAGACTACCCAATAGAGTGGTGTGGTAGTGAAATACTTGGGTATTAAGATCACCAGAGATAAGACTGAATTATTATGCATTAACTGGGATAATGCTAGCAACCCTGACTGACTCTATCACACGCTGGATAGCCATGCCCTTATCCATGGCCGGGCGGATTTCCATAATAACAAGCACTGGCGTTGCCAATAGGTCTCGCAGTAGGAAAGTTGGAGCTATTGGTTTTGTAAATGACAAAGCCCTTTATGTTTTTAAAATGAAAACAAAAATAAAAGGCATTGTTTTTTGCAATTGTAATAGCTCCAACTTTCCTACTGCGAGACCTATTGGCAACGCCAGTGCTTGTTTGCTTTCTGCCCAAAACAAGATCCATTAAATGGAGCCTTTCTAAAAAATAAAAAAAAGTGGTATTATAAGGTCTCTTGTTTAGGCTTTCTGATCTGCGGGCGTGATTTTTTTTTTTTTTGGGCAATACAGTAATGTTTTTTGTTATATTCTGATTTAAACACGCTCATTCGTTGGGTTTTGTTTTTGGGGCTTCCTTTGTAGTGTTGTTGCGAGGGGTCTTCAGCAGCATGGGAAGGCTCTCGGTCCACATAGCTGCTCCCCCTGCCTTTAGATTTAGAGTGTGAAAACGATTGTAAATAGGCCTGTAAATCTTGTTCTTTGTTTTGCTCATGCATTTATGAGCTCTGTGTCTCCCACCCACTCTCACTGCTGGAACTGGCTCTCTTTGTACACGCACATCTCTCGGGAGGACTATTGTAACCATTGGATGTTTTTCTTGTTTTACTTACTATTCTAATAGTGTGACACCAATAGTGGGCTCTCTCATAAAACTACTTCATTTATGACGCTCAGTTCTCCTGTACTTCCACCGGTGAGTACAGCCTGGACTGCTGCTTAGATGGACCTATGCTGCACTCAGCCCATTAGCCCATCACTGAGTTTAAAAGCCAGACTGTTGAACTTTTAATTCTCAGATTGATGTGGGTGAGGTAAGACACTTTCTGATACAGGATTTTTTTAAATTAAATTGGCTTAACGCTGCGGATAATATCACGCGCATTTACATGTTCACTCTTCCATAATTACCGTAATGGATTCTAGACTAGACATTCCCTGAAACTTGAGCCCGCTTCTTCCTGCCTTGCGATCTTACTGCATTCCGCTGAGATAGATCCCTTCTTTGGTAATAGACTGCACTTTTTTTGTAATGTTCAGGTTAGCACTGTTGTGGTTCTGCTACAGTAGTTTGTAAAAAGAGGTTGTACATTTTGTATATTGCCTATTCCTTCTGCATTTTCATTTGTTATACTTTTTAGGTTTCGCCTGGCGTGTGTGTGTGTGGGGGGGGCTCTGGGTGTGTGTGTGTGGCTCTGGGTGGGTGTGGGGGGCTCTGGGTGTGTGTGTGTGGGGGGGGCTCTGGGTGGGTGTGTGTGTGTGTGTGTGTGGGGCGTTGGGTGTGTGTGTGTGTGTGGGGCTCTGGGTGGGTGTGTGTGTGTGGGGCTCTGGGTGGGTGTGTATGTGTGGGGCTCTGGGTGGGTGTGTATGTGTGGGGCTCTGGGTGGGTGTGTATGTGTGGGGCTCTGGGTGTGTGTGTGTGTGGGGCTCTGGGTGTGTGTGTGTGGGGGGGGCTCTGGGTGTGTGTGTGTGCATGGGGCTCTAGGTGGGTGTGTATGTGTGGGGCTCTGGGTGGGTGTGTGTGTGTGGGGCTATGGGTGGGTGTGTGTGCATGGGGCTCTAGGTGGGTGTGTATGTGTGGGGCTCTGGGTGGGTGTGTGTGGGGGGGCTCTGGGTGGGTGTGGGGCTCTAGGTGTGTGTGTGGCTCTGGGTGTGTGTGTGTGTGTGTGGCTCTCGGGTGTGTGTGTGTGTGTCTCTGGGTGTGTGTGTGTGTGCTAGTAATTGCTGTCTGCTGAGCTCGTCCGTAGGGTACAATAGGTCTCACATTGCGAGAGATTAAGCTAATGGCAATGTAAATGACAAAACCAACACATAAATACAAATTTTGTCATTTACAATGCCAATAGCTCTAACTTTTCCAAATGCGAAACCATTGCATTGTAAATGCTTGTTTTTTTGTGCCGCGAGTTCCCTTACTGCTGTTCTATACTTTACCTTGCCTCGCAATGGGAAAATAAAAATAAAAATTCTGATTGGTTTCTGTGAGTCACTAATAGTTAAAGTGTTTTTAGTTTGTGACTCGAGAAAGCAAGTAACATTGCTTGCATTATGGCGGAAATGGAGTAAAATTGTCATAGAGTGCTCTTATGTGCTATTTTCCCAGTGATTTTCTCGCAGAGTAAATCCACAAACCTTTTTCAGAAAGGCACCGGGGTCAGTTAAGATTAGTTTTCTTAGGCTGAAAGCCATCTGCCTCGATTTCTAAAATTTTTTCATTGACAACTATGGAGAGCCGGAGTAGTAGTCTATTTTGGTCAAGTGGACAGATTTCAGTCCATCTGTGCCTGCGTTAGAGCATGTCACTTGTACTTTAGATCTGCATAGCTATGAGCCAAGATAGCGTAGATGCCACAGCGAGGTCAAGAGGCAGAGGAGCCTGTCAGCAGATGCCGCCTCTAATGAAATGACAACCGCAAATTGGTGCTTGAGGCGCAGCCTGGAGGCAGTCATTATGTCAGACCTTGAAGCCGAGAACGCCATAGTACCATAGCAAAAGAAAACGTGAACTCCATGTTAAAAAAAAACCAGACAAATGGCTTCGTCTTTTCCAAGTTTGTTGCTTTGCTCAGAATCCTTTTTCGGTTGTTCAATTTTACAGCAATTTGAAGAAGGCCTATTGATGTGAAATTTTACGTTCCTTTGTGACCACCTTTTCCGGGGAAAAACATCAAAAACGTAAAACAAGGTTGACTTCTGCAAAGAAGGCCTGAGATTGTTTTGTTTTAATATCCACGGCATTTGCCACCTCCTCTGAAGCTTCGGGAGGGTTGGTAGAGTGCCCCTGTTTGATCGTGGGCCCATGTCGATGGAACTCCGCCACCAAGATCACACTGACATGTATGTGTCGCCATCCACAGAGGAAACGCTTGGATTAAAAATAGCGTTTGGGCGAGTTCCCGTTGTCTGCGTCCTGTCTTCACATCTGCACGAACACTTAGTACTCATGGTTTAATGTGCCAGGAAAGAGATGTCCTGTTTTTTACTCGGAACATGTGCTGCTTTCGTTAAAGGGACACAACACCTCAAAGAGATGTTGCAAATCTGCAAGAAATTGTAAACCTGTTAACAAAGACCATTATTGCACCGCCTGATAACAGAGTTTAGTGTTACCCGCTCGTGATATTATTTAGGGCCGCCCCTCTTGGCAACATTCGGGTTCCTGGGTGGTGTGTAGTTGCTTTCTACTTTGTAAAATGCAGACTGTTTACTAAGCCTGGAAAGTCAGCGGACGAGCTTGTTTATCCCACTAACGTTTGTCAGCAATATGGTGAATACTCCTTTGACAGATACATTTATTCTCACAACATACACATTTTAAACAAGGGCAAAAAGAAATAGCAATCCGTGGGGGAGAGAGCGGAGGGGGATGGTGTGTATGGGCCGGCCTGCCGGCCGGCCAGCCAGCCATGATTAATTAGGGGAGGAGAAGCCTTAGGGGAGGAGAAGCCGCAGAGCGCACGCTGGGCGAAGCCCTTTGATGTGCTGTGCGGCCGTGAATGCGCGTGCTTGTTTGTTCACGTCATTCACGTGAACTGTAAGAAAACCGCAGTGCAAGAAGCCCTTAGTTTGACGAGGATTTCGAGCACTTGAATTCTCGAGACCTAAAAATGGTGGTGCTGCCCAAACAGCTGTATCTGTTTACTAACATCCCATATAACCTGGGATGAGCATTCTTTGCGGCCCTGAAAATGCAGCTGACCCACTTAGCGTGGGACAGCAAACAGCCTAGGATAAAGTGGGAAATATTGATTCTCCCTTTTTCACAAGGAGGGTTTGAAGTCCCGGCTTAGAATTATATTACCTTTGTGCGCAACATACTGGTTTCATCCCTCATGCCACACCTTGCAGTTGAATCGGTATATATGGAACCGACTACTCTGACTGGAGTCATTGCAACATATCCCAAAGTTAGAAATACTGACCCCCACCACGGTGGCATGCACCACTATGGCATGGCGGAGATTGCCTGAAGTACTGGATGCACCAATACTATATTCGCCCCGGTTGCCCCTCACATATCATCTGGACCTAAACGTAACTTACGAGCTAGCCTGTAGTCCAATGCTGCACAAAATAAAGGTTCAGATATGGGGTAACCTGTATGAAAATGGTATGTTCTGTGCAAAGGAACAGTTTTTCCGAGGGAGCATACCCACCACAATGGACCTGTTCATGTATATTAGACTCAGGCAAAGTGTGAAAGCTGCCACCTCATCGTTCCCACAGGAACCAAAGGCCATGCCCCCTTTGCATGCAATATTACAATCCAACCCACCAAAACATGTAACCTCCTTTATCTACCGCAACACACAGGTATCACGTAAGACATACCAGATGAAATTGTGTTCACTCTGGTAAACAGAACTCAGACTGGGAATACTGCTGCGGACCTACAGGAACCCTAACTGCTAACAGTAGTCTGTGCATGATACATTATACATTCCTGCACCACCTATACTGTACCCTGGTCAAGATGTACAAATTTCGAATGAGAGATAGTGATAGATGTGAACGGTGTGGAAAAGAAGCTGCATATTTCCTACGTCTGGCATGGGAATATACTGAAATTATTCGATACTGGCTCCAGATATTTAATGCAATGACGCAAATGTTTGGATCCCCCTTGCACGCATCACCGGTCACAGCTTTACTAAGATACACAGGATAGGTAGAGGCAGTTTATCCTTTTCAATGGCCATCCGATGTCACAGTGGGCGTGTGGGTCGGCCGGCCGGCCGCTGTCCGATCTGTGCACGCAAGCGGTTATAGGAAATACTCAGCGCTGGGCTTGTTAATAGTTAAGCCCAGAGTTGCCTGTAGATGGGGAAGAGAAGGAGCACCTACATTTAAAGAATGGATACAGGATTTTATATTTTGGCAGGAACAATCCCTCATTTATGCAGAGCTACTTCTGCTCACGTCCTGTCCAAGCGATCTCTGGGACCCATTGAAAGCATACCTATTGACCACTTTGCTTTAAACAAAGGTGCTAGACGAGAAGAAAGTCAAGAGTGGTGATGGTATAACCATTCGTAGAGTTATGTCTCCACATTTATAAATAAGTGCTCACATATATGCACCAGAATAGAAGATAGAGTGAGGACCTGAAAGCTTAAAACACATATCAGATACACTGGTACCACGCCTTGAGAGGGTACGGTCTAAAATGGCAGTGTCGTAAAAATATGCTGATGATGTACTATGACATATTTTGACAATGGAAAATATACATGTTGATAACGTAATATGAACATTCTTACTGTAAAGTTATATTGTATGCTGCTGGTATTGTTACATCTGAAATACAAATAAATAGATTTGGGGAAAAAGGCATGACATTTTTTTTTACATCGCCTATACTTCCCAAACAATTCCGAGTCGGCTCCTGCAAATGTTTGTTGAAAATCAGTTCACCTTTTACAGGTGTTAGTTGGAATAAGTCTTCAAAAACAATGACGTTTCAAAGCGGCACCTTATAAGAAGTTCTGAGTACTTATTGTATACACAAATTAGCATATACTAACATCAAGTTTGAAACCATGCTCACTTCATTGATAATGTATCATTAGACAATGAAAGGTAATTCCTTTGATGGTATGTGCTGCAAAGCCAGTCGGAGCAGTAACTAGATCAGATAAGTTTGAGGTAGTAACTTTATGCACATAAACAGTCATTATTTTAAGTTTAAATTTTCTTTTATTGTCGGAACAAGAAGCAAGGCAATACATCATGCCACCAAACTACATCAGTGTTAAGCTTCCTTAGAAACGTTTCTGTTAACAACTCCCCACCCCCCCTCCCAAAAACCCTTCCTCCCTCCGGGTGCTTATACAAATTCTGTATTTTTAACAGCAATAGATCATCATAGCCGATGCCATGAGAGGGCAGCAGAGTGGTCACTCAGGTGGCGCAGTCACTAGTAGCAATCTCAGATATCTGGTGCAGGTGAGCTCCGTGTACTCCTGTGAGAGGAGCTTAAGAAATGGCTGCCACATCTCTTGATATGAGTCCCCTTGTTGTGTCAGTGTTGGGAGAGCCTCTCTGGCCCCAAAAGGTGCCATATTGGTGTAGCTAATTCTGCTGGGACGGCACCATGTCTGTCCCCCCGAGAACTAGTATGGATTGATGTGCTGCCCCCAGTGCCAAAGTGATATATTGCACCTGTCTGGATTTAAACGGGAATGTAAGTGGATTGGGAAGAGCCAACATTCTGTAAGAGGGTAACCTTGGTAATTGAGTGTCAAAATATGCATCAATTTCTGATCGAATCTCATCCCAGAACTGCTTCAGTTTAGGGCATTCCCATAGTATGTGCACCAGTGTCCCTCAGGAATCACACTTCAGCACTGGTCGCTGCATTCAGGCCTCCCCTTACGTAAACGTACTGGGGTTAAATACCAATATGTGACAATTTCCGTCGCCGTCTCCATACTGGAGGCGTTAAAGTCTGTGTGTTGCACCCGGTAATAGATATATTGCCCTTCACCTGGGGATAGTTGTCTATCTCCTGCTCCCAGGATAAACAAATGGGAGAGCTAGGACTAATTTGTGGGCCGTCCTTGTCCCTAGTTATAGAAAAGTAAACAACTAGGATGGACCTGTCTAGCAGTTTGTCCGACACTGCAGTGCCTGGCACCGCAAGGATTTGATCGAAGAACGCTCACACACCAACCTAGTTGGTGCCATGCTTCATCATCGGGTTCCCAGCTGAGTAGCCGAATGCTACTCAGCTGTGCTGCGACACCTGATTACAGTGGAGCTGGTTTTTTTGGTGTACGTGTGATGAAGTGGTGTATTAAAAATACCTCTGGGTCTCTACCTGATAATTACTTTATTCCCAGTGGTCCAGAGTATATTAGAAACGAGTGGATAGCAAGAAAGACAGTTAATTGTGTCTCAGTTATCAGTTAGGTCGACATGTTTCAGCCCGTGTAAAAAGATTTTGTGGGGCTTTCTTCAGGACATTTCTCACAGTAAATGAAAAAATAGTGATATAGGTGAAAAAGTGAAAATTGAGTGGCAAAAGTAGTTCAAGGTCTCCAAGATCCTGTTCCCGAGGAGGCTGCATGGGAAGTGTTTGGAACACATACAATATCTGAGGTTGGATCGCCATTTTAAGAGCAGCGACCCATCCAGCCCACAAGAACGGGTACAGCTGCCACCATGCCAAATCCGCCTTCACCCACTCAATCAATTTGCGATTGTTCAGAGTATTCACTTCCCCTGTGGTCGGGGCGAGTTGGATTCCCAAGTAAGAAATAGACTTCAGGGCCCATTGAATCGAGAATGCCTGGGAGAGATGCTCCTTGATTTCGGGAGCGACCGTAAGATCTAAGACCTGCGATTTAGCTAGATTTATATGAAACCTCAAGACCGCCTGAACAGCCACACCCCCTCCAGGAAGCTTGGGAGTGCCGTCCCCGGTTCATCTAGAGAAACATAGACATCATCTGTGTACAATGTGATGAGATGCTCCTCTCCCCAAAGTGCACTCCTGTTACCCTTGGATTGTCCCTAACCCTCTGAGCAAACAGCTCCCTGTAGAGCGCAAATAACAAATCATTCAGAGTTTCTACCGTTAACTTTTATGAAAGCCGTTGGTGTTCCGTAGCTGCTAAAAACCCAAGCTTGAAACCGCTTGCCCAAACCGAAGTGTGACAACGTCTCAGCCAAGTGAGACCAATGAATGTGATCAAACTCTTTCTCAGTGTCGATTAAGAACAGCATAACTTCGCAGTCCGAGCGGGTAGCCTTATCTAACAAGAGCAAAATCCGTTTGGTATTATCCGAACAGTGTCTATTCAGGATAAGCCTGGTGGGCTCCACTAGCCCTAGCATGAGGGGTGCAAGGCGAGCTGCATGGATTCCTATAAACAACTTGAGGTCAACATTTAAAAGGTGAGCTAGGCTGGTAGGACACACACTATCTTTTGTCTTTACCATTCTTTGCTATAACTGTGATGAAAGCCTACTCCATTAAAGGGAGGAAGAGTCGCCAAACTTGTGATGAAGTAATAAAACCCTACTGAGGAGAGAGGCTATCAACATGCAAAAAGTCTTATAAAAAGACCACCGAGAGACCTTCTGGGCCGGGCGACTTACAAGGCTTCAGCCTTGAAATAGCAGAGATTATCTTCTCCATCCTTATCGGGACCTCTAGACTGGCAGTTTGGTCCTCCGTTAAATGAGTCACTTTAGCTTCCACCAAGTAGGCCGTAATGCCAGAGGGGGAAAGGTCCTGTGCCCAGTACAGGGCTCTATAAAATGGCCCAAACCTCGCTGCTGCCTGTTTCGTCTCCTGTGACTAGAGTCTCCTCCTTCGTCTTCAAGGAGTCAACCGCGGTGGTCTGCCGTTGCCCCTTGCGTTTGTTTGCTAATAACCTCCCACATCTGTCCCCTCCTACATAAAAGTCGTGTTTAAGACGCAGGATTTTTTAGCAGTCTACAGTTGTCTCTACACTCTAGGCGCTCCAGTGCGGTGCTGGATACGTTTGAGCTCTTGCATCTGCCTCTGAAGCTGTGTGTGCTTATGTCTCCTGACCTTATTAGTCACCTCCGAGATGGCAATACATTTCCTCCTTAATACTGCCTTTATAGCATCTCAGACCATCAAAAAGTGCATATACGGCGTATCATTGAACTCAGATAGTCTTGATTCCTTTTTCTATTTGACTAACCACTTCCAGTCTGCGTAGAAGAGTCTCCCGCAGAGCCAGTTGTGAGCGGGGGCCTCACCTGTGGAAGAGAAAGGTCCAATAGGACCGACGAATGGTCAGACAGCGCATGAGAATCTATCTCCACAGATGTGGTTGCCACCTGTACCTCACGAGAGCCCAAAAAATGATCGATTCTGGCATAAGAATTATGTGCATTGGAGTAGAAATAGTAGTCCAGTGTGGTAGGGTGACTTTCTCTCCATTAG
Organism: Lissotriton helveticus; assembly: GCF_964261635.1. Classification (NCBI taxonomy): domain Eukaryota; kingdom Metazoa; phylum Chordata; class Amphibia; order Caudata; family Salamandridae; genus Lissotriton; species Lissotriton helveticus. The sequence goes on along the minus strand of NC_136061.1, from coordinate 379,540,359 downwards.
TCCTGCAGCCCTATCTCTTTAAGCCAAAGGGTCTCTCCCATATTGACAGCTCCCACCGCCCCTTGTCTCTGTGTTGAACAATCTAACTCATTCTGGAATATTAATTCGAGCTCTCCCTCAAGGATCACCCAGCGATCTTCTGCTGACATAATGTCCGCTACCGCCCCAAGCAGGAACTGTTTGTAACCCTTGTTCGGAGCATATTTCAAACCTATGATCAGAGAGTGTGGTCCAAAGTGAATTCGGTACCCCAGCAGGCGGCCTTTAATTTCAGCTATTTTTATACCCACCTTCCCCTGGAAAGAGCATGAGAAAAGCAACGCCACCCCAGCAGCTTTACGTGGTAAGGAAGAGAAAACCTGCTGGGGAAACGCTCTAGATTTAAATCTATGCCAGTCACTAGCTTGTAGGTGAGTTTCCTGCAGTAAGCAAATGTCAGCTTGCGAGTGTTCCAAGTAGGGGAGTATGGCCCGTCTCTTGTCTGGTTTGTTAAGCCCTTTGACGTTCAGGGTCAAAACCCTCAAGCCCCTCTTTATAGATGCCATAGGAAATACCGCTGGCTCGGGCAACCAGCCCCTAGCTCTTTTGACCCTCTTTTCCCTGTCCAGCCCCATTGATACCCCCCTGACCACAACCTTTACAGTTGCATGCTATGTGGCTACGTGATGAGCACCCAGAATAAAACCCCAGAACAAAAATAGTAAGCAATCATTGACCCTGGAATGAGGAATGGGTACAGAAATCCAACCCCAGTCCAGTGGAAATAATGTAGGAAGGGACTGTGGCCATCACCCTCATCTCTCACCCGGCCTTCCCGACCCAGACCACCCCCCAACCCAAACTTTAATCAGCTTGTCCTCAGGCGGGCTCTTTAGCTACAGAATCCTCTGTTTTTCAAGGTCCTCAACATGAGCCTGCAGATCTAGTTGCTGGTCCGTGAGCCGTATTATCTCCTGCTGTATTTGTTTTTTTTCTTCATCCAGGGAGGTCTCATGACCTTCAAGGCATACACTTCATCGCCAATGTCTGTCACATATTTCCTTATTGCCTGTAGTTCACTGGTTAGGTCCTCTCTCAGACACAAAAACAGAGTCTCCATGTAGGAGCATGTGACCGGGGCCTCCAGATCTCCACCCTCTGGGTCTCTTCCTCCTGGGGACCAGCGGATTTTGTAAACTTTATTTTGAGGGTGCTTCCTTACTTTGCATGGGCTGATGCCTTCTAGACGGCACGTTGAGCTTGCTGCAGAGAGGCAAAGACTCCCTATGCTCTGTCCCAGACAGCTCTCTGGCATCAGTAAAACTCTCTCCTCCTCACCGGGGGACAAGGGCTTCGTTACACTGCCTCTACTGTGTGCTTCGCAGCTCTCGCTCTATGCTGGGCTCCCTCTGATTCAAGGCCCAGTCAGCTGCCCCACTGGGCCTCGCTGTGTATCCCCAGGCCTGCCACATATTGCAGCTCAGGCCCCTACAGACTGACTCCACTGCTCTCTCTCCACTCTGGGCCGCCTGCACTGTTTGAGGGGGTGGGGCACCCTCAGTATCTCTTGACCTCTGGGCCCCCCACTGCTGTGCTGCTGCTCCCAGTTGCCTCTGGTGCACAGGCTGCTTAGCCTACCCAGCCCAGCCAGGCGGGTCACTTGCCAGTACCAATCCCATGTGCAGGGCAGCGGCTGGACTCAGTATTCCCCCACTCAACCACGAGAGTTCGCCTCCGGTAGGATAGCAGCACAGTCTGCTGAGGCCTCCTCGCCTCCCTACCGCCTCAGAGTGGATCTCGCCTTCACCACTAATGCCCTGGGGGGAATGCCATACTCACAGCATATGCGGGCCGTCACGCTGTCCCACATCGACCTCCGCTCCACGCTGTGTCCTCTTTTCTCTCGGGACCTCAGTCGTGGGCTCGACATACCATCCGGGCCCTCGCTTCTCTGCTGTCTTCTTCTCGTCTCGATTGGGGCCGGCTGCACCCCTCGCCTTATGTCGGATGTGTCTGCCTCCTGCAGCTCCCGGAGGGTCAGGGGTCTGCCAGCACCCCCGCCGTCCCCCCCGACCACAGCCCTCAGACGGGAGCGCTGCCGGCTTAACTCCGAGGAACTGCCTCCTATGGGCTCCTCACTGCCGGGCCCGTGACTATAGGCCTCAGCCGCTCCCATCTCTTTTGAGCCTCAAATTGCCCACGGTTGCCGCCGCTCTACCTGGGTGGAGTCCCCACAGCCCCCCAGCCGCTCTATCCACTCCGATCCACATCCCCACCACTGCCAATCCGGGCAAGTGGGGATGCTGAGTGGCACTGAAGACAGATAGGACAAGATCCACTTCCTTCTCAGTCGCCACCATGGCCACGTCCCCAACAGTAATTATTTTAATATATTTTAATATAAAAGCTTTGGCCAGTTTCTGCTTGGCCACTGATATATTGTAAAGTAGGTTCATAAGCACTACATTCACATAATCTATTTACATGTTGAAGTGCATGACTATGTTCACTATTTAATTGAGATACTAAGTAATCCAACTTATGTACAACCTTTTTCTCTTCGTTCATTGAATGTTGAACTTTGTCCATGGCAACCACAGATAATTGGTTGTCCAAGTGAGTCACCAGTCCTAGAAGGGGAAGTATTTTTTTTAAAATAACTTTATTTAGCAGGTTTCAAACATCAAGGAACATACACATGTCAGTCATTTTTCAGGGGAAGTATTTTTAGTCGATGTAGTATTGTGTTTAATTTCTGAATTGGTAATATTCTCTTCCTCTATTTCTTATTCCCAACGGCTGTAAGTATGTCTGAAATGTAGGCCATTTAATATCATTTTAATAAATATTAAATGCATCTTCATAGGATTCAGAGGGACCTCTTATTTCTTCTTCTTTGCTACATGGTTTAAATAGTTGAAGAATTGCTAAATAGTTGTATTCCTTCTTTTCTTCTGTGTCACAGCTCAGTTTCCTTTGATTAATAAAAATAGGTTTAGAATGACATATTAGAATGACATATTAAACAACCATTGGTACTTCAACTCAACCTTTTCCAGCGTTGATATCTTCAGCCATATTATTGCTGTATGTGTCGCATTGAGCAAACTCATAGAAGGGTAGTTTATCTAACAATGGACTTCTCTTTGGGTCATATATGTCCAACATATTTATTTTCAAAATGTCTTTGTGGGATCAAAATGTGCAAGGTATTCAATTTCAAGTAGGGTTTTCAGAACTCTTCTTCGTGACGATGACAAACCTAAACTAAGCCACATGATTGGCCATGATTACCATATAAGCTTGAGGAATTCAAGTGGTCACATGTTTGATAGCTACTGACATCACTGTGAGATAGCATTTGGAGGCTACATCTTTTACTTAAGGATTGCTCAGCAGATATTTCTTCCCATACTTCCTTCATATCTGTTTTTATGCCTTTTCTAATATAGGAAGTAACATAATGTGCAACCACTATTTCATATCCATATTAGCATCCCACATATATATATAATTAGTGGGTTGTAGTTGTGGATCCAATATGTTGGTTCTGATTTTCTAAGACTGTAAGTGTTTTTCAGTGACTTGCAGTAACCAAATGTCTTACAGATGAAATTAAATTGTTGATTCATCATTCCTGTAGAATTAGTCTTGGGAATTCAAAGTGACATTTTGTTTCATTTAGATTTCTTCGGACATTAACTTAATCAGTAATTCACTCATGTCATTAAAAGCATAAAACTTGTTAAAAGTTTCTTGTTTTGGTCTTTTTTGGGGATGTCACAAGTGACATAATGTTCAATAAAATGTATAACTGATTCATCACAGTCATAGCCAAACTTGGGTGCATCTTTGATCCAGAAAAGCAAATGAATGTGTGGTACTTCCTTTGCTTGATACTCTTTACGCCAAAAGAAATCAAGTACTTCATCGAGGGGACTTTTTTTGTTGGTTAAGTAGTTAAGCCTAGTTCAAAATTTGTGGTTGAAATGTCTGCAAAAATTTGCAGGATCCAAAGAACATAATTCAGCAAGCGGTTTGGGGTTAATGTCTGGAATATTAGCATTTGTTTTGTTAAAATATTGATACAAATCGTTCCATCCATACTCAGCTTAAACTAATAAACCAAGTAGGTGGTCGTAAATTTCTGACCATAAATTTCAATTCTCCATGTCATCAAAACCAATACTCATTTGTCCCTCGTTGACATACCATAATTTTGATCAAATTATATTCTAGATATTTTTCTTTGTCCTGCACCTTTTCAACAAAATCCTGTGCCGTTATATTGATAAAGCCAGGTCCAGTGTAGACACAATGAGTTTAGCAATGTCCACATTTTTATAGTTTTATGCTGTTTTTCTGAAGATAACATATTGCTTTCTGAACATTTTATATGCTTATGAATTGTGCCAAACTTTTTTATCTTTTGTAGGTACTCCATTGACTAAAACTATTAAAGGTTTCTCTATTGTGCATTCAATTCCAAGAGTGGTTATATTTTTGTTAAATTCTAATGGTAGGATAACAGCTTCTCCTTCAAGTGCACATACTAATTCATGTGGCTCAAATTTTCCATTATTTGGTTGCATTCACAAAATGGTTTGAAAAGGATGCACTGTTTGATTTTAAATGCTTTCATATAAGTTCAGTTACTGTCATTCTGAAGAAATTGGATACATTTCCAAATTGGTATGAGTTCCATGTGAAACCATGAAGTTATGGTCTAGGTTTACAAGGCAGTACTTGCAGATGGCACGGTATTCGCAGATATCGTTTCTATCTTACTCAAATAGAAAGAGACTTCTCCATGACAATTTAGCCTAATTTGTAGGATTTTTTCAAGAAGTGCATTTGCTTCTTATAATGTGAGCTTCACCTGGTTAAGGATTTCATAAATTGTTGCTAGACATTTCAGAATATCCATTGTGTAATTGTCTAAGTCCATTAATGGATTTTCTGGTTCATTCTGAGTAAAGGTAACCTCTGGTTAGTTATTCTTTTCAGCGAGTCGATCAAAGTATTTAGATTAGATGTAGTTTGTAGTATTGTTGATTTGTGCTAAATTATAATGAATTAGAGCATAATTTAATTGTTCCATTTGCAATGATGGTGTTTTTGCAAACTATAATGTACAGACAGGTGTTCTTAGTGTTGAATGATTTGTGGGGAGCATTTTGATATACTGGAATGTTGTGTCACACATGGGATTTTTAATGCAACTTAACCCCTTGCGTGCTCATGACGGCCTGGAGCCATCATGAGTCACAGTGGGCGTGTGCGCACGGCGGCTGGGAGTTGTCTGAGTCATGCCCGCGATTGAAATGTTGAGCACCACGGTGGAATTTGCGCCGCAGCCAAGGTGTTAAAGAATATCTTGGAGGTTAGTAGTGCTCGGAAATGGACAGACGTCTACGTTTTTTAGTCGTTTTATTTTTCTGAGTAGTGATGATATTTGACGTCATTAGAAATTTCCTTAGCTTCTAAATGGATTGTGTCTCTGATATTACAAATAAAAGTGCAATTCTATCCATATACAGACTTTTTTTTGTCCTGCAAATCGTCAGCAGATATTGTATTTTGTATCAGTATTTCCTTTCCTTTTCCAACTACATTTCCATTTAGGACATCAAAACATCGACCTTCATGTGTGACTGAAAGCATACAATTATCCTGTTCATGATAACTTTCTTCATGAAAGTATGGTTCACTATTTGATGTATGTATCCATGTTCCCTGGAAAATGTTGCATATGTTTAGTCTTGTAGTTGTTTTTTGCATAGTTTTTGTATTTTATAGGTTGAAATTAAACTGTCCAGGGTTGTGATGTGATTCATAATGAAATTGAACAGTTTTCTTTTCAAATAAAATGCTATTTCAACAATATGCTGAACATATTGTTTCTGTGTGAGTTTGCCTCACGAAAGGAAGTGTTTGCAGCAGATTTTCAGGGCACTTGTTGATTAATGCTTAACAGTTATAATCCTAATGCTGCCTCTTGTTGTAAAAGTATATATTGTTCTCGAATACGCAGCATTTTCTTTGTTGTTATAGCTTAGTGTAAACGGTGCTCTCTTTGTGACATGCTTGTTATAAAGCTTCTTATTTTCTGATGTTAGGGTGTATAGAAACATTAGAAAAATGTATTGCAGTCTTACCAGTACTGTTGTTTGTCTTGGATGTCTTCCTTCTTTCTGTTCAATTTTTTTGTCCTCTCTCTGTACTACAATTTCCTTTTTTACTTGCACTTATATTCCTAATCTTGTCTCTTCTTGTGAGACTGTATATTTTGTTGAATAGGCAGTGTTTTGTTTGTCCAAATGGACAACTGTTAATTGTGATGATTTTGACAATGCTTCCTATTAACCTTATCTGACAGACACTTCTAGCCGCAGATTCTCTACCTTAAAATTATCCATCAGATTGGATCTGAAAACTTTTTATTAGCAGTACCCCTACTCACCAGTTGTGGCGTCGTTTAGGTCAGCATGGGATTGTCCCCGCCGGAAGTGACTTGTGCAGTGCCTCTATAAGTGCACCCTAGCATGCTGACATCAGATCTTTTCTTTCCACGCCAGTCAGCGCAGAAGCGAAGAAGTGGTACCCCCAGTCTTTTTTGACTGACCGTTCTTTGAATTGTTGTCAAGATTTTTTCTGAGACTTATTTTCTGCTGTATCAGGTATGTCCACTAGGAAAGGTGGTCTCAAACCATGTGGTACCTATCACCAGCAAATGTCAGTGACGGACCCACACTTTGTATGCCTCTGGTGCCTCGAGCCCGATCACGACCTGAAGACCTGCACTGGTATCCGTGCCATATACCCTCCTGATGGAGCTGTCCCTCTAGCTCCTCCCTACTTGATGTGCACACCACAACGGTCCCGATCTCAGTCAAGAGGAAGGCCTCAATGTCGGTTGTGCAACCACTCCAGGCGTTCGTCGTCAGTCGAAGTGTCTGGGGAAATCGGCTTCGTCGTCACAGTCGTTAAAGAAATCTGATAAGTCCCACAGGAGGAAGAGGAGTAAGAAGTCAGAGAGGTTTTCAACTTCACCCCCTCCAGCAAAGTCTCTCTACGAGACGATGGAGCGTTGGCATTCTGGGCCCGGCTCCAATGTAGAGCCTATGCCTGGGCGGTCTCAGTGCCTCCCTGATTTCCCAAGAGACAGAGCGACCACCACCTAGCTGCATGTGTTATTTGAGACCACGTACCTCATCTTTGGGTGGCCCTTCCTCACTGGAGCAACTTCAGGCCCTGTGGGCTTAAGATGGGCCCCTGCTGGTTTTCCACCAGTGGATTCACCCTCAGTGTTAGTCAGGGCCCTTGAATCCATAGATGGATCTGGAACGATGCCACTCATGCCATGCACCTCCTCTTTGGGTGGTCCGTCCCCACTGGAGCACCTTCAGGCCCTGCGGGCTCGAGAGGAGCCGATACTGGTCTTCCACCGGCGGGTTCACACTCAGTACCAGCCTTGAATCCATAGATGGATCTGGAGCCATGCCAGTCTTCCCATCTCGACCTTCCCCGACTCCCGCTCCAATGTCGGCGTCCACCGGCAGGTCCATCCCCATCATCATTCCAGACTCCAACACGGCTCATTCTCCCATACCATCTGGGACTTGGTTGCGCAGGTGCTGTCCTCTTCATGGTCTAGTAGGAGGCCCGAGCTATACTCTCTCAAGTCATTACTGATGGGAGAATTGCAGCTAAGTTCGCCAGTTGATGTGGGCTGGACACAACCAACTCGCTAGGCAGAGTGATTTCATCGTTGGTGGCCCTTCAGCGCCATGCCTGGCTGAGAACCACTGGCTTTTCAGGGGATGTGTAGACCTTGCTCATTGGCATGCCCTTCGATGGCTCCCGTCTCTTTGGAGACAAGGCAGAGTCAGTGCTAGAGCAATTCAAGGACAGCAGGGTTACGGCAGATCCTTGGGCCTTTCCATTGTCCCTCGCCAACCCCAGTCTGACTTTTGCTCCTTGCGTGGCCACAGAAGGGGCTTTCAGCTGTATCTTTACCCGCCCAGCCACCACAGACTGCAGGCTTCCAAGCCCTTGTGTGGCCAAGGATGTGGTTCCCACAGACCTCATGGGTCAGGTTGCCAGAAGTTGGGCCAGTTCCCCACCTCTCCCAGCATCCACATCCTCTAAACCCCTTTAATTTGCCCTCCAACCATCATGGGCATCCTATGGGAGGCAGGATACACCACTGGAGGTCAATGAGATCTGACAGCAGGGTTTTCCAAAGGGGATACTCCCTTCACTTTGTGCCTAACCCCTACCCATGGCATCTACTTGGCCAAGAGAGCCATAGAGAGGGTACAGCCATCAGAAATAGAACATTTTTGTTAAGCCCGCTTATTTCTATTTTCCAAAAAGAATAAAGGCCTTTGTGTCATCCTAGATCTACGCCCTCTCAATTTTTTTCCAAGGAATGGTAAATTCAAAATGTTCACACTGGCTCAAGTCATGTCTTCCCTGGACCCAGGAGACTGGATGGTAGTGTTGGACTTGCAGGACGCATATTTCCACATTCCCTTCCTCCCTGCCGTCAGAGCTACGCGCATTTCACGGTGGACTATGATAACTTTCAATTTGCTGTGCTCCCTTTTGGCACTTCCAACGTCCCTTTGGTGTTCACCAACGTGATGTAGGTGGATGCAGCTCATGTGCAGAGATCAAGGGTGCCATCCTTCCCCTATCTCGATGACTGGCTATTGAAGGCGAGCTTGTCCTAGATAGTTGTCTCCCTCCTCCAGACTACAGCGGACCTCCTGCTCTCGCTGGGGTTCACTATCAACAAGGGGAATTCACACCTGACCCCTCTCAGTTGCTCCCAATCATCGGAGCCGATCTAAACGTAGTACAGTTTTGGGTTTATCATCCCAAACAGCGAGTCCAGGATATTCGGGCTAGGATACCAACGTTTCAACCTCTAGCCTAGATTTCAGTGAGACAGACTCTGAGACTGTTGGGCCTCATGGCCTCCTGCATCCTGCTAGTGAAGCATGCCCATTGGCATATGCAGGCTCTGCAGTGGGACCTGAAGTTACAGTGGGTGCAGCATCAGGGGAATCTCTCCAAAATGGTCCAGATCTTAAAGGGTACTGCTAAAGATCTGCAAGATCTGCAGTGGTTGCTGATGAACCGCAGTTGGGTCAGTGGGAGACCCCTCTCCCTTCCTAACCAGTTCTAACTATAGTGACAGACATGGAACTCCTGAGCTTGGACGGCCATCTGGGAGAGGTGTATTCAGAGGATAATCGTCTCTGGTGAAATCCGGGCTCCACATTCACCTGCTGGAGCTTCAAGCAATCCAATTGGCATTGAAAGCCTTTCACCTTCCATCAAGAGGAGGTTAGTGTGAGTGTTCACGGAAAACACCACTACCATGTAGTACTGCAACAAACGGGGCAGGGTGGGGTTGTGGACCCTCTGTCAAGAGGCCCTACGCCTCTGGACATGGCTGGAACATCAGGGCTTTTCCCTGGTGGTTCAATACCTGATGGGCGGACAACCTCAACTGTCAATGCCTAGCAGATCAGAAGTGGCGTCTCCATCCGGAGGTGGTGAAACGTCTCTTCCAAGAGTAGGGAGAACCTTGGTTAGATCTGGTAGCCTTCACTGAGAACACGCAATATCAACAGTTCTGCACTGTGGAGTTTTTAAAGTACCTCTTGCTTGGACCTGCTTTTCATCTAGAGTGGAGCTCAGGCCTCCTACGTGCCTTTCTGCCAATACCACTCCTGCCCAGAGTGCTCAAGCAGAACAGGAAGGACCTGGAACAAGTCATTCTTGTGGCTCTGGATTGAGCATGGAGAGTCCACTATCCTGAACTGTTGAGCATGTCCATCAGTCCTCTGATTAGGCTGCCTCTACAGAAGGGTCTTCTGTTGCAGCAGCCGTGGTGGGCCTGCACCCAAAACTGTCAACTCTCCGCCTTCATGCATGGATGTTGAGCTGTGACAGTTAATAACTACGAGTTTCTGCCCGAAGTCACTAATGTCATTTTGACAGCCTGGTGTCCCTCCACCACGATGGTATATACATGCCTTTGGGTCAAGTTTGTTGCATGGTGTGCAGAAAAACAGGTTGACCTCCCTATCTGCTCTTATTTCACAGGTTCTCTTGTTTATTTTTACTCTGGCCCAGCAGGGCTCTGCATTGGACACAATGAAGGGTTTTTGCTTGCCGTATTAGCATTTCTGCGGTTGTTAGATTAGCCTTCTGAAGGATCTTCAGCATTTGTTTTGCCCTAGCCCACTTCATTATGCCTCAGTGTAACCTCAACCAGGTCCTTACCTATCTGATGTGTGCTCCCTTGGAACTGCTCCATAACTGTCCAATAAGACTACTTAGCATCAAGAAAGCCTTTCTTGAGGCAATAACATCCACCAGAAGGGTTAGCAAGTTGCAGGCAACTTTCGATGCACCCTTCTCATGTTTCATTCTACATGGACAAGCTGATCCTTTGGATTTGAGCGTTCTTCTTACCAAAGGAGGTGATCCTGTTCCATATATGCCAGTCTATCACCCTGCCTACCTTTTACGTTCTGCCTCATCCCTCGAAAGAAGAGGAGCGATTCCACTCGCTGGATCCAAAAAGAGCATTGCTGTTCTAACTTGACTGCTCTAAGGAGTTCCAGATGGACAACCAGCTCTTTGTGGGGTATGTCGGAGCCCAAAAAGAATAATGCGGTGCAGAAACGGAATATCTCAGGATGGAACGTGTTCTGTGTCAAAATCTGTAAGGCTTTGGCCAAGAAGCAACCTTCATAGGGCTTCCGTGCTCATTCAACCAGGGCCAAAGCTGCTACCACTGCATCATCTTACGAAGATCCGGTCCTGGACATCTGCTAGGCAGTGAAGTGGGCATCTCTGAACATTTTCTTTTTACAATGCAATTCGGACAGTGGACCACTTACACAAAGAATACAGCACCAATCCAAATATCACCCAAATTATTCAATTTCTAATATATCAGCGTGCACATTCCACATGCTCCCTGTCCCAATAGCACCACCCAAACTTGGGAAAAAGTCCGTTTTTATCCTGAGTTGGAAAAGCACCGCTACAAATGTATATCTCCACCAATCATGGGAGAGTAATAAGCCTTTGAAGTGTCCTTATATAGAAACGCTGAGTCGTGGTGTACAAAGTTCAATGTTCTTTTAATGGTCCACTTATAGACAAGATACCAGCCAACGCGTTTCGTTCTGCCAAACAGAACTTCTTCAGGGCTGTGAGTTTAAAAAGACATACAAAAATGACACTATAAATGTCACAAAAACAACATGTAAACACCCATACTTTAAATAGATATATAAAAAGTTGCAACAATACAGTGCCCACATATAACCAAACATTTGAACATATAAGGTTTAAAAACTTGATGTTTAAAATCATTGCATGATACATTTCATTGTAATTATAAACAAAAATGCCTGAATGTTCCATATTATTCAATATAAACAAGGCTTTTATATATATAATATCTCATTGGAGAAGATTGACTTATAACAGTTAGAAAACATAATATTATTTCATAAGTGGATATAGTAACCCCATTACTCAGCGCCATTTTTTATATATATACTTTTGTGTATTCACCCCAACAGGTTACAATTGTGAGAAAAACCCCTTCGCACAAGACATCCCCACATAGTCTGATACCAATCAAATTATTAACAAAACATTTGTACAAACCGATTCATTTAAAAACTATCGTATCACTTCTGCTGTTCAATATCTGTAATCCATAGAGCTTGTGCATTCACATAGTTTCATACTCATCTGTAAGGACCCAATCTACTGTCCCCTATTGCTCAGCTATATCCCCGCTTGGCAAATATGTCCCAAATATCATATGCATTCTTGAAAGCATGTCCGGACCGTTATTCTTTGGAAAAACACAGTAACCCCAATATATAGTATATTCTTAATCTTCAGTGATGTATAAACCCCTATCTCCATAACATATATATATTACAGTTTTTTAGCGTCCTAATATCTTATGTTATATGTATCTCATAGGGGTTATAGACACACCACATGGATACAGGGAAATCTACATATACGTGAATAAAAGGGGTTTCTTACCGCAATCTGTGTTTCAAGATGTGGCAAGATTTCCAACGAATTCCTTTACTAATATCTTCTCATGTATTTGGAGATTTGCTGTGTATAGATATCCTACTGTTGTGGGACCAGGAATCTGATTATTCCAACCGGTTTCTCAGATATTTCTCTTTAGTCTCAAATAAGATTTTTAACCTACATTTATAAAAAAAGGAAGAGAAGAAACCAAAGGGAAACTTCAGTTCCATTTGTTTGTAAACATATTTATGTAATTAGCAGCTGTCCGGAAAAAGAAACGACAACAGAATGACTCCCACCGAGAACATTCTTTATGTATAAACGACAAATAATCTTTGCTATCACGCCTACCTTGTAAAGTTCCAAGGCTAGTTCAGTGTAGTCAACAAAAGTCCCACCTCATATTCTCTGTAGGCAATCATAGAATAACTTCTTGCGGCATTTGCCTGCAAAGATATATATTACAATCGTCATTTGGCGAACAAAAACAAGGACCGCACTCGAGCAAATTAACTTTATAGGTAATGTCCCGTTGGGCATGCAAAAAAGCATGCGAGCCACACATTATGTGAAACAAACCCATGTCATGATTGGTCCTATAACAAACACACAAACAGACTGGTCCAATAACAACCAAGTCCCGTTTGTTCAAGAAAATGTTGGAGCCAGCGAGTATTCAGACCACACTGGGACAGGTAAACGTATATATAAGGTCATATTGAGCGTATAAGTAAACGTATACGCAACACGAAATTTGCAACCGACCCATGTAATATCTAATCGTGTAGCAGACAGACTGGTCCTACGTAAACCAAGTCCCTCTTACTCGCAAGAATATTAAAACCAACAAATAAACAAATCCTCAGATATACAGGACAGTCAGTGGGAGTATTTCACTATATATACCTGTCCCGTCGATTCAGATAACTTCAAGTCGGCGTCCCCGTCTTTCGACCCGCGATCGTCTCCAATTTAGGAGACGCGCACGCCCAAATGGAGGTTTAAATGGGTGGCCGCGTAATACACGTGTGTTGAACGTGACGCCCTCTGCTAGTTACCACTACTTACTATGTTAAACCGCCGCCATCTTATCATGGTACTTTCATTCCGAAAAACGGTTGTTTCCATGTATTGAAGCCTGATTCTTCCTTATTATTAGGGGGTATTACTTACTGCAAAATATATCATATTAGAATTTGAATTAATTTTAGTAAAATAGAACAATGTTATTAAATCTATTAACTATTATATTTATTATTTAATATTTGACAATTAAGTAATTTATACTATATTCCTTCTACCTAACAGCATTGTACATTATTTTGTAATCTATTTAACCAACCGAGACACACCGAGTCCGATACTTGAACTTGTATTTGGAGGTTCACGATGTGGGTCAACAATTGGGACATGTTTCTATCGATATAGCAGGGTGAATAGTGATCTTATACGGAAACTACGAACAAATATTCCTTTTAGTAAATGACAATCCATGCAGAAGCTAGAATGCAAAAGATAACATAGGTATAATGTTTCTGCATTCTTTCCTTCCAACCTATATGTCAAAACGGTCCAAAAAAGCAGCCCTCAGACACCCTATTATAAATGCACAAATAACAAAAAGATTCTTTTGAACAGCATAAAGGAACCGACAAATGAGTAGATAAATATAAATTGAAAAACCACATATATACATACTGTGTAGTAGCATCAACCCAATTGGATAGAGGTCCAAATCCGGTAACTCTAGTTAGCTGTTACCCACAACTGTATATCATTCTAATCAAAGGGAACCAGTGATATACTTTTAAACATAATTATAAACAGTAATTATCTACATAACAACTGATGATATTATAATTGTCAAAAAGTGATACAGGTCATACACCCTAGTTGGTTGTTATCGGCAGCTGCATAGAACCCATAACATAAGTTTAAACATAATCGTAAACAGTTGTCATCTCATGAATAGATGATAAACATGAGATATTAGGAAAAACAAATACACAGCACCGAATGGAGACTTGATAGTAATGTTACAGGAGGAACCCCACTCTGTATAAAATTAGCCAAATTTCATAAAGAGATTATACAGTGGTTTATTGTAGGTGGTAATGCATCTCATCCTCCGTATTGTGACCCCATTCCAAACATCTCAAGCGACATATCCACATGGCCTCCCTCTTCCGTAAGGTGAGTTCACGATCACCCCCCCTAGGATTTGGAGGTACGTGATCAATACCCTGAACCCATATTGTATTGTTTTCTTTGTGATGTTCACGCATATGGTATATCATAGGATATCTCAAATCGTAATTCTTAATAGCACGCACGTGTTCTTGAATTCTCAGTTTTAACGGTCGTACAGTGCTACCAACATAAATTTTTTCACATTCACAACCAATTACATATATTACATGACTTGTATTGCAATTGATATAGTGCCTTATTTCATATTCGCGGTCAGTATTGTACTGGAATTTCTTTGATTTATTCTTGCCCAGTGGACAGATGGTACAACCCCCACAAGTAAAGTAACCCTTTGGTTTTGTAGGTATCCATGTTGCAGTATTCGCAATTCTAGGATAACTGGGACACAGTACAATACGCAAGGTTTTACCTCTCCTGAATGTGATTTTAGGAATTTCACTAATCACATTTTTCAGGTTAGGTACCTCGGTAAGCAGGTTCCAATGCCTTTTCAAGACCTTAAAAACATCAGCACTGTTTTGTGTGTACTGTGTAATAAAGGCCATGTTTGACTTTTGTACGCTTTTGTTATTCGTTCTTTTCTTGGTCAAAGTGGTTTTTCTAGGGACCATTTTTATTCTTTTCTCTGCCTTATCCAAAATCTCTGCATTGTACCCTCTGTTGGTAAATCTGATTTTGGTATCCTTCAGATGTTCCAAAAAGTTTTCCTCCGTGCTGCAATTGCGTCGAATGCGCACCATCTCACCAAAAGGTATGTTCTTAATAGTAGACCTCGGGTGCGCACTCGACGCATGCAGCACGCTATTACAAGAAGTGCTTTTGCGATACACACTGCTCTGTATTGTGTTGTCATCCACATAAAACAGCACATCCAAAAATTCAATCTGGGTATTGCTTGTTTTTATAGTCAATTGTACGTTGTAAGGATTGTCGTTCTAGTAGGCAAAGTAATCTGCCAAATTTGCTTCACTTCCCTTCCAGAGCATTATGATATCATCGATATACCTCCCCCAAAAGATGATCATATCCATCCAGGGGGAGGCATATCTGCCCCAAGCGTGTTCTCGTTCCCACCACCCCATAAAAAGCCCAGCATATGAAGGAGCAAATTTGCTCCCCATCGTGGTGCCCCTGATTTGGTGGTACCAAGTGTCACCGTGTAGAAAAAAAATTCTTGAAAGTATTAGCTCCGTCATTTCAATTAACATTTCGTTATGTTCAACATGGTCAGCTGTTCTTAATGACAAGAATTAAGAAAGTGCTCTTATGCCGAAATGTTGTGGTATACAGGTGTATAAACCTGTCACATCTAAAGTGACAAACATGAGGTCAGAAGACCACTGTAGTCCATCAAATTTGTTCAATATGTTGCCTGAATCCTGAATGTAAGCAGGTAGGTTCCCCACCAACGGTTGAAGGAACCCATCGACATATTGTGACAGTCGTTCAGTGGGGGAGTTGATCCCCGATATAATGGGGCGTCCTGGAGGAAACGACCCCCCCTTATGTATCTTTGGGAGTAGATAAATACATGGTGCCATTGGATTCACTACCTTAAGATATTGGCACTCCTCTTGAGAAAGGAGACCAATTTCACCCCAGTCATGTATCCTTGTGTTAATATGAGCGACAAGGGAGGGAATTGGGTTGTCGTGTAAAGTCTTGTAACACGCTGTGTCAGTAAGTTGTCTCTTAATTTCATTGTTATAATCCACAGTGTTCATGACAACCACGTTCCCTCCCTTGTCAGCCTCTTTAATTGTAATGCTGTTATCCTTTGCTAAACTATCGAGTGCTAATCTTTCCCTCTTTGTCATATTTTGATGTTGGTTAGTATATTTCACAGGGGAGTCAATCATTTTGTAGAAATCTTTAGACACTCGCTACCTAAACAGATCGATATTTCTGTGTGTATTGGCTGGAATATATTTAGAGCGAGGTTTAAGACCACTAGTGATTGTTGTATCTTCCTCAATATTGAGGTCAGATCTTATTTCTTGCAAAGACAGATTATCACCTGTTTCGATAGACAACAACAATTGAGCATTCTGTAAGTCAGAAATGGTTGTAGTACATGCAGATACCGTAGTGCAAACATCATTACAAACGATTGAATTGATTTGGAAATGATCTTTTAATTTGAGAAGTCGGACAAATTTAAACAAATCAATCATCAACAAAGTTGGATCCCCAACCTGTGATGGGCAAAAAACTTAAACCTTTCTGTAAGATGTTCATTTCTACATCATTAAGTCTGCGGTCTGATAGGTTTACAATAGTCAGGGCGTTATCAGCAGTAGGTACAAGGTCAGTGTTCGTATTCGTAGTTTCAGCGGATGGCACAAATTCTAGGTTTTCTTGGATCTGGTGTCCATTTGGTGTACTGCTCCCCCTCTTACGGGTGCTGTTTTTCCAACCCTTGCCCCCCCGCCTGGTATTGGGTCTGGGTTGGTATTTGTTGTCTTTTTCCCTTGCCGGATTCGTTCCATCTCTAA
Organism: Lissotriton helveticus; assembly: GCF_964261635.1. Taxonomy (NCBI): domain Eukaryota; kingdom Metazoa; phylum Chordata; class Amphibia; order Caudata; family Salamandridae; genus Lissotriton; species Lissotriton helveticus. The sequence continues at coordinate 379,523,578 of NC_136061.1, read as the reverse complement.
TAAAAAATTCCGTTTTGGAGAGACGGCCTGACAGGCCCCACCATCCTTGGAGGATGAACTTTCCAGTGATGAAATTGAGCTATTGCTAGCACTGACAGATTCCTCTCTTGCTCGTTTACTGTCACCCCCTGGTTTGATGTTATCAAATTTATGAGCAAATGTATAAATCCGCCCTGACTTGTAATCATTATCGTCGCGCTTGATCTTTCTTAACTTTTTGTCACGTAAATAAATTTGGTATCGTCCTATTACTTCATCAAATATTTCGTAGTTCTTTTTTATGCAGTCCTTGAGGCTAGATTCATCTATTTCTCGTTCCAACTTAACAATTTCCTGTTTCAAAATCGCCACCTTTTTCTCAGAATGGCCGATCAATATCTTCATCATAGTATATGAAGCCTGCTTCAAGTTCTCCTCCCAATCCCTGAGTGCATCGTCATCCAGATCCTCAAAGGTTGGGAAGATAAGTATCCGCAGGCCACGTGGGATCTTTTGGTTGTCTAGGTATTTCTGCAGTGTTATTCCGTCCCACCATCTGGACATCTCCAATTTTTGGAGTCTTTCTAGCTTTAAGAATTTTGTTCGGAGACCCTCTGCACTTGGCTCCTTTAAGACACTGGGACCAACTGCCTGACTGTTACCAAAAAGATTTGAGGCCATCTCTTCCCTAGTGTCCTTGAATTTAGACATGATATTCTAAAACCTAAATCAGACTCGATTGAGTATCCTGCGCGAAGGGGTCACACAAAAACCACTTTGAAATGAAAAGATTATATAGTACAAATACATCTATCGGTTAGGATTGTGCAACAGATGGATCCAAATAAAGTTTCTTTTTACAATGCAATTCGGACAGTGGACCACTTACACAAAGAACACAGCACCAATCCAAATATCACCCAAATTATTCAATTTCTAATATATCAGCGTGCACATTCCACATGCTCCCTGTCCCAAGAGCACCACCCAAACTTGGGAAAAAGTCTGTTTTTATCCTGAGTTGGAAAAGCACCGCTACAAACGTATATCTCCACCAATCATGGGAGAGTAATAAGCCTTTGAAGTGTCCTTATATAGAAACGCTGAGTCGTGGTGTACAAAGTTCAATGTTCTTTTAATGGTCCACTTATAGACAAGATACCAGCCAACGCGTTTCGTTCTGCCAAACAGAACTTCTTCAGGGCTGTGAGTTTAAAAAGACATACAAAAATGACACTATAAATGTCACAAAAACAACATGTAAACACCCATATGTAAATAGATATATAAAAAGTTGCAACAATACAGTGCCCACATATAACCAAACATTTTAACATATAAGGTTTAAAAACTTGATGTTTAAAATCATTGCATGATACATTTCATTGATATTATAAACAAAAATGCCTGAATGTTCCATATTATTCAATATAAACAAGGCTTTTATATATATAATATCTCATTGGAGAAGATTGACTTATAACAGTTAGAAAACATAATATTATTTCATAAGTGGATATAGTAACCCCATTACTCAGCGCTATTTTTTATATCTATACTTTAGTGTATTCACCCCAACAGGTTACAATTGTGAGAAAAACCCCTTCGCACAAGACATCCCCACATAGTCTGATACCAATCAAATTATTAACAAAACATTTGTACAAACCGATTCATTTAAAAACTATCGTATCACTTCTGCTGTTCAATACCTGTAATCCATAGAGCTTGTGCATTCACATAGTTTCATACTCGTCTGTAAGGACCCAATCTACTGTCCCCTATTGCTCAGCTATATCCCCGCTTGGCAAATATGTCCCAAATATCATATGCATTCTTGAAAGCATGTCCGGACCGTTATTCTTTGGAATAACACAGTAACCCCAATATATAGTATATTCTTAATCTTCAGTGATGTATAAACCCCTATCTCCATAACATATATATATTACAGTTTTGTAGCGTCCTAATATCTTATGTTATATGTATCTCATAGGGGTTATAGACACACCACATGGATACAGGGAAATCTACATATACGTGAATAAAAGGGGTTTCATACCGCAATCTGTGTTTCAAGATGCGGCCACCCATTTAAACCTCCGTTTGGGCGTGCGCGTCTCCTAAGTTGGAGACGATCGCGGGTCGAAAGACGGGACGCCGACTTGAAGTTATCTGAATCGACGGGACAGGTATATATAGTGAAATACTCCCACTGACTGTCCTGTATATCTGAGGATTTGTTTATTTGTTGGTTTTAATATTCTTGCGAGTAAGAGGGACTTGGTTTACGTAGGACCAGTCTGTCTGCTACACGATTAGATATTACATGGGTCGGTTGCAAATTTCGTGTTGCGTATACGTTTACTTATACGCTCAATAAGACCTTATATATAAGTTTACCTGTCCCAGTGTGGTCCCAAGCTCTATGGATTACAGATATTGAACAGCAGAAGTAATACGATAGTTTTTAAATGAATCGGTTTGTACAAATGTTTTGTTAATAATTTGATTGGTATCAGACTATGTGGGGATGTCTTGTGCGAAGGGGTTTTTCTCACAATTGTAACCTGTTGAGGTGAATACACAAAAGTATATATATAAAAAATGGCGCTGAGTAATGGGGTTACTATATCCACTTATGAAATAATATTATTTTTTCTAACTGTTATAAGTCAATCTTCTCCAATGAGATATTATATATATAAAAGCCTTGTTTATATTGAATAATATGGAACATTCAGGCATTTTTGTTTATAATTACAATGAAATGTATCATGCAATGATTTTAAACATCAAGTTTTTAAACCTTATATGTTAAAATGTTTGGTTATATGTGGGCACTGTATTGTTGCAACTTTTTATATATCTATTTACATATGAGTGTTTACATGTTGTTTTTGTGACATTTATAGTGTCATCTTTGGATGTCTTTATAAACTCACAGCCCTGAAGAAGTTCTGTTTGGCAGAACGAAACGCGTTGGCTGATATCTTGTCTATAAGTGGACCATTAAAAGAACATTGAACTTTGTACACCACGACTCAGCGTTTCTATATAAGGACACTTCAAAGGCTTATTACTCTCCCATGATTGGTGGAGATATACATTTGTAGCGCTGTTTTTCCAACTCAGGATAAAAACAGGCATCTCTGAACATGTTTACCAAGCACTACTCCGTCTAGACAGTTAGGTCTATAGGGGCAAGTATTTTACTTGTTTGTTCCTGCAGGACTTTTTTGTGTGAATTTGTTTCTCAGACGCACCTCCAGGAAGTTATTGCTTGAGTATCCATTGGTAAATATATTTTTATTGCAGGAAGTGAAATTAAGTACAACGTTGGCATCTGCATCGTCACGCAATCTAGTGTGGGTGGGAACCACATATCCTCTATACACGGCCATTCAGCCCACAACCCGGGGGTCGGGCGGCGTATGCCATTTTCTTGTAGCGTGTTCCTCCCCATGCACATAGTATATCACAGGCAATCGAGGAAGTCCCATCTGCTTTTATCCAAGTGCCTCAAACCTATCTTCCTCCCTCCCCCCTCTTACCCTACCCCCCAGAATGTTATGGTCGCGCAGGGCCTGCACTATCGTTTCCCAAGCCTGCGCCGTCTCTAGCGCCCGTTCATCCTGTCTTCGCTTCGCCTGCTGGAATCTCAGCGTGCTTTCACTCCCCGCCCATTTAAGCAGTTCATTGCGCCATTTAGTGTCCGACGGACCAGCCCGCGCCTTCCAGTGTCTGGTAATTTCCCGTTTAGCTAGCAGCAATCCCAAGTCGATGAATTTACTAGTAATTTTAGTTTTAGGGGTATGCGGAAACCAGTGTAAAATCCCCACAGCTGCGTCCATCTGTAACGATCTACCAGTCGCCGCGGTCAGCGTGTTTCCTACGATCGACCAATAGGAGGTCAGCACAGAGCAGGACCACAACATGTGTATAAGGTCTGCCCCGGGTGCCCTACATCTAGGACAGGCTGCCGTCTCCAGACCAAAGTACTGCTGCATCTTCACCCGGGTCAGATAGGCTCTATGCAACACATAGAAGTGGACCAACTGGAATCGCGCGTTCCTCGTCCCCTTCCAGGCCCTCTGCAGCAGCTGGGACCACGTGGTCTCTGGAATTTCCCTACCTATATCCGTCTCCCATCTGGTTTTGAGGACCGTCAAGGGGGTCAATCTCCCCTCCACCATTCTATTTGCTTGAGTATCCATTCTATGGTAAGGAATATGCAGATAGAAGTCTCTGTCAGATGAACAAGTTACTTGCTTTCTGTAACACCATGTGTGGTAGAGACTCTATCTAGCTGCAGATTCTCCAGGATTGTATCTTTTATAGATCCACATGCTTGAATCTTCCCTGTCATCATGATGGGAGTCCCACGGTAACAGTAGAAATAGTAGTACTGAATACATTACATAGACCTCCTTAGAGAGAAAAATTCAGTTGAGCACTCCATCAACCTCATTTTATAGCATCCAAAGTTCAGCCAAACCCAGCAGAGACCTCAGAGTAACCCTCTCTACAGAGCCACCACACCTCAGATTTCTTACAGCACGTCGTGTGATTGGGAGTCTCTCTGATCTCTGTTCAGTGACGGTTGGCTTTTTCAAATTTTGACCTCCAGCTTCCAGCTCGAAGTATTTAATTTCTGTGACTTTCACAATGCCAGATAAACAAAGGGTTGTTTAGGCCCTGTAATACGTGTAAAACGTGTGGGAAATCTAGGCTTTTCTCAAATGATCCCCCCAAGCAATGTCTCTATTGCCTCTACCCTTACCAGGGAATGCAAATACTGCCGAACCTTCTCGACTAAGAACCTCAAGGTTAGGGAAGGAAGACTGTTCCTCTGGCTTCAGAAGAAAAAAGCTGTTTCTGCATCTGGCTCTGACACTGAGGAAAAGCCCCATTCTTCCTCCAGGAAAAGAAAGGAAGGCAGCTCCTCTTCTCACCAAGGAGAGTCCAAGAGATCTAAATCACAGGAGCAGGAAAAATCAGAGGAGAAGCACCACAGAAACCAGGTAGAAGAACTTTGGGCATAAGTGCGCTTTATAAGCTCATAAACAAATAAATAAAATAAATAAATAAATCTTCTGCTCCAGTCTCTGCTTCTCTAACTCCTGTGAGCGAGCTTCCTTCTTGTCCGTCGACTGCGTCGTCGACAAGAGCCATCTCTGTCAGTTGACCCGAGGTGATTTCTTTGCCATGGACAGCTTCTACAGCGACGGCGATGGTCACAATGTCGACACCTGCTGCGTCTACAGGCCCGCAGTTGACCTTGACCTTCATCGACGAGTCTTCCTCCACCAAGGAGAATTTCTCCGTCTACAACGCTGTCCTCATTTCCACAGACGGTGGTGGTATCAGTGTTGACATTGTCGACGGTACCGACGGCGGGACAAAAAAATCCATTTGGGACCTTCAAAGATTCAGGATTTTTTAAAAATTTCTCCAATGCCTCCAGCACGTTTGCTTGACTTTCAGGAGTCTGAAAGATAGCATGTTTGGTCCTGCGTATAGTCCTCCTGAGCTAAAAGTTAAGCGTCAGGACTCTGATGATTATGAGGACTTAGAGGACATTAATCCTTCCTTATGCCTTGCAGGAGAGTATTCATACACTGATAGGGCTACTGTACAACAGCCAGAATATTTTCAAGAGCATTTCTCGAAGCGCTTTGATCTATCTATGCCAGTTAAACAGAGTGTTTCTTGTATGACTTAAAGCCAGGCCCTCAATGGTCCATTAGGGCAATTCCCATAGTAGATTACTTATGGCAAGAAGGTCTAAAACTGATGTGGACACCAGCTTCTATCCCAGTGGTATTTGCGAAACTGGACAAGAAGTACAAAGCCCTGGATAATTCACCCACATGCCACATCGGTCATACAAGACCGGATTCCGTAATCATGCAGGCTGCACAAAGAAGAGCTAAACACCCGGCTTCTCAGTGTTCTGCACCCCTCTGGATAAAGAAGGACGCCGGCTGGACAACATCAGGAAGAGGATTTCCGCGCTGGCGGCTGCCTCTATAAGAGCCTCCAACTCTATGGCCATTCTGGGAAGAAACGACAGACAGATGTGGTTGTACATCTCTTCGCTTTCATAACATCTTCCTGAAGGTAAGAAAAAGGAAGCAAAGGATATCTTATCAGAAGGAGAAATGGCTTCCACTGAAATTATAGAGATCGCTACGGATATCTCTTCTACTTCTTTTTGGCAAATGGCAGGAGCAGCGGTGCTGAGGAGTCAGGGGTGGCTGAAGGCAACTAGCTTTCATCCTGAGGTTCAGGCTAAGATGCTAGATATGCCTTTTGACAGCAAATGTTTATTTGGAAGTCATATAGATGAAGTTTTTCAGTCTATGAAGAAGGACACAAACACTGCTAAATCCCTGGCAACGCTACAAGAATGTCATTTCCAGTCCTTTCGGGGCAGAGTGTGAGGGCAGTATGCACCCAGACCGCAGTTCCAACAGCGGTTTCAACATTACCCTCAAATCAGCTATCAGGTGTACAACCAACCTTTCAGGTCCAGCACTGCATTGTCCTATTCAGGGCCCACCGGTCATAAAAGACAGCAATCTGGCGGAAGATCGCAGGGTATAAACAAAAGAAGGAAATGAGTTTCTCCAGGCCCTGCCACTACAGTCCCACAACAATTCGAACCAAATGCTCAAACGTCTTACAAAATTGGATGTCCATCTCGTCGACTAATGGGTTTTGGATGTCTTCTGTCACTGTCACATCCTAGAGTTTATAAAGTATCCTCCAACTACTCCTCCTCATAAGGTACTACATTGTCATCTGCCAGATCTCACAAGGGAAATAAAAACTCTTCTTTCCAAACGCGCAATAGTAAAGGTGCACTTACATCAGCGCAATCAGGGGTTTTATTCCCACTTCTTCTTAATCAAAAAGAAGACAGGGAAATGGAGGCAGGTCTTGGACCTCCGGTTACTAAATAAATTCATCAAACACCAATCTTTCAAGATGTTGTGTCTACAGAAAATCCTTCCACTTATGGAAAAAGGGGATTATCTGTCATCTCTCGATCGTCTCAATGCTTAATTTTCACTTCCCCATTCAGCCCAAGCATCAAAGATATCACAGGTTTGAAGTGGCGGGGTGCCATTATCAGTTCAGAGTGCTTCCCTTCGGTTTGAAATCGGCCTCCATGATCTTCACCAAATACATGGTGCCGATAGCTGCCTTTCTGAGACGTTCAGGTCACCAGGTATTCCCTTACCTGGACGATTGGTTAATAAAAGATCCTTCATTTCAGCAGCTAGGAACTCTACTCAAACTTGATGGAATCTTTTACAGGCTCTGGGTCTTCACCTCAATCTAGAAAAGTCTACTCTCATTCCTTCCAACTCTCTGACTTTCCTAGGTGCTCGCATTGATACAAATCTCGGCAAAGCCTTTCCGACTCCGAAAGGGTCTTGCGTCTCCAGGAAATGACACGCCTTTTATCATCAAAAAGGTCAGTTTCTGTGCGAAAGTACAAATCTATGCTGGGGATGATGTCCTCATGCATTCAACTAATTCCCTATTGCCAACTTCGTATGCACCGGTGCCAGAGCAACTGGACACTCAATGGGTTCAGTCCAAGAGGTCATTCAACAACATGATTCAAATCTCAACAGCTATGAAAGCTGTAATGTCTTGGCGGAGGATTAAGGAAAGCCTTACTCAGGGTCTGTCTTTCATTCACTCAACTCCTCAGTTTGTGATGACGTTGGATGCGTCCATTGAGAGCTGGGGAGCTCACCTTCAGGAGCCTTAGCTGCATGGGAAATGGTCCAAACAGGAATTGAAATGCCACATAAACCTTCCAGAGTTAATAACGATGTTCTTCAAAGCATTCTTTTTTTTTTTTTTAAACTAATTTTATTTGTCACGTTTCACATAAGCTGCATTGCTCTGCAATCCAGAGGCTTCTGCACACATCAAATACACAATAATAATGGATTTGACTTTTATGAAGGTGGACAGACCGCATTTTAACGAACCCCCCCAACTCCACCCCCCCGCCCGATTGCGCCCATGTTATAAAAGAAGAATATATCAAGAGCGTAACTGCATACCCATCAACCACCCAGTAAACATGGAAACAGCATATAAGTCAGTACGGCAAGCGTACATCTCCCTCCTGAGGCGGATCCAGTTCCAGACCCCAGTAATCTGCCCACCTCTAACAAATCTTATAATGTTTGCGTGGGCACCCCCTGGCAATGAAAACTGGCTGTTCGAGCCCCATACAAAAATCCATCCCATTTCTCCATGCAGCCAGTGACGGGGCCCGGGGCGCCTTCCAGGCCCTGGCAATGTCCCTTTTTGCCAACGTGAGACCTAATACAAGAGGTGTCACTTATAGTGATTGCCCCCCACTCCCTCCATAACATGTAGCAGGACCAAGCACGGTGTGCAGGGGAGCTCACAACCCAATACCTCTGACAGGCTGGAGTACACTCCCCTCCAGAAGCTATGCAATGAAAGGCAACCCCAGACTGTGTGCAAAAGAGTGCCCTCCTCCCGCTGACAGCGGAGACACTCAGGGGTTACGATAATTTCTGCCCTCCATAAACGCACTCTAGTGAAGTACACTCTGTGTAGGTATTTGAATTTTACCAGAGCCTCAGCCCAGTCCTCCTCCCCTAGTTCACCCACGTCAGCCTCCCATGCATTCTTAAACCTGTGCAGATTAGTGGAATAGTGAATAACCAGTGTTTGGTATATGTAGGAGATCTTGCGGTCCGGTAGCTCCCCAATAAAGACCTTCGCCTCCCTGGGGCTGAAGTCGGGGAAAGACTCCAGACCCTCCAAACTAGGGGCTAGGGCATGTCTAAACTGTAGGTACCTGTAGAATTGGGATCGAGGCATCCCATATTCGTCCTGCAAATCCTGAAACGATTTAAGTGTCAGATCCTTCTTAATGTTACCCAGAACCGAGAGGCCTATGAAGTCCCATCCCCGGAAGCCCTGCAATGCTGCCAACGGAGGCAAATGCCTGTTACCCCAGAGAGGAGTCTCCTGGGTCTAGACATTCCACCACCCCATCCTGCCCTGAGCCTGCCACCACCTGCGTGATGGGGGCAGGGGCCTCCGAAGAGGTGCAGAGTGTAATAGCATGTGTAGAGAATTGCTGCCCATAAGCTGCTGCTCAACCGCGTAAGCTGGGTCCCCCTGCCCCGTACCACCACTCATTGAGGACCAGCAAGTGTGCGGCTTGATAGTAGGAGAGGACGACCGAAGAAGCGAGACCCCCGGAGTAGGTAGATAAGAAACAAGTGCATAGGGCCACCCTCACCATGGCCCCCTCCCACAAGAACCCTCCCAGCACTGAGTTTACCTGCCGGAACCATTGGGTGAAATCTGGTATGGATGATTCTGCAATTGATAGAGGAGACGGTGAAGTGCCACCATATTGAAGATGACTGACCTACCGTATAGGGTTAAGGGCATGCGGGACTACACCTTAAGGTCTTCCCGGGTTCGGTCCCAAACCGGGATCAGATTGTGTTCCCAGGACACCGCCGCACGTCGGACAAAAAGACCCCCAAATATTTCAGCCCCCCTGTCGCCAATTGAAGGGATGAGGCCCATGTTCCCACCTTCGGTCGACCCCCCAGGACCCACAGCGTGGATTTGAGTGGATTCATATACAGTCAAGAGGTCTCCCCGAAGATCTGCAGTATGCGCTGCAGCCGCGGCCCTAACCTATCCAGGGCGATAAGAAAGAACCGGACATCGTCCGCGTGCAGTGCTATTTTGTCAGTGAAACCCGGCGCCCATTCAAACTCCCGCAGCTGGGCATCGATGCGCACCCAGGCTGCCAGCAGCTCCATGGCGAGCGCAAAAAGATAAGGGGAGAAGGGGCAGCCCTGTCGCGTGCCCAGCTGGATGGAGAAAGAGCGAGAGATCGCCTCCCCTACCCGCACCGACGCCGTTAAATCAGTGTAGAGCAGCTGCAAATAGGCCAAAAATTGCGGGCCGAGATTAAGTTTACGCAGAAGAGCAAACAAGTATACCCAGCTCAGGGAATCAAAGGCCCTATCCATATCGGCCAATAATAGCGCTGCCGGCTCCCCAAGCCGCCCACTGGCCGACACAGCAACGTGTGCGCGCCTGATATCATGACGGGTCGCCCTCTGGGGCAGGAACCCAGGCTGGTCCGGGTGTACTAATGCCGTGATATGTGGCAGGAGCCGATTGGCCAGTGCCTTGGCCAAAACCTTCGCCTCCTTATTAAGAAGGGGGATGGGGCGAGATGATGCATGCTGCTCCGGAGGTCTACACGGTTTGGGGAATACTACCACCTCCGCGTGTCTCCAGTCCGGAGGGAGCGAAGAGTGCTCCCGTGCCTCCTTCACCACTGGCCAAAAGTGTGGGTCCAGCTGTACAAATTTTTTTTTTAAAAACTCACTGGGGAAACCGTTCGGTCCCGGAGCCTTCCCGGGATTTAATTTCCCCCTGGGCTGTACCCGACAGTGGCCTATCCAGGCGGTCCCGCCCCTCATCCGAGACGGTCTTAGGGGGAAGGTCATCTATAAATATTGCAATGACAGCTGCTGTGAGACATTCTTTCGGCGTATAGAGGTCTTCATAATATGCCGCAAAGCTTTCTGCGATAGCTGGGGGCTCATGAAGCGGCGCCCCCGCGGGGTCCAGGACTCGCGGCAGAGGCTCGGCATGTAAGGCGCCCTGGCATAAGCGATGCAGCATCTTGCTGGATTTGTCCCCCCATTGATAGACCCTACTACGCGTTGTCAGCCAAGTCTGACGGGCCTCGTCCATCAGTAGGGCTGCATAGTGTTGCTGAGCCAATACTAACTGTCGTCTGGCCGGGCCGCTGTCCGCCTCCCGACCCCTATGTTCCAACGCCTCCCCCTCCGCCTCCCGACTCAACAAGTCCATCTGCCGCTCCCTCCACGCTGGCACACACCAAGAGATATCCACCCCTCGCAGCGTGGGTTTTCAATGCCTCCCAAAGTACCGCTGGGGACGTGACCGATCCCACGTTTGCTACCTGATAATTATCTATCTATTTGGTCAAGTGTTCTCTGTATTCCTCCTTCTGCAACTGCCTCCCCGACATACGCCATTTAAGTGGCTGCCTCCCCGGTTCGATCCGGAATGTGAGAGCAACCGGTGAATGATCCGACAAACCTCTGGGCATAATGTCTGCCGACAACACTCTGTGCACCAGCCCCCTAGGAACAAATATATGATCAACGCTCGAGAAAGAATCATGTGTTGTGGAGAAGCAGGTATACTCCCGGCGGAGGCCATGTAGGTGTCTACAGACATCCACCCAGTCCAGTCCCGTCGCCAGAGAGTGTAGTTTGATAGGGTATCCACCCACCACAGCAGCATCCCCACTACTCCATCTATCCTGACCCAGCTCCATCACGTCATTCCAAACCCCACCCACGGCAGGTCCCCCCAGATATTCAGAAGTCAGGATTAAGATGTCTCCCCCAATCCTGCCCTGTATAAAGATGTACCATCCCTGCGTGTCCGACCAATGTTTCTCATGTGTATATGGGACACTGCTGGCACAGGGCTTTAGTACATATCAAGTGTGTTTCCTGTAGCAGGTGCACATCGGCCCCCGCCCGTTTGGCATAATGAAGTATGCCCCCCGCTTCACCTTGTCTACGGCCCCACGGACATTCCAACTAACTATGCACAGGGAACCAGGGGTTATCGGCATCTCTTTCTTCGTGCCAGACATAGCAAGTGGTTTGTACCATTGTGGCCGGTGTATGCACTACCCAGTGTGTACGATGAGCCAAAAGCAACCAGTCAGGTCGCGCAATCTAACAACCAGAACAAACCCCGCCCCCCAACAGCCCCCCCACCCCAGACCTCTCAAACATGGAAGTATCTGTCGCGGTCGGAAAGGAGCCAAGTTCCCAACTGGGGGACAGCAACCTTACCTTCCAATGGATCCCCAACTGGCCACCCATAGCCCTCGGGCCTTACTCTTTCCCGCCCACCACAGTGTGGCCGGAATCCCAGCCCAATAAATGTGCCTATCTGATCATCAGGTCACTATCCCAAGTCTCCCAGCACCTGCCAGGCCCACGGATCAGTCCTCCGAAGCCTGTCTCTCTGGAGTCGATCCCCTCTGTGGGAGGGCGGAGCTGGACTGAGAACGACACCTGTAACTCGATCTCCTGTTACCTCTCAGTTTGCCTCGAGGGCCCCTCCGGCCACCTAACTCTAAGACGAGTCCGATTCCCTACCAGGTGGCGTGTGGAATTGCACCCGCACAGTCTTATCAGTCCATTTGAAGACTTCCCGGGAGTTGAAGAAATGTGTACGAGAGCGGTACAAAACTCTCAGGCGGGTCGGAAACAACAGTGCGTACGGGAGCTTGGGGTCTCGGAGGCGAGCCTTTGCCGCAAGAAAGGATTGCTGCTGCTGCTGCACCAGTCGCATGTAGTCCGAGAAAATGAGGATACGCGCGTTATCACATGTGAGGGATTCCTTAGCTCTGGCCTGTTTCAGGATAGTGTCCCGGTCCATATAGTTCAGAAATTTTGCGATGATCGGCCGCGGGTGAGCCTCTTGCAGGGGCTTCTGCATAAGTGCCCTGTTGGCCCGCTCCACTAAGAAGTAGCGGGAGAGTACATCCGGGGGGAGCCAGCCCTCCAGCCACTGTGTCAAGAAGCGCTCCACACTGTCTCCCTCGCATCCCTCTGGGAATACCACAAAGCAAAGTTTGTTGCGCCGAGCACGCCCCTCAGCGTCGTCAGCCCGCATTGCCAGACCTTTTTGAATCTTTTCCATGGCCGCCACTTTCCTCTTTAAGGTTGTGACATCATCTTCCACCTCCAATATGCGGGTCTCGTCACCGTGATGCGTTCCACCCCATTGCGCGAGGCCTGCCTCAGCAGCATCACATCGAAGCCCACTGCCCCGATCTTGGCGTCAAGCATATCCCTGGACTGGGTGATGGCCACCATAAGTGCTGTGTTATCCAGCACCTGCCCCTGAGGGCCCGCTGTCCCAGCCGCTGCACCCACTCCAGTAAATGTATCGATTGTGCCCTGCTTGGTGTGGCCCCCTCTGCCCTTATCGCGCGTCATGGTTGTTCACCGGGTGCTCCTCTTAGGCACTCAAGGGTGGCCACACAGGGGAGCGAACGTCGAAAAAGCCCCACAGCCAGGAAGCGTACCCCCCGTACAACAGTCTCCCCCTCCAAGCCACCCGGCAAATCGTGGCCACTCAGAGGCCACGCAAGATGGCCGCCGGTTCTCCTTCACCCCCACCACTGAAGGGCCTCACCTCTATGGCCTGATCCGGCCACCGATATTTGCCACCGTCCTTTGCTATGCGTGGGGTTCTGCTTGACGGCATGTCCTAGATCACCCGGCGCCTTGATCACTTCACTATCTCCAGGCGGCCCCGGTGCTCCAGCTATCCCAGGCTTGGAGTCGAATGCTCCGGGGCACCGCCCCCTCCCCCACCACCGCCGCGGCCTGACGCGGTCACCGAGTAATTAGAGCCGGCTGGCCCGGGAGGGGATCCGGCAGCACGGGAGGGCAATCAACAAAATGAACAAGTGGGCTATGCGGGCGCCCCTAACACCACCTTCACACCCTCCAAGCCGTCAGGCCACACGTGACCACCCCGGGGCTCCACAAGATGGCCGCTGACTCCCCTCTGTCTTCTCCACCGGGGGGCCCTACCTCCGTGGCCCGAGCCGGCCACTGATGCTTGCCACCTCCCTCCGCTGCGTGTGGTTCACCACCTGCTGCCTCGCCCCGGTTTCCCTCAGCCCTGTGATCTCAGGGGGGTATCAAAGCAGGAGAATGTGCACATGCACCAACCTTCCTGCGGTGCCGCGCCGTCTCCCAGGCCCCTTTCCCGGCCGGACCAAGCAGAGAAGTCCCCGGCTCCTCACAGCGTCTCTCCGCCAGGCCGCTGCTGCTTGCGGCGCTCCAGACGCTATCTCAGCGCCCTCTCCTTCTCCCCAGCTCACATCGGAGAACGGCCCGGATTCTCAAGGGCTCTCCGGCATAGGCCACACCAACCCAGATGAAGATAGGCATGATATTTGACCAGGATATTGCAGGGCTTGTTGGAACGCGATGAAACCGCGACCGCCATCTTTGCTGGCCAAGCCACGCCCCCCTTCAAAAGCATTCTTGCCTCAGATTCGGGGATCAGACAACACCACTGCCATGTTTTATCTCCAGAAACAGGGTGGCACGAGATCTCAAGCTCCCTCTCTTCAAGTGCAGGAGATTTGGGAATTACTTCTCCTCAATCAAATTTCACTTCGAGTGGAGCATGTGCCAGGGGCCCACAATGAGTGGGCTGACTATCTCAACAGGGTGTCCAAACAGTGCCACGAATAGGAGCTCAATGACCAGATGTTACAGATGGTCTTTCGGTCTTGGGGCTTCCCAACATTAGATCCGTTCACTACGTACCCCAACAAAAAGTGCACCTTTTACGCAAGCAGGACTCCTCAACCGGGATCGTAGGGAGATGCTTTTCTGCTCTCCTGGACAAGACAATTTGCCTACGGCTTCCCCCCGTTTCTTCTCATTCCTCGAATTCTCCCAAAAATAAAACACGAGCCGTGCCGCATAATTCTCGTCGCTCCCAGGTGGGCAGGGCAATTTTGGTTCACAGAGCTACTTCGCCTATCAGATTTCACTCTGATTCGCTTTCCTCCAAGGGAGGATCTTCTTTACATGGACAAGGGGCAAGTGATTAATCCTCAAATTCCCTCTCTTCACTTGTCAGCTTGGCTCCTCAATTCATTGAATTTGAGAATTTGAACATACCCAATAATTGCAAAGCAATTTTACAAAATTCCCAAGCTCCTACCATGCTCAAATGATACTCTACAAAATGGAAAAGGTTCTGTGTGTGGTGCAGCGCTCATTCTTTACATCCACTTTCATGTACACCGGAACAAGTATTGCCCTATGTCTAAAACCTAGCCATGGCGGGCCTCTCACATTCTTCCATTAAGATCCACCTTGCTGCGATTTCTAAATACAGACGACTTCTGGATCAATCCTCATTGTGGTCTCATAGACTTATTAAGGAATTTCTGAAAGGTCTTTTCAGCACTTACCCACTAGTGAATTCCCCTTCATTGCTGTGGCAATTAAATACGGTTCTGTCTATACACAAATGTGACTTGAAGTTTCTCTCTTGGAAGGTGGCCTTTCTCTTGGCCATTACGTCACCCAGACGTATCAGCAAAATCCAGGCATTCACTATAAAGGAACCATTTCTTCAACCATTTCCTCAATTTCCAGAGGTAGGGTTATTCTGTATGAATCCTCCTTTCATACCAAAAGTACCATCATCTTATCACCACAACGAGCTTATAATTCGGCCTACATTTTTTCCAAATCCGTCCTCAGTGGCGAAAAATTCTCTCCATTCTCTGAACATCAAACGCTGTCTACAAAGGACAAAATCCTTTTGTATGTCTTCTCAGCTGCTGGTCTCTTACTCTGCACCCAGGAAGAGACTCGCCCTAACTTGGGCCAGTATTGCTCACTGGGTCACTTCAACTGCTGTCTTCTGCTATGAGAAGGCTGGACATCCATTGTCTGTAAGGGTGCAGGCCCATTTGACGAGAAAAGTCACAACTTCTTCAGCCCTGTTTACGGGGGCTTCTCTCCCTGACAAATGCAGGTCAGTAACGTGGGCAAGGACGCACACATTCACAAAGCATTTCTTCCTGGATGGTTGGCAGAAGGCAGATATAGCAGTGGGACAAGCAGCTCATCATCATCTCTTTGCCTAAGGTAGGAGGAGGCTTGTAGCCACGTTGATTTCTTTATTTACTTATTTTGTTTTTTCGTGTATTTCTATTTGAATGTTATTTCTACTTGTATTAAGAGAATACTGGTTATATATATATTTTTTTCTTGGTACCGTTATGGTGGTATTGTTCACCTTCCCGCCTTCATTGTTTCTTTTATTTATCATTATACTGCTCTTTAATTGGATTCAAGCATGTGAATCTATAAAAGATACAATACTGGAGAAAAAACAAGTTACTTACCTGTACACTGTGGTTCTCCAGTATTGATATCTTTTATACATTCACATGCAACCCACCCTCCTCCCTGGTTAGGTTCACCATTCTACCTCGGAGTAACATATATATTTGCACACTTGTGCTCGAAATCTGAGTTGTGGTGGCTCTGTGGAGAGGGTTACTCTGAGGTCTCTCCTGTGATTGGCTGAACTTTGATGTTATAAAATGAGGTTGATAGAGTGCACACTTGAATGTTTCTATTTATGGAGGTCTATTTAATGTATTCAGTACTACTATTTCTACTGTTACCGTGGGACTCCCACCATGACAACGGGGAAGATTCAAGCATGTGAATCTATAAAAGATATCAGTACTGGAAAACCACAGTATACAGGTAAGTTACTTGTTTTTTACTTACCAACCCACCCATCCTACCCGCTCTGCACACAGATTTGTAGATTCAGGGCTGTCTCCCTTTCAGAGCCCTAGTTTCAAACACCAGTGGTCAGTACTCTTTGTGCCTCTGTGGTTCTGGCATGGAAAGTCACAAAAAGAAACTTATTTTGGCGCGCTCAAGTAGCGCCTATATAGGTACGCGCATGTCACTTCCTGCGCCGCCGATGCCTCAAAGAGCCAAACAACGCTACCTACCAGCGCACAGGGGTACCTTTAATTCAACATTTCCAGATCCAGTCTGATGCCTGGGGATAACTGTAAGAAAAGGACTCTGCGGCTAGAAAGGGTCTCTATCAGATAAAGTATTACTGAAGGTAGGTAACTTGTTCTTTATTACTACGGGTAGGGTTTGTAGAAACATTTACAGTTATCTTACAAGTAGTATTGATTTTCTGTAGATGTCATCCTCTCTGTTCAATTTTTTTCTCTTTCTGTAGTGCACTTAAAATCTGTGCTTCTTGAGGTACTGTTTCATAGGCATTGTGTTCAATGTGTGGAAAGAAATCTATTTCAGGAAAGACATGAAGTATTGGTTACTGTAGTCATTGTGCTAATCGTACATGTAATGTAAAAATATATATAAATGGAGGTGATCAGGTTTAATTCATCAAATTCTCTGTAACAACTTTGTTAAATAAATAGCGCTGCAGTGCTTCACAACAGCCACCAGAGTGTGCATAGTTGTTGCTGCTATTTAGTAGTAGTGGGCTTTGTTTATAGCCCACTTTCTGTTATTAGCCAATGACACAATGGTTTCCTTCTTCATTGTATTTGTTATGTACTTTTCAATTTGTTTTCATACTCCTGTGACCATAAATGTGTGTTTAGTGGTATTAGGTTGTGTTTATAGGCTACATTCATTTAAGAACCAATCATATAGTGGCTTGAATCTTAATTGTATTTCTTACTTATATTTCCATTGGTTTTCATTGTCATGTGACCAGAAATAGTTGTTTGAAATGGCTTTTTAATACTTCTCCAACTTCATTGTTGCAGACTAGTTATTTTCCTTACTTCATTTTGTTTTGGTAGTATTGTGCTACATTAGTAGCCCAATTTGTATTTAAGCCAATAATTGACCTTCTTTCAAAATTAAGTTGTTAATATAATGCCCTATCCTACTGGGCAATCAACAACTATGTATATATTTCTTTGTGCTGCTATGTGTTCCTCATTCTTCTACCTTAGTGCATATGGAAAATAGTTCTTGAGTGGCATGTTTGACACAGTTTCAAACTTTGGGACAGGGAGCATACCCAAGTAAGCAGATTTTGATACTGATTTAGTTTGAAAGGTGTGAAAGTAACATGGATTGGGGAAAGAGGTTTCAGATGGAATCGGTTATTTCCCCAACTTTCCTATGTTCGAAAATGTGACCATACCCACTTTATGGTTATGCACTGTGGTGGCAATATTTTAGACACTTAACTTGGTTTAGACTTGAAATTGAGATGAAGAAGACATTTTCCTCCCTTCTTCAACATTTGTCAGAGTCAAAAATGGAAGCGATCTACTTTAAATGTTCGAAGTCTGAAAAGACTTGAAGACATGTCAACAAGACAATCTCAGAATACGTTAGAGATCATGGAATGTCTTCTATTTTTCATTTGGATATTAAATATTACAAATGGTGTCCATTTTACAACCTATGTAAACTATCTTTTCCTTGCAAAACTTCAAAACGTGGCTCCATAACCATCTTTCAAAATGTTTACTTTGGAAAACAAACAAAATCTCTTTTAAGAGCCACCTTGTATGTGTGTAATGTATTTTGTAATCACCTTAACAGTTTAAAAGGTGTTAAGGTGCTGTGGTACTTCCTAGATATCTCACAGTAGTACGGTGGTACTCTGTTATCTTTTTCAAATAAATACAAATCAATAAAACTACTTTTCCCTACCTGTCCAAAGTATGCTAAATGCGCTCCTTCCTTTCTGTCCATCCAAAATATGGTCTACAAAATATGGCTGCCATGTTGTAATTTGTTATTGCCACGTGCCACGGTATACCGCGATATATTGCGGCCAAATATATCACTGAGATTTTCTGTTTTTCAACTTAAAATTTACTGAACCAAGTCACTTCAAATACTAAAAGGTATCCTTTCCACACCAAAATCTATATTTTTGGCAAATGTCATTAAAATCAGTTCAGCCTTTTTGTTGCTGCTTCCCTGTAAAAATCTATTGAAAATGCATTGGTGGCAAAACTTGTTTTATGACTCCCCCCTTTTTTCTTTTTACCCCATAACAAATCACCACAAACCTTTTCATTATACGCCAATGTAGAAAAAGGAATAGGTCTACAAAGATTTGTGGAGATTCGCCAAATGTGGGACAAAGTGCTTACCTATCAAAAATCGGAGGATTTCCTATGTCTGGGTGTCTTGGAATTGTAACTATAACTACAGAGTGACAAATATATATATATATATATATATCCTAAAAGAATCCAGTGCAAGCAGATGCTGTCATGCAGTGCGGTCCTTGCTCAGGGTACCGGAAACCCTGCAACATGCAAACCAAATTTCTGAGAAACCAGAAAAAAACAAGGACACCTTGAGAGTTGCTGTGTAAGACTTTTACTGACTGCACCAGCAACGCGTTTCAGCTTACACCTTGGTCACGCTAAAGGCTAAGCAGTATCAGCACATATTTATTTAACAAATGCACTAAACATAGTGGAAGGACAAAATAATTACACCAAAAGTGAACAGTTCATACAACCCATGGCGGCCATCTTGACACTATCAATCGCTATTTCATGAATGTGCGTTTTTTGTGCGTTGTTTTCTTAACATGAGCCAACAGTATGGACGAAATAACAATTCATCAAATACTTATTATCCTGACATAATTGGTACAAGACATATTATATAAATTGATTATAACTGTGTATTGTTCTCAACTCAATATTGTAACACCCGCTCCAATGGCGCATCTGGATCATCACGTTATGGGTAACCTTAGGGTCTGGCTTTTGGGTATATTTATCAATACCCCAATACGCAGTTGATAATAGCAAGCTATATAACTAAAATAGTACAAGCCAGTCAGTAGTCCCAGTGCCAGATGCATCCAATAGACATTTCTGCCCTAGTGGGCGAAGGATTCCAAACATGATATATGTGTACAAGGCCTGAGTTAAACAAGTGTACAACACCTAAAATGTGAAAAATAACAATTATAATTACAAAATTGTATAAAACTGTTAAAAAACAGAATAGGCAGCACATCCATATTTAAAATCACATTGCACTTACAGAGTTCATTAAACTTAATGTTGTAGGTGTACTGCTAACTCCTCACTTGAGTTTAGTCCTAAGGGAGTCATAGTTTCTAGGTCGATGATGTATCTCGTCTCTAGTTGGCGCAGTGCAAGATGTCTGTTCTCCCCCCTTACATTGTCAAGAATGGCGTCAAATACCACCATTCTTAACAGTTTTTCATCTTGAAGATGATGGTCAAAAAAATGCCAGCTACTGTCTGTTATTGTGACGTATAGCCCTGACATGGTCAAGTACACATTTCTTTGCACGGTGAATAGTACTGCCTACATAGGCCTTATTGCAAGGTCAGATAAGTGCATACATACAGTAAGTTGTGTTACTAGTAAGGGCTTTCTTAATCACAAATTCCCTCTCTCTGCTCGATATGACAAGTGTTGTACAGTCACTACTGTTGCTGCAGGCTTTGCACTTCTTGCAGCAACGAAAGCCTGGTCGGCTACTACTCGTTGGTCCACTCTTTTGAGTCACATGGTTGGGACTTAGTTAATCTCTGAGTGAACGTTTTCTTTGAAAGGTTAAGAAGTTTTCGAAGATTTGTACCAGTTAACAGGACATGCCAGCGTTTCTTAAGTATCTGGCGGACATCTTGTGCTTGTCCCGAATAGGTGGTGATAAATCTCAGTTTCTCAGAACTGGTTTGACGATTTGCCAGATGTAACAACTGTGTACGAGTAACTGACTCAACTATTGCATGCCTCTGATATAGTTCTAGGACTGTACCCTCTCTCTTTGAAGCATTGGGACATTATTTCCTCCGCTTTCAAGTAACTGCTGTCAGAGCTACAATTGCGCTTAGTGCGTAGCAGCTCACCATACGGGATACTAAATACCAATTTTCGAGGATGAGCGCTCGAGGCATTCAAAATACTGTTCCCTGCGGTAGACTTGCGGAACAGTTGTGTCTGTATAGTATTATCAACAATTTTAACCAAAACATCCAAAAATTCAATTCTGGTTTTACTTATATGTTCTGTCAGAGCAAGATCAAAATTATTGTCATTAAGTTTGCTGACAAAGGTCTTGACTGAATCAATATCACCATTCCAGATGATAAAGATGTCATCTATAAAGCGCAGCCAGAGGACATAGCAGTCATAATCCAATGTCATGTTGGATACAAGTGTATAAGCTACACACATCTAGGGTAACCAGGATATAATTTGGTTCCCAATGGATCCCATCAATTACGGTTAGGAAGTGTGTTGTGTCCCTCAGGTAGGCTGGCAAGCTAACCATGAATAGTCGTAGGTAGTGATCAATAAACTGTGAAGTATTCTCCAACAGTGACCCAATGGAGGAAACAATAGGCCCCCCCGGAGGGTTGACTGGGTCCTTGTGTCGTTTTGGCAGTATATAGAGTATAGGGACTCGTGGATGGGGGCATATAAGGTGTCTTTGTTTTTCTGGAACGTCAGAAATTTGGTTTGCATATATATACTGTAATGTAGTCAACATTCTAAGACTACAGAAGGTGTGCACGTCATCAACAGTTGGCTGAGCTCTCCGACCAATGAGAGAGCAGGAGGAGACTTATAAGGTGGAAATGGAATAGTGTTTCATGTGTGGAGGCATCTGACGAGGCGAAGGGTCGCCGAAATGTATAATGCCCAGTTTCCACATTAAAGGCTCCTAACAGGATTCCCCCATGTGGCCTCTTACTTCTCGGCATCGGATGGGTGTTTTAGGATGTTTATTCACACTGGCCAGTAGTGTGATAAAGAGGCCCGTTCTGTTTTGAGGCCGAAGCATTGCTGGCATAGTTATGACTTCACCAAGTGATTGGTAGCGCCGGCCCGCCTCAGACTGCAGAAGCAGGGACAGGGTTGTTGCCAGGAGCAGCTCGACACTGTGCGAGGAGCCGGAAATCATTGCATCTCGACTCGCGGCCCGCCAGGTGTATGCAAGAGGGGCTGGAACGTCAGTGGGGGCCTGAGGGAGTCAGAGGACACCTTTCCTACACGGGGCCAGACATCACTACAGCAATCATCATTTCTCCCCGAGGACACCAACATCCATTTGTTACCCCTGTGCATCGCCTGCCCAAACTGGTGAACTCTGGGTACTGTAGTCAACATTCTAAGACTACAGAAGGTGTGCACGTCATCAACAGTGGGCTGAGCTCTCCGATCAATGAGAGAGCTGAAGAAGACTTTTAAGGCGCAGATGGAGTAGTGTTTCGTATGTGGAGGCATCTGACGAGGCGAAGGGTCGCCGAAATGTATAATGCCCAGTGTCCACATTAAAGGCTCCTAACAAGATTACCCCGTGTGGCATCTTACTTCTTGGCATCGGAGGGATGTTTTTGGATGTTTATTCAAACTGGCTAGCAGTGTGATAAAGATGCCCCGTTCCGTTTTGAGGCCGGAGCATTGCTGGCATAGTTGCGGACTTCACCAAGGGATTGGTAGCGCCGGCCCGCCTCAGACTTCAGAAGCAGGGACAGGGCTGTTGCCATGAGCAGCTCAACACTGTGTGAGGAGCCAGGAATCATTGCATCCCGACTCGCGGCCCGCCCAGTGTATGCAGGAGGGGCTGGAACATCAGTGGGGGCCTGAGAGAGTTAGAGGACACCTTTCCTACACGCCTATATATAAATATATATATATATATATATATCTCCGAAATCGCTATTACAAAACTTCCCATCCCGGAAAAGAACAACAAGGAGTGGACCCAGGTACTGGTGCAAATCCTTAGTGCTTTATTTGTGCAAAATAGAAAGCCAGCATATATATGGTAATATATGGTAGTCACTCTGTAGTTATAGTTCCAATTCCCAGACATAGGAATATATATATATATATATATATATATATATATATATATATATATATATATATATATATATATATATGGAGGGTGCAAGTTATACAAATCCGTAGTGTCACTGTTATTGAACAGGCACCTGCTGGCATGTCCTCATGTTCAATCCAGCGTCTGTGGCAAAGGGTGAAGTTCACAGAGTGCCGATCATCCGTGAAAAGGGAGTGAGGGATTGTGTCAACATTCTGCAAATATGTATGTGTGGTCTTGTGACCCATATGTGATTCCCATCGGGGAAGGATCTAACATTTGCACCATGTAGGTTCAACATAAGACTCATTGAGGTAATGGCAATACCCCTGCAACATGGTGGCCGTACGACTACTTCATTCACAACATTTGCAGCACTCCCATTGGCTGATAGTATACCAATGAAAGTGATGGTTACTTTATTATACAGCCAACCGGACTCTTTGTTTGTACTGAAGCATTTCCAGCACTTGACAAAGGCAATCTCGCCGTAACGCGTCGTGGAGGAAGTAGCTGTTGATCATCAAATCGTTTTAAAAACCACAACCCCGTGAGTGCTCCAGGTTTCATTGGTGGTTGCTGTGGAGTCACCAGCTGACACAGACACAAGCATCAGCTGGTGAGGCTGCCGTCTGACCTGTCAGAAATGGATCAGCACAACACTCATGCAGATTGAGTCTGCCTGTCTGCGCCATTGCCTACTAAGGTAATAATGAATATTAAAGTACATGGGAGATTTTAACTTACTAAAGGAATAAGAACTTTTGCTGTGGGACTTTGTGTTCCATCATGCACTTTTACAGCTTCTACACTATGTAAACGCCCACTGGGGACAAAACGTTATGATGGCTAATTACCGGAAATGAATAGAAACCGGATGTGTAAAACGGCGAGTGTTGAATGCCCTGTTTTGAGCCCATGAAGAAAGGGTCTTGCAACCCTCAAACGCGTCAGCGAAAATTAATGAAAATTGGCGCAGAGAGGTGGGCTGCAATATCAGAGCCTAATGGCGGATATATATATATATATATATATATATATATATATATATATATATATATATATATATATTCACGCTCCAAGGTTGTCCACCTTATGAGTAGCACGCGAGCAGCAGCTTTATTTATGTGTAGGTGAGGACGGGGATCCACTCGTAGACGCCGCTCCGTAATGGATCTGCCCAACGCGTTTCGAAGCTCCATCTGCTTCTCTTCAGGGGCTTTAACGGAAGCGGTGTGCGCACCCGTTACACTTCTCCAATTTCATATAACTCACCCGCCAATGGGAGGCTCCAATGAGACTTCTGGGAAGTGTAGTGCGGAAAGCACACAATCAAGTCCTGTATGGACTCCACAAGTGGGCCCGTCCTCGATCCCATGTACGGCTGCTACTTCACTGCCGTGACCCCCACGTTAACGGGGTGGTGCATACTCTGCGGCTGGACTGCCGCATATAGATTCACGCTCCAAGGTTGTCCACCTTATGAGTAGCACGCGAGCAGCAGCTTTGTTTATGTGTAGGTGAGGACGGGGATCCGCTCGTAGACGCCGCTCCGTAATGGATCTGCCCGACGCGTTTCGAAGCTCCATCTGCTTCTCTTCAGGGGCTTTAACGGAAGCGGTGTGCGCACCCGTTACACTTCTCCAATTTCATATAACTCAACCGCCAATGGGAGGCTCCAATGAGACTTCTGGGAAGTGTAGTGCGGAAAGCACACAATCAAGTCCTGTATGGACTCCACGAGTGGGCCCGTCCTCGATCCCATGTACGGCTGCTACTTCACTGCCGTGACCCCCACGTTAACGGGGTGGTGCATACTCTGCGGCTGGACTGCCGCATATAGATTCACGCTCCAAGGTTGTCCACCTTATGAGTAGCATGCGAGCAGCAGCTTTATTTATGTGTAGGTGAGGACGGGATCCGCTCGTAGACGCCGCTCCGTAATGGATCTGCCCGACGCGTTTCGAAGCTCCATCTGCTTCTCTTCAGGGGCTTTAACGGAAGCGGTGTGCGCACCCGTTACACTTCTCCAATTTCATATAACTCACCCGCCAATGGGAGGCTCCAATGAGACTTCTGGGAAGTGTAGTGCGGAAAGCACACAATCAAGTCCTGTATGGACTCCACGAGTGGGCCCGTCCTCGATCCCATGTACGGCTGCTACTTCACTGCCGTGACCCCCACGTTAACGGGGTGGTGCATACTCTGCGGCTGGACTGCCGCATATAGATTCACGCTCCAAGGTTGTCCACCTTATGAGTAGCACGCGAGCAGCAGCTTTATTTATGTGTAGGTGAGGACGGGGATCCGCTCGTAGACGCCGCTCCGTAATGGATCTGCCCGACGCGTTTCGAAGCTCCATCTGCTTCTCTTCAGGGGCTTTAACGGAAGCGGTGTGCGCACCCGTTACACTTCTCCAATTTCATATAACTCACCCGCCAATGGGAGGCTCCAATGAGACTTCTGGGAAGTGTAGTGCGGAAAGCACACAATCAAGTCCTGTATGGACTCCACGAGTGGGCCCGTCCTCGATCCCATGTACGGCTGCTACTTCACTGCCGTGACCCCCACGTTAACGGGGTGGTGCATACTCTGCGGCTGGACTGCCGCATATAGATTCACGCTCCAAGGTTGTCCACCTTATGAGTAGCACGCGAGCAGCAGCTTTATTTATGTGTAGGTGAGGACGGGGATCCGCTCGTAGACGGCGCTCCGTAATGGATCTGCCCGACGCGTTTCGAAGCTCCATCTGCTTCTCTTCAGGGGCTTTAACGGAAGCGGTGTGCGCACCCGTTACACTTCTCCAATTTCATATAACTCACCCGCCAATGGGAGGCTCCAATGAGACTTCTGGGAAGTGTAGTGCGGAAAGCACACAATCAAGTCCTGTATGGACTCCACGAGTGGGCCCGTCCTCGATCCCATGTACGGCTGCTACTTCACTGCCGTGACCCCCACGTTAACGGGGTGGTGCATACTCTGCGGCTGGACTGCCTCATATAGATTCACGCTCCAAGGTTGTCCACCTTATGAGTAGCACGCGAGCAGCAGCTTTATTTATGTGTAGGTGAGGACGGGGATCCGCTCGTAGACGCCTCTCCGTAATGGATCTGCCCGACGCGTTTCGAAGCTCCATCTGCTTCTCTTCAGGGGCTTTAACGGAAGCGGTGTGCGCACCCGTTACACTTCTCCAATTTCATATAACTCACCCGCCAATGGGAGGCTCCAATGAGACTTCTGGGAAGTGTAGTGCGGAAAGCACACAATCAAGTCCTGTATGGACTCCACGAGTGGGCCCGTCCTCGATCCCATGTACGGCTGCTACTTCACTGCCGTGACCCCCACGTTAACGGGGTGGTGCATACTCTGCAGCTGGACTGCCGCATATAGATTCACGCTCCAAGGTTGTCCACCTTATGAGTAGCACGCGAGCAGCAGCTTTATTTATGTGTAGGTGAGGACGGGGATCCGCTCGTAGACGCCGCTCCGTAATGGATCTGCCCGACGCGTTTCGAAGCTCCATCTGCTTCTCTTCAGGGGCTTTAACGGAAGCGGTGTGCGCACCCGTTACACTTCTCCAATTTCATATAACTCACCCGCCAATGGGAGGCTCCAATGAGACTTCTGGGAAGTGTAGTGCGGAAAGCACACAATCAAGTCCTGTATGGACTCCACGAGTGGGCCCGTCCTCGATCCCATGTACGGCTGCTACTTCACTGCCGTGACCCCCACGTTAACGGGGTGGTGCATACTCTGCGGCTGGACTGCCGCATATAGATTCACGCTCCAAGGTTGTCCACCTTATGAGTAGCACGCGAGCAGCAGCTTTATTTATGTGTAGGTGAGGACGGGGATCCGCTCGTAGACGCCGCTCCGTAATGGATCTGCCCGACGCGTTTCGAAGCTCCATCTGCTTCTCTTCAGGGGCTTTAACGGAAGCGGTGTGCGCACCCGTTACACTTCTCTAATTTCATATAACGCACCCACCAATGGGAGGCTCCAATGAGACTTCTGGGAAGTGTAGTGCGGAAAGCACACAATCAAGTCCTGTATGGACTCCACGAGTGGGCCCGTCCTCGATCCCATGTACGGCTGCTACTTCACTGCCGTGACCCCCACGTTAACGGGGTGGTGCATACTCTGCGGCTGGACTGCCGCATATAGATTCACGCTCCAAGGTTGTCCACCTTATGAGTAGCACGCGAGCAGCAGCTTTATTTATGTGTAGGTGAGGACGGGGATCCGCTCGTAGACGCCGCTCCGTAATGGATCTGCCCGACGCGTTTCGAAGCTCCATCTGCTTCTCTTCAGGGGCTTTAACGGAAGCGGTGTGCACACCCGTTACACTTCTCCAATTTCATATAACTCACCCGCCAATGGGAGGCTCCAATGAGACTTCTGGGAAGTGTAGTGCGGAAAGCACACAATCAAGTCCTGTATGGACTCCACGAGTGGGCCCGTCCTCGATCCCATGTTCGGCTGCTACTTCACTGCCGTGACCCCCACGTTAGAAGAGAAGCAGATGGAGCTTCGAAACGCGTCGGGCAGATCCATTACGGAGCGGCGTCTACGAGCGGATCCCCGTCCTCACCTACACATAAATAAAGCTGCTGCTCACGTGCTACTCACAAGGTGGACAACCTGGAGCGTGAATCTATATGCGGCAGTCCAGCCGCAGAGTATGCACCACCCCGTTAACGTGGGGGTCACGGCAGTGAAGTAGCAGCCGTACATGGGATCGAGGACGGGCCCACTCGTGGAGTCCATACAGGACTTGATTGTGTGCTTTCCGTACTACACTTCCCAGAAGTCTCATTGGAGCCTCCCATTGGCGGGTGAGTTATATGAAATTGGAGAAGTGTAGCGGGTGCGCACACCGCTTCCATTAAAGCCCCTGAAGAGAAGCAGATGGAGCTTCGAAACGCGTCGGGCAGATCCATTACGGAGCGGCGTCTACGAGCGGATCCCCGTCCTCACCTACACATAAATAAAGCTGCTGCTCGCGTGCTACTCACAAGGTGGACAACCTGGAGCGTGAATATATATATATATATATATATTTATATATCCACTGAAAAAAACATAGGTTTCAGGGCTGTTATAGTTAGCTGGACATTTCACTCCTACAAAACCATTGAAATTCCTCTGTTATAGTTAGTTCCGCTAACTATAACTCACGCGCCCGCAATCCACTGCTGATGATGTCACATATTACATAATTCATGACATGGTCAGTGACATCACTGATGACATCTCAAATGACATCACTGATGACATCATCCAGTGAATGTGGTTTGGTTTGGTATTTTAAATCTGAATTATATATATATATATATATATATATATATATATATATATATATATATATATATATATACCTACTGGCGGTCGCCAGTAGGTATATATAGTTGGGATTGATTTCCATGGGGAAATGGCAACATTCTATTTGGAATAACTTTGGCGCCGGTTGAGTAATCAGGCTGAATTTTTCAGCAACTTTGCCTCGCGGCTCTCCGCTCCTTCCCTGAAAGTTTGGGGGGGGATTCGTCAAGCGGGGGCTGAGATAAAAGGGGGGTCCCAAAACGTGTTTTCCCCATGTTAATTTCCATAGGGCGGTCTGTCGCAGTTTTAGCTCGAACGGCTGAATGGATTTTCACCAAACTTGGCAAAATTGTAGGGACTGGTAGCCCGATGTGCCTTTGCTATGTCTCAAGATATGTGCTCCAGTGGATTTTGAGTAATTTAGGTTTAAAAAAAATTATATATCTGTAAGCGCGCCCCGGTACGCGTACCGGGGAACGCTCCGGGCGCGCCACGCGACTTGCGCACGGCAAGCTGATTGGTTCTCGGGTGTCTGTAAACATTCGAAACAGTCAGCAGCGGCCGCCATCTTGTGTCTCGGTAGGATTGAGATACAAGAGGTGGCAAAAATCAAAGGGGGAAATGAGCAAAAGGGGGCAGGGTACACCCCCCCCGACCCCCTAGGTTTGCGATTTTCGCGGGGGAAGCGCCCGGTACGCGCACCGGGGAGCGTACCAGGGAGCGTACTTATGTGAAAAATAGTGAAAATAATAGTGTAAAATAATCATTTTGAGTGATTACAGGTAGGGTAGCTCTGAAAAGAGCTTTTAGGTTCTGTGGCTGTTTTAGGTACCTACAAGTGTGTCCCACACACACCCACATGCACACAACCCCACACCCACACACCCACACACTCCCCACACACACTTCACACATGCACACTTCTCCCCACAGTCAAACACCCCACACCCCCACATCGACACCTTACACATCCACAGCTACACCCACATCCCACACACCCACACTCAAACACACACCTCATCCCCCTTCCACCACACACACACACACATGCACATACACACAAATATCTCACAGACACACCCCACACATCCCACTCACACATCTCCCCCAACACACACAGAGACAACTCACAGACACATCCACACATCTCATACATACATACACATCCTAAACACATACCTCCCACACCCACACACACCCCACACACATCTCACACACCCACACTCCCACCTACACTCAAACACCCCACACACCCACACCCACACACACACCTTACATACCAATATCCCCACCCACATCCATATACCCCACACACCTATACACCTCATCCCCCCTAGACACACAGACACACACATACACACCTCACAGACACCCCCCGCACATCCCCCACACACACCTCCCCCACCCCCACACCTGGGGAAAACTCAGTGAAATACTAAAATAATAATTTAAAGTGCTTAGAGGTAGGGTATCTCTGAATAGAGTTGTTGTGACGTGTGGGTGATTTAAGTACCAACATGTAGGTACCAATGCAGAGTCTTAAATTCAATGTACACCGTTTACTCTGTAGATAATTTGCATGTTGTTATAGAAGTTATTGTGGTATATGGAATCCATACCATAGTCTGTCAGGAAAGCAGAAACAGATCCTTTAAGTACTCCCTAAAAAGACATACGGGATCATGGGTAGTCTACCCTGCTCCCTTATGATGTTTTAAAATTGCACAGTATAGTGTAAGTTTCACTTTATACTATAATATAAACATAATTATTTTGGTAGTACTTCATGAATTAGATAAAAAAATGAATAATGTCTCAAACAATTTTTAATTATTAAATAAAAATGTATTGGTCAGAATTTTCATAGTTCAATAAAACTTCCAGCATTACATCATCTGGAATCTCCTCAAACATGCATGTTTCTATGTCTTGTAAACATTCAATAAATTGTTCATCCAAAGACTGATCCATAAAATCTTCATCCAAAAAATCTTCATTTAGAATCTCCTCAGATGTAATCTCGAAGGAAATATTGATATTTTCTTGCTTCCCTTCCATTTTTTTGCTGTAAATTGCATAAAAAATAACTATATCAGTAGATTTAGGGCAGTGTTGTGTTTAAGTTCAGACAGGTAGTTCTGTTTTTTTAACAGTTAAGTTAAATTTGGGTAGTGTATGGTAACAGGCAGGAAGTAGAAATAAAAAAAAGTGCTTGTGAAGAAGCGTAAGTAAATTCATATTTATAGCAGAGAAGCCTAAGTCAATCAATAAATATAACAGAGGAGCCTATCTCTATCTACAACTATAGCAGAGGGACAGTAAATAATTATCAGAAAACGTTTTTACAAATTAACTTAAAGTGCCCCTTACAAATTATCAACTTACTTTAGAGAGAGGTGGAGAAGAAAAAATGCGAAAATCCTTTCAAGATGTACCTCAGGTAGTTGTAGTCAAAATGGCCGTGTTTCCCTCTCATTTTTCATTTATATTCATGTACATAACCAATCAAATGTCAGGAAAAAAAAATAGAAAATGAAAGTAACATTTTAATTGGTTGTCAATTCTAACACTTCAGATGTGTTTTTGTTATGTAATTTACCTCAGGATATTTAGACAGGGCTACAGGCCAAATAGCTGAATGGAATTCCACCAAATTTGGGAAAATGGTAGGGACTGGTATGTAGTATTGCCTATTCTATATTTGGTGAATTTTTCTACAGAGGTTTTTATGTAAATTAACTTGTAAAAAATTTTGGGAGCGCTCACCGGGCGCGCCCCGGTACGCGTACCGGCCGCGCTACGGGAGTCCTCCATTTTGTGTTTCGGTAGATTTCAGACAGAAAATGGAAGACAAACAACGTTGGGAATGGGTATAAGGGGGCATCGTAGGCACTGCTTGACCCTCTAGGTTTTCTGAGGGGGTCTTAGGAGGCCGAAATAGGCAAACAAGAAAAATAAAGTTTTTATTTTTCGCGGGGGGAGCGCCCGGTACGCGCACCGGGAAGCGTACCGGGAAGCGTACCGGGGAGCGTACTATAGTGAAAAATAGTGAAAAAAGTTAGAAAAAGATAATCATTTGGAGTGATCAGAGATCGGATAGCCCTGAAAAGGGCTTTTGGGTTCTGTGGCTGATTTAGGTACCTACAAGTAGGTACCAATGCACAGTCTTAAATTCAGGAGGAATATTCTATTCCCTTCATCTGAGAAGTGCACACCATCTTCTCTGTAAATATCTTGCATGTTGTAACGCAAGTTGTTGTTGTATATTGAACCCATTCCATAGTCTCGCATGTAAGCAGAAACAGATGTATTCACATGTTTCCGTGCTTTTTCAAATTGTGGACAAAATTGGTTGGACCACTTCCATTTCTGCCTTTGGCATATATTGGAATATACCAAGGCAGTTTGTGGAAAAAGTGCCATCAATTGCTCAAAGGTGTCCTTTAAAAGCATTTCCAGACCTACCCCAGTCAAAGTGCCCAAGTCATTTCCTCCACGGTGCACAATTAACAGGTCAGGGTGTGGCAAATGCAAAAAGGTTTTCACCAATGGAATCAATTGGTGACATTTTAATCCTCTGTGGCCAATCCATTTTATGTTCACGTTTGATAAATCAAGGTTGTGTAAATTTCTGGTACTAGCATACCTTTGAGCCCAGTGGATATAGCTATGTCCAATAATCCAGACAGAATACATGGTCAGAGGAGATTCTGGTGCAGTTAGATGAAGTGTGGAAAAGAAATGGCAGTTGGAATAATAGGAGTTTGCAAAAAAAAAACTGTGGAGTTTCAGTGCTCTTGAATCACAAGCAATGATTGGTAGAATGAGATAGGTGAAAACTGAAAGTTAGGGTGCATGGTTGTGTTCTGTGTAAGAAGTAATTTGAATGGTTAAAAAAAAGTTATTTAAAGAAACCTTACACCAGAGAAGCTGGTGTATTTGCAGGTCAAACATCCTTGCAGAGGTGATTTGCAACATTGTAGAATAAACTTTTAACCCTGGCAGCTCAGTGAGGAGGGAGTTGCTATAGTAACATGTAGAAAGGGCTGAGGGGGGAAGGGTGTTGGTTTGAATATAGAGAGGGAAGAGTTTTAATTGGTTAACAAAAAGGGATATCTGTGTAGAATTATAGGTTTTCTGTGCCTTTATGGTTTGCAGTGCTTGGAGAACATACCTTTTGCTCTGCTAAAGAAATATTGGTGTGTGTATCTGACACTGTTGTGAATGTCCTAAAGCATTTGTAAAGGTGAGTTATGATTCATTTAATATACATAGAGACTTGTATACTCTATGGAGAAGATTTGGAAGAAAATTGTGGTCTTTCCATGTTGCTTTGTGTCATGCTTTTTGATAATGCTTGGTAAAAAGTTTTTACTGCATAGAGTAATTGTATTTTGTAAAATTGTGAATTTTTAGTCGTGACATGGAATGCTTCTACGTAGGACTTGTGCTGTGTTTTGTAAATGTGATGTAAAAAACGATTTTGGGGGAAAAAATAGTTTTTACATTTTTTAAAAGGAATAAAAAATGTGTGCATGTTTAATAGAAATACATTTGACTCTTTACAATGATGTTACCTGTGTTAACTCAGTGTAGGAAACATGTTGAGTTTGTTTGCATAGAAGAATTGTAATTTGTAAAATTGTGAAGCTTCATGTGAAAGCTTTTGCCTTAGTCTTATCCCTGCTGTGAGGCAGATGGTTGTACATAGGATCTGTGCTGTGTTTCCTAAATGTGATGTTAAAAACGATTTTGGGGAAATGAATGTTTTTTACATATTTGAGTATATTGTGGCACAGAGGTTTGAAAAGTGACGCATCTAATTACATGTGTCTCTTTTTAAATATTGTGCAAAAAGGTACATGTTTGGGCTTTCTTGGGGAGCATAGGTGGTGAGGCTTGTGTCTAAGAGTGCAGTGGACTAGGCTTCATGAAGCCTATCCCTGACTGCACTGTTAGACACAGGTGTGAATTTGACTCTTTACAATGATGTTACATGTGTTAACTCAGTGTAGGAAGCATATTGAGTTTGTTTGCATAGAGGAATTGTATTTTGTAAAATTGTGAAGCTTCATGTGAAAGCTTTTGCCTTAGTCTTATCCCTGCTGTGAGGCAGATGGTTGTACATAGGATCTGTGCTGTGTTTCCTAAATGTGATTTCAAAATCGATTTTGAGGAAATGAATGTTTTTTACACATTTGAGTATATTGTGACGCAGAGGTTTAAAACGTGACGCATCTAATTACATGTGTCTCTTTTTAAATATGGTGCAAAAAAGTACATGTTTGGGCTTTCCTGGGGAGCGTAGGTGGTGAGGCTTGTGTCTAAGAGTGCAGTGGACTAGACTTCATGAAGCCTATCCCTGACTGCACTGTTAGACACAGTTGTGAATTTGACTCTTTACAATGATGTTACATGTGTTAACTCAGTGTAGGAAGCATATTGAGTTTGTTTGCATAGAGGAATTGTAATTTGTAAAATTGTGAAGCTTCATGTGAAAGCTTTTGCCTTAGTCTTATCCCTGCTGTGAGGCAGATGGTTGTACATAGGATCTGTGCTGTGTTTCCTAAATGTGATGTCAGAAACGATTTTGGGGAAATTAATGTTTTTTACATATTTGAGTATATTGTGGCGCAGAGGTTTAAGACGTGACACATCTAATTACATGTCTCACTTTTTAAATATGGTGCAAAAAGGTACATGTTTGGGCTTTCCTGGGGAGCGTAGGTAGTGTGCGACAGGAATCAATTGATTTGTTTTGTAATTTCTTACGTACATTTAGTAAGAAAAGTCTAAAGCAGAAAATGAAGTTGTTGCAAGACTTAGATCCTTGCAGAGTGAGAGGAATCACAGGTTTGCAAGGCCATTCACTGGCTTGTCTTTCTAGAAAAGTCTGTCAGAGTGTTTTTCATCATTTTAGGATGTTAGCAGTGCATCATACCAAAATGAGGAAATTAGTGAGAATGTTGTATTATGCAAAAAGTCCAGCACTTAAGCTTAAACAATTAAACAGTGCTCTTTTGCATGGAACAGAATTAGATGTGAAGAAGATTTGTGAAGAAATTGAGATGTTATTTTCGTGAGCAAGAGGACAGTGTAGAAATTGAGACAGCAATTCAAGGTAATGTGGAAGATTGTACAGATTTTAAATACAGAAAAGTTTGAGAAGGAAATTACCAGGTTTAAGGTGAAATCAAGTGAAAGGCCGAATTTTACTTGTGTGTGTTGTCGACGGACTCATTATAAGATTCAGACTAGGTTAGTTGATTTATATGCAAAAAGTGAAAAGATGGATAATTATGAGTGGAAAGATTTAGCAACTTATTTGTGGGTGGAGAATTCTTTTGATTTGAGTTCTGATCAGCGTATTTGTAAATATTGTTATGACAAATTAAATCAAAACAGAATGCCTGCTAGAGCTGTTCATAACAATCTGGAGTTGATAGACATTCCCCGTGAATTGATAGATTTAAATTCATATGAGTCTATTTTGATTCAATGTGTCCATCCTTTTCAGGCAATTGTTCGCATGGAGCCTAAGATAGGGAAATTGCCTCCTACAGATTTGCAGAGAGGATTAAAGGGAAGAGTTGTTTATTTGCCCCTAGATTTGAAAAAAAATATTGATACAATTGGTATAGAAAAAGTAGAATAGGAACCTTTAGTCATTCTAGTTAATGGGGTTCCAACAAAGAGTAAAAAAATCTGGCAAGATTTAGTGGATGTTAGGAAAGTCAAAAAGGCAACGTTGTATTTAGTCAAAAACAATGAGTACTACAAAGATGTATGTGTTGCAGCAGAGGAAACAGCTACAGATGAAGACAGTGATTGTTCAGGCGGCCAAATTGAAAAAGTTGATGTGTCTAGAAGTGAAGAAATATATGAACATTATACTGTTCATCCTTTACATTCCAAAGAAGTCATGGGGAATGCAATTGACTTGTTTCAAATGAAAACAGCAAAAGGAAGTCCCATTAGTGTATGGGAAGAAAGTTTGGAAGCTCGTTGTTTTCCACAGCTATTTCCAACAGGTCGAGGTGGATGATATGACGATCGACCACTTCAAATTCCTGCATCTGAATATCGAACTGTAAGATTATATGCTGAAGATGCAAGGTTTCGTCAATGCATTCCCTATTTGTTTCATCTACTGTATGAAAGTGACTTGTCTGGGCTTTCTTATGCAGTAAACCATATTCTGAAAAGTGGAGCACATCTACAAAATGTTTCGGCGAGGGACTTTATGGAGAAAGTGAATCTGCAAGATAATATTTTAGAATCTCATCTAATCAATCTCATGGCATGTCAGCGTGGTACAAATGAGTATTGGTACCGTCGCCATGGGGAATTGAAATGTATGTTAAGAAACTTAGGAACTCCTACATGGTTCCTCACTCTTAGCTGTGCTGAGTATGCATGGGAGGACTTCAATTTCTACGAGAGGCCAATGCTAATATACAAAATATAGAATTCAAAACACCTGGAGAACTGTGCTCTTTGGATCCAGTGAATGTATGCAGATATTTTAATCATAGATTTGAAGCTATGATGTCTTTTATTACCAACAAAAAAAATCCTCCCCTTGGAGAGGTTTTGGATTTCTTTTGGAGAAAGGAGTATCAAGCGAGAGGTGCTCCTCACATACATATGTTGTTGTGGATTAAAGATGCACCCAAATTTGGAACAGATTCGGATGAGACAGTGATGAGTTTCATTGAAGAGTATTCAACATGTGCTGTTCCGAAAACTACGGAAGAAAACAGTTTAAGGCAACAAGTTTTACGCTTTCAATCCCATCATTGTGGAAAGTACTGTCGTCGAAAATTCAGAAACAAGGACAAGTTCTACACAAAATGTCGTTTCAGCTTTCCACGACCAGTGATTTCTAAAGGAAGAGTAAATAATTTGATGTCTTCTCTGCGACATACTGTGACGAGGAAATCACCAAAAAATACATACAATTTAAAAAGAGACGAAGAGTCCAAGTACATCAACGACTACAACCCAGTGATTTTGTCCATGTGGAATGCTAACATGGATATTCAGTTTGTTGCTGACAACTCTAATGCTGTGGCTCGATATGTGACGTCTTACATCACAAAAAAAGAAAAGACAGAACTAAAGGAAATGTGGGAGGACATTTCACATGAAAAGAGTCTAAGCAAGAAATTATACAGTTACAGTCTGAAGATGTTGTCGCATCGAGAAATTGGAGCGTATGAATGTTCTGATCGATTGTCGTCAGCAAGTCTCTATGCCAAATCTAGAACCATCATTTGGGTGAGTCTAGGTCTTGCTGCAACACGAAATCGAGTTTTGAAATCTGTACAAGAGATAGAGTATTTGGCGGAGAAAGAATCAGAAAGTACAGATATTTTGAAGACAAACATTTTGGATACATACTATCCAAATAGAAGTCATCACCTTGAGAACGCTTGTCTCTATAAAGTTCTGCTGAGATATATTTATAAGAGGAACATCAGAGAAGATATCAATAATGGAATATATGGAGTCATTGGATGTGAAGGATGTCTAGTGAAACAGAAAAAAGGTCATTTGATTAATCATCGCAAATTGAGTTGTGATAATCCAGATAAAAGAGAATTTTATTATTTGGCTCTTTTGCAACTGTTTAAACCATGGCGTGAAGAAGAGGAACTTCTTGGAGATTTTCTCTGTTATGAACACTCCTTTAATGCAACGAAGGATACCATAGAATGTCCTGTTTTTCCAAATTATCTGCAAATGTTGAATGAAGAAATAGAGCAAGAAGCCACAATTGCTGCAGAGATTGCGAGAGACAGTTCTCAAGGCAGTCAGAGTTCTGCTTCATTGAGTCAGGATCCACTAGGAGGACCAATTATCCAAAATGAAGCTGCTACTGCCATGGATGAGGTGGAAAGAGCTATGGAACAAGGTCAAGATGATGAAGTTAACTTAGAAGATTTGGTGAAACAACTAAACCTTGAGCAGAAACAGATATGTGACGAAGTCACAGAACAGATTGAACATGGATTCAGTCATGAGAAAAAAGAGTGCTCATGTACATAATTTAAGCCTGTCCAACTGTACGTGAGTGGAGAAGCGGGAACTGGAAAAAGTTTTCTGATTAAAGCCATTGCAACTTATCTGCAGAAAAGGACTGAATCACCGCTGTCTTGTGTTGTTACTGCTCCAACTGGGCTGGCAGCACATAACATTAAAGGGATTACTTTACATCGTTTACTGATGCTGCCAGTGGAGCATGATAACAAATTGGAGTATCACAAGCTATCAGGAGATGCGTGTTCCGAAGTTTCGAGAGTCCTGAAGAAAATGAAACTTCTTATCATTGATGAAGTAAGCATGGTGTCAAATATCATGCTTGCTTTTGTGCATTTGAGAATGCAAGAAATTCTTAGAACAGACTATGATGTCTTATTTGGTGGAAAACATATTATTGTTTTTGGAGATCTTCTGCAGTTGACTCCAGTGAAAGGACAACCTGTGTTCAAAATGCTCACACATGAAGATACCAGGAAGTGCTTAGGGAGCATCGGAAACGTTAATATATGGTTAAACTTTAAATATGCAGAACTGCTTCAAAATATGCGGTAGGCAAATGATGAAGATTATAAAAATATTCTACAAGATGTAAGGATCAGAAAAGTAAGTCAGCAAGGGAAAGAAGCTTTACATGCATGATTAATTTCAAATTTGTACCCAAATGAAAACATTCTTCCAGAGAACATATTTAAGAAAATTAACGAGATGAAATCTGGCATATGTTTGTTGCCAACTCTGAAAGAATGTTCCATGTTCAACAACAAAATGTTACAGTTAGAAAATGAAGAGATAGTGAAACTGGAAACTATTGATAAAATAGAACATATGGGAGCAACAATTATTTTGTCTGAAAATTTGAAATCAAAATTGGATTCATTAGAGAAGACTATATCTAAAACTGCTGGTTTTCAAAAGACTCTGAATGTGTGTTTGAATTGTCGTGTCATTTTAAGAAGGAATTTAAATGTTGAAAGAGGTCTAGTAAATGGAGCAATGGGTTATGTTGTTGGTTTTCTGAATTACAAAAATAGAGATGGAATTGAAATTTTAAAAATTAAATTTGATGACATTGATGAAATAGAACAAATTTGTCGTTGTTCAGCTAGATTTTTGCTCGTGAAAGACTTATATGTTCGCCAAAAACAGTTTCCTATTTGTTTGGCATATGCGGTGACAATTCATAAGTCTCAAGGTTTAAGTGTAGATAGCGCTTTGGTGAACATTGGAAGTTCTGTGTTTAAAGAGGGTATGGCATATGTGGCATTATCACGAGTCAGAACTTTAGCAGGATTGTACTTGATTGAGTGGGATGAAACAAAGATTTGTGCAGATTTAGATTGTGTAAAAGAATACAATAGGTTAAGAAGAGAGTATGCTCCACATTTGCCTCAATATCCTCTGATTGAAAAACGTGTGGTAGGCCGAAAAAGAAGAAATGAGAGTAATTGCAGTGAGGTATCAGCAAAAAGGCATAAAGTAGATAAAAGTGTAATTGTAAAGAGAAACAAAAAGGATTCTGTTGAAGATGTTGTTGGATTTCAGTTTGAAAACAGTTCTGGTGTCAACTGCTATGCTAATGTAGTAGTTAATGTTGTTTTTTTTCTTCAAAATTTACAAAGACAGATTGTTGAAAATCGGGAACAAACATTGTGCTGTTTATTGAATTCTGTGTTAGAGAAATGTAGTAGTGATAGAGCTAAAATAGAAAGTGTTTCAGAAATTAGAAATCTTCTAGATATATGTTCAGGTCAAAATCAATTTTCACAGAATATTCAGCAGGATTGTCAGGAATTTTTAATGTATATGTTTGATGTATTACAAGATGAAGGAGTAGATATAAAAAATCTATTTGGCCTTTCTTATCAATGGCAACATGACTGTGATAACTGTGCTTCATCAAGTACTACTAGAATAGACTCTGAAAGATTTATATATTTAACTTTACCAGACTGCAAATCAGTGTCTTTCAATAATCTAGTTAAAGCAGCGGATCACAATATGGTGTGTACCCAATGTAAGTCTGCAATGCTGTCCACATTATTTCTACAAAATTATGGTCACTATGTTATTTTAATGTTCCAACGATGTAGACCTGATGGAACTAAATTGACAACTTCTATTAAAATGTTGTGGCTTCTCAGTTATCGATATCAGGAAGAACCTTTGCAACTGTAGCTATTATTTTTCATGACGGTCCTTCTACAACATCAGGGCATTACACATGCTATTTAAAAAGTTGTAAAGGTTGGACCCAATGTAACGACAATCATTTGACTTTCAAACAACGTTTGCCTTTTGGCTTTATAAATTCATATCTAGTGTTTTTACAGCCAAAATGTAGGTAAAGGTAATTGGACTATGAAGACGGGAGGAGTACTCATATTTACTCATACATCTGACACTATTTGGCCAAATGGAAAGGTGCAAGAATGAGTAAAGAGTCATGACTGACAAAAAGGAGTATATTAAAATTTTGAAAATATTTCAGATGTTCTTGGAGCTTTTCTTGTAGAAAGTCGATGAAATGGATTTCTAAGTGAACAGCAAAATACTATGTAAGGAGAAAAGGACCTCCATGATATACTATTTGGCCTCAAGGAAAAGTAAGTCAATCAAAGATTAGCGTACATTTGTCGTTTGTCAGTATGTAAGGTTTTTTTTTAAAACACAATCTTTTAGATTGTGTTTTTTTTCCCGCTGTCATATGATGAGTAATTTGAACTCACTGCTTTAAGTGAAATTCAATATATTCTGAGAACAGCAAAAATAAACTATGTAACATGTTGTAGAAATTATTCTATACTTTGGATTGTGTAAATTAAATTGTATTCCCATTCTCTTACATCCACTCTCCCTCGCTTATCTTTGTTTGCTTCTTACTTTTGACCTCTTCTCTCTATTTTTCGTTCACTACTTCTATGCGCTCAGTGCCTCACTCTACTTGTGTTATTTTCACTTGTGTTTATCTATCTTCTATCACTTCTTTTACAACAACTTCACTGCTCCTCTCTCGTCGTTCTTCATCCCATTTCTTTTACTCTGGTTCCGTTACTATCCATCATTTCCTTTCTTTCAATGTCCTTCTCTTTACTTTCATCACCAAATTATTTTTTCTCAGTAGCACTGTTTTAGTCGTGTTCTCCTCTCTTTCCTTTTTTTTGCTCACTTACTTTTTTCTTTTCTCACTCATTGTACTCCACCTCACTCAGTTTTTCTCTTAGTGTGTCTACCTTATAACTTCCTCAGTCCATTTCCTTAAATTGTTGTATATTATTCTGTCTCCCTTCATCCTTTCACTCTATGACTGTTCTTCACTTACTCTCAGTTATCTTCTATTCCTCATTCTTCTAAATGCATCATTAATTAGACTGTTTTCTGTCTCAGTCATTATCTTTTTACTTACTTGTGTTTCCTGATTTAGTTTTGCTAACTCACATTGTTTTAGTATCTTTCTTACCTTCAGTTCATTTCTCTGTACTTCTCTCTCTTTTTCTTAGTGAATCTATATGCCTTACTCATTGTAATTTGCTCTCCTTCTATTTCTTTTTCCCTTTTTTTGTCCTTCTACCTTAGTTTATTTCTCTTTCTGTGTTCTTCACTCTCACTTTATTTCTAAATAGAGTGTTATGATGTTTTTAGCTCTTCATTTGTATCTTTTAATTTGAAATACATATTTTACTAATTATAACTTATATTTTTTTTCTCTCTTTCACAGATACCAACTGTAGTAAAAAAAATTATAGTTACATTTATTATATGGTACGTATGACTAAAAAAATGTAGTTTGTTATCACCCTTTGCTTTAAGGTCACTAACATTTTCTCAATCTACCTCACTCCTGTGTTTTTACTCTGCTTCTCTCACTTATTTTTATTCTCCATGTTTACTCCCCTTTCATTATTTACCCTCTCATATTCAACTTCTTTTGATCCCTATTCTTTACTTCACTTACCCTCTGTTCCCTTCCTTTGCTTATTTACTCATTCTCTTTTTCTTAATTATTTACCTTACTCCTACACATATACCTCATCCCCCTCCCAACACATACACACACCTGTAACATACACCCCACACACACACCACACCTACACATCATACACACAAAAAAACCTCCTACACACACTCCTCAAAAACACACACACATTCCATACACACACATACATCGAACACATATACACCCCACACTCATACACTTCTCACACATATTTCACACACTCTCATCTCTACCCACACCAAAACACTCCACACAACCACACCCACAGACACACCTTACACACCCACACTTTGACCTACACCCACTAACTCCCTGTAAGTCACACACACTGCATTACTTATCTTTTTTTGCTGTTGTACTCAAGCCCATTCAGGTACTGTTCCCTTTACTCTCTTTGTCCTCTCTCTTTGTCACTCACCATGTGTTATCCTAATTCAATATTTCTCCCTCTATAACCCCTCTTGACTTTTACTATGGGTAGCGCACCGGGGAGCGTAACAAGGGGAAAACAAAGAGAAACAGTAAAATAATATTTTAGAGTGCTTTGAGGTAGGGTAGCTGTTGTGTTGTGTGGGTGATTTACTTACTGCACTCCTTCCACTCCTTTTCTCAGTACCTCTGTTCTCACAGTTCTTCATTCCCGTTCACTCAGTCCGTCTATCTTACTGTAATTGTCTCTGTCTCTTCACTCTTTCACTACTTGTTCATTATGCTTTCTCCCTGAAGTTCAAGCACACTACGTTATTTACATTTCTTTGCTGCTTCAATTATTCCCTTTCTGTTACTTCTTCTTTTCTTCTTTTAGTTTTTTTCTCTGTCAATCCACATGTTTTAACTTTATTCGATGTTATCCATCTTATTTCATCCCTCTTTAGTTATGCACACTACTTTTTTCTCTCTCTCTCCCTTACCAGTGTTATTTAAATCTGGTTCTGTTATTACCTTTTATGTGTACATCATTTTTTCTCTTTCCTTTTACTCTTTACAGCCACTCACATTCTTCATGTGCATCTGCTTTAGTATTATTCTTCTCTCTTTCTTTGTTTCACAGCCTTATATTTTTTACATTTTCTCTCTTACACTTTCTTATATCTTTTACACTGTTTTACTATGTATTGCACAGTACATCTGTGTTGCTCTCTCTTGCTGTCTGTCTCTTAACATTACTCTCTCTTTCTCTTTCTCTTATGCTCTCCTTCTCTTGTTTTTTTTTTTTGTTGCGCTAACGGGGCGCTCACCGGTGCGCGTACCGGGAAGCGGACCCATGAGAAAAAATGAAGTGAAGAGTGCTAAAAAATTTAGTAATTTTTTTAAAATGGTAGGTAGTTCTGAAAAGACCTTTTTTTTAATGTTTTTGTTGTTTTATATTTTTTTTTATTTTTCTGTACATTTTTAATTTTTTTTGTATTTTTTTAACAATTTTATGTTTTTGGGTTTTTTTGGGGGGGGAACAACGAAAAACAGGCATTAGAAATGGCTCAACAGGAGCAAAAAAAAAATATATTTCTTGGGGCGTTTTGAGCACTTGTGGTTTTCAAATGCTCTGTTTATCAAATTGATACTCATATTTGCACATGAAAGTAGGTCACCACAATAAAGGCACACTATCTTCATGTGCACAAAATTCTGTTGGATATTTGGGACCGTCTCCCTCGCCTCTGGTCCCGATAGAGATACCTGTGCCGATGCACTGGCCACAGGAGTTGGTGGGTTATCTCGGAGGTGACGCATCTCTGCAACGCTGTAATTGAGTGGATGCCACCTCTGCATATGGCGGTGCATAGTATAGCTACCATAACTATACTTTTTATCTGTACCTCTAGACAAAACATCTTTACAAATGAGGCATGTCACATGTCGGGCATTGACCTTTTTTTGGCCTTGAGGGTATGAATAAAATTGCCAAATAAAACTGTCTTTGTGGTGGGATTTCCGGGGCTCTTCACGTAAGAACTGCCTCCGCGCTACTTCCTCTTCCTCATCTTCTTCCTCTTCCTCTGGGTTTGGAAGGAACTGTGCAGGTGGTCCTTCCTTCCTAGGTGGTTGTGGTGGGGGTGGGGGTCCACCAGCTGCAGCTACTACAGATGCCATTATTTCAACAAGGAGAAACAGGTCTTCCTCTCACAAAGATGAAAGTCAGAGTGAGGAAAGAAGGAGGGGTTTTCATCATTTGGGAAAAAAAAAGTTCTAAACCAATGAAAAGTGTTATTTACAGGTCACATGACCTGTTACGCTTACGTTACGCGTCCCGCTCCGCGCCCGGAGCGCTTCCGGTCTGCTGCGCTTCGCGCACCGGAGCACTTCCGAGTGCGCTAACGCGGCGCGTCATAAGACGCATTACGCGGCAACGCGATACGTCGCGCTTACGCGACGCGTCGCGATGTTGTTCTCGAACGCGGCAGTTGTGCAAACGGTACGTTTCCCAGTGCGCGGACCGGGTCGCGGCATAAAATTAAGCTAACGGGAAGCTACCCGGTGCGCGGACCGGTAGCGAAACTAAAAAAAAAAAAAACATTATATACATCAAAAAATTATATTAAATACATATAAAATATATTTTTCCTTTAAAACAAGAATACATTTAACAGCTTTTAATATTTGCTATTAAAAAACCATTGAAATTCACTGAAAAAACCATAGGTTATAGATCATATATAGTTAGGAATTAGCATTTACAAAACCTTGAAAATTCACTAAAAAACCATAGGTTATAGACCATATATAGTTAGGAATTAGCATTTATAAAACCTTATTTTACTCACACAAAACCATTGAAATTGGCATATATAGTTAGTTGCACTAACTATATATTT
Organism: Lissotriton helveticus; assembly: GCF_964261635.1. NCBI lineage: Eukaryota > Metazoa > Chordata > Amphibia > Caudata > Salamandridae > Lissotriton > Lissotriton helveticus. The sequence continues at coordinate 379,479,860 of NC_136061.1, read as the reverse complement.
CGCGCACCCGCAATCCACTGCTGATGACGTCACATATTACATCATTCATGACATGGTCAGTGACATCACTGATGACATCACTGATGACATCTCAAATGACATCACTGATGACATCACTGATGACATCTCATTTGACATGACTGATCACATCACTGATGACATCATTCATGTGATAATACGATGAACTTCTTCAGACTCTAATATAACCTTATATACACTCAGTGTAAACGGACACTCACAGACTGTCACTCATCCATGGAGTTACTCACACACCTAGTCAGTCATGCAAAGAATCAATCACACCTCCATTTCCTCAACTATACAGTTATACACACCTTACTTATTCAAGCAGATACTAACACATATTTACACTCTTATACAATCCCTGATACAATTTCATAATGATCCATACAGCCACTCACACATTCACTGGCTCTTATGCACAGATATTTATATATGTCAACTCTCACATATACTCTGTTTTACATATGTCTTTACTTACTGACATGTAGCACTGAGATATCCATTCACTCACCAATACACTCATGCACACAGTCAACCGCCCATACAGCTGTTTCCACATGCACTTTTGAACCCATACATCTAGTGAATCAACTGCTCACACATCTGTGCACAGAGTCATACACCTCTCAACCACCCACACACACACTCAGTCTCCCATACAAATACTTGGGCAACTAATCAATAACCCATATAGTTACTCATATAGCTACTGATCAACACATGCAGCAGTTTACAGAACAACAGACATAATGATGCACAAATTAAGACAGTTTAGTCAGTAACCCATGCACTCAGTGAGACATATTTAATCACTCACTCATACAGTCAGTCATGCACCTACTAAATCCTTCATCCAGACACTTCTACATCCACTCATTCTTCAATATGTAAGACATATTTAAACTTTACAGAAACATAAAAACACTAGATGTTGTTTTCAGTGATGTCATCAGTGATGTCATTTGAGATGTCATCAGTGATGTCACTGACCATGTCATGAATGATGTAATATGTGACGTCATCAGCAGTGGATTGCGGGTGCGCGAAATATATAGTTAGTGCATGTGAGAAGTTGGCCTGATGTGCAGTGTTCACTATTCTAGTGATCACTATATATCAGTCCAAACAACCCTTATTGATGATTGGTTGTAAGTCAACCTTATAGACCAGCTATCCTAGTAGCATGGATACGAGCAGTCTAAGGCTAAGACTCTAGAGGGCGCGTTAAGCCAGCTGTTTTACCATCACATTACCCCTTGAACACCCAGTGAAAGGACACCACACAAGTGTTATGAAAATAAACAGTGTATTTATTAGAATCACAACAACCCTGTACTCTTTATGAGGACAGGGTGCTAGGCACACAACAAAACTCTTACGAAAATACTTAAGTTAGCACGTTATACACAAATGCCCGAGGGGCACGAAAAACCATATACTTTAAAAGTGGAATGCGAATTACTAGCAGGTAAGTAACAGTTCTAATAGGCTTTGGAATCGCTAGGACTGGACTAGGGAATCGTTAGATTACTACTAGGAGGCCCAGGGGACTCGGGTGCAGAGTGTGCACTCTCACGCGGGATGCGGGACAAAGTCTATGGGAGCTAGTAAATGCAAAGTTAGTGTTCACGGGCGAACCCGACCTGGTAGGAAGAAAACGACAGTGGATCCTGACCCTAGGATAGTGAGGCTATGCTGGGACACCGAAGTGCCGAAGTTACCTAGCCCAAGGGCTGCAGCTGCATAGGTCTCAAAAGACGTCGGGAATCCTCGTTGCCGGACCAGGAGCCTGGAAGAAAGAAGTTGCTGGCAGGCGACCAGTGAAGAAAAGTTCGATGGATCCAAGCCTGGATCAAGGAAGAAGAAAACCTGAAAGCAGAGGGGACCAAGTTCTTGAATCACTAGCCAGTGATTAAGTGGGCACCAGGATGGCACCGGGCGAAGTCACCGCAGTCAGGTGAGTGGGCGCTGCTGGGCTCTGCAGTCTCTCGGACCAGGAGGCGTTGTCGGCGACCAGGATGGAGGTGCGAGCTGTCCCACGAAGGTTCTTGCTGTCGACGTCGCTGGACCCAGGATTGGGCAACAAGTCTTGGCAAATGCAAGGCCCACGCGGTGGACCTAAAATGGCGTCTTGAGTGGACCAGGAGGGTCCAGGGTACTTCTCCGATGGAGGAAAGCAAGGGCCAGTCTGGAGCAACCAGACCAGCAGCAGATATGTCGTCGGGCGTCGTCAGGAAGGCCACAAGCCAGCGGGCTAGTAGCCAAACAACGCGGTGAGCAGCAAAAAGCAGAAGGGCCCCACGCAGATCGTGGAGATGCTGGGGGGCTGCTCTTCGGTGCTGGAGCTGCTCAGGGTGGGGGCTTCTCGGACCCCAAAGCACTCACCAGGAATTCACTCGGCGGGCTTGCTGGAAAGAAGTCGTGCAGTCTTGAAGATGGCCGGTCCCTCGAGGTCTCGTCACACCCACGAATCTCAGCGTGACTGATGATGCAGGTAGAGGTCAGAGGTGCCAGGGAAGCCGGTTCTCGTCGAGCTGGGCAGTCGGATTCCGGAGGAAGGACTTGCAGCAGACCGCAGTGTTCTTAGATGGTGCCTGCGGGTGCAGGGTGACTACTCCTTAGTCACAAGGGAGAAATCTTAGGAAGAAGTCTTGAGTTCCTTTCGCAGAAAGTAGTTTCAGGATTCAAAGATGATCTGATTTGGAAGGGGGCCAGTCTCTACCTTTATCCTGTAAAAAGGGGCTGGCACGCGACTAAGTCCTGCCCTATGGGTGGGACTAGGAGGGGGGTGGTTACACCCACTTCCTTGGCGGGCTTTTCCCCAGCACAGGGTCTGGAGTGACCCTGGAACTGGTTCCAGCCAGCCTATGCACAGTGAGCACCGGGGTGCCACGTGCAGTCACCTTCCTCTAAAGCCCTGCCTACTTACAATACACAAAATCCTGTCTGGGACGGTGCTGGCACCGCCCCTGGCAGGAAACCCTTTGTCCTTATCTCCTGCTCTGGGAGGACTCCCAGCAGCAGGAGGGCAGACTTGTGTCTCGGTGGCAGCATCCATTTTGTGGAGCTGAGGCTCTGTTTGACTTTAACCGGGGTTAGGGGTTACATACATGTCGTGTCCCTCTAGAAGGGTGGAATGCTAACCCCGTCGCCAGAATTGGCGAGGGGTTAGTATTCCAATTCGTATGACACCTTACTCGACATGTTTTGATAAAGCGATACCAGAGTTGGCATATAACCGCGAGGATTATAATGCACTTAAGAGTATATGGTATGCGATATCATGGAAACGGCTAAGGGATGGATCCCGAAAGCCGCAGACAGGCTCAGCTCATGCCAGAGCACCATCTCACACGATTCCAAGCACTCTGACATTAGGATTGTTAAGGCCTGCCATAGGAGTGACTGATAGGAGATCTGTGTGTCCATTTTTAGGGTTAGATATAGGTATACTATATCTAAAGCAAAGGGTGATTACACCACCTTGCCCCAGCTGTCGTGCAGCCAGTTGTGTCAGATTTGGATGGCCAGCCAGGGGTGGCATAATACATGCTGCAGCCCCTGGTAGGCCCTGGGTACACCTATGCCCTGGGTACCTAAGGTACACTGTACAGGGACTGATAAGGTGACTCAGTATCCAATTTAGATATGTACCTAAGGTACATGGAATCCATTTTACAGAGAGAGCAGTAGGCCTGGGGCCCTGAATAGCAGGGTCCCAGGTCAACTAAGTCAGAAAACCAGCAAAACACCAGGCAAAAAGTTGGGGGCAACCATAGTCAGGGATCTACCTTCCTACATAACCCCCCCCCAAACGAAAGGAGATAAGGCTAGCCTTGCCAGGTAAGCCTATATTGCCTGAGTGGCCATATAAGGAAGTACCAGCACTGGCATGGTTACCCCCTATCTCATGGTCCACTAAGCAATCCCTCACCCTAAGGGTGTCTGAGGGTCTCCACCATAGGGAATCTCTACCTGTGGTGTGTTTTGGCAAAGTAAAAGGCTGGTGCTGAAATGGAGTACTGAAGTGAGGCTCCACTAATTTTGGGCTCAGCTTCCTCCAATCACTTTCCACCATAGAGGCCTTTCTTTCCAAGACTGAGTTGTTTTGGGCTCTCAGGGTCAACCTCTGGCTACCTACAGCTGGAGGTTGGGTCCCTCTGTTTGGCTTACTGGAGGGACAGGTCAGGTCTGGGGCCCTCAGGTCCCAAGTTTGGCTGTGCCCAACAGTGTCCATCTGTGGGAGGTCCCTAACTAAATTTAAGGGGGATCCCTCAGGAGTTTGTTTTATTTTCACTTGGCTAGGACTACTAGCTTCAGTGCCCTTAATCTGCTGATTTGGGAATTCTTTTGGACAGGGGGCCCTTTGGGGTCCAACACTGGCCTCCCTGACTTCTACAGCCCTGGGCTGACTGAGGCAGGGTAGAGAGGGGCAGGTTACCTGCTCCAGGCTGGGTCCCACCTTGGAAGGGTCCACTGACATCAGGGGTTCTGCCAGGCTAGGCCTGACTACCTCTGTGGCAGTTTCTTCACAAGGGGTCAGATCAGTTCCCTGAGGAGGCTGACCCTTTCCTAAAGTCTCGTGGGAGGGAGATTTCTCCTCCTCCTTAATGCTCTCTGTCTGAGTGGAGTGATCCATAGTTTCAGGCTTCACAACACTATCATCTGTCTGAGTTTGAGCTGTGGCCATCACAACTCTCCCAACCTTTTCAGGAGGGGGCTCAGTTTGGGTGTGGGCTGTTACCATGACAGCCTTGACAACCTGTTCTGGGAAGGAAGTTGTCTGAGATTGGGTTGTGACTGGCACAACCCTCCTGACCTGTTCAGGGAGGACATCTTGGACTGGGGCTGTGGCTATCACTGCCCCACTAACCTTACCATGGGTGTTTACCATTTTAGAATGGGTTTCTTGCTCAACTTCAGCCCAGGCTGAGAGCTCTAAATCATTCCCCAGTAGGCAATCTACAGGCAAGTTTGGTGACACTGCCACTCTCTTGTGGCCAGTGACACCTCCCCAGCTGAGATTGACTACTGCCATGGGATGATCTCTCTGTACTCCATCAATATTGGTCACCTGGCATGTGGCACCAGGTAAAAGTTGCCTTGAGGGGACTAGACTCTCAGTCACCATAGTGATGCTAGCCCCTGTGTCTCTATAGGCCTCAACTTTTATACCATTGATGAGGGGCTCCTGTCTGTACTTGCCCAAAGGGTTGGGACAAGTTGTGAAGTTGGCAAACCCCATGCCAGTCTCACAGACAAGAGTATCTAAGTTTGGGGACCTGGTTAGGCCAGAGTCCCCAGGAACTCCCAAAGTAAATGCACCCAAATTCTTGGGGGCACTCCCACCACCTGGGGGATTACTACTAGTAGTAACAGGAGGTTTGGGAATGTTACTTGGGGGTATGTTTTCCTTATTGTTATTCTTTGGGCAACTGCTGTCAGTTTTTAAATGACCCACCTGTTTACAGGGATAACAATAAGGTTTCTTCTGGTTATTGGAAGGATTCTGGGACCCACCCCCCTCAGAGGATTTTTGGGGCCCTGATGTGGTTTGATCTGTAGATTTATTCCCACCCTTCTCTTGAGGCTTGGTTGATTCCTTTTTCTGGTCACCACCTTGGTTCTTGGGCCTAATCCTGGTTCTGACCCATTTGTCTGCCCTCTTACCCAATTCTTGTGGAGAGGTCAGATCAGAGTCTACCAGGTGCTGGTGTAATAACTGGTTCTGACAATTATTTAAGACTTGCTCTCTCATAATTAGATTATACAATCCCTTGAAATCAGTAACCTTACTACCCAGTAGCCAGCCTTCCAAAGCCTTAGTGGCACAATCAACAAAGTCTGACCAGTCCTGAGACTGAGTTTTCTGGGTGTCTCTGAACAGCAACCTGTACTGCTCAGTGGTTAAACCAAACCCATCAACCAGTGCATTTTTCAGGACCTGGTAATTGTTAGCATCCTCAACTCTAGTAGTGAGGAGCTTATCTCTACCTTTGCCATCAAAGGAGAGCCACAGTATAGCTGCCCACTGACTCTGGGGAATGCCCTGCACAGTGCAGGCCCTCTCCAAAGCAGCCATCCATTTCTGGATGTCATCCCCTTGCTTAAAGGGGGGCACTATTTTAGTCAGGTGTTTAGTATCTAAACCCTTCTCTCTATCTCTTGGGAGATTGCTGCCACCAGTGGGAGCTAACCCACACATCTGCTGCTCTCTAGCAAAGGCAAGCTTCTCTTTGGCCAGGGCAAGTTCTTCCCTTTCAATCCTCAGTTTAGCTTGTCTCATCCTTGCTTCATGCTCTCTTCTCTGAGGGGAAGTCAATCTCCTCTGTGGAGGATTCCTTCTCCCCTGAGAAGAGGCATTAGAGTGCAGAGATCTATTGGAGTCCCTAGAAAGAGATCTATCTCTCCTAACTCCAAGGTTAGGCCCACTTCGGGTTAGTACTGGGGGGCCCCCAGATCCTAGCCCAAGTAAGTCTAAGTTGGTCCTAGTTAGCCTTCTGACCACCTCAAGACCTTTGTCTACCTCATCCCCAGAGAGTACCTCTTGATCCTCCTCCTCAACTGCTGAATCAGTGTTGGGGAGGTCTGGATCCCCAGAGGTTCCCTCTAAGGCTGGCATGTTCTCATGTAACTGAGAAAGCTTTCTGGCATCATATGTCTCTAAGAGACCTATCAGAAAGGGAATGGTGGGGTTAGACCCCTGCTTCAGTTTCCTGGAGACACAGATTTGTCTCATCTCCTGGAAACTGAGAGCTGCATATCTTGAAGTGACCTGTGGAGGGTCAACACTGACCAGGGGAGTCTCAGTAGATTCTCCCTGGGTAGACATGCTTTTCTAGTGAGGTGTAAGTGGTGCACTTACCTACACTATATGTTTGCCTACTGATCCCTTGCTAGAGTTGTAGTTTAGGGTGTGCTAGGCCCTAGGAGCTACAACAGCTGGTTCAGTAGAACTCAGAGTATTCTAAGCTAAGTTATATGTACCTTTAGTACTTATGTGATCTTTCACAAGATATTCTTAGGATATGTGTGGTAAAACAACAGCAAGCTCAAATCCCAACCGCTGCTCACCAATGTGAGAAGTTGGCCTGATGTGCAGTGTTCACTATTCTAGTGATCACTATATATCAGTCCAAACAACCCTTATTGATGATTGGTTGTAAGTCAACCTTATAGACCAGCTATCCTAGTAGCATGGATACGAGCAGTCTAAGGCTAAGACTCTAGAGGGCGCGTTAAGCCAGCTGTTTTACCATCACATTACCCCTTGAACACCCAGTGAAAGGACACCACACAAGTGTTATGAAAATAAACAGTGTATTTATTAGAATCACAACAACCCTGTACTCTTTATGAGGACAGGGTGCTAGGCACACAACAAAACTCTTACGAAAATACTTAAGTTAGCACGTTATACACAAATGCCCGAGGGGCACGAAAAACCATATACTTTAAAAGTGGAATGCAAATTACTAGCAGGTAAGTAACAGTTCTAATAGGCTTTGGAATCGCTAGGACTGGACTAGGGAATCGTTAGATTACTACTAGGAGGCCCAGGGGACTCGGGTGCAGAGTGTGCACTCTCACGCGGGATGCGGGACAAAGTCTATGGGAGCTAGTAAATGCAAAGTTAGTGTTCACGGGCGAACCCGACCTGGTAGGAAGAAAACGACAGTGGATCCTGACCCTAGGATAGTGAGGCTATGCTGGGACACCGAAGTGCCGAAGTTACCTAGCCCAGGGGCTGCAGCTGCATAGGTCTCAAAAGACGTCGGGAATCCTCGTTGCCGGACCAGGAGCCTGGAAGAAAGAAGTTGCTGGCAGGCGACCAGTGAAGAAAAGTTCGATGGATCCAAGCCTGGATCAAGGAAGAAGAAAACCTGAAAGCAGAGGGGACCAAGTTCTTGAATCACTAGCCAGTGATTAAGTGGGCACCAGGATGGCACCGGGCGAAGTCACCGCAGTCAGGTGAGTGGGCGCTGCTGGGCTCTGCAGTCTCTCGGACCAGGAGGCGTTGTCGGCGACCAGGATGGAGGTGCGAGCTGTCCCACGAAGGTTCTTGCTGTCGACGTCGCTGGACCCAGGATTGGGCAACAAGTCTTGGCAAATGCAAGGCCCACGCGGTGGACCTAAAATGGCGTCTTGAGTGGACCAGGAGGGTCCAGGGTACTTCTCCGATGGAGGAAAGCAAGGGCCAGTCTGGAGCAACCAGACCAGCAGCAGAAATGTCGTCGGGCGTCGTCAGGAAGGCCACAAGCCAGCGGGCTAGTAGCCAAACAACGCGGTGAGCAGCAAAAAGCAGAAGGGCCCCACGCAGATCGTGGAGATGCTGGGGGGCTGCTCTTCGGTGCTGGAGCTGCTCAGGGTGGGGGCTTCTCGGACCCCAAAGCACTCACCAGGAATTCACTCGGCGGGCTTGCTGGAAAGAAGTCGTGCAGTCTTGAAGATGGCCGGTCCCTCGAGGTCTCGTCACACCCACGAATCTCAGCGTGACTGATGATGCAGGTAGAGGTCAGAGGTGCCAGGGAAGCCGGTTCTCGTCGAGCTGGGCAGTCGGATTCCGGAGGAAGGACTTGCAGCAGACCGCAGTGTTCTTAGATGGTGCCTGCGGGTGCAGGGTGACTACTCCTTAGTCACAAGGGAGAAATCTTAGGAAGAAGTCTTGAGTTCCTTTCGCAGAAAGTAGTTTCAGGATTCAAAGATGATCTGATTTGGAAGGGGGCCAGTCTCTACCTTTATCCTGTAAAAAGGGGCTGGCACGCGACTAAGTCCTGCCCTATGGGTGGGACTAGGAGGGGGGTGGTTACACCCACTTCCTTGGCGGGCTTTTCCCCAGCACAGGGTCTGGAGTGACCCTGGAACTGGTTCCAGCCAGCCTATGCACAGTGAGCACCGGGGTGCCACGTGCAGTCACCTTCCTCTAAAGCCCTGCCTACTTACAATACACAAAATCCTGTCTGGGACGGTGCTGGCACCGCCCCTGGCAGGAAACCCTTTGTCCTTATCTCCTGCTCTGGGAGGACTCCCAGCAGCAGGAGGGCAGACTTGTGTCTCGGTGGCAGCATCCATTTTGTGGAGCTGAGGCTCTGTTTGACTTTAACCGGGGTTAGGGGTTACATACATGTCGTGTCCCTCTAGAAGGGTGGAATGCTAACCCCGTCGCCAGAATTGGCGAGGGGTTAGTATTCCAATTCGTATGACACCTTACTCGACATGTTTTGATAAAGCGATACCAGAGTTGGCATATAACCGCGAGGATTATAATGCACTTAAGAGTATATGGTATGCGATATCATGGAAACGGCTAAGGGATGGATCCCGAAAGCCGCAGACAGGCTCAGCTCATGCCAGAGCACCATCTCACACGATTCCAAGCACTCTGCCTTCAGGATTGTTAAGGCCTGCCATAGGAGTGACTGATAGGAGATCTGTGTGTCCATTTTTAGGGTTAGATATAGGTATACTATATCTAAAGCAAAGGGTGATTACACCACCTTGCCCCAGCTGTCGTGCAGCCAGTTGTGTCAGATTTGGATGGCCAGCCAGGGGTGGCATAATACATGCTGCAGCCCCTGGTAGGCCCTGGGTACACCTATGCCCTGGGTACCTAAGGTACACTGTACAGGGACTGATAAGGTGACTCAGTATCCAATTTAGATATGTACCTAAGGTACATGGAATCCATTTTACAGAGAGAGCAGTAGGCCTGGGGCCCTGAATAGCAGGGTCCCAGGTCAACTAAGTCAGAAAACCAGCAAAACACCAGGCAAAAAGTTGGGGGCAACCATAGTCAGGGATCTACCTTCCTACATAACCCCCCCCCCAAACGAAAGGAGATAAGGCTAGCCTTGCCAGGTAAGCCTATATTGCCTGAGTGGCCATATAAGGAAGTACCAGCACTGGCATGGTTACCCCCTATCTCATGGTCCACTAAGCAATCCCTCACCCTAAGGGTGTCTGAGGGTCTCCACCATAGGGAATCTCTACCTGTGGTGTGTTTTGGCAAAGTAAAAGGCTGGTGCTGAAATGGAGTACTGAAGTGAGGCTCCACTAATTTTGGGCTCAGCTTCCTCCAATCACTTTCCACCATAGAGGCCTTTCTTTCCAAGACTGAGTTGTTTTGGGCTCTCAGGGTCAACCTCTGGCTACCTACAGCTGGAGGTTGGGTCCCTCTGTTTGGCTTACTGGAGGGACAGGTCAGGTCTGGGGCCCTCAGGTCCCAAGTTTGGCTGTGCCCAACAGTGTCCATCTGTGGGAGGTCCCTAACTAAATTTAAGGGGGATCCCTCAGGAGTTTGTTTTATTTTCACTTGGCTAGGACTACTAGCTTCAGTGCCCTTAATCTGCTGATTTGGGAATTCTTTTGGACAGGGGGCCCTTTGGGGTCCAACACTGGCCTCCCTGACTTCTACAGCCCTGGGCTGACTGAGGCAGGGTAGAGAGGGGCAGGTTACCTGCTCCAGGCTGGGTCCCACCTTGGAAGGGTCCACTGACATCAGGGGTTCTGCCAGGCTAGGCCTGACTACCTCTGTGGCAGTTTCTTCACAAGGGGTCAGATCAGTTCCCTGAGGAGGCTGACCCTTTCCTAAAGTCTCGTGGGAGGGAGATTTCTCCTCCTCCTTAATGCTCTCTGTCTGAGTGGAGTGATCCATAGTTTCAGGCTTCACAACACTATCATCTGTCTGAGTTTGAGCTGTGGCCATCACAACTCTCCCAACCTTTTCAGGAGGGGGCTCAGTTTGGGTGTGGGCTGTTACCATGACAGCCTTGACAACCTGTTCTGGGAAGGAAGTTGTCTGAGATTGGGTTGTGACTGGCACAACCCTCCTGACCTGTTCAGGGAGGACATCTTGGACTGGGGCTGTGGCTATCACTGCCCCACTAACCTTACCATGGGTGTTTACCATTTTAGAATGGGTTTCTTGCTCAACTTCAGCCCAGGCTGAGAGCTCTAAATCATTCCCCAGTAGGCAATCTACAGGCAAGTTTGGTGACACTGCCACTCTCTTGTGGCCAGTGACACCTCCCCAGCTGAGATTGACCACTGCCATGGGATGATCTCTCTGTACTCCATCAATATTGGTCACCTGGTATGTGGCACCAGGTAAAAGTTGCCTTGAGGGGACTAGACTCTCAGTCACCATAGTGATGCTAGCCCCTGTGTCTCTATAGGCCTCAACTTTTATACCATTGATGAGGGGCTCCTGTCTGTACTTGCCCAAAGGGTTGGGACAAGTTGTGAAGTTGGCAAACCCCATGCCAGTCTCACAGACAAGAGTATCTAAGTTTGGGGACCTGGTTAGGCCAGAGTCCCCAGGAACTCCCAAAGTAAATGCACCCAAATTCTTGGGGGCACTCCCACCACCTGGGGGATTACTACTAGTAGTAACAGGAGGTTTGGGAATGTTACTTGGGGGTATGTTTTCCTTATTGTTATTCTTTGGGCAACTGCTGTCAGTTTTTAAATGACCCACCTGTTTACAGGGATAACAATAAGGTTTCTTCTGGTTATTGGAAGGATTCTGGGACCCACCCCCCTCAGAGGATTTTTGGGGCCCTGATGTGGTTTGATCTGTAGATTTATTCCCACCCTTCTCTTGAGGCTTGGTTGATTCCTTTTTCTGGTCACCACCTTGGTTCTTGGGCCTAATCCTGGTTCTGACCCATTTGTCTGCCCTCTTACCCAATTCTTGTGGAGAGGTCAGATCAGAGTCTACCAGGTGCTGGTGTAATAACTGGTTCTGACAATTATTTAAGACTTGCTCTCTCATAATTAGATTATACAATCCCTTGAAATCAGTAACCTTACTACCCAGTAGCCAGCCTTCCAAAGCCTTAGTGGCACAATCAACAAAGTCTGACCAGTCCTGAGACTGAGTTTTCTGGGTGTCTCTGAACAGCAACCTGTACTGCTCAGTGGTTAAACCAAACCCATCAACCAGTGCATTTTTCAGGACCTGGTAATTGTTAGCATCCTCAACTCTAGTAGTGAGGAGCTTATCTCTACCTTTGCCATCAAAGGAGAGCCACAGTATAGCTGCCCACTGACTCTGGGGAATGCCCTGCACAGTGCAGGCCCTCTCCAAAGCAGCCATCCATTTCTGGATGTCATCCCCTTGCTTAAAGGGGGGCACTATTTTAGTCAGGTGTTTAGTATCTAAACCCTTCTCTCTATCTCTTGGGAGATTGCTGCCACCAGTGGGAGCTAACCCACACATCTGCTGCTCTCTAGCAAAGGCAAGCTTCTCTTTGGCCAGGGCAAGTTCTTCCCTTTCAATCCTCAGTTTAGCTTGTCTCATCCTTGCTTCATGCTCTCTTCTCTGAGGGGAAGTCAATCTCCTCTGTGGAGGATTCCTTCTCCCCTGAGAAGAGGCATTAGAGTGCAGAGATCTATTGGAGTCCCTAGAAAGAGATCTATCTCTCCTAACTCCAAGGTTAGGCCCACTTCGGGTTAGTACTGGGGGGCCCCCAGATCCTAGCCCAAGTAAGTCTAAGTTGGTCCTAGTTAGCCTTCTGACTACCTCAAGACCTTTGTCTACCTCATCCCCAGAGAGTACCTCTTGATCCTCCTCCTCAACTGCTGAATCAGTGTTGGGGAGGTCTGGATCCCCAGAGGTTCCCTCTAAGGCTGGCATGTTCTCATGTAACTGAGAAAGCTTTCTGGCATCATATGTCTCTAAGAGACCTATCAGAAAGGGAATGGTGGGGTTAGACCCCTGCTTCAGTTTCCTGGAGACACAGATTTGTCTCATCTCCTGGAAACTGAGAGCTGCATATCTTGAAGTGACCTGTGGAGGGTCAACACTGACCAGGGGAGTCTCAGTAGATTCTCCCTGGGTAGACATGCTTTTCTAGTGAGGTGTAAGTGGTGCACTTACCTACACTATATGTTTGCCTACTGATCCCTTGCTAGAGTTGTAGTTTAGGGTGTGCTAGGCCCTAGGAGCTACAACAGCTGGTTCAGTAGAACTCAGAGTATTCTAAGCTAAGTTATATGTACCTTTAGTACTTATGTGATCTTTCACAAGATATTCTTAGGATATGTGTGGTAAAACAACAGCAAGCTCAAATCCCAACCGCTGCTCACCAATGTGAGAAGTTGGCCTGATGTGCAGTGTTCACTATTCTAGTGATCACTATATATCAGTCCAAACAACCCTTATTGATGATTGGTTGTAAGTCAACCTTATAGACCAGCTATCCTAGTAGCATGGATACGAGCAGTCTAAGGCTAAGACTCTAGAGGGCGCGTTAAGCCAGCTGTTTTACCATCACATTACCCCTTGAACACCCAGTGAAAGGACACCACACAAGTGTTATGAAAATAAACAGTGTATTTATTAGAATCACAACAACCCTGTACTCTTTATGAGGACAGGGTGCTAGGCACACAACAAAACTCTTACGAAAATACTTAAGTTAGCACGTTATACACAAATGCCCGAGGGGCACGAAAAACCATATACTTTAAAAGTGGAATGCGAATTACTAGCAGGTAAGTAACAGTTCTAATAGGCTTTGGAATCGCTAGGACTGGACTAGGGAATCGTTAGATTACTACTAGGAGGCCCAGGGGACTCGGGTGCAGAGTGTGCACTCTCACGCGGGATGCGGGACAAAGTCTATGGGAGCTAGTAAATGCAAAGTTAGTGTTCACGGGCGAACCCGACCTGGTAGGAAGAAAACGACAGTGGATCCTGACCCTAGGATAGTGAGGCTATGCTGGGACACCGAAGTGCCGAAGTTACCTAGCCCAGGGGCTGCAGCTGCATAGGTCTCAAAAGACGTCGGGAATCCTCGTTGCCGGACCAGGAGCCTGGAAGAAAGAAGTTGCTGGCAGGCGACCAGTGAAGAAAAGTTCGATGGATCCAAGCCTGGATCAAGGAAGAAGAAAACCTGAAAGCAGAGGGGACCAAGTTCTTGAATCACTAGCCAGTGATTAAGTGGGCACCAGGATGGCACCGGGCGAAGTCACCGCAGTCAGGTGAGTGGGCGCTGCTGGGCTCTGCAGTCTCTCGGACCAGGAGGCGTTGTCGGCGACCAGGATGGAGGTGCGAGCTGTCCCACGAAGGTTCTTGCTGTCGACGTCGCTGGACCCAGGATTGGGCAACAAGTCTTGGCAAATGCAAGGCCCACGCGGTGGACCTAAAATGGCGTCTTGAGTGGACCAGGAGGGTCCAGGGTACTTCTCCGATGGAGGAAAGCAAGGGCCAGTCTGGAGCAACCAGACCAGCAGCAGAAATGTCGTCGGGCGTCGTCAGGAAGGCCACAAGCCAGCGGGCTAGTAGCCAAACAACGCGGTGAGCAGCAAAAAGCAGAAGGGCCCCACGCAGATCGTGGAGATGCTGGGGGGCTGCTCTTCGGTGCTGGAGCTGCTCAGGGTGGGGGCTTCTCGGACCCCAAAGCACTCACCAGGAATTCACTCGGCGGGCTTGCTGGAAAGAAGTCGTGCAGTCTTGAAGATGGCCGGTCCCTCGAGGTCTCGTCACACCCACGAATCTCAGCGTGACTGATGATGCAGGTAGAGGTCAGAGGTGCCAGGGAAGCCGGTTCTCATCGAGCTGGGCAGTCGGATTCCGGAGGAAGGACTTGCAGCAGACCGCAGTGTTCTTAGATGGTGCCTGCGGGTGCAGGGTGACTACTCCTTAGTCACAAGGGAGAAATCTTAGGAAGAAGTCTTGAGTTCCTTTCGCAGAAAGTAGTTTCAGGATTCAAAGATGATCTGATTTGGAAGGGGGCCAGTCTCTACCTTTATCCTGTAAAAAGGGGCTGGCACGCGACTAAGTCCTGCCCTATGGGTGGGACTAGGAGGGGGGTGGTTACACCCACTTCCTTGGCGGGCTTTTCCCCAGCACAGGGTCTGGAGTGACCCTGGAACTGGTTCCAGCCAGCCTATGCACAGTGAGCACCGGGGTGCCACGTGCAGTCACCTTCCTCTAAAGCCCTGCCTACTTACAATACACAAAATCCTGTCTGGGACGGTGCTGGCACCGCCCCTGGCAGGAAACCCTTTGTCCTTATCTCCTGCTCTGGGAGGACTCCCAGCAGCAGGAGGGCAGACTTGTGTCTCGGTGGCAGCATCCATTTTGTGGAGCTGAGGCTCTGTTTGACTTTAACCGGGGTTAGGGGTTACATACATGTCGTGTCCCTCTAGAAGGGTGGAATGCTAACCCCGTCGCCAGAATTGGCGAGGGGTTAGTATTCCAATTCGTATGACACCTTACTCGACATGTTTTGATAAAGCGATACCAGAGTTGGCATATAACCGCGAGGATTATAATGCACTTAAGAGTATATGGTATGCGATATCATGGAAACGGCTAAGGGATGGATCCCGAAAGCCGCAGACAGGCTCAGCTCATGCCAGAGCACCATCTCACACGATTCCAAGCACTCTGCCTTCAGGATTGTTAAGGCCTGCCATAGGAGTGACTGATAGGAGATCTGTGTGTCCATTTTTAGGGTTAGATATAGGTATACTATATCTAAAGCAAAGGGTGATTACACCACCTTGCCCCAGCTGTCGTGCAGCCAGTTGTGTCAGATTTGGATGGCCAGCCAGGGGTGGCATAATACATGCTGCAGCCCCTGGTAGGCCCTGGGTACACCTATGCCCTGGGTACCTAAGGTACACTGTACAGGGACTGATAAGGTGACTCAGTATCCAATTTAGATATGTACCTAAGGTACATGGAATCCATTTTACAGAGAGAGCAGTAGGCCTGGGGCCCTGAATAGCAGGGTCCCAGGTCAACTAAGTCAGAAAACCAGCAAAACACCAGGCAAAAAGTTGGGGGCAACCATAGTCAGGGATCTACCTTCCTACAGTGCAACTAACTATATATGCGAATTTCAATGGTTTTGTGTGAGTACAATAAGGTTTTATAAATGCTAATTCCTAACTATATATGGTCTATAACCTATGGTTTTTTCAGTGAATTTTCAAGGTTTTGTAAATGCTAATTCCTAACTATATATGATCTATAACCTATGGTTTTTTCAGTGAGTATATATATATATATATATATATATATATATATATATATATATATATATATATATATATATATATATATATATAATATATATATATATATATATATATACATATATATATATATATATATATATATAACAAAGCAGTCCTGGTCCCGTTCAATAGTAGCGGAACCGAAAGGTCGAGACCTCAGAAGCCTCACGCCCAGCAAACAGCAATAGCCTCACAATAATCAGCAATCCAGGAATGGATGACAGGGAAGACGATTTATTAAATAAAGGTGACGCGTTTCGCTCTACACGAGAGCTTGTTCACACAACACGTCAGGAACAAACAAAGCATATAAATAGTAGTAATAAACAAAGGACAATCAAAAGTAACCAATAGTGCACGCCTTCTCTGAATGATAAACATAGTGAAAGGACTAATATAGGTACCAGTGTTGAAAGCAATATAAATGATAACAAATGAACAGATATTCCGTGTAAAGATCTATAGCAATCTGGATTGATAAATGAGTGGATATATAAATATAAATATCTGGATGGAGGATTTAGTAGCAGTGTGATTGACTGTTTACTTGACTAGTATATATAGTGTTTCACTAAATATATTGGATAGTGACTAAACTGTGTGAATATCTGTATCACTTTGTCAGTTGTTGTGTAAACTGCTGCACCAGTTGGTTACTAGCTATGTGAAAGTCTATATTAGTTATTGATTAGTTAACTGAGTTTTTGTATGGGAGAGTGAATGTGTGTGTGGTTCGGTGGGGGGGGGTGTGACTGCCAAAAGATGTGTGAATAGTTGATTCAATAGGTATATGAGGTTAAGACTACATCTTATAACAGTTGTTTGGATGAGTGAATATCTTTATGGGTGGGGTGATGAGCAAATATATCTCTCAATGGTACATGTCCAACAAACTAGAAAAATAAAAGGCAGTGTATGTGACAGTTGTTGTATGTAAATAAGTATACATAAGACTCAGTTATTATATGAGTGACTGTATAGATAACTGTATTCTTGTAATAGTGATTTTATTACACACTAAGTATGAGTTACTATCTATATGAATAAATGAAGTGGTGTTTGTATAAGTGTGTAGCTGAGTAAATGTAAGTATGATCCATTGTTTGCATAAGTGAGTAGGATGACTGCGTAAGGGAATATGATGTGTGCTGGTGTGTAATGTTGATATAGATGTATAAGTATATTTGATAGTGTTCTATTGATCATTGACAGCATGTATGAGTGAATCTATAGGTAAGTAATTAGATGTGTGTGTAGATCTAGGAATCACTGAGTGAGTTTTTAGAAACTTGTATTGGTGTGTCAATGGATTCAAATATGGTACTCTGTATTTTACAGTGAGTGATGAAAGGCTATACTACTGTATGCTGAGGTGTATCTGATTGTCATGTGGATGATGTCATCAGTGATGGCATTTGAGATGTCATCAGTGATGTCACTGACCATGTCATGAATGATGTAATATGTGACATCATTAGCAGTGGATTGCGGGCGCGCGAGTTATATTTAGCAGAACTAACTGTAACGGCGGAATTTCAATGGTTTTGTATGAGTGAAATGTCCAACTAACTATACCAGCCCTGAAATCTATGGTTTTTTTCAGCGAATTCCAAAGGTTTTTTAAATGCTAATTCCTAACTATAACATGTCTGAAACGTATGTTTTTTCAGTGAATTTCGAAGGTTTTTTAAATGATAATTTTTAAATGTAATAATAGTTATATATATATTTTTTATACTGATTTCCTATAGTTTTTAACTTATTTTTACATATTTTATTTTTTAAATTACATTATATATTTTTAATATAAATGGAAATACAAAAGTTTTTTTAAATATTGAAACTGAAATATTGTTTTCTTGTTGAATGTATAAGTGCAGAACTATAAGTGCGTTGGTTAGTTAGGGGACTGCATGCATAGTGGATAGGAGTTTGTAGCAGTCCATGTGCTAAGGCCTGGCTCAGTGCACTAGTACTTGGGTACTGACTGAATGATTAGAGTACTGCAAGGAGAGTGCCTGGGTAAATTTATGAGTGCTTGGGTTTTGGTGCAGTGAATAGATTAGTACATAGTGCTGAATGGGTTACTAGAGGAGTGCAAGGGGAGTGACAGGGTGTTTGCTGGAAGTGTGTGGATACTGACTGGGGAATTGAAGGTGTAAAAGACAAGTGTGTAGGTGGTTAGAGGACTGCATGCATAGTAGATAGGCGTTTGAGGCAGTCCATGTGCTAATGCCTGGCTCGCTGCATGAGTACTTGGATACTGACTGAATGATTAGAATACTGCAAGGAGAGTGCCTGAGTGAATTTATAAGTGTTAGAATTACTTTTTAGGATCAGTACTGGGCTCAAAGATGCAGTACTGAGGTCACTCCTGATAACAGGTGAGTAAATCAGAATTCGTAGTTCGGCTGATTTTAGAGGAATATTTGTAAGTTTCAAAACTCCACACTTTGAAGAATTTCCAAGTGAAACCAGTCAATGTTAGCCTATGGAAGGAAATTCAAGTTACTGGTAAGTACGGTTAGAAGTACGTTTCAGGATCAGCACTGGGCTCAAAGATGCAGCACTGAGGTCTGTCCTGATAATAGGTGAGTTATTCGGAATTTGTAGTTCGGCTGATTTTAGAGGAATATTTGTAAGTTTCAAAAGTCGGCACTTAGAAACTTTTACAGCAAAATGCAGGCAATGATATCCTATGGAAGGAAATTCAAGTTACTGCTAAGTACGGTTAGAATTACTTTTCAGGATCAGTACTGGACTCAAAGATGCAGCAATAAGGTCTCTCCTGATAACAGGTGAGTAAATCGGAATTCGTAGTTTGGCTGATTTTAGAGGAATATTTGTAAGCTCCAAAACTCCACACTTAGAAGAATTTCCAAGTGAAACCAGTCAATGTTAGCCGATGGAAAGAAATTAAAGTTACTGGTAAGTATTTTTAGAATTACTTTTCAGGATCAGTACTGGACTCAAAGATGCAGCACTGAGGTCTCTCCCGATAACAGGTAAGTAAATCGGAATACGTAGTTCGGCTGATTTTAGAGGAATATTTAAAAGTTCCAAAACTCCACACTTAGAAGAATTTCCAAGTGAAACCAGTCAATGTTAGCCTTTGGAAGGAAATTGAAGTTACTGGTAAGTACGGTTACAATTACTTTTCAGGATCAGTACTGGGCTCAATGATGCAGCACTGAGGTCTCTCCTGATAACAGGTGAGTAAATCGAATTCGTAGTACGGCTGATTTTCCTTTGGTCCAGTGTATATGGAGCCACTTTCCTACACCATCCCCTCCCTTCACCACTGTGTAAACGCGCCCTGTGTCCGTTTTAATTTGGGAGATTAAGTCCCCTTGAATCCTGAGTGTCCCTAGGGTCCAAGTAGCCCACTAGGTACCCCCAGTAAGCGCCACAGAGCTGCACTGCAAAGAGGTGTAAAAAGGGGCACTGCCTGGACCACTTCTCTGAAACACAGCACTGTGGCGCTTCCTGGAAGCTTTGGTGGGCTACATTGCCCCCAGGGGCCCTCAGGATTGAAGGGGAATTATTTCCCAACTTAAAACGCACCACAGGGCATGTTAGCACGCGTCACCTCAGGCCCCATCCCCGTCCTTCACCACTGTGTAAAGGCACCCGGTGGCCGTTTTAAGTTGGGAGATTAAGTCCCCTTGAATCCTAAGGGACCCTAGGATCAAACTAGCCCACTAGGTACCTCCAGTAAGCGCCACAGAGCTGCGTTCCAGAGAGGTGTAAAAGGGGCGTGGCCTCTGAACACATGTCTGCAACGCAGCTCCCTGGCGCATACTGCAGTTACCTGTTGGGCTAGTTGGCCCTCAGGGACCCTCAGTATTCAAAGAGAATTAATTCCCCAACTTAAAACGGGGCGCGTTTGCACAGTGGTGAAGGAAGGGAGCGTGGCCTGATGTGACATGTCTGCAAACAAGCCCTGTGATGCGTTTTAAGTTAGAGAATTAATTCCTCCTCAATCCTGTGGGTCCCTGGGGGCCAACTAGCCCACCAGGTACCTCCAGTATGCACCAGGGGGCTGCGTTGCAGAGAGGTGTTCAGAGGCCACGCCCCTTTTTACTACACACTGCAACGCAGCTCTGTGGCACTTACTGGAGGTACCTGGTGGGCTAGGTGGCCCCCAGGGACCCTCAGGATTGACGAGGAGTTAATTCCCCAACTTAAACCGCGCCACAGGGTGTGTTTGCACACATGTAAACAGAGGCCCCGCCCCCTCCCTTCACCACTGTGCAAACGCGCCCTGTAGTGCGTTTTAAGTTGGAGAATTAACTCCCCTTGAATCCTGAGGGTCCCTGGGGTGCAACTAGCCCACCAGCTACCTCTACTAAGCACCACAGAGCTGCGTTGCAGAGAGGTGTAAAAAGGGGCGTGGCCTCAGAACACCTCTCTGCAACGCAACCCCTGGTGCATACTGGAGGCTCCTGGTGGGCTAAGGGCCCCCAGTATTCAAGGTGAATACGTTCCCATCTGCAAACGCGCCAGGGGGCACGTTTGCAGAGTGATGAAAGGAGGGGGCGTGGCCTCCGGCGCGATGCCGGTCTTTTTATTTTTAAAATGCCCTTTTTCTTTTTTTTTAAACTGTTGGGGAGGGGGGCGCGTGGTCCCCCTCCCGGGCCACTTATGGCCCCGGGATCCCATCCCCCGGGGCGACCTTTCTATTTTATTTTTTTTACTTTTGGGGAGGGGGGCTTTGTGTCCCCCCTCCCGGGCCACTTTTAGCCCCGGGGACCCCATCCCTTCGGGCTGGCCCTCTCTGTTGGGGACCGTGGGGGGTCCCCAATCCCCCCACGGTCCCAGCCGGCTCCCCACGTCCTGCGGGAGCCAGCATTGCTTTTCCAAATCGGGAGCAGCTAACATACTGCTCTCCATGTGGAAAAGCAATCTGCTATGCTTCATTGAAGCGAGAGCAGGTTTCCCTGCTCTCGCATTGCAAACTAGTGTCCCGGGGGTGGGAACCCCGGGACACTGCAGGAGCCGGCTGTGGGGGGTGGCGGTCACCAGGGCTGCGACAAGGCTCCAGGAGGGGGGCCGCGTGGACCCCTCCCATATTTCACAAACCCCCGGGCGGGTGGTGGTCCCCGGGGCTGGGAGGGTCCGTCACGGACCCCCTAATTTGAATCTTTAGAGCCCCGGGGAGGTGGCGGTCCCCGGGCCGTGTGGGGGGGCTTGAGCCCCCACACATGTTTTTATAAAAAAGAAGTATCACCACACAAGCCCCAGGGGTGGCGGTCCCCGGGGCTGTGTGGGGGCCATGAGCCCCCGCATATATTCTGATAAAGCCCCGGGGGTGGCAGTCCCTGGGGCTTAGGGGGGCCTCACCCTCTTATTTACAATGCCCCGGGGGTGGTGGTCCCCGGGGCTGGGGGGGTTATGAGCCCCCCTCACATTTTAATATAAAGCCCCGGGGGTGGTCCCTGGGGCTTAGGCAGGGTGCTCGGATCCTGCACGGCCATAGATATATATGTGATTTTGATTTTCTCAGGAACTACTGAACGGATTTACACTATTTAACCAAAAGGCACGACTCTAAACCAAGGGCTACCTTTTTGCCAAATTTGGTGTAATTCCGTTCAGCAGTTGTGGCAGTAGCTGCAGTTGAAGGTTCCTATGGGAAATTGCATGGGGAAAACACGTTTTGGGACCCCCTTTTTTCTCGGCCCCCGCTTGACGAATCACCCCGAGACTTTCAGGATAGAAGCAGACCGGAGTGCCCCACCAGTTTTGAACATTTTGCAAAGATTCATCAGCCGATGCCAAAGTTATTCCAAATAGTGTTGCAGATTTCCTATGGATAATAGGTCCTAACTATAACTACCTACTGGCGACCGCCAGTAGGTAATATATCTATCTATCTATCTATATATATATATATATATTTGTAATTCCGTTCAGCAGTTGTGGCAGTAGCTGCGGTTGAAGGTTCCTATGGGAAATTGCATGGGGAAAACACGTTTTGGGATCCCCCTTTTTTCTCGGCCCCCGCTTGACGAATCACCCCGAGACTTTCAGGATAGAAGCAGACCGGAGTGCCCCACCAGTTTTTAACATTTTGCAAAGATTCATCAACCGATGCCAAAGTTATTCCAAAAAGTGTTGCAGATTTCCTATGGATAATAGGTCCTAACTATAACTACCTACTGGCGACCGCCAGTAGGTAATATATCTATCTATATATATATATATATATATATATATATATATATATATATATATATATATATTCACTGAAAAACCCATAGGTTTCACACCAGTTATAGTTAGGAATTAGCATTTAAAAAACCTATTAAATTCACTGAAAAAACCATAGGTTTCACATTTGTTATAGTTAGCTGGAAGTTTTACTCGCATAAAACCATTGAAATTCCCACGTTATAGTTAGTTGGACTCACTATAACTTGCGCGTGCAATGCACTGCTGATGACATCACATATTACATCACTCATGACATGGTCAGTGACATCACTCATGACATCACTGATGACACCATCCTTGTGACAGAGTGACAGACCTCCTTTCACTGTAATGTAACCCTTGAAACACATATTCAAAAATAGAAACAAAAAATTTCAAAAAAATGGAGATACCCATACCAGTTACAACCAATTCAATAATTCCACCATCTATATACACATCCACTCATTCACCAACAGTTCTATATAATCATTCATATGTATACTCACTCATCATATGTAGTGATACACCTATACATCCTGTTACACACCGACAGTCATCCAAAAGATACTCTCACACATACTCACACATGCAAATAAACTATTGAACATCCATTTATTTGTATATACAGCTATACACACACTACCTACCTACACTACTACAGAAATGGCTCAACAGGAGCAAAAAAAAAAATTATTTCTTGGGGCGTTTTGAGCACTTGTGGTTTTCAAATGCTCTGTTTATCAAATTGATACTCATATTTGCACATGAAAGTAGGTCACCACAATAAAGGCACACTATCTTCATGTGCACAAAATTCTGTTGGATATTTGGGACCGTCTCCCTCGCCTCTGGTCCCGATAGAGATACCTGTGCCGATGCACTGGCCACAGGAGTTGGTGGGTTATCTCGGAGGTGACGCATCTCTGCAACGCTGTAATTGAGTGGATGCCACCTCTGCATATGGCGGTGCATAGTATAGTTACCATAACTATACTTTTTATCTGTACCTCTAGACAAAACATCTTTACAAATGAGGCATGTCACATGTCGGGCATTGACCTTTTTTTGGCCTTGAGGGTATGAATAAAATTGCCAAATAAAACTGTCTTTGTGGTGGGATTTCCGGGGCTCTTCACGTAAGAACTGCCTCCGCTCTACTTCCTCTTCCTCATCTTCTTCCTCTTCCTCTGGGTTTGGAAGGAACTGCGCAGGTGGTCCTTCCTTCCTAGGTGGTTGTGGTGGGGGTGGGGGTCCACCAGCTGCAGCTACTACAGATGCCATTATTTCAACAAGGAGAAACAGGTCTTCCTCTCACAAAGATGAAAGTCAGAGTGAGGAAAGAAGGAGGGGTTTTCATCATTTGTGAAAAAAAAAGTTCTAAACCAATGAAAAGTGTTATTTACAGGTCACATGACCTGTTACGCTTACGTTACGCGTCCCGCTCCGCGCCCGGAGCGCTTCCGGTCTGCTGCGCTTCGCGCACCGGAGCACTTCCGAGTGCGCTAACGCGGCGCGTCATAAGACGCATTACGCGGCAACGCGATACGTCGCGCTTACGCGACGCGTCGCGATGTTGTTCTCGAACGCGGCAGTTGTGCAAACGGTACGTTTCCCAGTGCGCGGACCGGGTCGCGGCATAAAATTAAGCTAACGGGAAGCTACCCGGTGCGCGGACCGGTAGCGAAACTAAAAAAAAAAAAAACATTATATACATCAAAAAATTATATTAAATACATATAAAATATATTTTTCCTTTAAAACAAGAATACATTTAACAGCTTTTAATATTTGCTATTAAAAAACCATTGAAATTCACTGAAAAAACCATAGGTTATAGATCATATATAGTTAGGAATTAGCATTTACAAAACCTTGAAAATTCACTAAAAAACCATAGGTTATAGACCATATATAGTTAGGAATTAGCATTTATAAAACCTTATTTTACTCACACAAAACCATTGAAATTGGCATATATAGTTAGTTGCACTAACTATATATTTCGCGCACCCGCAATCCACTGCTGATGACGTCACATATTACATCATTCATGACATGGTCAGTGACATCACTGATGACATCACTGATGACATCTCAAATGACATCACTGATGACATCACTGATGACATCTCATTTGACATGACTGATCACATCACTGATGACATCATTCATGTGATAATACGATGAACTTCTTCAGACTCTAATATAACCTTATATACACTCAGTGTAAACGGACACTCACAGACTGTCACTCATCCATGGAGTTACTCACACACCTAGTCAGTCATGCAAAGAATCAATCACACCTCCATTTCCTCAACTATACAGTTATACACACCTTACTTATTCAAGCAGATACTAACACATATTTACACTCTTATACAATCCCTGATACAATTTCATAATGATCCATACAGCCACTCACACATTCACTGGCTCTTATGCACAGATATTTATATATGTCAACTCTCACATATACTCTGTTTTACATATGTCTTTACTTTGACATGTAGCACTGAGATATCCATTCACTCACCAATACACTCATGCACACAGTCAACCGCCCATACAGCTGTTTCCACATGCACTTTTGAACCCATACATCTAGTGAATCAACTGCTCACACATCTGTGCACAGAGTCATACACCTCTCAACCACCCACACACACACTCAGTCTCCCATACAAATACTTGGGCAACTAATCAATAACCCATATAGTTACTCATATAGCTACTGATCAACACATGCAGCAGTTTACAGAACAACAGACATAATGATGCACAAATTAAGACAGTTTAGTCAGTAACCCATGCACTCAGTGAGACATATTTAATCACTCACTCATACAGTCAGTCATGCACCTACTAAATCCTTCATCCAGACACTTCTACATCCACTCATTCTTCAATATGTAAGACATATTTAAACTTTACAGAAACATAAAAACACTAGATGTTGTTTTCAGTGATGTCATCAGTGATGTCATTTGAGATGTCATCAGTGATGTCACTGACCATGTCATGAATGATGTAATATGTGACGTCATCAGCAGTGGATTGCGGGTGCGCGAAATATATAGTTAGTGCAACTAACTATATATGCGAATTTCAATGGTTTTGTGTGAGTACAATAAGGTTTTATAAATGCTAATTCCTAACTATATATGGTCTATAACCTATGGTTTTTTCAGTGAATTTTCAAGGTTTTGTAAATGCTAATTCCTAACTATATATGATCTATAACCTATGGTTTTTTCAGTGAGTATATATATATATATATATATATATATATATATATATATATATATATAAATATATATATATATATATATATATATATACATATATATATATATATATATATATATATATATATATATATATATATATATATATATATATATATATATATATATATATAACAAAGCAGTCCTGGTCCCGTTCAATAGTAGCGGAACCGAAAGGTCGAGACCTCAGAAGCCTCACGCCCAGCAAACAGCAATAGCCTCACAATAATCAGCAATCCAGGAATGGATGACAGGGAAGACGATTTATTAAATAAAGGTGACGCGTTTCGCTCTACACGAGAGCTTGTTCACACAACACGTCAGGAACAAACAAAGCATATAAATAGTAGTAATAAACAAAGGACAATCAAAAGTAACCAATAGTGCACGCCTTCTCTGAATGATAAACATAGTGAAAGGACTAATATAGGTACCAGTGTTGAAAGCAATATAAATGATAACAAATGAACAGATATTCCGTGTAAAGATCTATAGCAATCTGGATTGATAAATGAGTGGATATATAAATATAAATATCTGGATGGAGGATTTAGTAGCAGTGTGATTGACTGTTTACTTGACTAGTATATATAGTGTTTCACTAAATATATTGGATAGTGACTAAACTGTGTGAATATCTGTATCACTTTGTCAGTTGTTGTGTAAACTGCTGCACCAGTTGGTTACTAGCTATGTGAAAGTCTATATTAGTTATTGATTAGTTAACTGAGTTTTTGTATGGGAGAGTGAATGTGTGTGTGGTTCGGTGGGGGGGGGGGTGTGACTGCCAAAAGATGTGTGAATAGTTGATTCAATAGGTATATGAGGTTAAGACTACATCTTATAACAGTTGTTTGGATGAGTGAATATCTTTATGGGTGGGGTGATGAGCAAATATATCTCTCAATGGTACATGTCCAACAAACTAGAAAAATAAAAGGCAGTGTATGTGACAGTTGTTGTATGTAAATAAGTATACATAAGACTCAGTTATTATATGAGTGACTGTATAGATAACTGTATTCTTGTAATAGTGATTTTATTACACACTAAGTATGAGTTACTATCTATATGAATAAATGAAGTGGTGTTTGTATAAGTGTGTAGCTGAGTAAATGTAAGTATGATCCATTGTTTGCATAAGTGAGTAGGATGACTGCGTAAGGGAATATGATGTGTGCTGGTGTGTAATGTTGATATAGATGTATAAGTATATTTGATAGTGTTCTATTGATCATTGACAGCATGTATGAGTGAATCTATAGGTAAGTAATTAGATGTGTGTGTAGATCTAGGAATCACTGAGTGAGTTTTTAGAAACTTGTATTGGTGTGTCAATGGATTCAAATATGGTACTCTGTATTTTACAGTGAGTGATGAAAGGCTATACTACTGTATGCTGAGGTGTATCTGATTGTCATGTGGATGATGTCATCAGTGATGGCATTTGAGATGTCATCAGTGATGTCACTGACCATGTCATGAATGATGTAATATGTGACATCATTAGCAGTGGATTGCGGGCGCGCGAGTTATATTTAGCAGAACTAACTGTAACGGCGGAATTTCAATGGTTTTGTATGAGTGAAATGTCCAACTAACTATACCAGCCCTGAAATCTATGGTTTTTTTCAGCGAATTCCAAAGGTTTTTTAAATGCTAATTCCTAACTATAACATGTCTGAAACGTATGTTTTTTCAGTGAATTTCGAAGGTTTTTTAAATGATAATTTTTAAATGTAATAATAGTTATATATATATTTTTTATACTGATTTCCTATAGTTTTTAACTTATTTTTACATATTTTATTTTTTAAATTACATTATATATTTTTAATATAAATGGAAATACAAAAGTTTTTTTAAATATTGAAACTGAAATATTGTTTTCTTGTTGAATGTATAAGTGCAGAACTATAAGTGCGTTGGTTAGTTAGGGGACTGCATGCATAGTGGATAGGAGTTTGTAGCAGTCCATGTGCTAAGGCCTGGCTCAGTGCACTAGTACTTGGGTACTGACTGAATGATTAGAGTACTGCAAGGAGAGTGCCTGGGTAAATTTATGAGTGCTTGGGTTTTGGTGCAGTGAATAGATTAGTACATAGTGCTGAATGGGTTACTAGAGGAGTGCAAGGGGAGTGACAGGGTGTTTGCTGGAAGTGTGTGGATACTGACTGGGGAATTGAAGGTGTAAAAGACAAGTGTGTAGGTGGTTAGAGGACTGCATGCATAGTAGATAGGCGTTTGAGGCAGTCCATGTGCTAATGCCTGGCTCGCTGCATGAGTACTTGGATACTGACTGAATGATTAGAATACTGCAAGGAGAGTGCCTGAGTGAATTTATAAGTGTTAGAATTACTTTTTAGGATCAGTACTGGGCTCAAAGATGCAGTACTGAGGTCACTCCTGATAACAGGTGAGTAAATCAGAATTCGTAGTTCGGCTGATTTTAGAGGAATATTTGTAAGTTTCAAAACTCCACACTTTGAAGGATTTCCAAGTGAAACCAGTCAATGTTAGCCTATGGAAGGAAATTCAAGTTACTGGTAAGTACGGTTAGAAGTACGTTTCAGGATCAGCACTGGGCTCAAAGATGCAGCACTGAGGTCTGTCCTGATAATAGGTGAGTTAATCGGAATTTGTAGTTTGGCTGATTTTAGAGGAATATTTGTAAGTTTCAAAAGTCGGCACTTAGAAACTTTTACAGCAAAATGCAGGCAATGATATCCTATGGAAGGAAATTCAAGTTACTGCTAAGTACGGTTAGAATTACTTTTCAGGATCAGTACTGGACTCAAAGATGCAGCAATAAGGTCTCTCCTGATAACAGGTGAGTAAATCGGAATTCGTAGTTTGGCTGATTTTAGAGGAATATTTGTAAGCTCCAAAACTCCACACTTAGAAGAATTTCCAAGTGAAACCAGTCAATGTTAGCCGATGGGAAGAAATTAAAGTTACTGGTAAGTATTTTTAGAATTACTTTTCAGGATCAGTACTGGACTCAAAGATGCAGCACTGAGGTCTCTCCCGATAACAGGTAAGTAAATCGGAATACGTAGTTCGGCTGATTTTAGAGGAATATTTAAAAGTTCCAAAACTCCACACTTAGAAGAATTTCCAAGTGAAACCAGTCAATGTTAGCCTTTGGAAGGAAATTGAAGTTACTGGTAAGTACGGTTACAATTACTTTTCAGGATCAGTACTGGGCTCAATGATGCAGCACTGAGGTCTCTCCTGATAACAGGTGAGTAAATCGAATTCGTAGTACGGCTGATTTTCCTTTGGTCCAGTGTATATGGAGCCACTTTCCTACACCATCCCCTCCCTTCACCACTGTGTAAACGCGCCCTGTGTCCGTTTTAATTTGGGAGATTAAGTCCCCTTGAATCCTGAGTGTCCCTAGGGTCCAAGTAGCCCACTAGGTACCCCCAGTAAGCGCCACAGAGCTGCACTGCAAAGAGGTGTAAAAAGGGGCACTGCCTGTACCACTTCTCTGAAACACAGCACTGTGGCGCTTCCTGGAAGCTTTGGTGGGCTACATTGCCCCCAGGGGCCCTCAGGATTGAAGGGGAATTATTTCCCAACTTAAAACGCACCACAGGGCATGTTAGCACGCGTCACCTCAGGCCCCATCCCCGTCCTTCACCACTGTGTAAAGGCACCCGGTGGCCGTTTTAAGTTGGGAGATTAAGTCCCCTTGAATCCTAAGGGACCCTAGGATCAAACTAGCCCACTAGGTACCTCCAGTAAGCGCCACAGAGCTGCGTTCCAGAGAGGTGTAAAAAGGGGCGTGGCCTCTGAACACATGTCTGCAACGCAGCTCCCTGGCGCATACTGCAGTTACCTGTTGGCTAGTTGGCCCTCAGGGACCCTCAGTATTCAAAGAGAATTAATTCCCCAACTTAAAACGGGGCGCGTTTGCACAGTGGTGAAGGAAGGGAGCGTGGCCTGATGTGACATGTCTGCAAACAAGCCCTGTGATGCGTTTTAAGTTAGAGAATTAATTCCTCCTCAATCCTGTGGGTCCCTGGGGGCCAACTAGCCCACCAGGTACCTCCAGTATGCACCAGGGGGCTGCGTTGCAGAGAGGTGTTCAGAGGCCACGCCCCTTTTTACTACACACTGCAACGCAGCTCTGTGGCACTTACTGGAGGTACCTGGTGGGCTAGGTGGCCCCCAGGGACCCTCAGGATTGACGAGGAGTTAATTCCCCAACTTAAACCGCGCCACAGGGTGTGTTTGCACACATGTAAACAGAGGCCCCGCCCCCTCCCTTCACCACTGTGCAAACGCGCCCTGTAGTGCGTTTTAAGTTGGAGAATTAACTCCCCTTGAATCCTGAGGGTCCCTGGGGTGCAACTAGCCCACCAGCTACCTCTACTAGGCACCACAGAGCTGCGTTGCAGAGAGGTGTAAAAAGGGGCGTGGCCTCAGAACACCTCTCTGCAACGCAACCCCTGGTGCATACTGGAGGCTCCTGGTGGGCTAAGGGCCCCCAGTATTCAAGGTGAATACGTTCCCATCTGCAAACGCGCCAGGGGGCACGTTTGCAGAGTGATGAAAGGAGGGGGCGTGGCCTCCGGCGCGATGCCGGTCTTTTTATTTTTAAAATGCCCTTTTTCTTTTTTTTTAAACTGTTGGGGAGGGGGGCGCGTGGTCCCCCTCCCGGGCCACTTATGGCCCCGGGATCCCATCCCCCGGGGCGACCTTTCTATTTTATTTTTTTTACTTTTGGGGAGGGGGGCTTTGTGTCCCCCCTCCCGGGCCACTTTTAGCCCCGGGGACCCCATCCCTTCGGGCTTGCCCTCTCTGTTGGGGACCGTGGGGGGTCCCCAATCCCCCCACGGTCCCAGCCAGCTCCCCACGTCCTGCGGGAGCCAGCATTGCTTTTCCAAATCGGGAGCAGCTAACATACTGCTCTCCATGTGGAAAAGCAATCTGCTATGCTTCATTGAAGCGAGAGCAGGTTTCCCTGCTCTCGCATTGCAAACTAGTGTCCCGGGGGTGGGAACCCCGGGACACTGCAGGAGCCGGCTGTGGGGGGTGGCGGTCACCAGGGCTGCGACAAGGCTCCAGGAGGGGGGCCGCGTGGCCCCCCTCCCATATTTCACAAACCCCCGGGCGGGTGGTGGTCCCCGGGGCTGGGAGGGTCCGTCACGGACCCCCTAATTTGAATCTTTAGAGCCCCGGGGAGGTGGCGGTCCCCGGGCCGTGTGGGGGGGCTTGAGCCCCCACACATGTTTTTATAAAAAAGAAGTATCACCACACAAGCCCCAGGGGTGGCGGTCCCCGGGGCTGTGGGGGGGCCATGAGCCCCCCGCATATATTCTGATAAAGCCCCGGGGGTGGCAGTCCCTGGGGCTTAGGGGGGCCTCACCCTCTTATTTACAATGCCCCGGGGGTGGTGGTCCCCGGGGCTGGGGGGGGTTATGAGCCCCCCTCACATTTTAATATAAAGCCCCGGGGGGTGGTCCCTGGGGCTTAGGCAGGGTGCTCGGATCCTGCACGGCCATAGATATATATGTGATTTTGATTTTCTCAGGAACTACTGAACGGATTTACACTATTTAACCAAAAGGCACGACTCTAAACCAAGGGCTACCTTTTTGCCAAATTTGGTGTAATTCCGTTCAGCAGTTGTGGCAGTAGCTGCAGTTGAAGGTTCCTATGGGAAATTGCATGGGGAAAACACGTTTTGGGACCCCCTTTTTTCTCGGCCCCCGCTTGACGAATCACCCCGAGACTTTCAGGATAGAAGCAGACCGGAGTGCCCCACCAGTTTTGAACATTTTGCAAAGATTCATCAGCCGATGCCAAAGTTATTCCAAATAGTGTTGCAGATTTCCTATGGATAATAGGTCCTAACTATAACTGCCTACTGGCGACCGCCAGTAGGTAATATATCTATCTATCTATCTATATATATATATATATATTTGTAATTCC
Source organism: Lissotriton helveticus (assembly GCF_964261635.1). Classification (NCBI taxonomy): domain Eukaryota; kingdom Metazoa; phylum Chordata; class Amphibia; order Caudata; family Salamandridae; genus Lissotriton; species Lissotriton helveticus. Next base: position 379,448,373 of record NC_136061.1, on the reverse strand, counting down.
GTTCAGCAGTTGTGGCAGTAGCTGCGGTTGAAGGTTCCTATGGGAAATTGCATGGGGAAAACACGTTTTGGGATCCCCCTTTTTTCTCGGCCCCCGCTTGACGAATCACCCCGAGACTTTCAGGATAGAAGCAGACCGGAGTGCCCCACCAGTTTTTAACATTTTGCAAAGATTCATCAACCGATGCCAAAGTTATTCCAAAAAGTGTTGCAGATTTCCTATGGATAATAGGTCCTAACTATAACTACCTACTGGCGACCGCCAGTAGGTAATATATCTATCTATATATATATATATATATATATATATATATATATATTCACTGAAAAACCCATAGGTTTCACACCAGTTATAGTTAGGAATTAGCATTTAAAAAACCTATTAAATTCACTGAAAAAACCATAGGTTTCACATTTGTTATAGTTAGCTGGAAGTTTTACTCGCATAAAACCATTGAAATTCCCACGTTATAGTTAGTTGGACTCACTATAACTTGCGCGTGCAATGCACTGCTGATGACATCACATATTACATCACTCATGACATGGTCAGTGACATCACTCATGACATCACTGATGACACCATCCTTGTGACAGAGTGACAGACCTCCTTTCACTGTAATGTAACCCTTGAAACACATATTCAAAAATAGAAACAAAAAATTTCAAAAAAATGGAGATACCCATACCAGTTACAACCAATTCAATAATTCCACCATCTATATACACATCCACTCATTCACCAACAGTTCTATATAATCATTCATATGTATACTCACTCATCATATGTAGTGATACACCTATACATCCTGTTACACACCGACAGTCATCCAAAAGATACTCTCACACATACTCACACATGCAAATAAACTATTGAACATCCATTTATTTGTATATACAGCTATACACACACTACCTACCTACACTACTACAGAAATGGCTCAACAGGAGCAAAAAAAAAAAATATTTCTTGGGGCGTTTTGAGCACTTGTGGTTTTCAAATGCTCTGTTTATCAAATTGATACTCATATTTGCACATGAAAGTAGGTCACCACAATAAAGGCACACTATCTTCATGTGCACAAAATTCTGTTGGATATTTGGGACCGTCTCCCTCGCCTCTGGTCCCGATAGAGATACCTGTGCCGATGCACTGGCCACAGGAGTTGGTGGGTTATCTCGGAGGTGACGCATCTCTGCAACGCTGTAATTGAGTGGATGCCACCTCTGCATATGGCGGTGCATAGTATAGTTACCATAACTATACTTTTTATCTGTACCTCTAGACAAAACATCTTTACAAATGAGGCATGTCACATGTCGGGCATTGACCTTTTTTTGGCCTTGAGGGTATGAATAAAATTGCCAAATAAAACTGTCTTTGTGGTGGGATTTCCGGGGCTCTTCACGTAAGAACTGCCTCCGCTCTACTTCCTCTTCCTCATCTTCTTTCTCTTCCTCTGGGTTTGGAAGGAACTGCGCAGGTGGTCCTTCCTTCCTAGGTGGTTGTGGTGGGGGTGGGGGTCCACCAGCTGCAGCTACTACAGATGCCATTATTTCAACAAGGAGAAACAGGTCTTCCTCTCACAAAGATGAAAGTCAGAGTGAGGAAAGAAGGAGGGGTTTTCATCATTTGGGAAAAAAAAAGTTCTAAACCAATGAAAAGTGTTATTTACAGGTCACATGACCTGTTACGCTTACGTTACGCGTCCCGCTCCGCGCCCGGAGCGCTTCCGGTCTGCTGCGCTTCGCGCACCGGAGCACTTCCGAGTGCGCTAACGCGGCGCGTCATAAGACGCATTACGCGGCAACGCGATACGTCGCGCTTACGCGACGCGTCGCGATGTTGTTCTCGAACGCGGCAGTTGTGCAAACGGTACGTTTCCCAGTGCGCGGACCGGGTCGCGGCATAAAATTAAGCTAACGGGAAGCTACCCGGTGCGCGGACCGGTAGCGAAACTAAAAAAAAAAAAAACATTATATACATCAAAAAATTATATTAAATACATATAAAATATATTTTTCCTTTAAAACAAGAATACATTTAACAGCTTTTAATATTTGCTATTAAAAAACCATTGAAATTCACTGAAAAAACCATAGGTTATAGATCATATATAGTTAGGAATTAGCATTTACAAAACCTTGAAAATTCACTAAAAAACCATAGGTTATAGACCATATATAGTTAGGAATTAGCATTTATAAAACCTTATTTTACTCACACAAAACCATTGAAATTGGCATATATAGTTAGTTGCACTAACTATATATTTCGCGCACCCGCAATCCACTGCTGATGACGTCACATATTACATCATTCATGACATGGTCAGTGACATCACTGATGACATCACTGATGACATCTCAAATGACATCACTGATGACATCACTGATGACATCTCATTTGACATGACTGATCACATCACTGATGACATCATTCATGTGATAATACGATGAACTTCTTCAGACTCTAATATAACCTTATATACACTCAGTGTAAACGGACACTCACAGACTGTCACTCATCCATGGAGTTACTCACACACCTAGTCAGTCATGCAAAGAATCAATCACACCTCCATTTCCTCAACTATACAGTTATACACACCTTACTTATTCAAGCAGATACTAACACATATTTACACTCTTATACAATCCCTGATACAATTTCATAATGATCCATACAGCCACTCACACATTCACTGGCTCTTATGCACAGATATTTATATATGTCAACTCTCACATATACTCTGTTTTACATATGTCTTTACTTTGACATGTAGCACTGAGATATCCATTCACTCACCAATACACTCATGCACACAGTCAACCGCCCATACAGCTGTTTCCACATGCACTTTTGAACCCATACATCTAGTGAATCAACTGCTCACACATCTGTGCACAGAGTCATACACCTCTCAACCACCCACACACACACTCAGTCTCCCATACAAATACTTGGGCAACTAATCAATAACCCATATAGTTACTCATATAGCTACTGATCAACACATGCAGCAGTTTACAGAACAACAGACATAATGATGCACAAATTAAGACAGTTTAGTCAGTAACCCATGCACTCAGTGAGACATATTTAATCACTCACTCATACAGTCAGTCATGCACCTACTAAATCCTTCATCCAGACACTTCTACATCCACTCATTCTTCAATATGTAAGACATATTTAAACTTTACAGAAACATAAAAACACTAGATGTTGTTTTCAGTGATGTCATCAGTGATGTCATTTGAGATGTCATCAGTGATGTCACTGACCATGTCATGAATGATGTAATATGTGACGTCATCAGCAGTGGATTGCGGGTGCGCGAAATATATAGTTAGTGCAACTAACTATATATGCGAATTTCAATGGTTTTGTGTGAGTACAATAAGGTTTTATAAATGCTAATTCCTAACTATATATGGTCTATAACCTATGGTTTTTTCAGTGAATTTTCAAGGTTTTGTAAATGCTAATTCCTAACTATATATGATCTATAACCTATGGTTTTTTCAGTGAGTATATATATATATATATATATATATATATATATATATATATATAAATATATATATATATATATATATATATATATATATATATACATATATATATATATATATATATATATATAACAAAGCAGTCCTGGTCCCGTTCAATAGTAGCGGAACCGAAAGGTCGAGACCTCAGAAGCCTCACGCCCAGCAAACAGCAATAGCCTCACAATAATCAGCAATCCAGGAATGGATGACAGGGAAGACGATTTATTAAATAAAGGTGACGCGTTTCGCTCTACACGAGAGCTTGTTCACACAACACGTCAGGAACAAACAAAGCATATAAATAGTAGTAATAAACAAAGGACAATCAAAAGTAACCAATAGTGCACGCCTTCTCTGAATGATAAACATAGTGAAAGGACTAATATAGGTACCAGTGTTGAAAGCAATATAAATGATAACAAATGAACAGATATTCCGTGTAAAGATCTATAGCAATCTGGATTGATAAATGAGTGGATATATAAATATAAATATCTGGATGGAGGATTTAGTAGCAGTGTGATTGACTGTTTACTTGACTAGTATATATAGTGTTTCACTAAATATATTGGATAGTGACTAAACTGTGTGAATATCTGTATCACTTTGTCAGTTGTTGTGTAAACTGCTGCACCAGTTGGTTACTAGCTATGTGAAAGTCTATATTAGTTATTGATTAGTTAACTGAGTTTTTGTATGGGAGAGTGAATGTGTGTGTGGTTCGGTGGGGGGGTGTGACTGCCAAAAGATGTGTGAATAGTTGATTCAATAGGTATATGAGGTTAAGACTACATCTTATAACAGTTGTTTGGATGAGTGAATATCTTTATGGGTGGGGTGATAGGCAAATATATCTCTCAATGGTACATGTCCAACAAACTAGAAAAATAAAAGGCAGTGTATGTGACAGTTGTTGTATGTAAATAAGTATACATAAGACTCAGTTATTATATGAGTGACTGTATAGATAACTGTATTCTTGTAATAGTGATTTTATTACACACTAAGTATGAGTTACTATCTATATGAATAAATGAAGTGGTGTTTGTATAAGTGTGTAGCTGAGTAAATGTAAGTATGATCCATTGTTTGCATAAGTGAGTAGGATGACTGCGTAAGGGAATATGATGTGTGCTGGTGTGTAATGTTGATATAGATGTATAAGTATATTTGATAGTGTTCTATTGATCATTGACAGCATGTATGAGTGAATCTATAGGTAAGTAATTAGATGTGTGTGTAGATCTAGGAATCACTGAGTGAGTTTTTAGAAACTTGTATTGGTGTGTCAATGGATTCAAATATGGTACTCTGTATTTTACAGTGAGTGATGAAAGGCTATACTACTGTATGCTGAGGTGTATCTGATTGTCATGTGGATGATGTCATCAGTGATGGCATTTGAGATGTCATCAGTGATGTCACTGACCATGTCATGAATGATGTAATATGTGACATCATTAGCAGTGGATTGCGGGCGCGCGAGTTATATTTAGCAGAACTAACTGTAACGGCGGAATTTCAATGGTTTTGTATGAGTGAAATGTCCAACTAACTATACCAGCCCTGAAATCTATGGTTTTTTTCAGCGAATTCCAAAGGTTTTTTAAATGCTAATTCCTAACTATAACATGTCTGAAACGTATGTTTTTTCAGTGAATTTCGAAGGTTTTTTAAATGATAATTTTTAAATGTAATAATAGTTATATATATTTTTTTTATACTGATTTCCTATAGTTTTTAACTTATTTTTACATATTTTATTTTTTAAATTACATTATATATTTTTAATATAAATGGAAATACAAAAGTTTTTTTAAATATTGAAACTGAAATATTGTTTTCTTGTTGAATGTATAAGTGCAGAACTATAAGTGCGTTGGTTAGTTAGGGGACTGCATGCATAGTGGATAGGAGTTTGTAGCAGTCCATGTGCTAAGGCCTGGCTCAGTGCACTAGTACTTGGGTACTGACTGAATGATTAGAGTACTGCAAGGAGAGTGCCTGGGTAAATTTATGAGTGCTTGGGTTTTGGTGCAGTGAATAGATTAGTACATAGTGCTGAATGGGTTACTAGAGGAGTGCAAGGGGAGTGACAGGGTGTTTGCTGGAAGTGTGTGGATACTGACTGGGGAATTGAAGGTGTAAAAGACAAGTGTGTAGGTGGTTAGAGGACTGCATGCATAGTAGATAGGCGTTTGAGGCAGTCCATGTGCTAATGCCTGGCTCGCTGCATGAGTACTTGGATACTCACTGAATGATTAGAATACTGCAAGGAGAGTGCCTGAGTGAATTTATAAGTGTTAGAATTACTTTTTAGGATCAGTACTGGGCTCAAAGATGCAGTACTGAGGTCACTCCTGATAACAGGTGAGTAAATCAGAATTCGTAGTTCGGCTGATTTTAGAGGAATATTTGTAAGTTTCAAAACTCCACACTTTGAAGAATTTCCAAGTGAAACCAGTCAATGTTAGCCTATGGAAGGAAATTCAAGTTACTGGTAAGTACGGTTAGAAGTACGTTTCAGGATCAGCACTGGGCTCAAAGATGCAGCACTGAGGTCTGTCCTGATAATAGGTGAGTTAATCGGAATTTGTAGTTCGGCTGATTTTAGAGGAATATTTGTAAGTTTCAAAAGTCGGCACTTAGAAACTTTTACAGCAAAATGCAGGCAATGATATCCTATGGAAGGAAATTCAAGTTACTGCTAAGTACGGTTAGAATTACTTTTCAGGATCAGTACTGGACTCAAAGATGCAGCAATAAGGTCTCTCCTGATAACAGGTGAGTAAATCGGAATTCATAGTTTGGCTGATTTTAGAGGAATATTTGTAAGCTCCAAAACTCCACACTTAGAAGAATTTCCAAGTGAAACCAGTCAATGTTAGCCGATGGAAAGAAATTAAAGTTACTGGTAAGTATTTTTAGAATTACTTTTCAGGATCAGTACTGGACTCAAAGATGCAGCACTGAGGTCTCTCCCGATAACAGGTAAGTAAATCGGAATACGTAGTTCGGCTGATTTTAGAGGAATATTTAAAAGTTCCAAAACTCCACACTTAGAAGAATTTCCAAGTGAAACCAGTCAATGTTAGCCTTTGGAAGGAAATTGAAGTTACTGGTAAGTACGGTTACAATTACTTTTCAGGATCAGTACTGGGCTCAATGATGCAGCACTGAGGTCTCTCCTGATAACAGGTGAGTAAATCGAATTCGTAGTACGGCTGATTTTCCTTTGGTCCAGTGTATATGGAGCCACTTTCCTACACCATCCCCTCCCTTCACCACTGTGTAAACGCGCCCTGTGTCCGTTTTAATTTGGGAGATTAAGTCCCCTTGAATCCTGAGTGTCCCTAGGGTCCAAGTAGCCCACTAGGTACCCCCAGTAAGCGCCACAGAGCTGCACTGCAAAGAGGTGTAAAAAGGGGCACTGCCTGGACCGCTTCTCTGAAACACAGCACTGTGGCGCTTCCTGGAAGCTTTGGTGGGCTACATTGCCCCCAGGGGCCCTCAGGATTGAAGGGGAATTATTTCCCAACTTAAAACGCACCACAGGGCATGTTAGCACGCGTCACCTCAGGCCCCATCCCCGTCCTTCACCACTGTGTAAAGGCACCCGGTGGCCGTTTTAAGTTGGGAGATTAAGTCCCCTTGAATCCTAAGGGACCCTAGGATCAAACTAGCCCACTAGGTACCTCCAGTAAGCGCCACAGAGCTGCGTTCCAGAGAGGTGTAAAAAGGGGCGTGGCCTCTGAACACATGTCTGCAACGCAGCTCCCTGGCGCATACTGCAGTTACCTGTTGGGCTAGTGGGCCCTCAGGGACCCTCAGTATTCAAAGAGAATTAATTCCCCAACTTAAAACGGGGCGCGTTTGCACAGTGGTGAAGGAAGGGAGCGTGGCCTGATGTGACATGTCTGCAAACAAGCCCTGTGATGCGTTTTAAGTTAGAGAATTAATTCCTCCTCAATCCTGTGGGTCCCTGGGGGCCAACTAGCCCACCAGGTACCTCCAGTATGCACCAGGGGGCTGCGTTGCAGAGAGGTGTTCAGAGGCCACGCCCCTTTTTACTACACACTGCAACGCAGCTCTGTGGCACTTACTGGAGGTACCTGGTGGGCTAGGTGGCCCCCAGGGACCCTCAGGATTGACGAGGAGTTAATTCCCCAACTTAAACCGCGCCACAGGGTGTGTTTGCACACATGTAAACAGAGGCCCCGCCCCCTCCCTTCACCACTGTGCAAACGCGCCCTGTAGTGCGTTTTAAGTTGGAGAATTAACTCCCCTTGAATCCTGAGGGTCCCTGGGGTGCAACTAGCCCACCAGCTACCTCTACTAAGCACCACAGAGCTGCGTTGCAGAGAGGTGTAAAAAGGGGCGTGGCCTCAGAACACCTCTCTGCAACGCAACCCCTGGTGCATACTGGAGGCTCCTGGTGGGCTAAGGGCCCCCAGTATTCAAGGTGAATACGTTCCCATCTGCAAACGCGCCAGGGGGCACGTTTGCAGAGTGATGAAAGGAGGGGGCGTGGCCTCCGGCGCGATGCCGGTCTTTTTATTTTTAAAATGCCCTTTTTCTTTTTTTTTAAACTGTTGGGGAGGGGGGCGCGTGGTCCCCCTCCCGGGCCACTTATGGCCCCGGGATCCCATCCCCCGGGGCGACCTTTCTATTTTATTTTTTTTACTTTTGGGGAGGGGGGCTTTGTGTCCCCCCTCCCGGGCCACTTTTAGCCCCGGGGACCCCATCCCTTCGGGCTGGCCCTCTCTGTTGGGGACCGTGGGGGGTCCCCAATCCCCCCACGGTCCCAGCCGGCTCCCCACGTCCTGCGGGAGCCAGCATTGCTTTTCCAAATCGGGAGCAGCTAACATACTGCTCTCCATGTGGAAAAGCAATCTGCTATGCTTCATTGAAGCGAGAGCAGGTTTCCCTGCTCTCGCATTGCAAACTAGTGTCCCGGGGGTGGGAACCCCGGGACACTGCAGGAGCCGGCTGTGGGGGGTGGCGGTCACCAGGGCTGCGACAAGGCTCCAGGAGGGGGGCCGCGTGGCCCCCCTCCCATATTTCACAAACCCCCGGGCGGGTGGTGGTCCCCGGGGCTGGGAGGGTCCGTCACGGACCCCCTAATTTGAATCTTTAGAGCCCCGGTGAGGTGGCGGTCCCCGGGCCGTGTGGGGGGCTTGAGCCGCCACACATGTTTTTATAAAAAAGAAGTATCACCACACAAGCCCCAGGGGTGGCGGTCCCCGGGGCTGTGGGGGGGCCATGAGCCCCCCGCATATATTCTGATAAAGCCCCGGGGGTGGCAGTCCCTGGGGCTTAGGGGGGCCTCACCCTCTTATTTACAATGCCCCGGGGGTGGTGGTCCCCGGGGCTGGGGGGGGTTATGAGCCCCCCTCACATTTTAATATAAAGCCCCGGGGGGTGGTCCCTGGGGCTTAGGCAGGGTGCTCGGATCCTGCACGGCCATAGATATAAATGTGATTTTGATTTTCTCAGGAACTACTGAACGGATTTACACTATTTAACCAAAAGGCACGACTCTAAACCAAGGGCTACCTTTTTGCCAAATTTGGTGTAATTCCGTTCAGCAGTTGTGGCAGTAGCTGCAGTTGAAGGTTCCTATGGGAAATTGCATGGGGAAAACACGTTTTGGGACCCCCTTTTTTCTCGGCCCCCGCTTGACGAATCACCCCGAGACTTTCAGGATAGAAGCAGACCGGAGTGCCCCACCAGTTTTGAACATTTTGCAAAGATTCATCAGCCGATGCCAAAGTTATTCCAAATAGTGTTGCAGATTTCCTATGGATAATAGGTCCTAACTATAACTACCTACTGGCGACCGCCAGTAGGTAATATATCTATCTATCTATCTATATATATATATATCTATATATATTTGTAATTCCGTTCAGCAGTTGTGGCAGTAGCTGCGGTTGAAGGTTCCTATGGGAAATTGCATGGGGAAAACACGTTTTGGGATCCCCCTTTTTTCTCGGCCCCCGCTTGACGAATCACCCCGAGACTTTCAGGATAGAAGCAGACCGGAGTGCCCCACCAGTTTTTAACATTTTGCAAAGATTCATCAACCGATGCCAAAGTTATTCCAAAAAGTGTTGCAGATTTCCTATGGATAATAGGTCCTAACTATAACTACCTACTGGCGACCGCCAGTAGGTAATATATCTATCTATATATATATATATATATATATATTTATATATATATATATATATATATATATATATATATATATATATATATATATATTCACTGAAAAACCCATAGGTTTCACACCAGTTATAGTTAGGAATTAGCATTTAAAAAACCTATTAAATTCACTGAAAAAACCATAGGTTTCACATTTGTTATAGTTAGCTGGAAGTTTTACTCGCATAAAACCATTGAAATTCCCACGTTATAGTTAGTTGGACTCACTATAACTTGCGCGTGCAATGCACTGCTGATGACATCACATATTACATCACTCATGACATGGTCAGTGACATCACTCATGACATCACTGATGACACCATCCTTGTGACAGAGTGACAGACCTCCTTTCACTGTAATGTAACCCTTGAAACACATATTCAAAAATAGAAACAAAAAAATTCAAAAAAATGGAGATACCCTTACCAGTTACAACCAATTCAATAATTCCACCATCTATATACACATCCACTCATTCACCAACAGTTCTATATAATCATTCATATGTATACTCACTCATCATATGTAGTGATACACCTATACATCCTGTTACACACCGACAGTCATCCAAAAGATACTCTCACACATACTCACACATGCAAATAAACTATTGAACATCCATTTATTTGTATATACAGCTATACACACACTACCACCTTACTTCTAAGGAACCTTACACATACTTACTCTCTTAAACAATCACTTATAGAAACACATACTTATTTAAACAGGAACTCTTACAATCCCTTACTCTCACATATAGTCACTTATATACATCAATATTCACATATACTACATTAAAACATATGTAGTTACTGATAAAGACAATAGTGAGACAGTCATTCAGTCAGTAACACACACATATACACAGTGATCCACCCATACAGTCCTGCACATATGCTGTCTTCAAAACATATACAAACAGAGAGTTAATCACTCATGCATCTATGTTCTAAGTAATACCCCCACCAAACATATAGACACTCATATTAATATTAAAAAAACAGCTAATAACCCATATACATACACATGTACCTACTGACCAACCCATGCAGCTACTTATACACAAAGTGAAACACTAATCCATATATTTAAATATTTAAACATTACTCACTAATATATGTATACACTAAGATACACTTAATAAGCCAGTGAACCGATCAATTTTTTTTTTAAAAAAACATCCATGTAAACCCTTATTTAAACATTTATTCTTCCATCAACTTTTACATATACATATATAACACATATTTATTTTTTAAAAATACACACATTCACTGGATGGTGTCATCAGTGATGTCATGAGTGATGTCACTGACCATGTCATGAGTGATGTAATATGTGATGTCATCAGCAGTGCATTGCACGCGCAAGTTATAGTGAGTCCAACTAACTATAACGTGGGAATTTCAATGGTTTTATGCGAGTAAAACTTCCAGCTAACTATAACAGGTGTGAAACCTATAGTTTTTTCAGTGAATTTAATAGGTTTTTTAAATGCTAATTCCTAACTATAACTGGTGTGAAACCTATGGTTTTTTCAGTGATTTTCAATGTTTTTTAATAGCAAATCTCTATAGGTATAAAAAGTAAAAAAATGTATAATGAATTTTATATTGTATAATTATTTAATAGTTTTTTTTTTTTTTTTTTTCCCGGAGCGCTCCCGGGGCGCGTACCGGTGAACGCACAGGTAAGCGCAATGTTGCGGCACGCCCCGGGGCGCGTACCAGTGAGCGTCCCGTTAGCGCTATTCTCGCGAACAAAAACAACATTGTGACGTTTCGCGTAACCGCGTGATGCGTCATATGATGCACTGCGTAAGCGCACCCGGAAGCACACGAGCGCATACGATCACGCAACGTCCTGATGCGCTTACGCTACGTGCCCCCGGGTGCGCTCCAGAGCGCGTAGCGTAAGCGTAACAAGTCATATGACCTTGAAATAACTCTTTTCATTGGTTCCTAACTTCTTTTTTTTTTACAAAGACTGAAATCCCCACCCATTTCCTTCACTTCTTGTTTCACTTTTGTGAGTGCAAGACCTGTTTTTGGCACCTGTGTCATATTTACTTCTATTATCATGGCTGCAAGAGCATCCAGCAGCAGTGATGAGACTGAGGATTTCATTGATGAGGAGGTTCCTGAACGAACTGTGAAGGAACATTTCATTTGGAAATTTTTCAAAATTCCAGAGGGGGAGAAGAAGGTAAATGCTCCAAAGGTGGAGTGTAAAATATGCCACACCATCTTATCGAGAGGAAATCCCAGAAAAAAATACAGCTTCGGGAACTGGACGATGATACGCCATGTGTCAAGGAAACATCCCCAGAACTATGCACGGGAGAGTGTCAGGGCTCTGGCACGAGAGGCTCCCACGGATGGTGGCTCTACTTCTACCGGTGGAGCAACACCTTCTGTGCGTCGGCGTGAGCAGGAGATGATACCAAATATTCAGCCTGCTTTTAATCAGGCTATAATAAAATGCCGAAAATGTGGCCATCTTCTTTGCTATGGCGAGAAAAGTGTCACACTCATGGTTCGAGCTCTCGAGAACTACCGCTGCCATCCCCAGGCCTAATTTTTTTTTTTTTTTGGGCTCCTGTTGAGATGTTTCCAGTTCCCTGTTTTTGTTTTTGTTAAAAAAAAGAAGAAAAACAAAAGTTCTTTTCAGAGCTACCTCCAATTCTCATCAAAGAGCTGTGTTCTTAAAAAAATGAAAAAGAACTACCTCCAATGTATTAAAAAATGCTACATTTGTAAAGAAGTCTGTCATTGTTTTTTTTCCAGGGTACGCTCCCCGGTACGCGCACCGGGGCGCGTACCATGCGGTCCCCTCGCGAAAATCGAAATGTTTTAATTTTTTTTTTTAATGCGGCGGGGCCCTTTTATTACCCCCACATCAAACCTAGGAGGTCAGGGGGGGTCTACCCTGCCCCCTTTTGGTTATTTCCCCCTTTGTTTTGGCACCTCTTGTGTCTCGATCCTACCGAGACACAAGATGGCGGCCGCTCCATTCTGTTTGGAATGTTGACAGACACCCGTGAACCAATCAGCTTTCCGCTCGCGTACTCGCGTAGCGCGCAGGGTGCGCTCCCCGGTGCGCGTACCGGTGCGCGCTTATAGATAGATATATATATTTTTTTGAACCTAAATTACTCGAAATCCACTGGATCACATATCTTGAGACATAGCAAAGGCACATCGGGCTACCAGTCCCTACAATTTTGCCAAGTTTCGTGGGAATCCATTCAGCCGTTCGGGCTAAAAGTGAGTCCAACCGCCCTATGGAAATTAACATGGGAAAACACATTTTGAGACCCCCCTTTTATCTCGGCCCCCGCTTGACGAATCCTCCCCAAACTTTCAGGGAAGGAGCGGACCACCGCGAGGCAAATTTGAGGAAAATCACAGGCAGAGTCCTCAATCTGCGCCAAAGTTATTCCCAATAGAATGTTGCGGATTCCCTATGGAAAACAATCCTAACTATAACTACCTACTGGCGACCACCAGTAGGTAATATATACATATATGTATTTATATATATCTATATATATATATATATAGATATATATACATATATTACCTACTGGCGATAGCCAGTAGGTATATATAGTTAGGACCTAGCTACCATAGGAAATCCGCAACATTCTATTGGGAATAACTTTGGTGCCGGTGGAGGAATTTGCTTGTAATTTTCCAAAATTGAGGTCAGCTCCGCTCCGCTTCTTCCCTGGAAGTTTCGGGGGATTCGTCATGCGGGGGCCGAGAAAAAAGGGGGGTCCCAAAACGTGTTTCCCCATGTTAATTTCCATAGGACGAATAGACAAGGCTACAGCCCGAACCGCTGAATAATAATAATAACCAAACACCAAACTTTGCAAAATTGTAGGGACTGGTACGCAGAAGTGCCTTTTCTATATTTGGTGAAAATTGCTCCAGTGGTTTTTACGAAAATTAACTTTAAAAAAATGTATATATCTGGGCGGAGCCTAACCACACATCTCATCGTGAGATCTGATTGGCTGTCAGCACTTCATCCAAGAAGTGTTGGCAGCCATCTTGGGACCAATATACATGATAGCACCTCATTGAAAAGCATTGCAGTTAATAGAAGGTTTTAGGACTTTAGTTACATTATAAATCATTTGTTGATGGTACCATACTCATTTTAGGAATTGTGGTGTGTTCTAAGGTGATTTTACCATGTGAAAAAGCCTTCTGCTGGGATATCATGAATCATGTTTGAAAGAAAACTATTATCTCATGCTTTTTCCACAGTAGTTTGGAAGGGGATCTATAAGCTAAACTGAAAGCATATTTTCTGTAAATTCACATTATCTTTCTCAGTCATGTGAGAATGAAGTCTGACATTCTCAGTAAAACATTTACATCCATCAAGGACAGAGACTGTCAGTTGATTCCTTTGTGTTCTACTGCAGCTTCCCAGAGTGTTCTAAAGAACAACTAGAGCGCTAACAGTCCTACTTATTACAAAGGTATGGCACACCTGAAGCCATCTTGATTGGAATAAAGTGGTAACTCTTAAAACATTTAATTTAAAAAGGAACAAAATGAGGGGGTATATTTTGCCATAGAAAGTATGATTAATGCTGCAGAAAGAAAAATTAGGGCACATTTTGAGTGACTTCTCAAATCCCCTTCTATTTCATAAAAAAATTCTGACATGCAGTCTCCCAAGATGGCCACCAGAGACAAAAGAGCCCAAATGTAGCCCAAATATCACCTAGATGTAGCCCAAGTATAGCCCAATGACAGAATATTCCAGAGTGTTCTAAAGAACAACTGGAGCGCTAACAGTCTTACTTATGACAAAAGTATGGCACACCAGAAGCCATCTTGATTGGAATGAAGTGGTAAGTCTGAAAACATTTAATTTAAAAAGGAACAAAATGAGGGGGTTCATTTTGCCATAGAAAGTATGATTAGTGCTTCAGAAAGAAAAATGAGGGCACATTTTGAGTGACTTCTCAAATCCTCTTCTATTTCATAAAAAAATTCTGACATGCAGTCTCCCAAGATGGCCACCAGAGACAAAAGAGCCCAAATGTAGCCCAAATAGCACCCAGATGTAGCCCAAGTATAGCCCTGTGACAGAATGTCCCAGAGTGTTCTAAAGAACAACTAGAACGCTAACAGTCTTACTTATGACAAAAGTATGGCACACCAGAAGCCATCTTGATTGGAATGAAGTGGTAACTCTTAAAACATTTAAATTAAAAAGGAACAAAATGAGGGGTATATTTTGCCATAGAAAGTATGATTAGTGCTGCAGAAAGAAAAATTATGGCACATTTTGAGTGACTTCTCAAATCCTCTTCTAATTCATTAAAAAATGCTGACATGCAGTCTCCCAAGATGGCCACCAGAGACAAAAAAGCCCAAATATCACCCAGATGTAGCCCACGTATAGCCCAATGACAGAATGTCCCAGAGTGTTCTAAAGAACAACTAGAGCGCTAACAGTCTTACTTATGACAAAAGTATGGCACAACAGAAGCCATCTTGATTGGCATGAAGTGGTAAGTCTGAAAACATTTAAATTAAAAAGGAACAAAATGAGGGAGTTCATTTTGCCATAGAAAGTATGATAAGTGCTTCAGAAAGAAAAATTAGGGCACATTTTGAGTGACTTCTCAAATCCTCTTCTATTTCATTAAAAAATTCTGACATGCAGTCTCCCAAGATGGCCACCAGAGACAAAAGAGCCCAAATGTAGCCCAAATAGCACCCAGATGTAGCCCAAGTATAGCCTAATGACAGAATGTCCCAGGGTGTTCTAAAGAACAACTAGAGCGCTAACAGTCTTACTTATGACAAAAGTATGGCACACCAGAAGCCGTCTTGATTGGAATGAAGTGGTAGCTCTTAAAACATTTCATTTAAAAAGGAACAAAATGAGGGGGTATATTTTGCCATAGAAAGTATGATTAGTGCTGCAGAAAGAAAAATTAGGGCACATTTTGAGTGACTTCTCAAATCCTTTTATATTTCATTAAACAATTCTGACATGTAGTCTCCCAAGATGGCCACCAGAGACAAAAGAGCCCAAATGTAGCCCAAATATCACCCAGATGTAGCCCAAGTATAGCCCAATGACAGACTGTCCCAGAGTGTTCTAAAGAACAACTAGAGCGCTAACAGTCTTTACTTATGACAAAAGTATGGCACACCAGAAGCCATCTTGATTGGAATGAAGTGGTAAGTCTGAAAACATTTAATTTAAAAAGGAACAAAATGAGGGGGTTCATTTTACCATAGACATTATGATTAGTGCTTCAGAAAGAAAAATCAGGGCACATTTTGAGTGGGATCTCAAATCCTCTTCTATTTCATTAAAAAATTCTGACATGCAGTCTCCCAAGATGGCCACCAGAGACAAAAGAGCCCAAATGTAGCCCAAATAGCACCCAGATGTCGCCCAAGTATAGCCCAATGACAGAATGTCCCAGAGGGTTCTAAAGAACAACTAGAGCGCTAACAGTCTTACTTATGACAAAAGTATGGCACACCAGAAGCCATCTTGATTGGAATGAAGTGGTAAGTCTGAAAACATTTAATTTAAAAAGGAACAAAATGAGGGGGTTCATTTTGCCATAGAAAGTATAATTAGTGCTTCAGAAAGAAAAATTAGGGCACATTTTGAGTGACTACTCAAACCTCTTCTATTTCATTAAAAAAATTCTGACATGCAGACTGAAACATGCACTTTGAATACCAGCAGCAGACTTCCCTGGTGAGCAGTAGCTTTACTACAGTGATATAATGAGCAACTAGAGTGCTAACATTCAGAATTTATGGCAAATGTGTGACACATCTGAATGCCTTCTTGATGGAACCAAAGTAAACAAGCATTGAAAATGCAATAGATCTCGCCCTCGTTTAAGTTAAAGCCATTCTGTTTGTAATGAGGTGGCTTTTTAGCTTTGCTTTTAATAGTGTTTTTCAAACTTCCATGTAAATAACATGCATATGTATGCATATATGTATATGTATGCATGCATTTATATTTGTATTTATATAGATATGCAGATTATATATGTTTATATATATATATATATATACACACATACATATATATAAATGCATATATATGCATATATATGTGTATATGTGTGCGTGAAGATAGACCGAGGCACAAGAAAGCAGAAAAACAAACGTGAAGAACACAAAAAGGGGGCAGGGTAGATACACCCTGACCCCCTAGGACTGCCCAGGTGGTCCCACAAGGACAAAAAAGGCCCAAATTATTTTTTTTTTTAAACCTGGTCTGTTTTTTAAAAAATTACCCCCCCCCCCACACTGCCCCGGAGACCGCCGCCCCCGGGGCAAAGGAAGGCAGCCCCTTGGCGCATACTGGAGGCTCCTGGTGGGCTACTTGGCCCCCAGGGACCCCCAGTATGCAATGGGAATTAGTTCCTATTCTGCAAACACGCCAGGGGTTGCGCTGCAGAACGTTGTAAAAAGGGGGCGTGCCCTCTGAACACCTGCCTACAAAAATGTAGTAAATCAGTATAAAAAAAATAACAATTAATACATTTAAAAATTGTCATTTAAAAAACCTTCGAAATTCAATGAAAAAACCATAGGTTTCAGGCTTTATATAGTTAGGAATTAGCATTTAAAAAACCTTGCAAATTCACTTAAAAACCATAGGTTTCAGGCCTTATTTTGGGGCCAATTAGGATGGCGGTTAATCCGCATCCCCCGGGCCGGCGGAAGCCACCGCCGGCCTGGAGGATGCGGATTAAGCGCCGCGGCCACAGACAACACCCACCACCAGATTAGGATGGCGGTGGGATTGCGGTGAGACCAGCGGTGGACGGCTGGTCCGTCCGCCGCTGATCCGCGGGGTGTGTAGGGCTATTTGGTGACGGTGTCTGCAAGACACCGTCAGCCAAATTAGGATGTGCACGGACACATGCTTTTCCGCTGCGGCTTTTCCGCCGTTGAAAAGCATGTGGACATTGGTGTTTGGGGGCCCGTTGCGGGCCCCCAGGGTGTCGGGGGGTGGGGGGTGCACATGGGGGGTACCTATGGTACCCCCAACATTTATATGCACAAAGCGGCAGGCACCACGCAGTGCCTCCCGCTTTGTGCATGTAAATGTAAAACATGCAGTTTTAACATTGCGGCGGGTGCTGCTTCAAGCAGCACCCGCCGCAATGTTGAACATACAGGATGTGACCGCTAGGGTGGCGGTCACATCCTAATTTGCACGGAGGGATCGCCGCTGCCCCTGCGTACTGTCCCTCCACCTCTGGGGTGGCGGACGGACGCAAATCCGTCCGCCATCCTAATCGGCCCCATAGTTAGGAATTAGCATTTAAAAAACCTTGCAAATTCACTGCAAAAACCATATGTTTCAGGCCTGATATAGTTAGGAATTAGCATTTAAAAAATCTTGCAAATTCACTGAAAAAACAATAGGTTTCAGGCCTTATATAGTTAGGAATTAGCATTTAAAAAACCTTGCAAATTCACTGAAAAAACCATAGGTTTCAGGCCTTATATAGTTAGGAATTAGCATTTAAAAAACCTTGCAAATTCACTGAAAAAAACAAAGGTTTCAGGCCTTATATAGTTAGGATTTAGCTTTTAAAAAACGTTTGAAATTCACTCAAAAAACTATAAGTTTTAGGGGTGTTATAGTTAGCTGGACATTTCACTCATACAAAACCATTGAAATTGCTCCTATATAGTTAGTTGTACTAACTATATTTCGCGCACCCGCAATCCACTGCTGATGATGTCACATATTAGATCATTCATGACATGGTCAGTGACATCACTGATGACATCTCAAATGACATCACTGATGTCACATATGTGTATATATATATATATATATTTTTATTTATTTTTTCTCCAAAGTGACCCACTGCTCCTAGGGCGCTCAGCAGCCGGTGCTCTGCATAGGGACCGGGGTCCAGGTTCAATTTTAATTCTTGGGACAAAGGATGCGGCACACCAAATGGTCTTTTGCTTATTTTATTGATAAGCTCTCCCCCACTAACGCGTTTCAGCCACCAAGGCTTTGTTCACGGTCAGTAAGTCCTTCTTTCATTTCTACTTATATACCCACTTCTGCCATTAAGTGGCATTGTGGGATATGTAGTTTAACACAATTTTTCACAAAACTTTACACACCAACAGAAAGACAATTGCGCTTTTTGGATGAGTTATACAGTATTACATGAAAGCCTACCTTCAAAGTGTCTAGGTTTAGTACCCAGCATCATACTTCTGAATTACGGATTTGTACTTCTGTAAAGGTATAGTACCCATATTGAAGTTACAGTTTAGTTCGTTCGGCCCAGGTTTTTGGGAGATCACAGTTATTCCAAATGAACAAAAAGTTCCTCATCATTGTTGATACTGTTTACTGTTTCGTCCTGAACTTTATGATCAGTCGTGATTCAGCTTGGCGTAATTTGCAGACACGATCACCTCCTCGGTTACCTTCTGGTACCATTTTGATCCCGTAGAAGCACATCGCTATCCAATCTCCTTTTTGGCATGTGAGGATATGTTTGGCTGTTGCATATGCCATGTTGGCATTCTTCACTGCACGTATGTGTTCAAGGATACGCTTCTTTAACATGCATGTCGTGCTTCCAATGTATTTCTTGCCGCATTTGCATTCTATCATGTATATGACAAATTTCGATGTACAAGTTATATTTTCTTCAATTGCCATAGTTTTTCCATATTTTGCAGGCTTTACAAGATTTGCATGCTTTAAATCCTTTTCGTTGGTTTGTGAGCCAATCTGTCTTCTGTTTAGTTTGAAAATGGCTCTTCACCAGCATATCCTTTTAAAGAAGTGTTCTTTCGGTAGGTTACAGTTGGTTTATCGCCTACTAGTTCTCCAATGTCAGGGTCCCCTGAAATGAGATGCCAATATTTCCTCATCTTGTTTACGATGCTTCCACTCTCTTTGCTGTAGGTTGTTATGAATCGTGGAGGATTTTTCTCTGCAATGTCCTTTGGTTTTTCCATTAGGATTTCAACTCTGGTTTTTTGATCCACTCTTTTCTTACATTTATTGAGTATATGTTTGTTATATCCTCGTACTCTGAACCTTCTTTTGCTCTCTTGAATTTTGTCTTCCGTACCTGTTGCTTTGGAACAGTTCCTCTTCATTCGAATAAATTCCCCGTAGGGGATACTATTCACTAATTGCCTGGGGTGTAAGCTCGTCTCATGTAGAACACTATTTGTCGCGGTCTTCTTTCTGAATAGGGTGGACTCTATTTTACCATTGTCTATATAGATCTTGGTATCTAAAAAGTCAATCTGTTTTTTGTTGGTGATACATGTAAATTGTAGGCCCACTTCATTTTGGTTCAATTTGGTGAAGTATTTCTGAAACTCTTTATCAGTTCCATTCCAGATAAGGAATAGATCGTCGATATAACATACCCATAAGATGACTTTTTCCATCTCCAGTTGATTTTCAATGTCCCAAGCAATGGTTCGTTCCCACCACCCCATGGTGATGTTGGCATAGTTTGGGGAAAATGAAATTCCCATAGCTGTTCCACACTGCTGTTTGAACAGTTCTGTATTGAATAGGAAGACATTGTTCGTGAGGCAGATATTAATCATATTGAGAAGCATTCTGGTGTGATTCAGTTGTGTTGTTTTAGGAAATATTAGCAGGCTGTCATTCCGATGTCATGTCTAATGGATGTGTATAGTGATACAACATCGATAGTTGCTAGGAGAAATCCGGATTCCATGTTATTCCTGTAGGGATCCTTAGGAAGTCTCCTGTATCTTTCAAGTACGAGCTCATGTTTTGGGCGATTGGAGCCAGAAATGTATCCAGATATTTAGATGGGTTTTCGTATAGGGAGCTGCAAGAGGAGACTATGGGTCTCCCCGGGGGATCAATCATAGTCTTGTGAATCTTTGGGAGAAAGAAGATACAAGGTGTGACTGGAAATTCTGTTATCAAGAATTTACGTTCATCATCATTGATTAGTTGTTCTTCATACCACCCTTGTATCTTCTCATGTAGATCTTTGGTCATTTTCTCCATTGGATTAATTTTCAATCTACAATAATTGTTCGTGTCGTTCAATTGCCTTAAGGCTTCTCTGACATAGTCACTCGTGTCCATTATTACAATATTCCCACCCTTATCGGCGGGTTTTATCGTTATATTTTCATTTTCCATCAATTTCTTGACTACAGCCCTTTCTTTAGTTGTTACATTTTCCCTCTGATTGATGTTACGTGTTTTGGGCAGCCTTTCGAGTTCTTCTATCATTGCATCAGAGATTAGATCAATTTTGTTGCCTGGTGACAGCATCTCGATTTCTTTTTTAATCCAGTGTAATATGAACGGCAGCGCTGGAACGGATTTGGATGGGGGTGACTTCCCTTTCCAATCGTTCATACGACAGAGACATGGAAAATAAGCTGTTTGACATTTAGCATTTTGCTTTTTAGAGGACCCTTGCCTGTTCACCACTTGGATTTGATTTACTCACCACATTGAATGTACCAGGGTGCAGAACTGTCTATTTTGCTAACTGCTGACATGCCAAATTTTTCCCATACTTACCCGCATGATATGGTGCATTCTGGGAGCTGAATGCTATGAACAGTCAGGTGACCAAGAAACGTTATAAAATCGTAGGCACAGACACTATGGCTTTAACTTCCTGCCCGTGACCAAGGCTCCATGTGCCGAAACTAGTTGGGATTTCAGGATTGCTGTACACGAAACTTGATTAAATGCTCTCTGTTCGTTGAAATGGGCCTCTTGTGTGGTGCTTCATGTCTTTGGAAATTACCGGGAATCTCCGTGCCCGGTTGAAGAGGCCGCCCTGCAGGGTCGGGGGCTCCCCTGTCGGAGGTGTTCTTTGGTGATATATATATATATATATGTTGGACTATATATTTAGTGACGATGGAAATGCCTCCTGATACTTAGGCATCCGAAGAAGGCCATGACAGGCAGAAATGCATCATGCCGTGATTTTCAATAAAGGTGTTCTCCATCTGAATCCCCCGTGTGGCCTCTGCTCGTTTCCTTAGGAGTGAGTTGTTTTGGATATATATGTATATATATATATATATATATATATATATATATACAGACACATGGTAACTCAAGTAGAGACGCACACGAGCAGACGGCAATGTAACCAGCCTTTATTTCAGGTACGGATATGCTTCCATGTTCAGGAAAATAAGCAGCTTTGCACAGAGCCTGACGCGTTTTGAGTGTCCTCTTTCTCAAAGACTTTTCGCAAAGTTCGTGCTGTGGCGAGCACACATGCCGCTCCCAATTGTATTTAAAATGTCACTCCCCCATTTGTTGATCCACAGGGCTTATGGGAGTCATAGTGCTGAACATGGAAGCATATCCGTACCTGAAATAAAGGCTGGTAACCTTGCAGTCTGCTCGTGTGCATCTCTACTTGGGTTACCATGTGTCTGCATTTCGAGGCGGAGGCCTATCCGCTGAGTATGCACCACCCAGAATCATGAAGGGACCACGAGGTTTGGATTGCCCACCCTCTTAGTGGAGCAGCGGCGCAGGATTTAGGGCATGAACTCATGTTTGGGGCTCACCTTGGGCTTCATCTACCGGAGTGATTAGTGCGACGTATTATGTAGTGTATAATTGAGCACTACGACTCCCATAAGCCCTGTGGATCTCCAAATGGGGGCGTGACATTTTTAATAAAATTGGGAGCGGCTTGTGTGCTCACCACAGTACAAACTTTGCGAAAAGCTTTTGGGAAAGAGGATACTCGAAACGCACTAACTCAAAGCTGCTTATTTTTCTGAACATGGAAGCATATCTATACCTGAAATAAAGGCTGGTAACCTTGCCGTCTGCTCGTGTGCGTCTCAACTTGGGTTACCATGTGTCTGCATATATATATATATATATATATTACCTACTGGCCGTCGCCAGTAGGTAGTTATAGTTAGGACCTAGTTACCATAAGAAAATCTCAACATTCTATTCCCAATAACTTTGGTGCCGACTGACGAATCTTCGCAAAAGTTTCAAAACTCGTGGGGCGCTCCGGTCCGCTCCTATCTTGAAAGTTCCAGGGTGATTCAGCAAGCGGGGGCTAAGAAAAAAGGGGGGTCCCAAAATGTGTTTTCTCCATATTATTTTCCATAGGAAACTTTAGACACGGCTACAGCCCGAACTGATGAACGGAATTACACCAAAGTTGGCAAAAAGGTAGCCCTTGGTTCAGAAAGAACTCTTGTTAAATGGTGTAAATCGGTTCAGTAGTTCCTGTGAAATTTGAAAAAGAAAAAAATGTTGATATCTGGGCGGAGCCTAACCACACATGTCATCGTGAGATCTGATTGGCTGTCAGCACTTCATCCTGGAATTGCTGGCAGCCATCTTGGGACCAATATACATGAAATGCATTGTAGTGAATCGAAGATTTTGATGGTTACCAAAAGGAGAACTATAAAGGGTGATAACAGACTTAGGTTACATTAGAATTCATTTGTTCATTTGTTGATGGTACCATACTAATTTCAGGGATTGTGGTGTGTTCTAAGGTGATTTTACCCTGTGAAAAACCTTCTGCTGGGATATCATGAATCATGTTTGAGAGAAAACTATTTTCACATGCTTGTCCCATAGAGTTTTGCAAGGTGCTCCAGAAGCTAAAATGAGAGCATATTTTCTGTAAATTCACATTATCTCATCAGTCATGTGAGAATGAAGTCTGACATTCTCAGTAAAACATCCAACAAGGGCAGAGACTGTCAGTTGATTCCTGTGTGTTTTACTGCGCTTCCCAGAGTGTTTTAAAGAACACCTAGAGTACTAACAGCCTTACTTATGACAACAGTATGGCACACCTGAAGTCATCTTGATTGGAATTAACTAGTAACACTTAAAACATTTAATTTAAAAAGAAACATAATGATGGGGTTCATTTAGCATAGAAATTATGGCTTGTGCTGTAGAAAGAAAAATTAGGACATGTTTCAAGTGTGATCTCAGATATTTTCCTGTTATATTTCAACAGGAGCAGCCTGTCAGTTGATGCCTTTGTGTTCTACTGCAGCTTCCCAGAGTGTTCTAGAGAACAACTCGAGCACTAACAGTCTTACTTATGACAAAGTTATGGCACACCTGAAGCCATCTTGATTGGAATAAACTGGTAACTCTTAAAACATTTAATTTAAAAAGGAACAAAATGAGGGGGTTCATTTTGTCATATGAATTAGGGTAAGTGCTGTAGAAAGAAACATTAGGACATGTTTTAAGTGAGATCTCAAATCCTCTTCTATTTCATTAGAAAATTCTGACATGCAGACTGAAACAATCACTTTCAATACCAGCAGTGGACTTCCAGTTAACTCCCAGGTGAGCAGTAGCTTTACTAAAGTGATCTAATGAACAACTAGAGTGCTAACATTCTGAATTGCTGGCAAATGTGTGACACATCTGAATGCCTTCTTGATGGAATCAAAGTAAAACACTGAAAGCATTTCCTACTGAGGATACTGCAGTAAATGAGGAAATTAGGAAACTTCATAACAAATAAGTCTCTCAAGATGGCCACCAGTGAAAAAAGAGCCCAAATGTAGCACACATATCACCCAGATGTAGCCCAATGACAGAAGTGTGCAAAACACTTTTTATTTTTAGTTTTTCTGCAGTTTTATATAGTGCAGACTGGTCAGGTATTGAAGTGTTACCTCTTACTTGGACCCCATATTGCGTATTTTGCACGAAGTACATGAGATTGATCTTGCGAAACATTGAACTTTATGATTCTGTTAACCTGAAGTTGCTCTGAACCGGGCTTTGTAACACCCATTTTTACCTACTGGTTTTAATTAATTCTCACTGTATTGTATTAGGAAAGAGGATTTACTGTTTTTATGTGCACTTTTATGATCTATGTTTCTAAATCAGATCGAATAAAGTTTAATGAATTCTATGGCAGGATGTAGGAGAGGATTATGCATATCTTTCCTCACTTTATTTGCATAGCAGTTCAAAGAAAACGTAACACAACAATCATTAAACAAAAGACTACACAACCCATGAACAATTATGGGGGTAGTCTCCAAGGCAACTATAGTCCAATCATATCACAGTCCATCGTATATAATATTGTGACGTCCTTTCCGCTTCCTCTTTCTTCACTGCTCGTCAATTAAGTGCATTCCTTACATTCTTAGCTTAATCTCACGTTGTTGCTGTTTGTATAGTGGTTTCTTGTGCAAGTTAGTAGCATTGGTGCCTTGGTATTATTTCATATTCTCTGCGCAGCAGGCTCTTGTCTGAGCGCGTTCTCCCCTTCACAGTTTATCCCGCCTGTGCGCTCTGCGCACGGTGAGATCCTGTCAGGCGCGTCTGGTCCGAATGAGGCAGCTCCATCGAGCGCTGGTCTTTACGCGCGTTTGGGAATCCGGTCACTCCTTTAGTGTCCACTTGATTCCCGACCAACCCTCGCCTAATTTTGACACCCCTACGAGGTGATTTCCCCACATGGCCACGTTAGTGACCAGCACCACCTGGTGGTGGTAATTGGTATTGAGCCTCAGTCTATTCTTATAACAGCTTTGGGGAAAGCCCAGCTGTTGGAGCACCGGCGAGGGGGCTGCCTTACGGATTTTAAAGGCATTTGTTCTGTGCTCACACCCTCTGCTATCATGTCTTCTCCAGAAGACCATTTTTACTCCTCCTACCAGGAAGTGGAGGAGGAATGGCCCTCCAACTTCTCCCTCTAGCAGTGGACCGAGCCCTCTCTCTGGCTTTTTCTAGGGCGCTGGCTCCTCTTAGGGATCAGGTTGATAAGTTGGGAAAAAGCATCCCTGGGGTGTTCAGTGATCCAGATCTGGCGGTGGCCGGTCCCAGTAGCTCCCTGATGGGGAATAAAAGGGCCGTTAAGCATAACAGAGGGCACTTGGAAGGATTTGATACATTTACGGAGACCCTCCTCAAGAGTGCGCGAACGCTAAAACATGCACTCTGCCGGGAGGAGGAGAAGCCCGGAGAAAATTGCGACACTGTCACCACTATTGTAGAGCCCGACGGCGGGTTTCCCTTAGAGGGAGAAGGTGTATCAGAGGGTGATTTCTCCTCCGGTGAGGATAAGGACTCGGGCGTCCCCGGCGTCCAGAGTCCCACTCCTCTCAGTCCCCTGTTGGGGACAGGGTCCACTCGGACATGTTCAAGCCTACCCAAATTTACCATCCTAGGTCGGCGGAGTGGACCCCTGGCGCCAAAGTGCAGAGTATGTGGTGGGGAAAATCCATCAACCACTTGAAAGGGAGGTCAGGAATAGGATGAGGGGAGAATGCCCCAGGCCCTCACTGAAGGGGAACGTGGCGCGCACGCCTGAAATTGATGAGAAACTATGTACCTTTTTCCCCAAGTATATGAGGGATCCCAAGAAAGGAATTGATGAGTCTTGGAGGTTGTCGGGTCCTTGACCCAAATTATTCAATTGGCAGAGCGTTCAAAAGAGTCAGGATCCCCTTTGTCCACGGATATTGTGGCTGGTTGGGAGCACTATCCTAAACCCTAAAACACTACTGCCTCCACTACCCAAACACCACTGCACCACCCTAAACCCTAAAACACTTCCCCAGCATGACACCCTACACTACCCACACATAACTGCACTACCCTAAACCCTAAGACACTACCACCAGCACGACTCCCTACACTACCCAAACACCACTGCACTACCCTAAACCCTATATCTACCCCCAGCACAACCCCCTACACTACACAAAGTCCACTGCACTACCCTAAAACACTACCCCAGCACGACCCCCTTCACTACACAAACACCACTGCACTGCCTTAAACTCTAAAACACTACGCCAGCACGACTCCCTACACTACACAAACACCACTGCACTACCCTAAACCCACCCCAGCATACTACACAAACACCACTGCACTACCCTAAACCCTAAAACACTACCTCCAGCACGAACCCCCTTCACAACCTAAACACAACTGCACTACCCTAAACCCAAAAACACTAAACCCAGCACGACCCCCTACACTTCCCAAACACCACTGCACGACCCTAAACCCTAAAACACAACCCCCTACACTACACAAACACCACTGTAAAACCCTAAACCCTAAAACACTAGAACCCAGCACGACCCCCTAGAATGCACAAACACCATTGTACTACCCTAAACCCTAAAACACTACTCCCTACACTACACAAACACCACTGCACTACCCAAAACCCTAAAACACTACTCCCAGCAAGACCCCCTACACTACACTAACACCACTGCACTACCGTAAACCCAAAACTCTACCCCCTACACTACCCAAACACCACTGCACTACCCTAACCCCTACAACACTACCCCTGGCATGACCCCATACACTACACAAGCACCACTGCACTACCCTAAACCCTAAAACACTACCCCCAGCATGACCCCCTACACTATCCAAACTCCACTGCACCACCCTAAACCGTAAAACACTAACCCCAGCACGACTCCCTACACTGCACAAACACCGCTGGACTACCCTAAACCCTAAAACACTACCCCAGCACGACTCCCTACACTACCCAAACACCACTGCATTACACTAAACCCTAAATCTACCCCCAGCATGACCTCCCACACTATGCAAACACCACTGTACTACCCTTAACCCTAAAACACTAGCCCCAGCACGACCCCTACACTACCCAAACACCACTGCAATACCATAAACCCTAAAACACTAACCCCAGCATGACCCCCTACACTACCCAAACACCACTGCACTACCCTATGCCCTAAAACACGACCCCCTACACTGCACAAACACGACTGCACTACCCTGAACCCTAAAACACTACTTACAGCATGGCACCCTACACTACACAAACACCACTGCACTATCCTAAACACTACACAAACACCACTGCACTACCCTAAACCCTAAAACACTACCCCCAGCATGACCCGCTATACTACACAAACACCATTGCACTACCCTAAACCCCCTACACCATACAAACGCCACTGCAATACTCTAAACCCTAAAACACTGCCTCCAGCACGACCCCCTCACAACACAAACACCACTGCACTACCCTAAACCCTAAATCTACCCCCAGCACGACCCCCTACACTACCTAAGAACCACTGCTATACCCTAATCCCTAAAACACTACCCCCAGCATGAACCCCTATCCTACCCAAACAGCACTGCACTACCCTAAAACCTTACACCAAGCACTACCCCCTACACTACACAAACACCACTGCACTACCCTAAACCCTAAAACACTACCCCAGCACTACCCCCTACACTCCACAAACACCTCAGCACTACACTAAACCCTAAACCACTATCCCCAGCACGACTCCCAACACTACCCAAACACCACTGCACTACCCTAAACCCTAAATCTACCCCCAGCACGACCCCATACACTACCCAAACACCACTGCACTACCCTAAACCATTAAACACTACCCCCAGCACGACCCCCTACACTACACAAACACCACTGCACTACCCTAAACCCTAAAACACTACCACAATCATTACCCCCTACACTACTCAAACACCACTGCACTACCCTAAACCCTAAAACACTACCCCAGCATGACCCATACACCACTGCACTACCTTAAACCCTAAAACACTACCCTCGGCAGGCCCCCTACAGTACTGCGCTACCCTAAATCCTAAAACACTACCCCCAGCAAGACCCCCCTCTACTATCCAAACACCACTGCACTACCCTAAACCCTAGAACACTACCTCCAGCACGACCCCTCCACTACCCAAACACCACTGCACTACCCTAAACCCTAGAAAAGAAACCCCCACCCGTGCCCAATCCCCCTTACCTCTCATTCCTCATGGTTCCTCTCTCCTTGTGGTTCCTGCTTCACCTCGTCTCTGAGGGGCGGTGCACATCGTTGTGAGGAAACAGAACAGCCTCTGTTTCCTTACAATGACGTGGATCGTCTACATGTTTTTTAGAACGCATGGTCATTTACCATACATATCTTTACAACACACTTCGTTTTAAAGGCATGCGTGGTAAATGACCGTGCGTTCTAAAAAAATGCATAGTAATGACTTTGCGATGTACAACGCATGCGTGGTAATGCATGCGTTGTAATGGTATCGCGAAGTAAAAAAGTCATTGTAACAGCTGTTTACCTATCAAATCTGGCCCCTGTTCTTCAGTGAGATGTTTATTTGATTAATTAGGAGGAAGGAATGTGTTTTTTTTACTGAAAAGTGAATTCCCGGCTATTTTATTGTGAAAGTGTCAGTTTGGCCTGGTTTCACTTCCGGTGAGAGAGTGGAAGAGTTTGTTTGGATCTAAAGGAGTTCTGTTGTTGGACGAGGCCGGCTTGACACGTCATCAGAAAACATAGCTAATGGAAAGCGTCCTCCCTGAAGTGTGAAGCAGTGCCATGAGAGGTCAACGAGTGTGCGTCCCACCGCAGTATGACCGTACCGCGTGACCCATGTGCCGCCGCTTCTGGGTACGGGGTGCAGAAGCGGCATCGCAGGTTCTCTTGAAGACCGTTGTAGCACTAATTCTACATTTTGGTACTAGGGCATTTTAACTTTGTTGTTCCTGCCAGATACAAAGAGAAGATCCTGTGTTATTCAGTGCCCTTGTTACATTTTTTGTGGGTTGTGGTGCTTGTCACTTCGCTGCCCCGCCGGTGCACACGACTGGGCACCCCACCTCGTGTGCCATCTGCAGGGCCTCTGCACTCGGATCACTTGTTTCAGTTCTGGATTGGCAACATAAACAGTTGCTCCCAAAGGACTAGCCTGAACACCTAGGTGAATATCCCCTGCACCAGCATTCCACGGAAATTCTTCCCTAGCTATCCCACGTCGACGAGGACGTCATAATAGCACGGCTCCGCTCGTGACACTGTATGAGGTCATCGGAGCCATAAGAGGCCCTCATCGACATGCTGACGTCAGTTCCACCCATTTTTTCCGTGCTACTGAGACAACCAGGCGGACCAAGACATTTTCACATGTATACATAGTATAATAAATATATATATATTCACTGAAAAAAACATACTCTAATCATCCAGTCACTACCCGTGCACTCATGCAATGACCCATGCACTAACTCCTGCACTGCTGCAATACCCTGAGTAGTACCCATGCAGTCCAGCGATCGCCGTGTCACTACCCATGCACTCCTCCAATCACCCAGGCAGTACCAAGTACTTATCCAATCACTCCACCAAAACCCTAGCACTTATAAATTCACCATGCACGCTCTTTGCAGTACTCTAATCATCCAGTCAGTACCCATGCACTCATGCAATGACTCAGGCACTAACTCATGGCAAATACGAAGGAGGTCATGCTAATCACAGGGGTACCCCAACGCATAGTGTTCCCTAGTGTATGTAGGTGTTTTCACTGTACCGTAAGTGTATTTTAGCATAGCACTGACTCCGGTCCTGGTTAGTCAGAGTCAGTTACCACTAGTACCCGCCATAAAAAAGTTGGGGTCACAGGAGGACTTTCTGCTCCTCTGTTGGTTCGTTCTGCACATCTCTTGCTTCTTCTTGCACTTTTCTTCGTCTTTCTGGACTTCTGTTGCCTCCTTCTGTATTTGTTTTGCTTCTTTCTGTGCTTTTCTTCCTCTTTCTTCACATGTCCTAACTTTGTAGGCGTAGTTAGAAATTAACATTATAAAAAAAACATTGAAATTCACTGAAAAAACCATAGGTTTCAGGCATGTTATAGTTAGAAATTAGCATTTAAAAAAACATTGAAATTCACTGAAAAAAACATAGACTTCAGGCACGTTATAGTTAGAAATTAGCATTTAAAAAACCTTAGAAATTCACTGAAAAAAACATAGGTTTCAGGGACATTATTGTTAGTTGGAAATTTCACTTGTACAAAAACATAGAAATTCCCCGGTTATAGTTAGTTAAGCTAACTATAACTCATGCCCCCGTAATGCACATTCATGACATGGTCAGTGACATCGCTGATGTCATCACTGATGACATCTCAAATGACATAATTCGCCCATGTGCTGTTTGAGGTGTAACAACTATTTCTTTGCAATTTCTGTCCCCCTACTGAGTACCTCGGGTGCTTCTTGAGTAGCCAGTAAAGTGTCTGCCAGTTCACCTTATATTGTTAATGTAATGATGACTTTCTCAATAATTTCGTAAGCATCCAGTAGTTATTTATCATCTATGGGGCTACCTTAACCTAGCTGTGTGGATTGTGTCCTATTTCATAGCTTGCTTTAAAAAATGTGATAGGTCCCTTCACAGTAATTCTAGAGGTTATTCCATCCTGGAACTGATTTTTCACTGACAGTTGCTGAGGAGCAACGTCAAGTTCAGTCCATACATCTAGCCCATGGTACAGTTTAGATGCTGACTCTAAGATTAACTCTTGTTTGGGTGAGGCTTATTTGCACAACTCAAATGCCTAAGTGATTTCACATTGATTATCTTTTCACTGCTTTGCTATAGGCCTTGTTGGGATATGTGTGTGTTCTAATTGTATTCTAATTCAACAATTATGAATACCTAAGACGATACCATGATGGAAAAAGAATAATTACTTGCTTTAGGTTCTGCTTCGGAATCATGGCTTTCTTCTTTTATTTCATAAAAAGACCCTCCTGGGTTCCCATTGAACCAAAAGTATAGCTGTAAATTATTCATTTTGATCTCTAATGTCAAACTTAAGTGCCCTAACCTACACTGCTTGCAGTCGCAGCCTCTGCAGGTAAGAGCGGTGGGGCGGCTGGGGGGAGAGACAACCACGGTGGCGTAACAAAAGATTAGGGGGGCCCCCCTGCAAAGTACGATGAAGGGGGCCTGCTCCACTACATGCAATCTATGTCCCTCACCTATCACCCGTGCAAGGACTTTCAGAACCTCACAACCTATAGCACTTTCAGCAGAGCTATTCCCAGATTACACAAATCTTCAGGCTCTGGGTTGAGACTGTGATGTACCTCAAGTGAAAAAAAGGCCTGTAGTCTGCACACACTAATTGGCATCAACCAGATGGATGGTAAACTGGGGTGTAGGTATGTTACTATGCAAGACAGAGAGGCATCTTCGACAAATTCCTATTGTTCTTAATGTATGCAATGCTGGTGCTGGCAGAGAGAAAATCAGAATATCTTTTATTTAAGTGATGAAATGACAGAGCCGGAAAACAAACAACTTGATACAAAATCATTCAATCAGGAAGCTTATGTAGTGCACACACAAAAAGCACTAAGCACTGAGCACTGACAAGCTCAATACTTTGTTTCAGGATTTGGGGACATGGTAGCCAGATACCTTAAGGCTTTTTATTAAACCATATTCCAGTGTTTGAAGATGTTGGTGCCTCTGTCTGAGGCAGCCAGACTATCTAATAGCCCACAAGTCTAAACCCTGGTTTAGTTTGTCCATTTATCACTAAAGACAGATGTGTAGAACAGCAGAAAGAAGACGGATGGAGAGAGAATTTGAGGAAAACAGGGCTTGCTCTAGGAAGCATCTGCAGCTCCATTAGGAACAGGAAAAGGCAAAAGCTGTATTATAATACTACTATGATGGAAGCCAAACATCTTGCTGCTAGGGGGTTCAGTTAGCTTGTTCATCCATCAGGCCCCTACCTGATGGCATTAACTTTACAGAGTTTGGTAACCAACAGGGACTCTTGCCTTTCAACACAAGATCATTATAATACAGCACAAAATATGAATAATCTTTAGTCAGGAACTCAAATGTTTTCTCCTTATTTCACTGGGTGAGGCACTATTGAATCCTTGCCCAGCAGCATGTTGGGTTATCTGTACCTGGTAAGGTGTGGTCTCACAATAGATTAAAACAGTAGTTGTGACTCCCCATATTAGAAAAGAAGGTCTTCCCATGGATAACAGCCAATTTTTGACTAAGTTTTTATTTGCCGGTATCGACCAAGTGTCGGTGGGAGTGGTACATGAAATGATCCAGAAGCATGTTTGTAAGTTTTACTTATTCTTAGCCTTATCAAATCTTTATTTCGATCGCGTGATCTTAAAAGATGTACAAAATTATCACATCAATTAAAAAGTCCGAAGTATCACTATATCATTAATGTAAAATACATTGAATTTTAAAAAAGAATAGTAATCACAGATATGTACTGATGCAACAAGGAGGAAAATCTATCTAGAGTCTGCAGCCCTCTTTATCAGTCGGGTTCGGGCATACCACATTGCAGATAGGAATTTTGCCAGAGCAAACACAATTGGGGGGATAAATCAGTCTTTAAAACTCTATATGCGGGTAGGAATGTTCTGAATCCCATGTTTGTAAGGAGAGGGACAAGCCAATATTTCCTGCTTTTCTGATAGGCTTGGCAAAAGAAAACCACGTGCACGTCGTTCTCCTTTGTGTGTGCACGTGCAGGGCACGTCTCTGCAGGAACCCGACAGGACCAGCCTGCGGTAAAAGACCCCAATGGAAGCGTCCCGTACCTCCATTGCAGGAATAGTTTTCTGGTTAGCGCCGGAGTCATGCCATCTAAGACACTTTCGAGATTGTACGAATCTTTGGTTTTTATAAAGTGATGAGTCAGAGATCCTTCACGAGTGCTGTCCAGGACTTGGAGGAGCGTGTTGTCATAATATGCTCTGGACAGCGCTTTCCTCAGTATCTTGTTGCTTGTGCTTTCCGGATGTGACCATAGTTCTGGTAATCCAAGAGTCTCGCAGGTTTTCTTGATATTTTTTAACCAGGGCGTCTTAGTGGCATTGGGCAGAGATAAAAATTCCTGTAACTCATTTCTATAGGCGACGAGGTCCTGGCTGCTCCAGAGGCGACGCCAAAAAGCTAGTGGTTTGAGCCCTAATTCCTCCGTGATGGGCCTCAGACCCAGATCCAATCTTAGGGGCAGGAGTGGAGTACTTAGGGGAAGAGCTGTCAGCTGCCTAAGGAATTTATTTTCTGTGGTGAGCAATTTGGGTGATGGAATATGACCCCACAACTCTCCTCCATATGTAACTCCTCCCCGCGCCTGGGCTTTGTAAATTTGGATTGCCGGGCTGAGTGGGCGATATGGTGACTTACTTGCAATTCTCGTAATACCACCCGCCATCTGTGCCAGTTTCATGTTTGCTTTTGTTTGATGTGCCGACCACGTTAGGTTTTGATTTAGAGTTATCCCCAAGTACTCTATTGTGTCTACCCTTTCCAGACGCACTGTGCCAAGCAGGGGGTTGGGGCGGTTAAGGGGCATGGGGTTCAGAATCATAAATCTGTTTTTCTGTGGATTGATTTCAAGTCCCCTTTCTGTACAGAACTCCAGAAAACCATCTAACACCCGCTGTATGCCCATCGGGGATTTGGACAGCAGCAGGGTGTCGTCCGCAAACATAATTGCGGGCACCCTGCTGCCGGTCAGTTTTGGGGCGTCGATGTTAGCAATCCTTGCCAGGTGCGCTATGACCCCGTTCACAAAGAGGCAGAACAGGGTCGGTGCAAGCACACAACCCTGTCTCGCCCCTCTGCGGACGGGGAATCTTTCAGTTAGATTACCACTTCTCCCGCACCTGACACGTGCAAAGTTGTTATGATGTAATCTTATCAGGATTGCCAGGATGTCTTTCGGGACGCCTAGTTCCTCCATTACCTTCCACAGTTTTGGTCTAGGCACTAGATCGAGGGCAGCACGTAAATCCACAAAGACCGTGTACAGAGTGCCGCCCTCGATCAATGCCGTCCTCCAATATATGAGATTTAACCTAAAGATTTGATCAATTGTGGAAACCCCCCTCCTAAATCCTGCCTGGTATGGGGTCAGGGTATCTGTCTCCTCCAACCAATTCTGCAACCGGTCTAGAATTTGACTACCGAAAAGCTTTTGTGATACATCGATAAGGCTTATTGGGCGATAGTTGGCTGGGAGCAGAGGGGATCCCTTTTTGAATATTGGAACTACCTCTGCACCCAGCCAAGTATCCGTAACCTCCATCCCCCTAAGGACCGCATTGAATATCAGCAGGAGATAGGGGGCCCAAACCCCTGGTTCCTGCTTAAACAATTCGCCGGGGACCCCATCCAACCCCGGGGCTTTCTCTGTTGACAACCCCGCAATAGCTAGTCCAATTGGTCGCACACTGCTTGTCCTATCAGCGTGTTGCCCCAAAGCATTGTGGTCCATGAAGTAAGCATCAGCGGGTGCGCCTTTGCCAGGGTCTTGAGCAAAAAATCACTGTCGCGTTGGCCATCCCTGGACACGTGTTTCGAGGTTATTACCTCTCGTCAGCACGGAATAGGCATATATGTAGGGGTGCTGAGTAGGCTGCCAAAAAATATCCTCAGGTCCGGTACCACTCGTGGCACGCAGGTGCGTAACCCGGGCTCGTCAGCCCCACCAGCTCAAGGGAGCTTGAATACAAAAGAAAGTCCAATTGGTCGCACACTGCTTGTCCTATCAGCGTGTTGCCCCAAACCATTGTGGTCCATGAAGTAAGCATCAGCGGGTGCGCCTTTGCCAGGGTCTTGAGCAAAAAATCACTGTCGCGTTGGCCATCCCTGGACACGTGTTTCGAGGTTGTTACCTCTCGTCAGCAGGGAATAGGCATATATGTAGGGGTGCTGCGTAGGCTGCCAAAAAATATCCTCAGGTCCGGTACCACTCGTGGCACGCAGGTGCGTAACCCGGGCTCGTCAGCCCCACCAGCTCAAGGGAGCTTGAATACAAAAGAAAGTCCAATTGGTCGCACACTGCTTGTCCTATCAGCGTGTTGCCCCAAAGCATTGTGGTCCATGAAGTAAGCATCAGCGGGTGCGCCTTTGCCAGGGTCTTGAGCAAAAAATCACTGTCGCGTTGGACATCCCTGGACACGTGTTTCGAGGTTGTTACCTCTCGTCAGCAGGGAATAGGCATAAATGTAGGGGTGCTGCGTAGGCTGCCAAAAAATATCCTCAGGTCCGGTACCACTCGTGGCACGCAGGTGCGTAACCCGGGCTCGTCAGCCCCACCAGCTCAAGGGAGCTTGAATATAAAAGAAAGTCCAATTGGTTGCACACTGCTTGTCCTATCAGTGTGTTGCCCCAAAGCATTGTGGTCCATGAAGTAAGCATCAGCGGGTGCGCCTCTGCCAGGGTCTTGAGCAAAAAATCACTGTCGCGTTGGCCATCCCTGGACACGTGTTTCGAGGTTGTTACCTCTCGTCAGCTGGGAATAGGCATAAATGTAGGGGTGCTAAGTAGGCTGCCAAAAAATATCCTCAGGTCCGGTACCACTCGTGGCACGCAGGTGCGTAACCCGGGCTCGTCAGCCCCACCAGCTCAAGGGAGCTTGAATATAAAAGAAAGTCCAATTGGTCGCACACTGCTTGTCCTATCAGCGTGTTGCCACAAAGCATTGTGGTCCATGAAGTAAGCATCAGCGGGTGCGCCTCTGCAAGGTCTTGAGCAAAAAATCACTGTCGCGTTGGCCATCCCTGGACACGTGTTTCGAGGTTGTTACCTCTCGTCAGCAGAGAATAGGCATAAATGTAGGGGTGCTGCGTAGGCTGCCAAAAAATATCCTCAGGTCCGGTACCACTCGTGGCACGCAGGTGCGTAACCCGGGCTCGTCAGCCCCACCAGCTCAAGGGAGCTTGAATATAAAAGAAAGTCCAATTGGTCGCACACTGCTTGTCCTATCAGCGTGTTGCCCCAAAGCATTGTGGTCCATGAAGTAAGCATCAGCGGGTGCGCCTCTGCCAGGGTCTTGAGCAAAAAATCACTGTCGCGTTGGCCATCCCTGGACACCTGTTTTGAGGTTGTTACCTCTCGTCAGCAGGGAATAGGCATAAATGTAGGGGTGCTGCGTAGGCTGCCCAAAAATATCCTCAGGTCCGGTACCACTCGTGGCACGCAGGTGCGTAACCCGGGCTCGTCAGCCCCACCAGCTCAAGGGAGCTTGAATACAAAAGAAAGTCCAATTGGTCGCACACTGCTTGTCCTATCAGTTGCCCCAAAGCATTGTTGTCCATGAAGTAAGCATCAGCAGGTGCGCCTTTGCCAGGGTCTTGAGCAAAAAATCACTGTCGCGTTGGCCATACCCGGACACGTGTTTCGAGGTTGTTACCTCTCGTCAGCAGGGAATAGGCATATATGTAGGGGTGCTGCGTAGGCTGCCAAAAAATATCCTCAGGTCCGGTACCACTCGTGGCACGCAGGTGCGTAACCCGGGCTCGTCAGCCCCACCAGCTCAAGGGAGCTTGAATACAAAAGAAAGTCCAATTGGTCGCACACAGCTTGTCCTATCAGCGTGTTGCCCCAAAGCATTGTGGTCCATGAAGTAAGCATCAGCGGGTGCGCCTTTGCCAGGGTCTTAAGCAAAAAATCACTGTCGCGTTGGCCATCCCTGGACACGTGTTTCGAGGTTGTTACCTCTCGTCAGCAGGGAATAGGCATATATGTAGAGGTGCTGCGTAGGCTGCCAAAAAATATCCTCAGGTCCGGTACCACTCGTGGCACGCAGGTGCATAACCCGGGCTCGTCAGCCCCACCAGCTCAAGGGAGCTTGAATACAAAAGAAAGTCCAATTGGTCGCACACTGCTTGTCCTATCAGCGTGTTGCCCCAAAGCATTGTGGTCCATGAAGTAAGCATCAGCGGGTGCGCCTTTGCCAGGGTCTTGAGCAAAAAATCACTGTCGCGTTGGCCATCCCTGGACACGTGTTTCGAGGTTGTTACCTCTCGTCAGCAGGGGATAGGCATATATGTAGGGGTGCTGCGTAGGCTGCTCAAAAATATCCTCAGGTCCGGTACCACTCGTGGCACGCAGGTGCGTAGCACGGGCTCGTCAGCCCCACCAGCTCAAGGGAGCTTGAATACGAAAGAAAGTCCAATTGGTCGCACACTGCTTGTCCAATCAGCGTGTTGCCCCAAAGCATTGTGGTCCATGAAGTAAGCATCAGCGGGTGCGCCTTTGCCAGGGTCTTGAGCAAAAAATCACTGTTGCGTTGGCCATCCCTGGACACGTGTTTCGAGGTTGTTACCTCTCGTCAGCAGGGAATAGGCATATATGTAGAGGTGCTGCGTAGGCTGCCAAAAAATATCCTCAGGTCCGGTACCACTCGTGGCACGCAGGTGCGTAACCCGGGCTCGTCAGCCCCACCAGCTCAAGGGAGCTTGAATACAAAAGAAAGTCCAATTGGTCGCACACTGCTTGTCCTATCAGCGTGTTGCCCCAAAGCATTGTGGTCCATGAAGTAAGCATCAGCGGGTGCGCCTTTGCCAGGGTCTTGAGCAAAAAATCACTGTCGCGTTGGCCATCCCTGGACACGTGTTTCGAGGTTGTTACCTCTCGTCAGCAGGGGATAGGCATATATGTAGGGGTGCTGCGTAGGCTGCCCAAAAATATCCTCAGGTCCGGTACCACTCGTGGCACGCAGGTGCGTAGCACGGGCTCGTCAGCCCCACCAGCTCAAGGGAGCTTGAATACAAAAGAAAGTCCAATTGGTCGCACACTGCTTGTCCATTCAGTGTGTTGCCCCAAAGCATTGTGGTCCATGAAGTAAGCATCAGCGGGTGCGCCTTTGCCAGGGTCTTGAGCAAAAAATCACTGTTGCGTTGGCCATCCCTGGACACGTGTTTCGAGGTTGTTACCTTTCGTCAGCAGGGAATAGGCATATATGTAGGGGTGCTGCACAGGCTGCCAAAAAATATCCTCAGGTCCGGTACCAATCGTGGCACGCAGGTGCGTAACCCGGGCTCGTCAGCCCCACCAGCTCAAGGGAGCTTGAATACAAAAGAAAGTCCAATTGGTCGCACACTGCTTGTCCTATCAGCGTGTTGCCCCAAAGCATTGTGGTCCATGAAGTAAGCATCAGCGGGTGCGCCTTTGCCAGGGTCTTGAGCAAAAAATCACTGTCGCGTTGGCCATCCCTGGACACGTGTTTCGAGGTTGTTACCTCTCGTCAGCAGGGAATAGGCATAAATGTAGGGGTGCTGCGTAGGCTGCCCAAAAATATCCTCAGGTCCGGTACCACTCGTGGCACGCAGGTGCGTAACCCGGGCTCGTCAGCCCCACCAGCTCAAGGGAGCTTGAATACAAAAGAAAGTCCAATTGGTCGCACACTGCTTGTCCTATCAGTTGCCCCAAAGCATTGTGGTCCATGAAGTAAGCATCAGCGGGTGCGCCTTTGCCAGGGTCTTAAGCAAAAAATCACTGTCGCGTTGGCCATCCCTGGACACGTGTTTCGAGGTTGTTACCTCTCGTCAGCAGGGAATAGGCATATATGTAGAGGTGCTGCGTAGGCTGCCAAAAAATATCCTCAGGTCCGGTACCACTCGTGGCACGCAGGTGCGTAACCCGGGCTCGTCAGCCCCACCAGCTCAAGGGAGCTTGAATACAAAAGAAAGTCCAATTGGTCGCACACTGCTTGTCCTATCAGCGTGTTGCCCCAAAGCATTGTGGTCCATGAAGTAAGCATCAGCGGGTGCGCCTTTGCCAGGGTCTTGAGCAAAAAATCACTGTCGCGTTGGCCATCCCTGGACACGTGTTTCGAGGTTGTTACCTCTCGTCAGCAGGGGATAGGCATATATGTAGGGGTGCTGCGTAGGCTGCCCAAAAATATCCTCAGGTCCGGTACCACTCGTGGCACGCAGGTGCGTAGCACGGGCTCGTCAGCCCCACCAGCTCAAGGGAGCTTGAATACAAAAGAAAGTCCAATTGGTCGCACACTGCTTGTCCAATCAGCGTGTTGCCCCAAAGCATTGTGGTCCATGAAGTAAGCATCAGCGGGTGCGCCTTTGCCAGGGTCTTGAGCAAAAAATCACTGTTGCGTTGGCCATCCCTGGACACGTGTTTCGAGGTTGTTACCTCTCGTCAGCAGGGAATAGGCATATATGTAGAGGTGCTGCGTAGGCTGCCAAAAAATATCCTCAGGTCCGGTACCACTCGTGGCACGCAGGTGCGTAACCCGGGCTCGTCAGCCCCACCAGCTCAAGGGAGCTTGAATACAAAAGAAAGTCCAATTGGTCGCACACTGCTTGTCCTATCAGCGTGTTGCCCCAAAGCATTGTGGTCCATGAAGTAAGCATCAGCGGGTGCGCCTTTGCCAGGGTCTTGAGCAAAAAATCACTGTCGCGTTGGCCATCCCTGGACACGTGTTTCGAGGTTGTTACCTCTCGTCAGCAGGGGATAGGCATATATGTAGGGGTGCTGCGTAGGCTGCCCAAAAATATCCTCAGGTCCGGTACCACTCGTGGCACGCAGGTGCGTAGCACGGGCTCGTCAGCCCCACCAGCTCAAGGGAGCTTGAATACAAAAGAAAGTCCAATTGGTCGCACACTGCTTGTCCAATCAGTGTGTTGCCCCAAAGCATTGTGGTCTATGAAGTAAGCATCAGCGGGTGCGCCTTTGCCAGGGTCTTGAGCAAAAAATCACTGTTGCGTTGGCCATCCCTGGACACGTGTTTCGAGGTTGTTACCTTTCGTCAGCAGGGAATAGGCATATATGTAGGGGTGCTGCACAGGCTGCCAAAAAATATCCTCAGGTCCGGTACCAATCGTGGCACGCAGGTGCGTAACCCGGGCTCGTCAGCCCCACCAGCTCAAGGGAGCTTGAATACAAAAGAAAGTCCAATTGGTCGCACACTGCTTGTCCTATCAGCGTGTTGCCCCAAAGCATTGTGGTCCATGAAGTAAGCATCAGCGGGTGCGCCTTTGCCAGGGTCTTGAGCAAAAAATCACTGTCGCGTTGGCCATCCCTGGACACGTGTTTCGAGGTTGTTACCTCTCGTCAGCAGGGAATAGGCATATATGTAGGGGTGCTGCGTAGGCTGCCACAAAATATCCTCAGGTCCGGTACCACTCGTGGCACGCAGGTGCGTAACCCGGGCTCGTCAGCCCCACCAGCTCAAGGGAGCTTGAATACAAAAGAAAGTCCAATTGGTCGCACACTGCTTGTCCTATCAGCGTGTTGCCCCAAAGCATTGTGGTCCATGAAGTAAGCATCAGCGGGTGCGCCTTTGCCAGGGTCTTGAGCAAAAAATCACTGTCGCGTTGGCCATCCCTGGACACGTGTTTTGAGGTTGTTACCTCTCGTCAGCAGGGAATAGGCATATATGTAGGGGTGCTGCATAGGCTGCCCAAAAATATCCTCAGGTCCGGTACCACTCGTGGCACGCAGGTGCGTAACCCGGGCTCGTCAGCCCCACCAGCTCAAGGGAGCTCGAATACAAAGGAAAGTCCAATTGGTCGCACACTGCTTGTCCTATCAGTGTGTTGCCCCAAAGCATTGTGGTCCATGAAGTAAGCATCAGCGGGTGCGCCTTTGCCAGGGTCTTGAGCAAAAAATCACTGTCGCGTTGGCCATCCCTGGACACGTGTTTCGAGGTTGTTACCTCTCGTCAGCAGGGAATAGGCATATATGTAGGGGTGCTGCGTAGGCTGCCAATAAATATCCTCAGGTCCGGTACCACTCGCGGCACGCAGGTGCGTAACCCGGGCTCGTCAGCCCCACCAGCTCAAGGGAG
The DNA here is from genome assembly GCF_964261635.1 of Lissotriton helveticus. Classification (NCBI taxonomy): domain Eukaryota; kingdom Metazoa; phylum Chordata; class Amphibia; order Caudata; family Salamandridae; genus Lissotriton; species Lissotriton helveticus. The sequence goes on along the minus strand of NC_136061.1, from coordinate 379,407,100 downwards.
CTTGAATACAAAAGAAAGTCCAATTGGTCGCACACTGCTTGTCCTATCAGCGTGTTGCCCCAAAGCATTGTGGTCCATGAAGTAAGCATCAGCGGGTGCGCCTTTGCCAGGGTCTTGAGCAAAAAATCACTGTCGCGTTGGCCATCCCTGGACACGTGTTTCGTGGTTGTTATCTCTCGTCAGCAGGGAATAGGCATATATGTAGGGGTGCTGCGTAGGCTGCCAAAAAATATCCTCAGGTCCGGTAACACTCGTGGCACGCAGGTGCGTAACCCGGGCTCGTCAGCCCCACCAGCTCAAGGGAGCTTGAATACAAAAGATAGTACAATTGGTCGCACACTGCTTGTCCTATCAGCGTGTTGCCCCAAAACATTGTAGTCCATGAAGTAAGCATCAGCGGGTGCGCCTATGCCGGGGTCTTGAGCAAAAAATGACTGTTGTGTTGGCCATCCCTGGACACGTGTTTCGAAGTTGTCACCTCTCGTCAGCAGGGAATAGGCATATATGTAGGGGTGCTGCGTAGGCTGCCAAAAAATATCCTCAGGTCCGTTACCACTCGTGGCACGCAGGTGCGTAACCCGGGCTCGTCAGCCCCACCAGCTCAAGGGAGCTTGAATACAAAAGAAAGTCCAATTGGTCGCACACTGCTTGTCCTATCAGCGTGTTGCCCCAAAGCATTGTGGTCCATGAAGTAAGCATCAGCGGGTGCGCCTTTGCCAGGGTCTTGAGCAAAAAATCACTGTCGCGTTGGCCATCCCTGGACACGTGTTTCGAGGTTGTTACCTCTCGTCAGCAGGGAATAGGCATATATGTAGAGGTGCTGCGTAGGCTGCCAAAAAATATCCTCAGGTCCGGTACCACTCGTGGCACGCAGGTGCGTAACCAGGGCTCGTCAGCCCCACCAGCTCAAGGGAGCTTGAATACAAAAGAAAGTCCAATTGGTCGCACACTGCTTGTCCTATCAGCGTGTTGCCCCAAAGCATTGTGGTCCATGAAGTAAGCATCAGCGGGTGCGCCTTTGCCAGGGTCTTGAGCAAAAAATCACTGTTGCGTTGGCCATCCCTGGACACGTGTTTCGAGGTTGTTACCTCTCGTCAGCAGGGAATAGGCATATATGTAGAGGTGCTGCGTAGGCTGCCAAAAAATATCCTCAGGTCCGGTACCACTCGTGGCACGCAGGTGCGTAACCCGGGCTCGTCAGCCCCACCAGCTCAAGGGAGCTTGAATACAAAAGAAAGTCCAATTGGTCGCACACTGCTTGTCCTATCAGCGTGTTGCCCCAAAGCATTGTGGTCCATGAAGTAAGCATCAGCGGGTGCGCGTTGCCAGGGTCTTGAGCAAAAAATCACTGTTACGTTGGCCATCCCTGGACACGTGTTTCGAGGTTGTTACCTTTCGTCAGCAGGGAATAGGCATATATGTAGGGGTGCTGCACAGGCTGCCAAAAAATATCCTCAGGTCCGGTACCAATCGTGGCACGCAGGTGCATAACCCGGGCTCGTCAGCCCCACCAGCTCAAGGGAGCTTGAATACAAAAGAAAGTCCAATTGGTCGCACACTGCTTGTCCTATCAGCGTGTTGCCCCAAAGCAGTGTGCGACCAATTGGACTTTCTTTTATATTCAAGCTCCCTTGAGCTGGTGGGGCTGACGAGCCCGGGTTACGCACCTGCGTGCCACGAGTGGTACCGGACCTGAGGATATTTTTTGGCAGCCTACGCAGCACCCCTACATTTATGCCTATTCCCTGCTGACGAGAGGTAACAACCTCGAAACACGTGTCCAGGGATGGCCAACGCGACAGTGATTTTTTGCTCAAGACCCTGGCAGAGGCGCACCCGCTGATGCTTACTTCATGGACCACAATGCTTTGGGGAAACACGCTGATAGGACAAGCAGTGTGCGACCAATTGGACTTTCTTTTATATTCAAGCTCCCTTGAGCTGGTGGGGCTGACGAGCCCGGGTTACGCACCTGCGTGCCACGAGTGGTACCGGCCCTGAGGATATTTTTTGGCAGCCTACGCAGCACCCCTACATTTATGCCTATTCCCTGCTGGCGAGAGCTAACAACCTCGAAACACGTGTCCAGGGATGGCCAACGCAACAGTGATTTTTTGCTCAAGACCCTGGCAGAGGCGCACCCGCTGATGCTTACTTCATGGACCACAATGCTTTGGGGCAACACGCTGATAGGACAAGCCGTGTGCGACCAATTGGACTTTCTTTTATATTCAAGCTCCCTTGAGCTGGTGGGGCTGACGAGCCCAGGTTACGCACCTGCGTGCCACGAGTGGCACCGGACCTGAGGATATTTTTGGGCAGCCTACGCAGCACCCCTACATTTATGCCTATTCCCTGCTGACGAGAGGTAACAACCTCGAACCACGTGTCCAGGGATGGCCAACGCAACAGTGATTTTTTGCTCAAGACCCTGGCAGAGGCGCACCCGCTGATGCTTACTTCATTGACTACAATGCTTTGGGGCAACACGCTGATAGGACAAGCCGTGTGCGACCAATTGGACTTTCTTTTATATTCAAGCTCCCTTGAGCTGGTGGGGCTGACGAGCCCGGGTTACGCACCTGCGTGCCACGAGTGGTACCGGACCTGAGGATATTTTTTGGCAGGCTACGCAGCACCCCTACATTTATGCCTATTCCCTGCTGACGAGAGGTAACAACCTCGAAACACGTGTCCAGGGATGGCCAACGCGACAGTGATTTTTTGCTTAAGACCCTGGCAGAGGCGCACCCGCTGATGCTTACCTCATGGACCACAATGCTTTGGGGCAACACGCTGATAGGACAAGCAGTGTGCGACCAATTGGACTTTCTTTTATATTCAAGCTCCCTTGAGCTGGTGGGGCTGACGAGCCCGGGTTACGCACCTGCGTGCCACGAGTGGTACCGGACCTGAGGATATTTTTTGGCAGCCTACGCAGCACCCCTACATTTATGCCTATTCCCTGCTGACGAGAGGTAACAACCTCGAAACACGTGTCCAGGGATGGCCAACGCGACAGTGATTTTTTGCTCAAGACCCTGGCAGAGGCGCACCCGCTGATGCTTACTTCATGGACCACAATGCTTTGGGGCAACACGCTGATAGGACAAGCAGTGTGCGACCAATTGAACTTTCTTTTATATTCAAGCTCCCTTGAGCTGGTGGGGCTGACGAGCCCGGGTTACGCACCTGCGTGCCTGTCAGATTTCATCGCGCCTCAAGGAATCAACGGTTACCGCGGGGAACAGACTACAAGTCCCAGAAGGCTTAGCGGCTGAAAGGCGGAGCATAAATAGACGCCATTTCCTGGAGCCGGTGTCGGATATTCCGGTTCGTGTTTCTTTGGGCGTTCCTGTCGACCGTGCGGTGAGGTTTTGTCAGTGTTATTGATGTCCCACAGCACCCTTCTTGAGTGCTATGCCAGCGCTGTTTCTTCAGTCCTGTCCTCTGTTGGAGAGCCTTGTCTTCGGCTATTGCAGAGGACAGACAGTGTGAATTCCTGGTTCTGTTTGCGTGTCTCCGTTGGCGAGCCTTCTTGCTACGGCTATTGCGGAGAACACGCTGTGACTTCTCCCGTTTCCTCCGTTGGCGAGCCTTCTTGCTACGGCTATTGCGGAGGAAACTGTTGTATTGATTTGAGTTGCTAAGACCCTCTGTTGGACAGCCTTTTTGCATCGGCTATTGCAGAGGGTCTGCGTTATTTGATTTCTTGCCTGGGACGAAGGGAGTACTACACCTGAAAAGATCTTGGCTTCAGGTAACCTTTGTCTCCATTGTTTTTGGGTGACGTAACCCGTACTATAATTTGAGGGAGTTACTGTATGCGTATTTCGCAATCCATATCACCTGGTCTACGTTTCTTCAGGGCTCTGAAGTTCAAGGATTAGGGTACGTAGCGTTATTCTTCCCCCATATAGGTATTGAGTGCTTATAGGGTCTTAGGGGGGATGTCTTACAGTCATGTTTTTGTACTTACAGGGGAAGGCAAATACATGCTGATTTACGTAACCTCAGTATAGAGAGGCATCTTCTGAGTTCAGGCGTTCAGCATTCTCCATACAGGTATAGCATAGCCTAGTCGGATTGGTAGCTTGCTTCACAGAGTACTGTTATGAGCATTGACACCAATCCCTTGTTTGTTTATGTTTTCACAGCTCTCCCTCCCTGCAGTCCCCTTCCTTTCCTTCCTGTTTATTATTTTGCCCTCACCTGATCCTTCTCTAGCCCACGGCTATTACAGCATTCTGGGCTTGGATAGATCTGGAGGTGGCCTACTTGTACCACGAGCTGATCCTGAGGACGGAGAGGTTAACAGAATATCCGACCCAAGACATTTAGTCCTCCCGATCAGTTTGGGGTGATGGCTACTCTGGACGAGGTGATGGCAGCGTTAGTCGTGGTGCAATCTGAATTGATAGCATCCAGACAAGAAAGCACTGACTTACGGAACCGGTTGGATAACATCCAGAAAAACCCCTTTAGTGCTGGAGCTTCTGGGTCTGGAACAGCCAGTTCTGTAGTGGTGGAGATACCCCCTAACGTTCCGTTAGCACCTCCGGAACGATTCAATGGCGATGCAGGAGCAGTGCAAGTGTTTTTGACGCAAGTCATGATGCACTTCTCATGCAAACCCCGGTCCTTCCCTACCAATCAGTCAAAGGTGGCGTTTGTCATCTCGTATTTAGCAGGAGACGCGGCTCAATGGGCGGTTCCAATGGTTCAGAGAAATGACCCTATGTTACATGACTGGGACGCATTTCAAGCAGAATTTACCAAGGTATTCGATAGGAGAGCAGACACATATACGGCAGATAAAGAATTATTAGGCCTACGGCAAGGGAACCAAGACCTGGTAACATATTTGAATAAATTCAGACGTTTAGTTGCTGAAACTAAGTGGCCAGAAGCTAAACAAGCGTCAATATTTCATCAGGGTTTAACTGAAGAAATGCAAGACATAATCGCTCAAATCGACCCCCAACCGGCGTCGTGTGAGGATTTGATTAATTTGGTTTTAAGACTAGACCATAGGATGAAGAACCGTAAAGGAGGGGGGGGAGCAAAGAACCGACTAGTACCCTCATCCGTGGCGTTAAAGACCCCGGATAGTACGGTATCACAGGCCGCTGAACCTATGGATATAGGAGCGGTTCGTGCCGCCCTGACCGCCACAGAAAAAGAACAGAGGCGCAAATTGGGTCTTTGTCTTTATTGTGGCAAAAAAGGCCATTATGTTAGAGAATGCCCTGTCAAACCCAAGTTTTCCAAATTCCGCGTAAATAGGGGGGTGTCAGCGGCCACTGAGAAACCGGCGGAAAACTGAAGAGCTCTGGGGGTGTTGAAGGGGTTCCCTGGAGTCAGATTATGATCCCTTCCATGTTGAGTATGGTTGTAGGAGCACAACACTTATTCGTTAAAATAGTCTTGATGATAGGCATGATGGAGGTACATACACAGGCCATGGTGGATTCCGGGGCTACGGGATTCTTCATGGATGTGAAAGAAGCAGAAAGGTTGGGCATTCCTCTAATCCCCAAGGAAGACGGGACAGATGTGTTTGCGGTAGATGGGAGGAAACTGAACACAGGACCCATAAGTTATCAAACAGCCTTAACCGAGATGAGATTCGGTCGTCATAGAGAACAAGTGTCTTTCAGCATCATAGAGGCACCGCAGTACGGTGTGATATTAGGCATTCCCTGGCTGAAAAGACATAACCCTGACATCAATTGGGAAACTGGCAATGTGTCGATGACTTCTGCATATTGTGAAGAACAGTGTTTTCAATATGCACAATGTCCTTCGTTCGCTTTGGCTAGTGGGGGTGTTATAGCCACGGCCGCAGAAAAGGCAGTATCTCTCCCAGTGGCATATCAGGACTTTGAAGGGGTGTTTGACGAAGTAAGAGCTGAAGAATTGCCACCACACAGGCCATACGATTGCCAAATCGAGTTAGTTCCAGGGGCGGTGATTCCTAAGGGACGGCTGTATGCCCTGACAGAGCCAGAGAACGCTTATTTGAGAACCTACCTAGATAAACTGTTAGAATTAGGTTTCATACGTCCTTCAAGATCACCAGCAGCATCCCCTTTGTTTTTTATTCCTAAGGCTAACGGGGATCTGAGAGCCTGTGTAGACTTTCGAGCCCTCAACGCGGTAACGGTCAAGAACAGATACCCTTTGCCATTAATCCACGTATTACTGGAACAGGTGAAGAAAGCCAAGGTGTTCACCAAATTAGACCTAAAGGGAGCATATCATCTGGTGAGAATGCGGGCAGGGGACGAATGGAAGACAGCATTCCAGACCAGGTACGGGTTGTTCGAGTACCTGGTCATGCCCTTCGGGCTCTGCAATGCCCCTGCTGCATTCCAGTTTTTCCTAAACGACGTGTTAAGAGAAATATTGGACAGACATGTCATCGTATATATTGATGATATCCTCATCTATTCAGAATCCGAGGACATGCACATACAACATGTCAAGTCTGTTCTACGGATACTACAGAACAATCATCTTTATTGCAAATTGTCCAAATGTGACTTTCACGTCACTACCGTTGAGTTTCTGGGGGTTATGCTTACCCCTCAGGGACAGGAAATGGCGGAGAGGAAGGTTCAAGCAGTACGAGATTGGCCAAGTCCTCGAAACATCAAGGATGTCCAATGTTTCTTAGGATTTGCCAATTTCTACAGACGGTTTATTCCCCAGTTTTCGAAAGTGGTGGCTCCCATAACTAGGCTATTGAAAAAAGACCAAGGGTTCCTGTGGGATACGAGGGCTCAGGAGGCGTTTATCGCTTTAAAGGAAGCGTTTGTCACTGCTCCGATATTGACACACCCCAATACCGATGCCCCTTTCATAGTCGAAGCAGACGCTTCGGAGGTTGCTACTGGAGCCGTTCTTTCACAAAGAAACGAAACCACAGGACAATTGCATCCGGTGGCGTTTATGTCACATAAACTTACGGGGGCAGAACTGAACTATTGCATAGCCGAGAAAGAACTCTTAGCTATCAAGCAGGCGTTCACCGACTGGAGGCATTTCCTTATGGGGGCCAAGCACGTGGTGACGGTTTATACCGATCACCGCAATCTACAGTTTATGTCAGCAGCCAGACATTTGACCCCCAGACAGTTGAGGTGGATGCTTTTCTTTTCAGGATATAATTTCATCATCACATTCAGACCCGGGGCAGACAATCGAAAGGCGGACACCTTGTCTCGGCAATCATCGACAAGGGTTTCGGAGGACAGAGCAGAAACCTCGATAGTAGGCCCTGTCAAGGTGGTTTGTGGTATCCAACCTGATGCCTTTCTGCAGGGTATAAGATATGGGATTAGAACTGATCAGTGGAGGAGATGGCTGCAGTCACATCCTGAATGGCAACTACAACATGGCTTTCCAATCAACCAAGGACGGATGCTGCTACCCTCTGAATCCTTGCGGAAACAAATGTTTGAGTGGTGTCATGCTTCACCCAGTGCTGGACATGTTGGTTTGGATAAGACTGTGGATCTGATTCAGCGTAGGTGCTGGTGGCCTACACTTAAGGTCGATGTACGGAAATGGGTGAACGAGTGTGATGTTTGTGCTCGCGCTAAATCCGATCATCGTAGGCCTGCGGGACTATTGCAGCCCATGCCTACCCCTTCTACTCCCTGGGAACGTATTTCTTTGGATTTTGTGGTAGGGCTTCCAAAAGATCAGGGTTGCACCACAGTGTTGGTGGTCATTGATTTTCTAACGAAGTTGGGGCATTTCATTGCTTGTCCTCAGTTACCAACAGCAGGTCAATTGGCACAGCTTCTTCTGAGACATGTTGTTCGTCTGCACGGTTTACCTTCGGTCATAGTGTCGGATAGAGGGTCTCAGTTCACCGCCCAGTTTTGGAAGGCATGGTGCTCCTCTCTCCACATCAAGACAGCATTGTCCACGAGCTTCCATCCCCAGACCGATGGACAGACTGAACGGCTCAATCAGACATTGAAGCAATTCTTGCGGTGCTATGTTTCTCAGGAGAAAAAAGATTGGGTGGAGCACCTTTGGCTTGCGGAGGTGGCGTACAACAATGCGACTCACTCTGCCACAAGAGTATCACCGTTTTACTGCACGTATGGCCATCATCCCCGATTCCTCCCTTTTGTGCAGCCGTACAGGGAGGAGACAGTGCCCGAGGCCGCCAGAAGGGTCTCTCGACTCAAAAGAATATTGGAGCAGGTACAGAACTCCCTGAGAACGTCCAAGGCGGCTTATAAGAACACAGCTGACAAAAGACGACGTCCTGGTCCTTGGTATTGTGTGGGGGATTGGGTATGGCTGTCCACACGGAATATCAGGTTTCGTCACTACAGTGTGTTTAACCCCCGATATATTGGTCCCTTTCGTGTGGTGCAGCGTATCAATCCAGTGGCTGTGAAGTTGTTGCTACCTAGACATCTACGCCTCCATCCGGTTTTCCATGTGTCCCTTCTCAAACCTGCTGCTGCGGTGGTTCGACGCCTCCCTCCCCCGTTTACAGTTTCTGATGGTCTGGAATACGAGGTGGAGGGGATTCTGGACTCCAAGTGGCGGGGTCGGGGCCTTCAGTATCTGGTGGCCTGGAAGGGCTACGGTCCCGAGGAACACTCGTGGGAACCTGCTTCGGGTGTTCATGCGCCGCGTTTGGTGGCTGCTTATCATCGCCGTTTCCCTGAGCGCCCTGGTCCCTTTCGGCGCTCTAGGTGAAGGGGGGATGTACTGTCAGATTTCATCGCGCCTCAAGGAATCAACGGTTACCGCGGGGAACAGACTACAAGTCCCAGAAGGCTTAGCGGCTGAAAGGCGGAGCATAAATAGACGCCATTTCCTGGAGCCGGTGTCGGATATTCCGGTTCGTGTTTCTTTGGGCGTTCCTGTCGACCGTGCGGTGAGGTTTTGTCAGTGTTATTGATGTCCCACAGCACCCTTCTTGAGTGCTATGCCAGCGCTGTTTCTTCAGTCCTGTCCTCTGTTGGAGAGCCTTGTCTTCGGCTATTGCAGAGGACAGACAGTGTGAATTCCTGGTTCTGTTTGCGTGTCTCCGTTGGCGAGCCTTCTTGCTACGGCTATTGCGGAGAACACGCTGTGACTTCTCCCGTTTCCTCCGTTGGCGAGCCTTCTTGCTACGGCTATTGCGGAGGAAACTGTTGTATTGATTTGAGTTGCTAAGACCCTCTGTTGGACAGCCTTTTTGCATCGGCTATTGCAGAGGGTCTGCGTTATTTGATTTCTTGCCTGGGACGAAGGGAGTACTACACCTGAAAAGATCTTGGCTTCAGGTAACCTTTGTCTCCATTGTTTTTGGGTGACGTAACCCGTACTATAATTTGAGGGAGTTACTGTATGCGTATTTCGCAATCCATATCACCTGGTCTACGTTTCTTCAGGGCTCTGAAGTTCAAGGATTAGGGTACGTAGCGTTATTCTTCCCCCATATAGGTATTGAGTGCTTATAGGGTCTTAGGGGGGGATGTCTTACAGTCATGTTTTTGTACTTACAGGGGAAGGCAAATACATGCTGATTTACGTAACCTCAGTATAGAGAGGCATCTTCTGAGTTCAGGCGTTCAGCATTCTCCATACAGGTATAGCATAGCCTAGTCGGATTGGTAGCTTGCTTCACAGAGTACTGTTATGAGCATTGACACCAATCCCTTGTTTGTTTATGTTTTCACAGCTCTCCCTCCCTGCAGTCCCCTTCCTTTCCTTCCTGTTTATTATTTTGCCCTCACCTGATCCTTCTCTAGCCCACGGCTATTACAGCATTCTGGGCTTGGATAGATCTGGAGGTGGCCTACTTGCACCACGAGCTGATCCTGAGGACGGAGAGGTTAACAGTGCCACGAGTGGTACCGGACCTGAGGATATTTTTTGGCAGCCTACGCAGCACCCCTACATTTATGCCTATTCCCTGCTGACGAGAGGTAACAACCTCGAAACAGGTGTCCAGGGATGGCCAACGTGACAGTGATTTTTTGCTCAAGACCCTGGCAGAGGCGCACCCGCTGATGCTTACTTCATGGACCACAATGCTCTGGGGCAACACGCTGATAGGACAAGCAGTGTGCGACCAATTGGACTTTCTTTTATATTCAAGCTCCCTTGAGCTGGTGGGGCTGACGAGCCCGGGTTACGCACCTGCGTGCCACGAGTGGTACCGGACCTGAGGATATTTTTTGGCAGCCTACGCAGCACCCCTACATTTATGCCTATTCCCAGCTGACGAGAGGTAACAACCTCGAAACACGTGTCCAGGATTGGCCAACGCGACAGTGATTTTTTGCTCAAGACCCTGGCAGAGGCGCACCCGCTGATGCTTACTTCATGGACCACAATGGTTTGGGGCAACACGCTGATAGGACAAGCAGTGTGCGACCAATTGGACTTTCTTTTATATTCAAGCTCCCTTGAGCTGGTGGGGCTGACGAGCCCGGGTTACGCACCTGCGTGCCACGAGTGGTACCGGCCCTGAGGATATTTTTTGGCAGCCAACGCAGCACCCCTACATTTATGCCTATTCCCTGCTGGCGAGAGCTAACAACCTCGAAACACGTGTCCAGGGATGGCCAACGCAACAGTGATTTTTTGCTCAAGACCCTGGCAGAGGCGCACCCGCTGATGCTTACTTCATGGACCACAATGCTTTGGGGCAACACGCTGATAGGACAAGCCGTGTGCGACCAATTGGACTTTCTTTTATATTCAAGCTCCCTTGAGCTGGTGGGGCTGACGAGCCCGGGTTACGCACCTGCGTGCCACGAGTGGTACCGGACCTGAGGATATTTTTGGGCAGCCTACGCAGCACCCCTACATTTATGCCTATTCCCTGCTGACGAGAGGTAACAACCTCGAACCACGTGTCCAGGGATGGCCAACGCGACAGTGATTTTCTGCTCAAGACCCTGGCAGAGGCGCACCCGCTGATGCTTACTTCATGGACCACAATGCTTTGGGGCAACACGCTGATAGGACAAGCAGTGTGCGAACAATTGGACTTTCTTTTATATTCAAGCTCCCTTGAGCTGGTGGGGCTGACGAGCCCGGGTTACGCACCTGCGTGCCACGAGTGGTACCGGACCTGAGGATATTGTTTGCCAGCCTACGCAGCACCCCTACATTTATGCCTATTCCCTGCTGACGAGAGGTAACAACCTCGAAACACGTGTCCAGGGATGGCCAACGCGACAGTGATTTTTTGCTCAAGACCCTGGCAGAGGCGCACCCGCTGATGCTTACTTCATGGACCACAATGCTTTGGGGCAACACGCTGATAGGACAAGCAGTGTGCGACCAATTGGACTTTCTTTTATATTCAAGCTCCCTTGAGCTGGTGGGGCTGACGAGCCCGGGTTACGCACCTGCGTGCCACGAGTGGTACCGGACCTGAGGATATTTTTTGGCAGGCTACGCAGCACCCCTACATTTATGCCTATTCCCTGCTGACGAGAGGTAACAACCTCGAAACACGTGTCCAGGGATGGCCAACGCGACAGTGATTTTTTGCTTAAGACCCTGGCAGAGGCGCACCCGCTGATGCTTACTTCATGGACCACAATGCTTTGGGGCAACACGCTGATAGGACAAGCAGTGTGCGACCAATTGGACTTTCTTTTATATTCAAGCTCTCTTGAGCTGGTGGGGCTGACGAGCCCGGGTTACGCACCTGCGTGCCACGAGTGGTACCGGACCTGAGGATATTTTTTGGCAGCCTACGCAGCACCCCTACGTTTATGCCTATTCCCTGCTGACGAGAGGTCACAACCTCGAAACACGTGTCCAGGGATGGCCAACGCGACAGTGATTTTTTGCTCAAGACCTTGGCAGAGGCGCACCCGCTGATGCTTACTTCATGGACCACAATGCTTTGGGGCAACACGCTGATAGAACAAGCAGTGTGCGACCAATTGGACTTTCTTTTATATTCAAGCTCCCTTGAGCTGGTGGGGCTGACGAGCCCGGGTTACGCACCTGCGTGCCACGAGTGGTACCGGACCTGAGGATATTTTTTGGCAGCCTACGCAGCACCCCTACATTTATGCCTATTCCCTGCTGACGAGAGGTAACAACCTCGAAACACGTGTCCAGGGATGGCCAACGCGACAGTGATTTTTTGCTCAAGACCCTGGCAGAGGCGCACCCGCTGATGCTTACTTCATGGACCACAATGGTTTGGGGCAACACGCTGATAGGACAAGCAGTGTGCGACCAATTGGACTTTCTTTTATATTCAAGCTCCCTTGAGCTGGTGGGGCTGACGAGCCCGGGTTACGCACCTGCGTGCCACGAGTGGTACCGGCCCTGAGGATATTTTTGGGCAGCCAACGCAGCACCCCTACATTTATGCCTATTCCCTGCTGGCGAGAGCTAACAACCTCGAAACACGTGTCCAGGGATGGCCAACGCAACAGTGATTTTTTGCTCAAGACCCTGGCAGAGGCGCACCCACTGATGCTTACTTCATGGACCACAATGCTTTGGGGCAACACGCTGATAGGACAAGCCGTGTGCGACCAATTGGACTTTCTTTTATATTCAAGCTCCCTTGAGCTGGTGGGGCTGACGAGCCCGGGTTACGCACCTGCGTGCCACGAGTGGTACCGGACCTGAGGATATTTTTGGGCAGCCTACGCAGCACCCCTACATTTATGCCTATTCCCTGCTGACGAGAGGTAACAACCTCGAACCACGTGTCGAGGGATGGCCAACGCGACAGTGATTTTCTGCTCAAGACCCTGGCAGAGGCGCACCCGCTGATGCTTACTTCATGGACCACAATGCTTTGGGGCAACACGCTGATAGGACAAGCAGTGTGCGACCAATTGGACTTTCTTTTATATTCAAGCTCCCTTGAGCTGGTGGGGCTGACGAGCCCGGGTTACGCACCTGCGTGCCACGAGTGGTACCGGACCTGAGGATATTGTTTGCCAGCCTACGCAGCACCCCTACATTTATGCCTATTCCCTGCTGACGAGAGGTAACAACCTCGAAACACGTGTCCAGGGATGGCCAACGCGACAGTGATTTTTTGCTCAAGACCCTGGCAGAGGCGCACCCGCTGATGCTTACTTCATGGACCACAATGCTTTGGGGCAACACGCTGATAGGACAAGCAGTGTGCGACCAATTGGACTTTCTTTTATATTCAAGCTCCCTTGAGCTGGTGGGGCTGACGAGCCCGGGTTACGCACCTGCGTGCCACGAGTGGTACCGGACCTGAGGATATTTTTTGGCAGGCTACGCAGCACCCCTACATTTATGCCTATTCCCTGCTGACGAGAGGTAACAACCTCGAAACACGTGTCCAGGGATGGCCAACGCGACAGTGATTTTTTGCTTAAGACCCTGGCAGAGGCGCACCCGCTGATGCTTACTTCATGGACCACAATGCTTTGGGGCAACACGCTGATAGGACAAGCAGTGTGCGACCAATTGGACTTTCTTTTATATTCAAGCTCTCTTGAGCTGGTGGGGCTGACGAGCCCGGGTTACGCACCTGCGTGCCACGAGTGGTACCGGACCTGAGGATATTTTTTGGCAGCCTACGCAGCACCCCTACGTTTATGCCTATTCCCTGCTGACGAGAGGTCACAACCTCGAAACACGTGTCCAGGGATGGCCAACGCGACAGTGATTTTTTGCTCAAGACCCTGGCAGAGGCGCACCCGCTGGTGCTTACTTCATGGACCACAATGCTTTGGGGCAACACGCTGATAGGACAAGCAGTGTGCGACCAATTGGACTTTCTTTTATATTCAAGCTCCCTTGAGCTGGTGGGGCTGACAAGCCCGGGTTACGCACCTGCATGCCACGAGTGGTACCGTACCTGAGGATATTTTTTGGCAGCCTACGCAGCACCCCTACATTTATGCCTATTCCCTGCTGACGAGAGGTAACAACATCGAAACACGTGTCCAGGGATGGCCAACGCGACAGTGATTTTTTGCTCAAGACCCTGGTAGAGGCGCACCCGCTGATGCTTACTTCATGGACCACAATGCTTTGGGGCAACACGCTGATAGGACAAGCAGTGTGCGACCAATTGAACTTTCTTTTATATTCAAGCTCCCTTGAGCTGGTGGGGCTGACGAGCCCGGGTTACGCACCTGCGTGCCACGAGTGGTACCGGACCTGAGGATATTTTTGGGCAGCCTACGCAGCACCCCTACATTTATGCCTATTCCCTGCTGACGAGAGGTAACAACCTCCAAACAGGTGTCCAGGGATGGCCAACGCGACAGTGATTTTTTGCTCAAGACCCTGGCAGAGGCGCACCCGCTGATGCTTACTTCATGGACCACAATGCTTTGGGGCAACACGCTGATAGGACAAGCAGTGTGCGACCAATTGGACTTTCTTTTATATTCAAGCTCCCTTGAGCTGGTGGGGCTGACGAGCCCGGGTTACGCACCTGCGTGCCACGAGTGGTACCGGACCTGAGGATATTTTTTGGCAGCCTACGCAGCACCCCTACATTTATGCCTATTCCCTGCTGACGAGAGGTAACAACCTCGAAACACGTGTCCAGGGATGGCCAACGCGACAGTGATTTTTTGCTCAAGACCCTGGCAGAGGCGCACCCGCTGATGCTTACTTCATGGACCACAATGCTTTGTGGCAACACGCTGATAGGACAAGCAGTGTGCGACCAATTGGACTTTCTTTTATATTCAAGCTCCCTTGAGCTGGTGGGGCTGACGAGCCCGGGTTACGCACCTGCGTGCCACGAGTGGTACCGGACCTGAGGATATTTTTTGGCAGCCTACGCAGCACCCCTACATTTATGCCTATTCCCAGCTGACGAGAGGTAACAACCTCGAAACACGTGTCCAGGGATGGCCAACGCGACAGTGATTTTTTGCTCAAGACCCTGGCAGAGGCGCACCCGCTGATGCTTACTTCATGGACCACAATGCTTTGGGGCAACACGCTGATAGGACAAGCAGTGTGCAACCAATTGGACTTTCTTTTATATTCAAGCTCCCTTGAGCTGGTGGGGCTGACGAGCCCGGGTTACGCACCTGCGTGCCACGAGTGGTACCGGACCTGAGGATATTTTTTGGCAGCCTACGCAGCACCCCTACATTTATGCCTATTCCCTGCTGACGAGAGGTAACAACCTCGAAACACGTGTCCAGGGATGGCCAACGCGACAGTGATTTTTGCTCAAGACCCTGGCAGAGGCGCACCCGCTGATGCTTACTTCATGGACCACAATGCTTTGGGGCAACACGCTGATAGGACAAGCAGTGTGCGACCAATTGGACTTTCAACCCCGCAATAGCTGCCCGAACTTCTTTTTCTGTGAAGGGTCCACCTTCCGGGTCGTTCACTAGCGTGGAGTGGGGGGTACTCGGGGCCTCATCCTCTATAGCATATAATGACTGGAAGTGATTTTGCCATATGCTCGGGGCAATGTTAGGTTCAATTGCCGAGGGGAGGTCTTCTGATCCATTGTTAACTACCTGCCAGAATTTGCTAGAGTCTCTGATGGCTAGTGCATTGGAAAGTCTGAGTTATATATATATTTTGCAATTACTCTGTATTGGTATATAGTATATTCATACACACCACAGTTATTGTTCATGATACATTCAGCACAATGAAAATGTAGTATGCAGTATTCAAGGAATTAAATTTATTCCGTATTCGTACAGTACTTGTAGTTCAAACTGCATATCATTATTCATACATTAACTACAATACGTTCATTTAATTTCACAATCATTACACAATTGTTGCTCTCAGTGAAAATAGGAAGGAAGGGGGTGATAGGTGAGTGGGGGACGTGGTAAAGGTGGTGTGACAGTGTTACATCACATTTGAATAAAAAACGCCTTTACAATTGAGGTACTCGTAATGTTCCCAAAATACATCGCACATAGGATAGTGGAAAATGTGATCATTTGTTCCTATTGCGTGTAGGGTATGGCGTGGTCAACGTTTCGACCCCGGGAATGTAGAAGGGTTATTCTTCCCTCATGTGGGGGTCTTCATCATGACATAGTGGAGAGCCTAAAAAACAGGACATTGCCTATTATGAACTATAGTGGTGGGCTAGCATATGACATGTAGGCTAACCTTCACGTTACCTACATGGTGTGAGGCGGACGTCATGTCTGGCGTCTCATCTTGGGCTAGAATTAGCTCCTGTAGATTAGGAAATCTGAAATACATTTAAAAAAACGAAGGGGGGAGGAGTAAGGCCAGGGAAGCTGATCTCTTGGTGAGTCATGATGGAGAAACCAGTGTACATAAACTTACTTTGGTCCGGCGTCTTAAATGCGGAAAAAGGGAGTTCTTCTTGTGGTAGGCTTCAAAAGGTGCAGACCATCATTCTGGAAAGGTCATTAGACAGAGAACACGAATAAATCACTGTTCTGCTTATAATGGGTATATGAAACAGTTAGCGTAGTTGAAAAACAAACCCTGCTGCTCCTGAACTAGACTAGGCAACTAATGCAGCCGCAATGTGGCTGTCAGGTCTGGGGGAACGTCTCCTATTTAACGATGTCATGCACGTTTTCTTTAGGTAATAGAACAGATTTCACGAGTAGGTAGCTGTTCTACATACTGGGCCATACATGAAACCATGAAAAAGTACACAAATAAAAAACAGACTAAGAAGATTGTAGTTCCGCCAAAAGTCCCACAATTTTAAACTATACCGGGCGCTCATACCAGTCGTCCCGTATCATTGAGGTCAAAATTAACACGGAGTGAAACAGGTTACTTCCTCGGCTGTATAAACGTTCAGGTAGCCGTTCAATTGTCAGATACGGAGGGCAGGGGAGGGGAGCGTGAACATACCTTCTCT
This sequence comes from Lissotriton helveticus, assembly GCF_964261635.1. NCBI lineage: Eukaryota > Metazoa > Chordata > Amphibia > Caudata > Salamandridae > Lissotriton > Lissotriton helveticus. Next base: position 379,390,263 of record NC_136061.1, on the reverse strand, counting down.
CTTATCAAATTGCAGCGACCGGAGTGCATCGGCTTGTCTGTGATTGTGGCTCCTCGCGGTGCAGCCGCTGAATGCTGAAGTAAAAGGGGGCTCGGCGAGAGTAGCCAATCAGCTGCCTACAATTGGAAAGAACGAGACGGCTTACTCGCGTCCACGAGGGAGCGTCTAAAAAGAAAAAAAGGGGATTTGTCTCCGCACTAATCAAAGGGCTGATTCAATAGCGCGAGGGACCGTCTGTAAGTATAGATATTTCGGGATGAATACACTGGCCGAAGTCTGATAAACATACCTCCTGGGCTGTACTGACATCGTAGTGAGGGCAATGAGTGTCAAGGGTCACTGTTATACAGGAAAAACCATTGTTACATGCCTTCTACACATTAGGTAAATAATTGAACGTTATTTAGTCTACAAAGTAATCCTAATTGTTTGAATATATTCAGGCTTGATCAGATTGATCATATTTTTATCAAAAGGTCATAGAAAACTGGATATCATTAATTGTACGACATTAAATCTGTGTGAGGATGTAGACAATTCGAATAGTGGAATAACAGTATTATTACATATTAAATCGGATTATAGACCATCCCTTACACACTCATCTTATTTTCCCCACCTTGTTGGCTAGGTGGTCACTTCTAGTTGGGGAACCCCATTGGAGTACTACTGCAATGGTTCACCAAGAGTTCATTGTCAGTTTAGTGTCTATTCTGGGTCCAGACCTGCCATTTGCGCAAAGTTAGCGTCCAGCTCGTTCAGGCCTTTATGTATTGTGTTAAATTTGTACATCCATTTGCACTCTCTGATGTTAAGGATGTTGCTGAGATTGCCCCCTCGTGGTCCCAGGGTGATCTTTTCCAGGACCACCCATTTCATGGAGTCTGGAGTATGGGTCATTTCCATGTAATGTTCCACCACGGGTGCACCTGTTGTCTGGCAACGAATTCTGCTACAGTGTTGAAAGATCCTGTTCTTGATCTTTTGTCTCGTTTGACCTATATACATAAGGTCACAAGGGCAGATGATAGCATATATAACTCCAGTTGAGTTACAGTTGGTAAAGGATTTGAGGTCTACCGTTAAGTTGTTGCTGGTAACTTGCTTGGTCTCCCAGCATGTCGGACAGGCTTTGCATGCTGTACATCGAAAATGTCCTACCACTGCCGGTAAATTCCAGAGTCCTTGGATGGTTGGTGTCTGTGGTGTGTCCAGCAAGGAACACACGACGTGGTCTCTTATGCTTCTGGCCTTTTTAAAGGCATGCATCGGTAGTTCTGGGCTATCTATGATGTCTGCTACCAATCCCCAGTGCTTGTTTATTGCCTTCTTTATTTCATTGCTTTTATTGCAATATGTAGTCACACAAATCATTCGTTCTTGGGATAGCTGGCGTTCTTTAGGTGTCAGTAGGGTGCTCTGGTCCTGGAACCAGGCTCTCTTTCGTGATCGTTTAACCAATCTTTTTGGGTACCCTCTTTCAATCAGGCGACTAATTAGGTCATCAGATTCTCTGAAATAATCCTCTTTTAAGGAGCAATTTCTCCTAAGGCGAAGAAATTGCCCAAAGGGCAAGTTGTCCCGAAGTCCTCTAGTGTGATGGCTAGTGTATCTCAGCAAGCTGTTCCTTTCTGCCGGTTTCCTGTAGAGGGTGGTGTATAATTTTCCTTCTCTTTCTTTAATGGTGATGTCGAGGAAATCAATTGAATCTCTGCTCTTATGCATTGTGAATTTGATGTCATCTGACTGGTTGTTGAGCCATTCAAAGAAATCTTGCAACTCTTCATCTTCGCCATTCCAAATCATGAGGACGTCGTCTATGTACCTGACCCATGTAGCGATTTTCGGCTGGTGTGGATTCAGGTGGGATAGGATACAGTGTTGTTCATATTCTGACATGAACAGGATGGCCAGGTCTGGGGCGAAGGCTGCGCCCATGGCCACTCCTTTGCTCTGGATATAGAACTTATTTTGAAAAAAGAAGAAGTTCTTTGTCATTGCAACTTCTAGTAAGTCAACGATAAATTCTGTGGGCACCCCAGATGGTTGCTCCCTTCTTTCTAGAACCCTTTTCATTGCTTCCAAAGCAGGTATTTGTGGTATGCTAGTGTACAGGGAGACAATATCCATTGTAACTAAGATTTGGCTCTCTTTATTGAAGTCTGCATGATCAACCAAATTAATTACTTGCATGGTGTCCCTGGGTGGGACACCATGCAAGTAATTAATTTGGTTGATCATGCAGACTTCAATAAAGAGAGCCAAATCTTAGTTACAATGGATATTGTCTCCCTGTACACTAGCATACCACAAATACCTGCTTTGGAAGCAATGAAAAGGGTTCTAGAAAGAAGGGAGCAACCATCTGGGGTGCCCACAGAATTTATCGTTGACTTACTAGAAGTTGCAATGACAAAGAACTTCTTTTTTCAAAATAAGTTCTATATCCAGAGCAAAGGAGTGGCCATGGGCGCAGCCTTCGCCCCAGACCTGGCCATCCTGTTCATGTCAGAATATGAACAACACTGTATCCTATCCCACCTGAATCCACACCAGCCGAAAATCGCTACATGGGTCAGGTACATAGACGACGTCCTCATGATTTGGAATGGCGAAGATGAAGAGTTGCAAGATTTCTTTGAATGGCTCAACAACCAGTCAGATGACATCAAATTCACAATGCATAAGAGCAGAGATTCAATTGATTTCCTCGACATCACCATTAAAGAAAGAGAAGGAAAATTATACACCACCCTCTACAGGAAACCGGCAGAAAGGAACAGCTTGCTGAGATACACTAGCCATCACACTAGAGGACTTCGGGACAACTTGCCCTTTGGGCAATTTCTTCGCCTTAGGAGAAATTGCTCCTTAAAAGAGGATTATTTCAGAGAATCTGATGACCTAATTAGTCGCCTGATTGAAAGAGGGTACCCAAAAAGATTGGTTAAACGATCACGAAAGATGCAAAGCCTGTCCGACATGCTGGGAGACCAAGCAAGTTACCAGCAACAACTTAACGGTAGACCTCAAATCCTTTACCAACTGTAACTCAACTGGAGTTATATATGCTATCATCTGCCCTTGTGACCTTATGTATATAGGTCAAACGAGACAAAAGATCAAGAACAGGATCTTTCAACACTGTAGCAGAATTCGTTGCCAGACAACAGGTGCACCCCTGGTGGAACATTACATGGAAATGACCCATACTCCAGACTCCATGAAATGGGTGGTCCTGGAAAAGATCACCCTGGGACCACGAGGGGGCAATCTCAGCAACATCCTTAACATCAGAGAGTGCAAATGGATGTACAAATTTAACACAATACATAAAGGCCTGAACGAGCTGGACGCTAACTTTGCGCAAATGGCAGGTCTGGACCCAGAATAGACACTAAACTGACAATGAACTCTTGGTGAACCATTGCAGTAGTACTCCAATGGGGTTCCCCAACTAGAAGTGACCACCTAGCCAACAAGGTGGGGAAAATAAGATGAGTGTGTAAGGGATGGTCTATAATCCGATTTAATATGTAATAATACTGTTATTCCACTATTCGAATTGTCTACATCCTCACACAGATTTAATGTCGTACAGTTAATGATATCCAGTTTTCTATGACCTTTTGATAAAAATATGATCAATCTGATCAAGCCTGAATATATTCAAACAATTAGGATTACTTTGTAGACTAAATAACGTTCAATTATTTACCTAATGTGTAGAAGGCATGTAACAATGGTTTTTCCTGTATAACAGTGACCCTTGACACTCATTGCCCTCACTACGATGTCAGTACAGCCCAGGAGGTATGTTTATCAGACTTCGGCCAGTGTATTCATCCCGAAATATCTATAATACAGACGGTCCCTCGCGCTATTGAATCAGCCCTTTGATTAGTGCGGAGACAAATCCCCTTTTTTTCTTTTTAGACGCTCCCTCGTGGACGCGAGTAAGCCGTCTCGTTCTTTCCAATTGTAGGCAGCTGATTGGCTACTCTCGCCGAGCCCCCTTTTACTTCATCATTCAGCGGCTGCACCGCGAGGAGCCACAATCACGGACAAGCCAATGCACTCCGGTCGCTGCAATTTGATAAGAGAGAAGGTATGTTCACGCTCCCCTCCCCTGCCTTCCGTATCTGACAACTGAACGGCTACCTGAACGTTTATACAGCCGAGGAAGTAACCTGTTTCACTCCGTGTTAATTTTGACCTCAATGATACGGGACGACTGGTATGAGCGCCCGGTATAGTTTAAAATTGTGGGACTTTTGGCGGAACTACAATCTTCTTAGTCTGTTTTTTATTCGTGTACTTTTTCATGGTTTCATGTATGGCCCAGTATGTAGGAACAGCTACCTACTCGTGAAATCTGTTCTATTACCTAAAGAAAACGGGCATGACATCGTTAAATAGGAGACGTTCCCCCAGACCTGACAGCCACATTGCGGCTGCATTAGTTGCCTAGTCTAGTTCAGGAGCAGCAGGGTTTGTTTTTCAACTACGCTAACTGTTTCATATACCCATTATAAGCAGAACAGTGATTTATTCGTGTTCTCTGTCTAATGACCTTTCCAGAATGATGGTCTGCACCTTTTGAAGCCTACCACAAGAAGAACTCCCTTTTTCCGCATTTAAGACGCCGGACCAAAGTAAGTTAATGTACACTGGTTTCTCCATCATGACTCACCAAGAGATCAGCTTCCCTGGCCTTACTCCTCCCCCCTTCGTTTTTTTTAATGTATTTCAGATTTCCTAATCTACAGGAGCTAATTCTAGCCCAAGATGAGAGGCCAGACATGACGTCCGCTTCACACCATGTAGGTAACGTGAAGGTTAGCCTACATGTCATATGCTAGCCCACCACTATAGTTCATAATAGGCAATGTCCTGTTTTTTAGGCTCTCCACTATGTCCTGATGAAGACCCCCACATGAGGGAAGAATAACCCTTCTACATTCCCGGGGTCGAAACGTTGACCACGCCATACCCTACACGCAATAGGAACAAATGATCAAATTTTCCACTATCCTATGTGCGATGTATTTTGGAAACATTACGAGTACCTCAATTGTAAAGGCGTTTTTTATTCAAATGTGATGTAACACTGTCACACCACCTTTACCACGTCCCCCACTCACCTATCACCCCCTTCCTTCCTATTTTCACTGAGAGCAACAATTGTGTAATGATTGTGAAATTACATGAACGTATTGTAGTTAATGTATGAATAATGATATGCCGTTTGAACTACAAGTACTGTACGAATACGGAATAAATTTAATTCCTTGAATACTGCATACTACATTTTCATTGTGCTGAATGTATCATGAACAATAACTGTGGTGTGTATGAATATACTATATACCAATACAGAGTAATTACAAAATATATATATAACTCAGACCACCCAACTTTTATACCTTAATACCGACCCAGGTCCATGAGTTACGAGGGCACACCCCTTTATGACTCATAGTGCATTGGAAAGTTTCTCCCAGTGGTGCTGGTCCCATTCGGCCTTGGCATTTGCCAGCAATGTCTTGTATGCCTGTCTCCTAGTTTGAATCTCCTCCCTGCTTCTGCAGGCCTTTATTGCAAGCAGTAGTTCACGCTTGGAGTCCCGGCATGTGACGACATACCAGGTCTTCCTATGTGTTCCGCTATTACTACCGTGCCCCTTTACAAAAAGATCTAACTCCATGGTGTTTATTAGATCTCCATGGATCCGCCCTAGCAGGTCACTATTTTTCCCATCGCCAAATTCCTCGCCAATAGCGAATGCCTTTTCCAGCACTGGGGTAATTCTGGCATATAGCTTAGCTAACTTATCATCACTTGTGGCCAGTTTTCCCCACCTTACTCTCCTTCGGTTGTTCTCCAGGAGTAGCCCTGTCTTTGGACTTTGTTTGCCCCGTCCCATGTCCTCAATACCCGGTAGGGCATATTCGAGTTCCAGGACGTTGTGGTCACTATCCCGTCTATCAATTACCTTGAAGTCGATGATTCGTGACCAGGATGACAATTGGACAAGGATGTAATCTAATCTAGATTCGCTTCCAGCTTTGTTAAAGGTGCATTTACTTGGCATATCTGATTTGGTGCGCCCGTTACAGGCCCTTAGGCCTAGGTTTAGAGTGAGGGCTGTTATCTGAAGAGCGAGGGGAGTCCAAGCTCTTGGTGGTTGTGCCACCGTAGCCGGTATGAGCCATCTTGAATCCTCCTCTAGGGAGGGTCCATCAAGAAGGCCTGGCAGGGGTTCGTAATGCGAGTTTAGGTCGCCTCCAACTACGTAGTGGAACTCCCCTGAGATTTCGCTCAGGAAAGCTGCGAGTTCCTCGATGGTTTTTGATTCCCGTTGTATAGCTACGGGTCTTGAGTAGACGTTTATTATCGCCAATTTGATGGAATTTGGCCATTCTAAAAGGACAGCTAATATATCATCTGATTCTACAGTTAGAGTACTGGCATGACAGCCCAGGTGGGATGCTACCCAGATTGCCAGCCCTCCAGACGGCCGTCCCCGCCCCCCCATTTAGCTGGTTTAGAGAATACTGCAAACCCCTGGCATGTATTCTCCTCTCGCGCCCAGGTTTCCTGGAAGAGGCAGATACTTTTTGGATTAATAAAGGAAACCCACTCCTGGGAATCCATTTTACTACCCAGCCCTGCTACGTTCCAGGAGATCAGAGTCAGTGTTTGGGGTCTTGTGGGCGGGTGCCCTGTGTCAGGGTAGTTGTTCTCCTTTGTGCCAGAGTTTACCATTGGATGTTGTGACAGTTCCCCCTGACCTACCCATAAATTACTGTCAAAACCAGGTAAATCCGCTCTGGAGTGACCGAGATCTCGCCGGTATGCAGGTTCAGTAGGAGGAACTATTTGTTTTCCGGGGCTTGTTGGGGGAAGGTGGTTCTATCCTCACTATCAGCTATTAAATGGGAATGGTGCCAATCCCTACCTTCAGACTCGGGCTGTCAATCAATCATTTCAAGGGTGCTGTACCTATTGTGAGTAGGAAGGTAGGCTGGCTGCTGGATTCTATAGGGCCCAGGGACTCCTCTCATTGTTCCCCACCATCCGCCCCTCCTCCTAGCACTAGTTTCCCATCCTTCATCGTCGACCGTATGGAGGTAAATACTCAGGGGCCATACTCCTGTATTGGTGGGGTTCCCTCCACTCTCTGCGGTTACTCTCCCATTCTCCCAAACTTCCCTGGTAGTACCCCCATTTCTGATCTTCTGATGTGTGCATACTCGATGGGTAGAAGAATGAGAGAGGGAGGGTCTGGATGTAACCAAGACACAGTCGCCTCTAATTGTTTTTCTCATATATCCCACCCAGGTAGCCCGTCTTACCATAAGAACGTCGCTGACAGTACCTTGTGGAAGAGGTCTGTGTATAGACAACCAGCTGATGACTTTATTTTTAAGGGTGAGGGTCGATTCTATAGCCATGGGTTTTAGCTCGGGGACGCCTGCTAAGATTACTGTGTAGGCGGACGCCTCTGGTGGTAAATTCACAGGCTTGGATTTCCGGGCGATATTTTGCACGTTATCTGGGGGTTTCAATTCGCTCTGTTGATTCACCGGGAATGTGGCAGTGTCTTTGGGATGTGTGATTGTATTTGGAGGTGGAAGCGGTGGAGCCTGGGTTTTTGTGGGAGGGATATTTGTATTAGCGTTAGCCAGGGGTTGAGGAATCTTATTTTGGTTGGGTTTGAATTGTGTGTTTTGAGAAGTGGCTGGGCCATTTTTCTTCGTCGTTTTTATTTGCTCAGTGCCCTTTTTAATCTTAGCATCCTGCCCCCCTTTGGCTCCCTTGGTATCTAATTTCAGGTAGTCAGCTAGCTGGATTGTGGATTTTTCAATATTGACCAACCTAGCTTCGATCTTTATCAGGTGGGCCTCAAGGGGGATTAGAAGAGACCTGAAGAGTGTACCTATATCTGCCAATGTTATAGCGTCGCTAGGGGATTCCATTGTAATGTTATTAGAGCGAGATGATGTATCTGTAGGTGCGGAAGCTATCGGTGGGGCCACTACGCTATCCTTAAGTGAGTGGGCAGAGCTGGTGTCGACGACCCTGGCTTCGTCCCTTGCGGGATTAACTTTAGGGGTTTTTGGCTTTCTCCCTCCCTTGTTTTGCCCCCCTTTCTTCCTTTTTTGAATTGCTCCTTCCCTGGCTCCCTTTGTGAGGTCAGAAGCATTCTCACTAATGGTAGTTATATCTGAGTGCGGACCGGGGGATAAAAGTGGGGTTTGTGGTATTTGGCCTGCCGGTAGGGTCATTAGGCTCATGTCCTCGAGATCACTTGAGGCCTCCATTGTGAAGTCTGGATTGGTGGGTGATTGGCGAACCCCCGAAGCCCCATATCCAGAAATATTGGCTTCTAGCCTTCCATCCGGAGGAGTCTTTGCTAGAGCCATTGGGCCCATTGATGATCTCCTTACCCAGTCAATTTCCTGCGAGATGCGTCTCTCAAGTACAGCAATATCCTGCTTTGACAAAATAATTATCAATGGTACCTTTGGCAACACCCGCAGCTGCCAATGTAGATTTGCTCCTTGTTTCCCTGGTGCACATTTCGAGGTCTGAGTGGTCCGTACCTTGGGGGGGATGGAGATGTCCGACCAGGGGGAATAGCCCGGTCCTGGTCTCTCCCGTCCTCGAACGGCCTCAAACGGCCCGCCCTTTGCCCGGGCTTAGTCCCGGGCTGAGTCCCGCGCGCGTCCCGCGTGCGTGGGAATAGAATGGCCTTTAAGAGGGAGTTGGGGGCGGGAAGAGACACCAGGTGCGCTATGATGGTGGAGCGTTGTGCACCCTGGGTCTCGCAGTCCCGGCCCCGTCAGCAGCGGTCAAATCCCAGTGTGTAGGTGGTCCTCCGTCGTCAGGCACGGCAATCCGGGGAAAAGAAAAGAGACAGGAACCCAGCAGCAGCTTCCGCAGTCCAAGGCTGCGAGCAGCTCCCGCGGAGCGGGGGCCGCGAGCCTTATCAAGCTGATTGGGAGCTGGGGGCGGGAAGAGACACCAGGTGCGCTATGATGGTGGAGCGCTGTGCACCCTGGGTCTCGCAGTCCCGGCCCCGTCAGCAGCGGTCAAATCCCAGTGTGTAGGTGGTCCTCTGTCGTCAGGCACGGCAATCCGGGGAACAGAAAAGAGACAGGAACCCAGCAACAGCTTCCGCAGTCCAAGGCACTTATTCAGTAAAGGTTAATTAGGATTTCAACTGGGACATTGTACAGAGACAGTCATTTGTTTGCTTCAACTTGTCCGTGTCCTATGATATAATAGATCACTCTGTTCTTCTGGAAAGGGAGAACTTTTCTCTATGGATTTTAGGGACAAAGCTTGGCCGTAATCAGCTTTAGACTGGGTTTAGTGATTAAGATAATTATTCCATGGTGAGGGAGCTTTGTTTTTGCGCTGCCACAAGATTCTGCCATTTAGCCAGCGCTTTTTAAAGGGTACATGGCTGACTTTCAACTGGACTGGAGGTGTGGCGCCGCGGCCAGGGCGACTGACGCTGGAATCTGGGGACCACGGTTCGATCTCCGGCTCCGGCGGCAGGTTAGCCCAGCACCATGTGACTCTGGGCAATAGCTCGCTTAATCTTCCCGACGGCCCCCAGCGCCTAGAGACCCTTACGGGTGATTGTGCGCTTTACAAATGTGGACTTTACTTTACTTTAGCACTAAATAGATGACACCCAAATAAGGGCTCATCTGAAGGAAGGTAGTTGCCAGTCTCTGTTCCCTCATTCCTACTGGCTCACAGGGATTGTGGCCTCTCGGTGGCAACAATTAATCATGGAATCATGGCCTTTATCCAAGAGCCTTCATCAGCACCCGCACCAAGCACAGAATTAGCTGTTATCTTGCACATGCCTCCTTCTCAGTAAACAGAATATAGCAAATGCCTTTAAGAAAACTCTGATCACTTGAGCATGCTTGAGTATCAGTACACTTAAAAAGCAGCATAGCTCCAACTATCAGTGTTCCACAGCGTTTTGTTGCAGTACAGAACCTCTCCAGCTCATCTAAGCATCCTCAATTGTCCTTCTGCTCATCACTGCTCCACATTTTTCTCCTTGCCTACCCCTAGCGTGTACTCTTCCACTCTTGTAGATTTCCTAGTCTTTCAGTTCCAAACGGTCCTCTTTGCCTTTTCAGTGCCATTATGCTACTTTTCTACTTGCCTACTATGTTTAGCTCGCGTCAGACAGATATCTTTATTTCCAGGTATTTTCAGATCAGAATTTCAACTAGCAGTGCGTCACTCCAGACTTCTAGTTTCTTTGCTATCACTGCCTAGTCTACAGCTTTTCAAGTCTACTGCTGATTACCATTTCACTCCAGAACCATTTGTAATGGCAAGTTTGAAGACGCAGTCTTAAAAGGCAGAAATTAGACTGCCATCATCCTGAGGCTTGGTGCTTCCTCTTGTAAATCAGGAGGCATGCACAATCTTAGAGTAAGGGTTGTTGTATTCCATCCTCTCATGTCTGACAATAGAGAGAAAGCAAATAACAGCTTCTTGTTGAGATGAGAGTAAGTAAACCAACTTTCAGTTGCGGAAAAAAAAGAAATATCACAAAATGGAGTGGCTATTTTATCGTAATCTCTGTTTTCTTCGCCGGAGTTCCTTTTGGCAGATCATCAACCATCTCTACTGTTAGGATCCTAGAAGTCTATATTGACCATCAACTCTCTTTAGTTCCCAGAATTAGAACAGAAGTGAAAAGTTTAGTCCAGACTGACCCGAAATCTTGTTCCATTCTTGGGCTCAACGAAAAGAGCTGCATTTATGAGGGTTAACATTTTATTTTGTAGGACCTATGATAATGTCTTTCATGTCAAGATAACTGCTGGACAGATTAACATGTTCCAGATGCCTCATGAGTAAGCTATGTGATTGATTTACGGAGTGTACAAACCACATTATATTGTGCTCAACAGAATTAAAAATACTATGTCCGGCCCATAGAGCTACTTATTACAAAGGCGATTTGTGCCTTAAAAGTAATTAGAAGATGCTGCCCCAGAAGCCATTTGCGATATTCAGCTCCAATGAGACCTATCTCTCTGAGATACTGTAAAAGTCATACCAATGGAGCCTTTTTTGCCATCCGCGTGGTTTCCCTATGTTACATAATGCCTTCGGAAAACTAGGTAACTGAGAAACTGTTTAAAACCAGCCATTTCTAGAAAATGTATAGCTAAGGATGAGTTACTGCTCTACCGGGAAATGCTGTTCTTTGTACAGTGGCCAACACTCTACATACATACACATTCTCCATAATAGAACACCAGAATGTTAATATATATTTGTAATAGGATATGCTCACTTTTCTCCTTTGTGTTGTACTCCTCTGCAAGCTTCCTCTTCCTGTAGCTATTCTACCCATCTGTATATTCTCCTACTAATATTTTACCTCATGTGGCCTTCTCTTTTTACTCTCTCTTTCACATCTTCCCTGTCCTATGGTTCTCCACTCCCTTTCTTTGTCTTTTATCTCACCCCTCTCCTCTGCCCTCTCTTCCATGTTTTTTTGTCATCTCCCCTCCACTGGGTTGTTTGTCTATTCTCCCTTCCATATTACTCTAATTCTATGGCAGCTGTCACGCGTCTATTTCTTGCTCACACCTGTCTCTTCTTTTGTATGTTTCTTTCTCACCTCTACCTCCTTTCCACCTCTCTCTGTAACCAGTTGTTGTCTTCCAGGGGATCCTCATCAATAGTCATAAGCATTAGAATATTCCCGCCCATGCAACTCCCTGAAAGCATAGAAAGCTCCCAGGCTGCATTGCAAACACACTGTCTAAAAAGACTGAAAAGCTAACCTGTAGCTGTATACAAAAAACTGACACCGTGCCTTTAAGGCACCCATGACCCCCGGTATCCCATCATGCCTCAGGGGTGACAGTTAGATCAGTTGTTCTTTCCGGCTCCTTCAGGAAGGATCCTGGTAACACAGCTCCACTAATTTCTGTTTTTCTGACAGAAAATTACTTCATCTTAACAACTTTTTCTACTTACTTTGACATTTTACAACTAGTCAAGTAAGGAACTATCTTTTTTAGTCAGTTTAGTGAGCATTTTCAGCTGAGAATGCCTTCACTCTTTGACAAATGTCCTTCTGTGGCAACAAGAAAGCAAAATCAGACAACCACGACGTTGGTATACTATGTCTGCCTGAAGAACATGATCCAGGCACCTGTCCTCACTGAGAGCACCTGTCAGGAAGAACTCTCAAAGACAGGGAGAGAATTCACATTTATGGCCTGGCTCACAGGTCATCCAGAGGAAGGTCTCCGGTGAAGAAGGGTTCCAAGAAGGCTAGAACATCTTCAAAAGAGAAGCCTTCACATCCTTCAGCTTCAGCGTCAGGCTTGGCGCTGAGGAAAGAGCCACCGGTGGGTCATTTATCTTCAAAACTACCGTCGACGGCGGGCTCGCCATCGAAAAGAAGACCAGGTACGTCGACGACGTCGAATAATCCAGCTCCGTCGTCGAAATCCCCTCCGCCCCCGTCAACCGGGCGACGATCGGCGTCAAGAAATGTGACTCCGCCGCCGTCAACCGGGCGACGGTCGGCGTCGAGATCCAAGGCCCCTCCGTCGATGGAGGTCACTCCTCCGCCGTCGTCATCCAGGCGACGACCGGCGTCGAGAAATGTGACCCCTCCGTCGTCGTCTAAGAAACGACGTTCGGCGTCGAGGACCAAGACCTCTTTGCCGTCGAAAACAAAACATCGATCGGCGTAGAGGGCGCAGTCTCCATTGATTTTTCGTCGACGTTCGGCGTCGAGGGTAACCAATACCCCTCCGCCGTTGTCGCACAGACATTCGACGTCGAGAGAGAGGGCTCCGTCGACGGCTGGTCATCACCGTCTGACGTCGAGAGAGAGGGCTCCGTCGACGGCTGGTCATCACCGTCCGACGTCGAGAGAGAGGGCTCCGTCGAAGGCTGGTCATCGCCGTTCGACGTCGAGAGAGAGAGCTCCGTCGACGGCTGGTCATCGTCGTTCAACGTCGAGAGAGAGGGCTCCGTTGACGGCAGGTCATCGCCGTTCGACGTCGAGAGACTGTAAATCCTCGCATCGATCGCCGTCGAGGCATTCGAAGTCGAGATTGATGGACCCGCCGACTCCCCGGGGGCATTCGGCGTCGAGAAAAAGACATACGACGCCAGAACGCTCGACGTCGAGACATTCAGAAAGAGCTCGATCGTCGTCAAGGAACTCTGTGATCATGGTTACGGAGTCAGCTTCTCGTCATTCCACTTCACAGTCTTCTGGCTCCTCAACAACATCCTCAAGATCCAGAAGTCCTGTCCTCGGATCTCCTGTGCGTCAGCCAGATCTTTCGGCGGCAGAGGCCAGACTGTCACCCAGATGGTACAAGTCATTGGACCATTGGCAAGAGTCAGAGGCTACCAAACGTATGCACGAGTATGTCAGTCCGCAGCACAGATCTCCTCTCCAGAGACTGGTGGATGAAGTGGGCATGCGTAGTCCTCCCAGGCGCCAAGCAGACAAATCGCCTGAGAAAAGACCAACCAGATCTCACTCTCCCAGAAGGGAAGATCCGATTAGATCTCGATCTTCCAGAAGAGATGATCCGCCCAGAAGAGAAGACCCGGTCAGATCTCGCTCTCCTAGAAGGGAAGAGCACCCTAGAAGATCACGTGAGAGGAGGTACGGTGCTCACCGTAGACGTCGAAGAACTCCTTCTACTCCATCTACCTCTTCTACCAGGTCTTCCAAGAGGGATTACTCTCCCACGCTGACGGATAGTCCTACTTCCAGATCCTCTCCAGTGGATGACATCAGCACTTCTCTAGATGTCCTACAAAGAGGAGCTCAGAAGCTGAGCATTGAAATGTCTGTCCCCCAGGTTACTAAGACAGTAATTTTTGAGACTTTGCACAAAAAATCTATCTCTCGTCCACTGCTGCCTTTAGTCCTGGGGATTATGGACCCAGTCAAGGACGTTTTCCTAACTCCAGCAACCATCAGAGCGGTGCCAGTCCGCATACAGAAGAAATACAAACCAGCTTCTTCGGACCCAGTTTTTGTAAAATCTGACCCTCCAGCAGACTCTGTGATAGTGGCAGCGGCAAGGAAGACGCATGCAGTTACTGCTTCCTCTTCAGTCCCACCAGATAAGGACAGTAAATCACAGGACTCGTGGGGTCGCAAGGTTTGCAATTCAGCTGCCTCCACGCTGAAGGTCTCCAGTGCGGCCGCACAGCTGGGTAGATACGACAGAGCCTTGTGGGACTCCATGGAAAGGTTCAAGTCCAAGCTGCCAAAGGAGGACCAGAAGGACTTCAAAGAAACTATGACAGAAGGATATCTGGTGGCGAATCAGTTGATAAGCACAGCAGCGGACGGTGCAGTGCTTGCGGCACATTCCTACTCACATGGGGTTTGTGCCAGGAGGTCATCTTGGTTGCGCCTCACAGGGCTGAAGCCAGATGCTCAGCATCGCATCCTTAATCTTCCTTTTTCGGGTTCCTCTCTCTTCGGAGAACATGCTGACGAAGAGATGACTCGTATGAAGACAGAGCTGGATACGGTAAAAGCGGTGGGTTTGGAGAAGAAAAAAGAATTCAAACGCCGCTTTAAGACCAACAAGGGGAGAGGGGCTCAACAGAGGGTTCAAACCCCTCAGTGGTCCCAAAATAAGAACCAGGGAAAATCCCAGTTTCGAGGCAAATACAACAGGGGTAGAGGAGGTCACCAGCAGTCCTCTACCACCACGAGAGGAGGAAAGGCCTGAGCAGTGGCTTCCTCTGGTGCCGTTGCCCACTCCAGTGGGAGGAAGTGCTTCACAACACCTGGCAGAGTGGGTCAGCATCACAAAGGATCAGTGGGTGCTGAATATACTGCGCAATGGATACAGGCTACATTTCCGTGCGCTTCCGAAGAACATTCCTCCAAAGAACTCTTGCCCTCACCAGCTAAGCTTGCTCCGAAGAGAGGTGAAAGTTCTGCTACAATAAAGAGCTATAGAGGAAGTTCCTCCCTCTCAAAGAGGAAAGGGAGTCTACTCCAGGTACTTTCTTGTCCCTAAAAAAGATCAGGAGGACAAGTTCAGACCCATACTCGATCTGCGTCTCCTAAACAAAGTCATTGTCAGAGAAAAGTTCCGCATGTTAGCTCTTCACCAAATATGCCCACATCTTCAAGCCGGAGATTGGATGTGTTCGGTGGATCTGCAAGATGCATACTTTCACATTCTGATTGCACTGCAGCATCTCAAGTACTTGAGGTTTGTTGTAGGACACAAACACTACCAGTACAAGGTGCTACTATTCGGTCTCAAGTCCGCACCACGAGCCTTCACCAAATGCATGGCAGTGGTGGCGGCTTTTCTTCACAAGAAGGGTCTCTTCATCTACCCATACCTGGACGACTGGCTCCTAAAGGGCCCGTCTCCGGTACAGGTAACACACGATCTGCAACTTTGCCTACACCAGTTGCACAGGCTTGGTCTCCATGTAAACCTGGAGAAGTCAGTCCAGTGGCCGACACAGTCCATCCACTACCTAGGCTCAGTTCTGGACACAAAATTGGGAAAAGCGTTTCCTTCGGAGGAAAGACTTTTTTCCATGAGGCAGAAGTGTGGGATTCTATTAGAGTCTCGGCTTCCAACAGTCCGGCAGGTAGCCTCCCTGCTGGGTTCCATGGCGTCCTGCATTTTTCTCATCCCGAACGCCAGGCTAAGAATACGGCCTCTACAACAGGCTCTCGAAGACCAGTGGGACCAGGCGACAGGGCGTTGGGAAGATCGTATCACTCTTTCCCAAGCAGCGAAGGATGCCATCAAATGGTGGACTCGGACGATGAATGTCCTAGTGGGAGTGCCTTTTCACCACCCTCTACCAACCCAGTCTATAGTGACAGATGCCTCTCTGCAAGGCTGGGGAGCACACATGGGTCACCTTCAGATTCAAGGACAGTGGTCTGCGCAGGAGCGGACTTACCACATCAACATGCTGGAACTCAGAGCGGTGTTTCTAGCTCTCAAAGCCTTTCTTCCAGCGATCGAGTCCAACTCAGTCTTAGTTCAGACGGACAATACAACCACCATGTTCTATCTGAACAAACAAGGAGGCACGTGATCACGCCCTCTCTCCCGGGAGGCTCAAACCATCTGGCACTGGCATCTCTCTCGAAACCTCTCAGTGGTGGCGGTGCACCTTCCAGGCGAGTTAAACATCAAAGCAGACGCACTCAGCAGGTACTTCGAAGATCAGCCAGACTGGGTGCTAAACGACGAAGTGGTAAAAGAGCTTTTTCGTTGCTGGGGTCGTCCAGCCATAGACTTGTTCGCGGACGAAGAAAACTCAAAATGCCACGCCTTCGCATCCAGATTCCACTGGCCAGGGATGCAGGGGAATGCTCTCCTGATGGATTGGTCGGAAATGTTTGCTTACGCGTTTCCTCCTCTACCTTTGATCCCGAAGGTAGTTTCCAAGCTCCTCAGGTCAGACATGAAGATGATCTTGATAGCTCCGGATTGGCCACGACAGACAGACGTCTTCCTTGCAGACCGGACCTGTTGAGCAAGATGAACGGGAGGATACTACATCCCAACCTCTCATCACTGAACCTGACAGCATGGCACCTGAGGTCCTGCAATATGGGCATCTGAACCTACCTCCAGAATGTGTGCACATTTTAAAGGAGGCTAAGAGACCTTCCACGAGAGCGTGTTATGTGTTCAAGTGGAAAAGGTTTTACATATGGTGCAGGGATCATCACCTAGATCCGACTAAAGGGCAGGAGGAGGTAATCCTGCCATACCTCCTTTCCTTGGCAACTTCTGGTTTGAAATAAGCTTCCATTAGAGTGCATTTGTCAGCCATAGTAGCGTACAGGAAATCACCTACTCAGATTTCTTTCTTTCAGGTTCCGGTGGTTAAGGACTTCCTCCAGGGTTTGAAAAAAGTGTATCCCCCTGTGCGAAATCCTTCTCCTCCTTGGGAATTGAACCTGGTTCTATCCAGGTTAATGTCACCTCCTTTCGAGCCCATCCACAAGGCCTCTTTGCAACATCTCTCTTGGAAGCTGCTTTTTTGGTGGCGATTACCTCAGCACGCAGAGTAAGCGAGATACAAGCGCTCTGTGTGAAGGAACCATATACTGTTTTCCACCACAATAGAGTAGCCCTGAGGGCTCATCCATCTTTCTTGCCTAAGGTGGTTTCTGATTTTCATATAAATCAGTCCATTTCCCTCCCTTCGTTTTTTCCAAATCCTACGACCCAGGCCGAGCGGTCACTGCACTCCTTGGATCTTAAGAGAGTGCTCAAGTTCTCTTTGGAAAAGACTAAAGGGATCAGGAAAACGGATCAGCTGTTTGTGAACTATGGTTCAATGAGAACGGGTTTTCCAGCGGCCAAGAGGTTCATCTCCAGATGGATTGTCTCTGGCATTAAATTGGCCTATCAGCTTGCAGGCAAGCCTTTATTGGTATCATCCAAAGCACATTCTACCAGAGGAAAAGCGGCCACAGTGGCTTTCTTGCATGACATTCCAATGTCAGAAATATGCAAAGCTGCAACCTCGAAATCAGTTCATACATTTACGAGGCATTACTGTCTCGAATCTGATTCCAGGGCCGATACTCAAGTAGGGCAAGCCTCCTTGAGAAATTTGTTTGGGTAGCCTATAGCCTGCTCAGGCTTGTTGATGAGATTACTGTCTTATCATTCCTTTGCCCGCAGGGAAGAAGAGAGGCTCGCTATTCTATTCTAATGGTTATGACTATTGATGAGGATCCCCTGGAAGAGATGGATTAGTTACTTACCTGTAATCCTAGTTCTCTTCCAGGGGTATCCTCATCAAAGTCATAAGCAACCCTCCCGCCTCCCCGGGCAAAGGATGTTCTTTAATAAGGAGATATTGTTAACCTATTTGTTACTTGGTTTTTTCAGTCTCCGAAAAGAACAACTGACCTAACTGTCACCCCTGAGACATGATGGGATACCGGGGGTCATGGGTGCCTTAAAGGCACGGTGTCAGTTTTTTGTATACAGCTACAGGTTAGCTTTTCAGTCTTTTTAGACTGTGTGTTTGCAATGCAGCCTGGGAGCTTTCTATGCTTTCAGGGAGTTATAAGAATTTCTACTGATGCCTAAGCATTAAAACAGTTTCTAAACAATCTTTGGTGTTGTTTCTCATGTTTCTAATGCATATTATTGATGTATGGTGGAAATTCTTCACAGCATATTTCAGCTCTGATGTGATTTGGCTGCTACTGCATGTTTTTATATATATATATATGTATATATATATATATATATATATATATATATATATGAGTATATATATGTGGGGCACATATAATACAGTGTTTCCGGGGTCCCGCACATGTATTCTAATGCTTATGACTTTTATGAGGATACCCCTGGAAAAGAACTAGGATTACAGGTAAGTAACTAATCCTTCATTACCTCACACTAATTTTTGCACTTCTCTCTCTCTCTTTCTCCCTCTCACTTGTGCCTTTTAAGTGCCGGCTTTTTCTTGTTTGCCATTCTCCTTCCATGCGTTGTCTTTCGCCTCTCTTACCCTGGGCTCTGCAGGTGTTTCCTTCCTGACTGACATAAAGAGACATGAAGGCGCGTTTACCCGGGGGCCCCCTCTGCCAACATTGTTTCATTTTGCACGTTTGTTATGTGTTTCACTGTGCTAGGATATCCCATCCCATACAGAAGTTTTCAGCCGGGCAGCAGCTGCTGTGTTTTTTCCTGAAGCCTTTGCGAGAAGGCTTTGAAAGTGGATGGGGGCCCCCTCCAGAGTAAAGGCACAAGGGGGCCCCTCGCACGGCGGGGGCTGCGGGGCCTGTGTTACGGCCCTGGACGCCCACATGGGAAAATTTAAATAAATAAATAATATTTCTTCTTGTGGTCGTCTCTTGAAATCTCTCCCCCACCCCCCCGCCGGCCCCATCGCTCCTACCTGCAGTGGCCACAGCCACCGATGACTGCTTGGCATCCTTTTAAAACAGCAATTTGATAATTCTCCTTGTCAGCTAGAAGTCCTTAGGTTCCTCAAAATCTGAACTATCCACTTGGGCCTATGCTTTTTGTAAACTGTACAGAAAAAAGAACATTTGCCTTGGTTTTCTTCTAATACTTCACATGAAGAGCATTTCCAATCTTGCTCCCGACTGCAGGCACTAGTAAAGTCACGCAAAGGGAGGGTACCATGAATAAATTGTAGATAAGGTTTCCTGCCTAAAACTGGCTGAATCTCGTCGAGGAATAGCTCTGTACTATAGACGTTTTTGATCTCAATAAATCTCTCAGTGAGAGAGCCCAAGGTTACACCCGTCAATATAGAATAACATTGAACCCCCTAAAGCTGTCCACAGGTTTCCTCCTAGTTATTACCAATGCCAGGGTCACGCCATTATGATGCTACTCCAATACTCTTCGGGTGTCCCTGATGTAGGACATCTAGGGTAAGCTTTTTGACGGAGGTATTTTCTATAGTTCCTCCAGGGCAAGTCTATATGATATCAGCTCTGGGGTATCACAGATTCTCCTCCAAAAGAGGAGAGGTCTTGAGCCAATTCCCTCTGTGGTAGGCCTCAATCCTAAATCTAGGCGAAGCAGAATTAGGGTAGTGCTAGGGGAAAGATTTGCTAGCTGCCTGATAACCTCCAGTAAAACCTCTTTCATATGCGTGTGCCCCATAGCTTCGTCCCATAGGTAATAGTTCCTAGGGCTTGGGTTTTGTAAATCTCTACTAGGGGGTTAATAGGCTTAAAGAAGGAGGCCCTTTGTACCATGGCAAGACCACCTGTGATCTGCACAACTTTCAGCCTTTGTTTGCTAATGTGAAAGGACCAATCCATATGCTCTTTAGGATTCCCAGGTAGTCAAAAGAAGAGGCCTTCTCCTAAGGAATTCCATTCAGTATGGGATTAGTTTATGTGGAAGGCACTGGATTGAAGACCATGAATCTTGTCTTGATGACATTAACCTCAAGACCCTACCAAATACAAAAGGAGCTGAACTAATCTAGGATCCTTTGCATGCCCATGGGAGATTATGATAGAAGTAAGGCGTCATCGGCAAACATCATGGCTGATATTTTAGAGGAACAGATCTAGGAGCATCATTATCTCTTACCCAATTCAGAAAGTCCACCAAACGAATAATATACAAACAGAATAGGGTAGGACCAATGCACTACCCTGACTCACTCCCCCAGTCACAGTAAATAGTTTGGAAAGCGTGCCCAATTTCCCACATTGGATCTGTGCAAAATTCTTCTCATGCAGCCTCCTAATGATTTTTTTTTTTTTAAACAAATTTTATTAGATTTTGGTCACAAAACACACATCAATTGTAACAGTTCCCGTACCCACCAATCATACTTAAGTGGGCCTGTACAATAGAGTACTAGGTATTGGCCCCCAAATGAACATGGTCAACAGAATACAACCCTGTAATGGGCAATCCTACCTACTTTGTCCTTAGTGCGCATAGGAATGCGAAAGTGAAATTTATCTCCCCCCCCCCCCCCCCCCCCCCCCCCGGGGATCCCACCATCGGTGCATTGTTAGCTGGACAGTCGTTGTGGGTCTGAAGCACAGGAGATGTCAATTAAGGAGTCATGCAGTGTACCTGTCGTGTTATAGGGGTATAGTCCAGTCATAGTATTAGTCTTCCGGGACGCGTCGGGTATCATAGTCACGTAATGTTTGTACCAGGGCCTCCCACGCATGCGCAGTCTCTAAAGACTTTTCATTCTGCTGTCGCCGTGCTAATTGGAACCTCAATGTGCTCTCCCCACCAGCCCATTTAAGGAACTCATTGCGCCATTTAGCATCCGCTGGACCCGTCCGTGCCTTCCAGCGTCGTGTGATTTTGCGCTTCGCAAGGATAAGTCCCATATCTATGAATTTGCTTGTAACCTTGTTTTTAGGGGTATGCGGAAACCAATGGAGGACCCCAACTGCCATGTCAAACTGTAAATATTGCGCTCTGTCACCTCATTAAGAGTATCACCCACTGATTTCCAATAAAGGTCTAAACTAGGACAGGTCCATAGCATGTGGTCAAGCTCCACTCCAACCGCCTTACATCTGGGGCAAGCCGCGGAATCTACAGCAAAGTATTTTTTGATCTTTCCCAGGGTCAAGTATGCCCGGTGAAGGATATAAAAGTGAACTAGTTGAAATCGTGCATTGCGCGTGCCCTTCCAGGACCGGCGTAACAGCTGCGCCCATACTGTCTCGGGAATTTCCTTCCCTATGTCAGCTTCCCATTTACTCCTAAGCTTCTCCAGTGGAGGTAATCCCTCATTAAGCATTCTGGTGTATAGGCACGCAACTGCCTTAACCGTTCCAGCTGCCATCATGGTATATTGGCAGGCCATCGTCGTTTTCGGTTCATCAAGCCCCCCTTCCAGTGTGCCTGTATTGCACGCGTGAGCGCTGAATGCAGCAGAAAGTCCCCTCTAGGTAGGTCATAGCGATCTAAGAGCGCCGAAAACGACAGTGGCGTCCCGTCTTCATAAAGATCACCCAGGACTTGAATCCCGGCTCCTCCCATTTCTGCAACTGCGACCAATCTCCTCCATGCGGTAACGCTGATAACATCCCCAGCGGAATTTCGGGGGCATACGGGTGGGTCACTCCCGCTCTACGTTGTGTTCGGTTCCAGCATAGTCTAAGTGTTCGTTCTTCTTGCGTGAGATCACTAAGGGCTAGTCTCTGTTGCATAGCTATATAGGATAGTACATGTCTAGGTATTCCCAGGCCCCATTTAGTCGCTGGTCCTCGGAACTCGCGTGCTATTTCCTGGGTATATATCTGTAATTGAGCCGCTAAATAATACACTTCAAAGTCGGGGACAGCTAACCCCCCTTCTGATTTAGGCCTCATTAGTGTTGCAAGAGCCACTCTACGCCGGCCCGTTCCCCAGAGAAAAGACACTACCAATGACTTCAGGAGCCAGAAGACAGCAGGAGGAATCCAAATGGGGAGCGTCCTAAAATAATATAACAGTCGTGGGAGCGCCACCATTTTTAGCAGCGCTATACGGCCCGCTACCGACAGTGGGAGGGTGGCCCAGAAGGACATACTACCCTTCAGCTCTCTAATACTGCGAGAGATGTTGCCCTCCAAGATATCCCCAGATATTTCAGACAGCTGGGTTCCCATCTGATTGCTCTGGTCGTGGTGGGTTGGGTCTCCCCCTTGCGTACTGGGAATAAGCATGTCTTGGACCAGTTTACTCTGAGGCCAGAGATTTTGCCAAAGGTGGTCAATAGGCTGTCGGCTCCCGTCAGGGCTCCGTCGGCGTCTTCAAGAAATAGCAAAAGGTTGTCAGCGTACAGGTAAATGAACTGTTGCCCCGTCAAGCTCCGCAATCCCCTACAATGAGCTACCGTATGGATCGACATTGCGAGGGGCTCCACCGCCAGTGCAAATAGCAACGGGGATAACGAACACCCCTGTCTCGTGCCTCTTTCCACCGAGTATCGTGGGGATATCAGCATGCCCGATTTTACTCTAGCCGTTGCTGAGGCATACAGCACAGAAGTCCACTGTAGGTACTCCTCGCCCACCCCGTAGCGCCTGAGTACCTTATGGAGGTATTCCCATTCGAGGCTGTCGAATGCCTTTTCCAGGTCGACCGACAGTATCATGGGGTGAGGGGCTTCTACATGGTCCTCTTCTAAAAGGCGTATCAGGCGACATATGTTCATGGTGGTGTTGCGCTTAGGTATGAAGCCCGCTTGGTTCTCATGGACCAGTGTGGTCATGTGCTCCAACAGTCTGGATGCTAGAATGCTACTCAAGATTTTGTAATCCATCGTGAGCATCGACAGCGGTCTGTAGGACGCCGTATCGTTGCTCTCCTTATCGGGTTTAAGTAGAGGGATTACTAATGCTTCGCGCATAGTGTGTGGTAGACAACCCAATTGTTTCGCCTCTCTGTAGACTACCAATAGACGTGGAGCTAATAGATCTACTTATTTGGCGTAAAATTCAATGGGCAAACCGTCCAACCCCGGAGTTTTATTGCGTGCCATCTGTTTTATGGCGCAACGGATTTCACCTAGCTCAATATCTTTGCCCAGGTTCTTCGCTTGTTCAGGATCTAACAACGGAAAGGGGAGGTCCTCTAAAAATTCATCTATGGCCGAAGTACCAGCTATCAATTTACTCTGATATGGAGTTTCATAATAGCTTGAGAAACTTCGCAGGATTTCAGGTTGGGTATATACTTTGACGCCCTCAGCCGTGCGCATGGATACTAGTGGGGTGCTGCGTCTCATGGGGTTGGCGAGCCAGGCCAACAAGGCTCCTGACTTGTCTCCCTCTGCGTGGGACCTGGTTATGTATGTCTTGTAGTCGAAGCTACGCAGCCGTTCTACTTCAACTGCTACTGCTTCTTTCGCCGCTGCGCTCTGTTGTTGTAGCTCAGGGTGTCCAGGTCGCAAGAGCTCCATTTCTCGGAGTTTCCTGTCTGCCTTATCAAGGTCGTCCAAAAGCACATTACGTATTCCCACCTTTTTAGCTATACAAAATCCTCTTACAACCACATTGAAGGCATCCCATTCCGTCGCTCTCTCCCTAGCCGTGCCATCATTCTCATCGAAGTAGTGAGTTATCCTTTCCTCCAAATCTTTATGGAAAAGTGGGTCTTCTAGCATTTCGGGGCGTAATCTTCAGGTAGGAACACAGGAGGCGCCCGGGAACCACCGCACATCAATCAGTAAAGGGTTATGATCAGAGATCGTCCTCGTCAGATATTCGGTTTTTGCAATTGTTGGTATCAACGTCGAGGAGCACAACAGCGCATCTAGCCTCACATGGAGCTCGTGCATTCCCGAGAAAAAGGAGTAATCTCGGGTGTGCGGGTACTGGCGCGCCAAATGTCAGTCAGACCCCACCTTGATTGCCACTCCAATCTACCCTTAGCTATGCGATGCATTGGGGAGTCCGCCAGCGGGGGGTGTGACCTATCAAGGGCAACATCTAACACTGAGTTGAAGTCGCCTCCTAGCAGCAGTGGTCCCACTAAGAAGTGGGCCAGGGAGCTTGACAGTGTCGCAAGAAAGGTTAACTGGTCCACGTTGGGGGCATAAATGCTGCAAATGTTAATGTCTCTGCCTCCCAGTTTTCCCGCTATAGCCACAAACCGCCCCTCCGGGTCTACCACGTGCTTGGTAACCTGAAAAGGGACTCCAGCCCTGATCCAAATTAGCGCGCCCCTAGCTTAAGCTGAATACGTAGTGTTGTATATTTGGCCTCTCCATCTGTGCTGCAATGCTATCCCCTCTGCCTTTGTTAAATGTGTTTCCGGCAATAACGCTATTTGGACCCCTCTACGTATCAAATAGGCATGTACTTTGTGTCGTCTCGTCATGGTTTGTAGACCCCGCACATTCCAGGTAATGCATTTCAAATTAGACAATTCACCCATTATCCCGCAATGTCCCGTGCTCGCTTCTCCACCCAATTTCCACGTGGTTCAAATGTGAAGAATCCCCAGCACCGATGGTGTGCCCACCCCCCAACAAAATAACATTTCCCAAACACTCCTCGCCCCCCCCCAGAACAGGACCCATAGATCGCAATCTAGTTCCCATCCAAACACTCCCAAAGAAACAGTCAAATAAACCCAACAGTAGTCACCGCAGGTGTGCCT
Organism: Lissotriton helveticus; assembly: GCF_964261635.1. NCBI lineage: Eukaryota > Metazoa > Chordata > Amphibia > Caudata > Salamandridae > Lissotriton > Lissotriton helveticus. Next base: position 379,365,574 of record NC_136061.1, on the reverse strand, counting down.
TAGGGGCAATGCGGGGGGGCCGAGTACCAACGGGAAGGCACCCTCCACCCAAGCGTCCTGCGAGCGATCGAGCCCTAAAGAATTTCATTCAACTCAAAGCTTCACCCTTCACCTTTCTGTAAACAGGCAGACAACCCCCCCTCACAGTGCCGAGCAATCAGTTCACCTTAGTTCGTTCCCCAACCACAACAGCTCACCAAGAGTTTTCATTGTTCATCTAGTATTCCTTCAGCCGTCTCTGGGGTGACCGTGGGCAGCGGCACACTGTCAGTTTCCGAGCACTCAGAGTCTGAGCGGTCATCGTCTCTGCCAGACCCTGTGCCCTCTGTCGCGGGAACATCCTGCGACCCCGATATGCTGGACACCACCTCCAGAACACCCCTCCGCTCCGCCGCTGTCTCCAGCAATGAAGGTCGCCCAAGGCCCCTACGCCTATTGCGTATCCGCCTGGACTTCCGTCGCGTCTGCTCTTCAGGTACTGCTGCAAGGTGTGAGCCGAATCCGTCCTTGCCGGCTCTGTACAGTTCCAGCCAGGTACATGCGTCTTCTGGTGTATCAAAGAATTTGGTGGTGTCATCAACTATTATTCGGAGCCTGGCCGGGAATAATAAGGAGTATTGGATGCTCTCGCTTCTCAGCTCTCATTTGATCGCCAGGAAAGAGGTCCGTTTACGCTGTGTGTCATAAGTGTCATCCGGGAAGATGTTGATCTTGCTGTTTTCCAACTGGTAGGGGCCTTTCAACCGGGCATTGTTAAGCAGCAGGTCTCTGTCTCGGTAGTGCAGCAGCCGCGCAACCACTGGGCGCGGCCCTGCTGCAGCGGCCGGGATGGGACCCTATGCGCCCGTTCCAGCGTGTAAAAGGGGGATAACCCCTCCGGCGCCACCGTTGTGCGGAGCCAATCTTCCAGAAAGCGGACCATATCTCCCCCTTCAATTTTTTCTGGCAGTCCTACGATTCAGATGTTGTTCCGGCGATTGCGCCCTTCAGCGTCCTCTGCCCTTTTCTCCAGTGCGTCTATTCGGTCCAACACATCAGTCATTGTGGCTGATAGGGCTTTTTGCGCTGGCTCCAAGGTGCGAACTGTGCTTTCCATCTCTTTGACCCTATCAGAGAGCTTGCCGTGATCTGCTCTGAGCAATCCGAGTCCCGTTGCCACTTGTGCTATATCTTGTTGGAGTGCTGCACGTGTATCCGTTATCGCCGTCAAGATCTTGTCCAACTGGTGTTGTAGGTGCGGATCCCGTGGCGTCTCAGGGTCTGGTTGATCTCCCTTGTCCGGCATCTCTGTATCCGATGTAGACTGCGTGACGCCCTTGGCTCCCCTTGGTTTCCCCATGTCAGCAGTGGCGTCCAACGCTATCCGCTACAGGCGGAGGGCAAGCCGCCCAGCGACAGGTGAATCTCGCCGAGGCCCACCCCAGCCAGCGGGCCCCCGACCGCCGGGAGGAATTTCACCTGGGCTCACACAGCTCGAGCTCTAAAGAACATTCATAAGGAGCCCACCAGCAGTCCATCAACAGGGTAGAACAGATACGCCAGTTCAGGGCGGCACCAACCAGGGTCCCACCGATCCCCGGCGCAAGAAGGCCTCAGCGGGTGACGAGAAGAATCAGCGGGGATCACGACAGAGCACGGTAGTCCATTCAACGGTTGTGTCAGGAGGAGGTGCAACAGTGGGTTTCCAGTCTCATCGACCCTCGACCGGGTCGTCTCTGTCTCAGCCGGTGCTGCAAGCGACCCAAGGAAGGGTCAGCCTCAACCGCCCGTGGGCCAGTCACAGGGGGGGTTCGCCCGGTACACCCCGCAAAGCCAGGCGCGCTCCGTCAGTAGTTCTCTGGTTCCGCTGCCACAGCGCCACTCCACAGGGGGCTCCTAGCCCGCGCCGTCCCGAACCATCCGTCGCGGTCCGACTTTAGTATGCACCCCAGATCGTGATAGTTTACGTCTTAACGGCAATGCCAGCCGTCACGAATCCCACGGCCAAGGCGGTAGGGCCCGGCGATCCCCCGAAGAACAGCCGTGCGGCCCAGCCCTGAGCCTCCACCAACTCCCCGGCAACTAGTGGGTGTCGCCGCGGAGGTCCAGCCCGTGGTCGTTCTGTACCCCAGCCGCATTCTCGTGCTCGGTAGTCAAAGCCCGCCATGGGTGCAAGGATGATGTTCGGCTCGCCAAGGCCTCAGGTAGCTCGGGGGCAGGTGGGGCCCGAGTGCTTGTGGTGTCCCCTCTGTGTCCCGACTCAATGGGCGCCTTTCTCTCCAGCCCGATGGCCCCAACAGTACTCTCGCAAGCCACAGCATCCAAGGAAAAGGTGGGGCAAAGAGGAAGGTGTCGTGGTTCCCAGTGAACAGTCAGGCAATCCTCTAGCCTGGGGCCGCCTAAGGGACCTCCATGAAAGCGTCCTCCACCGTTCCGGGTCTCGTTAGGGCGATGGATGCCGGCCGCCCGTCCCCCTCACCCCGACCAACCCGAAGCCAACAGCGCGGGTCGTAGGAGCGGGATCGCCCTACCCGCACACCTCTCCACCGGCGCGACCCCTCAGGCTGTGTGTACTCCGCTGGGTCTCACTGCAGGTCTGGGCCAGTCGCTGGTAGTCCGCAGGCCCGAAGCGTCGCTCCCCGCCCTCGGCTCCACGGACGCCAGGCCAGTCCAGAGGCCGCCATGTTATTTGCCTCCCAGGGGCCCGCAAACTGGGCAATCGGGCATCCGCGTTTCACAGAAGTCCGGAAGGCAGGTCAGGCTCGTCTGACATCGATTCAGGGAGGGTTGCCCTCCCCAGTGGTCCGCCAGGCCGCGGGCCAGTTCCTCAAGCGCCCTCTGGGCAACGTCTCTTCTCCCGCAAGGCTCCGGCCGGGTGCGCAGCCACTAATCCAGGTCGCGCGGCAGGCGTATGTGGAAGCCGCCGCGCGAGTGTCGACAGTGGTCAGGGCAGCCGCAGCACCCCTCACCAGCGGGCAGGAAGGTCTGGCTTAGGTCTCTGGCCCCGTGCGTTCGCCGGCCGCTCGGGAGGTTTCAGTTCTCTGTAGCCGCCATTTTGGTTGCGGCTCCATCAGGGACAGCCAAGCCGCGTCCAGCCCACCTGGTCAGCAGTAGGCCCCCCAGGGACAGTCCGCCGCGGGCCAACCAGTCGAGAGACCCTTCCCACACGATCTCACGTGGGTGGGAATCAGCAGTTGCGATGTGATCAGGATTAATAGCGGCTCGATCGCGGAGCCGAGCGCTCAGGCGGCCTCCACCATCAGCGCTCAAGCCACGCCCCCCCCATGCAGCCTCCTAATGATGCTGCAAAGGTAAGTAGCAACCCCTATGTCGCTTAATCCAGATCAAAGTTTACCCCTGGGGACTAAATCAAAAGCAGACTTTAGGTCCACAAAAATTAGATATAAACTGCCATCCTCCAGCACAGCTGTTTTCCAAGTTGGGGGCGGGGCGAAACACCTGTCAATGGTGAAAGTTAGTCTCCTGAAGCCTGCTTATAATATACTTAGGGCACTATGGTCCTCCATCCACTCTTACAGCCGCTCTAGTATTACCTTGCAAAAACCTGCTGCATTACATCTATTAGACGGATGGGTTATTTCATAAAAAAGACCCTTCTGGCTTCCTGTTGAACCAAAAGTATAGCTGTAAAATAGTAATTTTGAACTTTAACCCCTTCACTGCGGCGGCTATTCTGCCGCAGTGCTAGGGGGGCGGGGCGGAAGAGCGGCGGGCGCATGCTGGTGACGGAACCGCTCCGTCACCAGCGTCGGTTGCGCTGTGCTTATGACGGAGCGGTTCTGTCAAGGCCCGCCCCGCTCAATAGAACGCTCAGCGCAGGCACGGAATCCGCGCCGCGCAGGTGTGCCGAGCGGGCCATGACGGAATCGCTCCGTCATCAGCACAGCGTGTCCGCGGCTGATGACGGAGCGGTTCCGTCATCAGCAGCGGAGGGGTTAATGTCGAACTTGACTGCCTTAACCTACTCTGCTTAGCATCCTATTAAAACAGAAATATGATCATTCTCTTTCAGCTTTATTTCCCATTTTAAAGGGGGTGAAACTGGGAGTTTCACGGCAGAACTGTTATGTAATGCCAAGATTTCATTTTCATTGGACATTATTCAAAAGAAAGAGAGGGGTGTTTCTTCTTTTAAAACTTATTTAAACAAATTACAGTCTTCTTAAGTTCTATATGTTCCTGGCTCATTCCCAAAAGCCTATTTTCTAATGCGTATGAATTTAAAAAGGTACAATTTTTCTCTCCTCGCTCTAGTGGAGTAAAAGTATACATTACAGTTAAGGTTAACGCGTGTTAATATTTTACTGTTGATGATTACTGAAAACTGTTTATTTATTTCTACCATTTCATTCATAATTTTTTTGTGCTATAAATATCTTCTGGGTTTTGTTTCTTCAGTGGGAAGGGAATGGTAAAATTGAACATATAAATACCCCTGGGATGCTAGAACCAAATTTTACTTTTAATTGCAGAAAGCGAGTGTACGGACGTGGCCAAAGAGATCCATGAGATCAATGTCAAGTACTGTAAAAACATTATCCGGAAGAGGGAGGCATCCAAAGCAGCCCGTGAGCTTTATGAAGGTAGGTCGTACGCATTAATGTATAAGCATGTTTCTTAAATTAAAATGTAGCTATCTGTTAAATGGCTGATAGAATAGCCCACAAAGCAAACATTTCTTATTTACATGGTGTAGGCCATGCTGTGAAAGTGGTTGTGAACAGGTGCGTCTTAGGTAGTGTTTTTAACCATTAAGGAAGTGACCTTATCATCGTTGACAGATATCTTTTTCAGCGACATGCCTTCAGTCGGGCGTGGGGCTGTTGCCTCACTGTTTGGTTACCCCGTAGCGATTCCTTTTTAGGTCTCGGTAATATCCGGTCGGCAGACCGGAAGTCCGAGATTTATTGTTAGTAAGAGGGCTGCTTTATCCCTCCCTCTTTTTGGCTCTCCCTCCATTGGCTGGCTTCCTAAACGGAGGCCAGCCATTGGAGGAGAGAGCCGTCCCTCCAAATAGGCTCCGTCTTTTTCGGATTTGGTGGCGTACGTTTTGCTGTTCTTTAGACAGTGATGTCCTCCGTCACTCAGGACAGCAAAACCACGCCCCCATTCCGAAAAATTCGAAAGCTTCCGGCCGCCATTTTACGGCTCCTTAAGATGAGGTAGGCTTGCTGTCCTCGTTTCCCCGCTGTCTTTTTCCCGCCCCCCTCCCGCTGTCCGTCTCTGTTTCCGCCCTCCTCCCGCTGATTAGGTCGGCCGGCCGTTGTATTATTTCCCTGCCGTGGTCTTTCCCCCCCCCCCCCCCCCCCCCTGTCCGTGTTTGTTCCCGCCCTCCTCCCGCTGATTAGGTCGGCCGTTGTGCTGTCCTGCCGCGTGTAAGAATGGACCATGGGTGGAAGGCCGACAGCACAAAAGTTCGCCCATTTAAGGCTCGTTCCCCTCGTCACACAGATCAAATATTCTGGTCATGACGCGCACACAGAATGCTTTTTCTCCGGAGAGACTCCTGTTGGTTTTCAGTTAAATCTCACAACACATTGGAGGTCGGTGCAGCTATCACGTTTCCAATGTCTTACTACTTAACATTTCTAGCATTTCTTTGAGGGTTGCATTGACTGCGAGAGACATTTGCTAATCTGCCACAAATATGGGCTTGAAGAAAATGGCTTGCGGCCAAATACAACTTGGAAACAATTATAGTTTTTAAATGTAAAAAAAAAGAGAGACGCTCCCTCTCCGTAGAAAATGTGAAAGGGAATTAATCTAGAGCAAAGAGGGGGGAGCGCATGTGGGGAGAAAGGGAGGAACTTTGACTCGCAGATCGATCAGCGGGGCCCTCATTTGATACCTTTCACCGTGAAACATTTATCAGTGACTAAGTGAAAGGAAGGTAGGCCTGCTGCTCGCAGATGCGGGCGCTTCACGTAAAGACAACGAGGCAGCCCACTACAGAAATCAACAGAGCGGTGGAGAGCGGTTGTCGATTTCTTCCTGTGAATGATGTCACGATGATTCTCAAACCCCAAGCATACATCTTTAAACAAAAGAACTCTCCAGAATGACAGCTGGCGGCGACTGTTAGAGATGTAGGACTGGTTAAAAAGAATGGTGCAGGGCCCTTTTAAGAAGCATTCCTACCTATGTGGTGGTAAATCAAGCATTCTACAAATAGTAACCAGGTAAATGAGAAAAGTACTGATACAAATGACAGAAAGTCATTTATGCTTCAAATAGACTTGCAGCTTTTTGCTTTCTTTCACTCACCAACAGAGCTTCCATTTTAAAGGTGTTCATTATCCATAGTTAAAAAGGGTGTAACTTGACATGCCCACTTCACACGTATGTGGAAATTTTGCTAACACACACCCACGTTTGAACGAGTGAGAGAGAAGAGGGCTCGGCGAAAGTATATGCATGCTTATTTCAAGTGGTTGAGTGAGGCTCTATGCTTACATGTAAAAATACTGCAAGGCGCACTGGCCTGCCCTCCGTGCCCTCCGTGCCCCCAAAGCTCTATGCTTACATGTAAAAATAGTACAAGGCGCATTGTCCTGCCCTCCGTGCCCCGAACCTGCCTTTAAAGCCCCTTTGGCGCATCTGTTCCTGCGCCTTCCCTGCCCCTCAGTTTGAATGCGGTGCGCTTTGAACCGCTGCCCCAAACAGAAGCACTGTTAAGGGTCATTACACTTTATTCTCTTGCCCCTTTTCAGGACGAACACTTGTTTCCCAGGACCGCGGTGAAAGCAGCGCTGCCCTCCCTCCCGTGCCAGCCTTTCAGCCGCGGTTCTGGGCTCGCCGCAGTGTTTGCAGACACCGCCGCAGCGGCTGCTGTTTCATTCTTGTTGTTCTACATTAATTGTGCACCTTTAAAGAATTATCTTAATAATGGCGAGCGCAGCCTGTAATGACGTCCCGGTAATGGCTGGGTCTGCCTCTCCCGTTCCCTATGCGTTCTGCTTATATTTTAATTTACAAATGCCTTTTTTTAATGATCACGACTGCTGTGTCGTGGCAGTTATAAACTAAACATAGTTTTAAATATCTCGCGCAGAGTCGATTGGTATATATATATATATATATATATATATATATATATATAGAGAGAGAGAGAGAGAGAAAAATTCACTACAAATACGTGTGAAATGTATGTATATTTATCTTTCTGCCTATCTTGTGTCTGAGTGTGTGAATTTGTATTTACAAGCTCATGCACTGGAAGCTGTTTCTACATTATTAGATTAATACAACCGTCCTGTGTTTCTGATAATACCGTATTTAGAAGATCGAAATAAATATATGTGGTGGTGGCTATTTTTTAAATGAGAACGATACGATAATATAACGTTAATAAAACACCTAAGGCCAAGGCTTTAAAATAATTCTGCTGTAACTCCGATTGTCAATTAACAGAAAAAAACACAGCCAATTACTTCAGTAGTTTATAAACATAATAGAGAGAAAAAAATACGCGGACTGTGGAGAAAAACTCAGCAAACAAACTGACCTGTTGGAGAACGCCTTGTGTTAACTATTAAAAACAAGTGTATCCTTGCAAGGAGGTAACCAGCTGTCATCCGAGGCGACGCGTTGAAGCCTCGGCCTGCAAAGTATCATTTTAAAGCATATTGGCACTGACTTTGTCTTTCCTCTATAGCGTTCATATTTTTGGTGCAAAGGTGCGTTCCAGTTCCAATTTCTTTTTCTTTTTTTTATTTCCTCTGTATCATTAACTTTCTCAACTTGTCAACAAAAAGGCCTTAAACCTAAACTTTAGAACTCTATGAAAAGCATGCGTCTTTTTAATGGCAATGTAAGCATCACGTTTATTTGTCCTCGATAAAGTCATTAATATTGATACCTCTTAAGAAGTCATTTTTTGTTTTAAAAGACTTAGCGCGGAGGCCCTCTCCTGTTTACAGTTATCTCACAAGCTCTCCAGGCTCGTCGCCAGCACACACAAAGAGGCGCTAAATTACAAGCACTCGTCGGAAATGGGGGTCCGAGGCCAACTTCGGAACATCCCACATTCAGGCTGTTAAAAGCGCCCTCACACAATCATCTGCAACTTTTGGGTCTCTTTAGAAGGGGCGACAAAGGAATTTCACGCGTAACTTACTCCGCACAAAGGACCGCACACCGAGGCCGCCTTTGTGAGTGAACCTTTAATTTAGGGGTGCCGGGAGGGGGGCAGTCAGAGGGGCAGCCGCTGAGAAGCTGCCAGAAATCGGAACTTGTAAAAGGACCGGTAAGTAAAACTTACCAAAGACTACTCCACATGATCTATGGAAATTATTTTGCGTGCACAATTATACGGAAAGCTGTTCACGTATAAACATATATGTCTGTACGGTCTTGTATGTTATAACGTTTGTTACGTCACATATTACAGTTGGGTTATCTAGTTGCATACATACACTTTTTAGGTCGAGGGACCTATAAGCAGCTCCTTTGTGTGCCCCGTGAAGGGGTGGTGTGTACCATGTCGACCTGTGACAGAGTGATAGCTTACGACACTCAGGCGGCAGCGAGTGCAGTGTGGTGGTGTTTGTGAAAGCGCGGGGTCAAAGTGGGGGTTCAGGGCCTGGTGGAAAGTAAATGTTGTGATGCCTGTGCTCAGTGTAGGGGGGGTTGTCTGGGATGCTGTGTGAGTGCGGTGCGAAGATGCAGGTTCATTCAGGGCCTGTATTTGATAGTAGTGGGTAGCTGAACGTAGCTGTGGTGTTGGGGGACGTGCCTAGCAGTAGTGTAGGCCTTAATGAAGAAGTTGCAGGGCCTTGGGGTGTTCTGGCAAGTGCAAGAGCACTTGGCATCTGTGAGGGGGCATCGAGTGAGGGGGCTGACAGTGCAAGTGTTAGGTGTGATGGCGGTGGTGGTGTCCAGAGCCTTGGAAGGGTTGTCACTTAGCTCGGTGCCGTCAGGTGAGGAGACCATTTCGCTAGCCCTAGGCCTTCACTTTACAACTACGTGTGATCTGGGAGTTGTAGTCATGAGATACTTGCACCGCACCAATTTGGCTGGTCCCTCCCGTTAGCAATGATTTCCAATGGATCACTGCAGAGCTGAACGCACGGCGTCCTCCTGACAGCGTGGATTTAGGAGACCATCCTGGGTTTGGGGACTGGCACGTGTAGGAGGTTGGATAGCTAAGGTACGATATAAGGGGTGCAGAGCTCCAGTGCATTGTGAGTGTACAGGGTCTGACTCTGTTTAGTGTTTGATGCCGGTATGAGGCGGATTATCTCAGTGCAGGTCCTTTGGTGGTGTGAACGTGCAGAGTCTGGGTGCAGTGTGAGGGTGCAGACACCCTGAGGGTTTATGACCTCATTGCACTAAGTATATGGGTATAAGAAGACCTGGGTGATGTGTAAGACTGGGGGTTATGTCTCTATTGCCATCATGTCATAGGTGACACGTGTAGCCAGGTGTGTCTTTTTAACCACAAACACGTTGTAAGCAGTGATTTCTGGGCCCACATGTGTAATTTTATAACTTTCACTAAAATCCGAGGACTGACAGAATGCTTCACACTATTACTTGGCAACTTTAATGCTAAGGTTCATGCTTGGGTTTAGGGGCTGTTGCAGCCCCTCCTCTCCCAGCTGGCACTCTGTCACCCTTACACACCCTGCCTCATCTCTCCTTCAGCGGCCCGTGGGTTCATTAGCCATGCTATGCTGCCGCTATGCCTTCTGGGACAAAGTTACAGTTTGGTAGAAAAAGGAATGTTCGAGGCCTTGCGCAGTTTTGGACCCAGTCAGTGGAGAGTTTGTTTACCTGGGAAGCACATGTACCATATGCTAAGGTGCACGGCAGGGTTTGCGACACGATGAAACAATTTGCGAGTCTGACTCTCCTATATACATTTTATGGGGTGTTTAGTGCTCAATGTCCTGGGCACTTGTGATTTGTTTGTCCTGCCATGCTGCACGCTCCATTAGAGACACAGTATACCATTACACATTGTACTTGCTTGCAGGTGGTTTTTCTGACCACAAAATGTGTTCTTGTTCGATGTTGCAATTACAATGGAAGCAGACCCTTTGCATTTTAACAATGGTTAGTTGGCATGCACAAAACATGACATTTCCACATTTTAGAGAATATATTTATGGACCGGAGTTAATGGCCAAAAAATTATATATTTGAAGATTCAGTTTTTCAGCTGATGTGTACACAGCATCCTGCTCAGACGGTGCTGTTGTGTGCTACATGGTATTGACACTCTTCACACGGTCACATCGGGTGATGAGACATTTTTGCACGATGAACAGCCATATGATTTGGAACACCTTACAGGTAGCTTTCCAGGTCATGGGTGGTAGCTCTGCACTGTTGTAACTCAGTGCGGTGTTTTCAGCTTTGATGGGAGGCAGCATCGGTTACTTTTGGTGGTTCTGTTGGGGTTGTTAACTGTAGTTCCTGAGCTGCTTTGACAAAGTCAACTCTCAAAAGCCACGCCCAACCTTAATGGCTCATGCCCAAACCCTATAGGATCACACTTTCAAAACATTACAAGTTTGCCAGGCCTTTGTAGGCCAGTGCACCTTCCTGTCTCTCTCCCACTCTCTCTCACTCTCTCTCACACTCTCTCTCACACTCTCTCTCTCACACTCTCTCTCACACACACTCTCTCACACTCTCACACACACACTCTCTCACACACACACACACTCTCTCTCACACACACACTATCTCACACACACACACACACAACACACACACTCTCACAAACACACACACTCTCTCACACACACTCTCTCTCACACACTCTCACACACACTCTCTCTCTCACACTCTCACACTCTCACACTCTCTCTCTCACACTCTCTCACACTCTCTCTCACTCTCTCTCTCACACTCTCTCTCACACTCTCTCTCACACTCTCTCTCTCACACTCTCTCTCACACTCTCTCTCTCTCACACTCTCTCTCTCACACACACTCTCTCTCACACACACACTCTCTCTCACACACACACTTTCTCTCTCTCTCTCACACACACACACACACACACACACACTCTACTACTCAACATTACTCACTCATAATTAGTCACTCTATACTACTCACTTTAGTACTGAAACTAAAAATACACTTTGTATATGTAAGGGTGTGGCTGTGCATGTAAATGTGTGTGGCTCTAGGACTATTTACTACTCACTCTCTCACTATTTAATACTCACTCTTTCACTTTGTACTACTCGCTCTCTAATACTCGCTTTTTTAATAACTCTCCTACTCACTATCAACTACTCACTCTACTACTTACTCTGTGTGTGGGTACTATGCAATAGGTCTCGCATATGCAAGCTATTGGCAATATAAATAATAATGCCATTTATTTATGATAAAAAAAAAAAAAGAAATATCATGAGCAATGCCAATAGCTCTACCTTTAATAATGCCGAGACCATTGCATTGTAAATGCTTGTTTTTTTTTTGCTGCAGTGCGCGCCATAGTTCGGGCAAAATGTACCTTTCCTGTAAGGCAATCCGAATCAGTGTCTGAGGGCGTGCCATGTGGGTGGGAGCCTCCTCATATTGATTGACAGTGTCAGTGACATTGGTCAGCTGCTTGGCCTCCTTGGGTGTGTGCATATCGGGTTGGACAGGTGCCTTGCTCCAACCAGCCCGAAATACGCACCTGAGGCCTTGCCTACCTCTGCAATGTAGGAGCCCAGGGTATTGCTGCCACAGCCCCATAAGCTCCTAAGGAGCTTTGTCAGTGCCTGCCCAATCCAAACCACACACTGCCAGCGGTGGCTCCTCCGCTAAGGCTGAAGAGTGTCGCCCGCCCTACTGCTTTAAAGCAGTGCAATGAAAAAAATAAAATGATACTAAGGGAAGTTATTATCATTTTATTTTTAGTATTCCAGTTAACGCCAGGTTAGGGCGAGGTGGGCTGGGCTCCCAGCGTCACAGGGAGGAAGAGTGGCTGATGCTGCACCTAAGTGCGCATGACTGTTTGGCCAGCTGTCTCGTGCCGGCCAAACAGTCATGTGCATTTTGCATGTTCTCCATCCAGGCTGTTTTACAACCTGAGTGGAGAACATGCACAGACTCCCACTCCCTCGCTATGGCGCTCAGACCAATCACAACGCTGGTAAGAGCAGCGTTGTGATTGAATAGGGGAGTCTGGAAGCCTGGGTGCTTCCTATTCCTGGTTCCTGCAAGGAAAGGCGGCAGCTGGTGTTGGCGACCAGCAGATGTGTTTTCTTTTTTATATATTTCCTACCCCCCCCCCCCCCCCCACCTCCCCCTTAACATACACATAGCACACTGGAGGCAAAGTCACGTCAGACAGTGAGTTTTTAGTTATTTATTTTCAGGTCATCTTGACGTCTGTGAGTGCAATTATTCGTGAATGTGGCCCTCTGAACATGCTGGCCTAGAGACATATATGTAAACTTTAACTTTTACCCACTTTAGCGGTGCTCAGTTTGCCCTTGCAAATATCAGTTTGCTTTCCAAAACGCGAACTCATGTTCTTTACATCGCTGCAGATGTCAGAGGGGAGAGTTAACTTTAGAAGCCATCTTGCAGATGTTCTTCATCACCCTGTATAATTGTTCAATGCCCATCTCCTTCGCGAGGCATACGTCGGTATCCGATGGGCAGCTTGAGACTGAGTCAGGCCCGCTTTCTCTCCTGTCACTCTGCCTTTCACTGCCGGGCTCTGGGCATGCTCTCAAGGTTACCCTGCTGCAAGCTCGTCCTCCACAGGTTACAAACCCCTCTTGGAGCAGAGACCCATCACCCGCCTGCAATGAGTCATGCCGCTCAACTCCACTGAATAGCAACGTCTGTGGATGCTGTTTTTCCAGCTTAGGAATGTAATTGTAATTGCATTCATATAGCGCTTACTACCCTGACTGTAATTAATTTAAATTTAATTTTACACTCGTTTCTCAGCCTGAATTCCCATCCTAATGAGCTGCGGAAGAAATACGCAAAACTGACTGAAAACCTTAACAAGGAAAACAAACCATTAACAGATTTGTAATAAAATATTACCTGTTGAGGATAGCCTCAGAAAGGTCAGGAGTCAATAAATAAACACTATTGACGCTGCGTTTTCATTGCTCTTGAGTACTTGGGGGCAAAGTAATAACATTCTACTCCTGTTCTTCAATCACAGCACTGCCAGCAGCAGCGCAGACAGTCCAATTACACAGGATGTATTACAGAATCAAAGTCCATTGGCTATTCATGTCTAATCCATGTGCATTTGCAAACTTTCTTTTGTTTTTTTTTGGCCTATTTTTTTTAGTTGGTTCCGTGATCTCAGGGTTTGCTTTACTGGTGGGTTTAGTAGTGCAAATATATTTATCATCGTAGGACTTAGTAGCTCATTGTGTGCAGGTGGACAAACTGCTGGTGTGTTGGAAGCTTGTTAGACCATGGTGGTGCTACCATTTCTTGCGGGGTCTTTTGTCATGAGTAGATTACACAAATATTACATGGAGCTCGCTGTGACCTGGGAGGTGCATTAATTTTCTGTTGTGTCTCTTGCGGTTACCAGATTGTAAAAGCATAACCTAAAGAATATGGAGACCTGAAAGTGCTATAATTTCAAGAGGGGGTACTGTGAGCAGATGAGGAGTTGCCACTACTTTAGACTATTGGGGGGAGGAGAGGGGGTTGGTTACCTCTTTACACTAACATGCCTTGAAACACATATAGATCTCGAGGTTTCGCAATTTCCAGGGGGATTCTTAGTTGATACCAAGTTACATGTACATCAGAAAAAGCTAGTGACCCTAGGGTGCCTCCATCTCCTGAGTGATTGGGGAACCCTTCTCTTCCACACTACACAAACACACCATGAAGGGCATGGGGGCCTTCACGTGCTTCCATTTCCTGGGCAATATGGAGCACCCATGCTACCACATTACACAAGGCATAAGGTTGATGGATATCAGGAGATGAGTCCATTCCCTGAGTGATAAGGGGGACTGCTACACACACACACGCAAATACACACACACTATGAAGATCACAGAGACCTTGGAATGGCTCATTGAAATCTCTTTATTGATGTGATAAGTACGGTTTCACAATTGCTTTCGTAACCTTTTTGCTTTCTCAAATTTGCTTGAAAATGCACCATATACCCACTCCTTTTCAACATTTTCATGGGGGAGAACTCCCCTCCAACCCTCCTTATGATGCTTGGGCTTGCTCACTACACCGACTCACCACTGGGCTCTCGTCACAAACTTTTACGCCCTTCCACTTTCAAATGTCAACAGCCGCCACTTCTCTTTTTGTGCCGTGTTTGGTGTCTTTTTTTTTTCCTACCAGTTTACTCAAGACTATGGCCCTCATTTATATCTTGACGAATGGCCTGGTGTTCCCCCAGAGGACAGAGTAAATACCTTTGTTCCCGTGACGGAGGGCCCATCCACCAAATTTATAAATGACTGCCTAGCAGGCGGTAATTTATAAAGCATTGGCAGTAACTGCCGTCCCAGCGGTTCCTGTCAATTCAATCCACATCAGCATGATGCAACCCTGCACCAAATAGTATTCTTTTTTTTTATTTTCAAAAAGAAAATCCCGAAACGTAATTTTCTTTTGAAAATAAAAAACATCATTTTTCCCTCGCCCTGTGAGTCATCTCTCATGGCAGGGGAAACATTATTTGTTTTTTACTGTCCCTCACTGCCAGGGTTAGCCTGGTGGTGATGGATAGTAAAATAAATGGCCCACACAAAAGGTGATGGGAGGCTGCTTGCAATAAATCTGACAACTGACAATCACTCAGAGTAGCACTCCAACCCTTCATTATTTTGCTCACCATGCCATCTATTTATTTATTTTATTTATTTAATTTCTATCGCGCGTTATAACCACAGGGGTCTCTAAGCGCTGTTTATCCAGATGCGTAGTAAGGTTCGGCGGGTAAATGATCTTAGCAGTGCGACTGAAAGCTACTCCAGGCTTGCTTGAACAGAACCGTTTTTAATTTTTTCCTGAAGGCCAACAGATTGCATTCCTTCCTTAGTTCTGGAGCCAATTTATTCCACAGAGCAGGGAGTGTATTAGAAAAGGCACGCCCCCCCATCGTGGTCAACTTAAAACGATGTTGAGAAAGGAGGGTAGCCTCCGACGAGCGTAAAGTCCTGCTCGGCGTATAGGGAGATAGGCGAGATTTCACATATTTTGGTGCATTGCCATAAAGCACCTTGTGTACAATGCACAGTCCCTTGAATACGACCCTCTGCCGAATCGGGAGCCAGTGTAGCTCCTGCATCAGTTGGGACGAATGTGCCGTCCATCTAAGTTTGGACCCAGCCATATGGCAATCTTTCTTGACCCTGTTCCTTATAGGAACAGTCCAGCCCGAACTGCCAAGCCAGGTCCTCCCTGAACTGAAACACAAGCTGCCCAGGACTGGTTTCACCCTAGTTGTGGGCTCAAAAACCGAGTAGCTTGGTTCCAATGACATAGTGAGCTTGGGACCCACGTCTGGTAATACTGATACCACTTCAGGCACTTCATGAAAAACACAAAATGTGATGTGTGGATGATTGCAATAAGTCTAACCACTAGCAATGACTCAGAGTAGCACTCCAACACATGATTCTTTTGCTCACCATACTCCCTCAGTTTGGACTGAGCCATATGCAAATAAATCATGACCCTGTTCCCCATGGGAACAAACCTGCCCAAACTGCCAAGCCAGGTCCTCCCTGAACCGCCACACAAGCAACCCAAGACTGGTTTTGCCCTAGTTATGGGCTCATCAGCTGGGTACAGCTTATTTCCAGTGACACAGTGAGCTTGGGACCCAAGTCTGGGCATACCCATGCCACTTAGGGCAGTACATGAAACACACAAAACATGATGGGCGGCTGCTTGCAATAAGTCTAACCACTGGCAATTACTCAGGGTAGCACTCCAACCTATCATTCTTTTGCTCACTATGTCACCTCAGGTTGGACCTAGCCATATGCAAATCAGCCCGACCCTGTTCCTCATGGGAGCAGTCCAGGAGAGGACATATAGCCATTTCTCCAATGGCCCTTACTCCCTTCGGCCGTGGGGGAGGTTTGGCTATGGAGGTGACGTAGTAATCACCGCTGTAGCCAAACTGAAAGTCTGCCCATATTTAAATCATGTTGGCTGTATGTATACTCCGTCACCGTTGCAACAGTGTATACATACTGCCAACATATAAATGAAGCCCTATGTGGGTTAACCACACCTATATTCAATGATTTTTTTTATTTTTTAAATAAGTTTTTATTGCGGATTCAGAAAATAAATCTCAAATCAGGACAGGCATTACACTTGGAGCATCATTGAATATTCAGTCTGAGTAGGATATTATACACAGCCATTCAGCCCACAACCCGGAGGTCAGGCGGCGTGGTATGTCTCACATATAGGAAAACGGCAATGTGCCCGCCCTGCAGAGATGGACAGTCATTTATGATACACAGTTTCCGCTTTTAACCCCCTAACAACAACTCCCCTTACAACCCATTCACAACGAGATAATTCCGGGGCCAGTCCTAGTGCTGATCTATTGTAATGGTGACCTATCATACATGTTAATGGTGATCAGCTGTAGGATACAGTTTGTGCGCCTCCCTGTCCTCTAGGGATAGTCGTCCAGGATCCTTAGGCTGCAATCTCTTACTAGATCCCAGTACCTGAATACTCCATGGCCCGTGTGGTGAACCTAACTACCTCGAAGTGAGTGTCCCTTGCCCTCCCCCCCTTACCCAACTGCTGCTAGTGCGAGTGTATATAAAGTACATTAAAACCAGATCACGACATCACTCAGGAAAATCTACTGTATAGTAATGCTCCATGTAGTCCTTGCCAGTTACTGCTCGCCATCATCGGCCTCACCTCCTACTATATAGTCGCGCAGCGCCTGCACTATCAGTTCCCACGCTCTCGCCATATCCATGCATTTATCATTGTCACTCCTGGTAGCCTGCCGCATTCTGATAACACTCTCACAGCCCGCCCATTTCAACAGCTCATTTCTCCACCGCCTCACCGACGGCCCTTCTTTAGATTTCCAGTGCCAGGTAATCTCTCTCTGAGCCAGCATAAGGCCCAGATCGATAAATTTGCTAGTGATTTTCGTCCTCTTTGTGTGAGGGAACCATAGTAGCAAGCATGCAGCCATGTCGAAATCCACCTCCCTGTCCGTAACTGCGTTCAGGAGGTCTCCCACTTCATGCCAGTACGACCCTAGTCTCGGGCACCCCCACAGCAAATGATCCAAGTCCGCCTCAGGCGCCAAACATCTCGGGCACACAGCGTCCCGTACCCGAAAATATCTCGCTATCCTCTCCGGGGTCAGGTAAGCTCTATGAATAACGAAAAAATGTACCTGTTGGAATCGGGCATTCCTCGTTCCCTTCCAGGTTCGCCCTAAAACATGGCCCCAGACTACATCCGGAATGGGCCTACCTATACTATCTTCCCATCTCGCTTTTAGTGCCACCAGCGGTGCCAATCCCTCGCGCTGTAGTCTATTATGGAGGCAGGTCACCGCCTTGGTAGTGCCCGCAGCCATAACTACGTACTGACACGCCATAGTTGTCTCCGGTTCCACCAGCCCCCCTTTCCAGTGCTTTTGCATCGCTGCGATCACTGCCGCATGCAGCAGGAAATCCCCGTCCGGCAGACCAAATCGGTTCTGCACCTCCCGGAAGGGGGCCAGTATCCCCTCAACGTATAGATCTCCAACCACCTGCAGCCCCAGTTCCTCCCAGTCCGATAGCGGGGACCAGTCGCCCCCATGCAGCAGCGCGGTCAGCATCCCTAGCGGGATCTCAGGTGCGTACGCTCGGGAGTTGGCCGCTCTCTTCAGACTCCTGTTCCAGCAGAGTCTGAGCGTCCTTTCTTCCAGCGGTAGGTCCCTCACCTCCAGTTTCTTTTGCATGATTATGTATGATAAAACATGCCGTTGGATACCCAGCCCCCTATTAATGTCCGGACCTCTGAATTCCCTGGCCACATGTTGCGTCAATACCTGCAGTTGAGCTGCCAGATAGTACAATTCAAAATCAGGGACTGCCATCCCCCCCTCTAGCTTGGCCTAGTCAGGGTCGTCAACGCCACCCTACGCCGTTTCTGACCCCACAGGAAGCCGGTCACCAACATCTGTAGGTCCTTAAACACGCGCCGCGGTATCCACACCGGTAAGGTCCTAAAGTAGTAAAGTAGCCTCGGAAGTGCCACCATTTTCAAAAGCGCCACACGGCCCAGCACAGACAAGGGGAGAGAGGCCCAGAAGTTTACACAACCCCTCAGCGCGCGCACGCATCGCCCCACGTTTCCTTCCAATAGGTTCGTGACCTCATGATAAATGCGGACACCCAGATATGTGAAGCTGGAAGGTTCCCAGATCACTCCCAGTGCAAGGGGGGGGCTGTGTGTGCCCTCTCGTAGTGGAAAGACACAGGTCTTGGTCCAGTTCACTTTAAGGCCCGACACTTCGCCAAATCTTGATAGCATGGCTACAGCTCCCTCTAGCGCTTGTCCGGGGTCGGCCAAGTACAGTAGTAGATCATCCGCGTACAGCGATATATAGTGCGAGTTCGCCCTTTGCGTCACCCCTTGATACAGCACGCCCGTTCTTGCCAGTGCTGCCAAAGGTTCCATTGACAGTGCAAACAGCAAGGGAGAGAGCGAGCATCCCTGCCTCGTCCCCCTACGCACCGGGTAAGCTGAAGAAATTGAAGACCTCAGTCGCACCCTTGCCGTGGCCGATGAGTATAGCACCCTCGTCCATCGCCGGAATCCCTCACCTAGGCCGAATTTCGCCAGCACCTCATCTAGGTACTGCCACTCAAGGCTATCGAAAGCCTTTTCAATGTCAACAGATAACACCACTGGATCATGTGGCGAGCTCCTAGCATCATCCAATATCTGTAGTAGGCGGCGTACATTCATAGATGTGTTCCTGGTAGGGATGAACCCGGCCTGGTCGACATGGACCAATCTGGTCATGAGCGGTAGGAGTCTGGCGGCCAAGATACGACTTAGGATCTTGTAGTCCACCGTCAGCATGGATAGGGGTCGACAGGACGTTACATCCAGCGCCTCCCTACCAGGCTTCAGCAACGGAACCACCAGCGCCTCCCTCATCGTTTCGGGTAGATGTCCCTGCTGTCCCGCTTCCGAGTACACTACCAACAGCCTAGGTGCCAATATGTCAACAAATTTCACATAGAATTCTATGGGCAACCCGTCGACGCCCGGTGTTTTGTTTTTGGCCATCTGTTTAACGGCCAGTTTAATCTCTGCCAGCGTTATGGGTCCCCCTATATCCTCTGCATCCTCAGCATCCAGTACCGGTAAAGCAATAGATTCCAGATACGCACGTATTTCAGGCGTGTCCACCGTTAGTTGGCACTCATATAGATCAGTGTAATATGACGCGAAGCGCGATAGGACCACTGACTGCGAATAAGCTATATCCCCCGTTTCCGTTCTTATGCTCATTACCGGGCACCCCCGAGGCTCCGGATTAGCGAGCCTGGCAAGGAGCGTACCCACCTTGTCCCTCTCCGCATGCACCTTGACAATATATAGCTTATAATCGTAGCACCGCAGCCGCTCAGTTTCTTTCGCCACCAATTCCTTGGCCTCAAGCAATTGCGCCTGCAATTCCGGTCGTTCTGGTCTACGCTGCTCTAATCCCCGTAGCACACTCTCAGCCTTCACCAGGTCAGTGAAAAGCGAAGTCTGTACATTAGCAAACCTGCCCATGCACACTCCTCTCACCACCACTTTCATCGCATCCCACTCCACTAGTCTTGTCGCCGCTGTGCCCTCATTCTCCCTGAAATAGTGTTCTATGCCCTGGTGGACAGCGTCGCTAAATACCGGATCCTCCAGTGTGTGGGGCTGTAACCTCCACGTGGGAATCGCCGATCTCACCTGTTGCCATTGCACTGATATCAGTAAGGGATTATGATCTGATATTGTTCTAGTTAAGTATTCCGTGTGTCTAACCATGGCGGCCAGGCGATCACTACAGAGTATCGAGTCTATCCTCACATGTAATGCATGTAATGCTGAGAAAAAGGAATAGTCTCTCATTGCAGGGTGTTGTTCTCTCCACACATCCAGTAACCCCCAACTGTCTTGCCACTCCTTCCTCTGAGTAGCTAACCTGCGCACCGTTGAATCAGTCAGTGGCGGATGGGATCTATCCAGGACAACATTAGTTATTGAATTAAAGTCCCCTCCCAAAATGATGGGGCCCGCCAGGTAATGCGCCAATGAGCTCGTTAATCTATCAAAAAATAAGGCCTGTTCCGTATTAGGGGCGTACACACTACAGTGTCACTTCCCGACCATATAGCCTCCCCTCCACCACCACATATCTACCCTCCGGGTCCACCCGCCTGGACATGACCTGGAACGGTATCCCAGCTCTGACCCAAATCAACACACCTCTGGCAAACGCTGAGTACGTGGTCCCAAACACTTGCCCCCGCCACCTCCTCTGTAGTGCAGCGCATTCTTTTTCAGTCAAGTGGGTTTCCTGCAGCATCGCAATCTGAACTCCACGCCGCACTAAGTGGGCATGCACCTTGTGGCGTCTCACCATCGTCCTGAGACCACGGACATTCCATGAAATGCATTTTAAATCAGGTAACGTCCCCATAGTAGTCATTCCTGTACAGAATCAGCACCAGCCCAACACCCCTCACACAGCAGCAGTCGGATCCCCTAACCCCAGCACCCAACAAAATTCCCCAAACCCCTCTCCCCAGGACAGGACTTAATAACCCAGCTTCAGCCCCGTTCCAAACTTGTAACACAACACACATCCCGCTACTCTGTGGACTCTACCACAGAAGGCCTTATGGACCACTAGAGGGTGGTTCAGCGCCCGACCCAGAAACAGCGGAGCCCCCACCCCACACCCTTGGTCCCACATTGTGGTCTTAGTCCCACTCCTGAGTGTTCACATAGCGATCAGAGAGGCCATGCCTATATAAGAGTCATAGTTGGGCTATGCCCTGGTACCTCACTCGTTAAATAGTCCATCTGAGGTCTGTGGAGTGACCTCCGGACCCCTCGTGCTCTCCACTTCCGACTCATCTCCTCCCGTTTTCACTCCATCTTCGTCGGAGTCAGTTCCCTCCGATGTCTTCTCCTGTTGTGACCCCGTGATGATCGCGGTTGCCGCCAGTACTCCCTTCCTGTCCGCTTCCATTTGGGCTTTCTGCATCGCCATCTTAAGTCTATTCCGTTTTCGAATGCGCTGAGATTGTCTGATCCGGAGGGGTTGCTGCGCGGTCCTATCGCTCTTGCCAGCGCGGTCAGTCCCAGCACGGTAGAGCTCAAGCCACGACCATGCCTCGTCCGGAGTTAGAAAGAAGTGAGTCGTGCCATCCAGGATCACTCTCAGCTTGGCCGGGAAAAGCAACGAGTACTGGATCCCTTCATCCCTCAATTCCTTCTTCACAGGCAGGAAGGACGCCCTGCTTTTCTGGACTTCCTGATTGTAGTCCGGGAAGATCGTAACCTTGCTGTTTTCCACCTGAAATGGGCCCTGCGAGCGTGCTCTTTGTATCAGGAGGTCCCGATCCTTATAGTGTAACATCTTTATCACCATTGGTCTGGGAGGTCTACCCAGCTGAGGCGGTCGAGCCGGGACCCTGTGTGCTCGCTCAAGGGAAAAGAAGGGAGAGAGGCCCTCCGGTGCCACCACCGTGGTAAACCAGTTCTCCATATAGGCCACAGCATCCTCCCCCTCAATTTTCTCTGGAAGGCCTACAACCCTCACATTATTTCTCCTATTGCGACTTTCGGCATCTTCCGCGCGTCTTTCTAGGGTCTCCAAGCGGCCCAGTATATCAACCAGTTTGTGTTCAGCAGTGACCACCGCCGGTTTCAATTCCTGCAGTAGTTGTTCATTGTCTTTTACCCTGTCAGCGAGCTTCGCATGATCTGCTTTGAGGAGTCCCAGCCCCGTGGCAACCTGCGCAATATCCTGATGTAGGGATTCTTTCGTTGCAGCGATCGCGTCCAATATACTGTCTAGCCGTTTATGCAACCGCTGTTCCTGAGTCGTTGCGTCTAATGGAGCAGGTGCCCCGCCATCTTGGAGTCGTGCAAGCACTGCGGGCGTTCCCCCAGTGGCGGCCATCCTGTCTCCCACAGCACCACTCCGAAGGTGCCACACAATCGATCGCCCTCCCCCGTCGTGCGGCTAGCCGGTCACCAGTGTCGCCCAGCTCCTGAGGTCAAAGTTCCTTAGGGGTCTACTAATCCAATGCACCACTAGAACACTCGGCAGGGCGCAGCCCACAGGTCAAGGCCTCAACAGAAGTACTCCAACTGCCAGGGGGACGTGCAGGGCAAACGCGGGCCAGTAGTAGATAGGCCCAAATTTGCAGGTGATGAGTCGTCCCAGGCCGGACCTCCCACCTCTCACAATCTTCGTAACCTGCAGGCGCGCCCGGCGCTGTCCCACAGCGGGCAGCACCGCAATGCTGCAAGGGATATCCCCTGATCTCAGTACTCCATGGCCAGCACCAGTGTCACTCAGCAGGCTACTGCCGCCCCTCCGCTTCACCAATAACCATCATTGTCCCAAGGGGAGCGTGAGATCGGCCCCCCCGCAAAACCGCACTGTGCTCACCGTCGGGCCGTAGGTCCGCCTCCTCCGCTCACTCGGCCACGGGGGTCCGCTGTGGGGCCCCGGAAACTGGTCTCAGCTGTGGCCGCCACCACCTCCGTCAAGCCCTCCGGGCTCCGGGGACGCCGCACTTCGCCCGTTCAGCAGTGCAGGAAGGCGGGGGGAGGGGCGCCGCGCTCGCCTGGCTCCCGGACGGCAGCAACCACTCGGCCGTCCTAACCAGTGCCGGAGCAGTCCGTTGGCTGACCCCCGCTCTGTCCCTTGCCCCGCACTCCGTTCTCCAGCCCGCCTCCGTCCGGAGCCTCCTCACCCCCGATCCGAGCCTCGTCAGAGTCCACACCTATATTCAATGATAACCATACCCATGTAAGTATTTTTTTATCGTCTTTTGGAAATGGCAGCTTTAATGTCCATTGTTTCCTGTCGCAAAACTCCAGAGGTATGTTGTTGGCTGGTAGAATTTCCAATGCTTATACTAACAATATACATAATCTCCTCTGATTTATGTTGGACTCAATGTGAAAACAAAACACAGCTTGTTTTAATCTCATTTACATACAAGATTCATTCAGTTCTTCAGCTCAGGACAGTGTAAAATGAATTGTTCTTAACCTTTAAAATCATCCTTATACGATAACTCAGCGAGAATTAATTGATATTTTCTATTTTTTATATAAATTTGGATACATCTTCACCTCCTGGACCTAACCTCATTCTCCGGTCTTTTATTTTCTTATGAAATGTTATGTTATGTTATGGGGTTTTATAAAGCGCCCAACTGCCCCAGCAACAGGGCGTCCCAGTGCTAAAATGTCACTGCCATAAGCAAGCCAAGAACAACCAGGAGGCAATTATGCAGGGAAGAGGTGAGTTTTGATGGCTTTAGTGGAAAAGAGAATGATTTTGAATGTATCTAATATGTGCAGGGAGGGAGTTCCAAAGCTTAGGAAACACTATAATGAATCTGCCTTTTCTCATGTTTATACGTCAATATATATATAAAGTCTTTCAGGTATGTTCCCGCTAAGGAAGTAGTTCGTATTTCTCCCATTAACCATATCTTCAATGAATTATGTCGTCACATATGGTTGTGGTTCTTCTTCTATCTGATAGAGACTTCCAGCCGCAGATTCCTTACTTTAGAATATTTTCCAGGCATCAGACTAGATCTGGAAGTTTTTGGTGAGGAGGACCACTGCGGACCTGTAGGTGGCGTCAATTGGGTCCACATGGAGTTGTCCGTACCAAAAGTGATATGGGCTGTGCCTATATATACACCACCCCAGCACGCAGATATCAATTCTTTTCTTTACGCGCCAGTCAGTGCAGATTTTTGACTGACTTTTTTTCAAAGATGTTTTTAGAATTTGTCTTCTGGTGTGCAAGATCTCCAGCGGAAAGGCAGGTTTTAAGCCATTCGGCGCCTGTCACCAGCAAATGACAATGACTAACTCACATTTGGTGTGTCGCTGGTGTCTTGAGCGGGACCACAACGCTAAGACTTGCAAGGCTGCCGCATCCTAAGGCGCTGAGGGAGCTGTACCTTAAGCTCCTAGCCATCTGATTCTCCAGAACTCTGTCGCGAGGAAGGTTCTGAGGAAATAGAAAAAGTCCCACAAAAAGAAAAAGAAGTCAAAGAGTTCTTTGACTTTACAGCTCAAGATTTTGGTGAGTCGCAGGGCTGTCAGTACTGGAGACCTAGCTCTATGGTGAACCTACACCAAGGCCATCTTCACACCTCCCTGAATTTCTGGGAGCTGAAGCAACCCCCACTAAACTTAAGGAGTTTTACGAGGCCATACACCTAATTTTTCAGCGGCCCAACTCCTTTGAAGTGCCTCCTGACTGCACAGTTTTGGGATGGGCCCCTACTGGTCTTCCACCAGCAGGTTCACCTCTGCGCTAGACGGGCCCCAAGGATCCATTGACAAATCTGGAGCAGCACCAGTCGAGCGACCTCGACCTTCCCTGGTTCCCGCCCAGCGGTTGTGTCGCCCCTATCATCATTCCCAACTCCAATACGGAGCCAGATGGGCGTCATCCAACAGCGGCGTCAACCTGGGGTAGACTCCCTATATTGGGTCCAGTGAATTATTCATATGACAGGCATGGATTGAGTGCCTCATTTGCATAGGTGGTGTGGAGTTTGTCTGAGGTACCAGACCTTATTCTACTGTTGGCGACAGTCAAGGTAAACATCTTGATGGAGGTGCTTCAGCTGGGAGTTGCTCCTACTGAACCATTACTCCCATTCAATGAAGCCCATACCGACGTCTTACTCAAAGCCTGGTCCAAGCCCTGCACCGGGACTCCTATGCATAGGAGAACTGCCTGCCTTTGTCACTCTTCCCTAGGGAACCTCAGTTTCCTCACCAAACACTCCAACATAGAGAGCTTGATAGTCTAGTCCTCCACCTCCAAAGTCAAGCCCAGTGCATTCCCTGCCAATTCCACCTGATAGGAAATCCAAAAGACTGGCTATCGTCAGGAAGAGGATGTTCTCTTCTGCCAGCGTGACACTGCGGTCGGTGAACACTGAGTGCCTCTTGGGCCAATACTGCCATACTATCTTGGACTTGGTTGTACAATGGTCTTAGAAGAGGCTCAAGCCATATTCTCTCAAGCACTTGCTGATGGGAGTGATGCAGCCAAGCTCACAATAAGATGTAGGCTGGACATGACAGAGTCACTGAGCAGAGTGATTTCATCATCGGTGGCCCTTAGGCATCAAGCATGGTTAAGAACCACTTGCTTTTCATAGGATATCCAAGCTTCATTTGTGTACATGCCCTTTGATGGCTCTTGTTAGCTTGGAGAGAAGGCAAACTCAGTGCTGCAGCGATTTAAGGACAGGAGGGCTACGGCCAGGTCCTTGGACCTGTCCATGGCCCCTTACCAACTGCATTCTGCCCTCCGTTCCCTTCATGGACACAGAAGGGACCTTCAACCACGTCTTTATACACCCAGTCACCACAGACAACAAATCGCACAATCTTTTTATTTATTTTATTTATTTTGAAAGTTTTATAAAGTGCGAACAAGATCCTAGCGGATATCAGAGCGCTATACAAACAGTAAATGTTACTTATACAGGCAATAGAGTGGATCCAAACAAATGTACAGAGAATATAGTAAAAAACATCATAGTTGGTAGGAGCAAAGAATATAGTAAAAAACAAGTAGTTAGATTTAGCATCAATTAGTGTCTTGTGGTTGGGAGCGCGAATGCATCTCAACACAGTGATTCAGCAGACTATACTCATGTGTATTTGGCCATGAGGATGTATTTAACTTCCTTTTTAAAAGCAGTAGTGGAAGGGTTAAGTATGATTTCTGGGGGTAGCGCATTCCAAATTCTGGGTGCCATCCCAGAGAAGGATCTGTTATAAGTTTATTCTTATGGAATTTTTGTGGTTTCAGTAGTAATTTTTCTGGATTTCTTGAGGATCTGGACCCACCAGAGTTCTTCAGTTTCTGTGCCAGGTAACTGGGTGTCTTTTGATGTAAGGCTCTGTGCGTCATGCACGCAATTTACAGCTGAATTCTCGCATCTAGGGGTAGCCAGTTCAGGGATTCAAGGTGAGGGGATATGTGGGAGCTACGTTTAGATCCAGTTATGAGTCTTCTTGCGGAGTTGATTGAAGCTCTAAGAGGTGCAGTTGATGCTTTGGGTAGGCCGCAAAGGGAGACACAACCGTATTCCACTCTGGGTATAACCAGAGCTTGTACTGCCTGCTTAAAGTCATTTTGTGGTAAGAAGGGTTTTAGTTTCCTTAATGTGTTTATCTGGAAGTTATCTCCCTTTGTAGCATTTGCTGGTATGTTTTTGCATGTTGAGGTTACTGTGTAAAGTTATTCCAAGTAACTTTGCTGAGTCCACAATGGTAGGTTGTACGTTGAACGCCGTGATATGTTTGATCCAATCTTGCATTTTCGTGATTTGAGCCGGCAGAGCTATTAATAGGAATTCAGTCTTTAGGGCATTCATTTTAAGATGATTTTCTGCCAGCCAAGTTTGGGTGTTCCTAAGAGCTGTGTTAAGTAGTTTGATGTCCTCTAGGGAGTGTATCTTGAGGTATAGCTGTGTATCATCTACGTACATGTGATATTGCACGTTAGAGGTTTGTAGAATTTCTGTTAGAGGTTCCAGGAAGAGATTAAACAGTGTTGGAGATAGTGCTGATCCTTGCCAAGGGCGCAGTTCCTACAGACCATATTGGGACAGATGGCCAGAAGTCGAGCCAGTCCACCACCCCCTTTCCCTCCCAGGTTTTGCAGCATCCAATCCCCTTTAGTTTGCCCTCCGACCATCGTGGGGATCCAGTGGGGGGGGGGGTGGGTAGGATATGCCATCACCTGCATCACTGGAGGTGAAGGTCAATAATATCTTACCGTTGGGCTTCGCAGCATCTCCACAGGGCTTCTCCTTCCTAGCGGTGATCACCCCTCCACCCATGCCACCTGCTTACGACAAGCTGACGGTTGACCACCTCTCCTTGTTCCGTCAGGAAATGTTAGAGCTCTTGGTCAAGGCAGCTATAGAGAGCGTGCCGGAATCAGAAGTAGGTCTTGGTTGCTATTACTGCTACTTTCTGGTGTCCAAAAAAGGACGGATGCCTTCATCCTATTGTAGACCCGTGCCTGCTCAATCTCTTCCTGAAAAAAAGAGAAATTCAAGATGCTCACACAAGTCCTGTCTACTCTGGACCCAGGAGCCTGAATGGTATCGCTGGACTTACAGGATGCATATTTTCTTTTTTTTTTTTTTTTTTTTTTTTTTTTTTTTTGTCCTCATCTTGCGATTACTGTATGATTACGGAGTATCAGGTGTCTGCCTCTTTATTCTTTTCCGACACTGCCCCTCGATCTCTCTTGCCTGGGGAGTTTTATCTTCCTCTTGTTGGTTTAGAGGAGTTTCCTTTACTCGTTACATACCAATGCTTCTGATTTGGAACGAGGGGAGCTAGCCAGCTTGACTACTCGACAAGTACCGTACTTGTCTACCAGAAGATGTATCGCTTTAATCATAGGACTTATGCTTGGTTCTTATTTGGGGTGTAAGAAACTTTCAAAACTATCCCAGAATTTAAATCTCTTGCTTACATTTCCTAACTTATCAAGTTTGTTAATTCTTATTGCCGAATTCAACCATTCTGCGTGAGTTGGGCAAGAGGAAACTATCCATTTAATACAAATTTCCCTCCTTGCAAGAACTATTAATACAAAGAGAAGATTTTCTTGTTCCTTAGTGAGTCCCCCCTCATTACCTGGATCTACAATCCCAAAGAGAGTAAGAATTGTACTCACAGTTAGTTGTTTGGACAGGATAGTGCTCAGGGTCTTACCAACTTGATCCCAAAATTCTTTCAGTCGGGGGCAGCTTTTAAACATGTGGATGTCGTCTGTTTTTTCTTCTCCACACTTAGGACATTTCTTTGTTCCAGCATTTTTGAATTTGGAAAGTTTTTTTGGTGTCCAGTACGCCCGATGAATTGTATACAAATGCTTCCTTTTCAAGGCCGCGGATTTCAAGGTTGACCAGCATTTAGCCACAGATTTTTCCCAAATTAAGTCTAAGTCTGTTGTTAAGATGTCTTTCCCCCATATTTGCGTTTCTATGTTAAGGTTAATGTCATTGGCCGTTATCAGAGCCCAGTACCACTTTGCTACTTCTTTTGGTACTCGTGTTGTTTTGACCATGTCATTTTCCAGATTGTCATTACCGTTTACACTGGGGAGAGTTTTGGACCAACTTAAAAGTTGGTAATATTTAAATTTGGATAGTGTGTTATTTGTCAACTCTTGAAGCTCTGACCAAGTTTTCAAATTCGGACCATTTAGTATTTGTCCCCAATACTTTATGTTGGCTCTTTTTAGTGAAGATGCGAGAATGTCTTTTAGGCATTCTGGGGTTCCGGGGGAGTCCCAAATAGGGGCCCATTTACTGTAGTATGATATTTTCAGGGTACCTCTGATTTGTGTCCACATCTTTGTTGCATCTCTTAAAGTCTTAAGTTTTATTTTTTTAAAGTACTTGGGGTGTCCATATTTAAACAGTGCGTGATCCTCTGATTTTGTAATTACTTGCAAGTAGGTTGGGTAGTTGTCATGGCTTTTTAGTAGTACTTTGATATTCTTGAATTGGAAGGCTCTGCAGTATTCTACCAAGTCTGGGCTGGCCAACCCTCCATCTTTCTTACACCTTCTAATCTTTTTCCAAGCAATCCTCGTGCCTTTCGCTGCCCATATAAAACTTGTGATGTCTCTCTGTGCTCGGGCTAGTTCCGTTTTTCCAAACTCCATTGGTATTGCATTAAATAAAAAAGTGAACTTTGGTAAGACGGTCATCTTGATTATATTTGACCTCCCAATCAAGCTCAATGGTAGAGCGGCCCATGTCTCAAGCAGTTTTCTTACATCTCCGGCTACCTTATTCAAGTTCCGTTTTGTAGTCTTCTCTATATCATGATTTACTAGAATTCCTAGGTATCTGAGTTCATTTTTTATGTAGTTGCTTTGAAAGGCAGTGTTCCATGTCATGATCTCTGTTTTCGTTTGGTTCACCAGATATCCTGAAACTTTCCCAAATGTATCTAAAGCTTTCTCGATTGTATCCTTGGCTTTTGGGTAGTCATCTGTATAAATCATTAAGTCATCCGCGTAAAGTGCGATTTTCTTCTCCCATATGCCATATTTAAAAGGAGTGATTATTTTGTTGTTTCTTAATTTATTCGCTAGCGGTTCAATGTATAAATTAAAAAGTAAAGGGGAAAGTGGGCATCCCTGCCTCGTTCCTCTACTTATCTTTATGTTTTCAGTTAGACTGCCATTTATTAGAACCTTAGATCTTGGATCCTTATAAATTTGGTTTACCATATGAATGAAGTGTGACCCTAAGTTATTTTTGACCATAACTTTCTCCAGAAAGGTCCAATTGACCCTATCGAAAGTCTTTGCGGCATCAACTGTAAGTATGGTAAGAGGAGTTTTCTTGTTTGTTGCAATATCTATTGCAGTTAGTAGCTCTTGTGTTACTTCATGTAGATTTCTCCCTCTTATAAATCCTTTTTGATCTTGGTGCAGCAGTTTTGATAATACTTTCCCTAGTCGAGCTGCCATTATTTTTGTGAATATTTTGTAGTCAGCGTTCAGTAATGATATTGGGCGATATGACTCGCATTTAACAGGGTTCTTTCCGGGTTTCAAGATGATTGTTATTATGGCATCATTCCAGGAGTCTGGTATCGGTTTCTGTTGTGTAAGAATTAAATTAATTAGTTTGGTTATATGAGGAAGTATAGGATTTTTCAGTTTCATGTATAGTTCGTTTGGTAAGGCATCTGGCCCTGCTGCTTTTCCTTTTTTCAAACTTTTAATGGCGTCTGCCACTTCATCTTCCAGGACTTCTTTATCTAGAGCTTCTCTTTCGTTTTCAGTAAGCTTTAGGAATGCTGCTTCTTCCAGGTAAGAATTGATCTTTTGATCTGAAGGATTTATATCCTCCGTATATAGCTCTTTAAAGAATTTCCAGAATTCTTGCCTGATGATGTTTTCATCAGAGTTAGGAGTAGTTTGATCATCCGGAATTATGCTTTTCACTTTGTTTTTAGCTAGATCTGTTTTGAGCTTCCATGCCAGCCATTTTCCACAGCCTTCACCAAACTCATGCTTTGCTAGTTTGCTGGAATCCCATTTTTTCTTCAATCTCTCTTCCAAAATGTGATCAATTTTTTCTTTTTGCATCTGTTTTTTTTTAAGAAGATCTTGTTTCCTTACCTCCTCTAGTTCTATGGATATAGCGATATCTAGGGAGTTGATGTCTTTTTCCAAATCTGAGATCTCTTGTTTTAGTTGCTTGTTTTTACGAGCCCCTAGACTCAGAAGTTTACCCCTTATAATAGCTTTAAAGGTATCCCAAGTTATTTGTTCTGTGGTACCTGATGCATTTAGTTCAAAGAAGTTTTTTGTTTCAATTTCCAGCTCACTTATTACCTGTTCGTCTTCCAGCAAAGCTCTCTCAACTGTGAATCTTCTTTCAGATATTTTTTCTGTAATTTGTAGTTCTAGTTGTACTGCCGAATGATCTGACAAGTGAGCTGGTAGGTGGGATACTTTTTTCACTATCTTTGATAATTCGTTGCTAATCAGAAAGAAATCGATCCTAGATTTATGACCCAATTTTTTGTTGTGTAAGGTGAACGGGTGCAATTTTTCTCCTTTATTTTTCCAGATGTCTACCAGGTCAAGATCCCTATTGTAAATCCCAATCCATTGTCTCATTTTTTTCAGATTAGTCTGTCTGCCTGGTGGTGATCTGTCTAATTTTAAATCCATCACTAGGTTGAAATCACCTCCCAGTATTATGGGAGAGGTAGCTAGTAGTAACTGAGAGTATAATTTTCGCAACGGGTCGGCATCATCCAAGTTGGGACCATAGTAGCCTGCGACAGTGATGGGAGAATTTCCTATTTTAACGCTAGCTGTGGCCCATCTACCTTTGCTATCCACTTCTGAGGCGGTTACAGTTGCTTTTAAGGATTTCTTAAAGATTATCGCAATTCCTTTGATATTACATTGTTGTGTAGTGCAGATAAGAGTATCTACCCACCATAAGTTCTTAATTATTTGATCCCATTCTTCTTTTAGCAAATGAGTTTCTTGTAGTATTATTATCTCACTTCTTTCAGTTCTGATATATTCCAGGATTTTGTTCCTCCTACTTTTTGTCCTCAAACCGTTCACATTCCAAGATAGGATCTTTACTTCCCTACTTGCGCTCCCCATTTATTTCTTTCACATATTGCAATTTCTTGTAATGTAACACTCCCATTTGTACTGATGTCCTGAATTTTCGCAGATGAGGTATTTTTTGTTTTTTTCCCTATTTTGCTCCCCACCATTTTCCGTGTAATTTTATGCTTTCTGGTTTTTGCCTTAAAGTTACCCTCCCCGGGGAAGCCTCCATCTTCTTCTCCTTCGGTTATCTTCTTAACCCTTTCGGCTTCCCGTTCCCAATCCCGTGATTCTTATCTATATACAGTTAGAAAATGAGTTAAATTGGTTGGTTTAAGGCTCCTTCATATTTGTTATATACCTTACACTTAAGTGAGATATGGATTGTATGTATTTCTTCTTTTTGCTTTCTTTTTTAGGTTGTATTTAATTATATATGAGGTTGTGTGAGGTTGTGAGGTTGTTTAACCCAGGGGTTCCTCTGAGCGTTCTTGATCTTTGATTTGCTTTATCAAGTTTTTCACCTCTTCTGGCTCTCTTAGATTGCGCATTTTATTCCTCCACATGATGCGTAATGATGGTGGAAATTTCATCTGCACCGTGGCACCTAATTGCTGCAGTTCTGACATTAGGTTTCCCAGTTCCCATTGTCTGGTCTGAGAGGCTTTTGACATATCAGATCTTATTTTAAAGTTCCAACTATCTTTGTTGTAGGTTCCTTTTCTCAAAGCTTCCCCCAAGATCCTGTCCTTCAACATATATGTTTTGAAGTTGACTAAGATCTTCCTGGGTGTTTTTCTTTCTTTGTTCTTTCCGTAGGGATCTCTATGTACTCTTTGTATGTCTTCTTCCAGTACCCCTTTGTCTGCCCATGGGAAATGTTCTACCAGAAGTGCCACTACAAATGCTTTGATGTCTTTGTCCTCTTGATTCTCCGGCACATTTAGTATCCTAATGTTGTTCTTCCTTGCTTGGTTCTCCAAGGATTCCAATTTTTCATTCATGATTTTGTTTTCAGATCTTAAGGAGTTAATTTCCTTCCTGTTTTTTTCCACCCTTTTGTCTAAGCCTACAACTTCACTTTCCACTGCCGTAACTCTATCTCCTAGTGCGTTTAACTTGCTATCCAATTTCTCGCAGACCTCTTGTATTTTGTTTTGCTTTGCTTCTGAAATGGAGAATTTCTCTTTCATTTCTGTCCAAATTTTTTCAAGAAGTTCGTCTGTGTGGGTTTTTATGGTATCCTTATTGTTTCGTACAGATCTTGCATCGTCTTCTTCTTTGTCTTCAACTTCTTCAGTTATATGTGCTGCTGCTGCTGCTGCGGCAGCAGCAGAGGTCTCGGTACCCCCCTCTGCCATATGAACTTCAGTTCCCTCTTCTGTTCTGCTTCCTCTGATTTTCCAGATTTCTTCCAAACTCTTGTTTTCTACCAAGCTCTTTTTCTTGTTTCTAGGTTTTCTGCCTTTTTTTGCACTACCTGAGCTTGTTTTCCCGGTCCGAAGTGAGACCGTCCGTGGATTCTCCTTTCTGAAAGAGTGAGCGTCTGTAGGTTTAGTAGCCTCCTCTTTCTCCCCCTTCTGAGCTTCCGGAGCAAGTTGTGGTTGTGAGGAGGTTAAAGGCTCTGAGTCCAGCCCTTGTTGTTGAATTTTGAAGTAAGACCTCAGAGATGGAGTAACTTTTATTTTTATTTTAGATCTCTGTGTAGACTCCAAATTGCTTTCCTCCTTCTCTAGAGTGTTTTTGAGGTAACCTTTGGATGTGGTTTTTTGTTTTTTCCTGCTCACTCTCGGAGTAATGCCTTTAGGGAATTGCTCCTGGCTCAAAAATTTTCTATTGCGCAGACTATAGAAGGATTTCGCTGTGTCGATCTGAGTTCCAGGCTGCTGGGGTTCTAATCCTTCTTTAGATTTAGACTCTCCTCGACTTTTTTCTGAAAGTCTCTCTAACTCTTGAGGTACCTCCTCCTCTTTTTCCTCCGGTGTTGGTTTTATGAGTTTACTCATATGCTGATTGATTTTGGAAATTTTTTCTTTTAATATGGGAAAATAACAAGGCTCACAATGTTTGTTGGGCTGACAGAGCTGAAAAGACTGACTGTTAGAAATGCTGGAATTATAACATATGTTGGTTTGTTGAGCTATGTGAAACAGATTCACTGATACCCAAACACTCTCTGATCCATGGATATTTTTGGTTTCTGCTTCGTCGTTCTTTTGTGGAATAACAAGTTTTTGTCCTTTTGTTTTTGTGCCTCTACACTCTTTCTTCCAGTCCAACACGGTCTTATATGCTTTTTTCTCCCCCGTTGTGTTCTCTGAGGTGTCCCTGAGCCCACTTATTGTGGCCGATTTTGTAACAGAGACTGGGGCTGGGACTGGAACAAGGACTGGGACAGGGGCAGACTTTACTTTGCTGGCATGCTCGTGTAACAGCAGCCGCTGATCCCTGACTCTACCGCTCGTGCCCCGGAACTGATACCTTAGTCTTCCGGAGGCACGGCGGCAACGCGACTTTGCTTTCCCTGCAGCGCTCCACTTGTGGAGACGCTCCCCAGCCTCAGTGTGGATTCTGAGATCCAGCTCCGCCTTACCCGGCTTTCCCGATCTGTGACACCCGTCTGCTCCGCTGGGAGATACCTGTGATCTCTGCACGGCGGCTGCGCCTTCCGTCTCTGGGTCTCCAAGCGTAGGATATTGGGCTTCACTCGCCACCCCGCAGACGGACAAGAAAGGGAAAGACCCGGGGAAAAACACCATTCCAGGGCATGCTCCGCAAGAGGTAGGAGAAAGTATGACGCTCGGTTACGGCAGATTGACAAATTATAAGTTTTCGATTATTCACCGAACATCCTCTCTTTATCTTTCGGTTTGCTGGAACCTTTTCCAACTGCTGTGTGAGTGAATCACGGGTGCTCCGGGAGCTCTCCGGCTGAGCTTCCTACTCAGCCGCCATCTTCCCCTTCTCATATTCTCTGCATATTTTCACTATGCCATCCTGCCAGCTCACAGAGTTACCAGTGGTTCACAGTCCACCAAGAGCATTTTCAGTTTGCCCTGTGCCCCTTTGGCCTTACCAATGTCCTTCGGGTGTTCATGAAACTGATGGCGGTATGTTGCCTGGTTCCAGTCTTCCCCTACATCACCGATTGGCTCCACAAGCTGTTATTTGCCACCCCCAGACTTTGGCAAACCTTCGGCATTCACTGGGATGCATTTTCAATTTGTCAAAGTCACACCTGACTCCCTCTCAGACAATCCTTTTCATTGGAGCTGTTCTGAGCATGGGTAGTTCTGGGCTTATGCTCCTGAGCAGCGAGGCAGGTATATGCAGGCTATGATACCGATATTTTAGCCTCCGACCTGTATTTTGGTGAAACTGGCTCTGAAACTGCTGGGTCTTATGGTGACCTGCATGCTGCTAGAAACACATGTTTGTTGGCTTATGAGGGCTCTGCAGTGGAACCTGAAGATCCAGTGGTCGGAGCATCAGTGGAATCGATCTGACAAGCTCCAGATCTCAGAGGGAACTGCAAAAGACCTGCAGTGGTGGCTAACGAACCACGATTGGGTCAGTGCCAGAATGCCCTCCCTTCCACAACCAGACAGATGCGTCACTCCAGATTTCGGGAAGCCATCTGGGAGAGGTGGAAATCAGAGGACTCTAGACTCCAGTGGAATTCTGTGTCATTGGAACAAGTTTGTGGCATGGTGTACAGAAAAACACATTGGGGCTCTATCTGCACCCCTTTCCTAGGTTATTTTGCTTATTCTTACTGTTAGACCTGGCACCATTGGCGTGGGTCTCCCTTCCATTTTTGCTGTTGCCTCATGTGTTTTTGCTGGTGTTAGATGCTTTGGGCACTGTGCCACTGCTGTCCAGTGCCTCAGTGCGAGTGCTCCATACTGTAAATTGATGTATTAATTAGTGGTTCCATGATTGGATATTTGGTTTACTTGTCAGACCCTAGTACAGTGCACTGAGTGTGCCCAGGGCGTGTAAATCCAAATGCCGCTAGTGGGCTTGCAGCACTGGTTGTGCCACCCATCGAAGCGGCCTTGTAAAACGTGTATAAGGTCTGCCATTGCAGAGCCTGCATGCAGTCTGGTACTGTCATGCTGACTGGGCAAGTGCACCCACTTGCCAGTCCCTAAACCTTCCCTTGACTTCATATTAGTCATCCCTATGGTAGGCCCAAGGACAGGGTGCATTATACGTATAAGGTAGGACAAGCCCTGATGTGTGTGGCATGTCCTAATAATGAATTACAGCCATTTTCGTTTTTCACTATGGCAAGGCTACCTGTTCTCTATAGGCCAGAATGTGCTGCTAGATTATTACATGTTTATAATCCTAACAGACCCAGAGAACAAGGTAGAAATTCGAGTTTAGTATGCCTGGACTCAGAATAATAAAATACATATTTTAGTGAAGTTTATTTTAATATTCTATGTTTGCAAATACCACTTTTAGAAAGTAGGAATTTGCTTGCCCAAACATTTAGGCCTGCCTCTACGAGGTTGTGTATTCCTTTGTCTGGTTGTGTGAGTGACAGGGCTGGGGGATTCCAAGAGACAGGATGGGTCAGCCCAGTGGTGAATAGAAAGATCTGCATCTAGATGGGAGGGAGGAGTTGCACCTGGGATGTGAATAGGACTGTGGCCGCCGCCCACAGTGCTGGCTCCACCCCCTGTGGTGCGTCTGATGTCTCTGCCCTGCACACTGAAAGAAGAGAAGGAAGACTGTCAACAAAGTACTCCAGGACTGTAAATGCCTTCCACAATGCTGGCTCCACCTCCTGTGGGGAGTCTGATGTTCCTGCCCTGCACTGTGAAAGGAAAGGAGAAGTCTGGTAAACAGAGTGCTTCAGAACTGGCTTTGACTGGACACAGGCCCCTCTCCCCTCAGAGAACAAAGGAGTTTTGGGTATAAATATTGGGACCCTGATCCCATGAAATTAGATCACTTCTGGACTTACAAGACGAAACCTCTGCTGAGGAGAAGGAACCTGAAGAAACTGAGGAGAGCTGCCAAAGAGAGAAAAAAGAACTTTGTGGACTTTGCTTTCAACTTGTGCAAAAGATCTCCAAGGGCTTGGAAGAGAGCTTGCCCCCTGACCAAAGTCTCAGGACCAGTGGACTTCACCAGCCTTTGTGGATTGCTGCTGGAAACGCTGTTTCAGTGGCTACAGAGGCAGGGAGCAGTGACCGACTCTCACGACCGGCCGGTGCCTTGTAGGCACCGCATCAAGCAACGTCCGCCTCAAACAACGCAAGCTTTGCGCTCACCGACTCTGTTCTGACGCCGTCACCGAATGCCTCGCTACGCCGACACGTTCTGGTCTGACCGACGCAGTCACTGCGGCTGACTTAAAGTCCTGTGAACGCACCGGAGTTGGGCACAGCCTCGCACGCTTTGCGACGCACGGCGCGACTCGCACCGCTGTCCAGACTGATTGACACCAGCTCCCGAACTCGGGCTCTGTCGCCGTACCGCAAGCTGCAAGCACCTCATCGAAGCACCGTCTCGCCCTACAACGCACGCCTTAGATCCACTGACGGTGTCAACAGGCCGCTGCCTGCACCGCATTGAGTGACAACGCATCCTGCGACGCTTCTTTTCTGCACCGCGACTAACACCGGAACCAGCTCGCACATCCGTGCCGGCCGCCTAAAGTAAAAGGTACTGTGACTGAGTCTGTCGACATTTGAGTGGGCCCGTACCAACGCGGTCCGCTGGATGTGCTAGACTCTGTGTTATTTCAACCACGTTGTTACCAGACCGGGCTACCGACTCGCACAGAACCTTGATTTAAGCCTCTTAATCAGAACTCTTGAAATCTAATAGTACTATGTATTATTTTTGTTGTTTATTGGTCTTGTGGTAACTCTTTAGAAAATATACTTATTTTTTATATAAAACCTTGTGTGGTGTCCATTTGGAGTATTGTGACTGGGTTACTGTATGTGGTCACAAATGCTTAACTTACAACGCCTCTGAGGTAAAGCCTTGCTGCTCGTGCCACGCTACCAAGGGGGTAAGCAGGGGTTATTTTAGGAGTGTAATCCCCTTACCCTGACTAGAGGAGAGGATCCCTATTTGTCACAATTACCTACCTGTGTCAACTAGAGACCCCCAATTCTAACATTGGTAGTCAGCGGAAGGGATCCGAATTCGCATTTGTGACTCATGTACAGTGATTGGTGAACACTACTTAGTGAGCGCAGACCATAAAGCAGCCACGTACTTCTGATACTTGTTTTTGCCAGAGATCTCAATTTGCCTGATTCAGTCATCTTGGAGGAGACAGCCTCCGTTGCATCTGTTGACTGTGATTGGGAGGAGGAGAAAATAGAAAGCTACACCAACAAGCAGCTCAGGAGCTTCTGCAAAAAGTTTAAAATTCCCCTGACCGGAATCACCAGGAATTAATTCCCGAGGGGACCAAGGGAAAGGTTCCCAGCCTCACCCTGAGAGAAAGCCAGGTGATCCTGTTCCACAGGGACCCCAGAGATGTTACAAATGAGGGGACCTGGGTCATACGGCGAATGATACCAGGTGCCGCCGGTTTGGTAAACCAGCACCCAATGGTGCTCCGCCCCGGCAGATGGCTAATGTAGCCTTTGGGGAGGAGGTGGAAGTCCAAGGTGGGTGGGGTCCAGCAGAAATGTCCCTTGTATCTTTAGGAGACTATGAGGTGGTCTCAGATAACCAACTGCCCAAGAACACTAAGAAATATGGGCAGTGGGTGACCTAGAAATGGCCAAAAGGTGGAGGTTCTTAGAGACACATGAGCCAGTGTGACAGCTGTCTAGTGTCACCTGGTGTCTCAAGAGCAGGTTGTCCCACATGCATTCTGCAGAGTTGTTAACGCCGACAACACAGAGAGTCATTGTCCAATATCTCTAAGGTTCCCTTTGAGTGGGGGGGGTCTCTGATACTCTTCAGGTACTTGTGAGGCCTGCCATGCCTGTAGACTGTTTGTTGGGGAACGATTTGGAGAGCTGACCGTGGAAGAAGGTGGAGAATAGTACTCACCTGAGGATGGTGGGTCTTCCTGACTCGGCGTGCGTGACCACCCGGTCAATGGCAGTCAGCAGGGGTGCTCAAGAGGACCTAGAGCCTGAGAGGGAGGCCCAGGAACCTGCCTTAGAGAGAAGTGGCAGGGGGTGCAGGAAACCGGCCCCCAAATTTCCCACGGCCCAAGAGGAGCTAGACCCTGAGGGGGGTGCCCTGGAGCCTACTGGGGAACAGGTAGCTGAACTGGGGGACCTGCCCGAGCTGACCCATTGGCAGCAAGAAGAAGGCCCCTCCAGGGAAGAATTCTGCAGAGAGCAGAGAGAATGCCCTTCTCTTAAGGGCTTGCGGCAACAGGCTGCAAGCCAGGCAGCAGGTGATCAGTCTGGGTCACATTGGATCTACTGGGAGAATGGTCTCCTGTATAGTAAGCCTAAGGTTGCTGAGCCTGGATCAGCCCGTGTGCTGGTGGTACCCCAGAGCTTCAGAGCCTTCCTACTGGGGCTGGCTCATGATGTGCCATTGGCAGGACATTTGGGGCAGGACAAGACCTTTGAGAGGCTTGTCACCCACTTTCATTGGCCCAAATGCGCAAGAGTTCAGACACTCATTGCAGGACCTGTCAGACTTGCCAGGCAAGTGGGAAGAGTGGGAGGAAGCAGAAGGCTCCTCTCCAGCCATTCCCTGTGGTCAGTACCCCCTTTGAGCAGGTGGGGATTGACATTGTGGGTCCACTGGACCCCAAGACAGCCATGGGCAAAAGGTTCATCCTGGTCTTGGTGACCATGCCACCCGGTACCCAGAAGCCATACCTCTGAGGACAGTGACGCCCCCCCGCCCCCGTGGTGGGCTGAGCACTGATGGGAATTTTCTCACAAGTAGGATTCCCTCGAGGGGTTGTGTCTGACCGGGGCACCAACTTCATTTCCAAGTATATGAAGTCCCTGTGGCAGCAGTGTGGGGTAACTTACAGGTTCAACACTTCTTACCACCCCCAAGGAAATGGGTTGGTTGAAAGGTTCAACCGAACCCTAAAGAGCGTGATTATGGGTCTTGAGGAACCCATGAGGCGTAAGTGGGACGTCCTCTTACCATGCCTGTTGTTTGCATACCAGGAGGTGCCACAGAAATCTCTAGGGTTCAGTCTCTTTGAGCTTCTCTATGGGCACCCGGTCAGAGGACCTCTGAGTCTGGTCAAGGAAGACTGGGAGCAATCTTCCAGGAAACCTCCCCAGGATGTATATAGATACATGCTGGCCTTCAGGAACCAGACTAGGCATCTCAGGCAACTCGCTGAGGCGAATCTGGAAACCAGCCAGGAGGAGATGAAGCGGTAGTACGACCAGAATGCCACTCTGGTAGAGCTTCAACCTGGTCAGAAAGTGTGGGTCATGGCCCCAGTGGAGCCCTGTGCGCTCCAAGATAAGTGGACCTGACCGTTTGAGGTTGAGGAGCGCAAGAGTCCAGTTACCTACTTGGTGGACTTGCGGTCTCCCAGGAACCCTTTGAGGGTCCTGCATGTCAACCGCCTTAAGCCCCACTTAGAGAGGTCTGAAGAGGGCATGCTCTTGGCGACAGATGCTGGAATGGAAGTGGAGACTGAGCCTCTTCCTGACCTCCTGTCAGTCGCAGAGCAAGATGGGTCAGAGGATGGTGTTAACCTCTCTTCCACCCCGACCCCTGAGCAACAGAAAGACTGCCGCCAGTTGCTGGGACAGTTTTCTGATCTGTTCTCTCTGGTTCCTAGTATCACAGTTTGGTGCGTCCATGGTGTGGATACAGGAGACAGCTTACCTGTGAAGCACAAATCTTATTGGGTAACTGACAGGGTAAGGGCTTGCATCAAAGAGGTGGTCTCAAAGATGCTTGCGAACTCCGGTTCTGTGTGGACTACAGAGGGCTCAATTCGGTCACAAAGACCGACGCGTACCCCATCCCCAGAGCTGATGAGCTCATTGATCAGTTAGGGGCTGCCCGGTACCTCAGCACCTTTCACTTGACGTCTGGGTATTGGCAGCTCGCCTTGACTGATGGGGCAAAGTAGAGGTCAGCATTCTCCACACCAGATGGCCATTTCCAGTTCCGTGTTATGCCCTTTGGGATGAAGAATGCCCCTGCCACCTTTCAGAGGTTGGTCAACCCATGTGTTGGTTGGACTGGATGAGTTCAGTGCCGCCTACCTGGATGACATCGCAGTGTTCAGTGTCACTTGGGAGGCACATCTGCGCCACCTCTGGGAAGTGTTGTTGGCACTGCGAAAAGCAGGCCTCACGATCAAGGCGAGTAAGTGCCAGATCGGGCAGGGTTCTGTGGTGTACTTGGGACACCAAGTTGGGAGCGGCCAGGTGGCGCCCCTACAACCCATGATTGAAACCATCCTGGCTTGGGAATCCCCCAAAACCCAGACAGAGGTGAGGGCCTTTTTGGACCCACAGGGTACTACAGGAGGTTTGTCAGGGGGTATCACCCTTGACAGAGCTGACTTCCAGGAAGCAGCTCAAGAAACTGATTTGAACTGACACCTGTCAGAAAGCTTTTGAGGCCCTGGAAGCTGCCATATGCACGGCACCCGTGCTCCCGGCACCCAACTTCTCCAAAGAGTTCATCGTTCAAACAGACGCCTCAGAGCATGGTGTGGGGGCTGTTTTGTCACAGATGATTGAGGAGGGCCTAGATCAACCTGTAGCCTTCATCAGTAAGAGGTTACTTCCACGGCAACAGAGGTGGAGTGCTTTGGAGCCTGAGGCATTTGCTGTGGTCTGGGCACTGACGAAGCTGAGACCATACCTGTT
This sequence comes from Lissotriton helveticus, assembly GCF_964261635.1. Classification (NCBI taxonomy): domain Eukaryota; kingdom Metazoa; phylum Chordata; class Amphibia; order Caudata; family Salamandridae; genus Lissotriton; species Lissotriton helveticus. The sequence goes on along the minus strand of NC_136061.1, from coordinate 379,324,402 downwards.
TGGAACTCACTTCCAGATTCAGACAGACCACAGGCCCCTCAGATGGCTGATGCAGATGAGGGGTGAGAATCCAAAACTGTTGAGGTGGTGCATTTCCCTACAGGGTAAGGACTTCACGGTGGAACACCGCCCTGGTACAGAACACGCCAACGCTGATGGTCTGTCCAGATTTTTCCGCCTTAGTGATGAGAACTCCCAGGAGGTAGGGTAGTTCTCCCCACATTTCAGCTGAAGGGGACACGTGTTAGACCTGGCACCATTGGCGGGGGTCTCCCTTCCATTTTTGCTGTTGCCTTATGTGTTTTTGCTGATGTTAGATGCTTTGGGCACTGTGGCACTGCTGTCCAGTGCCACAGTGCGAGTGCTCCCTACTGTAAAATTATGTATTGATTAGTGGTTCCATGATTGGATATTTGGTTCACTTGTACAGTGCACTGAGTGTGCCCAGGGCGTGTAAATCCAAATGCCGCTACTGGGCTTGCAGCACTGGTTGTGCTACCCTCAGAAGCTTCCTTGTAAAACGTGTCTAAGGTCTGCCATTGCAGAGCCTGCGTGCAGTCTGGTACTGCCATGCTGACTGGGCAAGTGCACGCACTTGCCAGTCCCTAAACATTCCCTTGACTTCATATTAGTCACCCCTATGGTAGGCCCATGGGCAGGGTGCATTGTAAGTATAAGGTAGTACAAGCCCTGATCTTTGTGGCATGTCCTAATAGTGAATTACAGCCATTTTAGTTTTTCACTATGGCAAGGCTACCTATTCTTGATAGGCCAGAATGGGCTGCTAGATTATTACATGTTTATAATCCTAACAGACCCAGAGAACATAGTAGAAATTCGAGTTTAGTATGCCTGGACTAAATACATCTTTTAGTGAAGTTTATTTTAATATTCTGTGCAAATACCACTTTTAGAAAGTAGGTATTTGCTTGCTAAACCATTTAAGCCTGCCTCTGCCAGGTTGTGTATTCCTTTGTCTGGTTGTGTGAGTGACAGGGCTGGGGGATTCCAAGAAACAGGATGGGTCAGCCCAGTGGTGAATAGAGAGATCTGCATCTAGATGGGAGGGAGGAGTTGCACCTGGGACCTGAATAGGACTGTGCCCGCCCCCCACAGTGCTGGCTCCACCCCCAGTGGTGCGTCTGATGTCACTGCCCTGCACACTGAAAGAAGAGAAGGAAGACTGTCAACAAAGTGCTCCAATACTTTACTTGCCTTCCACAATGATGGCTTCACCTCCTGTGGGGCGTCTGAGGTTCCTGCCCTGCACTGTGAAAAGAAAGGAGAAGTCTGGTAAACAGAGTGCTTCAGAACTGGCTTTGACTGGGCACAGGCCCCTCTCCACTCAGAGAACTAAGGATTTTGGGGTATAAATATTGGGACCCTGATCCCATGAAATTAGATCACTTCTGGACTTACAAGACGAAACCTCTGCTGAGGAGAAGGAACCTGAAGAAACTGAGGAAAGACTATTCCCAAGCTGAAGTGCTGCTTGGGGGATTGGCCTGCAGTGGTTGCCTGACTGCCAAAGAGAGGAGAAAGAACTTTATGGACTTTACTTTCAACTTGTGCAAAAGATCTCCAAGGGCTTGGAAGAGAGCTTGCCCCCTGACCGAAGTCCCAGGACCAGTAGACTTCACCAGCCTTTGTGGATTGCTGCTGGAAACGCTGTTTCAGTGGCTAAAGAGGCAGGGAGCTGTGACCGACTCTCACGACCGGCCCGGTGCCTTGTAGGCACCGCATCAAGCAACGTCCGCCTCAAACAACGCAAGCTTTGCGCTCACCGACTCTGTTCTGACGCCGTCACCGAACAGTAGCCTGCACCGCGACTGGTGGACACCGCGAAGTGCAACGCCTCGCTACGCCGACACGTTCTGGTCTGACCGACGCAGTCACTGCGGCTGACTTCGAGTCCTGTGAACGCACCGGAGTTGGGCACAGCCTCGCACGCTTTGCGACGCACGGCGCGACTCGCACCGCTGTCCAGACTGATTGACACCAGCTCCAAAACTCGGGCTCTGTCGCCGCACCGCAAGCTGCAAGCACCTCATCGAAGCACCGTCTCGCCCTACAACGCACGCCTTAGATCCACTGACGCTGTCAACGGGCCTCTGCCTGCACCGCATTGAGTGACAACGCATCCTGCGACGCTTCTTTTCTGTACCGCGACTAACACCGGAACCAGCTCGCACATACGTGCCAGCCGCCTAAAGTAAAAGGTACTGTGACTGAGTCTGTCGACATTTGAGTGGGCCCGTACCAACGCGGTCCGCTGGATGTGCTAGACTCTGTGTTATTTCAACCACGTTGTTACCAGACCGGGCTACCGACTCGCACAGAACCTTGATTTAAGCCTCTTAATCAGAACTCTTGAAATCTAATAGTACTGTGTATTATTTTTGTTGTTTATTGGTCTTGTGGTAACTCTTTAGAAAATATACTTATTTTTTTATATAAAACCTTGTGTGGTGTCCATTTGGAGTATTGTGACTGGGTTACTGTATGTGGTCACAAATGCTTAACTTACAACGCCTCTGAGGTAAAGCCTTGCTGCTCGTGCCACGCTACCAAGGGGGTGAGCAGGGGTTATTTTAGGAGTGTAATCCCCTTACCCTGACTAGAGGAGAGGATCCCTGTTTGTCACAAGTACCTACCTGTGCCAACTAGAGACCCCCAATTCTAACATTGGTAGTCAGCGGAAGGGATTCCGAATTCGCATTTGTGACTCATATACAGTGATTGGTGAACACTACTTAGTGAGCGCAGACCATAAAGCAGCCACGTACTTCTGATACTTGTTTTTGCCAGAGATCTCAATTTGCCTGATTCAGTCATCTTGGAGGAGACAGCCTCCGTTGCATCTGTTGACTGTGATTGGGAGGAGGAGAAAATAGAAAGCTACACCAACAAGCAGCTCAGGAGCTTCTGCAAAAAGTTTAAAATTCCCCTGACCGGAATCACCAGGAATTAATTCCCGAGGGGACCAAGGGAAACGTTCCCAGCCTCACCCTGAGAGAAAGCCAGGTGATCCTGTTCCACAGGGACCCCAGAGATGTTACAAATGAGGGGACCTGGGTCATAAGGCAAATGATACCAGGTGCCGCCTGTTTGGTAAACCAGCACCCAATGGTGCTCCGCCCCGGCAGATGGCTAAGGAAGCCTTTGGGGAGGAGGTGGAAGTCCAAGGTGGGTGGGGTCCAGCAGAAATGTCCCTTGTATCTTTAGGAGACTATGAGGTGGTCTCAGAGAACCAACTGCCCAAGAACACTAAGAAATATGGGCAGTGGGTGACCTAGAAATGGCCAAAAGGTGGAGGTTCTTAGAGACACGTGAGCCAGTGTGACAGCTGTCTAGTGTCACCTGGTGTCTCAAGAGCAGGTTGTCCCACATGCATTCTGCAGAGTTGTTAACGCCGACAACACAGAGAGTCATTGTCCAATATCTCTAAGGTTCCCTTTGAGTGGGGGGGGGTCTCTGATACTCTTCAGGTAGCTGTGAGGCCTGCCATGCCTGTAGACTGTTTGTTGGGGAACGATTTGGAGAGCTGACCGTGGAAGAAGGTGGAGAATAGTACTCACCTGAGGATGGTGGGTCTTCCTGACTCGGCGTGCGTGACCACCCGGTCAATGGCAGCCAGCAGGGGTGCTCAAGAGGACCTAGAGCCTGAGAGGGAGGCCCAGGAACCTGCCTTAGAGAGAAGTGGCAGGGGGTGCAGGAAACCGGCCCCCAAATTTCCCATGGCCCAAGAGGAGCTAGACCCTGAGGGGGGTGCCCTGGAGCCTACTGGGGAACAGGTAGCTGAACTGGGGGACCTGCCCAAGCTGACCCATTGGCAGCAAGAAGAAGGCCCCTCCAGGGAAGAATTCTACAGAGAGCAGAGAGAATGCCCTTCTCTTAAGGGCTTGCGGCAACAGGCTGCAAGCCAGGCAGCAGGTGATCATTCTGGGTCACATTGGATCTACTGGGAGAATGGTCTCCTGTATAGTAAGCCTAAGGTTGCTGAGCCTGGATCAGCCCGTGTGCTGGTGGTACCCCAGAGCTTCAGAGCCTTCCTACTGGGGCTGGCTCATTATGTGCCATTGGCAGGACATTTGGGGCAGGACAAGACCTTTGAGAGGCTTGTCACCCACTTTCATTGGCCCAAATGCGCAAGAGTTCAGACACTCATTGCAGGACCTGTCAGACTTGCCAGGCAAGTGGGAAGAGTGGGAGGAAGCAGAAGGCTCCTCTCCAGCCATTCCCTGTGGTCAGTACCCCCTTTGAGCAGGTGGAGATTGACATTGTGGGTCCACTGGACCCCAAGACAGCCATGGGCAAAAGGTTCATCCTGGTCTTGGTGACCATGCCACCCGGTACCCAGAAGCCATACCTCTGAGGACAGTGACACCCCCCCCCCCCGTGGTGGGCTGAGCACTGATGGGAATTTTCTCACAAGTAGGATTCCCTCGAGGGGTTGTGTCTGACCGGGGCACCAACTTCATTTCCAAGTATATGAAGTCCCTGTGGCAGCAGTGTGGGGTAACTTACAGGTTCAACACTTCTTACCACCCCCAAAGAAATGGGTTGGTTGAAAGGTTCAACCGAACCCTAAAGAGCGTGATTATGGGTCTTGAGGAACCCATGAGGCGTAAGTGGGACGTCCTCTTACCATGCCTGTTGTTTGCATACCAGGAGGTGCCACAGAAATCTCTAGGGTTCAGTCTCTTTGAGCTTCTCTATGGGCACCCGGTCAGAGGACCTCTGAGTCTGGTCAAGGAAGACTGGGAGCAATCTTCCAGGAAACCTCCCCAGGATGTATATAGATACATGCTGGCCTTCGGGAACCAGACTAGGCATCTCAGGCAACTCGCTTAGGCGAATCTGGAAGCCAGCCAGGAGGAGATGAAGCGGTGGTACGACCAGAATGCCACTCTGGTAGAGCTTCAACCTGGTCAGAAAGTGTGGGTCATGGCCCCAGTGGAGCCCTGTGCGCTCCAAGATAAGTGGACCGGACCGTTTGAGGTTGAGGAGCGCAAGAGTCCAGTTACCTACTTGGTGGACTTGCGGTCTCCCAGGAACCCTTTGAGTGTCCTGCATGTCAACCGCCTTAAGCCCCACTTAGAGAGGTCTGAAGTGGGCATGCTCTTGGCGACAGATGCTGGAATGGAAGTGGAGACTGAGCCTCTTCCTGACCTCCTGTCAGTCTCAGAGCAAGATGGGTCAGTGGATGGTGTTAACCTCTCTTCCACCCTGACCCCTGAGCAACAGAAAGACTGCCGCCAGTTGCTGGGACAGTTTTCTGATCTGTTCTCCCTGGTTCCTAGTATCACAGTTTGGTGCGTCCATGGTGTGGATACAGGAGACAGCTTACCTGTGAAGCACAAATCTTATTGGGTAACTGACAGGGTAAGGGCTTGCATCAAAGAGGTGGTCTCAAAGATGCTTGCGAACTCCGGTTCTGTGTGGACTACAGAGGGCTCAATTCGGTCACAAAGACCGACGCGTACCCCATCCCCAGAGCTGATGAGCTCATTGATCAGTTAGGGGCTGCCCGGTATCTCAGCACCTTTTACTTGACGTCTGGGTATTGGCAGCTCGCCTTGAGTGATGGGGCAAAGGCGAGGTCAGCATTCTCCACACCAGATGGCCATTTCCAGTTCCGTGTTATGCCCTTTGGGATGAAGAATGCCCCTGCCACCTTTCAGAGGTTGGTCAACCCAATGTGTTGGTTGGACTGGATGAGTTCAGTGCCGCCTACCTGGATGACATCGCAGTGTTCAGTGTCACTTGGGAGGCACATCTGCGCCACCTCTGGGAAGTGTTGTTGGCACTGCGGAAAGCAGGCCTCACGATCAAGGCGAGTAAGTGCCAGATCGGGCAGGGTTCTGTGGTGTACTTGGGACACCAAGTTGGGAGCGGCCAGGTGGCGCCCCTACAACCCACGATTGAAACCATCCTGGCTTGGGAATCCCCTAAAACCCAGACAGAGGTGAGGTCCTTTTTGGACCCAAAGGGTACTACAGGAGGTTTGTCAGGGGGTATCACCCTTGACAGAGCTGACTTCCAGGAAGCAGCTCAAGAAAGTGATTTGAACTGACACCTGTCAGAAAGCTTTTGAGGCCCTGGAAGCTGCCATATGCACGGCACCCGTGCTCCCGGCACCCAACTTCTCCAAAGAGTTCATCGTTCAAACAGACGCCTCAGAGCATGGTGTGGGGGCTGTTTTGTCACAGATGATTGAGGAGGGCCTAGATCAACCTGTAGCCTTCATCAGTAAGAGGTTACTTCCACAGGAACAGAGGTGGAGTGCTTTGGAGCCTGAGGCATTTGCTGTGGTCTGGGCACTGACGAAGCTGAGACCATACCTGTTTGGAACTCACTTCCAGATTCAGACAGACCACAGGCCCCTCAGATGGCTGATGCAGATGAGGGGTGAGAATCCAAAACTGTTGAGGTGGTCCATTTCCCTACAGGGTAAGGACTTCACGGTGGAACACCGCCCTGGTACAGAACACGCCAACGCTGATGGTCTGTCCAGATTTTTCCGCCTTAGTGATGAGAACTCCCAGGAGGTAGGGTAGTTCTCCCCACATTTCAGCTGGAGGGGACACGTGTTAGACCTGGCACCATTGGCGGGGGTCTCCCTTCCATTTTTGCTGTTGCCTTATGTGTTTTTGCTGATGTTAGATGCTTTGGGCACTGTGGCACTGCTGTCCAGTGCCACAGTGCGAGTGCTCCCTACTGTAAAATTATGTATTGATTAGTGGTTCCATGATTGGATATTTGGTTCACTTGTACAGTGCACTGAGTGTGCCCAGGGCGTGTAAATCCAAATGCCGCTACTGGGCTTGCAGCACTGGTTGTGCTACCCTCAGAAGCTTCCTTGTAAAACATGTCTAAGGTCTGCCATTGCAGAGCCTGCGTGCAGTCTGGTACTGCCATGCTGACTGGGCAAGTGCACCCACTTGCCAGTCCCTAAACATTCCCTTGACTTCATATTAGTCACCCCCTATGGTAGGCCCATGGGCAGAGTGCATTGTAAGTATAAGGTAGGACAAGCCCTGATCTTTGTGGCATGTCCTAATAGTGAATTACAGCCATTTTAGTTTTTCACTATGGCAAGGCTACCTGTTCTTGATAGGCCAGAATGGGCTGCTAGATTATTACATGTTTATAATCCTAACAGACCCAGAGAACATAGTAGAAATTCGAGTTTAGTATGCCTGGACTAAATACATCTTTTAGTGAAGTTTATTTTAATATTCTGTGCAAATACCACTTTTAGAAAGTAGGTATTTTCTTGCTAAACCATTTAAGCCTGCCTCTGCCAGGTTGTGTATTCCTTTGTCTGGTTGTGTGAGTGACAGGGCTGGGGGATTCCAAGAAACAGGATGGGTCAGCCCAGTGGTGAATAGAGAGATCTGCATCTAGATGGGAGGGAGGAGTTGCACCTGGGACCTGAATAGGACTGTGCCCGCCCCCCACAGTGCTGGCTCCACCCCCAGTGGTGCGTCTGATGTCACTGCCCTGCACACTGAAAGAAGAGAAGAAAGACTGTCAACAAAGTGCTCCAATACTTTACTTGCCTTCCACAATGATGGCTTCACCTCCTGTGGGGCGTCTGAGGTTCCTGCCCTGCACTGTGAAAAGAAAGGAGAAGTCTGGTAAACAGAGTGCTTCAGAACTGGCTTTGACTGGGCACAGGCCCCTCTCCCCTCAGAGAACTAAGGATTTTGGGGTATAAATATTGGGACCCTGATCCCATGAAATTAGATCACTTCTGGACTTACAAGACGAAACCTCTGCTGAGGAGAAGGAACCTGAAGAAACTGAGGAAAGACTATTCCCAAGCTGAAGTGCTGCTTGGAGGATTGGCCTGCAGTGGTTGCCTGACTGCCAAAGAGAGGAGAAAGAACTTTATGGACTTTACTTTCAACTTGTGCAAGGGCTTGGAAGAGAGCTTGCCCCCTGACCGAAGTCCCAGGACCAGTAGACTTCACCAGCCTTTGTGGATTGCTGCTGGAAACGCTGTTTCAGTGGCTAAAGAGGCAGGGAGCTGTGACCGACTCTCACGACCGGCCCGGTGTCCTGTAGGCACCGCATAAAGCAACGTCTGCCTCGAACAACGCAAGCTCTGTCCTCATCGACTCCGTCCTGACGCCGTCACTGAGCTCTAGCCTGCACCGCAACTGGTGGACACCCCGACGTGCAACGCCTCGCTACGCCGACTCGTACTGGTCTGACCGATGCGGTCACTGCTGCTGACTTCGAGTCCGGTGAACGCCTCGCACGCTTCGCGACGCACCGCCCGACTCACTCCGCTGTCCGGACTGATCAACGCCAGCTCCCGAACTCCGGCTCTGTCGCCGCACCGCAAGCTGAAAGCACCACATCGAAGCACCGTCTCGCCCTGCAATGCACGCCTTGGATCCACCGACTCTGTCAACGGGCCGCTGCCTGCACCGCATCAAGGGACAATGCGTCCTGCAGCGCTTCCTTTCTGCACCGCGACGAACACCGGAACCGGCTCGCACATCCATGCCGGTCGCCTCAAGTAAAAGGTACTGTGACTGAGTCTGTCGACATTTGAGTGGGCTCGTACCAACACGGTCCGCTGGATTTGCTGGACTCTGAGTTATTTCAACCACGCTGTAGCCAGAACGGGCTACCGACTCGCCCAGAACCTTGATTTAAGCCTTTTAATCAGAACTCTTGAAATCTAATAGTACTGTGGATTCTTTTTGTTGTTTATTGGTCTGTGGTAACTCTGTAGAAAATATACTTATTTTTGATACATAACCTTGTGTGGTGTCCATTTGTAGTGTTGTCACTGGGTTACTGTATGTGGTCACAAATGCTTAACTTACAACGCCTCTGAGATAAAGCCTTGCTGCTCCTGTCACACTACCAAGGGGGTGAGCAGGGGTTATCTTAGAAGTGTAATCCCCTAGAGGGAGGATCCCTATTTGTCACAAGCACCTACCTTTGCCAACTAGAGACCCCCCATTCTAACACTTAACTTAGCCTAGCAGGCCTCTGCTTTGGGCACATTAGAATGTTATGTTTCTGCCTTCTCAGTTGCCAGATCAGCCATCACCTTTCAAATTGTACACAGGTTTCTGAAGGGTCTTCAACCTATGTTCCCACCAGCACCTTTCATTATGCCTCAGTGGAACCTCAATCTAGTTCTCACATTTTTGGTGTGTGATCTCTTCTAGCCACTACATAACTGCCCAGTCAAGCTTCTTACCACAAAAAAGGACCTTCCTAGTGGTGAAATCATCTGCCCAGAGGGTTAGTAAGTTACGGGCACCATCCGCACATCGTCAGTACCTCAACAACTACCCAGACAAACTTGTCCTTTGGATTAGAGCATCCTTTCTTCTGAAGGTGATAACTCACTTTCATGTAGGTCTATCCATCACTCTTTCTTCCTTTTATGCTCCACCTCACCTCTCTAAAGAATAAGAGAGACTCCATCGGCTGGACTAAAAGAGCGCTGTTATTCACCCTTGACTACACACAAAAGATCTGGGTGGACGATCAACTCTTCATGGGGTATGTTGGAGCGAAGGAAGTAAAGGTCATGCAGAAATGGACCATTACATGATGGATAGTGCTCTGCATCAAGATCTGCTATGCATTACCCAAAAAGCAACCTCCTGAACATTTGCCAAGGCTGCAACCAGTGCATTAGCTAATGGAGTTTCTGTCCTGGATATCTGTCAGGCAGCACTGTGAGCTTACCTGCACACATTTGCAAAGCACTACTGCCTGGACAGTCAGGTCAAGTGTGACGGTCACCTTGCCCCTGCAGGCCTTTAGGACATTTTACTCTAATCTATATCGCCGCCTCACCTCCAAGGACTTATTGCTTAGTTATCTATTCTAAAGTAAGGAATATGGAACTAGAAGTCTCTATCAGTTACTTACCTTTAGTAACGCCTTATCTCTTAGAAACTCTATTGAGTCGTGGATTTGTTACCCATCCACCCATCATCCCCGCTCTGTGAACGAATTTCAGAGTTATGGGCTGTTTCCTTTTTATTGGCTCTAGCTTAACTTACTAGTGGTCAGTGTTCTTTGTGGCTCCGCACTTCTGGCGCGGAAAGTCGAATAGAGATACTGACGTCAATGCACTGGGGTAGCGCTATATAGGTACCATGCACATCACTACCAGCATGGACGATGACTCCACAAGGAGCTGAACTACGTCACCTACTGGCTCTCAGGAGTACTCCTCACCAATAATTTCCAGATCCAGTTTGAAGCCTAGGGAATATTCTATGGGAAGGATATCTGCAACTAGATAGAGTGTCTACTAGGTAAGGCGTTACTGAAGGTAAGTAACTTGTTTTTCAGTGTCCTTTCCTATAGTACTTCCTTTCTTCCACAAATCAGGAAATAAGTATATATATTATCTTTAATTTTGGCAAAAACATGTGAAATCTATATACTTAAGGGTTACACTGCCAAACCATCTAACTAATAGGGGTACCTTCCTTGCAATGCTAGTTTCAAAGTTCCTTTTTTTTCTTAAAAACTCCTAACACTTGGAAATGAACCTGATTAATGTTATGCCATTTTTTGATTGAATTGTGTTGCCCATGATGATGTTTGATCAGTGCTCATACTATTGGGCCTTCACCCGTCTTTCTGTCATGTTACATAGAAAGACCGCAGGGGCATCTAATAGCATAAATGCATCCTGATGTACTTTATAGTGTAAAACATTTTTGTTTGATTTTTCTTCCTGAGTATGGGTGATGAATAACATTTAATTTAATAATGTACATACAATTTATAAATTCCTTTTTGGATATTCCTAATATTGTTTGTTCTTTCTCTTCTTGTGCAGATGTTTTTGCGACAAATGCTTCTACATTTTTGCTCTTTCGCCCCTCGTAGGTTTCCAAATCAAGGCTGTTTGATATTCATTATCTTTTTTCTATAATATTTTAATATTTTTCTAATATCTTATGTATTTAATTTGACTGCTGCAAATATTTTGTCCCAAATAATCAACTTCTCACTACGGGCCATATGTAGGTAAATACCATTTACCGATTCTAAAATACTGAATTTTACCAATTCGGTATTTTAGAATTGGTAAATGGTATGTAGGTATCGATTCGGTAATTTTTACCGAACCGGTAAAATTCAGTAAATAACGATCCGGTATTTACTGATTCGGTATTCCCCATTCATTCATATGGGCCTGGAGGCCCATAGGATTGAATGGGAATTACCGAATCGGTAAATACCGAATCAGTAAGAGGGGAAGACCTACAAGGGTGGCAGGGTGTCACATTGACACCCTGTTGCACCCCTGAGTAGTGCATGGGTGCACATGTGGCACATATACATGCCCTAAGGGCATGTATGTCTGCCACATGGCACTGTTAAAAAAGCACAAAATTGCTTTTTTAATGGTTTTCGTTATTTACCACCAACTTGTAGTTGCTGGTAAATAATGAATCCTTATAAGTGAAAAGCTCTCACTTAAGTGCTTCCTACATTAAGGATTCGGTAATTTACCGAGTCGGTATTTAAGAATTTGGTAATTTACTGATTCGATAAATTACCGAATCCTTAAATTAGGCTCCTACATCTCAAATGCCTAATACCGGTCGGTAACGGCCGAAATTCGGTCATTTCGGCCATTAACGACCGGCATTACTTCAGGAGGCAACTATGCGGATCACCAGTCTGACTGATCTCTGGGTTTTATCCCTTCAACTGCCAGGAAGACTTCACAAAACAGCTTAAGGTATCTTCGAACACAGCTTGCGCCATGCTACTAGTAGCACAATCTTCAGGAGCCATGTTCCGGGAGTTCACCCAGCAGCATATAAGTATTTAATTGCACCCTACCAAAACATATAAACTTTCGAACACCACAAGAGGTTATGAATGAAAGTGCCTTCCTACCCACAATCCGTCAGGCATGCCGCAATAAGGGAACATCCAAGCATTCGCATTTGGGTTCTGGAAAAGTACATTCTGTGTAGCATTTTTAGTTCAACCAATCTGAATGTAGCCCTGAGAGCAACCTCCTTTCATCTAACACTGATAGATCTTTCTCCCATTTGTACTTCAGTTTGGTAAGAGTAGTAGGCTTTTAAATGTTTAGAACACCGCCCTGGTTTCCATTCTTTCATTTAGAAACCGGTTTATCGTTTTTGAATAGTTGTGCACAGAAATTGTCCTGTCATGGAGTGCTTCAAAAAATTAATGTGACTGTGTGTGTGTATGTGTGTGTGTGAGTGTGTTTTGAACCAATCAGTGGAAAAGTACCCTTTAAAAAGCAAAAAAATTCTTTGCTGCCAAATACCAGGCTAAAAATTCCCCACGTTTCATTTTTAAACTGGAAACCATTTAGGTCTCAATAGTCACTAATTTAATAAAAAGTGACTTTGAACATGGATATGTTAGTACATAGGCTGCCATAAATATGGCAAGCGTAGCATTGAGGGTGTTGGACAGGTGAACGTGAATGGAGCACCATAAACAAAGCACCTACAATGTATTATACGGGGTAGAGGCTGTGCTTTATTTACCTACCTATTGAACTTTCAGGTGAATAAGCTATTTGTTTTCACTCTGCCTCTGGTAAACCGCAGATAAAGAGTTTCTAATTGTCAGATACAGGGAACCTAGGTTTAGATAGACAGAGAAAGTCTTTAGGCCTGAATAAAGCCCATAAATGCTTAGGTCACCTTTTCAAGGGACTGAAAAATGTCAACTGAATAGACCACATATTGTTAGTGAGGAAGGGAGTGTAATATGACCAAGATCTCAGTATCTCAGTTTGGTTTTTAATATTGCTTAGGGCAGCTTTTAATAATTTGTGAATAAACTTAACAGCTGCAATCTTATCTGTATGCAATTTTAAGATTTAAAATCAAGACCAATAGAATCAATCATCCTCAATAATTCAACTATAAAATCAGACAAACATTAAAAAGACTCTCAGAGCTCAGAAGTCATGCGCCAACTTTTGGGCTGATGAAAGAGCAACCCTAAGGAAAAAAGCATGCGTTTTATTGTGGTTGAGGGCTGCTTCCTTTTTACAGAATATTTTCCTTAGCAGAATGTGTCCATATAAATATTTACCTAAACATATCACCTTAGGGAATTATAACTTGACCTTGAGACAACTATAACTCAAAAACATAGGAAAACATTCTCCATTAGTCCACGAATTGTGGAACTCTGGATGCAGACAGAGCTCAACATGCTGTTCTTGGTGTTATTGCAATATAAGGGAGATAGGGCTGGATTGTGTTGCATAAATTCCTCTCCTGCAGCCTCAAAAACCTGGCACTGTCCCTTTAAAAAATCATCCTCTGCTAATGTCCAGTCATGGCCCAAAGATGAGTTACGTTCATTTTCCTTGCTCCGGGAAAGAAAATCCTAGAGCATTCAGCTTATTCCTCTTTTGCTTTTTTCACTTTTGAAACCTTTCTAAACCATAAAATACTGCTTTCACTTAATGTCTTATGAGACCAGAAGTGTTTTTTAGTAATAACAGGAAATGATTTCTTTTTCTCAAAAAGTGCCTTAGCTTTTTGTGAAATCGCCTTCTTGTGGCAAGAAGAAGGCCAAGCCAGACCCCCATGACCTGTGTATTGTGTGCCTACCAAAGAAACATCATCTTGAAGATTACTGTGATTGTCAGAGGATGCTCAGGTGGACTTTAAAAGACAGACTGAAGATCGGGCTTTATAGCCTACAAGAGAAGTTTATTAGATTCTACTTCAGCAAGGTTTGAGGGGTGAGGAGAAGGGGGGCCTTCTACCACAGAGAGACTACCAGAGAGGGAGAGCCAAAAACAGACACCCCCAAATTAAACTGTGCTGCTCTCACTTGACATTGAAATCCATGTTAACGAAGATGGGTACTGTAGCACACCACCAAGACATTCGAAGGAAAAGCACTCATTGATGTCAAAGATAACCAGACCTTCAGCCTTGAGAAACCCACCAATGTTTAGGCCGATAAGCTACTCACCATCAAGACAACTGCCAAGGACCTCTGGCCTTTCACCTTTGAGGTTAACATAGAGGCATCATGAGACAACTACACAGAGGAATGAGCACTGCTGTTATCTCCCGAGTAGTTGCAACCATTAAAACAAAGGAAGCTTCTGAATACTTCTGAGCATTCTAGGGCTTACTCACTTGTGGTAACTCCATTGATCTAGCTGTTTGCCACTTCCTTGACAAGGAGTTCTGCATCCCCTCGCCTCTCTCCAGCACCACCAACTACTCTTCATCTGTTGCCTATCTCACTTATTGTACCACAAGCATTAACTCAGAATGCTCCTTGGAAGACATAAATACATGGATGTCCCCATAGAAAGGCAGAGATCACCCTCTAGAACTTGCACTAGAAATGTTTATTCAAGACAATTAAGGAATTCTATGGGAAAATTACGAGCTCCTCAGCATTCTTACTCTTCTAGGATGTGTGCTTCTGTTTCATCTCTACGAGGTTACTCTCTAACGTTATCAGATTCATCTCCTGCTTGTATCTCACCAGTTGACAACATGTCAGACTTCAGTGAAGTTCTTGTTAGAAGAGCACTAAGCTTCATATACAAACGCCAGTCCCATCTGCAAACACATTGGCCATATTCGAGGCTCTTCATCAAAGATCAGCCTCCAGACCACTTCTGCCTCTGGTCCCAGGCCTTTTGGAATTGACTATGTAACTTATCCTCACTCCTGCATCTGCGAAGGCCAGCAAGACTTTTGAAAAAGTACAAGCCACCTTCTCATGACTCATTGTTCCTTAAAGGAAAACTCCAACTGGATTCCACTTCCACTGTTCCAAAGATGAAGAAAGTACACAAATAGATTCCATGTGAGAATGATGGGCCTAACACTGGCTACAGCCATAAAGACAGCAGGGCCTGGGGGCCCCTCTAAGCTGGTGGTTTTGCGTCTCTCGCTGGTGGTGTATGTCCGTTGATAGCGCTTAGATACCCCTGGGTGATAATGCGCTCTATAAGTCTATATTAACATAACATAACATACCAGGTAGTTCTACTGCCTTGTTAGGGCACTAAGACAGATTTTTATGTGATTCCCTTGAGTACTTCATGGATAAACTATCAAGTGAAGACAGGTAAGGTTCCAGGAAGTACTCCAAGAAGTCATGCTTTTCCCCAATCCAGGGGTTAGTGCAGCTGCAAATTCTTCAAAAATTGCCATTTATTGTGTTTGGGACGTAGTTGCTTGCTTTACCTCTCGCGGAACAAACAGAACTATCACATAAGCCCTCATCAACAGGAAGCTGGACTATGGCAACGCACACTGTGCTGGAACCAGCGCTCATCTGACCCGAAATCTGGAGTCCAAACTTAGCCACTAGGCTCACACTCATACTCCCATCCACACTGAGAATCTCCCTGCATGGAGGAGCAACATGGCGGCAGGCTGATTGCCTATTGTTTGGCTCCCTAAGTGACCTGGTAGTAAATCCCGTCTGAAGGCTGTTTCCCAGACACTCTACATCGAATATGGAACTGAAAACAGAGGCGGAGGAGCAGGTAATAATAAAAATATAACAGTAGTTACTAGCACAGCTCCATTTCTAACTGATGGCATTGGAGCAGTGTGCTCTCTCATTGCAGAGGGTTGCAGCGGCATTCTTAGAATGCAAAAGGTCACGCACGGCATGGAGCTCCTTCCAGGTTAGAGGATTTCGAGGCAGCGGGCTCGAAGAACTGCGGGGGAGGAGTGCAAGAGATGCGATAGTGTTGGCAGAAAGTCGCTGGATGTCGTACCAGATCACCAGTCTCTCACAGCAACAAGGATATGCTTTGGAGCTTTCATGAGAATGGTCAGTGGTGGCACACTTTGGGACACACACTACTCCAAAATGGGGGAAGCTTTTTGCGGTGGGAGCACAAGGAGAGAGTTAGAGTGCAGACTTTGCACTTGAACAGACAAAGGCGGACAGGAATAGGGATTCTGGGGGCAAACTGAAGTCAATAGTCACCCGATTGGCGGCACCAAAAAAACAAGTATCCTCTGAAGTCAGCACACTGAGAGACACACTGGATAGTCTACAAGGCTCAGGAGGGGCCCCTAAATTGAGCTTTTGGAAAAATCCGAACCCCAGGGTGGTAAAATCCCCAAAATCCCAAAACAGATTGGGGAGGAGGAGAAAAAGAGACTCTTCAGGAATCTGGCCATAAGACACAGCAGGCACAGCTGAGAAAGTCTACCCCTTCCTTAACCAACTTTTCTTCCTTAACCAACTTTTTTAAGGTCATGAACACTAAAGTTACAAATTTAAAAGCAGCCCCCCTGGGTGCAAATAGTGCTAGTGCTGGTGGAGAGGGAGGGGTATCATTGCAACTAGAGGGCATACTACATACAATCCCTGTGAAGATCAAATTCCATTTGCTGGTTCAGGGTAAGGAGTCTGCAGCAGAGCATGACATGCCTGGCGTACCTATCCCTGTACTCAACACCAGTCCCCAGATACAGGCTGAGGAGCACTACTTACAGACGCTGATAAGTAGTGAGGCAGTACCCACTATTAAACAATCTGAAGGCTTCTTTATGGGACTGACACAAGAAATAATGAAAAACTTTGAGGTCTTATTCAAAATTAGAAGGAAATTCAGGGGGAGATTCTAGGGTCTTGTCTGACTTTGGGTGCCAAAATGGATCACTTAGCGGCTTGTACAAAGTCTCTGAACGATCAGATAGAGCAAACCTCACAAGGCCTTACAAATAAATCTCATGAAATAGCAGAACTGCAGCACAAGAATATACAGCTGAAGGAAATATGGAGGGCTGAAAATCCACTCCAGGATGAATAATATAGGCATCTTAAAAGTCCCAAAGGGGATAAACTTTTAAGGGAAGTCCTACTAAAAGGCCCGTCTGAGATCAATCAATCAATCAATCAAGAAATTTATATAGCGCGCTACTCCCCCGGAGGGTCTCAATGCGCTTGGGAGAGGGGGGTCTGCTACTGCTCGAACAGCCAGGTCTTGAGTTTCTTCCTGAAGGAGAGGTGGTCTTGGGTCTGACGGAGGTGGATGGGGAGGGAGTTCCATGTCTTGGCTGCCAGGTAGGAGAAGGATCTTCCTCCCATGGTGGCTCTTCGGATGCGTAGAACGGCGGCGAGGGCGTGGCTGGTCGAACGAAGTTGGCGGCTGGGAGTGTAGAAGGTCACGCGGTTGTTGAGGTACCTGGGACCCAGGTCGTGGAGGGCCTTGTGTGCGTGGGTGAGGAGTCGGAACGTGATTCTCTTGTTGACGGGGAGCCAGTGCAGGTCTCTCAGGTGTCCGGAGATGTGGCTGTGACGGGGGATGTCCAGGATGAGTCGTGCGGAGGCGTTCTGGATGCGTTGGAGTCTCTTTTGTAGTTTGGCTGTGGTTCTGGTGTAGAGGGTGTTTCCGTAGTCCAGTCGGCTGGTGACGAGTGCCTGTGTGACCGTCTTCCTGGTTTCGGTGGGGATCCATCGGAAGATCTTCCGGAGCATGCGTAGGATGTTGAAGCACGAGGACGAGACGGCGTTGACTTGTATGGTCATCGAGAGGGAGGAGTCCAGGATGAAGCCCAGGTTGCGTGCATGGTCCGTTGGTTTGGGTGCGCTGCCCAGGGCAGGGGGCCACCAGGAGTCGTCCCAGGCGGAGGAAGATGGTCCCAGGATGAGGACTTCCGTCTTGTCTGAGTTGAGTTTCAAACGGCTGTTCTTCATCCACTCGGCTACTTCTTTCATCCCTTCGTGAAGGTTGGTTCTGGCGGTGGCTGGGTCGTTGGTGAGGGAGAGGATCAGCTGAGTGTCGTTGGCGTAGGAGGTGATGTTGAGGTTGTGTTGGCGTGCGATGGCCGCGAGGGTGCTCATGTAGATGTTGAAGAGGGTCGGGCTGAGTGATGATCCTTGTGGTACGCCGCAGATGACTTCGTTGGCCTCGGATCTGAACGGGGGCAGGCGGACTCTCTGTGTTCTTCCGGCGAGCAACGAGATGATCCACTCCAGTGCCTTCTCTTGGATTCCGATGTTGCTGAGGCGTTGTGCTAGGGTGCGGTGGCAGACAGTGTCAAACGCTGCGAAGAGATCCAGGAGGATGAGGGCCGCTGTTTCCCCGTTGTCGAGTAGGGCTCGGATGTCGTCAGTGGCTGCGATGAGGGCGGTCTCGGTGCTGTGGTTGGCTCGGAAGCCGTACTGCGAGGGGTCGAGGGATCCGTTCGTCTCGAGGAAGGCGGCAAGCTGTCGGTTGACGATCTTCTCGATGACTTTGGCAGGAAACGGGAGGAGCGAGATGGGGCAGTAGTTCTTGAGGTCGGTGGGGTCTGCTGATGGTTTCTTCAGGAGGGCGCTGAGTTCGGCATGCTTCCAGCTCTCCGGGAAGGTGGCGGTGTTGAAGGAGCAGTTGATGACGTCTCGGAGTTGGGGTGCGATGATGGAGGCGGCCTTGTTGAAGACGTGGTGGGGCATGGGTCTGTTGGTGATCCGGCGTGGATGGTGCTCATTGTGTGGATGGTGTCTTCGGTTCTGACCGGGGTCCAGGCGCGGAGGGTGGTGGTGGGGGGGCGTCGGTTTGGTGGTTGGGTGCGTGGGCTGTGTGCCGAAGCTGTTGTGTATGTCGGTGATCTTGCTGTGGAAGAACGAGGGGAGTAGTCAGAGAGATTACTTGCGAGGGGCTGATGTCGTTGGTTCCGGCAGCTCTTTGACGATGCTGAAGAGTTCTTTGCTGTTGTGTGCGTTGTAGTCTAGTCGTTCCTTGAATGCTGTCTTCTTGGTGGCGTGGATCAGCTGGTGGTGTTTGCGGGTGGCGTGCTTGAGGGCAGTCATGTTGTCTGTAGTCGGGTCTTTGCACCAGGCTTTCTCGAGGGTGCGGCAGTTCTTTCTGGAGTTCATGAGATCGTCGTTGAACCAGGAAGCCTTCTTGCTGCCGGGTCTGCTGGGATGGTTTTTCAGGGGTGCGAGGTCGTCAGCGCAGTTGGTGATCCACTGTGTGAGGTTGTTGGCTGCCTGGTTGGGGTCCGTTGAGCTGGCGGGAGGATTCAGGTTCAGGGATGTGGAGAGCTGGTCGGAGGTGATCTTGTTCCAGCTCCTGCGGGGAACCTGTTGCGGGTGGTGGTGGGTCGTGGTCCTTCTGAAGCTGAAGTGGACGCAGCTGTGGTCTGTCCAGTGGAGTCTGGTGGAGATGGACTTTGAGAAACAAAATCAGAGGGTTCATAGAGACCCATTCAAACGTAATCCTAACCGTAAGGGGGACAGAACATTTCTGATCCACTTCCAGATGTATGCAATCAAGGAGCAAATTCTTACTACTGCACTGAAAGTAGGTTCATTGCAACATGAATCCTTTACCTACGAGATCAGATCTGACTTGGACAGAATTACTGCACGGAGACATGGGAGTTAGGCAAAAGGATGGGAACATTGAGAAGTCTAGAGGCCACGGTGCAATTTAAATTCACAGCTATCCTAATAGTAATGTGTAAGAACAAAATGCATTATCTAAGGATGAAAAATGAAATTGAGTATTCAATACATAAGATGCAGACAGTATCGAGCGTCTCCAAGGAAGTTTAAGAAGTGCTTCTAGATTTGGGGCTGGCGGCATCCCTGTGGTGTCCTCTCTTTAGTTTGCTGGGTAAATATAGTAAATATTGTATTTGGAAGTATTATCACTCATTTAGCAGTTGATTAAGTGTGGACATCAAGGGAACAGTTGAGACATTGTTTGATGATCACACGGGTTCACTTTTATTTTTATTTTTTTGTAGTCGTTATGATGCCCTTATTGATCTTCTGTTATTGGGTCATAATAGGATGATAGGAATGGATTACAGAGATAAGTTAGGTTACTCTTTTGGTCATTCTGAGGGGTCAGCCCCAAAGGCGAGAAGAAGGCACCATTTGGTTTTGACGGGGGTTCCTCAGGGTGGGACACGGGGTGGGAAGCAAGTGGGGAAAATGTAAAAAATGGTACTCAAGTCACACCTGGGATGAGTATTAACAAAGAGAAGGAGATTAGGTGAAAGAGGGTTTGCGGCGTGGAAATCCCAAGAGGGTGTATCCAGTTAAGGTAGTTACATGGAATGTGAATGAATTGAGAAGGGTAAACAAGTGTAGACTGGTACTAGAACTTTTCAAAACCTTAGTAGCCCGGGTTATTGTCTTACAAGAGACATACCTGGTGGCGCAGGAATGTAGGTTGGTCCTAAAAATGTGTCCTTGGGTACAAAAAGTTACCTACTCAGATCAGACGGGAAATACAAAAGGAAAAGCCACACTCCTAAAAAAGAACACAGGGATAAAGGTGATACACCATAAAAGAGATAACTCAGGGAGGATAGTAATCACTGTGTTGCTTATTGGCAATAAGGAACAAACTTGTGCAGGATACTGCGGCGTGAATTGTGAAGACCCTTGGTTCGCCTACAATTAGGATTGGCCGAGTCTCCGCTACCCTGTTTGGTTGGTAGGGAGTTTAACGTGGTCTTAAATAGACAAAACCTCTGCACTCACATCACCCTGTACCTCAAAGAGCACCACAAGATCCAAATCCACAAACAAACACTCTTCAAAGCACTCATACAAACCCTTAAACAACTCCCGCCTCAAATACCTCAACAGTTGCATATATTTTCAAACACCTACCAGACTCCTACTATAACACACCCACTGCATATGCAGAACCGTCTCCCGCAATCATGCCTTCTCCTAACTCGTCCCTAGAGCCTAGTTTGACCTGCCCTTGCACATATGAGCCAACTCCTCAGTTTTTGAAGTTTTCAAGATATGCAAAACCTGGTTCTTTGCCTAGCCCTAACTCAGTCCATATGGCTCCAGCTTCAGTGCCAGGATACCCTCCTGGGTGAGTTGTGCACTGTACAAATACATATAGCATAACATAAGGTACACATTGTGGTAGTCACTGCCTATAGGAAATCTCCTTCACAAACCTCTTTCTTCAGAATACCTGTTGTAAAATATTCCCTGGAGGATATTCAAAAGATGTTTCCTCCTACTTGTGAGCTTAACATTGTCCTTTCGAAGCTCATGGATCCACCATTTTAGCCTATATGTCATGCATTTTACAGCATTTGACTTGGAAAGCTGCTTTCCTGGTAAATATCACCTCAGTTCATAGAATCTCAAGAGTTAGGTCATATGCAATCAGAAACCTTACACAGTGTTCCATAGAGTCGTCATGAAAACTCATACAAGTTTTCTTCCAAATGTGGTTTCAGACTTCCATGTTAGTTAGACTTTTTGTTTATCAACTTTCTTTGCAAATCCTTCAGCCCCAGCAGAAGGATTCCTTACACTCTGGATGTGAAGAGAGTATTACAATTCCATTTGGACAGAACGGAAGATGTTAGACATTCTGATTGATTGCCTGTAACCTATGGCCTGTGAAATCAGATCTAACCACTACGAAACAGGCCATCCACTACAATGGCCTTCTTCAGATAGATAGTTTCTTGTATCTTACTGTTTTACCAAACAAACATATGCCATCTGAAAGAGGCAATTAGGTATAGATTCCTTACCTTAGAATTACCCCCAGGCGTCAGACTGGATCCGTAAAGTTTTTCGTCAGCAGTACCCTTGGACGTCGAAAGGTGGCATCGGTTGGCTCCATGTTCGTCGTTGGCGTTGTGGTCCCCGGGATGACATTGCGGTAACTACTTAGACGCCGCCCTCGCGTGCTGACATCAGTTCTTTCTTTTTTTGTGCCAGCCAGCACAGATCCATAGAGAGCGGTGCCTCCAGTCACTTTTCGACACAATTTTTGGCAACTTTTGGCGACACCGTTTTTGAGTCTTCGACTTCTGGTAATGGTCAGGGGTGCCCCATTTCAAGGCTTGCGGCTCCATCCGCCGACTGATGTCTGTGACGGATCCGCACCACGTGTGCCTGTTTTGCCTGGAGCACGACCACGATCCCAAGTCGTGCCCCGACAACCGGACCATGAATTCGAAGCCTTTGCGGGAGAGGTCCTGAAAGCTTCTCGAGGCCCGGCAGTCGGCTCCATGCCGTTCAAGGTCCCGGTTGGTTGTGAGGTCGAGGGACTGGTCGCGGAGCCACCACCACCACCAGTCTTCTTCAAAGTGTTCGCACTCCTCAGGTAAGTCTAAGCACAAGAAGAAGTCGAAGAAGCATCGTCGCTCTTTGAATTCTCCCCGTCGGTCAGCCGATGCGACGGGGATGCGGGTGGTGCCCCTCCCGTGGTTCCGCGTGTGGAGCCTGAAGAGTCGAGTACGAGTTTCCTTCCCTTCCCAGGACCCGGAGCGATCCCTGCCCAGCTTCGCACCTTTTACGAAGGGTTGCATGCCATCTTTGGGCAGCCCAACTCTGCCGGCGCGCCTTTGGGCCCGCGGACTCTGCTGGGGGCCCTGGGGCTTCGACGCCGATGGTTCCGACCCCGTCACTGCAGGGTCCCCTTGGATCCAGGCCTGGATCCATATCAGTGCCGGTCGACCTGATTACACCTCCCCGGCACCAATTCCACCAGCACCACGTCTGCAGCTGACTCAGGTTGTACCCCCAGCCGGCGTCGACCCCGCCTCCGCCCTGACCTGGACATAGAGTCGGACCGGGGTCGACCGACACCGGATCCGGCGCCGATGGGTACCTTTGTGCCCTTGTTTTACCCTGGTGCTTTAATCAGGCCAGATTGGCAACCAGAGGAGGGTGAGGAGGACTGGGTGGAGTCTGGAGACTCTCTAAATGACCAATTGGAGTATGACCCAGACTAGGGAGGGGAACTGGGGGAAGCCAGTGGTCTAGATACTTCCCTAGACCTTGGCATGTTGTCTCCTCCTACCGTGTCTATGGAGGAGGGAGCTTCTTACACAGTGGTGTTGCGTAGGGCGGCCGAGGCTTGCAACCTCCAACTACCTACGGTGGCTGTCACAACTAACCTCCTGACAGAGGTGCTTCAGCCGGCAGGGGGCTCTTTGGAGCCCCTGCTGCCGTTCAATGAAGCCCTAACCAACATCCTTTTAGGCACCTGGTCCGGGCCCAACACAGGGGCTCCTGTGGATAGGATGATTGCCCGACGCCAACGCCCGGTCCAGGGCAACCCCATATTTCTCTCCTAACACCCCACCCCTGAGAGCTTGATGGTCCAAGCCTCCATATCCAAAGATGCATTCCCTAATGCACCACCTGAAAGGGAATCCAAAAACCTGGACTATCTTGGGAAGATGTTTTCTTCCTCCAGCTTGGGACGGCGGTCAGTAAACACCACATGTCTGTTGGGCCAATATACCCACTGTGTGTGGGATACGGTGGCGCTGGTGCTGCCCCAGTGCCCGGAGGAGGCCCGGGCCTTGCTCTCCCGTGCAGTTGCCGAGGGGAGAGACGCATCAAAGTTTACCATACGCTTGGACTGGACACCGCCGACTTGCTAGGTAGGACGATTTCAACATCTGTAGCCCTTTGACGCTACGCCTGGCTGAGATCGACTGGCTTTTTTGGGGATGTCCAAGCTACCCTTATGGACATGTCCTTTGATGGCCGTCGCCTGTTTGGTGACAAGGCAGACAGCGCTAGAGCGCTTCAAGGACTCACGGGCAATGGCCAAGTCCTTGGGCCTCTCTACCACTCACCTGGCCTAGTCTGCCTTTTGCCCCTTTCGTGGCTACGGAAGGGGTGCCCCACCACGATCCACCCAGGGCCACAGGCCGACGCAAGCTTTTCAGCCCCTGCGGGGCCGGGACGTGGGACCCACCATCATGGGTCTGGGGGCCAGCGAGTGGGCCAGTCCACCACTGGCCCCTCTGCAGCAGCCTCCAAACCCTCATTCACCATCACCTCCTCCACTGGCGAACCATCACATCGCACAGATGGGTTTTGCAGATAGTCCGAAGGGGCTACTCCCTCCCCTTCGAGACTACCCCCCAGCCATGCCACTTCAGTACCATCGCATGTCGGAGGATCATCTGGCCCTCTCCAACAGGAAGTTATGGCTCTAAGGGAGCCATCGAGCGAGTTCCTGCCCCAGAAGTAGGTTGCGGTTGCTACTCCTACTACTTTCTCCTGCCCAAGAAGGACAAAGGCCTGTGTCCTATCTTGGATCTTAGGAACGTCAACCACTTTCTCCGGAAGGAGGAGCCCAAAATGTTGACGCTAGCTCAGGTCCTTTCTGCCCTCAACCCTGGAGACTGGATGGTAGCGTTGGACTTGCAGGACACCTATTTTCACATCCCTGTCCTGCCGGCCCACTGGAGCTACAAGCTGTTCATGGAAGGCCACGAGCATTTTCAGTTTACGGTGCTCCCCTTTGGCCTTACCAGCGACCCTCGGGTGTTCACGATGGCGGTGGATGCAGCTCATCTGCGCAAATCAGGGGTTCCAGTCTTCCCCTTTCTCGTCTCCCACCTCTAGAATACGGCCGACTTCCTGCATTCGCTGGGGTTCTCCATCAACGTGCCTTAGTCGCACCTGACTCCCCCCCCCCCCCCCCAAGAAGCTCCTCTTCATCGGAGCAGTTCTGGACACAATGCAGTTTTGCGTCTATCCTCCTGAACAGTGGGTCCGGGATATTTGGGCTATGATTCCGATCTTTCAGCCATTTTCCCCCGGTTTCGGTCAGGATGACCCTCCGGCTACTGGGCCTGATGGCCTCCTGTATCCTGCTGGAGTACCAGGCCAGATGGCATATGAGGACTCTGCAGTGGGACCTGAAGTTCCAGTGGGCACATCATCAGGGGAACCTGTCCGATTGCATCCAGATCTCGGAGGGCACTGCATACCAGTTGCAGTGGTGGCTAATGAACCAGGATTGGGTTGACAGCAGATCACTCTCCCTTCCTCAACCAGAGTTCACAGGGGTGACCGATGCATCACTTCTGGGATGGGGTGGCCACATGGGGGAGGTGGAGATTAGAGGACTCTGGTGTCCGGGCTCCACATCAACCTTCTGGAGCTTCGGGCGAATCTCTCAAAGCATTCCTTCCCACTGTCTGGGGAAGAGTAGTGCTGGTGTTCACGGACAACACCACCCCCAAGTGGTACTGCAACAAACAAGGCGGGTGGGGTCGTGCACCCTATGGGAAGAGGCCCTCCACTTCTGGACATGGCTGGTACATAAGGGCAAATCCCTGGTGGTTCAACACCTGGCAGGTTCGCTGAACGCCAGGGCGGACAAACTCAGCTGCAGGTGCATAATGGATCACAAATGTGGTCTTTCATTCGAAGGAGGTGCAAGGTCTCTTTCAACAG
The DNA here is from genome assembly GCF_964261635.1 of Lissotriton helveticus. Classification (NCBI taxonomy): domain Eukaryota; kingdom Metazoa; phylum Chordata; class Amphibia; order Caudata; family Salamandridae; genus Lissotriton; species Lissotriton helveticus. The sequence continues at coordinate 379,299,205 of NC_136061.1, read as the reverse complement.
TAGGGAGAGCCTTGGTTAGATCTAATTGCCACCGAAGAGAACGCGCAATGTTAGCAATTCTGTGCGTTGGAATTTCCAAGGCGGCATTCGCTCAGCGACGGTTTTCTTCGTGAGTGGAGTTGCGGTCTTCTATATGCCGTTCCGCCTATACCACTTCTGCCCAAAGTGCTGAAGAAGACCAGGCCCAAGTCATTCTTGTGGCTCCCGATTGGGCATGTAGAGTCTGGTATCCCGAGGTATTGCACATGGCCATGGATCCTCCGATCCAACTGCCTCTTTGCAGGGGATCTTCTGTCGTAAGCAGCAGGGGACGGTCCACACGAACTTGTCCAGCCTCCACCTGCTTGCGTGGAGATCGAGCAGCACCAGTTGACAGCTTTCGACCTTTCTCCTGAAGTTTGTGATGTTATTTTGGCTGCCAGGCGTCCCTCCACTAAGACGGTATACGCTGGCAGGAACAAATTTATGGTATGGTGCACAGCAAAGGCTGTTGATCCCCTTTCTGCCCCTCTTTCTGAGGTTCTCTTGTTTCTCCTTTATTTGGCCCAGCAGGGCTCTGCTCTGGGCACTCTAAAGGGCTACCTCTCGGCCATCTCATCCTTTCTTAGGCTTCCTTATCAGCCTTCTCTTTTCAAGTCCCCTGTTGTAAATTGCTTCCTTAAGGGCATTACTCATCTTTTTCCTCCTCTTCCCTTCGTAATGCCTCAGTGGGACTTGAACTTGGTTCTTACATATCTTATGTGCGCTCCCTTTGAGCCGCTACAAAACTGTCCTCTCAGGCTTCTGACCTTAAAAACTGCTTCTAAGGTGGCGATCACCTCTGCGCACAGGGTGAGTGAGCTTCAAGCACTTTCTTCTAAACCCCCTTTTCTGGCTCTTCATCCGGACAAGGTTGTCCTTTGAAATTGTCCATCCTTCATTCCCAAAGTGGTTACTTCTTTCCACATTGGACAGACCATTACTTTGCCCACCTTCTTTCCGCCTCCTTATCCTTCCAAGGAAGAAGAGAGGCTGCACTGGCTGGATCCAAAACATTCGATTTCATTATATTTGGATCACACAAAACAATTCCGGGTGGATGACCAGCTCTTTGTTGGCTACGTGGGTGCTAAAAAAGGCTGGGCCGTGCACAAGCAGACTATCTCTATAAGGGTTGTTTTGTGCATCAAAGCTTGCTATTCCTTCGCAAAGAAGGAGCCTCCAGTGGGGCTACGCACCCATTCCACCAGGGCGATGGCAGCTACCACTGCTTTGGGACGTGGATACCCCCTCAATGACAACGGTCAAGGAAGCTACGTGGGCATCGCTGCACACGTTCACAAAACACTACTGCCTGGACAGCCAAGTCTGGAGAGACGGCTTCTTTGGCCGTTCTGTTCTCCAGGACTTTCTGGTGTGAAAGTAGTCTGCCCAGACCCACCTCTTGGGTTGGTATTGCTGGGGTATCTATTCTAAGGTAAGGAATCTATATCTAATTGTCTCTTTCAGATGAACAAGTTACTTACCTTCGGTAAGAGACATAGATTTGTTTTAGATTCCTTACTGCCCGACCCATCCTCCCCGGTCTGCAAACTGATTTCTAGGGTTAAGGACTTCCTTTCAGGGCCCTAGTTTTGTTCGCCAGTGGTCATTGTCTTGCATGGCTCTGCGCTTCTGGCATGGAAAGTCATGTACAGAACTGACATCAACGTGTGAGAGCAACGTCTATGTAGCTACTGCGACATCATCCCGGCGACCACGATGCCAACAGCGAACGCGGAGCCGACCAACGCCACCTTTCGACTCGCAGGGTTACTGCTGACAAAAAACTTGCCGGATCTAGACTGACACCTGGGGGTAATCCTAAGGTAAGGAATCAATAACTTATCTATGTCTCTTACAGATATATCTTTATTGAAGGTAAGTAACTTGTTCATAAGGAACAAAGCCCCATCTGCTAGGGATGAATGTTGCGAAACGTACCTGTGTCGGAAATATGTAAGCCTGCCAGTTTGAAGTCTGCCTATACATTTACAAAATGCTATTGTCTTGATTCAAACTCCTCAGGGAAAGCCCAGGTAGGCAATGCTTCTTAGAAAGAAGTAATGTTATTTCGATTATTATGACTATTGTGGAGGAGAAGGAAAAGTTATGTATCTGTTATCTAAGGTATCCTCTAGGGGAATTTTAATCAAAGTCACAAGTAACCCTCCCACCTTACTTGACAAATGAATGTAAAACATTTGTCTTATACACAGGGATCCTCTTGATTTTGAAATAAAATGATGTAACTGTCACTTGTGGATCATGATGGAACACTGGGGGAGAGAGATTCAACAAAGGCACAGTTCCAGTTTTCGGAAAAATAGACCTGCTTCTCCTTCTTTTACTTTAAAAAAAATGTTTGTGAAATATGTTTCTAGCCATTCCTAATTTTGTCAGTGATAGTTTGGACTTGATTGATTTCCTTTATAAATATTAAAATAAATGAAATCTCGTCAATTTATTGCCTATTATTGGACTGCAAGGCATCTTTTGGTATTTAAAGTGCGCTTTTTTACTGAAATGCTCAGTACATGCACACATACGTATATTTGTATATGTTATACACTTATATAAAATATATTTTATATATATATATTTATATATGTGTGTGTTGACTGAAAAAACAGAGGTTAAAGTAACGTTATAGTTAGGTGAATAGGTCAGTGAGTAGAGCTAACTATATCTTGCAACCCTGCCATGCACTGCTTATGACCTCACATATTACATGTTCTGTGACATTGTTTACGATGCCCTGATGACATCTCAAATGACATAAGTGATGCCATCACTGATGACATCATGCAAACTTCTTTTTGCACACATTGTTTTATAAACAGATATGGCATTAGAGCTATGAAAGTAATTGCAAAAGATCTCAGAATAATATGAAGCATCATTAATGCCACCCAGATACAACTCACCTATGTGTAGCAAGCATGTGTTATCTGCAACATTTACCCTATACTATACACTTCACAGATAGCCTAGTTCACATTAACAATCAACCACAGATATATGGGAAATCCTCATAACATATGGTGTTCAATATGTATAAAACTGTTCAGAGAAAGCCAAGTTCCTCAAAATACTTCACGTCTGTTCCAAAATTAATGCCCTACTACGGGCAGCTTTTATCTGTATCAAATCCCTGACAGTAACCAAACCTACATTGAGAAATGAGGTTGAAATGAGTAGAAAAGTCTGTACTGTAAACAGTGTTCACTCTATGGAGAGAGCTTACTCTGCACCACACTGTTTGCAGACAGTGAAACTCTCTTAAGAAATACACTACCAAGTATTAAAAAGTATCTACTAAGAACAGTATACACTCTATGCAAAACCTGGCAAAAAAAATATTTAGTTAAAATAATTAAGGTCTGAAGGTGCTAAAGATCATACTACCTGCAGCCTTCTTTCTGTGTTGAAAACTTTACAGATAGCCCATCTTGTGAAGCAAAAAAAGTACAAGTACATAGGTTAATACCTAATGCACACAGTCTTTTATGTGACGCAGAAATTATCATGTTTAGACGATTCTGTCAAATAACTCAAGGCTGCTTACCATACTTGGTATGTAGTACGTAGAAACACTGTTGCAGATTTCTTCTGCAGAGCCAAATAATGTATGTGGAACATACTAAACACAAGACGTCAACTTTCACCTGCACAAAGGGTTACTCTTCAGTGGAAAGACTTATAATGTGTTCAATACCTCTACACAGCTGTGATGTATTAGGAGCACATGCATTTTGTAAATACCTGCACCCTAGCTGGCCTCAGGTTGGTCAAAATTAGGTAGAGGTTATGGAAATTACCCGCTGCTATGTAAACTATAAACAAACTAACACACTCGTTGGATGATTCATTCAGTGATGTCATTAATGATGTCATAGAACATGTCATGAGTGGTGTAATATGCAAGGTCATATATAGTGTATGGCGGGGGTATAACTGCTGAATTTCTATTTTATAATCAGTTCAAAACTTTAAATAATCACTGACATTTTCACCTAACTATAATGTTACTTTAACTTTTGTTTTTTTCAGTGAATTTTTTCGTTTTGTTTTTTTAAAACAAAAGCAGATCTGCTTATCAGGCCTAACTATAACGTTACTTTAACCTTTGTTTTTGTCAGTGAATTTGTCTGTTTTTTTAAACGTAAAGTAATATTTTTATTACGACACGTAAAACCAACCCCCTGCAGCACACAGCCTTTGGCTCTGCAGAGCAGGGAGTTGGCTACAGCACCTGGCCTGTGACCAGGTTCTGTGGCAAACCCACCCGCAGGCATCCAACCCCGCCTGCCACTATACCCTGTGGCCATACCCCTAGCAGACTGCTAACCCCATACCATGCACAGCCTTTGGTGTGTGCAGCATACGGTTTGCCTTTAGGCCCCTTGGACAACATCCCCTAAGACAAAACATATATATTAAGGGGAAGGGGCATGGAGCCCCCTTCTTGATCGCTAATTGGCCCCGGGATCCCAGTCCTGTGGCTGAAGGGGAGGAGTACTGTGTGGCTCCCCTCCCCAATCCTTATTGTGCCCCGGGCCTTGTTGCATTATAAAAGGGAGGTGGGCCGCCCCCTAGCCTTATTCGGTCCTAGAGACCCTATCCCCAGGGGAGGGGGTCAACATTGCTCCCCTCCCCGAGCCTTATTCGGCCCCAGGGACCCCATCCACCGGGCCAAGTAATTAGTGAAGGTAGGGGGGCACGTGGCCCCCCCTCCCTGAGCCTAATTGGGCCCCAGGGACCCCCATCTCCGGGGCCAACATTTTATTAAAAGGTGAGGCGGTTGAGTGGCCCCCTCTGGAGCTTTTTCAGGCCCCTGGGGGTCATATCCCCTGCAGACCAATCTACATATTATGGGAAGGGAGCACATGTACACACCTCCCCAAGCCGTATTTGGCTTCAGTGGACCATATCCCTCAGGACTCAATTTAAATATTATGGGGAGGGGGGCACTCAGCCCCCCTCCCTGAGCCATATTCGGCTCCATTGGCCCCATCTCGTTGGGCCCAAAGTACTTCTTAGGGAAGGGGGGCCATTGGGCCCCCGTGCAAACCTTGAACAGACCTTGGGGCCCAAAGTATTTCTTAATTGGAGCTGCCGGGGACTGCAGCGCTCTTGATGTCGGTTCATCGGCAGGCACAGATCTACGCGTTTCAGGTTCTCACAACCCTTGTTCACGATCAAGGGTTGTGAGAACCTGAAACGCGTAGATCTGTGCCTGCCGATTGAAAACGTCCTCATGATTGAAAGGATGGCAATAAAAATGGAAAAATAACAGCACGCAAGTTCGTCCCCACGTGTTTTTTTCAGCAGAGAAAGAGTTTGGATGTTTGTAAATATATATATATATATATGTATGATCAGAAGTTTGGCGTGTGGGGAGGAAGAAGGGGGCATAGAATTCTGGTAAAGAATCATTCTGCCAAAATGTCCATTCTCCCTTGGCTACTATAGCAGTGGAACCTGATTGTGTTGTATTCATTTATGATACTTTCTATTGTTCCAACGTCCCTCATCATTATGTTTCTTTGGGTGTAATCATGAACTGGGAAGGTTCAGTCAGTTTTCACTTTTAGGTATTTATTGGTGATTATTTGTGACAGGCAGAATCATGTGATCAAGACCGTGTAGGTCGAAACACCTCATGACTCTGGGCATGGATTACTGAAATAAAGAATTTTAATTGTCACAACTTGCTGGTTTTGGACACAGCATTTTCATGTAGAGTGGGCATCCGGCAATCCTGCAAGCAGGTGCCATCACTGTGGTGAGTTTGTGCATACCAGGACTAGATTTTCTTTTAGTGTAATTTTCTGAGCTGTTTGCTGACTCCCGCCCGAGAACCTTTGGAATACTGCAGGGCTGAGGACGGCCGGCTTAAAAACAGTGACACAATGCTTGGCTGCGTGGCTTACACTAAAGCAGCTAAAAATTGTCCCTGCCATGTTTGAGAGAGAGTCTACAAAGGTCCGCAGCGGAGCGGTTGCAACTTTACTTGATGAAGTTTCAGACACCTCAAATGGAATGGAACACCTATTATCCGATGGGACAACAGGTTTTACTTAGACATTTTTGCTAGAGCTTTTTCTGCTGAGGTCCCACGATGCTCTCCACCAGTCTGGGTTCGGTAAGGGTTATCCGGCATGCCATTTGATGAGCTCCTGTTCAAACTATGAAATTCGGACATCCAGAGCTCTTTAGTGGGATGAACCAGGGATCCAGGCCAGCTTGCGGTTGAAGGTGGGTGACTTGGCTCTCAGGGCAGGAGCCAGTCAAGTCTTTTAACTTCGGAATTAGAAACTTTTACAGAGCTTTTTCCCTCAGGTCCCTCAATGCTCTTCACCAGGCGGAGTTTAGTGAGGGTTTGCCAGCTTGGCTTTCGATGAACTCCCGGTCATACTCTGGAAGTGCAACCTTCAGAGCTTTTTAGCAGGATGAACCTGGAGGGCACATTGGCTCGCACGTGAAGGTCTCCGGCTTGGCTGGCCAGGTCGAGTTGGCCCACTTATAGAGATTTTATCCAAAGTTGCTGCTTCCTTCTCCAAATTTCTAGAACTTCTTTCTGAAGTTCCTTTTGGGGTCCCGAAGTGTCCAAAACACAATCCAAGGGTCTGGAATCTCCAAGATGGTCGTTGAAAGTGTAGGACTTCAGTTCCCACAATCCACTTGGACAAAACCGTTATAAATCCACTGGACGCACTCCAGACTGGGGAATATTGGTGATGATGGTCCAGGTGAGCTCTGGCAGCCTGTAGTGTGGAGGGAGTCTGCCCTGTATACCTCTTGAAGCAAGTTAGATCCACAGGGTTGTACTTCCAGATTGTGCAGGAGGCGCAGTCAGTCAGAGTGCAGTGCCTGGTTGGTGTAAATAAAACTTCCAGCATGGACCCTTATTCATCTGTTATTTCAAGCATCAGATCCGAGAGGCTATGCCCCTCTCAGATACTTATTCGGTGGTCTCTGGAGTCGAACAGAAGGGCACTTCTTTCTAATGAGGTGCAGGGCAATTCCCATAGCATGACCAATTCCTCGAAAGTATGTGACACAATAGTCTCTGAGAAAGCACTATTTCTCCAAACTAACCTCCAAGATGACTCATTTCTTAACCTCTCCCCCCCCCCCTGAAATCTGAAACTTCCTTCCTTACGCCTGCCCTCTGGCTGGGTTAAGAGTGGAAGGGGGTAGATGGATCTGGCTGTCTATGCCTGTCCCTTTCTACCTTTAAAGCTGATGCTTTACTACTCCTCCCCTCTGCTCTGGCATTCCTGTGGAACAGGGTCCTCTTACAAGGGGTAGCTTTTTCTCCCTGGGTGCCACTTGTCACTTCATCAAAGCAACTTGGCTGATCTACTTAACTCTGACCAATCAGGGCACAACACTGGAAGGCTGAATTTTGGCTTACAGGCAAGAAAGTCTTATGACTGCTTTTCTGTACATTGCCCCATCCAAAATTACATGGATTTAAAGAGAATACCTAGATGACTAAGGATTTTGATATTTCCCAATGTTGATGATCTCGACAAGGATCTATTGAAAGATTGGGAAGAAAACTTGTATGCTTCTTCATTTAATATGATGAACATATTAATTAAGAATGCGGACAGAAAGGTGGAAAAACTCAAAATACGGTCAGCGTCCTGAAACATATTCCTATATTGGATTGAACATATCACATTGTATTGAATATTTTTCTGTTGGAACTTGAATTTTGGAAAAAGATTTTTGAAAAATAAAAAACATGGACTACAGTATTGGGTTGATGATTTTTTTGTGAACTTGACACTTCTTCCACTAATCTTCACATTTTTGGAACAGTTTAGTCTTGACGGTAGACCAATGGAAGAGGAGCGCCCAAATCAATACATACAACTTTGAACTATTTATGTACATCTCACCAGTGAATACCTAGCACAGCCCTTACCTTTGGTTGTAGATAAATTGTTATAGGGGTGTATAGCACAGGTGAAGGGGAAATATTTGTAATATTTTGATTAATGATGCCGATGAGCGAGAAAAATTGACGGCAGAATTGTTCCAACAGAGTAAAAATATGGGACCGAACATTAGAAAGGATCCACTCACCAGCAGCTTGAGGGAAACATTTCTTAAATTAGAGAAGCTTAAGAAACTAGAATGATCTAAATGGTGGGACAGGGCAACCCTAAAAAATTACAAGGATTGAAAGAGAATACCTAGAGAACTAAGGATGTTGACATTTCCCACTTTTGATGACCTAGACGAGGATCTATTGAAAGATTGGGAAGGAAACTTGTATGCTTCTTAATTTAATATGATGAACATATTATCTGTTCAATTGTTATAGGGGTGTATAGCACGGGGGAAGGGGAAATATTTGTAATATTTTGATTAATGTATGCCGGATGATCGAGAAAAATTGGCGGCAGAATTGTTCCAACAGAGTAAAAATATGGGTGATAACATTAGAAAGGATCCACCCACCAGCAGCTTGAGGGAAAAATGTCTTAAATTAGAGAAGCTTAAGAAACTAGAATTATCTAATGGTGGGACGAGGCAACCCTAAAAAATTACAAGGATTTTGATATTTCCCACTTTTGATGACCTCGACGAGGATCTATTGAAACATTGGGAAGAAAACTTGTGTGCTTCTTCATTTAATATGATGAACATATTAATTAAGAATGGGGACAGAAAAGTGGAAAAACTCAAAATACGGTCGGTGTCCTGAAACATATTCCTATATTGGATTGAACATATCACATTGGATTGAATAGTTTTCTGTTGGAACTTGAATTTTGGAAAAAGATTTAGTATTGGACTGATGATTTTTTTGTGAACTTGACGCTCCTTCCACTAATCTTCACATTTTTGGAACAGTTTGGTCTTGACGGTAGACCAATGGAAGTTGAGCGCCCGAATCATTACATACAACTTTGAACTATTTATGTACATCTCACCAGTGCATACCTAAAACAGCCCTTACCGTTGGTTGTAGAACAATTGTTATAGGGGTGTATAGCATGGGAGAAGGGGAAATATTTGTAATATTTTGATTAATGATGGAGGATCATCGACAAAAATTGGTGGCAGAATTGTCCCTCGACGAGGATCTATTGAAAGATTGCGAAGAAAACTTGTATGCTTCTTCATTTAATATGATGAACATATTAATTAAGAATGCGCACAGAAAAGTGGAAAAACTCAAAATACGGTCGGCGTCCTGAAACATATTCCCATATTGGATTGAACATATCACATTGGATTGAATATTTTTCTTTTGGAACTTGAATTTTGGAAAAAGATTAGTGAAAAATAAAAAACATGGACTACAGTATTGGACTGATTATTTTTTTGTGAACTTGATGCTCCTTCCACTAATATTCACATTTTTTGTGAACAGTTTGGTCTTGACGGTAGACCAATGGAAGATGAGCACCCAAATCAATACATACAACTTTGAACTATTTATGTACATCTCACCAGTGCATACCTAGCACAGCCCTTACCGTTGGTTGTAGATCAATTGTTATAGGGGTGTATAGCACGGGAGAAGGGGAAATATTTGGAATATTTTGATTAATGATGCCGGATGATGGAGAAAAATTGGCGGCAGAATTGTTCCAACAGAGTAAAAATATGGGTGCGAACATTAGAAAGGATCCACTCACCAGCAGCTTGAGGGAAACATTTCTTAAATTAGAGAAGCTTAAAAAACTAGAATGATCTAAACAGTGGGACGGAGCAACCCTAAAAAATTACATGGATTTAAAGAGAATACCTAGTGGACTAAGGATTTTGATATTTCCCACATTTGATGACCTCGACGAGGATCTATTGAAAGATTGGGATGAGAACTTGTATGCTTCTTGATGAAATATGATGAACATATTAATTAAGAATGCGGACAGAAAAGTGGAAAAACTCAAAATACGGTTGGCGTCCTGAAACATATTCCTATAGTGGATTGAACATATCACATCGAATTGAATATTTTTCTGTTGGAACTTGAATTTTGGAAAATGTTTTGTAAAAAATAAAAAACATGGACTACAGTATTGGACTGATGATTGTTTTGTGAACTTGACGTTTCTTCCGCTAATCTTCACATTTTTAGAATTGTTTAGTCTTGACGGTAGACCAATGGAAGAGGAGCGCCCTAATCAATACATACAACTTTGAACTATTTATGTACAAATCACCAGTAGATACCTAGCACAGCCCTTACTGTTGATTGTAGATCAACTGCTATTATAAGGAGCCTGCTTATAACTACATGACATCCCCACCCCGGAACACCAAGTAGAGACTTAGGGGTCCTGAATGTACAAAAATAGTGTAGATCCTCACTCCACAGACCGCCAAGCTCAAAAGTTGATTTTGGTTTGCACTTTACTACAATGAAGGAAGTGAAATTTGTAATTTCTTTATCCCCGGGGCATATAAAACATCTTTTATAAGTGTCCCTTTATATTTACCTGACCCCGCCTCCCTCCCCCCCAACCCTGGGACACCTAGGGGAGACCAGGGGGGTACCTAACATGCCAGAATATTGTAGGTTATCAATGTTGAAGTTCCCCTTATACCACACCAAAGTCGACTTTGAGCAAAATTTATATTTAAAAGCAGTTCTGCAACACAGGCTGCTTTTATAATGACCTCAGGCTCTCAGCAGTGCACACATGCAAGTGCAGAAAGGGCCCCTGGCCTCTAAACTGCCATGCTGTATTATATACTAGGGACTTGAAAGTAGTTTTGATCCCTTGCCCTATTATGTACTCAGGATATATAGGGTAGGGAATGCCGATGACAGGGGTACCCTAACCCATGGTGTACCCTAATGTGTGTGTGTTTTCTCAGTGTTTTCACCATAGCACTGGCCATGGCCGCCCAGCAGAACCCAGGGCCCTCTCAGGGTCAGAAAACCAGAATCTAGGCATCTCAAATGGGTAAAAAGTGGGGGTACACTGAAAACGGGTCCTGATTTCCAGCACACAGCAAAAATTCATAAGGAAAACATTATTATGACTTGAGGAGAGATCTTACTTTTACTAAAAAGAAAAATGATAACAGCAGGAAGGAAATCTCGATCCATCATAATTTACAATAAATGAAAAAGAGAACAGAGACAATGATTTCAGATCTCAGCTCAGACATAGACTCAACTGACAATGAGGAACCTACAAGGAAAGGGCAGAAAATCACTTTTTTAGAGGAGTATGAAATTCTGCATCAGAACAAGGAAGTACAAACAGAAACAACAGAAGCAAAGGATGAGGAAGAAGCAAAGCCTAAGCAAAACATTTAGGAAACCCAGAAGGAAGAGATAGATCTAAGTCTTGTGGGAACAAGGAGACATAGCCGGAAGAAATAGTGGATTGCGAATAGGAATAAAAAAACATCATCAACCTTTTGGGCAGAATTCTTACGGTCCTGGAAACTATGGTAGTTTCCCTGGCACTGTCTTTTTGTTGTGATACATCTTTGAACTATACTGAAAGTCGGATAGATGTTTTTAAATTTGGTAGACATTTTAAATTACACAAATTGTATTGTTTCTAAAACACATCCAGCAATAAATGCATAATGGACAATTATGTTCCCAACTTACTCATCTCAGAATTGATACTTTGAATGGATCTTCAATGCAATGCAGACAACACTACCAAAATTACAGACCCGTTTGGGTCCCTTGACTGTTTCCAATTGGCTGAAAATGATGGTATATGTATATTTTGACCATAGAAACTGATTGTAAACTTAGATCAAGGTTTGTGCCCCAAACAGCGAGAGACAATATTGATATTTTTTGCTGCTTGGTTAACAAGGAACTAGAGGACCTCATCCCAGCATACGTCCTGGAATTTGTAACCACAACAAAGAGGGGCATTTGTAATCAAACCCACTGACAAAGGGGGAAATGTAATTTTACCCAAACCAGAATACCTTGATGATGAACTGTGACAACTCAGCGAGACCGATTGTTAACAAAAATCCCCTGGCAAACTACCTAGATCCGATCCCCCCAATTTGGTTCAGCCTGTTAAGTCAGTTCGCAACCTGGGTGTGACATTTGATTGTAATCTTACTTTGGAAGCGCATGTGGCGAAAGTAGTAGGCTGTTGCCTGGCTATTATCCGTTCTTTACGGAAGATTTTTCCCTTGCTTCCTCCTTTGGCGTGCTCATTGATAGCTCGGATTCAGAAAAGGGGGTGGTGATGAACAGAGTGTCTGAATTAAGCAGACCACTCTTACCCAGTCCAAAGATCAGGGCTTGATCCATCACCGTTATTTAGCTCACTGCCCCATCCCAGCTCAGAACCGGGCTATATGCAAATTAGTCTGTCCCTGGCCCAGTGCATCATGGGAACAGGGCAGACCAAACTACCAAGCCAATTCTTCACCAGAAAGGAGACAAGCTTCCGGGGACCGGTTTCTGCCATTTCAGGCGTCGTCGGCCGGCTTGCTTGAATCCTGATGGAGCAGTGAGCAAGGGACTCATGTCTGAGCATACCCTTCCACGCTTATGGTGGACAAAATGATTCAGAAAAGGGGGTGGTGATGAACAGAGTGTCTGAATTAAGCAGACCACTCTTACCCAGTCCAAAGATCAGGGCTTGATCCATCACCGTTATTTAGCTCACTGCCCCATCCCAGCTCAGAACCTGGCTATATGCAAATTAGTCTGTCCCTGGCCCAGTGCATCATGGGAACAGGGCAGACCAAACTACCAAGCCAATTCTTCACCAGAAAGGAGACAAGCTTCCGGGGACCGGTTTCTGCCATTTCAGGCGTCGTCGGCCCGGCTTGCTTGAATCCTGATGGAGCAGTGAGCAAGGGACTCATGTCTTTGCCTACACATCCACGCTTATGGTGGACAAAATGATTCAGAAAAGGGGGTGGTGATGAACAGAGTGTCTGAATTAAGCAGACCACTCTTACCCAGTCCAAAGATCAGGGCTTGATCCATCACCGTTATTTAGCTCACTGCCCCATCCCAGCTCAGAACCTGGCTATATGCAAATTAGTCTGTCCCTGGCCCAGTGCATCATGGGAACAGGGCAGACCAAACTACCAAGCCAATTCTTCACCAGAAAGGAGACAAGCTTCCGGGGACCGGTTTCTGCCATTTCAGGCGTCGTCGGCCCGGCTTGCTTGAATCCTGATGGAGCAGTGAGCAAGGGACTCATGTCTGAGCATACACATCCACGCTTATGGTGGACAAAATGATTCAGAAAAGGGGGTGGTGATGAACAGAGTGTCTGAATTAAGCAGACCACTCTTACCCAGTCCAAAGATCAGGGCTTGATCCATCACCGTTATTTAGCTCACTGCCCCATCCCAGCTCAGAACCTGGCTATATGCAAATTAGTCTGTCCCTGGCCCAGTGCATCATGGGAACAGGGCAGACCAAACTACCAAGCCAATTCTTCACCAGAAAGGAGACAAGCTTCCGGGGACCGGTTTCTGCCATTTCAGGCGTCGTCGGTCCGGCTTGCTTGAATCCTGATGGAGCAGTGAGCAAGGGACTCATGTCTGAGCATACCCTTCCACGCTTATGGTGGACAAAATTATTCAGAAAAGGGGGTGGTGATGAACAGAGTGTCTGAATTAAGCAGACCACTCTTACCCAGTCCAAAGAACAGGGCTTGATCCATCACCGTTATTTAGCTCACTGCCCCATCCCAGCTCAGAACCTGGCTATATGCAAATTAGTCTGTCCCTGGCCCAGTGCATCATGGGAACAGGGCAGACCAAACTACCAAGCCAATTCTTCACCAGAAAGGAGACAAGCTTCCGGGGACCGGTTTCTGCCATTTCAGGCGTCGTCGGCCCGGCTTGCTTGAATCCTGATGGAGCAGTGAGCAAGGGACTCATGTCTGAGCATACCCTTCCACGCTTATGGTGGACAAAATGATTCAGAAAAGGGGGTGGTGATGAACAGAGTGTCTGAATTAAGCAGACCACTCTTACCCAGTCCAAAGATCAGGGCTTGATCCATCACCATTATTTAGCTCACTGCCCCATCCCAGCTCAGAACCTGGCTATATGCAAATTAGTCTGTCCCTGGCCCAGTGCATCATGGGAACAGGGCAGACCAAACTACCAAGCCAATTCTTCACCAGAAAGGAGACAAGCTTCCGGGGACCGGTTTCTGCCATTTCAGGCGTCGTCGGCCCGGCTTGCTTGAATCCTGATGGAGCAGTGAGCAAGGGACTCATGTCTGAGCATACCCTTCCACGCTTATGGTGGACAAAATGATTCAGAAAAGGGGGTGGTGATGAACAGAGTGTCTGAATTAAGCAGACCACTCTTACCCAGTCCAAAGATCAGGGCTTGATCCATCACCGTTATTTAGCTCACTGCCCCATCCCAGCTCAGAACCTGGCTATATGCAAATTAGTCTGTCCCTGGCCCAGTGCATCATGGGAACAGGGCAGACCAAACTACCAAGCCAATTCTTCACCAGAAAGGAAACAAGCTTCCGGGGACCGGTGTCTGCCATTTCAGGCGTCGTCGGCCCGGCTTGCTTGAATCCTGATGGAGCAGTGAGCAAGGGACTCATGTCTGAGCATACCCTTCCACGCTTATGGTGGACAAAATGATTCAGAAAAGGGGGTGGTGATGAACAGAGTGTCTGAATTAAGCAGACCACTCTTACCCAGTCCAAAGATCAGGGCTTGATCCATCACCGTTATTTAGCTCACTGCCCCATCCCAGCTCAGAACCTGGCTATATGCAAATTAGTCTGTTCCTGGCCCAGTGCATCATGGGAACAGGGCAGACCAAACTACCAAGCAAATTCTTCACCAGAAAGGAGACAAGCTTCCGGGGACCGGTTTTTGCCATTTCAGGCGTCGTCGGCCCGGCTTGCTTGAATCCTGATGGAGCAGTGAGCAAGGGACTCATGTCTGAGCATACCCTTCCACGCTTATGGTGGACAAAATGATTCAGAAAAGGGGGTGGTGATGAACAGAGTGTCTGAATTAAGCAGACCACTCTTACCCAGTCCAAAGATCAGGGCTTGATCCATCACCGGTATTTAGCTCACTGCCCCATCCCAGCTCAGAACCTGGCTATATGCAAATTTTTCTGTCCCTGGCCCAGTGCATCATGGGAACAGGGCAGCCCAAACTACCAAGCCAATTCTTCACCAGAAAGGAGACAAGCTTCCGGGGACCGGTTTCTGCCATTTCAGGCGTCGTCGGCCCGGCTTGCTTGAATCCTGATGGAGCAGTGAGCAAGGGACTCATGTCTGAGCATACCCTTCCACGCTTATGGTGGACAAAATGATTCAGAAAAGGGGGTGGTGATGAACAGAGTGTCTGAATTAAGCAGACCACTCTTACCCAGTCCAAAGATCAGGGCTTGATCCATCACCGTTATTTAGCTCACTGCCCCATCCCAGCTCAGAACCTGGCTATATGCAAATTAGTCTGTCCCTGGCCCAGTGCATCATGGGAACAGGGCAGACCAAACTACCAAGCCAATTCTTCACCAGAAAGGAAACAAGCTTCCGGGGACCGGTGTCTGCCATTTCAGGCGTCGTCGGCCCGGCTTGCTTGAATCCTGATGGAGCAGTGAGCAAGGGACTCATGTCTGAGCATACCCTTCCACGCTTATGGTGGACAAAATGATTCAGAAAAGGGGGTGGTGATGAACAGAGTGTCTGAATTAAGCAGACCACTCTTACCCAGTCCAAAGATCAGGGCTTGATCCATCACCGTTATTTAGCTCACTGCCCCATCCCAGCTCAGAACCTGGCTATATGCAAATTAGTCTGTCCCTGGCCCAGTGCATCATGGGAACAGGGCAGACCAAACTACCAAGCCAATTCTTCACCAGAAAGGAGACAAGCTTCCGGGGACCGGTTTCTGCCATTTCAGGCGTTGTCGGCCCGGCTTGCTTGAATCCTGATGGAGCAGTGAGCAAGGGACTCATGTCTGAGCATACCCTTCCACGCTTATGGTGGACAAAATGATTCAGAAAAGGGGGTGGTGATGAACAGAGTGTCTGAATTAAGCAGACCACTCTTACCCAGTCCAAAGATCAGGGCTTGATCCATCACCGTTATTTAGCTCACTGCCCCATCCCAGCTCAGAACCTGGCTATATGCAAATTAGTCTGTCCCTGGCCCAGTGCATCATGGGAACAGGGCAGACCAAACTACCAAGCCAATTCTTCACCAGAAAGGAGACAAGCTTCCGGGGACCGGTTTCTGCCATTTCAGGCGTCGTCGGCCCGGCTTGCTTGAATCCTGATGGAGCAGTGAGCAAGGGACTCATGTCTGAGCATACCCTTCCACGCTTATGGTGGACAAAATGATTCAGAAAAGGGGGTGGTGATGAACAGAGTGTCTGAATTAAGCAGACCACTCTTACCCAGTCCAAAGATCAGGGCTTGATCCATCACCGTTATTTAGCTCACTGCCCCATCCCAGCTCAGAACCTGGCTATATGCAAATTAGTCTGTCCCTGGCCCAGTGCATCATGGGAACAGGGCGGACCAAACTACCAAGCCTATTCTTCACCAGAAAGGAGACAAGCTTCCGGGGACCGGTTTCTGCCATTTCAGGCGTCGTCGGCCCGGCTTGCTTGAATCCTGATGGAGCAGTGAGCAAGGGACTCATGTCTGAGCATACCCTTCCACGCTTATGGTGGACAAAATGATTCAGAAAAGGGGGTGGTGATGAACAGAGTGTCTGAATTAAGCAGACCACTCTTACCCAGTCCAAAGATCAGGGCTTGATCCATCACCGTTATTTAGCTCACTGCCCCATCCCAGCTCAGAACCTGGCTATATGCAAATTAGTCTGTCCCTGGCCCAGTGCATCATGGGAACAGGGCGGACCAAACTACCAAGCCAATTCTTCACCAGAAAGGAGACAAGCTTCCGGGGACCGGTTTCTGCCATTTCAGGCGTCGTCGGCCCGGCTTGCTTGAATCCTGATGGAGCAATGAGTAAGGGACTCATGTCTGAGCATACCCTTCCACGCTTATGGTGGACAAAATGATTCAGAAAAGGGGGTGGTGATGAACAGAGTGTCTGAATTAAGCAGACCACTCTTACCCAGTCCAAAGATCAGGGCTTGATCCATCACCGGTATTTAGCTCACTGCCCCATCCCAGCTCAGAACCTGGCTATATGCAAATTAGTCTGTCCCTGGCCCAGTGCATCATGGGAACAGGGCAGACCAAACTACCAAGCCAATTCTTCACCAGAAAGGAGACAAGCTTCCGGGGACAGGTTTCTGCCATTTCAGGCGTCGTCGGCCCGGCTTGCTTGAATCCTGATGGAGCAGTGAGCAAGGGACTCATGTCTGTTATGTTATGTTATGTTAAATTGATTTGTAGAGCGCAGCTAACACCATTAGGTTTCTTGGCGCTGTGCTGGAGCGTGGTGAGAAGGATGTGAGACGGAATCTAAAGGTAGGAGGTAGTGAAGAGGAAGGTTTTGAGGAGTGATCTGAAACCAGAGTATGAGGGTGCAAGTCTGAGAGAGAGTGGGAGGGAGTTCCAGAGGGATGGAGCCAGAAGAGAGAACCTCAGGCCCCCATGTTTTTTCCTCTTGAACCTGGGAACGGATAACAGGGCCATTTGGGATGATCGTAGATTACGGGACGGAGTATAAGGATGGAGAAGGGAAGAGATAAAGGAGGGGCCTTGGCCAGAAAGGGACTTGAAAATAGTGCAGCCTAGCTTAAATTTACAGCGGGCGGATACCGGCAGCCAATGAAGACTCTTTAGAAGTGGACGGACGTGCTGATCTTTTGGCTGGTGGTAAATCAAGCGAGCAGCTTGATTTTGTATCAGCTGGAGTCTTTTTAGTTGGTACTCGGGAATGCCAACATACAACGCGTTAGCATAATCGAGTCGGCTAATCACTAACGCCAGGAGCGCTAACGTGAGCGCTTCGGTGGTAAGTAGGCGGGAGATTTTCCGGAGTTTCCTGAGTTGGAAGTGGCTGGCGGACACCACTGCGCTGATCTGGGGGGTCATAGAGAGGTCATTACTGATAATGACGCCCAGACTTTTGGCAGAGTTAACTGGAGAGGGAGGGCTTCCAAGACTGGCAGGCCAGATGGAAGGCTGCCAAGGGTTGGACGCTCCCCCGACAAGAATCAATTCAGTCTTGTCGGGGTTAAGCTTTAGGTGGTTTAGGCTCATCCAGTTACTGATGAAGCAGAGTGTATTTTGAAAAGTGGAAATAGAATCGTCGGAGGAGTCGATATTAAAAATCAACTGAATATCGTCCGCGTAGTTGAACGCGGTAACGCTCAACCCGCGAAGAGCACGGAGTAATGGGGCTAAATACAAATTAAAAAGGAGAGGGGATAGTGAGGAGCCCTGGGGGACACCACAGGACACCTCAACCTGGGTGGTGGAAAACTGGGACAACCTGACAGCTTGTTGTCGTTCCGTCAGGAAGGACTGAACCCAGTCGAGAGCAGTCCCACGGATGCCGGCCTCTCCGACACGGTCGACCAGAATCCCATGGTCGACCGTGTCGAAGGCGGCCGATAGATCCAGAAGGACAAGGGCTTGTCGGGTGTTAGCATCAGCCCCTCTGCGCAGTTCGTCCATCACGGAGAGAATGACAGCCTCCGTGGAATGCGCAGGTCTGAACCCTGCCTGCTTAGAGTCTAAAACACACGAGTCCTCAATAAAGGAGCTGAGTGTTTGAGTAACGTGCGATTCCAGGACTTTACTGAGGAAGGGGAGGAGGGATATAGGGCGGTAGTTACTCAGGATGGAAGGATCTGCCGAGGGTTTTTTTAGAATGGCAACCACCTCGGCCTGTTTGAAGGAACACGGAACTTCCCCAGTGGCCAGAGAGTTGTTTATGAGGGCCAGGGGGAGTTCGGGGCAGAAGGTGAAGGCTGCTCGAAGGACCGAGG
Source organism: Lissotriton helveticus (assembly GCF_964261635.1). Classification (NCBI taxonomy): domain Eukaryota; kingdom Metazoa; phylum Chordata; class Amphibia; order Caudata; family Salamandridae; genus Lissotriton; species Lissotriton helveticus. Next base: position 379,280,292 of record NC_136061.1, on the reverse strand, counting down.
GAGGGCAGCAATCACGAGGGGAGCCAGAGGAAATTTTGTGCAGAAGTGAGGAGAAATTAACTGACAAAATAGGGGGAATAGCGGTAAGAGTGTGAGGATTAAGGTATTTAGAAGGCTCATGTCTGAGCATACCCTTCCACGATTATGGTGGACAAAATGATTCAGAAAAGGGGGTGGTGATGAACAGAGTGTCTGAATTAAGCAGACCACTCTTACCCAGTCCAAAGATCAGGGCTTGATCCATCACCGTTATTTAGCTCACTGCCCCATCCCAGCTCAGAACCTGGCTATATGCAAATTAGTCTGTCCCTGGCCCAGTGCATCATGGGAACAGGGCAGACCAAACTACCAAGCCAATTCTTCACCAGAAAGGAGACAAGCTTCCGGGGACCGGTTTCTGCCATTTCAGGCGTCGTCGGCCCGGCTTGCTTGAATCCTGATGGAGCAGTGAGCAAGGGACTCATGTCTGAGCATACCCTTCCACGCTTATGGTGGACAAAATGATTCAGAAAAGGGGGTGGTGATGAACAGAGTGTCTGAATTAAGCAGACCACTCTTACCCAGTCGAAAGATCAGGGCTTGATCCATCACCGTTATTTAGCTCACTGCCCCATCCCAGCTCAGAACCTGGCTATATGCAAATTAGTCTGTCCCTGGCCCAGTGCATCATGGGAACAGGGCAGACCAAACTACCAAGCCAATTCTTCACCAGAAAGGAGACAAGCTTCCGGGGACCGGTTTCTGCCATTTCAGGCGTCGTCGTCCCGGCTTGCTTGAATCCTGATGGAGCAGTGAGCAAGGGACTCATGTCTGAGCATACCCTTCCACGCTTATGGTGGACAAAATGATTCAGAAAAGGGGGTGGTGATGATGAACAGAGTGTCTGAATTAAGCAGACCACTCTTACCCAGTCCAAAGATCAGGGCTTGATCCATCACCGTTATGGTCTGCTTAATTCAGGCACTCTGTTCATCACCACCCCCTTTTCTGAATCATTTTGTCCACCATAAGCGTGGAAGGGTATACTCAGATGTGAGTCCCTTGCTCATTGCACCATCAGGATTCAAGCAAGCCGGGCCGACGACGCCTGAAATGGCAGAAACCGGTCCCCGGAAGCTTGTTTCCTTCCCAGTATAAGAATTGGCTTCGTAGTTTGGTTTGCCCTGTTCTCATCATGCACTGGGACAGGAACAGACTAATTTGCATATAGCCAAGTTCTGAGCTGGGATGGTGCAGTGAGCTAAAAAACGGTGATGGATCAAGCCCTGATCTTTGGACTGGGTAAGAGTGGTGTGCTTAATTCAGGCACTCTGTTCATCACCACCCCCTTTTCTGAATCATTGATAGCTCGGAGCACCATACTTAGCAGAGTTGACTACTATAATGCCCTCCTCCTTGAGTCACCGAAGTTTCAAATTGCTAGGATGCAGAGGCTACAGTCAACTGCAGCGAAATTAGTACTAGGATGGTCTAGAAGGTTCACTGCCTTATTGGCTTTGGCGAAGCTGCACTGGCTTCCTGTGAAACAAATAATCCAGTTTAAATGACTCTGCTTGGTATTTAAGGCCTTGCATGGAATGGGTCCTACCTCTTTTCAAAACAATTTTGTGTGGTATGTTCCTGCTCGAACATTACGCTCATCTGGTGCAAAACTGATAAAAATCCCTAGATTTAAAAAAGTTAGAGCAGGTGGTAGATCCCTTGGGGTCTCTGCTGCAAAGCTCTGGATCACCTTGCCTTTTGAGCTGAGACAAATCAGTGACCTGCTATTTAGAAGGAATTTAAAAACATGGATATTTCCCAAGATCTAGGGGTGGGCTTCAGTAGGCTCTTAAGGAGGTATGCTATGTCGAGTCACTATTAGCGCCAGGATGCCTGTCAGGTGACAGTGCGCTCTAGAAATGATATAAATAAATAAATAAATAATTCTCCGTATCATTTTTCTGATTTATTAATGAATTGGAAAGATGGCGGGCCTTCTTTTCTGGGATAAATGTTGCTTCTTAAAAATTTTACCACCTGATAAATATTACCAAAGGCACATAAAGATGTACAGAATGCCCCGGGGCGGGCCTATATTGTCAACAAAAGGCAGTCTCCTTGAGAAGACGTGTGTGAGTGAGTGTATGTACCATTTCCTCTTCCCTTTTATGAAGTCCCTGTACTACATATTTAAGAGACACTAAAGACTTCATAATGATTTTACAGGATATAACTTGGGAAAAGTATTACGTCCTGGTAATGATGCATGTAACTGCCCTTTACTCAAGTATACAAAACCAACAGAGGCTAGAGTATTGTAAGTGATTCCTTAGAGACAGGGGCATCAATCTTCTCCAACATATACCTATTCTATTAAGATTGATTGAGATCTGTCTCACAGAGAACATTTTTGTTTTGAACAACCAACATTACAGGCAAATCCAGGGAACAGCTTGGGCCCCTGCTTCGTACCCAGCTACGCAAATTTATTTGCGGGCTGGCAGGAGGAGTAGTTCTGAACAGAGGCCATGGAAGTTTATAGTAAGGATATAATTGTATGGTTGAGAGACATTGACAAATTCTTCCTTATTTGGAGCCGTTTGTGAAGATCTTTTTCACAACATATTTTATTGTTGACCGACACAGTAGGCCCAGGTTGCATCAGGGCTGCAATTGTATACATATCAAAGCAATGATAAAGACGTCAATTTTCACAATAAATAGTTGTCGCCGGATGAAACATGTGGAAAATTGAATTAAACACAAATAAAAGTTATAAACTAAAAACAACAGTGTCACAGAGTCCATATGCATATCATCGTACAAATTCTCCTTTCGCAATATATGAGTACAGATCCAATTATTCTTAACAGATATACCCAACATTTGATATTTATGGCAATTCTTCATTACGTATCGCAGGGAGAATAGGCTCAAGATACAAACCCCGGTAATCTGCCCACCGCTTCCAGATCTTCGGATGTTTCTGAGGACATCCACATGCCGAAAAGATCGGTACTTCTAACCCCATGGAAAAGTCAAGGCCTTGTTTCCAGGCCCCTATTGATGGCGGTGAAGTTGCCTTCCAAGCCTTAGCAATGTCTCGCTTAGCAAGAGTAAGTCCCAGGAATAGCAGATGTAGTTGCCTCCAATACCCACCGTAATATGAAGCATGGTTAAACGAGGTGACTGTGGAATGTCTTAACGCAGCACCTCAGATAGACATGCCAGCACCCCATGCCAAAACCATGAAAGAGCTATACACTCCCAGATCGTCTGAATCGTGTGAAGGAAAGTGCCCTCGGCGACTCCTCAACGCAGACAGAGGGGGGAATGTAATCATCCTGGTGAGTCTACAGCGAGTGAAATACACACGGTGAAGATATTTAAACTGTATAATTTATGAATTAATTTATTTTATTTATACAATTTATAGAGCGGGCAAATACCCGTGGGTGTCTCGGCGCTAGGGACAGAACCAAAGACAATAAACTATTGGCTGAAAAGCCATGTTTTTGTCATTTTTCTGAAAGCAAGTAAAGTCGGACTAGCTTTGATGTGAATTGAAAGAGAATTTCACAGCTTGGCTGCGGCGACAGTGAATCGCTTGTCACCCCACAATGCTGTTTTTGTACGGGGGACCCTTAGCAGGTTTGCTGTGGATGAGCGTAAGGCCCGATTAGGGATGTAGGCATCTAGGGCCCCATTCAAGAACAATGGTCCAGAGTTGTGCAAACTTTATATGCAATGCAGAGGGCCTTGAACTTAATGCGTTTTTTTAGTGGGAGCCAATGATGCTGTCGAAGTATGTGTAAAATGGATTTGTATTTGGGGGTTCCTGATAAGATTCTGGCCGCTGAATTCTGGACCAGTTGTAGTTTATTGAGGACTTTGCTCTGTGCATTAATGAGGAGACCATTGCAGTAGTCAATAGTAGACATGACTAAGGTGCTTACTAGTGTCTTTCCAGTACTGATAGGTAGAAAAGGTAAGAGCTTTTCTATCATTCTCAGTTTATGGAATGCAGATGAAACCATGAGGAACGAAGGACAGCCTGTCGTCAAATATAACACCCAAGTTTATGACCTTGGTTAGCGGAAGTGGAGTGGGACCCAATAAGGACGGCCACCAGGAGGATGAGCAGTCTGGCAGTAATTTGCCAAATATCATTACCTCTGTTTTCTCAGAGTTAACTTTTAGGCAGTTGTTGACCATCTAAATGCTGATGGCCAACATGCCTTCCTGCATGTTAGCTGCTACTTCACCTCTGTCATTATGCACCGCAAGCACCAATTGTGTGTCATCGGCGTAAGACGTGAGACCCATCCTGTGTGCTTTGATAACTTTGGCCAAGTCCGACACATAGATGTTAAATAGTGTCAGACTCAGTGACGATCCTTGCGGTACACCACACTGGAGGGCCAATTGTGGAGAGTTGAAGGTGCCAAGACTCACTGATTGAGTGTGATTGGTAAGGAAGGAGGTCAGAAGGGCTCTAGCTGTATGTCTGATACCTATATTTGTGACACGTCGATCAGGGTGGCATGTTCGACTGTGTCGAATGCCGCTGAAAGGTCCAACAGTATAAGAACATTGGCACCCCCCTGATCAAGTATCAACCTGATATCCACTGATGCTTTAATAAGCACTGTCTCGGTTCTGTGGCCCTTTCGGAAACCGAATTGTGTGTCATCCAGGAGATGGTGATCTTCGATGTATTTAGATAGTTGGGTATTCATAACCTTTTCAAAGATTTTTGCTGGGAATGGAAGGTTAGCTATGGGTCTATAATTCTCAGTTTCATTATGCTCAAGATTATGTTTTTTTAGCAGAGGTTTGATGATTGTTTTTTTCCAGACCCCTGGGATATGCCTGTCATAAACATCGCGTTGCAGATGATAGAGTCGCTTGGCGCAATGAGCTCGGCGATGGGTTTCAGAATGGCAGGTGGGCAGCGGTCAGTGGCTGATCCTGATTTGATGATGGAAATTAGATTTGTGATCTGGTGATGTGCTATCGAATTCTAAGAAGGAAGGAGAGGATTCAGGAATGCTGTGATTCGAGAGCTGACCATCTATCTTGGGTTGAGAGGAGAAGTTGGTATAGATGTCATTGAACTTTTCAAAGAAATAGCTGGCAAGTGGGTCACATAAAGCCTGTGAGGGGGCTGAGGTGAAATTCAATATTAGTCCTGATAATTTAGCTGCTACTTGGTATAGATGTTTGTTAGAGTCTTGCGCAGATTCTATCTGTCCAATATAATATTTTGTTTTCTCCTGTACAATGAGCAATTTGTATTTAATGAGTGCATCTTTATAGCGGATTTTTTTGTTATAATTATAGTTTTTTCGCCAATGTCTCTCAAGATTTCTACATGATTGCTTCTGTAGTCTGAGAGCTTCTGAAAACCAGGAAGCAGAGGGGGTGCATCTAAGACGAAGGCGCACAGCAATGGCCACCCCAGTCATCCTCATCCATTGGGCCGAGATCTTTCTGCCAGTCCTCTCTGATCTTATTAAGTGTAGCGTGGCTATTAGTGACCAAGGTGCGATATAATGCAGCAGTTTTGTGCTGGCCCATCTCGCCAAGGAAAACCTTGGCCTCAATGGGATTAAAGTCAGAAATATTGTCATGCTGTGCAAGGTACAGGGAAAATGCATGCGAAATTGTAGTTATTTATAAAATTTAGACCAAAGTATTTGAAATTCGGTTTGTAGCTGCTGGAATGATTTCAGGGTCTGACCCTGGAGGACAGCACCAATTGTTGATATACCAATAGATCCCATCCCACAAAGCCCTGTAGTTCAACCAATCGGGGTAGGACGGCATTGCGCCAAAGCGGGGTCTCCTTCGTGAGCTTGACACACCATTACCATCCTGCGCAGCATCTGTCTCCATATCACACAGACCATCCGAGTAGCGGGCTGTAGCAGCTTGAGCGCCGAACTAGAATATAGAATTGTGTGTAGAGATTTAGAGTTCATTAACCAATGGTCGACGGCGTAAGCAGGGTCAGGTCGATCCCCATACCACCAACATTTAAAATGAGGAGATCAGATGACACATGATATGCCTGGATGTGTGGAGTTGCGATACCCCTGCAGTATGTAGACTGGAAGCATGTTTTTTGTGCGACATGCACAGAGCCCCCCATCCCAAAGGAAGTGACTGAAGATTGTGTTCAATTGCCAAAACCATGCATGCAGTATTGGGTAGGAATGATTTTGAAGTTGATTAAGAAGGCGTGGTAGCGAGGCCATTTTAAAAATAGCTGACCGACCGAACAATGATAATGGCAAATGTGTCCAGACACGTACCTGTTCTTTGACCTGAGTTAGCAGAGGGGCAATATTCTTATTCCAAGAGGTGGTGGTGACGTGGACAAATACACCCCAAGATACTTGAAGCATTCTGGGACCACAGTAACCTCATGTGTCACGTCCCGAGTTGATCCCCCCCACGCAGGGGCCATAGGAATGATTTAATGAGCGTTAATGCAGAGGCCAGAGTTTTCGCCAAAGATTTGTATTATATGTAGCAGGTGTGGGCCAGTCCTGTTAGGACATGTGAGAAAAAATAAGACATTGTCGGCGTGCAGCGATATACCATCGAGAACCTCCCTTGACAACTCGAAGCCCTGTACCTGGGAATCCATTCTTACCCATGACGCTAGTGGCTCCATAGCGTGTGCAAAAAGATAGGGAGATAGAGGGCATCCCTGCCTGGTGCCCCTTCCAATGCAAAATGGCCACAAGGTTGAATCAGTAATACGACTCAGGCGGTGATGTCTGTGTATAAGAGGTGAATATACCTATATATATTTAAGCAATCGGGGGACCATATTCAGATGGTTTAGGAGAGCAAAAAGATAGGTCCAGCTCAGGGAATCAAGTTTGTGTTCTTGAATCAGAATCAATAAAATTTAAAGTTAACAATGAATGCAAGCTATACCTTTTTGGCCTATATCTGGATATTCTGGGAAACAAGATTGAAACTGCACTTTTTTAGAAACCAACCGCAGGCAACTCGATTTTACATTCATTGAGTTGTCACCCACCTTCTCTGAGGTCAGCCATTCCCTACGGGAAATCTGCAAGAACGAAGAGAAATAGAATTACCCAATGTTCCTTTGTCACTCATGAAGGGATATGCTCAGGAGATTCAAGAAAAAGGGTACTCTTGGAAGATCTTAAGTAAAACCATATATAATATTGATCAAAAAATCTAATTTGAGGACAAAATGTGAAATAAACCAGTACAATCCACCCAACTATGTTTTATAACCACTTTCAATCCACAATTCCATGAGGATTTTAGCATCCTTTCAAGGCATTGGGAGACTCTTAGCATAGATACCACATTGCAGGATGTTATAGAATCCAAACCTCAGATCACATATCGCAAATGTCCATCATTGAAAGACAGAGCAGTGCACAGTCACCTACCTAGCATCACTGCCAAGAATCAGATGTCATCCAATCCCGGCTTTTGTCCATGTGGACACTGCAAAGCATGTAAACACATTGTAGTGTTGACTGATTTCTTTGGCCCTCAAATGGTGCATCAAGAAGCACATTATGTGTCAGACAGAATACACCATTTACACATGTCCAGTTCCCAAATTATACTTTGACAGTACCACCTCTGCAGTGAAAAAGAGCATCCTTAAGCAGGATCGGGCCACTTGCAACTGCAAAAATGCCTTTTCTAATGTGGAAAGCCCAAATTGCAACTCGGTAACGTGGATACCCGTACCAGCATATGAATAAGAGGGTATTTTTCAAACTTTCTTCTTTCTTTCTTCTTTCTTACACACTGGATTACATTTTCAAGGCACAACTACAGCAGACTACAGTTGGAATGAACAAATGTTCCACTATTCTATGTTCCTACTTGTGTGCCTAACTTGTGCGGGTAGGCCTGGTACCCGAGAGAAAGAACAGACAAAAACACAACACAGAGCATTACATTTTTTTCACTGAAAATGACCCTTTCTTTGTGAAGTGGGTAGCTGTAGATTTTGGGCCCCAGCTCAGCCGGCACCTAGGGTAACCTAGCAAACTTGCAAATTTTTTAAAACTAGACACTGGGGAAATCCAGGGTGAGCTAACTTGCGTGTGGCTCTCAGTAGGTGTTTTTTACCCAAAATATTTCTGTGATGAAAAGTTCTGGACTCTGTAGGGAGCCACAAACTTCCACCTAGCATTCCCCCAAGTTGCCTGATAAAAACAGTACCTCAATAGTGTGGGAAGGCCAAGTGCCCGGGACAGACAACAGCCCAAAACACAACTTGGATACACCATATTATCTATTCAAAACTGACCCTGTTTTTGGGAAGAGGTAGGGATACCTAGCAAACTTGCACATTTTTGAAAACTAGACACTTGAGGAAATCCAGGGTGTGGTGACTTGTGTGACTCTCACTTGGTCATTTTACCCAGAGACCCTTTCAAATATCAAACTTTGGTAACAAAAAAACGTACATTTCAGTGCCGGAAAGTTTTGGAGTCAACCACATATTTCCCATATGTCCTCCAATAAGAACGGTACCCCACGACACAAAAAGGCCATAATGCGCTCAATTGAGATATGCACTATGGGTAGTTTAAAAAATAAGAAAGGAATCCGTCTGGTGCTCAGCACCAGAAGGTTCTTGAACCAGGAGCTTTTATTAGAGGTTCAGCACACTTGCTCCAAATATTGGTACACTATATCAATAAGGATGTGTTGTGCTGTTCCTGCAGAAACAAAAAAGGGGGAGGAGGAAGGATGTTAGTGTTCCAGTACGGGGAGAGGGCTCCAATAGGATGTATGTAAAAGCAATCATAAACAAGGTGGTCTGCTGACCCCAGTAGGCCACTATCCCTGTGATAGCAACAAATCTCAGTGGGTCACAAATTGCGACCTACCTCATTAATATTCATGATGTAGGTCTATTTGCGATGCACTACAAATTGCATAGAGTTTCATACATCAGGAATAGCAATTTCTTAACAGCGATTATTAAAGAATCGCAGTTAGGTAACCGATATTCCTATTTTTGTACATCTCTCCCCAAGACTCAAATTAGAGCACTGACAAACATATCAGGGAACACTACAATAATGATTGGACCAGGCTGAGGTATTTTACAATAAACATGTGCCTAAGCACATCAGAGGTGGTGACAGAACATTACGAAGGCCTGAATGCTGTTTCATTACTGATGTTAATACTGTTATCCTATTTGAATTTGTGATGAGGAGTTATCAGTACATTTATAGTGTTGCTTCAATTAAAGAAATAGAGGCCATTGTTGTAAATGATCATGCTTTTTATATGATACAACTTTTTAACTGTTGATTGTGTGTACTTTTTATATCAGTCTTATATTTTAATGGACTATTTTAATGTTGTTTTATAGGTATGACATATGAATTTCCTTTTCAACGATTATCTGTTTCTGAATTTAACGGGAAATTAATTCTTTTGGATTTTGGACATTGGGACAAATCTATGGCAGTGGATGTATATTCATGATTAGACAGTACCCAGTGTGAATGGGTTAAATATTTTCTTTGGTATTGTGTTTTCTTTATATCTTTAAGTTTGAAATTGTTCATTTCCACTCTCTGCTACTATTGCTGATATATTGGTGGAATTAATCTTTACCAAAATTCTTGGCCCATCTCCCTTTGCTTACAACCTTCAGTCTTCTGATCATGTCCATTTTCCATTGGCTACTGAAGCTATGATATAGAGTGAACCCTGTTTGGAATGAATTGTGTTATTTTATGTTATGTTTGTTTAGGTGTAATCATAAACTGGGAAGATTGAGTCTGTTTCCACATTTTGGTATTTATTGATGATTGTGACAAGCGTATTCATGTGATCAAAACCGTGTAGGTCGAAACACGTTATGACTCTTGCCATGGATTACTGAAATAAATAATTTTGATTTCCGCTAGCTTGTAATCGCCTGCTGATGATTATGGATATAGCGTTTTGATGAAGAGTGGGCTGCCCTCTATCTCACAAGCAGGCCCTTCTCCCCACCTTGAGTGGGTGTGTGCCGAGACCAGATTTCCTTTTGTGTAAAAGAAATATATATATAGTTATATATATATTACCTACTGGCTGTCAGTTGCCAGTTGGTAGCTATAGTTTGGACCATGTTTCCATAAGAAAACCTTTATTTGTTTTGCCAATAACTTTGGCGCCGCTTGATGAATCTACACAAACTTTTCACAAATCGTTCCCTTTTTGCTTCGGCTGCTGTGTTGAAGGTTTCACGATAATCTATCAAGCAAGGGCCGAGAACAAAACGAGTTTTATCCATGCATTTTCCATTAGTAATCTTGGGCACGACTACAACCTGAACCTCTGAATGGAATTACACCAAATTTGGCACAAAGCTCGATGTTGGTCCAGAAAGCGTGCTTATTGATGTAAATCCGTTCAGTAGTTTAAGAGATATTTCAGTTTTAAAAATATTGATATCTGGAGACTTGCTTATCCTACTGAACTTTGATTGACTGCCAGCACTTCAACCAGGCAGTGTTGGCAGCCATCTTGGACTCGGTTTGAAGCTGAGTCCAACAAAAAATATAAAAAATAAAGAAAAGGGGGAAAAATAGGAATACCCTGACCCCCCAGATATAGTGGAAGAGTCCCACAGGGACCCTGCCGGGGGTTGAAAGCATTTTTTTATTCAATTTTGCCTTGAATTTGCAAGTGGATGCTTTGCAAAATTGAAAAAATAAAGACCCCAGGTAGGCCTAATCTTGGGGTCTTGCGGTCTTACTATAATAAAAGTAGGCGGGCTCATGGGGGACCACCCTCCTAGGCTTTTGAAAAGCCCAGGGGACCACCACCACCCTGGGGTAAACAATACTAAGAATTTGGAGGCCTTTCACGTCCCTGGGGCAATGAACTATATAAATGTGGGGGCTGTCTGGCCCCACTGCAGCCCCAGGGTCCGCCACCTCCCCAGGTCTATGAATTATAGAAGTGCGGGGGTCCGGGTGGCCCCCTGCAGCCTTGGGGTACCCCACCTCTCCATGGAAATTAACATAAATATGCAGAGGGCCTGTGTGGCTTCCCCACAGCCCAGGGTCTGCCACCTCCCCAGGGCTCAAATGATATAATGAAGGGAGTCCTCTATAGCTCCCCACGGAAAACCACCTCCCTGGGGCTAAAGTAAAGATTGGAGGGCGGCACAAGGCCCCCCTGGTGGAGCCAAAGAAGGCCCTGGGAACCGCCCACCCCTAGGGTCTGCTCCTGCTATGTCCCAGGGTGCTCACCCTTGGGGGCCAACAAGTCCTCGTGTTACCTCCAGTAAGTCCCAAACAGTGGTATTGCTGAGAGGTTGTTGGATGGCATGCCCCCTTTCTCCACCAGTCTGCAAATACACCTCCTGGCACGCTACTGATTGTTTTGTGAAGTCTCTTTGGCTGCTGAGGGTCCGTGGGCCCAACAAGCCCTCCTGTTACCTCCAGTAAATCCCACAGGATTGGTCTTCAGAAGCCATGCCCCCTTTCTCCACTACTTTGCAAATGCGCCTTACTTCATCCTCCACTACTAGTTGGGGGATGAAGTCCTTAGGGGCCAAGGGAGTTCTCCTGTTACCTCTAGTAAGAGGGACCCAGCAAGATTCGTGAGAGCTGATCCGAGGTCCGCCGCCTTTCTCCACCACTCTACAAACGAGACTCCTATTTAAAAAAAACATAGAAATTCACTGGAAAAACAAAAGGTTACAGGGACGTTATAGTTAGGTTGACATTTGACTCTTACAAATCCAGAAAAATTCTGCAGTTATAGATAACTATAACTTACGCCCGCAATGCACTGCTTAGGACCTCAGGCATCACATCACTCATGACATGGTCAGTGACAGTACTCATGACATCATTGATGACATCTCAAATGATATTTGAAATACACATTTGTGTTCACAGGTCAATGAAATGGAATAGAAAACTAGATAAGAAATTAAATTAAGAAGCAAAGCACTATACTAATATACTACCCAAATAACTGAATAACATATCGACTACTCAAATTACTTCATATTTTTTTTACTATACTAATTTTCAACAGTAATCCTTTATGGGTTCCGGAGTGGCGTGCTACTCACCAGAAAAGCGATTCAACACCCATCAGGGGTAACAAGTGCTATATGAATGCATATCTTTTTTCCACTTTTATCCCTCCGCCATCCTTCTCACTCCAAGTAACTGACTGATATCCACCACTGAAATTACTTCATATTTCACCATATTAATTCACCACTAATCCTTTGTAGGCTTCCTGAGTAGCGTGCGTCAACAAGCGCTATATAAATACAAACCTTTGTCCTCCTCTATCCTTCTGCTATCATTCCAAATCCAAATAACTGACTAACCTATCCACTACTTAAAATGTACTTGCATGTTTCACCATACTAATTCAACACTAATCCTCTATGGGTCCCGGAGTAGCGTGCCACTCGCCGAAAAATCGCTTTGCCGCCTCGTCAGGGGTAGTAAGCGCTATATAAATGCAATTACAATACAATACAATAACACAAATTGGGCTATAAAGACAGCCCAATACTTCTAAATACCACCAACACTCATGGAGACTGCTGATTGTTGGAAAGTAATAGAGATATATTTCTACGCAAAGGTATAATGGAGAAATTGAAAATTATAGCTTATCACCTCCATCTATATATTTCTAAATAAAACAGGTACTTGTGCATGTTGAATTCAATTTCTTAAGAATAACAGATGGTGAGGCAAACAAAATAATTGTAGTACAGAGAGAGGAGATAAAAAACAATGTATAGAGAAATAAGAGGTTCTGGTTAGACTACAATGCATTTTTTTAACGTCTCTATACACCCTAATATTAGAATTTAGAAGCTTAATACAAAGCAGTTCTCAAAGAGAGCACTTTTAAGACTTAGCTATTCCAACAAAGAAAATTATGTCTGTTCAATAAAAATATACACTTTCACAAGAAGAGACAGCATTAGGAGTATAACTGCGAAGTATTATAAAACATGTGCCCTGAAAAATATGCTTCAAACACTTCTTTTCATACAGAAGAAGAGAAACTCATACAGAAACAATATATTCAACATATTGTTGAAAAAGCAGTTCATGTCAAAAGAAAACTCTTCATTTTCATAATGAATTGAGTCAAAACCGTTGACTGTTTAATTACAACCTATAAACTACATAAACTACAGAAGAAACAGCAGCACACAAATGAACAGCAGTAGAGGAAGAAACATTGCAAGAGGAAGAGGTGGAAGGGATACATAAACACCCATTCCCATAGAGTGGGCCTCATTACTGCACCAATTCAAACAGTCACCGCCCGTGACATGCCAGATGGCGACATGCACGCACCAATGACCCCACAATCACAAGCAAATACACACCCCGGATCATCTCCCTCAGCGCACACTTAGGGTCGCATTGTTTTTAGCACCATACATCACACCACACCTGAAGGCCAGTTGTTGGAGCGTGACCAGCCACATGTTCCCCCTTTTCTCTAGTAGCGCACAGCTGTACCGACTAGTGTGGCATATATCGCCCTGATCACTTAGCATCAAGCCTTAATGTTGCCAGGATATTTGTCTAATTATTGTATGGCTAGCACTGTACCACAATGTAAACAGAGAGAAATGCAATCCAACCAAATGTATACTAACGCAATTTGCTCTTGCAAACTATAAATGCCAATAAAAACATGTTTTATTAAAAAAAACTACGAAAGAAACAACTACTAACACTAAACTTCTGTGACATTTTTCGGGGAAGTTGGACACATACGTCAAGCAGTGAACCATACTTTAATGAAGAAAGTTACCATCAACTGAATAATTGTGGACTTTCAGTCACATATAAAGGCCATGTGTTATGCAGTGTTACACGAAAATGTAGTAGGGAACAAAAATAACAAGTCAAGGAAAAAACAATATAAAGTGATTATTTACAGGGGAAAAACAGAAGTTGGTAAATGAATCAAAATGCACTTCTATTTATAATTCCATCAACAATGAAGACACCATAAGGCACATGTTTAGCTTATCTTACAATTACCATTTATCTCTATATCATTTGTAATGTAGTATTTGTGAGATCTGGCTTTATGTATGGTAATTGAATACTACTTAATGTTAATAAAAAAAACTAACTATAACTCACACCTTTGCCATGCACTGCTAATTGCCCCACCTATTACATCGCTAATTCCATTATATACATCACTGCAACATTTGAAATTTCATCATTGCTGAAAACACTGTGCATGGCAGGGAGAGGCGTTATAGTTACTTTATGGCACAAGTGGATAGTTCCTAGAGATCCAAAACACATACAGTAAAGGGGACCCATGGGCAGTTTAATGACCAGCTCTGAATACATGCCCACCTAACAGTAATCACAAGAGAGTATCAGAGGGTCAAGAGTGAGACAGGCTGAATTGTCAAAGACAGAACAGGTGCGGCGCTCCCACTGGCCATATGACTGAGGGGCAAGGGTTATAAAATGTGCCAGATCAAGATCAGTATCTGGTCTCTGGCTCCCATCAGTCACCATTCGGAACCGCCCTTCATCATTTGGGGCTCCGAGGACCAACACTATACCAGATCTTGGTGTTCTAGCAGAAAGGGGTAAATCTTCCTGTTAGTCAGTAAGTGTTATTGTTATGGTTGAAACCATATGTGTTGGTAAAGTGACTGACAGGGTTGACAAAAGTGTAGTGTGCAGTGCAAGAAAAAACCAGGAAAAGTATAAGGGGGTGAATAAAATTGGTTTTAAGGAGCAAAAACTAATTTAATGAGGTATAACTCCTAGCACCAATATTAAAAAATAGCCAAGACAGGGTGAATTTATAACCTGTCTAGTGGTGTGACGTGGTCGACATGTTTCAGCAAGATTGGCCACTAGCCTTGCTTTCTTCAGGACCTATTAAATACAGCTACTGCAAACAAAGAAACCCAACGTGACAAAAGTGAAATGTAGTGTAGGAACGACACAGAAAAGTCACCTGAACCTCCAGGTTGTGTCTGTTCCAGATCTCTTCATACACTCAGCGGTGGGCTGATTAGTAAGAAGTATACACCTCACCTCGCCTGGCTGCGGCTCAGGACTGGTGAAGCACCGCTCTATCCGTCGGTACTTCCTAGCGGCATCTGTGCACACTGGAGGTTCAGGTGACTTTTCTGTGTCGTTCCTACACTACATTTCACTTTTGTCACGTTGGGTTTCTTTGTTTGCAGTAGCTGTATTTAATAGGTCCTGAAGAAAGCAAGGCTAGTGGCCAATCTTGCTGAAACATGTCGACCACGTCACACCACTAGACAGGTTATAAATTCACCCTGTCTTGGCTATTTTTTAATATTGGTGCTAGGAGTTATACCTCATTAAATTAGTTTTTGCTCCTTAAAACCAATTTTATTCACCCCCTTATACTTTTCCTGGTTTTTTCTTGCACTGCACACTACACTTTTGTCAACCCTGTCAGTCACTTTACCAACACATATGGTTTCAACCATAACAATAACACTTACTGACTAACAGGAAGATTTACCCCTTTCTGCTAGAACACCAAGATCTGGTATAGTGTTGGTCCTCGGAGCCCCAAATGATGAAGGGCGGTTCCGAATGGTGACTGATGGGAGCCAGAGACCAGATACTGATCTTGATCTGGCACATTTTATAACCCTTGCCCCTCAGTCATATGGCCAGTGGGAGCGCCGCACCTGTTCTGTCTAGTTCCTAGAGATAACTATAACTGGTAAATTTCAGTGGTTTTGTTTGATAAAAACGGCATGTTTTAACAGACATTTTCACTTAACTATAACGTCCCTTTAGCCTTTGTATTTTCAGTGGTGTGTGTGTGAATCAAACAATCTCCTCTTCCGGAAGCATAGATGCCCTCACTGAGTTGCATTCAAAAGCATGGTTTTATTAAGGTAGACTCTCATCTGCGTATTTTGTCCACCCTGGACTTTCTCACGATAATAAGACATATCGTTATTGTTAACTGAGTTTATAGAGTGCATAATCACTGACAGGTCTCTTAGCGCTGCGAGAGAGTAGCTAAACCCCGCCAATGGTTGATTGTACATACTCCAGGTCAGAGCCTATGATGTACCCGAGCATCTTTAATAGAAGAGTCTTGAGTCTTTTTCTGAATGGGAGAAGGGTGGGTTCCTTACCTAGGTTCTCTGGCTCCCTGGTTGCTTATTCCAAAGTTGAGGGATCAGTACAGAGAAGGATCTGCCACCTTTTGAGGTTGTTTGAACCGCAAACAGGCCTTTAGGCCTGCCTCGAACAACCGGAGGGTACGTCCTGGCATATAGCTCCATAGTCGTTCCTTAATGTGTACTGGGGCCTGCTCATGGAGGGCTTTGTGGGCGATGCAGAGTCCCTTGAACCTGGCTCTCTATTTAATGGGGAGACAGTGCAACTGCTGCAGTAAAGGTGTTGCATGTGTACGTCAAAAAATATAAAACTACATTAGATATCTCAAATGGTTTCTTTTGTCAAAACATTGCACCTGAAAGCAGGTATTTGACCGCTTTCTCCATAATGGGGGCACAGCGACAATTTTGCCGTCTCCCCCAGGGATTCAAGAATAGTTCAGAGTTATTTTCAGCCAGAGTAATAGAGTTACTACAAATGTACGATGATGAGGCATTATCCTATGTCGTTGACATCTATCTTACAGATGATGATTTTGACGTACACTTGAAAAGAGTAAACACCATTATACTGGGGTTCGCTTCTGAGGGTTATAAATTCAATTTTTTAAAAATCACGAATTGCCCACCTCAACGTCCTATTTTTGGGAAATGAGTTATCGAGTGAAGGCAAAAGCCTGGCAGCAAACTTCTTAGAGAAATGTGCGCTGCTCCAACCTCCAAAAACGCTGAAAAACTAGGTTTCCTGAATTTTGGAAGAACTTATGTTCTAAACCACGCAGAAAGGGTTAAACCTCTCTACGAACTAATCAAACCTACTAATTGGACACAAAAACACACAGAAATTTTGCGTTCAGTGCAAACAGACAAAACATAGTTACAAACACGCAACAACGTGCTTAACCTAGTGATCCGAATCATCCCAGGGAGATGCAGATTCACATACCTAACCTTTAACGAAGGTGAGACAGTACCAATAGCATACAAGTCACACTTGTATAAGCAGGCTGAAATGAAATTCACTTCAACAGAAAAAATACTGACAGCGGTTAAGACTGCTGTAGCAAAAGAAAGAGCCCTCGCACAGGGTAGACGCATAAAATCGTTACACCTGTACCTGCCTTAGAGGCAGTGACAAAAGCAAGCATTCCAAATGCAAAAGCTCTACATCCAAGATGGATACAATGGGTTAACTCTCTTGCTGTAACAGACGTTGAATACATTTTTGACCCGTATTTAAAAACACAAGAATTCCTACAATTCGAATTAGAATGTCCTCTGCCGACTGAAATTCTGCCACTTGAACATTAGGGCTGTATAATATATACAGACGGATCAGCACAGTCCGCAATTGGGGGTAAACAAGCTTACAGTGCTGCGTGCGTGATTGTTAAAGGTCGCTGGCGTGAAGGTAAATTTAGACCTATGGTCACAATAACTCAATCTCTTGGAGACTGTACAGCTCAGCGAGCTGAACTACAGGCTTTCAAGATAGTGCTTTAAAATACCGATCGTGAATTCCCCACACTCATAGTGTGCGATTCGTATTACTGCGTCCAGTCCTACAACGAATATTTGCAGAACTGGGTTCAGAACGGCTTCAAAGACGCTAAAGGTGGCACAATTAAGCATAAACTGCTTTGAGAACAAATAGTTCCCTTGCAAAAAGAGCTACAAAAGACTCACGTGATTCATACACTGAGTCATCAGCGTGATGGCGTTCACGTTGCAGGGAATTCATTGGCTGATGAGGCCGCAAAGGCAGCTGTGCAAACGGCTTCCGTAGCTGCAATCACTCGTTCAAAAACAAAAATAGACGGTGAAACAATGCTAGCAGTGAATGCCTCAATGAAAGGCAACTATGCAGCATTACCACTAAACTATCCACTCGGTAATACATACATAATTGATGCAAACTCTGTTCATTTTGCTCAAATCCCTGGAGTGGGGAATAGAGTAATTCCAAACAGGAAATCCACGCAGCACATATGGGAGAGGGTCTGACACATCAAGGGATCATTGCAATCTCCAATAGAATTGGAAGAGATGTACTGGTGGCCGGGAATGAGCGTCGACGTTTACAAATTCGGAATTGACTGTGATACCTGGTACAGAGAGCATAGCTTCGAAGACCACCAGGTACCTAACTACAGTGTAACAAGCCCAGTTCAAACACCATTGTTAGACAGCATTAGACTATCTACACGCAGACGTCGCCATAGACGTACGCGATCCCACAAATATTAAGACAAGATTCATTTGGATGTGGCCCCAGCGCTCGGCTGACACCAGAACTGTTCAAAATGATTTGCGAGTCTTTATCGGCACATACGCAATCGGCATGCTACATTCTGACCAGGGTCCTGCGTTTAGCTCTCGAACTTACAAGGAGGCCATGGCCAGCTTGGGCGTTGCATTGCGGTTTTCAAGTCCCTTCCATCCTGAGGGAAATGCGGTAGTGGAAAGGAAAAACCGTGACATAAAGCAATCTATAACAGCTAGGGTATTAGGTTTGGGTGAAGGTTGGGTCAAACAGTTAAATAGTGTCCAACGTAGTCTTAATATTCTGCCAAGAAATTTTCTGGGGGGAATCACTCCATATGAATTATTACTTGGTACTAGAATGCTTATCCTGGACCTTGATTGTCAAACTTCAGTGGTGGAACAGAAACCGTTTGATATTTAAGACCATTTGGCTGTTTTACAGGACTTAAAAGAAACAAGAAGATGTCTGAGTAACACATCACAAAGCCCAACGACCACTGAAGAAAAACCACCTGTCCCAGCAAGACCTGTCTGGATTCCAAAGATTGGGAATCTAGTCAGGGAAAATATTACGGTAAAGAAGGAATTTGGGCCTTCTTATAGAAAAGCAGTACCTGTCTTAGCAATTTTTGGAACAAGATCAGTGTTACTACCGCTGCTTGTTGGAAAAAGGGAGAAGAGAACAGTATCAATTGACCTGGTAAAACCGCAATCATGTGGCCAATAATAATTGGTAGGCCCAGTGGACTCCCAAGAAGTAGCAGACGACCAAATCTGGCTACTATCCAAGAGGTTCAAACTGAAAGACTTATCACCTTTGATAAACCTCCAGTGAGAAAAGAAGGACTATGCAACAAAGCAATAGAACTCGTCCCTCTTGATACCCAAATATCAGTTCGTCAAGAAACTCCTGTCTACAATGATGTAGTATCTGACTATACAAACATGTCAAAGGAGGAAGCAACTCCAGTGATCTAAAAAAATCTGGATGCAATACCAACTATTGACAGAACTGCCTCTGGCTATTTTATCAACTTCGATAACTTTTCTGAGGATCTCAGTGAAACAGAAATAATGCCAGCAAAAACACTTATTAAAGAAAAAATAACAAAACTCCTTCATCAACTTTAGAAAACATATCTGGTTTTGCCATGGGTTGAATTTTGGATAGGATTAGGTGTACTGTTTCTGCTACTATGGCTAATTCTTGTTTTGAGTTTGGGACAAATGATAGATGGAAAGTACAGTGCAATGGACACAGCAAGTAAGAGCATCAACTTGCTCCTGCAACCTTACAAGTCATCTCATCGGGAGCGAAGAGACCTGTCATCAGTGAACATCACAGCCGTTCCTGTACCTGGTGGTATAGCATGGGACACAACTGACTATGACATTTATGGCCCGTGGAGCTGTTGAAGATTCTACACCAGTTTAAGGTTTCTTTAAGTGATTTAGTTTCATCAAGCGCCTTTTCAGATGATTGGGACTTAGAAAGGTCAGCAAAATTTCGAAAACATGAACACCTAGAAGGTTCAACAAGTTATGAAGAACTGTACTGTTATAATCAGCTTGGTCACCATTATTTGCACAAATCTGTAAACCCTAGAAATGTTTTTACTTACAATCAATGGGAACATTGTCCAACACCGCCAAAAGGCAGCTCTAAAACATTTTATGACAAATTTTCATACTTTACAGGTTTTAATGTCACAAACCCAGAAAAGTTTTATTTCAAAAATGTAAATAAGACAGGAATGAAAAACATGTTGACCAATACTAAACAAATTTATTCTGCAAACTTTTATGCTCAACTGTCTACATTAGGTTTTAACTTTTTGAAAGATAACATTGAGACAAAAATTGTCTGGGGCACAAAAGAATGGCAGGTGCAGGGTTTAGAAGCCTTGTTCAGAGCCTGCAATATACCAGAACAAATTATATTTTTGAACGACACCGTTCAACAAACATCATGTCTTGGCATAGCTAAGATAAAAGTTTTAAACAAACCGTCCATACCTAAGGCCGCACCTGACAGTAATGGCACTGCAGATGGGGAGGTAGACGTGAAACAGATTTTGAAACACAACAGAACCAATTCAGATTGGAAAAAAGGGTTAATCTGGTCCATAGACACGAATAACTGTCAAGATAGATTCATGAACAAAACAGAAGGGTTCAAAATGAATAGGCCAAGATACTCCCAGAGACAACATCCAGGGATAGTCACCACATACAGTGTAGGAAAACTATGCCTTGATTGGCTACAGAAATCCACACTTCCAGAAATTAAACAACACTTGACTTTACTTAAAGAAGGCGTTGATTTACGAGACTTCTTACTTGGGCCTCATAAACAACGTCAAAAACGTTTCATATACGCTGCGTACAACGAAGCTTGGAAAATAACGCAAATGGAAACTGCAGAAAAAATACGAGAAATTGATTGTATTCATTTAGAGAAAGCACTCTCTGTGTATGGACAATGGGTTAACAACTCTGTCCTCCAGAATGTATTCTTTGGACAGCATTGTATCATCTGCGATTGATATTATAGAACAGGATTTGCTAATGTTACAACATGGCCAGTCTCAATTGCGTTCTATAAGGCTACTAGGCTGGACGTTGCAAAATCTCCGTTCAGGCTATGTACCATAGCGTATAATCAATACCACGTCATTGTTTACGGTCTTTAACATTACAGATAAACAAATCTCTGGCACAAAGAGGAGCAGACTACACGGTGCTGAGCATTGAAAAACTGGAAAGATTACCATTAACAGTTTCTGAGAAACCTGTCATTGAATGGATAAAACATGGCACCATGACGATACCAGTGACGATTTTCCAATTTCAGTATTGTCTACAGCATATACCAGTGGGCCTGTATAAAAGGTTGGGTAATGGATACATTAAGTCAACCTGGTCTTTACCATACATACACAAATGTTGGAGTGAGGGAAAGTAGGTATTTCTCAGTACAAAAAATTGTAAAAATTCACTAAGCGGTACACTTTTATGTGAAGGTATTAATTTACATGAAGCCTGCGAAGGTTCTTTAAATAATCTTTCTTGCCACTTGCACGGTGCTCCAGCGGCCGTGATAGACCCAATTTTCAGGCAGCTTTCCAATGGGAGCTACGCTATGCTCAACGATCACAGCTGTTGTGGCACGCTGCCAGGAAAAGCGTATCTGGTTAGTGTGTCGGCCAGGGTGACTTGTATGCAAGTATTGTATCCAAAGAGTACTACAGACAGGGAGACGGCGTTATAGCCTTCACAGAAAATCTCTTCTATACGAATTGATACTTTAAGCAGGATGAAAGCCATTCTTTCACAAAAAACTGTGCCACTGACCTCGTCTACAGGAACGTATGATCTGCAAGTTGCAAGGACTTTTGAAGAGATACATGCATTATTATCAACAAACTGCCCAGTACATTTCGCAGAAATGTTAGGTCAAATCTTAAACATGTCTGATACCAGTGGCATCGCACATGTATTTAAGACGATCTTTTCAGGACTGTTAACACCATTCGAAGCAGTCCTCGGCATTTTTCCAAATTTTGTGCGCTCTGTGTTCGGTGGTCTGCCTCTACTTTTGGGACTCGTAGCAGGAATTTATTATTTCTCCTGCTCCGATATGGCAAGTTCAGTCATCGAAGATACCCAGATTACAATGGAACGGGCTTTCCTGGCCATGCGGTATTGTGACAGAATTACACAGATTCTTGGCTTGGCTCGTTTAAGAGATTTGAATACCACTTGGTTCCTTTCATTCAGACAAATCTGGCAAGATTGTATCTTACCTGTTCTACGATGCCTGCTTTGCGGAGAAGAATGCGTGTTAGACATCTGTCTTACACTTCCATCAGCACTGCCAACGGACGTTGACTCCTTGCTGGGTCCTGTAACCACTCACACATCGTGTTGCCCCCAAAGGCTGCCAATTCTGATGACGGCATTCATTGAGATCTCACCAGCGAATCCAGCTATTGGTGAGGTACGTGGAACAACAGGCACACAGGTACCATCTACATCGAACATTGCTAATGCGACTGACGCTGACAGCGATGTTTCACATCTATGCACATTTGATCTACTTGATGAAGTAGTTCCACTTTCACCAAGTGTGGTAGTCAGCTTCTTTTCCGGCTTAGATGATTTTATGTTTTCTCCCGACACCGAGAATAACTTTTGAAAGTGCACACAGCGTTCCATGAACTCTGAAATTCAGCCTTTGGTTTTTCAAAACAAACCCTCTAACTTGGGAACTCTATGTTTCTACAATCTACACTTGAAAACTTTTTCTCTTCATCCCAGAATAGACCCTTTTCACTTGGCACAAATTAATCTGCTTAAAGTAGAACTATTCTTAGAGAACAAGAGATTCATTTGATACTTCCTATAGACAAATATTTGGCATTATCTCATGAAAACGTTAACTGTTTATATATTATGCTATGGAATGGTCTTGACGTTTTTCTTCTGTAAATTTATAGCCATTTCATAACTGTCATTTCATGTTTCATTTAGATAGCATTTTTTAATGACAGCCATTGCTTGTAAAATGCGCACAAGTCAAATACTCATGTATGTGTATAAACCATGTTTAATGCATTTCATGTATTTTGGGTGGAATTATGAACACATGCTTTAGTTTTGTTTCTTATGCTTATAGATTTAGTAATATTAGACATAATACGTGAAGTGGGTGTTGTATAGCGTTTTAGGACCCTAGTGTAATTTTCCCGATTCATGCCCTTATATAGGTATAAAATACCGTAACCTTATATAGGTATAGAAATCATAACCATATTAAGACACAACTCAAGTAGTCCTAATACGGCTTGGCTACTTCCACTAGTTCCAAAAATCTACAACGATTTTTTGGAAAAACCCGCCTTCAGCAGTCAGGGACTTCCCCCTGCATGAATATTGATTTATCCAAGAACTCATGGAGTTTTCAGAGAATTAAGTCTCTAATGACGTTATTATGTCCAATCTTACATCAAACTCGGCACCTTCAAGGTATAAATATGCCCAAACTTGTCCAAACAAACACACGGTGGTTTGGAGCAGTTCGACTATCTACTTGCCCGATGCGCCCTGCTGCAGCAAGTGCCGAAGGAAGCTGACCCTCCAGCTGACGCACTGAGAGACGCTGTACTTTCTCCTGCCGAGAAATCCAGCTCCAGTGTTTCCAGGCTACCCTTGGAATAGATTCTTGGCAAAGAATACTAAAACTAGGCTACACCTTACTTATTCCTTCCCTTGTACTAGACCTAGGTTAGGTACACCGGGGTAGGCGTATTTTAGAAGCACCAGTTGAGTGCTTTTAGTCATTATTTATCACTGTATGTATTTTATGCATTTTAGGTATTTTATGGCTTAGAAACCATATCATCCTTTTACAATATTATTTTATAACACTCTTCGTACTGTACGCTTTGTATTTTACCACAAGTATTGCGATTGCAGCAGTTCATTTCTTATGCTTGAGAAAGAAGACTGTTCAATAAATACCTTTTATTGAAAACGCCCGTCTCTCTATTTCTCTGCACCTCTGGTGAAACGAAGCATGCACGATTGACTGAGTGAAATAACTATCTATTGTTTCCGCGACTCTAGAGATACATTTCTTATTCTTGGGAAACAAAGTTGTCATGTTTATGCGGTTGTCAGAAACTAATCCCTTCTTGTTTATTCGAGAAAGTTTCTAGTGACCTCTGAGCTAGCTGGCACTCACAATTAAGTCTAGTATATTCGGTAGAGACCTAGTCGACTTCAGTCCTACGTCTAAACTACAGGATACACTATTCCAATGCGCAGAGCCTATTGGGAATATAGGAACTACACTATACCTCCTGAACATCTTAAAGAGGTTACATATAGACACCCTGGTGGGAGGAGGATGGGGCTTTGACGGTACCAATTCATATTGACAAAGGGGTGAGGTAGGGGTGCGTATTAGCGCCCACGCTATTCACGCTGTACATAAATGATGTCATAGAGTTTTTGAACAGGTATGGGTGTCATGCACCGAAAATAGGAGGACGGGGGCCCCGCACTCCCCTTTGCAGATGATACACTTCTGATCTCCGAGTCACCCCAGGGGCTCTAGCATTTAAGACATTTTGCCTTGAGCGGGCTTTGGGGCTTAATAGCTCCAAGACTAAATGTATGAACTTCTCTTCCCGACCGACAATTCAGTGTAGGAGGCAGATGCTTGTGGATGATATCCCTTTAGAAGTAGTGGTTGAGTTTGATTACCTAGGTATGAAATTTATACAAAGCCTATGTTGGCCTGCACAGGTGGAAAGGGCACAGCTGTCCCTGATACAACAGACTGCAAATATAGCAAAAATACATAGAAAACCACATCCAGAGCGGTGGCTCCCACGCTTGAGATTTACAACATTATGGCTCTAGGAGCGGTTTCATATAGTGTGGAGATATGGTACTGCACAAAAAGTAATAATTTGTTAGTGATAAAACACAAATTCTTTAGATCACTGTTAACTCTTCCGGTGAGTACCCCATTGACTCCACTCTATTTAGAATGGAGAAAAATTACCCATAAAATCGAGCTGAGACTGCTCATGTTTTGGCATTGACTTAGGTTTACTACAGCAGTAGAGTCTTATAGGGTTGGACTTCGGGATCTGTTGCTGCAAAAATATGCAAGTAAGATCTTGTGGCTCCACACAGTTAAGTACCTTTTACAGAAAGTAAGCCTTAATACATACTGGGACTTTCCAGAGACTGTATGCCAAATCCAAAAGCCCAGTCTTAAAGCTGTCAATTGGTGTAGTGTTGCGATGGATAATATTCAAAATTGTAAAGGATCACTGGCTTCTGCATTTATTGGTTTTAAAATGACCCCACTACATGAGAGCACTGTTGATGAAATTGTCCCCCCTGTAGCAAGAAAGCTATATTTACAGTTCAGGTATGGATGTCTACCTGTAAATACTTTTAAAAATAAGTGGTATAAAACAATAGACATGGTGGAATAGAATTGTACCTGTTGCCAAGGAGGACCTGAGACTCTTGAGCATGTTGTATTTTTGTGTCCTTGGTATAGACAGTCTTGAGTCAAATGGATAGTTCCACTTTGCAGAAACCTGGGAGATAGGAAGCGCCAGGAGACGTTCAGAATACTGCAGACAGATTCAAACCGTATTGTTGTATTCTGTATGGCCAAATTCCTAAAGGCAATGTGGCTCAGATGTGCAAAGTGTTCACTTGGTAGTCTTTGAAATGCCATATTTACCAGGGTCCCTTTACATTGTATTCTACTACTTGGACAAATTGTAGTTGATTTATATCTTTTAGGAGTTATAGAATATAATTACTCCTTTTTATATCTTGTTCTTAAAACAGCAGTATTTTTATGTTGAATCTTTGTGGTTCTTTTTTTATAATTCTTTTTATTAAACAAGCATGAATTGACATTACATGACATAGTATAATCAGGCGGCAAGTTGCTGTATTACAATCTATTTTGACAGTTGTATTTTTAGTATTTCGCAGTTGGTGACATGATCACGGTGATGGTGGGTCATCAGATCTTTGTGTGCTGGAGGGAGTACAGATATGTCCGCTAAATATATTCCAGTCATTCCATATGCGGGACCACTTCCTGGGGGACCCTCTTGCTACATATACTGTCTTTTCTCTTTGTGGTTCTTTTAAAAGAAAATGTCTTTCTCCGTCTCTACTGTAATGGACTGATAAAAATAGCACTTACAGGTTTTATGTTGTATGATTTGTGTGTGTTAGTGCTCTGTTCTGTTTAATATGATCTAAAGTGATCGAAATAAAGTCTTTTTGATTTGATTTCACCCAATATTCATAGTGTCTGAAACGTGTCTGAAAGGCCATCTTCCACTCATCACAATGTTTAATCCGAAAGCAGATGGCAAGCTCCACAGAGGTCTAACTTTGTAAAATATTTTGCACCATGAACAGACTCAAGTATGTCTTTGACGAGAGGAAGTGGTTAACAGTCTTTAATGGTGATCTTATTTAACCCACAATAAGAGACGCCTGGTCTTGGACTCTTAAGAGACGAAGAAAAGTAGAGCTTGAGTAGGTGATGTAGACCAGACAATCAAGCCGTTCTGAAGATTCTCGTAAAAATATTTCTTCTTAAGCTGTTTCTCCTGCTGGGGCGGAGAGTACATTCTACAATAGGGAATCATGTCTCCTCGGAATGGTCGGGGTAGCACAATCCAAATCTGTATGAGGAGGGAGAAACCTAAAGGTAGGCTTCTGAAAAACATCAGTCGGGCTGGACTGTACCCATGAGGTACAGGATCAAGGCTGATTTGCATATGGCTGGGTCTAAACTTGGGTGGCAGGGTGAGCAAAAGAACAATGGATTTAGCCCAGATCTATTGACTGGAGGTGAATCATTGATCTACTCTGCATTCCATCCTTCATCTGTTTGTCTTTTGATCTATTGGATTGAAGCATCTGGCGTCCAGCCCCACACATAGGCCTGGTCATATTTTGGATCTCATTTTTACTAATGCAGAAAAAGTAGTTTGTAACTCCCTGCTGTTGATTTCCAGGTCAGACCATTATCTTATCTATTTCTCCATCTCACGAAATAAGATCTGTAACATACCAATGAATACAGAAAAAAGCCACGGCGTTACTGAAATTCTGTTACCCTTTCCGCTTTCAAAGAGGTTTTTGAAATTTCCCATCCCTTCCTTAGGTAGATGTGGACACAGGACTATCTATTTACCAGGATTCTATAGACTATATTGCACCCCTCAAGTTATCAACTATAGTTCCCTCTAGAAGCTCTGCACTTTGGTACTCAGACTCCTTGTGTCAAGAGAAATCAATGTCTAAGCGCCTAGAGCGCAGGTGGCGTACTACTAAATCTCCTATACAGGGCCGGTCCTAGGATTCGTGGGGCCCCGGGCAGGATAGGAACATGTGAGGCCCCTCTAATTTGCATAAGATGTAGTATCACAGCAAGTTACATCATAAGATGTGGCCACAGACTAATCATTTTCTGGCACTGTTGAAGTAGCTTTGCAAGAAGCTACCTCTCTAATGTGTACATCACTGAGATGGCTACAAATACAAATAATAGCCCTAATAAAATAAGTGCAAATATTTTAAAGCTCTATTATGTGGAAATGCAACACACCAAACTGGGTTTAAAAGCTAGGCCTCTATCTCTCCAAAACCGATGTTTCCAGGTGGCTTGAGGGGTTATATTACTTGGGTGTATCTTGGAGGGGTCATTGCACTCCCCTTGGGGTGATAAGGATGGATGTGGGATCAGCCCCCATCCCTCCCCCGAATTGAATGTTAGCATCTCCATTAAACTTTTAAAGACCGAATTGCTCATTCTTCCTTCGGTTCATGTAAATTACATGAAAATAAAAAACACTCGGCGCTTATAACTGGAGTTATTATTTATGTTCAACTCCTTTTATGTTTTGGATGAACATGCTTGTTTGAGAAAAAAAAAAGAGTTGCAAAAAAAGAAAAGAATAATAAGCCCTTTATCCATTTTCTGTCTTCTCCCTTCCATGGAAGGAGCAGCACCTTTTGTGATGTGAGATCACTCTATATTTTTGTGTTGTGAGCCCTGCAGGATGCTCCCTGCTTTACATTCATGCAGGGGCAGGGCTCACTTCACACCTCACACCAGTTCAAGTAGATGCCTAACTGCTGTTATGCAGATGCAGCGATAAGGCTGATCACGGCCACAAACCCGCCTTGCCCACTCTGCAGCATCTGAAACGGATGGGGTGTCATATTGCACTTCTCTTCCAGGGGATCCTCATCAAAGTCATAAGCATTAGAATATTCCCGCCCATGTGCGGGACCCCGGAAACACTATATTATATGTGCCCCACATATACATACATACACTCATATATAATATATATACATATATATATATATATATATATATATATATATATATATATATAAAAATATAAAACATGCAATAGCAGCCAAATAAAGAAAAGAGCTCAAATATACTGTAAAGAATTTCCACCATACATGAGTAATAAGCATTATAAACATGAGAAAACAACACAAGGTTTGTTTCAGAAACTGTTTTAATGCTCAGAAAGCAGTAGAAATTCTCATAACTCACTGGAAGCATAGAAAGCTCCCAGGCTGCATTGCAAACACACAGTCTAAAAAGACTGAAAAGCTAACCTGTAGCTGCATAGCAATAAACTGACACCGTGCCTTTAAGGCACCCATCACCCCCAGTATCCCATCATGCCTCAGGGGTGACAGTTAGGTCAGCTGTTCTTTCCGGCTCCTTCAGAGAAGGACCCTGGTTACACAGCTCCACTATTTTTTCTGTTTTTTGACAGAAAAACTCTTCACTTTTAACAATTTCTTGTTCTCACTTGACATTTAACATCTAGTCAAGAAAGATACTATCTTTTTCAGTCAGTTTGGTGAACATTTTCTCCTGAGAATGCCTTCACTCTTTGACAAATGTCCTTCTTGTGGCAACAAGAAGGCCAAATCATACAACCACGACGTCTGTATCCTGTGTCTGCCTGAAGATCATGATCCAGGCACCTGTCCTCATTGTGAACACCTGTCAGGAAGAACTCTAAAGGACAGGGAGAGGATTCGCATTTATGGCCTAGCTCATAGGTCATCAAGAGGAAGATCTCCGGTGAAGAAGGGCTCCAAGAAGAGTCATACATCTTCCAGAAAGAAGTCTTCACACCCTTCACCTTCAGCGTCGGGCTCGGCGCTGAGAAAAGAACCACTGGTGGATCATTCATCGTCTAAACTACCGTCGACGGCGGGCTCGCCGTCGAGGAGAAGACCAGGTACGTCGACGACGTCGAAGGATCCAGTTCCATCGTCGAAATCCCCTCCGCCGGCGTCAACCGGGCGACGTCCGAGGTCGAGGAAGGGAACTCCGCCGCCGTCAACCGGGCGACGGTCGGCGTCGAGATCCAAGACCCCTCCGCCATCGTCAACCAGGCGACGACCGGCGTCGAGGGAGGTCACCCCACCGCCGACGTCATCCAGACGACGACCGGCGTCGAGAAGTGTGACCCCTCCGCCGTCGTCAAAGAAACGGCGTTCGGCGTCGAGGACCAAGACCCCTCCGCCGTCGACAGGGAAAAGTCGATTGGCGTCGAGGAAGCAGTCTCCGTCGGTGTCTCGTCAGCTCTCGGCGTCGAGGGTGCCCAATACCCCTCCGCCGTCGTCGCACAGACATTCGACGTCGAGGCAGAAAACTCCGTCGACGGCTGATCATCACCGTTCGAGGTCGAGAGAAAGACCTCCGTCGACGACTGGACATCGTCACTCGACGTCGAGGCAGAGAGCTCCGTCGACGACAGGACATCGTCGTTCGACGTCGAGAGACAGACTTCCGTCGACGACTGGACATCGTCGTTCAACGTCGAGAAAAAGACTTCCGTCGACGACTGGGCATCGTCGTTCGACGTCGAGAGAGAGGGCTCCGTCGACGGCCGGTACTCGCCGTTCAACGTCGAGACAGGGAACTCTGTCGGCGGCTGATCATTGCCGCTCGACGTCGAGAGACCATACATCCTCGCATAGACAATCAAAGACAAGATTGTTTGATCCGCCGACTCCCCGAAAGCACTCGACAACGAGGGAAGATCGCTCGACGTTGAGGTGTTCAGATGTGGTTATGGTAACGGAGTCGGCTTCCCGTCATTCCACTTCAAGGTCCTCTGGCTCCTCAACTGCATCTTCGAAGTCCAGAAGTCCTGTGCGCAAATCTCCTGAGCGTCGGACAGACCCTTGGGCGGATAAAGTCAGACTGTCACCTAGATGGTACAGATCTCTGGACCATTGGAGAGATTCTGGGGCTGCAAAACGGATGCAGGACTATGCCAGCTCGCAGCACAGGTCTCCTCTTCAGGATCTGGTAGAGGAGATGGACAAGCATAGTCCTCCCAGGCGCAAATCTCCTGTGAGAACACCAACCAGATCTCCCAGAAGACCCCGTTCTCCCAGAAAAGAACCAGAGGATCGAGTCAGGTCTCGCTCTCCTAGACGGGAAGAGCGTTCGAAAAGATCAAAAGAGAGGAGGCACAGTGTTCACCGTAGACGTCGACGAACTCCGTCTACTTCATCTACCTCTTCTACCAGGTCTTCCAAGAGGGACTACTCCCCTACGTTGACGGACAGTCCTACGTCCAGATCCTCCCCAGTGGATGACATTGGCACGTATCTGGATGTCTTGCAAAGAGGAGCTCAGAAGCTGAGCATTGAAATGTCTGTCCCTCAGGTTACAACGACAGTCATTTTTGAGACTTTACACAAAAAAGCGATCTCCCGTCCTCTACTGCCATTAGTCCCGGGGATTATGGATCCTGTCAAGGAGGTATTCCTAACTCCGGCGGCTACCAGAGCGGTGCCAGCCCGCATTCAGAAGAAATACAAACCGGCCTCTTCTGACCCGGTTTTTGTAAGATCTGACCCTCCAGCAGACTCTGTAATTGTGGCAGCAGCGAGGAAGACACACGCAGTTGCCGGTTCCTCTTCAGTCCCACCAGACAAGGACAGCAAGACTCAAGACTCCTGGGGTCGGAAAGTTTGCAGCTCAGCTGCTTCGACTCTTAAGGTTTCTAGTGCGGCTGCGCTTCTGGGTCGATACGACAGAGCCTTATGGGACTCTATGGAAAGGTTCAAAGCCAAGCTGCCAAAAGAAGACCAGCAGGATTTTGAAGAGACCGTGACTGAAGGATGTCTGGTGGCGAATCAGATGATAAGCACGGCTGCGGATGGTGCTGTCCTTGCGGCGCATTCCTATTCACATGGGGTTTGTGCCAGGAGGTCGGCATGGTTGCGCCTTACAGGCCTGAAGTCGGATGCTCAGCATCGCATCCTTAATCTCCCCTTTTCGGGTTCCGCTCTCTTCGGGGAACATGCTGACGAGGAAATGACCCGAATGAAGACGGAGCTGGACACAGTGAAAGCGGTGGGCTTGGAGAAAAAGAAAGAATTCAAGCGCCGCTTCAAGACCAACAGGGGGAGAGGGGCTCAACAGAGGGTTCAAACTCCTCAGTGGTCCCAAAATAAGAACCAAGGGAAACCCCAGTTTCGAGGTAAACCTGGCAGAGGTAGAGGAGGTCATCAACAATCCTCTAACACCACAAGAGGAGGAAAAGCCTGAGCAGTGGCTTCCTCTGGCGCCGTTACCCACTCCAGTGGGAGGAAGTGCTTCACAACACCTGGCAGAGTGGGTCAGCATCACAAAGGATCAGTGGGTGCTGAATATACTGCGCAATGGATACAAATTACGTTTCCGTGCGCCTCCAAAGAACATCCCTCCAAAGAGCGCTTACCCTCACCAACTAAGCTTGCTCCGAAGAGAGGTAAAAGTCCTACTACAAAAAAGAGCCATAGAGGAGGTTCCTCTCGCTCAAAGAGGAAAGGGAGTTTACTCCAGGTACTTTCTTGTCCCCAAAAAAGATCAGGAGGACAAGTTCAGACCAATACTCGATCTACGACTCCTAAACAAGGTCATCATCAGAGAAAAGTTACGCATGTTGGCGCTTCACCAAATATGCCCACATCTTCAAGTCGGGGATTGGATGTGTTCGGTGGACCTGCAAGATGCGTACTTTCACATCCCTATTGCTCTACAACATCGCAAGTACTTGTGGTTTGTCGTAGGGAACAAACACTATCAGTACACAGTGCTATCCTTCGGTCTCAAGTCCGCACCACAAGTCTTCACCAAATGCATGGCAGTGGTGGCGGCTTTTCTTCACAAGAAGGGGCTCTTCATCTACCCATACCTGGACGACTGGCTCCTAAAAGGTCCATCTCCAGTGCAGGTAAAACACGATCTACATCTGTGTCTACTCCAGTTGCACAGGCTCGGCCTCCATGTGAATCTGGAGAAGTCAGTCCAGCGGCCTACACAGTCAATTCACTACCTAGGCTCCGTTCTGGACACAAAAATGGGAAAAGCGTTTCCTTCGGAGGAGAGACTTTTTTCCTTGAACCAGAAATGTGGAATCCTGCTAGAATCTCGGCTTCCAACAGCCCGACAAGTAGCATCCCTGCTGGGTTCCATGGCATCCTGCATCTTTCTCATCCCAAACGCCAGGCTGAGAATGCGTCCTCTACAGCAGGCTCTGGAGGATCAATGGGACCAGGCGACAGGTCTTTGGGAGGATCGCATCAAGCTCTCCCAAGCGACGAAAGATGCCATCAAATGGTGGACACGGAGAAAGAATTTGCTGGTGGGGGTTCGGTTTCACCAGCCTCTTCCAACCCAGTCGATAGTGACGGATGCCTCTCTGCAAGGTTGGGGAGCGCACATGGGTCCGCTTCAAATTCAAGGCCAGTGGTCTGCGCAGGAGCAGAAATACCACATCAATATGCTGGAACTCAGAGCGGTATTCCTGGCTCTCAAAGCTTTTTTCCCAGCGATAGAGTCCAACTCAGTCCTAGTTCAGACGGACAATACGACCACCATGTTCTATCTGAACAAACAAGGAGGAACAAGGTCTCGCCCTCTGTCTCGAGAGGCTCAGGCAATCTGGCTTTGGATCCTCTCTCGAGGCCTTACGGTAGTGGCAGTACACCTTCCAGGCGAGTTGAACGTAAAAGCAGACGCACTCAGCAGGCACTTCGAAGATCAGCCAGACTGGGTGCTAAACGACGAAGTAGTGGAAGTGCTTTTTCGTTGCTGGGGTCGTCCAACCATAGATTTGTTTGCAGACGACGAAAACTCCAAATGCCACGCCTTCGCGTCCAGGTTCCACCGGCCAGGGACTCAGGGGAATGCTCTACTGATGGATTGGTCAGGGACATTCGCTTACGCGTTTCCTCCCCTGGCTCTGATTCCGAGAGTAGTTTCCAAGCTCTGCAGGTCGAACATGGAAATGATCCTGATAGCTCCGGATTGGCCGCGGCAGTGGTGGTACTCGGATCTTCTACATCTGTCTGTGTGTCCACACAGACGACTCCCTTGCAGGCCGGATCTGTTGAACAAGATGAACGGGAGGATTATGCATCCCAACCTCCCTTCACTGAACCTAACAGCATGGCTCCTGAGGTCCTACAATACGGACATTTGAACTTGCCTCCTGAGTGCATGAACATTTTGAAAGAGGCTAAGAGACCTTCCACGAGAGCGTCCTATGCGTTCAAGTGGAAGAGGTTTTTCTTATGGTGTAGGGATCATCACCTTGATCCGACTACAGGACAGGAGGACGTCATCTTGCCGTACCTCCTTTCCCTAGCGACTGCTGGTTTAAAATACGCTTCTATTAGGGTGCATTTGTCAGCCATAGTAGCATACAGAAAATCACCTGATCAGGTTTCTTTCGTTCAGGTTCCAGTGGTTAAGGACTTCCTCCAGGGGTTGAAAAAAGTGTATCCCCCTGTGCGAAATCCTTCTCCTCCATGGGAATTGAACCTGGTTCTACCAGGTTAATGTCACCGCCTTTTGAGCCCCTCCACAAGGCCTCTTTGCAACATCTCTCTTGGAAGGCGGCCTTTTTGGTGGCTATTACCTCTGCTCGCAGAGTCAGCGAGATTCAAGCTCTCTGTGCGAAAGAACCTTATACTGTCTTTCATCACAATAGGGTAGTCCTAAGGGCTCATCCAGCTTTCTTGCCTAAAGTCATTTCTGATTTTCATATAAATCAGTCCATTTCCCTCCCTTAGTTTTTTCCAAATCCTACGACCCCAGCCGAGCGGTCACTTCACTCCTTAGATCTTAAGAGAGTGCTCAAGTTCTATTTGGAAATGACCAAAGGGATTAGGAAAACGGATCAACTGTTTGTTAACTATGGTTCAATGCGAACAGGTTTTCCAGCGGCCAAGAGGTCCATCGCGAGTTGGATTGTCTCTTGCATTAAATTTGCTTATCAGCTTGCAGGCAAGCCTTTGTTGCAGTCACCCAAAGCGCATAACTTCTCAATTCACAGTACTTCCCTTCCTCCTCCCTGTAGAGGGTATTTCTTTAGCGCCGGGACACCTCCGTTGGAGGTAGCTGTGCGCTCTACAAGCTACTAAAATAAATAAATTAATTCCACTAGGGGAAGGCCGCTACAGTAGCCTTCTTGCACGACATTCCAATGTCGGAGATTTGCAAGGCTGCGACTTGGAAATCAGTTCATACCTTTACGAGACATTACTGTCTCGAGTCTGATTCCAGGGCCGATACTCAAGTAGGACAAGCCTCTTTGAGGAATCTATTTGGGTAGCCTACGGCCTGTACAAGCTTAGTAGTTACTAGGCTTAATATGATTATTACTGTATTGTTACTCCTTTGCCCGCAGGGAGATGAGGTGAGGCTCGCTATTCTATTCTAATGCTTATGACTATTGATGAGGATCCCCTGGAAGAGAAGGATTAGTTACTTACCTGTAATCCTAGTTCTCTTCCAGGGGTATCCTCATCAAAGTCATAAGCAACCCTCCCGCCTCCCCGGGCAAAGGACATTCTTTAATAAGGAGATATTGTTAACCTATTTGTTACTGGGTTTATTTTCAGTCTCCGAAAAGAACAACTGACCTAACTGTCACCCCTGAGGCATGATGGGATACTGGGGGTCATGGGTGCCTTAAAGGCACGGAGTCAGTTTATTGCTATGCAGCTACAGGTTAGCTTTTCAGTCTTTTTAGAGTGTGTGTTTGTAATGCAGCCTGGGAGCTTTCTATGCTTCCAGTGAGTTATGAGAATTTCTACTGCTTTCTGAGCATTAAAACAGTTTCTGAAACAAACCTTGTGTTGTTTTCTCATGTTTATAATGCTTATTACTCATGTATGGTGGAAATTCTTTACAGCATATTTCAGCTCTTTTCTTTATTTGGCTGCTATTGCATGTTTTTATATATATATATATATATATGTATATATATTATATATGAGTGTATATATATATGTGGGGAACATATAATATAGTGTTTCCGGGGTCCAGCACATGGGCGGGAATATTCTAATGCTTATGACTTTGATGAGGATACCCCTGGAAGAGAACTAGGATTACAGCTAAGTAACTAATCCTTTCAGTCCATGGCAGCCTGGCGAGGTGAGCCCCCCCCCCCTTGTGGGCCTCGCACACTGCACCACGGCTACAAACCCCAAGGGAGGGGGCTCCCCACCTGTTACTCTCTCAATGGCACCATTTCAAAAGATTGATGGGCTTGTGGGGGGGCCCCATCACAGTTAGACAGCCGCGAGGCCCTGGGCAGCTGCCCACACTGCCCATGCCTAGCGCCGGCCCTGCTCCTATAGATAAAGCAGATTATCGCTCCTAGCTGGGAAGTTATCGTAAGAAGATCAGGGCCGCCTGGAAAGCTTTCTTAGCAATCTCATTTGAAAAAGCTGGGAATTCCACCAAAGAACTTTTTAAAGCTTTAAATAATTTAGTTAAACCCCTACAACCGAGGCCTCCCAGGATTTCTGTGATAAATTGGCCAATTTCTTTGAAGACAAAATTGTCTATCTATAAAAATCTGCCAGCTATCTCGGACAGCTTTCAACACAATTTCAACTTTAATCACCCCCATCCAATGGCCACGTGTAGCCTGAGCAATTTCACACTCTGCTCTGAGGGTAAGGTGTTGGATATGCTATCCTATGCTATGTCTAGTTCACCTATGGACCCATGGCCCCCTAGAATAACAGCCAGCTTAGCAACCTGTGTGGTTCCTGTAGTCACAAACTTATATAATCTGTCATTGACTTCAGCTACAGTGCCCAAGGAATGGCAGCAAGCAAATCCAAAAGATGCTGTCAACTATCGACCAATCTCACTGTTACCCTTCCTTGCCAAATCTCTAGAAAGGTTCATTCACAAACAATTTACTGCTTCTATGGAAGAAAATCACATCTTGGATTTTTTACAATCCAGTTTCAGAGAGCTTCATAGTACTGAGAGTGCTTAGTTGGCCGTGGCTGATAATATCACGCTCTTTCTTGACACAGGTACCCCAATTATGCTGGTGCTGTTGGATTTTTCAGCAGTGTACGACACAGTCTCCCATTCCATCTTAATTCATAGGCTTCACGGGGCTGGGCTATACGGCAGAGCCCTGCGTTGGCTCTGCAGCTTCCTTACCAATCGGACACAACAGGTCTGCCTGGACCCTTTCAAGGCCCTTCTTATGCACTTGCCTAAGGGAGTTACTCAGGGCTCGAATCTAAGCCCAACCCTCTTTAATATTCACATGGCGCCACTCACCCGGATCCTGTTTGCCTGTGACGTGGAGATAGTGTTGTATGCTGATGGCACCCAACTTCTCATTTCCTTCAGGCCAGACCCAGACAAAGTCAAAAGCAAGTTTGCTAACTGTTCAAGGGAAGTCGCTGCTTGGCTGTCTAGTAACTACCTTCAACTAACCAGCGACAAGGCCAAGATTATGCTTTTTGGGAAAGCATCAGAGCTCTTGTTGGCCGACTGGTGGCCGCCTGAATTGGTCCTGGGCCCTTCACCGAAGCAGTCTGTGAAAAATCTTGGTGTGAATCTTGATTGGTCTCTCTCCATGAAGGACCAAGTAACCACCACCAGTGGCTCGTGCTTCGCCACCATAAAGCTCCTAAAAAAGGCTCTTCCTTCGTTCCCCAACAGTGCTCGAAAAACTCTTGTCCAAGCCCTTATAATCAGATGCCTGGACTACCTGAATGCTTTGTTAACATCAGTAAACGACTCCTTGTTGACGGAATTGCAGGTTGTACAGAACCCGCTGCTAGACTAATTTTTAATCTTCCCTCCTTATTCCCCCTCTTCCCCTATTCTTCAGAATCTCCATTGGTTGCCTATCAGAAAACAGGTCATTGTTAAATTCTGTTGTCTGACACAATAGGCACTTCACAATTCCCACCTCCCCCCCAACTTAACCATGCGTTTACAGGGCTCGACAAATCCACTCGCCCGCTCGCATTTGCGAGGGAGAATGGATGAGGACGAGCTATTTTTAGGTCCTACTCGCCCTTTCTGGCGAGTAGGAAGTCAAACTAACTTTTGGCCTCTGTCTTTGAAAACAGAGCAAAAGTGACAAGATAACACGATTTAAAGACATTTTTATTGCTCACAAAGGGCATGAGCAATAAAGATGCCTTTAAATCTTATTATCTTGTCACTTTTGCTCCGTTTTCAGAGACAGAGGTCAAGTGGGTTGCAGTCAGGTCGAGGGGATTTTCCATGGTACTAGACAGTCTAGTACCATTTTTCGGATTTGTCGAGCCCTGGTTTAATACCATATCGACCTGTGAGATGCCTTAGATCCTCGGATAAGGCGCTGTTGACTGCCCATCGCATGCGGACCTCAAATCGGGAGGGTAGATCTTTTTCCTATACTGCCCATTATCATTGGAATGAACTGCCCCGTAGCCTCCGCTTATGCCCAGACCTTATCTCCTTCCAGAAGGGTTTGAAGACCTGGCTGTTTTAAGAAGCTTCTCCTGTCTCAGCAGTGCATTGCCGAGATACTCCTTCAGGAGTGAGTTGTGCGCTATATTAAATATCTATATCATATCATATCACAAGAGGGATAAACCCAGCTGAGAGACATTCCCTGCCCACAGCTGCGGGCTTCGTACTGCATCTTTTAAGCCCTAGGAACTGCAGAACCCCATGAAGTACTGTGGTTCTGGGGCATCCAGGTGGCCAGGAAGCCACAGATGAAAATGTGCAAGTGTCGCCCAGCAGCATGTGGAAGTATTTCCTCTGCATGCAGAGATTCCTCTCTTCATGTAGAGCTCTCTGCCCCACATGCAGAATATCAGCCCTGCATGCAGACGGAGGCTCTTTAGTCAGGACGGAGTTCCATCGAATCCCGTTCCATCGAATCCCTTTGCTAAGTATGATCTTGAGCCTGTGATTGCTGAAGTGTATCTGAAAGAAGTAAGCATGCGCATGGACTTTTGACTGTCAGGGACCCTGGAATCAAAATCAGTTTGTGGATTCTGTGTTCACGTTCGCCATAGACATGCATGCCCATTGAGCATTTAGGTAGTACAAAATACATTTGGACTAGGCTATCTAGCCAGTAATGTGTAGAATGTTCTGGTTTTGGTAGTTCATCTGCATTTTATGTATAGTAATTGGGCTTTCGCGTAATAAGTTTTTTTTTTTTAAGAACACTAGGCATTGATTTTTATTAAGGAGCACCTTGAGAAAGCCTTTGTTTTCTCTACTTTGCCACCCTGGGTGAGTCAAGTGCGTGAGAAGAGTCTTCGTAGTCCAGTTCGGTCCAATATTAAGTGACCTGAGAACAACAGTGGTATATTACTCAAATGTCTAAAATTGTTACAGTTGTAACCTAGTAAATCCTAATTGCTCTGGGACCTCTCTCTCCACCCCTACGCACGAACCAGGTCTCACAGATGGTGTGTGATTCTTTTTCAGGCTGGATACTGCAAATAAATGTTGCTCAGAGGTGTTGCATGAATTCTAATTATAACTTGTTTGTTCTACAGATGAACTATTGACGTCTATGTTTTGTCACAGAGGCCAGTTACACTCAAAATTAAAAGCGTGCAAGGACTTTTAAAAAATTAAATGTAGACATCTGCGTTTTCTCTCACTACCGAATTCAATAACTCATTTACTTGCTGCTCTCCAGGGGCATATGCTAACTTCATTCATTCTTGCTGTCACTAAAATGACCCTTGGTTTTGGTTCTTTGATTTACATTATTACAGAGTTTGAAAATCAGAGAGATGCAAAATATGAAGAGGTGCTGCAACGATTCCCAGATTGGACAGCGGACGTGATCAGTAAATTGCAACTACAGTTTATGGTAACGGACAGCGACGACGACTATCTAGTTGGATTCAGTGAGTAGTAAGTTTGAATAATTCTAATGCAAGCATTCCTTAGAGTTACAATTTTTAATTGCTCCTTTTGTCAGTAACCACTTTGTTTTGGTTGCAGTTCTTCATGTCTTGATGACATGGAAGTTGAAGCAACAGTAGAAGAAAGAAAGGCGTACTTCACTCATGTTGATATAGATAAATCTGGAATAATAGACTTTCAGGGCTTTCTACAGGTGGGTAGGATACAGTCTGTATTTTACAAACGTAGCTAACACTGTTTCACTTGTTTGTTGAGAATTATCTTAATTAATTTTCATGTTCTAGTTGCCACTTGCCCTGCCACTGACTGTTATCCACTACTTAGTCCAACTTGATATTAAAATCACATGTGCTGTGCAGGTGTAGAAAACCCAATTCCGATTTCCGGTTTCAAGTCAAAATATTCTTTCGAAGCAATTAGTTTCGTCACCATCTCCTTGTATCATTTTAATTTTGTAGAGCAAAGACTAGTATGTTTTTGCGGGTTTTCTGTGAAACAAAAGAAATAGTACTTCTACAGGCAATGTTGCCACATATCTAGCCACAACAGCCTTTACAACGCGGCCGGAACCACTCATTCCCGTTACAACGCGTTCATTACAGAGCATGCACCCTAACCACGCATGTCCTTACCACTCCTTTTTAGCACGAATATGCTTTTACCACCCATGCTATCACAACGAAAATGTAAGTATTTCACATGTAAGTGAAATATATATGTGTGTGTGTGCGGCAAGGGTGTAGTTTTAGAATTTAGGGTGAGTATGAGTTTTTGGGTTGTGGGTTAATATATATATATATATAAGTACACACACACATATATAGTTATATGTGTGTGCATTTTATATATATACTCACACACACATATATATATTTCTCCAGTATTAGGGGTGTCTTTCATAGATTCACATGCTTGAATATCCCCCGTCGTCGAAGTGGGAGTCCCACGGTACATAAAATAGCAGTATATATGCATGTATACATGAAAAATATAACTAATAAAAATATACATACATATAGTGCAGTAAATTGTAAATTCCAAAAGTACCATAGAACACAATAGGCCCATTGAAAAGCCTAAGGGAGAACTCACTTTAGTAGCATATCAGAGTCATTATGTGTTGGATCACATTCCAGCCAATCAGGCTGTAGCCTCCTCTAGAACCTTCTCCTCAGAAGCCCAAGTCCTCAGATTTTCTACCGCACGTCGTGTGAAGGGAGTCTCCCTGAGCTCTGCTCAGTTTTCTTCAACTTTACCTGTTTTTTCTTCAAGAAAATGTCTTCAAACAAGAAATCTCTGTTTAAAGCCTGCCCTTCATGTGGTAAACTGCGCCTTTTCCACGAGGATCCACACAGTAAATGCATTTACTGTCTCTACCCAGACCATGAGGTGAAAAACTGTAAGTACTGTCGTACTTTCCCTCCTAAGACTCTGAGAGATAGAGAGGCCCGTCTCCTTCTGTGGCTACAGAAGTTGAGAACTTCGGAGTCTGTGGTTTCTGATGTGGAGAGCCTGTCATCTTTTGCTTCAAAGTCCTCTCAGAAGCGTGGGTCTGAGACCGAGGCTCCTTCTCCTTTTCTCAAGAAGAGTAGACTGTTGGAGTCCTCTAAGATTGTCTCCCCACAGGATTCGCTTCAGGGCACGTCTACGGGACCTGGTTCTCTGACGTCTGCGCCCAAAGCCTTACCTACCAGTAAGAAATCTGGTTTTGGCTCGTCGACGGGCTCGTCGTCGCGCCCGTCGACGTCTTCAGCGTCGACGAAATCCATTTCTACCACCTCCACGTCGACGACGACATGTTCCATGTCCACCGGCGCTACGTCGACGACGACCACCTCGTCGACGGCGACCTCGAAGGTGAGACCCATCTCTTCAGTGGTGAAGATCTCGTCGACGACCGGCAAGGATAGACCGTCGACGACGAAGCCGTCGACGCATACACCGTCGACGAAAACCAAGCCTCCACTCAGCGCCCCGTCGACGACGAAGCCGTCGACGCACCCTTCGTCGGCGCATCCATCGTCGACGAAGACCAAGCCTCCACCCAGCACCCCGTCGACGGTGCCCCCGTCGACGACGTCTTTGTCGGCCAGCATTACTTCATCGACGGCCTCGTCGACGACTCTCATATCGTCGACGCCTTCGCCGTCGACGGCGAAAGCTCCACTTTCGTCGGCGAACAAAGCCCCGCTCCCGTCGACGGGCTCGTCGACGGGCAAGGAATCCTCGTCGACGAAGAAAATCCCGTCCAAATCGCCTCAGGGCGTTGCTGACGGTGCCGCATTTACGCCAACGGGCTCGTTGGCGTCGCACCAACCTCTACCGAAGACGGCTTCCATCTACACAGTGGTTACTGCTTCTTCTTTGCGGACCATACCACTCATCCAACTGAGTCCTGTGAGGAGTGGTGCTCGTCTTCCAGACAAATTATTCCAGTCTGCTGGGGAAGAATCCGGAAACGATTCGGAAGTGGAAGGATTATTTAAACAGGCAACAAGTCCTTCGGATTTGAACATTAAGTGCCAGGAATATAGTGACGAGGGTGAGGTGTTGGACAATGTCGAAGATGGGACTGAATTGTTTCCTGTTGATACGTCCGAACCGGTGCCTTCAGAGCCTGTTACCCAGATACCTCTGTCCTTGGTGATGAACCTTCAGCACATGCTGGATGATTATAACCGCAGGTTTCCTTCTTCTACTCCTGCTTCTCCAGCACCACTGCCTCCTCCGCAGCCTCAACCGCACCTTCCTCAGGCACCTACACCAGTTTCACCGGCTTCACCGGATGGTACTCGCCCTGACACTGGAGATGAGGATCCGGATCCTCACAACACAGATGACGACGACAATGACGCCGACATGGCTGAGTGGGACGATTATAGGGCTCAAACACCTTCCACTCCGCCCACCTCACCTCTACATTCGCCCCCAGTGGACATGGCACATTTCCACAATTTGATGATCCGGGCTACAAAACGGTTTCATCTCAAAGTCGAACAACAACAGCACGAAAGTGATTGCTTTCTATACGACTTTAAAGACATCTCACAGAGGCAATCCCACACTATTCCAATCGTGGAATATATTTGGAAGGAAGGCCTTAAATTGATGGAACGTCCCAATTCTGTTCCTGCGGTCTTACCCAGATTAGACAGGAAATACAAAGCACCGGCGTCTTCTCCGGCCTGCTTAGTGTCTCAACCGAAGGCAGATTCGGTAATTACTCAGGCTGCGCAAAAGAGATCGCGCAATCCTGCTACGCCACTCACGTCTCCTCCTGATCAGGAAGGCCGCAAATTGGATTCCATTGGAAAAAAATTCACGACCATGGCGGCTACTACAGTGAGGGCGGCGAACACTCTGGCTATACTGGGCCGTTATGACCGCCAGATGTGGTCCGAGATTGCTGCATTGATTCCTCAGCTGCCTGAGGCAATCCGGACAGAAGCACAAGCGATTATCCACAAGGGAGAGTTGATTTCTTCCGAAATCATTGAGTGTGCACTCGATATTTCCTCCACGGGATTTCGGCAATTGGCGGGGGCTGCAGTCTTGAGGCGTCAAGGCTGGCTACGCTCTACCACTTTCCGTCCTGAAGTACAGGCAAGAGTCCTAGATTTGCCTTATGACGGCCAATTATTGTTTGGCAAACATGTGGATGATGCCCTTGAGGCAATAAAAAAGGACACTGACACTGCGAAATCCCTGGCGAGCCTACAATACAAAAAACGGCCTTTTCGGGGTGCACGGGGTAGAGGCGGAGGCTCCTCTACTTTTCGTGGCTCAAGTCAATATCGTTCATTCAACACCTACAACGATAACAGACAGCGGGGTGCCTATCAATCTCAAACTCGACAATCCACCTCCAGGCCTTACCAAAGGAAATCCACTTATAGAGGTGGATCAAACACCAAAAAGCAGTGACTGCCTCAGACCCTTCCTTTTGCCGACCGTACATCTTGGAGGTCGCATCTCGAAATACTTTTACAAATGGTCTACAATCACCTCCGACCAATGGGTCCTGGACGTTATATCCAAAGGGCATACCCTGGAATTCACCAAATTTCCACCCAATCATCCACCTTCGGGGCCACCACCCCCTCATTTCAAGGACCTTCTGGCCCAGGTGAATTTAATGATCAAAAAAGGAGCCATCGAACTAGTGCCGCAAGGTCAACGCGGCAAGGGGTTCTATTCCCGCTTTTTCTTGGTCAAGAAGAAATCGGGGGAATGGCGTCCAATATTGGATCTACGAGCTCTAAACAAATTTCTAATTTCAAAAACATTTCAGATGTTAACCCTGCTCCAAATTCTGAATTTTCTCAATCCAAGCGAGTTCTATTCCACAATCGACCTTCAGGACGCTTACTTCCATGTGCCAATCCACCCCAGACACAGGAAGTATCTCCGCTTCACGGTCGGACAGCTACACTTCCAATTCAAAGTCCTGCCATTCGGCCTCCGCTCGGCACCAAGGGTTTTTACCAAGATCTTGGCCCCTGTAGCTGCCTTCCTAC
The DNA here is from genome assembly GCF_964261635.1 of Lissotriton helveticus. NCBI lineage: Eukaryota > Metazoa > Chordata > Amphibia > Caudata > Salamandridae > Lissotriton > Lissotriton helveticus. Next base: position 379,236,527 of record NC_136061.1, on the reverse strand, counting down.
GTCTCCAAGGTATCCAATTTTACCCATACCTGGACGACTGCCTCATCAAGGCAAGCACTTTTCACCAGACGGAGCAGCACACTCAAGTTTGCGTCTCCCTTTTCCACGCCTTGGGGCTTTCAATCAATTGCCAGAAGTCACACTTTCAACCTTCGCAACGGAGAAATTTTCTCGGAGCCTTGCTAGATTCTCGGCAGGGAAAAGTGTACGTTTCCCAGGAAAGACAGGACCGCATCTCGACGGCATGTCTGTGAAAGGGAAGTGGACAGCAATCCAACGAACTTGGCACATCAATCGTCTGGAACTCTTGGCGATTTTCTTAGCCCTCAAATCTTTCCAGAGGTTAGTGCGGGGACACACTTTGCTGGTGAGGACGGACAACACCACCAGCATGCACTACCTCAACAAGCAGGGCGGCACGAGGTCTCTTCCACTTTCTCAACTAGCACAAGAAATATGGGATTGGGCGATCCAACGTCAAATTCATCTCACAGCCATTCACGTGCCAGGCGTGGCCAATGTTCTGGCGGATTCACTCAGCCGAGCGTCATCAGACAATCACGAGTGGGAACTCAATCAGCCCACGGTCGAGTACATCTTCCGGCGGTGGGGCCAGCCACGGATGGATCTTTTCGCGACTGCTGTCAACAAGAAATGCCCACGCTTTGCAAGTCGGCATCCCCACAGAGAGTCGAGCGGGAATGCATTTTCGATCGATTGGTCGAACGATTTCATCTATGCTTTCCCTCCACTTCCTCTGATCCCTCGTTTGTTACACAGGATGAGGTTCCAACCTTGTCGCATCATCCTGATCGCACCCAAGTGGCCGAGACGTCCATGGTTCACGGACCTGCTCCTCTTCTCGCAGTCCGATCCGTTGCCACTCCATCCTCTGCCGCACCTCCTCACGATGCAGCAGGGACAAATTTGTCATCCAGATCCAGCATACCTTCAACTCCATGCCTGGAACCTGAGTACAATGAATTTGCACGGTTGACTATTGACAAGGACTGCAGGGAGGTGTTAGCGCGGGCTCGCGCTCCCTCCACCATAAAAACGTACCAACTCAAGTGGAAACGTTTCTGTGTCTGGTGCCGCACCAAGGATTTGGACCCAATGACTGCAAAACCTGAACAAATTTTACCTTTCTTTTTATCCCTGGCAAAATCAGGTCTGTCCCACTCAACTCTTAAAGTGTTTCTGGCGGCGATTTCCCGTTTCCGCCATGATGGTTCCACATCTTTATGTTCTTCAAGGATCATTAAACAATTTTACAAGGGCCTTTTTAGGATGTTTCCACCTATCCGTCGCCCTCCGCCTGCCTGGCGTTTGAATTTGGTCTTGTCTCAACTACTTCTACCACCATTTGAACCTATTCACTCGGCAACTCTTAAATTTCTCACGTGGAAAGTTGCTCTTTTACTCGCCTTAACGTCCTCAAGACGTGTCAGTGACATCCAGGCGTTTACCATACAGCCCCCTTTCTTAAAATTCTCCAAAGAGGCTGTGACATTACGAACTAACCCTAAGTTCATCCCGAAGGTTCCCAGTGACTTTCATCTCAACGAACCTGTAATTCTGAAAACTTTCTTTCCTGCTCCGCAAACTCCAGCTGAGCGGTCATTGCATTCATTAGATTTGAAACGTTGTCTCAAATTCTACATTCAACGAACTGCACCTATCAGAAAATCTGATCAATTGTTTGTGGCATATGGTCCAACTTGCAAAGGACAACCTGTTACCAAGCAGACTATAACCAGGTGGATCTCCTCTACCATATCCTTCTGCCACCAACGGGCTGGAAAGCCCCTTCCTGCTCCTGTTCGAGCTCATTCAACTAGAGCAGTGTCTACTTCGGCTGCCCTTTTTGCGGGGGTACCCTTACGCCAGATCTGCAGAGCTGCTACTTGGTCGAGCAGCCATACTTTTACTAAGCACTACTGCCTGCAATCAACAGACGCCGCGGATGCGGCAGTGGGTCAAGCGGTGCTGCGGAATCTTTTCCAGTAAAGGTGAGCCTCTGTTGCTACCCACCTCCAGTCATAAAGGTTTTGTTTTCTAGTAATAATGTTTTGGTATTTATTGTTTATTACCATATATATTTACCTTCTTTGCTTGATGTATTACCTTTATGACTTATGTGATCATTTACTGCTTTCTACTCTATTCAAGCATGTGAATCTATGAAAGACACCCCTAATACTGGAGAAGAACTATAGTTACTTACCTGTAAACTGTGGTTCTCCAGTATTGGTGTCTTTCATAGATTCACATGCGACCCTCCCATCCTCCCCTCAGAGGCTCTCTTCTCCTCAGGCACTTTTACTTACTCTGTGCTACGAAAATCTGAGGACTTGGGCTTCTGAGGAGAAGGTTCTAGAGGAGGCTACAGCCTGATTGGCTGGAATGTGATCCAACACATAATGACTCTGATATGCTACTAAAGTGAGTTCTCCCTTAGGCTTTTCAATGGGCCTATTGTGTTCTATGGTACTTTTGGAATTTACAATTTACTGCACTATATGTATGTATATTTTTATTAGTTATATTTTTCATGTATACATGCATATATACTGCTATTTTATGTACCGTGGGACTCCCACTTCGACGACGGGGGATATTCAAGCATGTGAATCTATGAAAGACACCAATACTGGAGAACCACAGTTTACAGGTAAGTAACTATAGTTCATATGTATGCATGAGTATAAATATATATGTATAGATATATATATATATATATATATATATATATATATAACAGACCAGATTCCTATCAAAAGGATTTGATGCGCACTCAGAGGGTAAAACTCGCCAAAGTTTTATTATTCAGAAGTCGCTACGCGTTTCGAGACCCACCGGTCTCTTGCTCACACGATAATTGCTTTGTCTCCCAAACCGTGCATACATAAAGTTTCAAAGTGACTGCGTGAGTAAACACAAAGAAAAGACAATCATAACCACACGCTGCAAGCTTGTGAACATAGCGGCCATTTTGTAGTGGAGTATATAATGTATACTTCTCTAGTCAAAGTGACTGGTACATACATTGAAAACAAAGACTGACATGTCTGAACTTAGAAAACGACCAGTGTCTGTATTGCATGCATACTAGCCCAGCCTTTTAGATGCTGCTAAATAACATCCTCTTTAAGCCCACTGATGAGCGTGATATTATAAAAGACAAATCATAGAATATATCTACATGAATCAACGTCAATGACAAGTGTCTAAATAATTTTTTTGATTATTCTGTGCAGCAGACTACCATTATTAAACAATGTGGTTCATTTTAGATCCATCATTTGCGCAAACAATGGCACTATGGAAAGCTCAGTCATGAGTGCTTTGTCTCCCTTTCCCATTTGGAGAAAGGTGAACGAAACCATGTTTTGTATTCGGACTAGTGCCCCTAATACATTTGTCGAATTAAATTCAAAATCAATTGCATCTCCCATGAACAGAAAACGTACTGTCTATATTCGGACTAGTGCCTTTGGGACATATGTAACAAATTATAATGCCGCTAGTTTGTACACTGCTATATATACCAGTCAGTGGTATCCAATGTCTTTTCTAAATTTCATATCCAGAATAGATATACACCCAATAAATTTACCTTAGTGCATATTATGTGATGATTTTAGTGATTTGTAACATAATTGTGAAATAAATTCTCTCCAATAGACATTACTGTGTCATAAGGCCAGAGAATTATTGAAAAAGTGAAACAGATTTCATCCCTTTACTACATGTCCTTCCTGTACCTTACAGCAGGTTTAGTCATGTGAAGAAAAAGGGTAGGAGGCCGTGCATCTTTATCAAAAGTGAGTTGTGAAAAGGCCCCTTCCTTTTCCTCCTGAAATTTAAACAGAATGAAAGGAAATAATTAAAATGCTGTTAAAACATATATACATCTTAAATCATCAAATTTCTTGTAAAACAGACTTATTTACTTTTTCACAACATGGACTAGCAATTCATCAAGTATCGTATAAATGTGATGCTAGCTCCTCATCAAGGTTGTGTCCCCCGGGATATCTCGTCTCGAGCTGCATTATCCAGCTTGATTCTCTTTTCCGCAAAGCCATGAGACGATTGCCCCCTCTACCATTTGTGTGTACTTGTTCCAGAGCAAAGTATTTCAATAAAGCATTGTTAGACTGGTGATGTGTCTGGAAATGGCGTGCAATGGGATAGTTCTTATCAATATTAGTGATTGCACGCAAATGTTCCTGCACCCGTTTTTTTGCCATACAGATGGTACTACCCACATACTTGAGTTTACAGGGGCACTCTAGGACATATACAACATAATTGCTGCTGCAGGTGAGGAACTGTCTTATACTATGTTTTCTGTTGAGAGCACCTGGTATCTCCACTTCTTTCACCATGGTACTGGTTGAGCATGCTCGACAGTGTCCACAAGGATAGAAGCCTTTGAGATTGTGTGGGCTCGCACTGTTTCTGGGGCTAATGTCCCCTTTCACCAGGATGTCCCTCAAGCTTTTACCTTTCCTGTAAGTGACTAATGGTCGATCACCAACTTTGGCACCAATGACATTATCACTTTTTAAAATATTCCAATTGGCCAACAGTACTTTATTTACATTCCTAGAATCTTCAGTGAAGGTTGTGATAAGCCTTGTGGTAGTTTCTGTCTCTGTCTCTGGGATTTTGGGTTCTAAGGTACTCTCCCTAGTTCTTTGACTGACTTTGGTGACTGCCTTGTTGAGAACCCATTCTGGGTAGCCTCTCTCACGAAATCTCTTGAGCATCGTGTTTTTTTCCAGCTCATAGAGGTTTCCTTCGCTACAGTTGCGTTTGGCTCGTAGGAGTTCCCCGTAGGGGATACTCCATTTGAGACTCTCGGGGTGGGCGCTCTGGGCATGTAGTAGGCTGTTGCCTGCTGTATCTTTTCTGTACAATTGGGTTACTAGACGTCCGTCTTGTACTGTAACCTTCGTGTCCAGAAACTCAATACTTTGGGTACTGGTATTCAGGGTAAGTTTAATGTTGTAAGGGTTACTGTTTAGTTTCATGACAAAATTCTGAGCCTCTTCTTCGGGTCCGTCCCACACAATGAAAAGATCATCTATGTACCGGACCCAGGTCCTGACTTTCCTGAATTCTTCTGTAAGTGATTGATCTTTGTGGAGCTCCTCCTCCCACTTGCCCAGGAAAAGGTTCGCCAGGCTCGGCGCAAAGCTCGAACCCATGGCGGTCCCACGTACCTGTCTGAAAAGATCCCCATTGAACATAAAAATGTTGTTTTTTAAACATAATCTGAGCATCTCCATGATCATGTTGGTATGATCAAGGTACGCTAAATCTCTTGCTTGCATGAAATGTAGGCACGCTTTTATGCCTTGTTCATGATCAATTATAGTGTAGAGTGAGCTCACATCCATTGTCATGAGTGTGAGCCCTTCCTCCCACTCAATTGCAGAGATTTTGTTCAAAAAATCCTTAGTGTCCTCAATATGCGAAGGCAGTGCGTTGACATAACCGCGTAAAAAATGATCGATGTATTTTGAGATATTTTCATTCACACTGCCTATTGAGGACACTATGGGTCTTCCTGGTGGTCTTCTGGGGTCTTTATGGACCTTTGGAAGAAGGTATAGAATAGGTAACTTTGGATAGTCTTTTTTCAAAAAGCAGTATTCATGCCATGTAAGAAGTCCCTCATTCTGCCATTTCTCAAGATTTTCCCAAGTACTGGTGATACATTGGTTGTATTCAGCTGTGCTACTTTTGCAATAATAGTTGGCATCATTCAATTGTTTCTGAGCTTCAGCAATGTACATTTCCCGCCCCCAGAGCACTATGTTGCCTCCCTTATCCGAGGGCCTAATGACAATGGTATCATCTTTAGCTAGTGATAAGATGAAATCTCTTCGTGATTTGGTTAAGTTGAAATTATGTTTACTACTGTTTGCACTCTTATGTTTCTGTTTTATCAATTCTTTGGTCACAACCTCATGAAAAGTGTCTATGCTGTCATGGGGCATGGTCGGATAAAACACAGATTTAGGTTTAAAGTTTGTGTGTGCTGCCATGTCAGTTCTAAGTGCATCTGGGGTGTGTAATTCTGGGGTATTGCCATCATCCTCAGGTATTTCTCCTAACTCAAACACAGTGTGTAACATCTCATTATCCCCCACAGTAAGTTGTATTGATTCAGATTGGTCATATTCCATATATGGTGGTTTTCTGTTGAACATTGTATGCCACTTTTTAAGTTTCAATTTCCTTATGAATTTAAAAATGTCAACACGAGTGTTGGCATAGTTAAACAATTCTGTCGGACAGAATGTGAGGCCCAAGCATAACATACTTTTTAAATGTTTATCAGATAAATTGATAATTGTTCTATTTACCATATTGATGTCCATCATTGTTTTCCCTTTTTGGAGCCACCACGCACGTTTCCCACGGGCTTTTTGTTTGTTGTTTCTTTGCTTTGCTTTGAGGCGTCTCTTCTTGGAGCGCCCCTGCCTCTTGGTCTTCCCCTTGCTCGTCCTCGTTCTTGTGTTCTCTGTGGTGTGCTGTCTCTGCTTTGTATCTGTTCTTTTTTCCGCCGGGACCTGAGGACCCTGAACTCGTCTAAAAAAGTCGCCTGCTTTTTGGTGACCACTACATCCGACATTGTGCTTGTTGTTTGGATGGACCCCTCTGTATCCGAATCTGTGGCTGATGTGAGATCTGGGTGATCATCTCCACTTTCTACAGTTTTCACTTCATCACTTTTATCTTCTTGTTGTCTGTACAAATGATCATATTTGGGACTGTAAGTGAGAATCCTCCCACTCTCGTAATCTCCACAGTCCCTGTGTAGCTTTCTCTGTTTTCTATATTTTATATCATCTTCATATCTTTTCAATTTGTTTTTTAATTCTTCCCGAAATTTTATAATCCTTTCACCTTCCGTGCTCTTTTTCCACTCTTCTTCTATTTCTTTCAATTCCAAGAGTATTTTTTCACGGTCCTCCCACGCATACTTTATCAAAATGCACAACATGTTTTTTGAGCTGTTTGCTGAGTTTGTACATAGTTTATACTTACTGATAAAATACTTGCATTTTTGTGATAAACGCATGTGTGGTAAAGACAAATGGCTGGTAAAAAAATAGTGGTAAAGACGCATACGTTGTAAGGGACACATTGTAAAGACATGCGTGATAAAGGCATGCAGGGTTCCATCATACAACCCATAGCCAGTGTTTTCCGGACAAGATAAGTACAAATATTGGGAACATCAGTAAAAACATGTGTCCCTTATTGAAATACTTTCTAAAAAAGCAAACAGTTGAAGAAAATACTTCAAATCTATCTTAGAGTTGTCTAAACTATTTCCAAATAAATATTAACTTTCCCAAAATTAATATTAAAGTATGTAGAGACCATATTAAATGATTCTTGAGCATTTTCCGCAAAAATTTATTTTAGTATCAGCTCCTTGCCCCTCCAGAACCTGAAAACAGAAACAGCTAACCTGTATTTTTCAATGGGAAATTGATTTCTCTACCCAGAGAAGGTAACTTAATCCTGTTGTTTGCAGATGAATTATGTTTAAAACACTGTTTTGTGGAATACGCAAATAAATTAAAGAACAAATAATATTTTAAGATTCAAAGCTATAAGAAACATATGCTAATGAAGCTGAGTTCTAAAAACATTTAAAGATTTTCGGTTTGAAACTGGAAGTTAAGTTTTTCATTATAAGAGTGCACCCTTTAATAAGTGACTGATATCTCTAAAAAATAAAAGATGCTGTATATTTCAGCAACACATAAGGCCTAATCACAAACTGCATTTTGTAGTACATTTAATAGTACTACAGTAGTACTACTAAAGTACTACTACAACATGTAATTAACAAACCTGTTAGTGTAAATCTCAACCTCTCATATCTTTTTTTAATGGGGAGATCCTTACACATGTAAGTTTACTATAGATGAGCCCAATTCTGATCTCGCTAGGAAAGCCCTGTGTACGACTCGGATGCAGAGGGCTTTCCTAGTGAATCGCGCTCTGCGAGTCTGACCGAACAAGTAGGATGCAAACGTATGCTTAAGGACTCGGTCTCCCATTGAACTCTATGGGAGCCTGTATACCAATGCATACACAGGCTCCCATAGCAAAAAGGAGGTGGGTGAGGAAAAGCGTGCACCCTGTGGCGGGAACCCCATATTGCCCGCCACATTGTGCATGATTGGATCGGGGGGGACCCGTGCACCCCCCTCCGACCGATTCGGAGGGCTCTCGGTGAAGGGGGCATGCTCTGGCCCCCTGAAGTCCCATTCTGACAGCAGTTTAGTTTTGTCTCTCTGACACCGAGTCGATACGGCTGTCTGAACCGTGCATCGTACTTGCTCGTTCAGAAGCTGGGTCCATTGCGTGGCACGATTCGGCTCCAGACGAGTGGACAGATTCGGGTTCAGAAACGATTCGGTCAGCGCAGGCGAGATCTTCGCATCGTACTTGGTCTTTCGAAATGGGGGATGATTTGGACGGAAACAGTGGCTCCAAATCGGATTTGGTTGTTCCGTATCCCGTCAGGAGCCCTTCCGACCGAGCTCGGAATCGAGCCCTAAATGGGAGGGGTTTAAGGATGAGCATGGAAGAGTTTAGGCGGGGTTAGGGACGGGTTTAGTGAGAGACATGCACCTCCCCCATTAAGAGTCAGCCCATTACTATTCCCAAACTGCTCTTCTAAAATTACTACAGCCGAAAACAGACTCAAACCAGTAGTAAATTAATCCAGCGCAGAGCTTGAGAAAGGCCAGCCCCACATGTAACCAACCACTTGTACTGTGCCACACTCTCATACAAAATAATGGAGCTAGGGGCTTAAAATGTCCCCCCAAAGGAAATGTTAAATTAAATTGAATTCTTTATTGTAGTTAATTATATACAAATATATAATTTAATGTTAACACAGTATCTAAAGATAAAACATATTTCATTAATTATGAAATATTTTCACAACGTTTTTTTGAATGTAAACATTACTATTTAATAAAATGTAATAAATTACTTTCAAGCAATTCTTCACATCACGTATATTTTTCTTAGTTTAGGTTGGAGATTATTTTCTAATTTTAGATTTATAATTAAAAGATTGAAGTAAAAATGAAGTAGTTGCTATATAGAAGTGTGTTTATGTTGTTCAACAATTAATATAAATATATAACATTCATTTAATTGAGATTTTAATACAACAACCAATTAAATTGCAGTCATACAGAAATAGCAATAAAGACATTCAAAATATTGGAACAGTCCGAGCAGGTCCAAACCCATTTAACAATGGTACTATAAGACCGTAGAAAAATATGGTGAGCAACTGCGCTTAGTGTCAGGACAGTGGGGAGAAGGGCTCCCAGAGGCCGAGTATGAGAGGAATTGCCCCAGTAAAACAGCCCAGAGAGGGGCGGGGGAGGGAGAGACTAATTAGTACTACTGCTCAATTATGTCCTGGCATGATGTGTCATGGAGCCAACGCGAGACCTACAGGGTTCTTTTTTTCATCCAAATATAGTTTTGATGCAAAAAAAATCCAGTCGGTCTCATGTTGGCTCCAAGACACAACATCCTGCCAGGACATGATTGATCAGTATTCCGAATTAGCCCCTCCCTCCCTATAGGCAAGCACTAGATGTAAAAGAGACGATACGCCGCCATGAGGGAGGTATACAAATCTGCCTTAATGAGGCCCCTTCTGCGGCATTCACTGGCATTATACAAGGCAAATTTGGACATTTTAGTAGGTGGGTAACTGGATTTGTGCAGGTACCTGAACTTTATTAGTTTATGTTTTAATTGGAAGAGGTGTTTTTAACTTGCAAACAGCAATACACCCATGTCTAATCAGTAAGTTGGTAGATCAGGGAGTACTTCCTTTTAAGCTGTGCCTGAGGCAACATGTTTATTGTGGAGGTTAGATAACTGATGTACAGATATGAGCTGGAGTGTCCCATGTCCGCCCTTCCGATGTAAGCAGTCAGTAGTGGGGTTCCTGGTGGAGCAGCGGGGAATGCAGACTGTAGCTGAAGGTAGCAAAACAGCGCCAGGGCAGCCGCACCTTGGTGGGAGCATAAGGTTTGCTGTGTGATAAAAATGTAATTCACAAACATATCTCCCAGTGTGAGGAGACCCTTCAGACAAAGAAGTGCCTTCATGGCTTTCTCATCTGTGGGAGTATAGGATTGTCCAAGAGCTGGAGTAAGGGCTAATATGGATTCCCCTTGTGCAAGCCACGACATCGACATTGCATTGTGCAATTAGCAGCACTACCAGAACTGCCCAAGCAGTGTGTGAGTTTGGGCTATTGCCCGTTCCACCCTGACATACATAAGCTCAGTTGGCTTTGGGATCCAGTATTTTAAATAGTGGGCCTGTGCTACAAGACAATAAGTGTGAAAATTGGGCAGTGGTAGACTGCCAATTTTCAGGGGTCATATGAGAATTTCATAGTGTATTTATGGTTGGCCACCCCTCCAGATTATTTAAGATAAAGTTAGCTTCAGCTGATCCAAAATATGCAGTGGGAGGTGGACCGGGAGGTTAGAAAATAGGTATAAAAATTTAGGAAGCACAACCATCTTTATTAATAAGATCCTCCCCAGAAGGAACCGATGAGGTTGTATCCACTGCTCCAAATTAGCATTTAATGCTGCAAGGGCAGTGCCAATGGTAGTACAGATCAGATCATCATAGTCGCGTGAAACCCATATCTCGAGGCAATGTATGCCATCAGGGCTCCATTTTAAAGGCTAATCCAAGGTCGAACCGCCAACTCAACTGTGAGCAGAAAGATCTCCGACTTAGCTCAATTGATGGAGACGCCAGAGTATCCCCCAAAGTGGATGACTTCATGGATAACAGGGGCTGTTAGTATCTGAGTGTTGAATATATAGGATGGTGTCATCCGCATATAGGGAACAGATGAAGGATTGACTTCCAAGGCCCAACCCTCTGGGTGAGTGACATTCCCGTACATAGCAAGCCAGAGGTTCAATTGCTAAAGCAAAGATTAATGGAGACGGAAGACAACCCCGACATGTACCTCAATCAACATCAAATTTGGCTGAAAAGACTTTATTCACCCAAACTCTAGCCCTGGGAGCTTTGTACAATAAGTTAATAAGCAATAAAAAGTATTTTTCAGGACCAAGTGTATGAAGCGTTTCCATCATGAATGGCCAACCCAAAAAATCAAATGCTTTCTCTGCCTCCAGCAATACAGAGACCAATGGAGCTGTGGATCAACCCTGTGAAGGACGGCCATCAATGTACGAAAACTGAAGGAAATAGAGCATTGTAGTTTAAAGCCAGACTGGTCTCGAAGTACCAGGTTTTGCATCATGGGCTGGAGTCTCTGAGAAAGTATCTTTGCAAATATTCTGTTGTCGGTATATAAGAGTAAGATGGTTGTCTACAAGGTAATTCCAGCTGAGTTCTTATTGGGCTTAAGGAGGACAGTAATTGTGGCATCCATTGTAGAGTGCTAGAGTGCAGGATGGTCCCCTTCATGATAGCATTGTTATGCATAGCTAGGAATTGCAGGGCGAGGACAGCAACATAGGTTTTATAAAAGTCAATGGGTAGACCATCTGAGCCAGGAGCCTTACCTCTAGGGAATCTCTTTATGGCATTTTAGACGTCTTTGATTGTGTTTTGGGAATTAAGAATTTACCTGATCTCACCGTCCAACCATGCCACCACCACCACATGCAGATTTTTGCATGTCATCTGTGCGGTCATGGAGTAGAAAGGCGATCTTAATATCGTTTGAATTCCTTAAGTATTAAGGAAGCGTCAGTGTAGACATCACCCATCTTACTAGTGATGGTGGTGACACATGAGAACCCACGCTTTCGAGTAGCAATCTGGGTTAGGGTCCTGCCCGGCCTGTCACCCTCTCTGAACGCCCTCCCCTGAGCACTCCACACCATGTACAGCACCTCCCGTTCTACCTTGTCCCTTTATTCCTTCAGCGTATCTTGCAAGTGTACTATGAGGGAAAAATTTACTGATTTCCGTACCAGGGTGACCACCCCTCGGGATTACGTGGAATATGAAGAATACCTAAAGAAAACCAAAAATAAAGGGGAAAAAGTATTAACAAGCTTGGAGAGATATCATTGACAGCACAAAAATCCCAATGGGCAATGTCTGAGTTTTTAATATTTTGCCACTTAAATATCGTGATACAGAAATATCGTTGACAAGAATATCAATTTTTTAGGTAATTAATATAGTTTTCAAGAATATTTGTGTTTTTAATGTTTTCAATAATTTAGGACCCCATTACGAAGCCGGCCGAATGAGCATCCGTCTGGCATCGTGTCGGAAACGAGACTGCCCGACAAGGAGTCGGCTGTCCCACTTCCCATAATAGGATGCAACGTCTTCACGGCAGTCAGAAAGTGTAATCTTTCCTATTGCAGCTTTTGCTGCGGGCTGCAGCACAAGCCGCAATAGGAAATATACACCTTTTAAACATCCATGCAATGTCTGCAACACAAATCATGGATGTTTGGGGGGGCACCACAGGTGCCACCCAGGCCTAATAGCGAAGGACGGGAGGCCCTACTAGGAGCCTCCACAGTCCATTTCGGACAGCCTTTCTATGGCGGTCGGACCGCCATAGAAAGGCTGTAGGAAACGTGCATCGCAACCGTCACGGCAGTGCCTGAGCAGGCACAACCTCCCTTTTGGGAATTACGATCCGCCCTCCTCACCGATGGGCTCCTCGAGCCTGTTGGAGGTGGCGCGGATTCCCTCCGCTTCATCGGTCGGACCACCAGTATCATAATAGGGAAGTCAGACCGATGCCTCAGATGTTGAACGGAATGCCACCGAAGAGCTGTCAGATGGCCTTCCCCCAACATTATAATGGGGCCCTAGTTCTTAAAAATATTGTTTCATAATAATCATAATGTGTTTTGGTTGGTATATTAATTTTATATGTTAAATATTGTTTGTATAATGGCTGACAACTTTTTAAAATATACTTTGGAAGTTTATGTTTTTTAGTTCAATTGTTATTTGTAATTTATGGTGTTGTAGCTGTTTGTGAGGTTTGTAGGGGTCCAGGATGGGAAGTTAATTAAATATAGTTAATTAATACAAATGTTTTCAATTTAGTGTTTATTATTTATTTGATAATTATGTACATTGTGTAAATATTGAATTTTTTAAGTTATATTTTAGGTGTGGATTGTTGGTTTGCAGATGATATAGTGTGTGAAGTTAAGTAATAATTGATTAATTACTAATTTATCATAAACATTTGTAATTGATTGTTAATTATTTAAATTGTGTAATTAATAAATTTTGTAAGTTAAATTTTAGGTGTGGGTTGTTGGGTTTGTAGGGGTATAGGATGGGAAGTTAATTAAATAACAATTGATTTATAATTAACTATTCATATATGATTCATTATTTAATTGATTGTTAATTATGTAAATTGTACAAATATATGATTTATGTTTTCTTTTTGGTGCAAGTTATTCGGTATGTAAGATGGCAAGTTAATTAAGTAATACATCATTAACAATTAATTATTTATTTTACTAATAATTGTTTAATTTATTATTAATTATGTAAATTGTATAATAATTATATATTTTTATGTTATATATTAGGTGCGGGCTGTTGTGTTTGTAGCGGTATAGTATGGGTAGTTATTAAGGCTATAATTCATTAACAATTAATTATTCACTTATTAAATATTAATTGATCATTAAAAATCTTAATTGTGTTATACTTCTTTATTTTAGTTATATTTTAGTGTGGACTCCTGAGTTTGTGGAAGTATAGTGTGGGAACTTAATTGAATAATAATTAAAATGTTTAATAATCATGGATATTGTTTGTGGTTTTAATTTTATATATATAATTTTTATATTAGGAGTTATATATTTCTGGTCAACTAATAGGGTAATTAAAATATGTTATTTGTTTGATGGAAGTACTTTCCTTAATGTTTCTCAGACTTGAGTTGGAATAGTAAATTCTGCCTCTCTGAAGTCCAACTCTTTTCCTACTGTTGCACAGACCGGAGTGGGAATAGTACATTTAACCCCTTTGAAGTCCAACGCTTTCCCTACTGTTGCACAGACTGGGCTGGGAATAGTAAATGTAATGCCTCCAAAGTTCAACGCTTTCACCACTGTTGCACAGACTGGAGTTGGAATAGTAAACTTTACTTCTGCGGAGTCCAATGTTGTCCCTTCTGTTGCACAAACTGGAGTGGGAATAGTAAATGTAACCCCTCCAAAGTGAAACGCTTTTCCTACTGTTGCACAGACTGGGGGGAGTAGTAAATTTAACCCTTCAGAAGTCCAATGCTTTCCTTACTGTTGCGCAGACTGGGGTTGAAATAGTAAATTTTACCTTTCTAAAGTCCAACGCTTTCCCTACTGTTGCATAGACTGGCGGGGAATTGTAAATTTAACCCCTCTGAAGTCCAACTCTTTCCCTACTGTTGCACAGAGTGGGTTAGAAATAGTGAATTTAACGCCCCAAAAGTTCAACGCTTTTCCTACTGTTGCACAGACTGGAGTTGTAATAGTAAACTTTACTTCTGCGTTGTCCAATGTTTTCCCTACTGTTGCACAGACTGGAGTGGGAATAGTAAATGTAGCCCCTCCAAAGTCAAACGCTTTTCCTACTGTTGCACAGACAGGGGGGAGTAGTAAATTTAACCCTACTGAAGTCCAACGCTTTCCTTACTTGTTGAAAATGGCCCTTTTTGCAGGGTTATCCCCAAACTTTTCGCTTTTTCCTCCTATTTTTCCCTGACCTGTGTGTGTTGATTTTAGGACTCTGGGCACTTTACCACTGCGAATCAGTGCTAAAGTGCATATGCTCTCTGTGTAAATTGTGTTATGGAGTGGTGTTTCCATGATTGGATATTTGATTTACCTGTTAGCCCCTAGTAAAGTGCACTGTGTGTGCCAGGGCCGGTGAATCAAATGCTACCCGGGGGCCTGCAGCACTGGTTGTGCTACCCCCGTGAGTAGCCCTGAAAATGGTAACTGAGACCTGCCATTGTAGAGTCTGCGCGCATTTTGCAACTGCCATGTTGAATAGGCCAGTGCACTCTGTGTGCAAAAATTCCTAGGCAGTCAAAAGCTTTCAAATAAAATAAACAAGTGAAAAGACCCAAGACAAGGACACTTGAATAGCTGAGATGGCTTATCTAAAATCATCAATTTTTAATAAAAACAGACATATAATATTAAAAACAAAACACCTGTGGTGAATCAATAATAATTCAACCTAAATGATACAATAATAAAAATTACATATATGCAATACATATCAGAACATAGTACAATTTAAAATTATAAAGAGAACACCAATAATTAGGGTGTCCGACAAGGTTAACAATACAGTACTCGACGCGCGTTTCGGCGAATGAACGCCTTCTTCAGGAGCCACAAAACAATATCACACAGACCAGGGATTGGTTCAGACAATGCTCTTAAATAAAAGTTGATATTCCAAAATAGATCTGATAGAAATACGTGGTATGCGATCCTAGATAGGGTATACTTTCTTTTGGGAATTCGTAATAAGATCAGGAAAATGGATGAGTCTATAAAACGATGATCCTAAAATGGATATTTCTTCTGTCGTGGTGCCAGAATCGGTAATCGCGACAACAATCGATTGTTACCCGGCACGCTGCATCATTCGCGCCACGGAGGACTCATCCACTTTGCGTATCCTATATTAGTCAGGTTGTTTTATCCGCCCTTACGGAACCTGAAAAACTATCCTCTACATTGAAAATACCTACTACAACTCGATAAAAATCAACTTGAGTACTATTATATTAACGAGAGGTATTTCAAGTCTTTATCGTCTATATATCAACCATATGTCGCGATTACCGATTCTGGCACCACGACAGAAGAAATATCCATTTTAGGATCATCGTTTTATAGACTCATCCATTTTCCTGATCTTATTACGAATTCCCAAAAGAAAGTATACCCTATCTAGGATCGAATACCACGTATTTCTATCAGATCAATTTTGGAATATCAACTTTTATTTAAGAGCATTGTCTGAACCAATCCCTGGTCTGTGTGATATTGTTTTGTGGCTCCTGAAGAAGGCGTTCATTCGCCGAAACGCGCGTCGAGTACTGTATTGTTAACCTTGTCGGACACCCTAATTATTGGTGTTCTCTTTATAATTTTAAATTGTACTATGTTCTGATATGTATTGCATATATGTAATTTTTATTATTGTATCATTTAGGTTGAATTATTATTGATTCACCACAGGTGTTTTGTTTTTAATATTATATGTCTGTTTTTATTAAAAATTGATGATTTTAGATAAGCCATCTCAGCTATTCAAGTGTCCTTGTCTTGGGTCTTTTCACTTGTTTATTTTATTTGAAAGCTTTTGACTGCCTAGGAATTTTTGCACACAGTTTGTTTACCCTGCCCTAGGAGTCTATTATAGCATTACCCAGGGGGTCCTTGTTATTTCCACATTGAATAGGCCAGTGCACACATTAGCTGGTCCCTAACCTTCCCTTTTCTTATATGTCAGACATCCCTCAGGTAGGCCCAAGGTACCTCTGTGGTCAGGGTGTAATGTATGTGAAAGGAAGGACATGCCCTGGTGTGGGTGGCACGTCCTAATAGTGAATTACAGCCAATTTAGTTTTTCACTATTGCAAGGCTACCAGTTCCCCATAGGATAGGATGGGAGATTTGTTTATAACATCTTATAAACATAACTGGCCCTGGGAATTCGGTAAGAAAATAGAATTTAGTATGCCTGAACTCAGAATCTAAAGATGCATCTTTTAGTGAAGGTGATTTTTACATTCTGTGTTTGAAAATACCATTTTTAGAAAGTGGGTATTTTCTTGCCCAGTCATCCATATGCCTCTGCTGGAATGTGGATTGTTTGTCTGGGTTTTGGATGACAGAAGGCTGGGGGTCCTGAAAGGACTGATTAGACCTGGGCTGCGATGGGGGGAGATTTCCCTGCACCTCAAAGGGCCTGGTCTGCCTCTGACAATGCCGTCTCCACCTCCTGCCAGGAAATTACACCAGAGAAGACGGAACTGGTACTGTCTGGGCACAGACACCCTCTGCCCGAAAGATCAAAGGATTTTTTGACATAAATACTGGGTCCCGGACCCCTGAACTTTAGAACTCATCTGGAACAAGAAGACTGCCAAGAAGAACCGCCGAAGAAGCTGCGAAAGGAACAACTGGTTTGCTGGGTGCTATGCTGGGCTGACCTGCAGTGGCTGCGTCTGTCTTGGGCAGTGAAAGGCCTGGACTGGACTTTCTGCAACCTAATTTGTGAGTCTCTCCAAGGGCTTGAGGTAGAGCTTGTCCCCTGTTCACGAAGTCTTAGGGACAGCAAAGACTTCAAGTTCTTCGACCCGCAGCACTGGGGACTGTGAGTTTTGTGCGGCAACCCAAAGAACACCAACTCAACGATGTATACGATGACACTGCCGACTCCGTGTCTTGAAGGCACCGCAGAGGGCACTGCCGCAACGACGCACCGCAACCCTGGTCTCACCGACGATGCCTGTTGATGCCGCCACCAAGCCGCTGCTTGCACCGAGACCTGTGGGCACCGCACTCCGCACAGCCTCGCTTCATGCCGAAGCTTTGGCACCACCACAATGCCGCAGCGCAACCCTGGTCTCACCGACGATGCCTGTTGATGCCGCCACCGAGCCGCTGCTTACACCGCGACCTGTGGGCACTGCACTCCGCACCGCCTCTCTTCATGTCGACGCTTTGGCACCGCAGAGGGCACCGCCACAACGCAACCCTGGTCTCACCAACTACGCCTGTTGACGCCGCCACCGAGCAGCTGCTTGCACCGCGACCTCTGGGCACCGCACTCCGCACCGATTTGCTTCACGCCGAAGCTTTGGCACCGCAGAGGGCAACGCCGCACCGCATCTCTGGTCTCACTGATGACGCCTGTTGCTGCTGCCACTGAGTCGCTGCTCGCACCGCAACCTGTGGGCACTGCACTCCGCACTGCCATGTCTGGCCTGATGCCGCCACTTCCTGCCGAAATCAACGCCGCTGCTTGCACCGTGGTTCGAGGGCACAGCTCTTAAGTTACACGACGCACCGCCCTCATCCCACACTGCAGCCTTGGCCTACCGACGCCAGCGCCATCGACTCCAGTTCGTCAGCCGACGACAGCCCTTCAGCAACGACAACGCCGCTGCTTGCACCGTGACCTGCTAGCACCGTGATGAGCACCGCCTCCATCTCGCACCGCGACCCTGGTCTCACCGATGACGCCATCTGACGCCGCCACGAGCCGCTGCTCGCACCGCAACCTGGGGGCACCGCACGCCACACCGCTGAGCTACACACCGCAGCACCCAATGCCTGTTGCCGCCAGCGCTCCGGATTCTATCAGAAAGGAGCTCGACCTGCAACGCGAGTGACTTCAAGGGCCCCATCGCCCTGCATCTCTGAAAAGTACTGTTTGCGGGTCTTCCCGACACTGTAGTTGGCCTGCGACCCAGCGGTCAGCCAGAACTGTTTTTGGATTTGTTGTTCACGATGCTGTGATAGCCCCGGACAGGGCTATCGACATCAAGGAACTATTTTTAAAAGCATATTTTGATAAGTGAAGATTTTGAAGTATAGTATTGTGGATTTTTATTGTATAAGGTCTTTTCTTAAGTATATAAAAAAAATATATTTTTCTAAACTGGTGTGGTGACCTTCTGTAGTGCATACACTGTTTTACTGTTGGTTATGTGCAAATGCTTTACACACTTCCTCTAAGATCAGCCTGACTGCTCGTGCCAAGCTACCAAGGGGGTGAGCAGGGGTTATTTTAGAAGTGTAACTCCCTTATCCTGACTAGAGTGGTGGTTTCTGCCTTGCTTTGGCGCAAGTCTCAGCTTGCCAGAAATCCCATTTCTAACATTACTGTTGTGCAGACTTGGGTTGGAATAGTAAATGTTACCTCTCTGAAGTCCTACCCTTTCCCTACTGGTGCACAGCCTGGATTGGGAATAGTGAATGTAACCCCTTCAAAGTCCAACGCTTTCTAATGAAAATGAAGATAGACTAATTTGGTTTTTAAAATATTTTATAATTAAATGAAAAATATGTAGTATTTTTAGATATTTTGTAACATTAAAATAATTAAATGTAACATTATTTCTTGTGGGGTTTTATTTTAAGTACCCATCTCCATTATTTTCTATGGGAGGCAGTGGCTGGCCATGTGTGGTGCAAAACTTTCTACTGTTTGACAGTGGCAACTTATTATTATTATTATTATTATTTATTTTTATAAAGCGCATAGTCACCCGGAGGTATCCCAGCGCTAGAGAACCCTAAAACAGTAAATCTGAGGTCCGGGAGCTGAGCTCGAAGAGGAAGGCATAGGAGCTAGGGAAAAAGATGTGTCTTTAGCAACTTCCTGAAGCGCAGATATTGTGGTTCAAGACGTAGGTCACGAGGAAGAAAATTCCAGAGACGGGCCGCTTGTACCGAGAAGCGTCTTCCTCCTGAACGGACTTTCCTAAATCTTGGGGTATTGATGAGATTATCTGCGTTGGAACGGAGGGATCTAGTGGCTATGTAAGGGGTGATCAAATTGCTGAGGACTGGGGGGCCTTGGTTGTGCAAAGTTTTGTGCACAAGACACAAGGCTTTAAATTTGACTCTCTCCCTTATGGGGAGCCAATGAAGGAGTTTGAGAGCGGGTTTGGCCGATGATCTGGCCGGGGTGTTTGTGATAATCCGGGCAGCAGTGTTCTGAATTCTCTGCAGTTTATTCAGAGTTGCTTCCGGAGCGCCCAGATAAATCACGTTACTGTAATCTAGTCTTGATATTATGAGACCTTGGACTAGTAACTTTTGCGATTTAGGAGGAAGAAGGGGCAGGACTTTCCTCAAGGACTTTAAGAGACCAAAGCAGGTCCCTACGACCTTCTTTGCTTGCGAAGTGAATGAGAGTTCAGAATCTATCCATACACCCAGGCTTTTCACCTCTGTCTTTGGGTCTGGGGGAGGACCTAGACAGGTTGGCCACATGTCCAGGGGGAGTGAGGTTCCTTTTGGGCCAAGTAAAAGGACCTCAGTTTTTGTCCCATTTAGCTTTAGGGCTGATCTATTCATCCAATGATGGACCTGCGTAAGGCAGTTGAAGAGATCAGCTTTCTGTTGTTTGGGATGGGACAGAGACACCACTAATTGTGTGTCGTCAGCATAGCTGACGACACTCACTCCGAAAGGGGTGATAACCTCCTCCAATGTGGACATGTAGATATTAAATAATGTGGGGCTCAGGGAGGAGCCCTGAGGCACACCACATTGGAGGGACATTTCGGAGGAACGGGCGTTCTTCTCCCAGATCTGATAGGATCGTTGTGCCAAGAAGGATGAAAGCCAGGATAAGGCTGTACCTTCCACTCCAACTCTTGCCAATCTTTCGATGAGGAGTTGGTGGTCAACGGTATCGAACGCAGCGCTAAGGTCGAGGAGGATCACTGCCACTGATCCTCCCCCGTCCAATAGCGTTCTGGCTTCCTCTACCGCCGCCAGGAGGGCGATGTCCGTGCCCTGCCCTGGTCGGAAGCCCGTCTGGGAATTTTTTAGTTTGTTATTGGCCTCTAGAAACTGCGAGAGTTTCCTGTTGACTAGTTTTTCCGCGATCTTACTAACTCCTGGGAGTAAGGAAATGGGCCTGTAGTTCGCCAGGTTCTCAGGGTCAAGGGCAGGTTTCTTCAGTAAGGCTTTTACCACCGCCTTCTTCCAGCCTGAGGGCACAACTCCTTGTTGGAGTGAGGTATTAATCAGGTGAGTGAGGGAGGGGATGATAGAAGGGGCTACCTCCTTAAGGATCCGAAGAGGAGCAGGATCTCTAGGGGAACCACTCTTCATGGAGTTGAGCGTCATCCGTACTTCGTCTATCGTGACCTGGCCCCACGTGGACAGACCAGTGGAAGATGTCGAACATGGGAGAGCAATTTCTTCCCTCGGGCTCGAGGGAGGAATTGAGTCCATGATTAGTCGGATTTTGTCCTGGAAGAAATTAGCCAATTGTTGGCATTTCTCCTGGTCGGCTTTGGGGTCGGAAGGAGGTCCCCGTCCTTGTTCTGGGGGTTTTGAGAGCTCTTTAAGGATAGCGTATGCTTCCTTCCCGGAGCATCCCGCTTTCTCTATTCTCTCCTGAAAAAACACGCTTTTGGTTTTGCGAATAGCGGTTTTGTAAGTTAGAAGAGAAATAGAGTAGATGTTTTTATTGGTTCCTGATTTATCGCGTCTCCATGAGCGTTCGGTTTTTTTGCACTCTTGGCGTAGGGCTTTAAGCTCTGGAGTGTACCATAAAGCGGGGGATATCCTTTTAGGCTGTTTAAAGGTGGTGATTTTTGGAAGTATAGTGTCGAGAGATGAAGTGATCCAGTCACTGAATTGTTTGTCAGCCGTATTAGAGTCAGAGGAGAGCTCGGGAGTGGAATCTTCAAGAGAGAGGGCCCAATTCTCAGGTGACAGTTTGTGCCATTGGCGGTCGGTAACCTGGGTTTTAGGGATTAGGGGAATAGGTGTGGGAATTTCCCAGGAAAAAGGGACCAGGAAATGGTCTGTCCATGGAAGGGTCATAGGTAAGTTAGTGGTCACCGTTGCTATATTGGTGAAGATAGGGTCCAATAGATGGCCCTTCTCATGGGTGGGCTCGTTATTCACTAGACGTACCTTTAAAGATGTAAGGTCGTGTCTAATGTCCGAGGCTACTCGATCCATGGGGTCTAGAAAGTGGAGATTCAAATCACCTAATATAAGGAAGTTGGAAGTGGAAGAAGCTAGTTGGGAAATAGATTCAAATATGGAATTGATAAAATTGCCTGGAGCCCCAGGGGGACGATAAGTCAGAAGCCCTACCAGGGTGAGGGCTGGAGAGATTTGGATGGAAAACTGGCCGCACTCACAGTCCTTGATATCAGCGTTAATCATCCTACAGATGAATTGTTCCCTATGAATTATGGCTACCCCGCCTCCTCTCCCTTTAGGTCTGTTTAAAGCTTGACAGAGATAGCCTGTGGGGAGGGCTGTGACGACGTCCGGGTCGGTGTTGTCAGATAGCCATGTTTCCGTTAAGAACAGCAAGTCAAGATCCTGATTCTGAATTAAGAGATTTACTTCGGTGGCATGTTTAGGGAGGGAACGACAGTTGAGAAGTCCTGATTTCAAAGCGGGGGGGGAATCGGATTGCAGTGTGGGCAGATCAAGAAGGCCTTACCTGCGGCGAACGTGTGGTAGCAGGCCAGGATGTTTTTAGGACGTAGGGCGCATAATGTATCTGCTGTATACATCACTCGATCCTGAGGGTCACCTGGCAGAGTAGCGGGGCCAAGGGCCGTCTGGGTCCGGACGGGCCCAGACGGGCTTGCCTTTGGCGCGCCTTCGGCGCGCTGACGGCGCGCCCGCTGCGCCCGTCCGCTGCGCGTCCGGTGATTGCACATTTTTATGGGGCAGAGAAGGGGCCGGTGGGCGTGGCCTCAGGTGAGTGCGCTTCTTAAAATGCAGTTTTTTTTAGCGTGGTGACACAGAAATAAACAACAGTGACAGTTTTAAAAAAATATTCGGCGGTCCCCCGGCTTCCGCCTCAGGAGTTTTCAAAGGTTCTGTTTGTTTGACGCTGCCAGTCGCGTATTTATACTGAGGGGGGTGGGCGTGGCCTCCGGTAGGCGTGGCCTTGCTTCCTCGCCGTGAATGGCGGCGGGAAAGTGCTTTCCTGGCTTTGATCGTTGCAGCGAAGGGGTCGCTGTTTAAGCGTGACTCTAGCCCGCTGCTGAATGCTTGCCGGGTGAGTGCGCTTCTTAAAATGCAGTTTTTTTTAGCGTGGTGACACAGAAATAAACAGTGACAGTTTTTAAAAAATATTCGGCGGTCTCCCGGCTTCCGCCTCAGGAGTTTTCAAAGGTTCTGTTTGTTTGACGCTGCCAGTCGCGTATTTATACTGAGGGGGGTGGGCGTGGCCTCCGGTAGGCGTGGCCTTGCTTCCTCGCCGTGAATGGCGGCGGGAAAGTGCTTTCCTGGCTTTGATCGTTGCAGCGAAGGGGTCGCTGTTTAAGCGTGACTCTAGCCCGCTGCTGAATGCTTGCCGGGTGAGTGCGCTTCTTAAAATGCAGTTTTTTTTTAGCGTGGTGACACAGAAATAAACAACAGTGACAGTTTTTAAAAAAATATTCGGCGGTCTCCCGGCTTCCGCCTCAGGAGTTTTCAAAGGTTCTGTTTGTTTGACGCTGCCAGTCGCGTATTTATACTGAGGGGGGTGGGCGTGGCCTCCGGTAGGCGTGGCCTTGCTTCCTCGCCGTGAATGGCGGCGGGAAAGTGCTTTCCTGGCTTTGATCGTTGCAGCGAAGGGGTCGCTGTTTAAGCGTGACTCTAGCCCGCTGCTGAATGCTTGCCGGGTGAGTGCGCTTCTTAAAATGCAGTTTTTTTTAGCGTGGTGACACAGAAATAAACAACAGTGACAGTTTTAAAAAAATATTCGGCGGTCTCCCGGCTTCCGCCTCAGGAGTTTTCAAAGGTTCTGTTTGTTTGACGCTGCCAGTCGCGTATTTATACTGAGGGGGGTGGGCGTGGCCTCCGGTAGGCGTGGCCTTGCTTCCTCGCCGTGAATGGCGGCGGGAAAGTGCTTTCCTGGCTTTGATCGTTGCAGCGAAGGGGTCGCTGTTTAAGCGTGACTCTAGCCCGCTGCTGAATGCTTGCCGGGTGAGTGCGCTTCTTAAAATGCAGTTTTTTTTAGCGTGGTGACACAGAAATAAACAACAGTGACAGTTTTAAAAAAATATTCGGCGGTCTCCCGGCTTCCGCCTCAGGAGTTTTCAAAGGTTCTGTTTGTTTGACGCTGCCAGTCGCGTATTTATACTGAGGGGGGTGGGCGTGGCCTCCGGTAGGCGTGGCCTTGCTTCCTCGCCGTGAATGGCGGCGGGAAAGTGCTTTCCTGGCTTTGATCGTTGCAGCGAAGGGGTCGCTGTTTAAGCGTGACTCTAGCCCGCTGCTGAATGCTTGCCGGGTGAGTGCGCTTCTTAAAATGCAGTTTTTTTTTAGCGTGGTGACACAGAAATAAACAACAGTGACAGTTTTTAAAAAATATTCGGCGGTCTCCCGGCTTCCGCCTCAGGAGTTTTCAAAGGTTCCTCACACTTTTGAGTAACTTTACAGACAGATTTTATGAATAGCCAAAAGTAGTGGTTACTCAAAATTGTAAGAGTAAATTACACATGTAAATTACTCACAAGTGTACGTTGCCTCTGTGAATAATCCCCATAACAGTTACCTAATTACAAAGAGAGCTCATTGTTTAATAGTTGATGACTAAATGTAGAGACCAAAGTTAGAACATTTCATACTATATGCTTTTTCTCTATCATGAGGTTTACACAACCATTTGTATATCTCCACAAATGTGACTTATTAAATCGATAACAATTCATTTTTTAAAAATTTTCCGGAGAAAAAGATTAAAATAATTTTAACAAACCGATAAGAATAAAAAACAGTCACTATAAAGTATGCTTGATTCTAAATGCCTCACCAAACGCTTAGAAAAAGAAGAAAAAAACAGCAGGGGATAATTTCCAATTGTTTGAAACGACAGTGTGTTCGTTTAACAGATTGAACAAGGATTCCTGAAAACTGTTTGGTTATTTAGGCCTGCCTACTGCTTTTTAGTTTTCTCCTGACAGCACGTGGCGGTGCTTGTGAAATCTATTGTATTTATTATAAATTTTAAAAGGAGCTCACATCTCGCCCTTACTTTTTATTGGTTTGTGTGCTTGCCACTTACTTTTCCTTCATTTCTGTTGGCTGGGGCATACTATTTCCTGTTGTTTCTTGTGCGTTTCTCTTTATCAGTGTCCCGTGGCCCAAGTAATGTTTTCATTTGCTTTTGTGGAACTTTCTTTAATGTTTTGCCTGCACAGCGTTTGTGCTGTGCTTGTATACATAATCTCCCGGTGGCTGCATGCATTTCAAGCATGCCTGTTTTCATTTCATGCCTGCACTCCATATGTTACTATAACAATTGCTTTTTTGCAGAGTTGATTGTGTCTAAAACCAGAATATGAAAAATGTAAGGTAGGGCTGAAAATACTAAAGACTTACTGCCATCAATTGGCTGTGTGCAAACACGGGCCACTCTGTGTAATTAAATCAATGCGCTCAGGCCCACACGACTGGATGCTGTGATACGGCTTGGAGACTGCATCCAGCTAGCACTTTATGCAGGAGCACTGCACATGATATACCATTGAAAGAGTATTGGAGAGAGCCATGTGGATTGAACAAGCTGAATTGGAACGTGCTCCAGAGTGCTTCATTCACTCTGAGTCAAAAGCAATTAAGAGCTCATTAGAATGAGCAACACATGTACTCAATCTACTCTTGAGGGAAAAAACAACAATTCGGAGCTCATGTGAGTTCTACTACTCCATATCACAGCAGAGTCAGGCAGGCTCTTGAGCTGTTACCCGGAAGTAAGTACAGTAGAATCGGTCTTCTCTCTTTTCCGCTTTGCTCTCTGCAATGGCGGTGTGCTTCTAAGCGACCCCTGCTGAAGCAGGGTCCCGACTGTATCTCTTCAGTCCAGGATATGGTTCTGTTCTGACTTTCATTCAGAGTGTCCAATATTGTGCTGTGGGCAAACTAGGATACATTTTCTGTTGATCTGTTTCCACATATAGGCAAATCGTCATTGCTTTAGATTGTATAAACAAATACATTAGCCGCAAACGCTTTGTCCTAATGGCCAGCAAAGTTACGAAGACAGCAATCGATTTACAAAAAGAGGCTTAGACTCTTGATACCGCACCCATCAAAATGTAGGGTATAATCTAGGAAAGTGGTGCTCAGATCAGGGGAAGACACTTATATACAAAAGAGATCGGCACCCACTGTGTATTATTTTTCACAAATATGGTCTGTTCTGATCAAACAAAGTAAATAAATAGCAACACCAGTTTTGAACACTATTCAATTAGCAGGGTTTACTTCTAGATTTCCCAAGTTCATTAAAGTTGCTTGAGACGTGTTGTGTGCTGAAAATTCTTTATGATGGTATACAAAAATATTCTCATCAAACATAGCTAACGCGTTTCTCTCTTTTCACAAGACTTCTTCAGGGCTTTGTCCTTATAGATAAGTGTTTCACAGAACATTTGCTTATATTGATTTGTTAAAAAATATCCTTGATTATTGTAATAGAGGTCTTTGTTTTGAGACGGGAAAGTTCAGTACCAGAGAAATTAAAAATGTTTTAGCCCATGTCAGCATTTGAACCAGATCAGTAATATTTAATGTATGTGCACCACCTCTGGGTTTAGAGTCCCAGGATATATTTTTTATCTGTTGCACATAGTTGGTAAAGCTGTGCAGCAGGGTTTATTTCAAAAACATGAACCCAGTACAGCAAACTACACAGCCGCTTGTTTGGAACAAAAATATATATTTTTTCTTATAGTGAGATGAGTTTACATTTGCACACCAGAAGGCGTCAGCGCTGGATATTAAATATGGTTTGCATGATTTATGTTTGATGGATTTGAAAATCAAAGGGAACAACTCCAGAAGCAAATCTGTTAGTGAGGAAACCGTTGTGAAAAGGACTGGCAAAAGCACAAACATTCAAGCAGCACCATGCTCATTGCTTTAAATGGGACGGAATTCACAGGTACTGAGTACCAACGCTTCTTATTTTTACTGATCTGAGTACCAGCACTTCTCTACTGTCAAGGAGAGTACCAGTACTCATGAAAGGTAAGGTCATCGATGCTAGTGCTGCTGAGCTCGACGGTATCAGAGCGGAGCAGATCCGTAAGGCACTTTGACAGCTAAAGCTCCTCTCTAGTTCTTAGCTGAGCCACTACTGAACCATTCAGTAGCTGCTCATTTGCGTTATGCAAGGGATGCCCAGATGCTGAAAATGTCACCGTCCTGCTGTGTTTGATAGAGCAGGGCCCATTCAAGCCCTGCTCTGTCAATCACACTCACACTGTCTTTGCTGTGAAGTAATGCCGAAATACTCCCAAGTGAACCTTTTTTGTGAGTATCTGTCCGCTTGTGTGTGTGTGCTTGACTGCTTGTTGTGTGTATATTTGAATGTGGGAGAGAAAGCAAGCTCAGAGAGGAAGAGAATCGGAACACTCTCAGGAGATAGTTTCAAAGAAATGTGAGGAATGCTTTTGTGTGTACATCTGTGTAGTGTTGGGCCCTAGGCCCACATGGTGTAAGCAATGAGACACACGGACACCAGTTAGGGGATAGCAGATCTGGCCACGAGCACGTGCGCTCAGGCTCTTTTATTAACAGCGTCACCTGACCCAGTGACGTCTGTGGTGGGTGGGTGTTTAGTGTAGGGTTACACTGCAACAACTAGACTGTGTCCTGGCAGGACACTACATTCCTCCCCAACTTTAATGAAAGGAAAAGCGAATGTCCGACCTGCAAGAAAAACAGAACAATAACATTTGATAGCCCCAACAGATCCTCTTCAGGCGATCAGCTGGGAGAATGTTGAAAGTTCCAAAACTACAAAGTCAGTCAGATGAGCTTCACCTCGGCGGTGTACTTCAGCCCATCCGTGTCTTGCTGTGTTGACGCTTATATACAGTGTTCATCACTTGGAGCATTGGGAGCAGGATGGGTGTGACCCTTGAGGGGTCTCGCAGGTGTTCCAAGTCCAGTGGATGACAACGCTCGTTGGTTGTAGCAGACGACTATGTCACGAGGGGTCTTTCTTTGGATTCGCTGATCTTGATGCCTTCACATCTCCGTCCGGCCAAGTAAACTTCCGACTTGCCTTCCTTGCCAGACTCCTCTCTCACGGGAGCCTTGAAGACTGGCCTCTCCTGCTTGGACTCTTCTCTCACTAGAGACGCTGGGAGGACCCTCTTGTCGGACACAACGGGACCGGGTGGGCCGTGCGGGCTTCGCATGAGCCGCGCAAAGGCGTCGCTGCCGAACTGCCAACGGACTCACCGCCAAGTCTCTCATGATGTCCTCGGGGGTGTGGATGTCGTCCGCCAGGATTGGCTTGCCGTTAGGACATGGGTTCAGTGTCTTTAACAGACCGTTTCTCAGTGCCAGGTGAGTACCTGGGGCCTTCATGCTTCCTGTTGCCTGTCGTGGAGCTGCCGCTGCTGCACCTCACCCATCCGGATTCCTCTCTCACAGGATATGCGGCCGAGGCCCTTGTCCCCTGGACCGCCACTTGATCGCGTGGGCTGTACGGGTCGCTGCCGAACTTCGGACATGGCCACAGTCGAGTCTTGTGTAGTCCACAAGGGTGGATTGTCTAGTGCTCGGGTATGCTCTGCTTCGGTAAGCTTCAGGTTCACGGGACACCCATGCAGTTCTTCAGTGGTTGGTCTCCTCGAATGCAGGTTGTAGGGATTACTGGGATCCACACGGATGTTGCGATGTTCCTTGGCCAGCACCGATGTTCCTGTGTGCTGACTGTTGCGATGCTCCTTGGACAGCACCGATGTTCCTGTGTGCTGTGGTTCTCTCTCCTCCTCTGTGGAGTGATGTGATTCTCCATTCTTCCTCTTCGTTCACTTCCTCGACGCGGTCCGGTCTTCTCTCGTGCTTTCTCATGCTAACCAGGATTCTCCATGTAGCGGGCCCTCTACATGTGGTCCCCGTGGTCTTGTCCATGTGGTAGGACACTGTCTTCACTTGGCTTGGTGACTAGACCTGTCGTCGTATCTTCCTTTTCTTCATGGCGTCGCGCCCTCTCTTTCCATGTTGGTCAATTTTCATCTTGGGCATGAGTTGTCATGCTGTGCTATTTTCTTTGTGGTCGCTATTCACCGTCACGGTGTTTTGGCGTTGGCGCGCTTTGTCTGCGCGGAGGAGGGTTGCGTCACCGCTCCTGGTGCAACTCTGGTGCATGCTGCCATGCGTGCTGACGATGGCGTTCCGGTTGCCACGAGACATCGCTGTCTCTGTTGGGGACCTTTGTGTGCCGTCCCGTGGCGTTGGCGTGTCGCTGTGTAGCGTCACTCTGGTGCTCCTGGCACGTTTCGGCGCAGTGCTGCGCGGTCCTGTCGTGCGGGTGTGGAATTCTTGGACGCTTGTTGCGAGTCGTTGGGTACTTGCTGCTTTGGCTGGTGTCAGGGACTTGCTGCTTTGGACCGTTGGCGGGAGTGGTTGATGCTGCGGTGAACACCTGTGGCCACAAGGCGTCGCTGCTCTCTCCGTCGTTTGATCTCGGCACTCGTTTTCCCTGGACGTCCTTCCAGTGCTTGGCAGTCGTTTCCTCCAGACGTTCTGTCAGTGCTTGGATGCTTAGTGAGGCGTTCGTGGCTCTTTTCCACGCCGCGTTGGAAGTGGCATCTGCAGACCCTTTGCTGGTGTGTGTGGGTGTCTTCTGCGTGGTTGCGCACTTACTTGCTGCGTGGTAGTAGATTCTAGTTGTGGTTGCGTTGTGTTGCGTTGCGCATTTACTTGCTGCTTGGTTCCTTGGGGCGTTAACCAGTCCGTTGCCCCTTGCTGCTATTGACCCATCGTGGGTTTGTGCAATGCTTGTTTCTTTGGTGTGTGTAGGTGTGATGGTGCTGGATGGCCACCAAATAGCAGGGGGGGGGGGGCTCCTCGGCAGTCTTCCAGGATCTGCAGGGCTCTGCTGACTGAAAATGCCGGCACTGGGACGTGTGACTCTGTAGTGTGGGGGTCCGACCCAGTAAGTAGGTGGCTTGCAGATTCACTGATTGCACTGGGCCCCCAGGAGTCCTTTGGTCTGTACTAGTTTTGTGTTTCTGGCGCGTTCCTGCGCCTCGTGGTGTGTTACTGCGTTGCTGGCTTGTTTCTGCGCGGTCTCCCTTTTGTCTTCAGGAGGTTGCGTATTGACGTGGCGTCCTTTGGGCATGGCAGTGTTCCTGCACACGGTTAGTTCAGTCTCACATTGTGTAGTTGCAGGCTTGCGCCGGTGCTATCTGGTGCGTGGAGTTCCTTCACTCCTTGCGTGTTGCTGCGCAGTGCTGTGCTGTTGTGTGGAGTTCCTTCCGATTTCGGGGGTGGCGGCAGCACCACTGACAGACGTGGATGTGGTTTTGCGCCACCTGTTGACATGGCACTTGCTTTGACCAATGCTTGTTTCTGTCTCGCCGGGAGTCCTTCGGCTTATGGAGCTGCACTCTGCGGGCACTGTGTTGCTGCGGGCTTGTTCTAGGTTGCAGTCTGTAGGTGGTTGGCCCAAGGCTTGTTTGCTGCTCCCTCCTGTGCTCTTCTTACAGCCGGCCACTAGATGGCAGTGCTGGATAGATTGGAAAACAGTTCACCTCTTTGTGTGCTTTTGTGGAGCTTTCCTCGGTGTTCACAAGTGGAGCTGAGCTGCCAGTGTTGGGCTCCGTGGGTGCAGTTGGTGCTGTAGCCACTCCGGCTTCACTGGCATGCTGGAGGACAGCGGACGACCCGATGGAGCTGCAGGCTGGATGGAAGGTAGGCTCTTCACTTGGCAGGGCTGGGTGGGAAAAGGGGGGCTTGGCACCACACTCTTTGGGCAGCGCTGGCCGCATGCAGTCTTTCCCTTGTCCCCTTCCCTCTCTGCAAGCCCCTTCAGGTCGCGGGCTGAGGAAGGGGGGGGGGCGCTCTGATGGCCGCAGGCAGTCTCTTGTGGCTCTCCTCGTTGCCCCCGCCCGCAGCAGCCTTTCATTCACTCGCTGCGCGGTGGGGGGGGGAAATGGCTGGGGGGTTCAACTGCAGCTGGCATTGGACTACGTGCCTCCCTGCACTGTAGTAGTCTCCATGCTCACCTCCGCCCGGCCGCCGCAGCACCTCAGCTCCCACGCTGCGCTGGGCGGAGGAAAAGCCGACTTCAGTGAGTGCTTGCCTTTGAACGGCTGCAAGCTGTGTACTCTCCCCGCTGCCGCAGCTCCACAGTTCATAGGCTGCGGGGGACAGTGTGTGTGCAGCAGCTGCGGGTGGGCTCCGCTTTTGTATTTTTTTTTAAACTCGGCAGCTCTCCACGCGCTCCCCGCCGCCGCAGCTTCACACACGCGGCGGGGGAGGGGGGCGCTGCAGGCAGGCCGCGGGTGGGCTCCGCGAGTCCTGCATGATTACTGTTCATTCACCCTCGCAACGGCGGACAGGAGGCACCACAGGCAGGCCGCGGGTAGGCTCCGCTGGCTCTGCATTATTGTCAGTCTTTCACCCTTCCGCCGCGCTTCACACACGCGGCGGGGGAGGGGGGCGCTGCAGGCAGGCCGCGGGTGGGCTCCGCGAGTCTTGCTTTGATGCAGGGACAATGGCGGGCACCCCTCGCACAGTTTGGGGCACAGTTTGTGTTTATAGCGGGTGGGCTCCGCTTTGGTGCACAGTCTTCCGGGGGGAGTCACCTCCCGCTCCCGGCTCACCTTCGGCCGACGGGCCAGATCCTGGGCTGCGGTCGCGGCGGGTGGGCTCCGTCCGGCCGGTGCACCTCTCCGGTGGGGGTCTCTGCCTCGCGGCCGTCTCAGGTGGGCACTGGGCGGTCCGCTCCTCCTGGTGGCGCTGGCTGGTGGCGGCCGACGCGGGTAGGCTCCGGTCGGCTCGGCTTTGAAGGCTGGTGCGGTGGGCCTCGCGGTCGCTGCAGGCTGCGGGGCTCCGACGTGCTCACCGGCTTCTCGGCGCTGCTGCGCCCTGTTACAGGGGGTGCCCTGCAGGCGGGCAGCTCTCTCCCCCTTTATCCAGGATGTGAGGCAGTGGCACGCGTGGCTTCACTACCGTCCTCGTCGCCAATGTAGTGTTGGGCCCTAGGCCCACATGGTGTAAGCAATGAGACACACGGACACCAGTTAGGGGATAGCAGATCTGGCCACGAGCACGTGCGCTCAGGCTCTTTTATTAACAGCGTCACCTGACCCAGTGACGTCTGTGGTGGGTTGGTGTTTAGTGTAGGGTTACACTGCAACAACTAGACTGTGTCCTGGCAGGACACTACATTCTGCTTGTTTCTGTGTGAAAGTGTGTTTGCACTCTAGAATAAGTATGGTGCCAAATGCAATCAAGTAAGAACAGTATGATAGTAAGAAGATGCAAATATTGCAGAACATTGTGTTCGTCCTTCATTTTGTGTAATGAGTTAACACGTTTTGTTTATATTATTTCATTACTCATGTGTTTTGATATGGCCTGCAACTTGTGTAGAACTCATTATTAACGCTGCTATTCGAAAGTCTCTTTTGTTCTGAGGCACACTGATACGCCTGTATAGTGCTGTTGATGGCTTGTCTGCATTCATTTAAAAGCTCCTTCCCCATTATGATTTAGGGCCTGTTCCCAGCAGTTCTTCATACCACCCTCTATTAGCATACCCAGATGTTAATCTGCAGATATGGGACTACTATCAACGGAAAAACTAATACTCAATAGAAATGTTTGTGTATCACCATGGTTCGCCCCACCTTCAGCCACGCCCAATAGCCATGCCCCTAGCTCAATTTAATGAGTACCTACCTGCACTTATTTCCCCCCATTTCAAGTACTGACCATGCTTGTATCTGTGAAGAAACTAGCGAAGCTGCTGCAAAGGTCCCTGGTGGTACTAGCATCTACGCAGGGCCTGGCATTAGGTGGAATGTGAAAATGTGGCCTCCATATGGGTACAAGCACTACGTAAACACTGCATTACAACACAGGAGAGCGGGTGTTAGCTCAAAGTATGGGCTCTAGCAGTACTTAGCACAAAGGAATGTTGGCGACTTAAACAGCTCCATACACACTTCTTAACATAAGCTGACGGGAAGAATGTGGACCCAGTTCTACAGAACAATCTGGCACCGTGCATATTCCACACTTCCCTCCAAGAACTGGAGGAACTAACTACCCCTCGTGGTCTGTGTGTTATGCACGTGCAGTGGAGGAGGAGATTGCATCCGTCTGTTGAATGTGTCTTCAGAATTCGATAAGGAAACTGAGATGCACTATCTTGATGCTCCTGCTTTCATGGCTTTAGAGGCCATTGTTGTCAGAATTTCTTTCTAGGTCTGGAGTTGGCTGAGAACTTTTCTTTTTCCTTAAATTATATTTATCCTTACATGGGCTTCCGGGCAGCCCTCTTCACCCACTGGTCTGTTATTGTGTGATTCACATCTTACTTCCGCCCACTATAGCATAGAGAATGAAGTACTGGTTCAGCTCACTTCAGTCACTGGATAACTTCACTGTGGGTGACTGCATTCTACCTTTTACCTGTAGCACATCTGCCTACAAAGTATTTCCCTTAAGGACCAGGGACTACTATGGCAATGTATGCAGTTTCGCCGCCAACGATTTACAAAACCCATGACAAAACAGCGCAAACATTGACAAAGCTAAAAAAGCGGGTGGCCAAATGAAGACCTAATGTTTTTGCCAGTGTTTGTTGTACTATAGCTCCTTCAAGAGCACGGTTTCCTTCGCCATTGGCACAGCACAGTACACATTTACCATGATCTTGCAGATGGCATTTGCAGCTCCCAAGAGTTGTATGTGAATATTTATCTTCTGGTGTCCAAAAGATTACTGAAGTCACACAAGTTACCTCAAAATAGGACGGTAGGCGTGAAGGTGCTTTTGTGTGTCACAGTATGCAAAACCTATGCATTCATAAGGTCAATTTAAATGCACGTTTTACAGCAAAGTTTAGAATCTAATGAGGGGGCATGGCAGCAAAATGACTGCACCTTGAGTGGGCTCTGCCGGCCGAGCCTGGCATCCTTCATCGTCCTGCAGACATCTCTCCCATCGCCACTCGGAACCCACGACACTGCCACTCACTCACCTGTCCTTGTGGCACGTCCTGAGCCCATTCCTGCTTTCCTGGGCCGTTGCTGGGCCGCGTTTCGCCGCTGAGTGAGCCCTGTGTCTGGGACTCGCGGCGCGCATGGCCTTCCTGGACCCAGTCACGCGATCCTGTACTGGGACCAGACGTCTGCCAAGCGCAGCACCTTCACTACACGACCATCAGAGCCGGTGGGTGCCACGGCTGCTGTGGGGAGCATTGCGGCGGGGCTGAGGGCGTGCTTGTCGTATCGCCTTGCCCGGCCTCCACACACTGCTGGGCACCATCCTTCTACTACTGGCGCACGCGGCTTAGGCCTCTCCCATCGGGCCTGGGGAGGCGGGCGGCACGCTCCCTCGACTCCCCCATTGCGTTCTGCCCCCCTGCCGCTGCGGCCCCCGGCGTCAGCGACCAGAGGCTGCAGGTTTGGTTCCATCGGCATCTGGGCATCACTTCTGTGGCAATCTCAATCCACCGGACGCGGTGCTTCTACAGCGGCGGCTTGAGTATTGCGGCTGCCCGAGGCCACCCGGTGGCCATCAGGAGGGCGGGCCTCTTAGTCCCAGCGGTCTTTCCCCGCCCCCAGCCTGTGGTCCTCCACTCCTCCCCCGGGCAGGGGGAGCCTAGTAGGCTGTGACGCACGTCCGGGGCGGCAGGCAAGGCGAGGGGGTATATATCTCCTCCTCGCCATTTTAGTTGCCTCTATGCCGCTCCGGACGTGCGTGTCGTGCATCGGGACACTCTTTTGTCCTCGTCCTTTCTGGCCTAGGTGGTCGTGGCGAGGAGCTGCCGCGATTGTAAGACGTCGGGTCCCTGGTCTGTCTCGTGTACGTGGTGAGTGGCGGGGCATCCCCAGCTTCCTCCCGTCGTCCGCCATACCTTGGGGACATGGGGGGAGCGGCCCGGTATTGTACGGTCTTTGTGGTTGAATGTGGGCCGAATTTCGCTTCATTGGCAATGGGGGCAGTTTGGTGCCCGGCCTGATCTCCGGTGCTGTGGAGCAATAGAGAGTGTTTTGGCAGAGGGAACGGAGCGGTTTGGAAGAGGCACTAGTGAACTGTGCGGTTGCAGCAAGACTGGCAGATTAAAATTGTTGAAATGGCCTATACGACGGTAGTGGCGGAGCGCGCACTTCCGGTGTTCGCTAGTTTGAAATATAGAGGTGTGTTTCTGCGTCCATTCCGTGATTTCGAGCGGGTCGCTTGTTCACATGGTTTTGGGTCAAGTAAGGCTAGTTCTGGAGCTGCTACTGTTGCTTACGTAATCTTGATACTTGCAGTCGGGGGAAGTTAGAGAATACAGCACACTGTGTGGTATGTATGCGACCTAGTGCCTGGCCAGATAGTATTTACGGATGAACGTTGTCGAGGCACCCGGCTGTTATTATGTAATATATGGTATGTTTACAACGGATCAGTGGGCATTGCTTTTGCTTTTCAGTATTGCCCGCTTTGCACACAGCTCAAATAACGGACCTCTGAGGCTTGCATCTCCACGTGTCCAAATTCTTAGGTATGATTTATAGGGTGATCACGTTAGCTATGCCCCAGTGTAAAGGGACGATTGGGCGAGTGGGGTGTAGAGTACCTGTAGAGGCCTTTTCTACGTCCTAGAGCAGTGACCATCCGGGCGCTTTCAGCCAGTGCCGCGAAAGGGTTGCCCACATTTATAATTGTATGTGGGAAGCATTGGCAATTTTCCACATTGCCGCAAGTGTTTTATTTTTATGCTTGTGTCCCCATATCGAGCACAGTGTGTGGACTCAGCACGTGAGCCTCTTGCCAACAGGCTTTGAATGTGAATAACTGTGCATGGGATTAGGAGTGCATTGAAGCAAATGCTCTTTTGCCACAAAACGGGTGTCTTATTCAATTTTAACAAGTGGCATTGCATTTTCAGCGCGATGGATAAGCCTATTCCGTGCGCAATTGTGTTGATGGGGCCCGTATTTACAAAGGGTGTATATTATCATTGGGCCTTGGTATTTCGACGCCCAATTGAGTGACTTATTCAATTTAATACGTGGCATTGCATATTTCAGCGCGATGGGTAAGCCTATTACGTGCGCAAATTTGTTGATTGTGACCGTATTTAAAAATGGTGTATAGTATCATTGGGCCATAGTACCTCGAGGCTCAATCGTGTGACTGATTCATTTTAACACGTGGCATTACATATTTTAGCGCGAGGGGTAAGCCTATTACGTGCGCAAATTTGTTGATTGTGACCGTATTTACAAATGGTGTATAGTATCATTGGGCCGTAGCACCTCGAGGCCCAATCGTGTGACTTATTCAATTTTGACACGTGGCATGGCATTTTCAGCGCGATTAGTAAGCCTATTCCGTGCGCAATTTAGTTGATGGTGTCCCTATTTACAAAGGCTGTATAGTATCATTGGGCCATAGTATCTCTAGGCCCAATCGAGTGACTGGTTAATTTTAACACGAAGCATTGCTTATTTCAGCGCGATCGGTAAGCCTATTACGTGCGCAAATTTGTTGATTGTGTCCGTATTTACAAATGGTGTATAGTATCATTGGGCCATAGTATCTCTAGGCCCAATCGAGTGACTTGTTTCATTTTATCACGTGGGACCGCATATTTCAGCGAGATGGGTAAGCCATTACATGTGCAAATTTGTTGATTGTGTCCGTATCTTCAAATGGTGTACAGTATCATGGGGCCATAGTATCTCGAGGCCCAATCGAGTGATTTATTCATTTTACATGTGGCATTGCATATTCCAGCGCGAGGGGTAAGCCGATCACGTTCGCAATTTGGTTACTGGCGTCCTTATTTAAATATGGTGAGGAGTATCATTAGGCCATAGTATCTCGAGGCCCGTGGCGTGGTATTGATTGGGCAACTACGCAATCACTTTCAGGTCCTCGGGCAGATCTGTGTTGAGGTGCGTTCTGCGTCGAAGATTGATCCCTTGCTATCTCAGCAGGTCTGCTGAGACGGTGCGCTAGGCATCAAGACAGGAGCAATCCTTGTAGCTACAATTATTCAATGATATGCGTTTACGGGTAGGGAGGGGTGTGTTGTTAAGTGATGATTGCTTTCGGCTCAGATCTGTAAGGACTAACAGATGTGGCGATTATAAAAAAAATGTATCACTTGTCCGGTTTCACGGGGGCGAAGTTATGTAGAATGAGTTATAGCTCTACATATTAATTTTGGGTTGCCTCGGTTACCGTAATGCAGGGTTCATCTGCGCAGTTACATGTCGCATGGACATGAGTCCGTAATGCGAGGTTCAACTGCGCATTTACAGGTTCGTTGGACACGGGTTCTTCCCAGTTGTGGCGTTCCACATCGACTGGCAGTTTACACTTTGGCACTTCGTGGGCGATGTGCGTCCTTGGCGTCTGTCCCTCCTTGCATTCGAGACACAAGGCCTGCTTGCACAGGCGTTGCCTGGCATTGGTTCAGTCTAATTGCAGTTGTTGGGTGAGTGCGGGAAGTGAGAAATTGCCCGTGGACCCCCCCCCTTTTCGGGTCGGTTTTAGGCCACACGGTACCCGCAACATCCCAACGTGAGGCCACCTCCCACGCTGAAATATAGGCTGTCCTACTTGGGAGTTCTTTGCATGGCCAGTTTCTTTGATTTCCATGCTATTTCATTGCGCCGACTGACACAGAGGTCTCAGAGCGCTTCACAACGGGTACAGTAATGACACACGTGGAGGGGAAATAAGTGAAGTGAGCAAGTTACAAAGCAAACCCTAAATGACACGTGGCTACGTGACAGTAGATAGCGTCCGAGTGTCAAGAGGTAGCAAACGTACATTGCAGAGGGTATAGTGAGACGTGTACAGGTTACAAAAGCGTACACGCTTCATGTAGTGGTATAATACGGGCTAGGGCGCTCGACCTGGGGACCGGGGTCGAGTCTACGTAGAGGTCGCGATACATGTGTGCCCGGTGTTAAATTTTCCTTTCCTCTGGCCCATGGAGCTGGCAGGATCACATGAATCATTGTGGGACTGGATGCGGCAACCCCTGTTTGTAATTAGGGGACTCACCATTAGGGAAGCTGTGAATCTATGTCTCAGCTTTCCTTTTCAGTTCGCTAGGTGTTCATGGGTAGGGATACTCCTTCTCATGCCCTGCCCCATTCATTTGAGGGTTGAGTTCTCGCGGGTCGTGTAGTGGTTTCTTGCCGCTAGGCCGCGTCTCAGGCACGGATTTCTGGCCTAACCACTGCTTAGCGTGGAGTGCCGGCTCGGTAACTTAGGGGGCGGCTGGAATATGGTTTCCTTGTCTTGCATCGCATGCACATGCTGTGAGGTTGGTCAATTCAATTAAGTTGGGCTGGGTTTGAGCGGTTTAATTATGGTTTCTTGTCTTAAGATCGCGTCACATGTATGCTATCGGTCAAATCGGTTAGTTTGTGCGGCTTCGCACTGCTTAATTATGCTTGCTTCGCAGGATCGCGTCACGCAGTGATTGCGGTCATGTCTGTTATCTGTGCTGAGTTTTGCGCTGCTTTATCAGATATTGTCACTGGATCGAGTTCACATGCTGTGACTTCGGTCACCCCCCCTACCTTGCAGGTGCCTTTGATTGATAATGAATTCTGCGCATAAGCGCTCCTTCTTCTGGGCCGAGCTCGCACTTCGGACGCGGGGGCTAGAACCAGGTTTCGAGCCTAGGGTCGCGTCCAATTAGGTGATCCTGGACTAAGCGCGTTCACATGCATGGGTTTTCGGGCAAATAAGTTTGTTTGTGCTGAGTGGCGCTGCTGTAATAGTGGACTTGGGCAACATCACGTACCTTGCAGGTACCTGAATTGGTATAGAATTACTGCTTATTTTAGCGCTCCTTATTTCTGGGCCGAGCGCGCGCTCCCGGCGTGTGCTAGAACATGGTCTCGGGCCCAAGGGTCGCGGCCAATTAGATGATTCCGGACAGAGCGCGTAACGCGCGTGTGCCGGAAGGTATAATGTAGAACCTGAGCACCTGTCCCTTCGAACAGAGCGCACCGCTGTTACTTTGGCTCTGTCATAACACAGGGTTGGTCCTTCCTTGCCCTTGTAAATAGTGGCATGTGACAGAGTGCAGTGCTTATCCTGGGCCACGCATCCACGTGCTACCGGGCAGGCACTCATTAAGAGGCTACACACTTAATCGCAATTTCCTGGGTAAAGACCTGTCCTTGCAAACGCCTTCTCGGAGCCAAGTCTGTAGAAGAGCGCTTGAAGATCACGCGTTACATCTAGAGGCAAGCACATAGTTCCCACCTTCACTGAGTAGGGGGAGAGCACAAAAGGTTCAAACACGAGCTGTCCGAGCTAGGTGCCTGACTCCCGTTTAAACATAGGAAATGGTATTAGCATGGTCATGAATCCATTCATCAAGGGGCCAAAAATACAGGCTGGTTTTGAACACATACATGTCGAAGGGATGCCGGTCTTGGCATAGTTCGCCTATCCAACAACATTCACCTGCGAGTCAGACTCTACCCAATTGTTCCATAGGAAAGTGTTTAAATTGCTTCTGCTTCACCTACCTCCTCACCTGTCACAATTCTCAGCCCCAGGCATGCCGTCTGGTGCGGCCCTGTTGTAGGGTATTGATTCCCGTCAAGTGAGAATGGGTTCTCACTTGACGGGAATCAATACCCAGGCATGCCGTCTGGTGCGGCCCTGTTGTAGGGTATTGATCGCGTCAAGTGAGAATGGGTTCTCACTTGACGCGAGCCCCCGAGGGATGACTGGGTGTCATGTGAGTCAGCTCACAGCTAGTCGAAGGTCACCCTCCTGGGCCTTGTCGGCAGCCAGTGCTCCTCATGGCTCTTGCCTAGTACCAGAAGTAAACACGATGCTAGAGGATGATACTGCATCAAATGGCGGACTCGCTAACCACATGAACACTTGGTTAAGACACTTCCAGGGTCAGGGAGAATAGAACCTGATAATATAAAGGCCTTCTGCTAATAACGGAGAGGGCTGTAATTGTAATTGTAAGTGCCCTTATAGTAGGGGAACTGGAAGTTCAGTCGGGAGGCCCCGGATGAGGTAGGTTCCTGGGTAGAGTGGTAAGGGGTGGACTTCGGAGGTGATACCAAATGGAACACACCAAAGGGCTTTGCTCATATTCTGGCTTAAGCATCTCTATTTGGACGCAGCGGCAAGTCATGATACCACGCCACCCCCTGCCAGTTCAGGACACTGCTAGTATTATTCTTCTGCCTCACGTTTCTGGTGCATCAGCGGCCACGCAGCCAAGTATACCTCACGGGGCGATGCTCATACTCAATGGTGGCCATGTTCACACAATGCACAGAATGTAGTGCGGTGTCAGTCATATGGGCCTACCCCGAGGTAGCGGAGTGGACAGTTGATACCTGGTCGCTTTTGTTCGGATATATCCACCCGCGCTTTAGCCAGGGCAGCAGGCGGGGGGAGTTAGTTGCATTTATCAAGTGTATTGAGCACAGAAAGTGGGGTCTACAGTGCTTGAGCCAATGGCGTCCGGGTCCGTTGACCCTGACATTCCCTCTTCCGTACCCTGGAAAAGGGCACACAGAGCAGTATGCTCCTTTCTCTGGGCAGGATGTACCAGGGAGCCGTTCGGCTATGGCGGGAGTCGAGCTGATCGCACTGCAGTTTTGTGGGGCATCCTCCCTCTGACATGCACTAAGGGTAGTGATGCATACAAGCGGCTAATTACCCCAGGCACATATTCCAGCAGGCGACGCCTTACATCCTCCTATTGGAGGCAGTACAGAGTCACGTGCAGCGTGTAGTTTGTGTATATAAGCTATTGGAATTGCCTTTTCAGCTATTGTGGCACGCTTCAATTGCTGTGCGAAAATTCTCTTGGGCACCTCAACTTATACAAGGTACAGATTTGCTGTCTGGGCTCACTCCTGTGGCGCTCAAGGGGGAGGGGCCCGCACTATTTTCCCCGCTTAGTTTTCGGGGGTTCTCACTGATCTATCTGGTGACCCAACACTCCTTTCTCCAATGTGAGAAGTTGGCCTGATGTTGATGTCTCCAACTCTCGGGGCACCTTGTAGCAGTCAAAGCAATCCCTTAGGGTGGTGGTTGTATGTCAACCTTACAGTCAAGCTATCCTACTGGTAGCATGGACTAAACAGCCTCGAGGCCAACTCATGAGGGCATTGTGAAGCCAGTGTCTTACCACTGCAATCCTGTG
The DNA here is from genome assembly GCF_964261635.1 of Lissotriton helveticus. Lineage (NCBI taxonomy): Eukaryota > Metazoa > Chordata > Amphibia > Caudata > Salamandridae > Lissotriton > Lissotriton helveticus. Next base: position 379,195,559 of record NC_136061.1, on the reverse strand, counting down.
ACATCACATGTGGGGACTCCACACTTAGTTATCTATATTAAAATATATGTAATTTTCACTAGAATGATCCCCTGTACTCTTTGAGTATGGAAGCTCAAGCGTTTAATCAGTAGCACTTTTACTGATTATTCGGGGAACCGCATTACGGCAGTAGTTGAAACTTACCGGGGTGTAGTCTGCTGACGCTTTGTGTAGGTGTGGGTTGGGTCTCAGTGGAGTGCGCTGGATCTCCTATTGTACAGATTACAGGAAGCACTATCAGCAATGGTGGCCCCTCCTCAGCGCTTGGTCCTTCACCGGGGGGTTTGACCCCATGTACCTGGGACGGTCTACTCTAATGCTGTAAAGGGCATACAGACCCGGGGGGGTATGTGCAGATTAGTGACAGAGGGGCTTTGGTTCGTCAGGCATGTGTTGATTCAGGACAGGATAAGGTCACTTTGAAGTGGAAGGGGTCCAACTCTCTCCTGTCGGTTTGACTTGTTCCTATTGGACTGACGAGAAGCTCTGCAGAGTAGGGTTGCAGGTTTCCCTAAGTAGCGAAGTGGTGGGGGCCCGGGCGGCGACGGTGGCCGCCGGCCGGGCTGTGGCGGAGTTACAGGGCGATCCGGAAACAGAGAGGTGCAACATTGTACTTCAGCGGGCACATAGGGGTGCCAGAGCCTAACCTCGAACCTCATGGGAGGTCTGGGAACCCGTGTCAGCACCCCAGTAGTCCTTCGGGCGGTTGTGGGCCTGTGCAACCGGGGGTTTGCCTAGATACGCCCGCAAGGGGCGTGAGTAGAGTGATTACCATAATGGCGCAGCAGATGGGTGGTTCGCCACTGTGCTGCTTGGCTCATCAGGCGGGCAGGTGGCGAGAATGCGGCCTGCCCATGGATCGTCCGTAAGATAACCCACCGTGATTACATAACGTTGTATGTAATAAACCTGCAGCAACTTTTTTCCCAATCTAACACTGGTGTCTGTGTTTTATTTACGGGATGTTGGGTATGTTGGGGGCGGGGGTTCTGTTGACCTGATGGGACTATGCGGCTGCCCGAGGCCACCCGGTGGCCATCAGGAGGGCGGGCCTCTTAGTCCCAGAGGTCTACCCCCGCCCCCAGCCTGTGGTCCTCCACTCCTCCCCCGGGCAGGGGGAGCCTAGTAGGCTGTGACGCACGTCCGGGGCGGCAGGCAAGGCGAGGGGGTATATATCTCCCCCTCGCCATTTTAGTTGCCTCTTTGCCTCTTTGCCTCTCCGGACGCGCGTGTCGTGCATCGGGACACTCTTTTCCCTCCCTACCTCTTACCCTGAGTGTCTACTTGGGGGGGTGGGCACCTGGGGAACTTTAATGTGTTCTTTTTCGTTGCAGGCGGAGTTACAGGGCGATCTGGAAACAGAGAGGTGCAACATTGTACTTCAGCGGGCACATAGGGGTGCCAGAGCCTAACCTCGAACCTCATGGGAGGTCCGGGAACCCGTGTCGGCACCCCAGTAGTCCTTCGGGCGGTTGTGGGCCTGTGCAACCGGAGGTTTGCCTAGATACGCCCCGCAAGGGCCGTGAGTAGAGTGATTACCATAATGGCGCAGCAGATGGGTGGTTCGCCACTGTGCTGCTTGGCTCATCAGGCGGGCAGGTGGCGAGAATGCGGCCTGCCCTTGGATCGTCCGTAAGATAACCCACCGTGATTACATAACGTTGTATGTAATAAACCTGCAGCAACTTTTTTCCCAATCTAACACAGGTGTCTGTGTTTTATTTACGGGATGTTGGGTATGTTGGGGTCGGGGGGTTCTGTTGACCTGATGGGACTATGTGTCCTTGCTCACCGCCCTCCCACCTGCCAGTTGCTGCTGAGATCAGCTGACGCCACTATCTGCCGGCCCGCCCTCCCGGGCCATAGCCGGTCGGAACACTACTCCTGCTGCACCAGGCTGCCCTACTTTTGATTTCGGCTGAAGAATGGCTTGCCGCCCTGCACCCTTTGGCTGCCCCCTGCTGTGTCTTGATGCCGCTTCCAAGCGCGGCTTGTGGAATTTACACGGAGCTGTCCCCTGTTTCTATTTCGGCGTGCCCGCCTCAACTGGTCTGCTTTCCTATCGCGGGTACAGCCGCCTATGCCTCGATTAGTGTCTCCTGCCTCCATTGTGCTACTGCTCACATTGGACGGGTGCCCCTACCTATGCTCAACACTATTTGTGGCCCTGCACCCTTTGGCTGCCCCCTGCTGGGTCCTGCTGCCGCTTCCAAATGCGGCTTGTGGAATTTCACACAGAGCGGTCCCCTTTTTCTATTTCGGCCCAGTGCCCGCCTCAACTGATCTGCTGTCCTCCCGCGGGTACAACCGCCTATGCCCCGATTAGTGTCTCCTGCCTCCACTGTGCTACTGCTCACATTGGCCTGGTGCCCCTACTCAATTTCAACGTTAACTGTGGCGGATTGCTCTAGCTGGCCCACCCCGAGCCAGTCCCGGCTGTTTCTCCCTCAGTTTGGCTGGTCGGCGGACTTACCGCCTAGGGGATTCCAACGTCTCCCACAACCGGCCCACCTGTGTTTTGGCTCCAGGCATCACTGCAGCTGCTCGCTGGGCTCGGCCCTACATTTCTCATCTGCGGGCCTGCTACCCCCAGGCACTCTGGTCTCCTCTCCCCTGCTGCTTGGCTGCTCCTCTCGCCTGTGTCCTCCAGCCATGGGAAGAACCGACCCAAAGCAGCCTAAGCTCACCTTTGATCAGCGCCGCCAGACCTGCCAGGAGGGAGCTGGTGCGGACGGGAGTGACCCCCTGGTTCCTTCTGAAATGGCGCAACTCCGCAAGGACGACCTGAAGGCCATCATGCTGGATGTGAAATCCACTGTCACCAACATAGCGGCTCAGCAAGATCAACTGTCTACCCGCCTGGACATAGTGAAAACCCTGGTTGACTTCCATGATGCCCGACTCCTTGATGTTGAGACCAGGGTGTCTGACGCAGAGGACGCAGCTACCCAAGATCGCCAGGAATTGCTACAGATGGACAAGATACTAGCTGTTATTCGAGATAAGAACGAAGATTTGGAAGCGTGCTCTCGTAGGAGTAACCTTCGTATCACAGGAGTGCCCGAGTCCACCAACATCTCTCGCATGGAGGACTATGTGGAGCAACTGGCACGTGAGCTCTTTGGCGACGTCCTAAAGTAAAAGTAAAGTAAAGTCCACATTTGTAAAGCGCACAATCACCCGTAAGGGTCTCTAGGCGCTGGGGGCCGTCGGGAAGATTAAGCGAGCTATTGCCCAGAGTCACATGGTGCTGGGCTAATCTGCCGCCGGAGCCGGGGATCGAACCGTGATCCCCAGATTCCAGCTTCAGTCGCCCTGGCCGCGGCGCCACACCTCTCCCTCTCATCTGTTTTCATTGTTGAGCGGGCTCATCATTCCCTTGGTCCCCGTCCTGGCCCTGGCCTGCCTGCCCACCCGATCATAGCTAAAATCTTGAACTTAAGGGACCGTGATGCCATCCTCCGGGCGGCCAGGGAAATAGGGGACATTCGCCACCAGGGTAACTCCCTCTCGTTGTACCCTGACAACACCGTTGCAGTTCAGGCGGCACGCCGCGAGTTCCTGCCGGCCAAAAGGATCCTACAGAAGCATGAGATCTCCTACTTACTGACGTACCCGACCAAACTGCGTGTTAAACAAGGCACAAAGACTCTCACCTTCCCAGACCTAAGAGAGGCACTGGCTTTCGTTGACAGATCCCACCGTTCTTTGCCGGCCAACTCCCAAGCAGCTGCTGCTGATAACCTCAGCGACACTGACTAATCAGTTCACCGAGCCTAAATGTCATGTCCCTCGCACTGTTTGGGTTTCTGGCCTGTAATTTTCATTAAGACTTCTGGGTACATGTGGCCATCTGGGTCAATTTCGCTCCCTTCTCTGCCACTGACGTGAAGATCCTTCACTGCTTGATGTTTATTCCTGTTGTTTGCTAACGCTAACGGCCTGGCCACCCTGTCTCTCTGGCAGGGGCGTATGCTAGGCGTCGCAATGCCCCCACAGGATAATTCCCATCACGGACACAGATTCTTCCCTTCCCAATTGTGGGTCCCTGGGGTGGGTTTGGGTGTTCTCCTGTTGTTTTTTTGGTTTTTTTGCGGGAGGGTTCTGGGCGTTGGTTGTTCTGGGTCTCGGGTTTGCGACCTCCTAATGAGGCCTTGTTGTCTCTTCTTGCACAGTCCTTGGTCCAGGGCCTTTTTGTAACCAGGCTTCCCCTCCATGCTTATCAGATTCCTGTCAAAGGGATTGTTTTGTCTGTCCTGATGGCCCTTTCTGGGGATTTGGTAGCATGTTTGATTGTATTTTGCCGAGTTGTTCCCTTGATTATTGCACCACCTACTGCTCTCACGTCACAGTGTACCGCTTATCGCAGATGCACCCAACTCCTACCCTCTATGCCACTGCTTTCAGACGTCCCTTCCCTGGTTGTAACACCATGACTGACACTACACTTTGGACTTGGAATGTCCGTGGGCTCAATGACTACCGTAAGGCACGATTGGTCCATGCCCATCTCGCTCGACACAAAGTGGACATTTTTTTTTTGGGGAAGAGACTCATCTTATACAATCCACTGCCTCTAGACTAATTTCCCGACATTGGGGCGAAATCCATTCCTCCTTCTACTCGAACTACTCTCGGGGGTGTCCATACTGCTGCATAGGGGGCTCCCATGGCAGACCTCTCAAGTGCTCACCGACCCTGGCGGGCGCTTCGTAATTCTCTCCCGCATCCTGCGGGCCCAGCCCGTGACACTAGCTGCAATATGCGGTCCTAATTGCGACTACCCAGCCTTATTTGCTCAGGTTTGGCATCGCATCTCATCCTTTGGCCCAGCTTCTCCCCTCTGGGGGGACAATTTGATTTCAACGTCAGTCTGGACCAGTCCGGCTCCCATGTTTCTGACCTGCGCACGGCCTCACTTCTTAGCTCCATCCTCCCGGATAACTCTCTGTACAATGCGTGGCGTCATGCTCACCCTTTGGCCCGCGAAGGCACATTTGTTACTGGCTCACAAGGCTGCTGGCCACGCCTGGACTTATGGATCAATACTCCGGATGCTTTGGTCTGGCTTACTTCGGTGGATCATATGGCGCGCAGTCTCTCCGACCACGCTCCCATTAGCCTATCCCTCCTTGTCCCTCATTCCCACTGCCGGGATTTCTCATGGTGGCTCCCCCCGAACTCACTATGCGACTCGGTCTTTTGCGATGAGATACAGACTGCAATCGTAAATTATTTCAAGCTTAACGAGGGATCTATTTTAAGACTGTAATCTGTGGGGAATGCAACTCCAAGCAGTCTGGCGTTCTTCGCTCCATCCATGGCACTCTGGATAGAATTGAAAAGGAGAGCAAACTGCTGGACGCTTCTCATGCCCAGAACCCGCTTGCTGATACACTCGCTCAGATACGTGGGAAACTGACCGAGTTTTCCGACGAGGCGAATAGAGAATTGAAATTTCTTGGTAGGGAGGCGCGGGCACGTCGCTACGGTGAGGGCGATCGCCCTGGTAAATCTTTTTTGTCTGCCTCGCGCAGCATCGTATATTACCGCCCTGCAGGACGGTGGTCCTTCCCGCACTACCTCCCTGAAGAAATTAAGGCTCGTTTCACTGCATTCTACACTCAACTATAGACGCCCGGTTCTGTACCACCACTCGAGGTGCTAGAGCAATATTTTGATACTCTTCAGCTCCTCTGGCTCGATAATCCACATCGGGAATTCCTGGATAAGCCCTTCTCTAAGGAGGAGATTTTAGCTGCTAAAAACAGTATGCCTTGTGACTAGGCCCCTGGCTCTGACGGACCTGCCAGCCTCCTTTTACAAGGCCTTCGCCCCTCTTTTGATTCCTCACCTAGCTGCCATGTATAAGGAGTCCTTCGAAACAGGCCAGTTCCCCCATCGCTGCGTGAAGCACTCTTAACCTTACTTCTCAAGCCGGACAAGCCCCCGAGCAGAGAGATTCCTATCACCCCTCTCCCTCATCAACACAAACAACAACATTTTCGCCAAGCTGCTTGCCTCCAGTCTACTTCCGCTCATGCTACATATTGCCCTTCCTGACCAGTCCACCATGGCTTTCGACACCTTGGAAAGGCCCTTCCTTTTTTATCTTCTTCCCTGCCTCGGCTTCAGTCAGGTTTTTATACGCAAATTGCTACTTCTGTATACTCTTCCCACCGCCCGTCGCCGTATCAATGGACAGATCCCCGAGCCCATTTCGATCGGGCGTGGTCGCCGACAGGGGTTCCCGCTCTCACCCATGCTTTTCGCTGTCGCTATGGACCCTCTCACAGCTCGCCTCCAGCAGCCTCATACCCAGAGAGGCATTGGATTTGCAACTCGGGCTTTACTTGTTTCCATGTACGCGGACGATATCACTCTTTATGTTTGCCACCCCCAAGAGAATCTCAGCCCTCTAGTCCGTGAAGTGATACGTTTTAGTGGATATTCTGGCATCCAGGTCAACTGAAATAAATCAGTATTATTTCCTCTTACGGACGCCACAACCCCCTTTGATCTGGATTATCCTTTCGTCTGGGCTTCAGAGCCCACCAGGTATCTGGGTGTTTGATTAAGGAGAGACCTGGATGAACTCTGGAGAGCTAACTTTGGCCACGCAGTAGATTGCTTAGAATCGAAGATCCCCCTTTGGAACCAGGTGTCACTCTCTTTGGCCGGGCGTATAAAGATTGCCAAAATGGTGGTGCTCCCGAAGTTTTTATATCTCTTCATTAACATCTCAATTCCTCTCACCGCCCATTTTTTTCGCAAGGTTCGCTCTTTGCTAATTACCCTGGTTTGGGCCGGACGGCAACCCAGGATCGCTTACAACATCCTGACCCTTCCGATGTCGCAGGGTGGGCTGGGAGCCCCGGACTTTAAGCTCTATGCTCTTAGTGCTAAGGCCAGCTTTCTCCATTTCTGGCTTCACCCTACTCCGTTCCAACCCCATGTTGCGGTGGAGGCCGCCCTCCCTGCCCCATGGCCGCTCACAACTGCGCCATTCGCCCTGGCGAAACTCCGATGCACCGAAATCGACACGGTCGAAATCTTGCGCTGGGCCTGGGACGGACTACGAAAGATTTCCGGCTTTGATACGCTATCCGCAAACTCAATGCCCATTGCCCGTCACCCTCCTTTTCCTCCGCTACAGTCGTCGGGGATGGCTAAACACACCGCTCGTCTAGGTCTCTCCACAATATCGGACCTGTATCCCCAGGGCACTTTTTTTTCGGTTGCCACTGACTCTGGCCCAATGGACACCCTGTTATATTACCAACTCCGGGCTGTCTGCAGGAAGATCCACTCCACCTATCCCCAACCTCCTCCCTCATTGGCCACTCTTGATCTTCTTTGTGCCTCTTCCTCTCCCAAGAAATTGGTTACTAACATTTATGCTTACACGCTTGCAGCATCCTCTATCTCTACCGACCGGGTGCGCATTGCATGGGGCGAGGACCTGGGAATCGAGATCTCTCAAGTGGATTGGTTGTATTGTTGTACTCAGATAAAACGCCTCTCCCCCAACTACCGTTTGCGCCTCATACACTTCATACATACATAGGCTGTACCGTACCCCCGCTCAACTTGATAGATTGGGTCTTGTAGTAAGTGGCAGATGCTTGCGTTGCTCCTCGCCCACGGCTAATTTCTCTCTTCTTGCCTGGCTTTGCCCCCGGGTTTTGGCATACTGGAGTGAGGTTTGTGCGATTATCTCCGATATCACCTTGACACCTCTTCAACCTGACCCCGTGATCTGCCTCTTAGGCTTCGTTAAATTTTGCCCAGGTACCTCTTGTCGTTTGACTGCCATGCTGCTGGTCCTCGCACGGCGTAGGGTCTCCATGTGCTGGGGTCGCAGTCCTACAGCTAAGGCGGCCCTCTGGCTTGAAGATGCGTCCAGTTGCCAAACCCTCCTCTCTGAGTTCTGGGACCTTTTGCCAGCCAAATCTCGTCCACTGGACATATGAGGCACTCCTCACCTACCTCTCAAGACATGACCCCAGCATCCTGCGACCGTCCCCCCGCTCATCGCCAGCACTCCGCCCGCGGTGGTCACCGGTGTTAGCCAATGAGCTGCTTCCTTTTCATTTACGGCCCTTCACTCCCTCTGCTTTCTCCCCCTACACATTGTGCCTCCTCCGGTCATCTGCTATCACCTCTCATGTGGCTTTATGACAAATCTCCATGCCATTGTGAAACGAGTACGCAACTATCTTTGCTGTGATACAATGTATTGCTGTGCTTAATCCTTTGCTATTGTGGACCTATGTAACTATGATGTGCAATTTTTTCTAATGAAGGTTTTCGAAAAATCAAAAAAAAAGAAGTTTAGAATCTAATGCGTGACAGCAAACCCATTGACATGCTCTTCCAACCTCACCTGCATGTCTCCAACAAATCACACGTCTGATTGCCTCAAGTCCACACCGGTGGTAGCAGTGTGCACTGCAAATATTAAGTAGTGATACATTAAGACTGACATATTCGGCAAGTGATGCATATTCAGTCAATAGGATTAAGGAAAAATCTAATGCCTAAGCACGATTCCCATATGTGTGTTGTGCCATTGACTGCACATCTGTGCCATGAGTATACCACATTGTATACCTATCAATGTGATAGAGGAGGACCAGGTGAGAGTCGCTCACGATCCCGGGGACTGAATTGGGCCCCCTATTAGTATCCTTATTTTACTTGTTGCTTGCTTGTCCTACTCCCTCGCCAGCTTTCATCTTTTTGTTGCTTCTTTTTTTTTCCTGGCCCTGAGAAGATTAAGCGATTTGCCCAGAATCAAAAGATGTTGAGCCGATGCGGGGGACTCGCACCGTTTTATGGTAACATCTGCTCACTTGGCTCCTCTGCTGTAATGTAATGTAATGTAAAGGGCTCTTGTATAGTGCTCTGTTACTTCAAAGAGTGTCCTGGTGCTATGTCCCTTCTGAGGTTGGCTGACTAGAAGACCCAAAGCATTACTCCTGATTGAAGAGCCACATTTTCAGTTTCTTAGGAAACTTGACAGTGGCTGAAATGGCCCGGAACTGCAGGGGTAATGTATTCCTTGCTGATGGTCTAAAAAGGAAAATAACCTCCTTCCAGCTCTGGAGCACTGGATCTGAGGGCTCTTGGCCAAAAAAATGTTGGTTGAACGAAGTCATCTAGATGGAGCAAAGGGAATACTCCTTGCGCAGAGATACACTGCCGCAGGCTGATGGAGGGCCTTCTGAGCAAGTACCAGGGTTTTGAAAGGAATCCTCTTCTTAATAGGGAGCCAGTGGAATGCCCTCAAATGAGAAGACTTGTGTGTTCTCAGTGGCAGGCCCAACAGGGTACAGGCTGCTGCGTTTTGGACCACCTGCAACTTATTGATGAAGTAGTCTGAAAGACTCAGGTACCCTGCATTGCTGTAGTCAAGCCTTGTTGTTATTAGGGAGAGGTGTGGCGCAGTGCTGACTCTGGAGCACAAGGTTCACGGTTCAATTCCTGGCGCCGATAGCAGCTCAGCTCAGCATCATGTGACCTTGGGCCATAGCTCGCTGAATCTCCGCAACTACCCCCAACGACTTGAAATGTTCACGCTTTACAAATAGGAATTATTATTACTACCTGTGTGCTCACTGTGCTCTGCTTGTAGTTCTTGCTCCAATATCTCTAGACCTGGCTGGCTTTTGAATAGTAACGCCCCCATTCCATGTCTCTCTGTGCGTTTCAGGTCTAACCCACATCGTGCAATTTGGAAGGACCTTTGTCCCAGGCGTACTTTTCTTTGCGCACATCAGAGGACTGTGCAATACTCAAACTACATGCCTAATTATCTATCCGTAGGTATGTTTGCATGTAGTCTTTCTGTATCTGTCCATGTATCTGTCTGCCTGTAGTCGTTTGCATTATGTACATGTCTATCTATCTGTCTTGATGTGGCTTCCTGCTGGTCAGCTTCCCATCAAGCCATTATGCAGCTTCCCATCAAGCCATTATACTAATACCTTACAACAACAATTGGCAAAGCCAATAGGTCTCACCCATGTGAGCTATTAAGTTATAGTGCTTTTTTTTTAAATTGCGAGGCACAGGTCATGTACAGCCTCAGTGTTGCACACACTCCCTCCGAGATTCCGCGCCGCCCTTGCACCAGCAATTTTAATCCTAATGAAAACTTTCAGCCATGGCGCATTTCAGTCACGCTGTTGTGTAGGCGAAACCTATTGGCTATTGCCATTGCTTGTTGGAAATGCATCCCAATTGGAATGTTCTGGCTCCATTCAATTCCTACGGTGTCAGTCACTAAATTGCTTCCTTTTTACTTTATCTTGAGGTCACGGAATAAGGAGATTTTTTTTCACATCTGTCTACTTAGTCGCTATGTCAACTCTTTCGGATGTTATTTTCTATTGCTTGCATAATGCTCTTGTTAGGTCTTTGCTGCTCCACTGAGGTCCAGTACATTCACGCCCTTCCATTTAAGGAAATAGGAGTTATCTACCTGCATGTGGGTGCCATTGATTGATTTTCTTGCCGAAAAAGCCATGCAATGTAAAATCCATTTAATTTCAGCAATAACTTTACTATTCAATGACCTATTCAATCAATCAAATCTATACAATTGTCAATCACCCCTTTGTCTTTTGTGAGTGTGTGTTGTAATATTGGGTGTTCCCTTGCCCATTTTTATTTCTATACTGTACTAATTCTTCACTACACAACATATAAATATATATACAGCAGTCATCATAATTTGGGTTTTAAATAATGATTAGAAAATATTCTTTAGGACTAATACTGGTTCTAGCAATGCAATAACAGCACAAATATTTGTACTCTTGGTTCAGGTTTAAAAAGTGATCAAATTTAGTTATATGTTAATATAAATGTTCATAAACTCATGGTCATTCATCTACAAATCAACTAAATGATGTTATGTAGTCCGAAATATTTTGGGGGTTATTCGGTATAATATATACCAATCACAATATTTTTTGGAGACACCTTGGTTTCTTAATCACTTTCATTCTGTGATCTCCTCAATGTAGTGTCTCAGTTGATTCAGAAACATTGATTCTTTATAGAGATGAATAACTTTCATTGCTTATTTCATGATTCACTACTTTATAAGCAACATTTGGAAACCTGTTTTCCATTTTTTTCTACAGCATGATCAGGTACCTTCATGACCCCTGTACCAAAATAATAAAAAATGCAGCATACCCTTCAAACGTAGCACCTGGAAACAAAACATATGAGGCAGGATAAATTTGAAGGTAATGAAGCAGCGCGGCGCTGCCATAAAGTTTGCAGTGCTGCGTCATTTGAAATAACACAGGGATGTGCTGTATTCACAAGAATATGGCTCACCCCTATGTTCTCCCTTGCTCTGGCTCAGAAAATAGCTTCCAAAAAAGACACCCTTGCACCATAGAGCAAAGGAGCCTGCTTTTCTGGGATGATTTCCTGCAACACAGGCACCCTTGCACCGTGCAAGAGTGTCTGTGTTGCAGGGAATGATTGTTTGTGTGCAGGAAGCGACACCTTCCTGCACCTAAACAATCTGTAAAGGCGATTTGCTCTTTCTATTTGTGCTGAAGAATGCAGCACACATAGAAATAGCAAAAACGAGGAGAAATAAAAGTATTTCTCCTTGTTGCATCAATCTAACGCCTGCTTTTGCATGCCGTTAATTTTTGGCGCCGCCTCAGATTTCCGCATCCTTGTAAATCTGGGGAAGCATCAAAAAGCAATGGGTGCTGCGTTGGATTGTCCATAGCAACACCCACTGCACGCCCCTTTTACACACATACATGTGTGAAAGGGTACCATATTTATAAAGCGGCATTAAGCCATGAAAAGTGGCTTATTGCCACTTTGTAAATATTGTGTAGAGTATTGAGCCACTGTAACTTCGAAGAAAGTGAAGTTCCGGTGGCCAAATCCCCTTGTAAATATGCTCCTTTTGCAGTTCGGAGAACAACCTAGGAGCTTATTTACAAGCCCCTTGCGACACGGGTGCATCGCTTTTAATACGAGAAAAAGTGACGTAGAGGCAGCGCTAGGGGATTTTAAATAAACCCCCAAGTTTTCAAGGCTTTTCTGACCTTTAACACGGATGGTAGATGGCTGTTCTCCAGTGGACTAGTTCCATAGATATGCACATGGGCATGGAAAGATCTCTTGCCCTACTTTCAATATGTAGTGCAGGCAACCCTAAAAGTAGCCTTTTAGGTTGACTTGAAAATCTGTGCGAAGGTGTATTTCTTGACTTTTTAATTAGAAAAGTTAGTTCAGTTTCATGGTAAATTTTGTTTATCATGCAGGCAAATATAAAGTGAATATTCTTCTTTACTGGAAGACGGTGCAACTGACATAGATGATCAGAGACAGGATCACAGTTTTAAAGGTTGCTGACTCCTCTACTAATTAGTTTTGCACATTTTTTAGACCTGTGATAATCGTTGTGGGGAGGCCACAATAGACTGTATTGCCGTTTTCCAAGCAGGATTGAACAAAGGTATTGGCCACCCTTACCCTGTGACTAAAAGATTAAAAAAAGGATAAATGTTCTTGAGAGTGCTTCAGGAACAAATTGTTTTCAGGGTAATGGAGAGAACTGTGCAGTGGCGGCTACTAGCATTGCCTAGTGGTAGGGCAGGTAGGGGGTGGGAAGTACAATCAAAACTAAACAATTTATTAAAAAGAATTAAAATTACACATAACTGCTGCTCTGATGGCCGCCGCCTTGCTCCTCACTCCCAATCCTCGACTCCGGCTGCACACTACGCAGACTCCCTGATGCCAATCACGGTGCTTCTAGTATTAGAGTAGTATTCCTAGCATGAGAGAAGTTCTGAGATTGGTCTGAGCAGGCATTGTTTGCCACGCAGACTTTGCCCGGGAGCCTGTGGTGTTTCTCCAACCCAGCTGTGCTACACAGCTGGGTAAGAAAAACGGCCTAAAATGGCCAGCCAAACAGACATGCACACTTAAAAGTGCCCACCACTCCTCCCCCTGCCATGCCTCCCGAACATCATTGCCTGCCCCAGCCCTGCTAAAGACTCACCTTGTTAGCTATTAGGAAAGCAAAAATAAAATGATGATAAAATGCTTTTATTATCATTTTATTTTTCCTCTTTTAGCAGGTGGCGATGCTCCTTCGCCATTAAGGAGGAACCGCCCCTGGAACTGTAGCAGGATTCTTAGTGTCATTCTACAAACAGATTATAAACAGAGTATCATCAGCATAAAAATGCATAATGGCAATGACTTACTCAAGTAATGTAGCCAGGAGTTGGACATGAATGGTAAAATATCAGGAGAGAAAGAACTGAACCTGAGGGATGCCCAAACATAGCCGGGTGGCCTTGGAAGTGAAAGTGCATAATGTCAACGTATTGGATTCTTTGGCATAAAAATGACTTTATCCATTGAAATACTGTTCATTGTAACAGAAACATGTCGTGGACTATGTTGAATGTGGCAGATAAGTTTAGGAATATCACTACTCCTGAATTTCCTCTAACCACCAGCATTCTTATGTCATCCACAGCAGATGTAAACACCAATTCAGTCCAGAAGCCTAACTTGAAACCTGCAAGTACGGCACAGAAAAAGCCATTAACCACTACCAAGGCTTGTTGTTTGGAAGTGACTACTTTCTCTAGGATTTTATATAAATAAGGTAATAGAGGAATAGGTCGAAAGTTGTCTGGGTCCCCTGGCTCAAAGGAGAGATTTTTATCATAGTTATAATACTGTTCTTTTTAGACTCTAAAAGAACTTTTCTTGAATCAAGTGAAGCATTAATTATATCTATTGCTAGAAGAGTAATGTTGTTGCTCGACTTTCTCAACTGAGCAACAGGGCAAGCACCCAAGGAGAGCCAGAAGGTTTACTGGACTTCAACATCCTCTGGCAATCCTCTTCATTAATTAGGAAGAACATTCTAAAAATTGGTAGCACTTCTTTTAAATGGACTCCTAAAATCTTCTCTTTGCACAGGCCTATGAGAGTTGGATTTAAAATGTCTCTTACTTCCCGCCCTTATCATTAAAATAAACAGGGCAAAGCAAGTCAATAATGTCTGGAGATGTGATAATTCTGAAGCTAATAGGATAAGGGTTCTGAACTTGGTCAATAATTCCTGTGTAGAGTGTTTGATATTCAGCGTTTATGGGAGTAATACGTTCATTTAATTTAGCCCACAAGCCGGTTATATGGCCTCCTTTGTGTGACAATGTCAACGTAATCTTCACTGCTATAAATTTTCTGCCTTGCTTTTCCAATAATCTAGTTTGTCTTTCTTAATTCTTTTAGAGGGGCGATGTACCATTGCTGAGGCAACGGTGTTCAGTGTTTTGGCTAAAGTAGTATTGATTTTCAATAGCATTGCGTCCACATCAGTGGAAGGAATGGGAAATGTGCAGTGATTATAGTGCTTTTGATTATAGGGCTTGTGAAAGTATGTGTTAAAAGCCTCTTGAGTAACCTATTTCTAGTTGCGGTGAGTGATTTGTTGCTTGGAGGCTTTATAGTCTTTTTTTTAAAATCCATAATGTAGAACATGACTTGTAAGCCACCTGTCTGTTCTAGAGTACCCCTCCATTGAATTCATTTGGAGTTGATCAGAAATATATCAAATGCATGTCCCTCTGTATGAGCAAGCTTATTAGCTAACTTTTTAATTATAACGCACTGAATATATCAATAGTTTTAATACTGCTAGAATTCACCAGATTGGGGTGCTAGAGAGTCCGGATGTAAGATGGCTCTACTGTCAAGAATCCTGTGATCAACTGCCCAGCCTCACACCCTTCTCTGGAACATTTTTGCCTTCAGGGCCTAAATATTGATGTGACCAACCATAGCCCCCAACTACAATCCATCCACCGAATGAGAGACGATGATGTGGCTGCATCCTGCCACCCTTGAGGTCAACAGCCTGGGCCCCGCATGAGTCAATTGCTGGTGGGGAGGGCTTACGGTCGACCAGGCTTGACACGAAACCCTAACATAACCGCTGAAGATGCGCATTATCTGACTTCACAACAATCTACTTGTGGGACGCCGATTGGATGGCGGAGACATTGCCGTGGACATCCGCCCTTGGAGTCGCCAACCGTGGACTTGTGCATACTGTTGGTGAGAGGGGCCTGAGTTTGGCCGTCCTCACTGAGTAGCTCAGACCTGACAGGCGAAGAAGCACCTGAGCACATCCCCCTGGCAGTAAGTGTGCGGGACAGGATAACTGAGGGGGTGGAGAACTAAATCCCTGTGACAGCTGTAGGGCCCCACTGAGACGATGCCGCTGAAGACCTCGAGCTGAGAACCACAGCATGGACTGATGTGGATTGGACGTTTTGCAGGTAAATTAGAGGCCTAATAGCGGGCTTCAAGTGATCCACATTACACCTAGGACTGCATTAACCATGGTCTTAGACTCACAGTCATGGGCTGCTGGCCCGGGCGGCCTATGAGCTTTGGAATCTGTCCCTGAGGGGTGCACCACAGCAACCTGCACCCCTTCATTCAAGTAGCTCTAATATTGCATAGACCACGCGGCTGTGACTGGGCCTTCGCCCCATTGGTTGATGGGCTGATACGCGAGGGGTGGAGATATGAGTACAGACCCCTGGCACTTGGTCGATCGTGTCTGAGGCCTGCGGCTCCTAGACCATCTACACCCAACACCTGCCTAGCCCACCGTCCCCCTGGATAGGGATGGCCTGCTCGTGCCCCTTGGCCCTTTGGTGAGGCGGGTCCCTCCCCCATGATCCCTGGGTGCATTTCCTTGGCCTGGAGATAACTACTGAACTGTCTTTGATAACCATGTTCTGCTGGTGACTGGGACATCGGATTGTGGCCCCCGGCAGTGCTACAATGGGGTAGCAGGGCCAGCACTAGCCTTAGCTCCAATTTGACAACAAGAAACCCTCTAAAATGGTGAGTGATTGCTTTGGTCCCTCACAATCCAAGGCAATGCCCCTAATGATGATATCAAAACCGTGCTACTGGAGATGAAATGTAGCCTCGGTACCATAGATTCTAAAAAAGACTCCTTAACCATGAGAGTAGACCATATGAAAGAAAGAATCGATGAGCAGGATGGATGCCTTGGCCACTTGGAACACCAGAGGGCGAGGCCAAAGACGGGGCAGTTTCCCAAAACAAGCACCTACTCCGCATTGAAAAGTTTTTGAAGTAGTTAAAGCCAAAAGCGAAGATTTAGAGGCACAATCCTAGCGAAATAACATGCACATTAAAGGGCTTCATGAGTCCACAAGGGCATAACAGATGACTATATCAAGAAGATCTGAAGCTCCCTGTTTGGAGACTCGCACACGTCCATGTTTTCTGTGGAACATGCTCACCACTCGCTGGGCCTCTGGCCATCTCCTAGAGCACTTGCTCAACCTATCATTCCTGTCTTCCTGAATTATAGGGACTGGGATATTGTTCTGTGCCTGGCAAGGGATTGTGGTGAGAAACAATATTGGGGTAGTCACACCTCTATCTACCTGGATTTTACTCTAGCTGTCCATGCCTCACAGTGAGAATTTTTCCATGCCAAATGGATACTGCACAAGGTTGGCCTCAGATAAGCATCGATATATCCAGCCAGACTGAGAGTGCTTGTCAACGGCAAGTCTCACTTTTTCACGGATTCCAAAAAAGCTATGGACTTCCCCCACAGGCACGCCCATGCACCCTGTGATTAGAGCACTCCATTGGAAGATCACGCCTGCAGCAACCTTAGTGACAATGACTAGACTAGACTGCTATGCTGTGGTGATAGTGAATCATTGGCTGCCTAGCCCCCACAATTACTCTCTGGGGCTGACTGCCACCCTGTGCGGCCACAGATGTCTATGGCCCCTTGTGATGCAACATACTTTTGCATACTCCAAAGTTGATTCCCAAAGCCCTCACAAACTTCCATGGCCTGGGCTTTGATGAGACACTTAAATCTCCGTCTTCAGGTGAGAATGGATTTCCATCTGCCTATCCGGTCGCCTCAGGGATGATTCCCGATAAGGTTTTTCTGGTTTCTTCAAATATGGCCTTGGTGCCATTCTGTCGGGTTTTCACTTTTTTTGTTCTGGATAGGTAAATGGGTAGGATCTAATTCTCCAACAAGTTGAGGCGTTAGAGTGGGAAGGGGAGGACAATTTCTCTGGACCACCACACACTGGATGCACACTACCATGACATTGTCACTGGCCTGCACATGTTGGACACATGCCACTTGAAACACTTTTGTGAGAACAAGGGTAACCCCATAAATTTAGAGAACCTGGGGTAATGTGATGTGTTTTTATAAACAGTAGTTCACCTGGAAATACATTTCTTTAGTAGTTTCAGCAGCTGAGAAACATGAGTTTCTCTTAAAGGGGATCCTCATCAAAGTCATAAGCACCTGAATATTCCCGCCCATGCGCGGGACCCCGGAAACTTAATCATATATGTGCAAAACATATATGCATCTCTCTCTCTCTCTCTCTCTCTCTCTACATATATATATATATGCGGATGAGAATGAGCACGCACCGAGGCAGTAAGATGCGTGCTTACACCGGGAACCACAGCAATAAAGCGGGACAAGGTACTGGAGAAGGGGCACCAGAATTGTCAGGACATTTGTTACAAGGGGACAACGTACCTACTGAGGTCATAATGTGGTGTGGACTACGTCTCCCAAGAGGCTTTGCAGCCACGCCCAACCGGGCGGGAGGCGCTTAAGAGTAGAAGCACCTGTGAAACGCTTTCCCCCTGCACTTCCCTTAAGCCACTGAAGAAGAGAGCAACTCGAAACGCGTTTGGCTTGGATTTGGTATATATTTTGCCCATCAAAAGATCCTCTGTTGGCATGCTGTTCTTCAAATAAAGATCTGATGCACGTATTGTGTTCTCACCGGGCTCTTTCCCTCATTGGGACTGCAAATGTTGGATTTTAAACGGCCTACCCGGGTCGTGGGAGAGAGCCGACTGCTGCTTGTGAGCGGGTCCGCGGCGGCGTCATTTGATGTGGCCAAACAGCGGATGAGAATGAGCACGCACCGAGGCAGTAAGATGCGTGCTTACACCGGGAACCACAGCAATAAAGCGGGACAAGGTACTGGAGAAGGGGCACCAGAATTGTCAGGACATTTGTTACAAGGGGACAACGTACCTACTGAGGTCATAATGTGGTGTGGACTACGTCTCCCAAGAGGCTTTGCAGCCACGCCCAACCGGGCGGGAGGCGCTTAAGAGTAGAAGCACCTGTGAAACGCTTTCCCCCTGCACTTCCCTTAAGCCACTGAAGAAGAGAGCAACTCGAAACGCGTTTGGCTTGGATTTGGTATATATTTTGCCCATCAAAAGATCCTCTGTTGGCATGCTGTTCTTCAAATAAAGATCTGATGCACGTATTGTGTTCTCACCGGGCTCTTTCCCTCATTGGGACTGCAAATGTTGGATTTTAAACGGCCTACCCGGGTCGTGGGAGAGAGCCGACTGCTGCTTGTGAGCGGGTCCGCGGCGGCGTCATTTGATGTGGCCAAACAGCGGATGAGAATGAGCACGCACCGAGGCAGTAAGATGCGTGCTTACACCGGGAACCACAGCAATAAAGCGGGACAAGGTACTGGAGAAGGGGCACCAGAATTGTCAGGACATTTGTTACAAGGGGACAACGTACCTACTGAGGTCATAATGTGGTGTGGACTACGTCTCCCAAGAGGCTTTGCAGCCACGCCCAACCGGGCGGGAGGCGCTTAAGAGTAGAAGCACCTGTGAAACGCTTTCCCCCTGCACTTCCCTTAAGCCACTGAAGAAGAGAGCAACTCGAAACGCGTTTGGCTTGGATTTGGTATATATTTTGCCCATCAAAAGATCCTCTGTTGGCATGCTGTTCTTCAAATAAAGATCTGATGCACGTATTGTGTTCTCACCGGGCTCTTTCCCTCATTGGGACTGCAAATGTTGGATTTTAAACGGCCTACCCGGGTCGTGGGAGAGAGCCGACTGCTGCTTGTGAGCGGGTCCGCGGCGGCGTCATTTGATGTGGCCAAACAGCGGATGAGAATGAGCACGCACCGAGGCAGTAAGATGCGTGCTTACACCGGGAACCACAGCAATAAAGCGGGACAAGGTACTGGAGAAGGGGCACCAGAATTGTCAGGACATTTGTTACAAGGGGACAACGTACCTACTGAGGTCATAATGTGGTGTGGACTACGTCTCCCAAGAGGCTTTGCAGCCACGCCCAACCGGGCGGGAGGCGCTTAAGAGTAGAAGCACCTGTGAAACGCTTTCCCCCTGCACTTCCCTTAAGCCACTGAAGAAGAGAGCAACTCGAAACGCGTTTGGCTTGGATTTGGTATATATTTTGCCCATCAAAAGATCCTCTGTTGGCATGCTGTTCTTCAAATAAAGATCTGATGCACGTATTGTGTTCTCACCGGGCTCTTTCCCTCATTGGGACTGCAAATGTTGGATTTTAAACGGCCTACCCGGGTCGTGGGAGAGAGCCGACTGCTGCTTGTGAGCGGGTCCGCGGCGGCGTCATTTGATGTGGCCAAACAGCGGATGAGAATGAGCACGCACCGAGGCAGTAAGATGCGTGCTTACACCGGGAACCACAGCAATAAAGCGGGACAAGGTACTGGAGAAGGGGCACCAGAATTGTCAGGACATTTGTTACAAGGGGACAACGTACCTACTGAGGTCATAATGTGGTGTGGACTACGTCTCCCAAGAGGCTTTGCAGCCACGCCCAACCGGGCGGGAGGCGCTTAAGAGTAGAAGCACCTGTGAAACGCTTTCCCCCTGCACTTCCCTTAAGCCACTGAAGAAGAGAGCAACTCGAAACGCGTTTGGCTTGGATTTGGTATATATTTTGCCCATCAAAAGATCCTCTGTTGGCATGCTGTTCTTCAAATAAAGATCTGATGCACGTATTGTGTTCTCACCGGGCTCTTTCCCTCATTGGGACTGCAAATGTTGGATTTTAAACGGCCTACCCGGGTCGTGGGAGAGAGCCGACTGCTGCTTGTGAGCGGGTCCGCGGCGGCGTCATTTGATGTGGCCAAACAGCGGATGAGAATGAGCACGCACCGAGGCAGTAAGATGCGTGCTTACACCGGGAACCACAGCAATAAAGCGGGACAAGGTACTGGAGAAGGGGCACCAGAATTGTCAGGACATTTGTTACAAGGGGACAACGTACCTACTGAGGTCATAATGTGGTGTGGACTACGTCTCCCAAGAGGCTTTGCAGCCACGCCCAACCGGGCGGGAGGCGCTTAAGAGTAGAAGCACCTGTGAAACGCTTTCCCCCTGCACTTCCCTTAAGCCACTGAAGAAGAGAGCAACTCGAAACGCGTTTGGCTTGGATTTGGTATATATTTTGCCCATCAAAAGATCCTCTGTTGGCATGCTGTTCTTCAAATAAAGATCTGATGCACGTATTGTGTTCTCACCGGGCTCTTTCCCTCATTGGGACTGCAAATGTTGGATTTTAAACGGCCTACCCGGGTCGTGGGAGAGAGCCGACTGCTGCTTGTGAGCGGGTCCGCGGCGGCGTCATTTGATGTGGCCAAACAGCGGATGAGAATGAGCACGCACCGAGGCAGTAAGATGCGTGCTTACACCGGGAACCACAGCAATAAAGCGGGACAAGGTACTGGAGAAGGGGCACCAGAATTGTCAGGACATTTGTTACAAGGGGACAACGTACCTACTGAGGTCATAATGTGGTGTGGACTACGTCTCCCAAGAGGCTTTGCAGCCACGCCCAACCGGGCGGGAGGCGCTTAAGAGTAGAAGCACCTGTGAAACGCTTTCCCCCTGCACTTCCCTTAAGCCACTGAAGAAGAGAGCAACTCGAAACGCGTTTGGCTTGGATTTGGTATATATTTTGCCCATCAAAAGATCCTCTGTTGGCATGCTGTTCTTCAAATAAAGATCTGATGCACGTATTGTGTTCTCACCGGGCTCTTTCCCTCATTGGGACTGCAAATGTTGGATATATATATATATATATATATATATATATATATATATATATATATATATCCATATCCATCACAAGAGTTCCCCTCACAGAGAAGCCTGCACACTGGTTGGTTCCGCATAAACATTTTAATGGAAGCTGCCGCAGCGAAAGTTAAGGCACCTCACAGCGCAAGTAGAACAGCATAGCCTGACACGTTTCGTACATCGTACTTCCTAAGAGGCTTGCATGATGGGTAGTGAGTGCCCAACAGTCATACATTTATTAACAGGTTGTCCGTGCCAAGTGGGCGTGGCCTCTTCCCAAGGCGTTCTGGACTCTGTCGTTCATTTTACTCAAGTGAGCCTGTTGTTCATATCACCAACATATACCAATTCATTAAATCCTTGTGGGTTGCTGTGACAGGTTCAAAACATAACGCTGTCCAATTTAAGCGCTTCCAAAGTCTGCACCAGTCCCGAAAATGGCGTACGCTGGTTGGCATCGCCTCAGGTCCGCGCTGTGCGGCTGGGCTCCTCCACGGCTGGGTTAGCCGTCTTTAATCCATCACAAGAGTTACCCTCACAGAGAAGCCTGCACACTGGTTGGTTCCGCATAAACATTTTAATGGGGAAGGTACGAATGACATGGATGACAACATATCGACTCAGGAAGAACTAAGATCTGCTGAAATTCCACAGACGGGGGCAGGATCAAGCCCATTCAAACCATCATCTACATTTATGCCCATCATGCCTAAAGATGCAATAGATTCATTTCATGATGTGGTAATATCAGATTTGAAGAAATTACACCACCAGATCAAACATCGTGGCAGGATTAAACATGATAAGGAAAAACAATACTGGGACTTTGTATCTAGATTAAAAAACGACTATCGCAATATAGTGTGCAGCTCCGACAAGGGCGGCAATATTGTTATATGGCCACAGGAACAATATATTGCTGAAGCCACTAAACAGCTATCAGATTCATCATGTTATACAAAAGCTGATGTTAAAATGTACGACAAAGCAAGGGACAAATTGAGAAAACTTCTCCTTCAGTATAAAAGGGAGGGTTTAATCTCCATTCAAGAATTCAAATTCCTGCATGTCGAATTACCCTGTATGGCACGTTTTTATCTAATACCCAAAGTCCACAAGGAAGTAACACCCGTACCGGGAAGACCAATTATATCAGCTATAGACAGTATGGGTGAACACCTTGCTCAGTATATTGACTATTTCCTGCAACCTTTGGTGGTGAAATTACCTACATATATTAAAGATACGGGACATTTTTTGAATAAAATCCACAATACCACCTGGACAGACAACTCACTGCTAATTACGCTAGACATTGAG
Organism: Lissotriton helveticus; assembly: GCF_964261635.1. Taxonomy (NCBI): domain Eukaryota; kingdom Metazoa; phylum Chordata; class Amphibia; order Caudata; family Salamandridae; genus Lissotriton; species Lissotriton helveticus. The sequence goes on along the minus strand of NC_136061.1, from coordinate 379,173,206 downwards.
GCTCTGTATACGAGCATTGAACATCAAAAAGGTTTGAAGGCCATGGAGTTCTTTTTAGGGACAAGGCCGGTTGATTGTTACAACCACAGTAAAATGCTCATCTCATTGACAGCATGGAGTCTCAACCACAATTTCTTTATGTTTGGCAAGGAAATATACCTGCAGCGGAGAGGGGTGGCGATGGGGGCCTGCTTCTCCCCGAGCTACGCATGTTTGCATGTGGGGTTTTGGGAGAGGCAGGTCCTTATGGGAACACTTCAAGAGATTTTTAAAGAACATGTCCAGATGTGGGTAAGATTCATAGATAATGTTTTTTTAATTTGGAGGGGAGATGTTTCCAGTGCACTTGCGTTTATTGATGAACTAAATAACAATGATTATAATTTGAAATTCACTCATCATATCAGTGAACAATCAGTTGATTTTCTAGATGTAAGGGTATATCACAAATCTGGCAAAATTGCAACTACCCTTCATAGAAAGACTACTGCTGGCAATGCAACTCTGCATGCCAGCAGTTCTCATCCGCAGCACACAATAGAAAACATCCCCTATGGAGAACTGCTCCGTTTAAAAAGAATTTGCAGCAGTGAGGATGAATTGGAGAGATGCACTAATGAAGCACTTAGCAGATTCAGGAGGAGAGGGTATCATGCTGACACTTTAAAGAGGGCAGTTCAAAAGGTTAATGAAAAATCTAGGGAATGCCTTCTACAGCAGAACAGTGTTAATACAACCACCGAAACAAGTTCTGAAGAGTCTGGATTAAGATTCATCACACCGTATAGTTGCCAGAACAGGAAAATTAGATCAATCCTTACCAAAAGCTGGCCGATCCTACAAACAGACAATGTGATAGCATCTGACCTCCCTGATAACCCTAGAATCACTTTCAGGAGAGGGCCGACCCTCCGCAATCATGTTACCAATGCGTTCCCCGAAATCCTCAAACCGAAAACTTGGTTCCCGCAACATCAGGGCTTTTTTAAATGCTCTAGTTGTCGGGCGTGTAGGTTTGGTGTAAACACCAGCACCTACATGACTCCTTTCAGTCCCACGCCTGTCAAAATCAAAGGCAAATACGATTGCAGAACGGAGTTTGCTGTGTATGTCCTGACGTGTACTTGCGGCCTGAGGTACGTTGGGAGTACTCGGCTTGCGGTGCACGTCAGGATTTTACAGCATCTCCGAGCAATTGTAAACAACGACAATGCCTACCCGGTGGCGAGACATTTTAAAAGTGTCCACAATAATAATTTGGAAAGTCTCAGCTACTATGTTCTTACCTCTGTGCCTCGTCCTCGTAGAGGGGGAGACAGAGACAAGTTACTTCGCCAACTGGAATCCAGAATGATATTAGAGCTAGATACCAAGGTCCCGAACGGGTTGAATACCACTGAGGACCTATATCATTTCCTATAAAGTCACTTCACTATGTATATATTAGCCTTAACGTGACATCTGGTATTAGTAGGCACTATATATATCCTTTTGCCTGAAAGCTTATCAGTGGAGTCCGCCTCCCCTCTTAGGTCACCATATTGATTTACCAAACAAAATTAATTACACCCCCTTTTCTGTTTTTTAGTAAGTTGACTTACTTTTCCTTCACTTCGCCCCATGTATATATTTCACGTTTGAACTTTGAATTAAATTTACCATTACTATATGTTGGAGTATGATGTATGCACAACAATTATATTCAAAGTGAAACAATATTCAATGATTTAGTTTATTCATGTTTATTATTGTATGATGTTATTCACTAGATGTTGGGCACACAATCCCATTATTTTTGTTGGGGTAGATATACTATTAGACGTAGGAGAGCTGTTTGGGAAAATAGGGGCTGCCATCATTATTTTGATGTCCCCGAAGCAAGCATATTCAGGTGGGGTTGCCATCACTATATAATGATGTCCCCACCTATACACAAACAGGGCAGGAATTGTTTGATTTTAATGTATATTTTTGTATATATTTGTACAGTATTCATTGAGTATCAAGATATCATCCCTGAACATAGTATCTCCAACACAAATGTACATATGAGATATGGTCGTTTGTATATGGAGTAAATAGACGACAATTGTATGTACATATATGAGTGACATTTATTTTTATGGGTATATATTTATTCCCACATAGATATTAATTAATAATTGTGTTAACATATTGAGTTAAAGTTTGGTTAGTATGTGACGTAATAATGGTATTGTCCTTATTCAATCTATTCCTTTACTGTCGGTATACATAAATGATAGAATTTTTCACTGTTTGTGCCCTTGAAAACCTTTAGAAATACGTGACATTTAGCATTTATGCGGCCAGAATTTGTGTCACTATTATATTTTGAATTTATTCAGATATTATTTTCTTTTTGTGTCAGGCAATGTTAAGTCACGTTAACATTATGTGTCTTTGTTTCCCCCTTTTCCCGAACATTTGCCAAAATATATGTAATAATAGTATGTCTTCCATGGTTATAGGTGTCACATGGTATGCACACGCAGTTTAAAAGTTCAGGTGTGAGGGGTTTTTAAATTGACTGTGATCAAGGGCACCCCGCCCGAAACGCGTCAGTTTTCTTTCTCTGTTAAGCGTTGCTTAATAAAAACCTTTGCCTGGATACTGGATTCGTGGAGTTGTCTGCTTTCCTGGAGACCCGGGACGGCAGTTTGCTTCTTCTTGTTTTCGAGATATATATATATATATATATATGTATATGTGTGTGTATATATATATATATATATATAATAAAACGTAAATGCAGCCTTCCATACACTAAGAGCTGAATAATGCTATAAGGACTTCCCTTGTACATCACAAACAATACATTAAAAACAGGGAAAAAGAAAACAGCAAAGTATGTTTGAACACTGTTTTAATGTTTAGCACTTAGCATAAGCCCGCAAAGAGTACTGAAAGCATTGACAGCTCACAGGCTGCATTGTAGAAAAATATTATACAAAAGCTGAAAAGCTAACCAATAGCAACATAGAAATAAACTGGCACCGTGCCTTTAAGGCAACCATGACCCCTAGCGTCCCATCATGCCTCAGGGGTGATAGTTAGGTCAGTTGTTCTTTCCGGCTCCTTCAGTCAGGACACTGGTTACAAAGCTCTGTTTTTTCTGACTTTTTGTCAGAAATTATCTCCAGTTTTAAAAAAAATGTCTTCTTACTTTGACATCTTCCAGCTTTAGAAGTAAGGTGCTGTCTTTTTTTGACAGAATTTGGCATTTTTTCACCTCAGAAATGCCATTTCTTTTTGACTCTTGCCCTTCTTGTGGCAAAAAGAAGGCCAGATCATACTCTCACTCAGTCTGTATTTTTTGTCTTCCTAAAGATCATGTCCCCAAGACTTGCCAACACTGCCAGTCTTTGTCTAAGAGAACATTAAAAGACAGAGAAAGAATTTGTCTCTATGGGCTGGCTGAAAGAGATAAAACATCTTCCAGAGGCAGGTCTCCGGTGAAAAAGAGTTCTAAGAGGGCCAGATCTTCCAGAAGTAAGATCCCACTCTGCTTTCCTTCAGCGTCGGGCTCGGCGCGGAAGAAACTTACCCCGGCAGGACATGCATCGACGAGAGGACCATCGACTGGGGGCTCGCCGTCAAAAGAACACCGGTCGTCGAGACATTTGGGAGCGTCACATCCTTCGCCGGCGTCAACCCGGCGACGATCGGCGTTGAAGTATCGTGATCCTCCGCCGTTGTCAACCCGGCGACGATCGGCGTACAGAACTACAAGCCCTGCGCCGTCAACAACCCGGCGATGATCCGCGTCGAGGAGCAGGAGCCCTCCGCTGTCGTCAACAAGGCAACAATCGGCATCGAGAAACAGAAGTCCTCTGCCGTCGTCAACCCGGCAATGATCTGCGTCGAGGAACAGAAGCCCTCCGACGTCGTCAACCTAACAATGATCGGCATCGAGGAGTGGAAGCTCTCCGACGTCGTCAGCTTGACGACGATCGGCGTCGAAGAACAGAGAAACTACGTCACTGCCTTTGAATCAACCGACGTCGAGACCAGGCCCTCTGTCGAGAAGGCGATCTCTTTCAACGTCGATAGGAGCTCCGTTGGAGCAGAGAATACCCTCGACGTCAAGGCCTTAATCGATGAGGTCTGGAGAAGGCTCTGTGGGGTTGGTGACGGAGTCAGCATCGAGGCACTCATCTCATCACTCCTCAAGGAGCCACTCAACGGAGCACTCATCCTCAACGTCACCAGAGCGACAATCCGACAGATCGCAGCAAAGGTCTCCTTCACAGTGTAGGGGTGACTCCCCTTCTATACAGTTATCGCCGAGATGACTCCTTACGGTCCATCACTGGAAGAAAAACCCCACTGGACCTGTGAGGCGAGAAGAGGAGTATTCCAGTCCGCTTCACAGATCTCCTCTGCAGTGATTGGTGCAAGAGGTGGATAAGTCTACATCTGCCAGACATAGAGACCGCGCAGGCAGAACTCAGGAACGCAGACCTGCTGATTCTCAATGCAAGAGGAGAAGATCCCCTACATGGTCGTCCTCCTCCACTCGTTTATCTAAGAGAGACTATTCTCCCACTCTGTCGGATAGCCCTCAATCAAGGGTATCTCCAATTGACGACATAAATACCTAACATGACGTTCTTCAAAGGAGAGCACAGAAGCTGCATATTGAAACGTCGGCTCCTCAGGTTGATACAACAGTTATTTTCGAGACACTCCATCAAACATCAGCTTCTCGATCTTTGCTTCCCCTGGTTCCTGGGCTTTTGGAACCTGTGATGGACATTTTTCTTACTCCATGTACGATTAAGGCTACGCCAGCCAGAATCCAAAAGAAATACAAACCGCCAGGACAGGACCCTCCTTTCTTGAAGTCAGATCCGCCAGCGGACTCTGTAATTAAAGCGGCAGCAAGAAAAACGCATGCAGTAACCGCATCTTCCTCAGTCCCACCGGACAAGGAAAGTAGAGCCCAAGTCTCCTGGGGAAGGAAGGAATGCAGATCTGCAGCGTCTTCGTTGAAGGTCTCGAGCGCTGCAGCCTTATTAGGCCGCTTTGACAGGGCCTTATGAGAATCCCTGGACCGTTTCAGAGAAAAGCTCCCAAAAGAGGACCAAGGAGACTTTGAAGAAATAATCAAAGAAGGATCTCTGGTAGCCACCCAGGTGATCAGCACAGCGGCAGATGGTGCTACTCTGTCGGCGCATTCCTATGCAAATGGGATTTGCGCGAGAAGATCTGCTTAGTTGAGATTAACGCGATACAAAAGGGGATGATGGACGGAGCGTTTGAACAAATCAAACACTCACCCCCAGTCAACTGATCTGGGTTTAATCCATCACCATTCTTTAGTTCACTCAGCCACCCCAGTTCAGACACGGCTATATGCAAATCAGTCTGACCCTGTGCCTCATGGGAACAGTACAGCCCGAACTGCCAAGCCATGTCTTCCCTGGACCGGAAACAAGCATCCTGGGACCGGTTTCGGATTCATAATCCTCATCAGCCAGGCTATCTTGAATCCAGTGGCCAAGTGAACAAGGGACTCGCGTCTGAGCATACCCTGCCACACTTAGGGCGAACAAAGCGATACAAAAGGGGATGATGGACGGAGCGTTTGAACAAATCAAACACTCACCCCCAGTCAACTGATCTGGGTTTAATCCGTCCATCACCACCCCCCTTTTGTACCGTAGTTGAGATTAACAGCACTAAAACCGGATGCCCAACAACTGATCCTTAATCTACCATTCTCTGGCTCCTCTCTGTTTGGTACCCACACTGATGAGAAGATGGCAAGAATGAAAGCCGAGTTAGACACTCTCAAAGCTGTGGGCTAAGAAAAGAAAAAGGAATTCAAGCGACGATATAGGCCCTACCAGCGCAAAAACTACCAACAGAGGGTTCAAACCCCTCAGTGGTCGCAAAACAAGAACCAAAACAAGTCGCAGTACCAAGGCCGAAAATCATCCAGAGGCAGAGGAGGTCATCAACAGCAATCCTCCAGCATGGCCAAATCTGCAGGGAAGCAATGAGTACGAGCTTCCTCTAGCACCGTTGCCCACTCCAGTGGGAGGAAGTGTCTCAAACCATCTAAGAGAGTGGTGCAGCATAACAAAAGATCAGTGGGTGCTCTATATACTGCGTAAGGGATACACACGATGTTTTCCTGTACCTCCAAAGGTCATTCCTCCAAAAAGAACACGTCCTCACCAGCTAAAGTTGCTTCGTCAGGAAGTGTCAACCCTTCTGCGAAAAAAGGCCATAGAAGAGGTCCCTCCTACTCAGCGAGCGAAGGGAGTATATTCCAGGTACTTCCTTGTGCCAAAAAAAGATCAAGAGCACAAATTCAGGCCTATCCTGGACCTTCGATCTCCGAACAAAGTCATCTTGAAGGAGTAGTTTCGCATGTTGGCGTTTCATCAAATATATCCATATCTACAAAAAGGAGATTGGATGTGTTCGATGGATCTCCAAGATGCGTACTTCCACATACCCATCGTTCCACGTCATTGCAAGTACCTGCGATTCTTGGTCTGCAACAAACATTACCAATTCATGGTCCTACCCTTTGGTCTATAATCCGCACCTCGAGTCTTTACTAAATTCATAGCAGTGGTGGTGGCAGCTTTGCATCGAAAGGGTCTGTTTGTTTACCCGTATTTGGACGATTGGCTCTTGAAGGGACAATCCCCTCGGGTGGTAAGCAACAATTTTCAAATTTGTTCGAATCTACTCCACCGGTTGGGCCTTCATATGAACATAGAGAAATCGGTTCACCGGCCCACTCAGACGATCCATTATTTGGGTGCCACTCTGAACTCAAACATAGGAAAAGCGTTTCCTTCGGAAGAGAGACTTTTATCGATGAGGCAGAAATGCAATACTCTCCTTCATACAGTTCAGCCAACGGTCCGGCAGGTAGCATCTCTACTGGGGTCAATTGCTTCTTGCATCTTCCTCATTCCCAACTCCAGACTGAGAATGAGACCTTTACAACAGGATCTGGAGGACAAATGGGATCAATCATCAGGTCACTGGGAAGACCGAATTTTGCTCTCCTAAACAGCAAAGTCTTCCATTCTTTGGTGGACTCGACCGAAGAACCTCTTGGTGGAAGTCCCCTTCCATCAACCAGTTTTAGAGAAGTCCTTGATCACGGATGCATCCCTGCAAGGATGGAGGGCGCACATGGGTTGCCTGCAAATGCAAGGCCGGTGGTCATGCAAGGAACAGTCCTACCATATAAACATGTTGGAGCTGCGAGCAGTCCATCTAGCTCTAAAAGCTTTTCAGCCAACGATAAAGTCCAACTCGATTCTGATACAAACAGACAACACGACCACCATGTATTACCTCAACAAGCAGGGTGGTACGCGCTCTCGCCCACTCTCCCTGGAAGCCCAAGGGATTTGGCACTGGCTTCTAGCCCAAGACCTCTCCATCACAGCAGTACACCTTCCAGGAGAGCAAAACGTGCGAGCAGACGCACTCAGTCAGCACTTCAAAGATCAGCCAGACTAGGTGCTCAATGACGAAGTGGTGGCAGACATTTTTCATCAGTGGGGTCAGCCGTCAATAGACTTGTGTGCAGACGACCTCAACAAAAAATGCCACGCCTTCGCGTCCAGGTTTTACCGACCAGGGACGAGAGGGAATGCTCTTTTGATGGACTGGTCCGGAGCATTTTCTTACGCCTTTCCTCCCCTACCTCTCATCCCGAAGGTGATGTTCAAGCTCATCCGATCCAACATGACGATGATCTTGATAGCGCCAGACTGGCCTCGCCAGTGGTGGTATCCAGACCTATTACAGCTTTCGATACGCCCCCACAAGAGGCTGCCGTGCATATCAGACCTTCTGACCAAGATGGACGGGAAGTTCCTTCACCCCAGCCTTCCCTCACTGAACTTGGCAGCATGGCTCCTAAGGTCCTGCAATACGGACACCTGAATGTACCTCAGGATTGCATGAATATCTTGAAAGAAGCAATGAGGCCATCCACGAGAGCATCTTATGATTTTAGCACCTTCCGTGCTCATAACAAGCTCAACTCGTCATGAGGCACGGTGGCGCTGAGCTCATCATGACCCGCGCGGCGCTCACACATGGGGATAATTACCCTGCTGTGCTGAGCGTTCCACGAAAACGAGTGTGGTCATGACGAGCTCAGCGCCACCATACAGCGTGACGAGCCGAGCTCGTCACAAGCACCGTGGCGCTGCTCGTGCCCCTCCTCCCCCCAGCGCCATGGGGGAATTAGCCCCGCAGCAAAGGGGTTAGGTGGAAACGATTCTATTTGTGGTGTGCACGGAACCATTTTAATCCTACAATTGGGCAGGAAGATGTCATTCTTCCTTATCTCCTTTACTTGACCAAAACAGGTTTGAAGTACTCATCGATCAGGGTGCACTTGGCGGCCATTATGGCCTACAGAAGGTCCCCCAACCAACCTTCCTTTTTTCAACTGCAGGTGGTCAAGGATTTCCTACAGGGTTTGAAGAAGGTGTATCCCCCTTTTCGATGGCCTTCTCCTCCTTGGGAGTTAAATCTAGTTCTTTCCACATTAATGGGCCTCCACTTCGAGCCCATACATAAAGCCACGCTGCAGCACCTAACATGGAAGGCTGTTTTTCTAGTGGCAATAACATCAGCGCACAGGGTAAGTGAGATCCAAGCACTCTGTTCCAAGGAACCATATACTGTGTTTCATCACAACAGGGTGGTGTTGAGAACACACCCTTCTTTTCTACCAAAGGTTGTGTCTGATTTTCATGTTAACCAGACGATTTCTCTCCCTTTCTTTCCCAATCCTGCTACTCCAGCAGAAAGGTCACTCCACTCCTTAGACCTTAAGATGGTGCTCAAATTCTTTTAAAAAAAAAAAAATTATTAAGCATTTTTCCCCTTTTTTACATGTACAGGGCACAGCAGATAAACAAAAGTGAATAAACAAGATATTAATATTACCATCAACATATTTTGCAAAAATTCTTACACTATATTACATTTGTAACAACGTTGGAAGGAATTCCCCTTTTCCACCGCTTAATAGGTTCCCAAATTTGCTCGCCTAGTTTTCTTCCCTTTTTCCCCTTTCTTGCATAAATTGCAATCTCTAGATTATATATCAAGAGTAATTTAGCTAGCCATTGGTGATATGTCGGAGGTAAAGGTTCAAGCCACGCTGAGGCAATGCATAGCCTCAAAACTGCCATGGCAACAAAGATAAAATATCCACCTTTCATCTGTCTATCATTATTATTGACCCCTAGAAGAATTATAGAAGGAGTCAAAGTGATCCCTATTCCTAATGATCTGTGAAGAAACACCTATAAGTCTTTTCGTATTGACTGCAAGTGAGTGCATGTTACAAAGATATGTACTAAATCAACCTCCGTGCTTCCACATCTAGGGCAGTTAATTCCAGATGTCCCTCCCCATTGTGCGATTCTCGCAGGCGTATAATATAGACGGAACAAGGTTTTATAATGTTGTGCCTGGAGAGGTGCTGAACACAGAATACTCTGTCCCATATCCAGTGAGAGGTAAAAGCACTCTTCCCCCACATCTAGCTTCGTTGCCCATTTATCCACACTCCTTTCCATATCATCCTGCTTAGATTCTAACATTGCAGAATAAAACCTCTTGATCGTGCAATCTAGGCCAGCTTGAATTATCTCCATAACTAAGTTTTTCCCAAACCCTGCCGGGCTTCCCCTTTTTGTAGCTATATAGCTTCTCACTTGCAAGTATTTAAAACATTGTCTTGATTCTAAACCATACTTTGTCTGCAGCTCCGAGAATTGTATCATTCCTTGTAAGCCCATGACATCACCGATCATCGTTATCCCCCGCCTCCCCCATTCTCTAAATACAGAGTCCGAAAAAACATCTTGGGGAAAAGTAGGGTTAGCATGCATTCTTGTGTATGCATTGTATTTCCCAAGACCAAAACTCTTTGTGAATGCTTTCTAGACACTATGTGCTGCAAGGATCGTCTTGAATCGTGTCCTTTTAAAATAACTCGAATCAGTGTATTTTAAAAATAAATTCTCCGCCTCTGCCCCCATAACCAAGCCATATATTGCTAGGGTGCCAAACTCATCCTGTCCCTCCGCTTCAGCTCCCCCCAGTAAACCTACCATGTACTGGGGTGCGGCCGCCCAGTAATAAAGTTTTAAATCTGGTAGCGCCCACCCTCCCCTCGCTCTAGGGAGAGCCATAAATCTCAGAGCTCTCCTGGTCTTGCCCCTAGCCCAGATAAATCTGTTAATCATTTGCTCTAAGCTCTTAAACCATTTGGCTTCAGAAAATAATGGAATTGCTCTAAAGATATAGAGAAACTTGGGCAGGATCATCATCTTCATATTAGGCGGCCCACAATTGAGAGATGCAAATTCTGAAATCTATCTAAATCCTTCTTCTTTACTTTAGCCATTATTGGGGTTATGTTCTATTCAACTAAGGTGTCTAGTTCAGAAGTAATAATTATCCCCAAATATGCTCCTGCCTGAGCCACCCGCTGATCAGAACAATCTGCGTGTTGATTCTTTATAATCTGCGTCTTAGAGGTGTTCAACGCGTACCCTGAGACCTGGCCAAATCTCCGAGCCTCGATCTCAACCTGTTCTATAGCCTCCGTGGGGTTAGATGTTATTACTGCCACGTCATCGGCATATGCGAGAATCTTACAGTGCCCCATGCATGTGGTCAGCGGGCTGATCCTTTCACACATCTCAATTTTGCGGATCAATGGGTCCATGTACATTGCAAATAAGAGCGGGGAGCACGGGCACCCCTGCCTCGTACCACGCTTTATTTTGAGCGAGCAAGTTGAACCTCCATTGATTCGAATAGAAGCCTGTGGGGCCGTATACAACGCTTGCACCGCTTTGACATATCCCTCTTTAAAACCCACTCTTCTTAAAATAAATCACAGATAGTCCCAGGAGACCCGATCAAAGGCCTTCTCTGCATCCAATAGCATTACTGCCATCGGGTCTCCTGCGACTTCCGTGGCATCAAATAGCGTAATAACCTTACGTATATGGTGGGTAGTGCCCCTCCCTGGAATAAAGCCATGCTGGTTACTACTCACAAGAGTTCCTATTGTTCGGGCTAGTCTTGTTGCCAATGCCTTAGAGTAAATCTTTGTATCGGCGTTTATTAGCGTAATCGGCCTGTATGATCCGGGCTCTGTAGGTGGTTCCCCTTCTTTAAAATTATAACGATTTCCGCTCCTCCCCAGGAGCCCGGTATAGAGTCCCCTGATTGCACCTGCTGCATCGTTGTTACCAAATCCTCGCTAAGTACATCCTAGAAAACTTTATAGAATTCGATTGGGATTTGGTCTGGGCCTGCCGCCTTACCAGAAGGAAGATTTGCTATGGCAACTTTAATCTCTTCTAGACCAAAGATTTCTTCTAGCCCTTCAGAGTCTTCCTCTGACAACCTCGTCGCCGGAATGTCCTGCAGATATGCACCAATTTCCTCAGGGTCTCTACCTTGCTGATCATCATACAATGTAGCGTAGTATTTCCTAAATACTTTGCGTATCTCGTCGGGGTCTGTAAGTAATCTACCTGTTGTGTCCCTAATTTCCCTTACCTCACCTGAAGCTGCCTTTTGCCTAGTGCGGATGGCTAGTGTGCGCCCAACTGTCTCGCTAAATTCGTGGCACCTCTCCCTGTTCGTCATAAAAATCTTAGCAGCCTTATTTGCCACATCTTCTTCTGCGTCCATTTTCGCTTTTGCCACCTTAAAGAGAGCACGATCAAGCGGGCCCCTGTTAACACACACTGAGACAAATCCTCCTCTGCATCTAGAGCTGCCTTGGCTAGGTCTCTATTCTTAAGCTGCTCCTGTTTTCGTTTGAAGGTGTTATAACTTAGTGTCTCCCCGTGTACTCCTGCCTTAAACGCATCCCAGACAATGCCTACTGCCGCACTACCCCTATTGATCTCAAAGTAGGTGTTAATCCATCGTGACATGTGCTGTACATACTTTTCATCTTGCTGTAGCCCTCTTTCAAAAGTCCATACCCTCCCCCTTCTAGTCGTTGTTGGAAGATTTAAGTGTAGCATTAACGGGTTATGATCAGAAAATACCCGAGGGAGCCTTTCTATTTTTAGACAGGAGAGCAACGAATTAGACGTATAAAAATAATCTAACCTTACACAGATCCGATATGGGGCTGAGTAGAATGTGTACCCCTTATCATCCGGTCTTGTTTTTCCCCAAACATCTGATAACACATTGTTCCTTGCAAGGCTAAGTAGTGCATGGTATACCCTTTTTTTCCTGCCTTGATATCTGCCATATGACCCTGGCCCTAAACCATCCGATCCATTAATATTAAAATCACCAGCCAGCATAACACGGGGGGCCCAAGTAGCTAGCTCTACATCCAAAAACTCAAAGATCTCTGGATCATCTTCCGTAGATCCGTATATTGCCCCTAGGGTGGTCCACTCCCCCTCTATCAAACACTCGACCAGCGCCCACCTACCCCACTGATCTTCCAATTTCTTTCTAGTTATTACATTCTTATTATTAGATAGAATAGCGACACCTCTGTTCCTAGCCCTTTGTTTAGAATATGCTAAAACACAAAATCCTAGTTGATCCAAAAGGTACCCTTGCGAGGCCATGATGTGCGTTTCTTGCAAAAATACGAAGTCTGCATTCATCTGTTTTAGTGAAATAGAGACTCTTTGCCTTTTCTGGCGATCATTTAACCCACAAACGTTCCAGGTTACTAGTCGAGTATCCATTAAAACGCATCTAGTAGTTTCCCAACCCAGCAATCCATACGATATGTTATACCATTTTCATTTTTTATTCCTTCCTTGCTTTTTGCTTCCGTAAACAATGTAATACTGCATGTAGTCAGCCATCCACCTACCCTTCCTAATCCACCCCTGTGCTCTCTTAATGTACTGTGCCCTGTACCCCCCCCCCACCCTCCCTCTGACAACCCCCCCTTGAGAACCCCCCCACCTTACTGGCAAATAGGTCAATCCTGACCTATGTGTGACAGCCGGAGCCCCGGGTTGTCCCCCCTCCCCCATCTCCATTTTCTCACATACAGTAATTTACACCCTTTATTATACTGACCCCTGTTGCTGATATCTAAACAAAATTTCCAGCCGTGTCTTCCCAGTGACCTTCCAGAGTGACTATTTCTGTGTCTTACGGTTTTCCTGACTCACAGCTGCCATCTGACTGCTCTGTCCCTTGTTCTCTTTCATCAGAGTAAGTTGCTCTTGGGCCAAGTCTTCAGAATAAAACACGCTAAAGTGCCCGTTAATCCCTACTTTGAGGCGACATGGGAACATCAAATACGCCTCGCTCCCTGCCTTTTGGAATGGAGTTATTAATTGTCTCATACGCCACCTTCTCTCAACCGTAGCGTGGCAGAAGTCAGGCCGGGCAAAAAAGCTTATATCCTTGTACGTGCGCTTGGCCTCTGGTTTAGCTTCGCTCATTATTTCCTATCTTAACAAGAAATTCCCTACGTACACTAGTATTGCCCTTGGTTTATCTGATGGATTCCCCTTTCTCTGCGTCAGGGGGAACCAATGGGCTCGCTGGACTTCAATTTCCCAGTCCCACTTAGTTATTTCGGGGAACGCTCCTCTAAGCAACTCGATCCCAAATGCCCGAGCATCTTGCCCTTCCTTCCCTTCCCCCACTCCCGGTAATCTTATGTTGTTGCGTCTTTGCCTGTTTTCAAAGTCTTCAAGCTTCCATAAAACGTCTGATGATGTTTTTTCCTGCTCCTGTCTATCCTCCTGTAGCTTTGTGACCTCATCTTCCAATTTCCCCGTTCTTTTTTCCACCTCCATGACTCGACCAGCAATGTCCTCATATAACTTGTTCACTTTTCGGAGTGTCCCCTGTATTTTTTTATTAGCTTGCCTGGCTCTGCGGCTTTCGACTCTGGCCTCACCCTGCATCTGCTTTAATGTTGTAAACAGGAGGTCGAAGTTAGAGATTTGATTCTCAGCCTGCGGGAGAGGTTGGGTAGGTTGTAGTGAGCTGGCTCCGGCCCCTTCCTGGTACATCTGTGATGTGGCGGAGTAGTCCCAATCCAGTTTTTTTGCCACTCCTGATTGAATAGGACTTACTGATTGTTTTGTTCTGTTACGTGATCTGCCTTTGGTGCCATTTGATTTCCGTTGTGGGCAGGCTCTGGTAACTGTGCTCCTCTCTGCCTCTGAGGTATCCAACTCTGAGTCCTCTGTGTTACCCTCTGACAATGGTGAAGCTGAGTCTGAGCCCTCACTTAAGCCTGAAACGGACCCCTCCTCCTCCTCTCCTTCTTCATCACCCTCTTCATCGTTGACAGAACAAAAGCAGTCATCGCTGGGCGAACCAGGTATTAAAGAAGACATGCTTAGCCCTTGTACCATTACTCCCTTAATGGTTTGCGAGTCTTCAATGTTTATCTTTGCCGCAGACTGAATCCCAGCGCCAGATTCCTCCCCAGCAGCTTGCTCCTTTGCCCCGCTGTCAGCGGCTTCATCTACACAGCCTGGGGGATTAGTGTTTATGTTCTGGGCCACCGAGGCTTCATTCATACCTGTAGCAATGTTATAGGTAGTATTCTTGTCAAGGGGGCCCCCACTTTTACCATCCAGATCTCTATCTTCGCAATTCCCCCAATTAGCAGACTCACGACCGTCTCTCCGTACCTGTGCGTCCACGGACAGCTGCCTTAGTTTAGTTTAGTTTGTATAGCGCAAACAGCTACCCAACAAAGGGTTTCCCGGCGCTTTGTGATTCAGAGAAGGGAGTTTGGACAGCTGACTTGGATGTTGAACAGCCAGGTTTTAATGGCTTTTCTGAAACTGATATAATTAACCTCAGAGCGCAAAGCCTGTGGCATAGAGTTCCACAGGGAAGGGCCAAGGTAGGCAAAGGATCTGCCTCCCATGCGTGATAGTCTTATTTTAGGCACAGCAAATTTGTTCGCTGTTGCGGATCTCAGCGTCCTGGAAGGACGGTAGTGTTGTACCAGATTTAGCAGGTATTTAGGGGCTTTATTTGCTGAGATTTTATGCATAAAGCATAGTGATTTGAATTTAATTCTGCTCTCAATTTTCAACCAGTGCAATTCTCGTATGAGTTTGGTAGTAGGTGCATGGATAGGAATTTTACCTAACAATCTTGCAGCAACATTCTGCACGGTTTGTAGTTTGCGGACTGTGGCTTTGTTGGCTCCCAAGTACAGTATATTGGCATAATCCAATCTGGATGTTATGAGGGCGTTAATGACAGTTCTTTTGGTGTGATCTGGTAGCATCCAGCAGATTTTCTTTAGCCACTTCAAGATGACAAAGCAGGTGGCTGATGTTTTGATGGCCTGCTGGTGCATGCTAAGAGTGTCATCTACCACAAAGCCAAGGTTACGGGCCTGGTTAGTTGGAATAGGAGGAGAGCCCATTTCTGGGGGCCAGTGTTGGGGTCCCCAGAGTTCTTTATTTTTTCCTAGGATTATGAGTTCGGTTTTTTCACCGTTTAATTTTAAGAAATTATTTTTCATCCATCCAGCAATTTTTGTAAGCCCAGTTCTCAAAATAGAGGGATCATTATTGTCTGTTGGCGGAAGGGAAAAGAGAAGCTGAGAGTCATCAGCATAGGAGAACATTATCAGTCCAGTATCCTTAGCTATTTTAGCAAGAGGGCTCATGTACAAATTAAAAAGTAGTGGGCTTAGAATTGAACCCTGGGGGACGCCATGTTTAAAGGTATAGGTATCTGAGTATGTAGAGTTTGAAAAAATTTGGAAAGTTCTATTTTCAAGTAGGGATGTGATCCAATTTAAAGCAGGGCCACAGATGCCCATTGAGCGAAGGGTTTTTATTAGTACCGCATGTGAAACAGTGTCAAATGCGGCACTGAGGTCTAAAAGCCCCAGTGCCACTGTTTCACCCTTGTCTATCATTTGACGAATATTTTCGGTTACGCCTAAGAGAGTGGTTTCTGTTGAAAAACCTGCTCGGAAGCCAGATTGATGGGGAGGTAACAAATCATGTGTTGTTATATAATTTGAGAGACAGCGGTGGACATGTTTCTCTAGAATTTTTGCAAATATAGGCAAGAGAGAAATTGGTCGAAAGTTTGCGGGTACCTTCGGGTCAGCATTAGCTTTTTTTCGGAGGGGATGGATCATGGCATGTTTCCACTCCGGTGGAACACATTCTTCTTGCAAGGATTTATTTAGAAGGTCTGTGACAGTGGATAAGGCTTTCCTGCTAAGTAGTTTTAAGATGGAACATGGTAGCGGGTCTTTTGGCGAACCTGATTTAATCGTGCTTAGAAGTTCGGTGACAGTGTCAACGTTGAGTGTAGGCCAAACACTCAGAGAAGGGGTAGTGATTTTATCCGAAAGGGTGGCAGAATTGGTCTCTTCACTATCTGATCTATTAGCATCACTACCATCATAATGATTTTCCTCATGATTGTCCTGATTGAGTTGGATGGTCTGATAAATGTTATCAACTTTGTCGACAAAAAATGCGGCAAGTTGATTACATTGGGTTTTATTTAAGTCAGGTGGGGTTGGTGAGGTATTAGAGCCAGCTAACTCTTTAACTGCTTTGAACAGTGTTTTAGCTTGATTTAAAGCAGCAGTAATTTTTGAGCAGACAAAGTTGGTTTTTGCTCTACTGCACAGCTTTTGGTATTGATTTAGTTGATTTTTGTATTCATTCTTAGCTTCAACGGAGTAGGATTTTCTCCATTGACGCTCAGCATTCTTACACTTGGTTTTTCATGCTTTAAAGCGTCATTAAACCACGGAGCAGGTGGACGTTGGTTAATGCCTTTTAGCTTAGTCTGAGGAAGACAGGAGTCAATGGCTGTTAAAAGCCATGATTGAATAGAGATGGATAAATTTTGAACTCCTGAAGTAGTGTATGGTATCGTATCTTCTAGCAGGGTATTAAGAATATTAATATCTATTTTTTTCCATTTTCTCACCATGGTGGGCAGCGCCATAGGGGAGATATTGGAAGTTGGCGTTTGAAAGGAAAATTTGATAGGAAAATGGTCGGACCAAGGAATAGGTAAGGCTGGGAAGGTGTTTAAATTTTTAATATTAGAAAAGATTGGGTCCAGTAAGTGACCTGCAGTGTGGGTTGGGCCAGAATTCTTAAGACTTAAATTGAGGGATAGGAGGTCATCAATAAGTTCCGTGGCCTTAGAGCAGTGCTCGTTATCCAAATGAAGATTTAGATCACCGATGACTGTAAAATTGGTAGTATTCATAATAAACGGGCATAGAAGTTCCGAAATATTATTTAGCCAATTTGAAGCAGCACCAGGTGGACGGTAGATAAGCGCGCCGGAAAAGGTAAAATTGGGTGAGAGTATGATTTTAAAGGTGGCGCCTTCACATCCTGGACATGGGAGGTTTATAAACTCTCAGGTATATACTTTTTTAAAAATAACAGCTATGCCTCCTCCAGTTTTATTAATTCTGTCAAGGCGTATAATCGCATATGAGTCCGGGAGGGCCATGGCCACGTCTGGTCCGGAGCTTGCATGAAGCCAAGTTTCAGTGATGAATAGTGCATATGGGGCTTCATCCAATAGAAAATTGAAAATTTCTATTTTATGTCTTGGCAGAGAGCGACAGTTCAGACTGAAGAAGGTGAATACTTTAGAGTTAGATGTAGCACATGTAGCATTGGTTAGGGTCTCAAGCCTTTTGATTTTAGTGGCATACGTAGTTAGTGAGCAGCCATAGCAGATGTTATGGTGTCTATTTAAGTCGAAAAGACAGCAGTCTGGTTGTCTAGGCGTTCTTAAGGCAAAAAGCTGTTTTGCACTATATTTTATATAAGGGGAAGCAATGGTATCGCTAATTGTCTGGCTACTAACACATACCGATAAAATAGGTTGGGAGGTGGGTGTCATGGCCGCTGGGCGCGTCCGAGGCGCGGACGGGCTGACTCAGGCGTGACTCCGGCGCTGATGTAGGCGCGTCCACGAATCGCGTCCGCTATCGCGGAGAGTATACGTTTCCTTAAATAGTGGTGGCTAGAGCGCTGTTAGGCTCACGCCCCTACCCAAGATGTCCGCCGTATTTTTAAGAGCTTGCAGGTGAGATCGGTAATCAGCCAGAAAATCGGCTGTCACCGACTAAATGCAGGTTCACGCTATGTTTAGTGCAAAGGTTAAGCTAGTGCAAGTGGGAAAGTGAATTAAAACACGCCGTTTTAAAAATGCTCGTATTCAGCAATCAATCACAGTAAATGTGCAGTCTAGCTACCTCTCGGCTATTTCGCCTCAAGAGGGGTCCAAAAGGTTACAATATGCAAAGAATCTCGCATTCTTTACCTTGGGGCTCCTTAAATAGTGGTGGCTAGAGCGCTGTTAGGCTCACGCCCCTACCCAAGATGTCCGCCGTATTTTTAAGAGCTTGCAGGTGAGATCGGTAATCGGCCCGAAAATCGGCTGTCACCGACTAAATGCAGGTTCACGCTATGTTTAGTGCAAAGGTTAAGCTAGTGCAAGTGGGAAAGTGAATTAAAACACGCCGTTTTAAAAATGCTCGTATTCAGCAATCAATCACAGTAAATGTGCAGTCTAGCTACCTCTCGGCTATTTCGCCTCAAGAGGGGTCCAAAAGGTTACAATATGCAAAGAATCTCGCGTTCTTTACCTTGGGGCTCCTTAAATAGTGGTGGCTAGAGCGCTGTTAGGCTCACGCCCCTACCCAAGATGTCCGCCGTATTTTTAAGAGCTTGCAGGTGAGATCGGTAATCAGCCCGAAAATCAGCTGTCACCGACTAAATGCAGGTTCACGCTATGTTTAGTGCAAAGGTTAAGCTAGTGCAAGTGGGATAGTGAATTAAAACACGCCGTTTTAAAAATGCTCGTATTCAGCAATCAATCACAGTAAATGTGCAGTCTAGCTACCTCTCGGCTATTTCGCCTCAAGAGGGGTCCAAAAGGTTACAATATGCAAAGAATCTCGCGTTCTTTACCTTGGGGCTCCTTAAATAGTGGTGGCTAGAGCGCTGTTAGGCTCACGCCCCTACCCAAGATGTCCGCCGTATTTTTAAGAGCTTGCAGGTGAGATCGGTAATCAGCCCGAAAATCGGCTGTCACCGACTAAATGCAGGTTCACGCTATGTTTAGTGCAAAGGTTAAGCTAGTGCAAGTGGGAAAGTGAATTAAAACACGCCGTTTTAAAAATGCTCGTATTCAGCAATCAATCACAGTAAATGTGCAGTCTAGCTACCTCTCGGCTATTTCGCCTCAAGAGGGGTCCAAAAGGTTACAATATGCAAAGAATCTCGCGTTCTTTACCTTGGGGCTCCTTAAATAGTGGTGGCTAGAGCGCTGTTAGGCTCACGCCCCTACCCAAGATGTCCGCCGTATTTTTAAGAGCTTGCAGGTGAGATCGGTAATCAGCCCGAAAATCGGCTGTCACCGACTAAATGCAGGTTCACGCTATGTTTAGTGCAAAGGTTAAGCTAGTGCAAGTGGGAAAGTGAATTAAAACACGCCGTTTTAAAAATGCTCGTATTCAGCAATCAATCACAGTAAATGTGCAGTCTAGCTACCTCTCGGCTATTTCGCCTCAAGAGGGGTCCAAAAGGTTACAATATGCAAAGAATCTTGCCTTGTCTGCGAGTCTCGGGGTTCCGCCTGCTGAGTTTTCTGGGTTTGCAGATGGTCGATAGTCGCGGGGCCCTCCTTTCGTATGCCCGCATCGCCCGCATCATTTACCGCCCAATTCAGATCCTGAAACTCGGGAGCCATCTCCGTGGTCTGCGTATCGGCTGACTGCTCCCGGCTCCCGTTGTGTGCCTCATCCTGGATGTGTGCGCTGTCGGCTGCCTCTGTATCATCAATCTGGGGAGTCGGCTGGGCCTGGATCGGCATCGATGTTACAGCCGGTACCGAGGAGAAAGATTCATACAAGGTAGGCTGGCGTAAGACCGTCTCTTTTCCTGCTTCCAGATCCATCATTTAGGTCTTGCCTCCTTTTTTCCTGGCAAGCGCCCTTTCCTTCTTCTCCCTTTCTTTCTTCTTGGCACTCTCCGTCCGTTTGTCTGCTTTCCGCATAGCCCTCCGAGTCTGGGCTTTCATGTTAACCAGACGATTTCTCTCCCTTTCTTTCCCAATCCTGCTACTCCAGCAGAAAGGTCACTCCACTCCTTAGACCTTAAGATGGTGCTCAAAATCTATTTGGAGGGAACGAAGACCATAAGTAAATCATACCAATTATTTTTAAATTATGGTGACATTAGGACAGGCTTTCCAGCTTCCAAACAATCCATTTCAAGATGGATAGTGTCCTGCATTTGATTGGCATACTAATTGGCAAACAAACCCCTTTGTTGTCTCCTAAAGCACATTCCACTAGGGGGAAAGCAGATACGGTGGCTTTCTTGCATAACGTACCAATGGTTGAGATTTGCTAGGCAGCAACCTGGAGACCGGTGCACACTTTCACAAGGCATTACTGTCTCAACTCCGATTCCAGAGCGGATACTGAAGTAGGGGCCAAGCCTCCTTGAAAAATCTGTTCCAATGTTAAGATATCTTGGTTTCCAAGTTTTTTATCTGAGCTTGATTTGTAGTTCCTTTCCTTTTTGCCTGCAGGTGAAAGGGATGAGGCTTGCTATATTCTATTCAGGTGCTTATGACTATTAATGAGGATCCCCTGGAAGAGAAGGATTAGTTACTTACCTGTAATCCTAGTTCTCTTCCAAGAGTATCCTCAACAAAGTCATAAGCAACCCACCCGCCTCCCCGGTCAAAGGAACGCTTTAAATGTCAACTTTTTTGTGCCCTGACCTTCGGGTCTCCGCAAAGATCAACTGACCTAACTGTCACCCCTGAGGCATGATGGGAAGCTAGGGGTCATGGCTTCCTTAAAGGCACGGTGCCAGTTTATTTCTATGTTGCTATGGGTTAGCTTTTCTGCTTTTCTATAATATGTTTCTACAATGCAGCCTGTGAGCTGTCAATGCTTTCAGTCCTCTTTGTGGGAATATGCGAGTTGCTAAACATTAAAACAGTGTTCAAACATACTTTGCTGTTTTCTTTTTCTCTGTTTTTAATGTATTGTTTGTGATGTACAAGGGGTGTCCTTACAGCATTATTCAGCTCTTAGTGTATGGAAGGCTGCATTTACGTTTTATTATGTGTATTTATACATATATATATATATATATATATATATATATATATATATATATATATATATATATATATATATATATATATTTCTCCAGTATTAGGGTGTCTTTCATAGATTCACATGCCTGAATCATTCCCCGTCGTCGGAGTGGGAGTCCCACGGTATATAAAAAAGCAATAATATGCTATAATAACATTGGAAAAACCAATAAATACCAACCAGGAAGTAAAGTAGCCCAAGCTACAGTAGAAAAAACTTCCACACTCATGACTATCCTAGTCATTTTGTATAGTCCAAACTACAGCCAATCAGGCGACAGCACCCACCAGAATGTTCTCCCCAGAGGCTCAGGCTCTCAGATTTTCTACCGCACGTCGTGTGAAGGGAGTCTCCCTGAGCTCTGCTCAGTTTTCTTCAATTTTCATAGTTTTTTCTCAAATTTTTCTTCAAATTATCACAGTTTTGTAATGTCTTCCTACATGAAGTCTACCTTCAGGCCCTGCGTGCCTTGTGGAAATCTGAGACTTTTTCTGTGAACCCTCATGAAGAGTATATGGACCAGCACTCTGCCTGTCTCTGACATGGTAGGAGGAGAAGGGGTTGTTCTTGTGCTTAGACTATACCCCCCTTCTGATGTGGGAGGATTTTTTTGTTTGTCCTGCACGTTAAGATGTTAAGAGATGCTTCTCCTCTACTTCACCAGCTGAAGTAACATCACAATTAAGGGGTCTCTGGCCTTCTTTGAGTCTGTGCCTCCCACATCTACGCCCACGAGATTTACTCTCAGGCGTCTAGACTCACTCTGCGCACTTTTCTACGTAAAAATGTGCCAGCTTGTCGACGATACGGTCGATTTACTCTCAGAGGACAATCTCTGCCGTCACTGGTGCTCTGCAACGACACTGCCTCCAAGCTTTCGTCGACGACAGTGAGGACAGTGCCCTCTTGTCGACTGCAGGCTCGTCGACCACTGGGAGTTTTGTCGATGTAAATGTCTTTGACAGTTGGCCTCGTCGACTGTAGGCTCGTCGACGGTAGGCTCGTCGACGGCAGGCTCGTCGACGGCAGGCTCGTCGACGGTGGCCTCGTCGACGGTGGCCTCGTCGACGGTGGGCTCGTCGACGGTGGGCTCGTCGACGGTGGGCTCGTCGACGGTAGGCTCGTCGACGTTAGGCTCGTCGACGTTAGGCTCGTCGACGGTAGGCTCATCGACGGTAGGATCGTCGACGGTAGGCTCGTCGACGGTGGCCTTGTCGATGGTAGGCTCGTCGACGGTGATCTCTGTAGACGGTAGTCTCGTCCATAGACGGTGACCTCCGTGGATGTTGAGCTCCGTAGGCGGTGAGCTCCATAGACAGTGAGCTCCGTAGACGGTGAGCTCCGTAGACAGTGAGCTCTGTAGACAGTGAGCTCCGTAGACAGTGAGCTCCGTAGACAGTGAGCTCCGTAGACAGTGAGCTCCGTAGACAGTGAGCTCCGTAGACGGTGAGCTCCGTAGACGGTGATCTCCGTGGACGTTGAGCTCCATAGACAGTGAGCTCTGTAGACAGTGAGCTCCGTAGACAGTGAGCTCCGTAGACGGTGAGCTCCGTAGATGGCGAGCTCCGTACGCGGCGAGCTCCGTAGACGGTGAGCTCCGTAGACAGTGAGCTCCGTAGACGGTGGGCTCCGTAGACGGTGGGCTCTGTAGACTGTGTGCTCCGTAGACGGTGGGCTCCGTAGACGGTGAGCTCCATAGACGGTGAGCTCCGTAGACGGTGAGCTCCGTAGACGGTGAGCTCCGTAGACGGTGGGCTCCGTAGACGGTGGGCTCCGTAGACGGTGAGCTCCGTAGACGGTGGGCTCCGTAGACGGTGGGCTCCGTAGAAGGTGGGCTCTGTAGACGGTGGGCTCCGTAGACGGTGGGCTCCGTAGACGGTGAGCTCTGTAGACGGTGAGCTCTGTAGACGGTGAGCTCTGTCAACATTCAGCTTCGACGCCAGTTGACTTCGTTAACAGATGACCCTGTCAACTGTTGGATTCGTCGACGTTTGAGCCCGTTGACAGTTGGTTTCACACACTATTGACTTTTATGCACAGTGCTTTTGTAGACGATTTATTTCGTCGACAGCAGCTGTCCGCTACATCCACGTGATGGCGTGATGGCTTTTTACTTCCGCCATTATTCTTCTTGGAGAATATTGGAGGTTTTCCCCTCCTTATTAAGAGAGCGGCGAATCGTTTTTTCCCCTTTCCCCTCGTCCTGGGGAAACCACAGATGCAAGTTTGTTCACTTCCTATCATAGAATTTATTAGGAAGAAGGTGTTAAACTCATGCAGGGGCCAAACTCTGTGCCAGCGTTTTTTCCACGCCTTGACAAGACGTGTGAAGCTCGCCACTATTCACCTGTTTTTCTAGTCTCTCAGCCTACCCTGACTCAGTCATTACTCAGGCGGTTCAGCGATTATCTTGCAAGCCAGTGGGCAGGTATGCCGCCAGATGTGCTCTGACATGTTGGCGCTAGTAGAACGTATTCCAGAATCCTCCAAGCCTCACACTTTGAAGATCCTGCAGGAGGGAGAGAGAGAGAGTAGTGCATCATTAATAATACACTGTGCAGCGGACATTGCGTGTACAAGTTTTTCGACAGCTCGCAAGAGGGGCAGCATGGCGAAGACATTTTGCTTCAATGCTACGTCTTTCGCAAGGAGGTTCCAACTTCAATACTTCACTTGCCTTTTGATTGAGGATCCCTTCTGGCCAGCACACAGATACTGCCCACACCCTCTGGATATAGAATCGCAGCCTTTTCGGGGTGCCGAGGACGTAGATCCACGTCCTTTTTTCAAGGGAGTTCCATCCAGTATTGGCTCCTACAATCAAAACCAACTGCGTCACTCAAATCAAACCCAGTCATATGGGCAAAGTACCAACAGTTCCTACATAGAAAATCATCGTACAGCCGAGGCAACTCTTCTAAGAAACAATGGATTACCTTGAACCCACCTTTATTCCCTCCAAAAAACGTCGGAGGTCCAATATCTCACTTTTATTCCAATTGGTCAAAGGTGACAGAGGACCGTTGGGTTTTTAAACGTCATGCCCAAGGGCACACTCTAGAATTTGTCAAATTTCCCTTTTACTACACCTCCAAAGGGACCTCCACCTTTCTCATCTACGGGAGTCGTTTGCACAAGTGTCTATATGGATACAAACAGGGACCGTCGGAGTGGTTCCGAATCTCCAACAGCGTTAGGGTTTACTCTCAGTTCCTCCTCAACAAGCAAATCAGGAAAGTAGCGCATGATTTTAGATCTTTGCGCAAACTTTACCAATGTTGTACCTCAAGAAAGTCCTAAGGTTCTTATGCTAGAATGACTTTATAACTACATTCAACCTCCAAGATGTCTATTTTGATGTGCCAATTCTTCCTAAGCACAGGAAGTGGCTACACTTTACAATAGGTACAAAACATTTTCAATTAAAGTCCTACCTTTTGGACTTAGGTCGGCTTCACGTGTCTTCACGTAGATTCGGGCACCAGTGGCACCCTATCTATGTCTGCAAGGCATACAAATTCATCACTACTGAGACAACTGTATAATAGGTGCTCACTCTTATTTACAAGCAGTCCAGCACACCCAGACTTGTCACTCACTGTTTCAAAACCTGGTTTTCAATAAATCATGACAAGTCCCAACTAGTACTAACTCCAATATGAACGTTTCTCGGAGCATCAATCCGTACAAACCTAGCAAAGGTGTTTGTCTCACACGAACGACGGGCCTGCAGCTCCCACTTGGTGGTGCTTCTACAGATTACACATGATAAAATTGTTAGAGGAGCTAGACAAGAAGTGGTTGCAGGTCTCCAGTTCAACCTAAGATATCATTCTAATCACTCCTCGGATGCAAGAGGCCTTTCTTGTTTGGCGGGTCCAAGAAAGAAATTTGTATAAGGTGTGTGCGTTTTCCTTGAAGAAGCGCCAAAATTACACAATCACTACAGACGCATCCCTCGAGGGTTGGGAAGCATGTCTTCGAGGGCTGAAAGTCAGCGGGAAATGGAACCCTCAACAAAAGGCTTGGCACATCAATCTGCTAGAGCTAGGTGCCATCTTCTTAGCCCTCAAATCCTTTTGTGCAATCATTCAAGGGGCCACAGTATTGGTTCGCTCAGACAATACTTCAAGTATGCATTACTTAAACATACAGGGAAGAACGAGGTTGGTTCTTCTATCTTATGAAGCCCAAGAGGTATGGGCTTGGGCGATACGACACAGGATCAATCTCTTGGCTGTTCATGTGCCGTGAGTTGCAAATGTGCTGGCGGACACCATCAGCAGGTCAACGGTGTCCAACAACGAATAGGAATTACATCAGCCAACAGCGGATTGAATCTTCCAGCAGTGGGGTCATCCCGTTCTGGACCGCTTTGCGATGAAAAAGAACAGCTAATGCCTGTTTCTTTGCAAGCTATCTTACCCACAGGGACTCGCAAGGGAAGGCATTTTTCGATAACCTGGTCTCAAATATATGCTTACGCCTTTCCTCCGATACTGTTGGTTCCGGGAGTTTCTCCGGAAGATGAAGAAAGAGCCATGTCGCTTTATTCTCTTCGCCCCCAGGTGGCTTCGCCAATTCTGGTCCACCGAACTTCTTCTCCTCTCTGAGTGCGATCCAATACAGTTTCGACCAATACCGAATCTCCTCTCCATTCAGAATTGTCAGATGTGCCATCCGGATCCGGCTTCTCTAAAAATTAGCAGCTTGGCGTTCTGAGCACCTTGAATTAGCTCATCTGAAAATCTTGACAGATTGTAAGGAGGTACTGGCTTACGCGAAAGCACCTGCTAAATTAAAGACATACAGACTTTAATGGTAAAGAATCTGCATTTGGTGTTAATCTGCTGGGGTTCACCCATTTCATGCAACGCTGGACCAGATATTACCTTTTTTTTTTCTTGCACTTGGCAAGATCAGGCTTATCTCATGCAACGTTGAAGGTCTTTTTGGCAACCATTTCAAGGTGACGTCAGGATGGGTCCACCTCTCTTTATTCTTCAAGAATACAACAGTTCTTTAAGGGACTATTCAGAATGTTTCCTCCTGTACGTCGTCCGCCTCCATCATGGCATTTTAATGTAGTTTTAGCGCAGCTCATGCGCCACCCATTTGAGCCAATTCACAGGGTGTATTTCAAATTCCTAACATGGAATGTTTCTTTTTTGGTAGCATTAACTTCATCTAGAAGAGTCAGTGATGTTCAAGCTGACACCGTCAATTCACCTTTCTGGCAATTCACGTCCAATTCTGTGGTGGTACTACAAACCCAAGGTTTATGCCTAAGGTGCCTTCGTTTTTTCACCTGAACTAACCAGTCATCTTAAAGACGTTTTTTCCTAATCCGCAATCCCCTACGGAGAGGGCATTACATACCCTTGATATCAGAAGATGTTTAAAATTCTATTTGCAAAGGACCTCTGCCATTCGCAAATCTGATCAACTGTTTATTGCCTATGGAAAGATAAGGCAAGGACAAGCAGTGTCTAAACAAACCATAGTTAGATGGATTTCTGCAGCTATTTACTTTTGCCATCTTCAAGCTGGAAGACCTTTACAGACAATTCCAAGAGCTCACTCTGCAAGAGCTGTTTCTTCCTCGACTGCTCTTTTCGCTGGAGTTCCTCGTCAGCAAATCTGCAGAGCAGCGACTTTATCCAACAGACATACTGTCACCAGGCATTATTGTTCGGATGCTGCCAGCGAGGCTGCTACGTCAGTGGGTCAAGCGGTTCTACGCAATCTTTTCAGATAAGATGAGCCTCTGTTTTTCCCACCTCCTCTGTACTGCTTTCCAGACGCTTATTCCATGCCTACTATGGATGCATTCTCATGTGCTTGCAAGTTTTTTTTCATGCATATGAGTGTTGGCATTTTATTATGTGAATGTATATACTTGCTATGTACAAATTTGTTACAAAAAGCGTCTTCCAAGCATTATTTCGGTACTGCTATCTACTCTGATTCAGGCATGTGAATCTATGAAAGACACCCTAATACTGGAGAAGAACAATAGTTACTTACCTGTAATCTGTGGTTCTCCAGTATTGGTGTCTTTCATAGATTCACATGCAACCCGCCCACCTCCCCTCTGAGGCTCTTTAGGCTAGGATGTTTTTAGTTTCACTCCTGTGCGAGAAAATCTGAGAGCCTGAGCCTCTGGGGAGAACATTCTGGTGGGTGCTGTCGCCTGATTGGCTGTAGTTTGGACTATACAAAATGACTAGGATAGTCATGAGTGTGGAAGTTTTTTCTACTGTAGCTTGGGCTACTTTACTTCCTGGTTGGTATTTATTGGTTTTTCCAATGTTATTATAGCATATTATTGCTTTTTTATATACCGTGGGACTCCCACTCCGACGACGGGGAATGATTCAGGCATGTGAATCCATGAAAGACACCAATACTGGAGAACCACAGATTACAGGTAAGTAACTATTGTTCATATATATATATATATATACATATATATATATATATATATATATAGAGATGCATATATTTTTTCCATATGTATGATTGTGTTTCCGGGGTCCTGCGCATGGGCCGGAATATTCAGGTGCTTATGACTTTGATGAGGATACCCCTGGAAGAGAACTAGGATTACAGGTAAGTAACTAATCCTTCCTTCACAAAGAAATTTACAGTTTTACAGGCACTTAATGCACATAGGGTCAAGGGCACATATTTCCATAGCAAACAAATAATTTTATTGCTTAAGATATCCTTAATTATTATATACTGTAATCAACAAGAACTAGTGCTTATGCTTTTCAGTGAAGGGAAGATTCAGTGAGGTGTGATGGACGGAGCAACAAACAGTGTATCACTTATAAAAAAGACAAATGACTCCAATCTTGATTCATTTTAACAATATAAAAGAAGTCTATTTCAGTCTAGAGTGGCAAACATTAGGGCCAAGCTGATTGACTATGCGGAGGCTGCGAAATGGGAGACTCACTATATAGGTAAAGACGCAGCGGCTCGGAAATATGGAGAATGAGACAGATCTGTCAAAACACCCATCCATCTCTTGAGCTGGGCCTTGGCTAGTTCAAAATAGTGGATGTTATGTTATGTTATCTGCTCTTATATAGCGCTCCAATCACCCTGGGGCATCTCGCCGCTGTCTTAAGATACAGCATAATGGGCATATTTAGGAAGCTAGATAAGCATTTAAAACAAGAAAGCTTTTAGATGCTTTCTGAAAGAGGTATACAATGAAAGTTCCCGAAGAGGTTTAGGGAGGCTGTTCCAATATTTTGGGGCCAAGAAAGAAAAGGCCATTCCTCCTGCACGCTTAAGTCGGATACGTGGAATCTGGAGCAGCCCAGCCGTAGTCAATCTTAACTGGCGACCCGGAGTGTATCTTTTTAACTTCTTTTGTAGATACTTTGGGCCTTGTCCGTTTAACGCTTTAAACGAAAGACAGCAGATTTTGAAAAAGGAGAGTTTTTTATTGGTAGCCAATGTAAAGAGTTTAACAGAGGCAAGGACGGTGAACCAGCCGGCATGTTAAGAATCATTCTTGCCGCTGTGTTTTGGATAACTTGGAGCTCATTTAAGAGAGGTCCCCACCTCCGCAAGCAGGGTGTTTCCATAATCCAGGTGACTTATCACCATTGCTTGGATCAATGTTCTTCGGTGGTCTATGGGGATATATGGAAAGTTTTTCCTAAGAAGGCGGAGGTTGTGATAACAGGATCCAGCAGTAGCTGCTATGTGATCTCGCATGATAAGTGAGTGATCTAGCATTATTCCCAGATTCTTTACATGCTGCTTTGGGATAGGGATGAGGATGATGAGACCTCACAGACAGTGATGATATCATACGTACATTCATGAAATATTACACTGATCTCACCCGTACTGCTACATGTCCTGACGCAGATCACATACTAGAGTCTTTGACACCATACAGCTTCTCTCGCTGGAAAACACGATCGAGCAGTACCTTGAGATCTCCTACACAATAACAGGATATTGAGCAGGTGATACTAAGCCTCCCTGGGTTGTTTTACTGCTTATACTTTCTCAGTAAAAACTGTGCGTTTGTTGGACAACATACACGTCAAAACTGTGCAAGACTGATTCTACGCACACCATCACGATATGTTGGCCTTAGTCCTGCTAGCTCATAGTGCACCATCTGGACCCCTGACCAGGAAAGCAAACTGGTGGAATCAGGAATCTCAGAACAACCCCAAGGAAGTTGTGGTAACAGATCTAGAACCTTTTCGTTTGATTGCAATGCACACCCAAAGAGATACACAAAAAATACACAACATGGTGTTTACAATATTCATTGAAGCATTGTGATTCTTGAGTAAAATGCATGCGCTGCAACAAGCAGTAGAATAGTGTGATCAGCAATACAAGAATAATGACGAAAACAAATTGTTCAACCATTGTAATGTAATGTATCCAATATTTATAAAGCGCTCTACCACCCCACGGGTATCCTGACGCTGAAAGATAGGAGTTCCAATACACACTACACCCTGGGAAGAAGATGGGTTTTAAGTTTTTCTCTAAACTGTATGAACTTCTGTGATGTTAAGTGGGAGGTTATTCCACAGCTGTGCCGCTGCCCAGCTGAATGCTCTGCCACCAAATCTAGAAGTTTGTACTCTGGTGGTGCAGGCCAGGTAAGCATAGAGGAGGGAAGAGTTCGAGAAGGGGAGTACCAGACAAATTGTTCCTGCAGAGGCCGGGGGCCGAGTCCATGGAGGGCCTTGAACACAATGCATGCAGCTTTGAACTGGATTCTCTGGGCCAGAGGGAGATAGTGGAGATCGATAGGAGCCGCAGATGCAGAGTCATCCCATCTCCTCTTTAAAGCTAACTTGGCGGCTATTGTTTGAATTCTTTGTAATCTCTTAATGAGAAAATTAGGTGCACCAAGAAGCAGGGTGTTACAGTAGTCTAGCCGACTCAAGTTGATGCTTCTGACTACTAGACCCCTGGCTAACAGAAGTAGCATGTGAAGGATCTTCCGCAAGGCCTTGATGAGGGAGAAACAAGTGCCAACAGTTTTATTTACATGTTTCTCCATACTCAGCTTGTTATCGAAGACTATCCCCAGATTGCGCACATCAGCCGCTGGTATGGGAGGTGTGCCTGTCTGGGTAGGCCAAAATTCATCTGGAAGTGGGTGAGGGACTTTTTTCACTGTACAGTGCAGAATTTCTGTTTTCCCACCATTAAATTGCAGGGAATTATCCATAAGCCAACTAGCCATCTTCTGCATGCACTCATGGAAGTCACTGAGTGACGCAGACTCCCTGCCTTCTAGAGACAGGATGAGCTGCGTGTCGTCAGCATAATTCACCAGCTTGATGTTATAGGATTTAATGATGGGTAGCAGAGGTCTTAAATAAATATTGAAGAGGATCGTACTAATGGAAGATCCTTGAGGGACCCCATGCTCAACCGTTCTAAATTTTGATGAAAAGGGGGGGGAGTCGTACTGCTTGTTGCCTATTCTCCAAATAGGACTTGAGCCAGTTAAAAGCAAGGTCTTCTAGCCCAAGTTCCGCAAGCCGCCTCAATAAAATTTTGCAGCAGACATATTGAGTAAAATCAGCACAGTTGATTGACCTCTGTCTGCCCTCATTCTAAGTTCATCCAAGACCACAACCAATTCTGTCTCTGTCCCCTGGCCTGGTCGAAAACCAAATTGCTCATCTTCGAATCCCAAAATGTAGACAGAGCTCTGCTGATCAGGCGTTCGAGAATTTTTACCGGGTAAGGGAGAAGTGATATAGGGCGGTAGTTGTTCGGACACTGAGGGTTAAGGGTGGATTTCTACAGCAGGGGTGTCACTAAAGCCTGTTTCCAGCAGGAAGGAACTATCCCACTGCTCAAGGATTGACTGCAGATTGTGCTTACAGAGAATATATTTTTGCACGTAAGTACTGTAATATGTAGTACTCCTACCTAGTGCTACCTATCGTAGTGTGCCTACAATGGATGAATCTGCCAAATCCCTGCAGGGTGAACTAACTCCCCTGTTACCTGTAGGTAAATGTCATAAAGAAGCCCGTCTTGGTGGAGAGCTGGGCCTCATCCCTCGCATGAGGTGAACAGGAATCAGTGGGCTGGAATTCCAGCATGTGGCGACCTCTTAGTGCCAGCGAAATGCTCCTCTGACTAAGCAAGGGATGATATTGTTTATATAATAAACATCACCCATGTTTCCATGCCAAAGTCCTAGTCAGGCCACTATTGTTGATTCTATTGTGAAAGCTCATTTGCCGAACGGACAATAAGAAACAACATTTTGCGCAGTGAACTTAGCCCTTGTACAGAATGTTCAAGGTATCTGATAACAAGCTGAGGAAATGGAAATGTAAATAAAGCTGTTTCAGAGAATATTATCCTGCACAGTCACACAAGCAAATCTGTGTCAAATGTAATTGTGTTTAAGAAAAGAAGGCAACTTAAAAACGTGAGCATGTCAATGGTGGTGTTTGTACTTGGGCCTATAATGTGACCCTATGACAGGGTAGAAAAGCGCATGCCTCAGATGGCCTGACTGCCTTCTTCTACAAAGAATATTCCCAAATTCTGGCACCCCATCTGTTTGTAATGTATGAAGAAGACTGCAGGATAAGTGTACTGCCCCCACCTTTGTGAGAAGCCCTAATCGTCATTTTCTTGAACCTGATAAGTCACCTGAAAGCTGACTTTCCTATCGACTCTATTCAGTGAAAAATATTGACAACAAAATCCTGACAAACTAATTTCTGCCAGACTACAGCCATTATTACCGGACATTATGAGGCCCTACCAGACGGACTTCATACCAGGATGCTCTACGGCCTATAACCTACCTGCTCACCCTCTTCGAGCTGATATACTCCTTTGATCCCCAGCTGCAAGCTGCTGCTGTGTTTCTTAGATACCACTACGGCATTTGATTCAGTCAAATGGAAATACATTTTACCACTGCTTAAGGGTCTTGGCCTCAGACCCGTACTTCATCGCTTGGATTATGCTACTCTATACACCTACAGCCCACTTAAGAATAAACAAATGGTGACACCCTCATTTCCTATTGCTAGAGGCACCAGGCTGGGCTGCCCGCTTTAGACTCTTTTCTTTGCAATAGCTATGGAACCTTTGGCATCTAGACTACGCCACCCCCACTCTAAGAAAGGGCTTAGCCATACCTCTAGGCGTCTAGTAGTTTCCATGTAAGCAGATGAAGTCACACTATGCACCAGAGCTCCAGCTACAAACACCTCCCCTATACTTAGTTCGCAAAATTTGGTGGCCTCATTGACATTCCTAATAATTGCTCTAAATCTGTAATTTTCCCTCTCCCAGAAGCTACAGCCAAATTTTCACTTGACTCCCCACTTAAATGATCAGATATCACTTCTAAAATATCTTGGCATCTCGGTATCCCAAGAACTTGAGGATATAATCTGGTACAACTGTGGCAGCGCACTCCTTTGGCTTGAGTACCAAATACTTGCCAGCATCAAATTGCCCCTATCTATGACCTAAAGAATTGCTGTTGCCAAAAAGATATGTGAATAAACTGCAGGGGTCACCCATGTAACCCATAGGCTTTTGGGTATCTAACACAGAAAAAACAAGGTAAAGCCTACGGAACAATAATACATCTATCTGATTATAAGACTGGATACAATCAATTATCCAATCTTGGATTCATCCTTCTCCACACAATTTAATTGAAATAATTTAGGATATAGAGTATCTCCAAGTAGATAACCATAAGCAAAGAGCAATAAATATCAAATGTATGGTTCAACTTTTTCTTTTAATTAAACCACATTAAACCTTAAATATTGGTCTCTCACATTAAACAAAGCTGTACACGATTCATATATACAAACAAAACACATATACTTCTGATTTACATATATATACACTTTTTTTGGAACCAAACTCACGGTTCTTGTTGCCCCACTTTTTTGATCAAGGATGTCAATACATAATTCATTCACATAACATTCCTTCACTTTAGATCACCAATTGTGTGGAGAAGGATCAATAACAGTTCTCGCACTTGTGGTATCACCCTAATCCTTTTCAACCCCACATCATCATAGAGATTAATGACATGGCATTGTGCCCAGTAAACACAGCTCTCTAGCCAACTGTGTGAGAGGGAGCATTGACACAGCCAGATACACAATGTGGGCGTGGGATCGCCTGAGATGGTGAGCCAAGTTTGACTGTTTTTTCACTGCAGGACTCCCCACGCTCCAGAACCTGGCACTGCAGTTGACTACAGATGAAGGCATATGCTCCCAGTTGGAGTGTCTGAAACTGACTTCTCTTGGTGACTTACACCCCAATGGCTTAGCTACAGGCAAGACTTTACATGGTTCCTATATGTCACTGCCCTGGCACCCCTACCTCCATAGGAGAACCATCTGGGATCACTGTCTCCAAGGAAGCTAATCACAAGCTTATTCAAATCCATGCAGGAAACGGCCCCAGTGTGCACTCTCCGAATGTTGTGCCAAGTAGACCTCGACCCCTCCCCATGGACAAACGACAGCGTTATTACTGCTCCCAGACAGGCGTCTTTACATCCAATTATAGGCTGCGGCTAATACATGTAAAGTTGCTCTGAAGACTCTATAGCACCCCAGTGCAATTACAAAAGAATGGGCCATGTGGCCAGGGTGTACTTCACATTCTGTAGGGCGCCTGGTGCAGAATTTATGCACTTGGCATGGGGATGACCATAAGTGGTGGACTTCTGGAAGGCTGTTTCTGAGACCATAGGCTGCATGCTTGACTCTCTTATTCCTAGGACCCCCCTGATCGACCTTCTGGGATGTGTTGAGGACACCCCAGCTGACACACAATGACTCATTGCTATACTGTTTCTGCTTGCCAAGCACACAGTGGCGATGCACTGGGGCCTGATGATGCCCCCCAACTCTCTTAGTGTTTGAGGGGCTTTTGCTCATTGCCAATAAAAACTCAAAACCTACTGGTCACTTATGCCCAGCAAAGCTTGTCCAAAAGACATTTGGGGATGGTGCTCACTTACCTAGCCCTACAAGATGAGCGAGGGACCCTCGAGTCAGCCTTGACCCATTCAATGGTAGGTGGCCACTGACAACCCCACTTACCTGCACAGCTTATTCCCTGTCCTTGATCTCCAACATATCTATGCAAACATGATCCATGACCACATTAAAATGCACTTTCTCTGTGGCAGACCCATGATCGGTTCGCCAAAAAGGCAACCCACCCCCATCACTGGTGAGTACTAATACTTCACAAAAACAATAATAGGGCAACCCAATATTCCCAAGGAACTGGGTATAATCAATAACTCAGCAAAAATTGTTCCTTAAGGAATTACTTCACGTTTTTCAAAATTTCAAAATTGTCACAGCAGTGAACACAATTCCATAACACTCAAAAGATTATTATCAAAGAAACAAATATTTGGTATAGTTTTTTCTCATAAGATACATAAAAACACATCTTATTTATATCGCATAGGTATAAATCCATATGTCCATTCATGTAAGGCAATTCAAATACCCACTCCTTCCCGTTTTTTTGACATGTGCAGTGGTTTCTGACAAAGTATATGGACAATATTTACAAATTTGCCATATATACATTATTCAACACTTATATACATAATTACAATACAATGATTGGTGATATTATACATAAAAAAAGTGTCATAGGCTCGACGTTTCGGTCTCACACACCATGAATCTATCATAAAACAACATATACATGATCAACAACATATTTATAAACAATCCCTTGAGTACATAAATATGTATCGTCTGCCCTCACCAAGTGTGTTGTTGATCATGTATATGTTGTTATATGATAGATTCATGGTGCAACATCTGTCCTGATGATGGTCTTGAAGAATAACAGTGTGTGAGACCAAAACGTCGACGCTATGACACTTTTTTATGTATAATATCACCAATCATTGTATTGTAATTATGTATATCAGTGTTGAATAATGTATATATATCAAATTTGTAAATATTGTCCATATACTTTGTGGAAAAAAGTGTCAGAAACCACTGCACATGTTAAAAAACCTGGAAGCAGTGGGTATTTGAGTTGCCATACATGAATGGACATATGGATTTAGATCTATGTGATATGAATAAGATATGTTTTTATGTATCTTATGAGAAAAAACTATAAAAAATATATGGTTTATTGATAATAATCTCTTGAGTGTTATGGAATTTTGTTCACTGCCGTGACAATTTAGACATTTTAAAAAACGTGAAGTAATTCCTTAAGGAACTATTTTTGCTGAGTTATTACTAATACTTCCAGCAGTAAGATGTATGGCTTAAATGTGGTTGCCTCTATGTATCTATGAACAACTTGTTAATTGCTGCACTTGTGATACTGCATGCCATCTACGGTCATCAAAAAAATGCAAACGGTCCAAAATGCAGCCGCCAGAATGCTCTCAGGGATTCCCAAATTCAAACCAATTTCACAGGTAATTCGAAAATACCACTGGCTGGCGATCAAGAACCGTATAAAATTCAAAGCTCTCTGCCTCACTTTCAAAGCTGTACTCAAACAAGGCCCCCATTTCCTGATAAAACAGCTAGCCATCTACTGTCCTAGCAGACAACTTAGATTCGCCATGGCTCACCAGCTAGTGGTACCACATACAAAAACTGTGTCCTGGGGAGACAGACGCTTCGTGGTGACTGCAGCTAGGCTTTGGAACGCCCTGCCGTTGCAGATTCGCTCATGTCAATCCTTACTCCAGTTTCGTAAAATGATAAAAACATGGCTGTTTAATCAGTAAATCAGTCTTGAATCCTGCATTGAGCTCACAGCGCCGAGACGCCCAAGGGCATTTGTTTGCGCTTTATAAATTTCAAAAATAAATATGTGTTCTCGAATCCAGTGTACTGCTCTTTGCAATTTACTGGTTATTTATTTGAAACATATTAAATGAAAGTAATAATAAATAAAAAAAAATTGCCAAACTTTCAGCCTAGAGGTTAAAGTCCCCAGTATTGAAATTTCTGACAAGAGAGATTTGTAGTTAATAATTAAAAATTCTAGTAATGCTTCTGGGGTTTGACACAAGAGAATATATCCAAGGTGTGGCCTGCTTTTACTCTCAAGGCTAAAAGAAATGGTTTGCGTGCCCTCAAACAGCTATCATTGTTTAAATTACATGATAGAGACTGCTATCTGCAGATTATTTACCTTAGAATATTCCCCAGGCATCATATGGATCCAGAAACTTTTAAGCAGTACTTTTACGCACTGGTAGGTGGTGTCAATTGGTTCCACATTGGCATTGTCCATGCAGGAAGTGACATATGCGGTGTCTATATAGGCCCCACCTCATTACACAGACATCAGTTCTTTTCTTTCCATGCCATCAGCCCAGATCTGGAGAAAGCTACATCAGTCCAATTGCTAGACTATTTCTTTTATGTTTTCTCAACATTCTTTCGAGCTTAGTTCCCAGTATGCTGTAGGGATGTCCCCATAACACCTGTGGGGTTTAAACCTTGTGGATCCTGTGACAGACACATATCCATGACAGACCCCCCACTTGGTTTGCCTCTGGTGCCTGGAGCCAGGCCACGACTCCAAGCCCTGTTCCGACTTTTGAGCAATGAACCCTAAGGAAGCACACCCTGAGGCTCCTTGTCACCTGACACTGATGACTCTGCATCGCTCCAGATCTCGGCCACACTCTCTGAGCCGTTCTCATTGGTCATCATCATGTTCTAAGTCATCATTGGGTAAGTCCCACATAAAATCCATGAAGTTGAAGCACTTACACGCTTCGACTTCGCCGCTCTGATCCAAGTCTTCGTCAAGGCACAGGGATTATGCTACAAATCTAGTACCTGCTTCCACACCTCAGCTGCTGCACTTGAGTCAGAGTCTGCTCCGTGACTCCCAGAATTTCCCGGAGCTGCTGAAAATGTTTTATGAGGCCATCCCTGAATCTAAATTAGGTCTGATCCCTAGACTGTGACCTTCCTTGGAGCCCGTTCCAGTGGTGGCATTCCTTGTGCTGCCATCACCCCCAGTGCCGTCGTACCCAACTCAAAAATAATAAAATTATCATCTGGTATAAAAGCATGTCACTGTTAGCTATATCCTCTCGGGTTCACTGTAAGTATTGGTTAGTAGACATATCATCGTGCCACTCTGCAATATTTAATCTACTGGATCCAACTAATTCCTGGAATACAATTATATATACTATTATTTGTTGTATTCTTCGATCACATTTTCTATATGGGTGGCAATCGGCCTCACATTAGGTATAACGTAGGTCCACAGAAGCAGAATAAACAACCAGGAGAGGCCCCCCTTTCCAGTAATCTCCATTGATTCTACAATCTCCTTCTACCATAGTACATAAGTTTAGAAACTGCAACATGTTTGGAGAAGGAAGCCCCGTCTCCACAGGAATAGGACCATACTATTATGCTTCAACGTCGTGACTTGAGTCTTCCTCTTCCCCGCCCTCTTCCTCATCACTGGTTTGCTTCGGTTGTTCCCATGTCACCAGCATTTTCTGCCATTGTTCTGCTATGGGGCGTTTCCACATCCCTCTGGCCACCTCTCAACTCAGTGCTCTGCTCTCTGCTCCCGTCCAATTAATCACATCCCGGTTTCAACTGTCTACCCTGGGTCCCAGGGCGGACTTCCACTCTACCGC
This sequence comes from Lissotriton helveticus, assembly GCF_964261635.1. Classification (NCBI taxonomy): domain Eukaryota; kingdom Metazoa; phylum Chordata; class Amphibia; order Caudata; family Salamandridae; genus Lissotriton; species Lissotriton helveticus. The sequence continues at coordinate 379,135,308 of NC_136061.1, read as the reverse complement.
TATTCTGCGCTTGGCTAGATCCAAGGCCAGATCAATCAGCCTGTTCCCAACCTTACGTCTGTGTGAGCGGGGAAAGAGCCCAAGTAGACACACCAGAGCTGTAAAAGCTAGTTCCCTTCCCAAAACCTCTCTAAGCTTGGAGCTACTTGCTTCCCAAAAGGAGAGTAACCTATGGCATTCCCACAACATAAGTATAAAATCTGCATCAGGTTGTGCACATCTTGGAAAGTTCCTCATGTCTCCTCCATAAGTGATGTTAAGGCGGTGAGATGTCATATAGGTCATATGTTTGACATTGAACTGTATATATTTTAGGCGTGTGTTATGAGAGATCTTCCTGGGGGACTGCAAGATCTTATCCCACTCAGTGTCTGTGAATTCTCCTTCTACTATTCTTTGCCATCTCTCTCGTAGTCCACCCAAGGGGTCCAGGCATGCTGCAAGTAAGGTGGCATAGAACCATTTCACCTGGTGTCCAGCTGTGCCTAGGGTTATCAATGGATAAAGGATTGGGTACGTCTCCAGCTCCTCCCTCCCCCGCCCCACAAATGCCAGAAGGTGCAGATCTAATGCTTCATATTGCAGGAACTGTCCCGGGGGGAGCCTTCAGCTGTCCACCAGTTCCTCGAAGGGAATCAGGGCTTTTTCCAAATAAAAGTCTCCCACATTCTGCAACCCCACCTCCGACCATGGCTCCAATTGGTCTATAGTGAACAGCGACATAGGGTTTCCGTGTGGCAAGCCCATGAGGGGCAACATAGGGGTATATAGTAACTTATCTAGGGATCTTATCCAAGCCTGTAATGCGGTACATTGTAGTACTGAGTGGTACACGGTAGCGGTATTCAGATCTAACAGTTTAGCCAGCAATAGTCGGAAAGGGCTATCGGGCTCCGACAAACAAATGCCCTCCACAGTCACCCCCTCCAACCACTATGTTAACCATTGTAATTGAGCGGCCAGCATATAGTACTCACAATTCGGGACTCCCTGGGCTCCCTCCGCCATTGGTCGCTGTAACGTCTTTAAATAAAACCTTGGATGTCCGTTATCCCACACGAATCCCGCAGCAATGAATTAAGCGGGCGGAACCAACTTGTAGCCATCAAAACCGGAAGGTTAAGAAAGTGATACCAAAGGCTAGATAGCATTACCATTATGGGCAACGAGATCCTATCCATAATAGGGAGTTGTAACATGCGCCAGAAGTGTACACAGGATCTAAGAGACCGCACGGCTCTTCCTAGTTTCCTCCCCTCAAATCTTCTAGGGAATGAAAGATGTGAATGCCCAGGTATTAAAAGGAGTGGGGAGCCCACAGGATGTCAGATTGTAGGGCCCTGGTCTGGGTAGATGTCCCACCACTGGTAATAGGTACTTCTTGGTCTTGTTAACTCCGAGGGCTGATGTCTGCTCAAAGCACTACAGAATCTGCATTGCAGATTTGGTGCCCGTCACCGCCCTTTCTATATAAATCAACAGGTCATCTGCATATAATAAAATAGTGTGTATCTAGGGGAGGGTTAATATGGATTAGGCCCAACCCTTCGCCTCCCAGCCTAGTCCGTTCTGCAAGCAATTCTATCACTAAAGCGAACAAAAGGGGCGAGAGAGGACATCCCTCTCGGGTACCACTGAAGATCCTATATTAGTTGGAGATTGTTATGCCCGTTTTAACCCTCACAGTGGGTGCTACATAGAGGAGCTGTACACACTTCACCCAGTCACTTCCTAGGCTAATTTTTGACATGACCTCGAAGAGATACTCTCAACCAACCGTGTCTAACGCCTTTTACAGGTCGATCAACAGTGCTGCTTCCCGCTGGTTAAGTGGTGCTCCCGCATGGTAGAGTACTGAATAGAGCCTGCGAAGTTTGTAGGAGGTACAGCAGGCAGGAATTAATCTGTTTTGGTCAGAATGAGTAAGGGTTCTCATATGGGGAAGTAACCTACTCGCCAGAACCCTATGAAGGGTTTTAAAGTCTAGGTTGAGCATAAAGAGAGGCTTAAGATCCAGCACTCTCGCACCTATCTCTTTGGTCTTAGGGAGCGGGATTACAATCGTATCACAAGTGGAAGCAGGAAGTTTGCCTTGCTTGAGTGCCTCCGCATATAGGATCTCCAGTTGTGGTGTCAGGATAGTGGCAAATCGTTTATAGAGTTGGTTTATAGAATTCTGCCAGGAGGCCGTCGGGGCATGGATGTTTTACCCGGTGCCATAGCCCCAATGGCCGCATGGATCTCATGTAATGTCACTGGGTCTCCCAGTTCGACTTGTGCCTGGCAGTCCGCAGTTCGAAGCGGCAGGGGGTCTAGGAAGTCCTTAATAAGGGATGGGCTGGCTGCTGCCGGAGCAGTGTACAGCCTCTCATTGTAGTCTTGGAAGGCAGCATTAATTTAGTATGGGTTGTAAAGCAGATGGCTTGTTTCCTGCCTTAGCAGGGTGATGGGTGACCCACGGGTTTCTGGTTTGTTTAGTGACGCCAAGAGTTGTCCGGTCCTCGCCTCTTCCCTCTGCATCCTGTCTAAATAGTCTTTGTATTTGTGGCATCATAGGCGGTTCAGCGCTTCGTGGTAGTTCGCTCGCACCTCCTGTAGCCCAGACAGGGAGTGGGGGTCCCCACCCTGCGCATTGTCTAACTGGCACAGCTTCTCCTCCAAACCTAGAATTTCCTTATGTGTTTCTCGACTGCCCTCGAACTACTACCTTGCAGACCTCCTATTCCAACAGGGCCGAGGACGTCATGTGCGCATTAGTGGGGAATAAGGTCTCAATGAGTGTTGTCAAGGAAGACCGATAGGGGGCATCATCGAGTGCCAGTGGGTTAAGTCTCCAGGAAAGGATCGGAGGTCGTCTCCCTAAGGGTTGGTAAGTCAACAATAAGGGGCTGTGATCAGACTGGGTACGCCCCAAATATTCAGTATGTGTAGTGGAGCCACTAAGAGTCAGCGTACAAGGTGTCAAGTCTGGTGTGTACTTGGTAGTTCAGTGAAAAGAAAGAGAATTCCCTGTCTCCCCCATGCTGCCTTCTCTAGATATCCTCTAGGCCCCAGTGTCAGATCCAGTCCCGAAACCCAGCCAATGTGCGATATGATTGTGCCCCAGGTAGTGGTGGGTGGGACCGGTTGGTTGTGGTATCTGCGATACAAATAAAGTCCCCTCCTAGTAGTATCTGCCTACCTACATGTGGGGCTATCTTTGCTGAAAGGGAGGTCACGTAGGTGACTTGGTCCTGATTGAGCGCATAAATGTTGCCCATTGTATGCTCCCGATCCGATAGTCTACCCGTCAGTATAACATATCGACCCTCCTTGTGTATGCGTAAGGTCAAAGGCATCTCTGGGTCTAATCCATATTAACCCTCCCCTTGAGAAAGCGGAAATAGTTGTTGCGAAGATCTGCCCTCTCCACCTCGTACAATGCCTACCAGCTTCATCTTGGGTCAGGTGAGTATCCTGAAGAAGGGCTATATGTATATCCCTTCGCTTTAACTAAATGTTGTGATGCTTAGCCATGGATCCCATCCCTTGGATATTCCAGGTTAAAAACCTTATTGTATTATGTGTGTGTGCCATGGTAGCAATGTGGTACTCGGAGATCTGTCCGTGGACCTCCCCTCATTCCCAGTCCCTGAGCCATGTTTAACCACTCCATTCTGCAAACAGTAAAAAAACCAAAAGCCAACGGAACAACTCTTTTGCTGAACAAATGCCCGACCCCAGGGCAGTCCGACAATGGCCAGCCGCCCAAATTGCAAGTTGAACATCAAGCACTAGGTAAGGCTCAACTCTAACTAGGTAGCGGACTCACTGTGGGGTAGCAAGGGCACAAGTGTAGGCCAACGTGTGCGAATTACCCATGGTGCACCGGCCCAGGTCGGTTTCGAACAGTTCAGGCCCCAGACAGGCACCGGAAGCCTTCAAGCCCACAAACCCACAGATCCCCCTCGGTATCAAATTATCTTGTCTGCTGTCTTAGGGGTGACCATCGGTACCGCTAGAGGAGACTGATTCTATCCCCTCTGTCTCCCTCGATGAACGAGTTCTAGCCTCTGAAGGGAACTTCTTGTCCTGCATAATGGCCGCTACCGCCTGCAGTGACTCTGCTCTTTCCTTTTCAGTTTGGGAGGATGTCGATCGCTTTGTGGCACCCCGTCTGGAGCGTGTCCTGGATCTCTTCCCGGGTTCCTGCTTCTCAGGTACCATAGTGCAGGTTGGGGGGCACCGGTTTTGTATGTTTCGTCACAGAAGTGCTATTTCCCATCAAGAAGACACTTACGTCTAACGGGGTTCCGCTCAGGTTTTACATGTAACACCCATCAGTATGCGGGTGTGGCCCTGGAATTCACCGCTCGTGCAGGTAGATCCATGTATGTATGCCCCCCGCCACCCAGTCACAAGTAGACACAGTCATGGGTCCAGACTTTTAGGGTTCCCCAGTAGGAGGCTATGCTCGTAGTGCCCTTCACGTGATCTCTCTCAGCTGGTGTGACTTCGGGTTTCGCGTTCTCTGGGGCATAGACGCTCTATCCACACAGGGCCCTCGCTGCTCACCCTGACTGGGGATCTCAACCTGTGCGCAATCTTCCAGGGACTTCAGAAGTACTACCCACCTGTAGGGGACCTTCACCTCACAAGCACACTTCATTAGGCCCTCCGCAGGCCGCAATCAGATCTCCCTCAAGGGTCCGCGCCTCTTCTCTGGTGTCTGGCTCACTTCCTTGGGCATGGAGCAGCTACAGGATGGGCCCCCACATGCTTCAACCCCGCATGGGTCGCTGCTTATACGTGCCAGTTGCGCCCCTTTACTCTGTGCCAGGTCTTTTTCTGGGCAGGTCTCGGAGTTCAGCCCCCCACTCCTTATCGATGAGTAGATCAGCAATGGGAGCCTCTCGCTAAATTTCTTCTTGTTGCACCCCAGTCTCGGGCTCCCATAGCCCTCCAGTCGGCCTTATGGGCTACTGTGTCTTGCTGCTGGTGTCCTGGGCGGCCCTTCAGGTACTCAGTGACGCCGTACCTGTCTCTCATGAAGCATGGGACCCCACAGGTTACACCAGGGTTTCTCTGGTAACCAGGGCGCCCCAGCTCCGTTCTGTCTTCTCGACCTCACCGTTCCTCAGCCGGCACCTGCATAAGTTCTCTGGCACGGTCCCCGTCCCCAGCGGGCCGTTGGGTACTCCAACAAAGCTCCCCCGCCTCCGTCTACACAGGCAACCACCTCTTGGTTAGACGCACGCCACGATATCGCGCTACAGTGTCTGATTTAGCAGTTGCAGGCCCTTTGGGTCTCAACAGGGTCGCAAGGGCTATGCTGCCATTTTAGAGACTTTACAGGTTGGATCAGTTATCCCACGGCATTTAGTGCGCCGGTTCCCCACTACAACGAAAACCCTGTAACCGTCTCCAGGGTTCCTCTGATGCTCGGGGTGTTTTCAGGTCGGCTTTCAGGCCCCGTCTTCCACTTGGGGAGTCAGGATATTTGTAGGCCAGCGCGGACCTGCAGGCTCACACGACCGCCATACTCCGAGTCCAAGCCATGCCCTGCAAATCTGAAGATTCTTATGGTATTACCTATCCACTGGAAGAGCTCGAGGATAACTGGTATGAGGAACTGGCAGATGCCAGTGGTCTAGACAGTTCTCCAGACACTGGCCTAGTCTCTCCTTCTAGTGTGCTATGGATGAAAGGGCTTTATTTGCCATGGTGGTGAGGAAGGCGGCTGAGGTCCTGGACCTTATGCTGCCCTCGCTGGCAGTCAAGACAAACGTCTTGACAGAGGAGCTTCAACAAGAGTTGCCACCACAGAACCTCTTCGCACCTTAAATGGAACCCTCACTGATGTCATTCTCCGGCTTGGGCCAAGTCCTGCACAGGGGCTCCCATGCACCGGATGATTGTCTGTCACAACCGCCTGCTCCTGGGGATGCAGCTTTCCTCAACAATCTCTCTACCCCAGAGAGTCTGGTTGTCCAGGCCTTCAAGTCCAAAGTCAACCCTTGCTCATTCCCTACCATACGACCAGATTGGGAATTCAAGAATCTGGACATTTTTGGTAAAAGTACGTTCTCTTGTACCAGCCTTGCACTATGGTTAGTGAACACTGTGTGCCTCTTGGGCCAGTATTCCCACACAGTTTCAGATTTGGTTGCACAACTCATGCCCTCAGAGAAGGCCTGTGCCATCTTGTCCCAGGCCATTGTTGGTGGCAGGGAAGCAGACAGGATGGCGGGGTCACTATTTGCTGGGGACTGGATATGACCAGCTCGCTAGGCAGAGGGATTACTTTGCCAGTGGCACTCCTTTTCCATGCCCAGCTGGGGTCTGTTGGCTTTTCAAGGGATGTCCAGGCAACCCATATGGACATGCCCTTTGATGGCACTCCCTTTTTTGCGGTAAGCCAGACTTGTCGCTCATGCATATTAAGGACAGCAGGGCCACTTTCCGGTCACTGGGTCTCTCCATGGCCCCTCGCCAGCCCCATTCTGCCTTTTGCCCCTTCCATGACTATGGTAGGAGCTACCAACTTCATCCATCCTCCCCGAGCCACTACGAGCAATATGCTCCACAGCCCGTTTGTTGCCGCGGACACAATTCCCACAACCCTCGAGGAACCTAAGATCAGGGATCTACCCATTCTGCCACCCCAAATAGGTGCTCCAAATAGTTCAGTGGGGGTACACCTTCCCTTTCACAGCAGCTCTTCCACCCATGTCACCATCCTCAGACCGGCTGACGGAGGACTAGAGGAGCCAGCAAGAAGGTACCAGGTCGTGGTTGACATTCCCGCTACTTTCTGGTGCTGAAAAAGGACAGAGGGCTCAGCCCTATAGCAAACCTGTTCCCTCTTAACTACTTTCTGAAAAAGGAGTAATTCAAAATGCTCACATTGGCTCAGGTGCTGTCTGATCTGGGCTCCTGGAGACTAGATAGTAGTGTTACACTTGCAAGACGCCTATTTTCACATACCTGTTCTGCCGGCCCACAGATGTTAGCTGTGGTCACTGTAGACCTTGAGCACTTTCAGTTTGCTCTGCATTCTTTAGCCCTTGTGGTACAAAAGGGGGTGGTGATGGACGGAGCATCTGAACCAATCAAACACTCACACCCAGTCAACAGATCTGGGTTTAATCCATCACCGTTCTTTAGCCCACTCTGCCACCCTAGTTCAGACAGGGCCATATGCAAATCAGTCTGACCCTGTGCCTCATGGGAACAGTCCAGCCCGAACTGCCAAGCCATGCCTTCCCTGGACCGGAAACAAGCTGAGGACCGGTTTCTGGCATTTCAGCCGTCTTCAGCCCGGCTTGCTTGAATCCAGTGGCAAAGTGAGCAAGGGACTCACGTCTGAGCATACCCTGCCAACTTATGGCAAACAAAGTGGTACAAAAGGGGGTGGTGATGGACGGAGCATCTGAACCAATCAAACACTCACACCCAGTCAACAGATCTGGGTTTAATCCATCACCGTTCTTTAGCCCACTCTTCCACCCCAGTTCAGACATGGCCATATGCAAATCAGTCTGACCCTGTGCCTCATGGGAACAGTCCAGTCCGAACTGCAAGGCAGGCCTTCCCTGGACCGGAAACAAGCTTCCGAGGAACGGTTTCTGGCATTTTAGCCGTCTTCAGCCCGGCTTGCTTGAATCCAGTGGCAAAGTGAACAAGGGACTCACGTCTGAGCATACCCTGCCAACTTATCGCAAACAAAGTGGTACAAACGGGGGTGGTGATGGACTGAGCATCTGAACCAATCAAACACTCACACCCAGTCAACAGATCTGGGTTTAATCCATCACTGTTCTTTAGCCCACTCTGCCACCCCAGTTCAGACATGGTCATATGCAAATCAGTCTGATCCTGTGCCTCATGGGAACAGTCCAGCCCGAACTGCCAAGCCATGCCTTCCCTGGACCGGAAACAAGCTTCCGAGGACCGGTTTCTGGCATTTCAGCCGTCTTCAGCTCGGCTTGCTTGAATCCAGTGGCAAAGTGAGCAAGGGACTCACGTCTGAGCATACCCTGCCAACTTATGGCGAACAAAGTGGTACAAAAGGGGGTGGTGATTGATTGGTTCAGATGCTCCGTCCATCACCACCCCCTTTTGTACCACTTTGTTCGCCATAAGTTGGCAGGGTATGCTCAGACTTGAGTACCTTGCTCACTTTGCCACTGGATTCAAGCAAGCCGGGCTGATGACGGCTGAAATGCCAGAAACCGGTCCTCGGAAGCTTGTTTCCGGTCCAGGGAAGGCATGGCTTGGCAGTTCGGGCTGGACTGTTCCCATGAGGCACAGGGTCAGACTGATTTGCATATGCCATGTCTGAACTGGGGTGGCAGAGTGGGCTAAAGAACGGTGATGGATTAAACCCAGATCTGTTGACTGGGTGTGAGTGTTTGATTGGTTCAGATGCTCCGTCTGGCGAACAAAGTGGTACAAAAGGGGGTGGTGATGGACACAATTCCCACAACCCTCGAGGAACCTAAGATCAGGGATCTACCCATTCTGCCACCCCAAATAGGTGCTCCAAATAGTTCAGTGGGGTTACACCTTCCCTTTCACAGCAGCCCTTCCACCCATGTCACTATTCTCAGACCGGCTGACGGAGGACTGGAGGAGCCATCAAGAAGGTAACAACATCAGAAGTAGGTCGTGGTTGACATTCCCGCTACTTTCTGGTGTTGAAAAAGGACAGAGGGCTCAGCCCTACAACAAACCTGTTCCCTCTTAACTACTTTCTGAAAAGGGAGTAATTCACATTGCTCACATTGGCTCAGGTGCTGTCTGATCTGGGCTCCTGGAGACTAGATAGTAGCGTTACACTTGCAAGACGCCTATTTTCACATACCTGTCCTGCCGGCCCACAGATGTTTTTATCAAAAAAGGGGGGAGGTAAGACAAGTGATCAATTGATCAACGGACACTGTTTACCACTCAGAATGGTGGAAGGTCCAGTAACAGCTTGTGTCCGTATCTAGTACAGAGCAAGCAATAGAAGGGTTGCTGAACTGTTCCTATTGAGAGATAGGGAAGTTTTTAGCTGGCGTGACCAAAGGCGTCTGTATGACACCCTAGGGCATCCATTATGTTGGATGTATTTGCCTCACACACCCAGAAGGGTGTCATGCTTCATCATCGGCGTTTGCTCCTCGTCGGGGAGGCGGTGCAACCCCCGACGGGCTCACCTCAAAGAGGAGCTCTTTGGCGGAGATCTTTTTATCCAACAGCCTTATGATGAGGTGGGGGTGTGTGAGCAGGATGGTGTGTTATTATGATGGGGAAATTAAAATGTAGCAAGGGGTACCGGAATTCGCTTTATTCTGGGGGTCCCCTGGCTGCAATTAAAATGTGGGGCTCGTTTGCTAGGTGTCAACAGGTTAGATCAAGTGACCCTAGAGGAGACTAGAAGTGAAAGTGGTCGACATGTTTCTCGCAAAGGGTAAAGTCACCCGCGATTCATCAGGACCTTTACGAAAGTGAGGAAAAGGAAAAACAACAACATGCTAGTGTCATGTGTGTGGTATATGTTACCTCTGTGGATTCTCCTATGCCTATACATAGAGAAAAGATAAGGAAACAATGGTTAAAACGTATTTTCATTAAACCAGAACAAGTCACGTTATTGCCAGGGCATGTAAAAGAAGTGGCATGCTGGCGGTGATGTGAACAGTTGCGCACAACCACTGCATGCCTGGATAAGTGGAGCGTGCAACGTGCATAGTAGGGTGCACACACAACCACTGAATATGTGAGAAGAACTGTGGTGTGAAGGAGTGAAGTTTAAAAACAAAGGGTTAAAATGCAGCATTATAAGAGCGATGTCTTGCCCATTCATTGTCATTTAAATGAGCAGTTCTTGTGGTAAGGGCACCAATTATAACATACTGTGGCTAGGCAAAAGACAAACAACAAACTCACACTGTGACCTGATAAGTGCTGAAGTGGTACAGCACACGTTCCCTACTTACCTACTGGTCAAGGACTACTTGCCACATGAGGGATCGGCCTGGACAGAACATCAGGGATGAGCCCATTAATTGTAGCTAAAGGGGAGCACATAAGAGGCGCCTATGGGTTACTAATGCAAACAAAGTGGTGTTCTTCGATAAAGGCTTTATCTTCCCTTCTCCCGCTCAGAGCGATGTCACTCACCTCGAATCACCTGTGTCTGCGTGGGGAGACCTACCCATATCCGCCAAGCTCGAGTAGATAAGTGAGCTCGGCGGTCGGAGTATTTTAAACTAACAACCGGGCCGGCGTGCATGGACGTGACGCCGCACACTAAACCAAGTCACGTGATCGAAGCCGGTATTCTGGCGGCCATCTTATAATGGTGAAGGAGCGCTGTATTGCTAGTCTCTTAGGTTTGTAGTGACCAGTAGTTTACACTTGAGGGCCTTAATGTGGGAAACCTTTGGGATAAAGAAGGACCCCGTGTGTGTCAAAAATGTATCCTACGAGTTTCTGTGTGAAAATCAGAACTGCCGCCTAGCCCGGTATCAGTTCGGACTGTGGCGGCCATGATGTAATGGGCAAAGAGCTTGACGTGGGTAGACAGTGACGGGAGTATGCAGTTTAGCGGCCGCTTGTTGGTCTTACAGTTGGGCGGACCCTGGTATAGTGGTAGCAGGGAACAAATGTCAAAGTGTGAGTCGAGGCCAGAAAGGGGTGTGGTAACAACAAGATAGAGTATGGTTAAGTGTCATTTTTACACTAAATGTAAGGCCTTGTCAGATGTGAAAGCAAGGGAAAGGGGGGGGGTGGGGGTGTGGGGGTAACCACGATCCACTAAATGCACCTGGATGGTTTAAAGTGAGTGCCAGGGAATGTCTTCGTTAAGACCCTGTTTATCTGAAGACAGTCGGTGTACCCATCTCTGTTCCTTCCGGAAGAGGGCATTTTTTGGGCAGTTTGGGCTGGATTCTAACACTACCCACTTCATAGAGTCTTCATTGTGGTTGGAATCAACGTAGTGTTTACACATTTTTGTGTGGGTCTTCTTGCAGCGGAAATTGCTGCGATGTTCGATGATACGGGTTTTGACGGGGCGGGTTGTCATCCCGACATACTGCAAGCCACACGGGCACGTAAGCATGTATATGCAATGTGATGTGCTGCAGTTGGTGTGGTGTCTGAGCTCCCATTTGAATGTCTCAGAGAGTTGTATGGTCTTCAGTGTCATGGTGTATTTGCAGACCCCACACATGCCGCACGGGTAATGGCCCGTCACGGGGGGTAGATGCCACAAGGTTTGTTGAGTTTCTTTCCTGACATTCTTGGGCCTGGTGCTGATTAGGATATCCTTCAGGTTTTGTGATCTCTTGAAGGCGAACCTCGGTTCATCCAGGACCACGTCTCCTGTGTTGAGAATACCCCAGTGGTGTTTGATCGTATTCCTGATTTTGTTGGATAATGGGGTGAAGGTGGTCACACAGGTGATCGGTTGATTCTCAACCGGGACTCTTTCCTGACGATCAAGAAGTGCTTCTCGGTTATTGTTCCTGGCCCGTTTTCTAGCTTTTAGGACATCGCTTTTAGGGTAGCCCCTATCAAGTAGGTTCCTCGAAAGGATTGCGGACTCCTTCTTGTAGTCCGATACAGCACTACAGTTGCGCCTTATCCGCAGAAATTGGCCAAAAGGCAAGTTGGTGCGTAAGGCCCTTGGATGGTGGCTCTTGTAGTGTAGGAGGCTGCTGCGGTCTGTGGGTTTTCTGTACATCGTAGTGCTTATAGACCCTTCTTCCAGTTTTATTGTTAAGTCAAGGAAGGAAATCTCATTGGGTGAGGAGGCCATGGTGAAATGTAAGTGAGGGTTCAGTGTGTTGACCCATTCAAGAAAAGCTTCATGAGAGGTGGAAGGGCCTTTCCACAGGATTAGGATGTCGTCTATAAAGCGTCGCCACATTTTGATGTTGTCCCGGAAAGGATTCGACTCATGATGTATATGTAATCCCTCAAATTTAGCCATATACAAACAGGCCACCGAAGGGGCAAAAGTACTGCCCATAGATGTACCTTGGGTCTGGTGATAGTACTTGCCTCTGTACTCGAAATAGTTTTCGGTGAGAGCTAGGGTGGCGCATTCCATAACAAAGGTCTGCGGGGTGTTGGAGTTCCAAGTTTCTAAGCCCAGTTTTTCCTCAATTACCTCTAGAGTGGCCCTCTGGGGGATGTTTGTGTAGAGGGCTTCCACATCTAGGGTAATCAAGAGATCAATCTCTCCTATGTCCTGTATGGTATCCAGGATTCGTAGTACATCCGTGGTGTCTTGGATGTATGAGGGGATGCGTTTCACAAGAGGTTGTAGGAAATGGTCACAGAATTGGGAGAGTGGCTCCAAAACGGAGTCTATCCCTGAGACAATCGGTCTCCCTGGTACTGGTCTGGTTGCTTTATGGATCTTGGGCAATATATAAAAATATGGTACCCGTGGGTCCTTCTTTATAAGAAAATCTGCCTCCTTTCTGGTGATCCATTGTTCACACTCCGCGCTTGTGACCAAGCTTGTGATCGTGGTCTGTAAGCGCATGGTTGGGTCATTAGGGATGGGTGTATAGTATCTCTGATCGCTGAGTTGTCTGGTACATTCTAACTCATAATCCACAGTATTCATTAAAACTGTGGCTCCCCCTTTGTCCGCCTGTTTAATAGTAATCAAAGGGTCATCAGCCAGTGATTTCAATACAGCCATCTCATTCTTGGAGATGTTGGAGTGTGGTGTTTGTCGATCTAATTTATTGATGTCTTTAAGTACAGCTTGTTCAAACGTCAAGACTTCGTTTGGGACCATTCCGTTATGGGGTGTAAAGGTTGAAGGATTGCGTAGTCCTGAGTCTTCATTTGGTTCACAGGGCTTGCCTTCAAAGAAGGTTTTCAACCTTATTTTCCTGAAAAACGATTTGAGTTCGCTTTATAGACGACATCCTAATCCTGTGGAAAGGCCCTTCCACCTCTCATGAAGCTTTTCTTGAATGGGTCAACACACTGAACCCTCACTTACATTTCACCATGGCCTCCTCACCCAATGAGATTTCCTTCCTTGACTTAACAATAAAACTGGAAGAAGGGTCTATAAGCACTACGATGTACAGAAAACCCACAGACCGCAACAGCCTCCTACACTACAAGAGCCACCATCCAAGGGCCTTACGCACCAACTTGCCTTTTGGCCAATTTCTGCGGATAAGGCGCAACTGTAGTGCTGTATCGGACTACAAGAAGGAGTCCGCAATCCTTTCGAGGAACCTACTTGATAGGGGCTACCCTAAAAGCGATGTCCTAAAAGCTAGAAAACGGGCCAGGAACAATAACCGAGAAGCACTTCTTGATCGTCAGGAAAGAGTCCCGGTTGAGAATCAACCGATCACCTGTGTGACCACCTTCACCCCATTATCCAACAAAATCAGGAATACGATCAAACACCACTGGGGTATTCTCAACACAGGAGACGTGGTCCTGGATGAACCGAGGTTCGCCTTCAAGAGATCACAAAACCTGAAGGATATCCTAATCAGCACCAGGCCCAAGAATGTCAGGAAAGAAACTCAACAAACCTTGTGGCATCTACCCCCCGTGACGGGCCATTACCCGTGCGGCATGTGTGGGGTCTGGAAATACACCATGACACTGAAGACCATACAACTCTCTGAGACATTCAAATGGGAGCTCAGACACCACACCAACTGCAGCACATCACATTGCATATACATGCTTACGTGCCCGTGTGGCTTGCAGTATGTCGGGATGACAACCCGCCCCGTCAAAACCCGTATCATCGAACATCGCAGCAATTTCCGCTGCAAGAAGACCCACACAAAAATGTGTAAACACTACGTTGATTCCAACCACAATGAAGACTCTATGAAGTGGGTAGTGTTAGAATCCAGCCCAAACTGCCCAAAAAATGCCCTCTTCCGGAAGGAACAGAGATGGGTACACCGACTGTCTTCAGATAAACAGGGTCTTAACGAAGACATTCCCTGGCACTCACTTTAAACCATCCAGGTGCATTTAGTGGATCGTGGTTACCCCCACCCCCCCCTTTCCCTTGCTTTCACATCTGACAAGGCCTTACATTTAGTGTAAAAATGACACTTAACCATACTCTATCTTGTTGTTACCACACCCCTTTCTGGCCTCGACTCACACTTTGACATTTGTTCCCTGCTACCACTATACCAGGGTCCGCCCAACTGTAAGACCAACAAGCGGCCGCTAAACTGCATACTCCCGTCACTGTCTACCCACGTCAAGCTCTTTGCCCATTACATCATGGCCGCCACAGTCCGAACTGATACCGGGCTAGGCGGCAGTTCTGATTTTCACACAGAAACTCGTAGGATACATTTTTGACACACACGGGGTCCTTCTTTATCCCAAAGGTTTCCCACATTAAGGCCCTCAAGTGTAAACTACTGGTCACTACAAACCTAAGAGACTAGCGATACAGCGCTCCTTCACCATTATAAGATGGCCGCCAGAATACCGGCTTCGATCACGTGACTTGGTTTAGTGTGCGGCGTCACGTCCATGCACGCCGGCCCGGTTGTTAGTTTAAAATACTCCGACCGCCGAGCTCACTTATCTACTCGAGCTCGGCGGATATGGGTAGGTCTCCCCACGCAGACACAGGTGATTCGAGGTGAGTGACATCGCTCTGAGCGGGAGAAGGGAAGATAAAGCCTTTATCGAAGAACACCACTTTGTTTGCATTAGTAACCCATAGGCGCCTCTTATGTGCTCCCCTTTAGCTACAATTAATGGGCTCATCCCTGATGTTCTGTCCCGCCGATCCCTCATGTGGCAAGTAGTCCTTGACCTGTAGGTAAGTAGGGAACGTGTGCTGTACCACTTCAGCACTTATCAGGTCACAGTGTGAGTTTGTTGTTTGTCTTTTGCCTAGCCACAGTATGTTATAATTGGTGCCCTTACCACAAGAACTGCTCATTTAAATGACAATGAATGGGCAAGACATCGCTCTTATAATGCTGCATTTTAACCCTTTGTTTTTAAACTTCACTCCTTCACACCACAGTTCTTCTCACATATTCAGTGGTTGTGTGTGCACCCTACTATGCACGTTGCACGCTCCACTTATCCAGGCATGCAGTGGTTGTGCGCAACTGTTCACATCACCGCCAGCATGCCACTTCTTTTACATGCCCTGGCAATAACGTGACTTGTTCTGGTTTAATGAAAATACGTTTTAACCATTGTTTCCTTATCTTTTCTCTATGTATAGGCATAGGAGAATCCACAGAGGTAACATATACCACACACATGACACTAGCATGTTGTTGTTTTTCCTTTTCCTCACTTTCGTAAAGGTCCTGATGAATCGCGGGTGACTTTACCCTTTGCGAGAAACATGTCGACCACTTTCACTTCTAGTCTCCTCTAGGGTCACTTGATCTAACCTGTTGACACCTAGCAAACGAGCCCCACATTTTAATTGCAGCCAGGGGACCCCCAGAATAAAGCGAATTCCGGTACCCCTTGCTACATTTTAATTTCCCCATCATAATAACACACCATCCTGCCCACACACCCCCACCTCATCATAAGGCTGTTGGATAAAAAGATCTCCGCCAAAGAGCCCCTCTTTGAGGTGAGCCCGTCGGGGGTTGCACCGCCTCCCCGACGAGGAGCAAACGCCGATGATGAAGCATGACACCCTTCTGGGTGTGTGAGGCAAATACATCCAACATAATGGATGCCCTAGGGTGTCATACGGACGCCTTTGGTCACGCCAGCTAAAAACTTCCCTATCTCTCCATAGGAACAGTTCAGCAACCCTTCTATTGTTGGCCCACAGATGTTAGCTGTGGTCACTGTAGACCTTGAGCACTTTCAGTTTGCTCTGCATTCTTTAGCCCTTACCAGCGCACATTGGTCGTTCGCAGTGGTTGCAGCCCATCTGAGGAGGTCAGGGGTTCCAGTCTTCCCCTAGCTTGATGACGGGTTGTTAAAAGGGGCCTTACCCTAGGCAGTCGTCACCCATCTCCAGCCTACAGTGTACCTCCTGCATTCACTGGGGTTCACTATCAAAGTGCCTAAGTCGCACCCAACTCCCTCAAAGATGCTTCCTTTCATCTGAACTTTTCAGGAAACTGTGCAGTTTCGGGCTAACCTTTGGAGCAGCGAATCCAGGACATTCAGACTATGATTCCAATGTTTCAGCCTCTATCCTGAATTTCTGTGAGATTGACTCTAAGGTTGCTGGGCCTCATGACATCCTTTATCCTGTTGGTAACACATGCCTGCTGGCATATGCAGTCTATGCTGTAGGACCTGAAGTCCCAATGGGTTGAGTATCAAGGGAATCATTACAACCTGGTCCAGATATCGGAGGGAACTGCAAAAAATCTAAAGGAGTGGAGTTTAGCTAGGATGAATAAACACAGGACCAGTTGGCAATAACATACACATGGGTTTTATTTCTAATAATGTGGCTGGGAGAAACACACAAGCCTTCCCTAACACACACTATACTGGTCTCCCAAAACTCCACTGAACTACATAGTTTGCTACTCTAAAAGCAATATAATACACATTTTATCTGTACCACATGTTATTGTTTACATAATTTCCTTTAACATAAAACATGTCTTAAAAAGACAAAATATACTAGGTTACAAAAATACATTTAAGAGAAATTCTCTACTACGCCATAAGTGAACTCTAAATTTTACATCCATTACTTAGTTCTCATGTCAGAAACCCATAGCCCCTGATCTAATTATGCCTAATATATTTTCCAACTTAGCTTTCTCTGACTTGTGTTACATTTAAAGTCAGATTCCAAAGTGGTCATGAAGTAGCTTTCTCACCATTTCAGAACTGCTAATGTTTTTACACATTCCAATACATCTTATCTACATTCTTAACCTACTAAACTACTTGTCCATTAGTCTTCTTTTGTTTTGACCTTTGTGCGATTCCTTTGCCAGACTTTCCATACTTTGGATGTAAATCTGTTTAATGCCCACATTCTTTACCATCCAAATGTATGTTTAAACAGGATGTATTCTGTGAACATGTGCTCACGTCTGCTTTTAAAATGAACTGAGTTTATGTTGCTGGACTAACTTTAACCCTAGTGACCTCTTGTCCTGTCTTAATCAATGTTTATCCACCTACCAGCATTCAAAACTAATTTATTTCAATTCATATTTCAAGTTTGACCTTCCTACAGACCTACATATTCTCTCTAACAGATATTGTTGCAGGGATTCTGCAAAGTCACAGAACTATGCTTGGAATCATAAGACCTTACTAGACACGGACTGTGTCATCCTACCACCTGATTGCCCATGAGCCTGGGACCAACTAGCTATAGTGTCTCACTTGCCCTCCTACCCACTCACAGAGGTACAAGTGATGAGACACCCCGGAACACAACACTGCTGACCCTCTCAGGAATTACGGTTGCAGGACGCTCCCTTTCCCTCTCACACTCGTACTAGTCCATAAGTTCGGACAGAGACACGAGGAACGTTTAAAATATTTATTTTAACTTTCGTGCTCTAGTATGAAGTTTACGTGCCACAATTAGTAAGAAAATGCCTAACACAAATACGGTCAGCATAGCAAGTAGTACATGAATCAAGAAAGGAGCTGTCATTGTATAAGACAGGATAGCCTAACCTCCTTCCTTTTCGACAGAAGCAAAATGATTATATATCGGACGTTCTCTTGGTGTTTGCAGCAGACAGCATACCTTAGTATACACAGTTGAAAGTTCTGCATCTCAGATGCTGTCACAATCTCTTCCCTGCAAAGATCCCCCTGCAAGTGTGTATTATTATTTATTTGTGCTTACCTATATGACAAAAGTATGTGTTTTCAAACAAAAGCTGGATTTGTGTGTTTTGTCTAGATGCTATGGCGTGACCAGAACAGAATAACAATGGGCATTGTTGTTTGGCCTTATCTACAGTGTTCAGACTAAATCCCAGGAAAGAACAGAACGCGAAAACAACAGCAGGTTATGTGTGAAAGTACAGTGTGGCACAAAGCAAAATATGTTTGTATAGTAACAGGCGCAAAGCAGAGGGCAGTTAGCAATGTGCTTATGCTAACATAGGGAAAATGACAATGAGCCTGAACGGGACATATGACAATATATCTCCTACAGATGTGACCCACAAACTGAAAGCATGTGATGCAGGAGAAGCTTAAATGAACAGTTTAGCTCTGGTATGCATTCCTCTTGCATGAACAAAAAGGAAACCCCCACCCCATAGTGTTTTACCCTATAAACATTTATTGATCCTTAATTAAATAAACAGTTCCAACACCCGCCGCTGGCATCTGGGGTGGGGTCTCTGCATACTTCATATTCTACTTAACATTCACCCCTCTAATTGAAAATTTAACTACCTAATATGCTAACTCAGTTGTCTCACTAACCATTTACTCATCAATGTTATCCTGAACGTTTCACTTATGTGTAGCTAATCTATTCATTAACATTCCCCCTATGTTGGTGCTAACCCTCTTTCAACCTGCTATTACTATTTGAAACCCACAGTATACTGCGAGCAACACCACAATAATAAACATCAACACTTTACTTATGTCCTGACATCCCCGGTGGAAGCCAATTGGCCCATCCTTTAAACCATTCACCGGTGGCATCTCCTTCATCAACCAACTTCTTCTGTAGATTCCGCATTGCTTTTATGGCCTTAATCAAAGTTCCATTCTCATTTGCCAGAACAAACGTACCACAAGCTGTCCCCACTTCAGCACACTCCCCACCATCCATTGCAGCTATACGGTCAAGTACATAGCGGTGCTTCATGACCATAATCCTGAGCGCACGCAGTTTCTCTTTGATAGCATTGAAGCCATCCGCAGTGTCATTAACAAGCCTTATCCCCTCCCAATGTGTAACCTGGAGCTACCATGCAGTTGTCATAGTTTGTATGAAAGGCAAGATACTCCCCCCAAAAATTGGGCTTAGTTAAAAAAACGATGCTCTCACGGGACCGAATCCCATGATGAAGTTCCAAAATGTTATGATGACCTTTTCCGTGCGTGGTTATGGAGCAGAGTCGTTGGGCAGCTCATGGACTGAGTGTGAAGATTGGAGATGTCTACTTCTGGGGCTGGGGTGTACCGAGTCACTAAAGAGCAGAGGCCTTTCCAATTCGGTGGCAGTTGATTGTAGAGAAACTCTCCACACTGCCAAAAGAAATCCATTAGACTGGAGGTTCCCCTCTGGATGTAAAAGTTGTATATTGTGGTGTTGCACCCAGTATTCCGTCCTATGCTGATGGTGCCATTCCCTCTGAAACATAATAACCATTCATTGGTAGTACAGGCTTAGAAAATTCCTCCACCCAAGTATCACATGATTAGGGCTCCCGGTTTTCCCTTTAAACGGATTTTTACATATAAATACAGACGGAAAACAATTTTTCCTTTGTCTGTATTTATATGTAAAAACGGCAAAACACTAGTACATTATGCCAGGCGGCCGTGCTTCTGCCCAGAGTTGCCAGGCGCCTGGTCCTTTTGTTGCTGCCCCAGCCCTTGTTTGGAATTCAGCATGTATTTCTGTGGCCTCAGGGGACAAATTAATGGTGCGCAGCGCCCATGGGCTGAAAGAGCTTCAGGCCCCCCACCCCTTGTGTGTGTCAGCCCGGCAGAGACAGATCCCGGGCACACAAACACAGCGGCACCAGAGTACTTTACAGGTCTTTAGAAGACCATTTATTTGGTAACAAGGCTTTGTTGTGTGTTCTCACCCCTTCTAAGCGTTCCTGCAGCTCCGCTCTGCATATTGCTCCGTGAATCAGGGGTGCTCTAGACATTTACTGGCAGGTCGTGTACCTCTCACTGGGCCATTGCAGTGCTCTTTTCTACATAATTGGTGCTGCGTAGGTAGGTGCACTTAGGGGATTATATATGTGTCACTTCTTCTACCTTAGAATCTTTTATTAACTGCAGTCAGTGAGGGATGGCACTGTCCTTACAGTCATTGATGTCACAGGGTATTGCCTGTTTCCATTCATGCTGGGCAGCTTAAATGTCCAAAGACATGAGTTCTGTGGTGGCCGCTTCTATGAATCGGTGGCAAGTGCATTGTGCCGGTGTGTTTCTATAGTGGAGGCCCCCACAAGAGTCTTGGGTGTGGTGCACCAAGTAGCTGCTGGGTGGCAGGCTCTGCTCCCATTATGGCATGTGGCATGTCTTTGCTGTCTTTATACGAATAAACCCGTGTTTAAGGTCCATGCCTATGTCCTGGCATTTTAATTTGTGTTGTTTGTATCCCTCAGCGCTCATAGTTTGTTCACTACTTTCTGTAAATTACGCCCTCGGCCTACGCTCTCTAAATGGGCAAATGAGCTCAGTCCCATTAGGAAGCTAATTCATGTGACCTATAGGGGTTATCAGCTATGCACGTTGTGCATGCGGTTTTATGAGCTTATTTTCTTGTTCTTTATTTACTGTGAATAATGCTGCTCTGCCCACGGGCCTCCAATCATGTTACCGAGTAGGATTGTAAGGCCATTGCCATTTTAAATGTCACCTTAAGATAAATGGTCATAAAACAGTTACAACGAACAGGCAACAGCATTGTAATTTATGGGCATAATCTATACAGTTACACATTTCACTAGCAGTTGGATGCTGGCTCTTGCTGGCAATTTCAATGTTCTGGGTCTGTAACAACTAGTCCTAGATCCAACTTGTGTAGCTGGACGCACACTTAACCCCATGTCCGTCTGTGACCTGGTGGTTTGTGGTGTCCCTTTTGCATTGTGATCGGTGTGTTGAGTTCGGTGCCAGTTAGTTTGTTGTTCCCTCAGCTCTAGTGTCCGTGTACAAGCAGTTGCACATTTGTTTTTGGGGACTGAAATGAATGTGGAAAAATACTAGCTGTAGAGTCGTCTTTTGCTTGTGGCAAAAATAAATGCAGATAACTACAGAAAAAATGCCCCAAAAATAAATATGGATAAATACAGACGAAAATGGCAAAAAAATAACTACCATAAAACCGGGAGCCCTACACATGATATATGAGTGTCCCAAACCATCTTACACTTGCTTATGGTGGCAGTGTCTCGATATGTCCTGATCCATAAACTAGTGGCTATGCATCCTAATGTAGCACCCGGATTCTATTTGTTGTGCACATATATTGACCCATTTATGTAAAAGGCAGGTCGGTCTGCACGGGGTCTGGGAGGCATGCTATAATTATTACACCTGGGAGAGGGTTGTCCTACCCCAAGAAATCCCATTTGTGCTGTCTTTTGTCTCCATTATGGCCCTTTGTCCTTTTGACCTATTTGTTTAATTTTTAGGATTTCCTCCTATATTTCCTGCATTTTTGTCAAGATGTATATCTCCTCTGCACTATTCTGATGACGTTGTAGATTCACTGTAACTAATATGGGTTCAATTGTAAGAGGTTGTAGTGGGGCTCTAATCCTACAGAGAAAGAGTTGTAACAAACATAATGTTGTGCTTGGGTCTACTTCCCTTGATAAATACAGTCTCTCTGACCCTACCGCATGTTAAATTAATGAGCTGACAAAACAAGATTCATTTGAGATCACTCACCTTATGTCCCTCATATGTTTATACCAAATATTACCCGAAAAGTTCCTGCAGGTCGTGGCCTAGTAGATGTAATTACTGTAAGTGTTGGTCTGGTACTAAATGGTTGACACACTATGCACGGAGCAATATAAATGGTGATCGGTTCAGATACATTTGGAATGAACGAATCAGTTCGTAAAGTAGCTAAAAGATACTCTTTAGGGGTGGCGTGGCTTGGCCCGCCATCATGGCGGACATTTGCTGAGCAAGCTCCGTCCAGCCTGCTAAATATCCTGCTTTTGTCCTTGCTCCCCTGACTTTCCAGTGATATTTGGGACGACCCAGCAGCTCAGCAAGTTCCCTGGGACACTCGGGGTGACTTTGAGTCATCTCGAGCAACGGCGAGCGGGCAGGGTCCATGTGGAGTGCGGACTACAGCGAGGCGGAGGAGCCAGGAGACCGTGCCTGGGGAGCCGGAGGTCGGAGGCTGTCACGATCGGCTGCAGACGGCTGCTGGCTATCGAGGGTGGCCCAGCGGCGCTGAGAGGCAGCGGCGGCAGTCGGGAGCGTGGCTGCGGCTGGGGGACCTGTGACGAGAGCGGAGGCGGGGACGCGGCGGCCAACATAAGGCTGCGCAGGTGAGGAGCGGCCAGGAGAGGCTGGAGCGAGGACCTGCGCCGATTATCCTAGGCCACTGGGGCACCCTCTGGAGATCAGCGACTTGGCGGAGGCAGCGTTTTTTGGCGGGACGTAGTTGTGCTTCCCCCCATGTTTGGGGTGCTTCGGCGGCTCGGCGGCAGCATCAAGCCGCGTGGTGTGGAGCAGTGGGGCCTGCCATCGACCTGGTTCCCCCCTCCCCCGCTTCACTTTTCCCTTCATTCCCCCGTGGAGGCCTACTGCATCAGTGATCCAGAAGCCTGTTAGGCCCCCTGCACCTGGGGGTCCCGGTGGCAGATAGGAGACTTGTGCAGCCTGGGACGTGCGTGGAGGGGCCCCCAGCTGTTCACATACACGAACGCATCGGCGGTCAGTTGGACCGTGCGCGTAGGAAGCTATTGAATATTCCGCTTGGTGGCTCGGCGGTGCGACTGGCAGCAGGAGCAGGGGTAGGTGCGATACCCCTTTAATTGTCGGGATCCCCCCTTGGTAATTGGAGTTTCAGCAGCAGGTGGGGACAGCAACTGAGGGTGGCAGTGCCCTTCCCCATACCGGGAGCTGCTGTGGGGAATCGGCGGCATAGCCGCATGGGGAGAGGATCGGGGACCTGCTACTGGGTCCACCCTCCGCCACTCCAGTTCTTTCTCCCCCCGGATATAGTTTCCCCCCTCCCGGGGGTGCCCTAATCGGCGGTCGGTTGGACCGCGGGGCCCTAGTGGTGTTGCCTCCGGAGTACTGCATGGCCCCTGATGCGGGTCCCTGAGGAGACTTGCTGACCCTGGCTTGGGGGCGCATCCCATCCAGAGATAGCTTAGGACCCGGACTAATAGGTTTGTGCCTGCGCTGAGGGAGTAGCTGCTTCGACACCTGGTTGAGCTTCATTTGTGCCTGTGGGGCGGCCGCTGAGGGCAGACATGAGACGGGACAAGGGCAGCGGGGGCTCGACTAAACAAAGGCCCATAGATAGTTCACTGGCCCTTGAGCGGTGACTGGGGCTACTGGGGGCCAACAGGAGGCCATCCTGGACAATGCGGCACTGATGGCGGAGATGACTAAATCCAGAGACATGTTTGATGCTAGGATTGGGGTGCTGGGCTCGGACGTTCTGCTGCTGCGACAGGACATGCGGAACGTGGTGGCCCGCATCACAGAGGCGGAGACCCCATTTCAGGAGTGGAGGATGATGGCGCGACCCTGAAGCAAAAGGTAGCGAACATGGAGAATATTCAGAAGGGGCTAGCGCTCTGGGTTGAGGATGCAGAGGGACGGGCCCGGCGGAACAACCTGAGATTTGTGGGCTTTCCGGAGGGAGGCGAAAATGGTAACATGGAACGATTCCTTACCCAGTGGCTTTGTTGTAAATGAATCTAGGACACTAGTGTAATTTTTCCCGATTCATGCCCTTTTATAAGTATAGATTGTTCGATCCTTATATAGGCATAGAAATCATTACCATGCAGCCCAAATACGGCATGGCTACTTCCACTAAATTCCAAGAATCAACAACGATTTCTTAGAGAAACCCGCCTTCAGCAGCTAGGGACTTCCCCTTGCCTAAATACTAATTTATCTAGGAAATCATGGACTTTTCGAAGAACTGAGTCTTTGATGACGTTATTAAGTCCAATCACACGTCAAACTCGGCACCTTCAAAGTATAAATATGCGTAGATTTGCCCAGACAAACACACGGTGTTTTGGAGCAGATCGACTAACTACTTGCCTGACGCCCTGCAGCCCCAAGTGCCGAAGGAAGCCGACCCTCCAGCTGATGCACTGAGAGACGCTGTCTTTTCTCCTGCCGAGAAATCCAGCTCCAGTGTTTCCAGGCTACCCTTGCGGGTTGCTGGGAAATCGAGTCCTGAGAGAGAGATACAAGACCTCCTTCATTCTAAACCAAGGTACGGAGCTGATTAGACCCTTAGAGAATTCTTGGATAGATTCTTGGCAGAGAAATACTAAACCTAAGCTACTCCTCACTTCTTCCCTTGTACTAGACCTAGGTTAGGTACACCAGGGTAGGCATATTTTAGAAGCACCAGTTGAATACTTTTAGTCATTATTTTATCACTGTGTATATTTTATATGTTTTAGGCGATTTATGGCTTAGAAACCATATCATGCTTTTACAGTACTACTTTATAATACTTTTCGTATTATATGACCTGTACTTTATAACCAGTATTACGATTGTAGCAGTACACTTCTTATGCTTGAGAAAGAAGACTGTTCAATAAATACTTTTAATTGGAAAAGCCCGTCTCTCTATTTTCTCAGCACCTCTGGTGAAACGAAGCATGCACGATTGACTGAGTAAAATAGCTATCTATTGTTTCCGCGACTCTAGAGATTGATTTCTTATTCTTGGGAAACAAAGTTGTCATGTTTATGCGGTTGTCAGAAACTAATCACTTCTTGTGAATTCGAGAAAGTTTCCAGTGACCTCTAACCTGGCTGGCACTCACAATTAAGTCTAATATATACAATAGAGACCTAGTCGACCTCAGTCCTATGTCTTAACTATAGTATATGTTATTCCAATGCGCAGAGCCTATTGTGAATATAGGAACTACACTAGATGGCGCCCTACGTTTGGTAAGGCGATAATTTAACGCTAGATAATAGAGTAACTCAGTCGTGCTTTTCACACAGACCCCTTTCTCCCGTAAAAACTCCAATAGACTTCTGGAGTGGGTGAAAGGCTAATATCCGCCAAAACTGAGTAGGGCGGAAAATCCAATGTATTAGTTTTTGGTTTGTTCAACGTTGAATGATACAGTTTTCCAAAATATTGTGCACCTAATCTTTGTTTCCTTGAAACTTGTTCTGCAAACTCTTCAATCAGTAAAAATAATGGTTACTGACGAAGAACTAGAAAGAGCTGCAGCAGCAGCTCAAGCAGCCTTAGATGACAGAAATCTCCTAGAGAATGACCCAGATGCTATAATCATCCCGGTAAATATAAGGAAAACTATAACTTACAAACTGATAAATAATGGAGTATCATCGAGAGGTGGTAAAGTAATCTTTGTTATAGAGGCACATGAATACCGTCAGACAGAGGTATTCTATTCATGGATTCACTTTCCTCCAGCAGATGGAGGAACACACGAGTTTCACTACTATAAAGTAGAAGAACCGCCAACGGAATACGTTCCTTACGAGGATGTTGAAATTCCATTAACTTACCAAGAGCATCAGCTCTGGTTTAAAGGTGCCCTACAACATCAAAATCACATTACCAGGCTCGGTCCACTGGGTAGACCAGGAGCTACATGGCTGGTACTAGCCAGCTATACACCACATCCTGACATAGAAAACATGACAGGTCGAGAACTGTTAGTGCAGTTGAAACAGTTAATTAAAATACATAGACAACTGGTTCAATATGTCATGCGGACCTTAACAGTCCAACCTACTGTAAGGATTCCACAGCACACCCCTCACCAGGGGAACACAAACAAAATCACACCACAGACTATACAATCAGTCATTGGTAAAATGCCTGCCAAAAGGTAACAAATTCCGTTTTGGTGCAGTATTCCCTGATAGTACACCTCATGAGAAACACAGAATTCTGACAATCTGTTTACCAAAGGAGATAGCACCACATGTGGAGGACTGTGACACTTGGGGTACAGTCTTTGCTTCAATATACACAAAAACACATGGCGTTCCGTCTATGGCGGTAATACCAGACGTTCTGAGACAGATTCAAATTGAATACGGTCCAGAACCGGCCTTGAATCTAGGTATGAAATTACTGAAAGATTTCAAACAGGTCTCGGCTATACTATTAGCCAACATCAAAGGTGAAGCAGCATCCGTGGCAAATGTGGAAAAGTAAATTTTGCCATGTTCTGTGTCCCTACGTGTCATCCATCATATGTTATGTGTGCATGATTAAATATGCATATGCATTCCCTATGTTCGATTAATGACGCAATTATAGTTGTGTCCACCTCTAGTATGCCAGTTCTCGTGAATACTACGAATATCAGGCCTATGTAAAGCTACGTTGCCACGTTTCTCAGTGTGCACGTTATTCTATTGAAAAGTCCCCGTTTCTAGGCCTCAAAAGGGCCTGGACACCAGATTCAGCTCCTGTCTCCTGAAGCCTCGCTGAGGAGCGATACAGCCCCCACCTGTATCCTCGACCCTTCACTTACTTCCTGCCTCGCAGTGCCCGGCTCACCCTGGCTCTGCCTCTGAGTCTGCCAAGAATATGTTATGATTCCAGTTATCAGTTCAGTCCTCCTTCTCTGCATTCCTAAAGCTACTGAATCGCATCGACAGTTTCCGTCATTGTCTAGCCTTCACGTCTCCACGTTAGAGAAATACTGCATTTAATGGTCATTTAATATTCTTCATCACGCACTACATGTAGAATAATGCATGGTCCAGTCTTAGAATCAAGTTAGCCTTTCCCCTCCTGACTTCTAGTTTATATCAACATGTTCTCTAAACATCAGATACTAGATACTGTTTAGGTACATGTCGCCCTGACTCTCCAGACTTCAGTCTCTGCTCCTAGCACAGAGCTCATAGCCCCCAGCTTCTCCTAGTAACACGTCATTGCCAGTTTGCGCGCACCATCAGGTTAGAGGTCCCGGCTCCTCAGGTAGCCCCCTCCATGGTTTCCGCCCCATTCATGACATATTCTGTTACGTTTGCATCACATGTCTATGTATACGCCCTGTTACACCTCTTTTCACCCTTATCTTTCGCGACTGCTACGCGTCACGCCTTTTGCTCCACCCACTGCTACGCCTATTGCAATGTAATGCTATGTGTTTGCGTTATGTATATATGCTCATGCACTGTTATTAAAAAGTTGTTCCCCTTGTCCCGATCCTGACCCCGGCAGCGCTGCTGGGCCTTACCATCCTGTTCCTGTCCTTTATGCTGTAATAAACCTGCAAACTCCTACTACCTCGAATCTTGACTCTTATTTATTGAGCTATCCGTTATTCATCTATGCATTCAAAAATAGGGTATTATTTATTTATTTACCACATAATGGCGCCCGAACAGGGACTTGCCCTTTCCCCACGCGTCGGTGAAGCCACGCCGACCCCCTGACCCTCTACAGTCGTGACGGAACTCTTCTGCGCACCGGCAGATATTTCTGCTTCAAGTATCCCTCAGGCCCACGGAGGAGACGGAGGAGGCGGTCCAGCATCCAGACGAGACGGTGGAGGAACGCGGCGAGTCCCGACCAGAGCCCAAGCCGAGAGTTCAAGGTCCGAGGTATCCGGAGGCCCACCCGTAACAGAAGTCCGAAGTTCGTCCGTCCGACGTCGAGGCAGTCCCGTCCAGTCTGAGGCCTTCCGTTCTTGCTGCCCGGTGAGTACCATTACTGGGGTAGTATCTAGACAGGGTCAATTTAATTGACTCTGGTCCGTGGGTTGGTGGTACACAGACCCACAAACGAAGTGTCCACTTCGGTGGATGCGGGTCCTGACGTGTCTCTTTATGAGACCGGTAAGTTTCGTACTGTTTCAGCAGTGCATCTAGTTCCTGTTCTAGTCAGTTCTGTTCTCGAGAAAAGTCATGTATTCTGTGTTCCGTATTCCAGGTAGTATTCTGTTCGAACTGTTATTTTTAAATGTTCTTCATGTATTTTAATGTCGTGGTATGAATGGGGAATAAGTATCGTGTTCATTGTGTATTGTATTGTGTCTAGATTATAGTCCAGTCATGCCCTTGTTTTCTAAGTTACGTCAGTTAAAAACTAGAAAGGGTCTGCTGGAAGCAGCAGTTCCTGTCCCGCCTAGGGACAGTCCAGGTCATTTTATGTATCAGAAGCATGGCATAAGCGCCATACTGTATCTAGATTTATGGGTAGAGTATACCAAACAGTTAGAAGAAAAGTATAGATGGCCCGTATCGGGTACATGGGATGCCGAGTGCATCATGCGAGTAGAAGAGGCATTATGGAAAAAGAAAGCCAGACAGTCACAGAAAGATGCCATCGAGTTATGGCGCAAAGAAGCTCATAAAAGAACTGAAAAAGAAATCAGAAAGTCAGAATTAAGTAGAGAATCCTTGGAACGAGCCCATGAAAAAGAACTAATCGAGATAGGTGAACGAGTCAAAGCCGAACAGTCAGACAGACAGAGGCATGCCCTTATTAGGGGTATGTATCCTCTCCTTGCCGAGGGCTTGCCAAAAGCGACCCCAGAGGCATCCAGTAATTTCCCGCCACCATTAGTTCCGACCAAGCTACGTCACAAACAGACCGCAGCTGATATTTTTATTTCGTCCTATTTGGACGACACAGTCCCGGAATATGCAAATCCTGTTCGCGCTCCGCCAGTCCCTGTAAATCAGGCACTTCCCGCTCCTCCAGACACCGGAGTACCTGTTACGGTACCCCCGGTCCAGCCTGCCATACAAGTCCAGCCTACATTTCCATTTCCCACTCTGCCAGGACGAAGAGCCTCAGTAGACGACTCTAGTTTAGGGGCCGCAGGGGGAGGTACTCCTCAAACCCCGCCGCCACACAAGCGTTTAACGACAGCCGAATTACATATACAAGCATCACAGCGTACGCCCAGGCATCAGACTGTAGCAGAAATGAGAAAATCCCTTGCCGAATGCGGCTATGATCCAGTCCCAGGCGAGGATAATATGGTTTTATATTCATTCCGTGTAAGAAAGGTGGCCGAGTATCTAGTCACCTTACCGAATATGAAAGAAGATCTAGACAGAATATATCGCTTCATCCGTACAGGGGATGATCCAGAAAGCATTGGCGAGGCCATGTCTCAAAGGAAAGCTGAGACCCAGCTCATGATATTAAAGTTTCTGATCAATTGTCTAATAAGAGAACAAGATTACCCGTCTAAAGATCCGGCTGAAATGAAAACCCTGACAAGGTGGAGTGATAATATAGCCGAGGGTAAGCACAAGACCGTCGGTGCTATGGAGAGTATGTACAAGAAAATCCGTAAAGAAATAATAAAGTTACACGAACAGCGTAAAGCAGCACAAGTAAGCGAGAAAGAAAGTAACTCTGATCCTGAAGAGTTAGACGACGAGAATCCTGACAGAATAGCGTATGTAGGAAAATCTAGATTTCCAGATCGCCATTTACGCCTAGAACACAAGTCTATTTTCCATCATCCAGCACCAGAACAAGGTTCTCTAGAACAAGTGTTTCAAGCTACCGATCACATTCTGAAATCACGAATCGGTTACAGTGAGTTAAGTACCATGCATGAACAAGAACTAGCCCGATCAGCAGTCCGATGGATTACTGATTCTACCACTTTTCCAGACGAAATAGTGGCACAAATGTTTCTGAAAATGCCCCCAGCCGAGCAACGACTGGCGGGTATGTATATGATTCAGCACCTCATTACATTGTATGAGGGTCAGCACTCTGATCCAGGCCCGTTACATGATATCCTGAACGAGTTACTCCAGTATAGATGGAAAGGTTTAGGTACCGACTTAATTAGTGTCATTCTAGAACAGCGTCACAAATATAGAACGTTTCTGAACCCGCATTTTGTTCATGTCTCACCCCCAGAAAGTAAACCATTTTACATAGAGAGACAGAATCCGTTACGAGAAGTCCACCCAGTTAGAGGAACGGTTGGCGAACTAGAACGAGTGTTTGTTTACACTCCGATTACAAAGATGGAACTCCTAGAGATGAGAAATTAATTCCCTGTCATGATAAAGATCCAGCAGGGTTCCATAGAGAATTAAAAGACATGCTACGTATGGGAGAATACACGTATCCAGATATAATTAAAATGTTAAAGGTTCTGCTGCCCGCAGGGGTGTATGAAAAGCTCAAGGAAAAAGAATGGGAGGTGGGAGAGAAAAAGATCGATTGGGCAGTTCTAGAAGCTGAAGACAAGGCACGAGTACCAGGTACCGGTCTTGGAGCAAAATGTAAAGAATTACCAGAATTATTAATACAAGTTTTACCTAGATTATTGACAACTAGAAAAGAAGACTGGGATGCAATCTCAGCCTGTAAGCAGAAACAAGACGAAGACATTAGTGATTTTTATTCTAGATTTGAGAAATGTTTTAGCATCAACAGTGGCCTCAAGACAAGTAGTGAGTCATACCCTCACCTTTTTGTTACTAAATTAGTCGAGAATTCAAGTCCACAAATTAAAAATCGAGTTTTGAAAGTCGAAAGTACCTGGCAAGCTAATACCCCGTCCCAGATGTTGCAGATGCTCCAATACCACCAGAATAGGATCAGGGAAGAACAAGAACACGAGAGAAAACGTATGAAAGACACGAAAATGAAAGTACTAGTTGCACAATCTGTTCCTCAAGACAGTCAGAAGAGGGGTCCGAATCAAGCCAGTCATCCTGCAGCTCCCGTTAAAGGGAACTGCAATTATTGTAAACAGCCAGGTCATTTTATAAACGAGTGTGCAGTTCTGAAACATAACATAGCTACTGGTAAGACTAAAGAAAGACCACGTCCGCCGAGACAAGAACAAGTTTCACAGACTCCTCAGCCACAGAATGCACCACAGACAGTTACCGCACCGCAGCCTATTGCTGCAACACAGCACGTTACACAGCAGATGTACCAGTATGCACAGTCTGAGTATCCAGAGTACCAACAGTATTCATGAAACAGCCTAGAGAGGGAGGTAGGCTTGCCTCTCATCGAGATACCTGTAGATCAAGAAGGTCCCTATGTTCACAGTCAAGTATTAGGGAAAGACAGAAAGTTTTTGATTGATACAGGGGCAAGTAGGACCACAATTAGTCACGCCGAAGTTCCAGGGGCTCCGCTCTCAGGCTCAAGAAATGTTTCCCTTGGATTTTCAGGAAAACCCATTGTAAATGAAATATCAAAGCCAGTTACTCTAGAAGTAGGTCCATTGTCCCGCACTACTGATCTGTTACTTACTAAGTCATGTCCAGAAAACCTATTAGGCATTAAAACACTGAAGGAGTTAGGTGCAGTTATATGCTGTTCCCCAGAGGGAATACGATTGTTCCTACGTGACTTTAAGGGTCACTATGTATTACGAGATTTTGATTCCAGATTGTCTAATGTCCCGCAGCATCTATGGGCGCAAGGTCCAACTGATGTTGGTTATATGCAAATCACACCCTATCGTGTGACTCTCAAGCCAGGTGTAGTGTTACCACGAATCAGACAGTACAGATTACCACCTGAGGCTGTAGCAGCCTTATCCAAAATTATTGACGAGCTCGTGGCTCAAGGAGTGGTTGTAGAAACTGACTCCAACGTATGCAATTCTCCGATCATTCCAGTCATGAAACGTACTGATCCAAATGCACCCCCAGTATATCGATTAGTGATTGACCTACGAGAGCTTAATAAATGTATTATTCCTCAGTACCCAGTCGTCCCAGATATCTCTTCCCTATTGACAGCCATTGATTCCGAAGCCACGTTCTTTACTGTAATCGACCTCAAGAACGCGTTTTTCAGTGTCCCTATTCATCCAGACAGCCAGTTCCTTTTCGGATTTTGTTTAAATGGAAGGAGCTATATGTTCACACGCGCTCCTCAAGGTTTCACAGAAAGCCCTAGCATTTACAGTCAAGCACTTAAGAGACAACTAGACAACATTCACATGCCAACTGACACTGCCCTGCTCCAGTATGTCGATGATCTCCTGATCACAGCCCGTTCTGAACGTGCTTGCGAGCGAGCATCCCTTACAGTCTTGTATTTCCTGGCCGAGATGGGGCACAAGGTGTCCCCTTCGAAGCTTCAATTCTGTGTCCAGCAAGTGGTCTACTTAGGACACTTACTGTCCAAGAGGGGTAGGCAGTTGACACCAGACCGTATCCAGTTAATAGCGAGTCTTCCTCAGCCCAAGACCCAGAAGGAGGTACGTGCTTTTATCGGCCTTACTTCTTACTGCCGACAATGGATTCCTCAGTATGCATTTCTAGCCAAGCCACTGATACAGTTAACGACACAGGAGGCAGCCGTATCGACTGTCCTCCCTTGGACATCTGAACATACACTTAGTTTCAATGAGTTAAAGAAAGCCCTATGCCAAGCTCCAGTTCTAGCTACACCGAACTACAGTAAGCCTTTTACACTTTTCGTCACTGAACGCGAAGGTACAGCATTATCTGTTCTCACACAAGATCAAGCAGGACAATACAAGCCCTGTGCTTATTTTTCGAGCACATTAGATCCTGTAGCCCAGGCTCTGCCTGCGTGCCTCAAGTCAGTTGCAGCCACAGCCCTAGCTATCAGACAAAGTGATTCCATAGTCTTAGGACATACCTTGACAGTACAAGTTCCACATTCCGTGGAAGTTCTGTTAAACCGAACACAGACTCAGCACTTGACAATTGCACGTTTAACAGGTTATGAATTGACACTGTTCCAGCCACACATAGAAATCAGACGCTGCAACATCCTGAATCCTGCTACACTGTTACCATCAGTTACTCCGAATTCTGCCGCACATGACTGTGTGGAAGTAGTTAACATTACGACCAAGCCAAGACAAGATCTGACAGATATTCCGTTACCAGACCCCGACCTGACACTTTATGTGGATGGTTCATGTATGAGAACAAGTACAGGAGAACTAGTCGCCGCGTATGCAGTGACTACTGACACTGAAGTTATTGAAACACACCGTATTGACACCCTGTCCGCTCAAGCAGCAGAGCTAGTTGCTCTGACACAAGCCTGCATACACGCCAAGAACTTGAAAGTTAATGTTTACACAGATTCACGCTACGCATTTGGAGTTGTACACGACTTTGGAGTGCTCTGGCAGGAGAGAGGTTTCATGACTTCTCATGGAACCAAGATTCAGCATGGTCTCCTTATTCAAGCTCTGTTAGATGCCATACATTTACCGACATCTATCGCTATCATGAAGTGCAAAGCACATACGAAGGTTACTGACACCATTTCTCAAGGTAACGATCTAGCAGATCGCACAGCCAAGCTTACAGCACAGACTCTAGACATTTCAGTTAACATGACACACACTCCAGATCCGATTACATGTATGACAGTTAAGGACCCTACACAAGATGTCATAGATATACAGTTACATGCTACTCCCGAAGAAATCAAGAAATGGTCCGAACAAGGAGGGGTCCAGACAGATCAAGGATGGTTAACGAAGGGTAGAGCCACATGGTTTCTCCCCGACTCTATGGTTCAAGTCATTATTAATACCGCACATAGTCCAGCACATTTAGGAGAAAAAGCTATGTTAGACAGTATCCAGAACATCTGGTTCAACAAGCATTTACGAGCTGCAGCCAAGCAGAAAGTCCGTACCTGTATGATATGTTGTCAGTTTAATCCAGGTAAAAGTGTCCCGGTGGAACAAGGTGGATTCCAGCCCCCTGACCACCCTTTTGAAGTCCTCCAGATGGATTATATTCAGATGGAGCGATGTCGAGGTTTCAAGTATGTCCTTGTAGTTGTATGCGCTTTGTCCAGGTGGACAGAAGCATATCCAGTCCCAGATTACACAGCTGCGACCACTGCCAAGCAGTTGGTTCGTGAGTTCTTCCCCCGTTATGGACTCCCTAGAGTCGTATATTCTGACAACGGCCAGCCATTCTCATCTGAGTTGATGAAGCATGTTTCCCTTTTGTTGGGGTACCAGTGGAAGTTTCATTGTGTACGCCATCCTGAAGCAGCCGGTCTCGTAGAGAGACATAACCAGACTCTGAAAATCCGTATTGCAAAAGTGTGTAAAGAGAAAGGTGTGGACTGGCTAGTAGCTCTGCCAGTCGCTTTATTTTATATGCGCATGGTCGCACATTCCAGATCAGGTCTGTCCCCGTACGAGGTCGTTTTCGGCCGCCCCCCTAACATGTGGGGTACTCCTAGACCCCGAAGTATTACCGATGTT
This sequence comes from Lissotriton helveticus, assembly GCF_964261635.1. Lineage (NCBI taxonomy): Eukaryota > Metazoa > Chordata > Amphibia > Caudata > Salamandridae > Lissotriton > Lissotriton helveticus. The sequence continues at coordinate 379,101,236 of NC_136061.1, read as the reverse complement.
TCAAGTAATATGCTGACAGATTACCTAGCTTCCTTGATGTCTGCCCTCAACTCTTGTCGTTCACAGGTTGCCGCCGCATTTCCAGACAATACCGAGGTGGCACCGCATGAAATCGTTCCAGGATCCATGGTCCTTGTCCGGAATTTTGACCGCTCAAGTCCGCTGGAGCCACGCTGGAAGGAGCCCCGACAGGTCCTCCTCGCCACCCGTACAGCCGTGAAGTTGGAGGGTCGCAAAGGCTGGGTGCACCTTTCACATATAAAAAAGTTTTATGGACTGAAACCCGTCTCAAAGAACATTTCCCAGGATTTGAAGGATTGCCAAAATATTGTTCTCAAGGACTGTCCCGCAAAAGACATTGCTACAAACCCTCCCCTGTTAGAGAAAACTCCGCAACAGGAGTATAAGTTGAAACTCCGGTCTAGTAAAATAAGTCAGCCAGTTTGATTGTCTAAGTCCTCCCCTAGGTGAAACGGTTAAACTGTTTCTGACATGTATAAAATAGACCCCCATAGTGAGAGAGTTAGTCAAAATTCAATTCGATGTATCGTTTTTCTATGTTTCATATTGTTTCTCAGCATTATGATTTCCTGCACCAGTTATGCATTTTTCTTGTATTTCCCAGTTTCTCATGTAAATACGTCTTCTAATGCTACAGTAGAGCACACGTTTAGTGATCTGCCTCCTCATGAACTCTCTTACCGCCTCGCTATGAAAAATAATTCTTTTATCCGCATGTTACATTACTCACATCAGACCAGCAATGCCACTAATTGTTGGGTGTGTGGTCGACTCCCCCCTTTCCAGATACCGAAGGGAGTTCTGCCACTTTTTCCTTATCCTTTTTCACATAATGGTTCGTGTGGAGCATGGTCCACGTTAACGTCATCCTCAACAGATATGTCTTTTCTTAACAGTACATGTTTCCCAGACAAGCAAGGTCTCCCCCACAGAACCGGGTTAGATCTAGAAAATGAAGTGTATAATTTAGGTAACTATTCTTCGAATTTCATGGTCTTGAATGTTCAGTCTGATACTACTCCAGACTTACCTGCTATTTCAGTATTACCAGTTAAAGGCGAATTATGTGTCCGAAATAATGGTTCCGTACACGTAGGACATAGTGATTGTACTACTATTGTCAAGTATAGTGACAGTGGGAAATCCATTTTCAAAGCTTCACGTCATTCTTATTTTATTTGTGGTCAAACTGCATATGTTCGTCTGCCCCTCGATTGGGAGGGAACCTGTTACATTGCCTTCCTACTGCCACCAGTTTTCCTAGCCCCACCTGATTATCATAGAAACACACATCTAGTACACATTAGACCTAGAAGGGAGTCCCCAATTGTCGATTATACTGAAACTGCTCTAGAACAGTATACAGATTTCAACAGAGGTTTCTTTTTCTTTATAGGACCTATCCAGAATAGTAAGCTAATCCGTAGGTTAACCAGAACCCTCGAAGCTGTAGTAAATGAGACTGCCTCTGCTCTAGGTAATTTAACTGAAGAGCAATCTGCTATGAGATTTGTCGTTTTACAGAATCGTCTCGTCCTTGACGTCATACTGGCCGATAGGGGCGGGGCCTGTAGAGTCATCGGATCTAGTTGCTGCATTTTCATTCCAAATAACGCGCCGTCTGTTTATTCAGCTATAACCAGACTCCATAAGATTGCCCATCTGTTACACCAAGATCCAGGCACCTGGACATGGTCCGGTTGGTTCTGGAATATAATTTCCGCCTGGGGATGGAAAGTCTTGTCCTTTCTAGGTATTGCAGTAGCGATCATATTCAGCTGCTGCCTCTGTATACAATGTGGCCCTGCGATTTGCGGCATTTGTGCTACCTCTTGTATTCCTAGTCCCAAGCCCCGTTCTAAATCCCGTTCCAGGATAATTCGAGACGAGCAAATGATACTGTATGAAATGATAGATGGTATCATGAATATTGATGTTTCCTGATGGAATCGTAGTGACAAGGAGGGAATGTGGAAAAGTAAATTTTGCCATGTTCTGTGTCCCTACGTGTCATCCATCATATGTTATGTGTGCATGATTAAATATGCATATGCATTCCCTATGTTCGATTAATGACGCAATTATAGTTGTGTCCACCTCTAGTATGCCAGTTCTCGTGAATACTACGAATATCAGGCCTATGTAAAGCTACGTTGCCACGTTTCTCAGTGTGCACGTTATTCTATTGAAAAGTCCCCGTTTCTAGGCCTCAAAAGGGCCTGGACACCAGATTCAGCTCCTGTCTCCTGAAGCCTCGCTGAGGAGCGATACAGCCCCCACCTGTATCCTCGACCCTTCACTTACTTCCTGCCTCGCAGTGCCCGGCTCACCCTGGCTCTGCCTCTGAGTCTGCCAAGAATATGTTATGATTCCAGTTATCAGTTCAGTCCTCCTTCTCTGCATTCCTAAAGCTACTGAATCGCATCGACAGTTTCCGTCATTGTCTAGCCTTCACGTCTCCACGTTAGAGAAATACTGCATTTAATGGTCATTTAATATTCTTCATCACGCACTACATGTAGAATAATGCATGGTCCAGTCTTAGAATCAAGTTAGCCTTTCCCCTCCTGACTTCTAGTTTATATCAACATGTTCTCTAAACATCAGATACTAGATACTGTTTAGGTACATGTCGCCCTGACTCTCCAGACTTCAGTCTCTGCTCCTAGCACAGAGCTCATAGCCCCCAGCTTCTCCTAGTAACACGTCATTGCCAGTTTGCGCGCACCATCAGGTTAGAGGTCCCGGCTCCTCAGGTAGCCCCCTCCATGGTTTCCGCCCCATTCATGACATATTCTGTTACGTTTGCATCACATGTCTATGTATACGCCCTGTTACACCTCTTTTCACCCTTATCTTTCGCGACTGCTACGCGTCACGCCTTTTGCTCCACCCACTGCTACGCCTATTGCAATGTAATGCTATGTGTTTGCGTTATGTATATATGCTCATGCACTGTTATTAAAAAGTTGTTCCCCTTGTCCCGATCCTGACCCCGGCAGCGCTGCTGGGCCTTACCATCCTGCTCCTGTCCTTTATGCTGTAATAAACCTGCAAACTCCTACTACCTCGAATCTTGACTCTTATTTATTGAGCTATCCGTTATTCATCTATGCATTCAAAAATAGGGTATTATTTATTTATTTACCACACAATCTGCCAGAAGTTAAAAGAAACAGATATAACAGACCAACCATATGAACTTGAAAGATGTATTGAAAAATCATATGAAGAACTAGGTAGAGATAGTTTGGGTGGAAAACCATTAAAACCCCAACTAACTGAAAATCCTGAAAAAGTTTTTATTAAAAATACTCTCACTACTCCTAAAAAGAAGTGGAAAAACACTAAGCAAACACTTCCTAAAGAGAAGCATTCGCAGTCCAGAGGAAGGTCTCCCCAACGGGAGCCCTCTGAAAAAAGGTATAACCTTAGAAATAGGGACACATTAAGAAAACCTGATAGATATCAGACATGTTCCTCTTGTACCTTTCACACTTCCTCGCAGAAATCCGAGAGGAGAGGACGATCAGAACAAAAAAGAGGAACGCGTGAAGTCCAAAGAAGAACAGCACGTTCAAAAAAATAAGAAAACTCAATTCACCAAAAAGAAGGTAGCAAGCGTAAAGATCAGACCTGCCGAGGATCTTGAGGACACACCTCAAGAACGGGGAGTGGGCACAGACAATGCTAGACAGCGCAGCAAAAGTGACCATAGCTTATGGATCATCTGGAGACAGTGGACTTGAATAAATGCATTCAAGTTGAAACTGCCGACACCATGGTTAGTGTACACCACAAGTTATATGAAGTAACACTCCGGATGGAGGGGGACATATCTAGAATAATAAAAGCACTCTTTTGGGAGAAGCTTTCTAAAGGTTATGACATTCTTCTAGCTGAACGAGACTGGCCACCTGAATTTGTCAGGGAGTGCCCACATGGTGATGAGATAATTATGCCAGCCTTCTCAAATCACATTCCACTTCATAAAAAATATACATATGACAGAAAATGGGCTGTAGCTCCGGCTCCAGCATTATATAAAAATCATATGGGATGGGATGAGGACTCTCCTCACCATAAAATCCAGTTGCAAAACATTTGCAGTACAAAATGCACACAGTGCAGCACTGATGAATAACATTGTGCGGAAAAAATATAAAACCACATTAGATATTTCGAATGGGTTTTTCTGTCAAAATATTGCACCTGAAAGCAGGCATTTGACCGCTTTCTCAATAATGGGGACACAACGACAATTTTGCCGTCTCCCCCAAGGATTCAAGAATAGTCCAGGGTTATTTTCAGCCAGAGTAACAGAGTTACTACAAATGTACGATGATAAGGCATTATCTTATGTCGATGACATCTATCTTACAGACGATGATTTGGACGTGCACTTGAAAAGAGTGAACACCATAATACTCGGGTTCGCATCTGAAGGGTACAAATTCAATTTTAAGAAATCACGAATTGCCCACCTCAACGTCCTATTCTTAGGATACGAATTATCAAGTGAAGGCAAAAGCCTGGCAGCCAACTTCCTAGAGAAATGTGCGCTGCTCCGACCTCCAAAAACGCTGAAGAACTTACAATCAATTCTAGGTTTCCTGAATTTTGGAAGAACTTATGTTCTAAACTACGCAGAAAGGGTTAAACCTCTCTACGAACTAATAAAACCTGATTTCAAACCAACAAATTGGACTCAAACACACACAGAAAATTTGGGTTCAGTACAAACAGACATATTAGCAAAAGCACATTTAGAAACACGCGATAATACGCGCAATCTTGTGTTCCGAATCTTTCCAGGGAGATGCGGATTTACATACCTGACCTTTAATGAAGGTGAAAAGGTACCAATAGCATACAAATCACACTTGTACACACAAGCGGAAATAAAATTAACTTCTACAGAAAAAATTCGGACAGCGGCTCAAATTGCAGTAGCAAAAGAGAGAGCCCTCGCACAGGGTAAACGCATAGTGATCGTTACACCTGTACCTGCCTTAGAGGCAGTGACAAAAGCAAGCATTCCCAATGCTAAGGATTTACATCCGAGATGGATACAATGGGTTAATTCTCTTGCTGCAGCAGACGTTGAATACGTTTTTGGCCCCTGCTTGAAGACACAAGAATTCCTACAATACGAATACGAATGTCCTCTGCTGTCTGGGATTCTGCCTCTAGAACATTACGGATGTATAATCTATACAGACTGATCAGCAATTGGGGGTAAACAAGCCTATAGTACTGCGTGCGCGATTGTTAAAGGTTGCTGCCGCGAAGGTAAATTTAGACCTATGGTCACTAACACTCAATCACTCGGAGACTGTACAGCTGAGCGAGCTGAACTACAGGCTTTCAAGATGGCGCTTGAAAATACCGATCGCGAATTCCCCACACTAATAGTGTGCGATTCGTATTACTGCGTCCAGTCTTACAATGAATATCTGCAGAACTGGGTTCAAAACGGGTTCAAAGATGCAAAAGGTGGCACAATTAAGCATAACACGCTTTGGGAACAAGCAGTTCTTTTACAGAAAGAACTACAAAAGACTCACGTGATTCATACTCTGAGTCATCAGCGTGATGGCGTTCACGTTGCAGGAAATTCATTGGCTGATGAAGCCGCGAAGGCAGCTGTGCAAACGGCTTCCGTAGGTGCAATCACTCGGTCAAAAACAAAAATAGACAGCGAGATAATGCAAGCTGTCATTGCTTCAGTAAAGGACAGTGGTAAGACACTCCCGAAAGGCTATGCGGTAAAGTACTCATTTATAACTGATGCGAATAATGTTCCTTTTGCTCAAATCCCTGGAGTGGGGGAATAGGACAATTCCAAACATGGAACATAGGTTAGGACTGATCTTAGCAGCACACGAAGGACTGGCATCTGCACACGCAGGAATTTCATCCACAGTATCATTATTAAAACAAAGATATTGGTGGCCGCGCATGAGTAAACAAACTAGAAATTATGTTCTAGAATGTGAAATCTGCCAAAAAATTTAAGTTTCAACACTGAAACGACCTGCACAGACGCCCCTTCTGATTTCAGATAAACCACTAGCATGCGTTTACCTGGAGCACTGTGGTCCCTTACAAAGGGATGGTAACTATAAATATATCATGGCCGCAGTGGATTCCTGCACAAGATTTATTTGGATGTGGCCCCAGCGTTCGGCTGACGCCAGAACGGTTTTAAAGGATTTGCGAGTCTTTATCGGCACATACGCAATCGGCACGCTACACTCTGACCAGGGTCCTGCGTTTAGCTCTCGAGCTTACAAAGAGGCCATGGCTAGCTTGGGCGTTGCATTGCAGTATTCTAGTCCCTTCCATCCTGAGGGTAATGCGGTAGTGTAAAGAAAAAACCGTGACATAAAGCAATCCATAACAGCTAAGGTATTAGGTTCGGGTGATGGGTTGGTCAAACATTTAATAATTGTCCAACATAGTCTTAACAATCTGCCAAGAAATTCTCTGGGTGGAATCACTCCATATGAATTACTATTCGGTACTAGAATGATAATCAAAGACCTCGATTGTCAAACTTCAGTGGTGGAACAAAAACCCTTTAATGTCAAAGACCGTTTGACTGTTTTACAGGACTTAAATGAAACAAGAAGAAGTCTGAGTAACACAATACAGAAGCCAACGACCACTGAAGAAAAACCACCTGTCCCAGCAAGACCTGTCTGGATTCCAAAGAATGGGGATCTAGTCAGGGAAAAGAGCGCAGTAAACCTGAAAATACGCCAGCAAATAAAACTTTCAAAGAAAAAATAACAACAATTGATAACTTTATTTCGGTCGATGACCATAAAAGCACAAGTAAAATATGTACATACAATAAAATAGATAAATAGTTAAGAGCCAGTAGTTAAAACATTATTAAACAGTCAGTTATCAAGAAAGTGATCGTCATTAAAATTAAATTTCAGTTAATCAAGTTGGACCTTCTCCGCCACATACCATGCAAAAAGCGGGAGACCGAAAACACAATTACGGGAGAAGTATCATATTTTAAAATTCTAACAGCTAGAGCACAATGTTTTAGTCCCAGGTTCCTGCATAATGGTACCAACTAGGCTCTCCGAATTGTGCTATAAGCCGGGCAGAAAAACAAAACATGGGCAGTGTCTTCTTTGCTATTATTACAGGCTGGGCAAGTTCCCTCCTCTTGACCTGCCCATTTGCAGGTCAATGACCCAAGTGGCAGGCTGCCGTGCCTGAGTTGTGTGTATAGTTTTCTTGCTAAGGGAGGTTCAATTTGGTCCAATAATTCCTCCCTACTGGGCACAAGTTTTACCTGCAGAAATTCCAAAGACATCCTGCCCATGTTTGGCAGGCGTTGAAGCAAACTTAGGTTATAGTGCCTCAGACAGGCCAGCAGCTCAGTTCTCCGCACCACAGGGCAACTCTCCGCCGGGGACTCCCATATTTGGGGCATTCTTATTCGATGGGCAGTAGATTTAATGTGGAGCAGCCATGGTACTTTCTTACTCTTCAACGACCCCCAGACAGCAGCGAACTCAGCTCTGTAGTCCGCAAGCTCAGGTACTGTCCAGAGTCTTCTCCAATACAGGAGGGGTCGGGCCGCTACTAGTTCAGAGATGGGCTCTACGCCTAAGTCGAATATCAAGGGTAAGAGCGGGGTGCTTTGGGGTAGACCAATCGTATTTCTCATAAAGGCCCGTTCAACCCTAAGAAGGCTTGTTATACTTGAGTGTCCCCAAAGTTCAGCACCGTAGTTTACCGCAGGTCTAGCTTGAGCACTGTAGATTTCAAGCACTGGGGAGACTGGCTTAAAATGCGTTGTTCGGTGGAACTTACCAATGCCCCCTGATATCTGTGCGAGCTTTAGGGTGGATTTGGCTACCTGGGGGCCCCAGCCAAAATCCTCAGTCAAAGTGACCCCCAGGTATACAAAAGTTCTCACCCTTTCGAGCGGGGTACCGTTTAACGTAGGGCTAGGGCAGGTGCGTTTCGGGGGACCGAAGATCATAAATTTTGTTTTATCTAAATTAATCTCGAGTCCCCGCGAGGCGCAGAATGAAACAAACCCGTCCAAAACCCTCTGGATGCCTGTTGATGTTCGCGACAACAATAAAGTGTCGTCTGCGAACATCAGAGCAGGCATCCTCCCTGACGCCAACCAGGGGCGTCGCTATCCCGGACTCTATTTAGTTCCCCCACCAAACCGTTTATATAGAGACTAAAAAGCGTGGGAGCCAGGGCACAGCCCTGGCGTACGCCTCTAGAAACTGGGAAACGTGCGGATAGTTCCCCGTTCTTCCCGCACCTCACCCAGGCATAGTTCCCTTCGTGTAACCGCTTCAGGACCTCCAAAAGGTAGAGAGGAAGGCCAAGATCTTTTAAGACCCTCCAAAGACTCTCCCTCGGCACAAGGTCGAAAGCGGCCCGCAAGTCAACAAAGACCAAGTAGAGGCTGCCACCCTCAATACTTATGGTCTTCCAATAGAGGACCTGCAGCCTGAAAAGTTGGTCCATAGTTGAAATCCCAGATCTAAAGCCAGCCTGAAGGGTAGTCATTACTTCCTGTTCCTCCGCCCATCCCAGTATCCTATCCAGGAGTATCCGGCCCATGAGTTTCTGGGCAGTGTCCAGGAGACTTATTGGTCTATAATTTGACGGCTCAAGAGCGGACCCCTTCTTAAAAATTGGGACAATTTCGGCCCCCGCCCATGTGTCTGGAATCTTTGCCCCCTGTAGGACTGCGTTAAATAATACAGTTAAGTATGGAGCCCATATCTTTGGCTGGGAACGGAAGAGATCACCTGGTACCCTGTCGAGGCCTGGCGCTTTGTTAGGGAGTTGTCTACTAATCGCAGTCTCCACCTCCTTGGCCGAGATACTCTCACCACTTCTCAGGGCCATCCTCATCTCGGTGTCCCTGTGTTCTAGCTGGTATCCCGTGCCCGAGGCCCCCCGCAGTCGACACTCGTGCGGGGGGTCTTGGGCAAGAGAGTTCCAGGAGGGGCCTTCAGGCTCTGGAATCCCAGACCTATCTAGATGGGCACTATGACCGATCACAGGGCCAGTGTAGAGTACAGAGAAATGCGCCTCCCACATTGAGGGGGGTATGTTTGGTAGAAGGGTCCCCCCACCAGCATTTGCACCAGAATTTACTAATGCCCAGAATAGTTTAGCATCTTTAGTCGCAAGGGCACCTCTGAGTTCTTCCCACCTATCTTCTTCCCACTCCCTTTTACCCCTAATCAGCTCCTTTTTGTAGATCTGTCTAGCTGCCCTAATATTCTGTCTACCTTTAGCCTTAATCGCCGCAAGGAGCTCCTTTTTCGAGTTCCTACACGCATCATTAAACCAGGGGTGTGTTTTTGGAACATACTTCTTAATTCTACTTATAGGGTAGAACACATCCCCTAGTGCCTCAACCAGCTGTTTGTGCGTATCTAACGCCTGCTGCCAACTAGGCGAGACACCCATCTGCTCAATAAAAGGGATAGCGAGTTGGTAGATTTTGGCAAGCTTCGTGGTTGAGTCTACAAGATGGGGCCACTTGACCCTCCTTCTATTGTTGGTCAGCATAAGAGGAAGTGTCGTCAAGGCAGGTATGTGATCAGAAGTGGTTAATCCAAATGACCCTGGTTTAAAAGTTACTACCAGGGCATTGTGATCACTGTCCTGTCTTTGGATGACCCTGAATTCTTTCAGCTTGTCCCAATTTTTAGCATCCACCATTAAGTAGTCAATGATGGTAGTTTTATTTGCCCGATTAAAAGTTGCCATTGCTGGGCGGTCAGGTTCCAGTCTCCCATTGCACGCCCGCAGGGTTGTCGCAAGGGAGAAGCTTTTTATTTGGAGCACAAGAGGTGTCCACGCCCTGACGGGGGCAATGTTCGGGTCCGGGATATGCCATAGTGCATCTACCTCATCTTGATCACCCAAGTCTATACTGCCCAAAGGTTCGAATTGGCAGTTAAAATCCCCTCCAAGAATTATTGAGATAAAGGGGTCTAACCCTTGGATAAAAGAGTTCAGAGCTCTAAATGTAGCCGATTCCTGGCCATTCCTAGATGGCCTAGAGTAGATGTTTATTATTGCTACTTGTGGTCTGCCTGGGGGTTGTATTAGAATACACTGAATATACGGGGATTTTGTTTGGATCTTGGTAGCTTGGATTCCCAGGTGAGTTCCTATCCAGATTGATAACCCGCCTGATGGACCGCCTCTGCCTGTAGATACTGCCAGGGTATCAAATGTTGCAAAGGTCGGGCTCGAGCTCTCTTCTAGTGCCCATGTCTCTTGCATCAAGCAGATGTCATATTCTGCCATAAAGGCCACTCGGGAGTAAGCAACTTATTTTTTAACCCGGCAATATTCCAGGAAACTACCTTCAAACATCCTTCCTCTGGACTTGCTCGTCCTTCGACTTCCCTAGTCTCCCTGGTGCTAGTCCTTTTCCTTTCTTTTTTTTGTTGAAAACTTTTTATTGAATATAAAGAACAAGAAAATAGAGAAACAAAAGAAAACAAGGCAGTCCAGTACAAGCATATCATCATGTGGTTTCGCGGGGGGGGGTACAAACGTACAGCTAACAGTATCGCATTCAAAATATATTGTGGGATGGGGGGAAGAGAAGGAGAACAGAAACAATCAATACATCTATACTGCTGGGGAGGAAACATCAGGCTGGGAGGAAGACAAGTCGGTATCAAAGTCCGAAAGGGGGGGGGTACATATATCTCCACGGTACACGTTCCATTGAGTCCAAATTTTCCCCCACTTGCCAGGTCTGCCCCGGGAGACATACACAGTCTTTTCACGAAACATGGACCAGTCCATGTTCTGTTGCCATGCCAGAACCGTAGGAGGCCTCTGAGCGCCCCAAAGCTGGGCAATGTCACGCTTGGCTATCATGTTACCCAGTGTCACCCATCGAAGCTGCGCTTGGGTACAATCATTCGGTTCCCAAACATTCAACAAGCATCTCCGCGCTTCAGGCTTCAACCGCACACCCGTAACCTCACTCATTACTTCATGCACGCGATTCCAATAGTGTAATACAGCAGGGCATTCCCAAATGATATGTAGGAACGTGGCCACCATACCGCAACCACGTCTGCACAATCCATCCGCCGAGAATCCCATGCGCACCAGACGCGGACCAGTCACATAAACCCTATGAAGAATTTTGAGCTGGACAAATCGTAGGCGTGCCGGAATAGCTACCTCCTTAGGAGAAGAGAGCGCATCCTGCCAGTCTTCATCATCCAACTCCAGACCATCACTAGTCCACAACTCCCGAAGGCTATCCAATAGATCAATCCTGATATTGATTAACTTTTTATAAATGAGGGAGATCGTGCTATCAGGGACATGCCCATCCAGTATCCGATCCTCAAGCGGGGACGCTTCCGGAACATCCGAGCCCAGGGGGAAAACAGACCGGACCGCGTGTCGGACCTGCGCATATCGAAAGGATTCTCTATCATTCAACCCATATTCAACTTTCATTTCATCAAACGACTTGACCCTACCTTTGATCCATACATCATCAACCTTGCTGATCTCAATCATGTCCCAACGATCAAACCCCTTCGACCGCCAGAGGGAGCCAAGTTTATCCGAGGCATAAAGCGGCGTGGCACGGGTCAACTTATCAGCCCAGCCTGTAGCAGCCGTGGCCCGATGCCACACCTGCATGACTGTTTTGGTGGGCCCCGTAAGTGACCTGTTAGTCGACTTCGCATACAGAGCCCTGTTGTAGTCACCACCGGGCAACAAACATTTATCCATCTCAAAGGCCGGATTTGGCGAAGGAGTGTAGGTGCCGTGATTGATGGCCCCCAGCTGAGAGGCCCAGTAGTAGCGACGGATGTCAGGGAGAGCGATGCCGCCATCGTACCACGGGAGTGTAAGCTTAGAAAGGGCAATGCGAGATCGGCCTCCCCATAGCAACTGCCTCTGAAGGCCCTCGATCTCCCTAAAATAGCTAGCCGGTACAACATCAAGCGAATTCTGAAGCGCATAGAGAAATCGGGGGAGCGACATCATCTTAAACAACGCCGCTCGTCCCAGAGGAGAAAGAGGAAGCCGACTCCACGTTCCGACATCCGCACGGAGGCGCTGGAGGGGGGGCAGCAAGTTGCGTTGATATCGAAGTACGGGGTCCAAGGTAATAAAGATCCCCAGATACCTAAAACCCTCCAGCGCCACCGAGATGGGACATCCACGTGGCAAAAGCGGAGTGTCACCGGAAAGAACATAGATACAGGATTTTGACCAGTTGATAACTAGACCGGAATTTTTACGAAAGGAAGTCAAAACATCAAAAAGGACGATTAACGACTTTCGAGGTGACGTAAGGTATAAAAGTATATCATCTGCGTACAGAGATATCCGATCCTCAAAGTCCGGGGACCATCTAATTCCCCTCAAGGACGGTTCCCATCTCAACCAAGCCGCCAGTGGTTCCAGAGCTAAGGCAAACAAGAGCAGGGACAAAGGACAACCCTGGCGTGTCCCCCTACCAAGAGCAAAGGGGGTCGAAGCCCGCCCATTCACCACCACCCTGGCTAAGGGGTCAGCATAGAGCAATTGCACCCAGCGAATAAAGGCGGGTCCAAAACCGAATTTACTGAGGACCGCCCAAAGATAAGGCCATTCAATCGTGTCAAACGCCATGGGGGCGTCCAAGGACGCCAAGATGGCCGGCTCCCGCAGAGTCCCCGCTCTCGCGAGGACTCCATGCAGTCGCCGAAGCTTAAGTGCCGTGTTTCGGTGCGGTATAAAGCCGGACTGGTCCGGGTGAATCAGATCGCCTATAACAGACACCAAACGATTAGCAATGACCTTAGCTAGGATCTTAGGTTCAGCATTTATCAGGGAAATAGGTCTAAAGGATTCACAACGGTCATGCGGCTTACCCTCCTTATGGATAACTACAATGGAAGCCAGTCTTTGGTCAGGAGGAAGAAATCCCGCCTCCAGTGACTCCAAGAACATCGATCGGAGATGCGGCGCTAGTACATCCGGACAGAGCTTATAAAGTACAATGGGGAGCCCATTCGGGCCCGAGGCCCGCCCCGAGCGAATCGAGCGGATAGCGGTCGCAATCTCATCCGCAGTGGGCGGAGCGTCCAACGGATCCCTCTCTTGATCGGACAGGCATGGGAGCGATATATGTCGTAGAAGCAAGTGGGAGTCCCGCTCCGGCCGATCGGACACCGAGGAGTACACCACTCGAAAATAGTCAGCAAAGCGCGTCACGATTCCAGCTGGATCAGTGACATCCACACCATTTTCATCCACCACAACAGGAACTACTCGACTCGCGCATTCTCTCCTATCCAACCAAGCCAGCAATTTCCCAGCCTTATCGCCCACATCATACAGCCGCCCCTGCCGTTCACGACCCATCTCTTTCGCAGCATCAGTCACCAGCGCTCTATATTCAAGTTGTTTCAGGTTTAGAAGGTGCAGCTTCTCAGGAGAGACCCCAGAATCCAACTCCCCTTCAAGGGCGGAAACCTCAGATTCAAGACGGACGACCTCCTCCCGCCTACATCTCTTAACATGGCCAATCGATGAGAGGGCCTGGCCTCGAATTACTGTTTTGTACGCTTCCCATAGAGAAACAGAAGAGGACACTGAACCAACGTTGTCAGCAAAGTAGTGAGTGATCGCTGCAAGGAGTTCCTTCTTGATCTTAGGATCGCGGAGGTACCACTGGTTAATTGGGGCGAGACGACCCTCCGAACCCAGATGTGCATTCACAACCAACCACAACGGGGAATGATCCGAAATACCCCTGGCTAGATGTTTAACCTCCCCTATAAGGGAAGCCTGAGAGGAGGGCATCAGTACGTAATCAAGTCTCGAAAGGCTACCGTGGGCCCCAGAGTGAAAGGTGTATTGGCGTTGCCCAGGATGATGTAAACGCCAGCAATCAGCCAGCCCCAGCGCCTCCAGGAAGTCCCCCAACCAGGATTGAGATTGTGCGATAACACGGGGAGGGTAACGGTCAAATGTCCCAGACACTACCGAATTGAGATCCCCCCAACCACCAGCAAACCTTCGGGGACCCCCAGAATCACTCTTCCCAGATCGGCATAAGTCGTAGTTTGGAGGCCCGGAGGTATATAGACCGAAAACATAGTGATCACCTTCCCCTCCCAACGCCCAAGAATTGCGGCGTACCGCCCTCTATCATCAAGTAAAATATCGTCTACAGCGAGAGGGAGGGAGGTCCGAACCATAATACCCACGCCCCTGGAGCCAGAAGTGAAACCTGAGTGTGCAATGAGACGATAGCCACGCCTATTCAGTGCATGGCACGTATTGCCGAGCAGATGGGTCTCCTGCAGCAAAACCACATCCGGAGACAAGCGTCGCAGCATCTGCAAAACCACCCCCCTCTTAATTCTATCACCCAACCCATTGACGTTCCAACACAGTATACGTAGTCCCCTATCCCCCATCCCACAGGCCACCCCAAGGCCCCCCTCACCCCCAACGCAACACGTAAATACAGAAGATCATCAGTACTGTGGCTTGAAGAAAACAGAGAAACAATAATCGGAACCCCTCAACCCCCCAAAACATCGTCATACCCCCCACCCCGCACCCCTGCGTAAGACTCAAGAGCCACCCCAACTTGCAGTGTGCCTGTCGCCCTAATATATAACTAATCTATGAAAAGAACCCCAGAGGAGGAAGATTCACCCGACCCCCGCCCACACCCCGTTCTGACAACACAATAGCAAACAATAGTTGCGTAGCATCAAACCACTGCCGAAAGTCAACATGGCGGCCCGGGAGCCGAGTTCGCTCCTCATTCCTGCTCCACCGGGCCGTCCCCCGCTCCACCGGAGTGATCAGGACAGTCAAATTGATCTCGAGGGGGCAGCGAGTCCAGCCAGTCGCTGGCTGCTCCAGGATGATCAAAGAAAAATGTTCTATCATTGTAGACCACACGCAGGCGAGCCGGGAAAAGCATGGCATATTTCATGTCTCTGTCCCGCAGTCTCCTCTTCACTCCCTGAAATCCAAGGCGTTGCTTCTGGACCTGCTGGGTGAAGTCCGGGTAGAAGTTAACCGAATCATTCTCATAAGCCGTAGGGCCCGATGTGCGGGAAGCCTGGAGGATCACGTCTCTGTCACGAAAGTTAAAGAGCCGTGCGATGATGGGCCGTGGGGGAGCTCCAAGTTTAGGCGGGCCACCCCGATTACGGTGGGCCCGTTCCACTGCAAAGAACTTGCTAAGGCCTTTGGGCGCTAAGTGATTCAGGACAAGGTCCTCCACTAATAGATCCACCGATGACGAATCCGTCGTCTCCGGCACCCCGACCAGTCGGACGTTGTTCCGTCGGGCGCGGCCTTCAAAATCATCCAGGCGTCGGGAGAGGTAGTCACGGGCGGACCTCAGGTTACCAACTTCAGTCTGTAGTTCGGAGACGTCGGTAATAAGGCTAGATGTCTTCAGATCTAGGGATTTGACCTTCTCGTTAGTCTTCGCAAGGTCCGCCCTGATCAGGGTGACATCTATGGCAACTGTGTCCAATTTATGGGTCAGGGCCTTGTATTGTTGTCCTAGCGTGGCCTTCATCCCATTAATGGCGCCCATGACGTCTTTCAACGACAGATCTCCATCCAACAGGGAGTCGTCCCCAAGGTTGACAGGGGGTTTACTCGGTCCACCCGGAGAGCCCTTAGTGAGGGTGTATCGATCCATGACGTTGGACTGCACAGAGCCTCCTCGAGCTGCCGGCCTGGTCTTGCGTTCTTCTCCCTCGGGCTTGGTGGCCATTTTGGGTCGTGCGCCCCGAGGGGTACTCTGAGACCGAGTGAAAATGGCTACACTCGAAGTGCCCTCAGCAAGTCGGAGAATCGGCAAAGGCCAGCCACCAGTCAATAAGCAGGGACAACCAGGACAGCCAAGCGCTTGCGGGCCAGGTGTGAGGATCAAATCACCTAGGCAACCAAGGCAGAGTCCATGAGGTGGAGGCACTAGAACCGAAAGTTGGAGACCGGGCAGGGGAGAGTCACACGTGCCGTTGTTATTCAATTACCACCCGGCTGGCAGGGAAATCAAGCCCGGGGCAGTACCATGGAGCAGGCCAAAAACGGTCAAAAGTCCATATTTCCGGCTCCCAGGAGCCTAGACGAAATGCGGAAACGAGGAAATGATCAGCAGGGTCACGACCACAAAAGCCCGTCATCCAAATCAGGATAAAGTGCAGGATAACCGGTGGAGGTGGCGAGGGTCCGGGAGCTCTGAGCTCACGCGACCATCTTGGGTGCGCGCTAAGCTCCTCCTCCAGTCCTTTTCCTTTCTAAGTTAACAGCTTCTGGAGCTTCCTTCAGCATTTGGGGCAGAATATTCTCTTTTGGTACCCCTGTGCTTCTGTGTTCTACATTTGTATCCTCTAGGGGTGGGGTTTCACCTCGAGTAAGTCAATCTACATCTTCCAGGGCACTAAACCTATTCCAATGTGACTGTATCGGGGGTAGTAGACCAAAGGAAGACATGCCCTGCCTATAGACCTCCCCGTTTGTAGTTCTATGTGATATGGGAAAGCCCCCCCTATTAGTGTGTGTGGGTCTTGTACGACATGGTTCCAGGCTGGGAGTGGGGTAGAAGTACGAGAGGTGCAGAGGACATATTTGCGTGTCTGAACTATAGTGCGGGGCATTACAGATATACCTTACAGCAGAGACGTCCCTGAAATTCAGAATTATCACGTCATAGGCTACAGTCTTTGGGCTCTTCTTGCTGACAGGATTTCCCCTGAGACATTCCCCGGAAGGGGTCTATTTACTCTGAGCCGCTGTATTCACTTATTTTTCAGCTCAGTCTCCCTTTCTCTTTTCCCCTCGGTTAACGGTGGAACTCCTACGAGTGCCACCACATAGGATTGAGCATCGGGGGTAGATTAATTGTTGGAGGTTGTCGAGGAAAGTTTCTAGATGTTTGACTTTGTTTTGATGGTGAACTGGTGTTTTTCATCGCCTTGTCACCCTCTTTTGGATTTGGGTAGTCTTTCTCATTGGAATTTGGCATGGTACCTGCTGCTTGGGAAGACTGTTTTTGAGGGTTGGCCCTTGGCAGGTGTTGGGGCGGGGCGTGCGTGGCCTTCTGGGAAATTGGTGTAGCTGCAGCATTAGTGGTCTGTACTGGGGTGTTTTTACTTCCCACTACTCTATTTGTTAGAGCGCTTTGGGACGATATATCAGTAACTTGGGGTACAGAGTTTATCACTTCTTTAACAATCTCAAGAGGTCCTCCCCCTTTTGAGTTAGTGGCAGCAATAAGTTTATCAAGTTTTGAAACCAGAGGCTTGAGCTGGGCAACAATAGTCCGCTCTAGGGAAGCTTGTAGGTCGGCGACCATGTTTGTGACCCAGCATGGTATTCCTAATGTTGGGCCATTTGTACTGGTGGTCGGTGTCACCAAGTCATGGTTTGCCAATTTATTATTACCCACTTTATGTATAATATTGCCTCTCTTTTTCCACACGCACGGTTTACGTGCAGCTGTCCTTTTCTCCGGGGAAGGGGGCGATAGAATAATTGGTTGCTCCTGGGCAGCAATGGGGCTCTCAGCGGGCAACTGGCTGCAGGGCAAGTCTGCAAAAGATGGAGCCAGAAATGAGTTGGTGTCCAAGACATCAATCGTGATAGCTGAGGTGTCTTTTCCCAGGGTTTGCATGCCTAACGTTGGGGTTATCGATATCCTCCTCTCTGTATTCTCAATTGCGTTTACCACTAGACCGATGGTCTGTTGCAGCATTTTATCGATAGCTGTCAGGGTTAGTAGAGGTTATGGATCGGCTGCCAGCAGCTTGGTGTGGGATCGTGTCGCAGGGGTAATAGTTTTAGTTCCCCGTTTAGTCATTTTAGGGGTGGGATATTTCAAAATCAGTAGCTGCTGGAATACATCAAAAGGTCGGATGCCCAACCTCAAGGTCTCCCACTGCGCTGATCAAGCACTACGCAGATAGAATAGGAGTCGGTTTTGACCAATTAGAAACAGTATCTTTATAATCTTCAGTAGATGGAGAAAGGGGGGTGTCCCGTCCCGTCCTCTTCCGTCCCCTGACGGCCACAGACGGCCCGCCCTTTGCCCGGGCTTTGCTCGGCGTCCCGCTCGCGTCCCGCGACGCGAGAGCCGATCCTCAATAAAGGGGCGTTGCGGGCGGGGGGCGTGGTGTCAATTCCTGCACTGCGCTAGGGCTCCTGGGCTGTGTAGTCCCTGGCGCTTGCTCCGCCTCCCAGGAGCTCCTCGTTGCTCCCGATGGCCGCAGTCCGAAAACGGAAGAAAAGACACGAGCAGCCCCTCGCTACTCCCGCGAAGCGGCACCCGCGGAGCGGGTGCTTCAAGAGGTGGCGTGGCGTGGAGTAGCGGTAACCCCTCAGGAGAGAGGATAGAGGGCAAGTCAGGTGCCACGAGTCCCGCACCAAAAGAACTGCAGGTACGCTCAGAGTCAGTGTCTCTTTCATCAACTTGAAAAAACATATCTGGTTTCACCATGGGTTGAATTTTGGATTGTGTTAGGTGTACTTTTCCTCCTGCTCTGGTTCATACTGGTGTTAAGTTTGGGAATAATGATAGATGGAAAATACAGTACAATGGACACAGCGAGTAAGAAAATCAACTTGGTCCTAAAAACTCACAAATCATCTCATAGTGAAAAAAGAGACCTGTCATCAGTGAACATCACAGCCGTTCCTATACCTGGTGGTATAGCATGGGACAGAACTGATTATGACATCTTTGGCCCGGTGGAGCTACTGAAAATTCTACACCAGTTCAAGGTTTCTTTGAGTGACTCACCCAGCACATTTTCTGATGATTGGGATTTTGAAACAATAATAACATGATGACAGATTTAGAAATGTCAGCTAAATTTACAGAACATGAATACTTAGAAGGTTCATCAGATTATGAACAAATGTATTGTTTTAATCATTATGGTCACCATTA
Organism: Lissotriton helveticus; assembly: GCF_964261635.1. Classification (NCBI taxonomy): domain Eukaryota; kingdom Metazoa; phylum Chordata; class Amphibia; order Caudata; family Salamandridae; genus Lissotriton; species Lissotriton helveticus. The sequence continues at coordinate 379,082,236 of NC_136061.1, read as the reverse complement.
TTTGCATAAATCTGCAAGCTCTAGGAATGTTTTTACTTACAATCAATGAGAACATTGTCTAACGCCGCCAAAAGGCAGCTCGAAAACATTTTATGAAAAGTTTCCGTACTTCACAGGGTTTAATGTTACCAATCCAGAAACGTTTTATTTCAAAAATTTAAATAAGACAGGAATGAAAACAATGTTGACCAATACTAAACAAATCTATTCTGCAAACTTTTGTGCTCAGCTGTCTACATTAGGTTTTGACTTTTGGAAAGACAACATTGAGACAAAAACTGTCTGGGGCACGAAGGCATGGCAGGTGCAAGGTTTAGAAGCCCTGTTCAGAGCCTGCATTATACCAGAACAAATAATGTTTTTAAATTACACTGTTCAACAAACTTCTTGTCTTGGCCTGGCTAAGATAATACATTTAAACAAACCATCTGAACCTAAGCTCACATCTGACAGTGATGATACTACAGAAGAGGAGGTAGATGTACCCTATATTTTAAAACAAAACAGAACTAATCCTGATTTGAACAAACGGTTAATCTGTCCCACAGACACGAATAACTGTCAAGATAGATTCCTGAACAAAACACAAGGGTTCACAGTGAATAGGCCAGATCCAAGATATTCCCAGAGACAACATCCAGGGATAGTAACTACTTACAGTGTAGGAAAGCTATGCCTTGAGTGGCTACAGAAATCTACACTTCCAGAAATCAAACAACACTTATCTTTACTTCAAGAAGGCAATGATTTGCAAAATTTCTTAATGGGGCCTCGCAAACCAAGTCAAAAAGTTTCATATACGCCGATATATACGGTGCGTACAACGAAACTTGGAAAATAACGCTAATAGAAACTGCAGAAAGAATACGAGAAATTGATTGTATTAATTTAGAGAAAGCACTCTCTGTAGTGAACAATGGGTTAATGACTCTGTCCTCCAGAATATATTCTTTGGACAGCATTGTATCCTCTGCAATTGACATAATAGAGCAGGACTTGCTAATGTTACAACATGGCCAGTCTCAATTACGTTCTATAATGCAGCTAGGCTGGACGTTACAAAATCTCCGTTCAGGCTACGTGCCATGGCGTCTAATCAACACCACGTCATTATTTTCTGTATTTAACCTTACAGAAACATAAATCTCTTTGGCACAAAAAAGAGCAGACTATACGGTGCTGAGAATTGAAAAACTGGAAAGATTACTATTGACAGTTTCTGAGAAGCTGTCATTGAATGGACAATATATGGCACCATCACAATACCAGTGACGATTTTCCAATTTCACTATTGTCTACAGCATATACCAGCGGGCCTGTATGAAAGGTTGGGTAAAGAATTCATTAAGTCAACCTGGACTTTACCATACACACACAAATGTTGGAATGGGTGAAAGGAGGAATTCCTTAGTGGTAAAAATTGTTAGAACTCACTAAGTGGTACACTTTTGTGCCAAGGTATTAATTTACACGGAGCCTGCGAAGGTTCTGCAAATAACCTCTCTTTCCACCTGCACGGTACACCCTCCGCAGTGATAGAACCAATTTTCAGGCAGCTATCCAATGGCAGTTACGTTATGCTCAACGACCACAGCTGTTGTGGCATGTTGCCAGGAAAAGCGTATCTAGTCAGTGTCTCGTCCATGGTCACTTGTTGTATGCAAGTATTGTATCCAACGCACAAGACAGACAGGGGGACGGCATTATGGCCTTCACTGAATATCTCTTCTATACGAATTGATAATTTAAGCAGAATGAAAGTCATTCTTTTACAAAAAAATGTGCCACTGACCTCGTCTAGAGAAATGTATGATCTGCAAGTTGCAAGGACTTCTGCAGAGATACATGCATTATTATCAACAAACTGACCAGTACATTTCGCAGAAATGTTAAATCAAATCTTACATATGTCTGATACCAGTTGCATCGCACATGTATTTAAGACGATTTTTTCAGGACTGTTAGCACCGTTTGAAGCAGTCCTAGACATTTTTCCAAACTTCGTGCACTCTGTGTTCGGCGGCCTGCCTCTCATCTTGGGACTCGTAGCAGGAATTCTGTTTTTATTCCTTCTTCTCCGATATGCGTGTTGGACATTTGTCTTACACTTCCATCAGTACTGCCATCGGATGTTGATGCTTTGCTAGGTCCAGTAACGACTCATGCATCGTGTTGCCCCCAACAGCTGCCTATTCTGATGACGGCATTCATTGAGGTCTCACTGGCAAGTCTAACTGAGGGTGAGATACGAGACACTACAGGCATACAGGTACTACCTACTGCGGACATTGCTAATGCATCAAACGCTGACGGCGATGATCCACACTTCTGCACTTTTGATCTGCTAACTGAAGTGGTTCCACTTTCACCTACTACGGTAGACGGTTTCTTTGCCAGCCTAGATGATCTGATGTTTTCTCCTGACTCCGAGAATAATTTTTGATTCATGCACACAGCGTTCCCTGAACTCTGAAATTCGGCCTTCATTTTTCAAAACAAACCATCTACCAATTTGAACTTTTTCCAAAATAGAACTTTTGGCACAGAGTAATCTGCCTAAAGTAGAACTATTCTTAGAGAACAAGATTTCTTTTTTTATACCTCCTAAATAACAATATTTGGCCTAATCAGCAGAACAAAAACAGTTTAGATATTATACTTTGGGATGGTCTCGAAAATATATATATTGTTTTTTCCTTACTGTAAACGACAGAGACGTTTCATGAATGTAATTTTGTATTTTACAAATGATAGAATGTATGCTATGCTTCATGTCTATAGATACCGGTTGGAACTCCCTCTGACGGATGAGGGACTAAGCACGGCCCTGGGCGAGCTCAACTCTGGGAAGGCTCTTGGACCCAATGGGTTCCCGAGCAAATTCTTCAAACAATACAATTTGCAGCTGTCCCCTCACTACCGGGCTGCCTTGGAGGAGGCCAGGGAACAGGGTAGGCTTACCACAGATTGGAGGCATGCGGAAGTAGTGGTGTTTCATCGGCCCCCGGAGAAACATGCCTTCTACCGTCCCATTTCTCTCCTGAAAGTGGAGGCCAAAGTCCTGGCCAAAGCGTTGGCCAATCGGCTATTACCACATATCTCAACACTTGTACACCCAGATCATGCCTGATTCATGCCCCAGAGGGCGACCAGACCCAATATACGGCTGGCACATGTGGCGATGGTGTCTGACGGACTGGGGAGCAGGCGGGGTTTCTCCTGGCTGACATGAACAGGGCATTCGACTCTTTGAGCTGGGTCTATCATTTTGCACTCTGCCCCGGCTTAATCTCGGCCCCCATTTCATGTCATACCTGACACTCCTATATACAGACCTGACATCATCGGTTCGGGTGGTGGGAGCGATCTCTTCCAGTTTCTCTATCAGACGCTGCACCTCTCACCATATCTATTTGCCCTGGCTATGGAGCTGTTAGCAGCATGGGTGCGCATGGATGCACAGCTAAGGGGCTTTGAGTGTACTCCGGGGCTGTCTGACAGGTTTGCCTTATATGTGGCCAATGTCCTTTTTTTCCTTACCACTCTGGATATAACGGGACCGCGCCTCCTGAGGATCATGCAGATCTTCAGGAAATCATCAGGGTTATACATGAACCCCCGCAAATCCACGCTGTGGGTTCTGGGGGAGTGGACGAAGGTAGGTGATTGGGCGTCCCCGCTTCAGGTGGCGGTGGAGGGCCTCAAATATCTGGGGGTGTTCCTCTCTGAGGTGCCAGCCATCTCCTGGGAGCGGAATCTGGTGCTGGTATGGGAGCGAGTTCATGCAGATAGCAAGACCTGGTCGCACATGCCTCTGACTCTCAATGGCAGGTCAGCAATCTTTAGGATGGTAGCGCTTCCTCCGTTGCTTTACCAGCTACAGAATCACCCGTACCCGATCCCGCCTAAATGGTTCTGGCTTGTGAATTCTGTGCTCGGGCAGTTTTTGTGGGAGGGTGGAGCTGTGCATGTAGCGCTGCGCGCACATGCTTCTTTCCACCTATTGCAGAGGGTTAGCGACCTCGGATATCCTCTCATACTACCAGGCCTCCCACCTACTGGTCCTTAATGAGTGGTGGTACGGTGACAGGGGGGACCCAGCGTATGCGTTGGAGCACTATCTTATGGGGTCCCACACACTGCACACTCGGCTTCACTGCGGGCTTGCTGCCATCGGTCACACGGTTGGTGTTTCAACTTTGGAGGCAAGCACGGCGTCGCAATGGGTGGTGGAATACCCTGACCGGAGAAACTCCCCTGTGGCATAACGGGCGTCTACCTGACCTCGCAGCACTACAGGGCTTCCGGGGATGGGATGCTATTGACATCTCGGCCCTGGGGGATGTTATGAGGGGCACGACACTCAAGTCCTTTCAAGATTTACAAAAGGAATTTGGCATACCCCGGTCCCAGTTCTACCGGTACCTCCAATTCCGCCATGCACTGTCCCCTAGCCTAGAGGGATTATAGTCTCTCCCTGAGTTTAGCCCATTGGAAGCAAAAGTGTTTATGGGGGATTTGGAGACAAAGAAGATATCCCAAATTTATCAGTCCCTACTTACTCATTGCTCCCCTACACTACAGAGGCTCCGGGGGATTTGGGAGGAGGACGTGGGCACACTCGAGGAGGAGGATTGGAGGGAGGCTCTGGCCGCCCCTAGGGGCGCGGCCATAGCAATGCGTCTCCAACTCATTCAATTTAAATATCTACACAGGGTCTACTTCACTCGGGTTCGACTGTGGCGGGCGGGACTGATTGCCTCCCCGGAGTGTCTCCGGTGTGGCCAGGAGGAGGGCACATTTCTGCATACCGTTTGGCGCTGTAGCTCCCTAGACCGGTTCTGGAGGGGGGGGTCTTTGCCTGTTTGTCGGAGGTGTTGGGGTGGGGGCTCCAACGTACGCCACAGTTCCCCCTGCTGCACGTTATGGAGGGGGTAGGGGGCAATGTATATAAAAGACATCTGATGCAGCTTGGCCACACATTGGCAAAACGAGATATAGCCAGGGCGTGGAAGGATCCACGGGCTCCGTCTGTGGCGGCATGGAAAAATGGTCTGGACTTCTGTATGGGATTGGAATAGCAAATCTTTGTTGCCAGGGGATGCCCACGAAAGCACTAGAAAATATGGAAACGTTGGGCAGAATACAGTGGCCTGTGGCTAGAGCCTCCTGTCGTAACAGAGGAACTTCCAGGGGAGTGAATGATAGGACGTATGGGTCGGTCCTGGTGCAGGGTGGCGGGGCTGGGGGGGCGTGTGTACATATGCCATTATTCTTCTGGGCTATGCAGGTTGTTCGTAGATTGGACTCTTTGGACCTTGTGCAACTTTGGGGGGAGGGGGTGAGGGAGGGAGGAATTGGGGGGTGGGGGTCTGTTGGGGGGGTAATTTAGCTTTACATGCATAGGTATGTCTTTTACTTGCTCGTTTTACAAAAAGAAAAGTCGATTGCCTCCTGGCTGATGTAATGTTTGATACTGCAGTTGTCTCTGGAGTGCAGAGCCCTGCAACATATGTGCAGTCTGACAATAAAATAAGTTTTAAAAAAAAAGATACTTTTTAGCAGTGTGGGCGGGGAGATGCAGTTGATCTAAAGCTATTAGCAATAACGCTTGGGGCATTACTGGCTTCCCTGTATGTTCCTGCCTGTAAATCAAATCAGTTGGTGACTGGACACAACCCCTCTGTTCCCATAATTGTACTTCATGAGGAGCGGCCTGCTCCTGTAACTCCTGCAAATGTAACAGTGCTGTTTCAGTGTAAGGTGCCATTTGTGGCACTGGGTGAGGTCAATCACTATCAGGATATTTTGTATCTCATTTTGAGGCAGAGCACTGGCGGGCTGTTTGGCAGCTGCATCAGCAAAGGCATTTCCTCTAGAAATAAGATCTAGGCCATTGGTGTGAACTGCACATTTCACTACTGCTACCTCACCAGAAAGTTCTAAGATCTCTGTGTACGACAGGCGTGCCATCACTCTTCAAAAAAAAAACTCCTATCCCATCTGGGAATACTAGAATTCACTGTTGTTGTTACATATGCGAATTCAGATACACTTGTCACTTCTTGATCTCAAGTCTCCTTGAGTGATTCTATGATAGCTACTAACTCAGTTGCCTGCGCATGTTCATATGTATGAGATGGGGGAGTAATTTGGGCAAGTATCTGCATATTATCTGAACTTCGATTCTGTGGGGCTCTAATGACAGCTGCTCCTGTGTGTCGTATAGCTGTGTCCTGATCTATGTATGATAAACCATCCACAAACAACAACATACTAACAGGTATTTGATCCTCATTCACCACGCAGTGCTCCTCTGAAGTGTATGTGGCGCAATCATGCGCTTCATCAAGGAGACCCACTGGATGTGCAATACATTTCGCGGGAATTACAGTATGGCACCTGATAATCTTCAACTATGGTAATGACATTATGACCTCATACCCTGAGGTTCTCTGATTAGTGAGAGTGCTTTTTGCTTTTTGTAAAATAGCAAACACTGCATGTTCTGAATAGAACAACAGGGGTGAACACATCACTATTGGCGTACTCTTCTCAACTGCAAATGCAGCAGTAGCTAGTGCTTGTTTGCATATAAAATAACCTGTCATAACAGGGTCTACGTGACCACTGTAGTATGCCACAGGTTTGGGACCCATACATGACTTCTTAGTCAACCCAGCAGTCATAGCATACCCATTGCAGTGTCAGAACCGAGAAAACTCCCTAACACTGGGGCATTAGTGATTGCCTCTTTAAGGTTCTTGACCCTATTGGTACTATCTTCAGTCCACTGTAAACGTTTGCCTTCCTTGCTCGCTTGCTTCATTGTTTCTAGCAATGGGATGATGACAGCAGCATAATTAAAAACCCACTGGGGAATATAGTTACATAATCCAAGGAACTGTTGCATCTCTTTGACAGTACTTGGTTGGGACATGGCACTAATGGATTATATCCTCTCTGGGGTCACTCTCCTCCCATCTTTGGAAATATCCCAGGTAATAAACTTCTCTATGGACATATTAAAGGTTCGCTTTGTCTGCTTTGTAACCTTTGTCACCTAGCACACACAACAATGCCATAGTACCTTGTCTGCAAATTCATTCTGATGGACTACACACTAATATGTCATCAACATATTGAATCAAGGTGCTGGTACATTGGAAATCTTCCAAAAGAGTCTTCACTATTCTGTTGAAGATACTAGGTGACTCGCAATACCCCTGAGGTAAACTTGAATTGAGATACTGAGCTCCTCTGTAACTAAACCCTGTTAGATACTGACAGTCAGGATACAGAGGACTGAAATGTGAGTACTGTGTACTGGAATAGTTGTCAGAATCACTGAGAGGTCTGAAACGAGTGGAAATGTGGGTATTACCACATTTATTAAGCAGGTGAGGGTCTTGAATTATATGGCAGGTCACGCCCCTCGATTTATTTATGGGAGAAATGGGCATGTTACATGGAGAGATCCCTGGGTATATGATCCCTTGCTCAATCCGTGCTTGTTTTGTGATTGGATGCCTTCCTCAGCCTCTCGTGACAATGGATATTGCCTTATATGTGTTAATAGGGCACCTGGCTTAGGTGTAATCTGAACCAGCTGTGTGTACCATGCACCAATTCAACATCATGTGGTCCTTGTGGCCAAAAGATCTGTGGCACCTGTGCCAAATCAAATCCTCTACTGTCATTGACGGTAATAGGCAGTGATACTGATCGCTCCTCAACATTTACTATGATGGATGCGTTCATCTCGAATACTACTGTCTCACCTGGTAAATGTTCTTGAAACATCTGATCATCTGAAATGTCCCTCATCCTTAGCCCAGGTTCTGTAAAGATCACACATCCCCAAAATACCAATCTGTAATCATTTGCCAATAGAGCAGCATATCTTGGTCTTATTTCCACACATTCTATCTCTAAGATCAACTGAGGCTTTTCCTTAGCGCTCAATGGTATCCTAGGACGGAATACCAGTGCCTTTGGTATTGCAACAGTTTTCCCTGACAGTGAGGGTGTCCGTGCAAGGATGGTTTAAATAGCACAAACGAATGCTCTAGTATCAATAGGTAGTCCCCTTGCTTTCTTGAATAGTGTGGTCTGAGCAACAACTGTCATAGCCCGATTTAGGGGTGTCCCTGGTATCGCACAGATCACCCCCTACCCTGAGATGGAAACAGTCATGTTTAATTTACACATCAAATCATACCCCAAGAGGTTCACAGGTGACTCTGGGGAGTACAACAACGGGCCTTCAATATTTCTGGTACCATTACTAATGCTCACTGGCTTTGTAATGGAACCCTTTGTACAGCCCCAGAAAATCCCTGTTTGTTCATTGCTTGATGGGATAAGGGCAAACGCCACTCCTTAATGCATGATTTTGTGGCCCCTGAATCAACTAGAAATGTATTGGGGTGACCATTTCTCAGTACCTTTGCAGCGGGTTCCTCATCTGACCTGTGGGAGACTGATAGGATTGGACACTCACTTATGGTCTGTGGTCTGTCTCATTGAGGGGTAAAGAATGAGTTGCCCCCCTGTACCAATACTCCTCCTGGGTTTGACTGTATCCCTGCACCTGATCCTTGGTTATTTGTCACTTGTATGGGTCTTGGAGTGGTACCGCTGTATATGCCCACTGTTGCTCTGCCTGCTGAACCAGAGGTATTTGTGGTACTTGATGATTCTGGGGAACTTGTGGTCTCAATTGGGTGACTGGCATTCTTTGCAGCTCTGGTCCCCATCCCCCTTGTTGGTGCTATTCATTCCTTAGTCTTTTCCTACATTTCCTGGAGTAATGTCCCATCTTTTGACAATAATTACATTGTTTGTCCATATATATTTATCATATTTCCGCCCCATTGTCCATTACCTACTCAACCTCTCAAAAAACGTTCTCTTCCTGACCACTGTCCTTGCTCCCATCCTTGTTCCTGACTCTGCATTTGCAGTGGTCCTTTTTATTTATTATTTGTTTTTAAAGTTTCTTTATTGAACATTTATTGTGTATTTTAACATGAGTACATTGGCAGAATTATACATTTATATCACATATAAGCATCAAAACGTTTGCTGTTTCTAGTATCAGGCAGTTCCTCTTCTATCTCTCCATGTACACTGTCGACAACTATCATACAATAAATTGGATCCCTCAGTTCATAACATATATAAAGTGCTTGTTCCCTGGTCACATATATGTCCCTCATTCTATTCTTGAATGTATTTTATTTCGACCCTACACATTGAAGATATTATAAATCTAATATTGTCTTCCCACCTTTATGCATATTCCTTGTCTTCACCCAATCTAATCTTGTCTTCCCACCTTTATGCATATTCCTTGTCTTCACCCATCAGGTGTCCCATCTCGTGGCCGTATCCCCTCCCTCATCGTGACTCTTGGTCCCTCATAATTTCCATTGGGTGGGATAATAAGTATTCTTTAAGAGGGCCCCATATGTCTTTCGGATGTGAGGTAAGTGGAAGTAGCTAAGTGAGTGTTTGTTGCTGCCAAAATAAGAGATCTTTGATCCACTCCTTAAACACAGGGGCCCTGCCTCGTCCCCATTCGCATGCCACTCTGCCAGCATAAGTCCAAGTGACGCATATTTTCGATATCCCACCTCAATTTTGAGAGGAGTGTAATAAATGCGATGTTGAAACTTAAAAAGGATAATTTGCAGTCGACTACTTGCAGCCACCGCTCTGTTTGTATACAACAATATTCCCATTGTTTATCTGTTATTGCTGAGCCAAGCTCTCTTTCCCACTTTCCACGTCCTTCACAGTGATTTAACACCTGGTTGGTCTGAATAGTGTGATATAGGGTTGAGACGACATAAGTGGGTGTCTCAGATTGCAATAGTGTTTGTAGCTGAGATAGTACAGGTGGTTCTATTGGAAATAAGGGTGTGTTTTCCTTAATGCCATGTCTTAATCGCACGCGTAAAAATATATCCATGGGAATGGGTTCTAAATCATTAAAAAATTGTTCTAATGTGCGGAACTTCCCATCTTTATATAAGTATCCCCAGCATTATATGTTTCATTTCCTCATGACTTGCTTGAAACTTGCTTCCTGAATCACTTGTATATGTGGGTGATACACTAATGGAAGTAGGGGCGAGTATACCGTTGGGGCTTTAAGCACATCAGCTATGCGTCTCCAAGCATTTATAGTGCATGTTACAGTCGTGGGATCTTTCTCACGAGGTTTAGGTGTAATATGTATCACTCCTGTCAGCGGGGTCAGGTCCGCAAGCCATTGTTCCACTGCCACCTGTGGCATGTATTTGGGTGCATGAAACCAGTAACTTGCATATTGAGCTTGTGTGAAAATATATATAGTATAATTCCAAATCTGGAACATCAGAACCTCCTTGAGAATACGGCCTGATGATTGTTTCCCGTTTTAACCTCGGTTGTTTGCCCCTCCATGTCAGCCTAATCAATTCAGTCCTCAGGGCAGCAAAGAAATGCCTACCTGGGTAATATGGTATTTTTAGAAATAGATACAAAAACTTAGGAAGGATCACCATTTCTATGAGAGAGGTTTGTCCTGCCAGGGACAAGGGCAACGAGATCCAGTGTGTAACACAGCTTGTGATATTTTCCAATGTGATTCCGTAATTAAGGCGCATTAGTTCGGCACGATCCGTCGCTATGTGTATCCCTAAGTATTTCACCCCAGAATTGCACCAACCTATTGGAAAATCAAGTGGAAAGGGTGTTGCAGCAGCTGTGAGTGGGAAGAGTTGAGATTTCCCCCAGTTAATATGTATTCTTGATGCCTCTCCGAATATAAGGAACTCCCTCAGAATAGTATTTAAATTCGGTTGTGGATCTCTGAGGTATAGAGTTACATTGTCTGCATAAAAGGAAATGAGTATATGTCTCATAGGGCATCTCAACGCTCTTTCTTGATGGTGCTGTCTCAATTTGGCTGCCAGGGGTTCAATAGCAAGCACAAACAATAAGGGAGATAGCGGGCATCCTTGCCGTCTGCACCTCGTGATGGAGAAGGGTGACGATGTCTGCCCATTGATTAGTACTCTGGCTTTTGTGGAGTTGTATAAGAGTTTTATCCATGCAAGGAAGCCCATGAGCAGTCCCATGCGTTGCTGTACCCCTAATAAATAATCCCAACCTACTGAATCAAAGGATTTCGTGGCGTCTAGGAAGACCGCCGCCATTGCCAATCCTGGATCAATTTTCTGTAGAATGGAGAAGAGGGTACGGAGATTGGGATACCTTGCTCTACCAGGAATAAAACCTGCTTGGTCTGGTAGCACCAACTTCTCCATGAGTAAACTAACTAAGTCTGTTAGATAATACTTTGGCCAGAATCTTTGCGGCATTATTAATGAGAGATAAAGGCCTGTAAAAGTCGCCTTGATCTGCTGGTTTCACAGATTTTAGGAGAGAAGTAATGAGGGCCTCGCACATATATTGAGAAAGAATGCCAGTGTCTAAGGCTTCCTCATAGACAGTTTTTAATTTGGGTGCAAGCTGATCTACAAATGCTTTATAAAAATCTATTGGAAGGCCATCTAGGCCAGGTGCTTTGCCTGATTTCCTCTGCATTGTTGCAGTGCGTATCTCATCCTCTTGTAGGGGCGCAGCAAGAAATTCCCTCTGTGCATTGCCGAGCCAGCCTAAGGCCACATCGCTAAGGGAATTATCTAGATCTAGTGGCTGATTGCATCTGGTGTTGTACAATGTAGTATAGGGTGTAGTAAACACTTTCATTTGGAGGCCTTTATGGATCCAGATACATCAGAACTGCTTGACCTAATGAATAATGTCGACTTAAAGCAACTTGTCAGCAGTGCTACCCATAGGGCAGGACACACCTTGGACGGCATATTGTCCAATAACCCTCAGCTGGTCTTTATCGACCTTCTTGCAATAGTATGGTCAGATCCAAGGCAGTGCTATTCGCGCTGACCATCTCTGACCGATACATGACGAAACCAGTCGATAAACAAGAGGTTAGCAGAGCATGGAATAGTGTACAAGCCAATGAACTGAGAGGACTTTTAATCTCTACTTCTATTGATCTACCACTGCTTCATACATTAACTGGTTGGAAGTGGTAAGGAACAAGCTGGCCCCCAAGAGATTCCTACGTCCTAAGAGGGCTTAACCATCTGCCCCTTAGTATACCCAAGGAATTAAGGGAGAACAAATTGGCCTGTAAACACCGGGAAAGAATTTGGAGGAAGGAGTACACCCAGAATGAAAAAAATGAATATAAAATAAGCCTAGCTCAATATAAACAGCTGCTTCAGAAAACTAAAAAAGATTACTATACTATAAAAATAAATACTGCTAAATTCTCGACGAAAGAATTGTTTAAAACCTATGCTGGCGAGCCAGGAACTAGGTGAGAACTTAGCAAATTTATTTTTTGACAGAGTTGAGGCTATCTTTTCAACTTTTGCTGGATCGACAATTAATAGAGTACCAGCAGACACAGCAGCTCCAAAGTCAGGAACCAATGCTTCACCACAATTTGATAATTTTGCCTCAGTTACAGTTACAAACACCTTGGATTTACTTATGACTACAAAATTAGGTTCTCCATATGATCCATGTCCAACGTCAATACTACAACTTGCACCCGAACCTGTCACTACAACTCTGACTTCAATTATAAATGCTATGTTCAGAGAAGGTTACTTCCCTAAAGTATGGAAAAAAGCATCCATTGTGCCTCTTCTCAAAAAATCTAGTCTAGACCCTAAAGACCCTAATAACTTTAGGCCCCTCTCTAGACTCCCACTTCCAGTTTAGAGATGGGCCTAAAGTTATTAGGGTCTTTAGGGTCTAGACTAGATTTTTAGACTAGACTGAGAAAATTATAAACTCTCAACTCAGTTTGTTCCTAGAAGAGGCTCAGGTGCTGGATCCCACCCAATATGGTTTCCCGGGGGGTCACAGTACGGAGACAGCTCTTCTCAAATCCACGGAAGAAGTTAGAGTCATACTCGACCAGGGAGGAAAAGCGGCCATGATAATGTTGGACCTCTCAGCGGCCTTTGCTTTGATACAGTCCATCATGCTTTGCTGATCGACCGGCTGCATGAGATTGGGGTTCAAGGTACTGCCTGGAAACTACTTAAATATTTTCTGACCTGTAGATTTCAGATTGTTTCCCTTGGCAATTTTACTGCAAAACCATTCACTCTGCCCTGTGGAGTTCCTCAGGGATCATCGATGAGCCCAACACTTTTTAATATATGTGTGTCATCATTGGCTCCCCTAATAGAATCCTTTGGTCTTAAGTTGATGACATACGCCGATGATAACCAAATTGTGGTCTCTATTTTACCAGACAGGCCACAGGAAACGGCACACCAATTCCGTGATTGCATGTCAGCAGTAGGTGTCTGGATGTTTCAGAACTGCCTAAAACGTAATTCCAATAAAACGGAGGTTGTCCTATTCGGAAATGATCCAATCTTTTGGATCCCAGCCTGGTGGCCGGATACACTGGTCCCTTTACCTATTCCCTTTAATAAGGTAAAACACCTGGGAGTTTACCTAGATAACAAACTTAGGTTCAGGGAGCAAGCGAATGCAGTAGTTTCATCTGTTTCATTTACTCTTAAATCCTGTAAGAAAATCTTGCAGTTTCTGCCTAAAGACTGCCAACAGACAGTCATCACGGCTTTAGCCATGTCAAAACTAGACTGCTTCAACAGTTTGTACCTTAGTATACAAGAAGGGCTCATGAATAAACTGCAGCTTCTGCAGAATGCAGCTGCCAGACGGCTCACCGGCACTCCAAAAAATTCCTCAATCTCGGCAGAGATTAGAAGGCTTCACTGGCTGCCAGTTAAGAAACGTGTACAGTGCAAGGCGTTATGCATGGTACATAAAGCCCTTCAAGGAACTGGGTCTAATCATTTAAAAATGCTATTTCAATGGTACACTCCCTCAAGAGCACTACTCTCGGCAAAAACGAAATTGGTGTTGGTACTCCTAGTAAAGAATGCCAACTGGGGCGGTAGAAGATTTGGGGTAGCTGCTGCCAAGGCATGGAATGGTCCTCCGCTGCACCTCATATGCATTACTAATCTATTTGCATTTAGGAAAGCCCATAAAAACGTGACTTTTTACCAGTTAATATCTACATGTTTCTCTCCACCAAGTAGGGTCTCAGTAGGACTTCAGTCAGCGCCAGGACACCTTTGGGTAACAGTTGCGCTTCAGAAGTAACAATAACATAACATAAGAGGGAGATGCCCTTTTCACATACCCATTCTGATTTCTGCTGTTTTTTCCTGTTCATTTCCCTGCATAGTTTTATCATCATCCTCCCATCTGAAGCGGGTGGCTCATCACTTCTTGGGTTTTCTAACTTATATTTAAATTGTCCCTCAACCCACTCTTCTGTTAGCTGTGCTATAGCAGTACTCTGGGCCTTCTGATGACTCTTTCCCTTTTATATCTAAAGGCTCTGAAGTGAAATGTATTGGTGGGTCAAGATACCGTACAGCTCGTGGCTGCAATTTTACTTGTGTCAACTGCAACTGTGTGACTGGAGCTAGGACTGCATACAGGCCTTCATATTGAGGCGGAGGAGCTGTGGGTGGGGGTGATTTTTTTCATCTCCCACAGGAGAGGCGCTGAAGTCATCTTGCCTACAAAATAATCTCCACATTGCCAAAGCACTTTCTCTTTTTCCTCTGTTTTCCCTGTGTATGTAGGTATAATGAATCTATTATTTTCTCATCAAATTTGCCAAGGACATCCGAGCACACAAGATAGATCATGCTAGACCACATCACTGCCAGAGGTGCCAGTCCCCTCAAGCCGACTTTGCGCACGTTGCCTGGACGTGCCCACGCATCCACAACTTTTGGGTTGAAGTACACAAAACCTTAAGTAAAATGATAGAGGTGCCGATTGAACCCTTGCCTGAAATTGCCCTCTTGGGATATGTTGTCCAGTTCCCTCCTAAAACACGCAGATTTGCTGCCATCTCTCTACTCTTGGCTAACAGGGAAGTCGCAATCCACTGGGGCGGCAAGAGGGCTCCGACTATACACGGCTGGATCCAAAGTTTAGCAACCTGCTCTATGAGAAGTGACTTATACGATAATTCTATCTCTCCCTTCTCTAGACCTAAAGACATCTGGGGCCCCTTCAGATCTTTCCTTTCGCAGCAACAGCAAGACCCCCCACCCATATAGTACCGACATGGGTGGGCTAGAGAGATTCAATTTTTGCATTGATGGTCACTGATATGTCACGCCCACACATTGTGACTGGATTTTTTGTTTCCCTGTTTCATTGTCATTGAAGGGGAGATCGGGATGTTCTGATGGACCAGTTAGCAAAGGCAACATCTGGGGAGGGGGGGGGGGGGGTCTTGTGTGTGTTATATGCATTCTTTTACGCAATTGTTCGGTCTACTGTGCTTTGGAGAAAATGTCACCAGTACCGTATTATGACTGTACCCTATATATCACTCAACTGTACTCAGTGCTTCGCATTTTTCTTACTAAAATGCTAAATACATCTTTTTTTTAATTTGCCATGGACATACATGCTCTTGTGTATTTTTAAACCAGTCTTTGAAATGCTTATCTATTCTCTTACTCCGATGTACATATATCTTTTGCATGTGCTCAAGTGGAGTCTCTTCCATCTTGCTGTATTAGAACTACCTTTTAGTCACTTGCTTTGCCTAGAAGCTCAGGGTCTGACAAGGCGCAGGGTTATGATTCAACTATCACCTACCCCTCATAATTGTGTCGGCATCTAATAATGTGTATATATATATATA
Organism: Lissotriton helveticus; assembly: GCF_964261635.1. Lineage (NCBI taxonomy): Eukaryota > Metazoa > Chordata > Amphibia > Caudata > Salamandridae > Lissotriton > Lissotriton helveticus. The sequence continues at coordinate 379,066,425 of NC_136061.1, read as the reverse complement.
TATATATATGGTCATGGCGACTTGTGGGCTTTTATTTATGCACAAATAAATGCACTGAAAAAGATCAGCACTGAGTTGTTGGTTCCATTCTATTTTTCGTCTATCCTTTGGTTTGCCGAGGCTTTTCGGAACTTTTTGAAATATATATATATATATATATATATATATATATATATATATATATATGCGTGTAACGCTCCCTGGAGCACCGAACAAACAGCACAGCCAGACAGAGAAACGGACACCACTCCGGTAGTTTCAGCAGCAAAGTTCTTTTTTTATTTTATCATTTTCAAATGCAGTGTCAAAGGTGCCGCGATCCGACGCGTTTCGGCGATCCTGTCGCCTTGCTCACCAGATATATATATATATATGCAACCAAGTGTAGTCTTTAACATCTCCGCTCTCGCGAATGAAACAGAGCACGCAACTCCAACGTGAAATTCGGCATATAGATTTATTTCAGTAGAGCCACCAGATCCGACGCGTTTCGGACATCCGCCCTTGCTCATATATATGTATATATTCCAAGAACTCCGTTTTCTTCCTCTGCACTCTTCCAGAAAAACAAACACGGACCCAGCAGGTAATTTGCAAATTTTATTCCCTCGTGTGCAACACAATTGCCGCCATGACACGTTTCGGGCCCTGTGAGCCCTTGATCACATGACATTGTTTACCAAGTCCCCACCCTTTAAAGTGCAAATGCAGGTCATCTGACCACTGGGCCTAAGGAAATAAACAACAGACTTCCGCATAATTTCAGTTTCATTGGTGGTGAGAGAAGATTCTACAATTTAAAATATCAAATACTTGCATGATAATGTTTCTCAATCATCCCATTTTCAACCCATTCACAAGTTAATCTGCAAATCTATTCATGTGCAAAATTTCATTTTGTGCAAAATTCCGCAAATATGTAAATAGATTAAAAATAGAATGCATAAATAGATACAAATATATGTAAAAATATAACTATATAAATATACCACATTCTATATACAACAATAATTTGTGCAAACTTGCCTGTAAATGTGCAAAAAATGCACTATAGTTGTACAAATTTGCAGATAACCACTGTGAAGCATTTGATTAAAAATTGTAGGTTCCTAATATATGTATATAAATATATGTATATATATATATATATATATATATATATATATATATATACATATATTATATATAGCAATTATACCTGACATGCCCTTCTCCCTGCACTGTGTCCCCTTTCTACTGTGCTGAGTTTGGACACCCACAAATTGATACTTAATCACTTTTTAGACATAGATTATACCCTATTCTCTTTGTGAAGGTGTAACCTGTATATCCAGGCTCTTGTGGTATCGTCCTTTACTTGGGGGCCTCCAAGAGGAGCATCCACATGCTTCAGAAAATGCAAAAGGCGACAGCGTGCATGCTGCTGAACATTCTCAAAAGTGCTCCCATAGGGCGCATCCTGGATACATGTCACTGGCTCCCCATGGAGGAAAGGATATCTTTTAAATCCCTGTAGTACACAAAATATTGCAGGGCAAAGGTCTTCCTATGATTTCGCCTTACCACCCAAAGTGATGTTTAAGATCAGCTGGAAAAGGACTAATTGGCGTTCCTATATTCAATAGAAAGCACCTTGGTGGTAGCTCCTTTAGGTTCCTAGCAGCTAAACAGTGGAACCTACTTCCTTGGCATTTCAGACTAGAGTCTTGAGAAGCGTCCTTTCAAAAAACTCCTAAAAGCATGGCTGTTTAAGAGAGGTAGTCTGGTCACCCTCTCGGTCTTTTGGAATTTCAGCATGGGGACACTCCGAACTAGAGTAACCATGCGCTCTACAAATTACTAACATAACATATACATAAATGAAACCAAGAGGCCATATGAGTCAGAAATATCCAGGCCTAATTGTGCCACTACTTTACCTATTGATATATTGGGCGTGAAAATGTAATAGGTGGCCTACAGAGGTCACTGCCAGATGACACTTGCACTACTTGATTATTATACATATATATGATTAACTGGGGCTGTGAAGTGTCACTCATCTCTAATGTCTTCAATTACTGAGGGAAGGAAAAAGCCTATATCCCTTAAAAACTAATTTTGAAATAAATCTAACACACACTGAAAATGTGTGACTATTTCTGGACCATCAGAATACACAATAATATTATCACTGAACATGTGACACACAACCCTAATGTCTAGTTCTGTGCCACTGTCCATATTTAGCACATATTACTCAAGTCTCTTCTCACTTACCAGAGAAATCAGACTGTTTTATACCAGTAAGTGCTAAAGCTTCTCGGCGCACAATTTCAATGTCTGAACTTATTGAGAGTAAAGCCTGTGGACACCAGTCTTGCGGCTGTCTCTTTGCCACAATGTCAGACAGCAAGCACCTGCTTCCCGTCCTCGAGGTATTTGGTTTGCAGTGTTTTTAGCTTAACCTTACAACATAGCATATTATATTTCTTATCATTCATAATACCCATATCTATATTTTATACAATAACAACATAAAGTATCGATACATTTTATAGCTTTCAATGACAAATTCTACCTTCTAGATGTTGCAAACTGCAATTCTAGGCATTCCTAACCATCTCACATATACATTCCCTTTCATAAAAACATTTATGAAGTATTTATCATTTCATATGTATTGAAATATGAATAATTCTAGCCTTCGAGATATTATAATCTAGGCATACAGTTAATATTTATCCTCAGGATCTCAGTACCTCAAGAACTACTTCCACATCTCTCTGCACTCCTTCCCCACCAAAGTTCTCGAGAAGGCCATCAGCTGCGAACTCATGGACCACCTGGAGAACCACAATCTTCTGGAGACCATCAATCCGGATCCTGCACCTATCATAGCACGAAACCGCCTTGTTGGCAGCCACTAATAATATCAGACCCTCCTGGACCAAGGAAAATGGCGGCACTGACCTCTCAGAAGTGTTCAACAGTATCACACCACACCCTTATCAAAAGGCTGCACAACATTGGCATTAGAGGAAACACCCTCAGGTTTGTCAAATCCTTCCTCACAGGTAGAACCCAGAGAATCCCCCTCCCACCCTTCACCCCGGAACCTAATAACAACATCTGTGGCGTCCCTCAAGGTTCGTCCCACAGACCCACCCTGTTACACACCTACATGACTCCCTTGACCAACATTGTAAGATCGCATGGATTAATCATCATATCCTATGTCATCGATATCCAGCTCATCCTCTTACTATCAGAAGACCCGGCCTCCACGCTGACAAACTTCTACAAGTGCATGGCTAACATCACTGACTAGATAAGAACCAACTGCCTCGAATTTGACACAGAGAAGACGGATGTGCTGTTCTTCAGAAACAGCTCCCAATGGAATGATGCACGGTGGCCCTCTGAACTAAAATGCTCACCTACTCCAACCAGCCACGCCTGCAACCTTGGCACCATCCCGGACAGTAAGCTGACCTTGAAAAAGCAGATCAATGCAGTCTCATAGACCTGCTTTCTCACCCTGTTCATGCTCTGCAGGATTTTGAAATGGCTTCCCATCAACACTAGTAACACCATCACTCAAGCCTTGGTCACCAGTTAACTGGACTACGGTAACACACTCTATGCAGGTATCACCACGCAACTTCTCTTGAGACTGCAGACGATACAGAACTCAGCAGCCAGATTAACAGTTGACCTGCCCAAGAGCACCCACGTCACCTCCCACCTCAAGAAGCTCCAAAGTTACCCCAATCAAAAAAGATGCGAGTTCAAGATTCGGATCCACACTTTCAAAGCCCTCCACAACCTAGGATCAGCATACATCAACCACTGACTGAATTTCCACCTCCCGTCCAGACACCTGAGCTCCGCCTTCAACTTCCTCTACCCATCCCCCAGCCACATGCATCCACCACAGCAACAGTGGAGGACACTCCTCCTCCCACCTCGCCACGAAGTCTTGGAACAACTTTCCACTCACCTACGGATCTCATCCTCCTTGCTGAAATTCTAAAAAGGACTCAAGACCTGGTTATTAGAATGAGCCTCGGCGGCAGTACTCCCAGCACCTAGATACCCTCACGGGTGATTAGCGCGCTTTACAAATCCAGTTGGATAAAACTGGATTGGAAATAATTATAAAATAAGCTTACCCTTATTGTCCTCTGTATTGTAGTGGTTACTGACAGGGATATCAGGATTCAACATAGGAAAGGCATAATGTCTAGCCACTAGCTGCGTTCACGAACAGTCACAGTTCCCTTTGGTGCACTAGGTAGGCAAAAGTTAGGCAGATAAGTGTTGAACCAAATTTTAAGTGTCAAACAAAATAATTAAAATAAATGAAGAACAAAAACCTTAACTGTGAGGCCATGCACGCTCAGTATTGGTATACAAAGAAAGAAAACAAGAATGAAAATATGCGCGTAGCTAAAATAAAAATGTGACAGGGCTGGCCAGGCACACGTCTGCCTTAAAGGCTTGTTACAAGGTACAAAAATGGGGGTAAGGTGTGAGAGAAATCCAATCCTTTGTCTTTCAGTATTTTAGTGTTTTATATCATGTGAGTTTTCCACCTATTTAATCTGTTCTAATATTTCACACCTGGGGCGGTGTGGCCAAGATGGCGGCTGTGGTGGAAACAAACTAAGGAGCCCCGAGCCGGCCCAAAATATTGCCTGCAATTATCCTGCCTCTCCTGCCTGATCTAAAAGTGCAGAGCACCCCTTACCAGTCCCTTCACGAGTCGTGGTCGAGGCTGCAGTGATCTTGACCAGCAGCAGATGAGAATACCCGGCCTTGCATGACAGCTCGCCTGTTACCTGCGCTGCCACAACCGGTGCTGATCGAGTTTGGGAGCAAGGGGCCTGCCCACGCAACTGCAGAAACTAGGTAAGGCCTCTGCCCCTGTGGTTGAACCGTTGCACTGCAGCTGGGGCGACGCTTTGGCTCTGGCTGTGGCAGAGGAGTCGCCCAGTGACAGCCTGACCCGGCGAGAATCCCCGGGCTTGCCGGAGGACCTTGCGGAGTGATTTGGCTTTGTTGCACTGTGGTTAGGTACCACGGCGATGTGGTATACGATAAATATATCCAGCCACCAAATCCTATCACAGATTTTAGAGCGAGATTAAAAAACAGCACATGAAGAATGCAACTCCTTTCAAAACTGCACAGAAAGAGATTTGAAAAATCCTTAGTAGTAAAGTAGTCTATGGATGGAACCACCAGGATGTCTGCTAGGAGGGCACTGCGACAGCCTCCGGTCAGCAGACTTAACTACATGTCATGGGAACACTGCATTCACTGAGCCCAAATGGTCCTGCAGGCATGGTAGGAACAACAGTGGGCTCTCATCTAAAACCAAATTGAGTGCCATCTACCCGAGACACCGGGGGCCATTGGCTGCATGGCGGGTGCTGCCACCATACTCGGTGCGAAGTGTCTGAAACACGCAACTACTTGTATCAGGGGCTCAAAGACAATATCCTGGAGGTGCTGCTCACCCTAAAGACTGTTCGCTAGGAGGGCCTAGCGCCATCTGGTTCAACCAGATATCTCCAGAGGGGAGCCCACACCACATAAACTACACCGCGGCCGTGGGGCCAGCTGGGGCAGCTCTGCTGTGTGGTGTTACGATACAGTTTCTGCCTCTCCCTCATACTGGGCGCCCCTTGAGATATTCTGGCACACTGGGGCCTGACCTGGCACCATCAGCTGGGTGGAGCATTGGGCGAAATGGATGCATATTCTTGAATTCTGCCTACAGACATGTACTTAGCCTGGAGGTCGACATGGCGGGGCCATCCAGCCACATAAACGTGGGCGCGCCGATCCTACTACAGCGAATTGTGGTGAGTTGTATGTTGGACTGGGGTGCGGGACCGGATCCCTGAATGACCAAAACAATTTTCACGTCTTTCAATTGATTATACTAAGCCCAACCTCACATGTGCAGGTAGTGGTGGGTCACTACATGAGATGCTTGCTGGCTACTTATAGCTGACACATAGAGCCAGGCCATGAGCCTGGCTCTATGGGTGGAGTGCTCTCAGTTGCCCTGGCGGCCCGCTCAGATATCATACAGCATAAAAGGTGGGAAAACTGTTTACGCTAAGCAATTTCATTCTCTGAGTGGTGCCATAGGCATACTCAAGTAAAGCCATGGGAAAGAACAGGCCGCAAAGAGGGGCGCAGCAGACCAAAATTGACCAATATATGGTGCAGGGCGCACCCCCACAGACGGACTTACCTCAAGACCCTCCACTGCAGGCGCACACATGCCAGGGGCATACGCCACCGGAGAGCAGATCTTCACTGACATTGAGGCCTCAAGCGCAGCAGTGCAAGATAAAATAGAAGCAGTCTCCCTGGTTGTGAACCTATTGAGAGTAGATCTATGGACAGTAGTGGAGCACGTTATTGCTAAAAAGCAAACCGTCACTCAATTGCAGGCCGAAATATCGACATTGAAAACAGCACTCTTGGACCTCTTAGCAAAGACTGTGACTCTGGAACGCAGAGACGAAGATGCAGAGGGACGCTCTCAGAGATGTGTGTATACTTGTAAAGCGCACTGCCGAACCATCGCGGGGCATCCTGGCGCTGTATACAGCTGTGGAACCCTTCCTGGCTTTCCCTGTGAGATGCCCCCTCCAGGGCACCCCCAAGGTGAAGCCAGGCATCCCAGCGCTGTTGGGGCCGCTGTGGAGATTAAGCAATCTATTGCCCATAGTTGCAGAGTGGGACCCATGATTAGAGTAGGCACGGAGGCGAGAATTGTCGAGTCTGCGGACATTGAGCTCAAGACCCTGCCGCGTCGGGAATTAAACCCTGGTCCCGGGCCAGACCTCTGCTTCAGGGCCTGCCGCTTCTAACCAGTGAGCCACACTTCTCCACAATCCTGCGATTTGTCGGTTTCTTGGAGGGGGCTGAAGGAAGAACCCCTGAGCAATTCCTAGAAAAGTGGATTAAGACACACTTCCAGAGGCCTCCCAGTCCTCTTTTGTTTATACTCAAAATAGCCCATCGGACGCTGACGTCGATCCCTCCGGCTGGTGCCACGCCATGTACTCTCATAGCTAAAATTCTAAATTACAGAAACCACAACTGTATCCTCCGTGAGGTCTGGCGGGTGTGTGATCCCAGAAAATCATACCATACATATATTCCCAGACTACATGCAGCTGGTCCAACAACAGGGAATGTCTATCACTAGTGTGAAACAGAAGCTAAGAGCAATGCAATTACCATATATGTTGCTCTACCCAGCTAAGCTAAAAGTAATACACGAAGGCCGCACTCATTTCTTCACTACCCCCAGGCGGTGTGGTATTGGCTGGAGGTGCGAGGGGCGACCTTCTCCTTCAAGAAACACAACTGCTCCATCCCGGGGCACGGAGCGCTACTGTAGGTCCAGCAGGCGCCGACAATATAATAATCAATCTTCCCGCTCATCTCACAGAATAATAGTAGGGCAAGATTGATCCTTAGACCTGGAGAGATCTACCTCGGACACAGAGGATGAATGCTTGCTTCACATCGATCCAACACAGTAACAAATTGAGCAGAGAGGAAGCCAGGGTACTGGTGGTGGTGGTGGTGGTGACTGCATCCAATTCAGACACCAGCACCGGAGATGTTACGGAGGATACGCCACAGACAGAGGCTCCCTGACCCGCCGAGTCCCCATCCCTTTGCCTTTGAATGGACACAAATTGCGCTTTAATGGACGTGAGGTTTGGACAGTTTGAACTATGACTTTTTCTTTTTTTTAAATAGACTTTATTGGTTTTATTCCACTGTGTATCAGTGCATTACATAGTCAAAGGGTACATTGTATAATTGACCGTTAGTTTTCTCTCATTTCTTTTTGTACCTTTACTATACCAGTAAGACTTTATTTTCTCAAGTAATAATACACTCGTAACAAAACTGACCCAGTTCCCTATTCCCTCCCCCCGAGTCACCTATTATTGGTTCTTCCCATGTGTACATGGGTGAAAAGTGCGGCTAATTTTGTAATCTTGTGTGTGCAGGGTGGAGTGGTTCCGGTGTAGCATACTTGTCAGGGTTCCTGTGATGGCTAGTATCGCCGCGCGTGTTAAGTATGGTTGGCGTGTCCATGTCGGGGGATTCCACCCTATGCGGTCTCTGCCTTGTCGTCTGGGGGCTCTGGCTCCGGATACTCTAGTTTGTGTACCAACGCCTCTGAGGCCCTCGGCATCTCTATATTTCGTAGACCTCTTATAGCCTCTCGCATCATCACTCGACCCTCACATCCCTCCCACTTCATGAGTTCCCCACGCCAGGTGGTTATTCTGGGGGCCCCCTCTTGCCTTCCATTTCCTGGTTATCTCCCTCTTAGCCAAGGTGTACGCCAGGTCTTGGAATCTGCTGGTAATCTTTACCCTAGATGAATGTGGAAACCAGCCCAGTAGGCAGCATCCTGGAGTGCATGTTAGTTCTTTGTCTATGCCTTCGCCCACTGTTTGTACTACCTGCGTCGAGAATCCTCTAACCAAGGGTATTCCCAGAACATATTCATCATATGGGCTTGCGGCGCATCGCATCTTGTGCAGGCTGCATCTACTACTTGGAAGTATCTACTCACTCGCTCAGGGGTCAGGTATACCCTATGTAGGACATAGTAGTTTATTAGTTTGAAGCGTGCATTTCTGGAAATTTTGGTGTTTCGGCTAGTATGTTATCCTACTCTTTGATTGGTATGGGTATGCCTAAGCCTTCCTCCCTTTGGTGTTGGAGTCTCTCCAGTGGTCACAGCCATCTGTGCGCAGTGCCCTATATAGGCATGATACTTCTTTGATAGTGCCCACTGATAGAGCCATATAGTAGAAGGTTTGTTGTGTCAGGGGTTCTGTCGAACCCGTCCGCCAGTGTTTGCGGATGGATGTCGTTAACGCGCTATGCAGCAAGAAGTGTCCCTGTGGTAAGCCATATTCCGCTCGAAACGTCTCAAAGGGCAGCATCTCTGAGTCTCTATAAAGATCACCTACTTTTGTCTCCCCCATTTCCATCCAGACCTCTAGGCCTCGCCAGTTCCCGCCGTGTGGGAGGGCTCTCAGCATGTCCAGAGGAATGTCTGGTGAGTTTGGGGTTCTCACTCCCATCTTCTGCAGGCTCCGGCTCCAGCATTTGGCTTTCACTCTAAGCTCCTGGGCATCCCCTCCTGGAGGTCTATGTACTCTAAGAAACACCCTCAACAGGTCGTTTAGTAGTGCTCCAGGGTGTCTAGGTCCTTCTCGCCGCATTTGTTCCGAGGCTATGCTGCGCACCAGCCACTGCAGCTGGGCCACTATATAGTAGGTTTCAAAGTTCAGTGCTGCTATCCTCCCTCTGCTGTAGGTATTTGCAGCAGCATCAGGGTCACTCTGCTGCGGCCACTTGCCCATATGAATGTTCGGACCTGGGACTCTAGGCCCCTGAAAAAAGGTTGCTGGGATCCAGAGTGGCAGTGCGTTAAAGTAGTACAGGAGGCGAGGGAGCTCTACCGTTTGACAGTGTGAACATGGATTACTGGCTGTGGGTATATATGGAATACACATATTGGGAGTGACCAGGTGTTTATGTGGTTAGGTGGGAAAGGCACCTAGTGACTGCACAATTGGGTCAGCCCCCCCATCCTATCCCCTTTTTGTTTGCTGCTCCTTTCTCACTGTGTATTTTGAGTGAGTGTGCGTTTGTCTGCGTGGAAGGGGTAGTAGGGCTCGGTTGTCCCCTAGTGCCCCGCTGAGTGCCCTCCTCTACCCGGCACAATATTGAATCTGGTTGACTGTAGTAAGTCTGATGGTGACACAGTACAGGTGAGATCGGAATTGTATGTCATTCTAGTGGTTAACAGCTGAATATAACTTGTTTGAATTTAATTTTTAAGTAGGAGTTCTGGAGTTAAACCCATGAGTGGGGAGGCACAATTTGTTCATGCAGTGTTTACCTTGGGGTGTGGTGGGATGGGTTATTAATTTTAGTTATTCCTGTTGGCAGCAGTGGCGGAGTATAGGAGACAGAACAGCATTATATGACAAATTAACTGATGGCACAGTTTAAAATTGTGACATGGAATATACAGGCCCTTAACTCCTTTATTAAGAGTATTGGGGCCAGATGTACAACTTTTTTGTGCTAGCATACAGGAGATCAGCCCGTTTGCGACGGCAAAAAAAGAGTAATGGCATGTTCAAACGCTATTTTGCGAGTCACGACTCTCGCTATTAGGAAGGGGTGTCCGTTCCGACTAGCGAGACTCACTGCCAGGTACAATTGTTTTGCGACCACATTTGCTGCCGCAAAACACTCACAGTTTACCACCTACTTCAAGCAGGCGCTAAACCACTCGCAAACGGGAAGGGGTCCCAAGGGGACACCTTCCTCTTTGTGAATGTGTGAGAAACTGTTTTTTACATGCCCTGTTGTACATTGCATTTTGCACAATGTAAGGGTCTTGCATCTGGCCCATAGAGTAGACACTTACCTTTGCTACCATGGCAGCCATATAGCAAGGCTACAGGAAACACACCTGTCTAATTCAGAGGTATCTAAGCTCCACAAAAAATGGAGGGGTCAGATATATGCTGCGACTTACTCACATATTCCCAAGGGGTATATACGTGGATAGCCCCACCGGTACCATTCAGACTCCTTAGCAGCGAGACCCATGTACATGCGGAGCTGGTAGGTAGGGAGATCTGCCCGCTGATTATTTATGCTCTCAATGTAGATTATCGTGATTTTTTTCTGCGTTTGGAGGTCTTCTTTCTGCCGTTTGTGAGTGAGTACACCGGTGGTGTGGGCTGGGGACTTTAACTGTGTCTTTATAGAGGAAATATAATAGTGTGACCACTGTGCATTACAATGAATAAAATACTCTCTGCTGTATGTTAAAAGGATCTCGTAAATCAGGAGTTGCATGACCTTATAAAGGGACTTTACTTTGTCCCTTGTTCCTCTGTATGGTCACGGAATTCCTTTGTGACTTGCAATACTCTTGTAATATATGGTAAATTGAACTATTTTAGATGCATATCTTCACAGGTCTTCCTATCTATATTGAAGTATTTTCTAGAATTAGATGTGATGACTACATCATGTGAGGCTGAAAAGGCAATCATTTGATGGAGGAGGATGGGCAATTCCTGACGTTATGCTGCACTTCTGGTTTGCCATGGCTGATCAATGAAATAGTACATATCATTCAAGACAGATTCTAGTATACACTGAGCAGAACTGGAGAGCCAAAAGCAGTTGAGGCAGACATGCTCAATCCAGCCCGCTCCTGACTCTGTGTCTGTATTTTCATCGAGCCAGTCTCTCTCCTCCTTTCTCTCTTCTCCCTCTATGATCACTTTATCTCTACCTACCTCAACTCTCTCTTTCTCCTTCACTCTCTCTTGAAGCCCCTGTGCCTGCCGCAGTTAACCTTGGGGTGCTGCAGAATGTAACAGAGATGCCAGTAATGGCCCTTGGTTTTCACAATTAGTCTCCAATGGCTCCAACTCACTGGGAAAATGCCAATAGAATAGAAGGCCAGTCCGGTCCTAAATAGATGTTCAAACTCTAGAAGAAATTCCACAGATCTGGAAATCTGTTGAAGTTTAGGTGTTCTAAATTTGACAAGGAGCATTTTGTCGATAGCTGTTAAAGTCTGCCGCTGCTTGCCTAGTCATGGGGCGAGAAGTTGTAGGATTAGGTTTACCCATACTGCTCCACCTAGGTAGTAAAAAAAATTGTATATTCCACAATTTACAGTTTAAAAAAACTAATTAAATTTAACGCTTTAAGGTCAGCAGTAAAAGATAATAAGACAAAGGCCCAACAACAAGAACCGTCTAGTAGAGACAAGACATTATCGGGTCAAGCTTTGACTGATTACAAAAGAAAAGAAAAAAAATTAAACATTATGGTGGTTACCGCTACTGGACTAAAGTTCACAATCTCAAGCAGTCAGTTTCATGGGGGCTTAGTGGGGTGCCCAGCCCAGCCTCCTTCAGCCCCTGACGGCCACAGTCAGCCCGCCCTTTGCCCGGGCTTCGCCCAGCGCCCTCCCGCATCCCGCGTAGCGGGTGCCTCGAGAGGTTAAATGGAGGGTGGAGGCGAGGCCGGCGGCTCGATCAGAGGTGACCGAGTCCTGGAGGCTCCTGGTCCCTGGAGTCCACTCCTGTTATTGCGGGCACCATTCTCCTGTGCCGACTCGGGTGAAGGTGTCCCCCTTCTGCTGCCACACTCTGCAAGTAGCCCCCGAGTCAAAACAGCCTCTGCGAGCGGCACCCTCATTTGACAAGGAAGTATGACTAAAGGCACTTCAGACATACCTAACTGTGTCGTATTACATAGGGAAAGTAATGAAGAATCTTCAAGTTTATGATTAGGACCCCTGTAGGCGTTAACCCAATTTTTGCCTGTATTTTGTCTATATACAGCTATTGTCCCTTGGAGAAGCAATCTTCATCTTGCAGGCCTTTTGTTTGGAGAATGTGGGCCAGATGTACGACCATTGAGTTTAGAGAGTCGCAAATTGCGCAAAATTGCTACTCGCAATTTGTGACTCGCTAAATTTAATGTACAACAGAGTCTCAGACACTGTTTGCGGTTCCGAATGGGGCTGCAAATTGCATGTCTCATGAATAATAATGAGGAGGCTGTCACAATTTGTGACACCATTGGGAATGGCTTGCACAGACAGGGATGGTGGCCTGCTGGGGTCAGCAGACCACAATGTCTGTGACTACTTTTTAAATAAATAGTTTTTTTTTTAAATACAGTGCTTTTTCCTTAAAGGAAAACGGGATGAATTTAAAAAAAGAAAAATGAAACTTTGCAGTTTCATTTTTTCAAGGCCAAGCAGTGGTCCCTGGGACCACTGCCTGCTCTTAAAAAATATTTGCGCACCCATTCACAAAGAGAAGAGTGGTAAACTGCAAGTGTCTCGCGACCGCAATTGCGGTCGCAAAATAATTACACATAGGTTATAGACTTGCTATTAGAAAGGGGCGCCCTTGGCACGCCCCTTCCTAATGGCGAGTCGCTAACCATATTGTGTGAGTCGCTAATTGGTTAGCAACTCGCAAAATACATTGGGCAGATGTTTTTTGCAGTCGCAAAGGGGTCAAATTCCCCTTTGCGGCCGCAAAAAACGGTCATACATCTGCCCCAGTATGTTTTGCAAAGACAGTCATCGGATTGAATTAGTTGGTATGAATTGCGTATCGTTCAAAACAACAAAAATTAACAAAGTGTAGATTTAAAGGAAATGAATTAATTGTATGTAGTTTTCAGAACTAAGAGACATTTTCGAACAAATTACATTTTAGCCATTCGCACTAAAACATTCAACTTAACCTCATTGAATCATATTTTTGACATTTGATGAAATACATTCTATTTTTGTCGCATCATTTTTGTTATCTAAATGTTTTATAATCGTATCGTTTCTATCATGTATTAAGCATACCATTGGTGCACCAATGATCGAAGATTAAAAAGTTCTCCAAAACTGACATCAAGCGCATCTAGATCTCTATGTTACATCATACAATACAGCGTATCACCATAACATGTGTTACATGCTTCTAATTCAAACTAAACCAAACAATAACCCTTAAAGATCTATTCTAGATCTGTCTTTACATATGTCTTCATTTAAACAGTCGGCAACATGCTGGCAGGGGTGTAGTTTAGTCAGTGAGCTTCAGGAGGTGTGACTTTCAAATTTCCTAATTAAAAAGCAACGGTCTGCAGGGTGATGGTGTGAGATCACCAAGGTTCAGGATGGACTGTGTCCATGAGTAACTGGGTCAGTACTAATTTGCATTAGGTAGGCCTCTGTCTTAAGAGGCACACTGGACAAAAAACAATGTGTGAGAATGGTACCCCAAGCGATTGCCACTGGTTCAACTATTTGCAAGCATTCATCCCATCACCTTTTGTCAGTAGTATTCCTAGAGACTAGCGCAGCTTTCCAAGCCTACTACTTCCAATGTTAGTGAATTAAAAAAAGTTATAAATTTGCACCAATTCAAGGAGTACTCCTATGGGTCTAGATTTACCTTTTCTTTGGTAAACCAGTCGCTGTATACAACTACATTTCTGCTCCAAAAAGTGAACTAGTTAAAAGCTCTTAGCAAATGAGAAAAATAAGAAAAACCAACTCAGGCAAGCAAACCTGAGTCATGGCCCCAGACACAACTACCAAGCCAAGAACACATTTGGGAAATAAAGTACACCAACCCTCTCCCCCCGAAGCTAAGCCCCTTCCCCTCCCACCTTGGATTGTTAATTCTACAAGGAAACACATGACTATGATCATGTACAACACAACAGCCCCAAAAATAAGTCATCCCTGCCCTGGGTTCACTTACTTTAAATGTCTTTTCACTACACACTCTCTTGATTGTGTCTGCTACAAGAAGCCTTGATGGTAGATTTGTGAAATCGGTGCATCTAGGCAGGGCTCCATGTTTCCAGTCCTCACCTTTACAAATCATTTTATCAAGTGACTGATGGTCCCATGTACTATATAGAGGTGGGTGTGCCATCAAATTGATAGGGCAAGCCGAGCCAAGGGTCACATGGTATCTCCAAAGTTTCAGAAGTGTATTTTCTTAATATACGGAAGCTTTTTGCCTTAGTACATCAGATGATATCACTACATGGCTAGATATAGTCTTACTTTTTAAACCTGAAATTAGAAGCATTAATGGAAACATTAATGGCTCGCCCCCCAATAATGTCATTAGTGTACTTAGAAGCAAATCATTAGTCATGTAAACTCTAAACGTGGCCTGGATTCTTATTACAAAAGCTGTAACATTATAGACTATTAAACAAACACAAGAGGTGCTTTTACAGAGGATATTCTGAAGTTGTGTGTTTGAAAGTGCTCTCATGCGTGATGAGGCTGTGTGAAAAAACATATTGCCTACTACCACACAATTTGGAAAAGCAGGAAACTGGTATTGATTCCCAGTTATCTGGTTTCACATTTTGAAATTCAACCACCAGGCACAAGATGCCACAGAGATGTAGATCTCTTTCTCTCCAGTTTTGGGGGATATTCTCAAGAACGTGTGATAATTACCGCAAAATGAGCTTAACGCAACTCTTCACATCCCAGTCTATCATGGGAAAATAATGCTGTGTTAACGTGGTATTCTCAACACGACGGTACCATGCGATAGGCTCATGATAACGTGGCAATTGTCCACGATAAAGTCAACGCAATGCCGCAAAAATGCGATACATGAACGCAAAAGAAGTTTTGATGAGGCCAATCGTGATACAAAAATCAGCGAAAACCAGCGACAGACCTGCAATTCACACGTGTGAGGCGGGAAAAATCACCATAAAAGTAGACAAAAAACATACAAACAAAAGCCAAACAAAAGCTAAACAACAGCGAAGCACAATGGATGTTGCCGGAGCAAGTACAGAGGACAACCTGAACCCCACAAGCCCCCCAGAGGACCAGCCCGGGACCTTGGGGTGAGGGAAGGGCAAGGACAAGAAAAGTAGGAAGAAGCGGTTCAGTCCGTAGAAAAACAGGATCCTGATAACGGAGGTGGTAGAACACCATCAACTGCTGTTTGTCACCTCCACTGTGTCATTGGCAACAAATAAAGGAATATGGCAGTCCATTGTGGACAAGGTGAATGCAGTCGGAGTGCTGAAGAGGACAATGGAAGAGGTTAAGAGGCGCTGGAATGCTGTGAAGCGCAAAACCAAGCAGAAACTCGCAAAAATCCGGAAGGCAGCAATGCAGACTGGAGGTGAGAGTCCAGCGCCACAGGAGGAGCTGGACGATATAGAGGAAATGGTGTCCACAGTCATCAGTGGGGAGACGGTGGCTGAAGTTGGGGAACCAGACACTGCTCAACATGACGGGACACAACAGCACCAGGGTGTGTAACGACCAGGGACTGAGAGGACAGGGGGAGATGAGCACAATGGCACACATGAACAATTAAGTAGAGCATATCTGCAGACAAACCATGCCCCAGACCCCCAACTCCCACCAAGAGACCAATGTACCCAAGTATGCAACATCTCAGCACTGTATAAGCACATAAGTCAAATGCACATCGCATGCAAGGGAGAAGGGACAGCAAAATCAGAGCTGCAGGGGCGGCTCTCCCAAAATGCAGCACACACACATAACATGCAGAGCACATCAACATTGACAACAATGTGGTACAAACCGCAACAAGTCCACAACAGCACAGAGGACACAGTAGGTGCCGCATGTGTGTAGAAACTGGCCAATCACATGTGGCATTGCAGGGAAATGTGAGTTGATAATGTACAAGTACAAACACACAACTGTGATGTTGTCGAAATATACGCTGTCTCGCATCAAATAGGCAGCTCCTCCCAAACAGCCACAATGTACACTGCTAAGCAGTCTGTATGTAAACATGTGCAATGTGACAACATACATGTGAACACAATGTTAAACTGCATCTCCCTTTCACATTGCAGAAAGAAAATCAACACCTCCTGCAGAGCAGCCCGAACTTCTCTTCTCTGATGACGAAGAGGACCACCACACCTACGACACCGACACCCTCCAAGAGGTTCATTGACAGCCTTCACTCCCCACCTCCATCAGTAGGACAGCCCAGCTGGATCGATGAGACCCCACCCCGGGACAACCCACACAGCAGGCAGCACCCACCACCACGACAGCCTCCCAGGATCGCCACGAAGAACACATGGCCTTCCAATGCCATGTGTTGGGGTGCCAGGAGAAGCTGGCTGAACAGGTGCGGGTGGGGTTCGACCGCTTGGCAGCCGAACTAGATGCCATACGTGGGTGTCTAAGTCCATCAGGGACCACTCACAGTCCCTAAGGGACACCCACAGTCCGCTCCATGCTCTCCAATGGACCATGGCTGACATTGCTGGAGTCCTGACTCAAAGACAAGAACAACTGTCCAGTCAGAGTAACTCTAGCAATGTCACACAGGAGTTGGGACACATGCGGAGGTTAATGGAGACCATGCAGGCGGAAAGAGCGGCTGCCACGGCTGCACACCAGAGAGAGGTAGCTGATTCCTCAATGACCTCAAGACCATCCTCATGGCATTGCTGTCACAAGGCCTGGTGCTGATGCATGCTGCTGCTACCACTAAATCCACATCTCCACCCCTGAAGTGTTAGTGCCACACAGTGCGGTAAACATTCCACCTCCGGCCCCTGATGTGTCACTGCCACACAGTGCTGGAGACAGAACACCACCACCCACATGTGAGGCACATGAAACAGCAGTGGATGACGAGGCAGGTGGAACCTGCCTTCGTGGTTAGAATGACGCAGTAGCATTCATCTCCGCCATATGACCGGTTTCTGCTTGGTGCTGCCCTCTGCATCATCACCTTCCATTGTCCCCCGATACACTCTGCGACACTCACCTTGGACCTCGAAATGGACTGCCATATTCTGTTTGATCACCAATGATTGCGGACTGAACTCTTCCTCTTCCTTTGGACTTGTCATTCCCTGAAGGACTCTGGCTGGCCCTCCACGGGCCAACATTGTAAAGTGGGGTCAGCATGGCCCTGTACTGCTCCAGCTGTAACACTCCACTGAATGTGCATTAAACATTCATATTCACACAGATGTGTCATGTCTATTATCTTGCAAGTGTGGAAGTATGGATGAATGTTGGGTTAGTGATTCCCCCTTACGTCCATTTTACTCGTGTCGTTGGCCTTGGTCACAGGGTGACACGTTGCCGAATGCTGTCCGGGTGGCGCCAGTACGGATCACTGAAACAATATCGATGACACAAATATAGAACTACCTAAATATCGAGTAAAAATTATAGAATACAAAAATATCGACTTCCTATCTCCAGACAGGTAAGTACAAAAATACTGAATCAAAAATATTGTTGTAAAAAAGATAGATAGTCAAAATATCGAATTTTTAAAAATACTTTAAAGTAATTATAAATTAATGAAATGATAAATATAATTAACTTAAACATGCTTACAATACTTAAATACATTAAAATTAATAAATAATTAATGTAAGTTAAAAAAAACATACAAATTGATTTATTAATACATATATATATATATATATATATATATATATGAACGTAATATTAATAATAAAAAATAAAACATTTTACCGTAGGATAGCGGAAAGAGTAACATTTACTATTACCACTCCAGTGAGTGCAACAGCAGAGAAAGCGTTGGATAGCATAGGAATAAAAATTACTATTCCCACTCCATAGAGTGCAACAGTAGGGAAAGCGTTGGATAGCGTAGGGGTAAAAATTACTATTCCCACTCCAGAGAGTGCATCAGTAGGGAAAGCATTGGATAGCATAGGGGTAAAAATGACTATTCCCACTCCAGAGACTGCAACAGTAGGGAAAGTGTTGGATAGAGTAGGGGTAAAAATTACTATTCCCACTCCAGTGAGTGCAACAGTAGGGAAAGCGTTGGATAGCGTAGTGGTAAAAATGACTATTCCCACCCCAGAGAGTGCAACTGTAGGGAAAGCGTTGGATAGCGTAGGGGTCAAAATTACTATTCTCACTCCAGAGAGTGCAACAGTAGGGAAAGCGTTGGATAGCGTAAGGGTAACAATTACTATTCCCACTCCAGAGAGTGCAACAGTAGGGAAAGCATTGGATAGCGGGAGGATAAAAATTACTATTCCCACTTCAGAGAGTGCAACAGTAGGGAAAGCGTTGGATAGCAGGAGGGTAAAAATGACTATTCCCACTCCAAAGAGGGCAACAGTAGAGAAAGCGTTGGATAGCGTAGGGGTACAAAATTACTATTCCCACTCCAGAGAGTGCAACAGTAGGGAAAGCGTTGGATAGCGGGAGGGTAAAAACTACTATTCCCACTCCAAAGAGTACAACAGTAGGGAAAGCGTTGGATAGCGTAGGGATAAAAATTACTATTCCCACTCCAGAGAGTGCAACAGTAGGGAAAGCGTAGGATAATGGGAGGGTAAAAAGTTACTATTCCCACTCCAGTGAGTGCAACAGTAGGGAAAGCGTTGGATAGCGTAGGGGTAAAAATGACTATTCCCACTCCAGAGAGTGCAACAGTAGGGAAAGCATTGGATAGCATAGGGGTAAAAATGACTATTCCCACTCCAGAGAGTGCAACAGTAGGGAAAGCGTTGGATAGCATAGGGGTAAAAATTACTATTCCCACACCAGTGAGTGCAACAGTAGGGAAAGCGTTGGATAGCGTAGGGGTAAAAATTACTATTCCCACTCCAGTGAGTGCAACAGTAGGGAAAGCGTTGGATAGCGTAGGGGTAAAACGTACTATTCCCACTCCAGTGAGTTTAACAGTAGGGAAAGTAATGATTTAATATATTAATAAAAATACATTAAATATCAATACCAATAAAACATTAATTAAAATTAATTACCAATTTAATATTAGGTAATAATTAACTAATTAGAAATACAAGTAAATATTAATTATTAAAAATCAATTACCTATCCATAATTAACAACTAATTAATTTTCAATAACAAAAACTAATTAATAATACAAATTAATACCAATTAATAATTAATTAACAGTAAATTAATTATCAATACACAAACAGTATTTTTAATATGCCATTATTTACAATTACATTACTTCCCACCCTATTCCCCTATAAACCCATAACCCGCTACGGAAAATACATTAATAAAATTAACATAATTATCAATTAATCAATTAATATAAATTAATTACCAAATAATAAAAATTAATTACCAATTAAAAAATAATTAACAATAAATTCTAAATGATTACCAATAAATAAATACAAATATTTAATTATTTACAATTATATTACTTCCCACCCTATTCCCCTATAAACCCACAACCCGCTACAGAACTAAAAAGCAAAATTAAATAAAAAATAATTAATAATTGTTAAAAATTAATATATATATATTTTTTTTTAACTTTATTTTTGACATTTTCAAGTACAGTTCAAAAAGCAATCTCTGAAATCTTACAGTGAGCAGAAGTACATTTCCTTACACATAAATGAAAATTATAAAGAGGCAGTGTAAGAATATACAGAGGTACACGATAAAAAATAGGACACAGCAGTGACATATAAAGCATAATAAAATTGCATATCATTGGAAACCATATAAATTCTACAAATGTCGATACTTTCACCCGAACTTCCCATCAGAAATCAGTCATCAACTTTGGTACATTCAGTAACGATTGGATGCTTTCCCAACTTCACCCTCCCCAACCCTCGTCTGACCCTCGTCATCCACATCAGTTGTTCCTTGTTGCAACACATAGGCCTTTAATGGCCCCCATATGTCCTTGGGCCTCGAGGCCATGGGCTGTGTCTCGGCATAGATTCCAACCTGGTCTTGACAGTATATCATATCCTGTAGCCATTCTTTAAACTTCGGGGCTCTCCCCCTCCCCCATCGACATGCAAGTCTCTTTTTAGCCAGCAATAGAGCAATATCTACGAACTTTCTACTGCCCCTAGGTATGTGTGCCGTGTGCCCAAGGATGAAGGTCACAGGGTCCTTATCAAAGCTCAAATTCAGCATATGTTCCAGTGCATCATGTATCTGCTCCCAATATTGCCATATCTTTGGGCATTCCCAAGCCAGATGGAAAAAAAACAGCCCCTGGTTGCCTACATCTTTCACAGCAGTCTGTGTCAGCTAGTTTAAACCTATATTTCCTGGCACGCGTGTAATATACTCTATGCAGGAATTTATAATGGATAATCTTAAATCGGCAGCTTGAGGTGATGCGTCCCGTTACTTCACAACAGTATTCCCATTGCCCATCAGTGATCTCTCTCAGCGCTCCAGTGCCTCCTGGCCGTCCCTACTACCTCTGGAGTGTGTGTTCGAAGGCTACTGTATATGCCCGATACCAAGTGTGTGCCATCAGTGGTGCCCAATATAACATTCAGGGGAGGGACAGCTTCCGGTACCCGAGGGTAGTCGGAGATGAGACTCTTCATTCCCTCCCGTAGCCGTATATAGTAGAAAATCTCTAGGGGATTAGGGATAGTGTCGCCAAAAAATTGCTCCTTAGAACGAAACTCCCCATTAAGAAACAGATCCCCCCCAGTGTCATGTGAAGGCGCTTGCACATATTTTGAAAGCCAGTTTCTTGTATCACAGTCACTTTTGGGTGATAGGTGAGGGGCATACGCGGTGCATAAAGCAGGGGAATCCGCAATTTGTGCAGTATTCTCTGCCATGCATCGATAGTGCAAGACACCGTGGTTGGCGGCGTCTCCAGGACATTAGTTGGACCATGGACGATGCCATTCAGGGGCAGAGGTTGTACAATCCAGTCCTCCACCGCAATCTGCGGCATATATGGTGTAGGTGTAATCCAATGGTAGACATAGTGCGTCTGAGCACTGAGATAGTATGCCTCAAAATCTGGGATGTCAAAGCCCCCTTTCCTATACGGCTATATAATAACAGCCCACTTAAGCCTTGGCTGTCGCCCTCCCCAGACTAGCCTAGTCAGTTCCGATTTCAAGGTTTTGAAAAAAAAGGCACCCGGATGGTAAGGTATATTAAGCAAGAAGTATAAGAAACGAGGTAATATGACCATTTTGATAAGCGAGGCTCTTCCCGCCATCGACAAAGGCAACGCGATCCAGCACGTGATAGCATCCTTCAATTTCATCATGGCCGTACCATAATTCATCTGCACCGTCTCCTCCCTGTCTCTCGAGACCTAAACGCCCAGGTACTTTACGTCGGAGTGGCACCATTCAACAGGATAATCTAAGGGGAATTCGGATACCATGGGGGTCAGTGGGAAAAACTGGGACTTGCTCTAATTTATAGTGACACTTGATAGTCTGCCAAAAACTAAAAATTCACGTAGCAGGGCGTTAAGTCTATTCTGAGGATCCGTGACGTACAACGTCACATTGTCCGCGTAAAGCGATACAGATATCTGTCGTTGGAGGCACCGGTATGCACTGTCCTTATGTAGCTGCCGTAGCCGGCATGCCAGTGGTTCTATTGCAATGGCGAAAAGGAGGGGAGGCAATGGGCATCCCTGCCGGGTGCCTCTGGTTACGGACACAGTTGGCGAGAGATGACCATTCACAAGTATTTTCGCGGTAGGCTTATTGTACAGTAATTGCACCCATGCTAGGAAGACAGGTGGGAAGCCCATCCTTTGCAATACAGTAAAAAGGTAGCGCCATTCCACTGAGTCAAACGCCTGTGAGGCATCCAAGAACACAGCAGCAAGCGGGAATTCCGGTGCCACCGTTTGCATAAGGGAATAAAGAGTACGGAGGTTATGACTGGTTGCTCTAGACTGGACAAAACCCGAGTGATCCGGGAGTACTATTTGAGTCATGAGCAGAGACAGCCGGGTGGCCAGCACTTTGGCCAAAATCTTCGCATCACAGTTAATTAGGGACAAGGGGCGGTAGGAATCGCACTCCGTGGGGTCCTTGCCGGGTTTCAGGAGAGATGTGATCACTACTTCGCGCATGGATTGTGGTAAAATACCCCCTTCCAAGGAGTCCTCAAATACTTCACGTAATACCGGCGCCATGATATCTATATAACATTTATAGAACTCTGCCGGTATACCATCTAATCCCGGCACCATCCCATTTTTCAGGGACATGATCGCTTCCTTAATTTCATCTAATTCCAGCGGGGCACTCTAAAATTCCTGTGAACATCGCTCAGCCAACACAAGGCCACCTCGCCCAGGAAGCCATCATAATCCATAGTTCCTGAGACCTGTGTAGAGTTTAATCGCTCATAATGTTTGGTGAGGGCATCCATGATATGTGCATTATCCCTACATGTCTCCCCGTTCTGGTCAGTAAGTTCAAGAATAGTATTATTACCTCGCCATTCCGTATGACCTCAGATAAAGCTTTTCCTGGCCTTTCTCCCTCCCCGTATTTCCGAGCAACCCAATATTTGCTGCGGAATTTCAACTCACGTTTCGCCTCCTCTTCGTACTCTGACAACTTGGTTCTAAACTCTTCTTGCGCAGCGGCTCTGTCCCCCCCTGCATTCTCCGCTCTAGTTCTTTCAAGTCACCCTCCAGTTTACGTATCGTACGTTGAATGTCCCATAGGACTCCAAACGCCTTGGCTATGCACCAACCTCGGACTGTGACCTTAAAGGCCTCCCACACCATTTCAACGCTGTTGACAGTACCCTTATTGCGCGGGAAGAAGTCAAGTATGTGTCCCCGCAACTCCTCTCTAAATACTGCATCCAGTAAAGCAGTGGGTTGTAGCCGCCAGGAAGGTCTAGGACAGTCAAAGCCAGGCACCCTCAGTGTAACTAGCACAGGACAGTGGTCAGAGTAAGTTCGGGCCAGGTGTTTCGCAGCAGTTATACCAACAACTAGACCCCTTGACAAGAAACAATAATCCAGGCGCGCCCATGTGCCTGTATACGAAGTGAAGTGCGTGCCCTCCAGTGTCATGGGATGCATATGTCTCCTGCTGTCGATCAACAACCCCTCCTCCACTATACCCTGCATGGCCTCCCTTGCTTTAGTATGATAATGTGCCAAGCCATCTGCCCTGTCCAGTGCAGGCATCAATGCCACATTAAAATCGCCCCCCCCAAATCACGTGTGTAGAGCCAACATCTAGGGTCTTGCCCCATACCATTGTGAAAAACTCCCGCGTGTCAGTGTTGGGGGCATAGCAGTTTACAATGGTAACCGTCCCATCTCCCAACCTCCCACATACTATCACATATCGCCCAGAATTGTCAACCATTTGACCCAGTAATATGAATGGGACAGAACGCTTAATCAGTATTGCAACACCCCTGGCGTCGAGGAATAGGAAGAGAAGTACCTGTCGCCAGCCCACCTGCTGGCAAAGGAGGGGCTAGTCTGCGGGGGAATGTGTGTTTCCTGTGACAATATTATGTGTGCCTTGTGCCGGTCCAGATAAGATAGGACCTGTCTACATTTTTGTGCGTCGTTAAGACCTCTAACATTCCTGGATATTACCGAAGGCTGGAAGACCACCCAGAATAATAAGGTAATTGAAAGAAAGTAATTATGGCCTTATAATACCCATTGGAAATCAAAAAGATCTGGCCGGCAGGAAACCATTATAATCTCTGAATACCAGCAAACCTGTGAAAAGGAATACCTTGAACAGAAGCTGGGGAGCACACTGCCCCGGAAATGGCTGCCGATGGCCTTGCATGTCGCCCCCACGCTCTGCTGCCTGCCAGATAGCTGCCGCTTCAGACGACCCAGCCGCTGCTGAGCCGCCCACCGCCAGTCTCTTCCCGCCGCTGCCTCCCTACGGCCCGCCCCCCTCCAGCCCGCCCCCCTCCAGCTCCTTCCCTGCCCCACTTCCGCCATCCAGCTGCTCCTCCCTCCCGGCTCCTTACTTATGACGCCCACGCGTACGCGCAGCGGTCGCGCCGATTGTGCGCCAAAGGCAAGCCCGTCCATGCCTGGACCGCGCCCAGCGCCAGGACCCCTGGCCCCCAAAGATGCCAGCCCACACGACAGACTTACGACGCCGCCACCCTCAACGCACTCAACACCGGACGGAACCCCGCCTGCTACCGAGCCACCCCAAAACGCACCCACGGACCCTTCACCTGCCAAGCCTGCAAGTTCACCTGCCTCCGGACCTGCACCGCACCCGCCAAGCCGAGCACCAGCAACAACAACCTCAAGTGCATCCTGCTCAACACCCGTTCCATCCACAGACGCGCCGTTGAACTCTGGAACCTGCTCGACACAACATCACCAGAGGTCGCCTTCTTCACAGAAACCTGGATGAACGCCTCCTCAGCACCCGACATCGCCATAGCCATCCCGGACGGATGCAAGATTACCCGGAGGGACCGCGTCAACCAGACTGGAGGAGGCATCGTCATCGTACACAAGAACACCATCCGCATCTCGACCAACTCCAACGACACCTTCACCGCCGCCGAGCACCTCCACTTCCAGATATACACCGACCCCAAGACGACCCTCAGAGGCACCCTCATCTACAGACCCCCGGGACCACGCACACAATTCAGCGAAGACATCGCAGACTTCATCAGCCCACACGCCCTCCCCTCTGCTGACTACATCCTCCTAGGGGACCTCAACTTCCACATGGAGAACAACAAGGACAGCAACACCGCCGCCCTGCTGGACAACCTCGCCAACCTCGGACTCAAGCAACTGGTGAACACCCCCACCCACTACGCCGGCCACACGCTTGACCCCGTCTTCTCCTCCAGCAAGCACATCTCCTTCAGCCACTCCACCGGACTCCCTTGGACTGACCACAGCTGCGTCCACTTCAGCTTCAGAAGAACCACGACCCACCACCACTCGCAACAGGTTCCTCGCCGGAGCTGGAGCAAGATCACCGCCGAGCAGCTCACCACCTCCCTCAGCCAGAACCCTCCCGCCAGCACAACGGACCACAACGAAGCAGCCAGCAACCGATGACCTCGCACCACTAAAGAACCCTCCCAGCAGGCCCAACAGCAAGAAAGCCCCCTGGTTCACCGACGAACTCAAGGACTCCAAGAAGAACTGCCGCACCCTTGAGAAAGCGTGGCGCCACGACCAGACCACAGACAACATGACCGCCCTCAAGCACGCCACCCGCAAGCACCACCAGCTGATCCGCACCACCAAGAAGACAGCATTCAAAGAACGACTGGACAACAACGCCCACGACAGCAAGGAACTCTTCAGCATCGTCAAAGAGCTCTCCAACCCCAGAGCCGGAAACAACGACATCACTCCTTCGCAAGACCTCTGCGACTCACTCGCCTCGTTCTTCCATCGCAAGATCGCCGACATACACAACAGCTTCGGCGCACCAACCACGCACCTAACCGCCGAACCAACGCCCCCCAACACCACCCTCTGCAACTGGACCCTGGTCAGCACCGAAGACACCACCCGCACGATGAACACCATCCACTCCGGATCACCAACCGACCCCTGCCCCCACCACGTCTTCAACAAGGTCATCGCACCCCAACTCCGGGACATCGTCAACATCTCCTTCCACACCGCCACCTTCCCGGAGAGCTCAGCGCCCTCCTGAAGAAACCAACAGCGGACCCCACCGACCTCAGGAACTTCCGCCCATCTCACTCCTCCCTTTTCCTGCCAAAGTCATCGAGAAGGCCGTCAACAGACAGCTCGCCGCCTTCCGTGAGACAAATGGATCCCTCGACCCCTCACAGTTTGGTTTCCGAGCCAACCACAGCACCGAGACCGCCCTGATCGCAGCCACCGATGACATCAGATCCCTGCTCGACAATGGGGAAACAGCGGCCCTCATCCTCCTGGACCTCTCTGCAGCGTTCGACACTGTCTGCCACCGCGCCCTAGTACAGCGCCTCAGCAACATCGGAATCCAAGAGAAGGCACTGAAGTGGATCATCTCGTTCCTCGCCGGAAGAACCCAGAGAGTCCGCCTCCCCAGTTCAGATCCGAGGTCACCGAAGTCATCTGCGGCGTACCACAAGGATCATCACTCAGCCCAACCCTCTTCAACGTCTACATGAGCCCCCTTGCAGCCATCGCACGCCAACACAACCTCAACATCATCTCCTATGCCGACGATACCCAGCTGATCCTCTCCCTCACCAACGACCCCGCCACCGCCAGAACCAGCCTAAACGAAGGGATGAAAGACGTCGCCGAGTGGATGAAGAACAGCCGCCTGAAACTGAACTCAGACAAGACGGAAGTCCTCATCCTGGGATCATTGCCCTCCACCTGGGACGACTCCTGGTGGCCCCCTACCCTGGGCACCACTCCCAAGCCAACGGACCATGCACGCAACCTGGGCTTCATCCTGGACTCCTCCCTCTCGATGACCAGACAAGTCAACGCCGTCTCCTCATCGTGCTTCAACACCCTGCGCATGCTCCGTTAGAACTTCCGATGGATCCCCACCGAGACCAGGAAGACCGTCACCCAGGCACTCGTCACCAGCCGACTGGACTACGGGAACACCCTCTACACCGGAACCACAGCCAAACTTCAGAAAAGACTCCAACGCATACAGAACGCCTCCGCACGACTCGTCCTGGACATCCCCCGACACAGCCACATCTCCGGCCACCTGAGAGACCTGCACTGGCTCCCCGTCAGCAATAGGATCACGTTCAGGCTCCTCACCCATGCACACAAGGCGCTCCACGACCTGGGCCCCAAGTACCTCAACGACCGCCTGACCTTCTACACGCCCACCCGCCAGCTACGATTGACCAGCCTCGCCCTCGCCGCCGTATCACGCATCCGCAGAGCCACTGCCGGATGAAGATCATTCTCCTACCTGGCAGCCAAGACTTGGAACTCCCTCCCCATCCACCTTCGTCTGACCCAGGACCATCTCTCCTTCAGGAAGCAACTCAAGACCTGGCTGTTCGAGCAGTAACGGACCCCTCTCCCCCAGCGCCTAGAGACCCTTCCGGGTGAGTAGCGCGCTATACAAATGCTATGATTGATTGATTGATTGATTGATTGATTGACTCGTTAGGCGGTTCGCCAGTCATGAGTAGGAACAGTATATTGTAAGCAAATCAACAAAGCCTGGGGAGGTTCCGCCACTTCCCAACCGCCAGAATCCTCTGTGTTTTCATCACGTGCATTTGTGCTGTCGAAGTCATAACGAACATCTCTCCCCCCACCCTCCACCCACCCTCCGTCCTACCCCCTCCCACTGAAGCAACCCCAACTTGCCAGAATAGTCTACCCACCCATCTCCCACTTTCCCCAACAGCAACATAGTCCCTCCCCAAATAACACAATCCAACTCAGGGGAATACCCGTAGGGGGTATTCTAGAGAGCTATACAACCGCTCTCCCCTCCTCCAGCCTCTGGACCTGTGCGACGTCTAGGCTCTATCTGAGGGCGGGTAGTGGGTCCTGGAATACGTTACCACTGGAACAACTGCAAACTTCTTTGGTCATACATCCATAAAGCGATCGCAGTCACAGCTCGTCGCCAGGACCTATCAAACCATCAGCATTGTCTAGTGAGTTAGGTCAATTGGCTGATGCCGCAGTTCAAGCTTCGTCATCTGTGCCTTGCTCATGTCCTCGTTGCCCTGCATCTCGACCACTTCCTCCTCGTTGCGTCCGCTTCAGCAATCGTAGGCGTGGGTTCGTGAAGAAGAGTTGTTTCCCTTGGTGCGTCACATGGAGGCGCGCAGGTTACGGCAAGGCATAGTCAATCTGTGCTGCACACCATTTTCTTTTAACCTCTATGAACTT
Organism: Lissotriton helveticus; assembly: GCF_964261635.1. NCBI lineage: Eukaryota > Metazoa > Chordata > Amphibia > Caudata > Salamandridae > Lissotriton > Lissotriton helveticus. The sequence continues at coordinate 379,038,167 of NC_136061.1, read as the reverse complement.
GCGCCTTTCTTCCTGCACCATTGGAGTAAAGTCTGGAAAAATCGAGAAGGACACCCCGTTATACACCAGAGTTTGTTTGGTGCGCGCTGAACGTAGGGCCACATCACGGTCACGACAATTCAATAGGCGTGCAATAATAGGCCTCGGAGGACTACCAGGTTTCGGTCTGGGCCCGTGAGATCGATGTGCTCTTTCCACGATGAGTTGCGTGGAAAATGCCTCAGACCCAATGGAGGTCAGAAGTAGCTTTTCAATGTAGTCCTCCATTCGTCCAATGTCCGTGGATTCCGGTATGCCAGTCACGCGGATGTTATTACGCCTACTGCGGGCCTCCAAATCCTCATTCTTCGCGGCAATGACACGCAATAGCTTATCCATTCTCGCCAATTGTGTCGCATGACTTGCGGTGGTATCATCATTGTCCGATATTCGCCTCTCAGTCTCCTTAATCCGTTCCTCATGCTGTTCCACCTTATGTACAATTGCGTCCATTCTGGATGACATGCGGTCCACTTGGTCAACGACTGTGGCGAACCCTTGTCTCATTTCCTGTAATATCTGCCCCATATCCAAGTCTGGAGATGCCGCACTGTTGCCCGGCACATCTGTACCGTCCAAATCAGCATCAGCTGAGTTCGGCTTAGGCCCTTATTTCGCAGCCTCGAAGTTGAGTTTCGGCTGGCGGGTGTCCGGTTTCCCCATATTGCCGTCAGCACCAGAATTTCGTGAGCTAGTCGACGTTACACAGGGCTATCTCCCTGTAGGTAACTCACTGTCTGCCTCCTGCGTCGCTGAACTGCAGTGGTAGAGCCAGCCTCAAATGCAATATACATGTACTATGCGATTTCCGTTGGCCACTCCGCACTGCGCGGTCTTATCAGTGGCGTCTCCAGTTGTACGCGCCATCTTGTAGTGGAATTTCTAATCGCGCCACCCCACCATTTTGAGTCTGTTCACTGCCGATATGGGGCCTTGTAAATAGCCTCCCCCCATCACTGGTGCATGCTGCCCTGTTTGTCGCCCGACAGCTCACTGCGACATACCTCTCCACCGACTGCAGCACTATGCGCTACGAAGCGCCGAGCTAGTGCATGAGTCTGTACTCAGAAGGCGCCCAAGTTCACTGCGCCGAGTCAAGCCACGTTTTCCACAGGGTGCGCCGATTATAGTCTCTGCAGCTGCAAATGTGGCTCCCAGCACCCCAGCGCGCTTCCCAGCGCTATATTCAAGTGCCGCAATGCACCGCCGTGGGTGGGGGGAAGCCCAGGTTCGTGTCTTCCCGCTAATGATGTTCCGTTCACCGCTCCACACCTCAGGCTTTCGTGGCACCAACCACTCCGTTGGAGCTATTAGTTCAGGCAGGCGGTCGGGTGCGTGTAAGCACTATTGCGCCGGTTTGTTGTTATATGAGCCCATTTCCCCTTCTCTTCAATCGAGTATCCAGGGCTCTCTCACCGTACGGAGCTGCCGGGCGCAGTTCATCCGAAGTCCGCTTCCTTCCACCGAGGCCTACTCCCCGCGTGGCAATCCCCGGTCTTTCCTGCCCCCAGCCGCCGCTCACAGTGACCCGTGCTGCTCCAACGTAGTCCTCGGGAGGAAGGTCGGTGCCTCAGTTCTCAGCCATACAACCTCTGATCGCTCCCAAATTTTCACAGAGGCTGGGGAATGGGTTTAGGTGTACACAGGTGTTGTGGCAGCAAATTTCATTCCAGGTAAGCAGGATAAATTACGGATAAATATTCCAGGTAGCAGGAGCCTCACCACTTGGCGGCCATTCTGCTCGTGCGCCCTCTAGCGCCCCCTTAAAAATTCATATTTCATTTAATGTAATGAAATTACTTCCCACCCAATTCCCCTATAAACCCACAACCCGCTACAGAATTAAATTACACAAAAATTAAATAACATAAAATTCATTTCTTAAAAAAAATTAAACATACATTACAAAAATAGTATACACTTTTCACACATATACTAACATACAAAACACTTAAAAAAATTCGATATTATTAAAAATTCGATATATTTTAATGCCTATATTATATACTTTGATATTTTGACTTCTATATTTTGACAATCGATATTACTTACCTTCAATTCGATATTTTTAACCACTATATTGTGTCCATTCGATATTTTGTCCATTCTATATTTTTGCTTCGATATTATGTCTTGTTACCCATTTTTCAGACAAGCTCAGCAGGTTTTTCATACCTTTAATGGCGTCGAGCATGGCTTGGTAAGTTTTGCAAGATTGCGAACTGAGGTTTATGAGATCACTATTAATTTGAGGGGTTCTGATCCTTACTAAGTCTAAACTATCGGGGGTGCTAGTGGGTTGTTGAGTGGGAGTCTCTCTAGGAAGTTTAACTTTGGTTATCCCAGTAGGATCTGAGCGTGTTTTATTATGCTTAGGGATAGTTCCTCGCCTCCCTTTGAGGTTCCCCAGTGCTCCATTCTCGCTGACTTGATCATGATCCGCATGTGAGATTTCCATCCTGCTACCAGTTCCCAATAGTGGGTCGATATTGGTGTTAGGCATAGGATGGGAGCTCAAATCGAGAGTCGGGGGAATAATTGCTAGTTGTACGTTTTTGTCCCTGTCTACTCCTCGATTAGAATCATGACAAAGACGTTGTACTACAATGGGTGAGATGACTTTAAACACCAAAGCGAGATCCTTCCGTTGTGATTCTATAGCCTTGTCGGATTCCGAGTCCTTATCACTCAAGTAGTTGTCATCCTGACGTAATAATTGAGGTTCAAAATTGGTGTTTCTGTTGATTGGCGCAAGGGCGCTACCATTAGCATTAGTCTGTGAATTCCTGATTTCCTTTTTTTTTATTTTATTTATAGTTTCACAGCAACAGCAAAAAAAAAAAACATAAATGAGCCAACAGCCAAGGATACACAATTTCATAACTGGATAAGTAAAGGCAGCTTAGATCATACTCATCAAACATAATGCAAGGAAGGGAAGAAAACAATTAACAATGCGAAAAAAAAAGAAAAAAACACTCAATTAATTCCAATGACTTTAAGCCTCATAGTAATCACAAAAGGCTCCGCATATACCCAAACCCATTTTTTGCTTCCTAACGCCTTTAACCGAAAATAAACCCCATTCTAATTTATATAAGTTATACATTTTTGCTCTCCAATGTTCAAATACCGGGGGTTTATCCTGCAACCATTCCGTTGCGATGCATAGGCGAGCCACAGTCATAGAAAAAAAAAAATCAAATAGCGATACTGATATAGTCCATTCGTTGAACTAGTCATTGTAACCTTTCCCAATAACATCATAGCGGGGGTAATGGTCAAGGGATTTTTTATAACCAAGGACAAAAATTGTTCTATACCTACAATAAAGTTATGCAATTTATTACAACTAATAAAAATATGAACACTATCAGCATTATCTTCCCCACAGCGAAAACATTTCCTGTCATTTGCTCCCCCCCCATTTGGCCATCCGTGCAGGAGTGTAATATAAATCAAAAAGAGTCTTAAAAAATTGGACTTTCAGGTTTGCAGACATTAATACATCCCTAGACATAATAAGAAGATCTTCAATTACAATATCAGTGTCTCCAAGCGCTGCAGTCTATTTAATCTTGAATTTTTCAAGATCATCTGGCCTTTCTGCAAGCAATAGTTGATATAAAGCTTCAATTTTAACCTGCCTTCTAACCCCTTCTATCTCTACATTAGATCGCATAACAACATTAGTTCGCACCAGATAGTCCCTTATTTATAAGAATTTTAAAAAATAAGTTCTGGGAAAACCAAATAAGGTAGTTAACTCTTCAAATGATTTACAAATCCCATAATCAGAACACAAATCTCCTAAATTTCTAACCCCCTTCCTCTGCCAACCTGTTGAAATATTATCAACAAAAATTCCAGGTAAAAGCTTATAAGCATTAAGAGGAGTATAATATGAGATCTTCCCAAGCACATTTGATTTAAAATTATATTTCCACACTTTATATACACTAATCAAGACTTTAAATCGTGTTTGTTTATAATAACTGCCATCCAGTTCTATAAAAAAACACTGTTTTGCAACTGAGCCCAATAATATTTCAAAAATTGTTGGAGCGGTAGCAGTGTTGGCAGCACTCTCCCCCGTAATTAGCACCCTCATTTTCAACAAAAAACATGTAACATAGTACAAAAAAAAATCCGGTACACCCATTCTTCCTCTATCTTGCGTTAAAGTCATTAATCTCATCGCCCGCCTAGGCCTCCCAGGGCTCCATATAAATTTCCCACAAATAGCTTGTAGATGCTATAGTCTCGCTCTAGAAACTTCCAGCGGTATTGACCAAAAGAGATAAAGAACTTTAGGGAGTACATTAATTTCGACAATATAACATCGTCCAATAATAGTAAATTACATTCGCTCCCACCTGTCCAGAGAAGTTTTAACCTTATGGACAAGCGCATTCCAATTAACATCAGTGAGTTCGGACATAGATGCTCGCATTTGTATCCCCAAGTACGTAACCTCTTTCACAACGCGGTCATCTTGCCATACTACATTATCAGAACACAGAATTTGCATTTTTGACTCATTGAATTTATACCCTGAGATTCTGCCAAATTCTTTGGCTAACCGCTCTATCTCTTTAATTATGAGAAAAGGGTTCTCGGTAGCTACCGCTATGTCATCTGCATAAGCAAAAACTGAAAAATAATAATCAAAAACTCGAAACGCAGGGATAGATACATTATGTGACAACTGTTCTACAAAGGGGTTAATATATAAAGCAAACAAAAGAGGGGAACAGGGGCAGCCCTGCCGGGTTCCTCTAGATATACTCAGGGAATCTGATAACATTCCATTTGCCTAAATTTTAGCCGTAGGAGACATATATAGCGACTGTAATGCTACAATACATTTTTTACCAAATCCGCTTTTATCCATCAGTCGCCACATATAATCCCATTGGACGCGGTCAAACGCTTTCTCTGCGTCCAATAAAATTAACGCTAAATCCCTTTTCCCTGCCCCCTGCAATATCAAACAAAGTTATAACTATATTTACATGGTCCGCCGTGCCCCTTTTTGGTATAAAACTATGTTGACTTAGTGAAACCAAAGGTGTGAAAACTTTAGCAATTCGGTTAGCCAATATTTTAGAGTAAATTTTGTTATCGCTGTTCAATAACGAAATTGGTCGATATGATCCTACAAGATCCGAAGGTTTACTTTTTTTACAGAATACTGCAATCGTGGCCTCTGACCAAGATTTTGGAGGGTGTCCTGCCTGTGCCAGATGTAAAACTTTCAGCATTTCATGTTTGACAGCATTGAAGAATAGCCTATAAACTTCCAGCGGTATCCGGTCTGGCCCTGCTGCTTTCCCTAGCGCCAAGGTACTAACTGCGGTTTCTAATTCAGACATAGAAATTGGTGCATCCAGTTGCTTCAAAAAAATAGGATCTAATTGTTTCAAGCCTACATCAAAAATCGCCATCTGATCCCCTTCTCCCTCTATTGTCACCTGCTGAGTATACAAGTCAGTATAAAACTGTTGAAAAATTGAGAGAATCTGATGAGGATCAGAGTGCATCACCCCATCCGCATCCCTCATTGCCAAGATATTTCGGGCCGATTCCTTCATTCGTAACCGAACAGCCAAGCGTTTACCAATAGTTTCATGACTTTGGCGCTTAGAGATCAAGTATTTTCTAGCATTCTCAGTGCTTCAAAACCGTAGTATATTAGCCCGGTCCTTAGCCACCTTATTCTCTAAGGCTAATATATCGTTCCTACTTAAGAGAATCCCCTTAGTTAAAGAGCTCTCTGACTCCAACAATACTGCATATAGCCCTGCCAACTCTGTTTTAAGTTTCTTTTGCTGACCTAAAGTAAAACTAAAACATTCCCCACGAAAACAAGCCTTAAAAGTATCCCAAACTATACTTACAGATGCAGTCCTGTTGTTATTTCCAAAAAAGCCCTTATTCCAATTACCCATATGATCCTTAAATTCACCGTTTACACATGATTCCCGATCAAATGTAAAGTTGTTAAACTTGGGGGCGCTAGGTAACTCCGTGAGGCTCCCGCAGTCCGGTCGCCTATACTATAATTATCCTATAGATACGTTCCTGATATTGCCATTTCCACGGTGCCTTTTGCTACCGGAAGGGCTGCTGCTTCTATTGGTGAACTGTGACTGCCGGCGGCTACTGCGATCGCACACAGCGCGGCCGACATTAGTGCGGTGGCGACGGCCCTGAGGTGATCTGGTGCCCGCAGCGGGGGACGGCTGCTACGTGAGAGAGCAGACCGCGGGGAGAGCCGCAATTGCGGGAGACTTTCTGGTGACGGCAAGCGGTGAAAACAGCACAACGCAAGTACTGGCACCCTGCATGCGTGGGGCTAAATATAGACATTTTTAGCTGTGAAACGCCTTGGGAAATAGCAGCATTTGGGCAGTCAGCGACGGCAGGGGCAGATACTCCCATACCGCTGACCTGCAGAAGGAGGGCTGGAAAACAGGAAACATTAGCTGGCCTAAATGCGCTTAATAAAAGAAGGTGGCGCTTCCAAGAACCGCAATACTGCATGATAAATGAAGGCTTTTACCTGAGGGCCCTGTGCCGTACCAGCGCAACAGCAATACAACGTAAATCTGAGGGTGGGCCGCAGATCCTTTGAGGGCACAGGCTGGAGGACCTCTATTGCTACGTGCGCTGCAGAGCGCTGCCTGACCTCCAGGGCGGGGCGCCGTGTAATGGCCATCTGTGGACTCCTAACATTGAATGCCTGATGCGCCTGGGCCTATACTCCCAGAGCTTATGCTGAGTCTAGGGGGCAACTGATACCCCACGCGACTTCAAACAGGGTCCTATGTCGGGATGACAAGCACGTAGGGACATCGGGCAGTGGATTGCGTTACTGGATATGAACGGAGGGCCTGATTGCGACTTCTGATGATCCCAGCCTGACGGCCAGATGATGATGAGATAACGTGAGGTCAGGCGGTGCTGTGAGCATACTAAAACCGGGCTGAGAAACTGGATACAGGACGTGGAGGGGTTCCTTCTCTGAGTTCCCCCCCGGGAGGCACTGCGCATCTGCTTCAATCTAATGGACAGTTCTGGGAGAAGCATTAACTGCTGAGTGACAAGGTCACTTGAAGTGCCCCATAGCTCGACAATCGGGCTATGCACCGGGAGACATAGCGGCAGCGGGGACATACTACTGTGATAAACTACAGGGCGCTTGGACTTTACAGACGGAGTACACTGCGGAGAACTGCTGATGTCGAGGCGCCATGGGCCGCTTAGATTCCCGCCAACCACGCCTCACGTTTGAGGCAAGCGCACTCCGAAGAAGACGCCAGCGACAGAAGGGCCTACCGAAGAGGAGATACTGCCTGAGAAAAATCCAAGCGCTACTAGTGACCTACAGGCCATACTCACGGAAATGAGGCAGGGTTTTACACCCGTAGCGACAAAGATGGACACGCTTACAACCCGCATAGAAGGCATCACTCATAAACTGAACAGCCATGAGACTAGGATCAAGGAGGCAGAGCAGAGAATATCGGACTCAGAAGACGTCATGGAGCAACTCAAAGTGGCGGTTACTCAAATAGACAAACTCATCTGCATAATAGACGACAAGAATGAGGATATTGAAGCCAGAAGTCATCGCAATAATATTCGCATTTTAGGCATACCCGAAAGCTCAAACACAGGGCGGCTTGAGCAATCTGTTGAACAACTGCTCATGGAGGGTGCGCTATCTGCTCAGTTCATCGTGGAGAGGGCGCACAGATCGCTGGGATCCCGTCCACCCGCTGGGGCGAATCCTCGTCCTATCATAGCCCGTCTGCTGAATTACCGGGATCGTGATGTTGTCCTGAAAGTAGCGAGAGATAAGAGGCGACTTAACTTCTCTGGAGTGACCTTCACCATCTTCCCGGATTTTACAGCTCGGGTGCAGGAGGAACGCAAAAAATTCAATGGGGTAAAGCAGAAGTTACGCCAAGAACAATTGGATTACGCCCTTCTATATCCAGCGCGGCTACGGATCGCTCATCAGGGCAAACAAAGCTTCCACATGACACCGCAGTCGGCGGAGAAGTTCCTTAAGGAGATAAAAAAGCGGAAAGTAGACCCTGCAGGCCAAGATGAAGATGATCAGCTACCGCTGTCTGATGTGGAATGACCTGACATTACTTTGCAGAGACAGCTGAACGGCGGCAATGCTGCTGGCGGACGGACGAACGATGGCCACGTATGACTTTGAACTGCAGACCACTGTAACGTATAATGTTGAATATTGTGCTGGGTTTGTTCAATGTCTGCAACATTTTGAAGGGAGTAGAATGTATCACAATGAATATGTGTACCGGACACCCTTGCTGGTCCTGGGAATTGTTGAGAATCAATAATCCCTTGATCTATAGCAAGGTTTCGGTGCGCCACTTACAGACCGCACCCCATGGGAGATCCCCTACTATTTCATGGGTTGGGTATGTTGTTGGGTGGGTGGGAGGGGGGCAGAGGATTACTGGCATGATTGGGATGCTTCAGTGGGAGGGGGGCAGGGTGAGGGGGGAGAGTTTGGGAAGGAACGGAGAGGGTGGGCAGGGGAGGGGAGGGGACCAGGGGCTCGATTGGGGGGCCACGGAGGGTGGGGGGTGGTGGAGGGAAAGATTCCAACTACTGCATTGATTGTGGCAACTCGAGAGGAAATATTGGACAAATTTGACTTATGGGGAACAGCAGACTTGGTGTGGACATTATGGTGGTATGTTGGATGTATCACGGTTAGACCTGATGGGTGATACTAATACAAATAGGTGCACAGTACTATCCTGGAATGTACGAGGCCTTAAAGATGCTCGCAAATGCAGACAAATGCAGCCTATTTCGATAAACATAAGGTAAATGTGGTGATGTTGCAGGAGACACATATCCCCCCACACACCAATCCTACCTTCGCTAGCAGGTGGGCGGGAGTCAGGGTATTCTCTAATTATTCATCATATTCTAGGGGCACGGCTACCCTGATACATCGTACGACTCCCTTCACCCTTCTTGGTCAGCTGGTAGACAAAGCCGGAAGATATGTGATATTGTGGGGAAGGTTGGGTAGGGACACTGTCACAATTGCCAATTGTTATGCTCCGAATGTAGACACTCCAGAATTTTTTACATTACTGTGGGGACTGATTTGGGACATAGGCTCCAGACACATCATCTGGGGTGGGGACTTTAATGTGGCTGTGACACCAAGATTGGATAGGGCAGATGGACAGGTCCAATACCATCCCAGGTCGAGGGAGACACTGCAGGGCATTGTAGAGGAGGGTGGCTTAATAGACAACTGGCGACATTTGCACCCGGTGCTTCAGGAGGGTACTCATTTCAGCTCTTATACAGGGACATGGGCGAGAAAAGACTACTGTTTTTTATCCAGAAACTTGGCCCCTAGTGTGACTGATGCCAGACATCTGACCAGAACTCAGTCTGATCATTGTCCGGTGTTGATTACACTCCCCGGCGTCCCTGGCGGCTACAGCCGACTACCTTGTTGGATACTGTCTTTCGTGAAGAACTGAGGGAAGACATAGAGGAATTTTTCCCCCGCAATAAAGACACTGTGGACAGTGTGGAAACAGTATGGGAGGCCTTTAAGGTCACAGTTCGGGGGTGGTGTATTGCCAAAGGCTTCGGGGTACTACGAGACATTCAGCGCACAATACGGAAACTAGAGGGGAAACTGAAGGGACTGGAGAGACAGATGCTACGGGGAGACACAGGACAACTGCACCAACAGTTTCGAACCAAACGTTCGGAGTATGAAGAGGAGGCGCTGCGGGAAGTGAACTTTAGGGACAAATATTGGAAGGCTCGTAGATATGGTGAGGGAGAGAGACCGGGGAGGGCACTCTCAATGGCGGTACAGGGCACTAACACCATTTTAGAACTTGAGGATGCAGAGGGGGAGATCTGTGGGGATAACGATAGCATTTTAGCTGCTCTACAAACACATTATACGCACCTATATACTGCCCAATCCACGGGGGAAATTGATTTGGAAGGTTTTTTGGGGGAGTTGGCCTTATGCTGGCTGATTGACACACATAGGACATTCCTCAGCACCCCATTTGCATTGGATGAGATCCGAGATGCCATAATGTCTCTCAGTAACGGGAAAGCACCCGGCTTAGAGGGGCTCCAAGCCGAGTTCTACAAATGTTATATTTATATAATGGCACCAGTGTTAAAAGAAGTATTTGAGGATTCCTTGGAGGTGGGGATACTTCCCCATTCTATGAGAGAGGTGGTGATCACGTCTCTTCTGAAACCAGGTAAAAATCCTACACAATGCGACTCCTACCGGCCTTTATCGTTACTTAATTGTGACGCTAAGATTTTGGCAAAAGTTCTAGCAACGAGACTATCCCTCCTAATGACCAGAATTATCCTCCCCGACCAGTCGGGCTTCATCCCGGCGAGGGCAACTTCCCATAACCTGCGAACAATCTTTTCACTCCTACACATGGTAGCCCCGGAACTCCCGCTAGCCGCAATATTCTTGGACGCCTCTAAAGTGTTCGATTCCGTGGAATGGCGCTACTTGCTTACCGTATTACGGAAAATGGGTTTCCCCGCACTTTTCATGGAGTGGGTACAATTATTGTACACTGAGCCCACTGCCAAAGTACTGGCGAATGGTCGTCTCTCAGAATCCTTCAGAATAACTAGGGGCACCCGGCAGTGATGCCCGCTGTCTCCCCTTTTGTTCGCCATCGCGATAGAACCGTTGGCGTGCCGCATACGACAGCTACATAGAGACAGTTCCTTCTGCTGCTTCCAGCGACAACTCTCCATCGCATTGTATGCTGACGATGTCATACTCGATGTCAAGGACCCACAAAATACCCTGAATGCCCTACTGAGGGAGTTTGTAGTCTTTGGTAGACTATCTGGTGTGACAATCAATTGGGGGAAGTCACAGTTTTTCCCATTAACTGCTGCTGTATCTGAATTCCCCTTGGATTTCCCCCTGGAATGGTGTCATTCTGATTTGCGTTACTTAGGTATTCAAATATCCAGGGATAAGGGTGAGACGTTACGACTCAACTACGATACGGCCATTACTAAACTGACAGACTCGATCACGCGATGGATTGGTCTTCCTTTGTCAATGGCGGGCAGAGTCTCTCTTATTAAAATGGTTATATTGCCTCGTTTTTTATATTATTTCCTTAATATCCCTTATCATCCAGGGTCCTTTTTTTTCAAGACTTTGAAGTCTGAATTGATTAGACTAGTATGGGGGGGGGGCAAGCACGACTCAAATGGGCTGTTATGGCACAACCATATAACATGGGGGGCTTTGATATACCAGACTTTGAGGCATACTACCTAAGTGCGCAGGCGCACTATTTGTATCATTGGGTTAAACCCACTAGCTTCATGCCACAAATAGCGGTTGAGGACTGGATTGCTCATCCCCTACCTTTGAGTGGCATTGTCTATGGCCCCCCTAGTGCATTGGACACCCCGCCGACCACTGTGACATGTACGATCGATGCCTGGCAGAGGATAGCGCATCGATTGCAGGAGCTATTGCTCTATGCGTCCCGAATGCCTCTCACATATCATCCCCGGGTGGCGTTACTGCAAGAAGTTGGCTTTCAGAAATTGTGACATCGGCTCAATATAGTCACATGGGGAGACCTGTTTCTTGGAGGTGAATTTCGATCTAGGGAACAGTTCTTTGGCGCACCCCCCCCAGCCCACTGCAGGTTTTTTATTATATTCGACTGAGAGAAAGCATGAAGGCCCTGCTCCCAGAATACCCGTAGGAACCACCTTGCACTGCTCCTTTGAATGTGGTTCTACACAGCACTAATGGTGCGCATTTGGTCTCCGGCATTTACGGTAGTCTTCGTGGTCATACTCCGGAAGTGGTAGGCACAGCTAGGGTACACTGGAATACTGACCTTTACCTGGAGGTGACTGATGAGCAGTGGGAGTATTGTTGTGGACTTACAGGGAATATAACGTCCAGCTGTCGTTTCAAAATCATTCATTACAAGTTTTTACACAGACTTTATTATACCCCCGCCCGTAAATACAGGTTCCATCTAGCTGACTCGGATTGCTGCGAACGTTGTGGGCAATCCGATGCCGGCTTCTTACACCTGGCGTGGGAGTGTCTACAAGTGAGGCAGTACTGGGAACAGGTCCATGAGGCACTGGAACTAATGGTCGATACCACTATTAATACCCTCTTATGTTCTTATTAGGATACACAGCACGAATACTGAGGGGCAGCAGGAAATTCTTAGATGTAGCCCTACTCCTGGCCAAAAGGCGGCTTGCGTGCAGATGGGGGAGAGGGCGATCCCCTAAATTCAAGGAATGGGTACAAGATATGGTATATTGTCAAGAGCAACACAGAATATATGCGGAAACTCAACCGGTGGCTTCTAAGCCGACTGATATATGGGGTCCACTGCAAATATACCTTCTCAAGTTAGAGGCGCCAACAGATGAAGCCATCACTCCTGAGCCAGAGGGGAAGAGGGCCCTATTTAGATTACATTATCCTACTGACAGATGCTGAATATGTCTTACAGTGTGATTAGGGGGATGTGTCTGCCTATCTCACATGGGGCTGTAACTGACTGCTGTGGGAGGCTGAGCTGCATATGTATTAGCTACGATGGGGGTGGGACTGGGTGATACTGCTGTCTGTTCTGCCCCTTACGGTGCACTTCCACGAATATGTCGTAGATGTGTAAATCCACTGTTGATGCTGCCTGAACCACAACAATTCATGCTCTATGTATTCCATGACCGTCTCTAATTGCCTGCACTGTATATTTGTATGGAATTTTGCAAAAATTGAAAAATAAAGTTGTAAAAAGATTTTTTTAAACTTAGGTCTATCTCTACGTACAGCCAATTCAAAGACAATTGGAGCATGATCCGAGGAAATCCTTGGATATACATGAATTGACGCACCCACTAATAAAGCAGCCGGAGCAAAAAAATAATCTAATCTCACCAGTTTTTTTTATGTGGGTGTGAATAAAAAGTAAAGCCACTATCATGTTCCCTCAGTTTACCCCATACATCCACCAACCCCTGATCGCTAACTAAATTATAAAGTGCTTTAAAAACTTTGGGCTTACGCCCAACATATTTATCAGGGCCATCCTCTAAGGCTTGATTAACCAAGTTTATATTTATGTCGCCACAAACCAACACTGGTTGCGGCCACGTGGCTAATTCTGCATTTAGCTCAATCAAGACCCCTGCGTCGTCAACATTAGAGCCATAAATAGTGCAAAGCGTGATCTTTAGACCCTCCATATAACACTCTGCAATAGCCCACCGTCCATTTTTGTCCATTAATTTGCGATCAACAGTTACAAAATTTCTTCTAGCAAAAATAGCTACCCCCCGGATCATACTAGTTTGCCCAGATGTAATAATTAAAGAAAATCCCAATTCGTTCAGTACACCACTCTTTAACCATGGAATGTGTGTTTCCTGCATACATACTAGATCTGGCCGAATGTGTCGTAATTCTGCAGCCACCTTTTGTCGTTTAAACATATTATTAAGACCCGACACATTCAATGAGCAGATTTTAATTCGTGCATTTAACATTCTAATTTAGATAAGTACACATCCTACTGAGACCTTACAAACCACGATCTAAGCTGCCCCAAAACACAGAAAGTACCCTCCTTGACTTGTGTCCAGAAACTAAACCATGTAGCTGTTGCTGTGAATTTTTCCCCCTTTTACACCCCCTTAGTGCTACCCACTCCCCCCTGGCTCCCCTACCACTTCTCCTACTCAACCCCATCATACACCCACCCTCTACCCCCCCACTCCCTCTTCCCCCCAAAAACAAGGCTTTAGGACTAATAGTCCTGTAGATGCGAGCTCTACCACCTGCCCTTGCGTTCCTCTGCCGAGTCCTTTCGCTAGGAGATCCTAAAATTAAAAAAAAGCAACTTTAAACAATTAGGAGCAGTGGGCTAGATCTATGTCATACCCAAAAAAGCAAAATACCTGACAAGTAACTAACATTGTGCTTAACCCTTAGGCTACCATATCATAATTGAACGTTTTAGCCTCTGAGAGTACCTATTCTATGTAGACCGAGCAAACTCTGTTGCTGAGGCAATGTTGGTATAAAAGCAGGTTTGATCCTTGAAAACTATCTTTAATTTAGCTGGAAACATTAGAAAGGCTAAGGCCCCCTTAGATTGTAGCTCTGGAATTAATTGGTGAAGTTGCCATCGTAACTCTACTGACTGCTGGCACAGATCCGGTCGTACAAAAAAATCCACATCCCCAGCCTTCCCCTTCTTATCCGGCCTAGCAAGCTTAAACACCTCCTCCCGTGCCAAGAAGCTGTAAAAGGCTACTAACAATGCCCTAGGTTTAGTTTCTTGCCCAGGCCTCAGCCGAATGTTAAAAGGAAATCTGTTAGCCCGTTCGTTCTTTTTGTCCCAGTCCCATCGGGTTAACTCAGGGAAAGCAGATTTTAACAAACCTACAACAAACCCCCTTGGATCCTGCCCCTCCTTCCCCTCCGGGACCTGAAGAAACCTCAAATTATTGCGCCTTGCGCGATTCTCGATGTCAGATAGTTTCCAGATCATGTCCTCTTTTGTAGCCACACTCTGTTCCACAATAATTTTATACTGTGCAAATTCATCCTCCAATGTCGATACCCTTGTTTCCACTTCGTTGAATCGAGATACAAAGTTCCCATGTGATTTTTCCAGGCGTTTAACAGAATTCTGTAGTTTCCGACATGAGTTCTGAACCCTTTGACTCTCCTCCCTGGTCTCATCTCTATGTTGCATGATAGAACGATAAATTAATGCTAAAGAGACCTCTTCTCCTTCAAAAACTGCTTGACCCTCTTGATTCGGAGTTTTAGCATTAGTGTAATTTCTATCACACATATCCAGCTTCCTAACTGTCTTAAGTTGACCTTCCTCCGACTCCTCAAGATCCTCTACTATTGAACTGCCATAGTCACTGCCATCCAACATGGAAAGCTGAGCTGAGTACTGTATCGCCAGATCGTCACAAGAGGAGCCATAATGCTCAGAAAGTGAGTAAAAGTCTCCAGAGTCCACTTCCAAATTTACCGCACCTTGCACCGTATCCTCCATGGACAGAGCACTACCAGAAGTCATCGTACTCGGATTCCGCAAAGACTTGTCTACAATGCTCGCTGAGACCTTACTTGAGGCAGCCTCTGCCCCTTCCTGAATACAAGAGTCTCTGCCAGAGTCTAATTCGCCTGGTTCCCCCAGATTAATCACAATTTCATCCATACGAGCCCCCTCCATTCTGTTTTTCTTTTTCTCCCTTTCTTTTTTCCTTTCCACAGTAGTCGCGAAAAACGCTGGTATTTTCATTCCACCATTCCCAGGCGTGGCTCTCCCCTTTTCCTGGCCGGTAGCTCCCTGGACTTGCGCAGCCGCCGCTGATTTTTGTACCTTAGTAGTGGCCGAGTTAGAGTCACCACTCTGCCCAACTTTCCCCCTCACCTGCCCAGCCACTGCTGCAGTCTCCGTGGCCTTAGCTGGGACTTCCTCCTGTCCGCGCGGTTTTGCGCGAGAACCCTCCAGCGGCATCCCGATAGCAAACGTAGCTGGGGTTACCTTCACACCAAGAGAAAAACTGCCTTGGGAAGCAGGCAATGAAAGGCTCAATTTCGCTTTCCCCTCCGCTTTCCCCTCCGCTTTTTCCTCTGCCGGTTACTACGCCGGATGCTTCGGTGGCAGCTTCAATTAAGCCTCAGTTCAGCAATACAGTCTCCAACAACTTCCACTAAAAAAAAAACCACAGCGTTGGCTTCCAAAAAGCGTTCTCCCTCGGCCGCGCCACACCAAACGCCGAACGCTAGATTCCGACTGCCTCCAACTTGCTACAGCTATGGGAAATGTTGAAACCGACGACCGGCAGCCAGCAACAATGTATCCTGATTCAGTGATAGCATCCACGGCATAGACTGGCTTCACTCGCTCCAACTCGCTCCAACTCAGAACTCGTGGCTCCAAGGTCCCGCAAGAGAGGTGAGGTGTGCTCAAGCGTCCTTCACTGGCGCCATCTTGCCTCAAATTCCTGATTTCCTGATGTAAAGTTTGAGTTTCATCACTAGTGCTGCTACAGTCTGTCGTTGCAATTTGGGTGGGGTGATTAGATTCAATCTCCCTGACGATTTCAACTATAGCCGGTATGTTCCCAGGTGGCACTGTGCTAGCCTGGGAATTAATGTTAGGATTGATTTTTTTTAGAGTGGGGCTGCTGAGGACGTAGTTTTTTAGTGTTGAGAACATTTCGTCAAAGCGTTCCAGATCTTTATTGGCCGCTTGAATGAGAAACGTGCCATTTTTATAACACGTAATATTTAATGTAGGCCTACATTTCCTAGAGGGGGTAATGACCAACTTTGTTCCATAGGGAATGTTTTTTGTTTCCTGGATTTTAAGAAGGTTATTCATTGCGCTTCTTCATTTGGTCGTTTTCGTAGTAAAGAAGATAAAGTTGTTAATAAATGCGCCCTTTTTTAGGTTAAAGGAAGGTTCAAGTATAAGTGTTTCTGGATTCGATCTGAGAAGGTTGTGTTTAAAGGCTTTGGAGGCATTTTTAGAGATAGTGGGTGGGTAAATTATAGAGTATGAGTTCTTTCCCTCCGGTTTTAGGTGTTGACCTAACATTGTGATGGACTAAAAAGGGTTCAGATCTAGATATCCTGAACGATACTGTAAATAGTGACACTTACTCTTGATTAAGTGGTGGAAGTCCATGCATGTGAAGGAAATACTATATCTTAAAATACGTGCAAGTAGTCTCAAGGTTCAGCCCACTATTTATTTCCATTTAAACAACAGATGCGGACTGTAGCCAGAATTGAGTCCAACTTTTCAGCTTCCCTAGTGAGATAAAAGACAGAGTTTCTGTTATTTGCAGTATTTTGCCCCTTCCAAGATGGCTACCAGGTAGTAGTAACCTGGAGTGTAGTCCTATGTCTCTGTTAGTGAGACCGATTCTCACATCATCTTAGTCCTCTGTTTATTTCTATATCACCTTCTCCCTGGTGTAGTCCTCTGTTCACTACTATGCATAAGACCTACTATTTAAGACCTCTGCTGATTTCAAGTACTGTAGTCCTGTCTCTATTTTCTTTCTACTCCATTAAGTCCAGAGCCAGAGTTTAGAACCTACAAAGCAGCTAAGTAACCTCTCAAAATGGTGGGTGTACTTCTTTAATCAGTCACTTACAGGAAGTGTCTATAAAAACTAAAGAATCAACAATAGCAATTGCCACCTACAACTAGCCTCCTTATGACCAGAGTAAACTATGCAAACTAAGCAAAGCCCCTCATCCCTTAGGGGTACAGCAAGGCGCCTTACCGTCAGTTATGAACGCGGTTGCCGTCTTTTCTCCCACCTTCAGCAGTGTTCAAGCCTCCTGGTTTTCATCCCATCCCATCCCTTCCTCCCTCCTGCCGAGTTCGTGTAGCCTCGCGTTTGTAGCGAAGGACTCAAGGGAGGAGGGGCGGCGGGACGATCAATGTTCTCTCTCCGTAGCGGGCGCGCCTTCACTGGCTCCCCGGTCCCACTGTGAAGCCGGTGGGCTCCTAGCTCTGCCCACCGGTCTGCTCCACTGCCTCCTCTCAACGGCCTCCCCAGATGCTCTACTCCGCCGCCTCCTCTCCCCGGACTTCCTTAGATGCCGGGGGCTCCTCCCGTCTCAGTCCCCCGGCTCAAATTGGAGCTCAGAGGGAATCTACGGATTCAGGTACCCTCCTTTCATATCATATTCATACACAAAACCTGATCCTGATATCTATAAGCTTTATATTCCTTTTCATCATCTGTTGTTTCGTGTGTGTGGGTTCACTTACTCCTATCACTCACGCTGCTCCTGTTGCCTGACCCCACTGCAGGGGACGCGACGATGTACAAATGCAGAAGCAGAGGCTCCCGGATCTGCCTTTTGCCTCGCCTCGCGTCGCAGCTGTCCTCAGCCACTGCGGGGGACGCAATGAGTCTCCGTGGGCTCCTGGATCTCCCCTCCGCCTCTCCTCCTCACACCGCTGTCCTCAGCCGATGCGGGGAACTAGACGAGTTTCCGTTGTAGGGCAGGGGGCTCTTGGATCTGCCCTCCGCCTCTCCTCACCACGCCTCTGTCCTCAGCTGATGTCGGGGACTCGACGAGTTTCCGTTGTAGGGCAGGGGGCTCATGGATCTGCCCTCCGTCTCGCAACTGCTCCCAGCCGAAGTCAGGCACCGATGCAGGGCACTAGCAGGTCAAATCGGACACCGATATTACGATGGACTTTCCAGCTTCGGGCCCCCTCTTCTTTTTCGCCACAGCGAGTGTACCCTTCAGCTCGTCGATGATCTACGCAGTAGGTACGTTTATTTTTTTTTTCCAATTACTTTCAGATGCTATAAATCCAGTTTAAATCCAGTTTCATTTATTCATGTTTACTTTCTGGTGAAAATGAGGCTAAATTGGGATAAATCAGTATTTGGATCTCAAGCGTGTGGAGCTCATCTCCCGAGCTCCTTTCCGGTCACCATCTTTGCGCCAAGTCTAGACTTGCTATCTAGACTTGCACTCTGGCCTCTCTCCCTACATCTTCAGTGCTCATCATTACCCAGAACACCTCTGCTCCTCCCAGTTGTGGCCCACACTGGGTGCCTTGCGGTCCTAGTGTAAGGAGGGAACCCTTTGATGAAGCATGTCACCTTTGGGTGAGAGAGGGTTCTTGTCCTAACAGAGGAGTGCTCCTTTTCTTTCTCTCCTTTTCCGATTTTCTTCTACCTTTGTACATAGTGTGTGTTCTCTCAACAATCATATGTCATCAAAGCAGAGTTTTTAACCTATCCACCTTTTATTGAGAAAAGATGAAAATGACCGAAGGAGGTGGGATGGCTACTATAGTAAGTGGGTGTTCGAAAGTAGTGATTTTAAAATGCACCAAAGATTCTTATCCTGACAAATCATGTGAATCTGTGAAAGATAGGAATCTTAAAAACCTATGGTTACAGGAAAACAGTCTTGGTCTTCTAGACATTTCCAGATGGTGACAATACTTCCAAAGATTTGGTGATCTAGTTCTCAACACAAGATGACAATAGGCCTAAAGTGTAGTGTAGTTCCTATATTCCCAATAGGCTCTGCGCATTGGAATAATATATTCAGCAGTGTAGACGTAGGACTGAGGTTATCTAGGTCTCTACTGACTATATTAGACTTAAGGTTTGCCAGCTAGCTCAGAGGTCACTAGAAACTTTCTCGAATAAGCGAGGAGGAGTTTAACCTCCCTGGATAGACAAGAAGGGATTAGCTTCTGACAACCATAAAACATGACAACTTTGCTCTCCCTGAATAAGAGTATATCTCTAGAGTCGTGTGAAAACAAAAGACAGCTATTTCACTCAGTCAAATGTTCGTACTTAGTTTCACCAGAATGCAGAGAAAAGAGAGACGGGCGTTTTCAATAAAAGGTGTTATTTATTGAGCAGTCTTCTTCCTCATACAAGAGAAATGAATTGCCACGATTGTAATGCTCATGGTAAAGTAAGGTGCGTACAGTAAAAGGAGGATTATAAAATAATACTGTAAAAGCATTGATATGGTTTCTTAGCCATATGATACTTTAAAATAGATCAAATATATACATACATATATACATTGACTAATCGTACTCAACTGGTGCTTCTAAATACGCCTACCCCGGTGTACCTGACCTAAGCCTAATACGTGGGAAGGAGTAAGTAAGTAGCAGTTTAAGTTAAGTTTGTTTTGCCAAGAATCTGACTCAAGAATTCTCTGTAAGGGTTTAGTCAGTTCCGTACCTGGGTAATAGAAAGCAGGAGGTCTGGTATCTCTCTCTCAGGACTCGATATCCCAGCAACCCGCAAGGGTAGGCTGGAAACGACGGAGCTGGATTTCTCGGCAGGGGAAAAGACAGCGTCTTTCTCAGCGCGTCAAAGAGGAGGGGCAGCGTACGTGGGCTCTCGCATCAGCTGGGGTTTCGGGAAAGTAGATAGCTGCTCTGCTCCAGATTCACCACCGTGTGTTTGCTTAAGGCAATGTTGGTATATTTATACCTGAAAGGTGCCTGGGTTTGACGTAAGGTTGGACATAAGACGTCAATAAAAGATGTCACTAAGAACTGGCCGTTCTTACAGTGCTTTACAGGAGTTCTAGGACGAAATCAAAACAAAAGCAAGGGGGATTTCCCAGGTTGCTGGAGGCTTGGTTTTGTTTAGAGAACTCGGTGTGCTTACTAGGGGGCCGGAGAAGTAGCCTTGCTTAATGTGACAGCATGTGCTACGACTGAATTATGGATATGATTATTATGCCGTTGTATGGATATTATTGATTATAGCCGGACAAGGGCATAAAATAGGAATATCGATTCAGGTTTCCTAGATAAAACACTACACCCACTCCACGAATTAATGTCCATCATTACTAAAACTTAAGCAATAGTAAACATAAAAGGTGCATGTGTATATCAACCCACCCCAAAATACATTTTTGCATTTGAAATGGTGTATGCGAAATACATGAAAAGGATTATAGGTACTGTACGCTTTTTAAGCAGTGTAATCATTCATTAAAAAGGATGCATATATATATATCGGCATGAATGATTTGCGAAATTTACACATGAAATGGCTCTTAATACAGAAGAAAAAAAGGGTTGAGACCATTCCATCACATATAAATACAGTTGCTGTAAATGTGCTAGAGGCTGACGTGATATATTGTCTTTAGAGTTCCTAAAATAGAAGCTCTGTTCTCTAAGAATAGTTCTACTTCAAGCAGAGTACATGTGCCAAAAAAAAAAGTAAATATTTTGGAATCGGGAAAAAAAAAAATCACTTTCAGGGGAGAGAGAAAAAATATAGTTCCAAATATGTTCAGTAGCTTTTGTTTATCAAAGCCGAAGGCCGAATTCAGAGTTCAGGGAATGCTGTGTACTAGTTTGCTTAAAAGTTATTCTTTTTGTTCGAGGGAAAACATCACTTCAGACAGACTTTCAAAAAAGTGGTTTACCGCTTCAGGTGAAAGTTCGACTAAGTTGGAAAATGCCGCAACTGTGCAGTCGTGAGCATGATTGCTATCACCGATGACAGGATCAGCAGTGCTCACAGAAGGTCGTACCTGGGTGATGTTGCTCTCATCTCGTACTTCACTACCCTTTAATCGCAGTGGTGAAGTCTCAACGAATGCCGTCATCAGGATCGGTAACCGCTGGGGACAAGACGATGCATGAGCCGTTACAGGACTTAGCAAAGTATCTGTATCCAATGGTACTGCTGATTGTAGTGTAAGACAGACGTCCAACACGCATTCTTCTCCGCATAGCATACATCGAAGCACAGGTAAGATACAATTCTGCCAGATGGGTCTGAATGAAAGAAACCAGGTCATATTCAGATCTCTTAGCCGGGCTAATCCAAGGACTTTAGTTATGCGGTCCCGATAGCGTATAGCTAGGATCGTTTCTTCCATTGTTGCAGGAGTCTTGTCCGCGTTTTGGCTTGCCATAACGAAGCAGAAGTATCAAAAATAAAATGCCTGCTACGAGTCCCAACAGGAGTGGTAGGCCGCCAAAGACAGAATGGACAAAATTAGGAAAAATGCCCAGAACTGCTGTGAAGGGTGTTAACAGTCCCGAAAAAATTGTCTTAAATACATGTGGGATACCTCCAGTATCGGACATATTTAGGATTTGGCTTAACATTTCTGCGAAATGTAGGGGGCAATTTGCTGATAAAAGGCTATGTATCTCTGCCGTTGTCCTTGCGACTTGCAGATCATACGTTTCTTTTGATGACGTCAAGGGCACAGTTGTCTGCAAAAGTACAGACTTCATTCTGCTTAAAGTATCAATTCGAATAGAAGAGATATTCAAAAATGGCCAAATGTTTTCCTCCCTGACTGGAGTGCTGTTTGGAAACAATACTTGCATACAGCAAGTGACCATGGAACTAACGCTAACTAGATAAGCTTTTCCTGGCACCATGCCACAACATCTGTGGTCCACTATTAGAATATAACTCCCGTTAGAAAGCCGTCTAAAGAATGGCTCTATTCGAGTTGCAGGTGTGCCATGCTGGTGACATGAAAGGTTATTTGAAGTCCCCTCACAGGCCCCATGCAGGTTAATACCTTGACACAGAAGTATACCACTTAGTGATCTTTTACAATTATTACCACTAAGAAATACATTCTGTTCCTTTTCACTATAACATGTGTGTGTGTAAGGTAATTTCCATGATGACTTAATGTACCCTTTACCCAACCTTTCATACTGGCCTGCTGGTATATATTCTTGACAGAATTTAAATTTTTAAAGTTGTTATCGGAATAGTTATTATTCCGTGTATTATCCATTCAATGACAGGTCGTTCTGACATTGTCAATGGTAATCTCTCAAGTTTTTCAATGCTCAGAATTGTATATTCTGCTCCTTTCTGTGCCAAGCTGATTTGTGTATCAGTAAGGTTAAAGATAGAGAATAATGACGTTGTGTTGATTAAATGCCAAGGCACGTAGCCTGAACGCAGATTTTGTAACGTCCAGCCAAGCTGTACAATAGAACGTAATTGGGACTGACCATGTTGTAACATTAGCAAGTCCTGTTCTATTATATCTATAGCAGATGATACAATACTGTCCAGTGAATATATTCTGGAAGACAGAGTCATTAACCCATTGTCCACAACAGAAAGTGATTTTTCCAAATATATACGGTCAATTTCCCGTATTTTTTCTGCTGTTTCAATTTGCATTATTTTCCAAGCTTCGTTGTAAGCTGCATATATACCGGCCGCTATGAAACGTTTGTGACACTGTTTGCGTGGCCCCATTATGAAATCACGCAAGTCAGTACCGTCTTTAAGTAAAGTCAAATGTTGCTTAATTTCTGCCAGTGTGGATGTGTGTAGCCATTCGAGGCATAGTTTTCCTACACTGTATGTTGTAACTATCCCTGGATGTTGTCTCTGGGAGTATCTAGGGTCTGACCTGGTCAATTTGAACCCCTGTATTTTGTTCAGGAATCTATCTTGACAGTTATTTGTGTCTGTGGGCCAGATCAACCATTTCTTCCAATCAGGATGTGTTCTGTTTTGGTTAAAAATATGGGATACGTCTATCTCAACGTCTGTAGTGCTATTACAGTCAGGTGTTGGCTTTGGAATAGACGGTTTGTTTAAGTCTTTAATTTTGGCTAGGCCAAGACAGGTTGTCTGTTGAACGGAATCATTCAAGAATATAATTTGTTCTGGGATCATGCAGGCTCTAAATAATGATTCTATACCTTGGACCTGCCAATCGTTGGTACCCCAGATGGTTTTTGTTTCAATATTGTTTTTCCAAAATTCAAAACCAAATGTAGTCATTTGTTCATAAAATGCTTCTGAATAGATTAATTTAGTGTTTGTCAGCATTGTTTTCATTCCTGTCTTATTTAACATTTTGAAATAAAAGACTTCTGCTTCACTTTTGTTGAACCCTGAGAAGTATGGGTATTTCTCATAAAATGTTTTTGGACTGCCTTTTGGTGGAGTTGCACAATGTTCCCGTTGATTATACTTTAAAACATTTCTAGTTTGAGCAGATTTATGCAAATAGTGATGTGCAAAGTGGTTGTAGCAGTACAGTTCTTCATAATTAGATGAACCCTGCAAGTAATCATGTTCTGTAAATTTTGCTTTAGTTATGGTGGGTAAGGTTGCCCACCTAATCGCGCACTGTTCACCTGGTGCTCTGCACCTTAATTGCTATTTTCTATTTAATATGCTAGAAACAACTCTTTTATCTTCGGTTACTGTTTTTTTTTATTCACATAATTTTTTACTTATTGTATGCATATTATTCACAATTTTCATCAGTATTTGTATTCATAATCTTTACATTTCAAAGAAAAACACATGTACTCTGTGTCATTTCATTATGTTACATATCATACATAAACATTTATTCATCAGTTTCTTTGTGAGCCCAATGCATTTCGGCGCCAGTATGGTGCCTTCATCAGGGGCCAATCTGATCGGTAC
The DNA here is from genome assembly GCF_964261635.1 of Lissotriton helveticus. Classification (NCBI taxonomy): domain Eukaryota; kingdom Metazoa; phylum Chordata; class Amphibia; order Caudata; family Salamandridae; genus Lissotriton; species Lissotriton helveticus. The sequence continues at coordinate 379,014,044 of NC_136061.1, read as the reverse complement.
TCTGTATCACGGTAGGTCAAACCTTATTTGTTATAACACTGACCACTATTTATCTCTATTAAATGGAAGCGTGCACAGGGCAGCGGTTTCTTTGTTACAAGACGGAACAAACACTAACACAGACGGCTTTTGAATACACGAAGACAAGAGATTGACGCTTGGTCATTTAATAGAGATAAATAGTTGTCAGTGTTATAACAAATAAGGTTTGACCTACCGTGATACAGAGTACCGATCAGATTGGCCCCTGATGAAGGCACCATACTGGCGCCGAAATGCATTGGGCTCACAAAGAAACTGATGATTAAATGTTTATGTATGATATGTAACATAATGAAATGACACAGAGTACATGTGTTTTTCTTTGAAATGTAAAGGTTATGAATACAAATGAATACTGATGAAAATTGTGAATAATATGCAAACAATAAGTAAAAAATTATGTGAATAAAAATAACCAGTAACCGAAGATAAAAGAGTTGTTTCTAGCATATTAAATAGAAAATAGCAATTAAGGTGCGGAGCACCAGGTGAACAGTGCGCGATTAGGTGGGCAACCTTACCCACCATAACTAAATCAGTTACCCAAGGAGTGACTATCCTTATTAATCGCAGCACCAATAGATTAAATTTCAATAAAATTTGAATACCACGGAGTGCTCCTTATGCTTCCTAACACTACTAGTTTAACTCTGTAAATTTTGCTGACATTACTAAATCTGACATCATATCATTAATACTATCAACGTCCCAATCATCAGAGAATGTGCTCGGTTTTACAAAGTCACTTAATGAAATCTTGAACTGGTGTGGATACTTCAAGAGCTCGACCGGGCCATAAATATCGTAATTTGTTTTGTCCCAAGCTACCCCACTGGGTATTGGATTGGCTGTGACATTCACGGATGATCGTTCTCTTTTCTCGATGTGAGATGACTTGTGTGGCTTTAGGACCAAGTTGATGTTCTGACTTGCTGTGTCCATTGTACTGTATTTTCCTTCAATAAAATTACCCAAACAGAGAACCATGATGAGCCAAAGCAGGAGGAAAAGTACACCTAACACAATCCAGAATTCAATCCATAGAGAAATCAGATAGGTTTCTTTGAGTTGATGAAAGAGTTCTGTTACTTTGTCTTTAAAAGTTTTTGTTGTTGGCTGTTCTTCAGGCTCGCTTGGATCCTCAGAAAAGTCATCGAAATTGATGAAGTAGCCAGATGCAGTTCTATCAATTGTTGGAATCGCTTCCGGATTTTTATTTGCTTTTGGAATTTTCTTTGTTTCATTAGCACAGTCTGTGGCTACATCGTGGTAGACAGGTGTTTCTTGATGAACTGTTTCAATTTGGGCTTCAAGAGGCACAAGTTCCATGGCATTATTGCATAGTCCCGTTTTAATCACCGCAGGTTTATCAAATGTGATTAGTCTCTCAGTTTGAACCTCTTGGATTGTAGCAAGATTTGGTCTTCTGCTATTTCTTGGGAGTCCACTGGGCCTACTACTTATTATCGGCCACATGATTGTGGTTTTACCAGGTTGATTGATACAACTTGGTTCTCCTTTTTACCAGCAAGGGGCGGTAGTACAACTGATCTTGTTCCGTTGACAGCTAAGACAGGTACTGCTTTTCTGTAAGAAGGCCCAAATTCCTTCTTCACCGCGATCTTCTCTCTGACCAGAGCCCCAATCTTTGGAATCCAGACAGGCCTTGCTGGGACAGGTGGTTTCTCTTCAGTGGCTGTTGGCTGGTGTTTTAGCTTTACGTTACTCAGATCTTTTCTTGTTTCATTTAAGTCCTGTAAAATAGCCAAACGATCTTTGATATCAAAGCATTTTTCTTCTACCACTGAAGTCTGACTATCGAGGTCCTGAATATGCATTCTAGTCCCGAACAATAGTTCGTACGGACTGAAACCTTTTAGAGAATTTCTTGGCAGATTATTAAGACTACGTTGGACACTTGTTAAATGTTGGACCCACCCAGTACCCGTACCTAATACCCTCGCCGTTATAGATTGCTTTATGTCTCGGTTTTTTCTTTCCACAATCCCGTTTCCCTCAGGATGGAAGGGACAAGAATACCGCAATGCAATGCCCAAGCTGGTCATGGCCTCCTTATAAGCTCGAGAGCTAAAAGCAGGACCCTGGTCAGAATGTAGCATGCCAATTGCGTATGTGCCGATATAGACTCGCAAATCTTTTATAACAGTTCTGGCGTCAGCCGAGCGCTGGTGTCTACATTTTAAGTGAATCTGGTCTTAAATAATATACATGGGGACGCATGTTTCCTGTTTAATCATGCGAATAGATCGCCTTATGCTCTCTATTAGGTGTTCTGGCACTACTTCGGCCGGTTCGCCAGTGCGATCTCTGTTGCAGTTTTCACAATTTTTTGCAAATTTGTGATTATCCACGCTCATTCCCGGCCACCAGTATTCTGATTGTAATTCAGTCAGAGATTCCTTGATCCTTCGGTGCCCTAGACCTTCACCCATGTGTGCGTCTGCTGTTAGCAAGACTCTCCTGTTCGTGTTTGGAATTACTCTATCCCCCACTCCAGGGATTCGAGCAAAAGGAACGGAGTTTGCATCGATTATGTATGTATAATTGAGTGGATAGTTCACGGGTAAAGCTGCACAGTTGCCTTTTGAAGACGTTTATACCGCCAGCACGGTTTCCCCGTCCATGTATTTGTCTGAACGCTTTTTTGTGGCTACGGAAGCCGGTTTAGTTGCTTCCGCTGTGGCTGTTTCAGCCAATGAATTCCCTGCAGCGTGAACGCCATCACGCTGATGACTCAGTGTATCGTGAGTCTTTTGTAGTTCTTTCTTTACAAGAACTACTTGTTCCCAAAGCGATTTTTGCTTAATTGTGGCACCTGTGTCATCTTTGTAACCGTTTTGAACCCATTTCTGCAAGTCATTATTGTATGATTTGACGCAGGAATGCAAATCGCACACTATTAGTGTTGGGAATTCGCGATCAGCAATGTCGAGCGCCATCTTTAAAGCTATTAATTCAGTTTGTTGACATGAATTGTTTTTTACAGATTGTGACATTGTTACCAGTGGTCTCAATTTACCTCCGCGCCACCGGCTTTTGACAACCTCGCATGTAGCGTTATAAGCTTGTTTTCCCCAAACTGAGGGTTCTGCATAACTGTTTGTGTATATTACGCAGGCGTAAAGTTGTAAGGGCAGAATGTCGTCAGGCAGAGGATACTCTTTTTCATATGTTAGATATTTCAATTTTTTCATTTCCGGGTCAAAATAGTATTTCACTTTTTCTGTAGAAAGAGAATTTTCCCATTGTATCCATTTTGGATCTAATGCCACGGTAGTTAAATTACATGGGCTCGTTAATGACTCGAAGGCTGATTCTGCTGTTAAAACAGTAATCCGTCTGCCTTGGGCCTGGGCTCTTTCTTTTGCTACAGCTGTTTGAACCGCATTTACAACATTTTTCGCAAGACTGAATGATTTTTCATCTTGTGAGTACAAGTGTGATTTGTATGTTATTGGTACCTTTTCTCCCTCATTAGAGGTCAGGTACGTGAATCCGCATCTTCCTGGGATGACTCGGATTACAAGATTGCGTGTATTGTCGCAAGTTTGCAATTTTGTTTTTGCTAACATGTCTGTTTGCAATAATCTCAAAATTTCTGTGTGTTTTTGAGTCCAATTGATCGGTTTAAAATCAGGTTTTATTAATTCATAGAGAGGTTTAACCCTCTCTGCATAATTTAGAATGTAAGTTCTTCCGAAATTCAGGAATCCTAGTATTGATTGTAAGTTCCTCAGCGTTTTTGGTGCTTGGAGTACAGCACACTTTTCTAAGGAATGGTCTGCCAGGTTTTTGCCTTCACTTGATAATTCATATCCTAAAAACAGGACAGTTAGATGGGCAATTCGTGACTTTTTAAAGTTGAATTTGTAACCCTCTGCTGCGAAACCAAGTATTATGGTGTTCACTCTTTTCAAGTGAGTATCCAAGTCATCATCTGTTAGATAGATGTCATCGACATAAGATAATGCCTCATCATCATACATTTGTAGTACCTCTGTTACTCTTGCTGAGAATAATCCTGGGCTATTCTTGAACCCCTGTGAGAGTCGACAGAAATTCTTCTGCGAGCCCATTATTGAGAAAGCGGTCAAATACCTGCTTTCAGGTGCAATGTTTTGACAAAAGAATCCATTAGAGATGTCTAATGTCGTTTTGTATTTTTTGCGCACGATGTTATTCATTAGTGCTGCACTGTGTGAGTTTTGTACTGCAAATGTCTTGCAACATGAGTTAAGGTGTCTGTAGTCCAAAACTAGACGATATGAATCGTCTGGCTTGGAGACAGGAAACAAAGGATTGTTCATTTGTGAGGTGCATGTTTCAATCACCCGCTGGTATTCAAGTTGATCTAAGATCTCCCGGACCTGTTTTTTAGCTTCTTGCTTAATTGGGTACTGCCTTTGCGCAGTTGGTTGACATTTTAATTGGATTTTGTGAGGAGGAGAGTCCTCATCCCATCCTACATGATTTTTATATAATGCAGGAGCTTGGGCTACTGCCCACTTTCTTGCAAGTGTATATTTTTTATGAATTGGAATGTGATTTGAGAAGGCAGGCATAATCATTTCTTCGCCATGAGGGCACTCCCTGACAAACTTTGGTGGCCAGTCCTTTTCAGCTAAAAGGATGTCATAGCCTTTTGAAAGGTTATCCCAAAATAGACCCCTTACTTTCCTAGTCTTATCTCCCTCTATACGTAATGTTATCTCGTATATTTTATGAGGTTTGCTAACTCTGCTGTCTGCAGTTTCAACTTGAATGTATTCATTTGTGTCCACTGTCTCCAGATGATTCATCAGGATCTTGCGAGCTATGGTCACTTCTGCTGCGCTGTCTAGCACTGTCTGGGCCCACTCTCCGTTTTTCAGCTGTGTCCTCAGTATCCTCGGCATGTTTGACTATTTTAATGCTGGCTACCTTCTTTCTTGGAAATTGTAATTTTTTACTTTGATGAGCAGGTTCTTTGTCTTTGGACTTGACGTGCTCTTCCCTTTGTTCTGACCGTCCTCTTCTTTCCGATTTCTGCGAGGAAGTCTGAAAAGATCGAGAGGGACGTGTATCAATATCTTGATATCTATCAGGTTTCTTTAGATTATCCCTATTTCTAAGGTTGTATCTTTTCTCAGAGGGCTCCCTCTGGGGAGACTTGTGTCCTTGGTCTGGAGATCTTTCTCTCCGCCGAGGAGACCTTCCTCTGGACTGGAATCTTTTTTCTTTGGGAGTGGATTGTTTATTTCCATCCCAGCTCTTTTTTGGAGTGTTTAGATTATTTTTAATAAATATTTTTTCAGGATTTTTAGTTAGTTGGGGTTTTACTGGTTTCCCACCCAAACTATCTCTTCCTAGTTCTTCATAGGATTTTTCTATGATTCTGGCAAGTTCAAATGGTTGTTCTGCTATATCTGTTTCTTTCAATTTCTGGCGGATCGCCACAGATGCTGCTTCCCCTTTTATGTTGGCTAATAATATAGCCGAGACCTGCTTGAAGTCTTTTAGTAATTTCATACCCAGAGTTAAAGCAGGTTCTGGACCGTATTAATTTTGAATCTGTCTTAGCACATCCGGTATTACCGCCATTCACGGAACACCATGTGTTTTTGTGTAAATGGAAGCAAAAACTGTGCCCCAAGTGTCACAGTCCTCCACATGTGGTGCGATCCCTATTGGAAGGCAGATAGTCAGAATTCTGTGTTTCTCAGTAGGGGTAGTATCCGGAAATACTGCCTCTATTTGAGTGATTTTTTGTGCTAACCAGAATGGAATTTGTTCCCGTTTTATTGGTACTTTACCCAGACATGATTGTATGTTCTGTGGTGTTATTTTATTTGTATTCCCCTGATGAGGGGTCAGCTGTGAAATGTTAATAGCTGGTTGGACTGTTGAAGTCTGCATTACATATTGGACTAATTTTCTATGAATTTTAATCAGTTGTTTTAGCTGTGCTAAAAGTTCTGGTATTGACATTTTTTCAATGTCTGGATGTGGTGTGTAGCTGGCTAGAACCGGCCACGTTGCTCCTGGTCTACCTAGTGGACCGAGCCTGGTGATGTGATTATTATGTTTTAGGGCGCCTTTAAACCAGAGCAGGTGCTTTTGGTATTTTAATGGGATTTCCACCTCCTCGAAAGGAGTGTATTCATCCAGTGGTTCCTCTATTTTGTAATAGTGGAATTCGTGTGTGACAGCATTTGCTGCTGGAAAGTTTATCCATGAATAGAATACCTCTGTCTGCTGATATTCATGTGCCTCAATTACGAATACGACTATACCACCTCTCGATGTTAGTCCATTCTCTATAAGTTTAAGAGTTATAGTTTTTCTTATGTTGACCAGAATGAGTATAGCATCCGGGTCGGTCTGCAGGAGACTATTGTCATCCTCTAGGAGTTGAGCTGCTATTCTAGCTGTCTCCCTTTCTTCTTCATTTTCTGACATTTTTACTGACAGGAAGGTTTTTGTTGCAGATCAGGTTTCAAGGAAACAAAGATTAGGTGCACAATATTTTCGAACACTGTATCCTTCAACGTTGACTAAACCAGAAACTATACATAGAAATCTCTTCCTACTAAGTTCCGGCGGATTTTTAACCTTTTACCCACTCCAGACGTCTTTTGGAGTATTTACGGGAAAATGGGTCTGTGTGAAAGAGCACGACTGAGTTACTCTAACGTCTTGCGTTAGATTTATCGTCTTACCAAACGTTGGGCGCCATGTAGTGTAGTTCCTATATTCCCAATAGGCTCTGCGCATTAGAATAATATATTCAGCAGTGTAGACGTAGGACTGAGGTTATCTAGGTCTCTACTGACTATATTAGACTTAAGGTTTGCCAGCTAGCTCAGAGGTCACTAGAAACTTTCTCGAATAAGCGAGGAGAAGTTTAACCTCCCTGGATAGACAAGAAGGGATTAGCTTCTGACAACCATAAAACATGACAACTTTGCTCTCCCTGAATAAGAGTATATCTCTAGAGTCGTGTGAAAACAAAAGACAGCTATTTCACTCAGTCAAATGTGCGTACTTAGTTTCACCAGAATGCAGAGAAAAGAGAGACGGGCGTTTTCAATAAAAGGTGTTATTTATTGAGCAGTCTTCTTCCTCATACAAGAGAAATGAATTGCCACGATTGTAATGCTCATGGTAAAGTAAAGTGCCTACAGTAAAAGGAGGATTATAAAATAATACTGTAAAAGCATTGATATGGTTTCTTAGCCATATGATACTTTAAAATAGATAAAATATATACATACATATATACATTGACTAATCGTACTCAACTGGTGCTTCTAAATACGCCTACCCCGGTGTACCTGGCCTAAGCCTAATACGTGGGAAGGAGTAAGTAAGTAGCAGTTTAAGTTAAGTTTGTTTTGCCAAGAATCTGACTCAAGAATTCTCTGTAAGGGTTTAGTCAGTTCCGTACCTGGGTAATAGAAAGCAGGAGGTCTGGTATCTCTCTCGCAGGACTCGATATCCCAGCAACCCGCAAGGGTAGGCTGGAAACGCCGTAGCTGGATTTTTCGGCAGGAGAAAAGACAGCGTCTTTCTCAGCGCGTCAAAGAGGAGGGGCAGCGTCCGTGGGCTCTCGCATCAGCTGGGCTTTCGGGCAAGTAGATAGCTGCTCTGCTCCAGATTCACCACCGTGTGTTTGCTTAAGGCAACGTTGGTATATTTATACCTGAAAGGTGCCTGGCTTTGACGTAAGGTTGGACATAAGACGTCAATAAAAGATGTCACTAAGAACTGGCCGTTCTTACAGTGCTTTACAGGAGTTCTAGGACGAAATCAAAACAAAAGCAAGGGGGATTTCCCAGGTTGCTGGAGGCTTGGTTTTGTTTAGAGAACTCGGTGTGCTTACTAGGGGGCCGGAGAAGTAGCCTTGCTTAATGTGACAGCATGTGCTACAACTGAATTATGGATATGATTATTATGCCGTTGTATGGATATTATTGATTATAGCCGGACAAGGGCATAAAATAGGAATATCGATTCAGGTTTCCTAGATAAAACACTACAAAAGTACTGGTGATGTCTTGGAGCAACTGACTTGGCCCACTTTCTAGGGGTCTCAATAATACTGCTTTGGTATTTCTAGATTTGGAATTACTGATACTGTGCAATAATTTCAAGGTGCAGGAATACCATGGTATTCCAAGTCGCACCCCGAATGGCCTCTATGTAATGGGAAATTGCATTGCAAGTTGGTATTTTGGTACCCGATTCCTGTGGTAATTCCAGCTTTTCGGCTGTGCTCTCACTAAGACATTTTACCAGGTTTTATCTGGTAAAATGTTTAGGGTGGAGGGGACATCAAAAGTACATTTCGACTCACATTCCCATTCGGCTGGTAACTCCCATTCTGGGCCACATAGTGAATCACAGGGCACACAGAGGATGGCCTTGGAGTAACTGAGTTACTGCTTAGTAACTTTACTTTTCTTACTGTGGTACGTTCTTATAAGGCAGAGTACAGAATGCTACTGTGGCTGTGTATTTTGATATGAATCACAATATCAGAGTTGAGAAATATTGCCATCTTTCCTGTTTTGGTCCTTTCCACTCTACATGGCAATTTCACATTTTAAAGCATTACATTTCACCTGTTTCAAGTGGGAGCCATCTATTACATCATTATATACATCCTTTACAAAATTAAGTTGTAATATCCAAATGAAGCTCATACTGCATTATATGTCTACTCCATATAAACATATTAGTTGACTTTCTTTTCTCACCACATATTGCAGCTTATGTATAACATGAAACAAGATGGATGGAGCATCGAGATGACCTACTCCAAACTTTTACTCAAAATGCAGTCTGTTCGTATTAGTGGCAGTGAGAAAGCGCGCATCATTGGCAAGATGGACACTTTCCAGCAGATGTGCTACAAAGTTTTCTGAAAAGGAAATGACTGCAGAGCATTTGTGTAAGATGTATCGGTTAAGAGACTAACTAATACAATGGCTCCTTTTTGATTACATACTTTTCACTGTGTTGATTTAAATACTGTGCTCCGTGAAAAACTGCTGACCTCAGCTTGAGAACTAATGATAAAACTCAAATGAAGCTTTCGACTACAGGGGCTCATTTGTTGCCTCTTTTATAGAACCTGCTTTTTGTGAGTATGTTATGTTACTGATCTGTGTTAAACATGCATACAGCCTTATAAGTGTTATGCCGCTAGGGGAGTCAATGCTTAACAAGCTCAGTAAGAACAGAAAGCATCCATAAATAACCAAGAACATGATTTAGAGTTTGGGGATGCAAGACATCCGCCAAAAATGTATGGTTTATTGATGGGGCAGATAGAACAGCAAAATTCGAAATCAGTCCCGTCCTTCAATGTTTTTGGAGAAATATGAAAGATGGCTGACAGATTAACGACTCAAACGGAAAGAGTTCTAAAAGTCTGGATCTAAGAGTGAAAAATGTATTCCGCCCAGGTGATCCAGGGAATTTTCTGTAGCAGTTACGGAGACTTTTCTAGGGATTTTGCCTCAATATAGGGGTGGATCCTACCCTGATTAAAAGTTGAGCACAGGTATGGATGGAAGTGTAGACCGTACACAAAACCTAAAAACATTCTTGTTGATGTTTTTAATCTTGAATACCACACCTACGGCAGGAAGTATTGCTACAGTCTATGCCCAAGGTCTTCAAACCTTTTTGCTTTAAGTCCCCATAAAAAATGTGTTAAAGTCAGAGCCCCCCTCCGAACCTTTATGGCAAGGATTGGGGGAGTAGCAAGGCTGAGCTTAGAGGGTGAAGCATATGAGATAATTTCAGGGAAACATTTTCTGTGGCGTATAATCCACAATAAATGTGATGCTTATAAAAGAGCAAATTCATCAAACCAAAACCTAAATTGACCAAAAAAGTCTGTTGCCCTTAACTGGGGTGTTGTAAGCCCATTGCACTCCCCGGCCCTAATGGAACTGCAACTCCTGCAGTAGTGTTAGCCATGACCTTGAGTACCAAGTAATCTCCCTCACCTCTTCCCCAAAATGCCGAATCATTCTAATCTTGAAATAGCCCGCTGTACCTTTTTTTTAAAATAGTGTTTTATATAGCGCAAACTCAGCCCAAGGACACTGGAGCAATATATTTGAGCACCAATGACATTACACAAAGTCAGGTTTTTTTTCCAGACTCAGGGGGATTAGGGGCCCGATGTAGGTAATTCATATTTACCGACTCTTAAATACCGAATTTTACCGATTCGGTATTTAAGAGTCGGTAAATATGAAGGGGGGAGATGTAGGTATTACAGATTCTGTAAATACCGAATCATTAAGATTCGGTATTTACCAATTCTGTAATTACAGATTCGGTATTTCCCATTGATTCCTATGGGCTTTGAAGCCCATAGGAATCAATGGGAAATACCAATTCTGTAATTACAGAATCTGTAAATACCGATTTTAGCAAGGGTGCAGGGGGTGTCACTTTGACACCCTCTAGCACCCCAAAGACGGGCATGTGAGCCATGCACACCTGGATTCGGTATTTTACCACCCAATTGGATTGGGTGGTAAAATACCGAATCTGTAAGGCCTGTGGCACTCTCAGGAGTGCCACCTACATTTGGATATACCGAATCGGTAAAAATACCGATTCGGTATTTTACAGAATCGGTAAATTTACCGAATCGGTAAATTTACCGATTCTGTAAAATATATGCCCCTACATCTGAAAACCCAAATACCGGTCGGTAACGGCCGAATTCGGCCGTTACCGACCGGTATTTTGGCTCCTACATCTGGCCCTAGGTGTTCAGCCAACGCTGAGACTTGAACCTGGTTCCCCTGTATAGAAGTCAGCCGCTCTCATCATTAGGTCACATTTCCTTCCTTTCAGAAAAAAAATAAGCTTGCAGGTATTGCCCGCCTTTTTTGCAACAAAGGTGCCCTTGGCCCTAATGTTATCATGGAAAATGAGCCCCATACCTTTTTTTAAAGAAAAACATAATTGTAATACAGTGGGCCCCTTAAAACCCTGACCCCAGTGCTGCTGCACCTGCTTCACTGATGATAGCTACTGCCTCACCAAGTGGGATGTCTCCTGTGCCCTTTGTTCAAAACATGGGTTCCCATCTTGCTCTATCCCACTCACTGCCACCTCTCTGATGCCCAAATTAAGGTGTCTCCTCAGCTTCAATTTTCCGCACTCCTGCGCCCTTACACAGAGGCCCAAAGCAACACTGGAAGATCAAGTGTGCACTGGGCCCTAATACTAGTTTGAAAGAATAGTAAAACAGACATGGAATTCAGGTGGCCGCTTGTACCACTGGGACCTGGTGTTGCTGCTAATTATCCCTAGATCTCTGCAAAGCAGGGAGCCTGCTATGCCCACTCCACTGGGCCATCACTCGTAGACCTGAGACACAAAGCAGTTTTGCGATTCTCAAATTGCAATTTTTAGCAAATCAAAATTAGAGAATCGCAAAATACAATGTATGTAGGATTTGCTAAAAAATGTGCGAATCCTATATATTCCTTAGTTGCGAATCGCAAATTGAGATTCGCAAAGAAGGAATACCTTCCCATTCATTTCTATGGGCTAGGAGGCCCATACGAATGAATGGGAAGACATTCTCAATTTGCGATTACCAATTAGAGAATCGCAAATTGAGAATGCAATTTCAAGGTTGCACGGGAGCCATAAGAACACCCTATGGCACCCCTGAAATATGCATGTGTGCATATTTTGCACACATACATGCCCTAAGGGCATGTATATGCGACATATGGTACCTTAAAAAAATCAAAAAAGTGCTTTTTTAAAGAAAATTCCAAATTACCACCAACTTGAAGTTGGTGGTAATTTGCAATTCCTTAAGGCCAAATAGCAAATTTCTGGTGCTTCCAGAATTGCATTTAAGGAATCGCAATTTGCATTTCCTTAATTGCACTTGCAAAATAGAGACTCGCAAATTTTGCAAATCTCTATTTTGCAATGGCCTTTTGGGATGATACATCCCAAAAGGCTTTTTCCAATTCGTAAACGGGCCGATTCTGAGAATCTGACCGTTTGCAAACAGGAAAAAGGCTTGATACATATGGCCCTACATTTCTGATCCATTAGTTTAACTTGCATTTATTCTTCATCTAACATGCACCTGTTATTTTATATGTGGTGACTTGAACATGAAAACAGAACAAAATAGTTACTAAATATATTGCTCTTTTTTGTCACTTCTTTGACCCTGTCACCCCACTCACTTACCCTGCCTCATGGCACTCAAGATCACAGTTAACATACTTTTTCATGTAAATGAAGACAGCTGGAATCGCTCCAAATAAACAAAATGAAGCTTTACAAGTAGTTGAAGATGCATTCGCACCCCCCTTGGAATACAGCCACAGTCCCCCAGGGGGCACGCCGCACAGTTTGAAGAGTTCTAGTCTATGTTAAACCTAAATATTCTTACCAAGACCTAAAGGTACAGAGTTCGAAAATTAAAGAGCTAACATTGAGAAATTCTTTCCAGGTGAGTCTGGGAATTTTCATGAATAGAAAATGAGATATTCTTAGGGATCATGTCTCAACTTAAGAGTGTTTTGTTTCCTGAATACAAATGGAGCACAACTATGAATAAATGGATGGACCAAACACAAAACCGACTGTTTTTAGCCTTGACTGCTACACCAAAAGCATAATGTAAAGTTCCTGCCTTTGTTAAGACAAATTAGTCTTACCAAACAGGTTTTAATACAGCCTTCTGAATAATATCTTCTCATGGCTGAACTTGCCTCAATTCTCTGTTAATTCCAGACAGGGAGCTCCGGTAGCTTCAAAAGGCAAGAGTTGCTAAGGTAATCATCTCAGAGAGTGCCAAAAGACTAATGGGGCATACAATGTAAAAATATAAAACCACATACATGGATATATAATTGACAGATCTCATTTCACTCACCCTTTTGTTTTGGGAATTTGTGTTTCTTATCCGCATAATTGATTTTTCACATGATTTTCTTCCACACATTTGCTTTCCTCATGGTGTTGACAGCCTAGAGATTTTATTTTTCTAAGAATTATGCTATTTTACTATTAATGTACACCTAGGAATTTCGGAATAGTCCATAGCATTTCATTAAGAATTTTGAACAGGCATTCAGAACCAGGTATTTAAATTTCACAGCGTTACAATATTTCTAGGGCCACATGTATAACAGTTTTTTGCGGCTTCGGGATTTTGGCCCATTTGCGACCGCAAAATAGGTCAGCCCAATTTACTAATCCTATTTTGTGGGTCGCTACTCAAAATCGGGCTAGCAAGTCGCTATTAGGAGGGGCGTGCCAAAGTCGTCCCTTCGTAATAGCGAGTCTATAACCCATGTATGAATGTTTTGCGACCGCAATTGTGACATAACACCCAAAGTGCCTTGCCAACTCTGCCAATGTTTTTGATCCAGTTCCCCCTGCTCATTGACATATTTGACAGTCATCCGATTGTTTTTGCATTTTACCCTGTCTTTCACCAGGCTTTAATTTGCAAAGGAACCTGCAAGCAGCTCTAAACAATTTATGTGCCATGATGCTCCCTCCTGGACTGTCTACCTCCAGTCCGGAAGGTGCCGCATCTTGCGCCCCATAGACCTGCATTGGATTCTAAAACAAGATCTGGAGAAGAAGGAAAAATTGCTTTGCTGTTCCAAGCGTCCATTTGGGCCATTCACCAATCCACTTCTGCTCTTTTTTTCTTCATCTAATTAGACCATCTGAGAACCATGCAGGCATCTTTGAAGATACCTTATTTTCAACCTTTGTAAAGCCTGGTAATAAAGAGGTCCTGGAAGTATTGCCTATGCCAACAATCCCACTATCCATGCCGGGTGTCTTAATAAACAAGCATTGGCATAGCCAAAAGGTCTCGCCTTTGGGAACTTATAAGTGTTTAGTTATCCAGCACAATATCCTTGGTGCAGCAAGTTTAACTGTTGCATGGCTAAACACTTATAAGGTCCCAATGGCAAGACCTATTGGCTATGCCCAGATTGCAATCCTATTTAGCAGAAGAAGACAGTTCACTAAGGACAAAACAGTACCCACAGTTTCCACCTTGGTATCATGAAAATCGTATTTGAGCCATTAAGTGGTCTCGCAGACATAGACTGAATAAAGCAAAAAAACGAGTGTAATAAAGGACAAAGTTCATGTATCTGAGATTAGTCCTAATATATGTGGCAGTGTTAAATAGCATACATCCCCCGTAGACCCTAAATACAACTATTGCCTCCCGCAGCAGTTCCTTAATAAAGGTTTGGAAATGACAGAAGCTACTAGGATAGATCTGACTGCTGCCCAAGTTGAACGACCACCGAATAGTGGGGATGGCAACTTCTTAAATTCGTGAAACTGCCAAACCAATATCCTCCGTCTAATTTCTTGGAACGTTGCGGGCATTTCACGAAGGTTAGTGGACGAGGTATGGGTCCAGTATATGAAAACGTTTGATATTATCTGTACACAGGAAACCTGGAATAGGTATGATTTCTCTTTGGACGGATACACACATTAACTGGGCAAACTGAACCATCATTGGCTGGGAGGGCAAAGGGAGGCCTAGCGACCCTAATTTCGGTACAGTAGGAGTCATTAAGAATTGAAAAGTAATAGACTCCCCATGGTACCAGTTGATTTTATGTTTTAATTTGATTAACGTACTTATATTATTAGTCAATTGGTACTACAATTTGTTCGATACACAGAATTCTGGGGTTATTAACTTGCTCTATTTGGAGATTGTTAAGGTAGCAGGGAGGGTTTCCCCTTTGTGTATTATTTGGGTGGGAGATTTTAACTGTACCCTATGTCAGCATAGTGGGAGTAAGGTTTGTGGGTTGGTAGATACCAATGACCAACCTTTGACACACTTTAAACATACTACACAGGGAGATGCGTTTAAACTCCATTATTGTAGTGAACGACCTACGTGTGATTGATACTTTGGTTAGTACCCCATTGGTGCAATATCTGACATATCGGGGGGGGTTGTGTAAGTACAATTGACTTTATGTTGATCTCTCGTAGGTATCCACACCTTGTTGATAACTTTGCAGTCAAACCTAACCCTGCTAGTGACCATAGCCCTCTTACTGTCTCTTTACATATTGTGGCGCAAAAGGGTAAGGTCTCTGACTATTTAAAAAAATATAACCACAATCAATGGAACATGATAAATCATAAGGATTTTGAGGAGTCTATCATTAAAAGAAAGTTAAAATAAGTAATGACCTGTTTAACAGATACATTACAGCCAGATGTAATAATGCAAAATTTTGAAACTGTTTGTAATGACGTAGCCAAGAATTTGCTTAGATCAGTGAGAAAAGGCAGCCTCCCTGAAATAAGATGGTTTAACGCCGAGTGTTCTGCTGCGCAAAATAAATTGAAGAAGGCATTCCCTACAGTCCCCCGTGATAGGGATATGACAAAGGCAGCCAGGCAGACCTATAAAAGAGTAATTGAGCAGAGAAAGGATGAATTGAGAAGGCAGGCTTGTGATGATCTCGAAAGAGCAAGTGCCCTGAAGTACTCTAGGAGTTTCTGGGAGGTGCTAAATCACTCACTCTTCACAAATGAGACAAGGGCCATGGATACTAACATAACGGGGGGCTTAGGAGACCCATTTCACCAACATATTCAACCCAAAGAGTGTCTTACTAAGCGAGTGTGAGGAGGAAATAAGTATCAACAGACAAACCGCACAACAGCTTAGTACATCACTTTCATTAAGTGAAGTAGAGGAGGCACTGAGAAAGGGTATTCCCCTAAAAGCTCCAGGGTCAGACGGTGTGCCCATGGACCTATTTTAAAGCAGCCCACAAATATGGGACCCCCTGTTACTCAATGTTTTTAAAGCAGTAATTGTGGGCTGTATTCCATCATCGTGGATAAAAGAAATGGTGGCGCCAATTTCTAAAAAGGGAAATAGAAATGACCCCACATGCTATAGACCAATTTCTCTAATAGATTCTTCATGCAAGCTGCTGGGGCGGGTAATCCTTGCACACTTGGAGTCATGGGCCAATACCTCTGGCCTTATAGTGAATACCCAATTTGGCTTCAGGAAGGGAAGGGGAACAATCGCGCAATGCCTCAACCTGTCTAAGTTTATGGGCAAGTACATGAAGGCCAGGGTGTTTCGATCCACTTGGCCTTCATGGACTTGTCCAGCGCCTTCGACGCGGTCTGCCGTGGAAAATTGTGGACACTAATGGACACCATTGATTTTGAGGAACCGCTTGTTACCCAGTTGCGCAGACTACATGCATCTACTACTGTAGCTATCCGGTATGGCCCAGGGTGAGAAAAGACCAATGCAATTGCATCAACTGAGGGAGTGCGCCAGGGTTGTATATTGCCCCCCATCTTATTTTTAGTATATACTAATGGCTTAGAGCGTTTTTTGTTACAACAACAATTGGATTTTCCAAGAATAGAAGGTAAACGGGTACCTTTATTGTGCTATGCGGACGATACAGTCCTGATGACCTTAACAGCTAACAGCCTACAAAAATGTCTGAATGCATTCAATGAGTTCATGACAGGACTGGACCTTAAGGTTCATTTTAGTAAATCTTTTATTATGACCTATGGCCCAAATAAAACTAAAACACACAAGTATATAGTAAATGATACAGCTATCGACAAAGTGCCAAATTTTACCTACTTGGGGAATCTTTTTAATAATAAATTGAGGTAGGACCACTTGATCACGACAAGGCTGCAACAAACTAGTAGAACTATAGAGGGGCTTTTTCGTTTTGCCAGAAAACTTGGTCATCAGCCGATAGCTGAATTGAAAACATTGTATAAATCCAAATGTCTGTCAGTGGCCACCTATGGGACAGGAGTATGGGGATACCACAAAAGTGTACAGATTCAAATATTAGAGAATACATTTTTAAAATGACTCCTACTTATACCCAGTAGTTCCTCTACCTCATTCTGTCATTCTGAGGTGGGTTTAGAATATGTGATTGACAGAATTCATATTGCCCACTTGCTTCTATTGGGGAAAATCTGGACCTCAGAAGACTTACTATTCTCAAGAGGCATTCTAAGGGATTGCACAAATCTTCTCTCTTTAAACAACAAGAGAGTAAGGGTTTCTGGGTCACTCCTTTACCCCAAAAAATTATTTAACAACAACAAAAGAGTGACTCGAAGGTGATATAATGTCAATTTACCCAAAGCAACCAAAGTACACAACCAAAAAAAGGAAGAAACGATTTTTGTGAACCAAAAAGTGCTGAACACAGAAAAAATACCTTATTTATAAAAAAAGAACCCTCACTCACCAACCTAGTGGTGACATGCTTCATCATAGGGTTTTCACTGAAGGAACCGAATGTCCCCCCAGTGTGCTGCAACGCCTGATTTACAGCGGAGCTGGTTTCTGTGAAGAGTGTAGTGCTCAAGTGAAGTGAATGTGAATTTATTTAAAAGATAACAGCTGTACCCCAAAAAACTTTATTAGAAGGTCAGCTGGTACCATTAAAAATACTGTGAACAGGATACTCAGAGGTCTATTTCTTTGAACCACTGTATCCATCAAGAGTGTAGGTCGACATGTTTCAGCTGTTCAATGCTCCAATTAGCTCAGCTTTCTTCAGGACCAAAGATGTCTATCCCCGGTGGTCCACGCGCGCTAAGGCGTGTCCTATCCGTAAGGATATTTTGTGTGAAAAGAAAAATCAAAAAGGAACTCACTGTGTTACCCGTGGAGGCACTCCCTGGACTCCCCAGGGGCCACAATAAAACGAAATTATCGTGCCTGCATCATGGGCTGGTGGAGGGGGTTATCTTCACATTACTCACACTTTGAATAGTAACGGCTCCCCGCCTGCAGCCTAATCAGTGCGCATCCACCGCCCAAATGTCTCTTTTCTACTTTTTTATAAATAAGGTATTTTATCTGTGCTCAGCACTTTTTGGTTCACAAAAATCGTTTCTTCCTTTTTTTGGTTGTGTACTTTGGTTGCTTTGGGTAAATTGACATTATAGCACCTTCGAGTCACTCTTTTGTTGTTGTTAAATTGCATGAATCTTGACAACACAATGGCGGTCCCATGGCTTTGTTATGTTAAGGAAACTTTTTATAAGATAGGCTTGAAGATTTTTATAAAAACCCGGAATCTATTCAATCCAATGTGAAGATGGTTATTAAAAATGCGTTTTATAAGCTTGTCTAACCAGGGCAGTAACACAGTGGATCGTGCTTTTTTAAATCAGCAGCAATTTTATTTGTATTTTACCACCCAGGTTTTCTCGTTTCCTAATGACCAGATTTCGTTTAAGTACATTGCACTTTCTTGTGGCTTTCCCGAAACAGGGGGGATGGTGTGAGAGACTTCCCCCCTGTCCGTGTAATAACGTAGCCCAGCAGAGCACAATGCACCTTATGCTCTTTTGCACACCCTACAAAGATCCAAGAGTCTGTTTTATTAAGCCTATTTTAACCGCATGCGTGCAGGCGGAATTCCGCTCGTACGCTGAGATTTTTAAAAGCGCATGTTACGTGACGAGCTGGGCTCGTCATCAGCGTGCGAGGAGGCTACGCCATGACGAGCCCAGCTCGTCATCAGCGTGGAAGGGGTTAAGCGATATTCATCCCTGTTTTTACAAAGAGGGATTTAATTATTTGAGGTCGCTATCAACTGTTACTATCTGCTACTTGGTGCTTAGTTTTATTAAAATTGTTTTTCTAATTAGGAAACGCTATGAATTGTGAATAGTTTTTATTGAATCTGTTTAACCTGGTATTAACTCTTGTGCACTGTTTTTTAAACTTTGTGTATTTTAAAATGAAGGTATGATCCTTCTGTAAACTTTAATGATTCATTCGAGTCAAATAAAGTTATTTGACTGACTGACTATATATATATATATATATATATATATATTCACTGAAAAAAACACAGGTTTCAGGGACGCTATAGTTAGGCTGACATTTCACTCGTACAAAACCAGAGAAATTCGGGCATTATAGTTAGTTGAACTAACAATAACTTGCGAACCCAAAATGCACTGCTGATGACGTCACATATTACATCACTCATGACATGGTCAGTGACATCACTCATGACATCACTCATGACATCATCCAGTGACTGAGTGTTTCTGAAAAGTTTAAGAATGTTATCCATATAAACACCAAGGTGTATTGATGAATGAGTAGGTGTATGAGTGTCTTAACTGATGATTTAGTAGGTGTGTGACTGACTGTACAAGTGAGTGATTAAACATGTCTTAGTTAATGCATCGGTGAGTGACTAATCTGTGTGAAATCCTGTCAGTTGGTATGTTAGTGGCTGCATAGGTTAGTAAGTAGCAACATCAGTGTCTCTATGGGTTAATGATTGGTTTTCTGAGTACCTGTATGGGTGCCTGAGTATCTGTGTTGGTGGTTGGGGGTGTGTGACTCCCTGCATAGATGTGGGGTGATTCACTGGGTGTATGGGTTCATGAATACGTCTGTGAGGGGCTGCATGGGTGGGTGAGTGTGTGTATAGCTGTGTTGGTGAGTGAATTGATGTCTCAATGGTACATCTATGAGTAACTACATATGTGAAAGGCAGTAGGTGTGAGTGTTGGAGTATATAAGTGAGTATATATGAGAGTGAGTGATTGTGAGAGTGGCTGTATGGATGAGTGTATACTTGTATCATTGATTTATAAGAGAATAAGTATGTGCTAGTATCTGTATGAATAAGTGAGGTGGTGTATGTATAATTGTATAGTGGAGTAAACTGCAGTGTGATTGATTCTTTTGGTGACTAACTAGGTGTGTGAGTAACTATGGGTGAGTTGGGGGGGTGAATATCTGTATAGGTATATGAGTGCATATATCAGTGGCTGTATTGATCAGTGACTGTGTGTGTATGAGCGACTGTATGGGTAGGTGAGTGGATGTGTGTAGAACTGTGAATCAATGATTGGGTATTGGTATTGGTGTGTCTATGGTTTCAAGATGTTAGACTGTACTTTTGAGTAGCTGTATGAAAGGTTATATTAGGGTGTGAGGAGGTGCATCAGATATTAAGTGAATGATGTCATCAGTGATGTCATTGGTGATGTTACTGACCATGTCATGAGTGATGTAATATGTAACGTCAGCAGCAGTTCATTGCGGGTGCGCGAGTTATGAGTTAGCAGAACTAACTTTAACGGCCAAATTACTCTGGTTTTGGATCGGAGTATGCTTGGGCAAACAGCCAGGTCTTTGGCTCCTTCCTAAATTGGACAAGGGAGGACAAAGTCCTAAGCTCAACAGGAAGAGAGTTCCAAAGTTGCAGTGCAAGGACAGAGAACCGGAGTCTGCCACACTTCCCACGTACAATGAATTGGCATAATCCAGACGAGAGATCACTAGGGCCAAAGTGCCCCGGATCATGGCTTCCCTGCTCAGAAAACTGCTGATCTTCTTTATTTTGCGCAACTAAAAGAACCCATCAGAAACTAACGAGCTGATTTAAGACTTTATAGACAAGTCATTGCTAATAATAATCCCCAGACTCTTCGAGGAGACAGCTGGCATAGGGGGATTACAAGTTTAGGGGGCCAGAAATTGGAGTGCCAAGGGTTAGCCAACCCACCCGTGAGGATTAGCTCAGTTTTCTCAGGATTTAACTTCAGCTGGTTGTTATTCATCCAGTCACTTATAAAAATCATAGTATCTTGGAAGTTGGACTCGGATGATGGAGATGAGTCAACTCTAAACACCAGTTGAAGATCGTCAGCATAATTAAAAATACTGACATTCCTTTCCCTCAGAGAGTGAATTAGGGGAGAAGATAGAGATTGAAAAGAAGTGGAGAAAGAGAGGAGCCCTGGGGAACCCACAGGTAATGTATCTTTTATTAGAAGAGAAATTGGCAAGGCGCACTGCTTGTGTCCGATTACTCAAGAAGGAGGAAAGCCACTTGAGGGCCAGCCGCTGGAGACCAGCATTCCTGACATGGTCGATCAGGATACCATGGTCGACCGTGTCCTTCTCCCAAGATGTCTTAAACCTCACTTTTCTCTTGAAGGTTCACTATTAATCGACTGCTCAGAATGTTAGGCCTACCAAATATAAAACAGCAATCCTAAGCATATCTCAGTTGTAAATCTGACCAAGTTTGTGAAAGTATGCATGTGTGTCTCTGCTTTTACCTAGTGACATGTTACATAACAATAAACATACAAATACTTGAATACCTGTGTTTCAAACAGCATACTCTGTAAATTTGCCTACAAAAAAGTGTATGCATTTCTTTCTGCTCACAATACAGGGCACATGGGTATTTAATCGTATATTTGAGGGGTTCTATAACACATACATACATAAGACATGTCTGCCTGTGCAACCGAATGACAGAGCAGAACTGAGAAGATTGACCACCTATATAAGAAGTTACCCGCTTTTTAAGCTACCATCTTCAGATGCATAATATATATAAGAATACATGTACAAGTAGAGCTATACCTCAGTCACAAGAGTACCCAGGCCTTTAAACTTGACAGCTTGCACTTCCCATTTGAATACAGAAAGAGGCGAGAGAAGTTCAGAAAGAAGCAAGAGAGTTGCAGGAACAGGCAAAAGAGCTGCGGGAAGAGGGAACAGTGGAGCAGACAGAGGAAAGAGAGGTACCTAAAGAGGGAAGAGGGGTACATAAATAGGCAAAAGGGGTGCAGAAATTTGCATGAGAGGTGCAGAAAGAAGCAAGAGCAGTGCAGAAAAAGCCAACAGAGGTATAGAAAGATGCAAGAGAGGTGCATAAAGAAGCAAAAGAGGTGGAAAAGAGGGGTACAAACAGAGGCAAGAGAGGTGCTTTAAAAGGGAAGAGGGGTACAGAAAGGCAAGAGGGGTGCAAACATTTACAAGAGAGGCACAGAAAGAACCAACAGAGCTGCAGAAAGAGGTAAGAGGGGTACAGAAAGAGGCAAGAGAAGAGCAGAAAGAAGCAACATTGGTGCAGAAGGAGACAAGAGAACTTCAGAAAGAGGCAAGAGAGTTGCAGACATAGTCAACAGGTGTGCAGAAAAAGGCAACGGGTGCAGAAAGAGGCAAGAGAGGTGCAGAAAGGGAAGAGTGGTGCAGAAAGAGGCTAGAGGGATGCAGAAAGAAGCAAGAGAAGTGCAGAAAGAGACAGCAGGGGTGTAGCAAGAAAAGTGCATGAAGAAGCAAAAGCGGTGCAGAAAGAAACAATAGGTACAGAAAGAACCGCTAGAGGTGCAGAAAGAGGCAACAGAGGTGCAGAAAAGGGTAACATGGGTGCAGAAAGAGGCAAGAGAGATGCAGAAAGAGGGAAGAAGGGCACACAGAGGGAAGAGGGGTGCGGAAAGGCATGAGGGGTGAATAAAGAAGCAAGAGAGGTGCAGAAAGAATTGTAGTGTAGTTCCTATATTCCCAATAGGCTCTGCGCATTGGAATAATATATTCAGCAGTGTAGACGTAGGACTGAGGTTATCTAGGTCTCTACTGACTATATTAGACTTAAGGTTTGCCAGCTAGCTCAGAGGTCACTAGAAACTTTCTCGAATAAACGAGGAGGAGTTTAACCTTCCTGGATAGACAAGAAGGGATTAGCTTCTGACAACCATAAAACATGACAACTTTGCTCTCCCTGAATAAGAGTGTATCTCTAGAGTCGTGTGAAAACAAAAGACAGCTATTTCACCCCAGTCAAATGTGCGTACTTAGTTTCACCAGAATGCAGAGAAAAGAGAGACGGGCGTTTTCAATAAAAGGTGTTATTTATTGAGCAGTCTTCTTCCTCATACAAGAGAAATGAATTGCCACGAATGTCATACTTATGGTAAAGTAAAGTGCGTACAGTAAAAGGAGGATTATAAAATAATACTGTAAAAGCATTGATATGGTTTCTTAGCCATATGATACTTTAAAATAGTTAAAATATATACATACATATATACATTGACTAATCGTACTCAACTGGTACTTCTAACTACGCCTACCCCGGTGTACCTGACCTAAGCCTAATACGTGGGAAGGAGTAAGAAAGTAGCAGTTTAAGTTAAGTTTGTTTTGCCAAGAATCTGACTCAAGAATTCTCTGTAAGGGTTTAGTCAGTTCCGTACCTGGGTAATAGAAAGCAGGAGGTCTGGTATCTCTCTCTCAGGACTCAATATCCCAGCAACCCGCAAGGGTAGGCTGGAAACGCCAGAGCTGGATTTCCCGGCAGGAGAAAAGACAGCGTCTTTCTCAGCGCATCAAGCAGGAGGGGCAGCGTCCGCGGGCTCTCGCATCAGTTGGGCTTTCGGAAGTAGATAGCTGCTCTGCTCCAGATTCACCACCGTGTGTTTGCTTAAGGCAACGTTGGTATATTTATACCTGAAAGGTGCCTGGGTTTGATGTAAGGTTGGACATAAGACGTCAATAAAGATGTCACTAAGAACTGGCCGTTCTTACAGTGCTTTACAGGAGTTCTAGGACGAAATCAAAACAATAGCAAGGGGGATTTCCCAGGTTGCTGGAGGCTTGATTTTCTTTAGAGAACTCGGTGTGCTTTACTAGGGGGCCAGAGAAGTAGCCTTGCTTAATGTGACAGCATGTGCTACGACTGAATTATGGATATGATTATTATGCCGTTGTATGGATATTATTGATTATAGCCGGACAAGGGCATAAAATAGGAATATCGATTCAGGTTTCCTAGATAAAACACTACACCCACTCCACGAAATAACGTCCATCATAACTAAAACTTAAGCAATAGTAAACATAAAAGGTGCACGTGTATACCAACCCACCCCAAAATACATTTTTGCAATTGATATGGTGTATGCGAAATACATGAAAATGATTATAGGTACTGTACGCGTTCCAAACAGTGTAATCATTCATTAAAAAAGATGCATATGGAGGAGCCAAGATGGCGATCGGGATGGCTGCATAACTGCTTGGCTCCGTGCGCCCTCCCGCCCGCACATATATCCTGTCGATAAACCTGAGCAGTCATTGCTAATTTAAGTAGGTGAAGGAAAGCGTTCACTTACCCTCTGCTTTTGAAGCTCCTCCGCGCAGTAGACCCGAAGAACTGTCCCCGTTTCTTTGGCGGCCTTCGAGGTGCTGAGACCGGGATCTCGAGTGAGGGGAGTGTCCGGCCGCGATTGCAACCCCAGCGGCCTCTGGTTGCGAAGGGAAGCCGGTCGGAGAGAACCTGAAATCTGCGAGCCGGGAGAGAAGATACCAACCCACTCCCAGTAGTGGATTGCCCTGCGAGAGGTGTGAAATAGCTGGGACGGAGAGAGTCCACGATGCCCAGTTCCCCTTCGATGTGATACCCGGTTATGCTACCAGCCCTCCCTGGGAACCGGTGGGTGACTCCCGGGCAGCGGGGAGCTTGTTTAGCCTTTTGGTGACTCTCCTTTCTGCTGCCTGCCCCGACTATTGAGATCCCGCTGTGGAACCTGCTGACTCCGGGGGTCGAGCCCGGTCCTGGGGTGCGGTGGAGGGGAAAGAGAACGTGGCGGCTGAAATGGCGGATGACACTTTCCCGTGCTCCCCTCGCCCGGGCAGAGAAACCGCTGCACTAGAGAATCCCGGGGTCTGGCTATGCGAGAAACCGCCCACGCCCAAACATATACTGGCTGCACTAACAACCCTGCGGACAGCCCTGATCCGGGAGGCCCGAGATTTGGGACAAAGGATGGCCGCCATTGTTGTCCCGCCATCTTGTGTCGGTGCGGATCACTCTCAAGGAGGCGCCGATGTGTCTGCCTTTGCTTCATCGACGTATTCCCCGGATGAGTCTACATTCTTAGAGACGTGGATAGATTTGGTTCATGGGCTTCCTGTGGCTGCACCTGTGGCGCATGTGCTCGTCTCACCGGTGCCCTTCTCTGATCGGCTAGTGGAGGAACAGCATCGATACACGGCTTGGGCGGCCTTGTCGGGGTTTTGGCGCTTCCCGCATTGTGTGTTTCCCTGTCTGGCGGGACTGTGTTCGGACTCGAGACTGTTGGCGGTATTGACATTGTTTCAATCGGACTTCCGCCATGCAACATCGGCGAGGTTTCGGTGGTTGGGGTCCTGTGGAGCGGCGACGCTGCCTGGCCCTCCCGGTGTATTCGGACCCTTTGTGCTACTTTGTATCCCGTTTGAAGGATGGTTCAATATTGGTACTATTGACAAACGAGGCCAGGGGTGAATTTGCTTTGAACGTGGAGGGACTCATGGCTGGCTGATGGTGATTTGAGGGGCGTTTAGCGGGGATGTTATTGATTGCGTTATACATGATTGCTGCTATCTGTACTTCCTTTACCATTACTGTTTACACGACTTTTACATGCGGAGGTGGGAGGGGCCGGATAACCAAATTGAGGGCCCTTCTCCTGTATTTTTTCTCTTCTTTTTCTTTTCTGTATTTCGGGTCTCTTCTATAGGGCGACTGGCACGCTGCTGCGGGGGTAGGCCGTAGCCTTTTGCAGGGGTGCAGGGTTGGGGGTTGGGGGATGGGCTTGTTATTTTGTTTCTATGGCCCTTTGCCCTTTTCCTTTTTCGATGTCGTCGTCTTCCATGTCTCCCATATTGTGTTTCGCCTTGAGGGGTGGGGCTAGTTAGCCATGATTGCTTCGTGTTTATTGAGTCTATCCTGACTCATATACCCCCTCCCCCGTCTTTTTCATCTATGTACATCACTGGCTTACAACCTTTTGCTTTTCGTTAGCTGTATCAGGGGTGTGTGTGATTATGCGACATTGATTTTATTTTATTTTTCGTTATTATAAAATGAACCGTCTCAGATCCTTATTCTCGCATGGTACCTTACTTATACGATATATCCTGGATGCTACTCAGCTTTGCGCTCCGGACCGCTGTATTTTTATACGATGTTAATTTTTTATCGATTTGGATGGCGGACGGCCGTATTGGTTGTAGGCCCATGTTTGTATCCCCGTATTATAACAATAAAGGTTCTTAAAAAAAAAAAAAAAAAAAAGATGCATATATATATCGGCATGAATGATTTGCGAAATTTACACATGAAATGGCTCTTAATACAGAAAAAACGTCGAGACCATTCCATCACATATAAATACATTTGCTGTAAATGTGCTAGAGGCTGACGTGATATATTGTCTTTAGAAGTCCTAAAATAGAAGCTCTGTTCTCTAAGAATAGTTCTACTTCAAGCAGAGTACATGTGCCAAAAAAAAGTAAACATTTTGCAATCGGGAAAAAAAATAATTTCGCTTTCAGGGGAGAGAGAAAAAATATAGTTCCAAATATGTTAAGTAGCTTTTGTTTATCAAAGTCGAAGGCCGAATTCAGAGAACGCTGTGTACTAGTTTGCTTAAATGTTATTCTTTTTGTTCGGGGGAAAACATCATTTCAGACAGACTTTCAAAAAAGCAGTTTACCGCTTCAGGTGAAAGTTCGACCAAGTTGGAAAATGCCGCAACTGTGCAGTCATGAGCGTGATTGCTATCATCGATGACAGGATCAGCAGTGCTCACAGAAGGTCGTACCTGGGTGATGTTGCTCTCATCTCGCACTTCACTACCCTTTAATCGCAGTGGTGAAGTCTCAACGAATGCCGTCATCAGGATGGGTAACCGCTGGGGACAACACGATGCATGAGCCGTTACAGGACTTAGCAAAATATCTGTATCCAATGGTACTTCTGATTGTAGTGTAAGACAGACGTCCAACACACATTCTTCTCCGCATAGCATACATCGTAGCACAGGTAAGATACAATTCTGTCAGATGGGTCTGAATGAAAAAAAACAGGTCATATTCAGATCTCTTAGCCGGGCTAATCCAAGGACTTTAGTTATGCGGTCCGGATAGCGTATAGCTAGGATCGTTTCTTCCATTGTTGCTGGAGTCTTGTCTGCGTTTTGGCTTGCCATAACGAAGCAGGAGAATCAAAAATAAAATGCCTGCTACGAGTCCCAACAGGAGTGGTAGGCCACCAAAGACAGAATGGACAAAATTAGGAAAAATGCCCAGAACTGTTGTGAAGGGTGTTAACAGTCCCGAAAAAATTGTCTTAAATACATGTGGGATACCGCCAGTATCGGACATATTTAGGATTTGGTTTAACGTTTCCACGAAATGTAGGGGGCAATTTGCTGATAAAAGGCTATGTATCTCTGCCGTTGTCCTTGCGACTTGCAGATCATACGTTTCTTTTGATGACGTCAAGGGCACAGTTGTCTGCAAAAGGACAGACTTTATTTTGCTTAAAGTATCAATTCGAATAGAAGAGATATTAAAAAATGGCCAAATGTTTTCCTCCCTGTCTGGAGTGCTGTTTGGAAACAATACTTGCATACAGCAAGTGACCATGGAACTAACGCTAACTAGATAAGCTTTTCCTGGCACCATGCCACAACATCTGTGGTCCACTATTAGAATATAGCTCCCTTTAGAAAGCCGTCTAAAGAATGGCTCTATTCGAGTTGCAGGTGTGCCATGCTGGTGACATGAAAGGGTATTTGAAGTCCCCTCACAGGCCCCATGCAGGTTAATACCTTGACACAGAAGTATACCACTTAGTGATCTTTTACAATTATTACCACTAAGAAATACATTCTGTTCCTTTTCACTATAACATGTGTGTGTGTGTAAGGTAATTTCCATGATGACTTAATGTACCCTTTACCCAACCTTTCATACTGGCCTGCTGGTATATATTCTTGACAGAATTTAAATTTGAAAGTTGTTATCCGAATAGTTATTATTCCGTGTATTATCCATTCAATGACAGGTCGTTCTGACATTGTCAATGGTAGTCTCTCTAGTTTTTCAATGCTCAGAATTGTATATTCCGCTCCTTTTTGTGCCAAGCTGATTTGTGTATCAGTAAGGTTAAAGATAGAGAATAATGATGTTGTGTTGATTAAACGCCAAGGCACATAGCCTGAACGCAGATTTTGTAACGTCCAGCATAGCTGTACAATAGAACGTAATTGGGACTGACCATGTTGTAACATTAACAAGTCCTGTTCTATTATATCTATAGCAGATGATACAATGTTGTCCAGTGAATATATTCTGGAAGACAGAGTCATTAACCCATTGTCCACAACAGAAAGTGATTTTTCCAAATTAATACGGTCAATTTCCCGTATTTTCTCTGTTGTTTCAATTTGCATTATTTTCCAAGCTTCGTTGTAAGCTGCATATATACCTGCCGCTATGAAACGTTTTTGACGCTGTTTGCGTGGTCCCATTATGAAATCGCACAAGTCAGCACCATCTTTAAGTAAAGTCAAGTGTTGCTTAATTTCTGCCAGTGTGGATTTCTGTAGCCATTCGAGGCAGAGTTTTCCTACACTGTATGTTGTAACTATCCCTGGATGTTGTCTATGGGAGTATCTATGGTCTGGCCTGGTCAATTTGAACCCCTGTATTTTGTTCAGGAATCTGTCTTGACAGTTATTTGTGTCTGTGGGCAAGATCAACCATTTTTTCCAATCAGGATGTGTTCTGTTTTGGTTAAAAATATGGGATACGTCTATCTCAACATCTGTAGTGCTATTACTGTCTGGTGTTGGCTTCAGAATAGACGGTTTGTTCAAGTCTTTAATTTTGGCTAGGCCAAGACAGGTTGCCTGTTGAATGGTATCATTCAAGAATATAATTTGTTCTGGGATCATGCAGGCTCTAAATAATGATTCTATACCTTGGACCTGCCAATCGTTGGTACCCCAGATGGTTTTTGTTTCAATATTGTTTTTCCAAAAATCAAAACCAAATGTAGTAATTTTTTCATAAAATGCTTCTGAATAGATTAATTTAGTGTTTGTCAGCATTGTTTTCATTCCTGTCTTATTTAACATTTTGAAATAATAGGCTTCTGCTTCACTTGTTTTAAACCCTGGGAAGTATGGGAATTTCTCATAAACCTTTTGGTGGAGTTGCACAATGTTCCCATTGATTATAATTTAAAACATTTCTAGGTTGAGCAGATTTATGCAAATAGTGATGCGCAAAGTGGTTGTAGCAGTACAATTCGTCATAATTAGATGAACCCTGCAAGTAATCATGTTCTGTAAATTTTGCTGACATTACTAAATCTGACATCATATCATTAATACTTTCAAAGTCCCAATCATCAGAGAATGTGCTCAGTTTTACAAAGCCACTCAACGAAATTTTGAACTGGTGTGGATACTTCAAGAGCTCGACCGGGCCATAAATATCGTATTCTGTTTTGTCCCAAGCTACCCCACCGGGTATTGGATTGGCTGTGACATTCACGGATGATAGTTCTCTTTTCTCAATGTGAGATGACTTGTGTGGCTTTAGGACCAAGTTGATGTTCTGACTTGCTGTGTCCATTGTACTGTATTTTCCCTCAATGAATTTTCCCAAACAAAGAACCATGATGAGCTAAAGCAGGAGGAAAAGTACACCTAACACAATCCAAAATTCAATCCATGGAGAAATCAGATAGGTTTCTTTGAGTTGATGAAAGAGTTCTGTTACTTTGTTTTTAAAAGATTTGGTTGTTGGCTGTTCTTCAGGCTCGCTTGGATCCTCAGAAAAGTCATTGAAATTGATGAAGTAGCCAGATGCAGTTCTGTCAGTTGTTGGAATCGCTTCCGGATTTTTATTTGCTGTTGGAATTTTCTTTGTTTCATTAGCATAGTCTGTGGCTACATCGTTGTAGACAGGTGTGAACTGTTTCAATTTGGGCTTCAAGAGGTACAAGTTCCATAGCATTATTGCATAGTTCCTTTTTAATCACCGCAGGTTTATCAAATGTGATTAGTCTCTCAGTTTGAACCTCTTGTATCGTAGCAAACTTTGGTGTTCTGCTATTTCTTGGGAGTCCACTGGGCCTACTACTTATTATTGGCCACATGATTGTGGTTTTACCAGGTCGATAGATACAACTCGGTTCTCCTTTTTACCAGCAAGGGGCGGTAGTACAACTGATCTTGTTCCGTTGACAGCTAAGACAGGTACTGCTTTTCTGTAAGAAGACCCAAATTCCTTCTTCACCGCGATCTTCTCTCTGACCAGATCCCCATTCTTTGGAATCCAGACAGGCCTTGCTGGGACAGGTGGTTTCTCTTCAGTGGCTGTTGGCTGGTGTTTTAGCTTTACGTTGCTAGGGTCTTTTCTTGTATCATTTAAGTCCTGTAAAATAGCCAAACGATCTTTGATATCAAAGCATTTTTCTTCTACCACTGAAGTCTGACTATCGAGGTCCTGAATATGCATTCTAGTCCCGAACAATAGTTCGTACGGACTGAAACCTTTTAGAGAATTTCTTGGCAGATTATTAAGACTATGTTGGACACTTGTTAAATGTTGGACCCACCCAATACCCGTACCTAATACCCTCGCCGTTATAGATTGCTTTATGTCTCTGGTTTTTCTTTCCACAATCCCGTTTCCCTCAGGATGGAAGGGACAAGAATACCGCAATGCAATGCCCATGCTGGTCATGGCCTCCTTATAAGCTCGAGAACTAAAAGCAGGACCCTGGTCAGAATGTAGCATGCCAATTGCGTATGTGCCGATATAGACTCGCAAATCATTTATAACAGTTCTGGCGTCAGCCGAGCGCTGGTGTCTACATTTTAAGTGAATCTAGTCTTAAATAATATACATTGGGACGCATGTTTCCTGTTTAATCATGCGTATAGATCGCCTTATGCTTTCCACTCGGTGTTCTGGCACTACTTCGGCCGGTTCGCCACTGCGATCTCTGTTGCAGTTTTCACAATTTTTTGCAAATTTGTGATTATCCACGCTCATTCCCGGCCACCAGTATTCTGATTGTAATTCTGTCAGAGATTCTTTGATCATCTGATGCCTTAGACCTAATCCCATATGTGCTTCTTGTATTAAGAAGATTCTCCTGTTCGTGTTTGGAATTACTCTAGCCCCCACTCCAGGGATTCGAGCAAAAGGAACAGAGTTTGCATCGATTATGTATGTATAATTGAGTAGATAGTTCATGGGTAATGCTGCACAGTCGCCTTTTGAAGATGTTTTTACCGCCAGCACGGTTTCCCCGTCTATGTATTTTTCTGAACGCTTTTTTGTGGCTACGGAAGCCGGATTAGTTGCTTCCGCTGTGGCTGTCTCAGCCAATGAATTCCCTGTAGCGTGAACGCCATCACGCTGATGACTCAGTGTATGTATCACGTGAGTCTTTTGTAGTTCTTTCTGTAAAAGAACTACTTGTTCCCAAAGCAATTTTTGCTTGATTGTGGCACCTGTGTCATCTTTGTAACCATTTTGAACCCATTTCTGCAAGTCATTATTATAGGATTTGACTCAGGAATGCGAATCGCCCACTATTAGTGTCGGGAATTTGCGATCGGCAATGTCAAGCACCATTTTTAAAGCTATTAATTGAGTTTGTTGACCTGAATTGTCTTTTACAGATTGTGACATTGTGACCAGTGGCATCAATTTACCTACGCGCCACCGGCATTTGACAACCTCGCACGTAGCGTTATAAGCTTGTTTTCCCCAAACTGAGGGTTCTGCATAACTGTTTGTGTATATTACGCAGGCGTAAAGTTGTATGGGCAGAATGTCGTCAGGCAGAGGATATTCTTTTTCATATGTTAGATATTTCAATTTTTTCATTTCCGGGTCAAAATAGTATTTCACTTTGTAGCAAGAGAATTTTCCCATTGTATCCATTTTGGATCTAATGCCACGGTAGTTAAATTACATGGGATTGTTAATGCCTCGAAGGCTGATCCTGCTGTTAAAACAGTAATCCGTCTGCCTTGGGCCTGGGTTCTTTCTTTTGCTACAGCTGTTTGAACCGCATTTACAAAAAATTTCGCAAGACTGAATGTTTTTTCAGCCTGTGAGTACAAGTGTGATTTGTATGCTATTGGTACCTTTTCTCCCTCATTAGAGGTCAGGTATGTGAATCCGCATCTTCCTGGGATGACTCGGATTACAAGGTTGCATGTATTATCGCGAGTTTGCAATTTTGTTTTTGCTAACATGTCTGTTTGCAATGATCTCAAAATTTCTGTGTGTTTTTGAGTCCAATTGATTGGTTTAAAATCAGGTTGTATTAATACATAGAGAGGTTTAACCCTCTCTGCATAATTTAGGATGTAAGTTCTTCAGAATTTCAGGAATCCTAGTATTGATTGGAAGTTCCTCAGCGTTTTTGGTGCTTGGAGTACAGCACACTTCTCTAAGAAATTGTCTGCCAGGCTTTTGCCTTCACTTGATAATTTATATCCTAAAAACAGGACTGTTAGATGGGCAATTTGTGACTTTTTAAAGTTGAATTTGTAACCCTCTGCAGCAAACCCAAGTATTATGATGTTTACTCTTTTCAAGTGAGTATCCAAGTCATCATCTGTTAGATAGATGTCATCGACATAGGATAATGCCTCATCATCATACATTTGTAGTAACTCTGTTACTCTTGCTGAGAATAATCCTGGGCTGTTCTTGAACCCCTGTGGGAGTCGACAGAAATTATTCTGCGAACCCATTATTGAGAAAGCGGTCAAATACCTGCTTTCAGGTGCAATGTTTTGACAAAAGAATCCATTAGAGATGTCTAATGTTGTTTTGTATTTTTTGCGCACGAGGTTATTCATTAGTGCTGCACTGTGTGAGTTTTGTACTGCAAATGTCTTGCAACATGAGTTAAGGTGTCTGTAGTCCAAAACTAGACAATATGAATCGTCTGGTTTGGAGACAGGAAACAAAGGATTGTTCATTTGTGAGGTGCATGTTTCAATCACCCCCTGGTATTCAAGTTGATCTAAGATCTCCCTGACCTGTTTTTTAGCTTCTTGCTTAATTGGGTACTGCCTTTGTGCAGTTGGTTGACATTTTAATTGGATTTTGTGAGGAGGAGAGTCCTCATCCCATCCTACATGATTTTTATATAATGCAGGAGCTTTGGCTACTGCCCACTTTCTTGCAAGTGTATATTTTTTATGAATTGGAATGTGATTTGAGAAGGCAGGCATAATCATTTCTTCGCCATGAGGGCACTCCCTGACAAACTCTGGTGGCCAGTCTTTCTCAGCTAAAAGGATATAATAGCCTTTGGAAAGGTTATCCCAAAGTAGACCCCTTACTTTCCTAGTCTTATCTCCCTCTATACGTAATGTTATCTCGTATATTTTATGAGGTTTGCTAACTCTGCTGTCTGCAGTTTCCACTTGAATATTCATTCGTGTCCACTGTCTCCAGATGATTCATCAGGATCTTGCGAACTATGGTCACTTCTGCTGCGCTGTCTAGCACTGTCTGGGCCCTCTCTCCGTTTTTCAGCTGTGTCCTCAGTATCCTCGGCATGTTTGACTATTTTAATGCTGGCTACCTTCTTTCTTGGAAATTGTAATTTTTTACTTTGATGAGCAGGTTCCTTGTCTTTGGACTTGACGTGCTCTTCCCTTTGTTCTGACCGTCCTCTTCTTTCCGATTTCTGCGAGGAAGTCTGAAAAGATCGAGAGGGACGTGTATCAATATCTTGATATCTATCAGGTTTCTTTAGATTATCCCTATTTCTAAGGTTGTATCTTTTCTCAGAGGGCTCCCTCTGGGGAGACTTGTGTCCTTGGTCCGGAGATCTTTCTCTCCGCCGAGGAGAACTTCCTCTGGACTGGAGTCTTTTTTGTTATGTTATGTTATGTTATGTTATGTTATATATGGGTCTTGTATAGCGCAACGGCTACTCCAAAGGAGTGTCCCGGCGCTTTTGTGCTCCAGACCCAGAAAAGAGACTAAAAAACATAACAACAAACAAGTAAAACAGAGGATGAAGCCAGTAGAGCTCTAATTGGAGAATAACCAGGTCTTGAGACCCTTCCTAAAGGCCAGCAGATTGGATGTAGACCGTAGTGACAAGGGTAGGGAATTCCATAGCTGAGGGGCCAAGAATCTAAAAGACCGCCCTCCCAGGCGTGCCCTTTTTATGCGTGGAACTGCAGCCAGAGCTAAAGACTCCGATCTTAAAGATCGCGTCGGCCGGTAAAAGGCCAGCCTTTTCTGTAGGTATTTAGCACCTGTGGCATGCAGTGCTTTGTGGGCTAATGTCAAAGCCTTGAACATTATCCTCTTCCGTATGGGAAGCCAATGGAGGGACTGCAGCAGATTTGAGACACTAGCTCGACGATGCAAGCCGAAAATAGCTCGTGCTGCCGCGTTCTGGGTCACCTGCAAACGCTGTAGAAGGTATTCTGGGAGGCCCAGATACAAAATATTAGCGTAATCCAATCTGGATCCGATGAGGGCCTGAACAATTATTCTCCGGTGTTCCTGGGACAAAAGAGGGAAAAACTTTCGGAGCATCCGGAGGATGCCGAAACAGGTTCCTGTAAGGGTGGCCACCTGGGAATTGAGCGTAAGTCCATTGTCAATTTTAATTCCCAGGTTCTTAGCCCAAATGGAAGCCTGAGCCGGAGGGAACATGTCGACAGGCCACCAATCATGCCAGTCCGGTTCCAAGGGACATCCAAAGAAAAGTATCTCTGATTTGTCCGAGTTGCACTTGAGGCTGTTCAGATGGAACCAGTTAAAAACAGCCCCCAGGCACTCACGGATACTTTCCCCATCGAATTCTTCGCTCTTACGGCAGGTGAAGAGAAGCTGGGTGTCGTCAGCATATGAGACGATCTGCGAGTGGATTGTTTATTTCCATCCCAGTTCTTTTTCGGAGTGTTTAGATTATTTTTAATAAATATTTTTTCAGGATTTTCAGTTAATTGGGGTTTTACGGGTTTCCCACCCAAACTACCTCGTCCTAGTTCTTCATAGGATTTTTCTATGATTCTGGCAAGTTCAAATGGTTGTTCTGCTATATCTGTTTCTTTCAATTTCTGGAGGAATGTTATATCCTCCGTTGCCAATTGAACCAACTCTCTATATGCCTGTGTTAATTCTTTTATTTTAACTAAGAGTTCTTCACTTGACATTTTATCAATGTCTGGATGTGGTGTGTAGCTGGCTAGAACCGGCCACGTTGCTCCTGGTCTACCTAGTGGACCGAGCCTGGTGATGTGATTATTATGTTTTAGGGCGCCTTTAAACCAGAGCAGGTGCTCTTGGTATTTTGATGGGATTTCCACCTCCTCGAAGGGAGTGTATTCATCCGGAGGTTCCTCTATTTTGTAATAGTGGAATTCGTGTGTAACAGTATTTGCTGCTGGAAAGTTTATCCATGAATAGAATACCTCTGTCTGCCGATATTCATGTGCCTCAATTACGAATATGACTGTACCACCTCTCGATGTCAGTCCATTTTCTATAAGTTTAAGAGTTATAGTTTTTCTTATGTTGACCGGAATGAGTATTGCATCCGGGTCACTCTGTAGGAGACTTGTGTCATCCTCTATGAGACGATCTGCTATTCTAGCTGCCTCTCTTCTTCACTTTCTGTCATTTTTTACTAACAGAAAAGTTTTTGTTGCAGATCAAGTTTCAAGGAAACAAAGATTAGGTGCACAATATTTTTGGAAAACTGTATCCTTCAACGTTGACTAAACCAAAAACTATACATAGAAATCTCTTCCTACTAAGTTCCGGCGGATTTTTAACCTTTTACCCACTCCAGACGTCTTTTGGAGTATTTACGAGAAAAGGGTCTGTGTGGAAAAGCACGACTGAGTTACTCAAACGTCTTGCGTTAGATTTATCGCCTTACCAAACGTTGGGCGCCATGTAGTGTAGTTCCTATATTCCCAATAGGCTCTGCGCATTGGAATAATATATTCAGCAGTGTAGACGTAGGACTGAGGTTATCTAGGTCTCTACTGACCTAATTAGACTTAAGGTTTGCCAGCTAGCTCAGAGGTCACTAGAAACTTTCTCGAATAAACGAGGAAGAGTTTAACCTCCCTGGATAGACAAGAAGGGATTAGCTTCTGACAACCATAAAACATGACAACTTTGCTCTCCCTGAATAAGAGTGTATCTCTAGAGTCGTGTGAAAACAAAAGACAGCTATTTCACTCAGTCAAATGTGCGTACTTAGTTTCACCAGAATGCAGAGAAAAGAGAGACGGGCGTTTTCAATAAAAGGTGTTATTTATTGAGCAGTCTTCTTCCTCATACAAGAGAAATGAATTGCCACGATTGTAATACTTATGGTAAAGTAAAGTGCGTACAGTAAAAGGAGGATTATAAAATAATACTGTAAAAGCATTGATATGGTTTCTTAGCCATAAGATACTTTAAAATAGATAAAATATATACATACATATATACATTGACTAATCGTACTCAACTGGTGCTTCTAACTACGCCTACCCCGGTGTACCTGACCTAAGCCTAATACGTGGGAAGGAGTAAGTAAGTAGCAGTTTAAGTTAAGTTTGTTTTGCCAAGAATCTGACTCAAGAATTCTCTGTAAGGGTTTAGTCAGTTCCGTACCTGGGTAATAGAAAGCAGGAGGTCTGGTATCTCTCTCTCAGGACTCGATATCCCAGCAACCCACAAGGGTAGGCTGGAAACGCCGGAGCTGGATTTCTCGGCAGGAGAAAAGACAGCGTCTTTCTCAGCGCGCCAAGGAGGGGCAGCGTCCGTGGGCTCTCGCATCAGCTGGGCTTTCGGAAGTAGATAGCTGCTCTGCTCCAGATTCACCACCGTGTGTTTGCTTAAGGCAACGTTGGTATATTTATACCTGAAAGGTGCCTGGGTTTGACGTAAGGTTGGACATAAGACGTCAGTAAAGATGTCACTAAAAACTGGCCGTTCTTACAGTGCTTTACAGGAGTTCTAGGACGAAATCAAAACAATAGCAAGGGGGATTTCCCAGGTTGCTGGAGGCTTGATTTTGTTTAGAGAACTCGGTGTGCTTTACTAGGGGGCCGGAGAAGTAGCCTTGCTTAATGTGACTTTTTTTGAGGAACAGTGGTCCTTAGCTTAAAGAATACAAATAGTAGAATTGCAAACATAGACTTAAATAAGTACCATGGCGTAGTTTTCCAATGTCCAGCCGGACAAGGAACTGTTTATTTATAGTATTATAGAAGAATTTCTAGATACGTGAACCAAGAATCAAACAAACTGGGCACAAGCCTGTACCAAGTTGAAAGGGACAAACAATCAAAAAATCAAAGGAAAGAATGAGGATAGTTAGAGAGCAGGCAAAAGAGAGTTGGAGCGAGTGGCGGCTTGCTTTTACAATCGAATCTTGTGCAAGCTCAAACCAACAGTAACTGCAATGATTATATGCAAATGAGGCCTGCAGTACTATTAAAACAGTCGACGAACGTTTCGATCCCTAGCTCCTAATTTATACTGGGATCATCCTCAGGACAATTGTAAAGAAACTATTGCCTGACCATTAGTAGCCTTCAATGAGTCGGCAGATTTTGAGTACGCTCAATGGGGTGACCGGGCTGCAGCCAAAGCTAGCCAGGATCGGCTTCCAGGGGCCGTGGAGCCTTTGATTGGCCAAGTGGGGCTAGAATTTCAAAGGGACCTCGTGGGCTGAAATTTCGATGAAGCCTCGCAGAGGGGTTCGGGTTAGACCGCGGTTGCAGGGGTAAGGCGGTCCGCGTCACATGGATCCTTGACTGGGGCGTACAATCAGCTCGGTCGCGGGTGTCTTGCTCAATGGCAGAGCATTGAGCACTCTGCCATTGAGCAAGACACCCGCGACCGAGCTGATTGTACGCTCCAGTCAAGGATCCATGTGACGCGGACCGCCTTACCCCTGCAACCGCGGTCTAACCCGAACCCCTCTGCGAGGCTTCATCGAAATTTCAGCCCACGAGGTCCCTTTGAAATTCTAGCCCCACTTGGCCAATCAAAGGCTCCACGGCCCCTGGAAGCCGATCCTGGCTAGCTTTGGCTGCAGCCCGGTCACCCCATTGAGCGTACTCAAAATCTGCCGACTCATTGAAGGCTACTAATGGTCAGGCAATAGTTTCTTTACAATTGTCCTGAGGATGATCCCAGTATAAATTAGGAGCTAGGGATCGAAACGTTCGTCGACTGTTTTAATAGTACTGCATGCCTCATTTGCATATAATCATTGCAGTTACTGTTGGTTTGAGCTTGCACAAGATTCGATTGTAAAAGCAAGCCGCCACTCGCTCCAACTCTCTTTTGCCTGCTCTCTAACTATCCTCATTCTTTCCTTTGATTTTTTGATTGTTTGTCCCTTTCAACTTGGTACAGGCTTGTGCCCAGTTTGTTTGATTCTTGGTTCACGTATCTAGAAATTCTTCTATAATACTATAAATAAACAGTTCCTTGTCCGGCTGGACATTGGAAAACTACGCCATGGTACTTATTTAAGTCTATGTTTGCAATTCTACTATTTGTATTCTTTAAGCTAAGGACCACTGTTCCTCAAAAAAAGTCACATTAAGCAAGGCTACTTCTCCGGCCCCCTAGTAAAGCACAACGAGTTCTCTAAACAAAATCAAGCCTCCAGCAACCTGGGAAATCCCCCTTGCTATTGTTTTGATTTCGTCCTAGAACTCCTGTAAAGCACTGTAAGAACGGCCAGTTTTTAGTGACATCTTTACTGACGTCTTATGTCCAACCTTACGTCAAACCCAGGCACCTTTCAGGTATAAATATACCAACGTTGCCTTAAGCAAACACACGGTGGTGAATCTGGAGCAGAGCAGCTATCTACTTCCGAAAGCCCGAAATGAGTCGGCAGATTTTGAGTACGCTCAATGGGGTGACCGGGCTGCAGCCAAAGCTAGCCAGGATCGGCTTCCAGGGGCCGTGGAGCCTTTGATTGGCCAAGTGGGGCTAGAATTTCAAAGGGACCTCGTGGGCTGAAATTTCGATGAAGCCTCGCAGAGGGGTTCGGGTTAGACCGCGGTTGCAGGGGTAAGGCGGTCCGCGTCACATGGATCCTTGACTGGGGCGTACAATCAGCTCGGTCGCGGGTGTCTTGCTCAATGGCAGAGCATTGAGCACTCTGCCATTGAGCAAGACACCCGCGACCGAGCTGATTGTACGCTCCAGTCAAGGATCCATGTGACGCGGACCGCCTTACCCCTGCAACCGCGGTCTAACCCGAACCCCTCTGCGAGGCTTCATCGAAATTTCAGCCCACGAGGTCCCTTTGAAATTCTAGCCCCACTTGGCCAATTAAAGGCTCCACGGCCCCTGGAAGCCGATCCTGGCTAGCTTTGGCTGCAGCCCGGTCACCCCATTGAGCGTACTCAAAATCTGCCGACTCATTGAAGGCTACTAATGGTCAGGCAATAGTTTCTTTACAATTGTCCTGAGGATGATCCCAGTATAAATTAGGAGCTAGGGATCGAAACGTTCGTCGATTGTTTTAATAGTACTGCATGCCTCATTTGCATATAATCATTGCAGTTACTGTTGGTTTGAGCTTGCACAAGATTCGATTGTAAAAGCAAGCCGCCACTCGCTCCAACTCTCTTTTGCCTGCTCTCTAACTATCCTCATTCTTTCCTTTGATTTTTTGATTGTTTGTCCCTTTCAACTTGGTACAGGCTTGTGCCCAGTTTGTTTGATTCTTGGTTCACGTATCTAGGAATTCTTCTATAATACTATAAATAAACAGTTCCTTGTCCGGCTGGACATTGGAAAACTACGCCATGGTACTTATTTAAGTCTATGTTTGCAATTCTACTATTGGTATTCTTTAAGCTAAGGACCACTGTTCCTCAAAAAATGACTAATCACCCAAGGTCCTTTGCTACCTAACACGGGTTCCCTTGTTCAATATACCGCGTTGCTTAATGTGACAGCATGTGCTACGACTGAATTATGGATATGATTATTATGCCGTTGTATGGATATTATTGATTATAGCCGGACAAGGGCATAAAATAGGAATATCAATTCAGGTTTCCTAGATAAAACACTACAGAATCAAAAGAGGTGCATAAAGAGACAACAGGGGTGCAGCAAGAGAAGTGTAGAAAGAAGCAAAAGAGGTGCAGAAAGAGGCAAGAGGTACATAAAGAAGCAAGAGAGGTAAATAAAGAAGCAAGAGTGGTAAATAAGGAGGTAAGAGAAGTACAGACAGAGGCAAGAGAGTTACAGAAACAGGCAAAAGAGGTACAGAAAGAAACGAGCAGTGCAGAAAGAACCAACAGAGGCGCAGAAGGAGGTAATAGGGATGCTGAAAGAGGAGAGCAGGGTGCAGATATTTGCAAGAGAGGTGCAGAAAGGAGCAGGAGCAGTGCAGAAACAACCAACAGAGATGCAGAGATAGACAAGAGGGTTGTAGAAAGAGGCAAGAGAAGTGCAGAAAGAAGCAACAGATGTGCAGAAGGAGACAACAGAATTACAGAAAGAGAGGCAAGCAAGTTGCAGAAAAAGGGAACAGGTGCAGAAAGAGGGATGCAAAAAGAAGCACGAGAGGTCAGAAAGAGGCAACAGGGGTGCAGAAAGGTAAGACAAGTGTAGAAAGTACAAAGAGAAGTGCAGAAAATGGCAAGAGAAGTGCATAAAGAAGCAATAGAGGTGCAGAGGAGACAAGAGAACTACAGAATGAGGCAAGACGGTTGCAGAAAAAGGGAAGAGGGGTGCAGAAAGAGGCAAGATGTGCAGAAGGAGGCAAGAGAAGTGCAGAAAGAAACAGGTGCAAAAAGAGGCACGAGGGGTGCAGAAAGAGGCAGAGAGGTACAGAAAAGGCAAGGGGTTCAGGAAGAGGCAAGAGAGGTGCAGAAAGGCAAGAGAGGTACAGAAAGAGGGAAGATGGGTTCAGAGAGAGGGAAGATGGGTGCAAAAAGAGGCAAGAGGGGTACAGAAAGAAGCAAAAAAGGTGCGGAAAGAAGCAACCAAGGTACAGAAAGAGGCAACAGGGGTGCAGCAAGAGAAGGGAAGAAAGAAGCAAAAGTGGTGCAGAAAGAGGCGAGAGGTGCAGAAAGAGGAAAGAGAGTTGCACAAATAAGCAAGAGCAGTGCGGAAAGAACCAACAGAGGTGTAGAAGGAGGTAAGACGGGTGCAGAAATTTGCATGAGAGGTGCAGAAAGTAACAAGAGCAGTGTAGAATGAACCAACAGAGGTGCAGAAACAGACAAGAGGGGTGTTGAAAGAGGCAAGTGAATTACAGAAAGAACCAACAGAGGTGCAGAAAGAGACAAGAGAACTACAGAAAGAGACAATAAAGTTGCAGAAAAAGGGAACAGGGGGTGCAGAAAGAGGCAAGATGGTGCCGAAAGAAGCAAGAGGTGCAGAAGGAGGCAACAGAAGTGCAAAAAGAGGCCAGAGGGGTGCAGAAAGAGGCAAGAGAAGTGCAGAAGGAACGCATAGAGGGGCAGAAGGAGATAAGAGGGGTGCAGAAAGAGACAAGAGGGGTGCAGATATTTGCAAGAGAGGTGGTGAAAGAATCAACAGAGGTGCAGAAACAGACAGGAAGAGTGCACAAAGAAGCAGCAGAGGTGCAGAAGGAGAAAGAACTGTAGAAAGAGGCAAGAAAGTTGCAGCAACAGGCAAGAGAGGTGCAGAAAAAGGCAATAGGGTACAGAAAAAGGCAGGAGAGACGTAAAAGGCAAAAGAGGTGCATAAAGATGCAATAGGGATGCAGAGAGAGGGAAGAGGGCTGCAAAAAGAGACAACAGGGGTGCAGTAAGAGAAGTGCAGAAAGAAGCCAAGGAGGTGCAGAAAGAGGCAAGAAGGGTGCAGAAAGAAGCAAGGGGTACAGAAAGAACCAAGAGTGGTGCAGAAACAGGCAAGAGAAGGACAGAAAGAGGGAATAGAGTTGCAGAAACAGGCAAAAGAGGTGCAGAAAGAAGCAAGAGCAGTGCAGAAAGAACCAAAAGAGGTGCAGAAGGAGGTTGGACGCATGCAGAAAGAGGCAAGCATGGTGCAGAAATTTGGAAGAGAGGTGCAGAACGAACCAATAGAGGTGCAGAAACAGACAAGAGGGGTGTAGAAGGAAGCAAGAGCAGTGCAGAAAAAACCAACGGAGGTGCAGAAAGAAACAAGAGAAGTGTTGAAAAAAGCAACAGAGGTGCGGCAAGAGGTGTACAGCAAGAGGCAAGAGAGGTGCAGAAGGAGACCGAACTGCAGAAAGAGGCAAGAAGGTTGCAGAACCAGGCAAGAGAGGTGCCGAAAAAGGCAAGAGGGTACAGAAACAGGCAAGAGAGGTATGTAAAGAGGCAAGAGAGGTACAGAAAGAGGGATGCAGAGAGAGGGAAGAGGGCTGCAAAAAGAGGCAAGAGGAGTGCAGAAAGAAGTAGCACAAGTGCAGAAAGAAGCAACAGAGGTGCAGAAAGAGGCAACAGGGGTGCAGCAAGAGAAGTGCAGAAAGAAGCAAAAGAGGTGCAGAAAGAGGCAAGAGGGGTGCAGAAAGAAGCAAGAGTTACAGAAAGACGAAGTACAGAAAGAGGCAAAAGAGTTGTAGAAAGAACCAACAGAGATATAGAAGTAGGTAGGAGGAGTGTGGCAATTTGCATGAGCGGTCCAGAAAGTAGCAGGAGCAGTGCAGAAAAAACCAACAAAGGTGCAGAAACAGACAAGAGGAGTGCAGAAAGAGGCAAGAGAAGTGCAGAAAGAAGCAGCAGAGGTGCAGAAGGAGACAGATCTGCAGAAAGGCAAGAACGTTGCAGAAACAGGCAAGAGAGGTGCAAAAAAAGACAAGAGGGGTGCAGAAAGAATCAAGAGAGGTGCAGAAACAGGCAAGAGAAGTACAGAAAGAGGGAATAGAGTTGCAGAAGCAGGCAAAAGAGGTGCAGAAAGAAGCAAGAGCAGTGCAGAAAGAACCAACAGAGGTGCAGAAGGAGGTAAGAGGCATGCAGAAAGAGGCGAGAAAGTTGCAGAAATTTGGAAGAGAGGTGCAGAAAGAACC
Source organism: Lissotriton helveticus (assembly GCF_964261635.1). Lineage (NCBI taxonomy): Eukaryota > Metazoa > Chordata > Amphibia > Caudata > Salamandridae > Lissotriton > Lissotriton helveticus. Next base: position 378,971,256 of record NC_136061.1, on the reverse strand, counting down.
AATAGAGGTGCAGAAACAGACAAGAGGGGTGTAGAAAGAAGCAAGAGCAGTGCAGAAAAAACCAACAGAGGTGCAGAAAGAAGCAAGAGAAGTGTAGAAAGAGGCAAGAGAGATGCAGAAAGAGGCAAGGGGGTGCAGATATGTACAAGAGAGGTAGTGAAAGAAACAACAAAGGTGCAGAAACAGACAGGAGGGGTGCAGAAAGAAGCCGCAGAGGTGCAGAAGGAGACAGAACTGCAGAAAGAGGCAAGAAGGTTGCAGAAACAGGCAAGAGAGGTGCAGAAAAAGGCAAGAGGGTACAGAAACAGGCAAGAGAGGTATGTAAAGAGGCAAGGGAGGTACAGAAAGAGGGATGCAGAGAGAGGGAAGAGGGCTGCAAAAAGAGGCAAGAGGGGTGCAGAAAGAAGCAGGAGCAGTGCAGAAAGAAGCAACAGAGGTGCAGAAAGAGGCAACAGGGGTGCAGCAAGAGAAGTGCAGAAAGAAGCAAAAGAGGTGCAGAAAGAGGCAAGAGGGGTGCAGAAAGAAGCAAGAGTTACAGTAAGACGAAGTACAGAAAGAGGCAAAAGAGTTGCAGAAAGAACCAACAGAGATATAGAAGTAGGTAAGAGGAGTGTGGCAATTTGCATGAGAGGTCCAGAAAGTAGCAGGAGCAGTGCAGAAAGAACCAACAAAGGTGCAGAAACAGACAAGAGGAGTGCAGAAAGAGGCAAGAGAAGTGCAGAAAGAAGCAGCAGAGGTGCAGAAAGGCAAGAACATTGCAGAAACAGGCAAGAGAGGTGCAGAAAAAGACAAGAGAGGTGCAGAAAAAGACAAGATAGGTGCAAATAGAAGCAGGAGAAGTGCAGAAAGAAGCAACAGTGGTGCAGAAAGAGGCAACAGGTGCAGCAAGAGAAGTGCAGAAAGCAGCAAAAGATTTGCAGAAAGAGGCAAGAGGGGTACAAAAAGAAGCAAGAGAGGTGCAGAAAGAGGCAAGAGAAGTACAGGAAGAGACAAGAGTTGCAGAAAGAACCAACAGAGGTGCAGAAGGAAGTAAGAGAGGTGCAGAAATTTGCATGAGAGGTGCAGAAAGTAGCAGGAGCAGTGCAGATAGAGCCAACAGAGGTGCAGAAAGGGGCAAGAGGGGTGCAGAAAGGAGCAAGAGTTGGAGGAAAAGGAATGAAGGGCACAGAAATAAGCAAAGAAGGTACCAAAAGAGACACAAGGTGTGCAGAAAAAGACAACAGCAGTGCAGAAAGAACCCACAGATGTGCAGAAGGAGGTAAGAGGGGTACAGAAAGAGGCAAGAGGGGTTCAGAACGAAGCACAAAGTTGCAAAAAGAGACAAGTACAGAAACGAGCAATGGAGGCGCAAAAAGAGGCGAGAGGAGTGCAAAAAGAGGCAAGAGCAGTACAGAAGGAACCAATAGAAATGCAGAAGGAGGTAAGAGGAGTGCAGATAGAGGCAAGAGGGATAGAGAAAGAAACAACAGAGGTGCAAAAACAGACATAAATAGGCACACGAAGTGCAGAAAGAAGCAGCAGAGGTGCAGGAGACAGAACTGCAGAAAGAGGCAAGAACGTTTCAGAAACAGGCAAGAGAGGTACAGAAAAAGGCAAGTGGGGTACAACAAGAGGCAAGAGAGGTGCAGAAGTGGCAAGAAAGGTGCAGAAAGAGGGAAGAGGGGTTCAGAGAGAGGGAAGAGGGATGCCGAAAGAGGCAAGAGGGTACAGAAAAAAGAGAGGATCCATGTGACGCGGACCGCCTTACCCCTGCAACCGCGGTCTAACCCGAACCCCTCTGCGAGGCTTCATCGAAATTTCAGCCCACGAGGTCCCTTTGAAATTCTAGCCCCACTTGGCCAATTAAAGGCTCCACGGCCCCTGGAAGCCGATCCTGGCTAGCTTTGGCTGCAGCCCGGTCACCCCATTGAGCGTACTCAAAATCTGCCGACTCATTGAAGGCTACTAATGGTCAGGCAATAGTTTCTTTACAATTGTCCTGAGGATGATCCCAGTATAAATTAGGAGCTAGGGATCGAAACGTTCGTCGACTGTTTTAATAGTACTGCATGCCTCATTTGCATATAATCATTGCAGTTACTGTTGGTTTGAGCTTGCACAAGATTCGATTGTAAAAGCAAGCCGCCACTCGCTCCAACTCTCTTTTGCCTGCTCTCTAACTATCCTCATTCTTTCCTTTGATTTTTTGATTGTTTGTCCCTTTCAACTTGGTACAGGCTTGTGCCCAGTTTGTTTGATTCTTGGTTCACGTATCTAGGAATTCTTCTATAATACTATAAATAAACAGTTCCTTGTCCGGCTGGACATTGGAAAACTACGCCATGGTACTTATTTAAGTCTATGTTTGCAATTCTACTATTGGTATTCTTTAAGCTAAGGACCACTGTTCCTCAAAAAATGACTAATCACCCAAGGTCCTTTGCTACCTAACACGGGTTCCCTTGTTCAATATACCGCGTTGCTTAATGTGACAGCATGTGCTACGACTGAATTATGGATATGATTATTATGCCGTTGTATGGATATTATTGATTATAGCCGGACAAGGGCATAAAATAGGAATATCAATTCAGGTTTCCTAGATAAAACACTACAGAATCAAAAGAGGTGCATAAAGAGACAACAGGGGTGCAGCAAGAGAAGTGTAGAAAGAAGCAAAAGAGGTGCAGAAAGAGGCAAGAGGTACATAAAGAAGCAAGAGAGGTAAATAAAGAAGCAAGAGTGGTAAATAAGGAGGTAAGAGAAGTACAGACAGAGGCAAGAGAGTTACAGAAACAGGCAAAAGAGGTACAGAAAGAAACGAGCAGTGCAGAAAGAACCAACAGAGGCGCAGAAGGAGGTAATAGGGATGCTGAAAGAGGAGAGCAGGGTGCAGATATTTGCAAGAGAGGTGCAGAAAGGAGCAGGAGCAGTGCAGAAACAACCAACAGAGATGCAGAGATAGACAAGAGGGTTGTAGAAAGAGGCAAGAGAAGTGCAGAAAGAAGCAACAGATGTGCAGAAGGAGACAACAGAATTACAGAAAGAGAGGCAAGCAAGTTGCAGAAAAAGGGAACAGGTGCAGAAAGAGGGATGCAAAAAGAAGCACGAGAGGTCAGAAAGAGGCAACAGGGGTGCAGAAAGGTAAGACAAGTGTAGAAAGTACAAAGAGAAGTGCAGAAAATGGCAAGAGAAGTGCATAAAGAAGCAATAGAGGTGCAGAAGGAGACAAGAGAACTACAGAATGAGGCAAGACGGTTGCAGAAAAAGGGAAGAGGGGTGCAGAAAGAGGCAAGATGTGCAGAAGGAGGCAAGAGAAGTGCAGAAAGAAACAGGTGCAAAAAGAGGCACGAGGGGTGCAGAAAGAGGCAGAGAGGTACAGAAAAGGCAAGGGGTTCAGGAAGAGGCAAGAGAGGTGCAGAAAGGCAAGAGAGGTACAGAAAGAGGGAAGATGGGTTCAGAGAGAGGGAAGATGGGTGCAAAAAGAGGCAAGAGGGGTACAGAAAGAAGCAAAAAAGGTGCGGAAAGAAGCAACCAAGGTACAGAAAGAGGCAACAGGGGTGCAGCAAGAGAAGGGAAGAAAGAAGCAAAAGTGGTGCAGAAAGAGGCGAGAGGTGCAGAAAGAGGAAAGAGAGTTGCACAAATAAGCAAGAGCAGTGCGGAAAGAACCAACAGAGGTGTAGAAGGAGGTAAGACGGGTGCAGAAATTTGCATGAGAGGTGCAGAAAGTAACAAGAGCAGTGTAGAATGAACCAACAGAGGTGCAGAAACAGACAAGAGGGGTGTTGAAAGAGGCAAGTGAATTACAGAAAGAACCAACAGAGGTGCAGAAAGAGACAAGAGAACTACAGAAAGAGACAATAAAGTTGCAGAAAAAGGGAACAGGGGTGCAGAAAGAGGCAAGATGGTGCCGAAAGAAGCAAGAGGTGCAGAAGGAGGCAACAGAAGTGCAAAAAGAGGCCAGAGGGGTGCAGAAAGAGGCAAGAGAAGTGCAGAAGGAACGCATAGAGGGGCAGAAGGAGATAAGAGGGGTGCAGAAAGAGACAAGAGGGGTGCAGATATTTGCAAGAGAGGTGGTGAAAGAATCAACAGAGGTGCAGAAACAGACAGGAAGAGTGCACAAAGAAGCAGCAGAGGTGCAGAAGGAGAAAGAACTGTAGAAAGAGGCAAGAAAGTTGCAGCAACAGGCAAGAGAGGTGCAGAAAAAGGCAATAGGGTACAGAAAAAGGCAGGAGAGACGTAAAGAGGCAAAAGAGGTGCATAAAGATGCAATAGGGATGCAGAGAGAGGGAAGAGGGCTGCAAAAAGAGACAACAGGGGTGCAGTAAGAGAAGTGCAGAAAGAAGCCAAGGAGGTGCAGAAAGAGGCAAGAAGGGTGCAGAAAGAAGCAAGGGGTACAGAAAGAACCAAGAGTGGTGCAGAAACAGGCAAGAGAAGGACAGAAAGAGGGAATAGAGTTGCAGAAACAGGCAAAAGAGGTGCAGAAAGAAGCAAGAGCAGTGCAGAAAGAACCAAAAGAGGTGCAGAAGGAGGTTGGACGCATGCAGAAAGAGGCAAGCATGGTGCAGAAATTTGGAAGAGAGGTGCAGAACGAACCAATAGAGGTGCAGAAACAGACAAGAGGGGTGTAGAAGGAAGCAAGAGCAGTGCAGAAAAAACCAACGGAGGTGCAGAAAGAAACAAGAGAAGTGTTGAAAAAAGCAACAGAGGTGCGGCAAGAGGTGTACAGCAAGAGGCAAGAGAGGTGCAGAAGGAGACCGAACTGCAGAAAGAGGCAAGAAGGTTGCAGAACCAGGCAAGAGAGGTGCCGAAAAAGGCAAGAGGGTACAGAAACAGGCAAGAGAGGTATGTAAAGAGGCAAGAGAGGTACAGAAAGAGGGATGCAGAGAGAGGGAAGAGGGCTGCAAAAAGAGGCAAGAGGAGTGCAGAAAGAAGTAGCACAAGTGCAGAAAGAAGCAACAGAGGTGCAGAAAGAGGCAACAGGGGTGCAGCAAGAGAAGTGCAGAAAGAAGCAAAAGAGGTGCAGAAAGAGGCAAGAGGGGTGCAGAAAGAAGCAAGAGTTACAGAAAGACGAAGTACAGAAAGAGGCAAAAGAGTTGTAGAAAGAACCAACAGAGATATAGAAGTAGGTAGGAGGAGTGTGGCAATTTGCATGAGCGGTCCAGAAAGTAGCAGGAGCAGTGCAGAAAAAACCAACAAAGGTGCAGAAACAGACAAGAGGAGTGCAGAAAGAGGCAAGAGAAGTGCAGAAAGAAGCAGCAGAGGTGCAGAAGGAGACAGATCTGCAGAAAGGCAAGAACGTTGCAGAAACAGGCAAGAGAGGTGCAAAAAAAGACAAGAGGGGTGCAGAAAGAATCAAGAGAGGTGCAGAAACAGGCAAGAGAAGTACAGAAAGAGGGAATAGAGTTGCAGAAGCAGGCAAAAGAGGTGCAGAAAGAAGCAAGAGCAGTGCAGAAAGAACCAACAGAGGTGCAGAAGGAGGTAAGAGGCATGCAGAAAGAGGCGAGAAAGTTGCAGAAATTTGGAAGAGAGGTGCAGAAAGAACCAATAGAGGTGCAGAAACAGACAAGAGGGGTGTAGAAAGAAGCAAGAGCAGTGCAGAAAAAACCAACAGAGGTGCAGAAAGAAGCAAGAGAAGTGTAGAAAGAGGCAAGAGAGATGCAGAAAGAGGCAAGGGGGTGCAGATATGTACAAGAGAGGTAGTGAAAGAAACAACAAAGGTGCAGAAACAGACAGGAGGGGTGCAGAAAGAAGCCGCAGAGGTGCAGAAGGAGACAGAACTGCAGAAAGAGGCAAGAAGGTTGCAGAAACAGGCAAGAGAGGTGCAGAAAAAGGCAAGAGGGTACAGAAACAGGCAAGAGAGGTATGTAAAGAGGCAAGGGAGGTACAGAAAGAGGGATGCAGAGAGAGGGAAGAGGGCTGCAAAAAGAGGCAAGAGGGGTGCAGAAAGAAGCAGGAGCAGTGCAGAAAGAAGCAACAGAGGTGCAGAAAGAGGCAATAGGGGTGCAGCAAGAGAAGTGCAGAAAGAAGCAAAAGAGGTGCAGAAAGAGGCAAGAGGGGTGCAGAAAGAAGCAAGAGTTACAGTAAGACGAAGTACAGAAAGAGGCAAAAGAGTTGCAGAAAGAACCAACAGAGATATAGAAGTAGGTAAGAGGAGTGTGGCAATTTGCATGAGAGGTCCAGAAAGTAGCAGGAGCAGTGCAGAAAGAACCAACAAAGGTGCAGAAACAGACAAGAGGAGTGCAGAAAGAGGCAAGAGAAGTGCAGAAAGAAGCAGCAGAGGTGCAGAAAGGCAAGAACATTGCAGAAACAGGCAAGAGAGGTGCAGAAAAAGACAAGAGAGGTGCAGAAAAAGACAAGATAGGTGCAAATAGAAGCAGGAGAAGTGCAGAAAGAAGCAACAGTGGTGCAGAAAGAGGCAACAGGTGCAGCAAGAGAAGTGCAGAAAGCAGCAAAAGATTTGCAGAAAGAGGCAAGAGGGGTACAAAAAGAAGCAAGAGAGGTGCAGAAAGAGGCAAGAGTAGTACAGGAAGAGACAAGAGTTGCAGAAAGAACCAACAGAGGTGCAGAAGGAAGTAAGAGAGGTGCAGAAAGGGGCAAGAGGGGTGCAGAAAGGAGCAAGAGTTGGAGGAAAAGGAATGAAGGGCACAGAAATAAGCAAAGAAGGTACCAAAAGAGACACAAGGTGTGCAGAAAAAGACAACAGCAGTGCAGAAAGAACCCACAGATGTGCAGAAGGAGGTAAGAGGGGTACAGAAAGAGGCAAGAGGGGTTCAGAACGAAGCACAAAGTTGCAAAAAGAGACAAGTACAGAAACGAGCAATGGAGGCGCAAAAAGAGGCGAGAGGAGTGCAAAAAGAGGCAAGAGCAGTACAGAAGGAACCAATAGAAATGCAGAAGGAGGTAAGAGGAGTGCAGATAGAGGCAAGAGGGATAGAGAAAGAAACAACAGAGGTGCAAAAACAGACATAAATAGGCACACGAAGTGCAGAAAGAAGCAGCAGAGGTGCAGGAGACAGAACTGCAGAAAGAGGCAAGAACGTTTCAGAAACAGGCAAGAGAGGTACAGAAAAAGGCAAGTGGGGTACAACAAGAGGCAAGAGAGGTGCAGAAGTGGCAAGAAAGGTGCAGAAAGAGGGAAGAGGGGTTCAGAGAGAGGGAAGAGGGATGCCGAAAGAGGCAAGAGGGTACAGAAAAAAGAGAGGTGCAGAAAGTAGCAAAAGTGCAGAAAGAGGCAACAGAGCTGCATAAAGAGGTACCAGGGGTGCAGCAAAAGAAGTGTTGAAATAACCAACAGAGGTATAGAAGGAGGTAAGAGAGGTGTGGATATGTGCATGAGAGGTGCAGAAAGTAGCAGGAGCAGTGCAGAGTTAACCAACAGAGGTGCAAAAAAAAGACAAGAGAGGTGCAGAAAGAGACAAGAGAACTATAGAAAGATGCAAGAAAGTTGGAGGAAAACGGGAACAGGGGTGCAGAAAGAGGCAAGAGGGGTGCAGAAAGAGGCAAGAGGGGTGCAGAAAGAAGCAAGAGGTGCAGAAGGAGGCAAGAGAAGTGCAGAAAGAAGCAGAAGAGGTGCAAAAAGACGCAGGAGGGGTGCAGAAAGAGGCAAGAGCAGTGCAGAAGTAACTGAAAGAGGGGCAGAAGGAGGTAAGAAGAGTGCAGAAAGAGGCAAGAGGGGTGCAGATATTTGCAAGACAGGTGGAGAAAGAAACAACTGAGGTGAAGAAACAGATAGGAGGGGTTCAGAAAGAAGCAACAGAGGTGCAGAAGTAGACAGAACTGCAGAAAGAGGCAAGAAAGTTACGGAAACAGGCGAGAGGTGCAGAAAAAGGCAAAAGGGTACAGAAAGAGGCATGAGAGGTACATAAAGAAGCAAGAGATGTGCAAAAAGAGGGAAGAGGGATGCAGAGAGGGAAGAGGGCTGCAAAAAGAGGCACGAGTGGTACAGAAAGAAGCAAGAAAAGTGCAGAAAGTAGCAGGAGAAGTGCAAAAAGAAGCAACATAGGCGCAGAAACAGGCAATAGGGGTGCAGCAAGAGAAGTGCAGAAAGATGCAAAAGAGGTCCAGAAAGAGTCACGGTGGGTGCAGAAAGAAGCAAGAGGTACAGAAAGACGAAGAACAGAAAGAGGTAAGAAAGTTGCAGAAAGAAGCAAGAGCAGTGCAGAAAGAACCAACAGAGGTACAGAAGGGGGTAAGAGGGGTTTGGAAATTTGCTTGAGAGGTGCAGAAAGTAGAAGGAGCAGTGCATTAAGACCCAACAAAGGTGCATACACAGACAAGAGGGGTGTAGAAAGAGGCAAGTAAAGTGTAGAATGAAGCAACAGAGATGCAGAAGGAAACATGAGAACTACAGAAAGAGGCAAGAGAAATGCAGAAATACGCAAGAAAAGTGCAGAAGGAGACAAGAGATCTGCAGAAAAAGGCAAGAAAGTTGCAGAAACAGGCAAGAGGGGTGCAGAAAAAGGGAACGGGTGCAGAAAGAGGCAAGAGGTGCAGAAAGAGGGGGGATTGGTACAGAAAGAAGCAAAAGGGATGCAGAAAGAAGCAAGAGAGGTGCAGAAAGAAGCAACAGAAGTGCAGAAAGAAGCAACAGATGTGCACAAAAAAGCAGGAGGTGTGTAGAGAATGTCAAGAGATGTGCAGAAGGCAGCAACAGTGGTGGAGAAGGAGGCAAGAGAAGTGCAGAAAGAGGCAAGAGAGTTGCAGAAAGAGGCACGATTTGCAGAACAAATCAACAGAGGTGCAGACGGAGGCAAGAGGGGTACAGAAAGAGACAAGAGTTTGAAGAAAGTTGCAAGAGAGGTCTAGAAAGAAGCAAGAACATTGCAGAAAGAACTAAAAGAGGTACAGAAACAGACAAGAGGGGTGCAGAAAGAGACAAGAGCAGTGCTAACAGAACCAACAGATGTGCAGATGGAGGTAAGAGGTGTACTGAAAGAGGCAAGAGGGGTGCAAAAGGAACCAAGAGAGATGCAGAAAGAAACAAGAGAAGTGCAGAAACAAGGAACAGAGGCGCAAAAAGAGGCACGAGGGGTGCATAAAGAGGCAAGAGCAGTGCAGAAGAAACCAACAGAGGTACAGAAGGCGGTAAGAGGGGTGCAGAAAGAGGCAAGGGGTGCAGATATTTGCAAGGGAGGTGGAGAAAGAAACAACAAATGTGCAGAAACAGACAAGAGGGGTGCATAAAGAGGCAGGAGAAGTGCAGGAAGAAGCAGCAGAGGTGCAGAAGGAGACAGAACTGCAGAAAGGGGCACGAATATTGCAGAAACAGGCAAGAGAGGCGCAGAAAGTAGCAGGAGCCATGCAGAAAGAACCAACAGAGGTGCAGAAACAGACAATAAGGATATAGAGAGAGGCAAGTGAAGTGCAGAAAGAAGCAAGAGCAGTGCAGAAAAAACCAACCGAGGTGCAGAAAGAAGCAAGAGAAGTCCAGAAAGAAGCAACAGAGGTGCACATTGAGGAATGAAGGGTGCAGAAATAACTAAAGAAGGCACAAAAAAAGAGGTGATAGCAGTGCAGAAGGAACCAATAGAGATGCAGAAGGAGGTAAGGGGTGGAAAAAGAAACAACAGAGGTGCAGAAAAGGACATGAGGGGTGCAGAAATAGGCAAGAGGGGTGCAGAAATAGGCAAGAGAAGTGCAGAAATAAGCAAGAGAAGTGCAAAAGGAGACAAGAGATCTGCAGAAAAAGGCAAGAAAATTGCAGAAACAGGTAAGAGGGGCGCAGAAAAAGGGAACAGGTGCAGAAAGAGGCAAGAGGTGCAGAAAGAGGGGGGATTGGTACAGAAAGAAGCCAAAGGGGTGCAGAAAGAAGCAACAGAGGTGCAGAAAGAAGCAACAGAGGTGCAGAAAGAAGCAACAGATGTGCACAAATGAGCAGGAGGTGTGTAGAGAATGGCAAGAGATGTGCAGAAGGCAGCAACAGTGGTGGAGAAGGGGGCAAAAGAAGTGCAGAAAGAGGCAAGAGAGTTGCAGAAAGAGGCACCATTTGCAGAAAGAATCAACAGAGGTGCAGACGGAGGCAAGAGGGGTACAGAAAGAGACAAGAATTTACAGAAAGTTGCAAGAGAGGTCTAGAAAGAAGCAAGAACATTGCAGAAAGAACTAAAAAAGGTGCAGAAACAGACAAGAGGGGTGCAGAAAGAGACATGAGCAGTGCTGATAGAACCAACAGATGTGGAAATGGAGGTAAGAGGTGTACTGAAAGAGGCAAGAGGGGTGCAGAAGGAAGCAAGATAAGTGCAGAAAGAAACAAGATAAGTGCAGAAACAAGGAACAGAGGCGCAAAAAGAGGCATGAGGGGTGCAGAAAGAGGCAAGAGCAGTGCAGAAGGAACCAACAGAGGTGCAGAAGGCGGTAAGAGGGGTGCAGAAAGAGGCAAGGGGTGCAGATATTTGCAAGGGAGGTGGAGAAAGAAACTACAAATGTGCAGTAACAGACAAGAGGGGTGCATAAAGAGGCAAGAGAAGTGCAGAAAGAAGCAGCAGAGGTGCAGAAGGAGACAGAACTGCAGAAAGAGGCAAGAATGTTGCAGAAACAGGCAAGAGAGGTACAGAAAGTAGCAGGAGCCATGCAGAAAGAACCAACAGAGGTGCAGAAACAGACAATAAGGATATAGAAAGAGGCAAGTGAAGTGCAGAAAGAAGCAAGAGCAGTGCAGAAAAAACCAACAGAGGTGCAGAAAGAAGCAAGAGAAGTACAGAAAGAAGCAACAGAGGTGCACATTGAGGAATGAAGGGTGCAGAAATAACCAAAGAAGGCACAAAAAAAAGAGGCGAGAGCAGTGCAGAAGGAACCAATAGAGATACAGAAGGAGGTAAGAGGGGTGAAAAAAGAAACAACAGAGGTGCAGAAAAGGACAAGATGTGTGCAGAAATAGGCAAGAGGGTTGAAGAAATAGGCAAGAGAAGAACATAAATAAGCAAGAGAAGTGCAGAAGGAGACAAGAGATCTGCAGAAAGAGGCAAGAAAGTTGCAGAAATAGTCAAGAGGGGTGCAGAAAAAGGGAACGGGGTGCAGAAAAGGGCAAGATGTGCATAAAGAAGAGAGATTGGTACGGTAAGAAGCAAAAGGGGTGCAGAAAGAAGTGAGAGGTGCAGAAAGAAGCAACAGGTGCAGAAAGAAGCAACAGATGTGCACAAGGAAGCAGGAGGTGTGTAGAGAATGGTAAGAGAAGTGCAGAAAGAGGCAAGAGAGTTGCAGGAAGAGGCAAGATTTGCAAAAAGAAGCAAGCACAGTGCAGAAAGAACCAAAAGAGGTGCAGAAGGAGGCAAGAGGGGTACAAAAAGAGACAAGAGCAGTGCGGAAAGAACCAACAGATGTGCGGATGGAGGAAAGAGGTATACTGAAAGAGGCAAGAGGGGTACAGAAGAAAGCAAGAGAGGTGCAGAAAGAAACAAGAGAAGTGCAGAAACAAGAAATGGAGGCGCAAAAGAGGCACGAGGAATGTAGAAAGAGGCAAGAGCAGTGCAGAAGGAACCAACAGAGGTGCAGAAGGAGGTAAGAAGGGTGCAGAAAGAGGCAGGGGAGTGCAGAAAAAAGCAAGAGAGGTGCAAAAAGAAGCTGGAGAAGTGCAGAAAGAAGCAACGAAGGTGCAGAAAGAGGCAACAAGTGCAGCAAGAGAAGTGCAGAAAGAAGCAAAAGAGGTACAGAAAGAGGCAAGAGGGGAACAGAAAGAAGCAAGAGAGGTGCAGGAAGAGGCAAGAGAAGTACAGAAAGAGACAGTAGAGTTGCAGAAAGAAGCAAGTGCAGTGCAGAAAGAACCAACGGAGGTGCAGAAAGAGGTAAGAGGGGTGCAGAAATTTGCATGAGAGGTACAGAAAGTAGCAGGAGCAGTGCAGAAAGAAGCAACAGGTGCAGAAAGAGGCAAGAGTTGCAGAAAGGAATGAAGGGTGCAGAAATAAGCAAAGAAGGCACAAAAAGAGGCACGAGGGGTGCAGAAAGAGACAAGAGCAGTGCAGAAAGAACCAACAGATGTGCTGAAGAAGGTAAGAGGGGTACAGAAAGAGGTAAGAGGGGTGCAGAAGGTAGAAAAAGAGGTAAAAAAAGAGACAAGAGAAGTGCAGAAACAAGCCATAGTGGTGCAAAAAGAGGCAATAGGGATACAAAAAGAGGCAAGAGCAGTACAGAAGGAACTAATTGAGATGCAGAACGAGGTAAGAGGGGTGCAGAAAGAGGCAATAGGGGTGGAGAAAGAAACAATAGAGGTGCAGAAACAGGCAATAGGGGTACGGAAAGAGGCAGGAGAAGACCAGAAAGAAGCAGCAGAGGTGCAGAAGACAGAACTGCAGAAAGAGGCAAGAATGTTACAGAAACAGGCAAGAGAGGTACAGAAAAAGGCAAGAGGGGTACAGAAAGAGGCAAGAGAGGTGCAGAAGGGGCAGGAGAGGTGCAGAAAGAGGGAAGAGGGGTTCAGAGAGAGGGAAGATGGGTGCAGATAGAGCCAAGAGGGGTACAGAAAGAAGCAAGAGAGGTGCAGAAAGAGGTAAGAGGGGTGCAGAAGGTAGAAAAAGAGGTAAAAAAAGAGACAAGAGAAGTGCAGAAACAAGCCATAGTGGTGCAAAAAGAGGCAATAGGGATACAAAAAGAGGCAAGAGCAGTACAGAAGGAACTAATTGAGATGCAGAACGAGGTAAGAGGGGTGCAGAAAGAGGCAATAGGGGTGGAGAAAGAAACAATAGAGGTGCAGAAACAGGCAATAGGGGTACGGAAAGAGGCAGGAGAAGACCAGAAAGAAGCAGCAGAGGTGCAGAAGACAGAACTGCAGAAAGAGGCAAGAATGTTACAGAAACAGGCAAGAGAGGTACAGAAAAAGGCAAGAGGGGTACAGAAAGAGGCAAGAGAGGTGCAGAAGGGGCAGGAGAGGTGCAGAAAGAGGGAAGAGGGGTTCAGAGAGAGGGAAGATGGGTGCAGAAAGAGCCAAGAGGGGTACAGAAAGAAGCAAGAGAGGTGCAGAAAGAGGTAACCGGGGTGCAGCAAGAGAAGTGCAGAAAGAAGCAAAAGAGGTGCAGAAAGAGGCAAAAAGGGTGCAGCATGAGAAGTACAGAAAGAAGCAAAAGAGGTGCAGAAAGAGGCAAGAGGGGTGCTGAAAGAAGCAAGAGGTACAGAAAGAGGTAAGAGAGTTGCAGAAAGAAGTAAGAGCAGTGCAGAAGGAACCAACAGAGATACAGAAGGAGGTAAGAGCGGTGTGGAAATTTGCATGAGAGGTACAGAAAGTAGCAGGAGCAGTGCAGAAAGAACCAACAGAGGTGCAGGGTGCAGAAACAGGCAAGAGGGGTGCAGAAAAAGGGAACAGGGCGCAGAAAGAGACAAGAGAGGTGTAGAAAGAGGGATGATTGGTACAGAAAGAAGCAAAAGGGATGCAGAAAGAAGCAAGAGAGGTGCAGAAAGAAGCAAGAGAGGTGCAGAAAGAAGCAACAGATGGGCAGAAAGAAGCAGGAGGTGTGTAGAGAAAGGCAGGAGAAGTGCAGAAAGAAGCAACAAATGTGGAGAAGTAGGCAAGAGAAGTGCAGAAAGAGGCAAGAGAGTTGTAGAAAGAGGTAAGATTAACAGAAAGAAGCAGCACAGTGCAGAAAGAACCAACAGTGGTGCAGAAAGAGGCAAGAAGGGCACAGAAAGAGGCAAGAGGGGTACAGATATTTGCAAGAGAGGTGGAGAAAGAAACAACAGAGGTGCAGAAACAGACAGGAGGGGCGCAGAAAGAAGCAGCAGATATGTAGAAGGAGACAGAACTGCAGAAAGAGGCAAAAAAGTTGCGGAAACAGGCAATATAGGTAAAAAAAGGCAAGAGAGGTGCAGAAAGAGGGATGCAGAGAGAGGGAAGAGGGCTGCAGAAAGAGACAAGAGAACTACAGAAAGATGCAAGAAAGTTGCAGAAAAAGGGAACAGTGGTGCAGAAAGAGGCAAGAGGGGTGCAGAAAGAAGCAAGAGGTGCAGAAGGAGACAAGAGAAGTGCAGAAAGAAGCAGAAGAGGTGCAAAAAGATGCAGGAGGGGTGCAGAAAGAGGCAAGAGCAGTGCAGAAGGAACCAACAGAGGTGCAGAAAGAGGTAAGAGGGGTGCAGAAAGAGGCAGGGGGAGTGCAGAAAAAAGCAAGAGAGATGCAAAAAGAAGCTGGAGAAGTGCAGAAAGAAGCAACGGAGGAGCAGAAAGAGGCAACAAGTGCAGCAAGAGAAGTGCAGAAAGAAGCAAAAGAGGTACAGAAAGAGGCAAGAGGGGAACAGAAAGAAGCAAGAGAGGTGCAGGAAGAGGCAAGAGAAGTACAGAAAGAGACAGGAGAGTTGCAGAAAGAAGCAAGTGCAGTGCAGAAAGAACCAACGGAGGTGCAGAAGGAGGTAAGAGGGGTGCAGAAATGTGCATGAGAGGTGCAGAAAGTAGCAGGAGCAGTGCAGAAAGAACCAACAGAGGTGCTGAAACAGACAAGAGGGGTGTAGAAAGAGGCAGGTAAAGTGCACAAAGAAGCAAGAGCAGTGCAGAAAAAATCTACAGAGGTGCAGAAAGAAGCAAGAGAAGTGCAGAAAGAAGCAACAGGTGCAGAAAGAGGCAAGAGTTGCAGAAAGGAATGAAGGGTACAGAAATAAGCAAAGAAGGTACAAAAAGAGGCATGAGGGGTGCAGAAAGAGACAAGAGTAGTGCAGAAAGAACCAACAGATGTGCTGAAGAAGGTAAAAGGGGTACAGAAAGAGGCAAGAGGGGTGCAGAAGGTAGCAAAAGAGGTACAAATAGAGACAAGAGAAGTGCTGAAACAAGCAGTAGAGGAGAAAAAGAGGCAAGAGGGGTACAAAAAGAGGCAAGACCAGTACAGAAGGAACTAATAGAGATACAGAAGGAGGTAAGTGGTGTGCAAAAAGAGACAAGAGCAGTACTGATAGAACCAACAGATGTGCACATGGAGGTAAGAAGGGTACTGAAAGAGGCAAGAGGGGTGCAGAAGGAAGCAAGAGAGGTGCAGAAAGATACAAGAGAAGTGCAGAAACAAGGAACAGAGGCGCAAAAAGAGGCACGAGGAGTGCAGAAAGAGGCAAGAGCAGTGCAGAAGGAACCAATAGGTGCAGAAGGAGGTAAGAGGGGTGCAGAAAGAGGCAAGGGGAAAGAACAACAGAGGTGCACAAACAGACCAGAGGGGTGCAGAAAGAGACAAGAGCAGTGCGGAAAGAACCAACAGATGGAGGAAAGAGGTATACTGAAAGAGGTAAGAGGGGTACAGAAGGAAGCAAGAGAGGTGCAGAAAGAAACAAGAGAAGTGAAGAAACAAGAAATGGAGGCGCAAAAGAGGCACGAGGAATGTAGAAAGAGGCAAGAGCAGTGCAGAAGGAACCAACAGAGGTGCAGAAAGAGGTAAGAGGGGTGCAGAAAGAGGCAGGGGGAGTGCAGAAAAAAGCAAGAGAGATGCAAAAAGAAGCTGGAGAAGTGCAGAAAGAAGCAACGGAGGTGCAGAAAGAGGCAACAAGTGCAGCAAGAGAAGTGCAGAAAGAAGCAAAAGAGGTACAGAAAGAGGCAAGAGGGGAACAGAAAGAAGCAAGAGAGGTGCAGGAAGAGGCAAGAGAAGTACAGAAAGAGACAGGAGAGTTGCAGAAAGAAGCAAGTGCAGTGCAGAAAGAACCAACGGAGGTGCAGAAGGAGGTAAGAGGGGTGCAGAAATGTGCATGAGAGGTGCAGAAAGGAGCAGGAGCAGTGCAGAAAGAACCAACAGAGGTGCTGAAACAGACAAGAGGGGTGTAGAAAGAGGCAGGTGAAGTGCAGAAAGAAGCAAGAGCAGTGCAGAAATAAACAACAGTGGTGCAGAAAGAAGCAAGAGAAGAGCAGAAAGAACCAACAGACATGCAGAAGGAGGTAAGAGGAGTGCAGAAATGTGCATGAGAGGTGCAGAAAGTAGCAGGAGCAGTGCAGAAAGAACCAACAGAGGTGCTGAAACAGACAAGAGGGGTGTAGAAAGAGGCAGGTGAAGTGCAGAAAGAAGCAAGAGCAGTGCAGAAAAAACAACAGTGGTGCAGAAAGAAGCAAGAGAAGAGCAGAAAGAAGCAACAGGTGCAGAAAGAGGCAAGAGTTGCAGAAAGGAAAGAAGGGTACAGAAATAAGCAAAGAAGGCACAAAAAGAGGCACGAGTGGTGCAGAAAGAGACAAGAGCAGTGCAGAAAGAACCAACAGATGTGCTGAAGAAGGTAAGAGGGGTAAAGAAAGAGGCAAGAGGGGTGCAGAAGGTAGCAAAAAAGGTACAAAAAGAGAAAAGAGAAGTGCAGAAACAAGCCATAGTAGCGCAAAAAGAGGCAAAAGGGATACAAAAAGAGGCAAGAGCAGTACAGAAGGAACCAACTGAGATGCAGAAGGAGGTAAGAGGGGTGCAGAAAGAGGCAAGAGGGGTAGAGAAAAAACAATAGAGGTGCAGAAACAGACAAGAGGGGTACTAAAAGAGGCAGGAGAAGACCAGAAAGAAGCAGACAAGAGGGGTGCAGACAGAGGCAAGAGAAGTTCAGAAAGAAGCTGCAGAGATGCAAAAGGAGACAGAACTGCAGAAAGAGGCAAGGATGTTGCAGAAACAGGCAAGAGAGGTGCAGAAAAAGGCAAGAAGGGTACAGAAAGAGGCAAGAGGGGTGTGAAAGAAGAAAGAGACGTGCAAAAAGAAGCAGGAGAAGTGCAGAAAGAAGCAACAGAGGTGTAGAAAGAGGCAACAGGTGCAGCAAGAGAAGTGCAGAAAGAAGCAACACAGGTGCAGAGGGAGGCAAAAGGGTTGCAGAAAGAGGCAAGAGAAGTACAGAAAGAGACAAGAGAGTTGCCGAAAGAACCAACAGAGGTGCAGAAACAGACAAGAGGGGTGTAGAAAGAGGCAAGTGAAGTGCAGAAAGAACCAAGAGCAGTGCAGAAAAAGCAACAGAGGTGCAGAAAAAACCAACAGAGGTGCAGAAAGAAGCACAAAAGGTGCAAAAAGAAGCAACAGAGGTGCAGAAAGAGGAATAAATGGTGCAGAAATAAGCAAAGAAGGCACAAAAAGAGGCAAGGGGGTGCAGAAAGAGACAAGAGCAGTGCAGAAAGAACCAACAGATGTGCAAAAGAAGGTAAGAGGGGTACAGAAAGAGGCAAGAGGGGTACAGAAGGAAGTAAAAGAGGTGCAAAAAGAGACAGGAGAAGTGCAGAAATAAGCTATGGAGCTGCAAAAAGAGCCAAGGGGGGTGCAAAAAGAGGCGAGAGCAGTACAGAAGGAACCAAAAGAGATGCAGAAGGAGGTAAGAGGGGTGCAGAAAGAGGCAAGAGGGGTGGAGAAAGAAACAACAGAGGTGCAGAGACAGACAAGAGGGGTACAGAATGAGGCACGAGAAGTGCAGAAAGAAGTAGCAGAGGTGCAGGAGACTGAACTGCAGATAGAAGCAAGAAAGTTATAGAAACAAACAAGAGGTACAGAAAAGGGTAAAAGGGGTACAGAAAGAGGCAAAAGAGGTGCAAAATGAACCAACAGAGGTACAGAAGTAGATAAGAGGCGTGTGGCAATTTTCATTAGCAGGAGCAGTGCAGAAAGAACCAACAAAGGTGCAGAAATAAGCAAGAGGTGCAGCAAGAGAAGTGCAGAAAGAAGCAACAGAGGTGCAGAAAGAGGCAAGAGAAGTACAGAAAGAGACAAGAGAGTTGCAGAAAGAAGCAAGAGCAGTGCAGAAGGAACCAACAGAGGTGCAGAAGGATGTAAGATGGGTGCATAAATTTGCATGAGAGGTGCAGAAAGAACCAACAGAGGTGCAGAAACAGACAAGAGGGGTGTAGAAAGAGGCAAGTGAAGTGCAGAAAGAACCAAGAGCAGGGCAGAAAAACCAACAGAGGTGCAGACAGAAGCAAGAGGGGTGCAGAAAGAAGCAAGAGAGGTGCAGAAAGGGGCAAGAGGGTGCAGAAAGAAGCAAGAGTTGGAGGAAGAGGAACAAAGGGTATAGAAATAAGCAAAGAAGGCACCAAAAGAGGCACAAGGAGTGCAGAAAAAGATAACAGCAGTGTAAAAAGAACCCACAGATGTGCAGAAGGAGGTAAGAGTGGTACAGAAAGAGGCAAGAGGGGTGAAGAAGGAAGCAAAAGGTGCAAAAAGAGACATGAGAAGTGCAGAAAAAAGCAATGGAGGCGCAAAAAGAGGCAAAAGAGGCAAGAGCAGTGCAGAAGGAACCAATAGAGATGCATAAGGAGGTAAGAGAGGTAAGAGAGGTGCAGATAGAGGCAAGAGGGTTGGAGAAAGAAACAACAGAGGTGCAGAAACAGACTAGAGGGGTACAGAAAGAGGCACAAGAAGTAGAGAAAGAAGCTGCAGAGGTGCAGGAGACAGAACTACAGAAAGAGGCAAGAAAGTTTCATAAACAGGCAAGAGAGGTACAGAAAAAGGCAAGAGGGGTACAAAAAGAGGCAAGAGAGGCACAGAAGAGGCAGGAGAGGTGCAGAAAGAGGGAAGAGGGGTTCAGAGAGAAGGAAGAGGGGTGCAGAAAGAGGCAAGAGGGGTACAGAAAGAAGCAAGAGAGGTACAGGAAGAAGCAGAAGTGCACAAAGAAGCAACAGAGGTATAGAAGGAGGTAAGAGGGATGTGGAAATTTGCATGGGAGGTGTAGAAAGTAGCAGGAGCACTGCAGAATGAACCAAAAGAGGTGCAAAAACAGACAAGAGAGGTGTAGAAAGAGGAAAGTGGAGTTCAGAAAGAAGCAACAGAGGTGCAGAAACAGACAAGAGAACCACAGAAAGATACAAGAAAGTTGCAGAAAAAGGGAACAGGGGTGCAGAAAGAGGCAAGAAGGGTGCAGAAAGAAGCAAGAGGTGCAGAAGGAGGCAAGAAAAATGCAAAAAGAAGCAACAGAGGTGCAAAAAGACACAAGAGGGGTGCAGAAAGAGGCAAGAGCAGTGCAGAAGGAACCTAAAGAGGGGCAGAAGGAGGTAAGAGGAGTGCAGAAAGAGGCAAGAGGGATGAGGATATTTGCAAGAGAGGTGGAGAAAGAAACAACAGACGTGCAGAAACAGACAGGAGGGTTGCAGAAAGAAGCAGCAAAGGTGCAGAAGGAGACAGAACTGCAAAAAGAGGCAAGAAAATTACGAAAACAGGCAAGAGAGGTGCAGAAAAAGGCAAGAGGGTACAGAAAGACGAACGAGAGATACGTAAAGAAGCAAGAGAGGTGCAGGAAGAAGGATGCAGAGAGAGGGAAGAGGGCTGCAAAAAGAGGCAAGAGGGGTACAGAAAGAAGCAAGAAAGGTGCAGAAAG
Organism: Lissotriton helveticus; assembly: GCF_964261635.1. NCBI lineage: Eukaryota > Metazoa > Chordata > Amphibia > Caudata > Salamandridae > Lissotriton > Lissotriton helveticus. Next base: position 378,952,068 of record NC_136061.1, on the reverse strand, counting down.
AAGCAGATGAAGAAGTGCAGAAAGAAGCAACAGAGGTGCAGAAACAGGCAACAGAGGTGCAGCAACATAAGTGCAGAAAGAAGCAAAGGAGGTGCAGAAAGAGGCAGGAGGGATACAGAAAGAGGCAAGGGGGGTACAAAAAGAGGCAAGAGGTACATAAAGACGAAGTAAAGAAAGAGGCAAGAGAGATGCAGAAAGAGGCAAGAGAGATGCAGAAAGAACCAACATTTGTACAGAAGGAGGTAAGAGGGGTGTGGAAATTTGTATGAGAGGTGCAGAAAGTAGCAGGAGTAGTGCAGAAGGAGACAGAACTGCTGAAAGAGGCAAGAAAGTTGTGGAAACAGGCAAGAGAGGTGCAGAAAAAGGCAAGAGGGTACAGAAAGAGGCAAGAGAGGTACATAAAGAGGTAAGAGAGGTGCAGAAACTGGGAATAAGGATGAAGAGAGAGGGAAGAGGGCTGCAAACAGAGGCAAGAGGGGTGCAGAAAGAAGCCAGAAAGGTGCAGAAAGAAGCAGGAGAAGTGCAGAAAGAAGCAAGAGAGGTGCAGAAAGAGGCAACAGGGGTGCAGCAAGAGAAGTGAGGAAAGCAGCAAAAGAGGTGCAGAAAGAGGCAAGACGGGGTGCAGAAAGAAGCAAGAGGTACAGAAAGACAGAAAGAGGCAAGAGAGTTGCAGAAAGAACCAACAGATGTACAGACGGAGGTAAGAGGTGTGCAGAAAGAGGCAAGAGAAGTGCAGAAAGAAGCAGCAGAGGTGCAGAAGAAGACAGAACTGCAGAAAGAGGCAAGAGCGTTGCAGAAACAGGCAAGAGAGGTGCAGAAAAAGGCAAGAGGGGTACATAAAGAGGCAAGAGGGGTGCAGAAAGAAGCGAGAGGTACAAAAAGAAGCAGGAGAAGTGCAGAAAGAAGCAACAGAGGTTCAGAAAGAGGCAACAGTTGCAGCAAGAGAAGTGCAGAAAAAAGCAAAAGAGGTGCAGAAAGAGGCAAGAGGGGGTGCAGAAAGAAGCAAGAGAGGTGCATAAAGAGGCAAGGGAAGAACAGAAAGAGACAAGAAAGTTACAGAAGAAGCAAGAGCAGTGCAGAAAGAACCAACAGACATGCAGAAACAGACAAGAGGGGTGTAGAAATAGGCAAGTGAAGTGCAGAAAGAAGCAAGAGCAGTGCAGAAAAAACAACAGAGGTGCAGAAAAGCAAAAGAAGTGCAGAAAGAAGCAATAGAGGTGCAGAAAGTGGTAAGAGGGGTGCAGAAAGAAGCAATAGTTGCAGAAAGATGAATGAAGGGTGCAGAAATAAGCAAAGAAGGCACAAAAAGAGGCAGAGGGGTGCAGAAAAATACAAGAGCAGTACATAAATAACCAACAACTGTGCAGAACGAAGGAGGGTACAGAAAGAGGCAAGAGGGGTGCAGAAGGAAACAAAATAGGTGCAAAAAGAGACAAGAGAGGTGCAGAAACAAGCAATGGAGGCCAATAAAGAGGCAAGAGGGGTCCAAAAAGAGGTGAGAGCAGTGCAGAAGGAACCAATAGAGATGCAGAAGGAGGTAAGAGGGGTGCAAAAAGAGGCAACAGGGGTGGAGAAATAAAGAATAGAGGTGCAGAAAAAGACAAGATGGGTAGAGAAAGAGGCACAAGAAGTGCAGAAAGAAGCAGCAGAGGTGCAGGAGACAGAATTGCTGAAAGGCAAGAAAGTTATAGAAACAGGCAAGAGGGGTATAGAAAAAGGCAGAGAGGTACAGAAAGAGGCAAGAAAGGTACAGAGAGAGGCAACAGGGGTTCAGAGAGACGGAAGATGGATGCAGAAAGAGGCAAGAAGGGTACAGAAAGAAGGAAGAGAGGTGCAGAAAGAAGCAGAAGTACAGAAAGAAGCAATAGAGGTTCAGAAAGATGCAACAGGGGTGCAGCAAGAGAAGTGCAGAAAGAAGCAAAAGAGGTGCAGAATGAGGCAAGAGGGGTGCAGAAAGAAGCAAGAGGTACAGAAAGACGCAAGAGAGGTGCAGAAAGAGGCAAGAGAAGTAAAGAAAGAGGCAATCGAGTTGCAGAAAGAAGCAAGAGCAGTGCAGAAAGAACCAACAGAGGTGCAGAAAGAGGTAAGAGAGGTGCAGAAATGTGCATGAGAGGTGCAGAAAGTAGCATGAGCAGCACAGAATGAACCAACAGAGGTGCAGAAACAGACAAGAGGGGCGTAGAAAGAGGCAAGTTAAGTTCAGAAAGAAGCAACAGGGGTACAGAAAGAGAAAAGAAAACTACAGAAAGAGGCAAGAAAGTTGTAGAAAAAGGGAACAGGGGTGCAGAAAGAGGCAAGAGGGGTGAAGAAAGAGGCAAGAGCAGTGCAGAAGGAACCAATAGAGGGGCAGAAGGATGTAAGAGGGGTGTAGAAAAAGGCGAGTAGGGGGCAGATATTTGCAAGAGATGTGGAGAAAGAAACAATAGAGGTGCAGAAACCGACAGGAGGGGTGCAGAAAGAAGCAGCAGAGGTGCAGAAGGAGGCAGAAGTGCAGAAAGAGGCAAGAAAGTTGAGGAAACAGGCAAGAGAGGTTCAGAAAAAGGCAAGATGGTACAGAAAGAGGCAAGAGAGGTACGTAAAGAGGCAAGAGAGGGGCAGAAAGAGGGATGCAGAGAGAGGGAAGAGGGCTGCAAAAAGAGGCAAGAGGGGTGCAGAAAGAAGCAATAAAGGTGCAGAAAGAAGCAACAGAGGTGCAGAAACAGGCAACAGGGGTGCAGAAACAGAAGTGCAGAAAGAAGCAAAAGAGGTACAGAAAGAGGCAAGAGGGGTACAGAAAGAAGCAAGAGGTACAGAAAGACGAAGTACAGAAAGAGTCAAGAGAGTTGCAGAAAAAACCAACAGAGGTACAGAAGGAGGTAAGAGGGGTGTGGAAATTTGTATGAGAGGTGCAAAAAGTAGCAGGAGCAGTGCAGAAGGAGACAGAACTGCTGAAAGAGGCAAGAAAGTTGCGGAAACAGGCAAGAGAGGTGCAGAAAAAGGCAAGAGGGTACAGAAAGAGGCAAGAAACCATAAAGAGGCAAGCGAGGTGCAGAAAGTGGGAAGAGGGATGAAGAGAGAGGGAAAAGGGCTGCAAACAGAGGCAAGAACGGTGCAGAAAGAAGCAAGAAAGGTGCAGAAAGAAGCAGGAGAAGTACAGAACGAAGCAACATAGGTGCAGAAAGAGGCAACAGGGGTGCAGCAAAAGAAGTGCAGAAAGAAGCAAAAGAGGTGCAGAAAGAAGCAAGAGGGGTGCAGAAAGAAGCAAGAGGTACAGAAAGACAGAAAGAGGCAAGCTAGTTGCAGAAAGAACCAACAGAGGTACAGAAGGAGGTAAGAGGTGTGCAGAAAGAGGCAAGAGAAGTGCAGAAAGAAGCAGCAGAGGTGCGGAAGAAGACAGAACTTCAGAAAGAGGCAAGACCATGGCAGAAACAGGCAAAAGAGGTGCAGAAAAAGGCAAGAGGGGTACAGAAAGAGGCAAGAGGGGTGCAGAAAGAAGCAAGAGAGGTGCAAAAAGAGGAAACAGGTGCAGCAAGAGAAGTGCAGAAAAGCAAAAGAGGTGAAGAAAGAGGCAAGAGGGGTGCAGAAAGAAGCAAGAGAGATGCATAAAGAGGCGCGATAATTACAGGAAGAGACAACAAAGTTACAGAAAGAAGCTAGAGCAGAGCAGAAAGAACCAACGGATATGCAGAAGGAGGTCAGAGGGGTACAGAAATTTGCTTGAGAGGTGCAGAAAGTAGCAGGAGCAGTGCAGAAAGAACGAACAGAGTTGCAGAAACAGACAAGAGGGGTGTAGAAAGAGGCAAGTGACGTGCAGAAAGAAGAAAAAGCAGTGCAGAAAAAACCAACAGAGGTGCAGACAGAAGCAAAAGAAGTGCAGAAAGAAGCAACAGAGGTGCAGAATGAGGCAAGAGGGGTGCAGAAAGAGGATCCAAGTGTGCAGAAATAAGCAAAGAAGGAACAAAAAGAGGCAGAGGGCTGCAGAAAGAGACAAAAGCAGTACAGAAATAAGCAACAGCTGTACAGAAGGAAGAAGGGTACAGAAAGAGGCAAGAGGGGTGCAGAAGGAAGCAAAAGAGGTGCAAAACTAGACAAGAGAGATGCAGAAACAAGAAATGGAGGCCTAAAAAGAGGCAAGAGGGGTACAAAAAGAGGCAAGAGCAGTGCAGAAGGAACCGATAGAGATGCAGAAGGAGGTAAGAGGGGTGCAGAAAGAGGCAAGAGGGGTGGAGAAATAAAGAACAGAGGTGCAGAAACAGACAAGATGGGTACAGAAAGAGGCACAAGAAGTGCAGAAAGAAGCAGCAGAGGTGCAGGAGACAGAACTGTAGAAAGGCAAGAAAGTTATAGAAACGGGCAAGAGGGGTACAGGAAAGGGCAAGAGGGGTACAGAAAGAGGCAAGAGGTACAGAAAGAGACAGGAGGGGTTCAGAGAGAGGAAAGATGGATGCAGAAGGATGCAAGAGAGGTACAGAAAGAAGCAAGAGAGGTGCAGAAAGAAGCAGAAATACAGAAAGAAGCAACAGAGGTTCAGAAAGATGCAACAGGGGCGCAACAAGAGAAGTGCAGAAAGAAGCAAAAGAGGTGCAAAAAGAGGCAAGAGGGGTGCAGAAAGAGGCAAGAGCAGTGCAGATGTAACCAATAGAGGGGCAGAAGGATGTAAGAGGGGTGCAGAAAAGGCAAATAGGGGGAATATATTTGCAAGAGATGTGGAGAAAGAAACAACAGAGGTGCAGAAACAGACAGGAGGGGTGCAGAAAGAAGCAGCAGAGGTGCAGAAGGAGGCGGAATTGCAGAAAGAGGTGAGAAAGTTGTGGAAAAAGGCAAGAGAGGTGCAGAAAAAGGCAAGATGGTACAGAAAGAGGCAAAAGAGGAACTTAAAGAGGCAAGAGAGGAGCAGAAAGAGGGATGCAGAGAGAGGGAGGAGGGCTGTAAAAAGAGTCAAGAGGGGTGCAGAAAGAAGAAAGAAAGATGCAGAAAGAAGCAGGAGAAGGGCAGAAAGAAACAACAGAGGTGCAGAAAGAGGCAACAGGAGTGCAGCAAGAGAAGTGCAGAAAGAAGCAAAAGAGGTGCAGAAAGAGGCAAGAGGGGTACAGAAAGAAGCAAGAGGTACAGAAAGACGACGTACAGAAAGAGGCAAGAGAGTTGGAGAAAGAACCAACAGAGGTACAGATGCAGGGAAGAGAGGTGTGGACATTTGCATGAGAGGTGCAGAAAGTAGCAGGAGCAGTGCCGAAAGAGCCAACAAAGGTGCAGAAACAGACAAGGGTGCAGAAAGAGGCAACAGAGGTGCAAAAAGAAGAAGCAGAGGGACAGAAAGAGACAGAACTGCTGAAAGAGGCATGAACGTTGCAGAAACAGGCAAGAGAGGTACAGAAAAAGGCAAGCGGGGTAGAGAAAGCGGCAAGAGGGGTGCGGAAAGAAGCAAGAGAGATGCAAAAAGAAGCAGGAAAAGTGCAGAAAGAAGCAACGGAGGTGCAGAAAGAGGCAACAGGTGCAGCAAGAGAAGTGCAGAAACAAGCAAAAGAGGTACAGAAAGAGGAAAGAGAAGTGCAGAAAGAAGCAAGAGAGGTGCAAAAAGAGGTAAGAGAAGTACAGAAAGAGACAGGAGAGTTGCAGAAAGAAGCAAGAGCAGTGCAGAAAGAACCAACGGAGGTGCAGAAGGAGGTAAGAGGGGTGCAGAAATTTGTATGAGAGGTGCAGAAAGTAGTAGGAGCAGTGCAGAAAGAACCAACAGAGGTGCTGAAACAGACAAGAGGGGTGTAGAAAGAGGCAAGTAAAGTGCAGAAAGAAGCCAGAGCAGCGCAGAAAAAACCAACAGAGGTGCAGAAAGAAGCAATAGAAGTGCAGAAAGAAGCAACAGGTGCAGAAAAAGGCAAGAGTTGCGAAAAGGAATGAAGGGTGCAAAAATAAACAAAGAATGCACAAAAGAGGCACAAGGGATGCAGAAAGAAGCAATAACGGTGCAGAAAAAAGCAACAGAGGTGCAGAAACAGGCAAGAGGGGTGCAGCAACAGAAGTGCAGAAAGAAGCAAAAGAGGTGCAGAAAGAGGCAAGAGGGGTACAGAAAGAAGCAAGAGGTACAGAAAGACGAAGTACAGAAAGAGGCAAGAGGCAAGAGAGTTGCAGAAAGAACCAACAGAGGTACAGAAGGAGGTAAGAGGTGTGTGGAAATTTGCATGAGAGATGCAGAAAGTAGCAGTAGCAGAACCAACAAAGGTGCAGAAACAGACAAGAAGGGTGCAGAAAGAGTCAACAGAAGTGCAGAAAGAAGAAACAGAGGTGCAGGAGGAGACAGAACTGCAGAAAGAGGCAAGAATGTTGCAGAAACAGGCAAGAGAGTTACAGAAAAAGGCAAGAGGGGTACAGAAAGCAGCAAGAGGGGTGCGGAAAGAAGCAAGAGAGGTGCAAAAAGAAGCAGGAAAGGTGCAGAAAGAAGCAACGGAGGTGCAGAAATAGGCAACAGGTGCAGCAAGAGAAGTGCAGAAAGAAGCAAAAGAGGTACAGAAAGAGGCAAGAGGGGTGCAGAAAAAAACAAGAGAGGTGCAGAAAGAGGCAAGAGAAGTACAGAAAGAGACAGGAGAGTTGCAGAAAGAAGCAAGAGCAGTGCAGAAAGAACCAACGGAGGTGCAGAAGAAGGTAAGAGGGGTGCAGAAATTTGCATGAGAGTTGCAGAAAAAAGCAGGAGCAGTGCAGAAAGAACCAACAGAGGTGCTGAAACTGACAAGAGGGGTGTAGAAAGAGGCAGGTGAAGTGCAGAAAGAAGCAAGAGCAGTGCAGAAAAAATCAACAGAGGTGCAGAAAGAAGCAAGAGAAGTGCAGAAAGAAGCAACAGGTGCAGAAAGAGGCAAGAGTTGCAGAAAGGAATGAAGGGTACAGAAATAAGCAATGAAGGTACAAAAAGAGGCATGAGGGGTGCAGAAAGAGACAAGAGTAGTGCAGAAAGAACCAACAGATGTGCTGAAGAACCAACAGGGGTACAGAAGGAGGTAAGAGGGGTGTGGAAATTTGCATGAGAGATGCAGAAAGTAGCAGTAGCAGAACCAACAAAGGTGCAGAAACAGACAAGAAGGGTGCAGAAAGAGTCAACAGAAGTGCAGAAAGAAGAAGCAGAGGTGCAGGAGGAGACAGAACTGCTGAAAGAGGCAAGAATGTTGCAGAAACAGGCAAGAGAGTTATAGAAAAAGGTAAGAGGGGTACAGAAAGCGGCAAGAGGGGTGCGGAAAGAAGCAAGAGAGGTGCAAAAAGAAGCAGGAAAAGTGCAGAAAGAAGCAACGGAGGTGCAGAAAGAGGCAACAGGTGCAGCAAGAGAAGTGCAGAAAGAAGCAAAAGAGGTACAGAAAGAGGCAAGAGGGGTGCAGAAAAAAGCAAGAGAGGTGCAGAAAGAGGCAAGAGAAGTACAGAAAGAGACAGGAGAGTTGCAGAAAGAAGCAAGAGCAGTGCAGAAAGAACCAACGGAGGTGCAGAAGAAGGTAAGAGGGGTGCAGAAATTTGCATGAGAGTTGCAGAAAGTAGCAGGAGCAGTGCAGAAAGAACCAACAGAGGTGCTGAAACAGACAGGAGGGGTGTAGAAAGAGGCAGGTAAAGTGCACAAAGAAGCAAGAGCAGTGCAGAAAAAATCTACAGAGGTGCAGAAAGAAGCAAGAGAAGTGCAGAAAGAAGCAACAGGTACAGAAAGAGGCAAGAGTTGCAGAAAGGAATGAAGGGTACAGAAATAAGCAATGAAGGTACAAAAAGAGGCATGAGGGGTGCAGAAAGAGACAAGAGTAGTGCAGAAAGAACCAACAGATGTGCTGAAGAAGGTAAGAGGGGTACAGAAAGATGCAAGAGGGGTGCAGAAGGTAGCAAAAGAGGTGCACATAGAGACAAGAGAAGTGCTGAAACAAGCAGTAGAGGAGAAAAAGAGGCAAGAGGGGTACAAAAAGAGGCAAGACCAGTACAGAAGGAACTAATAGAGATACAGAAGGAGGTAAGAGGGGTGCAGAAAGAGGCAAGGGGGTGGAGAAAGAAACAACAGAGGTGCAGAAACAGACAAGAGGGGTACATAAAGAGGCAGGAGAAGACCAGAAAGAAACAGCAGAGATGCAGGTGACAGAACTGCAGAGAGGCAAGAATATTACAGAAACATGCACAAGAGGTACAAAAAAAGTCAAGAGGGGTAAAGAAAGAGGCAAGAGATGTGCAGAAAGAGGCAAGAGAGGTGAAGAAAGAGGTAATAGGGGTTCAGAGAGAGGGAAGATGGGTGCAGAAAGAGGCAAGGGGGGTACAGAAAGAAGCAAGAGAGGTGCAGAAAGAGATAACTGGGGTGTAGCAAGAGAGGTGCAGAAAGAAGCAAAAGAGGTGCAGAAAGAAGCAAGAGGTACAGAAAGACAAAGTACAGAAAGAGGCAGGAGAGTTGCATTAAGAAGCAAGAACAGTGCAGAAAGAACCAACGGAGGTACAGAAACAGAAAAGAGAAGTGCAGAAAGAGGCAAGAGAAGTGCAGAAAGAACCAACAGAAGTGCAGTATGAGACAAGAGATCTGCATAACAAGGCAAGAAAGTTGCAGAAACAGGCAAGAGGGGTGCAGAAAAAGGGAACAGTGACGCAGAAAGAGGCATTAGAGGTGTAGAAAGAGGGAGGATTGGTTCAGAAAGAAGCAAAAGGGATGCAGAAAGAAGCAAGTGAGGTGCGGAAAGTAGCAACAGAGGTGCAGAAAGAAGCTACAGATGTGCAGAAAGAAGCAGGAGCTGCGTAGAGAAAGGCAAGACAAGTGCAGAAAGAAGCAACAGAGGTGGAGAAGGAGGCAAGAGAAGTGTAGAAAGAGGCAAGAGAGTTGAGGAAATAGGCAAGATTTATAGAAAGAAGCAAGCACAGTGCAGAAAGAAGGAAAAGGGATGCAGAAAGAATCAAGTGAGGTGCAGAAGGAAGCAACAGAGGTGCAGAAAGAAGCTACAGATGTGCAGAAAGAAGCTGTAGGTGTGTAGAGAAAGGCAAGATAAGTGCAGAAAGAAGCAACAGAGATGGAGAAGGTGGCAAGAGAAGTGCAGAAAGAGGCAAGATTTGCAGAAAGAAGCAAGCACAGTGTATAAAGAACCAGCAGAGGTACAGAAGGAGGCAAAAGGGGTACAGAAAGAGGCAAGAGGGGTGCAGATATTTGCAAGAGAGGTTGAGAAAGAAACGACAGAGGTGCAGAAACAGACAGGAGGGGTGCAGAAAGAAGCAGCAGGGTTGTAGAAGGAGACAGAACTGCAGAAAGAGGCAAGAAAGTTGTGGAAACAGGCAATATAGGTACACAAAAAGGCAAGAGGATGCAGAAAGAGGCAAAAGAGGTACGTAAAGAAGCAAGAGAGGTGCAGAAAGAGGTAAGAGGTATGCAGAGAGAGGACTGCAAAAAGAGGCAAAAGGGGTACAGAAAGAAGCAAGAAAGGTTCAGAAAGAAGCAGAAGTGCAGAAAGAAGCAACATAGGTGTAGAAAGAGGCAACAGGGGTGCAGCAATAGAAGTGCAGAAAGAAGCAAAAGAGGTGCAGCAAGAGGGGTGCAGAAAGAAGCTAGAGATACCAAAAGAGGTAAGAGAGTTGCAGAAAGAAGCAAGAGCAGTGCAGAAGGAACCAACAGAGGTACAGAAGGAGGTAAGAGGGGTGTAAAAATTTTCATGAGAGGTACAGAAAGTAGCAGGAGCAGTGCAGAAAGCACCAGCAAAGGTGCCTAAACCGACAAGAGGGGTGTAGAAAGAGGCAAGTAAAGTGTAGAAATAAGTAAAAGAGGTGGAGAAGGAAACATGAGAACTACAGAAAGAGGCAAGAAAATTGCAGAAAAAGGGAACAGGGGTGCGGTAAGAGGCAAGAGGGGTGCGGAAAGAAGCAGGAAAAGTGCAGAAAGAAGCAACAGAGGTGCAGAAAGAGGCAACAGGTGCAGCAAGAGAAGTGCAGAAAGAAGCAAAAGAGGTACAGAAAGAGGCAAGAGGGGAACAGAAAGAAGCAAGAGAGGTGCAGGAAGAGGCAAGAGAAGTACAGAAAGAGACAGGAGAGTTGCAGAAAGAAGCAAGTGCAGTGCAGAAAGAACCAACGGAGGTGCAGAAGGAGGTAAGAGGGGTGCAGAAATGTGCATGAGAGGTGCAGAAAGTAGCAGGAGCAGTGCAGAAAGAAGCAACAGGTGCAGAAAGAGGCAAGAGTTGCAGAAAGGAATGAAGGGTACAGAAATAAGCAAAGAAGGTACAAAAAGAGGCATGAGGGGTGCAGAAAGAGACAAGAGTAGTGCAGAAAGAACCAACAGATGTGCTGAAGAAGGTAAGAGGGGTACAGAAAGAGGCAAGAGGGGTGCAGAAGGTAGCAAAAGAGGTGCACATAGAGACAAGAGAAGTGCTGAAACAAGCAGTAGAGGAGAAAAAGAGGCAAGAGGGGTACAAAAAGAGGTAAGACCAGTACAGAAGGAACTAATAGAGATACAGAAGGAGGTAAGAGGGGTGCAGAAAGAGGCAAGGGGGTGGAGAAAGAAACAACAGAGGTGCAGAAACAGACAAGAGGGGTACATAAAGAGGCAGGAGAAGACCAGAAAGAAACAGCAGAGATGCAGGTGACAGAACTGCAGAGAGGCAAGAATATTACAGAAACATGCACAAGAGGTACAAAAAAAGTCAAGAGGGGTAAAGAAAGAGGCAAGAGATGTGCAGAAAGAGGCAAGAGAGGTGAAGAAAGAGGTAAAAGGGTTCAGTGAGAGGGAAGATGGGTGCAGAAAGAGGCAAGAGGGGTACAGAAAGAAGCAAGAGAGGTGCAGAAAGAGATAACTGGGGTGTAGCAAGAGAGGTGCAGAAAGAAGCAAAAGAGGTGCAGAAAGAAGCAAGAGGTACAGAAAGACAAAGTATAGAAAGAGGCAGGAGAGTTGCATTAAGAAGCAAGAACAGTGCAGAAAGAACCAACGGAGGTACAGAAACAGAAAAGAGAAGTGCAGAAAGAGGCAAGAGAAGTGCAGAAAGAACCAACAGAAGTGCAGTATGAGACAAGAGATCTGCATAACAAGGCAAGAAAGTTGCAGAAACAGGCAAGAGGGGTGCAGAAAAAGGGAACAGTGACGCAGAAAGAGGCATTAGAGGTGTAGAAAGAGGAAGGATTGGTTCAGAAAGAAGCAAAAGGGATGCAGAAAGAAGCAAGTGAGGTGCAGAAAGTAGCAACAGAGGTGCAGAAAGAAGCTACAGATGTGCAGAAAGAAGCAGGAGCTGCGTAGAGAAAGGCAAGACAAGTGCAGAAAGAAGCAACAGAGGTGGAGAAGGAGGCAAGAGAAGTGTAGAAAGAGGCAAGAGAGTTGAGGAAATAGGCAAGATTTATAGAAAGAAGCAAGCACAGTGCAGAAAGAAGGAAAAGGGATGCAGAAAGAATCAAGTGAGGTGCAGAAGGAAGCAACATAGGTGCAGAAAGAAGCTACAGATGTGCAGAAAGAAGCTGTAGGTGTGTAGAGAAAAGCAAGATAAGTGCAGAAAGAAGCAACAGAGATGGAGAAGGTGGCAAGAGAAGTGCAGAAAGAGGCAAGATTTGCAGAAAGAAGCAAGCACAGTGTATAAAGAACCAGCAGAGGTACAGAAGGAGGCAAAAGGGGTACAGAAAGAGGCAAGAGGGGTGCAGATATTTGCAAGAGAGGTTGAGAAAGAAACAACAGAGGTGCAGAAACAGACAGGAGGGGTGCAGAAAGAAGCAGCAGGGTTGTAGAAGGAGACAGAACTGCAGAAAGAGGCAAGAAAGTTGTGGAAACAGGCAATATAGGTACACAAAAAGGCAAGAGGATGCAGAAAGAGGCAAAAGAGGTACGTAAAGAAGCAAGAGAGGTGCAGAAAGAGGTAAGAGGTATGCAGAGAGAGGACTGCAAAAAGAGGCAAAAGGGGTACAGAAAGAAGCAAGAAAGGTGCAGAAAGAAGCAGAAGTGCAGAAAGAAGCAACATAGGTGTAGAAAGAGGCAACAGGGGTGCAGCAATAGAAGTGCAGAAAGAAGCAAAAGAGGTGCAGCAAGAGGGGTGCAGAAAGAAGCTAGAGATACCAAAAGAGGTAAGAGAGTTGCAGAAAGAAGCAAGAGCAGTGCAGAAGGAACCAACAGAGGTACAGAAGGAGGTAAGAGGGGTGTAGAAATTTTCATGAGAGGTACAGAAAGTAGCAGGAGCAGTGCAGAAAGCACCAGCAAAGGTGCCTAAACCGACAAGAGGGGTGTAGAAAGAGGCAAGTAAAGTGTAGAAATAAGTAAAAGAGGTGGAGAAGGAAACATGAGAACTACAGAAAGAGGCAAGAAAATTGCAGAAAAAGGGAACAGGGGTGCGGTAAGAGGCAAGAGGGGTGCGGAAAGAAGCAGGAAAAGTGCAGAAAGAAGCAACAGAGGTGCAGAAAGAGGCAACAGGTGCAGCAAGAGAAGTGCAGAAAGAAGCAAAAGAGGTACAGAGGGAGGCAAGAGCGGTGCAGAAAGAAGCAAGAGAGGCGCAGAAAGAGGAATGAAGGGTACAGAAATAAGCAAAGAAGGCACAACAAGAGGCAAGAGGGGTGCAGAAAGAGACAAGAGCAGTGCAGAGAGAACCAACAGATGTGTGGAAGGAGGTAGGAGGAGTACAGAAAAAGGCAAGCGGGGTACAGAAGGAAGCAAAAGAGGTGCAAAAAGAAACAAGAGAAGTGCAGAGTGTCATTCGATATTCACAGCCCTCAGGTGGTCCTCAGATATGCCATCCTGTTTTCAATTCTGCATCTCCCGGGCTGTGTGTGCACTGTACTCCGATTTACAGCCCAGCAGACCTGTTTCCTTTCAGGCGGTGCGATCCTTATCACGGCCGAGGCCGCATGTTTAAACATCTTCACCAAAAAGCCCCTGATCTTCAAGGACGCACTCCCAACAGGAGATCGTTCATACAGAGCTTTTATTGGCAAAACAGGATTAGCGTCACCAATCAATCACCAATCCCTGACGTGTTTCGGTGCTGCTGCACCTTAATCAAAAGGGCGGGGCCTGGCAATCCAGAAAAACACCACATTCTGCCATTAACCACAACTTGACATCCATTCTCCAGTGAATGGTATGCCGGGAAATGTAGTGTTCAGTCATCCCCATTGGTGGGGTCTGGGTGTTTGCAATGCAATTTAAAACTCCCAGTGTCATTCGATATTCACAGCCCTCCGGCGGGCCTCAGATCTGCCATCCTGTTTTCAATTCTGCATGTCCCGGGCTATGTGTGCACTGTACTCCGATTTACAGCCCAGCAGTCCTGTTTCCTTTCAGGCGGTGCGATCTTTATCACGGCCGAGGCCGCCGTGTTTAAACATCTTCACCAAAAAGCCCCATAGCTTCAAGGACGCACTCATTTATTATTCACTTTGTTTTCTACTTTAGGTGTCCGAGTGTCCACCCGGGATGCCCATATATTGTTTTTATGAGGAGAAGGGTACTTGGAGACCTATCCCCAAGCCTTTGTAGGCCCCTTTGTAGACACCATCCCCCAGGGCTATAATTTTTTAAATGCAAGGAGTGGGGCATGTGGTCCCAATCACCGAACCACTACGGTTCCCGGGAACCACACCCGGCCTTTTTTTTTATTAAGATGAGGTTGCATGTGACACCTTTCTCCCAGAGCCACTAAGAAGCCCTGAAACCACATTCACTGTGCTTTTTTTTTTTAAGTCTTTTTATTAAACATAAACAGGTTTCAGTTCAATACCCATATACAAGTAGCATTGAAGGAGAGATAGCCAAGACAAGTTCACAGTTCTAAAAAATGCATCTTATCGGTGATTCCCCCATGAAACATCCACCCTCCCCTACATCCTGTCTCCCACAGCAACACATATCAGTTTACAGGGCTCACATCAAAGTTCTCTATATTCGGCCCATGCACTCCAAATGTTCTCCCCTTTACTAGGGCAGCCCCAGCTCTGGTAGATAACCCGCTCCGCCCCACAACACCAATCCAGGTCTCTTTTCCAGGCTGTCAGAGTAGGGTCTGTCTCTGCTCCCTATGCTCGGGCAATGTTTCTCTTGGCTACCCCACCGCAAAGGCCAGGCAGGTTTTGGCCCACTGCGGCCACGTCGTTTCTCCAGTCACCCCCACAATAAACCACCTTGGGTCAAGTGGGACACTCTCGCCCACCACCTGTGCCGTCACATGTGTTATATCAGTCCAGTACAATTGTATCCGTGGGCATGACCAGAGTATGTGGAAGAAGGACCCTACCTCCCCACATCCCCGTATGCATTTGTCAGTCTCACAGGTGCCCATCCGAACGTATGCTATTCGGGATGCATAGGATCTATGGGGGATACGGAGCTAAATCAGCCGCAACCGTGCTCTTATGGCTATTTCTAGGGGTGTCTGCAATGCTTCAGCCCAGTCAACATCTTCCAAGAGGCCTAAACCCGACTCCCAAACCTCCCTCAGGGAGCCCAAACAATCCAGGGTATTGTTGATCAATTTCCGATAGGTCAAAGAGATGGCGTTACCAATCATAGAGGGTCCAAGATCAGGTGGACCTCGAGTGGTGAGTATTCTGGAATCAGGGACCTCTCTCTCTGTTGGCTTTTTAAAGCTTTAAGCAGGGCATGCAGCCCTCCTAAGGGCCCTGGCACCTCATCCCTGGGGTCTTTTTTTAAATGAAGTGGAGGGGTGCACATCTCCCTCTTCAAGCCACAAATGGGCCAAGGGAACCCGATTCTCTGGGGCCAAATGTTCATTAAAGGGTAGGGGGTCTTCTTCAGACTATACTTGGCCCTGGGGATGGGGTCCTCAGGGCCCTGAGTCTCTTGGGGAGGAGGGCCCCACTTACACCACCTCACCATATATATTTTCTTAAAGACCCCCTGACCCTGGTCCACCCCATGGTTTCCTTTCTTAAAATTGAAAACAATGTCTGTATTTTTTTTAAACAGTTGCCATCTTGCAGGAGTCATATATTTCTTTTGACCATGGGGAAGGTTCCCTATGGGACCCTCCAACAAGGCCTAGAAGGACAGCTACCCTGTCCCCTTAATTCTTTGTATTTTTGTTTAACTCAGCACAGGGGACTAAGTCCCAAAATCCTGTAATGGCTGACAACAACATTTTTGTTCATGTTGCAGGCAGGCAATCTCAGGCCTCTCTCCTGAAGGAACATATCTCCTGTTGGAACGTATTGGCCCAACATGAAAAAAGCCGCCTGGGCCAATCACAATTCTTCATTTTTTTAATTTTGGATTCCTAGGTTCCAACCCCAACCGTCCAGATATACAAATATTTTTTAACTCTACTATCTCAAAAACTAATTAATGGGCTTATACCAAATCACAAAAAGCACTCTGTCTGAACCAAGATCTCGCAGCCTGCCAAATGTTGGTTAATTCCTTTCAGCAGCTTTTGTAGTAGTGCTACCTAAAATTGTCTCTGTAAAATGCATTTTGTGTTTTTGGGACCCCTACTTTTTCTCAGCCCCCACTTGATGGGTCACCCCAAAATTTTCTATGTACAAATTGGGCAAAAAAGCACTTTTTTGTGAAGTTATGTATGGAATCTATTACCAAAACACAAAAATGCATTTGCTATGGAAATGCTAACCTAACTATTACTACCCCTAGTGCTAACCACCTTAAAATGTACATGGGTAGCCATGCACATGTGCATAATTTAATGCATTATTATGCATAGAATGTTCTATAGTTTTCAGTTTCTACATATATACATATCCTTATAGACTGAAGTATAAACTCATATACATACCCACTTGGATATAGAGAACCCCATATGAAGGGTGAACGAAAGCCTCTACCGACGGCTTTTAGAACTAATGTTTTGGGTGTGACAATGAAGGCATTAGCAAATCATTTTTATTCAAGCAATGCTTTTTCACCCCATTATTTTGATAAAGATAATAAACTCCTTTTTATCGAACGCCATGCTAACGCGTTCATTTATGCCGATTTCCATTAGAACAACAAATGGTAATTAGCTGCAGGAAAAATTGTAAATGAATGTGCTGGTTTTTAAATACAGTTGTCTTACTGTTCCCCATGAGAGAAAGGGGGGACCCAGGGGGAGCTGTGCTCCCCCTGGGTCTCCCCCTGGGTTGTTCGTGCAAGGGAGCGGCCACCAGGTGCGGGGAGGGATTTGGTTGATGAGGCGAGCGGGGGGAAGTTATATATAGGGGTTTGAAGGATGGGAAAGACACTGTGCCCGTGGGAGACGGGTGGCTGAGATCGGATTTTGTTGCCGGAGGTCGGGAATGTGTTACTGCGCACCGTACCTTGTAAGCTGGGCTGGATTTATGGCGGCGTCTGCTGATGTGCGGGAGGCCATCCGAGTGCTGTGTGCTGCCGGCAGAGAAGACTTGCTGCAGCCTGGTGTCCCGGGTGAGGCATGGGTGGGACTTGCTGCAGCCTGGTGGCCATTGGTGTGGCGAGGGCGGTGTCTGCCTGCTTGTCTCCGCAGGACGAAGAGGACGAATGCTCTGCCGCCATGCCGGTTGGCGCGGAGCAAGGAGAGGCGGTGCTCTCGTTGGAACCTGTGGACCCCCCCACGGTGTTGGCCTGTCCCGTGAAGGTATGTGCAGCCCCCCTGAGTGTAGCAGGCAGGAGTGTGACAGCAGGTGGGAGGCGGGGGCAGTCTTGGGGGCAGGTCTCTAAGTTGCGGGGTGGGGCCGTGGGCCGTGGGCCGTGCTGCTCTCCGCGATAAATCTGGCATGCGGCAGAGGCGGGGGAAGAGCACCGAGGGGCCGGTCACCATCCCGAATGAGCTGCACGAGCTACAGCATGCTCCAGGCGTCCCGCAGGCTGGGCTGCAATGGCCTGGGGGTGCGCAGGTGTTGTCTATCAATGGGCAGAATTATTTCATGAGCCCTGCTTTGTTGTTGCCATGTTTTGCCAATACAGCTGTGCCCCTGGAGGACAAGGTGGTTGGGTCTGCAGGTCATTTGGTACCAGGGGGTGGGCCCTTGCACTCAGCTAGGGTTACGGTAGGGCAGGCTCCCAGCAGTGGTGAGGTGGTATTGCAGGCTGGTGTAGGTGTACAGGGGGACACCTGGCAGCTGCCTATTTTGACACAGCCAGTTAAGGTGAGAGGGCCCACAGTTCCAGTTGGTGATGCGGCGCGCCAGGTGCTTCAGCAGTCAGCCAGCCAGGTAATGTTGGCAGGTCTTCCTGGGGTGGGATTTGGTGCCCCTTCACAGAAGGCAGTTCAGGTCTCCCGTGGTGGCCAGTGGTTAGCTTCAGGTGGCGATTCAGCGACATTGGTGGATGGCACAGTGGGTGTTTCTGAGGGGTTTTCCTGAAAGGAACAGTCAGGCCTCAGCGGCTTCAAGGGCAAGGTTACAGCTTCAGTGAACAGGAAGTCAACTGGCAAGAGGAAGCTGCGGGCTGAGCATGTTGCGGCTCAGTCCGGGGGGCTGTGCAAAGGAGGGAGATCTGGAGCGGATTTCCTTTCCTCCATAGGCAACACATCGGGGCAAACTGATATTCAATGGCAATTTTATGATGGTGGGCTTGGTGATGGGGAAATGCCCGGTGGCAGTGGGGATTATGTTGGCTGTGGAGACACACTGGGTTTTGAAGTTGACAGTGATGACCTGGAAGAGGGTGAAGTAAGAGATGGGGACTGTGGGGATGATGGTACAAATGTTTTGGCTCCGGTGATACCGGAGAAGAGGGGTGTTTCGGGGAAATCCAGTGTTTTTAGTCTTTTGCAGACGTCAAGTGCGGACCGAGTAAAGGTACGGGAATCCTTGACCATCACTACTTGGCAGGAGGACCCTATGGCTTTTCAACAGAGAGCATCACAGTTGCCAAGGGGTAAGGCAGGATGGTGGTCTGTTTGGCAACAAGGGGATGCAACTAATAAGTCTACCAGCTCTATTGGTATTGGGGATGAGATGGTTGTGGATAAAGTTCCTGATGGGTCGCTGCCTGCGGGGCATTCAAAGGAAGGGGCGAAGGCAGTGGGGCCGCATACAAAGTTGGCCAGGGTCCCACGGAGGGGGAGTCCAAAAACAAGGAGGCAGTGGAGGAGGATAAGAACATACATAGGAAATTGCCTTACATGGGGATTGGCATGCCTTTAGGCTCTCATTTGTCGGACAAGACCAAGAACAGAATTTGGCGTCATGAAATTGTTGATGTTTTTAAATTGTTACATTGTGATATTCAGGCCAAGGAAGGGTCCAAGGAGGAGGAGTGGGAGTTAGCCCGTCGACCTAGGGTCCCCAAAATTATTGAGAACTGGACTTCTGCCTTCCTTATATACGGCAGTGTTTATTGTGAACAGCACCAGGATAGAGCGGTAGCCATGTTTAAGTATATGGATATTATCAGAAAAGCGCAAAGTTTTTTGGGGGGTTATGAATGGCTCTCATATGATGAGGAATTCGGAGCTCACATGAGCATCTTTCACGATCATCCTTGGGGTGATGTGGACTCAGAGTTATGGCTGCAATGGATGGCGTCTTCGCAGCCGCCTGCTACTACACACACTGCAAGTGGGTTGCCTGTATCTTACCGGCCCTTTCAATATCGTCCCGCCCAGTCTGGAGCAGGGGTTGCTGGCAGGGATCAGACAGCAGTCTTTGGGGCTTGTTGGAATTACAACAGAGGATTTTGCAGTAGGCAGTTCTGTAGGTACAAGCATGAGTGCTCCCAATGTGGAGGCAGACATCCTCTCGCTCAATGTTTCCCAGGACAGAGATTTGGCGATCAGGGTGTTGTGTTTCTATCTAGGACCCTAATTCGATATTCCCGATTTATGGCCTTATATGGCTATAATAAATAATATCCTTATAAAGGCATGAGAATCATATCCATATTTAGTAATAGCCCATGCAGTCCAAATACAGCATAGCTACTCCTCTAGACTCCTAGAAAGTACAACGCGTTCTTTAAACAAACCAAGCCTCCAGCAGTCCGGGAAATCCCCCTGCTCTTGTTTTGATTTGCACAAGAACTCCTAGAGTCAGAAAGATCTGTTAGTTCTTGGTGACGTCTTATGTCAAACCCGGCACCTTTCAGGTATAAATATACCAACGTTGC
The DNA here is from genome assembly GCF_964261635.1 of Lissotriton helveticus. Classification (NCBI taxonomy): domain Eukaryota; kingdom Metazoa; phylum Chordata; class Amphibia; order Caudata; family Salamandridae; genus Lissotriton; species Lissotriton helveticus. Next base: position 378,933,110 of record NC_136061.1, on the reverse strand, counting down.
CTTAAGCAAACACACGGTGGTTTGGAGCAGAGCGGCTATCTACTTGCCCGGAAGCCCAGCTGATGCGAGGAGGCGAAGGAAGGCGCCCCTCCCCTTTGACGCACTGAGGAAGACGCTGTCTTTTTCTCCAGCTGAGAAAATCCAGCTCCGGTGTTTCCAGCCACCCTTGCGGGTTGCTGGGATTTCGAGTCCTGAGAGAGAGATACAAGACCTCCTTTATTCTAAGAACCAAGGTACGGAGCTGACTAAACCCTTAAGAGAATTCTTGATCCAGATCCTTGGCAAAAACCCAACTTAACTTAAACAGCAACTTACTTACTCCTTCCCACGTATTAGGCTTAGGTCAGGTACACCGGGGAAGGCGTAGATTAGAAGCACCAGTTGAGTATGTTAGTCAATGTTTTTATGTATGTATATATTTTATCCATTTTAAAGTATCATATGGCCAAGAAACCATATCAATGCTTTTACAGTATTATTTTATAATACTCCTTTTACTGTACGCCCTTTACTTCATGATAAGTATTGCAATTGTGGCAATTCATTTCTCTTGCATGAGAAAGAAGACTGCTCAATAAACAACACCTTTTATTGAAAACGCCCGTCTCTCTATTTCTCTGCACTCTGGTGAAACTAAGTATGCACGATTGACTGAGCGAAATAGTTGTCTATTGTTTTCACACGACTCTAGAGATACACTCTTTATTCTGAGGGAGCAAAGTTGTCATGTTATATGGTTGTCAGAAGCTAATCCCTTCTTGTCTATCCAGGGAAGTTAAACTCCTCCTTGTTTACTCGAGAAAGTTTCTAGTGACCTCTGAGATAGCTGGCAAAACTAAGTCTAATATAGTCAATAGAGACCTAGTCGACCTCAGTCCTACGTCTACACTGTTGTTTATATTATTCCAATGCGCAGAGCCTATTGGGAATATAGGAACTACACTACATGGCGCCCAACGTTTGGTAAGGCTATAATCTAACTTAAGACATTAGAGTAACTCAGTCGTGCTTTTTCACACAGACCCCTTTTTCCCGTAAAAACTCCAAAAGACATCTGGAGTGGGTAAAAGGTTAATATCCGCCGGAACTTAGTAGGAAGAGATTCCTATGTATAGTTTTTGGTTTAGTCAACGTTGAAGGATACAGTGTTCCAAAATATTGTGCACCTAGTCTTTGTTTTCCTTGAAACTTGCTCTGCAACGAAACTTTCTGTCAGCAAATGGCAGAAAGTGAAGACGAAACGGAGAGAGATACATTAGCAGCTCAACTCCTAGCGGATGACACGAGTCTCCGAGATGAAGACCCGAATGCTATAATCATTCCGGTAAATGCAAGAAGAACTATAACAAAAAAACTTATAGAAAATGGAGTATCATCACGCGGTGGTACAGTAATATTCGTGGTAGAGGCCCATGAATATCGGCAGACAGAGGTATTCTATTCATGGATACATTTTCCAGCAGCACACGCTGTGACACACGAATTCCACTATTACAAAATAGGGGAACCTCCGGATGAATACGCTCCTTTCGAGGACGTTGAAATCCCACTAACTTACCAAGAGCACCTGCTCTGGTTTAATGGCGCCCTAAAACATCAAAATCACATCAGCAGGCTCGGTCCACTAGGTAGACCAGGAGCCACGTGGCCGGTTCTAGCCAGCTACACACCACATCCAGACATTGAAACAATGTCAGACCAGGAACTTTTAGCTCAGCTAAAATTGCTAATTAAAATACATAGACAATTAGTCCAATATGAATTGCGGACTTCAACAGTCCAACCAGAAATAAAAATTCCACAGACCACCCCTCACCATGGGAACACAAATAAAATCACACCACAAAATATACAATCAGTGATTGGCAAAATACCCGCAAAACGGGAACAAATTCCATTCTGGTTAGCACAAAAAAATCGCTCAAATAGAGGCAGTATTTCCTGATACTACACCTACTGAGAAACACAGAATTCTGACGATCTGTCTTCCAATGGGGATCGCACCACATGTGGAGGACTGTGACACTTGGGGCAAAGTCTTTGCTTCGATCTACACAAAAACACATGGTGTTCCGTCCATGGCGGTTATACCAGATGTGCTAAGACAGATTCAAAATGAATACGGTCCAGAACCTGCTTTAACTCTGGGTATGAAATTACTGAAAGACTTCAAGCAGGTCTCGGCTATATTATTAGCCAACATAAAAGGAGAAGCAGCATCTGTGGCGATCCGCCAGAAATTGAAAGAAACAGATATAGCAGAACAACGTTTTGAACTTGCCAGAATCATAGAAAAATCCTATGAAGAACTAGGTAGAGATAGTTTGGGTGGGAAACCAGTAAAACCCCAACTACTTGAAAATCCTGAAAAAACATTTATTAAAAATAATCTAAACACTCCTAAAAAGAGTTGGGATGGAAATAAACAATCTAGTCCCAGAGAAAAACGTTTCCAGTCCAGAGGAAGGTCTCCTCAACGGAGAGAAAGATCTCCGGATCGAGGACACAAGTCTCCCCAGAGGGAGCCCTCTGAGAAAAGATACAACCTTAGAGATAGGGATAAATTGAGAAAACCTGATAGATATCAAGATATTGATACACGTCCCTCTCGATCTTTTCAGACTTCCTCACAGAAATCGGAAAGAAGAGGACGGTCATAACACAAGGAAGAGCACGTCAAGTCCATAGACAAGGAACCTGCTCATCAAAGTAAAAAATTACAATTTCCAAGAAAGAAGGTAGCTAGTATTAAAATAATAAAACATGCCGAGGATACTGAGGACACAACTGAAAAACGGAGAATGGGCCCAGACAATGCTAGACAGCGCAGCAGAAGTGACCATAGCTCGCAAGATCTTGATGAATCTTCTGGAGACAGTGGACACAAATGAATACATTCAAGTGGAAACCGCAGACACCAGAGTTAGCAAACCCCATAAATTATACGAAATAACATTACGTATAGAGGGGGACAAGACTAGGAAAGTAAGGGGTCTCTTTTGGGATAACCTTTCTAAAGGCTATGACATCCTGTTAGCTGAGAAAGACTGGCCACCAGAGTTTGTCAGGGAGTGCCCTCATGGCGAAGAAATGATTATGCCTGCCTTCTCAAATCACATTCCAATTCATAAAAAATACACATTAGCAAGAAAATGGGCAGTGGCCCAAGCTCCTGCATTATATAAAAATCATGTAGGATGGGATGAGGGTTCTCCTCACCATAAAATCCAGTTAAAAAATCAACCCACTGCACAAAGGCAGTACCCAGTTAAGCAAGAAGCTAAAAAGCAAGTCAGGGAGATCTTAGATCAACTTGAATATCGGGGGGTGATTGAAACATGCACCTCACAAATGAACAATCCTTTGTTTCCTGTCTCCAAGCCAGACGATTCATATCGTCTAGTTTTGGACTACAAACACCTAAACTCCTGCTGCAAAACATTTGCAGTACAAAACTCACACAGTGCAGCACTGATGAATAACATTGTGCTCAAAAAATATAAAACGACATTAGACATCTCGAATGGATTCTTTTGTCAAAACATTTAACCTGAAAGCAGGTATTTGACCGCTTTCTCAATAATGGGGTCACAAAAACACTTTTGTCGACTCCCACAGGGATTCAAGAATAGCCCAGGATTATTCTCAGCAAGAGTAACAGAGTTACTACAAATATATGATGATGAGGCATTATCTTATGTCGATGACATCTATCTCACAGATGATGACCTGGAGACACACTTGAAAAGAGTGAGCACCATAATACTTGGGTTTGCAGCAGAGGGTTACAAATTCAACTTTAAAAAGTCACGAATTGCCCATCTAACTGTCCTATTTTTAGGATATGAATTATCAAGTGAAGGCAAAAGCCTAGCAGACAACTTCTTAGAGAAGTGTGATGTACTCCAAGCCCATACAACGCTGAAGAATTTACAATCAATATTAGGTTTCCTGAATTTTGGAAGAACATACATTCTAAATTATGCAGAGTGAGTTAAACCTCTCTGTGAATTAATAAAACCTGATTTCAAACCAATAAATTGGACTCAGAAACACACAGAAATTTTAAGATCATTGCAAACAGACATGTTAGCTAAAACTAAATTACAAACTCGCGAAAACATACACAACCTTGTAATACGAGTCATCCCAGGAAGATGCGGATTCACGTACCTAACCTGTAATGACGGAGAAACAGTACCAATAGCTTACAAATCACATTTGTACACACAAGCTGAAATGAAATTCAGTTCTACTGAAAAAATTCTAACTGCGGTTCAGACTGCTGTAGCAAAGGAAAGAGTCCTAGCACAAGGATAAACGAATAATAATCGTTACACCAATACCTGCCCTAGAAGCAGTGACAAAGGCAAGCATTCCAAATGCTAAAGCACTATATCCGAGACAGATACTATGGGTTAATTCCCTTGCTGCAACAGACGTAGTATACGAATTTGATCCTAATTTAAAAACACAAGAATTTCTCCAATATGAATATGAATGTCCTCTGCCGACCGAAATCCTGCCTCTCGAACATTACGGCTGTATAATATATACAGACGGATCAGCACAACCCGCAGTTGGGGGTAAACAAGCTTACAGTGCTGCGTGCGCGATTGTTAAAGGTCGTTGGCACGAAGGAAAATTTAGACCACTGGTCACTAAAACCCAATCTCTAGGAGATTGTACAGCTCAGCGAGCTGAACTACTAGCATTTAAGATGGCGCTTGAAAATACCGATCGCGAATTCCCCACACTAGTGTGCGATTCATATTATTGCGTCCAGTCTTATAATGAATACTTGCAGAACTGGATTCAAAACGGCTTCAAAGATGCAAAAGGTGGCACATTCAAGAATAACGCTTTGAGAACAAGTAGTTCTTTTACAGAAAGAAATACAAAAGACTCACGTGATACATATACTGAGTCATCAACGTGATGGCGTTCACGTTGCGGGGAATTCATTGGCTGATGAGGCCGCGAAGGCAGCTGTGCAAACGGCTTCCGTAACTGCTATCCCCCGGTCAAAAACAAAAATAAACAGCGATATAATGCAAGCTGTCTGTGCTTCAGTAAAAGATGATAGAAAAACACTCCAGAAAGGCTTTCCAGTAAAGTACTCATACATAACTGATGCGAATAATGTTCCTTTTGCTCGAATCCCTGGAGTGGGGGATAGGGCAATTCCAAACATGGAACACAGGTTAGGACTAATTTTAGCGGCACACGAAGGGCTCGCTTCTGCACATGCTGGTGTTTCCGCCACAATATCATTATTAAAACAGAGATATTAGTGACCACGCATGAGAAAACAAACTAGGAACTATGTTGTAGAATGTGAAATATGCCAGAGAATGAAAGTATCAACAGTGAAACGATCAGCACAGACGCCCCTTCTAATCTCAGATAAACCATTAGCACGTGTTTACCTGGACCACTGTGGTCCCTTACAAAGGGACGGCAACTATAAATATATCATGGTCGCAGTGGATTCCTGCACGAGATTCATTTGGATGTGGCCCAGCGCTCGGCTGACGCCAGAACTGTTATAAAAGATTTGCGAGTCTTTATCGGCATATACGCAATTGGCATGCTACATTCTGACCAGGGTCCTGCGTTTAGCTCTAGGGCTTACAAGGAGGCCATGGCCAGCATGGGCATTGCATTGCGGTACTCTTCTCCCTTCCATCCTGAGGGAAATGCGGTAGTGGAAAGAAAAAACCGGGACATAAAGCAATCTATAACAGCGAGGGTATTAGGTTCGGGTGATGGGTGGGTCAAACATTTAAAAAGTGTCCAACGTAGTCTTAACAATCTGCCAAGAAATTCTCTAAAAGGTCTCACTCCCTACGAACTATTGTTCGGTACTAGAAAGCATATCCAGGACTTAGATAGTCACACTTCAGTGAAAGAAGAAAAAGCCTTTGATATCAAAGACCGTTTGGCTGTTTTACAGGAAATTAAATTAAACAAGAAGAAGTCTGAGTAATCTAAAGCTAAAGCTAACGGCCACTGAAGAAAAACCAACTGTCCCGGGAAGACCTGTCTGGATTCCAAAGATTGGGGATCTGATCAGAGAAAAGATCGCGGTGAAGAAGGAATTTGGGCCTTCCTACAGAAAAGCAGTACCTGTCTTAGCTGTCAGCGGAACAAGATCAGTAGTACTACCGCCCCTTGCTGGTAAAAAGGAGAACCGAGTTGTATCCATCGACCTGGTAAAACTACAATCATGTGGCCAATAATAGGTAGTAGGCCAAGTGGACTCCCAAGAAATATTAGAAGACCAAATCTTGCTACAAACCAAGAGGTTCAAACTGAGAGACTAATCACATTTGATAAACCTGCAGTGAATAAAAAAGAACTATGCAACAAAGCCATGGAACTTGTGCCTCTTGAAACCCAAATTGCAACAGTTCGTCAAGAAACACCTGTCTACAATGATGTAGCATCGGACTATACTAATGTCTCAAAGAAACATTCAAAGACTAAAGAAAATCCGGAAGCGATTCCAACAATTGACAGAACTGCATCTGGCTACTTCATCAATTTCGATGACTTTTCTGATGATCCAAGTGAACATGAAGAAACGCCAGCAACAATAACTTTCAAAAACAAAGTAACTGAACTCTTTCATCAACTCAAAGAAACCTATCTGATTTCTCCATGGATTGAATTTTGGATTGTGTTAGGTGTACTTTTCCTCCTGCTTTGGCTCATCAAGGTTCTTTGTTTGGGAAAATTCATTAATATGATGTCAGATTTAGTAATGTCCGCTAAATTCACAGAACAATTATGAAGAGTTATATTGTTATAATCATTTTGGTTGTCACTATTTGCATAAATCTGCTCAACCTAGAAATGTTTTAAATTATAACCAATGGGAACATTGCCCAACTCCGCCAAAAGGCAGCTCAAAAACATATTATGAGAAATTCCAATACTTCTCAGGGTTTAACAATAGTAATCCAGAAACGTTTTATTTTAAAATGTTAAATAAGACAGGAATGAAAACAATGTTGACACATACTAAATTGATTTATTCTGAAACATTTTATGAAAAAATGACTACATTTGGTTTTCAATTCTGGAAAAACAACATTGAAACAAAAACCATCTGGGGTACAAAAGAATGGCAGGTCCAAGGTTTAGAAGCATTATTTAGAGCCTGCATGATCCCTGAACAATTAATATTCCTGAATGACACCATACAGCAAACAACCTGTCTTGGTCTAGCCAAGATAAAAGACTTAAATAAACCGTCTATTCCGAAGCCCATACCTGATAGTAATAGCACTACAGATGTGGAGATAGACGTATCCCATATTTTACACCAAAACAGAACAAATCCTGATTGGAAAACATGGTTGATCTGGCCCACAGACACAAATAACTGTCAAGATAGATTCCTGAACAAAATACAGGGGATTAAACAGACCAGGCCAGAACCTAAATACTCCCAGATACAACATCCAGGGATAGTTACAACATACAGTGTAGGGAAACTCTGCCTCTAATGGCTACAGAAATCCACACTGGCTGAAATTAAGCAACACTTGACTTTACTTAAAGACGGTGCTGACTTGCAGGATTTCATACTGTGACCACGCAAACAGCGCCAAAAATGTTTCATATACGCCCGTATATACACTGCTTACAACGAGGCTTGGAAAGTAACACAAATTGAAACAGCTAAAAAAATACGAGAAATTGATCGTATTAATTTGGAAAAATCACTTTCTGTAGTGGACAATGGGTTAACGACTCTGTCCTCCAGAATATATTCACTGGACAGCATTGTATCATCTGCTATTGATATAATAGAGCAGGACTTACTAATGTTACAACATGGTCAGTCCCAATTACGTTCTATTGTACAGCTTGGCTGGACGTTGCAAAATCTGCGTTCAGGCTATGTGCCATGGCGTTTAATCAACACAACGTCATTATTCTCTATCTTTAACCTTACTGATAAACAAATCAGTTTGGCACAAAAGGGAGCAGACTATACGATTCTGAGCATTGAAAAACCTGAGAGATTACCATTGACAATGTCAGAAAGACCTGTCATTGAATGGATAATACATGGGACGATTACAATCCCAATAACAACTTTCCAGTTTAAGTATTGCCAAAAATATATACCAGCAGGCCTGTATGAAAGGTTGGGTAAAGGATACATCAAATCAACATGGGAATTACCTTATACACACAAATGTTATAGTGAAGGGAAAAAGGAGGTATTTCTTAGTGGTAATAAGTGTAAAAAATCACTAAGTGGTACACTTCTGTGTCAAGGTATTAACTTGCATGGAGCCTGCGAAGGGTCTTCAAATAACCTTTCATGTCACCTGCGCGGCACTCCTGCAACTCAGAAAGAACCATTTTTTAGACAGCTTTCCAACGGCAGCTACGTTCTAATAAGTGACCACAGCTGTTGTGGCATGGTGCCAGGAAAAGCCTATCTCGTGAGCGTTAGTTCCATGGTCACTTGCTGTATGAAAGTATTGTATCCAAGCAGCAATCCAGACATGGAGGCGGCAATATGGCCTTCTTTGAATATCTCTTCTATTCGAATTGATACTTTAAGCAGAATGAAGTCTATTCTTTTACAAACAACTGTGCCTTTAACCTCGTCCAAAGAGACGTATGATCTGCAAGTTGCAAGGACATCAGCAGAGATACATTCCCTATTATCAACAAATTGCCCCGTACATTTCGTAGAAATGTTAAGCCAAATTTTAAACATGTCTGATACCAGTGGCATCGCACATGTATTTAAGACAATTTTTTCGGGCTGTTAACACCCTTTGAAACAGTTCTGGGCATTTTTCAGAATTTTGTCCATTCTGTCTTCGGCGGTCTGCCTTTACTTTTGGGACTCGTAGCAGGAATTTTATTTTTGATCCTTCTGCTCCGATATGGCAAGCCAAGCCACAGAAAAGACTCCAGCAACGATGAGAGAAACGATCCTAGCTATACGCTACCCGGACCGCATAACTAAAGTCCTCGGATTAGCCCAGCTAAGAGATCTAAGTGCAACCTGGTTTCTTTCATTCAGACCCATCTGGCAAGATTGCATCTTACCTGTGCTTCGATGTCTGCTATGCGGAGAAGAATGCGTGTTAGACATCTGTCTTACACTACCATCAGCAGTACCAATGGATATCGATACTTTGCTAGGTCCGGTAACGACTCATGCATCGTATTGTCCCCAGCGGCTACCTATTCTGATGACGGCATTCGTTGAGACTTCACCACTACGAGTAGGTGGCGGTGAAGTACGAGAGGAAAGCAGCACCAAACAGGTACAACCTTCTGTGAGCATTGCTGATCCTGACATCGATGATAGCAATCATTCTCACATATGCACAATTTCAGCATTTTCGAACTTGGTCGAACTTTCACCTGATGTTGTAGACCAATTTTTTGCAAGCCTGTCTGAAATGATGTTCTGCCCGGAACAAAAAGAATAACTTTTTAAAACAACAAGCACACAGCGTTCCCTGAACTCTGAATTCGGCCTTCAGTTTTGATAAACACAGCTACTGAAAACAATTGGAACTATTTTTTTCCTTGAGAGCGAAATTATTTTTTTCCACTTCCAAAATATTTACCCTTTTTCTGGCACAAAGTACTCTGCTTAAAGTAGAACTATTCTTAGAGAACAGAGCTTCTATTTTAGGAACTCTAGAGACAATATTTTACCTCATCCTCTAGCACATGTACAGCATTTGTATAAATATGTGATGGAATGGTCTCAACCTTCTTTTCTATATTCAGAGCCATTTCATGTGTAATTTTCGCAATTCATTCAGCTGATATATATATATATATATATGCATTTAACTGAATGATAACACTGCTTGAAAAGCGTACAGTACCAATACTAATTTTCGTGTATTTACCATATACCATTTCAAATGTGAATTATGTATTTTGGGGTGGGTTGGAAAACACACATGCATCGTTATGTTTAATTTTGCTTAGTTTTTAGTAATGATGGACATTAATTCGTGGAGTGGGTGTTGTGTTTCTATCTAGGACCCTAATTCGATATTCCCGATTTATGCCCTTATATGGCTATAAAAAATAATATCCTTATAAAGGCAAAGGAATCCTATCCATATTTAGTAATAGCCCATGCAGTCCAAATACGGCATGGCTACTCCTCTAGACTCCTAGAGAGTACAACGCGTTCTTTAAACAAACCAAGCCTCCAGCTGTCCGGGAAATCCCCCTGCTCTTGATTTGATTTGCACAAGAACTCCTAGAGTCAGAAAGAACTGTTAATTCTTGGTGACGTCTTATGTCCAACCTTACGTCAAACCCGGCACCTTTCAGGTATAAATATACCAACGTTGCCTTAAGCAAATACACAGTGGTTTGGAGCAGAGAGGCTATCTACTTGCCCGGAAGCCCAGCTGATGCGAGGAGCCGAAGGAAGCCGCCCCTCCCCTTTGACGCACTGAGGAAGACGCTGTCTTTTTCTCCAGCTGATAAAATCCAGCCCCGGTGTTTCCAGCCACCCTTGCGGGTTGCTGGGATATCGAGTCCTGAGAGAGAGATACAAGACCTCCTTCATTCTAAGAACCAAAGTACGGAGCTGACTAAACCCTTAAGAGAATTCTTGATCCAGATCCTTGGCAAAAACCCAACTTAATTAAACTGCAACTTACTTACTCCTTCCCACGTATTAGTCTTAGGTCAGGTACACAGGGGTAGGCGTAGATTAGAAGCACCAGTTGAGTACGTTAGTCAATGTTTTATGTATGTATATATTTTATCCATTTTAAAGTATCATATGGCTAAGAAACCATAGCAATGCTTTTACAGTATTATTTCATAATACTCCTTTTACTGTACGCACTTTACTTCATGATAAGTATTGCAATTGTGGCAATTCATTTCTCTTGCATGAGAAAGAAGACTGCTCAATAAACAACACCTTTTATTGAAGACGCCCGTCTCTCTATTTCTCTGCACTCTGGTGAAACTAAGTATGCACGATTGACTGAGCAAAATAGTTGTCTATTGTTTTCACACAACTCTAGAGATACACTCTTCATTCTGAGGGAGCAAAGTTGTCATGTTATATGGTTGTCAGAAGCTAATCCCTTCTTGTCTATCCAGGGAAGTTAAACTCCTCCTTGTTTACTCGAGAAAGTTTCTAGTGACCTCTGAACTAGCTGGCAAAACTAATTAAGTCTAATATAGTCAGTAGAGACCTAGTCGACCTCAGTCCTACGTCTACACTGCTGTTTATATTATTCCAATGGGCAGAGCCTATTGGGAATATAGGAACTACACTACAAGGGGTGGGGGCAGAAGGGAAGAAGCCAGTCATTTCAGTTTGTCCCAAAGGGCTCATACACCTATTAGGGTGGAGGTTTTGGAGAGGTGATTGGCAGCATACCCAGACACTGATGCGGCAAATAGATTGTTTTGTGGCTTCAAGGTGGGTTTTAAGATCGGTTATCATGGTCCCCGCCAGAGCCAGTGGTCGGACAACTTGAAGTCTGCTAAGGAATTCCCTCAGGTTGGGCAGATGAAGTTGTGGGCTGAAGTTGTTGCAGGCAGAGTTGCTGATCCTTTTGTTCATTGTCCAATGCCTGACTTGATTGTTTCTCCACTGGGGGTGGTGCCCAAGAAGAAAGCTGGGGAGTTCCGCTTGATCCACCGCCTGTCTTGGCCCGAGGGCGTATCTATTAATGACTTTATATCGCCTGAAGATTCTAGTGTGTCTTACGCCTCGGTGGATGATGCACTGCGGTTGGTGAGATCAGCGGGAAGGGCGGCACAATTGCAAAAAGTGACATCCAGTCGGCATTCCGTCTTTTACCCATTCATCCTTCTGACTTTGGCCTGCTGGGGATGCATTTCCAGGGAGAGTTCTATGTGGATAAAGTTCTGCCCATGGGGTGTTCGGTATCCTGTGCACTATTCGAAACCTTCAGCACTTTTTTACAGTGGCAATTTACTTACATCAGTGGCCATGAGCTTGTTTGTCACTATTTTGACTATTTTTTGTTCATTGGTGTTCAGAATACAGGGCAGTGTCAAAAGGCGTTACAAAGTTTTCAAGCCATGGCTCAGGAACTTGGTGTGCCGTTGGTTCATGACAAAACTGAAGGGCTCAGTACAACACTGACTTTTTTGGGGATAGAAATTAACACTTTGGAAATGGTAGGGAGACTGCCAGCGGACAAGGTGCAGGACATTTCAGCCTTTTTGTCATCAGTGGTGGAGGAGCGTAAACTAGAGCTCAGGAAAGTACAGAAGATGTTGGGTTACCTTAATTTCGCCTGTAGGGTGGTTAGAGCTGGGAGAACATTCTGTAGGAGGCTTGGGACGTCGTTGTCTGGGGCCTATATCCCACACCATAGAGTCCGCTGTCATGTAGCTCCTGTATTTCCTTATATCGTGTTACGTTAGCATAGGTACATTTGAGGTTTAAACGCCATTTTCCTTTCTTGCAACTTCTGCACACGACACTTAATAGTTGAAGTAGCTTTCAACCTAGTAGTTTGCCGTGGTTTATGTGAGAATAATATGTTATTGCTCTGATATCTGCTTTGTTTAATAAACTATGTCTGCACGAAGAGTGCTGAAGTTTCAGGAACAACACGATATGGAATTGTTATGAGGTCTGATCTCAACGTCTTCATAGTCATAACACAAGTGCAGCCTTTGCCAACTCTGGCTTCAGGCGGGATTGATATTGCTTTGCACGAGGCACATAGAACACACTTGATGCGGTGCACATGCAGAGAGAGCTGGTGTATGCTGATGTGATTCCCTCATGCTAGGACACTAAGGTATGGGCCCGCCCTAAACCAACCCAAAGAGACCTTCTTAACTAATAATATAATATATGTGTTAGGGAGGGTGAGATATAAGTGTTGTTAACTCTTATTCATTACAGTATGTTAACATGCTGTCACCATTCGCTTTTTATGTCTTAGTAACTATGCTGGTAATTTTGCTACTGATAATAAGTATACTTGTATTATCTAAGATACTGCGCCTGAGAAGACGGCATTAGTAAATAAACATTTCAAATGCACATGTGTCTTCTTTACTCCATGTTCTGGTTTGTAATGATAATATAACGAAAGAGTGTTCATGAGTTCCACGTACCCTGAGGTACAGTAAGTTCATGTTCTGGTTTGTCTAAACATTGGGAGTTTGATATGTCCAATGAGACACTGTAGCTAGCTCGGTAAGGGGTGAGTTGGACACTAAGGTGAGTTTTGGGACACCCTAATTCGCTGAGGTTCCACTCCTCTGTGCACAGTTCTGTGTGAGAACAGAAACCCTGCGACATGGCGCCCAACGGTTTCGGTGGTCTTATATCATGACACTCGAGTAGTATATCGTTCATACCTTAACCCCTTCACCTCCGTTTCCGGAAAGCGGGGTGTCGGTGAAACCTACCTATTTTTTGAAATAGGTCTTTTTCAAGCTTGATTCTTTCTTAAACGGTTTCTTTGAATTACTACCCAGTTGTGCTACAAAGTATTCTTTGTATTTTCTAGTTTCCAGTGTTATCATGGCGGCGGTGGCCATTGCGCAGCATAGTCGCGTGGCGGTGCGCAACAATCTTCAGACGTACCAAGTCCCGGTGGATGGGATGGCTGTGATTTTCGTGGTGTGTGCAGATCCGGCGTTCCCTTACGAGTTGTTTTACTCTTGGGTTACGTTTCCGGCTGTGGGCGCAACTTCTGGTTTGTTCCACTCCTACACCGCCTCGGCTGTCCCGGCTGAATATACACCGTACAGGGCACTGGAAATACCTATTGATCATTGGCAGCATCGCGTTTGGTTTGATGGCGCCCTCCCCCACTCTTTGTCCGCTGCGAGGTTAGGTCCACTTCGATTCCAGGTACTAACTGGCCTGCGTTGGGTGGTTTTACCCCGCACCCGAATCACGGCGCTTGTACCCTTCAGGAAATTCGCAGGTTACATGTTGTTTCCATTTCCGTGATTCGAGCTCTAGTGCAATACATAGGTCGTCATCTCCCGGGTGGTCCCCCGGGGGGTCCGGCCGCTCAAACGGAACGTGGTGGTTTACGGCTCAATCCAGTTATGGTAAATTCGGTTTTTGGTCAACGCCCTGATAATAAAGATGATTTTCCTTTTTGGCTGGCCGAGAAATTTGACCAACTGGAAGCCGTGTTTCCCAATTCTTCTCCTGCTGACAAACATAGAATGTTGACGATTACTTTGCCTAAGGATATCACTCCCGAGCTCGTTGATTGTGAAAGTTGGGGTAAGACTTTTGCGGCTGTTTATGCGAGGTGTTTCGGCACACCATCTATGGCTGTACTGCCTACGATCATAAAACGTGTTCAGGATGATCACGGTCCTGAGGCAGCGGTTGAATTGGGTATGCGCCTGTGTGGTTCTTTTGAGATTGTAAGTGATCTCATACTCTCCAACATCAAGGGAGATGCTGTGAACTTCCAGGTTTTTAATGCACTGGCAGCGTTACCCGATGCCGGAAAGCCCCGCCAGTTGGCGAAGATTGTGGTGGCCGCTTATAAAACTATCGGTCGCACAAGTAAGGGTTTGAAATACTTCGCGGTTAAGGAGAAGAAACAACCACAAGTGCAATCTGCTACGGCAGATGTACAACCAAAGTCCAAAAAACAAAATTGGCCTCAGAAACAGGGGAAGCAACAGCAGCAAACGCAGGAATCTTATCCTGCAACACAAGTCCCTGCGCCAGCTGACAAAGTTTATGATTTGCGCGATCGCGCGATGATTAAATCACCTGATCGATTTCAGGTTTCTGATCAACGCTCTCCTCGTTCCTTTCAGGACTCATCGGCCCCGAAGACCGGTGGAGGAGGAGGCGGACGGGGACGTGGTGGCCAACAAGGACGTGGCCAGCCCCGCCAGACAGAAGGCGCATGGAAGCAGGAGGATTCTACGCCAAAGAGACCACAGTTTGCGAAAAAGAAAGTCGCAGCATTAACAGCGCATCGATATGCCTCAGATAGTGAGAACGCGGCTTCGGAATCTGACGTGGGCTCTGACCTTGCTGGACAGCGCGGCGGAGATAACCATAGTCAGAGAGGCGCTGCGTCCACTACTGAGGGTGACAGCGACTGAAGTCTACGTTGTGATAGAAACAGCGGATACGAGACTTGCTCCCCCTGAAAGACTTTATGAAATTGTCCTGTTAATTGAAGGTGACATACAGCGTACCGTTAAAGGTGTATTTTGGGAAAATCTGTCTTCCACATATGATATTTTACTTTCGGAGGCTGACTGGCCCCCACCTTTTGTGCTCGCGGCGCCGCGAGGGGAGGAGGTGATCCTCCCCAGTTTCGCGAACACTGTCTCGAAAGAGCATGCGCAGCATTTTGCAGAAGAGTGGGCTCGGGCTCTCGCGCCGGCTCTGTACCGTAACCAATGTGGCTGGGATAAATTGTCGCCTTGCCACGAAATTCCGTTGCGGTCTCAGCCGCAGCCTCAACCTCAATATCCCATTCGGCGTGAAGCAAAATCTTCCGTCGCGGAAATCCTTGAACAATTGGAATATCAGGGAGTTATTGAAACGTGTGTGTCACCGATGAATAATCCCCTTTTTACTGTGAACAAACCTGACGGATCATATCGTTTGGTTTTGGATTACCAGCATTTGAACTCGCATTGCCGTAACTGTGAAGTACAGAATACTCACGGCTCTGCCCTTGTGGATAGTCTCGTGCGTAAGCGTTTCAAGACAACGCTTGACATATCCAACGGTTTTTATGCCCACAGATTGGACAGCTTTAGCTCCCAATGGACCAGTTTTACGAGCGCTGGAGTCCAAAAACAATTCCGGCGTCTTCCAATGGGCTATAAGAATAGTCCTGGTATATTTACCGCTCGCATTGTCTCTATTCTGGAGGCACTCGACCCTGATGCTTTTTCGTATGTGGATGACATATATCTCACAGACGACGATATTTGGGAGCATCTGTGTCGTGTAAATTCTGTTATTTGTAACTTCGCTGACATGGGTTACAAATTTAACTTTGCAAAATCGCACATTGCTGAACACACAGTGTTGTTTTTGGGCTAGGAGCTCAACAATGAAGGCAGAGGTTTGGCTCCTCCCTTCTTAGAGAAGTGCGCACAATTGCGCGCTCCTACAACACTGAAAAAATTACAATCTTTACTGGGCTTTTTGAATTTCGGGAGGACGTACATTCCGGAATATGCCCAGCGTATCAAGCCGTTGTATGCATTAATACAACCTACTTTCTCAAAATCATGCTGGCTGCCTGAGCATTCAGCCATTTTGCAATCCTTGCAGGCTGATATGCTCGCTTCTAAATATTTACTGACTCGTGATAACCACACCAACCTGGTAATAAGAATTATTCCTGGGACAGTGGGTTTCACGTACCTGACTTTTAATGAAGGAGACACAGTACCTATTGCTTACAAGTCACACTTGTACACTTCGGCTGAATTGCGGTTTCCCACTGTGGAGAAAGTTTTAACTGCTGTACAGATGGCGATTCTTAAAGAACGAGCTCTGTCACAGGGGAAGCGCATGCTAGTGGTAACACCCTGTCCTCATTTGGAGGCAGTCACAAAAGCCAGTGTACCAAATTCAAAAGCTTTGCACCCACGGTGGATTCAGTGGGCTGCGTCATTGACATCCACGGATGTCACGTTTATTTTTGACGCTTCCTTACGGTCGCAGGAGTACTTGCAGTATGAATTTGTTCATCCTGCTCCTCTAGCTATGCGACCTTTGGAGGACTTCCATTGCATCATTTACACTGATGGGTCGGCGCAGGTTGCGCATGGCTCTAAACATGCCTACGTTTCCGCATGCGCCATTGTGGTCGGTGCTATGTTGAATGATGAGTTCATATCCAGGGAAGTACACACGTTGCCCCTGGGCGATTGCACTGCACAATTGGCTGAGCTTCGTGCTCTTTTACTAGCGTTGGAGTACGCAGATCCAAGTGTTACTACTCTGATTGTAAGTGATTCTTACTACTGTGTCCAGTCTTACAATGAGAACTTGTTCTTTTGGATTCAAAATGATTTTCATGATTCCAAGGGTAGCACAATAAAACATAAAATGATCTGGGTTCGAGTGGCAGAGCTTAAGGCTATGTTGCCACTCGTTTATGTGATTCATACTCTCGGTCATCAGCGCGTGGGAGTTCACGCTGTTGGCAACTCGCTTGCTGATGAAGCAGCGAAATCAGCAGTATCTACATACTTAGTTGCAGTGGTTACTAGGTCAAAAACCAAGATTGATAGCGACATCTTGGCAGCAGTTGCTGCCTCTGAGAAGGGAAGTAAGCATCCTGCGGGATTCCCTTCAAAGTACAAATACCACTTAAGTCCCGAAAAGGTTCCTTTTGTGACAATTCCTGACGTTGGGGAACGGCTGATTCCCAACTCGGATCGCAGAGCGGACTTGATTACAGCGGCACATGAAGGTGTGGCGTCTGCGGATGCGGGCATCTCGGCCACTGTAACTCAATTACAACAACGTTTCTGGTGGCGGGGACTGTACAAACAGACGCGTGATTATGTCCTTCTTTGTGACATATGCCAGCAGATTAAACCTTCGACTGCTACGCGTCCGCCACAGACTCAGTTGTACATTTCTAATAAACCGCTAGGTTGTGTTTATTTAGATCACTGCGGTCCTTTTTCATCTGATACTGCGTATAAGTACATCTTAGTAGCAGTTGACTCATGCACACGCTTTGTGTGGGTATGGCCACATCGCAGCGCTGATTCACGGACTGTCATTAGAGATTTGCGTGTCTTTATAGGGATTTTTGCCTGTGGTACCTTCCATTCGGATCAGGGTCCGGCTTTCGCCTCTAAGGCGTATAAGGATGCCATGACTTCGTTGGGGGTCCAAGTCAAGTTTTCGTCTCCCTACAGACCTGAGGGTAACAGTGTAGTTGAGCGAATGAACCGTGATTTAAAGCAATCTTTGACAGCCCGAGTTATAGGCACTGGCAGAAACTGGCTGGCTCACCTCTATGGCGTGCAGCGTGCTCTTAATAATCTCCCTAGAAGGTCTCTGGGTGGGCGGACCCCATACGAAATGCTCTTTGGCATCAAGATGTACGTCCCTGACCTTGACGGTCTAGACTGTGTGGTTCGCGCCACTTCTTTTGACGCAGATGAACATTGCAATGTTTTACAGAATCTACAAAAGACCAGAGACAGTCTTGCAAAGGAACATTTGCCCTCCACGTTGGATTATGCGTTGCAGATCCCGGTAGTTGGCTGGCTACCCCAAGTTGGCGAACTGGTTCGAGAGAAGATCGATAACAAGAAAGAATTTGGTCCTTCCTATCGAGCTCCGGTTCCTGTCCTTGGAGTGAAGGGCACAAGAACAGTCATTTTACCTCCACTTCCTGGTCGTAAGGAAAACAGGTTTATTTCAATTGACAATGTCAAGATACACAGAGTGGCCGATTCTTCTTAGCATGACACCGGCTGTGTCCTGTCCTTCCATTGTGAGAAATTAAGTTATGCCAACAGCTTCTAATATTGAACCTGAAGTGTCCATCGAATTGCCTGCTCTTTCCAGTCTTTTATTAAATAATTTACCCGGAACTAACGTTGATGAGATAGACTATGCCTACCCCACTGATTTGTCCATACCTGACCTGCGAGCACGTTTAGCCACGGAATCCAGATTTTCGTTTGACTCTGTTTCCATTAATTCAAAGAAACCCTCTCGAATTGCGATTTATGCTAGCCTGTTTAAAAGACATTTTTTGATTCCCCCTTGGACTTACATTTGGCTGGTCATTGTTTCGATTTACCTTTTTATGTCAATTGGTTTTGTGTTTTATTTTTTTCGAATCATCAATGGACATTATGTCGAGGAAAGAACATGCATTACTCATTTAAATGGAACTTTGGCCCCACTTTCCTCTTCACATTCTACACACAGATTAAAAAGAGACTTGACTTTGGTTAACATCACTGCATGGCCTGTCCTTGATGGAATCGTGTGGGATGCTGTTCGGTTTCAGATTCATGGCCCAGCGGAAGTCGTTAATTTTCCTAATGTACTTAGAGTGAATATGGGGAATGTGGTGAAACAGAACATTCGTTCTGATGACTGGGATGTTAATGCTGTAGAATCTTTGTTTTCTGATTTACAATACTATGCTGCATTTGATGCTGAGGATTTATATTTAGAATCTGCTAATTATGGTGAATTATTCTGTTACCAACATTATGGCAATCACTTCTTACACAAATCTTCGTCCAGAAGGGATACTGTTAACTTTACTCAGTGGGAACATTGCCCAGCACCTCAACAAGGGAGTTCTGACACGTTTCTAAGGAAGTACACTTACTTTACTGACTTTAACCAGTCCAATCCCGAGTCCTTTTATTTTAAATTTCAAAAAATGCCAATGTCCAAGGTTAGACTTACCGATACTAAATTGTTGTATTCGAAGGCCTTCCTTGATCGATTAGTTGCTGGAGGCTATGAGTTATGGAAGGATACAATAGACCTTAAATCGGTTTGGGGTTCAAGGGCCTGGCAGGTACAAGGCACTGAGGCTTTGCACCGTGCATGTCTCATCCCGAATCATATGTTGTTTCTAAATGAAACGATTTCTCAGACCACATGCTTTGGATTGGCTACTTCTAAAAAGTTAAACACTCCTTCTTTCCCGGAGTTGGAAGAATATGATGGTTGGAGTAATTTTACTCAGTTGTCCATTAGAGAATTACAGACTCTACTTCTTAATTCCTCCTTTAACATTTCCAGTATGAATCCTAAGGGTTGGCTGCTTTGGCACCGTAGCGCTGATGCTTGCCAGAATAGATTTTTGAATTTAACTACCGGTTTTAAAGCTGTTAGATCTGATCCCCGGTTTAGCTTAGGTCATACTGTCACCTCATATTCTGTAGGCAAGTTGTGTCAAAATTGGCTGAAACATTCAACTTTACCTGCGGTTAAGGATCACCTTTCTAAAATAAATGCAGATGTGGACTTGAATGATTTCATTAAAGGCCCGGCTAGTGGCAGGTCGAAAAGGTAGTTATATGGGGTTTACAATGAAATTTGGAAGCTATCACAGATTGAGGCTGCTACACGCCTTAGGGCTATTGATCGAGCAAATCTTGAGAAAGTGCTTGCAGTTGTTGACAATAGCATTAATGTGCTTTCCTCTAGAATTTACACATTGGATAATATTGTGTCGTCAGTCGTCGATATTGTACATGATGAAGTGTCAGTATTATACCATGGTCAAAATCAATTGCGATCAATCATGCAGTTTGCATGGACCCTTCAAACTCTGAAAATGGGTAAAGTTCCCTGGGGGTACATGAACGTTTCTTCTTTGTTTGCACCTTTTAATTTGACTGACAAACAACGCTTACTTTCAATGCGTGATGCTTCCTTTTCTATGTTACATATTGAAAGGTTGGAATCTTTACCTTTTTCCGTGGCTGAAGCCACTGCTGCAACGTGGCTTATCCACGGTTTAATAACGCTGCCTTTTGCTTTATATAAGTTTTCAAATTGTATGAAATATGTACCCATAGGTCGCTATGAACCTTTAGGTAGCGGTTTCCTTCATGAAGTCTGGTCACTCCCATACACATACAGATGTTTTAAGGATGACCAGGAAGTTTATCTGACAGGGGAGGAGTGCACTGAGACGCCAGATCATTCTTTAATGTGTAGACACATACAGTTACACGGTTCATGCAACAAGGACCGACCGAATATGGCTTGCGTTTTACAAGGCACGCCAGTTCCTGCTATCATCCCCACGTTTAAATTATTAGAGAATGGTAGTTATTTAATGCTCAATAATGAAAGCTGTTGTGGGTTAATTAAAGGTATAGCTTTCATAGTAACAGTAAGTGAGCGGGTTATTTGCTGCAGAAATGTACTTTATCCTCCCACACGTGAACATAGGGAGTCTTCCATCTGGCCACAGATACCAACCTTGGGAGCAGAATTCAGCGGCATGGCAAGAATAAGGGCTCTTTTGTCCCAGAAAGAGGTGGCCTTGAGCTCGGCCCGTGAAACTTTCGTGCTTCACATTGCAAACACCCGTACAGAGGTTCAGGCTCTTTTGAATACTGATTTGCCTTTGCATTTCGGAGCGATGGTTCGTACTATCTTTAACGCATCCTCCACAAAAGGCCTAGCACATTTTTTTAAAGTTGTTAGCAGTGGTCTCGTGACTTCCTTTGAAAAGATTTTTGGAGTCATCCCTGCTTTCTTCCATTCCATTTTTTCATCCTTGTTTGGAGGGTTCCCGTTTTTACTTGCATTAGCAGCTGGCGCTCTAGTGGTTTTCTGTCTTTTTAAATATGGATGTCCTTCCTGTGCAAGACCCCGCGCACCAGCTACTGACGCGGTTTCGCAACCGCATGCTTGAATATTATGGCACACTGCCGTTGGCGACATTGAGCACGGCTTATGGATTATCTTTTCGATTCTCCTACTTCACTTGTGTCCAGCCTGTATTTCACTGCCTGACCTGTGATTTCCATTGGGCCATTGATTTGTGTCTCTGCGGACCCGTTTCTCTTGACGTCGATTTTAATCACCTGATGAGTCCTATCATTGCTCACGAGTTGGTTTGTTCTGACGAGAGGATTATGGCCTTAGCAGTGACACATGGACTAATTGGTCCCTGGGATATATTGTCGGCAGCACAGAATTTCTTGGAACTGAGTATTCTGGAAAACCCACCGAGCTGTCCTCTGATGGTTATAGAGGATCCGGTGCTGGGAGAACATGTATGTTCTTTTCCTCTTTTAAATTGGATGGCTGAACTGTTTTCGGATGAGGACAGTGATTTCTTGTTGGAGGCTGTTGCTGCTTACTTTTCATATACAATTTTGTCATAGACAATGCCTCGGATTGACGTGCTGATTAATAGCATATCATTCATTTCATTGACTTATTTGTCATAATTTTTTCATTCTTTGCCTATTGGCTTTAGCCACAATATATTTTTGGGCTATTTTTTAGCATTCATTTTTTAATGTTTCGTTTCGATTCATGCTCGTTTACTGTTGAATCCTGCTCTCAAGTGATGGCACTTCTGTTATCATATTTAGTCCGTTCTCGGATCATGGGGGGGTGTCATGTAGCTCCTGTATTTCCTTATATCGTGTTACGTTAGCATAGGTACATTTGAGGTTTAAACGCCATTTTCCTTTCTTGCAACTTCTGCACACGACACTTAATAGTTGAAGTAGCTTTCAACCTAGTAGTTTGCCGTGGTTTATGTAAGAATAATATGTTATTGCTCTGATATCTGCTTTGTTTAATAAACTATGTCTGCACGAAGAGTGCTGAAGTTTCAGGAACAACACGATATGGAATTGTTATGAGGTCTGATCTCAACGCCTTCATAGTCATAACACAAGTGCAGCCTTTGCCAACTCGGGCTTCAGGCGGGATTGATATTGCTTTGCACGAGGCACATAGAACACACTTGATGCGGTGCACATGCAGAGAGAGCTGGTGTATGCTGATGTGATTCCCTCATGCTAGGACACTAAGGTATGGGCCCGCCCTAAACCAACCCAAAGAGACCTTCTTAACTAATAATATAATATATGTGTTAGGGAGGGTGAGATATAAGTGTTGTTAACTCTTATTCATTACAGTATGTTAACATGCTGTCACCATTCGCTTTTTATGTCTTAGTAACTATGCTGGTAATTTTGCTACTGATAATAAGTATACTTGTATTATCTAAGATACTGCGCCTGAGAAGACGGCATTAGTAAATAAACATTTCAAATGCACATGTGTCTTCTTTACTCCATGTTCTGGTTTGTAATGATAATATAACGAAAGAGTGTTCATGAGTTCCACGTACCCTGAGGTACAGTAAGTTCATGTTCTGGTTTGTCTAAACATTGGGAGTTTGATATGTCCAATGAGACACTGTAGCTAGCTCGGTAAGGGGTGAGTTGGACACTAAGGTGAGTTGTGGGACACCCTAATTCGCTGAGGTTCCACTCCTCTGTGCACAGTTCTGTGTGAGAACAGAAACCCTGCGACACCGCATTTCTGCAGCAGTCAGGGCGGATCTGTACATCTGGCAGACATTTATCAAGGATTTCAATGGAGTATCTTTGCTTTTTGCGGACGAAGATATGATTTGGCAAGTGTAGGTTTAAACTGAAGCTTCTGGTGCTAAAGGCTTTGGCATATTCTGGGAGGGGCGATGGTGTGCGGAGAGTTGGCCATTGCAGCGTCAGGGTCGCAGCATCACCTTTTTGGAGTTGTTTCCACTTCTGGATGCATTATACGTCTGGGGCGAGGAATTTCAGAACAGAACAGTTTTGTTCAATGTTGATAACTTAGCGGTGGTTGAGTTGATTAACAAGCAAAGTGTCAGGGACTTGAGAGTGTTGAGGTTTCTACATGCTTTCATGCTCAGATGTTTGCAGCTGAATATTATTTTCAAAGCGAGACATATTCCAGGAGTCAATAATTGTATAGCAGACGCTCTGTCTCGTTTTCAGTGGGAGGAATTCCGCAGGCTGGCTCCTGGGGCAGAGACCATCAAAACTCAGATCCCACAGTGCGTCTGGGCATGGGGGGTTTGAGGATTGTCCAGTTGGTAGAGAAATCAGTGGCTGATTCTACGAGAAGAAGTTATCTAGAAGCCTGGAACGAGTTCTTAAGTTATGGTAACAGGTTTCATACACATGGGGGGATGCCTGAGGAACAGTTTTTGTTAAGTTCTGTTTTGCACCTGATAGATAAAGGTCTTTCCCACACCAATATTTCTGGCAAACTGGCTGGCATTTCTTTTTATGGGCAGCTGCGGTGGGGGAGGGATCCAGTGGGGGGGGGTTTAGTAAAAAAGGTTCTTAAGGGGTTAGGTAGGGAACAGGTTGACTGTAAACAGCTGCGGCAGACGGTGACTTTTTGTTTGCTTTCAAAGGATGTTGCATCAGTTGTCCTCTTGCTACTATGATGAGTTTGAGAGTGGGAAGTTTAGGTTATGTTTTTTGTGGTTGTTTTTTTTGGGGCATTCAGGGCTTCTGAGTTACTGGGTTTATGGAACAGGGCAGGCATCAACAGCAATGAGGTTTTTGTGGAGGGAAATAGGCTGAGACTTTGGTTGAGGGCTTCTAAGACTGACCAATTGGGTTGGGGAAAATGGGTTTTCTTGAGTAGGAGTGGTTTGGATTTTTGTTGTCCGGTCAGGCAATGGGAGGTTTTCTAGGCCTTTCTTTTTTCACTCCTGGGGACATATTTTGTCATGCACAAGGGAGTCTGATTTCAATTGCCCAGTTGCTGGCAGTTTTGAGGAAGGTGTTGCTTAGTTTGGGGGAAAATCCACAGCATTTTGGAATGCACTCTTTCTGCATTGGAGCAGCAATGGAGGCTGCAAGATTGGGGTGGACTTGGTCAGACATACGCAGAATTGGGAGATGGAAGTGCAAATGCTGCGAATAGTATGTTAGGAAGTAATTTCAGTATTTTTCTTTTTTCTTTCTGCCTAGGTCCATTGCAAAGGATTGTACAAGGTAAAAGGACAACTTGGATTGTAGGACACTCCTTCGTTAAATGGGCTGCGGTTTATGCTGAGCAACAGATTTGTAGGAGATCGCTTGGACTCACAAGTGTTAACCATGAGGTGATATGGAATGGAAAAGGGGGAATGGGTTGGGGGGGTTTATTTCCTTTGTTGTCTGTGCTGTGCATAAGGGGGGACCTCCGGATTTGCTGGTCATTCACCTCGGCGAGAACGATCTTGTAGACTTATCTGGCCTGACTCTGATCAAACTAATGAGATTGGACCTGTCTGTCATCAAAAAAACGAGGGTGAGCACCATGGTGGTTTGGACGGAACTGATACCGCGGCTGCATTGAAGAGGGGCAAGAAACCATGCAGCTCTGGAAAAAGCGAGAAGAAAACTTAATAGAGCAATGCAAATTTTCTGTTGGGGCATGGGGGTTAACATTTTATCTCACACGAATATACAGACTACTGAGGGGCATCTTTTCCGAGAGGATGGGGTCCACCTGTCACAGATGGGGCAAGCATTCTATTTACTGGAATTGTGTGATTTGATTGTTCAGATATGGAAGAAAAATATGTGGTGCTCTACCAGACGGGCTTGAAGGTTCTCCTTGGTGGGGCAGGAAAACTCTGTTCGGTTTTCCTGGTTGGCGGATTTTTCTGGGGGGTGGGCTGCGGGTTTGTCCATCTTCAAAGGGCAGTAAAAGGAAATGAGGGGTGTATCAACACAAGTCCGTTCCTCCTGGGTTTGGTTGGGTTAACTTTGTTGGGGTTCTTTCATAGGGATGCTAAGCTAAGTTGGGGGATTTGGGTTATTAAAATGAATATTAAGACAGGTGCAAAATAAAATCTATTTACAAAAACATCTTGCCAAAGTGGCCTTTCTTGCTAATCAAGAAGTTGTGGACAGTGAGTTATTGCGCAAGGGGGGACCCAGGGGGAGCTGTGGGGGAGCTGTGCGCGAGCTGGTCTCCCCCTGGGTTGTTCGTGCAAGGGAGCAGCCACCAGGTGCGGGGTGGATTAGGTTGATGAGGCGCGCGGGGGGAAGTTATATATAGGGGTTAGAAGGGCTGGAAAGACACTGTGCCCATGGGAGGCGGGTGGCGGAGGTCGGATTTTATCCCACCCACCCTTCCCTCTTTTTTTCTTTTTTCTCTTTTAAAGGCCCTGTTTGGGTATTGTTTTATCTGCTTTGGTTACTGCCAAAGCTGTCTTTCACTATTTGCCACTCTAAGACAGGTCTAGCTTTAAAGTTTAGTTTGGTAGGCGGATTTTATTGGCGGATGGGCAGCCTGGAGTGGGTTTGTCCATCCTCAGAGGGTAGTAAAAGGAAAGGAGGGGGGTATCAACACGAGTCAGTTCCTTCTCGGTTTGGTTGGGTTAACTTTGTGGGGATTCATCTTTCAAAGGGATGCTAAGCTAAGTTGGGGGATTTGGTTTACTAAATTGAATGGCAAGATGTTTTTGGAAAAAGATTTTATTTTGCACCTGTCTTAATAAAGTGGCCTTTCTTGCTAATCAAGAAGTTGTGGACAGTGAGTTATTGCGCGAAGTACCAGATAGACAAAAGACGTGTCCGCTTTGAAGAAATGCCGTAATTAGATAAACAGCAGTATTACTACATTTCTGCCCAACATGCAGTATGGGTATGGACTTGTAGTCCTGCCTCAAAGTCTCGGAATGCTGTACAATGCTCCCCAAAGCAAAATGGCTCTGCTGGTTAGCCGGTACCAGAACACATCACAGTAAAACATACTTAAAACTATAACATTCAGTTACGTGACAATTAGGTACAATAAATGCACTCCGAAAGATCTATTCTTTCTAAAAAATACTGATTCTTCAGGAAAACATACGAAAGCTAGCCAACCAAAATGTTGCTGCTGTCTGACACTGAACTGCACCACACGCTTTGGAGTCCTCCACTGAGGAAAAGAGCTGTACTTCTTGCCAATGCCACCTTGTGGTTAAAGTAAGTTCATTATTTACATAGACATTAACTTCTACATAATAAATAATGAAAATATATTTAGAATTTTTTTTATCCAGTTTACTTGCCAGTTACTGCACTTCCTTTATTTATTTCAGGACAAAAGATATACCAATTAATTAAGCACAGTTAACTTTTATGTACCCAGTTTACCTTTTAAATTAATTATAAAACTGGAAAATATTTAAAAAATATTAACCATACCCTTCTGGGCATGCAGTGCACAATATTATGAGGTACACATTTTTTCCCAAAAATGCAAATAAGGAAGTCAATTTTAACCTGTTGCGTGCTCATGACGGCTCCACGCCGTCATGAGTCACGAGCGACGGGTGCTCATGACAGGGTGGAGCCGTCATGCCGCTGCCGCTCCGCCCACGCGGGACTAATTCCCCGCCTGTGCGTAGAATTAGTTAGTGGGCAAGGTCATGGCGGCTCCACACCGTCATGAGCACAGGAGCGCCACACCCACCCACTAGCCCCTCCAGCTCCGCTCCTGAATTCGCGACACGGGGAAGGGGTTAAACATAGTGTGGTAACAAACAGCTAATTGTGTGAAGTATTTGAGCTGTGGATATCCCTCAGATTGGTCCAATATGGGTATGGTACTAATGTAAGCCTGCTTTCATAGTGTCTCAAATGACTTAATGGAAAGTGGCAAGAGTCAGCTAATTTAGTTTTACATTTCCTATAGCAGCTTTTTGCATCATAAACAAAATTGCTCTATGTCCATGTTTTAGAGCAGGTGCTATTGTTTTATTAAATATAAAGTTGCCACAGCATACAGGAATTATATCAGAATATCTACATTTGTCACTTCACTCCACAGTACAAGTAAACCATCCACAAGTTCAAGTTCATGCATTTATAAAGCACACTACTCACCCAGAGGGTCTCAAGGCGCTGGAGGGAGGGGTTTACTGTTTATCGAATAGCCATGTTTTCAGTTCTTTTCTGAAGGAGATGTGATTCTGAGTAAGGCGGAGGTGGGTGGGGAGTGAGTTCCAGGTCATGGCAGCCAGGAAGGAGAAGGATCTGCCACCCATGGTGGTTTTTCGGATGCGCGGGACTGCGGCGAGGGCTTGATTGGATGATCTTAGTTGGCGGGTGGGATAGTAGAAGGACAGTCGGGTATTGAGGCATTCGGGTCCTAGATTATAAAGGGCCTTGTGTGCGTGGGTAAGAAGGCGGAAAGTAATTCTTTTGTTGACGGGAAGCCAGTGGAGGTTTTTTAAGTGACCGGTGATGTGCTCTTGGCGCGGGATGTCTAAAATGAGTCTCGCTGATGCGTTTTGGATGCGCTGGAGCTTTTTCTGCAATTTTGTTGTAATTCCGGCGTAGAGTGTGTTGCCATAGTCCAGTCGACTCGTGACCAGTGCATGGGTGACAGTCTTTCTTGTTTCGAGGGGGATCCAGCGGAAGATCTTTTTGAGAATGCGAAGGACGTTGAAGCAGGAGGACGATACGGCGTTGACTTGTCTGGACATTGAGAGGGAGGAGTCTAGAATGAAGCCAAGGTTACGTGCATGGTCTGTGGGTGTGGGCGCAGATCCCAAAGCGGAAGGCCACCAGGAGTCGTCCCAAGCTGAGGGGGAGGATCCTAGGATGAGCACCTCCGTTTTGTCTGAGTTGAGTTTTAAGCGGCTCTGTTTCATCCATTCGGCTACTTCTTTCATACCTTCGTGAAGGTTGTTTTTGGCGGTGTTGGGGTCTTTGGTGAGGGAAAGGATTAGCTGGGTGTCGTCGGCGTAGGAAATGATGTTGAGGTTGTGTTGACGTGCGATGGAGGCGAGGGGACTCATGTAGACGTTGAAGAGGGTGGGACTGAGTGAGGAGCCTTGAGGTACGCCGCAGATGACTTCGGTGGGCTCTGAGTAGAAAGGGGGGAGTTGGACTCTCTGGGTTCTCCCGGCTAGGAACGAGATGATCCAGTCCAAGGCTTTTCCTTGTATGCCGATGTTGTTGAGGCGTTGTATGAGGGTGTTGTGACAGACAGTGTCGAAGGCGGCGGAGAGGTCGAGTAGAATGAGGGCCACTGTTTCACCGTTGTCCAGGAGTGCTCGGATGTCGTCGGTCGCCGCAATGAGGGCGGTTTCGGTGCTGTGTTTGGCTCGAAAGCCGTTCTGTGAGGGATCCAGGGAGTTGTTGGATTCAAGGAAGGCTGCGAGTTGGCTATTGACGGCTTTCTCGATGACTTTGGCCGGGAAAGGGAGGAGGGAAATGGGTCGGTAGTTTTTCAGATCTGAGGGGTCTGCTGTTGGTTTTTTCAGAAGGGCGCTGAGTTCGGCGTGTTTCCATATTTCTGGAAAGGTGGCGGAGTTGAAGGAGCAGTTGATGACATCGCGGAGTTGGGGAGCGATGATGGAGTCAGCTTTGTTGAAGATGTAGTGGGGACAGGGGTCAGAAGGTGAGCCAGAGTGGATTGAGTTCATGAGGCGAATGGTGTCTTCAATGGTGATTGGGTTCCAGGAGTTGAGGTAGTTAGTTGGAGGGGTGGGATCTGAAGGGGGTGGGGTGAGTTGGTCATTGGGAGTATTCTTGAAGCTGTTGTGGATGTCGGCAATTTTGTTGTAGAAGAAGGAGGATAGCGCATCGCAGAGGTCTTGGGAGTTAGTGATGTCGTTGGATGCTGCGGGAGGGTTGGTGAATTCTTTGACGATATTGAAGAGTTCCTTGCTGTTATGAGAATTGTTGTCGAGACGGTCCTTAAATGCTGATTTCTTGGCGGATCGAATCAGTTGGTGGTGTTTGCGGGTGGCTGTCTTGAGGGAGGCCATGTTGTCTGAGGTTGGTTCTTTTCTCCAATTCTTCTCCAGGGTGCGGCATGTCTTCTTGGATTTTTTAAGGTCATCATTGAACCAGGGAGCTTTTTTGCTGGATGATTTCGACTGGTGTTTTTTCAGGGGTGCTAGTTCGTCCGCACTGTGGGTAATCCATTGCCTGAGGTTGGTGGCCGCTAGGTCTGGGTCCGTTGCTAGGGTGGGAGTGTTTTGGCTGAGTGATGTGAGGAGTTGGTCGGTGGTGATTTTGTTCCATTTTCTTCGGGGTATGGGTTGTGGACGGTTGTGGGTCAGGGTTGTTTTGTAGCTGAAGTGAACACAGCTGTGATCCGTCCAGTGGAGAGCTGTAGTGTGATCGAAGGAGATGTGCTTGCTGGAGGTGAAGATAGGGTCGAGCGTGTGTCCGGCTATGTGAGTGGGGGTGTCAACAAGTTGTTTGAGTCCGAGATTGGACAGGTTGTCCAGAAGGGTGGTAGTGTTGTTGTCGAGAATGTTGTCAAGGTGGTAGTTGAGGTCTCCTAGAAGAATGTAGTTCTTGGAGGCGAGGGCGTGCGGGCTGACAAAGTCAGTGGTGTCGTCGCTGAATTGAGATCGGGTGCCTTGGGGCCTGTAAATGAGGGTTCCTCTAAGTGTGGTCCTGGGGTCGGTGTGGATCTGAAAGTGGAGGTGTTCGGCGGTTGCAAGATTGACGTCAGAGCTGGTTGTAATTTTGATGGTGTTTCTATGGACGATGGCGATGCCTCCACCAGTTTGATCGGTGCGGTCTTTTCGAATGATCTTGTAAGTGTCCGGTATGGCTATGGCGATGTCGGGGGCAGAAGATGCATTCATCCATGTTTCAGTAAGGAAGGCGATGTCAGGTGACGCAGTGTCGATTAGGTCCCAGAGTTCGGTTGCATGTCTGTGGACCGAGCGGGTGTTCAGTAGGATGCATTTCAAGTCGTTGGGTTCGGAGCTGTGTGTGGAGGAAGTGTGTTTGGTGAGGGTCCTGAAGCAGTTGAACTTACAGGAGAGGCAGGAGAATGGGCCGTGGGTACGTCCTGGGGTAGCTTCGCAGCAAAGTGGGGTGCGTCCGGCGTTGAGGGCGAGGAGAGTGGCGGCATCATAAGTTACTCTGGGGGGTTGGGAGCGGCATAGAGCAGGGGGACGGGCGCTGGGCGCGGTCCAGGCGCGGACGGGCGTAGACGGGCTTACCTTTGGCGCACCTTCGGCGCTACTGGGGCGCGATCGCTGCGCGTAAACGCTGCTCGCATGAGCATCTGTCATAAATGGACAGTGGAGGGGGCGGAGCGTGGGAGGGTCAGCTGGGAGGCGGGCGCTGGGAGGAGACACGGGCTCACGCAAACACAAGGTAAACACAAGCCTAAAATGGCAGCCCGGTCCCTGAAACGAAACTGGGTCACAGCCGGAGTGGTGAACAAATGAAAACACTCTCACACACTTTTCTCTTCCCCCCAAACAATGCCAATAGTGCGCAGCTACTAAAAAGAAAACTAATACAGGCAAATGAATCCAGGCGCGCTATTAATTAAATAGATAGTTAAAATATCAGCAGAACGATACCGGGCGCTGAATGCGCTCTTTCAGGGCAGGCAGGCAGCAGCGCGATGTTATCTGTGCAATTCAGCGTCTGAAGGGAGGCAGAGGGTGAGGGGAGGGACCGCTAAGGAAAGCGTCCACACGGTCACAAATGGTAGTGGGATGGGGCGCCTTAGTTGTACTCGTGGGTGGGAGGGTCAGCTGGGAGGCGGGCGCTGGGAGGAGACACGGGCTCACGCAAACACAAGGTAAACACAAGCCTAAAATGGCAGCCCGGTCCCTGAAACGAAACTGGGTCACAGCCGGAGTGCTGAACAATTGAAAACACTCTCACACACTTTTCTCTTCCCCCCAAACAATGCCAATAGTGCGCAGCTACTAAAAAGAAAACTAATACAGGCAAATGAATCCAGGCGCGCTATTAATTAAATAGATAGTTAAAATATCAGCAGAACGATACCGGGCGCTGAATGCGCTCTTTCAGGGCAGGCAGGCAGCAGCGCGATGTTATCTGTGCAATTCAGCGTCTGAAGGGAGGCAGAGGGTGAGGGGAGCGACCGCTAAGGAAAGCGTCCTCACGGTCACAAATGGTAGTGGGATGGGGCGCCTTAGTTGTACTCGTGGGTGGGAGGGTCAGCTGGGAGGCGGGCGCTGGGAGGAGACACGGGCTCACGCAAACACAAGGTAAACACAAGCCTAAAATGGCAGCCCGGTCCCTGAAACGAAACTGGGTCACAGCCGGAGTGGTGAACAATTGAGAACACTCTCACACACTTTTCTCTTCCCCCCAAACAATGCCAATAGTGCGCAGCTACTAAAAAGAAAACTAATACAGGCAAATGAATCCAGGCGCGCTATTAATTAAATAGATATTTAAATTTCAGCAGAACGATACCGGGCGCTGAATGCGCTCTTTCAGGGCAGGCAGGCAGCAGCGCGATGTTATCTGTGCAATTCAGCGTCTGAAGGGAGGCAGAGGGTGAGGGGAGCGACCGCTAAGGAAAGCGTCCACACGGTCACAAATGGTAGTGGGATGGGGCGCCTTAGTTGTACTCGTGGGTGGGAGGGTCAGCTGGGAGGCGGGCGCTGGGAGGAGACACGGGCTCACGCAAACACAAGGTAAACACAAGCCTAAAATGGCAGCCCGGTCCCTGAAACGAAACTGGGTCACAGCCGGAGTGGTGAACAATTGAAAACACTCTCACACACTTTTCTCTTGCCCCCAAACAATGGCAATAGTGCGCAGCTACTAAAAAGAAAACTAATACAGGCAAATGAATCCAGGCGCGCTATTAATTAAATAGATAGTTAAAATATCAGCAGAACGATACCGGGCGCTGAATGCGCTCTTTCAGGGCAGGCAGGCAGCAGCGCGATGTTATCTGTGCAATTCAGCGTCTGAAGGGAGGCAGAGGGTGAGGGGAGCGACCGCTAAGGAAAGCGTCCACACGGTCACCGTCCACATCCACAGACCAGCCTTCCGGTAAAACGGGACTTCTTATCACAATAGAAAAAACTGCTGTCATTGTAAGTATTAAGGGCCCTATTGCGATGTCGGTTGGTGACATTGTCTCGGTGTGGGAACCGACGGACTGTAGGTCGGCGGTTCCAAACACCGTATTACCATACGACTGCACAGGTTTCGGTCGCAAACTCCCATTTCTCTATGGAAGCTTGTGCGGCGGGCGGAAACCACCTGCAGCACAAGCACCCATAGAGAAATTAGAGTTAGTTTAAATCCCTCCACCTTGTGGTGCCTGCCACACCGTGGAGGGATTCACAGAGGGGCACCATATATGCCCCTCATGCTCATAACTGTAAGCCGCAGAGGGATAGGGGCTCAGCTAGGGGCCCCCAAAGTCACTTTCCGGCAGCCTTTTCAGGTCGGAAAGCCCGACATGGAACGGCTGTCAGAAATCGACAATGTGGGCGTTAATACCCACCATTAGGGATTATAATGGGTATCCAACTGGCCGACGGGCTCCTTGAGCCCTTCTGAACTCAGTTAGATTGACCGTTCGGCCGACTTACACTCAATGATTGAAATTCGGCTGTCGGACTGCAAACTTCTTGCATTGGTCGGTAAGCCTCCAACGAGCGGTCGAAGGCTTACCAGCCAACATCATAATGAGGCCCTAACGTGTTATAATTAACATGCAAAAAAAAAAACATTTTGTGCGTTTACTATGAGACCAGTTGTGTTTAGTAGCTAAATGATTTTTTATCCTAATGTCATGATATTTAAAACATCCCTCCTGGCAGGGGACATAACTCAGGGCAGTTGCGGGACAGTGATCAGGGGGTTGAATTGCTGAACTAACGCTGCAAGGGGTATAACTCAGGGTAGGTCCTGGACAGTGACCAGGGGCATGAATTTTCATTCTGACTATGTAGGAGGCATAACTCAGGATAGGTGCCGGAAAGTGATCAGGGGCTTACATTTTCATTCAAACTCCGCAGGAGCATAGTTCAGGGCAGATGCAGGAGAGTGACCAGGGGCATAGATTACTATTCTATCTCTGCAGGGGGTATATCTCAGGGCAGGTGCTGGACAGTGATTGGCGGCTTGAATTTGTATTCTAACTCTGCAGGGGTCATAACTCAGGGTAGGTGCAGGGCAGTGACCAGTGGGCATACATTACAATTCTAACTCCACATGGGGGATAACTCAGGGCAGGTGCAGTACATTGATCAGAGGCTTGAATTTCTATTCTAACTCCACAGAGGGGTACAGCTCAGGGGAGGTGGTGAACAGTGACCAGGGGCATGAACTACTATACTAACTCTGCAAGGGGAATAACTTCGGGGAGGTGGTGGACAGTGACAAGGGGCTTGATTTCCTATTCTTACTCCACAGGGGGCATAACTCAGGGTAGGTGATGGACAGTGACCCGGGGCATAAATGACTATTCTTACAACGCAGTAGACATAACTCGGGGCAGGTGCTGGACAGTGGCCAGGGCTGTGCATTTTTATTCTAACTCTGCCGGGGGGCATAGCTCAGGGCAGGTGCAGGATAGTGACCGAGGGAAAGAATTACTATATTTTTTTTAACTTTATTTATTATACTGCAAGGTACATCCAGCAGCGTTCAAATGTGCCCACAAGAATTACTATTATAACTCCACATTAGACATAACTCAGGGCAGTTGCTGGACAGTGACTGGTGCCGTGAAATGTTATTCTAACTCGCAGGGGGCATAACTCAGGGCAAGAGCTGGTCAGTGATAGGGACCTTGAATTTTTATTCTAACTCTGCACGGGGCATAACTCTGGGCAGGTGCACGGGCCGTAACCAGGGATAATAATTACTATTCTAACTCCACAGGTGGCATAACTTAGGGCAGGTGCTGGACAGTGACCGGGGCTGTAAATTTTTATTCTACGTCCGCAGGGGCCATAACTCTGGGCAGGGTCTTGAATTTCTATTCTAACTTCGCAGAGGGCATAACTCAGGGCAGGTCCAGGACAATGACAGGGGGCAAGAATTACTATTCTAATTCCACTGGGGGTATAACTGAGTGGAGGTGCAGGACAGTGACCAGGGGCATGAATTACTATACTAACTCCGCAAGGGGCATAGCTCAGGGCAACTGCTGGACAGTGATCGGGGGTATGAATTTCCATTCTAACTCAGCAGGGGGCATTTCTCAGGGCAGGTGCAGTAGAGTCACTGGGGGCATAAATTACTAATCTTACTCCACAGGGGACATAACTAAGGGCAGGGGGTGGATCGTGACTTGAGCAGGAATTACTATTCTAACTCCACAGGGGGCATAACTCACGGCATTTACAGAACAATGACCGACAGCGTGAATTTCTATTCTAACTCTGCGGTGGGGCATAACTCAGGGCTGGTGCAGGACAGTGACCGGTGGCATAAATTGCTATTCTATTTCTGCAAGGGTTGTAACTCACGTCAGGTGCTGGACAGTGAGCAGGGGTGTGAATTTTTATTCTAACTCCATAGGGGGCATCCGCCAGGGCAGGTACTAGACAGTGGCTGGGGTTCTAATTTAGCATTCCCACTCCACTAGGGGTGTCCCTCATTACAGGTGTTAAACAGTCGCTGGGGTTGAAATTTACTATTACCACTCTGCTGGGTATGTTCTTAAGGGCAGGTGCTGGACAGTGGCAGGGGTCTAATTTTGTATTCCCACTCCACTTTGGCATCCCTCAGAGCAGGTGCTGGACAGTGGTTGGGGTTTAAATGTAGTTCTCTCACACTGTCTGGCACTAATTTTCTGTTAGATTTTGGATGTAGACTGTGGTATATTACTCTTTACAGGTAGGAAACACTTAGTAAACTCCTTGTTTAATTGTTTTTTTTAAGGTCACAACTAAAATGATCAAACAGAGGAGCAGTCCCTTGTTGCGTGAAGACACACTTCCAAGATCAATAATCAACCAAATATCTACTTCATCCAAGAGAAGGCATGATGAATGGGACCTTTAAATCCAAGGCCCATCCATTTACCCAAATGTACAAAATTCACACTAATATTAATAATACTACTGTCCCATTGGAATGTAGTTTATTACCTAATAAGAAATCCACTACCTTTACAGATCATTTATCTCAGTGTAAAAACACTGAGCAAAAGTCTGAGGAAAGTAATAATTGACTTCAAATTATCAATGATATCTACGGTAACAAACTTGTACCCTGAATGTGAAATTCAAGGAGGTTTGTTAAATTTTTCTCAGGCCTTTTGGCCTAAAATTAAAAAAACATCCTTAGTTGAGGATTATTTTTCAAATAGTAAACTGCAGTTTGAATTACGTAAATCAACTGCATTCACTGTTGTGCCTTCTGACAGTTTATTACACTGCAATTTCTGAATCTGATTACTTTCTCCAAAATCACGAAAAATTGCGCCCCTTACTAAATTTCTTTGAAGACACCTGGTTTGACATCTAAGCAGGTTGGTTCGCAGGAGGAAGGCAAAGTTTGAAATTGAATGGTGGAACAGCTACTCAACCTTTTTAGGGGGAGTTCCTTCAGTAAAGCAATTGGCAAACATCATCATGACCTATATAAGTTTTTGGAAATTTTGAAGAAGGAGCAAAGTTTTCAAGAAATGTCACTGTCAGGTAGCCTGTGTTTCAAAAAAGAGTAAGGCAATGTCTTAAAGACTTTTGCTACAGGGTGGGTGTGTTCATTAACACAGGAAGTAGTGGCGCTCAGCCTAGAGCGTACAGTAAATCAACAGAAATAATTATTGCGGTGCCACAGGTGAGGGAAAACCCCTAAACCCTCAAAGTTAGGACCCGAGGGTCCGAAATGCAAAGGTCAATTCCTTTGCACACGCATTCAAGTCATGGAGAAATATTGACCTACCGCAGGGGTCTTCAAAACTGTTGGGCGCGACCCCCAGGGGGGCCGTGGAGCGATGCAAAGGGGGTCACGCATTCCCACTCACACTTCTGTCTGCTCAGGCCCAAGGGCTTCAGCCCCCCTCTTCCCCCATCCTGTGTCTCAGCCTGGGCTGCTGCAGTGTAACTCGAGCTGCTGGGGCCTCAGCTGGGCAGTGTCTAGAGTCTTATCTCCAGCACACCCATCAGAGTTTTTCACAGGACTTTAAAGGCTATTTACATATTTACATGCCTTTGGAAACTGGTTACAGAGGCTTAGTGTTTTTTCCTGATTCCAGTACCCCCTGGGTCCCACTCTGCCTATTCCCTACATTTGTATTTTGCATTTACTGCTGTAGTGTAAGAATGCATTTCATGAAAAGGAATATAACGTAGGGTTGCTAAAAGTAAAATGCCTGTGTGTGGTGTTTAAAGAGCCTGCAGAGACCTCCTCTTGACACTAAATTGATTCATAAATAAAAAAGTATGTATTCATTCATTATGTGATTTTTCTGTCTTTGTTCTCTTTAATTACCAGTCATGGACCATTCAGGCCACCCTAGAACACAATTAAAAGTGTTTTCTATTTATATTTGCTGTTCGAAGTATGCACATATAAGTGCTTAAAATACAGCTTTAGGTGACTGCTTATTTTTGTACCAACTGGGCCATCAAAATAATCTGCTGGCAATCCTAACCATAGGACTGGAAGTTTGTTGTAGCATCAGCACATCATTTATTTCCTCCACCCTCCCGATTAATGCCACAATAGCAATAGTTTAACTTAGATATTAAACTGATCACCATGCACTAACACCATTCACCTGCTCACCCTGCACTCACAGTGATTAATCGGCACTCACAATGCACTTGCGCTGTGCATCCTAAACCTCACCCTGCAGTCACACAAGCCCACTACTCATTCTGCACTCAAGTGACACTTCACTCACCTGTCCCCCTCACTGCTGAATATATAACTCACTCAAACAAGCCCAGCAGTAATCGTACATTCATTCATCCTATTCTGAACTTGCACCTGCACCCAAATTCGTACGGCCACCTCACTCACCCTGCAGTCACTCCTCTCACCCTACCCGTACACTGTTGCATCGCTCACCGCGCACTCACATGGGCACTCTTATCACCCACACAGTGCAGCGGGTTAATGTGTCTGCTACAAAGAATATGCACCATGCAGATCACAGAAATGAGAGGGAGTAAACTATGAGTAGCGCTATAAAAAATTTAATGTTTGTCAGAAAGGTGCTATAGAGAGATGAGGTGCATTGTTGGTGAGTGGTAGTGAGGGAATTCATGGAGAACAAGGAAACGGGGTGGGGCACCAAAAAATACTTTTGCACCGTGTGCAACCAGTGTTAGGGCCAGCCCTGGCTGGGAGTGTTAGCCCCCCCTCCCCAATTCCCTCAGAAGTTCTGGTC
Organism: Lissotriton helveticus; assembly: GCF_964261635.1. Lineage (NCBI taxonomy): Eukaryota > Metazoa > Chordata > Amphibia > Caudata > Salamandridae > Lissotriton > Lissotriton helveticus. The sequence continues at coordinate 378,895,483 of NC_136061.1, read as the reverse complement.
TAGTGGCTTCCCTGCATCTGCCGATTATTATTATTTACATTTGTAGTGCGCTACTGTTACCAAAAGATGTCCTGGGGCTAATAACCATTTGCTGCCTGAAGGCAAATGAGATTCACCTACAGAGCATAGAGAAAGGTTTTAATATCTTCCTAAAGGACAATAGATTCTTGGTGGAGTGAAGCAAAGGAGGGTGCAAGTTCCATAACTGCGTGGCCTACACCAAAACAGTGAGACAGACAACTCATTCCTTCTTGAATTAGGGAACAATAAGCAGAGTGGCACAGGCCAAGAGGAGCATACAGGTCCGACCCGTATGCTTGTTGAGGAGAGATGAGATGATGAGAGAGAACAGCAAGGGAGTGAGAGAATTTGATTGAAGAGGTCCGGGATGAGGAGAAATGTAAAGTGCAGAAGAGAAGTGTGGACATGCAAGAAGTGAGTGTGAGCCAAAGGTGAGGGCTTCTGTTAGAACAAAGGGGAGATGTGACAGATGAATGGGGGGACTGGAGAGGTGTAAGATACAAATAGACAAAAAGTTGAATGGAGAGATGAGGTGAATGAGAAGTGCTGAAGGGCACAGGAGGTGGTGGGCCAGAGAGGACATGAGATAAATGCGAGACAAAGACCCCTGGAGTCAAACATTTAGGCCCCCGATCTTGAGGAGCATTGGGAGAAACATTCAATTTAGCAGACAACACCTGTAGCACCAAACTCTCCAGTGAAAGGTGTATCAACAAAAACTTAAGGCTCAGACTTATGGCGCTGTGCGATCTATGTGGGCTGCTGGTTCACATAATGCTTTCTCCCAGCAAAAGAGAACTGTCTCCAAAAGGGTTTAACAGCAACAAAGGCTCTGCAGCCACTGAGGACAGCTTTATGATTTCATTCCAAGTATTTCACTTTAATTCAGCAGTGGACAAGGGGGATTCCAGTTCATCAGCCTCTGATTAGTCTTCCTCCAAGCACCCATAATCCCTTGAGGGTATATTCTGGGCTCCCTAATCTGATGTCAAAAGTTCCTCCTTCCAGACGAATTTCTGAACAAAGGGGGGTGGTATGTCAGAGGCTTCTCATGAAAGTAAACACAAACTTTTCATTATGTCACTCAGATAATGTTAGCTGTCTTCGAAGAAGGTACCTGCTGAAATCCGCTCTGAGTGCAAAGCCAGCAATAGAATCATAGTTGGTGTTTACGTTGCATGGACTGGCACCTTTGTAGGCTCTAAACTGCTGGAATCGACAGAACCAGAGGATCGAGTTTACCCTCAGGGAGTGGTTCTGAGGTAGTCCTGAAAATATCCAACATGGCCTGTTGGAAGGCCTTTTGAATGGCTGGGATATACGCTGATGAGGACCAAGATTGGCATAAGGGTATGACACCAATGAATAGACTCTGAACAGTCCTTGGAGCGTTTCTTCTAGGAAGATATCTACTTCCTGGGGTGTTTTTGTACTTTTTACAGAATTAACCTTTTGGTGATTGCTCCCTATCTGGAGACTTACTTGAAGTAGAGGATAGGGCACAGTATGGAGTAATCTCGTGTGACCTAGCCAAACAACAATTTAGCTACCCCTTTCCCTATGGATTCGGGTGCATCAAAAAACAAACTATATGCAGAGTGTGGCATGCTATTTATTATCATTGAGTGTGGGGAGGGCCATGACTAGCTCACAAGAGGTGAAACTTTGTAATGGTCAACTCCCTCAACAATGACAACAAATAGCATATTACATCTAAGCATCTGCATATATGGTTCATAGCAATCCTTTTTTTTCATTTGTATTTATTTATTTTTAAAAAAGGAATTTAACCAAAAAACCTGGATGCTTGTGGTAATATGTTTGGTAGGGTAAAATCGTATTGAAGAGGACTCACGTCTATTGGGAGATTTATTTCCACATGTAAAATAATTGTACCATGCAGTAAACAATGTTTTTTCGCATAAATTTGACACAATTGTGTTTATAGACTGACTTCTGCACTGTAGTGATAAACGTGTGTTGTACATAGTGCAATTTGGATAAATAGTTATTTGGGTGGCCACATTTATTTTTACTAGGTGGGTGTGTGTGTGTAGGTGTTTTTTTTTCATTCCTAGGGTAATCGTCCCCCACTCTTTGCCCTTTTACCTCCATCTTTTGCTGTATCGTTTTGTTGGCCTTGGTACTCTGAGCACTTTATCCCTGCTGACAAGTGCATGTGCTTCTCCCCTAAACATGGTAACATTGGTGTATAAATGCTTGCCATGTTTAGTTTACCTATAAGTCCCTTGTAAAGTGGTATACCATATACCCAGGGCCTGTAACATAAAGGCTACTAGTAGGCCTGAAGCACTGGTTGTGCCACCCACACAAGTAGCCTTTAAAACCTGTCTCATGCCTGCCATTGCAAGCACTGTATGTGCAGTTTACTGACACTTTGACTTGGAATTAAAAAAACACTTACAAGCCTTGACCTCTCCTTTTATTACACAGAAGTCACCCCTTTGGTATGCTCTTGGTAGCTCTAAGGGCATGGTGGTTTGTAACTAAAAGGTAGGACATATACTTTTATGTTTTACATGTCCTGATAGTGACAAACAGCAATGTTTGTTTTTCACTACTGTGAGGGCTTCCCTTCTCATACGCTAGCATTTGGAAATATTAAAACACTTTTAAGCCGGACTTCCTGATTAGAAAGGAGTAGCTGCGTCTTGTTTTATATCTTTGGAACGGTAATGATAAATCATCTTTACTGGTAAAGTTGGATTTAACATTACTATTTTAGAAATACCACTTTTAGAAAAAACTAAATTTCTCTGCTCTTACTGCCCTGTGTGCCTTGCAGCCTGTCTCCAATACACGTTTGGGTTAGGTGACAGCTACACTTTGTGCATTCTTTCCCTCTCGATAGCCACAAACGCAGGAAGGGTGGGTGCGACAGAGCACTCATCTGGATTCATCTACCTTCTGATAGCTCTTCCTGTGCAGGAGGAGAGGGAGCTGACACACCTGAATAGGCAGTTACATGTGTCCCACACAAAGGGCTGATCCCCCCCCCCCACCCACAGATATCCTGGCAGACAGGGCTGGGATGAAAGGGGACCTGTGCATTTCAAGGGCCTGCTTTGAAGTCACCCCTAATTCAAAGGCACATTTGGGTATAAGTACTGGTGCTCTAACCCTACCAGGACAGTAGACTACTGGACCTGTGAAGACTCTGCCATGAAGGCTGCTATGTCTTCATCAATAGCGCAGATGCTTTGCCTCCATCCAAGGGATCAACAATACTGCACCTCCTCGCATAGAGTTTGACGTTTGCTCCATCCAAAGTACTTAGTCAGCGGGACCTGACGAGTACCCTAGCTGGCCTGCCCTCCATCGTGGTCATCTGAATTTTGGATTTACCCCAGTGTGTTGGGACCTCAAGTAACCTTTTATCACTATTTATTCGAAGGGAGGAGGAAGGAGGAGGAGGAAAATGAGGAGGAGACAGACGAGGAGTTTAAATTGTGTATTTAGCTTAACATTACTGACTAGGATTGCAGTCCATACTTGAACAGGGTGCATACCTTTGCCAAACTAAGACCCAATTTCTGACAATATATATGACTGAAAAAGTCAAGGGGTGAAGAGAAGTTATAGTTAGGTGTTGAAATGACAAAAGAACTAAGGTTTAAAAAATATAAAGAAACACTGGAAATCACCAAGTATAGTTTAGTGAACTAAGTAGAACTTGTGCCCCAGTCATGCGCGGATAGTGACCTCCCAAGTGAAATCACACTAGACATAGCAAACATTTTTGTGTAACGTATTTCTTAAACAAATAGTGGCTACATCTTTAGTTTTGTTAATCCTGATGCATTATGCCTCATATGTACTGCACTATTCTGAAACATATAAACGATTAGTCACTTACGTAAATTACTTGTGTGTTTTTATTTAATTTTATTAAGGTTTGTGCCCAAAAACAAGAGAACACCACAATATTAAACAATATAGTCATGTGTATGGCAGACTCAAAGACAGACATAAGTTATTATCCACTACGTATAACAACAAATATGATAACCACAGGAAAACAAAACTATACATCGTTTTCTTGTATCAACCAAACATCGACTCCAAATGCCTGTGCCATTCTGTGGTTCCCAGCCTTTTCTCTATGTTTAGGAACCTTGGTGTGGTGCCTGATCTCGCTTTACAAACTCTGCAGTCAGTCATGGAACTGCTGCCTCAATTTTGTCCAACAAGTGTAGCAATCTATGCCCCCTGGCCTCTCCTTAGCTTATAGGTTGGTTTCTTCAAAATACAACCTACTCCAAAAAGTCTGCCTCACTGTGATGAAATTCCTAGACGTTCAGTAACTGCAGCTTCTCTGTGATGCAAGGCAACCTGTGGCCCTTTTTGACCTCTGCCCTACTTCCTTCCAGTAGTGTCATCAAGCAGTACTCTGTTCGGCCACACAGAGTGCAACCTCCCCAGATATATTCAGCTCACCACTCTAGAGCATGGCACATCTGGTTCTGTTCCTAATCTGATTGCTACGTGGAGAATTCCTGGTACCAATGGGTATAGGTCCTATCAGGAGGGTGGGAGGTAGTTCCCATTTCGTTTTATGGCTGAAAACGCAGCCAGGGCACACCATCATGCATTGTTTCTCAAACGCCAGGTGCCACACTGCTGGACCTTTTAACAGACACATCGCCGTTTCTTTGTGTCAATTTACCACCTCAAAAAAAGTCCCCAAAAGAAATCTGTTTTCCATAGCTGGCCACTTTCAGTCAGACCAGATATTTATGTGGATGGTCTCTTTATCAGGTTTCAGTGGCTTGGTTGCCAGATGATCAGCAGTAGTTCTTAGAGGATATACTAGTCTTCTTCTGGATCTGGGTACGCCTCCTTCCACCTCTCTAAGGGCCATATGTATCAAGCAGATTCGCATTCGCAAAGGCCGAAATTCAAAGAATTTCGGCCTTTGGGAATTTGCTAGATGGTAGTTATAAAGCAAAATCTGGTGCAAAACAAGGAATTGCAAAATTAGCGATTCCTTATTATGCAATTGCATTTAAGGAATCGCAACTTCTAGTTGGTGGTAAGTTGTGAATTCCTTGAAAAATGCACATTTTTGCATTTTTCAGCATATTTCAGGGGTGCAACAGGGTGTCCTTTGGACACCCCTGCACCCTTGAAATAATTCTCAATTTGCGATTAGCAAATTGCGAATCGCAAATTGAGAATAACTTCCCATTCATTCCTATGGGTCTCCTGGCCCATAGAAATGAATGGGAAAGTATTCCTTAATTGTGATTTGCAATTTGCTAATCGCAATTAAGGAATTTTAAGAAATCGCAAAAAAAATGCGATTTTGTACATACATACCTATTTGCGATTCTCAAATAGCGATTTCTTAAAAATTGCTATTTGAGAATCGCAAATCAGGTTGATGATACATATGGCCCTAAGTGTTTACATATATCATAATTGAGTCCCTGACTACCAAGATTAGAGTTTTTTTTTTTTTACTTTTTATTGATGACTGCAACCAGATATTGCATTGTACACACAATTTCTACACATCTTATACAGTCTTTTCTGTTTTTCTCCCTCCGCCAACTTTAAACATCCAGCTCAGTGCCCCTCATGATACTTAGTCTATACAAATCATTTACAGCAGCATGGACAGCTCTATATATGGGCGGTAGTTCTTTACAAGTAAATGCAAGCTGTCTATGTTCAATCAGTTCTCAGCATGTACACATCTGTGACTTCATATTTGGAGGCGTCGCCAGACTCTGTCCCTCCCAACCCCCCACCCCGTTCCGTACGTCTCCTGACCTCTCTGTATAGGCCCTGTCATCTCCCCGGGCCTAGTAATCTCGGAAAACTGACTTATCTAAATAAGTGTGATCAACATCCTTCGGCCAACCTGTGCGCACCCTGGGCTATTCTCCATTCGTGGACCCACCTCCCTCGTCCAGCCATCCCCATTACGCGGTCCCCGTCTGGGAGGGCGTCAAGTCCATGTCCTCCAGCTCCAGCAGTATTTGTTCCCAGTCCTGTGCTATTGGGTGTTTCCGTAGCCCTCGTTCCTCCTCCCTCCGGAGTATGGTACCTTCAGCCCTACCCCACTTCAGCGCTTCGGACCGCCAGACCCCTACAGCTGGGGTCGTGCAGATTTCCACCTCATAGTCAGTGTCCTGACCGCCAGTAGCAACGCTAAGTCCATGAACTTCAGTGGGGCCCTACGTCCTTTAGGTCTTTTCCTATGTGCCAGCAAGCACGGTAGCGCTCCCTCTGGTATCTGCATGCCCGTGACAGTGTGGAGGATGTGTCGGACCTGACCCCAATAGCCATCTATACGTGGGCAGGACCATAACATGAGGAGAAGGCCAGCCTCTTCCGCATGACATCGGGGACAGCAGTGGGGAGAGGCAGGAAACATCCTGTGCAGCCTTTGTGGGGTAAGGTATGCCCGATGTAGTAACATGGCCTGGATAAATTTGAACTTCACATTTCTGGACACTCTCCTAGGGTGTTCCATAACAACCTGCCATGCCCCATCTGTCAAATCCTCCCCCGTATCCATTGTCCAGGTGGTCCTGAGAGAAGTAAGGGACATAGCAGCGTGTTCCCTAATGCCAGTGTATAACCACCTCACTAGGTGACCTCCAGTTCCCATGTGATGTAATAGGTACACCGGCTCATGTTGCTCTAGTCTGCTACGCAGTGGGGCCCATGTAGTAGGTATGTAGTGTGTCACCGTGGCGTGTAGGAGGTATAGTCGTGGAGGGGCTCCCGTGGCCTGCACAAAGGAGGTGTGGTCTAATAACGCGTCATCCCCAAACAGATCGCCGACTCGGTCTACCCCCGCATCCGTCCAAGGCCGTAATCTGCTGTGAGTCAACCGACCTTGTGGCGTTGGGATCCCCAAGAGGGGGATGTTGTCGGCGTACGGTGGGGCCGGTGACGTGTATGCCAAAGCTTTGCGCCAGCATATCAGGGCGGTATGCAAAAGAGGGTGGCAGTCTCAGGGCACCTTGGCCTTGGGAAGCAGTAGGGAGTGCAGTTCTCCACGCGCCAGCCGTTCGCCGGTAAAGCTGATTTCGTGCAGATGTCTACCCGCCACCCATCTTGATAGCCATTGTAATTGGCTCGCGTAGTAATAACCGCGAAAGTCTGGCACTCCCAGGCCTCCACGTCTGGTTCCCAGTTGGAGTTTTTTTAGGCTTATTTACCGCCGGCCAGAGCCCCATATTAGGGTGGTCAAGAGTGTATTCAAGTTATTGAAAATAGTCTGTGGGAGGAGAATCGGTAGATTTACAAAATAATAAAGCAAGCGTGGAAGCATGACCATTTTAGAGATGGCAATCCTACCCATGACGGACAGGGGCAGAGAAGTCCAGAACCTGCACACTACTCCGAAGGCCAGCAATGGCCCGCCTAATATTGCCATCGATCTGGTCCTCTGGCCGTCTATAGACCCGTATGCCTAAGTACTTAAATGTATCCTGCGCTATCGGGATTCGGGAAGCGCCAAGTAGAATGTGGGTTGGCAGTTGTCCCTCCTGGAAATAAAACCCCACCGACTTCGCCGGGTTGATCGCCAGTCCCGACACGTCTGCGAACCAGGTATAGATGGTCGCTAAGGCCGAATGATCCTCCTCCAGATCCCGGAAATACAGAAGGATATCGTCAGCGTAAATGGATATCAAATTGGGTGTGCCACCGACGAAGATGCCCTTCTCAGCCATCTCGGTCCGGAGGGCGATCGCCAAAGTTTCGAGGGTCAAGACAAACAACAGGGGCGACAGTGGGCAGCCCTGTCGAGTGCCGCGATATATGTTATAACTAGAGGAGACGTGTCAACCCGTGCGCGCCCGAGCTGTCGGGCGTGTGTACAACAGCTGGATCCATAGTATCAGGGAGTCTGGGAGGCCAAAACGTTTCAAGACCTCAAACATAAACCCCCAGGACAGTGAGTCGAAAGCTTGACGGAGGTCCAGAGCGACACAGCCGGCCCGAGGTAGAGTCGGCGGCGTCGCGGCCATGAGGGCATGAAGTCTCCTCGTGTTCTGGGACGTACTTCTCCCCGGCAGGAATCCGCACTGATCCGAATGAATCAAGGCCGGAAGGTAGGACTGTATCCGCAGAGCTAGGGCTTTACTGAGTATTTTATACTCCGTAGATAGCATTGAGAGGGGTCTGTAATTGGTGAGGTCAAGGGTGTCCCGGCCATGTTTGGGGATTGAGATAACAGAGGCCTTCATTGTCGTACTAGGCAAGTGACCAAGTTCATATGATTTCTTACAGATCTTCTCCAAGACAGGGACCAGGGTCTCAGAGTATGACTGGTAAAACTCTACCGGCAGACCGTCCTGTCCCGGAGTCTTACCCCGGTTAAGGGATCGGATGGCTATTTTTATTTCCTGCTGCGTGATGGGTCCGTCTATCCCCTTCTGCTCTACTCGGGACAAGACCGGGAAAGGCAAGTCCCTCAGAAAGTCCATCATCGCTACACGTTCCTCTAGGGGGTGGGAAGCATATAGCGTGATAAGGTGATCTCTAAAAGCATCATTAATAGCCAATTGCGTAGTTACCAGCCCACCCGCGCTATTCCTGATCCGTGTGATCATTGGGGTCTCCGGGCTGTCTCGTACCAGCCGGGCCAGTAAGGCACCCGACCTATCTGAGTCGGCCTGTTGTCGTCTCAGGTAGTCTTTGTAATCAATAACTCGCAGAGTTTCCAAGAGTTCGGCGTGCTCAATGTTACACAGTCGTAACTCTCCAGTGCGATCAGGGTTCTCATCCATCGTCGATTCTAGCGTCTGTAGGCGAGTCTCCACAGCACATAGCTTCCTGTGGATCTCCTGCCGGACACCTACCACCTGACCGATAACCGCCCCCCTTATCACAGCCTTCATAGCCTCCCTCACTGTCAAGTTAGAGGTCGCCGAGTCCCAGTTTTCCCGAAAGTAATTGTCGAGGGTGTCCGACAGGGAAGTACGGAAAGGGGCATCCTCCAGCAGTGCCGGATTAAGTCTCCAGGTGGGCACCGGAGATGGTACCCTCCCCCAGTGTAAGTCGAGTGTCAGAGGCCTGCGGTCGGAGAAGGTTTTAGCCAGATAATCAGAGGACGTGCATTTAGACACCAAGGACTTAGTACACAAAAATCTGTCCAATCGGGTATGCAAATCATGAACCGGGGAGTAGTAGGAGTATTCCCTGTGTGTCGGGTAGAGTGTGCGCCATGTATCTGTCAGACCCCAACCCTGTATCCATGTCCTAAACGAGTCTGCCAGTCTTTGGACACCTGTCGTCTGGAGGGGGGGGGGTGCGACCTATCAAGGGCTACGTCCAGTACCATGTTCCAGTCACCCCCTAGAATCCAAGGGATATCCCCCCAGTCAGCCAATGCTCGCCCCACCCTCGCAAGGAACGTGTCATGATCAAAGTTCGGGGCATATACGCTACCCAAAACTACGAGTGAGCCATCCAAATCCCCTTTCACGAGGATATACCTACCCTGGTCGTCAACCCTCCTATCCAGTTCAACAAAGGGGGTACCGTATCTCACCCAGATGGTAGCCCCCCTGGAGAAGGCGGAATATGTCGTAGAGAACATAGTCCCCCTCAACTTCTTCCGCAGTGTGAGTGCCTCAGTGTGCGTTAGGTGGGATTCCTGGAGGAATACGATGTGGGCGTGCTGTCGGAGCAGGTATGCATGCACTCTGTGTCGCTTTTGTATGGCACCAAGTCCCCGCACATTCCAGGTGGCCAACCTATACTTCCCTACAGTGTCTGCCATATTCAGTGATACGTGTCGCAAAAGACTGTGCCCGTAGCCATAGCACAAATTCTAACAGTTATAAGCCAGGAGACGTACTTCGACCCACCCCAAACTCGAACTCTTGTGGCGCAGCTAAGGAACATTGCTGTGCCGAACCATGAAATGTAAAACATAACAAACCAAACAGTGGTGCATTCGCCATTGGGGGGTGTCATAGCTTGTACCCTGTCCATCCAATCTAACAGTGTTACTCTGTCGGCTCAACAGCGCCGCCGGGGAAGTCTGTGCACGAGCTAGATGTCTCTCACCAACTTCCTTAGGGGAGTAGGGAATAAGAGGGGGGGGGAGACCAAGGGAGGGGAGGGAAAAGTGGGGGAGGAGGGGGTTGCTCTTGCTCACGCATTCCTCACCTCCCATGCATACTCGAGGGTCTCAGTTCGAAAAGGCCAGAAAAAGCCAGACAATATAGTTCAGTCGGCAAGGGCCGAGCCCACAATGTCTAAGTTTGTAGTCCCCTCCCAGTGTCGCAGGAGGGAGCGCCTCCCAAAGTACAAAGTGCCCGCATCCCCCACCCCCCACCAAGCATCATCAAAAGGATATCAGTAGGAGACAAAGGTTTTAGGGCACTCCGGGTTGGGCCCTCACTCCAGTCCATTGTCCAGCATTTCGTCCACCGCTCTCGGCGTCACCGTTGGGAACAGTATCACGCTGTGTTCCGAGTCGGAGTGTGGTGTGCTGTCTTCCGTATCCGTGTTAATTAGTACATGTTCGTCGCGGAGAGAGCCCACCATGTTGACCGCTGTCATCTGATCTTCCCTTTGTTGTCCGATAGAGGGCTTGCGTCGTCTGGGTTGCACCAACGTCGCAGGTGCAGTTCTCCCTCCGCGATCTGAGCCGCTCCCGGACCTGCCCGACGTCCTCTCCTGAGTCGCCTCAACGCCCATCACCTCCAACCATTCCTCTGCGTCAGTAGGGCTCTCGAAGAAGTGGGTCTTGTTGTCGTGGATGATCTTGAGGCGGGCCGGGAATAACAGGGCGTACCGGAGGTTAGCCTTCTGGAGCTTTTTCTTGACCGCAAAGTAGGATGACCTTTGTCGTTGCACTTGATTTGTGTAGTCCGGGTATAGTGAGATTCGTTGGTTCTCATATTCAATGAGCGATTTCTCCCGGGCCTTCTGCAGGAGTATGTCGCTATCCCGGTAGTTCAGGATCTTGACTATCAACGGTCACGGTGGCTGTCCTGCTCTAGGCCTCCCCGTAGGGATCCGGTGTGCCCGCTCCACGCAGAAGAACGGCGACAGTCCCTCCGGGGCAACATGATCGCGGAACCACTGCTCCATGAACTCCGTTGCGCGGGACCCCTCGCTGCGTTCCGAAAGTCCAATGACGCGGATGTTGTTGCATCCATTACGCCCTTCGGCATCCTCCACACGGTCCATGAGAGTCGTCACTTGCTCCTGCAATTGTTTGATAGAGGTAGTGTGCTCTGCCACCGTCGGAGACAGCTCTGCCAACGTTATCCCCTGGTCCTTCACCCTGTCAGCCAGCTTACCATGGTCAGCTTTCAATAGAGAGAGATTTGTGGTGAGGGCGCCCAGCTGGGTTTCCATAGCCAGGCGAGAGTCTCTGATCTCTTGGAGGATCAAGTCCAGCTTGTCAGTCTGCTTATCCCCGCCCGAGGCTTGGTCAAGGGGGGATAGTATGGAGCCGTCCTGCACAGCCCCCGGGGCCGGACCCGTGTTCGCCGGGCCCTCCTTTCCATCCAGTGCCCGAACTCCCTTTCGGACCATGGTCGCCTCAGTCCGGCACAGCCAGTCACCGGGTGCAGCCGTCTGCGCGGGGGACACTCCTGGCAACACCCTGTCCCCTCTAGGCGTCCCGCTCGCACCGGATCGCTAGGCGTTGTAGTCACCTCTCTCCATCTCCCACGTGCCGCGGTACCGCACTCCGTGGGCCCCACAAGGCCGCAGCACGAAAGTCCAGGCGTCTCCGGAGTCTCCCCGGTGTCTCCCAGCGGTGTGCTCCGTTGCAGAGGCCAGCCCACAGGCCACGGCAGCGTAGTCAGTGGCCCCAGCTGCCCCCAGAAGGTTTCGTAGTCGCGGGGAGGGAGGTCCAATCAGGCTGGGGAAAGGAGGGGTGAAGGAATAGAGAGGTAAAAACTGGGATCGTCCTCAGGCAGTGGCCCCCTCTCGTCTCCACACCCCCCGCCGGTCAAGCGAGCAGGGTCGACACCTTCTTCCCCAGCGTCCCGCCACACATTGCAGTTCAGGGGTGTAGGTCGTCCAACTCCGTGTCTTCTGAATCCCCCGCGCCGGCCGTCAAGGCCAGGGGAGAAGTCGGCCGTCGGGTCTCTACCCCGGTCAGTGGGGCACAATTCCACCCAATGGGTCGGCGGTCCGGTGGTGTCCCGGTCCTCGCCGCACGGTCCCGGAGGGCGATGGCAGGGGAGAATCCGGTGTCTTCCAATGGCAGCAACCGCCTCCGTCTTCAAAGGGGAGAGGAGAGGAGGGTGTAGGGAGACCAGGCAGTGGGGGGGCGCCCTTCGGAAGGTCCGTCACACTGTGCCCCTCGGGAGTCACCAGCTCCGCACCCCTGCTCTCGGGGTTGCCGCCCCAGGAACCTGATCCAGCCGTCGCCTCACTCACACCCTCTCAGGTCCGTCGGCCGTCCACCGTGCAGACTACAGTCTCTGCCGTCTCCAGGTCCCTGCCCAATCCTGACCGCCAGGCAGCAAATGGTTCGTGCCGATGGTGGGCCGCCATGCAGATCGGCAAGAATCCCAGGCGTTCCGGCTGCGTCTCGTGGACCCTCCGCGGCACTTCCGGTCCGCCGCGCCCGAAGCCTCTCGGCGTCTCCTCCCACGCAAGGCCCCGGCTGGCCACGCAAGGGGAGGCCTCCCTCGTCGCAGCCGCGATCTCCGGCCGCCTGTGTTCCCCGAGCCCCGGAAGCGCTACGAAGCCACCGCAGGTCCCCACGGCACAGGGGCTACAGATCGCGGTCGGAGTGTTTGCCCCCCAGAGGCCCTATCAGGATGGAATATCCCCGGCGGCACCGGAGCTCTAACAGACTCCGTCCGCCATCGTGGCTCGCTAGCCACGCCCCTACCAAGATTATAGTTAAAAGAGGAGAGAGGGGGCATAATTTTGAGTTAAATTACAACATTAATTGAAGTTTGGACATAATTGAACCCAATTACTTTTTGAGTGTTAAATTGTATTTGTGAACCGTATCAAATCAGGGTCCTCCCAGAGAAGTATCCTGGACGGCTGAAAGGATAGGAGTTTAATTCTGGTAACTACAGGGCTCTCCCTTTTCAACCACAATTATCTTCTCGGCTTCCGGTTCATATAACGGTGCTACCTAGACGACAAACAAAAGAGAATATACCTATGGTCTCTTCCTTCTTCAGACAAAGCTGATTGTTATCTGGACCCCAAAATTCTCACATGCAGCTAATGTGTGCTTGCTTTTTTCTGTCCGGTTACTGAAATTGATATTTACACAAAGCCAATTATGCATTTTTTATTTATTTTACCGTTTTCTTGACTTGTAAATTCACCACCGATCTGTTCTACAGAAAAATTTAATTTAACTCTCTTGACCCTAGTAATGTTTTATCAAGTTCTCTTCTATGTGTCGAGGATCCTGGAACAAATAGTTCATACACCTCTGCTTTTCTTCGTTTACATAACTTGCAGTCCTCTGAGCAATCAGCTTTCCGTCCACAGCACTCCATAGAAACTGACCCTCTCTTTGATACTGCCTTTAATCACAATAATGTTACCTTGTTACCTACAATATGCTATATTTTGATTGGTTCAGATCAGCCCTTTGATACTGTATATCACCCTTCATGGGAGAAGGGGTGCCTCCCATGAAGTATAATGTTTGGCTTACTTCACTTTAGGGCAAGCTCAAAGAAAAATTGACCCCGTGGACACCTAAAAGTCATATCTTATAAAAAACATCAGAGCTACAAAAGATATCCGTCAACTTTGAAACTCTGGAGAATGGGGATGCATTGAAGTTAGGCCTAGTGAGCACCTACAAGCTCAACGGGCACCTGTAATTTAGGACCCAGAGCATAGACCTTGCAGGATCTCAAAGACATGTCTGTAGCACCTCGGAGTCAGCTCCATTAAGGTCTCGCTTCAAAGAACTGCGCTAACAGGAATACCATTTACTAAATCTGTAAATCAATTTGTGAGAAGAGAAATAAGTACCCAGTCTTTTACACCAAGAAGGGTAAATAAAATAATTGAAAAATATGCTCACTTTGAGAGACAGTTGGGATGAAAGAACTGGGGTGACATTTGTATAAACATACACTTTTGCATATTGCTTTGCTTTCTTCTAGCTCTCATCTCTTGCAAGTGTCTGCTCTATAAGTTCTGGCTCTAGAATGATGAGTAGTTGGGAGTTATCTGCCTGGAATGTAGGCTGGTACTGAGCTGTTCTCCAATCAAACATTTGGAAAACCCACTTGGACTGAATATTGGATTTTAACATGGCAACGAGGAAAGAGGTACTTTCTTCCACTTTACTTTAACCACCCCAGGAGTAATGCCGTCTTCTTGGATTATTCCTGAACTCATTAAGTATGTCCTTATAAACCATTTTGTTGATTTCACAGTTTTCTGATTTATTCATTGAAGAATTAGGCAAATTGGAGTGTTATACTCACTGCATTAAACTTAAACGAGAGGCACTACCAGTTAAACAAAAGGCTCAGAAGGGTACCAATTAACGTGAGGGATGAATTGAAGCACATACTGAATGAAATGCTGTGTGGGGGGTGGTCATTGAAAAGGTTGAATCCTCTGGGTGGGTGTCGCCCACAGTGTTGGCACTCAAGGCTGATAAGTCTTTGAGGTTATGTATTTATCTCAGATCACCCAGTGCTGGCATGGTGGTTGACTCCCATCCATTGCCAAATATCAACAAAGTAGTGAGCATGTTGGAGAGTGCAACAATATTTTCCATACTCGATCTATGGTCAACCTATCATCAAATCGATCGTGTTGGCTAAGGATTCTAAGTGTACAACTACATTTATCACTCCACAGGTTTTAGTTCCGTTCAGGAGGATGCCGTTTAACCTTACCTCAGCGGTATCTGTGTTCCAAAGGGCAATACCAAATATTCAAAAGCATGTATTGCTTCATTGCTTCCAAGATGACATTTTGATTTTCTCTAAAAATAGGAAGGAACACTTAGAGCATGTAAAGGAAGTATGTAAGCTGTTGAGGAAGCATGGCTTGACATTGAAAGAAAGTAAATGCAAGTTTTTCCGTGAGACAGTATCTGGGACATACTTTGTCAAAGGAAGGGGTAGTGCCCAAGAAATCGTTAGTGGATGCCATTATCAATGCTCCCCCACCTGATAACAAAGAGAAACTACTTTCTTTTGCATGCGTTTGCAAATATTATAGTAAATTGATTAGAGATTTCGCCACAGAAATGGAACCATTGAGGAGACTGACCAGGAGAAATGTTGAATTTATATAGTCAGAAAAAAAGCAGCAAGCATTTGACTTAATTCAAATCAAAGATTGTGAGAGCACCAATTTTGAAACCTTTTTGTGCAAACAAAGAATGCATTATTACAGTAGATGCTAGTTTGTATGGTGTGGGAAGAGTGTTTGCACAGAAGTGTGGCTGTCAGGAGTGGAATGTGGCATTTGCTTCTCGCTCCCTAAGTGATACCGAGAGACGATATGCAGTGATAAAGAAGGAATTGTTAGCATGTGTGTGGGACATGAGACATTTCCATAATTATGTTTGGGGCTCTTACTTCCCCTTTACCAACATATCAAAAGCCTCTTGTGGGACTATGGTCTCAGGGTTGTGGGTGCACAGTTACGGCACACATTGCAAGATTAATGTCTGCACTCCAGGAATATAATTTCAAAGTTGAACATGTACCTGGAAAAAACAATGTCACCGCAGGCTGTTTATCTAGATTACTGTGTGGGGAAAAAGAAAATGTTGAAGAAGCGAGTGATACAGAGGTGGTAGTCAGCATTACTGATGTGATGGCTGGAGAATTCGAAGGCGTGAATGAGGAGATGCGGAAAGATGCTGGGGAAGGCGATTCCTTTTACCAAGGCGATGTGAAGAATGTAAAGGAAAGGAGGCCTAAGAAGAAAGAAATCTCAGCTAAATTATTTCAATTTTAGAAGATTTCAGGAGACCTGAAGGTAGAAGGTTGTTGAAGGAAGGGAAGTATATACCAACTGGTGATTTGCAGGATTGCATATTGTCCTTAGCCCATGACGGACATTTGGGAATTTCATCTACGAAAAGGTCGAGAAGAACTACACTTTGGTTGCCAGGTCCTGACATTGTAGAGCAGGGGTCTTCAAACTGTGGGGCGCGACCCCCAGGGGGGCCGTGGAGCGATGCAAAGGGAGTCGCGCCTTCACAGTGATACTTCTTCCCAGGCCCAAGGGCTTCAGCCCCCCTCCTCCCTCGTCGTGTCTCTCAGCCCGGCTGCTGCTGCAGTGTAAATCGAGCTGTGGGCTGGGCAGTGTCTGGAGTCATCTCCAACACGCCCGAGTTGTTCACAGGTCTTTAAAGACCATTTGCATATTTACATGCCTTTGTAAACTGATTACAGAGGCTTAGTTTTTTTCCTGGTTTCAGTACCCCCTGGGCCCCCACTGTGCCTGTTTCTTACATTCGTATTTTACAATTACTGCTGTAGTGTGAAAATTTATTTAATGAAAATATAAAGTAGGATTTGCCAAAAGAAAAATGCCTGTCTGTTTTGTTTAAAGAGCCTGCAAAGATCTCCTCTTGACACTAAATAGACTTTTAAATACAAAAGTATCTATACATTAGTTATGTGACTTTTCTGTCTTTTTTCTCTTTGTCAGTCAGGGATCATTGAGGTAGCCCTAGAACACAATTAAAAGTGCTTTGCATTTATATTTGTTGTTCGAAGTATGCACAGATAAGTGCTTAAAATACAGCTTTAGGTGTCTGCTTATTTTTGTACCGACTGGGCCATCAAAATAATCTGCTAGCAACCCTAACCATAGGACTGTACGTTTGTTGCAGGATCAGCACATTATTTATTTCCTCCTCCCTCGATCCCAGATTAATGCCGCAGTAGTTTAACTTCGATCTTAAACCCTACGCCGCCGTCAAGAACATGCTGAGTTACTTCAAGTGTATGGAAATGCACTCTGCATTCAGACAACTCGCTTCTCATTCTCGCCCTTCACTTAACTCGCTCCTCATTCTCGGCCTCCACTTTCACCTTCACCGTGCACTCACACTGATCACCATGCATTCACACCATTCACCCTGCACTCACAGTAATCACAATGCACTCACACTGATCACCATGCACCCACACCATTCACCTGCTCACCCTGCACTCACAGTGATCACTCTGCACTCACAATGCACTTGCGCTGTTCACCCTATATCTCACCCTGCAGTCACACGAGTTCACTACTCATCCTGCACTCATGTGACACTTCACTCACCTGACCCACTCACTGCTCAATAAGCAACTCACTCAAACAAGCCCATCAGTAATCATACATTCGTTCGTCCTATTCTGAACTTGCATCCGCAACCAAATTCATACGCCACCTCACTCACCCTGCAGTCACTTCTCTTACCCTACTCTCGCACTGTTGCATCGCTCACCGTGCACTCACATGAGCACTCTTGTCACCCACACAGTGTGCAGAGGGTTAATGTGCCTGCTACAAGAAACATGTACCATGCATATCACAGAACTGAGTGTGAGTAAACTATGAGTAGCGCTATAAAAAAATGAAATGTTTGTCAGAAAGGTGCTACAGAGAGATGATGTGCATTGTTAAAGTGAGAGGTTGAATGGGGAGAGTTCAGATGTTGTAAAAAGGGGTGAAAGAAAATGGCCTGCAAAGTGAGAGAAGGATCCAGGGTTAGGAGAGGAGAGAGGGATGCAAGGGAGGGGGTGAGAGAAAAGCTGCATGGGCAAACTGCTTAACTGTGCACAAAACCGCCAGGTTTTTAAGGGACCCCTGCCTCTCCTGGCCAGGGCCAGGTGAGCTAATGTGGCAGCACGTATTCCTGGGGAGTGGAAGGCCCTTCTCAAAGGTTGACTAGAAATCTTTCTGATGTTAATTGCTGTATTTTGGTTATAAACGGGTACTGATGGGGTGAAATCTTTCCTCAGTGTTACTGTGTGTAAAAAATTTCAAAATAATGAAGTAATGCTATCCCAAAATACGCAGCATCACATAACATCACTTACATTTTCTTCCCACACAATTTAGTCAAGCCTGTCGCGTAATTTGGTCCTCACTTGCCTCATAATTCTAGTAGCCCTGCGTACAGGTTTAGAAATTTTTGTCAGGAGGGGGTCCTTACGCCTCAAAATGTTGACAGGGGGGGTCTCGGAATCCAAAAGTTTGAAGACCTCTGGTGTAGAGGATAGAGTTGACTGGGAGTGTGAAGTAGATGCTGATAGTGAAGAGATTCTCACAGTGAGACTGACTCCATTGTGTCCTGTGGAGTGGCCTACTTTTCTGTGGCAGAAGGTAGGCTTTGACATTTCAGTACCTTTCAACTCTTTCCCGTACGAGTGTAGGTTAGGCATGGTTTTAGTGGACTATCACTCAAAATGGCCCAAAGTGAAATTTGTTTACCAAGTTACCACTGCAGCGGTGATTGAGTTTTCAAAGAGCTATTTGCTTGGGAGGGCTGTCCTGAAGTCTTTATCACTGATGATGGTGTGCAGTTGAGGTCACATGAGATGGAAAGTTTTCTTAGTTATTGTAACATTTGCCATGTCACCACCGCTTAATACAAACCTCAGGGTAATGTTCAAGTGGAAAGGTTTAACCATTAGTTGAAGGAGAGCATTTTGTGGGCACGTGGGTTTGGAAGGGAATGGGAAGACAAACTGAGGGGAAAGTTGTGGTCATACCGTATCACTCCGCGTACCACCACAGAAGTTAGTCCGTTTAAACTGCTTAAAGGGAGAGACCCAATCTCTAAGTTGTGTCCATGGTTGTTTAGGAGAAAGCAGATGGGAAAGGAAGATGTTAGGGTGAAGGAGGAGGTAGAGTGGAAGAGAAACAGGAGAAGGTCAAGTGGGCATATGATGCCAAATGGAAAGTCAACAAACCTGGATTGGTGGTAGGAGATTGGATCTGTATGCCTTGGGCTTTGGCCAAAGGTGGTCCAAGATTTGCTGAGGAGAGCAGTCAAGGTCAACAGGAACAGTGTGGCGACTCAAGATGGTAGAGTTGGCAATGTCAGACGAGTGGCTAAATGTGAGTGTGACATTGGAAAGGCTCTGCATGGCATTTAAGGAGGAATGGACCCGTTTGTAAGTTTTGCTTCAAGGGTCCAGCAAACCAAATGACACAAGAAGCCTCCGTGTACATTTGTAGATTTTGTGTGGGGTTTTGTTTTTTTCTCTGGTGTCCCTAGTTGGGTACGTGTGGACCTTTTTGTTCCTTTTTCTGTTAGATGCGCAGTCCTTGTGTGATTGTTTTGTTCATTTGTATAAGGGAATATATGTGTAATATATATATATATATATATCTTCCCAACCCGTTATTCACCAGCCGTTTCTCCTGTTACGGGTGCTTCCTCGGTGCGCGGTGAGACGCGCAATTAAATTCCAAACACTGGTCCTCTGTTTGACGAACCACTTCAATCGAGTGCACACAAAAGCCATCCAAGAGGGTTAAGGCAATATTAAAAATGTATTACACGCTTCTGCAGCGAGTTGACAAACGCGTTCAAGCATTTCCACCTTCGTCAGTGCAATAAAACGTTTGGAAAATATACTTGGGCTCTGAATATTGGGTTTTAACAACAGGGATAGCGGAGATTGGCTACCAAACACCTGGCATCTTTAAAAGTAAACAAAATAGGCAACTCTGCTGTAAAAGAGAAGTTTGTGTCTTGCAAGCAGGCAGTGTTATTCCCTATAATGTAGAGGAACTGAGTCCATATATTCTGGCAATAAAAGGCTACAAAATCTCGAACGAGCTGCTCTGCTTCAGCAAATCATCGTTAGAACTTGGTGTCACCTTGCAAGGGAGTCTTTTATGGTCTACTATATCAAAATGCAATTTCTACTACAATGAGGGCCCAGTCAGTGTATGCATGATTTTGCCAGACCCTGCCATCTTTGTTGACGTCTTGTTAAACGTAGCTACTAGAGAGGCCATGCAGAAAGAAAGAAAACGCATCCTATAGCATAAAACGCACCCTGAAAGGTGTGAAGGACTAAAAATATCCAAGGATGGTCCAATTGTAAATCATTCTCAATACTTCTTTGTATAAAGACTCAACATCTGAATCTTCTAATTAAACCACCCGACATGGAGTCATGTGATGTGCTTTTATTAGGCATATTTTCAAGAGACCCGCAAGTTTTTAGAGCTTTGCAAATACTGCATATATACTCACAACTGAAATAAAACAGTAAGGCTGAAGATAGTGCAGGTGCGCTTAAATCTCATTATCAAATTGAGTTTAAAAAAATACCCATCTCCTATGCTCCTGTCCAATGTTTTTTCCAGCTACTTCATCCACTTTCGCCAGCTCACTCACACAAGTACAAGCAGAGGAACTGAATTGAAAATGCCAAAAGGTGTTCTTCGAGGTATGCGTGTCCTAATTATTGGAACTGGCATGAAAATGGTAGGAATCAGTTGAAAGCATAGCAAAGATTCTTTTCCCTACAAAGTTAGTGTTGTGAAATTGTTAAAAACGTCACAGCTAATATTTGAAGATAATAAATGGACTACTGCCTTCTTGTTGGTTACTGTATAAAAAAAGAAAAATGGGTTTAGGAGCCTTTTCTTTAACTGGAGTGCTGGATTTAATGTTGAAATTTCCATGGACAGGTACTCTTAGATTGGCACTAATGAGATATTGCTGTGACGTTAAATAGTTTGTGGAGACACGTTCTCGATTTCAGTAGCAGGAATTGAAAAGCATATGTGAACAAGGGAAGTTACTGCTCGAGTGCTCAATTTGTTGATAGAGGTTCTTTACAACCTGCTGAAGGTCAGTACATAAAGTATGGTTCTGGGATGAGAATTGCAGAATAGGGAAGGGCAACTGATCTTTAGGCTCCCAAGCGTGTGATGTAGCAACTTACACCTCAAATTGCTTTACGACAATATCAGTTAGCAACTCACCATTGCTTAGCATACCCATGCAAAATGAACATACCTTGGTTACCGGAAGTTGATCCCTTTAATACACAGCTTTAGTGTATGCTACTATACATGGTTAAAAATAATGGTAAGGTTAGAGCTAAAGTCTGGGAGAAGATATAGTAAATGATATGAAACACAGATTCTTCCTTGGGGCAAAAAACAGAGGACACAAGTCAAGGAATAGACGTTTGCTTGCAAAAACACGCTTCACACACTCGAGTATGAATTGGGAACAGCTAGGGCAAGACAGTAATTCAGTAAAACTTTGCACTTTACTTTGCTTCAAACAATGAAATACATATGACGATACATTCTGGACACCAATTTGTCTAAAAAGGATGCCAAGCCTGAGGAATGCATGTTTTGGGTTACTAAATGGCACAAAAAGACTAACAAGCTCTTGTCTCTTGAGATGAATGTGCCCATTGTCCCAAAGTTCTCTCGTTCCTCTTATGCCACCGCTGTGAAAGGTCACATATACTCGATACGAGACTACCGATTTGTAACTTTCGTCCTCAATCCAACATATATTTGATGCCATATTGTTGCTGCGTTGCTCCAAATGGCTTCCAGGGAGTGGAGAAGTGCTCGATTGCAGTTTCTGCACAATTCTTGTGCTACGAGGCTCAGGATAAGGGAACTGGAAGGAGCCCTGCACTACCATGAAATCCCTACTGAAAATTAGTCCCAGGTCCGTGACTCTGTGTTCCCAGGAATGAAGTCAGCTGGATAAAGGAGACAGAGTCCATAACAGAATCTCTACAAGGAAGGAGATGCCAGTGCCTTCTTTTCTTCCATCCTTGTGCACCCCTCACGGTCCACCGCTGTAGGAATAATCTGCCTTGTTGTGCATCACCAGCTTGTTGTCTACAAAGTAGAAACTGTCCGACTGTGTTTCATAAGGGTGCACGATCATCTCTCGAACTGCAAGCAAAAAGAACAGAAATTGAATAATCGTCTACTAATCATCAAAGACTTAAGGTACATATTCGAAAGGCAATCAGAGAAAGGGAAAGCAGAAAAGATTCTGGAGGCATGTTTTAGAGCACCAATGACAATACACGCAGAGAGGCACATGGGAATGCTGCCTTTCTGATAAAGCTCAAGGCACTTTCACTTTCAGTTACTAAGGGGATGGGGACAAGAAGATACTACTTGTTCAATTGCTAATCAATGTAGGTATATGTACATACTACATTTACTACCAGAATATTGATGCTGGCAAGTCCATAGTATATACTGTTGGTCTACACAATTTTAACATGTGAAGCAGTAAGCGTGACTACGAAAAGTCATAACTGCCTTGGACTGGTGGGAGCAAAGGGTAAAGTGCAGGTACGGTGACTTAGGTGAAGGTATGGAACAATCGGAGAGCAAGAGCAAAAAAAGGTCAGACAAATAAGTAATATAATAATTATGTGGAGGGAGGCCAGGAATCCATTAGACGCAAAGGTCTAAACATTAGATGAAAGCATGAAAGAGGGTTCCCAGTAAATCCGTATGGTAAAGCAGTCAGACAATTATAATGCAGTGTCTTAGAACATCAGAAAACAAGCATTTACAATGCAATAGGTCTCGCCTTCGCAAAAGTTAGAGCTATTGGCATTGTAAATGACAAACTTATTATTTATGTGCTAGTTTTGAAAACAGATAAATAAATGGCAGTCATTTACAGTGCCAATAGCTTAATCTCTCGCAAATGCAAGACGTATTGCATTTGCAATGCAATAGGTCTCGTATTTACACAAGTTTGAGCTATTGACATTGCAAATAACAATGCGTTTTATTTAGATTTCAAAAACCAAAACATAAATACAAGGTATCCCACACTGCTGTCCCTCTTACACACACTGTTGTCACACACACACACTGCTGTCACACACACACTGCTGTCTATCTCACACCATGCTCTCCCTAGAACACACACTGCTGTCTCTCGCACACACACTGCTGTCTCACACACACTGCTGCTTCTCACACACACACTGCTGTCTTTCTTACACACAATGCTGTGCCACACTACTGTCTCTCATACACACTGTTGTCTCTCATACACACTGCAGGTGTGGGTTGTGGGATGTGGGTTTCCAGCTCAAATCTGGAGGATGGGCGCTGCTGCGTTTCAGGAGTATTTTTTTTACCTACTCCCCATGGCATTAGTGGAAGCTTCAGAAGCTTTTGTTTTGGGGGGAGGGATGTTGGGGGTCAGATCTCAGCCCAAAGCCCTGACCCCTCATGACCTTGTGCCCTCATGCCTCGTAAACGCAATTGGTTTATGATTTTGTCCCTTTGTCCCATTGTGAATTGTAGCTGGAAGTTGGCATGCCGGGCAGTAATTTTGTGGCAGTCAATAGATCACTGCAAAAATGCAGCATACAATTGATTCATTTTCTAGTCCGCTGCAGGCAGAAAGCGGATCATGCAAAAACAGATTTTGCACCTGATTCACATTTGCATACTACGGCTAAGAAAAAGAAAATAATTGCCCACTCTAACAGCCACACACAGAGCCACACACAAACACACAGAGCCACACACACACACACACACAAAGTCACACACATACACACCGAGAGCCACACATACACACCGAGAGCCACACATACACACCGAGAGCCACACATACACACCGAGAGCCACACATACACACCGAGAGCCACACATACACACCGAGAGCCACACATACACACCGAGAGCCACACATACACACCGTGAGCCACACACTCACCGAGAGCCACACACACACACCGAGAGCCACACACACACACCGAGAGCCACACACACACACCGAGAGCCACACACACACACACCGAGAGCCACACACACACACACACCGAGAGCCACACACACACACACCGAGAGCCACACACACACACAGAGCCACACACACAGAGCCACACACCCAGAGAGAGCCACACACACACACACACACACAGACACCCCCGCCACAGACACACAGAGCCAGACACACACACATGCAGACACACACACAGCTAACCTTCCAGTGCAGCCCAACACGCTAATCTCCTTTGCTTGGCACATGTTAACGTGTTTTAATGCTCAACTGCTCTTATTCCCCTAAACTTCATCTAACTCACGCCACGCACTTCAAACGCATCTTTCAATGTGGGACCTGTTCATTTCCAAATATATGACTATTGGCCGTTTTAAATTGATGCATATATCCAACTAACAAGGAAAGGAAGCCAAACTATGTCAACATAACGTGTTATTAAGCAGCGTAGGAAATAAAACAAGGTACTTACCTGTAACTGTAGTTCTCCAGTATTGGAAGCTTTCATAGATTCACATACCTGAATCATTTCCCCGTCATCGAGACGGGAGTCTCTGGTATATAAAAAAGCAATGGTTAGCAGTAAGGCTAACTGAAAAAAGGCCTTAGGCCCATTCCCTTTTGCAACCCATAACCTTTGTTATGTAAAAAAGGACCAAACTTTTCCCTTAGCCAATCAGAGCCACTCACCCACTAGAACCCTCCTGAGAGAACCTTCTGCCCCTCAGATTTT
Source organism: Lissotriton helveticus (assembly GCF_964261635.1). Lineage (NCBI taxonomy): Eukaryota > Metazoa > Chordata > Amphibia > Caudata > Salamandridae > Lissotriton > Lissotriton helveticus. The sequence goes on along the minus strand of NC_136061.1, from coordinate 378,870,998 downwards.
TGGGCACTTGTGCTATATTACCTTTCGTGCCAAATCTGAGGTGAGCCTCTCAGGGGAGGAGGGTGGGCGTATGTGAATCTATGAAAGCTTCCAATACTGGAGAACTAAACTTACAGGTAAGTAAATTGTTTTCTTACTCCAGTATTGGAGCTTTCATAGATTCACATACCTGATTCAGAATAGCGAGCAGTAAATTATAGCACATTTTGTTTTTGTTACCTGCTTTTCACCAATAGGCAACACAGGATTCTTTCACACAGTAGTAACTGTATCAAAATACACAGACATATCGCCCATAATTGACATATCCAATATCATACAACAATAAAATGTGCTTTTCTTACCAACCAAAGGAAGGAGGGATGAGAAAGGAGGCTCGCCGTTATTGGAAAAGGTTCCTCAGGACCGCTTGTCCCACTGCTACATCGCTTCTTGCATGTGCATCCAGGCAGTAATGCCTGGTGAAGATATGCGTACTCCTCCAGGTAGCTGCTCTGCAGATGTCCTGAATAGAGACGCCTGAAAATAGAGAAATAGAGCAGTAGAGGTTGATACCGCTCTTGTGGAATGAGCACGAACACGTGCTGGTAATGGCTTCCCCGCCGCCTGATGACAGAATTGAAAGGCATTTGAGATCCAGTGCCCACAGGGAAACCTTTCCTGGGGGCACTAAAAGCCACAAACAATTGTGTAGATTTTCTGAAAGGTATTGTCCTTTGCAAATAAAATTTCAGGCAACGCTGGACATCTAGAGTGTGAAGAGTCCTCTCCGTCGCCGTAGATGGTTGAGGAAAGAATCTTTTCAGCACTAATGGCTCATTTAAGTGGAAATCCGTTGGTTCTTTTGGAATAAACTTGGGATTCGTTCTGAGCACCAATCTGTCTTCCCTGAATTGCAGAAAAGGTTCTTGCGTCGTAAGGGCTTGTATTTCTCCCACCCTTCTGGCTGATGTTGGAGCTATTAGAGCCACCTTCAAGGACAGGAATTTTACATCAGTTTAGTGAATTGGCTTAAATGGTGGTTTCATCAGTTGTGATAAGACAATGTTCAGTTGCCATAGAGGCGGTGGAGGCCTAATGGGTGGATAAACTCGAAACAACCCCTTCATGAATTGTTTCACAATTCTTTCCTCAGCGTGTCCTGATCCAGCTCCCACTCGTGACAGGTGTTTTTTTGCCTGCTGAGGGTGTCCGCTGTCGTGTTTTGATCTCCTGGAAGATGTATGGCCATCAGAGTCACTCCGTGATCTATCGCCATTTCCAAATTTTTTGAGCTTCCTTTGACAGAGAGAGAGATCTTGTGCCCCCCTGTTTGTTTATGTAGTGCATTGCCGTTGTGTTGTCTGTTCGCACTAGAACTGATCTCCCTTTTATTCTTGGCAGGAAGGCCAACAATGCCAATCCTATTGTCCTTAATTCCAATAGGTTTATGTGAAGGTGTTGTTTTTGTTTGTTCCATCAGCCGCTGACTTGTAACTCCTGTAGGACTGCTCCCAATCCTTCGAGAGAAGCGTCCGTGGTAACTACTAACGGAGCTGGTTCGGTCAGGAAGGACAGACCCACCGAGATATTGTTCCTGCGAGTCCACCACTTTACCGCCTGCAACATTGGTTGCGTGACTTTGATTTTGTCCTCGAAGGATCCCTTTGCTTGGCACCACTGAAGGTCTAACTCTTCTTGTAACGGCCGCATTCTCAAACGACATAGGGGAATGAGTGGAATGCATGAAGACATTGTCCCCAGAAGCGATTTGTATTTTCGGACTGAAAGAGACTTTCTTCTGCTGAATTCTTTGGCTACAGGTACTAGTCCCAATTGCCTCTCTATGGATGGGAATGCCTTGTTTTGAGATGTATCTAGGATCGCACCTAGAAATTAGATAGTTCTGTAAGGCTGCAGAGATAATTTTTCCACATTTAAGGTCAGGCCCAGATTCGCAAACAACTCCATGCAAGCCAAGGTCGAAGCGTGAGCTGCCTCCTGCGATGGTGCCTTAACCAACCAGTCGTCCAGGTATGGGAATATTTGATGTTTTTGTCTTCTTAGATAGGCTGCCACTGGCGCCAGACATTTTGTAAATATACTCGGTGCAATTTGAGGCCGAATGGCAGCACTTTGAATTGGTAATGGTCTTTGGACACTTTAAAACGAAGGAACTTTCTGTGGGACGGATGGATGGGGATATGAAAATATGCATCCTGTAAATCTAGGGAGGTCATCTGATCTCCTGGGTTTAAGAGCAACAGAATATCTTGGAGGGTCACCATTCTGAATGACTGTTTCTTGAGATAGGCATTTAGGGACCGTAGGTCCAAGATTGGACGCCACCTGAGAGCATCCTTTCTGATCAAGAAGAATCGGGAATAAAATCCTCGTCCTTTTTGGGAGTTCGGCACCGGTTCTATTGCTCCCTTTCGGAGCACTGCCCGAATCTCCCGACGCATCTGAGACAGGTGTTTTACTTCTTGATATGTAGGTGGCGAGGGAGGAGGGAAGTGGAGGAATTTAAGTCCGAATTTTATTATGTGGAGGACCCATTTGTCCGATGTTATTTTCTTCCACTGCTGTAAATAATAAGTTACTCTTCCACCCAGGGGAATATTTGGCAGGGTAGGAGGATAAGCACCCGGAACTTGTAGGTTGTCATTGTCTTTTATGGGTATCCTTCCCAGAACGACCTCCTCGACCTCTGGGCGTGGACTTAGAGTAGCCCCCAGAATGCTTCTGGCCATATTGCTGCCGGTAGGGCTGCGAAGAGGAAGAATAGGATGTGTATCTTCCTTGCTGGTAGCCACCTCCATACGAAGGTTGTCCTCTTCCACGGGCGCCTCGAAAGGGCATCTTTCTGTACTGTAACGTACCCAAGGCTTTTGCTGTATCAGTGTCCTTCTTAATACTTTGAAGGGTCTCATCCACTAGACGTCCAAACAGATCTTCCCCATCAAAAGGTAGGTCCAAAATCTTATTTTGGACCTCCGGTCTAAAGGCGGTGGCCCTCAGCCAACCCTGGCACCTTAAAACTGCTGCTCCTCCTAGGGAACGAAAGGCTGTAGTAGCTACGTCCATAGCACAATCAATAACTTCAGCTGAAGTTCTCTCCTCTTTCTGCAGAACTTTCTTCGCCTCCTGCTTGCTGTCTTCCAGAAGGAGGTCGACATATGGAGCTATATCGCACCACTGCTGTCTATCATATCTGCCCAGGATGGCAAGGGCATTAGCTGCTCTGACCAGAAGAGCTGACATCGCGGAGAATCGCTTACCTGCGTTGTCTAAACGCAGTCACTCTCTATCCGGAGGTGCAGAAATAGGTGCTGATGGATTTTTTGACTTTTGTTGCGCTGCCTGCGAAATGATAGAGTCCGGGTTAGGATGGCCCAGTATATACGCCGGAGCGTCCGGAGGCGCCTTATATTTCTTGTCCAGCCTCGCTAGTACCGGTGTAACCGTCGCTGGAGTCGTCATTACTTGTAACCCTTCCTTCCATACGTGGTCAATGATTGGTATGGACCTGATTGACTTTTGATAGGGCTCTTTAAAGTCATAAAGAAAACACTCTGCTTGAGTTGTTTTCATTGGTAGCTGACATCTCTTTGCAGCTCTCTCCATTAAGTTGTGGAATCCACCAATATCCACTGGTGGAGAATCCTCTGGTACTTACTTGGGTGGGTGATGGTGGAGAGGGAATTAGATAGTCATTCCATTCTCTGTGTGGCTCCGTTAGCTCCCCTTCTTCGTGGTCATCATCATCTGTTGTCACAGGATCTTGCTGCTGTTGGACTTGAGATGTCTGCGGAGCAGTGTCTAGTAGGCTTTGGAACGTCCTGAGGGAGCTCTGATGGAGGAAACCTCTTCTTATAATCCGCCAACATGAATTGCAAATCCATCATCTTTGAAGATGGCATCGCAACCATCTCTTCCTGAGGCTCTTGTTGGTAGCGATGGTGTGAGAGGACGTGGTATTCTTCATACCCCTCTTCATCGTCATCTTCTTGACATATTACGTGGAGTTCAGATGGGCTTGTGGCATACCCGAAGGATCCATCATCCTCATCCGACTCTTCCTCCTCTAAAAAGGTGCGACGGGACCAGAGGATTAATCTTGCTCAGGGAAGTCACTGCTGGCGTGATTTTCTTCTTCTGCTTTTCTGGAGTTTGTCTCGTCCAGGAGCCTGTCGACGAGATAGTCGTCGATACTACCGACGACGAAGCTGTTGTCGTTGTTGTTGACAGTGCTGAAGAACCACTCCCCGCCATCGACATAGTAATCGTCGTTGACGATCCCGTCGTCAACATTACCGTCGTCATCACCACCGTCGTCGACGATGTCGTTGTCGATGTTACTGGCTTCAACGCTGCAGTCGTCGACGATCCCGTCGACGCCGACTCTAATGCAATCAAAGGTAGCTTCTGTACCTCCGTGGTCGTCGCCGTAGATGATGACTTCTTTGTCAGAAAGTGAAAAAATCAACATCGTCGACGATGTTGATTTTTTCACTTTCTCCTCAGGAATACTAGAGGATGGCTTCTTGAATGATGCTGGAGCCAAAGGTGGCGTCTTTGAAGGCTCAGAAGAGGCTCTTTTGGATTTTTTTCTCTCAAAGTGTGTCCTTTGCTCTCCTTTGGTTTTGGTTGAGATTTGGAAGGACTACGCCCTGAAGACCCTTGAGTGGTCTTTTTTAGGGCCTTCTCAGGACGGTCCCTTGAGGAATGAGCCTGAAGAGATCTTGATCTTTTCTGAGATCTCATTGACGAAGAGGAGGATTCCTGGTCACTATCACTAGAAACAACCTCCTTTCTGGCCTTGATCTTCTGAAGCCAAATCAAAAGGCATCCCTCACGAACTCTAAGGGTCTTACTAGAGAAAGTGCGACATACCTTGCAATCCTTTGCTTGGTGATCCAGATAAAGAAAGTAAATGCAGTCTTCATATGGGTCATCAGTGTATAGTCTCTTTTTAGAGCAAGTGGCACAGGCTCTAAAAAGACCCTTTTTCTCCTTTCCAGACATTCACAAGGATGTAGATGAGATGATTATAAAATTCTCAAATCCACAAGAAATAGAATGAAAATTAAGCTTCTACAAAGTTGGAAATCCAGAGTTTGAGCAGAGCTCAAAGGAGACTTCCTAGCACAACATGCCGTTAGACAATCTGAGGGGCAGAAGTTTCTCTCAGGAGGGTTCTTGAGGGTGAGTGGCTCTGATTAGCTAAGGGAAAAGTTTGGTCCTTTTTTACAGAACAATGGTTATGGGTTGCAAAAGGGAATGGGCCTACGGCCTTTTTTCAGTTAGCTATACTGCTAACCATTGCTTTTTTATATACCGGAGACTCCAGTTTCGACGACGGGGAAATGATTCAGGTATGTGAATCTATGAAAGCTCCAATACTGGAGTAATTACATATTTATTTAGCGGAGGCAGCACATGTCTGCACGTTGTTCCGCTGCACGGGGCAGGCTGCAGTTCCTTTTGAGATGTCCATATTAAACACCAGATAATACAGGTCACTGCAAGTATTCTAATTTTCTGCTGCCCTATCCATGTTAACTACGGGAATGGAATTCTAAATGGTGACCTGAGCTCTTGCACGAGTCCTTTGAAAGCGGATACGTGGGGGTTGTAAGTTAGACCTCTAAAGCAATTGTTGACACTGTCAGCTCGTTGTTGTTCTTGCTTGTGTGTGGTTAGTGGTCCGCCTGCCCTCATCCTTCACTTGACTGACACTCGCCGTTCTTTCTCTTCTACTCTGTGTTTGGGTGCATTTTGGTTCTTAACCATGGTGGCCACTCCCTGCCCTCTCTTCAGCCTTTCATGCCAAATGTAGTGTAGCATGACACTAAGCAGTGCGCCCCTGCTTTACGGTTTCAGCTGGTAGCATCTTACAGTCTCCGGTGTCCGTCGTGGAGCTGCCCTTGCAAAGATGAATGCAGCCAAGCTTTAATCAAATAACAGATTGAGTTTCCAAAACACGCACTGCGGCCTTACCTGCCAAACAGATGCACGCTTGGGCTCAGAGTATGTTTTTGATTTGGTTGTGTTTGCAAAACTAGTGTAGTGATGGCTGGCGGTGGCTGCACTTGATTGTCCATCCTCTCGGGGGCAGCGCCACCCGCACCGACTCACCGTATATGTGTGTTGTTGCATGAGGAAATTATTCAATGGTCGACGGCAGAATGAGGGCAAAGTAATTAGGTTTGGGTGAATGAGGATGGATGGAATTGGGGGGTTTTGGGAGGCATGTGACTAACAGAACAGCAGAGACTGTTGTGTAGGTGAGCAGTGTTTTGTCCGTTTCTTAAAGAACAAGGCGGGGGGGGAGAGTGACACACGGGGGTCAGGTGTTGAGGGAGGGGAGACGTAACCTAGAGGAGAGAGTCACACACACATAGAAGTGGAGTGGAATAGAGGGTGAGATGGAAACAAGGGCAGCGGGAGGGAAATATACACAAGGGGTCAGAAGTGGAACGAGATAGAGAGGGGGAGAAGGAAACAAGGACAGAGGGAGAGAGACACCCCTGGAGGTCAGAATGGGGGAGATGGATACACGACCAGAGACACACACAAGGATTAGAAGGGGAATAAGCGAGAGAGAGAAGGAAACAAGGACAGAGAGAGAAACGCATGGAGGTCAGAAGGGGAGAGAGAGACAGGGTAGGTGGAAACAAGGGCAGAGAGAGACACAGGGAAGTGGAGCGAGATAGGGAGTGGGAGGGGAACAAGGGCAGAGGGGGAGACAAGCATGGAGGTCATAAGGGGAGAGAGAGACAGGGCAGAGAGAGATACAAAGGTGTTCAGAAGTGGGGGAAGAAAGCGAGGGGGAGACGGACACGAGCAGAGAGTGACATGCATGGGGGCCAGGCGTGGAGCAAGATAGCGAGGTCGAGACATAACCTAGGGGAGGGAGACGAACACACACACAGGGTCAGAAGTGGAGCGGAATAGAGGGTGAGATGGAAACCAGGGCAGCAGGAGGGAGATGTGCACATGGGATCAGAAGTGGAACGAGATAGAGAGGGGTGAAGGAAGCAAGGGCAGAGGGGAGAACACTACACATACAGGGGGCTCAGAAGGGGAGCAAGAGAGGCGGGGGAAACAAGGGCAGAGAGAGCGAGAAGCCGGCAGGAAGGGCAGATGTGGCTAGCGAGATCGGCGAGGAGGCGCATGCAAGTGGGAGAGGCCACAGTGGGTGACCTTTGCTGCAGTGGCATCGATGCTACCCCTCTGGCCGGGGTGCCCTCATTAACAATCTTCCCTCCAGCTGCCAAGAGCGTTGACGCACGCAATGTCAGCATGTCAGATTTACAACCGCAGTACACGAGGGCTGCATGTAATTGTACCCTAACACCATACACACAAACGTACATGTCTGCGGTGGGCATTTATGTGGACGACCACCCTCACGATGCCGGGGACAGTAAAGTTAAAAAGAAGGTGCTTCCGAGATCCTGCATGAAAAAGATCTTTTTGCGTGGGCGGGCATTGTTTACCTGCTTTCCCTGGTATAAGAGCCTCTGCCGGTCTGGGTTTACGTTGAAGGTCTCCTGGATCTTGAGCCTCAGACTCTCGATCTTGGTGAGACGGGACAAGTCGTCTATAGTATGCGTCTCTTTGCAGTTAATGGTTCGAACCTGTATCCACATCCTGCAAATATTCCAGGTTTTGCCTTCGTGAATCCAGAATCCCAAACGCGCTCCTCCTTTGTATGAGCGACAAACGGTGCCACTCGCTCTTAGGCTACAATCAGAGGAAAGCCTTGCAGAGGACGGGCATGGCCGTCGATGATCATTCAACGAAACCTGCAAGGCGGGAAGCACAGAGATGCCAGCCCCCTTCGCTGCAGCTTACAACCGGAAAGCCATGCATGAGCTGCAGGGAGTGTTTACTAGGAGCTGCTCTCACATGGGAGTCACGGCGTCCAGCAAGTCTCGTGAAATGTGCAGCCAGCAGAGGGTTGGCTCTCACTCGGATTAAAGAGCCTGCGGGGGAGGGCTGTGCACAAGGAATGGCACGCATGAACATTTATGAATGGCATAACACACTAAGCACACGCTGAGCAGCGAGGACACTGCAGTCACCGATGGGACACACAACTAAGATTCCAACCCCCTTAAAAAACAAGCGTTCGCCAGGCAGCCGTGGCACCCGCACTTTACTTGAAACATTAAAAGTAAAGCGCGGGTGCCCCGATTATAGCCAAAGTAGCTCGCCACGACGTGCGGTTTTCTGTTTTAGAGCCCGACTTACTGCTGGAGTAAAAGGTTTATTATCTTCTTTATGGGGCCATCTGTTTAGCCCCATAAAGAAGATAAGTAACCTTTTACCACAGCAGTAAGTCAAGGAAGCCAGTCTGGAAGGGAAGGGGCTAAAAGAGAAAAGAGTACGTCACTGGGACCTCTTTTCCAATGGCTGACCACCGTTTAGCATGAACGGTGACGCCAGTCAATGGAAAAGAGGGGCGGGGCTTAACCTCGCTAGTGAAACTTACTCGAAGTCATTAAATCTCGCCTACGAGAATGCGCATGTGCGCAGCCTACGCTAGCCGATACCTGAAAACGGGTTCGTCAAACTGTTTGTATCAAAGGGCCCTCAATGTTGTGGTGCTTGTACATCGACAGAGGTACAATTATAGAAGTACTAGCTTGGTAACCATGACGGGGGTGTTTCTACATTCAGCATGACAATCAATTCTGTTGATCTAAGACGTGAAAGAGGGACACGAATAGTTACAGAAGAGCCTCCATAAATATATTTGACAGCTCCACGCACATTAAGCTAAACGTGCATAAGTGACTTGTAAGGAATGAAAGGTAAAAGACTAGTTAATTGATACATCGGTTCTAAAGTATGGTTGTTTTCTTTAGAGTCGCACTTTTAAAAGATCATGACATTTCAGGACCACAAGCCTCAAACACATTCAATTTATGATGTTTTAATCGGTGAAGACTAGGTTTCAAAATGCTCACGATAGGACCCCATTGACAAAATACCTGCATTTGGACACCTTTTTAGATACCCTCCGAACAGGATTACAGTACAATCCTGAACAATACTCTGGCTGTCCCAGTAAATCGGCACCATTCAGAAAAGAGCTGCTTCTTAGTTTTCTTAATTGTGTATGGCCATCCTCAGAGATGTAAATCATAAACCACAACACAATACACAATTCATTAATCCCAAAAGGTTCTAAAAAATGTGTACAAATATATGTTGACCAAAGAAGGTTAATATAATCTCTGTTTAGCATCTTTTACATTAATAAAATAGACTCTTTAATAGCATTGCCTTAATCAATCTACAATAGGCTTTGATTGCAGCCTGGTATTCAAAAGAAGAAAATGTACAGTATCTTGGATCACTTTCCCAGGTAAAGTGCGTACTCTAAGTGCATGTATTTTTACATCTGTTTTGTGGAAGTGCCTGCTAGAAATACTACCTCGACCTGATCAGAAAAACATTATCCTAAACAAGCATTTGCAATGCAATAGGTCTCGCATTTACGAGACTTTGAACTATTGGCATTGTAAATGATAATGCCTTTCATTTATATGTTGATTTTTAAAACATAAATAAAAGAGTCATTTTCAATGGCAATATCTTAAACGCTTGCAAATGCGAGACCTATTGCATTGCTAACGCCAACAAGATGGCCAAGTAGGATTTGCTTCACCGTCCTACTGGGGTGTAATCCTTGAAGATCTTGCAGTGCGGACGGGCACAAACCTCACCCTGCATTGAATACCAGCCGGTGCATCCCCTCTCTAGACGTAGGAGAAGCTGTGAAGGCGAAAGAGCGGCGTCGCAGAGCGGAGTGACTCAGGGACGAGGCCGCCATCTTGAAAGGCTCGGAAGCTGCAGCGGAGTGCAGGAAAGGCCGCTCGGACCGGGCGGCCTCATCCACCAGTTGCTACATGGATAAGAGGGGCGCAGCGGCGATGGAACGGTATATATCGGACCACTGAGTGACACTATTGGAAGGGGATTTAGAGGTACTCAGGCCGGGGAGCACTGTGCGTTCACATTCGTGCGACACGCGCTTGCACCGTCTGATACTCTGTGGGGAGCCGGGCTGTCAATGGTTATGACGCTTTGAGTGGCAGGAGAGGCCGAGTCCTGATTGGGGGCAGTCAAGCACATTGGACTGTGGGCACCTGGCAGTAGTGTGGAGAGCCAGAGCCCGGGCTACAGACACTGGAGGACGATCCAGGTGCCCATCAAGTAAGTGGTGGAGTCCCCAGCCAGATAAATGCGAGGAGGTGGCACGGGCCTCGCCGGTCTGCCTCCTTTGCAGCACGGCCTTGACTGGGAGGCTGGTGCCCCACGCATGCTGCTGGATGTGCAAGCTGAGGAGCCACATACAGAGTGGCTCCTTTTCCTGTACTGAGGGGGGCATCGAGGGACATCTGCCTGTATCTCCAGGGTGGAGAGTTGGTTGAGCCGGATGACGGCGGAGGTAGAGGTGCTGAGCAAATGAGGTGTGAGCTCTACTTGCTGGGGAGTTGGGGACAGTCTGTACTTTCCCCGCATCTGCGCCTGGTTTTGGACGGCGTGGGACATACATCTGTAGGCGGAGAGACAAGGCCCGGTCAGTTGGAACTTGCTGTTATTGGGGTAGATCTAGAGTACCTGACACCCGAGCTGAGCACTAAGTAAACTACACATGTGCGCGTCGGTCGGTGCCCCGGAGTACTACAAGGTGAGTAGCTCGTGGGTGCTGGACCCGGGGCACGCTGGTGCTGATCGACAAGAAGGAAACGGGACGCTCTCACGCATCATGGTGAAGGATAAAGGCACCAGAGCACAAGCTAACAACATTTTGAACTACACGCAGCCCCTTCTCCATGGCCTTAATCAACGAGACGCGCGAGGGGATGAAGATGCTGAGATTGCAGCAGAGGAGTGTGGAAAAGTAAATTTTGCCATGTTCTGTGTCCCTACGTGTTCCCCATCTTATGTTATGTGTGCATGATTAATATGCATATGTATCCCCCATGTTCGATTAAAGACGCAATTACAGTTGTGTCCATCTCTAGTATGCTAGTTTCCAGTCCTCGTGAATACTATGAATATCAGGCCTATGTAAAGTTACGTTGCCACGTTTCTCAGTGTGCACGTTATTTCATTGTAAAGTCCCTGTTTCTAGGCCTCAAAAGGGCCCGGACACCAGATTCAGCTCCTGTCTCCTGAGCCCTCGCTGAGGAGCGATACAGCCCCCACCTGTGTTCCTGACCCTTCACTTACTTCCTGCCTCACAGTGCCCGGTTCAGCCTGGTTCTGCCCGCTAGTCTGCCAAGAGAATGTTATGATTCTAGTTATCAGTCCAGCCCTCCTTCTCTGCATTCCTAAGCTACTGAATCGCATCAATAGTTTCCGTCATCGTCTAGTCTTTACGTCTCCATGTAAGAGAAATACTGTATTAATGGTCATTTAATATTCTTCAACACGCACCACGTGTAGAATAATGCATGCACCAGTCTTAGAGTCTGTTAGCCTTTACCCCGATAACTTCTGGATTCTATCAACATGTTCTCTAAACATCAGATACTAGATAGTGTTTAGGCACATGTCGCCCTGACTCTCCAGACTTCAGTCTCTGCTCCTAGCACAGAGTTCATAGCCCCAGCTTCTCCTAGTAACACGTCATTGTCAGTTTGCGCGCACCATTAGGTTAGAGGTCCCGGCTCCTTAGGTAGCCCCCTCCATGTTTCCGCCCCATTTATGACATATTCTGTTACGTTTACATCACATGTCTATGTATACGCCTCCTGTTACACCCACTTTCACCCTTATCTTTCGCGACTGCTATTGACCACACCCACTGCTCCGCCTATTGTATGTATTGTAATGCAACTGTTTTAGTATATATGCTTGTGTACTGTTATTAAAGTTAGCGCGCTCATCCCAGATCCAGCCCCGGCAGCTGCCGGGCTCTGCCATCCTATTCCTGTGCAGGTTGTCCTGTTCCTGTCCTTTATGCTGTATTAAACCTGCAAACTCCTACTACCTCGAATCTTGACTCTTATTTATTGAGCTATCTGTTATTGCTATGTCCAGTCAAACCTAGATCCGGTATTATTTATTTATATACCACATAATGGCGCCCGAACAGGGACTTGCCCTTTCCCCACGCGCCGGTGAAGCCACGTATGCCCCCTGACCCTCTGCAGCCGTGACGGAACCATACCGGCCACGTGCAGATATTTCTGCTTCAAGTATCCCTCAGGCCCACGGAGGAGACGGAGGTTGCGGTCCAGCGTCCAGACGAGGCGGTGGAGGAACGCGGCGAGTCCCGACCAGAGCCCAAGCCGAGAGTCCAAGGTCCGAGGTATCCGGAGGCCCACCCGTAACAGAAGTCCGAAGTCCGTCTGTCCGGCGTCGAAGCAGTCCAGTCCAGTCCGAGGCCTTCCGTTCTTGCTGCCCGGTGAGTACCGTTGCTGGGGTAGTATCTAGACAGGGTCAATCTAATTGTCTCTGGTCCGTGGGTTTTGGTGGTACACAGACCCAAAACGAAGTGTCCACTTCGGTGGATGCGGGTCCTGACGTGTCTCTTTATGAGACCGGTAAGTTTCGTACTGTTTCAGCAGTGCATCTAGTCTCTGTTCTAGTCAGTTCTGTTCTCGAGAAAATTCATGTATTCTGTTTTCCGTATTCCAGGTAGTATTCTGTCCGAACTGTTATTTCAAATGTTCTTCACGTATTTTAATGTCGTGGTATGAGAGTGGTGTAATTATCGTGTTCATTTTGTATTGTATTGTGTCTAGATTACAGTTCAGTCATGCCTTTATTTTCGAAACTACGTCAGTTAAAAACCAGAAAAGGTCTGTTAGAAGCAGCAGTTCCTGTCCCGCCTAGGGACAGTCCAGGTCATTTTATGTATCAGAAGCATGGCATAAGTGCCATATTATATCTAGATTTATGGGTAGAGTACACCAAAGAGTTAGAAGAAAAGTATAGATGGCCCGTATCGGGTACATGGGATGCCGAGTGCATCATGCGAGTAGAAGAAGCATTATGGAAAAAGAAAGCCAGACAGTCACAGAAAGATGCCATCGAGTTATGGCGTAAAGAATCTCATAAAAGAACCGAAAAAGAAATCAGAAAGTCAGAATTAAGTAGAGAATCCTTAGAACGAGCCCAAGAAAGGGAATTAATCGAGATAGGTGAACGAGTTAAAACCGAACAGTCAGACAGACAGAGGAATGCCCTCATTAAGGGTATGTATCCTCTTCTTGCCGAGGGCTTGCCAAAAGCGACCCCGGAGGCATCCAGTAATTTTCCGCCACCATTAGTTCCGACCAAGCTACGTCACAAACCGACCGCAGCTGATATTTTCATTTCGTCCTACTTGGACGACACAGTCCCAGAATATGCAAATCCTGTTCCGCCAGTCCCTGTAAATCATGTAATTCCTGCTCCTCCAGACACCGGAGTACCTGCCACGGTACCCCCGGTCCAGCCTACATTACAATTTCCCGCCGCGCCAGTACGAAGAGTATCAGTCGACGATTCCAGTTTAGGGGCCGCAGGAGGAGGTCCTCCTGGTACCCCGCCACCACACCAACGAGTAACGTTAGTCGAGTTACATGAATGTGCGTTACAGCGTACGCCCAAATATAAGTCCGTTGCAGATATCCGACGAGCTCTTACTGAATGCCGCTATGATCCAGTTGCAGGTGATGATAGTACAGTTATATATTCCATCCGTGTAAGACGGGTGACCGGGTATTTGGACACCCTACCGAATATGAAAGAAGATCTAGACAGAATATATCGTTTCATCCGTACAGGGGATGATCCAGAAAGTATTGGCGATGCCATGTCTCAAAGGAAAGCTGAGATCCAGCTCATGCTATTAAAGTTTCTGATTAATTGTTTAATAAGAGAACAAGATTACCCGTCCAAAGATCCGGCCGAAATGAGAATCCTGACAAGGTGGAGTGATAATATAGCCGAGGGTAAACACAGAACTATCAGTAGTATAGAGAGTATGTACAAGAGAATTCGTAAGGAAATAATAAAGTTACACGAACAACGTAAAGCAGCACAAGTAAGCGAGAAAGAGAATGACTCTTCTACTGAAGAGGTAGACGACGAGAATCCCGCCAGAATAGCGTATGTAGGAAAATCTAGATTTCCAGACCGCCATTTACGCCTAGAACACAAATCAGTTTTTCATTACCCAGCACCAGAACAAGGTTCTCTAGAACAAATATTTCAAGCTACCGATCATATTCTGAAATCACGAATCGGTTATAGTAAGTTAAATACCATGCATGAACAAGAACTAGCCCGATCAGCAGTCCGATGGATTACTGATTCTACCACTTTTCCAGACGAAATAGTGGCACAAATGTTTCTGAAACTGCCCCCAGCCGAGCAACGACTGGTGGGTATGTATATGATCCAGCACCTCATTACTCTGTATGAGGGTCAACATTCTGATCCAGGTCCGTTACACGATGTCCTGAACGAGTTACTCCAGTATAGATGGAAAGGTTTAGGTACCGATTTAATTAGTGTCATTCTAGAACAGCGCCACAAATATAGAACGTTCCTGAACCCGCATTTTGTTCATGTCTCACCTCCAGAAAGTAAACCGTTTTACATAGATAGACAGAATCCGTTACGAGAAGTACACCCAGTCAGGACAGCAGATGGTGAAATGCAAAGAGTATTTGTTTACACCCCAATTACAAAGATGGAACTCTTAGAAATGAAGAAATTAATTCCCTGCCATGACAAAGATCCAGCAGGGTTCCACCGAGAATTAAAAGACATGCTCCGTATGGGAGAATACACGTATCCAGATATTATTAAAATGCTAAAGGTCCTGTTGCCCGCAGGGGTATACGAGAAACTCAAGGAAAAAGAATGGGAGGTGGGAGAGAAAAAGATCGATTGGGCAGTTCTAGAAGCTGAAGATAAGATACGAGTACCAGGTACCGGTCTTGGAGAGAAATGTAAAGAATTACCTGAATTGTTAATACAAGTTTTGCCCAGGTTATTAGCCACTAAAAAGGAAGACTGGGATGCAATCTCAGCCTGTAAACAGAAACAAGACGAAGACACTAGTGATTTTTATTCTAGATTTGAGAAATGCTTTATTATAAACAGTGGCTTGAAGACGAGTAGCGAGTCATACCCTCATCTTTTTGTTACTAAACTAGTCGAGAATTCAAGTCCACAAGTTAAGAATCGAGTTTTGAAAGTCGAAAGTACATGGCAAGCTAGTACCCCGTCCCAGATGTTACAGATGCTCCAATATCACCAGAATAGAATCAGAGAAGAGCAAGATCATGAAAGGAAACGTATGAAAGACACGAAAATGAAAGTACTAGTTGCACAATCTGTTCCTCAAGACAGTCAGAAGAGGGGTCCGAATCAAGCCAGTCATCCTGCAGCTCCCGTTAAAGGGACATGCAATTATTGTAAACAGCCAGGTCATTTCATAAACGAGTGTGCAGTTCTGAAACACAATATAGCTACCGGTAAGACTAAAGAAAGACCACGTCCGCCTAGACAAGAACAAGTTTCACAGACTTCTCAGCCACAGAATGCACAACAGACAGTTCCAGCACCGCAGCCTATTGCTGCAACACAGCATGTTACACAGCAGATGTACCAGTATGCACAGTCTGAGTATCCAGAGTATCAGCAGTACTCATGAAACAGCCTAGAGAGGGAGGTAGGCTTGCCTCTCATCGAGATTCCTGTAGATCAAGAAGGTCCCTATGTTCATAGTCAAGTACTAGGGAAAGACAGAAAGTTTCTGATTGATACAGGGGCAAGTAGGACGACCATCAGTCACGCCGAAGTTCCAGGGGCTCCGCTCTCAGGCTCTAGAAATGTTTCCCTTGGATTTTCAGGAAAGCCTATTGTAAACGAGATATCTAAGCCAGTTACTCTAGAAGTAGGTCCATTGTCCCGCACTACTGATCTGTTACTTACGAAGTCATGTCCAGAAAATCTGTTAGGTATTAGGACACTGAAAGAATTAGGTGCAGTTATTTGCTGCTCCCCAGAGGGAATACGTTTGTTTTTACGTGACTTCAAGGGTCACTATGTATTACGAGATTTTGATCCGAGATTGTCTAATGTTCCGCAGCATCTATGGGCGCAAGGTCCAACTGATGTCGGTTTCATGCAAATCACACCCCATCGTGTGACTCTCAAACCAGGTGTAGTGTTACCACGAATCAGACAGTACAGATTGCCACCTGAGGCTGTAGCAGCCTTATCCAAAATTATTGACGAGCTCATGGCTCAAGGAGTAGTTGTAGAAACTGACTCCAATGTATGTAATTCTCCGATCATTCCAGTCATGAAACGTACTGATCCAAATGCACCCCCAGTATATCGATTAGTGATTGACCTTCGAGAACTCAATAAATGTATTATTCCCCAGTACCCAGTTGTCCCAGATATCTCTTCCCTATTGACAGCCATTGATTCCAAAGCCTCATTTTTTACAGTCATAGACCTCAAGAACGCGTTTTTCAGTGTCCCCATTCATCCAGACAGCCAGTTTCTTTTCGGATTTTGTTTAAATGGAAGGAGCTATATGTTCACACGAGCTCCTCAAGGTTTCACGGAAAGTCCTAGCATTTACAGTCAAGCACTTAAGAGACAACTAGACAACATTCACATGCCAACAGACACTGCCCTGCTCCAGTATGTCGATGATCTACTGATCACAGCCCGTTCTGAACGTGCTTGCGAGCGAGCATCACTTACAGTCTTGTATTTCCTTGCCGAGATGGGGCACAAGGTGTCCCCTTCGAAGCTCCAATTCTGTGTCCAGCAAGTGATCTACTTAGGCCACTTGCTGTCCAAGTGGGGTAGGCAGTTGACACCAGACCGTATCCAGTTAATAGCGAGTCTTCCTCAGCCCAAGACACAGAAGGAGGTACGTGCTTTTATCGGCCTTACTTCTTACTGCAGACAATGGATTCCTCAGTATGCATTTCTAGCTAAACCACTGATACAGTTAACGACACAGGAGGCAGCCCTATCGACTGTCCTCCCTTGGACATCTGAACATACACTTAGTTTCAATGAGTTGAAGAAAGCCTTATGCCAAGCTCCAGTTCTAGCTACACCGAACTACAGTAAGCCTTTTACACTTTTCGTCACTGAACGTGAAGGTACAGCATTATCTGTTCTCACACAAGATCAAGCAGGACAATACAAGCCCTGTGCTTATTTTTCGAGCACATTAGATCCAGTAGTCCAGGCTCTGCCTGCGTGCCTTAAGTCAGTTGCAGCCACAGCACTAGCTATCAGACAAAGTGATTCCATAGTATTAGGACATTCCTTGACAGTACAAGTTCCACACTCTGTGGAAGTTCTTTTAAATCGAACACAGACTCAGCACTTGACAATTGCACGTTTAACAGGTTATGAACTGACACTGTTCCAGCCACACATAGAAATCAGACGCTGCAACGTTCTAAATCCTGCTACACTATTACCGTCAGTTAATTCGAATCCTGCCACACATGACTGTGTGGAAGTAGTTAACACTATGACTAAGCCAAGACAAGATCTGACAGATATTCCATTACCAGATCCCGACCTGACACTTTATGTGGATGGTTCATGTATGAGAACAAGTACAGGAGAACTAGTAGCCGCGTATGCAGTGACTACTGACACTGAAGTTATAGAAACACACCGTATTGACACCCTGTCTGCTCAAGCAGCAGAGCTAGTTGCTCTGACACAAGCCTGCATACACGCTAAGAACCTGAAAGTTAATGTTTATACAGATTCACGCTACGCATTTGGAGTCGTACACGACTTTGGAGTGCTCTGGCAGGAGAGAGGTTTCATGACTTCTCATGGAACCAAGATTCAGCATGGTCTCCTTATTCAAGCTCTGTTAGATGCCATACATTTACCGACATCTATTGCTATCATGAAGTGCAAAGCACATACGAAAGTTACTGACATTATTTCTCAAGGTAATGATCTAGCAGATCGCACAGCCAAGCTTACAGCACAGACTCCAGACATTCCAGTTAATCCGACACAGACACATACTCCAGATCCGACTACATGTATGTCAGTTAAGGACCCTACTCAAGATGTCATAGATATCCAGTTACATGCTACTCCCGAAGAAATCAAGAAATGGTCCGAACAAGGAGGGGTCCAGACAGATCAGGGATGGGTAACGAAGGGAAAAGCCACATGGTTTCTCCCCGACTCTATGGTTCAAGTCATTATCAATACCGCACATAGTCCAGCACATTTAGGAGAAAAAGCTATGTTAGACAGTATCCAGAACATTTGGTTCAACAAGCATTTACGAGCTGCAGCCAAGCAGAAAGTCCGTACCTGTATGATATGTTGCCAGTTCAATCCAGGTAAAAGTGTCCCGGTGGAACAAGGTGGATTCCAGCCCCCTGACCACCCTTTTGAGGTCCTCCAGATGGATTATATTCAGATGGAGCGATGTCGAGGTTTCAAGTATGTCCTTGTAGTTGTATGCGCTTTGTCCAGGTGGACAGAGGCATATCCAGTTCCAGATTACACAGCCGCGACCACTGCCAAGCAGTTGGTTCGTGAATTCTTCCCCCGTTACGGACTCCCTAGGGTCGTATATTCTGATAACGGCCAGCCATTCTCATCTGAGCTCATGAAACACATCTCCCTTTTGTTAGGGTACCGGTGGAAGTTCCATTGTGTACGCCATCCTGAAGCAGCCGGTCTCGTAGAGAGACATAACCAGACCCTGAAAATCCGCATTGCCAAAATATGTAAAGAGAAAGGTGTGGACTGGCTAGTAGCTCTGCCAGTCGCTCTGTTTTATATGCGCATGGTCGCACATTCCAGATCAGGTCTGTCCCCGTACGAGGTCGTATTCGGCCGCCCCCCTAATATGTGGGGTACACCTAGACCCCGAAGTATTACCGATGTTTCAAGTAATATGCTGACAGATTACCTAGCTTCCTTGATGTCTGCCCTACACTCTTGTCGTTCACAGGTTTCCGCCGCATTTCCAGACAATACCGAGGTGGCACTGCATGACATCGTTCCCGGAAGTTTGGTTCTTGTCAGGAACTTTGATCGTTCAAGTCCGCTGGAGCCTCGCTGGAAGGAACCAAAACAGGTCCTCCTGGCCACCCGTACTGCCGTCAAGCTGGAAGGCAGGAAGGGCTGGGTCCACCTGTCTCATGTGAAAAAGTTTTACGGATTAAAGACTGTTTCCAAGAACATTTCCGAGGATTTTAAGGATTGCCAAAGTACTATTCTTAAGGACTGTCCCGCAAAAGACAATGATACAAATCCCTCCCTGTTAGAGAAAACTCCGCAACAGGAGTATAAGCTAAAATTAAGGTCTAGTAAAATAAGTCAGCCAGTTTGATTGTCTAAGTCCTCCCCTAGGTGAAACGGTTAGACCGGTTTCTGACATGTATAAAATAGACCCCCATAGTGAGAGAGTTAGTCAAAACTCAATCCGATGTATCGTTTTTCTAAGTTTCATATTGTTTTTCAGCCTCATGATTACCTGCACAGGTTATGCATTTTATTTGTGTTTTCCAGTTTCTCATGTAAATAAGTCTTCTATTGCTACAGTAGAGCACACGTTTAGTGATCTGCCTCCTCATGAACTCTCATATCGTCTTGCTATGCGTAATAATTCCTTTATCCGCATGTTACATTATTCACACCAGACCAGCAATGCCACTAATTGTTGGGTGTGTGGTCGACTCCCCCCTTTCCAGACACCGAAGGGAGTTCTGCCACTCTTTCCTTATCCATTCTCACATAATGGTTCGTGTGGAGCATGGTCCACGTTAACGTCATCCTCAACAGATATGTCTTTTCTTAACAGTACATGTTTTCCAGACAAGCAAGGTCTTCCCCACAGAACAGGGTTAGATCTAGAAAATGAAGTTTATAATTTAGGTAATTATTCTTCGAATTTCATGGTCCTGAATGTTCAGTCTGATATTACTCCAGTCTTACCTGCTATGTCAGTATTACCAGTCAAAGGCGAATTATGTGTCCAAAAGAATGGTTCCGTACATGTAGGACATAGTGATTGTACTACTATTGTCAAGTATAGTGACAGTGGGAAATCTATTTTTAAAGCTTCACGTCATTCTTATTTTGTTTGTGGTCAGACCGCATATGTTCGTCTGCCCCTCGATTGGGAGGGAACCTGTTACATTGCCTTCCTACTGCCACCAGTTTTTCTAGCCCCACCTGACTACCATAGGAATTCCCACCTAGTACATATCAGACACAAGAGAGACCTCCCGATTGTCGATTATACTGAAACTGCTATAGAACAATATATAGATATCAATAAAGGTGTCTTCCCTTATTTAGGTACTGTCGTGAATAGTAAACTGATACGTAGATTAACCAGAACACTCGAAGCAGCAGTGATTGAGACTACTTCTGCTCTAGGTAATTTAACCGAGGAGCAATCCTTTATGAGAATTGTCGTGCTCCAGAATCGTCTCGTCCTTGACGTCATACTGGCCGATAGGGGCGGGGCATGTAGAGTCATCGGATCTAGTTGCTGCATTTTCATTCCTAATAACGCGCCGTCTGTTTATTCAGCTATAACCAGACTCCATAAAATTGCCCATATGTTACACCAAGATCCAGGCACCTGGACATGGTCCGGTTGGTTCTGGAATATGATTTCCGCCTGGGGATGGAAAGTATTGTCCTTTCTAGGTATTGCAGTAACGATCATATTCAGTTGCTGCCTCTGTATACAATGTGGCCCTGCGATTTGTGGCATTTGTGCTACCTCTTGTATTCCTAGTCCCAAGTCCCGTTCTAAATCCCGTTCCAAGAAAATTCGAGACGAGCAAATGATACTGTATGAAATGATAGATGGTATCATGAATATTGATGTTTCCTGATGGAAACGTAGTGACAAGGAGGGAATGTGGAAAAGTAAATTTTGCCATGTTCTGTGTCCCTACGTGTTCCCCATCTTATGTTATGTGTGCATGATTAATATGCATATGTATCCCCCATGTTCGATTAAAGACGCAATTACAGTTGTGTCCATCTCTAGTATGCTAGTTTCCAGTCCTCGTGAATACTATGAATATCAGGCCTATGTAAAGTTACGTTGCCACGTTTCTCAGTGTGCACGTTATTTCATTGTAAAGTCCCTGTTTCTAGGCCTCAAAAGGGCCCGGACACCAGATTCAGCTCCTGTCTCCTGAGCCCTCGCTGAGGAGCGATACAGCCCCCACCTGTGTTCCTGACCCTTCACTTACTTCCTGCCTCACAGTGCCCGGTTCAGCCTGGTTCTGCCCGCTAGTCTGCCAAGAGAATGTTATGATTCTAGTTATCAGTCCAGCCCTCCTTCTCTGCATTCCTAAGCTACTGAATCGCATCAATAGTTTCCGTCATCGTCTAGTCTTTACGTCTCCATGTAAGAGAAATACTGTATTAATGGTCATTTAATATTCTTCAACACGCACCACGTGTAGAATAATGCATGCACCAGTCTTAGAGTCTGTTAGCCTTTACCCCGATAACTTCTGGATTCTATCAACATGTTCTCTAAACATCAGATACTAGATAGTGTTTAGGCACATGTCGCCCTGACTCTCCAGACTTCAGTCTCTGCTCCTAGCACAGAGTTCATAGCCCCAGCTTCTCCTAGTAACACGTCATTGTCAGTTTGCGCGCACCATTAGGTTAGAGGTCCCGGCTCCTTAGGTAGCCCCCTCCATGTTTCCGCCCCATTTATGACATATTCTGTTACGTTTACATCACATGTCTATGTATACGCCTCCTGTTACACCCACTTTCACCCTTATCTTTCGCGACTGCTATTGACCACACCCACTGCTCCGCCTATTGTATGTATTGTAATGCAACTGTTTTAGTATATATGCTTGTGTACTGTTATTAAAGTTAGCGCGCTCATCCCAGATCCAGCCCCGGCAGCTGCCGGGCTCTGCCATCCTATTCCTGTGCAGGTTGTCCTGTTCCTGTCCTTTATGCTGTATTAAACCTGCAAACTCCTACTACCTCGAATCTTGACTCTTATTTATTGAGCTATCTGTTATTGCTATGTCCAGTCAAACCTAGATCCTGTATTATTTATTTATATACCACAGGAGGAAACACAAGATCCCTCCTTGAGTGACATCCTGGTGGCTGTCAGATGTCGAGGGACGAGAAGGTGTCCAGGATCGATGCTGTTGCGCTTGATGTTAATCTCCTCAGATGTGACCTGCGAAAAGTCTCAGACAGGGTCACTACGACAGAACAAAATGTGGATGTTCTTCAGACAGAGGTCAAGGCCTTGGGGACACAGTTACGGAGCTCCAGAGGAAGGCGATTAAGCTAGATGAACACGCCGAAGACAAGGAAGGGCGCTCGCTCAGAAACAACCTGATATTTGTGGGATTTCCGAAACAGGCAGAGGGGCCCTCTACAGAACGGTTTCTAGAAGATTGGATAACAAAGATTCTGGCTCCCGGCAAACCGTAAACGTTTTTTAATACTGAGATGGCACACTGGGCGCTGGTCCCTCCTCGCGCCCCGGGAACCACCCTGGGCCATCATAGCTCGATTCTTTAATTACTGGGATCAAGATATGCTCCTGCAGTCCACCCGGGCCAATTCAAACCTGCACTATGAGGGGCATCACATTGCAATTTTCCCTGATTATGTGCAAAGGGTGCAGGACCAACAACGCAACTTCTAGGCGGTGAAGAGACGCATGAGGGAGGCTGGGATGAAGAACAGCCTTCTCTATCAAGCCAAGCTTTGAGTGGAACACAAGGGCAGGACTCTGTTCTTTGGATCGGCGGAGGAGGCTTCAGACTGGATACCACGGGAGATCGGGAGTCACGGAAGGGGCCGAGGACACATTCAGGCCTGCTTGTGGAATCTACAGACCGGACGGGATGGTGGCGCAGGGTGTCTGGAGACGTGCGACTGAGAGACACGAGTGCTTCTGGATGAGTTTGAGTGTGCGAGGATGAGACATTGCAGGTGGTGGAAGGGTAACCGGACTCTGACCTGGCCTCTTAGGGGGTCATTCCTGACACTAATTTTGGCTGAATCCTAGGATGGGATGGGAGTACTAGTCCTGGGCTATGGACACTCAGATAAGTGACTTGCACAAGTTATGTTACTCCATGTCAAATTATTCTCTTTTGCACTTTTCATAATTGTGGGTGAGGACCACGATGAGTATTTTTGCCGCTGGAGGAGGGGGTGAGGGGGAGACACAGGCCCCTTACTAGCAGTTGGGTGCCGCTTTGGGAGCTGGAGGCTTAGTCCTCGCGCCTGGTCCGGGAACCGGTCGCTTGCATGGCATTTGTGTGGACGGACTAACACAGGGCGTGGCCCAGCAGGTCATGTGCCGTATATTGTACTGGGAGGCGTTGATGCAGTGTACTAATGTTTCAACTGGATAAGGTCTCCTGCAATGCGCGTTTTAAACTTACACATTTTAACTTTGTCCAACGAACCTATATGACCCCTGTCTCCCTGCATCGCATATCGGCGGATAGACGACACACTTGCCCGCGGTGTGGAGCGCAGAGGGCGGGTTTCCTGCACTTGGCATGGGAATGCCCTCTGGTTCAGGACTTTTGGCGGAAAGCGGTGGCCCACATTGCCCGGGCCACACATATCAGGCTTCTTTTAGACCCGATTCACTGCCTCCTGGCGCTGGTACCCAAGCCCAGAAAGAAGAAGCTGTCTTATAAATTCTTGCAACTCTTGCTAGTTCTGGCGAGGAGGCGCGCGGCTATCATTTGGATGGGTCAGAGGGCACCCGAGATTCCCCTTTGGCTGAGGGATGCAAGAGAATGGGCCTGGGCTGAGGAGACGCATATGCAACGCACTCGCAGGGATGGGAAGCTGCAGGATGATCTGCTTGCTTGGAGAATGTTGTGCATGGAGGGGCTGGCGGAGGATGATTCGGATGCCACCAACGCTGAGCTATTTACTCCCGCTGACCCGGAGTCTGACTGTGCTGGGGAGGGGGCTGATGTGGGGAGCTTGGATCCAGTGTAAAAACCCTCTGTAGCCACACCGATATTCCTTGATATGTATACTTGTACGTAGCTGTGATCCCCATAGGTCCATACTACGTTATAATGACTGTGCCTTAGCTGGGCCCCACATATATGACCTACTTCGTTCGACTCTG
Organism: Lissotriton helveticus; assembly: GCF_964261635.1. Taxonomy (NCBI): domain Eukaryota; kingdom Metazoa; phylum Chordata; class Amphibia; order Caudata; family Salamandridae; genus Lissotriton; species Lissotriton helveticus. The sequence goes on along the minus strand of NC_136061.1, from coordinate 378,846,847 downwards.
TACTAATGATGCCTTTTTTGGGGGTTTTGGTTATTGTAAAATGCTATGTAACATAAGACTACAAAAATAAGAAAATTAGCGAATGTACTAATAGTTTCTTATCCTTAGAGCACAAATGCAATTTTCCTTTCCTCCTTACATGCTTTGCTCCTACGCCGCCCAGCCTCCGGGATGTGGGCCGTATTTGGCTGTGTATTATCCTTGCAACAGCGTGTTATCATCTTTTACATGTAAGCGGTCTCGATGACTATGTACTTTGTACCTACTTCATACTTTCGCAATAAAAATATATTTAAAAAAAATGTTTCAACTGGAAATCCGGAGGGGGTGGTGTGGGGCTGAGGATGGCGCTGTTCACTCACTATGTTGGCAGGAGGGATAGTCGTGTCGCACTGCCCAGTGGGTGGGGGAGGATCCTGGGAGTTCAATTTACTTCCATTGTTATTCAGGTTATTGGGAAGTTCAAGGGATCCATGTCTAGATTGTGATTCACCAAAGAGTGCTCAGTTTGATACTGTACTGGCGGGATGGGAACAGTAGAGGGACGCCAGCTGTGTGGGCTTATGGCACCCTCCCTGATGAAACTCCTTACATGGTACATACGTGGTAAGGCACAGAGACGATGGAGAGGTGCATCACCAGAGTGTAAAAGGATTATAAATGAAGCTCAATCAGTTCCTACATGTCATATTTGTAATCGAGGCACACGAATATCGGCAGACAGAGGTATTCTATTCATGGATAAACTTTCCAGCAGCAAACGCTGTAACAAAGGACTTCCACTATTACAAAATAGAGGAACCTCCGAATGAGTACACTACTTTCGAGGAGGTGGAAATACCACTCAAATACCAAGAGCACCTGCTCTGGTTTAATGGCGCCCTAAAACATAATAATCACATCACCAGGCTCGGTCCACTAGGTAGACCAGGAGCAACGTGGCCGGTCCTATCCGGATACACACCACATCCAGACATTGAAGAAATGTCTGCACCAGAACTTTTAGCCCAGCTAAAACAACTAATTAAAATACACAGACAATTAGTCCAATATGTAATGCGGACTTCAACAGTCCAACCAGCTATTAAAATTCCACAGCTGATCCCTCACCAGGGGAACATAAATAAAATTACACCACAGAACATACAGTCCTGTTAAGGTAAAGTACCCACAAAACGGGAACAAATTCCATTCTGGTTAGCACAAAAAAATCACTCAAATAGAGGCGGTATTTCCAGATACCACCCCGGTTGAGAAACACCGGATCTGTCTTCCAATGGGAATCGAACCACATGTGGAGGACTGTGACACTTGGGGTACAGTCTTTGCTTCCATTTACACAAAAACACATGGTGTTCCATCCATGTCAGTAATACCAGATGTGCTAAAACAAATTCAAGATGAATACGGTCCAGAACCTGCTTTAACTCTTGGTATGAAATTACTAAAAGACTTCAAGCAGGTCTCGGCAATATTACTAGCCAATATAAAGGGAGAAGCAGCAAATGTGGCGATCCGCCAGAGGTTGAAAGAGACAGATATAGCAGACCAACCATTTGAAATTGCCAGAATCATAGAAAAATCCTATGAAGAACTAGGAAGAGATAGTTTGGGTGGAAAACCGGTGAAACCCCAACTAATTGAAAAACCTGAAAAAATATTTATTACAAATAATCTAAGCACTCAAAAAAAGAGCTGGGATGGAAATAAACAATCCACTCCTAAAGAAAAAAGATTCCAGTCCAGAGGAAGGTCTCCTCGGCGGAGAGAAAGATCTCCGGACCAAGGAAACAAGTCTCCCCAAAGGGAGCACTCTGAGAAAAAATACAACCTTAGAAATAGGGATAATCTGAAGAAACCTGATAGATATGAAGATATTGATACACGTCCCTCTCAATCTTTTCAGACTTCCTCGCAGAAATCGGAAAGGAGAGGACGATCAGAACACAGGGAAGAGCACGTCAAGTCCAAAGACAAGGAACCTGCTCATCAAAATAAAAAATTACAGTTTCCAAAAAAGAAGGTAGCCAGTATTAAAGTAATCAACCATGCCGAGAATACTGAGGACACAGCTGAAAAACGGAGAATGGGCTCAGACAATGCTAGACAGCGCAGCAGAAGTGAGCATAGCTCGCAAGATCCTTATGAATCATCTGGAGACAGTGGACACGAATGAATACATTCAGGTGGAAACTGCAGATACCAGAGTTAGCAAACCTCATAAAATATATGAAATAACATTGCGTATAGAGGGGGATAAGACTAGGAAAATAAGGGGTCCAGGGGTGTGGAATTTTTAAAAAAATGTACTTGTCCAGTGGACAAAATTGTGCAGAAAACTACTTGTCCTGCAAAGAAATCTACTTGTCTAACCCATTTCCTAAATCAATTAAACTGACCGCCAAAAGTGTGCCTTTCATCTTAGAGGCATTTTAGACATCCTAGTGCTGAAGTATTGGGAGAACAATGTCAACAAAGAGGAAGCATAAACAATTCAGAAATTATACTTTACCCGGTGTATGCTATACTGCTAAATCAATATTACATATTAACATTACGTATGTTTTTGTACAAGATATTTACAATGAATATAAAAGATTGTCACAAATCAGGTAGAACCAAACTTTGCATTTTTTTTAAATAAAGAACATTGTGGTATAAGCAGACATCCAGGGAGAACCATGAATAATGTGACTGGCAGGACAAATCTAGCAAAAAAAGAACTTGGGGGCCTGATGACAAAAGCCAGAAGAATTAACTTGTTTGTTTTCAAAACTTTCCCCATCTTTTCAGATAGAGGCTTGAGAGTACTCTAGCAAATACATTGTGGGGGCATTTTGAAAGGACTTGGGTGCAGACACAGAGGATTTTGAACAGAAACAACAATTTACGAATAGTTTTGACTTAGTGCTATTGAGATATGCTCAACCATCATTTTGTACCGGAAAGCCAACTCAAGTCTGCAGATAGACAGAAAGGAATGATAGGTTATGGAATAGGGTCAAAAATCAATGGCAACTTAAAGAAAGGGTGACCTAGTTGGTTGTTAGAAAGACAACATAAAAAGTCAGAGAGAGATGGGAAGAGTGGAGATTTAAGGACATTTGTAAAAGAAGAAAGAGGAATGGAAAAATAGGATGAAAATGATGAACTCACAGTAAACATGGCAGTCACCTTGGTCATGAGGTTAATATGGCGGTGGCTGCGACAGTATTCAGCTTCCAAAAATTGATCATGTTCCCAGTATGTGATTAATACTTCACAAATCCGTAGGTGTCTCCCTCAGGACAGCAGCCAGTGAACAAGTCAATAGTGACCAGTGTGGCAAGTGTTGAACCTGTGCACTGTACACAAGACGTTTAAAATGAAGCACCTGTCAGTCCCCCAGGTGTAATATGTTCTAGGCATGCCCTGACACCAGAACATGGAAAACCCTCCATCACATGTATGACAGAGGTAACAACATTTGCAAACATTCACATCAGCATTACTTGGGCTCGTTCTAGAGATGGAAAATGTGTTACAGTGGGAGTCAGTGATGACCAAGAGGTTACATGGAGAGCCAGTGATGTATGGGGGGTGCAGGTGAGTTACAGAGGGATGCAGTGATGCCCTGAGGGAGGAGTTACACAGCGTTGCAGTGATGTAACAGGGCGGGCAGGTGGAAGTAGGAGTTGCAGAGGAAGGCAGTGATGCCCTTAGGCAGGGGTTAAAGTGGGAACCACTGATGGACCATTAGTTCACAGCGAAATATGGAGAGGTCTTAACCCCTTCCATGCTGCCATTGGCCGACGGCAGCACTACCTACCCAGTGCACGGCCCGCCCGTTTTGCGGAAGTGCTGCACTTCCGCAAAATCGGCGGCACATGATACGGGTTAAAGAAGGAACCACTTATGGCTTCAGGGGAGGGAATACAACAAAGCTAGGGCTATGCTGATTTTTAAAGAAAAGAGATGGGTTTGTCGTATAAAAGAAAAGGGAGATGAGAAACACAGGGAACTAGATGGTTGGTAGAGGGCAGAAAGAAGGGAGGACAGCAAGAAAAGAAAGGGGACTATGATTGGGTAAGAAATCCAGCATGGGGGTTAGACTGGGTCACAATGGTAAACTGTACCAATGGCAGAGACTTGAGACACAGCAAGAGAAAGGAGATGAGTTGAGCAGGGAATTAGAAAAAAGACAGAGGTCTGAGACTGCAAACAGGAGAAGGTAAGGGTGGTAGACATAGCTCGAGGTGGTTAGGGTGTTACATAGCAAGTAGAGGATGTTCTATAGTTTGTACTTTTGTAATTTATGCCGGCTGGCACACAGCATAAGTACACATTCAATTGCTTATGCTGCCACTCCTGAGAGGTTTTCAAAGTTAGCTGTTTCTGCTTTAAGAAGCTTCTACCTGGAACTTTTCCATGTTGTGTATTTATTTGTTTCGAATATGATTACTTTCCAGCAGAAAAAACTTCCTTCCATAAACACACTGTCCTACAGTACATGCTGCTTTATTTACCTCTCCCAGTACATTTGAAGTACATTCCTGCCTTATGTAGGCACACAATGCACAAGGCTCTTATGGAAATGTGGCTTTATTATCGGCTGACACATGGGGGCGCGGAGCCACTAATCAAAACCACTTAACCACATTGTGTGATCCTTGGCAAGTGTTAAATTGAAGAGATCACCCATAGTTTAGCGCCCCAGTGCATCCCTAAAGTCACGCTTACTGCTGCACAGAAAAGCATGTAAAGTCCCCGACAATTTTAACTGCAAGGTTTTGGTAACGTTATTTAATTGAAATTAAGGCTCAAAGGGCCAGATAAGCCATGAGGAGAGATAAAGGCATAGTGCTGGTACCGTGTGAAACGTGAGAGGCTCATAGAAAGGGAAGTACTGGCCGGAGCTTTATTGCACACCCTCGTTGTAACATGAGAGGTCCAGGAGCGGGGAGCAGGGGCTGCAGGTGAGGCCAGGGGGGAGCACAGGCACCAGATAAGTGCAGAGGGAAAGCAATGTGCGAAGGGAGGGGCCCGTGAATTACTTCACTGCAGGAGTCAAATGCGAGTGGGGAGCGACCTGGGGGCTGAATCTGAGCGGCCCAAGGGCAGCACATCAAAAGGGTGAACAGAGAGCCCAGGTGAGAGCAGGGTCTGCCAGGCTCTTACCCTCCAATGCGGGCTGTTCTCAGACTGCAGAAGCTGTATCATGTTTCCCTCTTGCTCTAAGGATTGAACAAGCCAGAAGAGGCGCCTGGAAGCTGCATGAAGGCTTCGTGGAGAAAGACAAAAACCTCTTACTGACAGCGCTGTGCAATTTCTGTTTGAACCTGCCAATTTGAACTTAATCATGCTCATATGCAATGGAGACGATGCTGCCTAACAGCCACAGCGGCGGACTTGGAAGCTGGGGAACCAGGTTCGGTTCTCCTTGTCTGTTCAACAACCTGTGAGTCTGGGCATATCTTTTAATCTCCCCGTGCCTTCAGCAATACAATATGAATCCTTGTGTAATGTAACTGCCTCTCATATAAAGCACTTTGTTTCCGTCTGTCTTGATTTACCACAGTGCACAGTCTTCTTGTCCTTTGGACAAAACAGACATTAAAACTTCTTGCCCTTGCAAGAAATCTAGATGTCTCGGGCGTCGGGCGATACGAATTCCCCTCCCCTGGGGTCTCTTTTGGGATAATCTCTCCAAGGGCTATGACATCCTCCTAGCTGAAAGAGACTGGCCACCAGAGTTTGTCAGGGAGTGCCCTCATGGCGAAGAAATAATTATGCCTGCCTTCTCAAATCATATTCCAATTCATAAAAAATATATACTTGCAAGAAAGTGGGCAGTTGCCCAAGCTCCTGCATTATATAAAAACCATGTGGGATGGGATGAGGACTCTCCTCCTCACAAAATCCAGTTAAAATCACAACCTACTGCACAGAGGCAGTACCCAATTAAGCAAGAAGCTAGAAAACGGGTAAAAGAGATCCTAGATCAACTTGAATACCAGGGGGTGATTGAAACTTGCACCTCACAAATGAATAATCCTTTGTTTCCTGTCTCCAAACCAGACAATTCATATCGTCTTGTTTTGGACTACAGACACCTTAACTCATGTTGCAAAACCTTGCAGTACAAAACTTGCATAGTGCTGCACTAATGAATAACATAGTGCGCAAAAAATACAAAACAACATTAGACATCTCTAATGGATTCTTCTGTCAAAATATAGCACCAGAGAGCAGATAGTTGACCGTGTTCTCAATAAATGGCGCGCAAAAAAAATTCTGTCGTTTGCCCCAGGGGTTCAAGAACAGCCCAGGATTATTCTCAGCAAGAGTAACAGAGTTACTACAAATATATGATGATGAGGCATTATCTTATGTCGATGACATCTATCTAACAGATGATGACTTGGATACTCACTTGAAGAGAGTGAACACCATAATACTTGGGTTCGCAGCAGAGGGTTACAAATTCTACTTTAAAAAGTCAAGAATTGCCCATCTAACTGTCCTGTTTTTAGGATATGAACTATCAAGTGAAGGCAAAAGCCTGGCTGACATTTTCCTAGAGAAATGTGCTGTAATCCAAGCACTCAGAACACTAAAAAACTTACAATCAATTCTAGGTTTCCTAAATTTCGGAAGAACTTACATTATAAATTATGCAGAGAGAGTTAAACCTCTCTATGACCTTATAAAACTAGATTTTAAAAGAATCAATTGGACTCAAAAACACACAGAAATTTTGAGATCTTTACAAACAGACATGTTAGTTAAAACAAAATTACAAACACGTGACAACACACGCAACCTTGTGATTCGAGTCATCCCAGGAAGATGCGGATTCACATACCTGACCTCTAATGAGGGAGAGAAGGTACCAATAGCATACAAATCACATTTGTACACAGAAGCTGAAAAAAGGTTCAGCATTAAGGAAAACATTGTTCATGCGGTTCAAACAGCTGTAGCAAAAGAGAAATACCAAGCCGACGGTAGACAGGTTACAGTCAGAACAGCAGAATCAGCTTTTGAGGCATTAACAACACCATGTAATTTACCGACAACGGCACTGAATCCAGAATGGATACGATGGGTAAATTCTGTTGCTACAGACAAAGTAAAATACTATTTTGACCCGGAAATGAAAGAATTTAAATATCTAGAATATGAGAGAGAATACCCTCTGCCAATCGACATTCTGCCTTTACGACAGTACGCCTGTGTAATATATACAGACGGACATGCTCAACCCTCAGTTTGGGGAGATCTGGCTTACAACGCCACATGCGAAATTGTAAAAGAAGTGTGGCGCGGAGGTAAATTAAGACCTCTACTTACAAAAACACACTCAGTGGAAAATAATTCAGAACAACAAACTGAAATAATAGCGTTAAAAATGGCGCTAGATAATGCCGATCGCGAATTCCCGACACTTATTGTGTGCGATTCGTATTACTGCGTCAAATCATACAATAACGATTTACAGAAATGGATTCAAAACGGTTACAAAGATGACACAGGTGCAACAATAAAGCAAAAAGTACTTTGGGAACAAGTAGTTCTTTTACAGAAAGAACTACCAAAAACTCACGTGATACATTCACTGAGTCATCAGCGTGATGGCGTTCACGTTGCAGGGAATTCATTGGCTGAGACAGCCACAGCGGTAGCAACTAAATCGGCTTCCGTAGCTAAAAAAAAGTGTGCAGTAAAATACATTGACGGGGAAACTGTGCTGGCAGTAAAAACGTCATCAAAAGGCGACTGCTCAGCGCTACCGATCAATTACCCACTCAATTATACATACATAATCGATGCAAACTCAGTCCCTTTTGCTCGAATCCCTGGAGTGGGGGATAGAGTAATTCCAAACACGGGCAGGAGAGGCTTGTTAATAGCAGACGCACATATGGGTGAGGGTCTCAGACACCTTAAGCTAAAAGATTCTCTGGAAGAATTACAATCAGTGTACTGGTGGCCAGGCATGAGCCTGCATCATCACATTTTTGTAAAAAACTGCCCAGACTGCAATAGAGATCGCAGTGGCGAGAAAAATGGTTTAATACAATGGCGTTTCACTCCAGAATGTGTCAAATCAACAAAAAAATATAACCCAGTATGAATAATGCGTCACATTAACATGCAAAGACTATTTTCACTTATAAATGTAGGCCCCAACTTTCGGCTGACGTCGGAACTGTTATACAAAGATTTGCGAGTCTATAATGGCATATACGCTAGAAGCATGTTACGTTCTGACCAAAATCTTTCCTTTAGCTTTAAAACAGCTTATGGGGGGTGCCTGGCCAGAATGAACATTGCATTGCGGGACTCTTCTCACTTCCTTCCTGAGGGAAACGGGATGGTGTAAAGAAAAAACCAAGGCATAAAGCAATCTATAACAGCGAAGATATTAGGTTCAGGAGCTGGGTGGGTCAAACATTTAATAAGTGTCCAACGTAGTCTAAATAACCTGCAAAGAAATTCTCTGAAAGGACTCAGTCCGTACGAACTATTGTTTGGGACTAGAATGTTAATCCAGGACTTAGATAGTCAGACTTCAGTGGTTAAAGAAAAATGCTTTGATATCAAAGATCGCTTGGCTATTTTACAGGACTTAAATGAAACAAGAAAAGACCTGAGCAACATAAAGTTGAAACAGCAGCCAGCAACCACTGAAGAAAAACCACCTGTCCCAGCAAGGGCTGTCTGGATTCCAAAAGTCGGGGATCTGGTCAGAGAAAAGATCGCGGTAAAGAAGGAATTTGGGCCTTCTTACAGAAAAGCAGTTCCTGTCTTGTCTATCAACGGGACAAGATCAGTAGTACTACCGCCCCTTGCTGGTAAAAAGGAGAACCGAGTCATATCCATCGACCTGGTTAAACCACAATCATGTGGCCGGTAACAAATAGTAGGCCAAGTGGACTCCCAAGAAGTAGCAGAACACCAAAGTTTGCTACATCCACAGAGGTTCAAACTGAAAGACTGATCACATTTGGAAAATCTACAGTGAAACAACAAGGACTATGCAACAAAGCAATGGAACTTGAACCTCTTAAAACCCAAATCAAAGCTTTTCATCAAGAAACAACTACCTACGATGATGTAACTACAGAGTTTTCTAATGAAACAAAGCAAAAGCCAAAAGCAAAAAGTAATCCAGAAGCAATTGGAACAATTGACAGATCGGCATCCGGCTACTTCATCAACTTCGATGATTTTTCAGAAGATCCAAGTGAACCAGAAGTAGAGCCATCAACAAAAACTTTTAAAGACAAAGCAAAGGAACTTTTTCATCAACTAAAGAGAACCTATCTGACTTCTCCATGGATTGAAATTTGGGTGACATTAGGTGCATTTATCCTCATACTTTGGCTCATCATGGTACTATGCTTGGGACATTTCATTGAGGGAAAATATGCTAAAATGGACACAGCAAGCCAGAAAATCAACTTGGTCCTTAAACCACACACAACTTCACACGTCAAGAAAAGAGAACTTTCTTCAGTGAACTTCACAGCCAACCCTATACCAGGCGGTGTAGCATGGGACAATACTGATTATGAAATCTATGGCCCGGTTGAAATCCTGAAGTATCCACACCAATTCAAGATCTCGTTAAGTGACTTTGTAAAACCAAGCACATTTGCTGATGATTGGGACTTTGAAAGTATTAATGATATGATGTCTGACCTAGTAATGTCTGCAAAATTTACAGAACATGATTATTTGCAGGGTTCATCTAATTATGATCAAATGTTCTGCTATAACCACTATGGTAACCATTATCTCCATAAATCTGCACAACCTAGAAATGTTTTAAATTATAACCAATGGGAACATTGTGCTACTCCACCAAAGGGTAGTTCCAAAACATTTTTTGATAAATATTCATACTTTTCAGGGTTTAACACAAGTAATGCAGAAACATTTTTATTTTAAATTGTCAAATAAGACAGGTATGAAGACCATGCTTACCAACACAAAATTGATATATTCAGATTCATTTTTGAGCAAATGAATACATTTGGTTTTGATTTCTGGAACAGTAACATTGAAACAAAAACTGTTTGGGGTACAAAAGATTGGCAAGTACAAGGTATAGAATCATTGTTCAGAGCCTGCATGATCCCAGAACAAATTATATTTTTGAATGACACTATTCAACAAACTACCTGTCTTGGCTTAGCCAAAATCAAAGACTTAAACAAACCGTCTATTCCAAAGCCAACAACGAACAGTAATAGCTCTATAGATATTGAGATAGACGTAAACCATATTTTAAACCAAAACAGAACACAAATAACTGTCAAGACAGATTCCTGAACAAAATACAGGGGTTCAAATTGACCAGGCCAGACCCTAGATATTCCCAAAGACAACATCCAGGGATAGTAACTACTTACAGTGTGGGCAAGCTCTGCCTTCAATGGCTACAAACATCCACACTGGCAGAAATTAAGCAACACCTAACTTTACTTCAAGAAGGTGCTGACTTGCGTGATTTCATTATGGGACCACTCAAACAGCGTCAAAAACGTTTCATAGCGGCCTCTATATATGCAGCTTACAATGAAGTTTGGAAAGTAACTCAAATTGAGACAGCAGAAAAAATACGGGAAATTGACCGTATTAATTTGGAAAAATCACTTTCTGTTGTGGACAATGGGTTAATGACTCTGTCCTCCAGAATATATTCACTGGACAGTATTGTATCTTCAGCAATCGATATAATATCGCAAGACTTACTGATGTTACAACACGGTCAGTCCCAATTGCGTTCTATTGTACAACTTGGCTGGACGTTACAAAATCTGCGTTCAGGCTATGTGCCTTGGCGTTTAATCAACACAACGTCACTATTTAATATCTTTAACCTTACTGATAAACAAATCAGTTTGGCACAGAAGGGCGCTGACTATACAATTCTGAGCATTGAAAAACTTGAGAGATTACCATTGACAATGTCAAAACGACCTGTCATTGAATGGATAATACATGGGATAATAAATATTCCGATAACAACTTTCCAGTTTCAATACTGCCAAAAATATATACAGGCAGGCCAGTATGAAAGGTTGGGTAAAGGATACATTAAGTCAACATGGGAACTTGCCCTATACACACGCATGTGTTAGTAATAAAGGACAAAGTGTGTTCCTTAGTGGCAATAATTGTGAAAGGTCACTAAGCGGTACACTTCTGTGTCAGGGTATTAGTTTGCATGGAGCTTGTGAAGGGAACTCAAATAACCTTTCATGTCACCAGCTAGGCACACCTGCAAACACAAATAGAACCATTCTTTAAGAGACTCTCGAACGGGAGTTACATTCTAATTGTAGATCACAGATGTTGCAGTCTGCTGCCCGGAAAACCTTATCTCATGACTACGAAGGTCATGTGCTGTGAACGAGTATTGTACCCGAACGATGCCCGAGACAGGGAGGCAAGGTTGTGGCCCAGTTTGAAGATTTCTTCTATTCGAATTGATACTTTAAGCAGAATGAAGACAGTGCTCCTACAGACGCCAACCATGTTATCATCATCAAAAGAAACGTATGATCTCCAAGTTGCAAGGACAACGGCTGAGATTCATTCACTGTTATCAACCAATTCCCCCATACATTTCGCAGAAATACTGAGCGAAATCTTAAATATTTCAGATACAAGCGGAATCGCGAGTGTATTTAAGACAGTGTTTTCGGGAGCTTTAACCCCATTCAAAGCCATCCTGGGTATTTTTCCCGATTTTGTCCATTCCATCTTTGGCGGACTTCCTCTCCTTTTGGGACTAGTGGCAGGCATCCTATTTTTGATCCTGTTACTTCGCTATGGCAAACCACGTCACAGACAAGACACCAGCGATAATGGAAGAAACAATCCGAGCTATTGGCTACCGGGACCGCATAACTAAAGTCCTTGGACTAGCAAAGCTACGAGATTTAAACATGACTTGGTTTCTTTCATTCAGACCGATGTGGCAAAGTTGTGTTATGCCTGTATTAAGGTGCTTGCTATGCGGCGAAGAATGCGTGTTGGACACCTGTCTGACACTACAATCGGATGTGCCAATGGACGCAGAGACTTTGTTGGGTCTGGTAACGGCTCATGCATTGTGCTGTCCCCAGCGGCTACCAATCCTGATGACGGCATTCGTGGAGACTTCACCACTACTATTGAAGAGTTGTGAAGTACAAGATGAAAGCAGCATCGATCAGGTACAACCTTCTGTCAGCTATGCTGAACAAAACATCTATGAAGGCAATCATGCTCATGAATGCATGTTACAAAATTTATCCGAGTTAGTGGAACTTTCACAAGAAGCAGTTGACAGTTTTTTCGAAAGTCTCAACAATATGATGTTTTCACCAGAGCAGAAAGAATGACTTTGAACAAACTAGCACACGGCGTTCCATACACCCTGTATTTGGCCTTCAACCTTGAAAATACAGCAAAAGACATTTTCTCACCAGTTTTTAGAGAGAGCGAGACATTTTTTCCCCTTCCATTCCAAAATATTTACGAATTTTTTTGGGACACTTATCTTCTGCTTAAAGTAAGACTATTCTTAGAGAACAAAATTTCTATATTTAGCTACTCAAGACACATTAGCTACCGTCTAGCATGTTCACGAGTATTATGAATTTGTGATGAGATGGTCTCGACTTTTTCTTCTGTATTAAGAGCCATTTCATGTGTAATTTCCGCATTTTATTCATGCTTATTTCAAAATATGCGTTTAGATTTAGCATTTATTATACTGCTTGAAGTGCATATAGTAACTATACTCATCTTTTCGTGTATTTCGCATTTCCAAATTTCATTATGCAAATGATTGTATTTTGGGGTGGTTCGGTATACACATGCACTACTAGTATGTTTACTATGCCTAGACTTGTAAATATGGACATAGACTACGTGGAGTGGGTGTGGTGTATTTATTATGGGTACTGTATCGATCCCCCTGTTTCTGACCCTTGTCTGGTTAATAATTAACTAGCAGCCATTCAACTGCACAGAAATCCGTTATCTGATTAGCCACACAACGGCACAGAAGCCCGTTATCTGATTAGGTCATAGCGCATGCCATCTCATTAGGCAAGCACTATTCCTCCAGCCCCCTAATAGGCATACGGTGTACTCAAAACAAATCAAACCTACCACGATCTGGGAAATCCCCACAGCCATTGTTTTGATTTAGCCGAGAACTTCAGTAAAGAATGTGCGAACGATCAAGTTCGTATGACATCCTTATTGACGTATTTATGTCCATCCTTACGTCAATCCCGGCACCTTTCAGGTATAAATAATACCGACATTGCCTTAAGCAAACACACGAGGTGGTGACAAGATTGGAGCAGCGAGACTTGCCGACGAGCCCAGCTGACAGCGAAGCCCACAGACGCTGCCCCTCCTTTCTGACGCGCTGAGAGAGAGACGCTGCCTTTTCTCCTGCCGAGAAATCCAGCTCCGGCGCTTCCAAGCAGCCCTCGCAGGCAGCTGGAATATCAAGACCTGAGATAGAGATACCAGCCCTCCAGCCTTCTAAACTCCCAGGTACTGAACTGAATCATCCTTTGTAGAGAATTCTTGAAGCAGACCCTTGGCAAAACAAACTTAACTTAAACTGCTACTTATCTACTCCCGCCACGTATTAGGCTTAGGTCAGGTACATTGGGGTAGGCGTAGTTAGAAGCACCAGTTGAGTACGATTAGTCAATGTATATATGTATGTATCTATTGTATCCATTTTAAGTATCATATGGCTAAGAAACCAGATCAATGCTTTTACAGTATTATTTTATAATTCTGTTATTACTGTATGCACTTTACTTAACTCTAAGTATTGCAATAATAGTGATTCATTTCTCTTGTATGAGAAAAGAGACTGATCAATAAATAACATCTTTTTATTGAACACGCCCGTCTTCCTTTTCTCTACAATCTGGTGAAACTAAGAATGCACTGAACTGACTGAGTAAAATAAGTTGTCTTTTGTTTTCACACGACTCTAGAGATACACTCTTGATTAGTGGAGAGCAAAGTTGTCATGTTCTATGGTTGTCAGAAACTAAATCCCTTCTTGTCTATCCAGGGAGGTTAAACTCCTCCTTGTCTATTCGAGAAAGTTTCTAGTGAACTCTGAGCTAGCTGGCACACACACATAACTTTAAGTCTAATATCGACAGTAGAAGACCTAGTTAACCTCTGTCCTACGTCTATACTATTGAAGATATTATTCCAATGCGCAGAGCCTATTGGGATGATAGGAACTACACTACAAAGAGAGTTGAGAGACCTCTCTGCTACGGAATGTGGATTCGGGAAGAAAGAGCGCAGGACTATAGGCTCATTAAGGTGAAAGTCAGATGGGACTTTTGGGATGAATTTAGGATTAGTCCTTAGAATCACTCTGTCCTGTCTGAATTGGAGGAAAGGGTCTTGAATTGAGAAGGCTTGGAGTTCACTTACTCGTCTCGCTGAGGTAAGCGCCAGTAGAAGATCCATTTTCCAGGAAAGATATTTGATATCCACTTTGTGTATCGGCTCAAAGGGATGTTTCATTAATTGAGGCCGCACAATGTTTAGCTGCCAGGTAGGCGGTAAAGTCTTCACCAGAGGGAATGTTCTGAACAAGCCTTTAAGAAATTGTTTTATGAGTCTACTGGACCAGAGGGAAGCACAAGTCGAGGAACGCCTGAAACGAGATATGGCAGCCAGGTGAACTTTTATTGAAGCATGAGCCAGACCTGAGTTTGCCAAATGTAGAAGGTAAGGCAAAATTTGTGCAGGTGACGAAGAAAAAGGGTGTACTTTCTGTGACTTGCACCACATACAGAATCTTTTCCATTTCAGGGAATAAGTCTTGTTGGTACTGGCAGCCCGAGCTTGGGCTAGAACAGCTCTGCAATCTGGCGGGATGTCTAAGTTCTGGAATTCCCTGAACTCAGGAGCCAAGCCGATAATTTGAGAGATGCTGGATCCGGATGCTGGACATTGTGAGGAGATTATGGAATGGCTTCAATGGGATCGGCGGTTCCAGCGATAGGAGATGAAGCTCCGTAAACCAATGCTGGCACGGCCAAGCTAGAGCCATCAAGATCAGGGTACAATGTTCCGCCTTCAGCTTTCGGAGGACCCTGGGAATCAGGGGAAACGGAGGAAATGCGTACGCAAAGACGTTGAACCATGCGATCGAAAATGCATTCCCTAGAGACCCCTTCTGGGGACGCCAGCTTGCGTAATGTTGGCATTTGGCGTTGTGTCTGGTTGCGAAAAGGTCCAGGTGAGGCCTGCCCCATCGGGAGAAGATGTGACTGAGAAGCTGCTGATCCAACTCCCATTTGTGGCACACAGAGCGCGGTCTGCTCAGTGAGTCTGCAAGGACATTGTCCATTCCAGGGACGTATTCTGCACGAAGGGAATTGTTGTGAAGAAGCAGCCAATGCCAGATTTTCAGAGATTCGTGAGATAACGTCAGAGAATGGGCCCCCCCCTTGTTTGTTTATATAGTGCATTGTTGTGGTATTGTCTGTCCTCACAAGCACTGGGGATTTTTTGATTCAAATAAGGAAAGCTCGAAGCGCCAGGTAAACTGCTCGTAACACGAGAAGGTTTATTTGCAGCGGTCTCTCTGAAGGGGACCACTGTCCGTTGATTCTGAGTTCTTGGAGGAACGCACCCCAACCTTCCAGGGATGCATCTACTGCTATAAAATGCGGAGAAACTGGAAGCAGGAAAGGCAAACCCCACATAAGGTTCAGAGGGTGAATTCACCACTCTAGAGCTTTCACCATGGGAGGAGTCCCCCGGATGACATCGTCGAAAGATCCTGTACACTGGATCCATTGAGTGGATAGTAATGCCTGAAGAGGGCGCATATGAAGGCGGCAGTGTGGAACTAACAGGATGCAAGAAGACATCATCCCCAGCAGGGACTTGTAAAGGCGCACCGTGAGGGATCTTTTGGTTTGTATGCGGGCCGCCAATGATGTCAGCTTGGATTGACGCTCCTGCGAAGGAAATGCTTTTGTCTGTGCCGTATCCAGGACAGCGCCTAGGAAAGTGAGACGCTGGGAAGGTTGAAGGACGGATTTGTCTCGATTGAGAGTGAGGCCCAAGTCGTTGAAAAGTTGAAGACAGGTGTTGGAGCACTTGGTCACGCCTGCAAAAGAGGGTGCCTTGAGGAGCCAGTCGTCCAAGTATGGGAAGACTTGGTGATGTTGCTGCCGGAGGTACGCTGCTACTGGAGACAGGAATTTTGTGAAAATGCGTGGTGCCGATTTCAGGCCGAAGGGCAACACCCGAAACTGGTAGTGTCTGCCTGCCACAGCGAACCTGAGGTATTGCTTGTGATTCCTGTGGATAGGCACGTGAAAATAAGCGTCTTGTAGGTCTAGAGACACCATAAAGTCGTTCGCATTGAGGAATTGTAGCACCTCCTGAATGGACACCATACGGAATGACTGTTTTTTTAGATACTTGTTTAGGTTTCTTAAGTCCAATATAGGTCTCCATTTTTTCTCCTTCTTCCGGATCAAGAAAAATCGGGAGTAGAACCCTTTGCCTCGCTGACCACGAAGGACTCTTTCTATAGCACCCTTCTGGAGCATTAGTGAGAGTTCCAATTGCAGTAGATGTAAATTTTTGTGGAGCATTGGACGAGGAGGAGTTGGAGGTGGAGTTTCTATGAACTCCAGAGTGTCCGAATTGAACTAGTTGGAGGACCCATCGATCCGTAGTAATCTTTTTCCAATTTTGCAGGAAAGATGACATTTTTCCTCCAATTTTGCATGGCAGAGAAGAAGTGGAGACCTGTGGCAGAGAGAAGTCATTGTCTTCTGGCTGTGTCCTTCTTTCCTTCTTTACCACGAAAAGACTTCGTGTAAGTCGACTGTTGTTGTTGTCTTTGTTGATATTGAAGTTTATACTGTTGATTTGAGTTGTAAGGGGACCGGTAACCTTAAAAATCTCCTCTTGCAGAAGATTGACCTCTCCCTCTTGATCTCCGAAAGGGAGGATTCTTAAACTGAAGGGTAGCCAGTGCCTTCGCTGTATCGGTATCTTTTTTAATACTTTGATGCGCCTCATCAATGTGTGCTCCAAACAGAAGTTGGCCATCGTAAGGCATGTCAAGCACCTTAGTATGTACTTCCGGGCGGAAAGTAGTAGCTTTGAGCCAACCTTGGCGCCTCAGCACCGCAGCCCCAGCCAGTTGGGGAAACCCCGTTGATGCGATATCCATCGCACAATCGATTATCTCTGAGGCTGAGCGTTCACCTTCCAAGAGAATCTTTTTAGCCGCCTCTTTTCCTTCCTCCGATAAGGATCCCAAATATGGGGAAATATCAGCCCACATTTGACGGTTGTAACGTCCTAACAGTGCCAGAGAGTTTGAAGCGCGCACTGTTAACGTGGACATAGAAGAAAACCGCTTGCCAATATTGTCCAGTTTTCGTCCCTCCTTATCCAGTGGCGCAGTTAGAGCAGCAGAAGGATTTTTTGATTTACGCTGCGCTGCTTGAGTAATGACTGAGTCCGGTTTGGGATAGCCAGTAAGGCAAGCTGGAGCTGTGTCTGGAGCCCTATAGTTCTTGTCCAGCCTAGGCAGAACTGGGGGCAAGGTAGAAGGGTTTTGCATGATCTTAACCCCCTGGTCCCAAATGTAGTCAATGATAGGTATGGACCGAACAGCCGTTTTGAAGGGTTCCTTAAAATCATAAAGGAAACAGTCTTGTTGATGAGTGTTAATAGGAATTTTGAAACGCAAAGCCGCCCTTTACAGGATATTATGGAACCCCCAATGTCCTCCGGGGGTGAATCGGCTTGCGTAGGCACCGGAGATGCCGAACATGGAATGACGTAATCATCCCATTCGTCATGTGAGTCCTGAAGTTCCCCTTCTTCATGTTGTTGCTCCTCCTCTTCATCATCTGAGGATTGTGGAGGTTGTGAGGGAGCAGGGTCCGGCTGAAGTACCAGAGGTGGAGGCCGAGGTCGAGGCGGAGGAGAAACCACTGGAGGTGGTGGAGGCGTAGGCGTGAACCTTTGTTTATAGTCCGCAATCAAAAACTGCAGATCCGTGACTATAGATGCGGGCAGACACAACATAGGTTGAGGAGAAGGAGGCTGGAATTCCTCCTGGAAAGCTACTTGCTCTTCCTGTTCTTGTTTCTCAAAATCCGAGCTCTCGTGGTATTTTACATGCAGTTTAGATAGGCTAGTAGCTGTCTGGAACATAGAGCCATCATCTGAGTCATCGTCGTCCAGGAGATGCGCAGGTGGTAAAGCCTGGACTCTGCTCAGAGAGGTTAAATCCGGTGCCAGTGTGCGTTTGGTAATTTTCAGATGAACATGCGCACTTTTTAAGGTAGGTTCCGCTGTCGTCGACGAACCCGTCGACAGGGTGGTCGTCGACGGCGGGACGGCGACGATTGATCCAGATGGTATCGTCGACGATGACGTCAACGGCTGCGGCGTCGATGGTGATTTCTTCGTCGACGACGATGGTCTCGTCGACGCCCGACAGAGATGGCCTCGACGTCGATGGAGCTTTCGTAGACGTCGATGATGTTTTCATTGACGACGATGGTGCCTTCGTCGACGAGGATGAAGAGGACTTCGTCGACGTGGAAGTGCTCGTCGACGGTGGCGTCGACGACGATTTCTTTATTTTTATGATAGATGAAATGGACCTACCCGTCGACGACAAGGATGTTGTAGACGTCGACGTGGATATTGAAGAAGACGCCACCGACGTGGAGATAGAAGCTGTCGACGCCATCACAGGCAGAGCTGACGAAGTTGTGAAGGGTTTCTTGAAGGTGGAAGCAGAGCCCGGAGGAGAAACCCTCACAGGCAAGACCTTAGACTGAACCTCTGAAGACTTCTGAGACTTCTTTTGAGGTGGCTCCGAAGATGGTCCCAGGGATGTCACTCGAGGTCTTTTAGGAGAGGAATGTGGACTCCTGAAGTAACACTCACTCTCACCAGAAGAGATTGTCTGGTCTTTATCTTTCAGTCTCTGTAGCCATATCAAAAGGCGGCCCTCTCTGTCCTTGAGGGTCTTTGTTGAAAAAGTCCGGCAGACCTTGCAATCTTTAGAAGAGTGGTCTGGGTAGAGACAATAGAGACAATCCTTATGCTTGTTGTCTACATGAAGCCTCTTCTTGCCACATGAAGCACAAGGTCTAAAAAGTCCTTTTTTAGGAGTATCAGCCATAGTAAACTAAAAACCCCACACAAATGAAGTTGTGAGAGAAATACTGAGATTTAAGGAAAACTGAGCAGAGCTCAGTGGAGACTCCCTTAGCACGACATGCCGTAGAAAATCTGAGGGACCAGAGCTCCTTCCAGGAAGGTTCTAGAGGGTGGTGATAGCTGATTGGCTCTTAGCCAAAGTTTGGTCCTTTTCACAAAAGGACATGGGTATGTTACTAATGAGAGGCCTCTGGCCCATTACTATGTATATATGTCTATATGACATTACTTTATTTATGTACCGGGGACTCCCATCCTGACGACAGGGAATGATTCAGGCATGTGAATCTATGAAATATACCCATAATACTGGATAATTAGGGGTTGTGCAGCATCTGGAGTCCACCGTTGGCCTTCTGCACTCAGTACAATACGTGGTAAGGCGACGCTTGAGAAACCTAGAAGGGTGCACTCCTACCTAAGGCGGTATAAAATAGCCATAGCAGGTTTGCAGGAGACATGTCTGGGTTGATATGCTGCTGTACATTGGGCACAGGTAGCGGGGACAAATGTATGCCACTTCATTTCTCAAGATTTGCAAGGGGGGCTGTGAGAAGTTGGCCTGATGTGCAGTGCTCACTATTCTAGTGATCACTATATATCAGTCCAAACAACCCTTATTGATGATTGGTTGTAAGTCAACCTTATAGACCAGCTATCCTAGTAGCATGGATACGAGCAGTCTAAGGCTAAGACTCTAGAGGGCATGTTAAGCCAGCTGTTTTACCATCACATTACCCCTTGAACACCCAGTGAAAGGACACCACACAAGTGTTATGAAAATAAACAGTGTATTTATTAGAATCACAACAACCCTGTACTCTTTATGAGGACAGGGTGCTAGGCACACAACAAAACTCTTACGAAAATACTTAAGTTAGCACAGTATATACAAATGCCCGAGGGGCACGAAAAACCATATACTCTAAAAGTGGAATGCGAAATTACTAGCAGGTAAGTACAGTACTAATAGGCTTTGGAATCGCTAGGACTTGACTATAGAATCGTTAGATTACTTCTAGGAGACCTAGGGGACTCGGGTGCAGAGTGTGCACTCTCACGCGGGATGCGGGACAAAGTCTATGGAAGCTAGTAAAGGCAAAGTTAGTGTTCACGGGCGAACCCGACCTGGTAGGGAGAAAACGACAGTGGATCCTGACCCTTGGATAGTGAGGCTATGCTGGGACACCGAAGTGCCGAAGTTACCTAGCCCAGGGGCTGCAGCTGCATAGGTCTCAAAAGACGTCGGGAATCCTCGTTGCCGGACCAGGAGCCTGGAAGAAAGATGCTGGCAGGCGACCAGTGAAGAGAGTTCGAGTTGATCCAAGCCTGGATCTTGAAGATGGATGACACCTGAAAGCAGAGGGGACCAAGTTCGTGACTACTAGCCAGTAGTCAGTGGGCACCAGGAGGGCACCGGATGGTAGTCACCTCGACTAGGTGAGTGGGCGACGCTGGCTCTGCAGATCTCACGGACCAGGAGGCGTTGTCGGCGACCAGGATGGAGAGGCGAGCTGTCCCACGATGGATGAAGCTGTCGGCGTCGAAGTTACCCAGGATTGGGCAACAAGCCTTGGCTAATTCAAGCCCACGCGGTGGACTCAAAATGGCGTCTTGAGTGGACCAGGAGGGTCCGGGGTGCTCCTCTTCGGGAAGGGAGCAAGGGCCAGTCTGGAGCAACCAGACCAGCAGCAGTGATGTCGTCGGGCGTCGTTCAGAAGGCCACAAGCCAGCGGGCTAGTAGCCAAACAACGCGGTGAGCAGCAAAAAGCAGAAGGGCCCCACGCCGATCGTGGAGATGCTGGGGGGCTGCTCTTCGGTGCTGGAGCTGCTCAGGGTCGGGGCTTCTCGGACCCCAAAGCACTCACCAGGAAAGTACTCGGCGGGCTTGCTGTGCAGAAGTCGTGCAGTCTTGAAGATGGCCGGTCCCTCGAGGTCTCGTCGCACCCACGGTTCTCAGCTTGGCTGTAGAGGTGGGTAGACGTCAGAGGTGCCAGGGAAGCCGGTTCTCGTCGAGCTGGGCAGTCGGATTCCGGAGGAAGGACGTGCAGCAGACCGCAGTGTTCTTGATGGTGCCTGCGGATGCAGGGTGACTACTCCTTAGCCACAAGGGAGAATCTTGAAGAAGGAAATCTTGAAGTCCTTTCGTAGAAAGTCGGGTCTTGATTCCAAAGATGATCTAATTTGGAAGGGGGCCAGTCCCTACCTTTATCTGGGAAAAGGGGGCTGGCACGCGACTAAGTCCGGCCCTATGGGTGGGACCAGGAGGGGGGTGGTTACACCCACTTCCTTGGCGGGCTTTTCCCCAGCACAGGGTCTGGAGTGTCCCTGGAACTGGTTCAAGCCAGCCTATGCACAGTGAGCACCGGGGTGCCACGTGCAGTCCCCTTCCTCTGAAGCCCTGCCTACCTACAATACACAAAATCCTGTCTGGGACGGTGCTGGCACCACCCCTGGCAGGAAACCCTTTGTCCTTATCTCCTGCTCTGGGAGGACTCCCAGCAGCAGGAGGGCAGACTTGTGTCTCGGTGGCAGCATCCATTTTGTGGAGCTGAGGCTCTGTTTGACTTTAACCGGGGTTAGGGGTTACATACATGTCGTGTCCCTCTAGAAGGGTGGAATGCTAACCCCGTCGCCAGAATTGGCGAGGGGTTAGTATTCCAATTCGTATGACACCTTACTCGACATGTTTTGATAGAGCGATACCAGAGTTGGCATATAACCGCGAGGATTATAATGCACTTAAGAGTATATGGTATGCGATATCATGGAAACGGCTAAGGGAAAGATCCCGAAAGCCGCAGACAGGCTCAGCTCATGCCAGAGCACCATCTCACACGATTCCAAGCACTCTGCCTTCAGGATTGTTAAGGCCTGCCATAGGAGTGACTGATAGGAGATCTGTGTGTCCATTTTAGGGTTAGATATAGGCATACTATATCTAAAGCAAAGGGTGAGTACACCACCTTGCCCCAGCTGTCGTGCAGCCAGTTGTGTCAGTTTAGTTAGTCAGTCCAGGGGTGGCACAATACATGCTTCAGCCCCTGGGAGACTTCTGGGTACACCTCAGCCCTGGGTACAGGGACTTGGAGAGGCCCCAGTGCCAATTCAGTACCTGAGTACAATTTGGATAGAGAGAACAGCTAGGCTGTGGGTCTGATTAGCAGGCCCACAGCCAGGGAAAGTCGTAAACCAGTGCAGCAAAAAGCAAAAAATCTGGGTGATCATAGGATTGCAGACCCTACTCTCCTACATGACCCCCCCCCCCCAAACTTTGGGACAATAAACTAACCTTGACCAGGTGAGTCTTCTTGCTCTAAGTGGAAATACCTGGAGAGCCCATCAGCATTGCTGTGATCAGTCCCAGGTCTATGCTCCACTGTAAAATCCATCCCCTGTAGGGAAATGGACCACCTAAGCAGTTTGGGGTTTTCACCCTTCATCTGATTTAGCCACAAGAGGGGCTTATGGTCGGTCTGAATGGTGAAGTGAGTGCCAAACAAGTAGGCCCTCAGCTTCTTCAGGGCCCAAACCACAGCAAAGGCCTCCCTCTCAATAGCGGACCAATTTTTCTCTCTGGGTGTCAACCTTCTACTAATGAAAGCAATAGGCTGATCATTACCATCAAAATTCAGTTGAGACAGAACAGCCCCCACACCCAACTCAGAAGCATCTGTTTGGTCAATGAATGGCTTGGAGTAATCTGGACTCTTTAGGATAGGTGCTGTGCACATGGCCTGCTTTAGGTCATGGATTGCTTTCTGACAGCTTGCTGTCCACTGAACTTTCTTTGGCATCTTTTTGCTTGTCAGGTCATTAAGAGGGGTCACTATGGACCCATAATTTCTGACAAACTTCCTATAGTACCCAGTCAGGCCCAAGAAAGCTCGAACCTGAGTCTGGGTGGTTGGAGGAGTCCAGTCCTTGATGGCCTGTATCTTACTCTCCAGTGGCTGAACCTGGCCTCCACCTACAAGGTGGCCCAGGTATACAACCTGTGTCTGCCTTATCTGGCACTTTGTGGCCTTGATAGTGAGGCCTGCCTTTTGCAGAGCCTCTAACACTTTCCTCAGGTGGACCAGGTGATCCTCCCAGGTGGAGCTAAAGACAGCAATATCGTCAAGATATGCTGCACAGAAGTCATCCAGCCCAGTGAGGACTTGATTCACCAACCTTTGGAAGGTGGCAGGTGCATTTTTCAATCCAAAGGGCATCACCACAAATTGATAATGCCCACCAGGTGTAGAAAATGCTGTCTTGGGTTTGGCCTCCTCAGCTAACCTGATTTGCCAATACCCAGCTGTCAAATCAAATGTACTTAAGAAGTTGGCAGAAGCCAATTTATCTATAAGATCATCTGCTCTTGGTATTGGGTGGGCATCAGTCTTAGTGACTGCATTGAGGCCTCTGTAGTCTACGCAAAACCTCATCTCTTTCTTACCACCCTGGGTGTGAGGCTTTGGCACTAGAACTACTGGGCTAGCCCAAGTGCTATCTGAGGGCTCAATGACTCCCAGCTCCAACATTTTCTGCACTTCAGTTTTGATGCAGTCTCTAACATGATCAGGCTGTCTGTAGATTTTACTCTTGACAGGCAGACTGTCTCCAGTGTCAACATCATGGGTACACCAATCAGTTTGGCTGGGTGTCAGAGAGAACATATGTCTGAAGGATTGCAGAACCTGCCTGCAATCCTGTTGCTGATGTTCAGTGAGGCTGCCACAAAAGACAACACCATCAACTGATCCATCATCAGGATTCTGAGTGAGCAGGTCTGGGAGAGGGTCACTCTCTTCCTCCTGTCCCTCATCTGTGGCCATGAGCAAGCTCATGTCCTTCCTGTCAACATATGCCTTGAGCCTGTTAACATGGAGCCCTCTGAGAGGGCTCCTGGGAGTTCCAAGGTCCACCAAGTAGGTAACCTCTCCCTTTTGCTCAATGATGGTGTGGGGCCCAGACCATTTGTCTTTCAGAGCTGCTGGGGCCACTGGCTCCAGTACCCACACCTTCTGTCCTGGCTGGTACACAGTCAGAACAGCCTTTTGGTCATGCCAAGCTTTCTGAAGTTCTTGGCTGGCCTCAAGGTTTTTAGATGCCTTTTCCATATACTCAGCCATCCTGGAGCGGAGACTAAGTACATAGTCCACTATGTTGGTTGCAGGCTTTTTGAGAGGTCTCTCCCATCCTTCCTTCACCAAACACAGGGGTCCTCTCACAGGATGCCCATACAGAAGCTCAAAAGGGCTGTAGCCAACCCCCTTCTGTGGGACCTCTCTGTAAGCAAACAAGAGGCAGGGGATCAGGACATCCCATCTTCTCCTAAGAGTTTCAGGTAGTCCATGAATCATCCCTTTGAGGGTCCTGTTGAATCTCTCAACAAGCCCATTGCATTGTGGGTGGTAGGGTGTGGTGAACTTGTAGTTCACACCACACTCCTTCCACATTGCAGTCAGATATCCTGACATGAAGTTTGTACCTCTGTCAGAAACGACCTCCTTAGGGAAACCCACTCTGGAGAACACTCCAACTAGGGCTCTTGCCACTACAGGTGCTGTAGTGGTCCTAAGTGGTATAGCTTCAGGATACCTGGTGGCATGGTCCACCACCACCAGTATAAACTTGTGCCCTGATGCTGTCTGGGGTTCCATTGGACCAACAATGTCAATCCCCACTTTTTCAAAGGGAACCCCCACCACAGGTAGTGGTATGAGGGGGGCCTTTGTTGTGCCACCTGACTTACCACTGGCTTGGCAAGTGACACAGGAGTGACAAACTCCTTGGTATTCTCATTCATATGGGGCCAGTGAAAGTGTGAGACAAGCCTGTCCCAAGTCTTTGTCTGACCTAAATGACCTGCAAGGGGAATCTCATGGGCCAAGGTGAGAAGGAAACCTCTCAGAGACAAGGGGATGACCAACCTCCTGGTTGCACCAGGCGTGGGGTCTCTTGACTCAGAGTACAGGAGTCCATCTTCCCAGTATACCCTGTGGGCACCTGTGGCATTCCCTGCAGCCTCAGCAGCAGCCTGCTGTCTGAGGGGTTCAAGGGAAGGGCAGTTTAACTGTTCCTTCCCCAGGTCTGCTCTGGAGGGTCCCCCTGAGCCCAGAAACTCAACTTGATCAAGTTCAAGCTCTTTAGGCTCAGTTTCCCTCAGCTCTCTCAGATCAGCCTCCTCAGAGACTTGATCCTCAACCTGGGGTAAGGGGGAAGGCAAAGCCTTACCCTTACTGCTCTTCTTCTTGGAAGGTGTCTGGTCCATAATTTCAGGATCCAGCACCTGTTCAGTGGGGCATCTTCTGGCCTGTGACCTGGTCACAGCAAGCACATGTGCTGGCAAGCCTAACATTTCCATGTGAGTCCTCTGCTCCACTTCTGACCATTGTGATGACTCCAAATCATTGCCCAACAAACAATCAACTGGGAGGTCTGAACTGACTACAACTTTCTTTTGTCCCTTCACTCCACCCCAGGAGAAAGCCACAATTGCCACACTATGACTAGTAGTGACATTGCTGGCATTGGTCACCAGGAAATCAGTACCTGGCATGATCTGTCCAGGGTCCACAAAGTTAGGTGTCACCATGGTAACACTGGCACAAGTGTCCCTATAGGCCTGAGCCATTTTGCCATTTATCAAAGGTGTCTGCCTGTATTTGCCCAAAGTATTGGGACTTATCTCAGGGGACATATCCATATCCCCTGTACAGACAAGGACAGCCTGAGTGAGTGTGCCAACTAAGTTGTCAGACCCCTCAGTACCCAAGGTTAACCCAACTAATGCCTTGGGAGGTACACTACCACTACTGACTGTACTAGGGGGTGCAGTTGCCTTAGGGGCTGTAGTGGCAGGAGTTTGTCCTCCTCTTTTGGTGCACTCACTAAACCAGTGAGATTTACTTTTGCAGTACTGGCACCACCTTTTTGACTGGCCTTCTTGAGTCTTCTTCTTCTGGGAAGCCTGACCCCCACCCTCTTTGGTTTGTTGGGGACCTGGTGAAGACTTCTGGTCATTTTGTTCACTCTTAACATTACCCTTCTGGTCTGCTTTCTTCTGACCACCCTGGTTCTGGTTCTGGTTCTGCTTGATCCTTGTCCTGACCCATTTGTCTGCCTTCTTTCCCAATTCTTGGGGAGAGGTCAGATCTGAATCAACAAGGTGCTGGTGCAGCAACTGGTTCTGACAATTGTTTAAAATGTGTTCTCTCATCATTAGATTATACAATCCTGTGTAATCTGTAACCTTGCTACCCAGCAACCAGCCCTCCAAAGCCTTAGTGGCACAATCCACAAAGTCAGACCAGTCCTGAGACTGAGTTTTCTGGGTGTCTCTGAACAGCAACCTGTACTGCTCAGTGGTTAAACCAAACCCATCAATCAGTGCATTTTTCAGGACCTGGTAATCATTAGCATCCTCCACTCTTGTAGTGAGGAGCTTGTCTCTACCTTTACCATCAAAGGAGAGCCACAGTATAGCTGCCCACTGACTTCGGGGAATGCACTGCACAGTGCAGGCCCTCTCCAAAGCAGCCATCCATTTCTGGATATCATCCCCTTGCTTAAAGGGGGGCACTATTTTAGTCAGGTGTTTAGTATCTAAACCCTTCTCTCTATCTCTTGGGAGATTGCTGCCACCAGTGGGTGCTAACCCACTCATCTGCTGCTCTCTAGCAAAGGCAAGCTTCTATTTGGCCAGGGCAAGTTCTTCCCTTTCAATCCTCAGTTCAGCTTGTCTCATCCTAGCCTCATGCTCCCTTCTCTGAGGGGAAGTAAATCTCCTCTGTGGAGGATTCCTTCTCCTCTGAGAAGAGGCATTAGAGTGCAGAGATCTATTGGAGTCCCTAGAAAGAGATCTATCTCTCCTAACTCCAAGGTTAGGCCCACTTAGGGTTAGTACTGGGGGTCCCCCAGATCCTAGCCCAAGTAAGTCTAAGTTGGCCCTGGTTAGCCTTCTGACTACCTCAAGACCTTTGTCTACCTTATCCCCAGAGAGTTCCTCCTGATCCTCCTCTCCCTCAACTGCTGTGGCAGTGTTGGGGAGGTCTGGATCTCCAGAGGTGCCCTCCAAGGCTGGCATGTTCTCATGTAACTGAGAAATCTTTCTGGCATCATATGTCTCTAAGAGACCTATCAGAAAGGGAATGGTGGGGTTAGACCCCTGCTTCAGTTTCCTGGAGACACAGATCTGTCTCATCTCCTGGAAACTGAGAGCTGCATATCTTGAAGTGACCTGTGGAGGGTCAACACTTACCAGGGGAGTCTCAGTGGACTCTCCATGGTTAGACATGCTTTTCTAGTGAGGTGTAAGTGGTGCACTTACCTACACTATATGTTTGCCTACTGATCCCTTGCTAGAGTTGTAGTTTAGGGTGTGCTAGGCCCTAGGAGCTACAACAGCTGGTTCAGTAGAACTCAGAGTATTCTAAGCTAAGTTATATGTACCTTTAGTACTTATGTGATCTTTCACAAGATATTCTTAGGATATGTGTGGTAAAACAACAGCAAGCTCAAATCCCAACAGCTGCTCACCAATGTGAGAAGTTGGCCTGATGTGCAGTGCTCACTATTCTAGTGATCACTATATATCAGTCCAAACAACCCTTATTGATGATTGGTTGTAAGTCAACCTTATAGACCAGCTATCCTAGTAGCATGGATACGAGCAGTCTAAGGCTAAGACTCTAGAGGGCGTGTTAAGCCAGCTGTTTTACCATCACATTACCCCTTGAACACCCAGTGAACGGACACCACACAAGTGTTATGAAAATAAACAGTGTATTTATTAGAATCACAACAACCCTGTACTCTTTATGAGGACAGGGTGCTAGGCACACAACAAAACTCTTACGAAAATACTTAAGTTAGCACAGTATATACAAATGCCCGAGGGGCACGAAAAACCATATACTCTAAAAGTGGAATGCGAAATTACTAGCAGGTAAGTACAGTACTAATAGGCTTTGGAATCGCTAGGACTTGACTATAGAATCGTTAGATTACTTCTAGGAGACCTAGGGGACTCGGGTGCAGAGTGTGCACTCTCACGCGGGATGCGGGACAAAGCCTATGGAAGCTAGTAAAGGCAAAGTTAGTGTTCACGGGCGAACCCGACCTGGTAGGGAGAAAACGACAGTGGATCCTGACCCTTGGATAGTGAGGCTATGCTGGGACACCGAAGTGCCGAAGTTACCTAGCCCAGGGGCTGCAGCTGCATAGGTCTCAAAAGACGTCGGGAATCCTCGTTGCCGGACCAGGAGCCTGGAAGAAAGATGCTGGCAGGCGACCAGTGAAGAGAGTTCGAGTTGATCCAAGCCTGGATCTTGAAGATGGATGACACCTGAAAGCAGAGGGGACCAAGTTCGTGACTACTAGCCAGTAGTCAGTGGGCACCAGGAGGGCACCGGATGGTAGTCACCTCGACTAGGTGAGTGGGCGACGCTGGCTCTGCAGATCTCACGGACCAGGAGGCGTTGTCGGCGACCAGGATGGAGAGGCGAGCTGTCCCACGATGGATGAAGCTGTCGGCGTCGAAGTTACCCAGGATTGGGCAACAAGCCTTGGCTAATTCAAGCCCACGCGGTGGACTCAAAATGGCGTCTTGAGTGGACCAGGAGGGTCCGTGGTGCTCCTCTTCGGGAAGGGAGCAAGGGCCAGTCTGGAGCAACCAGACCAGCAGCAGTGATGTCGTCGGGCGTCGTTCAGAAGGCCACAAGCCAGCGGGCTAGTAGCCAAACAACGCGGTGAGCAGCAAAAAGCAGAAGGGCCCCACGCCGATCGTGGAGATGCTGGGGGGCTGCTCTTCGGTGCTGGAGCTGCTCAGGGTCGGGGCTTCTCGGACCCCAAAGCACTCACCAGGAAAGTACTCGGCGGGCTTGCTGTGCAGAAGTCGTGCAGTCTTGAAGATGGCCGGTCCCTCGAGGTCTCGTCGCACCCACGGTTCTCAGCTTGGCTGTAGAGGTGGGTAGAGGTCAGATGTGCCAGGGAAGCCGGTTCTCGTCGAGCTGGGCAGTCGGATTCCGGAGGAAGGACGTGCAGCAGACCGCAGTGTTCTTGATGGTGCCTGCGGATGCAGGGTGACTACTCCTTAGCCACAAGGGAGAATCTTGAAGAAGGAAATCTTGAAGTCCTTTCGTAGAAAGTCGGGTTTTGATTCCAAAGATGATCTAATTTGGAAGGGGGCCAGTCCCTACCTTTATCTGGGAAAAGGGGGCTGGCACGCGACTAAGTCCGGCCCTATGGGTGGGACCAGGAGGGGGGTGGTTACACCCACTTCCTTGGCGGGCTTTTCCCCAGCACAGGGTCTGGAGTGTCTCTGGAACTGGTTCAAGCCAGCCTATGCACAGTGAGCACCGGGGTGCCACGTGCAGTCACCTTCCTCTGAAGCCCTGCCTACCTACAATACACAAAATCCTGTCTGGGACGGTGCTGGCACCGCCCCTGGCAGGAAACCCTTTGTCCTTATCTCCTGCTCTGGGAGGACTCCCAGCAGCAGGAGGGCAGACTTGTGTCTCGGTGGCAGCATCCATTTTGTGGAGCTGAGGCTCTGTTTGACTTTAACCGGGGTTAGGGGTTACATACATGTCGTGTCCCTCTAGAAGGGTGGAATGCTAACCCCGTCGCCAGAATTGGCGAGGGGTTAGTATTCCAATTCGTATGACACCTTACTCGACATGTTTTGATAGAGCGATACCAGAGTTGGCATATAACCGCGAGGATTATAATGCACTTAAGAGTATATGGTATGCGATATCATGGAAACGGCTAAGGGATAGATCCCGAAAGCCGCAGACAGGCTCAGCTCATGCCAGAGCACCATCTCACACGATTCCAAGCACTCTGAATTTGAATTTAAAAGGCTTGTATAGCGCATCGTACACCATTACGGTTTCTTGGCGCTTTAGCGGCATGCAATAAAACAGGGATGGGACATTTAAAGTGAGAAGGCCTGAGTGAACAGAAAAGTTTTCAGTCCCTTACGAAAAAGGGAATATTGTTTTAAATTTCGGAGGTGGTCCGGCAGGGAGTTCCAGAATACCGGAGCCAGAAAGGAAAAGTTGGAACCTCCCCATTTTTTTCTGGTAAAACGGGGGACTTGCAGTAGGGCCCGATCCGACGAACGAAGGTGTCTAACAGGAACGTAGTTGGTTAGGAGAGAGGAAATGAAGGCCGGGGCCATTCCTTGTCGTGCCTGAAAGACCATGCACCCCATCTTGAAAAGCGAACGCTGCCGGACCGGCAGCCAGTGCAGTTCCTTCAACAGAGGTGTAGCATGATGGAACCGGGGAAGGCCATACACCAGCCGAGCTGCTTGGTTCTGCACAAGCTGGAGTTTACGGAGGCTGTATGCCGGAATGCCGTTGTAAAGGGCATTGGCATAGTCTAGCCGGGAGATGACCAAGGCAGACATAATGAGTTTGAGTGCCAGAGGGGAAAAGAAACGGGAAACAGTGCGGATAGTTCGGAGCATAAGAAAACAAGAAGAAACAACAGCACCAACCTGTGAGTGAAGAGTGAGCTGGTGGTTAATTTTTATGCCCAATGTTTTTACCGTAGAAGAAGGAAGGGGGGAGGTACCGAGAGTGAGGGGCCAAAAGGAAGAGTTCCAGGGACTGGGGGAGCCACCAGTAAGCACCAACTCGGTTTTATCCGGATTGAGCTTCAGATGGTTGTGGCTCATCCAGTCCCTGATAAAAATCATAATAGACTGAAAATTAGAGATAGCGTGGGGGGAAGAAGAAAGGTCAAAAACCAGCTGGAGGTCGTCCGCATAGTTGTACACCGCGACCTCCCGCTGCTGGAGTGCAAAGATCAGAGGGTAGATGTAAAGATTAAACAATAAAGGGGAAAGAGAGGAACCTTGGGGAACACCACAAGTGATCTTCACAGGGTCTGCCGTGAACTCTCCCAGCCGGACCGCCTGTGTGCGATCCCGCAGGAAGGACGAGAGCCACACTAGTGCTGACCCTCCGATTCCCGCCGCTCCGATACGTGAAAGCAAGATGGAATGGTCCACCGTATCGAAAGCGGCGGAGAGGTCGAGGAGCACCAGGGCTTGATGTTTGTTTTGGTCCCGACCCTCCCTGAGGGTGTTTAGGACCGACACCACCACAGACTCGGTAGAGTGTTTGGGGCGGAAACCAGCCTGGCAAGATGCCAGGCCACCCGTAGCCTCAACATGGGAGCTAAGCACCGCGGCAACATGCCGCTCAAGCACTTTGCCCAGGTACGGCAGCAAAGAGATGGGCCGGTAGTTGGAAGAAATAGCTGAGTCGGCCCCTGGTTTTTTTAAGATGGGCACAATAGAAGCTACTTTAAGGGCCGGGGTCACAAATCCCTGTGAAAGGGAACTGTTTAAAAAGATAATCGGGGGCTGTGTGCAGACCGAGAAGATCTGCTGCAAGATACGAGCCGGGCAGATGTCAGCAGGTGATCCCGACTTAACTTTTAGCAGAATTTCCCGGAACCTAGTTTCCGTGATGGGAGGAATTGATATTAGACTGGGCGGCAGGGCTGGTGGGCAGGGGTCGGCATAAGAAGCGGAGGGAGGGGGAATGTTATTTTTAATGTTAAGCACCTTATCCAAAAAATAAGAATTTAATGAGTCACAGAGGATTTGTGTAGGAAGGGGTTTGGATGTACTCCTGTCTGAGAAAGCTAACTCCTTAACTATCGAGAAAATTTCTCGTGGTTGATTCTCAGCTGCTAAGATTTTTGATGAGAAATAGGTGGATTTAGTTTCAATGATAGCTTTCTTATAGTCCTGCCGTAGAGTTAAGTAGCGAATTTTCAGAAGGGGGCAGTATTCCCTTCTCCAGAGTCTTTCAGCGCGTCGAAGGGACGATTTCTTATCTTTAAGGTGAGTGTCGAACCATCTGTTAGCCTCCTTAGGTCTTTTAATTGAGATCCGGCGTAGGGGGGCTGCCGAGTCGCAGCCTTCCGTAAGCCAGGTATCAATCCCCGTGGCTTGTGCTGACAAGGATAAGCCATCTAGGTTGGGCACAGTGGCTAGGAGGGAAGAAGATAACGAAGTTAGGTCAACCCGGTTCCAGTTCCTGGCCCAGAAGTTCTTTTCCCGCGGAATCCTGGCTGGTAAGCTAAGGTGGAGGGTAAAAGAAATAATGGCGTGGTCGGACCAAGGACAGGGAGACACTGCTACAGATGAGATAAGATAGTTTAGGGACCAGACCTGGTCGAGTACGTGTCCAGCCGTATGTGTGGGAACCTGTACACGGGAGATAAAGTTTAAAGACTGAAGCAGGTCAGAAAATTGCTTCGAGGCCTGACATTCGGACGGATCACTAGGCCAGTAGTTAAAGTCCCCCAATATAAGGAGGGAGCACTCTGCCTTCAGGATTGTTAAGGCCTGCCATAGGAGTGACTGATAGGAGATCTGTGTGTCCATTTTAGGGTTAGATATAGGCATACTATATCTAAAGCAAAGGGTGAGTACACCACCTTGCCCCAGCTGTCGTGCAGCCAGTTGTGTCAGTTTAGTTAGTCAGTCCAGGGGTGGCACAATACATGCTTCAGCCCCTGGGAGACTTCTGGGTACACCTCAGCCCTGGGTACAGGGACTTGGAGAGGCCCCAGTGCCAATTCAGTACCTGAATACAATTTGGATAGAGAGAACAGCTAGGCTGTGGGTCTGATTAGCAGGCCCACAGCCAGGGAAAGTCGTAAACCAGTGCAGCAAAAAGCAAAAAATCTGGGTGATCATAGGATTGCAGACCCTACTCTCCTACAGGGGCGCTGATCTGAGTGGCCCCTGGGACTCATTTCAACACCTAACCTACATCACGTACTTGACCCCGAGGGACGCTATGTGAAATTGCATGGTAGGCTCGATGGTCAGGAGATGTGTTTGATAAATATGTGTGCCCCTAATTCGGACGCCCACGCCTTTTTTTTTTTACAAGGTATTGACGGCAGCGACTCCCTACTTGGGTGGGGACATTGTCCTTTTTGGGGATGTTAACTGTGTCCTGAATGGGACGTTGGACCGTGAACCCCGCAGGAGAACACCAAGCCCGACACGACTGGGGTGTTGGTGGATGTGATGAGGGAATTGGGCCCATTGGATGCATGGCAGGTTTGGCACCCGGAGTCCAGGATATCTCATGTCACACACCTGCGACCAATACGTTCAGCAGGTTGGATCAATTCCTCTTGTCGCAGACTCTAATGCCCAAGTTGTAAGAGATAGTGTACTTCCCGAGACATATATCGGATCACTCCCCGTTGCTCTTAACCCTGGGCATGAGCAGACCCAGAGCGTCAATAACCACATTATGACTTGCAACAGAGACACTTACAGACCTGCCCTTTTCCGGGAAGTTAGAGGGGGAAATTACTAATTATTTTAAGAATAACTGAGGCTCGGCATGGACGAGGGGTGTGGAGTGGGAGGCACTGAAAGTGGTGGTACATGGGTGTTGCATCAGCATGACCTATGGGGTTCGGAAGCAGCTCGAACGGGACATTCAAACTACAGAGAGGTGGTTGGCTGAGCTTGAAGAAGTGTTGCCTACAGCACCTGGCCACTTGAATCAATAGCAGGAGGAATAGGAGAAACTACTAGTGGTGCTGGGCCGCCTCGAGAAGTTATATTATACCGCATATCGACAGCACTTACATGTGGTAGGGGATCGCTCGGGGGCACTGCTGGCGAGACGGATACACAACTAGGTGCCGACATCTCCCATCGTACAGATGAAAACCATTGGCAGATATACGATGTACAGCCAGCAGGGCATCCTGGATACTTTGGCGGATTATTTGCCTGGAGTATACGTGGGGCACCACACTCCCGCCCTAGAGGAGATGGAGAGGTTCCTTACTACTCTGAACCTCCCTCATTTGGAGGATGAGGCCAGAAAAGTGCTGGATGAACCGATCTTGAAGGAGGAAATACAAAGGGGTATCAAGTCCCTGAAATGGGCTAAGAGTCCGGGGAATGATGGCCTACCGGCTGAATTCTATACAAAATGTGCACACATTCTAGCAGACCGCCTTCTGGAGGTATATAATGAGGCGTTCCACCACCGGACATTCCCGATTTCCATGAATGAAGCAGTGGTGGTCATGCTCCCTAAGGCGGATAGAGACGCTCAGCTTCTGGGGTCATATAGGCCCATATCCGTGCAGAATATTGACATGAAGGTCCTTAACGGGATCATGGCGGCACGACTCAACCATATATGCAGGGTCCGATTCATCCCGACCAGGCGGGTTTTGTCCCCAAATGAAGCACGGTCCTTAATCTACAGCGACTGGCTCACGTTTGGCACTCACCCACGCTCCAACAAGAGGAGTGCACTTTGGCACTTTTAGATATTGAACAAGTGTTCAATGAATAGCCCACTGAATATTCAGCGTGAGCAGGAGCCTCCGTGCCCTGACCTTCCGCCGTTATTCAAGTGGTGCAACTTGGCACCCAGCGGAATTATTACTTAACCCAAAGCCCCCAGTGTGATCCGGCACTGACATATATCGATATCTGGAATTAAACTTTTCGAGGAAGGCCGACGGCCTAATAATGATCTAGTGGATTTCGTCGCTCGTTACGGACCGTAATGTGCGTTCTATTACCGGTGTATCTAACTGCTCCTTTTAACTAATGCGATATAGGCTATACATGTGATTAAGTTTAAGACAACAATGATTTATCTCTTGTCCTGAAGATGATGCTTTATACTGTTGTGAATAGCATCGAAACGTCGTTGACATTAAAAACACCATATGCAATATGATTTTATAATATTGTAATGATCAATGGTGTGTAAATGGTTATATAAGTCTGTCATAAGTGATTACAAGCATACAGACATATTTTATACCCTGCCTTTGGCCATTCTGTTTTTTGTTGGTTTGTCTTGTGTTCTGTGGGTCGCGGCTGTGCCCACTTGTTATTCAATGTTTTGAATCACAATTAATTGAACCTATATGAAAATAAATTCTTGTCCGGCTGGACAAAAGACATACGATACATTTAAGCGTATGATTATTCTGTTTCTCTATTTTTCCTTCCAAAATAGGGACCATTGTTCTTTAAAATATGTTACTGCCCAAAGTCCTTATGGCATACCTTCTGGGTTTCCCTTGTTTTGTAAAATAATAACCCAATCTATGGGACAGCAGTCCACTTGATAGGTGACAGCACCTACAAACCGCCTGCCTGCTTTGGCTATTAGGGCGAGAAGGTCTATACTTAGCATTTGCCCGGGCGCTTTGCTTGCTAAATCATGACGCACAGGAAGGTTCATAACTATGCACTTGCCATGCATCCCTTATTCCTTATGGGAATTTTGCCAGCTCAGCTCCCTTTGAGGTGAAAACCCTTAGGCATACCAGCTTAGTAAATCTATCTGATATAATACAGTGCGAACTGTCTGAAATGTGGTGCCTAACATACAGGATTGACTAAGTCCTACTTTACCACCATCCTAGATTATTCCCAATTGGGGGGATGGGGGGTTCACACTGCCCACCCTCTGCTGCCCCCAAAAGAGGAAAGTTCCCTGCTCTGTTAAATGTTTAATTTTTGTTAAATACGGGACGTGACAAATGTTCTTTTTACCCAATATCCTTTTTTACTTGACACCTAGTGTGCTGCTGTCCTAATAATGGGCAAACAAAGTTGTCTGGCAGCGTCCCCACCAAGCGAGGCTATTATAGCTAACCAGGCGGAGCGTTTGAGCTTAACCACAGCAACATGTCACCTAACCTTGGTTCTGGGTTTGTTGTAATTTAAGAATGATTAGGTTAAGCATTAGCAGAAGACATCTTGTATTTAGAGACTATCTTGTCCGTTTTACGAAATCCATTTTGTATTTCTGTCGGCCATTTTGTTTGCCATGTGCTCTGTCCTACCTTCCTGTTAACTGCTGTTAAAATCTGCCTAGAAACAAGATATATTTATCCTCTTCTGCTTTGCACATGTCCAGTTGAGCTTACAGCTGTCGCCAACTTGTAACTGTCAAGATGTGTCCACCAGAATTAGCCAACTGTCAGCCCCTCCCACTTGTTGCTAGCACACTCTCTGTATGACCTTATATGTATTTGAAACCAGCATTCTGTACCTTGTACCGCCTTCATTTGAGCCCCTGTGTGCGTATAACAGGACCAAGCACCTTCCAGTCAGTGTGCTACCTCATACTCTAACAAAGGGTGTTGTGTGAATGTAGTTCCACCTCATGAGGCTTAATAAACGTTGTCTTTTCTATTTCAGTTTCTGTGCCAACGTCTTGCTATTGGTCTAAGGACTCTGTGTAGAGAAGGGCGAATCCCTTGCACTGGTAGGCCTGGCTGAGGTTTGCTACTACGAATTGGCGCCCAACGTGGGGCTCATCGGCGACTTGGATGCCCGAAGGAGTGGTCGAGACGAAGGATTGGAATCTCGCTTTGGACGTGATCACTGCCGGAGGAGACCCGAGTCTTGGCATCCACGGCGTTTTCCCTTTCTTTCTGATCCGACCATCCAGGTGGCGCCGGTCCTCGACTGAGATCTCTTCTGTTGATTTGCCGTGCAGTGACCATTTGGTCGATTTGAGAACTTGGCAGTAGGAACCTGGACACCATTTGATTGGTAAGAGCGGTTCAGCGGCACTTGCTGTTGGTTTTGATGCCTTTGATTGGTAAGGTAGTTTAGTAACACTTACTGCGGCTTTGTTTGTAAGACTGGCCAATATTGAATCTCGTTTGATAAATATATATAGATGTGTTGCAATACATATAGGCAGGTAATGAGGAGATTTTTCTCTATTTAAAATTGTTTGAACGGCGCAACGTACGAAGAGTACCTTAAGCGCTACTTTTTCTAATACTGCATATTTTGCACTATTTTTGCCATGCCTGTTTCCAGCACACTTCGTAGGATGTGTTGCTTTTGTAGTGGTACCACTTTGAAACTTGACGAACACAACCAGCCCCCCCCGGAGGGGACGCCTAATAGGGACATGTATATTAAGTATGGTATTTCGTCCATAATGTACAGCACGTTATGGAACAAATACACCTGTAAGGATCCTGAGTTGCGTTGGCCTATGCATGGGTCATTTGATCTACGAAAGACTCAGTATGTGGAGCAACTGATGTTTAAGCGAAAGGCTAGGCAAGATATGTTTGATTGTGTGCGAATGTGGGTGAAAGAAGTGCGTGAGCGAATGAAGCGTGAGCAGGCCTTGATTGAAAAAGAACAACGTAAGAGTGTGTATGCGAAAGCATTAGAAATGAAAAATAAAGAAATTAAAGAAAGGGAAGATCAGGAGCGTCAGTTACAGGTAAATGGCCAATACGCTATTCGTAGGCCTCTTTATCCTATTCTTAATAAACCCCAAGATGATTCTCTTATTAGATCGTTTTCCACCTTCGTATACTTTTCCCTCTGCTCCTGATGAGTCAGATGAGGACTCTTCTACAGAGCAGGATAAAATCAGAGATACTCGCTCGATGTTAACTACCAAACGTTCCTCTGAGATTAGATACGCGGCGCGCAAAGCCGATCATAGTACTAATACTACTTCTGAACTTCTAGATACTATTAACAATTGGTCGGAATAGGAACAAAAATATTTTACCGAGATATTTGCTGCAGAGGTTGTTGAACGATTTAGCCAGATGATATAGCAGCTGATTGTAAACTATTACGTGAAGGTTCTTTTGTCTTCTCCCAGGTGACTGACACGATCAGACGCTTGGTTAAACTACGTAATGAAGCAGTCCGTTTGCGGGATGAGAAAAAGGCAGCAGACGCAGCTGCACAAACATCCCGAATCAACATGGCACGAGCTCCGACGCCCGAAACAGATAAGAATGTTGTAATTAATGTGAAACCCATGCGGGAAGCAGCGCCTTTATATGTTCCTCCTAAAGGAGCAGGTAGAAGTGATAAGACTTCTACCGACGCGAAAGGGTACTTTATTTATAACTGGGTTTACACTCCTTGGAATAGAGCAGATGTCATGGCTCTTAAAAATGCATTGCCTAATCCGCGAAAGAATCCAACAGCCTTTTATGAAGAAATTAAGGGTGCCATTAGCTCTTGTACTATGACTTTGTCTGATATTGATTCGTTTTTTGGATTAATATTACCGCCTGATTTGTGGAGAACTGTGTACATGATCGTGTGGCATTTGGGGCATCGTGGAAAGATTTAGAACAGTTAGATGAAGATAGAAAACCTGCTCAGAAACCGTGTCAGTTAATTTTGGATCTTCCGGTAGCTATATTGGTTAAATTAAAGACGATTATTCCCCCTAAAAAGATAGATTTGACTATGTTAGTGTCTTGTAAGCAAAAGATAGATGAATCAGTTTCAATCTTCTTCACACGCTTTGAAGAAGCATTCCACGATTTTAGTGGCCAGTCATTGACAGATGACACGGGTAGGCATCTGGTTGTCGATAAATATGTCACAAACCTTCTGCCAGAAATAGCTAGTAGCCTAAAGGCGAGTGAAAGTTCATGGACTACCTCCTCTCCGGTTTCTCTCTTAACTATGGCTCAGTATTATGAACGACAAGAATTAGAAGCAAAAAGTCAGGAGGATAAAAAATCTAAAGAGTTAAAAACAAAGGTTATGATGGCTCAGGCTTATGGCCCACCTTCTAGAGGTAATAATAGAGGTGGACGTGGATCTCATGGTTTGTCCTTTCCTCCCTATACTCGTTCGAATTTGTCTGTTGATCAGTGTGAGTTTTGCAAGAAATTTGGACATTGGTTTTCTGACTGTCCAGTACTGCGTGCTCAGCAGGGTTCACGTGGTCGTGGACAAATGAGAAATCGTTCAGAATATTCAGGGCCTAGAGGAAACACAAATGATCGTGCTAGGTTTGATGCTAATACACGTGGACAGGAGGGGGTCTAATACTTTTGACAGACGGAACCAATATCTAATGTCCGACTATGAGCCGTCTGATTTGCAAGATTCTGCTCATGCACTGGATTGCCTAGGATGGGGTAAGGAATCAGTTCCAGTAGATCAGAGGGGTCCCTATGTTACAGCACATGCTTTGGGTTCTACTGATCAGTTTCTGGTTGATACAGGAGCTACTGTAGTCTGGCTGTACTATTACATCGATAGGTTTCGATGGAACATCTTCCCTTAGCCCATTGTCACAGCCACTTGCACTCCATGTTGATAAGTTTACTGCTCCATGTCCGATTTAGCTTTCTCCAAATACACCAGACAATATTGTGGGTCTCGACATGCTCAAATATTTCAGGGCTACGATACGATGATCTCCGGAAGGAGTACGGGTTATTTTAAATGACAACTACCCCATGATTGAGAGATCCTGTATTGTTAAAGAGGACATTGCACTAGCTTCACTCCCTAGTACTTTGTGGGCTACTTCAGACACCGATGTAGGACAAATGGTTATTCCACCAGTACATATTAGTGTCAAGGAGGGTGCTGTACTGCCGAGATTGCCTCAGTATAAAAGTTCTCGAGAAGGAGAAGAAGCGCTTACACGTATTGTACAGGATTTGATTAAGGTGGGGGTTGTGGAAGAAGTTCCTTATAATGTTTGCAATAGTCCGATTCTTCCCATTTTGAAAAAAGATGCTGACACTAGGATTTATAGATTTATCATCGATTTGAGAGAAGTCAACAAGATTGTAGTACCACAGTACCCTGGAGGATCTGACATAACGATATTGCTTACCTTGGTCCCTCCAACAGCAACTACATTTTCAGTAGGGGATTTGAAGAACGCTTTCTTCTCGATTCCTATTCATCCTGATAGCCGATATTTGTTCGGTTTCACTTAGAATAAGAGATCATCAGATTTTGTAGAGTTCCTCAAGGGTACCCTGAGAGTCCGAGTATTTATAGTCAAGCCTTAAAAAGACAACTCGATTCCTTTACTTTGACTGAAGGAGTGGCTCTCATACAATATGTCGATGACATCTTGTTGGCAGCTGATACACCTGAGCAGTGTGAAAAATTTACTTTGTTCTTACTTTCTTTTCTTGCTACACACAACCATAAAGTATCACAGAAGAAATTGCAATATTGTGGACCAAAGATGACCCATTTAGGACACCTTCTGTCTAAGGAGGGCCGTGAACTGACACCAGATCGCATTCAAGCAATTTTAGACACCCCAGTACCTTCCACCCAGAAAGATGTCCGTGCATTCATTGGTTTGACTTAGTTTTGTAGGCAATAGATATTGGGCTTTTTACACATTGTTAAACCTTTGCTAGCACTTTTGACTAAGAACACTCCGATTCCCCTTCTTTGGACAGATGCTTTTCGCCAGTTAAGACAAGCTCTTTGCTCTGCACCAGTGTTAGGCACACCAGATTACACGAAGGCCTTTACACCCTATGTACACGAGAAAGATGGATGTGCATTGTCAGTTTTAGTACAGACACATGGTGACAAGCAGCGTCCCTGTGCATATTTTTCTGCAGTTCTTGATCCTGTTGCTTGTGCGTTGCCTGGATGTTTTCATTCAGTTGCAGTGACAGCTGTGTCTATACGTCAGAGCGAAGGGATAGTTTTGTCACACAAACTGTTGGTGCTAGTACCCCATGCAGTAGATGCCCTTTTGAATCAGACCAAGACACAGCATTTAACTAGTGCTCGCCTGACAGGATACAAATTGACTTTGTTCGCACCTCATATTACATTGAAGAGATGTGCGACACTAAACCCAGCCACTTTGTTGCCATATCCTGCGACTCAGTCTCAATCAAAGGAGTCTCACGATTGTATATTCCTTACTGAGGAACAGACAAAGGGTCGCATCGATTTGCAAGATACGCCCCTTCCAGATGTAGATGGGGAGCTGTGGGTTAATGGGTCCTGTTTGAAGTTAACAGAAGATCTCTGGGGAACAGAAATCAAAAAGCCTAGCCACTAACTATAGTACCATTCACAACATTCATTGGAGTTGGAATGGTGGGTATAGTGAATAGAAAAAGAGAATTGTTCTTTTTCTTGGTGTCCCCTCACTCACCAGGGTTGCCCCATGGTGACATGCTTCATCATCGGGGCCATCCCAGTCCGCTGCGGACTGGGGCGTGCTGCGACTGACGAATTACGTAGGAGCACTTATAAATTGGCTATGTGTGGTGCAGGTGTGGTGATGGAGTGGTATAAGTGAACGATTTAAAAAATACCTGCCTAGTAAGCTTTTAATAAATGTTATTCTTGCTTCCAGGTGGTAACATTAAAAAGAGGGGTGGAAAATCAGGATACCTAAAAGCAATGTATTTAGGTGTACCTATCAACGCCTGTCAACATGTTTCGTGCATACCCCAAGCACTTCCTCAGGACTACACAGGGACCAGCCCTGTGTTCGCCACTTCTTAAAAAAGCTGCAATGAGCTAATAAGTGAAATACTGCAATCGAAATTGGTTCATGCATGTAATACCTACGTATTCTATTGAATCAAGTGGTTCCTGTAAAACAAAGAACAACTTAAATTGTCACGGGGTGTGACCCCCAGTACATACAGCTCGGTCCCACTACATGTATGTAAATATGTACGAGTGTGTAAGCAAGATGAGTGACTGTTTTCTCACAGCAAGGTGCCCACCACGTTTTTTATGCATGAGAACGACCATGTTTTTTGCATGAAAACAAGCTCGTTTTTATATAAGGACGTCCTGTTGAGGACCACAGGAAACGAAATTACAGTTCTCTTGGGTTTTCCAACATGTGTGATTTATGTGTGTATGTACTGGGGGTCACACCCCGGGACAATTTAAGTTGTTCTTT
Organism: Lissotriton helveticus; assembly: GCF_964261635.1. NCBI lineage: Eukaryota > Metazoa > Chordata > Amphibia > Caudata > Salamandridae > Lissotriton > Lissotriton helveticus. Next base: position 378,804,863 of record NC_136061.1, on the reverse strand, counting down.
GTTTTACAGGAACCACGTGATTCAATAGAATACGTAGGTATTACATGCATGAACCAATTTCGATTGCAGTATTTCACTTATTAGCTCATTGCAGCTTTTTTAAGGAGTGGCGAACACAGGGCTGGTCCCTGTGTAGTCCTGAGGAAGTGCTTGGGGTATGCACGAAACATGTTGACAGGAGTTGATAGGTACACCTAAATACATTGCTTTTAGGTATCCTGATTTTCCACCCCTCTTTTTAATGTTACCACCTGGAAGCAAGAATAAAATTTATTAAAAGCTTACTAGGCAGGTATTTTTTAAATCATTCACTTATACCACTCCATCACCACACCTGCACCACACATAGCCAATTTATAAGTGCGCCTACGTAATTCGTCAGTCGCAGCACGCCCCAGTCCGCAGCGGACTGGGATGGCCCCGATGATGAAGCATGTCACCATGGGGCAACTCTGGTGAGTGAGGGGACACCGAGAAAAAGAGCAATTCTCTTTTTCTATTCACTATACCCACCATTCTAACTCCAATGAATGTTGTGAATGGTACTATAGTTAGTGGCTAGGCTTTTTGATTTCTGTTCCCCAGTGATCTTCTGTTGACTAAAGTATTTGGAGGGTGAGCCTATGCCTTTCCTTCCCTCTACCTCCCTCTCTTTTTGTGCTAAAATCCTGTTTCAAGTTACCAGATGGCACAACCTCAGCCACATATGCAATCACCACACTCGACAGTAGTGGAAACAGCTCGTATACCACAGAAGTCGTCTCAAGCAGCTGAACTAATAGCTTTGATACGAGCGTGTGAGCTTAGTACTTATTTATGTGTGAACATTTACACGGATAGCCGCTATGCTTTTGGAGTGGTTCATGATTTTGGCCTACTCTGGAAGGAAAGAGGCTTTCTTACATCCCATGGGTTGCAGATAATACACGGAGAATTAGTACATAATCTCTTGACTGCACTTACATATCCGAAGAAAATTGCCATTATGAAGTGTAGCGCACACAAGAAAATTATTGACAAAATAGGACAAGGCAATGCCTTCGCAGATCGTGTAGCCCGTGAAACTGCAATGCAGCGAAGCATTACATTTATGTACGTAGTAAAATCACAAGCTGAGCGTTGGCATGATGTTAGAGAGGAAGTATTGGATATACAGAGATCTGCCTCTGTGGAAGAACTTGAGCAATGGTCTAAAGAAGGAATGTTAGATGATGATGGTTGTTGGCGTAACAAAGAAATGAATAAATGGAAATTGCCTGCAGCCTATTTACAACCTATAGTTTAAATAGCACATGGGCTGGCACATGTTGGAGCCCTAGCAATAACTAAATTGCTTATACAAGTCTGGGAGCATCCTGAAATTGCCGGCACAGCTAAATGAATATTACAGTTCTGTTGGCAGTATAATCCTGGAAAAGGGACACCAACTCCTACAGGAGGGTTTGCTACATCAACCGCACCTTTTGAAGTTTTGCAGATGGATTACATCCAACTTGAATGCTGCAATAATCTAAAATACGTCCTAGTGGTGGTATGTGCCTTCAGTAAATGGAAAGAGGGGTACCCTACAAAGGATAATACTGCTCTTAGCACAGCAAAGGTGCTTCTGAATGAATTTTTTCCAAGATATGGTGTTTGTAAGCTTTTCTGGAGTGACAACGGACCTCATTTTATTGGGCAGTTGTAGAGTATGTCCTGAAAGGGTTAGGGATCAAACAGATTCCATACAGTCTTCCACCCGCTATCAGCAGGATTGGTGGAAAGGTATAACACTACTTTAAAATTGAAGCTGGCAAAAATACTGGCTTCCACGTCCCTTAAGTGGCCAGATGCACTACCTTTGGCACTGTTATCCATAAGATCGGTGCCACACTCACGATCAGGTCTTACACCGTACGAGGTGGTATTTGGGAGACCGATGAACATTTGGGGAGTTCCTAAGCCACGGCCCATACATGATGTACCTTGAGTTCTGTTGAATGATTATTTGGCATAGTGAACCAACAGTTTGACCTCTATTCATCAACAGGTTCGAGAAGCTCTTCCTGACAGATGTACAGGTAAGGCCCATGAACTCCGTCCCTGTGACTATGTGATGGCCAAGGTCTTCGACAGATCGAACAGCTTGGAGCCGAGGTGGCGAGGTCCGGAGCAGGTGCTTTTGGCTACAAGGACAGCAGTTCGAGTGACGAACAAAAAGAACTGGGTGCACGGCACACATTGTAAGCGTGTGTTGCCCGCCTTGATGGAACCTGCTGCACTGACCAACCATCGAGAGATTCCAGAGACGGAGAAAGGTCAAGCTATCTCACCTGACGAATCTGCGGAAGTCTTCCCGGACCACACGATTCCTGGAGCATCGCGATACCACTTGAAACCGAGGAAAGAATCTGCAGTGTTAAACGAGACTGGTTGAGCTACCGCCCTGGGTTTGTGAAACGGAGAGCCAATGTGGCAAGGGGGAGGGGAGTGGGGGGTCAGCCTTGCATTAGTGTAGTGACACCCGTCTTGGCCCGTGGTGAAGAAATCAATGGCTACCCAGGGAGAAGAGCTCCAACGATTGTTTTCAACAGGTTCTTAGAAAGATCGATCATTGCTGTCATTGAAATGAATAACAAAAGAATCATTTGTGCTGTAGGGTTTGTTGTTGCCCTGATGATTATGGCAATAACCACTTGGTTTGTTGAGAAAGCAGCTCCTGCTCGACAGCTTTTTGTTGCCACTGCTCCAGCTCCACTGGAGCACCACTACTATACACTTCCCTATCATGAGCAGAAACATCGACAATCATATCTGAATATTACATTCATCCAGATGTTGCATCATACACACAATGCTACGAATACTACCAATTGTTGGGTGTGTGGGATGATACCTGCACACCGAAATAAAGGAGGAACACCTTTTATTCCTCTACCGTTTTCCCATAATGGTTCATGTCAAGCTTGGTATGCCCTTTTGTTTGCTTTCGGAAAGCCCTCGGTAGGTGGAATCATTTTTCGGTTGAGTAAAGAATGCTACCAAGATGAAGATGGTTATCCTCAAGCTAAAGGGACTAAACGGGAAGAGTACCAACCAGACAATATTTCGACACCATATGTCTTCACAAATGTGAGAACCATCAAAAATACTGGCCCCTTTGTGATTTCTGTAACCAAAGCTAAAGCAGATTTATGTATTGGCAGTGCTAGGAGAATTCCCGTAGGATGAAGTGAATGTATTTCTACATTAAATATTGAAGGTGCTAATAACAGTAGTTTTACATCGTCGCACAACACATACTTCGTGTGTGGTAATAAAGGATACTATCAATTACCTGTTAGGTGGTCCGGGGTATGAAACATATCATTTTTGTTACCCCCTGTGTTTTTAGCACCTGCAACATATCATCTTGACCTGAAGTTGTACAATGATATTTCTAAGAATAGATACAAACGAACAATAAGTACAGATGAGGTCGACCAGACAGATACCACTTTGCAACAATATGGCGATTTCAATTTGGGTTTGTTCTTCTTTGTGGGTGCTGCATTGAATAGCAGAAAAATCAGACGATTGACTCGTGCTGTAGAAGCTGTCACCAATCAGACAGCCATGGCACTTGGGAACATTACAGAAGAACCTGCAAATTGCAAGAATTGTAGCACTCCAAAATAGGATGGTATTAGACATGATTTTGGCTGATCGAGGTGGTGCATGTCGCATCATCGGTAGCAGTTGCTGCGTTTTTATACCTGATCACTCACCTTCAGTTTATGATTTTTTTTTTTTTTTTTTTGTAAATAATTTTTATTGTAGTCATGCGTGTGCAGGTCATTACATATAAAAGTAGCACCATAAAATTTAGCAGATACACAATATGCTTCGTCAATCAGTACACAGCCGTCATGCCCACAACCCGGGGGTTGGGCGGCGTTGTTATCTCTGCTCATCCTTGCCTGACGTTCAATATCGAGGAGTGGATAGTGTCCGGATTATGTGCATGACTACTTTTATATTCCTACTAACCTACGCGCTAATCCCCAACTCCCATTCCCTGCGCAAAACTAAAAACTCCCCCCCTATCCCGTCCCTCACACCACCCCCCGTCTAAGGCCGCGTTGCGATTATGTCTGGATTGCTGGCATCAACCCCCCTGCATACCTGCTGCTCCTAGGGCCTCAGCTTGCCTCAGCTTGCCTCCCCCGCCCCTTCCGCCCCGGGGGCCCCCTCCTCGTCTTCAGCCTCGCTGTCCCTAAGTGCCTGCACCATTACTTCCCATGAGGTCGCAGTGTCAGCTGCTGTTTGGCTGGGGGACCTGCGCGCAAGCTGGTACCTATGCGTGCTGTCAGCCGTAGCCCATTTTAGAAATTCCTGCCGCCACCTCCGCGGAGTTGGCCCCACTCTCGCCTTCCAGTTTCTAGTGATCTCCCTCTTAGCCACCATCAGTCCCATGTCGATAAACTTACTCGTGAGTTTATTTTTGGGGGTATGGGGAAACCAGTGCAAAAGACATTCCCCTGGCCCATATTCTATTGATCTTTCAGTCACCTCATTCAGCACCTCCCCAACGTCCTGCCAATAGTCCCGCAGGGCCGGGCATGCCCACAACATGTGCACTAGCTCAGCCCCCTCTTCCGGACATCGGGGACAGGTCACTGTCCCATCTCCAAAATACCGCCTGATTCTACCCGGGGTCATGTACGCCCTATGCAACACATAGTAGTGGATCAGTTGAAACCTAGCGTTTCTCGTGCTGTTGCGAGCCCTACGGACCAGCTGTGCCCACGTCGTGTCAGGTACGTCCCTACCCAGGTCCGCCTCCCACTTGGCTTTCAGGGCCGTGAGAGGAGGGATATTCTCCCTAATCATTCGATTATAGAGGCACGTCACCGCCTTGATCGTGCCCGCCGCCATCATGGTGTACTGGCACGCCGCTGCCGTCCCAGGTTCCTCAAGTCCCGTACCCCAGTGGGCTTGCATTGCCCTGGTTACCGCTGCATGGAGTAGAAATCCCCCTCTCGGTATGCCAAAGCGTTCTATTAACTCCTGGAATGGGAGCAGTGCGCCGTTCTCAAAGAGGTCTCCAACCACCTGTATTCCTGCTTCCTCCCACTCCTGCAGGCGCGACCAGTCGCCGCCATGTGGCAAGGCCGTTAGCATGCCCAGGGGAATCTCAGGCGCATATGGGCGCTGGATACCCGCCCTCTTCTGGGCCCGATTCCAACATTGACGATACGTGCACTGCTCCAACGACAGATCCCGACTGTCCAGCCGTTGCCGGAGGACTATATATGCCAGGACGTGTCTGGGCGTCCCTCGCAAGCTGTCGTTCTCAGGGCCCCGAAACACCCTCGCTACCTCCTGCGTGAAGACTTGCAGTTGGGCCGCAAGGTAATAAAGCTCAAAGTCCGGCACCGCCAGACCCCCCTCATCTTTCGGGCGAGAAAGCGTGGCCAGCGCTACTCTGCATCGTCCCGTTCCCCAAATGAACGTCGTAATTTGAGATTTAAAGAGTCTGAAGAAGGAGCTAGGTAGCCAGATTGGGAGCGTCCGGAAATAATACAATAATCTCGGTAGGGCGACCATCTTCAGCAGGGAAATCCGGCCCGCTACCGATAGTGGCAGCGTGGCCCAGAAGGCCATGCAGCCCTTCAGTCCGCGTATGCATCGCCCCAGGTTGCCCTCAAGCAGGTCCTCCGGCTTATGGTAAATATGGACCCCCAGGTATTTAATACAGGTAGGGTTCCAGGCCACCTCCGACCGGTGGTGCGGCTGGGCAGCGCCCTCCAACAGTGGGAACAAACTCGTCTTGGGCCAGTTAACCCTTAGGCCCGACATCTCTCCGAAGCTCTCCAGTAGGGCTTCCGCTCTCCGTAAGTCCTCACCCCCGTCGCAGAGGAACAGTAGGAGGTCATCGGCATATAGCGAGATGAAATGTTGCCCGTCTCGGGCCCGCACTCCGCGGACGTGCCGCCCCGTTCTGGCCGCAGCCGCCAGCGGCTCAATAGCCAGCGCAAACAGAAGCGGCGATAGGGGACAGCCCTGTCGAGTGCCCCGCTCCACTGGGTAGCGGAGGGACACCGCCGGTCCCACCCTCACCCTCGCTAACGCCCCCGCATAAAGGACCTTCGTCCAACGAATATAACCAGCTCCCAGCCCAAAGCGCTCCATGACAACGTATAGATAGTCCCACTCGAGACTGTCGAAGGCCTTTTCAATATCGACCGAGAGAACCAGTTCCGTCCCTGCCCCGCCGTCCAGCCCGTTCATGAGACGGACAAGCCTTCTGATATTTATTGTGGTGTTGCGCTGTGGTATAAAACCGTTCTGGTCGTCGTGCACAAGCCCCGTCATGTGAGGCAGAAGCCTCGCCGCTAGTATGGAGCTCAGGATCTTATAGTCCGCGGTGAGCATAGAGAGTGGTCGATAGGACGCTGGGTCATTACCCTCTCTGCCCGGCTTCAGTAGCGGGACCACCAATGCTTCCCGCATCGACTGCGGCAGTCGGCCCGTCGCCTTGGCCTCCTTATATACGGTCAGGAGTCGTGGTGCCAGTACGTCTAAATATTTGCTATAGAATTCTATGGGGAGCCCATCTATTCCCGGCGCTTTGTTCCTTGCCATGCGCCGCACCGCCGATCGTATCTCTCCCGCGTCAATGTCCGACCCTAAGTCTTTCGCCTGCTCTGCTTCTAGCCGGTGCAGGGGTAGATCAGCCAGGAAGGGTTCTACCAGCCCCCTCCTATCTCCCGGGGTACTCTTGTACAGGCCCTCGTAATATTCCTGGAAGCCGGCGACTATGCCCAGCTGAGTGTGTTGTACCACGCCCGCCTTATCCTTCAGTTGAAGTATGGGAGCGCATCGTCTTGTGGGGTTCGAGAGCCATGCCAGGAGGGTGCCCGCCCTATCGCCCTCAACATGGGAGCGCAGCATATATCGCTTGTAGTCAAAGGCTCGTAGCCTCTCCACTTCAACGGCTACCGCCTCCCTGGCCGAACAAAGTGTCTCCTGGAGTTCTGGGTGTCCAGGCCGCCCCCTCTCCGCCTCCCTCAGCTTAGCATCCGCCTTAGCCAAGTCGCCCAGCAACACGTTCCGCACGCCTACATAATCCTTGATACAGATACCCCTCACCACTACCTTAAAGGCGTCCCATTCCGTCGCTCTAGAGTCCACCGTCCCTTCATTTTCCGTGAAATATAAGGCCACTCCTTCCGCAAGGGCCTCCCCGAAGAGGGGGTCCTCCAGGGTCTCAGGCCGCAGTTGCCAGAGCGGAACCCTGGGCTTCTCTGCTATCCACGCTAGCCGAACCAGGAGTGGGTTATGGTCCGAGATTGTCCTTGACAGGTACTCCGATCCAGTGACGCATGGTAGCACCCCCCGGGAGCAGAGTATCGTGTCCAACCGGACATGCAGATCATGCAGTCCAGAGAAAAATGAGTAATCCCTGTCAGTCGGATGCTGCCCTCTCCAGACATCTACTAGTTCCCAGCGCTCCTGCCATTCCCTCCTACCTCTGGATAGCCTGTGAACTGGGGAGTCACGCAGAGGGGGGTGGGACCTATCCAGCAAGGGGTCGGCAATGGAATTAAAGTCGCCCCCCAGCAGGACCGGGCCCGCCAGGGAGTGGGCCAGCGTCCCTGAAAGCGTCGCGAGGAAAGCCAACTGGTCTGTGTTTGGGGCATATATACTAGCTAACACTATATCTCTACCTTCTAGCTTCCCCTCTGCCACCACATACCTCCCATCCTGGTCTACCCATTGGCGCGTGAGTTGGAAAGGCGTGCCTGCTCTAACCCATATAAGTACTCCCCGCGCATAGGCCGAGTAGCTGGTGTGAAAAACCTGTCCCCGCCATCGCCTCTGTAGCGCTGCCCCCTCTTGTCGTGTAAGATGCGTCTCCTGTAGCATCGCGATGTGTACTCCCCTGCGCACCAAATAGGCATGTACTTTGTGTCTGCGCTGCATAGTGTGTAGGCCCCGGACATTCCAAGTAATACAGGTCAACCCATTCACATTAGCCATTGTCCCAGTAATCCGGACGAAACACTCCCTCCAGCTCCAGCCCTTCGACGGTGGTGGTGCCCCCCCAGAACAAAACAAAACTTCTCAACAGCCCATCCCTTGGTACACCCAGGGTCAACAACTTCAAAAAAGGTAAACAATCCCCAACCGTGGAGCCCCCCCCCTCCCCCAGAACAGGCCCCAATATCGAGATATCAGTCCCCATCCAAACTCCCACACCTGATGACCCAGGTCTCAACTACACAGCCGTAGCTGTGGGTGCCTTAAGGGCCTACGGAGCGCGGCTTCGTCCAGTGGGGGGCTGCGCCGCCCAGCTCCTCGCCTCCTCCCCAAATCCCCACAACCACCTCGCCCCGAACCCCTTGGTGTGCCCCGACCCCCGCTATGTGCATAGGCAATGGTTCCCCACCCAGCCCCTCAAACATTACCCACTGAGCAAGGCCAGCAGTTCAAACATTCAGGATCTCGTCCGCCGTCTGCGGTGTCACAAGCGGTCCCTCAGTGCGGTGGATCTCCGACAGATCCGACTCCGAGCCAGAGGCCGATACATGAGTGTCCGAGTCCGAGTCCATGGCCCCTGTAGATCCGGTGCCTTCCGCCCGTCCGAGCCTCTCTACTTCAAGCAGCGCGGCCTGCCGTTCCGCTTCAGTCTGGGAGGCCGTCGGTCCCAGTTTCCCCCGCCCTCGTTTCCATAGTCTCCTCGATTTCCGCAGCCGTTTGGGCGATCGTTCCCGCACCTTCTCCCGCTCTTCTCTTGCCTTGGCGCCGTCAGTCCTGGCCTTATATGTCTCCCACCAGTCCCAGGCTTCCGCTGACGTTGCAAAAAAGATCGCCTTGTCGTCCACTACCACTCTTAGCCGGGCTGGGAAAAGCAAGGAGTAGGCAATTCCTTCATTTCGTAGCTCCTTCTTGATTGTGAGGAAGGAGGCCCGTTGCTTCTGCGTCTCGAAAGTGAAGTCTGGGAAAAGTGTGACTCTGCTGTTCGCTATTTGGTAAGGGCCATCCTCTCGAGCTTTCTGCAGGAGTAGATCTCTGTCCTTGTGGTGGAGCAACTTGGCTATGATCGGTCTGGGTGGGAGCCCGGGTTTGGGAGGTCCCGAGGGGACTCTATGAGCACGCTCCAGGGTGAAGAATGGCGAAAGCCCTTCCGGCGCCACCACGGTCTTCAGCCATTCCTCCATGTAGGCAATCATGTCCCCCGTCCCCTCCGTCTCTGGCACGCCTACGACCCGCACATTACTGCGTCGGCTCCTATTTTCTGCATCCTCCGCTCGCCGTTCCAGGGTGCGGATGCGGTCCAGGGCCTCCGTTAGCTTACCCTCCATCACCTTGTGAGCCGGCGCCAGGTCATTGAGCACCGCTTCAGCATCCTTGACCCTGTCCTTTAGTTTGTCGTGGTCCGCCCGGAGCAAGCCCAGCCCCGACGCCACCTGCGCTATATCGTTATGTAGCGTGTCTCTAGTGGCCGTTATGGCGTCCAATATTCGATCCTGCAATCGCTGTAGTTCCGTCGGTTCAGCAGGGCCCCCCTCCGCCACATCTGACGTCGCCGCCTCCTCCGCCGTAGCTCTTGGCTTCCCCATAGTAGCCGGCCTCGCCGTCCTCGCCTTATTCGGCTGTCTGCTGTCTCCGGGCCTCCGCTACGTGGCCAGCTCCTGCGCGCTATGGGGCCTCGCTGTTCGAACACTGCGCATCAGAGGCGGCGTCCGCCGTATCGTACAATCCCCGGGTGCTGTGGAGGTTTGTTCTCACTCCCCCTGATCGGCGCGGAAGCCTGATGCCGCCAAAGACCCGCCACTGGCCCATGGGCGCCTTCGTTTTGCCCCCTTGTGCTTCACAGGCTCCGCTGTGGGGGCGAGGGGGGGGGGGGGCAAGCTGCCCAGCGCCGTGCACCGTCCCCCGTGAACCCCCTCTCCAGGCGGCCCCCGTCCACCAGTTGGCTCGTGTGGCGCTCCGGCCTGGGTCGAAGCTCCGGACCCAACCCTCGCGGCAATGGAGTCCGGCCGTGAGGCTCTCCCGCAGCGGCGCACCCGGGTGGCCTTTACCTCACGCCTCCGAGGCCGCTGCTCACCGCCGCCGGGTCCAAGGATCGTCCTCCGCCGTGCGGGGTTCGACGCTGGCGGAGACCGCGCCTCCCCTGTGCGCGCCGGCAGTGTGTCCCGCGGCACAGCCCTCCGTCCTTCAGTGCTCCGCCGCGGCAGCCATCTTGCGCGGCGCCGTCCTCCCCTCCTCTCCAGCGGCCACAACGATCGGCTGCCGTTCTCGGCGATGTGATGCCGCCGGCCGCCCAAACCTCGTCCAGGAGGTCTCCGCCGGTCAAGCTATCGGCGCCGGGGCACACACGGGCTCTCCGGCCCTTAATTCAGGATTCTGGTGGGGAAGAGGCACGGAGCTCCGAGCTCACGCCGCCATCTCCCTCGGCGCTCAAGCCACGCCCCCCTCACCTTCAGTTTATGATGTAATCTCTAAACTACATAAGATTGCTGCAGACATTCACCCAGAGACTGGTACATGGACATTTTCGAACTGGATATGGACACTCTGTTACTTGGGGCTGGAAGCTACTGACTATTCTATATATACTACTGGTGATACTGTTTACATGCTGTACTTGTATACAATGCGGTCCTATGCTTGGCTCCATGTGTATCACTGCTTGTACACCTGCCAAAAGAAATATCGCAAAAGAACAACAAATGTTAAATTGTGAGATCACGGAGATGATGAACATCAATGTACAGGATGCAGATTTAGATTACCCTAGATAGACTAATGTCTTAGGCAAATGCTGAAAGGGTTGTCTGTTGTAATTTAGCAATGATTAGGTTAAGCATTAGCAGAAGACATCTTGTATTTAGAGACCATCTTGTCCGTTTTACGGAATCCATTTTGTATTTCTGTCGGCCATTTTGTTTGCCATGTGCTCTGTCCTACCTTCCTGTTAACTGCTCTTGAAATCTGCCTAGAGACAAGATATATTTATCCTCTTCTGCTTTGCACATGCCCAGTTGAGCTAACAGCTGTCGCCAACTTGTAACTGTCAAGATGTGTCCACCAGAATTAGCTAACTGTCAGCCCCTCCCACTTGTAGCTAGCACACTCTCTGTATGACCTTATATGTATTTGAAACCAGCATTCTGTACCTTGTACCACCTTCATTTGAGCCCATGTGTGGGTATAAAAGGACCAAGCTCCTTCCAGTCAGTGTGCTACCTCATACTCTACCAAAGGGTGTTGTGTGAATGTAGTTCCACCTCATGAGGCTTAATAAACGTTGTCTTTTCTATTCCAGTTTCTGTGCCAACTTCTTGCTATTGGTCTAAGGACTCGGTGTAGAGAAGGGCGAATCCCTTGCACTGGTAGGCCTGGCTGAGGCTTGCTACTACAGGGTGCACTTACTTCGCCCCTTTGACCAGACAATTGAACAGACCCCTTAGATTTCTAAACCCTGGTGAACACCTTAATGGTGTCAAATCTGGTTCGAAACAATATATGTATTGTGCCCACTATTGGCGACACCTCACCCTTTCGTGAAGTGACAACTTACGTAGCCCATCAAGCTTGCTTAACTGCCGTCGTATCACAGATGCACAGTACCTGCTAACCATCTCTAACCCTGGATGCTTAAACCCGCAAAAATGTTGGAATCCCATATTCCCAGTTTCGTGTTTAGCTGCGGTACACCTTCAGTGCATCTGCTGGGAAATACCACAAACCGCTTTGGTCAGGAGAACTCTACGAAGCACACTATTTTCACATGGGCGTGCCTCTAAATGAGAACGGCTCTACACCGCCGTAAGGACAGAGACACACATATCAAACATATTTACTGGTTTTGCCACTTGGCACCCTTCTGGTTGGTGATACGGAATCTCCTACTCAGGATAAGCGGACAGTCTTGTGTTGACGACGCCCCACCTGTGTCCCTTGGATCACCTTCCATCCTCCTGTGCAATAGTCATACTGCTAAGTGGGCAATTGATTCAACATCCCTCCTTTCCTGTCAGACTGTTGATGGTTTAGTTTAATCTGTGGTGACTGCACCCAGACTTTCCAAGCAGCTGCATTGCCGACAATGTGGGCAGTTGACCTTGGGGAGAGTCTCAATCTTGCAACTTGCCACTACAACGATTATTTAGATTAAATGATAGTGTATCTAATTGAACTAAGCCCGGGTAATTGAAACTCATGTGTGCGGTTGTTGTGAACAGCAAGGAGGGTGGCCAGGATGAGTTGGGAGACCTCCCCCTACCAGTCTCTGCTGTAGTTTGTGGTGTAGGCGGAAATGTTCCTATGGAACCTCAGGATTTATAGCTTGAAGCCAATTAGCGCTGTATGGGGACCCAGAAGATCCGACAGATGGAGGACCCCTGTGCTTAAACTATGCCCTCCGTGCGTTTGCATTGTAGGCCAGCGCGATACACCTTGTTCTGGAGCACCCCTAAGGAACAGCCCGCTGTAGCTCCGCAGACTGGTAAAATTGTATCCCAGCCTTCTAATGTGATAGTCCCATGGTGAAGATGAACAATAGTTACTTACCTGTAATCTGTGGTTCTCCAGTATTGGTGTCTTTCATAGATTCACATGCCTGAATCATTCCCCGTCGTCGGAATGGGAGTCCCACGGTACATAAAAAAGCAATAATTTGCCTATAAGAAACCAAAACCCTTGGTAATAACCAACCAGGAAGTAAAGTAGCCCTAAGCTACAGTGAGAAAACCTACACACTCATGACTATCCTAGTCATTGTGTATAGACCAAACCACAGCCAATCAGGCGACAGCACCCACCAGAATGTTCCCAGAGGCTCAGGCTCTCAGATTTTCTCGCACAGGAGTGAAGCCAACATTATCGCCTGAGGCGCCACTGAGGGGAGGTGGGCGGGTGCATGTGAATCTATGAAAGACACCAATTCTGGAGAACCACAGATTACAGGTAAGTAACTATTGTTCTTCTCTAGTATTGGGGTGTCTTTCATAGATTCACATGCCTGAATCAGAGTAGATAGCAGTAGGAGTAGTTTCTGTCCTGTAACTCCAGTTCTGTAGTAGGGGTATCTCTGTTATAGTCATAATCTAGTGAATAGTCCCGCCCATGTGCGTGGACCCCGGAGCAATCAAAAATAATCTCTTAAGGTGTCGAAAAATGCAGAACTGCACAGACACTTGAGAGAATTAAAGACAGATAATGCAGCCTATATCCACATGCTACACTGTCCAGTACTTCAACTAGAAATTCCACCAAAAATCCACAAACAGCACAGCCTGTCCAGATTTCTCCACAGAGAAAACCTTTCCTTAACAGCAACACCCTCTGGAATGATAGAGAGGAAGAAATGGACAGACAAGATCCATAGGCTGCCATTATGTGGCTCAGAACAGGATACTGTGCCTTTAAGAGAACTTTCCAGAACTTCACAGTATCCCAGAATGCACTGCAGGTCCCTTTTACTTTCAGTTCTTTTTGAAGGCATAACACGCCAGACCTGTAGAATTCCTTACATGAATATCTCTCTCCACCGGGGAGCAGGGCAGGCGCTTATGACTATAACAGAGTTACAGGACAGAAACTACTCCTCCTGTAGTAGGGGATCTCTGTGTATAGTCATAATGTAGTGAATAGAATGGCAAGCCCATCCCCAAAGCGGCGGTGGAGAAAAATTGAAACAACCACTACTGTGCGAACAGATTTCGCAACGAAGCCTGCCCAACCTGAGCGTCTGCCCTGGCATCAGTGTCCAGGCAGTAATGCTTAGCAAAGGTATGGACCAACTTCCAAGTGGCCGCTTGCAGATTTCTGCAATTGGAACATTACGGAGCAAAGCAGCCATGGCAGCTTTGCCCCTGGTGGAATGAGCCTTAGGTTTACCCCCTAAGTTCTTATTAGCCTTTTGGTAACACAATTGTATACAGGACACAATCCACCTCGAGATGGACTGTTAAGAGGTAGACGGATCCATAATTGATAAACAATTGGTCTGACCTACGAATATCCTTGGTTTTATCCAGATAAAATTTCAACACCCTCCTGACATCCAGGGAATGCAGGGACCTTTCCGCCGGAGAGGAAGGATTCTGAAAAAAACGTAGGTAAAGTTATGGTCTGGTTAACATGAAAGTCAGATATAACTTTTGGAAGAAATTTTGGGTGAGTACGCACAACAACCTTAGCAGCATGAAATACAGTATAAGGTTCTTGGCAACACAACGCCTGAATTTCACTCACCCTTCGGGCCGATGTAATGGCCACGAGGAACGCTGCCTTCCAGGACAGGTGCTGCAATGAAGCCTTATGAATAGGTTCAAAAGGCTCCTTCATCAATCTGGACAGCACCACATTCAATTCCCATGAAGGCGAAGGAAGCCGGACAGGAGGGAACACTTTCTTCAAGCCTTCCCAAAAATCTTTGATCACGGGGATCTGAAAGAAGGAAGTCTGTGAAGGGCATTTCCTGTAGGCAGTCAGCGCAGCAAGATGAACCTTAATGGAATGGACATTAAGGCCAGACTGCGCCAGATGTAGAAGATACAGAAGGATGACATCTTCCTTACATGTCGTAGGATCATAGTTCTTGGACTTGCACCAGATGCAAAACTTCTTCCACTTGTAAGCATAAGAAGTCCTAGTGGAAGGTCGCTTAGCCTCCTTCAGTATGTCCATGCAATCTTCAGGTAGATTCAGATGGCCATATTGCACTATCTCAGGAGCCATGCCGTCAAACTCAAAGACGAGAGGTTGGGGTGCAACATCTGCCCCTCGAACTTCGTGAGAAGGTCCGGCCTGCACGGCAGCCGTATGTGAGGAAGGAGAGACCGGTGAAGCAGGTCCGTGAACCACCACTGCCTGGGCCATTCCGGGGCAATCAGGATCATCCGCGCCCTGGACTGGGACAGCTTGATGAGCACCGTCGGAATCAGGGGAATGTGTGGAAAAGCGTATAGAAAGCTGTTCGTCCAGTTGATCCATAACGCATTCCCCAGCGTCCCCGGCTGGTAGTACCTGGAGGCGAAGTCTCGGCATTTGCTGATTTCGGCAGTGGCGAACAGATCTATGTCTGAGTCCCCCACCTTGCGAAGACTTCTCCTAGTACTTCGTAGTCTATGACCCATTCGTGGTTTTCCTGAATCAGTCTGCTCAGTGCGTCTGCCTGAACATTCTGCACACTTGGCAAATGGGTAGCCGTTATCGTCAGTCCTCTGGCTAGAAGCCAGTGCCAGATCGCCTGCGCCTCCTGCGACAGAGTGCGCGATCTTGACCCCCCCTGCATGTTGAGGTAATGCATCGTGGTCGTATTGTCCGTCTGTACAAGCAGAGAGTTGGTCCGGAAGGACAGATGAAAGACCTTCAGTGCCAAGTGAACAGCTCTGAGTTCCAGGAAATTGATGTGGTACGTGGACTCCATCGGGGACCACGTTCCTTGAATCTGTAGGTCTCCGGAGTGCGCTCCCCAGCCGTGGAGAGACGCATCCGTCACGATCGTCTGTGTGGGAATGTCCTTGTGGAAGGGAATCCCTCTGAGGAGATTCTCCGCTAAACACCACCACTTCAGAGACTGAAGAGCATGCAGAAACAGTCGTATCCTGTCGTCCCAAGAGCCTTTACTCTGACCCAACTGATCCTCCAAGCACTCCTGCTATGGTCTCATGTGCAGCCATGCGTGTGGCGTGAGGAAGATACAAGAGGCCATCGACCCCAGTAGAGAAGACACCATCCTCACTGTTGTAGATGGAGCGGTCATAAGAGCCTGAGCCTTCCGAAGGAGTGATAATCGTCTCTCCTCCGAAGGAGACACACTTGCTGACAGCGTATTGATGGAGGCTCCCAAGTACTGTATGCACTGGACCGGAGTCGGGATCGACTTGGACATGTTGATGTGCAACCCCAGCTTGTTCAAGAGAAGGCACGTCTTCTGGAAGTGCACTTGAGCTTCCGAGAAGGAGGAGGCCTTGATCAACCAATCGTCCAGGTACGGGTAGACAAACACCTTGTTTTTCCTCAGGTGTGCGGCCACCACTGCCATGCACTTCGAGAATGTTCTGGGCGCAGACTTCAGTCCTAATGGCAGTACTGTGTACTGATAATGATTGGCGCCGACTTGGAATCGCAGGAACTTCCTGTGTTTGTGTGCAATGGGCACATGGAAGTACGCTTCCTGTAGGTCTATAGCACATAGCCAGTCTCCCCGTTGCAGCTGAGGATAAATCTGATGCAACAACAGCATGCGAAATTTCTCTCTGCGAATCCACTTGTTTGCTTGTCGCAAATGCAGAATGGGCCTGAACTCGTTCTTGTCCTTCTTGCGAACCAGGAAGAACCGAGAGTACAGACCTCTTCCTCTTTGAGACAGAGGTACGTCTTCTATCGCCCTTTTCCTTAACAGGATATCGGCCTCCGCCGGGAGCTCGCGCAGCTGAAACTGCGAGCTGACCGGTGGAATTGATGGGGGCGGGCTGGTGAACCGAAGACTGTATCCATTGCAAACAATATTCAGCACCCACTTGTCCTGAGTAATTTTTCTCCACTCTGCCAGAAAAAATTTAACGCTTCCCCCCCACCGGAGTGGGTAACGGATGTAGGAGAAGTAACCGCTCAGGGTCGAGACCCAGCCGGGCCCTTGTTCGCTGTAGAGGACTGCTGGCCTCCTCTACCCTTCTGGCGCTTCTGGAAGGGCCTCCGGAACTGCTGCTGTTGTTGCTGCTGCTGTCCCAAAACCTGTCCTCGCCCTCTGCCCTGTGCCCCGAACCGTCTCTGGAACGGGCGGTAGGCCTTCTTTTCTTTGGGCTTCTCCAACCCAACCGCCGTTAGGGTCTCGGCCTCCGCTTTCATGCGGGCCATCTCATCGTCCGCATGTTTGCCGAACAGGGTTTCCCCCGAGAAGGGCAGGTTGGCCACTCGCTGCTGAGCCTCCGGCTTGAGTGATGTGAGCCTAAGCCAAGCATGGCGCCGTTGGTTGATCCCATGACAGTACCCATGGGCCGCCAAAAGAGATATATCAGCAGCCGCGCTGATGACCTGGTTCGATACCAGCATCCCCTCCTTCAGGATCTCCTGAAAATCCTCCTTCTCTCGAGGCAAGAGTTCCGTGAACTGTTGGAGGGATTCCCACAGGGCAGATCATACCGCCCTAGCAGAGCCGCATCGCTAGACGCCTTCATGCCCGTAGATGCCGTACCACAGGCCTTCCTGCCAGTGGAGTCGATCCATCGGCTCTCCTTATCAGGAGGTACAGTAGAAGACGGGGAGGTAGAATGTTGTTTCCTGGCCGCCGTCACTATAACAGAATCCGGAATCGGATCCATCCGCAGAAAAGCCGGGTCAGAATCCCGGGCCCTGTACTTCTTCAGGAGCCGGGAGGGAGCGGCCTTCATCACTGCTGGTGTGAGGAACAGCTCCTCCATAGGCTCTACGAATCCTAGCACTAGCGGTAGCAAAGGGCGAGACAAATGCTTCTTATGAAGCGTCTCAAAAATCACGGACGTCGTGGGTGTTGGAGCCGTCAACGTGATTCCCAATTTTGCTGCACCCCTCAGGAGAACATCCTGGAACGTGCTGATTTCGTCCTCAGGAGACGCTCTCGTCCCCGGGGATTCCGACTAAGTCGGTGAATAGGTCCTGGAAGAACCCATGCGGGACCGTGATCCGCGCCTCCTATGGCGCCGTCTTGACCTAGTGGAGGATCTGCGACGACTCTTCGATCTTCCCCTCCGTCCGGAGCGTGATCGTGACCTCCTTGGCTTCGGTCGATCCGCCGGTTCCACAGGGGCGGGCGACTTGGGCCTGGCAGGGGCCCTCGGCCGAGAGGTCTCCTTGGGAGGTGTCGGATATCGGGGCAGTGAGACCGACCTCGGAGGAATCGGAGGCGGCTTGTCTGCCGGCAGCTGAGGTTGAGGTAGAGGTTGAGGACGCTGTGGAAGTGGTGGAAGCGGAGGCGCAGTGGAAGCCCGCGGAGGAAGCCCGCTCGGCAAGGGAGGAGGGGGCGTAACCGACTTCTGCCTAGAAGGGGTATACACCACTGAGTACACCGATCCCGAGTGATCCGCCTTCCTTTCTAGGCTGGGCAGTTGGCGAGTCCCCCCTAGGCACCTAGCGCCTGCTAGACTGACTCCTGGCGCCAGGACTCCTTTTGCACCTTCTTGGCGTCGAAGAACGGCGACCGGACGGCGAGCGTCGGTCCCTCGACGACGAGCGTCTTCTCGATGGCGACCGTCTCACCCTCGACGGCGACCTCCTTCGCCTCGACGGCGACCTCTCTCGCCGATGACCTCTCTCACCTCAACGGCGACTTCCTTCGCCTCGACGGCGATCGTCTCTTCGACGTCAAGGATCCCCTCGACGACGACCTTCTCCTCTTCGCCGACGGCAAACGGCGGTGTCGCCTCGACGGCAAGTGCCGACGCCGGGCCTCTCGACGTCGATCACTTGACAACGACGCGGACGAGGTCGACACCGGAGATCTCGACGGCGGTCTGTTCAGTTCCCTCGACGCCGAACGTCGACGTCGCTTCGACCCAGAGCCCTGGGGAGACGGGGAACAGACTGCAGTCATCCCTCTCGACGCCGTAGTCGGTGCAATCGACACAGAGAATGGGGACGCTTGCTGGTCTTCCTGCCCCTGGGGAGTCCCCCAGAGGCCTCAGCATGGGCAGAGGAAGCCCCTCCAGACCCACTTTGTGCCTTCAGTCTTCTGTCCTCCAGGCCCTGAAGCCTGATCTTCATTCTATCCCTCAGGGTCCTGCTAGAAAAGCCCTAACAAATGTCACACTCCTCTGGGACATGAGACGAGGGAAGGCAGATGATACACCTCGTGTGGGTCCGATTTGGCATTCTTCCTGGAGCACTCTGGACATTTGTCAAATAATGCAGGCATATTGACAATCAAAGAGTGCACCAAAAGACAAACAGGAAGAAAAACCACCAAAGTACTTCAGAAAAGCACTCAAATAACTTTGAAAAAGTGAAAAAAATCACCAATAAACCCTTGAAAAGGGAGAGCTCAATGCTCCAGGGTCCTACTTGCAGGAGCCGGAAAAAAGAACTGAAAGTAAAAGGGACCTGCAGTGCATTCTGGGATACTGTGAAGTTCTGGAAAGTTCTCTTAAAGACACAGTATCCTGTTCTGAGCCACATAATGGCAACCTATGGGGCTTGTTTGTCCATTTCTTCCTCTCTATCATTCCAGAGGGTTTTGCTGTTAAGGCAAGGTTTTCTCTGTGGATAAATCTGGACAGGCTGTGCTGTTTGTGGATTTTTGGTGGAATTTCTAGTTGAAGTACTGGACAGTGTAGCCTGTGGATATAGGCTGCATTATCTGTCTTTAATTCTCTCTTAAGTGTCTGTGCAGTTCTGCATTTTTCGACACCTTAAGAGATTATTTTTGATTGCTCCGGGGTCCACGCACATGGGCGGGACTATTCACCAGATTATGACTATACACAGAGATACCCTACTACAGAACATACCATCCTGTTCATAGACGCTTCTTATATCATAATGCATACACATGCTTTTGCCAACACCAATGACATGTAAAATAAGCGTCTAAAAGAGCATAGAGGAGGAGGGAGAACAGAGGCTCACCTTTTTTAAAAAGATTGCGAAGCACTGCTCGTCCCACTGAAGTATCTGCATCGCTGGCAGCATCTAAGCAGTAGCGCCTGATGAAGGTATGCTTGCTGGACCAGGTTGCTACTTTGCAGATATGATGAAGAGGCACTCCAGCAAAAAGGGCCGCCGAGGAGGAGACCGTTCTCGTAGAATGCGCCCTTGGCAATGATTGCAGTGGCCTTCCTGCTTGCTGATGGCGTAGACGGATAGCTGAGGACACCCAGCGGGCTATAGTCTTTTTAGATACAGCGTATCCTTGACGTATCTTTCCATATGCTACAAATAACTGGTCAGTCTTACGTAATGTAGCAGTTCTTTGTAGATAGAATTTTAGACATCTTCTGATGTCAAGTGAATGCAAGGCTTTCTCCGCTACCGTTTGAGGATTGGGAAGGAATGTCTTCAGAATTACTGGTTCATTAAGATGGAAGTCAGATAGAACTTTAGGCATGTAGCTTGGATTGGTACAAAGCACCACTGAGTTTGAAGTGAATTGCAAAAACTTAATAGTAAATGCTTGAATGTCACTGACTCTCCGTGCCGATGTCAGTGCTAGAAGAAGAGAAAACTTCCAGGTAAGGAATTTGAGATCCACCTTATGAATAGGCTCAAAGGGATGGCGCGTGAGCTGAGTGAGTACTACATTCAAAAGCCAGGATGGAGGCGGACGCCGAACAGGTGGAAACATTCGAAAAAGTCCTTTAAAAATTGCTGAATCACTTTAGTTGAGTAGAGAGAATTAGAGCAATCTTGACGGAACCTCGAAATGGCTGTCAAGAATACTTTCAACGTGGAATGTGATAATCCCGATTTAGCCAAATGGAGAAAGAACAGTAAGATCTGTTCTGGCTTGGCCTGAATTGGATGTAAGTTAGCAGAATGACACCAAGCACAAAATCTCTTCCATTTGAGTTTGTATGTCTTAATTGTTGCAGGTGCTCTAGCATTGGCTAAGACTTCTTGGCAATCCGCAGGAATATCCAAGTGTGCAAACTCAAGGTGTTGAGGAGTCAAGCTGCTAATTTCAAGGAGGCTGGGTCCGGGTGGCAAACTTGACCCCCTTGGATGGTAAAAAGGTTCGGTATTGGTGGAAACTTAATGGGTTCGCACTCCGAGAGGAGGAGAAGCTTTGTGAACCAGTATTGGTGAGGCCATCTGGGAGCAATGAGGATGATGAGACACAGTTGTTTCTTCATTTTGTGGATGACCCTGGGAACCAACGGAATCGGAGGAAAGGCGTATGCATATAGTTAAGACCAATTAATCGAAAGTGCATTCCCGCAGGATAGTTAGTGGGGAAGCTTGCAACGTGTGGGCATTTGCGGTTCTGAAAACGTCGCAAACAGGTCCAGATCTGGGTAACCCCACTTCCGAAAGACTCGGTCCAGCGTCGGTTGGTGGATCTCCCATTCGTGATTGGATCTTGTTGCCCTGCTGAGAGAATCTGCTAGTACATTGGAAATCCCGGGAACATGGACCGCTGAAGGAGTGATCCCGTGACCCAGAGCCCAATCCTAAATCTCCTGGGCTTGTTGGGAGAGAAGGGCTGACTTTGTCCCGCCTTGTTTGTTTAATTAACGCATACTTGTTGTATTGTCCGTTCGGATTAGTATTGATGACTCCTGTATGATTGTTTGAAAAGATTTCAAGGCCAAGAATATGGCCCGTAGCTCCAGGAGGTTGATATGCCACTTCCTTTGCTTTACATTCCACTTTCTGTTGACAGTCATCCCCTGAAGGTGTGCTCCCCATCCCTCGAGGTAAGCATCCGTGGTGATGGTAAACCTTGGCACTTCTGCCAGAAATGCGCATCTCTCCTGTAAATTTTTTACCCAAGTCCACCATTGAAAAACCTCCTTCATACGATGGGTTACGTGAATAATGTCGTCGAACGACCCTGAAACCTGCAACCATTGAAGGTTGAGCTCTTCTTGTAGAGGTCTCATTCTGAGACGAAAGTTGGGTATTAGATGGATGCAGGATCCCAGGAAAGATTTGTACTTTCGAATTGAAACAAACTCTTTTTCTTGTAGTTGGCGAGCCATCCTGCAGATCTGTGTTGCCTTTCTCTTGAGACAAAGGCTTGAGCGAGATGGGTATCCAGTGTGGCTCCCAAGAAAGGCTTTAGAGATGGAATGAGATGAGATTTGTCAAAATTGATGGAGAGACCCAGAGATTGGAAAAGAGACAGGCATCTCTGAACATGTGCGCTTGCCATTGCAAAAGAACTGGCCTTGATAAGGCAATCGTCCAGGTAAGGGAAGATTTGAATGCCCTCCAGGCGGAGATGTGCTGCTACCGGAGCTATAATTTTTCTGAAAACACGGGGCGCTGAGCGAAGTCCAAAGGGGAGAACTTTGAACTGAAAATCCCTGCCAGCCACTCTGAATCGTAGAAATTTTCTGTGCTTGGGGAGGATTGGCACATGAAAGTAAGCGTCTTGAAGATCAAGGGTGGCCAAGAGATCCCCATTGAAAGAAGCTGGAGTATTGAAGTGTTAATATTCGGAAGGTCAACTTCTTTAAGTAATTGTTGAGGGCACGTAAGTCGAGGATGGGACGCCATTCCCCCGACTTTTTCCTTATGAGGAAGAATCTGGAGTAAAAACCTGTTCCCTTCTGCAAATGAGGAACTCGTTCGATCGCTCCTTTCCCAATCATTGAGCGTATTTGGGTGAACAGCTCCTTGATATGAGCTGGAGGTGGGTCCTTGGGAGGAGAATTTGGGGGGGATTTTCTCAAATTCTAAACTGTGAACCCTGGCCACTATATTCAGGACCCACTTGTCTGTAACAATAGCAGACCAATTTGAGTAGTATTGGGATATTTTTCCTCCAACTCTTGACTGGGGGAAGGGTAGAGATGGTGGCAGGCAGCGTGTCTCACTGTTTTTTATTTGAATCTCTTCCACGGTAGGAGGACTCTTATGGACTGCGTGTAAGAGTTACCTCTTTGTCCGCAAGACTGCTGTTTGTAGGGTTGATACCGTTGGTTGGATTTGGAGGTTTAATAAGACCTCTGCTGACTATAGTTTCCTCTGTTTGAAAAAGATCTGTCTCCTTTAGCCCCTCGAATGGACGACTTGCTAAATTGCAGGCTACCCAAAGATCGCGCTGTTTCAGTGTCTTTCTTTATGGCTTGTAGAGCCTCATCAACATGCTGGCCAAAGAGATACTAGCCATCAAAAGGCATGTCAATTATCTTGGTCTGGACCTCTTGACGAAACGATGTGGACTTCAGCCATCCTTGTCTTCTTAACACAGCAGCACCTGCTAGCTGTCTAAAGCCTGTAGACGCCACATCTACTTCTGCATCGATTATTTCTGCTGAAGCAAGCTCGCCCTCTTGTAATACCTGCTTTGCTTCCGTTCTTGCAGGTTCTGGTAACATCTCAACATAGGGGGAGATGTTGGACCGCATCTGCCAGTCGTATCTCCCTAGTATTGCTAGGGAGTTTGCAGCTCTTACAGTGATTGCAGCCATCGTGGAGACCTTCTTTCCGATGGAATACAAGCGCCTGCCATCTCTATCAGGTGGAGCTGAGATAGGTGATGATGGGTTCCTGGCACGTCTTTGAGCCGCTTGAGCGACGACAGAATCAGTCTTAGGTTGTTCTATTAAGCACGCAGGAGATTTGTCCGGTGCCTTGTACTTTTTAGGTCTCGTCCTATTTATCGCGCAAGCAAAAATAGGACGAGAGTATTGAGGGCAAAACAAGCTCTGAAACCACCAGGCGGATTACGTCGAGTGCATGTGCTCGTGGACGCGCTTACCATTTGCTCCCCGAGCCGCCTGCCTCCGAGAGCTTCACTTCAAAAGGATCCGCTCCCCCGCCCCCTGCTTCACACCTTTCACGCCGCCAGGCCGTGTCTCGCATTTCTCCTCCCCCCCCCTCCCCACACAACGTTGTAAACCAGTTTATTTGCTTTTCCGCCATCTCTTTCAAAACTGTTCACACTTTACAATAACTTACAGCTGAAAGTGACATTGATTCTGGGCGACTATCTGTGCCTATCAGCTGTACAGCACATCCCTGCAACATTTTTGTTTCCAACAGCGTGCCACGCAGCGCTTTAACTTTAATAATGCCGCTTTATCTTGAACAACTTTAACTATGACGAGCGTGCGCTTTTCTTTAGTTGTACGCAGATCGCCGTAATGCTTTACTGGTTCCTGCCATCATCTTTCTTCTCCAGCGTCAACGGAGCCAGGTCGGGGATAGAAACATCATTTGCAACAGCAATAGCTTTACCTTTTCCACTGCGACACCTATTGCGTTGCAAATGTTTTTTTTTTTCATGGTGTCCACTGGTTTATTTTTCCTGGTATTTAGTACTTGATGCTTTCTTTTTGTCAAGCAAGCCAGGAGAGATACTTGTAGCATGAGCAGTTTAACACGGATGTGGCTGATTTAAACGGCGTACCTCTAACACGTTTAAAGTAAAAGTCGGTGCCTGGGGTATATTTTTAAAAGTAAACTGAGGGCTCCTGTCTCTGTGCCAATCGATGAGGACAACAGATTACCAGGTTAATTTAAAACTATAAGCTTTCAGTCTGGCTTTGTTGGAGCCTTGTTCACAGATCTCGACATTTAATTTCGGGCCGCTGGGGTCTTTATTTAGCTTCACAAACACGGTGGGACCGCTTTGGGCTTAAAACCAATGCGAGAGTCGTCCTGCTAACTGTGTGCACATAAAAGCATACCGGTCCTTGCTTCACTAAACACAGCAATGCGCATGTTTTTGTCTGCTGTTTGTCTTTAGAGCTTGAATAGCGACTCCCCTTCCCCAACCGTTCTGAACCAGAGCAAAGGAGAGAGGCGGATTTCACAGGAGGAGAACTGCAGGACTCAATGGGAGAAAGCAGCAAGTCCCAAGATCTTGTTTGTTGTACTAAATGAGATCCGAGGACACCATACCACATGTTGATATAGCGCAAGTAGTTGTTCATGAAGTCTTCTGAAGCATTCCTACACTATTTTAATGAAACAGATCCAATTTCTTCTTTTAAAAAAAAAAACGAGCAGCTAAATAATATGCCATAAAGCGGAGCACCTCTACAATTACAATTGCTTGGTGCACCAAGGCACACCACCCTATAACACCTAATAAGAAAGCTGTTTATGGGCATTTTAAAGATAACGGCTTGTGAAGAGCAGAGATCTCTGACAACTCCCCTAGCCCACCCACCCACCAGCCTCATCCCTCCCAGAGATCAACTGGCATTTAGGTGTAAATGGGGCTCGCTCAACCCAGGGGTGTAACAGGCCCCTGCTCGTGGCTTAATTTGAGCCGGGGTCTACCAGTGCGCGCATTGGCACTGAGCATTAGAACACTATCAATCACAGACGTGTGATTCTTAACTAAAGTAAAGTAAGAGGCTGCTTGCACCAGTATGAACCAGTTCTGCTTCAACAGCAGCAGTGTAAGGCAGGTTCGAGTCTCTGCGTCAGCTCAACATCCTGTGATTCTGGGAAAATCACTCAATCTCTCCTGTATCTACCAAAAATGAATGTGTCCTTGGGAAATATAACTGGTGCTCATATTAAGCGCTTCAAAACATTCGGGTTGAGGTATCGCGACGTGTTGTCTTCTTCCATTGAAGAAGCTGAGTGTTTTCACCACAGCCCCAAGGCCAGATTAACCAAACCATTAAAAGTGAGGTCATGTGAGTCAGAGGACTTTAAAAAAGAAACAGACTTTCAGTATCTGAAGTTATTACTAATATTAGTAGTGTCTGAAGTGATCGGCCCCGTCTCATGACTATCACTCTTCTCGAGGCACAGTTCTCATTTTGGAACCTGTATACGTGTTTAGGTTGGTAATGTCACTAATAATATTGTTATGTAGCGCTTTGTACCACGTTTCGCCATTTGGTTGCACAGTAAATAACAAACGTTACAATTATCTCAACAAGTTATACTCAAGTTGCCGATCTCAGAAAGATGGACGGCTGGATGACACGATGATTTTCGCCTCCAGATCGATGTCATCAAGCGATCAATCCTCGGGGCTATTATCCCAATAGCAATTTCACGTTTCTCTCATTTCTGTCTCCAGGTGTCCTTGCCCTTGTGCTCTCCCCACAGCCACAAATCCCACCGCTGCCTCTTCCACCTCTCCCCACTGCAGCAGGAGATTGTTTTTGAGCGAGGCGGTGATTCCCTTTATTTTAGAGGTCTCTGGCAAGCCCCACGAGACCGTCGTGCAAACAGTGCCACAGATAATTTCAGCTGAGGTCTACCAGTGCTCACATTGGCACTTAATTATTAGCCCTTGGGCGTGTTGTGATACATATTCTTCAGGAAATATGCTGTTTCTGTTTTTTAACACAGAAAACTGCAAGTTATCTGTGTTATACTTAGTTTTGATGTTATGTGTTTCAGCCAGGATGTTGGGGCCACAGCAACATTTGTGCCCTTGTGCTGCCCAGCCAGGAAGCACACCAGCCCCACCATTGTGACAAGAGACAGACCTAGCACCCCTCCCACACTCCCAACAGACGGCTCTACAGTAAACCGTCTGTGTACTGTTTCTTATCGCTGCAATCTATTTCCCTCCACTGGCTCCTCACCCTCCCCTTACTCTTCCCCTCTCTCCCTCCTACTGTGTCCTCCCCTACATATGGGGTGCAAGAATCTATTTACAAACCTTCTTGCATAAATTACGCCCATGACACAGCCACTTTACCTTCCAAATAACATTGTGTTATTTTTTGCAGGCGCAACCATCAATAAGATACAAATACATTTTTAAACAGCATTATTTTTAAAAAAAAGCTCAATATTTGCGGACCCGTTGCTGCATTCTTAAACATATTAGAAAGGCCAAAATGTTTGTGTAGTACTACAGGCTCTTGGGGCTCGCCTGACCCAGGGGCGTAATGCAGGCCCCTGCTGGGGACTTAATTTGAGCCATGGTCTACTGGTGCGCACATTGGCACGGAGCATTAGAACACTTTTTATCAATCACAGATGTGGGATTCTTAACTTAAGTAAAGTAAGAGGATACTTGCACCAGTATAAGCCAGATACGCGTCAACAGTAGCAGTGTAAGGCCCCCGCTCTGCCCCATCAGACTTCAAAGGAATGCGCTCCTGCCCCGCCCCCGTCACAGCAATGCCGAGAGCTTGTTTTCTAGTGAGATCAGTGAGTAACTCTTATTAAATATATATAGCATTGCACGATTTCTCCTGCTTCGTGCAGCGCAGCGCTGCAGATTTTCATGCAGCACTGCGATGCCAGCGTTAGAAAATCTGATCCTCATTCTCTTTCCACGGGCAGAAACATCATTCTGCCCCTTCCGCCATTCATTCCTTTGCCGAAAATATACTACTTAAGTGGTTTTGTCTTTCCACCGTACTCGAGGTTTCATCCACACAGGCTCTCCTTGCATAAATAATTACCTGATGCTCGCTTTCATCGCTTCACAGAGACTGAAGAGCATGCAGAAACAGTCGTATCCTGTCGTCCCAAGAGCCTTTCCTCTGACCCAACTGATCCTCCAAGCACTCCTGCTATGGTCTCATGTGCAGCCATGCGTGTGGCGTGAGGAAGATACAAGAGACCATCGACCCCAGTAGAGAAGACACCATCCTCACTGTTGTAGATGGAGCGGTCATAAGAGCCTGAGCCTTCCGAAGGAGTGATAATCGTCTCTCCTCCGAAGGAGACAAGCTTGCTGACAGCGTATTGATGGAGGCTCCCAAGTACTGTATGCACTGGCCCGGAGTCGGGATCGACTTGGACATGTTGATGTGCAACCCCAGCTTGTTCAAGAGAAGGC
Source organism: Lissotriton helveticus (assembly GCF_964261635.1). Classification (NCBI taxonomy): domain Eukaryota; kingdom Metazoa; phylum Chordata; class Amphibia; order Caudata; family Salamandridae; genus Lissotriton; species Lissotriton helveticus. The sequence goes on along the minus strand of NC_136061.1, from coordinate 378,777,472 downwards.
ACGTCTTCTGGAAGTGCACTTGAGCTTCCGAGAAGGAGGAGGCCTTGATCAACCAATCGTCCAGGTACGGGTAGACAAACACCTTGTTTTTCCTCAGGTGTGCGGCCACCACTGCCATGCACTTCGAGAATGTTCTGGGCGCAGACTTCAGTCCTAATGGCAGTACTGTGTGCTGATAATGATTGGCGCCGACTTGGAATCGCAGGAACTTCCTGTGTTTGTGTGCAATGGGCACATGGAAGTACGCATCCTGTAGGTCTATAGCACATAGCCAGTCTCCCCGTTGCAGCTGAGGATAAATCTGATGCAACAACAGCATGCGAAATTTCTCTCTGCGAATCCACTTGTTTGCTTGTCGCAAATGCAGAATGGGCCTGAACTCGTTCTTGTCCATCTTGCGAACCAGGAAGAACCGAGAGTACAGACCTCTTCCTCTTTGAGACAGAGGTACGTCTTCTATCGCCCTTTTCCTTAACAGGATATCGGCCTCCGCCGGGAGCTCGCGGAGCTGAAACTGCGAGCTGACCGGTGGAATTGATGGGGGCGGGCTGGTGAACCGAAGACTGTATCCATTGCAAACAATATTCAGCACCCACTTGTCCTGAGTAATTTTTCTCCACTCTGCCAGGAAAAATGTAACGCTTCCCCCCCACCGGAGTGGGTAACGGATGTAGGAGAAGTAACCGCTCAGGGTCGAGACCCAGCCGGGCCCTTGTTCGCTGTAGAGGACTGCTGGCCTCCTCTACCCTTCTGGCGCTTCTGGAAGGGCCTCCGGAACTGCTGCTGTTGTTGCTGCTGCTGTCCCAAAACCTGTCCTCGCCCTCTGCCCTGTGGCCCGAACCGTCTCTGGAACGGGCGGTAGGCCTTCTTTTCTTTGGGCTTTCATGCGGGCCATCTCATCGTCCGCATGTTTGCCGAACAGGGTTTCCCCCGAGAAGGGCAGGTTGGCCACTCGCTGCTGAGCCTCCGGCTTGAGTGATGTGAGCCTAAGCCAAGCATGGCGCCGTTGGTTGATCCCATGACAGTACCCATGGGCCGCCAAAAGAGATACATCAGCAGCCGCGCTGATGACCTGGTTCGATACCAGCATCCCCTCCTTCAGGATCTCCTGAAAATCCTCCTTCTCTCGAGGCAAGAGTTCCGTGAACTGTTGGAGGGATTCCCACAGGGCACGATCATACCGCCCTAGCAGAGCCGCATCGCTAGATGCCTTCATGCCCGTAGATGCCGTACCACAGGCCTTCCTGCCAGTGGAGTCGATCCATCGGCTCTCCTTATCAGGAGGTACAGTAGAAGACGGGGAGGTAGAATGTTGTTTCCTGGCCGCCGTCACTATAACAGAATCCGGAATCGGATCCATCCGCAGAAAAGCCGGGTCAGAATCCCGGGCCCTGTACTTCTTCAGGAGCCGGGAGGGAGCGGCCTTCATCACTGCTGGTGTGAGGAACAGCTCCTCCACAGGCTCTACCAATCCTAGCACTAGCGGTAGCAAAGGGCGAGACAAATGCTTCTTATGAAGCGTCTCAAAAATCACGGACGTCGTGGGTGTTGGAGCCGTCAACGTGATTCCCAATTTTGCTGCACCCCTCAGGAGAACATCCTGGAACGTGCTGATTTCGTCCTCAGGAGACGCTCTCGTCCCCGGGGATTCCGACTAAGTCGGTGAATAGGTCCTGGAAGAACCCATGCGGGACCGTGATCCGCGCCTCCTATGGCGCCGTCTTGACCTAGTGGAGGATCTGCGACGACTCTTCGATCTTCCCCTCCGTCCGGAGCGTGATCGTGACCTCCTTGGCTTCGGTCGATCCGCCGGTTCCACAGGGGCGGGCGACTTTGGCCTGGCTGGGGCCCTCGGCCGAGGGGTCTCCTTGGGAGGAGTCGGATATCGGAGCAGTGAGACCGACCTCGGAGGAATCAGAGGCGGCTTGTCTGCCGGCAGCTGAGGTTGAGGTAGAGGTTGAGGACGCTGTGGAAGTGGTGGAAGCGGAGGCACAGTGGAAGCCCGCGGAGGAAGCCCGCTCGGCAAGGGAGGAGGGAGCGTAACCGACTTCTGCCTAGAAGGGGTATACACCACTGAGTACACCGATCCCGAGTGATCCGCCTTCCTTTCTAGGCTGGGCAGTTGGCGAGTCCCCCCATGGCACCTGGTGCCTGCTAGACTGACTCCTGGCGCCAGGACTCCTTTTGCACCTTCTTGGCGTCGAAGAACGGTGACCGGACGGCGAGCGCCGGTCCCTCGACGACGAGCGTCTTCTCGATGGCGACCGTCTCACCCTCGACGGCGACCTCCTTCGCCTCGACGGCGACCTCTCTCGCCGATGACCTCTCTCACCTCAACGGCCACTTCCTTCGCCTCGACGGCGACCTTCGCCTCGACGGCGATCGTCTCTTCGACGTCAAGGATCCCCTCGACGACGACCTTCTCCTCTTCGCCGACGGCGAACGGTGGTGTCGCCTCGACGGCAAGTGCCGACGCCGGGCCTCTCGACGTCGATCACTTGACAACGACGCGGACGAGGTCGACACCGGAGATCTCGACGGCGGTCTGTTCAGTTCCCTCGACGCCGAACGTCGACGTCGCTTCAACCCAGAGCCCTGGGGAGACGGGGAACAGACTGCAGTCATCCCTCTCGACGCCGTAGTCGGTGCAATCGACACAGAGAATGGGGACGCTTGCTGGTCTTCCTGCCCCTGGGGAGTCCCCCAGAGGCCTCAGCATAGGCAGAGGAAGCCCCTCCAGACCCACTTTGTGCCTTCAGTCTTCTGTCCTCCAGGCCCTGAAGCCTGATCTTCATTCTATCCCTCGGGGTCCTGCTAGAAAAGCCCTAACAAATGTCACACTCCTCTGGGACATGAGACGAGGGAAGGCAGATGATACACCTCGTGTGGGTCCGATTTGGCATTCTTCCTGGAGCACTCTGGACATTTGTCAAATAATGCAGGCATATTGACAATCAAAGAGTGCACCAAAAGACAAACAGGAAGAAAAACCACCAAAGTACTGCAGAAAAGCACTCAAATAACTTTGAAAAAGTGAAAAAAATCACCAATAAACCCTTGAAAAGGGAGAGCTCAATGCTCCAGGGTCCTGCTTGCAGGAGCCGGAAAAAAGAACTGAAAGTAAAAGGGACCTGCAGTGCATTCTGGGATACTGTGAAGTTCTGGAAAGTTCTCTTAAAGACACAGTATCCTGTTCTGATCCACATAATGGCAACCTATGGGGCTTGTTTGTCCATTTCTTCCTCTCTATCATTCCAGAGGGTTTTGCTGTTAAGGCAAGGTTTTCTCTGTGGATAAATCTGGACAGGCTGTGCTGTTTGTGGATTTTTGGTGGAATTTCTAGTTGAAGTACTGGACAGTGTAGCCTGTGGCTATAGGCTGCATTATCTGTCTTTAATTCTCTCTTAAGTGTCTGTGCAGTTCTGCATTTTTCGACACCTTAAGAGATTATTTTTGATTGCTCCGGGGTCCACGCACATGGGCGGGACTATTCACCAGATTATGACTATACACAGAGATACCCTACTACAGAACATACCATCCTGTTCATAGACGCTTCTTATATCATAATGCATACACATGCTTTTGCCAACACCAATGACATGTAAAATAAGCGTCTAAAAGAGCATAGAGGAGGAGGGAGAACAGAGGCTCACCTTTTTTAAAAAGATTGCGAAGCACTGCTCGTCCCACTGAAGTATCTGCATCGCTGGCAGCATCTAAGCAGTAGTGCCTGATGAAGGTATGCTTGCTGGACCAGGTTGCTACTTTGCAGATATGATGAAGAGGCACTCCAGCAAAAAGGGCCGCCGAGGAGGAGACCGTTCTCGTAGAATGCGCCCTTGGCAATGATTGCAGTGGCCTTCCTGCTTGCTGATGGCGTAGACGGATAGCTGAGGACACCCAGCGGGCTATAGTCTTTTTAGATACAGCGTATCCTTGACGTATCTTTCCATATGCTACAAATAACTGGTCAGTCTTACGTAATGTAGCAGTTCTTTGTAGATAGAATTTTAGACATCTTCTGATGTCAAGTGAATGCAAGGCTTTCTCCGCTACCGTTTGAGGATTGGGAAGGAATGTCTTCAGAATAACTGGTTCATTAAGATGGAAGTCAGATAGAACTTTAGGCATGTAGCTTGGATTGGTACGAAGCACCACTGAGTTTGAAGTGAATTGCAAAAACTTAATAGTAAATGCTTGAATGTCACTGACTCTCCGTGCCGATGTCAGTGCTAGAAGAAGAGAAAACTTCCAGGTAAGGAATTTGAGATCCACCTTATGAATAGGCTCAAAGGGATGATGGCGCGTGAGCTGAGTGAGTACTACATTCAAAAGCCAGGATGGAGGCGGACGCCGAACAGGTGGAAACATTCGAAAAAGTCCTTTAAAAATTGCTGAATCACTCTAGTTGAGTAGAGAGAATTAGAGCAATCTTGACGGAACCTCGAAATGGCTGTCAAGAATACTTTCAACGTGGAATGTGATAATCCCGATTTAGCCAAATGGAGAAAGAACAGTAAGATCTGTTCTGGCTTGGCCTGAATTGGATGTAAGTTAGCAGAATGACACCAAGCACAAAATCTCTTCCATTTGAGTTTGTATGTCTTAATTGTTGCAGGTGCTCTAGCATTGGCTAAGACTTCTTGGCAATCCGCAGGAATATCCAAGTGTGCAAACTCAAGGTGTTGAGGAGTCAAGCTGCTAATTTCAAGGAGGCTGGGTCCGGGTGGCAAACTTGACCCCCTTGGATGGTTAAAAGGTTCGGTATTGGTGGAAACTTAATGGGTTCGCACTCCGAGAGGAGGAGAAGCTTTGTGAACCAGTATTGGTGAGGCCATCTGGGAGCAATGAGGATGATGAGACACGGTTGTTTCTTCATTTTGTGGATGACCCTGGGAACCAACGGAATCGGAGGAAAGGCGTATGCATATAGTTAAGACCAATTAATCGAAAGTGCATTCCCGCAGGATAGTTAGTGGGGAAGCTTGCAACGTGTGGGCATTTGCGGTTCTGAAAACGTCGCAAACAGGTCCAGATCTGGGTAACCCCACTTCCGAAAGACTCGGTCCAGCGTCGGTTGGTGGATCTCCCATTCGTGATTGGATCTTGTTGCCCTGCTGAGAGAATCTGCTAGTACATTGGAAATCCCGGGAACATGGACCGCTGAAGGAGTGATCCCGTGACCCAGAGCCCAATCCTAAATCTCCTGGGCTTGTTGGGAGAGAAGGGCTGACTTTGTCCCGCCTTGTTTGTTTAATTAACGCATACTTGTTGTATTGTCCGTCCGGATTAGTATTGATGACTCCTGTATGATTGTTTGAAAAGATTTCAAGGCCAAGAATATGGCCCGTAGCTCCAGGAGGTTGATATGCCACTTCCTTTGCTTTACATTCCACTTTCTGTTGACAGTCATCCCCTGAAGGTGTGCTCCCCATCCCTCGAGGTAAGCATCCGTGGTGATGGTAAACCTTGGCACTTCTGCCAGAAATGCGCATCTCTCCTGTAAATTTTTTACCCAAGTCCACCATTGAAAAACCTCCTTCATACGATGGGTTACGTGAATAATGTCGTTGAACGACCCTGAAACCTGCAACCATTGGAGGTTGAGCTCTTCTTGTAGAGGTCTCATTCTGAGACGAAAGTTGGGTATTAGATGGATGCAGGATCCCAGGAAAGATTTGTACTTTCGAATTGAAACAAACTCTTTTTCTTGTAGTTGGCGAGCCATCCTGCAGATCTGTGTTGCCTTTCTCTTGAGACAAAGGCTTGAGCGAGATGGGTATCCAGTGTGGCTCCCAAGAAAGGCTTTAGAGATGGAATGAGATGAGATTTGTCAAAATTGATGGAGAGACCCAGAGATTGGAAAAGAGACAGGCATCTCTGAACATGTGCGCTTGCCATTGCAAAAGAACTGGCCTTGATAAGGCAATCGTCCAGGTAAGGGAAGATTTGAATGCCCTCCAGGCGGAGATGTGCTGCTACCGGAGCTATAATTTTTCTGAAAACACGGGGCGCTGAGCGAAGTCCAAAGGGGAGAACTTTGAACTGAAAATCCCTGCCAGCCACTCTGAATCGTAGAAATTTTCTGTGCTTGGGGAGGATTGGCACATGAAAGTAAGCGTCTTGAAGATCAAGGGTGGCCAAGAGATCCCCATTGAAAGAAGCTGGAGTATTGAAGTGTTAATATTCGGAAGGTCAACTTCTTTAAGTATTTGTTGAGGGCACGTAAGTCGAGGATGGGACGCCATTTCCCCGACTTTTTCCTTATGAGGAAGAATCTGGAGTAAAAACCTGTTCCCTTCTGCAAATGAGGAACTCATTCGATCGCTCCTTTCCGAATCATTGAGCGTATTTGGGTGAACAGCTCCTTGATATGAGCTGGAGGTGGGTCCTTGGGAGGAGAATTTGGGGGGGATTTTCTCAAATTCTAAACTGTGAACCCTGGCCACTATATTCAGGACCCACTTGTCTGTAACAATAGCAGACCAATTTGAGTAGTATTGGGATATTTTTCCTCCAACTCTTGACTGGGGGAAGGGTAGAGATGGTGGCAGGCAGCGTGTCTCACTGTTTTTTATTTGAATCTCTTCCACTGTAGGAGGACTCTCTTATGGACAGCGTGTAAGAGTTACCTCTTTGTCCGTAAGACTGCTGTTTGTAGGGTTGATACCGTTGGTTGGATTTGGAGGTTTAATAAGACCTCTGCTGACTATAGTTTCCTCTGTTTGAAAAAGATCTGTGTCCTTTAGCCCCTCGAATGGACGACTTGCAAAATTGCAGGCTACCCAAAGATCGCGCTGTTTCAGTGTCTTTCTTTATGGCTTGTAGAGCCTCATCAACATGCTGGCCAAAGAGATACTAGCCATCAAAAGGCATGTCAATTATCTTGGTCTGGACCTCTTGACGAAACGATGTGGACTTGAGCCATCCTTGTCTTCTTAACACAGCAGCACCTGCTAGCTGTCTAAAGCCTGTAGACGCCACATCTACTTCTGCATCGATTATTTCTGCTGAAGCAAGCTCGCCCTCTTGTAATACCTGCTTTGCTTCCGTTCTTGCAGGTTCTGGTAACATCTCAACATAGGGGGAGATGTTGGACCGCATCTGCCAGTCGTATCTCCCTAGTATTGCTAGGGAGTTTGCAGCTCTTACAGTGATTGCAGCCATCGTGGAGACCTTCTTTCCGATGGAATACAAGCGCCTGCCATCTCTATCAGGTGGAGCTGAGATAGGTGATGATGGGTTCCTGGCACGTCTTTGAGCCGCTTGAGCGACGACAGAATCAGTCTTAGGTTGTTCTATTAAGCATGCAGGAGATTTGTCCGGTGCCTTGTACTTTTTAGGTCTCGTCCTATTTATCGCGCAAGCAAAAATAGGACGAGAGTATTGAGGGCAAAACAAGCTCTGAAACCACCAGGCGGATTACGTCGAGTGCATGTGCTCGTGGACGCGCTTACCATTTGCTCCCCGAGCCGCCTGCCTCCGAGAGCTTCACTTCAAAAGGATCCGCTCCCCCGCCCCCTGCTTCACACCTTTCACGCCGCCAGGCCGTGTCTCGCATTTCTCCTCCCCCCCCCCTCCCCACACAACGTTGTAAACCAGTTTATTTGCTTTTCCGCCATCTCTTTCAAAACTGTTCACACTTTACAATAAAACTTACAGCTGAAAGTGACATTGATTCTGGGCGACTATCTGTGCCTATCAGCTGTACAGCACATCCCTGCAACATTTTTGTTTCCAACAGCGTGCCACGCAGCGCTTTAACTTTAATAATGCCGCTTTATCTTGAACAACTTTAACTATGACGAGCGTGCGCTTTTCTTTAGTTGTACGCAGATCGCCGTAATGCTTTACTGGTTCCTGCCATCATCTTTCTTCTCCAGCGTCAACGGAGCCAGGTCGGGGATAGAAACATCATTTGCAACAGCAATAGCTTTACCTTTTCCACTGCGACACCTATTGCGTTGCAAATGTTTTTTTTTTCATGGTGTCCACTGGTTTATTTTTCCTGGTATTTAGTACTTGATGCTTTCTTCTTGTCAAGCAAGCCAGGAGAGATACTTGTAGCATGAGCAGTTTAACACGGATGTGGCTGATTTAAACGGCGTACCTCTATCTAACACTTTAAAGTAAAAGTCGGTGCCTGGGGTATATTTTTAAAAGTAAACTGAGGGCTCCTGTCTCTGTGCCAATAGATGAGGACAACAGATTACCAGGTTAATTTAAAACTATAAGCTTTCAGTCTGGCTTTGTTGGAGCCTTGTTCACAGATCTCGCCATTTAATTTCGGGCCGCTGGGGTCTTTATTTAGCTTCACAAACACGGTGGGACCGCTTTGGGCTTAAAACCAATGCGAGAGTCGTCCTGCTAACTGTGTGCACATAAAAGCATACCGGTCCTTGCTTCACTAAACACAGCAATGCGCATGTTTTTGTCTGCTATTTGTCTTTAGAGCTTGAATAGCGACTCCCCTTCCCCAACCGTTCTGAACCAGAGCAAAGGAGAGAGGCGGATTTCACAGGAGGAGAACTGCAGGACTCAATGGGAGAAAGCAGCAAGTCCCAAGATCTTGTTTGTTGTACTAAATGAGATCCGAGGACACCATACCACATGTTGATATAGCGCAAGTAGTTGTTCATGAAGTCTTCTGAAGCATTCCTACACTATTTTAATGAAACAGATCCAATTTCTTCTTTAAAAAAAAAAAGCGAGCAGCTAAATAATATGCCATAAAGCGGAGCACCTCTACAATTACAATTGCTTGGTGCACCAAGGCACACCACCCTATAACACCTAATAAGAAAGCTGTTTATGGGCATTTTAAAGATAACGGCTTGTGAAGAGCAGAGATCTCTGACAACTCCCCTAGCCCACCCACCCACCAGCCTCATCCCTCCCAGAGATCAACTGGCATTTAGGTGTAAATGGGGCTCGCTCAACCCAGGGGTGTAACAGGCCCCTGCTCGTGGCTTAATTTGAGCCGGGGTCTACCAGTGCGCGCATTGGCACTGAGCATTAGAACACTATCAATCACAGACGTGTGATTCTTAACTAAAGTAAAGTAAGAGGCTGCTTGCACCAGTATGAACCAGTTCTGCTTCAACAGCAGCAGTGTAAGGCAGGTTCGAGTCTCTGCGTCAGCTCAACATCCTGTGATTCTGGGAAAATCACTCAATCTCTCCTGTATCTACCAAAAATGAATGTGTCCTTGGGAAATATAACTGGTGCTCATATTAAGCGCTTCAAAACATTCGGGTTGAGGTATCGCGACGTGTTGTCTTCTTCCATTGAAGAAGCTGAGTGTTTTCACCACAGCCCCAAGGCCAGATTAACCAAACCATTAAAAGTGAGGTCATGTGAGTCAGAGGACTTTAAAAAAGAAACAGACTTTCAGTATCTGAAGTTATTAATAATATTAGTAGTGTCTGAAGTGATCGGCCCCGTCTCATGACTATCACTCTTCTCGAGGCACAGTTCTCATTTTGGAACCTGTATACGTGTTTAGGTTGGTAATGTCACTAATAATATTGTTATGTAGCGCTTTGTACCACGTTTCGCCATTTGGTTGCACAGTAAATAACAAACGTTACAATTATCTCAACAAGTTATACTCAAGTTGCCGATCTCAGAAAGATGGACGGCTGGATGACACGATGATTTTCGCCTCCAGATCGATGTCATCAAGCGATCAATCCTCGGGGCTATTATCCCAATAGCAATTTCACGTTTCTCTCATTTCTGTCTCCAGGTGTCCTTGCCCTTGTGCTCTCCCCACAGCCACAAATCCCACCGCTGCCTCTTCCACCTCTCCCCACTGCAGCAGGAGATTGTTTTTGAGCGAGGCGGTGATTCCCTTTATTTTAGAGGTCTCTGGCAAGCCCCACGAGACCGTCGTGCAAACAGTGCCACAGATAATTTCAGCTGAGGTCTACCAGTGCTCACATTGGCACTTAATTATTAGCCCTTGGGCGTGTTGTGATACATATTCTTCAGGAAATATGCTGTTTCTGTTTTTTAACACAGAAAACTGCAAGTTATCTGTGTTATACTTAGTTTTGATGTTATGTGTTTCAGCCAGGATGTTGGGGCCACAGCAACATTTGTGCCCTTGTGCTGCCCAGCCAGGAAGCACACCAGCCCCACCATTGTGACAAGAGACAGACCTAGCACCCCTCCCACACTCCCAACAGACGGCTCTACAGTAAACCGTCTGTGTACTGTTTCTTATCGCTGCAATCTATTTCCCTCCACTGGCTCCTCACCCTCCCCTTACTCTTCCCCTCTCTCCCTCCTACTGTGTCCTCCCCTACATATGGGGTGCAAGAATCTATTTACAAACCTTCTTGCATAAATTACGCCCATGACACAGCCACTTTACCTTCCAAATAACATTGTGTTATTTTTTGCAGGCGCAACCATCAATAAGATACAAATACATTTTTAAACAGCATTATTTTTTAAAAAAAGCTCAATATTTGCGGACCCGTTGCTGCATTCTTAAACATATTAGAAAGGCCAAAATGTTTGTGTAGTACTACAGGCTCTTGGGGCTCGCCTGACCCAGGGGCGTAATGCAGGCCCCTGCTGGGGACTTAATTTGAGCCATGGTCTACTGGTGCGCACATTGGCACGGAGCATTAGAACACTTTTTATCAATCACAGATGTGGGATTCTTAACTTAAGTAAAGTAAGAGGATACTTGCACCAGTATAAGCCAGATACGCGTCAACAGTAGCAGTGTAAGGCCCCCGCTCTGCCCCATCAGACTTCAAAGGAATGCGCTCCTGCCCCGCCCCCGTCACAGCAATGCCGAGAGCTTGTTTTCTAGTGAGATCAGTGAGTAACTCTTATTAAATATATATAGCATTGCACGATTTCTCCTGCTTCGTGCAGCGCAGCGCTGCAGATTTTCATGCAGCACTGCGATGCCAGCGTTAGAAAATCTGATCCTCATTCTCTTTCCACGGGCAGAAACATCATTCTGCCCCTTCCGCCATTCATTCCTTTGCCGAAAATATACTACTTAAGTGGTTTTGTCTTTCCACCGTACTCGAGGTTTCATCCACACAGGCTCTCCTTGCATAAATAATTACCTGATGCTCGCTTTCATCGCTTCACATATGTGTGTAATTACCCCCTACCTCTTCCCAGCTCTTTCTAGCATTTAAGAACTGTGTAAAGTGCTGTTGTAAAGGAATTAATGGAACCCGCGAGTGCCTTGTTCAACAAAAATCATTTCAATGCGCCCCAACACAAGGTTCTTTCTGTAGCCTTCACTGTTGCATATTGTTTCAGTTTCATTCAGTTAAAAAAAAAAAGTACAGATACGCGAAGTCAGGCTTTTTTTTATCATGTACTTTGTAAATGGCCACAAACAAACGTTCAGCAAAAACACGTTAATAATAAAGAAATAAAGCAAACAGATCATAAACGGGCCAACATACTACTCAAAATCACAACAGTCTATTCAAATCTGTGTAATTGATATGTATTTTTCATTTCTACCAGCACGAAAGCTCAGGGGCTAATGCACTTTCTGCAAAACATTGAAGGGCATATGTTTGCACGCAGGAAGGGCTGGACCTGCCTTTCATCTGCCAAAGGCAGATTAACAAGAACAGATGAGTTTGGTAAATAGTTATAGTGATACAAATTCGTAAGTCTGTAGCGGCTAACGATATCTAGCAAATGTATTAAACATATTCGTGCTCCACCTTCCACCCTCCACCCTCCAACTCCACCCTCCAACTCCACATCACTCGGGGACACCACCACGTCACTCGGGGGCACCACCACGTCACTCGGGGGCACCACCACGTCACTCGGTGGCACCACCACGTCACTCGGGGGCACCACCACGTCACTCGGGGGCACCACCACGTCACTCGGGGGCACCACCACATCACTCGGGGCACCACCACATGTCTCGGGGGCACCACCACATGTCTCGGGGGCACCACCACATCACTCGGGGGCACCACCACATCACTCGGGGGCACCACCACATCACTCGGGGACACCACCACATCACTCGGGGACACCACCACATCACTCGGGGACACCATCACATCACTCGGGGACACCACCACATCACTCGGGGACACCATCACATCACTCGGGGACACCATCACATCACTCGGGGACACCATCACATCACTCGGGGACACCACCACATCACTCTAATACACCACCATATCACTCAGCCCAATCACACCATCACTCAGCACCACAATAGCACTGTCCTTGCTTGCTACCAACAAGCATTGCCATAGTCAATAGGACTCGCATTAGGAAAGTGTAAGCTATTGGCTTTGTGAATAACAACGCTATTAATTTATATATTTTCAAAGCCAACACATATTAAAAAATGTGTCATTTACAATACCAATAGCTCACACTTTCCTAATGCGAGACCTATTGCATTGCAAATGCTTGTTATCTAATCTGGGTAGTACAGCTGGAAGAGAATTGGGTGTTGCCATAATTCTTAAACCTTCCTTCCATATGAAGTCAATGATGGGAATCGTTCTGACTTGTCTTCGCGGCTGATCTTTAAAATCATAAAGAAAGCACTTGTCTTTCTTTGTTTCCATTGCGATCGAGAATCTCTTAGTAGCCCTCTCCATCAGTACATGAAATCCCCCAATATCAACTGGAGGTGAATCAGCTGTAGCTGGGGCCAAAGGTGATGGCGTCTGAATCTGATAATCATTCCACTCCGACAGACTAGATTTATCATCCACTTCTCCCTCTTTCCTATCCTCATCAGTGGTGTTTGCTCCTTGAGAATGATGAGAAGGGGCTGGAGATTGTGGTCTTGGAGATCTCAAAGTGGATATAGAGGCCTGAGGCATGGGAGTGATGGAAGGGATGCCGCCCACTCCGAGGGAGGAAAACGACGATAATAATCTTGTAACATATACTATAAATTATTAAGAAGCGCCAGAGCCAACTGTGCTGAGGGCACCGTGGCCGGAACTTGATCTACGGATTCAGAGATTTGTTCGTCGTCTGGATCCTCCTCTTGATATTTTATGAGCAGTTCCGATGGACAACTAGCAGTGTGGAACCGGTCATCAATGTCAGATTTCTCCTCATCTTCATCTGAATCCAGCAATTGGTCAGGCAATTTAAGCGGTGAAAGTGCTTGTAATGAGGAGCCACGTCTCTGAAGCAAAGAAGGTGATTGGTTGGGTAAAGTAGGTCTTAGCTGGTGTAGAAGACCATACTTGTAAGTCAGTACACTTTGATAAAAGTGGTTTCGACTGTTTCTTCGTAGACGGTGCCGTAGTCGACGATGACTGCATCGACAAGACAGTTACTTTAAGCGATGGTGTAATCTTCGTTGACGGTATTTTCGACGAAGAATCTTTCGTCGACAATGGCGTCGTCGACAGGACATTTTTCGGCGACGATGAAGCGGTTGACGGTGAGGCAGCCTCGTCGACGAGGAAGTCTTAGTCGACGGTGGGGTCGTCGTCATCAAGCTGCTTTTCGTCGACGAAGCACTCGTCAGCGGCAGAGCGTCGACGATGGAAGGCATTATCTTAGTCGACGAAATAGGCCTTACCGTGACCGAGACCAGCGTCGACGGTGAAGAGGCCGACGACATAATCATCTTGGGCTTAGGAGACGAGAAGGTTACCATCGACGTTGAGGTTTGTTTTGACTATGGTAATCGACGACGATGGAACCGACGACGACTCAGTCGACGGAGTAGACTGTTTCTTCTGAGGTAACATCTTCTCCAGAAGACTTTTAGAGGTCAAAGACTTTCCAGTCTTTTTAGGGGGCGACACAGATCCAGAAGGTGGAGAAGCCTTTTTTCCTGAAGACAGGCCTGAGCCCTTGGAGGGCTGAACCTTCCTCAACACCTTAGCCCCAGTGGAAGATGAATCTTCCTCAGCCTTCCTCTTCCTAGAAGTTTTAGATGACCTTGAGGCCACACTTCCTACCTCAGAAAGAGCGCTGTCTTGGTCCTTTAACTTCTGTAGCCATAAATGAAGGCGTCCTTCCCTGTCCCTGAGGGTCTTCTGAGGTATGGTCCTGCAGATTTTACAGTCTTTAACCTCATGATCCGGATAAAGGCAATAAAAGCACTTTTTGTGGGGGTCTTCTGTAAAGAGCCGGAGCTTCCCACAAGAATCACAAGGCCTGAAGAGAGATTTCTTAGAAGATGACATCCTGGATGAATACATTCAGTCAGAAAAGTGAAGTACTGAGCAGAGCTCAGGGAGACTCCCTTCACACAACGTGCGGTAGAAAATCTGAGAGCCTGAGCCTCTGAGGAGAACATTCTGGTGGGTGCGGTCGCCTGATTGGCTGTAGTTTGGTCTATACAAAATGACTAGGATAGTCTTGAGTGTGGAAGTTTTTTCACTGTATTTTAGGGCTACTTTACTTTCTGGTTGGTTATTACCAAGAGTTTTGGTTTATTATAGGCAAATTATTGCTTTTTTATGTACCGTGGGACTCCCACTTCGACGATGAGGAATGATTCAGGCATGTGAATCTATGAAAGACACCCCAATACTGGAGAATTTGAACTAACCAAAAGATTAACTTGGCCAGCGATAGATCACACACCCTTATGACTGACTCTGGGTAGGGTCTACAGAAAGGAAAATGCTACTTACCAGTATGCATCTGTTCTTTGCATGTAGGGCTCTGACCTTCATATCTTAGCATAGATCGCCGCCTAGTGTTGGGTCCGGATGATTGCACCATGTTGTCCTGGAAGAGTCTTCGAAGTATCACAAGATAGGTGACTCCTCCCCTGGACTACAGTGCGCATGGGCATCTTCTCCATCCTTAGATTATTTTTCGCCATTGTGGCAAAGATGGAGTATAGTAAAGTAAGATATGGCCATGCAAAAGAGAATCCTGCAGCTGAGACAGGCACCGGGGAGGAGGGTGGGCGATATGAATGTCAGCAGCCCTACATGCCAAGAACAGATGCATACTGGTAAGTAGCATTTTCCGTTCGAGGCATGTGGGCTGCTGAATTCACATCTTAGCATAGACTATATAGCAGTATCTCCTCTAGCGGTGGTAACCTGTACCAGCTGCAGCAGTCTGAAAAAGAGTTTTAAGGACAGCCTGGCCTACAGCAGCTTGCTGCTTTGTTTGCACGTCTACACAATAGTGTTTAGTGAAAATGTGTATGGTAGACCATGTAGCTGCCCTACATATGTCTTCAAGAGACATATTCCCTAGGAAAGCCATGGATGCCCCCATTTTACGTGTAGAATGTGCTTTTGGGGGAACTGTTAGAGAGCGTTTAGCTTTTTGATAGCATATTTGAATTCATTTAACTATCCACCTGGCTATTCCTGATTTTGAGATGGGATTACCTTTATGTTGTGGGGAAAAAGAAACAAACAGTTGCTTTGTTTTCCTAATTGATTTAGTCCTGTCAACATGATATAGCAGAGCTCTCCTTACATCTAGTGTGTGTAGGGCTCTTTCAGCCACTGACTGTGGGTTTTTGAAGAAAACTGGCAATTCCATGGATTGATTGATATGGAAAGTGGATAGGACTTTTGGCATAAACTTAGGGTTAGTCCGAAGTACTACCTTATTTGCATGTATATGCATGAAAGGTTCTTGAATGGTTAGTGCCTGTAGCTCACTCACTCGCCTGAGGGAGGTAATGGCAATCAAAAATGCCACCTTCCATGTCAGAAATTGTAATTCACATGAATGGAGTGGTTCGGAAGGAGATCCCATAAGTCTGGTAAGTACTATATTTAAGTTCCAGACTGGTGAAGGTGGGTGCTATGGAGGGATTTTCCTTTTAAGACCTTCCATAAAAGCTTTGATTGGGGTACTCTAAACAGGGACATGTGTTGTCTGTTCTGTAGATATGCTGCTATAGTAGCAAGATGTAGCCTTATGGAAGAGTATCCTAGATTGCATATTTGAAGATGCAAGAGGTAACAGATAATGTTTTGGATGGAAGCATCTAATGGATTGATTTGGTTATTGTTGCAATAAATTACAAATCTTTTCCATTTAGCTGCATAGCATGCTCTAGTAGTTGGCCGACTTGCCTCCTTGATAATGTTCATGCAATCAGGAGGCAAGTTAAGGTATCCGAACTCTAAGACTTCAGGAGCCAGAACGCTAGGTTCATCTGATTGGGATCTGGGTGCCTAATTTCTCCATGGTTCTGAGTTAAAAGATGGGGCGAGTGGCGCAGCCTTTGGTGGGGAACTACTGAAAGTTCTAGGAACGTTGTGTACCATGGCTGTCTTGCCCATGTGGGAGCAACCAGGATCATTGCGAGTGACTGCTGCCGTAGTTTGAGTGCCACAGGTGGAATCAGTGGGGCTGGTGGAAAAGCGTACGCAAATCTGTCTGACCAGTTCATCCATATCGCATTGCCCTGTGACAACGGATGTGGGAACCTGGCGGCAAAGTACTGGCATTTTGAGTTTTGGTTTGTGGCAAACCGATCTATCTCTGGATGCCCCCATTTTTGGAAGAATGGTTGGAGAACTTGAGGGTGAATCTCCTATTAGTGTAGCTGTTGGCTGTGTCTGCTTAACAGATCTGCTATTTGATTGTCTTTCCCTAGCAGGTGTTCTGCTAGGAGAAAAATGTTTTTGGGAATTGCCCACCTCCATATGCTCTGTGCTAGGTGAGACAACTGTGGAGAGTGTTTCCCTCCTTGTTTCTGGATGTAATACATGGCTGTCATGTTGTCCGTCCGGATCAACACAGCCTTGTTGTACAAGTATTTTTGGAATGCTTTCAGTGCCAGAAATATTGCTAGCAACTCTAAGTGGTTGATATGCTGTGTCTTTTGTTTGATTGTCCAGCGCCCTTGGACTGTGTATTGAAGTAAGTGGGCTCCCCAACCTGTCAGTGATGCGTCCGCTGTTAGTACTACTTGTGGAACCGGCTCTTGGGACAGTCGCCTCTTAGAAAAGTTTTGTGGGTTCCACCACTGCAGAGAGTTGTAAGCGCGACTGTCTACCAACACTAGGTCTTTTAGTTGTCCTTGAGCTTGGTTCCACTGCTGTGCTAGGCATTCTTGCAGTGGACGCATTTGAAGTCGGGAATAAGGGACAATGAATATGCAGGAGGCCATCATGCCTATGAGCTGCATGAACACTCGAGCTGGCAAAGAGTTTTGTGGCTGAAACTTTTGAATGAGAGTCTGCATGTTGGCTATCCTGGCTGGATTTGGATATGCCTTTGCTACTGAGGTATCTATTGTAGCTCC
The DNA here is from genome assembly GCF_964261635.1 of Lissotriton helveticus. NCBI lineage: Eukaryota > Metazoa > Chordata > Amphibia > Caudata > Salamandridae > Lissotriton > Lissotriton helveticus. Next base: position 378,760,239 of record NC_136061.1, on the reverse strand, counting down.
CAGATATTGCTGTATGTGGGAGGGCTGTAGATGTGATTTTGGGTAATTTATGGAAAAAAACAGACTGTGCAGCAGCTGGAGTGTCTGAGACGTATGGCTTGCACACTGCGTGTACGAGTTGGCCTTTATGAGCCAATCGTCGAGGTATGGAAACACGTGGATGTGTTGCCTTCTGAGGTGTGCTGCTACTACCTCTAGACATTTTGTGAAAACTCTTGGGGCTGTAGTCACCTCGAAGGGGAGAACTTTGAATTGATAATTTTGACCTTCTATTGTGAACCGGAGGTATTTCCTGTGAGCTGGATGTATAGGTATGTGAAAATATGCATCTTTGAGGTCTAATGTAGCAAGGAATTCGCCTTGCTGGAGTAACGGGAGTACTTGTTGTAGAGTAATCATATGGAAATGCTCTGAGTGTATGTAGTGATTTAGCGGTCTGAGGTCTAGTATGGGTCTGAGGGATCCATCCTTTTTGGGAATTAGGAAGTACAGAAAGTATACCCCTGTTCCTTGGTGTTGAAAAGGGACTGGTTCTATTGCTCCCTGTTGTAGCATGGACACGACCTCTTGTTGTAACAGTGTAATGTGTTCTTTGGACATAGGACGGTGTTTGGGTGATATGCTGGGAGGAGTAGAAGTGAGTTCATGGCAATAACTATACTGGATAATTTGTCTCACCCACCTGTCTGTGGTAATGGAGTTCCAGACTGGTAGGAATTATTTGATTCTGCCTCTGACTGGTGTTGGATGGTCTGGAGGGAGTGTGATGAAGTCACTGTTTGGCGGCAGTGGAGGCCCTGGTGTTATTGCCGCCACGTCCTCTGCCCTTGTTATTGTTACCCCTATAACCTCCTCTGTTGGAGCCTTTATTAAGGAACTTTGGGTGTTGCTTTTGTATGTAGAGGAAGTTTGTGTAGGAGGAGCGACGAAAGGAACCTCTATGTTGTTGAAACTGAAGTGTGCCCATAGACTTAGCAGTTTCTGTATCTTTTTTCATTTTGTCTAAGATGGTATCTACTGCAGGGCCAAACAGGAAGTCTTGGTTAACTGGTTGGTTGAGGATGGTGGATCACACCTCGCTTTTAAAACCAGAGATGCATAGCCACGAGTGTCTGCGTAGTAATACGCTAGTATTAATGGACCTGGCTGATGTGTTAGCTGCGTCAAGCGCACATTTAATGGAAGTATTAGTTATAAATTTGCGTTCCTGTATGAGGTCATTAGCCTGAGCTTTAAAAGGTTCTGGCAGGTGTTGCAGTAAACCTTCAAGTTGATTGTAATGTGCTCTATCATAGCGTGCTCGTAGAGCTTGTGTGTTCGCACTCCTCAATGAATTAGCAGCCTGTGAGGCTATTCTTTTGCCTGAGGCTTCTAATATCTTAGACTCTTTGTCAGGAGGGGGAGCATCTCCTGTTGTTTGTGAGTTAGCTCTCTTTCGGGCGTTTGCTACTACTAGTGAGTTTAAAGGCAACTGGGATTTAATATAAGTAGAGTCTGTAGGGGCCGCCTTATATTTCTTCTCAATCCTGGGATTGAGTACACGTGCTCTGGCTGCATCTTTGAATATGTCTGGCGCGTGTTTTGGTACCCCTTTTAACATAGAAAGTGTCCTGACATTCTTCTCAGAAGTTGGAAAAGTGCCAAATAGAAAATCTTCTTCTATTAGGTCAGTGTGCATGTCGACATTGTGGTATTTTGCTGCCCTATCCAGCAGTTGGTTAAAAATAATGGTGTCGTCAGTAGGCGAGGGCTTTGTAGGGTATGGGAAGGTGTCTGGGATGGGTTGTGGGTCATATGGATCATTCTGGTCATCCCATGTGTCATCCTGTGCATGAGGATCCTCTGGTTCATTAAAATTATCCTGAGGATCTTCCCCCATGTTATCCCCATCCTTATAATCTGAATGTGTAGGAGAGTAGGGCACAAAAGGCATATTAGGAAAAAAAGGAGGAGTAAAAGGCCTTGAGGGAGATGTCCCAAAGTCTTTTTTCTTTAGAGGAACAGGGGAAGGAGTGTCAGTGTCCAATGGGCTCTTTTTCCGGTGATAAACTGTAACGTGTCCTGTTTCAGGGTCTATATTGTATTTTCTTGTGTCACTAATTTCTCAATCTGTATTTTAAAGCGCACTCACCCGTCTGGCACCTCCGTAGCGGGCCTGAGACACGCCTAAACAGCGACCCCTTCGCTGCACCGAACCAAGCAAAAACAAATATTTTTTGCCGCCATGGACGGCGAGGAATCGAGGCCACGCCTACCTCCAGGCCACGCCCACCCGCCACAGTATAAAACGCTGCTGACAGCGGAAACAAATCAGAAACCAGCAATCTCCTGAGGCGGAAGCCGGAAGACTACCGATTTTTAAAAATTGTATTTTCTTGTGTCACTAATTTCTCAATCTGTATTTTAAAGCGCACTCACCCGTCTGGCACCTCCGTAGCGGGCCTGAGACACGCCTAAACAGCGACCCCTTCGCTGCACCGAACCAAGCAAAAACAAACATTTTTTGCCGCCATTGACGGCGAGGAATCGAGGCCACGCCTACCTCCAGGCCACGCCCTCCCCCCCCCCTTTTTCTACCTATAAGGATGTGCAATTACCGGACGCGCAGCGGACGGGCGCAGCGGGCGCGCCGGCAGCGCGCCAAAGGCGCGCCAAAGGCAAGCCCGTCTGGGCCCGTCCGGGCCCAGCCGGCCTTAGGCCCAGCCACTCTGCCCTTGACAGACTGGACTTACACCCGTGAGGAACTATTAGCCTTAAACATCAAAAAACATCCCTCCTGCACGCACATCTTGAAGGGTGATATGCAATTCTCCGGATGCAACCTCTGCTATCCTGCCTAACAAACCTCGGCACCCAAGGGCTTGCTCCTAGGCCTACTGCAGGTCGCTCGTGAAACACTCGCACGAAGTGAAGCTCTTAATCACTAACTACGCCCTAGACATTCTGTTTCTCACAGAAACGTGGCTCACTTCGAGCAGTGGCCCAGACACCGTCCTAGCACTCCCCCCCCGGGTACTTCATGTGCTCATTGAACAGACCTGAGGGCAGAGGAGGTGGACTAGCCATAATCTTTAAGGACGGCCTTACCTGTAGAACATCTGATGGTAACATCAAGGGATATGAAAGCTGCCACTTCACGATACAAATCTCTCCAGTCACTTCACTGTCAGGAACACTGGTATACCGCCCGCCTGGCAATCTAGCAGATTTTCCAAACAAAATCACGGAGCAGATCTCCATTAAATGTACGTCAACCACCAATTACGTATTATTGGTAGACTTTAATGTACACTTCCTGGACCCGGCTGACAAACAGGCCAGTGAACTACTTCAAGACTTCGCCTCAATGGGCCTTGACCTTAAAAACCCTCAGGCCACTCACGAAAGAGGGCAACTGCTTGATCCCATCCTCTCCAATATCCCCAATCTGAAAATCCTCGATCATATCCCCCTTCCTTGGACAGACCACTTCCTGGTCCCCCTCATATGGGACATTATTATTCCGCCCCCTCAACGCCCCAAAATAAGAACGTACACCAGGCGATGGCAGAAACTGGAACCAGACGAATGGGCAACTAAACTCAGGGAAAATGTCCCTGACCCCTCTCATGACACCGTAGCAGAGGACAAAGAATTTAACACCTGGATCACCCAATCGCTTGATGCCATTCTGCCTAAAACTCACTCTCTGAAACACACCAAGAGAGTGAACCCCTCACCCTGGTACACCCCGGAACTCAACCTCCTGCGCAAAGCTTGTAAAAAGAACGAACGCCTCTGGAGGAAGGAAAAAACAGAAGGGAAAAAAGAAATGTTTCGTACCTCTGTAAAATCCTACAAAAAAGAGCTCCGTAGCACTAAAATCTTCTTTTACGAGAATAGAATTAGAAACGCGGCTTGCTCGGCTCATGAAACCTACTCCGTTCTCAAAGAACTCCTTCACGCCCCCGATCCCCCACTTAAATCTCTCGACCCCAAAGAAGCTGAAGCCAAATGTAACAACTTGGCCACCTTCTTTGACGAGAAGATTCAAAAAATTCTCCTTGCTATTCCCCCCCCCCGAACCGGCTCCCGTGGACCAGGACCTAACCTTCATCACCTCTAATTCACCCTTGCCACCGGCCAGCCTTCAACTCTCCCTGGATGTCTTTGGCCCCGTAACAACGGAAGAGGTAGGGGCAACCTTGGCCTCAATTAAAAGTGGTTCCCCCCTCGACCCTGCACCCCTCCGCTTCCTGAAAAAGGTATCGAGTACAATCATCCCCCCCCTCACGGCCTTAATCAACTCCTCCCTTTCGGAAGGTATAGTTCCCCCTAGCTGGAAAGCGGCAGCAGTTAAAGGCCTTTTAAAAAAAACCCTCCCTAGACTCACAGGACCTCTCCAACTATAGGCCCATTTCCCTTCTTCCAGGAAATAGCAAAGTCGCAGAGAAGTTGGTTAACAAGCAATTGTCATTCTACTTGGAGAGCAATAACCTATTAGGGATCTCCCAGACAGGGTTTCGTCCAGGCCAGGGCACGGACATCGCCCTCCTGGCAGCAGTGGAGAAGGCCAGAAGCATTTTGGATACGGGAGGATCAGTGGCAGTGATCCTCCTGGACCTCAGTGCGGCCTTCGACACTGTAGACCACCTTACCCTAATCCACCGACTGGGAGAAATTGGACTAAAAGGTATGGCTTTGAAGTGGCTAAAATCCTTCTTATCTGGACGTTCCTTTCAGGTACGGGAAAATGACAGCCACTCACCCTTTATCCCGCTCCGATGTGGAGTACCGCAGGGCTCCTCCCTGAGCCTTACGTTATTCAACGTTTACATGGCCCCATTGGAGAAGAGGGTCAGCTCGTTCGGCGTATCAGTTATTAATTACGCCGACGACACTCAGTTGGTCGTAACCCTCTCACACCCCCACCAAACCCCCTCCGACCTTCACAGCTGCCTCTCCGAAGTCTACAGATGGATGAATCTTTCTTCGCTAAAATTAAACGGGTCTAAGACAGAGATACTGCTGATGGGACACAAGGGGCCCTCCCTGCCACCTAACCTTTGGCCCAGCTGCCTAGGTAACCCTCCCGCACCCAAGGAAGAGGTCAAAAGCCTAGGTGTATGGATCGAGAAGGACATGAGCTTTAAAACCCAAGCAAAAAGGACGGCTGGGACATGCTTTGGCTTACTCAGAGCCTGTAGGAAGATCTTCCCCTTGCTCCCCGAAACCGCAAGGAGGCTCCTCATTCAGGGTCTAATTCTGGCAAGATTGGACTACTGTAACGCCATCTACCTGGGAGCTCCCGAAACCACCCTTAACACTCTTCAGAAAGTCCAAAATGCCGCGGCCCGTCTACTTACGGACACACCGGCAAGATCCTTTGCTAGGCCAGCGCTGAAGTCCCTCCACTGGCTCCCAGTCAGAGAAAGGGTGGTCTTCAAGGCCCTCTGTTTGGCCCATAAAACCCTTAACAACAATGGCCCCCCTCTCCTGAAAGAACTTCTAATTCCCTACAAAGCGGAGAGAGATCTCCGTTCTAGTGGAGAAAATCTGATCTCGGTCCCGAGAGTCAAAAAGGCCAGGACCGGTGGCCGTCGTTTTTCGGTCCACACAGCCAAACATTGGAACCAACTACCACGGAGACTAAGGACAGAACTGAACTACCTCCAGTTAAGGAAAACTTTAAAAACTCTTCTTTTTCCGCAAACATAATTCCGTCAGATGGCAGAACCCTTTGGAGAAGCAGGTTTTAGCGCTGGGATGCTCTTTGAGTTACTACGCGCTTTATAAAACCATTAAATAAATAAATAAATAAATATATACAGTTGAGGTTGTTCCTCAGTTACTCGATCAGAATGAAAGAGTTCTTCCTCAACTGTCCGTGGCTTTGGCGCCGATGTGTTTGGCTTAGTGACTTGTTTGTGACTTTTTGGCTCGAGGGCCTTTTGTTGTTGAGCTTTTTTCGGCTCGACTGTTGCTTTAGGGGCGGTAACCTTTTTCGGTTCGACGTCCTTTGTTGGTTTAACAGTCTTTTTTTGGTTCGGCGACCTTGTTTGGGTCGACCGGAGCTTTTGGTTCGATACGTTTTTTATGCCCGATGGCCTTTTTCGGCTCAATGTTTTTGGTCGAGTCAATGGCTTTTTTCGGCTCGACGGCCTTTGTAGTGTGATCCTGTTTTTGTTGATCGACACCCTTTTTAGGATAGACGGCCTTCTTTGGGTCGGGTGTTCTTTTTGGATCGACGACCCGTTTTGGTTCGAGGCTCTTTGGCTCAACAGCTTTCGACTCGATAACCTTATTGGGTAGGACGACCTTCTTTGGTTCGACCACCTTCTTCGGTTCGACGACCTTTGGTTCGACACCTTCTTCGGTTCGACAACCTTTGGTTCGACAACCTTCTTCGGTTCGACGACCTTTGGTTCGACAACCTTCTTCGGTTCGACGACCTTCGGTTCGACAACCCTCTTGGGGTCGACAACCTTCTTGGGGAGAATGGTACTCGGTCCTGGGCTATCAGAAGGCCTGGTTTTGGGCTTCGGAGCGGAGCCGGAAGGTGGGGCTTCTGAAGGAGCTTGTCGATCTCGGCTAAGGCCTTTAGGCGATGCTTCGACCGGAGCCTTATCTTTTGGGATAAGCGGTGTTGGGGGCTGGGTACTCCCTTTTTGCCCCGGCGTGATCTGGTCATTGGAGTCCGACTGGTCCTCAACGGTAACGATTTCTAGATCAGAGTCCGCCGCTTCTGGGAGGTCGTGTTCATCATCGAAGATGTTCTCTGGTTCCGGTGCCGGCCGCTGCATCTCTTGCCTAGAGGCCCGTCGATTCCAGATGGTCTTCTTCGAACGGAATTGGGCACACGCTGGGCAATTTTCTTCGTTGTGCTCCGGTGATAAGCACTTGTTGGATACTGTATGTTTGTCAGTATGCGGGAATTTGGAGTGGCATTGTGGGCACCTTTTGAACGGGCTCCGTTCCATCGACAGCAGGCCCACTTGGCGTCGAAAGGCCCAACGGCCCGCGTCGACGACCGGATCGAGATGGAAAGTTTGGTTGAGTCAAGAAGTACTGAACGAGAACAATACCGTCGAAGTAGAAGGCCTTTGGCCTTAGAAAGTAGTTTAGTTTCGGTTCCGAAGTTGGAGAAGAGGAATAACATCCGAACCCAATGGCGGAAAAAACACAACCTAAGGATGGAGAAGATGCCCATGTGCACTGTAGTCCAGGGGAGGAGTCACTTATCTTGTGATACTTCGAAGACTCTTCCAGGACAACAAGGTGCAATCATCCGGACCCAACACTAGGCGGCGATCTATGCTAAGATATGAATTCAGCAGCCCACATGCCTCGAACATCAACATTACAAGCAGGATAACTCATTGATGCTAGGCTTACAGCTGACTGCCTAACATATGCACAAACTAGTGTGAGACAAATAATCCTATGATAAGATAGCCTCCCCAATTACTGGGACTTTCATCCCTCAGGGTCCTCATCTTTTTGCCTCACTGTCTCATGGCTCGTAATTTTATCCAAGCGGATGGCAGATCCACAATCATCAGTGCCATGTGAGGGTCCATCTCCTTCCTTTCCTCCAAACGGTCTTCCTCCTATAGAGGAAGTTTTAAAAGGGCTGCGGTCTTCATCCAATCTAAATGTAGGTAGCCTTTGCCATCAAATTCTAATTTGATCCTAAAGCGGCATGCCCACCTGTATTTGTTGCTGTCCTTGCACAACACTTCCATGATGGGTTTTAACCCCTTCACTGCGGCGGCTATTCCGCCGCAGTGCTAAGGGGGCTGGGTGGCCGCGCGGCGGGCGCTTGCTGGTGACGGAACCGCTCCGTCACCAGCTGCGGTTGCGCTGTGCTCATGACGGAGCGGTTCCGTCACGGCCCCGCCCGCTCAATGGAACGCTCAGCGCAGGCGCAGAATCAGCGCAGCGCAGGCGTGCCGAGCGGGCCGTGACGGAACCGCTCCGTCATCAGCACAGCTTGACCGCAGCTGATGACGAAGTGGTTCCGTCACCAGCAGGGGAGGGGTTAAAGCCTATCTACACTGCAGAATGGTTGCCAATATGTCCTGAGTGAGGGAGCAGTCGTAACCCTGAAACAAGTCTTCACCCTTGTTTAAAGCTGCTTTCAGGATCTCTCCTTTTTCAGTAAAACAATCTGGTTTTGCCAGGACATCTCAGTATCTGTTGTTGTTGCTGTTTCAGGCCGATTTGGACCCTGTCCAAATGCATTTCTGAATGATCATCTCCTAAGAGAGATGGATAACTGGCTCACCTTGAATGCACCTAGATTAGGGCCCTTAGTCTTCTCAACCAGTCCTCAAATCTGGATAATTTCCCTTTGTGAATAGTTCTCCAGTGTTCTGCACTTTGTCAAAGTAAGGTCTGCTTTCACTCCCACGGCTCTACGACATTGTGTTACATCTGGCAACCTCCAGCTGCTTCAATTTGTTTTGCCAGAAGTCCTTCAGCAGTTTGGTGCCTAGGCCATTTCTCGGGTCCAACAGACCTCTATGCAAGTCCTTTTTGGCTTCCCTGCACCGTTGAAGGAGCGTGGCCCTACTTGAAACTACCTGCAGTGTGATTGGTATTTTTGGATAGCAGGAAGTCTTGCAGTCCTCTCTGACTACACTTTCTTAGTGGCATTTGTTTTGAGCTGTAAGGTTCCTTCTTTTATTCTCATCACACACAAAAGAAGTAAGGACTATAGATTCACAATTTTTAGATAATTTACAAAGTGTAGCAAAGTGCAATGCTTTGTAAAAACTGCCCTCACCCACAACGGTTTATGGCATGCTTCATCACACGGCTGCTGAGACACCTCTGCGCAGACCAACGCTAAAGATGGAGCAATAGGGTGGGGAAGACAATATAGATACAGAGAAAAGGACAAGGATCCAGAAAATAGTAAGTGCAGATATAAAGTCTAACACTTAACTAAGGGATATCCTCATAATTGTATTCCTGGACTCCCCTGTTAGGGTTAAAATGATATCTCCTTACCAAAGAATGGTGGTGAAGTGAGTGTATTTAAGCACCCCTCCGTTCTGCATGAAGGTCAATATGTTTCAGCTGGACTGAGTTTCTCTCTCCCGGTTTTCGTAAGAACTGTCGGATCCCTGTTCTTAATCCCTTTCTATTAATATACAAATTGTGTATCTAATAACTCGACCTGTTAATTTTAAGTACGGTGGGTTCCGTAATCATACTCCTGATAGGACCTGTAAGTGAAGAAAATAAAGATACAAGTGAAGAGAGTTCTTGTATAGGGTCTCAAACGTACGTAAATGTGATAACAAGTGATAAAAATATAATAACTTTATTAGCTATCTTTATCTCATATTACAACCCATTTGGTGCGTAGCGGCTTTCATAACTATTATTTGATCAAGGAAGAGGAAATGCCCCATGTTGCTTGTAAATTTGCAAATGCAAATTATTAAGCACATGTGTGCCTATTTAGAAAAAGTGTGAACCCACCTATCAACATCATGTAAAAAATATATGCTTAAATGATAACATGCAAAGATCCTAGCCTAAAGACGCTCGGGTGCTGATGTATAGACCCTGGGTATATCTTACAAAGTTTCACTTATTGTGCCACCAGAAATGGCATGAGGGAACAGAGCGACCCCCTGTAGTCACACACTAGGTGGGAAAATATGGTTATATGCACTGGATTAGACAAATACATATCGCCCCGATGTACGTCTCCTACACAACCATGTTACACATAATATTTCCTGATATGTTCATTAAAGGAAAAAATTTGTATGAAAAAAAGGGCATGTCGGTATTGATCTGCCTCTGTGTTAGTTATGTCTCGCTGTGAAAGCGCCAGGATACTCTTTTTGAGTCGCTGTGCGCTATACAAATAAAGTGTAACATAACATAACATAACATGATAGATCCTTACCAGGGACAGTGTAAAAACACACGAAGGCTAGTTTCTTGACAATCGCAATGTATTTTTACGTCCGGTAGTGCGTGGCCTATGAAGTCAGTGCTCCAGTAGCTAGAATGCACGTAGACGCCTAGTGGTAATGACGTCATACGTTCCCGTCCCCAGCACAAGTGACGGGAAGGAGAGAGACGAAAGCAGCACACACGTGACGGGAAGCAGAGAGACGAAAACAGCACACACGTGACGGGAAGCAGAGAGACGAAAGCAGTACTTTGAGGGTTGTGTCTCAGTACCTACGCAACACCAGGAGGGATAACTGTGCGGAGGCGCACCACCCTTGAAGTAAGGAAGGGTCTGGGGAAAATTGCGTGCGTGGTCATACTAGGAGCAATTGGAGTGTACATGTTATGCCATTGCTAGTTTTGCATTTGAGACGCAGTGAAACAGTAATTATCACTGACTGGCTGATGCAGGAGAGGGGCAGATCAATACCGACATTCCCTTTTTTCATGGGACTTTTTCCTTTAATGAACATATCAGGAAATATTTTGTGTAACATGCTTGTGCAGGAAACATACAACGGGGCAATATGTCTTTCTAATCCAGTGCATATAGTGATATTCTCCCACCTAGTGTGTGACTACAGGGGGTCGCTCTCTTCCCCCGTGCCATTTCTGGCAGCACACTAAGTGAAACTCAGTAAGATATAACTGGGGTCTTGGCATCAGCACCCAAGCTTCTTTACACGAGGGTCTTTGTATGCGGGAAACATCATTTTCAACGAAGGCTTTTCTACGCGTGACGTTTACTACGAGGCACTTACCTCGCAAACGTCTTTTCCACGCGTATGCCTTCAACGACAGTCTTTACCACGCATATACGTTCTGGCTAGGGGGAGGCGTGGAATTCCTTCCAGTCGTTCAGCGTGGGATTGGGGGGTTGGCGGGGGTCGGCTGGGGGAGGGGCTGGGGGGGCCTGGGGGGGTCTCCCCCCCAAAAATAAACAAAGGAGCGGGTTAATTAAATTTAAAAAAAACGCACTTCAGTACCACCGAGGTAAAAGGAAAGTGCCTCCCCCAAAGACGTGCCGTTACGTCAAAATAGTAGTCCTTTTTTAATTTTGGCAGACGTGTTTTGACGCTTGTTTCGATGGTGGATGGAAGTACGGGCTGCTCGTGAAAGACGGGAAGGTGTCAGGTAAGAAAATATTCTTTATTATTTGTGTTTAAACGAAGGTTAAAATGCGTGGTATAATCCTTCGTTGCAAATTCCAGCGTGGTAAAGCCACTTGCGAACTAAAATTCGCGTGGTATTGCCATGCGTGGAACTTGTATTCGTGGTAACATCATATATTCTTTGTATGCCATCATTTAAGCATGATTTTGTTTTACATACTACTGATAGGTGTATTCACACTTTTTCTAAATAGGCACAAATGTTCTCAATAATTTGCATTCGTGAATTCACAAGCAACATGGGGCAATTCCCCTTCACTAGTGGTGATAAAATAATAGTTATGAAAGCCGCTACGCTCGAATGGGTTATAATATGAGACAAAGGTAGATAATATAGTTAACATTTTTTATCACTTTTTATCACATTTACGTACGTTTGAGACCATATACAAGAACTCTCTTCACTTGTATCAGTTTTCTTCACTTACAGATCCTATCAGGAGTATGATGACGGAACCCACTGTACTTAAAATTAACAGGTGGAGTAATTAGATATACAATTTGTATATTAATAGAAAGGGATTAAGTACAGGGATACGACATTTCTGGCGAAAGCCGGGAGAGAAACGCAATCTGACTGAAACATGTTGACCTTCATGCAGAACGAAGGGTTGATGGGTGCTTAAATACACTCACTTCACCACCATCCTTTTGTAGGGAGATACCATTTTAACCCTAACAGGGGAGTCCAGGAATAAAATTATTATGAGGCTATCCCTTAGTTAGTTTTAGACTTTATATCTGCACTTACTATTCTCTGGATCCTTTTCCTTTTCTCAGTGTCTGTATTGTCTTCCCCACCCTATTGCTCCACCTCTTTGGTCTGCGCAGCGGTGTCGCAGCAGCCCTATGATGAAGCATGCCACAATCCCTTATGGGTGAGGGCAGTTTTTACAAAGCATTGCACTTTGCTACACAAAGCATTGCACTTTGCTACACTTTGTACTTTATTTAAAAATTGAGACTCTACAGTCCTTACTTCTGTATGTGTGATGAGGTTTACCTCGAGGAGGTCGAAGTAGGTCCATATTCTCGGCCCCTTACCTTTTTGTGTTAGGCTCCTTCCTTTATTCTACCAGGCTCAAATTATCAAGGCAATTCAATATCATTACCTAGTAAGGCATTAACCCTCAAGGGACAGCAATCTGTAATTGGAGGAGGCTTCAATGCGTTCAGATGGGATGCAAAATGTTAGCACCCTACTAAGCTCCACACTTTTTCTTTCATACACACGAAGAAAGGTGCGGTCATCTCCAGAATCTGCACATCACCTCAAATATAGCGTCCCATCACAGTATCGAGTTCTCTTCCATGGCCCTGAAGCCATTAAGGACTCAGACCATGTGCATCAACAGTCCTCAATGGGTATATTTGGGCATAGGAAAAACTCCAAGCCAAGTCTAGTCATTCTGGCTGGCCTCTCAAATGTCCCTTCTCAGTAGCCATGACACTGACCCCTCTCAATCAAGGGACCCATTGCTCCAGCTTCCAGGCCACCCTGCTGGCTCAGAGGGGACCTCTCTGCCTCTTCCAGAAGCAACTGTGCCCACCAATCGGAGGCTGAAACCAAGGCCTCTTCAAGGCCACTCTGCATTTGTCACCTCAAGACCCAAAATCCGGTCTTTAGTGGTGAGTTGAGCAAGCTTCACTCAGCATTTTACAGCTATGTTGCTAGCAGATATGTCTCCACAGTGCCTTCTAGGATATAGTCTTTGATGGATGGTCGAAGGCGGATCTCCTACCAGGCTGTTGTGAGCTTCAGAGCAGTAATTTGAGGCCGTACTAACTCAGGCCACCATCTCCACTCATTCCTCCAACATTCCAGAAGTGGATGTGCTCAAATCAGAGCCAGTTGGGAAGGTTAATTGTCAAAATATTTTGGGCCTTTGGCAGAGCTCACAGGGACTACATCCTTTCAGAACAGCACCATGTTCCACCTCCACAACTGTCATTTTAAAAACAAACATGTCACTGTCATGATTACACATAGCCTGTTGTCAGAGGCAAAAATAGACTAACCCAAGGACCACTACGGCTTCATATTGTTTTCATCAGTTCCTTCCGCTGGTTCGAGGCACAGCCATACAAATGCGGTACAGTTTTTAACAGGAAAAGTGTAGGAACAATCGGTGGTAGGAATTTTGTGATACCACAACTTTCCCTCATCGACATGTGAGAACAATTTTAGTCAAAGTTTGAGGTTTGGAGGGCATTCTGGGTAAGAAACCATAGAGGGATCCATGCAGGTCACACCACCCTCGATTCCCAGAGGTGTCTAGTTTTCAGAAATGTCTGGGTTTGGTAGGTTTTTTTCTCTGTGGTGATTGACCCCAGGTCCAAAAACATCAGCTACTTATAAAGCCAGAATGGGCCAATTTTCGTAGTGGAAACGTGATGTTTCCATGTTGTGTTTTGGGGTCTATCTTTTCGCTGACGATATGCCAGTTGCAGAAGTGGGGAACTGCTTTTATTGGGAGGAATGTGGAAACACAGAAATAAATAAATATATATATATATATATATATATATATATATATATATATATATATATATATATATATATATATGTTAATTGCATTTCTCTCTATTCTTGACTTCCAAATGTATTCCAGTGTGCAAATAACACATTCTGCAAAATACACTCTGAATCACATATTAGTATGGGTAACCCCAAATTCCGTTATACAAATAACCAATATTCCTAAACTCAGTATCTAGGGCGTATTTAAAATATTCCTAGATTGCCTTATTGAATTTTTCATTCATTAGATTTTATCTTTTCAATTGATGCATGGTTAGTAAAGAATGAAATAATACTATAAGCTGCAGCTCAGTTATCTCGGATTGCTGCCTGTTTTAAGACTACCAACAACCACTATACATTCCAGCAAGCATTAACGTTTGTAGCTCAGCCAATGAGGCAAACATTCACAGATGAAAACATCACCTATTGCTATTTTTCCTACTTATTTTCATTATGCTTTGATTTCAACTATTAGTTTCTTTAGGAAAACCATGACCAATATGCATAAATTACCCCTTGCTGAATTCAGAATTTTGTTTACTGTGTAGGTATCCGGATTCACCCACAGTTTTTTTTACCTGTTTTCAGCAGAAACTGCAAGTAGGTTGAAAGCACAAAAAGTTGGAAAAATGGACTACTACTTAGAAAAATATGAAAACTGTGGTAGCAAAACGATGCTTGTTCCTGAAAACTGGATAGACAGTGATCCTAGAGAACTAAACATTTTGTTGATGCTATTTTTAGAAAATAAACGCAGGCGTTTTTGCACTTTCTTTCCAGAGAAAACCATTTTCTATCTGCATTTTAGCTATTTTCTCACTTCCTTCTTAGACAGTCCACAAACCCTGGGCACCTTCAAAATCTCCAATAAAGGAGTGCGGGGAATGCAAATTTGGCCTGCATACCTTAGTATTATTATTTTTTATAAAGGCTTTAAAGAGAACTATCCTACAAAGACACACAAAAAAGCGGTCAGCATCAGGTTTTGGGGTGTTTAAAAGCCCGAGCAGCTATGGGTTAATGCCAGACAACTGGTTCTGAGAAATTTCAGTGGGACCCAAGAGCTACAGTCCATTCATATGGTTAAGTGAGGCCAAACACTTATGCATCAACAAATACTTGCACCCGGTTACTATATGTCTTTATAATAGATGCTCCAAGCGGGTGAATGGGTATTAGAAAGGAGGAAAAGCAAGGACTATAGCTATAAGTCACTATCTGGTCTCCTTCTTACCCAACTGGTTTAAATCTGGAGGTTGCTGCCTGAGAAAACGAAAAAAGGAAAACAAGGTAATGTCTAACTAGACTTGAAAAATAGGTGGTCCAGTTCTAAATGTGAATGGGCACATGCAGCTGAGAGGCCTTAATTCTTCCAACTGAGCAAGTACCAGTTGAGCAAGCGTGCGGCCTAGGAATGTAAACAAGGGAGAATTATTTCTTCATTTCAGATTTTTGAGAATGAAAGAAGAAACGGTATGCATTTTTGGTAAACTTTGTATGGCTCCTTCCATGTAAGTTTACTAATGTTCTTTACAAAAGTGGAGTGACTTCCTCAAATAAATGACAGCCTACATAGTGGATATGCCACAAGAGGTTATTGGTTAAAAAAACCTGAGCAGAATATAAGTTAGGAAAGAAAATATTACTTTATGTACTCAAAAATGATGAGCGGTTCCCTAACAAAGGGTGGAAATGTAGTACCAAGCTGCATATATTGAGCAAATAGGAAATTTAAAAACTGCCCATCGCTTAAGTTATTCCAAAGAGGTTTGAGCTTCTGCTTAAAGGGTCAAGAGCTGAATCTTAGCCATGCATTGTTATACTGCCACCCGGTAAAACCTTTCATCGTCGTACACCTGCTGTTACAACGGTCATCAAAAATTCTAAGCTGTGCATAGGCTAATTTTTGTATGAACTAGAGTTTCATTTTCTGAGATGGTATGGAGGTTTGAACAATCAGCCTCCTTTGATGGGCTAGAATCTGAGAAAGAGTTGAGGCTGCTGTCTAAAAGGAGAACTAAAAATCATAA
This sequence comes from Lissotriton helveticus, assembly GCF_964261635.1. Classification (NCBI taxonomy): domain Eukaryota; kingdom Metazoa; phylum Chordata; class Amphibia; order Caudata; family Salamandridae; genus Lissotriton; species Lissotriton helveticus. The sequence goes on along the minus strand of NC_136061.1, from coordinate 378,744,556 downwards.
CTGGGACGTTCAAAGTAGAAGTGTTAGAATCTTTCAAAATTGCTGGTTCTCCAGAACTTCTGAAGATCCGATGGATCAGCACAATTAGAGACCTTCCTACAACTATCCTAGAAGAAAAGCAGCACCAACAGAAATGCCCAAAATCCTAAAACTGGGAGAAAACTTGTTCTCTGTGGCAAAAAAGTACAAGTGGAAAAACCTTGGACTGGAAGACCATCTGAATAATGCCAATGAAAGAGCATGACATAATCTGATTAGAGAATTTGATGTAACTTTTTTCCTAGTCTACATTGAACAGACTGCTGTGCATCAGAGCCAAGTGTCAAAACTACCTGGTCAAGATGTTATTGTGCCTTCTTGGTATATAAAAGAAACTACAGTTGTATAATCGGTAATTCAAGGAGCCGGGAGTGATCCGTCTGCAAAAACAACTGCATAATATATGGCAAAACCCAGACAATTGAAAATCTACAAAGTACAGAAAAAAAAGAGAAAATATTTTGCTCTAGGAGACTCAAAAAAGGAGTAGGTCTTGAATGTACTTCACAAATTCCTTGAAAGTATTTGATGGCAAAGTGGCTTTATTTGAGAGAAGATGAACAGAATAGCAATATACCATTTTTTTAATCCACAGGTCACAAGGGCTGAGTGGGATGAATGCTACATGATGAAACATGGGCGAAACTGCATCACAGGAAGGGTGAAGAGTAGACATTTCAGAGTAATCTTCATAGGCTGAAGTCTTTGTGTTTGAGGGTGTTGCTTTAAAGTGACACGACAGTTATATTTTAAAGTGCATTGTATCCCTCTAGACAACTGTCTGACTGTGAAAGACTTTGAGACTGGGAGGCTGATAAGAAGAAAGCTTTGAGGGGCATAATGGGAAGGCATTTAATGACTTCTGACCGGTCCAAATGGACATTTTTAGGGCTTGCGAAGAGCCCTTTTGAGGGGGGGGGGGGTTTAAAAATGGACCTGCAAATTCCTCTCGCTCGTACGTGTGAGTTTCCATTTGCGGCATGCTATTGGCCTTTCACTGCTTGCTGTTTTGTAAAATAGACACCAATAGGCCAGAGGCGGGCGCATAACACCGTCGATGGCCTATTGGTGTCTATTATGCGCATTTCCTGACATATGCTTTAAATTATCGTGCCCAGACACGGGCCGCGATAATTGGAAGCATATGTGCGTGTGCACACCACTTGTTTGCCTTCGCTCTCTCTCTCACTGCTCTGGGAATGTCTGTGCCGCCTCTCCCTCCCTTCGCTCGCTCTCTCTCTCTGGCTCTCGCTCTCTCTCTCTTCATGCCTTTCACCCAGTCCCTCCCACCACCCTCCAGGAAAATAGAAAAAAACGTGACAGGTAATGTCCCCTCCTGTATTTCATGAGCAGGAGGTGTAAAAACAAAAAGCTCCCCTCTTTTTCTTCTCCAGCAACCGCTTGTTGTTGATTGGGAGGAGGCCCTGATGCATCCTTGGGAGGTGGCCATAAGGGCATGGTTCCGCCTAATCAAGTTAAAGATCCTACAAAGGGTGTATCTAGAACAGGTTAAGTTGCATACCGTGGGACAAATATCCGTGCCTAATGTAGCTGAGGGATTTTTCTATCATACTATCTGGGTGTGTCGGAAGATTCAGGGAACTTGCTGCAGTGATTGGCGAGACAGTAATGCATAGTCCCCATTATGTACTCCTGGGAGTGATAACCTGCCTAGAAAAAAGCTGCCGTTCTGCATGCTGGGGCTGATTGTGGCAAAGAGAGACATCGCACAGGATTCTGGGTCACCTACACTGCCCACAAAAGCCCAGTGGATTGCTGGAATGGGCCGCAGATGAAAATTTGATTGGGGTTTGGTTATCTGGAGGTGTTACCATGGTCTTACATTGCACACCCCTCAGAGCTCTGTTCTGGCGGACTCCACAATGGAGCTTCAGTCGCCTCTAATGACTATCATCTCTGGGGTCTACTGGGAAATTGTGGGTCACGCTTGGTGGGGGGAGGGAGGGTCCCTCTGGGTGTTGCCGGAAAATCCTGGGTGCCTGGGCTGACTCTCTGAGCCCGCTGCATGATGTTTGCTCTTGAGATGTATGGTATCCTGCCAATGTTGTACTCCTGTTTAAGAATCACACTGTTTGTTATATGACTCAAAATGTTAATAAAAACATTAAAAAAAAGAATTTTGAGCTTAGCATTAAATGGAGTATTACCCTAGTATAAACCCTTTGAGATATGTAAAAATTCAAGTCCAATTCGATGTGCACACAAGTGTGTATATAAAGAGTCTGCACTGCTTTTTGAAGAGAGTCCCTTAATTTCCATCACAGAAGTGGTCTATCAACCCCATGCTTCTACTTGCTTTAAAGTTGCAGTTCAGAATCTTTAGCTTCTGAAAGTTGCTACTAACATTTTACAGTCATGTGTCAAGCTTTTCTTTTAAAATGATTGTTCTTTTGCAGATCCACTGGTTCAATTCCACTTCCGAACTATTTTCAATCTCACGAGGTCTAATTTTAAAAGAAAAAATGACATTGTCATTATTGTCTTTCAAAAGAGATGCATGTGTATGTGTGATATATAAAGTAGTTTTTATACAAGATTATCTCTATTGAAAATCACTTTAGAATGATGCATAAGGCGAAATGGTTTAATATTTTGGATGTCAATGAAGACAACATGATGGAGAACTCAAATTATAAGTGCATTCATCAAGCACACTTCCAACATCCACTTCTAAGATTTCAACGAGCAACGCTACCAGATCAAGGGCCTGGACTATTGATCTTTTTGTAGGACTATGATGTGGAGCCACCATAACAATCTTGGTATTGCTGGGAAGATTTAGTTATATTACGAGAATTTTAAGTGTCTTGGATGTTCAGTTTATTTGATAAGCTAGCTCATCAAGAAAAGCATCCAACATCTCACACCGTGGTACTAGATTTGTAGTGTTTCTAGTCATGTCTAGTCTAGTCACTATGGTGAGAAGAGCTGGGGATAGTGTTCTCCTCATCCACTGGCACTGGCGAAGTCCCAACTATTTTGTGAAAGCAAGAAGCAATGTAGGAAGAGGTTTTAGAGCTCCACCAGTGTTGACTGTCCTGGGATAAACACTAAAACCACCAATCTAATGAAACTGACGTTGGTTAAAAGCACAGGAGGTATTTGTGAGGACCCGTAAGAATAAAGGATACAACTGAGGCAGAGAAGAATTATTTTCTCAAACTGGATCACCTTAGAGCATCTCCGAGCAAACTATAAATAACTGAGATGTATTCAAACCCAGATATATTTAAATTCTGATTTTTATCAGCATCTGAAAGGTTAACAGATTCAGACCAAAAGGTACCAAAGATTAGACTCAAAAGTTCAATTAAAATCTGTTTATACCCCCACCCCCCCCCAAAAAAGTTCTATATATAAAGAAAAAACACCGTAAAGGCAAATGGTACATAATTTTCCTGAAGCAACAAATACTCACTAAGATCCTCCGATAGCTGTGGAAACTCATAGATATGCTCACACGTATTTTTACTGCTCGGAATACAGAAGCCAAATTCAAAGTCGAAGCTCTTCAGAAGCTGCTCCCGGAAGTAATGCCGTTCTATCATACGAAAGTTGTCGATTGGTTTGTCCCCTACTGTGAACTCGACTCTGCAGAGAAAGGAGTATAACAAAAAGAAAAAAGGTAAATTCACAGCACTCAATATTGAGCTGTGCCCCTTCCCAAAAGTGCAAGAAAATGTCATACAACTTCTTGGACAAGTGAAGAGCACTCGCTGTACAACTTGCTTTTCCCAGGATGATTGTTACTCTATTTCCAAATAGAAATACTGCGTGGGTATTCCCAATGCCAATCTGGGTACCCATAGCCTACAATACCACTAAAAATATAAATGCTCTAATGTACAATTGTGGCTTGCATTGACTCTAAAACTGAAAAAATATGGATGAGATTATTGGTAATCTCAAAAGGGACCACGATATCTGTTTTTTCATTTATGTATGGGGATGACTACAAGGAAGAAATTCCATCGATCTTTATCCATTAAGAAAATGTTGTTCTTGAGGACTAAAAGGGGGATCCTATATGTCAGACACATTCGATATAAATGTCAGCAGCCCTACATGCCAAGAACAGATGCATACTGGTAAGTAGCATATTCCATTCGAGGCATGTGGGCTGCTGAAATTATATCTATGCATAGAATAAATAGTAGTACCCTCCTTAGCGGCGGTTGCCTGAGCCAGCTGCAGCAGTCTGAAAAAAGAGTTTTTAGAACAGCTTGACCTACAGCAGCTTGCTGTTTTGAGTGTACATCCACACAGTAGTGTTTGGTGAATGTGTGGATGGTGGTCTGCTCTACAAATGTCCTCTAGAGGAATGTTACCCAGGAAAGCCATGGATGCCCCTAACTTGCGTGTGGAATGCGCTCGTGGCGGAACCGTTAATGCGCGTTTAGCCTTTTGATAACAGATCTGTATGCACTTAACAATCCATCTGGCTATACCTGACTTTGAAATTGGGTTGCCCTTGTGCTGTGGAGAGAAGGCAACAAACAGTTGTTTAGTTTTCCTGAAGTCTTTAGTCCTGTCTATGTAATACAGGAGAGCCCTTTTAACATCTAGTGTGTGTAGTGCTCTGTCTGCCACTGAATCAGGATTTGGGAAAAATACTGGTAGTTCAATAGTTTGGTTAATGTGGAACTGTGACACCACCCTGGGCATAAATTTAGGGTTGGTACGCAGCACCACCCTATTAGCATGAATTTGAATGAAAGGCTCTTGAATAGTGAGGGCTTGCAGCTCACTAACCCGTCTGAGCGACGTGATTGCCACCAGAAAAGCCACCTTCCATGTGAGAAATTGTATCTCACAAGAGTGAAGAGGTTCAAATGGTGGACCCATGAGCCTGGTGAGGACTATGTTGAGGTTCCAGACAGGCGAAGGCGGGTGTCTTGGAGGAATGACTCTTTTGAGTCCCTCCATAAAAGCTTTAATGGCCGGTACTCGGAAAAGGGAGAGGTGCTGTCTATTTTGAAGATATGCGGCCATTGCAGCTAAGTGTATCCTGATGGAACTATACGCTAGATTGCATTTGTATAGGTGCAGCAAGTAACATATGATGTTTTGCGTGGAAGAATCCAGTGGATTAATGTTATTACTGGAACAGTAGATGACAAAACGCTTCCATTTTGCCGCATAGCATGCCCTGGTTGTAGGCTGTCTAGCCTCCTTGATGATGTCCGTACAGTCAGGGGACAGGTTTAGATAGCCAAACTCTATGACCTCAGGAGCCAGATTGCAAGGTTCAACTGTTGCGGATCTGGGTGCTGAATGTCTCCATGGCTCTGAGTGAGGAGACTGGGTGTGAGTTTTAGTCGCTGGTGGGGCACCACTGAAAGTTCTAGAAACGTGGTGTACGAGGCTTGCCTCGCCCACGTTGGAGCAACTAGGATGAGTGTCATGGAGTGCTGCCTCAGTTTGCGCGCCACCAGCGGTATGAGCGGTGCTGGAGGAAAAGCGTACGCAAATCTGTTTGACCAGTTCATCCATATCGCATTGCCCTGAGACTGCGGGTGTGGGAACCTGGCGGCGAAGGTTTGGCATTTTGCGTTTGCTTGTGTGGCGAATAGGTCTATCTCTGGATGACCCCACTGCTGGAAATAAGGTTGTAGCACTGAGGGATGTATCTCCCACTCGTGCATCTGATGGCTGTGCCTGCTGAGCAGGTCCGCCATCTGGTTGTCCTTGCCTGGGAGGTGTTCCGCCATGAGGAACATGTTCCTTTGAATGGCCCACTTCCATGCTCTGTGCTAGGTGTGACAATTGCGGAGAGTGTGTCCCTACCTGCTTCTGAATGTAATACATTGTAGTCATGTTGTCTGTTCGTATAAGCACGACTTTGTTGCAGAGATGCAACTTGAATGCTTTCAACGCCATGAAGATTGTCATCAATTCGAGGAGGTTGATGTGCAACCGCTTTTGCTGTGTGGTCCACAGTCCCTGCACAGTATGATGGAGGACATGAGCTCGCCAGCCCTGGAGAGATGCGTCCGCTGTCAGCACCACTTGTGGTACAGGCTGCTGGAATGGTCGTCCCTTGCAGAGGTTTTGTGTGTTCCACCAATGCAGAGAGTTGTATGCACTACCGGTCACCAACACTAGGTCTCTCATTTGTCTCTGAGCCTGGTTCCACTGGCGGGCCAAGAATTCTTGAAGCGGACGCATGTGCAGCCTCGCGTGAGGGACTATAAAGATGCAGGAGGCCATCATGCCTATAAGTTCCATGAACACTTGCGCTGGGAGTGAGTGTTGTGGTCTGAATTTTTGAATCAGCACCTGCATGCTGAGGACTCTCGCTGAGTTTGGTCGCGCAGTGGCAGTGAGAGTGTTTATTTCCGCGCCCAGGTACTGTTGTACAGGGGCGGGTTGAAGATGAGACTTTGGGTAATTTAGGGAAAATCCTAGACTGTGTAGGAGGTGAATTGTGCGGGACATGTGGCTGGCACACTGCTGGGCAGACTTTGCTTGGACAAGCCAGTAGTCTAGATACGGATAGACATGGATGTGCTGTCTCCGAAGATGCGCGGCCACTGTCGCCAAGAATTTTGTAAACACTCTGGGGGCAGTAGTGACCCCGAAAGGCAGGACCTTGAACTGGTAATGCTGGTTGTTGATGGTGAACCTGAGATACTTCCTGTGACTGGGGTGCAAGGGAATGTGGAAGTAGGCATCCTTCAGATCTAGGGTTGCTAGAAAATTTCCCTGACTAGCAGTGGCAGAACTTGCTGTAAAGTGATCATGTGAAAGTGTTCTGACAGGATGTATTGGTTTAAGGGTCTGAGGTCCAGAATGGGCCGCAGAGACCAGTCTTTTTTGGGGATTAGGAAGTACAGTGAATACACCCCTGTACCCTGCTGGTCTAAAGGCATGAGTTCTATGGCCCCTTTTTGCAGCATGGAGATGACTTCTTGCTGCAATAAGTGCATGTGCTCTGCGGACATAGGACGGTGCCTTGGGGGTATGTTGGGTGGAGTGGACGTTGACTCTAGACAATAGCCGTGACGTATAAGTTGTCTCACCCACCTGTCTGTGGTAATGCTTTCCCAGACTGACAGGAACTGCTGAAGTCTCCCCCCAACTGGTGTGGTATGGTCGGGGGGCAGTGACAAGACGTCACTGTTTGTTAGTGGCGGAGGATCTGGTAATATTATTTCCACATCCTCTGCCTTTGGTGCTGTTCCCACGGTATCCACCCCTATTGTTCTTGTTATAGGTGGATTGTGTGCCTCCTTTGGTGTATTGGGCTTGATGCGATGCTTGGCCTCTAGAAGCTCCCCTGTTACCGGAGCGACGAAAGGAACTGACCCATAATTGTTGAGACTGCAGAGCACCCATGGATTTTGCAGTGTCAGTGTCCTTTTTAATCTTTTCTAGAGTGGTGTCTACCTCAGGACCAAACAGGAAGTTAGGGTTAACTGGCTGATTAAGTAGAGTGGTTTGGATTTCCGACTTGAAACCATTCCGACTTGAAACCAGAGATGCGGAGCCAGGCATGCCGTCTAAGCATCACGCTAGTGTTTATGGCCCTAGCTGCAGTATCAGCTGCATCCAACGCACACTTAATGGACGCGTTGGAGATCAACTTCCCTTCTTGTATAAGCATTTCTGCTCCCTCCTTATAAGCATCTGGCAGGTGTTGCAGTAGCTGCTCTAACGTGTCATAATGGGCCCTGTCATATCTTGCTAACAGGGCTTGTGTGTTGAAGATTCTCCAAATATTAGCTGCTTGAGCCGCTACACGTTTCCCAGAAGCTTCAAAGATCTTGGACTCTTTGTCCGGAGGAGGAGCATCACCAGTCGTCTGAGAGTTTGCCCTTTTGCGAGCATTAGCCACCACTAAGGAGTCCAAAGGGAGTTGGCCCTTGATATACGTAGGGTCCACTGGCGCAGGCTGATACTTCCTTTCAATTCTGGGGTTCACCACCCTCGCTTTAGTGGGCCCTTTGAAAATGTCGCCGGCATGTTTGAGCACACCCTTAAGCATAGGCAGAGTTTTTACAGATCTCTCTGACATAGAGAACGTATCAAAAAGGGTCAGCGTGCATGTCGACATCGTGGTTAAGGGCTGCCCTTTCAATGGGTGCGTTAAACGCAGCAGTGTCTTCAGTAGGCAAAGTCTTCACTGCATATGACTGAGTGTCAGGGGTGGTGTGTGGTTCATCAGGGTCAACAGTGTCAGCCCATGGCTGGGACTCATCCTGATGTGTCAATGGGATAGTTAAACTGCTCCTCATTGTCCCCTTCCTTCACATCCTCAGTGACTGGTGTGGGTGAGTAGGTATAGTCTTGCCCATACGGGTGTATGGGTTCAAAAAGGATAGGAGAGGTAGTAGAGTCTCTCTTTTTCTTTAGTGGTATCTTGTAAGGCTCCATAGGTGTTTCAGGCCTGATTTTCCGTTTGTAAACGGTGAGCCTGCCTGATTCGGAGTCGATGTATAATTTCGACTGTTCGTCGTAGGTCGGTGGCTGGAACTGAAAGTCTTCGGTTCGAGGCTGGGCGGGTGCAGCTACTGATTGGGACTTGGATGAGTCTGTAGCTTACGGGAGTTGGACAGCCTTAGGTCTTGCCGTCGGGGGCAGGCCGTATTTGATCGGCGCCGAAAGCATCGGTGACGGACCGACCTGCTTTTAAGACTTCGACTTCGATCCGACCGACTCCGACTGGTCAGTGTGCTTGTGGGTTTTTGTTGACTCGATCCGTTGCTGCACAGCAGGGACGCTTGCGGTCTTCGAGGAGGTTTGTTCCTTTGTTCCGAGGGTGGTTTTCTGCTCGAAGGCCTTGACCAGTTGCGGCTTCTGAATCTTCGGATCGACGGCCTTTTGGGCCTTGAGTCCTTTGGAAGAGTCGCCATCTTTGGAGCTGGGCTTCGACGTCGACGTGAGCGTGACGTGTTTAACAGCAGACACAGGCTTCATCGCTCCGATCTTCGGGTCGACGCCCCCTGTCGACCCCGAGGGGTCGAGCACACGTTTTGACTTGGAAGGCTCTGAAGTCTTCGAGCCGATGGTTGTTGTCAACACTTTCGGTTTCGATTTTGTGTCTTTATGTTTCGGTTTCGATTGCTCCACTGATTGTGGCCGCTCGACCGATGGCTCTTTGGAAATGTTCTTAGTCGGGCCTTGAAGTGGGACTGGAGAACGTGGATGAAGATCTTGGCTAAGGCCTTCCTGCGATGCCTCGACCTGAGCCGTGGAAGAGTCTGTATGGGGCCCCGCTACTGCGGTTGGGCCTAGCTCCTCGCTTGAGTCATCGTCGACGGCTCCGAGAGGTTGTGCGTAGTCTCCTACCTCGACGATGTCATCATCATGGACATAGAGTTCTCCCTCGTCCTCTTCGTAATGTGAGTCTTGCTCCGATGCGGGATCCGAGTGCTGAGCAGAATCCTCTTCTCGTACACCCTCCTCGTCGTCACCCCCGAAGATATTTTCTGGATCGGGTGCCGAGTCCCGCGCCGACTGTCGTGCAGCGCGTCGAAGACGAAGAGTTTTCTTCGATCTGAACTTCGAACAGGCCATGCAGCTGGCCTCGTCGTGGTCTGGTGAGAGACATTTATTGCATACCGGGTGCACATCGATGTGAGGGTATTTCGAGTTGCAAACGGGGCAGCGCTTGAACGGACTTCGTTCCATCGTCGATCGTCGATGGGGCCTCTGTCGTCGAAAGGCAATCGGTCGTCGACGACTTGTGGAAACAAGTGTAAGGCACCGAACGAAAGACAATACCGACGCTCCGAAGGCCTTTTGGCCTTGAGAAAGAGTATTTATATATATTCCTAACTTAAGCTAAGAAAGTACATCCGAACCCGATGGCGGAAAAAAACAATCTGAGCATGGAGGGGATGCCCATGCGCACTGTAGTCCAGGGGAGGAGACACCTATCTCGTGATACTTCAAAGACTCTTCCAGGACAACAATGTGCAATCATCCGGACCCACCACTAGGCGGCGATCTATGCATAGATATAAATTCAGCAGCCCACATGCCTCGAACATATATATATATATACACATATATATATATATATATATATATATATATATTAATATACAACTTTCAACAGACCCAGAATATTACTGCTGTATTAGCCTTTCCAATGTGCATGGAGGTCTACACCCAAAATTGACCACAGAGTCTTTAACAGAGGCGAATCTATTCTGGACTAGTAAGTATCAGATGTCCCTTCAAATATCCCCATATCTGTCGACTCCTGGTAGTTGATTTTCAAATCAGATACTTTTGTTTTTCTAGTTTATCAACAAGAGCTTGTTGATAGTGTTGAGTCTGTCGAAAACATAGAATATTATCATTTTATAAGGAAGTTTTATGATAACCCAAAGGGGTTTGAACTCCCTTGATGACTACATTAGTATTTAATTGTTGTCCAAAGAGCTCCATTTTAAGGATAAATAACAAGGGAGAGACATACATCCCTATCTAGCCCCTCGAATTTCATGACATAGATTAATCAAATTTGCATTTCTGGGCCACACTTGCTTTTTGCAAGGTCTTTAGAATGAATTATATGTAATATGCCTACTATGTATCTAGTGAGTGAAGGATCACTAGAGAACCTTCACAAGGAACTTGTCCAGCTACATAAGGAACAAGACAAATATCACCCGTTTATCCTCCTTTAATAGGGCAGGATTGCTTTGTGTATATCAAAGTCAGTGGGCATTTTCCTAGTGGTCACTGCAAATGGGCAATCGACATTTAACTGAAAACTACCTTCCTTAATGTTTTCTGTAAAATAATGAGCCAGATTATCCTTAACATGAATTCTCAACACCAGGTGCCAAAATGCAGCCTAACTTATTTTCCAAAGTTATTGGGGACGATCTTCCTGCGGAAAGAGACCCGCTCTGCACTGACCATGCAAAATATTGTTAATAATCTATGCAAGTGTGTATCTTATGTTTGCTGGAATAAAAGGTATAACCCCTATAACTGGAATGATAAGCTATCCAAATATCTATCAGGATTATGTCACATAAACCTCATCTAAACCTCTCAGTAAGGATGGAGGACTAGAATGAACTTCAAGATACTGGCCAGCCCCACCGCAGCCCTCCGAGGAACCCTCATCTACCGACCCCCTGGACCCCGCGGACCCTTCGCCAACTCCATCACGGACATTATCTCCCCGCAGGCCATCGCATCCACCAACTACACCCTGCTGGGAGACCTCAACTTCCACCTCGACAATCAACTGGACCCCAACACCACATCCCTCCTGGACAACCTCCACAACATTGGACTCCGCCAGATCGTGACCGAGCCCACGCACTCAGCAGGACACACCCTCGACCCACTCTTCACTACAGGAAACTCCATCACCTTCAGCCACACCACCGAACTCCCATGGACCGACCATCGTTGCGTCCACTTCACCTTCAGAACACCCACCATCCACAGACACCAGCACCTGCTTCCACAAAGAAACTGGACGAAAATCACAGATGACCAGCTCACCTCCTCACTCAACAACTCCACCCCAACCATCACGGAAAACGAAGACCCCAACACCGCAGCCCGAAACCTGCATAGATGGATCTCGGACAGCACCAACACCATAGCCCCCCTCAAGAAAAACAACAATACCCGTGCCAAGAAAGCCAGATGGTTTACCACCGAACTTCGAGAGTCCAGGCGCACATGCCGCCGCCTCGAAAAGACCTGGAGAAACACCAAATCCACAGAAGCCCACAACAACTTCAGAGCCGCCACCAACGCCCACCATCAACTCATCAGAGAAACGAGGAAAAAAGCGATTGAAGACAGAATCTCCACCCACGCACACAACAGCAAGGAACTCTTCAGCATCATCAAGGAGTTCGCCCAACCCACCAGCGAGTCTACCGACATCCCTCCCTCACAAGACCTCTGCGACAAACTCAGCATCTTTTTCCACCACAAAATCAAGAGCATCTACGACAACTTCGACGAAGACAACCAACACACTGAACCCTCACCAACCACCCCCGACACCCGGAAACCAGCGATTGATGACTGGACAGCCCTCACCACCGAAGACACACTGAAGACAATGAAGTCAATCCACTCAGGGGCCCCCACGGACCCCTGCCCTTCCTCTCCAGCAGGACGCAGCGGGTCAGACTCCCCCCTTTCCTCTCGGACCCCACACCTATCACCTGCGGAGTCCCCCAGGGCTCCTCCCTCAGCCCGACGCTCTTCAACGTCTACATGGCTCCACTTGCCCCCATCGTCAGAACCTACGGACTCAACATCGTGTCATATGCAGACGACACCCAGCTCATCCTCTCCCTATCCAACGAGCCCAACACCGCCAGACGCAACTTTCGAGAAGGCATGGAAGCCGTCGCCAAATGGATGAAAAACAGCTGCCTACAACTAAACACCAACAAAACAGAAGTACTCATCATGGGCCCAAACCCTGACGCCTGGAGTGACACCTGGTGGCCCACCGCCCTCGGAAACCCGCCAACCCCCACAGACCACGCACGCAACCTGGGAATCATCCTGGACTCCGAGCTCAAAATGGACCGCCAGATCAACTCTGTCTCATCTTCCTGCTTCCACACCCTCCGCCTCCTTCGTAAGACCTTCAAATGGATCCCCCTCGAACACCGAAAGACAGTCCCTCACGCCCTGGTCACCAGCAGACTCAACTACGGCAACGCACTCTACGCCGGAATAAACAAAAACCTCATCCGCAAGCTACAGAACATCCAGAACGCCGCCGCAAGACTGGTCCTCAACCTGCCAAAACACTGCCACATCTCCCAGCACCTGCGCACACTCCACTGGCTCCCCGTCGAGACGAGAATCACCTTTAAGATGCTCACCCACGCACACAAGGCCCTCCACGGCACCGGACCAGCATACCTGAACAGCCGACTCAAATTCCACGCACCCCAAAGGACCCTACGATCAGCCCAGCTTTCCTACGCTGTGGTCCCCCGCACCAGAAAGACCAGATCGGGAGGCCGCTCCTTCTCCTTCCTCGCGGCCAAAGCATGGAACGCCCTTCCGCTCCACCTCAGACAGACAACATCGCTCCCCATCTTCGCAAGAAACCTCAAAACCTGGCTCTTCGACAGACCCCCTCCTTGATGGAATGGAACCTGCACCCCCCCAACTCTCCCCCCACCCCTAGCGCCTTGAGACCCTTACGGGTGAGTAGTCGCGCTTTAACAAACTCCTGATTGATTGATTGATTGAACCAAATTGAGAAGATGTAAAGTTGCCTCTGGTCTCGTATCTATGACTAAATCACTTATAGCACAGACAACCACAAGTGGGATAAGAGAACTATTGATCTGTTGCCCTTCTTTGTTCAGGCTGTAAATGGAAACCACAGTGACTATTTCATTTCCAGTTATGTAAACACTCTAATGTTATGAATTTCAACAATTACATTTCTTTCCCCCAACACAACCGAAAGTCGACAATTTGATTAACAGTGCACATCATCGTCAGCTTCCCACCATTTATGGGTAGAAGAAAGCTAATACTGTATTGTATTACAAAAAAAATTAGCACAACAAACTTAGGACAAAGAAATGAGTTTTGATCTCAAGGAAAACAGACTTGCCAATCCAGATTTCTTTCAGGAATTATGTAAACCTAGTGACTATCAAATGTAACGCATCAGCTATACTGTTCATTCAATACATTTGCTGCACAAGTAATCCAACTGACAAACAACTGTTTGCATGCAACCTTAACCAGAAACAAAGAGATGCCATTTTCCTAACAGATGGAACATTTTGCTAGTTAGGACGTCCAGTTCAAGTTTCATTGCATGTAGCCGAGAGGTGATCAAAGAGTAATGAAAAACTATCCGTTGACAAATGGATACATTTTCAAAACAATGTCCTACAAAGAAATCAACCCATTAATAAAGATTTATTAAGAGCAAAAAAAGCTATTTTACTAAAGGAGCATTTCACTAATGCAACTTCCTCACATTGTAACCCTACCCCGTAGCCACTGCTTTACTTTCTTGGAGTTAAACAAAGGCCAGTTACTTCATGTGATGTGCGATTCACCAATTATCTTTCATTACAAGCAAACGTGCCAGATCAGCAGCCTCAACTTAAGAATGATGCCCAAGGCTGGGGACCGCGTAACTGCTGTACCTACAAGAGGTCTTGTCAAACCAGCAGAATGATAACCTATAAAGTGTACATCATTTCAGCCATGTAGGACATATCCTTGGGAATAAAAAAGTAATACTCCATGTAACCAGAATGGTCCTCTATAAATACGTCATCCACGGATGCCCTTGCTTGTTCTGAACAAGAGCATGGTGATCCAGATGATCTTGTGCTTAAAATCTGGATTCTATTTTGCAGAGACTGTGAATAGCCCTCCATCACGCTCTTCTTACATTCAGAAATAATACTTCCGTAAACGAGAAAAGGTGTACACTTCCATATTCGGCCAGTTTTTACAGTGGCATTATTTACCTTTGAAAGTACATTTTTTAGCTGCACTGGATTTAGACACTATTCAGAAATTCGAAGGCTGGATTGGCTTCAGGCTCGATTCAGAAACCAATGAAATGGCAGACTTTTGATTAGCAACATTAGCGTCTGAAGTTGGTTCTGGAGCAGATTCTTCTGGGCGTTCATCAAATCTTCCACTAACAAGGACTTTAAGAGTGGCAAGGGGTTCTTCTTAGGCAGAATTTCCTAGCCCAGCACCCCCATCTAGAGTTTCTATTTGGATCTTATGTTTCAGTAGTGTGCCAGACATGGAGGTTTTTGAACTACAGTATGTGATCTTAGGAGGATGGAGAACTGGAGACTTGGAGCTCCTTCTATGCGGTGTTTGGACTGTTCCTCTCGAACCCTTTCTTGTTGACCCGTGCCGACTTTCCTTGGAAGGACATAGACATTTGGACTTTGTTTCTTCTGCAATTGTTCTGATCTATGTTTGCCTTGTTCCTTCACAAAGACATACGGTATATCCATCAGCATCCACCTGGAGCTTTTTACATGCAGTCTGCAGATTCTCCTCTTCCCCATCTTTAGCGTCAGGCTCCATGCTCAACTGTTTAACCACAATACCCAACTGAAAAAGAAATCATGGAGCCGGACAACGTGGCTAAAGGGCTATGAACAGGTCTAGATGAACAGCAGTGGCCCCGTGTTTAAACTCCCACTGTATCAGCCGCTCATTAATAATTTCTAGATTTATCCTGTAAATCAAGCCTACAGCCTCATGATATTGGTTTCCAACCAATAGGGAACCTAGCTTTAGTCAGTATTGCATTGCCTTTTGTTAAAATTCGTTGAGGATATGAGTAGGGTGCCACCTAGATTTCGACTTCACATTTGAGGTGAGTCACCTCTAAAACACCATCATCGACATCCTTGCTGTGCAGTTCGTTCAGCAATGCTTTTCTTTTATTCTTACCTTTTTAAACATTCAATTAGCCAAATTAACAAGAAAATGCATTAAGTGGACAATACCACTGTATTTAAACCCTTTAGTAAAACAAGTATGATAGCGAAAATGCAGCCTCTAATAGGGTATGCACCAGCAGTGCCTAATGACACTGCACTCTTAAGATTTCCTGGAGCCTTCTCATCACGCTCTGTGGGTCAGCGAGGCCGCTCATTTTGAGTAATTACAGTGGATAGACCACTGCTCGTGAATCATTTCTACCCACGCCTTTATAACGGGGGGGAGGGGGAGGGGCACTAGGGATGTTTATGGATTGAGAGATAACACCCACGCACTTATGGCTGAGAACTAGTATTACAGGTATGTAACTCTTAATCCGGTCATTGGATTCTCTTTAACATACATAAATAAAAGAGCTGAGCAAGCTTAACACCTTCGCTGCGGCGGCTATTCCGCCGCAGCGCTAAGGGGGCGGGAGGGCCTCGCGGCGCTCCCATGCTGGTGACGGAACCGCTCCGTCACCAGCCTCGGTTGAGCTGTGCTCATGACGGGGCGGTTCCGTCATGGCCCCGCCCGCTCAATAGAACGCGCCGCGCAGGTGCCAAATAAGCGCCGCGCAGGCGCGCCGGGCGGGCCATGACAGAACCGCTCCGTCATCAGCACAGCACCACCGCGGCTGATGACGGAGCGGTTCCGTCATCAGCATCGAAAAGGTTAATACTCAGCCCTGGAGGAAGAACCCAAGGCAAAGGTGGAAAAAAGATAAAGCCTATCCAAAGAGACTGTAGGCAGGCGTGTGCCACTACGTTTTCGGTTCTGGAATTGATCTAATAGTGCTTAGCAAATGTATGGATCAATCTCCTGGTCGCTGTTGTACAGATTTTCAGGATAGGAACACTACTATTAAAACGGCAGTAGCTGCTTCGACTTAAGTGGAATGAGCTCTGGGTTTTCCAGGCAATAACTGGTTTGCCTTCTAATAACGTGATAATACATGACACCACCAAACCAGCTATGGTTCGCCTCCATGACAATAGATCTTTGCAAACAGTCCCCAAATTAATGGATAGTTGTTTGGCCTGTCCGATCCCTTGGTCACATCTAATTATTACATAAGTGACCCTTTTACATCGAACACAACCTTGGCTTTTCTGCCGTGGAGGAAAAGTCTGGAAAGAAGGTTAGAAGTGAGATGGTTTAAGTATTGTTGAAATCATAAATTACTTTGGGTAGAAAGAAGAAGTTGAAGTTCTTAAAGACGCTTTATTGTGGTGGAAATCCAAGTACAAATCTTCTGTGCAGATTACTTGAAGCTCACCTACCCTTCTGGAAGACATGAAAGTCTACTTTCCATGAAAGATGTTGAAGATCTGCTTTGTGCATGGGTTTGAAACTGAGGTCCTATCAATTTGAAAAGGACAATATTCAGTTCCAGGGAAAAAAGATCTCAAAACTGGGGGAAAATACTTCCTTAAGCCTTCAAAGAAATCCTTAATCACTGGTAGAGCAAATAATGGATGCCTCTGTGAAGTGCTCTTCTTGTAAGCAATGATATCAGCCAAGCGCACTTATGACTAAGTAAGGCTTTGGTTCCTGGCACAGAAATACAGGCTCCTGTTTGGCAGGTTTATATTTCTTGAGGAGATGCAGAGGAACTGATTTTAAAGAGTGGCTGGAGTTAAGAATTCTGCTTCCGCAAGCTCAGTGAAGCGCACAACAGTTATACATTAATCCTATAAAAATTAAAAACAATGAATACCTGCCGACTAAGACATTCTTAAAGATTTGGGGGTTTGGGATTGTCAGAGTTGTAGGAGCGTGATGGCAAGTAGTTGTGCTGGTACTGTTATTGCCAATGTTGGCAGGGGCAACGGGCTGTTTAAGTTGCAATGCCTCCTGAGGAGGGCCCCGGCACTTCTTTTTTTTAAATTAAGCACTGCAGTGCCCCTACTGTGGGTGAAAGAAGGCGGCTTCTAATCCCCATGATCTCTGTGTGGTCTACCTTTGTGCCTCTCTGCTGCTGGCTTCCTTATAGCTACAGTGTATGCTGAATGGAGCTGGTGCACTTTTTACCCGGCAGGCACCTTTTCTTCACTTATCTTACAGTTAGAACAGATTCTTCCAAGTTATTTGACTATACAGCACATTTCTACCGTAAATGCTGCAATGTGGTTGATGTTCCACTCAAAATATTGTAGTGTTTAACAGAAATAAAAAGTTAAAGCTGGCCTGTAAAACACTTAGGAGGTGGCACTAGACTGTTCAATACTTTGATTATATATCCTTGATTAAGGTCAAGCGGGATTAAAGTGTGTTGGGCGTTTGCCTGCCACTCCATTGTATGCAATAAATAAAGATAAAATACTAAAACTGAGAGTGCAACTCATTTTTCGGTTACGTCAAGTAAAAAAGCCGGGAGAGATTGCAGTGGGTGGTCCTGCCGTTTGCGTCTTCCATCACCAAATAAAGAAGAGCGCCGTACCTGCCCGAGACAGTGGGACTAGCTGGAAATCTATATACCGCTGTGTTCAGTGATCTTCTATTTCCGAGGCAGCCACACCAAAATGTCGAACATTTTAGGTAGTTAAAACACTTCAACCAGGCACAGCAGGATGTAGATAGTTGCTTTTACTGTTGAGATACGTGCACCAAACAAAAACAGGACACCAATTTGTTTTGGCTTGCGCCTTCAACTGGGTAACCTATATCCCAACACCATAGTGATTTACAAACAGTCCTATCATTGCACTTCCCCCCCCCCACACCCCACACCCCATCACATGAGCTGGATTGCTTCCTTCAATGCACCATGAACCACACTTAAGCACCATGTTGGAAATGTGGTCATGATCACCAAGCACATACAGGGTACACTTAAAGAATCAGAATTCATCTATTTTTGGACACGGATCGACAGTGTATACACATCATATACTTCATATGGTGGAGCATCAATTTGCTACCCCAACTTTAAGGTAGAACAATCACCAATTACTCGCACAAAAACAAACATTCAAATTTCGCAGTGGGTCATTGATTCATATCGTTATATTGGATAATGCCACCTAGAATAAAGAGGATATCACATTGCCAACAGAGCCCGACGATGGAATGCATAATGCCAATGTTCATCTATTAACTTGATGGCATAAAGATCAAAGTCATATCATGATTAGAAAGTGAAAAATGAAGTTCATTAGCAGTGATAATTATATAAAGTGTTCATATGCAAATCATAAGATGCTCATGTCTGGCATCTATTAACCAATGACACCATTACAGAGTTGGGTATCATGATACCGCATTCACTAATACAGGTCCCTTTTCGTACATTGCATTCAATTCATTTCCATTCTATGGGATGGCGAGATCTTGTCCTTGACCACTTTAGGTAAAGTCAGAGAAATACAGATATATTTAAAATTTCAAAGAGCCAACCTAGACTTCCATTTCTGTGCAAATTGCAAGGACCATCTATTCGTGCATTAATAAAATGGTGTGAAAATATGTCAATAAGCAAATGAATACATTATTATACCCATGCAACAGCCATACCCATAGAAAGCGTCCAAGTGCAAGATCATAAATTGCTGGTGTCAGATTTAGGTCTACAATAGCGCCCCCTCTTTGAACGGGATCCCTATATGTTGATAGTCATTGTACAGGGCGGCCAGGTGTAATAAGTCTGAAATTGTCTAAGGTACCCCACCGGATCTCAAGTAAACAGCAGTATGCTCTGGAAGTTGCAGCAATAGTCAAGTAAAGGAATGGTTGCCTATGAGAGGCAGATTCCCTAGTTTGTTATGGGGCATTAAATATATAAATGCCCATGTGCTTATATCTCTGCATCTACGTTCCATATCAAGTCCCAGCAGAATGATCATTTTAGATTTGCATCACATAGTTCGAGTCCCGCTCTCCCTTGTGCATCGGTGCCTTGGTAGGTTTGATCTCATAGTATCGCAAACAACTGGGATCCCCTCTGTATACCTCTCAGAAACGTTTAGCCATAGGATAGTTTCTGTCCTGATTTTTTATAGCCCTCACATGTTGTAATATGCAAATTTTCACTGTGTTGAATTTGCTCTCCATATATCTCATTTGGCAATTACATTCAAGGACGTCAGGGCTCGAAAAATCATTAAAATGTTACTAGACCTGCAGTAAAAATCTACTCCACCTAACTGTGAAGTACTTGACCCGTGAACTGGTCTCAAATTTTGTGATCCTAGGCAAATATTTTGTATTGTGGAGCAGCCTTTTCCATTATTATCATATAAGAAAGCACCTTCAAATATGCAAGATCACTATTTCTGCTTTACAAAATAGCTTTATTTACTAGACCAAATGTTTGCTCTACATATACCAAAATTCATGCCCATATATAGATTGCACCCGATCCCTGGCTTGCCTCTTGTTTCACAAATAGCATGGTAATCTGGGCAGGAGCAGTAATAATTCCCAGTTCATGTTTAAAAACTCACTTTTCATAAATATATTACTAAAGCATGATGTGGTACTGCACGGTCATTTACAGACGGCATAATATTAATTGAAATGGCCACAAAACTTTCCGACTAACATGTAGTTTTAATGATAATAGCGCATAAACAATGTTTGGAAATTGGGTTTCGGTGATATTTAAAATTTGCACATCACCAAGTAACATGCTTTAATTTGTTTTAATCCTATCAAAATATCCTTTCACCACAGAATTACAAACGTGTCTTCATAACTAGTCAAATATATCTGAAATGTTTGAACAGTTAACTTAGTTGTTTCAGTGTTGTGTTAGAAAAAAGCCTGCCATCCTACAGCCTTTCATTTCACATGGTTTCCACAGTTCAGTTGTCACACAGGTGATGGAGCGCAGATTTCATCTGGAGTCAGGCATAGCTTTATTTTTTTGTGCTTCAGACAGACTGCATTTAAATTAACACACATTTTGGTGCAAGGGAAAACACATTGCACATAAAAATATGAAGTTCGGCCTAGTCAGTCTGAAATATTTGTGCTGAATTAACATGTGTTTTTGCAGTTTAGAGAAAAACTTGCGACTTAAGTGGCCTTTTTAGTTTTGAAGATAATCATAGAATGTGTTCGCTCTTCCCAGCTCATTTTCCTTGCCATCTACATTCACTATTCCGGTCTTAAGAGACTTTGGCTTGGTTGCATATTTAGACAAAAAATGTTCAGTTCATAACACATCTTATAATGTTTATTAATTAACCATGCACCAAACACTACACACGGGGCAAACGCTTTTTGCCTGAAAAGCTATCTAAATCATTAAAGCATGCTGCTATGAGTATGTAATAACTGTGTACACTTTGAAAATTTACACTAGTGCATGTATTATGCTCTGTTGCAAATTGCACATTTTTGCATGTTGTGCACAAATAATATGAAAAGCTGCTTTAAACTAAGTTTTGCTAGGTAATCACTTATACAGGGTATTAGTATGGGGGAGGTAAAACATAATGGGTTTTATTTCGTAATTTAATATTATTTTTGTGTTTGTTTTTGGACCGAAGATAAAATGGCTGCCTGTTAATCCAGCAAGGCTGTGAATTGCATTGAAAAAAGAGAGCATGTGCAGATTATACCAGCTTGCCTCAAGACACGAAGGAGGAGTCGAGGCCACTGTGAACTGTACATTCTTGTGATCGTGCCAATGTACCAGTGTTAGTTAAAGTATCCTTCCTGCGTGCGATGTGACCGAAAGGAGGAAAATAGAATGAAACATTTTTCCTAGGAAATGTTGCTAAAACATATACGTGTATTAATCATTAACGCTTCTCTTGTTAAAACCGGTATGGTTTGGAATTTCCAATGAGAACAGAATGGTGAGACCCTCATGTCACATATGGTAACCAATCACAGTGCGAGTTTTTCTGAATATGGAACATTTTATTGTAGTCTGCCACGAATTAGAGTATACATAATGACCTCTTTGGAGGCGTGGTTGGCTCTTAGGCTTAGGGGGGCGTGTGAGCTCTTGAGAAGGAGCAGATTAGACCACACATCATATGGGTTAGGTACGAGAAACGTCGCGGGAGGAGATTGCTGCACCTTGGAGAAGATTGCGTCCAAGGAGAGGTGGGGGGTTTCTTGCTCATATTGTTTTCAGAGAAGTCCTTGCACGTCATATTTTTGGCAAGGCAGATCACATTCCTCTGTGGACTTGTGAAGCGCGGGCTGTCTTACTCCTAAATCACAGACGAGGGCAGAGAGAGCAACAGATAGAAAGGTTTTTTTAGATTTAGATGCTAAAACTCTAAATTTATGCTTTGACTAATTAACTAGTTTTTGAAAGGATTTGTTTTATACTTTTATTTCTCTTGATGGGAGATTTTGCTAATTATTGATTAGCCTTGCATAATTCACTCTTGAATTATATTTCCTGAGCTCTTTAAAGAACTCTGATTTGATGTCTTATTCCTTTCCGGAATGCTTTGTTTGAAACATATAATATGTTCTGTATTTAATTCTATTTTTCCTGTTTTCAATACTCTGCAACGTGATTGATATTTGACTAATGAATAAAGGGTCAGAGAAATATGTACTTTTGACTAGAAAATAAAAGTCTTTAAAATACTCCACAACTCTCTTTACTGGCTTAAATATTAAATGCATTTTTGATTTTCATGTTTATGTAAAGTCTCCTGAAGGTAATATATGGTGTTAAGGACCCAACACCTTTTCAGCCGTAAAATAGAGGTATATGAGGTTTTGCATTGAGAAATTACCGCTGGATCACAGGTCACTTTATAAAATCCTCTAACTTCAGTCACAGAAAGAAAAATTAATATAGGAAGACAAGCTGACTTTTGACCTCTGTCTCCAAAAGCCTACAAATGTGACCAGATAACAAGATTTAAAGGCATCTTCATTGCTCTTTCACTTTGTGAGCAGTAAAGATGCATTTAAATCTTGTTATCTGGTCACATTTGCTGGCTTTCAGGGACAGAGGTCAAAAGTCAGTTTGTCTTCCTATATTTATTTTTCGTTGTAGTCCCTAAAAATAGCTCCTCCTGCCCTGAACATAAACAACAAAGTCAGTGTTGCACGTTATGTTCAGTTATATGGCGGGTTTGGCCCTCAAATGTCTCAAATGTATTCCTGTTCACGCCATATACACATGCCTTACAGTGATCATATTTCCAGAACCCCAGATGTATCTTAGCTAGCCAATTCAACTTGACATCATTTATAAACATTCTTCTCGTTAAAATGTCACCTAGCAATCTGGATTTTTAAATAGGTTATTTGTGGATGTTGACCTATTTTACTTTTGATGCATTTGTTCTTCGAGTTGGAGGACATGCCAATTCTGTGCGAACAAAGGGATCTTATCAAATGATGCTCATTATTATATTCTAAAAAGAAACAAATCTGGGATTGATCCGGGCCAGTGTCTTTGTGCTTCAGGAGGCCCACTATTGCCATCCAGAATAGAATTGCAAGCGGTATCTTTGCAAGAGATATGCATGTTGTTGACATCATCCTTCACATCCAAAGGCACATCCAGAAATTCAATGCTAGTTTTACTCCATTTAGCAATTAATAGGAGGTTATATTCATTGCAATTGAGTTCCTGGATGAATTCCTGCAGGTGAGTCCTCTCCATCCCATATTAAAAACAGTTCATCAAAGCGCACCCAAAGTAGAAGTTTATTCATGTGGTGGGCAAATGTATCTGACCATGCCACCTCCTTCTCCCACGATCCCATGTATAGATTAGCGTACGTGGGAACAAACGAGGCATCCATGGAAGTGAACCTGTTTCTGTAAATAAACCTGGTTGTCCGTGCTTAATTTGAGCCAGTGCTTTCCGGTGCTTGGCACCAGCACTTTTTTTTACATTGCCATGACAACAGGTTGTTTTCTTCAGTTGGTGGTGGCCCCGAACTGAAAATAAAATAAAAGATGTAACTCGTTGGATGATTCACCTAGTATGTTAAAGCAGTATTTTACTTCCTAAAAGGGACGGGTAGGACTACTTTCTATGATTGCATTAGGCTCATGTCACCCTTACCACACTACTGGAATAATATAGATTGTTTCATCAAAAGTGAGGGATAGCTCGGAGTTAAGGCGTCGCTGCTTAAATTTGTAAGCAGTCTGTAGGTCAAAGGTTCGAATGCTAGCACGTCTGAATCGCGTTTCATTTTTCCAAATACATAAACACTAAAAAGTGTTGCTCCTGGTTATATTATCGTCTGAGGCCACGTACATAATGGATAAATAACTGGTGCACTGCATGTGGACATGGACCAGCCCAGAGAAACAATCCAGGCATTCAGAAGCGGTAGGCTTCTGAAGAAAATGTGAGCCTCGGTACCTATTATTTTACAAATTAAGCACTGCTGCCATCTACTTACGTGGCTCCGACTTGGCGCAGCCGGAGGAATGCTGGGGTAAACTGATAGCGAACAAACCGCCCGGCGTTGGGGTCGACATCCTTCTTATCTCCGTGTTCACGTTCTGAAATGAGACAAGCCAACAAATGACAAAATCCTAACCTCCAGCTCGGCGTAGACTATAACTGTTCAAGTCTAGCTCCAGAAGCAAAGCTTCCTAACAATGTACTTTACGATGGGTATATTTGAAGGATTTCCTACATTCCATCTGCACGTTCATACCGATTGAAGGTCACTATGGCCTATTCCACAGAGTAAGACATGTGGTGTGCGCATAGAAATGCGAGTACATCCCCCAGTGAGGCACTCCGTGAGGGGTCAAACAAATTGATTCCAAAGTTTTTTTTAGAAGGTTAAAGAATTTATTATTCCATGGTAGTAATGTCAAAGTTCTCATAGATATTCACGTCATATCAATAGCGATAATTCAATGCATATATAATCACTGGTGGAAACAAACTCCACAAACTCCAATGCATTTCGGGCGGAACGCCCTTTGTCAAGGAGAGCTGAAAAAGGAAAAAACGAGCCCGTGTTAGGGTGGGGAATCGGGTAGAAACGATACCAAATTAATGTTAAGTGCCGATCAAATAAATGTTGTGAACAAGCCTTCCGTAGATGGATGTGAACAGTGAATCGGGTCGGGATACCGGAGGGTTGAGCAAAGTTAAGGTGACGATGGGTGAAAAGGGGTGGTGGGGGTTTAACACAAGAGTGGGGATAGTGCACAGAAAAACCCTAAGTGACAAGTCGCCCTACGGGTCGACAAAGAACTTACTTCAGAGGAGTAGCGGGAAGACTCGCCGCTCCAATCCGTGGGTCTAAAGATCCCAGTGTGTTTTAACGTTCGTAAGTGTGGGAAGTTAAATGAAACAATGGGGTGTGACGAACATAAAAAGAGGACTAACGTGATCTATACAGAAAGAGAGCGTAGAGAAAAGGACTAGAATGGGGGCCATCTTGGAATAGTGCGGAACTGTGTATGAGTGCTCAAGGTTGAAAAAAGAAAAATGAGGAAGAATGAGGAAAAATAAAAAATAAAAGTAAAAAGGGGAGAATGAAGGGGAGAATAAAGAGCAATGAGACATACAATTGACATATGGTAGTTATAAATGACAACTGTATTCGACACGATCATTGAGCCCATGTGGTTTTAATGTCTGTAGACGATAAATCCATTAGAGTTCTCTTTTCAGTAGTAGCTTACGATTGTCAATGCCTTCTGTGGAAATAATGAGTTCCAGTACGATAAATTGCAGTTGTGCAACAGTATGATGAAACTCATGAAAATGCATAGCAACACTAGATTTCTCCTTTTTTGTACGAATGTTTGATTTGTGCTCATTCATACGTGTTTTAATTTTTCTGGAAAGCTCACCAAACAGGGATCATTGAAGATCGCACTAAAAATTATCTCTTGCAAGAACACCCTAAGAGTCCCACAATCCACATGAGTCCTAAAATACATAAAAACCTTCACAACCCACCTTTCAGGCCTATAGTTTCCACCAAAGGATCAATACACGAACCCACTGGCAAATTTATTGACAAATATCTTCAACCACTGGTCATGAAAACCAAAAGTTACATCAAAGACACCACAGAATTTTTACTCAAACTGGCGGAGATCCAATTCAACAACAGTAACTCGCTGATACTCTGCACCGCAGACGTCAGTTCGTTATACACCTCCATACCCCACCAGGGAGGAATAGAAGCCATTGAACAAGCCCTTCTCAGCAGTGATATTGACATATCCATGCAGTCATTCATCATGGAACTTATGGTGTACACGTTGTACCATAGTTATTTTCAAGTAGATCAGAAATGGTACCTTCAACTATCCGGAATGGCAATGGGAAACTGGGCAGCACCGACATACGCCAATATTTACATGGAAAACTTTGAAAATATGCACATATACGCCAACAACACCTTCCGTGACAAAATCAAAATGTATGTCAGATACATCGATGATTTGTTTCTTATTTGGACTGATACCAAAGAAGCACTCACAAATGCCCTGATGGAATTGAACACCAAAGACGAATGCATCAAACTTACCTGGGTAATAAGTGACAGAGATTTCATTTCTTGATGTTCACATCAAGATCACTGAAAAAGGATTCAGCACTGACTTACATTGGAAAACAACTGACCGGAATAACACACTACACTTCACTAGCTTCCACCAGGGATCACTTAAGAAGCATTTGCCATTCTCCCAAATGCTACGCATCAGACGCATTGTATCAGAAGAACAAACTTTCTATACCAGAATCCAGGAAATGCATAACCGTTTCTTAGACAGAGGGTACCCTGACAAAATCCTCAAGGAAGCTCACAATCGAGTGGCTAGCACCACTAGACAAGAAAGCCTTTCCAAAAAACCCAAACAATCAGAAGAACGTATGGTTTTGGTTAGCACAAAATACAAGAAAATCATCCTTAAATATTGGCCGATGTTACAAATGGAACCTGACTTTCGGGACATTTTCCAAACCCCTCTACTGTTCGCTTACACCCGTAGTAAGAACATAAAGGAAATTCTCACAAAACCATCACCTAACATCAAAATTCATAAAGGTACACAGCCATGCCTAAACTGTAACAATTGCAATTGTGTCATCAAGGGCAATACTATCAGACACCCAATGAAAGGCAATCCCATCAAATTACAAGTGAGTGCACATGTGACTCCAAGAATCTGATCTATGCGCTGAAATGCCCTTGCGGCAAAATGTATGTCGGTAAGACTGAGAGAAAAATTAAAACACGTATGAATGAGCACAAATCAAACATTCGTACAAAACAGGAGAAATCTAGTGTTGCTATGCATTTTCATGAGTTTCATCATACTGTTGCACAACTTCAATTTATCGTACTGGAACTCATTATTTCCACAGAAGGCATTGACAATCGTAAGCTACTACTGAAAAGAGAACTCGAATAGATTCATCGTCTACAGACATTAAAACCACATGGGCTCAATGATCGTGTCGAATACAGTTGTCATTTATAACTACCATATGTCAATTGTATGTCTCATTGCTCTTTATTCTCCCCTTCATTCTCCCCTTTTTACTTTTATTTTTTATTTTTCCTCATTCTTCCTCATTTTTCTTTTTTCAACCTTGAGCACTCATACACAGTTCCGCACTATTCCAAGATGGCCCCCATTCTAGTCCTTTTCTCTACGCTCTCTTTCTGTATAGATCACGTTAGTCCTCTTTCTATGTTCGTCACACCCCATTGTTTCATTTAACTTCCCACACTTACGAACGTTAAAACACACTGGGATCTTTAGACCCACGGATTGGAGCGGTGAGTCTTCCCGCTACTCCTCTGAAGTAAGTTCTTTGTCGACCCGTAGGGCGACTTGTCACTTAGCGTTTTTCTGTGCACTATCCCCACTCTTGTGTTAAACCCCCACCACCCCTTTTCACCCATCGCCACCTTAACTTTGCTCAACCCTCCGGTATCCCGACCCGATTCACTGTTCACATCCATCTACGGAAGACTTGTTCACAACATTTATTTGATCGGCACTTAACATTAATTTGGTATCGTTTCTACCCGATTCCCCACCCTAACACGGGCTCGTTTTTTCCTTTTTCAGCTCTCCTTGACAAAGGGCGTTCCGCCCGAAATGCATTGGAGTTTGTGGAGTTTGTTTCCACCAGTGATTATATATGCATTGAATTATCGCTATTGATATGACGTGAATATCTATGAGAACTTTGACATTACTACCATAGAATAATAAATTCTTTAACCTTCTAAAAAAACTTTGGAATCAATTTGTTTGACCCCTCATGGAGTGCCTCAATGGGGGATGTACTCGCATTTCTATGCGCACACCACATGTCTTATTAACCCCTTCCACGCTCATGACGAGCTGGGCTCGTCATGAGGTAGCCTCCTCGCACGCTCATGACGAGCCCAGCTCGTCACGTAACATGCGATACCGCAAATCTCAGCGTGCGAGCGGAATTCCGCCCGCACGCATGCGGTTAAGTTAGGCGTTTGACGGTAACGCCACCCTGGAGTGCACCCACACTTCCTACCATCATTTAAAACGTTTAAACCGAGCAGTGCATCACCGACATTTTTCTGATTGTCTATTCCACAGAGTAACCAGAAGGGGAAGCCATTCCTACAAACTTATAGAGCAACAAAGCACTTCGTTGGGTTAACTATTAATACAAAATAAAAGAAGTAGAAACGCCCTTAGGGAAACCATACAGTGGTCAATCCATGACTCATGTAAATAAAAACTGCAGCCCAAACGGTGTGACTAATAAAAGTAGTGAAAGAGGTGGTATGCACACCATGTTTTGCAAATTATAATCCATTTTTCACTAAACTTTACAAATTGCTTGCAGAACTCTGTGTATTTGGATCGTATTTCCTGAAGAAGTCCGGATGGGCGCTTGTTAATATGTGAAGTTTCTAAAATACAATACATTTTATATGTGGATTGGACAAATGAGTTGAACTAATTTTGGAAAAGCATTGTGAACATTATTGAATGAACTTTGAGCGAGGTCAAATGGACTAATATAGGTTGAATCTGGGATCCATTAAATGCAGTGCATCTGGGAGTGGAGCGTGTACTACACGCTCCCCACATATTTGCATTCATTAAAGTGCATCTAGGATTAAGCACAGCCCAGTTCTGCATGCAATTTGTAAAGTTTGGTGAAAAATTGAGTTTTAAAAAATGGATTATAATTTGCAAAACACGGTGTGCATACCACCTCTTTCACGGTTTCCACACATTTGCCCAATGTTGGTGCGGCACCCGGCATACAGTTAAACTCAAATGAAAACTATCACATGGAAAATTCCACATATGGTTCATCAATGAGTTCTGAGCAACAACTGAAGATGGTGGTAATGAGAGAACAAATGTACAGATTGACCTTTAATTTGGCAATAAGTCATGATATGCAACATTTTGCGCACATGTACTGAGTTTTGTGCCGAGTTCTGCGACAGTACGGATTACCTTAATGCACATTTCAGTGAACTATGGGTAATGTAGTTTACATGGGAGTCTGTAAGGGCTCATGTGATGTATTCCTTGATGGGAAGGTGGGAGGAGTATGGTTGATTCAAAATTGATGGTCCGGTACACGGGGAACAAACAACTGCCTGGGGTGCATGCAGCGTGGAAAATAGTTACGATAAAGTGAGCAGGTATGTCCGGATGGTGAAGGAGTTTAAGGGATGTACGTCACATCAAGGCTGGGGATTGTATGAAGGCAAAAGTATACGTGTGTGCCCGTCGAAAAAATATATATGCAAGTGTTAGTAGCGGGAGTAAAGTTAGTGCTAGTAAGGACATGTAAATTGAGGAAAGTCAGATTAGTTTTATGGAGAAGGGAAAGAGTTTGTGATTTAGCAGACGGGTGCAAGTTAATGCAAAGGAATTGATGGGCTGCCCCGGGACACCAAAGGTGGCCACCTACGAGGGCGGCCACCCTTAGTGCCATAGGATGGCACAGACCCCGAGCGGTCTAGTGGTTGGGGGGGGATCAGTGGTCCCCCCTGATGTCACTTCCTGTCTCTTGGGGGGAGGGGTGACTATATAGCCCAGGGGGCGAAGGCCAAGCGCCCTCTTTGTTCGTGGGCCACTGCTGCTCGCACTGACCCTCGCCCCCCGGCCTGGACCATGAGCGGGTGACTGCCCGTTGCCTTTTAAGGTGAGGAGGGACGTTGTGGGTTTGGTGCAGGGTTAAGGGTTGTTTTTCATAGGGGAGTGCGGGGGAGAGGGTCCGTTCTGCGGGGCCGCATTGCTTCCCCTGCTGCGGGGTGGAGGACGACAGTATCGAGAGAGACGGCCGGGTCAGTTGCTCTGATGTTGTTTGTGTGGGGAGAAGGGGCCGGGGTCTCCGGGTAACCTTGAGCGTCAGGCGAGCGGGCGGGAGGTCGTCCCCCCCTCTCCCACACCCAGATTTTCCCATAACGTTTATCTACATGTATCTATCTGTTACGGACAACGCCCTGATTACATACTGACCCAGTGAATAATTCATGTTTACCTCTGGTCCTCCCACACGGCAGCCAGGTATCCTCGCGCCATGTGACACGCTCGCGCAGCCATTCCTGGTTTTCGCCAGAAACGCTGTGCTTTCTGGGTCTTGTAGTTTTGTTTCACATGTGGCGTTAGGGGCAGATAATTACATTGATGCAGAGGGCATATTGGTATACTAAGCCCCAGGACTGACTGGGCATCGGGCCCCTGTTCCCTCCCTCGGACCCGGGTGGGAGGGAGCGGCGTCTGCAGGCGGTGCCCCGGGAGGTTTCTCCGTCGTGCCGTATCTTACTTGTTGCTCGGGCACCTGTGGCCTCGCGGGCCCTTTGTCCTCGTGGTTGGGGCCCACGCTGGACTTTCTGGGGGTTATAATGGACGGAGGGTAGTCTCGCCTTCGTGCTAGTCTCGCGCGCCCTACCCCCCCCCTCCCCCCCCTCCCCCCTCCCCCCCCTCCTCCCCCCCCTCCTCCTCCTCCCCCTCCCCCCCCTCCTCCTCCTCCTCCTCCTCTCCTCCTCCTCCTCCCCTCCCCCCCCCCCCCCCCCCTCGCAGCACCTCATCAGCAGCGCTGAGGGTCTGGGATAGCTTGCCCTGGCGCGACCCTGGCGCGATGTTCACACACAGGAGTCGGTGCGTTGCTATGGACATTATCGGTCACTTTAGGACATCTTGTCACGTTACTGTCCTGGATGCATGAGTTATGTGTCATGTGTATTATTAACGGATCGGCGACTGCTTATTTATTTAATTATTTGTGCGTTGTTACATAGCGCGGACGTTACCCGATGGTGTCTTAGCGCTGCTTATAGGAACACAGCTGATGTATGCGTGCATTGCAAGTGGACATAATACTTAGGCGAACGTTACATTAAATGAAGCAATAATGACAGTCGTGAGATGTTGGACTTTATATTCACCCGTGCACTGGGGATGCGGGGGGGGGGGGGCTTAATTGACGCTTTTTATTGTGTCTTACTGCAGGACAGCTGGAAGAGAAGGTCGGCACACGCCAGGTAGCGTGATTGTGGAGTAGTGTGGCTCACTGGTTAGAGGCGGCAGGCCCGAGAGCAGAAGTCAGCCTGGGACCAGGGTTCAATTCCCGACGCGGCAGGGTCGTGGACCTTGGTCAGCGGACTCGATAATTCTCGCTTCGGTGCTTACTCTAATCAGGGGTTCCACTCGGCAACTCTGGGCATTAGCTTGCCTAATCTCCACAACGGCCCCACCAATTCCGGGGATGCCTGGCTCCACCTTGGGGACTCCCAGCAAGGGACCATCCCACAGGGAAAGCCAGGACGGGTTCCCCAGAGTTATACAGCGCCGGGACGCCCCGTTGCTGGGGCAGCTGTGCGCTTTACAAGTATACTACATTTACATTTATCACCCGCTGGCATTCTGGGGTCGCGCATGGCCGCTGGTCAGATGGCGCGCTTGCGTGTGACGAGCGTGCTCTCCTGCCCCTCCCTCCTCCTCACGGGCGACTTTGTTCTTGGCGGGGGGAAGCGGGTTTGGGGAATTTTATGTGTTGTTTTGTCTTTCAGCAGCAGAGCGGCAAAGGGAAGATCAACAAACATGGAGGGAACGGGGCAGTGGGGGGTGGTAGGGGGCGGGTATGAGGTATCGATTCCTTTCAATTTCTATTACTGCAGGACTCATCAAGATGGGTTGTAGGATCAGACATCACGACGGGAGGCGCATGGTAATTGGGTTTGTCCCGCTGTGGTCAGTGGGCCGGCTTTAATGGATCCAGTGCTGCAGGATTGCTCGCCAGGATGTTCTTTGTCATTAAATGTTGTCATATTTATTCTTACTTTGGCTTGTACAGTCTGTACTTGCTGCGCTTGAGATTGTGTGCCTTCTAACTTGTTGCTTCTACTCTATGGCCTGCTAATTTTGCTTGTGCTTTTCGGTAACATTTAACTCAGGTAACGTATCTGGTTCTATAGTGCAGTGCCCTGACTCTTGGGGGTATATTCGTGATCGACGGAAGTACGCTAAATATCAATTTACAATGCTAATTTTGTGTGTTTATTCCTGTAACAGTTCTCTCATAAACATAACTGTTATATGGTTCAGTGCCGTGACACTTTTGGGTCTAGTCATAATGATGAAAGTACTCTTAACATTAAGCAACATATAAGTTAAATATTAGCAATAGTATTGATACAATTGTACGTAGTAGGCATATTTAAGGGCAATGTTATGGACAGCTATTGTGCTACTACCACTGTATATATGGGTCAGGGAGCTTAGGTGCGTTAACCAGGGATGTGTTCGTTGATGGGTGAGTTCAACATAAATTGAGGTGGCGTAAACATATATGCTCCTGTGGAGGGGATACTATACATCCCATATTCACGCATCCAGGCGATTTCTACAGTGAATCTCCCTTTGCTTCCCCAGTCTTTCGTTGTGTTTTCACCCAAACCAAGGTCAACACATACCCAAGGAGCTCCGACCCTAGCTGCTGGTAGGTGAGCAGTTATTAACCAAATTGAGCAGGTTGACATGGGACCTCCCCCACCTCATCCGCATCTAATTTATCCGCATTAGATATATGGCAGTACGATACATAGAGAATACACTTAGGGGACTGACAATGTACATTTTTGAAAGTTTTCTTTATTGGTGACATGAGAGGGCTATAGTACTCTTTTCTACATGCGTCTGCCACTACACCTGTAAGACAGCGGGAGCTTCTAATTGTAGTGTTATTTCATTACATAGCGTTCATTGCTACTAGGGAGAGCTCCTTACACTGGGCAACACATTGCTGCTGCACCCAATGTTAATATTATTCCAGTGGTCATTATGCTCATTGGGATTAGTATTGCTGTCAAGGAGAACATGGAATGCTTCACCGTGTCTTAGTTGGTGTTATTAAATGAACAGGCATTAGGCATGCCTTAAGATTGGGGAAGTGTCGTGTCAATTATACGATTACATGCCGAAGGTAACTCAACACCATGGGGAAAATCGAGCACGGTCAGCGGCCTTGGTTGTCTTTTGTCATCTTGTGGCAGCCATCTAAGCGACCTGTGTTGTAGTTTGGCACGTGTACAAAGTAGTAAATTGATGGTGGGGCATGTCTTGTTGCAATTTACTTAACGTCATTGTCCTCCACTAACTCTGCTAGGTGGGGTGTATATAGCATAGCCGATGAATTACTTCGTTAATATCTGATGTCTATTATCATCATTGATCATTATGAGCGTATTCCGGGTGTTTCTGAGATAGTGTCTTCATCCATCATTCCGGGCATGATATGCTGGTGCGAGGGTAACAATGATAGCTATGAATTAAAGTTTAACAAGAACTTTGCGGGCCTACCAGGAGGAACTGGGCGTTGCATGAGGATAGTAGGCATGAAATCTTAACACCTTGGAGCCGAACCCTTGGGGAGCGAGAATATAGTTAATCACTCAGTTAAATGTGGAATGACTGACCTTAGCTTCAAGCTAGAGGCCCGCTACAGAGTAGAAGGGGTAGTTTTCGAGGTGAAAGGAACCTTGTTGCAGGTCTCTGCAGTTCTATGCGCCTGGCGTGGGAGCACGGATTTTGCCCGATGGGGGTCGGAACGCGTCTCAAGGGGGACAGAACCGATACTCCCATAGGTGTTCTCAGTACATAGCTACGCTAAGTTATAAGAAGCAGTTTCAACAAGAGCTGACAGTAGAAGACGTCTGTACTTGGCATTACAAGAGGAGTATGGATCTTGGGTGCCAATTACATTAGCGTATATAATACAAGTGAGGTACATTCAAGGCGGTCAGTCTAACGTAATATTCAAACGTTATTTAAGCATTGGGGCAACTCGTGCAAACCTCGGATCAAAACAGACTGTTAGAGGTAGCAAGCTGTGTGTTACCAGAAGTTGGTGACGGGCACATGCGACAACAGAGGATCCACTCAGTTAGAGGGATAATACTGCAGGCATGGGCAGACTCTCTTGGCATCAGAACGCTTGGATAGACACCTGCAGAGCCAAGGAGAGGAGTGTTTCGTTTTGAATGGACTTTCTTCAAGTATTAAGAGAGGACAACTTTATTGTGGAAGGGTGCAGATAATGCTGACTAATTAGTGCTCGTAACCACAACTGGCCTGGGTAGCGTGTGGGGCATGAAGGGCCATGTCTCATTGCAGAGAATGCAAAGCGTGGATTGAGGGGGGGGGGGCATTTTAATCAATGTTTTCTGTCTCTAATGCAGGAACTGCGCACAAGAGCCGCCCCACCCACATGGGGGCCACCTGAATCATCAACAGGTATAAGGGTCATAGCACACTGGGGGCAGTGTGTTAGGGTCTGGGATTCCCATGCCCTCCCCAGTTGTCATTACTATACGGGGTGTGGGTCGCGTGCTGGTTTCACCCATGGAAGTAATACATGGATAGTAACTGGGAGCAGGGACTTATTAGGCAGCCCTGTGCAGAATTGGATGTTCTCTCTTGAGTCTGGGCAATGTGTTTTACGGTACAATAATTGGGGTGTTCGCATGCATTTAATGCGAAAGCAAATGGGAAATGTATTTTCAGCTCAACAACGGGTTGATTTGGGCATATAATGCATCTCATGTGCATTAATGGGTGTTGTACCGTTTGTTTTCTAATAATTTATTAGTAGTTTGAACATCTGAGGCCCCATCCAATGAGGGACGGGAGGGGGCTCTGATACCTGTAGCACATCGATAAACACCTGTTGGGACTACTCCCTTGGCACAGGCTGATCAGTTCAGGATGGTGGAATTTTGTTTTCTTCCCCAATACCCACAGTTATTGTTCAACAACATTAGGTAATGACTGTCGGGCCCAGCTCCTAGGTGAATGGACAAGTAACCTCATGGTTAGAATGGTAGACGACTGGGCTGGTCCGCATTGTGGGTACATGGAGGACTTCTCTTAAAATCTCCGGTTTCACGGGGCCAGGCAGTGCTGACTGACTGTAATTTTGTGATACTCTGTTCCATTTGAGCTACGCAGTCTCATTCAAGACCAGGCACGTTTACGCCCAAGGTTTCGTGCATAGGTTACTGCCTCACACATGCACACTCCAAGCTATGGTATGGGCGCAATTCTGACATTGGGTCTCCCTCATCTTCAATGATGGGTACTAGCAAGAAAGTTTTTCTTAGTCCTTCAATGTCACTCAACGTGCACTGTAATATGAAATGTCACACATAGCAGTTTTACAAGTGTAGCTCTGAAGGGGGTGGCTAGTTCGTGGTTGGCTATGCAAGAAAGCTTTAAACTGTGGCTTCTCATCTTGGGCAACTAAGCAATTCGACTGTGGTAGTGAAGTGCTCCTGTTGTAATTTACAGGGAGGCAATTGGCATAGCGGCTATATACCAGGCAATATTCAACACTTTACCTGAGCAAGCTGGATAGCCTTGCAGATCAGCGGGCCGGCATAAGCCTCACATTAACTGCTGCATCCTGGCCCACGCTGAGACAATCACTAGTTGTACCACAGCATTGCCAGTTTCCTTTACTCTGGCCCTTTGGCACTATGGGGATGCATTATCAAGTTGCACAAAATTTTGGGCCTGCATTAGCCACTCACATACCTCCTCCAGTCTGATCCCACTAAGACCTCTCAGCTCGGCTACCACTTTGGATCGGGCTGATACAGTATGCCTCTAACTTGTAATTCATGGGTCACATGTTGGCACTTAGTTGGCCATGTAAGAGTTTGGTTTGGCTGGTTTTACGTGAAGGGTCGTTAGGGGCCAGTCAATTTAAACAGCAAAAAATCAACAACAGGTGTTGTCACGCAGTGGAGGGCCCGTGGCTAGGTGTTAGGGTAAGCTTTCACCTGGATAGTATCTACTTAGTTGTTTTCAGGTACTGAAGTAAGGATTCCTTTAGCAGTGCGCACATGCCAGGAAGTGAGAGCGAGGAAGGAGTAATCCTCTTAGTTGCACAACTTGGATATACAGTTGTATAGTCGGCTTGTTACAAGCTTCATTGGGTCCATTGAAGGCCAGGCACAGGGGGACGTCTTGTTCAAGTGTCAAACATGAGGAGATCTTCTACACAGTGTTTAAGCCGACACCAGAACGAAGTTGGCAGGCATAGTTGAGAGGTGAGGGTCCTACAATTAGGTTCCCATGGGTTTGGAAGTTAAGTGTCTTTCCAGTGAGGCTAAACATGCGAGGAGTTGGTTAGCCTACAGTAGGGTCGGCGTCAGCGGAGTGTGCCGCCTGGCGTGACCTTGATGGTGAATATGTCCCCAGTAGGTATAAGTAAGGGTGGAAGGCCACTTGCTAGACAGGGGACACCATGCCAGCGCCAGTGGTGTGGTTACCTGATAGGGGCTTGTTGGTTGCTGGTCAGCCAGCGGTACAGAATAGGAACGGTCTGGGGGATGGCACACTTGACGGACACCTGTAAGCACAGTTGGCAGTTAGTTGTGAAGTTCTTGGACATCACTGTCACAGTTCCCGGTCCGGAGGGCGACAGAAGTGAGAAGGAAGTTTGGTTGCGTGCCAGCTTGGCGGTGCTGAGGAAGAGAGCAGACTTGTCCTCGCCTGAGCTGAAGGAGGCCGGGATTGCAATTGTAAGGCAATAGGTCCTTGGTGCCAACGAGAGGTGGATTGTGTCGCCCGACAACTTGGGTGTAGCCTGAAACATAGGAGAACTTGTTTCATCAGGCTCAGGTTGCTACTTGCCAAATGCACTGTTGTGCTTTGATGCAGTCGGGGTTCATTTACCCGAAGTTGATAGGACGTTCCTGGGAGGATATAGCGGAAAGCACTAGGAGCAGAAGGTTGTACTAATAGGAAGCTAGTAGGTGGGGGGGCTCTGTGGCGGCGGCGGCCACACCCAGAGCCATGGCGGAGTTACAGGGCGATCCTATGCAGAAAGTTACAGAGTGGTACCCTCTACAGGAGCACCGGTGGGTGCGAGAGCAGAATTATCCCCCAGGGAGATCCACTCTGTGATGGATCCTGGAGGACCGACGGTGCCCAGTTAGTCCTTCGGGCGGTTGTAGACCTGAGCAACCGGGGGTTGCCACAACGCTCCGCCCCCCGAGGGAGGGGGGTGGGGCGTGAGCAAGGGGCGGAATAGAGGTCCGCCGAGGGGAGGGGTTAGACCTTGCCCCGAAACTGACAACGCCCCCGCGGTTAACACCCCGGGGGTGATGGCTCATCAGGTGGGCGGGTCGCGAGAGGCAGCCTGCTCTGGATCGACCCGTAAGATAACCCAACATGCGCATAATGTATATGCTAATAAAACTGCAACAACTTTCTCCATCAACTTGTGTTGTGTCGGTTTTTGGTGGAGTGGTGTGTTGTATGAAGAAAGGTCTGGGGCTGGGCCGATATTGGCACTATGATGGGCTGCCCCGGGACACCAAAGGTGGCCACCTACGAGGGCGGCCACCCTTAGTGCCATAGGATGGCACAGACCCCGAGCGGCCTAGTGGTTGGGGGGGATCAGTGGTCCCCCCTGATGTCACTTCCTGTCTCTTGGGGGGAGGGGTGACTATATAGCCCAGGGGGCGAGGGTCAAGCGCCCTCTTTGTTCGTGGGCCACTGCTGCTCGCACTGACCCTCGCCCCCCGGCCTGGACCATGAGCGGGTGAATGCCCGTTGCCTTTTCCCTCCCATCCGCTTACCCTGCTTTCGGGCAGTAAGTAGGGGGGGGGGTTGCTATTAATATTACTGTCTTTGTGTTGCAGGCGGAGTTACAGGGCGATCCTATGCAGAAAGGTACAGAGGGGTACCCTCTACAGGAGCACCGGTGGGTGCGAGAGCAGAATTATCCACCAGGGAGATCAATGCTGTGATGGATCCTGGAGGACCGACGGCGCCCCGTTAGTCCTTCGGGCGGTTGTAAACCTGAGCAACCGGGGGTTGCCACAACGCTCCGCCCCCCGAGGGGGGGGGCGTGAGCAAGGGGCGGAATAGAGGTCCGCCGAGGGGAGGGGTTAGACCTTCCCCCGAAACTGACAACGCCCCCGCGGTTAACACCCCGGGGGGTTATGGCTCATCAGGTGGGCGGGTCGCGAGAGGCGGCCTGCTCTGGATCGACCCGTAAGATAACCCAACATGCGCATAATGTATATGCTAAT
This sequence comes from Lissotriton helveticus, assembly GCF_964261635.1. Taxonomy (NCBI): domain Eukaryota; kingdom Metazoa; phylum Chordata; class Amphibia; order Caudata; family Salamandridae; genus Lissotriton; species Lissotriton helveticus. The sequence continues at coordinate 378,706,565 of NC_136061.1, read as the reverse complement.
AAAACTGCAACAACTTTCTCCATCAACTTGTGTTGTGTCGGTTATTGGTGGAGTGGTGTGTTGTATGAAGAAAGGTCTGGGGCTGGGCCGATATTGGCACTATGAGGCACGAGCGAAAAGTTTCAAAGGTTGTAATCAGAGGGAAAGTGGGATGTTTTATGGTTGATCTCACAGTATTTTTTTCCGTCCAATCATGCTTGTTTTCAATTTCGCTGCAGGGTGGGCTATAAATATAGATAACAGGAACATTTAAAAGATGGGACTTGTTTAGTTGTATGCAATTTTTTCGCCGCCATTTAATACTTATGAATTGTTGGAGTACAAAATGGCACATGCGCAAGATGCAATATAGATTCTGTTATTATAGGAGCTTTTGGTACTATTTAAAAATGATGTAATATTTGCTATTGGCAATTTACACACGTATAGCAGCTTTTGATATTATTGAAAATGACGCAACATTTGCCATTGTCAATTTACAGTTACCCCTGACGAAGGGCTGGATATAAGCCCGAAATGCATTGGGTTCTAAATAAAGAAGTGCTGCTCCAAACTACTCGGTGTATTTGGTTCGTATTTCCTGAAGTCCGGATGGGTGCTCGTTAATATGTGAAGTTTCTAAAATACAATACGTTTTATATGTGGATTGGACAAATGAGTCAAACTAATTTTGGAAAAGCATTGTGAACATTATTGGATGAACTTTGACACGCTCCCCACATATTTGCACTAATAAAAGTAGGACATCTCTAAAGATAGATGCCCTTACGATCCGAAATCATTTAGGAAGAAAGATCAACCAGTAGCAGGGCCCTCAGTCCCAACTCCGCAACTTCCGATCAAACTCTCGACACTACCTCCATTACTACACAGTTAATACACTCTATGGCTTTAAAAAAAACAGAACTCTTTACAATCTAAACGAAGCCCCGCACAGTCTCAATGCGGCACACTTGGATACCGTATTTGTAGTAAGCAGCATGATCAATTGGATCGACACGGCATGTGACCAGATCGAGGGCAATTCGATCGTTTATCAAGACATTATCGAGAACTTTTCACAAACTATGCATTTATTGAATTACAGATGGGTACAACAGGAATGAGTGACATCAAATAGAACCCGAGAGCTATACATAACAAAAGGTTAATATGTGGATATTCTAATTGCATACTGAACATTCTCTCCAACATGAGTGATGCAACATACAAAAACAGTTGGACACGGGTACAAAGTGTGAGAATTATCCTACATCTGTAGATACATAGCAAGGCGAACATCGCACCACATTTGTTATGCTTTTTCTTTTAATCCCCATCAATACAACACTTGCTTAGATCGTTTTAGTTTTTTGTATGACTCTGGTCAATTTTAAGCAATACAAAGCAATATATCACCCTTGATTATTTCAGACCATGCACCAGTATGTATCCAAAGGCTTCCTAAGGTAATACATTTGCATAATAGCTCAATCCAGTGTGTTTTCAACTACAAGCAGAGTACTGCAGATAATAGTGGGAAAACACTGTGCAGCAAAAAATGACGCTCTTGAATTCAGAAAGAACAAGCATTGGCATAGCCAATAGGTCCCGCATTTGGGACCTTATAAGTGTTTAGCCATGCAACAGTTGGTGTTGTTGCACCAAGGATATTCTGCTGCATAACTAAATACTTATAGGGTCCAAAAAGCAAGACCTATTGGCTATGCCAATGCTTGTTTGTTTTTTGTTGCGGTTTGGTTTTAATTGCCAGATCCACAGTAACTGGAAATGGTTTTTGTTAACAGTTCTTTGCATCAAATGAACTTGTTTTCATTGCTCTGAATGTTGTTTCCATTCTGGTTGTAGGAAGCAGTCATTCCCAGGGGTGTGGGGGCTGCCTAACTGTGTGCATGCACCGAACTTTGCAAATGAGAAAAAGCCTGGTGCAGGCGCAATTTACAAGTGTGGAGTGAGTGAGCCCCAGGCAGCATGACTCACTCACACAGGAGTTCATGCACTGCACCTGCATACTCAGCATGGTTTAAGGAAACTCGAACCACTCCCTCCCAGGCATCGAACACATATTTACCAAGAAACTCTGATAAGAGCCTGCCTGCTGCACTGACGGCTGGTGGTGTGTATGCCTGGTGAAAGCGTGCACTGACGGCTGGTGGTGTGTGTGCCTGGTGTGAGAAAGTGCCATCTTTCTTGCATTTGTATGCCCCCACTTTTTTCTGAACTGCTGATGTGCTTTTTTTTTTTTTTTTTTTTAAAAGGTGACCGCCACAGCCCTTCATGTTATCGTCCCATCTCCCTCCTTGATTCCCTTGGCAAAGTGGCAGGTCGAATCCTCCTGGAAAGACTCCAATCCTGGGCAGAAAACGGTAATATAGTTTCTGACCTACAGTACGGATTCAGAGAGGGTTTAGGAACGGTGGAGCAAGCGCTCAATTTGTCCCTTATAATGCGGAAATACGTTGGAGCTAAAGGTGGACATTCATATATGGCCTACGTCGATCTCACAGCCGCCTTCGACAGTGTGAGCTATTTTAAACTTTGGGCGATCCTCGTAGAAATGGGAATTGACTTGCAGTTGGTTAATTTTCTTCGAGAACTTTACTCCGGGGCAACAGCAAGAGTGAGGTACAGGCTTAGAGGCGAACTCACGGCGTCATTCGGAGTGGAGAGCGGGGGGTCAGGCAGGCTGTGTCCAGGCTCCCTTCCTTTTCACCCACTATACAAACGGGTTGGAAAAAGCTATGATGGAGGGGGGTTGGGACATGCCCCGCATCGGATCCCGGCCGATTCCGGCTCTTCTTTACGCCGATGACGCCGTGATTTTAGCCAGAATGCCTTTGGCGCTCCAACGTAGTGTAGAAAGATATCGGAATTTTATGAATGGGTTGGACCTTAAAATCAATATTAAAATAACATTCACAATGTACTCAGGTACGGGATCCAAGAAAACAATGGACATCTTCATCGACAGTAAAAAGCTGGAAAGAACATACACAAATCCATATTTGGGGATCCTAATTGATATTAAGTCCTCATGGACACAGGCGATAGAGGCAAGGAAATTATTGTTTCTCAGGGCGATGACCGCCCTGATAGCATTTGTGCAAAGGTTGGGCAAAAGGTCAGCTCCTGAAATGCTTAAGATATTCCAAGCCAAATGTATAAGTGTAGCTTGTTATGGAGCAAGGGTTTGGGGTCACGGGAAGGTGGACGCGCTTCAGAAAATCGAGAATAGTTTCTTGAGATATCTGTTAGCACTACCCCAGAGCTCTTCGTCCTATTGTTGCCACTTAGAAGTGGGTACGGTATATATCTCAGATACCATCAAACTTCAACCAATTTTTCTATGGCATCGGGTTTGGACGTCCCCAAAAAATGAATTAACTCGAAACCTTCTCCGTGACTGTCTTTTGTTAGAAAATAGACCCAAAATTAGTTGGCTTGCTCAAGTAAAAAACTTTTTTTACGACTTGGGTCTGGAGAAATACTATCTATCTCCCCGATCTGAAGAACCAAAAAGCTCTTTAAAGAAGATTTGCATGCCACACCTGGAAGAGCTAAGACTAAATACAGAGATTGGAATGAGCTCAGTCCAGCATATCTTAACTATCCAGACTACCTTCTGCATTCAGCCCTATTTAATATTTAAGATGAGCAACTTCGACAAATTATTATTGACCCGTTTTAGGCTCAACATTTTTCATCGACTGGTGTCATTTCCTCACGTTACCGACTGGTCTAAGAATCTTCCAGTATGTCCTTGTGATGAGGTTTCCCCCCAGTCTTCGATACACATTGTTCTATTTTGTAGATTTTATATTGAGCCTAGAAAAATTTGGATAATGCCAATCTTAAAAATGTTATACACAAAAAATGTTGCTTGTTTTCTCAAATTTTGTGTTAGGCACAGAGTAAACCTCGGTTAAAAGTAGTTTTTAACTTCTTAAAGAACTTGGTTATACCCCAAGAAAACAGATGAATTGGAAATTTGTATTCTACTATACACTGTTTTAACATTTTTATCTGTATTACGATGCGTGATAATTATATTGTTATCCTTGTATTTTTATGAACTTATATGGTTTTCTTCGAATTTGGAAACCGAATAAAGGATTTTTGAATTTGACTGAGTGTGCCCTGGGTTCCTGCCAACCAGGTACCCAGGGCCTGTGTTCCTCCCCTAAAAACTGTGTTAAAACTAAAACCCAATTGGTATCTCTGGCCACCTGTCAGCCCCTAGTAAATGGTACCCTAGGTACCCAGGGCATGAAGACCCCTGAGGACTGCGGCACTTATTGTGCCACCCTCAGGGGGCCCAGTACCCTGACAGACACACAGCCAGCAAAGGCAGTGTGTGTGGGTAAGTACAGAACTAAACAAAGAGTCGACATGGCACACGCCCCTGTGTGCCATGCCCACAGAGCCCACTGCCCTGACATACTTCAGTCACCCCTCTAGCTGGGTGCCCTATGCCAGAGGTGTGGGCACAGGTGCATGAGCCCTGTGCCCCTACAGTACCTAGGGTCATTCCTAGGCTCTGTAAGTGCAGTGATGCCATTAAGAGTATATGGTGCTGAGAGGTTGTCATTACGAACTCCACAGCACCATAATGGCTACACTGAAGACTGACAAGTTTGGTATCAAACTTCTGAGCACATTAAACCCGCACTGATGCCAGTGTGGGATTTAATGTATAACGTACCAGAGGGCATCTTAGCGATGCCCCCTGAAAACCTAACCTACAATCCACGTCTGAGCTGAGTGGCTGCAGAGGCTGCCACACAGCAGACATGTTGCTGGACCCGTGGGTGGAGAGACCCCCGCTCTCCTGTGCCTGCAACAATGCACATCCTGGGCGAGGTGCTAAGTCTCCCAGGATGGGCAGGGGGAAGCATCAAAGACATGCCGCCTCTGTGAGCTTCTCCAGACCATTAGCTGTACCCAGCAACTGGGTTCCACCAGTCCTGACCCCACTTTGGCGGGAAGACTGGCAGGAAAAACTACGTCAGGAAGGGGGGGGGTGCCAGCCTGTGCGAACCCCACCCCTCAGGTGGGGGAGATGAGGTGAAGCACGACCCCGGGCTCCGGCCATCTTGAAGATGGGGAGCCCTGCCCAATCACAGCTAGGCTCCTGCCCCCCTCCCACAGGAGAGGAGCAGGCGAGGGAGTGTACACACCCCAGGACAGGGACCTATTGGTCCCTGCCCTTGCCCTACCTGTAACACCCCTAAATTCAGTATTTAGGGGATCCCTGAACCTTCCTTCCTCAGATCCCGATAAGAAAAGAAGACCAAGAGGAAGAATACCTGCCGCGCAGCTGCTAACAAAAGGACGACAACAATTGACTTGGCCCCCAGCCCTACCGGCCTGTCGATCCTGGAACCTGCTCCTGCCTAAATTCCGGCGACTCCTGCGGACAGCCACCTTGGGACACCCACAGGACCTGCCTGCCTTGAACCTCTTAAAGACTGGGACTCCCATCAGCAGAGGCTCTGCTGCAACAACCCCCCTGGTGCAGCCAGGAAGCTCCGGACCAACCCACTCTGCACCCGCTGAGCCCGGCCCATGCCCGAGTGATCCAAGACCACGAGGACGTCCCCCCGGCGACTGGGACCCAAAGTCCAGTGCCCAAAGACCCTCCTCGACGAACCAGACAACACCTGCAGACTCGGAACCAGGGGCCACCCCAACCTCGACCAGCTGAGGGTAAGCTTTTCCGACACCCAAAGACCCCCCTGCACCCGGCGCCCTACAGCCCCCGGTGCCTCCCTTTGGGGCTCCAAGATCCCAACTTACCTCTCGACGTGCTGGTCGCCCCTGGAGAGTCTCCGCCACCGAGCCTGCAGCCTTTGTTCCATGTGTACCTTTCCCATTGGATAACCTTGAGCGCCTGATGGCTCAAAAGCACCCTGCACCCAGCCGCCCGAGTACTGCTGGCTGTGCCACCTTTGTCCTATCCTGCTTCCCCCTTTGCCCTGAGCAAGTGACCAGGAGCCCAGCTACCACAGCCACGTAGCCTGCTAGCTAGCAGCTACCAACCGGAGGCCTCCTGTCCCTCATTGGATAACATTGGGCCTAACTACTTCTGCCCCCGGCTGCCCCTGCACCGCTGAGGGTGAACCAACTGTACCTACCTGACCCTGGGGGACCCCTTAGTCTATGCCCAGAACCACAACTTCACCAGTCGAATACTTACCTGGAAACCGGTTACTCACTTACCTGCCATTGGATAACATTGACTGGATTGACTCAAAAACTCTTCTAAGTGTTAAGTTTTGGAAACTTAAAATATTCATATAAAATCAACCGAATTCCGAAGTGCTCACCTGTGATCAGGAGGGAAGCTAGTACTGTACCTTGTAGCCCAGTACTGAACTGCCAAATGAATCCTTACCGGGTTTACTAGTAATCTGAATTTTCTCCAGAGGAATCCATGGTCTGCTTTTCTATGAAATTTCTTCTGTCTACTTTTGAAAACTTGAAATATTCTTTAAAAATTATACGAAATACAGAAAAAAAATTGCTTACCTGTTTTAAGTTGAAACCCCAGTGCTGGACCCAGGAGCCCAGTACTGGATTACCAAAGTAAAGAGATCGTACTTTACCTGCAGCCTGAATTTTCTCCCATTGGATAACAATGCCAGATTTCAAAGGATGGTGCACTGGGGAAACATGGCGGCATCTTGCTGAGCTGCAACAGTGCTCCGTACCTGGGTTCCTGTCTGCAACCGATTGAGTTGATTTTCCCGATTTTGCCGGGCTGTAATTGACGCTGTCTAGCCTCTGAAGTTGTCGGGTGGTCTTTTCCATTACCTCGGAGCCCTTTGGAGCCTTTTCTTTGAGCTTTTGGAGTCTTTGGATTTCTCGGCTTCGCTTTCCACGATCTCCATTACACCTCATGTGTCTGGAAGAGGCGTGTCGTTCATCGGCAGAAGCTGCTGCTGACTCGGCGTCCTCGGTATTCTCCCTCTCGAGCCTGAGCTCGAGTCCGAGTGTGTTTGTGCCGCTACAGGCTGTATTGAGCTTGCAGGTTTGGAGTCTTGCCGCCCTGGAGCTTCGGCGTGGGCGCAGTCTCCTCCCGGGTCTTCGTGGAGCTGCCGCAAGTCCCATCATTAGCGCTAGCGTTTTGGACGCAACAGCAGAGGTGGGGGAGACGACTGTAAGCAGCTGCATCCATAGTATCAACGGGCGCAGCGGATCCAAAGGTGGTGCGGGCTTAACGCTAGCTGGGGGGCCCAGTAACAAAGGTGAGACCTGTCCTGTTCCAGCAGATTGTGGGACACTGGAGTCAGAATCAGGGTGTGCAGCCCATTCAAGGAAGGATAAGCGCAAGGGGTCGAAAAAGGGGTAAAAAAAAAAAAATGTAAAAACGCTCAAGCCTCTGTAGTTATTAATTCCAACTCGGTCCCCAACCCATGTATAGAGGTGACAGAGCTAGTTCTTCCTCCTGTCTCTGGCAATACTAGTGTACCAACAAAAAAGAAAGTTTCTTCTTTCTTGACTGGGCAGGTCAAGGCCAAACGAGCCTATACGTGTAAAATAGCCAGGGGCTCTAAAGATTCTAAGCCTACCAGCAGTTCTGGGTCTAAGATAACCCCATCGCTCCGGTCTTATTTCAAAGTGGTCCCCCAAGTACTACTGCTTTCAGAACAGCTCTCCCCCGAGGGCTCTCCAGAAAAAACGTTGTCATCTACTGGGGTTTTGGGTCCTGAGGAGGCGGTGATTGCTGGGGTTACGCCAAGCGGCACACTAAGCAGTATGGCAGCAGATAGAACAGCGGTTTTGGATATGGTCCCAGAGCCTAGTATAGCAAGGGTGGAGACTAACATGGGATCTGCTGTAACGTCTGCAATGGCTGTAACAAATGAAAGGAGTGCAAGGGTGGATGAAATGGCAGATGTTCCCTCAGAAGCAAGCGAGATTTTAGTTCCCGTGCCTTTAGTTTTGGAGTCCTTTTGTCACCCCCCACCTCTTGCTTTAGTTCTAGCTCCGCCACTCGTAGTGGCCCCACAATTCCCTCTATTGGGGTCCCTTGATGGGGGTGCTCCACAAGATGGGACGTCTGCCCTCCTCTCCAGCACACTGGCTGACAGCTGCGACAATACAACTTCGGCCGCCTCCCTATAGGCCTCCCTACAGGCAATGTTTACATCTTTGTCTGCAGATATAAAGAAAGGGTTTGAAACCTCTGCAGCAAACCAGGCAGATATTAGGTGTTTCTGTGAATCTCTTGACAATAAAATCAGTGGTCTTACTTTAAGAACAGAAACATTAGAGGATACGGTAACAGGCTTGACCCTGTATCTGGATGAAGCAAAGGCGGATATTACTAATCTCAGGAAAGAAGATCAAGCGTTGGCGGAGAGGATGGAGACGCTCAAAAATAATGGCCGACGGAATAATCTCCGCATTTTGAATATCCCGGAGGATAGTGAAGGCTCAGATATTAAGCAATTTGTCATCTTGCTGTTGAAAGAAGCATTACGATTGGATCAATCTGTGAAAGAGCTAGCTCTAGATATCCAACGTATTCACAGAGAGCCCTTCAGAGAGAAGCACCAAAGAACTAAGCCTAGAAAAATCTTGGTGAACTTTCATACGTATTCTCTGAAGGAAGCTATTCTTAATTTGGACCTTAAGCAGAAATCTGTGAGTGGGAAGGGATTTAATTTCCAGATTCAATCCGATCTGTCCAGGACCACTCTCGACAACCAGTGGGAGTTTGGGAGGAGGCTTGAGGCTTTTAGAAGCTACGGTGCGGTAGCCCAACTAGTCTTTCCTGCCGCACTGAAAGTAATGTATAAAAACAGTATGCACAACAAAAGGTCGGTGCAAGCAGCTGATGACCTATTGCGGGCTATGGGAAAAGACAAAAGGGCGTCAGGGTAGGTAAGGTCAATGTGGCAGGCACCCTGAGAATAATGGGAAATAATGGTAAATAATGGAAATATTGGAAAATAGTGTTAGTACAACATGAAAAAAAAGGGGGGAGGGGACTCCCCTATATTAGATATAAGTACTGTTATGTTGCGTGGGTATAGGTATAGGTGACTATATCGAAGTATTTTTTAGTGCATTGGTGATGTTGATTTTTTGTGTGTTTTTTTTTTCCGGCTACAGATATTGCGGGAACCCAGAAAGGGGCGCTATCTTCTGGACTTTCCAGATAAATAGAGCAAGGGTTTCCCATGGGGGGTGGAGGGGTAGATTGGGGCACAGGGAGGGGTTGCAAGGGAAAAAATAAAAAAAATGTCCTCATTTTAGTTTGTTTCTTAGTTTGGTTTTTTTGATTACTGTTGTTGCTCGAGGGACATGTGCTTACTAGTTACTGCTACCTGTATGAACACTGGTGGGTTTGCTTCTGTACTTTGGCTATTTGCGCTACTAGGCTGATGGTGATGGTAAGGGCCGCGGTGGGAGGTTTCTCTTGTAATGAGTAAGTTAGTGATCCTCTCCTGGAATATTAATGGCCTGCGCACCAGTCCTAGAAAGAACAAGATAATGTAATATCTCAGTGATACAGATTCGCAGATTATAGTACTCCAGGAGACCCAACCTTGCGGAATCTGAGATGCTCTCTGTGGTTAAAAGGAACAGGTGGATTGACCTATGTATAACAACATTGCAGTCTTCACACATTAGAGGAGTGGCAATAATTTTTAAAAAATCTATAAAGGCGAGACTAGTGTCTAAGTTGGTCGATCCTGGGGGTAGGTGGGCAATTGCATCTGTGATTATAGCGGGGTCCCCAATCACTATAATAGGATACTATGGTCCAAACCAGAATGACCCGTCAGTTTTGAAAATTCTTTTTTCCCCACCTGTTTTCAATTCCCGAGCCGGTTATTTTGGCAGGAGACTTTAATATATTCTTGGATTCACTTCTTGACAAGTCCCCTTCCAATAGATCTACGACCTTATCTAAAACTAGGTCTTTTTTGCTTGACAACATGAAACAGCTAGGGTATGTAGATATTTGGAGAGCAAAATCTGGGCAACAGAGAGGTGTCTCATTTCGCAATTACCGATATCACCATCAGTCAAGAATAGACTACATTCTGATTAGCCAAAACTTAGTTAATTTGGTGCAAACTGTTTTCCACCTTCCGTTTCACCTATCAGATCATGCGGACATATATCTAGAACTGGAGGGGTTCCCTAAGAGCCCTCTGAGAAATTGGTCATTTGATCGATCACTGCTTTTTTCACTAGAGGTTACTAATGTTTTTAATGTGGAGGGTCAGCACTTCATGGATAGTAATAGTGGGACAACTTCTCCGGGTTGTATATGGGACTCCTTTAAGGCCTTCTTAAGGGGCCTTATAACAAATAAGGCTACATATAAGAGAAAGATCTATAGGAAAGCTGTGGCTTCCTTGGAATCTGAGATGGCTAGAGTGCAAGTAGAAATAGCCATGCTCCCGGATGTTCCTTCTACCACGCTACAGGAGTGGCAAAACAAGTTAGTTACTCTAAAAGGGGAATTGGGCTCAGTCTTGAATGCTCGGGTTCTTGAGAGGTGGGAAGCGAGTAAATTAGCCCATTTTGAATATGGTGTGGGGGCTGGGAAGTTGTTAGCCTGGAAGGCAAAGACCGACCAGGTTAGAAACAATATTGATTCAATTATTTCTGGTAGTTTAACACACTCTTCCGATGAAGATATTAGGGGAGCTTTTCGGGAATTTTTTAGTGAAATATACCGTGAGGATAAAACTATTGAGATTAAGCAGGTTGAAGACTGGTTGATGGGAGTTTCCCTTCTTGCGTTGTCATTTAAACAGCGTGGTACTCTGGAACAAACCATCACGCAGGAAGAAGATAGACTGGCGATTTCGAGCAGTAAAAAGGGTAGGGCAACCGGCCCAGATGGCTTGCCGTCCGAAATTTATAAGGTCTTGGATTCAACAATTCTCCCTTTTCTTATCCAGCTGTTTAATCAGATTCTCCAAGAGGGAATGCCCCCTCCGATTTCTTGGAACAGTGCATCTATAACCCTAATACTAAAACCAGGAAAACCGGCAACCTGTTGTGGGTCTTACAGACCAATTTCCATCTTAAATTCTGACTAAAAGATCTTTGCGTCAGTTTTGGCAAACAGGTTGGGGGCGGTTGCTACAAGTATCTTGCACTCAGATCAGAAGGGTTTTGTAAGGGTTCGCCAGCTGTCTGAGCTGACCTACGACCTTATAGGTGCCATTATATGGCATCTGTGGAGTCACTCTCCTTGGCCGTTCTCACATTGGACGCCACCAAGGCCTTCGATAGGGTCAACTGGATATACCTATCGGAGGTCATGGGGAAATTTAACATTGGGGAACATTTTTGGCATGCTGGAAGGCTTTTGTATCAGAATCCATCTGCCTCCTTGCTCGTAAACGGGGAATTGTCAAAGCCATTTAACATCACATGTGGGGCTGCCCTCTCTCCCCCCTCTTATTCGACCTATATATTGAGCCTTTTGCTCAACGGTTGCGGGACCTTTATTTATGAGCGGTGGGAGAAGAAGGTAGCCCTGTACGCGGACAATGTCCTAGTCTTTTCCTCTGAACTCCACTCGGCTTTTCCAGCAGTGATTGCCCTGGCCCATGATTTCGGCAAAGTGTCCGGCTATGAAATCAATGCCACTAAGACGGATAGTATGGTCTGGAATGACCCTGAGCCGGTGGCAGGGGCTCAGTTGAGTTCTACTCTACGTTATCTAGGCCTTAATATTTATAAGGACATAAATAAAATTGTACCATCAAATTTTTCGAATGTTGCCAAAGAGTGTCGTATACTGATGCGATCTTGGTCTTCGCTTCCCCCATCTCTTTTGGGTAGAGTAAATCTAATAAAAATGTCCATGCTCCCAAAAATGTCTTTTTTGTTCAACACTATCCCCCTTTTTTTTTTAGCCCTCCCTGTTAGCCAAACTTCAGAGTGATACGAGTTCTTTCATCTGGAACGACCACACTCCCAGAATAGCCTGGAAAAAACGTAGGCGCCGCAGAGAAAAGGGGGGTTTGGCGGCTCCTGATTTACAGCTATATGCGTGAGCCTTTCAATTCTCCCATGCTAGTATGCTGCTAAAAACGCCCACAAACTCTGGATGTGGATGTATGTTTGCAGCACTACTTAGAGGGGAAAGGGTAGCTGAGCAGGGGTTTCTGTTTAAATTTGGTGTCCCCAAATTCTTTAAAAAAGTGAAACTGAAGGTGCTGCGGGATATAGCTAAAACATGGGTGAAACTTAGGTGCTCTATCAAAATTGACTATTTCAAAAATAGGTCACCACTGTGGAATTCACCTGAGACCCCGGGTTGGCTTCTTGATAATCTACTATTGGAAGAGGTCGAGGGTGAGTTCCAACTCCCAGAGTCGTTGTGGGCTTCATCCATTACTGACCACAACGTGGAGAACTTATGGTTTGAGTCTTTTAAGATTTTGTGGGACATTGTGAAACCTTCCTGGTTGCGCAGGAATCATCTTTTTACCCTACATAAGGCATACTACTCGCCACAGAGACTTTCAAAATTCTCAAATAATTCATCAGTGGCATGCCCTAAATGTGGGTTGATTGCTGCTTCAGACCTGCACATGTTTTTGGAGTGCCCTCTGCTGCTGCCCTTTTGGAATGCGGTATGTCTAGCACTTACGACTGCCCTGGGCTCTGAAGTCTTGATAAGTTCCGCTCTTGTAATATTTGGAGTTGCACCAGAGTTTCGGGGTTCAGCTAAGAATCTACTCTTTTATGGTATCTTGCTGGCCAGAAGAGAAATTTGTAGAAAATGGAAAGATCCGTTACCTCCTACCTTGCTGGACTGGCGTACCTCAGTGCTGCAAACTTCCAAAGTGGATTTAACAAGATTTTCTTTTTTTCCCTCTGGTCCAATGATTAGGCTGCTTGGTAACCTTCAGGTTTGGTATACCCAATAGGGCGATTTTGGCATTAATGATGGGTATCTGACTGTAGCAAACTACCTCTCTGGCTGTCCTTGTGTGGTGCTTTTGGAGTATGGAGACCGTACTGTGGGGCGACACATCATGTATCGGTTAGTGCCCCTACCAGTTTATCTGTGACAATATGTCCCTCTTCAAGCACTGTTACTCGGTCACCAAGGGCGAAAATGAGGTCCAAAAAATAAAAAAACAATGCCAGATTTCTGTTGAAAGTTTCTTAGTGTGAACTTTTAAAATAGCTTTATATTCCTGAAAAATCCTAAAACGTTTTTACTAAACTGTTTTCAGCTTAGCCCCCAGGACTGAATCTAGGAGCCAGTCCTGGAACTACCAAAGTAATCCACAAAGTAATCAACTGTGTTTATATAAGGAAATCCATTGAGTTCAATGCTAAATAGTGTGTAGAATTGTGTTGCCTACTGCAACCCCTGTACCTATTGTGTTTACAAAGTGTATTGCCTTTCTGCAAAGTACTCATCTGAGACCTCTCATATTGAGAACGGAATATTTTGATACCGGTTGGGTCTAGAAATAAAATAATTATATCTTTAATATAAAAACAATTGACCTGGAGTTCAGTCTCTGAGTGTGTGAAACCTTTTGCTGACTGAGTATGTACAACAAATGCTTTACACTGTCCTCTGGTACTGCCTTACTGCTCGACCAAGCTACCACTTTAGAGAGTAAGGTCACACCTGGCTTTAACCTCAGTTATACCTCTGGGGTTTGTGGACTATATAAACACAGTACCTTATTCTGGTCCAGAATATATAGAGCCACTTTCTCACACCTGGTGAAAGTGTGCACGAACGGCTGGTGGTGTGTGTGCCTGGTGAAAGCGTGCACGGACGGCTGGTGGTGTGTGTGCCTGGTGGAAGCGTGCACTAACGGCTGGTGGTGTGTGTGTCTGGTGGAAGCGTGCACTGACGGCTGGTGGTGCGTGTGTCTGGTGAAAGCGTGCACCGATGGCTGGTGGTGTGTGTGTGTATCTGTGTGTGTGTGGCTGGTGAAAGCGTGCACTGATGGCTGGTGGTGTGTGCCTAGTGGAAGCATGCACCGACGGCAGATAGTGTGTGACGGCTGGTAGTGTGTGTACCTGGTGAAAGTGTGCACTGACAGCTGGTGGTGTGTGCCTGGTGGAAGCGTACTCTGACGGCTGGTGGTGTGTGTGTCTGGTGGAAGCATGCACTGACGGCCGGTGGTGTGTGTGCCTGATGAAAGCGTGCACTGACGATGGTTGTGTGTGTGCCTGATGAAAGCGTGCACTGACGGCTGGTTGTGTGTGTGCCTGATGAAAGCGTGCACTGACGGCTGGTTGTGTGTGCCCGGTGAAAGCGTGCACTGACGGGTGGTGGTGTGTGTGCCTGGTGAAAGCATGCACCGACGGCTGGTGGTATGTGTGCCTGGTAGAAGCGTGCACTGACGGCTGGTGGGTATGTGCCTTGTGGAAGCGTGCACTGAGGGCTGGTGGTGTGTGTGCCTGGTAGAAGCGTGCACTGACGGCTGTTGGTGTGTGTGCCTGGTGGAAGCGTGCACTAACGGCTGGTGGTGTATGTGCCTGGTCGAAGCATGCACCGACGGCTGGTGGTATGTGTGCCTGGTAGAAGCGTGCACTGACGGTTGGTGGTGTATGTGCCTGGTGGAAGCGTGCACTGACGGCTGGTGGTGTGTGTGCCTGGTGGAAGCGTGCACCGACGGCTGGCAGTGTGTGTGCCTGGTGGAAGCGTGCACTGACGGCTGGTAGTGTGTGTGCCTGGTAAAAGGGTGCACTGACGGCTGGTGGTGTGTGTGCCTGGTGAAAGCGTGCACTGACGGCTGGCAGTGTGTGTGCCTGGTAGAAGCGTGCACTAACGGCTGGCAGTGTGTGTGCCTGGTAGAAGCGTGCACTTACGGCTGTTGGTGTGTGTGCCTGGTGGAAGCGTGCACTGACGGCTGGTGGTGTGTGTGCCTGGTCGAAGCGTGCACTAACGACTGGTGGTGTGTGTGCCTGGTGGAAGCGTGCACCAACGACTGGTGGTGTGTGTGCCTGGTAGAAGCGTGCACTGACGACTGATGGTGTGTGTGCCTGGTGGAAGCAGGAGCATTCACAGTGATAGAAGACACAAATGAAACTGACGAAGTGGGAGGGGGAGAAGGGAGGGGGAGTGCGAGCAGAGGAGCATGATTCACAGCTAGAAGACACAAATGAAGCTGACCAGGAGGGAGGGGGGTAGTGCAAGCAGAGAAGCCTGATTACAGCAATAAAAACACAGATGGCAGCTGTGTACAAGCTCGTAAACGCAAGCTGTAGGCCAGCAAAAGCCTCTGGTGGCAATTTTAAAAGCCACCTACTAAATATCTCGAAGAGACGGCGCTTCAGGCGAGACCTAAAAATACTAGCACTTTTCGTTGTCATGACCCAAAATCAGAATAATGCATGTCAATTTAGGAAAATATGTGGTGAGGCTAAAGGGTTAAGCAAATCTAAAACCTTTAGATAATTATTTGGTTCTTACAATATTATCAGCAATTAAATACTTGTGAGGCAAGTGTACATACGTGAGAGTCCCGAGGCTAATATACCATGCGCCCAGACCAGGCGAGGAAAGTATTAGCTGCAATATAGTGCCCCCACTTCATATGTCGAGCCTTTTTTCCTACTTTCAAGTCATTCGCATTTCACATCTCCTATTTAAACAGGAGTGGATGTGGACATATGCAGATGAAGCATTAATTAGTAACACAAGCCCTGGTGGTTCAATTCCAGATATTGAACAGCTATAGGCAGGATTCAGTGGCTTTAAGCTAAACTCCTTTTATAACTTCAGATACTAAACCAAGGGATTCCAAATAATGTCCACCCTCTAAATACCAACAAAGCAGGTTACCTAGGTATTATTTTGAAAAGTAAATATGCTACGTGCAAACTGAATTGTGATACAGCATTTAAATATTATTTCACATTAAGCAAGTGCTAGAGGCATCTACTCCTTTCCTTTACAGCTAAAAATGTTAAAATACACATAAACCACTCCGTTTAGAGATATGCCTATTTAAGTCAGGACTGCCGTCTTTAAACGCCATGAAATGCTTTAACGCAGCAATTGATTATTGTATGTCATGAGATATCTCAAATTGTTTTGGATATGTAGCGGATAGGTCCTAACTAACTTCCAACTCTATTGTTGGGGATTTAGGTCAACTACTCACTAAAATTAGTGGTGGAAGTAGGTGGGGACGGAAGGGCACGGCGTGCCCCTACTTTTTCAATTTAACTCAGTTATTTTAAAAATGCGTCCCGGGACGGCAGTATTGCGCGATGCTTCAGCCCTGTGTGATGCAGATTAAGGAAGGCTTCTGAAGTCGCCACGGCTTCCTCCCCCTTCCCCTCTGTATCTGAGGCCACACTGTAGGAGAAGCGTTTCACAGTAGGAGTAATGAATATGCTACTTACCAGTATGCATCTGTTCTTGGCATGTAGGGCTGCTAACATTCATATCTTAGCATTAGATCGCCGCCTAGTGTTGGGTCCGGATGATCGCACATTGTTGTCCTGGAAGAGTCTTCGAAGTATCCTGAGATAGGTGGCTCCTCCCCTGGACTACAGTGCGCATGGGCATCGGCTCCATCCCCAGATTGTTTTTCGCCATTGTGGCAGAAGATGGAGTGAAAAGTGTAAAGGATGTCCATGCTAATGATTGAATACAATAGTATATCTGCAGCTGCAACAGGCACCGGGGAGGAGGGTGGGCGATATGAATGTTAGCAGCCCTACATGCCAAGAACAGATGCATACTGGTAAGTAGCATATTCAGTTCGAGGCATGTGGGCTGCTAAATTCATATCTTAGCATAGAATACATAGCAGTCCCTCCATCAGCGGCGGTTGCCTGTGCCAGCTGCAGAAACCTGAAAAAGTGTTTTGAGAACAGCCTGTCCTACAGCAGCTTGCTGCTTGGAATGCACATCAACACAGTAGTGTTTTGTAAAGGTATGTGGTGTAACCCACGTGGCTGCTCTGCAAATGTCCTCTAAAGGAATGTTCCCCAGGAAAGCCATGGATGCCCCCAATTTGCGCGTGGAGTGCGCCCTTGGGGGTATTGTTAAAGTGCGCTTGGCCTTTTGATAACAGATTTGGATGCACTTAACAATCCACCTGGCTATTCCTGCCTTGGAAATAGGGTTGCCTTTGTGTTGTGGTGCGAAGGCAACAAAAAGTTGTTTTGTCTTTCTAAAGGGTTGTGTCCTGTCTATGTAGTACATCAGCGCCCTCCGTACATCTAAGGTATGGAGCATTCTTTCCGCCACCGTTTGTGGGTTTGAAAGAATGCAGGCAAGTCAATAGTTTGGTTGAGATGGAACTGTGACACCACTTTCGGAAGGAATTTGGGGTTAGTGCGTAGCACTACCCTATTTGGATGAATCTGAATGAATGGCTCTTGGATTGTGAGCGCTTGTAGCTCACTAACCCTCCTTAGTGACGTAATAGCTATTAGGAAAGCTACTTTCCACGTTAGGAACTGGAGTTCACACGAGTGCAGTGGCTCGAAAGGTGGTCCCATCAGTCTGGTGAGTACCACATTGAGGTTCCACACCGGAGCTGGCGGTGTTCTTGGGGGAATGACTCGTTTCAGACCTTCAAGGAAGGCCTTAATGGCAGGCACTCTGAAGACAGAGAGATGTTGCCTGTTCTGAAGATAAGCTGCTATGGCGGACAGATGTATCCGAATGGAAGTATAGGCTAGATTGCACTTGTACAGATGTAGCAGATAGCAAATGATGTTAGGGATAGACGCATCTAGCGGGTTGATGTCATTGGCTGTACAGTAAATGACAAAACGCTTCCATTTCGCAGCATAGCATGCTTTGGTGGTAGGTTTCCTCGCCTCTTTAATGATGTTCATGCATTCTGGAGGCAGGTTAAGGTATCCAAACTCTAGGACTTCAGGAGCCAGATCGCCAGGTTGAGCTGTTGCGGATCTGGATGCTGAATTTCTCCATGGTTCTGCGTCAAAAGTCTGGGCGTGAGGCGCAGTCTTTGATGCGGCACCACCGAGAGTTCGAGGAACGTGGTGTACCACGCTTGGTGCGCCCACGTTGGAGCAACCAGGATGAGAGTCATCGCGTGCTGCCTTAGCTTTCTTGCCACCAGCGGTATCAGAGGGGCTGGTGGAAAAGCGTACGCAAATTTGCCTGACCAGTTCATCCATATCGCATTCCCTTGCGACTGTGGGTGAGGGAACCTGGCGGCAAAGTGTTGGCATTTTGCGTTTTCGTTTGTGGCAAACAGGTCTATCTCCGGATGACCCCACTGCTGGAAGTACGGGTGGAGTAATGATGGATGTAGCTCCCACTCGTGCATTTGATGGCTGAATCTGCTGAGCAGATCCGCCATCTGATTGTCCTTGCCCGGGAGGTGTTCTGCCATGAGGAAAATGTTCCTCTGAATGGCCCACTTCCACATGCTCTGAGCCAGATGAGACAGCTGTGGCGAGTGGGTGCGTCCCTGCTTTTGAATGTAGTACATCGCGGTCATGTTGTCCGTCCGGATTAACACTACCTTGTTGCACAGATGTACAATGAAGGACTTGATTGCCATGAAGATTGCCATCAGTTCCAGATAGTTGATGTGCATCTTCTGTTGCTGCGTCGTCCATAGTCCCTGCACTGTGTAAGTGAGCAGATGAGCTCCCCAGCCCTGGAGAGATGCGTCCGTCGTCAGGATAATCTGTGGCACTGGCTACTGGAACAGTCGGCCCTTGCAAAGGTTGTGTGGAGTCCACCAATGCAGAGAGTCGTATGCCCGACTGGTAACCAACACTAGGTCTGTCAAATTCCCCTGAGCCTGTGTCCACTGATTTGCTAAGCACTCCTGGAGCGGGCGCATATGTAACCGTGCGTGAGGGACTATGAAGATGCAGGAGGCCATCATGCCTATCAACTGCATGAAGACTCTCGCTGGAAGCGAGTGTCGTGGTCTGAACTTCTGGATTAGAGACTGCATGCTGTCTATCCTGACTTGGTTTGGTTGAGCCATGGCCGTCAGGGTATTGATCGTCGCACCTAGAAACTGCCGGACATGTGCCGGCTGAAGATGCGACTTTGGGTAGTTCAACGAGAATCCCAGATTGTGTAGGAGGTGAATGGTGGTTGACATGTCTGCAGCGCACTGTTGTTCCGACTTGGCTTGAACGAGCCAGTCATCCAGGTAGGGGTAGACATGGATGTTCTGCCTCCTGAGGTGCGCTGCCACTGTCGCCAGACACTTGGTAAACACCCTTGGGGCTGTGGTGACTCCGAAGGGCAGGACCTTGAATTGGTAATGCTTTCCTTGGATAGTGAACCTGAGGTATTTCCTGTGGGACGGGTGTAGTGGAATGTGGAAATAAGCATCCTTGAGATCCAAGGTTGCTAAGAAGTCCCCTTGGTTTAACAAGGGGAGAATCTGTTGCAGTGTAAGCATATGGAAATGTTCTGACAGTATGTACAGGTTGAGGGGACGTAGATCTAGAATGGGTCTGAGAGATCCGTCCTTCTTTGGAATAAGGAAGTACAGGGAGTATACCCCCGTGCCTTCCTCTCCCACTGGCACGAACTCGATTGCGCCTTTTTGCAGCATTGCCACTACTTCCTGCTGCAATAAGTGCAAGTGCTCTGCGGACATAGGCCTTTGCCTTGGCGGGATGTTGGGTGGAGTGGATTTCAACTCTAGGCAATAACCATAGTGGATTAGTTGTCGCACCCACCTGTCTGTGGTGATGTTTCTCCAGACGGGCAGGAACTGCTGCAGTCTCCCCCCGACAGGTGTTAAGTGGTCGGGGGGCAGTGACAGAGAGTCACTGTTTGCTAGGGGTAGAGGAGCGGGAGTTGTTGTTTCCTCTGCTGCGCCCTCTGTTGCTGTTATTTCTGTAACCTCCCTTGTTCTGTTTCGTGAACGAGGATTGTGCTCCACCCCTTGAGAATTGAGATTGTTGACCCATTTGTCCTCTGGTGACTCCACGTGCACCTGAGCGACGAAAATTATTGCCACGAAACTGTTGTGATTGCAGGGCCCCCATGGACTTAGCAGTTTCTGTGTCCTTCTTTATCTTTTCGAGGGTGGTGTCAACATCTGGACCAAACAGTCTATCAGGATTGACTGGCTGATTAAGTATTGTTGTCTGAATATCGGGTTTAAACCCAGATATGCGGAGCCAAGCTTGTCGTCTCAGCATGACGCTAGTGTTGATAGCCCTAGCTGCTGTGTCTGCGGCGTCAAGTGCACACTTGATGGCTGCGTTGGAGATCAGTTTACCTTCCTCTATAAGCAGTTTGGTGCCCTCTTGAAACTGTGGAGGCAGGTGTTGTACTATTTGCTCTAGGGTGTCGTAATGCGCCCTATCGTAACGTGCTAAGAGTGCTTGTGTATTTGAAATACGCCAAAAGTTGGCAGCCTGTGCCGCCACTCTCTTGCCCCCTGCCTCCAGCACTTTGGACTCCTTGTCAGGGGGAGGAGCTTCACCCGTTGTCTGGGAGTTGGCCCGTTTTCTGGCATTTGCGACCACAAGAGAGTCCAGAGGCAACTGTCCCCGAATGTATGCAGGGTCTGCAGGTGCTGGCCTGTACTTCTTTTCGATACGTGGATTGACCACTCTCGCCCTGGTAGGTTCTTTAAAGATGTCAGCTGCATGCTTGAGGACTCCCTTGAGCATAGGCAGCGTTTTCACAGTTCTTTCAGAGACTGAAAAAGTGTCAAAGAGAAAGTCCTCTTCCACTGGGTCAGCATGCATGTCTACATCATGATTAGCAGCTGCCCTCTCGATGAGTGCATGAAAACCTGCAGAATCCTCTGTTGGGGATGCACGTGCACTGAAAGGCTGTGGGTCTTGCCCCACACCTTGGGTGCCTTGGTCACCAATGTCATCATATGCATCTGTATGTGCATCTGGTTCATTTACGGGGAAGGTGTATTGGTCCTCCTGATCATAACCCTCACCATCAGAATGTTCTGGTGAGGGAGTAGGGCTTCTTCTTGGAGGAGGCTGGATAGGCTCTATGAGGTTAGAAGCGTCCAGAGGAACTCTTTTCTTCTTTAGTGGGATAACATAGGAGTCTAGAGGCTCTGATGTGATCCTTCTTTTGTATATTGTCAATTTGCCTGTGTTGGCGTCGATGAAGTGCTCAGAATCGTCCTCTGATTCGAGTTCTCGACTTGAAGGTACCCCTGCCGTAGAAAAATCCGCCTTCTTTGGCGTCGATTTTGTAGAAAAAGCCTTCGGAGCCTCTTTCGGCGGCAGAAGGAAGAGAAGCTTGCTTTTAGGCTTGGCCGGAGCATCCTTCGGCGTCTGAGGCGACGGTAACGGAGCCGACGTAGTAGCGGCCTTTTCCCTGATTCTCTGCAGCGAAGCGGCGATGGGAGACGCTTCATCCACAGTGGCTTTTGGCACTGACGAGGACGTTTTGACCTTCCCCTCGGATCCGACGTGATGGTGGCCCTTCTGAGGTTTGGACGCCGATGCCGTTGACGCCGACCCAGAGTCCTTGGATCGATGCGCAGACGTGCCAGCCGTCGATCCGTGCGCTTGAGTCGGTTCCGTATCCACTACGCTGCTGGCCTTGGCGTGCTTAGACGGTGTCGCAGCGGTTGATCCGTGCCGACCACCCTTTTTAGAGGATCCCTCCTCCTGCGCCGATTTCGTTCCAGCGGAATCGACCGACTTCTTCGACTTCTGCGGACCGGAGCCCGACGGAGCCGATGCGGCAGCGGGTGCAGTAGGTTTCTGTGGGCCGGCCGCCATTTTAGGGACGCTCGAGTCCATAAGTTTCGGTTTCGTTTTCGGGTCGGCCATTTTAGGTGTAGTCGACACCGCCGGTTTCGGTTTCGATCCGGCCTGCCCAGCAAGTACGTCCGTGGCCGGGCCTGATGGCGGGGCCGTGGCTTGCGGCACGGGGTCTTGGGTAAGGCCACTTGGCGATCCCGTGACCCGATCTTGATCTTCGAAACCTTCGGGGCATAGCTCGTCCCCAGAGCTATCCGCCGCGGCCCCATAAATCTCTTCGACGTCCCCTACCTCGTCGACGTATTGAAGGTCTTGACCCGCGACTCCGTCGTCGTCCACCGGATCCGCCTCGACCTCCGTTTCGGGTGGGGAGATTTGGAGATGATGACCCTGTTCATCTTCTTCTTGGTCGCCGAAGATGTTTTCTGGATCCGGGGCCGCTTGTCTGGCCTCCAGGCGCACCGCGCGCCGGAGCTTGAGAGTCTTTTTGGACCGGAATTGAGCGCAAGCCTTGCACTTGCCGTCGTCATGGTCCGGTGAAAGGCATTTGTTACAGACCGGGTGGAGGTCTATATGTGGGTACTTGGACCCACAGAGCGGACAGTACTTAAACGGACTCCGCTCCATGCTGGAAAGTTGTAGTCGTGTCGCGATGAGAAGGCCTCGATGTCCGAAGAGTGTAGACTCCGTTGAATCCGACTTCAAGAGTTGGAAGAACCCGAGACCGTGCGCGAACAATACCGACGCTAGAAAATACAAGGCCTTTTGGCCTGAAAAAGTTAGTTTTTCTCGGTTCCGACAAAGAGAAGTCAGGACCGCATCCGAACCCAATGGCGGAAAAAAACAATCTGGGGATGGAGCCGATGCCCATGCGCACTGTAGTCCAGGGGAGGAGCCACCTATCTCAGGATACTTCGAAGACTCTTCCAGGACAACAATGTGCGATCATCCAGACCCAACACTAGGCGGCGATCTAATGCTAAGAAATGAATTTAGCAGCCCACATGCCTCGAACTCAATCAGCAGTGATTTACACCTCATTTAGTGACGAGGCCCCCTGCCTGTGAAGTGAGTGAGAAGTACCAGGCCTCCTGAACACCCTCCCACCCCCGCCCTGGGCTCTTATCACGAAGTGAGGCATGGGGGGATTTCACTTCGCGGTATTTTCCATAAAATGCAGGATAGGAAATGTGCAGCCTTCTCAACTACCTCTATTTTGTTAGCGAGTGATTGTTTTTATTTATCAACAGGAACCAGTTTAGTTACCATAGAGTAAGGAACCAGGCACAGACCCAGAATATCTGGTTAACCCCTTGCTGTCTAGGGAGATTTGTTTATGCAGATGAAGGCACTGATGATGCTGCCGTTAAGTTTCAGTGACGTAACATGTAACGATGGAATAAAATGACAGCAATTAATGCTATGTCTTAAAAATGTATAGTTAAAAATCAGTCCGAAATCTAGATTGACAACTTTCGCTTCCTCTTTTTATAATTACAGATGACCCAAATATATTCTTTGTGTAGATGTACGCCCCTTATCCGTCTAGATTTTGTGTTTCTAAGAGTCACCCGGACACTTAGAAAAGCTGTTGAACTTGTTATAGGTGGCTCACTGGTTAGAGGAGGCAGACCCTTAAGCAGAGGTCAGACCCGGGTTCAATTCCCGACGCGGCAGGGTCTTGAGCCCAAATATCCACGGACCAGATAATTCTCGTTTCGGTGCCTACTCGAATCACAGGTTCACACTCTGCAGCTCTGGTCATTAGCTGCTTAATCTCCACTACGGCCCCCCGCGGCGGGATGCCTGGCTTTCACCTTGGGGATGCCCAGTACGGGTATCTCACAGGGAAAAAGCCAGGACAGGTTCCCAAGGCAAGCGCCGAGATGCCTACGGGTAATCGAGCGTTATATAAGAACGCATAATAATAATAATAATCTAAAGGAGTACTTAGCAAGTACAGTGAATTAACAGAAAAAAAGGAACCTGAGCGTGGGATGAAATCCCCTGTGTATGGGTATGCTACTACCTGCAGACTGAGTACTGCTCCTGCCACTGACTTTATCAAGTGATCAGACCCAACCACTTGGTCAGAGCAAGCTGCTCTCTCCAGCATCCACTGATATTCATATTCTCTTACCTCTCCCAGGTGCAGTTGCTTATAATGCGGAAAATGCACTATTTTAGTCCTTTTCTATCTCCCTAATAAACCGGGCAGGCAGGACTCACAGTGGCCGTGTTTAATCAATCAGTCAATCAAATCACTTTATTTCAGTTACAGAAAGGTGCCTTAAAGGCACATAAAAATAAAACAAATGCAAACCCAGATCCTAAAAACAAACATTTGACAGAGCCGTATATATTGCAGTCGGGGCTAACTAGACTAATTCACATGAAGATACCACCACTGTTCGGCCATATACCAGTAAGACAGGCACATCAATTTCTGTCATTCTTGCCTAAGCCCTGGTTACAGAAAAAATTCTTAAAATCGAATAACAGAAAAGTTATAGTAAGCAAGCCATAGAGGAAGCCACATACTCAACCAGCTCACACAATTCATTAGGGATTAACTGCCACCATTTTTTTTACAAAACCGAAAATATCGAAAGCTCCCCCTGAAATGTTTCAGCCCATTTAGGTCTCTGCGTAGGGGAGACCTAAAAACCAATGATTTCCTTATATTTTGGGCACATTTTAGAAAGGCACAAATGTTGATACAGTTGGATTGTAGAATTTATTTGCTGCTGATGGTCTAAAGCTAGTCTGGAACTTCTGATTACATGCAAATTAATAATAGGCATTAAAAAACTTTTAGTAAAAAACAAGTTAAAAATGGGCTGAAAAAGGTCAATTGCAGCATCCTTTGTGGGGAGGATTCATCACATGGGCATAATTTATCTTTAGATGTGTCAAATTGACCAAGGGGAAACCTGAGATGCCACCTCACAAATCCAAACCAAAACCTGGTTCATAGTAGTCTATCCCAGGCCCCATCGATCCATACTAAACATGGTCCAGGTTTAACAAACTGCAAGTCCAAATACTCCCTAACAGTTGGTTGACTTAATTCTAATTCCTACCTGCTAGTTTTCATCCTAGACTTATCCAGGTCAAGTCAGTTTTAGTTACAGAATTTGGGTTAGTAAAAATGGCTGGCCTTCCCAGCTTCACCAGTTCCTGTGGAGAGGCTCACCAGATATAACTCAACCTAATGGATTGTCCTCATCTCCTCCTCTCTTCGTTTCCTTCCTCCGAATTCCGTATTTTCTTCGCTCTCAAGACCAATTTGCATCTCAACCTTATGAACTTTTGTTGCTTCGTTCCGTTTAAAAGAGGCAGTTCTGTTGTTGCTGATGCCTTTTATTAGTTGTTGTCACTGCATTCTAGAACAACTAGGTTTCAATAGCATGGATTATAGAGCGTTCTCGGGTACCCCCTCAAGGGGATTGTTTCCAACCTGATAGAGAGTTACACCTTCAACAATAAGTCTATGATGAACTGAAGAGAAGATTGGCCGAGGATTCCCCCTCAGCCGTCACCTACCCAGCCGGACCTTGGACAAACTTTCCCTTCGTCTCTCCACTATATCTATACACTACCCCTTTTGCCCTCACCCCCTTTCCATTCCTCACACCATTTCCCTTTTCTTCTGTGCTCCTAAAAAGTTTTTCTGGTATCTTTTGTAACTATTTTCCCGTCGTTTCTACGTCCTGTCTTCCTCCTACCCCTTTACCCTATCCCCTTACCCTTCCTGCTCCATTCACCTTGTCCCCTATGTTCTTTAAATGCTTTTCTTGATACTTATGTAACTTTTAACTGATGTAATTTGCAACATTATTGTCCCTAATGTAAAGCGCTCTGATTCCATCAGGTCTAGCCAGTGCTATATAATAACTCATTAATTACATTTGTTCCCATTTAGTACTCTTTCTCCCTTTGTCTACCTCCCTAGCTCCTATCCACTCTCCCTTGAATCTCTCACCTTGCCTGCTAGTCTACCTAGCCCCCTGTCTTTTGTGCCCTTTGACTAAGCACTCCTTCTCCCCTTGTTGGGGAAAGATCCAATATTTATACTCTGTAGTCTCAGTGTAACCGCTGAGAGAGTCCACTGCGCCAAGGGAGCCACTCTCAGCTGAGGTATGATATGGCACCCCTTGCCAAAGCACTCCCTCTCCCCTTTTTGGGGAAGGATCCAGTATGTAGGCTTTGGAGTCTCGAGACCCCTCTGAGAGAGTCCACTGCGTAAAGGGAGCCTCCCGCAACAGAGATAGGGAAGTGATACCACTTCCCCTGGGATCACAGGTTACTGGACTTTGGACATTGCTTTGACTCGTCTACCGGTTTGTGTCCCTGTCGCCTTTCCCCTCCTCTGTGCATGCAATGTCCTTCACCCTTCCCTCCTCTTTCCCGCCTTCATTACCTGTCTACTTCCCCAGCTCCTTCCCCACTCCCCTGAATCTTTCCCCCTTTCGTATGTGTGCTTATTGTTTATCTTGACCTTACAAGTAACTATGTTGCCATGCTCTAATAAGTGTGTAACCTTTGTAACTATGTAACCTGTAACTATGATCTGATGCTCATGTAAAGCGCTCCGATACCTCCGGGTCTAGCCAGCACTATATAAAACCTTTAAAAAAAAAAAAAATAAGAGGCGTGGCATGCGCATATCTCTCTTCAAGCACCCCCCTAACTGTATAACTCGCGTATGTGATGGGCATAGATACGGTGCCAGAGAGGTCATGGATTTGTGTACTGTAAAGATCATCAAGGCATTAACCAATGGCACTCGAACATGTTGTAGAAATTAGCAATAAACGTGTTTGAGAACACAGACTGAAAGACATATCTGACCCTCTTCTTGCCCAGCAGAGTCTGTGCGGCAGGGATTGCAGCAATCTGTGGTGAGCAGGGAAGGAAAAGTTGAGTTTTGTAACACTGGCTCCACATTTAAAAAACAAAATCTGTTTATTTTACAACCCTGTCTCTTGAGTTTACTTTCGCTTTCTGTCCCTCCGAAACTTGCTCTTTCTGTCACTCGAATCGCGCCTCTTTTTTTTAAATTACCGCCATTTAGTCATTACGCTGCCTTCGCTCTTGTATCTCTCCTTTCCTGGTCTCTGTTTCCAGCTCCTTGTCTGTCCTCTTGTCTCGCCAACTTTCTCTTCCCTTTTCTTCCAGACTGTCTCACCTTCTTCCAACTTCCTTTCCCTTTTGTATATAACCTCTTCTCTATACTTTTTCGCTTTATCTTCGTTGTCCCCCTCCCATCATTCTTCTATTTAATCCCCAATTTCTCACTCTTTTTATTCCACCCTGCTGATTCCTTTGCTTTTCAATCTCTCGTGGCACCCCCCCTACAGTTATCTCACATTCTCCTCTGGCTCCCTCTTTGTTTCCAGCCTTTACTACCTCCTTCTTACGATCCCTCCAGTCCCCTTCTCTAAATTGTCTTTATCTTTTCCTCATCTCTAACCCATCTCTCATCACCCCTGTTTCTCTCAACCCCTCTGCCCCAACTCTTTTCTCAGCCCGAGAGCAGGAAGGAAACATAGGCCTCAGCCTTCTTGTCTAGCTACTGTGGTGTTATTTCTCTATGCATAGTGGCAGGCAAACGCTTCTGTGCTGCTTGTACTAGGATTCTTTTGATATGGGAGATACTGCAAGTATATTGGCATCCCCTTGAGTTGCCGTTACTATGGTACCTTTGATCTGAAACATACCATGGTTGGGGTTCAAAATGTGGTTTGAACTTCCCTCCACTTTGATTGGTGTGCAGCAGAAACACAAGGTCTCCCATGTTCAGTGTGCAGGTCTTTGCTTACCTGCATTGGCTTGCAGCTTCACTGTTTTTAGGTCTCGCGACCTGTCAATGCGCATGCGCATTGAGCGGAGCGAGACTATAGGGGCTTAAACAGACTTTAACTAACTGGCGATTTGATGCTGTGCCCGTGCGCTTTTAGGTCAATGCGCAAGCGCATTGACCTAAAATGCGCGTGCACAGCATCAAATCGCCAGCCATCTGTTCCCCTGCAGCTCTTCCCGCTCCGCCCCATAAGCTTCCCCCAGCGTGCGCTCTGGCTCAGCCGAGCCGCACTAGTCCCACACCTTTGAAGTGAAGCTTCACTTCAAAGGCCACTGCAGCTTCACACTGTGTCGCATTTCTCCTCCCCCCTCCCCACAGCAATGCCCTCTGCCGTCCGTACTTTCACTTTGACGGCCGCAGGCCGTCTCTCGTGTTTCTCCTCCCCCCTCCCAGTGTTTTTTTTTTAAAACTTGTTTTACTTGTTTTTAAAGCACACATCTTTTGCTTCTTCCTGCGTTTCATCTTTGAAATGCTGACAAAAACAAATCTGTTCCATTTCTTTTCACATGAACGCAGCAAAATACTGCGTAAACTACGGCTTCGTTACCTATGCTGGCGATACATATAATGTGAAGCAAAACCCTTTCACCCGTTTCCTATGGTAAAGGATGCAAACGTATTAGCTAGATGTGAAGCAAAACCCTTTCACCCGTTTCCTATGGTAAAGGATGCAAACGTATTAGCTAGATATTCAGCACATATTCAAAACGATTACAAACATCCCCTGCTGCTTCACACTGTGTCGCAGATCGACGAGGACGAGAGGAGGAGGAGCCTCAGCAGGCAGACGTGTCCTGCTGAGGCTCCGCGATCGGGCTTTCATACTGCCCGCTTCCTGGCGTCGCCCCGACCTGTACTGACATCAGCCAGGTGACGGAACGCATGCAGCACCAGGAGATGCCGCAAAATCATACCTGGGTGCGCTCTCAACAACGCTACTCACGGAAGCAGTCTGCAGTGCCTGGCATAATTCGTCCTGCACGGCTCCACCAAAATGGCGGCCAGCGCGATGCCCACATGATCGGAGGCTGCTCCCGGTAGGTAGGGTTGCCGGCGGCTCGCTGATTCCTAGCGGAGCCTCCCGCTAACGTATCTGGGCGGGGGGCGCACAACTGGCCCCTAGTGCTGCGGCGGCTCCCCCTCGCACCACCCTCCTTGCAACTTGCCTGGACCTAAGATGGCGGCCGCCAGTGACCGCAGAGCGAAGATCGGCGCCACGCGGGGCTTGCTCTTAACCTGCCTGGGCTTCATGTGGTCTCCCCCTGTGATTTCCCCGCCTGATTCCAGGTTGTCCCCCAGGTTGGGACTGTGTTCTTTCAACATTGCCGACAGGGCCCAGCAATACCTGCCTGACCTGCCTTCAGCCCCGAACAGCCTTCGGTAGAGCAACTTCCGAGGGGTGGGCCGTGCTTTGGGGGACCCTGGCCCTCGCGCCCCGCAACGCCAGTGACTACTACTGTTTGGCACAGGTCTCCTGATCAGATCCACTACCCCTGTCGGGCGGCTGCTGCCCGGGGTTGAGTCCGGTCACCGATACACTGCGAAGACAGTGCCTCTGGATTGCTTTGGTTTTTACTGGAACTTGTTTCTGTCCCACCGGCTGCCGTCGCAGCGCCCCACGGCCAACGCGTGACCGCACCAACACCTTCACCACCTTGCGCACTCTCACGCCCACCGAGCCGGATGACCGCAAGCTCTCCAAGATGGCGACGCGCCTGCGGCTGGCCTCCAACTTCATCTCCCACCTGAACTCCCACCTTCTCTCCTGGACTTCTTGTCTTTTGTTCTGTCCTGACCGACACGTTGCTGCTGTTTTCGGACAGTTTTCTCTGGACTCTAGCCCTCCTCCCATTCCCTCGTCCTTTAACCCTTTTCCCCGTGGATGATCCTCAAATGTTTCCTCCCTTTTCTGCCTCCCCTTCTCTCCATACCCTTGCATCCCTCCCACCCTCCCTTTGTGCTGTGACTGCACCCACACTTATGGAACTCTGCTCTTTGACTTATTGTAATAACTCTAATCAATGGTATTTGCTTTAGACCTTGCACCATATACCATTCCTATGCGACTCTTAGAGTATATCCAGTCATATCCCCTCCCAATGTATATAGAGATAACTCTAATCACTAGTGTATGCAGTAGACCTTTGTGCTCTCTACCATTCCTATGTGACCCTTAGAGTATATCCAGTCATATTCCTTCCTATGTATATAGAGATAACTCTAATGACTAGTCTCCTATGTGACTTTTAGAGTATATCCATGTGTATCCCTTCCCTATGTATATAGAGATAACTCTAACGACTAGTTGCCTATGTGACTGTTAGAGTATATCCATGTGTATCCCTTCCCTTTGTATATAGAGATAACTCTAATCACTAGAACATGCCGTAGTCCGCATTGCTCTCTACCATTCCTATGTGACTTTTAGAGTATATCCAGTCTTACCCCTTCCCTATGTATATAGAGATAACTCTAATCACTAGTTTATGCAGGAGTCCGCTGTGCTCTCTACCATTCCTATGTGACTCTTAGAGTATATCCATGTGTATCCCCTCCCTAAGTAGATAGAGATATCACTAGTATATGCCTAGAATTTATCCATTTGTATCTCCTCCTTGTGTGACTTTATCTCTTGTACATTTGCAATTTTTTCCGTTTGTACCTTTTTATAACGTATGTAATCCTAAGTCCGTATGTTTTCAACTGGTTCTTATGCAAGTCAAAAATTTGCAAATTTTTTGTCCGCTTGTAACCTTCAGTCCTTATGTTTGAAACTGGGTCCTATGTAAAGCGCTCTGACACCTTCGGGTAAAGTTTGCGCTATATAAAATCGCACAAATAAATAAAAATAAATAAAATAAATTTCTCCTCCACCCTCCCCACAGCAATGCCCTCCGCCGTCCGTACTTTCACTTTGACAGCCGCAGGCCGTCTTTCGTGTTTCTCCTCCCCCCCCCCCTCCCAGTGTTTTTTTTTTTTTAAACTTGTTTACTTGTTTTTAAAGCACACATCTTTTGCTTCTTCCTGCGTTTCATCTTTGAAATGCTGACAAAAACAAATCTGTTCCATTTCTTTTCACGTGAACGCAGAAAAATACTGCGTAAACGACGGCTTCGTTACCTATGCTGGCGATACATATAATGTGAAGCAAAACCCTTTCACCCGTTTCCTATGGTAAAGGATGCAAACGTATTAGCTAGATATTCAGCACATATTCAAAACGATTACAAACATGGCCCTGAGCAAAGTCGTACAAGAATTTGGCAACTGCAAGCAGCTAACTTACGAGATCACAATAAAAGGGACTCGGAATGGTGCACCCTAAAGACTAACAGTGATTTTGCCTAGTGATTCTGGAAGCGGACTAACAAGCATTTGCAATGCAACAGGTCTCGCAGTTGTGAGAGTCTGAGCTATTGGCATTGTAAATGGTAATGCCTTTATTTCTGTGTTGGTTTTCAAAACATAAATAAAAGGCATTGTCATTTACAATGCCAATAGCTCAAACCCTCGCAAATGCGAGACCTATTGCATTGCATTGCAAATGCTTGTTCTGTTCTGCTATCTCTGATGTCTTCTGAGGTCTCAACAGGAGGAACAAGTGGCTGGGACAATCCCTAATTTCTGTCACTCTCCATGCATGGCAGCTGGAGCTGTCTTAATGTCATTAACGCATATATTAAACCTCAAATAAACGTGTATCTATTGGTTGTATTAAATATCGTTCGTTATAAGATGTAACTGGTCAGTGAAATGCCAAACATAATAAACAAACATATTAAAAATTGGTATGTTTTGCTCTTTTTAGCCACACCTCTGACTCCGCCCACTGACCCAATCCTCTGTTATTCCCACCTCCTGATGCTCCGCCCACAGTTCCCCCTACTTTTTTTCCCCACTTCGACCACTGACTAAAATGAGGAGGGTGAATGCTCCAGATCATCTTTGCGATAGAATTTTCTTTGATCCATCAACTATAGTTTTTGGCGCCAACATCCCACGAAGATATCATATCAGTTATAAGTTAGAAAACAAGAATACCGCGCTGCTTTAAAACACGATCTTTTAAACGCATACATTTACATCGCATTTTAATTGTAACTTATTAAAACTACATATATAAAGCATGCAGTTACAACGCGGTAATGTTAACACTTTCTATTTATTATTAGAAATATAACAATATAATTTTGTATTCCTGTTTAAAATAGTATTCTCGAAAATGTGCGCTTTTTTGATTTATTAATAAAATCCCCCTTAATATATATTTAATTGTATAATCAAATTCCAGATTTAAAAGTTGGATCTGTACTTTTTTTCTTTAAGATTTCCAGCCTTCTATTTGAACAATCCATCTTTGATTTAAAAAACAGCAAGCTATTCATTTTACGGGATTCATTATGACTCGACAGTGCCATCTACAGTTTCTCAGAGTATTTAACATATAATGTATAGAATAATATTTAAGTGAACTCTATTTGTTCTCTTAATATACTCATGTTCTTGTTTTAAGTCTTTTCAGACAGCAGATTTGAAAACTTGAAATGTAAAATAAAGTAAATAGTTAAGGACTTGCTTTTACAACTAATTTTTACCTAGTAAATGCATGCTTTTTGTAAGTGAATATTCAATGTAAAAAAAAGTGTTGTAAAACTTCCTTTAAAATTATGCTTTTGTAAATGTAACATGCCATCCCATGATGCGCTGTAAATGTAATATACGCCCCAGGATGACGCAGAAGTCGAACAAAGGTTTCTGACACTCGAGTCCCTCATCAGAGATGGGGAAGAACTGCTTGCATAATTTAAAACCTCCAAGTATAATGGCGGCTGGGCCCGATTGGGAAAAACAGTTTAACACAATTTTTTTGCCACCAGATTGTAAGCTACGGAAAAATACTCCACTTCAGTTAGTGAATTATCCATCTTTATGACACAGAAAGGCGTAGTTTCTCCAACCTATAATCACAATACAGTAGTATGTGGAAGAGGTGTGGCTCAGCGGTCAGGGTGCCCGACCCCCGACCACAGGGTTCACGATCGATCCCGGGCTCCGGCGGCAGGTTAGCACCATGTGACTCTGGGCAATAGCTTGCTTAATATTCCCCCCCCACCCCCTCCCCAGCGCCTAGACACCTCTCCGGAGGTAGCTGTGCGCTTTACAAATACCGGCATTTATTTTTTATTTACTAGCATAAATTGTTTTTTACCTTTCTTCAAATTAGACATTTTTAATATAGAACCAGAGGAGACATGTCATATTTCCTCTGCCATTAAAATAGACTGTTTCTTAAACAGTATGCTGGTAGATACAACTACTGCTTATATTTCTGCTCAGTCACCCCTAGATTTTGAGAAATGAGTGGGCAGGGGGGCGTGGCTAATGCTTGCTCCAAAGATGGCCGTCTAAGCGCTCTCTCCAGCAGATCAAGCGAGCCTTCACTATTTCATGGCATCGGGTGGCAGTGAGGGAGGCTGATTTAGACGTACGTACTGTACATCTAAATTGCTCCCTCCAGGAACACTGCAGCTCCGGATCAATCAATGTGAAGTTCAGGCACTAAAGATGGCTGTCGTCGTGCAATTCTTGCATTTAGTTTAATGTACTGGGCGATTGCCAGAATGTTTGAAAAGTTGGGATACCCACTTACTTTTATACCTCTCATCTAAGTGTGCAAGGAACAATTTGACTTTTTATGCAGCACTATTTAAGTCTGTAGAAGAGAAGATCAGGCATTGTATTTTGTGGCTGGCATAATAAGAATTCTGTATTTTTCAGCTAAAGTACTGAGCGTGTGTGTTATGGTACCTACATTACTAGGAGGGATTAATACTTGTGTCTGGCCATTCAAACATTTTCTTTTGGCGGAAGACAGTCCATTCGGCTACGAACATTTCCTGTAACTGAGCATAGAACTACATATGCGTGGATCACCCAATTACTTCATACATACCCTCTCTCAATATTTATAACTCTTGCTGGCCCCGTCAATATCGCAAAAGAATCTACCTAAAATAAGCCATTGTGCCAACTTTTCGTCTTCTACCCCATGCTGCCCTCTGCCAGGGTACTACCATCTACGGTGCCCTTTCTCACATTAAAACAGGCCAGAAATGACCTATATTTACATCACCGCTATCAGAATCTCCATTAAAAACCAAAACTGACCAGTCTAAAAACATGGAGCTTTTTCTTCAACTGCTTATTGCCCTGCATGGCCTGGTACAAAACA
Organism: Lissotriton helveticus; assembly: GCF_964261635.1. Taxonomy (NCBI): domain Eukaryota; kingdom Metazoa; phylum Chordata; class Amphibia; order Caudata; family Salamandridae; genus Lissotriton; species Lissotriton helveticus. The sequence continues at coordinate 378,672,792 of NC_136061.1, read as the reverse complement.
CCCAATTGAACACAGATTTCATGCAAACAGACATTCAGGACTCAAGTAATGAGGACTTTAAAGATTTAACCAACAGGATTACACAAACTGAATATTGTATAAGCTTCCCAGAGGATGAGCGGAAGAGCTCACGAAAAAGTATTCACTCAATATGCTCCAAACTGCTATTTCTTTCCTGGATGCTGCAGACCTGGAAAATCTTAATCAAGGAGGTAACCTACGAATTTTTGGTCTAATGGAGGGTATCGAGAAGGCTGCTTATTCCCATGTTGAATTCCGTGAGAGATGGATACCCTGCTCTTTGAACATCCTCTTTTCCCAAAACTTTGAAATTGTCAGAGCCCATAGGATTCCTTCAGGTATTTTTCTAGGAGTAAAAAACAACTGAGGACCATGATTTTCTTACCCTTAAGATATCAGCTCACGGACGAGATTTTGAAATACATGAATAAATATCAAAATACATCTTGGGAAGGAGCAAAAATTGACATTGCTCATGACTATGATAAAGACACCTTTCTCCGCAGGAATGGCTTTTTAGCCCTCACACATCAACTACGATCTCTCTCCATCCAGCACTTCTATGTGTGTCCTTCAAGCTTCAAAATCATCTTCAAAGATAAACTCACACTCTTTTCAAAGCCTGTTGATCTCCAGGAATTTCTCCAGGACATCAAACATTCTGATGCGGACTACCAAGTAACACAATATGATTTTGTCTCATGTGTTTGTATTTATGGTCCTATTTCTTGGATTGCCCCTTCATTAAACAAGGATATATCTGCCTTACATTGATTCCGTCACTATGCAATTTTTTGGGGCCCTCAGCTATCTGAGGATTCTTAGATAAAACGTTTTCCAATGTTGTACAGGAATGTTTTTTTCTGTCTGTTCCATGTTACCTATAGTAGCCATGTTTTGCTGCTGTGTTTTTATACTAGAGGATTGACATGGTCTTGATATCCTTCCCCGCACTGTAATGCAAGTTCTGCGATATTGCTCCTCTTTCTTTCCATAGAGTTAAGGTTAAGGCTAAGAAAGAGATTGTTGATTAACCTTTATTGTTACATTGGTTAATAAGTGTTATTCTAAATGCAATTGCCATCAGTTTCCCAAAAAAGCAATACTATTTCCATGTTAGAAGGCCACATCGTAGTGCTCCCGTTTCCAGTTTCTCTTGAAATGTTGGGTGGGTTAGTGAGCCATAGCGCTCTTTTGGGGTGAGATGAGTGGATTTAAGTTTCTTTTTGCATATTTCCTTTTCTACTTTCACCTATTTATCACTCCTCACCCATCCCTCTATTACTTGCAATCTGGTTACATTTATGGAAAGTTTAAGTACCTATGGACATCTTTACAGGACATAACTGGGCAACATCCCGACCTGCCTTCTTACATGGGTGCCACTCAGGTTCAATATTGGTTCATTTCACAATCAAATGTGAGAACCTTAGGTGACTTTTTAGAGCTGCACACCATACTATCCTTTTACCACTGAAGATATGTGTGCCACCACTTCACAACCTCTAAAAATAATCTTCTTTATCACTAAGTGTCTTAACTATCCAGTCAAAAGAAGATATAAGAATTGCCATAAACTTAAAGGTGACATCATATTACTACAAGAGCCAAAACCGGGTCTTGCTAAATCTTTAAAACCTAAATACCATTGGAAAGGCAACTTTCGACTTACCTACACATCACAAGAAAAATGGAGCTGTAAGTCTCATCCCCCCAAAAATCTAACATATTAGCGATTTCACATCAGCGAGACAAGGACAGAGGGGTGATCACTCTAGCCACAAAAAGAGGGAAATTAGTTTTAGATCATAAACATATATATTCTCCTAACAATGATAACCCTGAGTTCTGGTCTTCTTTTAATAATACCATCACAAAACTTGCACAACGTAATGGCATGATCTTAGGTGGCGATTTCCATCCCCCACTAGATGGCACTATGGACACCTATCCTAAATAACATTAAGGCCCAACAGATCACACACCCAACTACTGAATCCATGTACAACAAATAACTTTATTGAGGTATGGAGAATCCAAAACCCTTCAGGCAGTGAATATATATTCTACTCACACGATTCCTTCTCTAGGATCGACTAAGATTTATTAGAACATAAAAATGTTGAGCATTCCATTGAAGACAAAGGAGGGCTCCGGGCTTCTAATGGCCGACAGAAGCCCATAGAATCAACAGTTGAATGTTTGGCTTTCACAGCTGTTGCTGTGAACAAAGGCCTCACGGAGCCCGAGGGAATTTCAAACCACTTGGGCTCCTTGAGGCCTTTGTTTTACTAATTGGAACATTCTGGCCTCTAGGGGCGGAATGTTCTAATAGCCCGATAGCCCTCTGTAGATGGCTATAACCATCATTAAAGACCCATTCCATTGTTAAAGGCCCTCACCTACGGCTCAGGCCTTTAACGCTGGAGCGGGCCTTTAATAGCCAGTATAGAAAGCTGCAGCGGGCTATAAGGCTACAGTAGATGATCAGCTTCTCCCATAATCAGCTACCCCACAAATAGAACAGATTGTGATCTTAGATCTGTGCATTTCTCTGGAATTACAAATTGGGGTACATACCCCAGCCTCTAAACAACGAAGAATGAAAGACTGGATTATAGATGATGAAGTATTGAAACCCTACATTTCAAATGACATTATAAACTTTATAAATTAAACTAACATAAATAAGACCCTCCTTAACTATTTTGGGACTCACTGATAAGAGGATGCATGATTGTTCTCATGTCTAAAAACAAAAAAAGATAATCTTCATCTAAGAGCACTGGAAGCTAGAATCAAAGCACTGGAATTTAAATTAAACCGCTCCACGGTACTTCATGAGCCGATTATCTTAAACATGCATATAACAAAATTGAGTACTAAAACTCATAAATGGGTTGAGGTAAATAAAGTGGAAAAAATTATAAAAAAAGAATAAAGCTGGTTGGTTCCTGGCTAAATTAAAATTCGGAGAGAATACATCTGTAATCCCAGCAATCAAAAATGCAAATGGCTTAAATGTCACTTTGTTGACAAACATTCTGGATTCTTTTAATGACTTCTATGAAACTTTATGTACTCCCAATACTAACATTGATGCTGAACTTAGTGCGGAATCTTTAAAGAAATATCATTGCCAATTTTGGACCCAGAGTCTAGAGATAATCTCAATAAAACCATAGAGCTAGACTAAATCCTTAAAGATATATCCAGCTTAAAACTAGATAAAGCTCCAGGTCTAGATGGGTTAATAGTTACTTTTATAAAAACATAAGCACAAACACTAATTACACCTCTCCATAATTTGTTTCTTTATTTCGCTGACGCAGGTAAGATTAAGGATTCAGCTGCGGTTGCAACGATTGTGATCCCTAGAGGGTAAAGATTCCCCCAGAACTAAAAAACTATTAATCTATCTCACTTATACATAGCTATTGTAAGATTTATGCCAAAGTGTTAGTTACAAGATTGGAAAAGGTTTTAGGTCAATTGCTATATCCGACTAAAAAAGGGCTCTTTAAACGCCAGCTGGCAAATGGCAATGCTAGAACTTTGTGTCATGTTTAAGAGCAACGTAAATCTTTGCATTCTCCAACAGCCACAATAGCCTTAGACGCAGAGAAAGACACTGATAAAGTTTCATGGACCTTCCTGCAGGTCCCTCTACTGAAATTTTGTCTGGACAAGAATTTTCTTAAAATGGCATTTGCCCTTTAATACAATACACACGAGACAGTTTGAATCAATGGTTGAACCTCAAACAGATTTATTTTAAAACAAGGCACACATCCAGTTTGCCTCTCCCCACTTCTCTTTAAATTGCCCATTGAACCTCTACTTGAGTCAATCAGGAATGACAGTAGCATTAAGGGTATTCCCTGCCAGTCAACAAAAAGTAGCAGCTTATGCCGATGTTTTAATCTTCGCAGAAGAAGCTGCCAGAGCTATTCCGTTTATGCTGTAAGTAATTTCGAAATATGGTGAAGTATCCGGATACACACTCAAGGAACAAATTGAAGTCTTTCCCGTGAATATCCACTGTTTCTCCTGCCTTATTCAAAATACAGGCCTCAAATGGCAAAGCACCTCGCTAAAATACTTAGGAATATGGTTTGGAGAGGAGACTCGAGAAACTATCAATTAAGATAAAACAATCGCCAAGATCAAAGAATTGATTACCCAATGGTACTCTAAATTTATTTCCTGGTGGGGCATACTGGAAACAATTAAAATTATGATATGACCCCTAATTACCTTCCTGGCCAGTAGGCCTCCCTATAATTTCTCATATGACTTCTACAAATCCCTAGACAACATCTTGCTGGAATTTCTATCAGAAAAAAACAAAAACTATATTTCTCTTAAGAAGCTGAGAATAGATAAAAAAAAGAGAGTGTGGGCTTAAATTACAAGATTTTCCTCCAGATCAACAGGACTTATTTGGGCAATCAAGGCGGCTCGTGTCTCTCTATAGACACCTCCAATGTCCTACATGGCTTCCTATAGCTAGGGATCTATATGCTCCCATCCTGCTATGCTTTTAACGGTACACAATATCAACCATCTCAACATATCTC